>NC_140593.1:941319958-946628618 GCF_964204655.1 Triturus cristatus
AGGGGGTTACTGGCAAAGCACTAGCTCTTTTAAATTCATTTCTCTCAGATAGACGCCAAATTATTGAGATTGGCACAGATTGCTCTAAGCCTTTCTCCTTGCCTTGTGGGGTCCCCCAGGGCTCAGCGCTCAGCCCTACGCTTTTTAATCTATATGTTTCTCCGCTGGCAGCCCTTATCCGCTCTTTTGGTTTCCAACTTACCTCCTATGCCGATGACACCCAAATAGTGATGTCTATTCAAAAAGGCAAAGAGGAGGCGGCCGGCCGGGACTGTTTTAATTGCATGCAATCTATTGCTGACTGGATGACTGCAAATTGCCTGAAACTTAATGCTGGAAAAACTGAAGTGATTATTTTTGGTAAATCTTGCAATCTCTGGTCACCCAGTTGGTGGCCCCAATCTCTGAGCACACTCCCAGTTCCCACCGAAAAGGCAAAAAATTTGGGAATTGTGGTTGACTCCAGACTGTCCTTTGCTGCTCAAATAAGTAAGGTGGTATCATCTTGCTTCTTAATCCTCAGAATTATGAGGAAAATCAAGCGTTTCCTCTCGGATGACTGTCTTAGAACAGTAGTAACTGAATTGGTCATGTCCCGCCTAGATTACTGCAATGCTTTGTACATAAATATACACAAGAGACAACTTAGCAGACTACAAGCGGCACAAAATGCTGCGGCCAGACTGCTTTTGGGGATCCCCAAGTTTGTATCTGTAAGAAAGGGCTTTCATGACCTTCACTGGCTTCCCATAAGACAGCGGATTGACTTTAAGGCTCTCTGCATTGTCTTTAAAATTCTGGAAGGAGGTGGGCCAGATTTTATGAGAAAATACATACACTGGAACACCCCTTCCAGGGCACTTCGCACAACCACAGCAAAGTTGGTACAAGTCCAACGAATTAATACAGCCAGTTGGGGGGGCAGAAGTTGTTTTCACTGCGCTGCTAAGCTTTGGAATAGTCTCCCCTTACATCTGAGAGAGACCTCCGGCCTGCTTGAGTTCAGGAAGGGCCTTAAGACTTGGCTCTTTCCGTAATAACTCCTCACCTTTGACCCGCTCTTTGCATTTAGCTATGATTTCCCCCGCTTGACTAACAGGTTAATGCTTCGCTAGCGCCAGGACACCTAACGATAGCAGCGCGCTTTACAAATCCCATTAACATAACATAACATAACCTCACTCTCTACTACTCTCTACTACTCACTCTCTACTACTCATTTTCTACTACTCACTCTCTACTACTCTCTACTACTCACTCTCTACTACTCACTCTACTTCTCTCTACTACTCACTCTCTGCTACTCTCTCTTCTACTCTCTACTACTCTCTACCTCTCTACACCTCTACCTCTCTATACCTCTACCTCTCTACCTCTACCTCTACACCTCTACCTCTACACCTCTACCTCTACACCTCTACCTCTCTACCTCTCTCTACACGCACACATATGCACATACATATATGCATATGCATTTATATATATGTATGTGTATTACCTACTGGCGGTCGCCAGTAGGTAGTTATAGTTAGGACCACGTTTCCATAGGAAATCCGCAACATTCTATTTGGAATAACTTTTGCGCCGGTCGACGAATCCTCGCGAATGTTTCAAAATAGGTGGGGCGCTATGCTCCGCTCCTACCCTGAAAGTCTCGGGGGGATTCGTCAAGCGGGGGCTGAGATAAAAGGGGGGTCCCAAAACGCGTTTTTCCCATGCATTTTTCCATAGGACCTTTAGACACAGCTACAGCCCGAACGGCTGAACAGAATTACTTGAAATTTGGCAGAGAGGTAGTCCTCAGGTCAAGGAAGTGCCTTTTGTAGGTTTGGTGTAAATCTGTTCAGTAGATTCAGAGAAAATAGCCTTTAAATCAATATATATATCTGAGCCAGCTTACGGTGCGCTTACGGTGCGCTTACCGTACGCGTACGGTGGCGTGCACGAGCGCGATTCTGATTGGCTGTTAGATCTTAGTAAACATTAGAATCGGTCGAAACCAGGAAGCGGCGGCCGCCATTTCGTGTGTTTCACTCAGAAAAAAAAGGGTGATATCTTGAAAAGGGGGCAAGGGAGAGAGTTACAGACCCCCTAACATTTGTAAAGGGGTCAAAGAAGGACAGAAAAGTACAAAGAAAACATTTATTGATTTAAAAAAAAATCGCAGGGTACGCGTACGGTAAGCTCAACGTACGCGTACGGTAGAAAAAAAAAGAAAAAAAAAGAAATGAAATTCAGATTTAAGAGTTTAGATATTAGGGGGCTCTAAAAAGAGCCGTTGTGTTTATGAAGTGATTTGATTTTTTAGTGGTACCTACAAGTAAGTACCGATGCAGAGTCTAAGGTTCAAGAGGAAGACTCTGTTCCCTTCATCATTGAAGTGCACACCATCTCCTCTATAAATGTCTTGCATGTCGTAACGCAAGTTGTTGTGGTAAATGGAACCCATACCATAGTCTCTGAGGAAAGCAGAAACAGATTTGTTGACGTGCTTTCTTGCTTTGTCAATCTGCGGACAAAAATGATTGGACCAGTTCCATTTTTGCCTTTGGCATATGTTAGAAAAGACAAAGGCAGTTTTAGGGAAAAGTGAAAACAGTTGTGCAAAGGTGTCCTTCATAAGCATTTCCAGACCTACCCCAGTCAAAGTGCCTAGGTCATTGCCACCACAGTGCACTATTATGAGGTCAGGGTGTTGGATTTGCATGAAGGATTTCACCAATGGCATCAATTGGTGCCACTTTAACCCTCTCTGACCAACCCATTTAATGTCTACATTTGGCAAAGCAAGGTCTCTCACCATATCTGTTTTCTCTGCATACTTTTCACTCCAGAAGACATAGCTGTGCCCTACAATCCACACTGTGAACATCTTCAAATGAGAAATGGATGCACTCAGGAGGTGAAATTCAGTAGAATGGTAAAAAGAAATGAAAGACAGTTTGGAAATGGAGGCATACATATTTTTTTTATAAAAAAAAGAACTGATTGGCTGTTTCATACCATTCTAGAATAAAAACTAGGCTGTATGTGTAAATTAATAGAAGCATGTTTTGTATTGGTACAGAAAAATGTGTTACCAAAGAACAGTACTATGGATTTGCTGTTAGGTTTGAAAAGTCAAGCACTCTTGCTCTGTGGAATTGAAACATTGTTTGGTGAACTTCTGACCTAACTCCACACAGCAGTGTTCCATGAGCTGTTGCTATGGTAGCAGGCAGAAGTCAAGTTGGTGGAAGGGTACTAGGCAGAAGTCAAGTTGGGGGAAGGGTACTTTTGGAAAAGGGTTGAGTTTTCAACCAATAGAAATGTGTGATTACATTTGAAAAAAAGGGGGGAGCACTGAGATTTGAAATTAACATGTATATGTGTGGAAAAAGAAAGGGAAAGTTTGCCATTATCTGGTTCTGCTGAGAGGAGAGAGGTGTAAAGAACAGAGATCCTGGCTCTGATAATCTGCTGTTTGAGTGCCACATTTCTTTCACAACTAACTAATTTTAAAGGTGAGTTTAGAGTTTGAGAGGGGATGTATATGGTAAATTAAGAAATGAATAATAGAAATGGAATTCCTTTTGTTGAAGTTGTGTTTATCATTTTCTGTTTTGGGAGAAATTTAAATGTGAGGAACATGTAAAATAATATGGACTATGTTTTCACGATAAATTAAGGTGTACTGGTAAAAATAAGGAATACTTTAAGGGTTTCAGGTTGCACTCAGTAATGCAAATACATACAGCATCAGTAAGGCTGGTTGCCCTTGCTGGAGTGTAGGCAGTCACCCAGGTTACAAATGGTGCTGGTTTGAAAAAGCAGTTTGGACATGTGCTGTTTTCAGAATCTGAAAAGTGGATTCAAGATGTGTCAGTCTGTAAAAGTGTTTATCACTTGCCAAAAAAAAGAAAAGTAAGTGTGCTTTCAAATTGGCAAAGAAATTTCGTTTTGTGACTAATGTGAAAACATGACTCTGTGTGCAAAGAGGAATTACAGGCAGAGATTTATTGCGTATTGCTCTGGTGATTTCACAGTTGCATTAGATGGAAAGGGGGAGCCATTTTTTTTGTGTAGAAGCAGACTCTTAGCACACACCCAGCTGCTTATCCTCTGGAATCATGCACAGTATTCACAACCGAGTGGGGTTTGAGGTTTCAGTCAGTAATGCAAATACATACAGCATCAGTAAGGCTGGTTGCCCTTGCTGGAGTGTAGTCAGTCACCCAGGTTACACATGGTGCTGGTCTGAAAAAGCAGTTTGGACATGTGCTTTTTTATGAATCTGAAAAGTGGATTCAAAATGTGTCAGTCTGTAAAAGGTTTTATCACTTGCCAAAAAAAAGAGTAGTAAGTGTGCTTTCAAATTGGCAAAGAAATTTCGTTTTGTGACTAATATGAAAACATGACTCTGTGTGCAAAGAGGAATTACAGGCAGAGATTTATTGCGTATTGCTCTTTTGATTTCACAGTTGCATTAGATGGAAAGGGTGAGCCATTTTTTTTGTGTAGAAGCAGACTCTTAGCACACACCCAGCTGCTTATCCTCTGGTATCATGCACAGTATTCACAACCGAGTGGGGTTTGAGGTTTCAGTCAGTAATGCAAATACATTTAGCATCACTAAGGCTGGTTGCCCTTGCTGGAGTGTAGTCAGTCATCCAGGTTACACATGATGCTGGTCTGAAAAAGCAGTTTGGACATGTGCTTTTTTAAGAATCTAAAAAGTGGATTCAAAATGTGTCAGTCTGTAAAAGTGTTTATCACTTGCCAAAAAAAAGAGTAGTAAGTGTGCTTTCAAATTGGCAAAGAAATTTCGTTTTGTGACTAATATGAAAACATGACTCTGTGTGCAAAGAGGAATTACAGGCAGAGATTTATTGCGTATTGCTCTGGTGATTTCACAGTTACATTAGATGGAAAGGGGGAGCCATTTTTTTGTGCAGAAGCAGACTCTTAGCACACACCCAGCTGCTTATCCTCTGGAATCATGCACAGTATTCACAACCGAGTGGGGTTTGAGGTTTCAGTCAGTAATGCAAATACATTCAGCATCACTAAGGCTGGTTGCCCTTGCTGGAGTGTAGTGAGTCACCCAGGTTACATATGGTGCTGGTCTGAAAAAGCAGTTTGGACATGTGCTTTTTTCAGAATCTGAAAAGTGGATTAAAAATGTGTCAGTCTGTAAAAGTACTTATCACTTGCCAAAAAATAAGACTAGTAAGTGTGCTTTCAAATTGGCAAAGAAATTTCGTTTTGTGACTAATGTGAAAACATGACTCTGTGTGCAAAGAGGAATTACAGGCAGAGATTTATTGCGTATTGCTCTGGTGATTTCACAGTTGCATTAGATGGAAAGGGGGAGCCATTTTTTTGTGCAGAAGCAGACTCTTAGCACACACCCAGCTGCTTATCCTGTGGAATCATGCACAGTATTCACAACCGAGTGGGGTTTGAGGTTTCAGTCAGTAATGCAAATACATTCAGCATCACTAAGGCTGGTTGCCCTTGCTGGAGTGTAGTCAGTCACCCAGGTTACACATGGTGCTGGTCTGAAAAAGCAGTTTGGACATGTGCTTTTTTAAGAATCTGAAAAGTGGATTTAAAATGTGTCAGTCTGCAAAAGTGTTTATCACTTGCCAAAAAAAAGAAAAGTAAGTGTGCTTTCAAAATGGCAAAGAAATTTCGTTTTGTGACTAATGTGAAAACATGACTCTGTGTGCAAATAGGAATTACAGGCAGAGATTTATTGCGTATTGCTCTGGAAATTTCACATTTGCATTAGATGGAAAGGGTGAGCCATTTTTTTTGTGTAGAAGCAGACTCTTAGCACACACCCAGCTGCTTATCCTGTGGAATCATGCACAGTATTCACAACCGAGTGGGGTTTGAGGTTTCAGTCAGTAATGCAAATACATTCAGCATCACTAAGGCTGGTTGCCCTTGCTGGAGTGTAGTGAGTCACCCAGGTTACACATGGTGCTGGTCTGAAAAAGCAGTTTGGACATGTGCTTTTTTAAGAATCTGAAAAGTGGATTCAAAATGTGTCAGTCTGTAAAAGTGTTTATCACTTGCCAAAAAAAAGGAGTAGTAAGTGTGCTTTCAAATTGGCAAAGAAATTTCGTTTTCTGACTAATATGAAAACATGACTGTGTGCAAAGAGGAATTACAGGCAGAGATTTATTGCGTATTGCTCTGGTGATTTCACAGTTGCATTAGATGTAAAGGGGGAGCTATTTTTTTATGCAGAAGCAGACTCTTAGCACACAGCCAGCTGCATATCATGTGGAATCATGCATAGTATTCACAACCGAGTGGGGTTTGAGGTTGCAGTCAGTAATGCAAATACATTCAGCATCACTAAGGCTGGTTGCCCTTGCTGGAGTGTAGTCAGTCACCCAGGTTACACATGTTGCTGGTCTCAGAAATGGAACCAGATGTATTGTGGAGTTATTTGAGATATATTTTTGTGATTATACTTCTGAAACAAAAATGTCAGACGGTATTTTAAAGAAATAAGTATTGATATTAGATGATATTTTTTAAGAATATTATGCATTTCTATAAAAGGTATGTTTATGCAAAAAGAGATTGTGGGCTTTTTTAAAACAATCTTTGAGATTGTTAATTTTTTTTTTGCCCGCTGTTAAATGATGAATGCAATTGCTTTCACAATTTATAGTGAAATGCAATATATTCTGAAAACAGCAAAAAAAGGCAAAAAATGTTTTTGAAAAATATGTAAATATGTGTACTGTATTATAAAATGTTTTATTAAATATTAATATTTTTTTCTTTTTTTTCAGATTGAGATAGAAAATTTTCGAAAACTAGAACCATTTTTAAAGTAATTAAAATTAAATTTAAATTAATAAATATTTTTTTGAGTGGGTATGGTAAGTCAAAAATGTCATGGTCCCTTTTTTCCACTTCTCTACAATCACATTTTCAGTTTTTCATTGTAGTCTCTCAAGGACCTTGTAATGTGATAATTGATTTTTAGTGTTTTTAAAAAAAAAAAAAAAAAAATTACGCGTACCGTACGCGTACGGTAAAAAAAAATCAAAAAAAAGTTTTAAAAACATATATAAAAATAGTTGAAAGGTAAGGTTGGCTCTTACAAGAGCCGTTGTGTTCATGCAGGGACAGAGGAAAGAAAGAATGGGAATATTAGTCGGTACGACAAATGTGCTGATCTATTTTATTGTTCACTAAGGAAACACTGGTCTCCCTATGACAAATTAGATCATGACAAGTGGCGCACCGTATTTCAACCCTCACAAACCGATGGTTTGTTTCCAGAGGAGTAGAAAAAGGAGATGCTCCCACCACAGATGAAGGGCTCACCTGACCTGCCGAAGATGGACTCGGCCCTGCAGATGATGGACCAGGCTGAGCTGCTGTGGATGTGCTTGGTTGACTTACTGAAGGGTTACCTTCAGTATGTCGAGCATGTGTCCTTCTGTGTACATCTTTAAGGTGTCTCAACATGGTGTGATTCCCGAAGGAATACTTCTTGTTGGGATTCCCTCTTGAAAGTACACGGCCACACAGCTTACAAGTCACTAAGGGTGCATTTACCTTTTTCTTGCCCTCTGGAAAAGTAAAATACTCCCATATGAAAGAGGTCTTTTCTTTCCTCCTTCTCTGCCTCAAGGTAGTGCTGCTAGCCTCACTCTCAGAAGAGCTCTGCTGTTCTGTCATCGTATCACAAAGACAACCAAGCTCCTTCTCCTAAGGGATCACAAGCAGAAATGAGGGGAATGGGTGTGGTGTAGGAGAGTTCTAGAACTGAAAGTAGTTTCAACCAATCAAAAGTTGTGTTTCATGATCACATGACCCACCGTGCGCGTACGTTACGCTTACGGTGCGCTTACGGTGCGCTTACGGCAAAAGTACGCATGCGCGTAAAAAAGACACGCGCTCGCGCGCATGCGCATAACAGTCACTCCCCAACACTTCCGCGTAACGTGCGCGTGTAGCGTACACGCCTACGCGCCCCACGCGCAGTACTCGCAGCTACGCAAATTGCGTAACTATATGCAAACAGAGTAGATAAATTACGGACATTGCGTAAACCGTACGCTTACCGTACGCGCACTCAAAAAAAAAAAATATATATATATATTTTCAAAGTTATACTAATATATCTTACCTGTTTGGTAAAATAAAAAAAATAAAAAACTTGAAATATTGCAGATTTTTTAGAAAAAAAAC
This sequence comes from Triturus cristatus, assembly GCF_964204655.1. Lineage (NCBI taxonomy): Eukaryota > Metazoa > Chordata > Amphibia > Caudata > Salamandridae > Triturus > Triturus cristatus. The sequence goes on from NC_140593.1 coordinate 941,328,164, forward strand.
ATAGTGTTTTAAGAGAATAAAAAGTTTTAAAAAAACTTGTTTTTTTTTTTAAAAAAAAAACACATTTAATATAAGAATTTATAATAAAAAAATCATAAAAAATCAATTAAAAAAATATGGGAATCACATATGTTATAGCTAAGAATTAGCATTTAAAAAACCATACAAATTCACTGAAAAAACCATGGGTTTCACACACGTTATAGTTAGAAATTAGCATTTAAAAAACCTTGCAAATTCACTGAAAAAACCATAGGTTTCACACATGTTATAGTTAGGAATTAGCATTTAAAAAACCTTGCAAATTCAGTGAAAAAACCATAGGTTTCACACACGTTATAGTTAGGAATTAGCATTTAAAAAACCTTGCAAATTCAGTGAAAAAACCATAGGTTTCACACACGTTATAGTTAGCTGGACATTTCACTCGTAAAAAACCAATGAAATTTCCCCGTTATAGTTAGTTAAGCTAACTATAACTCGCGCGCCCCCGCAATGCACTGCTGATGACGTCACATATTACATCACTCATGACATGGTCAGTGACATCACTCATGACATCACTGATGACATCACTGATGACATCACTGATGACGTCATCCATGTGATAGAGTGGCAGACCTCCTCTCACCCTAATATAACCTTTGATACACACATTCAAAAATAGAGACTGAAATTTTCAAAAAAATGGACATACCAATACCAATTACAACAACCTCTTCAATAATTCTAAGATCCACATAAACATCCACTTATTCACCAACAGTCCTGTACAGTCACTCATTCGTGTACTCACACATCATATGTACTCATACACCTATACATCCTGTAACACAATGCCTCTCATCCATAGAGTTACTCACACACATAGTTACTCATGCTAATAAAGAATCAAACATACATTTATTCGCATATACAGTTATACACACACCACCACACTTACTTCTACGGAAACTTACACATACTTAGTCTTTTAAACAATCACTTATAGAAACACATACTTATTCATACAGGAACTCTTTCAATCTCTCACTCTCACATACACTCACTTATATACACCAATAGTCACATATACTAGTTTAAAACATATGTAGTTACTCATAAAGACACTATTGAGACAGCCATTCACTCACTAACACACCCATACACACACTCTTCCACCCATACAGTCCTGCACATATGCTGTCTTCAACACATACAAACAGTGAGTCACTCATTCATGCACTTATGCACTACGTAATACCCCCCACTGAACCATACAGACACTCAGACACTCATACTGATACTCAAAAAACCAACTAATAACCTATATAGACACTCATGTTGCTGCTCACCAACCCATGCAGCCACTTATACACAAAGTGAAAGACTGATACAGGTATTTACACATTTAAACATTACTCACTTAGCCATGTATTCAATAAGATACACTTAATCAGTCAGTAATACAATCAATTTTTCAAAAACAAATCATCCATTTAGACACTTATATACTCATTTATTCTTCCATCGACCTTTAGATATATAAAACATATTTAATTTTCAGAAAAACACACATTCACTTGATGATGTCATCAGTGATGTCATCAGTGATGTCATTTGAGATGTCATCAGTGATGTCATGAGTGATGTCACTGACCATGTCATGAGTGATGTAATATGTGACGTCATCAGCAGTGCATTGCGGGGGCGTGCGAGTTATAGTTAGCTTAACTAACTATAACGGGGAAATTTCATTGGTTTTTTACGAGTGAAATGTCCAGCTAACTATAACGTGTGTGAAACCTATGGTTTTTTCACTGAATTTGCAAGGTTTTTTAAATGCTAATTCCTAACTATAACGTGTGTGAAACCTATGGTTTTTTCAGTGAATATATATATACATACACATATAAACATAGATAATCTGCATATCTATATAAATACAAATATAAATGTATGCATACATATACATATACATATATGCATACATATGCATGTTATGTATATGAAAGTTTGAAAAACACTAATACAAGCAAAGCTAAAAAGCCACCTAATTACAAACATAAATGCTTTATATTAAACGAGGGTGAGACCTATTGCATTTTCAATGCTTGTTTACTTTGGTTCCACCAAGAAGGCATTCAGCTGTGTCACACATTTGCCATAAATTCTGAATGTTAGCACTCTAGTTGCTCATTAGATCACTGTGGTAAAGCTACTGCTCACCAGGGAAGTCTGCTGCTGGTATTCAAAGTGCATGTTTCAGTCTGCATGTCAGAATTTTTTTATGAAATAGAAGAGGATTTGAGAAGTCAAAATGTGCCCTAATTTTTCTTTCAGCAGCACTAATCATAATTTCTATGGCAAAATGAACCCCCTCAATTTGCTCCTTTGCAAATTAAATGTTTTAAGTGTTACCACTTTATTCCAATCAAGATGGCTTCAGGTGTGCCATACTTTTGTCATAAGTAAGACTGTTAGCGCTCTAGTTGTTCTTTAGAACACTCTGGGACATTCTGTCATTGGGCTATACTTGGGCTACATCTGGGTGATATGTGTGCTACATTTGGGCTCTTTTGTCTCTGGTGGCCATCTTGGGAGACTTATTTGTGATGAAGTTTCCTGATTTCCACATTTACTACAGTCTCCTCAGTAGGAAATACTTTCAGTTTTTTACTTTGATTCCATCATGAAGGCATTCAGATATGTCACACATTTGCCATAAATTCGGAATGTTAGCACTCTAGTTGCTTATTAGATCACTGTAGTAAAGCTACTGCTCACCAGGGAAGTCTGCTGCTGGTATTGAAAGTGCATGTTTCAGTCTGCATGTCAGAATTTTTTATTGAAATAGAAGAGGATTTGAAAAGTCACTCAAACTGTGCCCTAATTTTTCTTTTTTCAGCACTAATCATAATTTCTATGGCAAAATGAACCCCCTCATTGTGTTCCTTTTAAATTAAACTACTCACTCTCTACTACTCACTCTCTACTACTCTCTACTACTCACTCTCTACTACTCACTCTCTACTAGTCTCTCAACTACTTCCTCTCTACTACTCACTCTCTACTACTCACTCTCTACTACTCACTCTCTACTACTCACTCTCTACTACTCGCTCTCTACTACTCACTCTCTACTAGTCCCTCTCTACTACTCACTCTACTACCCTCTACTACTCTCTACCATTCACTCCCTACTACTCTACTACTCACTCTCTACTACCCTCTACTACACTCTCTCTACTACTCACTCTCTACTACTCACTCTACTACTCACTCTCTAGTACTCTCTCTACCACTCACTCTCCACTCTCTACTACTCACTCTCTACTACTCACTCTCTACTACTCTCTACTACTCACTCTACAACTCACTCACTACTACTCTACTACTCTCTACTACTCTCTCTACTACTCACTCTCTACTACTCTCTCTACTACTCACTCTCTACTACTCTCTAATGCTCACTTTACTACTCACTCTCTACTACTCTACTACTCTCTACTACTCTCTCTACTACTCACACTCTACTACTCTCTACTACTCACTCTCTACTACTTGCTCTCTACTACTCACTCTCTACAACTCTCTACTACTCACTCTCTACTACTCCCTACTACTCTCTCTCTACTACTCCCTACTACTCTCTCTCTACTACTCACTCTCTACTACTCACGCTCTACTACTCTCTAATACTCACTCTCTAATGCTCTCTACTACTCACTTTCTACTACTCTCTCTCTACTACTCACTCTCTACTACTCTCTCTCTACTACTCTCTCTACTACTCTCTACTGCTCTCTACTACTCACTCTACTACTCACTCTACTACTCACTACTACTCATTCTCTACTACTCTCTCTGCTACTCTCTACTACTCACTCTCTAGTACTCTCTACTACTCTCTCTCTGCTACTCACGCTCTACTACTCACTCTCTACTACTCTCTACTACTCACTCTCTAGTACTCACTCTACTCACTCTACTACTCTCTACAACTCACTCTCTGCTACTCTCTCTACTACTCACTACTACTCACTACTACTCACTCTCTACTCTCTACTCTATTACTCATCCTCTACTCTCTACCTCTCTCTCTACTACTGTCTACTACTCTGTATCTCTCTACCTCTACCTCTCTACCTCTCTACCTCTACACCTCTACACCTCTATCTCTCTCTACACGCACACATATGCACATATATATATGCATATCCATTTATATACATGTATGTGTATATATATTTACATACATATATAAACATATATATAATCTGCATATCTATATAAATACAAATATAAATGCATGCATACATATACATATACATATATGCATGTTATGTATATGGAAGTTTGAAAAACACTAATACAAGCAAAGCTAAAAAGCCACCTAATTACAAACAGAATTGCTTTAACTTAAACGAGGGCGAGACCTATTGCATTTTCAATGCTTGTTTACTTTGGTTCCATCAAGAAGGCATTCAGATGTGTCACACATTTGCCATAAATTCTGAATGTTAGCACTCTAGTTGCTCATTAGATCACTGTAGTAAAGCTACTGCTCACCAGGGAAGTCTGCTGTTGGTATTCAAAGTGCATGTCATAATTTTTCTTTCTGCAGCACTAATCATAATGTCTATGGCAAAATGAACCCCCTCATTTTGTTCCTTTGCAAATTAAATGTTTCACGTATTACCACTTTATTCCAATCAAGATGGCTTCAGGTGTGCCATACTTTTGTCATAAGTAAGACTGTTAGTGCTCTAGTTGCTCTTGAGAACACTCTGGGACATTCTGTCATTGGGCTATACTTGGGCTACATCTGGGTGATATTTGTGCTACATTTGGGCTACTTTGTCTCTGGTGGCCATCTTGGGAAACTTATTTGTTATATGAAGTTTCCTAATTTCCTCATTTACTACAGTCTCCTCAGTAGGAAATACTTTCTGTTTTTTACTTTGATTCCATCAAGAAGGCATTCAGATGTGTCACACATTTGCTATAAATTCGGAATGTTAGCACTCTAGTTGCTCATTACATCACTGTCGTAAAGCTACTGCTAACCAGGGAAGTCTGCTGCTGGTATTGAAAGTGCATGTTTCAGTCTGCATGTCAGAATTTTTTAATGACATAGAAGAGGATTTGAGAAGTCACTCAAAATGTGCCCTAATTTTTCTTTCTGCAGCACTAATCATACTTTCTATGGCAAAATGAACCCCCTCATTTTTTTCCTTTTTAAATTAAATGTTTTAAGAGTTACCACTTTATTCCAATCAAGATGGCTTCAGGTGTGCCATACGTTTGTCATAAGTTGGACTGTTAGCGCTCTAGTTGTTGTTTAGAACACTCTGGGAAGCTGCAGTAGAACATAAAGAAATCAACTGACAGTCTCTGCCCTTGTTGGATGTACATGTTTTACTGAGAATGTCACCCCAACAATGCCTCATTGTGGGATAATGTGGAGCTATGGTATAAATTGGTGAAACAAACTTAGGACTTATGTTACTACCGTGATCAGGAACTGTGAAAGTTCGAAACGCATAGGTTGGGAAAAGGAAAAGGTAATTAAAACTGAGTTGAGAAATCGAAGAGGAGTGTGGCGTATTTTTCTTCAGGTATTTGATAAAATTGCGAGGTTGTCCTTACCTCGCCGTCGGCACCAGCTACTAAGAGCTCCTCCCGCAGGGACGATTTGCTGTATTTATATATATATATATATATATATATATATATATATATGATTCCTACTCCTCAGAAACCAAGGATAGACGACGCCGTGTTGTGACAAAATTAGACTTTATTTGTCAGTTGCTTGGACGCGTTTCACCTGTACCAGCAGGCTTGTTCACCAGTAAAGTTTTTTGACAAATCTTTCACCATTTTAAATAACCGTGCATGTGACCTAGTCATGTGTTAAACTACACAAATAGTACTCTAGAAAACAGACTTGTAGTTATATATCTGCTTATAGATTCTAAATGCTGTTCCTTTTGGATTTCTCTAAGCACAGCATATCATTATTTTAAACCGGTTTAATATAAATCTTGTCATTTCAAGAGGAAATTTATACATTTTACTTTGTCGTTGTAATTATACATAAAAATATTTTTTTCCATATATAAATACGTTACAAATTTATTTTTTTTTCAATAATCTCGCATTTGTTTATGGTAGGGCATGATCATAATAGCATCTCCTACCTTAATACTTCATATACTTAGACAGATATTCTTTGATATTAGCTGCCCAAGTGGGCTTTCAAATTCTTTCTTGACACAATTGATTTATAACACAACTGATTTAAATTTATAATATTATGCCCAAGTGGGCACCACCTGTTACAATCAGTTTTATTGCGTAGTTGACAAGAAAAGTGCTAAAAAAAAAAGTGCTCTGAAAAAAAAATCGTACTTTAAAAACTAGAGAGAAGGAGATGTTATCAGCAGTAAATTTCGACACTTATATATACCACACAACAATTTCATAAATGAGTATACAGGTCTACATATTGAGACCTGAAGGACTTCTTGTATCTAGTTCCAATATATAACAAGATTCAAGTTTCCTCAATTTTTTCTCTCTATCGCTCCCTCTGATATTGGGCGCAATGGCATCTATGACATAGTAGGTTAGACTCTGCGCATTTTTGTTATGGAATGTTTCGAAATGGCGTGCTACTGGATACGATCTATCACTGTTCTTTATCGCTCTTAGGTGCTGAAGAATAAGTTTGTGTACAGGTAGAATAGTGCTGCCCACGTATTGCAAGTTACATGCACGTTTCAACACGTACACAGCATATTCCGTCTTGCAGGTATACTGCCCTTTGATTTTTTTTTCTCTTTTAGATAACCCTGGTGTATAGGTCATCATGTTCTTCCCATGAGTACAGGCCTTACATTTCATACATCTAATGAAACCATCTTTGCGTTTCAACCATGTTAAATTCGTCCCTGATCGATCTGCTTTGGGAATCGTATTGCTGACCAACATTTGTTTAAAAGATCTTGCCCTGCGAAATGTTATTAGTGGTCTTCTGGGTACTAATTTCCCAAGTATGGGATCATTTTGTATCAAATGCCAGTGTTTAGAGAGTATATTTCTAACTGGCCCATACTATCAATTGTAAGATGTTATTAATCTACATGTGTTCCCATTCAAATCTTCAATTGTTTGTTTTGCATCATTCACTGTAAACAAGACTTCTTCCCTTGTTTTTTTCTTTACTCTTTATATTGATGTTTGTACACAGTTCTCAGCGTAACCTCTTGCCCTAAAGTGTGTTTTCAGTTGTCTTAACTCATTATCGAAAACTTCGGGTTCACTACAGTTTCTGAAGGTTCTAAGGCATTCGCCATAGGGAATGCTTCTAACAAGGTTATCTGGATGAAAACTAGCTGTATGAAGCAGTGTATTCCCCGCTGTAGGTTTTCTAAATAGTTTTGTTTGTAATTTTGAATTATTTACATAGATAGTTAAATCAAGAAAATTTACTGTTGTGTCACTAATAGTACTTGTAAATTTTAAGTTTAAACTGGTGACTTGAAGCTTGCTGATAAACTCTTTTGCTGATGTTGCCGAGCCTTTCCATACGATGAATAAATCATCTATGAATCGGCTCCAGTGTAAGATGTTATTCTGCCATTCATTATGGTACTGCTTCTGGACCACCTGCTCCTCCCACCTGCCCATATGTAGATTTGCATAGGTGGGGGCAAAGCAGGTGCCCATCACGTTACCGCAGACCTGGTGAAACAATTCATCATTAATAATAAAGTAGTTCTTTTTTAGATAGGTTAATGTCATAGATAACAGCATCTGGGTATGAGACCACGGGGCTTATTTACAAGCCTCTTGCGCCGCCAGTGCGTCACTTTTTCCCATATTAAAAGTGACGCAGCAGTGGCGCAAGAGGCTTGTAAATAAGGCCCCACATTTTTATCGATCTATTTCCTAAAAAATGTTTTATTGCATTAAGACCATCTTCATGTCTTATGTTTGTGTATAACGTTGTGACGTCTATTGTGACCAGAAAAAGATCTTGCTCCCAAGGTAAGTCATAGATTGTTTTCAAAAAAGCCCCCACATCCTGAATATATGATGGCAGCCTTTGTACTAAAGGATTCAAGAAAGAATCAATACATTTGGAGGTATTTTCTAGCCCGCTGCCTATTGCCGATATTATTGGGCGGCCAGGTGGATTTACAATGTCTTTATGCACCTTAGGTATTAGATAAAAAACAGGTGTTACTGGATTATTAATCTTTAAGAACATTAGTTCGTCATGTGTGATCAGGCATTGGTTGTACCACTCCTGTAATTGATCATTATACAGGTAGTGACTTTTAAACATAGTTTCCATGGGTATTCTGACATAACTTGTCCTATTATTTAGTTGTTTGTAGGCTTCATCTAAGTATTTTTGTTTATCCCACAATACTACGTTCCCGCCTTTGTCTGCACTGCGTACTATACAGTTTTTATTCGCTTTCAATTTTGCAATGAGAGCTGCATGTTCTTTTTGCTGCTTTCACACGATTTTATTTTTCACACTTGTGCATTTTTCAAGGTTCTTCAAATCATTCATAACAAGATCATTAAATACATCAATAGAGTCTCTCGTGGTCATCGGAACAAATCTTGAACTAGGTCTAAAGTTTATTGATTCACTTCCCCCAATGTCAAGTCCTTCTTCTGTGGCTATCTCCATTGCTTGAATGGTTGTATGTTCTGTGTTTGTCTCATCAGTTACATTTATTGCAGTTGCCATTTGTCTCATTTCTACTAAAAGCTCCATGTCATTAACTTGAAGATTGTTCAGTAGATTTTCCTCTATCATTGGACTGATAATTCCTGATGCGACACGTCGTCTTATATATTTGTAGATGTCCACTCTGGTTTGAACATAATTGAACTCTTCTGTAGGACAATACGACAAACCTAAGTTCAAGATACTTTCTTCCTTGTCAGATAATGGGACATTGGTTAAGTTGATAATTGAAGTCTTATTTTCCTCTTACATCCTTCAATTGTTTGGTCTTGGCTTTTCCTTCTTAATTCCCGTTGTTTTGCGCCTTTGCGCCTCTGCTGCCTCTGCCTTTTCCTCTTGGTGGTTTTGCGTAGCTTGTTGGAATTCTGGGCCGAATCTCCGTTCCTCCTGTAAAAAAAAAAAACTCATCGATTACTGAGGGCACTCTGTTTGCTGCTATTCCACTTGGCCCTTCATCCGCTGATGTTTCTATTTCAGAACTCTGTACACTGCTTAGGCCTGACTGAATTTCAGTTGCCAATTTTTCACTGGTGTTCATTTTTTGTCTTCTCATGTTCTCAAACTTTTTCGCGAATGTATAAATTTGTCCGCGTTCATAGTCTCCTTTATCGCGGAGACATTTTGTGCTTTGCGTTCTTAGATCGATACTACTAGTTTTTTCGGTCGATCCATCATCTCTTTCTTACATTTTTCATTGGGGCCTTGATCAAGTTCTTTGTCAAGCATCTCAATGTTAGAAATGGGGGTCTCTGGTTGGCAGTGGATGGCCACTGTCCAAGCAGGGACCCTTCTTTCTAAGTCAGAGTGAAGGGCTGCACCCCCTTGACATCCCCAGCTCCACGCTATGGTAACGTAGCACGAGCAGTTAGGCTAATCTCAGAGGCAGTGTGTAAAGCGTTGATGATCATGCACAGTAAATACAGTGAGGAACACTACAAAGGGACACAACACAGGTAGTTATCAAAGAAAATAGTTATATTTATAGCAACTTATCACAAGACCAAATAACGAGGAAATCACAATACTGTACAAAAATAGTTCTCTCTGGATGCTGCAAAAATTGTTCCAATGGGTAAGGTAAAGTTCAGTTCAGGACAGTGGTCTCTGCGACCCCTCTACTCTGAGATGTTGGCAAATAATCCACAAGAAAGGTCACTCCGGCGGGTTAGCAATGTGTTTCCTCACGCTCTGGTCACGGCTGCTTGCTAACATGGGTTAGCGACGATTTTCCGGACGATTTTCCGGATTTTCCGGACGCTCAGCAGCTGTAGCGATGATTTTTGGGCCGCAAATGTGCGGGGCAATGATCAGGCCAGCGGGCCCTCAGCGGCAGTGATGCGATGATTTTCTTTATGCTCTGTAGTTGTAGCGATGATTTTCGGGCTGCAAACGTGCGGGGCGATGATCAGGCCAGCGAGCCTTCAGCAGCAGCGATGCGATTATTTTTTTTATGCTCTGTAGGTGTAGCAATGATTTTCTTCACGCTCCTCGGCTGCGGTGGCTCGCTAACAGGCCTTAGCAACGAAAATGAAGTCTACTGGTCCTGAGACTTCAGTCAGGACGCTAGTTCTCTCCCTAGCCCTTGGGTGATTGCAGGGTCAAGATTAAAAAGTTCTCTTACAGCTCCTTTTCCCTCCTTTTTCCAGTCCAATGAAAAATACTGCAGGCCAATCCAGGGAACAGCACACAACACCAGGACAGTCCTCTCCTGCAGCTTTCTTCAGTTCCACGGACAGAGGTTGGTCTTGAAATCCAGGGGCAATACAAATTGTAGGGGTTTCAGCCCAGATATTTATACCCCAAAAGTCTTTGTTCTCAGAAGCTACAAGTCACTGAACCCATCCAGAACCAGTTCTGCCCAGCCCTGGAGCACTTTGTTTACCAGGCTGCATCCTTCCTTTCAGGAAGAGGGGGTCTGCCCTCAGACGCACAGTGGGAGGTGGAGCCAGCATTCACCTTGCCAGGCACAGCCCTATTTAAGTGCAGGAGCTACCCTACCCCTCACTCCAAGGCAGATGTCGCTATTCAACCTAGGTCTGACTCAGCCTGCCCTGTCCCTCCAAAACCAGACAGCCAATACACATAACAGCAGAGCACACTGGAAGGCTTAGGCAAGAAAGTACCTACATTCTAAAAGTGGTATTTTCAAACACAGAATATAAAAATAACCTTCACTAAAAGATGCATTTTAATATTCTGAGCTCAGGCATACTAAATTCATTTTTCTACCATGTTCTATGGGTCAGTTAGGACTATAGAATGTAATAGCCAAAACCTCCCATTCTGGCCTATGGAGAACAGGTAGCCTTACAGTAGTGAAAAACAAAATTGGGTGTAATTCACTACCAGGACATGCTACACACATCAGAGCATGTCCTACCTTACACATACAATGCACCCTACCATAGGGGTGGCTTACATGATGCCAAGGGAAGGTTCAGGGGCTGGGAAGTGGGCGCACTTCACAGCCAAGATGGCAGTTCTAGACACACTTTACAAGCTGCTTCTGTGGGTGGCGGAAATCAGCGCTGCAGGCCCACCAGCAGCATTTGGGTTACCAGCCCTGGGCACACACAGGTCACATTACTAGGGACTAACAGGTAGACCAAATAAGCCAATCAGGGATACACCAATTCATATGTCATCTTTATACAGGGAGCATCCGCGCTGCGGCACTGAATGGCAGTGGCGCAGCGCCCAGAGCATCTATCACCAGAAAAACAGAGGAGGCACAGTGAATAAATGGAAGGGAGACTCACGCCAATGGTGCCAGGTCTAACACGCGTCCCCCCCAGCTGAAATGTGGGGAGAACTACCCATCCCCTGGGAAGTTCTCGTCACTAAGGCAGAAAAGCCTGGACAGACCGTCAGCATTGGCGTGCTCGGTCCCAGGGCGGTGTTCCACCGTAAACTCCATCCCCTGTAGGGAAATGGACCACCTTAACAACTTGGGATTCTCACCCCTCATTTGCATTAACCATCTGAGGGGTCTGTGGTCTGTCTGAACCCAGAAGTGAGTCCCAAACAAGTATGGTCTTTGCTTCTTCAATGCCCAGAATCTTGGGCTGTAGGGGTGCCACCTGGCCACTCCCCACTTGGTGTCCTAGGTACACCACCGAACCCTGCCCAATCTGGCACTTACTGGCCTTGATTGTGAGGCCTGCTTTGCGCAGCGCCATCAACACTTCCCAGAGGTGGCGCAAGTGGTCCTCCCAGGAGGAACTGAATACTGCAATGTCGTCCAGGTAGGTGGCACTGAAATCCTCCAGTCCAGCCAACACCTGGTTGACCAACCTCTGAAAGGTGGCATCACACGGAACTGGTAGTGCCCATCAGGGGTGGAGAATGCTGACCTCTCCTTTGCCCCATCAGTTAGGGCGATCTGCCAGTACCCAGACATTAGATCAAATGTGCTGAGGGACCGGGCAGCCCCTAGCCGATCAATGAGCTCATCTGCTCTGGGGATGGGGTGCGCGTCGGTCCTCGTGACTGAATTGAGACCTCGGTAGTCCACACAGAACCTTAGTTCAAGGGCCTCACCAGGCGCGTCAGCCTTCGGTACCAAGACCACTGGGCTGGACCAAGGGCTGCTAGAGGATTCAATCACCCCTAGGGCAAACATTTTGGAGACCTCCTCCTTAATGCAGGCCCTTTCCCTGTCAGATACCCGGTAAGCCTTATGCTTAACAGGGGGGCTGTCCCCGGTGTCTACGTCATGGACACACCAGTCAGTGACACCAGGCACTAGGGAAAACACATCTGAGAATTGCCCCAACAGCTGGTGACAATCTCTTTGCTGCTCAGGGGCCAGTGTGGTGGAGAGGACCACACCCTCCACTGACCCGTCCTTCTCTTCTGTGCACAGGAGGTAAGGAAGGGGCTCACTCTCCTCCTCCATTCCAGCATCTGTGGCAAGCAACATGCCCACTTCAGACCTCGCAAAGTGGGGCGTCAGGCGGTTCACATGCAGGACCCGCTGGGGGTTCCTGGGTGACTGAAAGTCCACCAAGTAGGTAACTTGACTTTTGCGCTCCACCACCTCAAAAGGATCGGTCCACTTATCTTGGAGCACGCAGGGCTCTACTGGGGCTAGTACCCAAACCTTCTGGCCAGGTTGAAACTCGACCAGAGTGGCGTTCTGGTCATGCCAACGTTTCATCTCCTCCTGGCTGGCTTCCAGATTTGCCTCAGCAATCTTTCTGAAACACCGAGTCTGGTTGCTTAAGGCCAAGATGTAGCTAAATACATCTTGGGGAGGTTTCCTGGGAGATTGCTCCCAGCCTTCCCTGACCAGACTCAGAGGCCCTCTGACCGGGTGACCGTAGAGCAGTTCAAAGGGGCTGAACCCTAAGGACTTCTGGGGCACCTCACGGTAGGCGAACAACAGGCATGGCAAGAGGACATCCCACTTACACCTCAGGGGCTCCTCTAGGCCCATAATCATACCTTTCAAGGTCCGGTTGAACCTTTCAACCAGACCACTTCCTTGGGGGTGATAAGGAGTGGTGAAATTATAAGTTACCCCACACTCATCCCACAGAGACTTCATGTACTGGGAGATGAAGTTGGTACCCCTGTCAGACACCACCTCTCTGGGGAACCCCATACGGGAGAAGATCCCCATCAGTGGACGTCCCACCACGGGGGCCGTCACTGTCCTGAGCGGGATGGCTTCAGGGTACCGGGTGGCATGGTCCACCAAGACCAGGATGTACCTGTTGCCCATGTCTGTCTTGGAGTCCAGAGGCCCCACAATGTCAATTCCCACTTGCTCGAATGGTGTACTCACAACCGGAAAGGGCTGGAGTGGGGCCTTGATCTTCCCCGCACTCTTCCCACTTGCCTGGCAAGTCTCACAGGTCCTGCAATAAGTATCTGTACTTTTGCGCATCTGGGGCCAATAACAGTGGGTGACCATCCTCTCAAAGGTCTTGGTCTGCCCCAGATGTCCTGCCAACGGAATGTCATGAGCCAACCCCAGTAGGAAGGCTCTGAAGCACTCGGGTACCACCGGCACATGGGCCAACCCTGGCACAGCAGCCTTAGGCTCACTATACAGGAGACTGTTCTCCCAATAGATCAGATGCGAACCAGACATATCACATGCTGCCTGGGCTGCAGCCTGACACCACATACCCTCAAGAGAAGGGCAAACTTTCTGCTGCTCACAAAAGTCCTCCATGGTGGGCCCCCCTTCCTGCTGCCAATGGGTCAGCTCATGCAGGTCCCCCAGATCGGTGCTTTGCTCCCCGATAGGCTCCAGGGCATCCCCCTGAAGGGCTGCTCCTTCCTGGGCCATGGGAACTAAGGGGGCTGGTTTCCCACGCCCCCTGCTCCTTCTCTCTAAGGCAGGGATTTGGGCCATACTCCCAGGCTCCAGACCTCTCTCAACACCCTCTTTGGCTGCCATGGACCGAGTGGTGGCACACGCCCATTCAGGCAGACCCAGCATTTCCAAGTGAGAACTCCTCTCCACCATAACCCATGGGGAGTTCTCCAAATCGTTTCCCAACAGACAGTCTACAGGCATGGCGGGCCTCACAGCTACTTGAAGAGTTCCTGAGACCCCCCCCACTCAAAGGGAACCTGAGCGACCTCACATTGGCTCTCTGAGTTGTCAGCTGACACTACTGGGCAGAATGCATGGGGAATGATCTGCTCTTGGGACACCAACCGGGAGCTGACAGCAGTTATACTGGCTGCTGTGTCCCTGAGAGCCTCCACTTTATGGCCATTGATGGTCACCCACTGCCTGTATTTTTGTGTGTTGTCAGGCAGTGCAGTTTTAGAGACCATTTTACAGTCTCCTAGGGAGACAAGGGTTAACTGTACAGGGTCCCACCCCTCTTGGGCATCCATCTCCTCTCCTTCCAATGCTACACTAGCCATCTGGCGGGGGGGCGCCTATGGGGGTGCGGCAGTAGCCCTCTGAGGGCACTGGGGATCAAAAGACTGATGGCCCACTTGGCCACAGTGATAACAGGTAGGGAGCCCCTCAGACCAGGCCTACCTGACTGGGGCATTGGCTTCCTTTCTTGGGGAGGCTGGGACACCACTGTTTGGTTCCCTTGGGGATTACTTGGGGGCCCTCGGTGAAACTCCCTTGGTTGACCCCGGTCCCCCCCACTTCTCTGCTGGGGACCCTGCCTACCCCTGGCAATGTCTCCCATCAGACCCTTGTGGACCCTGGTGCTGACCCAGCGGTCCGCCTCCTCAGCAAGCTTCCTAGGTTTAGTCAGCCTGCAATCAATGAGGTGTTGGCGTAGCTCAGGAAAACAGTTTTCAGACAGATGGTCCCATGCAATCAAATCATACAGTTGCTCAAAAGTTTCTACTTTGCTACTTTTTACCCAGTGTTCCATTGCACTGAAAAAAAAGACACATATTCCACCCATGTGGTACCTTCCAACTTCTTACAGGACCTAAACCTTTGTCTATACATCTCAGGGGTCAACCCATAGCGGACAAAAGCACGTTCTAAACAAGAGCGTGTCACTTGAATTGCACTCCAATTAAGAAATTAATCATGCGATTTTTAAGGACATATTCCCAAGAGACCCGGGATCCTACAATTTTATGTTTCCTGATGTTTAACAAATGAATTTTTCACAGATACTGAGATATACCATGATTGTTATTTACCATGTTTGTTACTCACTCTCTTTGGTTTCACCATATATGTGTCCTGTTACCTTTATACATCACATGCATTTACAGATTTTCGTTGCTTTTGTTACACACTTTTTAGCGCTTCAGCACATGGACGCTCCTGGTTATCTTTATTACAGTTCTATTGTACTATGCCTTTACGTTACCAACATTCTGGCATGCTGACACCTTCATACATACTTCTCTTATGTTCTCACGGTCACCTTTTTGACACATATTTTTTTCCCAGGCTACACTCTATCCGTCTGTTCACCAATCCATTTGTTTTTCTTTGAACTACGATTTTACTTACTCTGTAGTTCCCTGAATAAAGTTTTTTTTTTTACTTTATAGACCGTCAAGAGATACACACGTACAATCACCGACACATCGCATCCGACTCGTATTCTCACCCGTGATTGGTTTTTACAGTTCTATGACGTACCTATCCTTTCCCTTTCTCACAAGTATTGACGTTACATTTACTAGCTTAAATCTCATACGACTGGTTGATAGGCTTTGAGCCATTCTCATTCGCCGCGATGTTCACGTGACACTCTTCAAATACTACGCGCGCTAAACATTCGACATACCCGCTGAAACGCCGATACTTTGTAGGTTCACAGCCTTGATTGATTTGAATTCTCTACATCACGTAAGTGTTCTGTACAAGATTAGGTACCTTCATGTACTCGCGGACTTGCAAATTTGTTTGCATGTACACTCCGCATACCTATGCTCTCCTGATTTTCTTTTTAACCCCGTACTTGGCTCTCATCACACACTTCACTCTTCACATCTCACGCATATGTTTACTCGCTATCACTTTCCACGGTCCTTTCTGATTCTTTGATATATTCTTAGAGCGTATACCTTCGACGTTTCTTTACATGCATTTACGTAACCAAACCTTAACAGCCTTTCGGCAGTTTCTTTATATTTCTATTTGCATGTATTCACCCTTCACCGTATCTTATCTACTTTTTAGCATCCTCTCTCATATTGTTTGTTACTTTCTGTTACTGTTAAACACTCATCTAACAGGACCTATTTCTCATTTAACAGTTTCATTTAACAGCACTATGGTTATACTATTTTATTCATTCTTATGACACCCAGATTCACATAGACACTTTTTCAACTCATTGATTTGATGTTTTTCTTGCATTATTTTTTCGATTTATGACATATGAATGTATTGATTAAAGCTGCTTCCTTGTATCCTCCCATTATAGTGCCGCCCCTGACGAAGGGCCACACTGGCCCGAAATGCATTGGGCTACATCGAGTTATGAACTCTAATATACTCGTTTGTGATGCTTGAATTTTGTGAAAATTATTCTTTTCAAAGGATTTACTCAAATTATTCACAGGAATAAACCAAACACTATGGAATTTACCCTCGCATGATTAATTTCTTCATTGGAGTGCAATTCAAGTGACACGCTCTTGGTTAGAACGTGCTTTTGTCTGATTTCCATCCCTACTCAGGGGGATCTACTCGTCTGCACCCATACCCCGTCTTACTGGATTACCTTGTTTGAACCACAGAGTGCGCTTTCTCTCTCTTAACCAAGTCAACCCATAGCGACTCATCAGTGCTTCCTTCATGTGTTCATAAACCATTTTACTTTCTGGGGGCAGATCCAACAAGGTGTCTCTCCCCTCACTCACAAACCGTCCCCACAACCCCGCTCCCCAATCCTTCTCAGGGACCCGGTGGGATACCATAGCTATTTCATAAGCGGCAAACCATTGCCCAATATCCTCACTCTTGTGGAAATCCTTAATAACCTCTTTGGGAATGTATACTCTGTTCTCTGTCTGTACTACCGGTATGCTGCCACCAGAGGGACTGGAGGTCTCTCCACTCTTTGCCTTAATCTCCAGCTCCCTCAATGCTCTTCCATGCTCAAGCTTCATTCTCATCATTTCAAATTCTAGCTTCTTGATCTCAAGGTCTCTCTCCTTCTGACCGTCTAGTTGTATTTTAGCCATTTCCCTATTATGGCGTCTCTCTCTTTCCCTGTCCTGCATCTCCTCTGGGGACAGACCCCTCACCGACACACTTGTGCCCGGGCTGGAAAGCGCTTTACTACCTACTGCATCAATCACTTCATCCACATTTTCCCCCTCCACCACAGGCTCTCCCACATTCCTAGGGGCATGCCTGGTTGCTAGCCAGGCCTTCAGTGCCTTGCAGAATTCTTCTATCCTGGTGAACCCTGGGGTAGGGACTGTAAATTTCTCACAAAAATGTTTTAGCTCCTTGGATGTGTAGGTATCTATCTTCTCCTCTTCCCAGGAAAACTCTTCTGGGTCAACAACTCTGGGCTTGGCCATTGTGACAACAACTAACACTCTTAATCAAAAACTAGACTTTAAAAAAAAAATCAAAAAAATCCTCAAATACGTATGTGGCACGTTATGGTCTGCACTCACTAGTAGTGTACACTATAATTACTGTATGCGGTCACCAACGCAAGTCCAGATCCCCACCACTGACCACCAATGTTAGAAATGGGGGTCTCTGGTTGGCAGTGGATGGCCACTGTCCATGCAGGGACCCTTCTTTCTAAGTCAGAGTGAAGGGCTGCACCCCTTGACAACCCCTGCTCCACCCTTTGGTAACGTAGCACGAGCAGTTAGGCTAATCTCAGAGGCAGTGTGTAAAGCGTTGATGATCATACACAGTAAATACAGTGAAGAACACTACAAAGGGACACAACACAGGTAGTTATCAAAGAAAATAGTTATATTTATAGAGACTTATCACAAGACCAAATAACGAGGAAATCACAATACTGTACAAAAATAGTTCTCTCTGGATACTGCAAAAATAGTTCCAATGGGTTAGGTAAAGTTCAGTTCAGGACAGTGATCTCTGCTACCCCTTTACTCACAGTTCTGAGATGTTGGCAAATAATCCACAAGAAAGGTCGCTCCGGCGTGTTAGCGATGTTTTTCCTCACGCTCTGGTCACGGCCGCTCGCTAACGGGGCTTAGCGATGATTTTCCGTATGCTCAGCAGCTGTAGCGATGATTTTCGGGCCGCAAACATGCGTGGCGATGATCAGGCCAGCGGGCCCTCAGCGGCAGTGATGCAACGATTTGCTTTACGCTCAGCAGCTGTAGCGATGATTTTCTGGCCGCAAATGTGTGGGGCGATGATCAGGCCAGCGGGCCCTCAGCGGCAGCGATGCAACAATTTTCTTCACGCTCAGCAGCTGTAGAGATGATTTTCTGGCCGCAAACGTGCGGGCGATGATGTTCTGCTTGGGTTTTCGGATCAGATAGAACTCGCTCATCAGAGCCTCACTAACCCAGCCAGAACATTACCCCCTCCCTAGAACCTATTTACAATCCTACAACCACATATATCTATCACCTAAGGACAGGGGATTCCTACTATGCATACCAAGATCTCACAATCGGCGGCCTCGCGATCCCATACGGATCCAGACCTTTCTGTCCATACGACAGTATCACAAGTGGCGGCCTCGCGGTCCCATACGAACCCAGACCTCTCTGCCCATACGACAGTATCACAAGTGGCGGCCTCGCGGTCCCATACGAACCCAGACCTCTCTACCCAGACGGCAGTCTCAGCACAATTGGCGGCCTCGCGATCCCCTACGAATCCAGACCTCTCTACCTAGACGGCAGTCTTATACGACAGTTCATCCTATGATCACCATAACATACAAAAAGGGAATCAGTCTCACTATTCATCAGATCACACAAGGATTGCCAGTTCGGGCATAGCCTGTTCTCAGGTTTGAGGGGCTCCTCTTTCCCTTATTCAGTTATCACTTACCTGATCAGGGTTAACATCTGTTCATGTAGCCGCAGCTGACTAGAAGAATAGGCTACCCTCTTATACAAGAACACACAGCATATGTTGGTTCACTACAAACTGGATACTTTATTACTCATTGCACATACAATCACATAACATTACGATATAACACATAACCTGCAAAGAAAAGTGAAAGATTAAGTTGTACACTCTAATAAGAAAGGGTCGACATCACCTTAGTAGTATGTAGCCTGCACTCAGTGGTCATCTAGGCTCCCTTCTCGTCTGTGCCTCGGCTCGCCTGGAATCACCCTTCTCCGAGTCACTGGGACCTCTTCCTTATCGGCTACTCTCTCCTCTCTGGTTATTCTGTTAGAAAAGCATCTATCTCTCAGTTCTTCTCCGCCCTCAAGATGGCGTCTGTCTTCCCTGGAATAAGTAGTAGCTTTACTGCTAACGGCTAGATGCCGCCTACGGACTGAACATGTAACTGCCTCAGACTTTCACTAATATAGAGGTGCATTTCCTCATGGAAAATTCCGGCCCGTAACCTGCCGCCCACCAAATTCTTGTACCGCCCCGTACCAAGGACACGTTCCCAGCCGGCCGGCCTGATGTAGTGTCTTCGGCATGAAGAAAAATACAATCCTTCGATAAGGGCCGGCCTGAACCGGTTCTCTCCAAGCGAATAACACCTCATAACTAAAACACCACATTTGACCTAGAAGAATCTCAAGCTGCCGGAGCAGAAAGAAAGATGGAGTCTCTCCCGTTTGAGGCCTACCAGGCCTGCATTCAGCACGGCTCTATGAAATACCCTCACTACAGGACAGGTTATCCCTAATACTAACGAATCTATCCCCTAGGCTATATGTGCAAGCCCTGATCTATGGGGAAGAGCACAGAATCATGTCGAAGTGCCTAGTAAATAGGCTCCATCCACTACTCTAACCCTTAGGCTTGAATGGTAAGAGACTGAAGTCACATTCAATCACCTGTTAATACAAGAAGACCGGGAAAATCGAGCAGAACAGATGATCAGGCCAGCGGGCCCTCAGTGGCAGTGATGCGATGATTTTCTTTACGCTCTGTAGTTGTAGCAATGATTTTCGGGCCGCAAACGTGCAGGGCGATGATCAGGCCAGCGAGCCTTCAGCGGCAGCGATGCGATTATTTTCTTTACGCTCTGTAGGTGTAGCGATGATTTTCTTCATGCTCCTCGGCTGTGGCAGCTCGCTAACAGGCCTTAGTGACGAAAATGAAGTCTACTGGTCCTGAGACTTCAGTCAGGAGGCTAGTTCTCTCTCTAGCCCTTGGGTGATTGCAGGGTCAAGATTAAAAAGTTCTCTTTCAGCTCCTTTTCCCTCCTTTTTCCAGTCCAATGAAAACTACTGCAGGCCAATCCAGGGAACAGCACACAACACCAGGACAGTCCTCTCCTGCAGCTTTCTTCAGTTCCACGGATAGAGGTTGGTCTTGAAATCCAGGGGCATACAAAATGTAGGGGTTTCAGCCCAGATATTTATACCCCAAAAGTCTTTGTTCTCAGAAGCTACAAGTCACTGAACCCAGCCAGAACCAGCTCTGCCCAGCCCTGGAGCACTTTGTTTACCAGGCTGCATCCTTCCTTTCAGAAAGAGGGGGTCTGCATTCACCTTGCCAGGCACAGCCCTATTTAAGTGCAGGAGCTACCCCTCCCCTCACTCCAAGGCAGATCTCTCTATTCAACCTAGGTCTGACTCAGCCTGCCCTGTCCCTCCAAAACCAGACAGCCAATACACATAACAGCAGAGCACACTGGAAGGCTTAGGCAAGAAAGTACCTACATTCTAAAAGTGGTATTTTCAAACACAGAATATAAAAATAACCTTCACTAAAAGATGTATTTTAATATTCTGAGCTCGGGCATACTAAATTTGTGTTTGTACCATGTTCTATGGGTCAGTTAGGACTATAGAATGTAATAGGCAAAACCTCCCATTCTGGCCTATGTAAGTAAATTTTATTTGCAAAGTTAATAAAAACCATTGCAATTTCCACATTTAAAAAGGGAGCATGTGCATACTGTACAATTTCCAACATAGACTTGATTATCAATCTAAAATGATCAAATTCCCCTTTTTTTTTTTTTAAAAGAAAAAACTTCCAAGTTAAATATTTCAATAACCTATTTCCATCACTGTGATAATTATGATAATAATAAGCAGTGTGTTGGATATAGTTCATACTAAACAAGTAGCTACAGGCTAAGTTAAAAGTCAAATTCCTGCATCCTTTTCTCCACCACCTTCATAAACTTCACCAAGTTGCAGTTTAGCTGCAGGTCGTCGGGGGAGAAGCAGGCAAGCACGGCATTCCTTCGCGTGCGTATTCCTCGTTGATTAAACAGTAATTTCAACAAGCGTTTTCTTTCTTCTAACAATTTGTCACAGGAGCACAAAAGGTGTGGCATGTCCAAAGTTGCCTTGCCACATAAACGACATAGGGAGCCCCCTTTGTCCCTCTGACAGTGAGGAAAATGGGATCTGCAAGGTATCAAGCCCATTCTGAGTCTTAAAAACTTCAGTTTTATGAATCTTGAGTAACCCAGATTGAGGTAACTCTGTTGGCCTTGATTTGAGTAAGAGTTTAAGACAAACCACCCATGTGACCTCCTGGCAACTGACTCCTTATCTTCTAACCATGAAAGGTATTTTGTTGTTTTCTTTACCAGTCTTTTGACTATAGTATGGTTGGTGGGAGTGTTCCACAGCTCCTTTAGGCCTAGATTCATCAGGCTTTTGGCCAAGTAGTTGGCAGCTTGCGATGCTGGGTTCCATTGTAGTTCTGACCATTCTGGCCTATGGAGAACAGGTAGCCTTACAGTAGTGAAAAACGAAATTGGGTGTAATTCACTACCAGGACATGCTACACACATCAGAGCATGTCCTACGGATGTATGACGTTACAACGCATGCTATTACAACGCCTACCTTTACAACGCATTTTTTACAACGCAAACACTATTACAACGCAATATTTTACAACGAATACTGTTACAACGCCAAACTAAGTAAAATACTTAAAAGTGCTTTTACAACAAAAACCATTACAACGCATACCATTACAACGCCAAAAAAAATATATTTTTTCTTAAAAAGTTAAATAAAATCTGGCACGGGATGCAGGGAAATTAGGGGTTTTAGGGTGGGGAAGTGTATTAAAATGTGGAGCAAAACTGAACGTAAATCTACTGAAATGCATTACCAAATTAATGCGTGAGTATTAAAATTAATACTCGTGTATTAAAATTAATACTAGCGTATTAAAATTAATACTCCTATTTTCCAAAAAAATCCGTTTTAACATATTTAAAAGTTTTACACAAATAACGAATAATTAAACAACAGTTCATATACATTTAAAACATGATTATATCAGAAAAAAAGTAAACGGATTAAAACAGAAGACACATACACATAGTCGCCATTTTATCCATCTCACTTCTAAAACTTGTCCTACAACACTTTCTATGAAAACAATAGCAAAGACATGTTCCAAAATGGATGCTAAAACGGAGCAAATAAATGAAAACAATACATCTTTTAATGATTTTTTAAATTATCATTTACCACAGCAAAATAAAATATACTAAAAAACACAACGAACGCTCTTTATAAAAAAATTAATAGTGACACTGACTAAAACTTATAAATACCAGCAAGACACCATTTTGCAATCAGTTGATTATCAACTACCAGAGAGACCACACGCAAAAACCTGACCCTCTGACACCTAGGTGCCGATCACGATCCGGTAAAAAATTCCCCCATGCGACTCGTATCGGGTCTTTTTACCGTACGAATCGTCCAAGTGCCGTACGAACTGGCAATCACGATTCGCATGGTAAAAAGTCCATACGAACCGCACTGGGAATCATTCCCCACACGTCCTCGGGTCGGAAAATGTGTCCGACACGTCCTCGGACGATTTACCTTACAAACGTGAAAAACCAAGTCCGACCGAGGAATCACGATCCATCCCGTGCGTCCGAGGTTACAACCGTATGGAAAAAACACCGTCCGCACCGAACTCCTACAGCAACCATGGAGACATGTGCCCGCATACGCGCCCAACACTCCCCCCAGCCCCCGTACGTCCGACACGTACCCCCCGTATATGTATACCCCCACCCGTCTAGGTACACCCCAGTACGTTCCAGTCGAACCCCCACCCCAGTACGTGTCATAGCCCCGTCTACCTACACCCCAGTACGTTCCAGTCGTACCCCCACCCCAGTACGTGTCGTACCCCCCGTGTACCTACACCCCAGTACGTGCGAGCCACACCCCCACCCCAGTACGTGTCATAGCCCGTCTACCCACACCCCAGTACGTTCCAGTCGTACCCCCACCCCAGTACGTGTCGTACCACCGTCAATGTACACCCCCCCACCCCAGTACATGTCGTACCACCGTCCATGTACACCCCCCCACCCCTGTACGTGTCGTACCACCGTCCATGTACACCCCAGTACGTTCCAGTCGTACCCCCACCCCAGTACGTGTCGTACCCCCCGTGTACCTACACCCCAGTACGTGCGAGCCACACCCCCACCCCAGTACGTGTCATAGCCCCGTCTACCCACACCCCAGTACGTTCCAGTCGTACCCCCACCCCAGTACGTGTCATAGCCCCGTCTACCTACACCCCAGTACGTTCCAGTCGTACCCCCACCCCAGTACGTGTCGTACCACCGTCCATGTACACCCCAGTACGTTCCAGTCGTACCACCACCCCAGTACGTGTCATACCCCCCGTGTACCTACACCCCAGTACGTTCCAGTCGTACCCCCACCCCAGTACGTGTCGTACCACCGTCAATGTACACCCCCCCACCCCAGTACGTGTCGTACCACCGTCCATGTACACCCCCCCACCCCTGTACGTGTCGTACCACCGTCCATGTACACCCCAGTACGTTCCAGTCGTACCACCACCCCAGTACGTGTCATAGCCCCGTCTACCTACACCCCAGTACGTTCCAGTCGTACCCCCACCCCAGTACGTGTCGTACCACCGTCAATGTACACCCCCCCACCCCTGTACGTGTCGTACCACCGTCCATGTACACCCCAGTACGTTCCAGTCGTACCACCACCCCAGTACGTGTCATAGCCCCGTCTACCTACACCCCAGTACGTTCCAGTCGTACCCCCACCCCAGTACGTGTCGTACCCCCCGTGTACCTACACCCCAGTACGTGTGAGCCACACCCCCACCCCAGTACGTGTCATAGCCCCGTCTACCCACACCCCAGTACGTTCCAGTCGTACCCCCACCCCAGTACGTGTCGTACCACCGTCAATGTACACCCCCCCCACCCCAGTACGTGTCGTACCACCGTCCATGTACACCCCCCCACCCCTGTACGTGTCGTACCACCGTCCATGTACACCCCAGTACGTTCCAGTCATACCCCCACCCCAGTACGTGTCGTACCCCCCGTGTACCTACACCCCAGTACGTGCGAGCCACACCCCCACCCCAGTACGTGTCATAGCCCCGTCTACCCACACCCCAGTACGTTCCAGTCGTACCCCCACCCCAGTACGTGTCGTACCACCGTCAATGTACACCCCCCCACCCCAGTACGTGTCGTACCACCGTCCATGTACACCCCCCCACCCCTGTACGTGTCGTACCACCGTCCATGTACACCCCAGTACGTTCCAGTCATACCCCCACCCCAGTACGTGTCGTACCCCCCGTGTACCTACACCCCAGTACGTTCCAGTCATACCCCCACCCCAGTACGTGTCGTACCCCCCGTGTACCTACACCCCAGTACGTGCGAGCCACACCCCCACCCCAGTACGTGTCATAGCCCCGTCTACCCACACCCCAGTACGTTCCAGTCGTACCCCCACCCCAGTACGTGTCGTACCACCGTCAATGTACACCCCCCCACCCCAGTACGTGTCGTACCACCGTCCATGTACACCCCCCCACCCCTGTACGTGTCGTACCACCGTCCATGTACACCCCAGTACGTTCCAGTCGTACCCCCACCCCAGTACGTGTCATAGCCCCGTCTACCCACACCCCAGTACGTTCCAGTCGTACCCCCACCCCAGTACGTGTCATAGCCCCGTCTACCTACACCCCAGTACGTTCCAGTCGTACCCCCACCCCAGTACGTGTCGTACCACCGTCCATGTACACCCCAGTACGTTCCAGTCGTACCACCACCCCAGTACGTGTCATACCCCCCCGTGTACCTACACCCCAGTACGTTCCAGTCGTACCCCCACCCCAGTACGTGTCGTACCACCGTCAATGTACACCCCCCCACCCCTGTACGTGTCGTACCACCGTCCATGTACACCCCAGTACGTTCCAGTCGTACCACCACCCCAGTACGTGTCATAGCCCCGTCTACCTACACCCCAGTACGTTCCAGTCGTACCCCCACCCCAGTACGTGTCGTACCCCCCGTCTACCTACACCCCAGTACGTGCGAGCCACACCCCCACCCCAGTACGTGTCATAGCCCCGTCTACCCACACCCCAGTACGTTCCAGTCGTACCCCCACCCCAGTACGTGTCGTACCACCGTCAATGTACACCCCCCCACCCCAGTACGTGTCGTACCACCGTCCATGTACACCCCAGTACGTTCCAGTCGTACCCCCACCCCAGTACGTTCCTGGCGCACCCCCAACACAACCTCCTAAGTACGGAGCGCACCCCATGCCCCACCATCACAACCGCATGTACGAGTCGTACAAAGCCACACACAAGGACATAATCGTACAACCAAATGGCCCATGTACACACCGTACACACGCTCAAAACGCACGTACACAACAAGGACAAAACAAAACAACACAAGAATACACCATTCGAAAGGCACACAGCCACTAAACATGGCCAACAACCACTAAAATAACACAATCACTGACCTGCAACTGTCAAAAACAAACAGAGGCCCAATACACCACCACTCCTTATAACACACCCACCCAAAATTCAAACACTGCCACACCCACCCATGGACCAATGAAAAGGGCCCACACACACAAACCATGAGCCTTTGCAACAGACTCACTGCTGCCAGACACCACAGAACCAGACTACAAGCTACACCACATCTTACACTTGCACACCTTCACACGACCACCCTCACAAACACCCTCTCATCACATTCACACACACACACAACCATCCACACCCCCCCAACATCCACACCCCCCCACACCCACACCATCCCCACCCACACCCCTCACCATGCCCACTACCAAGAATCCAAAGTTCAGTCACCGAGAGTTGGAGGTCCTTGTTGATCAAATCCTCAGAGTCGAGCCACAGATCTTTGGAACATTGGTCAGAAGCACCAGCCAGGCAGCCAAAACAGCCATGTGGCAGACCATCGTCGATGCTGTGAATGCTGTTGCGGACACCAGGAGGACCAAGCAGGATTGCCACAACAGGTGGTACGATCTGCGGAGGAGGGTCAGAGCCAAGAGCCAGGAGGAACACGACCAGGCCAACGCCACCGGAGGAGGGCCCTCCCGCAGAGCCGTACAGTACCATCCCTGGGAGGAGAGGGTGATGGCCATACTGCCGGTGGAGGCAGTTGAAGGAGTAGAAGGACTCCGAGACCCGGGTGAGTACACAAACAACGCACCTCACATGGGGGGAACTGCAACCACAACCAAAATTAATAACAGGCACGCAACCACCACAAGCCATCGCATTACTCAACCACACTCCATGAGCAGGCACATGCCACTGCTGCCACCATGCCCCATGCACCCAGCTGGACAATGTCAAGTCACAGGCCACAGAAGACAACAACACATGACACGGTAATCCGGATGGCGGGAGGGTGGGCACCAAGAATCACATAGTGCGACTCCAAAGCAGACAGCAATGCCCTCTGCCCATATGGCCTAGGTCACAGCCAGACAAACACTGTGTCCCAACACAGGAATGACTTGCCAGCAAATGGCGGACGCCTTGCATCAACACATGGGGGTGAAGGCACTGTTTTGCACATGCCAGCAGCTAATGAACAGCCAACATTGTGAAAGAGTGGCAGCACACACCACCACAGCAGCAGCGCACAGACACACAGCAGACAAAATGGGTGCCTGGAGATCAGAAACAAACTCACATCAACAGGCCAAGGGCCACTCAAAGATCTGCTAACAGTGTGTGCCCAGGAAGCTGGGCCAAGGTGACAGAGGGTGACGCACGGAGGGAGGGAGAGGGGGACACAGAGGGAGGGAGAGGGGGACTGAGAGGGAGGGAGACGGACAGAGGGAAGAGGCTGACACACAGAGGGAGGGAGAGGGGGACAGAGAGGGAGGGAGAGGGGGACAGAGAGGGAGGGAGACACAGGAAGATGGACACAGGGAGGAGGCTGACACACAGAGGGAGGGAGAGGGGGACACAGAGGGAGGGAGAGGGGGACAGAGAGGGAGGGAGACACAGGAAGATGGACACAGGGAGGAGGCTGACACACAGAGGGAGGGAGAGGGGGACAGAGAGGGAGGGAGAGGGGGACAGAGAAGGAGGGAGACACAGGAAGATGGACACAGGGAGGAGGCTGACACACAGAGGGAGGGAGAGGGGGACACAGAGGGAGGGAGAGGGGGACAGAGAGGGAGGGAGACACAGGAAGATGGACACAGGGAGGAGGCTGACACACAGAGGGAGGGAGTGGGGGACAGAGAGGGAGGGAGAGGGGGACAGAGAAGGAGGGAGACACAGGAAGATGGACACAGAGAGGAGGCTGACACACAGAGGGAGGGAGAGGGGGACACAGAGGGAGGGAGAGGGGGACAGAGAGGGAGGGAGACACAGGAAGATGGACACAGGGAGGAGGCTGACACACAGAGGGAGGGAGAGGGGGACAGAGAGGGAGGGAGAGGGGGACAGAGAAGGAGGGAGACACAGGAAGATGGACACAGGGAGGAGGCTGACACACAGAGGGAGGGAGAGGGGGACACAGAGGGAGGGAGAGGGGGACAGAGAGGGAGGGAGACACAGGAAGATGGACACAGGGAGGAGGCTGACACACAGAGGGAGGGAGAGGGGGACAGAGAGGGAGGGAGAGGGGGACAGAGAAGGAGGGAGACACAGGAAGATGGACACAGGGAGGAGGCTGACACACAGAGGGAGGGAGAGGGGGACACAGAGGGAGGGAGAGGGGGACAGAGAGGGAGGGAGACACAGGAAGATGGACACAGGGAGGAGGCTGACACACAGAGGGAGGGAGAGGGGGACAGAGAGGGAGGGAGAGGGGGACAGAGAAGGAGGGAGACACAGGGAGAGCAAATCAGTCCTTTGGTGTGTGGGAATGTCTGCTCGTCAGCAGGTGGACTGCGTGCATGTAGACAAGGGTGGCCAGTGCCAGAACCCCCCCTCTTCATCATGGCAAAACGCAGGGCCATGTCACAACCTGTACACGAGCACCAGGACAGCCACCTGCATCATATAAGTGTGTGGATCCACTCCATGTGCACATGTACAGTGCTACAAGGAAGGTGCAAATGCATGGCTCGCCACACATGCACACTCCACTGCTGACTGCAGCCACACTTGACGCAGCAAGTAAGACTGTGCCACACATAGTTAAAGGGGCCAAATTGGTGCCCAAGGGACACACACATGCACAAGTGCACTGTGAGTGGAATGCAAGACAGATCCTAATTCCAAGAGGAAATGTGCCAACTTTGTAACGGATGAAACATGGATGTTGCATGGATCAAAATTAACATTTTCTCTCTCACACACAGGTCAACGTCGTGCTGCACCCCCCAACACTGGGGGGGAACACTCACAGGACCCGGATCTGCAGGAGACCGATCCCACCGGCAGCGACCACTCTCACCACTCTGCGGACGACCCCGACCGACCTGGCCCCTCTGGTGTCCAACCACCTGCAGCACCTGCGTCAGGTACAACCGTGCCAACCACCACCCCCACTCCTGCCACATCCCAGGAGACACCCAGGATCCCTGCCCCAACACCACAATGCAGCCAGGCTCGCCAGGAGGGACACGGTGTCCCGGGCACCCAGGAGGAGGCAGGCGACAACGCCAATGCCACCCCTCAGGGGTCCCGGAGACCCGATGTGCCCACAAGTGCAGGCCAGACGCAAGTGGGCAGGGGTGGTGGGAGTGGAGGACGGCGGAGGCGCGAGCCTGACCAGTTGGCTGGGGATCCGGTATTTTCCCATGTCCGTAACATCCTGGACTCATACCGGCAGGACACCACGGGCATGGCCCAGGTTGTGTCCGTCCTCGAGGGGATCAAGGTCCAGCAGGCCCAGCAACATGCGGAGCTAATAGCCTGTCTACAGGTACACCAACGGAGGATGGAGGACAGACAGGCTGAGCAAGTGACGGCGTCCCAGGGGATTCACGCTGAACTCCGTCGGATGGCCGACACCATGGCCGACCCTCCCTGTGCCAGAAGGCGGAGAACATCACCACCCACAGGGAGGGATCATGAGGAGGAGGAGGAAACATCCGACGGAGCATCCCAGACGTCGTCACGGCCTGCTGCTGAGGTTCCCCGCAGGAAGCCGGGTCGTCCACGGAAAGGACCGTGAGGGTGGCTGCTACATCACCATCTCCCAGGACACCTGGCCTGGCACCTGGCCCACTGGAGCAACAGCATCACAGCATCAAGAGACATTCTCTGCCACATGGCCCTGCTGGTCACTGGCTGACCAATGTTGACAAAGACTGTGGCATGGACTCTGAGGATTTCAAATGGCAAGGACACCAACTCCCCTACTGAACTTTGGATTCCCTAATCCCGGAAAGCCCCTCACTTTGTCCCCCCCCCCCCCCAATAATAAATCACACTATTAAGAGTAGATGCCTGCTGGTAGCATTATTGCCTAACATGTGTCTTGTACAGTCTAAACATGCCTGAGTCATCTGTTCACTTCAACCATCCACACCCTGGGGCC
Source organism: Triturus cristatus (assembly GCF_964204655.1). Classification (NCBI taxonomy): domain Eukaryota; kingdom Metazoa; phylum Chordata; class Amphibia; order Caudata; family Salamandridae; genus Triturus; species Triturus cristatus. The sequence goes on from NC_140593.1 coordinate 941,358,335, forward strand.
TGAGTCTGGCACAGGACACATGGGTCACAGTTAATTAGGCAAGACAGACATGGAGCACCATACACACCCGTGATGGTCAGAACCAGCTGAGGGGGTGGCCGAACAACCGTGCTGACAGACACATTGAGTACAGCAACAGTCATGCGCAGAGGTCAGGGATCCTGGCCCGTGTCCTGGGGGGCACCCAGGTATGTGTAGACAGGTGGCAGAACCATGTCCTGCAAGCTTGAGTCCGGTGGATGCAGAGAATGGGGTCATGGACAACGTTGGATGCATGGGGATGGCACATGTCACAATACCCACACAGTCATGGACATCATGCACAATACACAGTCTCAGCACACACACACAGCTTGCATCTTGCCACTCGACACATTGACACATAGCCACAATCAGGGAATACCATGCCAGACATGCAGGATGCACCGTGCCAACACACCAGCATTGACTGAGAAGAGGCACCTTGGAGGCATAGGGACACCTTTAATAGTCATGTTTTTGGGATTGCAGAGGCAACTTGAAGTACACATGAACACATCATGTGGAGTAACATGTGGCTCCAACACTGGCACCCCCCTTCTGCAGCACAAATGCGTGATAGCCATGGAACTGGCACACAAGTGTCGGCTAACAGCTAAATACCCACAGCTGCTCACGGAGAGCCTGCCATACACCATACATCCGCTGATGTGGAAGTCCCACGCCATGTCAAGACAATGTTAACCGTATGTGTCCGAGGGCAGTGTCACACACATTGATGCCATCATCACAATCCACTATCCCATCACTGATGACTGACAACCAGGCAGCCCATCTATTCAGGTGTACCCAGCTGCATGTCGTGTCCCATGGGGATGCCACATGTCTGCAGAGGAACCAAACCCCGACCGGGGCAGTGTGCACACATCGTGAACAACTGCCACACCCAATACACCCCAGATGCATCCCTTACCCCATGGAGACTTCCAAACGTGTCCGTGCCTGTAACGCTGAGTCAGCCCACGATGTCATGTCCATGAGGAATAGCAGTGCCACAACAATGCAACCAGCAAACGGCATGCGCAGGTACCTGGGGAAGAGAGACACACAAGAAGTCAGCCACAAAAAGCACAGCCACTTGCATGTGCAGTTACTCGACACATGTATGGATGACAACATGCTAGGTCACAATTATGACTGGGGAAATACTACCATCACTGCCACCATCACTCCAGTGACACACCCACACACACCTCTGACCCACGTGCCATACATGCAGGTGGAGACACACATCACAACGCATGCCACACGGGGACCAATGCGTGCACACTCAGACCCTGGTACTCACCACTAAGCAAAGAAGTCGCGTATGAGCCGAGTCCGGATGTCCTCTTGCGGCTCCACATCCTCCACATCACTAGCCCCATTGCCAAGCCCTTCGTCCTCCATGGGTGGATGGTCCTCGTCATGTTGATTCAGGATGAGTTGCACAGCTCTTTCAACTGCCATGTTGTGCAGCATGCAGCAGACCATGAAGATCTTGCAGACCTTCGCCGGGGCATAAGGGAGTGCACCGCCGGTCTTGTGGAGGCACCGGAATCGGCTCTTCAGCATGCCAAACGTCCTCTCTATCACTCGCCTTGTCCGGCCATGGGCAGTGTTATAGCGGAGCTGGGCCGGCGTGATGGGGTTGCGGAGAGGTGTCAGCAGCCAAGGCATGTTGGGATAGCCAGCGTCCCCTACATGGGAAGCACATGGACATCGTTAGAACTGGTGTAGCGGTCGTGCTGGTCGGCTATACAGAATACAGGACAGACAGACTGTACCCACCAACAACACATGCCCGTTCGTTGCGCAGCTGCATGATGTAGGCATCGTGTGCTGATCCTGGGAAACGAGCACAGACATGTGAAATCACCATATTGGACAGACACACCACAAGGGCATTGATGGAGTGGTAGTGCTTCCGATTGCGGTACGCCACCTCCCGTGCGGGTGGTGGTACCAAACCTACATGTGTCCCATCTATGGACCCAATGACATGGGGCATCCCTCCCAGGGCATAGAATCCACGCTTGACCTCAGTCATCTGTTCAGGGGTTGGGAACTTGATGAAGTCATCCAGGTGAATCAACATGGCCTCCAAGAAATCATGCAGCACACCGCTGAACATGCTCTGGGACATGCCACCAACATGAGCTATGGTATTTTGGAAGGTACCCGTGGCAAGAAAATGTAGGGCAGCCATTACCTTCAGCTGGGGTGTCAGTGCCGTAGGATACCTGTGCTGCGGTTGCAGGTGTGGTGCCAGTCTCGCCGTCAGCTCCAGAATCAACGGTTGGGTGAAGCGGTAGAGCCGGATCCCGTCATTCTCCTGCATGGTGGCCAAGTCTGGAATTCTTCGGGCAACAGGAGGCGCTCTGCAGTAATTTGGAAGTGACAAGGAAGAGTGAGTGCACTACGAGAACAACTCATGTCTACTGAGCACATGTAAATCTGGCAATACACACATGCCACATGGGGAGTCAGGCATGTGCTACATGCCCAGGACACGTATGGATGCAAGGTGACACTCCTTCCAAGACCCAGCTACACACGGTGATTGAGAACCTCCCCATGCCACGCCATGGAAATAGCTGTGTCCCAGTGCAAGTGCACTGCCCGACGCAAGACAGGAGTGACATACACCCACACATCAGCAGAAGTGTGATGCCGATTGCAGAGACTGGTAGCGGAACACTTGAGCCACAGGTCACATGACATTACACTAGTCCAGCCCACACACCTTGCCATGAAGGTGCACATGTCATGACTCACCACACATTCCTTGTGAGTTTGCTGACATGGCCTTGTCGCGCTACTCCGTGTCCCATGCATACATGTGCACCTCACATCCGATAACACATGTGGCATGGTGTTGGGAACAGTGTGCAATGACAATCTACACACAGCCACATGTTGGTTGCTGCAACGGCTGCAGCTTTTGAGGGTGCTACAACATCAACCTGATGTAAATCCCGGACACATATATGGCATAGTCACATTGTGCACTGTGGGTAGTGACCAGTCATGTGTCATGACCCCTGTACCGGGCATCATGGGAAACTTCCGTGTGTTGGTGTCCGTGCCATGCCAGTGACGCTCACCCCAAGTGCGCAGTCCCACATGCACACATGTCAAAGGAGTCAAGGGCATGCCTGGCACACATTGCACCCTCACACAGTACACATGTACACATCTCATCATACATCTGGTGCCTTCTCCACTCAGGAGGCATGTTCCACATCACAGCCTGTGACACCTGTGCCCCACACATGTAGTAATGCACAGACGATGCCTTGATGTCCATTCCTGGACAAGTATGTCCATCCATGGACAAGTATGTCCGCCCTATTCCTACATGTGTGTCGCCTATCACCACAGTGATGTGTAAAAACCGCCGTACTGCTGCTGAGAGGGCCTGTGCATGTTCCAAAATCACTGTGGGAGTGCTTGCGTATGTGTACCCATCGTGATGGCGAGCAAACAGGCATTTGTACGGTCCGTAGCACTACGGGTACGCATACGCGTGCAGACCCATAGTGATAGTGAGCGTAGATGCGTGTGTACGTTCCGTACCACTACGGGTACGCATACGCGTGCAGACCCATAGTGATAGTGAGCGTAGATGCGTGTGTACGGCCCTATCACTATGGGTCTGCACGCGTATGCGTACCCGTAGTGGTACGGACCGTACACTCGCATCTACGCTCACTATCACTATGGGTCTGCACGCGTATGCGTACCCGTAGTGTTACGGACCGTACACTCGCATGAACGCTCTCTATCACTATGGGTCTGCACGCGTATGCGTTCCCGTAGTGGTACGGACCGTACACTCGCATCTACGCTCACTATCACTACGAGTACGCATACGCGTGCAGACCCATAGTGATATAGAGCGTACATGCGTGTGTGCGGTCCGTACCACTACGGGTACGCATACGCGTGCAGACCCATAGTGATAGTGAGCGTAGATGCGAGTGTACGGTCCGTACCACTACGGGTACGCATACGCGTGCAGACCCATAGTGATAGAGAGCGTACATGCGTGTGTACGGTCCGTAACACTACGGGTACGCATACGCGTGCAGACCCATAGTGATAGTGAGCGTAGATGCGAGTGTACGGTCCGTACCACTACGGGTACGCATACGCGTGCAGACCCATAGTGATAGAGAGCGTACATGCGTGTGTACGGTCCGTAACACTACGGGTACGCATACGCGTGCAGACCCATAGTGATAGTGAGCGTAGATGCGAGTGTACGGTCCGTAACACTACGGGTACGCATACGCGTGCAGACCCATAGTGATAGTGAGCGTAGATGCGAGTGTACGGTCCGTACCACTACGGGTACGCATACGCGTGCAGACCCATAGTGATAGAGAGCGTACATGCGTGTGTACGGTCCGTAACACTACGGGTACGCATACGCGTGCAGACCCATAGTGATAGTGAGCGTAGATGCGAGTGTACGGTCCGTACCACTACGGGTACGCATACGCGTGCAGACCCATAGTGATAGAGAGCGTACATGCGTGTGTACGGTCCGTAACACTACGGGTACGCATACGCGTGCAGACCCATAGTGATAGTGAGCGTAGATGCGAGTGTACGGTCCGTACCACTACGGGTACGCATACGCGTGCAGACCCATAGTGATAGAGAGCGTACATGCGTGTGTACGGTCCGTAACACTACGGGTACGCATACGCGTGCAGACCCATAGTGATAGTGAGCGTAGATGCGAGTGTACGGTCCGTACCACTACGGGTACGCATACGCGTGCAGACCCATAGTGATAGTGAGCGTAGATGCGTGTGTACGGCCCTTTCACTATGGGTCTGCACGCGTATGCGTACCCGTAGTGGTACGGACCGTACACACGCATGTACGCTCTCTATCACTATGGGTCTGCACGCGTATGCGTACCCGTAGTGGTACGGACCGTACACAAGCATGTACGCTCACTATCACTAGGAGTACGCATACGCGTGCAGACCCATAGTGATAGAGAGCGTACATGCGTGTGTACGGTCCGTAACACTACGGGCACGCATACGCGTGCAGACCCATAGTGATAGAGAGCGTACATGCGTGTGTACGGTCCGTAACACTACGGGTACGCATACGCGTGCAGACCCATAGTGATAGAGAGCGTACATGCGTGTGTACGGTCCGTAACACTACGGGTACGCATACGCGTGCAGACCCATAGTGATGGAGAGCGTACATGCGTGTGTACGGTCCGTAACACTACGGGTACGCATACGCGTGCAGACCCATAGTGATGGAGAGCGTACATGCGTGTGTACGGTCCATAACACTACGAGTACGCATACGCGTGCAGACCCATAGTGATGGAGAGCGTAGGCATGCATGTACGGGCCGTTGCCATGCATTTGGGGTGCCCTAGGGCCCCGAAACGCATCGTACCTGTGTGTGATGCTCCAAATTACATAGGGGACAAGTATTAAGGCCTACATGCATGCTGGTTGTCATGGAGACCAAGTTCAAAATTCGAAATTGTTCTGGAAGGTGCACAGCAGAAGTCAGTTGGAATTCTTCTACTTTGTTGCAATGTGTTTGTGGGGCTGACATCATGCAGGAGAATGAAACCGATAGAGAACCCACAGACTGCTAGGTTTGAAGTGATTGGTGGAAACATAGGATGCAAATGTGAGTGACCAATCACTCTGTACTCCTGTGCATGAGACTGGGCAGAAGGGCACATATAAGGCAGCCAGGTCCCATGAGGGAGCACTTGCCTGCACATCTTTGCATTCGTCGACCCAGCTGCTGCGACTGATTCCCTGGAACCATGTCAAGGGCTGTGGAGAGGACACAGCCATTCACCCTGGAGGAGAACATGGCTCTGCTGGATGTGATCCTCCCACAGTACTCCATGCTGTATGGGCGACCAGGGTATCAGGTGAGTGCATAGGCCACTGCCACAGACTGTCCCTATGTTGTGACTGTGACTTCTGCCATTGCGTCCAGGTGTAACACACATGCCATGTACTGTCGGGGGGGTCCCAGGGGGGGGGTGCCTGATGTCTCCCAGCAGTGCCCTGAGACAGGAGGGGTGGGGGCCTATCACTCCCAGCAGTGCCCTGAGACAGGAGGGGTGGGGGCCTATCACTCCCAGTAGTGCCCTGAGACAGGAGGGGTGGGGGCCTATCACTCACAGCAGTGCCCTGAGACAGGAGGGGTGGGGGCCTATCACTCACAGCAGTGCCCTGAGACAGGAGGGGTGGGGGCCTATCACTCCCAGCAGTGCCCTGAGACAGGAGGGGTGGGGGCCTATCACTCCCAGCAGTGCCCTGAGACAGGAGGGGTGGGGGCCTATCACTCCCAGCAGTGCCCTGAGACAGGAGGGGTGGGGGCCTATCACTCACAGCAGTGCCCTGAGACAGGAGGGGTGGGGGCCTATCACTCACAGCAGTGCCCTGAGACAGGAGGGGTGGGGGCCTATCACTCCCAGCAGTGCCCTGAGACAGGAGGGGTGGGGGCCTATCACTCACAGCAGTGCCCTGAGACAGGAGGGGTGGGTGTGATGCACAGTGTGAGCCTTGATCATTGATTGTGACATTGCCATCATTCCACCTGTGTACCCACTGTGGCACGTACTGCTTTTTCCCTCACCAGGGGATGATGTCCCTATGACAAAGGTGCAATGCGTTGGCTGCATGACATGCCTTGTTGTAACCAGCTAATTTGTACCCATATGTCTCTCTGTGACATGTGGCTGGTGTATTGATGTGGTGTCACTTGTTCCTCCTCACAGGTAGGCGCCACTGCCAAGGAGCAGATCTGGCTGACCGCCGTCAGTGCCGTGAGGGGTGTGGATGGTCGGAGGCGGAGCCTGCCCCAGGTGAGGAAACGCTGGCAGGATATCCGGTGCTGGACGCGGAAGATTGCACGGCTCCTGCTGGGGGACTCACCTGAGAGCCACAAGAACCGCGGCCGCCGCCGTCTGAGCCACCTCCACAGGCGTGTGCTGCCGGTGGTCTTTCCAGACCTGGAGAGGCGCTTACAGGCGATGCAGCAGCCGGAAGGGGGTAGGTACATGTGTGTTTGTTGTGTGTCACCGGCATTTGTAAGGGCACAGTAGCATGAATTCACTGGCAGGGTTTAAGGGTGCTGTGCAGATCCTGTTTGCCCCAGTATAGCGCTGTGCCCCTGCCACCCTTCCCCTCCTTGCAATGTGCTCCCTGGTCTGTGTGTAGTCACTCTTTCACAAGGTAATGTAGGGTGGCGCTTTGTCCACGAGAACAATGACTGTAGCATCATGTGTGGGGGTGGTGTGTAACAGGTTGTGGGACCTTGCCTGTGCACTGTCAAGTTCACTGCATGTGGGTTCCATGTCAGTTGGCACTGATGCTGACTCCAGACATGGGAGTTGGTCTCTCATGTGTCATGCCTTACAGCGCGCATGTCCTATGTAGTGGCCTGTGACATGATGTGCATGAGTGTGCGATACACATAGTGCAGGGATGGTGACGTGTGTTGCAGTCATTACCATTCAGTAGCATGTAGTTGCGTGCCCACTACTGTCCCCTGGGGCACCTTTTCCTCAGTGGTGTATGTGTCATCATAAACGTGGCCAATCTCAGTGTCTACAGCGTAGGTTGTGCTCTGTGCCATTGTCCCCTGTCACCATGTATATAGACGTGCTATTTTGTACAGGTGTCCACTGTGCAGCCTGACCTGATTGTCCTTCTTCATACTCACAGTTGCCAGTGCCTGTGTGTCTTGTTATACTCATCTGAGGATGGGCACTGGTACCTCATTATTTGTACAGGCGCACCTTGGCTGTTTGGCGTCCAATCTTGCTTTTTGCCTGCCCCTGTGTGTATCACCCAGACTATGAGATGTTGGTGCCACCTGTGTCTCAACAATTTGCCTCGTGTAGGGTCTTGTTGGGGCGGGCAATGCCTATGTGTCAAATCCTGATTTCCACTTGCCGGGTCTGGGCAGTGTGTGATGTGTCTGGACACACACGCAATGTGCAGTGACCGAGTCATGTTGGGCATGTTTTCAGCATTACCTATGCAGCATGTGTCTCAAGTTCATGGATATGGTCCCTGGTCATCGGTATTTTCGCCAACGCTGTGTGGTGCAGATGCAGTGCTGGATTGTCCCCAGGGCCTGGGTGCTATGTCAGACTCCGTTTCCTGTCTTTAGCTATTGTCTCATGCTCTCCATGGTATTTCAGTGGCATGGTGGCTCAACCAACTGTGTGTTTCATGCCCTACATCGGTACCCTGTTCAGTAGATGTTAGGGATCTTCCTTTTCAGGCTATGCAATGTTACCTATGTAGATTGGACTCATGTGACAGATGTGTACAGGTGTCTGATTAATTTCTGTCTCTCCACCCTGCCCACAGCATCGTCGGGGGACACAGAGGGAGACATGGACACAGACCAGGCGGAGGGACCGAGCACCAGTGCCAGCCGTGACATCGGGTCTGGCACATCGAGTGGGACAGAGGCGGAGGAGAGTGTGGCCGAGGACCTGTCGACTGGCACATCAGACTACGAAGCTGACAGGTCCGAGGACGATGTCTCCGAGTGGGCGGAGGCTGCACCAGCAGCTGACAGCGGAACAACACCTCGCACCGCCCCCTCAGTTTCCATCAGCCGCCTCCCACTTGCTCGTGTCCCTTCCCAGCGTGCCCGGTCACAGCATGTCTCCTTCCTGCCAGGCACCGCACCCCCTGCCCCTGTCTCCACTGCTGCCGCCAATGCAGAGTCTGTGGACATCCAGCGGCAACTGCAGGTTGGTCAGGCTGCGATCCTTAATGTCCTCCATGCCCACGGCAAAACCCTCACCAACATCGAGGCTTTCTTGGAGGGCATTCATTCATCGCAGGCTGACCAACGCAACTTGCTGAGGTCCATCGACTCCACACTGACTGCAGCAGTGGGTCTCCTGCAGCGCGACCTCCCCCCACCTACCCCTGCCCCATCCACACTTCCCACTCCCATGCCTGTCCCACGTACACCCAGACGTCGGCATGCACCCACATCAACGGACACGGGCACCACACCAGCAGGGAAGGTCCACCGCACTCCTCCTGACACGCACACACAGGGTGAGGTAGGCACACCCACTGGGTCGGGGGGCAAACGTGTGACACGCAGCCATAGTGGGAGTCCGCATTCCACCCAGTCCACTCCCTCCAAATCCCCTCCCCTCAGCTCTCCTGGCCACATCTCCCCCAAGGACTCCTTCATGGCCGCTCTGTCCCTGAGCCCCACGGTTACACCACCACGCAAGCGGTCAAGGAGGTCCCCGGTCAGGGTGGTTGAGTCTCCCCCCCTGTCTCCACCCTCCCCCAGTGGCGCTGCGACCCATCCCTCTGACCCCCCCCCCCCTCCTTGGGGCCTGAGGTCCCTTCGGGTGCAGGGGACTCCCTGGAGGACCTTGCAAAGGTGTGTAGTGCCATCCTGGCCTCCGCCTTTGGCCCTGCCCCACCCCCTGTGGTGGAGTCCTCCATCCCTGCACCCACAACGCCGCCCCTTTGCCCTGATGTCCCTGCGGTGCCTGTTGCTTCCCCCCCCTGATGCCCTCACCAGTGTGGAAGACGATGCCATTTGACTGTGCAGGCAAGGTAGGGGACACGCATCCCACTGTGTCCCCCATCCAGCTGAGAATCATTGACTGCCCTATGGGCTTTGTGAAGATTGAACTGCCTGCGATCCACGGACATTGTGCTCATGCTGAATAAAGCTTAATTTTATTTTCATTATCACACTACTGCTATGCTGGTATTGGTGTTGGTGGGGCTGCTACATGGTTTTGGGTGGTGTGTAAGGGTTTGGGTGTGTGGGATGTGTAGTAGTGTACTGCTCATTGGTGGGACCCTGGGATCTGTGTGCCATCACAAGGTGTTGGCTAACTTTCTTTGTTCATGTAAGCAGTTACTGCATGGTGCACTTGTCCCAGGGTGTATTCCTTCCTCTGTGTACCCAGCTTTCTTCCCTGCAGGGTGTTCCCAATGTTTAGCGCAAAGCTGTGTCTACATGAGCTGTGTGTGTGACGGAGCCCTTCTACTTTGGCCATGCATGCAGGGCCATGTGTCCACCTGCAACAATCGTGGCATCCTTGGTGATCACTGTACTTGTGTGTGGAGTCTGTTGACATGAGTTCATGGGGACATGTTCCCTTGTAGCCAGTATGCATGTGGATAATTCTGGCCTCACACACATGTGTTACACCCCTCCTGTCTCAGGGCACTGCTGGGAGGACTCCACACCCACCCCTCCTGTCTCAGGGCACTGCTGGGAGTGATAGGCACCCACCCCTCCTGTCTCAGGGCACTGCTGGGAGGACTCTGCACACACCCCTCCTGTCTCAGGGCACTGCTGGGAGTGATAGGCACCCACCCCTCCTGTCTCAGGGCACTGCTGGGAGGACTCTGCACACACCCCTCCTGTCTCAGGGCACTGCTGGGAGGACTCCACACCCACCCCTCCTGTCTCAGGGCACTGCTGGGAGTGATAGGCACCCACCCCTCCTGTCTCAGGGCACTGCTGGGTGGACTCTGCACACACACCTCCGATTTCAGGATATGTACGCTTGGAACATACACGGTGGGGGTACGCTCAATGCATTCGAGGTGAGGGTACGAGTCTACTTACACTGGTGTGGTGGGGGTACGCTCCATGCATACGCGGGTGGGGGTACGGGTCGTACTTACACTGTTGGGCTGGGGGGTACGCTCCTTGCATACGCGGGTGAGGGTTCGAGTCGTACTTACACTGTTGGCATGGGGGGTACGCTCCATGCATACGCGGGTGGGGGTACGGGTCGTACTTACACTGTTGGGCTGGGGGGTACGCTCCTTGCATACGCGGGTGGGGGTACGGGTCGTACTTACACTGTTGGGCTGGGGGGTACGCTCCTTGCATACGCGGGTGAGGGTTCGAGTCGTACTTACACTGTTGGCATGGGGGGTACGCTCCATGCATACGCGGGTGGGGGTACGGGTCGTACTTACACTGTTGGGCTGGGGGGTACGCTCCTTGCATACGCGGGTGGGGGTACGGGTCGTACTTACACTGTTGGGCTGGGGGGTACGCTCCTTGCATACGCGGGTGAGGGTTCGAGTCGTACTTACACTGTTGGCATGGGGGGTACGCTCCATGCATACGCGGGTGGGGGTACGGGTCGTACTTACACTGTTGGCATGGGGGGTACGCTCCATGCATACGCGGGTGGGGGTACGGGTCGTACTTACACTGTTGGGCTGGGGGGTACGCTCCATGCATACGCGGGTGGGGGTACGGGTCGTACTTACACTGTTGGGCTGGGGGGTACGCTCCTTGCATACGCGGGTGGGGGTACGGGTCGTACTTACACTTTTGGCATGGGGGGTACGCTCCTTGCATACGCGGGTGGGGGTACGGGTCGTACTTACACTGTTGGGCTGGGGGGTACGCTCCTTGCATACGCGGGTGGGGGTACGGGTCGTACTTACACTGTTGGCATGGGGGGTACGCTCCATGCATACGCGGGTGGGGGTACGGGTCGTACTAACACTGTTGGGCTGGGGGGTACGCTCCTTGCATACGCGGGTGAGGGTACGGGTCGTACTTACACTGTTGGGCTGGGGGGTACGCTCCTTGCATACGCGGGTGGGGGTACGGGTCGTACTTACACTGTTGGGATGGGGGGTACGCTCCTTGCATACGCGGGTGGGGGTACGGGTCGTACTTACACTGTTGGCATGGGGGGTACGCTCCATGCATACGCGGGTGGGGGTACGGGTCGTACTTACACTGTTGGGCTGGGGGGTACGCTCCTTGCATACGCGGGTGGGGGTACGGGTCGTACTTACACTGTTGGCATGGGGGGTACGCTCCATGCATACGCGGGTGGGGGTACGGGTCGTACTTACACTGTTGGGCTGGGGGGTACGCTCCATGCATACGCGGGTGGGGGTACGGGTCGTACTTACACTGTTGGGCTGGGGGGTACGCTCCTTGCATACGCGGGTGAGGGTTCGAGTCGTACTTACACTGTTGGGCTGGGGGGTACGCTCCATGCATACGCGGGTGGGGGTACGGGTCGTACTTACACTGTTGGGCTGGGGGGTACGCTCCTTGCATACGGGTTGGGGGTAGGGTCCGTACATATCCGTCCCCACGCTATGTGATGTTTGTGCGGCCCGTACCCAGGCCTTTGCCACGTGGGTGCGATCCGTCCCGCCATTGTTGGGGTGACGTGTGTGGGCGTGGTCCGACTCGTACCCACGCTCTTCAGGCGTGGGTACGGGACGTACCTGTCTGGTTGTGTTGCCGGTTCGCGTGGTGACGGACTTCCGTTGTGGCGGTCGCTGGCTTATCAGGACACGCCCCCACCCCCTCGTGGTGACCAGGGCATGGGAGTCAGGTATGTCCAGGCCATGTGTGGTGTGTGACTTATGTGGTTGTTTTGTGGCCTGCCCTGGTCGTGCCACCCCCACCCCACCCCACTTTCCCCCCTCCCTTAGTTATTCTGACCTTCTGCGGCATCTGCGTCGTAACCTGTAGAGGAGGTGTACTGCTATGAGGGCAGGGATGACTCGTAGGTTCGGGTCCATGTCTGTCCGTCGCGTACTGGTACTCCTTGCTCGCGTCGTCCTGTCGCGTACGGGTCCTCCTTGATCGCGTCGTCCTGTCGCGTACGGGTCCTCCTTGGTGGCGTCGTCCTGTGTGTCCGTCACGTACTGGTCCTCCTTGTTCGCGTCGTCCTGTCTGTCCGTCGCGTACTGGTGGTCCTTGTTCGCGTCGTCCTGATTTCCCGGCAGTTTTTGGCTGCCGCAAAATATTCACCGTGCAGGGTGACGTCGGTGCGAATCGTGATTCCTGGGTCGTGAATGGCTGGCTGCGAGCGTCCCGACGTCAGGTCGGCGCTTTCCCGGATCGCATTGGTAGGTGTTTTTTGGTTCGGTCGGGCTTTTTTACGATTCGTACGGTGATGGTGTACCCGTGCGAATCGTAATTCCTTGTTTGTGAAAATTGACGACCGGGTACGCGTCGGGCGGAGATTGTGCTCCGTCCGACGGTTCGTACCCGGTTTTTGCAGGATCGTGATCGGCACCATACAGTGCACATCTACCACAGGGGTGGCTTACATGATGCCAAGGGAAGGTTCTGGGGCTGGGAAGTGGGTGCACTTCACAGCCAAGATGGCAGTTCTAGACTGCACACAGACACTACAGTGGCAGGTCTGAGACACACTTTACAAGCTGGTTCTGTGGGTGGCGCAAATCAGCGCTGCAGGCCCACCAGCAGCATTTGGGTTACCAGCCCTGGGCACACACAGGCCACATTACTAGGGACTAACAGGTAGACCAAATAAGCCAATCAGGGATACACCAATTCATATGTCATCTTTATACAGGGAGCATCCGCGCTGCGGCACTGAATGGCAGTGGCGCAGCGCCCAGAGCATCTATCACCAGAAAAACAGAGGAGGCACAGTGAAAAAAATGGAAGGGAGACCTACGCCAATGGTGCCAGGTCTAACACTCAGTAATTTGTTTTATTTCTTCCAACATTTTTAGGCGATCAATATCTGCATATTTAATTAATATGGCCAACATTCTTTGGGAAGATTCTTGATTATTCTCCGCCCATTCGCGGAGCTTATTAGGATTTGTCTCGTCGTATGTAGGTGCTACAAAAATTCTAAGGCGTCTAGGGATTCGCTTCACGTCTAGATACCTTTGAAGTGATTTTGATTCCCACCATTTCGATAATTCTCCGCGCTTTAGCTTCTCTAAGCGCCTTAATCGTACCATTACGTCAGACGCCTTCTCACTACTCGCCAAGGTGCCAACTTTCTTTTTCTGTGTGCTTGTTTTAGTGTCATCAAAAATAGCAAGGGCTGCCTCCTCCCTTTCTTTCATTTCTTCAACCGACATAATGTAAAATTCTTCGGAAATTACACTTTCCGTGTCACAAACCGTCAGCATCCGTGTGTTTCCATACACTTGGATTACGTATCCTCGCTGACTTTCCCTCTTCCCTTATTGCTGATCAGGTGCTTCTTACCTGGAACTGTCGCGGCGTTTACCTCGGGGCCTCCGATTTCAGTTTCAGGTTAGCTTCCTTTGATTCTCCAGGCGCCGTTGCTTTCTCTGTTCTTGCGATGCGGGTGGGAGGGGCGGCGGCAAACAGACTTCTCCTCCTTTACTTGCGTTGCAGCCACTGCACTCCAAACCAGAGGGCGCATCGTCACTCCGAATCACACAAGCTCGATCCGGTATTTACGATCCTACTCCTCAGAAACCAAGGATAGACGACGCAGTGTTGTGACAAAATTAGACTTTATTTGTCAGTTGCTTGGATGCGTTTCGCCTGTACCAGCAGGCTTGTTCACCAATAAAGTTTTTTGACAAATCTTTCACCATTTTAAATAACCGTGCATGTGACCTATTCACGTGTTAAACTACACAAATAGTACTCTAGAAAACAGACTTGTAGTTTTACATCTGCTTATAGATTCTAAATGCTGTTCCTTTTGGATTTCTCTAAGCACAGCTTATCATTATTGTAAACAGGTTTAATATAAATCTCTGAACTGGGATGGCGGAGTGAGATAAAGAATGATGATGGATTAGACCCAGATCAGTTGACTGGGGGTGATTGCTGGCATTGTTCAACACTCCGTCCATCATCACCTTGGTTTTAATATAAATCTTGTCATTTCAAGAGGAAATATATACTTTTTACTTCGTCATTGTAATTATACATAAAATAATTTTTTCCATATATAAATGCGTTTCAAATGTAAAAAATGTTTTCAATAATCTCGCATTTGTTTATGGTAGGGCATGATCATAGGAGCATCTCCTACAATAATACTTCATATACTTAGACGGATATTCTTTGATATATTTATATTTATTGGCTTACTTATCTTCTTAATAACCGTTGACAGTAGAGTGTGCCTGTCCCCTAGGGAAACTGATATTGTGATATTAATTTTGAATTTCTTGCTTTCCATTAAGAACACAGTATTTATCATGTTTCTGGCCTCTAAGGTCCTGAGTATGAGTTAGGCGTAGTTAGGTGTGAAATCCGGGAGGCCAGAATTAACTATTCTGGATGATACCCCCATATCTAACTATGACTATGTCAAGTTAATATCCACTAAATGGAGAATAACCGTGCAGATTTAGGTTTTCCATATGGAATTCCATATGATTTTTGAATTCTCTGAGGCTTAACGCTTCAGTTGACCACCTGCCCAGCCATATTCCACCGTCACATCTGCCTTAGGAGCTGAGAATGACTGAGCCAGTGTCTCATTTACCAAGGTAAGACTACCTTCAGGACACTTTGGTTCAGCAGAAACATAATGACACATTGGGTAAGAGCTGCAGGGCTCTGTCAGATAATGGTAGGTGAGTCTTCTATCTCTTCCCACCCACCAGTACATGTTTTCCTTAGTGACGGTATGATCAGGACTAGAGAGTCAGTGGAGTCATTCTTCAGCAGTAGGTGCAACGGTTAAGTGAAAGGATGATCGTTCTTTTGTATGCAGTAAAAGTAGTTGTCCGGCAGCCTCAGTCTGTAGAATAAAGCACTTTTCAATAAAGTTTTAGCAAACAAACAGATTATTTAAATTATCGATAATGGGGTTGGATTACATGCATTGCTCTGTAACTGGCTAATTTGGCATTGGTGAATGCTAATTATTATTACACAGATTGACCAGTTTAAAGTTAAAATTGACCGATCAGTGCAAGACCAACAATTGCATATGCTGATTATGCCATTAGCACTGTTAATTCCATGTTCCCGCAGTCAGTTGTACCTCCAGTATCATTAACTCTGAAGGAGCAAAATTACCACGCTTAGCTCACTCATAATGAGGGCTTTTTATTTTGGTTATTAAAGACTTGAGTGGAGAGCTACTGTATGTCTATAACAACCGGTATCGTAGACAGAATTAAAATAATGTGGAATACTTTTAATGGGACAGCCAGTTTACATAATGTGCCCATTTATTAAATTATGCAGTCCCATTTTGTGTGATGTGGCCCTGCATTGGAGCCTTGCAAGAAACAATGGGGCATAGTTACTAAGGAGTTGTGTTTTTCTTGCATGACGACGCTAGTCGTTGCAAAGCAATGCAAGTTATAAACTGGGATTTACTAAGGCACGCAAAACCACTTGGTATGGCTTAGTAAATACAAAGTAACGTAATGCAGTGCATAGCGCTGCCTTGCGTTACTTTGTGTCATGTAGGCATTACATGGGTAAAGCATTGGCATTCCCATGCATTTACCCATGAATTTTACCGCAAACTCAGATTTACAAAGAGTTTTAAATCTAGGTTTGCACCAAAATGGTGCATCTATCCAAGGTTGATGTCACAAGGAGAAATCTCTTTATTTCCCCTTGTTACTTCCCCTTTTCATGAGTGCTGCACTCTGCAGCGCACACATTGAAAGAGGAATATGTCTCTAAGAATTTTTTTTGTGCAGGAAGGTGTCCCTTCTTGCACAAAAACAATCCTGACCGCAATGCAGAAATCCTGGTACTATGGTGCAAGCGTGCCTGCGTTGTGCTAGGTAGAACGCAATGCGGCAACAGAAATGACACATATTTTTGAAAATATGGAGCATTTCTTCCCTTTCACGCAGCGCACCAAGGGCCAAATTTACAACTTCTTCATGCAGCGTAGTGCAGCAGCCACAAATGCTGCGCTGTGCAGCCTGAAAAAAAGAGAGGAGGAGAGCGCCATATTTACAGTAATATGGCACTCTCCTCCCCTCTCCTTAGTGCTGGTGCAGAGATATGCTGCAGTGTGCCACAGAGACACCTTTCTGCCATAGTGCAAGGGTGTCTCCGTGAGTCTAGCATAGGTTTTGTTCTGGAAGGCTACAATGCATAGACTGACTTTAACCCTTTTCCCTCTTTTTATGTGTGCTGTAAAGTGCAGCACACGTACAAAGTCGGAAAAGGAAAGAAAAATGAAAGCATTTCTCCTTCGTTGCGCCTACTTCAAAAGGGCTCATTTTTAACGCTAAACCCTGTCTACTTTATTTAGTAAATAGGGTTTCGCGTCAGAAGCCTTGGGTGGTTGCATAGGAACACTCATGCTTGACCCATGATACGCCCCCTTGGCGCCAAATAATGCAGTGTTCCTTTCACGTTAATTGCAGCGCTAAACAAGTTTAGTGCTGGAAAGAAAATCTGAAAAAAAGATTTTGGGCTGATTTGTGTCACTTTTGTGATGCAAACACAGCGTAAAATCTTAGTTAATGTCCCCTCAAGTTGCCTCGCTGCATTGTGTTGCCTGAAAGAGTGGTAAATCTGCCCTATAGCTCACAACAATAAAAAGAAGCTCAGAAAAACACTAATGCCACTACACAGGCCCCTCAAGTGGGTGTAAAATATCAGTGTTCTCAGTATGTACCACACCCAAATAGATTACAATGGAAAATATGGAATCCGTTAGTGTTTGCCATCTGAGAAGACTTCTGCAGTACAGCAAGGTGTTACGTATGGTTATTGGTCGCAATCATTATTTGCCACTACCGACTTGCAAAGCATAACTAATCATTATTGACATAATATTCCTGGCTGTAACAAATTACATGTGATCTACTACTCCCCATAGTGCAAATCAACCATGAAGACTTTATTTGAAAAATGTAGCTCAAAATAACTTATTTTTTTTAAACCAAGTCACGTCCCCACCAGAGCCAAGGAGGAAAGCAATGAATGACTCGAACACTCAGTAAAAGACATAGCGTTTGAAAGTGTTTTTGTCTTATCTTTTTGACGCATGCTACGTTATGGCTGGACTGACGGCTGCTGTGGATTACAGCGAAACAAAGATGATTTTTTGAAAATGACTCAATTTTTCGTAATCAATGTCTGCCCCTGTCAAAGGCATACAATCTTACCCTTCTATGTCGAAGAACGGCGTCGGAACTGACATTCAGTCCCTATTTCATTTCACCACACAGAAGCCCGCCTAAAATCGATTCTAGTTACTTCAGCAACTGAGGCACTGCGGCCATTAAGACCTCGTGGTATCTGTATTCTCTGCGCGCGACTAAGCTTGCTGAAATATGTGGTGTGCCAAGGCGAGCAAGGCTTAACAGTACCTCAGAGATACGTGTGTACTATTTTCTTCAACGCTTTTGCATTTAAATCGATCGTAGGTTAATTTTCTATATTGTTCGATACCAAAGGGCATGGGAACAGCACACTGCACGAAGAGAGCGCATTACAAAGCACAGTTTTGCACAATTCGTCATCCAAGCAGTGCGATTAGATGGGCTGTTTTAGAAACACGGAGTATGCCACTAAATGTCAATAGGTGGAGATTGATGAAACCTTCATTACATATAATAATCTCGAAAGGCGGGGCCGGGATCCGGTACTGTCACCAGCAGGAGATGGGCAGGTCCCGTCGGAATTAGCCAATCAAATAGCGGCAGTACTCCCATGGTTAGGAAAGGGGGGGGTGTTGCAGTTGGCGGCGGGCACTGACCCTTTGGTAGAGGCGCAAGGAATGGTGGCAAAGATCATGGCGGCCCAGGGCGGGGAACCGAGCCTGGGTGCGGAGAAGGTCCAGCAAGCACAGCCAGGGCTTCAGGAAAGCGACAGTGGAATGGCCAAGACGGCAGACCCAGCGGGTAAGGAGCTGGCGTTACCTTTGTTGGGCGCCGGGGTGTTACCTTCCAGGAAGGAATATTTAGCGCGTCATGTTGCAAAAGATGTGAAAGAATTGATTTGGGCTGGGGCGTATGTAAACATGTTTTCCTTGTTGGTGGATAACAGGGAAATGGAGTATGCAAAGAGACAGAAGGATTGGATGCTTCCCAGTGAATGGCGGGCGGAAATGTCTAGATTCAGAGTAGAGGAGACATTGACTAATTGGATAAGGGCATTTTCTGTGTATATGGCCATAGTGGCAGAACGTACACCTAATATGCAAGCGGAAATGGCTTGTTATCAGAGCAGGGTGGCAATGACGCATGATAAATACGGGGGTGTTGGTTGGAAGGAATATGATATGAACTTTAGGAAGGCGAAGGAGTTTTACCCTTCACTCACTTGGGACAGGGTGGATTCTATTTCCTGGTTTGATCAGTTTGGCCAAGGGCAGCCGGGCAATACAGGGCAGAATTGGGGCAAGGCGCACATTTCACCGGCACATCAGCCCTTTCGGGCAGGGCACCCCGGGGTGGCTGCGCCGGCCACTGAGAAAGGGGGAAAGCGAAAGGGAGTGTGCTGGGACTTTAATAGGAAGTCTTGTACCAGAGCCCAAGGCACCTGTAAATTCAGGAACGCATGTGCCATATGTAATCACCCCTCTCACCCGGAGTCAAAGTGCCTTAAGAAAGGGAACACCTTTTCAGGGTCAAGAGGGGGAAAAAAGCAGGAATGAGGAGGGAAGAGAAAAGGTAACGCATTCACCCATTGATGTCTTTGCTATGAATCCCTGGTTAAATCGGTATGCAGATCATGCTACAGCCAGAATGCTACAGGAAGGGTTTTTGTATGGTTTCAGGATACCAGTGGGGGATTACAAGGGGACTTCAGAGTGCAAAAATCAATTGTCTGTCAGATTAAACACAAAGGTTGTAGTGCAAAAGATTAAGAATGAATTGGGCTTAGGTAGAATTGTGGATCCGTTCGATGTCCCCCCGGTGCCTAATTTTGTCTGTTCTCCCCTGGGGGTGGTACCAAAAAAGGAAGAAGGGGAGTTTAGGTTGATTCATAATCTATCAGCGCCCAGAGGCAAGTCATTGAATGATGCCATCAATGAAGAACTTTGCAGTGTAAAATATGCGTCCTTTGATCAGGCAGTAGAGATGTTGAGGGTTGTGGGTCCGGGGGCCTTGTTGGCTAAATCGGATATCGAATCTGCATTCAGACTGTTGCCAGTGCATCCTTTAGATCATCATTTGCTGGGTTTTTCATTTCAAGGACAGTTTTACATGGATAGGTGCATGCCTATGGGTTGTTCAGTTTCTTGAGCCCATTTTGAAAAATGTAGTTCCTTTTTGAAGTGGGTTTTCAGACAAATTACAGGCCATCATTTTGTGATGCATTATCGTGATGATTTTCTCTTTTTGGGATCGGCTGGCTCTCAGGAATGTGTGGTGGCCTTGGAGGAATTCTGTGGACTCATGCGTACATTTGGGGTCCCCCTGGCTCAGGGAAAGACAGTGGGGCCAACAACCACGATTGAGTTCCTAGGCATTGAAATTGATTCGGTACAGGGATGTTTTAGGTTACCTGAACAAAAGATAATGAAGTTCCGTGCTGCTTTACAGCAGTGCTTGTTAAAAGACAAAGTGACGTTACATCAGTTGCAACAGGTGGTAGGACAGTTGAATTTCGCACTGAGAGTGATACCTATGGCTCGACCATTCTCTCGTTCCATTTCTCAGGCTATGACAGGATTACACGAGAAGCACCATCACACGCGACTGTCATCTGAGGTTCGCCAGGACATGCGTCTTTGGATCGCATTTCTGGAGGGTTTCAATGGCAGAATAGTGTGGCCCGGTCCCCCCACTACTTCGGCTGCCTTGGGATTATGGACCGACGCGGCGGGTAGTGTGGGTTTTGGTGTCATACTTGGGAACAAGTGGGTGGCTCAGCAGTGGCCGGGTTGGTGGTTTGAGTGTGGACTAACAGCTAACATAGGTTTTTTGGAATTGTTTCCCATTTGGGTTGCTTTAACGGTATGGCCCCAGAACCTGCAGAATCAGTCTGTAATCTTTTGGTCTGATAACATGACAGTGGTAGAATCCATCAATCAACAGGCGGCAAGGTGTAAAATGATTCTTCGCCTGTTGAAAGAAATAGTGCTGTTATGTATGAAGCTAAATGTACAGTTTGAGGCGAAGCATGTCCCGGGAGTGCAGAATAATGCTGCTGACGCACTCTCTCGCTTCAAGATGCAGGTTTTCAGGGAACATCTACCATCCGCAGAAGCATCATCAACACACTTTCCAGAAGTTCTTTGACAGATTGGTGCCCCCAACTTCAGAACCTCGTGGCTGCTAGCCTAGCTCCTGGGACCAGGAAAGCTTATGAAGGGGCGTTTTGGTCTTACTGTAATTTTCTGGGTCAGGACTGGGAGGAGAGATGGGATGCTTCAGGCGCTTTCCTCTTGTTTTTAGACAGCTTACATAGGGGGGGGGCGAACAGTGGCGGCAGCCAGGCGTCATGTAGCGGCAGTTTCCTTCTTTGCGCAGATCAGAGGCACTAAGGATCCCACAAATGGTTTCATTGTAAGAAAGGCATTGAAGGGTTGGCGACGAATTCAAGGTACGATTCCGGACACCAGGCAGCCAATAGGGTTGGAGCGGCTGAGTGCGCTGCTGACGGTGCTGGGCGCCGTATGCAGTTCAGTGGGGGAGACTCTATTATTCAGAGCTGCCTTTGCATTGGCCTTCTATGGGGCATTCAGAGTTTCTGAATTGGAAGCACGCAATAAGCGAGATGGTCAGGGCGGCCTTTTAATGGAATACGTGAAGGTACAAGGTGACATTTTGCTGTTGACCATCAAAAAATCCAAAACCGATCAGGAGGCTTGGGGAGAAGGGGTGGTACTGCATAGGGCACGTAATAACCCGTGTTGCCCGATAATGCATCTGGAAAATTACCTCAGTTTGAGGAACAGCTCGTTGGGAGGAGCATTGTTATTACATGCGGACGGTACCCCACTTACCGTGTATCAGTTCAAAAAGGTATTGAATATGGCAATCAGCAAGGCAGGCATGGATCCAAGAGTTTTCGGAACGCATTCTTTCAGGATAGGGGTTGCCACTGAGGCAACGGCTAGGGGGTTGCACTTCAGTAAGGTACAGAGGATTGGACGATGGGTGTCCAATAGTTATAAGCGTTATGTGCGGCTGCACATGTTGTGATTGCACATTATGATTGTGTACTGATGCTCCTTTGTCTGTCATTTTCTTCACAGTTTCTCGAACCTGTCACGCAGGAGGGGAACTGCCATCATCAAAGCAGCAACAGTCTTCGCAGCAATCGGCAAAGCTACAGGTCATAGGGACACGTAATGTGTGGATTGTGGGGCATTCATATGTACGGCGTATGAAATCTGTTTTTTTTGCAGGTAACTATAGGCAAAGGGCAGAGCAGAGGGGTTTCACAGTGTCTTTCCATGGGAAGGGGGGCCTTCGCCTTAGTCAATTTAGGGGATTTATGATGGATCTGCTGAAGAGGCACAGTTCTCCCTCTATCGTTATTCTACATCTGGGGGGCAATGACTTGGTGACGTTGGGCAGGAGGGTTTTGTTGGAGAACATAATCTCAGAGATTAGTTGGTTAGCCAAGGCCTGCCAGGGTTGCTACATAGTTTGGTCTCACATGATACCTAGATTTAAATGGAGAGGGGGGGACTCTGTGAGGGCCTTGAACCACTCGGTAAAGAGGGTCAACAATAATTTAGGGAAACTTTTCAGATCTTCCAAATTGCAATGCATTGCGCATGGATGTGTCAGGGGGGAACAGTGCTTCTTAAAAGACGGGGCCCACCTGACTAGGTTAGGTAATGTCATAATGTTGGAGAATTTCATGGCCTGGCTAGAGGGTCTGAGGGAAGGGGCATGACCTTTCTGAGGGTTAGTTTGGGGGGGGGCAGATAGTCGGGCAACTATGCTGGCCTGTGGCGGTAAGGTCATGACTAGTGAGCAGTAAATTTAAGGTCCTTAGAGGGTGGCCTCATTCTCGGATGGGGTCGCCCAGGGGGAGGGACAAGGGGTCTCTCCTATAACTCCAGGGGCGGTACATCCGGTTGGCTGGATGGGTGCGGGGAAGGGGGGGAGTCACGCTTTCTTTTAGGCTGGTTGGCCACCCCGCACTGGCATGGACGTCATTAAATGGCGCAGAGTGCAAGACCCCCCAAATTGGCGTGGAGTTCAGGGAACGTATGGGGGTAACCGGGGGGGGGAAGTACCCTCTCGGTAAGCGGGCCCCCTGCGCATGCGCAACCCTACGGGGGGGCGCGGTCAAATTGATAAGGATCTGACACCAGTTAATGACCTTGCCGTAGGCCCAAATAGGATACGCAGAAAGTAATTCATGTATGATTATGATCTTTATGTTAGATTCGGATAGGAAAACTATGTATTAGCGATATGTTAAGGTTAGCCATCTGAAATCTGTGCATATTAATTGTAATCAAATGTCGTGTTATGTTTCTACGTATATAATGTAAATAATGTTAAATCTTTTGATTTGTTTTCATATCTTAATAAATACGGCCGGGGGTTGTTCGACCCCCGCCTCCAAAAGTCATTACCTTTTTCATGTGCCTCATTACAAATGTGTTTATGACCAGGGGGGGGGAGGGGGAAATTCGGTAGTCCCTGCCCATATCCATAGTAAATACTACTCTTCTTCCTCACTATTTACACGCTTGGACACTGGAATTATGAGGTTAAGAAATACCAGATTATGTATCATTTCACAAGACGTAATGCAGCAAATTTCGTTGGATATTATTACAGTATTTTATCATTTTAAGGCACTTTTTACTGTTTGGGCCAAGGTTAAACGTCACAAATACTGGGGTGGGCGAAATTTTCTGTGCCGCCTGTGGAATTGGCGACTCCTCGTTATTCTGGTAGCACAGAGTTACAGCCAGATTCAAACAAGCCTAATTCCAACAATCGCTGTGTGGCAGAATTTTTCTCTAGAACAGTTGGCAGTTGAGATTTGGCATCCCCTAGTGTGATTTCCGGTCACTAGGAGGACACCCGGTGAGATTTTTATAATGCGGGCTGTCGCAACCATTCGCGGTCAGGAGGCTGCTGCTCTACTTGATTAGAGGCAAAGTCAAATCACGCTGACTTTACAGGACAAAACGTGCTACCAGCACTAATTCACAGTGCAAGCAGCGCAAAATGCCAATTTCTGCCTATTGGTAGAACTTTGAGGAATCTTTCTGAGTTTTTATGTAACTCCGTCGAATTCCACTGAGTCAACTTGTGTGAGTTCAGCGCACCCCTACATAAGTGCCAGTGTGAAACCTGAATACATCAATCAACATCGAAACATGATCAGCTACCCTTTGCAATGGGGTTGCCACTGCGCAGCACCACGTGTGGCACTTTTTCTGTAATTTTGATCAGTTTGAGTAGAAACTGAGGACTTATTTATGAGAGGCTTATGCCGCCGGAGTGTCACTTTTTTTGATGTTCTGGTGGCACAACCCTCTTAATATCAAGCTGCGTGGCTTTGCATGGCCTCATAGATATGGGGTCAGATAAAGCAGCGCAAGTCGCTGCCTGCCTTACTCTGCATCAAGGAGGCGGTCCATGGGCTTTGGTGTGTGTTTTCCCATGTAACACCCATGGATTTTGACGCTGCCCTAAATTGACTTAATCACATAAACCTGTGACAGCACCACAACCTTACACCTTCCCAGAGTAGGCATAATGAGGAGAAATGTTATTTCTCCTTGTTTTTTCCTCTTTCCATGAGTGTTGCATTCTGCAGCACTCATAGAAAGAACAAATCATCGCTCAAGATTGTTTTTTGAGCAGGAAGATGCCCCTTCCTGCAAAAAGCAATCCTGATTGCAATGTAGGCACCCTTGCACCATGGTCAAGGGTGCCCATGCTGGTGCTAGTCTGCAAATTGAGCGCCAGCACATGGGGAAAGGACAGGAATGCACCGCATCCATAAATACGATGCATTGCAGCGCTGCCCTATGCCAATTCCTCGTAAATGAAGCCCTATATTTTTTGTTGAAATCTTCATCTTTTAGTGGATTGTGTGCCTCCTGTGGTAAATCCACCATTGTGGAAACCAACACTCCGCAGAATCACATAAGGCACCGCTTATGAGATACACTGCAAACAGCTATCCTAGAGATTACCATATAGGATTAAGACATTCCCACCCTGTGCCTCTTCCTTCCCTCAGTATACAGTATTAAGCTTTCAAAAGCAGCAATCAGTGGCAGCTGGTGAACTTCCAAAGTTGGAGGCGATAAATAGCTGAATGCACAACGCGATCAAACAAAGCAAGTGAGGGCAGGTCAACTCCCCTCCACCTCCAAACATTTAAAAAGCAAGGGGCATATTAACAATAGCCAGCGATAATTATATTATCACAGGCTATCTCTGGTATTTATCGCCCTGGTAGCGTGTTATTAACAACGCGTTACTCCAGGGCGATAAAAATTCCAGAGAGAGCGAGGTTATCGCCCTTTTGCAGGGAACATCACTGGTTTTCCAGCGATGTTCCCTGCAAAAGGGCGATGACCTTGCAGATACGACCTACAGGGTCGTATCAGCATAATCCACCCCCTATGTTAAGGATGGCTAAGTCAGGATTTTAGCAGACGTTAGGTTTTGGCGAAAAACGGCCATTTGCGCCAAAATCTAATGTGTGCTAAAATCATGTGGGCTGCCTTGAAAATATCACGATGTAAACAACAGCGATATTTGTAAGGTAGTCCATCTTGGGTACGCCCAGTAACGCCCACTTTGCATCTCATTGGAAATGCAAAGTGAGGCGTTGGGAAAAAGAGTGCTAACATGCGATTACGCATGTTAGGTGCTAACAAGCGATTACGCATGTTAGCACCCTCTTGTAAATAGGGTGCTGGTTTTATCTCCGCTTTTTTGGCTTTGTAAGCCAAAAAAGCGGAGATAAAGCCCTTGTAAATATGCCCCCAAGACCTTTACATTTATGATTTGCAGGCAATTTTGAAGGCCACTCCTAAAATGTTCCCTTAACTTTTTGGTGTTCCAAATGCAACTGATTCTCCCCGTGTATGTAAGGTGTGGGTCATTCCCTAGGTACGGTTGGTAAAAATGATGGCAAAGCAGAGACATTTTCTGTATTTTACCCCAG
The DNA here is from genome assembly GCF_964204655.1 of Triturus cristatus. Lineage (NCBI taxonomy): Eukaryota > Metazoa > Chordata > Amphibia > Caudata > Salamandridae > Triturus > Triturus cristatus. Next base: position 941,384,219 of record NC_140593.1, read on the forward strand.
AAATGTATAGTTTTACTGCCAGATCAAGCAGTCTGGAAATGAAACTTGACATTACAAGAATTTTTGAGGTCCACCATAATTCCTCGTGTACCAAGGAAGATAAATAAAGAGGACGTTACCAGCATCTACTCTGACATTTTAATGCAGCACATAAATGCTGGGCTTGTCGATCAATTACACAAACAAATGAGATTACCCTGGTTCACAAATCAATTCGAATTGCTAGTTCCAAGCATTAAAAGCTGCTAATAGCGACAATGGTTCTTTCCTGGATTTGGAAATGATTGCCCTCCAACTGCCATCAAGTGTACATGCCACATAACGAGTCTGTGTGGAAAATTCACACATTTGTATGACGCATAGGTCCAAAGCGACGAGGCTTTGCTACATGAGGCGCTGTGCAAACAGTTCTGGATCTTGTGGTCTGTATATCAGCCTTAAGGAGCTCTATAAAATAGAAAACGGTACATGTCGACACGAATGGAGGAATAAAAACGCATAATTAGAGTTGTAAATTAGGTATATATATGACAAACAGACGAAGAGCATGTCATTCCCTGTACTGAAATCATCCTCCTCCTGCATTTGATACTGGAAATAAATATGTTTGGGGAACAACCTTTACAACGCAACTTTTACAACGCACTACCTTTACAACGCATTTTTTACAACGCATAATCCATTACAACGCATGACATTACAACGCATGACACTACAACGCATTTTTAAAAACTACCTTTACAACGCATTCCATTACAACGCATACTACCATTACAACGCATACCATTACAACGCATAATATTACACTACACTATCCAACACTTACCCTACTGTTGCACCCCCTGGAGTTAGAATAGTAATTTTTACCCCTATACTATCCAACACTTACCCTACTGTTGCACCCCCTGGAGTTAGAATAGTAATTTTTACCCCTATTCTATCCAACACTTACCCTACTGTTGCACCCCCTGGAGTTAGAATAGTAATTTTTACCCCTATACTATCCAACACTTACCCTACTGTTGCACCCCCTGGAGTTAGAATAGTAATTTTTACCCCTATACTATCCAACACTTACCCTACTGTTGCACCCCCTGGAGTTAGAATAGTAATTTTTACCCCTATACTATCCAACACTTACCCCACTGTTGCACCCCCTGGAGTTAGAATAGTAATTTTTACCCCTATACTATCCAACACTTACCCTACTGTTGCACCCCCTGGAGTTAGAATAGTAATTTTTACCCCTATACTATCCAACACTTACCCTACTGTTGCACCCCCTGGAGTTAGAAAAGTAACTTTTACCCCTATACTATCTAATACTTACCTTAAATGCAATTTAATATTATGCGTTGTAATGGTATGCGTTGTAAAGGTAGTATGCGTTGTAATGGAAATGCGTTGTAAAGGTAGTTTTTAAAAATGCGTTGTAGTGTCATGCGTTGTAATGTCATGCGTTGTAATGGATTATGCGTTGTAAAAAATGCGTTGTAAGTGCATGCGTTGTAAAAGTGTGCGTTGTAACGTCATACATCCATATGTTTTGTTCTTTTAAAATATCAGTAGGGACTCTGTCTAGTGCACTACAACACAATTGTGTTCGAGAATTGCAACATATCTTTTCAAGAGGGAATTTATACTAAAATAAAGATTCATCTAACTGATAATTTCTGTACTTGTTCTTGGCAAGAAGAGAGACGGTCAAGAGGATATATTTTAAAGAACAAAATAAAAAATGAAATAAAAAGGCACAGTAAAGTTTCAGTCATTGGCTCTGAGTCCCAAAACGTTTTGCGATTGATCCAATGAGGGAATTATTTTACCCAGTGTTTAATTCTAATTCTCCATTTCCTTTGGGTTTGGATGCACACGTCATGTACGCAGGCACACACGCACACAAACTCACACAGTCCCTTTTTCTCTCAGGGCACACACACACACACACACACACATGGTGGTGCATGAGCACACAGAAAGTTTGTGTAGTTCCCACTAATCCGTAGGACCTGCACATTTGTTGGAAAACATAAACTTTGGACAAGGTGCCTAGACTGATTCCAGGCACCCCTTGCAGGATATGTTGGCCTAGAGACCAGCTAGCTCACAGAGCCACCATAAGCCCCCCTAACCTTACCAGAGAGCAAATAGTTTCTGGCAACCACTGAACATAACAACCCTGCCCTCAAGGATCATGGAAACAGATCAGAACCTTTTACTCAGTCACTCACGCTTAATCGTGCTCAGAGAAATATACAGAATACACAGTGGGATGTTTTCAGTATATTTATTGAACCAATGTTATTCTTGTATAGAATACTTGTGCTGCGATAATCAGTAGACAGAAGCAGACAAAAGTGATTACAAGCACCAAAAGCGTAAATAGCAGATACAGTTCTACTATGGTGCTAAGACAGTGTATGTATGCAGGCATATAAACAAGACAATAGTCTGATGTACTCATTTTATGCAAAACCCTACTCTAAGTGTGCCTAGAGTGTGTGTAGGTGTGAAGCCAAGAATGCACGGCTTGCAACTGACTTCTGTTGAGTCTCCTTGTGCTCTGTTGTGTTTCTGCTGCTGTTATTAGAGGTATGTTCTTTGGTTCTGTTTCCATTATTCACTGAAATTGTTTTCCTTTTTTTGGCACTTTGTAATATCTGTATCTGTCCCTTGTTTTCCTGCAAACCTGTTCCTGTGTTAGCAAATCAATCAAAATACTTTGGGGGTCATTATGATGGAGGACGGACCACCTCAGCTGGGCTGGCGGTCCTTCCGCCATCACCAAGCGTATTACTCACCGCTAAATTAGGATGGCTGTGGGTACTGCGGCGGACGCAAAGTCCGTCCGCCACTTCTCCGCCAAAGGCAATCGCACCGATTGCCTGGTGGACAGTGCAGGGCCACTAAAATGGTGGCGGTGCCTAACAGGCACCAACCGCCAAATTAGGATGTGGCTATGGAAAGGCCTTTCCATGGCGGTGATGCCGCCACGGAAAGGCTGGCGGGGATTGGGTTTGTGGGCCCGTTGCGGGCCCTTCTTTTTTTGGGGGTTGTCGCTGCACTTGGCCACGTGGCAGGCACAGTGTGGTGCCTGCCACGTAGTGCACGGAAATGCAGTGCACGCACTTCTGACATTACGTACGGTGCTGCAGCCAGCAGCACTGCCCGTAATGTTAAAAGCCCTGGATGCGCCTGCCAGTATGGCAGGCTATTCCTAATCGCAGTGGTGGGACCGCCGCATGACTGGCGGGCGGTCCCAAACACCACTACGATGCCATCCTAATGATCCCCTTTATTTGGCTCTTCTGAGCCATAAAAGTCACAGCAGAAAAACAGATGCAGTATGATACACAATAAAAGGAAGAAGAGCTTTGTTGAAATCACCAAAATCAAGTATGAAAAAGACAAAGCATGGAAAGCATTCAATAATTCAACTGGATCTTTAAATCAATTAAAATGTAATTTAAAACAGCATGAATAAAAATGTAATTTCCCAGACTGTGCAAATAAGCAAAAACAGCTACATGAGACCTATGGGCTGATTAGGATCTCGTCGGAAAGCCTCCAACCTTAGAACAGAGGCTTTCCTGCCAAGATCATCGGTTTTACTTCCGACTGCCTAATTAAAATTTAGGCGGTCGGAAGTAAAAGCTCCCAGTCATTCTGGCTGGATTCCATCGATGGGCCTGTCGGGCAGTTGGAGACCATCCCGTAATCCATATGGACAGAGTTTTATGCCATCCAGGTTACGATGCTCGGTTTCCGACAGGATTTCCATGCCGGGATTTGTGGCATGGAAATCATGTTGGAGAGAGAGTTTGGGGGCCCCTGGCATGGTCCTTTTCAGTTTGCGTCTGCCGGTTGGGGGCCCCTGTTGATCACTGCACCATGTGGCAGGGACCATGAGGTGCCTGCCATGCAGTGCAGGGATGAACACAACCTCCCATTTCCCTCTAGGAGCTTGTGCTACAGCCGGTTTCCGGCCATAGCACATGCTCCCATGGGGAAATGTGATCATGTGACTGCACCATGGGCGGTCGCATCATAATTAGGTGGTCGGGACCGGAGGTCGGACAGTGCACCCGCCCGATATTGCAATAAGCCCCCTCGTATCGAATGCTGGTAATACTGGGCAAAGGAATTGCCTTCATTGTGCAATATAAAATGTGCAAAAAGTGCATGGTGATTTGCTCTGCTGGGGCTTCACAGTGAAAAGGGGTAGAGATGAAAACCATGTACCTTTTACAGGGAAGGCTAACAAAATATGTATGATTTGCAGACAAAACCTAGCGGCATATTATCAAGACTCGGCATTAAAATTATCGCCACTTTAGAGGCAGAAAACTGCAGCTAAAGCGGCGATAATGGGCTTGATAATATGCCCTTGAGAATTCCCATAGAAGCCCATGTTCTGGTGTCAACATGGGCTTCTATTGGAATTCTCTGCGGCATATTATCAAGCCCATTATCGCCGGTTTAGCTGCAGTTTTCTGCCGCTAAAGCGCGATAATTTTAACACGGTGCTTGATAATATGCCCTCTTGTAAGTAGAAACTTCTGTCTTTCCTTTGCAATTACCTGCAAATAAAGGGGCGGGCATGCAGGAAATTCCGCTGGAATGTTTTTCATCCCATCACCGCTGGTCTCTAACGTGCCCTTTGTGTATACTGATTTATAAGTGCTTTAGTTTGGGTTAAAGGAATACCCATTAAGTATCTGTATTGATGTATTTAAGCCAAGGAATGTTTAGGCAATTGTCCAAATTCATATAATCCATTAAAATTGTTCTGCATAACTGGGTTTCTGAATTTTTCCAGAATCTGTGCCATAATAAAAGGGGTTGTAGTCTAACATGATCTTCTATATTGTCAAGTCCAACCACTTCATGCCAGAAAATCGTCGTAGTTGAGTCTGGGACAGTTAGCAGCCTTCTCATAAACTTGTTTTCCACAATTAGTAAGGGTTTTCAGTTAGCGCGCCCCCATATGCCCACACCAAAAGTAGCAAAAGACACACATTTATTAAAAAAAATACAGAGTGTTGCTCTAGTTGGCTTGTGTCCCAGCCGGTCTGGAACTGCCTAACTCTTACATTTAATAAAAATTTCCAAAAGAAGTTTACATCAATCAGGATTCCAAAATATGTGAAATGAGAGGTTTTCATAACTATTCAACGCAAAGTTTAATAGTCTATGGGCTTTAGAACAGGCATTGGGGCTGTTCCTACTGAATTTTGCCACACCTTTGGTTAGTTGGTCTGCCATGTAATTACTAAGCCTGGTGGATGCGGTTATCATTTCTGCAGGGTTTGCATCCTTTTGCAATACCTTATCAAATTTCTCCCATTTAATGCTATGACTTTTATTTCTATTATATTCTATCTGGGGCTGGCAAACTCTCTGTGTGGCCCTAATTGAGTCTAGTGTAAGCTCCAGTATGAGCGGATTATGGTCACTTATACATGAGGTCACAACTTTGCATTTTACAAGCACTTATAGTAAATCCTTGGAAATTAGCACATGGTCAGTAGTGGAATTCAAACTCAGACCCATATATGACAGGATCTTTGACTGACTCGATATACAAATATCGTGTGAAAATATCGGAATATTTTCATAAGTCAGTCTATTTAGCTAATCACCATAGAGGTTATGTTTAAAGTGTGTGAGAGGTTGACTACATTTATCATAGATTCCACATATTGAGGACTCTCCATAAGTGCACATTTCGATTTTAAAATCTCCTTCCCAGATGATTGACACCTCCTTTCTGTGTTCACTTAAAATCTTATACAAAGCTTCCTCTATGCCATCCACAATTTTAGTTTCCGCAGAATCAAATATAGTGTAATAAAAATTGACTAGTACCAGATCAAAAGGTTTCTGCAAAGTAATCAAGAGTATATGGTAAAAAGGTGTGATAGCCTTTTCAGATGCTGTACAATTGACCAGGGAAACAGATATAAAGGTGCCAAACTCCCTTTGGCCTGAGCTGACTTTTAGGTGATGGCTGCAACATGATGGGTGACAACCCCTTTTATATGCAGCGGGTTCAATAACCATGTCTCTTGGCAACAAATTATTTTATAGTGACCCACGATATTCAACCACACTGGGGGGCCCATGCTTGGTGTGTAGACCTGCCACATTCAATAAAATTAAGCCCAGGGACCCAACCTCCACACTGGAATCATCGATGGCCCATTGATTGGATACTATTGATGTTGGGCAATTAAGCGTTTCCTCAGTTGGAAATACCATATGGATTAGTCAGTCCAATTGCTCTAATGAGGACAAAACGTAAAACCTATTAAAGAGAGGTAGGGAAGAGTTGGAGTGGGGGGCGGTAGAGTGTCAAGTTACTCCTCATTATATCAGGCTGGCGATTATTATCCAATGATTAAAACCATTGACCAGAAGCCTTTGGGCCTTGGGAGGGTAAAAGATGCCCTGTGTTACCCATTGATCTTAGTCTCCTGTCTGCACTCTTCTTGATCTGCCTTGTTATATGCAGACTCCTTGCCTTATGCTTTGTGTTCTGAGGCGTCTGCATATTTCTGTCTTGCCTTGATTGAGTGAAGATCTTTCCCAGACCTGCTTACAGTATTTCAGCTCTGTGTATTACAGATATGTGCCTGCCCCTGATACCAATCCTACTATTCCCTGATTCCAGTTTCTGTTTTGGTTTTCCTTGTTCTGTTCCCTTTTGTTCTGTCTTGTGGTTATATTGTAATTTTGATTGTCTTAGCTTTGCAGGGGTGTGTTAGTTTCCAAGGCGCTTGCCTTTGGCACAGTGGATCACCCTGCACTCCTTCTCCATAGGAGCTGCTGGATATCTCCCAGAGTTCTGTGAGATTAATCTGCTCCTTGCTTTCATACAAGATCTTTTTACCTCACAGAGAGATCATTTCTGTGGAGCAGACAAACTATAATTTATGAAAGTTTGTCTAGCAGTTCCCTGCTTTACCTTCCTGTTGTTAGTACTTGTGTTTCCCTGCAAAGTTCTAGTTCCCTGTTCACTGTCTGTTGCAACCTGCTTCATTCCTCACCTTCTTTCCTACGTCCTTTCCAGCATTCATGTACTCTCTTGTTTACATTTCACACTGCTTATCCAGGCTTGCCCTTGTCTCACCTAGTTAGATCCCTGACAGAGCACCCTGCTAGTTCCCTGACAAATTCTGGGATTGTACAAGACTCAATTACACTTGAAAAAGAGGCTTTAAGTTCTACTCTCACTCCTAACTACAACTTGCCTGCCCACAACAAGGGCCCAGCTTGACTAGCCAGTGCTTAGGCATCACCATGCATCCACATACAGCATAGTGCATTGAGAGAATAAATCAACTCCCTGTGTCGAACGGGGAATACACCGGAAGACAGCAGAAGATGACCCCATCCATGACATTCCCCAACTACAGCATAAGTGCTATGAGAGTAGGACACACACTGCATCGATTGAAACAGATCTCCATCATACAATATAACAAGCGTAGCAACTAACTTGAAGGTAAACAATCACTATGGCGATGATACAAAGGGTAAACCCATGCTGCAATTTAGATATACTGTTTATTGCTCCAGGTGTAAATAATGGGATCCATTTTGGAATGGGAGCATACTAGTATGTAGAAAGAGGACTATCAGTTTTTCACTTCTAAACAAACTCTTGACACATCCAAAACTACCCATTGAGTGAACTTCAATAAATCACAAATCTGTTCCTTGAAGATACATATGTACATGCACACTAAGGCTGTGGGAAATAACACAATTAGAAGGTCTTTACTTCAGACAGCACTTAGACTTTTAGGTCCCTATCAGATAAAGTGAGCACTGCAAATGCCTATTTAATCTTGTCTGTGCCACAGTTTTGGACTGATTGCTGACTTCAGCAGTCAAGGAGCTGAAACAGTGCTATTTTACTACCTTAAAAAGTAATACATTGTTGCTTGCCAAAGGAGTGTTGAAGGCATGAACTGCATCTGATTACAACTGTAACATCATTTGCTGACATCTCTAAAGTAAACAATATAAAATAACCCAATACAATAGACAAAGCAACATAACACCATAATTAAAACATAACAGGTACAAAACAACGAAACAGAACACAATACAGCCACTGTAGTTGAACACAATAAAATTACATTGCAATCATGCAGCACAAAAGCAGAACAGTATAAAAAACCAACACTACACATCGCCACCACAAAAACATGCCACACCACAAATATGCACTAGTGTTTGTGGTGAATGACACAATTATTGATTCAAAAATATTGTGTTACTTAAATATTGTGCCAAAATATTGTCCCTTTAACAATACCTTCGAAGTAAGAATACAGGTGCTGAGTATGCTGTCGGGCAGACCGCAACCGACAGACCTTCGGTTGCGGTCCGCCCACCGCATTTTACGATGCAGCGGGCAGAGGAATCGCCCGCTGCTGTTCCAACGGGCTACTTGAGCCAGTCGGAGCATCGGAAATGCTCGCAATCCCTTAACCTTTTCGGTGCTCATGACGGAACGGTTCCGTCATGAGCGTCGGTTGAGCTGTGCTCATGACGGAACCGTTCCGTCATGACCACGCCCGCGCAAGAAACGGTCAGCGCTGAGCGGGAATCGGCGCCGCATGGAAGAGGTTAATGATAGCGGAGCCAGCCTCGGCTCTGCTTTCAGGAATATGATGTCATTTTCCAACAGCCTTTCCATGTTGGTATTTCCAAAGGCAGTGCAAAAATGACTTTGGGGTCCCCTAACACGGCCCCATTTCCCCCCTGGACCTCTGTTGGGGCCTGGGGGGTACATCATCCCTGCACCGTGTGGCAGGCACCTTAAAAACATCCATTTTGCAAGGGCAGCTTGTGCGACAGGCCTTTTCTGCCCGCTGCACAAGCTTCCATTATAAAATGGATCTTTCAGACCACCAATATGGTAGTCACATCCTAATATTGAGCTCAGAACCACCGACCTAAGGTTGGGCGGGTCCAGACCACTACCGCCTAACATCATAATGAGCCCCATTGTTTTTTATGCATATAATATCATTTTTTTAAATATTGTTGTAAATAATATTGTTTACTCTAACATAGTTTTAACAAATATTGTTTTTTGCAAACTTTAATATATTAATAGCTATTGTATCTTTAGATATCAGTATTATTAGTATAATTGGTTTAAATTTGCTTAAATGTAGTTTGCAATTTTTAGTGTGTAATTTAAAGGCAATTAGTAAAAATGTAAACAAATACTAATTTCATGTAGTGGTGGGGTGTTGGGTTTGTAGGAAAATAGGATGGGGAGTTATTTAAATCATGAATTAATATTTTCTAATTGCAATTTATTTTTCATGTCAATCCAATATTTAATAGGTCATTTATTATGTAAATTAGTTGGTTGATTAATTATTAATTAAATTATTTAACTGTGATATTGTGGTTCTTTATGTAATTATTTATCTATATTGCTTAATTACCCATTTATAATTTCGTAATGGGCTTTCAGGTTTGTAGGAGAAAAGGGTTGGAAGTTATTTACATTATTTATTTTTACATTAGGTGTGTTGGAAAGTGTTGAAAAGTCTTGTACAGTGGAGTACAGTGTTGCACAGTGGGATAGTGTGGAATGCAAAGTTGTAAAGTAGAGCGGAGAGAGTTAAGTATAGTGTCCTAGAGAGGCATAGAAATAGTAGAGTTTTGTAGAGTGGAGCTGCAAAGAGTGTAGGAGAGTGTGGCAGAGAGGAGCAGTGTATAGTGAAGTGTCGAACAGTGGCATAGATAGGGATAAAATATTGTATAGTAGAGTAGATTGAAGTGTATTCAATTGGAGTCGCATAGGATAGAGTGGATTAAAGTGTCATACAGAGTAGTGTTAATGAGTAGATTTAAGGTGTGTGCACTAGAGAGGCCTGGAATAATATTCAATGTAGTAATGTCGAGTGGAGTTGTGTGGCATACAGAGGAGTGGACTGGCGTGTCATAGAGTGTTGGAAAGTGTTGTACCATAGAGTAGAGTGGAGTGCCACAGAGTAGATTAGAGTGTTATAGAATGACATGCCATGGAATAGAGTGAAGTACAGAGTGGTAGAGGGTAGTGGCATAGATTGTCATAGAGCTGATTGTTATAGAGTTTGGTAGAGTGGAGTGGTGCAGAGTGGAGTCAAGGGGTCCAGTAGAGTAGAGTGAAGTAGTGTGTGATAGAGTTGAATGCAGTAAAGTGGGTGTAGTGGCAAAGAGGGAGTTGTGTAGAGTGTCCTATAGTGTAGTAGAGTGTCGTACAATGACATATCAATCAATCAATCAACCAGGGGTTTGTAAAGTGTAAAGATGGCCACCAAGAGTCGTCCCATGCTGAAGGGTTGTGGATTCGTTGGTGAGGAAGAGGATCAGCTGGGTGTCGTTGGTGTAGGAGACGATGTTGAGTCTGTGGCTTCTGACGATGGCTGCTTGGGGGTCATGTAGATGTTGAAGAGGGTGGGGCTCAGGGAGAAGCCCTGGGGCACCCCGCAGCTGATCTCTATAGGTTCTGAATGGAACGGGGTTTGTTGGACTAGCTGAGTTCAGACTGTAAGGAAGGAGTGGATCCATTCGAGTGCCTTGTCGCAGAGGCCAGGTCGTGGAGTCTCTTGATTAGGTTGCGGTGGGAGGCGGTGTCGAAGGAGGCCGATAGGTCAAGTAGGATGAGGGCTGCAGTCTCACCCCAGTCTAGGAGGAAGCGGATGTCATCAGTGACAGCGATGAGTGAGTTCTCCGTGCTGTGCTTACTTCAGAAACCAGATTTGAAGAGGTTTAGAACGTGGCTCACTTCTATGAATGCCGAGAGTTGGGGGGTTGATGGCATTCTCGATGACCTTGTCTGGGAATGGGAGGAGGCAGATGGGTCTGGGGTTCTTGAGGTCCATCGAGTCTGTGGACGGCTTCTTCAGCAGGGGGTTGATCTCAGCGTGTTTCCAGTCACCAGAGAATGTGGCAGTTTTGATGGAGCAGCTGCTTTTGGGAAGATGTGGTAAGGGCAAGTATCCGACGGGGCTCCTGAGTGGGTGCTCTTCATGGTCTTGAGTGTATCCTCTGTTGTGAGCAGGGTCCAGCAGAGCACAGTCTGTTGGGGTACGGCGTGGTTGCGATCGGTGGTGGCAGGCATAGTGGCAGGGTCTAGGGTGTCAATGCTGTTGTAGATCTGTCTGATCTTGTAGTGGAAGAAGGTGCCAAGTTTGTTGCAGAGGTTTTGGGAGGGAGGAACATCTATGGTCTTGCTGTTGGGCCTGGCGAATTCCTTGTCGAGGGCAAAGAGTTATTTGCTGTTGTGTGCGTTGGCACTGATTCTGTCTTGAAAGGCTGTTTTCTTTGTGGTTTTGAGGAGGAGGTGCTGTGTGTTGATGGCGGATTTGAAGGTAGCCTGGGTTTCCAGGGTTTTCTTGTTCCTCCATCTCTTCTTGAGTCGTCTGCAGGCGCGTTTGGACTCATGAAGGGCAGAAGTGAACCATCGGACTTTCTTGGAGTGTTGCTTGGCTGGTCTTTCCTTGAGGGGTGCCAGAGTGTCAGCGCAGTTGGAGATCCATCAGTGGAGGTTGCGTACTGCAGTGTTGCAGTCTGTTGGTGTTGGCAGAGTGGTTGCGCTGAGGGAGTTGACAAGCAGTTCTTTGGTGGTCTTGATCCAGCTTCGATGGGGGGCGGTGAGGGTGGTAGTATACGCTGGGAGTGGCAAAGGCAAAATGCACATAGTGGTTGGTCCAGGTGATTTTGGTGGTGTGACTGTAGCTGATGTTCCCACTCGTGGAGAATACAGGGTTGAGCATGTGTCCGGCTGTGTGGGTCAGGTGCGGTGACTAGCTGCTTGAGTCCGATGTTGGCGAGGTTCTTCAATGTTCTGGTTGCAAGGGTTGTCGATGTGGAAGTTGAGGTCTCCGAGTTGGAAGTAGTCAGTGGAGCCGTGAGCTTTGGGTGAGATGAGGTTAATGATGGCGTCGGTGAATGGTGGTTGGGTCTAGGGGCCTGTAAATGAGGGTGCCGTGGAGGGTGGTGTTGGGGTTGGACTGGAACTGGAAGTGGAGGTGTTCCATGGTTGTCATTGGGTTGTTAGAGTGTGTGGTTAGTTAGTTCTTGGGGACTATAACGATGCCCCCTCCTGGGAGGTCAGGGCGGTCCTTGTGTGTGATTTTGAATCCATCGGGGATGGCGATGTCCAGTATGGAGCAGGTGTTGGTCCAGGTTTCAGTGAGGAAAGTGATGTCAGGGTGGTGGCATAGAGGAGATTCTAGATTTCTGTGGCATGTTTGTGGAGGGATCGCACGTTGAAGAGGATGCAGTTAAGCCGGTCGAGTGCACTGTTTGTTGGCTGGGTGGCGAGAGGAGCGTTGGCGTGAGTGAAGGCACACTTGCAGTTCCAGCAGTTGAAGGTTCCATTGGTCTTCTTCAGTGAAGCTAGATGGCAGGCGGTGTGGTATTCAGGGTTGAAAGCAAGGAGGGCGAGGATATCATAGTGGTAGAATGTCAGAGAACTAGGGTCCCAGGCACTAGGCGTGCCTTTGGTGTGAAAGCGGCGTGTCTGCTGCATACCGCGCAGCGGCCGCCATTAAGTAGTGCTGCGGGGGGGCTGAACAGCTGAGAGGTGGGACAACACGGCAAGGGACACTGGAGATTGGCGGGCCATGGGGGATCGCAGCAGCAGCGGCGACGAACGGGGAAAACGTCAGTAAGTGGAAAATGGACGGTTCAAGGCAGAGGCTGGAAAATGTAAAAGGGAAGAGAAAAGCAGAAGGAGAGACCAAAAAAGCAGAAAGAGATACAGCATAAAAGCAGAAATAGAGGCAGCAAAAAAGCAGAAAGAGCTTTGTCAGGGTCGTTTTTCATTTTGTGGCCAGAATGGGAATGAGAACCAGACCATTTCCCTTGTGAGTTGTTTTGGAGATGTGACAGAACAAGAGACGTACGCCCACTAAGTCTGATATAATTTTACTTCAATTTCTCAAGTTTACAGTCTCCACATATAATGAAAACAAAGTCTTTCTTCATGAAGGCCTGGCTCTGTCTTCTGAATCCTCCTCACAGATCAGTCCTTCAGCATCTCTTCCAGCACCCTCAGGAAACATAAATATAAGGCCATTAATCCTGCGGTCTAAATAGCATTAACGACTTTCACCAAATACATATCTGTGCCTGTGACTCGTTTCCAGTTTTGTTTATCCCTCTCCTCAGGTTCAGACCTGTGTACCTGACGTCACCAGTTTGTGCCCATAACCGAATCCTATGGTCTGTTTTCCATTTTAGGCCTCCAAAAGAGAGTAACTAATCTCCAGTAGGCCCCCACAGGCAAAAAGCAGTAAAGCCCGATAGACTCTCCCAAAGTTAATGGCTTCCCAGAGCAGAAAATAAACCTTCGCCACACTCCCAAGAACCACACGCTTTTCGTGCACACTTGCCCTAGGCCGTGACTCCGGACTGGAGTCATGGCAGCCTCATCCAGCACACCGCCCCTCAGGTGCTCGTGGGCTCAGATGGATGCAGTAATCCTGTGATCCTCGTCCTCTGGTCTTCGCTGAGTTTCCACCCGCTATTCACCTCCCGTCTTCCGGTCAATTTTCTTCTCTCCTGACCGACTCGCCCACCGAAGTGAACTCCCGTCCTCTTCTGGTCGTGAGACATGACCCCGATCCAGCACACAACCAATCAGTAAGCAGATAGACAGGAACATCCGGGTCACACACAAGCAAAACACTAGAGCATATACCCTCAGTGCACCTGGGGCGTCCTTCCAACCCAGCTCATTTTCTCTGTCAAAGAGGGCCTTTAGACAACTCTGTCTTTTTATCTCCCCCCTCCTTCTTCTGGTGGGAACCCTGAATACCCTTTTGGGAGTGCCCCGCAGATGCCTTCTTTGACACTCTGGTGCTGACCCAGACGTCTGTCTCCTCATCAGGTTATCTAGGGTCAGTTAATTTGCTATCAATTAATAGGTTTGGTGCAGCTCTGGAAAACAAATATCAGGCATGTGCTCTTTCAAAATCAAGTTGTACAACCCTTAATAATCATCAACCTTGCTGCTCCTCACCCAGCTCTTCCCCGCCTTGCTGGCATAATCCAAGAAATCCACCCATGTTTGTGTTGAGATCTTTCAGCCAACCCTGAACCTTAGCCTGTACCTCTCAGTTGTCAGCCCAAACTTTCTGACTAGGAGAGCCTTCATTGCAGTGCAGCATGTCTGGTCCTCTACCTCGAGTGTAAGGAGTGTAATCCTCCTCACCGTGGGCATATACCTCCACAAAATACTATCGCTGAACTCCTCTGGGAACGTATGCACTCTCAGAGCCACTTCATAGGTTGCAAACCATTTGTCTACGTCATGCCCACCACATAACTGACCACAAATCCTTTAGGATCCTGACTATGGACTCACCAGTGGACACTGCAGGTATGCTGCCACCATTGCTGTTGCTGGACCTTATTTGTAGGGCTCTCATGTCCAACTCCTTGAGGTTGAGCTCATGGGTAAGATTCCTCTCTTCTATGGCCAGCCTCCTGACTTTATGAGCCTGCTCCAAATTGGCAAGCTCTAGCTGTAATTGTCTTTTCTCCCACCTGTCTGGCAGCTCCTCTGGGGATAGGTTCCTGGAGGAGACACTGCTCCCTCATCTGGGACCCACTACTGCTCCTGGCAAGTTGGTGGCCTTCTTAACAGGCAGTTCCAGAGACATTTCAGACTCAAAAATCAGGTCACCCCCCTCCTCAGGGATCTCCTGCTCCTCCTCTGGGATGTCATCCTCTGCAACCTGGGTCTCCACCCAAGCCCTGAAAGCCTTTTGTACCTCCACCTTCCTAGTAAATCCCCTTGTAAACACTTGAAAGCGCAGGTAGAATTCTTTCAGTTGCTGCACAGTGTAGGATTCTAACATGGCCAGCTCAAACTCAATTCCTGCACTTGGAGGTGTGGCTTCTCCAGAGTGAGACAAAATTTAGCAGAAACACCAAAAAGAAATTGAGAATTGAAAATGCTCGATTTGGTCATAAGTATAGAGTTGTTCTGAACACTGAATTACTATATGGTATTGCACAAACATAAGTCTTATACTCACTGCTGATCACCAATGTTAGAACTGGGGTTTCTGGTTGGCAGAGATACCTGTCCAAGAAGGAACCACCACTCTAGTCAGGGTAAGCTAGATACACACTAAAAGATAACTTGTGCTCACCCTCTGGTAGCTTGAAACAGACCAGTCAGGCTTATCTAAAGAGGCAAAGTGTAAAGTATTTGTGCAACACACACTCACACACACAGTAACACAATGAAATCATTACAAAAAGACTCCACATAGGTTTAGAAAAAATAGAGAATATTTTTATGAGAAAGCCAAGATCAAAACAACATCCAATAAGTACCACCGGAGTTATGAATTTTCAAAGAATAAACCAGAATTAGTGCTTAGAACTCAAAAGCGCTAAAAGGTTACTTTAGGTTAAGATAGACTGGGGTGAATCTAGAGTTTAGGCCAACCGCGTTGGAGGGCAGGCCAGCTGCATGACTTAAACAGGTCCTGCTGAGAAAGTACCTTGGATGGAGCACTATTGTTGAGAGTACGATGCGCCGTTTTCGATTCACGCAGTCGGTGTAATGCGCCGGGACCTTGGATTGGTGCTGTGTCGAAGTCGCACATCGCAGTAGGGACCTCAGATTGGTGCTGTGTCTTCATCAAGCTGTGCAAGGATGTCTTCGGATCGGTACTGTGTTGAAGGGCACTGCATCGGTTCCGATCGGTGCAAATGTGACAATTCATCCGCTGTGTAGCAAAACTGTTGCAGAACCCACTTCTGAGGCCCAGGGCTGCAGGGGAAACGTCGAGCATGGGTAGGACTCACAGATGGCAGAGTCCAGCAGCACCAGCAGAGTTGCAAGAAGTCTTTTATGACTCTGAGACTTCAGAAAATAGGAGGAAAGCCAGTAACCATTGGAGTCACTCTGGGTTCAATTGAGATGGCTCCAGTCCTTGAACTCAGCAGGGCAGAAACCAGCAGACAGCAGGGCAGCTCAGCACAGCCGTGAAGAACTTCCTTAGAACAGTCAGTCAAGCAGAGTGGCAATCCTTGTAGCAGAGCAGTCCTTCACAGTTCCAGTAGTGTACTGTCTTGGTAGGGTCAGACCCCAAGTACTATACCCAAATGTGCCTTTGAAGTGGGGGGTGACTTCAAAGCATCTCCTTGAAGTGCACAGGTCCCTTTTCCCCCAGCCCTGTCTGTCAGGCTATCTGTGGGGGTAATCAGAACACTGCCTTCTCAGATGTGTCAGCTCCCACTCCCCCTTCCTGCCCAGGATGGCTACCAAATGAATGCAGGTGAGTCATCTGTCACACACACCCTCCTTCGGATTGTGACTCTCTAGAAAGAATGCACAAAGTGTAGCTGTCACCCTGCCCAGACGTGTCTTGGAGACAGGGTACAATGCACATAGAGTAGTAAGAGCAGAGAAATGTCCACTTTCTAAAAGTAAAGCAAGAAACATTCCTAGCTGACCATTTAAATATGCTGTCAACAGTTCAACAGACTCTGACCAAAATCCTCAATAAGATGATACAATCATTTGATCATTATGTTTTTTCTTTTTTTCCCTTAATTCACGTCATTGATATTTAGCACAAGAGAAAGACAACACTTCACAATTTACACAAAGTCACATTAAACACAGAAAAGAGAAAACAAATAATGTGATGAAAACATAGTTCACACAAAAGAAAAATTTGATGAATTGAAAACAACCAGATTTAAGCATATATGAAAAAATACAAGTAGTTGCCTGTCAACAACAGAACATTGCTATGGGACAAACTCAGGGTACCATCCAACGGGGGTATTTTAATTTGAGCAATAGAAAATAAACAGAATTGAAACAAATTTCTCCAATTGCTATTTAATTTATAAAGTTAATCCCATGTTGGTCAAATTGGTGCAAACGCGTTTCGAAACCCTTTTCAATTAAAGGGGTTCTCTTCAGAGCTGTGACTGGGTTCTGCGGAACCAAAAAGAAAACTTTGTTTAGAGGGATATTTAGCAAATTGATTAACCAAAGCCCCTCTTTTTCGGAGTGTTTACCACCTGCGATTGATTTAAAGAAATGCTCATCAACTTTGTTGGAGGCCCAATTGATTCACGTTATGGGCTTATTCCTGAAATTGGTGGGAACGTCCTAGGTGCAATTGAATGTGGCAGAGGTTGCTGTATTTAAAGAACAACAAACCGTAACCATTTATGTGGTTCAGTTTCAAACTATTACATCCATGTATTTAAGGACATAACGCAAGACTTTCTTTGCAGCCGAATGTGCACATTTGCAACCTGCCTCGAGGGGTGGAAATGCCTTAATACGCCAAGGTGAAAATTCTTAGAGTGCAGAATGCGCGTTCGAAAACAATCTGTCTACAAAGTGACATTTTAGTCACTTTATTCACCGCAACGCGGAGCCTTGAAAAGTATATAACGTATATAAAGTATATAAGTTAAAAAAACTCACAATCAAGCAGTGCTTGGTCGCTTAAATTCTACTTCACTCTGGTGGCCGGTCTCGAAGGTGAATTTAACTTGAGATGCCGAGATTAATAATTCTTGAAGCGCGGCGAGCGCATTCAAACAAAATGGTGGCTGTACACGATTGATATTAAACTCAAGGAGAATGGATTTCCTGTTCCCTACCTCCCGAGTGCAGGAGAGTCAAACAGGGGCTGAATGAAAAAAGAAGGCACTTACCTGCTTGTCTGCCTTCTCCCCTGCCTGGCCGCTTTCCTCACTGCTCCTCGCGTCCTTCTTCCATGAAAAAAACCACTACGTTGTACATCTTGTGCGTGCCTTCTTTTTTTATTTATAAATCATTTGGGAAGAGGGAGGAAGGGGCTAACTCCGCTCCGCCATGGAGGCGGAGTTTTGCCTACCTCCGCATTCACAGCGGAGCGCAGAGTAGAAAAATCTCCGGAAACTCCGCTGGCGGAGAGGAGTTACTTTTATTGCTTAAACCAAGCAAAAATGGCATCTCTGTTCAGTTTATTATTAAGACCATGTGTGATAAAGTGGGTTAACATTAATTTCTCCATTAGTCAATAGTAATTCCAAACAAAACTGAAATTCAGGGTAGCCTAACACGTTAATCCTTTTTATCAGCAGTCTTCATTGCTGCTATGAAAGTAACCTTTTATCCCCCTTTCCCCTCCATTGTGAGATTCTCCTATCCGTCCACCCTGTGCCCCTCTTTCCCAACACCTGACTCTCCCAAAAACCCATGTGACCCTTTGGATGTGCTTAACCCCCAAAATCTAAGCCCATCCCAGCAAAGATTTTGGCTGGTGTGCTCACTTTGCACCAATGGGGACTCAGCGTCCCACCTCTAATTCTTACCATTTTTAGAATTGCTTAGTGTGTGTACAGGTCAACAATACGCTGTAACAGGCCTTTGTCCTACAGAAAGGCAAAAGGTGGGGTTGCCTATTGTCCCCTATGATCTTTGTCTTAGCCCTTGCGCCACTTCTGGCTTTTGTCAGTCAGGATTCTTTGATAAAGTGGGGTGGGCAGTAACCGGGTGTGGGAGGAGTGTTTATCATTGTATACAGATGATGTACTACTTTACATCACTCAGCCTACATTATCAATCAACAGGGGACTGCAGATATTTTGAATTTTTATGGACCACACCGGCTAGCGTATCAATATGGGCAAGTCTTGAGTCTATCTTTTGATGGGTGGTGCTCCATGTCTGCTCCCAGGCTACTGTGTTCCAATTGTGGTGGAGGGCTTCTTGTACCTCGGCATCTATGTCACCCGGGATTATGGGGACTTCCTCTGTGGGAACCTTTATGTACAACTTGAGAGATTTTGTTGTGATGTTGGTCACTGGAGGACCCTGCTGCTTTCTCCTATGGGCAGAGCTGCCCTCTATAGGATAATGACTCTGCTCCATCTCCTTTACGTACTTCAGAACACACTGTGTAGGGTCTCCAGGGACTTCTTTTGTAAAATAGATCATGAGGTCTGGTTGTTCCTGTGGGTCGGCGGGAGCTCTCGCATCGCCCTCCGAAAGTTGCAGAAAGAGATCTATGATGTGGAACTTGCAGTCCCAGATATCCTCAAATACTTTTGGGTTTCGCAGCTTGTTGTTGTGAACGACAGCATCTTGCAGGCCGGGCCGAGCCTGCACTTTGTGTTGATAGAGAGGCAATGAAACCTAGGGGCTACCCAGTGATTCTCTATAGTGGAGGTGGGGGTGTGCACTGCCGAAACACACACAGACAGATGAGAGTGTGGTGGGGGATGCAACTAAATTCTTAAGCTGGGCCCCGATTCTGACAGAGTGGACCCCCTGTGGGATAGCGACCTGTTGATGAAGGTAGGGAACCTAGGGGGGTTTTCAAAATGAGACCTAAGCAGTATAGAGCACCTGGGTGACTTGTGGAGGGGGTCCTAACTGATGTTATTCAAGGTTCTTCGGCAAAATATGGGCTGACAGCGATGGAGCAGTTTAGGTACATACAGGTGGTAGATGTGCTTAGGAAGCATATGGTAGATGGAACGCAATTGACAGAAGGCGGCACTGCTGGAGGATCGCCCCCTCTTGGACCCTATAATGGAAAAGGCCATCTGCCTGACATACAAAAAGATAATGAGTAATACTCCCAGCACTTACGGACGCCGAGGAATGGCTGGGAGATAGATGTGGGTGTGTTGGAGGATGGCAACTGGGATGAGGTACAGCAGAGTGCGAGGCTTGTGGCGATCAGTGCTGGGTTCCGGTTAGTACAACTTCACATCCTACACAGGTGGTAGTATTTTAGAACACAAAATGGGAAGGGGAAATTCTGCATTTTTCCTGAGGGGCTGTGGTCAGGAGAGCTCCTTTTGTCACACACGGGGGCCTGCGCTATCATTCAAACCTGTTGTGAGGGATTAACTTGGATAATGGCATGGTTACAGAACTTAGAGGGCCCGTTGGAGGGGAAATGGCTTTAGCTCAGTATAGAGGATTAGCCGGCATGGCCTGGGTACCCAAAAGTATGGTTAATGGAAGGAGTCAGGATGGCTAAATAAAACGTGGCTCATGCATGGGGCATCGCTATGCCTCCCAGGATCACGGACTGGGAAGCGGATATGGGTTGGTGCCAGCAGACAGAGAAGGTGTAGTATCAGAGTAGGGGTTGCCCACAGAAGTGGGAGAAGGTCTGGGGTGTGTGGGGAACTTAGTGAGGCTATTATAAACTGCCAAGCTGGGTGCGGGTGGAGGCACTGGGCCCATACAACACTGTGTTTTAGGCATCTGGTGATGATGTGTCTCTCCTGCACTATGCCTCCAAGTGAAATGTCCTGAATCTATTGATGATATAATGTTGTACACCCTACTTGTCATAAAAACTGTACTGTTGCTTTGGTTCTTTCTTTTGGTCTCTGTTGTGCAACAAAATAAATAAAAATCTTCTTTTTTAAAGAATTGCTTATAGTGGTTAATAGCATCTCAGACTTCCCTGGTTAGAAATGAAATCTGCCAAAGCATAACACGTTCAATTTTGCTGGTTGAAAGATCTATGCCTGAGCTCCATTCACCTTAAATTCTTCAATTGTTTGCTTGAATTCCCTTTAAAATCAGTGGTCTCAAAACAAACATCATGGAAAATTTGGAAGGAAAAATCATTCTCTGCATTAACAATTTTAGGTTGAATAGCTTATTGTAGAACTTTTTTTTGGATTCTGAAGTCTTGGAAATATACTAGAGTATTTAAAGGTTTCCTCCCCTCTCTTGGCTGCTGAGGGACACCCTGTGGGATCTGGCGATAGTCAGAGCTGGATCACATTTTTTAAGACATGGGTTGAGTTCAAATTAGATACAGCATTTACCATATCCAAGCTTTTTTCCCACTTTTCAGGGATCTCCACCAAACACAGACTAGATCTCTGCATTTGACTTTCAAGGTCCTTCACTTTAACATTGACACTTCTCATCTCTTTCTGAAGCTGCAGAACGATCTGAGACCGCAGCCTATATGTTTTCTAAGATCGAAAGTTTCTGCTTAACTTCCTCACAGTGAGCATTCACATTTTTGTAATTTTTTTGTCTATCATATCTGGTTTTAGCTTTAGCCTGCCTGCCATCTCTACTTGGGCAGCCTTAATCTCCTGTAGGGAGTGAGAATAACTGAGGGAGTGAAGAAGACGGGAGGAGTTCCCGAAAGGTGTTCCACCTGAAACTTATCATGGTCACTCAGCAGCCACCACCTCCGCCTTGCTGCCTTGCAGCCTTGGTACACTGCTGCTTCAAGGAAAGGAGAGCTGAGTGGGTGGTGTACCTGAGGAGCAGTCAGCATACTGTTCAGCTTTCCGCTGTCTTCATTTCTGCAGCTCCAGGCACCCGTCCCAGCTCAACTTATGTGGTGCAATCTTCACTGACTCCTCAGGCCCTTCGGTCCCGTGTTTGGCTGAGTTTGGCCAAGTGGGGAATATAGAAGCATTGCCTCCAGCTAGGGGGCTGCTTGAGAACCACTCTTCTGTCCTATGCAACCTCAGTGGCCCCTTTGAGGTACCATGTTTTGCTTGTTCCTCACCATACAGAGGTTTCTCTCTACCAACCCTGTTTTCCTTTTTCTACTCGGGCACAATGATTTTGAGGTAAGAGGTTTTTCTTCTCACCTGCAAACTGTTTGTTGAAGTAAGGGGTGTGGATAGCAGCAGCTAATACAGGATATGGTGGATCTGACTTTATAAAATCCCAGGCTGGTGGAGCTGTGGAGAGTGGAGGAGAGAAAAGGAGTAAAGGAGTAAGGCCAAAGATAGAACATGGAGTACTGGAGGGTGATGGAGCAGGTAAAGCAAAATGTTGTATACCTTCTCTATTTTGCATGAAAATACTAATGACGTAATCAATTTATATATTAATTTGAATTAACTGCGTGCTGTGATATATTAATCAACAATGTGCATTTTTTGGTAAACACAAATTACACGTGGGACTTATTGCTAGTTTGCATGGCAGAATAACTTTAATAACTAACTATGGTACGCCTATTAACAATAGAAGCTGTGGTGATAGAAAATTGCATGATTTGTGTAGCTTTAGTGACGTTTGCGTTCCTGTTGGAGCCGAATGGTGAGTATTATTGCTTTAAATGTCGCTATAAGCTAGGAAATGACTAATATATAAAGGGATTAGTGTGGGTTTAACATTAGAATCTTCATTTCCACATATTAATTAATCTTTTGTGTTTGGTTTGCTTAAGTTGGCATTCGGGCTTACCAAGACATGACATACAAAATGGAGTTCGGAAGTGGCCACCGTCTTGTGAGCGCGGTGTTTACTGCGCAGACTCGGATGGCTCTGAAGATCTCCAGGCATCCTCAATTCAGAGCACAGTGTTCCTAGTCAAAGAAAAGAAACATGGAGGACTGCCAGATTTCAGTCAGTAAAACTACCTGGACAAGTCACCTATGATGAAGATTTAACTTTGTTGCACGAGCATGACATAAACTGAGGATATGACAAGGCGAATTCTCTGGGAACCCGCGACAGTGTGAAAACTGGACCAAATTACAAAATTTGCCAAATGGACCAATCATAATGCTTCTCAGCTCAATAAATGTTACATGTTACCCCGAATTTTATTATAAGAAGAGTTGTTTAATAGGAAGGAGGAGTTGTTCAGAGATCAGCGTTAACAGCGTGCATCCCGGAGGAGTTAGTGCGTTCCAGAGAAGTGTCCTGAATTGCTTGCACGATTGCGTGGTCCATTTGATATCTTTGGGACTATGCCGTGATGAGCAAAAGAACTTTCAGACTTATTAAGCTTGGCCTGCATTCGGTTGGGACGATTAAGCAAAAGGATTTGGTTATGCAGCGCAAATTGAATTAGAAAAGACCCGATAGCAAGAATAGGTAAATATAAAGTGTCATGTAAATTCGTGTTGATTGCCTAAATTTTCAACTTGATTGACCGAAATGATACTTATATAAATGCAAGTAAGAAATTAGATAATCTAAATTTTGATTAAAGAGAATGAGTTTGTGGTTCTTCAAGTAAGTCACTGAAAGGATTCCGAAGCTTTAATGTGTTTTAGCTGGTTCTAAATCACCATCAACCAGTCCAACTAATTAGTCCATCGACCAAGTGGTGGAGTGCCTTGATGTTAAGGTTAGGATTCTACAAGGGTTAATGTAAATATGTATATTCTGTAATAATTTTTCCTTCCCTATAGCTAATAAGGTACCCCCCCACATGTCCAGCGGATTCCTCATTCCCCTCCTGTGTGTGGATTCGAGTGAGACGTATGAATGTTGGTGTTATGGGCCCCACCAATGAATGCTTGCGTGAATGAGCTTGTGTGGTGTCGGATCTGTGACGCAGGGAGGATATGTAAATTTGCCCCTTTTCCGCTGGATCAAGGGACAACCCAAAAACTTTGCTCTTTGTTCCAGATGAAGCCCTATCCCACTGGTAAAACCCAGCTGGGTGTGAGGCAATTCTTTACTTCTAGAAGCTGGGGCTTGCCTCTAAATGCAGCCACAACGGATCACTGACAAAATATCGAGATCGAGAATATCGAACTACCAAAATATAGAAGGAAAAATATAGAATGCCAAAATATCGAATGCCTATCTCCAAACAGGTAAGTACAAAAATATCAAATCCAAAATATCGTTGTAAATAATATAGTTAGTCAAAATATCGATTTTTTTAAATGTCTTAAAAGTAATGTAAAATTAATGAAATAATACATATAATTAACTGAAACATACTTAAAAATACTTAAATAACTTTAACATTAATAAATAATTAATGTAAGTAAAAAAATATACATATATTAACGTAATATTAATTAAAAATATTCAATATTTTTTGCGTAAGATAGCGGGCGGGTAAAATTTACTATTACCACTCCAGTAAGTGCAATAGTAGGGAAAGCGTTGGATAGCGGGAGTGTAAAAATTACTATTCCCACTCCAGAGAGTGCAACAGTAGGGAAAGCGTTGGATAGCGGGAGGGTAAAAATTACTATTCCCACTCCAGAGAGTGCAACAGTAGGGAAAACGTTGGATAGCGTGGGGTAAAAATTACTATTCCCACTCACGAGAGTGCAACAGTAGGGAAAGCCTTGGATAGCGGGAGGGTAAAATTGACTATTCCCACTCCAGTGAGTGAAACAGTAGGGAAAGCGTTGGATAGCGTAGGGGTAAAAATTACTATTCCCACTCCAAAGAGTGCAACAGTAGGGAACGCGTTGGATAGCGTAGGGGTAAAAATTACTATTCCCACTCCAGAGAGTGCAACAGTAGGGAAAGCGTTGGATAGCGGGAGGGTAAAATTTACTATTCCCACTCCAGTGAGTGCAACTGTAGGGAAAGCGTTGGATAGCATAGGGGTAAAAATTACTATTCCCACTCCAAAGAGCGCAACAGTAGGGAAAGCGTTGGATAGCGTAGGGGTAAAAATGATTATTGCCACTCCAGTGAGTGCAATAGTAGGGAAAGCGTTAGATAGCGTAGGGGTAAAAATTACTATTCCCACTCCAGTGAGTGCAATAGTAGGGAAAGCGTTGGATAGCGTAGGGGTAAAAATTACTATTCCCACTCCAAAGAGTGCAACAGTAGGGAAAGCGTTGGATAGCGTAGGGGTAAAAATTACTATTCCCACTATATTTAATAATTAATTAATTATAAATACAAATATATTTAAAAAAAAATTAATTACCTATTTCCTATTAATAATTAATTAACAACCAATTAATTTTCAATACCAAACATTTATAAATACAATTAATACCAATAAATAATTAATTAATAATAAATCAATTATCAATATACAAAAATTATTTCTATAATTAATTATTTACAATTAAATTACTTCCCACCATATTCCCCTATAAACCCACAACCCACTACAAATAATAAACTAATACAATTAACATAATTATCAATTAAACAATTAATACAAATTAATTGCCAATTAATACAAATTATTTAACAATTAATAATTAATCAACAACAAATTAATTTTCAATACCAATTAATAATTACCTCATAATAATTACATTACTTCCCACCATATTCCCCTATAAACCCACAACCCGCTACAGAAGTAAAACGCCAAATTACCTTCAAAGTAATTAATAATTCCTAAAAATTATTATTTTATGTACTATAATTAAATTACTTCCCACCCTAATCCCCTATAAACCCACAACCCGCTACGGAATTAAATTACACAAAAATTAAATAACATAAAATTCATTACTTTAAAAATATTCAAACAAACATTCCAAAATTAATACATACTTTTAACACATATACTAACACTTAAAACACTATACAAAAATTCGATATTTTTAACAACTATATTATTACTGTCGATATTACTTACTTCGAGATTATTTAAATCGATATTTCTTACCTGATTTTCGATATTCTTCCCCACTATATTTTGGCAATTTGATATTCTGTCCATTCTATATTAAAAACTCGATATTCTGTCCTGTCGATATTTTTAATTCGATATTATGTCTGTTTACCAGCCACGACTATGCTTGTAGCTCAATTACCAGGATAAAAGACAATGCATATAGCTTTAACACAACCAGGATTATCCATGCAGTCCTATTACCAGCTCTATTACCAGGAAGGAGACAGTGCATACAGGGGGTTAGAATCTGATGCCAGTATTCATAAGAAACGGTCTTCTATGATTAAAGGGAAACTGCCTCAGGAAAATGCTCAGTCCAAATCCAAAGTCAAATATCATCACCTCCTTCAGCTAAACTAAGCACTTAGGCTCAAGGCACCATCCCCGCTGTTAACTCTATTTTGGGCTCCCAGGGGGAGACTGCAATAGTACTAAGAAACAGGGGTACAACGGCGGAAAACACTGAGGTGAAAATAACTAGTGGGGGACTTGTAGACGGATTCTAGCAGGCTAGTCCCCTGCTGCGTTACAAACCAGGGCTCCACAGACAGAAGGTGAGATGAACGTATTAACACAGGTACACAGCAGAGTCCAATGCATGCGGAAATCTGGGAAGAGCTGCTGGACCATCTCTCTCTACTGACTGATCCAATGACTGCCGTATCCTTTGTCTACAACATCCAAACTGATTAAAGACTTCTGCCCATGAGGTCTTGGAAAATCAGCGGAATCTGCAGGGTACCGGGGCTTGAGAAGGAAAATGATCGACTTAGGACAGTAGCAATTTCAGACGGAACTAATGCAACGAGGCACTGGCCTTATTGACTAATTCTGATAATTCTCTATCTTTGAATAATGTTGAGATCCACACAGTTGTGTGGAAGTCAGCCAATACTCAGTCACAAGATATTGCTCAATCAGCATCTATTAGAGTCACGAGAATCCAGCAATACGGTGCTCTCAATGTTTCACCTTTCATTTGAGAACTGTGACCTGTCAATGTTCTTAGGCTGTATGGCATGTGCTTTGTCTATGGAATGTATCAATAGGGCTAGAAGCCAGTTTTTAATAATTTTAATGTAATTGTTTTTAACCTTGTTGCTTTTCAAGGTTGCGGAAAAGTTATTTTGATGATTCTAATTAACCACACAATAAATAGTATTGAATTTAAAAAGATAAAGGGCCTCATTTATGAAAAGTGTTACATCGCTGGGGGAAACCAGCGATGCAACACTATTCATAGCGTCATCCTTGCGACACCATGGATGTGCCATATTTACGGTACGGTGCTCCATGTCGCAAGGATTTACAGATACGTCATTATTCCTGACGTATCTGTAGGTGCATTGCTGGATTGACGCATTGCTGGAGTATGCCTGAAAACAGACGCAACTCCAGCAATGTATCCTTTCACATGGGGCAAGCCCCCTGTGAAAGGGCCTGCGTCAGTCTTACACATACGGTGAGGCAGGCGTAAGGATTTGACGCAGTACCATTCTAAAAGTGGTGTAGTGAAAGCTGATAGATTTCACTGCACTACTTTTATGACCCTTTTTTGTGAGTGAACGCCCACCCTGCATACATTATACCTGACGCTGGTAAAATTTAGTCCCCAAGCCGGGCCCTTGTCTGCCCCTCACACTTAGATCTCAGCCGTCATGTGACCTTGTCAGCCATCATGGGGTGACCACTGGGAGGCTAAGTTCCTCTGCTTCTTCTCTAAAGGCAGCTCTGCCCTCATTGGACTGTCCAGAATCTCTGCCTTGGGCCTCCCATTAATTCTCTGAGGGTTCCAAGTGGCCGCTTTGTAGTTCCGTTACAACTTTATCCCTTTCCTTCATGAAGGTCACCATGTAACATTGGTGTGGGTGCCACATCTGTGAGCCAGGTGGATGCTCCCTATCCCATGACGCAGGCATTTGATGCCACTCTCTCTCCAGCCAGTCCCACACTTCTGATGTCATGGCAAAGAAATATGCTTCCACACCAACAGTAATATGGGCACAAACTGGGAACAGTAGAGCGTATTTGATGTTGAGGTGCCTTTTTAACCATCAAATCATTTAATGTTGGTGTTGCACCACATTTGTGTGCTTCCTGTAAATGCTTGCTGGGCACCCCTAAATTCGCCAAGGTCGATGGGATAGTGCAGTCTGCAAAATGGTGTCTCTGTCCCCAAAGTTCAGCAAGTGTACGACTATTGGTCTGGGTGTGCACCCAGTGCTGGAGGTCTCCGTGGCACCTGATGTGCCCACTCTACTTTCCCCCAGCACTGTTGATGATAGGCACTGCTCAACAAACAGTTCAGCGCAGGGTCCCTCCCCCTTTTCGGGTACTCCTACCAGGCACACACTGTTGCGCCGAGATTGACCCTCCGTGCCTTCTAGCTTTACTGTTAGGAATTCCGCATCCCATTGCAGTTTTTGCAGTTTGGCCTCATGGTATGTAACTATGGGTTGACACTGCACCATTATGGTATGCCAGTTTCTTGTGGTCCGCCATAGCAGGCCGACATCCACTACAATGGGTTCTATCTCTTTCTCCAGAGTGTCCTTGGTATTCTGGATTGCTGCCAGGTGTGTGACAGTGTGGGCCTCCAGGTCCATATCTGCCACCGCCTTAGCCATTCCATCTACTTTGGTTCCCCCCTTTGCCATGCCCTGGTCCACTGTATTTGGTGCAGGCCGTTCTAACCTGCTCGGGGGCTAGTCTTACCCTCCCACCTTACATGCAGTCCTCTAGGGCACCCATATAGTAGGTGCAGCCGCCCCCAAATGTTGTTGCACCGGTGCGTCTATCTGGATGTGTTGCTGGGGGAGCAGGGCCCTAAGAAGCAGTCCATTTTCTAGCTGCGCTGGGGGGAATATCCCCCAATGCCACAGAGAATGTTGGGGGGTCGCTTCTATGCGGCTATGAGCAGCATGCCCACTGACCTAGGTTCATGCTTAGGCGCTCTCTAGTGTGGGCAGATCTCCATCAGGCCTTAGAAAGAAGTCTATTATTGGTGCAGGGGTGGGTGGGTAATTGCCCCAAGGGCCATAGAGAGTTTCTCAGGGAGAGGAGATCCCACTTCTATTCTGCAGTAGGCATCGTGCCTACCATCCTGGGCTTGTGTTTAAGCATGCCCCCGCGTGGGCGGATCTACTTCAGTCCCAAGGACCGACACTAATATATCAGGCTTCAGGGGGTTAGTAACAGGCCCGATGGCCAATGCCCCTCTAGTCCACAACGGCTTGCACATTTGCCCCCAGTTATGTCTCAGTGACTGCCAGGGGCCACCATTTCTTCTTGCTCTATCAGGTGTGGGCCGCTTCCCCGTCTAGTGCCAGTGGTTCTCCTTAGGTCTCCCGCCGGGCCGCACAATCCTAGTACCACTAGTCCCATCACCTCCAGCTCCCTGTCGGGGGTGCATCTCAGGCTCAACTGGCAGAGTCCACTGGACCGTGGAAGCTATATTTATGAACTCCCAGCTCAGTTCCATTGACCACCAGCGACCACCATCTTGCCCTGCTTCTCCACAAGCAGGCTGCTTACTTCGCCACAGCTACTTTACTCAGGTCTGCGGCCCCTATTGCCTCACCATTATCGTGGGCAACCGTTCCATCCGGTACCAGGGGCTGCAGGGATCGAGGGTGATAGGATCTCTAAGCCAGTGGGCGGCGGCACTGGAGCTCTGATCTAACTGTCTGACCCCATTGCTGTCTTGTCGATATGGAGTCAAAGTCAAAACCCACAGGCTGAATTCACGAGAACCCTAAAGCATCCGCCATGGAACGCCTTCCTAATGCAAAGTCGCAAAAGGCAGCGTACATATTATACTTATCTAAATGCTCTTGCCTTCATGGTTTTTAGGTTCGCGATACATAGGCCCTGATATTTTGGCCCCATGATATTTTTCTCTTGATATATTGACATACAATTACTCCATTTAGCTTTCAAAGTTTATTTAAAGATGATCCACTTCACTTTCTATCATAGATACGTGACTTGATATAGGTATATGGCTGACACCAAATAGAACTTCCAGAGGTTATGGTTGTTTTTGTCTGTAGTTCACACTGAAAAAGTCCCTAAAATGCTAGAATCGATAGATAGGGACAATAATCTAATTGATTACGCCCAAGGCGGCCCTAAATGAAACTGTGTGTCTCCCACAATTGTCTAAGTGAGATTTACCATTAAGTCATTTATGATTCATTATCCCAGCAGTAAAGTACCATGCCTCTAAGTCCTCATATCTCTGAAAAAGGTGCAAAGCAGGAACAACCCATTACATATTGTAAATTGTATCTGCTTGGTTATGAACAGCACCCTGGCTGATTTTACGTGTAAAGACGCATGTGAAAAAAGGGTTCTGCTTTTTTGATTCCCGGCCAACCCCTTTTTATCCAATGCACTCCCTTATTATCTAAGAACTCATGTAACATTTAAGTGTGTGGTGAAAGGGTCCCTACAAAATGATTGCTAAAGAATATTAGCACAAGTTATCTGTTCCTTGTATTGAAGTCATACTTGCCACAACCTATATATGTCAGCAGTATGTTTCAACCTAATAGGTTGTCGTTAAGTAGTGAATCTACCCATGTGTCTGCCATGAACACAGAGAATAACCTTCACGTGGCAGCAATAAAACCTGTCAACATAATTTAACATAATCTAACCAGACTAGAGAGACCTCCTTGCTTGGAGTCCATACACATAGCAAGAGATCATAGAGGTCTAAAGGGCAAATGTTAAATAAGGCAGACCATCTTCATTTGGGGGAATATAATTAATGTTTTATCGATCTCACTGATCAACACAAGATAAACAAGCATTGGCATACCCAATAGGTCTCGCTTTTGGGACCTTATAAGCGTTTAGACAGAACTATTGGCTTTGTTAATGTCTTTAAGCTGTGTTGTAGAGCATTGTGAATGTTGTGCAGCATGTTGAAAAGTTACAATAAAAAAGTGTTATAAACATTTTTGTTACCCTATATATAACCAAGAAAACTTTATGTACAACTGAACGACCCTAATAAAAACAGAATTAACACAAAAAGTGTGTTCTAGTTTTTTTGTCCATGCAATGCTGGCAACTTTTCCCTGCCTGTTCTAAAGCTAATTTGTTATCGTTTTTTTGTTATGGGGGAGGGGGACATAAACAGCTGAGGATGGAGGTTGGGAAATAGTACCTCAATTACAATAGGAGCAGTGGAGTGACACTCTGGGAGAATCAACAGATGCCAGATTCCGAGTGCAGACTGAGGTGGTGCGGAGTGATGCTGAGGTGGTGGTGACAGGTGATCTTGAATGATACTGAGGTGATGCTGAAGTGGTGGTGTGCTGGTCCGGAGGTGATGCTCAGGGGATACTGAATGATACTTAGGTGGTACTGAGTTGCTGAGTGATTCTACGGTGATGACTCATGCTGAGGTGGTGGAGCTGAACTGGTGCTCAGGTGGTGCTAAGTGATGCTGAGTTGGTACTGTGCTGAGGTGGTGCTACGTTGGTTCTGAATTGCTGCTGATGTGGGGCTGCGCATGTGTGGAGGTGGAGCTGCGCTGGTGGTGGTGCAATGATGTAGAGGTGGTGCTGCGCTAATGCTGAGATGGTGCTCTGCTGATAATGAGATGGTGCTGCACTGCAGCTGAGGTAATTCTGCGCTGATGCTGAGTTGGTGCTGCGCTGGTGGTGGTGCACTGATGAGGAATTGGTACTGTGCTGATGCTAAGATGGTGCTGATGCGGTGCTCAGGTGGTACTCAAGTGGTGCTGAGTGATGCTGAGGTGCTGCTGAGTGACACTATGGTGGTGCTGAGTGATGCTGAGGTGGTGCTGAGTGATGCCGAGGTGGTGCTGTGCTGGCGTTCAAGTGGTGCTTAGTAATGCAGAGCTGGTGCTGCGCTGATGCTAAGGTGATGCTGCACTGGTGCTGCTGTGCTAATGCTGAAGTGGTGCTGCATTGGTGATGAGTTGCTGCTGAAGTGGTGCTGCGCTGGTGCCGAGTTGGTGCTGTGCTAATTCTGTGGTGGGGCTGAGTTGGTGCTGCATTGATGCTATGCTGATGCTGGGGTGGTGCTGCACTGGTGCTGAAGTGGTACTGAGTGATACTGAGGTGGTGTCGAGTGATACTGAGGTGGAACCGTGTGATGCTAAGGTGGTGTTGAGTGATGCCGAGGAGGTGCTGAGGGGGTTTTGGGGTGGTGCTGAGTGATGCTAGAGTGGTGCTGAGTAATGCTGAGGTGGTGCTGAGTGATGCTTTGGTGATATTCAGGTGATGCTGTGCTGATGATGCATTGGGGCTGTGTTGGGGATAAGGTGGCGCTGTGCTGATGCTGTGTTGGGGCTGCGATGGTGCTGCGCAGGAGATAGTGCACTGATGCGGAGGTAGTGCTGTGCTGAGTTGGTGGCACAGAGTGATGCTTAGGTAATGCTGCGCTGGTGCTAAGGTGGTGCAGAGTGATGCTGTGGTGGCACAGAGTGATGCTGTGCTGGTGCTGTGCTGAGGCGGTGATGCTGCACTGATGCTGAGGTAGTGCGGAGGTGCTGCACCGGTGCAGAGCTGGTGTTGAGGTGGTGTGCTGGTGTGGAGATGGTCTGCGCTGGTTTTGAAGTGGTGCTGCGCTTGGGCTGAGTGATGCTGAGGTGGTGTTATGCTTCTGCTGGTGTTGTTGGAGTGCAGTTGCGTGCAGTGACCTTGCGTAGATGACTGGCAATGAAGGCAACTCTGCTCATAAAAACTGCGTAGCTATGCAAAGAAGTGCCTTTTTTCTATGACATACAATCAGAAGCTTAACAGAAAAGGGAATGTAGTGAAAAAGGCCTTTACACAATTGCAATGCACCATGCAGTGTTTAATTTTTCAAAGTCAAAAAAATGTTTGCCTTTGGAGCACTCGCCATATACTTAAAAATGCATTTTCTCCCTTTCATGGTTATCTGGCATCACAGCTAAGCTGCTCTCCTACCTTGCACTATGAAAAGGGAAAGTGTGAAACCCAGCAAATGGCAGAGAACAGTTCATTTGTTAGAGAAAGGAGATCTTATTAGACATGTCTAACACTGTCATTTTATATATGCAGATTACATTTGGTTCATGCAAAAGTGTAAGAATTTTGATCTATATGATATTGAAAAGTGTCCTAGCGCATCATGGGTCGCACAAAAAATTGCCACAACTTTCTATACCATCGTAAATGTTGCTTTGGGTGTCTTTAGAATGAACTTTTTTTATTTTTTGCAAGGAAACACAACGTTTTGGTTTGATCCTTTACATCTTGGCAACAATCACCCAGTAAATCTCTCTCTATTGAGTAACAATAAAGAACAGCAAATGTGGCTTGCTATCCCCAACCAGTAACTTAGCAGCTTAGGAAGAAGGTTTTAGTCCTGGTGGGAAGCTTCAGAACCAGTGATTTACAGCAGTCCACACAATGTTTATGTACCAAAAAAACACACATATGCATTTCATGGCGGGGAGAGCAATGTTTACAGCTATGCTAACTTTCTCTTTAATATAGCATAAGTATCTTTCTAAACACAACTATGAAGTAATCAATCGTCCGTCACTCCAAACTTCTTGCTCGACCCTTCTTGCTTTAAAAAAGCAATTTGCAATGCAATTGGTCTCGCTTTTGGGACCTTATATGTATTTATGTATGTGTGATATTATCCTTTGGTCGCCTGCGTTCCTTTGGATCGTGTTTTAACGATTACCACACTATGGAGATAAATAAGCGTTTAAAAGAATGGTGGATATAAGCATGGTTGTCATGTTGACGTTTTCCCAGTAACTTGTTTTAGGGCCTAAAAAAATACAGCATGTACATTGGGCTTGTTTTTAATGTGGTAGCCGGCTGGGTGGAGGGTTAAATGTGCTAGTGTGTGTGGTATAAACAGTATGGACTTTAAATGTGCAGTCTGGAGAGTTTGAATATAAACCTATAGAACACAAATGCAACCTATTAGAATCTTTTTACTATACATAGCAACAAAATGTAGTGGCTTAGGAGACTAATGCACGGACTGTATGGGCCTACGTTTGACCTTATGGTCACAGGTTCAAACCCGTCATCTTAACTGAGCCTTTTATCCTTATAAGGTCGATAACAATACTAATATTATTGTCACGTGGAAACGGAGTGTTGGAAAAGCTTGCTGCTAGTGATAGGTTTACCAGGAAAAGCGGAAACGGCATGGTTGTTATGGTCAAGTTTTCCCAGTAACTTGTTGTAAGGCTTAAAAAAATACAGCATGGACATTGGGCTTGTTTTTAATATGGTAGCCGGCTGGGTGGAGGGTTAATATTTGCTCTTCATTATAAGGATGGCTGCATAAAGGTGAGGCATGCTGCATTAGTAATTTTGTTGCGGCGTGGAAACGATGTGTTCTAAAGCGTGCTGCTCGTTTTATGTTTACCATAGAAAGCAAAGTGGCAGGGTTGTTAGGGTTAGGTTTGACTTGTAACTTAATGCAGCGGGTATATAGGGCTCGTACTTGCTATGGGATGGGAGAGCGAGGAGGGGGGTTAAAGATGCTACTGTATGTGGTTTAAACAATATAGACTTTACATGTGCATCCTGGGGGCCTCATTTATGAAAAGTGACGCATCACTGCGTGAAAACAGTGATGCGCCACTTTTCACTGCGCCCTCCCTGCGACTCCAGTGATGCGTCATATTTACAGTATGACGCATCATGTCGCAAGGAGTCACAGATACGTCAGTATTTCTGACGTATCTGTAGGCGCAAAAGTGACGCATCGCTGGAGTGTGTCACAAAAGTGACGCAACTCCAGCAATGTGTCCTTTCACATGGGGCAAGCCCCATGTGAAAGGGCCTGCGTCAGTCTTACGACTGCTGTGAGGCAGGCGCAAGAAATTGACGCATTTGCACACTAGAAGTGGCGCAGTGAAATCTCGTAGATTTCACTGCGTCACTTCTACGACCCTTTGTTGCGTCAAAACGCCCCCCTTGCATACATTATCCCTGGCGCAGGTATAATGTGGCGCAGGGGTTTACAAAGTGACGCATCTACCTAGATGCGTCACTTTGTAAATATGGCGCAACATGGCGCATGTTTTCTGCCACTGGTGCGTCACAAAAAGTGACGCACCGGCGGCGCAAAAGTGACGCAGGGGCTCATGAGCCCCTGGGTGTTTTAAATTAACGCATAGCTGCGCTGAAGAAGAAGGGGCAGCAAAGCACGATGCTTCAAATGCGGGTGCCCTTATTGTAAAGATGCGAAACCAGCTGCTCATGTAGACAATCACAGAACCGAAGAGCTCTATTATTCTAAACATTGCATACTTACGGAACAAAATGTGAGCATATTACCGTAAACAATTACTGGTCATTGATGGTATTCCTTATAACGGCAGGCACTTTTAAAATAAAATAATCACATCGGGTTAGTTTCAAGTAAAGTCAGAATAAAAACAACAGATTCCACTAGCAGCCTCACAGCTGTGTTCACAAGTGATCCTTTGTTCATGCGAATAACATCCGCATGGAAGAGGGCTACATGATAATAAGTAATAAGGAGCACAAAAGGCAAACTTGAAAGTAAATACAAATATAAACTGCTATTGTGTTATATGATTAAAATATAAAACTTTCACATTGTGTTTTTAATATAAATTATTCACAAATATGGAACTTTTGAGAACAAAGACAGCCTATTGGTATATTTTTACAACACTCCACCAGTAAAGTGTACTGTCTCAGTGGATTTTACGGTCACAGGTTCAAATACGGTTATGTTAACTCTAGCCTTTCATCCTGATGAGGTCGACAACATTAGTAATTTAAATTTCAAAAGGTTGAATAAGCCTGTTGTCCAACTAAGGTTAATACAATGAGTAATGCTGTGAGAATTACATATGTTTTATATACCCCGAAACCGGTCCTAGGATGCTTGATTCTGGTCCAGGGAAGACATGGCTTGGCAGTTCGGGCTGAACTGTTCCCATGAGGCACAGGGTCAAGACTGATTTGCATATGGCCATGTCTGAACTGGGGTGGCGTGGTGAGCAAAATAACGATGGATTAAACCCAGATCTGTGACTGGGGGTGAATGTTTTGCCAATGTGCAACATTCCGTCCATCATCTTGTGTGTTTTGCTGTTCGCCCTATGTGGGAAGGGTATGCCCAGACGTGGGTCCCGTGCTCACTACGCCACTGGAGTCAAGCTATCCTGGCTGAAGAGGGATGAAACCCCGAAACCGGTCCTAGGATGCTTGATTCCGGTCCAGGAAAGACATGGCTTGGCAGTTCGGGCTGGACTGTTCCCATGAGGCACAGGGTCAAGACTGATTTGAATATGGCCATGTCTGACATGGGGTGGTGTGGTGGGCAAAATAACGATGGATTAAACACAGATCTGTGACTGGGGGTGAATGTTTTGCCAATGTGCAACATTCCGTCCATCATCTTGTGTATTTTGCTATACCCAAATATAGCCACAGATAAATGCACGTTTTACAAATATTAATTAAATAAAGAGTGCAACAAACTTGCCATTTAATTCTTTGTTTAAATTGCCGAAATTATAGATTGTGAAGGGTGATATTTATTTTTTATTATATTGATGGCTGCATTAAAGGGAGGCATGCTGCATTAGTATTGTTATAAAAGCGTGCTGCTCGGTTTATGTTTACCGTAGGGAGCAAAAGTGGCAGGGTTGTTAGAATTCAGTTTTACTTGTAACTTAATACACCAGGTGCATTGAGGCTCTTTCTTGGCATGAGAGGGGAGGGCAAAGAGGGGAGTTAAAGTTGCTACTGTATGTGGTAAAAACAGTATACACTTTGAATGTGCAGTCTGGAGAGTTTAAAAGTCGTACATAAATGTGCTGAAGAAGAGGCAGAAAAGCAGTATGCTTCAAATGCGGGTGCCATGGTCGTATGTGCCTGGCGTCATTAGCTCCTCATTGGAAAGATGCTAAAACAGCTGCTCATGTAGATAATCACAGAACCGATGAGTTCTATTATTCTAAACATAGCATACTTACGGAACAAAATGTAAGTGTATTACTGTAAACAATTACTGGTCATTCATGGAATTCCTAATAACGGCAGGCACATTTAAAAAAAAAAATCTGTGGATAGGTTCAAGTAAAGTCAGAATAAAACAAGCGCGTTCCTCGCGCTAAAAGGAGGCAGCAGGGGGAGGGGCGAGAGGAGGGGGCGAGTGAAAGCGTTTCACTTGCGGGAGCGTGCAGCGCCAGGAGCGATAATTGCTACCATATGGTGCCCGTTTTTGGCTGAAAAGCCAAAGCGATCGGAAAAGGTCTTTTTGCCTAAGCAGCGCATGCGCGCTCCGTAGGCGAGACCTAAAAACAGGGCAGCAGTGCAATTACAAGAAATATTACCACACAGACGTACTACAAAAGAAGAAGTCACAGAAGACAACGATGGGCACCACTTACTGAATTATTGTATTTGATGGATTATTCCAATAATTTTATGAAATTAAGAGCTAATGTGTATTGACCATTGTGTTTTGCATATGTTTCTTTTGCACAACGCTAACAATTCTTTCACATACACTATCAATGCACCATACACACATTTACATTTGAATGACTATTAGGCATCCAACTTTCAAAACGATTCGTGAGATTTGGTGGTTGAGATCGGGTAAAGAAATTCACTTTTATATTTAGTGTTGTATAAACAGACTAATGCAAGTCAGCAATTACTTTTCAGGAGAGCAATGCGTTTTTTTTACCTGTGGTTCCCTCTCGGGTTTTTTCTGTATTGAGAAAACAATGCTTTCTGTGAGGGTTTAAATAAAGAATACCTCGACTTGTGATAATGTCTGTAGTTAAGGCCCCTGCAGTCCCAGCAGCACAGAACGGCACCAGATGCCCCCATTTAGCCAAATTTTATAAGGTAACAGTGGTTCTGTTGGGTGAAAGTATTGCTTTGCGCATTCGGTTTAGTCAAGCATTTTTCCAACAATGTACATTAACTTGACTTTAAGCAACACACAAGACAGTTCAAATGCAACCAAAAATTCTTTATATATGAATTGCGTCATTCATATATGCATACATCAATATTTTCATGAGTGGCCGTCATGCAATGATGTGTTGACAGAAGTGACACAGTGAGAAATAGGTGCTCGGTGACAATGTGCGTGATATGTACAGTAGTTTAAAAGCGGATTTTTTTGAAAGTGGCCAGGATGTGTCGAATAGTAAAACTGCGCTATGGAAGAGTTCTTTTTTGGCACAGGTTCTATACGAAGGTCCACAAATTAGTCGACGTTTCAACCCTAGTACTGCCCTCTTGATAGGTCAGTGCGGGTCTTCATCAGGACTTGAATTTAAGCGTGACGGCCTGTGAGTAAAAGAAGACTAAGTCAGGTGTGTTGTCACTAGAACAAGGATGATCTATGTGCTAAGGATGGTAGCTGACTCACCTTAGAAGGTCTAAGTCTATGGAGTAGGTAAAAATCCGGCGTTAGTGTCAGGATGGGGTTCACTCCAATGGTTTATCCTATTAACGGGCCTGTGAAGTAGTTACACACATTGTGAATATTAGTAATATAGTATAAAGTTGTTTGATAACGACTAACGAGATAGGGGGGGGCTTGACTTGCTCACCCTTGTTAATTCACTTGAGGCTCCATCATAGTGTTTGATATTGACGGTGTCTAGAAGATAATAAATAATAGAGGTGGTTAGCGTGAGAAAAGCCATGGCACCTATGCTGTGTGATGGGCTGGAGTGGTGCACGGCTAACGCTCACCTATTTACTTGAGCGGTGCTGTCTATAATCCAGATCCTTCTACCTCATTAGTGTAGGTAGGAATGGGCTTCTTCAGACGAAATTTTTACTGTAAAGAAGCAATAATGAGGTAAGGGTTAGATAGCCTCGAAACAGAAAGGGCGAGGTCTAAGATTAAACACGGTCTCTTCGGGATTCCCAATTACCTTGTTCTGAAGAAACGGACAGCCGGCCTGTGGGTCCTGGCTCGTCTGGTGTGAATCGGCAAAGAAGTCTGCAGTGAGTCTGCATATAAGCCTAGTGTGGCGTGCGCGTGGACGCCGAGCACTGGTGGTTGCTAGGCAATGGGTTACGCTAACGTCGATGAACGTGTCAAATTCCCATGCTGACGGAGTGCAAATCTGTCATCTGGGGGATTCTGTGTGCTAATTGGTGCGAGGCGGGAGCGTCACAGGACGTCACTGCTCGTCAAACGTTGCCATAGTAACTACGTAAACAAAGTGTGTCATCTGAGGGATTCAAATGCGCCGATTGCTGTGACGCAAGTGTGGTGTGGCGAGAGCAAGCCCGTCACTTGATATGGGCAATTTTGAATTCAAAGTGAGATATAGTGGAAACAAATCACAAAATAAGGAGTGTAATTAATAATGGCATATACATCGATCGACGTGAGCACTTAATTCGACAGACGGCATAGAAATACTGTCTACATACGTAAATTGTACTAGGGTACAGATAAACATGGTAAAATCAACATTAAAGGATTACGGTGATTTGTACTACATTTTCGGTCATAGCAGTCATGCACATAACATAGACCAAATCACGGAGTGCCAAACAGGACATAGATCAAAAAGTCAGGTAGTTCTAAACACGCTTGAACAGGGGGGCGGAAGGAAAGATTATATTACACTCAGTGAATCTAAAGTATGATGGATGATTCAGCCAGTATTATGTAATCAAGCGACTCCTGTATACCGCGTTAAGGGGTGATCAAAGTAGGCCCATTTGTCTTGAGATCTCCTCCATCTCATTCAACCCATTCTGGACCGAGTTAAGTAAATGGATCCATCTACACTCCTTGTAGTTCAGCAACCTCGCTATTGACCCACCCCTGCTGCTGGGGACAATCTTTTCAAGTACCCACCATGTGATGTTGTTGGGGGAGTGATTGTGTGAGGCATAGTGCTCTACCATTGGGGCCCCATGTACCTTGCACCTTAGCCTGCTCATGTGTTGCAGAATACGCGTTTTCACTTTCTGAGTTGTTTGTCCCACATATGTAAGTCCGCATGGGCATTGGATGGCATAAATAACATTCATGCTGTTACAGTTTGTGAATTGGGAAAGTTTGTATGTTCTTCCAGTGTATGTGAATGTAGTTCCTTCATAGCATACGTCGCACGCCTTGCATTGCCCACATTTATGGTGTCCAGTTACAGGTGCCAACCCCAAAAGGTCCCTGAGGTCAGGTTGTTTGGGTGTGTCCAAATATGCATTCACCACCGAATCCTTGATGTTTTTACCTCTCTTGAAGGCGAATGTCGGGTCTTGTGATGTCTGTAGTTCACTCGCTACCAAGTTCCAGTATTTCTTTACAACTTTCTTTATTTCATTGCTTTTAGTGTTAAATGTAGTCACACAGACTATTTTTTCTCCCTCTGGTTGTTTTTGGTTGATCTCCAACAGTTGCTCCCGGGGGCAATACCATGCCCGTTTCTTTGCCCGTTTGAGTAGACCTCTTGGATAACCTCTCTCTCTGAGTCTGGATACTAGTATTTCAGATTCCCTGAAGTAGTCTGTCCTTCTCGTGCAGTTCCTCCTCAGTCTGAGGAATTGGCCATAAGGGAGGTTGTCTCGCAGGCTGCGTGGGTGATGGGACTGGTATTTGAGTAAAGAGTTTCTTTCCATTGGTTTGCGATACAGATCACAGTATAACAGATTATCTTGTGAGCGGAATGTTAAGTCAAGAAAATCAATTGATTCGTTATTACTCGTCATTGTGAACTGGATATCTGTAGATCTCATGTTTAGCCAGGTAAAGAAATTATTGAGTTCACTGTTGTCCCCATTCCAAATCATTATCACGTCGTCTATATAGCGCTTCCATACCGCGATGGCATTCAGGTATGGGTTGTCCAGACTATATAGATGTTCTTCTTCATAATGGTCCATGTATACATTCGCCAGACTTGGGGCATATGTAGCACCCATGGCCATGCCCTTGCACTGATAATAAAATTGTTTCTTGAATGTGAAGTAGTTCTTTTTCATGGCAATGTCAAGTAAAGAGATCAAAAATTCAGTGGGGATCCAATGCGGTCTTTGTCTGGAGTCCAATGTGTTTCTGACGATGTCCAATGCCGTGTCTTGAGGAATTGAAGTGTACAAGGAGGACACGTCTAGTGTGACCAAGAGCTGGGTCTGGGGATCAAATGCCTGTCCTTCCAGTATTTGGATGGCATGTGTCGTGTCCCTTATGTATGATTTCGTTTTAGACACGAAGGGTTGTAAAAAATGGTCTATAAATTGATTGAGTGGCTCCAGGATCGAGCCACATCCCGAGACAATAGGTCTTCCGGGTGGCTTCTCCAATCGTTTGTGTATTTTAGGTAAGGTGTAGATGGTCGGTGTTCGAGGGTTTTTGCTGTTGAGGAAGTCATGTTCATGCTGGCTTAGGAATCCATTGGAGAGACCTCCTTTGGTCACTTTTTCTATCATAGATTTAAGAAGAGGCATCGGGTCACGTGGGGTCGGTTGGTAACTATCCTCCATTCCTAGTTGCCGTTTAAGTTCATCCACATAGTCGTCTGTGTTTTGAAGTACCACTGCACCACCCTTATCTGCTGATTTGATAATGATGTTTTTATTATCGCTCAAGGATCGTAGGGCACTTTTTTCCTCTTTGCTGATGTTGTACTTTATGTACTTTCTTTCTGCCACAATTTGCATAGTTTCCTCAAGTACAATCTTCTCATATGCAAGTATTTTTTCACTCACCATATGTGACCCTGGGGTGAAGGTTGAAATGGGTCTAAATCCTGTGGCAGCAGGTACCGGGTTATAGGTGTTTTTGCTGAAATAGTACTTTAATCTGATTTTGCGAAAGAAGCGTTGCAGCTCGATTTTAATCTGGAAAGAGTCCGGGATGGTTGTAGGGACGAAGGAAAGTCCTTTGGCAAGTACGTCTTTCTCAGCCTGAGACATAATGTGACTTGATAAGTTGATGATTGGATCAGATGAGTTGGTGCTATTCTGGATCATGGGAAGCGTGTTGTTGGCTTCACTCAAATAGAGTATGGGATGTAGAGTAGTTCCCGATTGGTCAGGCACCTGGACAAGAGGAGTATGGGCCTCTACCATCTGTAAGTTTGCCTCCGTGTAGATATTTCCCCGTGTGTCTCCGGTTGGTAGAACCGAACTCGTGATGTACCTTGCTGGGTGTTCCTCCCCCTGTTCCATCCTCTCGGTCTCTCCCAGTTCTGAGCTCTCCCTCCGCCCCTGTTGTGTTGGCGGTAGCCCTCTCCTAAAAAACGTGTACCCTGGTTGGTTTGTGGGTTTGAGGAAGGTCCGTCAGATTCAGTATCTGAGCCACTTCCCACAGAGGAATTTGAGAAGGTGTAAAATCTTCTGGGTCCCTGTCGACTTCTATTGCTGAAGAAACCCTGACTGTCTTGCTGGTAATAGTCGTCCGATAAATAGGGATAAGTTATATTCTTGTCGTAGTTCCTTATATCCTTGGATAACTTATCTAGCTTCCTATTCAGAGTGATGGTGTTGAAGTCAGAGAGTGTCTTTTCGGCTCTTTCTAATGCCTCCCTGGCGTTGGAAAGGGAGGTGTCATCAATTAATTCCTTTTTAAGGTTCTCTATTTCTTTTGTTAAGTTTTTAACGTATTCTAATGCTGTTTCCACCCCCAGGACCATCCAATGCCTGGAGCAGTTGTTTGCTACGTAACTGAATCCTTCTCTGAATTTCGGGATATCTATAAATATAGCCGGCTCATTACGTACTTGTAAGCCTTTGGGAATTATGTTGGACTGGAGATATTTTGTCAATACATGCCCGTGAAGGCGTGCTCTGATTAGCTTCTTCTCCAATCTCTCAATTTTGGCCAATTTTTCATTCAGACTAGTGTCTGCGGAAACTCTATCAGAACCTAGTAGAAATCCAGAAGCTCCCTGATCATGTATCAATTTGGCTATATAGTCTTCACTATATGACAAAGTTTCTTTTTCAGACATACTAGAACAAAACACAAAATAATATACAATAGAAAAGATTTAGAAAATTAGTCCAAAGACATTGAATGAGAGTAAAAACCCTCGCAGGTAAGAACCTGCACCATTTATATTAAAAAAAACAATGGGGTAACCCAGTATCCCTCAGAACCTGGGCAGTAAGTTTATAAGGTAACAGTGGTTCTGTTGGGTGAAAGTATTGCTTTGCGCATTCGGTTTAGTCAAGCATTTTTCCAACAATGTACATTAACTTGACTTTAAGCAACACACAAGACAGTTCAAATGCAACCAAAAATTCTTTATATATGAATTGCGTCATTCATATATGCATACATCAATATTTTCATGAGTGGCCGTCATGCAATGATGTGTTGACAGAAGTGACACAGTGAGAAATAGGTGCTCGGTGACAATGTGCGTGATATGTACAGTAGTTTAAAAGCTGATTTTTTTGAAAGTGGCCAGGATGTGTCGAATAGTAAAACTGGCCACTTTCAAAAAAATCTCATTCAATGTCTTTGGACTAATTTTCTAAATCTTTTCTATTGTATATTATTTTGTGTTTTGTTCTAGTATGTCTGAAAAAGAAACTTTGTCATATAGTGAAGACTATATAGCCAAATTGATACATGATCAGGGAGCGTCTGGATTTCTACTAGGTTCTGATAGAGTTTCCGCAGACACTAGTCTGAATGAAAAATTGGCCAAAATTGAGAGATTGGAGAAGAAGCTAATCAGAGCACGCCTTCACGGGCATGTATTGACAAAATATCTCCAGTCCAACATAATTCCCAAAGGCTTACAAGTACGTAATGAGCCGGCTATATTTATAGATATCCCGAAATTCAGAGAAGGATTCAGTTACGTAGCAAACAACTGCTCCAGGCATTGGATGGTCCTGGGGGTGGAAACAGCATTAGAATACGTTAAAAACTTAACAAAAGAAATAGAGAACCTTAAAAAGGAATTAATTGATGACACCTCCCTTTCCAACGCCAGGGAGGCATTAGAAAGAGCCGAAAAGACACTCTCTGACTTCAACACCATCACTCTGAATAGGAAGCTAGATAAGTTATCCAAGGATATAAGGAACTACGACAAGAATATAACTTATCCCTATTTATCGGACGACTATTACCAGCAAGACAGTCAGGGTTTCTTCAGCAATAGAAGTCGACAGGGACCCAGAAGATTTTACACCTTCTCAAATTCCTCTGTGGGAAGTGGCTCAGATACTGAATCTGACGGACCTTCCTCAAACCCACAAACCAACCAGGGTGCACGTTTTTTAGGAGAGGGCTACCGCCAACACAACAGGGGCGGAGGGAGAGCTCAGAACTGGGAGAGACCGAGAGGATGGAACAGGGGGAGGAACACCCAGCAAGGTACATCACGAGTTCGGTTCTACCAACCGGAGACACACGGGGAAATATCTACACGGAGGCAAACTTACAGATGGTAGAGGCCCATACTCCTCTTGTCCAGGTGCCTGACCAATCGGGAACTACTCTACATCCCATACTCTATTTGAGTGAAGCCAACAACACGCTTCCCATGATCCAGAATAGCACCAACTCATCTGATCCAATCATCAACTTATCAAGTCACATTATGTCTCAGGCTGAGAAAGACGTACTTGCCAAAGGACTTTCCTTTGTCCCTACAACCATCCCGGACTTTTTCCAGATTAAAATCGAGCTGCAACGCTTCTTTCGCAAAATCAGATTAAAGTACTATTTCAGCAAAAACACCTATAACCCGGTACCTGCTGCCACAGGATTTAGACCCATTTCAACCTTCACCCCAGGGTCACATATGGTGAGTGAAAAAATACTTGCATATGAGAAGATTGTACTTGAGGAAACTATGCAAATTGTGGCAGAAAGAAAGTACATAAAGTACAACATCAGCAAAGAGGAAAAAAGTGCCCTACGATCCTTGAGCGATAATAAAAACATCATTATCAAATCAGCAGATAAGGGTGGTGCAGTGGTACTTCAAAACACAGACGACTATGTGGATGAACTTGAACGGCAACTAGGAATGG
This sequence comes from Triturus cristatus, assembly GCF_964204655.1. Taxonomy (NCBI): domain Eukaryota; kingdom Metazoa; phylum Chordata; class Amphibia; order Caudata; family Salamandridae; genus Triturus; species Triturus cristatus. The sequence continues at coordinate 941,428,623 of NC_140593.1, forward strand.
AGGATAGTTACCAACCGACCCCACGTGACCCGATGCCTCTTCTTAAATCTATGATAGAAAAAGTGACCAAAGGAGGTCTCTCCAATGGATTCCTAAGCCAGCATGAACATGACTTCCTCAACAGCAAAAACCCTCGAACACCGACCATCTACACCTTACCTAAAATACACAAACGATTGGAGAAGCCACCCGGAAGACCTATTGTCTCGGGATGTGGCTCGATCCTGGAGCCACTCAATCAATTTATAGACCATTTTTTACAACCCTTCGTGTCTAAAACGAAATCATACATAAGGGACACGACACATGCCATCCAAATACTGGAAGGACAGGCATTTGATCCCCAGACCCAGCTCTTGGTCACACTAGACGTGTCCTCCTTGTACACTTCAATTCCTCAAGACACGGCATTGGACATCGTCAGAAACACATTGGACTCCAGACAAAGACCGCATTGGATCCCCACTGAATTTTTGATCTCTTTACTTGACATTGCCATGAAAAAGAACTACTTCACATTCAAGAAACAATTTTATTATCAGTGCAAGGGCGTGGCCATGGGTGCTACATATGCCCCAAGTCTGGCGAATGTATACATGGACCATTATGAAGAAGAACATCTATATAGTCTGGACAACCCATACCTGAATGCCATCGCAGTATGGAAGCGCTATATAGACGACGTGATAATGATTTGGAATGGGGACAACAGTGAACTCAATAATTTCTTTACCTGGCTAAACATGAGATCTACAGATATCCAGTTCACAATGACGAGTAATAACGAATCAATTGATTTTCTTGACTTAACATTCCGCTCACAAGATAATCTGTTATACTGTGATCTGTATCGCAAACCAATGGAAAGAAACTCTTTACTCAAATACCAGTCCCATCACCCACGCAGCCTGCGAGACAACCTCCCTTATGGCCAATTCCTCAGACTGAGGAGGAACTGCACGAGAAGGACAGACTACTTCAGGGAATCTGAAATACTAGTATCCAGACTCAGAGAGAGAGGTTATCCAAGAGGTCTACTCAAACGGGCAAAGAAACGGGCATGGTATTGCCCCCGGGAGCAACTGTTGGAGATCAACCAAAAACAACCAGAGGGAGAAAAAATAGTCTGTGTGACTACATTTAACACTAAAAGCAATGAAATAAAGAAAGTTGTAAAGAAATACTGGAACTTGGTAGCGAGTGAACTACAGACATCACAAGACCCGACATTCGCCTTCAAGAGAGGTAAAAACATCAAGGATTCGGTGGTGAATGCATATTTGGACACACCCAAACAACCTGACCTCAGGGACCTTTTGGGGTTGGCACCTGTAACTGGACACCATAAATGTGGGCAATGCAAGGCGTGCGACGTATGCTATGAAGGAACTACATTCACATACACTGGAAGAACATACAAACTTTCCCAATTCACAAACTGTAACAGCATGAATGTTATTTATGCCATCCAATGCCCATGCGGACTTACATATGTGGGACAAACAACTCAGAAAGTGAAAACGCGTATTCTGCAACACATGAGCAGGCTAAGGTGCAAGGTACATGGGGCCCCAATGGTAGAGCACTATGCCTCACACAATCACTCCCCCAACAACATCACATGGTGGGTACTTGAAAAGATTGTCCCCAGCAGCAGGGGTGGGTCAATAGCGAGGTTGCTGAACTACAAGGAGTGTAGATGGATCCATTTACTTAACTCGGTCCAGAATGGGTTGAATGAGATGTAGGAGATCTCAAGACAAATGGGCCTACTTTGATCACCCCTTAACGCGGTATACAGGAGTCGCTTGATTACATAATACTGGCTGAATCATCCATCATACTTTAGATTCACTGAGTGTAATATAATCTTTCCTTCCGCCCCCCTGTTCAAGCGTGTTTAGAACTACCTGACTTTTTGATCTATGTCCTGTTTGGCACTCCGTGATTTGGTCTATGTTATGTGCATGACTGCTATGACCGAAAATGTAGTACAAATCACCGTAATCCTTTAATGTTGATTTTACCATGTTTATCTGTACCCTAGTACAATTTACGTATGTAGACAGTATTTCTATGCCGTCTGTCGAATTAAGTGCTCACGTCGATCGATGTATATGCCATTATTAATTACACTCCTTATTTTGTGATTTGTTTCCACTATATCTCACTTTGAATTCAAAATTGCCCATATCAAGTGACGGGCTTGCTCTCGCCACACCACACTTGCGTCACAGCAATCGGCGCATTTGAATCCCTCAGATGACACACTTTGTTTACGTAGTTACTATGGCAACGTTTGACGAGCAGTGACGTCCTGTGACGCTCCCGCCTCGCACCAATTAGCACACAGAATCCCCCAGATGACAGATTTGCACTCCGTCAGCATGGGAATTTGACATCGACGTTAGCGTAACCCATTGCCTAGCAACCACCAGTGCTCGGCGTCCACGCGCACGCCACACTAGGCTTATATGCAGACTCACCGCAGACTTCTTTGCCGATTCACACCAGACGAGCCAGGACCCACAGGCCGGCTGTCCGTTTCTTCAGAACAAGGTAATTGGGAATCCCGAAGAGACCGTGTTTAATCTTAGACCTCGCCCTTTCTGTTTCGAGGCTATCTAACCCTTACCTCATTATTGCTTCTTTACAGTAAAAATTTCGTCTGAAGAAGCCCATTCCTACCTACACTAATGAGGTAGAAGGATCTGGATTATAGACAGCACCGCTCAAGTAAATAGGTGAGCGTTAGCCGTGCACCACTCCAGCCCATCACACAGCATAGGTGCCATGGCTTTTCTCACGCTAACCACCTCTATTATTTATTATCTTCTAGACACCGTCAATATCAAACACTATGATGGAGCCTCAAGTGAATTAACAAGGGTGAGCAAGTCAAGCCCCCCCCTATCTCGTTAGTCGTTATCAAACAACTTTATACTATATTACTAATATTCACAATGTGTGTAACTACTTCACAGGCCCGTTAATAGGATAAACCATTGGAGTGAACCCCATCCTGACACTAACGCCGGATTTTTACCTACTCCATAGACTTAGACCTTCTAAGGTGAGTCAGCTACCATCCTTAGCACATAGATCATCCTTGTTCTAGTGACAACACACCTGACTTAGTCTTCTTTTACTCACAGGCCGTCACGCTTAAATTCAAGTCCTGATGAAGACCCGCACTGACCTATCAAGAGGGCAGTACTAGGGTTGAAACGTCGACTAATTTGTGGACCTTCGTATAGAACCTGTGCCAAAAAAGAACTCTTCCATAGCGCAGTTTTACTATTCGACACATCCTGGCCACTTTCAAAAAAATCCGCTTTTAAACTACTGTACATATCACGCACATTGTCATCGAGCACCTATTTCTCACTGTGTCACTTCTGTCAACACATCATTGCATGACGGCCACTCATGAAAATATTGATGTATGCATATATGAATGACGCAATTCATATATAAAGAATTTTTGGTTGCATTTGAACTGTCTTGTGTGTTGCTTAAAGTCAAGTTAATGTACATTGTTGGAAAAATGCTTGACTAAACCGAATGCGTAAAGCAATACTTTCACCCAACAGAACCACTGTTACCTTATAAACTTACTGCCCAGGTTCTGAGGGATACTGGGTTACCCCATTGTTTTTTTGAATACCCATTTAGCCAAAGGCCTATGAGTTTTTGTGAGATAAGGGACTCCCTAGAACCTGCCACCACATTCTGTAGATGACCCCCATCATTTTGTATTATTGCAGCACTGTAGAATGACATTTCTTCATAAGGAGCTGTATATGGTGCCATGTGGTCAGAATATGCTTTTCTTTTTGTTTTCTTTTTTTATTACTGTGTCACATTATTTTGTATTCTTTAGTAAATGTTGGTATTTAAGACTTCGTTACCCCCATTTGAGTAGTGGGAGTATGAAGAACTGGTGGTTTGGTCTCTATCTTGCCAATTAAAGAGTATGTTTTGACGTTTGGTCCAAGCAATCAATGATAAAAGTAAAATATGGGCATATAACAGTGACATGTTTATGTTGTTTTACGCCCCCTGGTTGCTGTGAAAGTTATGTGGGTATCTGCATAGGTCCTGATGAAGGTGTTCTAACTGCTCTTCACATACAACCGAAATGCGCATAGACCCTGTGTTCAGCCCTGTGCTTTGAGCATAAAATCCAATCTGGTCGTGGAGGTTTTTTTGTCATTTATAACCTCCCCCTTGTTCAGATGCAGTTGTATGAAGTCTGTGTGAGTTTGGATGTGTTTGAATGGTTTTGTGATATGGAAGCAGTTATTTGAGTGTGTCCAGCGGTTGTTCTCTTCTTTAAGTGAATTTATGTATGTAAATATGTGTTATATGTATTTGTTGTAATTATAGAAGTGATTTTGTCTCTTGAAATGGATAATAGAGTCTTCTTTGTTTAACAAAAATATAAAATGAAAAAAAGAAGGAATAAAATGAAATCTTATAAAATATATTAAGAAATGAAATAATAAAAGAAATGAGAATCAATCAATCAATAAAAACTTTATTACGGTTTTGTTAAAAACAAACCATAAAAGTACACACAAGTACGAAACAATAGGAGTAATTATTGGGAATAAGTTCATCATTAGGATACATCAGTGCTGAGTTAACAGGAATTTTAGGCTGTGCATACTTATAAATCCAGGCATTTTCTATATTTAACAGCCGACTTTAAAAACACTAATACAAAAAGAATACTATCACTACATATTAGCATATTAGTTGTAAATACATCATGGCAGGTCTGATCTGATAAAAATCAAGTTTCTTTAAAAGCGGGACCAGATAGCGTTTGCGGGGAAATTCATAAAATTTACATAAAAACATAAAATGCAGCATGCCCTGCGGAGACTTTCCGTCGCAGCCGCAGGATGCTGCTTCTTTATTAAAAAACGAAATATATGGTCTGACAAGCAAATGATGAAATGAATTCATCCGAAATCTAGTTAATAAAAATTTCTCATGAGAAGACAGAGATCCCATTAGGTAAGGCTCAGTGTGTGGAGTTGTTTTTAACATAAGAAAAATCCTGACGCTTGATTTCTGTGCCTCCTTAGCTTCCCTCATCATTTTCCTGTCCATCATGAAGGCTGTTTTTGTTGCCTCCACATCCCTCTTAATAATACATTCGGTAGTTTCGAATAGCTCACCCCGCCCTAAGCTTAGAAAACCTTTCCTGATATATTTCAGCCAGGGTACAGCAGATGAGTTATCCATAGACAAGCAATCTTTTAAGATCATGTGCGTTAGGGGGATATCTGGGTTTAACCATAGTTTTAACCAGCAAATCAGTGGTCGCAGGGAAAAAATATCATTGATATACTGTACCCCCAACTCCTCATGAACAGCTAAATTAGATGTACCTTGTGGGAGACACAGTAAGGTGCCGATCACGATCCGGTAAAAACCGGGTACGAACCGTCGGACGGAGCATATTCTCCGTCCGACGCATACCCGGTCGTCAAAATTTACAAACAAGGAATTACGATTCGCACGGAACACCATTTCCGTACGATTCGTAAAAAAGCCCGACCGAACAAAATAAACCTACCAATGCGATCCGGGAAAGGGCCGACCTGACGTCGGGACGCGCGCAGCCTGCCATTCACGAACCAGGAATCACGATTCGCACCGACGTCATCCCGCACGGTGAATATTTTCCGGCTGCCAAAAACTGCCGGGAAATCAGGACGACGCGAACAAGGACCACCAGTACGCGACGGACACACAGGACGACGCGAACAAGGAGGACCCGTACGCGACGGACAGACATGGACCCGAACCTACGGGTCATCCCGGCCCTCATAGCAGTCCACCTCCTCTACAGGTTACGACGCAGACGCCGCAGAAGGTCAAAACAACTAAGGGAGGGGGGAAAGGGGGGGGTGTGGGGGTGGCAGGACCAGGGCAGGCCACAAAACCCCCACCAAAGTCACACACCACACATGCCCAGGACATACCTGACACCCATGCCCTGGTCACTACGAGGGGGTGGGGGCGTGTCCAGCTAAGCCAGCGACCGCCACAACGGAAGTCCGTCACCACGCGAACCGGCAACACAACCAGACCGGTACGTCCCGTACCCACGCCTCAAGAGCGTGGGTACGAGACGTACCACGCCCACACCCACGTCACCCCAACAATGGCGGGACGGATCGTACCCACATGGCAAAGGCCTGGGTACGGCCCGCACAAGCATCACATAGTGTGGGGATAGAGATGTACGGACCCTACCCCCATCCCCCCTATGCATGGAACGTACCCCCACCCCAACAGTGTAAGTACGACCCGTACCCTCACCCGTGTATGCATGGAGCGTACCCCCACCCCAACCGCTTATGTACATACCGTACCCCCACCCCAACAGTGTAAGTACGACCCGTACCCTCACCCGCGTATGCATGGAGCGTACCCCCACCCCAACCGCGTATGTACGTACCGTACCCTCACCCGCGTATGCATGGAGCGTACCCCCACCCCAACCGCGTATGTACGTACCGTACCCCCACCCCAACAGTGTAAGTACGACCCGTACCCTCACCCGCGTATGCATGGAGCGTACCCCCATCCCAACCGCGTATGTACGTACCGTACCCCCACCCCAACAGCGTAAGTACGGCCCGTACCCTCACCCTCGTATGCATGGAGCGTACCCCCACCCCAACAGTGTAAGTACGACCCGTACCCTCACCCGCGTATGCATGGAGCGTACCCCCACCCCAACCGCGTATGTACGTACCGTACCCTCACCCGCGTATGCATGGAGCGTACCCCCACCCCAACCGCGTATGTACGTACCGTACCCCCACCCCAACAGTGTAAGTACGACCCGTACCCTCACCCGCGTATGCATGGAGCGTACCCCCACCCCAACCGCGTATGTACGTACCGTACCCCCACCCCAACAGCGTAAGTACGACCCGTACCCTCACCCTCGTATGCATGGAGCGTACCCCCACCCCAACAGTGTAAGTACGACCCGTACCCTCACCCGCGTATGCATGGAGCGAACCCCCAACCGCGTATGTACGTACCGTACCCCCACCCCAACAGTGTAAGTACGACCCGTACCCTCACCCGCGTATGCATGGAGCGTACCCCCACCCCAACCGCGTATGTACGTACCGTACCCCCACCCCAACAGTGTAAGTACGACCCGTACCCTCACCCGCGTATGCATGGATCGTACCCCCACCCCAACAGTGTAAGTACGACCCGTACCCTCACCCGCGTATGCATGGAGCGTACCCCCAACCCAACCTCGTATGTACGTACCGTACCCCCACCCGTGTATGCATGGAGCGTACCCCCACCCCAACAGTGTAAGTACGACCCGTACCCTCACCCGCGTATGCATGGAGCGTACCCCCACCCCAACAGTGTAAGTACGACCCGTACCCTCACCCGCGTATGCATGGAGCGTACCCCCAACCCAACCTCGTATGTACGTACCGTACCCCCACCCGCGTATGCATGGAGCGTACCCCCACCCCAACAGTGTAAGTACGACCCGTACCCTCACCCGCGTATGCATGGAGCGTACCCCCAACCGCGTATGTATGTACCGTACACCCACCCCAACAGTGTAAGTACGACCCGTACCATCACCCGCGTATGCATGGAGCGTACCCCCACCCCAACAGTGTAAGTACGACCCGTACCCTCACCCGCGTATGCATGGAGCGTACCCCCACCCCAACAGTGTAAGTACGACCCGTACCCTCACCCGCGTATGCATGGAGCGTACCCCCAACCGCATATGTACGTACCGTACACCCACCCCAACAGTGTAAGTACGACCCGTACCATCACCCTCGTATGCATGGAGCGTACCCCCACCGTGTATGTTCCAAGCGTACATATCCAGAAATAGGAGGTGTGTGTGCAGAGTCCTCCCAGCAGTGCCCTGAGACAGGAGGGGTGGGTGCCTAACACTCCCAGCAGTGCCCAGACACAAAAGGGGTGGGTGCAGAGTCCTCCCAGCAGTGCCCTGAGACAGGAGGGGTGGGTGCCTAACACTCCCAGCAGTGCCCTGAGACAGGAGGGGTGGGTGCAGAGTCCACCCAGCAGTGCCCAGAGACAGGAGGGGTGTGTGCAGAGTCCTCCCAGCAGTGCCCAGACACAGGAGGGGTGGGTGCAGAGTCCTCCCAGCAGTGCCCTGAGACAGGAGTGGTGGGTGCCCAACACTCCCAGCAGTGCCCTGAGACAGGAGGGGTGGGTGCCTAACACTCCCAGCAGTGCCCTGAGACAGGAGGGGTGGGTGCAGAGTCCTCCCAGCAGTGCCCTGAGACAGGAGGGGTGGGTGCCCAACACTCCCAGCAGTGCCCTGAGACAGGAGGGGTGGGTGCCTAACACTCCCAGCAGTGCCCTGAGACAGGAGGGGTGGGTGCCTAACACTCCCAGCAGTGCCCTGAGACAGGAGGGGTGGGTGCAGAGTCCTCCCAGCAGTGCCCTGAGACAGGAGGGGTGGGTGCCCAACACTCCCAGCAGTGCCCTGAGACAGGAGGGGTGGGCGCAGAGTCCTCCCAGCAGTGCCCTGAGACAGGAGGGGTGGGTGCCCAACACTCCCAGCAGTGCCCTGAGACAGGAGGGGTGGGTGCCTAACACTCCCAGCAGTGCCCTGGGACAGGAGGGGTGGGTGCAGAGTCCTCCCAGCAGTGCCCTGAGACAGGAGGGGTGGGTGCAGAGTCCTCCCAGCAGTGCCCTGAGACAGGAGGGGTGGGTGCCTAACACTCCCAGCAGTGCCCTGAGACAGGAGGGGTGGGTGCAGAGTCCTCCCAGCAGTGCCCTGAGACAGGAGGGGTGGGTGCCTAACACTCCCAGCAGTGCCCTGAGACAGGAGGGGTGGGTGCCTAACACTCCCAGCAGTGCCCAGAGACAGGAGGTGTGCAACACATGTGTGTGAGGCTGGAAGTACCCACATGCATACTGCCTACAAGGGAACATGTCCCCATGAACTCATGTCAACAGACTCCACACACAAGTACAGTGATCACCAAGGATGCCACGAATGTTGCAGGTGGAGACATGGCCCTGCATGCATGGCCAAAGTAGAAGGGCTCCGTCACACACACAGCTCATGTAGACACAGCTCTGCGCTAAAGATTGGGAACACCCTGCAGGGAAGATATCAGGGTACACAGAGGGAGGAATACACCCTGGGACAATTGCACCATGCAGTAACTGCTTACATGAACAAAGAAAGTTAGCTAACACCTTGTGATGGCACAAAGATCCCAGGGTCCCCCCAATGAGCAGCCCACTACTACATTTCCCACACACCCAACACATAAACACCACCCAAAACCATGTAGCAGCGCCACCAACACCAATACCAGCATAGCAGTAGTGTCAGAATGAAAAAAAAAATAAAGCTTTATTCAGCATGATCACAGTGTCCGTGGATTGCAGGCAGTTAAATATTCACAAAGGCCATAGGGCAGTCAATAAGTCTCAGCTGGATGGGGGACACAGTGGGATGCGTGTCCCCTAGCTTGCCTGCACAGTTACATGCCGTCGTCTTCCACAGGGGTGAGGCCATCAGGGGGGGGGGGAAGCACCAGGCACCGCAGGGACATCAGGGCAAAGGGGAGGCGTTGTGGGTGCAGGGATGGAGGACTCCACCACAGGGGGTGGGGCAGGGCCAAAGGCGGAGGCCAGGATGGCACTACACACCTTTGCAAGGTCCTCCAGGGAGTCCCCTGCACCCGAAGGATCCACAGGCCCCAAGGAGGGGGGGGGTCAGAGGGATGGGTCGCAGCGCCACCGGGGGAGGGCGTAGACAGGGGGGGAGAATCAACCACCGTGACCGAGGACTTCCTTGACCGCTTGCGGGGTGGTGTCACTGTGGGGCTCAGGGACAGAGCGGCCATGAAGGAGTCCTTGGGGGAGATGTGGCCAGGAGAGCTGAGGGGAGGGGATTTGGAGGGAGTGGACTGGGTGGAATGCGGACTCCCACTATGGCTGCGTGTCACACGTTTGCCCCCCGACCCAGTGGGTGTGCCTACCTCACCCTGTGTGTGCGTGTCAGGAGGAGTGCGGTGGACCTTCCCTGCTGGTGTGGTGCCTGTGTCTGTTGATGTGGGTGCATGCCGACGTCTGGGTGTACGTGGGACAGGCATTGGAGTGGGAAGTGTGGATGGGGCAGGGGTAGGTGGGGGGAGGTCGCGCTGCAGGAGACCCACTGCTGCAGTCAGTGTCGAGTCTATGGACCTCAGCAAGTTGCGTTGGTCAGCCTGCGATGAATGAATGCCCTCCAAGTATGCCTCGATGTTGTTGAGTGTTTGCCCGTGGGCATGGAGGACATTAAGGATCGCAGCCTGACCAACCTGCAGTTGCCGCTGGATGTCCACAGACTCAGCATTGGCGGCAGCAGTGGAGACAGGGGCAGGGGGTGCGGTGCCTGGCATGAAGGAGACATGCGGTGACCGGGCACGCTGGGAAGGGACACGAGCAAGTGGGAGGTGGCTGATGGGAACTGAGGGGGTGGTGCGAGGTGTTGTTCCGCTGTCAGCTGCTGGTGCAGCCTCCGCCCACTCGGAGACATCCTCCTCGGACCTGTCAGCTTCGTATTCTGATGTGCCAGTCGACAGGTCCTCGGCCACACTCTCCTCCGCCTCTGTCCCACTCGATGTGCCAGCCCCGATGTCACGGCTGGCACTGGTGCTCGGTCCCTCCGCCTGGTCTGTGTCCATGTCTCCCTCTGTGTCCCCCGACGATGCTGTGGGCAGGGTGGAGAGACAGAAATTAATCAGACACCTGTACACATCTGTCACATGAGTCCAATCTACATAGGTAACATTGCATAGCCTGAAAAGGAAGATCCCTAACATCTACTAAACAAGGTACCGATGTAGGGCATGAAACACACAGTTGGTTGAGCCACCATGCCACTGAAATACCATGGAGAGCATGAGACAATAGCTAAAGACAGGAAACGGAGTCTGACATAGCACCCAGGCCCTGGGGACAATCCAGCACTGCATCTGCACCACACAGCGTTGGCGAAAATACCGATGACCAGGGACCATATCCATGAACTTGAGACACATGCTGCATAGGTAATGCAGAAAACATGCACAACATGACTCGGTCACTGCACCTTGCGTGTGTGTCCAGACAAACATCACACACTGCCCAGACCCAGCAAGTAGAAATCTGGATTTGACATATAGGCTTTGCCCGCCCCAACCACCCCCTACACGAGGCAAATAGTTGAGACACAGGTGGCACCAACATCTCATAGTCTGGGTGATAAACACAGGGGCAGGCAAAATGCAAGATTGGACGCCAAACAGCCAAGGTGCGCCTGTACAAATAATGAGGCACCAGTGCCCATCCTCAGATGAGTATAACAAGACACACAGGCACTAGCAACTGTGAGTATGAAGAAGGACATTCAGGTCAGGCTGCACAGTGGACACCTGTACAAAATAGCACGTCTATATACATGGTGCCAGGGGACAATGGCACAGAGCACAACCTACGCTGTAGACACTGAGAGTGTCCACGTTTATGATGACACATACAACACCGATGAAAAGGTGCCCCAGGGGACAGTAGTGGCCATGCAACTCCATGCTCCTGAATGGTAATGACTGCAACCCACGCCACCATCCCTGCAGTATGCGTATCGCACACTCATGCACATCATGTCACAGGCCACTACATAGGACATGCACACTGTAAGGCATGACACATGAGAGACCAACTCCCATGTCTGGAGTCAGCATCAGTGCCAACTGACATGGAACCCACATGCAGTGAACTTGACAGGGCACAGCCAAGGTCCCAAAACCTGTTACCCACCACCCCACACATGATGCTACAGGCATAGTTCTCGTGGCCAAAGCGCCAGCCTACATTACCTTGTGAAGGAGTGGCTACACACAGACCAGGGAACACATTGCAAGGAGGGGAAGGGTGGCAGGGGCGCAGCGCTATACTGGGGCAAAATGGATCTGCACAGCACCTTTAAACCCTGGCAGTGAATTCATGCTACTGTGCCCTTACAAATGCCGGTGACACACAACACACACATGTACCTACCCCCTTCCGGCTGCTGCTTTGCCTGTAAGCGCCGATCCAAGTCTGGAAAGACCACCGGCAGCACACGCCTGTGGAGGTGGCTCAGACGGCGGCGCCCGCGGTTCTTGTGGCTCTCAGGTGAGTCCTCCAGCAGGACCCGTGCAATCCTCCGCGTCCAGCACCGGATATCCTGCCAGCGTTTCCTCACCTGGGACAGGCTCCGCCTCCGACCATCCACACCCCTCACGGCACTGACGGCGGTCAGCCAGATCTGCTCCTTGGCAGTGGCGCCTACCTGTGAGGAAGAACAAGTGACACCACATCAATACACCAGCCACATGTCACAGAGAGACATTTGATAACAAATTAGCTGGTAACAACAAGGCATGTCATGCAGCCAACGCATTGCACCTTTGTCATAGGGACATGATCCTCTGGTGAGGGAAAAAGCAGTACGTGCCATAGTGGGTACACAGGTGGAATGATGGCAATGTCACAATCAATGATCAAGGCTCACACTGTGCATCACACCCACCCCTCCTGTCTCAGGGCACTGCTGTTCGTGATAGGCACACACCCCTCCTGTCTCAGGGCACTGCTGTAAGTGATAGGCACACACCCCTCCTGTCTCAGGGCACTGCTGTTAGTGATAGGCACACACCCCTCCTGTCTCAGGGCACTGCTGGGAGCACTCTGTACCCACCCCTCTTGTCTCAGGGCACTGCTGGGAGCACTCTGTACCCACCCCTCCTGTCTCAGGGCACTGCTGTTAGTGATAGGCACCCACCCCTCCTGTCTCAGGGCACTGCTGTTAGTGATAGGCACACACCCCTCCTGTCTCAGGGCACTGCTGGGAGCACTCTGTACCCACCCCTCCTGTCTCAGGGCACTGCTGGGAGCACTCTGTACCCACCCCTCCTGTCTCAGGGCACTGCTGTTAGTGATAGGCACCCACCCCTCCTGTCTCAGGGCACTGCTGTTAGTGATAGGCACACACCCCTCCTGTCTCAGGGCACTGCTGTTAGTGATAGGCACACACCCCTCCTGTCTCAGGGCACTGCTGGGAGCACTCTGTACCCACCCCTCCTGTCTCAGGGCACTGCTGGGAGCACTCTGTACCCACCCCTCCTGTCTCAGGGCACTGCTGTTAGTGATAGGCACCCACCCCTCCTGTCTCAGGACACTGCTGTTAGTGATAGGCACACACCCCTCCTGTCTCAGGGCACTGCTGTTAGTGATAGGCACACACCCCTCCTGTCTCAGGGCACTGCTGGGAGCACTCTGTACCCACCCCTCCTGTCTCAGGGCACTGCTGGGAGCACTCTGTACCCACCCCTCCTGTCTCAGGGCACTGCTGTTAGTGATAGGCACCCACCCCTCCTGTCTCAGGGCACTGCTGTTAGTGATAGGCACCCACCCCTCCTGTCTCAGGGCACTGCTGTTAGTGATAGGCACACACCCCTCCTGTCTCAGGGCACTGCTGTTAGTGATAGGCACACACCCCTCCTGTCTCAGGGCACTGCTGTTAGTGATAGGCACACACCCCTCCTGTCTCAGGGCACTGCTGTTAGTGATAGGCACCCACCCCTCCTGTCTCAGGGCACTGCTGTTAGTGATAGGCACCCACCCCTCCTGTCTCAGGGCACTGCTGGGAGACATCAGGCATCCCCCCCCCCTGGGACCCCCCCAACAGTACATGGCATGTGTGTCACACCAGGACACAATGGCAGAAGTCACAGTCACAACATAGGGACAGTCTGTGCCAGTGGCCTATGCACTCACCTGATACCCTGGTCGCCCATACAGCATGGGGTACTGTGGGAGGATCACATCCAGCAATGCCATGTTCTCCTCCAGGGTGAATGGCTGTGACCTCTCCACAGCCCTTGACATGGTTCCAGGGAATCAGTAGCAGCAGCTGGGTCGACGAATTCAAAGATGTGCAGGCAAGTACTCCCTCATGAGACCTGGCTGCCTTATATGTGCCTTTCTGCCCTGTCTCATGCACAGGAGTACAGAGTGATTGGCACTCACATTTGCATCCTATGTTTCCACCAATCCCTTCAAACCTAGCAGTCTGTGTGTACTCTATCGCTTTCATTCTCCTGCATGATGTCAGCTCCACAAACACATTGCAACAAAGTATTTTTATTCCAACTGACTTCTGCTGTTCACCTTCCAGAATAAATTCGAATTTTGAACTTGGTCTCCATGACAACCAGCATGCATGTAAGCCTTAATACTTGTCCCTCATGTGTCCCCTATGTAATTCTGAGCTCCACACACAGGTACGGTGCGTTCCGGGGCCCTAGGGCACCCCAAATGCATTGCAACGGCCCGTACACGCGTGACTACGTTCACTATCAGTATGTGTGGCCTCGCGTATGCGTACTCATAGTGGTACGGCCCGTACACACGCCTGTACGCTCCCTATCACTACGAGTACGCATACGCGAGCCCACCCATACTGATAGGGAGCGTACAGGCGTGTGTACGGCCCGTACCACTACGAGTACGCATACGCGAGCCCACCCATACTGATAGGGAGCGTACAGGCGTGTGTACGGCCCGTACCACTACGAGTACGCATACGCGATCCCACCCATACTGATAGGGAGCGTACAGGCGTGTGTACGGCCCGTACCACTACGAGTACGCATACGCGAGCCCACCCATACTGATAGGGAGCGTACAGGCGTGTGTACGGCCCGTACCACTACGAGTACGCATACGCGAACCACACATACTGATAGGGAGCGTACACACGCCTGTACGCTCCCTATCAGTATGTGTGGCCTCGCGTATGCGTACTCGTAGTGGTACGGGCCGTACACACGCCTGTACGCTCCCTATCAGTATCGGTGGGCTCGCGTATGCGCACTCGTAGTGATAGGGAGCGTACAGGCGTGTGTACGGCCCGTACCACTACGAGTACGCATACGCAAGGCCACACATACTGATAGGGCGCGTACAGGCGTGTGTACGCTCCCTATCAGTATGTGTGGTTCGCGTATGCGTACTCGTAGTGATAGGGAACATACAGGCGTGTGTACGCTCCCTATCAGTATGTGTGGTTCGCGTATGCGTACTCGTAGTGATAGGGAGCATACAGGCGTGTGTACGCTCCCTATCAGTATGTGTGGTTCACGTATGCGTACTCGTAGTGATAGGGAGCATACAGGCGTGTGTACGCTCCCTATCAGTATGTGTGGTTCGCGTATGCGTACTCGTAGTGGTACGGGCCGTACACATGCCTGTACGCTCGCCATCACGATGGGTACACATACGGCTGCACTCCCATAGTGATATGGGAACGTACACAGGCCCTCTTTGCAGCAGTACAGCGGGATTCACACATCACAGTGGTGACAGGCGGCACACAGGTAGGGATAGGGCGGACATACTTGTCCATGGATGGACATACATGTCCTTAATTGACATTGAGGCATCGTCTGTGCATCACTACATGTGTGGGGCACAGGTGTGAAAGGCCTGTGATGTGGAACATTACTCCTGAGTCGAGAAGGCACCAGATGTATGATGAGATGTGTACAGATGTACTGTGTGATGGTGCGATGTGTGCCAGGCAGGCCCTTGACTCCTTTGACATGTGTGCATGTCGTACTGCGCACTTGGGGTGAGCGTCACTGGCATGGCACGGACACCAACACACGGAAGTGTCCCCTGATGCCCGGTACAGGGGTTATGACACCTGACTTGTCACTACCCACGGTGCACAATGTGACTATGTCATGTATGTGTGGGGGCTTCACATCAGGTTGATGTTGGAGAACCCTCAAAAGCTGCAGCCGTTGCAGCAACAAACATGTGTCTGTGTGTAGATTGTCATTGCACACTGTTCCGTACACCATGCCACATGTGGTATCGGATGTGAGGTGCACATGTATGCATGGGACACGGAGTAGCGTGACAAGGACATGTCAGCATCCTCACAAGGTATGTGTGGTGAGTCATGACATGTGCACCTTCCTGGCAAGGTGTGTGGGCTGGCCTAGTGTAATGTCATGTGACCTGTGGCTCCAGTGTTCCGCTACCAATCTCTGCAATCGGCATCCTACTGCTGCTGATGTGTGGGCGTATGTCACTCCTGTGTTGCGTCTGGCTGTTCACTTGCACTGGGACACAGCTATTCCCATGGCGTGGCATGGGGAGGTTCTCAATCTCCGTGTGTAGCTGGGTCTTTGAAGGAGTGTCACCTTGCATCCATACGTGTCCTGGCCATGTAGCACATACCTGACTCCCTATGTAGCATGTGTGTATTGCCAGATTAACATGTGCTCAGTACACATGAGTTGTTGTCGTAGTGCACTCACTCTTCCTTGTCACTTCAAAATTACTGCAGAGCGCCGCCTCTTGCCCGAAGAATTCCAGACTTGGCTGCCATGCAGGATAATGACAGCATCCGGCTCTACCGCTTCACCCAACCGTTGATTCTGGAGTTGACGGCGAGACTGGCACCACACCTGCAACCGCAGCACAGGTATCCCACGGCACTGACACCCCAGCTGAAGGTAATGGCTGCCCTACATTTTCTTGCCACGGGTACCTTTCAAAATACCATAGCTCATGTTGGTGGCATGTCCCAGAGCACGTTCAGTGGTGTGCTGCATGATTTCTTAGAGGCCATGTTGATTCACCTGGATGACTTCATCAAGTTCCCAACCCCTGAACAGATGACTGAGGTCAAGCGTGGATTCTATGCCCTGGGAGGGATGCCCCATGTCATTGGGTCCATAGATGGGGCACATGTAGCTTTGGTGCCACCACACGCATGGGAGGTGGCGTACCGCAATCGGAAGCACTACCACTCCATCAATGCCCTTGTGGTGTGTCTGTCCAACATGGTGATTTCACATGTCTGTGCTCGTTTTCCAGGATCAGCACACGATGCCTACATCATGAGGCGTAGCGGGATGCCTGATATGATGATGCAGCTGCGCAACGAACGGGCATGTGTTGTTGGTGGGTACAGTCTGTCTGTCCTGTATTCAGTATAGCCTACCAGCACGACCGCTTCACCACTTCTAACGATGACCATGTGCTTTCCATGTAGGGGACGCTGGCTATCCCAACATGCCTTGGCTGCTCACACCTCTCCGCAACCCCATCACGCCGGCCCAGCTCCGATACAACACCGCCCATGGCCGGACAAGGCGAGTGATAGAGAGGACGTTTGGCATGCTGAAGAGCCGATTCAGGTGCCTCCACAAGACCGGCGGTGCACTCCCATATGCCCCGGCGAAGGTCTGCAAGATCTTCATGGTCTGCTGCATGCTGCACAACATGGCAGTTGAAAGAGCTGTGCCACTCATCCTGAATCAACATGACGAGGACCATCCACCCATGGAGGACGAAGGGCTTGGCAATGGGGCTAGTGATGTGGAGGATGTGGAGCCGCAAGAGGACATCCGGACTCGGCTCATACGCGACTTCTTTGCATAGTGGTGAGTACCAGTGTCTGAGTGTGCACGCATTGGTCCCCGTGTGGCATGCGTTGTAATGTGTGTCTCCACCTGCATGTATGGCACGTGAGTCAGAGGTGTGTGTGGGTGTGTCACTGGAGTGATGGTGCCAGTGATGGTTGTACTTCCGCAGTCATAATTGTGACCTAGCATGTTGTCATCCATACATGTGTCGAGTAAACGCACATGCAAGTGGCTGTGCTTTTTGTGGCTGACTTCTTGTGTGTTTCTCTTCCCCAGGTACCTGCGCATGCCGTCTGCTGGTTGCATTGTTGTGGCACTGCTATTCCTCATGGACATGACATCGTGGGCTGACTCAGCGTTACAGGCACGGACACGTTTGGAAGTCTCCATGGGGTAAGGGATGCATCTGGGGTGTATTGGGTGTGGCAGTTGTTCACGATGTGTGCACACTGCCCCTGTCGGTGTTTGGTTCCTCTGCAGCCATGTCGCATCCCCATGGGACACGACATGCAGCTGTGTACACCTGAATAGATGGTCTGCCTGGTTGACAGTCATCGGTGATGGGATAGGGGATTGTGATGATGGCATCAATGTGTGTGACACTGCCCTCGGACACATTCGGTTAGCATTGGCTTGACATGGTGTGGGACTTCGACATCCGCGGATCTATGGTGTATGGCAGGCTCTCCGTGTGCAGCTGTGGGTATTTAGCTGTTAGCCGACGCTTGTGTGCCAGTTCCATGGCGAACACGCATGTGTGCTGCTGAAGGGGGGTGCCAGTGTTGGACCCAACTGTTACTCCACATGATGTGTTCATGTGTACTTCGAGTTGCCTCTGCAATCCCGAATACATGACTAATAAAGGTGTCCCTATGCCTCCAAGGTGCCTCTTCTCAGTCAATGCTGGTGTGTTGCCATGGTGCATCCTGCTTGTCTGGCATGGTATTCCCTGATTGTGGCTATGTGTCAATGTGTCGAGTGGCAAGATGCAAGCTGTGTGTGTGGGCTGAGACTGTGTATTGGGCATGATGTCCATGACTGTGTGGGTATTGTGACATGTGCCATCCCCATGCATCCAACGTTGGCCAGGCCCCCATTCTCTGCATCCACCGGACTCAAGCTTGCAGGACATGTTTCTGCCACCTGTCTACACATACCTGGGTGCCCCCCAGGACACTGGACTGGATCCCTGACCTCTGCGCATGACTGTTGCTGTACTCAATGTGTCTGTCAGCACGGTTGTTCGGTAACCCCCTCAGCTGGTTGGGCCCATCACGGGTGTGTATGGTGCTCCATGTCTGTCTTGCCTAATACACTGTGACCCATGTGTCCTGTGCCAGACTCAGGCCCCAGGGTGTGGGTGGTTGAAGACAAAAGATGACTCAGGCATGTTTTGACTTTACAAGACACATGTTAGGTAATAATGCTACCAGCAGGCATCTACTCTTCATAGTGTGATTTATTATTGGGGGGGGGGGGGAACAAAGTGAGTGTCTTTCCGGGAAGTTTGAATCCAAAGTTCAGTAGGGGAGTTGGTGTCCTTGCCATTGGATGTCCTCAGAGTCCATGCCACAGTCTTTGTCAACATTGGTCAGCCAGTGACCAGCAGGGCCATGTGGCAGAGAATGTCTCTTGATGCTGTGATGCTGTTGCTCCAGTGGGCCAGGTGCCAGGCCAGGTGTCCTGGGAGATGGTGATGTAGCGCCGACCCTCACGGTCCTTTCCGTGGACGACCCGGCCTCCTGCGGGGAACCTCACCAGCAGGCCGTGACGACATCTGGGATGCTCCGTCGGATGTTTCCTCCTCCTCCTCCTGATCCCTCCCTGTGGGTGGTGATGTTCTCCGCCTTCTGGCACAGGGAGGGTCGGCCATGTTGTCGGCCATCCGACGGAGTGTAGCGTGAATCCCCTGGAATGCCGTCACTTGCTCAGCCTGTCTGTCCTCCATCCTCCGTTGGTGTACCAGTAGACAGGCATGTAGCTCCGCATGTTGCTGGGCCTGCTGGGCCTTGATCCCCTCGAGGACGGACACAACCTAGGCCATGCCCGTGGTGTCCTGCCGGTATGAGTCCAGGATGTTACGGACATGGGAAAATACCGGATCCCCAGCCAACTGGTCAGGCTCGTGCCTCCGCCGTCCTCCACTCCCACCACCCCTGCCCACTTGCGCCTGGCCTGCCCTTGCAGGCACATCGGGTCTCCGGGACCCCTGAGGGGTGGCATTGGCGTTGTCGCCTGCCTCCTCCTGGGTGCCCGGGACACCGTGTCCCTCCTGGCCAGGCTGGCTGCATTGTGGTGTTGGGGCAGGGATCCTGGGTGTCTCCTGGGATGTGGCAGGAGTGGGGGTGGTGGTTGGCACAGTTGTACCTGACGCAGGTGCTGCAGGCGGTTGGACACCAGAGGGGCCAGGTCGGTCGGGGTCGTCCACAGAGTGGTGAGAGTGGTCGCTGCCGGTGGGATCGGGCTCCTGCAGATCCGGGTCCTGTGAGTGTTCCCCCCCAGTGTTGGGGGGTGCACCACGACGTTGACCTGTGTGTGAGAGAGGCAATGTTAATTTTGGTCCATGCAACATCCATGTTTCATCATTTCATAAGTTGCCACATTTCCTCTTGGAATTAGGATCTGTCTTGCATTCCACTCACAGTGCACTTGTGCATGGGTGTGTCCCTTGGGCACCACTTTGGCACCTTTAACTATGTGTGGCACAGTCTTACTTGCTGCGTCAAGTGTGACTGCAGTCAGCAGTGGAGTGTGCCGGTGTTGCGAGCCATGCATTGGCGCCTTCCGTGTAGCACTGTACATGTGCACATGGATTTGTTCCACACACTTATGTGATGCAGGTAGCTGTCATTGTGCTCGTGCACAGGTTGTGACATGGCCCTGTGTTTTGCCATGGTGAGGAGGGGGGGTTCTGGCACGGGCCACCCTTGGCTACATGCACGCAGTCTACCTGCTGACGAGCAGACATTCCCACACACCACACGGCTGATTTGCTCTCCCTGTGTCTCCCTCCCTCTCTGTCCCCCTCTCCCTCCCTCTCTGTCCCCCTCTCCCTCCCTCTCTGTCACCCTCTCCCTCCCTCCGTGTGTCAGCCTCCTCCCTCTGTCCGTCTCCCTGTGTCTCCCTCCCTCTCTGTCCCCCTCTCCCTCCCTCTCTGTCCCCCTCTCCCTCCCTCTCTGTCCCCCTCTCCCTCCCTCTGTGTGTCACCCTCTGTCACCTCAGCCCAGCTTCCTGGACACACACTGTTAGCAGATCTTTGAGTGGCCCTTGGCTTGTTGATGTGAGTTTGTTTCTGATCTCCAGGCACCCATTGGGTGTGATGTGTGTCTGTGCGCTGCTGCTGTGGTGGTGTGTGCTGCCACTCTTTCACAATGTTGGCTGTTCATTAGCTGCTGTCATGTGTAAAACAGTGCCTTCACCCCCATGTGTTGATGCAAGGCGTCCGCCATTTGCTGGCAAGTCATTCCTGTGTTGGGACACACTGTTTGTCTGGCTGTGACCTAGGCCATATGGGCAGAGTGCATTGTTGTCTGCTTCGGAGACGCACTATGTGATTTTTGGGGCCCAGCCTCCCGCCATCCGGGTTACCGTGTCATGTGTTGTTGTCTTCTGTGACTTGCCATTGTCCAGCTGGGTGCATGGGGCATGGTGGCAGCAGTGGCATGTGCGTGCTCATGGAGTGTGGTTGAGTAATGCGATGGCTTGTGGTGGTTGCGTGCCTGTTAGTGATTTTGGTTGTGGATGCCGTTCCCCCCATGTGAGGTGCGTTGTCTGTGTACTCACCCGGGTCTCGGAGTCCTTCTAATCCTTCGACTGCCTCCACCGGCAGTATGGCCATCACCCTCTCCTCCCAGGGATGGTACTGTACGGGTCTGCGGGAGGGCCCTCCTCCGGTGGCGTTGGCCTGGTCGTGTTCCTCCTGCCTCTTGGCTCTGACCCTCCTCCGCAGATCGTACCACCTGTTCTGGCATTCCTGCCTGGTCCTCCTGGTGTCCGCAACAGCATTCACAGCATCGACGATGGTCTGCCACATGGCTGTTTTTGCTGCCAGGCTGGTGTTTCTGACCAATGTTCCAAAGATCTGTGGCTCGACTCTGAGGATTTGATCAACAAGGACCTCCAACTCTCGGTTACTGAACTTTGGATTCTTGGTAGTGGGCATGGTGAGGGGTGTGGGTGGGGATGGTGGGGGGGGGTGGATGTTGGGGGGCGGGGTGTGGATGGTTGTGTGTGTGTGTGTGTGTGAATGTGATGAGGGGGTGTTTGTGAGGGTGGTTGTGTGAAGGTGTGCAAGTGTAAGGTGTGGTGTAGCTTGTTGTATGGTTCTGTGGTGTCTGGCAGCAGTGAGTCTGTTGCAAAGGCTCATGGTTTGTGTGTGTGGGCACTTTTTATTGGTCCATGGGTGGGCAGTGTTTGAATTTTGGGTGGGTGTGTTATAAGTGGTGGTGGTGTTTTGGCCCTCTGTTTGTCTTTGGCAGTTGCAGGTCAGTGAAGGTGTATTTGTAGTGTTTGTTGGCCATGTTTAGTGGCTTTGTGCCATTCGAATAGTGTCTTCTTGTGTTGTTTTGTTTTGTCCTGGTTGTGTACGTGCGTTTTGAGCGTGTGTACGGTGTGTAGATGGGCCATTTGGTTGTACGGTGCTGTCCTTGTGTGTGGGTTGGTACGACTCGTACATGCGGTTGTGATGTTGGGGCCTGGGGTGCGCTCCGTACTTAGGAGGTTGTGTTGGGGGTAGGACCGGAACGTACTGGGGTGTACATAGACGGGGGTATGACACGTACTGGGGTGGGGGTACGACTGGAACGTACTGGGGTGTACATAGACGGGGGTATGACACGTACTGGGGTGGGGGTACGACTGGAACGTACTGGGGTGTAGGTACACGGGGGGTATGACACGTACTGGGGTGGGGGTGGGGCTCGAACGTACTGGGGTGTAGGTACACGGGGGTATGACACGTACTGGGGTGGGGGTACGACTGGAACGTACTGGGGTGTACATAGACGGGGGTATGACACGTACTGGGGTGGGGGTACGACTGGAACGTACTGGGGTGTAGGTACACGGGGGTATGACACGTACTGGGGTGGGGGTACGACTTGAACGTACTGGGGTGTACATAGACGGGGGTATGACACGTACTGGGGTGGGGGTACGACTGGAACGTACTGGGGTGTACATAGACGGTGGTACGACACGTACTGGGGTGGGGGTATGACTGGAACGTACTGGGGTGTAGGTACACGGGGGTATGACACGTACTGGGGTGGGGGTGGGGCTCGAACGTACTGGGGTGTAGGTACACGGGGGTATGACACGTACGGGGGTGGGGGTATGACTGGAACGTACTGGGGTGTACATAGACGGGGGTATGACACGTACTGGGGTGGGGGTACGACTGGAACGTACTGGGGTGTAGGTACACGGGGGTATGACACGTACTGGGGTGGGGGTGGGGCTTGAACGTACTGGGGTGTAGGTACACGGGGGTATGACACGTACTGGGGTGGGGGTGGGGCTCGAACGTACTGGGGTGTACATAGACGGTGGTACGACACGTACTGGGGTGGGGGTACGACTGGAACGTACTGGGGTGTAGGTACACGGGGGTATGACACGTACTGGGGTGGGGGTACAACTGGAACGTACTGGGGTGTACATAGACGGGGGTATGACACATACTGGGGTGGGGGTACGACTGGAACGTACTGGGGTGTAGGTACACGGGGGTATGACACGTACTGGGGTGGGGGTACGACTGGAACGTACTGGGGTGTAGGTACACGGGGGGTATGACACGTACTGGGGTGGGGGTACGACTGGAACGTACTGGGGTGTACATAGACTGTGGTACGACACTTACTGGGGTGGGGGTACGACTTGAACGTACTGGGGTGTACCTAGACGGGTGGGGGTATACATACACGGGGGGTACGTGTCAGACGTACAGGGGCTGGGGGGAGTGTTGGGCGCGTATGCGGGCACATGTCTCCATGGTTGCTATAGGAGTTCGGTGCGGACGGTGTTTTTTCCATACGGTTGTAAGCTCGGACGCACGGGATGGATCGTGATTCCTCGGTCGGACTTGGCTTTTCACGTTTGTAAGGTAAATCATCCGAGGATGTGTCGGACACATTTTCCGACCCGAGGACGTGTGGGGAATGATTCCCAGTGCGGTTCGTATGGACTTTTTACCATGCGAATCGTGATTGCCAGTTCGTACGGCACTTGTACGATTCGTACGGTAAAAAGACCCGATACGAGTCGTACGGGGACATTTTTTACCGGATCGTGATCGGCACCTATGTGTCTGTGATATATCCACACTGCTCCACCCCAATGTTACGTAACACATCACACAACTCTGGTAATGAGCACTCAATATGGACTACATGTACCATAATGCAAAGTAGGAGAAACTCAAACTGGGGTTTGATGTTGTGTCAGCCCCCCCCCCGTCCATGCAGAAATGTCATTAAATGGTCTCTTCCCCCTTTTGTTACATATTCATAATTCTCCCCTGCACTGTCATTTAATTTTTATCTACAACAGAACAGCAGGATGGCAGTGGATTTGATTTCTGATTGTGGATGGATCAGGATGAATACAAAATGGCTGCCAACTGTTTCCTGTGATGTATTTCCTGCCTCCCACTCCCTGTAAAACATTTCCTGTATGAAATAAAGTATTCTGGGTCATTTTCGGCGTTTACCGCCCGAAATCGGAAGTCCCGATTCCGGAGCATAAGGCGTGTGTGCGGACCCTCCGCTTCGGAACCGGAAACTGCGTTTACAGGCCGGAAACTCCGAAAATGACTCAGAACACATTATTTCATACAGGAAATGTTTTACAGGAAGTGGGAGGCAGGAAATACATCACAGGAAATAGTTGGCAGCCATTTTGTGTTCATTCTGAGTCATCCTCTATCACAGATCAGATCGCCTGACATCCTGCTGCTCTCATCATTCTTATTTGCCCCAAAATGGCTGAGGGTTACGAAGAGAAAGCACCCCCTTTCACTGAAAGGGAATTAGACATCTTGGCTGAGGGGGTGCTGGCCAAATATCCTCAGCTATATGGGGACCCAGAACACCAGCTGAGCAATGCCGCCCAGGCCCGGCTATGGGCCAACATCGGGGAGCACTGCAGTGCAGTGGGAGTCCACACCAGGAGTGCTAGGGCATGCCACAAGCGCTGGGAGGACCTAAAACGCTGGTCCCGGCACAAGGCTAAGGAGCTGGTGGGCATGTCTTCCCAGCACCATGTGCATCGTCCTCGCCTCTCCCCACTGTACAGGAGGGTTCTGCGAGCAGCTTGGCCGATCCTCCATGCTCAGCTGGTGGAGCATGAGCAGCAGGGACCTGGTAAGTGCATCATATGCAATATGTGTCTGGGAGTATGATGTGAGTGAAACAGTGCTGTACCATCCCTCCATTCACCGATTCCGTGTCCATGCAACAGTCACCAAGATTAAAAAGGCACACTTTGGCATATGTACTGTACAGGGCAGAGTGCATTTTGGGAGTTGTAGTTTCTTCATGACAACTGCCTAAATGAGCCACAATTGTACATTCATACTGAAATCTGCTCTGCCAGCACCACCACAATTGGAACAAGGAAATCATAACTGATGTGTGCATTGGATGAGCAATGGTACAGACACTGTCCAGTGTGCGCATGGCAGGCCAAAGGGTATTGAATGCTGTGACTTGCATTGCATTTGTAGAGTTTGGGTTACAATTGAGACAGATCATCATGTGCCATGGAGTCAAGACAGACGTTGACATCCTTGCATCACTCTTAAGTGCTTCTAAATTTGCAAGGTGTGTTCACTGACAGACGTCTCACCCTCAGTGGCCTGTATGACATTTCACATGTACAGGTAGCTGTCACAACAATCCCCCACTGTTCAGCGGTGTACTGCACTACCTTATCAGTCACCAAAGCCAATATGTGTCACTGGATTGTCAGATTTTGTGTGGGGACAGCAAAAGGCTAGATTCACAATGTAGCTAAAGAAATAGCCCAGACCCTCTGTGGATGTGTGACCCACATTCGGCACTTGTCTTGTCCCATTCAATGCTACAAAGCAGATGACACTTGTCCAGACGTTAAATAGCTGCGACTCCATATCAATGGCCAAATTCAAAGAAATCATGTTCTCCTTTGGTGGACTGCTTTTGGAACCTGCACATGTAGCAGTGACAGGACACACAGATCACAAGAATGCCAAGGTTGAGGGTTGGCCAATAAGGTTGTGTAAGCCACAAACATTCACGTGAGATGTCGATGTCAGACTCAATTCAGTAAATGACAGTGAACATACACGTAATGTGAGTTCATAGACACTGACAACTGTAGAGTGTGATCAGAGGAAAATAAAGTCTGACCTTGGGTCATCTATGTATGTGTCTCGTCCTGCATGAAACAACCACCACATTAGGATTTTGCTTACATTTCAGCAGGCACAGCTGGCGAAATGGAAGAGCAGCAGGACAAGGTCCGGAGCACAAGGCCATCAGTGCGGCAGCAGCTACACCCTCTTTCCACCAGCGAGGAAGAAGAGGATGAGGAGGGATCCTCAACATCATGAGGCAAGGGGATTGTGCCCACCCGGACTGACAAGGGACACCCTGATGCTGGTGCTATCTCCCGGGTGGAGGCTGCGGACATTGAAGGGGGGGGGGGGGGGGAAGAACCCAACACCTCTGCCCATGATGTGGTGGAGAGCTACTCTCCCCCAGACTCTTCACCTGTGGGTCCTGAAGAGGTGTCCCCCAGGCAGGCAATACACAATCTGGGCCTGCCATCAGCCCCTCCCTACCTCTAGAGTCCCCCATTCCATTGGGCGCTCCAGCTGCATCCCCTGCAACCAGTCCCCCTCATCGTAGCTGCCAGCTCGACAACAACATTGGCTCCGGACCTGAGGCACCACATCCCTCCTGTCCCCCCCAGGCCCCTCCCGGTGTTGTTCCTCCTGTGGCTGTGCCAGGGGACTTGAGGTGGATGTGTGAGGGTCAGCCAGACATGTCCGCTCGCATCATGCTACAAGTGTGTATGGAGGTACGCATGATGCAAGAGGACATTTTCCGATCTCACCACCCTCACCACCAGCATCTATTCAATGGCCACAGTCATGTCGTCTCTTGTCTCCCAAATCCCTTCCCATACCACCGTCAATGTCTCCCCCTGTCCGTTGCGCCACACTGTTTCCCCCGTACTCCTCGTGTGTCACGAACACATGTGGTGCCTGTTCCTGCACCCGCCAGCCATGTGCCTGCATCGGACTCAGAGGATCTGGACATTGTGGTACTAGAGGATGACCAGAAGGACACTTGATGTTTGATGGAGACGTCGTCCTGAATTATTATTTCATTTTCCCCTTGTAAATAGACTGTTTTCCCTGACGCTCCCTGACGTGTTATATTTTTGTTGCCCCACCCCAATCCAAGTTCCCTTCTCCCTCTGCATTAAGATCATCATTTGGTTTCCTTTCTCCCTTCCAAGCGGACGGTTGTTCTTCTGTTCCTTCATAAATATGAATGAGGAATTCTAATTACTTTAACTTGTTTGACTTCATTTTGAATGTCTGGTTTAGAATAAGGACACATATTTGGTGAGTCATCTGCTATGCACATAATGGCTTGTTGCAATGATGGGTTACACTTGTAACTGTGTCACACACACACATACCTCCTCACATCTCTAGGCCACCTACATTGTTACACAGGACATGATACACAACAGAATCTTAGTTTTGTAGGTCTTTATTTGTTCAACACACATATTCACGTGGTTAATTTGTCTTGGGGTTCCTGTCACGGGCGATCGTGCTTGCGACATCGCAATTTTGGGGGTGATGACCGCTCGGAGGGGTCAGGTCTGGCTCGTTACCTACGTGGAGGTGGGTATTGTCCTTGGGACTGTCCAGGGTGATCTACATGTGCTGGGGCAGATGGTGTATGCACATTTGATGTTTGTGCCTGGACAAGGACTGGTTGTGCACGTGGTGGCAGTGCCTGTACAGGGGTTGGTGGTGGTTGTGCAGGTGGTGACAGTGCCTGTACAGGGGTTGTTGGTGGTTGTGCAGGTGGTGGCAGTGTCTGTACAGGAATTGGTGGTGGTTGTGCAGGTGGCGGGAGTGCCTGTACAGGGGTTGGTGGTGGTTGTGCAGGTGGTGGCAGTGCCTGTAGAGGGATTGGGGGTGGTTGTGCAGGTGGCAGGAGTGCCTGAACTGGGGTTGGTGGTGGGAGTGCCTGTTCAGCCTGCCGGTGTGGATGTGTACCTTTGATGTGGTGCTGTGCAGTTGGTGGTACAGGTGTGGGGATGTGCTGTCCTGTGGGCAGATATGATGGCTCCCCTCCCTGCATTGACCATGAAGGGAGACTTTGGATCACTTTCAGCATGCCCTCCATCATCTTCATGGCCAAGGCATGGTGTCTTGCACTCTCTTCCCTTTGGATGGATATCATGTCTCGCATATTTCTGGACATGTCCTGCCAAGTTCTATCCATCCTATCCAAAACTTGGCTCAGCCTGTCCACCACCTGAGGGAATTGGACCATGTCCTGCAGGGACTCCGACATGTTGGACAGGGTAGCCCCTATGGCACGAATGTCCTGCCTCACATCCGTCTGCTGTTGGAAAAAGTCCTGCTCCCACTGGCCATCATAGCCAGGTGCAGGCCCTCTCTGCAGGTGTCTGCCATGGATGGGACGAGCAGATCCAACAGCAGGGGAGGGGGTGGCAGGTGGGAGCCTGTGGGCAGGAGAATGGTGCCCAAGGGATAACTGCACTACAACATGGCTGGTACTTCCCCCAGATGGTGGAGAGGATGGCAGGGATACACTGTATAGGGAAGAGCGGGTAGGGGAACCACCATGTCGGTCCTGGACGTGAGGGCTCTGAGGGAGTGATGTCTGTGTTGGGATGCGTGGGAGCTGTGGCTGGTTTGCTCGATGCTGGGGACAGGCCATACTTTGCTTAGGAGGAGGCTGACGAACGTTGCTTGGCGGAGGATGTGATGCCCTGACAGATTTTGGCAATCTGGCACGATAGCTCTCATTGGCATCAGTATTGTCATCAGACATGTTGTCCTCATCATCCACCAAGTCGATGGCCTCAGGAAATTCATCCTCCTCCTCTTGAGCAGTACTTGCTGCCGACATCACTGCTTGGAGGATCAGGGGATTCTCCCCTCTGATTCCCCGTCGGCCCGCACTGGTCATAGGTGTGTCATCCTTATCTTCAGCATCCCCTGGAACACAGAGGTTGCAACTGTATTAGTGATTGACCTGGGATTACATGTGGTGCAACACAAGGGTTGTATTAACTGTACTTTGCATCAAAAGATGAGGATCATGTGACCTGTTTAGGGTACCACAAATGACAGCTCACACCATAGCACTGAGGTGTTACACAGAGATGTACATGATACAAGCAAACTCACCAGCACCAGCCACAACTTTCTGTCCCTTCGTGTTCACCCCTAGTGCTACCTGCTGGACCTGTCTCCTCATAGCTGTTGTAGACATAGCTGTCCCTGATCCAGCAGCTGTAGAGGGAAGTGACAACATTCTCAATGATCTGCATCACTAATTGACAGACAGGCACATGACACTCCTGATTTGTATTTCACTTTGTAAACAACAACTGCTGATTCCATGCAGAAGGGGATCTTGATCTCTGTCATGGCTTAGGAATCTAAGCTAGTGACACACCTCATGCCAGAAATACCTGAAGGACAGGTGCGCGAGGGTTTCACTGCTGCAGCCAGGATGTCATGCAGTCCCCGGGATGGTGTCTGCTGCTGTGGTGTCATCCTGTCAGCAGCTGTGATGAGACATACATGTCTATATTTTTGTTCAACAGATGGTAGCTCTGAGCCAACATGTCATTCTCAATAACCATTTGCGGGTAATCCAGGACAATGTGCAGCATGTTTACCTAATGGACTTTACATGTGGGCACCTGCTTACATGCAACCTTTGCTAGCCGTTACCTCCACACAGCACTGACATCAATAAGATGACACATCAACAGACACACCTCATGCCAGAATTACCTGAAGTACAGGTGCGCGATGGTTTCACTGCTGCAGCCAGGCTGTCATGCAGTCCCCGGGATGGTGTCCGCTGCTGTGGTGTCATACTGACAGCAGCTGTGATGAGACATACATGTCTATATTTTTGTACAACAGATGGTAGCTCTGAGCCAACATGTCATTCTCAATAGCCATTTGCGGGTAATCCAGGACAATGTGCAGCATGTTTACCTCATGGACTTTACATGTGGGCACCTGCTCACATGCAGCATTTGCCAGCCGTTACCTCCACGCAGCACTGACATCAATAAGATGACACATCAACAGACAAACTTGTATGAGAAGGTTCCTGATATTTCAAGGAAGGGGATAAATGACCCGGACTCCTTCGCATTACACTGATTTCACCTTTGCCATTAAGACGTACATTTTTCCGGAGTGTAATGTTGTCTGTTGACAAGTCAGAAAGGGGTTCATGTGTGAGATGTGCAATAGTCAGGGACATGATGTTGCTCATTTATGCTTCCCTACGCATGAAGTCACAAAGCTCATTTTTGAATGAGAGAACACAGAATTCTTATGTCCATCCTTTGAGTGTCCTCTCTTTGCATACTCTATTTCCAACATCATGGTACTACTTAGCTGACAACGATTGGTGTCTTGTACAGCAGACATCCAAACCTCATATGTCAAACACTCACATATACATGTGAATACGGTAGGAGAGGAGGCAAGCAGAATGTAACATTTGGTTATGCTCACACATTGCGGATAGGCTGAGAAGCTTTGATTCCTTCCGCCTGCACTGGATTAGCGTGTTGCTCTTCAGCCAAGTTATTTTGCAGGTGTGACTGCATGAAGATTCACCTTAGCAGCCCCTACATCCATCTCAAAGGTACACAACTGGCATCAGTGTTGGCCTCATTCATGCTATTTTCATTATGATTTAACCATGTATATTTTGCTAGTGATTTTTTC
Organism: Triturus cristatus; assembly: GCF_964204655.1. NCBI lineage: Eukaryota > Metazoa > Chordata > Amphibia > Caudata > Salamandridae > Triturus > Triturus cristatus. Next base: position 941,459,157 of record NC_140593.1, read on the forward strand.
CTATCATTGAATTGCAAACCTGTTGTGTTTTGCTCACTTCATATGACACATTCTACTATTGTATGTCCATTTTGCACTCACTTGGCATACATTTTGTGTCATCCTTTCATTAGCCACCAGGGTCTGATCTTGCATGGGTTCAAATGCTATATGTGAGCATATTGTGAAGCAGGACAACAGTGTTGTACAACACATACAACATATGGTGGAGGTGAAAGGCACATTTAATGAGCATTCAGCCTGATTTATTCTTGGGTTTTCTTCCCTTGGCCCAGCACCGCAACAGTGTGTGGGCACTGAACAGATGTCACAGCCAAACTTGTAGCAGAAGTCAGTGTGTGTCTTTGATTCTGGGAGGACCTCGTTGTACCTACAATGATAGGTGTGTTTTGCAACTTTACATTTCTGCAGCCACATGTGATGCACTAAATTTCTGGCACAAAGGATGAGCACAAGCAGTTGTGGGCACCAGCGTTGCTGAAGTGTGTTATACTTAATATCATGAGTGATCCCAGATATAACTTAGAATGGGCCCACTACCTAGATGCAACCTATATCACAATGACATGTCTATGAATCATGATGTGAGGTCCACTATCGTGTTTTGTTGATGGCCAACAAAAAAGCCCGCCAATGTAAGAGGTACATGACCAGCTGTGTGGACTGGGCATTTGATCTATATTGGAAACATTCGAAGTTGGACTGTGTATGCATTGTCAATACTACTGACCCTGGTATCTCACTTCTTGTTCATCATTGCCATATTTGTGCAAATTGGATTTCTTGATTAGGTCTACAGACACTATTACAACATAGTGGGGACACCCTTTTGACTAGTTGTGGCACTCGATTACAGGATTGGATTCCAGGGTCTGGGACTGTTGGTGAAAAACATGTCATGTTCCACAATTACAAAGGTATGATGAGCCAAGACATGTTATATTTTGTCTTTCGCTGTTCACAAATATAATTTGCTATAGGTGGATGTCCATTGACAACTCCAATAGTAATGCAGCTATTTTTTCATCTCTGGTTGACTTTCATACGTGGGCACTATATGTCCCTCTGTCACTCCTGACAATGTATGCATTTTGACCATTTCCTGTCCAGTTAGACTTACCAGTTGGTGAGGGTGGTATGCCTTTCTCTGTACGATGTTGATTCCTCCCAGTAGATGCAGGGACCTCTGATACTGCAGTTGTCTGTGCTCTGGCTGAATGTGTCAATGGGTGAAAAGAGAGAAAAGTAACCAAATGGGAAATGTGCTTGTGAAACTTTTCAGGGATTTCCCCATTTCTTATGCATGCTAACAGTGTTGTGTAGTACTGCCGCAGACTGGGCAGGTAGGAGCAGTGGTGCGTTGGGGATGTAATGGCGTGGCAGGGTGGGAAATGTTCAACAGAATAGGTGTATGACTATTTTGATCTGATGATTCTCTCACCGTCTGCTTTGTGACTTAAGCTGGCACAGGGTGATTTACTTCTTGGAAAATTTGTGGCAGGTTTACAAGCCCCTTAGAAAACATTTACACCGCTGCTGCGTCACTTCTGTGACACAGCGGTGGTGTAATACAGGTGACACATTTCGACTTATTCACACGTGATGCATCTACGGGGATGCGTCACGTTGTGCAGCCCTGCGTCAGCTGTGATGTAGGCAGGTGTGCGTTTCTTTGGGATATGCCTCGTAAAAGTGATGCAGTGTAATCGACGAGATTTCACTGAGTCACTTTTCATAAGGTGCTGCTATGCAACCTTACGCCTGCTTGAAGCACACGTAATGAGTGGCACAGAACGTTAGGTGTAGGCAGTCCATGGACATTTTTGGAGTTGCGTCACACTTGCGACACTACTCCAGCAAAGCACCCCTTAATGCCATCAGATGCAACACACATCTGTCTATCCCTGCGTCACAGTGCACCGCATTGTAAATGTGACTCATCCGCAGTTGCACAAGTGTTGAATTGTGTGTCGCATTGTTACTGGTGCATCCCTGCTGAAATTTGTCAATTGCTACTTAGCAGGGTTGTGTATTACGGCAACAGTACAGTGCCCATGATTTTTAAAGTGGGGGAGGGATTTGCCATTTCCATTGCAAAGGATTGTGGGACTTGTGGTGCTACATACAGAGGGTGACACATGAGTCTCTGACTGACTATAATTTTTATATACACTTTGGACAACTTCCTTATTCACAATGACAGTGCAACACAGACAATCTTTTCATGCACTTTTTCTTTTCATCCCACTTACCTGGTACCACATAGCGGACGTCACTAACAGGCAGCCCATGGACCAAGTGGGGGTGTATTGTGGTAAGGATATCCTCCTCCAGTGGGGTGAGACGGATGCGGGGTCCAGAGTATGCAGCAGGGAGGATCGGTTTAATTCGATTCAGGAGTATTTCTCCTTCACCCTCCGCCTTTCATCCTGCCACTTTTTCTTGATGTCCTGGACTGTGCGCCTCTCCTCCCCCAATGCTGTGACAGCAGTGGTTAATTACTGCCATAGGGCTGCCTTCTGTGTGCCACTGGTTCAGTAGGGTGGGAGTCCATAGAGGCATTGGTGGTGCCTCACTATAAACTCCACAAGCATGGTGGTCTCCTCTGCAGTGAAATTCTTCTTCCTCCTCAATAGTTCCATTATTCTCTGGCAGTGTCAGCGTTGTGAACACAAACGCTCTGTGGCCAAACCTGTTCCTTTAAATGTTTTTTGGTGCTGGTCAATTAGTGTTAATTGGCTTCAGCTGGAGCGTGGTGGGGGATGGTAGGCACTTGCAACATCATGGCAAATTGGAGCTGTTGGCTGGGATTGGCTGGAGCGTGTCAGCTGATGCATGGTGGGGGATGGTAGGGACTTGGACAGGTGTTTACCCTTGGCTCAAAAGATCAATGGCCACAGTTCATGTATTCTGGGTCGAATCGGAGCTTCCAGCCCGGGAGCGGAGCTTCCGGCCCAGAATCGGAGCTTCCGGCACAGGAGCGGACTTCCCGCTCCGGATGCGGAATTTCCGCTTCGGGGGTGGAAATTCCGGCCCGAGTGCAGAGGTAAAGTTAGTAGTCGTAAGTCCATTCTGTGAATAGCAAAAGTAGTAAGTTCATTCTGTGAATGCCAAAAGTAGTAAGTTCATTCTGTGAATATCAGAAGTAGTAAGTGCATTCTGTGAATACCAAAATGGTAGTAAGTTTAGGATTTGGTCTTAAGTTAGTTCTGTGAATCTGGGCCATGATTCCTGCAATAAGGTCTAGAATTAGCGGCAGACCACCAAACACCGAGTGCATGAAGTTTGGAATGGTTCCTAGGACTGCTTGAAAATACATGCACAATACCGCTCGTATCAGACATGTTTAAGATACGTCCCAACATTTGTGGAGAAATGTGTAGGGCAATTTGTCCTTAACAGAGCCTGTATCTCAGCCGAAGTCCTTGCAACTTATATATCATAGGTTTCTTTGGCCGAGGGCAAAGGCATGGTTTGTTGTAAAAGAATGGCTTTTATTCTGCTTAAAGTATCAATTCGTATAAAAGAGATGTTCAGTGAAGGCCATAGAGGCGACTCCCTGACTGTGTCTATTTGGGGGAACAAGACTTGCATACAGCAAGTGACCCTAGAAGTAACTGTTACTAGATATGGGATACCTGGCAACATGCCACACCAGCTCTGATCATTCAACATGAGGTAACTTCCACTTGAAAGTTGTCCAAATGTTGGATTAATCACAGCGGCTGGGGAACCTTGCAGGTGGCAGGATAAATTTGCTGTGGAACCGCTACAAGCCCCATGTAAACTCATAACCCGACATATGAGTCAACCGCTCAGTGCATTTTCACAGTGTGTACCGCTAATAAACACTTAACGCCCCCCACTGCAACATCTGTGTGTGTTAGGTAAATCCTAGGATATCCTGATGTATTCTTTACCCAACGTTTCATATTTGCCTACTGGCATGTGTTTAAGGCAATACTGAAAATGAAAAGTTGTAACAGGCAGAGTTATTTTGCCATGTATGATCCATTCTGTAGCTGGTTTTTCTGCTACTGTAAATGGCAATTTTTCCAGTCTTCCAATGCTCAGCACTGTATACTTCGCTCCCCTTTGTGGCAGCTCGATCTGTTTATCAGTGAGATTGTATTTCAGAAAACAGAAAGACGCGTTGATGAAACGCCAAGGCACAAAGCCTGCATGCACGTTTTGTAGCATCCAGCCTAATGACAGAATAGAACGTAATTGAGACTGGCCTTGACGCAGCAGGACCAAATCTTGTTCCACAATGTCTATAGCAGAGGATACAATGTTGCCCAATGAATATATCCTTGATGACAGAGTCATTAACCCATTGTCGGCCACAGCGAGTGATTTCTCTAAATTAATACGATCAATTTCTCATATTCTTTCTGCAGCGTCTGCTTGGGTAACCTTCCATATTTCATTATAAGCAGCATAGATGCCGGCATATATGAAACGTTTATGGCGCATTTTTCTTGGACCTAGCCAGAATTCCCAAAGGTCCGCATCTTCTTTAAGTAAAGATAACTGTTGTTTCACATCCTCTAGTGTAGATGTCTGCAGCCAATCAAGGCATAGTTTTCCTACACCTCATGTTGTTACTACCCCTGGAGGCTGTCCTTGAACATAGCGTGGGTCTGGCCTATTGATTGTTAGACCTTGTGTCCTGTTCAGGAATCTTTCTTGACAGATGTTTGTGTTTGTGGGCCAGAACAACCATTTTTTCCATTCGGAATCTGATCTGTTGTTTTGTAAGATAGTAGGTACGTCGACCACCCCCTGTGTAGTACTATTACTTGCAGGTGTAGGTATGGATGGTTTGTTTATGTCTTTGATCTTGGCTAACCCAAGGCAAGACGTTTGTTGGACAGTGTCATTCAAAAACATTATTTGCTGCGGGATCATACAGGCTCTAAACTAAGCTTCTATCCCTTGCACTTGGCAATCTTTTGTACCCCAGACAGATTCTGTGTCAATTGTGTCTTTCCAAAAGTCGAAACCCTGTCTAGACAGTTGTGCAATAAATGCTGCAGAATACATTTGTCTTGTATTAGTTAACATATTTTTTGTTCCTGTTTTGTTCACATTTTTAAAGTAAAACATTTCTGCATTGGATATATTGTACCCTGAAAAATATGGTAACTTCATTTCAAACGTTTTTGAGCTACCCCTTGGTGGTGTAGGACAATGTTCCCATTGGTTATACATAAATACATTTCTAGGTGTTGCAGATTTATGCAAGAAATGATGACCATAGTGGTTGTAACAAAAAAGCTGTTCATATTCTGTTGAACCCTCTAAGTATTCGTGGTTAGAGAATGCAGCAGACTTTTCTAGATCAGACATCATGTTATTAACAGCCTCAAAAGTCCCAATCATCAGAATAGGTACTGTAGGTAATAAAGTCACTTAATGAAATTTTAAATAAGTGTGGAATCTTCAAAAGTTCAGACGGACAGAATGTATTATAATCCGTTTTGTCCCAAACTATACCATCTTGTAACGGAACGGCTGTGATGTTCACTGCTGACAAATCTCTTGCTTCACAATGGGATGATTTGTGTGGTTTCAAAAGTAAGTTCACATTTTTACTTCCTGTGTCCAAATGAATATATCTTCCATCTATCAACCTGCTCAGAGTTATTAATAAATCTAGCCAAAGCAGAAAGAAAAATATTCCAGAAATAATCCATAGTTCAATCCATGGTGAAACCAGATAAGTCTTTTTCCCGTGTTGAAAAAAATCTTGTTCTTGTTCTTAGAAAGTTCTTTTTGCTGGCTTCATTTCAGGCTCACTGGGATCCTCAGAAAACGTATCAAAGTTAATGAAATAGCCAGAAGCAGTTCTGTCAATTGTTGAAATTGCATCAGGATTCTTTGAAAAAGCTGGAACCAGTGGATCACTTGTTATGTTTGTGTAGACAGGTGTATCATGACAAACTGTTATTTGGGTTTCAAGAGGAATGAGTTCCATAGCATTGTTGCTTAGTCCTTCATTTCTTACTGTTGGATTCTCAATGGTGATGAGTCTTTCAGTTTGAACCTCTTGGATAGTAGCTAGAGGAGTGCGTCTGCTACTTGGTCGGAGTCCACATGGCCTACTGCTTAGTATCGACCACATAGTGTGGTTTGTTGAGGTCGATGGACACAAATCATTTTTCCTTTTTACCAGCAAGGGGCGGCAGAAGTACTGTTCTTGATCCTTGGATTACTAGGACAGGTACTGGTTGTCTGTAAGAAGGCCCAAACTGCTTCTCGTCCGCGATCTTCTCTCTGACTGGATCCCTGAGCTTTGGGATCCAGACAGGCCTTGCTGGGACGGCTGGATTATTCCCAGTGGTGGTTGGCTTCAGGAACACGTTGCTTTGTTTCGATCTTAGTTAATTTAAGTCCTGTAAAACAGCCAAACGATCTTTGATATCAAATGGTTTATTTTCCACCACTGTGCCTTTACATTCGAGATCAGGAACCCATATTCTTGTCCCAAATAGGACCTCATATGGAGTGACCCCCCTAGATAACTTCTTGGCAAATTGTTTAATGAGCGTTGGACCCCATAAAGATGTTTAACCCACCCATCGCCCGAACCTAATACCCTAGCTGTAATAGACCGCTTTATGTCCCGGATTTTCCTTTCCACAACAGAATTTCCCTCAGGATGGATTGGAGAGGAGTACCACAATGCAACGCCCAAACTGGACATGGCTTCTTTGTAAGCCCGAGAGCTAAACGCAGGGCCCTGGCCAGAATGCAGTGTGCCAATTGCGTATGTGCCGATAAAGACTTGCAAATCTTTTATAACAGTTTGAGCGTCAGCCGAGCGCTGAGGCCTCATCCATAGTAACTTTGACTTAGTGTTTGCGGGATTGCATTCGTCCAAGAGGACACCTGCACATAGATTGTCTAATGCTGTCTAACAATGGTGTCTGTACTTGGCAGGCTACTTGGCAGTCTGGTGTCTGGTGGCGTTCTGCACTGCGATCTCTATTGCAGTCTATGCAGTTATTAATGAGGATGTGTATTCATTCCAGGCCACCAGTACATCTATTTTAATGTTAATATTGTTTTAGAGATCCCCTGATGTAACAGACCTTCTCCCAGATGTGCTTCATAAATCAAAGCTGCTCTACGTTCCATGTTTGGAATTACCCTATCCCCCACTCCACGGATTCGAGCAAACGGAACGGGGTTCGCATAAATTATATACGAGTATTTGAGTGGAAACTTTTTAGGTAACGCTGCACCACTGCCTTTGCTTGAAGCATTGACAGCTAATAATATTTCACTGTCTATGCTCATTTTTGAACTAGTGATTGCTGCTACGGAAGCCGATTATACAGCACCCTTCGCGGCTTCATCAGCCAATGAATTCCCTGCAACGTGAACGCCATCACGTTGATGACTCACGTGAGTGTTTTGTAGTCTATCTCGCAACTGAACTACTTGTTCCAAAAGCATTTTGTGCTTGATTGTGCCACTTTTTGTATCTTTGAAACCATTTTGAAGCCAATTCTGTAAATATTCATTGTATGATTGTACACAGTAAAAAGAATCGCACACTGTGGGGCCGATTCCGATTCCGGCCGCAAAACGAACCGACCGACACGGACCCGGACCGGATACCGACCGACACGGACCAGCGCCGTACGACCCGTGCAGTCCGATGCAACTTGTGTGAATTACAACCGACACGTACGGAATACAAGCAGTACGACCGAGTCGTAGGGAAAATAGTGATCCGGCTGGAAAACTGACGCAAATTTCACCGACTGACACGAACCCGGAATGAACCCGACCGACCCGTACCCGCGATGTCCGATCCGCGCAGTACGATGCAATGAGTGTAAAACCAGACCGACTCGCACGGAGACCAAGCCGCACGATCAACACGCACAGACAACCGGGCCCACAAGCAATAGAGACCTTCACGACCGATGCGTATAAAACACAGAAGATAGGCAGCGTGAATGAGGCGGAGAAGCCCGCACGAGCCAACATCAGCGTCTGTTTCCATCAGATGAACGTCTCCTTCATGCCTACAAAACCCAAAGGAAAAAAGACAAAAAAAGGACCAAACAAGCAATGACAAAAAGCCAATAAATATCAAATAAAAAAAACTGGGACAAAGACACACCCACAACTCCAACTATATAAAGGACTACAATCACTATCATCATCCCTTGCAAACAGGAGACACAGCCAGCAGCAAACACCATTACACAGCAATCACAGACACACTCACAACTCACCCATCACACAACCCAGACACCATCAGCACCTCATCCAAAAGCACACACACATACAGCCAGCAAAACCAACACCAACCCACCCTCACTTGCACCCTCACACACACATCCCTCAACACCACCACCCATCACCATGCCCCCAAAGAAGAATCCAAAGTTCACAGATCACAGATAGTGAGTTAGAAGTGCTGGTAGATGAGATCATCAGTGTAGAGCCACATTTGTTTGGTACATTGGTCCAAAGGACCCCCCTGTCACAGACAACAAAGATGTGGGCGAGGATTGTGGACAAGGTGAACGCTCAAGCACCAGCAAGGCGCACAAAGAATGATATCCAGAACAGGTGGTATGATGTGCGCAGGAGGGTCAAGAAACTCATCGAAAAAGATCACGCCCTGAGTCAGTGCACCGGGGGTGGCCCTTCTGCCAAACCAGCCTACTTCAGGACCTGGGAGGAGAAGGTGCGGGACATCCTACCACCAGGGAGCGTCCATGGGATAACAGACATACCAGAGCCTGGTGAGTACACAAACAACATACCCAAGATTGTGTGGCAAAGGGACAGTGAAACCATGCACCGCAAGCAAAGCTACACTAACCAATAGATAATCATACCAAGATGTGTATGTCAGTCAGACAAACTCTATACCTGCCATCTCATAGTGACTTGGAACTGTATCATGACATGCACCAACCTACAAACAAATAGAGCAAGGCAGTGGCACAAAGCTAAATAGACACTGCCAGACAATTTGCCATCACAAACACACTACCTCACAGTACAGCTGACTGACAGGAAGGAATTGTGGGGATGCAGGTGAGTGTATGCAAAAGCATGATGGGGCCTGTAGTCACAGATAATGCTCCCCCTCCTGATTGGCCCATCAAGACCTCTCTGAAACATGCCCACATCACAGGGAGTGGAAAATGACTGACAAGATGGCTGACACTGGCTCCTGCTGTGGGGAGCACAAGGCCCTGCTAGGGCATGTGCACAAATCAGAAGCAGGACACCACTGACTGACATCCTGAAAGATAATTTGCACGCCCCACAATGGAAGCACGTTTCATGTTGGGATGTCTGGCCAGGTGGGAAGGAGGACTGACAGCTCTGACCATACTTACCAGCATGTGGAGACACACACACCCCTCAACACAAACTCCACACAACTCACTGGGTAGAATGCATTGACCCACACCTCTGTGAAATATCAGCAAAAGATACACCATACCGGGTCCTGCTGTGTGAAGCACAGGGGCTCTCTTTGGACTTGTAGCCAAACAAACACCAGGATTTCACAGTCAGCCATCTTGCCATAGCTGTCACACCCCCTCACAGGGAAGCAGAGTCAAGCCAGGAGAATGATGGGAGTTGCAGTCACAGACAATCTACACCCACACACATGGCCCAGCAAGTTCTAACTGAACCATACTCACCCCACAGGGAGTGGGAAGGGACTGACAGGATCTCTGACACTGGGCTCTGTTGTGGGGAGCACAAGGCCATGCTGGGAAATGGGCACCAACAAACACCAGGACTACACAGTCAGCCATCTTGGCATTGCTGTCACACCCCCTCACAGGGAAGCAGAGTCAAGAGGAATGAAGTATGGGCATGCTGGGAAGGGGTGTGTAGCCAGGAGCATGATGGGAGTTGCAGTCACAGACAATCTACACCCACCCACATGGCCCAGCAAGCTCACACTGAATCATACTCGCCTCTCAGGGAGTGGGAAGGGACTGACAGGATGTCTGACACTGGGCTCTGTTGTGGGGAGCACAAGGCCATGCTGGGAAATGGGCACCAACAAACACCAGGACTTTATAGTCAGCCATCTTGCCATTGCTGCTACACCCCCTCACAGGGAAGCAGAGTCAAGAGGAAGGAAGTATGGGCATGCTGGGAAGGGGGTGTAGCCAGGAGCATGATGGGAGTTGCAGTCACAGACAATCTACACCCACACACATGGCCCAGCAAGTTCTAACTGAACCATACTCGCCCCACAGGGAGTGGGAAGCGACTGACAGGATCTCTGACAATGGGCTCTGTTGTGGGGAGCACAAGGCCATGCTGGGAAATGGGCACCAACAAACACCAGGACTACACAGTCAGCCATCTTGACATTGCTGTCACACCCCCTCACAGGGAAGCAGAGTCAAGAGGAAGGAAGTATGGGCATGCTGGGAAGGGGGGTGTAGCCGGGAGCATGATGGGAGTTGCAGTCACAGACAATCTACACCGACCCACATGGCCCAGCAAGCTCACACTGAACCATACTCACCCCTCAGGGAGTGGGAAGGGACTGACAGGATGTCTGACACTGAGCTCTGTTGTGGGGAGCACAAGGCCATGCTGGGAAATGGGTAACAACAATATCAAACTCTGTCCGTGACAAGCTGGGAAAAAGCAGTCAACAGGCAGGCATCTGTTAGTAAAGTAGAAAATGGCATGTTTGTGGACCATCGATGCATGTAGAAACATAACTCAAATCGTGTTTCTCTTCCAAACACAGGTGGTGCTGGGCACCTTGCACCAAATGAAGAGGATTCCCAGTCCCAGACTCTGGCGGACACTGAGCTCTCTGGTTTGACTCTGTCTCTGTCCTCTTCGGATGACGACGACCAACCTGGCCCCTCCGGTGTGAGTCATCATGCAGCACCAGCAGCATCAACATCTGCACCCCCTGTACCCACACCTCCAGCATCTGGAAACTGACAGGGCACCCCTGCCAAAACGGACAGACCAAGGCCACTGAACACCCACAGCACAGGGACACAGGACCCCCCGGAAGCTACAGCAAACACCACCAGCAACACCACCCAAGGGGTCCCAGTGTCACCTGTGCGTCCCGCCGCTGTTCCTGCCCGTGTGGATAGGGGTGCTAGGAGGGGTGGGAGGCAGAGGGCGCGCCTTGCAGATGGGTCTGGACTGCATGATGACTCCCACCTGGCACGCATCATAGATGCGTAGCAGGATAGCACCGGAGGATTTGGCCAGGTAGTGGGGATCCTCAAGGACATGCAACAGGAGCATGCTGCCCACCATGCCCGCATGGAGGCCAAGTGGGATGCCCTTACAGCGGTGCATCGGGACATACTCCAATGCCTCCGCCAGATCAACACAAACCTGTCCACACCTCCCTGTGTGGCCAGAACATCTGTTGCAACACCATCTGCCAGCGCCACAGGGAGGGAGGAGGACTCTGGCGGAGAGTCCCCTGCACCGCAGAGGCCTGCAGCTGTGGATCCCCCCCCAGGAAGAAGAGGGGTCATCCGAAGAAGGACATGTGAGAGGCAGATGTCCCAGCACATCCCCTAAGGCCTCTAAACCTGTTCTGGACAATGTTCTTTGCGTGCAACCCGTTCACCTTGTCCAATCGCACACAACTCTCCCACATGACATGGAGGGTTCATGTTGGGTCAATGTAGCAAGTGACTGTGGACTTTACTCTGGACATTTCATCTACCTGCACATCCAACTCTAATGTGAACTTTGGATTCCAAAAACAATGTACAGCACCCACCATCCTGTCTACTTTCCTCACACATGTTTGAAAATAAACTCACTAGTACACCATACTTGCCTCTGTTGTGATTCCAACTTGTCATGTGTCATGGAGATGTCGATCTGCTACACAACACCGTGCATGCCAAATACTGCAGCAATGTGACCAACGTAACGTGAGTCATGGTGATGTGACACATGTGAGGGAGACACACCACTATGGCACCACAACACATACTCACCATCGCCATGTTACTCATCCTTCACAATGATGTTAACCTGAAACACATTGGCATGCACAGACACAACACCAACCCCAGTCAGTGGTAACAAGTTCACAGGTGAGGTAAGCAGATGTCAGTCAGATGTGGAAAGACAGTCAACGCACATAACAAAGCGTAGCACAGGTTCATTACACATCAGCAACATGTTTATTCCACAATATTTGCACGGTAATTCTACGTAACAGTGGACACATGCTCACAAAGTGTTGGAGAATTGAAATCGAGGGATGTGTGGTACATCAGTTGATGGGAATTGACAACTTCCACACTGGTGTTGGATTCTGGGTGTTGGGGGTCAGTGTTGACCAAACAACAGGCAAAGTACCCTGGGAAGGACAGACACAAGACACAGTCAAAAGCACAGCAGAACAGGAGAGAAATGCAATACACATGCACAAAACATGTTGTAAGAAACCTACACAAAAACAAGTTAGCAGTACTACCCTATTGTGGAGGACTCACCACCTGAATGGACACATCACTGAACGCATCCATTTTTTTTTTTTTTGGAGACCGCTACGGTGGAGTTCCACGCCTCCACGTAGCACCTGAGAGCCCTGCTGTCGCCCCTCCCCCCTCCGTGAGCTCGTGGTCGATGGCGGCCGCTCTGCGTTCTCTGCTCCGTGCCGCAAGTATGCTGTTCTCTTTGTGCCATGTCATTGCGCCCTTTTTGGAGTTCGATTGCAGAGATTAGCAGCGGAACAGCAGCGGAATAGCGGGACCGGGACAGCGTTACCGGGACAGCGATAACAGGGCAAGCTGTCTTGACTGAATCACCTGAATCACCTGAATTCTCTGGAAGAGACGTGATTCACAGCGGTGCTATGTGCTGGGCTGAGTTGCTGGGCTGAGCTTTTTCATCGCACGGCTGCAAGGTCGTATCCTCAGTGATTTCCCGAGAAGCTTCACAGTTTATCCTCACGTTAGCACGGTGAGCTGTCATCATTAATAAACGCCGAGGTCCACATTGCTTGGAGTTAAGCTACTGTTGTAGTAATTCTTCATTACCTCGGTAAGAGACTTTTGCTGCCTCCGCTGCTGCAGCCGGTCCTTGGCTACATTGTATTTTGGGCAGACTGGTGTAAACTCTTTTTTTTTTTTTTTTTTTGCTGCTGATAGCCAGATAGCAGTTAAAGTGTGCAAGGTATGTCAAAATCGCAAGCTCCAGTCCCAGTTTTCATTTTTTTTTTATGGATTTGGCAACGTAAATGTGGAGTTTGCTGCAGCAGTAATTCAATTGGTCGTCTACTGACTTTCTATACAGTTGGACAGAGTGAGGTGTTAGTCCACGCTGCTAGAGTTGTCTGCCCTGCCGCTGCACTTCTATATTTTGTACTGCAGCCGCTGTGTGGGCTAGATTCTCGGTCTCAGCACTTTTTGATGGGCTGAATTTCACCTCTAATACAATTGTCGCACTGTTGCTACCGCTGTTACTCATACTCACCGGTGTAAAGTTATTTCGCAATCACCAGTCTTAATAATGGGTAAGCAGTTGACGGCCAAGGCCAAGGCCAAAATACGACGTCAACAATTAAAAGAGAATTCAGTAAGAGCCAAGCGGGCTGGGTCAGCCGCGGAGAGAGAAATCTCCTCTCTTGAAAATTCTGAGAGCTTTGGAGAAGGTGAGGATGGTCTCTCAGGCGGCAGCCCGACCCAGGTTATTCATCAGAGTCCTTGCAAATCTACTGTTAGTGCGGCAGAGGAGATAATTGAGTCACCAGTGGGGGGAATAGCCGTGGCTCTATTAGGTTCAGAAGCTAAATTACCTGAGATAAATCAGAACCTTAATCCTGTGGCCTCACTCGATTCACAGTCATCATCTAAAGAGGCCACATTACCCTCTGCTTCCAAGGCTTCCAAGGCTTCTAAACAATTCCCACTGTTTGAGCGAAAAGCAGCAAGATACGACCTTAATAATACAGCTGGTACTGGGGCAGTATCTTCAGGTGTTCCAACTTCCTCAAATCTTTCTTCCTCAATAGTTATCCCTCCCATTGAAAGTCTTGCTTCAGCGGCTGGTTCCAGTACTTCTTTGACTATTCCCAGTGAGGTGACTTTATCTCAGAGTCCGATTATGGGGATGGATACTGAAACTGCTGGGGACTTTCAGATCTCAGTTAAGGATATGCTGAATCTAATCCTGCAAGAAATTAGAGAGATGAAGCAAATGCAAAAGATGGAAACGGAGGTGATTTGTAAGCGTCTGGACAAAATTAAAGACTCTATGGCTTCCTTTTCTAATCGTCTGCAAGAGTCTGAGACTAGAATTTCTAGGGTGGAGGACAATCTCGTCACCGCACAGAAAGAGATTATCATTGGTTCTAAATTTTCAAAGGCCTTCGAATCCAAACTGGATGAGTTAGAGAATTATAATAGAAGGTCAAACCTTCGAATAGTAGGTGTACCTGAAAATATCGAGGGATCGGACATGACAAAATGGATCACTTCCTTTTGTTCTCAAGAGGTCATCCCTGAGTTTAAGGGGGACTTAACAATTACTAGGGCGCATCGAGTACCAGCTCGTCCATTCCCTAACTCTCCGTTTCCTCGGACTATCATTGTTAACTTCGCCGATGTTCGGGTTAAAGAAATAATCCTATCCCAGGCCTTTAAGCAAAGACAATTTCAGGTTAATCCCACCACTAAGTGTCGGATTTTTTCCGATATGTCGGCTGCTGCTGCTAGACGGAGAAAGGACTTCGTAAAGATTCTTCAGTTATTTAAGGACAAAGGAGCTCAAGCATCGATTGCACAGCAATCAAAGTTAAAAGTTTTGATCAAGGGCAAATTCTATTTGTTTACAGATGTTGATGAGGCTCGGGAGATGCTTGATAAGTTGGCTCAAGGTTAGGCTAAGGTTGGAATATGGTTTGATTTGTCTAGATGGGTATTCGCATATTTTAGTTAGGGGGTGGGGGGGGCAGGTGGGAACTCGGGGGTCATGGGATTCGGGGCGCACTTCCAAGGCGCTCTTATGAGAGGGGTTGGTGCCATGTGGCCAGCGTGGGAGGGAGGTACAGAGGTAGTACAGGGCCACGGGACCAGGGTTAGGGGGGGGAGCACTTGGGTAGAGGGAAGCGCACTTGGGTGGAGGGGGATGTGGGGTAAAAATGAAAAAAATGAAATTCTTGTGGTTCACGATCCAAAATTTTGTTGGCAAGAAGATTTTCTTAATAATTAATGTCTATTGGAGGGGTTAGAGTGGTCTCTTTCAATGTCAATGGATTGAATAATAAAAAAAAAATGCGCACTATTGAGCTCTGGATTAAAACAGAGCGCCCAGCAGTTGTGATGCTGCAAGAAACCCATATTTCTGTGGAGAAAATTAACTCTTTTTCAATGTTTAAAAATTGGTCCTTATATTGTGGGTTTTCATGTGCTCAACAATCTCAAAGGGGAGTTGCGCTGTTTATTAATCGTAATTTAGATGCAGAAATTATTCAGTTTGAAGATGGAGGAGCTGGGCGGTGGTGTTGGGCTACTTGTGTAATTAAAAACAGGAATAGGCCAATTACCTTTGTTAGTTATTATGCCCCTGTGGAAGATAGTGCCGCCATTTACGAGGAGTTATTTCAATCATTACTATTGGTCAGAGGAGATATAGTTATAGGCGGGGATTTTAATATCCTTATCGACAAAAAACTTGATTCCACGGGTCTTTTGAAGAAACAATCTAAACCAAAGTCATTAAGGTCCATTATGAAGTATTCCGCATTACTTGATCTGTGTGACCCATGGCGATTGAAAGTTCCTCATAAACAAGAATTTACTTATTGGTCGGGAAGACATAGATCCTCCTCTCGTATTGATTTTTTTTTGGCCTCTAATTCATTAGAATTTTCATATCAGAAATTTTTGCATAATGGCTTTTCAGACCACGCAATGTTGGTAATCGAGTTTAAAGTAGGGGAAGAAATTAAGTCCCCTAAGAGATGGATATTTAATAAAATGTACCTACAAGATAGCATTTGGGTATCCTTTTTAAAGTCTGAAATTGCTGACTTTATTGCTCGTAATTCACACACGGCCCCATTACATATTATCTGGGACTCACTAAAAGCCTTTGTTCGTGGTATTATTATCGCCAAAGACGCAGAAGAATGGCGTACTATTAAACAGACTAGGACCTTACTCTATCAAAGAATCTGTTCTCTGACTCAGCTTCGACAATCAAATTTCTCTAGTCTTGCGCAAAAAAAATTAAACGAGGCCAAACGTGAATTAAGTACGCTTTTTGCTACACAGAGTGAACAGCAATTCCTTATACAATCTCAAAGGAGTTATGAGGAGAGTAATTTTTCTGGCAAACTCCTTGCTTGGCAGGCTAAGGAGCAAGCCGCTGCAAATTCAATTCGTACTTTGACGTCTCCTACCACTCTGTTAGACACATCACAGCTTGATCTTATTGGTACTATAATGCTTTCTCACTATAAACAGATATATAGTCATCATCAGGAAATAGACCATTCTAGGCTTTTAAATTTCTTAGCAAGATATGATATGCCTTCTCTATCTCTGGCAGATAGTGGAGCCATGATGAGTTTATTTTCAAAGTCAGAGCTGGAATTAGTGGTAAAGAACCTCCCAATCGGTAAGGCCTGCGGCCCGGATGGCCTCCCCGCTGAATTTTTTTAAGGTTTTCTTCTGCGCCTTTTCGGATTTGCTACTAAAATTAGTTAATTATATGTTAATGGGTGGGCAAGTTCCAGATTCTTTTGGGGAGGGCACAGTTGTCAGTTTTCCTAAAAAAGGCAAAGATCCCAAAGATCCCAATTCATATAGGCCTATTACATTACTTAACACTGATTATAAGATCCTTACCAAATTATTATCAATACGTTTTAATCATATTGCTAAGGATCTTATTCACCCGGATCAGAATGGCTTTGTGGCAGGTCGACAATTAGCCACAAATACACATTTTCTCGTTGAGGCTTTAGATTATTTTCAGACCAATAAAATTTCCGCTTTAATTTTATTATTAGACGCGGAAAAAGCTTTTGACTTAGTGGTATGGACAACTTTATTTGTTATTTTAAATCACTTTGGAATTCCTCCACAGATTATTAGCTTAATTCAAAATTTGTACACGGGTGCCAAAGCAAATATAATCATTAACTCAGTTATGGTTGGTAAAGTATCGGTTCAGCGGGGCACCAGGCAAGGCTGCCCCTTGTCCCCTATTCTTTTTGCTTTTTTTATTGAACCATTAGCCACAGCTATTAGGGAATCCGTAAATATCTCTCCTCCTATTTCCTCTATGGCAAAAATCAAACTATATGCCGACGATATTTTATTACTGATTAAGTCGGATATTCAATCTCAAACTGCCGCTCTTCAACTTTTTGAGGAATTCGAACATCTGGGTGGTTATCGTATTAATAAAAAAAAAACTGAAATATTAGTCTGTGGGGGGGGGCGAGGTTGAGCTACATACTGATTTATCTGGCTGTATTAATTCTAGACCGAAGAGGTATCTAGGAGTTATGTACTCGGTTTTGGTTTCCGAGTTAGTTATGTTAAACTTTGATCCTCTTCTACGCAAGGTTCAATCTTTATTTAATAGATGGGAATCGTTGCCATTTTCCATCCTAGGGCGAGTGGCACTTATAAAAATGTCTATTCTGCCGCTATTTAACTTTTTATTCTCTGCCATTCCCTGTTTTTTGCCCAGTAGTTTTTTTTCAAAAGTACAATCACTATTCACAGGGTTTATATGGGCAAAAAAAAGTCCCAGGATCGCAATGCGGATCCTTTACGCCGATACAGAATTGGGAGGTTTAGCTGTACCCAATATTAAAGATTACTATAGCGCATATTTTGGCCAATATTTAGAGCGGTTTAAATCCGGAACGCAGACCCCAACTGTGTTTATTAATTTCTTTATTAATAGAATTTGTCATGAGGTTCAGATTCCTTCTCCGTTACATATTTCTAAATTACCGAAACTTACTCGTTATAAGACGATGCTTTGGTTTTTTAAGCGTCAGGATGTCTTTCTTAAAAGATATTCTCTCCCGCAATTTAATCTTAGAACTCCCTTAAGGAATGCTCTCCTTTATTTAGGAATAAAAATTGGAGTTGATACTGTATTACAATGGGCACTTTTGGGATTTCACTCTTTGTCAGATTTCTTGAGGGAAGGGACATGGTTGTTACCTGGAGAGATGCAGCTTCTAATTCCTGGGATCTTTATGTTACTTGGTTCGTATGCTTTTATTTTTAAAACGTTGGTACAAGTTGAACCAGTCAGCATTGGTTCCTCCAATCAACTATGGGATGATTTGTTCACGATTTGCAGGATGAGGAAGCCAGGGGTATGGAAACGTGTTCTTGCAGAATATACTGCGGATGATCTTAGTCAAAAAGCAATGAAAAAATGGCAAGAACAGGAGAACCATGTACTTACTATTAATACTTGGAAAATGATAAATAAACTGAATTTTAGTGTTCTTCGAGGATCTAATTGGAGAAGAATGCTGTTTTTCAGTAAATGGCTTCTGTACCGTACCCCTGCTGCCATTGCTAAAATGTTTCCCAATACTATTGCTACTTGTTTTAGATGCCAGCAATATACTCCTGCAAACTGGTCCCACACTATAGCTAACTGTGTTAAAATAATCCCGTTTTGGAATGAGATATTCGAATATATGCAAAAGTATTGTGGGATTCCGATTACTTATAATGTTAAATTAATATTGTATGGCTACGATTCCAATCTTGGTTTGACAGAACAGTGGGTTAAACTATTATTTATTGCAATGGCAGTTGCAAGGTCATTAATCCTGCAGAACTGGAAGTCAGTTCATGTCCCTCTCTTTACTGCCTGGTTGCAAAAAATTAGGAATGTTAGAAAGTCTGAAATGCGATATGCACAGCGAATAGGCGGGATTATGAAGTTTGATAGAATTTGGAATCTTTACTTTGTGTAACGGTTGATTTCCGTTTTGTGTAAATTATTTTCTTTATGTAATTCTGTATTTTTTCTTTCTGCTTGCCAATTTTTATTTATTTTTTCTTTGTGTGCCAACTTATGGTTGTATTAATTGTATTTTTGACACAAGATTTTCAATAAAAAAAAAAAAAAAATCACTGAACGCATCCAGTCAAGTGGCACACAGACACACTCAGACAGCAACAGAGCAGCCAAAACACATTCAAGGTTACCTCCATACATTGACATAACAACCCTGAAAACTCACATTCAGGTGAAGAAGTTGTTGATGAGCTGTGAGCGGACGTCACCCTCATCCTCATCATCACTGGCATATTGGCCCAGGCCGGGATCCTCCACAGGTGCCGGAGGTTGGTCATCGTCATCCTGGATGAGAGGCACCTCCTTCCGCACTGCCATGTTGTGTAGCATGCAGCATACAAGGATTATTTTGCACACCTTTGCAGGCTCATATCGGAGGGCCCCTCCGGTCTTATCCAGGTAGCGAAAGCGGCTTTTCAGGAGGCCGAATGTCCACTCAATCACCCTCCTGCTCCGACTATGTGCCTCATTGTAGCACATCTCGGCTGGTGTCACAGGGTTCCGGAGGGGTGTCGGCAACCACGGCATGTTGGGGTATCAGGAGTTACCTACACACACAAAAATGAACAAGTAACTGAGTTTTGTAGGAGTGCGGAATACAACATTGACAAACACACACAATGAGAAACAGTCAGTACACACTGACAAGCCAGGCATGCTGAGCTGGCATCTGTGACATCAGCGTTGCAATCCGACTACTCCTCATTATGTAGGCATCGTGTGCCGAACCAGGGAACCGTGCACACACATGTGTGATAGACATTTCAGCAAGACATACCACCAGAGCATTGAAGGAGTGGTAGTGCATCCTGTTCCGGTATGCCTGCTCATGTGCCTTTGGTGGTATCAGGGCCACATTTGTCCCATCAATAGATCCGATGACGTTCGGCATCCTCCCCAGTGTACAAAAGGCATCCTTTATTTCAGGGAGTTCAGCTGGGCTAGTGAACTTGATGTACAGGTCTAGGAAATGCAATATCCCCTCGCGTAGCACCCGACTAAACATCGTTTGCGACATACCACCAGCTGTAGCCACAGTGTACTGGAAGGTACCAGTAGCAAAGAAGTGCAGGGCTGCCATCACCTTCACCTCTGGGGTCAGTGCTGTAGGGTATGTCCGGCCAGGTAGCAGATGTGGCGCCAACTGCTCTGCCAACTCCTCAATCAGTGGCCTGGTGAAGTGGTACCGTCTGATGCAGTCGTGTTCCTGCATGGTTGCAAGTTCTGGGAATGGTCTATGGACAGCTGGTGCCCTGCAGTACAGAGATGCACAAAGGAAGATTGTCAGTTCATCCACCCATGTGGCCATGATCAGGCTCAATATCACATGATAGATCATGACATTACACAATGTACTGAGGTGTGTGCTGTTGGGTATGGACACATATGTCACCTACATGACCATCACCTCACATCTCAATTCCACATGTCCACATGAGTCCCATGAAGTGCAATGGCCAATCATCTGGCTGTGTCACCCAACCTATGTACTGCTGTGGCATTCCAAACACACACCACAGTGACAAGTGAGGCCTGATGTCTCCCAGGCACCACAGATCTTTGCCATGCAGAAACCCAGGGTCCCTGTATTGCCACATGGACACTGGCATGGACATAGCGTATCACGCACCCACCACAAGGCAAGCGTAAGTCCCAAAGGTAGTGGCCACTGTTGTTCCTGCAGGCCCTACATGTACGTCTCTTAGACACACACACACCATCAATGTTGATGCATATACCACATGGATGTGGAGACTGTCACCCATTGGGCACATTTGATCAGACACATCTGAGACACAACATGCACACAGACTGTGGGTGCACATCAGTATTGTGGCTACAGGTCTCACTGTGACGTACATGCCATCACCCCCTGGTCTCAGGGTGTATGTGACATGCCACAAACATATCCAACATGAAACTGTGTCTGTGACTCCTGCCCATTACTGTACAATTGCACATCACAGTGGTAATGTGCATGACACACAAAGAACTCTGCCCCCATGTACACGTGCACAGCCTGGGAGTGGCTGCACAAAAGTGCCACCCAACAAACCAAATGTGGCCCCCCCAAACACCCAGGGAATGCAGCCTTACATGAAATGGGACACTGTGTGGGCAATGCTATAGTGTGGTAGGTGTGCACAGGTGTCCCTGGCTAGTAATTGTGTGTTGAATCCGTAGAATAGTCACACCAATGAGGTCTGATGCGGGTGACAATGCGTACGCATTGCACGGTTCATGACCGAGCGTACGCTTTGCCATTGAAGGCAATGAGGTCCGACGCGGGTGACAATGCGTACGCATTGCACGGTTCATGACCAAGCTGTGCGTACGCTTTGCCATTGAATGCAATGAGGTCCAACGTGGGTGACAATCATGCATACGGGTCGGGCAGGCATGGTCCGAGACAGGCGTACGCCTTGGCCATTGAATCGTATGGAGACAGGTGCATGTGTATTTTCAAAATACGCGTTGTACAGTCAGTTGACCGAGCCGGGCGCACCCATTGGCTCTGGACTGTCATGGAGACGGATGCGGATTCAAAACTTGTACGAGTTGTGCACTGGAAATTCAGTTGGATGCCTACAACAATGTTGCAATTTCATGAAGGTGAAGGTTTGAATGATGCGGAGGCATGTACGAGTCGTACAATTCCATGGATTGGGACGATTCATAGAATGCAACCGTGTTGGACCTATCACTTGGGACACATGGCACAGACTCTGCCTCTGCAGCACAGATATAAGGCTGGCTGGCCCCCAGGGAGCTCACTTGCCTGCACTACATGCTTCTGGACCACATCCCTGCTACCACTGCTGCTGTCTCTGCATCCTCTGGCTCCTGCTATGGCACGTACTGTGGAGATGGCCCCAGCCTTCACTGAGGGGGAGAACCAGGCCCTGCTGGATGGGTTCCGTCCACAGTACAGCAAGCTCTAAAGGAAACCAGGGGAGCAGGTGAGTGTGCAGTCCACTGCCTTCCTAATTATGCCTGCTGTCTGACTAGCAGTACTAGCAGTGTGTACACCAGTGGCAAGCATTCTAACTGACTACTTTCATCCCCCAAAGTGTGTAGGTACATGTAATGAACAGGTGTCCTGCTGCTAAAGTGCATTAGTGCAAGCTTAAACTATCCAGGCATTGTTAACATGTCAGACATGCAGGTGATTTGTCCTTCCCCATGGTTGCACTACCTGTGTAACTCATTTCCCTTTGTGATGATGACATGTATATCCAAATGTGTGCAGCACAAATCTGGGGCATGTGTGTTAATGTACTTTTAACTTTGTCATCCTCACAGGTTGATGCCCACCAGAAGCAGGAGATATGGCTGACCATCGCCTGGGCTGTTCGTTTGGTGGGGGTCAACAAACGCCGGATCCGCAACTGGCAGAAGAGGTGGCAGGACCTTCGGGGCTGGACCCGGAGAATAGCTAAAGTCCAGCTGAAGCTGTCACCTCCGCGCAGGAAGGGCGGACACCGGACCCTGACCCCCCACATACTCCGGATACTGGCAGTGGTCTTCCCGGTCATGGATAGGCAGCTGAAGGCCAGACAGCAGCAGGAAGGGGGTAAATCCATGCCTAATCTGTGTACTATGTCTGACATGCTAATAGCAGTCTTTTGGCCTGGTCACACTTTCACATTACGTAGTTCTTGTAGTCCAATACTCAGGTCCCTCAATTGTGTGATGCACGCTCCTCATCTGTTCCACAGGTGTGCCCCCTACAGTTTGTTGCTTGTGTCACTAGGGCACTGTGTCCCTGCAGTCAGCTATGCTTCATCTATCGGACAGCATCTGTTCCTATGACTCTGTTGTGTGTTTCATGGGTGGGTCAGTTGTTTGCCCAATGCCTGAGATCTGACGTGATCTGTGCGTGCCCTTGAGATGTGTTCCAATTGCTGGTCTGATTCACCACATGTGGCTGGGGTATTCCAAACAAACCCATGCAGCAGGGGACTCCAATTTTGGGGCCTCAGGAGTATGTATATCAAGTATGTCACACTTGCTTAGCCACCTGACTACTGTCCAGGGCCAAACACTGTTTCATGGAGACCTGGGCAGTCATGCCTCCTCAAGGGCATTTAGAAACACTCTGTAATCCCGCTCCTGTGAATTAAATTACAGGTTGTGCTTAGTGACATGTGCCCTCAGGTGTCTGCCTCTGTGTCATTAGGGTGTGGCTTGTTGTTATGTACAACTGGGGTGTCCATGATTCAGAGGGTAAGCAGGACATCTGAGATGTGACTGTGAGAGACAAGACCTGTGTGATATATAGGTGTGTGATCATCTGACAGCGCACAATGGTGTATGCAACTGTGTCCTTCATGCAGCTGGGTTACATGCATGGCAGACTGTGGTGTGTTAATGTACAGGGACTTGTGTTTGCAGAGACTCATATGTCTGATTTGCATTATGTGGGGTATTCTGGGTCCTGTATATTTTGTTTGCAGGGGATGGGCAAGTGCGCTGGTCATGCAGTTAGCTTTACCCTTGAGCTAGGATTGTGAGTCAGTGCATATTGTTGTTGTCTGGATGCCCTGCCCCTGTGACAAGAGACAGTGTTGACTGACTTTCAGGGCATCCCAGTGCCATGGCATTTAACTTGCTATGAGTGATCCTGAATTGTATTCAAGTGTGCACGATGCACTCCATTGTGGCATTGCCCATCAGGACATGAGAACATCATAGTGTGTGTTGCTGGCATGCATCACAAACATGTGAAATGAGTCTCTGCCCATCCCTTCATCCGGACACCTGTACTGAGTCAGTAGCAAGAGATGTGCTGTGTGTATAGTGACATACTCCTACATGTTCACTTGCATGTCCAAATAATGTGTGGGTGGTGCATGTCGGCACATTGGGGTATTAGCATCCAACATGCAACAGACATTTGTGTGCAAGTCAAGGAGGGATATGTGTGCCATGGTTGATGTTGAGAATGACAATTGGCTTATTCTAAACAGTGTTGGCACTTTGAGCTGTGTTCAGCTGACGATGCCAGGTATTGCCCTGTGATGTGATATACTCACTGTGGTGTGTGCAGTCGGTGCAGGTGACAAATGTTGTTCTCTTACTTCCTATTCCTATCCAGATACATCCACGGCCACAGGAGGGGACAGCTCCATGTACCAGGAAGAGCCACAGAGCCTGACAGGGACAGAAGGAGAGGAGTTGGGGGGACCAAGTGGCATGGAGGGCGAGTGGAGCAACACAGAGGAGTCGTCAGCACCATCCCCCCCAGCTGAGGGCCACAGCAGCTCTGAGGATGACTTCCTTGTGGAGGCGGGTGTCAGCAGCCAACAAACCCCAGCTAGTGAGGCTGTCCCGGCCACCTCCACCACCACAACCACCATCACCACCCTCCCATTGGCTCCCATCCCAGAGGTCCTTGTAGGCTCATGTGTTCGTGAGCATGTCTCCTTTATGCCAGGCACCTCACCCCCTGCCCCTGTGTCCCCTGCTGCCCTGAGGAGTCTGTGGACTTACTTAGACAGATCCATGTAGGGCAGACGTCGATGCTGAAGGTCCTCCATGCACACACAAGTCTGTTGACACAACTGGTGTCGTTCATGGAGGGCATTTCATCGGGCATGTCTGCCCTACAGAGGACCAATCAGTCCATGGCCTCCTCCCTGACGACAGCAGTGTCCCTCCTCCAACAGTCCCGCACCCATCCTACCCCTGCACCACCCACGATTCATAGCAGCCTACCTGTGCCAAGCACACAAACACCTGCACATTCTCACAGAGCCACAGACACGGGCAGCACACAAACACCCAAACCAAGGTCTAGCGTGCACACAATCAAGCGCAGGGGACTGATACCACACTCACTGGGGCTGGTTTGCAGACACACACACACAGTCGTCCACAACCACTCTGCAGTCCTCCGAAACCACTCCCTCCCAGCCCCCTTCCCTTGCCTCACCTGCAACCCCATCTCCCCAGAAGCTCTTCCCCTGTGACCTTGGCCTCTTCCCCACCGACCCAGCAGATCCTGATTACAAGGGGAAGAGGAAGTCCCCACACACAGAGGGGAGAGCCCCTCACACCTGGACACCCTCCCCCAGGCGCAGTCAGACTGAGACCCCCACCCGCAAGTCTCCCCGGAGCCGGAAGAGCAAGACCCCCCCACCACCACGCAGCTCCAAGGCAAAGTCTCTGTCCTCCATCCCCCAGGCCACCACTCCAGAGGTTCCCCCGCCACTCCCTGCCCCAGGTTCCCCCACCCACAGATACACCATCCCCAAAATGCTAAGGCCCTTCCCCCACCACTTGCTCCTCCACACCTGGTCAGACGGTTAGTGCCACTGATGTGGGGACCGTGTCTCCCCCCTGTCCTGCCCACCTCACCTGCACCCCATTCCGTTCACATGGATGTAGGCACTGCAGTGGAGTCCACGACCACCCCGTCTGACTTGGACACTGCAGTGGGGATCCAATCCATTCCATCTGACCTGCCCACTGGAGTTGTGCCGGCACCCACCCCATCTGACTTGTGCCCCACAGTTGTGACTGCACCCACCACTTCAGTCAGCTCCACTGCAGTTGCAAGGGTCTTGCCTGCATTCACCACCTCTTCACTGCCTCCTTCTGTTGCTCCCTGATCCTGTCCCTACGGTGCCTGGCCTGCCCCTATGTATGCCCCTCCGAGGGGATGACCCCGGTCCTTAGCAGTGCAGGCAAGCAACGTGTGACAGTTGTCACTCTGGTTCACTCCTTGGCATTTGGACATAGACTGGCCATTGGCCTTTTGTTTGAATGGACGTTTAACTTTTAATATGCTGAATAACGCTTTTTTCTTTATCCCTGTGAACTTGATTTAGCTGTACATTATGTTGATGATGTTTAACATGCCCTTGCACCTGTAATGCTTGGTTTCCAATGTAGAATACTGATGTGTTGATGTGAGGTACTCCATGTGGCCCATGAGATATGTATCCTATTCTGGTGGGTATCCATGTCATCCTTTGCAGCTACCTGGGTGTGTCATGAGCAACTATTTGTGGACATCTCTGTGAACATTTAATTTGCATGGTCACATCTCTGGCTTGCACCCATGCACATATGATGTGCTTCCCATTGTCCAATTTGTCAATTTCACAGACTGTGTGCGCATCACCACTGGACCTACAGGTGTGGGCATCATTGGTATAGGAGCAACTGGGTCCTCTGTGCAACTTGCTGTACATATGTATTGAGTATGTGCAGATGACTTAGGGGAGACTCACGTACCCAGGCTGTTGTGACCAGAGCCTTCATTGTGTGGTACCTGATGGCTGACTGGCCAAGTGTTCTGCTGACATGAGTGAGACGTGCTGTGAATATGTTTGGCACAGCTGGGCTTCCACAGGAGTTGGGTCCCCTCAAGTAAGTGTGTTGTCCTGTGACATAGCCTGGGCCCATGGTGTGTGTTGTATGAGCATGTGTGTGTGTCCACATCCCTTTTCATACACACACAGTGTTCCCTTGATATGTTCCTGTTGTTGATGCTTGCTGAGTGGTACTGGGTTCATACCACTACTTTGACATGGGCTACCAGATGTGTGGGTGCATGACACACTACTGTTAATTGGTGTATCATCATTGGGATTTGTCAGTTCTGAGTGGTGATGATGTTGTCAGACACAGATGGGACACAGTCAGGGTTCCCCAAGGCACTTGTTTATTTGCAATGTCATGTAGTTGTCCCTAGGTGGTACCTTTCAGTGATTGAGACATGTGTATGTGTGTGTGACTGCTCCCACTTGTTGGGTTCAGGGCTGCAATGTTGGCAGGTGTCAGCATGCATGTGTGCCTTGTGGTTCTCCTTGGCTTCTGCATTGTCCTGGGACTGTGGCAGGTATTCTGAAGGTTACGTGAGCTTTGATGTTATGGCCATGTACCGCATACTGTGCAGTATGTCTGTTATTCCCCAGGGTTGTAAACTGTCCTTGTGTGATGAGTCTGTGCACCTTAGTTCCTCCCAACATTCCTGTGTTTGTCATGGGTGCATGTGCAATGTCACCTGTCCATGTGGGCTTCAGAGATGCACATTGTTGCAGTTCAGGGTGTATGGTGTTGAGGGTGGACTGATGTAAATGTTTGCATGGATGGTCCCCTAGCTCCCATTTGTCCATGGATGAGGGGCCATGCTGAGTGATTTGTGTTTGTGTATGTGTGATGTACGTTTGTGGAACAGGACACATGTCTGGGTTTCCCAGTTTGTACGACATCTGCCTTTGTCATCACAGTGGAGGTGTCATGCATGCTTGTGTCACCCCAATGTCCGGTCACTGCGGGTAGTGCTGTTGTGTGTCAGTCTCTTGCTGTGTTAGTTGGTGTTCATTCCAGCTTGTGTCACATGTGTCTGTTGTGCTCCCTCTCATCTCACAATGCCTGATTGCCCACTAAGGGTGTCCCAATGATGGTTTACTTTTGTATGGCACTGTGTCCACATCTGTGTCACTGTGGTTCAACCCCCCCTCATGTGTTGTGTAGTTGCCTGGGGATACTGAGACACACACACACACACATGTTGTATCAGATGTGCAGTGGGAGGTTGCCTGTTTGTGATTGTGCATCTGCATCAGTGCATTGTTATTGCTGTCGTGGGCCATTGTCTGGATGCTGTTTCTGTGAGTTTCCCTGCTGTCCCTGTGAGTCATATCACATCATTGTGCACATTCATCCTGGTTGTTAGGTGCCATTGCTGGCATGGAATGGGAGTTTGTGAGCTGACACCTACAGTCTTCACAGGTTGTTTTGATTAGTGTGTCTATTTTCGAGATGTGTGTATGCTTTGTGGTGGTCACTTCTGCTCTTGTGTCATTGTACACTGTATGCATTGTCAGCCCCCATGTGTGGTGCCTGCCTGCACATGGCCGAGAGTGTGTTATGTTTTCACAGCACTGTTAGCCTCACCACATCTCTGTGGGAATGGGACACAACCACTACTTCGCCCCAGAAGTGTTTAATGTGTTGGGAGCAGGAATCATACATGCTGTTTGTTATTTGCAGCTTTGACCATGATGACACTTACCTTTTGGTCACTGTGATGAGGGGGGGCTTAGACCCCATCACCACAATGCTCAACATCTGCTGCAGTTTGGAAGCCCACACTTAACTTTTGTTCTACACAGTGAGGAGGTGTTCTTTTTACATTGACACAGTGCTATGGTGATGCTTGCCTTGTGTAGGGCACACTCATTAGTTGGTCACACATGTGCTGTTAGTTACATTGTATGTTCGAAGTCATAATCACTGTTGTGGGCATTTTTCACAGGCTACACACTGTTGTCATCATGTTAGGGGGGATGTATTTTGCTCACATACCTAATATTGGAGTATGATGGATGTGTGGCGCATCACCCATCCTATGAGTGGGGGTGGCAGGGGTGATGGACAACAGGTCACCTATGGCTGGGGGTGGCAGGGGTGATGGGCAACATAAGCCCTATGAGTGGGGGTGGCAGTAGTGATGGGCAACAGGTCCCCTATGGCTGGGGGTGGCAGTAGTGATGGGCACCAGGTCCCCTATGGGTGGGGGTGGCAGTAGTGATGGGCAACATATGCCCTATGGCTGGGGGTGGCAGGGGTGATGGGCAACATAAGCCCTATGAGTTGAGGTGGCAGTAGTGATGGGCAACAGGTCACCTATGGCTGGGGGTGGCAGGGGTGATGGGCACCAGGTCCCCTATGAGTGGGGGTGGCAGGGGTGATGGGGGCAACATATGCCCTATGGCTGGGGGTGGCAGGGGTGATGGGCAACAGGTCACCTATGAGTGGGGGTGGCAGGGGTGATGGGCAACATAAGCCCTATGGGTGGGGGTGGCAGTAGTGATGGGCAACATATGCCCTATGGCTGGGGGTGGCAGGGGTGATGGGCAACATAAGCCCTATGAGTGGGGGTGGCAGTAGTGATGGGCACCAGGTCCCCTATGAGTGGGGGTGGCAGGGGTACTGGGGAACATAAGCCCTATGGGTGGGGGTGGTAGTGGTGCTGGCCATACAACCCCTATGTCGGCCTGTTGTTAGTGGCCAGGATGTGGATCCCCTGTGTGTGTGTGCCATTTTGCGGGTACGTGTAGTTTGTTTGTGTGGTAGGTGTCTGACTTGTCGCCTGCGCCATCGGCGTCGGTTCCTGAACCGGTCATAGATGTAGAGTACTGGTATGACCTGCGCGATGCGATTCATGATGTGTTCATGTCGTACACGCTGCTTGTTTCTCCGTCTCGTACCCGCAGCAAGCTTGTCCGTCTCATAGCCGTGGATTGAGTTGTGGAGCGAATCGTAGCTGATATGCTTGTTTTCCAGATGCTGTGACGTGCCGTACGTGGCGACCCGTCCGGCGCATAGGAAGTACGCATCGAACTTGTCAGGCCGTAAACTGCTATGGATACTGCTTCCGGGCGGCTTGGTTCAGCGTTAGGAGTTACGACTCGGATGGAGAATGGAGCTTGAATCACAGCCTACGTGTCGGTCGTGTTTTTGGCAGTTATGCGCATCGTACTTCCTCTACAGGACTGACCGGCTACGGGTACGTGTCGGTCGCACGGTAAGGCTACGGACAGCTCTCGGAGAGCTGTCTGACCCAGGATCGGAATCGACCCCTATAAGTGTGGGGAATTCGCAATCCGTATTTTCAAGTGCCAATTTGAATGCTTGTAGTTCACCTCACTGAGCTGTACAATCTCCTAGAGATTGTGTTTTAGTGACCATCGGTCGGAATTTACCATTGCGCATATGTCCTTTAACGATCGCACAGGCTGCACTGTAAGCTTGCTTACTTTCTGTAGCGGGTTGTGCTGATCCGTCAGTATGAATTATGTATTCATAAAGGTCAAGAGGGAGAATCTCAATAGGCAGAGGACATTCGTGTTCGTATTGCAGGAATGCTTGTGTTTTCAAATAAGGATCAAAAACATATTCAACGTCTGTTGCAGCAAGAGAATTAACCCATTGTATCCATCTTGGATGTAAAGCTTTTGCATTAGGAATGCTCGCTTTTGTACCGCCTCTAAGGCTGGTACTGGAGTCATGACAATAATGCTTTTCCCCTGAGCTACAGCTCTTTCTTTTGCAACAGCGGTTTGAACTGCTGTCAGAATTTTTTCTGATGAAGTGAAGCGCATTTCCGCTTGTGTGTACAAATGTGATTTGTATGCAATTGGTACTTTTTCACCTTCATTAAAAGTTAAGTAGGTGAATCCGCATTGACCCGAAATTATTCGGATAACTAAATTGCGTATATTGGCGCGTGTTTGTAAGTGATTTGTTGCTAACAAGTCAGCTTGTAGTGAACGCAGGATTTCTGTGTGTTCCTGTGTCTAATCTTTGATTTTGAAATCAGATTTGATTAGTTCGTAGAGAGGTTTAACCCTTTCTGCGTAATTTAGAATGTAAGTTCTTCCAAAATTCAGGAAACCTACAATTGACTGTAAGTTTTTCAGCGTTTTTGGAGGTTGGAGCAGCGCACACTTTTCTAAAAAGTTTGCTGCCAGGCTTTTGCCTTCACTTGAAAGTTCATATCCTAGGAAAAGGACATTGAGATGGGCAATTCTTGATTTCTTGAAGATGAATTTATAGCCCTCAGAGGCGAAGCCCAGTATAATGGGCCCAGTATAATGGTGTTCATCATGTTCAAGTGCCTATTCAAGTCATCGTCGGTCAGCTAGATATCATCGACATATGACAATGCCTGGTCATCATAAATTTGTAGTAACTCTGCTACTCTTGCTGCGAATAACCCCGGGCTGTTTTTGAACCCTTGTGGGAGTCGACAAAAGTGACGCTGGGTCCCCATTATTGAGAAAGCTGTCAGGTACCTCCTTCCAGGTAATATGTTTCATATACTTTTTGTGGAGAACTAACCCTGGTGTCTACAGTTTAAACTGTTATGTACTCATTCAAGTCCACTGTCTCCAGAAGTTCCTTCAGGTTCTGGCGAGCTATTGTTACTTCTGCTGCACTGTCCAGCATTGTCTGAGCCCATTCTCCGTTCTTGAGTTGTGTCCTCAGGATTTTCGGCATGTCTGATCTTCAGACCTCCTACCTTTTTCTTGTTGAATTGCGGTTTTGGCTTGTTTTTCTGAACGTGTTGATCGTCTCTGGACTTCACGCATTCTTCCTTGTGATCTGACCGTCCTCTTCTTTTGGATGTCTGAAAGGTACGAGAGGGACATGTATCAGTATCTTGATACCTGTCAGGTTTTTTCAAATCATCCCTATTCCTGAGGTTATATACCTCCTATCAGAGTGCTCCTTTTGAGGAGACCTACCTCTGAATTGAGAACGTTTCTCTTTTGAATGTTGTTTTTTGTTTTCCCACTTCTTTTTAGAAGATGTAGGATTGTGTTTAATAGAGTCTTTTTCAGGACCCTCAGACAGTTGTGGTTTAACGGGCTTTCCACCTAAACTGTATCTGCCTAATTCTTCATAGGATTTTTCTATTATTCTGGGTAGTTCATGTTGATGTTCTGTTACATCAAATTCCCTTAATTTAAAAAAATATTATTGTTGAGACTTGGTCGAAGTTTTTCAGTAATTTCATACCTAAGTTTAGAGCAGGCTCTGCCCCGTATTCATTTTGAATTTGTTTCAGGACATCAGGTATTACCGCAATAGACGGAACACCATGGTGCCGATCACAATCCGGTAAAAAATGTCCCCGTACGACTCGTATCGGGTCTTTTTACCGTACGAATCGTACAAGTGCCGTACGAACTGGCAATCACGATTCGCATGGTAAAAAGTCCATACGAACCGCACTGGGAATATTTCCCCACACGTCCTCGGGTCGGAAAATGTGTCCGACACGTCCTCGTACGATTCACCGGACAAACGTGAAAGGTGAACTCCGACCGGGGAATCACGATCCATCCCGGGCGTCCGAATGTACAACCGTATGGTGAAAAGACCGTCCGCACCGAACTCCCATAACAACCATGGAGACGTCCAAACAGGTGCCCGGTACGTGCCGTACCCCCCCCAGCCCCCGTAGGTACGCGCCGACCCCCCCCCCAGCCCCCGTAGGTACGCGCCGACCCCCCCCCAGCCCCCGTAGGTACGCGCCGACCCCCCCTGTGTGTACACCCGTGTACGGTGCGTACCCACCCGTGTACGCTCGAGTCGAACCCCCCCGTGTACGCTCGAGTCGAACCCCCCCGTGTACGCTCGAGTCGAACCCCCCCGTGTACGCGCGAGTCGTACCCCCACCCGTGTATGTACGGTGCGTACCCCCCGTGTACGCTCGAGTCGAACCCCCCCGTGTACGCTCGAGTCGAACCCCCCCGTGTACGCTCGAGTCGAACCCCCCCGTGTACGCGCGAGTCGTACCCCCACCCGTGTATGTACGGTGCGTACCCCCCGTGTACGCTCGAGTCGAACCCCCCCGTGTACGCTCGAGTCGAACCCCCCCGTGTACGCTCGAGTCGAACCCCCCCGTGTACGCGCGAGTCGTACCCCCACCCGTGTATGTACGGTGCGTACCCCCCGTGTACGCTCGAGTCGAACCCCCCCGTGTACGCTCGAGTCGAACCCCCCCGTGTACGTGCGAGTCGTACCCCCACCCGTGTATGTACGGTGCGTACCCCCAGCGCTACGCGCTGGGGGTACGCACCGTACATACACGGGTGGGGGTACGACTCGCACGTACACGGGGGGGTTCGACTCGAGCGTACACGGGGGGGTTCGACTCGAGCGTACACGGGGGGTACGCACCGTACATACACGGGTGGGGGTACGACTCGCGCGTACACGGGGGGGTTCGACTCGAGCGTACACGGGGGGGTTCGACTCGAGCGTACACGGGGGGGTTCGACTCGAGCGTACACGGGGGGTACGCACCGTACATACACGGGTGGGGGTACGACTCGCGCGTACACGGGGGGGTACGCACCGTACACGGGTGTACACACAGGGGGGGTCGGCGCGTACCTACGGGGGCTGGGGGGGGGGTCGGCGCGTACCTACGGGGGCTGGGGGGGGGTCGGTGCGTACCTACGGGGGCTGGGGGGGGGGTCGGCGCGTACCTACGGGGGCTGGGGGGGGGGTCGGCGCGTACCGGGCCACCTACTCTGGTCGATTCGCGCCGTACTTCGCTTTTGCGGCACTTTTTGGGTGCCGTGAAAATATTGCCGTCCGGACTGCTGTCGGTTCGAATCGTAATTCCTGGTTCGTGAAACGCTGCCTGAAAGCGTCCCGACGTCACGTCGCAGCATTCCCGGATCACATTCGTATGTATATTTTCGTCGGTCGGTGTTTTTTACGATTCGTACGGAAATGGTGTTTCCGTGCGAATCGTGATTCCATGTTTGTAAAGTTTTACAACCGGGTACGAGTCGGACGGGGAATTCGCTCCGACCGACGGTTCGTACGCGGTTTTTAACGGATCGTAATCGGCACCCATGTGTTTTAGTATAGATGGCAGCAAAGACTGTGCCCCAAGTGGTGCAGTCTTCCAGATGTGGTGTGATCCCCATTGGTAAACAGATTGTTAGGATTCTGTGTTCTCATATGGGCTAGTATTAGGAAATACTGCTTCAATTTGAGTAATTGTTTGAGCTATCCAGAATGGAATTTGTTCACTTTTTCTGGGCATTTTACCCATGACTGCATGTAAAGTCTGTGGAGTAATTTTTAGTGTATTCCCCTGATGAGGGGTTTGATTTGGAATGGTTATTGGTGGTTGGACTGTTAAAGTCCGCATTACATATTGTACTAACTGTCTGTACATTTTTTATAACTCTGTGAATTGAGTGAGTATTTCATCGTCTGACATTCCTTCAATGTCAGGATGACGTGTGAAGCCGGCTAAAATTGCCATGTTGCTCCTGGTCTACCTAGTGGACCGAGCCTGGTAATGTGATTGTAATGTTTTAGGGCACCTTTAAACCAGAGCTGATGCTCCTGGTATGTGAGTGAAATTTCAACATCCTCGAAGGGAATGTATTCCTCAGGTGGTTCATGTTCTTTGAAGAAGTGAAACATTTTTGTTACTGGATTTGATTCTGGGAATGTAATCCATGAATAGAATACGTCTGTCTGAAAAGATTCATGTGCCTCCATCACAAAAACTGCTCTACCACCTCTTGGTATCAGGCCATGTTTTATAAGTTTTAGAGTGATGGCTCTCCTTAAATTTGAATGGATGTTTATAACACCCTCATCGGTTTCAATTAAACCTGTTGTATTAAAACCTGTTGCAACTTGGTCAGCCAGAGCCTCTGTATCAGACATTTTTGTTTAATGAAAAATGTAGAACAAGTTTCAAAGGAACAAAGATAAGGTGCACAATATTTTAGAACGCTGTATCCTTCAACGTTGAACAAACCAAACAGCTAATACATAGGATTTTCGTCCTACTCAGCTATGGCGGATATTATCCCTACCTACTCTATGAGTAGGGGTCTCTGAGAAAAGCACGACTGAGTTACTTCAGTATCTAGCGCTAAAATAGTGCCTTACCAAACCGTTGGGCGCCATGTAGTGTAGTTCCTATTTCCCTTATAGGCTCTGTGCTTTGGAATAATATACACTATAGTTTTTGCATGGGACTAAGGTCAGTATGCCCCTATCGAGTACATTAAACTTAATTACTTGTGTGTGCCAGCTAACTCAGAGGTCACTAGAAACTTCTCGAATGAACAAGAAGGGATTAGTTTCTGACAACCGCATAAACATGACAACTTTGTTTCCCTTAGAATCGGAACGCGTCACAGAATTGTGGAAACAATAGATAACAGTTTCACTCAGTCAATCGTGCATGCTTAGTTTCTTCAGAGCTACACAGAAATAGATAGACGGGCGTTTCAATAAAAGGATTTATTGAACAGTCTTGTTTCTCGTGTAAGAGATATGAGCTGTTACAATCGTTAGACAGTAAGCAAGATATAATACGCACAGCGTAAGCAGTAAGAAGAAATAATACTGCAATAACATTGTCTTTTAGCTATGACATATAATCATATATACATACATAAATAACACAGGCTAAAAAGTGAATACTCGTCTGATGCTTCTAAATAGTTCTACCCCAGTGTACCTAACCTAAGTATAGTACGTTTTATGGTATACACTAAGTTTAGTATGCCAAGAGTCCCTCTAGATTCTAGTCAGCTCCATACCTTTAGAATGATTGTGGTGAGAATCGCTTTCCGGGTCTCAAACTCTAACATCCCGAGAAGGGAGTCAGAACACTGGAAGCTGGATTCTCTGCGAGCAGGGATGACAGTGTCTGGTCATTGCGTCAGGCCAGGATATGGTCTCTTCCGAACTTGCCGTGGCGAACCGTGCAGTCAAGTCGTGCTGAGTCGTGCCGTGGTTTGCCATGGTAAGGGACGGTATATTTATACCTGGAGGGTGCTTGGGAATGCTAGCATTGATGTAAAGTCGGGCAGAGGAAGACGTCACGGATGAACCCATAAGGAATAGTAGTTCATGCATAATAAATGAGTTCTTGGAGAAATCAATAATCCTAGCTAGGGATAGTCCAGTTCAGCTTAAGGGTCTGGTTTCTAAGAACTCGTTGTGACGTGGGTTGGACGGATGTAGGTGACCATGCCTGTATTGAGTTAGCATGGCTATTGCCTAAATAAGGACTGGGATTCTATGCCTAAATAAGGGCAAAGCGAGTTGTGCCTATATAAGGACATGATTCAGAGAAACCTATATACAGGTATCTAAATCGAAATACAACAGTAGGTTACACATTTGGAACTGAGTCTTGATTATACAATGGCCGAGTACACACTTTATGGCAGAATTTATATCACTATACTCCCTTTGATGGGGTACTACCAACTCCGTGCATAGCATTCCAACCAGACGTGTCTGTGGGCCCTTGCTGACTATGTCTTCGGCCTACACTGCGGTCCAGCACCACGTGGTCACCTGTGTGCTGCCTCACACCAATCCAATCCAGTCCGTACCAGGCAGGACACAGCACTGTTGCAGGCTGCACACCTGTTCAGCTCTGGTGCTTCTACCTCCGTCAACCACAAGTCATCTCCACATGCCATCTCAACGTCGTGTGTTAGAGTTCCAAGAGGAGATGGCTGAACAGCGACTGGC
The DNA here is from genome assembly GCF_964204655.1 of Triturus cristatus. Classification (NCBI taxonomy): domain Eukaryota; kingdom Metazoa; phylum Chordata; class Amphibia; order Caudata; family Salamandridae; genus Triturus; species Triturus cristatus. The sequence goes on from NC_140593.1 coordinate 941,495,292, forward strand.
CCGCGCTGACCATTGCCTCCGGCCTACACAGCGGTCAAGTAGGTCACACATGTGGAACTGAGTTTTGATTATGCAATGGCAGAGTACACACTTTATGGCTGACTTGATATCACTGTACTCCCTTCGATGTGGTGCCACCATCTCTGTGCATAGCATCCGAACGACACCTGTCTCTGGTCCCTTGCTGACTACTGCCCTCGGCCTACACTGCGGTCAGGTAGGTCATACATGTGGAACTGAGTCTTGATTATACAATGGCAGAGTTCACATCATTGTACGCAAGGAGAGGAGTAAGAAGAAGACGTGGTTCAGTCTGGAGGAAAAAATGATCCTCGTTACGGAGGTGATTGAACACTACCAACAACTGCGCTGGTGCCACTAACTCTGTGCATCGCAAGCCAACAACATGTGGCTGTGGGCCCATGCGGACCGCTGCCTCCGGCCTACACTGTGGTCAAGTAGGTCAAACATTTGGATGTGAGCCTTGATTTATTCATGGCAGAGTTTATATCATTGCAAAGGCCTCATCGCAGACTGCATCCCCTTTCAGACCTAGTGCCACTGACTCTGTGCCCCGAAAATCATGGACACTCTCTGCTTGAACTTTGGTGACATCTGAGTCCATGGCCTGGGGGTCGTCTCCATCATCATGTAGCTGATACTGACTTGTTGGTATAAAGGAGTCTGTAGCATTTCACTCCTCCATTTGCCTGGTTCGGCTTGCTTGTGCCCTCTGCATCATGCCCTGGAAGGACGCCTTCCACTATCCCCTGAAACACTCTGCGACATTCACCTTCGACATCAACGAGGACCCGCTCAGCTCGCGTGGCCCTTCCTCAGTGCACCGCAAGTCATCGTCCTGTGGCGGTGTGCCTGTGCCAGCCGCAGTGCATCCGGGGCACTAACTCTGTGCAGCTCAAGTCATGGACCCTTTCTAAATGAATATTGGATGGCCTCTAAGTCGATGCCCTGGGGCTCATCAACGCCATGTGTCCACTGCCTCCGGCCTCAACTGCGGACCACCAGGGCTCACACATCAAATCGAGTCCTGACCTGCCCGGACGATGCATCACCGCAGGATGCACACGCCACCATCGCCAGGACCACCTCCAACCAAAATATGCCAGAGTCGAAAGAGTCTTACAGCCGGACTATCCAGGACCGGCTTTAGGGCGGTGCGACCGGTGCCACCGCACCGGGTGCTGGCTTCCTGGGGGCACGGTGTTTGAAAGTTTATTATGTTTTTGAAGCACCTGCTGCAGCATTTTTTTCCTCCGGCAATTGCCAGGCCTCACAAAAATGTCAAGATAACTCCTGATGATTAATTATCTTCCTGGAGAGAGATCAGTGTTTTGTATAGTTGAGGTTTTGACCTCTGTGAAGTTAGTGCAGAGGGTTAATATGCCTGCTGCAAAGAACTTGTACCAAGTTGATTTCAGAGTGCATATAATGTGAACACATCAGCAGGTTACTGCTTTTAAACGAGACATCCTTTTGTTACTTGCAATTTATAACTTAAAGTCCTAATATTCAACAGTGAGCTATTAACTTTCATCACAGAACTGCATACACACTGCAAAGCATACATTAGAACATTGATTAATGTTGCATAAAGGGTTAATTTGACTAGAAATCGATTCTTATTATTAAAGAAAACTCCCAACTATGCTGTTTCGTTTTTCGAGTGTGCTTCTCCACACCAAGCATACTGCCTACCAGTATGGATGACGTGACTCCTACACTTTTAGTCCTTTGGCTTATGTAAACATTTCCTAAACTCTGATTTAAAACAGGTATGATTGATTGTCTCTGTGTAATGTGTGTGTGATGCAAAGTGCTCTGACACCCTACACTGGTATGAGTGGCGCTACTTAACTAATTCAATGTATCTGAGAGAGTGTGGTTATGGAGACTGTTAAAGGGTGCTAGTGAGAGAATCCGTGGTGGAGGTGGACATTGGGGTGGGGCACCAACCAACATTGTCGCACAGGGCGCCACCAGCGCTAAAGCCGGCCCTGGGACTATCCGAGTTGCTCACACATGTCTTGGATGCCATCATCAGCTTGGTACCCTGCTCAGCTCTTCAGGTGCCACCAACTCAGTGCACCACAACTCATGGACCCTTTCCAATAGATCTTTTTTGATGTGTACAGCTCACGCAATAATGTCACCTCAGGCAGTGGGGAACACCTGGGGCGATGATGAGGAAGATGTGGTCGGTGTGCGGAGGTGTGAAGACATGGACAATGGGAGTGCAGGATGCAACAATGAGAAGGCAGCAATGCAGACTGGAGGTGGTAGTCCAGCTACACACCAGGAGCATTGAATGAGGTACGTGCTGTGGACTGTGGACGCAACTATGTCACCTCTGGCAGTGGGGAAGAGCTGGGATGATGATGGGGAAGATGTGGCAGGTGTAACACACCCTACTGCAGCTGCAGCAGGAATATCCCGAAGGGACACGATCTCGGACAATTTCTTTACATGAGCACGATCAGCTCCGGTGCCCCAACCTCAGTGCACTGCCACTCGCAGACCCTTCTAATTGAATATTGGGTGACCTCTGTACTTGATCCGGCTACCAACATGATGCTTCGCAGTTGTTTGTGTTATGTTGGTGTTTTCTGATTCCGCTTTAATGGTGAACACTGTTCACGTTGTTGCCAGCAACAACCACTCCCTGAGGGCTGGCTCACACTTACCCCACACCCATCCAGCAAAGGCATCACTGGTCAGGTGACCCTGGTAATAAAGAGTGGCCGGGCGCACATGCTCATAGCCAGTTCAACTGACTATCAAAGTGTGTCCGTGTGCTCATTACATATGCATGATGGCCCCGGGCCCTACCACATTACATTGTGCATTGTACAGCGGACGCAAACATGTCACCCAAAGCAGTGGGTAAGGCCTTGTACATGTAGCTCTGTCATCCCCCCTTCATACGTAAGAGGAGTGGACTAGGCCAGCGTAGGCAAGTCCAGCGTAGGGGTGTGAATGATTGTCCCGGGGCTCTGGGCGTGGTTCTGTACTGGAAATGTTCAAATGCGTGTAGCTATGTCGCAGTGTTTGTATCCATTGGTGAGTGTAAGTGGTCCCTGATGGGAATTGGACAACCACGTATGTAATCGAGTTTGGCTGCCATGAGTTCGAACCCCACCCGCACCTGTTTAGCCACCTCCTTCTGGCAGTCTAACACCTGGCCATGGAATGCGATGTGTGGTTCTGTGAGGGAATGTCTGACAGAATATCGACGGACAGAAAATCGACCTACAAAAATATCGACACAAAAATATCGATGACAAGAATATCGAGATCCTATCTACAACATGGTAAGTACAAAAATATCGAAAATAAAATATAGAATGTCAAAAATATCGTTATTAAAAATATAAAGTATTTTTTAGTTAAAAAAAAAAGTAAAATAAACCAAATAATACTTATAAATAAAATAAACATAATTAAATATATTTTATAATGTTTAAAATTGATAATTAATATATATAATGTAATAAAACATTAATTAAACATATACATATAATATATAATATATACTTACTTAATAATACATTTTAATAATTGTTTTAATAAATTATAACTTGTTAAAAATGATTATAAATTACAAATACATCATACACATAAAACAATACCATGGCTAAAAATTTAATTATTATATATAACACATTTAAAAAATTACATTTAATTTGAATATTGTTAAAATTAATTATATATTACATTAGCTAAAATAATACAAAAATATTAAATAGCACCGACAATAAAACTACTACTCCAGCTCCAAAAAAAAACAGTAAAGAAAATGTTGGATAGCTTAGAGCTAAAAATTACTATTTCCACTCCAGGGAGTGTAACAATAGGGAAAGTGTTGGATAACGTACAGGAATAAATTACTATACCCACTGCAGGGAGTGCAACAGTAAGGAAAGTGTTGGATAGCGTAGGGGTAAAAATGACTATTCCAACTCCAAAGAGTGCAACAGTAGGGGAAGTGTTGGATAGCCTAGGGGTAAAAATTACTATTCCCACTCCAGAGAGTGCAACAGTAGGGAAAGTGTTGGATAGCGTAGGGGTAAAAATTACTATTCCCACTCCAGAGAGTGCAACAGTAGGGAAAGTGTTGGATAGCGTAGGGGTAAAAATTACTATTCCCACTCCAGAGAGTGCAACAGTAGGGAAAGTGTTGGATAGCGTAGGGGTAAAAATTACTATTCCTACTCCAGAGAGTGCAACAGTAGGGAAAGTGTTGGATAGCGTAGGGGTAAAAATTACTATTCCAACTCCAGAGAGTGCAACAGTAGGGAAAGTGTTGGATAGCGTAGGGGTAAAAATTACTATTCCCACTCCAGAGAGTGCAACAGTAGGGAAAGTGTTGGATAGTGTAGGGGTAAAAATTACTATTCCAACTCCAGAGAGTGCAACAGTAGGGAAAATGTTGGATAGCGAAGGGGAAAAAACTTACTATTCCCACTCCAGAGAGTGCAACAGTAGGGAAAGTGTTGGATAGCGTAGGGGTACAAATTACTCTTCCAACTCCAGAGAGTGCAACAGTAGGGAAAGTGTTGGATAGCGTAAGGGTAAAAATTACTATTCCAACTCCAGAGAGTGCAACAGTAGGGAAAGTGTTGGATAGCGTAGGGGTAAAAATTACTATTCCCACTCCAGAGAGTGCAACAGTAGGGAAAGTGTTGGATAGTGTAGGGGTAAAAATTACTATTCCCACTCCAGAGAGTGCAACAGTAGGGAAAGTGTTGGATAGCGTAGGGGTAAAAATTACTATTCCAACTCCAGAGAATGCAACAGTACGGAAAGTGTTGGATAGCGTAGGGATAAAATTTACTATTCCAACTCCAGAGGGTGCAACAGTAGGGAAAGTGCTGGATAGCGTCGAAGTTAAAAATAACATAGTTATAAATAAAATAATTATTTAAAATAATTAGTGATTTAATTATTAAATAACTATTTTTTACAAATACCAATAAATAATTATTACAAACATAACTACCAAAGAATAATTAATTAACAATACATTAATAATAAATAACAATAAATAATAATTAATAAATATTAATTACCAAATAATAAATATTAAACGATAAAATATTTCTCATAACCAAAAACATATGAATTATTAAAAAGTAAATACCAATTAAACTATATTTAACAATTTAAAAAAATATATACCGCAAAATAATAATTATGAAACATTAATTACCAATTAAAAAATATTGAACTATTAAATATTTTTTCATATGCCAAAATAATAAATATTACACATTAATTACCAATTAATAATTACTTATTAATATATTAATTAGAAATATCAATGCATAATATTTAATTATATTTAATTCACAATTAATGATTAATCAACAATTAATTATTTTTCATAACCAAAATATTATAATTTAAAATATTTACCAATTATTAATTATCGTCCAATTAATTAATTATCAATACCCAACAACTAATTTAATAATTACTTAATTATATTTCAATTACTTTCAACACTATTCCCCTATAAACGCACGACACACTCCACTAATAAAATAATACACTTAATCAACTAATTAAAACTAATTGCCAATTAATAAAAATGAATTACCAATTAACACTTAATTAACAATAATATAATTATCAATACCAATAAATGAAAATAAATTATTAATTAATTACAATTAAATTACTTCCCACCCTATTCCCCTATAAACCCACAAACCGCTACAGAACTTAAACTCAAAAATGTATTAAAATCAATTTATATTTCCTAAATATGTATAATCAATTCCATATAATTAAATTACTTCCCACCCTATTCCCCTATAAACCCACAACCAGCTACGGTACTAAAACACAAAATTGACTTAAAAAACCATTGTTAACATATACAAATTGTATACATATATGTTAAAACCAGTAGAACACTTAACTAAAAACATATAACACATACATATTAAATACATAATAAAATACATAACAATAATATAAATATCGATATTAATAACATCAATATTAGTAAAATCGATATATTTGATGTCGATATTACTAACTTCGATATTACTAACATCGATATTAAAATACTTACCTTAGGATCGATATTCTGTCCATAGATATTATTGACATCGATATTCTGTCCATTCGATATTTAAAACTCGATATTAGTGTAGGTAGATATTTTAGTTTCGATATTTTGGCTGCTCACCCTGTGAGGTGCTGGGAGCCATCTTTGGTGGTGTGTGCTTCCTGCTGTGTGGTCTGTACAGGGGGTGTGGTCTCCTGGATGCAGCTGGGCTGCCCTGCTCCTGGGGGTGGGGTATGGACGGTGTCCACGAGCCGTTGGAGGGTGTTGGGGCAAATGTCCAGGGGTCCTCTTCATCATCACTGAGGAGATGTCTGCTCTGCAGGAGGTGTTGATTGTCCATCTGCAATGTAAAGGGGAGATTCTGGTTGACAGTGTGTTCCATGTATGTTGACGCATTGTACATGTTTACATACAGACTGCATGACAATGTGCATTGTGACTATTTGGGAGTAGCTGACTATTTCATGCTGGACAGTGTACATTTGAACTACATCAGGGATGTGAGGTTGTATGCGTACATTCTCATCTTACAGTTTCTTGCTATGCCAGTTGTGATTGACCAGTTTCTACGCACAAGCGGAACCAGTTGTGTCCTCTGTTCTGCAGTGAAAGTGCTAACACTTCGTCCCACATTGTCGTCAATGTTGATGTGCTATTATTGCTATGTGTGTGTGCTGCATTGTGGGTTAGTCACCCCTGCAGCTGTAATTTTGCTGCCCCTTATTCCTTTGGGGCAGTGTGCCTCTGACTTCTGTGCTTCTACAGTGCTCAGATGTTGCAGACTTGGCTGATTTGGGCTCTTGGGCATGGTTTATCCGCAGATGTGTTGTTGCCGTCAGGGGTTGTGTGTGCACATGGATGTGTCAGGGTATGACCTGCTCCTTTCCGGATGTGTTCCACGCTCAGCCACCTCAGTGTCATGGCGTGCAGCATGTCATGATAATTGGACCGCAGTCATGCTATTCGTCATGCAGTGTCACTTGCATTGTCAGTGTGGCTCACACACATGCAGATTTGCTGGTTTTCACACATGTGCATGGGGTGGTTGTGGGATTGGTGGTGTGGGGGGCACCTTAATGCCCATAGTGGACGTGGGCCTACTTGCTGTTTGTATGTGTGCTGCAGTGTGCCAAGGGGATCAGGGACATGCTCAAGAGTCATTGTGGGTGTGCAGTGTGCTCTACTTAATTGTGCATGTGTGCCATTGTGCCCATCTCCCCCGTCACCCAGTCCCTGTTCGGTACTCACCCTGGTGCTGTTGTGTCAGGTCATGTCGAGCAGTGTCCAGACCCCCAACTCCTGCCACCGTCTCCCAACTGATGACTGTGGACACCATTTTCTCCATCTCATCCAGCTCCTGGTGCTCCGCTGGACTGCCACCTCCAGTCTGCATTGCTGCCTGATGGTTGTCAGCGAGTTTCTTCTTGGTTTTGCGCTTCGCTTAATTCCAGCGCCTCTTGACCTCTCCAATTGTCCTCTTCCTCACTCCGACTGCATTCACCTTGTCCAAGATGTCCTGCCATATTGCAGTTTTATTTGCCAATGGCACGATGGGGGTGACGAACAGTTGTTGGTGTTCTATTACCTCCGTAATGATGATCCTGTTTTCCTGCAGACTGAACCTCGTCTTCCTCGTCTTCTTCTCCTTGCCCTTCCATGATCCCGAGGTCCCAGGCGGGTCCTCCTGGGGGCTTGTGGGGTTCTGGTTGTCCTCTGTACTTGCTCCGGCTTCCTCCATGGTGGTACACAGTTTGTAATATTTTGTCTGTGTTTTTCGGTATTTTTATAGTGCATTTTCCCGCATGATGTGTAGGAATTGCAGGCCTGTCGCTGTTTATCTCTGATTTTTGTAACGCGATTGGCCACACTTTTTCTGGGTTCGTGTTTCGTGTTTTTCCTGCGTCGCGTTAGTTTTAACGCGGTCATTTGTCACCTTATCGTGAGACTATCACATGGTGCCGCTGGGTTGAGAATACAATGTTAACACGGCGTTATTACCCGCAATGGACTACGATGTGCAAAGTTGCGTTAAGCAAATTTTGCGATAATTAACACAAGTTCTTGAGAATATCCCCCTCTCTGTTTGGTAAGGGTAAGTTGAATCAATTACCACTCTTCGTCAGTAAGTAAGTTCCCATAAAGGGTTAACATAATGGCTTCCTCTTTGCTGTAAATAGTTAACCTCCTCTTTCTGTCTGTGGTATGATAATTTGACATGTGGGACATGTGAATAGAGATTGGTACTTGTGATCTCTTGGAGGATGATTCATAGATGCCTTTGCCCTTTATCCCTTTTTCCTGTTTCCTTAGCTGCATATTTTGGTTTGTTTTCAAGATGGGGTTAAGACTGTTAGTTGAAAATATTTGGAAACGTTGCATGAAGGTTTCAAGAAGAAGCAGAGTGTAGTCCAAGTTGCTGGGACCAGTAGGCTTTAGGAATGGTGCAGAGGACCTGAATTTGGTCCTTCAATTTACCGGAAGCAAATAGAGAGCCCTGAGATGACTGAATCTCATGTTTACATACTGAGAACTAGTATCTGTATGAAGGTGCACTAATTGTGATTCATTGATTGCCCATTCTGTGGCTCTGTAATTTGTTGTAATAACAGTACAGCTTTGTAAAATGTCTTGCTATGATTAATGCTACATAACAAGTAACATAAAATAATAAAAGATTGTTTAAAAATATTAGGTACACTTAACAAATACACGTACAGCAATACTTTAGAAAACTACTGAATCAAAATTTACCAAGTACATCAACACCCCCAAGGGAACACAATTAATGTTTTAAGAATGATGTATTTGTTCAGCCATTTTTTTCAGACGAGTGATCACAAGTATTAAAAAACACAAAATATTTGATTGACCTTGTTTGCCTAAATAATGTTGCACACATAGATGTTTTCAATCATCTATGTAAATAATGTATTGTGCTTCACAATACATTCTCCTCAACTTTCTATTCACCTGCGTTTCTGTGCCACTACCTCCCACACAGTGCCTTGGCATATATGTATGTAAGAAAAGAAGACAGATAGCGATTAAAAAAATATATTGTAAGAATGATGTCAACAATTTGACCTATTTTCATTTTGTTGTTCACTATGCACCATTCACAAAGCTTACTCTTAATCAATGTAGTTTCCTTTATTTTTACATCATGTGATCGAACTTCTTCATGTTTTTGATGTGGTTTGGTGCATCCTGTGTGATGTCTATATGTGTGTGTGTGTGTGTGTACATGGAGGGGCGGGGTGGTACGGTGGCTGGGACAAAGTGGAGTAGGACATTGCCACTATCCACATATGAGAGTGCAAATGCTTGTGCAGCAGTTTTGAAATACATTCAGAGAGAGGGCACAGTAACACCAAACCACCTTCGTCTTTTTGATGATATATTCCTTGAGGGTGGGGTTGGTATCGATGCTGAGTCTGGCAAATTAGTGTTGGAGGTTGAATCCACCCAGATTTAGGCCATTGAGCTAGTTAGGGTTGGGCTTGTTGTTATTGTTGTTGGCGTATAGAGTTTGGAGTTGTTGGGGTTGAGTTTCAGATAGGTGTTCCCAACATTTTTAAATGGCTTCATGTGTAAACCTCCTGTGGGAGCAACGTTTTCCCTACTCTAAAATTCACTTACAAAGGCAAAACTTGACACTATCAGCTGAATTTTTCACTAAGTGAAATATGCAGAAGGAAAGTTCCTAATATCTTGATTCTTAGAGGTTGTGAAATTCCTTAGGGAAACAGTTTTTGTTTGTGCCGCTTCTAACGTGGCAAAAGTCCAAGAAAAAAGAAGTTAATTTCTACTTGCCATTTAATGGTTGTTTCCTCCTATTGTACACAAATACATTAGTTGGATATTGTATTCAATGATTAGTGATAGTATTCTACCAAAATAAAATATGATTATCTCTAAAAAAATAAAAGGCTTTAGTTCACGACGGAAATAATTGATTTAGAATTGTGTTTGAGGCCTTTATTCCAGGGGCAAGAGTCCATAATAAAAGTCGATAACCATCAACCTGGAAAAGGGGTCAAAGAAAGTAAATAAAAAAGGGTTTGATCTGATAATTGTATAGATATTTATGAAAGATAGGGGAAGATTTTGTCACACTCCATGAGGAAACCAAGGACAGAATTTCCTGATGATGGTGATATCTTCTTTTTTTCTTAAAAGCTCAAACCAGTCAGGCCCTTACACTTCCTACTCTCTGAAGCAGAGAAATTCCACCTTTGAAGGTCCCCATAAAAATCCTTAAAAATAATCCAGATGGACATTAAAAAGGGCTCTCAAGAGAAGTACTTGCATGGATGCAAGAATGAAATCTAAGATCATATAAAAAAAGGATAGATGTACTTGGCTATATTCACTATTGGCCCAAATGGCTAAAAACGTGGGAAATGTACTCTTATGAGAGGATTACAGGAATACTCCTGGAAATCTACAAAAGGTACAAAATTCAAAGGAATAACTTAGGAAGTTATTTTGTGATTTCCAAATTGCTCTCATGAGAAGGTTTTTTTTCATGCATAATTGTAGCAGGTGTAACTTGCACATTGGTGCATAGTTCAAAATAGGGCAATAACACTTTAAAGTTATTTTTTTTGTTTTTACAGAGACTTTATTTTCCTCATAAAGAATCCCATTCTCTGGCACCAGTACATTTCTGTTCAACCTTGCACATAGGTTAAGTCCTTTCTATGCCAGGATTCAACCTCTAACCTTTTTCAAGTTTGAAATGTGCATTGCAACACTTTGCAAAGTGTTGCCTAATTTTATGGGCAAACCTTATAATGAAGACCCTTCCATAACACTGCAAGGTTTTTTCTTACTAATATTGTACCATGCTTGTGTATTCTTACTGAAAGCATCAAATTAGAAAGCAAAAAAAGTGGTCAAAATAATGCTTGCGAAACTCAATATAATCAACTCAGGAACAGCAAGTGATGCATGTCCATGCAGGGATGTTAAAGGTTTTTTTATGGAAGAAGATATGTATAGAGGAGTAAATATGTAAAATATATGAAATAAACAGGGCAAATATTATCACATAATTGTCAGCTGAGAGCACAAAAGAGCATGGGGTAAATGTGATAGACATGTGTTAAAAAGACACACTGGATGCAGATTAAATTAAATCCTTTATTGGACTGAGGAGCGCAGAAGGACACTGACTGACTGACTGAATTATTTATTAAGAGCACTTATGCCGGGGCGTCTTGGTGCTGTCAGAGAAAAGGGTTTTGACAGATCCTGTCTAAGATTTGGTAAATAGCCAGGTTTTTAAGGCCTTTCTGAACAGAGTCTTATTTGTTCCTAATCGTAGCTCTGTAGGTAAGGAATTCCATAATTTTGCCGCTTAAAATGAAAAAGCCTTACCACCCCATCGGGCCCTCTTGATCTTAGATAGACGAACTAGGCCTAGACTACCAGATCTTAATGTCCGTGTCGGTACATAGCGAGGGAAAAGAAATTTCATATCGTCTGCACCTCCTCCATTTACAGCTTTATGTACTAGGCACAAAGCCTTAAACTGTATCCTCCGCCACACAGGGAGCCAGTGAAGAAGCCTTATGCCCGATGATGTGGGATGGTGTTTCGTAAGATCTAACAGTACTCTTACAGCAGCGTTCTGCAGCAACTGGAGTTTAGAGAGCTGTCTTTCTCCAATTCCGACATAAAGCGCATTGCAGTAATCAATACGAGATGGAACTAAGGCCCCTACTACTGTTTTCCTTAAGGAAAAAGGAATAAAAGGCAGTATTTTCCGAAGAACCTTAATCGTCATGAAACAGGCCGAGGTGACCTGGTTGACTTGAGAAGTTAGTGTTAAATCTTTGTCAACCAGGAAACCCAGGTTCTTTTTGTGCTGGGACTGGACACACGCCTGCTTCTGGAGGCCACCATGAGTGGTTCCAGATGGAGGGCTTTTGGCCAAATTCAATCACCTCAGTTTTCTCTGTGTTGAGCTTGAGAAAGTTGGTCTTCATCCAGCTCATGACACTAGAGAGGCAGTTTCTGAATCTCTCCGCTGTGACTTCCACACTCTGATTTAGAGACACCACCAGCTGGGTATCGTCAGCATATGATACCAGTTTTAAACCTTGATCTTTTATTAAGTTCGCCAGTGGTGTTACGTACAGGTTGAGCAGTGTAGGGGATAGCGCGGATCCCTGAGGGACTCCACATAGGAGAGAGAACTCATCAGACTGAAGTCCTTCCCAGTGGATTTGTTGTACTCTAGAATCCAGAAAGGACCGAAGTAGTGCTAAAGCAGAGTTTCTGATTCCTAGTGATTTAAGTCTTTCCAGTAATATGTGGTTTACGGTGTCAAACGCTGCTGTTAAATCGAGCAAAATAAGGATAGCTCTACCACCATCATCCATTGCTCTGCGGATTTCCTCCGTTGCCATTATTAAGGCAGATTCTGTTGAGTGTCGTGATCTAAAGCCATGCTGTGTGGGGTCTATAGAGCTGTTTAGATCTACGAATTCCATTAGCTCTTGGTTGATGGCTTTCTCCAGTATTTTAGATGGCAGAGGTAGACAGGATATAGGGTGATAATGTTTAATATCCTGAGGGTCCAATGAGTTTTTCTTAAGAATAGGCCTTATACAGGCCTTTTTCCATCTCAAAGGAAAAACTCCAGATCTAATTACTTCATTTAACAGGGGAGCCAGGGAAGCAGTTATCTCTGTAGGAGCCAGATGAAATATACGGGGAGGGCAAGGATCAAGAGGTGAACCTGATTTGATTTGAGTTAATAGGTCACTGACCTGATTTTCACTTAGGGGAGAAAATTGGGACAGACAGTTCAGAGTTTCAGAAGCCTCAATAGGCTCACCTATATCGTTTCCAGGATTTAGCTGTAAATTCTGAAGTTCGTTATAGACTACTTGAACCTTGTGTTGAAAGAAAAGAGCCAGTTTATCAATTAAATTTTGGTCTGGAAGAAAGATTGTTTCATTGGGACTCTTGGTTAGGGAGGCAACTATTCTAAATAGTTCCTTAGAGGAATTTTTAGCCTCTTGAATTTTATTTGTAAAATATGCCATTTTGGCCAATTTTATTAAAGATTTATACTCCTGCAATGTGTGATTATATTCCTTCCTATGTTCAGGACTGTAGTCAGATCTCCAGATACGTTCCTGTCGTTTACATTTAATTCTAGCAAGCTTTATCTCTGCCGTATACCATGGTGAGGTAACTCATCGTCTCCTAGGTTGTTTTTTTTCTCTGGGGCCAGTTTGTCTACTACCTTACTGATCCATAGATCAAAATTGGTAGCCCCTCCATTGCTGTGCTCTATGGAGGGGGAGCTACTTATCAAAATTTTAGCTAGCTCATCACTTTGTATACCGTTCCAAGGACGAGCTTTTGCTAACAGAGGGAGATCTTTCCGACCATTCACAGGTAGGTGTAGGTTAAGTTTAAAATAAATTACTGCGTGATCCGACCAAGGAACACGCTGTATGTCTTTCACTTCAATCTGGTCATTATTAGTAAAAATCCCATCTAGTGTATGCCCGGCAAGGTGTGTGGGTTTAGATATAATTTGCCTCAACCCATAACCTCCCGGATTATCAATTAAAATTGAGGAATCTGAGTTGTTATTTTCCTCTAAATTAAAATTAAAATCACCTAGAACAGTGAAAGTAGGGGTATCAAAGCAGGATTCCAGAAAAGTTTGTAGGGATTTAGTAAAAGGAGCTCTTGCTCCTGGTGGTCTATAGATCAGTAAACCAGAGAGGAGTTCTGAATTATTATATTTGACATTAAATGACATGGCTTCAGCCTCCAATGTAGATTCTTGTCTGAAATTAATTTTGAGGTGGGAGCGATAAATAAGCGCGATTCCCCCTCCGACTGTTCCTTTCCTTTCTACTTGCACCAATAAATATCCAGGAGGGATAGCAATATTCCAGTCTGGTGCCGAGGAGGCATATGCCCAGGTTTCAGTAAGAAATACCAGGTCAGGACTAGTCTCTGATATTAAATGCTCTAGTTCATGTTTATGCTTTGGCATAGACCTAGTGTTGAGTAAGATGCAGTTCATTACATTGGATATTTTAATAGTGTTATTCGCAGTCTTTCCAACACTCCGTCTAATGGTTAATTTATCAGCTATATTTCCGGGGTAAATCGTTTTCCGGATGTTGCTGTTATTCAAATAGCCATTAGTAACTTTAAGCGGCATGAAAACGGACTTCAAACCACAAGCTAAGCAGCAATTAGGGCCAGTGGAATCATAATCAATCAAAAGGGCCGGTGCCTGGCACTTACCGGTATTTAGTGCCAAGAGTTCGTCCCGTAGGTAGCTGTATCTCTTGCAACGCACAGGGAATCCGGCGCTGGCCGCATTCTTGGCGCGGACGGGCGCAGACGGGCTTGCCTTTGGTGCGCCTCTGGCGCGCCAGCGGCGCACCCGCTGCGCGCGTCCACTGCGCGGTCGCACCATAGTGCGTTTTATAGAGATTAAAAAAAACTACGAGAGCGCTATCCCAGTCAGAGCGATCCCGCTCTAAGATGGGCACCGCGCTTGTGATGAGTGGTATATAACAGCTCTGGCAGTAATCAAAATCCAATTCAGTTGGACACGACCAGCTTACCAGTGTCCCACTTGCAACTACTCCTAGAAGCAGCCACAGTGTTGAACCCAAACATTCCAGGAATGCTTACAACCAACCATCCCTGGTAACCAAGCAACACAACACTTCCCAAACCTTATCAAACAAAAAAAAGAAATACAAGTGGGGAAAAAACGATAACAATATAATAAAAATAATAAATAAAAATGAGAAGCTTAATAAAATACAATGAACAAGGAATAGAAAACATTCAAGAAGTTAAAAACATTACAAATTGTTCACAACATAATCCTTTAACCAACCAGGAGCTTTCTTTTCCCTAAGCAACCTTTGTTTTAAGTTCAGGGAATCACAAGGAACGGTCCCAGAGCCTTCCTCAATGGAAGACCGAGGATGAACTCCTTCCTCCCCCTCAAACACATATGTTCCAATGTTTGCACTGGAAGCTGAATCACCAAGAAGGGTTGATGAATTACACCAGGGGTGCGACTAGATTCAGCAGCATCATCATCATCCATCCAATCAGAATTACCATTGCCACTGTTGGTAAGATTCCACACTTCACCTTTCCTAAGTCTGACATCATTCTGCAAGACTTCAACAACCTCTTCCCCATAAAAAAACCCACTCTTTCCTTTACTAAAAAATCGGGGTTTTTTAACACAAACCCAATCACCTACTTCAATCTGAGTGGGTTTTGTACCATGTTTGGAATCAAAATATCCTTTGCTTCTGTCATGTATGCGTTCCATTCTGTTCCATACATCTTACTTGGACCAATTTTCTACACCAGATGAACACATCCAACCTGGTTTAAACTTGGATCTTGGTTTGCGACCACGCCTTATCACAATGGGGGGGGGTAAACCCAGTAGCCTCTGTACAAGTTACATGATAATCCCAAAACATCTTGCAAACTTGCGTGACCTAATACTCAGAACCATTCATAGCCAACTGTATCATACCTTTCAAAACACGATTAAACCTTTTCACCATTCCGTTTCCACTAGGATTGTACAAGGACGTGATTCTATGCTTAATGCCCAGCCTCTCAAAGTAAGTTCTTGCTTTGTTTGACAAAAACTGGACACCGTTATCACTTATCAAGGATGCAGGAATAACCTCAGAAGTAAATACTTCATCCAAAAATTCTAAAACAGCAACAGTATCAGCCCTGTCAACCACCTTAATGACTGGCCAACGAGAAAACAAATCTATAAGTAAAATTACATATTTCTGTGAATCACCACACTGATCTCGCACAGGTCCCATGATACCAATAGCCACAGTATCCCATGGCTACTTTGACAAAATACTGTCACGCATTGGAGGTCTTAAGGTTCTCAAAGATTTATCAGCATTACAACACGCACTACACTCCCTTACCATTCTCTCAGCTTCTATGTCCAGACCAGGCCACCAGAATAAGCTCTTCAAGGCAGATGTAATTCTGGTGATGCCAGAATGTCCTTCATGGCATAGTTCCACAATAGTAGAACGCAAACTTTGCTGAGGAATGATTTTTTCTCAACTTAACAAAAAAACATCATTAAAGGTGAGCTCCGATCTAACCTCCAAAAAAGGTCATACAGCTTCAACCAGGGTATCTTTGCGAGGCCAACCATTCATCACATGAGGAACTACCACTCCCAGAACCTTATCTTTTTGAAATTCCAACTCCCACTCAGTCTTATTAATAGCTGAACGACATAATCGTGGATTAGGGCCACCTGAAAGTTGTTCCACTTATCACCCTCACATTCCTCAAACATTGGAGGTATTCTGGAAAGGAATTCAGCCACTACATTGTCCTTTCCAGGAGTATACACTATCTTGTAGGTAAAGTTTTGCATATGCATAGAAATTCTGGCAAGTATAGAGGATACATTGGTAGAACCTCCTGCAGTAAAAAGTTTGACCAAGGGTTTATGATTGCATCTCAAGGTATAAATCTTCCCCCATGTGAAAGATTTAAAATGGTCCAAACCCCAAGCACACGCTAATGCCACCTTTTCTATAATGGGATATTTTTCTTCACAGGGAGATAAGCAATAATAGGTTCCTTGCCCTTCTCATCCACTTGGGACAAAACAGCCCCCAAACCCTTGTTGCTCGCATCAGTAGTGACAATGCTTTCAGCAGCAGGGTCAAAACTACTTAAGCTGGTTGTGGTTGCAACTGCAGTTCTTATAGTTCTAAAGTCCTTTTCGCATTCTGAAGACCACTCAAAATTAGAATTTTTCTTAAGCAATTGACATATATGTTGTAGCACTTATCAGCAAAATTCGGAATATATTTGGCGCAAAGCTCTGACATACCCAAGAAAGACCTAATGTCATCCTTGTTAGTCGGTGTAGACATATTCTAAATGGCTGTAACAAGAAAAGGTTTAGGTGTGGCTCCATTCTTATCAATAGTATGTCCTAAATACGTAACACTTTTACTTGCAAAATTGCACTTAGAATATTCAATGGTAAGACCTTTTTTTCCAAAATCCCTAGTAATTTGAGAAGCCTCGATTCATGTTCAGATTTACTTTTGCCAAAAATCAAAATATCATCCTGAAAAAACATCAGACCTTCTTCCTTATTGAATAACTGGAACATAAGGCGCTGAAAAACAGCTGCAGCCGATGCAAGGCCAAAGGGCATGCGAGAAAATTGATAGCAGCCAAAAGGTGTAATAAAATATGTAAGTTTCTTAGATTCAGGAGATAGTGTGATCTGTTGGTAAGCTGATGAAAGGTCAATAGTGGAGAACCACTTTGCCCCCTTCAAACAACTCACCATCTCGTTAATCTTAGGTAGAGGAACCCTGTCTACAATGATATTGTTGTTTAAGTGGCGTAAGTCCACAGAAAGTCAGATTTTTCCGTTGCTTCGCCTGGTGATAACCACTGGAGAAATCCACTCCAATGCTTCTATAGGTTCGATTACATTTGATGCCACTAATTTTTCTAATTCTCTAGCAACATCATCCTTGACTAATAGGGGTACATTGCTACATCTATGAACTTTAGGAACTGCGTCATCTTTTAGACAAATTAAATGTTCAAATCCTTGTATATTACCTAACTTCCCACTAAAAACTGAGGGAAACTTTTTGACCATCCTTTCTCCTAATGAACTTTCTTCATCAACAACCAACACTTATTCCTTGCTATTTAGATCTAGAACAATGTGTAACATTTTCTGGTCAAACCAACCTAACAGGTGGACCAGTTTTTGCAACATATAACTTACCACTGCTCTTTCTGTTCTTGAATACCCCACAGGAATCCTCTTTGAGTCCCCTCCTTTTTAACATCTATGTTACTCCTTTGGTTCAATTGGCGGCGGATTTGTGGGCCAAAATTATTGCTTATGCTGACGACACCCAGCTCTTGTTCACGTAGGGACATTATTTGTGTTCCACCTCCTCTGAAAAAAATTGTCTGACCACAGTTTTTCATTGGTTGGCCTCTGCCCAACTTAAGTGCAATGAGGAGAAATCTGAAATCCTCCTTTATGGAAGCTTCGCCCCTCAGTTTAGAGAAACACTCTGGCTGCTGATTTGTCTATGCCAGCCTCAACGGGATAACCCGCAAAGAATCTGGGGATCTGGTTTGAGCAGAATCTCTCGTTCTCGACCCAGATCAAGAAGCTAGCCGGGAACTGTTTTGGGTTACTCAAAACCCTCAGGAAACTTCTTCCACTTCTTCCTAGAGCCACTAAAGAAACTGTCACCTGAGCCCTTATCTTATCATGAATTGATTATGCTAATGCCCTGTACGTTGGCCTCTTGGGCTACCTGCTAAAAAAATTACAGGTAGTCAAGAATGCGGTGGCCAGGCTTCTCTTTAATATCCCCATCAGAAGCAGCGTGAGACAACATCTGCGCGAACTTCACAGTGCGCCCGTAGCAGAACGAGTTAAGTTCAAATCTCTAGTCATGTTACACCGTGCATGCCTCAGGTCCAATTTACTTGCAAAAGTGCTTTACTTTCTACACTCCTTCGAGACAATTGTGCTCTGCTTTTCAACTCCTGGCTCATGTCCCCCGTTACTGACTGCAAAGGATGGGTGGCAGTTCCCTTGCCTTGAAGGCTGCTCTGACATGAAACTCTTGTTCTCCGCAGCATTCAGGACCCCATTCTTAAAAAAATAAATCTGAAAACGTTCCTCTTTATCTAATTAGCTCTCCCTCACTCCCCAAGGTTCGCGTCGGGACACTCCTCGGAGTATCTGTGCACACTACAAATACAAATAACATAACATAACATAACAATTAAAAAAGAAACCATCTGTAACCAAGCAAATCAATTTTCTCACCACTATAACCTACAGAATGTACATCAGGTTCCAGTGAATGCTCCCCCACTTTCCCAACAAAATTTGTCTTCCACAATTCTTCGTTAATGATGGTATAAGGTGATCCGGAGTCAGCAAATATTTTCAAACTGACCCCCCATCACCATTTTACATTCAGGTTTGTTACTGCACACTGAATCATTAATGTTGAGAAGCAGGTTACCTCTAAGATTCATAATCAAATCAGTTATGGGAGTGTCACTTTTCTATTCGGCTTCACTGTTATCAATTTCATCTACACTGTTACCAATTTCTCCCACATATTTAACTCTTGAATTTTTTTTTCTGCACACTTTTGCGAAATGTCCAAAAATTCCACAACTACTGCACTTCTGTTTTGCAGCAGAGCAATTCTTACTGTAAGCCAAATGATCAAGGCTGCCGCATTTATAGCACTTAGCGTGTTCTCTGTTATTAGGCTTCTCTCTGCTAAATTTAGAGGGTCCTTGTCTATCCACACTAACATTTATCTTACCAACCAATGGTGAATCTTGCATGTCGCTCTTTAAAACAACAGCACACCTACTTGAAATTTCTGCCTTCCGTACAATTGCAATAACCTCCTCCAAAGATGTGTCTCCATTGACCCATAGTCTGTCTTGAATGACAGGATTGCATGTGTGCATGACCACTTGGACTCTAATGAAGTCATCATGCAATACGCCAAATTTACAATCTATAACCTCTTCAACTCTGAAACATAGTTCCCAATAGATTCAGACTTAGCCTGTTTCCTCTGAAAGAACTTAAATCTTGTAGCAGCTATACATACTTTGGGTGCAAAATAATTGTCAATCTGTAATAATGCTAACGTATACACATTAAAATCCCCTGAAACTGCAACCTTTGTCATTTGGTTCTACACTTTTAACCCAATTGGTCCCAAGGAGTGAAGAAGTAGTCTCTTTTTCGGAACCGCAGCCATCTTCTTGGCTTCATCCACCGCCTCAATGTAGTTTGTGAAGTAGGATTTCCACTCCAACCACTTAAGAGAAGGTTCAGAACCAGTTGTCCAAAAAGTTTGAGGGGCACAAATATTGAAGCTCTGTGTGCTCATGATAAGTGGACTTGTCCACTGGCAGTACTATACAATGTTTACATCAAAGTCAGATCTTCACCACAGAATTAGGTGAGCACACAACAGCTCTCTGAACAAACAGCAGTGTCTCTTGAAAGTTCCCAAAAAAAGACAAAAATTTTAGCAAATCGATGAATAAATAGGTTCAAACAAAATATAAATATTTACCTATTCCCTTCAATTGGACTGACGCTTGATGCAGAAAACAATGGGTGCGCATTGATCGGGAAGCGCAGCCGGTAACTATGTAGTAGACTTACAAGGAATACCAAAATGGCCGCTTGCGAGGTCATGCAACGTGACCTCGCACGATGACGTAATTCCGGCGTGTTCCCCAGGAGAGAACGCACAGTGAAAAGGGCTCAAAGCAGAAAGGCAGCGCGGCAATGATCCAGAGTCCACACAAACAATAGCCGGGGAAGACGGGTCTGAGGATGACGTAAGTATGCTCGAGCACCCCAACGGTCACCACCAGTCCAAATCTGAAGCAAAACTTCCCAGCAGCGCAAAACAGCCAAAATTTGAAAAGATTTGGCAAATCACGTACCTCCGAGTTTTCCGCATGCGCAAAAGGCAGTCCACATAAGTCAAATCCAGTACGATCACGATAGCATGAGATCGTTAAATACTCCACAAATGTTTCCTTGATGCGTCGCACTAGTAGGCTCGTGTAGCTCCTCAGTAATCGTCGTCACCAGTGTTAAAAAAATGCACTGGATACAGATTAAAGTAAATCCTTTATTGGACTGAGGAGCGCAGAAGGACACAGCCAACTTATCAGTGTCCCACTTCCAACTGCTCCTAGAAGCAGCCGCAGTGTTGAACCCAAACATTCCAGGAATGCTAACAACCAAGCATTCCTGGTAACCAAGAAACACAACAAGATGCCACACTGGTTGAAGATCAGGTCCTCAGGCAGTACCATTCCTTAGTCTAATAACATAACCCCTGAGCTTTGAATGATGACCAGGTTGCTACAATAAGTACTGACAGTTGAGTTAAGGTAGGGCAACAATTTGGGTCAGGTAGGAGTTAATTTAAAAGTTATGTAAAGTTGAAGAGTAATATGTCGCTGTCAGACTGGAGATACGTTTCAAGGAGGAGATTATGAGGCCAATTTAGGAGAAGTGGGTTGAAATGGTCAAGTGTTTGATCTTGATATTAAAGATGCAAAGCCAGGACTGAGAAACCCCCATGACAAACCTGTTGCTGATGAGAGAAAATGGCTAAAATTATCCTGTTGGCTTCTCTGGCTCAGGTGTCATGAAAATCAGTTCAAAGGAACATACTTGACACCAGCATCTGAGAGAAGCAGTTGAATGCAATATGATTGCTTATTGTGTCAAATGCCAGGAGGAGATCTTAGCCACATTGCAACAGAGAGGATCTTATCCACAAACTGATTTCAATCTTATGTGCTGGTCAAAATGCTGTTTGATGGTTATTGAACCTAAAAAAAATAGTTGAACTTTGTTTGTATTAAATATTAATGGAATTTCATTTAATATATTTATTTAAATGTCATACAAAATAAAAAATACTACAGCATTATTCATTTAATTATTCCCAAAAAAACAATAATTTATTTTAAGAAATCCCACCTAAAGTAAAATGTTTGTAATTACACGTTGCAAAAGTAATATATTGAATTAATTGAAATTTATTTACTTTCTTTAAAAATCATGTTATATTTATTATTTTAAAAAGGTTATTAAAATATTTCATAATTAAATAATATGTATTTCTTTAAATACATTATTTATTACATTTACTTTTTTTTTTTTTTTTTTTAATGTCAAAATAGATTATTTTAGTTTAACACTATTTCCTACGGGGTTCTATTTTAAGTCCCTGCTTCCATTATTTTCTATATGAGGGTGTTACAGTTTTAGAATTTAGCCATTTATGGTCCAGTACTTACTACTGCTCCTTTTTAGCTGTTACACTCGTTAATCTGGCTCCACCCCCTCTTTCAGGGGGTAGAAACATGTAAGTCTACACTTTTAAGAAACCCTACACTTGTATATGGTGAACAACCAACTGTAGTAAAGTTATGCAAATATGTAAAAGTAAGCTTACACATATAGATTTATTCACCTGTATGTTTGCCTGTGACACTAAGCCCCTATGTATCTAACCCAGGAGGAAATGTGATTGTTTAAAAACATGATGGATCAGTAGAATGGAGGGACAACAGCCACCCTTGGATGGCTCTTTTGCTCTCCCAGTCCCCCATAGACTAAAGACAATGCACTTAGGCGCACCCCTCCTACCTCTTACTTTATAGGCACAATAGTGTGAATTGATGCTTGATGACCCTCCACTGACAAGCACAGCTGGCACTATCAGTTCCACTACCCTGCTGTACGTTTCATGTCACTCTGCAGAATGCTGAAAATAAGGCTAATGCAACCAAGAGAAAAAAAAATGGCAACTAGAAAAGACAAATTATTAATGGTTTAATAAGATGCATGACACAATATCAGGGAACAAAAGAAAGCAAGTGAGAAGAGAGAAAAAAATAAAAGTTCATGAACCTGCATAACAGGGAGGCCACACATAAAGATTCCTTGGCAGGAAACAGCATATTGTATCCCTTGCTTTCAGCTCTATTGGTCTGCTATTGTGTAAATCCATGCCAGAGAGTATGTGACTGGCAAGTACAGCTGGGAACATCAGTTCCGCTAGAAAGCATAGTGCATAGCCCACGGGGAAGGCAGCAATGAGACCAGTAAAAAGAACAAAATAGTGAATCTATACAACAAAGTGGCAATGCACACAGGAGGTAGCCATTTTTGTCAGTTTATACTCTGTATGCAAGTGTTGCCAGCCTCAGAGTTGCAGAGGCCAAAGGGAAAGCAGGCAGTGGCCTTTTAGATTTATGTCTGCCCACTGATGTGCCTTTCATAATGTGCCATTTGTGTTGCATATTGTTCTGAGTTCCTTTCAGAGAGATGGTGTACAATGCCAGTACTTTTGGAAGCTGAGACAGGGGTCTGTTTTCCCTTCATTGCCTCTGACCCCACAGTTGACGCCTTGAGCAATGAATCACAAAGACGATTATTGCACATAAATAACAATGAGATGTGCTAGACCTGGCATTCTTGGTGTGGCTTCCCCTGTCTTTTTCGCTGTAACTCCTGTATTTTTGACTGTATGCTGAACTTATTGTTTGCTGGTTTATGTACTCTGGGCACTTTACCACTGCTGATCAGTGCTAAAGGACAAGTGCTCCCTGTGTAAATTGTGATTCTGATTGGTTATCAATGATTGGTTTATTAGGTTTACTGGTAAATCCCTTGTAAAGTGCACTATGTGTGCCCAAGGCCTGTAAATCAAATGCTACTAGTGGCCCTGCAGAACTGGTTGTGCCACCTACATGAGTAGCCCTGTAAACGTGTCTCAGGCCTGCAATTGCAGTGTATGTGAGTGCAGATTTGAACTTCCAAGTTGAACTGGCAACTTGCCAGGCCCAAACATTTTTTTTACTTCACGTAAGGCACCCCTAAAGTAAGCCCAAGGTACCCCCGTGGGCAGAGTGCAGTGTATGTGAAAGGTAGTACATGGTGTGTTTTACATGTCCTGATAGGGATTTTTGTTTTCCACTATTGCAGGGTCTAGCTCTCCCATAGGCTATCATTGCAGCTGCCATGCAACATTTTACAAGTGTAACTTCAATTGGGACCAGCTCGATATTTGAAGTTTGGGCTCTCCGAGCTCAGAATATAAAAACACGTCTTTTAGTAAAGATAGTTTTAAAATTGTAAGTTTTAAAATGCCACTTTTAGAAAATGGGTATTTTCTTGTTTAACCATCCTGTGCCTCTGCCTGCCTGTGGAATGAACATCTGGTTTAGTCTGACAGGGGCCTATTGGTGCATTCCATCTAGATAGTCGCACAAAAAGGAGTTGAGGTATGCCCTACATATCCTGATGGCCCTTCACCAGGCTGATGGGCCTTCCTGAGCTATAGTGGTGGGAGGAGTTGTCACATACACGTGAATAGGGCTGTGTCAGGCCTCTCAGAATTCTGTCTCCACTCCCCTTGAGTGTATCTGGAGCCAAGACCAGGCAGAAGACACACAAATGACAAGAACTTGAGGAAGACAAAGACAATCCTTTGAAGAATGCCTACTTCAAAGGCCAATAGTGGGATAAGTATTGGATCTAAAACCCCAGACATCTAGAACACTTCTGGATCAAGAGGAGACTCTGCCAAGGAGAAGAGCTGAAGAGCTGTAAGAAGGAGTACTGCCCGTTTACTGTAAGTTGCTTTGTTAGGTTGGCATGCAGATGCTGCTTATGCTTTGGAGAGGAAAATGACTGGACTTTGCTGTATATCCTGCTTGTGAAGTTTCTCCAAGGGCTTGTGTGTGCTGGCCTCCTGTTAAAAAATCTCAGGGCATCAAAGACTTCACCTGCAGCACCCCTGAACTCCACTGCAGGGATTTCTGATCTGCCATGTTGTGTCAATTCTAGTTCTGGGCCCTTAAAGGTAGTTTCTGCTGCAAAAAGCTACAAAAGACTTGAAAGTCAACACTTCTCCCTTTCAGTGCCTCTTTTTCAGATGAGCACCGCTGTGCAGGAAACTTTCAGTAGCGGCCAGTATCTGGGCAAAGTAGCAGGGTTGGGGGGGAACCGGAGCAGACAACAAAATGAAAATAAATAAAAAATAAATAACTTAGCTGTATCCATGCTCTGATCTGGTACCTATGCTCCAATCCAGCTCAATGCACTGCAGACACAGGCTCCCAGAATCCCCTGTGGCCAATCTTGGCACTGCATGAAAACAGCATCAGGATTGGCCTGAGCACCGTGGATTTGCACTCCCAGGTAGACTAAGAGCCTGTGCCTGCTCTCTCCAACCCAGCAACGCAGCTGGGGCTGGAGAGAGCTTCAGCGCGCATGACAGTTTGGCCGTCCTGAGACCACCGGCCAAACCGTTATGCATTCTGATTACAGTGCAAAACACTTGTCCACAAGCCTGTCATCTCTAGCCCCACCCCCAAGCCGCAGCTCTGACAGCCAAAATAGAATGTCAATAAACCGGTGTTTGTCATCGTTCTATTTTTCCTTTTTTGGGCTACTGGCAAGGGGGACGACGCTCCTCAGCCATAGCGGAGGAGCCACCACTGAATACTTTCACATTGCCTCTGAGATTGGCCTGACTGCTCATGCCAAGCTACCAAGGGCGTGAGCAAGGGTTATCTTGGGTGTATAACTCCCTTGTCCAGACTGGAAGGATGGGTCCCCACTCGGACATGGGGGCACCCCACTGCCAACTAGAGACCCCCATTTCTAACAAAGTGGGGAGTGATTACCTCATGCCATTAATTCCCTTATCCTATGTCCATTTAGAACACTGGTCCTGGATGAAGGCCTAACCTATTTGCTGAGCTATGCTAAAGGTGAAGTGTACTGTAAATGGGTCTGTTATAAATCTAAGCCAACTCTCCTATTTAAATTGGCCCTCTCTTATGTAACATGATGTACCTATTATTGTTGCCACTATTAATATGTTATCGTCACACAATAATAATAATAATAACAATAGAAATAATGATGATAATAATGGAAATAATCCTAATACTTGTTATTATTACTATTATTTTTATTGTTGCTGTCATTACTGGTATTATTACACCTGTTTTAAATTCTAAAATTAGTATGATAATTCTGCCACTCCAATGCCACATGCACTTTCATTGACGTTGGATTGATTGCTATCTCCCATACTGCAAAAAACACACAACCATAAAAACAGCATTTGTAATTACTCCATTCTGTTGCTGTGACTCTGGGATCAGTGGCAGGATTCTGACGTAGCACGTCACTTCAGATATTGGCCAGTCAAATAACGACTTGCTCAACCGAAATAAAATGTGCCCTGAATCTATGAAGTTTTCTGCAACTGTGCAAACAGCACACTGTTTACACAGAGCCTTCCCTCAAGGCGTCTCGGGATATGAAGGGGAGACCGTCCGTGCATTGCAATTCGTGCATTTGCTCAAATAGGCTTCGAGCCACCACTGTAAGGAGAGCGCGCGTGCATTTATGAACTGAAACATCCTCGGCAGAGTGAGCACACGGCACATACCAATTGGCCTGTAGAAGGGGGGGGCACAGCTCATATGTACAAATCGCGCTGGAAGTGTAATCTCTCCTCTTTAAGTCATGTTCCCTGCTCTCTGCTGTCCTGCCATGATAATAAAGTAGTATGACAGGCGCTTACTGAAAGAAATCCATGTTTCTTAATAAGGGATTTAAAAATAGATGCTGACAGCTTAAAGAACGAGCCCGTCTGATCCAGTCTTTAAATCATGACTGCTTTTACGCAAATAAGGCTTTTTAAAATGCTTGAGATAGCAGTTGGATATAATAATACCCAATTCACTCGGTGTATCAACTTTTGAAGGATGAAAGCCAAGATTCCAGATTGTAACCTGCAAATTACGATGTGCTCAGGGAGCGAACATTTACCTCCCTGCATTATCATTCCAACCGTCCAATTAACTGCCCAGGCTTTCTAAATGCCCTTACAAAGCTGGTCCAAAAGGCCTAGATTTCTATACCCTGAAATTCTTATTCCTGACCCGCAGGAGAAATTACTTGCAAGGTCCACCGGTGTTATCTATGGGGGACGGGCACAATGACATTGGCGTATCATTGATCATTACTGGAGCAGTCTGGCAGCCACTGCAAGAACTGTAGGTTCTCATGGAGTGTGACTTGTGTGGGTCTACAGATGATCCTATATGGTGGTAGGATTTCACTTTGAAGGTCACTTCCTTGAGGTACCACTGCATTACTGCCTTTATGTCAACATTGACTATGATGTGCAGGTACGTTTTTAAATTTACCTAGTACTCACAGGACCTCACTTGATCAACCATACACTGACATGCACTTTCATAAACTAAAATTCATGTAATTAATATGTATTTTATTTTGCCATATAATTTTATTTTATAGTACTTGGTTGTCTAATCCTAATGTTGTTAGTCAAACTTTCAATGGTTATTTTACAATGTGATTATTGAATAGCCAGCAAAACTCTTGCTAGTCCTCATGGAAGCATTAACTGTAGGTAGACTCCACTGTTATTTACCTGATTTAAAAGAGTTTCTCAGGACACTTGACAATATACCTTCTTCTCCACAGGTTGGTACTCAAGCACGCTTTGCCTTCAGTCCCTATATCAGCCCAATGGCTTGGCATCTGATGTCCCTGCCCGGTTCACCCTAGCCTTTGGGTCTTGTCCAGAGCTTCCACTTACTCAACAATGAACTTAGAAGCCTGGATCATAGGGTCAGTTCATATTCACAAATAGTGGAATTTTGATTGAGGTCGCCGGATCTATCGGAACAACTCAAGCACCTCAAATTTTGTGTGAATCAATTATGTTTAAGTACATTTTTCTTCAGGTACATATTGAGCTCTATATTGCAACCATTACATTAGATTTTCAGGGTTTCGATTCAACGAAGTTGGCTGAGATACCATAATATGATCAGAGGAACACTGTTGTCCTCAAAGGATATTCATAGCACCCATGTCCAGTTATATTTTACATCCCAAAAATATTTTTTAGGAAACTATTTTCATTGATGTTCACAATAATTCTTATTTATTGATGTGATATGGTATGATGTTTCGTGATGTGATGTGATATGATCAGGGCCACTGGAATTATGCAATTGTGAGGCCACAACGATTTTCACATAATTATAGATCAGCCGCATTTACCACATAATCCATCATCTGCCGGATAATCTAGAGATTTTAACAAAATAATTGTTTCTAATTTTAACTGTTTAAAAATGACAAAAAATGCAGCGACATGTGATGCTGTGCAGTGAAAAGACCTTTGCAAAGTTGGACTGGTCACCTTCCTATTGCTTATTGCTATATTTGGGAATTAAACTGGCTCTAATGAGGTGCAACCAATGCACAGGCAGTGTTCTCAAGTTAAAAATTACTAAATTATGAAGTAATGTGATTACAAAATGTGCTGCATTATGCTGCATAATTTGTCTTTTCTTACTGTATAATTTATTCAACCCTGCCGCATTAGTTGGCAGCAGTGGCCCGTGCAGGTAAGAGTGGTGAGGCGGTGGGGCCGAATGGGGGGGATTTTGACAGAGGACCTCTAGGAAAAATAAACAAATAAATAATTTTCCCTTGTGCTCGTCTATTGAAATTTCCCCCCTACCCACCCAGCCCTACCGCCCCACAGCTCTTACCTGCACAGACCGCCGCTGTTAGTTGGCCCTCTCCTGCTGCATAATTCCAGTGGCCCTGGATATGATATTATACATATTCTTATCAAGGGCATCTTGACGCTGGTAAATGTCAAGCAGGATCACAACTCAAAAGGTCGATTATTCGTCGATGAATAGTCAATTTTCTATTGCTTTCCTAAAGTGGAGTAAATTGGTTAAAGATTTCAAATTTAGAGGAAAGCTATTCCATAATTTAGAAGTGTAGCAAGTAGAACTTCATCCTCCCGGGAACAGCATTCTGAATTGAGGAACCCTTATATTTTTGGCAGAAGTGGAGCAAAGTGTTTAAACGGGAATATATCATTTAAAGCTGCACTTAAGGTAGTCAGGGCCAGCGTCGTCAAGGGCCTTAGGGGTGATGCAGAGAACCTTAACCCCTTCAGTGCCCATGACGAGATAGTCTCGTCATGGAGCGCGGTTGCGCTGTGCCCATGACGAGACTATCTCGTCATGAACCCCGCCCGCTAATGAAACACCCGGCACAGGGCGTGGAAAGGGCGGGGCACTGAAGAGGTTAAAGGCAATATGTTTCCTGTTTGGTAACCAGTGGGGTTTGTGCAAAGCTTGAGCCACTGATTGGTAATTCCTAAAAGCATGTGAGCTGCTGTAATTCTGAAAGGTCTGAAATTAGTTCAGCAAACGCTGATACATATTCATTTAATTCATTTATAAGGCTTTCCAGTAGTCAATTTTGGAAAGAACAACGGTCACAACTCTGGTCTTCTGGCGCTTGAAAGGAATACAAGGGAGAATTTTTTCCTTATCCTTAAGGTATGAAATTACTGTATTAATTTGGTCTCCGAAGGTCAGCTTGTCACAAACATGGCGCTTAAATTCCTTACTTTCTTGATGGGAGATGGAAGAGTTCCCAGATCCTGTGGCCACCAAATAGTGAACTAAAAGGAGATAATGGAATTGTGTTATTTAGTTTATACAATCATAGTATTGAAGTTCATAATGCAGTAATGGTTCTTTTTTATTAATTTTATTGCTGACATATTAACAAACATAAAATGAAGACCACATTCCTACTTAAACATGGCAGCTGCATGCTTGCATTAAAAGTATTAAATGAAAAAAAAATAATCATCACATTCTACTGTAATACAACAGTAGGAGTGCTTCCTACCAGGAGGTTGAACTCTGAACAGGTACAGACATCCTTTTTTCAGTTTTAATGCACAGAACAAGAAAATATGATACTTAATACCACAGAAGCAGGAGTTTTTGCAACTCCTTTAATGTACACCGAGACAGTTTTACCACACAAGGTTGAGTGAATAATGGGTTTCCAGTGATAATCTCACGTTTGGCAGTTAGCGCTAGGATTTTTATCGCTTTTGAGATAAGCATTGCTAATAGCACGCTATCCCAGCGATAAAAATCCACACTAGCCGGCAATAATTATCCTAGCGCTAAGTGCGCTTAGCGATAATTATCGCTGGTTGTTGTTGATATGCCCCATGGTTGCCTAGTTTTCAGATTGTATATGTATGACATTTCCACAGTTTGTGTACTTATGACTATGTGTGACATTCTACTGTCAAATGTGCGACATTTCGAATTACACTTTCTCACGACTAAAACCAAATACTCAGGAAGCAGGTTGGCAAGTTAACAAGCATTGGCATAGCCAATAGGTCTCGCCTTTGGGACCTTATAAGTGTAAGGTAAAACTGGATAGGTTTACATGCTTTTTTAATTTGGTCCTGCGACGTTGGATTATAATCACATAGCCTATCTGATGAACCCTATGCTTCCACCACACCTTCTCATGGTCTCTGTAAACTGAAGCCACAGCTGACCTCTGACCATCAAGATATCTGGGTGTTTTACATTCACTAGCGCAAATCCCTGAATGATGTCCACTAAATGTGACCTGCCAGAGGATTTGTTGCTAATAAACTTTATTCGAAGGTACCACTTGCATATTATCTTCCGCACTTGTGCCTTTATTCTTCACAGAATACTGAACTGCTTTTCATGTCCAGTGCCATGTCAGCGGATTGGTCTCAAACCTATAGTAGTTTATGAAATACAAAACAAATAATATATAATAATCATTGCATTATGCAAAAACGTCTTTTAAGTTGAAATGACCACCCCATTACACTCATGAATTACATTTTATCTTAAAACATTTTGTAGTGCTAACCTTGCGTTTCCGTCGATACCAGAAAAACCATGAGTTGAATAATTGCAGCCCTCTGGTTGGCGTGCATTTGTTCTATTTAAAATATTTTATTGTACATTTAATAGAAGCATTTTCCATCAGTGTCATGATATATTATTGGATAGAATGGAGTGCAACTTTTAGGACCATTTCTTTTTAAATATTGGCTGTAGAAGAGGCTTGAACCAGGAACTAGCAAACAAGAAAGTGGAAATTTTGCTTCTTACGGTCAAAATATTGTTTCAATCATTACTCCTTGATAACATCCACCAAATTAAATGCTTAGTACTGCACAGTAGTCATACCAATAAGTATCAACACCTAAAAGCACAGCATATAAATTATTTAAATTCACGGTTGTCTCATTGATAGCGTTAATGGGACATGTAATCTGACCTATAAGATCATTTTTGTAATTGCATTAGTTACACGTAGTTTGAGGTCACGAGGACCGCAGTTGAGTTATGGTTGGCATGGATGTTTTGTGAGTTAAGGATGGCGGATCTAACTGTTAACAAACACATTTCGGTGGATTTTTGGTTTTAATCCAACCATTTTTATTTCGAGCTTGGGCAGCGCATGCGCTGCTCTGTGAGGCATGCTGCTTTGAGGTAGGGACTTGAAGCTCCGCCCACTCTCCACCCACATTTTTCATTGGCTCATGACATTGTCCACTGTAAACTGTGGTTGTTCATTGGTCAAAAAGCTTAGTTGTCCCTCCTTAGTACCGCCATGTCTCATTTTGTAACCTCCCATGACAACACCCCCTTTTACGTGTGTTGTTGCTCTATAGGCTTTAATTACAGCCTCCAAGCACTATTTTCTCAAATAGCATTGTCCTACCTGCTATTGCAGGCAGGACACACTCTCTCCTAACGCTTTCTAACATTTTTATAGATTGCCTTTGCAATGCAATAAGTCTCGCATTTGCGAGAGTTTAAGCTATTGGCATTGTAAATGACAATGTCTTTTATTTATCTGTTTTAAAAACAACATATCAATAAAAGCCATTGTCATTTACAATGCCAATAGCTCAAACTCTCATAAATGCGAGACCTATTGCATTGCAAATGCTTGTTTTAAACAGTTGCCAGCGCGGCACACCATTATTTCCCTAGAAATACAAAAAGCTGTTTTTTCCCTGAGTCGCTAATCATTTTTACACCTGGCATGAGAGAAAACAGTAGTCTTTCAGTCGTAGGGCAGATTTACTAACTTTTCACAGTGACAACAAACCCACTCGCTAAGAGTTGGAATTTGCTTGCCAACAGAAATCCTGTTTGTATTGGAAAGAGCACTATGCGCTACTTTGGGTCACAGGGTCATTCCATGGGTGATACAAGACATTGATTTTGACATAAAAATCAATTATACAAAAAAAAATGAAAAAAAAGAAAGGACCTTGTGCAAAAAATTATGCCTCGTCAGGCATAACATTTGAGAAAATGTTTATTTTTTCAAAACCTTTCCTACATTGCATGTGTGCTGCACTAAACAGCACACATACAAGTTGACAAACCATAGTTTTTTTCGTACTGGTAGGGTTTACTTCCAGCACAAAATGTATGTTTAAGGTCATGCATAAATCCTTTCATTATAGTGCAAGGATATGAGCATTGGAGCAATGCTGCCCAAAGGGAACTAGAAGAGGGGGAGAGAAAAAAAGTGGCATCCTAAGTGGATGTGGCGCTGTTCTACTCTCTGCCTTTCACACAAAGGAGAGCAGCAACTTTTGCTAGTGTGCTGCATTGTGTGAAACTTTTGTAAATCTGCCTCCAGTGTGTAGCTGGAGCTTCCACATCAGTCTTTCTTTTGTATCTACCTGCAACAGTCACTCAAAAAACGTTGATGTTCTTTTGCTCTAAACTGTATTACTCCATCGTGGCTCACTAGTATTCCATTTGTAATTAATAGTGTTGCATTGACCAGCTCCTTCCCTCACCAGTCTGAGCCTCCGTCCCCCCCCCCCCTAAGTTTACTGATTCCAACGAGGAATAGGTGTCATTCTGTCCAGGAAGGGGCCCAAGATGTAAGGGTACCCACCTCACAGGAGAATGTGGGGACTAGACATTCTGAGAGGGTTTTAGACATGCAAGACCCCGCCCCCCCCCCGTCCACGTCTGCACCCCTGCCCACCTAGGCCATCCCTTTCCCCAGCTACCACCGGAGTGTAACCTTTATGTGATTGTGCTGAAGAATGTACCAACCACAAATCCTGGCCAAAGAGAAGATCGTTTGGCCGTAAAAATAAAGTAACCATTGGTTTGAGTCAGGTATGAGGTGGGTTTGTGGTCTTTCAAGGGGGGTTATAATGGTGAGGAGGACCCCTTGGGTGGGCTCAGGCATGAAGGAAGTGGTTGGGGATTGTGTAATAGTTAACTTTTAGTCACCCCACACTGCCAGATCTTTGGGACACAGTCCCAATCCTTAAGCCCTATTCAGGTTATATCCTTAGGTTACTTTTATGGGCCAGGGGTTCTTGCGGTAAGGCATTGGAAAACAAATGAATACCTTCAGGGGGTGTGAAGTCAACCTATAATGTTGAGAACCCACTGTATAATGTTGAGGTTAGGAACTCCTTTGAGGCTCTAGCTTCTTTAGAAGACTTGATTTGACTTTTTAGTAGCTAGAGACAGCCAGCAGTCTCCTGTCTATTCCGTAGCAATGGGGTGAGTCGGGGAAGGTGAGTCTTTAGAGGAGGGCTCCATGATGGTGTCCTTGGGTCCCGAGCCAGCTCAGAGGAAATGGCTTGGCAGAGAGGATTGAGAATCATGTCATTAAACATAGCTGGGGTTTACTCCGGACTCTAAAATTCTGATTGGTAACCAGAAATTAATAGAGCAGATATCATAGTATTGCAAGAGACCTGTGCCACTTAGAACTTCAGTGTTAATTGGTTCCATACCTCGTGTAGCGCTGCTACTTCTTCGTGTGCAGGTAGAGCTAAGGGAAGACTAGCTACCTCATGCTTAGTTAAATTAACCGGTCTAGCTACTAAGGTAATTCTCTGAAGGCCCAATTATCAGCTGTTGTTATTGCAGATCCCGTATAATTTTGATGTGGCCTTGATGTTTATGTATAACAGCTTTATTGACTCTCATCTGGTCACCTTGATTGAAGAGTTCGAAAGGGATTTACCGAGCCTTCAAGACAGCTATAACAAAGAGAAATTGATAATTTGGACGGGGGATTTTAACTCACGATTGTGAGGGAACAGGGATCCCTCTATCTGCAGCATTGAGACAACGGATGAGGAGGAGGCTGCACACTTCCAGCACACCCCCTCTGGAGAGACTCTGAATAGAGTGATGATTACCAGGGCTTTGTTATTTACTAAAGACTATAAGGCACCGGGGGCCCAGTTACCCCCTCGTATAATGGTGCTCGAATGGGCAGTGAGATTGATTTTATTATGGCTTTCTGGGATCTAGCCAATTTGATAGTTGACTACAATGTGTCTGCCTTCTGTATTAGTGATCACAACATCCTATCCATATTGCTGGACATTCACTTGTTGGGGACATTAGAAAAGCAGGAGAGTTTGGCTCCCTTTCACTCATGCAATAAGGGGGGAGGGAACAATGGGAAAGGGTGGATAGGGAGGGTTCTTTGTGAAAAATAGTGATGGAGAATGTGGAAGCCATATCAGTACTCACCCTGGAGGAGGAGCCCCCGAGAGTATCTCTAATGCCTTCAGGATCTTAAGCATATCCATAGATAAGGGCAGAATAAAGCTTCATGAAAAAGGTCACCCACTGACTGGTTCAACCATTCCTGTAAACTGTCCCACAGGAGACTGAAACTAACCCTCACCTCCAAACCACGTTCTAAAGGTGATGTGCTGAGGGCCAGGAGAAGCTACAAATATATCCTGGAGGTCAAAAGGTCAGAGCTAAGAGCAGAAGTGTAGGGGGACTTGGAAAGAGCTTCTCATACAAAGGATTCTGTACTATTTTGGAAGGTGGTAAATCTGCAATTTTACTCAGGGTATGAAAAGCCCTCAGTGATCACAGCTATCCCAGTTCAGGTCTAGGTGGACCACTATAACAGCATTTTAATTGTGACAGCCCAGGGCCTACGTTAGAGCATGATGAGATAGCCTTTGGCAACCAGGAGTCGTTTTCCGACCACAATGATTCCATCTCGGTAGGGGGCGTTATAGTTAACTTCAATCAGAGCCCTGAAGGGAAAGCCCCAGGTCAAGATGGAGTCCCCTTAGATCTTTTTGAAGACAATTCTGCACTTTGGGCCCCAATTTTAGCCAACTATTTTTAAAATTGTATTAAAGAGGCCCCCTTTCTGTCTTGGAAAGAAGTGGTGGTTGTTCCCATTTTCAAGAAGGGGAACAGACACTCACCTTGCTGTTATCATCCGATTTCCCTCTTAGCTCTCTGAAATTTTTGGACAGAATTATTGCCATATGGCTAGAGGGCTGGCTGAAGGAAAATCAGGCTCTCTCTAAAGTGCAGTTTGGGTTTCTACCTGGAGTGGGCACAGTGAAACAATGCCTAAATCGTCAGTTGGTCATAGGCAAGTAAGTCAAAGCAAGGAGAGGGTGCATTCAACTAGCGTTTATGGACCTCTCCTCTACCTTTGACTTGGTTAACAGGTCCAAGTTATGGAGTATTATGGCTAAGATGGATATAGATCAGGCTATAAATGGTTTATTGCAGAGGATGCATTGGAACTGCCTGATTAGGGTGAGGTATGGTCCTGAGGGTGAATTTTCCCCTGGAACCAAGTCCCCGCAGGGGGTAAGGCAGGGGTGCATGAAGGCCCCTTTATTATTTGTAATCTTTATTAATGGCCTGGAGCTGCACTTGATTAAAACAAGAAAGGACATGCCGTGGTGAAATCATGTGCCCTCCCTGTTCTACTGTACGCAGATGAAATGATTTTAATTTCCGGAACTGCTAAAAGGTTAAAAGGACTTTTAGATGCTTTTAACAATTTTCTGGAGGAGCTAAACCGAAAAATTAATCAAAGCAAATGTTTTGCTATGTGTACCAGCCCCAAAAACACTAAAACAAGATAATTCCTCTTGGGAGGGTCTGAATTTTACAGGGTAAAAATGTTTAACTATCTCTGTATCCCCCTAGTCCAACATTTCCTGCATCCGAGTTTTGGGGGCGCAAAGAGTCTCCCCCCAAAGGAGGCAGTTCATGTTGGTAGTACAAGTGCTAAGAAGGCCATTCAAGCACAGCCTACTTGAATACTAAAGCAAAAGGAATGCACCAGCTGTATTAATATTCATTTGCTCCCAATAGCCACTGGAGTGTAAGGTCTGGCATCACCTCAGACTTGCAGGCTCGCAGTGTGTCGATTCATGTAGTTCAGGCAGCGGATTTAAATGGATGGACCTGGAAGAACCCATCGAGGCAGATATAAAGGATGGTATTTCTACCACTTAGTGCATGAGTCTTGGTCTACAGAGGCTTTCAGTGCAGTCAAGAGACTTATTTGTGTCCTGTCTAAATTGTTTCTTCTCTGTTGTTAACCCTGTATCAGTGCAAGTCTTGATAAGGAGAAATGGGTTGAGAGAAGACCAAGGAGACATATCGCTCTGTGAATGAATGTTCTACAAGAATGTGTGAATATAACATAGGCCACTCGGTCAAAAAGGGCAAAAAATTTGCTAAACCTTTCTCAATCAGTGATTTCTGTATGGACGCAAGACATTTTGCAGATATGCTAAGTACTTTGCTCAGCTGCATGTACATTTTGTGAATGCTTCCATGAGCAAAATACATTTTCAGTCTGAAAATTAACAGTTTGATACAAAAACATATTTATGCCGTAGGTCCATATCACCTTCATAACTCTGACAACCATTATAACTTTGGTATGGGTTCATGCATTGTGCAAACGTTTTTTTACAAATAAATATGGAATATAATTTTAGTCTATCAATTACCGATTTACAATGTGATGCATTGTGGAATTTTGTGTCCAAAATGTAACCTATGGACTAATGGTCAGTATGGAATCACTCAGTCAGTTAATATGAATAACAGCCCACTCTTGAACCATAAAGAAGTACACTTTGCATGATTTGGGGACTGTTAGGACAGGAATGCCCCCTGCATGTCATACAGGCCTATTCCGCTTCTCTGAGTCACTAAATGCTATATATCTGGTACCCTGTATTTTTATTTTGACCCTGGCATCACACTAACCTAAGCATGTGCGCAGAGGCTGAGGCTTTACTATGAGGTGGTCTGGACCTGTCCTGTGATCTAGAGAAACACTCCAAGAGTGCCTTCAGTACTGAAAGTGGATAACTGACCATGTCATGCAGATAGCGCATAGAGCGGTGGTGGAAGTATTCCATGATTAGGAGAAATGTATAGTGTGATCATACCCTCTATGTGAGTCACTTCAGATTAGGCCTACTTGCCCACTTATGTAAATTTACGCTCCTATGTATGTACCCAGGCCTTATGCTGACATCCTGCGCACACGCCTTCATGTGAACTGAGTGTAGCACTCGTGTTGTGTGGGTGAGCCGAACAATGGACGTTTATTGCTTGCATTCCTGTGGCTGGAGAAAGGAGACTTAGACACTGAAGTGAGGATAGGAGACAGTACTGACTTTCGACAATCTCTGAGCCTTATTGTTAACAGTGAATGACTAATTAGTCTTCCAGAAGACTGCTTTTAGTGGATGATAGCAGTGTGCGGTGAGACTGCAGACTATTGAATAAGGTCAAGAATTATTTAGGTAAGGCCTGCCCTTTTGTATTTTACTGATTACTCATGTTGTTTGGCTGCTGGAAGTCAGGTGCAGAAACTTCCCAGCTCTTTGTGCCACTGTTGGGGGGGCTCCATGAAGGAGATGGTCCTACTGCCACCTGCTGTGAGGGGAATGACTCAATACAAAGGCTATGTCAAGAAAACAGCCTCATGAGAACACTTGAAAGAAGAACAGCCCCAAGCCGGTTCTAAAGTTTGAAACATTGGAATCACATCCTCTAGAAGTGATGTATAGACATGGAACATACAAAATCCCACATTGTTAATTCCAGTTATATCTTTCCAGTTCCAAGTCCTTCATGAACAAGGAAGGGAGTACTTAGGGGGCGACTGTGCAACTAGAACTGGTCTCCCAACATTGACGGGAAGTCAACTGAATTCTGGACCTTTTGCTAGAGAAGCTGTGGACCTGCCCTGAAGCTCTTAGAAACCTGACTGACTTCTGAGTGAGGGAGGTGTCTGCTTGGACCTGCAGGTGGAGAGATTGTCCAGCAGGAGTGAGACCCAATGTGACCCTGGTGGCTACAGAACATCCAAAAAGAAGTGAACTACTTGAGAGCAATCTAGATAGGAAGCTTGTATCGACAGGGCCCCCTAGTCTCTCATCTGGTTCCTGCTGAGAGTCACAACACTGTCCATCTTGTTTGCCCTATCTGGCTGCATCTGCCAGAGTACCAAAGGGCTAGAAGAGGGCCATATCTGCTGGATTGCAGCAGGCCCAGTGGGCTTCATCTGGCCTACTGTCTTGGGCCCAGTATGGACTCCATCCACCAGGCTGCTGTATGTCCAAACGTAGGTTGCATCTTCCTGTCTACTACGGGCGCCAAAATGGACTACACGTTTTGAACAGGGCCCCACCCTTTTCTTTCTTTTTTTTTTTTGATTGAACCTTGAAATTGTGCCTCTCAGAAACCCTGGATACCATCTTTATATATATCTATATATATATCTGTTTGAGGAATCTCATTTTGAGGTTGTTTTTCCCTGGGTGGGACCCATGAGTGCTGTCGGTTCGCACTAGTATGAACAGTGCGTGTGTGTGATTTTGTATGAATGTTTTTTTTATATGAATGAGTGTACGTCTGATTAGCTCCCCTTTTTTTCTTATTGGGAACCTGTCACCTTTTTTCCTTTTTGTATTATAATTGTGTTTCTGTGATTTTCTTAATTATTTTTGGCTGTACATTAATTACATTTGTCTGAATTATTTTCTGATGAAAATTGTGTTTTTCAAATTTATTAAATGTATAAAATGTGAATTGTATATTTTGAAACAACAAAATAAGTAAAATAAAATAAAAAAAGAAGATATATATGTGCATATATATTTTGTGTTCATTTCAGTCAGAGTGTCTTTAGCATGTATTTAAATTTATGATACATTGTACTTTTTCAAATATAAAGGGTAGAGTATGGTTTTTGTGGCCAAAATGGACTACACCTGCTTTGATTCTTCCTGGGACTATGACTGATCAAAACTACTGGAAGTCAGGCTCACGGTACATACCCACTCGAAGTAAGTCACATTGCTAAAGGACTGCCACAGCTGGTTTCCTTGCTGACCTGATCGAGGCCCAACACTGGAAAGGCTGCACAGGCAGACTACCAGATGTGACCTGTGATCTGTGCCCGGTTTCATCATGCATGAAGTGACTCTCCGGCTCTCTATGGATCCCAACAATGTGTACGAGTGGGTTGCAAGTGTATGGAAAATTACCTGAGGAACCTGAAGTATATTGCCTAACCTAGAAAGGGAAGTTATTGCCAAAGAGTGAGCGCAGTTGAATTGTGAGCATTTACTGACTGCACCTGATCCTAATTCAAGCAACTCTGATTACCAGTGAGTTGGGGATCCCAGAGCTAGAGGGAGCATAACTTACAGGAGAGTACACTTAGGATAACTGACCATCCACAAACCATCTTTTTCTGTTATAACCTGTTGACTGTATGCTTGTCTTTAACCATGTTGAGCTCTTTGCTTCCTTTTGGCTTGCACTACAGAAATACCATATACAAACATATATACTGATAGAAATTGGGTTCCTGGTTGACTGGGGAGTGAGCCCTGGTCAGGCTGTAAACAAAATTCTAGCCAGGGTAAGGCAGCAGCAATCCCCAAATGAACCTGTGCTCATCCTCTGATAGCTTGGCACAGAGCAGTCAGGCTTAAAATGAAGGGAATGTGCAAAGAATTTGTGTAACACTTCAAACAGTAAAAAGAGTGAAAACATCACACAAAAAGATCCCAAACGGATGTATGACGTTACAACGCACACTTTTACAACGCATGCACTTACAATGCATTTTTTACAACGCATAATCCATTACAACGCATGACATTACAACGCATGACACTACAACGCATTTTTAAAAAAAACCTTTACAACGCATTGCCATTACAACGCATACTACCTTTACAACGCATACCATTACAACGCATTATATTAAATTACATTTAAGGTAAGTATTAGATAGTATAGGGGTAAAAATTACTATTCTAACTCCAGGGGGTGCAACAGTAGGGTAAGTGTTGGATAGTATAGGGGTAAAAATTACTATTCTAACTCCAGGGGGTGCATCAGTAGGGTAAGTGTTGGATAGTATAGGGGTAACAATTACCATTCAAACTCCAGGGGGTGCAACAGTAGGGTAAGTGTTGGATAGTGTAGGGGTAAAAATTACTATTCTAACTCCAGGGGGTGCAACAGTAGGGTAAGTGTTGGATAGTGTAGGGGTAAAAATTACTATTCTAACTCCAGGGGGTGCATCAGTAGGGTAAGTGTTGGATAGTATAGGGGTAAAAATTACTATTCTAACTCCAGGGGGTGCATCAGTAGGGTAAGTGTTGGATAGTATAGGGGTAAAAATTACTATT
Organism: Triturus cristatus; assembly: GCF_964204655.1. Classification (NCBI taxonomy): domain Eukaryota; kingdom Metazoa; phylum Chordata; class Amphibia; order Caudata; family Salamandridae; genus Triturus; species Triturus cristatus. Next base: position 941,535,486 of record NC_140593.1, read on the forward strand.
CTAACTCCAGGGGGTGCATCAGTAGGGTAAGTGTTGGATAGTATAGGGGTAAAAATTACTATTCTAACTCCAGGGGGTGCATCAGTAGGGTAAGTGTTGGATCGTATAGGGGTAAAAATTACTATTCTAACTCCAGGGGGTGCATCAGTAGGGTAAGTGTTGGATAGTATAGGGGTAAAAATTACTATTCTAACTCCAGGGGGTGCATCAGTAGGGTAAGTGTTGGATAGTATAGGGGTAAAAATTACTATTCTAACTCCAGGGGGTGCATCAGTAGGGTAAGTGTTGGATAGTATAGGGGTAAAAATTACTATTCTAACTCCAGGGGGTGCATCAGTAGGGTAAGTGTTGGATAGTATAGGGGTAAAAATTACTATTCTAACTCCAGGGGGTGCATCAGTAGAGTAAGTGTTGGATAGTATAGGGGTAAAAATTACTATTCTAACTCCAGGGGGTGCAACAGTAGGGTAAGTGTTGGATAGTGTAGTGTAATATTATGCGTTGTAATGGTATGCGTTGTAATGGTAGTATGCGTTGTAATGGTAGTATGCGTTGTAATGGAATGCGTTGTAAAGGTAGTTTTTAAAAATGCGTTGTAATGGTATGCGTTGTAATGTCATGCGTTGTAATGGATTATGCGTTGTAAAAAATGCGTTGTAAAGGTAGTGCGTTGTAAAAGTTGCGTTGTAAAGGTTGTTCCCCTCCCAAACCAGTTTAGAAAAATAGAGAATATTTTACTAAATATAATATGACCAAAACAACAAAAATCCAATTAGCAGATATTGATTTTTAAAGAATAAACTGTAAAAGAGGGCTGAGAAGAAATAATCGCTTACTTGGAAGATCTGGTCACGACAGACCAGTACAAAGTCAAAAGATCAAGCCCACTGCAATTGAAAATGGGTAGGACCCAGGGACCCAGGGAGGTAACTTTCTAAAAGTGGCATTTTCAAAATTGTGATGATGAATTCAACTTTAAAGAGGGTTCATCATTACAATTTCATAGCTACCAAACATGACATATCTAACACCTTTCATTTAGGAATTCCATCTCATTATATGTAATCAGGGATCCCTAATGTTATCTTATGGGAGGGGGAGGCCCCACAGTACTGACAAACAAATGTGGCCGTTTTTCACTACAAGGACATGTAAACTTATAATTACATATCCTACGTTTTAATTAAACAGCACCCTGTCCTATGGGCTACCTAGACCTACCTTAGGGATATAATAAAAGAAGAATTTGAGGCTTTGCAAGGGGTTTTAAATGCCAATTTGACATGGCAGCGTGAGTGTGACACTGCACTCAGGCTGCAACAGCAGACCTGGGACATGTTTTAGGGTGCTACGTAAGTGGGTGGCACAATAGGTGCTGCACACCCACTGATGGCATTTAATTACAAGCCCTGGGTATATGATATACCACCCTACAAGCAAATTAAATATATCAGGTATATGCCAATCAAACCATGTTTAGGGAAGTGAGCACAGGCACTTTATCACTGCTTATCACTGGTTAGCAGTGGTAAAGTGCACAGAGTCCTAAGGCAAACAAAAGCAAATTCAGCAAAAAGTTGGAGGGAAAATGGCAAAAGGTTTGGGGGTAACCCGCTGAGAGGGCCAGGTTCAACATATACATACTGACCAGTATGTTTCTTGAAGTATGTAGTATTCATTACCACTGTGATTTATGTTTTTTATTTCTTGTAAAGGCAAGCACTTGGCCCCCTTTTGCAGCCAGAGTATACCATTTCGACCTAGTGCATTTGAATGTCAGTGCTCAGATAGACACTGTGTTTCCAAGAGATGGAATTGTGTTAAAATAGAGTTCAGCAAGACGTTCTGGCTATACCCTCTTACCAAGATTGCAAGATTGTTTAATGTGCCACCACCTATATCATGCTAATGGCCAAAAGGTATTCTACATTGAATCCCTGCATTGAAGCTGGTGGTTTCCAAGCAATTCTGAAGACAGTTTTGAAGCAAATTGTTCCACAAAATGGTGACCAGATTTTAGATTTTCTGTTCTTGGTCTAGAACATTTTGTGGCAGTAACTGGACTTATCTGGCACTTTGAGACAATCAGTTTAACAGCCAGATGCTCTTGCAATGCTACATAAGGAGTGGTCTGTGACAACATCTAAGTTTAGGTTCGAACTTTCAAAATGTATTCGTGCATTTACTGTGAAACCTGTATGTTATTGAGCAGCCTTGAGAAGCGCTAAACTGTTTATTTGCAGTAATCCGTCTAGAAGATCAATCCAGCAAGTACCATTCTAATTTTCCAAGTTCTTCCTCGAAGACTACAATCAACCTGATTTACACCCAAATATGCAATCGGGAGCCAAAGAAGTTCAGCTTTTTCAAATACTGTGAGAGAGATTCACCCAAGGAAGTGTGGCATGTTGATGTGAGGATCTCCCATATTGCCCTAAAGGGGAGGCTCACCATTTATCATTTTCTATGTTTTAAGTTCTAACAAATATGACTCCAGTTGAGGCAATCCAAGGATGTGTGACATGTTTTAGATATTACTTGTGACTCACTGTAGCTAGCCGGAAGCTTTGTCTAGATGACCACATGGATCTGCAGTCTTTTCCTTGTTATGCAAATATCAGAAAGGTCGAAATAAACCATAATTTATTGCAATTCATAAGTTGTTCAGTACTACAGTTGGCCTTTAAACAAAGGTATTAATGTCAGAAAATGAGAAAAAAATACATTACATTTGTCATACATGCAATAAAATAAGAAGATATAAAAAGTCAATGCAAAATAAAACTCCTTACTCCACGTACCAGTCAATACTCACTAAATCACATGCATGCTACCAGGATTGTGTGTAGTCAGCAATTCATTAAGTGGAGCCCACATTTTCCTAAGTTTCCTATGTCTCAGGTTATTGCTAATAATTTCCTTTTCAAGGCCGAATAAAAGACAACTCCTACCACCCTGAGTTATAGTCAGGTGCTTCCCTTTGTAGTCATCCTTGTGGAACACTCAAACGGCCCACAATAGTAGTAAAATAATATATCCTAACAAATGGGATGGTATATCAGGGGAGTATCCCAGCAAGATGACTTAAGGTACTGATAGGATATTAAGCGTACGTACAGTGTTGGGTTTATCAAACACCTTCAACCAGGAGGGTACTATACCAGGGCATTGAGTGAAAATATGTTTAGTGTCCGAATCAATCCGGATTTTGGCAGAAAAGCAATTCAAAGTCTCCCTAAGGCACAATTAGTGCAATCTATAAGGCATATAATATTGAGAGTACATTTTTTTTTTTTTTTATATGAACCTTAAGTTGAAAGACTTTGATCTTGTCTGATGATCATTGAAAGCTCTGAGTAACCTTAGCCGGGGAAAATTCCAAACCAAAATTTCGATTCAATGTGCAAACCAAACAGCCAATATTACCTTCTGAAGTCTTAGTACCCTTAATGATTTAATGAAAGATACTAATAATGCCACAGCCCAATATCCTAACTAATTTTTCCAAAAACTCATAATGATCTGGCACTAGCTCTATTATCTGCAGATGCTTCAAAAAATCCCTCAGTTGTAAATATCTATAATATCCTCTACTAGACATCCAAATTCTTTAGATAGATCATCAAATAATCTCATTATTCAATTTGTATAAAACTGACCTAAAATGTGTAGACATAGCTCTCTCCGGCAGCTTAAAAAGCTGTCATTCACAAAGAACAGCAGGTTAGGATTATACGCCAGTGAAGTGTAACAATTGAAACTTTTCACTTGACAGATAGTTCTCATGAACTGACAAATCTTACGATAAACCTGCAATATCTTAAATCATGTAAATTTAAAATATGCTTAAGCAGACCTTTTTTGGGTAAACTAGTATGTTCAAACACCTGGTAGCATGGAAATAGCCCACAAAGTTCCCATGTATGAGGCCCAACCACCACTGAGAGTCTATAGATAATTAATGCAATAAAATAAAGCCAAAGAGAGAGGAGCGACATACCACCCTGATTACGTGAAAGCTGTAGAAACCGTATGGTACGCTGTGGTTTTTTATACAGTCAGATACATTTCTCCCAGCTTGATTCAACCCTTTTAATAAATGATTTTGCCAGAAAAAAAAGCAGAATAGACTGAATAAATAAAGGAAACGCAGTAAAATGACCATTTCAATTATATTACACGTCCCTATTAGGCCCCGGTTTGATCTATCCCATTTCCTAAAAATCCCAAGTGAGTTTGAACATAAGACCTTGTAATTAAAATTAATGATCTCCACTATGTCATTAGAGATTCCTACACCCAAATACGTTACAGATGTGATGAAGCGAGCATCTAGAATCACTAGGAAGCATTCATTAACTTCTCTGTCATACTGGTGTTCAGTTTGTGCCCTGAAACTTGTCAAAATAGGCAGCTGCATTCTCTTTTGACTAAAAAGTAGTAATAGGGGAGCAGATCAGTATGGCTAGAAGCTAGAAGTGTAACTTCCAATGTATGCAGACATAGAGATTGAATAGGTTTAGATTCTTGTAGGACCTGGAGAAAGGGCTCTAAATATAGAGAAAATAAAAATGTAAAATTTGATACTTGTATAGCGCACTACTCACCCGCAAGGGTCTCAAGGCGCTTGTACGAATAACGCTGTGGAACCCATCCTGGCTTTTCCCTGTGAGGCGTCCACTCCTGGGCACCCCCAAGGTGGAGGCCAGGCCTCCTTAGCATTGTGGGGGCCGTTGTGGAGATTAAGCAAGCTATTGCCCAGAGTTGGACTCCATGATTGGAATAGGCACCAAGGTGAGAATTATCAGGTCCGTGAAATTTTTGAGCCCAAGACCCGCCAAGGTGGGGAATTGAACCCTGGTCCCAGGCTAGACCTCTGCATCAGGGTCTGCCGCTCTAATCATTGAGCCACACTTCTCACGAAAATAACTGTGAGGATAGCGGGCACCAATGCCTAGTACCACAACTGTTATGAATAGGAACTGTTAAACAACATATATATGCCACTTAAGCCTCTAAAGATGCATATAATGCCTTATTTCCCGTGAGAAGTCATTGCCGAAGCTCATAGCATTGATCACTGTCCAGATAACCTGACAGGAGACCCTACTGAATGCATTTTTAGCATCCAACAAGACCATCCTGGCAGGCCAGCTCAATATCCTACCTACCTTGACAACAGAGATAGCTAAGTTGATATGCGAAGTAATATCGCATGCTGGAATGAAGCCATGCTGCATCGGATCCGAAAAATCAGTGATAACCATAGCAGAGTGGCTTGCAACATTTTGTTATAAATTTTTGAGTCTGAAATAATCAGAGGGATTGAACGATAAAAACTGGTGCAGAAGGGATCTGCTTTCATTTTGGCGAAAACTGCTATGAATTTCGCGCCCCAAGATGCCTGTAAAGATCGTGCTTGGGCTTGCGAGATGACTAATTCAGATGTAGGAGGATCTACTGCACAGAAGAAATCTTACAGACCTCCAGCAGAATTAAGTTGGACCCAGTAACCTGCCCGACCGCAAACTGAGATATGCGTGTCTTCATTTCCACCTCAGCAACTTCGGTATCAATGATTTCTCGCTGGCATTCCATCATTTGATTTAATCTTATAGAATTAAGATAACTCTTCACCATTTCTTTGAGGGCTAGACAATCATCTTGATACAATGTAGAATAAAATTCCTTGAACACTGACAGCTTGCCACTAGGACCTTTTACAATATTGCCCTAGACTTCTTTCATGCAAATGATGATAATTCATTTTTCCTATCTTTGCTCTGAAAAGCAAGTAGTCTGCCTATTTCATCATTATTTTTTAAGCATGCGGCTTTCTTAGTCACCACTTCTTGACAGGCCTTATCCCAAATCATTTTCCTAAGCACCATGCAAGCAGTGGAAAGCTGATCAGATAGGTGGGCCACGGTCTCAGCAGATGACTGATTAACCACAGCAAGTGAAAGCTCAGTTTCCAATTGGAAATGCTGGATAGTGAAGTTGCTCATCCGGCATCCGCTCGCTTTTTCCTTTCTGATATGCATAGCTTAGTGTCTGTCTTTCAATATAGGCTTTTAGAGCATGCCATACCACTGTCGAACCAACATTGTTATCCACGTATTCCTCTAGGACAGACTGCATAAAATTAACATACTCAGGGAACTATTTACAAGCTCATTTTGACGCACCGGCGGCGCAGACCATGCCAAGCGACTTGGCATGGCTTTTCATGGCTTTGTAGATATGAATTAGGGCAAAGCAGTGCAAGTCCCTGCGTTGCCTTACTCTGTGCCAAAGTGGCATTCCATGGGTGTTGCGGTGGGTGTTCCCACTAAACACCCATGGATTCTGATACATTCCCAGGTTTATAAGGACTTGTAAACCTGTGAATTAATAAAAAGCCTGTGCCTTCTCAAGGGAGGCATAACCATTAGAAATAGCTTTATTTGACCTTGTTTTTTCCTCCATTGATTGTTTTTGTGGAGAAATGGGTCCCTTCCTGCACAAAAACAATCATTCCTATAATGCAGACACCTTTGCACCATGGTGCAACGTATCATAAATACGATGCATTGCTGCCCTTTCCTATTGACACAGAGCAGTGCAGCAAAGTTACTTGCTGCACTGCCCTGCGTCAAAAACCTGTAAATTAGACACTAAAAGTCTAAAATCAGCTTCCTATCAAATTTCCAACAAAGTGGAGGAGAATCTCTAAGAAGCGAATCCATCTTGAAAAAAAAACAAGAAGGCATTATGATCCGAGATATTCCTCAGATTAACTCTGAAACTAAAAGCAGAAAACATTATATGTTTCACCAAGACATGTCTATATGTGAGGACATAAAATGTGGAACAAAAACGTAAATAACCTAGGCTCCCATCCACAGCAAGTGCACCAAACGTCAATCCGAAACTAAGAATCTATCACTTGCTTCAGCTCCATTCTAGATTTTGCCGTACAATGTAAATAAGATCCCTTTGGACTCCTTGTGTCCTGGTTGTGTGACTAAATTGAAGTCCTCACACATGATAATAGGTTCTGGCCATTGGCTACACTCAAGCAAAAAAAAGTTAAACAATGTTGGGTTGTCCTCATTAGATGTGTAAATAGCACAAATGCTAAATCCTAAACTACCTCTATCTAAAATAAGTAATTAGCCAATGACCAGAATTATTGATTTTAACCTTCTTGGTAACTGAACCCTTTCCTTGCACCATTAAGGCAACCCCATGCTTTGGACATCAGTGTAAAAAACTGACAAACATCTGTTTGCAAGGCTTTACACTGTACTAGATTCTGATATAGTTAGATGAGTCTCCTGCAGGCAAACCTTATCAGGCTTCAATATGCTCAATTCCGCCCTAAGGAATTTAATCCTACCAGGTGATCTCATGCCGTTTATACTCCAGGTTAAAATCTGTCTATCCTGATTGGGAGAAAGAAACTTGCTAACAATTATTTCTTAAATTCTCATTATGTATGACAAACACAAAAAGGAAAACAAAACATTCCAACCCTTTCCAATTTTTCAGTTTTTCCCCTCCCATGTACATTTTCATGTAACCATATAGATCCATTGTGCCCACTGCCCTCTCCCAAAACCTCCCCCACCCAAGCCAGTCCAACATCTCCTTCCCGACCAATCCCACCAAGGTTCAACTTATCCAAATACCAGTCCATACCTATCCTAATTTCCAAGAGAAAGAATGACTTATTAAACCCCCAAACAACCTCCACGCACTAAACAAAATAAAATAAAAATAAGCTTGCAGGTTGGAACAGGCTATCTCCCGGTGGCACAAAGGGAGTCGGAGGAATCTAAAAAGGCAGAAATGATAAAGAAAATTCATTTGTACCACTAAAGAGAGGAGAAAAACACCCCAAACAGAAGAACTCCACACACAAACCAAATACATCTTATTAAAGTGTATAATCCTGCCCATTCATCATGAATCAGCTGAATTGACCATGAAGGCAAAGTACCCCATAAGCAATGCAAGTCGACCGAACTGAAAAATTGATTTTATCATCACCCCATTGTTTGAGAAGGACTTGTGCTCTCTCTGGGTCCTGACAGAAAAATGTCCGTCATTGATAAAAGATTCTCTGGTTGACTGACTCCAACAAGGATATCATATTTGGAGCCTGGATGGTTCTCCTGGACCTTCTGTGACTGTCCCTTGACCCCGCAGCAAACACACAAGAGCAATGCAAGAGGGGCAGGAAACCGTTGGGCCAGAGGAGTTTAGCAGAAATGATGTTCTGCTTGCTGGTTTTGGAGGTGGTAGAAAAATACCCCATTAGCAGAAAAGAGCACCAGGAGTGCAGGTAGAGGTCGGGACTGGTGCAGGGAGGCAGAAAATCAATCTTCCCAGGAAGAGCACCCTTTAGCGTCTAGGAGGTTTGATGAAAATACTCCTGGTAGATAGGGCTGCATATCAGGATCAAAAAGATCCCAAGATCAGTGAAATTGGCTTCACGGGACAAAGTTACAAACAATAAAGCTCATACCCTAGGGAACTGAGCAGAGAACAGTGGGTGTGGTACTCTACCGTCCTTTGTGAGGATTCCCCTGGGGCGGGGCCTGATCAATGACATTAATTTATGATTATAGAGGAGGGACATGTGTGTGGCCCCCTCACAGACGCACAGTTGTTGCCTGTGGGGGGGGGGCATCTCTCCAGCATTGAAGCAGAGGGTCCTAGGGACCCCATCCATGGAACTGAAGTAGAGCCCAATGCGGAGTGTGTTACCCACCCTCTATGCCTGTGTCTGCGGGACTGGGCACGTCAGCCTCTTCTCCATATGTCCACGCTTCTCACTCACAAGACAAAGTTCACAGCTCTTACCCGATAGCTGCAGCAGGAGAGGAACTTGCCTCCACTGTGGCAAGAGCAGAAAGAAAGATGTTGGCTCAGACGTGCAGCAGAGGAGGTGCACACCTATATGATTAGTAAGCTAGGGTAGCTTTGGAAGCCGCTTCCTGCACGCCCAGCCACCCATAAGCCCCTGCAAAGGCTGAATCGTATACCTGTTTACTTCTGTGGGGCCACAAAATGGACAGGGTCACAATCAACATTTTCAAATGAGTTTTGAGGGGATAGAGGAGGTGTAGCACCCCAAAGAATGTTTAAAAATATGTTCTAAGTCTCTCATGGGAATGGATAGATGATCCTGAGAGGGGGAACAACCTTTACAACGCAACTTTTACAACGCACTACCTTTACAACGCATTTTTTACAACGCATAATCCATTACAACGCATGACATTACAACGCATACCATTACAACGCATTTTTAAAAACTACCTTTACAACGCATTCCATTACAACGCATACTACCATTACAACGCATACCATTACAACGCATAATATTACACTACACTATCCAACACTTACCCTACTGTTGCACCCCCTGGAGTTAGAATAGTAATTTTTACCCCTATACTATCCAACACTTACCCTACTGATGCACCCCCTGGAGTTAGAATAGTAATTTTTACCCCTATACTATCCAACACTTACCCTACTGATGCACCCCCTGGAGTTAGAATAGTAATTTTTAACCCTATACTATCCAACACTTACCCTACTGATGCACCCCCTGGAGTTAGAATAGTAATTTTTACCCCTATACTATCCAACACTTACCCTACTGATGCACCCCCTGGAGTTAGAATAGTAATTTTTACCCCTATACTATCCAACACTTACCCTACTGATGCACCCCCTGGAGTTAGAATAGTAATTTTTACCCCTATACTATCCAACACTTACCCTACTGATGCACCCCCTGGAGTTAGAATAGTAATTTTTACCCCTATACTATCCAACACTTACCCTACTGATGCACCCCCTGGAGTTAGAATAGTAATTTTTACCCCTATACTATCCAACACTTACCCTACTGATGCACCCCCTGGAGTTAGAATAGTAATTTTTACCCCTATTCTATCCAACACTTACCCTACTGATGCACCCCCTGGAGTTAGAATAGTAATTTTTACCCCTATACTATCCAACACTTACCCTACTGATGCACCCCCTGGAGTTAGAATAGTAATTTTTACCCCTATACTATCCAACACTTACCCTACTGATGCACCCCCTGGAGTTAGAATAGTAATTTTTACCCCTATACTATCTAATACTTACCTTAAATGTAATTTAATATAATGCGTTGTAATGGTATGCGTTGTAAAGGTAGTATGCGTTGTAATGGCAATGCGTTGTAAAGGTATTTTTTAAAAATGCGTTGTAGTGTCATGCGTTGTAATGTCATGCGTTGTAATGGATTATGCGTTGTAAAAAATGCGTTGTAAGTGCATGCGTTGTAAAAGTGTGCATTGTAACGTCATACATCCTCCTGGGAGAGTTGTTGTTGCACTGCAAAACGCTCCCTCAGCTTGTACCTTTGTCCATGGTTTTTGGAGTGTAGCGATTTTCTATTCATACTTATATTGCAGACAGCAAAAGCATTCTCATTAAAGTCTTTGAGACACTTCTTTTGATTGTAATGTTTTGGTTAGAATGTTATTTACTCTTTGTGCTGTCTCCACTGACATCAATGGTGCATAAGCACATGTAATTAATATGAGTACTGTTCCAATTAATTTCAGTGGTGTTATGTTGGTGAATTATGACTAGGCTGCCCTGTGTTTAGTGCCTATTTTTTTTTATTTTTTGTGGTTTTCAGTAGTGTCTTACCATTTGCAGTGTCTCCAGTAAACTGTTTTAACCAAAGAAAGTCTTTATATTGCACTCTCACTCACGATCAAGCCTCATTATCCTCTCTCACATTTCATTACCTGATACATTCACTCTGTCAGGTCTGTCTGGTTCACAGTTCTTTAACTGATTAAATTACTCCAGATACATTTGTAGCCCTGCATTCTAAGGCACCTGAAACCTTATGCTTGCACCTGAAACCTGATGCTTTAAGTAGGCTCACCACTGCTTTTCTGCACCCTTAGCCTGACTACATTAAGGTGTCGATGCTTTTTTGTAGACATTCATAGCTGCTAAATGTACCCATGGCAAATGTCTCACTTTAAAGGTAAACCCTCAACTTTTAACAGACATCACATTGTTTGCTAGGACTTACATTTTTGCTGTTAACAATGTAACTGAAAAATAATTGTAAACTGGTCTTTGTTGCTGCTACCTAGTATAACAAGCGTTGACTCCATCGCAGTGAAACAAAACTCACTTGTTCCCTCTCACCTTCTTGTCTCTGAATGGTATATTAGTTTGTGGTTGTGCAGGTGATTGTCAGTGTTCAAAAGTTTACATTGATATGGGTTGTTTCTCTTTTTGTAGGATTTCATTAGCTCTTAAACAGGATAGATTAATTTTAACATGTGGCTGCCTATACTAATGTGGGGACACCTTGTCAAAGCCAAATGGCCTACCTTATTGCTATTGACACACCCTTAAATTGTGATATTGCATCTAGTATAGATGATGGGTATTGTGATTTATAGTATTCGGTAGCCAACGTGAGATGAGGGTGTCATCAAAGATATTTCCATCTACCTGATGTACATATTTACAATTTAATAGGTAGTATATACTAGTGTGTATAATAAAGATATATATTTTTTTTTAAAAGCACCAGCTGGACAAAATGATTTATTGAGCATTGGGGTGGCGTGCCAGTGAAGTGGGGTTACTAACCCACACCACCTACTCTGGGCATGTATTGGGCTGCTCTGCTTTGCTACCCTGAGAGAGTCAAGCACTACAATGTGGTACTTGGTTTCCAATAAAAAGACAATTACTGACTTATTAATTTTAAAGGACTCACACCATTTGCAACTAATATCCCAATTTCGTAAATCATGAATTGATAATTTCCAAATCACTTGAAATTACAACGGAATGGAGCTTGATGTACATTGCCACATTTATATAATCAGTGGAGCAGTGTACATTTGTGTACTAGGTGCATATAAACTGTGTGTGCACTGCACCTGTGTGCTCTGCACCCTATCATGTAAAATATACCAAGATCGGAGGAACATGTGAACACTAATTGACGATGTGATTGTTCTCAAGAGCTATGCACCCCTCTGATGCATACTACAATTGCAGACTTGTAGGCTGTAATAAGCAATGGTAGGCACTCTTGCATGCTTTACTGGAAGACACGATGTGTATTGATGAGGAACTGTCCCTCCCTAGCATGAACCACACATAGTACGAATTGTCTGTTGGTGTGCGACCACTTAACAAACTGTCAGTAGCAAACGTCCCACCCCCAGTCGAATTATGTACCCCTGGGGCATTGTAGGGACCCGTGTATTGCAGGTCAGCATTTCCCTGGGGTGTTTATTTTGCTACTGCCCACCATGATTGGACCTATAGAGGTTGAATGGAAACCTCTTGGACCCCGTTGGGATTACAATTTGTTTAGTACACTGAGTGAGGCTGACCGATTACACTACCTGAGAAACACGACACCCGTCGCAGGATGCCCAAATGGGAATGCCATGGAAATAAAAGGACGTGCCTACCTGTACGAGGCTCTGTGCAAATGTAAGCTGTCATGCCACATAAAGCACAACTACACACTTAGTAACACAAAAAGGGCTTTGCCGCATCTTGGTTATTATCATTATGAACCAGGAATGGAGAAAACTGCCCTCATCTGCTGTGTTGCTGCATTTCATCACCTGACGCACATTATGCAATTTGAATTCATGCATCTTTCATTTTGAATAATTATCTTAAGGTTCTGACATTTTTATACACCGCACAACATAAATGTCAGCAACGAGCATCCAACCCCTCAGCACATCCAAGCGTTTGAAAATAAAAGTGGCTTTAAAAGTTATAGTTATATGTTGATATTTCCCTCTTTTAGGGTGATGCAAGAAATCCATGCACAGGGTTCCTTTGTAATAAGATTTACTTGCTTGATTGACGTGCTTTTAAAATGGCATAGCTGTGCTCTTTGTTTAAGGCATTTTGACCCTTCTCATGTGCCATTTTCTGTCCAACATATACAATATACCATTGTGCTTAATAGATAAGAAAGTACATTCATGAAGAGGTTCCTAGTCACCCAGGGCCATTGCTATTCTTTTTAAAGTGCTTTTGGAAAATAAATCAGTCATAAAGAGAATTTTAAAAAGGGTAAGTAGTTTGGTTCTTTGAGAAGTTAACTATGTCTTAAAATGATAAACAAAACACTCACAGATCAGAAAGAATGCCGACCTTCTCATTAGGATTGCTCAAGCTCCACTCTTGTTCTGCCTCTTATGGGCATCAGGACAAGAGCTGGTAGAGGAGCGAGCAAGGTTAGGAAGGGAACTGAGGACGGGCCAATTAATTATTCACTATATAATGTAATGGAAAGGCAACAAGCAAGCCTCAACCAACTTTAAATTGTCTTGGTATTTAAGAATTATTTATTCTCCATTATTTTGTGAACTTAAACACTGACATGCTATTGGTAGTGCCTTTAAAATAAACCTATGCATTGGACTTTTTCCCCATTCAAAGTTTTACTCGTGATTGGGGAGTTTAACATTCCTGTTCGAGGTTCTGGACTCAGTCATAAATTAAGTGTGTCATTCTATGACTACCCAAATAATAAACTTTGGGATCACCCTCAGGTTGCACCATGCTGCACCCTTCACCCTGATTGAGTGTTACTGTTAAATGATTTAATTTGTGAAAACTCCAAAAAGATGTGTTGCGTGGTATCCTTTAAGCAACTCAAAGCATTTCGGGCCTAGAATGTTACACTCTTTATCAGGAGCACCTGATGCTCTTGTCCTCTATGTCATAAACTCAAAAATAGATAACACCTCACTTCAAAACGGAGAACTTCACCATATTAACTTAAATATGAAGTCAACCTGAACATACAAAAAAAGTTCATGTTTGAGCAGTTCATAATAGCCAGCATATATACATGCAGCACCATTCACGTACGTTCATCTCCTAAGGGTTCAAATGAAGTCCCCGCTGCTTACCTATATGACACGATCTCTCAAATATTTTTCCATTTCTATGGTATTTCAAACAGTTAATAAAAAACATGCCAGACATAATCTTTCATTACACCCTCTCAGTGGAACACAGTCTAAATGATTGATCCAGAAATCTTTCATGAGAAGCAAAAATCTGCTCAATTCACCTTATCTTCCTGATTCAGCAATAATTTCCACATATCTAGAATCTCAGTTGTGTCCTCATTCCGCAGTACACTGCATCTGTAGAAATTATGTTGCAAGTCAGCATATTGCTTTTTTGAATTTTTTGATCTTAATCATATAAACTAGGCCACGTTAGCTCTTGAATGGATAAATACAAAATGCTCTAACAAAAGTTGACTTTTGTTTTTTGTTTTGTTAATCTGGTGCATGCATGCTCATGTTGTAATTTATTGTTATATTTCAACAATGGGAGTGATTCGTACAAGGTTGGGTATCGGGATTTGACCATTTCAACAATAGTTTCAATATTTTTAGCTGTTACCTTTGTTTTTTTAGGTCTGTCATCTTACTGAAGGAGGCCGACTTCAGTGGTCCTCCGTAGATGGGCTGATGACTTCCGTGAGATCGATCAAGTCGGTTACAGCCACCAACCGCAAGCCCAGGGAACGGCCCTACAACCCCCCCCCCCCCGTGTTCCCTGAACACCACATTGGCGACGAGGGAGTGGAGGAGCTCACGCGAACACCTGCGCCGTCTGAGAGGGCAGCGTGGTGGCACTGCAGGTGGCCGCTGGTGAAGTGCAGCAGTGAGTGTCATGGCTGCCGCTACGGGCGCGGTTACGTTGAGACCCCCTGTGCCTGCGAGAAGGCTGAAGTGCGCGGTAAGGAGGCCACGTAGGGGCATTGTGGGTGGAGAAGGTGTTTGAGGCCGTGCGCATCATCGTGCTGAAGCACGATCTGCGAGGGGCAGCGGTGCGGCCTGTGTGTCAGCGCGTGGGAGCGGCTGACTGAAAACTGCAACGGAGCGCTTACGGAGTGCGGGGTGAACCCAGTGAGGGCGCGAGGCCCAGTGAGGGGCCTACTGCATACACAAGGTCTTCAGTGCGCAAGGGGGTGACCTCCCCGCACCGCAGTGGACTGCAAGAGAGCGCTGGCAGAGCGGTGGACCCAGGCTATTGCCTATATCCAGAGAGTGGTGGCAGGGAGCTTGGCGTGCATCATGTGGGGCCCTGATCAAGAGCTGGCAGTCCGCGGGGCAATCTCCTCATCACTGGCCAGGGGTGTGGCTACAGGACGGGAGTTGAGGGCCCAAGAGGTGGTGGTGGAACTGCAGTGGACAGGTGTGCTCAGGCGGACCAGGCACCCCATAGTATTTTGGGTGAGGCGGCGTAATTATGACCATGCCACAGGCGGCGGCGGCACCTCAGGATGCAGGAGCAGCAGGAGTGAGACCAGGGCTCATGGCGGTGAAGGCCCTCCCAGAATTCAGCCAGTTGGCGGACCCGGCGACAGCTGCACCGCGATGGCGGAAGTGGTTGGGCCAGTAGGAAAACTACTTTGTAGCTACCAGAGAGAGGGACAATGATGTGAAGCAGTCCACCATGCTCCTGATGGTGGGCGATGAGCTCTACGACTTGTTCCAAGACTTACCGGACACGGGTGACGGCAACGACTATGAGAAGGCGGTCAGGGCCCTGAGCTGCCACTTTGACCCGCAGGTCAACCCGCAGGTCAACCCGGACTTCAAACACTTCAAGCTACGACAGGCTAAGCAGAAGGAGGATGAATCGATTGACATGTTCTTCGCACATTTGCGAAAGCTGGCAAGCACCTGTGTTGGGGTGGATTGGGCGTTCGAGGCAAGAGCACAGCTCTTCGTAGGTTGCAAGTCTCTAGAACTGCGCAAATTGATCTTGCGACAGCCCGGAATTTCGCTAAATGACATATTGGTCCTGGGGAGATCGCACAAACTGGCAGACGTCAGGGCTGGCGAGATGGAGGTGGCTTTTGCCAAGAAATCCACGAATACACAACCTTTGTACCCTGCACCCATCAAAGAGGAGAGAGTGGATGTTATTCGGAAGTCGTACAGCAGAGGAGCTACCCCCAATAGTGCCACGGAAGAACGGCCAACGAGGCAAGGGTGCCGGAATTGCAGACTGACGATGCATTCCCAGAGAGGCTGCCCGGCACAAGGAAGACAGTGCCTCAAGTGTAGCAAATATGGGCATTCCGCAAAAGTGTGCCAGAACACAGCCAGGTCTGGCACAAGTAGACCCAAAGGACCCAGGTTCCAGAGAAGTGCCAAGGTGATTTAGGAAGTTGAAGGTCTGGATAGCCGGTACCAGAAATTGGCAATAGCCGAGGATGACGACGATGATAATGTCTTTGTGGTGTCTAACATCCGAGGGGTCAACACTACCCGGAGACCTCCGCCGCTATCCCAAATATGGATCGGGGACAATTGTATCCAGACACTCATTGACACGGGGGCATCATTGAACATCTTGGACGCGGCGCAGTACAGCGAGCTCCGACCAAAACCGAGGTTAATGCCCACCGCCGCCAAGATACTCACCTATGGAGGTCACACACCGATCCCTCTCCAGGGGGTGATTGATGTGGAGGTCAAACACAAAGACCGAACTACAGCCATGAGGTTCTATGTCACCTGTGACCGGGCAGGATCGCTATTGAGCTGCCACAACGCAGGATCTGGGACTAGTAATGTTCGCAAGGCATATACACCAGTCGCAAGCGGACCAGGAGCTGGCAGAATTTCCAGAGCTTTTTCGAGGGCTAGGATGCCTCAAGGGAGTGGAAGTCCAGCTGCACATTAACGAAACCGTCAAGCCAATCGCACTCAGACACTGGAGAGTATCGTTCCATCTCCGGCCTCTGGGAGAAGCCGAACTGGAGAGACTCGAGAAGGAAGGAGTGATCGAGAAAGTGTCGGGCTGACCCCATGGGTGTCACCGCTGGTAATAGCGCCAAAACCCAAACAGCTAGGCGCTATTCGACTATGTGTCGACATGAGACTTCCGAACAAAGCAATACGCAGAGAGACACATCACCCCCACCATCGATGAAATTGTGGCAGACATAAATGGGGCGCAATGGTTCTCCAAAGTAGATTTGAACTCAGGGTACCATCAGCTGGTGTTGGCCGAGAAAAGTCGATGCATCACAACTTTCTCAACACATGTGGGGCTGCGCCGGTTCAAACGGCTGAGTTTTGGAGTATCCTCAGCGGCGGAAGTGTTCCAGTGGCTGTGAGAGAAGCACTATCCGGACTCGTAGGCGTGATCAATGTCAGTGATGACATCCTCATCTTCTCGAAATCTCTGGAAGAGCACCATGTAAGACTGCGAGCGACTTTCCGGAGGCTGGTCGAACAGGGACTAACGCTACATCGAGCAAAGTGTGATTTTTACGCCAATGAGGTGGAATTCTTTGGCTATCGTTTCTCCGCAAAGGGCCTGCAGGTCGATCCCGCAAAGGTGGAAGCGATCAGAGCCGCAGCCATCCCCCAAACGCAGTCAGAAGTTCAGAGTTTTCTAGTCTTGGCTAATTACTGCGGCTGTTTCATTCCTCATCTGGCAACGATATATGAACCACTCATGAAACTAACGAAAAAGGATGTGCCATGGCAATGGACTGACAGAGAGGCACAAGCTTTCAAATGATAGATTCCAATTAATGTGGAGACTGGAAAATATTCCTTTACTCTGCCTGATCGCAAGTAGATTACTCGCTGTTATTTAAGGAACACAGTCCCTTTGATTAAGGAAAAAAAATTATGCAATACAATCAATGCACATTACAGAATCTGAAGCCGGCATAGCAGCTAAGTGATCTCTAAGCCAGACACACCTTTATTAAAATTTTGTTTTAAAAATCTTCCCATATTAATCAAGGCCGGTAGCATTAAGTTATCCCACAGCGGCATGATGAGGCACCAATTCGGCACAGAGAGCGGTGCGAACAGTGGCTGCTGCTCAAACTGAACTAAACAAACAAATCCATAACTTTCGCCTGCTCGCACTGCGGCAAGTCTCACTGGTAACTTAACTTCCTGGTTAGTCTCCTCTGATGAAATGGGCACACAATTGCTGTCGTGATGTAGCACGCCTTGTCTTGCTTTTGGTGTTCGGGGAACACAGGGGGTGGTTGCGGGGCCGTTTCCTTAGCTTGCGGTTGGGGGCTGTAACCGACTGCTAGGGATATGGACGGGGAAGGCCTAACTATACGGCGGAGCACAAATAAGGGGACCTCTGCTACTGTTCCTAGTTCACGCCGTCAGCCATGTGCGCTAAGTCATCTAAATTCGCTTCCAACGCCAGGCATATTTCTCTGATTGCACTTTGGTTTACTTCAGATACCTCAAACCCTCTTTAGATCTCTGCCTGGTTACCCCTTATTAATAATTCCGCTGCGGACCTCACGGTCTGTTCACCTGCTTCCTCATCTGCTTGGGTTCAACTGATTGTATTTGCCCGAATGAGGGGAGGGGTAACAGAAAAGGTAGAACCACCTGCAGAACCCTCCTTTCTATCTCTTAATTGCCCCCAGTATCTCATATCTGTTGTTGGTACATATGCCATGGGAGGCATCCATAATGCCTGCACTCAATTCCAGGTCACTCTTGCTGAGAACCTTGGGAGGTTGAGGAATTTGTACGGTTTTGCGACTCCATTAGGGGTGTCTTGACAGATGTACCCTCTACTTCAGTCACCCCCACCTCTGTCCTTACACCTATAGTCAGCATCTCAGATTGTGTCTTATTAAAGGGGTTACTCAATCGTTTCTGGTAGGTCGTTACCTTAAAGAAAGAGTTCAGTGATGGGTTATTTTAACTGTACCTGAAATAGCACTTGAAGTTTTTCCCCCTATTTGCCATCGCACTGAGTTAACACTGCTCCTTTTTGAGTTGTTGGGACTGTGAACCTTTGAATTTATGAGGGTTGTTGTGGCAGAGCCTAATACCTTATCCTTACCCTCTCTGTTTGTCCGAGGGTGCACCTCCACTCTCAATCATTCCAAACATTCTTGGGGCACTGTTCCCTTAGATGTGATAGGGTACCACTTCTTAATTTGGATCTATTACCCCCCCCCCCCAAGGTTTCTCTGCTGTACCGACCTCCTCCTTGTTCTGTAAACACAACAATATGAAGAGTGCGTCCAAGGAGAAAATATTTTAAGACCTGCGAGAGTTGGATCCCCAATCCATTAAAAAAAACACAATATAGAAACCTCGGGTCAAAGCAAGAAACAAAAGAAAGAGTAAACACATCCAGGCGAGTCTCTTACACCCCTGGAGGAGTCCCTTTATTATGACAAAATCCCTCACCCACCATAGATGGCATGCTTCATCATTGGGATTCTCCTTGTGACGGGAAAGCCTAGTCCCACCATGGTCTACAACCCTCTCTCTGAGAGGGAGAAGCTCAGAAATGATTTATTTCTAGTTAACGGATATAATAAATCCAACAACGACAAGTACTGAAGTTGGTTGGATGAAGGGCGCAGCGCAAAGGAAAGCAATCGTGAAGGAAAACTGGCTACCGGGTATGTAATCTACCTTTATTAACATGTCCTGGGGTCAGGGTTAAAAACCGAACACTGGCAGGTGTAACTTATACCTGCAAGTTGGTGATGAAGAAAAAGGGGGGGTTTACATGTTTCAGCCTATTGACCCCTGATAAAGGTGGCATGGCTTTCGTCAGGACCTATGCGTGCTGCTGCTGATTATAATATCTTGTCCACAGTTATTATAATGGTGTGAACCAATGTGAAAAGTAAACAAACAAACAAAAGAATACAAAACCAGCGATCCATATTCTTCTTGGACGATTCACTGGTCGTACATATGCGAAAACACAATCACAAGTAAATTGATTGAAGTGATATTCAAAAAACATGAGAGCATAAATATATGTTATGGACATTATTACTCTTCCGGTCTTTAAATTATAAAGCAGTGTAATGGTGCTGCCACGTGTTAAACAATGTATGCCAACTGTATCAATTCTTATTAGTAGTAAAACATATTTATATTTTGGTATCTCACCTGTGTATTACGGGAAATAACTGCACCTTAACCTGGCATTCAGCTCCGGGAGGGGGCACCACTCGGAAAAGACTAATGTGAAATAATGCAATAATCTCTTGATTTATACTTGAACATAATCATTAATTAAATAAAGAAAGAAAACAATCACTTGACTGTACCGGGGAAAGTGTTTAAAACATGATAATAATGTTGTGCTTCTTGTTCACCTTATCTCCCTGCACCAGGTCATTATGGTCTAGAAAGGGGACTGGCACATACCTGAAATACAACTCAAACTCCAGTGTCTGCATGTCACCGCTATATGTCACAATAATCTGCTCCTGACAGACCTCCTTGATATCTGGATTCCTCCCTATCTCTCCCATCACTGCATACTCTGTGTTACTGCTGCACTCTATCTCTCAGGCTGCATTCCAACAAATGCCCCTCCTCCTCTGCCAGTGGACCAAGACTTGTTCTGCCTCTGCACCTGGCTTTCCTTTTTTTTTTTTTTTTTTTGCTGAGCAGAGAACAAAAATATTATTACCTTGGTCAGAAGGAAAAGGGACAACCATTAACAGTCCATATTTGACGTAGATACACAATTAATACATTCAACAGCTGAAACAGGCAAGAACACATCCTGAAATAAATAAATAAATAGATAGAAGTCCGGCACACCATAAATTCATAAACATCTAGAAGCAATTACATCTTCCCCTTCCTGAAATACCCAAAAAGTGTCTTGTGCCTGATGATCAAGAAAATGAAAACTGAATTCAATTGGATTCTCTACAATCTTCTTCATGTGTAGAATCTTAGCAATAATACTATGCGATGGTTTCCCCCCCCCCATTTTGCAGGGGCTTAAAGTGCAACATGTTAAAGTTCTAAATTTTCTAAAGTGCAATGTGCTAAGGTGCTTAAAGTGCTAAGGTGCTAGAATGCTAAACTTCCAATGATATGTCCAAGTTGTCAAAAAACCTCCAAACTTCTATACATTTTTTTGTTGCTCCAACCCGTTTAGCGTAAACTTCCTCAAATCTCCTTATCCTAGACATTTTATTTATCCATTTAGGATAAGATGGAATCTCTTTTGATCTCCAATTATGGAGAATTAACGAGCGTGCTACTATAGAGCAAATTGAAATTCACGCCTCCTCGGCCCTGGTCAAGTCTGACCTAACTTTGGAGAGCCCAAAGAGAGCCACTTCTGTCTCGGGTTAATCTTTTTTTTTTATAGCCTGGCTCATTGCTAAAAAAAATGTTATTCCAAAAGGCTTCAAGCTTTGGCCATGTAAAAAATATATGGAGCCAATCTCCCTTGCCATGGGACAGACATCGAAAACATTTATTCTCCACTTCCACATGACATTTCTTTAGTTTATTCGGGGTGTAGTAAGCCAGCCACCGAGAAAGAAAGGCCATTCTTTTAAAATTAGCTGCACTCAGGTCCTTACTTTCTAGCCGGACTATTGCCTGCCATTCCAAATGAGAGAAGGAACAATTAGTCTCCCGGGTTATTTTTTCCAAAAATTCATCAACCAGGGGGAGTGTCTTGTGTTTCATCAATAAGGAGTACCAGTTTCCTACTCCCTTTAATTTTATTTTATATAAAGCATTGATCATAGGATTTGGGACACCGCTTAGCAGGGAATTATGTTTTTTAATAAAATTTACTAACTGCATATATTCCAGGTACCCTGGCTTAATTCGGCTCCCTGTTCTACCTAGGACGCCTTCCCAAGAAATTACTGTATTTACAATAAAGAGATGGCCCAAATTTTCAAAGCCAATGTCCTTCAATCTCTTTAGACGACTGGTATGAATTTGCAGGCCAAACCCCCTACATTCCTCTAATTGAAAAAAGCAAACCCTGACGAGTTCGCCTGTTTAAAAAAAGACTGGAGTCGATCAGAAAAGTCACGGATAGTCTTATAACGTGACTTTTTCAGAAGTTTGGATGTTTTTAAAAAAATTGGAATTTGTGTACCGGACTCGGCAATCATTTTTTCAAGAAAATATCTATCCATCCACTCACCAGGTTCCAGTAAATGAGCTGTTAGATCTAATAAAGCTGCATTGTAGTAAGTAAGGATATTAGGTAGGGCCAAGCCCCCTTGATTTATCTCCAATTGTAGTATGGGCAGTTTAACCCTTGACGCTTTTTTATTCCAAACAAATTCCCTGAACATTGAGTCAATTTCTTTAAAATATTTAACGTTGATTTTTAAGGGTACATTAATAAACAGAAATGTTAAAAGTGGAAGAATTGACATCTTTAAGGGTGCTACACAACCGACCAGGCACAGAGGTGAAAGCGACCACTTATCCAGTAGGGTTTTTATTTTATTTCGCATTGCCAGGTAATTTAAGTTAAAAAGTTGTTCTATATGGGTCGAAACATAAATACCCCGATATCTTATCGGCTCTTCTTTCGAGGCCTGAATTCTTAAAGTCGAAGGTAGGGAGCTACAATCTGTATTAAGCACAAGAATCTCAGTTTTATTTTGATTTATTTTATAGCCTCCTATTTGTTCGAATTGACTGAATTCTAAAAGAGCTTTCTCAACGATCTGTTTATCGGGACAGAGGTACATAATGATGTCGTCCGCAAATAATTTTAACTTGGAAATCCCTTCGCATGGAGCTCTAATCAGGGGATTTCCGCGGATTCTTACAGCTAGGGGTTCGATGAAAAAAATAAAGAGTAGGGGTGAAATTGGACACCCTTGTCTAGTGCCGCGATATATTTCGACACTCCCTATTGAATCTCCATTGACTATCACCTGGGCTTGAGCACCTTGGTAAATATTTTTCAGCATATTTAGTATTTGGATGCCAAATTTACTAAGGCCATAAAAATGTGCGTCCTAATTTACCAGGTCGAAAGCTTTTTCAGCTTCGACCATAGTAATAATGGTAGGTATTTTATTATTTGCTAGATAGTCAAGAGCTTGGATTAAAATCCCAGTGTTAGTGGACATGGACCTTCCAGCTACAAACCCGGTTTGATCACAGTTAATTAGCTCCTGGGCGATGGGGGTAAAGCGTTGTGCCCAAATTTTCATTAGTATTTTAAAATCCTCGTTAAGAAGACTGATAGGCCTATACGAATTAACATCTTTACTGTTTTTCCCTTTTTTGACAAAACTAACCAATATGGATTCCTTAAACCTTGTTGGAACACCACCTCCCTGAGTGATCTTATTAAAAAGGTTTACTAGAAAAGGGGTGAACTCTCTAATAAAAGTTTTATAAAATTCAATTGGAAGTCCGTCTGCTCCACAAGCTTTCGCTCCTGCCATCGACTTTATTACTTTAATAATTTCTTCTTCAGAAATATCTAACCGGAGCTGTTTCGCCATTGGTCCTGGAAGAGTGGGTAGCTCAACCCCCTCAAAGTAGTTGTTGATTTGATTCACGCCAGTTTCATATCTAGTAGTGTGTAACTGAGAATAATGTTCTAAAAAAACTTGCACTATATCCTCTTTGCCCGTTAAAGACATTCCTGTTTTGGGGTCTGTGATTTCCGTGATGGTGGCTGTCTCCTGTTTGGTTTTAGTACTACCGGCAAGCATCTTGCCAACCATCTGACTCTCCTCGTACACTCGCTGTAGATATGTTCTGGAGCTGGCAATCTCCTCCAAAATAAAAAACTCCTTTAATTCGTTTTTGGCCCTGTCTAACTTAGCTTTAGTATCCCCATCCCCACAGGCTGGGCATATCTTAATTTAGTAGCTTCTACTACTGCCTGATGGAGTTTAAAAATGTTCTCTTTCCTCACTTTAACTTGGGAGGCCGATAGTGTAATCAATTGCCCACGAAGGGCTGCCTTAAATCCCCCCCAGACTGAGAACATTTCTGCTGTGTTCTTATTGATCTTAAAAAATTCGGTAATCCAGTCCTTAGTATCAGCCACCCATTGGGGGTCCTGCAGGAGGAGACGATCCATCTGGCACCTGGATCTTGGCCTCCTGCTAGCCCCTCTTTCCATATTAAGTTTAATTAAGGAATGAGCAGAGAATGGATTGATATCTATGTCAGAGGTTGTACTGCCCAAGAATTTTGATATTAAAAAGAAATCAATTAGAGAAGCCGTGTGGAATTGATTCGAATAGCAAGTAAATTCCAATTTCGATGGATTCGCTACACGCCATGGATCCATCAAAATATGTTCCTATCTTAAAATCTCGATCATCTTTTTGGTTTTGGGTTTGAGCTCTTTTTAATTTTTATTTGAGGTATCTTTCTTCAAGTCCTGAATATACTTGAAATCACCTCCCATAATTATTTTCCGGGGTACCCCCCTAAGTAACTCAATAATTCTGAATAGGGCGGTAGTATCATCCACAATCAGACCATAATAGTTAATAAAATGCAATATCGTGCCATTTAATTTAGCCTCGACCCATATCCATCTCCCCTGGGGATCTC
The DNA here is from genome assembly GCF_964204655.1 of Triturus cristatus. NCBI lineage: Eukaryota > Metazoa > Chordata > Amphibia > Caudata > Salamandridae > Triturus > Triturus cristatus. The sequence continues at coordinate 941,559,920 of NC_140593.1, forward strand.
TCCTTACTTGAGCGAATTCCCAGGGAAGACCCCTGCAAAAATATATTGCTACTCCTCTCTTAGCCAGTCCTGCAGAAGCAAAAAAGGCATGCAAACACCATCTGGGGAGGAATATTCTTGGAGCATTGGTTTTCAGATGGGTCTCCTGTAGAAATAATACTTGGGGTGAAAAGGAAGTTAACCATCTAATTAGAGCTCCATATTTTTGTTTGTTCAAAATCCCATTTACGTTGAGCGAGAAAATACAGCACTTACTCGTCATTTTTGACCCTGCAACTGTAAGCCTTGCTAATTGCGTCAATATTACACATACTCCTGACCCTTATTTTCCCCATTAAAATCCTACTACTGCTCATTTTACAACTGCTTTCCCCCCTCCTTCGAGGCCTCCCCCTCGCCCTACCCTCCCCCTCTCAACCCACCCCTCGGGAAAGGTGAACCACCACGCTAACCACCTCTCACTCCCCTGCTACTTTTATGGGTGCCATGAAACTGCACCTGGGATGCCATCCCCCCCCGACAAAGCGATGCCACTGTACAACCAGTCTGAGAAATTTGAAACCATCTAAACATCAATGGGAAGAAGGAGCATACAGAAATTTGTTAAATCATTGTGTACTCGAAATTTTCTTAAGCAGATCCTGCGCATCTTCTAGATTGGTAAACAGATGGAATTTCCCTTTGACCAGGACGCGCAGTTTTGACTGTTGGGCAATTGACGCCTGTGCGCCTGGGCGATACAGCTAAGAAGGGAGCAGAGGGTGAGTGATTTAAAATAGAGCGGTAAAGTGACACTCAAATATTTAAAAAATACACAAGAAACGTGCTCCCGGCTTTCCGCCTCAGGAGTATCAGTCTGTCTCTGTATGCATACAATGAATCCACGTGGAATGTATTTACACCACTAGTGAAGCTCTGACATGTCTGATGCCCTACCGTACCTAATCCTGGTAGACACCCTTGTCGTTTATTTATACAAACATGGGTAGCTATTGACGGGCACATTTAATACACATGCACACCAAACCATTCAATGGGGATTCAACAAAAATTCGACCAAAACTATGTAAGAAACCCCCCTCACGGTTAATAAAACACACATCCACTGCCGGATGTGTAATACTTTTTCATTTTACTCTCTGGAAAGGGGATGAACATCACTTGAGAGTCACAGCGCGCTCCTGGCAGAGCCCAATGCTGTGTTACACCCACCATTGCCTGCCGAGTGCCACACACCTCTGTGTTGTATTCCACTAGCTAGTGCATATGCTATGACACTCTCTAGCCCATGTGCACTGTAACACCACCCCGTGAATATGTCATGCCACACTTGTCTTCGCACGGGTTATATTGCCCCATCTAACGTGCCTTTCTCGATGCCTATGTTATAACGCACAGTGCTATGCCATACATATTACAATCTGGGATCCATATCTTTGTCACAGTGTATATGCAACGTTACACTCCCCAGCACATATTTTATATTACAACTTTAGAGACTAGTTAGGTTACACAACACTGCCCTGTGCATGTTACACTCGAAGGCGCACATCGCATAGCACGAGCTAGTGCCTGTGCTATCTCGCGCTCTCCAATGAATCTGTCATTGCGCACAATGTATTGCATATTATATTTCACGCCCGGTTCATCTTATATCACACTTTTTGGTGCATAGTTTATACCATACACTATATCTAGTTTTCATTTTCAATCGTGCTCTTAGGACTATGTTCTATATAACACTGTGTTCACCTACCCTTTTCACGGGCATTACATTTTGCGATAGGGGGTGGAGGGTCAGGGGGTGTTTCTGCCAAGTGAGCCCGGAGTCACAGTCACAAACGTCCTCTTCTTCCTGAATAAAAGTGAGATTATGCTGCATACTTGTTCATATTTTAAGTAGTTCGCACAGACACACGTTTTAAAAACAATAAAGTTCCTAATACCCGCCTTCTCTGAACAGTTAGCTTGCTGCCCCATCCCCCTCCTCCCTATCCTCTGTTGTGTGAATCCATGGACTAGCCTCCTCCCTCCTGCCATGCATGGTCTGATGTGCTGCCACTGCCCTCAATTTAGTATGATGTACCAGTCTCCTCCTCCTGCCCTCCATTGCCCAATTCTATGCCCCATCATTGACCTCCTGCTTAAACTCTGTGCTTAGCTTGCTGCCCCTATTCTCCTTCCCCCTGCCCTCCGATGTCTTTGTGCATGCCCCTGCTCCATCCTTTTTGCCCACCATGTTCCATGGACCTGCCACTCCTATCTACTCTGAGTGTTCTGTTGAGCTGCCACTCCCCTCCCACCTGCCTAGCATTGTCAGATGACTGTAACCTGTCCCTGCCACCTCCACCCTGCCTGTCCACATGCCATGCCCCTATCCTCTTCCTCCTGTCCTACATGGTCCATTGTACTGCCACACCCTTCTGCCTTCCCTGGTCTGTTGTGCTGCAACTGCTCCTCCTGCCTGCCCCATGTGGTCTGTTGTGAGGCCCCTTCCCCTGAACTTTCTTGTCTGTGCACAGGCCCTGACCCTCCCTTCTATCCTCCATCGTCCTTTGTCCATGCCCCTGCACCCTCCTTCTTGCCCATCATAGCCATTGTGCTGCCACTAACCCTCCCACTTGCCATGCATGGTCTTCTGTGCTGCCATGGCCCCTCCCACCTTCCCTGTGTGGTCAGTTAGCTGCCCCTGACCCCCTCCCACCTTCCCTCCATGGTAAGTGTGTATGCCATCACAGTCTCACTGTTGCTCTTCATGGTGTGTCTTGCTTCTAGTGCCCATCCTGCCTGACCTCCATGGCTATCTTGCTGCTCCTGCCCTGCCCCCTTGCCCCCAGCCCTCTGTTTACATGTGCAGACCCCTACTCCCTCCCTCCTGGCTTGTCTGTTCCATTGTAATGCCCCTGATCCGTCCCTCCTGCCCTTTATGGTCTGTTATGCTGCAGCTTTCTCTCCTGTCTGTCCATTATGGTCAGCTAGCTACCATTGCCTCTTGCCCCTCTGTTCTCTGTTGTCCATGTGCATGGTCCTGTCCCCTCCCTCTTGCTTTCTATGGATTGTTGTGCTGCACTCCCGTCCCGCATGCCCTGTGTGGTGTATTGTGCTGCTGCAAACCCTGATGCCTGCCCTGCAGGGTCAGTTTGGTGCACCTCTCCATGTCCCTCCTGTCCTCTGTTATCCAAGTCCATGTCCCTAGCCCATTTCCTTCCATGATCCAATGTACCATACTTGCGAACATTTTGAACTTGGTAAGAGGGAGATTTTGAAAAAAAACTGGGGTATTGATTTTCCCCTTTGAGTTACATTGAAAAAGAGGAGATTGTAGACATGAGACAGATCAAATAAAGCCCATTTGAGCTTAATAACATTGGACGTTTCCTGGCTGAATCGGGTCTGTTGGCATGTATGATTGTACTACCATTGCCTCTTCCTTCTGCCCACAATGGTCTATTACATTGCCACAGCCTCTCTTGCAAGTCCTGTATTGTTGGTTTGTTGCCCCTGCCCCCCTTTCCACTGCCCTCCATAGTCTGTTGTGCTGCCACAGCCCTTCCTGCTTGCTCAGTGTGGTTAAATTGTTGCCTTTGCACCCTCCTACCTGCCTTCAATTTTCAGAGTCCGTGCCCCTGGCCTCTGCCTGTCAACAGTATCCTAATGAACAACTAGATTGCTAACATTCTATATTTATTACAAAAGTGTGGAACGCCTGACGTCATCTTGATGTAATCAAAACTGTAATACCTAGAGCATTTCCTTTAGAAATTACATATATGAGAGGGTCTTATTGGCATCAAAATTATGGTTAGTGCTCTAAAAGACTAAAATAAGGACATATTTTCTGAGTTTTCAAATAGCGACAAAGCACTTTAAAATTATTTGTTAACTTTATGTTTTTTTATTCAGTTGACCACTTGATTAAATGTTGCACTTAGGGGAGAGGATGTGGTGTTACTTCCAGAACTGCAGACTTTGCAACTGGGGAAACAGGTTGGAGTTTCTGCTTCAGCTCGACATTCTGTGATTCTGGTCAAATCACTTAGTCTCCCCATGTCTACAACCAAAATGAATTTGTTCTTGTGTGATGTAACCAATGCTCATTTAAAGCACTCCAATACCTGACAAGTCTGCACTATATAACACTGCAAAAACACAAAATAATAAGTGTTTTGCACACTTCTGTCATTGGGCTATATTTGGGCTACATCTGGGTGATTTCGGGCTACATTTGGGCTCTTTTGTCTCCGGTGGCCATCTTGGGAGATTTATTTGTTATGAAGTTTCCTAATTTCCTCATGTACTGCAGTCTCCTCAGTAGGAAATGCTTTCAGTTTTTTACTTTGATTCCATCATGAAGGTATTCAGATATGTCACACATTTGCCATAAATTCTGAAAGTTAGCACTCTAGTTGCTCATTAGATCACTGTAGTAAAACTACTGTTCACCATGGAAGTCTGCTCCTGGTATTAAAAGTGCATGTTTCAGTCTGCATGTCAGAATTTTTTAATGAAATAGAAGAGGATTTGAGAAGTCACTCAAAATGTGCCCTCATTTTCTTTCTTCAGCATTAATCATAATTTCTATGGCAAAATGAACCCCCTCATTGTGTTCCTTTTTAAATGAAATGTTTTAAGTGTTACCAGTTTATTCCAATCAAGATGGCTTCAGGTGTGCCATACTTTTGTCATAATGAAGACAGTAAGCGCTCTAGTTGTTTTTAAGAACACTCTGGGACATTCTGTCATTGGGCTATACTTGGGCTACATCTGGGTGATATTTGGGCTACATTTGGGCTCTTTTGTCTCTGGTGGCCATCTTGGGAGACTTATTTGTTATGAAGCTACGCGCTGGGGGTCCACTCCGTACATACACGGGGGGGGTACGGTCCGTACTTACACGGGGGGGTCTGGGGGTGCGGTCCGTACATACACGGGGGGGCTGGGGGTCCGGTCCGTACATACACGGGGGGCTGGGGTCTGCTCCGTACATACACGGGTGGGGGTACGGTCCGTACTTACACGGGGGCTGGGGGTACCGTCCGTACATACACAGGGGGGCTGGGGTTCGGCGCATACATACGGGGGCAGGGGGGGGTTCGGCGCGTACATACGGGGACTGGGGGGGTGTTCGGCGCGTACATACGGGTGCTGGGGGGGGTTCGGCACGTATGCGGGCACATGTCTCCATGGTTGCTATGGGAGTTCGGTCCGTACGGTGTTTTTTACATGCAGTTGTAACATCGGACGCCCGGTACGGATCGTACTTGCGCGCTCGGACTTGAGTTTTCACATTTGTATGTAAAATCGTCCGGGGACGTGTCGGAAACGTTTTCCGACCCGAGGATGTGTGGGGGAATTTTCCCAATACGATTCGTACTTGCCAGTTTGTACGGTACTTGTACGATTCGTACGGAAAATAATCCGTATACGATTCGTACGGGGACATTTTTTCCAGGATCGGAATCGGCCCCTCAGTGTTCTGTTGTTGCCTGCACATTGGGGTGGGACGTGTGCTTTCTGTTGCGGTGATTGTGTGCTGTGTCACCAGGGGTACAGGTGGAACATGTGTGCTGTGGATTGCCCCAACACGTGCATGCATCCTGCAATGGCGTATGATCCTTGCTTGGTCTCCAGCACAACTTTTATTCCCTCAAATAATGAAGACTCCAAGGTTTGGGAAAACTTAGCTCCTCATCCTGCGGCTCACAACCACCTAGATAGGTTATCACTATTTTCTGAAGAACAAGTGGCTAAAGCACAGAGGCGTAGCTAGAGCTTGTAGCGCCCGGGGCTATACCTCAGATTGCCGCCCCGGGTGGGGGGGTGGGGGGCACGGGGGGCTCTGGGGAAAAAGGACGGCGAGCACTTGAAAGAGGTCTGAGAGACACATAGTATCGCCGCTAATAGTTACCTCGATCGTGCAAGTTACGTGCACATACATGACACGGTCCAAGGCAACACTGTTGAATACACCGGGGACTGGCAGTACAAAAGAAAACACACAGACAGCATGATCTATCTGGGGACTCAGAAAAACCGCATGTGACATCCATCAGAGAGCTGCGTCAACAATTACCTGGTAATCCCCTCAGCACAATGCAAACATGCACATACATGACACTGTTCACGGCTCCATCATCTACAGCTGACATTAAATGACCTTGCATCATGGTCCCCCCATTAAAGCAGTGGGGACCTGCACAAACGTGATGTGCTCTGGGGACCCGAAACCAACTTAACAGTGTCGAAGCCTGTGATTCTGGTGGAAATACAGAGATTCGACGCAACGTTAAGGGTTAACCATCACAAATGTAATTCGGAAATTAATTACAATAAAAGAAAGCAAACAATGCAATGGAATATTGAAAGATGCTACCTGAGAATCAAGCCCTGGGGAATAATGTTTGATAGGTGGTGAAGCATGTTCTACCACAGTGATGTGGGCCAAGAATGGTCAATGTTTCGAAATAAAGAAATGTGCAGGGCAAATAAATAGATACAAGACAAAGATGACATGAAGCACGTTAAGTGTGATTGTCAGCTGCTAAAATACAAGTGAAATACATCTAGATTAAAGGAAGTAGATGTACATAGGTGAGTCTTGAGCAAACCAGGTAGGCTGCATTATGCTAAACTTACATGAGATGCTGTTAGGTGTGTCTATTTAAATATATTGCCAAACTAATACCACACATTATGGCTAAATTAAAGAAGACAAAAACAATCAAACTGAAAATTAAGGGATGTAAAGCCAGGGAATCGAACCCTGGATGTACATGAGATAATCATGGAGATTATGGGATGGGCTGTATTGTGCTACACTACTGTGACCCCCTGTTAGATGTGCCCATTAAAATCTATTACCAACATAAGTTAAAATAATTTGAGTAAGCTACATCTGAATTATACATTAGAGAAGAAAATTGTGCAATCTACATGACTTATATGGGGGTACTGCCAAAGAGATTCAACCCTTGATGTGCATGGACAAGTCACAGATGATACACAGTAAGAAGCGTTCTACTGTACATTGCTGTTTTGAGTAGTTCCAACGTCAGGTGGTAAAGAGCAGCCTCAAAGTGCATAGCTGCCAAGCTTTCAGATTGCTATGTGATATTTTCATAATTTTATTGTAATTATGAGTCCGCCGCCGCAGACATTTGCACCAGTTTTAGTCTTCTTAGAGTTTGTCACTGCTCAAATGGGTGTAATTACTGATATATATATATATATATATATATATATATATATATATATATATATATATATATGTTTCCCTAGTCTTCATTGCTTGAGTTTTTCTCGCAAAAAGTGTCACTCATAGCCATTGAAATGTCACTCATAATTACAATTTAATTATGAAAATGTCACACATAGCAATTTGAAACCTTGGCAGCTATGCTCATAGTCGTTGAAATGTCAATCATAATTACACTGAAGAATCTGAAGTTATGAGTAAATGTCACATTTGAAACCTTGGCAGCTATGCTGCCACTCTGCCACTCACTAAATATCCCCTCTGAAAACATTTAGCTCCTACCTCACTCAGGCTCCAGCAGCACTCCACAGTGGTGGCAGCCAGAGACAGGGTCTCTATGGCAGGGGTTGGTTCACTTCTGCTGCAGCAGCCAGCAAATCGCCCAGCACTGCCACTGCAAGGGAAGAGAGGTGGGGACGGAGGACACGAAAGAACCTGGGAGGGCAATGCACAGCAAGACACTCCTGACAGGGAGGGGACCTCATGGAAGAGGACACGATGCAGGAAGAAAAGAGAACGTGCAATAACATGGACAGGCTTGTGTCAAAGAGCAGCGGGAGGTAATGAAGCAGTAGAGGCAGGCAAATTGGTAGAGGGACTGTGGATGCACATACTTAAGGGGACGACCAACAGGTGGGAGAGGAATAGAATGTGGAGGGCCATAGTGAGGGAGAGGGGCCAGTGAGTGATGAAGAGGATGAGGAGGGTGTGAGGGAGGGAGGCCAGGGAGTGATGAACAGAATGAGGATGGCCGGTGTGAGGGAGAGAGGCCAGGGAGTTATGAAAAGAATGAAGAAGGCCAGTGTGAGGGAGAGATGCCAGGGAGTGATGAAAAGAATGAGGAGGGTGTGAGGAAGAGAGGCCAGGGAGTGAGGAAGATTAGGAAGAGAGGCCAGGGAGTGAGGAAGAAGAGGAAGAGTGGCGGCGGTGTGCATGACAGGTTTACAAAAGAAAAAAAATTTAGTGCCATGAGGCGACTCAGTTCTTGGTTGTGAGCACTAAAGCTTTTCTAACAAAACACAAGGTAGCATAGGACACCGTAAGCATAGCACAGGTTGGGGAAGAAAGGCATCCCAAGATCAGGGGGGTGCGTACAGTAGAGAGAAATGTCTGCACCCTGTGCTTCTGTGTGCCCCCCATGACCCACCGCAGGATGTCTCGGGTTTCCAGAAAACGGCATTAGCCACTCGGGAAACGGGCGAGAGTGCTTCATTTTCCTAATGGGCTGGAAGTGCAGCCAATGGTGGAGAGCTGAGAGCCACCTGTGGGCTGAGCCTGTAACTGATACCCCCAAGTCTACCCAGGGTACAGGAAGGGAACCAGGAGTCACTGCCTGAGAGAGACACAAGCTGGGAGGCAGCGCTTCCGCCAGGGCAGGGCCGGCTGAGCCTGTGAGTGACAGCCCTCCTCAGCAGCGAAGCCAAGTCTTGCTGTTGGTTCCCTTACTCACGATCATGGCGTGCCCACTTCTGATGCCCCACCCGAGGCCAGGCGGCTCCTGGGGTCCGCTTTTGGGGCAGAGCGTTGAAGCTGGTTTGCGCACTTACTGGCTGAGGCTATTGGCTATACCTCCTGCAGTGCATTGCACTTGCTCTGTTTGTGCGGCCGTCAACGAAGGGCCTTGTCCTAGAAAAATATAAGTATCCTCGCTCAAGAGGCATGTGAGGCCCTCCTCCTTATACAACAGCCTTTTGAAGACTTATTTGGCTAAGGAAGGCACGCTCGAGCAAAGGGTATTAGGGCATCATTTCAAACAAGAGGTGAGGACCCTGATAAAGAGTAGGTTTGATGTTTTAAGAGACTTTGAGGGCCTCTACCCTAGAGGCTTCGGAGTCAGCCACCCCTCTGAAAACGTTTAGCTCTCCTCTTGCCTCACTCCAGGGTCTCTATGGCAATCATAGGTTAGTTCACTTGCTGCAGCAGCCATGAGGAAAAAAGTCAAAATTGTAGGATACAACAACTGAGACATTTTTTTTAAATAGATTTTTCTATTTTTTATTTCAAGAGATTGTTAGTGGAATTGGTTGTAGCAATCAAACGAGTAGAACTTACATAACCGCCTCAAAGTCATTTTATCAGGCTATCAAATGATAGAAGAATGGTCTTAGGTACCAAAGCCACTTCCACAGACCGAAGGCATGCAAAAAAAACAAGCCAACCCAGGTTGCCATGGTAGTCAGGGGAATGGAAGAGTTAGAATGCTACACAAATACTAATACGGATGTCAATGTGAATCAGCGCCACCTCGACGCTCCATACACTAGCAGTTAAAGCAAGCTAGAATTGGTTCAGCCAGGTAGCCAACATCATCAACTTCACTCGACTGTTTCGGGCACCAAGATGCACCAAACTGCCCCCCACAAGCCGCGCCAGGGCCGCCATCCGGCCCCCCCTAGCAAACTCTGCCTCAACCCTCCCCGTCCCTGTACACCATATGTTGCTGACAAAGAAAACTTACCCGGCTCAATACCCTTGCAGCAGCACCCCGCCCAGACCCACTCACCTTACCCCCACACAAATCGTCCAGCACTGTCAGGTGCGCACAAGTGTAGATTGACAGATTTCTCAATCACAAAGCATGAAATATTTCAGCAGGCAGGCATTCAGAAATCCTCCCACCTTTCAATGGTGAAATATTCACGGAACGTATTTCCGAACGCTGGCCTGCAATATATTTGTCCACTCTTGACAGAACTCTTGGTAAGCTCTTGATGTGAAGTAGTAACCAAATCTCAAAAGATTGAGTCGGATGGCAAAACAGTTTTACAATATGTAGGTAAATCACGAAACTTCATTACTAAGTTAATTATTTATCAGACAAAGCACCTTCTCCTTCCTATGTTAATTTCGGACATTAACAGCTCACAGGGCACCAGGAAATGTCAGAGTTTGCGTCACTGCTCATCTGATGTCATGCCTTCTTTCTTCTTAGGCCAAGGGGTCTTCAGGGGGCTTACATTGCTTAAGAGCTAGTAATACCTTTGTTTGTATCCCTTGTGCATCGAGCGCGGGTTATTTACCAATGTACGTTTACTGTGTCAAGGGGACTTGTGCGTTATCAATGTTCTTGTCTGCAGCGGAAATGCACTCACATATGAAAGTGGATTTGTAGCGGAGGTGATGAGCCACTCAGCCACCCCTCTGAAAACATTTAGCTATCTCCTGCTGCTCTCACCTCACTCGCTCCAGGGGTTGGTTCGAACTTCATTCACTTCTGTTGCACTGCAGCACTGCCACCGGCTGCTGCCCCAGGCCAGAACTGACTCCTCACGAGACGAGCGCGTAGTGGTGATGAAGCGCGTGACGCATCACTACTACGTTCTCATCGCGAGGGCTGGCCAAAATGATGCCCAGGGCCGTCATTGGTAGCGCTCGCGCGCTACAAGATTGACGGCCCTGTAGGCTGGGACGCACCAACAGTCAAGCAAGCACAAACGCGGGACGGACGTCGCGGCGGCAATTTGGCAGCAGTGCGTGGCTGCTTGCACTTTCAAATCGGGCCGCGCGCGCAGCACTGGTGGCCCATTGCGGCCGCGGCGGCCTTTATAATTTATTTGGGGAACACTGTGTCCCCAAATAAATTATAAAGGCCGCAGCGGCCGCAACGGGCCACCAGTGTCATGCGTCCGCCCCCAAAATAGTGCCGCCTGGGGCGGACCGCCCCCACCGCCCCCCCCTAGCTACGCCGCTGCTAAAGCAATGACAGAAGTTAAGGCAGGATCCCCGTTGGACCCATGCCCACACTTCAGCTTGTCTCGTCTCAGTATTATGTCCCCAAGTTACTAAAGCTCTTAATCAATCGTTAGAGCTTGCTTCCTTTCCAGATTTGGAAAAAAACAGTTGTTTTTCCCCTTTTAAAGAAGCCAGGTCTCGAAATCTATGATCCAGCCAACTATAGGCCAATATCCCAACTACCATATTTATCGAAGGTTTTAGAGAAATTGGTTAACAAACAACTTACGGCCTTTATCGAATCCAATAATCTACTTGATTCCTCACAAACTGGATTTAGGGCCAATAACAGCACTGAGGCTACTTTGCTAGCTGTGTCAGATAATATTAGGTCTTTAGTTGACCAGGGAAAAGCTGTAGCACTGATCCTTTTGGATCTTACTGCAGCTTTCGACACCGTATCCCATAACAAACTACTGCGAATTCTGCACGAAAAAGGACTTTGTTCAAAAGCTTTAGCATGGTTTGCATCTTTTCTTAAAAACCGAACCCAGATAATTCAAATGGGTCCTTATTCTTCCACTGTTAAGAGTATTGACTATGGAGTGCCACAGGGAGCTACTCTTGGCCCTACTCTTTTCAATATATATGTCTCTTCTTTCGCAGATATCAGCAGAAAATGGGGCTTTGATATATGCTCCTATGCTGATGATACACAATTGATAATTCCTTTGTCCGACAAGCTGACAAAAGTAGATACTAAGGATAATCTCATCAACTGTCTTACCGAAATCGCAGATTGGATGTCTGGACATTACTTAAAACTCAATGCCGGAAAATCAGAAATCTTACTTTTTGGAGGAGCTCAAAAAATTTGGGACAATAGTTGGTGGCCCCAGGTATTGGGAACCACTCCTGAACCTAGGCAGGCCGTCAAGAATTTGGGCTTCATCTTTGATAATGCTTTATCTATGCAGAATCAAGTACGATCACTATGTGGAAAAAGCTTTGCTACTTTAAAACTTCTTAGAAGACTTTTCCCATGGATCCCTCTAAATTGTAGGAAGACAGTGACACAGTCACTTCTTGTGAGTAGGCTGGACTATGGCAATGCATTGTATATGGGCATGGCTGACTATCTCTTTGCCAGACTCCAAGTAGTCCAAAATGCCGCTGCCAAACTTATATGCAACAAGAGTAGATATAGCTCAGCCTCCCTCTGTATGAAAGAACTACACTGGCTACCTGTACGCCAAAGAGCCAACTTTAAGCTCATGTACTTTGCACATAGACCGCTATACAAAACAGGTCCTCAAATCCTACATGGAAAATAACAATTTCATACACCTCTGTGTAATCTGAGATCCCGCCATCAGGCACTGGCATCAGTCAAGCGTACAACCAAAGTTAGGATGGGCGATCGATCGTTCTCAAAATTAGCAGGGTCATTTGGAACAAACTCCCTCCAGAACTACGCCTGACAGAAGAATACCTAGGTGCCAATTCCGATCCGGTAAAAAGCGGGTACGAACCGTCGGACGGAGCCTTTTCTCCGTCCGACTCGTACCCGGTGCGAAATCCATCCGAAAATGCAAGTACGATTCGGACGGAAACACCATTTCCGTTCGAATCGAACAAAACACCGACCGAACAGAATCGAAACTAGGGGTGGGCGACAATTTCCGTTCCGCTCCCGGAAATTGCGACAATTCGACATTTCCGCGTTCCGACCGGAACGCGGAAATGCCGAATTGTCGCAATTTCCGGGAGGGAACGGAAATTGTTTCCTGGCCAACCACAACAGGAAGCACTTACAGATATAAATAAAGCAGGGGCCCGAGTGGAAGCTCAAATTCAGTAACGCTTTATCAGCACAAAACATTAGGGAGCTAGGTCGAGGCTGGGCAGGTGTGCTTTTCCCCCAGGTCGTCGTCACTTACCCGATCCGTGATTCCGACTCGAGCGCAATCCCCGCGTAGTCTCCAGGAGGTTCAGTCTCCTCATCTGCTGCTCTGCTCGGTCTCTGGCCCATAAACAGAAGGCATGTGAACTGCATGGAAGCCCCGCCCCACACACCAGCGGTGGGCAACGTCTTCCGCCCTTTCCCCCACTGATGGACAGCTGACTCGAGGGACCCCAGGAACGTCGGCGCCGTGTCAACGTTACAGACACACATGGTCACTGTAACGGCAGCGGCAGGCCGGAAGCACCAATTTCCGCGATCACGGAAATATCGCGTGATCGCGGAAATTGCGGGCATTCTCGCGAGAATTGGCGGAAGTGCCTTCCGCCAATTCCGCCCACCCCTAATCGAAACACAATTCCGATCCGGAAAAGCGCCGACCTGACGTCGGTACGCATCCAGCCTACGTTTCACGAACCAGGAAGTACGATTCGAACCGACGTCATCTCGCACGGAATATATTTACCGGCTGCCAAAAACTGCCGGGAAATCAGGACGACACACGCAAGGAGCAGCTGGACGCGACGGACAGACATGGACCCGAACCTACGTGCCATCCCTGCCCTCCTAGCAGTCCACCTGGCGTACAGGAACCGACGCAGACGCCGCAGAAGGTCAGCACAACAACCAGGGGCAATGGGGGGGGCAGGGGCAGGACACACAACACCAACACATGGTACCAAATCATACATGGCCTGGACATACCTGACCATCAGGGCCTGGTCACCTCCAGGGGGTGGGGGCGTGGCCAGCCACGCATGCGTCCGCCACATCGGAAGTGGATGGTCACGTGAACCGGTACGTACCCTACCCAGGCCGCAAGAGCGTGGGTACAGAACGTACCACGCGTCCCCCTACGTCACTACAACAATGGCGGTACGGCCCGTACCCACGTCAGAAAGGCCTGGGTACGGCTCGTACCAGCATTGCTGGGGTCATGTAGGGGTACGTGTGGTACGACCCGTAGCCACGCCCCCAAGGACTGTGTACGGTGCGGACCCCACGGCACCGCAACAATGGGGGGACGCACCGTACCCACCCACCAAAGGCATGGGTACGGGCCGTACCCAGGCATGCAGAGCGTGGGTACGGATATGTACGGACCGTACCCCCACCCCAGCAGTGTATGTACGCCCCGAACCCCCACCCGTGTATGTACGCCCCGAACCCCCACCCGTGTATGTACGCCCCGAACCACCACCTGTGTATGTACGCACTGAACCCCCACCCGTGTATGTACGCACCGAACCACCACCCGTGTATGTACGCACCGAACCCCCACCCCAGCATTGTATGTACGCCCCGAACCCCCACCCGTGTATGTACGCCCCGAACCCCCACCCCAGCATTGTATGTACGCCCGAACCCCCACCCGTGTATGTACGCACCGAACCACCACCCGTGTATGTACGCACCGAACCCCCACCCGTGTATGTACGCACCGAACCCCCACCCCAGCATTGTATGTATGCCCCGAACCCCCACCCGTGTATGTACGCACCGAACCACCACCTGTGTATGTACGCACCGAACCCCCACCCGTGTATGTACGCACCGAACCCCCACCCCAGCAGTGTATGTACGACACGTACCCCCACCCACGTATGCAAGGAGCGTACCCCCACGCCAACAGTGTAAGTACGACACGTGCCCCCACCCGCGTATACATGGAGCGAACCCACACCCGTGTATGTCATGAGCGTACATATTGTGAAATAGGAGAGGTGGGTGCAGAGTCCTCCCAGCAGTGCCCAGAAACAGGAGGGGTGTGTGCAGAGTCCTCCCAGCAGTGCCCAGACACAGGAGGGGTGGGTGCAGAGTCCCCCAGCAGTGCCCAGACACAGGAGGGGTGGGTGCCTATCACTCCCAGCAGTGCCCAGAGACAGGAGGGGTGGGTGCCTATCACTCCCAGCAGTGCCCAGACACAGGAGGGGTGGGTGCAGAGTCCCCCAGCAGTGCCCAGACACAGGAGGGGTGGGTGCCTATCACTCCCAGCAGTGCCCAGAGACAGGAGGGGTGGGTGCCTATCACTCCCAGCAGTGCCCAGACACAGGAGGGGTGGGTGCAGAGTCCCCCAGCAGTGCCCAGACACAGGAGGGGCACTCCCAGCTGTGCCCAGAGACAGGAGGGGTGGGTGCCTGACACTCCCAGCAGTGCCCAGAGACAGGAGGGGTGGGTGCAGAGTCCTCCCAGCAGTGCCCAGAGACAGGAGGGGTGGGTGCAGAGTCCCCCAGCAGTGCCCAGAGACAGGAGGGGTGGGTGCCTATCACTCCCAGCAGTGCCCAGACACAGGAGGGGTGGGTGCAGAGTCCCCCAGCAGTGCCCAGACACAGGAGGGGTGGGTGCCTATCACTCCCAGCAGTGCCCAGAGACAGGAGGGGTGGGTGCAGAGTCCTCCCAGCAGTGCCCAGAGACAGGAAGGGTGGGTGCAGAGTCCTCCCAGCAGTGCCCAGAGACAGGAGGGGTGGGTGCCTATCACTCCCAGCAGTGCCCAGACACAGGAGGGGTGGGTGCAGAGTCCCCCAGCAGTGCCCAGACACAGGAGGGGTGGGTGCCTATCACTCCCAGCAGTGCCCAGAGACAGGAGGGGTGGGTGCAGAGTCCTCCCAGCAGTGCCCAGAGACAGGAGGGGTGGGTGCAGAGTCCCCCAGCAGTGCCCAGACATAGGACAATATACCCCATCAACAAGTTCAGTGACCAACAAGGGTGATACCCCAGATGCAGGTGGAGCCATCGCTGAGCCAGCATGGCCATATTGAAAGGCAACCCTCACACATCCAGGAAATGTAGACACAGCACAGCACAGCATATGGGAGACACCCTGCAGGGAAAATGGCCGGCTCCACAGAGGATGGAACACACCTTGGGACAATGTCACCATACAGTGAGAGCAAACATGACCAAATACCATTAGCAGAGACCTCTGTGATGGCACGCAGATGGCAGGGTACACCCCATGAGCAGCACACTCCAACATTTCACAGACCCCTAACACATCATCACCACCCCAACTCAGGGAGCACCAGCACCAACAGCAAGTCCAGGAAAGCATCAGTGTGCAAAACCAAAAGAAAATGCTTTATTCAGCAGGAAAATATCTCTGAGAAAATGTCCACTATGTACAAGGGCCATGGGCCAGGCCAGCAGCAAAGTCCGGGGGGGTACACATCGGGACGTGTGTCCCCTAGCTTGCCTGCACAGTTCACATGTCCATTTCATCCAGAGAAGAGGGGGCATCAGGGGGGAGGGTGGAAACAGGCACCGCAGGGACAGGAGGGGCAAGGGTAGGTGTTGTGGGTGCAGGGAGGGATGATTCCGCCACAGGGGGGGTGCCAGTGCCAAAGGTGGAGGACAGAATGGCGCTGCACACGTTGGCAAGGTCCCCCAGCGACTCCCCCGCACCCAATCGAACCACAGGCCCCAAGGAGGGGGGGGGCAGAGGGATGGGTCGCAGCGCCACTGGGGGAGGGTGTGGACAGGGTGGGGGACTCAACTCCCCTGGCCGGGTCCTGCCTCCACCGCTTGCGGGGTGGTGTCCTCCTGGGGTGGGGGGGCACACTTGCAGTGGATGATGCTGTCACCGACTGTTGGCCAGGAGAGCTAAGGGGAGTGGATTTGGAGGGAGTGGGTTGTGTGGACTGCGGACTCCCACTGTGGCTGCGTGTTGTACGTTTCCCCCCCGACCCAGTGGGTGTGCCTTCCTCACCCTGTGTGTGCGTGACAGGAGGTGTGCGCTTCGACTTCCCTGGTGGTGTGGTGCCTGTGTCTGGTGGGGTGCGTGCACGCTGACGTCTGGATGTGGGTGGGACAGGCACGGGAGTGGGAATTGTGGATGGGGCAGGGGTAGGGGGGGTAGGCAGCACTGCAGGAGATCCAGTGCTGCAGTCAGTGTGGAGTCTATGGACCTCAGCAACTGCCGTTGGTCAGACTGCGCAGCCGACATGCCCTCCATGTATGCCTCCATCTGGGTCAGCACCTGGGTGTGGGCATGGAGGACATTTAGCATCGCAGTCTGACCAACCTGCAACTGCCTCAGGATGTCCACAGACTCCGCACTCACCGCAGCAGTGGTGACAGGGACAGGGGGTGCGGTGCCTGTCAGGAAGGAGACATGTGGGGACCGAGCACGGAGGGAAGGGCCACGAGCAGGTGGGAGGCCGGTGATGGAAACTGAGGTGGCGGGGGGATGTGGAGGGCTGCCATCAGCTGGGGGGGCAGACTCCGCCACCTCTGGGAACTCAGCCTCGGACCTGTCTGCGTCATAGTCTGTGTTGGCAGTCGACAGGTCCTCTGCCTCACTCCCTTCGGCCTCCGTGCCACTCCATGTGCCAGACAGGACAGCACTGCTGGCACTGGTGCTCAATCCCTCCTCCCGGTCCGTGCTAGTGTCTCCTTCCGTGTCCCCCGGCGATGCTGTGGGCAAGGTGAAGAGACAGGAGATAATCAGACACCTGTACACATATGTCACATGAGTCAAATATACATAGGTCACATTGCATAGCCTGAATAGCAACAGGAGTAACACCTACAAAACAATGTACACATGTAGGCCATGGAACACACAGTTTGTCGACCCACCATGCCACTGAGACACAATGGAGAGCATGACACAACAGCAAATCACTGCACCTAAATTTTTACAGAGGAGCCAGCCTCTGGGGACAAATGTGCACAGCATCTGCACCACACTGCGTCGTCAAAAAGGGATGAGCAGGAATCATATCCATTTACTCTTGCCACATGCTGCAAAGGCAATACATGAAACCATGCCAAACATGACTGGGTCACTGCACCTTGAGCGTATGTCCAGTCAAACATCACACACAGGCCACACCCAGCAAGGAGGATGAAGCTTCTGACATGTAGGCCTTGTACGCACAAACCACCCACACCTGAGACAATCTCATTGAGACGGAGAAAGTATGTACACCTCTTACTCTGGGATGAAAACACATGGCCTCCACTAATTCATGACTGTACACACACTGCCCCTGGTGCGCCTGTCCACACATCATTGACAGGCAAACATCATCAGATTGTCTTAACAACACACACAGGTAATGCCCACTGTGAGTATGCACAAGCAAAATGGGTCCCCCTGTACAGTGGACACATGTAGCAACCTGTAGGTCCTAACAATTGAGCCCAGGGTACAATGCCACCCTACCCAACCCATGGCGAAGACACAGTGAATGGCCATATTGTTGGATGACGCACATGATACCTAGGAAGAGGTGCCCCAGGGCACAGTAGTGCCCACACTCCTCCATGGTCCAGGATGGACATGACTGCAAATTAAGCAACCGTCCCTGCACTTAGCAGGCCTCCCACTCAGGCACATCATGTCAGAGGGCACACAATTGGACATGCATGCTGGAAGGCTGTACATTTTGGAGACACACCCCTATGTCGTGATTCACAATCAGTGCCAAGTGACATGGACACCACAATGACTGAAATTGGCCAGGGCACACGCAAGGTCCCCAGACCTGTGACACATCACCCCCACACATGATGCTGCTAGCATTGGGCACCTGCATAAACTGCCTGCCTAAATAACCTTGTGCAAGAGTGGCTACAGACAGACCAGGGAACACATGGCAAGGAGGGGAAGGGAGGGAGTGAGAACAGCACTGGGCTACTTTGGGGAGAAGTTGACGCACTGCACAATCAAACCCTGGCAGTGTATCCATGCAACTGCGCACTTACATTGGCTGGGGACACACAACTGACACACATGTACCTACCCCCTTCCTGCTGCTGCTTCTCCTGTAGGCGCCTGTCCATGTCGGGGAAGACCACCGCCAGCACACGCTTCTGGATGTGGGTCAGACGACGGCGCCCACGGTTCTTACGGCTCTCAGGTGAGTCCCCCAGCAGGACCCGTGCAATCCTCCTCGTCCAGCACCGGATGTCCTGCCAGCGTTTCCTCACCTGAGACAGGCCCCGCATCCGACCCTCTGTACCCCTCACGGCACTGACGGCTGTCCTCCAGATCTCCCCCTTGGCAATGGCGCCTACCTGTGAGGATGCAAAAGTGAGAATACATTAATCCACATGAGCAAAGACACAGAGACACACATATAGAACAATCCTCTTCATGAACAGGCCATGGTATGCATGCAACTCATTGCACCTTTGTCATAGGGACATAATCCACTGTGGAAGGCCAAATGCACTACGTGCCATTGAAAGTACACGGGTGGCATGAGGGGTACCACACACTCACTGACCAGGGATCACACTGTGCCTCACAGGCTACACCAGGATTATGTACAGCACCTCAAAGCAGTCACCTGCCCCAGCACACTGATGCTACCTCAGCAGAGTACACAGACACACACAGGCACAGGACAATCACATGGCATTGCCAACTGCGGGTACACACCTCACTCTGCCCATGTGCCAGTAGACGGGGGTGTCACAGGTGTGGGGCTGGCTCAGCACGGCATGCACACAGCACTGCTCCCTGCTCACATCGGATGGGCAGGCTATATCCATCCCTCATGCAGCTTGTGTGCAACACTCCCATATGCACTCACCCACATGACAGGGGACTTACACACACACCAATGTGCAGGGGACGAACACGGCCTTTGGACACTCACAGCACAGGTACACTGAACAAACACACATCCATGGGTACTGTCACCTGTCACACTGGGGGGAACACAGGATCACATCAGGACTGTGGAAACAACATCCCCAGGAGGTGTAGCCCAGCAGTATGTGGCATGCACCATGCATTCATTGTCACAGTAGGCACTATGCAAGTGAGGAGTGCACACAGGAAACAGCATGCACTGCATGGGTGACATGAGGCCTTCCACACCCTGGGACCCACTCTAAACACCAGTGCATGTCTGTCACACATGGACACAATGCCAGAAGTCACTGTCACACAAAAGGGGCACAGTCTAAGCTAGTGGAGTCTGCACTCACCTGAACCCCTGGTCGACCATACAGGCTCTGGTACTGTGGGAGGATCACATCTATCAGGGCAAGGTTCTCCTCCTGGGTGAATGGCTGTGACCTCTCCACAGTCCTGGCCATGGTGCCAGAGGAATCACTATCAGCAGCAGTGGTCATGGATGAATGGATGTGCAGGCAAGTGCTCTCTCATGAGACCTAGCTGGCTTATATCTGCCTGGCTGGCCTGTTCATGTACAGGAGTACAGATTGATTGGTCAGTCACATTTGCATCCTACGTTTCATCCAATCCCTTCAAACCTACCCCAGTGTGTGGCTTTGCATGGTTTCAGTTTTGATGATGATGTCAAGTCAACATCCACTTTGCAACAATGTAGATTCTTGCAAACTGACTTCTGCTGGGCACCTGGTGCTCAAATTCAAAAATCAAACTCGGTCTCCATGGCAACCATCATGCATTTAGGCCCTTATACTTGTCCCTCATGTGTCCCCTATGTGTTTTCATACATGTACACACAGGTACAGTGCGTTCCACGCCCTAGGGCACCCCAAAAGCAGTGATACGGACCAGACAAGCACTTGTACAGTCCGGATCACAACATGGGCGCTGGCGTATGCGTACGCCACAGTAGTACGGACCGGACAAGCGCTTGTACGGTCCGGATCACAACATGGGCGCTGGCGTATGCGTACGCCACAGTAGTACGGACCGGACAAGCGCTTGTACGGTCCGGATCACAACATGGGCGCTGGCGTATGCGTACGCCACAGTAGTACGGACCGGACAAGCGCTTGTACGGTCCGGATCACAACATGGGCGCTGGCGTATGCGTACGCCACAGTAGTACGGACCGGACAAGCGCTTGTACGGTCTGTACTACTGTGGCGTACGCATACGCCAGCGCCCATGTTGTGATCCGGACCGTACAAGCGCTTGTCCGGTCCGTACTACTGTGGCATACGCATACGCCAGCGCCCATGTTGTGATCCGGACCGTACAATCGCTTGTCCGGTCCGTACTACTGTGGCGTACGCATACGCCAGCGCCCATGTTGTGATCCGGACCGTACAAGCGCTTGTCCGGTCCGTACTACTGTGGCGTACGCATACGCCAGCGCCCATGTTGTGATCCGGACCGTACAAGCGCTTGTCCGGTCCGTACTACTGTGGCGTACGCATACGCCAGCGCCCATGTTGGCCCAGGTACCCTATACACGCCCTCAGAGCGTATGTACGGTGCGTTCCACACCTGTCAGTGGTGACAGGCGGCACACAGACAGGAATGGAGCGTCAGATTTTGCCAAGGGTGGACACCAATGCATTGTCTGTGCAATACCACATGTGTGTGACACAGGTGTGTCAGGATGTGATGTGGCACATTACCCCTGAGGTGTGGGCAAAGCATATGTACGATGAGCTGTGTACACATGTCGTGTGTGATGGTGCGCATTGTGCCACACATCCCCTCCACTCCTTTGACATGTGTGCATGTCGTACACACTAGTAGAGCCATGAGTCACTTGCATGTCCCAGTCACGGACACCCGCACCTGTCCCCTGATGCCAGGTACACGGAATATTACACATGACATGTGAATGGCTGCGTTGCACGCTGCAACCATGTCATGTGTGTGGCATGTGTTTCCATGATTTTGCTGTAGGTGTGTGGTCCAATGCATCAGCAGTTGCTGCTACCAACATGTGTCTGTGTGTAGATGGCCATGGCACACTGTTCCGCACACCAGCCCACATATGTGATCTGCCATGAGGTGTGTATGTATGCAACTACACGGAGTATCAAAACAAGTACATATCCACATGCTCTCAATGTATGTATGTTCTGTCTCGACATGTACTCCTCCAAGGCAATGTGTGTGGCCTGTCCTTTTCCTATAACATGTGACCAGTGCATATCGCATACACCAACCTGTCTGTACCATACGCATCCTACTTCTGCACATGTGTGGATGTCTGTGAATCCTGTGATGCGTGTGCATGTTCACTTACACTGGCCCACAGCTAGTCTCATGCCATGTCATCGTGAGCTTGCCCCACTCCGTTAGTGGCTGTCCCTTGGTAGGAGTGTCACCTGCCTGGCGTACGTGTCCAGGAAATGTGGCACAGACCTGACTCAGAATGTGGCATTTGTGTATTGGCTGTTTAACATGTGCTCAGTGCATTGACAATGTCGTCGTACAGTGCTCACTCTTCGGTGTTCCTTCCATTTCACTGCAGGGCTCCGCCTCTCCCTCGACGTATGCCAGACCTGGCTGCCCTGCATGAACGGGACTGTATACGCCGCTACAGATTCAGCCAACGGTTGATTGATGAGTTGACTGGCCGGCTGGAAGCACACCTCCTCCCGCGCCACAGGTATCCCAGTGCACTGACACCCAAGTTGAAGGTGATGGCAGCCCTACATTTCCTTGCCACGGGTACGTTCCAACATACCATTGCTGACGTCGGGGGCATGTCCCAGACGATGTTCAGCCGTGTTCTGCATGATTTCTTAGAGGCTATGTTGGTTCACCTGGATGAGTACATTAAATTCCCAATTTGTGAGCAGTTGACAGGTGTCAAGCGTGAGTTCTATGCCCTGGGAGGGATGCCCCATGTCATTGGGTCCATAGATGGGACACATGTTGTGTTGGTACCACCACAGGCACAGGAGGTGGTGTATAGGAATCGCAAACATTATCACTCCATTAATGCCCTTGTGGTGTGTCTGTCCAACATGGTGATTTCACATGTCTGTGTTCGCTTTCCAGGATCAGCACACGATGCCTTCATCATGAGGCGTAGCAGGCTGCCTGAAATGATGCTGCAGCTGCGGAACGAGCGAGCATGTATTGTTGGTGGGTAGACTCTGGCAGTTCAGTGTTTGGCGTCATCTTCCAATCTCACTGCCTGTGCTGACACACTTCTGTCCATGATGTTTCCTTGTAGGGGACGCTGGCTATCCCAACATGCCATGGCTGATGACGCCTGTCCGCAACCCCAGCACGGCTGCCGAGCACCGCTACAACAACGCCCATGGGCGGACCAGGAGAGTCATTGAGAGGACGTTTGGACTTCTGAAGAGCCGATTCCGGTGCCTCCACAAGACTGGCGGAGCACTCCCATATACCCCGGTGAAGGTGTGCAAGATCATCATCGTCTGCTGCATGCTGCACAACATGGCAGTGGAGGAAGCTGTTCCACTCATACTGGATCAAGATGACCAGGACCATCCACCCGTGGAGGATGAAGGGCTTGGTGACGGGGCAAGTGATGTGGAGGAGCAGGAGGCTGTGGAGGACATGCGGAGTCGGCTCATACGCGACTTCTTTGCTTAGTGGTGAGTTCCAGTGTCTGAGTGTGCACGCATTGGGCCGTGTGTGGCATGTTTTGCAATGTGTGTGTCCATCTGCATGTCTGCCAAGTGAGTCAGTGGTGTGTATTGAAGTGTCACTCGAGTGATGGCGCAATGGAAGGATGTTGTCCAAGAGTCATCATTGTCACCTGTCATGTTGACAACATGATACGTGTTGAGTACATGCTTGCGGATGTGCTCCTTTGAGCTGACTCCTTGTGTGTCTCTCTTCCACAGGTCCATGGGCATGCTGTCTGCTGGTGGCATTGTTGTGCTCCTGCTACTCCTCATGAACACAGCAACATGTGCTGATTCTGCGTCACATGCACGGGCAAATTTGGAAATCTCCTTAGGTTAAGGGATGCCTCACGGCGTTTTGGGTGTGTAAATTGTTTGTAGTCTGTGTGCACTTCTCCGGTTCATGTGTGGTCAATTTGCATACATGTGGATCCTACATGGGGAACATGACATGGGGCAGGCTTCACCTGGAGCCATGGTCAGACTTGGTGACTGTCATGTGTCAGGGGATTGGGGATTGTGATGAGGCCATCAATGTGTGTAACACTGGCCTCGGAAACATACAGGTTGCACCGGGTTGACATGGTGTGTGATTGCCCCATCAGGGCCTCAATGGTGTATAGCAGCCTCTCCGTGGCAGCAGGGGGTGTTTAGCTGTTATCCGTCACTTGTGTGCCAGTTCAATGGAATACCAGCATCTGTGTTGCAATGGGGGGTGCCAGTGTTGCTCCCACATGTTCATCCACATGACCTGTGTATGTGTTGACAGAGTATCATTGTCATTCCAACACACATGACTAATAAATTTGTCCCTCTGTCTCCAAGGTGCCTCTTCTCTGTCAATGGTGGCCTGTTGCCACTGTGCATGCGGCATGTCTGGCATAGTTTTCAGAGGTGGTGCATATGTGTCTATGTGTAGAGTAGCAAGATGCTAGCGGTTTGTCAGGGATTGGAATCTGTATTATGCACAAGATGCACAGTTCCATCCACCTCAAGGCAAGAGAGACCATCACCCAGGGCAACTACAACATCCGTGTCTAATCCTACCCTGCAGTCTACGGACATGTGCCTTACAACTCCCATGATACTTGTCCATATCCGGAGTGCATCTGCACAGCTCTGCTACTGCATCGGGCAACCAGGCCACATCAACGTCCAAACGGGATGGGGGAATGATTCACAGCCAGCTGCAGGATGACCTTCTCGATCCACGCCCACACTCATGATGCAGCCCACAACCCCAACACAACCATGTGGCACTGTGATCCAAAACTGCATTCTGGCATCTCCATGCATCCAACCTTGGCCTAGCCACCATTCTCAACATCCGCCTGACGCAAGCATGCAGGACATGGTAGGGACACATGTCTAGACATACCTGGGAGCGGCAAGCCAGGTCACTCCACATGATCCCTGACCTCTGCGCATGACTGTTGCTCCCCTAAATGTGTCTGTAGCCACAGTTGTGCGGGAACCACTCAGCTGGTTGGGCCCAGCACAGGTGAGTATGGTACTCCATGTCTGTATCAGATGATACATTGGGACCCATGTGTGTCCTGGGCAAGACTGAGACCCCACGGTTTGGATGGTTGGAGTTAATTCTGAGATCAGGCATGCTTTGACTTTATGACACACACATGTATTGTAATAATGCAGAATCACGGCATCATCTTGTAATTGTGATTAATTTATTTGTGGTGGGGTACGGGTTTGTGGGGATGACAAGAGGTGCACTGCGGGAGTGTAGAATCCAAAGTTCACTGGGGGAGTTGGTATCCTTGCCGTAGCAAATTATCAGAGTCCATGCCACAGTCTTCGTCAACATAGGTCAGACAGTGACCAGCAAGTCCATGTGGCAGAGAATGTCATGTGCTGCTATTGGGCCAGAGGGCCAGGTGCCAGGCCAGGTGACCTGGGAGATGGTGATGTTCTGCTGACTCTCACAGTCTTTTTCGTGGACGACCCACCTTCCTGCGGGGACCCTCGGAAGCAGGCCGTGACGATGTCTGTGACGCTCCGTCGGATGAATCCTCCTCCTCCTGATCCCGCCCTGTGTCTGGTAATGGCCTTCGCCTGGTGCCACAGGGAGGGCTGCCCATGTTGTCGGCAATCCGACGGAGTACACCGGTCATTTGGGTTTGCACCACCACGAGCTCAGCCTGTCTATCCTCCATCCTTCCTTGGTGTTGCAGTTGACAGGCATGTTGCTGGGCCTGCAGAGTCTTCATCTCCTCGAGGGTCCCCTTGATGTCATTGAGGGTGGACGCAATCTGGTCCATGCCCCTGGTGTCACACCGGTATGTATCCAGGATGTTGCTGACCTGGGACACTACCGGGTCCTGAGCTCCCTGGTCAGGTTCGCGCCTCCGCCGTCCTCC
The DNA here is from genome assembly GCF_964204655.1 of Triturus cristatus. Classification (NCBI taxonomy): domain Eukaryota; kingdom Metazoa; phylum Chordata; class Amphibia; order Caudata; family Salamandridae; genus Triturus; species Triturus cristatus. The sequence continues at coordinate 941,585,487 of NC_140593.1, forward strand.
ACTCCCGCCACCCCTGCCCACGTGCACCTGGCCTGCCGTTCTGGGCGCATTGGGTCTCCGGGACCCCTGAGGGATGGCATCTGCGTTGCCGCCTGCCTCCTCCTGGGTGCCCGGAGGACCGTGTCCCTCCTGGGCAGACTGGCTGGGTGGTCGTGTGCGGGCAGGGCTCCTGGACGTCTCCTGGGATGTGGCAGGAATGGGGGTGGTGGTTGGCACAGTTGTACCTGATGCAGGTGCTGCAGGTGGTTGGACACCAGAGGGGCCAGGTTGGTCTGGGTCATCCACGGAGTGGTGAGAGTCGTCGCTGGCGGTGGGGTCCTCATCCCGCAGAGCCTGGTCCTGTGAGACTTCCCCCCCAGTGTTGGGGGGTGATCGACGACGTTGACCTGTGTGTGAGAGAGACAATGTTAACAGTGTTACATGTGGCATCCATGTTTCATGCATTTCTGATTTGGCACTCTTCCTCTGGGTAGTTGGATCTGTCTTGCATTCCTCTCACAGTGCACTTGTGCATGGGTATGTCCCTTGGCCACAGCTGTCAGGGCTTTACGCATGTGTGACACAATCTTAGTTGATGCATCTATTTGGGTACACAGTCAGCAGTGTGGTGTGCGGGCGTAGCGAGCCATGCAGAGGCGCCTTACGTGTTGCACTGTACGTGGCCAAATGGTGTTTTGCCAAGGCAATTTGATGATGCAGGTAGGTGACTGAAGCATTTGTGACAGGGTTCTTACCGACACAGTGGGTGGGTATACTGGGTGTGTGGTTAGGTCTGTGCCTGCAGCACGGATGGACTCGTGCACAGATTGACACATGGACCGGTCTTCATCTACGGTGGGGGGGGTTGAGGCACTGCCAGACCTTGTCTGCATGCACACAGTCCGCCGGCTGACGAGTGGACATGGCCACACCACCCAAGGGTGATTTAGTCTCCCTGTGTCTCCCTTCCTCCCTCCCTCTGTCACCCTCCTCCCTCTGTCGGTCTCCCTCTGTCACCCTACTCCCTCCCTCTGTCTGTCTCCCTGTGTCCCCCTCTGTCTCCTTCCCTCTCATTCCCCCTCTCCCTCCCTCTATTTGTCACCCTCTGTCACCTCAGGCCAGCTTCCTGGGCACACACAGTTAGCCGGTCTTTGAATGGCCATTGGCTTGTTCATGTGAGTTAGTTCCTGTTCTCCGGGCACCCATTGGGCAGTGTGTCTGAGTGTAGGCTGCTGCTGTGGCGGTGTGTGCTGAGACTCTATCAGAGCGATGCATCTTCATTGTCTGCTGTTATGTGCAAATTGTGCCTTCAGACCCATGTCATCCTGCAAGGCGGCCACCATTTGCAGGCAAGACAGTACTGTGTGGGTACACACAGTTTGTATGGCTGTGCCCTGGGCCATATGGGCTGAGGGCATTGTTGTGTGCTTGTGAGTTGCTCAATGTTAGTTTTGATGCCCCCACTCCCAGCATCGGCCACATCCTGTGTTGTGTTGGTGTTTTGTGTGGCCTGTGACTTGGCATGGCCCTGATTGGTGCATGGGGCATGGAGGCGCTAGTGGCATGTGTGTGTGTTTGTGGAGTGTGGTTGTGTCCGGTGGTGGCTTGGGGGGGTGGCATGCATGATTGATTGTGTATGGCATCCCCCCATGTGAGGTGAGTTGTTTGTGTACTCACCAGGGTCTGGGAGTCCTGGTAGTCCGTGTAGTCCCTCCACCGCCAGCGTGGACATCACCTTCTCCTCCCAGGGATGGTATTGTACCGGTCTGGGGGGCGGCCCTCCTCCAGTGATGTTCTCCTGGTTGTGATTGTCAGTCATCTTCCTCTTGACCGTCCTCCGCAGATCGTACCACCTGGATTGGCACTCGTGCCTGGTCCTTCTGGTGGACCCAACAGCATTCACAGAATCGACAATCCTCTGCCACATGGCCGATTTTTCGGATATGCTGGTCTGTCTGACCAATGTTCCAAAGAGCTGTGGCTCGACTCTGAGGATTTTGTCGACAAGGATCTCCAGCTCCACCTTTGTGAACTTTGGATTCTTGGTTGTGGACATGGCGTGGGGTGTGGGTGTGGATGGTTGTGGGGGTGTGGGTGTGGATGGTTGTGGGTGTGTGAGTGTGGTAGTGGAGGTGTGTGTGTAAATGTGATGAGGGGGTGTTTGTGTAGGTGGTTGTGTGAAGGTATGCAAGTGTGAGGTTCAAGTATGGTGGTGTGGGTCGTCTGTGGGCTCTGGCAGCAGCGGGTCTGTTGCAAAGGCTCATGGTTTGTGTGTGTGGTCCATTTTTATTGGTCCATTTGTGGGTGTGGCTGTGTTTGAATTTTGTGTGGGTGTGTTATGAGGAGTGGTTGTGTTTTGGGCCTCTGTTTGGCAGTTTGGCAGTTGCAGGTCAGTGTATGTGAGGTTTGTGGGGTTGTTGGGCATGTTTGGTGGTGTGGGGAAACTCTAATTGACTCTCCTTGTGTAAATATGGTTTGTCCTGGTTCAGTACGTGTGGTTTTGGTGTCAGTATGGTCCGTACATGCACTGGTGGGGGTACGGTCCGTACATTCCCTGGTGGGGTGTGGGTACGGGCCGTACTTCCACGGGTGGGGGTTCGGTGCGTACATACACGGGTGGGGGTTCGGTGCATACATACACGGGTGGGGGTTCGGGGCGTACATACACTGCTGGGGTGGGGGTTCGGGGCGTACATACACGGGTGGGTGTTCGGGGTGTACATACACGGGTGGGGGTTCGGGGCGTACATACACGGGTGGGGGTTCGGGGAGTACATACACTGCTGGGGTGGGGGTACGGGCCGTACTTCCATGGGTGTGGGTACGGTCCGTACATACACGGGTGGTGGTTCGGTGCGTACATACACGGGTGGGGGTTCGGGGCGTACATACACTGCTGGGGTGGGGGTTCAGTGCGTACATACACGGGTGGGGGTTCGGTGCGTACATACACGGGTGGGGGTTCGGGGCGTACATACACTGCTGGGGTGGGGGTTCGGGGCGTACATACACGGGTGGGGGTTCGGGGCGTACATACACGGGTGGGGGTTCGGGGCGTACATACACAGGTGGGGGTTCGGGGCGTACATACACTGCTGGGGTGGGGGTTCGGGGCGTACATTCCCTGGTGGGGTGTGGGTACGGGCCGTACTTCCACGGGTGTGGGTACGGTCCGTACATACACGGGTGGGGGTTCGGGGCGTACATACACTGCTGTGGTGGGGGTTCGGTGCATACATACACGGGTGGTGGTTCGGGGCGTACATACACGGGTGGGGGTTCGGGGTGTACATGCACTGCTGGGGTGGGGGTTCGGTGCGTACATACGCGGGCGGGGGGGTGGTGGGGTGTTCGGCGCGTATGCGGGCACATGTCTCCATGGTTGCTATGGGAGTTCGGTTCGGACGGTGTTTTTTGCGTACGGTTGTGAAATGGGGAGGACGGGAGGGATCGTACTTGCGCAGTCGGACTTTATTTTTCCGCACGGTGGGTTTTTCGACCGGGGACGTGTCGGTGACTTTTCCCGACCCGAGGACGTGTGGGGAAATCTTCCCAATGCGATTCGTATGGACTTTTTTCCGTTCGAATCGTACTTGGCAGTTTGTACGCTACTTTGACGATTCGGACGGAAAAAAATCCGGATACGAGTCGGACGGGGAATTTTTTTACCGGATCGGAATTGGCACCCAAATGTTCAGAAAAAAACTAAAAATACACTTATTCCCTGGTTACTAAGCTGTTAACTGGAATCTTTCTTTGCTTACACTCGGTTATGTTTTTAGCACCGTGATGTCCCTCGGGATGAGTGTTCCGCTTTATAAATAAATAAATTGGGTCTGTGAGGATGGTACACTTCCTAAGGGTCCGCTGTCTTTGTCTGCGCTGCGTCTGGGGTGGTCCGGGTGTGGGTTGTGGTCCTGGTGTGGTGTGGGTGGGTGTTGTGGCCCTCTTGGGTGTCCCAGCCGCATGATGGGTGGATCCATGGCATCTGTTGCCCTTCTGTTGTGGCCCTGGGCTGGTCTCCCTTTTGTGGTACAGGCTGCCATCCGACTTTACACCAGGTCAGAGCAGGTGTAGATTTCCTGGTGCTAACGTGCCTTTTCGCCTGTTTTGTGTTTTTATCGCAGTTCTGTCTGGTCGTTGAGAACATTGTGGTGTGATGTTGACGCGACTTTTGGCACGGGAATGCCCACTCTGCATCTCATTAGTGATAGTTGCGGTGGGCCTCTGTGGCGATGTTTTTTTAGGTAAACACCCAAAAAATCGATTCCAAAATATCGACTGCCCAGAATATCGAAGTTAAAATATAGAGTGGACAGAATATCGACTCTACAAAATATAGATAGGTCAGAATATCGAAATTGGGGTACAAAATATCGATTACCAAAATATAGACCTTAAAAATATCGAATACCATAATATCGAATTTTAAAATATAGATTACCATAATATCGAATTTTGTTTTTGTGTTATGTATGGTAGTATATGTGTTAAAATGATGTATTATTGTTGTAATGTATGTTTAATTTATTTAAACAAATGAATGGTATGTAATTTAATTATTGCGTAATTTAATTCCGTAGTGGGTTGTGGGTTTATAGGGGAATAGGGTGGGAAGTAAGTTAATTAAATGTTAATTATATTTATATGTTTTGATAATTAATTAATTGATAATTAATTATTAATTGGTAATTTATTTTTATTAATTGGTAATTAATTTATATTAATTGATTAATTGATAATTATGTTAATTGTATTTGTTATTAATAGGAGCGGGTTGTGGGTTTGTAGGGGAATTGGGTGAGAAGTAAATTAATTGTAATGAAGTAAATAATACTTTTTTTTATTTATGTGTATTGATAATTAATTGATAATTAATTAATAATTGGTAATACATTTGTATTAATGGGTAAATAATTTTTATGAATTGCTAAATAATTTTTATTATTTGCAAAAATATTTTTATTAATTGATTAATTGATAATAATGTGAATTGTATTTTTTATTATTGGGAGTGGGTTGTGGGTTTGTAGGGGAATTGGGTGGGAAGTAAATTAATTGTAATAAAGTAAATATTTTTTTTTTTATTTATGTGTATTGATAGTTGATAATTAATTTGTAATTGGTAATTAATTATTATTAATTGGTAATACATTTTTATCAATTGATAATTAATATTTTTAAATGGTAATTAATTGTTATTAATTGGTAATTATTTTTAATTAACTTTTTATCAGTATTGATAATTAATGTCATCTTATATTTAATTTAAATCATTACTTTCCCTACTTTTGCACTCTCTGGAGTGGGAATAGTAATTTTTACCTCTACGCTATCCAACGCTTTCCCTACTGTTGCACTGTTTGGAGTTGGAATAGTAATTTTTACCCCTACGCTATCCAACGTTTTCTCTACTGTTGCACTCACTGGAGTGGGAATAGTAATTTTTACCCCTACGCTATCCAACGCTTTCCCTACTGTTGCACTCTCTGGAGTGGGAATAGTAATTTTTACCCCTACGCTATCCAACCCTTTCCCTGCTGTTGCACTCTCTGCAGTGGGAATAGTAATTGTTACCGTCCCACTATCCAACTCTTTCCCTACTGTTGCACTCTCTGGAGTGGGAATAGTAATTGTTACCCTCCCACTATCCAACGCTTTCCCTACTGTTGCACTCACTGGAGTGGGAATAGTAATTTTTACCCCTGCGCTATCCAACGCTTTCCCCAGTGTTGCACTCTCTGGAGTGGGAATAGTAATTGTTACCCTCCCGCTATCCAACACTTTCCCTACTGTTGCACTCTCTGGAGTGGGAATAGTAAGTTTTTACCTCTACGCTATCCAACGCTTTCCCTACTGTTGCACTGTTTGGATTTGGAATAGTAATTTTTACCCCTACGCTATCCAACACTTTCCCTACTGTTGCACTCTCTGGAGTGGGAATAGTAATTGTTACCCTCCCACTATCCAACGCTTTCCCTACTGTTGCACTCACTGGAGTGGGAATAGTCATTTTTACCCCTGCGCTATCCAACGCTTTCCCTAGTGTTGCACTCTCTGGAGTGGGAATAGTAATTGTTACCCTCCCGCTATCCAACGCTTTCCCTACTGTTACACTCTCTGGAGTGGGAATAGTAAGTTTTTAACTCTACGCTATCCAACGCTTTCCCTACTGTTGCACTATTTGGAGTTGGAATAGTAATTTTTACCCCTAAGCTATCCAACGTTTTCCCTACTGTTGCACTCACTGGAGTGGGAATAGTAATTTTTACCCCTACGCTATCCAACACTTTCCCTACTGTTGCACTCACTGGAGTGGGAATAGTAATTTTTAGGCTCTCAGTATCCAACGCTTTCCCTACTGTTGCACTCACTGGAGTGGGAATAGTAATTTTTACCCCTGCGCTATCCAACGCTTTCCGTAGTGTTGCACTCTCTGGAGTGGGAATAGTAATTGTTACCCTCCCGCTATCCAACGCTTTCACTACTGTTGCACTCTCTGGAGTGGGAATAGTAATTTTTACCTCTAGGCTATCCAACGCTTTCCCTACTGTTGCACTGTTTGGAGTTGGAATAGTAATTTTTACCCCTACGCTATCCAATGTTTTCCCTTACTGTTGCACTCACTGGAGTGGGAATAGTAATTTTTACCCCTACGCTATCCAACGCTTTCCCTACTGTTGCACTCACTGGAGTGGGAATAGTAATTTTTACACTCTCAGAATCCAACAAAATCTCGACTTTTTTAAATTACTTATATTATGTTTACATTTTAAGCTATTTTATATTATATTATGTATGTTTTATTTAATTGTTTTTAATATTTAATTAATTTTATATTATTTTTAATACATTTAAAAAATTCGATATTTTGGCTAACTATATTTTGACAGTCTATATTTTGGAATCGATATTTTAGTACTACCTGTTTGTAGATAGGGAGTCGATATTCTGTCCCTCGATATTTTAGTGTCGATTTTTTGTATAGTCGATATTTTGTCCCTCGATATGTAGTCACTGAACCGTTTTTTTAGGCTGCTATCGCGGGTAAACTGGTGCTGTGGGCTGTTTACACAGGCTTGTGAATGGGGAGGTATTTTTATCATGACTTTGGCTGCGATAAAGTGATGTTAGTTAGTTCGGCGATAGTTTCTTGGGAATATGCCCCATGGTGTTCTATAAAGCAGCCAATTCATATATTACTGCATACAGAGGAAATTCACCCCCTTCAAAAGAGAATAGTTAAACAAATTGATCTTATTCCAAGTCTCCATCGAAATCAGGAGGCCCTCCTTTGACTGCCATTTCTCCCAAGCTTTCAAAAATACCTCAGTACCCTTATTCTGTCTGAAGGTGGTTACCCAACAGCTGATAGATCTGCTTGTTCTAGCCTTTATAAAATCTTTGACTAAATCTAGACTTGCCAGAATTCTTCTGGAATCTAATTCGTTCAAGAAGTGTCTTACATGAATGAGCAACCATTGCATCCTTATCTAGGAGTGCCTAATGGTAGTCTTGACTTTGATCCATTCCTTCCAGGAGTTTAGATTCAGAAAATCCACAATATTTCGATAACCAATAGTTTCCCATCTGGAAGCATTTTTTTAATCGAATAGAGGTAGATGACTGATATAAATATCCGCTAAGTGGGTTACCTCACTAATAGCTGATGTGCCATAATGTTTGAACTATTGTTCCTTACGTTTTCAGGGACCATTGCAAAATCTTGTATCTAACCTTTTTGGGTGATCTGGTAAGGCATAGTTAATCCTCTATCTCGTATTCCTAAAAAAAATAATTTAAGAAAATATTATCCATCCAGTTTGAGGTTCCTGGGGACTTAAAAAATCTATAAGAGCAATGTTAAAAATTCACAAAATAATATTCTTTTAAATAGGGTAGGTGGAGACCCCAGTTATTGGTTGGTCTCTATAGACTACCTATCATCAATCTAGGCATTTTGTTGCCCCAGATAAAGGAGAACATTTCCTCCATCTCTTTTAAAAGACTTCCATCTAAAGAGCGCAGGGAATTGCAGCAAACAAAATATTGCACAGTGGAAGATCCGACTAATAGATCAATGTAGTAAGTTCCATTATTGATGTGGGTAAATTACCCCATCTTGTAAAAAGCACCTTAAATTTACTAATCGGAGGTGAATAATTCAAATGGTATAAATCATTCGTTTTCTACGTTTAGTATATTCGTAAATAGCGCTTAGGCCTGAAGTTAAAGAGAAAGTTAAATTCAGAAAGTAAAGTGCCCAATGTTCAGTTACATAATAAAATCTCAGTTTTTACCTTATTAATCTTATACTCACCCCGTGCTTGATACTCTTGAAAATATCAAAGCCCTCTTCTGATTCTCTAGATGCAGTTTAAAGAACAAAGCTATATCATCAGCATATAGTTTAATCTTAGTCATCTCACTTATTGGCGACACTATACTTGTGTCTGTCCTCACGGCTATGGCTAACAGTTCTAGAAAAGGGGTAAAAAGTATAGGCGACGGGGGACATCCTTTTCTCGTACCCCTGTTGACTTCACAGGAACCAATATCAAGGAAATTAATAATCAATCGAGCTATTGCACCTTTATACAATTGAGATGTAATCTGTATAAAACTAGTGGGGAAACCAAATTCTTTAAAAAGAATAATAAGGTTCTCCCAACAGACCAGGTCAAATGCCTTTTCGACGTCTAATAGGAATACATGGGCAGGAATTTGATTTGTTGACAATAGTCTAAGGCCTTGGCCCAAAAATTATTTTAGAGAACAGCTGTCGGACGGAAACAAAACCACACTGGTCTGGATTGACAATTGTTCTTACAATCTTACTCATACGATAGGCCAAGAGTTTCATCATGTTCTTTTAATCAACATTTAGAAGGCTGACCGGCCTATAGGAGTTCACATGTTACCTGCATCTATCCTTTCTCAGGAACCTAACCACAATTGCTTTTTGAAATGATGCTGAGATTTCACCTCCTCCAATAACATGACTATTAATTTTTAAATCTCGGGATTCAGAACAGGTGCACATTTCTTATATAGCTCAGCCGGTAGGCCATCTTCGCTACAAGCCTTTCCATCTGTCAGGGTTTTGATAACCTCCTCAACTCCTTCTAGGGAGAATGTAGCTATCAAAGCTTGGACTTGTCTTTGTTTTAGCTTTGGGATGGGAATATGACTTAAAAAATGCCTGATCTGGTAAGCACCTACTGTTTGCTTTATACCATATATCTATTCATAATGTTTATGAATTTTTCCCAACATTTTAGCGGGGTCTACAATATGGGTCTTTCTTTCTGCATCAGAAAATTATGTGGTCCTATTCTGAGCCTGCGCTCTCGAATCTGCCAGGCTAAATGTTTGCCCGCACACTCGCTTACTTCAAATGTCTTTAGAAGGTATGCATTATTGGCAATATACCCTTGCTTATAATTATAGTCCTGCATTAGCACTCTAGGTTTTCTGAATGCCGATATGTTAGCATGAGACCTGATTCTTTAACATTCCTCACTTGCTAGATGCAACGCTGACTCTAGCCCTGGCCTGAACTCTCCTAGTCATCTTTTTTTCATAATTCCCCTAGAGGTTATGCAAGCATGGATAGTTGCTTTAAATGCTTCCCAAACATTTACCACTGGTAGTGTTAGTATTTACTTTGAAGTAATTTACAATCTCCTTTTGTATCTCAGTACACCAGGGTTTATCTTCCAACTTCACTTTAATGAAACACCATCTCCCAACAGGTCGATCTAACTTAATCCCAGTCACTTCCATCTCGATCTGGAAGTGACCTGAGAAACCATTTATGCCATGTCTATAACTACGTAATCCTCAGATTGGATGAGGAGAGAAAATAATCTGAAGATTTATACCTTCCTGAAATACAAGTGTATCTGGAAATTTCTCTCGGCATAAATCCAACAAATTCAGATTTTTTAGGTCTTCTATCTTGATATACAGCTGCCAAATTTCCTTCTGGGCTGCCTTTAGGTCAGCTGCTCCAGCTAGTGTCTCATCTTCCAATGTAGAGATTCTTTGCTCTGCCTCCTGGAGTCTCCCAGGGAGTTGGTAAAGGCTTCCTCAATATTCGTTAACCGGAGACCCTGTGCAGATATTTCTTCCATCTGAACCCACTTCAATTTGCTCATCTCATTAAGGATGCTCTCAAATAAGTTTGTCATGGATTTAGGCTCGTCAGATTTACCAGGACTGCAAGTCTCTGTCTGAGCCTGCGCTTGATCAGATACTTCATCTGCTGTTTGTGCTTGACCAGCTCCCCCCATTCCACTCGTTAATGCTTGATATGTGCTAATATTCTTCCAATTAGAACTCTGACACATTGGAGCTGAGTGAGAGTGATGAGCCCATATTTCTTCCTGTGTATGCCCACCTCTGTTTCTCTTTCAACAAGGGTTCTCCTGTCAGCAAGTCAGTCTGCATTCTCTGTCTCATATAACTCTCCCAGGCCATATATCCCTTTGGAACAGGGGCAAAACAGCAGCAAGAAGGAGGGGGTAGGGGGCGTGGCCTAGCAGCGGAGCAAGATGTCTGCTTAGGTACTGAGCTCCGTCGTAAGCCCCCTTCCATCCATAAATCCTGTTCACCATCCTGACTTTTGCCGGCGAACTCAAAGCCCCTGAACCAAGCGGAGCCGTTCCATGCCCTGCGGAGCGCCGGAGCTGCGGAGAATCGCTGACGGCGGGTCCTGACGTCTTGGGCCCGGGGGAGCAACTGAAGCCGGGGGCTAGAGTGCGACTGCCTATCGTTGAGGCGCTGCGACTGGGGTGGCCGCTGCTCGGCCGAAGTCGCTGCTCCTCGACGCATCACCCTGCAGCTGGCGGCGCTGCGGCCTCTGCTGTGACAGGCGCTCCGGTGTTGGGGCGGGCGGCGGACATTGGCCCGGATTGGGGGCCTTCCCCCCTCCTCCCCCTGACGGCGAGCCTCACAGGGGCATCGGAGGCTCCGTGGGATCTGCAAGGTGCGGTGTCTGCCTGTTGGCCTCAACCTACGGCCGGAGGATCCCTGGTGAGCAGCGCTGCTTGACGCCCATCGCAGTGGCAGACCGGTAGACGGTGGTACCTATCTGTTCCTTCCCCCTTTGATAACCGTGGACTGGTGCTGGGGGCCGGGAGACCGGCTGCGGGGGCGCAGGTGAGGAGGATCGTGACTGGATACGGCGGGGGGCGCGCTGCGGAGGAGCGCAGGGGCTGGTCTGTGCCTCTCATGTGAACCTACATACTCCTGAGGTGTACACACGTGGTGGAAGCCGGGGAAAACGCCTCCATAACCCTTTGCGTCTGGCTTCTTGGTCCTGGACTGTGTTCTGGCTGCTGTGAGGGGCCCTCTGTCGCTGGCTGTGATCCTGGGCGCTCCATAACGGTGACCTCTTCATCCGGGATAGTGGCAGTTACCCTCCGCCTGGCCCCCGCTGCCTGCGCCTTGTTGCAAAACGCCTGGAGGGGTGCACCAATCCAGTGCCAGGTGCGGGGTGTCATCTCCCCTTAGCGAGTCTCCCAGTTGACATCAATCACCTTGCCCACTACTCATCAAAAGAGCTTCGTTCTACCACGGACTATACAAAGGGACATAGCATGTCTACTGTGAAGGGAGCAAGGGCGTCCCAGCAGAGCAAGCTTGACCAATACGCTTGCGTGAAGTCGGACTCGCATGAAAAAAAGGCGGTAGGCGAGACACCCTGCGGAGGCGCGGAGCGGGACCCCCCGGAGTCCACTATGAAAGACCTCCTAGCAGCCATAACTGGAGTGCGAACATCTGTTGATACCCTCACCTCTGAAATGTCACTGATACGAGCTGACCTCGCTACCTATCGTGAAAAGGTTAAACACCTTGAGACTACCACTGCGGCTATCTCGGGTGATGTCTCCCAAGTGCAATCTGAGGTATCGGAGCTGCAAGCCTTCTGACGAGCAGCGGAGGATAAGCTTGATGACTATGAGGGAAGGCCTGGGGGTGCCGTAAAAAATGGAGGGCCCTGCGGTGGACCTTTTTATTGAGGACCTGATCACGACTAAGCTGCAACCCAAAGGCCTCTCTAAACTCTTTGTTGTTGAACGGGCGCACAGGGTGCCTGGGGGTCGCCCGCGACCGGGAGCTCCGCCTCGCCCTATACTGGCGCGCCTGCTAAATTACCGGGACAAAGACACTATCCTCCAAGCCGCCAGGAGTGCCCCCCCAGTCCGGCTTGAGAACGCAGTCATTACATTTTTTCCCGACTTTACTCGCATGGTGCAAATGCGTCGCCGTTCATTCTGCACTCTGCATTTTCCGTTAAGCTGGGCAGTTTACAGCCCAGAGTGCAGGGAGGGGGGGTGTTGGGAGGGGAGGTTCTTTAGTGTTAATTGTTGTTTGTGTGTTTTCTACGGCATAGTCCTTGGCTTTATAATGCAGAGACATACCTTATTGATATTGATACTCGAGAGGGGTAGACATAATAATGAAATAATAATTTCCGCTAACTGTGGATTCCACATATGTAGATGATCGGGGGCGATATGTTGCTATCACGGGGACGTGGGAGGGCCATTCCATAACCCTCCTCTCAGTTTATGCGCCCCCTGGACTGCAATCAACTACCTTCAATGACCTTAGCGCCTTATTACTTACATTGCCAGAAGGGCTCCTCATAATCGGCGGGGACTTCAACTCTGTTGTATCGGGCGAGCTAGATAGACACCCGCCCCGGGTGCTGCCTCTAACAGCGCAGTCATTCCCTAGTTTCCTCGAAGCAATTTGTTTAGTGTATATTTGGAGAACTTACCACATTGACAAAAAACAGCACACTTTCTACTCTAATGCTCACAATAGCATCTCCCGACTGGACTACGTTCTTGCCCCCGCCTCCCAGGTCACTAACTTCCATGAGATCAGACACCTTGCTAGGGGTATATCGGACCATTCCCCCCTGTGGGCCCACATTGTATTGGACTATCAACAAATAGGGCGTGTTGCCCCCATAAATCCTTGGCATCTCAAAAACCCCAAAATATGCAAAGACCTCATTACAGCTATCGACGAGTATTTTATAGAAAATGAGCACACAGTCGACTCCCCCCAGATACTTTGGGAAGCCTTCAAGGTGGTGATAAGGGGCCAGGCCCTGTCCCTTATAGCGGGAGCAAAAAAAGAAAAACTAAAAGACATATCTGACGTAGAACAGGATATCTACCAACTTGAGCAGGACACAGACTCAAATCCCACACCTGACACTGTGCATGCACTCCGACTCCGCCAAGACGAATATAGGGCTTTGGTCACCGACCGTGCCAAACTAATGGCTCAAGAACGACTAGGTCGCATATATGACTTGGGAGATAAAACAGGGAAATTGATTGCCTGGCTGGATCGGAGGGAACGCGCTAGCTGACTGGTCCCGGAGCTCAGGGGGTCGGAGGGTGTCGCCATAAAGGATCCACAAGACATAGCTAACCAGTTTGCAGCCCACTATTACAAGCTATATAATTCTGTCGCCCCACACGTGACTGCAGACTCCTTGAATCTGCTAGAGGACATCTCCCTTCCTGTCCTCCCTGAGTCGGATCGCCAATTCCTAGATAGTTCTCTCTCTGTTGACGAAATTGCATTGGCAATACGAACGATGCGCCCGGGCAGGGCTCTCGCCCAAATGGTATCCCTATTGAGCTGTACAAGATTCGCCCTGATAAATTGAGTCATTATTTGAAATCCATGTACTCATGTAGTCTTGAGGAGGGGATCTTGCCTTTGGATCAACGTCTGGCAACCATTGTCACCATACACAAAGACGGTAAACCCAGGACAGATTGCTTCTCCTATCGGCCCATCTCCTTACTCAATGCTGAGCCCAAAATCCTAGCTAAAGTGCTCGCCAACCGACTAGTGAAAGTTATTGGGGACCTTGTACACCCTGACCAATCAGGATTCATGCCGAGGCGAAACACAGCGATGAACCTCCGTAGAGTCCACGGGGTGTTGGGTAGGGCCCATACCATACAGGAGGACGCAATCATAGTGTCGTTAGACGCCACTATGGCATTTGACACCATTGAATGGCCCTATCTTTTCGCTGTACTAACTAAAATGGGTTTTGGCCTGGCATTCATCAGATGGATAAAACTCCTCTACACCGAGCCGTTGGCACAAGTGGTAGTGAACAACAAAAAGTCCAATTCCTTTGCCCTTGGTAGAAGGCACCCGCCAGGGCTGCCCCCTGTCACTGTTGTTGTTCGCTCTGGCCCTTGAACCACTAGCTGCCTGGATTCGTAGGGACGCGAGCATTCGAGGGCTGCGGTGGTCGGTAGAATGGGAAGATCGCATCTCCCTATACGCTGATGATATTCTCCTCTACCTTGCCTCTCCCCAGAGGTCCCTGATTGTCGTATTTGACATATTGGAGGTTTTTGGACGATACTCTGGGTTCCGAGTCAATTGGCAGAGGTCCCTTATATATGTCTTGCACGGGAAATCACCGCAACTGACTCGGAATTGTCCAATCTCAATTGCTACTGAGGGATTTAAATACCTCGGTATTTTGTCTCCCTTGACCCCGTACTTCGATGTGCTCGCAATCTGGACCCGCCCTTGCAACGACTTAAAAGTGACATCGTGCATTGGAAGTCACTGCCAATCTCCCTATTAGGTAAGGCTGCCTTATTCAAAATGATGTCCTTGCCCCGTTTCCTCTATGCATTGCAGAATGCTGCTGATCCAGTCCCCAACTCGTATTTTAAGGAAATAGAAGGGCTCCAGACGGACCTACTATGGTGCGGAAGACCACGCATTGCCTTGCCAAAACTAACGCTCAGTTGGTATGATGGTGGAATTGGGCTGCCAGACATTAGAAAATATTACTGGGCTGCCCACCTTATAGCCATAAACCACGGCACCTATGGCCCCCCTGATGCTCCGGGGTACCGGATGGACCGCTGGATTCTCCCTAACGGAGCCTTTGCCCGTGCTCTGTACTCCAAGCCTGACAAATACTCACTCACAGGGCCCACTAAACATACAGTCAAGATCTGGCACACTGTGACACAGTCTCTAGGGTGGAACAATAGATTAACACTCGCCACCCCGCTCTGGGACTCACAAAAATTAGGATATTTGGGAAACACCAAAGGCTTTAGCAAATGGGACCTTGTCGGCATCTCCAGTATTGGGGATCTTTGGGGTCCAGAGGGAGTGAAACCGTTCAGTGCTCTTAAGACCCAATATTCGCTGGCAGACTCTGAATTATTTAGATATCTACAATATTGAGTTGGACGATGAGGGGTGGCAGGAGGCGGTCTCTTTCCCTAAAACGGTCACAATATCAGCGCGACTCCGGTTGATGCAACTGAAAATTTTACACAGAATATACATAACGGGGCCCCAGCTGGTACACATGGGAGGCCAGACAGATGGGTCTTGCAGGCGGGGGTGCACACAACCAGGCATTTTCATGCTCACCTTATGGCACTGTAGACATATTCAGGAATACTGGCGAAAGATACATGAAGTCATGAGCAACACTCTGAAAATTGAGATCCAGCCAGAAGCCCCCAGATGCATCCTTAATATTTAGGAGCCAACAGACCTGAACCACCATGCCATGCAATGGGTTACACTTGGTTGCATGGTAGCAAAAAGAAATATAGCGCAGCTCTGGGGGGCGGCACATGCACCCAAAATCGCTGACTGGAAAAAAGACCTTGATTGGTGCATGCAACGTGAGAAAACCGTATACATTGCTCGAGGCTGCCCACGTAAGTGGTCCAAAGTGTGGACCCCCTGGAACGCATACCGTGGTAATATCTGTTTCCCCCCCCACTTATTGGAGGAAGATGTCTCCCTTGAAGTGTAATTCCTACTGTACGAAATTAATGCATTCTTAGGAACTTCTGTTTTGCTGCCGCCTATGGTATGATTCAGTGATACTATGCCATGTTGTCGAATTGGTTTTAATAAAAAGATTTACAAAAAAAAAAAAAGAAGGAAGGGGTAATGACAGGAGAACAGATGGTTTATTACTCACAGACCCAGTGATGGTGATTATGTCTTAAGCTGAGGGCGATGTCCAACGAGTACTGATCTAGGAGCAGTCTCCACCTGCTTCCCAGGGATTTTCCAACTCCTTCAGGCTTTTAATTAGCTGCTAAGATGCTGTCCAGATCCGCTCTGCAAGAGAGAGGTTTCCCACAGAGGTAAGGGGAAAGATACCAGCTGCCCCTTCGTCTTTCTCCCTCCGGATATGAGAGTCGCCAGCTCTTCACGTTGCAGCTAGGAACCATGGGCCAGATGTAGGTAAGTTCGAAATACCGAGTCCTTAATAGCGATTTTTACCGAATCGCTATAAAGGACTCGGTATTTCCAATGTAGGTAAAAAATCGGTAAAAAATACCAAATCAGTAATAATCGCAAAAAATTTGCGATTTCCCACAAATCGGTAAAAAATTTACCGATTCCATATTACCGATTCGGTCATACCTATTCGGTAATACTGATTCGGTAATACCGATTCGGTGATTCAAAAAATCGGTAATTGTCGAATCTGCCAATCCTGTGCATCCACATGACCTCCCAACCAGGAAGTGGCCACACCCATGCAGGTGCACTGAATCTGTAGCTGTTGGAGAGACAGGGAGCAGGAGCAAGAGCAGAGGAGCTGCACAGCCACCACCCAGATACCACAGAGCAACTGCACCATGGCCTCGCAGGAGAAGGGGAAAGATGCTGCCGAAAGGAAAAGGAAGCACAAGTTCAGTGAGGGGGAGTTGGAGGTCCTCATAGAGGAAGTGGTCAAAGACCACGACCAGCTCTTTGGCAAGAGATCACTGAACGTCCCTGAGTCCCAGAAAAGGAGCATCTGGCTGGCAATCAAGGAGAAGATCAACGTTATTGGCGTCACACATCGCACAATTGAGGACTTGAAAAAGCGATGGTACGACCTGAGGGCACGTGCGAAGGAGAGGGTGGCTGACCGGCAGAAACAAGCGGAGAAGACAGGCGGGGGAAGCTCCACTGCGCCTGCACCAACTGCCCTAGACCAACTGGTAGAGTCCACCCTCCTGCCAGAGAGTGTCAGTGGCATCGGGGACGTGGATAGCTCAGCAACAGCATCCAAGAGACAAGGTAAGATGCATGCACAGCATGCTGTCTCCCCTCCCTAACCACAATCCCCCTGCAAAAATCCCACTCCGGAACATGTTTTGTGTAAGATCAGCAATGCATCATGGGAAATGTAGTCCCTAACAACTGGTAGCAAATCAGCCAGCCCCCAATAAGTATAGGCATGTCACACACAGCAATGAATGAGTTAGCGGACGACAGACAGCAAGAATGTCAGTTGTGAAATTTATTTGCAGACAGATGCTGGCAGAAAAGTGAGTAATAGTACATTCTGTGTCCACAGGTGGAACAGCGCCCCGGGCTGCAGAAGGTGAGACTGGCGAGGCCTCCAGGGAGGAACACACAATTGCGGAGGAAGCCATGTCACCTGCAGACAGTACACCAACACCCCCACCACCACCATCATCAAAGAAGTACACAGTGGCCACACTCCAGGAGATGAATGCCACAGAGGAGGCCAGGCAGGAAGCCCAACAGCTCACACCGGGCGATGACACACAGACATCTGAGGCAAAGTCCCCCGTGGAGGCAACCACCACAGGCGCATGTAGACGGCGACAGAGGGAACAGAGTCCTGACGCTGATGGATCCAGTGTCTTCTCTGGACTGGAGGGGCAGATGCTCAATGTGCAGTGCCTGCAGGGGAAGAGAATGAGGGCCATTCAGCAACAGATGGTGGCTAATAACAGGAAGGTTGACGCCATGAAGGAGGTCATCTACTGCCTCAACAATACTGTGGCAGAGGGATTGAAGGAGGTGTCGGAGGCTGTGAGGCAGTTATGTGGCAGGATGGATGGTGAGCGCGCTGCAAGGCGGAGAGACAGGCAGGTACTTGCAGGCTTCACCAAGTCTGTGAACAGGCTGTGCAATGCAACGCATGTGCTCAGTCGCAGATCGGTGGCCATGCAGCTAGAAATGGCTAAGTGCAGCCGTGAGGTTACTCAGGTCCTGGTGAAAGTCACCAGTGCCGTAGAGGTGATGCAGACTCAACAAATTGCTGCCACTGCTACAGGGGATGTGGACGACAGTGAGGAGGCAAGCAGTCACAGCACTGTAACTCCCCCCTTGCCAGAGAGCAGGAGGCGCAGTGTGAGGCATGGGTCTGCTGCAGGACACAGCACTGGTGAGGACAGTGAGCATGCTGAACGCAGCACTGGTGTGCGGGGGCGCAGGAGATAGGCACGGCCCTCTACTTTCATTCGGTTGTGGGTGACGTAAGCCATTGGACACATAGCTGGTGTTACGGTGTGCTGGACAATTGCCTGCTGTAAGGTCTATTAAACACCGTGACACAAATGCATTAACAGGCTTTGTCTCATTACTTACTCAGAAATAATTTTGTGTGATCTCTGACCGTCTCTGTCTCTCATCTGCTGCAGCTGCGCCA
The DNA here is from genome assembly GCF_964204655.1 of Triturus cristatus. Classification (NCBI taxonomy): domain Eukaryota; kingdom Metazoa; phylum Chordata; class Amphibia; order Caudata; family Salamandridae; genus Triturus; species Triturus cristatus. The sequence continues at coordinate 941,603,968 of NC_140593.1, forward strand.
CCTGCTGCGCTGTGCTGTGGCTGTGTACCTTCCTCATCCTCATCCTCCTCTTCAGAATCATACATTTCCACAGGTGTCCCCCTCTTAGTGGCAAGGTTATGCAGCATGGCACATACAGCTATGATTTTGCAGCAGAACAGGGGCTGGTACTGCCGTGCACCTCCACTTTTGTGCAGGCAGCGGAACCGGCTTTTGAGGAGTCCAAATGTTCGCTCAACCACATTGCGTGTCGATCTATGTGCGACATTGTATCGCCTTTCACTTGGGGTGGATGGGTGCAGGTACGGAGTCAGGATGAAAGAGCGCACCGCATAGGCACTGTCACCTGTGTGTGAGAGGTAAGTAAGTAATTCACAGTCTACAGTCGCAGCAACAGGTGATTAATTGAGGGGGTGTCACATGTACTTACCTAGCAGGTATCCTTCTCCAAATTCCCCTGCAAGGAGACGGGTATAGATCCCACTGTTCCTGAATATGTATAAATCGAGTCGCAGCAGGGGGGCAGAGTGGTATATGTGTCCTGTCAATGCAACCAATGACGTGTGGGAACTGGGCCTTCTGATAAAAGTTCAACTTGGTCTTCAGCAGTTCTGCTTGTGTGCTGGGGAATCTGATGTAGTGTGGCAGCCTTTGCAACATGGCGTCCAGAATTTTTTTTAGAAAACACGACAGGCAACTCTGTGAGACTCCACCTGCCACAGCTATTACCCCTTGGTAACTGCCAGATGCCAGGATGTGCAGGCAACAGAGTACCTGTACATGAGTGGGTATTGCGTGCGCCCTTGGTGTCTGGTGCTCCAGGAGTGGGTTCAGGTTCCGTATCAGGTCCAGGATGGTGTTTGGGTGTAGCCTGTACCTCTCATGTATCTCAACCTCAGTCAGTTGGAACAGTGTAACGTGCACTCTGTACACGCGCTCCTCCCGTCTCCAGGTCCTCAGTCCTGCTGCTCACAAACGTAGACGTCTTGCTATCACATAGAGGGCCGCCATTGTGTTCAAACTGTTGCATTTTGGGGCTGTTTATATGCAGTGCACCTGATTACCACCTGCTTTGAGTCAGTGCTAATTACCGATTCTTAAATACCGATTTTCAGCAAATTCGGTGTTACCGATTTTTGGTACATGGCATTTGCGATTTTGTACCGATTCCTTATTTTCCGAATCTGTATTTATGTCTGCAAATCGGTAAATAAGGAATAGGTAACTGGTTTCCCTTATTTTTACAGATTCCTTATTTTCCGAATCGGTATTTTTGTCTGCAAATCGGTAAATAAGGAATCGGTAACTAGTTTCCCTTATTTTTTACAGATTCCTTATTACCGATGGCGTTCGGTAATTCCTACATCGCACATGGCTAAATACTGGTCGGTAACGGTGAAATTTACCGAATTTCGGCATTACCGATCGGTGTTTAGCCACCTACATCTGGCCCCATGTCCCTGTTGCCAGTGTTTCAGGCGCCAGGCGTGACACCGAAATCAAAGCTGCAGTCCGAGCCATCCAGTTGCAGCATCCATGCAGCAGAATGCCATGTTCTCACGCATTGCAGAGTGGGAGGTTAGGGTGGAGCTCCCTGGCAGCCAGGCTTACGTGCTGTTTGTCGCCTCCCGCATGAAACACCACCCTAATGGTATAAACATTGTGTTTAGAATATCATGGGGCAGTAAGCCCCAGCTCTTAGATGGGAAGATATTTTTGGTAGTACCTTAGATTGAAAATGCTTGAGGAGACATGTTTTTATTGTTTTTAAATTAATGCAAATATGCTCTGTCAATTTCTACTTGTTTTTTAATGTTTGTAACTAAAATATGCAATCTTTTACGTAATTAAGAATAATTAAAAGATTGATTGATTGATTGTAGCATCTCTTCATTAGTGTCCTAATACTGTTGCCCTTGAGTAGGTGTCTCAGCATTAATGTTTATGAATTTGTCAGAAATCATGTTTCAGATTTCCCAAGTCATGGTTATTACATATCAGTCAGCATCCCTCTATTTGTTTCCCTTGTCAGCATTCCATTATCGGCGTCATTATTACTATTCCCTAACTACCCATGTACCACTGTCGGCAGCCTGGTATCCGTGTCCCAGCACTGATGCCTTTAAGTCAGTTTGTCTCTATTATGTTTAGAATCCGAATGTCAGTGTTCCCAGTGTGGTTTCAGTGTCTCTGTGTCTTTGTCTGCTTGTCCAAGTGGCAGTGTCTGTGTGCCCATGTAGTGTCACTATGGCAGTAATTCTTGGTAGTGTTGAAGTCACCAATATCAATGTTACTGTACTAGTGTCAGTATCAATGCTTGTGTAGCTATGCCAGTGCCTCCTTGTTAATGTCCTTAAGTTAGTATCTCAAAGTCAGTGGCCCATGTCAACAACCACAGGCCAGTAATCTAGTTTTGGGTCATCCCTGTCAGTGCCCTTGTCTTGGTTTCCCTGTGCCTTGTCAGTTTTCTGGTGTTGGTTCCCAACCTCAGTATTTAAGGGCTTTATTTAGAGTTTTGTGGGTAGGGCACTACCTCAAAAGATGACAATGTCTTGTGCACTATATTTAGAGTGTCATTGGGTATAATTATAGTGTCTAGTTTCTGGTTTCAACCAACGTTCGTTGGTTCGACCCCACGTGAAGGAATTCTTACTTCTTAGTTGAAACCAGAAACTACTCAATTTTCCCAACTAGGTGTCAGCAGAGAATCACATTGTTTATCAGTAGAGATAATCTAGGCTTCACAGATTCAGAAATACATTGGAACCCTTCCAATGGCTTGGGTGGACTGCTCATCTGAGGAAATGGTTAAGCGTAAGAGCTTGCATGCCTACTTAAATGTGTGCGGAAAGGAGAGCTTGAAGAGAGTTATAGTGTTTATGTAGCTCGTAGACTCCAACAGCCCTGAATTTGATCCAATCTCTTCAGTCTCTTTCAAGCCATGCTGAACACTGGAGACCTCCAAATCAAAGTTGAGCCAAACGTTTAGAGCCCTTCAGCAAACCCTAATTCTAGTGAAGACAGAAAGATGACTATGGCCAGTGAAAGTGTGGCATGACATGACACTCTTGTGGCAGCAAACCTTCTGGACATTGCATTAGAGAGATAATGAGACACAGACCTGTTCGACTTCCCACACAGGGAAGGGTGGGGGGGGGGAGTTTGTTCTGCCATTTCTGACTTTCTGACCCTGGATGGCATCAGCAACTCAAGAGGAAAAGTGTGGTAATGTGAGAAGAACAGGCTGGATGTGAGCATTCACATATTGTGGGCCTTATTTAAGAGATTTGTGGTGCAGTGCAGCGCACCAAGTCACTTTGCTGCACTGCACCGTGTCACTAAGAAGGGGCAGAAATGAGCCGTATTTAAGGTATACAGCACATTCCTGACTTTTTCCCCTGCACTGCCCTGATGCACGCTGGCTGCCAAGCGCCAATGCTGGCACACTTGCACCATGGTGCAAGGATGCCTGTGTTGCATGCAGGATTGTTTTGCTGCAGGAAGGGACAACGTCCTCCATAAAAACAATTATGCAATAAGAAGAGTATGTAGCGAGGAGAAATAAACATTTTTCTCCTTGTTAAGCCTCTCCTGGGGAAGTATATCTTTTTGGCACATTATTCCATGCTTACAAGGTCTTGTAAATCTGGGAATGTTTAAAAAACCATGGGAGTTGCATAGAAACACCCATGCAACACCCATGGAATGCTGACCCATGGCAAGGTAACCGAGTGCAGCAATTTGTGCAGCGCTGCATTTTGTTACTCCAGATTTTTGGAGCCACACAAAGAGGCTTTGCATGGCTTCAAAATTCTGACTTACGGTTTGCGTCGCTCTTGCACCACAGCGCGTGGTGCAGGAGCAAAGCAACCCGGGTCATAAATATGGCCGTCTGTTCTTGAAACTTGAAATCTCTACCAAACCCCTCCTCCCCCAGCACACCAGCAATGCATCCCTCTGATTCTCCAAAGGCATGATGGAAGGTTTTGAGTGTTAAACTGCCTTCTTGTTTGTTCACGGTGCCTAGGTTGTCTTTGAACTGAAATACTTGACACTTTTAGGAACTTTTGAGTTAGTTTATAATGACGTCCCGTTTTTTGTGTGCATTTATGCGTTGTATCAAGAGTGGATATTCGTCAAGTGTGTAATGAAATGGAGTGGATCAGCAAACATATTATTCTGTTCATGTGTGTCAAACTACCTAATTATCACACATTTCCAATGTACATTTGCCTTTCCATGTTGCGGTCTCCAGTCTCCCCGGGATGTTTCATATTTCCTCACATCTTTACCATAACCATATTGTAAGAACAAACACAGCGCTTAAAACCAAATTGTGTGTTTTAAATCATGTTTCATTAATTAGGGACAGTAGCAGGAGGCAGAAGGAGAATGCTAGTTATTCCAAATTGAACAATTTGGTCAAGTGGGAGAAGCAAGTTTGTAAAGCAAATGTGTTTGTTTCAATGCATGGAATTTTCCTATGATGTTACATTTTTGTGAGTAGACTGTGCTGTAGCGCCACTGGGGGCATTTACTTTTGATATTAAATTTACCTGGTACTACAACTCCGAGTCATTTACTTGGTCCTCCGATGGATTTGAACCGTGCCGTGAGGGGTCGAAAATAGGGGATTCAATCCAGTTATCCAATGAGAACTGGGGGCCCGATTCGCAGAACTAACTTAAGACAAAATCCTAAACTTACTACCATTTTCGTATTCACAGAAGGCACTAACTCATTTTGGTATTCACAGAAGACACTTACTCACTTCGGTATTCACAGAAGTTAGGAGTCCTAACTTTAGGACTCCTAAATGCCTTCTGTGAATACCGAAAGTCTTAAAATTATGATTTTTCTCAGTTTAGGAGTCCTAAAGTTAGGACTCCCAACTTTACTACTACTAAACTGAGAAAAATCCTAATTTTAAGGCTTTCGGTATTCACAGAAGACATTTAGGAGTCCTAAAGTTAGGAGTCCTAACTATACTACTACTAAACTGAGAAAAATCATAATTTTAAGACTTTCGGTATGCACAGAAGGCATTTAGGAGTCCTAAAGTTAGGACTCCTAACTTCTGTGAATACCGAAATGAGTAAGTGCCTTCTGTGAATACCAAAATGAGTAAGTACCTTCTGTGAATACCAAAATGGTTGTAAGTTTAGGATTTTGTCTGAAGTTAGTTCTGTGAATCGGGCCCCAGGTATTTAATAACTGACTTACAAGCTCGTAATTAGATTCATGTATGTAACTCTTCATACTACACTATACAGGTACAGAATTATTAATGATAATCCAAATCTCCTGAAGAAATTTAAATGAGCAAGGATCATACAAACAAATAGTCTGATTAAAGCTATGCCAAATAGTAACATTAGGACCTGTCGGCTGAAGACCCCTCTATTTGGATTTCCATCCCTCATCAATATTATTGGAATGGACAATCAATTGTGGGAGACAAGTCATAGAGAGACAGAAACAAGATTTATAAATGGTTGGATTTCATCAGTAATTTTAGGAAATGAATAAATCAGTCTCAGACATCTACATTTAACAATACAGAAAAATCCGAATTATCGTTCGTAGGCCATAAATAACCAAAGTTCTAGAAGGAGAGCTCAGGAAAAAGCATGGATCATACCAGCTCAAAAATGACACACCCAGCATATGCACCAGCCAGGAGGGTAAGCAAGTCTATGATTTGTTTCTCAGTCTGACAGAAAGCAATCCTCATGGGAAGGGTGGGTGGCAAAAGAATGTGGTGGCAAAGAGGATGTGGCGGTCCAATTATCAATCCAAGGAATAATATATTTTTCTAGTTCCAGGGTCGCACTGGCTGGGTCACCTCATCAGATCAGACCACTCAGTCCATTGGTCCATTCACATAGGACGATTGCTGTATAGCGTAAAGAAGACACATTTTATGGCAAAAAGGTGGAGATCATCACGTAAGCTGTCAAAGTATTCAAAATGTATAGCTACAAACAATCAGCTTTCAGTAGAGGCATATGAGTGAGTTGAAAAGTACAGTTTCTCATGGCAGAGGTTCTCATTGTAACAATTAAGGGGCCGATTACGATGTCGTCCAGAAACGCTTCCGACCGAATCAGTTACAGAATCATTTTCGACCGAATCCGGTTCTGCTAGTCCGTCCGACTGATTACGATGCTTCCAAACACCGTTCAGTCGGACACCCATTGATTTCAATGGGAACCTGTGTTCTGAACGAGAACACAGTCCCCAACTGATAAAAGGAGTGGTTGGAAAAAACCTTGCACCTTGTGGTGAGCACCCCATAGGGCCTGCCACACTTTCCATGGTTGTAAAGAGGGGTCCCGTAGGGTACCACATGGGCCACAACCTGAGGCCTAAAGGTGAAGAGAGGCCTGTTATGGGCCCCTAAAGTCAGATTCCAACAGCCGTTTCGTGACAGACAAACGATTCGGCTCCGAACGACTTGGTCTGTCCGAATGCCATTCGGAACCGATACAGACAGCCCATGCGGTTTCCGTGCATGGTAATTGGTCCTTCGGAAAGGAATCCGATTTGGTCCAAAGCATAGGTTCTGAATCGGATTCTCCAAATCCAAATCCCGTTTGTAGCCTTTCCGATGACATCGTAATCGACCTCTTAGTTGCAAATTGTTCTGGTATGTTCATGGGAACTTGTCTTCTGAAACACAGTTTCATTGAATACAGCAAACTTATGAGGACTTCTCATGAGAACATAATCAAATATGAAAGAAAATGCAAGCCAACGTGAATTTTAAGGATAAAGATATTTCTCCTCGTTGCGCCTCCTCTGGGAAGGCATAGCATTTTGACACATTCCCAGGTTTACCAGTGTTGGTAAATCTGGGAAAGTGCCAGAAATTATGCAAAATTACAATTGCAAAGCAAAATTTTGCCCGGGTCTATTCAATATCCCAAAGTTATTGTTGGTGACCCTATGTCAGTGTCCCAGGATCTTTGTTCTAGTGACAGTGTTCCAGTGCAGTGTCACTGTGTAATTGCTGGTGCTGCTTTGTCAGCATCCTCCAATCAGTGTTGGTAACTTCAGTGACCGTGACCTAGTGTCAATCTTTGCGACCCATGCCTATGTTCCAGTGTTACTATCCCTTTTTCAACATCGCCATGTCATTGTTGGTGCCCCTGCATGAGTGTTTAAGTGTCCATGAGTGTTCGAGTGCCCCCTTAGTGGCAGTGTCCCAGTGTCACTCTGTTCATGTCAGTGTCCATGTGCCAGCATCCACATTTCAGTACACTAGTGTCCCGCATCATCAATGTCCCTATGTCAGTGTCCCTATGGTGTGTCACTGTTCTTATCTTGTGTGCTGAATGCCAGAATCCTTGCATTCTAGCTTCCCTGTGTCAGGGTCCCTGTGAACGTGACCTGCGGCACTGTTTGTGTTGCACGTCAGCATCCCAATGACACTGTTCCTGTGTCAGTATTTATGATCCTGTGTCAGAGTCCTTTCTGCCAGTGTCTTGGTATAAACGTGAATTTGCTTGGGTGAGTAACAGTGCTCCTTTGCCAGCCCCCCTGTGCCAGTGTCCTCTTCTAAATGTCCCCAGGGTTGTACTGGTGCCATTGTGGCAGTGTGCCAGTGACAGTGTTGGTGCCCCTTTGTGAGTTTCCCTGTGTCATTGTTCGTGCCCTTTTGCCAATTTCCTAGTCAGGAGCACAGCTTAATTAGTAATGTTAGAAGGATGTAAGTTTCAGTTTTGTCAACAAGCCACAGGGTGTACCCAAATAAAAGGGTCAGGGGAGGGCTGTGGCAGTGTAAGTATAAATGACAGTCGTAGAATGGGCAGGGTTAAAGGCATTAGTTTCTAGTTATTTAAACAACTAAGGAACATTCTTGGCAGCATTAATTTATACATCAAGCCATAAGCTGACAAAAAAAACTTTGAGAAAACTTCCCCAAGCACATTCCACGCATCTCAGTTGCATAGCGAATATTAGACAATAGTATGAGTCAAAGTCATGCCACAGTGTTATGCCATGTTACAGTGGCACAGTACAGTGCCAAATATACATGCTTGTGTAAGAATGTACACATGGTATAGAACTGTGACAATTTGGCACTATGTTGTGAGTGTGCCGTGTGTGAGCTTGGATTGTGTCACTAAACTGTACATTGTTTAAAAATGGTGCTTTAAAGTAGGATCCAGTATGAAAAATGCCCAATGCAAGGTCATCGGCTAAAACATGTACAGCGAATTTATAGGCTGCAGTTGTCACTGAAGCAAACGTAAAGAAATGGAACAAGCATAAATAGCATCTTAACTCCAAGAACCTCCCACTGCCCCAGTTATTCAGCTGGAAATTCAGTCTTACCAGATATTAGCTGCATTTTTTTCTCTTATCTGCCCAACTCACATGTCGCCGCTGTGTGTCACATAATATCAGCTTCCTTCACACAGTCACCGAGTGAAGAAACAATAGCAGGGGAGGCAAGCTGGAAATCCCTGCACTGACTGGGGATCCAGCCATCTCCAGAGCCTTGAAGCAGCCGAAGTCCATTAAGGGATGGGGAAACACATCAGGATATCAGTGGGAGCCTCTGCGAACTTTTGTTTTGTGTTTGTATTTGATGGGGGTGGAGGTGGTTTGTGGGGCAGGAGCCAGAAGGGCCCATCAAAAAGTTATTGTCATCTAAACCCACTCCCTTCTCACACTTACATTTTTTTTAAGTTGTTCAGTCTGGGGATTCCGGACTTCTCTTGAATGGGCTGTATCTAGCCAATCCACCTGCTAGGAGCCACTCTGTTACTGAGCAGCCAGTCAGCACAGTCCCCAGTCAGATTATCTTGATGATGGACAATACTGTCCACTCCAGTGCAATTCTTCAACACAGCACTTTAGAGAAAGAAGGCAAAGCAGAGCAGGCCTAGTACCAGCCTGGGCATAGGTTGAGCAGGACAAGCTAGGGAGGACAGATAAAGTGGACTTCGTAGCAGCCCAGACCCACCAGCAGACGAGCCTTGTTGGGCAAGGGGGAGCGTCCGTAGCAAACAAGGCTGTTGGATGCCGGAATTGCTTCCAGGGGCTAAATGAGGAGCAATAGTTATACATCGTACTAGGTGACAGCTGTGAAGTAACAGGACAAGCTGCAGTATACCTAGCAGCGTTTTACAACCTAAAGGGCCATATTCTCAAGGAGCTATCGCCGAGTTATCGGCACCTTAATGCAGCCAAATTTGCGATAAACTTAACACCCCATTCACAAGCTGGTGCAAACAGCCCATATCACCAGTTTTCCTGCGATAGCAGCCACAAAAAACATCGCCATGGACGACCCCAGCAACTATCGCTAATGAGATGCAGAGTAGGCGTTCCCGAGCAAAAAGCCACGACAACACCACTCCACAACATTCCAAATGACCAGCCACATCAGCGATAAGATCACAAAACATGAGATAAGGCACGTTAGCACCAGGAAACTAACACCTGCTCCAACCTGGTGCAAAGTCAGACTACAACCTGCACCACAAAAGGGAGCCCAGCCCAGAGCCACACCTGAAGAACAACAGATGCCATGGAGCCACAGAACATGCATCCTGGAGCCCCAAGAGGGCAACAACACCCACTGCCATAACCCCAGGACCTCACCTCCCCCTCACCCCCCCGGGGCCCCACTCTGGGACCCCCTCACCCACCCCCAGACAAAGATATGTCACATCAACCACACGGAACCATATACCAAATTACCCGCATGATGTCGCACAATCACATCTGGTGGCATGCATGTGTCGTCACAAAAATGAGCATCACACATTCACCTTCGAAGCAACAAATGAAAATGTATTAAAATAAACACAGAACATAAATAAAGACACATGTCGGCTCCCCTCGGGACAATCCGTAGGTCACAGCCTGCAAGAAAAAAAACATGGTGAGAAGGTGTGTCCTGCGCACATCAAGTGACAGAGAGAGAGCGAAGGAGAGAGAGAGAGACGGACAGAAGGGGGAGCAAGAGAAAGACGGACAGAGAGGGGAAGAGAGAGATAGACGGACAGAGAGGGGGAGAGAGAGATAGAAGGACAGAGAGGGGGAGAGAGAGATAGAGAAAAGAAGAGACGGACAGGGAAAGATAGTGCCTACACTGCGCATCCAGGCCACCTTGCTCACCTGCTGCCACCGGTGTGTCTCCAACCACGTGCCGGTATGCAGTGCAGTCCACCAGGTCCCACATCTGAGACAGACCCGTCATCTGAAACAGAGTCCAGATACCTGAATGGCAAAGTACATGCAATTGCACACGACACCATTGCCTGTCCGCTCCTGCGCATCCAGGCAGGTGCACCCCAGCCCCTCCCATCGCCCAGCGGTGCATGCCAGCCCCTGCGCATGCAGGCCTCACTGCTCACCTTCCGCCACCGGTGTGTAGAAAAGAGGGCCTACCACGTGCCGCTGCAAGCCACAAGCCCGGGCCGGCAGGCATGGCACACTCCACATCATGCAGCCCCGCTCCGCAGGCCACCAGGTCTCACATTTGGTGCTGGGTCTTGATTACTCCATGGCAGAGGACAAACCAGTGCATCCGGCATCATCGCAGACTGCACACCCGCTCAGCCTCATAGGTGCCGCTAACTCTGTGATCCCCGAAGCAATGCCACGTGGCGGTAGGCCCGCGCTGCCCGCTGGCTCAGGCCTACACTGCGGTGCATCAGGGCACACAAAACCTGAGCCGTCCGGACCGCTTGGACGGGGCATCATCGCAGGCTGCACACCCGCTCAGCACTTAAGGTGCCCCTACCACAGTGCACTGAAAGTCACCATCCCGTGGCAATGTGCCTGCCGCAGTGTATCCGGTGCCACCAAGTCTGTGCCCCGCTAGTCATGGTCCCTCTATGATTGGGTATTGTGGTGCAGACGCCATCATATCCCCTCCGGGCCTGCGGAATGTGATGTCGCAGGCCCCTGGGCCCCCTTGCCTACATGCACACCACACGGATACACCCCAGGAGAGGTTGGAAATGGCGTCGTGCACGTGCGCCCGGCCCGTTTTATTGGCAGGGTCACATGTGCTGTGACACGTGTGCTAGATGGGTAGATGTGGGTGTAAACCAGCTGTGAGGGAGTGGTCGTGGCATGCTGACACTAGACCTGTGAGCAGCAGATCACTACAGGGGAGTCCTGGCACATGTGGCATTGTTGTCCCCCCCAGGAGCGTAGGCGTAGTGAGCAGGCCTGGCATATGCCAGTCCAACGTAAGGGTTTGAACAATCACCCCAGGGCACTGTGCGTGGTTCCGTACGGGGCTGGACAAGGAAGTTACAAATGCGTGTGTCGCTATTGTTGCGTCGGCGCCTCCCAGACGACAATGGGCAATGTGTCACCCTGCGACCCAAGTCCAACGACATGAGCCACATGGACGTAAGAAGAATTCACTGACCCCGCATTCATTCAAAATACCACACTTGAAAGACCATAGAAACAACACATCCGTGTGATTCAGAATGTTTAATGCACATTCAGTGAAGTGTTGCATCTGGAGCAGCACAGGGCCATGCAAACCACACTTTCAAATGTTTGCCCATGGAGGGCCAGCCAGAGTCATTCAGGGAATGACAGGTACAAAGGAAGTGGAAGAGTTCAGTCCGCAGTCTGATAGCTGGGTCATTAGCGATCAAACAGAATATGGTAGTCCATGTCGAGGTCCAAGGTGAGTGTCGCAGAGTGTATCGGGGGACAGTGTAAGGTGATAGTGCAGAGAGCAGAACCAAGCTGACACTGGCCATGAGGCGGAGATGAATGCTACCACTTCTGTCTGACCACGCGGGCAGATTCATTTGCAACTTCGTCCTCTGCTGTCTCATGTGCCTCACGTGTGGGTGGTGCTGGCCTCTCTCCAGCACTGTGTGGCAGTGACACCTCAGGGGCCGGAGGTGGAATGTCTGCCGCACTGTGTGGCACTGACACTTAAGGGGCCGGAGAGGTGGATGTAGTGATAGCAGCAGCATGCATCTGTGCCAGGCCTTGTGGCAGCAATGCCATGAGGATGGTTTTGAGGTCATTGTGGAACCCAGCTACCTTTCGCCGGTGTGCAGCCGTGTCAGCCGCTCTTTCCGCATTGGCCCGCTCCATGTTCTCCATGAGCCTCCGAATGAGTCCCAACTCCCGGGCAAGCGATGTCAGCCATGGTTCATTGGAGAGCATGGAGCAGACTGTTGGTGTCCGTTAGGGACTGTGAGTGGTCCCTGACGGGATTTAGACACCCACGAATGGCATCTAGTTTGTCTGCCATGTGGTCGAAGCCCACCCGCACCTGTTCAGCCAGCTGCTCCTGGCATTCCAACACACAGCGTTGGAAGGCCATGTGTTCTTTTTGGGGGTCCTGGGAGGCAGGCGAGGTGGTGGGTGCTGCCTGCAGTGTGGTCTGTGCAGGGGGTGGGTTCTCCTCATTGCAGCTGGGCTGCCCTGCTCCTGGAAGTGTGCTGCGGAGACTGTCAATGAACTCTAGGAGGGCGTCTGAGTCAAAGGTGTCATGGTCCTCCTCGTCATCAGAGAAGAGAGGTTGGGACTGCTTTGCAGGAGGTGGTGATTGTCCTTCTGCAATGTGAAGGGGAGATGCAGTTTAACAATGTGCTCACATGTGTGTTGTCACATTGTACATGTTTACATACAGACTGCATGACTGTGTACATCGTGACTGCATCAGAGGGGCTGCCCATTTGCTGCGGGACAGTGGACATTCCGACAACATCACGGCTGTGTGTTTGTACTTGTACATTTTCAACTCACATTTCCCTACAATGCCACTTGTGATTGGCCAGTGTCTACACCCAGTCGGCACCAGTTGTGTCCTCTGCTCTGTGGTGAACTTGTTGCAGTTTGTGCCACTTCATTGTCAATGTTGATGTGCTGTGCACGTGATGTGTGTGCGCCGCATTTTGGGGCAGTGGCCCCTGCAACTCTGATTTGGCTGCCCCTTATCCCTTACATGCGGTGTGACCTCTGACATCTGTGCTCATACAGTGCTGAGATGATGCATACTTGGGTATATAGTTCTCTTGGTGGTAGTTGGAGTCTGGGGCATGATTTGTCCGCAGCTGTGCTCTACTTACTTGTGCATGTGTGCCATTGTGCCCATCTCCCCCTGTCCCCAGTCCCTGGTCGTTATTCAGCCTGTTGCTGTTGTGTCTGGTCCTGTTGAGCAGTGTCCGGTCCCCCAACTCCTGCCACTGTCTCCCCACTGATGACTGTGGACAGCAATTCCTCCATGTCGTCCAGCTCCTCCTGTGGCGCAGGACTGCCACCTACAATCTGCATTGCTGCCTTTCGGTTGTTGGCGAGTTGCAGCTTGGTTTTGCGCTTGACGTCATTCCAGCACCTCTTGACCTCGTCCATTGTCCTCTTCAGCACTCCGACTGCATTCACCTTGTCCACGATGGCCTACCATAGTCCATTTTTTGTCGCCAATGACATAGTGGGGGTGACGAACAGTTGTTGATGGTGTTCGACCACCTCCGTTATCAGGATCCAGTTCTCCTGCGGACTGAAGCGCATCTTCCTTCTCTTCTTCTCCTTGCCCTTCCCTGACCCCGAGGTCCCAGGCAGGTCTCTGAGGTGCTTGTGGGGTTCTGGTTCTCCTCCGTACTTGCTTCAGCAACATCCATTGTGCTTGGCTGTTGTTTGAGATTTGTTTGTCAGTTTTTTTTCTACTTTTATGGTGATTGTTCCCGCCTGACGCATGGGAATTGCAGGCATGTCGCTGGTTTTCACTGACTTTTGTATCGCGATTGGCCTCATCACTGCTTTTTTTGCGTACGTGTTTCGCATTTTTGCGGCGTGGCGTTGATTTTATTGCGGTCAGTTGACACGTAATCTGGTGACTATTGCATGGTACCGCAGTGTTGTGAATGCCTGGTTAACACGCCGTAAAATTACCGCGATCGACTGCGATGTTGTAGGTTGCGTTAAGTAACTTTTGTGAAGATTATCACATGTGCTTGAGAATATGCCCCAAAGCCTCTAAAATTCCAGAGATAATATAGGAAAGATTAACATTAGTTGTAGTTGGGTTGGTGATCTTTGAACGTGGTAGGGCGTAATAGCTGTTCTAATCTGATTTACAGTATTTCAGACAGATTTCCTCTAGGAGGGGGTTTACTTCCCCAGGTACTAATTTAAAAAAGCGAATAAAGTAGAGCAGTTTACAGTCGAGTTTTCACATAACTTTACTGAAAAGCCTTAGGGTCTAACAGGGCACTCATGAAATTGTTGAATACTCCCATTATTTGCCACGTAGCTGGACCCTCTCCAGAATTGCAGTAGGCTCACAGATTGAAACTCTCCATGAAAAGGATGGAGAGGGAGAAAATTATTAATTAAACAGTGAGAGGCTGTGTTCAGTAGTTGGATATTGCATACCAAATGAAAGTGTCTATGCCCTGAAATTCAAAGCTAACAAACAACAGGGCATATTTACAAGGGGTTATCGCCACCAGAACGTCACTTTTTATGATGTTCCGCTGGAGATAACCCCTTCGCCTTATTTACAAGGCGGAGTTAAGCAACTTAACGAGGCTTAACACCACCGTTTAAATAATGCCCCTTTCAAGCAGCAGATAGTGTGAAAAGGGCGGGCAGTGGGTGTTGCAGCGGGTAATTCGCAGCAACCCCCATTGCTTTTTGACGCTCCCCCAATTTACAGGGGTGGCGTAAATATGGTGCAGCACCAAAAATAAGACCAGGGAAAACCTGGGCTTAACCCGGCGCAACAAGGAGAAATTATTAATTTCTCCCCCTTTTTGCTGTTTCTATGTGTGCTAGTGATTATTCATGTGCAGGAAGGTGTCCCTTCCTGCACACAAACAAACATTAGAATATGACAAGTTGCAACTTCTATGTGTGCTGCATTTTGCAGCACACATAGAAGTTACAAATCGCCATTAGTGATTTTTTGTGTGCAGGAAGGGACACCTTCCTGCACATGAACTATCTTTACCTGCAGCACATGCACCCTTGCACCATAGTGCAATGGTGTCTACTTTGGCGCCAGGCAGCTAAATTTAGCACAAGCACTAGGGGAAATGCAGGGGTGCACCATATTATTGTAAATACGGTGCATCCCTGTGTGTTCAGAATGTCGGAGTGTGACGTTACCAATTGTGGCGTAACACTGTGCTCTGCCATTCTGTTGTAAATATGCCCCACTGAGTAAATCTGTTCGTTAAGTTGTAGGACTCATACCAATTAGTGAGTATATGCACTATTTAATAGGATTTGCATCACAATAATCGAGGTTATGCTCCAACTTGAAAACATTTGCAATTTGCCAAAGTTAATGAAACTGCTTCATGAAGTGAGCCTTACAAATGATGAGTCTGTTCTCCAAGAGATCAAACTCGTACCCAATGTGAGAGACTGTGTAATAAGGTGCAAGACTCATGCCTTCAGGATGACAGTGTGCAGCAAGTTGTGGGCATCAATTTAATGAAGCTGTGCTCCATGTGACACTTACAAACTTTTGCGCGAGACTGCCAAAAGAAGAGAGACCTTCTAAGATCCACCATTGGTTTGACTCTTCTTTTTCTCAGGGCTGATGGTCTAAGACATATGTCGGACTCCAGGGCCAGTAGCTTGGAAGTGGCCAGCAGCAGCTGACTTCTTCACGAGCCTCTGGGGTACTTGGATGTTCACAAATATGCAGCTACAAAATGGCAGGTGATGGTCAAAATATTTTGATGGTCTTTGTTGGCTATTTCTGAACAATTATTACACCTGTGGGTCTGCAGGAATTTCAGGAGAAAACACTGGAATAGGTGCAGTGGTTTGATAATCACGGGAACCTGGCCATGCAATAGGGAAGATCAGACATCTATTGTTGAGGGCTTGCAGCCTCCGTGTTGGACTTTGTACACGTTAAGTCTTTCCAAAATTGAAGGTAACATCGGACACCCTAAAAAACCGCAATGGCAGAGATCCAAACTCAGCCAGAAGGAAGCAGATTGCAAAAGTGCAGAACCAGGTGGGAGACTCCAAAGTGGATGGACAAAGGTTTATGCTCATGCGCTCTCTCATTCACACATACTCTACGCTGAAATCGTATGGCCGGTTATGACCCACTACTCAAATACAGGTGCAGAGATAGAAGAGTAATACTACAACCCAGACAGACTGATCAAAGCAATAAGTGATGGTACTGTGAGGACTTGGAAAGACCGGGTGGTTACAGTCTGTTTCCTGGACTGATTGCCACAAGCTTAGAGGAATACCACAAAGATGTGCTGTGTCACCCTGCAACCAATAACTGACCTTGTGAGCTCTGGAGCAGCAAGGCTTGATGGACCCTAATACAAGAAATGAAAATGGGCCCAGTGCCCCCAACTGGGAAATACAGCACTAAATGGGATGCAATGAGCCCTTAAACCCCCGGGTCCTGCCACACTGCACCTGCTGCACTTCTGTGCTGCACCGCTCTGCATGAGGTCATTGAGGTCAGATTAGTGACAATGCCCGTGACGGAGGCAATCAATTCTAAATTGGCCACTGCAGGCCATGTCTGCACATCACATACCCAACTGTAACAAGCCCTTACAAGACAACCAGATAGATGGTCACTAAACATAGCAGGCACGTGTCCCAGTTGTGGATGTATTTGGGGGTGTTCCCCCCCATGCACCTCACCTGAAGGTACACTCCTGTTTCTAGTGTTAGTGTCGGCCCACCTATATGAGTGTGCTAGCCATAGTGTCCCCTATGATATATTTGTTTGCTAATTAACTCCCTATGCTGTCCTACATCCGCTTCGAAGCACTAAGGGCTTGGTCAAGCCGTGAGGGCTGATTAGGATGCGGATGGACAAGCAATCGGGTGACCTAAAAAATGGTTCATCAAGAAGAGTCATGAAGTATAATTATGAAATAAGCTTTTTTGGTAGAGAGAGACCCACTTCAAAAAAAGGGAGAGTGGACAGGTAAAACATGCATTTCACTAATACATTCATTACAGTGACGAACGCAGCATTATGCTTCCCTGCACATCCTTCTATTTTTGCAGGAGGTTTCACCCACCATTTAAAAATGAAAGAAATGGTGTGTAGCTTGTTTCACAGTCTATTGCAGGCCTTCAGTTTTAGCTTCCATGCTGAGTATATTCAGAGGTGAAAAAATAGTTAACATGGGCTAAACTTTTGTTTTGAAAGCAATCTCTGGGCTGATACCAGTCTATTTAGAATGAAAGCATTTGAAGGGAAGCAAACAAACCAAATGGGCTGCATCATCATTATGAAGGTACAAAAAAGCGCCGGGACACTCTTTTTGAGTAGCCGTGCGCTCTATAAAAGCCATTTTAACATAACATAACATAACAGGTAAGCAGGTCCTGATGCAGTACATTGACCTGCCAGTTTCTTAACAAAATCAATCACTGCCAGGAGCACATAGAGAAAATTAGAAAAATTAATTTTGAGAGATCAAACTTTGTCCAATACCAGTGAAGCATTGACTAATTTCGAAAAAATATTTCTGAATTATATTTTATTAATTTGAATCACAATCTCACCAAGCCTCAGCAGGATATCTCAAAATATGACAACAACTCGTGACGTGATAAATGACTGCTTCAGATTGAGAGGGGTGTCTCGCATTCCATGGCTTAATTATGTTAAAAACTTTGTGGCTGATTTGGGATGCCCAGAATATTTCTCCAATCCGGCTAGCATTACAATAATCCCAAAAAAAGCCTTGAAGATTGCTTGCATGGATTTTCTGGAGACTAACAGACGCTCTCATGGCATAATTAAACCATCTGTCATAGAGAATCAACTGTTACTAATACAACCAGGGATACAACCTTATCTAGCAAGCGTGAAGGGGAGCTACGATAGGATGTTGTTAACTCGTTTCCGTTTAGGCAATTTTTATAGAATGATTTAGTTCCCAAATATAATTGACTGGTCCCGACTTTTCTGTCCCTGCCCTTGTGACGACATATCTAACCAGTCCACTATACATATTCTGTTTCTCTGTAACTTTTACACTTTATTATGGAAAAGATGGACTTTGCCTATTTTAAAGGAAATAGGCTTGAGACAATGTTGTCCTGCCTTTTTTAAATTACAACTTTTAAATGAGCAAATTTGTATTGGTCATTTAACTAAATACATAAAGGGTGTGAACATAAGCAGAAAATCAATGTTATCTCCCTTCTTTTAATTGTTACATGATTGTATTTTTAAACTTAGTGTACGAATGGATGTTAAGATATGATGCTTTGGTTTTATTAACATGATTGCCTTTTTTGGACTTAGTACGTCAAGGGACATGTTAGATATGAAGTTTATTTTGTTGTATTGTGCTTGTGCTTTTAGGATTTAATTGCTTAAATCGAAAAAAGCATATTTTGAATTGAATTTGAATGAACAAAAACTTAACGTATCCCTATTTTTCAGACAGTTCCTACCAAACTAATACTGTCAATACAAAAATCCCAGCACATCAAAAATGTGCCACCTTCTAAAACTCATCTGCAAAAAGTGATTCTGGTACTTACATTGATCACCTTGCAGCAGTAGCTTTGCCCACTCAGCTTTAGGTTCACTTACTCACTCTGTAAACCTGATACCACCTCAACCTTTTTTAGGGGATGGACTAGGACGTGGCAGGAACTAGGAAGAGGATGGGGTTACTCTCAGTTCCAACAATCAAGACAATACCAACCAAGGGAATGGCAGTCCAGGAGTCATTTCTACCAGTGGTAACGCTTCAAGCCCCTACTAAAGCACCCATCTTTATTTTATCTTCACATCAAATCAAGGCCTCCCCAGCATTTGTTCTAAGCATGTGTTGAGTGTTGTCTCTACTACTCAACCTGATTGATTCAACATGAAGTTGGAATTTAACACGTGTTTCAATATCATCATGCTCTATTTCCTTTTAAGGATAGGATGCTGCCTCCTTCACATCAAGTCACTAACTTCAAACCTCCCTCCACGATCTACTCACCCTTGATTTTTCTTCCACTAGAAGTCATTACATTCGAGAATAAAGTTCTCAAAAATGTTCTTCCTAAACAAGGAAGAGCAAATTGCCATGCAGACCCTCATGAATTCCTAATCAACAATAAAACCTGCAGATAAGGGTGGTGGTAAAGTGATCCAAACAATCATGGATTAAATGAAGGGATCCTGAGACAATTGTCCTTATCTCAACATTTTTTTAAACTACTTGGTAATACATGAGCATCCCTGATTAAAACCACTACCATGCAAGTCAAAGAAGAGAGTCCCTCAGCAAAAATAATTAACATTTCTTAATAGAACCTTGCAGAGGACTCCTGCGATTTACTTTACAATTTGTTTTAAAAATGACAAACAACCGCCAAGTCACCCTATTATGTCAGAAAGAGGGACCATGCTAGAATCCCTTTGACAATTCATTGACTACTTCATTAAACCCTTTATAAGTTATAAGTTGTAAGTCATAAAATAACTTTCATAAGAGACATGATGAATTTCATGAATCCTCATTAACCCTCAATAAACAATGTCTGTTACTCTTGACATCCAATCTCTCTACATCCAATCCTTCTACCCATTGCTAGGACAAGCTTGCTTTGATAGCCTGCTTTACAAGCACACATAACATAATGTACCTTTATTCATCAACAGCAGGCCATCATTGTTAAAAGTGTCTGAATTCATTATTGATTTACTGGCATTGTTATGGAGAAAAATGTTTTCAAATTCCTTGGTGTGGTCTACTTCCAAATCCTATTACTAGCTATGGTGTGCTACTATAGCTCATAATCTTGCCTTTCTGTATAGAGACAATTGTGAAAGGAAATTCCTCTTTTTTTAAAAAGAATCCATTCCCTTCTAATATGATGTGGAAATGTTATGCGGATGAAGATTTCTCATTTGAACATGTACCCAGAATGAGCTATTTCAATTCCATACTCAGCTTCATAAATTCAATATTCCCATCCAATTCAGCATGGATTGCACTACCAATGGAATTAGCTTTTGGAATTCATGATCAAATCTCAAGATGGGTCCCTATATACCACACTGTACAGAAAATTCAGTGAGAGCAACTCTACACTGCTATACTCTAGCTTCAATTCTCGCAGTTGGTGTGACAATTTACCATTTGAGCAATTCTTACTCTGCAATTGTATTAGGAAAATCAATTACTTTAGGGAATTTTACACTCTAATCTCATGCATAAGAGAATGGGAAAACACTAAACGTCCCCTCACACGAGCTAGAAAGAGGACTGGTTTTACAATATATTTTGCAAAAATGTTATCATAACTGATGTCCATACTAAGTAGAGTACAACTAGATCCATTTCAAATTTGGCCTCATTTGCAATTCCACACACACACAAAGACACATTATTAGATTACATGACACAAACAAACACTCAATTATCACATACCAAACATTTTAAATATGCATACACACCCCGCAATCATAAATGTACAGAAATGTATACGTGCATGCCTCAAAATTACACTGCTAATAGAAAACTGCTTCCCAGTGGGGCACGAGATGAAAACTATCTGTGCTGTGTAGAGCCTCTGTGGTACCATTCATGCATACAGGCATGTGCTCACTTTGTTCTTACTCCCCTTGTTCCCTATATTTACTCTCACGTTGAAAAGATCTATGGAGTGGGGCCCAGTTCTAAGCCAAAGGACAAACAGAAACCAACATAGCAAAGATGTAAAAACAGCCATTCCTAATCCATCATCCAATATCCAAGGAAAACACAACCCACCTCTATCTATCTGCTGAGAAGAAATCCAATGCCATCAAAATGGCTGAAAAGAGAGGAAGGAAAGCCCCCCCAACTTCTTGCCAGATGAAGTGGAGCTGATCAGGGGAGGGATTCTTTCACATTTCCCTCAGTTTTATGGGGGTCTAGGCAACCAGCTGAAGAAGAATGGAAGCCTGGACATCATCAACTCACATTGCACTACAGTGGGGGTATTGCATCAGGGTGCCTCAAGTGCTGGGAAGACCTCTGGATCTGTGCCTGGTGAAAGGCCAAGGACATCTAAGAAAGGTTACCCAAGCCCCCTCTGGGCACTCCTTCCTGATTCTACAGCAGAGAAGTGTCTTACAGATCACCTACTGTGACTTCCATCACCAGCTGGAAGCACGTCATGAGCAACGTGGCTGAAAATGCTTCCATTGCATTGCTCTGTAACGTGTTGTTGAGTTATTTTTGTCATGGACGGGTTGTCCTTTTGGCGGGATGTTATGCTTGAACTTTCTAAATATCCAAGTAGACACTAAATGATATGGTGTGCAGTACGAATTGTACATTTCTTTCAGCTATTTGCTACTCTGTAGATGTTAGCACACATGAGACTGGCATTATCAGAGTATATATGGACTAAAACAATCTCACCATGTCATCATGGGCAATGGTCCTAATGACATTCTTTTTCACATATGTTGTGGGAAAATCACGCAAAGTGTGCCACTCTCAAGTAAGATACTAATCATATTTACTTAGCACATGACACACAGTTAATTCACTCATTATCTTCAAATAACACATAGATTGTGGAATTGTCTCAAGCACAACTTGTACTTTATAAATTAGTAACTGTTGCATTTGAAGGAAATAGCTAAGCACTCCACGTTCATCTGTTACACCATGCAGAGCTGTGAGAAAGGCATACATTCTTGTGTGACATCTTAAAGGTTTGTCAGTGTGCCATGACTTGAGCAAGTGGAAAAAATATCTGTAAGGGCGGGTGAAAAACATGGGCTGCAGCTGTTCATTTATTGGCTTCAGGCAACCTTTAGTTATTGGGGCATGTAAGAAATCCACTGTTGTTGGGGCGCAGCGGAGTTTAAACCTTTCTAATAGGAGTCTATTTAATGGAAACACATGTTAAAGTGATCATGTGATTTTTTATGCATAATAAATTAGTGAATAAATGCACTCTCTCTTTATTTCCAGAGGTCAGCCAGGACCAGGGAGGAGAGTAGTAGGACACAGGCCATAGGAGAAGTCAGACCGCTACAGGAAGATAGGCACAGGGCACCACAACAACAGGGATATGTGCAAACTCAGCAAGGAAGAGACGTTGTACGAAACGAAGACACAGCTGAACAGGGAATGGTGAGCCGCAACACTATATACCAGAAGGTTTTGTTTTGAGGCTGTGCTTGGCAAAGAAGATCAACAAGTGATGTCAGAAGAACAGTCCCTGTATCATCAGGGCCCACATAAAATAAGCCTGCAACTATCTCCCCCATCACCACATTTCCCAACAACAATGCCCCCTTGGACCGCAATGGATAAGGGTTTGCTTCATCCTCAGCACTAATGCACCCTTAATATCTTTTTACAGCCTGTACCATAGTTGTATATTTCTGGAGGAATTCCTATAAGCAATGAAGCAGATGGATATTCTCCTGCTGCACTGTCTTCCTCCTGTTCATTCCATTGGAGCCACCACTATCTTTATCAGCCCCTGTTTTTCCACCACCTCATCATTGGACTCAGTATGTCCAGAACCTCATGTGGTGTCAGATCCTGCTCAGCTGTCCAAAATGCCTGCAGCTGAAGAGGTGACCAAGGTAAAATTCAACTTCAATGAGAAAGAGGCTCAGGAACTCCTGTCCTTAATTTAAAACAGCCGTAGATAGCATGTCTGGGTTGGGGGATTAAGTTGTCATTGGTATTGGATCTCTTGTACTTTTATTTACATTGGACTATAATTTAGGACATTTTGCTTGGACATTTCCTTTTTTTATTATCTTTTCTCCTTTGCACATTTTTATAGACTCTCTGAACATTCCAACTTTTTATGCTATTGTCTCTACTTCAAGCTTAGTCACCCGTCAGGACTATTTTAGGTAGCTAGTCCTTCCTTCTGGAAATGTATTCCCCAATCCCTACCACATCTTTGGATACTATGACCCTTGTCTGTCCCTATCTTTTTCATGTTAATAAATTCTTTCAATTACACAATATTTGAGTATGTTTTCGGTGTGTGAATTCTGTGTGAGAATGGATGTGTGTATGTGATCTCCAGGTGTTACTTCCTTCATAACCAAGATTAATTCATACATTTCGTTCCAGTTGTAGCATGCTCCTAGGTTCAGATGAGTAATAGTGAGATGACACACATCATCAAAGTAAGTGCAAATGACGTTTTGCTTAAGGGATTGCAGGAAAGGTAATGCCATGCATTTGCATTTGTGGGAAAAGGAAATTCACATGTAGTGGGAAAATGTGGGAGTGATTGTTCTATGATTTGTTTAGGAGTAGAGGTTGCTGTCCATGCCCACTGGACGATCACCCATAACAATGGCTGTGAAAGGGTGATCCTAGAGTGACATTCAGATACGAAAGTACAGTGGGGGAAGGTGTGTAAGTGAGGTTGGTGGGTTCTGCAAGTGGTTGTTACGTCTCATTTGTTTAAGACACATGGCTTGGCCCTACAGCTTCATGTGTGCCATTGGTAGCAAGGGCCTGTGTGAAATGCATGTCCTTAGAATGCTTCCTTGCTACCTCCCCCCTCAACCATCAGAGACATTCCTGGTGCAAATCAATGAGGTTTTGGAGCCGTTTGGTAAAGTCCTCCAAGAACAGGCATGAGTAGCCTTCTTGTCATTAAAATCCACATTGAGGATCAACACCAGAGAGGCTACTGGGTGGACACTGTTGCATGGAAGAGGTACCTTCCTCACCTGGGATTTTCTCTCATGAGTGTGTTGCAGCGTAAATCTAAATACAATTTTTAAACACAGATTACTTTAATCACCTTCTTTGCATTTTAATCTATTTCTTCTCTGGTCCCAATATCAAACTGACTTACATACAAACTAGAGATCCTCCAATGGGTCTTTAATGTGAGCTAACAGGGACTCGGATATTATGAGAACATGTGGCAAATCCATATGAAGACCTGAAATAAGAAAATGCCAAATTCATGCAACATTGACTTCTCCTCCAACCATTAGTAAGAGAAATGTTTGATAAGGACTTCACACCAAGAATGACTCAAAACAATAATTTGCCCATGAATATCATTTATCTATGCCTCATTTTAAATGGTCAAGAAGCATAAGTCACATTTAGGCTTTGAATATGGAATTCATCTAGTACAATTAGTCACACAAAATCAAACAGTTTCAATAAAACAGACATATGTTGATTACCTAGGGGATAAAAGAGAGAGCGAACATAGGAAGATCAAATTCAGCATTTAGGTTATACAAACCAATAAGGCAGAGATTGGAATGTAAGGAGTCACAGGATTGAGTTCATAACTTTCCTGCCAAAGAGTTTTACCCCCACACTTTACCAGCAGGCAAAGTACAGGATGAGTCAATTCAGAAGTTCAGTTCAAGATTGGGATAGGCATAAGGGAAATCAAAGTTCAGTCTGACAGCATGCCAGGCAAGGAAAATGAAAAATGATACCCAGCCCCAACTCCTCCTCCATGGGGGTAATTATACTTCTAAATATTCTCAGTTTACGCCCACAAAGTATCCGTTCTGTTGTATGTTATGTTTTCCATTGGTTGTCCACAGTGGGCTGCTCATGGTGTGATCAATACCTCACTAAGACATCTGGAAGCATTAGGTAATCCTTTTTCAAATCATCAATATTCTCCACAGTTTCTCAAAAGTTAAGTAATTCATTTTATTTACTGTCTGTCCGTTCCCAGACACTCTCTCTGGGTTTGCAATTCTATTGATACATTTTCTGTCAAAAGTGTTGCTGAATCATAAAAGGCCCATTGTTCATAAGCATGAAAAGAAACACATGGAAGAGTTCTCATAGCGTCTGAAATTACAACTTCAGCAAGTTTCTACTTTTTTGAAAATAAGGAAAGAAAGCATTTTAAGGCCTACACGAAAGCTTGTTAAAACCATTACCATGTTATGGTTAATGTAAAACAGACATTCGCATATATGATTCAGTTTTCTTAGTATATTCACTCATTATTTCTATTTTCAAAGGTTACATGTCAATATTAGGCACTATTAAACTAAACACTTCACACGTTTACATTTTTAAACAGATTAATATGCATGTCACTTTTACTCTTTACGTTGATAGTTCACATAATTTAATGAAATTGCGGCAAAACTATACTATTAATCATCTTTAAGCTAAACATTTCAATCACATTTATTTTGATTCACTATAGTAATCATTCTTTTCCCTAGGTCACATTAGGAAATCAGCAGCACATTTCTAAGTTAACCACATTTTATTTCTTAAACACATGTCTAAATTTCATGAACATTTAACTATTTCTCTTCTTTCTTTTTCTATGTTTATCACATGTTTCCATTTCAGAACATTTGTGCATGCTTTTACACTGCAGTAAAAAATCTCACGCTTTTCATTTTCCCATTTTTATCAAAATTATCATCGTAAATTTCATTTGATGGTGAGAATTGATAGAGATAACTCACATTTAACTTTTACGTTCCATCAAGTGGATAGAGAGTAGGCAGGAGTTGCACCAGTGTTAGAGAGTTGAACATGGTAGGATGTGGATTGAGGTGAAGACCACATCTCCTGTCCTAGCACTCACATCCTTGGTTATTGTGTCTGGGCACTTGCAATCCAGATGATTGCCTGATAAGGGAGACTGCAGACTGACTGTGGCATCCTGCAAGTGATCAACAATCTTCTTATCGTCTGCAGTGTTGAGGACTGCTGAGATGGATGCCTACAGAAGGAATGACACAAGTGGCTGGGATATTGAATTTTAAATAGGCAGGACAGAGTTCCACTCTTTTACTATTCAGCAGCCTCTGCTGTACTAGCAAATTACATGAGGGCATAATTTGAAGGCATATTCTCAGGCTAGTATCAGCTTTGGCTGAATGGGTGGTTAGAACACTTGCTGATCTTGACTTCCATTGAGAGATAGCAGCTTGAGGCCTCACTCATGAGAGAAATAGTCGGACTGAGTAGATTTGCAAAAAAATACAATCTGCAGCCTGCAACCAAGAGACCAATTGTCACGTCTTTGTCCATGAGAACCTCTGGTGTGGCTCAAATTGCAAGCCATGCTTGCTCTAAAAATCTCTTCCTGCCTCGGAGACGTTTTTTGGGTTCCAACTCTTGGGTGTGGCTTCCCCTGACTCAGTATCAAAACCACAAAGCCTAACTCAGTATCCAACCTACACCTTGTCTGGATCTCTCATGTGCCTTGGAGACTTTTGATCAGGAGAAAGTGGCATCTCTTCAAGCTTCAGTTCTTCAGACTCCAGACCAGCTGATCACAGTGCTGTCACCCTTGTGGCTCTAGTGCCTCATGTAGTCTTCAATGTTGAAGTGCTAGGACTCATCAGCTTCAGAGTTCCATTTCCAGCTACAGCTTCATAATTCTTTCTTTTGTACCTGTTAGAAGATCAAGGTCCAAGCAAGATTAATTAGTCAATGAAGGATTGAGTCTTGAGCCCTGCACTACAAACAAGGCATTGTAGTGCAGCATTCTAGATTTGCTTGGTTTGAAGCAGATAGACAATTTTCTTAGATGCTAAAGATGTTTCTTAGCTTCTTTAGAACTTCTGCGCTTTCAATTTTCATCTCATTGTATGGCGTAATGCATTAAGGTGGAGAGAGTAGCAGACTGTTTCACAATGAAAGTGTATTAGTATAGGTGACATTTTCCATAGAATGTTCTCTTACTTTTATTTCAATAGTATTTTCAATAGACCTATGTTACCCTTGCTTATATTACTTTCACATAAACAAAAACAATGGTTTATTTTAATACAAACAATTATGAGTCGGGTAAGTAAAAACAAAATCCTTTTTTAATTTAGTTCGATGTATTTTCTCCTCGCTGGGACACTGAACACATTATTTCTTATTCAATTTTTTTTATTTGTACACTGGATTTATACACTGGTTCTTCACATATATATGTATCTTGTTTTCTTAGTGACTACATATACCTTTGGTGCATTATAAAATTCATTAAAAAAGTTACAGTTTTTTTACATTGAGTGCTGTTTCAAATCATATAGATATTGCATTTAATGAGGGCTGCAAATACAACTTTAATGTGTCTTAATTGTATTTAGTAAGATAAACCAGGTGAATTATTGTTTTTTGTTGATGATTGATTGCCAAAGGCTGAAATAACTATGGATGAAGAAGACTTTTCAGGGATATCACTGTTATTATGATAGAGGTTCTTGTATAAACTCGTACATGCCCAGCTTCAGTGCAAGAATAATGACAACTTGACTATGACATTTCCTATTTTTGGCAAGGCTTACTGCATAATTTTAGACTAAGGCCCTGAGTTAGATTCGGACAACAGAGTGATGTATTACCTCCATAATGGAGTACCATGCCCCCCAAAACCTCAGTCTGCCCACCTCAGAAGGAGATGGGAACACCTAGGTTTTCTTTAACTGAGGCCCAATTGGCTCCATAAATGGAATACTTCCCATGACAGCCCAATAGACTAGGGGCTGTCAGAGAACTGGCATGACCCTGCCCACCGTATTAGCAGTGTAATGCCTGGCGGTGAGGCACAAGAAAAGCAATTATGACCCCCACACCCTGGGATAAACTCCCAGGGTGTGGGGGTGATTATGTTTTCGTGTTTCAGATATAAGCTCTCACTTTGGAAGTTTGTTTCTGAAAAACAATATAATAAATGTGAAACGTTTGGTGGGTGGCAGTCAGCACCAACTGCTCCCATCCCCTAAACTTTTAGTACATTCAAGGTAATCACTGCAGTTCCCTCAGTGTACAGAGATGACCACCAGGCCTCGGGTCATCAGTAAATTTAGTGGGTGGTTTACTGTTGTGGAGGAAGAGGTTATATCTTCAGTCATGCTATTGGTCACTATTCCATCACACAAATGCTAAACAAGGACTTAAGTAGCCTGTGAGATGGTGCTGTAGAGATGCCTGAACATTTTGGGGCCGATTACGATGCAGCCCGGAAAGGCTCCGACCGATGGTCGAGCCTTCCTGGCTGCATTGTAAGTGGCCCCTTGTTTTTTATTCCGACTGCCGCATTGCAATGCTGACGGTTGGAAAGTAAACCGTCCGGTCATTCCGGCTGGCTTCCGACGGGCTCTTGGATTACGATGCATGGTTTCCAACATGGTTTACATGCAAGCCGGTCCGATATGGAAACCATGTAACAAAGCTTGTTTGGGAGCCCCCAGAAGGGCCCTCTTGAGCGTGCAGCCTCCGGTTTGGGGCTATGGTGCCCCCTTGTTGTCCCTGCACCTTGTGGCATGCACCTTGAGGTGCCTGCCACGGGGTGCAGAGATGAACAACACCTCCCATTTCTCATTGGGAGCTTGTGTTACGGACGATTTACTCCATAGAGAAACAGAAGTACTGTTCGGTCACATTGTAATTAGCCTGTCGGGACTGGAGGTGGTTTGGTCCCAGGACCGAGATGGTGTTGGGTGAACGCAAACCCGCTTGACATTGTAATCAGGCCCCAAGTGTCCACGCATATCACTGGATATTGAAAGATTAACACTCACCCATTATCAGATGAGTTTATTAGGGGGATGTAAGACCAACATGGGTATCATTTTGAACGATTCTGAGAAATGTCATTGGATAAACATTTATTGTTATACCATAACTGTAAATAGTTAAAATTATTGTTCCTAATGAATGACTTTGTGTTAATTGTTTATACATTTTAAACCCGAAAAGAATAATTTAAATACTAATACATATGTATAGTAAAACTACTGTATATCATTGGTCAGTAAAATTCAGTAAAGATAAAATGGTGAAAATACAAAGGTTTTATTGGCTGGGAAATGTTCCCTGCTGGCAGAAGTTGGGCATTCTTTATTATCTTAAGTTGCACGTATTCTGCATTAATCATCTCATTCAAATTGAATGTCATTTCAATTAAACTAAGTAGCTCTGCTGTTCATGACCTCTGCTAATAAAAGTTCTTTTAAGATGTCTGTTTCCTTAAATGAATACCAATGTTGATTCAGTGCAGAGCTCAGGCTTCAGTGTTGATTCAGAATCTGTTTACACAAATTGTCTTACAATGAAGATTGCAACGAGAAGAGAATAAACCCACATGGACATGTCTGACAATTGTAAAAAGAGTGTTTTAATGTTGAGTGAGAGTTAGGCTTACATTCCCCACTTTATCCATATTCTAACTCTAACCCACGAAGCAAAATAACTTCAAACTAGCAAACATAAACATAACTTCTTCCATATTGACAGCATCCAGAACAAACTTTACCCTGCAATAAAAGGCGTTGTTTAGAGATTAAGGGGCCAGGGGGTGGTCTGTCATTGTGGTGGAGGTCATTTCTTCTACCACACCAGCGGGAATGTTGCCAACAAAATCAAGACATAACATGTGTATTTGTAAAGCACACATTCACCCAAGGGTATCTTGGTGCTGAAGAACAGATGTTAATTGTTAACCAACTCAATGATGCTCACTTTATTGACCTCAGATGGATGAAAGGCTGAGTGGACCCACTGGGATTTGAACCTGTGACCATGAGGTCAAACACATGCCCCTACAGTGGACACATTAGTCCACTAAGCCACCATAGCTGGCATCACTGCTGGTTCTACTATGACCGCTATGCCATCATAGGCACCATCACTATGGGCACTTCTGTGTAGGAACAAAATGTTAGGTGTACTTTCTGATATATTTCGGATGACTGCGCACAAAACTTTTATGTTTTCAGAAACAAACTTTCAAAGCAGAAGTTTGTTTCCGAAAAACAAAGTAATAATGACCCCCACACCCAGGGAATCTTCTCCCAGAGTGAGGGTCATTGTTTTGATTTCTGTTGGTGACTGTCAGGTTTCACCTGGGGTTGAGGGACAGATAAAAGGACATCAGATTGTCTGCTCCAAATGGGGCAGGAGACAGCTGCTGCTCTGACAGACCATCAATGCAAGTTTTCCAATGGTGGAGCCAGTGGGGGCACCATCATCAGATAAATGGTGGTCCCCCAACACATAATTGAGGGGGCAAACTGAGGGTTTAGCATACAAAGTGCTACATAATAATCAGAGAGACAGTCAACGCCCAAATATGTCACACAGAGAGTTCCCACAATCTATCTAAAGGAAGATGTTATTTGTTTTTGTGAAATAAGTCTCACCTACTGATTGGTACAGTGGCATGCCTCAACGTAGAATTCTCCCTGATACAGAATGCTAGAACTAGGTGGTTGCAACGGCGGAATACTTTGACGAATGTGTGACTAGAAGTGCACCCCTTCCAGCACCCTAAGGTGTAAACAAGCAATACTGGTCATAATACAGAGAAGTTCTCCGGGATCAGTTTGTATGAATCCTTTTGAGGGCTTGTAACTGAACAAAGTTTGCTTCAGAAAGACACAATGACAGAAATACTTTGGGAAATGGAGGGACCTGTTTAGGTCTTGAGGAAAGGCACATGACCAGAAACTGGCAAAAAAGGTGGATGAAACATGTGTACCGCAATAGATGCTCGAGTAATAAAACCTGAAAGGCATCACCTTTAGTTTTTAATCTTGCCGCACAGACTTATATTAAATTACAAATCTAGGGTTCCATGTAGCCAATTTTATTCTTTCAAGGTCCCTCTCAATATACTAAGGGGCATATCAACAACAACCGGCGATAATTATCGCTCCGCGCTCTTAGCGTGAGGATAATTATCGCCGGCTAGCGTGAATTTTTATCGCTGAGATAGCGTGCTATTAGCAACGCTTATCTCAATAGCGATAAAAATCTACACGCTAACAGGCTAACGTGAGATTATCGCAGCGATAATCACACGTTACCTTGTTGATAGGGACAGGCAAACTTAGCCATGATATCCTCCTTCCATAGGATATCATGGCTAAGTCTGAAAATTAGCAGACGTAAAAAAGCAGCGTTAACCGCGGTTAGCGCTGCTTTTTTTGTCTCTAACAGGGTTAGCGACATTCTTGATAATAGGAGAAATGTTGCTTAGCGACATTTCTCCTATTATTTTACTCTGGAACGCCCCCTTTGCATCTCATTAGAGATGCAAGGGGAAGCGTAGAGTAAAAGGGTGCTAACATGCAAATTTGCGTGTTAGCACCCTGTTGTTGATAGGGTGCTAGTTTTATCTCTGCTTTTTTGGCTTTTAAAGCCAAAAAAGCAGAGATAAAGCCCTTGTTGATATGCCCCTTAGTGCTCCCTCAAGGGTCGAGGCAGCCCTTAAGCACACCCGACACACCGTGTATCAGGGAGATCTTTATGATGAAGAATGCCATTGTACCGATCAGTGGGTGAGAGTTCTTTTACAAAAACACATAATCTCCCCTTTACATAGATTGTGGGAGCTCTCAGTATGACATAGGGGTTTGACTCCCTCTTTGATTAATATGATGTTATCGGGAAGCTTAAGCAACCCATCCCCTTTACAGCTCCCTCCATTTGATTACACATACAAGATACTATATCACATTTGTGATGGAGAACCCTGTCTGCTAATTTACAAGTGAGGCCCCAAGTTCCATATCTGATAGGAAGTCCAGGTTTGGGCTGGACTCCAATACCTTTTGAAAAAATGCAAAAACTTTACTGCTGGGAATCTGCAAATGTCAAACATTCCCAAGACTATTCACATCTATAACCATTTACACAAATGCCCAAGTGAGCATTTTATGCAAATGATGAAAGGTGTCAGGACAAAAACGGACTCCTCCACAATCCTAAAAGCAATCCAGATTCATCGACCTGGCATGCCTTTGACAGTGCACGTCACCTCATCTCCTCTTTTCACATATGGACTCCTTACTCAATAGACCACCAGCTCAACCCAATTAAACTACAGTAATCAAATGTGAGATGAGTGAAGGACTATGCTAAGCCCTGCCAACCTCTTTAAATTCTGAACTTGACATGTTATGGGCTCTGACCAATCCTGCCCTTCTTTCTGTGACATCTGCTGAATTTGAGACTAACTGCACCCCAAATGTTCTGCCTTTTCAGCTTCACTGTCCTACATGTAGTTAACTGTAGCCTCATTTTATTATGTGACTACTGGCTGAGCCCCACTGGCCACTCAGAGCCACTGTCTCAACATGTGAGACTTAACCATTGGACTACTCAACTTCCAAAGACCGTTGGCTACATGGAAATTACAGACACTTCTGGCATGTAGGACTTCTAAGTTAGCTTGGAAGGAACATATTCTTCATGCCTGTCAGAAGCAGTGATCTTGGTGAATTGAACTGGTTAGAGGCACCGGTATTACATCGTGGTCCAAATTAACTAACAGTTGATGCAGCTCAGCAAAGCAAAGTAAGTTCCTGCACTGCGTTCCGTAAATGAGAGAGAGAGCTAAATGGTTCAATATTTACCAAGATATGGCGCTGTTTAGCTCTCTCCCTTTTTCTGGTGCACTTGTGACTGCCTGGCACCAATGGGGGCACCCATTAACCACAACACAAGGGTGCTTCCCTTGTGGTCAGAATAGTCAGAGGTTTATTCCTCAATGTATGTGTGCTGCAAAATACAGCACACATGCAAAGATGAAGTAATGAGGAGAAATAAAGATATTTTCCAGCCTCGGGTAGGAGCACCATTTTGGCACAAAGTCATGGTTACTGTTTTTATTAAATATGGGTTTGCGTCAAAATATATGAGTGAATACATGGGAATGCCATACTCTCACCGATGCAAGGTTCTGCAAGGCAACTCTATGAGCTGCCTGTGTTCAATTTTTTTTAAACCCACTCAGAGCCACATAAATTGGGCTTTTCATGGATCTTAAATCCCAAAATAGATTTTTTGATCAGGGCTATACCAAAAAAGTTACACAACCTGACAAAAAAATCCTAGTAAATTTAGCCCCTGACTTACTGGACACCTGTTCTGGTGGCCTCTAAGAAACATTAGCATGTAATTTAATCTATGGCCCAGAATGAAAAGCCTTTCAGAGACATCAGCAAGATATATGATCATTGCGTGACAGAGGTGAAACAGTTACCCCTTTGATTTCAAGCCATCACATCTGTGCCGGGCATGTGAAAGCCTCAAAGACAGGCTAAGCATATAGAAAACTCTGCAGCAGACACACAAGCCTTGCAGAGTGGAACCTAAAAGTGACGAAAGTAGCATATGTTTTATCACCCGCAAGTTCTAATATGCACCATGCAAAGCATTCCATGAAAGATCTTTAGAACAGGATACTTATATATGTGACAGCCTTAAATACAAGCTTAGCATATGGTACACTCTGCCCCAGACCCTTGGTGCGAGCGCTGGTGTCGAGAAGGCTGATGACTGCAGGCATTGGCATGTGCCGAAGGGCATCAGAGCTGCGGTGGAGGCGGGGCGGTGAGTCGTGCACTTCATGAGCGGTTACCCTGGTCTTGGTGCAGTTTGCGGCATCAATGGCGGCGCCGCTGATGGCATATCAGTTCTTTTTCTACTCTCTTTAAGTTTCTTCTAGCTCCCAATAGCAGGAATAACCTCCAGAAGCCCAGAACTGGAACAGGCACCTTCTAGCAGGTGAGAACGCCCAGTAGTGGAGTTCAGGGGATCTGGTGGTGAAGTATTGTGTCCCTGAGACTCCAGAGCAGGAGGCCAGCACACACAAGCCCTTAGAGATTCTTCTTCAAGCAGGTTCACAGCAAAGTTCCAGTCTTTGTCCTTTCCTTGGCAGAAGTAGCCACTGCAGGCCATCCCAGCAAAGAACACACTGCAAAGGGGCAGTACTCCTCCTTTCAGCTCTCCAGCTCTTCTCCTTGGCAAAGGTTCCTCTTGCGTCCAGAAGTGATTTTATTCTCTGAGGTTTATGGTCTACTAATTATACCTCATTTTGTCTTTGTGGCAAGGGTCTCTGAGCCCAGTCCAAACCAGTTCTGTCCTCTCCGGTGCAACATAACCACAGGAAGTGGAGATAACAGAGTGCAAAGGAGACACAGCCTATTCAGGTTCAAGTGAAACTCCCCCTACCACTCTAACTGCAGCCAAGGTCTATTCAGGTCAGCTATGAGTCACCCAGGAAAGGTAGGACACACCTCAAACCCCCCTTGTGGCTGTCTACAGTAAATGCACATATTCAGCTCCTTTTGCACCAAAAGCAGATAGTCAATATACAAAACAGAAGAGGCATACAGAATTGTTAAAAAAGAAAATGCCTTCTTTCTAAAAGTGGCATTTTCAAACACACAATTTAAAAAACATCTTCCTAAAAAGATGTGTTATTAAATTCTGAGTTCAGAGAGCTTAAACTCCACTTCCCTATCTTGCTCCTATGGAAAGTTATACTTCAAAGATGTTACAAAGCAACTTCTCATGTTGGCCTATAGGACACATAGCCTTTCAATAGGGAAAAACTAAAATCACTGTATTTCACTATCAGGAGAAGTCATACACACCAGTACATGTCCCACCTTTCACATACTCTACACCCTGCCCATGCGGGTACATTGGGCCTACCTTAGAGGTGCCTTACATGTAAGGAAAGGGAACGATTGGGCCTGGCCAGGTTGTGGAAATATGGATTTTCCTGGTCAGTTATGTCCCCTATCTTGGACCCCAACGGTTCTATGTGCATGTCACAAGTACATGTAGGTTCCCTCCAGTTCCAGTTATGAAGACGCAAATACATGTGCGTCCACCGTCAACATGTCCTCTGTCAGATCCGCCATGAATAGGCCGGATATTCCATTCCTAAGTATGAAAAGCCATCGGCTTAATATGGTTCACTTATGCCATTTTACAGTCCAGGCAAGTAGGCCCTGATTCTGTCATCAAAACTCCTTTTCCCTTCTGCCTCTGAAAGCTCCGGTCCGAGCCTGCATCTATGACCATGAACTTTGTCTCATTCTCTGCGCGGCTCACGAAGCCTGACATCAGCCTATTCTCTGCCAAGAACTGTATTTCACCTTCGAATTATCTGCCTCTCCCTCAGCCGATGCATTCCTGCCTAGTAGTTTAAGTAAACATTCTTCCAGTTATCAAGCAAAAAGGCCCATCTTCTCTGTCCTCATGCAAGTAATTCATAGCCCTGCTACTAGGAAATATTCCTACCCCCTCGCATTCAGTGTAGACACTTAGACGCTTGTACATACACGCACAGTCAGTATAGAGTAGATTCTGTCCGAGAGTCCTTCTTTTGTGGATAACATAGTTCTTTAAACATAGGATGTTAGATATGATTTGGGATTAGGTTGACTTGACCCCCCAGACTTCTCGTCTCCACATATAGAGCTAAATGTCAAGTCCTCGTCACCCCCTAGTTACACGTCAATTACACGTCATACTGCTGCGCGCGCATCTATGCCAAGTATTATCTTATAGATCCACCTATACATGACATCATAACCAATCATGTTCCTTTTTACTCATTATTACACCCATTTTCGGTTACGCAGACAAACGTCAATGTCCTTATCAAATTGTCACGCCTACTGTATTCACTTCATTATAATGTATGTACTATAAAAGTTACTTCTCTGTCAATAAAGTATGTACTTCACTTCCTGAACCCCCGTGGTGATGGAACTTGAAGCATCCGATTATAATCGATTATTGGAATAAAGCCCATTCCGAAACTCTAATATCACGGATTCTGCCTCTCATTTTACTGAGCTATTTTATAATGTTTCTGTATCAAATTCAGTCCCGGTAAAGGAATTTTTATTTACCACATGATGGCGCCCGAATAGGGACACTTTCTCATCTCACGCGCCGGCGGTGCGTTGCAGGCCCGGTCTCCTGCCACAGCTGGACGGACAATAACGCGTACCAGCAGGATTTCCTGTATCTCCCTCCGGTCAAGCGGGGGCGACTGAGACTGCGATCAACACCCAGACGAGGCGGTGAGAAGTGCGAAGTATCCCGACCAGAGCCTAGCTGAGAGAGCAAGATCCGAGGTATACAGAGACCCACCAGTCCGAAGTCAAGTCCAGTGTCCGACGAGTCGAGTCGAGTCGAGTCCAGTCCGGTTCAAGTTCAAGTTACTGAGGCCTTCCGTTTCCGAAGCTACCCGGTGAGTACCATTGCTGGGGAGGCATTTCTGACGTGCACATAGGTTGTGCCGGTCAAGACGGGTTTGGGTACACAAATCCGGTCTGCACTGTTTTAGCAGTGTATCTGTACTGTTTAGCAGTATATCAAGTATTCCGAAGTATTCCGAAGTGTCTAGTTATTGTCTAGTTATTGTCGAGAATTAAGCTTGGTGATTAGTTATGCAGACGATCATCATTGTTGTTTCAGTTAAAAGTTTAATGTTTAATGTTTAAAGTGTTTAAGTATGTTCTGTATATCGTGGTATGAATGACTGTTCATTATCGTGTTTATTGTATTATGTCTGTTCAAATTCAAGTATCAGGTCAAAATCAAGTATAAGGTCAGTTCTCAATATGCCGCTCTTTTCGAAATTAAGACAGATCACTACCAGAAAAGGGGTTCTCGAAGAAGCCGTCCCTATTCCTCCTAGGGACACTCCAGGGCACTTTATGTATCACAAACATGGCTTAGACGCTTTATTATTTCTTGATTTATGGGTAGACTATACCAAGGGATTACCAGAAAGTCAGAGGTGGCCCACAGCGGGGACCTGGGATGCAGAGTGCATCATGAAAGTCGAGGAAGAGTTATGGAAAAGGAAAGTCAGACAGTCACAGAAAGACGCCGTTGAATTATGGCGTAAAGAATCACATAGACGAACAGAAAAAGCACGTAGACAGGAAGAGAAGAGTAAAGAAAGTTCAAGCAAGGTTCAAGAAAAACTATTAATTGAGGAAGGAATCCGAGTGAAATCAGAACAAGTAGACAGACAAAGAAATGCCCTTATGAATGGTATGTATCCCCTTCTGGCCGAAGGATTACCTAAGGCTACTCCAGAGATACCGAAAGACCTGCCACCCCCATTATTTCCAATCAAGGTACATCCTAAGGGGCATCCTAGAACCGCAGAAGATGTTTTTCTTTCCTCATATTTAGATGACGCAGCTCCCGAGTATGCTAATTCCGCCCCACATAGACCGCATACCAGGGAGGTTCAACGCCAAGATCCAGTGCCCGTATCCCTACAGCAGCAAATCGAGTCACAAGTTCCGGCAAGCACATCTGTTTCTGCATCTGTTTCTACAGGTGCTTCCATAGCTGAGTCCACACCTATAGTTGCTGTGTCACGTTCGACGAATCCTTTCACACCCGACGCCCCAGATGGGGCCACGGGAGGTGCTACCAATATTTTTTCTACGCCACCCAGAATAAATAAACTTACTTTTCAAGAGTCAGCGCATTCACGTACACCCAAACTCCTTAGTGCCCGTGCGCTTAAGGAACTTCTTATAGATTGTAGATATGACCCGGTGCCTGGAAAGGAGGACGAAATGACCCTAGCATCATTGCGTATCAGACGAGCCGCAGTGTATTTAGCGAAGTTACCAGGAATGACTGCGCATCTAGATAATATATATCATTTTGTCCAAACAGGGCGAGATCCAGAATGTATTTACAGAGCTATGGAATACCAGAAAGTAGAGATACAGGGGGAACTGTTACGTTTCCTCATAAACTGTGTGATCAGAAATCAAGACCGACCGGGGGTAGACCCGGAAGTAATGAAAATTCTTACAAGATGGAGCCAGAATATATCAGAAGGGAGACATGATAAACAAAATTGTATAATAGCCATGTGTCGAAAGATCCGTAAAGAAATAGAACGCCTACACGAAGAGCGATTAGAGGTAGACGAATTCGAACAAAACGAGGAAGAAGGGTCAGGACTGCCCACAGGACAGTCGGACACCATAGCCTATGTGGGTAGAGGAAGATCTTGTAATAGGAATCAGACTAGATATCATACTGACTCAATACATCCGATATGTCCAGATAATAACAGGAATTTCCAAATACCTATAATTAATATAAGGTCTAACGAGCATTCGTTCCAAACCACCGACAAACTACTCCGAGAACGAAGGGGTTATCATTTCCTCGATTCTATGGATGAACAAGATTTAGCCAGGGCAGCTGTCCATTGGGTGGACAGTCCCGGAAAATATAGCGATGATACAGTAGTACGCACATTTTTGAATCTTACCCCAGATGAACAAAGGTTAGCTGGGATTTATATGATTCAACAACTCATTATACTATATCGGAGTCGGCATTCGGACCCTGGTCCCTTGCCTGACATACTGACTGAATTACTTATGAATAAATGGAGAGGTCCAGGTACTGAATTAATTAAAGAAATTCTAGAATCAAGAAAGCAGTATATTCTTTTTGTATGTTCAGAACATGTTCCATTGTCCGTCAAGGAAAGAACTACGTATCACATAGATAGGCAGAATCCCTGACGAGAAGTGCACCCAATAAAGGGTGAGGACAATCAGTTTAAACGTGTATTTGTATATACGCCCATATCGAAAATAGAATTGTTAGAAATGAAGAAAGTGGTACCCAGTCATGACAAAGACCCAGCGGGTTTTCACCGAGAAATTAAAGACATGTTACTCATGGGAGAGTATACCTACCCCGACATTATGACAATATTAAAGGTGTTGATGCCTGCTGGCATTTATGAGAAACTCAAGGAAAAAGAGTGGGAGGTAGGAGATCAAAAGATAGAATGGTCAGCATTAGAAGCAGAAGAAAGGGCCCGAGGTCCAGGTTCGGGGCTTGGGGATAAAACTAAAGCACTACCAGGTCTACTAGTACAGGTACTGCCACGTTTATTATCTACTAAAAAGGAAGATTGGGGTACAATTTCAGCCTGTAAACAGAAGCAAGATGAAGACACTAGCGATTACTATGCCCGATTCGAGAAATGTTTTGGTATAAATAGTGGCATAAAAGCAAGTAGCGAATCATACCCGCATCTGTTTGTAACAAAATTAGTGGAAAATGCCCTGCCCCCAGTAAAGAATAGAGTATTAAAATTCGAGAGTACCTGGCAAGGTAACACTCCAACACAAATGTTACAAATGTTACAGTACCACCACAATAGAATTAAAGAGGAACAGGAACATGAACACAGACGCATGAAAGACACGAAAATGAAAATGCTAGTTTCCCAAACAGTTCCAGCTGAAGGACATAAAAAGGGTATGACACATTCCGATTCAACCGGACCTGTAAAAGGGACATGCAATTATTGTAAAAAGCCAGGTCATTATGTACACGATTGTCCAGTCTTAAAACATAATATCGCCATAGGTAAAACACAAGAAAGATCACGGCCACTCAGACAAGATCAGAATGAACAAGGAGCTATGCAGCATGCCCAGGCCATGCCAACCGCACAACAGCCAATACACTTTGTGCCAGCTGCACCCCCATTGCCTGTTGCTGCCACACAAACAACAACACGACAAATGTATCAGACCGCCCAGTATGAATATCCCGAGTATCAGCGTTACGCATGAACAAGCCTAGAGAGGGAAGTTGACTTACCCCTTATTGAAATTCCAGTAGACCAAGAAGGACCTTATGTACATAGTGAATTATTAGGCCAAGATAGAAAATTTCTACTCGATACAGGGGCAAGTCGAACGACCATAAAACGTAGTGAAGTTCCAGGGGCACCCCTCTCAGGCTCACAGAATATTTCCCTTGGTTTTTCAGGAAAACCTATTGTTAATGAAGTGTCACAACCTCTGCCACTTACGATAGGACCTTTGACCCGAACTACAGATTTATTGCTTACCAAATCATGTCCAGAAAATCTATTAGGAATAAAAACGTTAAAAGCTCTAGGAGCTATAATATGTTGTTCTCCGGAAGGAGTAAGACTGTTTTTACGTGATTTTAAAGGTCACTATGTGTCTAGAGACATGGATCCCCGATTACAGATTTTACCTACACGACTATGGGCACAAGGCCCTACTGATGTTGGATGCATGAATATTACACCATATCGAGTCACATTAAAGGCAGGAGTGGTGCTACCACGAATGCGACAATACAAGTTACCACCAGATGCTGTAGTGGCTTTACTACAAATCATTGACGAGCTCATTGCCCAAGGAGTAGTTGTGGAAACAGACTCCAATATATGTAATTCACCGATAATACCGATTCTTAAACGAACAGATCCGAAGGCCCCGCCAGTATATCGATTGGTTATTGATCTGCGCGAGTTAAACAAATGCATTGTGCCACAATTCCCTGTGGTCCCAGATATCTCGTCATTACTGACAGCTATTGATTCCGAAGCGACATTCTTCACTGTAATCGATCTCAAGAATGCCTTTT
Source organism: Triturus cristatus (assembly GCF_964204655.1). Taxonomy (NCBI): domain Eukaryota; kingdom Metazoa; phylum Chordata; class Amphibia; order Caudata; family Salamandridae; genus Triturus; species Triturus cristatus. The sequence continues at coordinate 941,644,116 of NC_140593.1, forward strand.
TCAGCGTCCCAATAGATCCGGAAAGCCAATATTTGTTCGGATTTAGTTTAAATGGACGTAGCTTTAAATTCTCACGCGCACCTCAAGGATTTACAGAAAGCCCCAGCATCTATAGCCAAGCACTGAAACGAGAACTCGATAGTATCCACATGCCAGTTAACACTGCTCTGCTTCAATACGTCGATGATCTGCTGATCACCGCCCGAAGCGAACCTGAATGTGAAAAAGCATCACTGACAGTTTTACAATTTCTAGCCGAAAAAGGGCACAAGGTGTCCCCTTCTAAGCTGCAATTCTGTGTCCAGCGAGTTATTTATCTTGGACACTCGCTGTCCAAGGAGGGAAGGCAGCTTACACCAGACCGCATTCAGTTAATAGCTAACATGCCGATACCCAAGACACAAAAGGAGGTGCGGGCTTTCATAGGCCTCACTTCATACTGTAGACAGTGGATCCCGCAATATGCATTTCTAGCAAAACCACTCATTCAGTTGACAACCCAGGAGGCAGCCACATCGACTGTTCTCCCTTGGACTCAAGAACATACACAAGTTTTTGAAAGCCTAAAGAAAACTTTATGTCAAGCACCTGTTTTAGCAACACCATGTTACAGAAAACAGTTTACACTCTTTGTTACAGAACGCGAAGGTACTGCTTTGTCAGTACTCACACAGGATCAAGCAGGAGCACACAAACCATGTGCTTATTTTTCTAGTACATTAGATCCCGTAGCTCAGGCTTTGCCTGCATGTCTGAAATCAGTGGCAGCGACAGCTTTAGCAATCAGACAAAGCGATGCCATAGTGTTAGGACATCCATTGACAGTTCAAGTACCACACGCAGTAGAGGCTCTTATAAATAGAACACAAACACAACACTTGACCATAGCACGACTTACAGGGTATGAACTTACATTGTTTCAGCCACATATAGAAATAAGACGCTGTAACACATTGAATCCTGCCACACTTTTGCCAGTAACCGGAACAGACCCACTAGCCCATGACTGTATTGAAGTTATTACTGTAACGACAAAACCCAGACAAGACTTGACCGATGTTCCATTGTCAGATCCAGACTTGACATTTTATGTCGATGGTTCATGTATGAGAACAAGTACAGGAGAATTAGTGGCCGCTTATGCAGTCACAACAGATACTGAAGTCATTGAAACTAATCGTATAAATACTTTGTCAGCTCAAGCCGCAGAGCTCATCGCTCTGACACAAGCCTGTATTCAAACCACGAATAAAAAAGTCAACATATACACTGACTCACGTTATGCATTCGGAGTTGTACATGACTTCGGCGTGCTGTGGCGAGAGAGAGGTTATTTAACTTCCCACGGTGCCCACATTCAGCACGGACCCCTCATTCATGCCTTATTAGATGCAATACATCTACCTACTGAAATATCAATTATGAAATGTAAGGCCCATACGAAGGTTACTGATATCATTTCCCAAGGCAATGATCTAGCCGACAGAACAGCTAAACTGACCGCTCAAACTCAAACCCCTGACATGACAAAGACAATAGTCCTGACACCGACACATTGTATGACAGTTAAAGATCCTACTCTTGACGTAATTGACATACAGACACATGCTACACCAGACGAAATAAAGAAATGGACTGAATTAGGAGGGATCCAAACGGACCAAGGATGGATGATGAAGGAAAAGTCTGTATGGTTCCTTCCTGATTCAATGGTCCAAGTTATAATTAACACTATACATAGTCCGGCACATCTAGGAGAACAAGCTATGCTAGACAGCATTCAACACATTTGGTTTAATAAACATTTACGAGCAGCAGCCAAACAAAAGGTCCGTACCTGTATGATCTGTTGCCAGTTCAACCCAGGAAAAAGTGTTCCCGTAGAACAGGGTGGATTCCATCCTCCTGATCACCCTTTTGAAGTCCTACAGATGGATTATATCCAGATGGAACGATGTCGAGGATTCAAATATGTTCTCGTAGTTGTCTGCGCTCTGTCCCGTTGGACGGAGGCATACCCGGTTTCAGATTACACTGCTCCGACTACTGCCAAACAGTTGGTTCGAGAATTTTTCCCACGATACGGTTTACCACGTGCTGTTTACTCAGATAACGGCCAGCCGTTCTCATCAGAATTAATGAAACATGTTTCACTTCTGTTAGGATATCAGTGGAAATTCCACTGTGTCCGACACCCCGAGGCAGCAGGTCTCGTAGAAAGACACAACCAGATACTGAAAATCAGAATGTCCAAAATATGCAGAGAGAAAGGTGTCGACTGGGTAGTAGCGTTACCAGTTGCACTATTTTACATGAGAATGGTAGCACACTCTCGAACAGGGCTATCCCCGTATGAGGTGATCTTCGGTAGACCACCAAATATGTGGGGGACGCCTATACCACGTAAAATAACTGATATTGACTGTAATATGCTGACAGATTACCTGGCTTCCTTGATGTCTGCACTACAATCTTCTCGTTCACAGGTAGCTGCAGCCTTTCCCGACAACACTGAGGTGAAACCCCATGACGTTGTTCCGGGTAATCTTGTCTTTGTGAGGAATTTCGACCGAAAGACTCAGCTGGAGCCCAGGTGGAAAGCACCCAAGTTGGTCCTGTTGACCACAAGAACAGCCGTGAAGATCGAGGGCCGCAAGGGCTGGATTCATTCAAGCCATATTAAGAAATTTCATGGACTATCCTCGGATATAGACACTGTGCCCTGCACTACTTCACAGACTGATTCAAAACTCCCTTTTGTTGAACCGAACAAATCTGAAAGTTATAAACTAAAGCTTAGGCCCAACCAGTCGAGCAATTTGATTGTTTAAGTCCTCTCCAAGGTGAAGCGGTTGAATTGTCTCTGACATGTATCCCTTGGACCTGAGTAGAGGAAATACCCGTAAAATGTTGAAACAACAGGCGTATTGTAAATCACTGCGTAGCCACTGTATAGTGACATTATTAATTTTGTTTTTATTGAGTCTTTTAATAATTATTACAAGTATGTTGTTGCACATATATTACCCTATTTCTAGACATGTTTATAATGTTACTGCTGAACATTCTTTTAGTGACTTACCTCCGCATGAATTGTCTTATAGACTTGCGCTGCGCAATAACACTTTCATCAGTATGTTACATCATTCCCATCAGACTAGTAATGCCACAAATTGTTGGGTGTGTGGCCGACTCCCTCCCTATCAGAATTATGAAGGAGTCCTGCCATTCTTTCCACACCCATTTACACACAATGGCTCCTGTGGAGCATGGTTCAGTTTAATCAATTCCATAGACTCAGACACAGCAGTTTACCAAGATCATTGGATATGGGGAAACCTGAACCTAGTTTTACTCAAAGTCTGCTACCCTGACAAGGAGGGTCGCCCCAAAAGAACAGGAACTGATCTAGAAAATGAAGTGTATGGATTAGGTAATTTTACACCTAATCTCATGATTCTAAATGTCGTATCCGAAGTTGAACTAGTCTTACCCACCATGTCAGTATTCCCAGCAAAAGGTGAATTGTGTGTAAGAAAGGTTGGTTCCATACATATGGGCCATAGTAAATGCACTACTATAGTAGAATTCAGTGATCAAGGAAAATCTTCATTTAGAGCTTCTCGCCACTCCTACTTCATATGTGGTCAGATTGCATATATGCGTCTACCCCTAGATTGGGATGGTACCTGCTACATTGCATTCCTTTTGCCACCTGTTTTCCTAGCTCCTCCTGATTATTACAGAAATATTCATTTAGTACACAACAGAGAACGGAGAGATCTCCCCATTGTCGATTACACTGAAACGGCATGGGACAAGTATGTAGATTTTAATAAAGGCATCTTTCCCTATATAGGTACTGTTACTAATAGTAAGCTGATACGTAGATTAACTAGAACCCTTGAAGCAGTAGTGAATGAGACTATTTCCGCCTTAGGCAATTTAACGGAAGAGCACTCTGCTATGCGGATTGTTGTGCTTCAAAATCGTCTTGTCCTTGACGTCATCCTGGCTGATAGGGGCGGAGCTTGTAGGGTCATCGGATCAAGCTGCTGCGTATTCATACCAGAAAATTCGCCATCTGTATATAAAGCCATCACTCGCCTTCATAAGATTGTAAGCCAGATACACCAGAACCCAGGCACTTGGACTTGGTCCAGTTGGTTTTGGAATGCGGTATCAGCCTGGGGATGGAGAGTTTTATCCTTCCTAGGTATTGGCCTTCTCATACTATTCAGTTGCTGTCTATGTCTACAATGTGGACCAGCGATTTGTGGTCTGTGTGCCACATCGTGCATTCCACATCAAGATTTACGTTCAGGATCCCGGAAGAAGAAAGAAGAACAAATGATGCTATATGAACAGGTCAATGGATTAATGAAGATTGATATCTCTTGAAGGGCAAGTAGGGGACAAGGAGGGAATGTGGAAATCTGGATTTTCCTGGTCAGTTATGTCCCCTATCTTGGACCCCAACGGTTCTATGTGCATGTCACAAGTACATGTAGGTTCCCTCCAGTTCCAGTTATGAAGACGCAAATACATGTGCGTCCACCGTCAACATGTCCTCTGTCAGATCCGCCATGAATAGGCCGGATATTCCATTCCTAAGTATGAAAAGCCATCGGCTTAATATGGTTCACTTATGCCATTTTACAGTCCAGGCAAGTAGGCCCTGATTCTGTCATCAAAACTCCTTTTCCCTTCTGCCTCTGAAAGCTCCGGTCCGAGCCTGCATCTATGACCATGAACTTTGTCTCATTCTCTGCGCGGCTCACGAAGCCTGACATCAGCCTATTCTCTGCCAAGAACTGTATTTCACCTTCGAATTATCTGCCTCTCCCTCAGCCGATGCATTCCTGCCTAGTAGTTTAAGTAAACATTCTTCCAGTTATCAAGCAAAAAGGCCCATCTTCTCTGTCCTCATGCAAGTAATTCATAGCCCTGTTACTAGGAAATATTCCTACCCCCTCGCATTCAGTGTAGACACTTAGACGCTTGTACATACACGCACAGTCAGTATAGAGTAGATTCTGTCCGAGAGTCGTTCTTTTGTGGATAACATAGTTCTTTAAACATAGGATGTTAGATATGATTTGGGATTAGGTTGACTTGACCCCCCAGACTTCTCGTCTCCACATATAGAGCTAAATGTCAAGTCCTCGTCACCCCCTAGTTACACGTCAATTACACGTCATACTGCTGCGCGCGCATCTATGCCAAGTATTATCTTATAGATCCACCTATACATGACATCATAACCAATCATGTTCCTTTTTACTCATTATTACACCCATTTTCGGTTACGCAGACAAACGTCAATGTCCTTATCAAATTGTCACGCCTACTGTATTCACTTCATTATAATGTATGTACTATAAAAGTTACTTCTCTGTCAATAAAGTATGTACTTCACTTCCTGAACCCCCGTGGTGATGGAACTTGAAGCATCCGATTATAATCGATTATTGGAATAAAGCCCATTCCGAAACTCTAATATCACGGATTCTGCCTCTCATTTTACTGAGCTATTTTATAATGTTTCTGTATCAAATTCAGTCCCGGTAAAGGAATTTTTATTTACCACAAGGTCAACATGGCAGTTTACAACTGTGCATGCAGACTCTACAGTGGTAGGTCTGAGACACATTTACAGGGCTACGACTGTTGGTGGCACAACCAGGGATGCAAGTCCACTAGCAGTATTTGATTTACAGGCCCTGGCACACACCATGCACTTTACTAGGGACTTACCAGTAAATCAAATATGGCACTCATGGATAACCAATCATAATAACAATTTCCCAAGGGAGCACGTGCACTTTGACACTGATTAGCAGTGGCAAAGTGCCCACAGCATCTAAGCCAGCAAAAGCAAAAATCCAGTTTACCACAAAAATGCAGGAGGTGGAGGTAAAAAGTCTGTGGAAACTACGCGTAGGATGCCAAGTCTTACAAGTGTCCTCTCCAGCTGAAAAGTGGGGAGAACTACACACCCTCTTGGTAGTTCTCATCACTAAGGAGGAAGAATCTGGACAGGCCATCAGCATTGGAGTGCTCAGTACCAGGGCGGTGTTCCACTGTAAAGTCCATTCCCTGTGGGGAGATGGACCACCTCAGCAGTTTTGGGTTCTCACCCCTCATTTGCATCAACCCTCTGAGGGGCCTGTGGTCTGTCTGAACCCAGAAGTGAGTCCCAAACAAGTAGCTTCTTCAGAGCCCAGACCACAGCAAAAGCTTCTCGCTCAATTGCACTCCACCTCTGTTCCCTGGGAAGTAGTCACCTACTAATGAAAACTACAGGTTGGTCCACGCCCTATAGTACAATTATGAGAGAACTGCACCTAAACCCATGCTCTGAAGCATCAGTCTGCACAAAAAATGATTTAGAGAAATTGGTTGTCTTGAGCATGGGCACCGTGCGCATGGCAGATTTCAGGGCATCAAAAGCGCTCTGACAGGCCTCAGTCCAGATCACTTTCCTTGGCTGCTTCCTTGAAGTCATCTTTGTCAAGGGGGCACCAATGGTGCCATAACCCTTGCAAACTGTCTGTAGTAGCTGGTGAGACCTAAGAAGGCTCTCACCTCTGTCTGGGTCTTGGGGGCTCCCAAGCTAGAATGGTGTCACCCTTAGGTTGTAGGGGTGCCACCTGGTCGTTTCCTACATGGTGCTCTAAGTACACCACAGACCCCTGCCCTATCTGGCACCTACTAGCCTTGATAGTGAGGCCTGCCTTCTGCAGAGCCACTAACACTTCACAGAGGTGTTGCCAGTGTTCTTCCCAACTAGAGCTGAACACTACAATGTCATCCAGGTAGGTGGAGCTGAATTCCTCCAGCCCAGACAGTACCTGGTTGACCAGGCTCTGGAATGTGGCTGGGGCTTTCTTCAACCCAAATGCCATGACCCGGAACTGGTCCACCCATTTGGAGTTGACCTTTCTTTTGGCATCATCAATTAAGTAAATCTGCCAGTACCCAGATGTTAGATCAAAAGTGCTGAGATACCGGGCTGCTCCCAAGCGATCAATGAGCTCATTAGCTCTAGGGATGGGGTACATGTCAGTCCTGGTGACGGCATGGAGCCCACAGTAGTCCACACAGAACTGAAGTTCAGGAGTGTCACCGCGTGCAGCTGCTTTTGGAACCAAGACCACTGGGCTACTGGAGGGCTCTATCACCCCTAACGTCAACATCTTGGAAACTTCTTACTTGATGCTAGCCTTGACCCTGTCAGTCGACCTGTACATTTTGTGCTTCACAGGCAAACTGTCCCCAGGGTCCACATCATGGACACACCAGTGGGTGATTCCTGGGGTCAGGGAGAACAGGGAGGCAAACTGTTCAAGCACCTGGAGACAGTACCTCTGCTGCTCAGGAGTCAGGGTGGGAGAGAGGTTCACACCATCCATTGACCCATCATGTTCCTTGGCAGACAGAAGGTCATCATCTGTAGCCTCGAGCATAGTTACTTCAGACCTCTCAAAGTGAGATTTGAGGTGGTTCAAGAGCAGGACACTCAAAGGGGTCCTAGGAGTCTGTAAGTTCACCTAGATGGAGACTTCACGCTTGCACTCCACCACCTCAAATGGCCCAGTCGACTTGTCTTGGAGCGCACAAGGCTCTATTAGTGCCATCAGCCACATTTTTTGGCCAGGCTGAAACTCCACTAGAGTGGCATTCTGGTTGTGTCAACGTTTCATCTTCTCCTGGCTGGCTTCCAGGTTTGCCTGAGTGAACTTCCTGTGGCACTGAGTCTGGTTCCTGAAGGCCAACATGTAGCTGAACACATCCTGGGGAGTCTTACTAGAAGTTTTCTCCAAGCCCTCCTTCACCAGACTGAGAGGCCCTCTCAGAGTGTGCCCATACAACAATTCAAAGGGACTGAACCATAAAGATTTCTGTGGTACTTCCCTGTAGGCAAACAACAGGCATGGTATGAAGATGTCCACTTACACCTCATGGGTTCTCTAAGATCCATTATCATGCTTTTCAGGGTTCAGTTGAATCTCTCAACCAACCCATTTCCTTGGGAATGATAAGGAGTGGTACATTTGTACATTACACTGCAATCCTCCCACAAAGGCATCATATACCTACATATGAAGTTTGTATCTCTGTCAGATACCCCCTCTCTGGGGAACCCCACACGGCAAAAGATCCTGATCAATGCATGGCTCACCACAGGGGCAGTAATTGTCCTGAGAGGGCCAGCTTCTGGATACCGGGTGGCATGGTCCACCAAGACCAAGATATACTGGCTGCCTAAGGCTTTCTTGGGTTGCAATAGTCCCACAATATCAATGCCCCGCTCAAAGGGGTGCTCACCACGGGGAAAGTTTAGAGGAGAGCCTTACACTCCCCCCCCACTCTTGCCACTTGCCTGGCAAGTCTGACAAGACCTACAATGAGTATCAATGTGCCTTCACATTTGGGGACAAAAGAAGTGGGTGGCAAGCCTGTTAAAGCTCTTGTTGCACCTGAATGTCCTGCCAAAGGCACAGCATGAGCTAGACTCTGTAAGAAGGTCCTGAAGCACTGGGGTACCACCAGCACACAGGCTGACCCAGGTTCAGCAAACTTAAGCTCACTGTAAAGGAGACCATTCTCCCAATAAATACAATGAAAAGCAGTCTGATCACCTGGTGCCTGGTCTGCCGAAAACCAACCAAAGTAGGGCACTCCATCTGCACCGTGCAGAACTCCTCCCTGGTGGAATCCCCTTAGAAAATTACTAAATGAAGGAACATCCTGAGCATTGTTTACTCAAGAGAACACAAATATTACTTTTGATGCTTATACAAACACCACAGTTACATGATTTTCCTGAAAAGGAAAAACACACTGGCAAATCGAAAGGGAGAAATTCATATGTATAATCTCTAATTGGAGATCTTTCATGTTTTAACACTGACAAGGTACTATCAGTATCAGTGGCAACAAAAAAGAATTGTTCGTCTGTAGAAGGAGCTGTTACACATGGAGCAGGGTTGGCCCATTTTGATCGGGTGCTTTACCTCCTTCTCACTTTGGTGTCAGACATCTATCACAGCATGAAATATAGCCTAGCAGAATGCCAAATTTGCTGTGGGCACGTGTGGCACAGATTGCGCTTCTGCACTGGTATTGCATGCTCCTATACTTTCAGCCAATGTTACAATATGTACCACAAAAAAAGTTTCCTTTTCTTAAAACATTTCTCTATACTTTTTACTATAAATAAAAGTTTCTGACTTTCAAAGTGTACTACAATGAAACTAATAAAGTTAAAATCATGTAACCAACAAACATGTAATAGTTGTAACACACAATATGGACCTACACTGCCATCTTGCAGTTCTGCTAAAGTTCACAAACTGCTTGGCCTTAGGCCTTGTGACTTATTTTATTTTTTATATATATTTTTATCGTCACTTATAATACCCCAGTTTAAGTGGAAATGTTGTTATGAATTTAAGCTGATTGAATTAAATTGCATTTGTTAACGCCAACATGGTATTCCTCCCGACCTCTTAGTTAAATCCATAACCATTTTTAAATACCATACTGTCAGAAATCATAACGCACTTTAAAGTTTTTGGCGAGCTTCCAGGTGCAATACTCCAAATCTGTTTGTGCTACTCTTATTTTGAGGAAAGAAAATCTAGTAGTGGTCACAGAATATTTCAAAAGGCTTACCATCTCTTGAAATACATTACACAGTGGTGCCTGATAACAAAATAAAAATAGTGTAGATCCTCAGGCAACTACTATCTTTATTATCAAACACAGTTATTCATACTAAACTGAGCTCGTGGCCCTATGAATATAGCAAAATATCAAAAATATTTTATTATCAATAGTTGAGTCAACATACCATAACATATACATAGATATAAATAGAATATAACTCTAAAGCAATACAATCAGATCATGCACGCCTCTCATAACCATACTCATCCACAAATATCGCTCCTTATTTCAACATACAGAAAACTGTATACCATTTGAATTCCAGTTCATTTCCTGTTGTATATTTATTTTCTAGATAAACAGATCCTCATAGATACAAAGATGAACCACAAAGACACATAGTTACTTATTAATGTAACTTTGCAATTAATTATAAAGTATAGTGTGGAGCAACACAAGAAATCCAATGACAATTCATTTGGAGTTGATAGATATCAGCTGGCTGGAGTGCAAAGAGCACTAAAATTCTCTCCATGTGCTTTTCGGCACAGTGGCCTTCCTCAGGAGAGCCATACTTCTTTGGTTTGAATAATACCTGGCTCTAGCTCACAGGAGTATTTACATAAGATAATCAGTGCAGCACGACTAACAATAACGTATAACATTCCGGCCCTTCGTTGATTATATGAAAATATACCACAGTGATGTCACTGACTATGTCATAAGTGATGTAATATGTGACATTATCAGCAGTGCATTGCGGGGACATGAGTTATAGCAGCCAAATTTCTCTGGTTTTGTACGAGTGAAATGTCAGCCTAATTATAACGTCCCTGAAACCTGTGTTTTTGTCAGTGAATTTCTAAGGTTTTTTAAATGGTAATTCCTAACTATAAAGTCCCTGAAACCTCTGTTTTTTCAGTACATTTCTATGGTTTTTTAAATACTAACACTAACTATAAGATTCCTGAAACCTCTGTTTTTTTCAGTGAATTTCTAAGGTTTTTTAAATGCTGATTTCTAACTATGCCTATATAGGTAGGACATGTGCAGAAAGTGGAAGAAAGGCGCACAAAGAGCAAAAGAAGTGCAGAAAGAGGCAAGAGAGGTGCAGAAAGAGGAAGAAAGGTGCAGAAAGAAGCAGGAGAGATGCAAAAAGAGGCAACACACGTCCAGAAAGAGGAAGAGATGTGCAGAAAGAGGCAAGAGATGTGCAGAAAGAACCAACAAAGAGGCAGAAAGAGGCTATACCTTACAATAGACTCATACAAAGTAGTCTAATTACTAAACCTTCTCGGCAAAATGTCTTAAACCTATTTTTTCTCTTGAAGGTTCACTATTAATTGACTGCTCAGAATGTTAGGCCTACCAAATATGAATCAGAAATCCTAAGCATATCACTTTTGTAAGTCTGACCAAGTTTGTGAAGGTATGCATGCTTATCTCTGCTTTAACTTAGTGACATGTTAATTAAAAATAAACATAGAAATACTTGAATACCTGTGTTTCAAACAGCATACTCTGCAAATTTGTGTACAAAAAAGTGTATGCATTTTTTTCTGCTCATAATACAGGGCACATGGGTATTCAATAGTATATGTGAGGGGCTCAATAACACCTATATACATAAGACATGTCTGCCGGTGCACCTATAGGAGAAGCTACCCACTTTTTAAGCTACCATCTTCAGAGGCATAACACATGCGAGAATACATGTACAAGTTGACACATACCTCAATCACCAGAGTACGTAGACCTTTAAACTTGACAGCATGGACTTCCCATTTGAATACAGAAAGAGGCGAGAGAAGTACAGAAAGAAGCAAGATAATTGCAGAAAAGAACAAAAGAGGTGCAGAAAGAGTAGGAAATGTGCAGAAAGAGGTAAGAGAATTGCAGAAAGAGGGAAGAGGGGTGCAGAAAGAGGTAAGAGCGATGCAGAAAGAAGCAAGAGAAGTGCAGAAAGAAGTAAGAGAGGTGCAGAAAGAAGAAAGAGAAGTGCAGAAACAGGCAAGAGAGGTACAGAAAAAGGGAACAGGGGTGCAGAAAGAAGCAAGAGAGGTGCAGAAAGAGGGAAGAAAGGTACAGAAAGAGGCAAGAGGGTGCAGAAAAAAGCAAGAGATGTTCAGAAAGAAGCCAGAGAGATACTGAAAGAAGCAACACAGGTGCAGAAGGAGGCAAGAAAAGTGCAGAACGAGGCAAGAGAGTTGCAGAAACAGGCACATGTGGTGCAGAAAGAAGCAAGAGCAGTGCAGAAGGAACCAACAGAGGTACAGAAGGAGGCTAGAGGGATGCAGAAAAAAGGCAAGAGGGGTGGAGAAATAGGCAAGAAAAGACGAGAAAGAAGCAACAGAAGTGCAGAAGAAGGCAAGAGAACTGCAGAAAGAGGCGAGAGTTGCAGAAACAGGCGAGAGTTGCGGAAACAGGCAAGAGAGGTGCAGAAAAGGAAATAGGGGTGTAGACAGAGGGAAGAGAGGTGCAAAAAAGGGAAGAAGAGTACAGAAAGAGGCAAGAGGGGTGCAGAAAGAGGCAAAAGAGGTGCATAAAGAAACAAGAGCAGTGCAGAAAAAATTAACAGAGGTGCAGAAGAAGGCAAGAAGGGTACAGAAAATTGAAAGAGAGGTGCAGAAAGAAGCAAGAGCAGTGCAGAAAGAAGCAACAGAGATGCAGAAAGAAGCTGTATAGTGCAGAAACAAGTAACAGAGGTGCAGAAAGTGGCAAGAGGGGTATAGAAAGAGGCTAGAGAAGTGCAGAAAGAAGCAACAGAGGTACAGAAAGAGGGAAAAAGGGTGCAGACAGAGGCAAGAGAGGTGCAGAAACAGGTAAGAAATGTGCAGAAAGAGGCAAGAGAATTGCAGAACGAGGCAATAGAAGTGTAGAAAGAGGTAAATGAAGTGCATAAAGAGGCAAGAGAGGAGAAAAAAGAGGCAAGAGAGGAGTAGAAAGAGAGAAGAGGGCTGCAGAAAGAGACACGAGGGATGCAGAAAGAAGCAAGAGAAGTGTAGAAAAAAGCAAGAGGGGTGCAGAGAGAAGCAAGTGAAGTACAGAAAGAAGCAAGAGAAGTACAGAAAGAGGCAAGAGAGTTGCAGAAACAGGCAAGAGAGGTACAGAAAAGGGAAACACGGGTGCAGAATGAAGCAAGAGAGGTGCAGAAAGAGGGAAGAAGGGTGCAGAAAGAAGCAAGAGGGATGCAGAAAGAGAGAAGAAGGGTGCAGAAAGAAGCAAGAGAGGTACAGAAAGAAGCAACACAGGTGCAGAAGGAGGCAAGAGAAGTGCAGAAAGAGGCAAGAGAGTTGCAGAAACAGGCACATGTGGTGCAGAAAGAAGCAAGAGCAGTGCAGAAATAACCAACAGAGGTGCAGAAGGAGGCAAGAAATGTGCAGAAATAGGCAGGGAAAGTCCAGAAAGAAGCAACAGAAGTGCAGGAGGAGGCAAGAGAACTGCAGAAAGAGGCAAGAGAGTTGCAGAAACAGGCAAGAGAGGTGCAGAAAAGAGAATAGGGATGCAGAAAGAAGCACGAGAGGTGCAGAAAGAGGGAAGAAGGGTACAGAAAGAGGCAAGAGGGGTACAGAAAGAAGCAAGAGAGGTGCAGAAAGAAGCAAGAGAGGTGCAGAAAGAAGCAAGAGAAGTGCAGAAAGAAGCAACAGAGGCCCAGAAAGAGGCAAGAGGGGTACAGAAAGGGGCAATAAAAATGCAGAAAGAAGCAACAGAGGTTCAGAAGGAGGCAAGAGAAGTGCAGAAAGAGGCAAGCGAGTTGCAGAAGCAGGCAAAAGAGATACAGAAATGTTAGAAAAGGTAGACGGACCGGGAGGGTCGGCCGGGGTCAGGGGGAGAGGTCTCCGGGGAGAACCGTCTCCAGCGATCGTACAGACAAGTAACTTCCCCCCCCACAGACAGATACCACACACGGATAAGGTTCAGTGTTCTTTATAAGCACTTCTTAAGGTACGGTTGAATGGTACAAGGAGGTCTGGACTCAGGGGTCCCCTCGATTCGAGTCTCGCAAGGTAGGAAAGGGGGGTAGCGGGACAGTCTGTTTACCAGTCAGGTAGTTCGGATGAGATGATGAGCTCACAATCCTCGAGCTTGGTGGTTAGGTGGTACGGGCCGCGGTAGCGCCAGCAGGTCCCGGTGATGATGGTCGTTACAACGGGCCGCGGCAGCGCCAGCAGGTCCCAGGAAGATGGTCGATGTACGGTCCGCGGCAGTGCCAGCAGGTCCCGGTGAAGATGGTTGGTACAACGGGCCGCGGCAGCGCCAGCAGGTCCCAGGAAGATGGTCGATGTACGGTCCGCGGCAGCGCCAGCAGGTCCCGGTGAAGATGGTTGGTACAACGGGCCGCGGCAGCGCCAGCAGGTCCCAGGAAGATGGTCGATGTACGGTCCGCGGCAGCGCCAGCAGGCCCCGGTGAAGATGGTTGGTACAACGGGCCGCGGCAGCGCCAGCAGGTCCCAGGAAGATGGAGATTGCAGAAGGCCGCGGCAGCGCCAGCAGGCAGAACGATGGGTCACAAGAGCGGGCTACGGCAGCGCCAGTAGACCGTCAAGGCTGAGTTCACTCGGGGTCTCTCGACTCCAGGATACAACTGCCTTCCTGCTCCGGAGCTGCCCCAGTTATAGGGCTGGTGCCCTTTGATGTCCGGACCCTCGCACTTGGAGGTCGGAGGGTCCGGGATGAAGGTGTCCAGACACCCAGCAGGGGGTGGAGCCAGTGCCTGGGGGAGCGGGAGGCGATCGGCACCTGGCGGGGGAGAGCCTTTGACACCACGTCCTCCCATTGACCTGCCAAGTGGTCCGCTCACCTCCTGGGTGGATGGTGGTGCCGGGATATCGGGGCCGGCCAGGCCCGGGGTTGGGGTCGGGGTGCGGCCACGCGGCCGCGTGGTGCAGGGCCCAAGATGGAGGCTTGACCCGGCCGGGGAAGCCGGAGGGGCTGGACCCCGTGAGGAGTAGTGGTCCGAGGGCAGGAGATCCGTCGGGAGACGGGGTACAGGTGCTTGTCGCGGGGGTATGCCTGGTGGGCCGGAGCTTGGGCCCTGTCGTGCGGGGAGGGAGCAAGCCCCCTGTGTGGCCTGTCCAACATGCGTCCCCCCCAGCTGAAGGCGGGGAGAGTCACCCATCTCCTTGGGGGCTCTCTTCGTCGAGGCGGAAAAAGCGGGACAGGCCATCCGCGTTGGCGTGGTCTTGGCCTGGTCGGTGCTCCACGGTGAAGTCCATTCCCTGCAGGGAAATGGACCAGCGCAAGAGTTTTGGGTTCTCCCCCCGCATCTGCATCAGCCATTGCAGGGGTCGATGGTCGGTTTGTACCCGGAAGTGGGTACCGAAGAGATAGGGTCGGAGCTTTTTGAGGGCCCACACTACTGCAAATGCCTCCCTCTCGATGGTGCTCCAACGCTGTTCTCGGGCCAGGAGACGTCGACTGATGAAGGCCACCGGCTGGTCATGACCTTCGGGGTTCAACTGAGAGAGGACGGCCCCGATGCCGTGGTCGGAGGTGTCGGTCTGCACCACAAATTCCCGACTGTAATCGGGGGCCTGGAGCACAGGGGCGGTGCACAGGGCGGCCTTCAGCTTCTCGAAGGCCGCTTGACAATCAGGAGTCCAGTTAATCCGCTTCGGTTGGTTCTTGGACGTGAGACCCGTGAGGGGCCCCACGATGCTGCCGTAGTCCTTCACGAACCGCCGGTAGTAGCCGGTGAGCCCCAAGAAGGCTCGGACCTCGGTCTGGGTGACGGGAGGCTGCCAGGACTGGATGGCCGCAATCTTAAGTTGTAGGGGGGCCACCAGCCCGCTCCCCACTTGGTGCCCAAGGTAGGTCACAGACCCTTGGCCAATTTGGCACTTGCCGGCCTTAATGGTGAGGCCGGCCCGCTGGAGGGCTTGTAGGACCTCTTGGAGGTGACGGAGGTGGTCGGACCAGTGGCGGCTGTATACAGCGATATCGTCCAGGTAGGCAGCGCTGAACTCTTCGAGCCCCGCCAAGACCTGGTTCACAAGGCGTTGAAACGTGGCGGGGGCATTCTTCATGCCAAAGGGCATGACCTTGAATTGATAGTGGCCATCTGGGGTAGAGAAGGCTGACCGTTCCTGAGCCCTGGGTGTGAGGCCGATCTGCCAGTAGCCCGCTGTTAGGTCGAAGATACTAAGGTAGCGGGCGGCCCCCAGCCGGTCGATCAGCTCGTCTGCTCGGGGAATGGGATGAGCGTCGGTCCGGGTGACAGCGTTCAAGCCCCGGTAGTCGACGCAGAATCTCAGTTCAGGTGCGGTGCCGGGGGCAGCGGCTTTGGGAACCAATACAACCGGACTGGCCCAGGGACTGTCCGAGGGCTCGATGACCCCGATCGTGAGCATCTTGGCCACTTCCTCTTGTATGCAGGCCCGTACCCGATCTGGTACGCGGGAGGCCCGGTGTCGGACAGGGGGACTGTCCCCGGTGTCTACGTCGTGCAAACACCAAGGGGTGACCCCGGGGGTGAGGGAGAACAGGGCAGCGAACTGCAGCAGGAGGTTCCGGCAGTCCTGGCGTTGCTCCGAAGTGAGGGCGTCAGAGAGCCGGACCCCGTCCACGGAGCCGTCATTCTCCTGAGTCTTCAGAAGATCCGGGAGGGGTTCGGAGTCTTCCTCTGCCCCACTGTCCGTAGCCATCAGGAGGCTGAGTTCTGAGCGCACAAAGTGTGGTTTGAGTCGGTTGGTGTGGAGGACCCGAAGGGGGTTCCGAGAGGTCCCCATGTCGATGAGGTAAGTGACGGGGCTTTTGCGCTCGACCACTTTGAAGGGCCCCGTCCACTTATCTTGCAAGGCACATGGTTCGGTGGGGGACATCACCCATACCTGCTGACCAGGCTCGAATTCAACGGAGGAGGCATTGTGATCATACCACCTCTTCATGTCCTCCTGGCTGGCCTCGAGGTTTGCCTTGGCCATCTCCCTGAAGTGCCGGGTCTGGTTTCGTAGGGCCAGGATGTATTTGAAGACGTCTGGAGGGGTTGTTAGGGGGGCCATCTCCCAACCTTCCTTGACTAGGCTGAGGGGCCCTCGCACAGGGTGCCCGTACAGGAGTTCGAAAGGGCTAAAACCGAGGGACTTCTGGGGAACTTCCCGGTAGGCGAAGAGGAGGCACGGGAGTAGTACATCCCACTGGCGACGGAGGGGCTCTTCCAATCCCCCAATCATCCCCTTGAGAGTGCGGTTAAAACGCTCCACTAGTCCGTTCCCTTGGGGGTGATAGGGGGTCGTGAATCTGTAGGTGACCCCGCATTGTTGCCAGAGGGACTTCATGTATTTGGATATGAAATTTGTGCCTCGGTCGCTGACGACTTCTCGGGGGAAGCCTACCCGGGAGAAGATCCCCATTAGGGCCCGGCCAACCACCGGAGCTGTCACGGTCCGTAGGGGCACCGCCTCGGGGTAGCGGGTGGCATGGTCCACTAGCACTAAGATGAACCTGTGTCCTTGTGCCGTGCGGGGGTCCAGAGGCCCCACAATATCTATCCCCACCCTCTCGAACGGGGTGGTGACCACAGGGAAGGGTTGCAGAGGGGCTTTCAGCTTCCGACCACTCTTCCCGCTGGCTTGGCATGTGGGGCAAGATCGGCAGTGGTTCAGGACGTCATTCCTCATTTTTGGCCAGAAAAAGTGGGTCACTAGGCGACTGTACGTTTTGTCCTGGCCCAGGTGTCCAGCCAGGGGGACATCGTGGGCTAAGTTGAGCAGAAAGTCTCTGAAGCGGAGAGGTACCACCAGAACTCGACCGGCCCCCAGCTCGGCGATTCTTTGCTCGCTGTAGAGCAGGTCGTTATCCCAGTAGACCCAGTGAGTTCCGGCGGCGTCCCCTGCGTTTTGGGCGCTGGCTTGTTGGCGGAGTCCCTCGAGGGAGGGACAGGTCTTTTGTTCCTGGCGGAACTGTTCTTGGGTGGGCCCCCCTTCTTGACGCCACTGAGCCAGATCCGGAAGGTCCTGGGGTTGCGCGTCCTCTTCGGTCGTCGGGTCCGGGAGGCCGACCTCGCAGTTGCCCTCTACTGGGGCGACCGGGGGCGGAGGTGCTGGCCATTCGGGTTCTTCTGATCGGGGGGCGGCACGGGCGGCCATGGACCGGGTGGTTATGCAGGCCCAGTCCGGGAGGCCCAGCATCCCCAGGTGCTCTCTTCTCTCGACGGTGGCCCACGGGGAACTCTCGAGATCATTCCCCAGGAGGCAGTCCACGGGGGCATCGTCCCGGACCGTCACTTTCAGCAGGCCGGAGACCCCTCCCCATTCGAATGGGACGCAGGCCATTTTACACATACTCTCAGAGTTATCTGCCGAGCGGACGGGGCAGAGAATGTTCGGCAGGATCTGCTCGGGCTTCACCAGGTGACAGCGGACGGCCGTCACACTGGCGCCGGTGTCACGCAGGGCCTCGGCCCTCTGTCCATTAATGGTCACCCACTGACCGTATTTCCTGGTGTTGGCGGGTAGGGGAGCCCGCGGGACCATGTCTCTTCCCCCTAAGCACGCCAGGACCATGGCGGCCGGTTCCCACCCTTGCCGGGCCGGCTCATACTCTTCGGGTTCCTCCGATAATCGCTCTTCCCCCAGGGCGGCGGCCGCTACCTGGCGGGGCTTGGGTGTTTGGTTTAGCGGGCAGCTCGGGTCATTGGCGTAGTGGCCCAGTCGCTGGCACCGGTGGCACGTGACGTTGGCTCGGAACCCGGGCCGCAACGGGGGGTTGCCCCGCCCGGCCGGAGGCGGGGTGCTGGCCACGGGTGTTGCTGGCAAGGCGTCTCTCCCTCGACCCTGGCCCCCTCCTCCTCCCCGAGGACGGTGCTGGCCTTGGCTGCTTCTGTTCTGGTCGTGTGGCCCCTTCCGGCCCACTCGGGTGCTTTCCCATCGGTCAGCTTCGGCGGCGAGCTGCCGGGGGTCAGTCAGCTTACTGTCGAGGAGGTGCTGCCTGAGCTCGACGAAACAGTTGTTTGACAGGTGCTCCCATACCATAAGGTTGAAGAGTTGTTCGTAGGTGGTGACCTGACTCCCCTTGATCCAACCCTCGAAGGCACGGCTGAAATAGTTCACGTATTCTACCCAAGTTGTACCTGGGATCCGGGTGCAATCTCTGAACCTCTGGCGGTACATCTCGGGTGTGAGGCCGTAGCGGGTGAGGAGGGCAGCCTTCATGTGGTCGTAGGACGACATTTGGTGATCTGGGAGCTGCAGTAGGGCATCGCGACCCTCGTTGATAAACCTCCCCCAAAGTCCGGCTCCCCAATCACTCCGGTCGATCCGGTGGGAGGTCATGGCGATCTCATAGGCTTTAAACCATTGCTGTATGTCGTCTTCTCGGACATACTCGCGGACAACATCCTTGGGGATATGGACTTTTTTCTCAATTGGCCCCGGGGTGTGTGGTCGCTCAGGCACCCCCAGTTCCTTATTCTGTTTTCGCAGTTCTATCTCCGCTAGTCGGCGCTCGTGCTCGAGCGTTATTTTTTTCTCCTCCAGCTCTCTCTGTCTCTGCTTTTCTTCTCGTTCATCTCGGAGCCGCATGTCCTCGAGGTTGAGTTTCTGTTCAGCTAACTTGAGTTCCCCATCCATCTTGAGTCGTGCCATCTCCAACTCGTGTAATCTGATTCTGTCTCTTTCTCGGATCTCCTCTTGTGAGAGGCCCGTTCCCCGCTCCTCGGGAGCCGTGGCGTTCCCCTCTGGTGTGATGCTGTTTCGGTCTGGTGTGACGCTGCTTTGGTCGGAGGGTCCTGCGACCCCAGTTTCTGTCCATGACTCAAGGGCGCGCTTTAGATCATCCTTGGTACTTAGGCCGGTGGTAGCAATGCCAAGTTCTATGCAAAATTGTCTTAGTTCGCGGTGGTTGTATTCTTCTAATTTCTCCATTTGGAATTTCTCGGTGGAGCTGCTATCTTTGGTCGACATCGTGTTTTTGTCGTGGGGTGAGCTACTCTCTGTACGATTACGCGTTGATTCGGATCGTGCCGCTGGCCACCAATGTTAGAAAAGGTAGACGGACCGGGAGGGTCGGCCGGGGTCAGGGGGAGAGGTCTCCGGGGAGAACCGTCTCCAGCGATCGTACAGACAAGTAACTTCCCCCCCCACAGACAGATACCACACACGGATAAGGTTCAGTGTTCTTTATAAGCACTTCTTAAGGTACGGTTGAATGGTACAAGGAGGTCTGGACTCAGGGGTCCCCTCGATTCGAGTCTCGCAAGGTAGGAAAGGGGGGTAGCGGGACAGTCTGTTTACCAGTCAGGTAGTTCGGATGAGATGATGAGCTCACAATCCTCGAGCTTGGTGGTTAGGTGGTACGGGCCGCGGTAGCGCCAGCAGGTCCCGGTGATGATGGTCGTTACAACGGGCCGCGGCAGCACCAGCAGGTCCCAGGAAGATGGTCGATGTACGGTCCGCGGCAGTGCCAGCAGGTCCCGGTGAAGATGGTTGGTACAACGGGCCGCGGCAGCGCCAGCAGGTCCCAGGAAGATGGTCGATGTACGGTCCGCGGCAGCGCCAGCAGGTCCCGGTGAAGATGGTTGGTACAACGGGCCGCGGCAGCGCCAGCAGGTCCCAGGAAGATGGTCGATGTACGGTCCGCGGCAGCGCCAGCAGGCCCCGGTGAAGATGGTTGGTACAACGGGCCGCGGCAGCGCCAGCAGGTCCCAGGAAGATGGAGATTGCAGAAGGCCGCGGCAGCGCCAGCAGGCAGAACGATGGGTCACAAGAGCGGGCTACGGCAGCGCCAGTAGACCGTCAAGGCTGAGTTCACTCGGGGTCTCTCGACTCCAGGATACAACTGCCTTCCTGCTCCGGAGCTGCCCCAGTTATAGGGCTGGTGCCCTTTGATGTCCGGACCCTCGCACTTGGAGGTCGGAGGGTCCGGGATGAAGGTGTCCAGACACCCAGCAGGGGGTGGAGCCAGTGCCTGGGGGAGCGGGAGGCGATCGGCACCTGGCGGGGGAGAGCCTTTGACACCACGTCCTCCCATTGACCTGCCAAGTGGTCCGCTCACCTCCTGGGTGGATGGTGGTGCCGGGATATCGGGGCCGGCCAGGCCCGGGGTTGGGGTCGGGGTGCGGCCACGCGGCCGCGTGGTGCAGGGCCCAAGATGGAGGCTTGACCCGGCCGGGGAAGCCGGAGGGGCTGGACCCCGTGAGGAGTAGTGGTCCGAGGGCAGGAGATCCGTCGGGAGACGGGGTACAGGTGCTTGTCGCGGGGGTATGCCTGGTGGGCCGGAGCTTGGGCCCTGTCGTGCGGGGAGGGAGCAAGCCCCCTGTGTGGCCTGTCCAACAAGAAAGAACCAACAGATGTACAGAAGGAAGCAAGAGGGGTGCAGAAATTTGCAAGAGAGGTACAGAAAGATGCAAGAGCAGTGCAGAAAGAAGCACAAGAGGTACAGAAAGAGGCAAGAGGAGTACAGAAAGAGGCAACAGAGGTGCAGAAAGAGGCAAGAGGGGTACAGAAAGAGGTACAAGAAGTGCAGAAAGAAGCAACAAAGGTGCAGAAAGAGGCAAGAGAGGTACAGCAAGAGGCAATAGATGTGCAGAAATTTGCAAGAGAGTTACAAAAAGAAGCAAGAGAGGTGCAGAAAGAAGCAGAAGAGGTACAGAAAGAAGCAACAGAGGTGCAGAAAGAGGCAAGAGCGATGCAGAAAGAGGCAACAAGAGAAGTGCAGAAAGACGCAACAGAGGTACAGAAGGAGGCAGGAGATCAGAAAGAGGCAAGAGAGTTGCAGAAGCAGGCAAAAGAGTTGCATAATGAAGCAAGAGCAGTTCAGAAAGAACCTCCAACAGAGGTGCAGAAGGAGGAAAGAGGGGTGCAGATATTTGTAAGAGTGGTACAGAAATTTATAAGAGAGGTGCAGAAAGAAGCAAGAGCAGTGCACAAAGAAACAACAGAGGTGCAGAAGGAGGCAAGAGGGGTGCAGAAAGAGGCAAGAGAATTGTAGAAAGAGACTAAATAGGTGTAGAAAGAGGCAAGAGTGGTATAGAAAGAGGCAAGAGAGGTGCACAAAAAAGGGAACAGGGTGCAGAAAGAAGCAACAGAGGTGCAGAAAGAAGCAAGAGAAGTGCGGAAAGAAGCAACAGAGGTCCAGAAAGAGGCAAGAGAGTTGCAGAAACAGGCAAAAGAGGTGCAGAAAGAGGAAACAGGGGTGCAGACAGAGGGAAGAGAGGCATAGGAAAGGGAAGAAGAGTACAGAAAGAGGCAAGAGGGGTACAGAAATGTGCAAAAGAGATGCAGAAAGAAACAACAGAGGTGCAGAAAGAGGCAAAAGGGGTACAGAAAGAGGCAAGAGTACTGCACAAAGAAGCACAAGAGGTGCAGAAAGAGGCAAAGAGAGGTACAGCAAGAGGCAGGAGATGTGCAGAAACTTGCAAGAGAGGTACAAAAAGAAGCAAGAGAGGTGCAGAAAGAAGCAGAAGAGGTACAGAAAGAAGCAACAGAGGTACAGAAAGAGGCAAGAGCGGTACAGAAAGAGGCAACAAGAGAAGTGCAGAAAGATGCAACAGAGGTACAGAAGGAGGCAGGAGATCAGAAAGAGGCAAGAGAGTTGCAGAAGCAGGCAAAAGAGTTGCATAATGAAGCAAGAGCAGTTCAGAAAGAACCTCCAACAGAGGGGTGCAGAAATTTGCAAGAGTGGTATAGAAATGTATAAGAGAGGTGCAGAAAGAAGCAAGAGCAGTGCAAAAAGAAACAACAGAGGTGCAGAAGGAGGCAAGAGGGGTGCAGAAAGAGGCAAGAGAATTGTAGAAAGAGACTAAATAAGTGTAGAAAGAGGCAAGAGTGGTATAGAAAGAGGCAAGAGAGGTGCACAAAAAAGGGAACAGGGTGCAGAAAGAAGCAACAGAGGTGCAGAAAGAAGCAAGAGAAGTGCGAAAAGAAGCAACAGAGGTCCAGAAAGAGGCAAGAGAGTTGCAGAAACAGGCAAAAGAGGTGCAGAAAGAGGAAACAGGAGTGCAGACAAAGGGAAGAGAGGCGTAGGAAAGGGAAGAAGAGTACAGAAAGAGGCAAGAGGGGTACAGAAATGTGCAAAGTAGATGCAGAAAGAAACAACAGAGGTGCAGAAAGAGGCAAAAGGGGTAAAGAAAGAGGCAAGAGTACTGCAGAAAGAAGCACAAGAGGTGCAGAAAGAGGCAAATAGAGGTACAGCAAGAGGCAGGAGATGTGCAGAAATTTGCAAGAGAGGTACAAAAAGAAGCAAGAGAGGTGCAGAAAGAAGCAGAAGAGGTGCAGAAAGAAGCAACAGAGGTGCAGAAAGAGGCAAGAGCGGTGCACAAAGAGGCAACAAGAGAAGTGCAGAAAGACGCAACAGAGGTATAGAAGGAGGCAGGAGATGTGAAAGAGGCAATAGAGTTGCAGAAGCAGGCAAAAGAGGTGCATAATGAAGCAAGAGCAGTTCAGAAAAAACCTCCAACAGAGGTGCAGAAGGAGGAAAGAGGGGTGCAGAAATTTGCAAGAGTGGTACAGAAATGTATAAGAGAGGTGCAGAAAGAAGCAAGAGCAGTGCAAAAAGAAACAACAGAGGTGCAGAAGGAGGCAAGAGGGGTGCAGAAAGAGGCAAGAGAATTGTAGAAAGAGACTAAATAAGTACCGAAAGAGGCAAGAGTGGGATAGAAAGAGGCAAGAGAGGTGCAGAAAAAGGGAACAGGGTGCCGAAAGAAGCAACAGAGGTGCAGAAAGAAGCAAGAGAAGTGTGGAAAGAAGCAACAGAGGTCCAGAAAGAGGCAAGAGGGGTGCAGAAAGAGGCAATAGAAGTGCAGAAGGAAGTAACAGATGTGTAGAAGGCAGCAAGAGAACTGCAGAAAGGGAAGAGATTTGCAGGAGGCAAAAGAGGTGCATAGAGAATGAAGAGCAGTGCAGAAAGAACCAACAGAGGTACAGAAGAAGGCAAGAGGGGTGCAGAGATTTGCAAGAGAGGTGCAGAAAAAACAAGAGTGGTGCAGAAAGAAACAACTGAGGTACAGAAGGAGGCAGAGGGGTGCATAAAGTGGCAAGAAAAGTGGAGAAAGAAGCAAAAGAGGTACAGAAAGAGGCAAGAGGGGTACAAAAGGAGGCAACAGAGGTGCAGAAAGAGGCAAGCGAAGTACGGAAAGAGGCAAGAGAGTTGCAGAAGCATGCAAAAGATGTGCAGAAAGAGGGAACAGGGGTGCAGAGAGAGGGAAGAGAGGTGCAGAAAAGGGAAGAAGCATACAGAAAGGGGCAGGAGAGTTGCAGACAGAGGCAAAAGAGGTGCAGAAAGAAGCAAGAGCAGTGCATAAAGAACCAATAGAGGTGCAGAAGGAGGCAAGTTGGGTGCAGAAATTTACAAGAGAGGTGCAGAAAGATGCAAGAGCAGTACAGAAAGAAACAACAGAGGTGCAGAAAGAGGCAAGAGAAGTGGAGAAAGAAGCAAAAGAGGAGCAGAAAGAGGCAAGAGGGATACAGAAAGAGGCAAGAGAGGTGCAGAAAGAGTCAAGAGAGATGCACAAAGAGGGGAGCAGGGTGCAGAAAGGAGCAAGAGGGTGCAGAGAGAAGCAAAGGAGGTGCAGAAATAAGCAAGAGAAGTGCAGAAAGAAGCAACAGAGGTGCACAAAGATAGCACAGGGGTGCAGACAGAGGCAAGAGAGGTAAAGAAAAAGGGAAAAATAGTTCAGAAAGAAGCAAGAGGGGTGCAGAAGTTTACAAGAGAGGTGCAGAAAGAAGCAAGAGCAGTGCAGAAAGAAGCAATGGAGGTGCAGAAAGAAGAAAAAGAGGAGCAGAAAGAGGCAAGATGGGTACAGAAAGAGGCAAGAGAGGTGACGAAAGAGGCAAGAGAGATATAGAAATGTGCAAGAGAGGTACAGAAAGATGCAAGAGAGGTGAAGAAAGAAGTAAGAGAAATGCATAAAGAAGCAACAGAGGTGCAGAAGGAGGCAAGAGAATGTCAGAAAGAAGCAGAAGAGTTTCAGAAACAGGCAAAAGAGGTCCATAAAGAAGCAAGAGCAATGCATAAATAACCAACAGAGGTGCAGAAAGAGGCAATAGAAGTGCAGAAAGAAACAACAAAGGTACAGAAAGAAGAAAGAGAAGTGCAGAAAGAAGCAAAAGAAGTGCAGGAAGAGGCAAGAGGGGTAAAGAAAGAGGCAAGAGAGGTGTAGAATGAGCTAAGAAAGGTGCACAAAGAGGGAAGAAGGGTGCAGAAAGATGCAAGAGAGGTGCAGAAAGAAGCAAGAAAAGTGCAGAAACAAGCAATGGAGGTGCAGAAAGAGGCGGGAGGAGTACAGAAAGAGGCTTGAGAGTTACAGAAACAGGCAAAAGAGGTGCAGAAAGAAGGAACAGGGGTGCACACTGAGGCAAGAGAGGTGCATAAACAGGGAAGACTACAGCAAGAGGCAAGAGGGGTGCAGAAATTTACAAGAGAGGTGCAGAATGAAGCAAGAGCAGAGCAGAAAGAACCAAGAGGGGTGCAGAAAAAGGCAAGGGTAGTGCGGAAAGAAACAAAAGAGGTGCAGAAAGAGGAAGAGGTGCACAGAAATTTACAAGAGAGGTGTAGAAATTTACAAGAGCGGTGCAGAAATTTGCAAGAGAGGTACAGTAAGAAGCAAGAGCGGTGCAGAAAGAAGCAAGAGAAATGCTGAAAGAAGCAACAGTGGTGCAGATAGAGGCAGGAGGGGTGCAGAAAGAAGCAACAGAGGTGCAGAAAGAGGCATGAGGGGTACAGAAAGAAGCAAGAGAGTTGCAGAAACAGGCAAAAGAGTTGCAGAAAGAGATGAGGGGTGCAGAAAGATGCAAAATAGGTGTACACAGAGGCAAGAGAGGTAAACAAAAAGGGAAAAAGAGTGCAGAAAGAAGCAAGAGGGGTGCAGAAATTTGCAAGAGAGGTGCAGAAAGAAGCAAGAGCAGTGCAGAAAGAACCAATGGAGGTACAGAAAGAGGCAAGAGGGGTACAGAAAGAAGCAAGAGTTGCAGAAACAGGCAAAAGAGGTACAGAAAGAGGCAAGAGAGTTGCAGAAACAGGCACATGTGGTGCAGAAAGAAGCAAGAGCAGTGCAGAAATAACCAACAGAGGTGCAGAAGGAGGCAAGAAATGTGCAGAAATAGGCAGGAAAAGTCCAGAAAGAAGCAACAGAAGTGCAAGAGGAGGCAAGAGATCTGCAGAAAGAGGCAAGAGAGTTGCAGAAACAGGCAAGAGAGGTGCAGAAAAGAGAATAGGGATGCAGAAAGAAGCAAGAGAGGTGCAGAAAGAGGGAAGAAGGGTACAGAAAGAGGCAAGAGGGGTAGAGAAAGAAGCAAGAGAGGTGCAGAAAGAAGCAAGAGAGGTGCAGAAAGAAGCAAGAGAAGTGCAGAAAGAAGCAACAGAGGCGCAGAAAGAGGCAAGAGGGGTACATAAAGGGGCAATAAAAATGCAGAAAGAAGCAACAGAGGTTCAGAAGGAGGCAAGAGAAGTGCAGAAACAGGCACATGTGGTGCAGAAAGAAGCAAGAGCAGTGCAGAAGGAACCAACAGAGGTACAGAAGGAGGCTAGAGGGATGCAGAAAAAAGGCAAGAGGGGTGGAGAAATAGGCAAGAAAAGACGAGAAAGAAGCAACAGAAGTGCAGAAGAAGGCAAGAGAACTGCAGAAAGAGGCGAGAGTTGCAGAAACAGGCGAGAGTTGCGGAAACAGGCAAGAGAGGTGCAGAAAAGGAAATAGGGGTGTAGACAGAGGGAAGAGAGGTGCAAAAAAGGGAAGAAGAGTACAGAAAGAGGCAAGAGGGGTGCAGAAAGAGGCAAAAGAGGTGCATAAAGAAACAAGAGCAGTGCAGAAAAAATTAACAGAGGTGCAGAAGAAGGCAAGAAGGGTACAGAAAATTGAAAGAGAGGTGCAGAAAGAAGCAAGAGCAGTGCAGAAAGAAGCAACAGAGATGCAGAAAGAAGCTGTATAGTGCAGAAACAAGTAACAGAGGTGCAGAAAGTGGCAAGAGGGGTATAGAAAGAGGCTAGAGAAGTGCAGAAAGAAGCAACAGAGGTACAGAAAGAGGGAAAAAGGGTGCAGACAGAGGCAAGAGAGGTGCAGAAACAGGTAAGAAATGTGCAGAAAGAGGCAAGAGAATTGCAGAACGAGGCAATAGAAGTGTAGAAAGAGGTAAATGAAGTGCATAAAGAGGCAAGAGAGGAGAAAAAAGAGGCAAGAGAGGAGTAGAAAGAGAGAAGAGGGCTGCAGAAAGAGACACGAGGGATGCAGAAAGAAGCAAGAGAAGTGTAGAAAAAAGCAAGAGGGGTGCAGAGAGAAGCAAGTGAAGTACAGAAAGAAGCAAGAGAAGTACAGAAAGAGGCAAGAGAGTTGCAGAAACAGGCAAGAGAGGTACAGAAAAGGGAAACACGGGTGCAGAATGAAGCAAGAGAGGTGCAGAAAGAGGGAAGAAGGGTGCAGAAAGAAGCAAGAGGGATGCAGAAAGAGAGAAGAAGGGTGCAGAAAGAAGCAAGAGAGGTACAGAAAGAAGCAACACAGGTGCAGAAGGAGGCAAGAGAAGTGCAGAAAGAGGCAAGAGAGTTGCAGAAACAGGCACATGTGGTGCAGAAAGAAGCAAGAGCAGTGCAGAAATAACCAACAGAGGTGCAGAAGGAGGCAAGAAATGTGCAGAAATAGGCAGGGAAAGTCCAGAAAGAAGCAACAGAAGTGCAGGAGGAGGCAAGAGAACTGCAGAAAGAGGCAAGAGAGTTGCAGAAACAGGCAAGAGAGGTGCAGAAAAGAGAATAGGGATGCAGAAAGAAGCACGAGAGGTGCAGAAAGAGGGAAGAAGGGTACAGAAAGAGGCAAGAGGGGTACAGAAAGAAGCAAGAGAGGTGCAGAAAGAAGCAAGAGAGGTGCAGAAAGAAGCAAGAGAAGTGCAGAAAGAAGCAACAGAGGCCCAGAAAGAGGCAAGAGGGGTACAGAAAGGGGCAATAAAAATGCAGAAAGAAGCAACAGAGGTTCAGAAGGAGGCAAGAGAAGTGCAGAAAGAGGCAAGCGAGTTGCAGAAGCAGGCAAAAGAGATACAGAAATGTTAGAAAAGGTAGACGGACCGGGAGGGTCGGCCGGGGTCAGGGGGAGAGGTCTCCGGGGAGAACCGTCTCCAGCGATCGTACAGACAAGTAACTTCCCCCCCCACAGACAGATACCACACACGGATAAGGTTCAGTGTTCTTTATAAGCACTTCTTAAGGTACGGTTGAATGGTACAAGGAGGTCTGGACTCAGGGGTCCCCTCGATTCGAGTCTCGCAAGGTAGGAAAGGGGGGTAGCGGGACAGTCTGTTTACCAGTCAGGTAGTTCGGATGAGATGATGAGCTCACAATCCTCGAGCTTGGTGGTTAGGTGGTACGGGCCGCGGTAGCGCCAGCAGGTCCCGGTGATGATGGTCGTTACAACGGGCCGCGGCAGCGCCAGCAGGTCCCAGGAAGATGGTCGATGTACGGTCCGCGGCAGTGCCAGCAGGTCCCGGTGAAGATGGTTGGTACAACGGGCCGCGGCAGCGCCAGCAGGTCCCAGGAAGATGGTCGATGTACGGTCCGCGGCAGCGCCAGCAGGTCCCGGTGAAGATGGTTGGTACAACGGGCCGCGGCAGCGCCAGCAGGTCCCAGGAAGATGGTCGATGTACGGTCCGCGGCAGCGCCAGCAGGCCCCGGTGAAGATGGTTGGTACAACGGGCCACGGCAGCGCCAGCAGGTCCCAGGAAGATGGAGATTGCAGAAGGCCGCGGCAGCGCCAGCAGGCAGAACGATGGGTCACAAGAGCGGGCTACGGCAGCGCCAGTAGACCGTCAAGGCTGAGTTCACTCGGGGTCTCTCGACTCCAGGATACAACTGCCTTCCTGCTCCGGAGCTGCCCCAGTTATAGGGCTGGTGCCCTTTGATGTCCGGACCCTCGCACTTGGAGGTCGGAGGGTCCGGGATGAAGGTGTCCAGACACCCAGCAGGGGGTGGAGCCAGTGCCTGGGGGAGCGGGAGGCGATCGGCACCTGGCGGGGGAGAGCCTTTGACACCACGTCCTCCCATTGACCTGCCAAGTGGTCCGCTCACCTCCTGGGTGGATGGTGGTGCCGGGATATCGGGGCCGGCCAGGCCCGGGGTTGGGGTCGGGGTGCGGCCACGCGGCCGCGTGGTGCAGGGCCCAAGATGGAGGCTTGACCCGGCCGGGGAAGCCGGAGGGGCTGGACCCCGTGAGGAGTAGTGGTCCGAGGGCAGGAGATCCGTCGGGAGACGGGGTACAGGTGCTTGTCGCGGGGGTATGCCTGGTGGGCCGGAGCTTGGGCCCTGTCGTGCGGGGAGGGAGCAAGCCCCCTGTGTGGCCTGTCCAACATGCGTCCCCCCCAGCTGAAGGCGGGGAGAGTCACCCATCTCCTTGGGGGCTCTCTTCGTCGAGGCGGAAAAAGCGGGACAGGCCATCCGCGTTGGCGTGGTCTTGGCCTGGTCGGTGCTCCACGGTGAAGTCCATTCCCTGCAGGGAAATGGACCAGCGCAAGAGTTTTGGGTTCTCCCCCCGCATCTGCATCAGCCATTGCAGGGGTCGATGGTCGGTTTGTACCCGGAAGTGGGTACCGAAGAGATAGGGTCGGAGCTTTTTGAGGGCCCACACTACTGCAAATGCCTCCCTCTCGATGGTGCTCCAACGCTGTTCTCGGGCCAGGAGACGTCGACTGATGAAGGCCACCGGCTGGTCATGACCTTCGGGGTTCAACTGAGAGAGGACGGCCCCGATGCCGTGGTCGGAGGTGTCGGTCTGCACCACAAATTCCCGACTGTAATCGGGGGCCTGGAGCACAGGGGCGGTGCACAGGGCGGCCTTCAGCTTCTCGAAGGCCGCTTGACAATCAGGAGTCCAGTTAATCCGCTTCGGTTGGTTCTTGGACGTGAGACCCGTGAGGGGCCCCACGATGCTGCCGTAGTCCTTCACGAACCGCCGGTAGTAGCCGGTGAGCCCCAAGAAGGCTCGGACCTCGGTCTGGGTGACGGGAGGCTGCCAGGACTGGATGGCCGCAATCTTAAGTTGTAGGGGGGCCACCAGCCCGCTCCCCACTTGGTGCCCAAGGTAGGTCACAGACCCTTGGCCAATTTGGCACTTGCCGGCCTTAATGGTGAGGCCGGCCCGCTGGAGGGCTTGTAGGACCTCTTGGAGGTGACGGAGGTGGTCGGACCAGTGGCGGCTGTATACAGCGATATCGTCCAGGTAGGCAGCGCTGAACTCTTCGAGCCCCGCCAAGACCTGGTTCACAAGGCGTTGAAACGTGGCGGGGGCATTCTTCATGCCAAAGGGCATGACCTTGAATTGATAGTGGCCATCTGGGGTAGAGAAGGCTGACCGTTCCTGAGCCCTGGGTGTGAGGCCGATCTGCCAGTAGCCCGCTGTTAGGTCGAAGATACTAAGGTAGCGGGCGGCCCCCAGCCGGTCGATCAGCTCGTCTGCTCGGGGAATGGGATGAGCGTCGGTCCGGGTGACAGCGTTCAAGCCCCGGTAGTCGACGCAGAATCTCAGTTCAGGTGCGGTGCCGGGGGCAGCGGCTTTGGGAACCAATACAACCGGACTGGCCCAGGGACTGTCCGAGGGCTCGATGACCCCGATCGTGAGCATCTTGGCCACTTCCTCTTGTATGCAGGCCCGTACCCGATCGGGTACGCGGGAGGCCCGGTGTCGGACAGGGGGACTGTCCCCGGTGTCTACGTCGTGCAAACACCAAGGGGTGACCCCGGGGGTGAGGGAGAACAGGGCAGCGAACTGCAGCAGGAGGTTCCGGCAGTCCTGGCGTTGCTCCGAAGTGAGGGCGTCAGAGAGCCGGACCCCGTCCACGGAGCCGTCATTCTCCTGAGTCTTCAGAAGATCCGGGAGGGGTTCGGAGTCTTCCTCTGCCCCACTGTCCGTAGCCATCAGGAGGCTGAGTTCTGAGCGCACAAAGTGTGGTTTGAGTCGGTTGGTGTGGAGGACCCGAAGGGGGTTCCGAGAGGTCCCCATGTCGATGAGGTAAGTGACGGGGCTTTTGCGCTCGACCACTTTGAAGGGCCCCGTCCACTTATCTTGCAAGGCACATGGTTCGGTGGGGGACATCACCCATACCTGCTGACCAGGCTCGAATTCAACGGAGGAGGCATTGTGATCATACCACCTCTTCATGTCCTCCTGGCTGGCCTCGAGGTTTGCCTTGGCCATCTCCCTGAAGTGCCGGGTCTGGTTTCGTAGGGCCAGGATGTATTTGAAGACGTCTGGAGGGGTTGTTAGGGGGGCCATCTCCCAACCTTCCTTGACTAGGCTGAGGGGCCCTCGCACAGGGTGCCCGTACAGGAGTTCGAAAGGGCTAAAACCGAGGGACTTCTGGGGAACTTCCCGGTAGGCGAAGAGGAGGCACGGGAGTAGTACATCCCACTGGCGACGGAGGGGCTCTTCCAATCCCCCAATCATCCCCTTGAGAGTGCGGTTAAAACGCTCCACTAGTCCGTTCCCTTGGGGGTGATAGGGGGTCGTGAATCTGTAGGTGACCCCGCATTGTTGCCAGAGGGACTTCATGTATTTGGATATGAAATTTGTGCCTCGGTCGCTGACGACTTCTCGGGGGAAGCCTACCCGGGAGAAGATCCCCATTAGGGCCCGGCCAACCACCGGAGCTGTCACGGTCCGTAGGGGCACCGCCTCGGGGTAGCGGGTGGCATGGTCCACTAGCACTAAGATGAACCTGTGTCCTTGTGCCGTGCGGGGGTCCAGAGGCCCCACAATATCTATCCCCACCCTCTCGAACGGGGTGGTGACCACAGGGAAGGGTTGCAGAGGGGCTTTCAGCTTCC
This sequence comes from Triturus cristatus, assembly GCF_964204655.1. Taxonomy (NCBI): domain Eukaryota; kingdom Metazoa; phylum Chordata; class Amphibia; order Caudata; family Salamandridae; genus Triturus; species Triturus cristatus. The sequence goes on from NC_140593.1 coordinate 941,675,520, forward strand.
GACCACTCTTCCCGCTGGCTTGGCATGTGGGGCAAGATCGGCAGTGGTTCAGGACGTCATTCCTCATTTTTGGCCAGAAAAAGTGGGTCACTAGGCGACTGTACGTTTTGTCCTGGCCCAGGTGTCCAGCCAGGGGGACATCGTGGGCTAAGTTGAGCAGAAAGTCTCTGAAGCGGAGAGGTACCACCAGAACTCGACCGGCCCCCAGCTCGGCGATTCTTTGCTCGCTGTAGAGCAGGTCGTTATCCCAGTAGACCCAGTGAGTTCCGGCGGCGTCCCCTGCGTTTTGGGCGCTGGCTTGTTGGCGGAGTCCCTCGAGGGAGGGACAGGTCTTTTGTTCCTGGCGGAACTGTTCTTGGGTGGGCCCCCCTTCTTGACGCCACTGAGCCAGATCCGGAAGGTCCTGGGGTTGCGCGTCCTCTTCGGTCGTCGGGTCCGGGAGGCCGACCTCGCAGTTGCCCTCTACTGGGGCGACCGGGGGCGGAGGTGCTGGCCATTCGGGTTCTTCTGATCGGGGGGCGGCACGGGCGGCCATGGACCGGGTGGTTATGCAGGCCCAGTCCGGGAGGCCCAGCATCCCCAGGTGCTCTCTTCTCTCGACGGTGGCCCACGGGGAACTCTCGAGATCATTCCCCAGGAGGCAGTCCACGGGGGCATCGTCCCGGACCGTCACTTTCAGCAGGCCGGAGACCCCTCCCCATTCGAATGGGACGCAGGCCATTTTACACATACTCTCAGAGTTATCTGCCGAGCGGACGGGGCAGAGAATGTTCGGCAGGATCTGCTCGGGCTTCACCAGGTGACAGCGGACGGCCGTCACACTGGCGCCGGTGTCACGCAGGGCCTCGGCCCTCTGTCCATTAATGGTCACCCACTGACCGTATTTCCTGGTGTTGGCGGGTAGGGGAGCCCGCGGGACCATGTCTCTTCCCCCTAAGCACGCCAGGACCATGGCGGCCGGTTCCCACCCTTGCCGGGCCGGCTCATACTCTTCGGGTTCCTCCGATAATCGCTCTTCCCCCAGGGCGGCGGCCGCTACCTGGCGGGGCTTGGGTGTTTGGTTTAGCGGGCAGCTCGGGTCATTGGCGTAGTGGCCCAGTCGCTGGCACCGGTGGCACGTGACGTTGGCTCGGAACCCGGGCCGCAACGGGGGGTTGCCCCGCCCGGCCGGAGGCGGGGTGCTGGCCACGGGTGTTGCTGGCAAGGCGTCTCTCCCTCGACCCTGGCCCCCTCCTCCTCCCCGAGGACGGTGCTGGCCTTGGCTGCTTCTGTTCTGGTCGTGTGGCCCCTTCCGGCCCACTCGGGTGCTTTCCCATCGGTCAGCTTCGGCGGCGAGCTGCCGGGGGTCAGTCAGCTTACTGTCGAGGAGGTGCTGCCTGAGCTCGACGAAACAGTTGTTTGACAGGTGCTCCCATACCATAAGGTTGAAGAGTTGTTCGTAGGTGGTGACCTGACTCCCCTTGATCCAACCCTCGAAGGCACGGCTGAAATAGTTCACGTATTCTACCCAAGTTGTACCTGGGATCCGGGTGCAATCTCTGAACCTCTGGCGGTACATCTCGGGTGTGAGGCCGTAGCGGGTGAGGAGGGCAGCCTTCATGTGGTCGTAGGACGACATTTGGTGATCTGGGAGCTGCAGTAGGGCATCGCGACCCTCGTTGATAAACCTCCCCCAAAGTCCGGCTCCCCAATCACTCCGGTCGATCCGGTGGGAGGTCATGGCGATCTCATAGGCTTTAAACCATTGCTGTATGTCGTCTTCTCGGACATACTCGCGGACAACATCCTTGGGGATATGGACTTTTTTCTCAATTGGCCCCGGGGTGTGTGGTCGCTCAGGCACCCCCAGTTCCTTATTCTGTTTTCGCAGTTCTATCTCCGCTAGTCGGCGCTCGTGCTCGAGCGTTATTTTTTTCTCCTCCAGCTCTCTCTGTCTCTGCTTTTCTTCTCGTTCATCTCGGAGCCGCATGTCCTCGAGGTTGAGTTTCTGTTCAGCTAACTTGAGTTCCCCATCCATCTTGAGTCGTGCCATCTCCAACTCGTGTAATCTGATTCTGTCTCTTTCTCGGATCTCCTCTTGTGAGAGGCCCGTTCCCCGCTCCTCGGGAGCCGTGGCGTTCCCCTCTGGTGTGATGCTGTTTCGGTCTGGTGTGACGCTGCTTTGGTCGGAGGGTCCTGCGACCCCAGTTTCTGTCCATGACTCAAGGGCGCGCTTTAGATCATCCTTGGTACTTAGGCCGGTGGTAGCAATGCCAAGTTCTATGCAAAATTGTCTTAGTTCGCGGTGGTTGTATTCTTCTAATTTCTCCATTTGGAATTTCTCGGTGGAGCTGCTATCTTTGGTCGACATCGTGTTTTTGTCGTGGGGTGAGCTACTCTCTGTACGATTACGCGTTGATTCGGATCGTGCCGCTGGCCACCAATGTTAGAAAAGGTAGACGGACCGGGAGGGTCGGCCGGGGTCAGGGGGAGAGGTCTCCGGGGAGAACCGTCTCCAGCGATCGTACAGACAAGTAACTTCCCCCCCCACAGACAGATACCACACACGGATAAGGTTCAGTGTTCTTTATAAGCACTTCTTAAGGTACGGTTGAATGGTACAAGGAGGTCTGGACTCAGGGGTCCCCTCGATTCGAGTCTCGCAAGGTAGGAAAGGGGGGTAGCGGGACAGTCTGTTTACCAGTCAGGTAGTTCGGATGAGATGATGAGCTCACAATCCTCGAGCTTGGTGGTTAGGTGGTACGGGCCGCGGTAGCGCCAGCAGGTCCCGGTGATGATGGTCGTTACAACGGGCCGCGGCAGCACCAGCAGGTCCCAGGAAGATGGTCGATGTACGGTCCGCGGCAGTGCCAGCAGGTCCCGGTGAAGATGGTTGGTACAACGGGCCGCGGCAGCGCCAGCAGGTCCCAGGAAGATGGTCGATGTACGGTCCGCGGCAGCGCCAGCAGGTCCCGGTGAAGATGGTTGGTACAACGGGCCGCGGCAGCGCCAGCAGGTCCCAGGAAGATGGTCGATGTACGGTCCGCGGCAGCGCCAGCAGGCCCCGGTGAAGATGGTTGGTACAACGGGCCGCGGCAGCGCCAGCAGGTCCCAGGAAGATGGAGATTGCAGAAGGCCGCGGCAGCGCCAGCAGGCAGAACGATGGGTCACAAGAGCGGGCTACGGCAGCGCCAGTAGACCGTCAAGGCTGAGTTCACTCGGGGTCTCTCGACTCCAGGATACAACTGCCTTCCTGCTCCGGAGCTGCCCCAGTTATAGGGCTGGTGCCCTTTGATGTCCGGACCCTCGCACTTGGAGGTCGGAGGGTCCGGGATGAAGGTGTCCAGACACCCAGCAGGGGGTGGAGCCAGTGCCTGGGGGAGCGGGAGGCGATCGGCACCTGGCGGGGGAGAGCCTTTGACACCACGTCCTCCCATTGACCTGCCAAGTGGTCCGCTCACCTCCTGGGTGGATGGTGGTGCCGGGATATCGGGGCCGGCCAGGCCCGGGGTTGGGGTCGGGGTGCGGCCACGTGGCCGCGTGGTGCAGGGCCCAAGATGGAGGCTTGACCCGGCCGGGGAAGCCGGAGGGGCTGGACCCCGTGAGGAGTAGTGGTCCGAGGGCAGGAGATCCGTCGGGAGACGGGGTACAGGTGCTTGTCGCGGGGGTATGCCTGGTGGGCCGGAGCTTGGGCCCTGTCGTGCGGGGAGGGAGCAAGCCCCCTGTGTGGCCTGTCCAACAAGAAAGAACCAACAGATGTACAGAAGGAAGCAAGAGGGGTGCAGAAATTTGCAAGAGAGGTACAGAAAGATGCAAGAGCAGTGCAGAAAGAAGCACAAGAGGTACAGAAAGAGGCAAGAGGAGTACAGAAAGAGGCAACAGAGGTGCAGAAAGAGGCAAGAGGGGTACAGAAAGAGGTACAAGAAGTGCAGAAAGAAGCAACAAAGGTGCAGAAAGAGGCAAGAGAGGTACAGCAAGAGGCAATAGATGTGCAGAAATTTGCAAGAGAGTTACAAAAAGAAGCAAGAGAGGTGCAGAAAGAAGCAGAAGAGGTACAGAAAGAAGCAACAGAGGTGCAGAAAGAGGCAAGAGCGATGCAGAAAGAGGCAACAAGAGAAGTGCAGAAAGACGCAACAGAGGTACAGAAGGAGGCAGGAGATCAGAAAGAGGCAAGAGAGTTGCAGAAGCAGGCAAAAGAGTTGCATAATGAAGCAAGAGCAGTTCAGAAAGAACCTCCAACAGAGGTGCAGAAGGAGGAAAGAGGGGTGCAGATATTTGTAAGAGTGGTACAGAAATTTATAAGAGAGGTGCAGAAAGAAGCAAGAGCAGTGCACAAAGAAACAACAGAGGTGCAGAAGGAGGCAAGAGGGGTGCAGAAAGAGGCAAGAGAATTGTAGAAAGAGACTAAATAGGTGTAGAAAGAGGCAAGAGTGGTATAGAAAGAGGCAAGAGAGGTGCACAAAAAAGGGAACAGGGTGCAGAAAGAAGCAACAGAGGTGCAGAAAGAAGCAAGAGAAGTGCGGAAAGAAGCAACAGAGGTCCAGAAAGAGGCAAGAGAGTTGCAGAAACAGGCAAAAGAGGTGCAGAAAGAGGAAACAGGGGTGCAGACAGAGGGAAGAGAGGCATAGGAAAGGGAAGAAGAGTACAGAAAGAGGCAAGAGGGGTACAGAAATGTGCAAAAGAGATGCAGAAAGAAACAACAGAGGTGCAGAAAGAGGCAAAAGGGGTACAGAAAGAGGCAAGAGTACTGCACAAAGAAGCACAAGAGGTGCAGAAAGAGGCAAAGAGAGGTACAGCAAGAGGCAGGAGATGTGCAGAAACTTGCAAGAGAGGTACAAAAAGAAGCAAGAGAGGTGCAGAAAGAAGCAGAAGAGGTACAGAAAGAAGCAACAGAGGTACAGAAAGAGGCAAGAGCGGTACAGAAAGAGGCAACAAGAGAAGTGCAGAAAGATGCAACAGAGGTACAGAAGGAGGCAGGAGATCAGAAAGAGGCAAGAGAGTTGCAGAAGCAGGCAAAAGAGTTGCATAATGAAGCAAGAGCAGTTCAGAAAGAACCTCCAACAGAGGGGTGCAGAAATTTGCAAGAGTGGTATAGAAATGTATAAGAGAGGTGCAGAAAGAAGCAAGAGCAGTGCAAAAAGAAACAACAGAGGTGCAGAAGGAGGCAAGAGGGGTGCAGAAAGAGGCAAGAGAATTGTAGAAAGAGACTAAATAAGTGTAGAAAGAGGCAAGAGTGGTAAAGAAAGAGGCAAGAGAGGTGCACAAAAAAGGGAACAGGGTGCAGAAAGAAGCAACAGAGGTGCAGAAAGAAGCAAGAGAAGTGCGAAAAGAAGCAACAGAGGTCCAGAAAGAGGCAAGAGAGTTGCAGAAACAGGCAAAAGAGGTGCAGAAAGAGGAAACAGGAGTGCAGACAAAGGGAAGAGAGGCGTAGGAAAGGGAAGAAGAGTACAGAAAGAGGCAAGAGGGGTACAGAAATGTGCAAAGTAGATGCAGAAAGAAACAACAGAGGTGCAGAAAGAGGCAAAAGGGGTAAAGAAAGAGGCAAGAGTACTGCAGAAAGAAGCACAAGAGGTGCAGAAAGAGGCAAATAGAGGTACAGCAAGAGGCAGGAGATGTGCAGAAATTTGCAAGAGAGGTACAAAAAGAAGCAAGAGAGGTGCAGAAAGAAGCAGAAGAGGTGCAGAAAGAAGCAACAGAGGTGCAGAAAGAGGCAAGAGCGGTGCACAAAGAGGCAACAAGAGAAGTGCAGAAAGACGCAACAGAGGTATAGAAGGAGGCAGGAGATGTGAAAGAGGCAATAGAGTTGCAGAAGCAGGCAAAAGAGGTGCATAATGAAGCAAGAGCAGTTCAGAAAAAACCTCCAACAGAGGTGCAGAAGGAGGAAAGAGGGGTGCAGAAATTTGCAAGAGTGGTACAGAAATGTATAAGAGAGGTGCAGAAAGAAGCAAGAGCAGTGCAAAAAGAAACAACAGAGGTGCAGAAGGAGGCAAGAGGGGTGCAGAAAGAGGCAAGAGAATTGTAGAAAGAGACTAAATAAGTACCGAAAGAGGCAAGAGTGGGATAGAAAGAGGCAAGAGAGGTGCAGAAAAAGGGAACAGGGTGCCGAAAGAAGCAACAGAGGTGCAGAAAGAAGCAAGAGAAGTGTGGAAAGAAGCAACAGAGGTCCAGAAAGAGGCAAGAGGGGTGCAGAAAGAGGCAATAGAAGTGCAGAAGGAAGTAACAGATGTGTAGAAGGCAGCAAGAGAACTGCAGAAAGGGAAGAGATTTGCAGGAGGCAAAAGAGGTGCATAGAGAATGAAGAGCAGTGCAGAAAGAACCAACAGAGGTACAGAAGAAGGCAAGAGGGGTGCAGAGATTTGCAAGAGAGGTGCAGAAAAAACAAGAGTGGTGCAGAAAGAAACAACTGAGGTACAGAAGGAGGCAGAGGGGTGCATAAAGTGGCAAGAAAAGTGGAGAAAGAAGCAAAAGAGGTACAGAAAGAGGCAAGAGGGGTACAAAAGGAGGCAACAGAGGTGCAGAAAGAGGCAAGCGAAGTACGGAAAGAGGCAAGAGAGTTGCAGAAGCATGCAAAAGATGTGCAGAAAGAGGGAACAGGGGTGCAGAGAGAGGGAAGAGAGGTGCAGAAAAGGGAAGAAGCATACAGAAAGGGGCAGGAGAGTTGCAGACAGAGGCAAAAGAGGTGCAGAAAGAAGCAAGAGCAGTGCATAAAGAACCAATAGAGGTGCAGAAGGAGGCAAGTTGGGTGCAGAAATTTACAAGAGAGGTGCAGAAAGATGCAAGAGCAGTACAGAAAGAAACAACAGAGGTGCAGAAAGAGGCAAGAGAAGTGGAGAAAGAAGCAAAAGAGGACCAGAAAGAGGCAAGAGGGATACAGAAAGAGGCAAGAGAGGTGCAGAAAGAGTCAAGAGAGATGCACAAAGAGGGGAGCAGGGTGCAGAAAGGAGCAAGAGGATGCAGAGAGAAGCAAAGGAGGTGCAGAAATAAGCAAGAGAAGTGCAGAAAGAAGCAACAGAGGTGCACAAAGATAGCACAGGGGTGCAGACAGAGGCAAGAGAGGTAAAGAAAAAGGGAAAAATAGTTCAGAAAGAAGCAAGAGGGGTGCAGAAGTTTACAAGAGAGGTGCAGAAAGAAGCAAGAGCAGTGCAGAAAGAAGCAATGGAGGTGCAGAAAGAAGAAAAAGAGGAGCAGAAAGAGGCAAGATGGGTACAGAAAGAGGCAAGAGAGGTGACGAAAGAGGCAAGAGAGATATAGAAATGTGCAAGAGAGGTACAGAAAGATGCAAGAGAGGTGAAGAAAGAAGTAAGAGAAATGCATAAAGAAGCAACAGAGGTGCAGAAGGAGGCAAGAGAATGTCAGAAAGAAGCAGAAGAGTTTCAGAAACAGGCAAAAGAGGTCCATAAAGAAGCAAGAGCAATGCATAAATAACCAACAGAGGTGCAGAAAGAGGCAATAGAAGTGCAGAAAGAAACAACAAAGGTACAGAAAGAAGAAAGAGAAGTGCAGAAAGAAGCAAAAGAAGTGCAGGAAGAGGCAAGAGGGGTAAAGAAAGAGGCAAGAGAGGTGTAGAATGAGCTAAGAAAGGTGCACAAAGAGGGAAGAAGGGTGCAGAAAGATGCAAGAGAGGTGCAGAAAGAAGCAAGAAAAGTGCAGAAACAAGCAATGGAGGTGCAGAAAGAGGCGGGAGGAGTACAGAAAGAGGCTTGAGAGTTACAGAAACAGGCAAAAGAGGTGCAGAAAGAAGGAACAGGGGTGCACACTGAGGCAAGAGAGGTGCATAAACAGGGAAGACTACAGCAAGAGGCAAGAGGGGTGCAGAAATTTACAAGAGAGGTGCAGAATGAAGCAAGAGCAGAGCAGAAAGAACCAAGAGGGGTGCAGAAAAAGGCAAGGGTAGTGCGGAAAGAAACAAAAGAGGTGCAGAAAGAGGAAGAGGTGCACAGAAATTTACAAGAGAGGTGTAGAAATTTACAAGAGCGGTGCAGAAATTTGCAAGAGAGGTACAGTAAGAAGCAAGAGCGGTGCAGAAAGAAGCAAGAGAAATGCTGAAAGAAGCAACAGTGGTGCAGATAGAGGCAGGAGGGGTGCAGAAAGAAGCAACAGAGGTGCAGAAAGAGGCATGAGGGGTACAGAAAGAAGCAAGAGAGTTGCAGAAACAGGCAAAAGAGTTGCAGAAAGAGATGAGGGGTGCAGAAAGATGCAAAATAGGTGTACACAGAGGCAAGAGAGGTAAACAAAAAGGGAAAAAGAGTGCAGAAAGAAGCAAGAGGGGTGCAGAAATTTGCAAGAGAGGTGCAGAAAGAAGCAAGAGCAGTGCAGAAAGAACCAATGGAGGTACAGAAAGAGGCAAGAGGGGTACAGAAAGAAGCAAGAGTTGCAGAAACAGGCAAAAGAGGTACAGAAAGAGGCAAGAGAGTTGCAGAAACAGGCACATGTGGTGCAGAAAGAAGCAAGAGCAGTGCAGAAATAACCAACAGAGGTGCAGAAGGAGGCAAGAAATGTGCAGAAATAGGCAGGAAAAGTCCAGAAAGAAGCAACAGAAGTGCAAGAGGAGGCAAGAGATCTGCAGAAAGAGGCAAGAGAGTTGCAGAAACAGGCAAGAGAGGTGCAGAAAAGAGAATAGGGATGCAGAAAGAAGCAAGAGAGGTGCAGAAAGAGGGAAGAAGGGTACAGAAAGAGGCAAGAGGGGTAGAGAAAGAAGCAAGAGAGGTGCAGAAAGAAGCAAGAGAGGTGCAGAAAGAAGCAAGAGAAGTGCAGAAAGAAGCAACAGAGGCGCAGAAAGAGGCAAGAGGGGTACATAAAGGGGCAATAAAAATGCAGAAAGAAGCAACAGAGGTTCAGAAGGAGGCAAGAGAAGTGCAGAAAGAGGCAAGCAAGTTGCAGAAGCAGGCAAAAGAGATACAGAAAGAACCAACAGATGTACAAAAGGAAGCAAGAGGGGTGCAGAAATTTGAAAGAGAGGTACAGAAAGATGCAAGAGCAGTGCAGAAAGAAGCACAAGAGGTACAGAAAGAGGCAAGAGGAGTACAGAAAGAGGCAACAGAGGTGCAGAAAGAGGCAAGAGGGGTACAGAAAGAGGTACGAGAAGTGCAGAATGAAGCAACAAAGGTGCAGAAAGAGTCAAGAGATGTACAGAAAGAGGCAAGAGAGTTGCAGAAACAGGCAAAAGAGGTGCAGAAAGAGAAAACAGGGGTGCAGGCAGAGGGAAGAGAGGTGTAGAAAAGGGAAGAAGAGTACAGAAAGAGGCAAAAGGGGTACAGAAAGGTGCAAAAGAGATGCAGAAAGAAACAACAGAGGTGCAGAAAGAGGCTAAAAAGGGGTACAGAAAGAGGCAAGAGAACTGCAGAAAGAAGCACAAGAGGTGCAGAAAGAGGCAAGAGAGGTACAGCAAGAGGCAATAGATGTGCAGAAATTTGCAAGAGAGTTACAAAAAGAAGCAAGAGAGGTGCAGAAAGAAGCAGAAGAGGTACAGAAAGAAGCAAGAGAGGTGCAGAAAGAGGCAAGAGCGGTGCAGAAAGAGGCAACAAGAGAAGTGCAGAAAGACGCAACAGAGGTACAGAAGGAGGCAGGAGATCAGAAAGAGGCAAGAGAGTTACAGAAGCAGGCAAAAGAGTTGCATAATGAAGCAAGAGCAGTTCAGAAAGAACCTCCAACAGAGGTGCAGAAGGAGGAAAGAGGGGTGCAGAAATTTGCAAGAGTGGTACAGAAATTTATGAGAGAGGTGCAGAAAGAAGCAAGAGCAGTGCAAAAAGAAACAACAGAGGTGCAGAAGGAGGCAAGAGGGGTGCAGAAAGAGGCAAGAGAATTGTAGAAAGAGACTAAATAGGTGTAGAAAGAGGCAAGAGTGGTATAGAAAGAGGCAAGAGAGGTGCACAAAAAAGGGAACAGGGTGCAGAAAGAAGCAACAGAGGTGCAGAAAGAAGCAAGAGAAGTGCGGAAAGAAGCAACAGAGGTCCAGAAAGAGGCAAGAGAGTTGCAGAAACAGGCAAAAGAGGTGCAGAAAGAGGAAACAGGGGTGCAGACAGAGGGAAGAGAGGAGTAGGAAAGGGAAGAAGAGTACAGAAAGAGGCAAGAGGGGTACAGAAATGTGCAAAATAGATGCAGAAAGAAACAACAGAGGTGCAGAAAGAGGCAAAAGGGGTAAAGAAAGAGGCAAGAGTACTGCAGAAAGAAGAACAAGAGGTGTAGAAAGAGGCAAATAGAGGTACAGCAAGAGGCAGGAGATGTGCAGAAATTTACAAGAGAGGTACAAAAAGAAGCAAGAGAGGTGCAGAAAGAAGCAGAAGAGGTGCAGAAAGAGGCAACAAGAGAAGTGCAGAAAGACGCAACAGAGGTACAGAAGGAGGCAGGAGATCAGAAAGAGGCAAGAGAGTTGCAGAGGCAGGCAAAAGAGGTGCATAACGAAGCAAGAGCAGTTCAGAAAAAACCTCCAACAGAGGTGCAGAAGGAGGAAAGAGGGGTGCAGAAATTTACAAGAGTGGTACAGAAATTTATAAGAGAGGTGCAGAAAGAAGCAAGAGCAGTGCAAAAAGAAACAACAGAGGTTCAGAAGGAGGCAAGAGGGGTTCAGAAAGAGGCAAGAGAATTGTAGAAAGAGACTAAATAAGTACAGAAAGAGGCAAGAGTGGGATAGAAAGAGGCAAGAGAGGTGCAGAAAAAGGGAACAGGGTGCCGAAAGAAGCAACAGAGGTGCAGAAAGAAGCAAGAGAAGTGTGGAAAGAAGCAACAGAGTTCCAGAAAGAGGCAAGAGAGTTGCAGAAACAGGCAAAAGAGGTGCAGAAAGAGGAAACAGGGGTGCAGACAGAGGGAAGAGAGGAGTAGGAAAGGGAAGAAGAGTACAGAAAGAGGCAAGAGGGGTACAGAAATGTGCAAAATAGATGCAGAAAGAAACAACAGAGGTGCAGAAAGAGGCAAAAGGGGTAAAGAAAGAGGCAAGAGTACTGCAGAAAGAAGAACAAGAGGTGTAGAATGAGGCAAATAGAGGTACAGCAAGAGGCAGGAGATGTGCAGAAATTTGCAAGAGAGGTACAAAAAGAAGCAAGAGAGGTGCAGAAAGAAGCAGAAGAGGTGCAGAAAGAAGCAACAGAGGTGCAGAAAGAGGCAAGAGCGGTGCAGAAAGAGGCAACAAGAGAAGTGCAGAAAGACGCAACAGAGGTACAGAAGGAGGCAGGAGATCAGAAAGAGGCAAGAGAGTTGCAGAAGCAGGCAAAAGAGGTGCATAACGAAGCAAGAGCAGTTCAGAAAAAACCTCCAACAGAGGTGCAGAAGGAGGAAAGAGGGGTGCAGAAATTTGCAAGAGTGGTACAGAAATTTATAAGAGAGGTGCAGAAAGAAGCAAGAGCAGTGCAAAAAGAAACAACAGAGGTGCAGAAGGAGGCAAGAGGGGTGCAGAAAGAGGCAAGAGAATTGTAGAAAGAGACTAAATAGGTGTAGAAAGAGGCAAGAGTGGTATAGAAAGAGGCAAGAGAGGTGCACAAAAAAGGGAACAGGGTGCAGAAAGAAGCAACAGAGGTGCAGAAAGAAGCAAGAGAAGTGCGGAAAGAAGCAACAGAGGTCCAGAAAGAGGCAAGAGAGTTGCAGAAACAGGCAAAAGAGGTGCAGAAAGAGGAAACAGGGGTGCAGACAGAGGGAAGAGAGGAGTAGGAAAGGGAAGAAGAGTACAGAAAGAGGCAAGAGGGGTACAGAAATGTGCAAAATAGATGCAGAAAGAAACAACAGAGGTGCAGAAAGAGGCAAAAGGGGTAAAGAAAGAGGCAAGAGTACTGCAGAAAGAAGAACAAGAGGTGTAGAAAGAGGCAAATAGAGGTACAGCAAGAGGCAGGAGATGTGCAGAAATTTACAAGAGAGGTACAAAAAGAAGCAAGAGAGGTGCAGAAAGAAGCAGAAGAGGTGCAGAAAGAGGCAACAAGAGAAGTGCAGAAAGACGCAACAGAGGTACAGAAGGAGGCAGGAGATCAGAAAGAGGCAAGAGAGTTGCAGAGGCAGGCAAAAGAGGTGCATAACGAAGCAAGAGCAGTTCAGAAAAAACCTCCAACAGAGGTGCAGAAGGAGGAAAGAGGGGTGCAGAAATTTACAAGAGTGGTACAGAAATTTATAAGAGAGGTGCAGAAAGAAGCAAGAGCAGTGCAAAAAGAAACAACAGAGGTGCAGAAGGAGGCAAGAGGGGTTCAGAAAGAGGCAAGAGAATTGTAGAAAGAGACTAAATAAGTACAGAAAGAGGCAAGAGTGGGATAGAAAGAGGCAAGAGAGGTGCAGAAAAAGGGAACAGGGTGCCGAAAGAAGCAACAGAGGTGCAGAAAGAAGCAAGAGAAGTGTGGAAAGAAGCAACAGAGTTCCAGAAAGAGGCAAGAGAGTTGCAGAAACAGGCAAAAGAGGTGCAGAAAGAGGAAACAGGGGTGCAGACAGAGGGAAGAGAGGAGTAGGAAAGGGAAGAAGAGTACAGAAAGAGGCAAGAGGGGTACAGAAATGTGCAAAATAGATGCAGAAAGAAACAACAGAGGTGCAGAAAGAGGCAAAAGGGGTAAAGAAAGAGGCAAGAGTACTGCAGAAAGAAGAACAAGAGGTGTAGAATGAGGCAAATAGAGGTACAGCAAGAGGCAGGAGATGTGCAGAAATTTGCAAGAGAGGTACAAAAAGAAGCAAGAGAGGTGCAGAAAGAAGCAGAAGAGGTGCAGAAAGAAGCAACAGAGGTGCAGAAAGAGGCAAGAGCGGTGCAGAAAGAGGCAACAAGAGAAGTGCAGAAAGACGCAACAGAGGTACAGAAGGAGGCAGGAGATCAGAAAGAGGCAAGAGAGTTGCAGAAGCAGGCAAAAGAGGTGCATAACGAAGCAAGAGCAGTTCAGAAAAAACCTCCAACAGAGGTGCAGAAGGAGGAAAGAGGGGTGCAGAAATTTGCAAGAGTGGTACAGAAATTTATAAGAGAGGTGCAGAAAGAAGCAAGAGCAGTGCAAAAAGAAACAACAGAGGTGCAGAAGGAGGCAAGAGGGGTTCAGAAAGAGGCAAGAGAATTGTAGAAAGGGACTAAATAAGTACAGAAAGAGGCAAGAGTGGGATAGAAAGAGGCAAGAGAGGTGCAGAAAAAGGGAACAGGGTGCCGAAAGAAGCAACAGAGGTGCAGAAAGAAGCAAGAGAAGTGTGGAAAGAAGCAACAGAGGTCCAGAAAGAGGCAAGAGGGGTGCAGAAAGAGGCAATAGAAGTGCAGAAGGAAGCAACAGATGTGTAGAAGGCGGCAAGAGAACTGCAGAAAGGGAAGAGATTTGCAGGAGGCAAACGAGGTGCATAGAGAATAAAGAGCAGTGCAGAAAGAACCAACAGAGGTGCAGAAGAAGGCAAGAGGGGTGCAGAGATTTGCAAGAGAGGTGCAGAAAAAACAAGAGTGGTGCAGAAAGAAACAACTGAGTGTTGGAAAGGCGTCCGCCGGAAGGGGGTTCGATACACGTCTTGCCCCCCCTTTTGACCCACCTCTCCCAAGTAAGCCGAACCAGGCGCGCACACCCTGATCTGCCCTGTGAACAGAGGGACACCACACGTATTCTTTGTAGGATGATAAGTTCTTTTATCGAAGATTTCAAGGGATCTTTATGACCCAAAAGGCAAATAGTACAGCAGTGGCACAACGTACCACAAATCAGTCGTGGGGAATGGGGGTAGCGGGACAGTCTTTCAAGATAGTGTCTCTGCGAAATACCCTGCGGAAGCTCACAATCCTCGAGCTGGAGGGTGTCGTGTCTCTGGGCGATCTCTTACCGAGTCGTCCTCAAGGGGAGCGCCGCGAGTCTCTCAGCAGGCATAGGTGGTCGGAGTTCAGGAGCCGCGATTCCGTCCGCAGGGCTCAGATGGTTCAATAGCTGGGGGGGCCGCGAGTCACTCAGCAGGCCTAGTTGGATCAGTGTTCGGGAGCCGCGACCTCGTCCGCAGGGCTCAGATGGTGCAATAGCAAGAGGCCGCGAGTCACTCAGCAGGCCCAGGTGACTTCAGCGTTAAGGAGCCGCGACAGCGTCCGCAGGCTCAGATGGTTCCAGGTCTTCTCTCCTTGTTCCTCCGGCACCCCTTGTTATACTCCGCGGGTTCTTTGAAGTCCGGAGTGCTCGCAGAGGGGGGACTGGGGTGACGGAGGGGGTTGGGCGGGATTTCCTGCCGCTCACTTCTTTGGTCTTTTCAGGTGGGTCTGGGAGGGACCCCAGACGCTCGGTAGGGGAGGCGCCTGCTCCCCAGGGGCCTGGTGGCCGATTGAGTCCTCCCGGGGAAGGCGACCCGAGGTGTGACTGGGCTGGCGCCTCTGGGTCTGGCTCGAGGGTTCCCGCTCCCTCGGTTGGGCATGCGTGGTAGGGTGTTGAGTCTGTCAGGTCTCTGGCCGGCCCGTGGATCGGGGGTGGCTGGGGCGGCCGGATTCGGGGATGTCGTGTCTTGAGGGTGGTTGCAGGTTGGCGGGATGATGGAGAGGGCAACGCCGTGAGGCCGGTCTCACACGCGTCCCCCCAGCTGAAAGGCGTGGAGAACTACCCATCCACTGGGGGGTTCTCCTCGCCGAAGCGGAAGAACCGGGACAGGCCGTCGGCGTTGGCATGATCCGTCCCGGGGCGATGTTCGACAGTGAAATCCATCCCTTGGAGAGAGATGGACCATCGTAGTAGCTTGGGGTTCTCCCCCCTCATCCGCATTAGCCACTGCAAGGGCCGGTGGTCCGTCTGTACTCGAAAATGGGTTCCGAACAAGTAGGGCCGCAGTTTCTTGAGGGCCCAGACTACGGCAAAGGCCTCTCGCTCTATAGTGCTCCAACGCTGCTCTCTCGGCAGCAGCCTTCGGCTGATGAAGGCTATGGGCTGATCAATGCCCTTGTCGTCGAACTGCGAGAGCACGGCCCCGATGCCATGTTCGGATGCGTCGGTCTGGACCACGAACTCTCGGGAGTAGTCGGGGGCCTTGAGTACGGGAGCGGTGCACATGGCGGTTTTCAAGGCGTCGAACGCCTGCTGGCACTGGGGGGTCCATTGCACCTTCTGTGGAAGCTTTTTGGAGGTCAACTCTGTGAGGGGCCCTGCGATACTACCATAATTTTTAATGAACCTCCGGTAGTACCCCGTAAGGCCCAGGAAGGCCCGAACCTCTGTCTGCGTGGTGGGGGGCTCCCAGGACTTGATGGCATCGATCTTCGGCTGGAGAGGGGTGACCTGGCCGCTGCCCACCTGATGCCCCAGGTAGACCACGGAGCCTTGTCCGAGCTGGCATTTGCTGGCTTTCACTGTCAGGCCCGCTTGGCGCAGGGCCATTAGTACTTGTCGGAGGTGCTGGAGATGCTCGTGCCATTGAGAGCTGAATACGGCGATGTCGTCAAGGTACGCTGCGCTGAACTCCTCGAGTCCGGCCAGGACCTTGTTCACCAACCGCTGGAACGTGGCTGGGGCGTTTTTCATCCCGAACGGCATGACCCTGAAGCGGTAGTGGCCATCTGGCGTGGAGAAGGCAGAGCGCTCTTTCACCCCTTCCGTGAGAGCGATCTGCCAGTACCCGCAGGTCAGGTCGAAAGTGCTGAGGAACTGGGCGGCCCCCAGGCGGTCGATGAGCTCGTCGGCTCGGGGAATAGGGTGAGCGTCTGCGCGGGTGACCGCATTGAGCCCCCGATAGTCTACACAGAATCTTAGTTCGGGGACGACCCCTGGGGAGGCAGCCTTCGGGACCAGAACCACCGGGCTGGCCCAGGGGCTGTCGGAGGGCTCGATGACCCCTAGGTTGAGCATTTTCTGTACCTCGGTCTTGATGCAGGTGCGGACCCGGTCAGGCACCCGGTAGGCTCGGTGTCTCACAGGCGGGCAGTCGCCGGTGTCCACGTCGTGGACACACCAGTCGGTCACCCTTGGAATGAGGGAGAAAAGGTCTGCGAATTGTCCGAGCAGCTGGCGGCAGTCGTCGGCCTGCTGGGGAGTGAGGGTGTCCGACAGTTTCACACCCTCCACGGAACCGTCCAGTTCTTTTGTGCACAGGAGATCGGGCAGGGGTTCAGTGTCCTCTTCTGCCCCCTCATCGGTGGCCAGTAGCAAACTCAGTTCTGTCCTTACGAAGTGGGGCTTGAGACGGTTTACGTGGAGGACCCGGAGGGGGTTCCGTGGGGATTGTACGTCGACCAGATACGTGACCTGGCTCTTCCGTTCAACCACCTTGAATGGACCAGTCCATTTGTCTTGTAGGGCGCAGGGTCTCACCGGAGCCATGACCCAAACCTGCTGGCCCGGCTGGAACTCGACCAAGGTTGCGTTCTGGTCATACCAGCGCTTCATTTCTTCTTGGCTGGCCTCGAGGTTAGCCTCTGCAAGTTCCCTAAACTTCCTCGTCTGGTTGCGGAGCGCCAGGATGTAGCGGAACACATCTGGGGGTGTCCCCCGGGGGCTTGTCTCCCAGCCCTCTTTGACCAGGCTTAGGGGCCCTCGAACGGGATGTCCGTACAGCAGTTCGAAGGGGCTGAACCCCAGAGACTTTTGGGGAACCTCCCGGTACGCGAACAGGAGGCAAGGGAGGAGGACGTCCCATTTCCGGCGCAGGGGCTCTTCAAGGCCCAGGATCATTCCCTTCAGAGTTCGGTTGAAGCGTTCCACCAGGCCGTTGCCCTGGGGGTGGTAGGGGGTCGTGAATTTATACGTGACTCCGCACTGCTGCCACAGGGACTTCATGTAGCGGGATATAAAGTTCGTGCCGCGATCACTCACAACCTCGCGGGGAAATCCGACCCGGGAGAAGATCCCCATGAGAGCCCGGCCCACCACGGGAGCCGTCACGGTGCGGAGGGGGATGGCCTCGGGGTAGCGGGTGGCATGGTCCACCAGGACGAGGATGAATCTGTGGCCCTGGGCGGTCTTCGGATCCAGGGGTCCCACGATGTCGATGCCGACCCGCTCGAACGGGGTACTTACAACGGGGAACGGTTGTAAGGGAGCTTTGCGTTTTCCGCCACTCTTCCCACTGCCCTGGCACGTGAGGCAGGACTTGCAGTGTGTTTCTACATTCGCTCGCATCTTGGGCCAATAGAAGTGGGTCACCAATCGCTGGTATGTCTTGTCTTGGCCTAAGTGTCCGGCCAAGGGTACATCGTGGGCCAGGCCCAGGAGGAGGCTCCGGAACTGCAGGGGTACCACCAGTACTCGTGCTGCGCCTAGCTTGGCGGACTTTTGCTCGCTGTAGAGGAGGCCATTGTCCCAATAAACCCAATGGGTTCCGGTTTGATCACCGGCGACCTGGGCTTCGGCTTGTTGTCTAAGTCCCTCGAGGGAGGGGCAAGTGGTCTGTTCCTGGCAGAACTCTTCGCGGGAGGGCCCCCCTTCGCAGTGCCACTGGGCCAACTCGGGCAGTTCTTCGGGTTCCATCGGGGCCTCTGGGGCGGAAGGTTCCGGTCCTTCCCCTGGGTTAGTGTCTCCTTCTCCCTCGGAAGGAGGGCTGTCTGCTTCTGGTAGGGGGTCCCTGTTCTCGGGGAAAGTGTTCGGTAAGAGGGCTTCACCGCCCTGGGAGGGGGCCACTCGTGCGGTCATGGAGCGCGTGGTGGCGCAGACCCATTCCGGTAGGCCCATCATCTCTAGGTGGGCTCTTCGTTCTACCTGCCCCCACGGGGAATTTTCCAGGTCGTTGCCCAGGAGGCAGTCTACGGGCTGCGAGGTCCGGACCGCTACCTTCAGTTCTCCGGAGACCCCTCCCCACTCGAAGGGCACCAGGGCCATCTGGCAGAGTCTCTCAGAATTGTCGGAGGATACGACCGGACAGAGGGCCCCGGCTAGGATCTGGTCTTCGGAAATTAGGCTGCGGTGGACCGCGGTGACACTCGCCCCGGTGTCGCGAAGGCCCTCGGCTCGGTGGCCGTTGATAGTCACCTGCTGTCGGTATTTCTCTGTGTTGGCGGGCAAGGGTGTCCCGGGGACCATTTCTCGATCCCCAAGGGAGACCAGGGCCATGGCCGCCGGTTCCCATTCCTCGGAGTCTTCCATTTCTTCCCCCAGAGCCACGGAGGCCATCTGCCGGGTCGTGGGGTTGGTCGTTGTGGTTCGCTGATACTGGGGACACTGGGGGTCATTGGCGTAGTGTCCGGGCTGCTGGCAGCGGAAGCAGGTGATACTAGCTCGTGGACCTGGTCGTCCTGGGGCTCCGGTGCTGGCTGGAGACTGGGCCGAACCCGCCGCTGGTGGGCTGCTGGGGGGGCTGGTGGAGGACCCCCCGGCAAAGTCTCTTGGTCGGCCGTGGTTCCCTCCGCCCCTCTGGCGGGGGGGACCCTGACTGTTGCGGCCGTAGTCCCCCACGGGGCCCCGGGTGGCCCGGGTGTTCACCCAACGATCAGCCTCAGCGGCCAGCTTCCGAGGGTCGGTGAGTTTACTGTCTAGGAGATGCTGGCGCAGTTCTATAAAGCAATTGGCCGCTAAATGTTCCCAGGCGATCAGATCGAACAGTTCTTCGAAGGTGGAGACCTTGCTGCCCTTGATCCACCCGTCCAGAGCTCGGCTGTAAAAGTTCACGTATTCGACCCACGTGGTGCCCGGTATCTTTTTGCAATCTCGGAACCGTTGTCGGTACATTTCGGGGGTGAGTCCGTACCGGCCCACGAGGGCTTCCTTCATGTGGCTGTAGGAGTTCATGACCGCGGAGGGCAGATCGAGCAGAGTGTCCCTTCCTTCGCTTAAGAACCGGCCCCATAGGCCAGCCCCCCAATCCTTCTGCGGGACTCGGTGAGAGGTCATGGCGACTTCGTAGGCTTTAAACCACTGCTGGATATCATCGTTCTTATAATACTCCTTGACCACATCCTTGGGGATGTGAACCTTGGTTTCCCCGGCGGGAGCGGGCTGGGGATTCCCGGGCGGCTGTGACTTTTCGTGTCTAGCCCGCCACTCAATTTCCTTCAAGCCGCATTCATGTTCTAGCTGGAGTTTCTTTTCGTCGTGCTCCCTTTGGAGTCTCTTCTCTTCGAGTTCCCCTTGTAGCCGTAACTGCTCGACGGCTAACTTCTTCTCTGCCAGTTTTATCTCTCCCTCGATTTTTAGTTTTGCCAGTTCCAGTTCGTGGTTGCGGCTTCTCTCTCGGTCCGCTAGTTCCTCGGAGGACAGGTTCCCCTCTGGCCCGTTGTTTCTCGCCGGGGTGCTTGTTTGTTCATGGGTAGAGTCTCTTTCCGTTTGGGTCGGGGGCGCCCCCGTCTCGACCCAGGCTTTCAGTACTTTCTGGTAGTCTTCCTTTGTGCTCAGTCCGGTGGTAGCGATGCCAAGGTCTTTGCAAAACTGTTTTAGTTCTCTATGCGTGTAATAGTCCAATTGATCTTCTCGGAACGGTGAGCTTATTTCGGTACCTGTGGCACCCAGGGAGGTTTCTCCTTCCATTTCTGTTTGGTAGTGCGTCAGTCGTTTACTGCACGCTCTCCTTCGGTGTCGGCTCGGATCCCGTCGTCTGCCACCAAATGTTGGAAAGGCGTCCGCCGGAAGGGGGTTCGATACACGTCTTGCCCCCCCTTTTGACCCACCTCTCCCAAGTAAGCCGAACCAGGCGCGCACACCCTGATCTGCCCTGTGAACAGAGGGACACCACACGTATTCTTTGTAGGACGATAAGTTCTTTTATCGAAGATTTCAAGGGATCTTTATGACCCAAAAGGCAAATAGTACAGCAGTGGCACAACGTACCACAAATCAGTCGTGGGGAATGGGGGTAGCGGGACAGTCTTTCAAGATAGTGTCTCTGCGAAATACCCTGCGGAAGCTCACAATCCTCGAGCTGGAGGGTTTCGTGTCTCTGGGCGATCTCTTACCGAGTCGTCCTCAAGGGGAGCGCCGCGAGTCTCTCAGCAGGCACAGGTGGTCGGAGTTCAGGAGCCGCGATTCCGTCCGCAGGGCTCAGATGGTTCAATAGCTGGGGGGGCCGCGAATCACTCAGCAGGCCTAGGTGGATCAGTGTTCGGGAGCCGCGACCTCGTCCGCAGGGCTCAGATGGTGCAATAGCAAGAGGCCGCGAGTCACTCAGCAGGCCCAGGTGACTTCAGCATTCAGGAGCCGCGACAGCGTCCGCAGGCTCAGATGGTTCCAGGTCTTCTCTCCTTGTTCCTCCGGCACCCCTTGTTATACTCCGCGGGTTCTTTGAAGTCCGGAGTGCTCGCAGAGGGGGGACTGGGGTGACGGAGGGGGTTCGGCGGGATTTCCTGCCGCTCACTTCTTTGGTCTTTTCAGGTGGGTCTGGGAGGGACCCCAGACGCTCGGTAGGGGAGGCGCCTGCTCCCCAGGGGCCTGGTGGCCGATTGAGTCCTCCCGGGGAAGGCGACCCGAGGTGTGACTGGGCTGGCGCCTCTGGGTCTGGCTCGAGGGTTCCCGCTCCCTCGGTTGGGCATGCGTGGTAGGGTGTTGAGTCTGTCAGGTCTCTGGCCGGCCCGTGGATCGGGGGTGGCTGGGGCGGCCGGAGTCGGTGATGTCGTGTCTTGAGGGTGGTTGCAGGTTGGCGGGATGATGGAGAGGGCAACGCCGTGAGGCCGGTCTCACACTGAGGTACAGAAGGAGGCAGAGGGGTGCATAAAGTGGCAAGAAAAGTGGAGAAAGAAGCAAAAGAGGTACAGAAAGAGGCAAGAGGGGTACAAAAGGAGGCAACGGAGGTGCAGAAAGAGGCAAGCGAAGTACGGAAAGAGGTAAGAGAGTTGCAGAAGCATGCAAAAGAGGTGCAGAAAGAGGGAACAGGGGTGCAGAGAGAGGGAAGAGAGGTGCAGAAAAGGGAAGAAGCATACAGAAAGGGGCAGGAGAGTTGCAGACAGAGGCAAAAGAGGTGCAGAAAGAAGCAAGAGCAGTGCATATAGAACCAATAGAGGTGCAGAAGGAGGCAAGTGGGGTGCAGAAATTTACAAGAGAGGTGCAGAAAGATGCAAGAGCAGTACAGAAAGAAACAACAGAGGTGCAGAAAGAGGCAAGAGAAGTGGAGAAAGAAGCAAAAGAGGAGCAGAAAGAGGCAAGAGGGATACAGAAAGAGGCAAGAGAGGTGCAGAAAGAGTCAAGAGAGATGCACAAAGCGGGGAGCAGGGTGCAGAAAGGAGCAAGAAGGTGCAGAGAGGAGCAAAGGAGGTGCAGAAATAAGCAAGAGAAGTGCAGAAAGAAGCAACAGAGGTGCACAAAGATGGCACAGGGGTGCAGACAGAGGCAAGAGAGGTAAAGAAAAAGGGAAAAATAGTTCAGAAAGAAGCAAGAGGGGTGCAGAAGTTTACAAGAGAGGTGCAGAAAGAAGCAAGAGCAGTGCAGAAAGAAGCAATGGAGGTGCAGAAAGAAGAAAAAGAGGTGCAGAAAGAGGCAAGACGGGTACAGAAAGAGGCAAGAGAGGTGACGAAAGAGGCAAGAGAGGTATAGAAATTTGCAAGAGAGGTACAGAAAGAAGCAAGAGAGGTGCAGAAAGAAGTAAGAGAAGTACAGAAAGAAGCAACAGAGGTGCAGAAAGAGGCAAGGAGGTGTGCAGAAAGAGGCAAGAGAAATGCATAAAGAAGCAACAGAGGTGCAGAAGGAGGCAAGAGAATGTCAGAAAGAGGCAGAAGAGTTTCAGAAACAGGCAAAAGAGGTCCATAAAGAAGCAAAAGCAATGCATAAATAATCAACAGAGGTGCAGAAGGAGGCAAGAGTGGTGCCGAAATGTGCAAGAGGGGTACAGAAATTTGCAAAAGAGATGCAGAAAGGAGAAAGAGCAGTGCAGAAAGAAGCAATGGAGATACAGAAAGAAGAAAAATAGGTGCAGAAAGAGGCAAGAGGGTACAGAAAGAGGCAAGAGAGGTGCAGAAAGATGCAAGAGAGATATAGAAATTTACAGGTGAGATACTGAAAGAGGCAAGAGAGGTGCAGAAATAAGCAGGAGAAATGCATAAAGAAGCAACAGAGGTGCAGATAGAGGCAGGAGGAGTGCAGAAAGAGGCAATAGAAGTGCAGAAAGAAACAACAAAGGTACAGAAAGAAGAAAGAGAAGTGCATAAAGAAGCAAAAGAAGTGCAGGAAGAGGCAAGAGGGGTAAAGAAAGAGGCAAGAGAGGTGTAGAATGAGCTAAGAAAGGTGCACAAAGAGGGAAGAAGGGTGCAGAAAGAGGCAAGAGAGGTGCAGAAAGAAGCAAGAAAAGTGCAGAAACAAGCAATGGAGGTGCAGAAAGAGGCGGGAGGAGTACAGAAAGAGGCTTGAGAGTTACAGAAACAGGCAAAAGAGGTGCAGAAAGAAGGAACAGGGGTGCACACTGAGGCAAGAGAGGTGCATAAAAAGGGAAGACTACAGCAAGAGGCAAGAGGGGTGCAGAAATTTACAAGAGAGGTGCAGAATGAAGCAAGAGCAGAGCAGAAAGAACCAAGAGGGGTGCAGAAAAAGGCAAGGGTAGTGCGGAAAGAAACAAAAGAGGTGCAGAAAGAGGAAGAGGTACACAGAAATTTACAAGAGAGGTGCAGAAATTTACGAGAGAGGTGCAGAAATTTGCAAGAGAGGTACAGAAAGAAGCAAGAGCGGTGCAGAAAGAGGTAACAAGAGAAGTGCAGAAAGACGCAACAGAGGTACAAAAGGAGGCAGGAGATCAGAAAGAGGCAAGAGAGTTGCAGAAGCAGGCAAAAGAGGTCCATAACGAAGCAAGAGCAGTTCAGAAAAAACCTCCAACAGAGGTGCAGAAGGAGGAAAGAGGGGTGCAGAAATTTGCAAGAGTGGTACAGAAATTTGTAAGAGAGGTGCAGAAAGAAGCAAGAGCAGTGCAAAAAGAAACAACAGAGGTGCAGAAGGAGACAAGAGGGGTGCAGAAAGAGGCAAGAGAATTGTAGAAAGAGACTAAATAAGTACAGAAAGAGGCAAGAGTGGGATAGAAAGAGGCAAGAGAGGTGCAGAAAAAGGGAACAGGGTGCCGAAAGAAGCAACAGAGGTGCAGAAAGAAGCAAGAGAAGTGTGGAAAGAAGCAACAGAGGTCCAGAAAGAGGCAAGAGGGGTGCTGAAAGAGGCAATAGAAGTGCAGAAGGAAGCAACAGATGTGTAGAAGGCGGCAAGAGAACTGCAGAAAGGGAAGAGATTTGCAGGAGGCAAAAGAGGTGCAAAGAGAAAAAGAGCAGTGCAGAAAAAACCAACAGAGGTGCAGAAGAAGGCAAGAGGGGTGCAGAGATTTGCAAGAGAGGTGCAGAAAAAACAAGAGTGGTGCAGAAAGAAACAACTGAGGTACAGAAGGAGGCAGAGGGGTGCATAAAGTGGCAAGAAAAGTGGAGAAAGAAGCAAAAGAGGTACAGAAAGAGGCAAGAGAGTTGCAGAAGCATGCAAAAGAGGTGCAGAAAGACGGAACAGGTGTGCAGAGAGAGGGAAGAGAGGTGCAGAAAAGGGAAGAAGCATACAGAAAGGGGCAGGAGAGTTGCAGACAGAGGCAAAAGAGGTGCAGAAAGAAGCAAGAGCAGTGCATAAAGAACCAATAGAGGTGCAGAAGGAGGCAAGTGGGGTGCATAAATTTACAAGAGAGGTGCAGAAAGATGCAAGAGCAGTACAGAAAGAAACAACAGAGGTGCAGAAAGAGGCAAGAGAAGTGGAGAAAGAAGCAAAAGAGGAGCAGAAAGAGGCAAGAGGGATACAGAAAGATGCAAGAGAGGTGCAGAAAGAGTCAAGAGAGATGCACAAAGCGGGGAGCAGGGTGCAGAAAGGAGCAAGAAGGTGCAGAGAGAAGCAAAGGAGGTGCAGAAATAAGCAAGAGAAGTGCAGAAAGAAGCAACAGAGGTGCACAAAGATGGCACAGGTGTTGGAAAGGCGTTCGCCGGAAGGGGGTTCGGTACACGTCTTGCCCACCCCTTTGACCCACCTCTCCCAAGTAAGCCGAACCAGGCGCGCACACCCTGAACTGCACTGTGAACAGAGGGACACCACACGTATTCTTTGTAGGACGATAAGTTCTTTTATCGATGATTTCAAGGGATCTTTATGACCCAAAAGGCAAATAGTACAGCAGTGGCACAACGTACCACAAGTCAGTCGTGGGGAATGGGGGTAGCGGGACAGTCTTTCAAGATAGTGTCTCTGCGAAATACCCTGCGGAAGCTCACAATCCTCGAGCCGGAGGGTGTCGTGTCTCTGGGCGATCTCTTCCCGAGTCGTCCTCAAGGGGAGCGCCGCGAGTCTCTCAGCAGGCACAGGTGGTCGGAGTTCAGGAGCCGCGATTCCGTCAGCAGGGCTCAGATGGTTTAATAGCTGAGGGCCGCGAGTCACTCAGCAGGCCTAGGTGGTTCAGTGTTCGGGAGCCGCGACCTCGTCAGCCGGGCTCAGATGGTTCAATAGCAAGAGGCCGCGAGTCACTCAGCAGGCCCAGGTGACTTCAGCGTTCAGGAGCCGCGACAACGTCAGCAGGCTCAGATGGTTCCAGGTCTTCTCTGTCCTTGTTTCTCCGGCACCCCTTGTTATACTCCGCTGGTACTTTGAAGTCCGGAGTGCTCGCAGAGGGGGGACTGGGGTGACGGAGGGGGTTCGGCGGGATTTCCTGCCGCTCACTTCTTTGGTCTTTTCAGGTGGGTCTGGGAGGGACCCCAGACGCTCGGTAGGGGAGGCGCCTGCTCCCCAGGGGCCTGGTGGCCGATTGAGTCCTCCCGGGGAAGGCGACCCGAGGTGTGACTGGGCTGGCGCCTCTGGGTCTGTGTTGAGGGCTCCCGCTTCCTTGGTTGGACATGCGTGGTAGGGTGGTGAGTTGGTCAGGCCTCTGGCCGGCCCGCGGATCGGGGGTGGCTGGGGCGGCCGGAGTCGGGGATGTCGTGTCTTGAGGGTGGTTGCAGGTTGGCTGGATGATGGAGAGGGCCACGCCGTGAGGCCGGTCTCACAACAGGGGTGCAGACAGAGGCAAGAGAGGTAAAGAAAAAGGGAAAAATAGTTCAGAAAGAAGCAAGAGGGGTGCAGAAGTTTACAAGAGAGGTGCAGAAAGAAGCAAGAGCAGTGCAAAAAGAAGCAATGGAGGTGCAGAAAGAAGAAAAAGAGGTGCAGAAAGAGGCAAGACGGGTACAGAAAGAGGCAAGAGAGGTGACAAAAGAGGCAAGAGAGGTATAGAAATTTGCAAGAGAGGTACAGAAAGAAGCAAGAGAGGTGCAGAAAGAAGTAAGAGAAGTACAGAAAGAAGCAACAGAGGTGCAGAAAGAGGCAAGGAGGTGTGCAGAAAGAGGCAAGAGAAATGCATAAAGAAGCAACAGAGGTGCAGAAGGAGGCAAGAGATTGTCAGAAAGAGGCAGAAGAGTTTCAGAAACAGGCAAAAGAGGTCCATAAAGAAGCAAGAGCAATGCATAAATAATCAACAGAGGTGCAGAAGGAGGCAAGAGTGGTGCCGAAATGTGCAAGAGGGGTACAAAAATTTGCAAAAGAGATGCAGAAAGGAGAAAGAGCAGTGCAGAAAGAAGCAATGGAGATACAGAAAGAAGAAAAATAGGTGCAGAAAGAGGCAAGAGGGGTACAGAAAGAGGCAAGAGAGGTGCAGAAAGATGCAAGAGAGGTATAGAAATTTACAGGTGAGATACAGAAAGAGGCAAGAGAGGTGCAGAAATAAGCAGGAGAAATGCATAAAGAAGCAACAGAGGTGCAGATAGAGGCAGGAGGAGTGCAGAAAGAGGCAATAGAAGTGCAGAAAGAAACAACAAAGGTACAGAAAGAAGAAAGAGAAGTGCATAAAGAAGCAAAAGAAGTGCAGGAAGAGGCAAGAGGGGTAAAGAAAGAGGCAAGAGAGGTGTAGAATGAGCTAAGAAAGGTGCACAAAGAGGGAAGAAGGGTGCAGAAAGAGGCAAGAGAGGTGCAGAAAAAAGCAAGAAAAGTGCAGAAACAAGCAATGGAGGTGCAGAAAGAGGCGGGAGGAGTACAGAAAGAGGCTTGAGAGTTACAGAAACAGGCAAAAGAGGTACAGAAAGAAGGAACAGGGGTGCACACTGAGGCAAGAGAGGTGCATAAAAAGGGAAGACTACAGCAGAGGCAAGAGGGGTGCAGAAATTTACAAGAGAGGTGCAGAATGAAGCAAGAGCAGAGCAGAAAGAACCAAGAGGGGTGCAGAAAAAGGCAAGGGTAGTGCGGAAAGAAACAAAAGAGGTGCAGAAAGAGGAAGAGGTGCACAGAAATTTACAAGAGAGGTGCAGAAATTTACGAGAGAGGTACAGAAATTTGCAAGAGAGGTACAGTAAGAAGCAAGAGCGGTGCAGAAAAAAGCAAGAGAAATGCTGAAAGAAGCAACAGTGGTGCAGATAGAGGCAGGAGGGGTGCAGAAAGAAGCAACAGAGGTGCAGAAAGAGGCATGAGGGGTACAGAAAGAAGCAAGAGAGTTGCAGAAACAGGCAAAAGAGTTGCAGAAAGAGATGAGGGGTGCAGAAAGATGCAAAATAGGTGCACACAGAGGCAAGAGAGGTAAACAAAAAGGGAAAAAGAGTGCAGAAAGAAGCAAGAGGGGTGCAGAAATTTGCAAGAGAGGTGCAGAAAGAAGCAAGAGCAGTGCAGAAAGAACCAATGGAGGTGCAGAAAGAGGCAAGAGGGGTACAGAAAGAAGCAAGAGTTGCAGAAACAGGCAAAAGAGGTACAGAAAGAGGCAAGAGGGGTGCAGAAAGAGGCAAAATAGGTGCACAAAGAGGCAAAAGAGGTGCACAAAGAGGGCAGAAGAGTGCAGAAAGAGGCCAGATAATTGCAGAAAAGAACAAAAGAGGTGCAGAAAGAGTAGGAAATGTGCAGAAAGAGGCAAGAGAATTGCAGAAAGAGGGAAGAGGGGTGCAGAAAGAGGTAAGAGCGATGCAGAAAGAAGCAAGAGAAGTGCAGAAAGAAGTAAGAGAGGTGCAGAAAGAAGCAAGAGAAGTGCAGAAACAGGCAAGAGAGGTACAGAAAAAGGGAACAGGGGTGCAGAAAGAAGCAAGAGAGGTGCAGAAAGAGGGAAGAAGGGTACAGAAAGAGGCAGGAGGGTGCAGAAAAAAGCAAGAGATGTTCAGAAAGAAGCCAGAGAGATACAGAAAGAAGCAACACAGGTGCAGAAGGAGGCAAGAAAAGTGCAGAACGAGGCAAGAGAGTTGCAGAAACAGGCACATGTGGTGCAGAAAGAAGCAAGAGCAGTGCAGAAGGAACCAACAGAGGTACAGAAGGAGGCTAGAGGGTTGCAGAAAAAGGCAAGAGGGGTGGAGAAATAGGCAAGAAAAGATGAGAAAGAAGCAACAGAAGTGCAGAAGAAGGCAAGAGAACTGCAGAAAGAGGCGAGAGTTGCAGAAACAGGCGAGAGTTGCAGAAACAGGCAAGAGAGGTGCAGAAAAGGATATAGGGGTGTAGACAGAGGGTAGAGAGGTCCAACGAAGGGAAGAAGAGTACAGAAAGAGGCAAGAGGGGTGCAGAAAGAGGCAAAAGAGGTGCATAAAGAAACAAGAGCAGTGCAGAAAAAATTAACAGAGGTGCAGAAGAAGGCAACAAGGGTACAGAAAATTGCAAGAGCGGTGCAGAAAGAAGCAAGAGCAGTGCAGAAAGAAGCAACAGAGATGCAGAAAGAAGCTATATAGTGCAGAAACAAGTAACAGAGGTGCAGAAAGTGGCAAGAGGGGTATAGAAAGAGGCTAGAGAAGTGCAGAAAGAAGCAACAGAGGTACAGAAAGAGGGAAAAGGATGCAGACAGAGGCAAGAGAGGTGCAGAAAAAGGTAAGAAATGTGCAGAAAGAGGCAAGAGAATTGCAGAACGAGGCAATAGAAGTGTAGAAAGAGGTAAATGAAGTGCAGAAAGAGACAAGAGAGGAGAAAAAAGAGGCAAGAGAGGAGTAGAAAGAGAGAAGAGGGCTGCAGAAAAAGACACGAGGGATGCAGAAGGAAGCAAGAGAAGTGCAGAAAAAAGCAAGAGGGGTGCAGAAAGAAGCAAGTGAAGTACAGAAAGAAGCAAGAGAAGTGCAGAAAGAGGCAAGAGAGTTGCATAAACAGGCAAGAGAGGTACAGAAAAGGGAAACACGGGTGCAGAAAGAAGCAAGAGAGGTGCAGAAAGAGGGAAGAAGGGTGCAGAAAGAAGCAAGAGGGATGCAGACAGAAGCAAGAGAGATGCAGAAAGAAGCAAGAGAGGTACAGAAAGAAGCAACACAGGTGCAGAAGGAGGCAAGAGAAGTGCAGAAAGAGACAAGAGAGTTGCAGAAACAGGCACATGTGGTGCAGAAAGAAGCAAGAGCAGTGCATAAATAACCAACAGAGGTGCAGAAGGAGGCAAGAAATGTGCATTAATAGGCAGGGAAAGTCCAGAAAGAAGCAACAGAAGTGCAGGAGGAGGCAAGAGAACTGCAGAAAGAGGCAATAGAGTTGCAGAAACAGGCAAGAGAGGTGCAGAAAAGAGAATAGGGATGCAGAAAGAAGCAAGAGAGGTGCAGAAAGAGGGAAGAAGGGTACAGAAAGAGGCAAGAGGGATACAGAAAGAAGCAAGAGAGGTGCAGAAAGAAGCAAGAGAGGTGCAGAAAGAAGCAAGAGAAGTGCAGAAAGAATCAACAGAGGCCCAGAAAGAGGCAAGAGGGGTACAGAAAGGGGCAATAAACATGCAGAAAGAAGCAACAGAGGTTCAGAAGGAGGCAAGAAAAGTGCAGAAAGAGGCAAGCGAGTTGCAGAAGCAGGCAAAAGAGATACAGAAAGAACCAACAGATGTACAGAAGGAAGCAAGAGGGGTGCAGAAATTTGCAAGAGAGGTACAGAAAGATGCAAGAGCAGTGCAGAAAGAAGCACAAGAGGTACAGCAAGAGGCAAGAGGAGTACAGAAAGAGGCAACAGAGGTGCAGAAAGAGGCAAGAGGGGTACAGAAAGAGGTACGAGAAGTGCAGAAAGAAGCAACAAAGGTGCAGAAAGAGTCAAGAGATATACAGAAAGAGGCATGAGAGTTGCAGAAACAGGCAAAAGAGGTGCAGAAAGAGGAAACAGGGGTGCAGGCAGAGGGAAGAGAGGTGTAGAAAAGGGAAGAAGAGTACAGAAAGAGGCAAAAGGGGTACAGAAATGTGCAAAAGAGATGCAGAAAGAAACAACAGAGGTGCAGAAAGAGGCAAAAGGGGTACAGAAAGAGGCAAGAGAACTGCAGAAAGAAGCACAAGAGGTGCAGAAAGAGGCAAGAGAGGTACAGCAAGAGGCAATAGATGTGCAGAAATTTGCAAGAGAGTTACAAAAAGAAGCAAGAGAGGTGCAGAAAGAAGCAGAAGAGGTACAGAAAGAAGCAACAGAGGTGCAGAAAGAGGCAAGAGCGGTGCAGAAAGAGGCAACAAGAGAAGTGCAGAAAGACGCAACAGAGGTACAGAAGGAGGCAGGAGATCAGAAAGAGGCAAGAGAGTTGCAGAAGCAGGCAAAAGAGGTGCATAACGAAGCAAGAGCAGTTCAGAAAAAACCTCCAACAGAGGTGCACAAGGAGGAAAGAGGGGTGCAGAAATTTGCAAGAGTGGTACAGAAATTTAGAAGAGAGGTGCAGAAAGAAGCAAGAGCAGTGCAAAAAGAAACAACAGAGGTGCAGAAGGAGGCAAGAGGGGTGCAGAAAGAGGCAAGAGTATTGTAGAAATAGACTAAATAGGTACAGAAAGAGGCAAGAGTAGGATAGAAAGAGGCAAGAGAGGTGCAGAAAA
The DNA here is from genome assembly GCF_964204655.1 of Triturus cristatus. NCBI lineage: Eukaryota > Metazoa > Chordata > Amphibia > Caudata > Salamandridae > Triturus > Triturus cristatus. The sequence goes on from NC_140593.1 coordinate 941,705,023, forward strand.
AGGGAACAGGGTGCCGAAAGAAGCAACAGAGGTGCAGAAAGAAGCAAGAGAAGTGTGGAAAGAAGCAACAGAGGTCCAGAAAGAGGCAAGAGGGGTGCTGAAAGAGGCAATAGAAGTGCAGAAGAAAGCAACAGATTTGTAGAAGGCGGCAAGAGAACTGCAGAAAGGGAAGAGATTTGCAGGAGGCAAAAGAGGTGCATAGAGAATAAAGAGCAGTGCAGAAAGAACCAACAGAGGTGCAGAAGAAGGCAAGAGGGGTGCAGAGATTTGCAAGAGAGGTGCAGAAAAAACAAGAGTGGTGCAGAAAGAAACAACTGAGGTACAGAAGGAGGCAGAGGGGTGCATAACGTGGCAAGAAAGTGGAGAAAGAAGCAAAAGAGGTACAGAAAGAGGCAAGAGGGGTACAAAAGGAGGCAACAGAGGTGCAGAAAGAGGCAAGCGAAGTACGGAAAGAGGCAAGAGAGTTGCAGAAGCATGCAAAAGAGGTGCAGAAAGAGGGAACAGGGGTGCAGAGAGAGGGAAGAGAGGTGCAGAAAAGGGAAGAAGCATACAGAAAGGGGCAGGAGAGTTGCAGACAGAGGCAAAAGAAGTGCAGAAAGAAGCAAGAGCAGTGCATAAAGAACCAATAGAGGTGCAGAAGGAGGCAAGTGGGGTGCAGAAATTTACAAGAGAGGTGCAGAAAGATGCAAGAGCAGTACAGAAAGAAACAACAGAGGTGCAGAAAGAGGCAAGAGAAGTGGAGAAAGACGCAAAAGAGGAGCAGAAAGAGGCAAGAGGGATACAGAAAGAGGCAAGAGAGGTGCAGAAAGAGTCAAGAGAGATGCACAAAGCGGGGAGCAGGGTGCAGAAAGGAGCAAGAAGGTGCAGAGAGAAGCAAAGGAGGTACAGAAATAAGCAAGAGAAGTACAGAAAGAAGCAACAGAGGTGCACAAAGATGGCACAGGGGTGCAGACAGAGGCAAGAGAGGTAAAGAAAAAGGGAAAAATAGTTCAGAAAGAAGCAAGAGGGGTGCAGAAATTTGCAAGAGAGGTACAGAAAGATGCAAGAGCAGTGCAGAAAGAAGCACAAGAGGTACAGAAAGAGGCAAGAGGAGTACAGAAAGAGGCAACAGAGGTGCAGAAAGAGGCAAGAGGGGTACAGAAAGAGGTACGAGAAGTGCAGAAAGAAGCAACAAAGGTGCAGAAAGAGTCAAGAGATGTACAGAAAGAGGCATGAGAGTTGCAGAAACAGGCAAAAGAGGTGCAGAAAGAGGAAACAGGGGTGCAGGCAGAGGGAAGAGAGGTGTAGAAAAGGGAAGAAGAGTACAGAAAGAGGCAAAAGGGGTACAGAAATGTGCAAAAGAGTTGCAGAAAGAAACAACAGAGGTGCAGAAAGAGGCAAAAGGGGTACAGAAAGAGGCAAGAGAACTGCAGAAAGAAGCACAAGAGGTGCAGAAAGAGGCAAGAGAGGTACAGCAAGAGGCAATAGATGTGCAGAAATTTGCAAGAGAGTTACAAAAAGAAGCAAGAGAGGTGCAGAAAGAAGCAGAAGAGGTACAGAAAGAAGCAACAGAGGTGCAGAAAGAGGCAAGAGCGGTGCAGAAAGAGGCAACAAGAGAAGTGCAGAAAGACGCAACAGAGGTACAGAAGGAGGCAGGAGATCAGAAAGAGGCAAGAGAGTTGCAGAAGCAGGCAAAAGAGGTGCATAACGAAGCAAGAGCAGTTCAGAAAAAACCTCCAACAGAGGTGCACAAGGAGGAAAGAGGGGTGCAGAAATTTGCAAGAGTGGTACAGAAATTTATAAGAGAGGTGCAGAAAGAAGCAAGAGCAGTGCAAAAAGAAACAACAGAGGTGCAGAAGGAGGCAAGAGGGGTGCAGAAAGAGGCAAGAGTATTGTAGAAATAGACTAAATAGGTACAGAAAGAGGCAAGAGTAGGATAGAAAGAGGCAAGAGAGGTGCAGAAAAAGGGAACAGGGTGCCGAAAGAAGCAACAGAGGTGCAGAAAGAAGCAAGAGAAGTGTGGAAAGAAGCAACAGAGGTCCAGAAAGAGGCAAGAGGGGTGCTGAAAGAGGCAATAGAAGTGCAGAAGAAAGCAACAGATTTGTAGAAGGCGGCAAGAGAACTGCAGAAAGGGAAGAGATTTGCAGGAGGCAAAAGAGGTGCATAGAGAATAAAGAGCAGTGCAGAAAGAACCAACAGAGGTGCGGAAGAAGGCAAGAGGGGTGCAGAGATTTGCAAGAGAGGTGCAGAAAAAACAAGAGTGGTGCAGAAAGAAACAACTGAGGTACAGAAGGAGGCAGAGGGGTGCATTACGTGGCAAGAAAGTGGAGAAAGAAGCAAAAGAGGTACAGAAAGAGGCAAGAGGGGTACAAAAGGAGGCAACAGAGGTGCAGAAAGAGGCAAGCGAAGTACGGAAAGAGGCAAGAGAGTTGCAGAAGCATGCAAAAGAGGTGCAGAAAGAGGGAACAGGGGTGCAGAGAGAGGGAAGAGAGGTGCAGAAAAGGGAAGAAGCATACAGAAAGGGGCAGGAGAGTTGCAGACAGAGGCAAAAGAAGTGCAGAAAGAAGCAAGAGCAGTGCATAAAGAACCAATAGAGTTGCAGAAGGAGGCAAGTGGGGTGCAGAAATTTACAAGAGAGGTGCAGAAAGATGCAAGAGCAGTACAGAAAGAAACAACAGAGGTGCAGAAAGAGGCAAGAGAAGTGGAGAAAGACGCAAAAGAGGAGCAGAAAGAGGCAAGAGGGATACAGAAAGAGGCAAGAGAGGTGCAGAAAGAGTCAAGAGAGATGCACAAAGCGGGGAGCAGGGTGCAGAAAGGAGCAAGAAGGTGCAGAGAGAAGCAAAGGAGGTACAGAAATAAGCAAGAGAAGTGCAGAAAGAAGCAACAGAGGTGCACAAAGATGGCACAGGGGTGCAGACAGAGGCAAGAGAGGTAAAGAAAAAGGGAAAAATAGTTCAGAAAGAAGCAAGAGGGGTGCAGAAGTTTACAAGAGAGGTGCAGAAAGAAGCAAGAGCAGTGCAAAAAGAAGCAATGGAGGTGCAGAAAGAAGAAAAAGAGGTGCAGAAAGAGGCAAGACGGGTACAGAAAGAGGCAAGAGAGGTGACAAAAGAGGCAAGAGAGGTATAGAAATTTGCAAGAGAGGTACAGAAAGAAGCAAGAGAGGTGCAGAAAAAAGTAAGAGAAGTACCGAAAGAAGCAACAGAGGTGCAGAAAGAGGCAAGGAGGTGTGCAGAAAGAGGCAAGAGAAATGCATAAAGAAGCAACAGAGGTGCAGAAGGAGGCAAGAGAATGTCAGAAAGAGGCAGAAGAGTTTCAGAAACAGGCAAAAGAGGTCCATAAAGAAGCAAGAGCAATGCATAAATAATCAACAGAGGTGCAGAAGGAGGCAAGAGTGGTGCCGAAATGTGCCAGAGGGGTACAGAAATTTGCAAAAGAGATGCAGAAAGGAGAAAGAGCAGTGCAGAAAGAAGCAATGGAGATACAGAAAGAAGAAAAATAGGTGCAGAAAGAGGCAAGAGGGGTACAGAAAGAGGCAAGAGAGGTGCAGAAAGATGCAAGAGAGGTATAGAAATTTACAGGTGAGATACAGAAAGAGGCAAGAGAGGTGCAGAAATAAGCAGGAGAAATGCATAAAGAAGAAACAGAGGTGCAGATAGAGGCAGGAAGAGTGCAGAAAGAGGCAATAGAAGTGCAGAAAGAAACAACAAAGGTACAGAAAGAAGAAAGAGAAGTGCATAAAGAAGCAAAAGAAGTGCAGGAAGAGGCAAGAGGGGTAAAGAAAGAGGCAAGAGAGGTGTAGAATGAGCTAAGAAAGGTGCACAAAGAGGGAATAAGGGTGCAGAAAGAGGCAAGAGAGGTGCAGAAAGAAGCAAGAAAAGTGCAGAAACAAGCAATGGAGGTGCAGAAAGAGGCGGGAGGAGTACAGAAAGAGGCTTGAGAGTTACAGAAACAGCCAAAAGAGGTACAGAAAGAAGGAACAGGGGTGCACACTGAGGCAAGAGAGGTGCATAAAAAGGGAAGACTACAGCAAGAGGCAAGAGGGGTGCAGAAATTTACAAGAGAGGTGCAGAATGAAGCAAGAGCAGAGCAGAAAGAACCAAGAGGGGTGCAGAAAAAGGCAAGGGTAGTGCGGAAAGAAACAAAAGAGGTGCAGAAAGAGGAAGAGGTGCACAGAAATTTACAAGAGAGGTGCAGAAATTTACGAGAGAGATACAGAAATTTGCAAGAGAGGTACAGTAAGAAGCAAGAGCGGTGCAGAAAGAAGCAAGAGAAATGCTGAAAGAAGCAACAGTGGTGCAGATAGAGGCAGGAGGGGTGCAGAAAGAAGCAACAGAGGTGCAGAAAGAGGCATGAGGGGTACAGAAAGAAGCAAGAGAGTTGCAGAAACAGGCAAAAGAGTTGCAGAAAGAGATGAGGGGTGCAGAAAGATGCAAAATAGGTGCACACAGAGGCAAGAGAGGTAAACAAAAAGGGAAAAAGAGTGCAGAAAGAAGCAAGAGGGGTGCAGAAATTTGCAAGAGAGGTGCAGAAAGAAGCAAGAGCAGTGCAGAAAGAACCAATGGAGGTGCAGAAAGAGGCAAGAGGGTGTTGGACAGGCCACACGAAGGGCTTGCTCCCTCCCCGCACGACAGGGCCCGAGCTCCGGCCCACCAGGCATAATCCACGAAAAGCACCTGTACCCCGTCTCCCGACGGATCTTCTGCCCTCGGACCTTTACTCATCACGGGGCCCAGCCCCACCGGCTCCCCCGGCCGGTTCAAGCCGCCATCTTGGGCCCTGCACCACGAGGCCGCGTGGCCTCGCCCCGACCCTAACCCCGGGCCTGGCCGGCCCCGACATCCCGGCACCACCATCCACCCGGGAGGTGAGCGGACCACTTGGCAGGTCAATGGGAGGACGAAGTGTCAAGAGCTCTTCCCCCGCCAGGTGCCGATCGCCTCCAGCTCCCCCAGGCGCTGGCTCCACCCCCTGCTGGGTGTCTGGACACCTTCATCCCGGGCCCTCCGACCTCCAAGTGCGAGGGTCCGGACATCAAAGGGCGCCTGCCCTATAACTGGGGCAACTCCGGAGCAGGAAGGCAGTTGTATCCTGGAGTCGAGAGACACCGAGAGAACTCAGCCTTGACGGACTACTGGCGCTGCCGTAGCCCGCTCTTGTGAACCATCGTCCTGCCTGCTGGCGCTGCCGCGGCCTTCTACAACATCCATCCTCGTCGGGACCTGCTGGCGCTGCCGCGGCCCGTTGTAACGACCATCCTCACCGGGACCTGCTGGCGCTGCCGCGGACCGTACATCGACCATCTTTCCGGGACCTGCTGGCGCTGCCGCGGCCCGTTGTAACGACCATCCTCACCGGGACCTGCTGGCGCTGCCGCGGACCGTACATCGACCATCTTTCCGGGACCTGCTGGCGCTGCCGCGGCCCGTACCAACTAAGCTCGAGGATTGTGAGCTAATCATCATATCATCCAAACTACCTGACTGGTAGACAGACTGTCCCGCTACCCCTTACCCTGCTTTGAGAGACTTGAATCGAGGGGACCCCTGAGTCCAGACCTCCTTGTACCATTCAACCGTACCTTAAGAAGTGCTTATAAAGAACACTGAACCTTATCCGTGTGTGGTATCTGTCTGTGGGGGGGAAGTTACTTGTCTGTACGATCGCTGGAGACGGCTCTCCCCGGAGACCTCTCCTCCTGACCCCGGCCGACCCTCCCGGTCCGTCTACCCTTTCTAACATTGGTGGCCAGCGGCGCGATCCGAATCAACGCGTAATCGTACAGAGAGTAGCTCACCCCACGACAACAACACGATGTCAGCCAAAGATAGCAACTCCACCGAGAAATTCCAAATGGATAAATTAGAAGAATACAACCACCGCGAACTGAGACAATTCTGCATAGAACTTGGCATTGCTACCACCGGCCTGAGTACCAAAGATGATCTAAAGCACGCCCTAGAGTCGTGGACAGAAACTGGGGTCGCCGGACCCTCCGACCAAAGCAGCATCACACCAGAGGGGAACGCCACGGCTCCCGAGGAGCGGGGAACGGGCCTCTCGCAGGAGGAGATCCGAGAAAGAGAAAGAACCAGATTGCACGAGTTGGAAATGGCACGACTCAAGATGGATGGGGAACTCAAGTTAGCTGAACAGAAACTCAACCTCGAGCACATGCGGCTCCGAGATGAATGAGAAGAGAAGCAGAGACAGAGAGAGCTGGAGGAGAAAAAAATAACGCTCGAGCACGAGCGCAAACTGGCGGAAATAGAACTTCGGAAACAGAATAAAGAACTGGGGGTGCCTGAGCGACCACACACCCCGGGGCCAATCGAGAAAAAAGTCCACATCCCCAAGGATGTTGTCCGCGAGTATGTCCGAGAAGACGACATACAACAGTGGTTTAAAGCCTACGAGATCGCCATGACCTCCCACCGGATCGACCGGAGTGATTGGGGAGCCGGACTCTGGGGGAGGTTTATCAACGAGGGTCGCGATGCCCTACTGCAGCTCCCAGATCACCAAATGTCGTCCTACGACCACATGAAGGCTGCCCTCCTCACCCGCTACGGCCTCACACCCGAGATGTACCGCCAGAGGTTCAGAGATTGCACCCGGATCCCAGGTACAACTTGGGTAGAATACGTGAACTATTTCAGCCGTGCCTTCGAGGGTTGGATAAAGGGGAGCCAGGTCACCACCTACGAACAACTCTTTAACCTGATGGTATGGGAGCACCTGTCGAACAACTGCTTCGTCGAGCTCAGGCAGCACCTCCTCGACAGTAAGCTGACTGACCCCCGGCAGCTCGCCGCCGAAGCTGACCGATGGGAAAGCACCCGAGTGGGCCGGAGGGGGCCACACGAACAGAACAGAAACAACCAAGGCCAGCACCGTCCTCGGGGAGGAGGATGGGGCCAGGGGCGAGGGAGAGACGCCTTGCCCGCAACACCCGTGGCCAGCACCCCGGCTCCGGCCGGTCGGGGCAACCCCCCGTGGCGTCCTGGGGTCCGAGCCAACGTCACGTGTGTTAGAAAAGGTAGACGGACCGGGAGGGCCGGCCGGGGTCAGGGGGAGAGGTCTCCGGAGAGAGCCGTCTCCAGCGATCGTACAGACAAGTAACTTCCCCCCCCACAGACAGAGATCACACACGGATAAGGTTCAGTGTTCTTTATAGGTACTTAGTTATGATACGGTAGAATGGTACAAGGAGGTCTGGACGCAGGGGTCCCCTCGATTAGAGTCTCGTAAGGTAGGGAAGGGGGTAGCGGGTCAGTCTATTTACCAATCAGGTAGTTCAGATGAGAGGATGACGAGTTCACAATCCTCGAGCTTGGTGTTTAGGCAGTACGGTCCGCGGCAGCGCCAGCAGGTCCCGGTAAGGATGGTTGATACAACGGGCCGCGGCAGCGCCAGCAGGTCCCCGGAAGATGTACGGTCCGCGGCAGCGCCAGCAGGTCCCGGTGAAGATGGTCGTTACAACGGGCCGCGGCAGCAGGTCCCAGGAAGATGTACGGTCCGCGGCAGCGCCAGCAGGTCCCGGTGAAGGTGGTCGTTACAACGGGCCGCGGCAGCGCCAGCAGGTCCCAGGAAGATGAAGGTTGCAGAAGGCCGCGGCAGCGCCAGCAGGCAGGACGATGGTTCACAAGAGCGGGCTACGGCAGCGCCAGTAGACCGTCAGGGTTGAGTTCACTCGGTGTCTCTCGACTCCAGGATACAACTGCCTTCCTGCTCCGGAGCTGCCTTAGTTATAGGGCTGGTGCCCTTTGATGTCCGGACCCTCGCACTTGGAGGTCGGAGGGTCCGGGATGAAGGTGTCCAGACACCCAGCAGGGGGTGGAGCCAGCGCCTGGGGGCTGCTGGAGGCGATCGGCACCTGGCGGGGGAAGAGCTCTTGACGCTTCGTTCTCCCATTGACCTGCCAAGTGGTCCGCTCACCTCCTGGGTGGATGGTGGTGCCGGGATGTCGGGCCGGCCAGGCCCGGGGTTAGGGTCGAGGTGAGGCCACGCGGCCGCGTGGTGCAGGGCCCAAGATGGCGGCTTGACCCGGCCGGGGAAGCCGGTGGGGCTGGGCCCCGTGATGAGTAGGGGTCCGAGGGCAGAGGGTCCGTCGGGAGACGGAGTACAGGGGCTTGTCACGGGGGTGTGCCTGGTGGGCCGGAGCTCGGGCCCTGTCGTGCGGGGGGGAAGCAAGCCCTCCGTGTGGCCTGTCCAACACGCGTCCCCCCCAGCTGAAGGCGGGGAGAGTCACCCATCTCCTTGGGGACTCTCTTCGTCGAGGCGGAAAAAGCGGGACAGGCCATCCGCGTTGGCGTGGTCTTGGCCTGGCCGGTGCTCCACAGTGAAGTCCATTCCCTGCAGGGAAATGGACCAGCGCAAGAGTTTTGGGTTCTCCCCCCGCATCTGCATCAGCCATTGCAGGGGTCGATGGTCGGTTTGTACCCGGAAGTGGGTACCGAAGAGATAGGGTCGGAGCTTTTTGAGGGCCCACACTACTGCAAATGCCTCCCTCTCGATTGTGCTCCAACGCTGTTCTCGGGCCAGGAGACGTCGACTGATGAAGGCCACCGGCTGGTCATGACCTTCGGAGTTCAGCTGAGAGAGGACGGCCCCGATGCCGTGGTCGGAGGCGTCGGTCTGCACCACAAATTCCCGACTGTAATCGGGGGCCTGGAGCACCGGGGCGGTGCACAGGGCGGCCTTCAGCTCCTCGAAGGCCGCTTGACAATCAGGAGTCCAGTGGACCCGCTTCGGTTGATTCTTGGATGTGAGTCCCGTGAGGGGCCCCACGATGCTGCCGTAGTCCTTTACGAACCGCCGGTAGTATCCGGTGAGCCCCAAGAAGGCTCGGACCTCGGTCTGGGTGACGGGGGGCTGCCAGGACTGGATGGCAGCAATCTTAAGTTGTAGTGGGGCCACCAGCCCGCTTCCCACTTGGTGCCCAAGGTAGGTCACCGACCCTTGGCCAATTTGGCACTTGCCGGCTTTAATGGTGAGGCCGGCCCGCTGGAGGGCTTGGAGGACCTCTTGGAGGTGACGGAGGTGGTCGGACCAGTGGCGGCTGTACACAGCGATATCGTCTAGATAGGCAGCGCTGAATTCTTCGAGCCCTGCCAAGACCTGGTTCACAAGACGTTGGAATGTGGCGGGGGCATTTTTCATGCCAAAGGGCATGACCTTAAATTGATAGTGGCCATCGGGGGTGGAGAAGGCTGACCGTTCCTGAGCCCTGGGTGTGAGGCCGATCTGCCAGTAGCCCGCCGTTAGGTCGAAGATACTGAGGTAGCGGGCGGCCCCTAGCCGGTCGATCAGCTCGTCTGCTCGGGGGATGAGATGAGCGTCGGTCCGGGTGACAGCGTTCAAGCCCCGGTAGTCGACGCAGAATCTCAGTTCAGGGGCGGTGCCGGGGGCAGCGGCCTTGGGAACTAATACAACCGGACTGGCCCAGGGACTGTCCGAGGGCTCGATGACCCCGATCGTGAGCATCTTGGCCACTTCCTCCTGTATGAAGGCCCGTACCTGATCTGGTACGCGGTAGGCCCGGTGCCGGACCGGGGGACTGTCCCCGGTGTCTACGTCGTGCAAACACCAGGGAGTGACCCCGGGGGTGAGGGCGAACAGGGCAGCGAACTGCAGCAGGAGGTCCCGGCAGTCCTGGCGTTGCTCCGAAGTGAGGGCGTCGGAGAGCCGGACCCCATCCACGGAGCCGTCCTTCTCCTGAGTCTTCAAGAGATCCGGGAGGGGCTCGGAGTCTTCTTCTGTACCACTGTCGGTCGCCATCAGGAGGCTTAGTTCGGAGCGCACAAAGTGTGGTTTGAGCCGGTTAGTGTGGAGGACCCGCAGGGGGTTCCGGGTGGTCCCCATGTCGATGAGGTAAGTGACGGGGCTTTTACGCTCGACCACTTTGAAGGGCCCCGTCCACTTGTCTTGCAGGGCACATGGTTCGGTGGGGGACATCACCCATACTTGCTGCCCAGGCTCGAATTCAACGGAGGAGGCATTGTGATCATACCACCTCTTCATGTCCTCCTGACTGGCCTCGAGGTTCGCCTTGGCCATCTCCCTGAAGCGCCGGGTCTGGTTTCGTAGGGCCAGGATGTATTTGAAGACGTCGGGAGGGGTCGTTAAGGGGGCCATCTCCCAACCTTCCTTGACTAGGCTGAGGGGCCCTCGCACAGGGTGCCCGTACAGGAGTTCGAAAGGGCTAAAGCCGAGGGACTTCTGGGGGACTTCTCGGTAGGCGAAGAGGAGGCACGGGAGCAGCACATCCCACTGGCGACGGAGAGGCTCTTCCAATCCCCCAATCATCCCCTTGAGAGTGCGGTTAAAACGCTCCACTAGTCCGTTCCCTTGGGGGTGATAGGGGGTCGTGAATCTGTAGGTGACCCCGCATTGTTGCCAGAGGGACTTCATGTATTTAGATATGAAATTCGTACCTCGGTCGCTGACGACTTCTCGGGGGAAGCCTACCCGGGAGAAGATCCCCATCAGGGCCCGGCCAACCACCGGAGCTGTCACTGTCCGTAGGGGCACCGCCTCGGGGTAGCGGGTGGCATGGTCCACTAGTACCAAGATGAACCTGTGTCCTTGTGCCGTGCGGGGGTCCAGAGGCCCCACAATGTCTATCCCCACCCTCTCGAACGGGGTGGTGACCACAGGGAAGGGTTGCAGAGGGGCCTTCAGCTTCCGACCACTCTTCCCGCTGGCTTGGCACGTGGGGCAAGATCGGCAGTGGTTCAGGACGTCATTCCTCATTTTCGGCCAGAAAAAGTGGGTCACCAGGCGACTGTATGTTTTGTCCTGGCCCAGGTGTCCAGCCAGGGGGACATCGTGGGCCAGGTTGAGCAGAAAGTCTCGGAAGCGGAGCGGTACCACCAGAACTCGACCGGCCCCCAGCTCGGCGATTCTTTGCTCGCTGTAGAGCAGGTCGTTGTCCCAGTAGACCCAGTGGGTTCCGGGGGTGTCCCCTGCGTTTTGGGTATCGGCTTGTTGGCGGAGTCCCTCGAGGGAGGGACAGGTCTTTTGTTCCTGGCGGAACTGTTCTTGGGTGGGCCCCCCCTCTTGACGCCACTGAGCCAGATCCAGAAGGTCCTGGTGTTGTGCGTCTGCTTCGATAGTCGGGTCCGGGAGATCGGACTCGCCGTTGCCCTCGACGGGGGCAACCGGGGGCGGAGGTGCTGGCCATTCGGTTTCTTCTGATCGGGGGGTGGCCCGGGCGGCCATGGATCGGGTGGTTATGCAGGCCCAGTCCGGGAGGCCCAGCATCCCCAAGTGCTCTCTTCTCTCGACGGTGGCCCACGGGGAACTCTCGAGGTCATTCCCCAGGAGGCAGTCCACGGGGGCATCGTCCCGGACCGTCACCTTCAGTAGGCCGGAGACCCCTCCCCATTCAAACGGGACGCAGGCCATCTTACACATACTCTCAGAGTTATCTGCCGAGCGGACGGGGCAGAGAATGTTCGGCAGGATCTGCTCGGGCTTCACCAGATGACAGCGGACGGCCGTCATGCTGGCGCCGGTGTCACGCAAGGCCTCGGCTCTCTGTCCATTAATGGTCACCCACTGACCGTATTTTCGGGTGTTGGCGGGTAGGGGAGCCCGCGGAACCATGTCTCTTCCCCCTAGGCATGCCAGGACCATGGCGGCCGGTTCCCACCCTTGCTGGGCCGGCTCGTACTCTTCGGGTCCCTCCGATGATTGCTCTTCCCCTAGGGCAGCGGCCGCTACCTGGCGGGGCTTGGGTGTTTGATTTAGCGGGCAGTTCGGGTCATTGGCGTAGTGGCCTAGTCGCTGGCACCGGTGGCACGTGACGTTGGCTCGGTACCCAGGCCGCAACGGGGGGTTGCCCCGGCCGGCCGGAGGCGGGGTGCTGGCCACGGGTGTTGTTGGTAAGGCGTCTCTCCCTCGCCCCTGGCCCCCTCCTCCTCCCCGAGGACGGTGCTGGCCTTGGTTGCCTCTGTTCTGATCGTGGGGCCCTCTCCGGCCCACTCGGGTGCTTTCCCACCGGTCAGCTTCGGCGGCGAGCTGCCGGGGGTCGGTCAGCTTACTGTCGAGTAGGTGCTGCCGGAGCTCGACGAAACAGTTGTTTGACAGGTGCTCCCACACCATAAGATTGAAGAGTTGTTCGTAAGTGGCGACCTGACTTCCCTTGATCCACCCTTCGAATGCCCGGCTGAAATAGTTCACGTATTCTACCCAAGTTGTACCTGGGATCCTGGTGCAATCTCTGAACCTCTGGCGGTACATCTCGGGCGTGAGGCCGTAGCGGGTGAGGAGGGCAGCCTTCATGTGGTCGTAGGACGACATCTGGTGATCGGGGAGCTGCAGCAGGGCATCGCGACCCTCGTTGATAAACCTCCCCCAAAGTCCGGCTCCCCAATCACTCCGGTCGATTCGGTGGGAGGTCATTGCGATCTCATAGGCTTTAAACCATTGTTGTATGTCGTCTTCTCGGACATATTCGCGGACAACATCCTTGGGGATGTGAACTTTTTTCTCACTTGGCCCCGGGGTGTGTGGTCGCTCAGGCACCCCCAGTTCCTTATTCTGTTTGCGCAGTTCTATTTCCGCTAGTCGGCGCTCGTGCTCGAGCGTTATTTTTTTCTCTTCCAGCTCTCTTTGTCTCTGCTTTTCTTCTCGTTCCTCTCGAAGCCGCATCTGCTCGAGGTTAAGTTTCTGTTCAGCCAACTTGAGTTCCCCATCCATCTTGAGTCGTGCCATCTCCAACTCGTGTAATCTGACTCTGTCTCTTTCTCGGATCTCCTCTTGCGGGAGGCCCGTTCCCCGCTCCTCGGGAGCCGTGGCGTTCCCCTCTGGTGTGATGCTGGTTTGGTCTGGTGTGACGCTGCTTTGGTCGGAGGGTCCTGTGACCCCCGTTTCTGTCCATGACTCCAGAGCGCGCTTTAGATCATCCTTGGTACTCAGGCCGGTGGTAGCAATGCCAAGTTCCATGCAAAATTGTCTCAGTTCGCGGTGGTTGTATTCTTCTAATTTCTCCATTTGGAATTTCTCGGTAGAGCTGCTCTCTTTGGTCGACATCGTGTTTTTGTCGTGGGGTGAGCTACTCTCTGTACGATTACGCGTTGATTCGGATCGCGCCGCTGGCCACCAATGTTAGAAAAGGTAGACGGACCGGGAGGGCCGGCCGGGGTCAGGGGGAGAGGTCTCCGGAGAGAGCCGTCTCCAGCGATCGTACAGACAAGTAACTTCCCCCCCACAGACAGAGATCACACACGGATAAGGTTCAGTGTTCTTTATAGGTACTTAGTTATGATACGGTAGAATGGTACAAGGAGGTCTGGACGCAGGGGTCCCCTCGATTAGAGTCTCGTAAGGTAGGGAAGGGGGTAGCGGGTCAGTCTATTTACCAATCAGGTAGTTCAGATGAGAGGATGACGAGTTCACAATCCTCGAGCTTGGTGTTTAGGCAGTACGGTCCGCGGCAGCGCCAGCAGGTCCCGGTAAGGATGGTTGATACAACGGGCCGTGGCAGCGCCAGCAGGTCCCCGGAAGATGTACGGTCCGCGGCAGCGCCAGCAGGTCCCGGTGAAGATGGTCGTTACAACGGGCCGCGGCAGCGCCAGCAGGTCCCAGGAAGATGTACGGTCCGCGGCAGCGCCAGCAGGTCCCGGTGAAGGTGGTCGTTACAACGGGCCGCGGCAGCGCCAGCAGGTCCCAGGAAGATGAAGGTTGCAGAAGGCCGCGGCAGCGCCAGCAGGCAGGACGATGGTTCACAAGAGCGGGCTACGGCAGCGCCAGTAGACCGTCAGGGTTGAGTTCACTCGGTGTCTCTCGACTCCAGGATACAACTGCCTTCCTGCTCCGGAGCTGCCTTAGTTATAGGGCTGGTGCCCTTTGATGTCCGGACCCTCGCACTTGGAGGTCGGAGGGTCCGGGATGAAGGTGTCCAGACACCCAGCAGGGGGTGGAGCCAGCGCCTGGGGGCTGCTGGAGGCGATCGGCACCTGGCGGGGGAAGAGCTCTTGACGCTTCGTTCTCCCATTGACCTGCCAAGTGGTCCGCTCACCTCCTGGGTGGATGGTGGTGCCGGGATGTCGGGCCGGCCAGGCCCGGGGTTAGGGTCGAGGTGAGGCCACGCGGCCGCGTGGTGCAGGGCCCAAGATGGCGGCTTGACCCGGCCGGGGAAGCCGGTGGGGCTGGGCCCCGTGATGAGTAGGGGTCCGAGGGCAGAGGGTCCGTCGGGAGACGGAGTACAGGGGCTTGTCACGGGGGTGTGCCTGGTGGGCCGGAGCTCGGGCCCTGTCGTGCGGGGGGGAAGCAAGCCCTCCGTGTGGCCTGTCCAACAACGTGCCACCGATGCCAGCGAGTCGGCCACTACGCCAATGACCCGAGCTGCCCGCAGAACCAAACACCCAAGCCCCGCCAGGTAGCTGCCGCCGCCCTGGGGGAAGAGCGATCATTGGAGGAACCAGAGGAGAATGAGCCGGCCCAGCAAGAGTGGGAACCGGCCGCCATGGTCCTGGCGTGCTTAGGGGGAAGAGACATGGTCCCGCGGGCTCCCCTACCCGCTAACACCAGGAAATACGGTCAGTGGGTGACCATTAATGGACAGCGAGCCGAGGCCTTGCGTGACACAGGCGCCAGTGTGACGGCCGTCCGCTGTCACCTGGTGAAGCCCGAGCAGATCCTGCCGAACATTCTCTGCCCCGTCCGCTCGGCAGACAACTCTGAAAGTATGTGTCAAATGGCCTGCGTTCCATTCGAATGGGGAGGGGTCTCCGGCCTGTTGAAGGTGACGGTCCGGGACGATGCCCCCGTGGACTGCCTCCTGGGGAATGACCTCGAGAGTTCCCCGTGGGCCACCGTTGAGAGAAGAGAGCACCTGGGGATGCTGGGCCTCCCGGACTGGGCCTGCATAACCACCCGGTCCATGGCCGCCCGTGCCGTCCCTCGATCAGAAGAACCAGAATGGCCAGCACCTCCGCCCCCAGTCGCCCCAGTAGAAGACAACGACGAGGCCAGCCTCCCAGACCCGACGGCCGAAGGGGACGCGCAACCTCAGGACCTTCCTGACCTGGCTCAGTGGCGTCAAGAGGGGGGGCCCACCCAAGCACAGTTCCGCCAGGAACAAAAGACCTGTCCCTCCCTCGAGGGACTCCGCCAACAAGCCAGCGCCCAGAACGCAGGGGACTCCACCGGAACTCACTGGGTCTACTGGGATAACGACCTGCTATACAGCGAGCAAAGAATCGCCGAGCTGGGGGCCGGTCGAGTACTGGTGGTACCTCTCCGCTTCAGAGACTTTCTGCTCAACCTGGCCCACGATGTCCCCCTGGCTGGACACCTGGGCCAAGATAAAACGTACAGCCGCCTAGTGACCCACTTTTTCTGGCCGAAGATGAGGAACGACGTCCTGAACCACTGCCGATCTTGCCCCACATGCCAAGCCAGCGGGAAGAGTGGTCGGAAGCTGAAAGCCCCTCTGCAACCCTTCCCTGTGGTCACCACCCCGTTCGAGAGGGTGGGGATAGACATCGTGGGGCCTCTGGACCCCCGCACGGCACAAGGACACAGGTTCATCTTAGTACTGGTGGACCATGCCACCCGCTACCCCGAGGCGGTGCCCCTACGGACCGTGACAGCTCCGGTGGTTGGCCGGGCCCTAATGGGGATCTTCTCCCGGGTAGGCTTCCCCCGAGAAGTCGTCAGCGACCGAGGCACGAACTTTATATCCAAATACATGAAGTCCCTCTGGCAACAATGCGGGGTCACCTACAGATTCACGACCCCCTATCACCCCCAAGGGAACGGACTAGTGGAGCGTTTTAACCGCACCCTCAAGGGGATGATTGGGGGATTGGAAGAGCCCCTCCGTCGCCAGTGGGATGTACTACTCCCGTGCCTCCTCTTCGCCTACCGCGAAGTTCCCCAGAAGTCCCTCGGGTTTAGCCCTTTCGAACTCCTGTACGGGCACCCTGTGCGAGGGCCCCTCAGCCTAGTAAAAGAAGGTTGGGAGATGGCCCCCCTAAAAACCCCTCCAGACGTCTTCAAATACCTCCTGGCCCTACGCAATCAGACCCGGCGCTTCAGAGAGATGGCCAAGGCGAACCTCGAGGCCAGCCAGGAGGACATGAAGAAGTGGTATGATCACAATGCCTCCTCCGTTGAGTTCGAGCCTGGACAACAAGTATGGGTGATGTCCCCCACCGAACCATGTGCCTTGCAAGATAAGTGGACGGGGCCCTTCAAAGTGGTCGAGCGCAAAAGCCCCGTCACTTACCTCATCGACCTGGGGACCTCCCGGAACCCCCTTCGGGTCCTCCACACCAACCGACTCAAACCACACTTTGTGCGCTCAGAACTCAGCCTCCTGATGGCTACGGACAGTGGGGCAGAGGAAGACTCCGAACCCCTCCCGGATCTTCTGAAGACTCAGGAGAATGACGGCTCCGTGGACGGGGTCCGGCTCTCTGACGCCCTCACTTCGGAGCAACGCCAGGGTTGCCGGAACCTCCTGCTGCAGTTCGCTACCCTGTTCTCCCTCACCCCCGGGGTCACCCCTTGGTGTTTGCACGACGTGGACACCGGGGACAGTCCCCCTGTCCGACACCGGGCCTACCGCGTACCAGATCGGGTACGGGCCTGCATACAGGAGGAGGTGGCCAAGATGCTCACAATCGGGGTCATCGAGCCCTCGGACAGTCCCTGGGCCAGTCCGGTTGTATTGGTCCCCAAAGCCGCTGCCCCCGGCACCGCACCTGAACTGAGATTCTGCGTCGACTACCGGGGCTTGAACGCTGTCACCCGGACCGACGCTCATCCGATCCCCCGAGCAGACGAGCTGATCGACCGGCTGGGGGCCACCCGCTACCTCAGTATCTTCGACCTAACAGCGGGCTACTGGCAGATCGGCCTCACACCCAGGGCTCAGGAACGGTCAGCCTTCTCTACCCCCGATGGCCACTACCAATTCAAGGTCATGCCCTTCGGCATGAAGAATGCCCCCGCCACGTTTCAACGCCTCGTGAACCAGGTCTTGGCGGGGCTCGAAGAGTTCAGCGCTGCCTACCTGGACGATATCGCTGTATACAGCCGCCACTGGCCCGACCACCTCCGTCACCTCCAAGAGGTCCTACAGGCCCTCCAGCGGGCCGGCCTCACCATTAAGGCCGGCAAGTGCCAAATTGGCCAAGGGTCTGTGACCTACCTTGGGCACCAAGTGGGAAGCGGGCTGGTGGCCCCGCTACAACTTAAGATTGCTGCCATCCAGTCCTGGCAGCCCCCCGTCACCCAGACCGAGGTCCGAGCCTTCTTGGGGCTCACCGGCTACTACCGGCGGTTCGTGAAGGACTACGGCAGCATCGTGGGGCCCCTCACGGGTCTCACGTCCAAGAACCAACCGAAGCGGATTAACTGGACCCCCGATTGTCAAGCGGCCTTCGAGAAGCTGAAGGCCGCCCTGTGCACCGCCCCTGTGCTCCAGGCCCCCGATTACGGTCGGGAATTCGTGGTACAGACCGACGCCTCCGACCACGGCATCGGAGCCGTCCTTTCTCAGTTAAACCCCGAAGGTCATGACCAGCCGGTGGCCTTCATCAGTCGACGTCTCCTGGCCCGAGAACAGCGCTGGAGCACCATCGAGAGGGAGGCCTTCGCAGTGGTGTGGGCCCTCAAAAAGCTCCGGCCCTATCTCTTCGGTACCCACTTCCGGGTACAAACCGACCATCGACCCCTGCAGTGGCTGATGCAGATGCGGGGGGAGAACCCAAAACTCTTGCGCTGGTCCATCTCCCTGCAGGGAATGGACTTCACTGTGGAGCACCGACCAGGCCAAGACCACGCCAACGCGGATGGCCTGTCCCGCTTTTTCCGCCTCGACGAAGAGAGTCCCCAAGGAGATGGGTGACTCTCCCCGCCTTCAGCTGGGGGGGACGCATGTTGGACAGGCCACACGAAGGGCTTGCTCCCTCCCCGCACGACAGGGCCCGAGCTCCGGCCCACCAGGCATAATCCACGAAAAGCACCTGTACCCCGTCTCCCGACGGATCTTCTGCCCTCGGACCTCTACTCATCACGGGGCCCAGCCCCACCGGCTCCCCCGGCCGGTTCAAGCCGCCATCTTGGGCCCTGCACCACGAGGCCGCGTGGCCTCGCCCCGACCCTAACCCCGGGCCTGGCCGGCCCCGACATCCCGGCACCACCATCCACCCGGGAGGTGAGCGGACCACTTGGCAGGTCAATGGGAGGACGAAGTGTCAAGAGCTCTTCCCCCGCCAGGTGCCGATCGCCTCCAGCTCCCCCAGGCGCTGGCTCCACCCCCTGCTGGGTGTCTGGACACCTTCATCCCGGGCCCTCCGACCTCCAAGTGCGAGGGTCCGGACATCAAAGGGCGCCTGCCCTATAACTGGGGCAACTCCGGAGCAGGAAGGCAGTTGTATCCTGGAGTCGAGAGACACCGAGAGAACTCAGCCTTGACGGACTACTGGCGCTGCCGTAGCCCGCTCTTGTGAACCATCGTCCTGCCTGCTGGCGCTGCCGCGGCCTTCTACAACATCCATCCTCGTCGGGACCTGCTGGCGCTGCCGCGGCCCGTTGTAACGACCATCCTCACCGGGACCTGCTGGCGCTGCCGCGGACCGTACATCGACCATCTTTCCGGGACCTGCTGGCGCTGACGCGGCCCGTTGTAACGACCATCCTCACCGGGACCTGCTGGCGCTGCCGCGGACCGTACATCGACCATCTTTCCGGGACCTGCTGGCGCTGCCGCGGCCCGTACCAACTAAGCTCGAGGATTGTGAGCTAATCATCATCTCATCCAAACTACCTGACTGGTAGACAGACTGTCCCGCTACCCCTTACCCTGCTTTGAGAGACTTGAATCGAGGGGACCCCTGAGTCCAGACCTCCTTGTACCATTCAACCGTACCTTAAGAAGTGCTTATAAAGAACACTGAACCTTATCCGTGTGTGGTATCTGTCTGTGGGGGGGAAGTTACTTGTCTGTACGATCGCTGGAGACGGCTCTCCCCGGAGACCTCTCCTCCTGACCCCGGCCGACCCTCCCGGTCCGTCTACCCTTTCTAACAGAGGGGTACAGAAAGAAGCAAGAGTTGCAGAAACAGGCAAAAGAGGTACAGAAAGGGGCAAGAGGGGTGCAGAAAGAGGCAAAATAGGTGCACAAAGAGGCAAAAGAGGTGCACAAAAAGGGCAGAAGAGTGCAGAAAGAGGCCAGATAATTGCAGAAAAGAACAAAAGAGGTGCAGAAAGAGTAGGAAATGTGCAGAAAGAGGCAAGAGAATTGCAGAAAGAGGGAAGAGGGGTGCAGAAAGAGGTAAGAGCGATGCAGAAAGAAGCAAGAGAAGTGCAGAAAGAAGTAAGAGAGGTGCAGAAAGAAGCAAGAGAAGTGCAGAAACAGGCAAGAGAGGTACAGAAAAAGGGAACAGGGGTGAAGAAAGAAGCAAGAGCGGTGCAGAAAGAGGAAGAAGGGTACAGAAAGAGGCAAGAGGGTGCAGAAAAAAGCAAGAGATGTTCAGAAAGAAGCCAGAGAGATACAGAAAGAAGCAACACAGGTGCAGAAGGAGGCAAGAAAAGTGCAGAACGAGGCAAGAGAGTTGCAGAAACAGGCACATGTGGTGCAGAAAGAAGCAAGAGCAGTGCAGAAGGAACCAACAGAGGTACAGAAGGAGGCTAGAGGGTTGCAGAAAAAGGCAAGAGGGGTGGAGAAATAGGCAAGAAAAGATGAGAAAGAAGCAACAGAAGTGCAGAAGAAGTCAAGAGAACTGCAAAAAGAGGCGAGAGTTGCAGAAACAGGCGAGAGTTGCAGAAACAGGCAAGAGAGGTGCAGAAAAGGAAATAGGGGTGTAGACAGAGTAAAGAGAGGTGCAACGAAGGGAAGAAGAGTACAGAAAGAGGCAAGAGGGGTGCAGAAAGAGGCAAAAGAGGTGCATAAAGAAACAAGAGCAGTGCAGAAAAAATTAATAGAGGTGCAGAAGAAGGCAACAAGGGTACAGAAAATTGCAAGAGCGGTGCAGAAAGAAGCAAGAGCAGTGCAGAAAGAAGCAACAGAGATGCAGAAAGAAGCTATATAGTGCAGAAACAAGTAACAGAGGTGCAGAAAGTGGCAAGAGGGGTATAGAAAGAGGCTAGAGAAGTGCAGAAAGAAGCAACAGAGGTACAGAAAGAGGGAAAAAGGATGCAGACAGAGGCAAGAGAGGTGCAGAAAAAGGTAAGAAATGTGCAGAAAGAGGCAAGAGAATTGCAGAACGAGGCAATAGAAGTGTAGAAAGAGGTAAATGAAGTGCAGAAAGAGGCAAGAGAGGAGAAAAAAGAGGCAAGAGAGGAGTAGAAAGAGAGAAGAGGGCTGCAGAAAGAGACACGAGGGATGCAGAAGGAAGCAAGAGAAATGCAGAAAAAAGCAAGAGGGGTGCAGAAAGAAGCAAGTGAAGTACAGAAAGAAGCAAGAGAAGTGCAGAAAGAGGCAAGAGAGTTGCAGAAACAGGCAAGAGAGGTACAGAAAAGGGAAACACGGGTGCAGAAAGAAGCAAGAGCGGTGCAGAAAGAGGGAAGAAGGGTGCAGAAAGAAGCAAGAGGGATGCAGACAGAAGCAAGAGAGATGCAGAAAGAAGCAAGAGAGGTACAGAAAGAAGCAACACAGGTGCAGAAGGAGGCAAGAGAAGTGCAGAAAGAGACAAGAGAGTTGCAGAAACAGGCACATGTGGTGCAGAAAGAAGCAAGAGCAGTGCATAAATAACCAACAGAGGTGCAGAAGGAGGCAAGAAATGTGCTTAAATAGGCAGGGAAAGTCCAGAAAGAAGCAACAGAAGTGCAGGAGGAGGCAAGAGAACTGCAGAAAGAGGCAATAGAGTTGCAGAAACAGGCAAGAGAGGTGCAGAAAAGAGAATAGGGATGCAGAAAGAAGCAAGAGAGGTGCAGAAAGAGGGAAGAAGGGTACAGAAAGAGGCAAGAGGGGTACAGAAAGAAGCAAGAGAGGTACAGAAAGAAGCAAGAGAGGTGCAGAAAGAAGCAAGAGAAGTGCAGAAAGAAGCAACAGAGGCCCAGAAAGAGGCAAGAGGGGTACAGAAAGGGGCAATAAAAATGCAGAAAGAAGCAACAGAGGTTCAGAAGGAGGCAAGAGAAGTGCGGAAAGAGGCAAGCGAGTTGCAGAAGCAGGCAAAAGAGATACAGAAAGAACCAACAGATGTACAGAAGGAAGCAAGAGGGGTGCAGAAATTTGCAAGAGAGGTACAGAAAGATGCAAGAGCAGTGCAGAAAGAAGCACAAGAGGTACAGAAAGAGGCAAGAGGAGTACAGAAAGAGGCAACAGAGGTGCAGAAAGAGGCAAGAGGGGTACAGAAAGAGGTACGAGAAGTGCAGAAAGAAGCAACAAAGGTGCAGAAAGAGTCAAGAGATGTACAGAAAGAGGCATGAGAGTTGCAGAAACAGGCAAAAGAGGTGCAGAAAGAGGAAACAGGGGTGCAGGCAGAGGGAAGAGAGGTGTAGAAAAGGGAAGAAGAGTACAGAAAGAGGTAAAAGGGGTACAGAAATGTGCAAAAGAGATGCAGAAAGAAACAACAGAGGTGCAGAAAGAGGCAAAAGGGGTACAGAAAGAGGCAAGAGAACTGCAGAAAGAAGCACAAGAGGTGCAGAAAGAGGCAAGAGAGGTACATCAAGAGGCAATAGATGTGCAGAAATTTGCAAGAGAGTTACAAAAAGAAGCAAGAGACGTGCAGAAAGAAGCAGAAGAGGTACAGAAAGAAGCAACAGAGGTGCAGAAAGAGGCAAGAGCGGTGCAGAAAGAGGCAACAAGAGAAGTGCAGAAAGACGCAACAGAGGTACAGAAGGAGGCAGGAGATCAGAAAGAGGCAAGAGAGTTGCAGAAGCAGGCAAAAGAGGTGCATAACGAAGCAAGAGCATTTCAGAAAAAACCTCCAACAGAGGTGCAGAAGGAGGAAAGAGGGGTGCAGAAATTTGCAAGAGTGGTACAGAAATTTATAAGAGAGGTGCAGAAAGAAGCAAGAGCAGTGCAAAAAGAAACAACAGAGGTGCAGAAGGAGGCAAGAGGGGTGCAGAAAGAGGCAAGAGAATTGTAGAAATAGACTAAATAGGTACAGAAAGAGGCAAGAGTGGGATAGAAAGAGGCAAGAGAGGTGCAGAAAAAGGGAACAGGGTGCCAAAAGAAGCAACAGAGGTGCAGAAAGAAGCAAGAGAAGTGTGGAAAGAAGCAATAGAAGTGCAGAAAGGGAAGAGATTTGCAGGAGGCAAAAGAGGTGCATAGAGAATAAAGAGCAGTGCAGAAAGAACCAACAGAGGTGCAGAAGAGGGCAGGAGGGGCGCAGAGATTTGCAAGAGAGGTGCAGAAAAAACAAGAGTGGTGCAGAAAGAAACAACTGAGGTACAGAAGGAGGCAGAGGGGTGCATAACGTGGCAAGAAAAGTGGAGAAAGAAGCAAAAGAGGTACAGAAAGAGGCAAGAGGGGTACAAAAGGAGGCAACAGAGGTGCAGAAAGAGGCAAGCGAAGTACGGAAAGAGGCAAGAGGGTTGCAGAAGCATGCAAAAGAGGTACAGAAAGAGGGAACAGGGGTGCAGAGAGAGGGAAGAGAGGTGCAGAAAAGGGAAGAAGCATACAGAAAGGGGCAGGTGAGTTGCAGACAGAGGCAAAAGAAGTGCAGAAAGAAGCAAGAGCAGTGCATAAAGAACCAATAGAGGTGCAGAAGGAGGCAAGTGGGGTGCAGAAATTTACAACAGAGGTGCAGAAAGATGCAAGAGCAGTACAGAAAGAAACAACAGAGGTGCAGAAAGAGGCAAGAGAAGTGGAGAAAGACGCAAAAGAGGAGCAGAAAGAGGCAAGAGGGATACAGAAAGAGGCAAGAGAGGTGCAGAAAGAGTCAAGAGAGATGCACAAAGCGGGGAGCAGGGTGCAGAAAGGAGCAAGAAGGTGCAGAGAGAAGCAAAGGAGGTGCAGAAATAAGCAAGAGAAGTGCAGAAAGAAGCAACAGAGGTGCACAAAGATGGCACAGGGGTGCAGACAGAGGCAAGAGAGGTAAAGAAAAAGGGAAAAATAGTTCAGAAAGAAGCAAGAGGGGTGCAGAAGTTTACAAGAGAGGTGCAGAAAGAAGCAAGAGCAGTGCAAAAAGAAGCAATGGAGGTGCAGAAAGAAGAAAAAGAGGTGCAGAAAGAGGCAAGACGGGTACAGAAAGAGGCAAGAGAGGTGACAAAAGAGGCAAGAGAGGTATAGAAATTTGCAAGAGAGGTACAGAAAGAAGCAAGAGAGGTGCAGAAAGAAGTAAGAGAAGTACAGAAAGAAGCAAGAGAGGTGCAGAAAGAGGCAAGGAGGTGTGCAGAAAGAGGCAAGAGAAATGCATAAAGAAGCAACAGAGGTGCAGAAGGAGGCAAGAGAATGTCAGAAAGAGGCAGAAGAGTTTCAGAAACAGGCAAAAGAGGTCCATAAAGAAGCAAGAGCAATGCATAACTAACCAACAGAGGTGCAGAAGGAGGCAAGAGTGGTGCCGAAATGTGCAAGAGGGGTACAGAAATTTGCAAAAGAGATGCAGAAAGGAGCAAGAGCAGTGCAGAAAGAAGCAATGGAGATACAGAAAGAAGAAAAATAGGTGCAGAAAGAGGCAAGAGGGGTACAGAAAGAGGCAAGAGAGGTGCAGAAAGATGCAAGAGAGGTATAGAAATTTACAGGTGAGATACAGAAAGAGGCAAGAGAGGTGCAGAAATAAGCAGGAGAAATGCATAAAGAAGCAACAGAGGGGCAGATAGAGTCAGGAGGGGTGCCGAAAGAGGCAATAGAAGTGCAGAAAGAAACAACAAAGGTACAGAAAGAAGAAAGAGAAGTGCATAAAGAAGCAAAAGAAGTGCAGGAAGAGGCAAGAGGGGTAAAGAAAGAGGCAAGAGAGGTGTAGAATGAGCTAAGAAAGGTGCACAAAGAGGGAAGAAGGGTGCAGAAAGAGGAAAGAGAGGTGCAGAAAGAAGCAAGAAAAGTGCAGAAACAAGCAATGGAGGTGCAGAAAGAGGCGGGAGGAGTACAGAAAGAGGCTTGAGAGTTACAGAAACAGGCAAAAGAGGTGCAGAAAGAAGGAACGGGGGTGCACACTGAGGCAAGAGAGGTGCATAAAAAGGGAAGACTACAGCAAGAGGCAAGAGGGGTGCAGAAATTTACAAGAGAGGTGCAGAATGAAGCAAGAGCAGAGCAGAAAGAACCAAGAGGGGTGCAGAAAAAGGCAAGGGTAGTGCGGAAAGAAACAAAAGAGGTGCA
Source organism: Triturus cristatus (assembly GCF_964204655.1). Taxonomy (NCBI): domain Eukaryota; kingdom Metazoa; phylum Chordata; class Amphibia; order Caudata; family Salamandridae; genus Triturus; species Triturus cristatus. The sequence goes on from NC_140593.1 coordinate 941,729,222, forward strand.
GAAAGAGGAAGAGGTGCACAGAAATTTACAAGAGAGGTGCAGAAATTTACGAGAGAGGTGCAGAAATTTGCAAGAGAGGTACAGAAAGAAGCAAGAGCGGTGCAGAAAGAAGCAAGAGAAATGCTGAAAGAAGCAACAGTGGTGCATATAGAGCCAGGAGGGGTGCAGAAAGAAGCAACAGAGGTGCAGAAAGAGGCATGAGGGGTACAGAAAGAAGCAAGAGAGTTGCAGAAACAGGCAAAAGAGTTGCAGAAAGAGATGAGGGGTGCAGAAAGATGCAAAATAGGTGCACACAGAGGCAAGAGAGGTAAACAAAAAGGGAAAAAGAGTGCAGAAAGAAGCAAGAGGGGTGCAGAAATTTGCAAGAGAGGTGCAGAAAGAAGCAAGAGCAGTGCAGAAAGAACCAATGGAGGTGCAGAAAGAGGCAAGAGGGGTACAGAAAGAAGCAAGAGTTGCAGAAACAGGCAAAAGAGGTAGAGAAAGAGGCAAGAGGGGTGCAGAAAGAGGCAAAATAGGTGCACAAAGAGGCAAAAGAGGTGCACAAAGAGGGCAGAAGAGTGCAGAAAGAGGCCAGATAATTGCAGAAAAGAACAAAAGAGGTGCAGAAAGAGAAGGAAATGTGCAGAAAGAGGCAAGAGAATTGCAGAAAGAGGGAAGAGGGGTGCAGAAAGAGGTAGGAGCGATGCAGAAAGAAGCAAGAGAAGTGCAGAAAGAAGTAAGAGAGGTGCAGAAAGAAGCAAGAGAAGTGCAGAAACAGGCAAGAGAGGTACAGAAAAAGGGAACAGGGGTGCAGAAAGAAGCAAGAGAGGTGCAGAAAGAGGGAAGAAGGGTACAGAAAGAGGCAAGAGGGTGCAGAAAAAAGCAAGAGATGTTCAGAAAGAAGCCAGAGAGATACAGAAAGAAGCAACACAGGTGCAGAAGGAGGCAAGAAAAATGCAGAACGAGGCAAGAGAGTTGCAGAAACAGGCACATGTGGTGCAGAAAGAAGCAAGAGCAGTGCAGAAGGAACCAACAGATGTACAGAAGGAGGCTAGAGGGATGCAGAAAAAGGCAAGAGGGGTGGAGAAATAGGCAAGAAATGATGAGAAAGAAGCAACAGAAGTGCAGAAGAAGGCAAGAGAACTGCAGAAAGAGTCGAGAGTTGCAGAAACAGGCGATAGTTGCAGAAACAGGCAAGAGAGGTGCAGAAAAGGAAATAGGGGTGTAGACAGAGGGTAGAGAGGTGCAACGAAGGGAAGAAGAGTACAGAAAGAGGCAAGAGGGGTGCAGAAAGAGGCAAAAGAGGTGCATAAAGAAACAAGAGCAGTGCAGAAAAAATTAACAGAGGTGCAGAAGAAGGCAACAAGGGTACAGAAAATTGCAAGAGCGGTGCAGAAAGAAGCAAGAGCAGTGCAGAAAGAAGCAACAGAGATGCAGAAAGAAGCTATATAGTGCAGAAACAAGTAACAGAGGTGCAGAAAGTGGCAAGAGGGGTATAGAAAGAGGCTAGAGAAGTGCAGAAAGAAGCAACAGAGGTACAGAAAGAGGGAAAAAGGATGCAGACAGAGGCAAGAGAGGTGCAGAAAAAGGTAAGAAATGTGCAGAAAGAGGCAAGAGAATTGCAGAACGAGGCAATAGAAGTGTAGAAAGAGGTAAATGAAGTGCAGAAAGAGGCAAGAGAGGAGAAAAAAGAGGCAAGAGAGGAGTAGAAAGAGAGAAGAGGGCTGCAGAAAGAGACACGAGGGATGCAGAAGGAAGCAAGAGAAGTGCAGAAAAAAGCAAGAGGGGTGCAGAAAGAAGCAAGTGAAGTACAGAAAGAAGCAAGAGAAGTGCAGAAAGAGGCAAGAGAGTTGCAGAAACAGGCAAGAGAGGTACAGAAAAGGGAAACACGGGTGCAGAAAGAAGCAAGAGAGGTGCAGAAAGAGGGAAGAAGGGTGCAGAAAGAAGCAAGAGGGATGCAGACAGAAGCAAGAGAGATGCAGAAAGAAGCAAGAGAGGTACAGAAAGAAGCAACACAGGTGCAGAAGGAGGCAAGAGAAGTGCAGAAAGAGGCAAGAGAGTTGCAGAAACAGGCACATGTGGTGCAGAAAGAAGCAAGAGCAGTGCATAAATAACCAACAGAGGTGCAGAAGGAGGCAAGAAATGTGCATAAATAGGCAGGGAAAGTCCAGAAAGAAGCAACAGAAGTGCAGGAGGAGGCAAGAGAACTGCAGAAAGAGGCAATAGAGTTGCAGAAACAGGCAAGAGAGGTGCAGAAAAGAGAATAGGGATGCAGAAAGAAGCAAGAGAGGTGCAGAAAGAGGGACGAAGGGTACAGAAAGAGGCAAGAGGGGTACAGAAAGAAGCAAGAGAGGTGCAGAAAGAAGCAAGAGAGGTGCAGAAAGAAGCAAGAGAAGTGCAGAAAGAAGCAACAGAGGCCCAGAAAGAGGCAAGAGGGGTACAGAAAGGGGCAATAAAAATGCAGAAAGAAGCAACAGAGGTTCAGAAGGAGGCAAGAGAAGTGCAGAAAGAGGCAAGCGAGTTGCAGAAGCAGGCAAAAGAGATACAGAAAGAACCAACAGATGTACAGAAGGAAGCAAGAGGGGTGCAGAAACTTGCAAGAGAGGTACAGAAAGATGCAAGAGCAGTGCAGAAAGAAGCACAAGAGGTACAGAAAGAGGCAAGAGGAGTACAGAAAGAGGCAACAGAGGTGCAGAAAGAGGCAAGAGGGGTACAGAAAGAGGTACGAGAAGTGCAGAAAGAAGCAACAAAGGTGCAGAAAGAGTCAATGTTAGAAAAGGTAGACGGACCGGGAGGGCCGGCCGGGGTCAGGGGGAGAGGTCTCCGGAGAGAGCCGTCTCCAGCGATCGTACAGACAAGTAACTTCCCCCCCCACAGACAGAGATCACACACGGATAAGGTTCAGTGTTCTTTATAGGTACTTAGTTATGATACGGTAGAATGGTACAAGGAGGTCTGGACGCAGGGGTCCCCTCGATTAGAGTCTCGTAAGGTAGGGAAGGGGGTAGCGGGTCAGTCTATTTACCAATCAGGTAGTTCAGATGAGAGGATGACGAGTTCACAATCCTCGAGCTTGGTGTTTAGGCAGTACGGTCCGCGGCAGCGCCAGCAGGTCCCGGTAAGGATGGTTGATACAACGGGCCGCGGCAGCGCCAGCAGGTCCCCGGAAGATGTACGGTCCGCGGCAGCGCCAGCAGGTCCCGGTGAAGATGGTCGTTACAACGGGCCGCGGCAGCGCCAGCAGGTCCCAGGAAGATGTACGGTCCGCGGCAGCGCCAGCAGGTCCCGGTGAAGGTGGTCGTTACAACGGGCCGCGGCAGCGCCAGCAGGTCCCAGGAAGATGAAGGTTGCAGAAGGCCGCGGCAGCGCCAGCAGGCAGGACGATGGTTCACAAGAGCGGGCTACGGCAGCGCCAGTAGACCGTCAGGGTTGAGTTCACTCGGTGTCTCTCGACTCCAGGATACAACTGCCTTCCTGCTCCGGAGCTGCCTTAGTTATAGGGCTGGTGCCCTTTGATGTCCGGACCCTCGCACTTGGAGGTCGGAGGGTCCGGGATGAAGGTGTCCAGACACCCAGCAGGGGGTGGAGCCAGCGCCTGGGGGCTGCCGGAGGCGATCGGCACCTGGCGGGGGGAAGAGCTCTTGACGCTTCGTTCTCCCATTGACCTGCCAAGTGGTCCGCTCACCTCCTGGGTGGATGGTGGTGCCGGGATGTCGGGCCGGCCAGGCCCGGGGTTAGGGTCGAGGTGAGGCCACGCGGCCGCGTGGTGCAGGGCCCAAGATGGCGGCTTGACCCGGCCGGGGAAGCCGGTGGGGCTGGGCCCCGTGATGAGTAGGGGTCCGAGGGCAGGGGGTCCGTCGGGAGACGGAGTACAGGGGCTTGTCACGGGGGTGTGCCTGGTGGGCCGGAGCTCGGGCCCTGTCGTGCGGGGGGGAAGCAAGCCCTCCGTGTGGCCTGTCCAACATGCGTCCCCCCCAGCTGAAGGCGGGGAGAGTCACCCATCTCCTTGGGGACTCTCTTCGTCGAGGCGGAAAAAGCGGGACAGGCCATCCGCGTTGGCGTGGTCTTGGCCTGGCCGGTGCTCCACAGTGAAGTCCATTCCCTGCAGGGAAATGGACCAGCGCAAGAGTTTTGGGTTCTCCCCCCGCATCTGCATCAGCCATTGCAGGGGTCGATGGTCGGTTTGTACCCGGAAGTGGGTACCGAAGAGATAGGGTCGGAGCTTTTTGAGGGCCCATACTACTGCAAATGCCTCCCTCTCGATTGTGCTCCAACGCTGTTCTCGGGCCAGGAGACGTCGACTGATGAAGGCCACCGGCTGGTCATGACCTTCGGAGTTCAGCTGAGAGAGGACGGCCCCGATGCCGTGGTCGGAGGCGTCGGTCTGCACCACAAATTCCCGACTGTAATCGGGGGCCTGGAGCACCGGGGCGGTGCACAGGGCGGCCTTCAGCTCCTCGAAGGCCGCTTGACAATCAGGAGTCCAGTGGACCCGCTTCGGTTGATTCTTGGATGTGAGTCCCGTGAGGGGCCCCACGATGCTGCCGTAGTCCTTTACGAACCGCCGGTAGTATCCGGTGAGCCCCAAGAAGGCTCGGACCTCGGTCTGGGTGACGGGGGGCTGCCAGGACTGGATGGCAGCAATCTTAAGTTGTAGTGGGGCCACCAGCCCGCTTCCCACTTGGTGCCCAAGGTAGGTCACCGACCCTTGGCCAATTTGGCACTTGCCGGCTTTAATGGTGAGGCCGGCCCGCTGGAGGGCTTGGAGGACCTCTTGGAGGTGACGGAGGTGGTCGGACCAGTGGCGGCTGTACACAGCGATATCGTCTAGATAGGCAGCGCTGAATTCTTCGAGCCCTGCCAAGACCTGGTTCACAAGACGTTGGAATGTGGCGGGGGCATTTTTCATGCCAAAGGGCATGACCTTAAATTGATAGTGGCCATCGGGGGTGGAGAAGGCTGACCGTTCCTGAGCCCTGGGTGTGAGGCCGATCTGCCAGTAGCCCGCCGTTAGGTCGAAGATACTGAGGTAGCGGGCGGCCCCTAGCCGGTCGATCAGCTCGTCTGCTCGGGGGATGGGATGAGCGTCGTTCCGGGTGACAGCGTTCAAGCCCCGGTAGTCGACGCAGAATCTCAGTTCAGGGGCGGTGCCGGGGGCAGCGGCCTTGGGAACTAATACAACCGGACTGGCCCAGGGACTGTCCGAGGGCTCGATGACCCCGATCGTGAGCATCTTGGCCACTTCCTCCTGTATGCAGGCCCGTACCCGATCTGGTACGCGGTAGGCCCGGTGCCGGACCGGGGGACTGTCCCCGGTGTCTACGTCGTGCAAACACCAGGGAGTGACCCCGGGGGTGAGGGCGAACAGGGCAGCGAACTGCAGCAGGAGGTCCCGGCAGTCCTGGCGTTGCTCCGAAGTGAGGGCGTCGGAGAGCCGGACCCCATCCACGGAGCCGTCCTTCTCCTGAGTCTTCAAGAGATCCGGGAGGGGCTCGGAGTCTTCTTCTGTACCACTGTCGGTCGCCATCAGGAGGCTTAGTTCGGAGCGCACAAAGTGTGGTTTGAGCCGGTTAGTGTGGAGGACCCGCAGGGGGTTCCGGGTGGTCCCCATGTCGATGAGGTAAGTGACGGGGCTTTTACGCTCGACCACTTTGAAGGGCCCCGTCCACTTGTCTTGCAGGGCACACGGTTCGGTGGGGGACATCACCCATACTTGCTGCCCAGGCTCGAATTCAACGGAGGAGGCATTGTGATCATACCACCTCTTCATGTCCTCCTGACTGGCCTCGAGGTTCGCCTTGGCCATCTCCCTGAAGCGCCGGGTCTGGTTTCGTAGGGCCAGGATGTATTTGAAGACGTCGGGAGGGGTCGTTAAGGGGGCCATCTCCCAACCTTCCTTGACTAGGCTGAGGGGCCCTCGCACAGGGTGCCCGTACAGGAGTTCGAAAGGGCTAAAGCCGAGGGACTTCTGGGGGACTTCTCGGTAGGCGAAGAGGAGGCACGGGAGCAGCACATCCCACTGGCGACGGAGAGGCTCTTCCAATCCCCCAATCATCCCCTTGAGAGTGCGGTTAAAACGCTCCACTAGTCCGTTCCCTTGGGGGTGATAGGGGGTCGTGAATCTGTAGGTGACCCCGCATTGTTGCCAGAGGGACTTCATGTATTTAGATATGAAATTCGTACCTCGGTCGCTGACGACTTCTCGGGGGAAGCCTACCCGGGAGAAGATCCCCATCAGGGCCCGGCCAACCACCGGAGCTGTCACTGTCCGTAGGGGCACCGCCTCGGGGTAGCGGGTGGCATGGTCCACTAGTACCAAGATGAACCTGTGTCCTTGTGCCGTGCGGGGGTCCAGAGGCCCCACAATGTCTATCCCCACCCTCTCGAACGGGGTGGTGACCACAGGGAAGGGTTGCAGAGGGGCCTTCAGCTTCCGACCACTCTTCCCGCTGGCTTGGCACGTGGGGCAAGATCGGCAGTGGTTCAGGACGTCATTCCTCATTTTCGGCCAGAAAAAGTGGGTCACCAGGCGACTGTATGTTTTGTCCTGGCCCAGGTGTCCAGCCAGGGGGACATCGTGGGCCAGGTTGAGCAGAAAGTCTCGGAAGCGGAGCGGTACCACCAGAACTCGACCGGCCCCCAGCTCGGCGATTCTTTGCTCGCTGTAGAGCAGGTCGTTGTCCCAGTAGACCCAGTGGGTTCCGGAGGTGTCCCCTGCGTTTTGGGTATCGGCTTGTTGGCGGAGTCCCTCGAGGGAGGGACAGGTCTTTTGTTCCTGGCGGAACTGTTCTTGGGTGGGCCCCCCCTCTTGACGCCACTGAGCCAGATCCAGAAGGTCCTGGTGTTGTGCGTCTGCTTCGATAGTCGGGTCCGGGAGATCGGACTCGCCGTTGCCCTCGACGGGGGCAACCGGGGGCGGAGGTGCTGGCCATTCGGTTTCTTCTGATCGGGGGGTGGCCCGGGCGGCCATGGATCGGGTGGTTATGCAGGCCCAGTCCGGGAGGCCCAGCATCCCCAAGTGCTCTCTTCTCTCGACGGTGGCCCACGGGGAACTCTCGAGGTCATTCCCCAGGAGGCAGTCCACGGGGGCATCGTCCCGGACCGTCACCTTCAGTAGGCCGGAGACCCCTCCCCATTCAAACGGGACGCAGGCCATCTTACACATACTCTCAGAGTTATCTGCCGAGCGGACGGGGCAGAGAATGTTCGGCAGGATCTGCTCGGGCTTCACCAGATGACAGCGGACGGCCGTCACGCTGGCGCCGGTGTCACGCAAGGCCTCGGCTCTCTGTCCATTAATGGTCACCCACTGACCGTATTTTCGGGTGTTGGCGGGTAGGGGAGCCCGCGGAACCATGTCTCTTCCCCCTAGGCATGCCAGGACCATGGCGGCCGGTTCCCACCCTTGCTGGGCCGGCTCGTACTCTTCGGGTCCCTCCGATGATTGCTCTTCCCCTAGTGCAGCGGCCGCTACCTGGCGGGGCTTGGGTGTTTGATTTAGCGGGCAGTTCGGGTCATTGGCGTAGTGGCCTAGTCGCTGGCACCGGTGGCACGTGACGTTGGCTCGGTACCCAGGCCGCAACGGGGGGTTGCCCCGGCCGGCCGGAGGCGGGGTGCTGGCCACGGGTGTTGTTGGTAAGGCGTCTCTCCCTCGCCCCTGGCCCCCTCCTCCTCCCCGAGGACGGTGCTGGCCTTGGTTGCCTCTGTTCTGATCGTGGGGCCCTCTCCGGCCCACTCGGGTGCTTTCCCACCGGTCAGCTTCGGCGGCGAGCTGCCGGGGGTCGGTCAGCTTACTGTCGAGTAGGTGCTGCCGGAGCTCGACGAAACAGTTGTTTGACAGGTGCTCCCACACCATAAGGTTGAAGAGTTGTTCGTAAGTGGCGACCTGACTTCCCTTGATCCACCCTTCGAATGCCCGGCTGAAATAGTTCACGTATTCCACCCAAGTTGTACCTGGGATCCTGGTGCAATCTCTGAACCTCTGGCGGTACATCTCGGGCGTGAGGCCGTAGCGGGTGAGGAGGGCAGCCTTCATGTGGTCGTAGGACGACATCTGGTGATCGGGGAGCTGCAGCAGGGCATCGCGACCCTCGTTGATAAACCTCCCCCAAAGTCCGGCTCCCCAATCACTCCGGTCGATTCGGTGGGAGGTCATTGCGATCTCATAGGCTTTAAACCATTGTTGTATGTCGTCTTCTCGGACATATTCACGGACAACATCCTTGGGGATGTGAACTTTTTTCTCACTTGGCCCCGGGGTGTGTGGTCGCTCAGGCACCCCCAGTTCCTTATTCTGTTTGCGCAGTTCTATTTCCGCTAGTCGGCGCTCGTGCTCGAGCGTTATTTTTTTCTCTTCCAGCTCTCTTTGTCTCTGCTTTTCTTCTCGTTCCTCTCGAAGCCGCATCTGCTCGAGGTTAATTTTCTGTTCAGCCAACTTGAGTTCCCCATCCATCTTGAGTCGTGCCATCTCCAACTCGTGTAATCTGACTCTGTCTCTTTCTCGGATCTCCTCTTGCGGGAGGCCCGTTCCCCGCTCCTCGGGAGCCGTGGCGTTCCCCTCTGGTGTGATGCTGGTTTGGTCTGGTGTGACGCTGCTTTGGTCGGAGGGTCCTGTGACCCCCGTTTCTGTCCATGACTCCAGAGCGCGCTTTAGATCATCCTTGGTACTCAGGCCGGTGGTAGCAATGCCAAGTTCCATGCAAAATTGTCTCAGTTCGCGGTGGTTGTATTCTTCTAATTTCTCCATTTGGAATTTCTCGGTAGAGCTGCTCTCTTTGGTCGACATCGTGTTTTTGTCGTGGGGTGAGCTACTCTCTGTACGATTACGCGTTGATTCGGATCGCGCCGCTGGCCACCAATGTTAGAAAAGGTAGACAGACCGGGAGGGCCGGCCGGGGTCAGGGGGAGAGGTCTCCGGAGAGAGCCGTCTCCAGCGATCGTACAGACAAGTAACTTCCCCCCCCACAGACAGAGATCACACACGGATAAGGTTCAGTGTTCTTTATAGGTACTTAGTTATGATACGGTAGAATGGTACAAGGAGGTCTGGACGCAGGGGTCCCCTCGATTAGAGTCTCGTAAGGTAGGGAAGGGGGTAGCGGGTCAGTCTATTTACCAATCAGGTAGTTCAGATGAGAGGATGACGAGTTCACAATCCTCGAGCTTGGTGTTTAGGCAGTACGGTCCGCGGCAGCGCCAGCAGGTCCCGGTAAGGATGGTTGATACAACGGGCCGCGGCAGCGCCAGCAGGTCCCCGGAAGATGTACGGTCCGCGGCAGCGCCAGCAGGTCCCGGTGAAGATGGTCGTTACAACGGGCCGCGGCAGCGCCAGCAGGTCCCAGGAAGATGTACGGTCCGCGGCAGCGCCAGCAGGTCCCGGTGAAGGTGGTCGTTACAACGGGCCGCGGCAGCGCCAGCAGGTCCCAGGAAGATGAAGGTTGCAGAAGGCCGCGGCAGCGCCAGCAGGCAGGACGATGGTTCACAAGAGCGGGCTACGGCAGCGCCAGTAGACCGTCAGGGTTGAGTTCACTCGGTGTCTCTCGACTCCAGGATACAACTGCCTTCCTGCTCCGGAGCTGCCTTAGTTATAGGGCTGGTGCCCTTTGATGTCCGGACCCTCGCACTTGGAGGTCGGAGGGTCCGGGATGAAGGTGTCCAGACACCCAGCAGGGGGTGGAGCCAGCGCCTGGGGGCTGCCGGAGGCGATCGGCACCTGGCGGGGGGAAGAGCTCTTGACGCTTCGTTCTCCCATTGACCTGCCAAGTGGTCCGCTCACCTCCTGGGTGGATGGTGGTGCCGGGATGTCGGGCCGGCCAGGCCCGGGGATAGGGTCGAGGTGAGGCCACGCGGCCGCGTGGTGCAGGGCCCAAGATGGCGGCTTGACCCGGCCGGGGAAGCCGGTGGGGCTGGGCCCCGTGATGAGTAGGGGTCCGAGGGCAGGGGGTCCGTCGGGAGACGGAGTACAGGGGCTTGTCACGGGGGTGTGCCTGGTGGGCCGGAGCTCGGGCCCTGTCGTGCGGGGGGGAAGCAAGCCCTCCGTGTGGCCTGTCCAACAGTCAAGAGATGTACAGAAAGAGGCAAGAGAGTTGCAGAAACAGGCAAAAGAGGTGCAGAAAGAGGAAACAGGGGTGCAGGCAGAGGGAAGAGAGGTGTAGAAAAGGGAAGAAGAGTACAGAAAGAGGCAAAAGGGGTACAGAAATGTGCAAAAGAGATGCAGAAAGAAACAACAGAAGTGCAGAAAGCGGCAAAAGGGGTACAGAAAGAGGCAAGAGAACTGCAGAAAGAAGCACAAGAGGTGCAGAAAGAGGCAAGAGAGGTACAGCAAGAGGCAATAGATGTGCAGAAATTTGCAAGAGAGTTACAAAAAGAAGCAAGAGAGGTGCAGAAAGAAGCAGAAGAGGTACAGAAAGAAGCAAGAGAGGTGCAGAAAGAGGCAAGAGCAGTGCAGAAAGAGGCAACAAGAGCAGTTCAGAAAAAACCTCCAACAGAGGTGCAGAAGGAGGAAAGAGGGGTGCAGAAATTTGCAAGAGTGGTACAGAAATTTATAAGAGAGGTGCAGAAAGAAGCAAGAGCAGGGCAAAAAGAAACAACAGAGGTGCAGAAGGAGGCAAGAGGGGTGCAGAAAGAGGCAAGAGAATTGTAGAAAGAGACTAAATAAGTACAGAAAGAGGCAAGAGTGGGATAGAAAGAGGCAAGAGAGGTGCAGAAAAAGGGAACAGGGTGCCGAAAGAAGCAACAGAGGTGCAGAAAGAAGCAAGAGAAGTGTGGAAAGAAGCAACAGAGGTCCAGAAAGAGGCAAGAGGGGTGCTGAAAGAGGCAATAGAAGTGCAGAAGGAAGCAACAGATGTGTAGAAGGCGGCAAGAGAACTGCAGAAAGGGAAGAGATTTGCAGGAGGCAAAAGAGGTGCATAGAGAATAAAGAGCAGTGCAGAAAGAACCAACAGAGGTGCAGAAGAAGGCAAGAGGGGTGCAGAGATTTGCAAGAGAGGTGCAGAAAAAACAAGAGTGGTGCAGAAAGAAACAACTGAGGTACAGAAGGAGGCAGAGGGGTGCATAAAGTGGCAAGAAAAGTGGAGAAAGAAGCAAAAGAGGTACAGAAAGAGGCAAGAGGGGTACAACAGGAGGCAACAGAGGTGCAGAAAGAGGCAAGTGAAGTACGGAAAGAGGCAAGAGAGTTGCAGAAGCATCCAAAAGAGGTGCAGAAAGAGGGAACAGGGGTGCAGAGAGAGGGAAGAGAGGTGCAGAAAAGGGAAGAAGCATACAGAAAGGGGCAGGAGAGTTGCAGACAGAGGCAAAAGAGGTGCAGAAAGAAGCAAGAGCAGTGCATAAAGAACCAATAGAGGTGCAGAAGGAGGCAAGTGGGGTGCAGAAATTTACAAGAGAGGTGCAGAAAGATGCAAGAGCAGTACAGAAAGAAACAACAGAGGTGCAGAAAGAGGCAAGAGAAGTGGAGAAAGAAGAAAAAGAGGAGCAGAAAGAGGCAAGAGGGATACAGAAAGAGGCAAGAGAGGTGCAGAAAGAGTCAAGAGAGATGCACAAAGCGGGGAGCAGGGTGCAGAAAGGAGCAACAAGGTGCAGAGGGAAGCAAAGGAGGTGCAGAAATAAGCAAGAGAAGTGCAGAAAGAAGCAACAGAGGTGCACAAAGATGGCACAGGGGTGCAGACAGAGGCAAGAGAGGTAAAGAAAAAGGGAAAAATAGTTCAGAAAGAAGCAAGAGGGGTGCAGAAGTTTACAAGAGAGTTGCAGAAAGAAGCAAGAGCAGTGCAAAAAGAAGCAATGGAGGTGCAGAAAGAAGAAAAAGAGGTGCAGAAAGAGGCAAGACGGGTACAGAAAGAGGCAAGAGAGGTGACGAAAGAGGCAAGAGAGGTATAGAAATTTGCAAGAGAGGTACAGAAAGAAGCAAGAGAGGTGCAGAAAGAAGTAAGAGAAGTACAGAAAGAAGCAACAGAGGTGCAGAAAGAGGCAAGGAGGTGTGCAGAAAGAGGCAAGAGAAATGCATAAAGAAGCAACAGAGGTGCAGAAGGAGGCAAGAGAATGTCAGAAAGAGGCAGAAGAGTTTCAGAAACAGGCAAAAGAGGTCCATAAAGAAGCAAGAGCAATGCATAAATAACCAACAGAGGTGCAGAAGGAGACAAGAGTGGTGCCAAAATGTGCAAGAGGGGTACTGAAATTTGCAAAAGAGATGCAGAAAGGAGCACAAGCAGTGCAGAAAGAAGCAATGGAGATACAGAAAGAAGAAAAATAGGTGCAGAAAGAGGCAAGAGGGGTACAGAAAGAGGCAAGAGAGGTGCAGAAAGATGCAAGAGAGGTATAGAAATTTACAGGTGAGATACAGAAAGAGGCAAGAGAGGTGCAGAAATAAGCAGGAGAAATGCATAAAGAAGCAACAGAGGTGCAGATAGAGGCAGGAGGGGTGCAGAAAGAGGCAATAGAAGTGCAGAAAGAAACAACAAAGGTACAGAAAGAAGAAAGAGAAGTGCATAAAGAAGCAAAAGAAGTGCAGGAAGAGGCAAGAGGGGTAAAGAAAGAGGCAAGAGAGGTGTAGAATGAGCTAAGAAAGGTGCACAAAGAGGGAAGAAGGGTGCAGAAAGAGGCAAGAGAGGTGCAGAAAGAAGCAAGAAAAGTGCAGAAACAAGCAATGGAGGTGCAGAAAGAGGCGGGAGGAGTACAGAAAGAGGCTTGAGAGTTACAGAAACAGGCAAAAGAGGTGCAGAAAGAAGGAACAGGGGTGCACACTGAGGCAAGAGAGGTGCATAAAAAGGGAAGACTACAGCAAGAGGCAAGAGGGGTGCAGAAATTTACAAGAAAGGTGCAGAATGAAGCAAGAGCAGAGCAGAAAGAACCAAGAGGGGTGCAGAAAAAGGCAAGGGTAGTGCGGAAAGAAACAAAAGAGGTGCAGAAAGAGGAAGAGGTGCACAGAAATTTACAAGAGAGGTGCAGAAATTTACGAGAGAGGTGCAGAAATTTGCAAGAGAGGTACAGAAAGAAGCAAGAGCGGTGCAGAAAGAGGCAACAAGAGAAGTGCAGAAAGACGCAACAGAGGTACAAAAGGAGGCAGGAGATCAGAAAGAGGCAAGAGAGTTGCAGAAGCAGGCAAAAGAGGTCCATAACGAAGCAAGAGCAGTTCAGAAAAAACCTCCAACGGAGGTGCAGAAGGAGGAAAGAGGGGTGCAGAAATTTGCAAGAGTGGTACAGAAATTTATAAGAGAGGTGCAGAAAGAAGCAAGAGCAGTGCAAAAAGAAACAACACAGGTGCAGAAGGAGACAAGAGGGGTGCAGAAAGAGGCAAGAGAATTGTAGAAAGAGACTAAATAAGTACAGAAAGAGGCAAGAGTGGGATAGAAAGAGGCAAGAGAGGTGCAGAAAAAGGGAACAGGGTGCCGAAAGAAGCAACAGAGGTGCAGAAAGAAGCAAGAGAAGTGTGGAAAGAAGCAACAGAGGTCCAGAAAGAGGCAAGAGGGGTGCTGAAAGAGGCAATAGAAGTGCAGAAGGAAGCAACAGATGTGTAGAAGGCGGCAAGAGAACTGCAGAAAGGGAAGAGATTTGCAGGAGGCAAAAGAGGTGCAAAGAGAATAAAGAGCAGTGCAGAAAGAACCAACAGAGGTGCAGAAGAAGGCAAGAGGGGTGCAGAGATTTGCAAGAGAGGTGCAGAAAAAACAAGAGTGGTGCAGAAAGAAACAACTGAGGTACAGAAGGAGGCAGAGGGGTGCATAAAGTGGCAAGAAAAGTGGAGAAAGAAGCAAAAGAGGTACAGAAAGAGGCAAGAGGGGTACAAAAGGAGGCAACAGAGGTGCAGAAAGAGGCAAGCGAAGTACAGAAAGAGGCAAGAGAGTTGCAGAAGCATGCAAAAGAGGTGCAGAAAGACGGAACAGGGGTGCAGAGAGAGGGAAGAGAGGTGCAGAAAAGGGAAGAAGCATACAGAAAGGGGCAGGAGAGTTGCAGACAGAGGCAAAAGAGGTGCAGAAAGAAGCAAGAGCAGTGCATAACGAACCAATAGAGGTGCAGAAGGAGGCAAGTGGGGTGCAGAAATTTACAAGAGGGGTGCAGAAAGATGCAAGAGCAGTACAGAAAGAAACAACAGAGGTGCAGAAAGAGGCAAGAGAAGTGGAGAAAGAAGCAAAAGAGGAGCAGAAAGAGGCAAGAGGGATACAGAAAGAGGCAAGAGAGGTGCAGAAAGAGTCAAGAGAGATGCACAAAGCGGGGAGCAGGGTGCAGAAAGGAGCAAGAAGGTGCAGAGAGAAGCAAAGGAGGTGCAGAAATAAGCAAGAGAAGTGCAGAAAGAAGCAACAGAGGTGCACAAAGATGGCACAGGGGTGCAGACAGAGGCAAGAGAGGTAAAGAAAAAGGGAAAAATAGTTCAGAAAGAAGCAAGAGGGGTGCAGAAGTTTACAAGAGAGGTGCAGAAAGAAGCAAGAGCAGTGCAGAAAGAAGCAATGGAGGTGCAGAAAGAAGAAAAAGAGGTGCAGAAAGAGGCAAGACGGGTACAGAAAGAGGCAAGAGAGGTGACGAAAGAGGCAAGAGAGGTATAGAAATTTGCAAGAGAGGTACAGAAAGAGGCAAAAGAGGTGCAGAAAGAAGTAAGAGAAGTACAGAAAGAAGCAACAGAGGTGCAGAAAGAGGCAAGGAGGTGTGCAGAAAGAGGCAAGAGAAATGCATAAAGAAGCAACAGAGGTGCAGAAGGAGGCAAGAGAATGTCAGAAAGAGGCAGAAGAGTTTCAGAGACAGGCAAAAGAGGTCCATAAAGAAGCAAGAGCAATGCATAAATAATCAACAGAGGTGCAGAAGGAGGCAAGAGTGGTGCCGAAATGTGCAAGAGGGGTACAGAAATTTGCAAAAGAGATGCAGAAAGGAGAAAGAGCAGTGCAGAAAGAAGCAATGGAGATACAGAAAGAAGAAAAATAGGTGCAGAAAGAGGCAAGAGGGGTACAGAAAGAGGCAAGAGAGGTGCAGAAAGATGCAAGAGAGGTATAGAAATTTACAGGTGAGATACAGAAAGAGGCAAGAGAGGTGCAGAAATAAGCAGGAGAAATGCATAAAGAAACAACAGAGGTGCAGATAGAGGCAGGAGGAGTGCAGAAAGAGGCAATAGAAGTGCAGAAAGAAACAACAAAGGTACAGAAAGAAGAAAGAGAAGTGCATAAAGAAGCAAAAGAAGTGCAGGAAGAGGCAAGAGGGGTAAAGAAAGAGGCAAGAGAGGTGTAGAATGAGCTAAGAAAGGTGCACAAAGAGGGAAGAAGGGTGCAGAAAGAGGCAAGAGAGGTGCAGAAAGAAGCAAGAAAAGTGCAGAAACAAGCAATGGAGGTGCAGAAAGAGGCGGGAGGAGTACACAAAGAGGCTTGAGAGTTACAGAAACAGGCAAAAGAGGTGCAGAAAGAAGGAACAGGGGTGCACACTGAGGCAAGAGAGGTGCATAAAAAGGGAAGACTACAGCAAGAGGCAAGAGGGGTGCAGAAATTTACAAGAGAGGTGCAGAATGAAGCAAGAGCAGAGCAGAAAGAACCAAGAGGGGTGCAGAAAAAGGCAAGGGTAGTGGGGAAAGAAACAAAAGAGGTGCAGAAAGAGGAAGAGGTGCACAGAAATTTACAAGAGAGGTGCATAAATTTACGAGAGAGGTGCAGAAATTTGCAAGAGAGGTACAGAAAGAAGCAAGAGCGGTGCAGAAAGAAGCAAGAGAAATGCTGAAAGAAGCAACAGTGGTGCATATAGAGGCAGTAGGGGTGCAGAAAGAAGCAACAGAGGTGCAGAAAGAGGCATGAGGGGTACAGAAAGAAGCAAGAGAGTTGCAGAAACAGGCAAAAGAGTTGCAGAAAGAGATGAGGGGTGCAGAAAGATGCAAAATAGGTGCACACAGAGGCAAGAGAGGTAAACAAAAAGGGAAAAAGAGTGCAGAAAGAAGCAAGAGGGGTGCAGAAATTTGCAAGAGAGGTGCAGAAAGAAGCAAGAGCAGTGCAGAAAGAACCAATGGAGGTGCAGAAAGAGGCAAGAGGGGTATAGAAAGAAGCAAGAGTTGCAGAAACAGGCAAAAGAGGTACAGAAAGAGGCAAGAGGGGTGCAGAAATAGGCAAAATAGGTGCACAAAGAGGCAAAAGAGGTGCACAAAGAGGGCAGAAGAGTGCAGAAAGAGGCCAGATAATTGCAGAAAAGAACAAAAGAGGTGCAGAAAGAGTAGGAAATGTGCAGAAAGAGGCAAGAGAATTGCAGAAAGAGGGAAGAGGGGTGCAGAAAGAGGTAAGAGCGATGCAGAAAGAAGCAAGAGAAGTGCAGAAAGAAGTAAGAGAGGTGCAGAAAGAAGCAAGAGAAGTGCAGAAACAGGCAAGAGAGGTACAGAAAAAGGGAACAGGGGTGCAGAAAGAAGCAAGAGAGGTGCAGAAAGAGGGAAGAAGGGTACAGAAAGAGGCAAGAGGGTGCAGAAAAAAGCAAGAGATGTTCAGAAAGAAGCCAGAGAGATACAGAAAGAAACAACACAGGTGCAGAAGGAGGCAAGAAAAGTGCAGAACGAGGCAAGGGAGTTGCAGAAACAGGCACATGTGGTGCAGAAAGAAGCAAGAGCAGTGCAGAAGGAACCAACAGAGGTAGAGAAGGAGGCTAGAGGGATGCAGAAAAAGGCAAGAGGGGTAGAGAAATAGGCAAGAAAAGATGAGAAAGAAGCAACAGAAGTGCAGAAGAAGGCAAGAGAACTGCAGAAAGAGGCGAGAGTTGCAGAAACAGGCGAGAGTTGCAGAAACAGGCTAGAGATGTGCAGAAAAGGAAATAGGGGTGTAGACAGAGTAAAGAGAGGTGCAACGAAGGGAAGAAGAGTACAGAAAGAGGCAAGAGGGGTGCAGAAAGAAGCAAAAGAGGTGCATAAAGAAACAAGAGCAGTGCAGAAAAAATTAACAGAGGTGCAAGAGAAGGCAACAAGGGTACAGAAAATTGCAAGAGCGGTGCAGAAAGAAGCAAGAGCAGTGCAGAAAGAAGCAACTGAGATGCAGAAAGAAGCTATATAGTGCAGAAACAAGTAACAGAGGTGCAGAATGTGGCAAGAGGAGTATAGAAAGAGGCTAGAGAAGTGCAGAAAGAAGCAACAGAGGTACAGAAAGAGGGGAAAAGGATGCAGACAGAGGCAAGAGAGGTGCAGAAAAAGGTAAGAAATGTGCAGAAAGAGGCAAGAGAATTGCAGAACGAGGCAATAGAAGTGTAGAAAGAGGTAAATGAAGTGCAGAAAGAGGCAAGAGAGGAGAAAAAAGAGGCAAGAGAGGAGTAGAAAGAGAGAAGAGGGCTGCAGAAAGAGACACGAGGGATGCAGAAGGAAGCAAGAGAAGTGCAGAAAAAAGCAAGAGGGGTGCAGAAAGAAGCAAGTGAAGTACAGAAAGAAGCAAGAGAAGTGCAGAAAGAGGCAAGAGAGTTGCAGAAACAGGCAATAGAGGTACAGAAAAGGGAAACACGGGTGCAGAAAGAAGCAGGAGAGGTGCAGAAAGAGGGAAGAAGGGTGCAGAAAGAAGCAAGAGGGATGCAGACAGAAGCAAGAGAGATGCAGAAAGAAGCAAGAGAGGTACAGAAAGAAGCAACACAGGTGCAGAAGGAGGCAAGAGAAGTGCAGAAAGAGGCAAGAGAGTTGCAGAAACAGGCACATGTGGTGCAGAAAGAAGCAAGAGCAGTGCATAAATAACCAACAGAGGTGCAGAAGGAGGCAAGAAATGTGCAGAAATAGGCAGGGAAAGTCCAGAAAGAAGCAACAGAAGTGCAGGAGGAGGCAAGAGAACTGCAGAAAGAGGCAATAGAGTTGCAGAAACAGGCAAGAAAGGTGCAGAAAAGAGAATAGGGATGCAGAAAGAAGCAAGAGAGGTGCAGAAAGAGGGAAGAAGGGTACAGAAAGAGGCAAGAGGGGTACAGAAAGAAGCAAGAGAGGTGCAGAAAGAAGCAAGAGAGGTGCAGAAAGAAGCAAGAGAAGTGCAGAAAGAATCAACAGAGGCCCAGAAAGAGGCAAGAGGGGTACAGAAAGGGGCAATAAAAATGCAGAAAGAAGCAACAGAGGTTCAGAAGGAGGCAAGAAAAGTGCAGAAAGAGGCAAGCGAGTTGCAGAAGCAGGCAAAAGAGATACAGAAAGAAGAAACAGATGTACAGAAGGAAGCAAGAGGGGTGCAGAAATTTGCAAGAGAGGTATAGAAAGATGAAAGAGCAGTGCAGAAAGAAGCACAAGAGGTACAGAAAGAGGCAAGAGGAGTACAGAAAGAGGCAACAGAGGTGCAGAAAGAGGCAAGAGGGGTACAGAAAGAGGTACGAGAAGTGCAGAAAGAAGCAACAAAGGTGCAGAAAGAGTCAAGAGATGTACAGAAAGAGGCATGAGAGTTGCAGAAACAGGCAAAAGAGGTGCAGAAAGAGGAAACAGGGGTGCAGGCAGAGGGAAGAGAGGTGTAGAAAAGGGAAGAAGAGTACAGAAAGAGGCAAAAGGGGTACAGAAATGTGCAAAAGGGATGCAGAAAGAAACAACAGAGGTGCAGAAAGAGGCAAAAGGGGTACAGAAAGAGGCAAGAGAACTGCAGAAAGAAGCACAAGAGGTGCAGAAAGAGGCAAGAGAGGTACAGCAAGAGGCAATAGATGTGCAGCAATTTGCAAGAGAGTTACAAAAAGAAGCAAGAGAGGTGCAGAAAGAAGCAGAAGAGGTACAGAAAGAAGCAACAGAGGTGCAGAAAGAGGCAAGAACGGTGCAGAAAGAGGCAACAAGAGAAGTGCAGAAAGACGCAACAGAGGTACAGAAGGAGGCAGGAGATCAGAAAGAGGCAAGAGAGTTGCAGAAGCAAGCAAGAGCAGTTCAGAAAGAACCTCCAACAGAGGTGCAGAAGGAGGAAAGAGGGGTGCAGAAATTTGCAAGAGTGGTACAGAAATTTATAAGAGAGGTGCAGAAAGACGCAAGAGGGATGCAGACAGAAGCAAGAGAGATGCAGAAAGAAGCAAGAGAGGTACAGAAAGAAGCAACACAGGTGCAGAAGGAGGCAAGAGAAGTGCAGAAAGAGGCAAGAGAGTTGCAGAAACAGGCACATGTGGTGCAGAAAGAAGCAAGAGCAGTGCATAAATAACCAACAGAGGTGCAGAAGGAGGCAAGAAATGTGCAGAAATAGGCAGGGAAAGTCCAGAAAGAAGCAACAGAAGTGCAGGAGGAGGCAAGAGAACTGCAGAAAGAGGCAATAGAGTTGCAGAAACAGGCAAGAAAGGTGCAGAAAAGAGAATAGGGATGCAGAAAGAAGCAAGAGAGGTGCAGAAAGAGGGAAGAAGGGTACAGAAAGAGGCAAGAGGGGTACAGAAAGAAGCAAGAGAGGTGCAGAAAGAAGCAAGAGAGGTGCAGAAAGAAGCAAGAGAAGTGCAGAAAGAATCAACAGAGGCCCAGAAAGAGGCAAGAGGGGTACAGAAAGGGGCAATAAAAATGCAGAAAGAAGCAACAGAGGTTCAGAAGGAGGCAAGAAAAGTGCAGAAAGAGGCAAGCGAGTTGCAGAAGCAGGCAAAAGAGATACAGAAAGAAGAAACAGATGTACAGAAGGAAGCAAGAGGGGTGCAGAAATTTGCAAGAGAGGTATAGAAAGATGAAAGAGCAGTGCAGAAAGAAGCACAAGAGGTACAGAAAGAGGCAAGAGGAGTACAGAAAGAGGCAACAGAGGTGCAGAAAGAGGCAAGAGGGGTACAGAAAGAGGTACGAGAAGTGCAGAAAGAAGCAACAAAGGTGCAGAAAGAGTCAAGAGATGTACAGAAAGAGGCATGAGAGTTGCAGAAACAGGCAAAAGAGGTGCAGAAAGAGGAAACAGGGGTGCAGGCAGAGGGAAGAGAGGTGTAGAAAAGGGAAGAAGAGTACAGAAAGAGGCAAAAGGGGTACAGAAATGTGCAAAAGGGATGCAGAAAGAAACAACAGAGGTGCAGAAAGAGGCAAAAGGGGTACAGAAAGAGGCAAGAGAACTGCAGAAAGAAGCACAAGAGGTGCAGAAAGAGGCAAGAGAGGTACAGCAAGAGGCAATAGATGTGCAGCAATTTGCAAGAGAGTTACAAAAAGAAGCAAGAGAGGTGCAGAAAGAAGCAGAAGAGGTACAGAAAGAAGCAACAGAGGTGCAGAAAGAGGCAAGAACGGTGCAGAAAGAGGCAACAAGAGAAGTGCAGAAAGACGCAACAGAGGTACAGAAGGAGGCAGGAGATCAGAAAGAGGCAAGAGAGTTGCAGAAGCAAGCAAGAGCAGTTCAGAAAGAACCTCCAACAGAGGTGCAGAAGGAGGAAAGAGGGGTGCAGAAATTTGCAAGAGTGGTACAGAAATTTATAAGAGAGGTGCAGAAAGACGCAAGAGCAGTGCAAAAAGAAACAACAGAGGTGCAGAAGGAGGCAAGAGGGGTACAGAAAGAGGCAAGAGAATTGTAGAAAGAGACTAAATAGGTGTAGAAAGAGGCAAGAGTGGTATAGAAAGAGGCAAGATAGGTGCACAAAAAAAGGGAACAGGGTGCAGAAAGAAGCAACAGAGGTGCAGAAAGAAGCAAGAGAAGTGCGGAAAGAAGCAACAGAGGTCAAGAAAGAGGCAAGAGAGTTGCAGAAGGAGGCAATAGAAGTGCAGAAAGAGGAAACAGGGGTGCAGACAGAGGGAAGAGAGGCGTAGGAAAGGGAAGAAGAGTACAGAAAGAGGCAAGAGGGGTACAGAAATGTTCAAAATAGATGCAGAAAGAAACAACAGAGGTGCAGAAAGAGGCAAAAGGGGTAAAGAAAGAGGCAAGAGTACTGCAGAAAGAAGCACAAGAGGTGCAGAAAGAGGCAAAGAGAGGTACAGCAAGAGGCAGGAGATATGCAGAAATTTGCAAGAGAGGTACAAAAAGAAGCAAGAGAGGTGCAGAAAGAAGCAGAAGAGGTGCAGAAAGAAGCAACAGAGGTGCAGAAAGAGGCAAGAGCGGTGCAGAAAGAGGCAACAAGAGAAGTGCAGAAAGACGCAACAGAGGTACAGAAGGAGGCAGGAGATCAGAAAGAGGCAAGAGAGTTGCAGAAGCAGGCAAAAGAGGTGCATAACGAAGCAAGAGCAGTTCAGAAAAAACCTCCAACAGAGGTGCAGAAGGAGGAAATAGGGGTGCAGAAATTTGCAAGAGTGGTACAGAAATTTATAAGAGAGGAGCAGAAAGAAGCAAGAGCAGTGCAAAAAGAAACAACAGAGGTGCAGAAGGAGGCAAGAGGGGTGCAGAAAGAGGCAAGAGAATTGTAGAAAGAGACTAAATAAGTACAGAAAGAGGCAAGAGTGGGATAGAAAGAGGCAAGAGAGGTGCAGAAAAAGGGAACAGGGTGCCGAAAGAAGCAACAGAGGTGCAGAAAGAAGCAAGAGAAGTGTGGAAAGAAGCAACAGAGGTCCAGAAAGAGGCAAGAGGGGTGCAGAAAGAGGCAATAGAAGTGCAGAAGGAAGCAACAGATGTGTAGAAGGCGGCAAGAGAACTGCAGAAAGGGAAGAGATTTGCAGGAGGCAAAAGAGGTGCATAGAGAATCAAGAGCAGTGCAGAAAGAACCAACAGAGGTGCAGAAGAAGGCAAGAGGGGTGCAGAGATTTGCAAGAGAGGTGCAGAAAAAACAAGAGTGGTGCAGAAAGAAACAACTGAGGTACAGAAGGAGGCAGAGGGGTGCATAAAGTGGCAAGAAAAGTGGAGAAAGAAGCAAAAGAGGTACAGAAAGAGGCAAGAGGGGTACAAAAGGAGGCAACAGAGGTGCAGAAAGAGGCAAGCGAAGTACGGAAAGAGGCAAGAGAGTTGCAGAAGCATGCAAAAGAGGTGCAGAAAGAGGGAACAGGGTTGCAGAGAGAGGGAAGAGAGGTGCAGAAAAGGGAAGAAGCATACAAAAAGAGGCAGGAGAGTTGCAGAAAGAGGCACAAGAGGTGCAGAAAGAGGGAACAGGGGTGCAGAGAGAGGGAAGAGAGGTGCAGAAAAGGGAAGAAGCATACAGAAAGAGGCAGGAGAGTTGCAGAAAGAGGCAAAAGAGGTGCAGAAAGAAGCAAGAGCAGTGCATAAAGAACCAATAGAGGTGCAGAAGGAGGCAAGTGGGGTGCAGAAATTTACAAGAGACGTGCATAAAGATGCAAGAGCAGTACAGAAAGAAACAACAGAGGTGCAGAAAGAGGCAAGAGAAGTGGAGAAAGAAGCAAAAGAGGAGCAGAAAGAGGCAAGAGGAATACAGAAAGAGGCAAGAGAGGTGCAGAAAGAGTCAAGAGAGATGCACAAAGAGGGGAGCAGGGTGCAGAAAGGAGCAAGAGGGTGCAGAGAGAAGCAAAGGAGGTGCAGAAATAAGCAAGAGAAGTGCAGAAAGAAGCAACAGAGGTGCACAAAGATGGCACAGGGGTGCAGACAGAGGCAAGAGAGGTAAAGAAAAAGGGAAAAAGAGTTCAGAAAGAAGCAAGAGGGGTGCAGAAGTTTACAAGAGAGGTGCAGAAAGAAGCAAGAGCAGTGCAGAAAGAAGCAATGAAGGTGCAGAAAGAAGAAAAAGAGGTGCAGAAAGAGGCAAGAGGGGTACAGAAAGAGGCAAGAGAGGTGACGAAAGAGGCAAGAGAGGTATAGAAATTTGCAAGAGAGGTACAGAAAGAAGCAAGAGAGGTGCAGAAAGAAGTAAGAGAAGTACAGAAAGAAGCAACAGAGGTGCAGAAAGAGGCAAGGAGGTGTGCAGAAAGAGGCAAGAGAAATGCATAAAGAAGCAACAGAGGTGCAGAAGGAGGCAAGAGAATGTCAGAAAGAGGCAGAAGAGTTTCAGAGACAGGCAAAAGAGGTCCATAAAGAAGCAAGAGCAATGCATAAATAACCAACAGAGGTGCAGAAGGAGGCAAGAGTGGTGCAGAAATGTTCAAGAGGGGTACAGAAATTTGCAAAAGAGATGCAGAAAGGAGCAAGAGCAGTGCAGAAAGAAGCAATGGAGATGCAGAAAGAAGAAAAAGAGGTGCAGAAAGAGGCAAGAGGGGCACAGAAAGAGGCAAGAGAGGTGCAGAAAGATGCAAGAGAGGTATAGAAATTTACAGGTGAGGTACAGAAAGAGGCAAGAGAGGTACAGAAATAAGCAGGAGAAATGCATAAAGAAGCAACAGGGGTGCAGATAGAGGCAGGAGGGGTGCAGAAAGAGGCAATAGAAGTGCAGAAAGAAACAACAAAGGTACAGAAAGAAGAAAGAGAAGTGCATAAAGAAGCAAAAGAAGTGCAGGAAGAGGCAAGAGGGGTAAAGAAAGAGGCAAGAGAGGTGTAAAATGAGCTAAGAAAGGTGCACAAAGAGGGAAGAAGGGTGCAGAAAGAGGCAAGAGAGGTGCAGAAAGAAGCAAGAAAAGTGCAGAAACAAGCAATGGAGGTGCAGAAAGAGGCGGGAGGAGTACAGAAAGAGGCTTGAGAGTTACAGAAACAGGCAAAAGAGGTGCAGAAAGAAGGAACAGGGGTGCACACTGAGGCAAGAGAGGTGCATAAAAAGGGAAGACTACAGCAAGAGGCAAGAGGGGTGCAGAAATTTACAAGAGAGGTGCAGAATGAAGCAAGAGCAGAGCAGAAAGAACCAAGAGGGTTGCAGAAAAAGGCAAGAGTAGTGCGGAAAGAAACAAAAGAGGTGCAGAAAGAGGAAGAGGTACACGGAAATTTACAAGAGAGGTGCAGAAATTTATGAGAGAGGTGCAGAAATTTGCAAGAGAGGTACTGAAAGAAGCAAGAGCGGTGCAGAAAGAAGCAAGAGAAATGCTGAAAGAAGTAACAGTGTTGCAGATAGAGGCAGGAGGGGTACAGAAAGAAGCAACAGAGGTGCAGAAAGAGGCAAGAGGGGTACAGAAAGAAGCAAGAGAGTTGCAGAAACAGGCAAAAGAGTTGCAGAAAGAGATGAGGGGTGCATAAAGATGCAAAATAGGTGCACACAGAGGCAAGAGAGGTAAACAAAAAGGGAAAAAGAGTGCAGAAAGAAGCAAGAGGGGTGCAGAAATTTGCAAGAGAGGTGCAGAAAGAAGCAAGAGCAGTGAAGAAAGAACCAATGGAGGTGCAGAAAGAGGCAAGAGGGGTACAGAAAGAAGCAAGAGTTGCAGAAACAGGCAAAAGAGGTACAGAAAGAGGCAAGAGGGGTGCAGAAAGAGGCAAAATAGGTGCACAAAGAGGCAAAATAGGTGCACACAGAGGCAAGAGAGGTAAACAAAAAGGGAAAAAGAGTGCAGAAAGAAGCAAGAGGGGTGCAGAAATTTGCAAGAGAGGTGCAGAAAGAAGCAAGAGCAGTGCAGAAAGAACCAATGGAGGTGCAGAAAGAGGCAAGAGGGGTACAGAAAGAAGCAAGAGTTGCAGAAACAGGCAAAAGAGGTACAGAATGAGGCAAGAGGGGTGCAGAAAGAGGCAAAATAGGTACACAAAGAGGCAAAAGAGGTGCACAAAGAGGGCAGAAGAGTGCAGAAAGAGGCAAGAGGTGTACAGAAATAAGCAAGAGGTTTGCATAAAGAAGCAAAAGAAGAACAGAAACAAGCAAATGAGGTGTACAAAGAGGCAAGAGGGGTGCAGAAAGAAGCAAGAAAAGTGCAGAAACAAGTAATGGAGGTACAGAAAGAGGTAGAGAAGTACAGAAAGCGGCTTGAGAGTTGCAGAAACAGGCAAAAGAGGTGAAGAAAGAAGGAACAGGGGTGCACACTGAGGCAAGAGAGGTGCATAAAAAGGGAAGACTCCAGCAAGAGGGGTGCAAAATTTTGCAAGAGAGGCGCAGAATGAAGCAAGAGCAGAGCAGAAGAACCAAGAGGGGTGCAAAAAAAGGCAAGACTAGTGCGGAATAAGCAAAAGAGGTGCAGAAAGAAGAAGAGGTGTACAGAAATTTGCAAGAGAGGTGCAGAAATTTACGAGAGAGGTGCAGAAATTTGGAAGAGAGGTACAGAAAGAAGCAAGAGAGGTGCAGAAAGAAGCAAGAGAAATGCTGAAAGAAGCAATAGAGGTGCAGATAGAGTCAGGGGGTGCAGAAAGAGGCAAGAGAATTGCAGAAAGAAGCAACAGAGGTGCTGAAAGAGGCAAGCGAGGTGCAGAAAGAAGCAACAGAGGTGCAGAAAGAGGCAAGAGGGGTACAGAAAGAAGCAAGAGAATTGCAGAAATAGGCAAAAGAGGTACAGAAAGGGGCAAGAGGAGTGCAGAAAGAGGCAAAATATGTACACAAAGAGGCAAAAGAGGTGCACAAAGAGGAATGAAGGGTGCAGAAAGAGGCAAGAAGTGTACAGAAAGAAGCAAGAGGTTTGCATAAAGCAAAAGAAGTACAGAAACAAGCAATTGAGGTGTAGAAAGAGGCAAGAGGGGTGCAGAAAGAGGCAAGAGATTTGCAGAAACAGGCAAAAGAGGTGCAGAAAGAAGGAACAGGGGTGCAGACAGAGGCAAGAGAGGTGCAGAAAGAAGGAATAGGGGTGCAGAAAGAGGCAAGAGGGTTGCAGAAATTTGCAAGAGAGGTGCAGAAGGAGCAGTTCAGAGAGAACCAACAGAGGTGCAGAAGGAGGCAAGAGGGGTGTAGAAAGAGGCAATAGGGGTGCAGAAGGTGCAGAATGGAGCAAGAGCAGTGCAGAAAGAACCAATGAAGGAGCAGAAAGAAGCAAAAGAGGTGCAGAAAGAGGCACCTTTGGACTATATACAGGAGTCTGAGCTACCGGTTTTGAATCCAATGGATTACAAATCTTTGCAAAGAGATATTGAACTTGGGGAGGTTGAGCGCTGAGTTCTTTAAAAACTGGTAAGGCGGTTGGTAAAGATACTATCCCATTGGAATTTTATAAAAACTTTAAGGACATTTTGGCACCAGTTTTTATTATATTGTTTAATAATATTATGAAAGGGGAGGATGTTCCTTCCACCTGGAAAATTACTAATATAATAGTAGTCCCTAAAAAGGGGAAGCGGTTAGAGGAATGGGGACCGTATCACCCCATATCATTGATTAACGCTGACGCTAAAAAAATTCTAAAATATTAGCTTCTCAGCTGGCCCCGACCATACATCAGCTAGTATCGGAACAACAACATGGTTTTGTCCCCGGCAGAGACACAGCAGTACATTTTAATAGGGCAATTGCTGCATTTGACGTTTCTGGTCAATTAAATCAGCATATGGGGATGTTAATGTTGGATGCAGAGAAGGCCTTTGACCGAGTTGCCTGTGGAACATTATGGCCAATTATGTCATCATTCGGTCTCTGTCAAAGTTTTATCTCTGCAATACAAAAATTGTATAGCAACCCGATAGCAGCTCTGAAGTTGAACGGCCTTACATCTGCTCATTTCCCTATTAGAAGGGGCATGCGGCAGGGATGTCCGTAATCCCCATTACTGTTTGCGTTATATATTGAGCCTTTGATAAGACTTTTGTTGTGAAATGCAAGGATCAACCCAGTTTTGCTTAGCGGTATGGAACTTAAAATAACCGCATACGCGGACGACATTGCTATTTTCTCTTCTAGTCCAGATGAGGCTATAGTTGAAATTACGCAAGAAGCACAGCGTTTTGGCTCGTTTTCAGGTTACAAACTATATGTGAACAAAACCCAGACTATCTTAAATTATCAGCCCGCAAGGGCTACGCAATTGCCAGGAATCAGAACAACAGCAGTATATTTGGGAGTATGTCTAAGTAGCCGAGTGGACAAAGTGGTCTCTTTGAACTATGAATCACTGCTTAAAACTATTACGGCCAAATTACGTAGTTGGCATCGGCTTCCACTCAGTATATACGGGAGATGTAATATAGAATATTCTACCGAAAATTTTGTATTTTTTTCAGACAATTCCTTTAATGGTTCCGTTTTCATTTTTTAAACGGTTAGATAGCATACTAGGTAGCATTATTTGGGTCTACAGATGTGCTAGAAGAGCTCTTAGGCACATTAAATTACCGTACAAACAAGGGGGGTTTAAGCTTCCAGATTTTAAACTTTATTTCTGGGCTGCATATGATGGCCGTATTCAAAGTTTACTTGATGGGCCTGATACTAATTTTGTTTGGCTTTCATATCAATTGGCTTGTCGACCTAATACTGGATTCCTTCTTTGTAAAACGGCAGACCTGAACTACTACAAACGAGTTAGGTTCAAGATAATAAGGGATATCACTAGGATATGGCAGGATATTTGTCAGGAATACTCTGTTCCAGTAATGCATTCATATACGAAATTATGGGGTAATCCCACACTGCCCGACATATTTCATGACTCTATTGGTAAAAGCTGACAGCGCAAGGGTGTCTTGCAATTGTGCAACTTTTTGATGGACAGGGGTTCCGATCTTTTGAAGCCTTGAAAGAGGAGTTTGCATTACAACAGAATACTTTCTTTAAGTACTTGCAAGTAAGGGACTATTTTGTACAGGGTCAGAGGCTTTTAGAGTTGATGAATACCCCAGAAGTATTATCAACATTCTTAATGACTGTTCGTCGAGGAACCATTGGTAAAGTTTATCAGAAGTTGATAGCAGCTGCTAGCGATAATGGATCATTGGTTTCAGAGAAACTTAGTTGGATTTTTCATATTTAGATAACTCAGGAGGAATTACAGGACTCGCTGGAGTGTATAGACACAGCTATTACATCAGTTAATTTAAAACTCCAACAGCATTGGATAATATTTATGTTGTATACTGAGGGTATATCTAAATGGGCCATTACCCAATCTTTGGCTAAATCAAAAAGTCAACTGTACACTGCAGACTTAAAGCATATGTTTGTGACATGTCCAAGGTTGAGTTTATTTTGGGCGGAGGTAACTTCTGCACTTCTAATGATGATTGGGCATGATGATCAGATTGCCGAGAAGGAAATCGTTTTAGGGGTTATAAGAGATATGGGCAGCTATATGAGACTTTTCATTTCCATTTTTATAGCTTGTGCTCGTTTATGTATTGCCCGGGTGTGGATTCAAAATACGAGTCCAAGCATTAATACATTTTGGGTTTTACTTCTATAATTATATGAAATGGAATTAGCAGTAGCCAAAGCTAGAGGTCCACGAGCTTGGCTTAAATTTAAAAAGGTGTGGTTCAGTCTTTATTGGGATTGAATATTGTACTCTATTTTTTTTCTCTCTTCCTGGTATGTTTGCATAATTCTTATTTAGCTCTGACTGATGATATTGTTTTCTCGACTGATATAAATGGGTCCCCTCTTGGATTATGTATGTTTAAATATTTGACATGAGATGTTTCCCTTTTTTCTGTATCTTATGTTGTTATGTTCTTATTTTGAAGTAAACTTATGGCTTAAAAATAAAAAAAACAAAAAAGAGGCAAGAGGGGTGCTGAAAGATGCAAGAGAGGTGCAGAAATAGGCATGAGAGGTGTAGAAACACAAAAAAGAGGTACAGAAAGAAGCAAGAGCACTTCAGAAAGAACCAACAGAGGTGCAGAAGGAGGCAAGAGGGGTGCAGAAAGAGGCAAGAGAGGTGTAGTAAGAAGCAAGAGCAGTGCAAAAAGAAGCAACAGAGATACAGAAACAGGAAAGAGGGGTGCAGAAACAGGCAAGAGAGGTGCAGAAAAAGGGAACAGGGGTGCAGAAAGAGGGCAAGAGAGGTACAGAAAGAAGGGTGCAGAAAGAGGCAAGAGGTGTTATATTTCATAGAGGTACCCCACTATAGGATCAGGTAACATCCTAACCCTTCACCTTTATTCTTCCCTACATTAAATACATAACAGTTCTTAGGGACTGACCTTTTTCCTAGATACAACACTGCACACAGAACACTTGATTTTCCCTGGTAAAGGCCTCATATATTATGCATGAGGATTCTTGGAAACTCAGCAGGACTACCATCTCCTGTATAATACCTATGTATAAAGTTCATTCCCGATGTCATCCTAAGCCCGACAAGTGGCACAGCAAGGTACAACCCCATGGAGACCTTCGGGTATATAAATACCCAATCTTGCTGAGACAGAGAGAGGAGATCAGGATTTCCCTGCCGACACACTGACGTGAGACGCTGAGGTTCCTGCATGCAGATACTCCAGCTCGCAGTGGTCTAACATCCCTTGCGGGGTGTCCAACTCGAGACCAAGACAGGGTCACACAGTCTCTCACTTCAGGTAATGGGGTTGACTTTATCCTAGAGGGATTCTTGGCTTAACATCTACATACATGCTAGGTACGCTTAGGTACATCTAGTCAGAAAAGCATTGCAGGAGTACGCATTTTATTGTCATGTATTTTATGTACTTGCCTTTTCGTGGTTATAACAAAATGGTATAGATCTACCATCCGTTTACTTTCTTAGTGCTTCTAATCATTTATATCTGTTACTATCCAATGGTTGTTTCAGCACACCTATTTTACACCAGAATAACGACTGTTCAATAAATACTTATTTTAAAACGTCCATACCGTTTATTCTGTGTATCGCTTTGAGACTAGGTGAGCACGAGTGACTGAGCGAAAAGTAGTACACTGTTTCTACGGTCCTGAGGGATCAGGGTTGTCATGTTCGATAGTTGCCAAGAACTATTCTCTCCTTGGTAAGAGGAGTTTCTAGTGGCACTGTAAGCCAGCTGGTACACAGGCCAACATACCCGGTGGGGGTGTGTAGAATCAGTCTAACACCAATCCTACAGTGTGTGTTGTCTAAACGCGCAGTTCGTATATAGGTTTTATTGGAACTACATCACATGGCGCCGCCAATGTTGGGTGGGTACTTATTTAACAGTCAAATCTGAGTAGTTCAGTTGTGCTTTTCTCAGAGACCCCTACTCACATTTCCCCAGAGACGTCTGGAGTGAGAGGGTACAAAAAGCTGCCGCAGCTGAGTAGGCAAAATCCTATGTATTGGCTGTTGGTTAATCAAGCTTGAAGGATACATTGTTCCTATTTGTGCATAACACTTTATCTTGGTTCTCTTGAAAAACTCTTCTTACAAAAAACAATGACTGAGCAAGCGGATAGCGCTGTACATGAGCTAAATCTCTCAGCCGAAGAAGAAGATGCAGATGCAATACAAATTACAGAAAATGTTAGAAATGCCATCACCCTAAAACTAGCTTCATATGGTTTAACAACTAGGGGTGGGCCAGTAACCTTTGTGTTTGAGGCACACAAATCAATTAGAACAGAGGAATTCTATTCATGGGTTACATTCCCACAGGCAAATGCACGAACAAAGACATTTCATTACTACACAGAAGATGAAATACCGAATTAATATTGCCCGTATGAGGACATTGAAGTTCTGCTTACTTGCCAGGAGCATTTATACTGGTCTAAAGGCACCCTACCCCATGCAAGAAAATGAGTAAGACTCGGTCCGCTCGGAAGAGACGGAGCTACATGGCCAGTACTAGCGGCCTACATACCACATCCTGACATTGAAACACTGCCAGCAGGAGACTTACTTACACTTCAAAAAGAATTAATGAAATTTAACAGAAACATGACACAGTTCATGATGAGAACACTCACAATTCAGCCAGCAACAGCTACACCAACAAGTTCGACTCAAACATAAACCACTAAAATTACACCACAAACATTACACACAGTGATGGGTAAAATGCCCACTAAACTTGAACAGATGCCATTCTGGATGGCTCAAAAAATAACAGAGCTAGAAGCAGTAATCCCAAACACCAGCCCGCATGAAAAACACAGAATGCTAACAGATTGCTTGCCCATGGGCATAACCCCCCCAGATAGAGGATTGTACCTCTTGAGGTACAGTTTTTGCTGCCTTATATACCAGAACTCACGGTTATCCGTCATTAGCAGTAATACCAGATGTATTGAGACAAATACAGAACGAATATAGAGCAGAACCTGCTCTGAACTTAGGGATGAAACTACTAGGTCATTTTGCCAAAGTATCAGCTATATAATTGGCAAATATTAAAGGAGAAGCAGCTTCGGTGGCATTATGCCAATGCCTGAGGGAGTTCACTCCTTTGCAACAAGAACATGAATTACCTAAAATAATTGAAACTGCTTATGCAGAATTAGGTATAGACAGTTTGGGACCTAGAGCGGTAAAACCTCAACTGATGGGTGGTCCTGAAAAGGATAGTATCAAGCAAGCACCTGCTTCTTCAAAGAAGAAATGGGATAATAACAAACAACAAAAGAATAAAGAGAATAGATCTCAATCCAGAGGTAGGTCTCCTCAACAGGATCCCTCCATAACGAGTTGTAACCCTAGGAATAGGGACAACATTAGAAAACCTGACAGGTATCAGGACACTGATACACATTCCTCTCGTTCCTTTCAGGGTTCATTGAAAAACTCAGAGAGGGAAATGATCCAGCGGGTTACCAACCTCAGGCACTCAAACACCATATACTCACCTGGGCCCATAAACACACATTCACATAGGCTAGTAATACTGCTGGGGGTCGATTTGTATAAATGCCTTTTTATGAGATTAGTTACCTGTCAAATTTTAACTAATCTTTCACTGATCAAAAAGTTCTTTCCTCTGGTCAATGGACCTATTAGTTGGAACTAGTTGATGGTGAAATTACAGAATTATATTTTTTTATACATTTTGAAATAACCACAGATTCGAGAAAAGTTTAAATGTTTTATCTAGTTAAATTCATGTGAGCCAAAACCAAGAAATACTGCACGAACTCTGTTTCTCCAAGGAGGAAAAGTCAATTATTTCAATAATCAGTCTCTATATTAGAACAAAGTTTCACAATGACAGTACTCAGAAAAGAGAGGATAGAGAGAGCAGTACAATGACATACTACACAGAAGTATATTTACCTAGAATGGTGTGGAAACCAATCCCTTGGCCAAGAAGCTGGAAGGATCCCCTGGGAAAGAACAGGTGACAAAGACTTCAGGACAGGTTTCAGGACAGGATAGGTGACCTCTTCTAGATTCTACACCCGTGTCGCACCCCTCTCTGACACTATCTTCCTTCTCGATTCTTCCGTGATCTTTTTCAAATTATTTGCCTCATTTCCCTCCTCGATTCTTCCGCAATGTTCTTCTAATTAATTGGCTTAAATTCTAAGTCTGCAAATCGATTCTTCTTCGGCATTCGTTCAGCTCTCGGACAGCATCCCGGTCTCTCTACATCTCAGCATCACTTCATGTGCTAACTAACTAAACTACCTCAATTATACCTTCCATTGCTCATGTACCTTAATGTTTCAACTTTATGAAACTCCTAATTCTGATTGGACAGGCAAGGGGGAATGATCATCACACCATGCTAAGTTTAATAAGTTTCTTTGGTTTTTTGTTTAATGTTCCCGCCCCTTAATTCTTATTCCCAAGCTTTATTTCCCACCCGCATTTCACATTTTATCAATAAAAATTAATACATATAACAGTTGTCTGTTCAATATGCAGGATGTCCATCAGGTTCCCAGGACATGTAACAATGATGGCCTTGGACGGGTTTCAAAATCGACATCATGGCTTCCTGGCTTGTTATTACTTGGCCTGTGTGAAAGTCACGTCTAGTACAGGCTTCAGTCTCACTCGGAGGCCCAAATATGAACTAATAGAGAGGTCAAAAAAGATACATATTATTTTCAAAATAAAATGATATCACTGTATACCACCTATGTCTACTCTAATCCCATTAACTTATGAAAGCTCTACCCGCATTAGCACTGAGTAAACAGCGTGTTTTAGTTTCAGCGAAGCAGATGCTTAGCATGTGAGCTTTCAAGTGTCCATTTTAGATGCATTGCGCAGGTGCAGAAATTTCCCTCCAAGCGAAAGAACGTAATTCTACATAGATGCAGTTGACACATGCACAGTACAGTTTCCCGCGTTAGAAGCCATTTTATGTTTCACTCGGTTTACTTGTTAGTAAAACACATAAGCAAGCTTCATCTGTACTAAAATGTAATGTGGTGCACATTAATTTACACAATACTTTATTAATACAGTGTTACGAGTTATATGAGAGGATTGCATCTGAGCAAGTCTTTTTTATACGAGTCCTTGCTCCAGCAGAAGGACGGTCAGAACACAGACAAGTAGTGCGTACAAAGTCCAGAGACGCACAACGCACTTAAGACTCCGCTTCCAAAAAAGAAGAAAAGCCTAAAGCAAAACCTCAATTCAGAAAGAAGAAAGTAGCAGGTCTCAAAGTAAGACATGCCCAGAATTCTGAAGACTCAACTACTGAACGGGGAACGGGCTCTGATGATGCTAGACAGCGCAGCAGAAGTAACAATAGCTCGCCAGAACCTCTTGGAATTTCTGGTGACAGCGGAGTTGAGTGAACATATCACAGTGGAAATGCCTGATACTAGGGTAAGTGTCCCACATAGATTACATGAAATAACACTCCAAATGGAGGGGGACAAGCCCAGAAAAATTAAAGGTCTCTTTTGGGAGAACCTGACTTTTGGCTACGACATTCTTTTAGCTGAAAGAGATTGGCCGCCCGCTATTGTTATGGATTGCCCAAAGGGAGAAAGAGTCATTTTTCCAGCCTTTTCAGACCTCGTTCCTAACCACTTAAAACACACATACATGTAGGAGTGGGCGGTAGCCCTAGCCCCTGCACTATATCACAACCATGTTGAATGAGATGAAGTTTCAAACGACCATGTGATACCATTAAAATCTACTTCAACTCCACAGAGACAGCATCCAATTAAGCAAGAAGCTAAAAAACAGGTCAGTGAGATCTTAGATCAACTTGAATACCAGGGTGTGATTGAAACTTGCACCTCTTTAATGAATAATGCTTTGTTTCCCGTAATGAAACCTGACAACTCATATCATTTAGTTTTAGACTATATAAATCTAAACTCATGCACAAAAACCTTTGTGGTACAAAACGCACATTGTGCCGCATTAATGAATAGCATTGTGCGGAAAAATATAAAACAACACTAGATATCTCAAATTGATTGTTCTGCCAAAATATAGCACCTGAGAGCAGATATTTGACAGCATCCTCAACACTAGGGTCAGAGGGCAATTTTGTCGACTGCCCCAGGGGTATAAGAACCGCCTGGGGTTGGTCTCAGCAAGGGTAACTGAGTTACTTCAGAATCTGGATGAAGAGGCATTGTCCTATGTAGATGATATTTATCTGATGGATGATGACCTAGAGGAACACTTGACCAGGGTGAAAACCATAATTTTGGGATTCGCCTCTGAGGGCTACAAATTCAACTTCAAAAAATCCAACATAGCCCAACTCAGGGCCATATGCAAAAACAACAGTTGATGGACAGAATGCAGAACAATGTCGTACATTCACCCCAGTACAGAGATCGGGGCCTAAATCCATCGTTTTTTGCTCACCATGCCGTTCCAGTTTGAACCCAGCCATATGCAAATCAGTCTTAACCCTGTGCCTCATGGGTATAGTCCAGCCTGAACTGCCAAGCTAGGTCCTCCCTGGACTGGAAACAAGCATCCTAGGACCGGTTTCGGGGTTTCACCCTGCTTCAGACAGGATAGCTTGATTCCAGTGGCACAGTGAGCCCAGGACTCACGTCTGAGCATACCTGGCACACTTAGGGCGAGAAAGCAAAAGACACACAATTGATGGACGGAATGCAGAACAAATCAAAACATTCACCCCCAGTCAAGAGATCTGGGTTAAATCCATCATTCTTTTGCTCACCATGCCACCCCAGTTTAGACCTGGCTATATGCAAATCAGTCTTGACCCTGTGTCTCATGGGAACAGTCCAGCCCGAACTGCCAAGCCAGGTCCTCCCTGGACGAGAAACAAGCATCCTAAGACCGGTTTTGGGGTTTTACCCCTCTTCAGCCAGGATAGCTTGATTCCAGTGGCACAGTGAGCCCAGGACTCACGTCTGAGCATACCTGGCGCACTTAGGACGAGAAAGCAAAAGACACACAATTGATGTGCCACTGGAATCAAGCTATCCTGTCTGAAGCGGGGTGAAACCCCAAAACCGGTCCTAGGATGCTTGTTTCTGGTCCAGGGAGGACCTGGCTTGACAGTTCGGGCTGGACTGTTCCCATGAGGCACAGGGTCAAGACTGATTTGCATATAGCCAGGTCTAAACTGGGGTGGCATGGTGAGCAAAAGAATGATGGATTTAACCCAGATCTTTCAACTGTGGGTGAATGTTTGGATTTGTTTTGCATTCTGTCCATCAATTGTGTGTCTTTTGCAACTCAGGATCATATTCACAAGGAACTATCGCCGAGTTAACTGCACTTTATCGCAGCCAAAGTTGCAATAAATCTATCGCCCTATTCACAAGCTGGTGTTAACAGCCCACAGCACCATTTAACCCATGATAGCAGCTGCAAAAAACATCGCCACAGATGACCCCCGTGACTATCGCTAATGAGATGCAGAGTAGGCGTTCCCGTGCAAAAAGTCACGACAACACAACTCCACAACATTCACAACGACCAGACAGAACTGCGATAAGAACACAAAACCGGCGATAAGGCGCATTAGCAGCAGGAAAATAACACCTGCTCTGACCTGGTGCTAAGTCGGACCGCAGCCTGCCCCACAAAAGGGAGCACAGCCCACAGCCACATCGGAAGGGCAACAGATGCCATGAAGCCACTGGTCATGCGGCCAGGATACCCAAGAGGGCCACAACACCCACTGCCACCACCCCAGGACCACAAACCCCACCCGGAACACTACCCCGGACCACCACAGAGGCAGCGCAGACAAAGACAGTAGACCCCCAGGAAACGCACCAGCCTCACAGATCCAACACCTGACAATGTCCACTACAGGCCCAAAAGGACAACCATCCTACGCATCCTGACCAACAACGCCCAACAGGCCGATGGCACCAACACAGCAGAGAACCAACATCCCACCCCACACAAAGCTGCTGGCTGTGCTGCACCTGTTGGCCCCTGGTATCCCCCAAACAACACCCACCACAGTCGGAGGAGTCACACAGCCAGCCACATCCAAGTCCCTCACACCTGACCTGGACAACACCATAAGCCTGTCACCCAAGACCCATACATCCAACACAATGCGCAGGATCCGCTGGACACCAGCCAAGGACATTACGCCATAGCTGGATAAACGCACGTGTTGTGGGCAATCCACAGCACACATGTCATACCCGTGCCCCCTGACGACACAGCACACAATCACCGCAACAGAAAGCACACGCCTCACAGCAATGTGCAGACAACAACCGAACACTGTGGAATCACCACCAATATTGCCTCCAAATACCCAGCCAGTGTGCATGAGTCTTTCATCCTCCGACAGTCCATCAGCAACTAGCGTCCCCAGGATGGCACCAAGAGAAATGCACAGCCCCCTGGCAAGTTCAAAAGTAACACCCCACTCACATCAACTCCACAACCATGCAGCTCACAACTTCAGCAATGCACATGTCACAAAATCAAAACCAACATGCCAAACAACATGCCCACCCACCAGACATGACAGAACAACTCAAAATGGTAACCTGGGCAAGCCCTGCACATGAGCCATCAACGGCATGGCACCTTAGCTACACACTAGCCCAATGTGAGGAGAGGTTGCAACCATGATTGGGAAAGCACACAATGCCAAGAGTGGCGGAGATGTGCTGGACAGACTGCAGTATGCAGAACACACCCATATCCATGGTGACACACACCACTGGTGTATGGAGTGTGGTGGACAGTGGACGCAACCATGTCCCCCCAGCCAGTGATGGAGTAAGCGCAAATGTTGCCTGTCACGTCCCCCCGTAAGTGTGAGCAGAGTGGGATTGCCCAGCGTACGCCAGGCCAGCGTAGGGGTGTGAATAGAAAGCGCGTAGCCCTGGGCGTGGTCCACTTCCAGAAAGCCCAATGTCTCTACCTACCAGGGTGGCGCCTCTCACCATGCCACGAGGCCGACGCTGCCCTCATGAGCGGAGTTGCCTGTGATCCTGTGCGCCTGCAGGATCATGGCACGCTGGACCACAAACCCTGCAGGCCCGCCCCTGCACAGCCAGGCCTCACTGATCACCTGCTGACACCGGCGTGTGTCAAGGAGGGTCTACCACGTGCCAGTGCAAGCTCCAAGCACCAGTTCCATGACTTCTCCAGCCTCCGCAGACCATCGCTGGCCCCCTGACGCTGCCCCACATTACTCCTTCCACAATCACATACTACACCAGCACCCTCTTTGGCTCAGGAAGTCCCATACGTGAAACTGTGTCCTGAGTCCTGAATGGCAGCAGCCACAGCACCAGACCCCCGATCAGTGAGGCATAGTTCCATATGGGCATCTTGCGACACATGGTGCCACTAACCCTGTTCAATGCCAGCCGGCCACACATGGATGAGGGACCAGGTCTACCTTGCGCACCAGTAGGGCCCACATCCAGCACCTAGTCGCGAATCACGAATGGCAGAGTCCACACCAGTGAATGCAAGGAGAGGAGAAAGAGGAAGATGCGGCTCAGTCCGGATGAAACCCAGATCCGAGTCACGGAGGTGATCGAACACTATCAACAATTGAACTGGTGCCATCAACCCTGTTCACCACAAGTCCACGAGCCGTGGTGCCACTAAACCTGAACTACGCAGGCCGGTAGGGCCATCCAACCTCAGCCGGCGACACTCGGTGAATGGCCCGTGCTGACCACTGCCTCAGGCCTACACTGCGGTCCAGTATGTCACACATGTGGAACTGTGTCCTGGCAAAGATGTGGAGGAGCCAACACCATTGGACATGCCTCATCGCAGGCGGCATCCCCTAATGGCACTGGTGCCACTAACTCTGTGCGCAATGAGTCATGGGCACTATCTGGTTGTACCTTGGTGGCAACTGAGTCCAGAGGCTGGTGGTTTCCTGCATCTTCATCTGCTGGACCGGACTTGGTGTCCGACATGTGTCTGTTCCATTCTTCTCTGCCATAGTGACTGTTTCTGCGTGGTCCTGCCCTCTGCATCTTGCCCTGGGGGCACACCTTCCACTGTCTGCAGAGACACTCTGCGACAAGCCCCCTGTTATCTACGAGAACCTGCTCTGCACTCATGACCCTGCCCCAGTGCACCGCAAGTCAGCGGCCCTTGGCGGCAGGCCCGTGCAGGACGTAGTGCATCCGGGCCACTAACTGTGCAGCACAAATCATGGAGCCTTTATGGTTGTATGGTTGTGTCCTTTACGATGTACACTGTTGTCGATTTCTGACTGCACCAGGCAGCCCCTGCAGGCTGGTGTGCACACACCCCACACACATCCAACACAGGTGTCACTCGGTAAGTGTGCCTGATAATAAATGTTGCCATGCGCACATGCCCTTAGCCATTCACAACATCTGAGCAAGTGTGTCCATGTGTTCATTGTGTCAGCTTGATGTGCAAGGGCCCTGCAACATCACAGTGTGCTGTCTTCTGTGGACGTTGCCATGTCACCTCAGCATTGGCAATGATCCTGGACATGTGGCCCCGCACCTGCCCCCCGGCATGCACAGGCTGCATGTGCTGTTTCGGCAGGGGGGCGGCAGGGCGTGGTCCGGATGTGGCCCGGTGCAGGAAGTGCGGAAAGTGTGTCTCTGTATTGGGGTGTTGTCGCCATCAGGTCCACAGTACACGATGTCGCAATGTGGCATGTACCAGGAGGGCAGGCCCGCAGGTACAGGGACATGTAGGAGCGCTAGAACGCTCGGGGTCTTGCCACATGCATGCCAGGTGTGATGTGTATCAGTCATGTGGATCCATGATTCTGTTGCCTGTCCTCTTTCGCTGCGTGGTCCCGGCGAGCCATGGGCTGGACACCTGTGTCCGCCCTGTCCGGACCATTGGCCTATACCCAAGTGGGCGCACACCTTCGAAGGCGAGCATCGCGGTGTTGTTGGCATGGCACTGGACATGCGCGGACAGGCATTGGACTGGTGTCCCGTAGGAGTGAACGGGATGCAACCGTGCAGCGCACACAAGTGTGGGTGCCTGTGGCAGGGCGGAGCAGCTGTGTGGCAATGTGACATACAGTGATTCTGCTCATGTGCATCGTGCTGGGCAAATCATCCATGATTCTCAGGGTCGCAGACGTCCCACCGCACCCACAACCATCCTCTGTACGTCTCCTGTATGCATGCAGCAGGCGAATTTAATGTAGGGATGAAAGGTGCTTTGTCTGTACTATCAGGCGGTAGCACATCTGCAGCTCCGAGCAGGAACTTGCATGTGCCCAGCACCCCTGACAAGTACAAGGGCATTTGCTTGCGAATCCCACACTACGCACTGCCCGTGTGAGACCGACGTGTACATATCCCACACGCATCCCACACATCCTTGGTCGTAGTTGGCGTGCATGATATGGCCTTCGCACGTACTCCCACCCCACCCAAGATCTACACCCGTTGCACACAGACACTGCTCATTGTACCAAACTGTGCCATTTCACCCTCCGGACTGTCTCAGGGCAAGCCAGTGCCGCTTCAAGTAGAGCCACTGACGCAGTGGCAGACCATCCTGGACACATGGTCTACTCCAGTCACGTGGAGCTGTACCATGCACGTCTGCTGCATGTACTGGGGGCACTTCTGTTAGCAGTGCTGCTAATCAGTTACCGGCTGAGCTTCCGCTTTGCGCACATCACCTGCGTGCAGCCTGTGTTGCATTGTCGCGCATGCATATTCGAGTGGTCCATTTATGTCTGCCTCTCCAATGTAACGGCAGCTGACCTGGATTTCGACGTGTGTGTGCGCCCCCTGTTGGACCATGACCAGGGGTGTCACCAGGATGACCGCTTATGGCATGCATGGATATTCAGCATGCAGACTGGAAACTGGACCTGGGAGATTGCATGAATCATTGTGTGCAGTGAGCACATGGAGCCACTACCCGATTGGGCTTTGGGGCACATTGGGTCTCCTGGTTGGAGTCAGCACATCTGTCCTGGTCAGCTGATGGATTACGTCGATGACATGTCAGATGTGGTGGCCGACGATCGCTCATTGGAGATGTTGGCCTACGCAGCTGCACTCGCATTCATGGTCGAGTGACAAGGTGCCTGCTGCCACAACTGGATGTGAGTCATTACACTTGTCACGACACATAGTTGCATGTTGTGGATGTGGTCACCAGTCCAGAGACGTCAGAGGACATGGCGGCATTGGCCAGGACTCATGTTCCAGGCACGAACAACCAACGCGGGTTGGCACTGACTTGTATTGGTGAGGGACTCCCCCGAGATGGACATGGGCGCTTTCCTACGTTCCTCATTCAGACATGCTGCTGCATTGGTCTGCATGTCGTGGCACTTCTCTTGTCCGTACTGACTCGCACTTGTTGATAAAGTTTCCGCACTTTCACTTGTCTCCAACTGTGTTGTGTCTTGATTTGCATGCCAATGTGTGTCAGGGACTCTCTGGCTCCCTGCCATCCGTGCATTGCTACCCCACCAGGACTGTGTGTTTGTACATGTTCATTATCATGTCCCTGTTTCGTGCTTTGCCAGGTACGTATGGCCGTTTACCGGCCACAGGCGGATGCACTTGTGTCCCGTGTTTGGTTGTGCGCAAGTTGGTGTTTGTACCACATTGTGTTGGGTGTTGGAGTGCTCTGCTTCCTGTGTGTGTGTGCTGCATTGTGTGTGAGATGTCACTTCAGCTCTGATTTGGCTCACCCTTCTCCCTTTCATGCGGTGTTGTGTTCACTTCTGTGCCTGTTCAGTGGTGTGACATTGCCGGGTTGTGTGACTTGTGCACCTGGTTGGTGTTGTTGCTCGTGGGCATGGTTTGTCTGCTGTTGTGCTGTACTTAGTTGTGCATGTGTGCCATTGTGCCCATCTCCCCCGTCCCCAGTCCCTGCTGGTTCCTTTCCCTGTGGCTGTTGTGTCTGTTGTTTGGTGCATCCCCAGACTGATGTGGTGGACCCCATTTCCTCCATGTCATCCAGCTCCTGCTGTGGCACTGGACTCCCACCTCTGGTGTGCATTGCTGCCTTCTTGTTGTTGGTGTGTTTCTGCTTCTTTGTGCCTTTCGCATCATTGTTGAAGTTCTGGTTTTGTGCCAATTACCTCCTCCGCTCTCAGGATGCATTCATCTTGTCCACGTTGGGCTGCCATGTATGATGTTTTGTTGCCAATGGATTTGGTGGGGTTGTCTGCTGGCTCGGGTTGCCTCCATTGTGGTTGGCTGTTGTTTTCTGTTTGGTCTGTCTTACTTTTTCAGGCTTTGGTTGTGCTTATTCCCACCTGCCGTGTGTTTCTTGGTCCGGGCGGTGCTTATCCCTGCTTTCCTCCTCGCAGATGGGCTCATCGTGAGTTTTCTGGTGTTGTGGTTTGTGTTTTTATCTCCCTCTGGGTGGTTGTATCGTGGACATTGGCCGTGTTTTCGGTGGACTATCGCATGCTACCTCCGTGTTGTGAATTCCACGTTGACAGTGGGTTATTTTCCCACAATGGGCTGCTATGTTGAGAGTTGCGTTAAGCTACTCTTGCGGAGGTTATCACATGTTCTTGTGAATATGCCCCTCAATGTCCTATTTTTGTGATATGAGCTTTCAAGTGAAGGCAAGAGCTTGGCAGCTAACTTTTTAGAAAAGTGTGCGCTGCTCCAACCTCATAAACATGAATAAATTTACAATTCATACTGGGATTCCAAAATGTTGGTAGAACATACATTTTGGATTACGCAGAAAGGGTTAAACCTTTCTACGACCTCATAAAACCTGATTTTTCAGTTAGGCAATGGACACAGGAACACACAGATATCCTTTGTTCCCTACAAGTTGTCATGATAGCGTCCAAACACTTAGAGACATGTGTAAATGCTCACAATCTAGTGATCCGTATAGTGGTAGGTCAATCTGGGTACATCTACTTAACATACAATGAAGGCAAAACGGTACCCATAGCATATGAATCACACTTGTACACAAACACTGAGATGCGTTTTGCATCTACAGAAATAATTCTGACAGCAGTACAGACTGCTGTAGTGACAGAAAGAGTGCTGGCTCAAGAAAAACAAATATTTGTCATGACTAGAGTACTCGCCTTAGAATCCAGCGTTCCAAATGCTAAAGCCTTACATCCAAGATTGATACATTGGGCTAATTCTCTCACTGCATCAGGCGTAGAATACAGATACGACCCACATCTAAAAACACAACCATTTACGCAATATGAACAAGAATATCCTCTCCCGAATAAAATAATGCCTCTAGATCAGTATGAATACATAATTTACACAGACGGATCTGCTCAGCCGGCCATTGGAAGTAAACAACAATACAGCGCCGCATGTGCGATTGTAAAAGGTCGTATGCAGGACGGAAAGTTCCATCCAAGCTGTACAAAAACACCGTCTCTAGGATACTGCACGGCTCAGCTGGCAGAATTAAAAGCTCTATTACTGCCACTGACAAATACGGATCGAGAATTCCCCACACTTATTATGTGCGATTTGTTCTACTGTGTCCAGTCATAAAATGAATATCTTCACCATTGGGGACAAAATGGGTTTTAAGACTTAAAAGGTGACACAATTAAGCATAAAATGCTATGGGAACAGGTAAAAATGAACTATCAAGAGTTCACGTGATACACATGCTGAGTCATAAACATGATGGCGTTCACGTTGAAAGGAATTCATTGGCTGATGAAGCCGCAAAGAGGGCAGTACGAACTGCGTCCGTAGCTGCAATCACTCGTACAAAAATGAGATTAGACGGACAGATAATGGTAGCAAAGACAATAAGGCATTGCCAAAAGGTTTTCCACTCAAGTACTCCTACAAATTAGTTGCAAATAAGATTCCATTTGCTCATATTCATGGAGTGGGGGATAGAGTAATATCGAACATGGATTGCAGATTAGGCTTAATATTATCTGCACACAAGGGTTTGGGGTCTGCACATGCAGGAGTTACGGTGACAGTTTCTTTACTGAAACAATGCAATTGGTGGCCAGGGTTAACAAAGCAGACCAAAGATTATGTCTTAAGGGGCGATATCTGTCAACAGATGAAGGGCTCCACCATAACATGTCCAGCGCAGACACCATTGTTAATATCAGATAGACCACTCACGTGTGTCTACTTGGACTGGACCACTGCGGACCCTTACAATCTGATGGGGCTTACAAGTACATCATGGTTCCATTGGATTCCTGCTCGAGATTCCTATGGGTATGGCCTCAGCGCTCGGCTGACGCTTGAACTGTTATCAAAGTTTTACAAGTCTTTATAGGGACATAAGCAGTTGGCACATTACATTCTGACCATGGCCCAGCATTTAGCTCTAGGGCGTACAAGGAAGCCATCGGAAGTTTGGGTGTTGCACTGCGGTACTCCTCTCCGTACCATCCCGAGTGAAATT
Source organism: Triturus cristatus (assembly GCF_964204655.1). Taxonomy (NCBI): domain Eukaryota; kingdom Metazoa; phylum Chordata; class Amphibia; order Caudata; family Salamandridae; genus Triturus; species Triturus cristatus. Next base: position 941,772,354 of record NC_140593.1, read on the forward strand.
CAGTTGTGGAGAGGAAAAACCGGGACTTAAAGCAATCATTAACAGCTAGAGTATTAGGCGCGGGTGGCAGTTGGGGTAATCATTTATATGGGGTACAGTGGGCCTTGAATAACATGCCAAGAAGTTCTCTAGGGGGTGTCACTCTTATGAGGTCCTATTTGGGATGAGAATGTGGGTACCTGATCTCGATTGTGAAGGCACAGTGGCAGATGAAAAACCTTTTGACATCAATAAACATTTGGCTGTTTTACAGGATCTGAATGAATCCAGGGCACTACAGAGCAATATGCAAGTAAAGCAGACCGCCACTGGGGAAGTCAAGTCAGTCACAGCAACACCTGTCTTGGTCCCTAAAGTCAGGGATCTGGTCAGAGAAAAGAAAGTGGACAAAAAAGAATTTGGGCTATCATACAGAAAGCCTGTACCTGTCCTGGCCGTTGAAGGAACAAGAACTGTACTCCTGCCACCTATTCCGGATAAAAGGAGAAGAGATTTGTCTCCATTGATCTGATCAAACCACACTATGTGGTCGATACTAAATTGTAGGCCTAGTGGGCTCCTGAGTAGCCGACTCCCTCCTCTCGCTACCATACAGGAAGTTCAGACAGAAAGGCTCATCACGTTTGAAGAGTCTCCTATATTGAATGATGGACTATGCAACAACGCCATGGAACTCGTTCCTCTTGAAACAGAAGTTCAAAATGAAAGACAAATTTCAATTCGACCTAACACTGATGTCTACATAAATATGCCTCAACAAGAGCCATCTACAAGTTCAACAAAACCTGCTGAGCTGCCCAAAATAGATCAAACTGCATCTGGCTTCGATACCTTTTCCTTGGATCCAAGTGAACCTGAAACAACGCCTGCCCCAATATCTTTTCAACAACAAATCAAAGGCTTCTTCATTGTTTTTAGAAAGACTTACCTGGTGTCACCTTGGCTAGAACTTTGGATAATCACTGGGATATTCTTCTTTCTTTTCTGGATAGGCTTAGTAACTGTCTTCTGCTTACCTATTAATGGAACATACCTTCGCCAAAGCTCTGCAGCATCAAAAGTGAACTTCCTCCTGAAACCTCATGTTTTATCACATTGTGATTGTGAACAAAGAGACTTGTCATCAGTGAACATTGCAGCAGTTCCTATACCTGATGGTATAGTATGGGACAATGTTGCTTATGACATATCAGACCCAACAGAAATTTTAAAAATATCACATTTATTTAAAATTTCCTTAAATTATATCATTACCTCCAGTACATTTTCCGATGATTGGGATTTTGAAACTGTAAACAATATGTTGTCTGATTTAGTACAATCTGCCACATTTTCTAGCAATGAAATGTTAGAAGACACATAAGATTTTAACACCATGTATTGTTATCAACATTATGGTCATCATTTTTTACACAACATTGCCCTGCACCACCGAAAAGTAGTTCGAGAACGTTTGCACCAAGATGTTCATATTTTTCAGGGTTTAACATTTCAGACCCTACCTCATATTACTATAGGGTTGCACCGACATCTGCACAGAAAAATATGTTGACTAACACCAAACAGATTTACTCTGCTTCCTTTATTACCCAACTGTCTGAACAGGAGTTCAACTTATGGAAAGACACTATAGACTTAAAATCAGTCTGGGGTTCTAGAGATTGGCAAGTCCAGGGAACAGAAGAGCTATTTAGAGCATGCCTCATTCTCCAGCAGATGATATTTCTGAATGATACCGTGCAACAGACTACCTGCCTTGGAATAGCCAAGAACAAGGATTTGAACATACCTCTGATCCCAACACCATCACATACAGAGGGTAATTTTACATCACAAGAAGAGATGACAATAGTGACATTTTACAATACAATAAATCTGACCCCAATTGGAAGGGATGGTTGGTTTGGCCCACAGACACAAACAGATGTCAAGGAAGATTCAGGGGTACCACCGAAGGGTTCAGTATCCATAGGCCAGACCCACACTATGTACTAAGAGAACATCCAGGGGTGGTGACATCATACAGTGTTGGGAAGTTATGCCTTGATTGGCTAAGGACCTCAACACTAATACATGCGAAACAACACTTATCCCTACTTACAGAGGATGTGGACCGACGAGATTTTTTATTAGGTCCCAGAAAGCCACGACAAAAGCGTTTCTATTATGCTGTCTATAATGAAATTTGAAAAATCTCCCAACAAGAAGCAGCGGAGAGACTACGAGAAATAGATAGGATTTACTTAGAAAAGGCGTTAGCCGTAGTTGACAATGGCATGACTACGTTAACTTCCAGGAATTATTCACTGGGCAACATTGTATCTTCTGCTATTGATGTACTAGAACAAGCTTTGTTCATACTACAGCATGAGCAATCACAATTACGTTCTATTATGTTATTGAGCTGGACGCTGCAATCCTTGTGCGCAGGTTATGTGCCTTGGCGTTTTATCAACAGTACTTCACTGTTTTCTGCATACAATCTAACTGAAAAGCAGATGAAAATGTCGCAGAGGGAGTGAAATATACAATGTTGTGTATTGAAAAACTGGATAGATTACCTTTTACTGTGGCAGAATCGCAGTCCACAGAGTGGTTCATCCATTTCCAGTTTCAGTACTGTCTAGAACAACAACAGGCAGGCAGATATGAAGAAATGGGTAGGGAATTCATCAAAGAATCTTGGGAATTACCGTACAGATTTCGATGCAGGAGTGGGGATCTAGATGTGCATCTAAGTGGTACAAACTGTGAGAACGCTTTGAGTGGATCTCTCATATGCCAGGATATTATGCTGCACAGGGCCTGCAATGGTTCAGTAGTGAACCTATCCTGTCACTTGAGGGGTACCCCAGCAGCTGTGATTATCCCGGTTCAAGCTACTTTCAAATGGGAGTTACTTGATGCTGAACTCTCAAGGTTGTTTGGGATGCTTCCGGGCACTGAATATCTAGTAACCGTGAGCTCCAGGGTTACTTGCTGTATGCAAGGATTGTTTCCACCGACACACATAATCAAGGAGGCGCCAATATACCCTTCGTTGAATGTTTCCTTTATACGGTTTGATACTCTGAGCAGAATGAAAGCCATGCATCTACAGAAGACCGTGCCCTTAACTTCCGCCCTGGAGACTTTTGATCTCCAGATTACAAGGTCCTCGGCTGAGATACAGGCACTTATACGTACGGACTGCCCTTTCCATTTCACAAAAATGGTAAATCGTATCTTTAACATGTCTGATATGATGGGTATAGTCCACCTATTTAAGACCATAGGTTCGGGACTGTTAAGCACCTTTCAGACGGTCCTCGTAGTTATACCAAACTTTATACACTCTGTATTCGGAAGCATTTTTGGAGGACTTCCACTGATCCTGTTTCTAATAGCAGGTATCATGATTGTTATTTTTCTGCTATGCAATAGAAGTCCGAGCAACCAAGGAGATGGAAAAAGCACTCCTGGAGCGCAAATACAGTGATCGCATGGTACAACATCTGGGCACACCTCGCCTAGGGGAACTAAGCACCTCTTGGTTCATGTTATTTAGACCAGTCAGGGTGGACTGCATCCTACCTGTTCTCCGATGCCTGTTCTGTGGAGAAGAATGCATGTTGGATCTCTGTCTGAAACTTCCATCAGTTGCGCAACCAGACGTTGATGCTTTACTGGACCCGATAACGGACCATGTTCTGCAGTGTCCCCAGCGTATTCCTATGTTGATGGCGGCATTCTTAGAGCTGTATACAAATAAGGGGGATTTGGGGGGCCTTTCTCCACTCAAGCAATAGTGGGAGGTCCAGCATATAAGGGTGGCCCCAATAGAGGTATTCAAAAAAGTGGAAATATGCTGTTCCTCTAGGGTCAGGATATTCAGAGTCAGGAAAGACTGGAACCAACCGTGCGCCCTAAACGGGTCAGTGTTGTGAATCCATATGTTGGATTTTAATGCCCTCACACACACTTTCAGGTGTCATGCCTCATCATTTGGGCTGCTCCTCGTTGGGTCGGCGGTGCAACCTATAGTAGGGGCACTTTATCGGAGATCTTCTATCCAACAGCCGTATGGTGAAGTGCGGGTATGGGGCCAGGACTGTGTAGATGTAGTGAGGTGATTTAAAATAAGGTTGGGAGTACCTTTTGGAAACAATTTTTTTCTGGGGGTCTCCTACCCTAAATAAAAACAAAAAACAAGGCACTCGCCTGAGTGTAATATCTCGCGTAGTGGTGTCCTTGTTAGAAGGTGTGGGTCAAAATGTTTCTCGCTTTTAGTTAATTATACTAGCGATTCTTCATGACCGGAACAATTGAACTATCTACAGCTAGCATTAGTGGTATACAATGATACTCACGTAAAAAGTGTCTATTACTTATTTGTACCTGTTATAACCTGGATCTACCTGTTTGGGGGAGACAAAAATAGGTATCGTTCAGGCTGAGGTTGTACATAACAAGCATAGACATGGTTTTAACAGTGACTCTGACTCCTGTCTTTTAACACAAGTGAAGTGAACGCTGTCGCGTTATGAGGACATCTAAAAACAACAAATTAAAAACACGTGGTGATTCTCCACAGTGAGCTATTGTGACTCAATGTCCCTGTGGAAAAACACTGATGTAGCAGAAATACATTGAACTGGACTCACGAAATGAGTATAGTACCCAGGCCTCAACAGTACCCGGTGAATCATGCATAAGGCTTTGCTCCTATGTATGTTGGACTGAATGGGAGACAATATAAACCTTTATTTTAAATCACCTCACTACATCTACACAGTCCTGGCCCCATACCCGCACTTCACCATACGGCTGTTGGATAGAAGATCTCCGATAAAGTGCCCCTACTATAGGGGTATTGCACCGCCGACCCAACGAGGAGCAGCCCAAATGATGAAGCATGACACCTGAAAGGGTGTGTGAGGGCATTAAAATCCAACATATGGATTCCCAACACTGACCCGTTTAGGGCGCACGGTTGGTTCCAGTCTTTACTGAATCTGAATATCCTGACTCTAGAGGAACAGCATATTTCCACTTTTTTGGCATTCTTAGAGCATCCACAGGAAGTCTATGCTCCTGTTGGAATGGATACCGGCTCCCCCACTGACACCAAGGCCTTGGATGTCGCACAGGCTGACCCCAGCATTGGCTGCTGGCAGCATGGAAGATCATCTGTGCTCAATTGATGTAATGGTCGAGGTGTTACAGGGATCGTCATCTGCGAATGCAGGCAACAGCAATGTTGCGTCTACCAGCCAGGAAACATAAACATTTGACTCATCGCGTGCTGGGAAAATAATTCAGCTTTTTAAACAAACTCAAATTAGAACTCCAAAACAATTAACACTTTTTATGACTTGCATGGCTTTCCAATGCTTGTAGTTGTTCGAACTATATATACACACACATTAGAGCTATTGCTTGAGTGACAATTTTTTCCTTTTTACATATCTTAGATTTTTTTATTTTTTTTTAACAAAACTATTGTTTTACTATAGTTGTTTGCGTACCAATGCCTAGACAGCCTAATAGTACGTTAGAATTTAATTATGTCATCCGGTCGGATGAGGAGTGAGTGTTATATTTCATAGATGTACCCCAATATAGGCTCAGGTAACATCCTAACCCTTCACCTATATTCTTCCCTACATTACATGCATAACGGTTCATAGGGACTGACATTTTACCTAGAAACGACACTGCACACAGAACGCAGGATTTTCCCTGGTAAAGGCCTCATACATCATTCATAAGGATTTTTGGATACTCAGCAGGATTACTATCTCCTGTATAATACCAATGTATAAAGTTCATTCCTAACGTCATCCTAAGTCCGACAAGTGGCACCGCAAGGCAGAACCCCCAGGTATACCTTTGAGTATATAAACATCACATCTTGCTAAGACAGAGAGAGATCAGATCAGAATTTCCCTGCTGACACACTGACGCGAGACGCTGAGGTTCCTCCAAGCAGATACTCCAGCTCGCAGTGGTCTAACATCCCTTGCGGGGTGTCCAACTCAAGATCAAGACGGGGCCCCACAGTCTCTAATTTCAGGTAATGGGATTGACTTTATCCTAGAGGGATTCTTGGCTTAACACCTACATACATGCTAGGTACACTTAGGTACATCTAGATTGGGTAGCATTGTAGGAGTACACATTTTATTGTCATGTATTTTATATACTTGCCTCTATTCATGGTTCATAGAAATCTACCATCCTTTAACTTTCTTAGTGCTTCTAATCACTTATATGTATTACTGTCTAATACGTGTTTCAGCACACCTAATTTACACCAGAATAACAAATATTCAATAAATACTTATTGAAAAGCATCCATACTGTTTATTTTGTGTATCTCATTGAGACTAAGGGCCTCATGTAGGAAGCCAAATACCGGTCGGTAACGGCCGATTTTCGGTAATTATACCGTTACCGACTGGTATTTTGGCTTTTGGTATGTAGGGGGACAATTTCTGTATTCGGAATTTACCGAATCGGTAAAATTACGTATTCGGTAATTTTACCGATTCGGTAAATTCCGAATACAGAAATGAGATGTAGGGGGAGTGTGTGGGTGATGTTTGGAGTCGGTATTTACCACCAACTAATAGTTGGTGGTAAATAAAGTATGGATGGTGAAATGCATTTCATAGCGCCTACAAGTGTGCAATGTGGCAGACATACATGCCCTTCAGGCATGTATGTGTGCCACATGTGCACACATGGCCGTTTCAGGGGTGCAACAGGGTGTCAATGTGACACCCTGCCACCCTTGCATGTGTTCCCCCCATTACCGAATCGGTATTTACCAATTCGGTAATGAGGCATACCTTCCCATCAATGGGAAGGTATGCCTCATTACCGAATCGGTAAATACCGATTCGGTAATTACCGAATTATTCCGAATCGGTAATATTTACCGACCAATTACCTACATATCATTTACCACTTCATAAATACCGAATCGGTAAAATTCGGTATTTATGAAGTGGTAAATGTGTCCCTACCTACATATGGCCCTAAGTGAGCAGGAGTGACTAAGCGAAAAGTAGTACACTGTTTCCACGGTCCTGAGGGATCAGGCTTGTCATGTTCAATGTTCGATAGTTGCCAAGAACTATTCTCTCATTGCTAGAGGAGTTTCTAGTGGCACTGTGAGCTAACTGGTACACAGGCCAACATACCCGGTGGGGGTGTCTAGTATCAGTCTAACACTAATCCTACAGTGTGTCTTGTCTAAACAAGCAGATCCTATATAGGTTTTATAGGAACTACACAACAGAGGGGTGCAGAAAGAAGCAAGAGAGGTGTAGAAAGAAGCAAGAGAAGTGCAGAAAGAAGCAGCAGAGGTGCAGAAAGAGGCAAAAGGGGTGCAGAAAGAAGCAAGAGAAGTGCAGAAAGAGGCAACAGAGGTGCAGAAGGAGGCAGGAGACGTGCAAAAGAGGCACAACAGTTACAGAAACAGGCAAAAGAGGTGCAGAAAGAAGCAAGAGCAGTGCAGAAAGAACCAACAGAGGTGCAGAACGAGGCAAGAGGGGTGCAGAAATAGGCAAGAGAGGTACAGAAAAAGGAAAGAAGTGCAGAAAAAAGCAAAAGAGGTGCAAAAAGAGGCAAGAGAAATGCAGAAGAGGCAAGAGAGGTGCACAAAGAGGGAAGAAGGATGCAGAAAGAGGCACTAGGGGTGTAGTAAGAAGCAAGAGAGGTACAGAAACAAGCAAGAGAAGTTCAGAAAGAAGCAACAGAGGTGCAGAAAGGGGCAAGAGGGGTGCAGAAAGAGACAATAGGGGTACAGTAAGAAGCAAGAGAGGTGCAGAAAGAGGCAAGAGAGGTGCACAAACAGGGAAGAGAAGTACAGAAAGAGGGAACAGAAGTGCTGAAAGAAGCAACAAAGGTGCAGAAAGAAAAAAGAAAAGTGATGAAAGAGACCAGAGAGTTGGAGAAAGAAACGAGAGGTGCAGAAAAAAGAAAGAGATGTGCAGAAAGAGGCAAGTGAGGTGCAGAAAAAGGCAAGGAAGGTACAGAAAGAGGCAAGAGAGGTACATAAAGATACAAATGAGGTGCAGAAACAGACAAGAGGAGTGCAGAAAGAGGCAAAAGAAGTGCAAAAAGAAGCAACAGAGATGCAGAAGGAGGCAAGAGAACTGCAGGAAGAGGCAAGACTGCAGAAAAAAGCCAGAGGGGTTCAGAAAGAGGCAAGAGAAGTACAGAAAGAAGCAAAAGAAGTCCAGAAAGAGGCAAGAGGGGTACAGAAAGCGGCAAGAGAAGTGCAGAAAGAGGCAACAGAGCTGCGTAAAGAAGGAAGAGGGGTGTAGAAAGAAGCAAGGGAAGTGCAAAAAGAAGCAAGTGAGGTACTGAAAGAGGCAAGAGAAGTGCACAAAGGTGCAAGAGGGGTGCAGAAAGAGGCAAGAGCTGCAGAAAGAGGTAAGGGGTACTGAAAGAGGCAAGAGAAGTATAAAAAGAAGCAACAGAGGTACAGAAAGTAGAAAGAGAGGTGCAGAAAGAAGGGAGGTGTAGAAAGAGGCAAGAGACGTGCATAAACAAGAAAAAAGATTGCAGAAAGAAGCCAGAGAAAGGCAAGAGAGGAGCAGAAACAAGCAAGAGTGCTTTGCACACCATTATTACCAATTCAACACTCAAATTTAGCAATTAGTAAGAGGTGACCATTCTAGGTTTGCAAATGGCCTTCCACCACGCTACAACACTTGTCACTGCATTTTTGATAATGTTTGAGCAGTTTCAGCTAGAAACAAGGTTTTTTTTGTTCAAATCTGTAGATTATGCAGCAGATGATGGGTTATGTGGCAAATGCGCAAAATGTATAATTGTGCAATAGTAGGTGCAACCAAACAGTCGCATAATTCCAGTGGCCCTGCTCATACCTCTGACTAGGTCCAGAAGTGCTCCTCAGTGGTTCCATATTTTTTTTGTCACATTGAGTTTACAGTTTAGCTTCTATGGAAACAAGGAAGACTAAACCTGAGGTTCCCACTCTACAACACAGACTACCATACCACATAATCACTCTCCATTACACAGAATCACACTGTACATAATTCCTATACACTAAATACCACAAACTTTCTATCCAGATAATTTCACTGCAAAACATAACACATACTTTCACCACATACAACGTAAATCCACTCCACTCCAAAAAACATTAGTAAAAATCCTTTACATTTCAAATGCCAATAGCTCTAACTGTCGCAAATGTGAGACCTCTTACATCTCAAATGCATCTTTAACTAGTAGCCGCATTTGCAGAGCGGTGGTGAAAGGGGGCTTGGCCTGCGATCAGCGTTCAGGAATTCCACTGCATAGGACTTTCAGGAGTTACCAGGAGGGCTTCTTGGCCCTCAAAGTCCTTCAGGAGTAAAGTGGACTTCATCCCCCAACCAATAGTGTGCCAGGAGGTGCGTTTGCAGAGTGGTGGAGAAAGGGGGGCGTGGCCTCCAAAGACCTCTTAACAATCCCACTGTGTGGGACTTACCGGAGGTATCAGGAGGGGTAATTGGTCCTCAAGGACATCCTTGGGGATCAACTATCCCTCCTATTACCTTCAGTAAGTCCCACACAGTAGGATTGCTAAATTCTCATAGCAGGCCATGCCCCCTTTCCCACCACTCTGTAAAAGCGCTCCCTGGAGCGCTCTTGGATGGGGATTGAAGTCCCCTTCACTGCTGGGGGGTCCTTAGGGGCCAACTAGCCTACCTGTTACTTCCAGTAAGCCCCACACAGTGGGATTGCTGAGAGGTGGGCACAGGCCATGCCCCCTTTTTCCACCACTCTGCGATGCACCTCCTGTTGCGCTCTTGTTTGGGGGATGAAGTCCCCTTGCCTCCTGAGGGTCCCTGGGGGCCAACTAGCCCTCCTGTTACTTCTAGTAAGCCCCACACAGCTGCCTTGCTGAGAGTGGTCAGCGGCCACGCCCCCTTTTTACACCACTCTGCAAATGCACCTCCTGGTGCACTGCTGCTTGGGGGATGACGTCCACTTTAGTCATGAGGTCCTCAGGACAAAAGAGGACCTCATCACCCCTGCAGCAGTGCACCAAGAGGCGTGTTTGCATAGTGGTGTAAAAAGGGGCGTGTCCTCGGACCACCTCTCAGCAATCCCACTGTGTGGGGCTTACTGGAGGTACCTGGTGGCCTAGTTGGCCCCTTAGGATTCAAGGTGACTTAATTCCCCCAACCCAGAACGTGCCAGGAGGCGCGTTTGCATAGTGGTGCAGGGAGGAGGGGGCCTCCAGCGAGATTCTGTTTATCTTTTTTGTCTACTTTGTGGAAGGGGTGCTATGTGGCCCTCCTTCCCTTAATACTTTTTGGGCCATGGGGACCCCATCCCCCATGGCCTGAGCCATTTTTTAATTAAGGAAAATTAAAAAATGTGAAGGGGCCGTGCTGCCCCCCCAGGCCGATTTCCACTCCGGGGACCCCATCCCCCGGGTCATGGCCACTTCTTTTTTTTTTTTAAATACCTTTATTTAAAGGACGGGGGCAGGCAAGCAGACATGAAATAAAAACGAAATTGTAAATTACCGGTGTCTGCGTCTAGTCCCTTGAGGGATGAGAGAAGCGATAACAGGAGGTAAAGATATATATACTGGTAGGAAACAGTTTTTTTGATTTGACTATATCTGTGGTGCCGGTTGATGAATTTTCACAAAATTTATATAAAGGGACCCGGATCCTCCGAGGATCCGACAGTCCCAGTGCTGAGTTCTGATTGGCTGTCAACACTTCAACCAGGATGTGTTGGCAGCCATCTAGGGACTTAGCTTCAGCCAAGTCCCACAAAAAACATTTAAAAAAAGAAAATACCCTGACCCCTTAGCTCTGATCATGGGGTCTCAGAGGAATCCCAACAGGGCAAAAAAGCACTGGGCACCTCTTCATGGAGTCTCAAAGCCCCAGGGACCACCACCTCCCCTGGACAAATGAAACATTGATGGGTGGCAGCACAAACTCCCGAGCCCCAGGGATCACCACCTCATTGGGGGCAGATATGTATTAAAAAAATGCAAGGGGGCCGTGCGACCCCCTTCCCTTGGCCAAATAGGGCCCTGGAGACCACCACCTCCCTGGGAACAGCCCTGAAAAGTAAATGTGGGAGACTGCGCTGGCACCCTCCTGGAGCCATTCATGGCCCTGGGGAATGCCACCACTATAGAACAGCTACTGCTATGTCCCAGAGTGCCCACCCCTGGAACATAGCTTTTTGCTTTCGCTTGATGGGAGGTGACAGCTGTCACCAAGCAAGAGCAAACACTCTGGTTCCAGTAGGCAGGAGCTGTCAAATTGCTCCTACTCGCCAGAAACTGAGGTTTTATCTCCTTCCCTGCGTGCAGACATGCAGGCAGAGAAAGGAATGAAATAGATTTCTCCTGCATGGAGGGAGTTACCTTCCCAGCAGCTCCCTCCATGAAGCAGAAATGCTGGCTCCCGCAGGAGGCAGAGAGCCAGCTGGGACCACGGATGCCTGGAGGGTCAGCGGTCCTGGAGGAAAAGAGAAGGAGGCAAAATAAAGGTCAGACACAAGCAGAAAGACACAGAATATAGGTCAGAAATGAGCAGAAAGAGGCCGAATAAATGTCAGCAAAGAGCAGTAAGAGGCAGAATAAAAGTCTGAAATGATCAGCAAGAGGCAAAATAAAGGTGAGAAACGAGCAGAAAGAGGTAAAATAGAGGTCAGAGAGCAGCATAAGAGGTAAAAGAACTATGTGAAACAAGCAGAAAGAGACAAAATAAAGGTGAGAAATGAGCAGAAAGGGGCAAAAAATAATTCAGAATCTAGCAGCAAGTAGCAAAATAAAGGTGAGAGATGAGCTGAAAGAGGCAAAATAGTGGTCAGAAATCAGCAGCAAGACTAAAGGTCAGAAATCAGCAGAAAGAGGCAAAATATAGGTGAGACATGAGCAGAAAGAGCCAAAATAGAGGTCAGAAACCAGCAGCAAGAGTCAAAATGAAGTTGACAAATGAGCAGTAAGAGGCAAAATACAGGTCAGCAATGAGCAGAAAAGGAGGAATAAAGGTCAGAAGGCAGCAGAAAGAGCAGAATAAAGTTAAAAACGAGGAGAAAGAGGCAAAATAGAGGTCAGAAACAAACAGTAAGAGGCAAAATACAGGTGAGAAAAAAGCAAAAAGAGGCAAAATAAAGGTCAGCAACTAGCAGAAAGAGGCAAACATAGGGCAGAAAAACAAGCAGAAAAGGCAAAACAGAGCAGAAGAGGGCAAAACAGAGAGCACTCAGACAATCACACACCCAGACACAAACCTACTCAGACACTCTCACACTGACTCACAGACCCACTCAGAGACACAGACGCCCACTCATAGACTTACTGAGACACTCATACACTCACTCACACACTCACTCTCAAAGGTTAGGGGTTACATTTAGGAAATAAAATACTAAAACCTTAGAAATTCACTGAAAAAACAAACGTTATCGGGACATTATAGTTAGGAAATAGAATTGAAAAAACCTTAGAAATTCACTGAAAAAACAAAGGTTACAGGGACGTTATAATTAGGCTCAGATTTATCTCATACAAAGCTAGTAAAATTCAGCAATTGCAGTTAGCTGAGCTAACTATAGCCTACGCCCCCCACATGCACTGATTACATATTAGAGCACTCATGACATGGTCAGTGACATCACTGATTACATCAGTGTTGACATCTAAAATGACATCACTGATGACATCATCCACTGAAGCACTCACACACCCACCCCTATACAACCTCTCCTATACCTACTCACACTCCCACCCAACCCCTCACATACCGATTTACAGACCCATACAAGTACTCACACAACCACTCACTCTTCCATAGAGCTACTCATACACCTAGTCACTTACCCATACAGCCACTCACACAGAAATGCACTCACCCATACAACTACTCACATACCCGCTTATTCACCTATACAGCCACTCACACACCCACTTACTCACCCATACAGCCTCTTAACACAGCCACTCTTCAAACACCAATACAACCACTTACATACCCATTCACACATCAATATAAGCACTCACACATCTGCTCACTCACCCATATATCCATTCACACAGACACTCACTCTCCAGTACAGCTACTCACACACCAACTCACTTTATCAAACACCCACTCAAACAGCCACTCATTCACATATGCAGACACTTACACACCTAGTCACTCACTGATAGAGCCATTCAGACACCCACTCACTTACTCATACAGGCACTACATGCCCACTTACCCACCCATAGAGCCACTCCCACTGCCACTCACTCACCCATACAGTTACTGACACACCCACTCCCTCACCATTACAGCTACTCACACAGCATCTCACTCACCCACACAGATACTCACACACCCACATATACACCCATACAGCCACTCACACACCCAAAAACACAAGGATACATACAGTCACACAGCCACTCACATAATATATTTGTTAGAAGTAGTATCACTCAGTAGTAGTGCATCTAGTATACTAATTTAACTTTTGTAGCAGGTTAGTATATATGTTTCAATCAGATAAACTCTTAAAAATACTTACACTTACTTGATGATGTAATCAGTGATGTCAATTGAGATGTCATCATCTGAGTGATGTAATTTGTGAGGTCATAAGCGGTGCATTGTGGGGGCATAAGTTATAGTTAGCTCAGGTAACTATAACTGCTGAAAATCTATGTTTTTTTCTACGAGTGAAATCTGAGCCTAACTATAACCTCCCTGTATCCTTTGTTTTTTTCAGTGAATTTCTAAGGTTTTTAAAAATTGTTTCCTAACTATAGTGTCCCTGTAACCGTTGTTTTTCAAATATTATATATATAGATGTATGTTTATGTTTATATGTTTGTATAGTGGTCGAATGCTGAGGCGTCTTGGCGCTGTGAGTGTGGTGACAGGGAAAGCCGGTATAGCACGGCCTATGCAGCTGCAAAAAGCTGGGTTTTCAAGCTCTTCCTAAAAAGCTGAAGGTTGGATGGAAGCCTCGTGGCTTGAGGCAGCCTGTTCCAAAATCTGGCCGCACAGTGTGTAATTGCTCGGCCTCCCCAACTTTCTCGTCTTATCTTTGTCACTTTGATAAGACCTTGATTAGCCGATCTAAGGGTACGTGACGGAACATATGGTACAAAAAGTACTTGAAGATCGTCAGTAGCACCTCCATAAATTGCCTTGTGCACAAGTGTCAGAGATTTAAACTCTATACGCTGTTTAATGGGCAGCCAGTGAAGGGATTTAATTCCAGCTGAGGTAGGCTGTCCTCTACATAAGCCCAATAAAAGCATGGTTGCAGCATTTTGCAATGACTGTAGTTTCTGCAATTGAAATTTATCAATTCCTAGAAACAGAGCGTTGGAATAATCCAACTTTGAAAGGAAAAGAGCCACCATCACTGTTTTTTGTAGCTCCTGAGGTATAAAAGGAAAGATCTTCCTCAAACGTTTTAGGAGAAAAAAACATGAAGACGTAAGGCTATTAACCTGTGCACCAAAACTCAGTTTATTATCAAAAATAATACCTAGGTTTCTAACCTTCTCCACTGGGGATGGACATTCTCCGGCCTGAGTCGGCCACCACGATCGGTTCCACAGGGGCAGACCTGGCCCAAAGTCCATCACCTCTGTCTTGTCTGTGTTTCTTTTCAGGTAGTTCTGACCCATCCAAGACATAATCTCAGTGAGACAGGAATGAAGTCTAAGTGCTATGGTCTCTGGCTGATTGGTAATAGAGATGATAAGTTGAGAGTCATCAGCGTACGAGACCAAAGCAAAACCATGTCTCCTGACGAGGTCAGCCAACGGTGTGACATATAAATTAAACAGGGTTGGAGATAGGGCAGACCCCTGTGGAACTCCGCAGGGAAGGTGAAAACTGTCAGATTACATGCCCTCCCAGAATAGCCTCTGCTCCCTGTTTTCCAGGAAGGAGGCTAGTAGAGACAAGGCAGCCCCCCACCCCTATATCCCTCTGCCGCTGCACCACAACAGTGTGATTGACGGTGTCAAATGCGGCTGATAGGTCAAGGAGCATGAGGACCGCCTTCCCACCACCATCCACCACCCTATGAATCTCTTCAGCTGCCATGATTAAAGCAGATTCAGTCGAATGACGTGGACGAAAGCCATGTTGAGAAGTATCCAACAGCTATTTACATCGAGATAGTCTGTTAAGACTCTAGTAAGTCGTTTCTCTAGAACCTTGGCCGCAATAGGGAGACCAGCAATGGGGCGATAGTTCTTGGAGTAACTAGGATCCAAACTCGGTTTTTTTAAGAGAGGGGTGATAGCTGCCCTTTTCCAGGTTGTAGGGTAGTGGCCGGAGGCTAAGACTTGATTTAAAACGGGAGCAAGATTTTCACAAATCATATCCACTGCTTGGTGCATAATGAACGGTGGACAGGGATCAGTAGGTGCCCCTGATTTTATGGAGAGAAGAAGTTTATAAACCTTGTCTTTATTCATTGGCTGAAAGCTAATCCACTTACATTTGGGGTAGGTTACAGACACTGTCATGTCCTGAGATCTCGGGGTGCTTAGAAAATTGTTGTAGATTCCTTGCACCTTCTCTTGAAAATAATCTGCAAAGGTTTTGACCTGGCTTAAAAGTACTAATTTGCTGGGGTTTAGCCAGCAGATTAACGGTTTTGACCAATTCTCTTGTAGAATTACCTGCCTCCTTAATTTTTACTGTAAAAAATTGTTTTTTTGCAGCCACTATTGCCCCCTTATATAACAGGGTAGTGTGATTATAGATAGCTTTCTTTTGACTAACGTAGTCTTGCCGCCAAAGACGCTCCTCCTTTCTGCAGTTAATCTTTAGACTTTTGAGTTCTGGAGTATACCATGGGGCTGATATCTTGACTCTTTTTATTGTTACTAGTTTCTCTGGTGCGACCTTATCAGCTGCTGACAGTAATCAGTCATTGAACTGCCGTACTGCCTTGTTGTTGTCAGGGTCTAACGCAATTGGGAACAAGTCAAGTGCTGACTCAAAAACTCCTTCTTTAATTTTATCCCATCGCCTTATCGGTATTTTGACAGTACTGGCTTGTGCTCTAGGATATATCTGAGAAGTTTTAAGATTAAAATATATAGCCTTATGGTCTGTCCATGGCAGATCTAGTGAATTGGAGAAAGTAATGTCCAAGTTACTAGTAAAAATCCCGTACATATCCATATCCCAGAATGGATCCAATAGCCCTTCTGTACCCCCTGGATGTGCATGGCAGAGGTTATCCCCAAACTGTCCTCAGTAGAGGCAGAATGACAACAAGACACCCTGGAGAAAATTAGTAAGAAAAGAAATTGAGTGCGGCAGCACACAGATGCTTAGGAGCGTGACCCCACCCCAGAAAGAGCCGCAAAAGTCTTTCTGACTTCCTTAGGCAGATTTGGGTGCTTAACCCCAATTTAATCCCTTTGGGGAACAGAAATCCCACTAGACTCTAGGGAAAAATGTTAGGAAAAAAGAAGTGGTGGGCTGTGGCCCACTAAGGCACTGGACTGTGGCCCTCCATCTCTGAACAAGCTCAACTGTTTTTCTGCCCCACTGAAGCAGATTGTGGGGTGTACTATGACTCTTTCCTGGTGTACCAGACACCAAGGATATATAGTGGGGAACACCCAGGCATCAGGCTTATCACCCACCCCTAAATTCCCCAAAGTCCTTCTGCCTACCTGGAACTACTGCATGCATGTCACACTGCATATGAGAGGATTATTTTATGTGTAGTTTTGACATAGGCGCCCAGAGAGCAGGGGTAAATTACAATATTCTCTCACTTGCCATGCTAAGGGGTTGCATTATTTGAGTTTGGGGTCAGCCGCAATCAGAGAACCCTAATAAACTCAAACATTTCTGGAAACAGACACCCAGAGGAAGCCAGGATGGCATGACTTACATGGATCCCAATGTTTATTTACTCAGAATGACCTGCCAACCTCAAACCGTGGCTAAAATCATCAATGAAACATCCTGGATTTGTGGAATCCATGGAATTACTAACCCATAGGTTCCCCACACTTCTCCAGATAAAAACAGTACACCACTTGTGTGGTGTACTGCAGCAGGAAATGCCCAAAAACACAAAATGGAGACATCAAATTTTCCAAATCAAAATCAACCCACTTTGCAATGTGAATAGCTGCAGTATTTGGGCTCAGGTTTAGCTGCCACCTGGAGAAACATACTAAACTCTAAACATCTGGTCTTTCTATGGAAGCCCCATTTGCTCTTTTTAGGGGGCATCCTCAGGGGGTTTAATGACTACCTGCCACATATTTGTGATGCAGTCAGTGTGTCTCCTGGTGACCTTTTTGCCTCTGCACCTGTGTCATAATGTGGCACAGGCTCAGAGTCAAACTGTGTCCTCATTTGCATATGGCCATCATGCAAATGAGAGAATGCCCCCTTAGAAATGCAGTAGCCCTATATGTGTGCTGCACAATCTGTAATACAGAGAGGCCCATACAGCACCTCCTGTAATACCAAAATGCCCCAGGGGTGCACCAAGCAGGTGTATATACCAATTGTGCTCATGTGGCACTTTTTGTAATTCAGTGCCTCTGTGTAGACCTGGATGGTATGTGTGAGCAAAGGTGGGAGTGCTGGCAAGGTGGGCTTTGAGCAAAGAGGCAATGCACGAGCAGAAGGCACCAGAAGCAAAGAGGGAAGTGTATTACCTGAAGAGACTAGAGCAGGGAGAATTGTTGTAAAAAAAGAGGCAGTTAATTGGCAGAAGTGACATGAAGGAATGGGACAGGGTGTAAGCAACTAATGCAGTTTGGAAGCAGAACGGACTGGCAGTAGGTTATGAGCAAAGTGGTCAGTGTGTGAGCCTGAGGGTCAAGGAGCAAATTGGGCAGTTGTGTATCAAAAGTTGTCTAACTATGTACCAATAAGTGTTCATTACCTTTTAAAGCAACCTAAACTTGACAAACCTCAAATAGATTGAATTGATTACTGTTCACAAGTCGATTTGCCTGCCTCACTTACCTCCCATTTGCAATTCTTTCACTTTTATAAGAAAAATGTAATCATCTGACAGGGAACCACGAATAATGTTTGAACCCTCCTCCCACTGCTGCCAGCCTCGCTTCCTTCTTACTACATGGCACGGTTGTGCCTTTTATTAGCATTATTTGAAAGTCATTAACTTTTTAATCATTATCATTGAAATATTTTAAAATCAACTTAGAAACTACAAACAGCTAGGTCGCTGAAAGAGTGCGTAGAGTTCAGGCTTCACTGGATTATCTTTGTTTCAGAGGACCGCAGCTTGTCATGTATTTGTTTTTGTTTTCAGAGTTCCCTGGTGGGCTTAAAAGATAAAGGTTCTCATTTCCAAGAAGTCTTAAGGCTAAAGTCAACAGGCAGTGTACAGAACATTAAAGAAGGGACAAAAGAGTGGTATCTGTCAGGTCAAGAAGAACGCGCATAGAAGGTGATAAGGCGAGCATGCGCACTTCTTGCACAAGCCAAGCAACCGAAGTTCGGCTATAGACATGGGCTATCGTGTGCACAAACACAGCTTCTCCATGACTTTCAGTTTTGAAATGTTTCATGAACTGTTGTAAACTCGAGGAGGAGTGTCGAACTTGTAATTTACCTTTGCCTAGTTTTGTAAAATTTCGGAAAAACTATGTGATATTACACGTAAATATGTAAAATATAAAAAAGGTGTTTAGAGCTTTAATTAAGACCAAAATGTTATCACCCACGAGGATATAATGGCGCTCCTAGAATTAATTTGGTGATTTAAAAAAGTGCAAAAACCATCAGAACCGTCAATAGTAGCTACTCACGCGCACGCTCAATTTTAGCGCAAACGATGCTTGATTATTCACCATGTACCATGTGTAGAGTAATTTCTGAAATTTCGTGTCGCAAGCGTAACGCAAAATCACGAAAATTATGCAAGATTATTCCGCCGTAATGGGAGTTTTGCCTGGCCTAGTAAGATTGCAGCCACTTACCGTGCTAGATCACTTTAAAGCAATCATTGTTTATACTTTCCTAGTAGAATGTTCAGAGTGTACATGTACATGTAGTCCGAGGGTATTTGTACTTGTGCTCAAATGTGTGATTAATTACATGACTCAAAGCCCTTTGTGCTGCTGCAGTCACAGGCATCGATTCACCAAGATGAAAGAGGGGGAGGAAGTTCACATGCAAATTGACTGTGCAATGGACGAACTGTTTCTGTTAGTGTGCACTGCCTGCTCATAAACAGTGAACGATATAGACTCAAAATAAGGCATCATTTGAGATTGGAGGATTTATAATCTTCCAATTTGAAGTGTGAAAATTGTGGTCAGCTTGTGAATGAAAACATTTATTGTTTGTAAGTGTTACTTAACCCTTTCAATGGTTCTGTATCTCCTTTGCTGTGCTATTGTGCTTTGAAATGTAGAATTGTGGGGAGATTTGTGATTGTCTACTACCCACAGAGATAAAACACGTAGCATTTTCTACTGCTAATTCTTTTTTTCTTTATATCATTCAGTGCTTAATTTGTAAAATATTAAGTGCCGGGGCTCTGACCAGGAGACCACTGCAGCTTGCACCACCCTTCACCCTTGTCATTGCTGCCAAAACAACTACATACCTTCTCTCTCGCATGTAAATGCGACAGTTCACAGTATTCCAGGTGCCCACAGCTAAAGGAATGGCTGGGGAGGCAGGTATTAGCAATGTTTTAATGTATATTGTTTCCTTAAACAATAGTTATACTGCTCATCTCTAAAGTACATGAGCAGCGCCACCTTGTGGCAGACTGCCCTAAATTTGGTGTTGACAATTAGGTGCCGGTGCCGAGCACCGGAAACCAATTAAGTGCCGGTGCTCAGCACCGGAAAGCACCGGCTCAAATTAAGCACTGATATCATTATCATTATGCATTGTCTATTTTGTATTGCTTTCCTTACTTTCAATGACGTGGCCTTTCATTTACAATGTGAATATACTTATAGATTCTTGAGTTATAATAAAGAGTATCAGGAGTTTTATTGCCACAACTCTGGCTGGACATTGATATTTTTATCACAACTTTAATAATTGTGTTGAACTGTACTTAGAATTGCCCAACACCTCCTTGATCTCGGCCTATAGTGTCAGTCCTCCTCTACCTGGAGAATCAAGGAGGCCTAATGAAACTAACTGTGCATCAAAGACCCAGTACCTGGAGCCTTGGTTACTAGGGACTCTTGGGCCCAGATTTATCAAAGGGCTGCGTTGCCCTGCGACTCTGGGTGACACAAGAACAAAGCAATCCTTAAGTCAGATTTACCAAGCCACACAGAGCCACCTAGCGTGGCCCTGCATGGCTTGGTAAATCTGGAATAAAACAAGGCAGTGCAAGTTACTGCATTAGGAAGGAGTTACATGGATGGAGAGTGAGTGTTCCCATGCATCCACCCATGCTTTTTGCCACATTCCCAGATTTACCTAGAGTAGTAAACCTGGGAATCTGTCAAAAATGTATGCCTTCCTGATGGAGGAGCAACAAGGAGAAATTCCTTTATTTCTCCTTGTTGTTTCTACTTTCTAAGTGTGCTGAATTCTACAGCACACCTCAGAAAGAGGAAAAAGCCTCTAAGCATTGTTTTGTGCAGTAAGGTGTCCCTTCCTACACAACAACAATCCTGCAGACACTCTTGCACCATGGTTGGCACTAGGCAGCACATAGTGCACCAACGTAGTGCAAGGGCAGGAATGTACTATTGCTGAACTTGGCTTTTTTTCCAGGGTCATCCCCAAACTTTTAGCCTTCATACTCCTGTTTGTTTTTTGGCTTTTAGGACTCTGTACACTTTAAAAACTGCTAACTGTAGCGTCCTCCCCAGCTGGGGTACTCACCAATGACTACCCCACAAATGGAGCTTAGTATAACACATCTTATTTCTTCTGTGTGAAGCACGAATTCAACATTCTAAACCTGCATTCACTTCACTATGCTCCACTGCTCAATTCACAGTTCTACAGAGGCCATCAGGAGCCACAATTTTTCAATCATTACAAACTCACATGACACTACACTAACTAGTGCTAAAGTGCTTGTACTCTCTCCTTTAAACATGGTACATTAGGCTTACACCCAATTGGCACATTTAATTACCTTGTAAGTCCCTAGTAAAGTGGTATTACATACCTGTGGCTTAAATGCTACTAGTGGGAGTGGCACTAATTGTGCCACCCACCCAAGTATCATTTTAAACATGTCATGCCTGCCATTACAGCCTGTATGTGCAGTTTTAAATGGCCATTTCAACCTGCCAACATAAACCTTTTGCCAGGCCTCAACCTCCCTTTTTAATGCAGATATGTCACCCCTAGGTTAAACCCTAAACAGCCCATAGGGCAAGGTGAATTTAAAAAGTTGTACTGGTGCACAACGCATCTTCAAAGCAGGATTTCACATCACAAGTCACTCATTGATGGCATCCTGAATGATGAGGCAGGACTCTGTATCACAGCCTTGCAGCTTCCTCAGAACTGCCTCTGCATGATGCACTCCCTATGCGGGATCTCTCAATGCTCCACAAACCAGGATTTAAGGTACTTTGTTCAGCTGGTCTAACTTGGTCCCTGTATAGAGCTTATGTTCCATCGCAGTTAGCCTGAACTTGTGACTGTGTCCCAGTCCAACGGGACCAGATAACCACAGTTGGTGCTTTGTGCTTCTAGGCACTCATTTCACTTAAATCTTTAAGTCTGCACTTCTCCTGTCCTGCTGATTGAATTCTTGCCATTTTGGTGTCAAATATATTATTATATGTTACTCTATTTTTCTAAATTGGTGTGGAATTATTCTTGTGTTGTGTTATCACTTTATTCATTTTTGAAGTGCTGTATAAATACTTTAAACAGTACCTCTAAGTTAATCCTGACTGCTTTGCACCAAGTTACCACAAGGTTAAACAAGGATTAATTTGGGGTTTGCTTGTGACTTCACCCAGACAGAAATTGTGGCTGATTCTTTAGTAGGGTTTCACCACTCAACCAGTAACCCAATTTTCAATATTGGTGTTCAGTGGTGAGATTCAGACTTGTGTTTGTGCAATGCCATACAGTGGTTTTGTATAACACTGAAATCTGAGATAAATAATTTGAGACCATTTTGAGTTTCTTTAAAATTTTCCTTGATTGGCTCTTTTTGCTTTTTCCAAATCTACTCTCATTGCTACCCGACTGACTGTGACCAACTGCAGTAATGGATTTTGAGATGGCCAAACTGGAAAGTTACATAGTGGTTGAGCTCAAACAGTTCTGTACGGAAAGGGGACTGCAAACCAGAAAAGGCACCAACAAGTTGGAGCTTCAGAAAGCCCTGAGGGCCTGGACCGATTCTCGCCAGTTGATGACTGCAACATAGGATGAGAATGAGGAGGATGATATGAATGAGCATGAACAGGGTCTGGATACCAGCCCTGAGATGCAGCACTCAGAAGATGAAGAGGACTCCTCTCCTGAGTTGGAACTCCCTGTCAGTGCAGGAAGCAGCGTATATTTACAGGGCGTGTCCCCAGAAGAGCTGACAGACAGAAAGGCAAAGAGGACGTTTAGTTGTGAATGGCCAAGCTCAAGATGGAGGAAAAAACTTGGTCACTGAAAAGAGGAGAATGGCCCACAAGCTAAGTCTCATTGAGCTGTATGTAATGTTTTCATTAATAAAGTATTCGTTAGTAGAAAACAAAGTGGAGGTTTGTTGGATAACACCTCAGCCATCAGCCAAACTCCAGTAACTGCCCTTCACAGAATCCAGTCACTGCTTGTGTTCGATGTTCCATGGAACACTGATCAAGCTACAATAAAGAAGGAAATACCACACATCTCCCTTCTAACAATAAATAAATAACAAAAATACAGTATTATAATGGAAATAACAACTTAACTCATTTTACACATTAGCTCTCCTCAAAAGATAAAAAATGAAAGAATACAAGCTTATAATATAACAAAATTACTACTTCAAATAATCTTTTAAATAAACAGGCAAAGTAGTTTTACGACCACTGCTCCTAGGCTTAGAAGATAACTCAGAATGAGCGACATCAGGTTAAATCGTCTTCTCCAAAACATTGTCTTGATTATACTTTAGAATTGCAATGCGATTAAGATTCCAAATTCTTCCATCCTGCAATTTCACAGCATTTTTGAAACATTTTATTACACAATATGGCTTTGTAAATTTAGACTAAGACAATGTTCCAACAGGTGCCTTAACTTTAACAAGATCTCCAATTTTTGCAACAATCTTTTTGACACATTTTCTTTCATCAAAACTAATTTTATTCTTTAACTGTAGTCCTCTTTCTCTCTCTCTCCAACTCCCTATACCATTATCCTTTATACCTTTGCCCCAACTCATCCAACTTGGACTTAATTTAGTATTATGTACTCTTCCT
Source organism: Triturus cristatus (assembly GCF_964204655.1). Taxonomy (NCBI): domain Eukaryota; kingdom Metazoa; phylum Chordata; class Amphibia; order Caudata; family Salamandridae; genus Triturus; species Triturus cristatus. The sequence goes on from NC_140593.1 coordinate 941,795,770, forward strand.
TTAAACAATTCAAAAGGAGATTTCCCAGTTGATGTGTGAGGAGAGAAACGATGAGCTAAAATACATTTCTGTAGCTCCTCTTTCCAATTTAAAGAATTGACTCTATATAACTGAATATTTTCTTTTATCACTCTGTTGAATCTCTCAACTGCCCCATTTGTTTCTGGATGGTAGATTGAGCACTTTTTATGAAAAATCCCACATGATTCCAAAAATGACTCCATTTGTTTTGAACAAAATTGTGGACCATTATCAGTTAAAAACGTTTTTGGAAAGCCATCTCTTCTGAAAATTTCTTCCAAAAATGAAATCACACAATTTGAAGTTACATCTGACACACTTAAAATTTCAACCCACCTTGAGTACAAATCAATAAGAACCAGCAGATAAGGTGTTTTTTCACCTGAAAGTGGACCAATTATATCCATAGCAACATCCTCCCATGGACCATCTAGCAATTTACAACAAACCATTGGTAAAGTTCTAGGAGAAAGAACCTTGTCACTAATTTTACATAACAAACATTCTCTGACTGCACGTTCTATTTCTAAATCCATACCAGGCCACCAAAAGCTTGCACTTAACCTTTCCTTGGTCTTGACAATACCAAGATGACCTTGATGCGCTTCATCAATTAATCTCTTTCTTAGCGAGGCTGGAGAAATTAACTTATCACCTATTAGCAAAATACCATTGTCTACAGACAATTCATGATTAATCATATTCCAGATGTTTGCCAAAGAACTATCACATGTCTTACCACACTGAATTATGTTTTTGACTTTCACAAGCTCTAAATCTTTTTCCAGTTCATCTCTCCATTCTTTTTCATTAACAACATCTGAGGTTATTTCACATACACTTACTTCATTTTCCAAATTTTCAACATAAGTCTGATCTGCATTTTTATTATCAACCAAACGGGATAAACAATCTGCTGTTATATTATCTACACCAGGAAGATGTTCAACCTCAAAGTTATAATCTTGTAAACCAATCACCCACCTTCTGATTCTTGCTGAAATGAAATCAAGACCTTTCTTCATAAAGACTTCTTTAAGAGGTTTATGATCTGTACAAACCTTAAAATGTGTTCCCCAAATAAAGTTCCTGAACTTATTGAGAGCCCAGTAGATGGCTAATGCTTCTTTTTCTATCACAGAATAATTTAATTCAGTACCCCTCAGACTCCTAGAAGCACAGGCAATAAGTTGTTCATTCACACCTATTTTTTGTTTAAGAATAGCACCTAAACCTTTACAACTAGCATCTGTGACTACTGTGTTGTCATACCCGGAATGACTTTACCTAAAATGATTTTATTTTCCATTTCAATGGTTGCATTAAAGTAACCTAACATGTTTATTTTTTGACCACCATATCCTCCCGGATTTACATCCATTCCATGTAAGCGATTTTTCTTTTGAAACCACTTATAATAAATTTCTTTATCAATAATAGTTAAATGAGAGCAAGAATCAAACTTCATATCCAAATCAACTCCATCAATCTTTACCTTACTTACAGGTTGCTCAAAAGAAGTATTCTCACTAACTTGACATATGACTTCTTTTACACTTTTGTTCTGAAATTTTTTTTGTTTAGTTTTGCAAAACTTTAGGAAGTGACCTTTCTTCCCACAACCATGACAAGTTACACCTATTGCAGGACAATTTTTGTAGTCAGCCTTATGACCAACTTTTCCACATCTAATACAAACATAAGAATTGGAAGAAGTATTTCCTTTGTTTGTTTCACATTGAGTTGCAGACACCTTCTTATCTTGTACTTGACACACTTCATTTTGTACTTCTTCTACAGAAATTTCTTTTTTACTTTTCTCATTCTTTAATTCTGTAACACACTTTAACATATGTTCCACTCTTTTAGCTACAGCAATAACTTCTTCTAATGCTGGTTCGTCTTTAAGCCATAACTTCTCACGTATTTTCTCTTCCCTACATTTTAAAACAAATTGGTCCCTGATACGTTCTTCATTTAAGCCTCCAAACTTACATGTTGAAGCTAGTTTTCTCAAACCTGTTAAAAAATCTTCAATAGATTTATCTTTACCTTGTTCTCTTAGACCAAAATGGTAACTTTCCATTATGGTACTTGTTCTTGGTAAATAATATTTATCTAACTGTAATATACAAATCTCATATTCATTCAAATCTCTTTGTTCTTCATTTGACAATTCTGGTAAAATTTCTAAAACTTCTTGCCCTTCACCTCCTAAGCAATGTAATAATAACAAATGCTTTCTTTCTGCACTCAAATTAGTTCCGCATACTCTAGCATAATGAGCAAATATTTTCTTCCATTTTCTCCATTTGATTTGAGGTTCTCCTGGAGTGTTTAAAAAAAATGAAGGTGGTGTTACATTCTGCATTTTATCTTAAAAATTAAATGAATTTACTTACATTTCCTTACCAGAACAGTTAACTAAATTAATATTTATAAATAGAGAATTACATTTCTCTCAAATTCCTATGTTATGAAAGTATCAGTTTTAGATTTCACAGTAAACATGTAGAGCAACTTGTAGAAAAAAAGAAATATATATATATATTTTTTATATAGTACTTTCCATTTAAATATCTGTCCTAATCATTTAACTCAAATGTAAATTAAATAAATACATTTACTTTGTATTTTTAATTTTGTCCTTTTTGTGCTCCATAAATTTCAGAGTGATTTACCAATGACTTCAGCACGTTGCTTAAATGAGGAATCTAACGTTGTTAAATGTCACGTCTCTCAGCAGTCAGCAGGTTCCCGATGAGTCATCATTGCCTGAAACAAACATTAGAGGAAAGCCCACAAATTTCTTCAGAGCCACACGTGACACGCATCACTCGCTGAATCCCTGAGCAGGATTCTAATGCGTCATCACAAGCTCTCGTCCGTCGATGAGTGAAGAACGCAGCTCTTAATTAAACACCGCTGCCGCTCTGCTCCACCAAACGTCGCGCTCACCCAAATCGAGCGGCAAAGACAAGGGCTGGCGAGACAGCAATGGACTCCTCAAGACCCGCACCAAACACGCAAGTAAACAGTTACAGCCGCTGGAGAAGCGCCAAAAACGTTTTTTTTAAATATTTTTAAATGTACTCGTCCAACTCAGTCCAGTATCCGCAGAGTATGGCACCAAGTCTTTACCTCGCAGAAAACAAGTTTATGAGAACAGCAACATAAATTAGTATAAACAGTACCTTGCAGGTCAATAGTGCTCGAGGCTTCTTACCATGAGATTAATCCTTGTTGATCCCTTCTGATCATAGTTATTTTCGAATCGATGAACATTAAAATTCCTCTAGCATAAGTCACTGCTCGATGTTGAGGTGAGTGATTCCAATCCTAATTTAAATCCCTCGATCGTCGCCAGTGTAATGTTTTCATTTATAAAGTACTCGTGAGTAGAAAACAAAGTGGAGGTTTATTGGATAACACCTCAGCCATCAGCCAAACTCCAGTAACTGCCCTTCACAGAATCCAGTCACTGCTTGTGTTTCATGTTCCATGGAACACTGATCAAGGTACAATAAAGAAGGAAATACCACACTGTACATTCCATATAGACAAGCAGAGTCCAGAAACCATGGAGGTAGCATACCCACAGTGTCTAAAGGGGATAAGAAAGCTTGCATACCCAAAGCTCTGGTCTCCAACTATGTGGTAAGGGATGACATAGACAAATGGCTTTCTGCCTGTGAGGTAGCCCTTAAGATGCACAGGGTCCCAGATGAGTTTTGGGGGGCCCCACTCTGGAAACACATCCCTCCAGTGGTAAAGAATACCTTGCTTACACTAAAGGTGGGAGACCAGATGAAGTACATTCCATTGGAAACAAACAGCTCAGAACTTCACATGATCGAAACTGAACCTGTAAAGGAGAAATATTACACAACAGTACAGACCACACCAGTCACTGTCCTGAGGAGAATCCCGCAATTAATACAGGGATTTGAAACGCGTCTGAAAAGGCAAAAGCCACGAGGGATAATAATTAATAGTGGCTCTCAGTCAATATCCCCATGGTCATTAACTCTCTACAAAGAAATAGGCTATTAATGTCATGGGAGTTAATTCTACTGTTGTTTGTGACAAATTGTGTATGGTGTAATATGATTTTTTTCTAGCATATAAGTTGTTTTTGTATTTTAATTTCATTTGAAAGATGTGATCATAGAAATTTATATATAAGGTGCATAGACAGATTGTGATTCAAAGTGTATCATTTTTGTCATGACTTATTGTTGAATAAGGAAAAATACATTTAAAAGTGTGAAAAGTTTGCCAATCAATTGGTAGAAACAAGAAAATAATAGATTGGTTCTGAGTCTGCTTTAAATAAATAGCAGCGATCAAAAAAGTGGTCAGATAATGCTTTAATGTTCCAACTTTTGGAAAGTTGACATTTTCTTGTCCGAACCATTTTGTACCTGCAGTCTGTTTCCTGGGTCACATCACTAGGTGTAGCTGGCAGTTGGTCATTGTGCATTGCTCCTAGACAGTGAGACAAAGGGGCATAGGTGTTGGCAGGATGGGCTCTCTCTGACTTAATGAGGGGGGGATCTGTCACTTACCACATTTGCACATCCCAAAGGCTCTGCATGAGCACACTCGCAAGGGTTTGAGACTATGCTATTGGGACACCAGACAAGCTGAGACCAAGGCAGCGAGGCAGAAAATTCCAACCATATCTGCGGTTGGAAACCTCCAGAACCTTCTCCTATTTCAAAGTGGGCACCAGGTATAAGTAATGGCTCCTCAGACCCAACTCTTCAGTACACCTCTAGACCTGTAGAAGACTCAGAAGGACTGTGTGTGATACTCTGCAAGAAGGACGGCTACTATGCTGCCTTGCTGGCTGAGCAAGAAGGACTGGACCTGCATCTCGATTCCAGGACCACCAGAGTGACTCTAGGGGCTAGGACCTTCTTACTGCAAGCTTGCTCCCTGCAAGACACTCATCAACCGCATCCTCGACGATGAGGTTTGACTCCATATGGCAGACCGGTAGCTACTTTGGAACCACTGCTGGGCAATGCATCTCCAGCACAGAACTTCGCAACGCAAAACGCTCATCGAATGCATCCTTGACGATGACATAGGACTCCACATCGCAACCTCGCAGCCTCCTCTGAACCACGACATCACATTGCATCCTCTAAACTAATTTGGTCCCTGTATCCGGATTGCACTCCATCACGAGCACCCTGAACTTGTGACTTTGTCCTGATATAAGATGACCAGATAACCACAGTTGGTGCTTTGCGCTTCTAGGTGCTATTTTCACGTATATCTCTAAAATTGCATGTCTCTGCCTCTGCTGATTGAATTTGTGTCGTTTTTGGGTCAAATAATTTATTATAGTTTAACTCATTTTTATACATTGGTGTGGGATTTGTTCTGTGTTGTGTTTTTATTTTATTGCTGTATGAAGTGCTGCATTAATACTTTACACATTGCCTGTAATTTCAGCCTGATTGCGTTGTGACAAGCTACCAGATTATTAAGTACAAATTAATTTGGGGCTTGGTTGTGACATGACCCTGACAGTAAGTGTTTCACCCCCAACCAGTAACCCAATTTACAACAGCCATATGTTAGTAAACATGCTGCATTCCTGTCCTCTCCATTTGATGCAGCACAGCTAATTGTCTTGCTGCGTTGCTGTCAGAACCCCTTTCAGTGGGCCACGGGCAAGCAGGAGTTACCAGGCCCCCTCGTGGTGGCTGAGACCTTTTAATCCTGATATCCTTTTGCCCGACCTACTATGGATGCTGCTCACCTGAGGCAAGCACCCCTTCTGCACCTGACTCTCAGTTAGGTAGAATGTGACAAGCAGTCAAGGCTCCTTCAGGGGATGTATAGAAACAGATCAGTGAATGTGACTCAAAATTCAATATGCAAGCAGTCAATGTCCAGTCAAATGCTTGCTTTTATAAAAAAAGAAGCATTTTCATTCACATTTTACACATGCAAATATAAATGGCATTTAAAAACAATAACAGAATCCCCCTTGAGGTTGGGTCTCTAGTAGTTGTCATGCCACTTACTCCCTCACTAACTTTAGTGCCACGGGTTCGATGTTATTCCTCATTCAATGCTGACCACATCCAGGGAATGTAAACTATGAGGCCGTATTCAATAGTTCTCCCCTCTGACTCATTTCGGAAGTTCAGTAACAAGTGTCTATGGGATTACAATACCAATCGCAGTATGTGCCCCGGGGCCCAAATGCACAGTTCATGGCTTACCCACTCTGGCGATATTGAACTCTACAGCGGCGCAGCAAAGTCCTGCTCCGGATTGGCAAAGTCAGGCTGTGTGCGGTCACAAGCGTCAATACCCAACAAGAGCAGGCTCTCTCCTCCAGGCCACGCTACCGGCTGATTCTAGTGATTGCGTTTTATTCTGCTCCAGTGAGTGTACAGTGAGTCTGACTTCCCTTCCAACAGCACCTCCTGGCATATGGGGTCAGCCTCACAGGATACTCACAAGTCCGGTCATGCTGAACTGACATTGATGTTCATGATGGCCTCTTCTCTGGCACATGGTACCACCCACCACAAGGCTGTGCAGACTTGGTAGCCTCCACACAACCCTCACTCCTCGGGAAAGTCCACGGAGGCCCCTCCTGGCACACGGGAGTCGCTAAATAAATCCAGCACATGCGCTAGGGCCCGATCAGTGCAAGAATGGATTCTTTACACCTCAAACAGGGAGTCAGCATGATAGGGCTCACCCCTGGACTTCGCTCCTTGCAACGCTCTCCTCTTCCTCACAGGGCATCCTGGAATTGGTGAGCAGGCAGGTGCTGGTGCTCCAGCCTCATAGGCAGGTGGTCTGTTTTTCCTGAGTGATGTCCCCTCAACCAGCAGGGAGACAAGCAGGGCTGGGCCTCAAGCTCTTGTTACAGGTAGAAGTCTTACTGAGCTTCCCCTCCACACACAGCCTTTCTGACTGCTCAGAAGATGAAAACATTTGGGGTATCAAACTCCCCAAATGATAGTCCTTTTCCAGACACAAAGTCTTTATAGTTTTATGTTGGGGTTCTACTTCTTTGAAATGTACATCTTAACCATCAACAAGATTCATGGGAGTGACCAGAATTCACACCTGGATGACATCCATAGTGATATGTGCATCAAAAGGCTAATCCTGATCTCCCAGCCCAACAGTTTATTTTACTGTTATCAGGCACATCTCTCTCTTCCTGAGATGTGTCCAGGTCCCTTCCTTGTAAACTATCATTTCATTGAAGAGTTCTTTGAAATGCACAGACAGCGCCTGGCTCTCCCATCCTCCAGTGCATGTCCCTTGCAGCTTACAGGAATGCAGCAATGTACAAATCTTTCTGGGAGGATTCCTCTATTCCTCATGTTTTCATCCAGACAGACCTGGGCACCCCAAAGTGGAACCCAAGGTCCTCCATATAATGTACCAGTGCAAGCACACTTGCACTCAGTGTACATCCACAGCACACTTTCTGCACAGCACTATTTTCCACATTTATTATGCCACCACAAGCAGATCTACATGCATTAAACACCTTCAGTCTGCGTGCACTGTTCAGTACTGCAGCCTTTCTGTATTGTACCCGAGTATGTTATTCTAAAAGCACACACTGCCAGCATACACACATTTACCATGCATGCACCGTTCTTTAGAAGTAGGAAGCACTGCTTAGTATCACCTATTGCTGCCAATCCCTGTTGCTGGTAATTCTGTGTCCCACACTTAAAAATACCTTTTTAAACCACTGGGCTATCACAGCAGTATCATCTCTTGAGGCCATTTTCAGAATGTGCACTTTCGGTTAGCGCACCAGCGTTGCAAGTGGACAGTGCTACTAAAGCTCCACTGGCCCATGTGAACGTGAAAATGGCGCATACGCTCTGCGAGCATCAGGAGTAGAAAGCACTGCTTAGTGTCACCAATTGCTGCCAATTCCTGTTGCTGCTCCTTCTGTGTCTCACACTTAAAAATACCTTTTTAACCTACCAAATGAGCACAGTGGTATCGTCTCTTGAGGCCACGCTTTTGGTTAGTGCACTAATGTTGCAGGATGGTGGGGCTACTAGAGCTCCACTGGCCCATTCAATTGTTGAAATGGTGTGGATGCACTGCGAGTATTAGGAGTAGAAAGCGTTGCTTAGTATCATCAATTGCTGCCAATCCCTGTTGCTGCTAATTCTGTGTCTCACACTTAAAAATAACTTTTGAAACCACTGCGCGAGCACAGCGGTATCTTCTCCTGAGGCCATTTTCAGAATGCGTGCTTCAGTTAGCGCTCTAGCATTGCAGGTGGGTTGGGCTACTAGAGCTCCAATGGCCCATTTAATCATGGAAACGTCGCAGATGTGCCTCCGGCGCACCAAAGGCAAACCTGTCTGCACATGTCCGTGTCCGGAACGCATCCAGAGCCAGCCAGTATGCCCTTTTTGACCCAGCCCAGCAGCAGAAACCATACTATGGCAAGGAGGAATTACTAACCCCCCATCCCAAAATCTGTGGTACACTGCTTTTTTGAGTTTAGAGGGCCTGCCATGTGTTTGTAAAAATGCCTTTATTTAAGTTATATGTGTATGGGTGTTTCGGTGTTTCGTACCTAGAAAGAATGTGTTACTGTACATATGGTGGTAATGACGCCATATATGTGTTGCCTGTGCGTGATTTTTTCTGCATTGTGTCATCTGTGCCTGAGTTTGTGTCTGTCTGTGCGCATGTATGGTGCCACTGGGTGCACGTCTGTGTGTGCGTTTTATTTTGTTTTGTGTGTTCATTATTGACAGAGTTTAGGCAGTGGTGAACATGTACACGTAGGGGCTTACAAGCCTCTTGCGCCACATTTGCGTCATATTTAACATGGGAAAAGTGATGTAAGGGTGGCGCAAGTCTCTTGTAAATAAGCCCTGTAGTATATATACAAAGAATAGACTTAAAGTCATGTTTGCTGTTTACTTTCATGTCTCAACACTTTTACTTTACCAGTAACATCTTCGTTCCTCTCTACTCCCCACCCAGAGGTTTTGTCCTGGAAGATGATGGAAAGTAACTAAACAAAGGTTAATCAACTGGCAATGTATTAGCTTCATTGACATCCTTTTGTTTCTCTTGTGAATTAATTGCTTTTAAATAGTACAAACTGAAAATGTTAGGGTCTTACTGGAGATTTTTTTGCCCAAACATGCTGTTTTGGGGAGCCATCAACTCAGAATCAGAATTCTCTTTATTCGGCTGCGAACAGCCATAAAAGTGTGTAAAAGACGTATAAAATAGCAAAGAATTCATACAAATTATTTAAATATAGTAATAAAATACATATAACCTACAGACTTAGGATAATATTGACCGACCGTCTGAATAAAAACTGGCTGGAATAAACAAAGTCATGATTAAATCAGAATCAGGTTGTAATTTATCACTCTACTAAGATTTATCTAAGAACATTGAGTTCCTAGAGCGAACTGTGGCTTTAAGAAATAGACTCATAGACGTTTCATCATCTGGTAATGCCATTAGAAAATGATATGCTTGCATACAGAGCCGGAGATTCCTATGCCTGACAAACGGTATGTGGATTTTTTTTGGTATACATTTTATAATAATCACAAAAGAAGAGAAAATGTAACATAGTTTGTTTTTGCAAATTATTCTACAGGCATTCCCTTGAGTCGAGCTGGGGTTGATGTCCAGCCGGAAAACAAAGTAAATATTCCACTGTACTAGCCTGAAAGCTGAACAATAGGAGCCTTTCCCAGCTCTTATTGGTATTCTGAGCCATCAACCCAATTTCCATGCCTTTGTTGATACCATCAGCTCCACTTATGTGGTTAGCTGGGGTGATTTGCTTCATGTACATGTGTGGAGTTGTCACAGTTTACATGTTCAACATCATTGTTGTATAAATATAAGGTTCTTAGGCACTTGCAGGTTGTTTTGAGCCACTTTAAAATGCATTTAGTCCAACACGTGCAAAAGAAGTACTGAATGACTCAGGCATAGATATTTCCTGGTGACAGAATAAAAAAGAGGTGGCACAAACTGTCCTGGTTCTATTGTCTATCCAAATGTAAAGAGCCAGCAGTTTCTTGCATGGAGTTTTGGACCTTCAGTACTGGTGTCACCGCCTGCTCTCTAACTAACAGTAATCTAAAATTATGACTCGGGCCTTGGGTGGAACCTGGTGATGAAGCATGCCACCAACTAGGTTGGTGGGCGAGGGTCTTCCTAAAAATAGTTTTTTCCCGAACACATAAACATGGAGCTTCTACCTCTTAGCTAGTTCCCATTGATCTTTTACATATATTTTCACCTTCACCTATGGCCAATTCATTATTTACCCTCCTGGATCTTTCCATTCAATGGTTATCTAATTTCTGTCCTGGAGAAGGTTTCAGCTGTAGACTTATTCAAATTTGGTTCATAACATGAAGATCTCACATCATCAGCAAAGTCACACAGTGGGGCTGTGAGAGAGCTTCAATAGTACTTTTAATCCAATCTTATCTTCCACAATAACCACTAATCTGTTTTCAGGCGTGCAAGGTGTAAATAACACTTTACTGACTAGTACAGAAGAGCTGCTTCTGCCCATGGACAAAAACAAAACTCTCTCCACATACCCCTCTTCTCTCAATAGCCTGCAACATTGTGGACCAAGATATACTGCTGAATAGACTCAAAGAATAGGCTGAAGTCACTAGACCAGCTGTTGTATGGAAACAGTCCTTCCTTTGCAATTCTAGCCACCCAAAATTGGGCACTAGAATGTTCCCTTCAGAAGATGTCTTGAGGTGTGTCCATGGCTTCTGCCTTTTATGCCTGTACTTCAATATCTACATTTGCCCATTATCGCAGCTCCTAGAGAGGTACCAGTTGATTCTCCTATTGTGTATATATTACCCTCAAATCTATTTTCACATACAAAACAGACCGACAAATCAGGTCAAAATACTGACCTGTAGAGGAAAGAAGTCCTCTTTACTGTAATTCAAATGACGACCAACATTGAAGCTCCTGCTCAAACTGCAGAGAACGCTGGGATCGTGGAGAAATTATCAGCTGTGAGCTCTCCTTCGCTCTTTAAGTCGAGGCAGTGGTCAAGGGCATTACTGTGCAGTTCCTCCTACTCTACAGAATCCTTCCCTTCCCCCTCACCAACCTCCTGGTCTACCTGAAGACAGCACTTGTGATGGCCAACTTAGACTACTGGAAGCATGTTTACACTCACCTCACAAGTAAACTAATTGACAAGTTCTAAAGACTCCAGAACTAAGCATCCAAAATGTTTCTGATCCTGCTGTGGTATGGCCAGATAAAAGCGCTCCACTGGCTCTCGGTTGATGTAAGAATAAGGTTTAAAGATTTTCGTAACATTCTCAAGGCTTACAGGTGTAAGAGGCCAGAACACCTGAGGTGAATGGTTGCCCACTATGTTCCAAAAAGAAACTTTCAGTCAGCAAGGACAAACCTTATCTCTCAATGACACGTCCAATAATAAAGTGGTGGATCCCTGGGTGTCCAGGGACCAAGAAGCGAAACCTCACTGACCCCATGCCTCAGAGCAGACTCAAACAGAAACCTTTCATAGAAGGCTTGCAAATAGAGCTCTTACTGCATTCTTTTGCTTACATTCACACCACATTCTGCAATCTTTGCAAAACATAGTACCAAGTCCCTCCCTTCACCAATTGGACTCAAGATTTCCCACTCTGCAAGTCACCTAATGCTTTGAAGGAACCCAAAGGAAACATTTAGCAAGGCAAAACACAAAAGAAGAAATAGGTGCAATTAAACTTCGCATTTCCCTCATGGTCCTAACAATCTATCAAACAGTTTACTTTGCACGAATGCCTATAACATTTGCATTATAAAAGAATATTAATAATTGATATGAAACATATCAAACCGAAAAGACAGCCTACCCAGTGCAAACAACATGTCAAATAATTTGGGCCAGAATATTGTTTGAGGGTTCCTTAATTTCCTATTTCGTAATTAAATTAATATACTTTTTAATAGACATACTGAACAATAATACATACATTTGCTTTCCCTTTCTAGCTGTTAAGAAACCTCAGTAAGTTAAATACTAGCCACCTCCTTCATGTGTGACTTGCAAGTCACACATGAAGGATGTGGCATGTCCAAATCAGTCTTCTGTCTATCAGAACTTACTATGTTGAGTATCTTTACATTGGGTATCAATAACAGGTGAAGCTGGTACTAGTTATCTACACTACTTCGGAACCCCAAGGCAGAAGTATGATATTTCTTTAAGTTGCTGGTCTCTTCCTTCAGAACCATTCCTATTTTATCTTTATTGTTGCTGACCTGGGACCATATGATGCATAGTGTGTTGGGGACGCAGTGAGCTTTTGTGCTCACTTTTGTTCTTCTGGGTCACTTTGGTATTGCAGAAGAGGCCGCAGAGGCTTGTGAGACACCTTCTATAATATGAATCATGCAGCATAAAATGTGCATTAGCACAATCCCAAGTGAGAATTTTCTAATTTGCATGGTGTCTGCCCTATGCAAATAAGGAAACACCTTTGTCACTGTACTTGCTCTATGTTACAGAGTGGGGGCAGGGGCAGTCAATCGATTGGGCACTACATATGAGGTGGCCCCCAACTAGGGCTCCCCACAAGGATACCCCAGGGAGGAAAACACAGGTGTCCCGGGGTCCCTCTAAGTAGCGTCCCAGATGCATGTACCGTCACACACTCCACCCACCTATGGGTGAATCCATGCCACCTTTAGATGGTAAGCTTTATTATCTTTCAGTGAAAGAGGGGGCTGCAGTTTCAAACTGGTAGTCAGTTTTTTTATTGATGCACTCTTCCCAGAGCAGGTAAGAATTATCGGAGATGGTGCTGGCGTTTTGGACGGCACATTGTTTTCAGGCGCACTGCCCCAGTCTGAGCCAGGTGTTCCCGGTTAAGGGTCCACAATCTGTGTAAACAGAGACAGTGCACAATATATGTGATTTGGTACCTTTTATCAATTTTTATTTGCTGAGACTACCCCACCCTTTGTTAACTTTTCAAGCAAGCAGCAGCAATGCAACAAAAGCACTACTGCATGTCATATTGAGATGCAGTACGCCTAGTCTAGAAAAACGTTGCCAAAAAATGAAGTTCAGAGCTTTTTAATGCACAGGTTACACTTAGTGTATTTTATACTTCACCCAAACCAAAGGAGGCATCACATGTTCACACGGCATTACTATGTGTGATATGTGTGATGCACTTAAGATCTGACGTAGAGCTGCACAGTCAGACTCTGTATTTATCTCTTTTTTCATTCAAACTCAGGCAATGACCAGCTGAAACCTTTAGGGGCTCATTTATGAGCTTGTGACGCAGTGCAGTGCAGCAAGTCACCCTGCTGCCTACACTGCGCGACAAGAATGCACCGTATTTACGTCAATACAGCTTATTCCTGTCCTTTTTCTTTGCGCTGGTGCCCTTTTGGCAGCCTTGCGCCAACATAGGCGCTCTTGCACCATGGTGCAAGGGTCCCTGTATTGCATGCAGGATTGTTTTTGTACAGGAAGAGGGACCTTTCTGCACAAAACAATCCTGTGAGGCATATTCCTCTTTCTAATTGTGCTTCAAAATGAAGCACACACAGCAGAAGAAACGGGGCAAAACCGAGATATTGCTCCTTGTTACAACACCCCTGGGAAGGTGTAAGATTTTGGGGCATCCTCAGGTTTACCTGTTTTGTACCTCCGGGGATGTGTCAAAGTCCATGGGAATTGCATGGGAACACCCACGCAATGCCCATCGAAGGCCTTCTCAGGGCAGAGTAACACAACCCATCAAAATGTGCTGTGTTGCATTATTACAGATTTTTTAAGCCACTCAGAGCCACACAAAGTGGTTGTGCGTGTGTTCAAATAACTGACTTAGAGGTTTGCATCATGCACGTACCACATTGTATGCTGCAAACATTAGGCAATCTTCTCAGAAATATGCCCCTCAGTTCTTATTCTCAAACAACCCCTGATAAAATTATTTGAAGGTATTGAAGGTTTGTACATCACAGTCTTATTATTTTTCCTGCATGTGAGCTGGAAGCTCAATATATTGTGATTGAAATATTGGCCTACATCAGTCCTGAATCCACAAGGACTAGTACTATAATTTCAAGGTAAGCAGATATGGGGTTAGGAAGAGTAAATCTATGCTTCCCATATTGTTGACGACATAGTGGTGTTCTATAAACTAGATTTGATGTTAATTTTTTTTTAACTCGATTGTATGTCGCGATTTAGTGGCGAACAAGGACAGGTGCCATTCATCAATTTTAAGAACAGATGAGTAGAAAACACCATTTTCTTCTGAAGTTTTGAAGAAGCACTATCTTAACAAAGAATGTGTCCTAAAACTGTATTGTATTTCTAAAATTGAAAATATTTATTAGGTATGAATTGTATTTCTTCTGTGCGTGGCTGCTTTTTTCCTCTATTGTTGTGGTGTACGAAACGCTAAAAGTAATTAAATAAATGTAAAGGTCATTATAAAATGACTTTCTTCCCTGCAATGCTAATCCCAGTGGACAGGTGTTCACTTCACAAGCCTGTGCCCTGGTCAGAATAATCAGCAGAGAGGCAGAAATTATTTCGAAATAGGAATTGTTAGAAATCCAAGTTGGCCCCAGGAGACATGCTTCTGCCCTGTCATTCTTCAAGGAAACCCCCTGCCTGTAGATCTGAGTATCAGTCTCCTCCAGAGACGCTCTCAGGGAGTTGTCCGCATCTGCACTCTGTGCTTATGAAACATGGAAGAATGTCTGAGTGTTATCTCCTTACTTGTCTAACTTAGCAATGTAACCTCAGTTCAGAAGGTCGAGGGGGTGGAGACGTCAACAATAATTGTCCCTTTAATGATTTAAGTTTTGGAGTGCAGGTAGCAATTGAGGTCAACAACGAAGGCATAACTCACTGAGCAATGTTCATTGCATAGACATATTTAGCAGCATGAAATAAATTGAAGCCTGACACCAGGGGACATATTTAGGAGCCCCTTGCACTACTGGAGCATCACTTTTCATGATTTTCTGGTGGCGCAAATCACAAAATCATATCTATGAGGCCACGCAAATCCACTATGCATGGCTTTGAACGGCGTCATAGATATGGAGTAAGGCAAGGCAGCGCAAATGGCTGCATTGCCTTACTCTGCGCTCAGGAGACGTTCCATGGGTGATGGGGTGAGTTTTACCATGCAACACCCAGGAGCTGCTCCTCCATTTGAGGGGAGGAGTGTTGCGCCACAGGCTAGAGCTAAAAATAAAATGTTAAGAAAATGTATTAATTACCATTTTATTTTTCATCAACCAACCGGTCCTGAATTTAGTGACAGGACAGGGTGGGGTCAGTGCTGCCAAGTGGCAGCAGGGAGCTGTGCGCTTTAAAAGGCGCATGTCTCTTTGGCCAGCCGTCTTGCGACGGGCAGCCAGACATGCGCATTTTAAACTTCTCTAACCCAGCTGTTCTACACAGCTGGGTTAGGGAAAGCACAGGTCTCCGGTGCTCTTTAGAGCGCTGAGTGAGGCTGCTCCAACCAATCTTGGTGCTGCTCTCATGCTAGTGAGAGCAGCACCAGGATTGGATAGGGGAGTTTGCCAGGTCCTGTGGAAGAGAGACGACTGGTGAAGGAGGACATCGCATCACGCCTCAAGGTGAGGGTTTTGTTTTTATTTTTAGTGTGCCCCCCCACCCCATCGCCCTCGGTGCCTGGCAGCTGTTATTGGCAATCTCCATGGATTTGACACTTCCCCAGATTTACAAAAGCATGTAAACCTGGGGAAGTGCCAAAACCTTCTGTCTCTCGAGGTGAAGTGTAACGAGGAGAAATAACTCTATTTCTCCTTGATTTTCCTCTTTCTATGAGTGCTGCATTCTGCTGCACAATTAGAAAGGTAAAAATGCCTCTCAGGATTGTTTCTGTGCAGAAAGGGACAATCATACCAACAACACAGGCACGCTTGCACCGGAACAGTGCCACCGCAGGGAAAAAGGACAGGAATGCGCAGTATAAATACGGTGCATTTCTGCTCCTTCACTTTCACTGCACAGGTTCCAGAGAACTGGAGGGGATCTATACTGAATCCCAACTACTAGAAGGGTGACAAGGCAGATCTGTCCAACTACCACCTCATTGCCCCCATGGACACTGAAACTAAGGCCTAGACATCCATTTAACTGAAAGAACACGAAGGCTGGGCAGAAGCTAATAACATAATCCCATTGACGAAATCAGGTTTTACGGAAAATTCTTCTACACTGGACAACATCATGGACCTTTCTTAGCTGTCTCTCACTGCAAAGAGTACGAAGCAACTCCCACTCGTTGCCTGTTTTGTGGATCACTCTGCAGCCTTTGAGCGGGTAGGTAGGAACAGTCTATGGAAAAAACTCCAACGATAGGGCATCCAAACATCTTGCTTCTAGCTATTACATCTCTATATTCCTCCACCTGGGTCAGTGTCAATTTAACACCTACGGCCGTCTATAGGAAGATCATGACTGACCGCAGACTCAAGCAAGGTTGTGTGCTTGCACCCCTTTTTTTTCATCTTTACATGGCTGACAAGGGTGCTGCATTGAAACATGCCAGCCTTATCCATCCAGAGATTGGCAGAACCAAGACAGCTATACAGCAATACGCCAACGGTATAGTCCTCATGGACCATTCGGAATAGGCCTACAGAGAGCACTGAATGCATTGCACAATGCTGACTCTTACAACTACCTGAGTGTATGGTTCACCACTAAAGGTGGGTATAAAAAGCAACTGAGACATCCTACTATGAAGGCTGAGGCAACCATCATTAATGCGTGTAAACTGAATAAGTCATTGGAAAGCCCGTCCACTGGTCCAAAAAGACAGATTATGCCAGCCACTCTGTTGCCAACATGTATTCTAAACTCACATATTTAGGGTGGTACAATGCGCAACAATGAAGAACAACAGTTTTGGTGAAAATAAATATTTGCCTAAGATCACAAAATTTAAGCAGAGATGCAGCGACTTATCCAGATTTTCTGACTTCACTTTGTTCAAATCAGCCATGAAATAAGTATTTATTTGCCTTGCCTTATGCTAAGGCTTTGTTTTAACCTCTTAGTTAATTTGTCTGCAGTTTTTAAATGTAGAGCAAACTTGATCCCAAAGCTGAGCACTTTACACATTGCCAGTTACATCACAAGCATTATTTATAGGCATGGGGAGATCAACTGATGTGGCTAGAATCACAGGATGGTGAGCCAATGCTGAGACTCTAACCTGGTTTTCCAGTTCCACAGTCTGCAGTTCTGACGGTAATGCCACATCCTGGATTGAGAGAGGAAGGCAGGCAGAAGCCATATGAAAGCTCTGCTCCTTCTGGGCTTGAGGTTCTAGAGACTGGCTTGGGCTGAGTCAGGCACAAGCTTTCAGTAGCTCACCCACCTTTACTATTTATATGTCTGTACGGCAGCACATATTTGCCAGCTCAATGAAGTGAGGAGCCTATATGCCAGGGCCTGACTGATGCTGTGGGTGCTGCCATGCCATGCCATGCCAAACAAGAGAAGAGCACCGTCAGCTGTATTGGAACCCAGCTACAGCAGGTGGATGTGACACAAACATCTGAGCAGCACAGCACCCAGCCTCTTCTGGAAACAAACAGGGGGCTGGAAGCATCGCCTGCAGTGAAGGCTTCCTGTCTTAACAACAATCAGGACTTTCACCCTTCTTAGACTGTACAGTGCAAAGGAGAATCTTCTCCCTACTGTGGCATATGGGTTGACCAGTATCTGTGATATTTGAATACTGAAAACACAAAGGGAAATTGAAGTAGGCACTTTTTGGTCTTAGTCATTTTATACTTAAAAGCTACAGGCAAAGTCGATCAGAATACGGAATGTCGCTGTTTTTAGGGAGAGCCTAAGCAGTGCACATGCGCTGTCTGCAAGACCTGATGTATGTACAAAATGGTCTTTTACAAAGCCCATTGATTGCCATTTGTTCTATGTTGTGGCAATTGGAAATGCTGCCTTTTTATTGGTGCATTGTCCCTCCTTTGGGCACTTGGTTCACTCTCAGGCAATTTCACTAAGTGGTCCTTTTGGTTGGCCATTGCGACAGTACCTCCTGGCAACCCTACAAATGTTCCTCCTCCTGTCTGGTCTACAGCGCATCCGGCGGAGACTGCCAGCATGGGCGCCTTCTTCAGCACTGTCTGGCAGCCCTCCAAGTGAAGGCGCAAGAGGTGCCCTGAACGCAACAGTAAGGGGCATGTGTGAGATGTACAGGAAATGGCTTGCTATTAATAGGTCCATTTTCGGTTCAGACTGCGCCTCAAGCATATTATTGTTTTTAAATATGCTCAACTTTGAAGTTACAGTTCAGTAGCCACTAACCATTCAGAAATACCATATCAAGGCAGCACAAAACAGGTCACACTCAAGAAATGCCACACTCTTACTGTATTACACTGATGTGCAATTTCAGGATTCTCTCGCGGCTCAGAATAAGATCATAAGCATGCCCTAATACAATAAATGCAGTTAGGCACACTACGAATGAGGCATTCCACCTGATAAAATTCAATAAGAGCGTGAGATACCATCTAGGGTGAGGTGTTTTATTTTAGATGGCGCAAGTTCTTTCAGTGTGACCTCAACCGGTGTATGGTTTGACATATTATTGTTTGTAAGGCAAACGGAAATTGGGGTGGCAGCGTTGGCTGCATTGTTGACTTGCAGTGCAGGGATTGTACTTTAAGTTTGGAGCGGGATGAGAAGTTGCATCGGGTGCCAAAGGGAATATGTTGCTCTCAAGCAGCTGCAGCGTCCGTTTATATCCACAAGATTTTAAGAAATGCGGCTAGTAAGGAGACATGCGGCCCTTGAGAGAATCAAAAATAGGAACTTATGGTGCAGGTAATTCTTGAATATAATATGCAATCCGGTTATGAACAACTTTGGCACTCTTCTCCAAATGACAATGTAATTCTTGTAAAGTTAAGTTTGCCTTGTTATTAAATGCTGCTGACTGTCGATTAACTTGAGCGGGTTAATATGGGAGCTATAACCAGGGCGACTGGAATTATGTGCCAGGGGAGGATCATGTTATGCATGGCTGGGTTGACTAAATTATACAGCAAGCGAAGGCAAATTATGCAGTGCAGTCCAGCACATTTTGTAACAGTACTACTGCATTATTTTGTCTTTTTAGTTTTACACGTTAATACTTTCTGGGCATAGTTTCGCCTAATTATTTTCAATTTAAAACTCAAATATAACATCGAACAACTGAAAGGTGACAAGTCGACTTTTGCACAGTTCTACAATTTCTCTCTGAACATGCCTTCTCGGGGCCATAAACTTTTAAACAAAGGGGCATATTCTCAAGCTCCTATCGCCACGGGAACGTCACTTTTTTTTACATTCCCGTGGAGATAGGGCCAGCGCCCTAGTCTCAAGGCAGTGTTAAGTGTCTTAATGCTGCCTTGAGAATAGGGCCCCTTTCACACTAAACTAAGTGTGAAAGGGGGCGTGCAGTGGGTGTTACGGTGGGAGTTCCACTGCAACACCCATTGAATTTGACGCTGCCACCTATTATCAAGGGTGGCGATAATAGGTGGCAGCGCCAAACTTAAGATCAGAAAAATCCTGGTCTTAAGGTGGCGAAACGAGGAGAAATGCTTAATTTCTGCTCGTTTTTGCTATTTCCATGTGTGCTGCCTTGTGCTGCGCTCTAGAGTCAGCCACTCTGACCACTGCACCGCACCGCAAGAACTGCTCTGAGCGCAAAGGTACAGTATTGTCTTTGGGGCGTGTGTGCGAGATGTACAGGAAACAAGCCTCAAAGGAAACAGGCTTCATTCAAATCATCCGCAAACACACTTTCCTGATTTTACACTTTTTTTGTTTACACACTTTCCTGATTTTACACTTTTTTTAATGCTGCCATTTTCGTAAATCTGTATGTCAACAAGCAGCGCATTGACATACAACCCTTCATCTCTTTCTCTTTTAAAGCTAAAATATATTTTATTTTTTAAATGTTTTTTCATATGCCAGACAGAACTCAAATAAAAATGTATTTTTCAAGTTTTCTTTTTGGTTATTATAAGGCCATTAGTAGAAATAATAATTGATCACAAAGTTCCACAAGATCCAAGTAAAACGTCGATCATTTTTAATGTCCTAGGCTTACTTCTTCTTGGTCTGCCTATTTGATTGTATTTATTTTTAAGCAAAAGCTGCAACTACATGATGTAGTCTGTTGTCTTTTACGTCTAATGTGCTCGCATCCATTCAATTGTTCTGATGTTTTTTTCTGTGCCTCTTTCAAACATAGAATATGAGGTCAAAGTGCAACTCCTCCTAATTGACCTTTTGTATAATGCAAGTACTGCCTTGAATTATTGTATGAGTCATAAACTGTGCAGTGGAGGTAGAAGACTGCATAAAAGTTTTTAGGGGATAGATAAATGCGTATTGCACAATCAAATTAAGAATCAGACAAAAGCTGACAGTTCCTATTTTCTCTACAACGTGGTAAATTGAATCTAAAGAGACTGAATTTATAATTTTTGTTAAATGTTATCAAGAGACAAATATAAAAATATGCTCTAGCAGTTTTTGTGCCCTGTCAGGTGCCAATCACAACTTGTGCAGATTAGGGTGGAATATTTACCACACCTAGTAAAAAATATCACCCAGGGGTGAAGTAGTTACCAAGGGCCTCATGTAGGTAACATACTATTTACCGATTCATAAATACCGAATTTTACCGATTCGGTATTTATGAATCGGTAAATAGTATGTAGGTAAATAATCGGTAATTATTACCGATTCGGTAAATATCGGTATTTATGAATCGGTATTTACCGTATCGGTAATAATGCATCCCTTCCCATTCATTCCTATGGGCCTGGAGGCCCATAGGAATGAATGGGAAGCCAGTTACTATTACCGATTCGGTAAATACCGAATCGGTAATAGGGGAGGCATTATCATGGGTGGCAGGGTGGCACATTGACACCCTGTTGCACCCCTGATTCGTGCATGTGTGCACATGTGGCGCACATACATGCCCTAAGGGCATGTATGTCTGCCACATGGCACTGTACAAATAGCACAAAAATGCTTTTTTAAAGGTATTTGTCATTTACCATCAACTTGTAGTTGGTGGTAAATAACGAATCCAGACACCAATAATGCACTCACTTGAGTGCCCCCTACATAGCATTTCTGGATTCGGTATTTACCGAATCGGTATTTTACTGATTTCTTAAAATTCCGATTCGGTAAATACCGAATCCAGAAATCAGCCACCTACATCTCAAGTGCCTCAATACCGGTCGTTAACGGGATATTTACCGAATTTCGGCCGTTACCGACCGGTATTTGGCTACCTACATGAGGCCCCAAGTATCGTAACTGCCAACTGTTCCAAGATTTCAACCAGGAAATAGGGAATAACATAAAGGATCAGTTTTTGACATATCAAATTCAGAAGGTTTTGCCTTTTGTTTGTTCCCACATCTCTCAATAAATCTTGTTCAATAGGGTCGTTCAGTTGTACATAATGTCTTATTGGTTATATATAAGGTAACAAAAATGCTTATAACACTTTTTCATTATAACTTTTCAGCATGCTGCACAGCAGCCATGCTGCTCTACAAAATAGCTTAAAGACATTGGCAAAGTCAATATATCTGGCTAAACACTTATAATGTCCCAAAGACTAGATCTATTGGCTATGCCAATGCTTGTTAAAGTGTGATTAATGGTAGAGATGTGCAAAACCACAGTAAAAATGAAAACAATGAAAAATACATTGAGCATGGCTGATTGTCTTTTTTATGTCAGCAAAGTCTACATAATTTATGTTACATGAATTCTGAACGTCAGAGGTGCAAACCTTTGTGCGTGCCTTGCAGCAGACTGGTTTGAAAGAAAATGTTCCACCCCAGACATTTCTTTCGAAGTCATCAGCCAATATTTAGTGTGACTTTTAAAGAGAGGAAGCCAATTTTTGTAGCAAGAAGACAGCACAAAAATTGGCTTCTCTTACGGAATGTTAGATGTAAGTAACTAATCGACGAGAGGGCTGATGATAAACAATTCTGTAGTCATGATTGAGTCAGGACTTTACTTATCCCAATATAGCTGTGTATGATGATGTTGGCAAACGTCCGTGCTACTAATTTTCAGTAAGTCTCTCAGTCAGGCCTCACCCTTGTCACAGTAGACCCAGCCTGCTGTGCTGTTAAAAATTAAGCCCCACTCCCGCCGGCACACTTATAATGATTCTGGAAAAGGCGAGGGCTTGCATAGGCCAAGCCGCCATTATGGCGGTCGCACTAGTCCCTGGCTAGGGGAAGGGGGGGAGGCCACGTCAGCAATGACGCGGCACTCCCCCCTGCATCAAACCAATAGAAAGAGGCGGCCTTTTTTAACCGGAAGCACTTCGGTGCTTCCGGCCTGAAAACGTCCAGCCTGCGCCCAGGTAGACCAGTCTGATCTGGTCAGCCTGGGCGCCCTCCTTAAAAGGGGGAAGTGGGGAGCAGAACAGTCTCTTGTTCTTGCTCCCCACAGGAACATTCACCGGGCCGGCTGCGGGCCCATAATCTGTTTTTCTTTCCCACCCACCATCCCCTAAGGCAGAGTTTGTTGGAAGGTTTTTGTTTTGTGTGGTATGGATAATTGTCTTTTGTTTCCCTTTGATCAATTTATTTGCAGGTAACAAAGTGATTGTATGTAATTGATTCTGAATTAACGTATAAATAAAAGCATGAGGTTTGAATTTCTCTTTCAGTTATATATTGTCGTATTTAGTGGTGTCTCTGGTCAGGCGGTAAGGTCATGATTGGTAAGCATAGTCTTCGGTCCTTAGCGGTCAGCACCATGTAACTCCAGGGGTAGTGACAGCTGGTAAGTAGGCTGTCGGGGTGCGGGGGCCGGGGGAGTCATCCTTCCCAGTGGGCCTGGGGCCACCCCGCACGCGCATGCGCATCAAGGCGCCAATATGCAGAAGTCTGCAGCCCCCCGTGATGGAGTTTAAAGCACAGGGCGTAGGGGGGGCCCGGGGGAAAGTATCTATCCGATAAGCTGTACCCCCCGCGCAACCTTACTCCGGGAGTAGTATTGGTAGTACACTGGGACCGGGGGAGCTGCCAGTCATTGACTCTGCCGTAGGCTCTAGATGGGACATGCAAAAAGTAAATACATGCATTGTTAGATTTACGGTAGGAGTGTCTTGTGCATTAGACTGTGTTAAGGTTAGCCCTGGAACAACATCTGTCTATCAATGTATCTGTACTTTCTGCGTACATTTCTGTATATAATGTTTTAAAAATTGTTTGTTCATTTTTTAATAAACCCCCCTAATCCAAAAATATAACAGTTTGGTGTGGTTTCCAATACTGTTAGGCTGGGGGGAGGGAGGTGCCATCCATAACCCCAGAGTCTGTAGTTGGAGTAGGGGACCTAGGTAAGTATCAGACCATATGCACCCACAGCCCGCCTGCAGTACGCAACGTGACATGATCCAGCCGGCCACAGCTGAAATAAAAGTATAGCAGCCGGAACAATACAAAAAAACCGTTTTCAATTATTAACATAATTTAATGTTTTTATATTTTTAATTATATTTTAATGCAGGGGCCAAGAAGACAACGAATATAGGGGGTCAACGCCCAAGAACCAGATTTAATCATTAAAGCGATTCTTGCACCTCCTCAGAGGAAACATTTTTAATTCAGTGAGGGGCGACAAGGTTTGAGCTTAAGGAGATAAATGCAGCATGGATTAAATATACGATTTGAATGTAATTGAGACACAAAAGGTTTAGCAGATGTCAGCAATTTTATCCTGGAAAAGTTGAGCACACAGCGGAGACAGCTTACTTGCGTTTTGGGTCAAGAAATGAGTCCACTATTTAAAAAAATTCCTTAGGCATATTGGACTACACTGCTAATTGTTTTTCCCGACAGATGGTTTAACATTTTTTTATGTTTCTTTTATATTTGTAAAGAGCAGCAGAATATTTTTTTTCAGTTGAAACTCTAAATCCTTCTCCAGCTGCACTGTAGTTTTTGACGTTCCTGTTTGGCTTGTGCTAAGCTGGGATAAAAACAAGGTGCTGAAGAATGGAATCCACAAGATGTTATTTGTTTATTAGGGCACCAAAATCAAGTGAATGGATAATCCTGGAGTCAAACTCTGGATGCAATCTGTGGATGTTAATATTGTAAAAAACGGAAAAGAACCTATGTAATGCTTGACAAAATGCATCTTGTAATGCCTCACTCTAAGCTCTAGCCATTTTAGAGTGTTGTATTATGATGGGACACAGAAACCCAATCAATGAACACTTTAAAATGATGTGTCATAAATAGGGAAGGCTTTCCATTCTTTTAATATTAGATTGAGAAGAAAGCATGATGTTGTGTGTTGAGCCTTTATCATATGGGGAGAAATTACAAATTATCTTAGGCCTTGTGTTGAGCAGGCACCCCTTAAATTATAGGTTTTGTCTTGCTCAGAATGATCCAAACAAATATTAAATTTGCTCTAAAATGAGAAGATTAGTGACTGACAGTCTCAATAGAGACATACATTCAAGAATGGGCTGACTAAAATTCACATTAATCCCTGCATAGAGATGTAATAGAATGGAGTAGCATGCAGGACGGATGAAGATTAAATCAAGCCCAAGTATTTCACCATTCAGAAAGGTAGGTAAGAGAAATGGTTCTAGAGATAGAGAGATTCTTTAAAGACCACAGCTAAGCTGCCAACTCGTCTTGACCTTCGGTCAACATGAATGACTTTGTACTCCTCAGAAATAGCTAAATCCAAATGTGGGTCAAACCCATCATGTATCAGTCTCTACCTAGTGTCTTGATACCTTGGTGTCTTGATACCTTGATCAGCTTGCTCACTCTTCCTCTGTGCTATCTCTAGGTGGAGTGTCCAGATCACTTTGTTTTCTGTATGAAGCCCCAAATATGAGAATGTTGGGACCACTGCCATAATTTGGTATTCAAACCATATGCCATAATTTGGTATTCAGACCATATGCACCCACAGCCCGCCTGCAGTACGCAACGTGACATGATCCAGCCGGCCACAGCTGAAATAAAAGTATAGCAGCCGGAACAATACAAAAAAAAACGTTTTCAATTATTAACATAATTTAATGATTTTATATTTTTAATTATATTTTAATGCAGGGGCCAAGAAGACAACGAATATAGGGGGTCAACGCCCAAGAACCAGATTTAATCATTAAAGCGATTCTTGCACCTCCTCAGAGGAAACATTTTTAATTCAGTGAGGGGCCAAGACCTCGCGGAACCCGCTGGCGCGGGTCCCGCATCGTATTCACACTCACCTGCATCTTTTGCCACTGGTTGCTGTGCTGTTGCCCTAGGAGGGGCTCCGCTGACTGCTGTCTGCCGCGAGTGGCCGCATCAACGCTGGGAGAAGGCTTTGCACGGGACTCCGGTTCCCAGGAGCCCGTGCGCTCACACACCTGTGCTTCTACCCGCCCACCGCCACTAGATTGCTGAAAAGACCTCGCGGAACCCGCTGGCGCGGGTCCCGCATCGTAGTCACACTCACCTGCATCTTTTGCCACTGGTTGCTGTGCTGTTGCCCTAGGAGGGGCTCCGCTGACTGCTGTCTGCCGCAAGTGGCCGCATCAACGCTGGGAGAAGGCTTTGCACGGGACTCCGGTTCTCAGGAGCCCGTGCGCTCACACACCTGTGCTTCTACCCGCCCACCGCCACTAGATTGCTGAAAAGACCTCGCGGAACCTGCTGGCGCGGGTCCCGCATCGTAGTCACACTCACCTGCATCTTTTGCCACTGGTTGCTGTGCTGTTGCCCTAGGAGGGGCTCCGCTGACTGCTGTCTGCCGCGAGTGGCCGCATCAACGCTGGGAGAAGGCTTTGCACGGGACTCCGGTTCCCAGGAGCCCGTGCGCTCACACACCTGTGCTTCTACCCGCCCACCCGCCACAGTCTTGTGACGTCCTATATACGTCCTGACGGAACCCGCTTCGCGGTACGCGAGCGGGATGCGCCGGACGAAGCCCGGACAAAGGGCGGGCCCTCTGTGGCCCTCCGAGGACCGACGAGACCGGACTGGGCATAGCACTCTGGTCACATTGAGAGATATAAGAACACGTCGCATTGTAAGTTATAATTATTTTCTATTGCTTCAATTCATATATCCGTCACAGCTACTAACATGACCACGATTGTGCCGAGCCCAATATCAACGGTGGCTGACAGAGTGGGAACAATAACGAATGGCACTTTGGATAATTATTTTACCAAGACATAAATTATTTCGCCATCTATATTACTGGCTCATCAGAGCTCACTCTAGCAGTGCGCCGAGTTGAGCGTAGACGCTCTATAGAAAATATCAAAAATAGGGCACTGCACGAGCCTAATCCCACAGATATTCTCCAAAACGAGCACATTCTAGTATCAGCTTCTGCTGACGATACCCTAAGTACAGAAGGTGTTCCACTTTTGTTGTTTGTTGAGAGAATGTGCAGCACCCAGTACTCTTTCTACTGGAATAGATACCATTAATCCATCACTTGATCTATCCAGCTCTCTAGGAGTTTCAACTACAGCGACACCCACTCCTCTTAAGTCTATTAGACAAAAAATAAAGAAAGTTGCACAATCTACAAACCATGCTCCACCACCCACTAAGAAGAGACGTAACGGGATGGAACCTATGAAACAGAGGATGAGCTACACCGAATTTGGGAAGAAGGCAATCCCCCCTAGCTCCAAAGTTATATCCGCTGTAACTTCCAAGGATGTGACTGGATTGGACATTGTTCCTACACTGTCATTGACCTCTGTATATTTAGAGGGGGAATATAGTATTGAACATTGCTCTAAAGACATTGGGTCTAATACTAAAATCACCAGCAATCTTTTGGACAGTATCGAGATGATTATGCGATCTTATACCTTCGCAATAGTGGAAAGATTGGAAAAAATAGAGAACCGACTAGGAAAAATAGAAGTGGACCTGGGTAGGAAGTTTAGTCCTATACAATTAGAAGGTAATTCGGAGTTCAATCAGGTCCCAGTTCTCCCCCTTGGGGATAAATCCACTAATAAATCTCGATTACCACTGACTGAAATTGGGCCAGTTGTAAACACAGTCTTAACTAACCCAATATCAGATGTCCCGTCCTCTAGCAGTTATCAATTGAGAGGGTCAGTTCCAGCCCCCAAATCCACTGCGAGCAACCTTACCACCAATCTGACAAACGTTCCTGTGTGTAACATTTCAGCTAATACCAACTGTCATCCAACAATCTCTGGAAACAAAACCTGTGGCAGACCCGGGGGAATCAGCCTAGGGGACCATTACCGGATCTTCCGCCCGAGGCTGTACCGTATGTTGTGATTCTAACGGGGGTTCCCGAGCTCCCAGTAAACAAGAGAGAGGGTTTCTCCCAATTGAAGAATAAAATAACACACTGGCTGGCATTACATAGGCCAATCGCCAGTAATATAGATGGCGAAATAATTTATGTACGCTGGCTCCAGTGGTTGGGGGGAAGACCTAAAGATATTGGGGGAGACGTAGTTGTGATTAATTTTAGAGACCAAAACGCAGTACGCTATATCCTGAATTGGCCAGAGGTTAATTCTGATAGTAGCATTATTCCACGCCCTCTGACTTATTTTTACCCTAGATCTGTAGTATTTTCAACCCACCAGACCAAGGGTTATATCTTACCCAGTATAAAATTCCCACGTACGATGAACATCAGACACCCGGCTTATGTGCAACATGCAGTCATAACTCCAGAATTGTCCGGGTGGAATACAGTACCTACTAGGCTAAGTCTCCCTGCACACAGGAGTATGGACTATCCAGCACTATTCACTCCACTGGAAATGTCTAATCGGTTCGACATTTTTAGTGGTCTGGATGCCTGTGACTGAAGTCTACAGATACCCGGGGAGGAGTTAGTGGATGTGGTTGAGGTCTTGGATAGGATTGCACCCACTGACCTAAATATACCAGTTAGAGATCTTAACTTGACCGGTGTTACCATCAATGTGCCAACTAACTCTGAGCACAATACACAAACAATTAACCAAGGAGACTGCACTAGTGATATATTAATTTATGGTCTAACTAATTATGAGACTCCCGCTGGGGCTACAGGCTTTTCTATACCTAGTAACCTTCCAGGGAAGCTAACTGATACCGATCGTTTGGTGGAGACTAGTGGAACAGTGTCAGAAGGAAAGCTGGATATCAGTAGTACAGGAGTTTCTGCAACTGTTCAAAACACCACAACCAGTAATGCGGAGACCCAGTTTTTGGTCTCGTGGAATGTGGCAGGTCTTAAAAACAAGCTGTCCTCCAGGGACTGGGCTACTTTTATTGATAACTTTATGATAGTCAATATGCAAGAAACATGGGCATTAGAGCCCCAATATAGATCAGGGTATCTCCACTTTGCAATAGCCGCAACCAAAACAAATAGAGGGAGACCCAAGGGGGGACTGACTACTTGGGTAAAACAGGATGATGGCTTTACAATTTCACAACTTGAAATTAATTCAAGGGACATTCTGGCGGTTAAGCTAAAATCTCCATCGTTTGGCGAACAAATCATTTTCAATGTGTATGCCAGAGGGAAGCCAGGAGGGAAACCATTAGAAGTTGTGACGGCACTGGGATACTATGTTAGTATCTGGAGGGGACGGGCCAACCTGTTAATTTGCGGTGATTTCAACTGCTCCTATGAGCCTCTGGACCAGATTGATCTAGAGCTCACGGAGGCAGAGGATATCTGTTGGCAAATCCCCACCCTTAGTCTAACCCCCATCAAACGGTGGACCTAGGCAGCCCTACAACTTAAGACTTTTAGTTTAGAACATGGGCTGAGAGCAGTGAATGGTAGGACACGAGGTGATAAGCAGGGCAATCCAACCTTCAACAATGGTCTGAGCACCAGTAGAATTGACTACATCTTGTTCAATCTCGAATTCTGGTCTGCTATACTTGATATTACAGTAATACAGCGTATTGAAAGTGACCATAATCCTCTAAGTCTTGAGTTGCTGCTACACAAAGGGCCGGGGTCAATACAAGACGATTTGATAGATGACATCATCATGACAAATGACACCCGGCGGGTTAGATGGGCCGAGTGTCTGGGTAAGCCCGAATCTATTAATAAAATGAACGACATGGTAAAAGAAGCAACAACTGAAATGCTGGGGCAGTCGGATTATGAGGATTGCTGCAGTAGGGTTGTCCATATTCACTCGACCCTTTTTTTTAAACTTAGTACTTTTTTTAGTACTTCCAGGAAAAGGCACCCTGGTAAGGGGAAAAGAAAACAGGAATCATGGTATGATAAAAACTGCAGGATTGCTTATAAATCTTTAGCTGATGCAGTGCGATCCACCGATAGGGAAGCTATAAGGGCGGCAAGGATTTATTATAAAAAGACACAAAATGTGGCGAAAAAAACTTGGGACACCAAATACTGGGAGGAGTTACTGGCAGCCAGTAAGTCCAGAGATTCGACGGACTTCTGGCATCTTGTGAGGTGGGGCATGGGGAACCAAAAACCAGCCCCGGTCAATCATGTCCCGCCAGAACAATGGGTCAAGCACTTCAGGTCCCAGTTCGCCAATACAAATATTGTCCCATTATCCGCCCTAGCCTCTCTTAGTCCTCCCCCGCCAGTAACTACGCTAGTGTTCACCAAAAAAGATGTAGAATGTGCCCTTAATTTAATTCCCAAGGGCAGGGCCCCGGGCTTAGATAAAATTCCTGCAGATCTGTTCTTGCATAGCAGATCAGTCTGGGTCCCTTACATTGAATTACTGGCGAACACTTTGGCTAAAGGCACCACGGTGCCGGACATATGGCGGGGAGCAGAAATCATACCAATTTTCAAGAAGGGTGACCGAGCTGACCCGGGAAACTACAGGCCAATTAGCCTAATAGCCTGCATCCAGAAGGTTGTGGCTAGAATGGTACTTCTCAGGGTCCAGACCTGGATTGAGGAATCGGGAGTTATGTCCACTCTACAGGCTGGTTTTCGACCCCTGACCAGCACGGTGGACCAAGTTTTTAGATTTTCCACAATATATTGGAAATGGGTGGTTTTGGGGGGTGGTACACTATATGCAGCCTTTGTTGATTTAAAGGCTGCATTTGACTTAGTTCCGAGAGATAGGCTGTGGAGAGCGCTCCATGAGCAGGGCATCCCACCTGAATTACTTGCAATTTTGATTACATTACATGAAAACAATTATGCGCAGGTCAGATGGGGCAATCAGAGTCAGGTGACTGACAGCTTCCCAACGGATAGGGGTGTCCGGCAAGGATGCGTGCTGGCACCCACACTATTCACACTATATATAAATAGAGTTATAGATTATTATAGGGACTCTATTACCGACCCACCCAAACAGAACGGCATCCCTGTCCCCCTTTTAATGTTTGCCGACGATACCCTCCTATTATCAAAGACCCAGGAAGGGTTACAAAAGGCAATAGACTGCTTTGAAATATTTTGTAACGACTACGGCCTTTCTGTTAATGTTTCCAAAACTAAATTTATGACAATGCACAGGCATAGGAACATTAGGGGTAGAGTTTTCATGAATGGGGAACTATTAGAGCAGACTGACAGCTTCAATTACCTGGGTATCACATTGGGCTCCAGGTTACAGTGGAAGCCTCATGTGGCCCATTTAATCTCCAAGCATGTGCAACTATCCGGCGCTTTGCTAAGAGAATTTAAGTCATCAGCCACCAAACCCATAGCCCCAGTATTAAAAATCTATGACTCGAGAGTAAGATCTTCCATGCTGTATGGAGCCGAATTGTGGGGGTCGTCTGATATAGCAGGCTTACAAAAAGCACATAATAGGTTTCTTCGATGCATAACAGGCCTCCCACAATCTACACCATTAATACCCCTTCGCATGGACCTGGGGTGTCAGAGTCTTGAAAATATATGTAGATTTAGACCAGTTGCCTACTGGAGAAGACTGTGGGTTACCCCTGAATTGAATCACTATGCGTTAGCACTTTTGGAGACGCGCAACATGGATTCTGGGGACAAAATTCCATGGTTTAGAAAGGTAAAAACTCTCTTAAAGTCCCTAGGAATGGGGGATCTTTGGGACAATCCACAGGGGACATCATTTCCTGCTAAATTAGAGCTGAAAGAGGCTTATTGGTCACTCATATCCCAGGAGGAGTTCCAGTCACATATTGATCCATCACATACCAAGGTCTTTCTGGAGCTGAAACATACTACTGGGTATGAGCTGTACTGGGATTTGATCACATTGCCTCTCGATAGGAAATTATATCACCAGTTCAGGGTAGGTACTTTCCCACTGAACACGGTCACCTGTAAATGGGCTTCTAGCAAAAAAGATCAAATGTGCCCTTTTTGCATAATCTACCCTGAAACTATAGCACATATCTTGTTTATTTGCCCAGAATACAAGGTCCCCCGCCTAAGATGGATAAGAGCAGTCTGTATTCAAAAGGGTATTAGGACGGGGATCACTGCATTAAGAATACTTCAAACTGACTGTTCTGAAATAATAGTGATAGCTTTAGCTAAATTTTTTAAACAAATGTGGCTAATTAGAGCTGGGAAACTGAAAGCCCTCCAGCCGCCCTAAAAGAAATTCAGTATAATGGTGGAATTTTTGTATTTTTCTTAGCCTGTTTTTATGAAAGACAGATATTTATTCTTTTAACTGGTCGAGTAGGAATGCCTTACATGTAGTAAACCTAAATCATGATGCTTCTAGTTTTAGTATCATGAATTTAATACCTAATTTAATTGTGTAGCCTAAACTGGAAACATCTGATGATGAATTGTTTTTTTTTTTTTTTTGTGGTTTTTTGTAAATGATGATGAGATCTGTTTTTAATTTGTCTTTTATGACAACAAGTCGAAATAAAGACTGTTTGAACTGGTACTCAAATAAAGGTTTGGACTACTCTTATTTTAGTGGTTTTTTCATGATTATGATTTGCTTTCACTGATCTTAAACTCGTTTGACTTACAAAACTCTTCCATGTTTTCAAAGAGTGACTTCTCAACCTTTAAGAAATTAGTGAATTTGTACTCAGGCGAGTCTGCATGGAGGACATGATGTACACAAATTTGGAGTTGACTGTGCACTGGTTTCAGCTGTGTGAATCAATCCATCTATTGCCAAATTAACATTCAAGGTCAAGGTAATGTTTATTCAGACCATCAGTCCTTAAACATAAAAATAGAAAATAAAAGAAGAGGAAAAAAAAAGGAAAACCAAAAACCAAAATATCATTTCCATCTTTCCCAATACAGTATCATTAATCATTTACACACAGTAAAATTACAATAGCATAATAAAAAGTAATTTAATTTCCTAATCCTATTATCCTATGGCAAAATTCATAAAAACCCAATTTTATAAACACTAAACACTGTTTAACTTCAAACATAAATCTACCCAGTGCACATGCTATGTCCAGATGGGTCATTTCCGTTTGTAATTAAATTGCATGTGCACGGTTCTCTATGCCATATTAAAAAAAATATTGGTCGTAAAAACAATTTCTGTGTGTCAAGAACCTTAAGACAATCTAATAATGTGTGCAAGATATTGCATTTTGTGCCTAAGTTACAAGTGCAATTACCTTCAGAATCCATCATAGCCTCCTTTATCCTGTCAGTCATATAGCAAGGGTTAATCCCTATTTGTAATCTTAAAACTTAATTTCTCAAGTAACAGTTTGGTAATGTATCTTTATATGGGAACTGTTGATCATATTTCCATGCTTTAATCATAAAGCCCACTGATTTTTTTGCCCTCCAGGTACAGGCAATCCTGATCTCGGGGCGTTTCTTTCCCTAGTGCCTTTAATTCTCGCCTTGCAACATCAATTTGTAAATCATGGGGTTCAGATTAACTCCTAGTTCCCTGCTTACTGTCTAACAATTTCCTAACCACTGATGCCCATTTCAGGTCACTCTGCAAAATTTCAATTTTTGCACCATTATGCTATTTTCTGCTCCTCCCCATTTCCCAGGCGTTGCCAGAACCTCAATAATGTCATACGTACCATTACCTCCCAAGATACCATGCCCATTTCTATTCTTACTGCTTTTATCATAGATGATCTAGGAAGGGATAGTTTTTTTGGGCATTTTCCCTCTTCCGTATCCCACCTCCTCTTTCCGCTGATATACAATAATTCGGCTCCGTATTGAAACTGAGGCTGAATTGCCCTATAAGCTGTCAAAACCAGTCTATCTGACATTTCTCCATAGTTCCGATGACATTTTTTTAATCCACTGGCTGATGCCTGCGCTCGTATTCTTAATGTATTTGGATGAGTTCCCTAAAAGGGGAAACTTTCAAACCACATCCCTAAATATTTGTACTCATTCACTTCTTCCACTTTAGTGGAGCCCAGAAACCAACTGAATTTCTTCCTTTTCTTACCAAAGCTCAAGACTTTGGTTTTGTCTAAGTTTACCACAGGTTTTTTCTGACTGCAGTATTTATTAAACGCATCCAGCTTCCTCAGCAGGCCTATCTCTGTTCGATCCAAAATTACCAGGTCATAGAGTAGCCAAGAGATGTGATTCCTGTCTATTTTAGGGCTAGCCCCCTGTACATATCTGGTAAGTCAGCTATGAACAAAGAAAAGAGCAGAGGGGCCAAGACACACCTTTGTCTTAGCTCGTTTTCAATTGGTATCTTCTTTGACAATGCCCCATCTGTGTCCAGCACAACCTGTGCCCAATTGTTCCTGTGGAGCGCTTGTATAGTTACCAAAGAGTCCTTTGGGATGTCGATATTTATCAGCATCTCCCACAAACGGTTGCGGTCGACCAGGTCAAAAGCTGCCTGGACTTCACTTAAAGCAGCTGAACAGCGCGCCCCCCTGCTCTACCGACTTCCGCACAATGGACCATAAGGAGAAGCAGTGGTCTATAGTTGAATGCCCCTTCTTAAAACCCCCCTGTTCCGGGTATTGCCTGGATAATCTCTGCCCATTCTTTTAGTTTTTCTAAGATTACTTTAGAAATTACCTTCTCACCCACATCCAAATGATTGATTAGACTATAAGTTTTAGGGATCTTAACGTCGCCTAGTTTATGGAGGGGTCTGATAATCACTCCTTTCCAAGTCGGGGGCATCTTCCCTGTCTCCAAAATACCGGAAAACATTTTTGTAAAGAATTGCCCACCAGTCTGATTGGGTCTTTATAATTACTGCCGGGAGATTATCGGGGCCAGCTGCTCTAGTCAGTGTTAGATTAGCTATAATGCGTTTCACATTACATTCTGAAAAAGACAGCCTGGTATTGTCCCTTATTTATGGCCATATTGCATGTTCCATAGTTACTTGCCGTTCTCCAATGCTATATATTTCCCCAAATATCATTTCCAGTCATCTTCTGTCACTACGCAGTTCATAATTGCCTGTGTCTTACCAGACCCCTCTTGGACCAGTTCCCAAAACATTTTTATATCCCTAGTTTCTATTGCCTCAAATAGTTTCCGCCAACATTTCGCTTTGTATGTTTTATTATGATCTCTTATAACCTTTTTATAAATTTTCTTTCAATTCTGCAGGCTGGTTGCCGTATCTACATCATACTTCAGTTTCAGTCTTCTTTCTCCTTTTCTTATATTTGATTTTAATTTCCGACATTCCACACTAAGCCAGCTTTCTTCTTTGTGTCTTTTCTTATTCCTACCTCCCCCACAGCTTTTCCCTTTTAACTTAGCTCTTAAACATTGGACCACTTGTATAATTAAATTTTCGAACCAACCTATGTTCTCAGTCCTTGGGATGTCGTCTAATATTTGATTCTTCTGAAATAGCCTCAGTTTCTCCAGGCCCTCCTCCATCATGCGCATAGTTAACATTTTGGGGTACTCCATTTGTACTGGAATAATTGTATCTCTTGGGTTTTATTACCCCGACTATCTTAGCACTAAGTGGGAAATGATCACTTCCTTCGACCTTCATCAACTCAAACTCGCGTATGACATCAAAATTCCACACATGGGTAAAGATGTAATCTATTCTACACAATTGGTTGCCCATCTTAAATGTGTGGCTAGCTTGCCGATCTGACTCCTTCTTTCCATTAACACAAACTAGGCACCTTGAGCCCATAAAGTTACAGCCATATCCCGCACAGTGCATCCCCCCCTAGGGAAGCTGGCGACATTTATTTTTGATGCCATCAACATCTCTTTACATCCAAGATCAACTCTACAGGGATCTAATTTATGATTGAAGTTACCTAGTACTAAAACCAAGTCCTTTTGATAAACATCTGTAATTTCCTCAATATCTTCTTTGAACTTACTCAGGTCTGCTCTATATTCTTTATATCCACCTCCCTGCATATATACATTTATGATGATTATACCATCATAATCGGGGTTAGGATCCCGAAAGTGCACTCTACCAGCCACCAACCATTTACATTTAACTTTCAAAGGGACCACATGTTTGGTTATTTTAGTTGATATCACAGTTATTTGCCCAACCGCTGGACGACCAAACTGGCTTCTCCTAGCTGGCATATTCAATTGTACGTACCCTTCTTACAGAGGGGTTTTATCGCACAGCCAAGCTTCTTGTAGGCACACAATTTCGAAACAGCTAATTGTTTTTAAAATCATCTATTTTAGAAATTCTATTTTACCCATTGATATTCCAAGTAAGTATGCCCAGGCTGTGCGACTACCCTACCTTCTAATCAATTTTACCCAACCAGCTTTTTTCGTCTTTCTCCCATGATGTTAAGGGCCTATACCTATTTGATAATTTTAGTCCTCCTCCATACTTCTCCCTTACGTCAGTTTATAGCATAATTTTTAGATCTTCCTTATTTCCATATGCCTGCTC
The DNA here is from genome assembly GCF_964204655.1 of Triturus cristatus. Taxonomy (NCBI): domain Eukaryota; kingdom Metazoa; phylum Chordata; class Amphibia; order Caudata; family Salamandridae; genus Triturus; species Triturus cristatus. The sequence goes on from NC_140593.1 coordinate 941,831,763, forward strand.
AATCAATTGAATCTGCCTCATTCCCAGTCCTGCATGGTTTTTTAGGAAGGGTTGCCTGTCTAAGTCCCTATCTCTTACTTCCTGTTCTGGGGCTAATCTGATTCCTTCTTCCAGCAAGTCCATTTCTGCACTCAGTAATGCTAACTTTACCACTCGTGAGTATAGCAAGACCTTTGTTACTTCTTTTTCCTGTCTATTTACTCTGAATCCTACTTGTCTAAGGTCTTCAGCCCCTATATCTTTCAGACCCCCCTATTTAAAGAAAGTGTGAAGCAATTGAGATTGATTTAAGGGAATTTGTTTTCTTCCTCTCTTTCCGTCATTCCTACGGTTTGGCAGTTCCAGATATAGCAATAAATCATTCTCCATTGTACTTTCTTTTTCATAAGTGCTTCTCCCAACCACCCCTCTCCTTTTCCTCTTTGGCCCTTCCATACCCTTCCCTTTCCCTTCACTCATTTGTTCTTCAAATTCTCCTTTTCCTCCAGACCTTCCCACCGGTCGTTCTTGTTCATGAGTAGAGGTATCAGGTTCAATATAATTTTCTTAGGTTTTTCAACTAGAGTTCGTCTTTTCATCCTCATGTTATACGGCTTTATTCACTAATTTATGTTCCTGATGTTTATTTAGGGCACTCACTGGACAATTATACCCTTCCACTGTAATCACATCCTCCTTTCTCTTGTGTTTTATGCTCAAACCCTTCTTACCCCTTCTCACTTGTCTCCTTGTTGTAGGTATATATTGTTTATATCTCATTGTTTCTCCCTGTATTTTTATATATATATAACCCTGTTTTCCCTTATCTGCCTGGTCTTCCTCCCCCTCCTTCCTGTGTAACAATATTCCTTCTCCTGCAACCGGTCTCGCTATAGAAGGCATATGGTCCTTTATCTGTTTCAACTCCCCAACAATTATTTGCAACTGTTCTTTTTAGTCTTTCAAAATGTCATTATTCATTATAGAGACTTCCAGCAGGCCTTGCAAGGTCTTCTGTAGGATCAACATTACTACTATCATTGAGGCGCTAGATGATGCTGTAATTTCTAAGTTAGATATAGACCCTTCCACAGGGTCATTCACACTCTCTGGGGGCGAGCTCCTTCTCTGTTGATCCTCATCCTGTTCTTCAACTTCGATGCTATCATGATCCATATCTGTACTCCTCTCTGCCTCCCCTTCCTCTGCATTTTGCCTCTCGAGCGCGGAGAATAGCAGAGATGATGACAGTCTCGGTTTGAGTATTAAATCGCTTATATTTGAGATGTCATAATGTCTTCAGTGTGGCATTTCAGGATTCTGTAGTGCAAAACTATTACACTAATTGTTTTCCCTCAAATATTAGTCTCCAATGTTAGGTTCTTTTTAAAATGCTTGTCCACAAAATCTTTTATCGATATGGTGACTGATGCACCCCCTCCATCTCCCCCTCTTTGTTCCCCTGGTTCAATACACTGTGGGGTCTTAATCTGGGTCAGCTTTTTCTGGTATTTGCCACTGAGGCCAGGGGTCGTTTCTTCCATACAGCTTTTTTTCCTTTCTTTCTTGTTGCTCCCTGGCTCTTTACCATCTTCTCCCTTTTCTGTGGGGCTATTTGTCGTCCCATGACTATACTGTCTCTTACGTACTTGAGATTTCCCAAGTGCCATGCTTTTCCTTAGCTCGTTGATCTTTATGTTACCCTTGTTTCCAAGCAATCAGTTAAATCTGCAATCAGTTAAAGAATGCCTCTTTGTTCTTACTCCCACGCTCTGTCTCCCGGCCTTCCAGGTCACTTCCTGATGCTGGTCCTCTTTCCACACGTTTTGTATTGTTAGACTAGTTGGTACTTACCTCTGCTCACCCCGATTCTCTAAACACCTATTTCCACGCTCTGCCTCTGCGCTTGCCGCTTTATTATTCCCTATTTTCCATCTTACAATACCTATCCTGGTTTCCAACCCTCTTACTGTGGTTCTGTTCCTAATGCCACATGCTAAAAAACTAATTTAGACTTTTTTTTCACCTTACGTTATGGGGCTTTGGTGAATAGGTAACTTACTGTAGCGTCGCGCTCTAGTCTTCACGTCTACTTGATGACGTGGAGCTCGGCGGCCCTTTTGTGTGCCGATTTTATTAGGCGCGAAGCCCGCTACGAGGCGGACGTTCCCCGGCGCTCTCCCGCAGTGTAAAGAAATAAACCTACACTTACTGTAATCCAACTGGCGTCCAAGCAGTGTTTCTTGCCCAGAACCCACACACTCCAAATGACGACGAGGGCCTGGGATGCATAAGGGAAGACAGAGAACAGCATGACTGGAGACACAGGGGACCAGGTGCAAGGGCAGCATTGCGAGTATCCCTACACTGGTACCTCCAGAGGGAGAGCGCGGAAGAGGGGAAGACAGTACCCAGCAACACAAGCCCAGAGGTACGAACATTGCACCGGCAGGGAACTGCCCCAAGCAACGCCAGCAGGCGGCCCACAGCTCGCAGCTCGCAGACAGCGGGAGCGACGCAGGTGGCCCGGACCACGTGGCCAGCAGGAGCGACACCACGGCCACAACCAGCCCAGCCAGCCCAGAAAAAGGCAGGTAGTGTGAACGCGGCGGGCACCCAAGGGCCAGGGAAGCACAAGTGCAAGGGCGCTAGCAGGCGACTGTCCCCAAGGTGCCAGACGGAAGAGAGTGAGAGGCCCTGGCAGAGCAGGCAGAGCGAGGCAGTGGTGGCGGAGCGGCGGCGCACCAGAGCCCCCCACGCCGGCAAAGACAAAGCTCGCCAGGCAGTCCAAGGGGTGAAGAAGAGTCACCAAGGGGAGGTGCAGAAATGTGCACCCAACCATCTTCACTTACGACACCGATTCCGTTCCTACCGAAGCCGGGAGAACCGTCGATGAAATGGGAAGACTGGAGAGAATACTTTATGAACTATTTGGAGGCTCTAGAGGGCGAATCTGGAGAAGCGTTCCCCAGCAAGAGGATGAAGAGGATCTTGCTGCATAACCTGGGGCCGGAAGGGATCAGAGTATTTCAGAATATAGTCCCCATGCCGAGGCAGGAAGGCAGATGATGAGGTGTTCCAGCACGTGATAGACGACTTAAACAAGCACTACAGGCCTGCAGTATGCACGTCCATAGACAGATACAACTTCCAACAGCGGAAGCAAGCTGAAGGGGAGTCCATAGATGAATATGCAGCAGCGTTACAGAAATTGGCAGTCACATGTAAGTTCGGCACGTTACATGATGACTTCATCAAGGACCAAATAGTCATGCACACCACCAACTCAACGATACAAGACAAATTATGGGTCAATGGAGAGGCGACACTCAAAGGAGTGATAGCCATGGTGAAAAAGGCGGAGCTATCGAAGAGATGTGCAGAAGCGGCGAAAAAAGAGGCAGCCCGAGGCCCATGGTAAATAAACTCACGGAGGCAGAACCACCGGAGAGAGGCAAGAGGGCAACGGGGGACACAAGAACGCAGACCAAATGGACGCCCAGACCAGCTCCAGCGAGGAAACCGAACTCCGAGAGCAAGAACATGTGTTACAGGTGCGGCAGCCTATCGCACCCAGCGTACGACAAGTGATGTCCAGCCTTCAAAGCCAAATGTATGTTTTGCGGGATAACAGGGCATTATGAGAAAGTATGTCGCCGCAAGCAAAAGAGAACAGCCGTCAAATACGTCGCACAAGAAGAGGAGGTAGAAGGAGAAGATGAAGAAGACGACGACAGCGTGCTGTGCATAGATGAGCACGTGCTGGGCATCAACTGCAACCGCTCAAAGAAACCACAATGTGACCTGGTAATTGGAGGCGTTCCAATACAGATGGTAGCGGATTCAGGATCACCTTACACCATAATACAACGCAATGTGTGGGATGACCACTTCAAGAACCGACTAGGAGACCACCTGGATCCTCCAGACATTCGTCCAGTCACCTTCACCGGAGAACCTATCCCGATGGTGGGATACCGCCGCCTGAAGTTTGAATTCAAGGAACGACAGGCCAAGTGCAAACTATATGTGGCAGAAAAGGGCCCGTCGGTCCTAGGCTGGATGGACCAAGGAGATCTTGGCATACAGTTGAACCCGGGGGGTATCACGCAAGTCTTAATGACCAGCGATGCACAGTGACCTGAGGCAGGGAAACTGAAGGTAGAATTTCCCAACGTGTTCGGAGGCACAGTTGGAAAGCTGATAAAATTCACGCACAAGATAGAACTCAAAAGGGACGCCAAACCTGTGTGCCACAAAGTGAGGAACATCCCACTGGCCATTAGAGAACAGGTGCAACAAGAGCTTAACAGACTGGAGGAGAACGGCATCATAGAGCCGATAGCGAGGGCAGAGTGGTTAGCTCCGTTGGTGGTCGCCATGAAACCTAATGGCAAGATCCGTCTATGTGTGGACCTGAGGGAGTTGAACAAAAACATCATAGTGGAGCGGTTTCCCCTGCCCAGGATAGATGAGATGCTAGCAAGAACGAAAGGAGTGAAGTGGTTCTCGACCATCGACCTCACGTCGGCTTCCACCAGATCGCACTACACCGCACCTGCAGGAAGCTAACATCCTTCATAACTCCCTTTGGGTGCTATGAGTTTCGCAGGATGCCATTTGGACTGGCCTCGGCGGCAGCCGTATTTCAGAAGCTAATGCACAAATTATTTCCAAGACGACATCCTGGTGATGGGTATGGACAAAGAGGACCATGATACTAAGTTGTCCAAAGTTCTACAAGTCTTGGAACGCAATGGACTCACGGCAGAATGGGACAAGTGTCGGTTTGGTATGGCGTTAGTCACATACCTAGGACACGTGATCAGCAACCAAGGCATCACAACCAAACAGTCTAACGTCAAGGTGATATGTGAAGCTCCACCGCCAAAGTCCAAGGAGGAAGTTAGGTCATTCCTAGGCATTGCTGAGTTCTATAGCAAGTTCGTACAGCACTTCGCTAGGAAGACACACCATTTGCGACAACTGCTAAGGGACAAGACCAAATTTGAGTGGACTAAGGAAACGCAAGAGGAGTTCCAGAGGATAAAGACGGACATCAACATGGCCATACCCCTGGGGGGATATAATCCACGAGCCAGGTTGGTGTTAACGACAGATACCCGCGAGCGGGGCTTGGGAGCAGTCCTAATGCAGGAGTTGCAAAGTGGGGAACTGTCCACCCTCAGCTTCGCGTCCAGATCGCTATCACCCACGGAACAGAAGTACAGCGTAATTGAGAAAGAGATGTTGGTAGTAGTCTGGGCCATGGGGAAGTTCCGCCAGTTCCTGTGGGGCACGAGATTCAAGTTGAGAACGGACCATAAGCCCCTGATCAAAGTGCTCACCACGTCGGGACATGCCACAGCGACACCCCGCATCGCGAAGATGACGTTGAAATTATTAGATTACAGATATCACGTGGAACACATTCCGGGGCAAAGGAACAAAGTAGCTGACTATCTCAGTCGAGCGTCGGCTATGGAGGAGGCCCCAAGGATGTCGGATGAGGAGGACACTAAAGTGGCATTCATGGAAGATCACGAACGCGTGATCAGAGAACAGGAGTGGAAGGAAGCGTACGAAACCGACACAGACATAGAGGCAGTCAAGCAATGCATAATAAGGGGGTGGCCGGAGAAGAGACACATGGAGGCAGCGCTCAGGAAGTTCTTCGAAGTAAGAGAGGAGTTATCAGTTTGCGACCAAGGGATCTTCCTGAGGAGAGGAGAGAAGGTAGTTCCCCCCAACAAGTTGATCCCACATCTCCTGGCTCTCATCCACGAGGGTCACCTGGGCATCGTAAAGACTAAGATGAGGGCAAAGCAGATGTACTGGTGGCCGGCGATGGATAACCAGATAGAAAGGCACATACGAGAGTGTGGCCAATGCCAAAGAGCGGAGAAATCTCAGAGCCTGATGCGACCACCACTAGGGAAGTTTGACAATTCAGAGAATCCATGGGAGGACCTATCCATTGATATCCTGGGACCGATATTGGACGGCCAGGGAGTCCAAAAATACGTGCTAGTACTGGTAGATCGGTACTCCAAGTGGCCAGATGTGGATGTTCAAGAAGACATGGACACCGACAAAATACTGAAGTTCCTCACGGCTGTGTTCCTTAGAGAAGTTATTCCACGTTCCCTCCTAAGCAACAATGGGCCCCAATTCATATCCGAGAAGTGGAACGCCTACATGGGAAGAAATGGCATTAAGGTTAAACACACATCGATTTACCATCCGGCAGGAAATGGACTGGCCGAAAGGTTTAACCGAGTAATTATGGGGTCCGTACAGTCTGCAATTGGGACAGGGAAAGACTGGCAAAAGGAGTTGAAGAGCATGTTGTGGGCGTATAGGATTACACGCACCAGCACGGGATACAGCCCCTTCCAGATCCTAAGGGGTAGAGACCCCTTCACGAGAGACAATGTAGCATGGAAGGAGCGCACTATCACGAGCAAGTGGTCCCCCGCCGTAGTGCACCACAATCTAGAAAAAGCCCAGAGGATATACACAGAACATTACAACAAAAGAAGGAATGTCAAAGAGACGGAGCTCGAGAGAGCAGAATGGGTTCGAGTCAAACTAGCCCAGCTAAGGAGGAAGGGAGACAGCAAATTCAGCGCACCCTTGCAGGTGGAAGAAGTTTATAACCGGTCGGCCCTACTGAGCGACAGGAAGGTGTGGTCACAGGACAGGATGTCCAAGTGCAATAAAATCATGCAGTGGAATGGAGGAGGAAGAGGACAAGTGATACCTCCCCGGACTCAAGGGACGGGAACTAATCCCGTGGACACAACCACAGGCAGCCCCGGAGAAGGAGGAAGAGATACAGAAGCAGAAGGAAGGAGTGAATCGGGGACCATGGAACTATCGGAAATCTACAATGGGTCTCCCGGAAAGGGGGGTTCCCAGATCATAGAAGGTGGAGAAACGAGAAGCTCACAAGAGGGTACCGAGCACACTCCTGGCACCCCGGTGAGACACACTCGCACCGGGAGGACTGTGGTGAGACCGTCGAAGTTTAGAGACTTTGAGATGGGTGATGGAAGGGATCGTGCATGCAAGTAAGAGTATCTTTTAAAATAAAATGTAACTGTAAAGAAAGGAGATATGTAGCATCGCGCTCTAGTCTTCACGTCTACATGATGACGTGGAGCGCGGCGGCCATTTTGTGTGCCGATTTTATTAGGCGCGAAGCCCGCTACGAGGCGGACGTTCCCCGGCGCTCTCCCGCAGTGTAAAGAAATAAACCTCCACTTACTGTAATCCAATTGGCGTCCAAGCAGTGTTTCTTGCCCAGAACCCACACACTACAATTACCTTCTCCACGTCTTCTCCGTCTCCACACCCCCTCCGCACCAAGGTTTTGCCGGGCCTCCAGCACCATGTCGGGGGGCTACTCTGGCAGCTAGCAGCTTACTGGGCTGGGCAAAACACTTCCCAGCACCTGTCTCCTCATGTGGATGTGGGCCTCGAGACTTTCACGGTCTACTGAGTAAGTCTGGGGCCAGGCCATCGCCCTATACTGCCTGGGCTGCCACCAATCCCCTCGGTTTAGGCACGCCCACAACGGAACTACGGGGTGCTCAGGGGTTTCCAGACACTTCGGGTAGCCCACAGGACCACAGGCCCCCACGACCTCCTGGTACTCCATGGGGGCTCGCCTCACAGGGGCTTCGTGAATTAGCGAGACAACGTAAGTCTCGGAGTCTCGATGTTCACGGATGCGGATGCACACCGGCGCAGCCGTAGACCATTTCTGTGTCTCGCCTGACTTCCGTCGGGTTTCAGAGTCACGCCGTTTGACGTTGGCGGCAGCTAGATCCAAGGGCAGAGCGTCAGCGTTAAACGGGTGAGCAGCGTCAACACGTGTCAAATTAACATTATCTACTAGATATTTGTGCAATGTTGCATCGTATTTGATTCATAAATGTAGGTCATAAAACGTCTAATGTACAAAATCTGCTTTAGTAGGATACATGCCTTCGGGAAACTTCTCATTCATATTTCGTCACATATTATTAACTGCCATTATACATTGATTGCAGTTCATTTACTAAGATGGAGACTGCAGCCTTCACCACTGCGCCAGTGTTTTCTTCTTGGCATTTACATTGGTGGCCACATGAAATGTCATTTTTATTCCATGCTGATTGTTGGCTTCATCTTTGCAAGAGTGGTTGAAGCCCAGATTTAAGTGATGCCATTGAGGCAAAATATAATTTTTATGTCATACTGTTAATCTGCATGTGCTGTTTTATGGAACATTCACATAAGATTGTCATTTTGCAGCAGTCGCTTTTTTAGAGCCATATAAGTTACACGAACAGGAGCTTTGTAAAGAAACCATATGTCATACATACAGAACTATGGGTATTGGCATTTGATATAAAGAAATAGCTTGGTAATTACGTGGATCAATGGAAGCAGTGTTTTGCCACTTGAGAAGATACAGGGCTCAGGAACTTGCTGAAGAACAGCAGCAGCCTGGATCAGCACTGCCTCAGAGAAAGAGAAAGGAACATAATTTTAGAGGCTTGATATGTTCTCTATGAATAATGAAGCTTTACCAATTAGAAAAGTGTCAATTTTTTTCACATTATGGATCGAATCAAGCCGAAATTAAAACCACAAACAAGTATCCATAGAGCAGAGCCACGATCAATCAAACTAGTGGTTGTTCTTAATTCCTATGCAACTGGCTCCTTCCAAGGGATAATTGCTGCCTCTGCTAATATTTCCCAACAAGCCTTTCACAAGATGTTCAAGTAAGGTCTTGAAGCCATGTTAGAAGACATCCCACTATATCTGATTCTTTTACCCCTTTGGTGCTAGACCTTTCCCCCTCCCTTTGCTAAGCCTTTTTTGGGCTATTTGGGATAGTTTGCGCTTAGACCCCTGTAACTTTTTGTCCGCATAAGGTATCCACACCAAATTTACATCCTTTCCTTCCAGCATCCTGTGGATTCTAAAGGCACCCAGGGGTGCAGATTTCCCAGGAGGAGACCGAGAAATTAGCCAAAATACAGAAATGTTTTGGTTTTTTGGGGGAACATTTTGAAGAAAGTGCTGCAAAAGAAAGCATCGTTTTTTTTCCCCCTGCAAATGGTATAAACAGAAGGTTTGCAGTGCTAAAATCACCATCTTCGCAGCTTGTAGGAACAGGCATACTTTTGTCAGAAAGCCAACATTTTCTACACAGTTTGGGCATTTTACTGGGACATAGCATATTTTTCCTATTTTTTGTGTTTTTAACCTCCTTCCAGTTAATGGTAGAAATGGGTGTGAAACCAATAATGGATTCCTGCAAGCTATACATTTCTGAAAAGTAGACACATTTGTGTAAATCCTGCAAGATTTTCCATTATAAAGTAACAGTTGAACTAAAAAAAAATTGAAATGTAGTTAAATAAAACAGCCATTTGTGCCTACATTTTCACCTGTAACAACTTCTAACTATAATGGATTTTTTAAAGCAATATACCGTTACGTCTGCTGGACCCTTCTGGTTGTGAGGATATATAGGACTTAAAGGTTCACCAAGAAGCTAAGGCACATAGAGCCAATAACTGAACTTCGTCTTACAATGGTTTTTCATTGTCTACTGGGTAGACAACAATTAATTTGGTAAAATATAAAGAGTGAAAAACACATGACATTTTTCCAGTGAAAACTGACCCCTTTTTTGCAATGTGCCTAGCTGTGGATTTTGGAACCTAGCTCAGCCGGCACCTAGGGAATCCTAGCAAACCTGTACATTTTAAAAACTAGACACCAAATGAAATCCAGGATGGTGTGACTTGTGTGACTCTCACCTGTTTCCCTTACTCTTTTTTTTTTTTTTAGTTAAAAAAGCTTTATTGGATAAAATATAAATGTACAGAATTACACAGAAAAAACACACATTTTACATAGTGTCCATCTGCACATGAATCACTTAATAAATCCTATATCATATAATATTAAATTCATATAATAAAAAATAAAACATGTTATTAACATCTCGTCTCTCATAATAACACTAAGAGGTCCATTACGATGGCAGGCGGACACCGTAAAGGTAAACGGGACTGCCCACCAGAGGTGCGGCGGTCCTGCTGTGCCCATTAGGATGCGACCGCCACCCTGGTGGTCGCATCTTGCATATTTAACATTGTGGTGGGCGGTGTTTGTGCAGCACCCGCCACAATGTCAAATTTGCATGTTGTGCATTGGCCTGCACAACGTGACAGGCACCGCGAGGTGCCTGACACCTTGCGCATGCCAATGAAGGGTGTACCATAGGTACCCCCCAAGTGCAGCCTCCCACCCCCCCACACCCCCAGGGGCCCGTAACGGGCCCCACAAGTGAATTCCTGCATGCCTTTCCATGGCAGAGTCTCCGCCATGGAAAGGCATCCATCCGCAGCCAGAGGAATATGCAGGCACCGCCACCATATTGTGTCCCTCTTCCGCCCGGCCAGGAATCCGACTGGTGGAAAAGCGGCGGACGGTCTTTCCGTCCGCCGTGGTGCCCCCGCCATACTAATATGGCGGGGGTGAACCAGGGACATTTGGCGGGCAGATCGCCACTGCCGGGCCGGCGGTGGCCACAGCCGGCCCGGCGGCAGCGATCCGCCAGATATACTAATGACCCCCTTAATAGTTAGATAGATTATATTACATATTAGAGGGAAACAAAAGTAATCATGGGGGCGTGAAAACCTTAGTAGAATCACTGGGGTTTTTTTGCTTTTTATTTAAGTAGTTAATAAGCGGAGACCAAAAAAGGTCCTTGTTGATCATTTGTAATGTAGATGTAGCTGCTGCTGTATCAAGTCTATGATGAGAACAAAGAAGATTCCACCAACTGGTGACATTAATATCTTTAGCATTTTTCCAATTGGACGTAATGACTTGAAAATCAGTAGCAAGCGACAAATCTAAAACTTGCCTAGTTTAGAAAGTGCTGGCCAAACGTGTGCTGAACTTCCTAAAAAATTATGCTTAACATCAAAATGGAAATGAATAGAACAAATTGTGGAAATAATCTTGCAAACCTGTAACCAAAAAGTAGCGGTAGTTGAACAATAAAAAAAATACGTAAATATGTACCGGGAAGAGTTTTACAAGACCAGCACATGTTAGAGAATGTTGGATTATATTTTTGCCAAGTATGTGGAGTTATATATAGCCTGTTATAAAAATGAGGAAGGGTTTGTGTAGTGCTAGCATTAGTAGATGTGTGATGAATTTTATTCCAAATGGAATGCCAATTCCCTTAAAGACAAGGAATGTTGAAGGTCAGATTCCCACAATGTCTCAACCTTGGACTTGGGAGGAGAAGGAATAGTGTAATGCAAATATTTATAGTTATGTGAAGCTTTGAGAGATGACAATAGTACAAGTGGAGAATGCACTATTCCAGTTGAGTAGTGTCCCTCTAAGCACAGCCGAAATTGCAACGAAGTTGCAGAATAAACACTGTTCAAACTCAAAAGTAAACTGACAAGTTGTTCATTGTTGTCATATTCCTCGTTTTATTCACGGGATATGAAATTCATCAAAGAAATCAAGCCAAGGACTCGTGAAGTATACTCAATGCATTTCGGGTTTTACATAACCCTTCATCAGGAGTAGTCCTAAGAAGAACACAAAAAGGAGAGATGTGTCGACCTGTTGCGTCATGTACATAATTAAATTAGTGTTTGGTGAGTTAGAAACTAATCAAAAAACGTGAGATAACAGAAGTAACCATTCAAAAACGAAACCTTATAGGGTGGCGGTTTGTTGTGAAAAGGATAAGACAAGGAAGCGTGATTAAAAACAACGGTGCCGCGAGGACCAAGACAAATTAATGTTAAATCAAGTGTGCAATTGTTATGGAAAACAAAACAAGAACTCACATAATTAAAAACAACAGTGCCACAAGGATTTGAAGAAAAAAGTGCTGTAAAGTCAAGCATGTGAAACATGACTAATTGAACCTTAAGCCACGGAGCGGTACTATTCCCCGGTGCGTAAAGAAGATAAAACCATGTGGTAACAAAACATACCTGGTAGATTAGAAACTCTGAGTAACCGAGGTTACAACATGCAGTGAAAGTCAGCGTGTGTGCTTACAATCCTGCTCCAACAGGTGAAAGTGAGAAAGGACATTCCTTCAAATATCACAAGCCAGGTAATGAAAAGTAAGAAAGGACTGAATAACATTGGAAAAAAGGTCAGCCATCTTGTGATGGTGTTCATGGAATGACATTAATGCTGTATCTACGGAGATTAATGGATACTGATGTACAAAGTAATAACAAAAGGTAAAAGTGTTTGAAAAAATAAAAGATAAATAGAAGATAAACAACCAAATTAAAAGAGACGGTTTAACTGAGTTAGAGACAAATAAAGTTATTTGAGAAAAAAAAAAAAAAAAGAGGAGATTTCTTGTTATGGAAGGCTGAAAAAAAATGAAAAAATAAAAAAAGATCCAAAGAGAAACGTAAGATAATAATGAACAAAGAGAAGTTGTGAAAAATTGCATAAAATAACATTAATAAATACAGATGATCAGATGAAGTCAAATAGACACAAAGATCAAAATAAATTCACGAAACCAGAATGCACAGAGCAAAAGTTACAAAAAGCAACTAAGTTCAACGCGGTCATTGAGTCCGTGTGGGACCAAGGCATTCATTTTATAAATCCATGCTGTTTCTCTCTGTAAAAGATATTTACGGTTGTCTTTGTTTTCTCTGATTGGAACCATTTCACAAACCAGAAATCTCAATTGGCTGATGTTGTGACTCTCGGATAAAAAGTGCATCGCTACCGTTGATTTGATGTTTTTGTTGCGAATGTTGCTTTTATGTTCTGTTAGACGCACTTTTATTTTCCTCTCGGTTTTGCCTATGTATACGAGGCCACATGGGCATTTTAGCATGTATACAAGATTCTTTGAGTCACATGTCGCTGTGACATGTAGCTTAATGTTAAAACCTTGTGTGGGATGTTGAGTTGAATTTCCTTTGATGATGCTGTTGCAATGCCCACAGTTATGACAAGGTATGGTACCTTTGTGAGATGAAACTGAATCAATGGTGAGTTGAGGATGCAAAAGTTCCAACAAATTCTTACTCCTCTCATATGCAAAGAGAGGTTTCTCCAGAAATATGTCCTTGAAGTCTGGTTCTATCTGTAACATTGGCCAATGTTTCAAAATTATTTTCTTGATTTTGAAACTCTCTGTGGAAAATTTAGTGACTATGACTGAACGTGACGTAGACTTCTTGGTGTCACAAATCTTTAGCAATTGAGATCTAGATTTGATTTGAACCCTTTCCAAAGTGGAAATTAAAGTTACTTTTGGATATCCTCGATCGATTAAACGTTTTTCCATATTCAAATGTTCTTGTGACAATTGTGTCGGTTCAGAAATGATTCTTTTAACTCTCAGAAATTGAGAATAAGGTAAGTGTTGCTTCAGAGAGGGCTGATGGAAGCTTGAGAAATGTAACAAATTGTTCCTATCAGTGCTCTTCCTATATAAAGTAGTCTCAATTCGACCCTCCTTGATGTACAGCAGTACATCCAAATAGTTGATAGTATCACTATGAATGTATACGTAAATTTCAAACGATCATTGATCCCATTGAGAACCTCAATAGCAGTTTTTAGCAGATGTTCAGAACCTTTCCAAATTAAAAAAATGTCATCAATATAACGTAAGAATAATAACATGTGTGGTTTTCACTCTGTGTTGTTGAGAATGTGGTCAAGCTCAAACTTGTGCATGAACAACTGTGCGTAGCTAGGAGCTGCACAATTGCCCATCGATGTGCCATTCAATTGAAGATAGTACCTGTGATTGTAACAAAAATAGCTGTGATAAAGTGTAAAGTGTAGTAATTCAAGTAAAAATACTTTATGGTCTTCAGGGATAGAAGATTGTAACAGAAAAAATTCGATGGCTTCCATGCCAAGGTCGTGTGGAATGGAAGTGTATAGTGAAGTTACATCAATGGTGCAGAACAAAGTGTTGGTGTCCCATTTAATGTTACTTTCTTGAATGATGTTCAAAAAATGAGTGGGGTCTCTTATGTAGGTTGACATGTTAAGTACAAAAGGTTGAAAATGTCGATCAAGATATTTACCTACGGGTTCATGTACTGAACCACGGGTGTTGACGATAGGTCTCATGGGTGGATCAATGAGATTTTTGTGTATTTTAGGCAACATTCTTAAGGAAGGTCGAGTCGGAAAATTTTGAGTGAAAATTTTTTGTTCTTTCTCACCAATGGTGCCACAACGGACTGCTTTCTCCACGATCTCTTGTAGAGTTAACTGTATTTCAATGGTAGGATCCTTGTCAATTTCAGAATAAGTTGTACAATCTTGAACATGTTCTTCCAGTTTGCATCTGTAATGACTAGAATTCATAACGACCAATGCGCCACCCTTGTCGGCATTAAGAAATGTAAGGTCTAGATTATTGGCCATATTCTGAAGAAGTGCTTTATCTTTAGTTGTCAAATTCCTTTGTCTGATTTTGTGTGGTTTGTATGTTTTCAATAGATCAAGTTTTACAAGAGTTTCAAAAGTATCAAGCACTTTGTGGCTCACAGGTGCCATATAGGTGCTTTTGGTTTTCAAACCGCCCAAGGTATCAGTAGCTTGAGGTTGAGGATCAGTCAAAACGTTGTCAAAAAAGTGTCTAAGTCTTAAAGAGCGCATGAAGCGATGAAGGCTAACTTCAGTTTCTAGTTGGTTGGAGGAGTAGGTAGAGACGAAGGATGATCCTTTTTGAAGCAATTTACTCTGTGATTTGTCAAGAGGCACTGACGAAATGTTAATGACCAAATTATCTTGCTCAGTTATCTCTGACTCCTTGTGACTCGCTTGTCCAAAGGTAATGTGGTCGGTCTTCCGTTTTTTGCCCCGCCTGGGTCTACGTTGTCTGACTGGCTTGTCCCTAAAAAAGGAACCGCAGGTGAAGATGTAGAAGTGGATGGTAAATCAGATACTAATTGTGTACCAGTCGAAGATTTCTCCAATTGGCTGCTAGGTTTTGTTCTGTTCCTGATGTTCTCTGAATCACTAGAAGCTGGCGACGTGTCAGTATCAGAGGTTTTGCCAAAAGGTCTATTCTGACGTCTGCGTGCATAGACTTCAGCCCAGTTATAGACTTCTCCCAGCTTGTAGTCTATGGTATCCCTGCGAAACTTGCGCAATTTTCTTTCATTTTGTAGATTAGAGCAGGATTGTAAGCACACACGCTGACTTTCACTGCATGTTGTAACCTCGGTTACTCAGAGTTTCTAATCTACCAGGTATGTTTTGTTACCACATGGTTTTATCTTCTTTACGCACCGGGGAATAGTACCGCTCCGTGGCTTAAGGTTCAATTAGTCATGTTTCACATGCTTGACTTTACAGCACTTTTTTCTTCAAATCCTTGTGGCACTGTTGTTTTTAATTATGTGAGTTCTTGTTTTGTTTTCCATAACAATTGCACACTTGATTTAACATTAATTTGTCTTGGTCCTCGCGGCACCGTTGTTTTTAATCACGCTTCCTTGTCTTATCCTTTTCACAACAAACCGCCACCCTATAAGGTTTCGTTTTTGAATGGTTACTTCTGTTATCTCACGTTTTTTGATTAGTTTCTAACTCACCAAACACTAATTTAATTATGTACATGACGCAACAGGTCGACACATCTCTCCTTTTTGTGTTCTTCTTAGGACTACTCCTGATGAAGGGTTATGTAAAACCCGAAATGCATTGAGTATACTTCACGAGTCCTTGGCTTGATTTCTTTGATGAATTTCATATCCCGTGAATAAAACGAGGAATATGACAACAATGAACAACTTATCAGTTTACTTTTGAGTTTGAACAGTGTTTATTCTGCAACTTCGTTGCAATTTCGGCTGTGCTTAGAGGGACACTACTCAACTGGAATAGTGCATTCTTCATTTGTCTACACGTCCTGGTTTAGGTGACGTTCACCTCTAAGGCACGCCCCATCCAGTTTACATTTGTATAAACTCAGGTGTGCGTGGTTTTCCATTCATTGTTCAATAGTACAAGTGGAAGAGGAGGCAATGAACTTATATGCGACTGGGGCTGAGTGAGAGTGGAGATGGCTTCTCTAAGAGACTCATATTTAACCGCATAAGTAGAAGGGATAGCAAATTTGTTCTGAACTTCAGAAAAAGTAAGAAGAATCATATCACACATCAGTTGTTTTATTTGGATCACACCTTTCAGTACCCAATTTTTCCCTAAAATAGTTTGATTCAAAATGTTTAAGGCTTAGTTATTCCATAAAGAAGATTCTAGAAATTGTTGTATCGGGGATAAGGGTCGTGTGAGGATAAGGGAAGACAGCTGGCTAGAAAACATACTAGGTGGAGAAGAAAATGTTCAAGGAGGTTTTGAGCAAAACGGTAGTGAATAGAAAGGAAATGGTGAGACAAGTGAGTCCTCCAATCTACGCCAGATATTAATAGGCAAAGAATCAGTGCCATACATATAAAGTAATCCTGTTTTAAAACAAAGGCATTTTGATATTGTTGAACATTTGGAAAATGTACACCCCCTAACTCCTTGGGTTTACAGAGAGACATTAAATAAATACGCGCTTTTTTACCATTCCATAATAATGCAGTAATTGATTTATTAAACAAGTTAAAAGTTTTCACAGGTAGTTTAATAGGTAGCATGGACAGGTAAAAATTATTGACAGGTAAAAACATCATCTTGATAGTGGACAATCTTCCCCACCAAGAAAGATATAAAGGTGAACATTTTTCTGTCATTTGAAGAATCTTACTATGAAGATCTTCTAGTTTAATCTGCATCATGAACTTCCAATTGACACGATCAAAAGCCTTTTCGTCGTCTAGAGAAATGGCTGCCATAGGAATATTGGTAGAAGAGGCCATATGTAAAATGTCAAGAAAAAATCTAGAGTTGTCAGTTATGTGTCTACCCTTGGCAATCCGGTCTGCTCAAGTCCAACCATATCGGGAATTAAAGGGGACATTCTAATTGATACAATCTTGGCAAAAAGCTTACAGTCTAAGTTGATGAGGGATATGGGCCTCTAATTAGCACATAAGGCGTGGTCTTTATCTTTTTGGGGGATCAAACAAATCATAGCTTCTAGGAAAGTTCGGTTAGTCTTGTCATGTGAGATAAAAGACTGATATAAAGTAAGAAGGTGGGGAAGTAAAAGACACGAGAAACAGGAATAAAACTCAGCAGTAACAATATCCGTACCCTGAGACTTATCTTTGGGTAAGTTATTACAAGCAGACTTTAGTGCAGACTTCAAAATTGGCTCATCTAGAGTAGAAAGATCCTGTGTCTGTTTTGGTTGTGGCAGAAGAGAACAGAAATATGAGTCCAGTGCCTCATCTGTTGGAAAGTGATCTGGCGTAGAAAGATTAGTATAGAAATCAGAAAAGCATTTCAAAATGTCCTTATCCTTAAAAAAAGGTTTCCCACTTTCATCTAACATCTTAACTGTTTTAGATTTTTGAGTTTAAATTTTTAAATAATTGGCAAGTAATTTGCCAGCCTTATTGCGTCCCCCAAAAAATGTGGAATTTTTGTAGTGTACCAGCAGCTTCTTCGGTTGATCTTTTATTAAATTCAAATTTAGCACTTATTAATCTCTGTAACGCAGTATCATTCTTGGTAGTGAAAAATTCATTTTCTAGCTGTTTGATAGCGTGAAGTAAAGTTGAGGACTCCTTACTAGCTTTCTTTTTTTTAGCCAAAACAAAATTGATAATATGACCACGGGCAGAGGCTTTAAACAATGTGGAATGGGATATCCGGCGTAATATTTTGCAGAAAAAACTCTTTAGTAAAACATTTAAAAATTCAGTAAAAACTCTTTATCCTTCAGTAGATTGTTGTTAAATCGCCATCTGTTAGTCTTAGAGGTTTCAGGCAATAAATCTAAATTTATGATAACTGGTGCATGGTCTGATAATAAAATTGACCCAATTTCAGCATGTATAAGTGAGGCGACTAGAGGCGGTGAAAGGAATATGTAATCAATTCTGGACTGAGATTTATGCGTGGATGAGAAAAATGTATACTCCGATGTGTCTGGAGAGTATTATCTCCAAGCATCAACCAATCCCCTAGAATGTATAAAATGTGTAAATGCTTTCTCCATTTTATTAGGAACATATTTAACCAGAGATTTCCTATTCAAGAAGGGGTCGACAATTTGATTAAAATCACCATCAACTATCAAACTTGTATTAGAACAAGAGCGCAAAACATCTGACATTCTATTCCAGAAGTGTACATCTATACCTGTAGGCCCATAAATATTTAATATAGAGGCAGGCATATGGTGTAATGTAGCATACAATATAACTCATCAGCCCCTATCATCCCTCTCCACCTTCTCAATTACAAAAGGAAGAGATTTATGAACCAAAATAATAACCCCATTTTTGTGATCAAGGGCTGGAGAACATAAAACTTGACCTACCCAATTTTTACTCAATTAATTCAAATCCTTATCAATAAAATTAGTTTCCTGTAGTAAAGCAATATTACATTTGAGGCGTGCTAGATGGGTCAAGACTCTTTGCTTTTTGATAGGATTACGTAAGCCCTTAACATTCCAAGAAATAACCTTAAGGGAGTTCACCCCTTCATTATGTTAACAAATGTAACAAACAAATACAGCCAAAGAATATTTAAAACAAGCATCAAACTCTCTTTGATTATAGAGAATCTAAAGTGAATTAAGCAAGAAAATCGATGAAAACTGTGACACATAAAGAAACAGAGAATAAAAGAAAAACGATAAATCACAAAAAAAAGGAGTAAAAGAAGAAGAAGAAGTACATAAGAAATATACAAGAACTTTGATAGAAGGAAAGTAGATGACAAAAAGTTAGGAAGTTGCGAAGTTCAAAATTTGAAGATGGACTGCAGGCAAACATTGATTTAAAATAGAGGAAAAACAGTACCAGAGGCAATCATTATTATAAAGAAAACGGAGAGCGCGTAGAGAAGGGAATATCTTTCAATCAGTCATACAACGAAGAACAACAAAACAGCAATTAAAAAGACAACAATAGAAATAAATTGTACATAAATGATCAATGAGAGAAACTTACCAGAGACGAGGAAAATAGCAAACACTGGGAGTAGGAAGGGAGGTATGCGTGAGCAACACATCAAATCAATGGAGGAAATCCAGGGTAGACAACATATAACTGTAAAACATAATAATGCATTTTAATGTTAACAAAAAAAGTATGTATTAACTAAAGAGTACAACCATAAACACAACATTGACATTGATTATATTATTATTCTTAGAACAACATATTTAAAAAATAAACATAAAATATACGTCAAATGAAACTTCAGAGACAAAGAAATATCAAAACCCAGAACATGAGAAGCAACTTAAATAAAAGTTCAAACTTTTCCAAGGTCCATTGCTTCACCCTTGTGTCGGAGTATACATTTCCGCAGGTTGTCTGAACTGTCGAAGGAATAAGATCGGTCTTTATAAGTTACTTTAAAGAAACATGGGTGCACAAGACCATACCTTGCATTCATAGATAGTAAAGTTGGTTGAAAGGACAAAAACTCGTTCCGACGAGTTGCAGTTGCTTGTGACACATTTTGAGATATGAATACCCTCTGGCCAGACCATAGTATTTGCTTTCTTTGCTTGGCTGCAGATAAGACCCTCAGAAGCTCAATGTACTCTAGAAAAAGAACAATTATACCTCTAGGTCAGCCAGATCTTGACACATCAGAAGTTTTAGGACCAATACGATGAGCACGCTGTAGATTAAGATGGGTCCCTTCTTTAAGACCCACCAATTTAGGGATATGGACTACGAGAAAGGCAAGCATGTCTGATCCCTCTGCTCCCTCCCGAATACCATAAATTTGAAGATTATTACGTCTGTTTCGGTTTTCCAAATCTTCAGACTGCTGCTTCAAGAGTGTTATCTCCTTAGACATACTATCAATTTTGATGGCAGCATCCTGTACATCACTAATCCGTTGTTCAACCTCAGATACCCTGGACTCCAGCGTAGACCACTTTTCCTCAATACGTTGAAGCGTGACGTTGGTCTCCACAACAAAAGATTTTAATTGCTTGATTTCTTCCATAAGATCTTCTATGGTGAGAGCTGGAGGAGACTATGTAGGGGAACCAGGATCCTTTTTCTGTCTTTTAGTGGGAGCATTTGTGTCCTTGCGAGCAATAGGCATTGCTGTAGCTGTGGTAGCAGCCTTCGAAGTAGCAGCAGGCAAGGGCTTCATATATTTGCACAGCACAATAAGCAATATCCAGAATAAGTGCTCAATTAAAAAACGATAATAAGGCCCAAAAAGTTGAAAATTGCACCAAAGAAATTGTGACAAAAGTTAAGTCAGGAAAATCAAAATAACAGAAGATGCAACAAGGGAAAAAATATCAGAGAAACTGTTGGTGAATATGCAGCAGCATTTATAGATAACGTGTGCTAGATATCAAGCATGACTACTTAACAATGCCCAAGGCATACTACAAAGATTTTCCTCAAAGGAATCAATTATTCATGCCATTAATATGCCAGTACCTGAAGCATCAATCATCATTTAGGTAAGAAATTCAGGCAGCAGGAGAGCATTATAAAGATAATTCAGGACTTTTCCAAGACACTCCAGGACTTTTCAAAGATTCCAGGGCTTGTCTGATGAAGTTCAGTGTCGTCAGGGCGGAACTTTAGCTCTGACACACCTCGGTCAAATAAAATGGCGGCAGTGACTGCCAGCTCTGAGGTGCAGGACGCGGAGGCAGAACGAGGCAAACAGCTTTAAAAAAAATGCTAGGGAATAGAAGTTACCTCGTCTCCTCACACTCATGCACCATGTCACTCGAGTTACGCATATTTTCAGCTGCCGCCGCCGCCGTATGCAAGAGAAAGCCTCTGACAGCGAGCAGAGCCTCAATGAACTGCGGCCATCTTGCGTGTGGTTCAGCCACGCCGCCTGGTTCTTTTACCTTGAATCCCTTGCAAACCTCAAACTTTGTCAAATGAAACACATTTTCCTCACATTTCTGTGATGGAAAGTTCTGGAATCTGTGGAGAGCCACAAATTTCCACCCACCCAACATTCCCCCAAGTCTCCTGATAAAAATGGTACCCCACTTGTATGGGTAAACCTAGTGCCCGCAACAGGAAATGGCCCAAAACATACTTAGGAGACTTCAAAATTATCAATCTAAAAAAAGGCTTGCTTTCGCGAGGGAGTCACCTGAGTCTTTGGCCCCAGACTCACTGGGCATTTAGGGAAACCAACCGAACTCAGACATTTCTGAAAACTAGATACCTAGGGGAGTCCAGGGAGGTGTGGCTTGCATGGATACCCCAATGTGTTCTTACTCAGAATCCCCTTCAAACCTTAAATGTGGCTAAAAATTCTAATTTTCCTCACATTTCTGTGTGGGATCAGAATGCTGGCATAAATTTCCTACCACCCAGCATTCCCCTCTGTTTCCCCATAAAAATTATACCTCACTTGTGTGGGTGCCCAAAGCAGAGTCAAAATAAAAAAACGTGTAAAATGAAAAGCTGAGGAGGGATCAAAACGTGTCCATAGGGTAGTTTTTAATAAGTTTTTAGGCTGTCTCTGCTTTGGCCACCCACACAAGTGAGGTATAAAAGGGGAACACTGAGTGGTTGGAAATTTGTGCCTCTGTGAGGATCCTTTAATTTTCCCACACAGACATGTGAGGAAAATGTGACTTTTTACCTAATTTCAGTTTGCAGTGTATTCCGGGTCAGAAAACACTGGATAATCCAAGCATGCCACACCTCCAGCCAAACGACGGTCCACCTACCCTGCCAGCCAAGTAAGTGCCAGTCCACTCACTTCGCCAGCCAAGCAACATCCATGCACACTGCCAGCCAAGCACCATCCAACACACACTGCCAGCAAAGTGCCAGTCCACACAGACCCCCAGGCAAGCCCAGGTCCACACACACTGCTACCAACCACAAGTCCACACACACCACCAGCACAATGCAAGCACACACAGCCAGCCAAACACCAGTACATGCAGACCGTGCACACACAAACTGGAACTTTCTCTGGTATCTAGTGGTTTACTGCCCCCCTTGGGGGCAGATGAGCCTAAACATATCAATGATCTGCCACCAAGGGGAGCAGAAATGGCTAAAATGTGTGACAAATAAAAAGGGGAGAGACCCTTCACCATAGGGCGGCTCCTCACATGCCCATAAACATATCTCTGGTGCATAGTGAGCTTTCTGCCCCATACGCATCATCTGTCCCCCAGGAAGGGGCAGAAAGACTGCGTCCATTTTTTGGGGGTGGGCGGGGGCATCGGCATGCCCATTCTGGGCAGACCCACCCCTACACTAAGTAAAAATTGTCCCTGGTGTCTAGTGGTGTCTTTCTGCCCCCCAGGGGGTTAGATCGGGGGCTGTTGCCATATATGCCTCTAGACGGGGCCCAAAGACTGTGCCCATATTTTTGGGGGGGTGGGGTGCCGGCTTGGCCCTTCACAAGGAAATAATTAGACCCTGGGGGTATATCATTTTTGTTTGCTGCGATATGGCCCGGGGGGGGGGGGGGCAGAAAGACTGTGCCCATTTTTTATGCAAATGTGAGGGCATTGGCAAGCACTTTCTGGGCAGACCCCACCCCTACACTGAGAAAAGAAAATAGTTCCGGGTGCCTAGTAGGCTTTTTACCCCCCCCGGGGTAGATCGGGGGCTATTTCCCAATTTGTTCCTGGGGCAGTAAAACTGCCCATTTTTTGAGGGGTGGAGACACTGGCATGCCCATTGTGGGCAGCCCCCACTCTTCTTTTATAAAAAAAATACATGAAGTCTAGTGGACTTTCGGGGCAGATCTGGGGTAATAACCCCCATCTGTCTCTCGGATGCAGATAGACTGTCCCTTTTGTGTTTGGGGCACTGGCATGCCCATTTTAGGCAGCCCCCACCCCTACACATTCCCCCTAAAAAATAATCCCTGGTTCCTAGTGGACTTCCTGCCCCCCCCCCCTTGGAGGGCAGATCAGGGGTAATCACCCCCATCTGCCCCCCTGGGGCTGAGATACTGTCCTTTTTGTTTTTTTGCAGGTGGCGGCATTGCCATGCCCATTGTGGGGCACCCACACCCCTCTTTAAGAATAAGAAAAACAATAATCCCTGGTGACTAGTGTGCTTTCTGCCCCTCGGGGGTATATCGGAGACTATTTTCTACCATCTGAGCCCAGGGTGGGCAGAAAGACTGTGGCACATTTTGGGAGGGGTAGGGACATTATAATGCCCATTTAGGGCAGCTCCCACCCATAAGTATTCAAAAATAAAAGCCCTGGTGTCTAGTGTGTTTTCTGCCCTCCGGGGGGGGGGCTGATTGGAGGCTCCTGCCCCATCTGTCTCCCAAAGGGGGCAAAAAGACTGAATGTGGCTATTATATCTGGGGGGAGCCAAAGCCCTTGCCCAGGGGGCCACTCCCCCCTCCCTATTGTCTAGTGGGTGGAACCCTGCTTGGGGATCACCCACCTTCGGCAATCCCCAAGCAGGGATCCACTAGGTAAGGGTATCATTGGAAAGTATAGATTCTCCCCTTTACAATGACACCTCTCCAATCTACCTATGTGCTCGGGATGCTGAGATAGCCCACAATGATATAGGCAGTGAAAGTGAAAGGAGCCAATCAGCTCATTTCACTTTCTCTTTCAGTGTAATGACGTTGGCGTGCCATGTGCGCCAATCGTCATTAGACTGCAAAAAGAAATGCCTCAGGAGGTTGGGGTAGCTGTTCCCCAACTCCCGCAGCTGAAAAAAAAAAGAAAATTCCTCTGCTGTTTACAGCAGAGAAATTTGGTTGTCGTGTGCAGGGGACGGAATGGTTCTGTCCTCGGCACATGAGCACCATGGCACATGACAGAACCATTCTGTCATGCGCACACAATTGGTTAATTGCACAGTGGAGCAGGCTGTTGTCAAAATGAGTTTCTATATACTTGCTTCATTTACTGATAGTAGTAGGTGTTATTGACTGCATGCACATGCAGATGATCCCTCCAAACGCAAAGGAATACATGTTTCAGAATAAGAAAATTATATGTTTTTTGAACATCTCAATGATTTGTGTTGCAGATTTACTTCCTGATTTAGAATTCAGCAGATGGGTTACTCTATCACTAACATGAAGGATATCCTGCCCGCAGTATTGCAAGTGCATTATAGCCAATGGCACTTGTAATATGGCGGTTGGGATACCAGCCATGTTTGTGCTGGAGTAACCCTCCCGCCAATTTCTACATCAGGCCCTTAATCATCACATACTGCTGACTGAGTTTCCTGGCTCTGTACATGAAAGATACATCCTACAGATTCCATGTATCAAGAGGGACATGGATCAAGAGAGCAATTATAGTTGGGTTCTCACATTAGCCTGCATCTAAAGTTGCTGCATGAAAATTAGTGTGACAGTGAAAAGTTAAGCAAAGTTATGTCTACCTCTAAAACATGTGATACGCTAACAAACTGATGAAGGGTAATACCCAGAAACCGGTCCCAGGATGCTTGTTTCCGGTCCAGGGAGGACCTGGCTTCGCATTTCGGTGTGGATGGTTCCCATGAGGCACAGGGTCAAGACTGATTTGCATATGGCTGGGTCTAAACTGGGGTGGCATGGTGAGCAAAAGAACAATGGATTTAACCTAGATCTCTTGATAGGGGGTGAATGTATGATTTATTCAGCATTCCATCCATAATTTGTTTGAGTAGCACCACACATCTAAAACATGGCACGTTCTGTATTTTCAATTGCTCACACACATTAACATATTGCAGTGGCTTCACAATGTAGAAAAACATTCTTTATTATTGCCTGTCTTTCTTATTCATGCAGTGGCGCCTCCCCATGGAACCATGGCTGTTGACCCCTATAATCCAGCCACACAATAATGCAAAAGTGAACTATAACAGTGTTCGTGAAAAACAAGGGATCTGGCTTGAATGACTTTTAATTGATTTTTGGTGGTTGCGAGTGTTGGATGGGAACCTTCAATACTCACCAATAGTATGTTGCATCATCGGGTTGTGGTGCATGTTGCACAATACGGCAACCAGATGTAACTTACCTCTTCAAATGGCTGAACCAGTGTCCAAAAGCAAAGAAGAAGATGATGACAGAGTGGAACTGTAAATTGATAAACTATACAGGGAAAGAGACAGAAATAAAAAATAGACTGATAGAAAACCTCTTTTAGTAACTCCTAATTAAATACATGTATTTTGGAATTTGCACACGTTGCTGTATGAGGGAACAATTCATATTTTCTGAATTAGACATTATAATGGTCATAGTTGAATATAATGTTCTTAGCAATGTATAAGATAAGACACGCTTTTAATTTATAATGGGTTTAAAAAAATGTTTTTCTTATTAACAATTGAAAAAAACTAATTTTAAAGTGCAATGCTTGCACAAAGAAAGTGCAGCAATTGCAATTAAGTGCAAGTAAATTTCTGTCATGAACATAACACTTTAGTACAACACCAAACACGTGGTAAGCTAGTAATAATGATTTAAAAACTTCACTATGTTCTACATTTCCTCTGACATAATAACTGTGGGGTTCAGCCACATGAATTGCACACCGAGCTGAGGTGCTGTGAGAACAAACGTTTGATTCACAGACAAGGAATTATTAGCTACTGAGTCCTCATCAACATAGATCTTACTGACCATGCCAATATATGCACAGCCTGTGCAGTGCTTGGACAGCATTCCATATTCAATGCCTGCATATATTCATTCTTGTTGGTTTCCAAATGGGTGTATATTGTCTCTAGAGTCTAAGCTATTTCATCAATACTAGTGCACAATCTTGTTTTCTGTCTTCATGACAACCATCGAATTTCTCATCAGTGGAGGGTGTTCAACTGGAAACTTCTATTCATTTGGCAGAGTGTCTTTGCTTGCAATTTTATGTTGCTGAGGATCTGTATCTCATTTGAAGCCACTGCTTCTGTATTGCTTCCTTTATTCAAGTTGCTTCAGTTTGATAGGAAACAGCCTCATATAGTGTGCAAATAATACTCTCTATGCCCAGGAGTAATTTTAATTAAGCCAGCGTCATCAGAGTAATTTTTTGTAATTCTGTGATAATCTTTGTTGCGGAATTACCCAAAATAATACAATTACATCTGCTTACGTAATTCGGAGTAATTTGGGGAAAAACAATCCTAACGCGGGACCACATTTTGCGAAAGCGAGCGGCCGGAGACACTCAGTAATTGTGTTCTGCTGCGTTCAGCACTTTTCCTTAATGCAAGATGCATCCATTTTGGACACAAGAGTGCATTTTGCACTAAGAAATAGTGCTGGATGCTAGGAGTAAGTTGTGGAGGGGACACTACTCCAACAGCACATTTAGTGCTATTTCTTAGTGCAAAATGCCTTCACATTCCCATTTTGGATGTAAGGAGGACATTTTGTGATAAGTAAATAGTGGGTGAAAATCCCACCCGACTGCTCACACTTGGGTGCCCATTCCGATCCGGGTCAGAAAGCACTCCGACCGAGCAGGATCCGGAGTGTTTTCCGACTGAGCCGGAGTCCTGCAGTCCGACCGAGCGAGTACGATGCGGCCGTATGCTGCCGGACTCGGTTCGGTCGGACTCCCATAGAAGTCAATGGGAGCCGGTCGTACGACGCGTACATGGGCTCCCATTGACTGAATGGGTACGTCTCGCACAAGGGCGCCCCCTACAGTGGCTAGGCGTTGGTGCCATCCGCACCGTACATGCCTGTGTTGGGGGGACCCTTGGGTCTCCCCCTGTGTCTGAGTCGTAGGGCTGCAGGTGACAGGGGGTCCGACATGGACCCCCAAAGGCAACCACCCGGACGTTTTGCGAGCTGGACACTCCAGCTCGCACAGGCTGTCCGACGCGCGCTTCGTACTGCCTCGGTCGTAAATGGCATCCATTGAACGCCATGGTTAGCTTACGACCGAGACGTACGGAGAGGTTTGGACCCGGAAACAACTCGGTCGGTGAATTTCACGTAGCTCGCATCGTACTTGCTCGCTCGTACAGCTGTACGAGTCGGGCAGAAAACATGCGTACGGCTCGCAGTTTTGCTGGCCGGTTCGCGTTCGGTTCCTTCCGACCCGGATCGGAATCGGCCCCTTGGTATTCATTTTCTGTTGCATTTAGCACTATTTCTTAATGCAAAATGCATTATTGTTCCCCTTTAGGATGCAAGGGATCATTTTAACATTAAGAAATAGAGCTAATTGAGGAATTACTCTTCTTGTGGAATTATGCACAATCTCACTGTATTTTTAGGTCATTCCACATGATTATGCTACACTGAATTACGCAAGTACTCCCACCCCTAATTCTCTCTTCCTGATTGGTGTGCTTGGTGTTTTTGGGCTGTTCCCCTGCAGATTTGCTCTGCAATAGCATTGTTGACACATCTGGTGCTCTCTCAATGGGGCATGTCTGTACATTCTCTTCGAACACTGCCTTCTGAATCTACATTGGTGGTTGTTTCTTCTTCCACATGCTAACTATGTGAGTAGATGTGAAATAGAATGTTAAATCTCTAATCGCTATGACAACTTACAATTTACCAGTGAATGATTTGACAAATTGACAGACAAGTATTAATAAGTAAAAGTTCTAATACGTTTTACGAGTACCCTTATAGATGCAGTCCAGATAGACTTTCGCATTCCCCTAGCATGCACAGGTCTGAAGCAACTTACCAACACGAGCAGTAAAAAACAGAAAGGCTGCAACCCACATGCCACCCATGACTGACTTAGAGATAATGCCAATTGTGTAACAATCATTTCTGTCATAGACTATAGGAACATATTTATGAGTGTGTTCTAATGCCCATTTCTCCAAAAGCTCAAGACTCAATACATCCAAACTAAGCCTTCTAAAAGGCTAAATATTAAAGGCTGGTTCTAGTGCTGAATACATAAATGACCAATAATAGAGAAACAAAAATAACGGTGAAAAACAGAAATACGATACAGTATTATGCAAAACTTCTATCATATCAGATGGTGATCACTTAATCAAATCATTGGTTGAATTAATCTTTACTGGAATCCCTCTCTTCCTACCCTCTAGTTAATATTTATATTAGCATAAAAGTGCCATACTAACAAGTTTCCTAGATGGCATTTTTACAAACAGAGGGCCTCAATTACAATCATTTGATGTTTTGCATGCAGCAAGCCTTCCTACTGCAGCGATTTGCATCAAAATAAAGGGCAGGAATGTATTGTATCTACAAGATATGGCACATTCCTGTCCTTCTCCCCTGTGCAGGCGTACGAACAGGAGCTGTGTGCCAGCGCAGACACCCTTGCGTCATTTTGCAATGGTGCATGCCTTGTGGGGATGAGTGTTTTTGTGCAGGAAGGGACAACCTCTTGCACAAAAACAATCATTAACGGCATTTTCCTCTTTCCATCCATGCTGCAGAATGCAGCACACATAGAGAATGCAGCACGCATAGATAGAAAAAAACTAGGAGACATAAAAGTATTTCTCCTTGTTGCACAGAGGCATAGGATTCTGACCCATTCCCAGGTTTACAAAATGTTGTAAAACTGGGAATGTGTCAAGTTCCATGGATGTTGCATGGGAACAACCGCAGCACCACCAATAAAAGGCCCCTTTCCCGCAGAGTTATGCAGCAAAGGAAAACATATTTACATGGCCATGAAAGTCACGCAAGGTAACTTTACATTTTTTTAATTTTTTTAAAGGTTTTATAAAGTGCGAACATGACCAAAATGTTGGTATCAGAGTGCTGTACAACCTAATAAATAGCCTCAAATATACATGGAGCAAAATATAGAATATACTGCATGAAAAGATAATACAAAGAGACATAGTGAAAACACCAGCAAAGAAATCTAATAGGCATGGATAGTCGCCTCAGATCGGAAGGAGATTATTCAGTAGTCTCATTTTTACTTCGTTTTTTAAAAGAACGAATAAAGGAATGGTCCTGATCTCTGGGGCAGAGAGTTCCAAATTCTTGGGGCAATTCCAGAGAAAGATCTCTTATAGGTTTTCTTTTTGTGAAATTTTGGGGGATTCAGCAGTAGGGAGCATGTACTATGAGAAGCTCTATTCCTTCCGGAGAGCACCAGTTTCTAGCCAGGTAGCGAGGAGTGTTGTGGTGGATGTCTTTGTATGTCATGCATGCTATTTTAAGGCGGATCTTAGAATCATGAGATAGCCAATTCAGAGAGTGGAGGGCTGGGGTGATGTGCTCATTTTTCTTTACGCTTGTGATGAGCCGTGCAGCAGCATGGAGGGTAGCCCTCAATGGTGCTAGTTTTATTTTCGTTAGGCCAACAAGGATAGCATTCCCATAGTCAAGTTTCGAGGTCACAAGAGCCTGATTCGCCATCTTGAGATGTGAATTGGGCAGGAAAGGCTTTAGTTTTCTTAAGACATGGATATGGAAATTGGCCCCTCCGATTGTGGAGCTGATGTGATTCATCATGGAGAGGTTGTTGTCTAGTGTTATTCCTAGGGATTTTGCTGAATCAACAATATGTGGGGTGCACCCTTGACCCTGTAACCAGGTAGGTCGCCCCCCCAGCCGCCACATGGTCCTCCTTGTGTCGCTGCCCCCGCACTTGCTGCCGCCTGCTCCGCCGCTGTCAGGTTGTGCTACCGCCTATTGCCTGCTTTTGTTGCCGTATTGTTTCTTTTGGACCCTTGTGAATACTTTCCATCTGCTTGTGGCCTGTATTTTGTCACTGTATTTATCTTTTCTTTTGTACCCCTGTGACTACTTTTGTTCCCTTCTGTGCCTCTTTTCCCCCGTATTACCATTGTGTCCTTTTTTCCCGCTCCCCGCTCTTCCCTTCTGTATCCCCTTGCGCCGCTGCGTCCCTGCGGCCCCGCCCCCCGCTGTTCCTATTCGTCACCCCGCTCCCGCCTCCCAGCTGCTCCGCCCTCCCACAACCCCTCATATGGAGGCCGCGCGGTGGTAGAGGGAACGACCCTTGACCCTGTAACCAGGTAGGTCACCACCCCAGCCGCCACACTGTCCTCCTTGTGTCGCTGCCCCTGCTCTTGCTGCCGCCTGCTCCGCCGCTGTCAGGTTGTGCTACCGCCTATTGCCTGCTTTTGTTGCCGTATTGTTTCTTTTCCACCCTTGTGAATACTTTCCATCTGCTTGTGGCCTGCATTTTGTCACTGTATTTATCATTTCTTTTGTACCCCTGTGACTACTTTTGTTCCCTTCTGTGCCTCTTTTTCACCCGTATTACCATTGTGTCCTTTTTTCCCGCTCCCCGCTCTTCCCTTCTGCATCCCCTTGTGCCGCTGCGTCCCTGCGGCCCCGCCCCCCCCGCTGTTCCTATTCGCCACCCCACTCCCGCCTCCCAGCTGCTCCGCCCTCCAACAACCCCTCATATGGAGGCTGCGCAGCGGGCGCGAGAGCGGCTGCGCCGCAGGCGCGCCAAAGGCAAGCTCGTCTGCGCCCGTCCGCGCCTGGACCGCGCCCAACGCCAGAACCCCTGGCACCTGCCGTAGCCAGGCCACCCGTCTGAAGTACGACTCCGCCACCCTCAACGCACTCAACACTGGACGACCGCCCCCTGCTACTGAGCCACCCCTAGGGGCGCACCCACGGACCCTTCACCTGTCAAGCCTGCAAATTCACCTGCCTCCGAACCTGCCCCTCGCACGCCAAACCGAGGTACAACTACAACCTCAAGTGCATCCTCCTTCACACACGCTCCATCCACAAGCACGCCATCGAACTCTGGGACTTCCTCGACACAACAGCACCAGATGTCGCCTTCCTCACGGAAACCTGGATGAACACTTCCTCGGCCCCCGACATCGCCATAGCCATCCCGGACGGTTACAAAATCACCCGGAAAGACCGCATCCACCAAACGGGAGGAGGAATCGCCATCATCTACAGGAACACCATCAACGTCACAACCAATGCCGAAGACACACTCTCCGCTGCAGAACACCTACACTTCCAGATTCACACCGACCCCAAAACCACCCTTAGAGGAACACTCATCTACAGACCTCCGGGCCCGTGCACACAATTCAGCGAAACCATCGCCGACTTCATCAGCACGCATGCCCTAGCCTCACCAGAATACATCCTCCTGGGGGACCTGAACTTCCACCTGGAGAAAAACAATGACAACAACACTACCACCCTGCTCGACAACCTGACCAACCTCGGACTCAAACAACTGGTGAACATCCCCACTCACCTCGCTGGACACATGCTCGACCCCATCTTCTCCGCCAGCAACCACGTCTCCTTCAGCCACTCCACCGAACTACAGTGGACCGACCTCAGATGCATCCACTTCAGCTTCAAAAAAACTACTTGCCACCACCGAACGCAACAAATCCCCTGAAGATGCTGGAGCAAAATCACCACAGACCAACTCCTCTCATCCCTAAGCCAGTACCTGCCAACCGACACCGCTGACACCAACGACGCAGCCCACAAACTAGCACAGTGGATTACCACCTGTGCCGACGAACTCGCTCCACTGAAGAACCACCCAGGCAAGACCAGCAGCAGGAAAACCCCGTGGTTAACAGACGCCCTCAAAAACTCAAAGAAAACCTGCCGAACACTCGAAAAAACCTGGCGCCATGATCAAACTACAGAAAACATGACAGCCCTCAAGAACGCCACCCGCGAACACCACCAGCTGATCCGCACCACCAAAAGGACATCATTCAAAGAGCGACTAGACAACAGCACCCACAAAAGCAAGGAAATCTTCACCATCGTCAAAGAGCTCTCCAACCCCAGCACCAGCAACAACGACATCACACCATCACAAGAACTCTGCAACTCCCTCTCCACATTCTTCCACCGAAAGATCGCAGATATACATGACAGCTTCGGACCCCAGACTCCGCCTCCAGTCACCGAACCAGCGACCCCCACCACCACCCTCAGCGCCTGGACCCCCATCAGCACTGAAGTCACCACCAACGTCATGAACTCCATCCACTCCGGCTTCCCCTCAGACCCATGCCCCCATCATATCTTCAACAAAGCCGTCACCATCATCGCACCCAATCTCCGGAACGTCATAAACATCTCGTTCGTGTCAGCCGCCTTCCCCAAGAGCTGGAAGCACGCAGAAATTAACGCCCTCCTGAAGAAACCCACAGCGGACCCCAAAGACCTCAAGAACTTCCACCCCATCTCTCTTCTTCCCTTCCCGGCCAAAGTCATCGAGAAAACCGTCGATAAACAGCTGACTGCTTTCCTCGAGGCAAACAACTCGCTTGACCCATCCTAGTCCGGATTTCGAGCCAACCACAGCACCGAGACTGCCCTCATCGCAGCCACCGACGATATCAGGACCCTGATGGACAACGGAGAAACAACCGCCCTCATCCTCCTGGACCTCTCAGAAGCCTTCGATACCGTATGCCATCGCACCCTAATAACCCGCCTCTTCAACACTGGGATCCAATGAAAGGCCCTGGACTGGATCACCTTGTTCCTCTCCGACAGAACCCAGAGAGTCCGCCTCCCTCCCTTTCGCTCAGAAGCCACTGAGATCATCTGCGGCGTACCCCAAGGCTCCTCGCTCAACCCAACCCTCTTCAATATCTACATGAGCCCCTCGCCGCCATCGCACGCAAACACAACATCAACATCATCTCCTACGCCGACGACACCCAGCTGATACTCTCCCTCACCAAAGACCCAGCCACCGCCAAAACCAACCTACAGGAAGGAATGAAAGACGTCGCAGAATGGATGAAGCTCAGCCGCCTGAAGCTGAACTCAGGCAAGACGGAGGTCCTCATCCTCGGACAATCCCCATCCGCCTGGGACGACTCCTGGTGGCCCTCAGCACTGGGCTCCACGCCAACACCCTCGGACCACGCACGCAACCTGGGATTCATCCTGGACTCCTCCCTCACGATGACCAAGCAAGTCAACGCCGTCTCGTCATCATGCTTCAACACCCTGCGCATGCTCCGAAAGATCTTCCGATGGATCCCCACCAAAACCAGAAAGACGGTCCCCCAGGCCCTCGTCACCAGCCGACTGGACTACGGAAACGCCCTATACGCAGGAACCACCACCAAACGTCAGAAATGACTACAACGCATACAGAACGCCTCCGCACAACTCATCCTCGACATCCCTCGCCACAGCCACATATCCGCCCACCTGAGAAACCTGCACTGGCTCCCCGTCAACAAGAGGATCACATTCAGGCTCCTCACCCACGCACACAAAGCGCTCCACGACATGGGCCCCGAATACCTCAACAACCACCTCTCGTTCTACACTCCCACCCGCCAGCTCTGCTCCGCCAGCCTCGCCCTCGCCACCGTCCCATGGATTCGCAGAACCACTGCCGGGGGAAGATCGTTCTCCTACCTGCCAGCCAAAACATGGAACTCCCTCCCTGCACACCTACGAATGACCCAGGACCATCTCACCTTCAGGAAACACCTCAAGACCTGGCTTTTCGAGCAGCAGCAGCACCCCCCCCCCCTTTCAGCGCCTTGAGACCCTCACGGGTGAGCAGCGCGCTCTATAAATGTTCTGATTGGTTGATTGCAGTTCAAGGAGGTGAGTAGTGGGAGCCAGTCTTTGATGTTAGAGGTTGGGTTGGGAGCCGAGATTAATAGGAATTCAGTTTTGAGGGCGTTAAGTTTGAGGTGGTTAAGTGTTAACCAGTGTTGAGTTTTGTTCAAGATGTTATTGAGAGTGCTGAAGTCATTAGGAGAGGTAATCTTCATGTATTATTGCGTATCATCAGCACACACATGGTAGGAGATGTTGGAATGTTTGAGGATTACAGTCAGGGGTTCCATGTAAAGATTAAACAGGGTGGGCGAAAGTGAAGAACCTTGAGGAACGCCGATAGTGACCAGTGTCTGATCGGATAAGTCATGATTGATTAGGACTTGTTGAGATCTGTTTTGTAGTAATGAGCAGAACCATTTTGAGACAGTACCAGAGAGACCCATCCTAAATGGCCTTGTAGGGAAGCCCATTGCGCTGCTGGTGCGTTGATAACAGTGACGCACTGGTTGCACAATGGGGTGATGTTGAGATCCACAAGAGAGTCACCACCTGTTCCCCTCAGGTCACACCATCTTTTCCTATAGTCCTCACCATCTTCTGTCGCTTCTCCCTCATCATTCACTTTATTCACCACTCTATCCCACATAGCTTTTGTTTTCTAAAAGTGGTAAGCAAAGCAAAGTCGTATGCAAAAGTAGGATGACTTCGACAAAGATGAGGCTTTCTGCTGGAAACGTTGCCTTGTGCTTTCTGTATTCCAGGATCTTTGGTTGAGACAAAATAAAGAAGTAATTATGAACTTGCCCTTGTTTCACAGAGTACAAAACCATACCTGACAATTTTCAAACACTGTTCTTGCTCAGCAAAAACAGAGCCAAATTTGTGATTAATAACAAAGTGTGGGCCACGCTCATGGAAGTTATAATATGTGTGTATATGATAACATAGTAGAGCTATGGCAACCAGAGGCCTAACAGAGAATTGCAATTCTAATATGTTTACTGTATTAATAGGAGGCTAGAATACACCTTAAACAAGAAGTTAACAACATACCCAAAGGCATCACACATCACAAATGATGCCTTCTAAAAGTACTCACCTCGCTCATTTTTCTCTCTCTTGTTTTGGACTGCGATGTTTTCCATGCACCGGGATCGGAACACTCTCTGGCATGTCACAAGTATCATTAGCAGGAGCCCGTGCATGAACATTACAGGGGCGTAACACAGGCCCCCGCAGCCCCCGTGGTGCAGGGGGGCCCCCGAGCTGCAGGGGCCCCCTCACAGATGCAGCTCGGCGGAGAGCCGAGACACCTTATTGGATTAGCCCGGCCCTGCTGCCCAGATCAGACCTTCGTGTGGTTGTTGCTCCCTGTCTAATGCCACCGGGAGTATGGTATGCGGATTAGCCTGCCGCAACTTGAGAGTTGCGGCAACCAGACGGCATGATATGTCCTCTTGTCAAGGGTCTAGAGATACTGGCAGAGTATTATCTGTTCTGACTGTCACTGCTGGACAGCGTGTTTTGTAGGAACATGTCTGTTGCCTGAATGGAATCTCATGGAAATGGTCCTTTAAATAGCAGTGGAAATCTGAATACAAAATCCGCTCAATTATGAAAAGGGCAGGAAAGACTAAATAATGCAAAACAATGGAGGCAAAAAGAATACAATGCAATGCGATACATGGTAAATACATACACAATGCAAAGGATAGCTAACAACAAAATGCTAAATTATGCGGTACTGAACATTCATGCTTTTTTGTCGTGACTACATGTACAAGTATTTCCACGAGGGCCTTCTATTTAGGACTTTATTTTTAGTCAAAAGAAATTGCTCCATTGCTCATATATATGTATATTTATAAATGGCTCTACTGTTCTCAGGTTGTCATGTCTGCTTCTATCATTTTTGGTGTCGTGCACTGTCACACGCTGTCTCGTGTTTTACAATTATATTTATAAGTCTGTACGTTTTATGTTTCTTGTACGCTCAAATGCTTTCAAGTAAGATGTTGCTTCAATGCTGGTCGTTTTGGTGGCTTAAATTGTCAAATGTTGCCAGCTGTTTTTTTGGCTTTATATCTGGACCTTGCTTTGTTCCTTTTTAGGTCTCGCTGAGGCCAGCACATGCGCTGGCTCGGAGAGACATTTTGTAGTTGGGATTTTTAAAGTTCTGCCTGTGGCCTAAAGCTTGAGTGCACGTGAGCGTGCACGCGCGCAGCCGCCAATCACTGCTGCGCGTGCAACACTCGCGTGCACTCAAGCTTTAGGCCACAGGCAGTGCGCTCTCGCCGCCGTCCGTCAACCATCTGCTTCCTTATCCTTTAACCACCTCCGTTTTATCTGTATCACAAGGAGCTTTGAAGCCGGAGGCGCAAGAGGCCTCTCACAATGTCGCGCTTAGCTGCCACCTTAAATAGTAACCCCAGAGCGAAGCCACGCTGCTGACGGGGCAGCCAGCCCTCACCTCTCCACAAACAGGTAACATTACACGCGCAGCGCTCTTTGACACTACAAACACATGCGCCCCCGTGACTCCTGGCGCGCGCACGCTATGCTGTGATGACCCTGCGCAGTCCACCTCTCTCTCCTACACACACTCATGTGGGTGACCCCTCCACTATCCAACAACCTGAGTGCACGTGAGCGTGCACGCGCGCAGCCGCCAATCACTGCTGCGCGCGCAACACTCACGTGCACTCAAGCTTTAGGCCACAGGCAGTGCGCTCTCGCCGTCCGTCAACCATCCGCTTCCTTATCC
This sequence comes from Triturus cristatus, assembly GCF_964204655.1. Taxonomy (NCBI): domain Eukaryota; kingdom Metazoa; phylum Chordata; class Amphibia; order Caudata; family Salamandridae; genus Triturus; species Triturus cristatus. The sequence continues at coordinate 941,868,124 of NC_140593.1, forward strand.
TTTAACCACCTCCGTTTTATCTGTATCACAAGGAGCTTTGAAGCCGGAGGCGCAAGAGACCTCTCACAATGTCACGCTTAGCTGCCACCTTAAATAGTAACCCCAGAGCGAAGCCACGCTGCTGACGGGGGCAGCCAGCCCTCGCCTCTCCACAAACAGGTAACATTACACGTGCAGCGCTCTTTGACACTACAAACACACGTGCCCCCGTGACTCCTGGCGCGCTCACGCTATGCTGTGATGACCCTGCGCAGTCCACCTCTCTCTCCTACACACACTCATGTGCGTGACCCCTCCACTATCCAACAACCCTATGATAAAATCCAACACCCTAGTGGTCAAAGCACCGTCTGAAGGCACTCCTGTGCACTCTGACTTCCACTTGCACTTCCGGATGCACCCTGGAAACACACCAAGCATGCACCCTTATCGGTGCCCGGGTGCCCCCAAAAATAATCCATGAATTGCGGCTCACACACAATGATTCGGTTCCATCTTGTATGTCTGCGAGCTAGAGTGATCTCTGTGTGCAGTGCATGCATGTCTATTCACTGGAGCCTACTATCACCTAGTTTTGTGTGCAAATTATATGCGTATTTTGAATGTGTTGTGATTGTATTGCTGTGTATTGTAAGCAGTGTACCGTGTTGTTCGTTGTGTGTTTGACTGTTACTTTTTATATTGTGCTCTTTGGATTGTGGTGAAAAGTGTGTATTTTGGTTTCCTGAAATGTCTTTATGTACAGCACGTACACATAGTTGTGCATTGTTCTCTTATGTGTGCCCACTGCTTTGCAAGTGGCTAGACTGCTGTGCATTGGTGTGTGTGTGTGTGAGTATATTGTTACCCAATGTGTTTATATGCGTAATTACATTTTACACTTAGAACTATATGTAGCAGTCCGAGTTTGTTGCTCCGTGATCTGTGTACACTTGTTTGCTTAGACCCGTGCTGGGTTTAGGACTGTGGGTTGGTTCCTCCTGCTGTGCGGGGCAATCTGTATCTGGAAGGTATTGATTGTGGGCTGTTCGTTTCTTACTGACTGCTGTGTGCAGAGCTGTGTATTCCTTGCTCAGCGTTTTTTTTGGTCCTCATTCATCCCAGGTCCATACTCCTAAATTTCCGGAGATTTTGCACTTGTCTTTCCAAGGTAGCCATGCCTGAGGGGTAGTTTGCTTTCTCTCTCGGCGTGCATCAGCATATAACTGAGTATCGAGATACAGAGAAAAGGATGGATGTAATCATAGGACAAAGTTATGAACCATTCACTCACCAACATTACCTTGTTCCAACCAACTCGTTAGTGGTAACCAAATAGTATGTCTTTTAGAAGTCAGATGTGCGACATCCGTTCTTAATATGTATCTTAACAAGAAGAGCCATTCAGTATACTTTGGTGGGCACTGTATGATCCTTTCCTGCAAATCTCTCTACATGCTAAAATTATTAAGTAGAGTAGTAGCTTTGTTTTTTCTTTACTCAGCTTTACTGGGCCCTCTGGGATTCCAAATATAATGAGGGAGAGGCTTACCTTAATGCTTATCCCAAAACTGTTCTTCGAGGTCTTACCCACATTTTCCCAGAAGCTGTAGATCCCAGGACATTCTATAAACATGTGAACATCACTGGCCTTCTCTAGCTCACATTTTATACATTTAGCTGGTATCCTTTTTCCCATCTTCGATAACCTATCGGGCGTCCAGTATGCTTGGTTTATTGTTGCTTCCACCGTTGCCGCCCCCTCACGTTGCTTGTTGCCTTTTGCCCTATAAAGAATGTTCTATGGCGCAGCCAGCACTGGTCGCATTCTATTGCTTTTTAAAAAATAAATCTTTATATGTATCTTAATTTTAAGCTGCCTTTCAGGGACACACTCTAAGGGAGAATGTGTTTTTCAAGCATTCCCTCAACATGTGCCTGGGACTAACTTGACACAGTCTATCAGGGAGCACATTTAAACAAGCATTGGCATAGCCAATAGATCTCGCTTTTGGGACCCTATAAGTATTTAGTTATGCAGCACAATATCCTTGTTTTTATTTTACCACCATTTTTTCAATACGAAGTCCACTATTAAGGGCCTGATTCAGTGCTTAAAGAGCAGTCGTCCTTCAGTCAGAGCGTGGAGAGCTTTTTGTTTGCTAACTGATGGTCCACTGACCACCAGATTTAAAGATCACCGTGGGCTCAGTGCTGATCTCTGTACCTTTAGAGAAACCACCATCATGACGGATACTCTGAAGTTACAAAAACGTTTGTGGATAGCAGCCGTTGGTTTTTAAACCAACCCCCACACTTTCTGTTTCTCAATAACAACTCCAAAGTGGGAGTTTGTTTTTGAACATCAAATAGATAATGACCCCGACACCCAAAGAGTTTTTTCCCTCAGTGTGGGGTCATTATTTTTTTCAGTCCTTGGCTGCCACGTTTTAAATGGCAGTGACAGAAAGAAGAATAAGCATTTGCAATGCAATAGGTCTCGCATTACTGAATGTTTGAGCTATTGGTGTTGCATTATTATTAGCAATGCCAATAGCTCAAACTTTAATAAAGATAGACCTATTGCATTGCAAATGCTTGTTTAAATGTTGCATTTTGCCAGGAATTTTGCTGTGTCATCTCTGGGCTTGTCGATATCTTACAATGTCACATACATGGGTTTTATGCGAGTTTATCTCTAGGATTTTAGGACGTTTATAATAAGGGGAGGGCGCGGGATGGTTTAGCCAAGGTGACGGTATTCTGCACTTTGCGCAAGCACTGCACATTGTCTCCATTTTTGTATTATATCGGGTAAAATCTGAGCGACTTACTTAAGAAATGGGGCCTTTAAACGACAGCCGATGCACGACACGAATGGATTGGGTACTATGTGAAAGGTCCGATTTAAAGGGATCGCTTGCTTGGGCTTGTGACAGTAATCGATTAGAACGAATCGGTTCACAGGGGCGCCCTCATAACCCGAAAAGAAAAGACTGCCCAGTCCTGGAGGCAGCTCTGCTCAGCACCATATGACTCTGGGCAATAGCTCACTTAATCTCCCTGACGTCCCCCAGCACCTTGAGACCATTACAGGTGATTAGTTCATGCTTTACAAATACCGGGTTTTTACAGTAAGTGAGTCAGTCTTAGAAATGTTTTTCATTATTGAAACACAGGGACAGGATGCAATGCCATAGCACTAGGGGTGGGCGGAATTTGCGAAATTCACTTTCGCAAATGATCGCGAAAATGTTAAAAATCTCCGCAACACACGGAAATATCGCGAAGATGCAGAAGTTTTTTTCCCGCCCGTTCGCGGTATTTTCTGCGTGGTCGCGGCTCGCCAACTTACCCATGCGGTTGCTCGCGGGCGCGGCCATCTTGTTTTCACTTGTCTCGCGGCGCATGATCGCGAGAAGAAAGACGTGACCGCGCGACGAATGATGCTACTGCGGGCGCGAACTGTCGCGAGACAGCGCATATGGCTACCAACAATCCAACATCTCGTGGAGAACGCGACCGGATCGGGAAAACTTGTCGGCGAACGCGGGGATTCAGGTAAGGCGATCGCGCGCACGCGAGAATGTATTATTTTACAGCGCGAGCAAGCAAAACATTTCCGGTAAAATGCGGATTGCGGAAATTTGGACATTTTCGCGCTCTCCGCGGAACGCGAAAATGTCAAATTATCGCAATTTCTGCGAGCGGAACGGAATTTTAGCCCGGGCCTACAAAGCACCAGTGCTCCACGAGGCAATCACACCATATTTTGCCTATCACCAGAATTCATAAGGCAAAACCAGAGGAGAATTAAAAATTATATTGAAAGATCAATTGCAGCCATCAACATTGAAGATTTATGGCTTTCAAACTGTGAGTCACTTCTAATATAATTTAATTTTATACATATCTTTTCCGTACATTTTCCTATTGTATAGGCCCCCACCAACAGTGCATTCATAGACAAATTCATAAACACCATATCAGACGTATCCATGAATTATTCAAACTTCTAAATCCTTAGAGAAGTCAACATATTTTTGGGCATATTAAAAAATGCCTCAAATAATAGCATGACAACAGGTATGTCAGCTCACAAACTCCCCCAGCTCATCTGAGTACTTACATATAATGTAGGACACACTCTTGATGCGGTCTTCAACAACCCAGAGTTAGTCAACATCAAATATATATCCTCATTCCTTGGAAAAACCATCATATCATTCATTTTGCTTATAGATACCAAAATACCTATGAACAACCCCCAAAACATCCCAATAAAAGGAAAATGGAACAAATTGACAATAAAGAACCTAATATCCACCTTACAACTTGCTTAAACAGTGAAAAGATAACCACAGTAGAAAGATTATATGCTTTGATGAACAACACTTTCTCTACCCAACAAAAGCTCCAAGGATGAATGATGACATAAAAAGATAAAAAGGAAAACAAGTCCCCTTCAACACCAATGGTGCAAATCAAAAGTGATAAAAAAAATACACCTACAAAGTCGCACAAGGATTTAAATAGCAGAACGGCCATCTACTCAGCCCGGATATAAAAACAATATTGACAGGTTATATATGCTACCACACTTGACTTAATGTTTATGTAGTGGGCCTTATACGAGGCTGAAAGGGACAAAAATCATGCTTGAGTAAAAATAAAAATCGAGAGGCTCATGCTGAAACAGAGATTAACCCACCAACCTGCTGCCAAAATCTGAGCTAACCACCCCACCCACCCCACATCAGAAGCAGGGTCTAATCAGGGTCACTGGAATTTTGTGGTTGTGCATCTGCAGATTTTTTTCATAATTATGGATTTGCAGCATTTGCCACATAATCCATTGTCTACTGCACTATCTGCAGATTGTAACAATAAAATGTTTCTAGCTCAAACTGTTCAAAAGTTAGTAAAAACACAGCATTATGTGTTGCTGTGCAGTGGAAGACCCTTCACAAAGGTTGACTGGTTACCGTTCTGTTACTTATTGCTATATTTGGGTGTTAAACTGGTACTAATGAGGTGCAACCAATGCCCAGACAGTGTTAACAAGTGCAAGCATAACAAAATAATGAAGTAATGCCATCACACATGCCGCATTACATTACATATTTCCCTTTTCTTGCTGCATAATATAGTCAATGCTGCTGCATAATTGGCACTCCTCGGCTACATAATTCCAGTGGACCAAGGTGTAAATCAGCTAAAATATTTTCTATCCCCAAAGTTCTCATCTTATTTTACAGAGTGAAATTAAACCAGTGGCATAACATAGGACCCTGCGGTGCGGGGGAGTGGGGTGGGGGGCGAGCTGCAGGGGGCCCCCTTAGCACGGTACTCAGGACTGAGCGCTCCAGATTAAATACTGAGGGGGGCCCCTCCATGTACCTTGCAGGGGGGCCCCCTCAACTTTCGTCACGCCACTGGAACATTACAAGCTCGAATAGTCAGGAAAGTCCTTAGCACTTTCGTTACCTGGAAATCCGAGTGGAATGAGAAGAAATGATACATGTGATCTTTATCAAATCGAGAAATATAGGGGGTATGCAGTTCCTAGAAGTGAGGGAGGATTCAGGTCTTTCTAAAAAGTGCCCTCACACACCCCGAAGAATGTCATGCTTCATCATTGGGCCTGCTCCTCATCAGGTCGGCGCTGTAATGCCCAAAGGTGGAGATCTTTTATTGATGAAGCCGTAGGGTGAGTGCGGGTGTGTGGGCTGGGTAGTGCGGTGAGTGTGGAAGTTAAAATAGGTCTAGAGCAGCCCTTTCTGAAACTTTTATTCCTAGCAGGCACTAGCCTAACTAAAAGAAGTGAGCCCCGGCTGGATTTAATGATCTTACAGGGCTTGTGTGGTGCATAAGGTCGACATGTTTCATGTCAAGAGTAGCTCTTGACGGGTCTGGTGGCAATTCATCAGCACCGTTATAAAGGGCTTGGTTATACTCTAGCACTGGTTCCATGTTTAAATATCGATGTAAAAAAATAGTTTACAAAAATATCGATGTAAAAATATCGAATATAAAAATATAATCTCCCTATACTTAAACAGGTAAGTACAATAATATTGAATCAAAAATATCAAAGTAAAAAATATAGATGTAAAAAGTATCGACTTAAAAAATATATATAACTTTAACAAAATATATTAAATAATATTAATATTATTAACAAAATAAATTAAATTTAAAATAAAATAAAACAACATATAATTAATTAACACATTAAACTGTAACAAAAAACCTACATTTCACATCACAATAATTACAATAGCAGGGAAAATGTTAGATAGCGGAGGGGTAAACATTACTATTCCCACTCCAGTGAGTGCAAAAGCAGGGAAAGTGTTGGATAGCAGAGGGGTAAAAATTACTATTCCCACTCCAGTGAGTGCAACAGTAGGGAAAGTGTTGGATAGCAGAGGGGTAAAAATTACTATTCCCACTCCACTGAGTGCAACAGTAGGTAAAGTGTTGGATAGTGGAGGGGTAAAGATTACTATTCTCACTCCAGTGAGTGAAAAGCAGGGAAAGTGTTGGATAGCGGAGGGGTATAAATTACTATTCCCACTCCAGTGAGTGAAAAGCAGGGAAAGTGTTGTATAGCGGAGGGGTAAAAATTACTATTCCCACTTCAGTGAGTGCAACAGTTAAGGAAAGTGCTGGATACCACACCAATAAAAAAAAAAAATCAACATTTTTATTGAATTTAATTTCCATTATTAACATATATAATATTGAAATTTAAATATATTATTATCAAAAAGATAATAAACATTCATTAATTACACATTGTTTAACACTATAACATCCACAAAACACACCTAAAATTAATTACACAATTACAATTACTAATTACTAATTAATTGATACAAATGAATTAACAAATAATTAATAATTCATCAATAACAAATAAATTACTTCCCACCCTTCTCACCATTTACAACTATAAACACCACAAAACACTCCTAAAATTAATTAAACAATTACCATAAGTAATTAATAATTAATTAATTAGAATTAATTAACAACTAATTATCAAACCATTATTAATTAATTAATGTACACATTTAACTCAACATCACAATATACAATTATGAATAAATATAAATTATTCAATACATTTCATATAATTAAATTACTTCTCACCCTATTCCCTTATTAACCCACAACCCGCTACAGAACTAAAAACACAAAATTCAATGTAATTTTTTTTATTAACTACTATAAATAATAAATAAAATCTATATAATTAAATTATTTCCCTTCCTATTCCCCTATAAACCCACAACCCGCTACTGAACTAAAAATGCAAAATTATATTTAAAAAAATATATTAACTACTAAAATTTTAACACATAAATTAAAAATACAAACAATTCTCATACAAAATACATAACATTAATAATAAATCGATATTTTTAACAACTAAATTTTTGTAAACGATATTTAACACTTCGATATTTTTGCAATGGATATTACTTACCTAACAATCGATATTCTTGACCACAATATTTTTTTCATCAATATTTCTATCCCACGATATTTTTACCTCGATATTTCTGTACATCAATATTTATACATCCATATTCTAGCTCTGTAGCCTAGCACTACCGTAATGCTGGTTCCAGGATTTTTTGATTGGATAGTAACCAGCTTTGCAGTTAGAAAACCGGGTCCAATTTGACCCAGAGAACTGAGACCTGAAAAAGAGGGAAGGGGAAGGAGATAAAAACAAGAACAGCCATAGGTTCAGTTAAGGAGGTTCTTATGCAAGGGTGAAATTGTATGTGATTACATGCTGAGTGAACTAGAGTGTAGTATCACCACGGTAAGTGAGACAGTGAGTGTCTGGTTATCAAAGTGCTCGTGGTACATGCCTAATTACTGACTATCAGACAGTGCTTGTGTTAATGACTATACATTCAACATGGGGATGTTTATCACACCAGCGGTGGTATAGTTTGATGCGGCCGCATGGGTGCTATGGGTAATTAGCATTACCATAGTGTGACGCTCCATACTCAATCTTGAAAAGTCCATAGCGTACATTGTGTCCCTGTACAGTAGCAACCCTTGCGATTGTGCAGGGAGCATCCAGCTAACCGTGACAGACACACAAGTTTGTGACAATTATACAATAAATTATACAAAAATATGCAATCAAACAACCGGACTTAGAGTATCGTCTTTAGCACTTTCGTTTCCTGGAAATCCGAGTGGAATGAGAAGAAATGATACATGTGATCTTTTACAAATCAGCATCTCAACAAACGCAACATAAGAGCAAAATACTCTAAGTCACATGCTCTCATAGTCGCATTTGTCAACCCAGTGAAGTCATACATATTTCATTAATTCAACATGAACATACAAATGATAGGACAACACTTTAATTGGGATCCAAGTGTTTTTCGGACCTCCATCAGCAAAAATGATTTGCACAAGGATCTTTTTGAATGAGAATAAATATGATATGTGCTAATGACCATCCTCCATATTTAGAAATGATTTATGCTGAAGACTAGTTCTAAAACACAACATGTATAAACCTATAAACTGATAATTAAGTGAATACTTCCAGTACTTCAATATTTTAAAACAATATACATTAAAATAACTGCACCAAGGGTTCAACCATTGCAGTATGCTATATTGTTGTTGTTGTTGTATAAGCTTTATTTCGACACACATGTCATAAAAGCTAAAAAAACTGTTTGAATACAGATTAAAAAAATGAGAACGAGCTATACATACAACAGGCATTACAATGAACATGCAAGTTCTTTCTTCACAACAATGTATTTAGCATTGTTCTTCCGATAATGGGAGCTCAAAGCGGCCGGTGTGAAATGATTTGGGACGCGCGATGCAACTACATGCAACACCTCAGCTGAAGGACGATCCCGAGCATAGGCTAGTGAAAATGTGCCATGCTCTATCATCAAGAGCCAGTTGAAAAACTGTTTGTCATCCAGACTCATTTTTTGCAAACAATATAGAAAATCATTCAGTTTAAAAATACAACATGTATAACAATAAAAACAAAGATAAAAACAACATTTTTAAAAACAGCAAAATGGTTGATTCAAAAGATAAAATATACTTAATATGGTCTCAATGGAAAAAAGGGTCCATCAGAATGTTAAAGCAATAACAATGCGATAGTCTACTTTACACGCCCTACTGTCATGTTATTTTATTTGAATTTTGGGCCCTCTTTTGGGTGAGCTGCACAGAAGTTCTTTGTGCTAAAGTGCTTGTGCATTGTATCTACGAGTATCCCGGATTACGTAGGGGGGAAAGCTGGTAATCCATTGGACATATTGGTCCAAGAGACGGCCTGATATTTACCCATGGGGTTCATTCATTAGTGCCTTCCTCCTGATGCCCCACATCAGGAGGAATCGGGGCAGTTCCGCAGAAAATTTCCGCAATGCGCATCTCACAGGAATTTGTTTTCTTGCTCGCGCTGTAAAAAAATACATTCTCGCGTGCACGCGATCGCCTTACCTGAATCCCCGCGTTCGCCGATAAGTTTTCCCGATCTGGTCGTGTTCTCCACAAGATGTTGGATTGATGGTAGCCATTTGCGCTGTCTCGCGACAGTTCGCGCCCACATTAACGTCATTTGTCGCGCGATCACGTCATTCATCGCACGATCACGTCTTTCTTCTCGCGATCATGCACCGCGAGAGTATGAGATGATTGAGATCTCGAACACATCATTCTCCACCGCGAGCGAGAGCGTGAGGACGTGGGCACGTCATATCGAACGCGAAGAGGAGCAAGAGACCCCGAACACATCATATCCAACGCGACAGGGAGCGAGAGAACGTGATCAAGACACACCATCGACATCCGGAGGAAGTAATGTGAAGCTCGAGAACTCGAACATGTAAAATGTTCAATTTGGAGAAGAATATCAGCGCTAGCAGCATGAAACCTTCTGCAAATGATGATTTGGATGAAAACAACTCCTCAGATTGACATGTGGCTGTCCTTTGTTTTGCAAGGAGTCATTTTTTAAAAAGGTGGTGGGAGAGAGGAGGAAGTGCCACAGAATCTCCAACTTTGTGTTCCTGTCCAGCAGGCTCCTCCCAGTGCTTTGTCCATCTCCTGCTCATTCTGTCTTTGGATTTTGAGCTGGAAAGATCACTCTTTTTGTCTGCTGCATCATTGCAATTGGATTTGTGGATTTTTTAATTGGATATTTTACAAGTAATTGGTTGTTGCGTCTGTTTGATTGGGGGCATTGCAGTTGTTGTAACTACAATTTATTTTTGTTAACTATCATTCCTTTTTTTAAAAATGTTGTGGGTAGTAGTAGTCAGTAGTAGGCCCGAGCTAGTCATGGCCTCATGGGTGTGTGCTTGATGAAGCAACTGTTCCTTTGGTGTTATTTTAATGTATTTCATTTTCAAGCTTTTCAAGCATCATTTAGGGCCTGGATGGCATTGGATTGAGTTGGGAAATGTGTTTGTTTGGGGTGGGCTTTCTGTTGTTGGGCCTGACCTTGTGGCTGGTGGCCATTTTGAAGCCTAGGCCTGCAAGCTTGCCTGGCCTTGTCTGCCAACAGGCCTGCTTTCATCCAGTAGGATCAGAGCAGGTAGCCACAGCTTTATTAATCAAGTGTTTCTGTGTGGTCTGTTGAATTTAGACATCATTTAGGGCATGGATGGCATTGGATTGAGTTGGGAAGTGTGTTTTTTTGGGGTGGGCTTTCTGATGTTGTTGGGCCTGGCCATGTGGCTGGTGGCCATTTTGAAGCCTAGGCCTGCAAGCTTGTTGTCTGGCCTTGTTGTCTGCCAACAGGCCTGCTTTCAACTAGTAGGCTCAGTTCAAGTAGCCACAGCTGTATTAATCAAGTGTTTCTGTGTGGTCTGTTGACTTTAGACATCATTTAGGGCATGGATGGCATTGGATTGAGTTGGTAAGTGTGTTTTTTTGGGGTGGGCTTTCTGATGTTGTTGGGCCTGGCCATGTGGCTGGTGGCCATTTTGAAGCCTAGGTCTACAAGCTTGTTGTCTGGCCTTGTTGTCTGCCAACAGGCCTGCTTTCATCCAGTAGGCTCAGAGCAGGTAGCCACAGCTGTATTAATCAAGTGTTTCTGTGTGGTCTGTTGAATTTAGACATCATTTAGGGCATGGATGGCACTGGATTGAGTTGGGAAGTTAGTTTTTTTGGGGTGGGCTCTCTGATGTTGTTGGGCCTGGCCATGTGGCCATTTTGAAGCCTAGGCCTGCAAGCTTTTTGCCTGGCCTTGTTGTCTGCCAACAGGCCTGCTTTCAACTAGTAGGCTCAGATCAAGTAGCCACAGCTGTATTAATCAAGTGTTTCTGTGTGGTCTGTTGAATTTAGACATCATTTAGGGCATGGATGGCATTGGATTGAGTTGGGAAGTGTGTTTTTTGGGGTGGGCTTTCTGATGTTGTTGGGCCTGCCCATGTGGCTGGTGGCCATTTTGAAGCCTAGGCCTGCAAGCTTGTTGTCTCTTGTCTGGCCTTGTTGTCTGCCAACAGGCCTGCTTTCAACTAGTAGGCTCAGATCAAGTAGCCACAGCTGTATTAATCAAGTGTTTCTGTGTGGTCTGTTGAATTTAGACATCATTTAGGGCATGGATGGCATTGGATTGAGTTGGCAAGTGTGTTTTTTTGGGGTGGGCTTTCTGATGTTGTTGGGCCAGGCCATGTGGCTGGTGGCCATTTTGAAGCCTAGGCCTGCAAGCTTGTCTGGCCTTGTCTGCCAACAGGCCTGCTTTCATCCAGTAGGATCAGAACAGGTAGCCACAGCTGTATTAATCAACTGTTTCTGTGTGGTCTGTTGAATTTAGACATCATTTCGGGCATGGATGGCATTGGATTGAGTTGGCAAGTGTGTTTTTTTGGGTGGGCTTTCTGATGTTGGTTGTCTTAAAGACATGCTTTTGTTGTGTGTGTCTGGTGTGTGTTGGTGTGCAATGCATGCACCCTGCAGACCTTGTTGGGGCCTGTGAATATTTTCGTATTTGCATTTTGTTGCATTAAAAAGGCAGAGCAGTGTGCTTTAGCATGCATCCTTTGCCTGGCTTTTATAGGCCTTTTGTCAGCTCCTGGTGTTTCTCAGGCCCACTGCCTGTTTGTGAGTTGTGAGTGTCCATGTGGCTGGTGGCCTTTTTTTTCTGTTGGGAGTTATTAGTGTCCTGCTTTTGCCATATAGGCCTGCATGGTTTTCCTATTGGCTTACTGCTTCCATCCATCTACCCCCTTTGCCAGCAGCAGCTCCATGAATGATGAGATGCTCAAATAATTTAATGGCAAATAGGGTCCACCCCTCTTCCATTACATTTTTATTTTGGTGGTTCTTATTATCTTTTCTATCCTTCCTGAGAGTGTATTGTGTGTACACAGTAGTATAACATAGCCCTTGTTGACAAAGTCTCAGAAATGGCTAGACTATATCTTTTGTTTGCACTAGTACAGTAATAAGTAACTGAACCACAACAACAAATGCAACATTTCACTGATGTTCTTCTCCTGGCTTATTTGCTTTTAGGTGCACAAAAAGCCAGAGGAGGAGGTGTCATCATTATCACCCATTGTACTGCCAGCCAGACAGAAGTCCTGCTGCGCATCACGTCCACGTGTGACCAGAACTTGTTGTGCATCTGCGTCCTGCCTGACATCTGAAGAAGATGGCCCCAAAGAAAGGTACCAGGTCCAGTACCAAGAAACTTGCCAGTGAGAAGAAGGAACAGAAAAAGGAAGTGCCATTAACCACGACTGGTGTGCCGGCCAATGTTTTTTTTGGCACCAAAAAAGTTACGCCTGCAGCAGCGTTGTCCGCGAACCAAGCTGGGAGCAGCACCTCAGCACCAGCGGTCCAACCCCACCAACCTAGGCCCAAGGCCTTGAGTGTTGCAGAGGTAGCCAGTCTACTAACGAGCAGCGATGTTGAAATGTCATTATCGCAAAGTAGTACAAAATCAACGCAGGCAGAAACTCAGCAGATAAGTGTGCAGCCGCAACAAGAACAGCAGCAGCCGCAACAATAGCCCACCATAGTAGTTGTTGCTCCTGACGTAGGGGCATTTCAGGAAATCGAGCTTCCTGCAGACAAAGTGGAGCAAACCACTGTTTCGGAAGATCTATTGTCTTCCAGACCACCAGCAAGGAAAAGGATGCTTAGTCCATCATCTTCTTCTTCAAGCCCCACTTCTGATGATCGTGATGCCACTGGGCAGCCACCAGCTCAGTCTGAGAGTGATGCACGCCACAAGACAATGCTTCTGAAAAGGAAGGTCCCAGAAAAACTTAGAGTTATGGAGGTAGATGTAGAAGAGGGGGGTGATGTTGATGAAGACGAGCCAGTCATCATGCACATCACTCCCGCCCCAAAGGGATTGGAGACCAACATTCTCACCCTATCCATAAAGGCTGCTACTGAGCGGGATGTAGCACGGATATCACCAACACAGGTTACACCACCACTACCTCCAGCTGCCATATTTTCCAAGGCCCAGCAGGGACCTACATCCAGCTCAACCATCTCAGTAGGTAGTGGTAGCAAAAGTCACAGTGTAGCTACACACAGTCACATTCCAAGCACACCCTCCAGTTCATCTGGTATTGAAAGTGGCACATCCAGCAGTGCCAGAAAGTTCTCCTCCCCAGTTTGGGACTTATTTTCTGTTAGCACCAAGGAGGAGAATGTTGCTATATGCTCAATTTGTCGACAAGGTGTTCGGCGGGGTAAGCTTGGTACAAACTATGGTACCGGAGGCCAAGCAAGTCATCTCAGAATACACCACACTATCGTGTGGGAGAATGACCTACTTCAGTTAAAAGAAAGTAGAAAAACTCAACCCATTGAAGTTGGTCAGGAAGAATCAGGGGGCAATATTCTTACGGTGGAAGGTGAAGAAGAAGGAGGCATTTCTAGCCCTGTCCCCAGTAGTGTAGTGGTACCGCCCACATCCTCCTCAGTAACATCTGAGTGGCACCGCAGTAAGAGCCATACTCAGAGTCAGGCTGAAACACCAAGGCGACTGAGTACCGCAATGAGACAAACTGCGTCGTTGAGCCTAAGTGGGTTAATTTAAACAACAGCACCACAAAGGAAAGTAATCCAGCCTACCATTGAGAGCATGATTAGGTTGGAGGGGCAGTTCCAACGCAACCACCCAACGGCACGGTTGTACAATGCGAAGCTGGCTAAAATGTTAGCGCTGGACCTTCTCCCTTTTTCATTTGTGGAAGGGGTGGGTTTCCTTGAATTTGTGTCAGCCATCTGCCCTAAATGGAAGGTTCCCAGCCGGTCCTATTTCGCAAGAATTGCTGTTCCGGCACTACATCATGATGTGCTGGAATTGGTTGGACAAGCTTTGCAGTAGAGTGCTGTTCACAATATCCACCTGACAACAGACATGTGGACCAGTTGCCAAGCCACAGATTACATGTGCATCACTGCACACTGGGTTTATTTTGTGGGGGTTAGAGATAAGCTATCTGAACAAGGTGCTGTTGACACAGCTGCGATTTTTAAAGGTACTCGGGAACATGCAACTGTAGCCATGTTCGCCATGGAGAAATCTCATACTGCTGTAAATATTTTGCAAGAGTTTCACAGCAAGGTTTTTGAATGGCTGTGCCCAAGAGGGCTTAGTATTGGTTTTGTTGCCACAGACAATGGCAGTAATGTACTTAAGGCCATGGATCTTGGTTCCTATTTCAGGGTTCAGTGTTTGGCGCACTGCATAAACATTATAGTTCAAGACTTTCTGAAAAAAGAACCCATAGTCAGCAACTTACTGGCCATCTGCCGAAGAATATGCACTCATTTCAGCCATTCTTTTAAAGCTCGGAAGCAGCTGAGGATCATTCAACGTGAATATAGGATGCCAGTCAAAGCACTCATCCAGGAGGTGGCAACACGTTGGAACTCAATGTATTACATGCTTGATCGTCTGTTTGAGCAGCACAGGCCACTCAATGAATATGTCTGGCAAAGAGGGGATGCTACTGTTAAAGGCATGACCCTTCAGATAGAGCAATGGGGCCTAATTAAATGCCTGACTGAGATGCTTCGTCCTTTTGAGGTCTTCACACGTGAAGTCAGCAAGGAGGACTGTACAATGGGCCAAGCTATCCCATTATTGCAAATGCTAGAGCATCAGCTGAAGAAGGTGTCAGAATCATACAAAGGTGTAGAGGACAAAAAGGGAGCCTATGACTTGGTGGAGAGCTTAGCCCATCGCTTAGCTGAAAATATAAGGATAGAAAATACAATTTTGTCACAAGAACATTACATTTCTGCCACAATTCTGGATCCACGGGCAAAATTTGGACTGAAGACATTCTTTCCTTTTTCAGAGATTGATGTTGCCCGCTACAAAACTTGGATAGCTGAGGCAGCGAGTAAGTTGGAAAATTAACGGCTGCTAATTAAAAGCCCGCAAGATCAACCCACAAGAAGTAGTGCAGCAGGGCATGTAGCATCAAGTGCAACTTCGGAGGCTGAGGGCAGTGCGTTTGGATCACAACACTCACCATCACTATCGACAACAGCAACAATAACTGGATCATTAGGTCCAGTAGTATCGTTAGACGATTGGTATGTACAGTTAGGCATTAATAAGCACAGTGCTGATGCACAGTGAAAAGAGCCCGAAAGCTTAGCAGCAGCACCCCTGAACATTGAGCGGATGGTCCAGACCTATATGGACGACCCGACAGAGGTGTACATTGATCAAAACCCATTGCAGTATTGATATAGGAAAAGGTCTGAATGGCCACTGCTCAGCAGGCTGGCGATAAGCTATCTGGCTTGCCCTGTCGCAAGGGTCTCTTCCGAACGTGTTTTCAGTGCTGCTGGTTCCATTGTAACAGTGAGAAGGACCAGTCTCTCGCCCAAAAACATGGAGAGGTTAACAATGATCAAAATAAATCAGCTTCATACCACCGAATTACACAATACATGAAGCAAGGGAGGAAGATGAGGACAGTGGCTCAGGTGACGGAAGTAGTGTGTCACATGATTACCTACTACTGGCTGAACCCCCAGAGTTTGAGGACGAGCTATACTTCCCTGACAATTAGGCTTGACCTTACTATCTTCCTCCCTTTTTTTCCCTTTATTTGTGTGTCTGTCGTTCCGGTTACAAACTTGTGCATCACAACAAATCCATTACCACCGTCTTCTACTCTTCTTATTTAATATACAAGTTTCAGGTGTCTGCAATTTGACAGTACAGTCCTCCGAATTCAGCTCCTCCGCTCCATCATACTGAATCTCCCGCCTAAATCCATTGCCCTCATGAATAATTATTGGATGATGGAAAATAGAAGAAAAAATACAAACTTTCCTAGTCCCGCCAAAAGAAATGGAGCATGAATCAGATGACTACTATAGCTATCCTCCTTTCAGAGCCGAGAGAGACTGCCCATTAACTGAAAAGGAGATGGAACAGGTAATGATTGATGCCATGCATTGGACGCAGAGTCGAAGACTGAGTGATGTTGTTGTTGTTTGTTGTGCATGAAGTTATGTCATTGTGCACTAATCATCTTTCTACAGTACACACTAAACGTAACTCAAGGTGAATTTTCCCCTTCTTGCAAATAAGAAATTTGTACTTCTCCTGCAGCTTGATACATTGCTTTTGATTGAATACAGGAAGGGGACTCAATCTGTGCACTGAGTATGATTGACAACAGCACCGTCCATGCTGATGATGGTGAAAAAGATGGCCTGTTAACTTAAGATGAGAAGGAACAGGTAATGAAAATTAATGGCATGCATTGGACACCTGACTCGGAGCGATTGGTGTTTGTGTTTTTGTTGTTTGTTTGTTGTGCACGAAGTGAAGTCAAAGTGTACTAGTAGTCTTACTGTACACACTAAAGAGTGACTTAAGTCAATAATATTTCTACTCTTGTTGTGTAATAACAAAATTTTACTTCTACTGCAGGCCGATCTTCACAGTCAGTCATTACAAGTATCGGAGATGATTGATGGAATAATAACAAGTCAGGAGGACGTTTTATGAGTGGCATAAAAGCCTAAAGGTAAACACGTCAACAACAACCACAGCAGACCCAAATGTCTGTGTAGAAGTGGAGTCGAGTGTAGCGGTGGGATGACTGCGGTGCATCGATTTACTAACTTAAATTATAAAATGCTATATTTGGAATGGATATGTGCTTTGCCTTTGTCCAACACTTTAAAAAAAAAAAGTACTCTAAACGGAGGATGCGCTAAGCAACGTGCCGTCAGGCCTGTCACTGTGGGCCTGCTCTGTCCTGTTAGTGTTGAAGGTCAATGCTGGAAACAGACTAGAGTAGAGATGATGCATACATGCCGCCTCAGAAAGTGTTCTTGTTGCACTACACCATAACTTGTGCATTTGTTTCAACTTTGTTTCTCAATATCCCCTTTGTTTTTCCATCTACAATTACAGGCCGGGCCTTGCCCTATACTTGGGAAAACATTACAATGCACACTTACCTTACCAATAAATCTACATTTTTTTCCAGCTGGGCAGTGGCGAGTGGCGACACCCAAGATTGATGGACGAGAGGACCAAGAGGAATGCTGAGATGCAAATCCAGTCCACATTTTTGACCAGGATAACACAGTAACAGTATCAACTTTCATCTTCTTTTAAATAATTTGATTCATTTGTTTGTCTACAATCTTTACAACAGTGTGTTCTTCTTGTTGTTATTATCATTAGGTTTGCTCTCTGTTTATGATTCATCCCTACCAATATTTAAAAAATGTATTTGCTATCTTTAAAAGTATTAAGCCCGGAACAACAGAACAAGAAGTAGATGTAATCCGGGTCTCCTTATCAATCATCATCATGCATGCATTTCCTTTTTCTCCCTTAACATATTGATATGGATATGGTAGTCTTCAAAGATTGTCGTTTGTTTGTCCATGCGTACTGTTTTTCACTGTCAAACCTTTCCAAAACCCTCTTCCCATCCATTCAACAAACCCTAACCCTCTTCCCCCGGGCTGTGTGACTTATTGTCGAGGTGTGACTAAATTAAATGTACACCAATATTTAATCACACGCTTGCTGGGGCGGATGTGGCGAAAGCAACAGTACTTCAATTTCAAGGCAGAGCGATGATCTTTTTCTGCTTGCCCACCCATGAGCAGTATATTTTAGAGGTGATTTTTATTTAACAAAGGAACATATACCTCAGCATTAATTGCCGGCATTGATTGGATTTGTTGTCATTCCTCATACACATTACTAACTGTTACGCTGTAGGCCTAGTCAAGTGACTCAACACAACTATAGTTTGTAACTCTGTCTAGTAGGCTATCCCCACCACCATTATGTTTTGTTGTAAAATATTTTAGCATATTATTGTTGCTCGGTAAGTTCTGTACTGTACTTCATTCTACTACTCTTTGAACAGTCTCTCAAAGGCGACTGACTGTCTCATTTTCTTTTTTTGCAAATGCTGCTTCCCTGCCAGTGTCTACTACTACTACTATACTACCACCACCACCCCAATCATGGCATGTTAGAAAAAGGAAACCATCTTCACCATGTAGCCATCGCTGTGCCTAAGTTAAACATCAAGCAAAGGTAAGAGAAGTTTGGGGGAGGCATAATTAATAATGGACATGTTTTCAATGAATTCACACACCCCTTTGAGTCCAGATAAAGAATGCATAGACTAGAAGAGAGACTGAAAGTACTAGTAGGACAACTCAATCAGTGAGGGATGTCGCATCTATCTGTTTGTGTCTTACACAGTCAGCCAATTATTTAAATCAAACACTGGCTATGGGCGGACCTGCACCAGCAAGGAAACAGTGTGATGTAAAACAGTAACCCCGCCTACAAAACATTAACAACATTGCATGTAACATAGAAATATAGATGTAATGTACCCTAACAAAAATAAACTATGTAAAAAAAAACACAAAAGCTGACCCTCCCTAACCCCAACCAATGTCCGTAAGAAAGTCCCAAATAGTCCAAAACCCCAACGCCCAATTCCCACCCACCCAAACAAGAATTAAAAAAGGGGCAGAAGACAGGGACTAAGATGTGGGGCGGGATTGCAGGACGACATGCATCTGCTCCGGTAGACGGGCGACGCGGCGCCTGAGAGCGGCAGTTGCAGCCACAGTGGGGGGGGCACCAGAGATGGTATTGCGGGTGCGGCGGCGGGCAGCCGCCAGACGGTGGCGCCGTACTGCTGGAGGGCGGTGGCTGGGGCCCGGAGCACTGGAGGAGTCTTGAAGTGCTGTAGTCTCCTCCTCCTCCTCTGCCAAGACCACCAGCCGCCGATATTCCTGCTGGATTGCCTTCAGCTTGCGGCGCCGTGCCTTGGCGGCCAACTCCTTCCGATTAACTTTGGAAGGAGTAGCTGTGTATCAAAAAGAAAAAAACAAGACAATTGTAAAATATACTCTTAGAAAAACAGTAAGACAAGTTCATTATACACATAGTGGCATGGTAGCACTATAAAGCACAGTACATAACATTTATTAAATCTCGCCCATCCTTCTTCCTTCCACCCGTTATTCACTTTTTAGTTGAACAGCAGGTGATCTGATCTGACTTTCACTCTTCTCCATAAAACTTTCAAAGCGGAGTTGAAATCAGATAGATGAGGCCATTGGTTACTCAATACTCCTGCCCCTATGCCAATTAAAGGGTGTCTTCACTCTTCAAACATTCACAACAACTCTTACTTACTTAGGACATCGGATGGAGGACTTTGTCCGCCCGCCATCCTCACGCTAAAAAGGGACCACCTGCCATAAGGGCGGGGGTCTCGTGGGGACAATTAGGATGCGCCCGCCACAGTGGCAGGTGCATCCTGTTTTTTTAACGTTGTGGTGAGCGGTGCCGAAAGCACCACCCGCCGCAATGCTAAAAATACATGTTGTGCTTTTCCAAGCACAACGTGACAGGCCCCGCGTGGAGCCTGCCACGTTGTGCTTTGAAAGGCAGGGGGGTACCATAACATAGGTACCCTCCATGGGGGCCCGCAACGGGCACCCCAAGCATACTCCGCATGCCATTCCGTGGCGGCAATGCAGATTATATGGCTGGCGGTGTGTTCAGACACCGCCACCATATGGAACCCTTTTCCGACCGGTCGACATGTGTGGAAAATCGGCGGACGGTTTCTATCCGCCGCGGACCCCCCAGCCATTGTAATATCTATGGTGGGGGGTCTTTTCCAGAGCGATGGCGGGAGGTTTGCCCCTGGGGGGTCAGCGGTGACTACCGCCGGCCCGGCGGGGGCAATACGCCTGCCATCCTAATGGGGCCCTAAGTCTCAACAGTACAGTATACATACAATACACCCTTGCAGTGAGTGTAATGTCAACAATAGTTAAGGATTATCAATCTAACCCTACCGCTCCATCGTCGGTATCGGCAACTGCCGCTTCCTCTCCCTCCGCGTCACCTTCGCTGACCCCGGCAATGGTGGTCGTGGTCAGTAGTGCACCTAGAAAACATTACACATTTTTAAGGCGTCATAGACACCACCCCCTATTGGTCAGTAGCAAGATTTAAAAATTAGTTAATAGTATATAACATACATCACTAGTACAAATCATGTAGTAGTAGAGTAGACACTAGTAGTTATATATGGTCCCCCCTAGGGTCATTCTAGCCTCTGCTTAGTTAGCCCGAGCCATGCAACCATTTTACCTTTGTGTCTTTTATTTTTGCCCACATGACCTCACACTGCTACTGTCTACGAGCTGCGTACAAGCGGTCGACCAATACATTAACAAGCCACTTTTTTATGAAGTACTGGTGTACTGTTAGTCCATATTGCTTATCCATAAATGCTACACTTTTTGGCATGGCTGAGAAATGCTTGCAATATACTAACACGCACCATTTCATTTTTCGCATTACAGACGGAAGATTCCCTTCTACGAACCAGAGCTTTGCAGAGCTTATGATGCAACAACTACCAGTACTAGGTTCTTCTAAGGTGAGGGGTCCCTTCACTCAGAGATCTTCATTTATAAATTTATATAAACTAAATTCCTAGGGGAGGGTGGTGCTTCCACCATTGTTCAGTTATCATGATTTAATTCCCAACTGTAAGTAAGTGTAACAATGTTTATTGTTTAATGTTATTGATTTTCCTGTTGGTGCTGCATTATAATAGAACAACGTACAGAGCTTGTCAATTCAAAATAAACATTTTGAACTTACATAGACTTGGTGGTATTTGGTGTGGACTTCCACAAGTGAGCAAATTAAAGGAAGGGTGTGCATGTGCATTGCTTCCATGACTGAGAGGTTGGGTGTGTTATGTTCTGGGATGTCTACTTGTTGGGTATCTTGGGGGGAGGGTTCGGAGAGCTAATAGTTATGACAAGACACTACTATAACTAGTCGGGCAGGGTATTGTGGTGGGTTCTGAGTTTCTGATTGAGGTGTGTGAGGAAGGTCCAACCTACCATCACCAACATACTATTTTCTTGTGCAAAGGTCTGTATGTGCAAAATCCCTACAACAGTAGTAGTATGTCCTATCATATCAAAATAGTAATAAATCTGGTTGGGCATTTGTTGGTGTGAATTGTCAAAGCCTCAAGATTAACAAAGACTCAAGATCAATAAGACTAGAAGTAGTACAAGAGGACGACCCAAAGGACTGGGCCTTTCAAATAAAGAGTGGCCCACTGGGCACGCTTAGCTACTACAGTACAGACAGACTGATAGTAGCAGTAGTACAGAGAGTCATCATAGCAGAGGCAGGGATAACAAGATTTTTGAAACAGTACAGATCGAAGGATAATTGTTGGTAAAAAATAGCATTGGGAAACTGAAACAATAGCTCGGGAAAAATATGGTGCAGTGAAAGTTATGGAATAAGTATTATCATTAAAAACAAGAAGACTTACTAGGGCCAGCAGAGGAGCCCTCGTTGGTGTCCTCCTGGTGGTGTTGTTCTCCCGCCGACACTGTCCCACTCCCTGTCTGCCTGCCCCTGGGTGCTGAACAGGAAAGATATAAGAAAGAGACAAACATTGATGGATGGTGTCAAACAAATAAAATATTTTAAAGAACGGTCAAAAAACACTTATGTAAACAACAATTGCAATAACTAAATTGACCGATCTCATCTGGTCTACACGTAGTATCGGGGGATTAGCGGATCGACTACTTACTATTTATCAACAGTAATCCAGTCTTCCATTCTGATTCCAGAATACTAACTAAGCCTAAGTACGACGTACCACCCGACCTAGCCCACCTATTCCAGGCGTGCCAATTGTACATTAAGTATGCATTTCCACTTCTTTTAGTCCTCAACAATGCATATGGTCAAATGGAGGACACATGACTACATTTTTTGTATACACCAAATTTTGGGTTGATTGATTGATGCTGATGTTCTGCTAGTGCTAAGCCTATTACCACCACTCATTGAACAAACTAGAAAAGGTTCTAATAAAGACTGGCGTACTAGTAGCACGTGACGTAACTGAGCGGGCATCATGCATACCACTAAAAAATTACAAACTCATACAAAGTAACTAAACGTAAGTATCAATCCTCCCCATCTCTTAGTCACTATAGCATTACATAACTTAATTTCTCTAAAATAAACTCTTGCATAATCACGCTACGCGAGCACTAACGCAAAGTTGCAAATAAGTAAGATTAGTAGTAGAGCAGAGGAGCACCTATGTCATAACAATCACAGAAGACTTTTAAACATAATTAACCTGGAATGAAAGCAGCAACATTCTAGCTGGTTGGAAGAAAAAAAGATATTCGCAATATATAACACAACGCAGAAGAACAGACACAAAGTAGTAATAATTAAATAGTTAGTCACCAAGACCCAGGACTTCTACTCCTAGCAGGTCCAGCAGGTCCTGCTCACGGTCCAGGATGTCGGACCACCGGTGCGTCAACTGCGCCTGGGTGCGCCGGACCCCAGAGCAGCACAACACTGCCCGGCGCACCTTCCCCCACCGCTGTCGACGCTCCCGGAGTCCGTACCAGGACCCAGGCCTGCCACCTGCTGCCAGGGTTGAGGGGAGGTGGCGCTGCACAAAGAAGATGAGTGCAGCCAACCCCAGCTCCCCAAATAAGGCTCGTGCCTGCACCCCTTGTGGGCGCCACCTTCCACAAGGAAGGCGGTCGCGGCGCTGGCTGCGGTGAGCCCTACCCTTTGACATGGTTCTGGGGAGAGAGAGACGGGGCGGGAAAGAAAAGGTAATACAATTAAAGA
Organism: Triturus cristatus; assembly: GCF_964204655.1. Taxonomy (NCBI): domain Eukaryota; kingdom Metazoa; phylum Chordata; class Amphibia; order Caudata; family Salamandridae; genus Triturus; species Triturus cristatus. The sequence goes on from NC_140593.1 coordinate 941,891,342, forward strand.
AAGGAAATAAATAGCAGGCAATAGAAAGAGTGAAAAAGTAGCTAAAAAACAAACAAAAAAGTAGACAAAAACCAAAAATATAGAAGCAGGAAAATAGTTAGAGAGATAAATAAAAAAGATTTTAAAAAAGTGGCTTTAAACAAAGGATTGGAAAGATACAGGGAGGATTGAAAATCAGGCCCAAAACCATGCAATAGAGTTAAAAACAAGATGGCCGTGCCCATTGCGACCACATGCGCAAGTTCGCGTGATATTTTCTCCCTGAGCGCGCAAAAAGCGGCGCGAACAAGTAAAAGCGTTCCCGAACAGGAAATACTTATCGCGAACGGGCGCAAGCATGCATTGCGCGACCCGGAACAGGAAGTAAGCATCGCGGTCGGGCGGGACAAGTGAAAACAAGATGGCCGCACCCGTGAGCAACCGCATGGGTAAATTGGCGAGCCGTGTTCACGCAGTAAATACCGCGAACAGGCGGGAAAAAAACCTCCGCGTCTTCGCGATATTTCCGCGTGTTTGCGGAGATTTTTAACATTTTCGCGATAGGTTGCGAAAGTGAATTTCACAAATTCCGCCCACCCCTAGTCACCAGCGCCTCAGAGAGGGACAGGAGGCTGCTGGAGGAGTCCCAGCCTGAGACGCAAAGCACCACATCATCTGATGCACCCTCCCAGCCACTTCCTCTGGTGCTGCCCGTGTCTGCCTCAGTAAGAGGGGAAGAGTGTCCTTCACCCCTGGCACTGCTGCCCCTGCCCCTGTCCCCCATGCTGCCATCAGTGCTGAGTCTGTGGACCTTTTGCGCCAGCTGTGTGTAGGCCAGACTCTCCTCAATGCCTTCATTGACCATGACAAGAAATTGGCCCAGGTGGTTGCTTTCATGGAGGGCATACATTCCGACGTGGGTGGGCTGCACCGGACAGTCCAGGCTTTATCATCAACAGTGACGTCTGCCCTGCAACAGGCACATACTCACAGTCCAGCTCCGGTCCCTTTGTCCACCCCCCTGGCAGTGGCCACGTCTGACGATAGTGACCACGGTCCACATACAACAAAGTCACGATACAGCACACGGAGCACACAGCAGCAGCAACCCAAGCGGTCACGGGCACAGACACAATCCCCACAGAAGACCAAAGGCACACCAGAGCACAGGGAGAAAAGCCCATCAGGCAACACCAGTGGACAAATAGCAAAGCAGCAGACCTCAGGCACACATGCCTCAGTGGCATCCCCATCCAAGGACTCTCCTGCCCCTAAAGCATCGCGCAAAGATAATTGTACAGTGCCTGTGCCCACCAAGGAGGTGGTGCATGCCAAGGGTACACCTAGGAAGGGCTCCAAGGCAGTATCACCAACCACCTCGACTCCCATTCCAAGCCCAGTGAAGCAGGGGCTGGAGGGCACTGTAGGGGTAACACCTAGTAAACAGGGGAAGGGGGTCAGAGGCGAAGCAAGGCAATGCATTCCGCTGGGTCCAGCACATCACCAGAGGGGCTGCCAGCACCTGCACCTGCAGTGGTGGTGAGTGTGCCTGTTGTGCCCACACCACTTCCCATTGATCCAAAGTCAGGCAAGCCATTTAGGATTCCCAAGAAGTGGAAGGGCACCCCTCCACAATCACCCAGCCACACCGTGACTCCCGTCTGCATGACTCCACCTCCATGTGCCACTACACCACCTGGTCCAAGCAGCCCTCTAGCTTGCCAAGCCACTGATAGCTCTACCTCAGCTGTTCCGCTCTCTCCCCCGTCAAGTGCCCCAACAGTCTCAGAGACACAGCCAGCTCCTGGTACTCCTGACAGCCAAGTCTGAGTGTTAGTCACACTCACAAACCTGTCTCTCACACAGGTGGGACTGTACTGCACATTGTTGCCCCCTAACTGTATTGCTGACCATGGAAAGGTACAGTTGCCCACATTCCCTGTGCAGCTTCTCATGGACTCAGGTTGCACCCTGGACTGTCCACTGGCCCTGTTGCTCTTTGCTGTGTTGGACCCTTCTCTCTGCAGCTTCTCGTGGACTCAGTCTGCACTTTGTCCTGCCCACTGGCCTTGTCGTTCACTGCTGTGTGCCCCCTGCCTGTGCAGCTTCTCATGGACTCAGTCTGCACTTTGTCCTGCCCACTGGCCTTGTCGTTCACTGCTGTGTGCCCCCTGCCTGTGCAGCTTCTCATGGACTCAGTCTGCACTTTGTCCTGCCCACTGGCCTTGTCGTTCACTGCTGTGTGCCCCCTGCCTGCGCAGCTTCTCATGGACATGCTCTGCATCTTGTGCCTTGCTCTTCTCTTCTCATGGTACCTATCTGTGCAATATGTGAACAAAGACAGTTTCTCCTGTAGTCTATTTTGTCAGTGTCCTTACTGAATAAAGTTCTTTTGCTGTGTGTGAATGTTTTACTGTGCCACATGGTCTGTGTGGCACTTCAACATGGCCAATGTTTGGGCTCACTTACTCTCTTTATTTCAGGGTTGACAGGGTCTTTATTTCTTCTTGACCCAGATACTTGTGGTGGCAATGGTGTCAATTTCGAATGGTTAGCAGTAGTCATTTACTTGATTAGTTCATGTTGGCTCTATTGTACACATGTCAGGGGGGGGGGGTTCACTGCCACCACAGAGTGGGTTCCTGCACACAGTATTGCAGGCAGGCTATCCAGGGTCTTCATGTATGTGTGTTCTTACTTTATGTGTGCCCAGTGGTGTATGTGTGTGGTCATCTTGTGATGGCCAGTCATCCTAGTCCCATGGCTTACTTTCCATTTGTGCTCTTGGATGGCCAGGTAGTGTGCAGTGTGAGGGGGGTGAGTTTGTGGGAAGTGTTGATGTGTACATGCCTCTGCAATGTGAACTACACACGTGTCACCCAGGAGTTGCGTGCCTGATGTTTTGATGGTTCATCCCTGTCGATGTGGCTGTATGCCCATGTGTGAGTTGTATGTTGTGCACTGTGCAGTGTGTTGGTGTGTCCTTGCAGTTATGTCTGACTCCTACTTGTTGTTTTTGTCACTTGTGAGTATGCAGAGAGTGTTACTGGCAAGTCAGTGTTGTGTTTTGTTGCACATCCATGTGTCTGGTGGCTGTTTGTGGGGACTGTGCAGACCTGCTGCTCCACACTGCCATTGTGGTTGTGTTTTCTCATGCCTTGCTGTCACATGGTGCCTTCTTGCCTCCAGTGTGGCATGTTGTGTGTGTTGTTAAGCCATCCCCTATCTGTGCTTCAGCTGGCTACCCATTGTGGGTCTGCACTCCCTCTCTTTGTGTATGGTACACTCCTGCCATGTCCCCTACTGACATACAGTACACTTCACTTTGGTGTGAGCTGTCCCCTTGGTTTGTATGTGTGTGTGCCTCCCCATGACTTCATTTGTGGCACTGTGCTTTGTGGTGTAGTTCTTTGTCCAGGGTCAATGTGTCACTCAGGGCATTTCCCCAATGGGTCATGTGTTATGTTATGGTGCTGTTTGTGAGTGATGGTTGCTCCTATGCAGTTCAACTGTGTGTGCTGACCAGTCCTGTGGTCAAGTTGTTTCCACCTTTGTGTCCCAGACGTGTGCATCTATTGGGTATTGTGTTGTATGTATGTGTGTTGTTTGTGTTTTTGCTTCACTTCCTGGGTGTGCTGTTGTCTTTGTGCTGTATGTTGTTGCGTAGGTTGCTGTTCTGTCACTGATGTCTGTGTGTGTCTGGTATGCTTGGTGTGCACACACCACTTGTTGAGCAGCCAGTGCTGTGTGTGTATGTTGCCTTGTGATTGCCTGGTGTGCATCCCCTGATGTTGTGCTGTGTTTGCTATGTGATTGTTCTGCCTGTGCATCTGTTGTTTGTTTGCTGTGGCTGTGTTTTTCTGTGATGGTGCACTTCTTGTGTGTGTTGTGGTATGTTGTCTGTGCATTGTTCCTGGGTGATGTGGTTGTGCACTCTTGTTGTGTCTGTGCTCCCATTGCCTTTCCCCAGTTTAGCTGCACAGGGCATGTCTGTTGTTGTTGTTGTGGCTATGTGTGTGTTTCTGTTGGGCTATGTGTTTGTCTGTTGTATTTGATTCCACATTTGTGGTGGCATCCCTGTGTGTGTGTGTGTGTGTGTGATGTCTGTGGCTGAGCCCATGGAGTGTGGTTGTTTGTGTGTTTATTGTCTGTCAAGTATTGCCAGCCTTCAGTGTGTTTGGCACTGGTGTTGTGTGCTGCTGGTGTGAGGCCGGTATGTGTGTAGATTCTTACTGGTGTTTGTCAGTCCTGAGGTGTGTAGATGGACCCTGTGTGTAGTGCTGCTGGGGTAGTTGTATGTATGTGTGACTGTGCAGGCTGTGTGTCCATTTGGGTTTTAATTCCGTGTAGGTGTTCATGTGTTGCTTGTCCTCATTGAAATTTCCCTGGGTGTGGTGTTGTGTGTGTTTCCCTGGCCCTGTGCTACTGTGCTGTGTGTTGTGTGTTCCTGTGCAGCCACTCCTGCATTCTGTGTCTCCATGATTGTGTGTTGTGTGGTGCAGGGTGTGTATTGCCCTGGCTTGTTATTGTGCACTGGGTGCACAGGAGGGGCACATGGCATGTGCCTTCATGGGGTGTGCTAGTGTGTGGTGGGAGAGGGTGTGGCCCTGTGGTCTTTGTGCCCTGCCCATGCCTGGCCCTGCCTTCTGCATTGTGCGCATGTATTTGCTTGTGTTCGCCGTTCCGGTGACGTGACCGGGACATTGCTGCATGGTGGCGGTAGCTGTGTGTCCGGGATGCAGCGGGTTGACTTTGTGGCAGGTGGGTGATGTGTGGGTGCCCTTGTGGATGTGTCCCTGTCCCCCCTAGGGTGTCTGATGTGGATTTGGACCCTGTGTCAGGCCGTGTGTTTTGTGATGTATGGTGTGTTGTTGTGTACCTGCAGCGGCGTCCACAGCGGTCCATGAGTTCCTGGTGATGTAGCAGGTACAGCACCGGAAAGACCTGTAGAGCTGGGTCCATGGCGGTCGTGACCGGGACTCTGGTTTCGCGCTCCGCTGTCGAGCTTCCGCCATCTCTGGTTGGGCGGTGTCTCCACAGCGGTGCGTCTGCTTGCTTGAGTCATCCTAATTTGTGGAGCGGGCGGAGGTCATTTCGCATGGCGGTGAGTCTCCATTGGCTCCCACCTCCGCGGTGGCGGGCGCACTTTGATGGCGGTGTCTGTCGCACCGCAGCGGTCAGGAATTGGCCTATGTTTGTCCATACTAATTTGGCGGGCGTGATGTCTGCTGCTGGCGGGCGGAAAAAGGCATTTTTCTGCACCGTCAGCGCCGCGGTGGTCCCACCACCCTACATCCTAGTGGACCCCTAAGAGTGATCTAGGGTCTGATTTTAAGATACGCAAGGCTTCCCGATGGTTCTGTATGCCCAATTATCGTCGGATTGGTTTTAGCCATTTGAATCTGGGGTATGCGTATGCCGGACATGCAAACAATGCATGGGCAATGGACACCATGGTACCTTGCATCCTGACAGATACTAGGACTTGAAACTATTGGATGCCACTTAGCTGTTACCTTCCCCACAGGGAGAGTACCAAACCTAAATTGGATGTATAGCATCCTATCTTGAGGGACCTGAATTAAGTTTAGGTAGGGTTCCAGCAGCCTGGCCTATTTGTGGAATTAAAATTCTGTTGTCAGTTTACCCTGGTTGGGTTTAGAAAGTTCCTTGTGCTCAACCCATTCCGAATACTGTTGCTTTACTACCTCTTTTCAGGGCAGGAGTGGATCTTGGTTATCGCAAAGGGCCTGGAGCCCTACATCTGACACCAGTTTCTTAACATTTCTGATCCACCCTACCCTGTTGCATGTGTCTAAATGAATGATCTCTGATAGGGTTTCTGCGTAAGGCAAAAGCTCTGGGGTCCTCCTAATACGTGCCCAGAAAAGCAATGGGCGGAGCCTCGCTATATCGCCAATAGAGCGCCTGCCCATATCGAGCATAGGGGAGGTAAGAAGGGTACTTTGAGGCAGCATCACCAGGTTCCTGAGAAATTTATACTCAGATCTATTGAGCCCGGGTATCTTCTCAAATCCCCACAGCTCTGCGCCATACAGTGCTGTGCTGACTGCTTTCGAGTCATAGACATGTAGGGCAGCAGCTATGGGTCTGCTGCTTGAGGAGGGATGTTCCTTTCCCAGAGCCCCCGTAGCTCACTTATGTCCTAGTAGCAGCTTGGTCAGGTGGGGCTTCCATGTCATTTTGTCCGAGAGACGGACGCCAAGGTAGTTGAAAGCACTGGCTCTTTCCTGGGGTGTCCCTCCTAGTGTTAGACTACCTTTGTAGGACTTATGGGGGTTAAAGTCCATACATTTGGTCTTTGTGGTGTAAATGACCAACCCCCTGATGTCACACAAATGCTGGAATGCCAGTGTCTTCGAAACAAGCAGGGTGTTATCCACAAACAAGAGGGTTGGTACCTTGTTCCCCCCCCTCCAGGGTGGGTGCGTCGGCAGGTTCTTGTTGCTAAAAGCTCACAACTCCATTCATATACAAAGAGAACAGAGTGGGAGACAGAACACAGCCTTGGCGGACTCCCCTGCTGATTGGAATGCGCTCGGTGAGTTGAGCATAATTGCCTTTATGCTGTTGAACTACCAGACTAAGTATAGATAGCGTGATGCCCATACATTTGAGTACTTGCCAGAGTTTAAACCTAGGGACTAAATCGAAGGCTGTCTTCGGGTCAATGAAAGCCAGGTAAAGGCTACCCTTACCAATCACTACAACTTTCCAGTTAAGAAGTAGGAGGCGGAATGCCTGATCGATTGTCCCCATCTTTTCCCTGAAGCTAGTATGCTATATGTAAATGACGGATTCAGCATAACAGAGATCCAATCATTTAAAAAGAGTGAAAATACATTATGAATACAACAGGCAGTATAAGGATATGGCCAGCTAAAATTTACATTTTATTCCAGTCAGATATTGAAGTCAGTAGATGGTTGAAAAACATCTTATAATGACTGCATATCTATTGAGTTGTTAGCAGGATGAGGGTCAACGGCTGAGCCAGGAAGGAATAAATAACCCCTGCATCACTCACTACCACAGAAAAGTTCTATAGCAGATGTAATGCTCTCAGATCAGCTCTATTGGTTCACACAGTAGCATTGACTAAGGGTGTAGAAGACAAAACAAGAAGCAACTGAAAAGGAGTCATATTAAAGAAATGTATGTCATTTCTAAAAAATATTTACTTGAATGTGCTCGTCGGAGCCTATCCAACTCCGGTGTCCAGTCGGATCATGAAAGAGTGTTAAATTCAGCCTCCTTAGGCTGCACACAAATGAAACATAAATGTGAACATAACACAACAAAGTAACAATTTACTTTTTAGTTCTTATCGTTTGGAAATTCTTGTGATGTGTTGCCTCTAGCCACACATACACTCCATGCACACATTATTCATACTATAGCCTTATAGCCCATTACCGATGGTTATATCGGTTGTTAAAGGCCCTGAATCTGAGTGTTAGGCCCGAGCCGCAGGCAAGGATCTATAACGAGGGAGAGTGCCTTTAACAGCCCATATAGCCTGAGGCAGATGCCCTATAATACTATTAGAACATTGCACCCACTGAGTGTATAATGTTCTAATTTAAAAAGGCACAAACAGAAAGGCAAACATCGGTATGTTCGAGCAAAAGGCATATTCTAGCCATTATAAGCCCAGCATTGTCTTCAATGGAGCTCTCAACATTCCAGTGTCCTAATGAAACCTTATAATCCACCATAGTGGGCTATACCAGCCTGCCTGAGTGTTCGGCGAATGCCTTTAACAAGAGAACAGGACTTTAATGGCAGTATAGCTCAGCTATGGAGGGCTATAAGGCTATTAGAACATTCTGTCACTATAGGGCAGAATGCTCTAACAAATAAAACGAAGGCCTCATGGAGCCAGAGGGAATTGAAATCCCCTTGGGGTCTGTGAGGCCTTTCTTCACAGCAACAGCTGTGACTGAAAACATTGAAATGTTAGAGATACGGGCTTCTATTAGCCATTAGAAGCCCGGAGCACTCCATTGTTTTCAATTTAGCTCCCAACATCCCAATGTTCTAAGAGTACATTATACCCTGTATGTGTAAAAAATGTCCTGGATGTGTTTGCATGCATCCATAAGCCCTCATTACAAGTTCAGGGCTAGCATTAGATCCCTGTGCAAACAGGGGTTTGCGCGGCGATTGGAATTACAAGCTTTGTGATAATTTTCACACCCTTGCAGTTTTTCTCTTAGAGATTCAGGGAGATAAAACATATCAAAATGTATCAGGGGTAAAAGGCCCAGAAAAAAGGCAAGACACAGAATTAGGCATGTTTGAAAACGATTTTGCGTATTGTGCCTCATTTTCAAGTTGTAAACTCATGATATAAGGTTTTTACCACAAACAAATACTGCCCGAAGTAACAGTAGGTACCAGGCGTGGCAGACACTCCACTGTACTCCGCCCAACTACTAATGAGGGCTGTGGTCTTTCTTTAATCTGCTCAGTGGTATAGCAAGAGTACCATGGACCCTGGGGCAAGCAAGTAATATATATGACGTTCCTGTCCATTGGTTTGATAGTGAAGTACAGCCATAATTAAGTGCATTCAGCCCCTAGCACGTCTGAGCCCCACTGCTAATTTTCTTACTGCACTCTAAATCATACCAACATTTTTTCGTATTTCTGCTAATAACCGTGTTAATCTTATGAAATGCTTTCACCCAAATTATTTTTGCAATGAAAGGTTAGTGTGGTACGCCTTTGCACCTTAAATCCAGAGATAGAAAAACAGTACAACTAAAAGAGAAGCAACTTAATACAAAATGGCCTCCAAACAGAAGTGAATGGTAGGACAATAGGAAATACAAACACATTTTGTGAAGAATATGCTGTTGAAGCATGATGAGTGGCTATTTTGGAACATTTTTCAATTTACAAAAGAACAATGGTAAAAAAAAACAGATTCCAAACTATAATTGATCACAATGTTTGCATGCAAAATACCACAAAACCATATCAAAATGACTGAAAGCCACTGCAGTGAAACAATAGTAAAGGAGCATTTGAATATACTCTGATTCATCATTACATAGGAGAAGTATTATATATGGGATAAAGTCCCCCCTTCCATACAGTATAAGGATATTGGAAGTCACTGAGGAGTTCCATGACCTTATAGAGCAACGAGATGGAGGGCTGAGATCTTATAAAAGGTTATGGAACTCTGAGGTGAGTTGCAATATCCTTATCATGTACAACAGTGGGTACTTTATTTAAAGCATGGTCACATCATCACTTTACCCACAAACCTCTTAAATCTGTGGTGTGTCGCTGTTTCGTATGAAAAAGAGAGCATGTTTGCAAGCATGAAGAATGAAAATGGAATCTCTAGTGCAAAATTTAAATTAAAAAAAGATGGTTGATATTCTTTGCAAAAAGATATTAAAATCAGTTTAACACATCTGGTTTTAATATAAAAGGCACATATGCTCAAAATGTATAGAAAAATACAGAAATATTCGAATTTTTCTATAATTATCTATAAAGTTTAAAAAAAACGTGTTGCCATAAATTTCCCCTTTCTGCTTGTCATGGTGCAGCTAGAAATACAGAGCAAAAGAAAGAAAAGCAATGTTTTGCTTTCATTTTTTAAACAGCTGTTTTGAATGTACTCCATGACCTAACAAGCTTTTCCCCTTGACTGCTGACTCTGAAAGTAGGCATTGTGACATCATAATTCAATTGTAATCAGTTATTACAGTTGAGCGCCACACCATTCTTTATAATTGGCAACTGGATGCGTAACAATACACCTATTATAAAGAAATCAGAGACAGGATTTATACAGGGATTGTAGAATTCCATGTGTTATTATAAAATAAATGTGGTGAATTAATGACCTATGCCTACACTTTCTAGATTATGTAATATATTTAAAGTAATTAATGTATCTGTTCATGTGTAATAATTTGTACACTAATTGTATATGTTGGCATTGAGCACATTCCAACATTGTTTTAATAAATGTTAATGGGTATGGAGTATTAAAAAGATACAGTTGACCTCATTCTAAATTCGAAGGAATAGGTTGGAAGTAATAGGGTGGGTTAAATATCATATTTAGTAAATGCCATTACTGTAGGATGCGGTGTTTGCCAAGTTTCAGAAATACGTCTTATTCTGAGTTTTCGTCATTATAATGAGGCATAACATGCAGGATCAGTTTTTAACATATCAGATTCAGCAGGTTATGCCTTGTTTCCCCAGTCCTTTGTTCCTGATTAAATTCAGCAGGAGTGACCTTTGGGAATCTAATAGTGAAGGAGTGAGAATGATCATACAACTCGTAATTCTGATACCTATGCAGACTCCTGTTTAGAGGGATCATAACTCAGCACTTCACTTGTAGTGGGGCTGGTGGCTCAGTGGACTAATGCATCCAATGCAGGGGCCTGTGTTCAACCTTATGGTCACAGGTTCAAATCCCAGCGGGTCCACTCAGCCTATCATCCATTTGAGGTCGATAAAATGAGTACCGTTGGGTAACAAAATACATCTGTTATTTCTGCGCAAAGATGCCCTGTTGCTGGGGTGAACATGTGCTTTACAAATACACCTGTTATGGAGTGAGGGCGTGGTATAGCAGTCTGGGATAAAATTAAGATCAAGGCCTTGAAAAAGAATGCCCCAGAGGGAAGGTGCCATTTAATACACCTTGCAAAATCAGACATCCGGAGTTTCTGAATTTATTGGGTATCTATTCTGTGTTTTTTTCGGGGAATAAAATGTGGATTTTGGTGCTTAATGCACCAAATTTCACGTTACTGTAAATATCACATTTTTTCTCCTGTTAAAATCTGACGGGTTGAACGGTCTGATATTTAAGGAAGGGTGCAGACTTTATTACACCTGGTACAAAAAGGGTGCGGTAAACTCCGCACAACATGGTATTCCCAACCCCACGCAAACAGGGGGTTTTGCAGGAGTCTTGAATCTGCATTCCCCTTATAATCAGGGCCTCTGAGTAATGTAGGCATCTGTCAAGTGAAACAAAATAAAAAAGCAGCTGCCAATTTAAGAATAAGGAGACACTGTGAATATATTTGGGATTATAAATAAGTATGTCTCTTATATGATTTTAAACTTTTAATGATACCATGTTTTTATCATGAACCTAAAAAGGTAGGAATTACCCCTCAATGACAAAGTGGTACACCTGTTAATGGTGACTGATATGAGAACAGTAAAACAACCCTGACAATGAGGTTAGAGAGCGAAGTGACATACTTATGAAGTGGTCCTAGCATGTTTAGTTTAGAAGAAAACTACAATAAAGCTTATTTAGCAAAAATAGGACAAAGTGCAATAATTATCATAAACAAAGGGAAGAGAGAGAGGAAGAGGGAGAAAAAAGAAAGAGGGCGGGGAGAAAATATCAAATGATATAACAAAGTTTATGCAATTAAATGTAGCAGTTGGCATACGAGAAATCCTCTAATAAAACTATATAAAATAACCAAGAGAAAAATCACAATATACAAGAAATTAACCTTATTAACATCAAGGAGGTTTGGAAACTTCTTCAGTGCGAGGAACATGTAAAAGTGAGGATTGAGCGGACATGTTCAAAAAGTCAGTGATAGGCAACCATAATAAATCGCGTTTAATAGCAAGTGTAATGGGGTAAACATAGGCCCTGTCTAATCTGTGATTATAACAAACTCCATACCACCAAGCTTGGTATGTTTAACAGCATGTTTCCTAGCATGTTTAACAGTAATCTTTATTGTGATTCCAAGTCATCCCTGTTATAGTCTTGACTACATGAGGCTTAGCCTCCCCTTGAGTACGACACAATTATTCTAAGACCTTTCTAGTTAGTTACTTCCAGTTACTTTTGTTATAAACATGATTTTTTACCTTTTCTTCTTCATCCTCCTACATACCCATCCTCCTTTTTGCACCTTCTGTCTGATACAAAGTCTTGGGCCTACTTATATAACACATTTCTGGAGTACATTTAGTAGCACTACCCCAAGACTACTCATGTACTACAAATGTCTAAACATTAACCGACAGGTGGAGGTCTACTCCTCTGCCTCTGTCTTTTCTGCACATAAATCTCTACCCCGACTGAGAGGATGTCTTTACATGTACACCTACGTTTTAGTAGTGAATGTGGAAGTGACGTGAGGAGTGTCTGGAAAATGGTGAATACTTACCACTAAGGCCCTGTTTATAAATTGGTCATTATATTCCGATTTGTGCATAAGCCCCTGTCTACTCATGGGTTGGAATTGCGAGTTAAAGGGTTGAAGGGTATTTAACACATCCGATAATTATCAGATGCGTTAAATACCTCAACCTTCATTATAGTTTGGCAGCCCAAAACCTTCTGAAACCTAATGGGGGGAGAGCATATGATATTAACAGCATCATGCTGATTTTGGTGAGTTTAGCACAAAATTCCACATTATTCCCCACCAACTCATAATAGGTGTTGTTTATCACATCCGATAAAAATCATAGCCCATGGTAATAGTTATATATCAGGTGCGATAAATGACACCTAGATTCGTAATCAGGCTGTAAATGTGAGGGTATTAGGGAACAGTAAGGAGGGGTTAAGGGAGGACTAGGGAGGTATTGAGGAAGAGAAATGCAACCACCCACTAAAGAGTAAGGCCCTACCTGGTCACAATTTTCACTTCTAAAGTTACACTAGCAAAATTTACCCAAATCAGTCATAAATGGGCGGCAGCTCAGACTTAGAGTAAATCCAGCACCACACATGGCCTCTCACAGGTCGGCCAACACCCTCCCATAGAGAGTACTGGAGCCAGGGACTTAAAATAAAACCCTATTTGAAATAATGGCAAAAAAAATAATCATTTGGGGGGGATTTTTAGAAATACATATAAATGTAATTTAATGCTAAATATATATAAATAAAACAAAATAATATTTTTATGGAAAATTTTTACTTTAAATTAAAAAATACAATTAACTTTTCTTTAAAGTAATTATATTAATTTAAACTCATTTTATGCACCATTATTAGTACTTTTGACTCCATAATAAGTACATGTAAACATTTTATTATAAGTAAGTTTATTAAAGAAATAGCAACAAATATAATTGTAATTTCATATATTTAAAGTAATTAAATATATAATTAAAAATTATTTTACTAGTGATATAGGTCTTTTAAAATGTTGTTCTACATTTAAAAGAAATATATAAAATTCATGTACATTGATATTTAATATTAAAATATTAGTATTTATTTTATTTTATTTTAACAAACTTTCCACCTTTCGCTAAACTTTACCTTAGGGAGGTCTCCCCCCTAGATGGCGCTGAGCTGCACTTACATGTGCAAAGTTACTAGTAGTACCTTTACATTATAAATTAGGCTCCAACCCCTTAATATATGGGGTGAAGACATGGAAGTCTACACTTTTCACTAAATTTAGACTTGTAATTGGTGAATAGTCAGAAGTAGTACATTTACTACACAGCGTAAGAGTGAATTTATGCATTTACTCAGAAACCATCCAGGGACGATGGGTAGGATCAAAAGTGCTGCTATAAGGAAAATCTGGATTTCAAGCAATGAAGATTACAAGTAACCAAACCATTACAACCTCGCCCGTCTTGCTAATCACAGTCCTTACTACAAGAGGATGTATTCAATCAGGAGTTGGGACTGGCAACATCTAGACCCAAAATGCACAACTGAACCCAGAGCAAACCATCGAAGAATGGAAAATAAAACACCATTTCCAAATGTTGAAGAATATGAATTCCCAGTTATCAGTCTATTGTTTGGTGTAAAGGGGTGTATAGATACTAACATGCAGATAAAGTGCAATAACTCTCCATTATCTCGTATCCATCCATCGGATATTGCTCTATTAGACCACACCTGGATCATCCCTCTTGACGAATCAAGTGCCTCTATTTACATTTCGGCTAGGAATTATCAGAAATGTGCAGGCAAGATTATGTGGAGGCAAGATGCACATCTGTTGGCATCCTTGTGACTGAAAGTAACCTAGTGGCAGGTTCTCAAAGAGGTCCTTTGATTAGTAGATGCTGTTATCAGTCTTACACAGACAAGTTAGTCGGTGTTGCTAAACAAGGTGAAAAGTGTGCATGATTAAATCATTTTCTGATGTAACGTTGTTAACACAAGATAGTTATTAAATAACATTACCGTAAATTGACAAACATGATAGAAAATAAAAAGTACAGATTTCTCATCAGGCATAATATGTGGTCCTCAGTTTACTTTTATGCAATTGAGCATTTGTTTAAATATATTAACACCCAGTAACAAGGGAAGATTTAAATTTAGGCACTGAAAAAAGTCTGAGCAGTTTTATTGTATAAAATAAATGAAATGACAGGTAATGAAACATCCGTTTGCGAGTTCAACGACGATTGTATGTCAGAGAATGATTTAGATAAATAGTTTCTGGCATAAATATTGTAACCTCTATCGTTTACAGCAACATTGTATCACTGAGTTTAGGGGGCGATATTATTTCAAACAATCTTTATAATGCGATATTTAAGACAGAAAATATTCTGACTATAGTATTTTGGTGCCCAGCCCTCAACGGTTTTAAGTATTACAGAAAAGGATTCATTTCTGTGAAGTGACCCATGAACCTCAGAGAGGTACATGAGAATATGATAAGGTGACGCATGTACAGCCATGCACTACAAAATGCTGCTACAACAGCTGCTGGCTCTGGGAATTTCTTATGATGTAACGTGCAAGGTGTTGTCCTGACACGTTAAAAGACAAAAAATAATAATTTACCAGTCTAACATTTTTCCTGGTCTGCATCACATATCTCATCACCATTAAATGACCCTACTTCGAGGCAAGAAAGAGAAATGTCATAAGAGGGACTGGCTGATTAATATCTCAAACAGGTGTTGACTAGAGGAATGTTTTCTGGATGTGTCCAACTATTTCCTCTGGATTTACTATCGGTTCTATGTTATTGCAGCGAGACTGGTGAACTAACTTCTTACCTCATGTAACCTATTCATTAAGACACAATTAGAGTCAAGAAAACCATACTATATATGACAAGGAGTTGCTAGTGATAAAGGATGCGTTTGCTCAGTGATAATAATGTTGAAGGGATTTCCTATCACAAAAGTCTTGGCTTAATAAAGTCTTTGATAAGATGGAGCATGGACAGTGGGCACTGTCCTTCTCTCGGGTCCAGTATGAGATATTATGCAGACTGGGAGAATCACACGGACAGCCTCATTGGTGAAAAGTAAAAGGTTTGGAAGTCTCTGAAAATGTTGGCTATTACTAACCCTGGGCGTAGTTCGCGAAGTACCACTACGCAAAGCTATGCAAAGTGCACTTCGCACTACGCGAGCTACGCGTAGCACTTCGCGAACTGCGTAGTACCCTGCTCGCACTGTGCAAGATGCCATTTTCAATGATTGCACAGTGCGGACAAGCATCCAGCACTGTGCAATCATTGAAAACGGCATCCTGCACAGTGCGAGCTGTAGTTTTCTGCCGCTCGAGTAGATTTTTACTCGAGCGGAAGCTTTCTCAACACGGACTGGTAGTTTCTAATCGCGAGCGGTCGCGAGCATACGTGACCACTCTCAATGAGAAACCTGACCTCCGCGCGTTGAGAATCTCGCCGGAATGTTAATTTTCCATGCTCGCGATCGGCAACTTGATGTTGCTGATCGCGAACAAGGAAAAAGTCTCGCCGGGATGTCATTTGCTTGCTCACGGTCGCCAACTTGATGTTGAGGACCGCGAGCAAGCAAAAAATGACCGCTGCACTACGCAACGCTACGCATGTTTGCACTGTGCTACGTGCAATTCGCGTAGTGCGAAGTAGCGCAAACTTCGCAAACTACGAGAGCGTAGCGTAGTGCTTTGCCCAAGCTTAGCTATTACCCCGGCAGAGGATCAAAATATGTGGTGCAGGACTAAGGGGTGGGGGGTGTAGAGAAGGATCAACCAAGGATGTCTACAAGAGAAGCCTACATTGAGAACAAAATGGAACAATCCTTTATATCACAATCAGATGTTGCATGTTGCCGGGACACTTCCGTTGGAGGTAGCTGCGCGCTATACAAGCTTTCATAACATAACATGTACCAGGAAGAGAGCTGGATTCTGAAATTGGAAGAAGCTGTCATGGGTTAACTCTGACTGGACATCAAGGAAGCCGTAGATGAGATTATTCATTTTTAATACTTGCTGATGGCCCTCCGTAAGGGAGGATGTTAATGAAATCCTTAAGTGCTGTCACATTTGTGCACACCTTAAGGCTAGTCATTTTCCAGTAATCAGACTTCTGCAGTCTTTGCCTACTCACCGCAGCTGTAGGCAATGCAGTCCACGAACTTTATTGGGAATTAACGGCTCTCAGAGAATCACAAATTACACATGTACCTCATCATCCATAGGGGAGCACAGTTTATCTTCCTGCTGCTTTTGAAGTTCTTGCTGTGGCATTGCTGGGCAGTGTGTGCAGCAGTTACCATACAATCCTTAACCACGCAAGTCGGTATAATGACTTGCCTTAAGGAGGCGCTGGACTTCAGAATATTATAATGTACTATTCCAACTCCAGTCTACGCAACAGTAGGGAAGGTGTTGGACTTAAAATCGAACGCTAGTCCAACAATCCGCTCCCTAATGCACATTGTGCGCCCCCTAATGCACGTTGTTGTAACAACTTGCATTGTAAAATAACATGTGGTAACATCGCAGTTGGGGTAGTGACTGCATTGTAATTGCAGATCGTGGTAGTGACTGCCTGGTAAAGGATGTTTCCCACCATCTGTCCTATTCAGAGTCTTTACACCTCTAAGCACTCTAAATATGGTGGACGGGACATTAGCTGAGTTTTGACAAATGTCATTCATCCAACACACACTTAATACGTCTGGAAGATGTGTGGTTCATGTTTTGGTGTAGGTACAATGGGCTTGTGGTATTATTTCAGGATGTGGACTGTAAAATGGTGGCAGCACTTTTGTCTGGGAGTGTGGCATAGCAATGCTTAATTTGCTGGCACCAGCACTTAATTGTCAGCACCAGATCTTGTGACAGGCTGTCTCAAAGTGGCACTGTCTGGACAATTTAATGATGACCCCAACAAAAGTTAATTATCAATTTGACATACATTAAGAATTACTATTACCTGCCGAAAAAGCCATTTAATAGCTTTGGGGACCTGGAATAGTCAAAATTGTCACACTTGCAGGTGTATGATGGTTAGTAGTTGTATTGTTACTATAATTGGCAGCACTGCAGGGGCAATGAATGGTGCAAGCTGAAGCGGCTTCCTGATGAAAGTCCTAGTACTTATTTACTTTGTTTACAAATTAAGCACTGAACACAAGAGGGGCTTGTTCCCTTTACTTTAATGCCATTTGCTGTGTAATACCTACAGTGTCGGATTGGCCGTAGCTGCACTGGGCGTTTCCCTAGTGGGCCGCAAGGATGAGGGCTGGTTTTGGACCCCTGGAGGGCCGATTTTGTTACTGGAGCCGGTTTTGCAGCATTGCTACAATATCAACTCCTTGTAACAAAAGCAGCTGAAGTGTTTTCCAGCCCCCCCCCCCCTCTACACTCCCCCCTCCCCTCACGGCAAGCTCAATTGCCAGGCCTGGTTTGCGTTCCTAGTCCGGCCCTGAATACCTACTCCCCGGACTATCAGTAAGTGCACGCAATGACACCTTTCGAACAAGGGTACAAGAAAAAAGAACTTGCTATTCTTCTCTATAGGCAGTGTCCCATCTCACCGCTGTGAAAACAAAGGAGTAGAATTAGTTGAAACATCTTGAGCACCTGCAACATCTGGCGCTTAGTTATTGCTATTGATTATGGCCTATTGAGAGCAAGAATAACTGGTTATTAGAGGAAGGAAACATGAATATAGGACCCAGAGACGCACAAATGGAGCAGGGATGCGATCTTAGTTTACCTCCAGGCGCTGTATTACAGAAACTTCGTACATGTGCAAAAAAAATGAAATTAATTTACTCTATTTTTGCTGCTTGTGTCAGTAAAAATAGCATGAATTGGTTTCCCAATATTTGTGCTGTGCTGGCGTAAAACTAATAAAGAGAGAAGACATGTTTATGGCTTAGTAAAAGTTAAAGATGGGACTATATATTATGAACCATGGTTTTGTGACTTTTTATTAGACCTATAGGAACAGTAGTATAAACTGACTTTGCTCATTTATTTTAAAAAAATGATTATTCATGGAATATGGTTCCTTTTTTAAAATCTCTATGGCACGCATACAAGGCTTCATTAGCAACACCTATATTAAATATGTTTAGCAATTGTTCTATAGTCTATTTTCACATATTTGCAAAATTAGAAAGGGTGGTCTTCTGTTATGTAAGTAGTCAAGTCGGGCAAATTGATTTTGTCTTGTGTTTGCCGGGTGCATTTTCTGTGTTATTGCCCCAGGTACATTATGGAGATTTTACCTGTAGCCCCTCCAGTGATGACATTATCCTGTATCTTGGCCTGAACTTTACCTCAAAGCTGAAATATATATTCTCATTGACTTTTCGTGCTATGTTCAGAGAAGGTAAAAAGTTCCAAATCTCCAGAAATAAAACAGATTGCCAACAGAAATGGGCATCGTATTATGCTCTCCTCACCGCTGTTCAGATAAAGTCTTTGACTTATAATAAAATGCACGTCATGTTTGGGAAAATAGAGAATGATAGCAATGTATATATTCTAAGGATACATTGAAATTAAATGCTAGTCTGCTAGCCTTGCACTACTGTGCAGCGTAGCATACTTTCAACAAGCAGGGTATTATTAAAAGAACAAAGATTAAACAAGTATTGTCAAAGCCGTAGGCCTGGTTTGAATGTGCTACTGGAGGCAGACAGCATTTGTGCATGGCTATGGGTCTCATTATGAGTTTGGCGGTTCTGGATCAGGGCGATTCAGCACTGCCAAACCTGCAATCTGCCCGCACACCAGATTATGATACAAATCGTTGTCTGGCGGGTGGGCAGTGTGGTGGTCCAGGCTCAACGAGCCTTTAATACTGTCCAGCCATAGGACCGCCACAGCGCATCCCAGCAAGGCATAGACTGTAAAGTCCATGCCATGCTGGAATTGGGGGGGGGGGATGTTTGCACATAGAGTGGCACAATATGAGGCCCCCTGCATGCACCTTCCTGCATGGAGTAAGGGGGGCCCTGTAGGGCCCCCTTTGTTTCCCCACCAGATGGTGGTACTGATCGCCATGTAAGACTGGTGGTCGGGAAACTCAATATTTGCATGGTGGTGCCACAGCAGCGCCGCCAGGATATTCTGAGTCCCTGACTGCCAGTGCGGCGGTGGCTGGACCACCGCACTCCTGTGAGTCTGGTGGTCCATAGGCCGCCAGACTCGTAAAAAGGTCATATGTTTTCATGTGCGAGCACTTTAAATCAGACATATTGGCTTTACCAGAGCTTCCTAGTAGTTTTTTACACTATTAAGATACCTTTCAAAGCATCCTCTATTTCCATTCAAAGCACCTAGTATTACAATATATTTCTGGGCAATAACTCCTAGGTTCAGCCTGCAACTCCTGTCTTACTATTCACAACTAGGCCTGGGCGAAGCACTACGCTACGCTCGCGTAGTTTGCGAAGTTCGCGCTACTTCGCACTACGCGAACTGCACGTAGCACAGTGCGAACACGCGTAGCGTAGTGTTGCGTAGTGCTGCGGTCATTTTTTGCTTGCTCGCGGTCCTCAACGTCAAGTTGGCGACCGCGAGCAAGCAAAATGACATCCTGGCGAGACTTTTTCCTTGTTCGCGATCGCGAGCATGGAAAATAAACCTCCCGGCGAGATTCCCAACGCGAGGAGGTCAAGTTTCTCATTGCGAGGGGTCGCGTATGTTCGCGACCGCTCGCGATGAGAAACTACCAGTTCGCGTTGAGAAAGCTGCCGCTCGAGTAAAAATCTACTCGAGCAGCAGAAAACTACAGCTCGCACTGTGCAAGATGCCATTTTCAATGATTGCACAGTGCCGGTTGCTTGTCCGCACTGTGCAATCATTGAAAACAACATCTTGCACAGTGCGAACATGTTACTACGCAGTTCGCGAAGTGCTACGCGTAGCTCGCGTAGTGCGAACTTCACTTTGCGTAGCTTCGCGAAGTGCTACTTCGCGAACTACGCCCACCCTTATTCACAACATGCTCAGCATCCTTCAGATCTCAGTCAGCTTTCCTTGAATTGGATTTTTGGAAATACTGAAAAGTGCTGAAGATTTTTTTCTTGAGACAGATGTTCAGACTACAGACCACTTTGTCAGTCGCGACCGATTCAGGAAAGCGGTGGGGCGGGGCGGGGCTGGGACGAGGTGCGGGTGGAGTCGACAGATGACGGAATAGGGAAAATAAATAAATTAATTAATTAAACCGTCTGTCTGTGGGCTTCCCACCTGCCTTCCCGCACCGCCCCAGCGAGATTATCTGCACCGGCCGCGACTGCTTTGTCCTTGCACGTTTCTAAGACTAGTGCATTTCCCTTCCTCTCCCACAACACTCGGACGCAATCTGGGGTAGTGTGAGCGCTGTTCAAAAGATAATGAAATAAATTAAAATCCCATGAGAAAGTATGCTAAGTCAATACCTACGTACATCCATAAAATATCTACGTATTATCATTTGAGAAAAGGATACATACACTTCACAAGTCCACAAAGGAGTGAATTTAATCCGTTCAGCATTTATGCATTCAAAGACAGAAGATTTCTGTAGTGGTTACTTTCAAACTTAAACAGCAATGACCCCTCAATAACTATCCTTAGTACCTGCAATCACTGAAAGAATTTATCAACCTGTCATTCCCACCTTATGACTCGAAGACGAATGGGGCCAGTAATCCTGTTAGGCCCATGGTCTGATGGTACAAAGTGCCACATACGAGTCAAAGATCCAAAAAGGGTCTGACTGATGCATCTATAGTGTGTCGCACTTAGGCTCATGAGCATCAGATCCTTGTGAGGTGTTCCACAGCCATTTACATACAATAAAATGAATGAAAATCATTTACATAGGGGTTATACAAAACCTCTGTGATGACTCGGGCTCTATAAACCTATGTTGAATAATTCATATAGATAAACAGACCAGGGAAGTTTGCTAACAGCTACGAACAATATATTAGTTATCTTACAGCACTGTAACGTACACTTAAATTTGTTTTTAGTGGACTGTGTTAAAAAGAAACTTTTTGACCCTTGCACCTCATCTAGAAGTTGCATTTAGGCAGGATGTTTGGTCGTAGTATGTGCTTTAGCACTTTATAGAGTACTAGTAAAACTCTTCAAAAAATGGTGCAGCTGTTATGCATTTACAAAACATGTGTGCACATTGCACAAGTCAAAAAAGCGGGGTCAATTCCAAATAGCTAAAAATAATCACATTGTTCTCCTGAAGACCAGACCTCTTTACTGTAAACACATTCCATGGGGCGGGAAGCAGATTCCCCTTGTGGATACTAATCGGTAATATGTATTGTATTGTATTGTAATTGCATTTATATAGCGCTTACTGCCCCTGACGAGGTGTCAAAGTGCTTTTTCGGTGAGTAGCACGCTACTCCGGAACCCAAAAGGATTAGTGTTGAATTAGTATAGTGAAATATAAAAATTAATTTGAGCGGTGGATAGGTTAGTCAGTTATTTGGATTCCAAAGGATAGCGAAAGGATAGAAGAGGGAAAAAAAGATTTGTATTTACATAGCACTTGTTACCCCTGATGGGGTGTTGAAGCACTTTTTTGGCGAGTAGCACGCTACTCCAGAAACCCATAAAGGATTAGTGGTGAATTAGTATAGTGAAATATGAAAGTAATTTGAGTGGTGGATATTAGTCAGTTATTTGGAGTGAGAAGGATAGTGGAGGGATAGAAGAGGGAAAAAGGTTTGCATTTATATAGCGCTTGTTACCCCTGATGGGGTGTTGAACCGCTTTTTTATGAACATGCTCCCCTCCCCCCTACCTTACTGAGCGAGTATTGAATTGAAGGAACTGGGGCATCTATGGCGAACTGACAGCTGATCCATTTGTGAGCATTGGGTCCATGTCTAAAAACCCACTTAATACAACTGAGTCACACACTTGTGCACTGCCACTTTCAATAACACTAGTTCAGAATACTTGCTTAACATGTTACCATAGTAAAGGTTAAAGTACTTCTAGAAAAGCTAAAATAGCAGGGTATTCATGGGCTGAGAAAGGTGTGTCTCTCACACAATTATAATATAATTGGTAAATACTCACATCCCTGTCATAGGCTTGGACATACTAGTATGTAGCTTATGAAAGTAATTACCTTTATAAAAATTATTCAAAATGCTACCACAGGAGCTGGCATGGTCCTATTTGCACTGGCAGGTATTTGTAATGGCCACCATTAGCACTGCAATGGTACCAATGCCCCTAATTCAAGCAAGGAAAATAGATCCCAGTGTCCCTTAGCTGGGCAGTAAAAGACAGTCATATTAAGGGTACAATATGCCCCTCATACATTTTACCCAGTGTACAGCACCTCCTGCAGCAATGATAGTTACTCCCTTCATAGCTGCTGCATGACATAGCAATGTTGTTTGGGACTAACCCTACCCCTCACCCTCAAACCAACCCTTTCTTCCATGCCACTGAAAATGTGTGTGGCAGCGGGGAAGGTGGCTTGCCTGTGGTGTCATGGGTGATGACAACTCCTGCAGACTAGGAATTTTAGCCCTGCACTCCTTGCTTGCAGTGGACTTACAGCCATGGTTATAGTAGTGGTAGTGGTGGTACTGGGGAGCATCAATTGTAACATCCAGACTCTTAACTGCTTTAGCAGGCTGAGGGCAGATAGTGAAATCAGCTGGCCAAGAAGAAGGGCGCCGAAGATTGGGATTTATGTTGGTGAATAAAATTTTCATGTAGTCTTTGTCTACTTTCTGCTTCCTATGTCCCATCCAGTTTTGAACTTCTGAGAGACAGCTTAGAAGAAGACATGTATCGCTGATGAGTTACCAAGTCTAAAATGTAGTTTGGTGTCATCTGCATACAAGTAAATGTTTAGCCCTTAGAAGGAGATGATCACAGTGAGAGGTTTCAAATATAGAAGAAATAGATAATAGGATGGTGTGCGGCCATGAGTGACTTCACAAATACAAGCAGCAGATGAAGCTTGATACTGACACAGCTTAAGGTGTTGCGTATGTCTGACTAGAAAGGAAAGAAACAAATCTAACATCTTATCTATAAAACCAGTGGTACATAGTTGGCGAATGAAGAACTTATATTCGATGTTATTGAAGGTAGACACCAAATTTGATCAAATTAGCACTTCCATGACTATTGTCTGCTGCCTGATGAAGATCGTTCAATACTGATAAGAAGTTCAATGATGTGATGGGGCAGAAACTGAGATTCGCATCTTCTAAAAGGTCCTTAGAGGCCAAGAAGCAACATAACAGACTAGATACCTCAGACTCAGAGATCTTAGCTGCCACTGGGAGGGAGGTTATAAGGGGATAGTTGGATATAAGGCAGGTCGGGCTTTTTTAGTCATAGCATGTTTTCTTTTAAAATATTTGGAATCTGCCTGGAAGAGAGAGATACATTAAGTATCCCCAAGAAAGTCAGAGCCAATAGATCCTGAAGGGGATTGAACTGTTAAATGGGGATGGAATCCTGAGATCTTGACCTGTGGCGTGAGATCAGTGTAGTATTGTGTTAAAGTTATGCTTTTTATTTAAGTGCATGTTTAGTTATTTTAGAAGTAAGAACCTTCAAGTGTACATTCTATGTTCCACATTCTTGTTGTAGCGAGTAGAACTTGGAGATCAGATTCTGCTTGGAGCTTGGAGAGTTACAACATGATTTTATTACCAGGAATAAATTACTTAATTCTACGAAATTGATTCTTCGATTTACTGACCTGATACTACAGAAATTTGTCGACGATTTTACTGAACTATTCGGATCTCACGCTCATCGATTCTGCGAGAACGGAGTAATCCCATTGCAGATATTTTCTTCTTTCCTCCATCGTCAACAGAAATTCCAACCTCCAACTTCAACTATTTCAAGCGAGTTTCATTGCGAGTGCTTTTAATATCTATATTGGGCCAGTTGAAACTTTTCTAGCTGTTTCGCTTATCATTCACGATTACAGTTAGTTAATCACCATTGCCCGCATTCAAATCGCACTCACCAACTTGCAGCATTCTTCAAACTCGGCGTTCCACTCCTTCATTCCTCTTCGGATTCATCACGTATCGACGCGGGCGCTAAGTATCTTGGGATACTTGTTGGGTCACGCTACGTGACCTCTACGTGCTGCCGTTTTGACTTCAGTGCTACCGGTCTCCTGGCAACATTCGGAGCGGATTTCAGCGTTTTGTCTCATTTAAGTTTAATTTCCCCTATACTGTGATTACACGCTTCATTTCGAACAGGCTCCTTGATTTCTGGTCAGTTTATTTTATTATTATTCATATTTTAAAAAAATAATTAAAAGAAAAATGGAAAGAAGCGCAGAGAGCTCATCTGCTACTTCTAATGTTGTAAACAATTTAGCTGTGGGTATTAACTTAAACACTCCAAAAGAATTTCTCACAAGTCCTGGTGAACCTGTTGTTAAGTGGACAGATTGGAAGGAACATTTACTTAATTACATCGCAACATTGGAGGACAATAGTGGTATTCTCTCACCTGAAAGAAAAAAAAGGATCCTTATGCATTGTCTTGGTCCTGAAGGTTTGAGAATCTATAACCAAATGAGAAAACAGAAAGGGCTGGCGATATTGATATTTTTAAATGTGCTATTCTGGATTTAGATAATTACTTCTTCCCCATTGTTTGCGCTCCCATCTCCGGACGTACATTTTATAAAAGGAAACAGCAACCAAATGAAACCATTGAGGATTACATTTCTTCGCTTAAAATTTTGGCTATTCCGTGCAAATTTGGTACTCTCCATGATGACATGATTAGGGATCAATTGGTTGTTTGTCCAAAAAATAAAAGTATACAAGATAAACTTTGGATCGAAGGAGATTCTAGTCTTAAAGATATAATTACTTTGATTAAAAAGGCTGAACTTTCTGAAAGAAGTGCGAAGGGAATTGCAGATAGTACGGAAAAACCTACTGTCAATTTAATTTCGTCAAAGCAAAAAGGGAAGTGCAACACTAATTCACAAGAAAAGCGTTTCGTCAACTACAAGTCTTCTGATAAAAGTACTTCTAAATACCAAGGGAATTTTAGTTGTTATAGATGTGGTAGCACCAAACTCAATGCTAGTTCTGAGAAATGTTACGCAAGGTCTTCTAAGTGTCTCAACTGTGGAATTGTGGGTCACTTAGCTAAAGTCTGCAATAGAAAAAAAAATAACAAGAAGCCTAATCAAGTTGCTTTCCTTACTGAAAATTCTGATTCTTCAGAAAGTGACTTTGATGATGCTCAGCTTGTTCATACCTCCTCCACAAATCAAAAAAAAATTGTTCTTAACATTTCAGACTCAGATAAAAGCAGTTATTACTTTTGGTGGTATTACTTTACAGGTGGCTGCTGATTCGGGATCCCCGTTCACAATTATAGCTCGATCTATTTGGGAAGATAAGTTTGTTAATGTTCTGGGTCCACATTTGGAACCGTCTTATATTTCTCCTGAGAGTTTTACGGGAGAGAAAATAAATATGCTTGGGTTCAGAAAACGTAAATTTCAATTTAAAGGAAGACAAGCATTGTGTAAACTTTATTTTAATAGAGAAGATAATCAAATTGTGTCATGAGGGTCATTCTGGAATTACTCGTACTAAACAAAGATTTAAAGCTTTATATTGGTGGCCTGGAGTTGATGTAGCTGTGGAACGTTTGGTCAGAGATTGTGTAAATTGTGAAATTGCTGATAAATCTCATAAAACGCTTAATCCTCCTTCTTTTCCTGTGCATTGTCCAAATGCTCCTTGGCAAGAGATTGCTTTAGATGTTATGGGCCCCATTTCTTGGCAGGATGGTTCCACTAAATACATCATTGTCCTTGTGGATATATTTTCTAAGTGGTTTGAGTTAAGTTTAGAAAATCGTGTAAATTCAACATCTGTCGTTACATTTTTGGATTCTGTATTCCTTAGGGAAGGTTTTCCAGCTTGTATTTTGACTGATAACGGAGTACAGTTTAAATCTGATGAAATGAAGCAGTATTTACGCGCTTCTGGAATTGAACAAAAGTTTACTGCACTATATAATCCAAGTGGCAATAGTGTGGTAGAGAGGATTAACAGAATTATCAAAGGTATTATTCAACTGTCTAACAGGTCTAATTTATCTTGGGAGAATGAATTAAAAACAATGATTTGGTCCTACAGAGTCACTAGTCATCCTCCTCTAGGTTGCACTCCTTTTTCTATCATGAGAAGTAGGATTCCATTTTCAAAGGCGTATCCTAGTTGGATGAATAGGAATTCTTGTATTCATTCTGATTGGGATAACATCAAACGTCGTATTGAGATGTCTCAATGTAAAAATAAGTCTTATTTTGATTTGAAACATGGTTGCAAACCATGTAATCTTTCTGTTGGTCAATGGGTCCGTGTTAAGCTTGCTAAAAAAACTCCTAAAGGGGTTAGCAAATTTAGTCAACCTCATCAGATTGTTAAAATAAACAATAATACTGTTGTTCTTGATAATGATGAAGTTTGGCATATGAATTGTATAGCTGTTTGTAAAAATTCCACAAATGATTTAGACATTATGCCAACTAAGAAAACGTTTTGGTGGATGTTGGATTGTGATTTATGTTCAAACTCTTGTTCTCAAACTTTTATGGACGATGGTTCCTTACAAAATTCTAATGATTCTTTCGTAGATACTTTCACATCTACTGAGAGTGTTTCTCAACCTTCTTCTATGGGTGGAGTTTCTTCTAATGGTCAAGTGGTTTCTAATGATCTATCTCAACCTGAGTCTATTAGAACCTCTTTACCTGTAGTTGGCTGTTCTACATCTGATGATCTGAGAACCGCTTGTGGAAGAGTTATTAAGAAACCATCTCGCTTCAATGATTTTGTTTGTGATTCATTTCTTTGTTTTGTTTATTTTAAAGGGAAAGGATGTGTAGTATTGTGTTAAAGTTATGCTTTTTATTTAAGTGCATGTTTAGTTATTTTAGAAGTAAGAACCTTCAAGTGTACATTCTATGTTCCACATTCTTGTTATAGCGAGTAGAACCTGGAGATCAGATTCTGCTTGGAGCTTGGAGAGTTACGACATGATTTTATTCCCAGGAATAAATTACTTAATTCTACGAAATTGATTCTTCGATTTATTGACCAGATACTACAATCAGGTATAGAGGTGAGTCCAAACACCAAAAGGTTGCCAAAGCATGTTCAGGTGGAGATGATGTGATAAAGCATGATCAGGTGGAGATGATGTGATTATGGGAAAAGACATGCCCCCAGGATGATGTGCAGTATTGTTTCTAATGAGATACATTTTCTGCACAAAGTAGTCTAATAGTCCATTACAAAAAGATTATTAGCAGGGAGGTTCATTATTTGAAGAACCACTGGATGCAAATTCATCAAGGAAGTTTAAAAGCTATTTTTGTTCAATATTTGACTTTGCAATTTTAATTGATAAATAGTAGCTTTTTGACACCCTAAATGTATGTTGATAAGATAGCAAGGAAGCTTTATAGTGAGATCCAGGGTCGGGCATAGCTAGATCAAGGGTTGGACAGGCCTTTTATTCCACCAGTCACTTCCCATGAGTCAGAGCCTTGGAGGCCGGTTTTCAGGGCAGGGGCTGCTCCTGGTGCCTTTGTCACTTTCCCCAGTTCCCTGTAGTTAACTGCAGCAGGCACGGGGAGGCTTCAAGAGCGAGAGAAAGAGAGGGAGGGAGGTGAAAGCGCTAAACAGGTCTCCAACCTCTTCTGTAGTGAGAGCTACTTATGTTTAATGAAACACATTGAGAGCTACTAATATTATTAGTGTTGTATAGTTTCAACTTTGTTATATGTATATTAATTCAAACATGCAAAAGCTTTCTAATTTAATAAGCTGGTCTGCCCACAGTTGAACTGCTCAAAAGTAGCTGGAGAGTTACAGCAGCTCACAAGCTACTGATCGGAGACCCCTGCGCTAAGGTGATCAGAGAGAGGGAGAAAAGAAAGGGGAGAGAAAGAGAGAATAGACGATGTAAAGAGAGAGACTGCACAGGGAGATGGAGGGAGTGGGGCTGGTTTTAGATTTTTTGCTAGGGCTGCTTTGGTTCCCCAGTTTGGTCAAGGTTAAAACTAAGACCATCATCATAGGTGTGTCTCTTAACTACGTTCAGCATATCTAACTGTAGTATTAACGGATTGGAGATCATAATTAAAGCAGGGAGATGATTTAGATGTTGATTTTATTGCATTACTATGACTGGGGTCAGAGCACAGTAATCATAAAATAGTAAGATTTATATTCAAAAGAGGGGTTGAAATTATGTAACATTGAATTAGAAAAGAAATTGGGTGCAGCGCCTATTGTTCTTTATAAGGAAAAGATGCCATGAACAGCACTCTAAAACTCAGTCAATATGCTACTGGTGGTGGTTGTAATGGTGGTGTTGCTACTGATACTGGTAGTAGTGGTACTGGTATGGTTACTGGTGGTACTGATGGTGTTAGTTGTACTGGAGGTTGTGGTACTCATGGCACTCTGGGTAGTGGCATATGCAAGTGTGGTAAATGGTGGTGGTGGTACTATGGTGGTGGTATTGGGGGTGGTGGTACTGGTAGCAAGGTGATGGTGATACTAGTGGCGGTGGTGGTTTTACTGGTGGCAGCACTGCTGGTGGTACTGTTGGTGGTATTGGTACTGTTGATGATGGTACTAGTGGTGCTAATGTGGTGGGGGCCCTGATGATGATGTAATGGTTGTGCTAGTGATGGTGGTACAGGTATTAGTGGTAGTGGTACTGGTACAGGTAGTTGTGGTGGAGGTGGTGGTGGTGGTAGTAGGGATGGTAATGGTGGTGGTTCTGGTGGAAACAGTGGTGTTACAGGACGTGGTAGTTCTGTTGCTGGTGATACTGGAGGTAGTGCTAGAAGTGGTGGTGATACTGGGAAATGTGGTGTTACTGGTGGTGTGGCACCAGTGCTTGCACTGGTACTGTGATTTGTATATGGTGGGGTCCAAACTGGAGTGGCATGGTGAGCAAAAGAACAATGGATTTAACCCAGATCTGTGACTGGGGTGAGCGTTTAAAAAGTTTCAACATTCCGTTCATCATTTTATTTTGTGATGTTGCTATGTGTGCCCTAAGTGACTCAGGGTAGGTCCAGACATAGGTCCCTTGCTCGCTGCACCACTGGATTCAAGCTAGCATGGCTAATGAGGGGTGATACCCCGAAAACGATACCAGAATGCTTTTTTACGGTCTAGGGAGGACATGGCTTGTCAGTTCAGGCTGAACTGTTCTCATGAGGAGCAGGGTAAAGACAGATTTGCCAGTCAGTCAGTCAATAACTTTATTTCGGCCACTAGGACCATAAAAGTACATTACTACAAAAAGCTCATCAAACACTAAAAGACATAAAAGATATGTACACTTCCAATCGTATATTTTACATGTCTCACAAATGACTTCTTGTGCAATGATGGCATCCTCCAACTCTCTTAGAATCCATTAAAAAACGACCATTGAGTAAAAACATAAGCTAAAATGTTTACACTATTGAGCGCAAAGAAAAAAAAGAAGAAAGAAAAATATATTAAAAAACTGGGACAATGTACCCCATTCGTATGTACACTGTTATGGCCCTTTTCAGTTTCATCACATAGTTCTTCCCAGGGTGTTACTTTTGGAAACCTCGCCATATGTGCCACATTGTATTTAAAAAGCGTGATACAGCGAATACGATTGGAGGATGGGTATCATATTTTAAACTCTATAGGCTTCTAAGCAACGCACAAACCTTAAGTTTCTATATATTTGGATTAACCAGCATTTGCGAGGCAGTCGATATGCAGGGCAAAAAAACAATACATGAATTTCAGACTCTACCCTGTAATTGCATGCAGGACAATCACCCATATTCTCTGAAGCCCATTTGCTAGTGTGGACCAATAATGGAAGGTTCCCTAGTCTGAACTGCATGTACAATTTCCTGGCCATTGGAGGATAGATCACATCCAGGAAGTATTCTTTTCTATATACATCTTTTACTTGTAGGAACTCTGCTGTCATCCGACCGCCAGTAGTGCTTTCCTGTAGGGACAGTATGTTGGATTGCCTATAGTGTTACACTAGATCCAACCTAGATATCATTGGACATGATGTCTCAGGGGTTTTCCAGAGGTCCATCCTGTCTAGCCTTACAGAGAGATCCCTTATGTGGCAGAGCCACGGTATTTTCTTGGTGGTTGAGATAGACAGGATCTCCTTTAGCTCGGCTTTATAGATGGACAACTCCGGTGTCACCCATACCCGGCGCCAGAATGTAATAGGCCTAAGGGCAATCTCTTCGTCGATAGGCCTCATGCCCAAATCCATACGGAGGGGAACTAGGGGGGTGCTATGAGGAAGGCCTAGTAACTGCCTCATGAAGTTGTTCTCCACCTTCATGAGATTAGAGGTAGAGCAGTGCCCCATATAGAGTGGCCCCCCTTGCTTGGGCTTTGTATATTTCCACAACAGGGGCAGCTGGCTTAAATGCAGAGGTTCTATGCAGTTTCATGATCCCACCCACGGTCTGAGTTAAGCTGAGTCTTGCTTTGGCAATCTGGGACCCCCACTCAAAGTGCTCTGATAGTGTAATACCCAGATACTCGAATAACCTCACCCTTTCCAAGAGTGAACAATTTAGGGAGGGATTTGGGCGAGTGGTCTTGGGGGGTTGAAGACCATATATTTGGTCTTAGTTAAATTGATCTCCAATCTCCTCATATTTCAAAACTTCGCAAAACCATCAAGAGTGCGTTGTATACCCGTTGGCGATTTGGACAATAACAGGGTTTCATCCGCGAACATCAACGCGGGTACCTTCCCCAAGACTAGCTTAGGGGCATCATTATCCTTGATGTTATTAAGGTGGTCTATGAGCCCATTGATGTAAAGACAGAATAGAGTAGGGGCTAGAACGCATCCCTGGCGTACCCCCTTTTTAACGGGGAAACGTGAGGAAAGTTCCCGATGTTTTCCACATCTTACTTGTGCGTAGTTTCCGGAGTGGAGCCTCACTAGCACATTGAGGAGGTAAGGTGGAATCCCAAGGTCACTGAACACTTTCTAGAGTTTCTTCCTGGGTACAAGGTCGAAGGCCAACTTCAGACCAACAAAAAGATAGAGGCTGCCACCCTCTATAGTCACTGTTTTCCAGGAAAGTAGATGTAGTCTGAATATCTGGTCTACAGTTGACATATTTGTTCCGAAGCCAGCCTCTTAGGGACTTAGGATCTCCTCCTCCTCTATCCAACCATGTAAGCGGTCCAGAAGGACCCGTCCCATCAGTTTTTGGGTGATGTCAATTAAGCTGATGGGTCTGTAGTTTGAAGGTAGAAGAGGGCAGCCTTTTTTGAATATGGGAACTAACTCTGCCCCGCGCCAGGTGTCGGGGGATCCATGCCCTTCAAGATGGCATTAAATAGGGCACACAAGTATGGAACCAAAATATTGGGTTCCTCCTGGAAAAGGTCCCCCGGAAGTTCATCTAAACCTGGCACTTTGCTGCAATGCAGATTGTTGAGAGCTTTTCCCACTTCAGTCATGGTAATCTCCCACCCCCCCCTCCTGTTGGAACTCCAAGGGTGAACACAGAGTGCCAGTGATAGCACATCCACCCTCCTCGCCGTCATACAGTGACCCAAAATGTGTCTCCCAAGCTATGTTAGGGTCGATGGCCGATCGCCCTTCCCTGTCCCCTAAGCTCACTATTGCCCAGAACGATTTCAGATCTTTATCGTTCAGGGCTGACCTGAGGGCTTCCCACCTATCTAGTTCCCAGTTTTTCTTTTCGTGGTGGGTGGTCCCTTTGTACCTGGCCCTGGCAAGTTTGATTTGTGGCCTGTCCTTCACCTTCACCACATCCAGTAGGTCCTGTTTGGCTTTGCGACAATTATCATTAAACCAGGAGCATTTGGGTCGTTTGTTTTCCCTCATTTGCAACACCGGAAAAAATACGTCAATCAATTTTGCAGTTAGCTCCTTGTGTATTTTGCATGCCTTTTCTCGATCCCATGTATGAACCTCCGAAGGTCCTACCTCCCACATTTTAGTTATCATAGGTAATGCTATCTGATAGACTTTAGCCAGCTTTGAGGGAGAGTGTTGGATGTGGCTCCATCTGACTTTCCTTCTGTTATTAGATATCATTAGTGCATTGGGCTCGAATGTAGTAAGGGGTGTAGAATGGGACATACCAAGGTTCCCTATGTTCAGGATCATTATCAGGGCGTTGTGGTCGCTGTCCTGCCTCTGCTGGACATAGAAGTCGGAGACCTTTTCCCAGGATCTAGTTTCCACCAGGATATAATCAATTAGGAAGGCCTACCCTTCTCTATTGAATGTGAACTGGCCCGGGTGGTCAGATTTGGTCCTCCCATTACATGCCCTCAAAGAGAGGGCCAAAGTAAGTGAGTGGAGTTGCCTTGCCAGTGGTGACCATACTTTGATCGTAGTAATCTTCGGGTCAGGTATCGACCAGTAAAGATCTACATCCGTCGGCGCAGAATGATTTGGATCAGTGAGTGGCTCGAATTGACAATTTAAGTCACCTCCTACGATCAGCAAGATCACTGGATCCAAGGTTAGTATAAAGTGCCCCAGGTGGTCTATAACTACAGATTCTTGTCTGTTGTTCACAGGTCTAGAGTACACATTAATTAGGGCGCCATTTTTATCTTTGTGGGAAATGACAGCAAGACACATTGGATATCATTAGTGGGAGATGTCATCTTCTCGGCTCTACAGCCAAGGTGTGTACCTACCCAAATACTTAGTCCACCGGAGGGTCTCCCCCTCCCCCGTAGTGGCCAGGATGTTAAATGACGCAAAACCCACCCTCTGAAATTCTTCCCTCACCCAGGTCTCTTGAAATATACAAATATCCTGGTTGTCCACAAAATGCCCCGATTCTGGGCAGGGCAGTTTGTTTTTGAGTCCTGCCAAATTCCAATATAAAATCCGCAATCCACCACCCAGTGCTCTTATCCTACTTGATACCTCATAAGCAGTGGCGCGGGGGGAAGATCACTTGGTTGGGCCCCGGGACATCTGCCCCACCAGGTTCACCTTCTCTGTTTAAACCCATCAATGGAATTGGGGGTGAGACATCAGGCACCCTACTCGGTTGTATCCTAGCTCTTAGCGGACTAGTCCGCTGGATGTTGTCCGAGCTACTACCCCCAGTTGGTTGGCTCCAACTACACCCTTCTCCGGCCCTTTGGTCCTGTCACAGCATTTCAGAGTTATCTTCGTTAGGAGGCCTCTCCCCCAGTCATTCTACCTCCTCGAGACTTTCAAATGTATTATTCACCGAGATGTTAAATTGGGGACACCTATTATGGGTACCCCAGCTTCCCTCATTAAGGACCCTGGACCCATGGTTTGGATTGAAGGTATCGCACTACCTCTTGTGGTTGTTTGATGTTGAGGGTAGAAGAAGTCTAAGGGACGGAGGCTAATTCCTGCTGGAGCATTATGGCAATTGGTGGTAGAGTTCAATACGTTTCTAGCAGTGTTAGGATTTTTCAAATTAATAACAACACACTCCCCTGGTTCTGTTTTCCAACGATTTCCCAGCCACCCTACTCTTCGGACCATTATGATCTCCCCTGCTCTGGCACACTCAAAGTGTTTAAATCTTACAAGCCAAAATAGGCATTTGTTTCTGAGTTCGAGTTGGGTTTCCTTTACGTTGGGTGCGATTGGAGGGGTTCCTGTCAGTATAACTACATATGGGGGAATATATAACTTTTTTTCGCATGCGTTTACTTCGCATGCCGTTGCTACGCGGTCGTTAGTACGACCGCGTTGTTATTTAGCATACCGTTTGTACGCAATTCGGAACTACGAATTGCAGTAAGGGGGTGCTGGATGTTGGAATAGTATAATTTACTATTCCAACTCCAGTCTATGCGGACACTAGGGAAGGTGTTGGATTTTAAATCCAACACCTTCCCCCCCTTACTGCAATTCGTATTTCCGAATTGCGTACAAACGGTATGCTAACTAACAACGCGGTCGTACTAACGACCGCGTACTAACGGCATGCGAAGAAACGCATGCGAAGTAAACGCCGCTTCCCCATATGGGGCACAAGCCGGGGGAAGGTTTATGTTGGGCACGTGGGTATTAGCAATCACATTCCTCTCTACATTATAGTCTTGCGTTGGTTGCCTGCTCTTTTTACTAGTGGCATCCAGCACTAAGGAGTTGGCTTTGTCACGACTCCTGTCATCAGGGGGTATGGTATTAACACTGGTCTCGTGGCTAACACTCCTATTTCTCAACTCCTTTTTGGTGCTCACTTCCCCTGGCTCGTAGCTAGTAGAGGGACCCTCATTAGTGAGCACCCCCACCCCAAGTGAATGTGTTGTGCTTGGAATTTCCACCTGGCAACCTTTTTCAATCCTTCTTCTCGTTTTGTTGATGGAATGATTTTGTCGTACTGATAACCCTGCATCCCCTGCTGCCAGTACTTTCTCCAATTTATCTAATCGACCAATTAGGGGGGCCAGTTCTACTTTAATAGTGGCTCTCAGTTTATTATGCAATTCAGCCATCAGATTCAGTGCCCACGGTGCGTGGGTCATATCTACACTGACAGATTGAGGGCTAACCTGATTTTGTTCTCCCTCATTGCCCCCCTCCTGGTCGACTGTGGTGCCCTCGCAGAATTTCTTTTTTTTAGGTCCGACCTCAGTTGTTAGCTTGTGTTTACCATTCTTCAGGATGTTTGTGCATGTTCTACCCTTGCGCTGTGCTTTCTTAGGTGGAACATCCCGTGGGGGTAACGTAATGGGATCGGCTAACTGTAATTGAGTCGTGCTTGTCGGCGTGGTCGGGTCTGACGCTTGGATGAATATATCAGGGGTGATTGACAACCGCCTTACCGCAAGCTCAATTTCAGTGTCCACCGCCCCAATAGCCCTCTGAAGCATTTTTGGCTATTGATGTTGGGGAGAGTGAGGAAACGCTTGTGGTTTTATTTCTACCTATACCTACCCTTTTTCCCATTTTTTCACCTACTGTCAATCAAGACCTTCTACGGTCTACACACTGGCCCTCAGCGTCCCTAATCTACTTGTACACACACCGTTTGACCTGTATTTGGGCAAAAAACACCCAACACCACAGTTAAAGCAGAAGTCAGTATCGAAGTAACCCCTTGTTTGTTCGTGGCCTCACCAACTCCCAAGATGTAATAGCTTTGTAAACCTATCTAACTACCGTCTGTGCAGTTGGTAGAGCAATGTTATAATTTTGCTATCACGGTCACAGTCACACGACGAGGGATCAAAACTGTTATTATTGTCTCTACCTCTTGGTGCAGGGTCAATGGAGGAGGAATAAATATTGAAAGTCTTACCCACTGTCTTTAGAACAGGATGGGTGTTGATAAATTCCGCCAAGGGGAGTGGCCCAGCCCTGCCTCTTCCTGGCGATGATGGGCGCATGACGGCCCACCCTTGGCCCAGGATTCGCTCGGGCGCGGCCCGCGTGCGTCATGCGCTGCGGGATGCAGCCGGTGCTTAAAAGGCCTGGAGTTACACCTCCCTCCCAGCTGAAGCTGATAACAGCCGTGCGTTGCACTCTGGGACTGGAAGTCCCACCAGAGTGTGAAGGTCGTCCCAAGGTTCGTGCGGGAGCAGGAGGAGTACACGCAGTGACTGACGGATGGCCAGTGGGGCACAGGGTCAAGCACGGCCCCCTGTACAGCAACATTTGGTGCCCACCACAAGTTCGATTGTCCCCACATATCGCCGGGTTCAAACTGGGGGAAAGTGTCGAACAAAATAACTATGGATTAAACCCAGATCTGTGACTGGGGGTGAGTGTTTGAAAAGTTTCAACACTCCGGCCATCATTTTATTTTGTGATGTTGCATGGTTTCAAGACTGTAACAAAGATGGAAGGAAGAGTGTTGACAACGCACTAAAATAAAAGAAAGACAATGGTTTACTACAATACAGTCACCAAAGCAATAAACTCATTGCACTTGACAACTAGGAAGCAGATACAAACTGAAAAAAAAAAAATATGAACAAAATCTGGGAATTGAAGCTGCAAGATAAAGGAAGCCTGCCAAATGAAAATAGAGTATGGTTACAATTTTAGCATGATCATACGAATTCGAAAAATACAGAACGGCACCAGCCAATCAGAAATACATGTAGTAGTCTGAGTAAGAAGATAAAAAAAATATATGTACTATTAGTTTCACTTGGTGAAATGTTCTAAAATTGAGGAAGCTCGGACCCCATATATTGACTTCGATGAGTGGGCCAAATACAATTGGGTGCTTCTCATTTAAGTTCCAAGAATCGCAGCTTCTTCCATGAAAAACGCGAGGAAGAGATGTAGAAAGCACTGGTTTTGCAAAAGCATGACTGCCATTAACAAGCAACCATTATAAGACCCGATCATTTTATGTCCTGGGCTGGTTTCCAAAAAGAACTTTAAGAAATACGATCCCGTTTACAAATTCCTGATCCTAGGTTGTGCTTCTGTAATTGAAGGCACCGAAGCGAGTACATGTATTATTTAATATATGCTGCTTTATTTTGCAACATGAATAACTTACCTTTTGGGAAAACCGTTTTGATGGTTATATACCATGTAGAATTTGCTTTCATGAGGTAAGTAGCTAGAAACTCTGCTTACCATGGTCTCGCTGGATTTTTAGCTACATCTCAAGCGTACGGCAGTCTTAAAATTAGAAAATGTATATTGCTCCTTCGATGCTACTATTAGCAATAAATCTAGCACATTATGTTGCAGGCTGGCTGATGTTCGATCTACAGTAAAATAAAAACTCCTAAATTTGAGGCTTGGTCAATACTGTCAACTTAAGGTCAGATGCACAATGCTTTTTTGAAAGGTCAGATTTGCAGAATCGGGCATTTTGCTACCGTAAAAAAAGTATTTTCTAATGTACAAAGGCACAATTAGCGATTTGGTAACCTACCACCGAATCGCAAATTGGATTCGCAATTCAGTAGTAGGAAGGGGCATGTTTGGGGTGTCCGCTCCTAATAACGAATCATTTTGTTATGTGTGAATTTTTTGCGACCAATATGCAGTCGCAAAACATTCAAATTTTGCCACTTACTTCAAGCAATGGAAACCCATTTGCAAATGGAAAGGGGTCCCCAAGGGACCCCTTCCTCTTCGTGAATATTTGTAGAAACATTTTTTAAGAGCAAGCAGTGGCCCCACAAACCACTGCCTACTCTTAAAAAATGAAAAGAAAACTTTCATTTTTCTTTCTGGAACACATACCGTCTTCTTTTCAAGGAAAACGGGTTGTATCTTTAAAAAAACCCATTGCTTTATTGAAAAGTAATCACGGACATGGTGGTCTTCTAACCTCAGCAGCCGACCATCCCTGTGATTTTTTCTATTCCCTATAAGTCGCAAACTGAGACCTACCTCATGATTATTAATGAGGTAGGTCTATTTGTGGCCCACTGGGAAAGGTAAACTTTGTTAAACACTCTGCAAAATTTCAAGTAAGCATTTAAATTGAACTGCATGTACCAGGATGCAAAGGGGCGAACTGTGCTGGGAGGTAGCAGTGTGCTCCCATCCCCCTTCTGTTTCAAAAAGGCTCCCTTGAGCCACTGGGCTGACAAGCTCATGGGAGGCACCTGTGCGCCAGGGAGAGGTACAGAGACCTGAGAGGATTGTGGCAGCTTTCTCAGCAAACCCCAGAAGAATTTAGTTTTATCTCTACTGAAGAAGGATGAAATCCAGAAACACATGTGTCTAGAGATTAACAGCACTAACCTGCACCAACTTTGGTGAGACACTCTGCAAAATTTCAAGTAAGCATTTAAATTGAACTGCATGTACCAGGATGCAAAGGGGCGAACTGTGCTGGGAGGTAGCAGTGTGCTCCCATCCCCCTTCTGTTTGTTAAACACACATTTGTACATGAGTGCTTGCGATTACCAAATAACAAAACTTCGCTATTTGGTAATCACAAACACTTTCCTGTGTACATCTGGCCATTAGTGGCACTGGAGCCTATTTATGAGCTGGTTTACATCGCTCTTGCACCACACATAGTGGTGCAAAAGTGACTCAAACCCTACATGGATTTAGGAAGCCACACAAGGCCACTTAGTGTGACCCTGAGTGGCTCCATAAATATGGAGTAAGGCAAAACAGTGCAAATCACTCCGTTGCCTTACTCTGCCCACAGAAGGTGGGTTTTCTCATGCAACTCCCATGGTTTTGGACGCATTCACAGATTTTCCAGAACTGGTAAACCTGGCAATGTGCCAAAAAGATACACCATCTCAAGTGAGGCGTAATAAGGAGAAATAGCTTTCATTCTCCTTGTTACTTCCTCTTTCTCTGTGTGTTGCATGTCGCCTCTCTGGATTGTTTTTTGTGCTGGAAGGTTTCTGTTAGAAGTTGGCCTGGGATATGCTGTCCACTAATTAAAGTGGGCACCTTGTACCAGTCCAAACAACCCCTTATGGTGAAAGGTTAAGGACAACCTTTATTGAAAGCTATCCTAGTGGTAGCTATGGAGAGCAGCCTTCAGGCTCAGTCTTGAAGGAATGTAAAGCAGCTTGTTTTATCAGTCTATAATCTCTTGAATGACCAAATGAAAGGACAAACACACCAGGTATATATTTAAAATATATGTATTTAAGATAAAACACACCCCTCTAGTCTCTTTATGAGGCTGGAGTTTGAAGTACTTAAGTTACAAGTCAGTATTCAACAGTAAAAGCACAAATACACGTTTGGGCCCTAGGGGCGTACCAAACCATATACGAATAAAGTTGTATAAGAACCACGACTGAGCTAGACACAAGGCCTAGAGCCTGTAGAAGTGCTTGGACCACAAGTAACCACCCAAGGTAGTGACACAGGGGACCCACGGGGGACGCGTGCAGTGTGAGACCACAGCCGCAAATCGCCGTTAACTTCTATGGGGAAAGTCGCAATTGGAAATTAAGAGTTTAAGGACACTTAGAGGATGACTATGAGCGAACCCTTTTGGACTTAGAGGTGTCTGGGGCCAACACCCACGGAGCACCGGGGTACTCAAGTTACCTCACCCAGGGAAGCCGGGTGCATAGGTGTCTTTTGGTGTTGGGTTGCGTCGCTGTTTTCAATGGAAGCTGGCAAAGATGTGCTGCTGCCGTGAAGAGAAGAAGTGTCCGGAGAGATCCAAGCCTGGATCGAGAATGGAAGGAACCTGAAAGCAGAGGGGACAGAGTCTGGGTCACTTACCAGTGACCAAGGGCACGATAGTCCAATGCCCACAGATGTCGGGTGCTTCAGGTGAGTTGACGGGTGTCTTGACTCTTCAGCCACGAGGTCCAGGAGGCGTTGACGACAACCAGGAGCTGGATTCGAGCTGTCCCACGAAGTTTGTCGAGTGCTGCGGTGTCGGCGACCAGGATGGACCCAACAAGCCTTGGCCACGGCAAGTCTTGTGGAAATAGAAAAGGACGTCGGTGCAGACGAGCAAGGTCTGGGAGACTCACCCAGTGAGGTTAAGTCGGGGCACATCTGGAGCTACCAGGAAAGCCCAATCAGAAGAGGAGTCGCCTTCATAGGGACCCACTAGCCAACGGGCTAGCGATCGCAAAGGAGCTTCGAGCGGTCGCACTTGAAAATGGCCCACGGGTCACTCGTGGAGGTGAGGCCAGAGATCTTCGGTGCAGGAGGTGCTCAAGGCTGGGGCTACTGGGAGCCCAAAGCACAACATCAAGGAAGAGCAGGAAGATGATGGATCAGCAAAAGATCACGGTGTCCAGGGGTCACGGTTCCACGTCACCCATGATAGCCATGGGCCTCAGCTTTGCTGTGGACTCAGGGTAGCCTCGGGGAAGTCTAGAAATCCACCTCTGGTGATGCAAAGACTTCGGCGTCTGGCGGGAGCTTCAGAGTTGCAGACCGGACAGTTGCTTCTTTGGTGCCTGCCAAGCAGGGGAGTCACTCCATGATCCCAAGGGAGATTTCTTCAGTCTTCTAGCGGAAATAGAAAGTCGAAGGTCCAGAATATATGTTGCAGAGTTTTGTCTAGGGTAATCTAAAGTCTCAAGGACTGGGTTCCCATACTTATACTAAGTTTGGGGTTTGGACATACTCTAGGGACCCACCCATGGGAGGGTTTGGAAAGAGGGGTGGTTACACCCATTTCTTTTGTCCAGTTTCACACCAGAGCAGGGGCAGGTAGCCCCTGCAACCGGTTTGAACTGGACTATGCACAGGGACACCAAGTGTGCCCCCAGTGCAGGAATTTCAAAGCACTAGAGAGTGCTCCCGCCCAGCCCCAATACACATCTGGCTGTCTGGGGAGGTAGTTACACCTCCCTGGGACAGGAAACCTATTGTCCAGGCCTCCCCTGCCGGAGTATCATCCAGCAGCAGGAGGCCAGACCCGTGTCTGTGGCTGTGGCATCCAGTTTGTGATGCCATGGCTGTAGAAAGTCTTTACTGGGTAGACCAGTGTGAACATGTCTCTCCCTCTAGAAGGGTGGAATGCTACCCCTGTAGTATTCCAAAGCATTTGACACCAAACACGACATGTTTCCGTGCAGCCAGTCCAAAGTTAGCATTTACCCCGAGGTTATAATGCTCTTAAGAGTATATGGTCAGGCTGCACCACAAACAGCATCAGAGGAGGTATTCCGAATGCTGCAGAGGGGCTCTGCTCATGCAGTGGCACCCTCTCACATAAAAACCAAGCACTCTGCCTTCAGGATTGTTAAGGCCTGCCATAGGAGTGACTTATAGGTTTTATATGTGTGTGCAATGGTAAGGATATAGGTAGCCTATACCACAGTAAGGGGTGCATGCACCACCTTACCCAGGCTGCAGTAGCAGACCTGTGGTGTCATTTTGGAGTGCTTCCCAGGGGTGGCATAATACATGCTTCAGCCCCTGGTAGACCTCTGATGTACCTATGCCCTGGGTACATAGTATACATATACTAGGGACTTTTAAGGCACTCCAGAATCCAATTAGAGATGTACCTAATGTACATGGAAATCATTTTAGAGAGGAAGCAGCTAGGCTGGGGTCCTGATTAGCAGGGCCACAGCCAGACTAAGGTCGAAAAGCAGTGAAACACAAGCAAAAAGTGGGGGTACCCATGTGAAGCAGATACTGCTCTCCTACAGTTTCCCTTCCTGGACAAAAACAATTCTGCATGCATTGCAGGCACCCATGCACCATGGTGCAAGTGTGCCTGCATTGGCGTGAGGCTGCCAAAGGGGCACCAGTGCAAGGAAAAAGGCACCAATGCGCTGTATTGCCTTAAATGCAGTGCATTCCTGCCCTTTCCCTGTCATGCAGTACAGCGCAGCAGGATGACTTGCAGCGCGGTAGTGCATGACATTCTCGTAAATAGGCCCCTCTGTGTCTATCTCTCAGTCCTGTCTTAACTATAACTGTGAATCAGTTATGAAAGATTCCGGTAACGTACTCAATTTATTTTTATTCAAACCATGTACATAATTGAGGAGGCAGGCTTGTAATTATTACTCAAATTCATTGAAATGTGTCATTTTAGATTCTAGTCAATGCTCCTCTCTAGAAAACCTGATTGATAAACTGCCAATTCCTCCCATTAGCTCATGGAATACCTAATTGATTAATCACCCCTGCAAAAGAATTGAACTGCTCCAGGTCTTTTAGTAGGACATCTTTCTCACGTTAGAGTATAGAATTTGAACACTGTCCTGATGAAAGATGTAAAGATTCACTTTCATTAGTACTATTTGGTGCTTCCCCCTCACTATAGGAAGCTTTTTCATTTTTTCAATTTAACTGTGGGAGATATTCATATTATGCATGCCAAAGGAGATGAACTTGATAATATTTGCACCAACACAGAGTAGAGACACCAGGGGCCGTTTTATACTAAGGGCCATAACTATACATTTTAGGGGTTGCAATTTAATAATTGCAATTCTTTGCAGGTCACAATTAGGAATTGCAATTCCTAATGTATGAAATCAATTGGCTTTCATTTAGTGATTCTTAATGGGCTACAATTGACCTACCTCATGAATATTACTGAGGTAGGTCTCAATTTGAGACTCATTAGGAATCGCTGCCATCACAGGGACGGTGGCCTGCTTTTTAATAAAGCAATCTTTTTTCTTAAATGTAGCCCATTTATCTTAAAAGAAAATGGGAAACATTTAAAAAAAGAAAGTGAAACTTCAAAGTTTCATGTTTTAAGGGTAGGCTGTGGTCCATGTGACCACTGCCTGTTCTTAAAAAATAAATGTTTCAACATTAACAAAGGGGACTGGGTCCACAGGGGCACCTTCCCTTTTGTGAAGGGTGACCACCACCATTTTTGAGGTATCTGTAAAAAATAAATATTTTGTGACCGGAATTTGGTCGCAAAGCATTCATACATACCACTTTGATTCACTATTTGAAAGGGCCACCCTAAGCACGCCCCTTACAAATACCAAATCGCTACACACAAACTAAATTTCATTAGCATGTAACTGAATCGCAAATATTGTTTTGTACATATGAAAAAATATTTTTTGGGTTGAAAACGGCCTGATTTTGTGAATTACCAACCACAAAAATGCTTTTGTACATATGCCCTCTAAGTGCCCGGGGGACACAATGTCATGTGAGCCATCTTTCTGAACCCTGGGGCACTTTGGTATTATTAGGGCCTGCAGATATTTGTGAGGCTCCTTCGGAAATATAGATCATGCTGTGTAGTATGTGAGCTACACGATTTCAAGGGGGTGTTCCTTTATTTGCATAGGGGCATGACCTGTGCAAATGAGGAACACATCACATCTGAACCGATTCCATGTTGGAGACATGGGCGTAGAGACAAAGAGAATATCAAAAGGTGTATCGAGTGCTCTATTTTGAGGTTGTACACAATCAGTTTGCCTCTCGAGGGGGCCTCTTTAAAGTGGAGGGGGGTGTCAGGTTGTCCAATGAACCCCCATACACCAAGATCAAATATACAACATTGATGCACACAATATTGATTCACAAAAATATCGGAAAATAAATATCATAACATTTAAATAAACATATAAGTAGTAAAACATATCACCTCATGCAAAATGTACTACATTATTATCATCAAAATAATTAAAAGATAGTGTAGTATCTTACACCTCTGTCCATACTTGTCCTCCTCCTCATTCATCACATGCAATGCCTCTAGAATGTTACCGTGTGATGATGCTCTGTGGAATGTTGGGTGTCTCTCAAGAAAGGCACAGTTGAGATGGGCTGAACTGCCTGCTGGCTGCTCCTGGTGGGGCCTATACATTATTACTTCTGGACTCAACTACTAATCTTCAATAAGCCAACCTTGAAATACCTCAACGTGTCCGGCTCCATTACTACATTACTGTCCATACTTATCCTCCTCCTCATTCATCACATGCAATGCCTCTAGAATGTTACAGTGTGATGCTGAGGAGGAAGACAAGTATGGACAGAGGTGTAAGATACTACAGATAGTTACAAAAATGAATTATTTGCATTAAACAAGATATGAAAATAAACAACATATAAACATATTTTAACAAAATAATAAACATACAAAATTAGAAAAATAAATATAAATCACCCAAAATAAAAATGAGCACAATTATAAAAATGCATATTAAACATTATGAATCAAACATTATTTAGTGTTCACCATAAAAGGACATAAATGATGAAAAAATCCAAACCAAATGCAAACTAACCAATAAAAGTTAACCATAAACAAACTTAACCAATACAGTAACACACACAATTAAACCAAGAATATAAAATTCACACAATTTTTATCAACCTACTACTCCCCAAAAAGTTGTAAAGACTTTTGTGGTAAAGACGTTGTTGTAATGGAGTCATTTTGAAGGAAAGTCGTTGTTCCAGCATTATGGTGAAGGTTGTTTTCCTTGCCACCCTATTGATTCTTTTCAATTTTGGCTGAGATAGTCCTTCTAAGCTCTTCGGCAGTGTGCCTCTTTCTTTGAGATGCTTGACCATGGGGTCATCCATTACGTTACAATTGATGCAGGAATTGTGTTGTCTTATACATTTTCTAATTTGTTGGGTTGCCATTGCCATGTTTTATATTTGTCTTGGGGCATGAACAGAAAATGCCATACTTTACTTTTTCAATACAATTACCATAGTTT
Source organism: Triturus cristatus (assembly GCF_964204655.1). Lineage (NCBI taxonomy): Eukaryota > Metazoa > Chordata > Amphibia > Caudata > Salamandridae > Triturus > Triturus cristatus. Next base: position 941,935,727 of record NC_140593.1, read on the forward strand.
TAGTCAGGAGATGTTACTGGGTGCTGTAATTGTACTCAGGTTTCCCTAGAAAGTTGCAATTAGGGGCCAATTTGCACGTTACCCTGTAAATGTTTGATTTTTTCCAATGAAAATAAGCTTGATTGGTCATCAATATTATCTTATTTATCAATAGCATTTGATAGCATAAATCTCCATATCTTAATAACTTGACTTGGTAATCCTGGGTTCAAGAGTTTTAAGGGTTCAGTTCTGGACTGGTAGAACCCAGTAAGTTACACTACCTTCTTTTTACTCAAATGTACAGTCATTACCCACTGACATTCTTCAGGGTTCCAATTGAACACTTCTCCTTTTTAATGTATATGTAATTCATTTGATACACCTTATCCTGTCTTTCAGCAACAGGTGCATCATGTATGCCAATGATACACAGATTTCCTAGAAATCACCAAAGAGATCAATCTTCATCTAATCTAAAAATATCTTCAGACTGTCAAACAACTTGATGTGTTCTAACCCATGGTGAAATAAAAACACAACTTTTGCTGCTATATGTGTATTCCTCATTTTTGGACTTTAAGTTTTTGGTCACAGACACTTGGAAAGCAATCTAAACAGGTCCATATGTGAAGAGCTTTGGGGTTTAGATTGAATTACATCTAAGTACAGGATTAGACCGGAAATCCAAAGCAGACCTGACAATTTTCTCGGACCGGCCCCTGGAGAAACACTGTCTGGCCCCGGGAGGCTGGAAACCCTTGCTTGCTGTTTATATTACTAGGGGCCGATATTGCAGCACTGCTGCAAACTAGGCCTGGGCGGTAAATTCCGTTCCGTTCGCGGAATTTGCGGAATTTCACGTTCCGCGGAGAACGCGAAATTGCCCAAAAATCAGCGTTCCGCCACTTTGCGAAATTTTTTGCTTGTTCGCGTTCTCAATATGCGTGTTCGCGAGATATTTCACCCCGAGCACGCAAACAGCGATCGCGAACAGGAAAAATGTATCGCGAACAAGCAATTCCGCGCGTTCGCGGAATTTCTGCGTGTTCGCGGAGATTTTTTACCGTTTCGCGGAGATTTGCGTAACGCGATTACGCAAATTCCGCCCACCCCTACTGCAAACCCGGCCCCCACCCTTTCAGCCTCCCGGGGAAAAGTCTGATACCTGGTACGGCCAGTCTGATCGTGACTCAGCATGACTGGTCAAATGAATCCCAAAGTCAATGTTTTTATTCCAACTGTGACTACTAAAAAGGATTCTGCATTTTTTACTTTGCACGCAACACTCAGGTTATGATTATGAATGCTTTCACAGCTTCATGTGCGGATCATTTCAATTCCCCTTATTTTAGACTTACTAAGTTGTCCTTGTATGAACTGTAAGTAATACATACTGCTGCCTTTAAATTGATATTATAGTTGTTTTTCTTTCCACTCACAGGTTTGTTAGGAAAATTGTTAGTTTTTTCTTAAATAACCCTCACCCACCAGGGTTTCCCCTTGGTGGCATGCTCCATCATTGGGTGTTATATGGCTGTTAGGGTCATTGTCGGCATTGCTAAGATAGCATAAGCTTTGTTGCCATGATGCTGCTTTTGCGCGCGGTACTACATGACTTTATTGTGCAAGACTCTGTTTGTGCCTTTCGCATGAGAACTGTCTGCTTTCTGCATTCTCTGCTTATTCCTGGAGTTTAGTATGAACACGATGTGCAAGGTCGATGAACATGCCCCTTGTTATGCTGTTCTGGTCTGTCCCTAGCACCTAGACAAAATATGCTAAACACAGCTGCATTGCTTGAAAACTCATGCTTTGATATTACGGGGATGCATGTTGTTCGCACACACTTGGAGAGAGACCTTTCCTTGGAGAAGAGCTATGCTGTACCTATGATGTAAACCTACCATCTAGTCTTTAAGGTATGGTGTCTGCTGACAAAGCCCAGAGATCTTCCTCTATATAATAAACTTCAACTTACCAAGGGGAGGGTGGTTAGGTCCTACAGTCCTTTTTCCACTGACTATATATAATGACAACACCCCTTTGTATTCTATGGTATTGTAACAATGCCAACTGTTTTAGGTTTATGCATTTTGCTGCTGGTATTGGCTCGTATACTGCATCATAGCGCACGTTAGTTAAAATAAACATTTTGAACTATACAGTGACTCTGACAATCCTTATTGTGGACAAGTATGAGTGAGCGAGCGAAAGGGTATGTCTTGCTCCCGCAATTCCTGAGAGAGTCGGGAGTGTTATGGTCTGGGTGGTCTAATCATTTGTAGCTTTGTGATTATGTAGGAGAATGAATGAGACACTATAACTAGTCAGTTTTGGGATTTGGGGTACTAAGGTGGTAGGAAGGTACAACCCCTATACACCGAGGTCCTGTTTTCCTGCACATAGTTCTGTGTATGTGCAGAATCCCCGCAACAGAATCTGCTGCGGAACGGGGCATGCCACAACCTAAGAGTTATGTGGGAGCATTTATAGGTGGTAAAAGCTCTATGTTAAGATGAAGTATAAGGGAAACCAACTGTGAGGAAAATTTAAAATTCCTGGCTTAGTAGGAGAAAAAAAAACTTTAATATTCACCTCTAACTGGTATGGTTTAAAATATGGGTAAAATAGGGGAACTTAGGGGGATCAATGAGTCCTAGTTCCGCTGGTCAACCTTCTTTCTAGCCCTACCCCAAGGCTATTCTTGAGGACCAAAAGGGATACTTCCTAATACCACTCTAGTGTTCTCTCCAAATAAAAATAAATAGACTGTGTAGAAAAATATAGTAAAATACATACATCACCGATTGGTGTTTGAATCAGTATAATCTGTTGCAAAACTGTATGGGAAAGAAAACGAAAATTAGGTTGTCAAAGTATTCAATTTAAACGTGCAATTACATGCCATTATCACCTTCATGAGAAAAAAACGTGATACATATCTGCAAATGGTGGTGCCAAACTTTGTGTGCACTCATAACATATTTGTACTGGATGAAGAGAAAACGTGAGAAATACACAAGACAAAGACGTACAAACAAATAACAATTAGAGTAGATTCACCGAGCATACATATCTGTTGCTTCAAAAGTGCAACATGAGACCGTGCCAGGAAAGTGACGCCTGTAGTCAAACTCTGCATGGAGGAAAAAAACAAAGGGAATTATGCCCAAAAGAAAGTCGTTGAACGGTAGTCAGCGTTTAAAGCTACCGAAAGGGTTGATTTAATTTCTTGGTTCCTGTTGGGGGATGGCTATGTTGTACTTACTGTGTCAAGGCTACTCCCTTGCTAATGGTGGCACCGCCAGTGGCTCCATAGGTGCCCTTTACTGTGCTTCTGCAGGCATTTTGTACGGAGCCGCGGTGGTGGAATGTCAGAGTCACCATGTCTGGAGAACGCTAGGGTGCTAACAAAATTGTCACCGTGGAATGGAACCACTTCCCTGTTTGAAAGTAAACACTTCCTGCTTTGAGAAAAATAAAAAATAAAAAAATGGTGTTACTGGGTATTGGGACTGGAAGTGGGTAGGGTTTAAAATACAAAATGTGATGGAGAATTGGTTGGAGGATTTGTGAAGAAAAAGCTAAATAATTAAAGGCAAATGGGTTACAAAAGTGATATGTAACTGCAACAGGAATTTTCTTTATTTTTAAAGGATAAAAAAAGGGAAATTTTAACAGTAAAAAGGAATGGCTCAGGTACATATACAGAAGTTTGTTACTTAATGAACTGGCCCAATGGGATATTTTCATCCAGTCCATGGAGGTCTGTTTTTAAACGGAACACCCACCGTTGCTCTTTCTCTGAGATTTGCGATTTACGCGCTCTTGGATTGCTCAACGTAAATTATTCATGATGTGTTCCAATTCCATGTAATGTGATGACATTTTTGTTGTAGCTCATCTACATCTCAAGTTACTTTGGTGTTCCCCTATTCTCACTTTCACTTTTCTACTGTTCATACCAATGCAGTGTAGGTTGCATAGACAAGTGATCATATATATCACACATTCCGAGTTGCAATTTGTGAACTGGCTCTAGTCCCATGTTGTATTGTCATTGAATGTGTTTGCCTGTGTTGCTTGTGTCAGATGGCAGATGCTGCAGACCCCGCACGGGTGATGTCCTTGTACTGGAAGAAGCCGTAACTGGGGGTCACTGGTGTTGGTTTTCTGCGGTCATGTGTTAACCAACATGTCTCTGAGACTCCTTCCTCTTTTGTGTGAGAACGTGGGTCTAGGGATCTGAAAAGAACCACTGTTCATAATTTACCGATGTTTGTTGATGATCTTACTTATTTGGTTTGATGCCAAGCTGTAGGTGGTAATACATATTGGTCACTGTTCTTGTTCCTTTTGAGGAGGTTCCTCTAGTAGGGCTTCTCTGTGGTTGTTCTTTGCCCATTTCCTAGCTTGTGAAATTATTGTTTAGAGATAATTTCTTGCTTGAAGTTTTTGTGATAAAGTTTCCGCTTGTTTCCTGTAGTTGTGAAGGGTTAAGCAGTTCCGTCTTAATCTGATGAAGCTCTCTTTTAGATGTCTTGGATGGAAGCTGTCAAACAGGAGAAAGCAGTTCTCTCAGTTTGTTTTATGTGGGTGGTTGTTCTCAGTGTTCCCTTGTCCTCCATAATGTTATGTGCTAAAGCTTCCTCTGTCATGGTAAGGATATGTATCCTCAGTGATTCTGTTAGGTTATCATCAGTGGCGGCTCCTTAAGGGAGTGCTGCGGGGTGGTGGTGCGGGGGAGGGGCAGAGTGGGGGGTAGTAAACTCTGGCATACGGCTGAATGGAGTTAAGTAAATAAATAAAACAAATTAGATTGCGCACGCTGCATTGACATTTGGCGTTGCAGCACGTAAAATGTAATTTGTTTTATTTATTTACTTAACTCCGTTCGGCCGTATGCCGGAGTTTACTACCCCCCCACCCTCCACCTGCCCCTCCCCCACCATGCCCCACTGCCCCACAGCACTCCCTCGAGGAGCCGCCGCTGGTCCTCATGTAGTTGTTCAAAGTTCCTGGTGTCACTTAGTAAACAGAGGCATTCAGTATGGTATGCCTCTGTGTTTTGCAATACTACCACTCCTCCTTTGTCTGCTGGTTTTATTACGATATTTGTATCTGCAGTTAGTTCTTTGATGCCTTGTTTGTGTTCCTTGGTGGTGTTATGGAATATTTTTATGGTGTCCAGGTTGATCTAGCCAATATCCTTCAGAACAGCCTTTTTAGATGCCAGGATTTCCACTGGGATGGCTGAGGTGGGGGGGGGGGGAGGGGGGGATGGGGTCGAATGCTGATTTTGGTCCCAAACCCATATCTCATTGTCTGTTCGTGGTCCTATTTCATTGGTTCTCCATTAAACCGTGTTTTTGTTTGTGTAATTCGTTTTGGGGTCACTGAGAGCCTAGAGCCATTAGGAGTTCACAAACTAAAATCTCTGACCTGCTAGCCTGTCCATCAGAGGCATTGTTGCCTCGTGGGCAGAAATATTTTGCAATGACCCTCATGAACAAGGAGAAAACTCCCTGTGTATCAGAGTATCAGATTCATTAATTTTTGTTTTTCAGGAATACCTCCCATTTTGAAAGTTTATTCATGAAAAACTAAAAGCTTTGTCTAAATTGTACATCAATCATAGCACCCACTTGTCAAAGCTTTGCTATTTTTATTGATGGCATCGCAGCAGCCTACTTGGTGGGGATCACTAACTATGCTGAGGAGTATTCCTCTGGGAAGGGTGAGTTGATTCTGGACAGCTTTACTAACCAAAAACATGCACTCCCATGTGTTTATTTCATAAGATCACCAAGGATGAAAAAGAAGCTTTGCAGTCTGCTAGTTTCAATGATGCTGCCCAAACCATACAGTAGGTTCGTGGATCAGAAACCCACACATGTTGTAAAATTGAAGCAAATGAAGGTTGGTGGAAGAGCCTCTTCTGTGCCTGCTTCAAAAATATAGAATTTACCATCTTTCACTATTTAATACGAAACTAACCATTTCAAGTTTTGAAAAGTTTTGAAAATCTGCCTTTTTCCTGAACTAAGAAACCGTACTAGTAAGGTGCCATTCTGGTCTTTTTTTGTACCTGTAGCGCTAATATGGTTCTGGGTGCACCTCGTGCTCTATGAATCTAATTATAACTACAAATACAAATACAAAAGGCAAGACCCATCCATCCTCATAGCTTTAGGCTACTGCAGTTTAGGTTTGAAGAATCGCATTAAAATGATGTGCATGCCAACGAGTCGCTCCATCTTGTGTGCCAATCATGAGATGTTCAGCTGCTTCTTTGAATCTGGCATAATGAGGGGGTACAGTTGTGTAAAAGGGTAGTCTACTTCAGTGACTTTCTATTCTTAGGTACTGATGAGTCTTGTACTCCTGCAAAGGTCTTCCATTTCTATCCTTCTAATAAATGTGCTGGACCCACTGCAACATTTTCTTGGACATCAAACTGGGCTCTGTAGCCTGAGCATGCTACGGGGACAATTCACAAAGGGCCACCACACTCGCTGCAGAGGCCCGCAGTAGTGGCGGGTCCTCCGCACCTGTGGTTGAGGCCCATAGTTATGGCGGGGGGCCCGCGTTTCAGTTTCTCATTGCAGAGGTCCCGCCGCAAGTGTAGGGTCCCCCCACTGCTGCGGGGTCTCCGCCACGACTGTAGATGCCCATTGTGAATCGGGTCCTAAGTATCATTAATGCAATGACATGGTCAATGTAGAACATGCTACTTTGGGCAGAACAGGGCCATGTACTGGATTTGAACATTCTGGGGGATAATATTGTAGTCGCATTTTATATGTAGATTAAGCTAGATTAATGTTGCTGTATTATTTTAGTGTACTCATGGTGCATGACCATTGGTAAATGTTTTCTACCACAGGAGTGCAAGAGAACCCCATTTCAGTATAATTCCATATAATAAACGAATGATGGATTTAATTCTTAGACAAGTGAGTTTTTAAAAAAGAGGTACATGTTCGATGTAAAACAGAGACTTTGTGTGTATTTTCTAGACTTTGTCAGAAGAAACTCAGAAACCTAAATTTGCTATACTCTAGTGGGAATCTCTGATATATGAGTTTCAAAATGTTTACATAGGGTTCATAATAAAATTAGAACTATCTCTAGACTTTAAACATGGTAACCAGTTAATTCATCACTGTGAAAACACTGTCAAAATAATACTGAGAAAAGATTTTTGTTAAATTACCTTTTTAGCTGTAACAGAAAGTTTAATTGATGAAGCACAAATTATGGTTTCTGCCACAAGCATCTAAAACATCATACGAGGTGTGTGTTACCATTGTTTCAGAAGCGCATACAATGAAAGGGGAAGGGCAAATAACCATTAGAAACAAGTATTTGGATACCCAATGTATCTAGCTTTAATTGCTAACACATTCAAACACAAGCATGTGCAACTGCACACCCTTCTAGTCAGGGTATTAAACAGTGGGGTAAAGATATGGAGTTTGATTTTCATCGATTAGATCATGATGTTCCCATTTTCAAAAAGGTGATGTATTGCTTGCATTTCTGATTATGTTAACCTGAGGTCGATTTTTGTTTTCCACTAAGGGATGTTTGCTTTCTATGAGACTGCAAAGAAAGGACATAGTTTACCAGTCCCAGGGGGTACATCATTAGTATAAAAACAGTATATATGTTTTCATTTTTTCACTGCTTAAGGTGTCTGGGGTGGTCATCGGGGTTCACTGTTTATGGTATTTGAGGGTAGTTTTGACATGGTAGGATCTCTCAGGTGTTTTTGTGAATCCTGGAACGTGATATAACATAACACTCTCTATGATTTAGAAATTGTGGGCTTAGTAAGTTTAGGGCTGCAAGAAACTCATGACACTTGCTTTAGCATAATTTGCAATATTACTATATTTTACCTTGAATTGTGTCCTTGTGCCAAATTTTAAGCAATGATGCATTGCAAGGTAAAACATAGCACAAAAAAACAAAAGTGGGGCGAGCAACAGCCATACATGGTCTGGCCGTTCACCTTATTCCTGTGTGCTCATTGTAAACTTTTGCCTTGAATGGTGCATAATTATGTGACGTGGCACAATGGCATAATTTGAGGAATTTCATGTAACAAGTGTAATGCAAAATTCCTGAAAATACGAAAATTACACCTACATGATTTAATAGGTAATTGACCTTGAGAGGTAGACTCAGTATGTGTCAGACAAAATGTGCAGCTATGGAGGAATATGACTTGTTACAATGCAAGTCATTACATCGTGTGGCATTACAATGCAGTTGTTACAACAACCACGTTGTTACCACGCAATGCCATTACTACGCAAGTCATTACCTCGACTTGCAGTAGATGGATCCCTGCCATTAGAAATGTATAATTTCCTATTCCAACTCCGGCCTACATAACAGTAGGGAAGGTGTTGGAATAGTAAACTATACTATTCCTAATGTTAGCGCGCCATCTCCTGCAAGTCGGTGTAATGACTTACGTAGTAATGGCTTTGCGTGGTAACAATGCGGTCGTTGTAACAACCGCGTTATAATGGCATTGCAGTGTGATGACCGCAATGTAAAGGTCGTTTCCCGCTATGGAGTATCACATTAGAGGGAGAAAAATCAGTGATACAAAATTAGGATTGAAATGTGTGTGTTTCTTATGCCTCATTTTTGGTTGACTTGACATTGAGGTGCAAAATCACACATGGTGTAACATCAGCATAACTGTGGAAAATGGTAAAGAGCACATATCACATTTATGTGCAAATTCACATTTAGGGGTGAAAAATCATTCTTGGTGCAAAATATTGTGATATTACATCAAATAGGCTTGTTGCGGGGATTCTGCTCAGAAACAGAACTATATTTGGGACAACAGAACATCAGTATTTTAATAACTGAGTGACCATATCACATCAGTACCTCTGGGCCCAAAAACAGACTAGTTCATAGTGCCTTACTTGCTTTCCTAACCTGTCCAGAGAAACAAATAAATTAGCACCCAAGAACAAAACACTCTAGACCCTCTCAGAGATCATGATAGCAGGCCATCACCTTTAATTTACTCATTCATACGTATCCACAATAAACATATAAGAGACACAAAAAAGCATACAATATTTATTGAAACTGTTGTGCTCTATTTTCATATAACTGCTCTGCAATTAAAAGACATTTACAGGTCAAAAATGTGATTATTATAACCAACAGACTGTACACAATGAAAGCCCTGTCATATCGAAAGACAGATCTTCCTAAGTCTGGCCTCACTATAGAAACACAGTGTTATATTATAGATCTCTGGTATTAGTGGGGGACCCCATACTTGGCATACATAGGTAGTTGTTCTACATCTCAGGGAGTGGCGCTCTTTCTTATTTCGGGACCTTGGCTCTGTGATAATTTGTCCTCTATGTTTTCAAAACAACAAGTCCCAGCTTATATGATAAGAATTGCATGTTCAAAACAGCAGCTGAATTTCTCTATTATGTCTAGGTGTTTGCGTCCTACAGCAGAGAACACAGAGCACAGTGTTTTTCGACCTTGTATGAAATGCTCCATCTGAATTCAAGCAGAAGAACTAAATAACAAAACATGTGGAGCCTCTTTGAAAAATAAATGTGTGGCACAAAACCAGCATGTTCTTTTGTAACGTGTGCAAAGCAAATGCTTGCTATTACGTGCAGTTTGGTTAACATAAGGGAGAAAACACAATGAGCCTCTAGAAAACATTAATGTTAATGTTACAGTGATTGGGAGAGTGCTAACAAATAACCAAAGGTGTCGAGGCGCTGGCACTGTGGGTGAAAAACATGATTCCCCAGGGAATTTACTGAGTGAAAAGCCAGGTTTTCAATGCCTTCCTAAACAGGAGCAGGATAGTGATAGTCCAAATGTGAGGGGGAATTAAGTTCCATTCCTGAGCCATAGTGTTTACAAAACTCCCTCCTCCCCAATTTGTTAATTTAAACCTTTGGACCAGCAATTTTCAAGCACCCGAAGATCTCAAATTTCTCATTGGGCTATACCATCTAAAAGATTGTTTAAGGATCTCTGGACCAGTTCCATGAAGTTCCTTGTGGGTGATGGAAAGGGCCTTAAACTTATTGCGCTGCTTGACAGGTAACCAATGTAGTTTTTTGATGGTTTGTGATGCTGATTTATGTTTGGGAATCCCGGTTAGCATTCTGGCGGGTGCATTTTGTAAGACCTAAAGTGTATCAAGGTGTTGATGCTGCGTTTTAGAAAATAAGCGATTGCAGCAATCTTACTTTACTAGCACTAGTGCTGTAATCACAGTTATTTGGGCGTTGACAGGGATGAAAGCAAAAATCACTCTAAGCATCCTTACAACAAGGAAACAGAGGATGTGACAGTATTAACCTGCAGTCTGAAGGTCAAATGTTTGTCTTTAGCCACTACCAAGTTTCTAACCTTACTGACTGGGATGGGAAGGGCTCCCAATTCCTCTGGCCACCCGGGAAGGGGCCCATAGAGACGGGTTGTTTCCAGACTGGATGACCTCTTTTATACCTGAGTTAAGTTCTTAACAGTTTTGGATCATCCAGTTGTCAGTAGCTGCCATACAGTCATGCAAATTTACACTTGTTTGGTTATTAGAAGACATTGCTACAACCAATTGGGTGTCCTTAGCATATGAGGTAAGTTCCAACCAAAAAGGTCTTATAAGAGTGGCCAAGGGTTTAACATAAATGTCAAACAAAATGGGGCTGAATGAGGACCCCTGCAGGATCCCACATGGCAGATGAAAAGGTTTGGATAAAAATAGATCTAGGGCCACCACTAAATTCCAGTAGTTTAAGATCCGACCCCTCAATACCGACAGGCAGACATGTTCGTTTAAAATCTTGTGATTGACTGTATCAAAGGCTGCTGATAAATTGAGGAGAACAAGCACCATGCTACCACCACAATTAATTATTGCTCTGATCTCTTTAGTTGTTTTGATAACAACAGTTTCGATGCTGTGACTGCTTCTAAACCCATATTAGGTGGTGTCTAACAGTTGATGAAGCAAAATGCTAGGAAGGTGTTGCTACTAATTGATTATTTTGAAAAGGTACAACAATGTTCAGACAGAATATATCAACTTGAAAAGTGTGTTATTAGATAGAGAGGAAGATGGTACCAAGGATTCAAGATTTAAACCTCGCAGAGCCGTGATCACCTTTCCTTGCTGAAAGCTACGAGAAGGGAACAACCAGCCTTCACAAGGTTCATCTGCCAGCTTGCAGACAAGGACAGCCATGACTTTTTCTTTGCTGAAGATTGGTTCTGTTGTACATACAGGTTTGCAGGTGTGAACCATGTCTGAAACTCAAAGTAAGCTCTTGTAGTGCCATGTTTAGCATTGTTAGCTCAGAGAAAGGAGGGATTTAGGTTATTGATATAAAGAATTTTTGTGAAATCATCATAATGCTTCAATATTTTCTTTTATTCTGTCTCCTAACAAGTAAAATTGTCCCTATCTTGTTTATTTCTTATAATAGTTACTATTCATATTGTTGGCATGAGGATAGGCTTTTGAGTTTAAGAAATTTCAAAAATATAGTCATTGTCATAAAGTTTTATTGAGTGCACATATCACCCATAGGGGTCTCAAAGCGCTGCAGCGAATGTTGGTGAAGGCGAAGATAGAACAGCTGGAAACGGAATAAGGGTGGGTGGTCAGAACAGCCAGGTTTTAAGCTTTATTTGGAACTGTTTATGATCCGAAATAGTGCGAAGCTGCAATGGGAGTTCATTCCACAATCGGGGGGCTAGATGGGAAAATGATCGGCCACCGTGCCTAGCGTTTCACACCCTGAGTGGAGTGAGAAGATGTTTAGTTCCAGACCTAAGGTTTTTGTGAGGGAGATACCAGTTTAGTTTTTTGGCCCGGTAGCTTGGCCCATTTTCAAACAAGGTCTTGTGCACCAGACAGCTGATCTTAAATGGATCCGTTTTCTAATTAGGAGCCAGTGAGGAGTTTTCAGATGGAGCGCTGACGGGGACTGAGGTAGAAGGTTTGGTACCAGCCTGGCAGCTGTGTTCTGTAAGACATGGAGCCTGGTGACCAGCTCTTCATTAATTGAGGCCATCAAAGCATTTCCATAGTCAAGACTACTGATGATTAAGCCTTGGACAAGATATATTCCTAGTGTTCTTGAGTGTGCCTTTTCTTTATGAAAAAAGGTTTGGAGTGTGTTAACTGTCTCTGCTAAATCTCTAACTGGCTTATTCCTCACTAGCGTAATTATTAATAATTACAGAAAAATTACTTATAATTGGGCGTAATCATTTGAGACACGTAATCCTGCATTTAGTGCTATTTTCTTACTGCAAAATGCACTGTTGCATCCAAAATGGGCCAGAGAATGCATTTTGTTTAAAGGAAACAGCAATAAATGTTACAGGACACAAGCAGCAGTAGCCACCCACACTCTCTTAGTTTGTTGTTTCTGTGCTCCTTCTTTAGGATGTTTGCCCCAAATTACTCTTAATTGTTCAAGCTGGCGTAATTGCATAATTTTGGCTATTTCGCATTAGAAGAGTAATGCGTAATTACTGATACGACTCTGGTGTAATTCAAATTTTCGAAAAGACCTAAAAAAACACATCATACTTGATGCAACATCAAAAGGAGTTTGGAGGCACTTTTAGTTACAACAATAAATCTACAAGCAAAAATCAAAATTAGCTGTACAAAGATGTTAAGGTGCAAATAATTTGTGCCACAAAATCAGCAGAGTTTAGTATCGCATTTAGCTCCAAGATTATAGTATCAAGAGAAAATGTGAGGTGTCCACTTTTGATGATATCAGCTCAAATAGACTGAAAAAACTATCTGAAGCCAGATCTAAAAAGGAAAACACACATTTAAAAAAACTGTTGTTTTGAGTTGTTTATTGAAAACATTTTCTAAATCTTCACTAACACACCCATGGCAAGAACAACATGGTCTTTCACATTGGAAGCTAACTCTCACAAAGAACAAGCACAAATGGTCAGCAGCAATACAAATATCTCTACCAGGATTAACATGTAAAGACAACAGGTTAGCAATACACAGGCACAAACAGACTGAAGTACACAGACACAAACAAACCATGGAAAACAGCAAAGCAAACTTCCTTATACATAACAAAGACTAATCAATATTTGAGCACCACCTTGATGATGAAATAGTACACACTTCCTCGAAGAGGGATGGAGCATCCAACCTGAAAGAGATGATCTGCACCCTCTTAAAATTGAGGAACTGTGCATTTATTCTTCTGAAAGAGGCACAACATATGTTGCCAAATGGTACTCTTCAACCACCAATACAGAAGTCACATTTTAGAGTGGCATGGCCTTCGAGTGCTAGGACCCTTGCCAAGCTGTTGGCTGATAGTTGCTCACTGAAACTATTCTTAATGAAAGAAAGTTGATAGCACCAAGACACACAGTGGCTGACTTAAACCAGTGCAAGAGCCCCCCTAGCCACTCCCCGAAGGTCTGGTCCTTTGAGGGATGCCCGTTTGCTGTCTATGTATTTACGTCCAATCTGGAAACAGTTAGAGCTGTCTTGGGCCAGACCTAAAGATTTTGTAGATATTTCCCTAACTTTAAGTTGTCAGGACCCCGAAGCCAGAACCAGACTATCAGATGACGCCTATCCATAACTTCTAAAGAATCTTTGTGATATTCATACAACAATCTTGTGAACCTCATTGTCTTTAGAGTGTTTGCTAGAAATACCAAGGCATATTAGGGGGGCTGCAGAACTACCCTAACATATTGGGAGGTGAGGAAGAAACTAATCTCTTCTTCCAAAATGTGGTGAATTGAATTGCTACAGAAATTGTTGAAATAAATCCTAGATTTCTGTCAGAGGACCTTCTTCAGAAATGTCCTTCTTGACAAAGATCATAGGGCTCCCAATGTAAAAAAAAATTACCTGGTTCAGAAAGTAATACTTACAAGAGAGTGTCTCCATTGCACCTCAAAAGATTATAGACTGCCCTTGGAACTGGAAAAATCATCTGCTCTGCTATCCACTGTGTTGGAAATTGCCCTTTCTGCAGGGTCACCCCCAAACCTTTTGCCATTCTCCTCTACTTTTTTGCTGAATTTGCTTTTGTTGGCTTTAGGACTCTGAGCACTTTACCACTGCTAATCAGTGCTAACATGTATGTTCACTCACTCTCAAAATTGTAACACTGGCTCATACCCAATTGGCATGTTTGATTTACATATAAGTCCCTAGTAAAGTGGCACCACATGTGCCTAAGGCCTGTAAATGAAATACTTCTAGTATGCATGCAGCACTGTTTGTTCCACCCACTTAAGTAGCCCTCTAACCATGTCTCAGACCTGCCATTGCGAAGCCTGTGTGTGCAGCTAACACTGTCATATTGACCTGGCAAAAGAAACCTTTTTTCAGGCCAGAATCTTCCCTTTTTATACATAAAAGTCCCTCCTAATGCAGGCCCTAGGTAACCCACAGGGCGGGGTGAAATGCAATTAAAAGGCAGCACATGTACTTTTAAGTTTTACATGTCCTACTAGTGAAAAGCTACCACAGTTGTTTTTCACTACTGCAAGGCCTATCTTTCCCATAGGATAAGATTGTGATTACTTTATTATATTTTGTAAGTGGAATTTCCAATTGAGAAGAGATAGGAAACCCCCAAACTGGTTTCTCTGGGATCACAATTTAAAATCACAGCTTATGATGAAGTCAGATTTTAAATTACAATTCTGAATATGTCACTTTTAGAAAGTTGGTATTTTCTTAATTTAGCCATTTGGTGACTGCTGTCTGTCTCTAATTACTTGTCTGGGGTGGGTGACAGCTGGGTTTTGTATATTCCCCCTAGACAGCTACACAGAATGGGAGATAAGGTGGGACTTGATGGGACATCCTGGCAGGATGGAGGAAGGAGCTGGGCATAGCCTCACTTACACATGAATAGTCTGTGTACTGTCCCCACACAAAGGACTGCATAACACTCTGCAGTGAGTCTTGAGCCAGGACAGGAAAGGAGGACATCTATTCACTTCAAATACATCTCTCTGAAGACTTCCCCACTAAAAGGATTGCCACTCTGCTGGACAGGTGTTTGAAAGACTACTGCCTTGCTGCGTTGCCCTGCTGCCTAATGCGCTCTCTTGCCTGGGTGAGAAGGACGGGACCTGCATCGCTTGAACCCAGAGGGATTCCAAAGACTAGCTGGCTGTCCTCCTGAGCTGAAGTCTCAGGGACATAAAAGAATTCCACCCATCCTGCTTCTGCACCTGGACTCTGCAATCCGTCAGTCTGCCCTGCCAAGTGGTGCCACCCTAGTCCTGGATCCTTGGAAGTGGGCCTAGAATGTTTGCTCCAGCGTAACTGGTGCGTCCTCTGCTGCTGAAGCATAATCGATGCATCACAGCTGTTGTGGGAACAGAACTGAAGCATCGCCTTCGGAACTGGCACATTGCCTTCGAAACCGACGCATCCTCTGCTGCAGGAGCAGATTCAACGCATTGTATTCAGAACCAGTGCATTGCCTTCGGAATCGACACATTGCCTCTGCTGCATGAAGAAAATCAACATATCACCTCTGCTGCATGGAGTAAATCCCCTGTGCTGTGTGATCGACAGCAACAAATTGCTTTGGCTGCACCCCCGCATCTTTGTTAATACAACCAGGATTATAGTCATTTCGTTCAGCTGACCTCACTTGATCACCCCATATGGCCTAACCTCCATCGTGATAGGCCTGAACACTCCCAGATATACCATGTAAGAGCTTAATGATTATAAGTGTTATTTTACAGTTTATTCTTCAAAAAATCACATCTCAAGTTCCACTTATTGAGTTTTTGTCGTTTGCCCTCATTTTATTTATTAAATTAAAAGCTCTTTTTCTAACCTGGCCTGGAATCATTTTGTGTGGTGTTTTCACTGTTTTACTGTTTGAAGTGTTGCAAAAATACTTTACACATTGCCTCTAAAGTTAATTCTGACTGCTCTGTGCCAAGCTACCAGAGGATGAGCACTGGTTCATTTAGAGTGTGATGGTGCCTTACCCTGAATAGGATTGTCGGTACTGCTTGACCAGGGCTAATACCACAGTCAACCAGGAACCCGATTCCTAACATACATTCTCTATTCACATTGCATTGTGAGTTAGCGCTCTTTCATCTTAAGCATGTGCTGACATCACTGGGGCATTTCACATTCCAAAACTTTTAGATACTTTAGGACTTTGTTATTAGGATGCAATTGACCTGTCCGCTTCACTAATGACAGAATTTAGCTCACACTAATTGAAAATATCTTATCCTTTCAAATTCAGGTACAGGTCTCAAAAACTGTGGTCTTCTGTTTTTCCCTCATGTACAAATGTTCATGTGCACTGTGAAGGATGTTACAACCTTTTGCTTCAGATTTTGGTTTACATTAAGGACTGGTAACCTGCTCTGGTGATTTTGTTTTAGCTTTGCTGTGGATGCAGTGGCATCAGGAATTGGTTAGTTCACGCACCAGGCCAGTACAATTACAGGCCTGTTCCTGAAATCTTTTAGCCTTTTTTACTTGGTTTTTAAAGCAGACAAACATAATAAGTGTGGTCTGTGAGTGGTAGAAGAAAAGGTATAAGAGAGACAGGCTTATGGCTATTTAAGCCAAAGTGCTTTCCACTGTTACTTGTTCTATCCTCCTTGGCAGATGCTTATCTTTCCACTCACCAAATAACTAACTGTGTTCATGGGAGTTTCACACATTGATGTTCGCAATCTGAATATGTAAAGTAATCTCTAACGTTGGGCCTCAGGTAAGCCTAGAGGGCCCGTCTCCAAGCCATGCGACAGGGAAGGCTCCACCCTCACTGACGTAGCAGAGGCCCTGCCAAGAGTGTGAGTGCTTTTGGTGAAAATGCATTGCCAACCGAGCTACTACAGTATTGCAGCCTAATTGGAATTTTTGACAACGAAACAAAGCCCTCAAACAGAAGTTTGTTTATCAAAAAAATTCAAATATTCTTTATTCGATGAAATTTCATCATAAAAGAGCAATATAGCAGCACAATACAATATAAAATACCAAGTATAAAATTAAATAAAAGCAACAATTGACCAATACACCACTAAAAGATGAACACAAGTCACATATCAACATAGTGGAAATCCTAACCAAGTACTTTTAGCTAGTAGGTGGACCAGGGTAGGTTTTACAACGCCTCATGCGGGATCGCCAAGCACTGCCCAAATATTTTGCAACACCACAGACCATAGCAATCGAAGAAGTATCAGTGCTGAGTATCCGCAGGACCATTTTATGACATCTAAGGCCCAAACTCCTACATAACGGCTTTAACCAGATCCTCCTGGCAACCCTATAAGCTGGGCAAGCAAAGAAGAAATGTGCCACGGACTCTGTAGGGGCTGCACAGCCCGGACATGGATTCACTTTACCAACATGCTTTTTCCACCCCGAGGTAAAATCATTTACTGGGAGGATCTCGAACCTAACCTTCAAGTAAAGAGCTCTATCCAAAGGCAGCTCGATGTAGTCCAAGAATGGTTCAAAGCTCCTAATCCATTTGAAGGACAAGAATCGCTCAGTAAGGGAGCCCACAGAACTACTAGAGAGTGTCTCCTGCTGGACTAGATCCCAATATAGCTGTTTAATCACCATCTTGGGTGGGGGTGATTGGCTTTCCCAGGAGTCACTCAAACCCAAGAGAACTACCAACCGCTTCAGGTTGCTCAGCCACTTAATCTTATTATTGGAATTAAGCTGAATTAGTTCGTCTAGGGCGGCGGCATAATCCTGAAGCTCCCTTGTCCTACGCATACGAACCCAAAAAAGTAACGGGCGTAAGCGCACTAGGTCCTTAAGAGGGCGCCTACCCATGTCAGCCCGAAGAGGAATTAAGGGGGTAGAGACTGGAAGGGCTACCGCATCTCTCAAAAACTTATTTTCAGCTCTGTCCAGCTCTACAGTATTTTCAAACCCCCATAATTCTGAGCCATATAGGGCAGATGGAAGAACTTGGCCTTCATAGATAGTTAGGAGCGGTAAAATGGGCTTGCTCTTAGATTTCCGGTGTTCTCTCATAACCGCCCCAGAAGTTCTTTTATAATTTAACATCATTTTAGCCAAGTGATCCTTCCAGCTCATGCGATTATTGACCCTAATGCCCAAATAATCATAGGAGTCTACCAACTCCAAGGGCTCTCCATTAAGTAAAAGATTATTTCTAAATCTGGGTGATGGAGCTAATGCCATGAGCTTAGTTTTTAGAGTGTTGATGGTAAGACCTCTATCGGTGCAAAATGCGCTAAAGCGATTCAAGAGCTTTTGTAGGCCAGACGGGGACTTAGAGATCAAAATAGTGTCGTCCGCGAAGAGGAGTGTGGGGATTTTTTCACCTGCCAGGGATGGAGCATCAGCTGGTTCTTCTCTCAAGTAATCCACCACTCCGTTCACAAAAAGAGAGAACAGCGTTGGAGCCATAACACATCCCTGGCGTACCCCCCTCTTCACGGGAATCTTCTCAGTTAATTCACCTTGAGTACCCCACCTGATCCTGGCATAGTTCCCCTCATGGAGATGCACAATTAAACTCAAGAGGGGACCAGGGAACCCCATGTTCTCCAAAACTTCCCAAAGCCTCTCACGTGGGACCAGGTCGAAGGCCATCCTGAGATCTATGAAAGCCAGGTATAAGCTTCCTTTGTTGATGGTGACCGACTTCCAATAGATCGCAAAGAAGCGAAAGACCTGGTCCATCGTGCCCACCTTTTGGCGGAACCCCGCTTGCAAATGGGACAACACATGCATCTCTTCCATCCAGGTGCCAACCCTTGATATAATTACCCTGCCAACCACCTTCTGTAGCACATCAATCAAACTGATTGGTCTATAGTTGGCAGGGTCGTCTCTGGCACCCTTCTTAAAGACCGTGATTACCTCCGCTCCCTTCCACGGATCTGGAACAGGGTATCCGTGAGAGATGAGGTTCATTATTTTTGCAATAAGTTTGGCCCATAGCTCTGGGGCCTCCATAAGGAGGTCTCCAGGGATCCCGTCTGGGCCTGCTGCTTTCTTTGGGGTGAGGTGACTGATGGCTAGCACCACCTCAGAGGGCAAAAAGGGTTCCCTGACCGGGCGCATGGGAGGGACGCTGAGGGCAT
Organism: Triturus cristatus; assembly: GCF_964204655.1. Lineage (NCBI taxonomy): Eukaryota > Metazoa > Chordata > Amphibia > Caudata > Salamandridae > Triturus > Triturus cristatus. Next base: position 941,954,873 of record NC_140593.1, read on the forward strand.
GAACAGAAGGAGAGAGGGGCGTTTCTGACCCACCATAAATGGAGGAAAAATGGGATTGCCATTGCTGGCCTGTTATGTGACTATCTAAAGGTCGAGAGCTAGTCAACCTGGCTTTGTTAATCAGATCCCAAAACAGCGAAGAATTCTTTCCTTTAGAAGCTGTCTTGAGGTCTTGCCAGCGTTGTTCTTCCCACTCACGTTTTGCTTGCTCCAAAGCCCTTGCGTATTCTTTCCTGGCTACACTAACCCGGGATTGGTTCTTTTGACGCAAGGCAATTCTGATCTCATTTCTTATATCCTTACAGTGGGCCGTATACCAAGGGTTGCTTGCTATAGCTGTGTTATTATCCCTACCACCTCTCTTGCCCTTATTGTTTCCTTTTAAAAGGAAAAATTCCCCAACTTTCTCTGTTAAGTTATTATACGCCTGAGCAAAAAGCGTACCCTGTACAGACGCTATATCCTGATCAAGCACCATCAATTCTGTACTCAGGTCTTCAACATGCGCCCTGATCTTAGTCAAGTTGTGAGCCTGTGATTGGACCTTCTCCCATTTCAGTCTACGGTTTCCCTGAAAAGGTGTCACCTCCTTAGTGGACCTCAGGTGTGATAACCTCCGGGTGTTATTCCGCTGCCCCCATCTTATCGACATGCATAAAGGGTTGTGATCACTGTCCTGTGAAGGAGTCACCTCCATATCTACTAAATCACACCACAGTGTCACATCTAATAAGATGTAATCGATTCTTGACGGGCTGCTTAACCTATTAAAGGTCATCGCACCGTCAGGGTCAGAAAGAGTCCTACCATTAAGAGCTCTAAGGTTATATTCTACAGTAAGGGAATTAATCTGTATAACCTTAGATGACCATCTTTTGATTGGGGCCAAAGACAAGGTCGGAATTGACCATCTAGAGTCCACCTCCTCTATACCCAGGGGATCATCACCTTCTAGAGGTTCGAAAGTACAGTTAAAATCCCCTCCCACTATAATTTTAGAGGAGGGGGGCAGATAGCCAATGCCTGATCTAAAATAGATATAGTACTTGAATTTAAATCCCCTGTAATCCCTCTTACGTAAACATTAAATAGATCTATCCTGCTGTTTACCCCCTCAAATGAAATATGTTGGATGTCACAACACCCGGAGTCGTAAGTAGTTACTTTCCAGTTCAGGGCCGTCTTGATCCATACATGCAGACCTCCTGCTGGTCTACCCCTACCATTACTCTGAGCTGATATGAAAAAAGTGGTGTATCCTGATTTATATAATGGGGAAACGCTCCATGTTTCTTGGAGTAAACATACATCGAATTGGTCGATGAAGAGATTCCAATCAGGTAAGTCCAACTTTCTTTGCAGACCCGCCACATTCCATGAAACTAGGTGTAAGATTTTATTATCTATTAAATGCAGATCGGAGGGAGTCCCCACGTGCATATCCAAATCCAACATGATTTGGGCACCTATAGGTTCTAGTTGGACTGGGGGGTCTGTCATCCTGTAAGCTACAGCACTATGGTTCAGAGGAACGGAAAGGAGGGTGGATACAATCCCGCCACTAGCAGCACCGATTATAGTAGGTAGTCCTGATGTTACAGGAGCAGCTCCGGGGTCTTCCAAACACCTCTCCCGAGTAGCATCCTTGGGGCTAAGTGAACCTAATCGCCCCCCTCGGCCCTGGGGAGACTTTAACCTTCAATCACAGTCAGCCAGGCTAGAGAGGGCTTCGAACCGATTCGTTGTCACTAAAGGAGTGGAAGGCTTCACATTGCCACATCCTCTGTTGTAGTTCCTAGTAAATCTAGGAGGAATATAGTTCCACCTTAAAGGGTCAGCAGCATAGGTGGTGTGTGAGGTGCGTGGCAAATGGTTGGGTATAAATGTACCTGGTGGAATGGAAAACAGTGAGGCTTGCTTAGTTATACCAGAGGGGGGGAACACCGATGATCTGGGGTAAAAGTAAGTTAACGCACGTGGAATAATGCCATTGCTACCTATTTCAGGAGGCCATTCCAGAATATACTTAACTACACGTGGGTCTCTAAAATTTACCACCACGATGTCTCCCACGATGTTTTTCGTCTTACCACCCAACCATGGGAGACGTCTCACATGTAAAATCTCACCGTTAATGTTCTCCTCAATAGGTCTATAACTACTAAGCCAGAACATGGTTTTATTTTTTAGCTCGGTAAACCCTTCTCTTTTGTTAACCGTTAGAGGTGGGACCCCCGTCAAAACAACCACCAAGGGCACAGCTTCGGGGGGCAGATCAACTTGTGGCGTGTAATTTGTTACAGGCTTATCAGTACTGGAACTTTCCCTATTGTCCCGCAAAGTGGTTGTGTCAAGGTTAATCCCCCCTCCCTCTCTGTCATCCTGAATGGGCGCTCTCTGGGTGCCCCCAGTCGACGATGGCACAGACACAAACTGAGTCACAGCTAGCTGATTAGACGGCTCAACTGTAGCCTGGGAAAAATGAGGATGGCAGTTAGGTATCACTGCTGTGGAATCTATGCCACTACCAACACCCTGTTTCCCCTGCCCTGTTGTCAGTTCGATTTTCTTACTTATTGTGGCTTCTAAGTCCGCAAGTCTTTTCTCGACTCTTAGTAAGCCTTCAATAAGTGGTGAAATGAGGGTCTTAATCACCTGGCCCAAAACATCCTGGCAGGCAACCGAAAGGGAAGGTGATGACGAAGGGTCGACAGGAAAGAAGCCTGATGTTATAGGGGGCGATTCAAGTTCAGGGGCAACTGATGACATTGGAAGAGGTAGTTTAGGAGTAATAGTTGCTTCAACTGCTATCCCTTTAGTTAGGTTTAAGGCTTTCAGTGCATGTTTCCCAAATTCAGAATGATTATACTTAGATTTGACTGAGACTCCCCCTTTCTTACATCTTCTCTTAGTCGGGGGAGGCCCATGAATCTTAACTGCTTTAAACGGCTTAGTAAACTTCTTATCCTGTTTACCAAGTAATGGCGTACATTTATTTATAACTAAAGGAGGACCAGAATGTCCAATAGCAAGGTTCTCTTGGATAACCTGCTCTTTAGAAGCAGATGGGGTAGGAGCAGGGTCCCTTAACAAGCGAGAATCACACGGCGATACAAGAGGGTCTACTATGGCATCACAGCTATCGGCTATCCGGGAAGGGACCTGCAAATTAGAGTTATCAGGAGTCCTAAGCTTCAAGCTTTCTATAGAGCGTCGACGCTCAGTCCTCCGTTTGTCCATGTTATTGTCCTTTTCCTCCTCATGATGGACCTTTTTAAAGTAAGTGTCCAATGGGCCAGCTGTCGTAGCTCCCGTCTTCTCCACTACGGCGTTAATAGAAGTGTTAGACATATTGGTTATTCAGCATTAAGCGCACGCGTGTGCAGGCGCTACAGGTATCAACAGGTCAATAACCGAGCCCAGCCTGGCCTCACTCGGCCTCTGAGGGCCTAAGAGGGCCCACCCTTTGCCCAGGCTTAGCCCCGGGCTATGCCCCGCGCGCGTCCCGCTTGCGCGTGAATAGGGAATACTACTTTATGGCTGATAGGTGTTGAGGGGGAGGGGCCAGGAAGAGGAGGCAGCTGCTAACACCGCCAAGCAGCCTGGTCCTCGCAGTCCCGGACTGAGCTATACAAGGATAAAATCACCCCCTCTCGGCACAGCGGCCACAGCGTCCTCGTCAATGTCCTCAGGAGAGCCTCCGTTGTTCAACAGCACGAGCCCAGGTAAGAGTGAATCAGTGGCAAGCCTGCGAGCGGCTCCCGCGAAGCGGGGGCCGCGAGGCGTTAAGTGCCTGCGGGGGGAGGGGCCGGGAAGAGGAGGCAGCTGCTAACACCGCCAAGCAGCCTGGTCCTCGCAGTCCCGGACTGAGCTATACAAGGATAAAATAACCCCCTCTCGGCACAGCGGCCACAGCGTCCTCGTCAATGTCCTCAGGAGAGCCTCCGTTGTTCAACAGCACGAGCCCAGGTAAGAGTGAATCAGTGGCAAGCCAAGTCTAAAAAAACAAAAATCACCAACCTTGACATGCTCGGTGTTAGAAATGGGATTTCTGGTTGGCAAAGGCTTGCGCCAAAGCCAGGCAGAAACCACGACTCTAGTCAGGGCAAGTAAGTTACACGCCAAAGATAACCCCTGCTCACCTCCTTGGTAGCTTGTCACAAGCAGTCAGGCTTATCCCGGAGGCAATGTGCAAAGCGTTTGCGCGCGCACACAGCAACAACACCCTAGGCCCACCACAAAAGAAACTCCACACAAGGTTATATATAAAAATAGCCTTTGTATTACAATAAGCACATTAGATAATAATCACATAATTTACACTGTGCCAAGTGGCACTAGGCAGAATTTACAGGGGACTATTTTCATAAGACAGGGCCAATGGACCAACGTCAGAATCATCACAAATCACCAATTGTAAATATAGAACAAATAATAAATGTAGCGCACAACCAGTAACTACTGGTAACGTGAGGAACTTAGCAGGAGACCCTGCAATGCAAAACAGTGGATGCATAAATCATTTTGCGCCTGAACCTCCTTAGGCATAAAACTACATTAGGCCCAAAACCTCACTAGCATCACACATTACACAATAGGCATTACAGTAGACATCCCAAGTGTAAAACCCTTGGGAAATAAATTGACATAAAAAAACAGTGTGCCCCAATCGGGGGCACAACGCACTGAATCTGGCCCCAGGCCAACTGGCCTCTCACCGGGGCTCACAATGCCCCTTGTCCAGAATGTCAGGGCGGGTTGTAAAAGCAACCAAGCAAAAGTGCATAAAAGCCTAAACGTGGCAGCTGGCTGTGGATAGAAATAAAGGCTGGGCACTCAGTGGCCCATTAAACAAATGTGTCCCCTTCGTGGGAGCCACGGGGCTCTGAAAAACAATTAGCCATACGTTGGAGCCATCTGGCTCTGGAAATAAACATGCCGTAGGGAGCACACTGGCTCCTAAAATAATTATGCACCAAACTGGGGTAGCACGGACCCTCGAGGACCCCACTGGGACCCTTTCAATCAAAATATGGCCCCACGTTGCAGCGACCCACATCTGCGGCGCTGCTGTGTCGAACAGCAAAGACTCTGGAATTCACAGTGCCTGTGGAGCCCTACTTGGGGACTCGCAACTTGAAACTGACCCCAAGTCCCACTCCGGGACTTCTAAATTCCTGTGGCCCCACGTTACAGCTTCCCACTGACAAAACAGGGCAGCTGTGACAAGCACCAACCACGTGGAGCCCCACTCACCGGGCTAGACGGCAGAGGCTTTCCGGACTTTCCCCGGTCCTTGGGAGCATAAGCCAACCATTCCCGCTCCCGTCCCCCACTCACCGGGAGTACTGCAGCAACGTCTACGCTTTCTCCCTGGCAGTTGGTACTTCTCTCGCGGTGTGGGCTGGGACAGACATGGTGCTTCTGCCTCCTCTCTCTTGGTCACGCTGTCGCTGCACGCGGGACTCCCCCTTTACTACGGGAGTCCCGCCTAGAAGATCTCTTGGCCACGTCACGGCCTCACTGCTCTGGCCGGGCTCAGCTTCCGTCGAGAGGCCCCGCCTCCGTCCCCACACCGGGCGCCTGACTTCCTGTTGGCTGCTCCGACACGGCAGTCTATTTGGATCTCGGGCTGCGGCAGTGTTTTCTAGACAGCATGCGGGGTAGGCTCCCACTCTGGGGATGCAGATACTTGCGGGGTGGGCACCCGCTTCTTGCCCTCAATTAGGGAGAATCCCCACACCGGGGGGTTTCCTCCGAATACCAATGCAGCACAAATGCTGGGTGGGCTCCCGCTCGATCCCCAGCCAAGTAGGGGAATCACACACGATGCAGCTTTGCGCTGCAGGCCAGCATCAGTCCTCCTGGGGCAGAACACAGCGCTCACAAGCCCGAAAGTCAAGCGCTCCTAAAAATGAAAAATAAAGCGCACACAGGCGCTGCAGTCCCAAGTCCAGGGAAGTCTGTTAGGATGCAGGGGGGCAAAGGCTGGGCCCAGGGGCCAGCGCACAGGGCCCTCCAGCAGGGAGGCAGTCCCCAGTGGCGGTATCTCCTGGTGCCCAGCAGCAGCAGGCCCCCCTCAAGTTAGGAACACAGAGAGAGAACATTTTAAATGGGGTCACAACCCCTTTTTATACACAGGTTTCCCTTGTCACCAAGGTGCAGGGCAAGGGAAAAACCAGATGTAACTGGTTCTGGAGCACTTTGTTTTGCTCAGCCCCTCTCCCTATTCACAGGACAGGCTAGAGACATCAGACGCACCACAGGGGGCGGAGCCAGCATTGTGGAGGGAAGGCACAGCCCTATTCAGGTCCCAGGTGCAACTCCTCCCTCCCATCTAGCTGCTGATCTCCCTATTTACCACTGGGCTGACTCAGCCTGGCTCCTGGAATTCCCCACACCATCCAGCACCTGTCAATCACAAGCCAGACATGCACTCCACATCAGGCAGGAAGACACACAGCACACAGAAGTGCCAACTTCTAGAAGTGGCACTTCTCCTATAGTTATAATAAATCCGCGCACATCATTGAGCAGCATTTATCCTCGCACATACTAAACTTGACCCTGCACTCCTCTCACATCAGGAACTACCATGAACACACATATTCCCCATGCATTCCTATGGGAGGGCAGGCCAGTCTCATTAAATGTAACACAGAGCGCACGCACTTTACACGGGGACACCGTGCTAAAGTGCCTAGAGGCCTAAAACCACTAACACTACATAGGGAAAAGGCTAGGATAATTGCAAAAAGTTTAGGGGTGAACCTGCCAGAAGGGCCAAGTCCAACACTAGGTTTATTCTCCCAATGCATAGTGGTTGGTGTTGCAATTTCATGGTTTTGACATGGCCATTCGATGCAGTTTTGCAAGTGGCCTGTAACAGATGGACCCTCAATTAAGTGTTTCAGATGGAGGAACCGGGCAGGGTCAGACAGGACAGGGTCAGTTTATTTACCACCTACTTCAAGTAGGTAGTAAACCACTCGCAAACAGGAAGGGGTCCCCAGGGGACCCCTTTTCCTTTGTGAATATGTGAGAAAATATTTTTAAGAGTAGGCAGTGGCCCCAGGGACCGCTCCCTGCCCTTAAAAAAAATGAAACTGAAAAGTTTAATTTTTCTTTTTTAAATGCATCCCATTTTCCTTAAAGGAAAACTGGCCGCATTTAAAAAAAAATACTGCTTTATTTAAAAGCAGTCCCAGACACAGTGGTCTGCTGACCCCAGCAGGCCACCATACCTAGGAGGGCTAGCCTTTCCTAATGGGGTCGCAAATTGCGACAGCCTCATTAATATTCATGTGGCATGCAATTTGCAACCCCATTAGGAATCGCTAACAGTGTCTGTGACACAGTTATACATCCCAATTTGCGCGTCGCAAATACGACACAATTTGTGCTTCACTAATTGGTGGGTCATACATCTGGCCCCAAATTACTTGTTTTATATATAACGTGATGCATCCTTTGGCGAATGTTTGGTAATTTAAGGCTGTGAGGATGGTCTATGCATTCTTTGATCTGATTTGATTCACTGAAGCGACCTTACCGCCCATAACCAACTGAGTTGCAACCTAAGGTGATGGGTGTGGTCTGGCTTGCGAGCCATTTGACAAACTACTTTTTACCTGCACCCAGGTAACTCGGTCGGTGAGCCGGAAGCTGGTGTGGTTGTAATCGGTCTGTTTGTTGTGCACATATTCCGTTAAAGCGTTTGTTAAAATTGAACACATACAGGCACATGCATATAAAGTATAACCGGTCGCAAACGGGCAGATTCTCAGAATCTGCCCCTTTGCGACCAGTATTTTTGCATTTGGGATGCATCTTCCCAAATGCAAAAATCGCAATTTAAGTAATCTCATTCTGGCACATGCATCAACGTAGGCTTTTGCGATTCCTTAATTGCGATTATTAAGGAATCGCAATTAAGGAATTGCAAAAGCCTATGCATGTAGGAATCGCTATAAAAATAGCGATTCCTACACATTCCTTAATTGCGACTCGCAATTAAGGAATGCTGTCCCATTCATTCCTATGGGCCTCCAGGCCCATAGGAATGAATTGGAGATTGCATGAGCAATTTGCGAGTACCAGTAGGTACTCGCAAATTGCTCATGCAATTTCAAGGGTGCAAGGGCATGTGTGTGTGCAACATATGTGCACAGGTCAATTTCAGGGGTGCAACAGGGTGTCCTTTTGACACCCTTGCACCCTAAAATTGCATGCGCAATTTGCAAGTACCTATTGGTACTCGCAAATTGCGCTTGCTATTTCCCATTCATTCGTGTAGGCCCGTAGGAATGAATGGGAGGCTATTCCTTATTTGCGACACGCAATTTGCGAGTTGCAAATAAGGAATGTGTAGGAATCGCTATTATTATAGCGATTCCTACATGCATAGGATTTTGCGAGTCCTTAATTGCGAATTCTTAATATTCGCGATTAAGGACTCGCAAAATCCTAGCTTGATGCATGTGCCAGATAATTCGCTGTCGCGATTGTGTTATCTCTGCAGATTATTGCACAGTGCTCTAAATGTGTGCTTTTCTGTTTTTCCATCACATATTTACTTACAAATTAAACGCTTGTTACTACGTGCGTGGCTTAACTTTATTACCACGCAGTCCGGCTGCGCACACTGCGTTGCTTATGACTTTTGCCACTACCTAAATGCACATGACATTTCAACAGTCTAAATGCATTCTCTGATTTGCTGTATTAAACCAATAGTAAATTAACAAGAGCAGATTCATTCATTACACTGACTCACGATTGAAGCCTTTGTTAGGGGCGTGTGGAAGACAGATGTGAGGCCTGATGTTTGTGCAGGATATCAATCTGAAGAAAGTATCGACCCACTATTTAATCAAACACAAAAACGTAAAACAGAGTCAACAGTCTGCTACGCTGAAATAATGGGGAATCGATGCACAGCTCATTGAGAGGTGCAGACATCCCTCTAATGTATGGATGGTTATACGCGATAATCAAATCCCAGTCACCCTGACTTGAAGAAAAATCATTTAAAACAAGTTATGAGTTAATTGAAGCAGCATGCTGTAGAGATGTGAAATGCTGGCTGCAGGCTTCATCCCTGTTGAGGCTTGTATTGTTTGTTTTATGTGACTGTTGGTTTAAAATAGGGGAAGTTTATTTTGGGCGCATGTCTATGATGGAAAACAGAGCCAGTGTTGCTCGTGTTTATAGTGTTTTTAAGAGCTGAAAAAGATGAGTCGAAAACAGACGTGATGGGTGTGACATACATCATGGAAGAAATAACCAGGGCAGGTAGATACTTCAAATACCATTGGGAATGAACCGATAAAGGTACATTAACGCTACTGAAGAATATATCAGATGGCACGCTTAGTAATTTGGTATGAACATGACATAACTCAATACATTTCGGAACAAATTATTTCTTTTTATCAGAGCCATGCATGATGATTTCAAACTGGCACATGCATCAACATAGGCTTTTGCGATTCCTTAATTGCGATTATTAAGGAATCGCAATTAAGGAATTGCAAAAGCCTATGCATGTAGGAATCGCTATAAAAATAGCGATTCCTACACATTCCTTAATTGCGACTCGCAAATTGCGAGTCGCAATTAAGGAATGCTGTCCCATTCATTCCTATGGGCCTCCAGGCCAATATGAATGAATTGGCGATTGCATGAGCAATTTGCGAGTACCAGTAGGTACTCGCAAATTGCTCATGCTATTTCAAGGGTGTCAAAATGACACCCTTTTGCACCCCTGAAATTGATCTGTGCAAATATGTTGCACACACACATGCTTTAAGGGCATGTGTGTGCGCAACATGAAACTTTGAAAAATGCATTTTTCAAAGTTTTTGCAAATTACCATGAAGTTCAACTTCATGGTAATTTGCTCCCCCTATTAGCGAAATCGCTAATTTTTTTTACTTTAATGCATTGCATTTAAGGAATCTCATTTTGGGATTCCTTAAATGCAATCGCAATTTAAGTAATCGCAATTTAGAGATTCCTTAAATTGCGATTTTTGCATTTGGGATGATGCATCCCAAATGCAAAAATACCGGTCGCAAAGGGGCAGATTCTGAGAATCTGCCCGTTTGCGACCGGTTTTTCCTTTGATGCATGTGCCTGAAAATGAATTCCTATAGGGAATCCTTTACTTCCCGGAGACTGCCAGAATGTTATAATTCTTTTACAAGGATGGCTATGTTTACAACGATAAGTACATCATAATATATTGTAAAGTATGGAATGCAAAATGCTTTTTTAAGACTGATAATCTAACACTATCAAGTTATGCATTCATTCTCAGTCCTCATATTAGTAGCTAATTTCAGGTAAGAATCTTTTTTAACTGCCCTCTATATCCAGAGCACATCCAAAAGCCACACCCTAGATCTATACTCAGGGCAGGCTGTGGCACTGGTAGCGCCCAGTGCGACAATCATTTTTGGCGCCCCCACACCGCATGACCGCCTCCTCGGATACTCTCATTACCACCGGGCAAAAGGGCCCCTCATCTCTCCAATCATAACTTATTGCTGAACACAGCGCCCGCCTTCTTGAGGTCAGCGACCCCTTCACAGGTCAGTGCCCAGTGCGGCTGCACTGACCTGGCCCTGTCTATACTCCTCCATATACAAAAGATATCTACAGTTTAAGCAATATCCCACACATTTTAAGTTCATTTTCAGGCCTGTCGCGAAGCAGCTATCAGCTTGATAAGAGTAGGAGTCGCTCTTGCCTAGTTCTGATATTATGAATCATATAGCAAACCATGTTTGTGGTTTGAAACTTCCTGAAACACAAAATGTACAGGGATATGCACACACCTGATTTTTATTATTGTCAAATTACGTGAAATTAAAATAACTGAAGACAAAATCATAAAACCAGACTCCACAGCTGCACATTCCACATCATTCGACCTGTAATGAGAGACAAAAAGCGCCGGTCGAGTGACTGCCATGAATATTTTTGAGACTGACACATATCAAGCACCAATTCCTCTGGTAGAGCTGTCTTGAACCACTCAAAGAGAGATGAGGATACAGTGGTTTACCTTGGAGATGATCAATCATCATCATGAGTCAAGGAGGAAGTAAAAGGCTTCAAGTCTTTCTAAACTGGGCCACCATTTTCTACAATTTCAAGGGTAAAAGCAATATATATTGGTATCAGAATTAAGGCTTGAGACAAAAATAGCACATTCATCTACTTGGAGCTGGAGGAGATGGAAAACGGTCAGTGGAAACTTAGAAGATTTGTTACACTAGACCGCTAACTGCAGACCCTTGCACTACTCAATTCAGAGGTCGGAGGTCAGTTTAGGTTCATTGATGGCGGAGCCTTATAAATCCTGTGAGGATTCAGCATCCTCCCTGGAAACAAGTTATTAGGTGGGTTGGCTCTTTGCCTATGCTTACTTTGCACCTTTACATCTTTCCCTCACCTTTGTTAATGTCTTCCTGTTTGGTTCCGTCGGTGTTCTCAGTTTCTTGCCTCTTACTAGTCCACTATTCGTGTGTGCCTTGCTTTTCCTAATTTACTCCTCACAGTTGGACCGGAGTGCTCTTAGCAGTGTCCTGGGGCAGTCGTCTGGTTTCCAGCTTGGCTGATGGTCAATAGAGCCCCCGCTAATGAAACTGGTAAGTCTACTGTTTGAATACCCAATTATGTAGTGTGCCTATCTATTTGTGTTATCCTTATCAATCCCTTCATGTTACACTGCTGTGACAACTCCACAAACTTCATCCACAACTGTGCAGCCCCTCACCCATGAGAGAATCACTGAAATTTGAAAGAGAAGTTGGTGCAGTGTTTACATATCTCTCTCTCTCTCTCTATCTCTCTTTCTCTTTCTCCTTCGCCTTCCCTGTTTTCCATGCATTCCTTTGTAGACAGCAAGTTCTGTTTTGCTGTTGGTATGGATACTCTGGGGCAGTAGGGGTCCACATGTCCATCAGCTCAGGACCTGACAAAAGGAGAGGTAGGTCACAATTGCACTATGAATATCCAGCGTATAAAGCAATGTCTTCTCTGGGTAGTTTAGGTTCAGTAAAAAGTGAAATGCTGAGAAGAAATTAGATGTAAATTATCAATGTTAGAAGGTGACCCCAGAGGAGTCAGGGAGGTTACCTGAACACCCTGAGACCTACCCTCGGGGTATCGTAGCCGGGCACTGGCGGGAGACTCCTCAGGGGGAAGACTCTCGTATCTAGGATCGCACACACGGCACCACACGACAAAGAGACACCACACGGTAGGTTCTTGGGAACAGATCTTTATCTATTCAGCTTCGTCAGATCTTTATGATCACCAAGGTAGATATGTACAAATTGAGCACGGGCTCAGAGAGTCTCGGTAGGGAAGGGGGTAGCGGGACAGTCTTTGGGGATCCGGATAGATGCAAGGGCGTACCCAGTGCACAGCTCACAATCCTCGAGCCGGGGGATACGCCGCGGTCCAGCCGGACCAGAGGAGTCTTCAGGGGCTGCGAGTCACTCAGCGGGCTCAAGCACAAGTTCGGAGGTCTTACGATCTTTTAGGGGAGCCGCGAGTCACTCAGCAGGGCTCAAGCACAAGTTTGGAGGTCTTACGATCTTCAGGGGAGCCGCGAGTCACTCAGCAGGGCTCAAGCACAAGTTCGGAGGTCTTACGATCTTCAGGGGAGCCGCGAGTCACTCAGCAGGGCTCAAGCACAAGTTCGGAGGTCTTACGATCTACAGGGGAGCCGCGAGTCGCTCAGCAGGGCTCAAGCACAAGTTCGGAGGTCTTACGATCTTCAGGGGAGCCGCGAGTCACTCAGCAGGGCTCAGAGGTTCCAAGGTTGCAAGGGAGCCGCGACCACGTCAGCAGGGCTCTCGTCGTCCAGAGTCGAATCTGCCGGATAGCCCCAGAGCACCCCTTGATATAGGTCAGCTCCTCTTTGATGTCCGGGGTGCGTGTAGGCAGGGGTCTTAGCGCCTGGGGGCCGCTCGTTGGAGTTTCCTGCCATGTTGTCCTTTGATCCTTTCAGGGCCGGGTCGGGAGGAGTCCCAGACACCCAGCAGGCGTGGAGCCAGCCCTCAGGGAGGCCAGAGGGCCGATCGAAACCCATCTCCCGAGGGGATGCCAGAGGTGTGATGGAAACGGCTCCTCCCTCTCTCACTCTATGGGAGCGCGATGTTCCCCCCAGGCCTGGGTTGTGCTGGGGCCGGGCGGCCATCGTAGGTGCAGGAAGTGGGCACGTGGGCCCGGTGGTGCTGGGAAGATGGAGGGCACGGACAGGGAAGTCCAGGTCGGGTGTGTGTGGGTCCTGGTGGGCAGGACCGGCTAGGCCGTGTACTGAGGGACTGAATGAGGTGTACGGGTCAGGGGGTGTGGTCAGGGATGGCCATGCCACGAGGCCGGGTCTAACACGCGTCCCCCCAGCTGAAAGCCGGAGAGAACTACCCATCCTCTTGGGGGTTCTCTTCGCTGAGGCGGAAGAACCGGGAGAGGCCGTCAGCGTTGGCGTGGTCAGTACCAGGGTGGTGCTCTACGGTGAAGTCCATCCCCTGGAGGGAGATTGACCACCGCAATAGTTTGGGGTTTTCCCCTCACATCTGCATGAGCCATCGCAGGGGGCGATGGTCGGTTTGGACTTTGAAATGGGTGCCGAACAGATAGGGTCAGAGTTTCTTGAGGGCCCAGACAAGAGCGAACGCCTCGCGTTCAATGGTGCTCCACTTTCGTTCTCTATGTAACAGCCTTCGGCTGAGGAAGTCTACGGGCTGGTCTAGGCCTTGGTCATTCACCTGCGACAGGACTGCCCCAATGCCATGCTCGGAGGCATCGGTTTGTACCACAAACTCCTTGGAGTAGTCGGGGGCCTGGAGCACGGGGGCAGTACACATGGCCGCTTTCAGGGCATCGAATGCCTCCTGGCAGGCAGAGGTCCACTGCACTTTCTTGGGCTGTTTCTTGGACGTGAGTTCCGTGAGGGGACCGACAAGGCTGCCGAACCCCCGGATGAATCTCCGGTAGTAGCCGGTGAGGCCCAGAAAGGCTCGGACCTCCGTTTGGGTCGTGGGTGGTTCCCAGGCTAGGATGGCGTCGATCTTAGGCTGCAGAGGGGCGACCTGCCCGCTTCCGACTTGGTGCCCTATGTAGACCACCGAACCTTGCCCAATATGACATTTGCTGGCTTTTACTGTGAGGCCTGCCTGGCCCAGGGCCGTTAGCACCCTCCGGAGGTGCTGGAGGTGCTCACTCCATTCGGAACTGAAAACCGCGATATCGTCCAGATATGCGGCGCTGAACTTCTCCAGCCCGGCCAGGACTCTATTTACCAGTCGCTGGAAGGTGGCCGGGGCATTTTTCATCCCGAAGGGCATCACGCGAAAGCAATAGCGCCCATCCGGGGTGGAGAAGGCGGACCGCTCCTGGGCTCCTTCTGTGAGCGCAATTTGCCAGTACCCGCAGGTTAGATCGAATGTGCTGAGAAAATGAGCCGACCCGAGATGGTCAATGAGCTCGTCTGCTCGGGGAATGGGGTGAGCGTCGGCTCGGGTGACTTCATTGAGTCCCCGGTAGTCCACACAGAATCGGAGTTCTGTGGCGACACCGGGGGCCGCTGCTTTCGGGACCAGTACCACAGGGCTGGCCCAGGGGCTGTCTGAGGGTTCAATCACTCCCAAGGTCAACATCTTCGAGACCTCGGCCTGAATGCAGGACCGGACTCGATCAGGGACTCGGTAGGCTCGTTGCTTCACCGGCGGGCTGTCTCCGGTGTCCACGTCATGGACACACCATTCGGTGACCTTGGGGACGAGAGAGAATAAGTCGGGGAACTGCCCTAAAAGCTGGCGGCAGTCCTCGCGTTGCTGGGACATGAGGGATGGAGAGAGGTTCACTCCTTCCACGGAGCCATCCTTCTCCTGGGTACACAGGAGGTCAAGGAGGGGGTCTGACTCCTCCTCGGCTCCGTCATCGGTGGCCAGCAGCAGACCCAGCTCCGTCCGTACGAAGTGGGGTTTGAGGTGGTTCACGTGAAGGACCCGAAGGGGGTCCCGAGGGGACTGGACGTCCACCAAGTACGTGACCGGGCTCTTCCGCTCGATGACTTTGAAGGGCCCGGTCCATTTATCCTGGAGGGTGCAAGGTTTCACGGGGGCCATGACCCATACCTGCTGGCCCGGCTGGAACTCGACCAGAGAGGCATTCTGGTCGTACCAGCGCTTCATTTCCTCCTGGCTCGCCTCCAGGTTGGCCTCGGCCAGTTCTCGAAACTTCCTCGTCTGGTTTCGGAGGGTCAGAACGTATTGGAACACATCTCAGGGGGGGCCTCGGGGCGCCGCCTCCCATCCTTCCTTGACCAGGCTGAGGGGCCCCCGGACGGGGTGCCCGTAGAGTAACTCAAAGGGGCTGAATCCCAAGGACTTCTGGGGAACTTCCCGGTAGGCGAACAAGAGGCAGGGGAGCAGGATGTCCACCTTACGCCGGAGGGGCTCTCCTAGGCCCGCGATCATTCCCTTCAGAGTCCGGTTAAACCGCTCTACTAGGCCATTTCCTTGGGGGTGGTACGGTGTGGTGAACTTATAGGACACTCCACATTGTTGCCACAGGGACGTCATGTATTTTGAGATAAAGTTCGTCTCGCGATCGCCTACGACCTCGCGGGGAAAACCCACACGGGAAAAGATCCCCATCAGCGCCCGGCCCACCACGGGGGCGGTGATGGTGCGTAGGGGAATGGCCTCCGGGTATCGGGTGGCATGGTCCACTAGGACGAGGATGAAGCGGTGACCTTGTGAGGTTGGGGGGTCCAGTGGCCCCACGATGTCGATCCCGACCCGCTCGAACGGGGTATTGACGACCGGGAAGGGTTGGAGGGGAGCCTTGCGCTTTCCTCCACTTTTTCCACTAGCCTGGCACGTGGGACAGGACTTGCAGTGGGTTTCTACATCTGCTTTCATTTTAGGCCAGTAAAAGTGAGTCACTAGGCGGCTGTAGGTTTTGTCTTGGCCCAAGTGGCCTGCGAGGGGGACATCGTGAGCCAAGCCCAGGAGGAAGTCTCGGAAGCGTAGGGGTACCACCAGCACCCGGGCTGATCCTAGCTCCACCGACTTCTGCTCGCTGTACAAAAGGTCATTTTCCCAATATAGCCGGTGTGTTCCAGATTGGTCGCCCGCGGCTTGGGCCTCGGTTTGCTGCCGGGGTCCGACCAGGGAGGGACAGGTGGCTTGCTCCTGGCCAAACTCCTCTCGGGAGGGGCCTCCCTCGTGGCGCCACTGGGCCAACTCGGGCAGATCGCTTATCTCTGCGATCTGTGCGGGGTCGGACGGTAGGGGTTCGTTGCTGGTGACCGATTCTTCACGTGGGGAGATGTGGGGGACCTCGGCTGGGACAATCCTGTCCTCGTTGGCATAGATCGGGTGGCGCCTCTAGGCCTGGGTTATGCTGGGGCCGGGCGGCCATCGTAGGTGCAGGAAGTGGGCACGCGGGCCCGGTGGTGCTGGGAAGATGGAGGGCACGGACAGGGAAGTCCGGGTTGGGTGTGTGTGGGTCCTGGTGGGCAGGACCGGCTAGGCCGTGTACTGAGGGACTGAATGAGGTGTACGGGTCAGGGGGTGTGGCCAGGGGTCAGGGATAGCCATGCCACGAGGCCGGGTCTAACAATCAACCATTTTAAAGTACCACTGTAGTAGAGTAGGATTTGCTTCACATGGGTACCCCCACTTTTTGCTGGTGTTTCACTGTTTTTCGACCTTAGTCTGGCTGTGGCCCTGCTTATCAGGACCCCAGCCGAGCTGCTTCCTCTCTAAAATGGTTTCCATGTACATTAGGTACATCTCGAATTGGATTCTGGAGTGCCTTATAAGTCCCTAGTATATGGTATACTATGTACCCAGGGCATAGGTACCTCAGAGGTCTACCAGGGGCTGAAGCATGTACTATGCCACCCCTGGGAAGCACTCCAAAATGACACCACAGGTCTGCTACTGCAGCCTGGGTTAGGTGGTGCATGCACCCCTTACTGTGGTATAGGCTACCTATATCACTACCATTGCACACACATATGAAACCTATAAGTCACTCCTATGGCAGGTCTTAACAATCCTGAAGGCAGAGTGCTTGGTTTTTATGTGAGAGGGTTCCCCTGCATGAGCAGAGCCCCTCTGCAGCATTCGGAGTACCTCCTCTGATGCTGTTTGTGGTGCAGCCTGACCATATACTCTTAAGTGCATTATAACCTCGCGGTAAATGCTAACTTTGGACTGGCTGTCGTGTTTGGTGTCAAACACTTTGGAATATTACCTCCCGCCAGTTCTGGCGGCGGGGGTAGCATTCCACCCTTCTAGAGGGAGAGACATGTACCCACTGGTCTAATCGGTAAAGACTTTCTAGAGCCCTGGCATCACAAAATGGATGCCACTGCCACAGACAGGGGTCTGGCCTCCTGCTGCTGACCGAAACTCTGGCAGGGGAGGTCTGGACAATAGGTTTCCTGTCACAGGAAGGTGTAACCACTTCCCCAGACAGGCAGATGTGGATTGTGGCTGGGAAGGAGCACTCTCTGGTGCTCTGAAGTCCTGCACTGGGGGCACACTTGGTGTCCCTGTGCATAGTCCAGTTCAAACCGGTTGCAAGGGCTACCTGCCCCTGCTCTGGCATTAAACTGGACAAAGGAAATGGGTGTAACCACCCCTCTTTCCAAACCCTCCCATAGGTGGGTCCCCAGAGTATGTCCAACGCCCTATATTAGTATAAGTATAGGAACCCAGTCCTTGAGACTTCAGATTACCCTGGACGAAACTCTGCAACATATATCCTGGACCTTCGACTTTCTATTTCAACTAGAAGATGGAAGAAATCTCCTTTGGGGTCAAGGAGTGACTCCCCTGCTTGGCAGCACCAAAGAAGCAACTGTCCGGTCTGCAACTCTGAAGCTCCCGCCGGACGCCAAAGTCTTTGCATCACCAGAGGTGGATTTCCAGACTTCCCCAAGGCTACCCTGACTCCACAGCAAAGCTGAGGCCCGTGGCTATCGTGGGTGACATGGAACTGTGACCCCTGGACACTGTGAACTTTTGCCGGTACATCATCTTCCTGGTCTTCCTCGAAGTTGTGCTTTGGCCTTCTAGTAGCCCCAGCCTTGGGCACCTACTGCACCGAAGATCTCTGGCCTCCACTCCACGGGTGACCCGTGGACCAGTTTCCAGTGTGACTGCTCGAGGCTCCTTCGCGATCGCTAGCCCGTTGGCTAGTGGGTCCCCACAAAGGCAACTCCTTTTCTGCTTGGGCTTTCCTGATTGCTCCAGATGTGCCCTGACTTACCCTTGCTGGGTGAGTCTCCCAGACCTTGCTGGTCTGCACCGACGTCTTTCTTCTATTTCCACTTGACTTGCCGTTGTCAAGGCTTGTTGGGTCCATTCTGATCACCGACACCGCAGCACTCGACAGACTTTGTGGGACAGCTCGAATCCAGCTCCTGGTTGTCGTCGACACTTCCTGGACCTCGTGGCTGAAGAGTCAAGAACACCTGTCAACTTACCTAAAGCACCCAACATCTGTGGGCATTGGACTATCGTGCCCCTGGTCACTGGTAAGTGACCCAGACTCTGTCCCCTCTGCTTTCAGGTTCCTTCCATCCTTGATCCAGGCTTGGATCTCTTCGGACACTTCTCCTCTTCACGGCAGCAGCACTTCTTTGCCAGCTTCCATTGAAAACAACGCAGCGACCCGACAACAAAAGGCTTCCCTGGGTGAGGGAACTCGAGTACTCCGGTGCTCCTGTGATTGTTGGTCCTAGACACCTCTAAGTCCAAAAGGGTTCGCTTGTAGTCATCCTCTAAGTGTCCTTAACTTGTAAGTTTCCAACCGCGACTTTCCTCATAGAAGTCAATGGCGATTCGCGCCTGTGTTCTAACACTGCACGTGTCGCCCGTGGGTCCCCTACGTCACTACCTTGGGTGGTTTCTTGGGGCCCAAACGCTTCTAAGGGCTCTAGGCCTTGTGTCTAGTTCAGTCGTGGTTCTTATCCCTCTTTATTGGTATATGGTTTGGTACGCCCCTAGGGCCCAAGTGTGTATTTGTGCTTTTTCTGTTGAATACTGACTTGTAACTTAAATACTTTGAACTCCATTTTCATAAAGAGACTAGAGGGGTGTGTTTTATCATAAATACATATATTTTGAATATATACCTGGTGTGGTTGTCCTTTCATTTGGTCATTCAAGAGAATATAGACTGGTAAAACAAGCTGGTTTACATTCCTTCAAGACTTAGCCCGAAGGCTGCTCTCCATAGCTACCACTAGGATAGCTTTCAATAAAGGCTGTCTTTAAACTATCACCATAAGGGGTTGTTTGGACTGGCACAGGGTGCCCACTTTAATTAGTGGATAGCATATACCAGGCCAACTTCTCACAACCACCTGCTCTAGGAAGATCCACAAGTGGGCAGTGTTGGCTATGATGTGGTGCCCATCAGAAAAAAAAGTTTAAATGACTGGGCCTTCAATGATGCTGTCTTCATTTTTGGGTGTTTAAAATATGGTTTATTAAATGTTTTCAAAACTAAAAGTATATTGCGCTTTAGAGGTCGAGCTTTCACAGCAAACCTTAAACATAAAGAACCTCTTAAAGAGACAGCCAGAAAATGTCTTTATATCTTCACAAATACTTCTGAAAGGCTATAATGTTAGACAACCATCAAGAGGGCCAAAGCTAATGTTCCAAAGAGAAGTCTTCATTAAGAAACTTTTCACAAGTTGATTTTCAGAGGTTTGAAAGTTAGGAGACCCTGGCAGGGCCTGTAGATTAACAGGGATCCCTGTTACATGTGTCATGAAAGATGTATCAACCCTTGCTATGCTATCAGATAAACCCTTATCAACTAATCGCAATAATTGGAGTTAGTGAAAGCTGGTGGAGATACACATGGACATGGCCTGTGATAGCTGGAAGAGGAGGAGAAAATTATTCATTTATTGTCATCTGGGAAGCATTAACACAACCTTGCACCTCCAACCTCTGATTCCATTATACAACCTGTGGAAAAACCACTAAGGGAGAAAAATATCTACGTCTGAGTATTCAGAAATATGGCTCTAATTTACAGAAGCAACAATAGAATCCAAAGAGAAGAGCATTCCCCTGTGAGGTGAATTGATCTATTTCTGCTCTTCTTACCATCAGTATACCTTGGCTATTGGGTTCAGAAGAAATCATTATTTTTGGGTCATTAAGAAAACTTGGCTCTAACTATAGTATCTACAAGGAAGTTGCACACACTGAGATGAGGACTTAAGGCTATAATACAGGTGAACCTCTACCCAGCAGCTGAACTAAAAGGATGATGATGCTTGGGACTAGGACCTTGTTCACACCTTTTACTCAGAAATTCCTTTGTCTTTACATACAATTACTACTTAGTTCAGCAATTTGGTAATAAATAAGGAACCATATTACTAAGGACTGTTGATTCCAATGAAATGCATGGACAATTTTCATCCCTTTTAAAAGAACATGAGATTGCTCCTTTTCTGTGGCAATTTAACAGCCCATATCCCAAAGTCTCTGTTGTAAAATTAAGGGAACTGTTAGGATAGAGGAAGATCTTCGAGATAGGTAGTAGTGGCCAGTAGTCTCCCCAGAGAGTGTCTGACACTGAAGTGAGATTTTGTCATTCTGTTTGTTCATTCTTCAGACGTGTAAACAGTGATTTCACACAGGTGGAGCTTGGCTCACAGTAGCAACAAGATTGCAGATTCAAAGGGGACAGGAAGGACTCCACACTATCAGTGGGTGAATTGTGTTACCATTATCTACAGTATTAGTCCCCATATCTTTCTAGACCATGGTCATTCTCTGTGACAAGAAACAGGACCTAGAACCAAGACTGATGGATGTCTCCATAATTTCACAGCTCAATCTCTGGAACAAAGACATAACCCTGATCACTCCAGAAGGAGGCCCATAAGAAAATAGTATCCTGGTACAGTTGATGTAAGACTGGTGTAGATCATTTTGAATCAACATAACACCCTCCATATCAACTGTTTCATGCCCAAGAGCAAGAGTTTACCAGCTGTTTGTCTTGGTGTTGGCAGTGGGATACTACCTAGCCATACGGAAACATAACCAAGGGGGCAATGTCTTGATGATCATAAGAGCATTTTTTTTGTCAGAAGAGGAACGCTATGAATTGTGTAAGTCTCAGAAAATTAACAGCAGAAAGTAATGGGGAAATTGACAAATTGAGGTTTGAAAACATACAGCATCCATTCAAACGGAGCATGAATTCCGCTGGAAAAAAGATGCAGAATAAACTATATGACTTGATGTTGATGATTATCTTTAACCCTCCAATTATGTTTGCACAAGGTAGGCCTCTGAGTAGATACACCCACTTTCCCTGACACCGAGCCCATGGCAATCACTGATTGTCCGAAATTCTCCTTGATGCTGCTCCAAAGAGGACATGGATCAATGAGTCCATGTGATGCAAATTAATGTGAAAAATGAAGATCTCAATAGTGAAACTGCTAAAACATCTCCAATATCTACTTGTCTGAGTTGAAATGTTTCCAAAGAAGGATCGCACAACGTATTTTATACAGTTGTGTGTGGGCAAGAATCTGAGGGGCAGATTTACAAGCCCCATGTGCCACATTTACGCCACCGTTGCGTCATTTCTGTGACGCAGCATCGGCGTAAATCATGCGCCACGTTGCGCCTTACTTACAACGTGATGCATCTAGGGAGATATGTCACGTTGTGAAGCCCTGCGCCACATGAAACCTGTATTAGGTCTCATGTGGGCGTTCCGGCGCAGGGTGGTCGTTTGGTCGCAGGAACGCCTCGTAAAAGTGACGCAGTGAAATCTACAAGATTTCACGGAGTCACTTTTACGTCCATGCTACGCCAAAACCCTGCACCTGCTTGAGGCAGGCATAAGGAGTGACGCAGCATGTTAGGCATAGGGCCCCCTGAGCATTGCTGGAGCCGCGTCGTACTTGCGACACGACTCCAGCAATGCGCCACCCTTCCGCCACAGGATGCGACACGCATCGCCCTATCCTTGCGCCACGGTGCGCCGCATTGTAAATGTGACACATTCGTGGTGGCGCACGGAGGGAATTGCGTGTCGCATCTTTTCTGGCGCATCCCTGCTGATTTGCAGAGATGCGCCAGAACTCGTAAATCTGCCCCTTAGACTGTTTCCCGTGAAGGCTGAGGAAAACAAGAAAGCTCAACTGCACCAATTTAGCATAACCAATTGGGGTGACCTCTATGAGGATGGGAAGTACATCACCATCAAATCCTTTGGGGCATACTCTGAAAGTCTCTCCGCTTGGCACTTTTCTATATCATAGCCTCAAAGTAACAAGCAAACATATCACACATGACTTTCCCCGGAGCCTGACTGTTTCAAACCACTCAATCAATCAATCAGTCATAGCATTTGTAAAGCGCACTACTTACCTGTGAGGGTCTCAAGACGCTGGGGGGGGGGATTCTGCTGCTGCTCGAAAAGCCAGGTCTTGAGGAGTCTTCTGAAGGTCAGCAGGTCTTGGGTCTACCGTAGGTGGATGGGTAGGGTGTTCCAGGTCTTGGCGGCGAGGTGGGAGTTCGATCTGCTGCCGGAGGTCGCTCTTCGGATGTGGGGGACTGTGGCGAGGTCAGCGGAGCGAAGCTGGCGAGTGGGGGTGTAGAAGATGAGTCGTCTGTTGAGGTACGTTAGTCCGGTTTGTGGAGTGCCTTGTGTGCGTGGGTGCGGAGCTTGAAGATTATCCTCTTGTTGATGGGGAGCCAGTGCAGGTGTCTCAGGTGGGGTGTGATGTGGCTGCAGCAAGGGATGTCGAGGATCAGGCGTGCAGAGGCGTTCTGGATGCCTTGAAGTTGTTTCAGGAGTTTGGCCGAGGCTCCTGCGTAGAGGGCGTTTTCATAGTCCAACCTGCTGTTGACGAGGGCCTGGGTGACCGTTCTTCTCGTTTCTGTGGGAATCCACTTGTAGATCTTGCTGGGCATGCGGAGGGTGTTGAAGCAGGAGGAGGAGACGGCGTTTACCTGCTTTGTCATAGAGAGGGTGGAGTCGAGGATGACCCCTAGGTTTCTTGCGTGGTCGGTGGGTGTTGGAGCTATTCCCAGTGCGGTCGGCCACCAGGAGCTGTCCCAGGCCGAGGGGCTGGAGCCGAGGATGAGGACCTCCGTCTTGTCTGAGTTCAGCTTCAGACGGCTGTTCTTCATCCACTTGGCGACGGCTTTCATTCCTTCGTGGAGGTTGGTTTTGGCGGTGTAGGGGTCCTTGGTGAGGGAGAGGATCAGCTGGGTGTCATCGGCATAGGAGGTGATGTTGAGGTCGTGCAGTTGGGCGACGTGGGCGAGTGGTGCCATGTAGATGTTAAACAGCATCGGGCTGAGGGATGAGTCCTGGGGTACTCCGCAGATGATCTCGGTGGCTTTGGAGCGGAAGGGGGGAGGTGGACACTCTGTGTTCTGCCGGAGAGGAAGGAGGTGGTCCAGTCCAGGGCCTTCTATTGGATCCCAGCGTCGTGGAGGCGTGTGCGTAGTGTGCGGTGGCAGACCATGTCAAAGGCGGCTGACAGGTCCAGGAGGATGAGGGCCGCGGTTTCTCCATTGTCTAGCAGGGCCATGATGTCATCGGTGGCGGCGATGAGGGCAGTTTAGGTGCTGTGGTTGCTGCAGAAGCCGGACTGGGACGGGTCCAGGATGCTGTTCTCCTCGAGGTAGTGGGTCAGTTATTTGTTGACGGTCTTCTCGATGACCTTTGACGGGAAAAGGGAGATGGACAGGAAGTTCTTGAGGTCCTTGGTGTTCACATTGGGTTTCTTGAGTAAGGGGTTGATCTCCGCGTGCTTCCAGCTCTCCGGGAAGGTTGCTGCCTCGAAGGAAATGTTGATGGCTTTCTGGAGATGGGGTGCGATGGCGGCGCTGGCTTTGATGAAGATGTGGTGTGGGCATGGGTCTGACGGAGATCCGGAGTGGATGGTGTTCATGATTTTGATGGTGTCGTCGTTGTTTATGTTGGTCCAGGAGAGCAGGTGGTCGGTGCAGATGGTGGTCATGGGGGCGGAGGTCTCAGGGGTTGTCAGGGCGGTTGTGACATTGAAGCTGTCGTGGATGTCTGTGATCTTGCGATGGAAGAAGGTGGCAAGCGAATCGCACAGGTCTTGCGAGGGTGGGATGTCGTTGGTGTTGGAGCTGGGTTTGGAGAGTTCCTTCACGATGTTGAAGAGCTCTTTGCTGTTGTGTGCATTGTGGTCTAGGCAGTCTTTGAAGGAGGCCCTTTCGGATCTGATGAGGTGATGGTGTCTGTGGGTGGCGTTCTTGTGGGCTGCGTAGCTGTCCGGTGTTCGTTCACGGTGCCAGTTCTTCTCTAGTTTTCGGCAGGTTTGCTTGAAGGCCTGGAGGTCTTCAGTGAACCAGCTGGCTTTCTTGCTGGTGTGGCTGTTGGAGGGTTTCTTGAACGGGGCGAGGGTGTTGGCGCAGTCGTCGATCCACTGTCTGAGGTTGCGGGCGGTGGTGTCAGGGTCGGTGGGGTCAGCGGGGGGGCTTCGGTCGTGGGTGGTGGTTAGTTGGTCTTCGGTGACTTTGCTCCAGCAGTGACAAGGGATCTGTTGGGTGCGGTGGTGCGTGGTGGGTTTCCGGAAGGTGAAGTGGATGCAGCGATGGTCGGTCCAGTGGAGCTTGGTGGAGTGGTTGAAGTAGACGTGGGGGCTTGCGGTGAAGATGGGGTCAAGCGTGTGGCCGGCAGAGTGGGTGGGTGTCGTGACGAGTTGTCTGAGTCTGAGGTTGGCGAGGTTGCCAATCAGGATGGTGGAGTTGGTGTCGTTGTTGTTCTCGAGGTGGAAGTTCAGGTCCCCGAGGAGGATGAAGTCCCTGGAGGTAAGGGCGTGTGTGCTGATGAAGTCGGCTATGGAGTCGCTGAACCGTGGTCGGGTTCCGGGGTGTCTGTAGACGAGGGTTCCTCTGACGGTGGTGTTGGGGTCGGTGTGGATCTGGAAGTGCAGGTGTTCGGCGGTGCTGAGGGTGTCGTCGGTGTTGGTCGAGACTCTGAGAGTGTTCGAGTGGACGATGGCGATTCCTCCTCCTACTCCGTTGGTGCGATCCCTGCGGGTGTTCTTGTAACCTTCCGGGATGGCTATGGCAATGTCGGGTGCCGAGGAGGGGTTCAGCCAGGTCTCCGCCAGGAAGGCGACGTCTGGAGAGGTTGAGTCGAGTAGGTCCCAGAGTTCAACGGCGTGTTTGCGGGCAGAGCGGGTGTTGAGGAGAATGCATCTGAGTTTGTTGGGTTCTTTCCTGGTCGATGGGTTGGCAGGCCGGATGCTGGTGAAGCTGCAGTTCCGGCAGGAGAAGGGTCCTTGGGTGCACTTCAGGGTGGCCAGGTAGCAGGTGCGTGATTGTCCGGCGTTGAGTGCATGGAGGGTGCTGGAGTTGTAGCGGAGACCGGCGTCGTGGCGTTCGCGGGGGCCAGGGGTTCTGGCGCAGGGCGCTGTCCAGGCGCAGACGGGATTGCCTTAGGCGCACCTTCGGTGCACCAGCGGCGCGCCTGCTGTGTGCAGCCGCACAGCCGCTGTCATAAGAAGGGGAGGTGGAAGGGAGGAGCAGCTGGGAGGAGGGTGCGGACAAATGGGCGAGCGAGGGGACGGGGCTGCAGGGGACGCAGCGGCTAGCAAAACGGGGAACGGCGAGGGAACAGAAGGAAAAGAGGGCACAGAGTACAACGGGAAGGAGGAAAAAATTGTTAATTTTAAGCAGTGATAACAGAGGCAAAACAGTACGGGGCAGGGTGGGTGGGGCCGCAGGGGGCGCAGTGGCGGAAAAAACGGGGGCAAGGAGCGGCGAGGGAACAGAAGGCAAGAGAGGGCACAGGGCACAGAATACAAGGAGAAAAAACGGAGCAAATGTAATAATAAAACAGAAGGAGGAGAAACAAAACAAAATGATTAGACAGTAACACAGAGGCAATCCAGTACAAGCAAAAACACGATAAGCAGTACAGTACAAGCAAGAGTGAACCTACGGCCAATCACAGCCTCGAACTCGCGGAAAAGGCAGCAGCAGTGGCAGAGAACACGGGCACAACAGGTGGTGCTGTGCGGCGTCGGGAGCGACCTGCCAGGAAGGGTCTAGGGTCACTCAAGCTGCTAATAAATGGCAACAATCTTAGGAAAGGTAACAAGGGAACCCCAGTGTCATCTGGGACCTTGGGCAAGCTTATGCGTAAACAACATTGGTCCCAAGTCCATTAAAATCACAATATAGGTACAAATACATCAAATGATCAATGTATTCAATTGCATATAAAAAACATTAAAACAAGGTGACAGTGCAGTAGGTGTCTGGTGAGAAATGTGTTTGGTGTTCTAATACATATGATAGACATTTGTTACAATATGTGATCAAAAATGTGTATCAAGAATGAACCATACGGCCCATTTTTGTCTTATGTATAATCAAATTTGGTCGATAGAACTAGTCCATGACATTTCGATCCATTAGACAGATAGAACGATCGTTAGACAGATCATCATCAGGACTCTAAGGTTACATGAGCCCAAGAAAAATAGAGGATGGACACTAATCAAACATTGCTGAAGGCACCAACGAGCTCAATTCAGCAACATCTAATCACAAATTGAATAGACTCCAAAACTCAAGAAAAATTGACAATGTTGTACGGATGGGATCCAGGGCAATCTGGTAATGTGAGCGGGCAGAGTGGGCTACTTGTAGAATGTAAACAGGCCTCTAGAGGGGCAGAGCAAGATCTTCCTGGACATCTATTCAATCCTTGTGCAGGTGTCGCTGAATTGAGCCTAGTGGTGTATTCAGCAATCTTTGATTAGTGCTCATACTCTATTTTTCTCGTGCTCATGCATTCTTAGAGTCCTGATGATGATACTTCTATCTGTCCAAAGGATCGAAACATTGCAGACTTGTTCCACGGACCCAATTTGATTGTACATAAGAATAAAATGGGCCATGTTGTTCTTAATTTCGCAATTGAATAAACTGATCATTTGATGTATTTGTGCACTGATTGTGATAACAATGCCCTTGGGCCCACTGTTGTTCAAAAACTTCTAGGAAAGTCATTCCTTTAGACAGAAGCATAAGAAGAAACCCTTACTTTGACCCTATCTAGAGTGGGCTGTGAAGGAGATCTAGATTCTCCCCTTACTGATGAAATGTGGAATTGCTTCTCCTAAACATGTGAACTCTTTCCTAGCAGCAGGCTACAGCAAATTCACTTTGGATTTATCCATCATATATACTAAGCCTTGGCAGCATTACATAAATGGGGTCTAAGACCCAACCATCACTGTGAACAGTGTGGGGTGTGTAAAGCTGGATTTATTTATATTCTGTGTGAATATGGAGGGCTCCCCATTTTGTGGGAACATGTCGCACACACACTGCAAGAAATTATTGGAATGCCTAGCCAGCTAACACCACAGGCAGCACTCCTCAGGTGGATAAAGAAAATGGGGCACATGCATCAATCCAAATACCAAATACCAAATACCAAATACCAAAGCGGCAGATTCTGCAAATCTGCCCCTTTGCAACCTGTATTTTAGCTTTTGGGATGCATCATCCCAAAAGCAAAAATTGCAATTTAAGTAATCGCTAAATTTGCGATTACTTAAACTGCGATTGCATTTAGGGAATCGCAAATTGCGATTCTCTAAATGCAATGCATGATGCAATTGCAAATAGCGATTTCGCTATTTGGGATTAGGAATTTTGCGAAAAATGCACTAAAGTGCATTTTTTAAAGTTCCATGTTACACACGCACACATGCCCTTGGGGCAAGTGTGTACGCTACATGTGGTCACATGGCAATTTCAGGGGTGCAACAGGGTGTCGTTTTGGCACCCTTGCAGCCTTGAAGTTGCATGCGCTATTTGCGAGTACCTATTTGGTACTCGCAAATTGCGCATGCAATTTCCATTGATTCCTATGGGCTAATGAATAGGAAGCAATTCCTTATTTGCGATTCGCAATTTACGAGTCGCAATTAAGAAATGTGTAGGAATCGCAATTTTTTGGGCAAATCCTATAAGCATGTCATTGCGATTCCTAAATTGCACTTTCTTAAAAATCGCAATTTAGGAATCGCCATAACTTACTTTGATGCATGTGGCCCAATAGCTCATACCAACTGCAAATGTACTGCCCTTGCACTACTTGCAAAACAATTAGTGGCGAAGAACTGAGGCAGTGGATTGGTCTCAAAACAAAAGCAATGGTTAACCAAACTGACATTCTGTAACAAGCAATGAAACATATATGAAAAGCTTTTTGAAGAAGCCTTATGCCGAACAAAATTTGGGTGACATTCCAAAACATTTTGTTCCTTGGTAATATCATGGATGAACATTAGGCAGTAATGGATGAACAATGCAAATTTTGGATGATAATCATATGTATTTGAGCATTAAAGTCCTGTGCTATGTACAAATAATGGACCTGAGTAGAATTTGGTGGATGGGTTTGATGCAGCGCAAAGGGCAAATTTACATATTCTCCCTATGTCACAGATTTGTAATAACAACAACTCATTTATACAATCATTCATTGGTGGGGCCCATAACACCAACTCGTATTCGTCTCATTCGAATCCGTACACAGGAGAAAAAGTGCTGGACATGCGGGTACCTTATTACCTATCAGTATTACATTTCTTTACATTATATACATTATATACATGTGCACCTATAGAATCCTGACCTTAACATCAAGGCACTCCACCACTTGGTCGATGGACCAATTAGTTGGACTGGTTGATGGTGAATTAGAACAAGCTAAAACACAATTAAAGCCTAGGAAACATTTGATTATTTTCTGTAATCAATTAAAGAGCCACAAAATCTTTTCTTATTAATTCAAAATTTGTTTATCTAAAATTAATTTCTTCTGCATTAGTATTTATGCACTAAAGGTCATAGTATAAATTCAATTTAGTTAAAAGAGAAATCGAACATCTGGTAAATAAGCATAGATTTAGAAAACACATTTAATAATTACCAAATAACAAATGTTGGCGACCCTCTGAGCAAATAGAGAATTATCCACACTCTCTGGTACAATCTCCGGGATAAATGTCCGACCCACTGCAAAGATGTAACCATCAGACGAAATAACTTCCCAAAAATCAAAGAAACCCAAGGCAAACCATGGAAATCTTCACCAGCTCAATGCCGACCCAACGCCATGAAAGATCAGCCCAATGAACCAACCCCCTTTGGCAGATGAGGGCATTTTATACCCCTTTCCCCTTGCTTCATTCTAACATGCAACATTTTAGGGGTAGAGAAATGTTCTGATTGGACAGTCCGGGGTTATCAGTAATTTTATAAAAGTTTCCCAGGGTAAACTGGTTTTCCATGAGACTTGGCATAGAAAAGCAAACATTTTATACTATTCATTCGGCATAACAGTAATTAAAATATAGAAATGGAGATTCTAACGTTTAAACCCACACTAATCCCAATGTTTATTAGTATTTACCTAGCTCGTAGCAACAATCAAAGCAATAATACTCACCATTTTGTCGTACTGGAAGCACAAACCATCACAAAAGCAACATAAATCATGCAATTTTCCATCTCACCACAATCTAAAGTTAGTTTGCCTACCATAATTAATTAATTAATTGTTATGCCATGCAATTAGCAATTTAGTCCCACATGTATCTCATGTTTATCAAGGTGCAAATGTTGATTAGTAATATTTCACTTCAAACCAATTAGTACGAGTTAGATTTAGAATGAGTATGTAATTAATTTCATGCAAATTAGAGGAGATATACAACATTTTGTTTACCTGCTCCATCAATCCCCCTTTGATGATTTTTTTAACATCACCTCTAATCACTAAATTTTCTAAATTTTGCTACGGAAATGGTTTTATTCGGTCTCTTGCATTTGTTTGGTTAAATCATAGTGTTTCCCATGTTGTTCTCTTTTGTTTTCTTGTACATATTTTCTTGCAACTCTTTAATTCTATATCTTCTATCTCTCTTTCTCTTATTTCCTTCTCTTTTCTTTTCTTATTTTCTCTTTTCATTTTATTTTGTAATTTTCTTCTTTTTATGCATACATATCAGAATCTTAATATTAACACTAAGATAATCACAAAGGTCACAGGTATCAGTAATTTACCCACAATGGTACTACCTAGTTTTGTTAATAAATTCTTAATAGTGGAAAAAACCTTACCAAGTTTCTCCCATACACCTTCAACCACCAGCGGAACAATTTCTTCATGCAAATCAGTTATGTTCTTAATGTATTTCTTTAGGTTCTGACTTTCGTCAGGAATGTAAGTACAACAATGATGCACTTTCAGCATTGCACAGACTCCTCCCTCCTTGGCCAATATATTGTCAGGGGCAAGTCAATTTTGCATAATCATAGCTCTCATGGCAACCATTTCGGTATTCACCATTAAGAACCCTCCAGCTGTGCTTGTTGATAACCGATCCACAACTGTAGACAATTTTCAAATTTTATGTGCAATCAGAGATATTCCAACTGCTGGTATCATTGCTCCAAAAATATCACCTATAATTTCTGACCAACTTTCCCTCCTTCTGCGTGTTAGTTGTCTACCTATTTCGCGCAAACCGTCCTCTCCCCTTCCCACACGAAATATTTTTGGGAAGACCAGGCCTAGGTAACATGTCCCATACCAGTGGTCCGGTAACCTATAATAAGCTCTGTTCCCACAGATGTAATATATTCCAGCGAATACCGGATCATTTCCTCCTTTAAATCCCCATCCTCCTATGATTTTGTATAAGTCATGGCATTCACTTGCACCTACAAAATAATTATCATATACAGTATTATCTCTACTGATGCATAATTTCCCTTTCTGGGGCCAATCTAAAGCCATTGCTGGATTTGTTTCTCCCTTTAAATGATTTTCCTTTCCAACATCCCAAAATGTTGCTTCCATCTTTTCCCCAGATGCCTTCCTTTGCACCTTAACTCTCCTCTTCTCTACCATGTTCAGGAAAGTTTTCTCTTATTTTCTTAAACTACAAGTAAGGTTATTCTTAAACACTTCTTCTAAAGTTAATTCTCTTGTTTCCAGGAAAAATTCATCTAGTATTCTACCAGGAATTACTTTGTTTAATTCAAGAACTACAGGAAAATATTATCTACATCAGTTGAATAGTATTCTAATGTTCCCGTTTTATAAATCAAACTAGCTAATACACTACAAGTTTTCCCATATGTCAAAGGAAGGTGGTGATAAGGGACACCTTCCGATACAGATGCAGGTAACTCTGGTTCGGTTTCTTTATCCTATTTGGTCTGTGCAAGTGTTTCTGGTCAGTGTCTTCTTGTTTTTCTTGACTAGACACTTCATTCACTTGTTCAGCATTATCAGATTTTATTCTGGTTAATCGGTATCTCAATCTTTTGATTCTGTTGGGCCAAATCTCTTCTTTTAATGGCCTTTTTAATTTTGTTCTTTTTCCTTCTCGCTCTGTTTTCCAAGCTCTTTTCCTCAACGTTCTTCCACCTTTGCTTTCTTCTTCACTTTCTTCAGATTCTGTATCTGTCTGAATTTTACTTTCTTTGGATTTTATCCTCAAGACTTCAGGTTCACTGTCTGTATCTATACCTCCTCGTGTTTTTTCAATGCAATCTTCCTGCTGACTAACTGTCCCTTTTTCTACCTGGGTGTGTTGTGTCCCTATACCTCCTCGGGGGTCTTCCGCAATCACCTCACCCTCACTCCCTGTATCTAATTCCTCAACTTCTGTCACTATGATATCGGGTGGAATTTCTCTTGTGCTTGTACTCGGGACTTCCTTCCCATAGATTACTTGTTCAGTTTTTCCAGTGTCCTCATTTATTCTTGTTTGTATTCCCACTGGTTCTGTCTCAGATTCAGAACTTGTAAAAGAAATTTTAAGTCGTCTTCTTAGTGGTATATTTTCTTGCCCAACAATTTGACTTATACCCGCTTCCCCTGCTTCTGGGTTTTGTCTTGTTCGCGTTTCTTCTGACTCTGATTCGGAACTGGTATCTGATGCGTCTTGTTGTTCCTCTTCAGATTGATCTTCCAGATTCGGGACTCGGAGAGTGTGACTGGCATGAATCCAGTTCTTCACTCCTGCACACATCACAGCAGTTGTTGTCAGAATCACTTGTCGTGGTCTTCCCCAGCGTGGAACCAGACAATTTCTCCTTCTGTGTACTTTGGTGCGTACCCAGTCTCCAGCACTTAAGTCATGAGCTGGCTTCTTTTCAAGAGTGGTCGGATCCGGTCCAACCTGATAAAACACAGAATGTACCAGCCAATCCTTTCCAATAATCCAAGACGAAGTCATCAGATATAGGCAGTAGTTTGTTGACAGGAATGAAAACATGTCTCATTGCTCTGCCCATGATAATTTCATGGGGACTAAGACCAGTGTTCCTATCAGGAATTGACCTAATTGTCATGAGGACAAGAGGCAAGACATCTGGCCATTTTAGACCTGTGGCCAAACACATTTTTCACAATCTGTTCTATATGGTGCCATTTATTTGCTCCACCACTCCAAAAGCATCTGGTCGGAAGGCACAATGGAGTTTTTGTTGTACATTCAATGCTTCATAAATCAATTTTATAATTTCATTCTGGAAATGTGTTCCTCTGTCTGTTTCAATCGTTACTGGGAAACCAAACCTAGGAATGAACTTTCTCAGTAGGAGTTTTGCTACGGTAACTCCATCATTCCTTCGGGTCGGGTAAGCCTCCACCCAAAATGAAAACAGACAGACAATCACCAGTACATATCTTAGCCTGTTACAAGAGGGCATTGTGGTGAAATCAAGCTGCATTCGAGTGAAAGGACTTCCCTCCTGTCCTATGGTTCCTAAGCTCACCAGTTTTCCTTCCTGAATTATAT
The DNA here is from genome assembly GCF_964204655.1 of Triturus cristatus. NCBI lineage: Eukaryota > Metazoa > Chordata > Amphibia > Caudata > Salamandridae > Triturus > Triturus cristatus. The sequence goes on from NC_140593.1 coordinate 941,987,793, forward strand.
TGCTGGCAAATAAGGCATCTCTGACAAAGGCTCTCCCCTATAAGCCGAAACTTTGCATTATGCCAGGTCTGTTTAAAAAGTCTAATCATGGCATCCCTACCTATGTGAGCCTGCCCATGGTACATTTGTGCCATGGTAGAGATCATGCTATTAGGCATTACTGGTCTTCCATCACAGTTAACCCAAACTCTGTCTGCTTCTCGTGGTGAACATCCTGATTTTATCCACTGCTTCTTCTCCTCTTCCCCTGCCTCTTCCTGTAACTGTCTCACTTCATCCCATGTACTTACAGTGTTGGTAAAAAGCAAGGGACATGAATCCATTTCCTTCTCCCTATTACGATTTAATGAAGTTTGGTTTCGTGCACAATACTGTGCTAGGTCATTGGCAAACTCATTGCCGGCTGACACATAATCAGTTCCCTTTCTATGTGCGGCATATTTTATAACGGCGATCCGTTTAGGCAGCTGTATCGCCTCAAGTAATTTTCCAACCATTTCTGCATTTCTGATTGGAGTTCCACTCGACGTCAAGAAACCTCTTTGGGACCAGATCTGGCCAAAGACATGCACCACTCCAAACCCATACTGACTGTCAGTTATTACAGTGACTCGCAAATTCTTTCCCAACTTGCATGCTCTAATCAGTGCAAACAACTCTGCAACTTGAGCAGATCGTACTCCTCTCAAACAAAATGCTTCCAACACAGTCGCTACAGTACACACAGCATATGCAGCGCTCAAAATCCCTTCTCCAGTTCTTAGGCATGACCCATTCACAAACATCACATAGTCACTCTCATTCAGAGGCACATCTTTTATATCCGGACGCGGTTTGGTGCAAAAATCAAGCACTTCCAGACAATCATGATCAACATCATCTTTCACTTCTGCACTCACAGCATCAGGCAGTAATGTCGATGGGTTCATATTAGTGCACCTTACAAGACTCACATTTGTAGCACCCAAAATCACCTTTTCATATTGAGTTATACGACTATGCGTCATGAACTGTGTTTTACTTCTTGTCAAAAGGATTGCCACATCATGGGGCACAAACACTCTCACAGGGTATCCCATTACAATTCCTTCACTTTGTTCGAAGCTCTTACATGTGGTTGCTATAGCTTTCAAACAACCGGGCAATGCTACAGCTACTGGATCTAGTACAGCCGAAAAATATGCAATCGGTCGTCTCAATCTTCCATGTCTCTGCACTAATACAGAAAGAGCATCCCATCTCTCTGACTGCAATACAGCTCAAATTATTTTTCATAATCAGGCATTCCAAGAGCCGGTGCCTCACACAAGCTGTCTCTCAATTGTTTAAAAGACTTCATCTCTTCTTTGTTCAGCTCAAGGGGATCTTTCACATCACTCTTTGTCAAACGTACCAATGGTTTTGGGATCAGCAAAAAGTTGCTGATCCACTGTCAACAATATCCCATCATTCCAAGAATCATTCCTTTGATTATTTTAATTCTGTCCATTGTCACTTTTCTTAGGCCCTTTACCTAAGTATTGTACTTCTTTCTGACAAAACTGTCATTGTGATGGGGATACTTTGAGTCCTCCATCGGCCGAATGATTCAACAGTGCAACTGTGTCAACCATGCATGCTTCTCGCATCTTCGATGCCACCAATAGGTCATCGATGTATTGCACAAGCACTGAACTTTCGGGCATTTTTAAATCTTCCAGTGACTTCTTTAGAATCAACTTAAATATTGATGGACTTTCTGTATACCCTTGAGGGATACGGCACCATGCCAAAATACGCTAACTGGAACGCAAAATTTGTTGGCTATCAGGGTGCAATGGAATAGAAAAGAAAGCATGACACAAGTCAATGACTGTGTACCATTCTGCATCATGGGGAATCTGATATAGAATTACCGAAGGGTTTGGCACAATGGGACAGCAAGGAACAACAATTTTATTTACCTTTCTCAAATCCTGTCCTATCCTAAAGGTCCCATTTGGTTTTTTCAAACACATGATCCGGGAGTTACATGGACTACTCATTATTTCTCTCAGAATTCCTTGTTCAATCAGTCTGTCTATTACAGGCATTACTCCTACAATTATCTCTGGTGTTAATTTATATTGAGGAATATTCTGGTAATTTACTCCTTCTTGTGCAGTTATTTTCACAGGATCTACCCTTTTCATTAAGCCAACATCCTCTCCTGTGAAATCCCACACTTCTGTTTTCACCGTTTCTTTCAACTCTTGAGGCAATCCTTCCGGATCAAATACAACAAATGCCTCAGTGATTTCAGGTTCTAAGTTTGCCATTGTCATTCTATACAATACGTCTTCATCAGGAGTTTCCAAAGCTATACCATCATTGGTACAAAAGATGGTGAAATTCATTTTGCACAACAAATCTCTCCCCAACAGATTTACAGGGCTAGTGTAGCATACGACAAATCGATGTATATCTGTGAATTTCCCTATTTTACCCTTTACAGGATTAGTAAAATAAGCTTTTATCTGTCTGTTTGAAACTCTGACTACTTGGATTGTTTCACCCGAGAGAGAAAGATTTTTAACTTCAGCTGATCTAACAGTTGAACGAGTAGCACCAGTATCCACTATGAAAGTAATGTTCACTTCATTCACCTTTCCATCCACAAAGGGTCCTGCCTGGTCTACCTCTAGAGTTGCGCCAACTACGCACTCCTCTTCCTCTCCTAGGCACTGTCAATAACTCTCTTCTGACTCACTCTCATCGCATTGCTGCCAATACTGCGAAACAGCACCAGCGCGCGGTAGCTTTGTTACCTGTTTTTCGGTGTAGAATCCTGTCTCATTACTGTATCTTTGAGGATTTAAGCACTGTGGAAAAGGTGGCTTTGGCACCTGACACTGTTGGGTAACAACCTGCTGCTGTCGTGGCGGTTGGCAACTCACCTCATTCTGCACCTGTGGATTCAATGATGAATTATCACAATTAGCTCTCGGTGGCAATTTACACTCGGATTTTCCAATGCCCTAATTTTCCGCAATTATGACATGGCCATTTATTTTTAGCTTCCTCTATGCTGATTTGTCCTTTTCCTTTTCCAATATTAGGTTTTTGTTTTGCTTGCCCCATACCATTAGCCTGCTCGATCAACTGAGCTTCTTGTCGCTCGGCTACCTTAACCTGTGCCCACATCGCCTTTTCTTTCAGTTTACGCTGTTTAGCTTCAATTTCATCACTAAAATCTATCTTTTTGTTCTGCCAATCCACTGTCTGCTGTTTAATCATTTCACTAACCTCAGGCTTTAAACCATAAACAAATCTGTACACAAAATGACTCACATCCTTTTCGCTTAATTTCTCATCTGCACTGTATTGTTTAAAAGCCAACAATAACCTTTCATAATACGCATGTACTGATTCTTTATGATGAGTTCTGTCAATTTTTACCCAGTCAGCTTCTTTCGGAGGTACTTTATTTTTCAAAAAAGTAATTACCTGATCAGATTTTATCATTACCTCCGGATCAGGGGCTCCTGTCTTAGGATCCCTAGGATACTCTTGCGTTGGCCAATCTATTGTAATTTTACATTCTGGCCATAAATCTGCAGGTACAATTATATCAAAAAGACCATTCAGATCTATCCACAACACCTTTGAAAGTTTGACAAACCTTTCTACCTGTCGGTACCATTCAACTGGTTTTTCTCTTAACCTTGGAAAATCATTGGTAAATGACAAAATATCCTGTCTAGTCCATGAAACATGCACATATCCTCCTCCAGGAATTTCTCTTATGGACATTCTGTTACCACTGGCTCCTTTTCTCTCACTGGGAATGCTGAAAAGGCCTTATCTGTAGTTTCCTCTCTCTTTCTGAACCGTCTAATTTTCCATCGATCTACATCACCCCATTTCCTTAGCAATGCAATCAGTTCTTTAATTTAGGTCAACCTCCCTGCAGTATTCAAGTTTTCAATATCATTTTCGGAAAAAATCTACCCTATATGGCTTTTTTAATGACCGTATTTTCTCAAAATCGATTCCCATTTCACTCGCTGTCTCTACTAACTTTTCATACAAAGTCCTTGCTCTCCAAGTTATCCTTTTGCAGAGAAACATTAATTCCTCATCTTGATATGCTTTTAATTTTTCAGTTGGAATGGTTCCTACGATTAATTCTTCTAATGTTGCTTTTAATTTAGCTACATCTAAAGGTTGTGGTTCTGTATCTTTTTTCTGTAAACTTCTTAACCAATCACTTAATTCTTCCGATGTTGGTCCTACAGGGGTTGTCTCTGTTCTTATTTTATCTATCATTCTCTCTGGGGTTTCGGTTGCTGATTCTGTTGTCATAGGTGTCTTACTCGCTGGACTTTGATTTACAGTTACATTTTTAGGGGTACTTAATCCTGATGTTCCTGCCATACCCTTCCATTCATTTCCTCCGGAACCGCTCCTTTCTTTCTCCTTTTGCATACCACAATTATATGGGACTGTTAAACAATGCTCACTATCTTTTTGGTTATCAAAAACAGGTATCACCGATCCTATAGTTACAGGTACTGTCACTACTTCCATATTTTTTGTTAATTCTCTTATTTTCTCAGTTAATTCCAAAGTAGTTCTAGCTAACTCTGCTAAATTTTCATTTCCAGTTCTAATGTGTTGTGACATTTCAGAATCTTTAAATGGATTGATTTTTCCCAAATTAGGAGGCATTTGCTCAAAATTTGGATTCATTGCAGTCTCATTTGCCGGTGCACTCGGCGTCATTAACATGGAATTCAGTTGATATGGAGGTGGGTTTTTATAAATCGTCTTCCAGCACTTCATCTTCTGATTCACTCACTCCATATCTGTAACCTTCTGACCATGTGTTATTTCTCTTTTCTGTACATTTCCTGCCACTCGTCTCTTCAGCATTTCTCAGAGGAAACATACCATCAGTCATATTTGCATTCCGCCATCTTCTCATTCTGTCATCATGACTTTCTTGACCACAATGTCTACCAAACATGTAATTATACCTTCTTCCACTCCGATGCCTTTCCCTTTCATACATCTCTTCTTCCCATTCAGTCAAAGCCTCAAATTGGGTAGGTCTGGGTTTTGGTTCTAAGCTCATCATCCTATCTCTTAAATTTCGTAATACTGCCAAACTAAATGAACCATTTTCTGGAAATCAATGGCGTAGCTAGGGGGGGGGGCGGTGGGGGCAGTCCGCCCCAGGCGGCACTATTTTGGGGGCAGCGGACGCATGGCACTGTGGGGAGGATGGCTAGTGTGGCCGGCCTCGAAGCTGGGGAAGCGGGTCGCGATCCTCGGCAGAGACGCTTAACATCTTGTGATACTGGACAAATCACTTAACCCCTTCGATGCTGCGCAGATTCCGCCGCTGTGCTGACGGAATCTTGCGCGGGCGTGGTCATGACGGAATGGTTCCGTCATGAGCACAGCTCAACCGTGGGTCATGACGGAACCATTCCGTCATGAGCACCGAAGGGGTTAAGCTCCCTGTGAACATAAACATGAATGTGTCCGTTTGTAATGTAACTGGTGCATATGTAAAGTGCACTCATACCTTCGGGTCGAGTTTGCGCTATATAAAACAAAAAAAAAAATAAAGAAACTAATGATAGCTTTATCTCACGCATGTAGAAATAATAAAAATACTTATGCATGTAAAATACACAATGTGGGGTGAAAATGTACAGGCACGAGGCAGAGCCCTCGGAAGAAAAAAAAAACATTGCCTCTGGTAGTGATGAAGTTTAAGACAACATAGTGGCAGTATGCTTGGCTACCCGATTACTCTGGGGGCTCGGAGTTCACATATTGCCGTGACAGGAGAGCTTCTGGGCAGTGTATTGATGGCATGCGAGCCTGTGCTTGGAGAAGGCTTAGGAGGTTTGCATGCAAGCAGGCACTAAATCTCCAATACACACTCCCATAATGAATGGTTTGTCAACATGTGTAGGAGTTTTTCTTATTTACATATTTAAGACAATCATTTTCGCTTTCTCCAAGCATTTTCCCATAGTAGACTAAAAGGAGCTAAATTAGCATAGTGTTCTCACTGGCCCGTGGCCGCAGTCTTTATAATTTATTTGGGGACAGTAGTGTCAGTGTCCCCAAATAAATGATAAAGGCGCCCGCAACGGGCTACCAGTGCCGTGCGGCCCCCGACACTAGTGACATGCTGTAAATTATGTAATTGTAGTGCATGCACACCTGATTGCAAAATGATGTGCGCACGCACCAACTAGCATAGTGGTGGTGGTGCGGTGCGCGACATACTGTGTTTGTGAGTCCCAGGGCCGTCAATCTTGTAGCCGCGTAAGCGCTACCAATGACGGCCCTGGGCATCATTTTTGGCCAGCCCCCAAGCCGCACTGAAAATGCAATGCTGCCATGCATCACCACTACACGCTCTCGTTGTGAGTGGAATTGAGTCTGGGGAGTGCTCGAAGTGCTGGGCGATTTGCAGCAGACAACCCCTATGGTAGGAGCCCTGCCACCACTGTGGAGTCTACACACGACGACCGACGAGGGCCTGAGTTAAGAGCTAAAAATGGGAAGAAAGGAATATGAGTACAATGCTTCTAGTTAAATGTAAAATTGTTGGATGGTGGGTGGGGAGGGTATCTCCAATGCGACTTAAGTGATTCTATTTGTTTCGCCCATATTGGTATCACTGTTCATCCCACTGTATGTATCCTAAAGTGAACCTATTCGCAATATATTTTTGATTAGATTTGCAAAAGTCATTAAAGTTTTGTTTAAAAAAAATAAGTAAATAAGGGGAGAAAAGGATCTTTGGTGAGCGGTGAACCTCCTCATTTTGGTGTTTAGAACGCCCCCTGAACATTACCCCACAAGAGTTCTTTTCACAGGGCTCCAATCCCAACTACCTCAGACCAAGGGCCTCTAGTTACAGCAGCAGTGATATCTGAATCCATTTTTATTCTATATTAAAGGAACGTAATAGAAATAAACCAAAGATTCTGTGGTTGAAATGCACTTGTCCCATTACCAACACAGATAAGGCCGCGAGTAAGGTTTTATTGAGTAAATCCTGTAGGTTGGAGAACAAATTCCAGAGCAAATACGTACCCCCCTCTGCCCTCACCCCGCTACCTGCCATGGGCGGCAATCTGAGGGATAGCCCCGGGCGCCAGAAGCTCTAGCTACGCCACTGCTGGCGTAGCTAGAGTAGTTCAAAGAGAAATCGAACATCTGGTAAATAAGCATAGATTTAGAAAACACATTTAATAATTACCAAATAACAAACGTTGGCGACCCTCTGAGCAAATAGAGAATTATTCGCACTCTCTGGTACAATCTCCGGGATAAATGTTCGACCCACAGCAAAGGTGTAACCACCAGACAAAATAACTTCCTGAAAATCAAAGAAATCCAAGGCAAACCATGGAAATCTTCACCAGCTCAATGCAGACCCAACGCCATGAAAGATCAGCCCAATGAACCAACCCCATTTGGAGGATGAGGGCATTTTATACCCTTTTCCCCTTGCTTCATTCTAACATGTAACATTTTAGGGGTAGAGAAATGTTCTGATTGGACAGTCCGGGGTTATCTGTAATTTTATACAAGTATCCCAGGGTAAACTGGTTTTCCATGAGACTTGGCATAGAAAAGCAACATTTTATACTATTCATTCTGCTCCCAGGCGAAAGTTTCGAAAGTAACGTTTGGAGGAAGAGAAGACATTTCAGTACAGGTCCTGTATTGTCACCTTTGCTGTTCACACCGTCCGTTAGTTGGCAGTCAACCATGCTCATATCCTTGACAAGGCCACTTAGAGATCTCCAGAGCCATCCGATTCTGCGCAGAAGTCATCGCGTTCACATAGTGACGGCTTCACAGGGACTCCATCTTAGATACGGCGGCCTAGTAGGCCCGAATCCCAACTTAAGCAAAAACAGACATAACAGTAATTAATATATAGAAATGGAGATTCTAATGTTTAAACCCACACTAATCCCAATGTTTATTAGTATTTACCTAGCTCGTAGCAACATTTAAAGCTATAATACTCACCATTTTGTAGTACTGGAAGCACAAACCATTACAAAAGCAACATAAATCATGCAATTTTCTATCTCACCACATTCTAAAGTTAGTTTGCGTACCATAGTTAATTAATTAATTGTTCTGCCATGCAATTAGCAATTTAGTCCCACTTGTATCTTGTGTTTATCAAGTTGTAAATATTGATTAGTAATATTTCACTTCAAACCAATTAGTACGAGTTTGATTTAGAATGATTACGTAATTAATTTCATGCAAATTAGAGGAGGTATACAACATTTTGTTTACCTGCTCCATCAGGTTACTCCTTCACAAACCTGACAGATATTCTGTTCACCACATTACAAGTGGCATTGGCTATAATACACTTGTATTATGGCGTACGGTATATGCATCATGTTTGTGACAGGTTTACCCGTCTGCTGAACTTTAAATCAGGCCCTATGTCATTAACACTTGGTACATTGTTATATTTGTTGATTTTTGTTTCATAGCATATTGAGTGAATACAATAAAAAAAAAATTATACTGACTTATGGCAAGAGTTCTAAGTGGGCTTTGAAACAACCTCTGCAGAATGACATTTAGTACAGCTCTTGAAATGACTGACTGACTTCTGATGGCAGGAAGTATGGCATTGGCGGTTTGGGACAAAGGACTTAAATAAGAAGGCACGGCTATCCAGAAAGGCCAGTTTTTTCTAATCTTCCTCAGTTGCCATACAAGCATGATCTCTATCTAATGGCCAAACCATTTATTGACTACTTAGTTAATCTGAGAAAAGCTATGTATATGTATCAATATCAAGGTCAGCTGATCCATATTTAGCCCATAACCAACTTTCTTTCTTTCTTGTTCACTTACCTCCCTTTAGTTCAATCTCAGAAATGCCCTCTGCATCATGATCATCATGTGCAGGTCTGATCCATGAATAATACAATGAAGTAACAAAATCAATGACATAGCAGAACCTGGATTTCCATTCTTCTTCATGTTATGCCCTTAAGGCCCTGTACTTTTTGTGATGTCAGCAAGTGAGTATGTAATGAGGTGTGTTAGGTTTAGCAAGGTAGCACATTTTATTGAGGAATGTTGTATTGCAGTGACCGGTCTAGCAAAAGATGTTGAGGCCACTGGTCTTGCGATACAAGATTCACAAACTCTATTGTGACTTCTTGGATTCCATCTTTCAAAGCGGGTAACTTCAAACCCCTTTGCCAGTTATTTTTGTGGCAAGGTGAGAGTGATTGGTTGCTCTCCTTGAAGAGAGTTCCAGTCATCCTCTGGTGATTCTGAATTCTTCCAGATATTGAGGAAGACAGAGTTTACCTTCAATCAAGTAGGATAGCAATTAATTTATGCAGACAATTATGTACACAATCAAAGGTTTAGCAGACTTGTAATATGCAGGACATCCTTTGACGTAAGTATGGTATGGCCCACCATCATGAAACTCATGAGTTTATTAACATTCATGATTCCAAAGGAATAGGTTTGAACTGAAACACTTATTACCCTGGAGCAGTGATTTTTTATCTAACACTATTTAATATGATGAGAGGGTTCAGTGACGAAATGGAATCCCTCATTGAAAGATTTGGTGATGTTAACAGAACCATTTTAAAAATGCTCAGAAATTATATTTTTGATAAAAATACTTAAAGACTTGTTTATGATTTTGTTATTTCAGTTTGTAGGGAAGTAGCACGATAATAAGGAGGCAGTGGCGAAACCTCAGTTTGAAGAACGTGGATGCTACTGGTCTGATAATGTTGTTTATTGCTTCTAAGAGAACATGAGTAACTTATCAGTGTGAAGAGGAAGGGTCTGAACTTATCTGTTCATCCTCACTTGTTCCATATTTCCATACCTGGAATCCCTTTCCTAATGTCCTACCCCTCTTTTGGCCTCTTGGACACTCTTATACTTCCTTGTTGAGTCAATACCACTGGATAGAGGACTTCTGATGGCACTGCTCTCAAAGAATTCGGAGCCTGACAGCTTAACAAACAGTAATTTTGGATGCAGTTTGTATAGCCTGGAGAGCTATATTTCAAAATGGCTGCTGATGATGCCTGTTGCAAATGTTCAGGGTTCCATAAGTCTAACCGAGCCCTGTATTACTCTCCTGGCCTTGTATCCAATGTGCAGATTTTTAAAGCACACTAACATTGACGCTTCATGAAGCTGAACCCCATAACACTCCAGCAGGAAATAATGTCAGAAACTACTGTGAAAATAGTCATGTTTTAAACTGTTTATAGAATATGTTCAAGGTAGGGTAAGTGTATAGATGACCCAATGGAGAGTTCTACAGTCTAGCCACTGCTACTAAAAAAATGGAAGACCCAATCAGAGTTAAGGAATGCACCATTTAATTCTTCACCACAAGAAAGGAGGAAGAAAACCAATAGAAGGCTCAATGAATGACCTTTAATTACTTTACAAAGTCTCTCTTGTGGACTTAGAGCCTGTGCAGCTCACACATTATTTTTCCATGTTTCGACTAGTCTTGCTTATGCATTTTGAGTAAGTCAGAGAAGGCTAGAGATATTCTCTGTAGCTCTTGGATAAAAACTATTTCATTAGTTAATCCTGGACAGTAGAGTGACACTGACCACTAGAATGAGACAACGAGAACCAAGAAGAATAATGACGCCATGCAAGAGTTTCAGTTGGTGGACACAGGAACAGAATTGATTGGCAAATCAGGGCCATTCATGTGTGCATTAGAGGCTTTCTCCACAGGTAAAGGTGTCCTATCACAATTGCATCTATCTAAAATGCATTCCCTTTCTCCCCTACCAGTAGCCCTCACTCAGAAGAGCACCTCTAATGTGAATCTCAATATTTGGCATTCCTTTCCAAAGGTCCATTATCACTTTCTTGAAAGTCCCTGGCACACTCTCCATCTGACAGCCAGCGCTTCATTTTAATCAGTCTAGCAGAATGTCCATGGTTTCTGGTGTGAGAAGCCCATTTCACCTGTGTTCTATGTTATTATGGAATGCTGCTCACTGACAGAGCGCTAGACTCATTTAGGGATTTTAGGGACAACCCAATGTGGCACTTGTTATACCACATGCTAAGACTTCCCCATGTCCTGACTGACACTACTTGGTGGCAGCTCATTTAGTAATGAGGTGCAGTCTTTTTTACACAAACACCACTATGGGGTTTGCCTACAAACTCTCCTTGGCAAATTCATGTAGTAGGTTAAAACTAGACCCCAGGTATATGTTATTTATGCATATGAGTATGTTGGTGCATTTAAGGTGAGAAATACAGTTTAAGGAACTCCCATTATGTATTAATCTCTTAAGATTTGAAGGACAACATAAATTTATGATAGCTAGTGCCAGCTGTCTCTTTCGAACTGTTTCTCTGAGCCACTACTTTAGATTCCACCAGATCCTTTAGATCATGGCTCTCTGAATCAGTCCTGGAGGGCCAGATCCAAGCAAGATTTTTAAGATAACTACATTTTGTAACTACATTTATCTAAATAGGGATGTGCCAAAAATATGGCCTGGATCCCGCCCTACAGGTCCCACTTTGGAAATCCCTGCTTCAAATTAATTCTAAAACTGAGTGAATTGTCTGTCATGACAGAAGCATTCCAGTGAATGGACGTTTCTGCTCTAACTGGGGCAATGAATTAACTTCAGAAGCTCAACGTGTGACCTGAGGGAGAAAACCACCCAGTACATAACTTGTGACTTGGCAAAAGGTGCACACTTCATGCAAAAGGCTGGACAGATGTCCCAGCCCTACAACCTGTGCTTTGGATAAAAAAAAACATTTGACAAGGGGGCAGTTTCACCACAAAGTGACTGAAATTAGATTTGACCACTTTAATGAGAAATGCTCTGTTTAGGATTTGGTTCCTCCCAAATGTTTGGGATGAACTTTGAATGTTAAGATATGGCAATTCTAACTGTCCCTGGGCTGTAAATCATAAAGTACCTCACCTCTAGCCTATGCAGGGTTCACATTTTGAAATTCTATATACCCGTGCAAGAGGAAGGACCAGACTAGAGGCAAAATCCAATGTCTTCCTATAAAATTTAGGACCCAACCCATAGGACTGCAAATAAAATCCATGCATTTGAGTCTTACAAACGAGGAGATAGACTGTCTTGCTTGCAAAGAACCTTCTGTACAATGTGTTTCGGTGTGCCCATGCTGCTTCTCTGCCATGCTGGGTTTACATGTGACCCTTCAAGTAGCACGCCAACGCCCACAGTAGGCCTTATAACAAAGCCAGGAATTGATGGCATAGAACTTCTCAAAATGTTTTAATATAAAAAGAGTAAAACACCAAGAGCTCCGATGACAAAGCAAGAAGTTGTTGCCTACAGAACATCTTATAGTTCATTTGTATAAAAAGAGTAGTATTGCTTGGACAATCTATTTATTGTGAGTGATACTTGAGGTGCCTCTGTTAAATGTGTTACACCCACACCAGCCTCCAAGGGTAAGCATTGACTGTTCAATTATGCTATTCCCTGAAAGTCAAGCCTAAAAGAGGAGCCACCAGGCATTTCAGTGAGCTCTCAGTAATAACTAGGGTCTCATTGATGGGATTTTGATATAGGACAGCACAGGAAGGCACCTTGCCGTGCTGCCCTATGCCAAAGTAAAAGGGCAATACAGTGCATTTCTGTTCTTTCTCCCTCCGCTGGTGCCGTTTTCGCACCCTAGCACCAATGTAGGCACTCTTGCACCATGGTGAAAGGGTGCCTCCATTGCATGCAGGATTGTTTTTGTGCAGAAAAGGGTACCTTCCGGTATAAATACATTCCTAAGAATCGTGTTTCTCTTTCTGTGTGTGCTGCATAATGTAGCACACATAGAAAGAGGAAAAAATTAGGAGATTAAAACATATTTCTCCTCGTTACACCTCATCTCGGGAGGTGTTCGGATCTGGTGCTTCCTCAGGTGTAAATGATTTTGTACATCTGGGGCAATGCCTAAGTCCATGGATGTTGTGTGGGAAAACCCAACACAATGCCCATGGAACGCCTCCTAGGTGTAGAGTAAGGTGATGCAGCGATGTGCGCTGTGTTGCCTTACTCATGATTCATGAGGCCATTCAAAGCCATGCAGGGCTGCTTTGCTTGGCTTCATAAATCGAATTGAGAGCCCTGCATTACACATGTACCACTTTACGTGGTGCAAAAGTGATGCAGGGCTCCCAAATATAAGCCCCCTAGTTTCTGCATCTCTATAAACTGGAGCAGTACTTGTGACAAGCATTTCATAACTGCCCTTGAGTTGCGCAGAGTCAGGAGACATGGACTGACATTTACCATTAGATAGCATCCTGCCATGCTTCAAAATGTTCCACAGAGAAGGTAAACTTAAAAAAACAGAAACCTAAAAAAAGAAATGATTATGAAGGTGGCGAAGGTGGCAGTAGGGCCCACTTGACCACCAGGCTAGAGAACAAAGGAAATGGAAATTGCAATTAGTGTGGCTTGGCTATAGGGCTCTGGTTCAAGAGGAGTTTAAGCCCATGGTCTGATTTTTGTAATGTTCCCTTTGTTAGGGGGAGAGGGGGGGTTCTTGCTCTTTTGTGTTTCGACCTTAGTTCTTGCTTTAAGGAATCGGAGGAAGGCAATGAGGACAGTGGCGTAGCAAGGCACTTGGCCGTTGCCGCGCTGTAGAGCGGGGGTGCTTGCCAGATTTCCAGCGTTTGCCGCCCCTGCGGCAAACTCATGAATGAGTGTGGGGGGGAGCCGCCATCCCCAAATCTCTTGCCGCCTGGGGCGGACCGCCCCCCTGCCTCCCCGCCCCCCTTGCGTCGCCACTGAATGAGGAGCTAATACTAGTGTAACTGAGAAAACATGACCAATGAAAAACCTGTTTTTAAAAATTAGCAAAGTTATTTCACAAGTGCGTTTTAAAGGAAATTAAGCTTCATTTTGAACTAAGCTTCATTTTAACAGCTTAAAAGACGAGAAAACTGTATGTTTTATTCGAAAGCACAGCAACATTGAAAATTTTCTTTTGCTCCAATGTTGTCTGGTGCAGAATTCTGTATGGAATTTAAACCAGAGCTTCCGTAAATATAAATTAGGATTCAACCTGCTTTTGTATAAGTGTGAATAAAAAAATAACTTAGCTATGGCAATTGTAGTAGCATGTTTAGGGAAATATGTATGAATGCTTATTTTCAAGGAAAAAAGCTAATTATGTAGGCTTCTTTAATCATATTACCATCTTTTGATTTTTTTCTAAAAATCCCAAAGTGTGAGCGTTAGCATTTAACAGTGCATTTACCCGATGATGAATTCTCTGTACAGATCTTGAAAGACTTTTAAGAAATAAGCTTAATTTGCTCTGGGGTTTATAAATATTCTATTCCCTGAGTCTACAATTTTTATTGCACTTCCCTGTCTGATGTTCATCAAAAAGATATGGAATTTGATCTAACGAAAACCCTTGCAATCAAAGCTCTTTCAAACTTCCCTACTTTAAAATGTTCTATCTTTTTTATGTATGTGGGATGTATATTTTCCAAGATGTATTAAAGTGAACGTAGCCACACCTGTCTTTCACTTGTTATATTTAAATATATGATGAGCGTGTCATTATAGTGATGTAGCGGAAATCACATTTTATTTGTAGGGTTGCATTATAATCACACGTGTAGAGTGCACCGTCATAAAATCCTTTGTTGTAGTAACATGATGTGCTAGAATTTGAAATGTATTAACCTGGAACGTGATGTATTCTAGGCCATTGAAAGGTAACATGGAGAATCAACGGAGAAAGTGAAAATAACTAGCAGAAATGATTAACGTGAAGAACTTGTGTTGTGAAACTGACAATTATTCATGTACTAAATGTGTTTGTTAATTGTGATTTTACATGTAGGTGGATGTATTCATTGAAGGTGCCCTAAATTCTATGCAGTTATGTAAAGCTCAGATGATGCTTTCTTATGTTAGCTGAAATCAAAGTCTGAAAATGCGGTGCCCTAGAAACTCTCACTTTAGAATTCACAAGTCGAATTTCATGTGTGCTGTGGGATTTGTTCTTTTCTCACATTTTGTGTTGCAGGTGAAAGAAGCGTTCTTATTAGCTAGAATAATGTCTTTGTTTTAGTACTCAGGCAAGGAGAGAAGTTACAATCGTGTTGTTTTGAGTTGATGAAGGAAGGTCATTGTGCTCCACACTGACAAAAACCTGGGAACCAAGGACAAAATTTAGTGTAGAAAGAACACCGTTGTCCCATGGAAAAATACCTTAAGGATCGTACCCAAAGCAGATGTTGTGACCCGCAATGGATCTTGGGAATGTCACCTATGAATAATGTGTTGTTGGAATTAGGGAAAGCGCCCACTTCTTCTTTAGTCTTCAGAGAGAGAGCACCTTAGAGAAAACTCTGTTTCTGTAGCTTTATGCTACATGACCCACTGATGGTAGAGAGACCTCTTAGGAAGACTCCACATGCTGACACCTTTTATCCTTCCTGACAGTGCTTCAGTGGGGATGTCACTTTAGAGTTATTGTAGGGATAGATTTCATGCTTTTATTCATGAACCCACGATGTAGGCAAACTTGGATTTATGCTTTCTGATCTTCTGCATTTTACTTCTTGAATTAATTGTATTGCTTATACTGCATCATTTAAATTGGATACGCAGATTTGGCTTTATGCTGATTCCGATGTATAACCCTATACCCTCGTATTTAGGTGTCTTTATGTTCCGCTGTTTTTGGCTTCTAGCTAGAAAGTAACTAGGGGCCTCATTAGCAAAACACTTTTATGGTCACCAAGTCTGCAATTGCTCAAACAAAAGCTTGGTAACTGCAAGAGTGTGTGTTGCTGCATACAACCCCATTTTACAAGTCTGAAAAGTATTGGGCTTGGAACCCATTATGAATCTGAACTAGAAGGGTGCATGAAAGTGATGTCTTCCTCATATATGAAATTTGCAATAGTATGTATCAATACTTTGCAACAGTAAATGTAGTTGCAAGCCATTGATCAGTTACCGATCCCAAATTGGGGTGTCATGTATTTTTCATAAAAGAAACTGCAATTGCAAAACACCTTCCCCCTCGGTCATCGTCACCTCCCGCAACTTGACAGCAGGCAGTGCTTGTGACAGGAAAATATTTTCTCTTTTTTTTATTTAAAGCAGCACCCATCCTTGTTAGGAACATTAGGCTGATTAAAAAAAAAATAGCATTAATGTCAGCAATGCAACCTCATGGATGGAGTTAGGATGTCTACTGTAGGTATCATCCCTGCGTTAGGAGCCTTTCATTCAGTGTGACTGATTAGTGCATTAGTTACATCAAAAACAGCTGGTGAGGTTGGAAAAGTCAGCGCACAACTTGCACCCACCAGCTGCCACCCGCCCATGAAAACATCAGACCCAAAGAGTTGCCATTAGCTTTGCCTATGGTAGATTGCTGGGGGAGGAGGTGGCATATCCCTAATCAATGATGGTTTTCAGCTCCTTTCTGAAGCAGAAGAGAGTTGAATTGAGTCTGGTCTCTGCTGGAGTGTTGTTTCATCTGGGACAAGGCTACCAAAGATTTCTTATTGATTCAATTCAATCATAAACTTTGGTTGATCTAATTTGTAAAACATAGATTATCAAAGTATGCAAGTTAAAATAATACGATATCATTCTTCCTAAAACAATAAAGAATTAATAGGATTTACCAATTAAAAACAGCAGAATTCAAATCACAACCCTCCAAACAATGAGCTAGACTGTGCAAAAATGCGCAATTCAATGTCACTAGTTTGTGCAATGAACGCAGAAAGGGGTCGGATAAAGTGTGGCCTAATTCCAGTTACCAGATTAATTAGTAAATAATTAATTAAAACAGTTGATTTCGATTAAAAAGACATCCTTTAGGAGTTATAAAACCATTAAAAACTAATAAATACTTTGTACAGGACCTGTGCCACATCAAACCTAATCAAAATAGTTTTATTAATGTGGAGCTAAGGATTAACAAGACTTTTGAAATTCTAATGAATGTCTTCTTCGCTTACAAGCCCGGAGAGATTAAGCTATGCAGAAGCACACAAAAGGGTAATGGAGCTACTTCATAAAAAAACAGGGTGACACGACATTGCTTAAAATTGTACCGCCTTAAAAGTGGTACAATATATTTGGCTCTATGTTCCTTGTAAAAATGACAAAAGAAAAGGAGGTGGAGAGCAGACTGGGCGGATAGGTTATCATAAGGGCAGTTAGTCAGGTCACTACGATCATACTTATAATTCTTGTCAATATAAGATCCGAGGCTGAGTTGTTGTTCATGAGAGTGTTCACTGAATTTGTTTTCGCAACAAGTTCCGGTTTTAATCTAATTATTTTAAGACTGTCAAACCACTCACCGATTTGGGTTTGGTAGATGTGTTTTTGCACACATAGAGGCAGATTTACAAGCCCCTTGCGACACTTTTACGCCGCCGTTGTGTCACTTTTGTGACGCAGCGGCGGTGTAAACAATGCGCCACTATGTGACATATTTACAACGTGACGCAGCTAGTGAGATGTGTCACGTTTTAAAGCCCTGCGCTAAATTATACCTGCGTCAGGTATAATGTATGCAGGGTGGGCGTTCAGTCGTAAGGAAGCCCCGTAAAAGTGACGCAGTGAAATCTACAAGATTTCACGGAGTCACTTTTACGTCCCAGCTGCGTCAAATCCTTACGCCTGCATGAAGCAGGCGTAAGGAGTTGCGCAGCATATAAGGTATAGGGCACCCATGAGCAGTTCTGGAGTTGTGTCGTGCTTGCGACACAACTCCAGAACTGCGTCACCCTCACGCAACTGTCTATCATTGCGCCACGGTGCGCCGCATTGTAAATGCGGCGCATCCATGGTGGCGCAAGGGCTTTCTGAGTCAAACAAATTAACTGGCGCATCACTGCTAATATGCAGGGATGCGCCAGTTATTGTAAATTTGACCCTCAGTTTTTATATGTTTCAGTTTCATGAAGGCACTCAACACCATACAAGGACAAGGATGTGGCTGTATTTATCCACCTTGATTCCCCTGTGTTTCTAGGTATTAGTTTGATTCTTATGCTTGTTAGGATGCACTGAAAGGCTGAAAGAATAGGCTGACAATTACAGGATAGAGATTAGATTTTTGGGATACAGTGCATGCCAGAGGGATCTTGAGGTATTCATCTAAATGCATTGATGATTGGCAGTGAGATAGAAGGAGAATTTGAACAGGACTGTGTAATCAAATCCCAAGCACATTGATGGAATGTTTTTGATGTGTGTTTGCCCATGCTAAAAGGGACTGTTGAAAGTTCAAAAGGATCAGGAAAAGGGTGCTAATGTGTGTAATGAACAGGCTGTCATTTACACTCATTGTACTTTGCTCAGTGGCTATGTGCAAGAGCATTGTCAGAAGGTAATAGTCATCAATGAAGAAGTTGGTGCTAATTTAGTCTAGTGGTCGGATAGTGGCTGAGTACTCTGGTGATTGGACAAAATATCGGATGAAAAACATCGAGTTACCGAAGTGTCATATCAAACATACTGGGATTTAAAATATATCATGGACAGGAATATTGAAGGTAAAAATAATGTTTTAGTGTTGTTTTTAATATTGTTGTGAAAAATATAGATCTGGGAAATATTGTTGTATATAATATTGTTTTTTAGTGTTAATTAGTAGGTAATGTGTTGTATTTATTTTTATTATGTGTTTATGTTTTTATTAATTTGTTAATGTTTTAGTTGTTTTTACATATTTAAAAGCAAAAAATATATTTTTTAAATGTAATAATGTTTTTGAATAATTATTGAAATTTGTTTTAGTAGCGGGATGTTGGGATCTTAGGGGATACAGTTGAGGATTTTTTATTTAAAATATGTATGTGTATTTTTTATAACATGTTAAAAATGTATATTAAATGGTTTATACTTAATGCAATGTACGAAAATATTTTGTAATTTGTAATTTTTTTATTTATACATCTTTTGAATGCATTTATATTAAGCATAATATTTGCATTTTGGATGTTTAAAATAAGAGAAAAAATATGATATTTAAATAATTGAGAGACAAAAATCACAAAATATTTTTATAATTTAAAACAATTATATGTATACATTGTAAAATGTAAAAATTATATATTTTATAACCTTTATATTGACTATTGTATTATTTAAAATGAATGTAATCATATTTTTTAAATTGTATGAATGGAAGGAAATGTTTTTAAAAATGTTGAGATTTTACCTCAAACTCATAATTTACAGATTTAAATTTTAAGTTATTTTTTTATCTACAGGTTAAAAATGTAAAATAATGTGTTTGAATTAATTATGTTATTACAGAAATGCTGGCATGCTTAGTAGTAATTTTACATTTTAAAATGACATTTTATCATTTTTTATGTACATAAGTATTAAAGTGAATTGGATTTATAACATGGGAAGATTTCAGTGTCCAACGTATTTTCTCATATTAGTCTTGATTGTAGTGGGATAGGGAAATGTTACCTCTTTTGTCCAACACTTTCCCTAAGTTGGTTTAATTTTGAGTGGGAATAGCAAAGGTTACCCCTTTAATGTCCGATGCTTTCATTGAGCACTTTAGATTGGAGTGGGAATAGTAAATGTCACCCCTTTAGTGTCCAACACCTTTCCCCAAGTTGGTTTAGATAGTGGTAATAGTAAATCTCACCTGTTTACTGTCCAACTACTTCCCCAACATGGTTAGATTTGAGTGGGAATACTAAATGTCACCCCTGTATAATCCAGAACCTTCTAAGAGTTGATTTAGATTGGAGTTGGAAAAGTAAATATTACCCCTTTAATGTCCAATACCTTCCCTAATATAGTTAGGCAGGAGTGGGAATAGTAAGTGACACCCCTGTAGCGTCCAACACCTTGTATGAGTTGGCCTAGATTGGATTGGAAATAGTACCGTGATTAGTTTAATCACAGTCTGATCATTCTCACACCTTTCAAGTGTCCCTGTAAAGTGCAGATTAGAGCAGTGTGATTTGATTTCGGTGTAATTTAGCTTTATTTGTAGCTCCAACAATTTGGATTGAAATTTGAGGGCAGTAGATCCTTTTTTCAGTTTGAAATCCTCTAATTCAAAGACCTGTTGTTCCACTTGGGAGAGCCCCACTGTGAGCTGCTAATTACTGGTGTGAATCTGACTTAATGGTTCATTTGTCCTTTGCAGCGTTCCAGGTTGTGAAATTTTCATTGTCCTCAGTTCTACTGATATCTGATGCAAGATCACGCCTGTTTTCCCATACTGCGATCTTTCAGCCTAGCGCCAGGACACTCTGTTGAGTAACAGTGAGCTCTACAAATACCCACACATAGACATAGACATAGTTGCGATGGAGAAGAGACTCAGTTACAGGAATATATCCAGGTACTTAACGCTAATACTTACAACATCCAATTAACTGCCAAATGGAACAAGACCTGCATAGAATTATTTGATGCACTTCTGGAAGTAAAAGATGACAACATAAATACACGTATTTATTGGAAATGCACAGCCTGTAACTCCATCTTACATGGCAACAGTGGGCATCCTAAAGCTCTAAAGTGGAGCACCATACAGTCAATTTTTAAGAGCCCGCAGGATATGCTCCACAGATGAAAACTTTGAGAAAGAAGCAGAAATCGAGGTGACAAGATTCTTGGAGAGGGGCTATCCCCATAAAATCTTGCATGAGGCACACCACAGAGTCAGGTCCAAAACTAGAGATGAGTTACTACTTGGGAGATGACAGAGTGAAGCTCTGAGCTCGAAGTACACACAGGACATTGATTTAGAAACATCTCAGCAATAGTGAACATCAGCTCATGAGCAAATTGTTGACTAGAAATTGGCACGTGCTCCAACACATACACACTAAGATAGGCCAAAGACCGCTGATAACCTGTCGCAAAGCCAGATCAATCGGTGATATACTGACAAAAAGTATGTTCACAAGAGAAAATAAAGTGAACTGGCTATCCAAGAAACAATTGGGGGTTTGGAAGTGCGATCAATGTAAAGCTTATGCTCATGCCATTATTAAGAAGGGTTTTGGGACACCAAAAGGCCAGACCTGAAAGATCATCGAGAGAATAACCTGCAACGCTGACTTTGTTGTATACATCTTGGAATCTGATTGTCAAATGGAATACATTTGGAGCACGATTAACAAAGTCAAGGTTCACATCCTGCAGCACTTAAGGACCACTAGGAATCAGAATATGAATTACCCCATGGCAAAACACTTTTGGGAGAAGCATCAGGGGGACCCAAAATGTTTACGTTACTACGCCATTAAGCATATTAAAACTCAACCCGTAAAGGAAACAGGGAACTAGAATTACAAAGATGGGAATCAAAAATGATTATTTTATTAGGAGCTGAAAAGTCATGGGGTCACAATCTTGATGCTGAACTACATTTCCACATTTGATAACAGCATTCAGTGCTTGACTCTGTCACTGAGACTGAACTTTGCTATGACTATTGTCTTCAAAACCATCACACTTAATGATAAAACAACCTATAGTGGTCCTCCATCAAAGATGCTAAGAAGCTCTAGGTGTAGGGGCAATAGCAAAGGGCTCCCACCTTTCACAAGAAAGGAGAAGGCAAACTGGAATGATGGGATTCCCACAAGCAGGTTCGTATGCCTCATAAGCGACCTTGTTTGAAAGTAGGAGTTCTGTGATTTGTCCCTCCTTACCGACTCCCTTTCAAAATTGTTGCATTGATGTATAATCATTGGAGCTTTATATTTTGCGTGGTAAAGTGTTAAAATCTCCTGCTTGTGTTGTCGAGTTTTATACCAATGTTACCATATGTCCCAAAACTTAATTCCTTTGATTATTTTGGTGGGGGACACTATGATCTAGGCTGTTTACCCTTTGAACTGATGTTAGCCATTCCCACACATTTGGGGGTTAGGGGGATCCACTTCAAACAGATCGCCCTTTGTGCCAGCAAAATCAGTACAAAACATATGGATTTTTGTGTCTTCACTATATTCAATGATGACTTTGGTGCGGGGATTCTGCACATACACAGCACTATGCACAGGAAAACAGGACCTCGGTGTATAGGGGTTGTACCTTCCTACCACCTCAGTACCCAAAATCTCAAAGCCGACTAGCTATAGTGTCTCATTCGTTCTCATTCATAATCACAAAGCTACAAATGATTAGACAACCCAGTACACAACACTCCCGACTCTCTCAGGAATCGCGGTAGCTAGATGTACCCTTTTGCTCACTCACTCATACTTGTCCCCAATAATAATTGTCAGAGTCACGTTTATAGTTCAAAATGTTTATTTGAACTATTGTGCTCTATAATGCAGTATACGAGCCACTACCAACAGCAAAATGCATAAACATAAAACAGTTAGCATTGTTACAATTCCATAGAATATAAAGAGGATGTCATCATATAAAGACAGTGGATGAAGGGCTATAAGGCCAAACCGCCCTCCCCTTGGTAAGTTGAAGTTTATTATATAAAGGAGGATCTCTGGGCTTTGGCAGCAGACCCCATACCTTAGTGCCTAGAAGGAAGTTTTACATCATAGGAACAGCATAGCTCTTCTCCCTGAAAAGGTCTCTCTCCAAGTTTGTGTTTCAACAACATGCATCCCCGTAATATCAAAGCACGAGTTTCCTGCAGTGCAGCTGTGTTAGCATTTTTTGTCTAGGTGCAAGGGACTGGCCAGAACAGAATAACAAGGGGCATTGTTTGTCGACCTTGCACATCGTGTTCAGACTAAACTCCAGGAACAGGTAGAGAATGCAGAGAGCAGACAGTTCTCATGTGAAAGGCACAAACAGAGTCTTTCAAAATAAAGTCATGTAGTAAGGTGCGCAAAAGCAGCATCATGGCAGCAGACCTCATGCTAACTTAGCAATGTCGACAATGAACCTAACGGCCATATAACAACTCTCCACCATTTACAACCCGAAAAATCATCAGTGCCTGTCTTACCTTGACGTCATGGCCCATTACATCTGAGAGCACATTACCCACTTCTTGCCAGAAGATCTCGATCAGGGGACACTGCCAGAACATATGGACATCATCCGTCTTTTTCTCACCACACTTGGGGCATTTCCTTGCCTCCCGTCCTCCTAGCTCCAACAACTTCTTTAGCATCCAGTATGCCCTATGCACTGTAAACAGATGATTTTTCCTGGGAGGTGCGGACTTAGTAGATGAACAAAGAATTTTGTTACTTTATATTCTTCTTAACAAGAGTCCTAAGCATTCTATAGGATGCATTATTTAGGTTCACTTCCCAATCTTGGAATAAATAGTTGTCTAGATCATCAAATGTAGAAGTAATAACTATCCTAACACCCCTAGGTACACTGTTATGTTCCAATATTGTCTGTTCAGATCTGAGTTTCGACTTTCGATTGGTGAAAATGATTCACAAGGGATGGCCTTAGAATGAAATAATAACTGATTGTATATAATAATTTGCTTTGAAGGGTGGGCCTTCTTATAGCACTATGTAGTAGAAATATTGTTTATGATGGGTAGACAAGCTGAGATTTTTCAGGAGCAAGATATGGGCCAGTACTTGGCTTTATTGTTTGAGCCTCAGTTGATCGTATTGGTTCACATGAAAATGCCTTTAACTGAAATGATGATTGTTCCACTTATTTACTCGATACAAGGTTCATATTTACATAGAACTACTTAGTAGAGTGAGGAGGCAAGATGGCATCTGAGCGATAACTCCGCCACGATGCTCCGCCGGTCAGAATCCGAGAATGTCTATTTCAACTCCGTTTAAACCCTGAAATGAAACCTGAATCATACAAAAATGGCATTAAGAGATTATGAATGAAGTCGTCCCGGCATTTGCAGCGCCGCCTTACCTTGCCGACTAGGCTTGCGACGCAACAAGCCGGTCTAACGCGGAACACTCTCTCGCCACGTCCCAACGTCGAGAGAGCCTCTGTGAATGGGACATCCCTGATGCTCCTTGGCCTGTGGCGTGACTCTGCATCAATACTACGACGCAGAAACCTGACGGCGAGCCACAGCAGTCCGCTCGCTGTGAGGGAGTGTTCGTGGGACTTCAGCTGCTTGGGCAGTACGTGTCTCTCCTGGAAGCCCGCTACATTACCAGGATACTTTGTTGCAGCAGGAGAACTCAACAAGCACAAGTAAGGATGGCTGGCAGGAGGTCAAAAGCAGTAAAAAGTAAAAATATGCACCTCAGTTCTCAAGCACAAACAGCACTGCAGCCCGGCTCCGCGATGGCCGAGAACTGGCAAAAAAGGCTAGATAATCGCGGGAACAAAAGCAAGGTGCCACGAAAGAAGATAGAAGGGGGACAAGGGGGAGAACTATGAGGAAGCGGTGGATGTAAGTCAAGCAGGAAAAGGAGAAGCTGCAATAAAACCGCTAGTTGAAGCTTATAAAGATCATGGACACTGTCAACCACTGATCACGAGCAGCTTTGAGCTAACAGGGGGGTCAGGTTCCAAGATTCAGGGGGAACCCTTGGATACTGCAACAGATGTGGCAAAAAGGAAGGAAATAAGTCTGATTAAACAAAGTGAGGTAGATATACTTAAAGAAACAATGCATCTACATGCTCCCTCTTCTACAGCACAGGATGTCAAGGTCGGCCCCTAGATGCACTCTACCCCCCTATTCAGCCTGGAAACTGCGCCAGACATTCGCAAAATCCACGATCTGGGGGCCCTTGCTAAATTACCAAATTAAACGGATGGGGACTGCTCTGATGGTAAAGAAGAAGCAAACAGTTGCAAACTATTTAAGGGGAAAAAAACAGCCCCAGAGTCACCGCTAGGCACAAGAGGCAAGCCCCTCTGTACCTCACCCAAGACTCCTGACAACTTTGCGGAAAAGTTCTACTCTCTAACCGACGAATCTGAAATATCGGATATAAGCATCTCTGCTTCAAGTGAAGAAGATGGGTCTAAATGGAACAGCAGCTCAAAAACAGAACTTCATAAGAACAGACATGGGCAGAGAAAAGTTCAAAGACAGAAGAAGGGGGACCGACAAAGAAGATGTGATACTCCTAGGAGCCGACGTGTACTTACAGAACCCAGCGCGGCTAAAAATTCTTTACAAGGGGACTACACGTAGCTTTGTCTCCGAGGTTCAGGCCAAAGCACACCTACAGGAAATTACTGACCAAACTGGGAACAAGTAGTAAGAGACAACTGTCAAGTACCCTAAATTTAACTAGCTGAGAATGAATACCATTATTATGCTATAATATTTTTCCTGATTATTATTATCATTACTAATGTTATTATTACTTATTTTTTCTCTTTTTTCATTTGAACTAGCTTTGTTGAGTTCTCTCTTACTTTCCTTTCCCTCGTCCTCCTTTATCCAGGAAGATAAATAAGCTGAATCTCTTTATTGCTATATTGCTATATGTATAATGTATTCATCGCTGAAGTCTTTTTTTGCTTTTTTTTTCACATAGAGGAGAATAGTGGTGGGGAAAGACCAGCGGAAGCGTGGGACCTTTGTCCCTCAGATGCCACTCTCCTGGCCTGGGCAAGGCCAGGTAATCTCAAGTGTAGGTGGTGGGAGGGAGGTGGGAAAGGGTAGAGGGAGAGCACTAGGGAGGTGGGAAGATCGGGAGGGTTGGTCCAGTAAAAGGGACACTAAAGTTTGTAAGTTTTTATTTTCAATATGGTATAAGCACCTATCAAACATAAATGAGTAAACTACATATCGCCATAATCAATATTTGTGGCCTCAATGATCCTAAAAAAAGAAGGAATACAGCAGCAGGATTAAGGTTATTAAAAGCAGATATAATTTGCATGCAGGAAACGCATATTGAAAATACACCGAAACATCTATTAGGGACACTTGGGTATGTAGTGGTGGGGGCCAGGACGCAGAACTCACGCACACGTGGGGTCACAATCCTGGCTTCTAATCGGACGTTACAATTCAGCCGCACATTAGTGGATCAGCTAGGGAGATGGGCAATCACTCAATGTCATAGGAATAATGGGGGACCCAATTACTATTTGCTCCATCTATGGTAGTAACTTAGATGACCCAACTGTGTTTCATTACATTAATAATGAACTAGCTAACTGGCCACTCCCATTAATAATTTGCGGGGACTTTAATATAAATTTGCCTGCCGATCAGAATCTGAGACAGGCGCTAGGTTGGATATATACGGGTCACAAACCAAAGGTGTTTAGGGCACTAAGGACATTATGTCAGGAGCATGCGCTCACAGATCTTTAAAACTGGCAGAATCCCACAAACCCTGGCTTTACTTATTTTTCTCATTCACACAGCAAACAAGAATAGATTATATACCAGTATCCCACTCCCTACTGCAGGATTGCAGAATCGAAAAAAAACCTCGAATATTGGCAGATCATATCCCGTTAATAGTACAGATTAAGATGGGAGGGCTTAAAGGGGGTGCTGCTGTTACATGGAGCTTTCAGCGGGAGCTTCTTTTTAGTAAAAAATATTGTGATTACATGAAGGGGTGGCTACCTCCATTTCTTAAAGAGAATATAGGAAGCGCTGGAATTGACATTGTTTTGGATGCACTCAAAGCAGGAATACGGGGGAAACACTTAGATTTTCTCTTACAATAAATACAAAAAAACAAGCTGCAATAAATGAGCGATTAGCTAGATTAGTAACTGCAGAAGAAGAGCTGATTACTATAGTTCAAAATGAAGGCGAACACAGGGAAGCACAAGCAAGGGTTATAGCTTCTAAATCTGCAATCATGGAGATAATAGCTAAAGGTACGTCTGACAAACTCGCCGCTAGGCGAGAGGAAGCTTACGAATGTAGCGAGCAAGTGGGTCATCATCTTGCCATAAGAGCTAGACAAAAGGCAACCCGAATTTAATTGCAGAGATTGAAGACCCCGTGAAGGGACTAATCTCAGACTCACCCTGTATTCGAAAGGTATTTCACTTTTATTATCAAAAGCTTTATTATGAGGATCCACAAAGAAATTTGGCCGAGATGGCGACATATCTTAATCAGATCTCCATAGAACAATTCCCACAGGAGGAACAACTACAGTTGGAGGAGCTGCCTCAATGGTTAGAGATACTAATGTGTATCAACAGCCTGTCTAGTGATAAGGCTACTGGCCTTGATAGCATACCCCTTGAATATTATAAAGAATTTTCAACACAGCTGAAAGAGTGTATGATGCAGCTGGTCACACATGTTTTCAAAGAGGGTAGACCACCAGAATCTTGGTCACAGGACAAAATCATAGTATTTCTTTAAAAAAAAAACACTGACAGATCCTGGCTCGTACTGCCCCTTAACATTGATCAACTCTGACAGCAAGATTTACTCACAAATGCTAGCTACACGCTTGGCCTCGGTAATCCATATGGTTATATCTATATGACAGCATGTGTTTATTCCTGGTCGTGGGATGACCGATCACATCCGAAGGGCCATTACACTTCTCGATGCAAAAAATATCACTAAGGAACCAATAGCACTAATCTTGTTGGATGCGGAGAAGGTCTTCGACAGAGTTTCCTGGCCCTTTATTTGGGAGGCTATGTCGAGGGTGGTGATTGGAAGAGGCTTTCTGCAAGCCTTATGTCCTTCCCACCACAAAACTCTTGGTGAATGGAGAACTTACTGACACTTTTAATATAATGAGAGGTACCCGGCAGGGCTGTCTGAGCTCGCCTCTCCTATTTGCAATATATATTGACCCCTTTCTACGTCAGCTAGAATGTAATAATGTTATTAGGCCCATTATAACCAACGGCTGGGAAACCAAAGTCTTGGCATAAGCCGATGATATCGCTTTGGTGACCCCTGACCCTGGCGTAGCTATCGGCGAAATTGAAATAGAGACAGCGAGATTTAGGTCACTCTCTCGCAGCAAAACTCAGATCATCTGTAATGAGTATGCTAAGATTAATGATGACCGAGTGGTTAAAAAAGCAACATACTTGGGTGTAGATATCGATCGGATAATATCGAGCCACTAATAGCTAAAATTAAACCAGAACTGGCTAGATTACATAATTTACAACTATCTATCATTGGTAGATGCAACAGCATCAAAATGCTGTTTTTTCCAAAGTTCCTGTATCTGCTGCGGGCAATTCCTTTAGAATTTGATATTAAATGTCTTAAAGCAATTGAAGATTTATATTCTAGATTTATTTGGGGATACGCAAAGCCTAGAAGAGTATTCAAATTTCTCTCTTTGCCCAGAGAAAGGAGAGGACTGGCTCTACCAAACATCAAACTCTATTATTGGGCTATTACCATACTGCATAATTTAGTTCTGATCCAGGAAAAGCAGAGAGAAAGTAGGATTGAAGAGATACCATCTCCACTTGAGCTTGTTATAAGGACAGAGGCATGGGGTGGGCCTGGTGACACTTGAATGACAATCATTACAAGAAAGTCTGTTTCAAGTCATGACAAGGCAGATGCATTAAGGAACTTATTGGGCTTGGCCGCTTGAATTTGTCACACGCCACTCAGTGATAACCCCATCTTGTCAGAGATTTTGAAGTCTTTATTACAGAAAGATGGAGTGTTGCAGGCTTGACTAAAATTAGAGGCTTTTTTTCCTCAACAGGGATGGTCTTGTTTGAAAATCTTAGAGAATGGTTTGGGCTAGATAGCAGAGACTTTTTTAAGTTTTTACAAATCCGGGACTTTTTGATTAAGAAAGGGGAGGGGGCCCTATAGGGTTCACCAACATTGAAATTATAGATAAGCTTAGAAAGAATAGAGATTTATCTATTGGTGTTGTCTATAATTTTTTTAACTCATTAATGCCAGATGATATGGAAAATCGAGCTGCAGAATGGAAGGCAGAGACTGACGTCTCAGAAAATCTATTTTTTCATTCAGCTAGTTTAGCACTGAATATTTGAGTACCAGCCCAACTTCAGGCTCAATACTATAAATCGTGCTTTTAGCTTTATTACACCCCTAAAAAAATAGCTAAATGGGGAACAGGGAGAGGAACTGTTTGTCCGCACTGTGCCCTATATCAAGCACACCTCAGCCACATCTTTGCCACCTGTAATGTTTTGGATAAATTAAAACAAGAAATTGAGAGTTTTTATAATGAAGTCCTGGGGATTGCCTGTTTCCCTCTCTCCAATGTTAATTGGACTCGGGATAGACCAGGACCTACAGGGGAATCCTGGGGAAAAATTAGTGTTTATTGGCATGGCAATACTGCGCCTATGTTTATCATCTGCCTGGCTGGATCCTAACCCACCAGGGTTCCAACAATGGCTCTCTTGGTTACTTTTTTTTTAAGTTCAAGAAAAGTTTATTAAGAAGCATAAAGGTGTCCATAAAAAATACATAACATTTGCCTCATATCAACATATCCAGATAAGCATATTCTAAAATACACAAACCAATAATTGGATGACAATGAATGAGAGATTAACAATGCATATAAAATTGGAGTATCAGTAACTTATAGAAAAAATGTGGAACAATTAGGGGATCAGGGGGGTTTGAGAACTTCTTGTTGTGATGGTTGCATTTGAGAAAACTTTTTAGCATTCATATCAAGAAATTGTGTGACAGGGGACCATAAAAGCCAAACGCTTTGTTGCCAAATGTGCAGGGTAAACAAAAGCCGTATCTAGTCTATGATTATGGCAAACAGCGTACCACCATGCTCTGTAGGAGATTTTTGTAGAATCCTTCCAATTGATAGTAATTTGTTGAAAAGCAACTGCAATTAACAAATCGATAATTTTTACATTAGACATCATGTTTTCCCAGACAGGAGAAAGACTGCCTAAGAAGACATTAGTAAAGGAGAAAGAAAATGTAGTGCCAAAAATTAGATTGATTTGAGTCCAAACTTGTTTCCAAAAATCACATACATGTGTACAAGAAAATAACATGTGGAATAGATCCACATTTAGGGAAGAGCATGTCCAACATGCATCCGATACATCTGAAAAACTTTTATTTAAGGCATGCGGTGATAATAAGAGCCTGTTATATATAAAAAAACAATTTTTGCGTGGTATTGGCAGCTCTAGAAGATTTACGCAGCTTAATCCACATGTTCTTCCAGAAAGGAATTTGCCACGAGGTTTGAAAATCGTGTTCCCATGCTTCCGCTATTTTAAATTTCTGCCTCAGTATGTGAGTATCTTGCAAAAAGCTATATATGATAGAAGCTTTAGGAGTATTCTTTAACATGTTGTGAAATTGTGAAAGGGAATCAGGATTGTTGGAAAGACTAGGTGCATCGGATAACTGGGTGTAAGCAGTCATCACAGCTTCCTTTTAAAGGTTATATTTGGTAATGAATGAAGGAGGTAAGTTAAATAGTTGGCTAAGTGTGGGAAAAGATAAAAAGACGGAATGAGAAAATAATTGGTGAACCCAGAGTAATCCTCTCTGTCTCCAGGTCTTCCAATAAAAGGTTCTGTTATGAATGAGAAGATTTTTATTATGCCAAATGGTTGAGTTGAAGAAGGAATCCTTAGCGTGTTGAGCAGGGGGATGCAGTAAATGGAGAAGTTTAAAAGTCATTTTGATTATGGGAGTAGAAATAGACTGCGGAGACTTGCGAGAAGGAAAGGTATTCCTGAAAAGAAAAAGGAGATATAAAAAGACGTTCAATTGAAGTCCATAGAGGACAATCATCCGTAGAATCAAGCAACCAAAAAGATGCCTGACATAAAAGAAATGCTTGGTGATACGTTCGGAAATCCGGAAAATTAACTCCACCTTTATCTTTGGAACGAATTAACCGTTGCAAGCACATTCTGGACTTTTTATTGTTCCATAAAAAGGAAACTAGTATAGAGTTAATCTTATTAAGTAATTTAACAGGAATGAGGAAATATGAATTTTTATGATCAATTGTGTCCCCTATCTTAGACCCCAACGGCTCCATGTACATGCTACAAGTACATGTATGTTCCCTCCACTTCAAGCTATGAAGACGCAAATACAATTGTGTCCAACGTCCACATGTCCTCTTTCAGATCCGCCATGAATGGGTCGAATATTCCGTTCCTAAGTATGCCTTGCCACCGTCTTTATATGGTATACTTTTCACGTTCTTCAGCTCTGGCAAGGTAGGCCCTGAATTCTGCCATTGAGCTTTTCCTGCCTTCTGCCTCTGAATGCTCCAGCCTGGACCTGTATCTGTATCCATGACCTTTGTCTTACTTCCTGCGCGGCTAACGGTGCCTGGCCCGGCCTGTTGCCTGTCAAAAAAAACTGTATTCAGCCTTCAATTTATCTGCTCCGCTCCTCGAGAAATGCATTCCTGTCTAGTAGTTTAGGTAAACATTCTTCCCGCTACAGAGCAAAGGGCCCGGCCTTACTATCTCCGTGCAAGTAATTCATGGCTACTGTTGCCATGGTAGGCCCATGCCCCCTCGCATCTCATGTAGACACGTAGACGCTTATACACGCACTAGAAGTCAGCATAGGATAGCCTCTGCCTGAGAGACCTTTCCTTCCAGATAATACAGTTCCTTAAACACAAGATATTAGATACGATTTGGGATTAGGTTGTTCTGACATCCCAGACTTCTGTCTCCTCATGTAGGGCTAAATGTCAAGTCCCCTTCACCCTCCAGTTACACGTCAATCACACGTCATGCTACTGTGCGCGCATCTCTGCCAAGTATTTCTGCTGACTTTGCAGGATTCACTTATGGATCCACCCACCTGTGTCATCATCATAATGACGTTTCTAGTGCACGCCTTCATGCACGCCTATTGTAACGCCTTTATTCATTACGTATGTGTATTCTTATCTCTCTTCTCAGCTGTCACGCCTTCTGCATATGTCTTCACTGTAATGCATTTACTATATATATGATAACCTGTCAATAAAGTATTGCTCTATCCCTTCCCGAACCTTCGTGGTGACGGAATACGATTGCCTGGTTCGAACCAATTCCTTTGTAAGGAATAAACCCATTTTAAAACCTCAAATACCACGGATTTTTACTGAGTTATTCTTATTGAATTTTACCGCATAAATTAAGTACAGGTAATTAAAATTTACCACATAATTGGCGCCCGAATAGGGACACCTCTCACACCCCACGCGCCGGAGGTGCGTTGCAGACCCGGTCTCCTGCCACAGCCGGACGGACAACTACGCGTACCCGCAGGATTTCCTGTATCTCCCTCAGGCCAACGGGGGTGACTGAGGCTGCGATCAACACCCAGACGAGGCGGTGAGGAGTGCGGAGGATCCCGACCAGAGCCTAGCTGAGAGAGCAAGATCCGAGGTATACAGAGGCCCACCAGATTCCGAAGTCCGAAGTATCTAAGTCATGAGTCGAGTCCAGTCCAGTTTGGTCTAGTCCAGTCCAGACTTCCGAGGCCTTCTGTTCCGTTCCGTGCTTCCCGGTGAGTACCGTTGCTGGGGACGCATCTAGACGTGCGCATTGGTTTGTGCCGGTCAAGACGGGTTTGGGTACACAGACCTGGTCTGCACTGTTTCAGCAGTGTATCTGTGCTGTTTAGCAGTACATCCAGTATTATGCAGTTAACTAGCTTTATTCTGATTATCATTGTTCGTTCTAAAATGTTTTAATATGTTTTAAATGTCGTGGTATGAGTGATTGTTCGATCTTCATTACTGTGTTTATTGTATTAATTGTGTTCAAGTCCGAGTAAGAATCAAGTAGCAAGGTTTAAGATGCCGTTATTTTCAAAATTAAGACAGATAAAAACTAGAAAAGGGATACTCGAAGAAGCCGTTCCCATTCCACCTAGGGACACTCCAGGGTACTTTATGTACCATAAACATGGCCTAGATGCCGTATTATATCTCGAATTGTGGGTAGACTACACCAAGGATTTAGCAGAGAATCAGAGATGGCCCGTTGCTGGGACATGGGATGCAGATTGCATCATGAGAGTAGAAGAAGCATTATGGAAAAAGAAAGCCAGACAGTCACAGAAAGATGCCATTGAATTATGGCGTAAAGAATCGCATAGACGCACAGAGAAAGCGCTCAGAAAAGAAGAGAAAAGTAGGGAGGATTCAGAAAAAGCCCGAGAAAATGTATTAATTGAGGAAGGTATCCGAGTAAAAGCAGAACAAGTAGACAGACAACGAAACACTCTTATGAATGGTATGTATCCTCTTCTGGCCGAGGGCTTACCTAAGGCCACCCTGGAAGTACCAAAAGATCTGCCACCTCCATTGCTTCCGACTAAATTACACCCCAAGACCGCAAAGGACATTTTCCTTTCTTCCTATTTAGACGATGTGGCCCCCGAATATGTTAATGCTCCGCCGCCACGCACACCACCTGCTAATGGTGCTCGACCCCGAGATAATCCGCCCCCGCTTCTGCAGCAACATACTCCTGCATCTGTTCCAAATCTTCCACCCGTTCCTCCACTTCTTCCTGCACCTATTCTTCCTACCTTACACCCAACGAATCCTTTTGGACCTAGCACCTCGGGAGGTGCGACAGGAAGTTTTCATACGCCGCCATCAGTGCGTCGATTGACTTATAGGGATCTAGCACACCAACGTACACCTCAAACAGCGAATTATGACATATTTAAAGAGCCTCTTACAGATTGTAGATATGATCCAGTACCAGGTAAAGACAACAGAATGATGCTATCATCAGTACGTCTACGACGAGTTGCGAACTATTTAATGATACTACCAGGAATGATTGAACATCTAGACAAAATATATCACTTTGTCCAAACAGGGCAAGGTCCTGAAAGTATTGGCGAAGCCATGGCATACCAGAAAGTGGACACGCAAAAACTGTTGTTACGCTTCTTCATAAACTGCCTGATAAGACACAGAGATAGGCCAGGTGTAGACGCGGAAGAAATGAGGTCACTCAACAAATGGGGCCAGAATATAGCAGACGGAAAACATGATAAACAGAATAGTATAGAAAGTATGTACCGAAGGATCAGAAAAAAAGTAGAACAAATATGTGAAAAAGAACAGCCTGAAAGAGAAACAGATGCAGATAAAACCGAGTCCTCAGGGGATGAGGAACAACTAGAAATGACAACAGGACAATTACAATTACCAGCTAGAGAAACGATAGCTTATGTAGGAAAAGGAAGATCCTTCAATAATCCAATACGTCCGATACGTCCAGAAAGTAAGAGAATTTTTCAAGCAGCTATGTCAAACCCAAGGACCCCTGAACATTTGTTTCAGGCTACTGATAAAATACTTCAAGAACGAATGGGGTACCATGTATTCGATTCTATGGATGAACAAGAATTAGCCAGGTCAGCAGTACAATGGGCTGACAGTTCTGATAAATATAGTGATGACGCGCTAGTACATACGTTTTTGAATCTTTTACCAGACGAACAGCGTTTAGCTGGTATATACATGATACAACATCTCCTTATATTATATAAAGGCCAACACTCCGATCCTGGTCCCCTACCTGATATACTGATAGAACTACTCATGAATAAATGGAGAGGTCTAGGTACCGATCTAATTAAAGTAATTCTAGAATATCGGCACAGATATAGTGCCTTTTTGTGTCCAGAACATGATCCAGCTCCCTCCATGGAAAGAAAGACGTATTACATAGACAGACAGAATCCGTTACGCGAAGTGCACCCAGTTAGAAATGATGATAATACTTTTAGACGCGTGTTCGTGTACACGCCTATAACTAAAATAGAACTATTGGAAATGAAAAAATTAGTGCCCAGCCATGACAGAGATCCAGCAGGTTTTCACCGTGTAATAAAAGACATGTTACTCATGGGTGATTATACCTATCCTGACATTATGAAAATATTGAAAGTATTATTGCCTGCCGGTATTTACGAGAAACTCAAAGAAAAAGAGTGGGAGGTGGGAGAACAAAAGATTGATTGGACCGCATTAGAAAACGAAGAAAATGCCCGAACTGCAGGCATAGGGCTTGGAGACAAAACTAAAGCATTACCAGGATTATTAGTACAAGTATTGCCACGTTTATTAACTACGAAAAAGGAAGACTGGGGAGCAATCTCAGCTTGCAAACAGAAACCCGATGAAGACACTAGTGATTTTTATTCCCGATTTGAAAAATGTTTTGGTATTAATAGCGGCCTGAAAGCAAGTAGCGATTCATATCCACATCTTTTTGTAACGAAACTAGTCGAGAATTCCTTGCCTCAGGTTAAGAACAGAGTATTGAAAGTAGAGAGCTCTTGGCAAGCTAATACCCCGTCACAAATGTTACAAATGTTACAGTACCACCGAGAAGTATTAGAGAAGAACAAGAACACGAACAGAGACGTATGAAAGACACGAAAATGAAAATGCTCGTCGCCCAGTCAGTTCCGGCTGACAGTCATAAAAAGGGTGCGACACAGTCCAGTAATTCAGCGGTTCCTGTTAAAGGGACATGCAACTATTGTAAACAGCCAGGTCATTATATAAACGATTGTGCAGTTCTGAAACATAATATCTCTACGGGTAAAACCAAGGAGAGACCACGTCCACCTAGACAGGATCAGATCCAACAACAAGTTCCCCAGAATGTACAGCCTATGCAAGCTGCACAACAGACCGTAGTGGTACCACAGTCACAGCCAATTGCCGCAACACAGAACACGACACAACAGATGTACCAGTATGCACAAAATGACTATCCCGATTATCAGCGATACACATGAAACAGCCTAGAGAGGGAAGTTGGCTTACCCCTTATTGAGGTTCCCGTAGATCAAGAGGGTCCTTATGTACATAGTCAAGTATTAGGGAAAGACAGAAAGTTTTTAATTGATACAGGGGCAAGCAGAACAACTATAAGTCACGACGAGGTTCCAGGGGCACCCCTCTCAGGCTCACAGAATATTTCCCTTGGATTTTCAGGAAAACCTATTGTTAACGAAGTATCGCAACCTCTTCCTCTTGCAGTCGGTCCATTGACACGGACTACAGATCTATTGCTTACAAAATCATGCCCAGAAAACTTGTTAGGTATAAAGACACTGAAAGCTCTAGGAGCTGTAATATGTTGTTCCCCGGAGGGGGTACGACTATTTTTGCGTGACTTTAAAGGTCACTATGTATTTAGAGACATGGATCACCGGTTACAAAATGTCCCTGCACATTTATGGGCACAAGGCCCCACTGATGTAGGTTGTATGCATATTACACCATATCGAGTCACACTCAAAGCAGGAGTGGTATTACCACGAATTCGACAATACAAGTTACCTCCAGATGCTGTAGTGGCTTTGCTGCAAATCATTGACGAGCTCATTGCACAAGGAGTGGTTGTGGAAACTGACTCCAATGTGTGTAATTCTCCTATAATTCCGGTTCTTAAACGAACTGATCCAAATGCACCTCCAGTTTATCGATTAATTATTGATCTGCGCGAATTGAATAAATGCATTGTACCACAATATCCCGTGGTTCCAGATATCTCTTCATTATTGACAGCTATTGATTCAGAAGCAACGTTCTTTACTGTAATTGACCTCAAGAACGCCTTCTTTAGCGTCCCAATCGATCCGGAAAGCCAATATTTGTTCGGATTTAGTTTAAATGGACGAAGCTTCAGATTTGCACGCGCACCTCAAGGATTCACAGAAAGCCCCAGCATCTATAGCCAAGCACTGAAAAGACAACTTGACAGTATCCACATGCCTGTTAACACTGCACTGTTTCAGTATGTCGATGATCTGCTGATCACCGCCCGAAGCGAACCCGAATGTGAAAAAGCATCACTGACGGTTTTACATTTTCTGGCCGACAAGGGGCACAAGGTGTCCCCTTCGAAGCTGCAATTCTGTGTTCAGCAAGTTGTGTACCTTGGGCACTTGCTGTCCAAGGGGGGAAGACAGCTCACACCTGATCGCATCCAGTTAATTGTAAACATGCCACCACCCAAGACACAAAAGGAGGTGCGGGCCTTCATAGGTCTCACTTCGTACTGTAGACAATGGATTCCCCAATATGCATTTCTAGTAAAACCACTCATTCAGTTGACAACCCAGGAGGCAGCGACTTCGACTGTCCTCCCTTGGACTCAGGCACATACACAAGCTTTTGAAGACTTAAAGAAAGCCTTATGACAAGCACCTGTTTTAGCGACACCATGTTACAGTAAGCCTTTTACACTCTTAGTTACAGAACGCGAAGGTACTGCCTTGTCAGTACTCACTCAGGAACAAGCAGGTTCACACAAGCCGTGTGCTTACTTTTCTAGCACATTAGATCCAGTAGCTCAGGCTCTGCCTACGTGCCTGAAATCAGTCGCAGCGACAGCTTTAGCGATCAGACAAAGCGATTCCATAGTATTAGGACATCAATTGACAGTGCAAGTTCCACATTCCGTGGAAGTTCTTTTAAACCGAACTCAGACTCAGCACTTGACTATAGCACGACTGACAGGTTACGAATTAACATTGTTTCAGCCACACATAGAAATCAGACGTTGCAGTACATTAAATCCTGCCACACTTTTGCCATTAAGTGGAACAGACCCACTGGCACATGAATGTATTGAAGTCATTACTATTACGACAAAACCCAGACAAGACTTGACAGATATTCCATTACCAGATCCAGACCTGACACTTTATGTGGATGATTCATGCATGAGAACAAGTACAGGAGAGTTAGTGGCCGCTTACGCAGTCACGACAGACACTGAAGTTATTGAAACAAATTGTATTGACACATTATCAGCTCAAGCAGCAGAGCTCATCGCTCTGACACAAGCCTGTATTCAAGCCAAAAATAAAAGAGTCAACATATACACAGATTCACGTTATGCATTCGGAGTTGTACACGACTTCGGAGTCCTTTGGCGAGAGAGAGGTTATTTGACTTCTCACGGTGCCAACATTCAACACGGTCCCCTCATTCAAGCTCCGTTAGATGCAATACATCTGCCTACTTCGATATCTATCATGAAGTGCAAGGCTCATACAAAAGTCACCGATATCATTTCCCAGGGTAACGACCTAGCAGACCGAACAGCTAAGCAAACAGCACAGAATCGGATTCATGTAACTGACTTGACAAAGACAATAGTTCCGACACCGACACACTGCATGACAGTTAGGGATCCCGCCCTTGATGTAATTGACATACAGACACATGCTACATCAGAGGAAATCAAGAAATGGACTGAACTAGGAGGGATCCAAACAGATCAGGGATGGATGACGAAGGGAAAATCTACATGGTTTCTCCCTGACTCAATGGTTCAAGTTATCATTAACACAATACATAGTCCAGCACATCTAGGAGAAAAAGCTATGTTAGACAGTATTCAAAACATTTGGTTTAATAAACACTTACGAGCTGCAGCCAAACAGAAAGTCCGTACTTGCATGATTTGTTGTCAGTTCAACCCAGGTAAAGGCGTACCTGTAGAGCAAGGTGGATTTCAACCTCCTGATCACCCTTTTGAAGTCCTCCAGATGGATTATATCCAGATGGAGAGATGTCGAGGATTCAAATATGTCCTCGTAGTTGTATGCGCTCTTTCCCGTTGGACAGAAGCATATCCAGTCTCAGATTACACTGCCCCGACCACTGCCAAGCAGCTGGTTCGTGAATTCTTCCCACGGTATGGTTTGCCCCGTATCGTGTACTCAGATAATGGCCAACCGTTCTCATCCGAGCTGATGAAACACATTTCACTCCTGTTAGGCTATCAATGGAAATTTCACTGTGTCCGGCATCCCGAGGCAGCAGGTCTCGTGGAACGTCACAACCAGACTCTGAAAATTCGACTTTCTAAAATCTGTAGAGAGAAAGGCGTTGACTGGATAGTAGCCTTACCAGTTGCACTATTTTACATGAGAATGATAGCACATTCTCGAACAGGGCTATCCCCGTACGAGGTGGTCTTCGGTAGGCCACCAAATATGTGGGGGACGCCTATACCTCGTAAAATCACTGATGTTGATTGTAATATGCTGACAGATTACCTTGCTTCCTTGATGTCTGCACTACAATCTTGCCGTTCACAGGTAGCTGCAGCCTTTCCCGACAACACCGAGGTGAAGCCCCATGAAGTGGTTCCCGGAGATTTTGTTTTCATAAGAAATTTCGACAGGAGGAGCCCGCTGGAGCCTCGCTGGCAAACGCCGAAATTAGTACTCCTGACCACGAGGACAGCA
Source organism: Triturus cristatus (assembly GCF_964204655.1). NCBI lineage: Eukaryota > Metazoa > Chordata > Amphibia > Caudata > Salamandridae > Triturus > Triturus cristatus. The sequence continues at coordinate 942,026,958 of NC_140593.1, forward strand.
GTAAAGGTCGAGGGTCGCAAGGGTTGGCTACATTCGAGCCACATCAAGAAATTTCATGGACTCCCTTCTGATTTGAACTCTCAACCCTGCCCCCCTCCACAGACTGATTCAAAACTCCCCCTGGTCGAGAACACTGCTGCCCAAGACTACAAACTGAAACTAAGGTCTAGCAAGTCAGACAATTTGATTGTTTAAGTCCTCTCCTAGGTGAATCGGTTAAATTAGTCTCTGACATGTATCCTCTAGACCAAAATCGAGAGAGAGATAGACAGAAACAGCTCAAGAAACGTGCATATTGTAAATCTCTTCATAGTCACTGTATAGTGACATTATTGATTATGTTTTTTCTAAATCTTCTGATTATTGCTGCAAGTATACTGTTGCACATATACTATCCTATTTTCAAGCGTGCTCATTCTGCTTACAATGTTACTGCCGAACATTCCTTTAGCGAATTACCCTCACATGAGTTGCCCTATAGACTTGCGCTGCGCAACAACACATTCATTAGTATGTTACATCACTCCCATCAGGCCAGCAATGCTACTAATTGTTGGATATGTGGCCGACTCCCTCCCTATCAGAAATACAAGGGAGTTCTGCCCCTCTTTCCGTATCCATTCACGCACAATGGTTCCTGTGGCGCATGGTTTAGTTTGATTAATTCTTTAGATTCAAATACCGTAGTTTACCAGAGCAACTGGGTATGGGGAAACCTGAACTTAGTTTTGCTTAAAGCCTGCTACCCTAACAAGGAGGGACTTCCCAAAAGGACAGGAACTGACCTAGAAAATGAAGTATATGGATTAGGTAACTTTACACTTAACCTCATGATTCTAAATGTCGAATCTGAAACTGCACCAGTCTTGCCTGCTATGTCCGTATTACCAGTCAAAGGTGAATTATGTGTAAGAAAGAATGGTTCAGTACACCTGGGTCATAGTAAATGCACTACTGTGATCGAATTCAGTGGTAAAGGCAAGTCTACATTTAGAGCTTCCCGTCATTCCTACTTCATTTGTGGTCATACCGCATATATACGTTTACCTCTAGATTGGGATGGTACCTGTTACATTGCATTCCTTCTGCCACCTGTTTTCCTAGCCCCTCCTGATTATCATAGAAACACCCATCTAGTACACAATAGACCCCAGAGAGATCTCCCGATTGTCGACTACACTGAAACAGCATGGGAACAATATACAGACTTCAATAAAGGTCTCTTTCCCTACATAGGTGTTGTCTCTAATAGTAAACTGATACGTAGATTAACCAGAACCCTTGAAGCAGTAGTGAATGAAACTACCTCTGCCCTAGGCAACTTAACAGAGGAGCAGTCTGCGATGCGGATTGTTGTTCTCCAAAATCGTCTTGTCCTTGACGTCATCCTGGCCGATAGGGGCGGAGCCTGTAGAGTCATCGGATCAAGTTGTTGTGTTTTCATTCCAGAAAACGCGCCATCCGTATACAAAGCCATAACCCGTCTTCACAAGATTGCAAGCCAGATACATCAGAATCCAGGCTCCTGGACATGGTCCGGTTGGTCCTGGAGCGTGTTGTCAGCCTGGGGATGGAAAGTCCTATCCTTCCTAGGTATTGGCCTTCTCATAGTATTCAGTTGCTGCCTGTGTCTACAATGTGGACCAGCGATTTGCGGCCTGTGTGCCACATCATGTATTCCACGTTCAAGTTCTCATTCAAAATCCCGGAAGAAGAAAGAAGAGCAAATGATGTTACATGAACAGATTGATGGATTCCTGAGGATCGATATCTCATGAAGGGTCCGTAGGGGACAAGGAGGGAATGAGGAAATATGAATTTTTATGATCAATTGTGTCCCCTATCTTAGACCCCAACGGCTCCATGTACATGCTACAAGTACATGTATGTTCCCTCCACTTCAAGCTATGAAGACGCAAATACAATTGTGTCCAACGTCCACATGTCCTCTTTCAGATCCGCCATGAATGGGTCGAATATTCCGTTCCTAAGTATGCCTTGCCACCGTCTTTATATGGTATACTTTTCACGTTCTTCAGCTCTGGCAAGGTAGGCCCTGAATTCTGCCATCAGGCTTTTCCTGCCTTCTGCCTCTGAATGCTCCAGCCTGGACCTGTATCTGTATCCATGACCTTTGTCTTACTTCCTGCGCGGCTAACGGTGCCTGGCCCGGCCTGTTGCCTGTCAAAAAAAACTGTATTCAGCCTTCAAGTTATCTGCTCCGCTCCTCGAGAAATGCATTCCTGTCTAGTAGTTTAGGTAAACATTCTTCCCGCTACAGAGCAAAGGGCCCGGCCTTACTATCTCCGTGCAAGTAATTCATGGCTACTGTTGCCATGGTAGGCCCATGCCCCCTCGCATCTCATGTAGACACGTAGACGCTTATACACGCACTAGAAGTCAGCATAGGATAGCCTCTGCCTGAGAGACCTTTCCTTCCAGATAATACAGTTCCTTAAACACAAGATATTAGATACGATTTGGGATTAGGTTGTTCTGACATCCCAGACTTCTGTCTCCTCATGTAGGGCTAAATGTCAAGTCCCCTTCACCCTCCAGTTACACGTCAATCACACATCATGCTACTGTGCGCGCATCTCTGCCAAGTATTTCTGCTGACTTTGCAGGATTCACTTATGGATCCACCCACCTGTGTCATCATCATAATGACGTTTCTAGTGCACGCCTTCATGCACGCCTATTGTAACGCCTTTATTCATTACGTATGTGTATTCTTATCTCTCTTCTCAGCTGTCACGCCTTCTGCATATGTCTTCACTGTAATGCATTTACTATATATATGATAACCTGTCAATAAAGTATTGCTCTATCCCTTCCCGAACCTTCGTGGTGACGGAATACGATTGCCTGGTTCGAACCAATTCCTTTGTAAGGAATAAACCCATTTTAAAACCTCAAATACCACGGATTTTTACTGAGTTATTCTTATTGAATTTTACCGCATAAATTAAGTACAGGTAATTAAAATTTACCACAGGAATTGGAACTGGCATGTTGGATATGGTATATAAGACTATAGGTGACAACATCATTTTAATTGTATCTAAACGTCCCCACCAGGATAAGTAAAGGGGATGCCATTTAGTGGTCAGATCTGAAAGCTTTTGAGTGCACTTACTCATACACAATGCTACTGTGTCCTAAATATTAGGTGTGATATACAATCCTAGGTACTTAATATGATTGGGTCTCCATGTGAAATTGGAATCACTAAAATCCGGCTTGAAAGTATATTTGGTTAGGGGTAAAATTTCGCACTTGTCATTATTTAACTTATATCCAGAGATAAGGGAATATGCTTGAACTTCAGCTAGAAAGGCAGGAATCGACTCGTTTGGATTAGAAACAAAAAGAAAAATATCATCGGCATAAGCTGCAAGTTTAATATGAAAATTAGACGTTTGGAAGCCGTGTAAATTTGGGTTATGGCGTAATTTGGAAAGGAAAGGTTCTAAAGCAAGATTGAACAAGAAAGGGGATAAGGGGCATCCTTGACAAACTCCTCTACCTAAGTCAAAGAAGGAGGAAATCCAACCATTAGCACATACTGCAGCACGAGGGTTGGAGTAAAGAAGAGAAACCAAAGAAATAAATTTAAGACCAAAGCCAAACCAATTAAGAGTGTAAAGCAAGTAAGTCCACTTAACCCTGTCAAACGCTTTCTCCGCATCTAGTGCTATTGCTGCCAGGGAGCGCGTTAAACGAGATGATTTAGACAAAATGTTAAAAAGAAGGCGGGTGTTATCTTTGATAAAATGTAAATGTAAATGTGCAGCTATTTATATAGCGCAAATCACCAACCGGTCTCTAAGCGCTTGTTTAGGGAATCCGTCCTGGTATTCCCCTGTGAGATAACCCAGCAGGGCATCCACAAGGTGAAAGCCAGGCATCCCGCCGCGAGGGGCCATTGTGGAGATTAAGCAAGCTATTGCCCGGAGTCGCAGAGTGTGAACCCATGAATCGAGTATGCACTGGAGCGAGAATTATCGAGTCCATGGACAATTTATGGACTCAAGACCCAGCCGAGCCAGGAATTGAACCCTGGTCCCAGGCTGACCTCTGCTTCCAGGTCTGCCTACTCTAACCAGTGAGCCACACTTCTCCACAAAGCATCCCTTAACAAAGCCAGACTGCTCCTTTCCCAACAAATTTGGTAAATAAGAATCTAATCTAATAGCTAAAGCTTTTGAATTTTTTTTATAATCAATGTTAACTAGGGAAATGGGCCTATAATTTTTACAAAATTTAGAATCCTTACCTTCCTTGGGGATGAGACAAATATGTGCTTCAGAGAAGGAACCAGAGGATTTTTTGGAAGAGCTAAAAGACTCGGTTAAAAGGTACAATTTGGGCAGAAGGATCTTGGAAAAGTGGAGGTAAAATTCAACGGTAAAGCCATCCGGGCCAGGCGCCTTATCTTTTTTAAGGTGTTGAAGTGCAGATGTCAATTCTTGTTGTGTAATGTCCGACTCCAAAGGGGACAAATCCAGAGAAGAGGGGTCTGGTCTTGGTATAGTAGAAAAGAAGTGTGAAAGGGAATCAGTGGTGGGTTGCGTTTCAGATGAATATAAAGATTTATAAAAACGGGAGAATTCGTTTAAAATTTCCACATCCTTAAATTTAAAATTTGAATTAATATCGTAGATCGAATCAATGTTCAATTTGTTTTGCCTGATTTTTAACTAAATAAGCCATTATTTTCCCAGCTTTGTTTTTGCCTCCATAGAACTTTGCACTGGATTTCAACAAGTACAAGGAAGCATCATCAGTCGACTTTTTGTTGAACTGCAATTTAGCGTTTATAATGTGTAATAAGAGTGTTCTAGCTCTTTGATATCTTGAAGAAGATTCTTAGTATGTAAACGGGCAGATCTTTGTTTCTTAGCAACAAAACTTATGAGAAAGTCTCTTGCCGAAGCTTCAAACGCATCCCATATGGTTGAAAACGGTAAGCAATCAGTGTGATTGAGTTGAAAATAGTCATAAAAAAAAACAATGAAGGAAGCAGTAAACTCTGGGTTTAAGAGAAGCGCATTATTAAAGCACCATCTTCTAGGGGTTAAGGATTTAGGTGAAATATCGATGCTAATCAAAACGGGAGCATGGTCTGAGAGTAAAATAGGGCCAATTTCTGCATGTATAAGCGTTTGCGAGATGTTATGGGAGACAAAAATATAGTCAATCATAGATTGGGTGTGGTGAGTAGGAGAGTAGAAAGTGTATTCTCTAGTAGTAGGATTACATAAACGCCATGCATCTAGAAGCTTGTGTTGGCTGATGGTATGAACAAAAGACTTATGCTGTTTAGTAGGAACAAAAGGGAATCTGGAATTTCTGTCAACAAATGGGTCAAAAACCTGGTTACAATCGCCAGCCAATATAAAATTATCTTCCATAGCGTGTGTAATCTGTCTGGCCAATGTTGACCAAAAGGAGGACTCACCTGAGGTAGGGGCGTAGACATTAAGAAGAGACACTGGGACCCCTTTTAACAACAATTTGACAAGCAACCATCTACCATCACCATCAGATTCTTGCGACAATAGTGAGATTGGAAGTGACTTGCGGCAGAGTATCGTTACTCCATTACGCTTCCCATCTCCTGGAGATGAGAAAGCATCCCCCACCCACCCTCTTTTCAGTTTTGATGACTCGATGTCCGTTAAATGAGTCTCTTGCAAGAACACCAAGTCAGCATTCAATTTAGCTAAATGAGTGAGGACTCTCTGCCTTTTGATGGGAGAATTCAGACCCCTAACGTTCCATGAAATAAATCTCAATGACATAAGTAATCTAAAAAATAATAATCCAAACCTGTGAGACGCACAGCCAGTTTGCTAATACAACAATGTATATAAATGAGTGAGAGTAAAAAGAACTGGAGAAAAGAAAGAAATTCAGATAAGAGACAAAAAGGATAATCAGAAAGCATGGATATTGAAGAAAAAAGGAAAACCTGGAGAAAGTAGAAGAGATTATTGATGAGGAGAGGAAGCTGAAACCAGAGACTGGAAAGAATAGATATTAGAAAAATGGGCAAAGGTGAGCAGGAAAAAAAATAAGACTTAATAGGAATAGATAGGACACCAAAAGTGAGAATATGGGGAAATGGAAATACTAGACAAAAAACGAAAGACAAAACAAAAGACATACCTACACTTAGGGAACGAGAGGATGGGGGAAGGTGGAACAGCATGAAACAGACGGGCCGTCCAGCAAAGACCAAACCGGATCCATGAGAGAACACGCCATTACATAAACACAACTGTGGAAGAAAAGATATGGGAATGATAAATAGAGAAACAGTGAAAATTAAGAAACCAGTTAGCCATCCCTAAGTTAGGAGTGAAATACGTAATTATTTAAATGTATAACAACATAGCTCCTGCAATCAACAAGAGAAAAAACAAAATAAATAAAAGAGAGCAGCCTAAACAAGAAATTTCAAACTAATCAAGTTCCATGTGACAGGAGGAGCCCGCTGGAGCCTCGCTGGCAAACGCCGAAATTAGTACTCCTGACCACGAGGACAGCAGTAAAGGTCGAGGGTCGCAAGGGTTGGCTACATTCGAGCCACATCAAGAAATTTCATGGACTCCCTTCTGATTTGAACTCTCAGCCCTGCCCCCCTCCACAGACTGATTCAAAACTCCCCCTGGTCGAGAACACTGCTGCCCAAGACTACAAACTGAAACTAAGGTCTAGCAAGTCAGACAATTTGATTGTTTAAGTCCTCTCCTAGGTGAATCGGTTAAATTAGTCTCTGACATGTATCCTCTAGACCAAAATCGAGAGAGAGATAGACAGAAACAGCTCAAGAAACGTGCATATTGTAAATCTCTTCATAGTCACTGTATAGTGACATTATTGATTATGTTTTTTCTAAATCTTCTGATTATTGCTGCAAGTATACTGTTGCACATATACTATCCTATTTTCAAGCGTGCTCATTCTGCTTACAATGTTACTGCCGAACATTCCTTTAGCGAATTACCTTCACATGAGTTGCCCTATAGACCTGCGCTGCGCAACAACACATTCATTAGTATGTTACATCACTCCCATCAGGCCAGCAATGCTACTAATTGTTGGATATGTGGCCGACTCCCTCCCTATCAGAAATACAAGGGAGTTCTGCCCCTCTTTCCGTATCCATTCACGCACAATGGTTCCTGTGGCGCATGGTTTAGTTTGATTAATTCTTTAGATTCAAATACCGTAGTTTACCAGAGCAACTGGGTATGGGGAAACCTGAACTTAGTTTTGCTTAAAGCCTGCTACCCTAACAAGGAGGGACTTCCCAAAAGGACAGGAACTGACCTAGAAAATGAAGTATATGGATTAGGTAACTTTACACTTAACCTCATGATTCTAAATGTCGAATCTGAAACTGCACCAGTCTTGCCTGCTATGTCCGTATTACCAGTCAAAGGTGAATTATGTGTAAGAAAGAATGGTTCAGTACACCTGGGTCATAGTAAATGCACTACTGTGATCGAATTCAGTGATAAAGGCAAGTCTACATTTAGAGCTTCCCGTCATTCCTACTTCATTTGTGGTCATACCGCATATATACGTTTACCTCTAGATTGGGATGGTACCTGTTACATTGCATTCCTTCTGCCACCTGTTTTCCTAGCCCCTCCTGATTATCATAGAAACACCCATCTAGTACACAATAGACCCCAGAGAGATCTCCCGATTGTCGACTACACTGAAACAGCATGGGAACAATATACAGACTTCAATAAAGGTCTCTTTCCCTACATAGGTGTTGTCTCTAATAGTAAACTGATACGTAGATTAACCAGAACCCTTGAAGCAGTAGTGAATGAAACTACCTCTGCCCTAGGCAACTTAACAGAGGAGCAGTCTGCGATGCGGATTGTTGTTCTCCAAAATCGTCTTGTCCTTGACGTCATCCTGGCCGATAGGGGCGGAGCCTGTAGAGTCATCGGATCAAGTTGTTGTGTTTTCATTCCAGAAAACGCGCCATCCGTATACAAAGCCATAACCCGTCTTCACAAGATTGCAAGCCAGATACATCAGAATCCAGGCTCCTGGACATGGTCCGGTTGGTTCTGGAGCGTGTTGTCAGCCTGGGGATGGAAAGTCCTATCCTTCCTAGGTATTGGCCTTCTCATAGTATTCAGTTGCTGCCTGTGTCTACAATGTGGACCAGCGATTTGCGGCCTGTGTGCCACATCATGTATTCCACGTTCAAGTTCTCATTCAAAATCCCGGAAGAAGAAAGAAGAGCAAATGATGTTACATGAACAGATTGATGGATTCCTGAGGATCGATATCTCATGAAGGGTCCGTAGGGGACAAGGAGGGAATGAGGAAATATGAATTTTTATGATCAATTGTGTCCCCTATCTTAGACCCCAACGGCTCCATGTACATGCTACAAGTACATGTATGTTCCCTCCACTTCAAGCTATGAAGACGCAAATACAATTGTGTCCAACGTCCACATGTCCTCTTTCAGATCCGCCATGAATGGGTCGAATATTCCGTTCCTAAGTATGCCTTGCCACCGTCTTTATATGGTATACTTTTCACGTTCTTCAGCTCTGGCAAGGTAGGCCCTGAATTCTGCCATCAGGCTTTTCCTGCCTTCTGCCTCTGAATGCTCCAGCCTGGACCTGTATCTGTATCCATGACCTTTGTCTTACTTCCTGCGCGGCTAACGGTGCCTGGCCCGGCCTGTTGCCTGTCAAAAAAAACTGTATTCAGCCTTCAAGTTATCTGCTCCGCTCCTCGAGAAATGCATTCCTGTCTAGTATTTTAGGTAAACATTCTTCCCGCTACAGAGCAAAGGGCCCGGCCTTACTATCTCCGTGCAAGTAATTCATGGCTACTGTTGCCATGGTAGGCCCATGCCCCCTCGCATCTCATGTAGACACGTAGACGCTTATACACGCACTAGAAGTCAGCATAGGATAGCCTCTGCCTGAGAGACCTTTCCTTCCAGATAATACAGTTCCTTAAACACAAGATATTAGATACGATTTGGGATTAGGTTGTTCTGACATCCCAGACTTCTGTCTCCTCATGTAGGGCTAAATGTCAAGTCCCCTTCACCCTCCAGTTACACGTCAATCACACATCATGCTACTGTGCGCGCATCTCTGCCAAGTATTTCTGCTGACTTTGCAGGATTCACTTATGGATCCACCCACCTGTGTCATCATCATAATGACGTTTCTAGTGCACGCCTTCATGCACGCCTATTGTAACGCCTTTATTCATTACGTATGTGTATTCTTATCTCTCTTCTCAGCTGTCACGCCTTCTGCATATGTCTTCACTGTAATGCATTTACTATATATATGATAACCTGTCAATAAAGTATTGCTCTATCCCTTCCCGAACCTTCGTGGTGACGGAATACGATTGCCTGGTTCGAACCAATTCCTTTGTAAGGAATAAACCCATTTTAAAACCTCAAATACCACGGATTTTTACTGAGTTATTCTTATTGAATTTTACTGCATAAATTAAGTACAGGTAATTAAAATTTACCACAGGAATTGGAACTGGCATGTTGGATATGGTATATAAGACTATAGGTGACAACATCATTTTAATTGTATCTAAACGTCCCCACCAGGATAAGTAAAGGGGATGCCATTTAGTGGTCAGATCTGAAAGCTTTTGAGTGCACTTACTCATACACAATGCTACTGTGTCCTAAATATTAGGTGTGATATACAATCCTAGGTACTTAATATGATTGGGTCTCCATGTGAAATTGGAATCACTAAAATCCGGCTTGAAAGTATATTTGGTTAGGGGTAAAATTTCGCACTTGTCATTATTGAACTTATATCCAGAGATAAGGGAATATGCTTGAACTTCAGCTAGAAAGGCAGGAATCGACTCGTTTGGATTAGAAACAAAAAGAAAAATATCATCGGCATAAGCTGCAAGTTTAATATGAAAATTAGACGTTTGGAAGCCGTGTAAATTTGGGTTATGGCGTAATTTGGAAAGGAAAGGTTCTAAAGCAAGATTGAACAAGAAAGGGGATAAGGGGCATCCTTGACAAACTCCTCTACCTAAGTCAAAGAAGGAGGAAATCCAACCATTAGCACATACTGCAGCACGAGGGTTGGAGTAAAGAAGAGAAACCAAAGAAATAAATTTAAGACCAAAGCCAAACCAATTAAGAGTGTAAAGCAAGTAAGTCCACTCAACCCTGTCAAACGCTTTCTCCGCATCTAGTGCTATTGCTGCCAGGGAGCGCGTTAAACGAGATGATTTAGACAAAATGTTAAAAAGAAGGCGGGTGTTATCTTTGATAAAATGTAAATGTGCAGATATTTATATAGCGCAAATCACCAACCGGTCTCTAAGCGCTTGTTTAGGGAATCCGTCCTGGTATTCCCCTGTGAGATAACCCAGCAGGGCATCCACAAGGTGAAAGCCAGGCATCCCGCCGCGAGGGGCCATTGTGGAGATTAAGCAAGCTATTGCCCGGAGTCGCAGAGTGTGAACCCATGAATCGAGTATGCACTGGAGCGAGAATTATCGAGTCCATGGACAATTTATGGACTCAAGACCCAGCCGAGCCAGGAATTGAACCCTGGTCCCAGGCTGACCTCTGCTTCCAGGTCTGCCTACTCTAACCAGTGAGCCACACTTCTCCACAAAGCATCCCTTAACAAAGCCAGACTGCTCCTTTCCCAACAAATTTGGTAAATAAGAATCTAATCTAATAGCTAAAGCTTTTGAATTTTTTTTATAATCAATGTTAACTAGGGAAATGGGCCTATAATTTTTACAAAATTTAGAATCCTTACCTTCCTTGGGGATGAGACAAATATGTGCTTCAGAGAAGGAACCAGAGGATTTTTTGGAAGAGCTAAAAGACTCTGTTAAAAGGTACAATTTGGGCAGAAGGATCTTGGAAAAGTGGAGGTAAAATTCAACGGTAAAGCCATCCGGGCCAGGCGCCTTATCTTTTTTAAGGTGTTGAAGTGCAGATGTCAATTCTTGTTGTGTAATGTCCGACTCCAAAGGGGACAAATCCAGAGAAGAGGGGTCTGGTCTTGGTATAGTAGAAAAGAAGTGTGAAAGGGAATCAGTGGTGGGTTGCGTTTCAGATGAATATAAAGATTTATAAAAACGGGAGAATTCGTTTAAAATTTCCACATCCTTAAATTTAAAATTTGAATTAATATCGTAGATCGAATCAATGTTCAATTTGTTTTGCCTGATTTTTAACTAAATAAGCCATTATTTTCCCAGCTTTGTTTTTGCCTCCATAGAACTTTGCACTGGATTTCAACAAGTACAAGGAAGCATCATCAGTCGACTTTTTGTTGAACTGCAATTTAGCGTTTATAATGTGTAATAAGAGTGTTCTAGCTCTTTGATATCTTGAAGAAGATTCTTAGTATGTAAACGGGCAGATCTTTGTTTCTTAGCAACAAAACTTATGAGAAAGTCTCTTGCCGAAGCTTCAAACGCATCCCATATGGTTGAAAACGGTAAGCAATCAGTGTGATTGAGTTGAAAATAGTCATAAAAAAAAACAATGAAGGAAGCAGTAAACTCTGGGTTTAAGAGAAGCGCATTATTAAAGCACCATCTTCTAGGGGTTAAGGATTTAGGTGAAATATCGATGCTAATCAAAACGGGAGCATGGTCTGAGAGTAAAATAGGGCCAATTTCTGCATGTATAAGCGTTTGCGAGATGTTATGGGAGACAAAAATATAGTCAATCATAGATTGGGTGTGGTGAGTAGGAGAGTAGAAAGTGTATTCTCTAGTAGTAGGATTACATAAACGCCATGCATCTAGAAGCTTGTGTTGGCTGATGGTATGAACAAAAGACTTATGCTGTTTAGTAGGAACAAAAGGGAATCTGGAATTTCTGTCAACAAATGGGTCAAAAACCTGGTTACAATCGCCAGCCAATATAAAATTATCTTCCATAGCGTGTGTAATCTGTCTGGCCAATGTTGACCAAAAGGAGGACTCACCTGAGGTAGGGGCGTAGACATTAAGAAGAGACACTGGGACCCCTTTTAACAACAATTTGACAAGCAACCATCTACCATCACCATCAGATTCTTGCGACAATAGTGAGATTGGAAGTGACTTGCGGCAGAGTATCGTTACTCCATTACGCTTCCCATCTCCTGGAGATGAGAAAGCATCCCCCACCCACCCTCTTTTCAGTTTTGATGACTCGATGTCCGTTAAATGAGTCTCTTGCAAGAACACCAAGTCAGCATTCAATTTAGCTAAATGAGTGAGGACTCTCTGCCTTTTGATGGGAGAATTCAGACCCCTAACGTTCCATGAAATAAATCTCAATGACATAAGTAATCTAAAAAATAATAATCCAAACCTGTGAGACGCACAGCCAGTTTGCTAATACAACAATGTATATAAATGAGTGAGAGTAAAAAGAACTGGAGAAAAGAAAGAAATTCAGATAAGAGACAAAAAGGATAATCAGAAAGCATGGATATTGAAGAAAAAAGGAAAACCTGGAGAAAGTAGAAGAGATTATTGATGAGGAGAGGAAGCTGAAACCAGAGACTGGAAAGAATAGATATTAGAAAAATGGGCAAAGGTGAGCAGGAAAAAAAATAAGACTTAATAGGAATAGATAGGACACCAAAAGTGAGAATATGGGGAAATGGAAATACTAGACAAAAAACGAAAGACAAAACAAAAGACATACCTACACTTAGGGAACGAGAGGATGGGGGAAGGTGGAACAGCATGAAACAGACGGGCCGTCCAGCAAAGACCAAACCGGATCCATGAGAGAACACGCCATTACATAAACACAACTGTGGAAGAAAAGATATGGGAATGATAAATAGAGAAACAGTGAAAATTAAGAAACCAGTTAGCCATCCCTAAGTTAGGAGTGAAATACGTAATTATTTAAATGTATAACAACATAGCTCCTGCAATCAACAAGAGAAAAAACAAAATAAATAAAAGAGAGCAGCCTAAACAAGAAATTTCAAACTAATCAAGTTCCATGTGACAGGAGGAGCCCGCTGGAGCCTCGCTGGCAAACGCCGAAATTAGTACTCCTGACCACGAGGACAGCAGTAAAGGTCGAGGGTCGCAAGGGTTGGCTACATTCGAGCCACATCAAGAAATTTCATGGACTCCCTTCTGATTTGAACTCTCAGCCCTGCCCCCCTCCACAGACTGATTCAAAACTCCCCCTGGTCGAGAACACTGCTGCCCAAGACTACAAACTGAAACTAAGGTCTAGCAAGTCAGACAATTTGATTGTTTAAGTCCTCTCCTAGGTGAATCGGTTAAATTAGTCTCTGACATGTATCCTCTAGACCAAAATCGAGAGAGAGATAGACAGAAACAGCTCAAGAAACGTGCATATTGTAAATCTCTTCATAGTCACTGTATAGTGACATTATTGATTATGTTTTTTCTAAATCTTCTGATTATTGCTGCAAGTATACTGTTGCACATATACTATCCTATTTTCAAGCGTGCTCATTCTGCTTACAATGTTACTGCCGAACATTCCTTTAGCGAATTACCTTCACATGAGTTGCCCTATAGACTTGCGCTGCGCAACAACACATTCATTAGTATGTTACATCACTCCCATCAGGCCAGCAATGCTACTAATTGTTGGATATGTGGCCGACTCCCTCCCTATCAGAAATACAAGGGAGTTCTGCCCCTCTTTCCGTATCCATTCACGCACAATGGTTCCTGTGGCGCATGGTTTAGTTTGATTAATTCTTTAGATTCAAATACCGTAGTTTACCAGAGCAACTGGGTATGGGGAAACCTGAACTTAGTTTTGCTTAAAGCCTGCTACCCTAACAAGGAGGGACTTCCCAAAAGGACAGGAACTGACCTAGAAAATGAAGTATATGGATTAGGTAACTTTACACTTAACCTCATGATTCTAAATGTCGAATCTGAAACTGCACCAGTCTTGCCTGCTATGTCCGTATTACCAGTCAAAGGTGAATTATGTGTAAGAAAGAATGGTTCAGTACACCTGGGTCATAGTAAATGCACTACTGTGATCGAATTCAGTGATAAAGGCAAGTCTACATTTAGAGCTTCCCGTCATTCCTACTTCATTTGTGGTCATACCGCATATATACGTTTACCTCTAGATTGGGATGGTACCTGTTACATTGCATTCCTTCTGCCACCTGTTTTCCTAGCCCCTCCTGATTATCATAGAAACACCCATCTAGTACACAATAGACCCCAGAGAGATCTCCCGATTGTCGACTACACTGAAACAGCATGGGAACAATATACAGACTTCAATAAAGGTCTCTTTCCCTACATAGGTGTTGTCTCTAATAGTAAACTGATACGTAGATTAACCAGAACCCTTGAAGCAGTAGTGAATGAAACTACCTCTGCCCTAAGCAACTTAACAGAGGAGCAGTCTGCGATGCGGATTGTTGTTCTCCAAAATCGTCTTGTCCTTGACGTCATCCTGGCCGATAGGGGCGGAGCCTGTAGAGTCATCGGATCAAGTTGTTGTGTTTTCATTCCAGAAAACGCGCCATCCGTATACAAAGCCATAACCCGTCTTCACAAGATTGCAAGCCAGATACATCAGAATCCAGGCTCCTGGACATGGTCCGGTTGGTTCTGGAGCGTGTTGTCAGCCTGGGGATGGAAAGTCCTATCCTTCCTAGGTATTGGCCTTCTCATAGTATTCAGTTGCTGCCTGTGTCTACAATGTGGACCAGCGATTTGCGGCCTGTGTGCCACATCATGTATTCCACGTTCAAGTTCTCATTCAAAATCCCGGAAGAAGAAAGAAGAGCAAATGATGTTACATGAACAGATTGATGGATTCCTGAGGATCGATATCTCATGAAGGGTCCGTAGGGGACAAGGAGGGAATGAGGAAATATGAATTTTTATGATCAATTGTGTCCCCTATCTTAGACCCCAACGGCTCCATGTACATGCTACAAGTACATGTATGTTCCCTCCACTTCAAGCTATGAAGACGCAAATACAATTGTGTCCAACGTCCACATGTCCTCTTTCAGATCCGCCATGAATGGGTCGAATATTCCGTTCCTAAGTATGCCTTGCCACCGTCTTTATATGGTATACTTTTCACGTTCTTCAGCTCTGGCAAGGTAGGCCCTGAATTCTGCCATCAGGCTTTTCCTGCCTTCTGCCTCTGAATGCTCCAGCCTGGACCTGTATCTGTATCCATGACCTTTGTCTTACTTCCTGCGCGGCTAACGGTGCCTGGCCCGGCCTGTTGCCTGTCAAAAAAAACTGTATTCAGCCTTCAAGTTATCTGCTCCGCTCCTCGAGAAATGCATTCCTGTCTAGTAGTTTAGGTAAACATTCTTCCCGCTACAGAGCAAAGGGCCCGGCCTTACTATCTCCGTGCAAGTAATTCATGGCTACTGTTGCCATGGTAGGCCCATGCCCCCTCGCATCTCATGTAGACACGTAGACGCTTATACACGCACTAGAAGTCAGCATAGGATAGCCTCTGCCTGAGAGACCTTTCCTTCCAGATAATACAGTTCCTTAAACACAAGATATTAGATACGATTTGGGATTAGGTTGTTCTGACATCCCAGACTTCTGTCTCCTCATGTAGGGCTAAATGTCAAGTCCCCTTCACCCTCCAGTTACACGTCAATCACACATCATGCTACTGTGCGCGCATCTCTGCCAAGTATTTCTGCTGACTTTGCAGGATTCACTTATGGATCCACCCACCTGTGTCATCATCATAATGACGTTTCTAGTGCACGCCTTCATGCACGCCTATTGTAACGCCTTTATTCATTACGTATGTGTATTCTTATCTCTCTTCTCAGCTGTCACGCCTTCTGCATATGTCTTCACTGTAATGCATTTACTATATATATGATAACCTGTCAATAAAGTATTGCTCTATCCCTTCCCGAACCTTCGTGGTGACGGAATACGATTGCCTGGTTCGAACCAATTCCTTTGTAAGGAATAAACCCATTTTAAAACCTCAAATACCACGGATTTTTACTGAGTTATTCTTATTGAATTTTACCGCATAAATTAAGTACAGGTAATTAAAATTTACCACAGGAATTGGAACTGGCATGTTGGATATGGTATATAAGACTATAGGTGACAACATCATTTTAATTGTATCTAAACGTCCCCACCAGGATAAGTAAAGGGGATGCCATTTAGTGGTCAGATCTGAAAGCTTTTGAGTGCACTTACTCATACACAATGCTACTGTGTCCTAAATATTAGGTGTGATATACAATCCTAGGTACTTAATATGATTGGGTCTCCATGTGAAATTGGAATCACTAAAATCCGGCTTGAAAGTATATTTGGTTAGGGGTAAAATTTCGCACTTGTCATTATTTAACTTATATCCAGAGATAAGGGAATATGCTTGAACTTCAGCTAGAAAGGCAGGAATCGACTCGTTTGGATTAGAAACAAAAAGAAAAATATCATCGGCATAAGCTGCAAGTTTAATATGAAAATTAGACGTTTGGAAGCCGTGTAAATTTGGGTTATGGCGTAATTTGGAAAGGAAAGGTTCTAAAGCAAGATTGAACAAGAAAGGGGATAAGGTGCATCCTTGACAAACTCCTCTACCTAAGTCAAAGAAGGAGGAAATCCAACCATTAGCACATACTGCAGCACGAGGGTTGGAGTAAAGAAGAGAAACCAAAGAAATAAATTTAAGACCAAAGCCAAACCAATTAAGAGTGTAAAGCAAGTAAGTCCACTCAACCCTGTCAAACGCTTTCTCCGCATCTAGTGCTATTGCTGCCAGGGAGCGCGTTAAACGAGATGATTTAGACAAAATGTTAAAAAGAAGGCGGGTGTTATCTTTGATAAAATGTAAATGTAAATGTGCAGATATTTATATAGCGCAAATCACCAACCGGTCTCTAAGCGCTTGTTTAGAGAATCCGTCCTGGTATTCCCCTGTGAGATAACCCAGCAGGGCATCCACAAGGTGAAA
This sequence comes from Triturus cristatus, assembly GCF_964204655.1. NCBI lineage: Eukaryota > Metazoa > Chordata > Amphibia > Caudata > Salamandridae > Triturus > Triturus cristatus. The sequence goes on from NC_140593.1 coordinate 942,043,966, forward strand.
GCCAGGCATCCCGCCGCGAGGGGCCATTGTGGAGATTAAGCAAGCTATTGCCCAGAGTCGCAGAGTGTGAACCCATGAATCGAGTATGCACTGGAGCGAGAATTATCGAGTCCATGGACAATTTATGGACTCAAGACCCAGCCGAGCCAGGAATTGAACCCTGGTCCCAGGCTGACCTCTGCTTCCAGGTCTGCCTACTCTAACCAGTGAGCCACACTTCTCCACAAAGCATCCCTTAACAAAGCCAGACTGCTCCTTTCCCAACAAATTTGGTAAATAAGAATCTAATCTAATAGCTAAAGCTTTTGAATTTTTTTTATAATCAATGTTAACTAGGGAAATGGGCCTATAATTTTTACAAAATTTAGAATCCTTACCTTCCTTGGGGATGAGACAAATATGTGCTTCAGAGAAGGAACCAGAGGATTTTTTGGAAGAGCTAAAAGACTCTGTTAAAAGGTACAATTTGGGCAGAAGGATCTTGGAAAAGTGGAGGTAAAATTCAACGGTAAAGCCATCCGGGCCAGGCGCCTTATCTTTTTTAAGGTGTTGAAGTGCAGATGTCAATTCTTGTTGTGTAATGTCCGACTCCAAAGGGGACAAATCCAGAGAAGAGGGGTCTGGTCTTGGTATAGTAGAAAAGAAGTGTGAAAGGGAATCAGTGGTGGGTTGCGTTTCAGATGAATATAAAGATTTATAAAAACGGGAGAATTCGTTTAAAATTTCCACATCCTTAAATTTAAAATTTGAATTAATATCGTAGATCGAATCAATGTTCAATTTGTTTTGCCTGATTTTTAACTAAATAAGCCATTATTTTCCCAGCTTTGTTTTTGCCTCCATAGAACTTTGCACTGGATTTCAACAAGTACAAGGAAGCATCATCAGTCGACTTTTTGTTGAACTGCAATTTAGCGTTTATAATGTGTAATAAGAGTGTTCTAGCTCTTTGATATCTTGAAGAAGATTCTTAGTATGTAAACGGGCAGATCTTTGTTTCTTAGCAACAAAACTTATGAGAAAGTCTCTTGCCGAAGCTTCAAACGCATCCCATATGGTTGAAAACGGTAAGCAATCAGTGTGATTGAGTTGAAAATAGTCATAAAAAAAAACAATGAAGGAAGCAGTAAACTCTGGGTTTAAGAGAAGCGCATTATTAAAGCACCATCTTCTAGGGGTTAAGGATTTAGGTGAAATATCGATGCTAATCAAAACGGGAGCATGGTCTGAGAGTAAAATAGGGCCAATTTCTGCATGTATAAGCGTTTGCGAGATGTTATGGGAGACAAAAATATAGTCAATCATAGATTGGGTGTGGTGAGTAGGAGAGTAGAAAGTGTATTCTCTAGTAGTAGGATTACATAAACGCCATGCATCTAGAAGCTTGTGTTGGCTGATGGTATGAACAAAAGACTTATGCTGTTTAGTAGGAACAAAAGGGAATCTGGAATTTCTGTCAACAAATGGGTCAAAAACCTGGTTACAATCGCCAGCCAATATAAAATTATCTTCCATAGCGTGTGTAATCTGTCTGGCCAATGTTGACCAAAAGGAGGACTCACCTGAGGTAGGGGCGTAGACATTAAGAAGAGACACTGGGACCCCTTTTAACAACAATTTGACAAGCAACCATCTACCATCACCATCAGATTCTTGCGACAATAGTGAGATTGGAAGTGACTTGCGGCAGAGTATCGTTACTCCATTACGCTTCCCATCTCCTGGAGATGAGAAAGCATCCCCCACCCACCCTCTTTTCAGTTTTGATGACTCGATGTCCGTTAAATGAGTCTCTTGCAAGAACACCAAGTCAGCATTCAATTTAGCTAAATGAGTGAGGACTCTCTGCCTTTTGATGGGAGAATTCAGACCCCTAACGTTCCATGAAATAAATCTCAATGACATAAGTAATCTAAAAAATAATAATCCAAACCTGTGAGACGCACAGCCAGTTTGCTAATACAACAATGTATATAAATGAGTGAGAGTAAAAAGAACTGGAGAAAAGAAAGAAATTCAGATAAGAGACAAAAAGGATAATCAGAAAGCATGGATATTGAAGAAAAAAGGAAAACCTGGAGAAAGTAGAAGAGATTATTGATGAGGAGAGGAAGCTGAAAGCAGAGACTGGAAAGAATAGATATTAGAAAAATGGGCAAAGGTGAGCAGGAAAAAAAATAAGACTTAATAGGAATAGATAGGACACCAAAAGTGAGAATATGGGGAAATGGAAATACTAGACAAAAAACGAAAGACAAAACAAAAGACATACCTACACTTAGGGAACGAGAGGATGGGGGAAGGTGGAACAGCATGAAACAGACGGGCCGTCCAGCAAAGACCAAACCGGATCCATGAGAGAACACGCCATTACATAAACACAACTGTGGAAGAAAAGATATGGGAATGATAAATAGAGAAACAGTGAAAATTAAGAAACCAGTTAGCCATCCCTAAGTTAGGAGTGAAATACGTAATTATTTAAATGTATAACAACATAGCTCCTGCAATCAACAAGAGAAAAAACAAAATAAATAAAAGAGAGCAGCCTAAACAAGAAATTTCAAACTAATCAAGTTCCATGTGACAGGAGGAGCCCGCTGGAGCCTCGCTGGCAAACGCCGAAATTAGTACTCCTGACCACGAGGACAGCAGTAAAGGTCGAGGGTCGCAGCGGGGTTGGCTACATTCGAGCCACATCAAGAAATTTCATGGACTCCCTTCTGATTTGAACTCTCAGCCCTGCCCCCCTCCACAGACTGATTCAAAACTCCCCCTGGTCGAGAACACTGCTGCCCAAGACTACAAACTGAAACTAAGGTCTAGCAAGTCAGACAATTTGATTGTTTAAGTCCTCTCCTAGGTGAATCGGTTAAATTAGTCTCTGACATGTATCCTCTAGACCAAAATCGAGAGAGAGATAGACAGAAACAGCTCTAGAAACGTGCATATTGTAAATCTCTTCATAGTCACTGTATAGTGACATTATTGATTATGTTTTTTCTAAATCTTCTGATTATTGCTGCAAGTATACTGTTGCACATATACTATCCTATTTTCAAGCGTGCTCATTCTGCTTACAATATTACTGCCGAACATTCCTTTAGCGAATTACCTTCACATGAGTTGCCCTATAGACTTGCGCTGCGCAACAACACATTCATTAGTATGTTACATCACTCCCATCAGGCCAGCAATGCTACTAATTGTTGGATATGTGGCCGACTCCCTCCCTATCAGAAATACAAGGGAGTTCTGCCCATCTTTCCGTATCCATTCACGCACAATGGTTCCTGTGGCGCATGGTTTAGTTTGATTAATTCTTTAGATTCAAATACCGTAGTTTACCAGAGCAACTGGGTATGGGGAAACCTGAACTTAGTTTTGCTTAAAGCCTGCTACCCTAACAAGGAGGGACTTCCCAAAAGGACAGGAACTGACCTAGAAAATGAAGTATATGGATTAGGTAACTTTACACTTAACCTCATGATTCTAAATGTCGAATCTGAAACTGCACCAGTCTTGCCTGCTATGTCCGTATTACCAGTCAAAGGTGAATTATGTGTAAGAAAGAATGGTTCAGTACACCTGGGTCATAGTAAATGCACTACTGTGATCGAATTCAGTGATAAAGGCAAGTCTACATTTAGAGCTTCCCGTCATTCCTACTTCATTTGTGGTCATACCGCATATATACGTTTACCTCTAGATTGGGATGGTACCTGTTACATTGCATTTCTTCTGCCACCTGTTTTCCTAGCCCCTCCTGATTATCATAGAAACACCCATCTAGTACACAATAGACCCCAGAGAGATCTCCCGATTGTCGACTACACTGAAACAGCATGGGAACAATATACAGACTTCAATAAAGGTCTCTTTCCCTACATAGGTGTTGTCTCCAATAGTAAACTGATACGTAGATTAACCAGAACCCTTGAAGCAGTAGTGAATGAAACTACCTCTGCCCTAGGCAACTTAACAGAGGAGCAGTCTGCGATGCGGATTGTTGTTCTCCAAAATCGTCTTGTCCTTGACGTCATCCTGGCCGATAGGGGCGGAGCCTGTAGAGTCATCGGATCAAGTTGTTGTGTTTTCATTCCAGAAAACGCGCCATCCGTATACAAAGCCATAACCCGTCTTCACAAGATTGCAAGCCAGATACATCAGAATCCAGGCTCCTGGACATGGTCCGGTTGGTTCTGGAGCGTGTTGTCAGCCTGGGGATGGAAAGTCCTATCCTTCCTAGGTATTGGCCTTCTCATAGTATTCAGTTGCTGCCTGTGTCTACAATGTGGACCAGCGATTTGCGGCCTGTGTGCCACATCATGTATTCCACGTTCAAGTTCTCATTCAAAATCCCGGAAGAAGAAAGAAGAGCAAATGATGTTACATGAACAGATTGATGGATTCCTGAGGATCGATATCTCATGAAGGGTCCGTAGGGGACAAGGAGGGAATGAGGAAATATGAATTTTTATGATCAATTGTGTCCCCTATCTTAGACCCCAACGGCTCCATGTACATGCTACAAGTACATGTATGTTCCCTCCACTTCAAGCTATGAAGACGCAAATACAATTGTGTCCAACGTCCACATGTCCTCTTTCAGATCCGCCATGAATGGGTCGAATATTCCGTTCCTAAGTATGCCTTGCCACCGTCTTTATATGGTATACTTTTCACGTTCTTCAGCTCTGGCAAGGTAGGCCCTGAATTCTGCCATCGAGCTTTTCCTGCCTTCTGCCTCTGAATGCTCCAGCCTGGACCTGTATCTGTATCCATGACCTTTGTCTTACTTCCTTCGCGGCTAACGGTGCCTGGCCCGGCCTGTTGCCTGTCAAAAAAAACTGTATTCAGCCTTCAAGTTATCTGCTCCGCTCCTCGAGAAATGCATTCCTGTCTAGTAGTTTAGGTAAACATTCTTCCCGCTACAGAGCAAAGGGCCCGGCCTTACTATCTCCGTGCAAGTAATTCATGGCTACTGTTGCCATGGTAGGCCCATGCCCCCTCGCATCTCATGTAGACACGTAGACGCTTATACACGCACTAGAAGTCAGCATAGGATAGCCTCTGCCTGAGAGACCTTTCCTTCCAGAAAATACAGTTCCTTAAACACAAGATATTAGATACGATTTGGGATTAGGTTGTTCTGACATCCCAGACTTCTGTCTCCTCATGTAGGGCTAAATGTCAAGTCCCCTTCACCCTCCAGTTACACGTCAATCACACATCATGCTACTGTGCGCGCATCTCTGCCAAGTATTTCTGCTGACTTTGCAGGATTCACTTATGGATCCACCCACCTGTGTCATCATCATAATGACGTTTCTAGTGCACGCCTTCATGCACGCCTATTGTAACGCCTTTATTCATTACGTATGTGTATTCTTATCTCTCTTCTCAGCTGTCACGCCTTCTGCATATGTCTTCACTGTAATGCATTTACTATATATATGATAACCTGTCAATAAAGTATTGCTCTATCCCTTCCCGAACCTTCGTGGTGACGGAATACGATTGCCTGGTTCGAACCAATTCCTTTGTAAGGAATAAACCCATTTTAAAACCTCAAATACCACGGATTTTTACTGAGTTATTCTTATTGAATTTTACCGCATAAATTAAGTACAGGTAATTAAAATTTACCACAGGAATTGGAACTGGCATGTTGGATATGGTATATAAGACTATAGGTGACAACATCATTTTAATTGTATCTAAACGTCCCCACCAGGATAAGTAAAGGGGATGCCATTTAGTGGTCAGATCTGAAAGCTTTTGAGTGCACTTACTCATACACAATGCTACTGTGTCCTAAATATTAGGTGTGATATACAATCCTAGGTACTTAATATGATTGGGTCTCCATGTAATATTGGAATCACTAAAATCCGGCTTGAAAGTATATTTGGTTAGGGGTAAAATTTCGCACTTGTCATTATTTAACTTATATCCAGAGATAAGGGAATATGCTTGAACTTCAGCTAGAAAGGCAGGAATCGACTCGTTTGGATTAGAAACAAAAAGAAAAATATCATCGGCATAAGCTGCAAGTTTAATATGAAAATTAGACGTTTGGAAGCCGTGTAAATTTGGGTTATGGCGTAATTTAGAAAGGAAAGGTTCTAAAGCAAGATTGAACAAGAAAGGGGATAAGGGGCATCCTTGACGAACTCCTCTACCTAAGTCAAAGAAGGAGGAAATCCAACCATTAGCACATACTGCAGCACGAGGGTTGGAGTAAAGAAGAGAAACCAAAGAAATAAATTTAAGACCAAAGCCAAACCAATTAAGAGTGTAAAGCAAGTAAGTCCACTCAACCCTGTCAAACGCTTTCTCCGCATCTAGTGCTATTGCTGCCAGGGAGCGCGTTAAACGAGATGATTTAGACAAAATGTTAAAAAGAAGGCGGGTGTTATCTTTGATAAAATGTAAATGTGCAGATATTTATATAGCGCAAATCACCAACCGGTCTCTAAGCGCTTGTTTAGGGAATCCGTCCTGGTATTCCCCTGTGAGATAACACAGCAGGGCATCCACAAGTTGAAAGCCAGGCATCCCGCCGCGAGGGGCCATTGTGGAGATTAAGCAAGCTATTGCCCAGAGTCGCAGAGTGTGAACCCATGAATCGAGTATGCACTGGAGCGAGAATTATCGAGTCCATGGACAATTTATGGACTCAAGACCCAGCCGAGCCGGGAATTGAACCCTGGTCCCAGGCTGACCTCTGCTTCCAGGTCTGCCTACTCTAACCAGTGAGCCACACTTCTCCACAAAGCATCCCTTAACAAAGCCAGACTGCTCCTTTCCCAACAAATTTGGTAAATAAGAATCTAATCTAATAGCTAAAGCTTTTGAATTTTTTTTATAATCAATGTTAACTAGGGAAATGGGCCTATAATTTTTACAAAATTTAGAATCCTTACCTTCCTTGGGGATGAGACAAATATGTGCTTCAGAGAAGGAACCAGAGGATTTTTTGGAAGAGCTAAAAGACTCTGTTAAAAGGTACAATTTGGGCAGAAGGATCTTGGAAAAGTGGAGGTAAAATTCAACGGTAAAGCCATCCGGGCCAGGCGCCTTATCTTTTTTAAGGTGTTGAAGTGCAGATGTCAATTCTTGTTGTGTAATGTCCGACTCCAAAGGGGACAAATCCAGAGAAGAGGGGTCTGGTCTTGGTATAGTAGAAAAGAAGTGTGAAAGGGAATCAGTGGTGGGTTGCGTTTCAGATGAATATAAAGATTTATAAAAACGGGAGAATTTGTTTAAAATTTCCACATCCTTAAATTTAAAATTTGAATTAATATCGTAGATCGAATCAATGTTCAATTTGTTTTGCCTGATTTTTAACTAAATAAGCCATTATTTTCCCAGCTTTGTTTTTGCCTCCATAGAACTTTGCACTGGATTTCAACAAGTACAAGGAAGCATCATCAGTCGACTTTTTGTTGAACTGCAATTTAGCGTTTATAATGTGTAATAAGAGTGTTCTAGCTCTTTGATATCTTGAAGAAGATTCTTAGTATGTAAACGGGCAGATCTTTGTTTCTTAGCAACAAAACTTATGAGAAAGTCTCTTGCCGAAGCTTCAAACGCATCCCATATGGTTGAAAACGGTAAGCAATCAGTGTGATTGAGTTGAAAATAGTCATAAAAAAAAACAATGAAGGAAGCAGTAAACTCTGGGTTTAAGAGAAGCGCATTATTAAAGCACCATCTTCTAGGGGTTAAGGATTTAGGTGAAATATCGATGCTAATCAAAACGGGAGCATGGTCTGAGAGTAAAATAGGGCCAATTTCTGCATGTATAAGCGTTTGCGAGATGTTATGGGAGACAAAAATATAGTCAATCATAGATTGGGTGTGGTGAGTAGGAGAGTAGAAAGTGTATTCTCTAGTAGTAGGATTACATAAACGCCATGCATCTAGAAGCTTGTGTTGGCTGATGGTATGAACAAAAGACTTATGCTGTTTAGTAGGAACAAAAGGGAATCTGGAATTTCTGTCAACAAATGGGTCAAAAACCTGGTTACAATCGCCAGCCAATATAAAATTATCTTCCATACCGTGTGTAATCTGTCTGGCCAATGTTGACCAAAAGGAGGACTCACCTGAGGTAGGGGCGTAGACATTAAGAAGAGACACTGGGACCCCTTTTAACAACAATTTGACAAGCAACCATCTACCATCACCATCAGATTCTTGCGACAATAGTGAGATTGGAAGTGACTTGCGGCAGAGTATCGTTACTCCATTACGCTTCCCATCTCCTGGAGATGAGAAAGCATCCCCCACCCACCCTCTTTTCAGTTTTGATGACTCGATGTCCGTTAAATGAGTCTCTTGCAAGAACACCAAGTCAGCATTCAATTTAGCTAAATGAGTGAGGACTCTCTGCCTTTTGATGGGAGAATTCAGACCCCTAACGTTCCATGAAATAAATCTCAATGACATAAGTAATCTAAAAAATAATAATCCAAACCTGTGAGACGCACAGCCAGTTTGCTAATACAACAATGTATATAAATGAGTGAGAGTAAAAAGAACTGGAGAAAAGAAAGAAATTCAGATAAGAGACAAAAAGGATAATCAGAAAGCATGGATATTGAAGAAAAAAGGAAAACCTGGAGAAAGTAGAAGAGATTATTGATGAGGAGAGGAAGCTGAAACCAGAGACTGGAAAGAATAGATATTAGAAAAATGGGCAAAGGTGAGCAGGAAAAAAAATAAGACTTAATAGGAATAGATAGGACACCAAAAGTGAGAATATGGGGAAATGGAAATACTAGACAAAAAACGAAAGACAAAACAAAAGACATACCTACACTTAGGGAACGAGAGGATGGGGGAAGGTGGAACAGCATGAAACAGACGGGCCGTCCAGCAAAGACCAAACCGGATCCATGAGAGAACACGCCATTACATAAACACAACTGTGGAAGAAAAGATATGGGAATGATAAATAGAGAAACAGTGAAAATTAAGAAACCAGTTAGCCATCCCTAAGTTAGGAGTGAAATACGTAATTATTTAAATGTATAACAACATAGCTCCTGCAATCAACAAGAGAAAAAACAAAATAAATAAAAGAGAGCAGCCTAAACAAGAAATTTCAAACTAATCAAGTTCCATGTGAGGAGGAAGGTCTCGAAGAATCCATTAAGTCTATCTTGTGTGCATTAATGAAACTTTGCAGATGCACTGGATCATCGTAGGAAGTGGTTTTGTTATTGTAGGTGACTTTGAACAGACAAGGGTGGTATAGACCATATCTAGCACCCATAGATCGAAGGACCGGTCTCATGTCCAGGAAGGCCTTGCATCTTGACGCAGTAGCTCTGGAATAGTCCTGCCCAAAGAATAATGTAGCTCCAGACCAGGAAATCTTCTGACGAGCTTTGGCAGCAGCTAGAACTTAGAGAATGACACCTCTCGGTTTCTGTGAGGACGCGGTTGTAGAGGCAATACGACCCAACCTGTGAGCCCGTTGTATGTTCAGCGTGGTGTCCTCTGGTAAATGGAGAACCTTTGGGAGAAAGGACTTGAAGAAGGCGACAGGGTCTGTACCTTTGACCCCCTCTGCCAGAATATAAATACGCATGCTGTTTCTTCTATTTCGATTTTCAAGATCCTCAACTTGTTTATGTAGTGTGGATACCTGAGATTGTAAGGAAGTAACACATTTAGTAGTGTCCTGAAAAGAGGAGACATTCTGTTCCACTACTGTAAGCCTGGCGTCCAATTGTGACCAATTATCCGATAAAATTTGTAATTTGGTATTGGTTTCCTCCATTAACAGCCTGAGGGCTCGTATTTCCTGTAACAACAGTTCCATGGAAACCGGAGAATTCGGTTTGGGTGGTGACGGGGGATCTTTTTTTAAACGCTTCACATTAACCTTTCCTGCGGCTGACTGTGTAGGTTCCATACTTGCGTTACACAAGTCAATTTCAAGGAGTCCTGAAGTATCCAAATGAGAAAGTCCTGAAAAAACTTTTGAATTTTTAATAAAGATGCGTTTAGGTTTTGAAGTAGCAGAGGGGGTACCTTTTGTTCGTCCCATAAATCCGTGTTGGTAAAAATACAGGACACAGACCTAAACCTCATGAAATATGGAGTAGCCGTGAGGTGAACAATGAAAGAAAAAAAAAGAAAAAAAATTTAATAAAATATATAATAATAATCAATAGGACCTGGTATTTATCCAAAGTCTATTCAGTCACCAACGCTGGATAATAGTTTGAATTCTTGAGAAGACGGTATGAGGCGTTTAATATGAGAGGAGGAAAGGTCCCCAGTGCCTTATTAGGCAATTATTAAGCCGGAAAGTCACTAGTTAGGAAAAAGATGTTGATTTCCCAAAAAATGGAAGCAGCCTTTGAAATTAGCAGGGCTCTCCTTGGCAATATAAGAGCAATTGCAGGAGGGATGAAGAGAAAGGCAAAATGGCGGCTATAACCACATCACCACAGCGCCTACAGGAGACGGGGTGAAACTGGGTTACTGCACCACCAATTGCCACCACATGAGGAGAAAGTGGCCAGACTGAAGCACAGGGAGGCAAAAATGTAAAATAATGAACCTTTGCTCTGAAAATACAGGTTCTGTCACGCCGCGGTAAAAAACAAAATGGCGGCCGGCATAGCGCGACCCCACCGATGCGCTCAAACTGAAGAAAAAATGGTGCGAGAATTACCGGGAGAGCGTCCAGTGCTGTAACATCCCTGCGAGCATCTGTTCACCCGCACAACATTCCGAAGACTGGCCAGATTAAGGTGAATTAGGCGATGTTCTCCCACTCCGGGAGCTTCACCGCGGCACCGCCATCCCTGCCGGGCTCCAAGCCACGCCCCCCTCTCTTGGTTACTTGAGAATTAAAATCTGGAAAAAGCTATTTATGCAAGGAGGGGACCATGCTCCCGAAGTAAAGTTCGAGAAATCTGGGTGCCATTGACTAGATGGTTGGCGAACAATGAGTGAATGATTAAAAAGCTTCATTTGAACTTGTCCTGGAATCTGGAAAGTTACCGGAGGGTGACCAACCCCCAGATGGGGGGGGGGGAGGTAAGGTTTGGGGGGGGTAAATCAGGGGGGAAAAGTACTAGTGCAATACCTTTGTATTTTACTTTATTTATTGTTTTGCTCCTTGTTTGATGTGCATAATGTATAATATTGTCGAATCTATTGATTGTGTTTTGCATTAATAAAAGATGTAAAAAAAGAACTACTTTAGTAGAAAGATTGGACCAACATGTTATCATCAAGAACTTATATAGACTATGCTTGTTTACATAGGGCTATACTTTTGTAAAGATTTAGCTGGAGACGACAAGGCTGAGTTGTAGTATCACTTTCCAATACATGGTGAGGGATTAAAAATGAAACTTAGATAGGGTGTACATTACTTGCATGTGTTATATGACACTTCACTTGGAATACCAAGAATATTGGTACATGGTGTAATATTAGGAATACGACTTAATGGTGTCTCTATTAATTTTAAATATCTCCTGATTATGAACATAGAAATGAACGACAATAGGATGTAAAGGTTGCCTCTTTCTATCTGAAGATGTTTCAGAATGTTGACATGTACTAATTTTATAATATGCACACAATTTCATGTGGAATGAAATGCACTTTTAGGGACCACTTTTGATAAAGTTGTGAAAGTTCAATAAGAACTATATAAGATGAGAAACCATTGTATGTATAGATGTTCATATTTTGTTGACAGTAAATCAATTCAAATATATATTAAATGTATCCTCTACTCAGATACTACTGTGCTTAATGAATGTTTGGATTATATTCTATGGAAGAGATGACTGTAAAAGCTATACAACATATACTTGAGTCTAATGAGTTTGAACAGATATGATTACGGATTTTTTTATGCCTGATCTCAATTATATGTTTTTAATTGTGTTGCATATGTGCAGCTTGTACAGCCCTGATGAAGTTCTTGTAAGGAACAAAACAGAGTTAAGTTATAAGTTCTTTGTATGTGCGATGTGTAATGGCATAGCTGCCTGTACGCATTAGTGTTGGTACATTTAGGTTTGGTGCTAAGACCTTAGTTTATGTTAAACGAGATGTACTTTCACAAAAAAACCAATTATCGTTACATTTTGATATACCCTCATCATTGAACATGTCAAGAGTGATGTAGTATATGAAGTCATAAGCAGTGCGTGATGAGTGCACAAGGGTCTTTTTAGTGTAAGTTAAGGCCTTAGAACCTAACTTTAAAATCAATTTAACCTTTGTGTTTTCAGTTAATTTCTGTGGTGTTTTAATCATATTCTATGTTGGATCAACAGAAATCCCTTTGCATGCAGCCAATTCCCCTCCCCGTGCACCACCTTCAGCAGTGTTCTGCGTAAATTAGGACCCAGGACTTGCCTTTGTCCAAGTTCTGCAGCAAACACTCTGCATGTGACAAACCACTGCTGTGCCTTATAGTAATTTTAGTGCAATGAAAAGGTCTTGACTAACGTCAGACCTAAAAATGTCAATTCATTCCAGTAACATAGCATAGTATGGACCCTTAAGCAAAAGCTTCCAACTTGTTTCAAAATATTCTCTTAATCTAGCTCTAATTTGCACTCTCCATGGTCAGCACTAGCATCTCATGCAGTGCAATGTCAGGTGCCCACAATACTGTCATAGTATGAGAGTTCTAGAAATAATTTATAAATGACAATTGTTAAATATGCAAAAAATTAAAATTATTACAGAAATAGAAACAATGTGCAATTGAATGTTGAAGAATTTCACAGTTAAGAAGGAAAGTAAATCTAATTTTTCAACCATAATGTAACATAATAGTGTATTTTAATATAGTATATATCGCATTATGCATATTCAAGCCGGCAACCAGGAAAAAAGAGGCAGAGAGAGATTGCAAGAGAAGCTGGTCGGTGAGCGCAATGGATCAACTGGTAATATCTCTTGTGCTGGTGGGTACAAGCTTGAAAACAAGTGCACTGTCTCAGCAAATCAATTGGTTAATGATTTGCTGTAGTGCTGCATCTTCCCAGGGTAGTAGTTCAAATGAGACATTCTTGGGTGACGTCTATCATGGGACTCATAGAAAAGCTGTTACAGGCAAGCCTGTGACAAGAGAAGTGAGGTGAAATGTAGATTTGCATATGTGATTTGCAGGTTCTCACAAAGTGATCTTCAAGTAATGTATATATTCAGCTCACAAGTCTCTTCTTAAGTAATGGATTCTTGTTTTTTAAATGGTCGTACACATAAAAAATCTTTTTGCATATGAGAATTTTATCATTTTCTGCTTTTCATATGTTTCATTTAAGGAACAAAATTGATTTTATGCAGTGAGAAATTACCATACCTATGCTAGTGCCTTGAGCTTTCTACTTAAAATAAATAGCATGGTGATGACATCCCTTGTTAAAGGACTGCAGCAGAAAGGATTTGCAAGGAGTTTGTTATTCCTTAAAGCAGCACATTTTTTTAAAGTTCCAGAGACAAACAACCATTCATCACTGTAAAATACCTTTCCTTCAGCTCTGCAAATATTTAAGACTCTAGGCAGAGAAATGCTGTGGCAGAGACTACTCTAAGGTGCATATGTACAAGCCCCTAGTGCCACCGGAACGTCCCTTTTTTTGATGCTCCGGTGGCGTATGCCCTGCACCATATTTACAAAGTTGCGTTAAGCCACTTTTTGTAGCTTAATGCCGCTTTTTAAATATGCTACCCTTCAACACAGGTATCCGCGTGAAAGTGGCGTGCAATGGTTGTTGCTGTGGGTGTTCCACAGCAACACCCATTACCTTTTAACATAGCCCCAAATTTACAAGAATAGCAACATCAAAAACTAATACCATGCAAGAGCAGGCGTTAGAATGGTGCACGAAGGGAAATGCTTTTATTTCCTCGTTTTTGTTTTTTCTATGTGTCATAGAAGGAGAAAAAAGCCGTTAATCATTGTTTATGTGCAGGAAGGTGTCCCTTGCTGCACAAAAACAATCATTAAATAATGACGATTTGCTACTTCTATGTGTGCTGCAGAATGCAGCACACATAGAAGTAGAAGTACAAAATAGCCATTATGGAATGTTTATGTGCAGGAAGCGACACCTTCCTGCACATAAGCATAATTCCCTGCAAAAGTGGTATCCTTGAACTATTGTGCAAGGGTGCCTGCTTTGACTTTAGGCAGTTAATTTTAGCACCAGTGCTAGGGAAAACACAGGGTTGCACCATATTGTAGTAAGTACTGTGCATCCCTGCATTTTGAAAAGGTTGGAGCACGGTGCTGCCAAATTTGGCGCAACTCCACGCTCCAACATTTTCTCGTAAATATGCCCTTTATATTTGCTATTCCGGTGCTCAAATTGGAACATATTTACTTTGCCCTTGTGCTTCCTTTGTGTCACACAAACCTACACAACTGTAAAGAGGCACATTTTCTGCCTGGTGCAATGTGTTTTTTTGCATCCGTTTTAGACTCATGCACGGCACAAAGCCTCACCTGCTCGGTGCTGCACTGATTACTTTTTTCGAGCCTACGAAAGGTGGATGTGTCATGGTGAAACCACCACAAAGCCCACGTAAAATACACAAAAGGTGACTTACCATTTTCATGCAGTTACAAAAAACAGTTCAGCAGTTGACCTGTGCTGAAAAATAACACAAGTCACAGCAAGTGCAAAATTCAGGGTCAATCTAATAAGCACTATAGAAAGAAGCAGGACCGAACATTTTCCACTTTGACAAAAAGATAACAAGGTTGTTACCCTGCGACACAGTCTATGCCTATGTCAATTTTCCAGAAGAAGAAGACACAAAAAGAGGATGATCTTCGTGCAAGCTGTCACAATCCTTGACTAGAGAAATATCATCAATTTTACAGACTCGGCAGGTACATCATGAAGGCAGTGTTGGACCAAATTGGATCTAGTTTGAAATCCAACACTGCCAAGTTCCATGCCATACTAGCTCATTTTCTTCTCTTGGAGATGCTCTACCTACTTGGCTCTGGGTCATTTCAGAGGACATATTTCAAAGTGGCTGACATCTCTCATAGTACACTCTCCGTTCCTGCCATCTGACGTTGATGTCAAACTAGTAGAGGTGAAGCAATGTACAGGTTTTTTGCAGTGACTGGTAATATTTCACTAGTCTCAAAGCCAAGTACTCTGGGAGTGCATATGATGCCACCATCTTTCAGTATTCTATCAGTCTCAGAGCCAAATGTATGGAAATGTATTATTGCTTGTTTAGCAGCTATGGAAATAAATCAATCCCAGAAATATTTTTTGTTATCTCTTCTGCTTCTGTGGGTGACTTAATGGCTGTGCTAAGAGAAATAAGGAGCCACACAGTTCATCATACATAAGGCATTGCATGACATAACCTCTGTGATACATCATCACATATGATATTTAACCATTGTGCATAAAGTGCAGCGAATACTACAATGCCATGGTACATTTCGCCCACATAGGAATCATGACAAATAAAACTCCCTATTCTGTTAAGTCCAATACACCTCCTGGCATCTGGAATTGGGGATCAATACAGAAGGGCAATGCAACACCTTTTGTGGAAACTTGTCTAGGACACAATGTCAAATTCTAACCTATTCACATAAGTACGTGTCCTTGTACATATGTTACATTGGGGGTTTGACACTCAGATAGCTATGCAAATATGTTACTCAAAAATAGAAAAAATGGGAGGTAGGTCAAGAAGATGTTGACTTGCAGGACTGTCACAAAGCTACACATGAAGTCGGTCCATTGCTCGCTATGCTATAGGATCCAAGCTGTACCTCAAGGAAGAGGTCTAATGAAGTGAAGCTGCAACTGATCTGGGGTTGCATGTCTTCCCTTCTTGTTGGAGACTCACCCGGCATTTCGTGTTGGACAGCCATCATGAGGAGTAAAGTCAGTACACATTCGCACAACGAGGGACTCTGTCTAGTGTGACACAGTGTGTGGAAAACTATGACCTGTAATGCTATGCCAACTGATTGCTTGTGGTTAGACTATTTGCAAACACTTTTTGTGTGTTTGGTGTATGTTTGTGACTGATGACATTGACTCCAAAGAGTATGGACATTCTAAATGGCATTCTTGACATATCAATTGAACAACTGCAAAGAAGAGCTACAGCATAGCCATGACAGGATACCAGGTGTGTATCCACATTGATATGGCATGTCAAAGGCACAAATGTAATTGACAATGTTGATATGCAATGCAATGGATCATAACCTACTCACTTAATCTACATAGATAAATACCGGTAAAAAAGGAGCTGTCTCGCTGAACCACACATAAAGAAACTCTGTTCCAAATGTGAAATGGCTTTTATCATATACACTTTGCATTCAGTTGGATATATAGCATCACTGTGGCTTAATCACTACAGTAGATTCCCACCCAAACATGCAATTTTAAAACAACCAAACCAGCAAAATTCACCAGTTATAGTTATCTCAAACAACTATAATTCACGCCACCAACATGCACAGTGTTGTTACCAATTATATCATTTAAGATGCTGCAGTCATATTTTCAATGATGTAATAGAACATGTCATGAGTGATGTAATACGGTGGCTAGTTAGCAGTGCATGGCATAGGCACAGCTTGGATTTACTGTAGGACTTGTGATAACTGGTGAATTTCAGTGGTTTTCGTCATAAAATGGTATGGTTTAGTTGATAATTTCACCTAAATATAGCACCCGTAAGCCTCTTTTTTTTCAGTAAAGTTCTAAATTTAAAATAATCAAAGTAACATATTATTAGAATTCCTATATATAGTGATAAAATTAACCTTTGTTTTTTTAGCATAAAGTAAGATGTCCATTGTCATGTGCCTGATTGGGTTGAGCGCAGGGCCTGTGCTCAACCCCCGCAGTTTCCCAATGCTCCGCCTCACATGACTGACTATGTCATAACATTTAAGAATATAAATGGTTTTAAAAGTAAGGCACACCTATTGGCTTTTTGAAAGGCTCAAAATACCAAAATATGAAACATAACATAACATCATAAGATACCATCAAGGGATCAGCTCATCAACATATGTAAACGCCTATGGGCTTTGCCAAAAGTCAGCATTATCTATAATCGAATGTATATTTCATAAATTCACACATTGCAATGTTCAATAAAAGTGATTCTCTCAAAATTATATTAATAAACTTTTTTTTTTAAAGCATGTCTTTAAGACTTTTTAAAAATATTTTTCAGCCACAAAGAGCAGCCATAGAATCAACCACAAGGAATTCCTGTACTCCAGCTGAGACATATACAGGTCCAGCTTGGAGAGCTTTAAACAAATATGGTAAGCTCTCCTGGGGTCATAGACTCAATGACCCAGGAGAATTACTATGTTTTAACATGTTGCTGAGGGGAGGCTGCTGCACTCTCTGCAGCCCTCCATAACATTAGAAACAAATGGTTGTTGGTGCCACCAGGAAGAAAAAAGAAAATATGTCATTTAAAAAGCCATTACAGGGCATTATGGGGTTCTACTTAAAGGAGCTGCTAATAATACATGAGCGGCCCCTGCTGCTCATGGCTTTTTCTATTTTAGTTTTTATGGGTGGTCAGATGCCCACCAGGGGCACCCATAACATGGTTTATGTTTGGGGGAAGTCCCAAGGCCACTGTGGGAGACAACCATTGCAGTTTTTCCGGGGGTACCCTGGTGCCACCCCCACTGTGGCACCCACAATTATTTTTAATTGGGGCTGCGAGAGGAGCCGCATTGCCCCTGCAGCTCCGCTGACTCCCCAGGCAGCTCCATTGCGGTGCCTGTGAGAGCTGGCTCTGTTTTTTTGCTCCCACCCAGGCAGGAACACTATTTGTTTCTGCTCATACCCAAACAAGAACAAAGTTTGTTCCCTTCCTGGGAGTGTGTGTGCATGGAGCAAAGTTTATATTCCCTGTTGGCATTCTTCTGGGCAACACAGCAGTATATAATTGTGAAGGTGTTGTGTAAATTCTAATTTCAAGTTATAACTATAGCTTTAAAATGTCTAATGTTTGTGTAGTTTACGTTTGGTCTGTATAAAAATAATATAAATAAAGGTATAGTAATGTAAAGGTGGTGTGTAAATCAAAAATGTAACTTATAAGTGTAACTTAAGAATTTCTAACATGCGTGTAGTTTAAGTTTGGTTTGTTTAAAAAGAATAAATTAAGTTTACGGTTTAACTTTTTTTTCAATTAATTTTAATGTGGGTTTTTTGTAATAAAAATGTGTTTCCGATCGTAGCATCCAATGTCGTTGAGAGAAGTGTCATTAACTGGAGTGTCGTTCAACAGAGTGAAAGAGATTGTTGCTCAGTAAAATGACACAGACTGTAGTATCATACAGTCTAGTAGAGTAGAGTGGAGTTGTGCAGCATACAGTGGAGTAAAGTCTCATAGAGAGGAGTGGCTTGTTGTAGAATACAGAAGGGTGAAGTGCAGTAGAGTGGAGAGGCATTTTGTAGACTCGAATAAACTGTCATAAATTGGAGTGGCGTCTTGGACAGTACAGTGGAGTGGTGTGTCGTTCAGTATTTGAAATTGTCGTAGAATGGAGTAGAGTGTTGTACAGTGGAGTGTATGACCATAAACTGGAGTGGAGGATTACATTGTGGAAGAGAGTGTAGTTGCATACAGTGGAATATAGTGTGGTAGAATGGAGTGGTGTAGAGTGCAGTATTTTACAGTGGCATTGAGTGGGGTAAAGTGTTGTGTGGTGGAGTAGAGTAGAGTGGAGTCCAGTGTAGGGGTGTAGCATAAAGTCTCGTAGCATGTAGTAGAGTAGAGTGCTGTGGAGTGGAGTAGATTCGACTGGCATAGCATACAGTGGAGTAAGTGTTATAGAGTATATTGGTTTGTCATACAGTGGAGTGGACTGGTGTGTTGTTGAGTGTTAGAAAGTGTTGTAGAGCGGAGTGTAACAAGGTGGATTACAGTGTTGTACAGTGTAGTGGCATGGAGTATATTAGAGTGTGGTACAGTATGGTTAAATGGAATGGCATAGCCTGTCATAGAGATGAATGGCACATAGTAGCGTACAGTAGATTGGTGTAGAATGCAGTAGTGGATTTGAGTGGAGTAGTGTGTCATAGAGTAGAATATAGTAAACTAGGGTGAAGCAGCATAGAAGGAGTTGTTGGAGAGTGTAGAGAGTAGAGTGTTATATAGTGGCATAGAATAAAGTAGAATATTGTAGACTTGTATTCACAGGAGTACATTTTTGTACAGTGGAGTGCAATAGAGTGGAGTATAGTGTGGTAGAGTGGAGCGGTGTAGACTGTTGTTGAATGGAGTACAGAGTTGTGGAGTACAGTACAGTGGCATGAAGAGGAGGTGGGTAGGGTGGAATGGCATGCAGTGGAATAGATGAAGTGGCGTGGCATGGAGTGGAGTAGCATAGATCAGAGTAGGGTGGAGTGGGATGGTGTACAATAGAATAGTGAACAGTGGAGAGGCGTACAGTCAAGTGGTGTAGAGTGGAGTGAAATAGAGTGAAATTGAGTAGAGTGGAATGGCATAGAGTGATGATAAGTACAGTGCAATACCGTAGAGTAGATTTTGGTAGAGTGAAGTGGTGTACAGTGCAGTGGCGTTTGCTGGAGTGGTGTACAGTGGAGTGACATTGAGTGGAATAGCGTACAGTGGAGTGGAAAACAGTGGAATAACATATAGTGGAGTGGCATATAAGGGAGCGGTGTACAGTAGAGTGGCATACAGAGAATAGTGTACAGTGGAGTGGTGTAAAGTGAATTAGCATAGAGTGCAGTAGCATTAAATGGAGTGGAGTTGACTGGAGTGGCGTAGATGTGTGGCATAAAGTGGAGTTGCATAGAGTGGAGTAGCATACAGTGGAGTGGCATAGATTGTAATAGTGTACAGTGGAACGGCATATAGAGGAATAGCGTGCAGTTGGGAAGCATAGAGTGGAGTGGGGTAAGGTGGTGTGACATAGAGTGGAGTAGCGTAAAGTGGAGTGGGGTAGGGTATAGTTGCGTACAGTGGAATAGCATATAGTAGAGTGGCATAGAGGGGATTGGGGTACAGTGGAGTCGTACAGACTGAAGTGGTATGCAGTGAAGTAGCCTGTAGTGGAGTAGCGTACAGTGCAGTGTTATAGAGTGGAGTGGCATATACTGAAGTAGCATACAGTGGAGTGGTGAAAAGTGGAGCAGCATGGAGTGGGGTAAAGTGTAATAGCATGGAGTGATTTGGCATAGAGTGAAGTGGGGTAGAGTAGAGTGGTGCACAGCGGTGTGAGCTAGAGTATAGTGGTATACAATGGAATTGCAGAGAGTAGAGCGGCATATAGTGAAAAAGCATAAAGTGGAATTGCGTAGAGTTGAGTGGTGTGAACTGGAGTAGTGTAGAGTGTAATATAAACAGTGGAGTGGCATAGAGGGGAGTTGCATACAGTGGGATAGAGTACAGAGCAGTAGCATAGGTGAGTGGCAGTTAGTAGATTGCTGTAGATTGGTGTGGCATACAGTAAAGTGGCATAGAGTAGAATTGGGTAGAGTGAAGTGGCATAAAATGGAGTGGGGTATAGTGGATAGGGGTAGAGTGGAGTGGTGGAACCGGAATTCCTTTTAAATAACAAGCTAAATTATGCTTTGAAGTATTACATGCGCTGTGAATTTTAAACTGTTTACAAACAAGTGAATGCCTGAGAGCTGCATTCCTCTCCAATAATAAAAACGTCCTTATTAGTACGTTCACAATGATATGTAAAGGGAAGGGATCCTAATTCAAGAATAAAGCTGCTTCCAAGTGCTTCATATCTACCTACAGTGTAATGTTTCATGCAAGCTGTGAATTGAAATGTCAAGATAGGCAGTGAAATAACACAGTGTAATAACCACAAAACGGAAGGCATTTCAGCTAAGGTGAATGGGAGTTATTCTAATTTTTCTAAATGCAGCATTGTGTAAGTTGCATCTTTCATGGACATCAATTGTTGTTTACGTGTTAACTTAAAAGGCAGAAATAAATCACTGCAATTCAAAAAATGTCATAGAAGTGCCCATGGCTTGCCCATATACAAATCTGTTAGAATGTGGGGATTTAGGACTTAAAAGAAAATCTGATAAATTCATGTTTAAGAACAGTAGAGAAAGATGTTGTTTCACTGCATAACCTTCCTACCGAATAGGTGGTAAAAATACCATAGTGTGTTGATTGTGAGTATCAGGAATCAGGTCCACCCGATTTATTCCCAGGTGTGGAAATAAAAAAATAAGCATGAAAACCAATTGTGTCCACTGGCCTCAGCAAACACTGCCAAGACACACAAATTTGAAATGTAATGTACCATTCTGCACCATGCTATTTAATTGATCTTCAGTGTAGTTTGTCAAATGCTGCCAATTATCAAAATGGGCAACAGAGGGACTGGTCGGGGCATTCATTTCTTTAATTTTCACCAATCCCAGACAGGTAGTCCGTTGGATTGTATCATTCATGAAAGTGCTTTGTGTAGGAAAACAGGCTTAAAATAAGGTTCCCAGCCCTGATTCTGCCAAGACTTCGTACCCCAAATCGATTTCAAATCAATGTTGTACTTCCAGCAATCATAGCCTTTATGGGCTGACTGGTTGACAAACTAAGCTGTATAGATGAGTTTAGTCTGAGTAAGCGTATTTATTTTGGTTTGTTCGGAACTACTTTTAAATATTATGACGTGTTGTCTGAAGTGTCATATCCCAGAAATATGTGGACTTATCTTTTTGCTCTTTGGAACTCCTTTGTGGGGGAGTTGGACTATGTTCTCATTGTGTATGATTGAAATGGGTATGCTGAACATATCAGCATAATTAGATGAATTAAAATATAGATCCTCTGATTCAAAAACAGTATAATACCATTGTTCAGAAAGCATAGAATTTACAGTGTCAACATCCCAATCATCCGAATGTAACCCTGGTACTATTACATCACCCATAGAAACTTTGAACACATATGGTATCTGCAGGATCTCTGTAGGGCCAAATTTGTCCAAAGGAATCTTATCCCACACAATTCCTTCAGTAATCGAAACCTCTGAAATGTTGGCGAGGGACAAGTCTCTTTTCAGTTTGTGCGATGAAGAAGGGGTGAACCAACACCCCATCGACCAGTTCTGCAGCAGAATATTCCAGGACGTAATGGCCATTGATTATCAAGAAATAAACAGTCACAAATCCAATCCAAATGAATATAAAAAGCAAGGAGAATATGATCCAGACATAGATCAAAGGCAGGACTAGATAAGTGCATTTTAATCATGAAATAAAAACACAAATCCGTGCTGGAGGTGGATGCAACACAGACAAACTGTCTGAAGAAAAATCATCTTGATCCATATAGTACCCAGAGGTACTCAGCTGGAAAACAGAAGGCTGTGACTCAGCAGTAAGGCTAAAAAAATCCAGTTCGGAAATATTCGCCAATGGTGGATTGGTATAAATGACATCCGTTGTAGAAGACATAATAGTAGAATCTGGAATTATGTTGGTTAAATTGTCGGGAGAGGTCTCAGCCTCCCCCCCTCCCCAGCATGGGAGAATCAGCATTAGAGGTACTCACAGGCTGTAAAGGAAAGTCTTATGGAACAGCATGCACACTTTGTGGCATACTATGGAGAATCAGCCACATGGTGTAGCATGACATGTTCAATGGAGACAAAGCATTTGTCTTTATATCCCGGAAGTGGTGGCAAAATCACAGTCCGAGTACCTTGTATGACAATGACTGGAACAGGAGCACGGTACGTAGGGTCAAATTCCTTTTTGATTGCCACCTTTTCCTGAACCAGATCACCAATTTTGGAAGCCACCCCGAAACTGGAAGTTGATCCTCAGTACTCAAAGAGAGAGATGCAGGCAAGTGCTTGTTAGATTGTGTGGCATGGAACATTTGTAGGTCCTGTAAGATAGCAGAATTGTTATCAACCTCAAAGGATGGGGATCCTGCCACAATGTCTGAACTGTCGAGGTCTGAGCATACATCTTGATGCCAAAAAGCACTTCATAAGAGGTCTGCCCACCCAGAGATCTTTTGAGGAGGTTATTTAATGCACGTTCAACCAGCCAAGCCCTGTACCTAATACCCTTTCCGTTAAGGACTGCTTTAAGTCAGGGTTCATTCTTTCCACAAAAGAATTGCCCTCAGGCCTACATGGTGAAGAATAATGCACTTGAACACTCATGAACTTAATCGAATCACAGTACACCTTAGAAGCGAAAGCAGGACATTGGTCCGAATGGAATGCATAGCAGGTATAAGTTCTGATAAAGACTTACAAGTCCTTAATAATAGTTCAAGCACTGTGGCAGGACCCAGAGGAACCTAGAGCTAGTAACAACTACAACCAAAATATATTTGAACACAGTATCTGAAATCAGTGGTCCACAATGATCTAAGTAAATACAGCCAAAGTGCTTGTTGGAAATAAAGAGATGTGTCTGTGGGGGTCGAGACACAGTGGAACCTTTGATCTGCTGACATATGTCACAACACAAAACATATCTTCTGGTTTGTTAGTATAGACCTTGCCACCAATAATGTCACTGCAAGAGCGAAATAGTGGCAGACTCTCCCACTGAGCAGAAGCTACACCTTCATGTGGGGCTTCAATCAGGTCATGTCTGCGTTGGGTATCACATGATCACCAATACTTGGAATAGTGATAAAAGTAACATTGTGGTCAACTAAGTGATAAGAATATTTAGAAGGAAAGCCCTTCGGTAAAGGGGTGTCATTCTGAAAAGAATTCACGGAAGCCAAGATATAATTGTCGATACGAGTTTTAGAGCAGGTTACCGCCATTATTTTTGCTGTGGCTACTGCAGATTTGGCTGCTTCATCAACCAGGGGAATTTAACCACAGTGTGTGCTCCCACACATTGATGACTCAATGTACATATAACATGAGTTTGTGTCAACTTATCTTTAAGATCTGCCGCTTTAACCCAAAGCAGTTTATGCTTGATTGTGCTACCCTTTGAGTCTTGGAACTCATTTTGTTGCCAAAAATGTAAATTATCATTAAAAGATTGTACACAATAATATGAATCACACACAATAAATGTGGGGAATTTAGGATCTGTATTTTCAAGTGCAAGTAGTAAAGCCTTCAGTTCATCCAATCGCACAGTGCTGTCTCCTAGAGACTGTGTGCGAGTTGTTTGGGGGTGAACAGCACTATCTAACATAGTACCAATAACGATGGTGCATGCAGAGGAATACTGCTGCTTAGAACCTATAGCAGGTTGTGCTGAACATCAGTATTGTCGTGTAGTTCCAGAAACCTATAGAGGATCTGCTTGTTTAGACAACATACACTGTAGGATTAGGGTCAGACTGCTTCTAGACACCCCTACCGAGTATGTTATCCTGTATACCAGCTAGCTCACAGTGCCACTAGAAACCCCTCTTACCAAGGGGAGAATAGATCTTAGCAACTATCGAACATGACAACCCTGATCCCTCAGAATCGTGGAAACAGTGTACTACTTTTCGCTCAGTCACTCGTGCTCACTTCATCTCAGAGAGATACACTGAATAAACGGTGGGGACGTTTTTCAAAAATCATTTATTGAACCAGCGTCATTCTAGTGTAAAATAGGTGTGCTGAAACAACCATTAGACAGTAACAGATATAAATGATTAAAAGCACTAACAGAGTAAAAGGATCGTAGATTTCTACAATTGTGCGAAAACAATGAATACAGGCAAGTATATGAAGTACATGACGATAAAAAATGCGTACTCCTACGATGCGACCTTAACTAGATGTACCTAAGTGTATCTAGCATGTGTGTAGGTGTAAAAGCCAAGAATCCCTCTAGGATAGTCAACCTCATTACCTGAAGCGAGAGACTGTGGGACCCCGTCTTGGTCTCGAGACGCACAACCCTCAAGGGATGTCAGACCACTGCGAGCTGGAGTGTCTGCGTGCAGGAGCCTCAGCATCTCACGTCAGTGTGTCGCATAGAGGTTCTTTTCTCCTCTGATTACCTTAGCAAGAGATGCTGTATATATACCCAAAGTGATACCCCCTGGGGATATACCTCGCTGTGTCATGTCGGACTAGGATGACAGAAGGAATGACCCTTATGCATAGCTATTATGCAGGAGATGGTCGGCCTGCTGGCCTGCTGTGATTCCAAGAATCATCATGCATAATGAATGAGGCTTAAACTTTTGGGAGAAAACCCCATGTCATCGCTGGAAATTAACGTAACTAGGTAGAAGGTCAGTACTAAGAACCGTTATGCAGTGTAATGGTAGGGGAGAATATAGGTGAAAGGTTAGGTGACTACCTGAGCCTATATTGGGTGTACCTATATGGAACATAACAGTATGCATTATATATTTATATTGATCAAGAGGCAGAACTGAAGAAGGTAAAGGATAAACTTGCACATATTGCAAACATTCTTGAATTTGTAAGGAAGGGTAAAAGATGAAGTCTACATCCACGGCTGTTAAGGACGTAACCCAATGGATACAATGAGAATGGAGGGCTTTTGCATTTAGGAATGCTGGCTTTGGTGACAGCCTCTAAGCTGGCACTGTAGAAATAACAATAATGTGTTTTCTCTGAGCAACTGGCTGTTCTTTAAGGATGGCCTTCTGCACAGCA
This sequence comes from Triturus cristatus, assembly GCF_964204655.1. Lineage (NCBI taxonomy): Eukaryota > Metazoa > Chordata > Amphibia > Caudata > Salamandridae > Triturus > Triturus cristatus. Next base: position 942,069,614 of record NC_140593.1, read on the forward strand.
ATCAGTATTTTTACAGTAGAAGCAAAACACATTTCTGCAGTGGAATATAAATGTGATTTATATGCTATAGGAAACTGTTTCACCTTTGTTAAAGGTGACATATGTAAATCCAATTGCACCCGGCAAAATGTGGATGACTACATTTGTGGTATTGACACGCGTATGTAAATGGCATATTTCAAGTAAGTCAGATTATAAAGATCTGAGTGTGTCAGTGTGTTCTGACATCCAAATGGAAAATCAGAATGTATTAAGGCATAATGTGGCTTAGTACATTGTGCATAATCAGGTATGTATTTTCTGCCAAAATTCTGAAATTAGGAATCCTAACTTTACTACTACTAAATGCCTTTTGTGAATACCGAAAGTCCTAAAGTTAGGATTTTGTCTCAGTTTAACAGCAGTAAAGTTAGGAATCCTAACTTTACTACTACTAAATGCCTTTTGTGAATACCGAAAGTCCTAAAGTTAGGATTTTGTCTCAGATTACTTTTGTGAATCGGGCCCTGTAACTTTTTAGGTGTACTTTGAGGCTACAACTGTTTCACATTTCATCAGAAAGTTAGGATCAATACTCTTTCCCTCATTGGTAAGTTTAATCCTAAGAAAAGGACACTCATAAAAGCTATGTTTGATTTGTTGAAGGTAAACTTGTAGTCAAGTTGAGCAAATCGCAGTATAATGTGATCAACCCAGCTAGATGGAGGTTTAATTCATTGTCCGTCAGGTAGATATCATCTACAAAGGAAAGAGCATATGGGGCAATTTCATGATGAATCGACACATCCAAAGTGGTTATCTATTTTTTACGGACTACGTTGTAACTGAGAGCTGCACTGTGTATATTTTGCACTCCAAATGTGCGTGTATGACCATTCAAATTTCTTTAGTCTAAGACAATGCAAGAGGAATGATCAGGTTTCAGAACAGGAAAAAGAGGATTAGTTATTTCAGATACACAGGGTTCAATTATTCCATTGTACTCAAGTTTGGAAAGAATTTCCATAACGGGTGCTTTAGAATCTCATTAAGTAGGATACTATGGTTGTACTTGAGGTGTACATCATAAAGGAATGATATGATAAGGAGAATGCTTATCCCAACAAGTATGATTACGATAAAGTGCAGGGTCTAATGCAAGGACCCATTCAGGAGCATAAGCTTGTTTAAATTCATCAGGGACAAGGTGTGAAACAGAAGGTCGAATGACATCTTCACCCTGGAGGAGATGCAAGAATAAAGGTGAGGGCCAATCGACCTCTGCCAAAAGTATGTCATAAGACATGGTTAAGTTGTCCCAAATATCACTTTAATAGTGCTTTTAGCGTCACCTTCAATTTGAATACCTAAGTGATATAGTCTATTCCGATGGGCAACGCGGGTGTCTGCAGTTTCAACTGTAATTAATGTGCCAGTTGCTGTCGCTACCAGAAACTGGGGGAGTGTCCAGCATACTATGGTGACTTCTGCCACGCTGTTGAGGAGAGTTAACACCCAACTCCTGTTTAGGAGGAGGGTTCTCACTGGCTATGACATATTTAGCACTTAAAGCTGCAACTATCTTTTTCTGAAAAAGGAGTTTATATGGAGGATTCCTGTCCTACTTCTTTATCTTCACGTCAGACGAGCGTTGTGTCTCCCTTTTTGGTTTCAGATACTTTTCTTGTCTACGGTCAGATTGTCCTCCTCTGTTGTATTGTTAAGCAGATGATTCCAGAAAGGAATGAGGAGAATGTTTATCAGATGCCTGATACCTGTCTGGAGTCTTTATTTTAGTGTGATCACGAAAATCGTATTGTCTTTCAGAGGACTCCGGGAGCTGGAGAACCTCCAAGTTGTCTACCTTTCCGTTGTTGTTTAGATTTATCTCATGGTTTTTTAGCAAAGTCATAGGGTAGTCTGGCATCCTTGTCCAAGGTAGGCTTGTCAAGTAGTGGCACTGAAGGTCTGGTTCCAAAACTATTGTGTCCTAAGGACACATATACATTAAAAATGATACCTGGCAACATTCGCGGTCGGCTACTGCCACCATGGCAAGTCACTGGCATATAGCCAAAGACTCTGCTTCATCTTTAACATTAGAAAGAATAATTTCAGAGACAATGGGATAATTACCCATAAGTTTCATCCCCAAATCGAAGGCAGGACCGGCCCTATGCTCATTCTATATTTGTGTGAGGAATTTCAGTTGAACGGCCATCGAAGGAGTGCCATGACAACGAGTGTAGACTGTGGCAAAAATAGTCACCCAGGGGTTGCAATCAGCTAGAGTGGGAACCAGTCCAGTAGGCAAGCACATAGGTAAAATTCTGTGCTTGTCCTGTGGTCCCGTAAGGGGAAACACAAATTCCTGTTGATCGATTTTTTTGGGCTATCCAAAGTGGCATTTCCTCACCCTTAGTGGGCGTTTGCCCATATTTGAATGAACAATTACAGGACTTATTACAGGCACTGCAGGCAGCTGGGCTTGTGCTTGCAGGCCAAGTCGAGCTGGACCAGCTAGTAATGTATGTGAAATAAATTGTGATAGTCACTGATATAGGACAACAATAACATTATACAAAGCACTGGTTTGTACTAGATTCAAATTACTGAAATCTGGATACAGTGTATATCCAGCCAATGCTGGCCAGGTGGCCCCATCACTCCTGAGAGAACTGTGTTCCCAGACTGTAAGATAAATATCAACAAGAGCATAAGGTCGAAATGCTGCAGGTGCATGGGGAAATATATATTCCGGGCAAGTGTTAATGTTACCATCCACAGCCTGAAAGGTGACCAGAAATTGAAAAACTTCAAAGCGGAATGCAGCATCTGCTTCAAGCATTAAAAATTACAGGAGCCCCCACAGTAGGGGCTCCATATTGTTGTAAATGGGCATATACTGCACATTGGCAAGTGGCCGCAATCGCAATAGATTGCGCTATAAGCAATTTTTTTACTGATTCAAAGCGTTGCACAAACAGGGTATAAAAGCTTTTAATATTCAAGCTTGAAAATCCAACTGAACTAGGTGCTACCTATAAACTGTGGAGGATCCCCAACACCACAGATGTCTCTGATAGAAGGTGTGATGGTATTGTGAGTGGCTGTATGAGTGAGTGAGTGGATGTGTGTGTAGACTTATGAATCAGTGAAGTGAGTGGGGGTAAAAGTACTGGTATGGATGTGTGAATGGGTTTGAGAATGGTAGTGTGGAAGATGAAGTGGGTGTATGAAAGGTTATATTGGGTGTGAGTGGGCACGTCAGAGATTCTGTGGATGATGTAATCAGAGATGTCCTTTGAGATGTCAGGAGTGATCTCATCAGTTATGTTACTGACCATGTCATGAGTGATGTAATATGTGAGGTCATAAACAGTACATTGCGGGGGCGCAAGTTATAGTTACCTCACTAACTATAACTGCGGCATTTTACTGGTTTGTACGAGCAAAATCTGATCCTAACTATAATGTCCCTGTAACCTTTGTTTTTTTCAGCTTGCACAGCGATAGGATGGAAGTTACCTATTTTCCATTGGACTTGTTCCTTCTGGTGTGTTGGTCCTAACGCTTGTGCAAGTACGGCACTGCTTTGTTTTTTTGTTCTTTCAATTACTTTAACATTTTTAATGACTAGTTTTATGCTCATTGCCATTATACGTAGCTGATGTTACCTTCTCTGAGTCCCTGACTCTTCGGTCCACCGCGGGTGTTCTCCGATTGAGCGGAGAGAGCGCTGACTCTTTTCTGTCTCTGCTGGCTGCCATTTTAGGCAGTTGTCGGTCCAGCTTTGTTTTTTTCCTACTTCCGGGGAAGAGCACTTACATTCACTGGAAACCCCGGTGCACAGTGGACGCTTGTGCAAGTAAGGCGCTGCTTTGTTTTATTGTTCTTTTAATTACTTTAACATTTTTTACGACTAGTTTTATGTTCGTTGCCATTGTACGTAGCTGATTTTACCTTCTCAGAGTCCCTGACTCTCCGGTCTGCCGTGGGTGTTCACCGATTGAGCGGAGAGAGCGCTGACTCTTTTCTGTTTCTGCTGGCCGGCATTTTAGGCAGTTGGCAGTCCAGGTATGTTTTTTTCTTACTTCTGGGGGGTGCACTTAAATTCAATGGAAACCCTGGTGTGCAGTGGGTGCGCTGCTGGCGCCGAAGGTATGCCTAAGGCAAGCCCGTCTGCACCCATCTGCGCCTGGATCGGGCCCAGGGCCCGAGACCCTGGCCGTTTTGGTTCTGGGCATCTTACCCAAGAAACTATTATAGCGCTGAATAAAGGCAAGAGGTAAAACTGTATTAACGTTGATTTCTCCCCTTTAAAGTCTAACTCAGCTATGCATTCCTTAACATGCGACCTAAAGGTAATGGCCAAAGCTAGCAAGCTTTAACTGAGACCAATTCCCATTTACACAAAAGAGCTATTATCACCACTAGTAAAAAAACAAGGAACAAATGTCAGAAAAATAAAACATTAAAGGAATCTAGCAAAGATGCCAATAAAATAACAAACTTGTTATCCTGTGTATTACTAAACAGCAGATCCTTAATAAAGCATAGCTGTGAATTCCATTTATTTATGGAAAAACACAGACCCATGCTTGTTTTTCTTACTGAAACATGGGCTGACTCCACCTGTGATATAGATATACAGGCAGCGTTACCACATGGTTTCAACATCCATAGATATGATAGAGAATTTAAAAGTGGAGGAGGAGTAGCAGTCATTGCTAGAGAAGACTTAATATCTAGCTGCCAACCCTCACTATCCTCTTTTGGAGAAATGATCTCATTCTCTATAGAGATCAATAAGCAACAATCATTCAAGGGCATAGTCCTATATTAACCACCGAGCCCAAAAAAGATTTTCTTCAGGAAATAGCTTGTGTTTTAGAAAATGTTATCCTAGAAACAAACTATACAGTCCTGGGAGATTTTAATTACCATTTAGAGGTAAACTCTGATTCTGATACTGCCGCACACCTTCAAACTCTACCGGCACTAGGCCTCGACCAAATCGTTCAAGAACCAACACATCAGGCAGGTCACACCTTGGATGGGATTTTCACTAATAAAGCCAACCTAGTCAATATAAAGACCTCTCAGATAGCATGGTCCGACCATAGAGCAGTCTTTATTTATATGTCACTCCCGCAATCTAAATCCAATAGGGAAAAACTACCATCTACTTTCCTTTCACGAAACTGGCGGATTGTGCAATCAGATTATCTTAATAAAATACTTGAGAACACAACTTTAGTGTCAGCAAACAATGTGGAGGTTGCAGCCAAACAATATAAACACTGGCTGAAAACCACATCAAATCAAGTTTCTCCCGTTAAAATGGTTAAAATAAAACGACAAAGTCCTTCGCCCCTTGGTTCTCATCGGAACATAGGAAATGTAAGCAAAATTGCAGGAATCAGGAAAGAAGGTGGAGAACGACCTACAAAGAGGAAGAGGAAGAAAAATATAAACAATTTATAGCCATATATAAAGATCTTATCTTGAAAGACAAGGCAGAGTATTTCACAAAGAAGATCAAGGAAGCCAAAGAATCAACAAAAGAGCTTTCTTGGACAGTCACAGAGCTAACAAGTAATTGGAACCAAAAATCTCTGACTGCAAATCAATCTTTCTGTGATTCATTGGTAGATTTCTTATTAGAAAAAGTCGAGTCAATCTTTAAAAAATTCTCTAATTCTAAACTATTGCCTACTCTAGTATCTGCTAATATGAGCAATCAGCCTCTTGATGCAACCAAAACTATGGCAGAATTTGTTACCCGTCAGTTGAATTTATTAGAAATCTATTAGAAACTGCCACCTCTGGTTCACCGTATGACCCATGTCCGTCTAACTTAACTAAACTGGCAGCAGATGTCATTGCATCTAAATTAACACCTATCTATCAATCATGTGCAAAACAGGCATCTTCCCAAACATTTGGAAAAAAGCAGCCTTGATCCCTCTTCTAAAAAAGGCCTCACTTGACGAAAATGACCCTAGCAACTATCGTCCCATTTCCTGTTTCCCACTACCAGCTAAAATAGCTGAGAAATTTCTAAATGAACAGCTGGTGTCTTTTATTGAAGCTAATAAACTCCTTGATGATACCCAGTCTGGCTTTCGGAAGGGACATAGTATGGAGACAGCTTTGCTCAAGGCAACCGAAGAGATCCGTCAGGTTCTAGATAAGGGAAAAGAGGCAGCCCTTATCCTGCTAGACCTCTCGGCGGCTTTTGACACTGTTAATCATAAACTACTGCTAAGCCGATTAACAACCAATGGGGTCACAGGTTCTGCCTGGAATCTGCTAAAATCCTATTTAACGGATCAGGAGTGCATAGTAAAGTTGGAGAATTTTGCTTCCCACTCATTCTCCCTTTCATGTGGAGTCCGGCAGGGATCCTCGTGAATGCCTATTCTTTTTAACATCTGTGTCTCCCCATTAGCAGATCTGATAAGAAGCTTTGGATTTTCGCTTACATCCTATGCCGATGACACTCAAATTGTTGTCTCCATAGGAAAAACCAATGCTGGTACAGGAAGTAGATTTCATGATTGCATGCTGGCTGCCCATGATTGGATGAACAGCAACTGCCTTAAACTAAATACAGAAAAAAATGAAGTCTTACATTTTGGACCACAATCATCCTTTTGGTATCCATTAGCTTGGCCAGCTATCATGGGCCCCATCCCCCTCCCAGTAGAAAAGGCTTAAAACTTGGGAGTGATTATTGACTATAAAATCAACTTTACTGACCATGTAAATAAAATTACTTCTTCCATATTTAACACTCAACACTCTCAGAATAATTTTAAAAGTTTTGCTTTTTATACCCCCTAATCTGCAAAAGACATTAGTTACCTCTCTAATCCTGTCTAAAATCGAGTACTGCAATAGTCTGCTTCTGACCACTCATAAGTACAATATTAACAAACTCCACATCCTGAAAAATCCTGCAGCTAGACTTTTGCTGAAAATGTCTACATTCTGTTCAGTGTCACAAGATCTAAAAAATCTGCATTGGCTTCCCATTAAACAAGGAATCACCTTTGAGGTATTGTGTCTAGCTTACAAGGCAGTTCATGATCTTGGTCCTGACTTCTTGAATCAGAGCTTCAAACAGTATCTCCCTGCCAGAAATCTTCGATCAGCAGAGGCAAAATTACTAGTACTGGCTAGATTTAAACAAGTACGATGGGGCGGAAAAAACATTGTGCTTGAAGCATCTAAAGCATGGAACTTACTTCCTCTCTGTATAAAGACAGCACGCAGCCTCCTTGCCTTCAGGAAAGCTGTAAAAACCTGGTTATTCAGATCTTAATATTTTTCTGCAGTCCTTTCTTGACATACGCAGCCGGAACTGTATAGCGCTTAGACGCCTCAGGGCAATAATGCGCTCTATAAATCCAGATAACATAACATAAGAATGCAATATGTGTGCCATCATGTGATCCAACAGAATTTTATTTGGGGCCCAATTTATGCTATCCTGCCTTCACATTGGCTAAATCCTCATTGTGTATGAACTTTATGTAGCTGTTGATGTGTCTCCTCATTGTAGGCCAAAGTGCTTGTGGCACACAACTGACATTTGTTTGTGACATCCCACCTGATGCAACCAATGTTGGATTGAAATGACCCTGTGGTCATAAAGTGTTGTACTGACTTGTGCCTTTTTATTTGTTTATTTGATGTATAATTTCTTTTGTGAGATTGGAAATATGTCTCCAGCTTATGATGTAGACCTAATTTATTATTGCGTATTGTGTAGGATATTGTCTGAAAGTCTGCAACTGATTATGTGATCACTGACATAGCTGAGTCATGTCTTATTTGATATGTTTTTAACATCATTCCCACCTATGATTTGAATAATGGAAAAAAGATGTTATCAGACCAAACACTTGTATATATGTGATGTTGTGACATGGTAGTGATCCTGAGTTGGACATTGTTTACACACAACATATCTATGCTTCCAGAATTCCCTAGTTTTGACAGTGCAAAGTTTACATGGTAGTACATTCACATATGTGAGAATTACAACAGGAGACAGTGATTTGGTGGCGTGTGTTTTTAATGAGGTGAACAAGGATAAGATCAGGAAATTAAACTAAAAATTACACAATGGAAACAAAAAGTGAAGTCTTCAGTCATGGTGGATTAAACCATTGTAGTAGAGTCCAAATTGTCTGGAGGCTAAAGTCCAACATCTTCCCATCAGATATGGAAAAGTAGGCAGGAATAGACCACAAGGTGAATGTGTAGCACACACAGGAGGACATTAGGGGCAAGGTTGCTTCCTGGCACTGGTGGGTGTCTTATCATCCCCACCTCCTGGATTTTTGGATGGACATTCCCTCTTTATACCACAGGGGGGATCCGCAGCTGCAGAGACAGGGGTGCATGTATGTGTGTCTTCCTATGAGAGGGCCTTCCTGTGGCAGATGTAGACGGCTTGGATTTATTTTTACCACAAGAAGGGGTAAATGCAGGTGGAAAAGCTCCGCATAGGGTGGTGTTGATGTCCTGCAGCACCCCAACCAGTGATGCCATGTTGGTGCTGATGCCTGCCAACTCAGTGTATATGCTTGCCACCTCGGTGCATATGCCGGCAACATCCTGATATGTGTCCCTCTGCAGCTCCTTCATTGCCTAGGTTTTGGTCAATACCTGACCTATGACACTTTGGGAGCCCTGGTAGACTCCCAGGACTTGGCAGATGGCAGCCTGGGTGTCTATGGCCCCAGTGGGCTCACTTTGTAGGCCCACAGTTACCCTCCCACTAATCTTACCCCCACAGGCATGTGCCCTGGGCACAGATTGCACCCTCTCACTGGGCACAGGTTCCTCAGTTACCGGGGTGGTGATAGTCGGCTCATAATTCAAGACTGGGGCACAGGATGGTACTGACTGTGCTAGGTGCACAGGTAGGAGGTGCAGTGGTTGCCTGCGTTGTTGCAGCTGTGGTGGGAGGTGTTGTTGTGGGCACAGTGAGCCCCACTGTTGCCATCTGGCCAGGCTGACCAGGTGGGCCAGGACCGTCATCCATGTCCACCTCTTCAGGAGCATTGTCATCACTGAGGGCTTCATCCTGGAGTTGAGAGGAACTCTGTTCAGTTTCCAACCTCTATGCAAGTGCTGTGGTGGATCGGCCTGTTGAGAAATAGAGAACATTGTTATTGGTGGAAGTGAGATATCTACATCCACGTTATTGGTGTCAAAGTAAATGGGGACCTAGAATGGAACAAAATAGATAGAGATTAGTATTGTCATCTATTTGTGTGTAGCTGACGTTGGTTACTAGACATTTGAAGACATTCAATAGATGTAGATTTAATCAGCTCATTAGCTGTGCAGATATGTGGCATTTTGACTTTAGGGTTAGAAATGACATCTACAAAACTCTGCTACAAACACAGTGTAGTAATAACATGCATTTGTCCATTCCAATGCCTAATTGTGTATAATACAGGCAAACAAACAGCTTGGTTGTATATTTAGCTTTGTTCATCCTATGAAGAGTGCAGTGTCAAGGGGTCACTAGGCACTGCTAATCAGCTGAGTTTCCTTCATGGCTTACATATATTAGGGGTTCACCGTTGTTAAGGTGTCACTCATGCTATCAATAGTTTCCGTTGATGAGACCAGGACACCATTAAGCAAAGGATTCAGACAAGTATCTGAGTGGAGCATTGCCCTTACATTGCACAGTCCATGACGAGTGAAGATCAATAGTACCATGGCAGACAAGTGAGAAGGGGCAAAAGGAGTCTAGCATATTGGTTAGGGTTGCAGTGACAGGTCCTCGTGGCACTTGTAGACACTTCAATCTCACGTTAACAAGACTTGACAAATGGTTTCCGTCATGATGTGTGAAGATCAGTTGTAACATGGCAGACAAATGAGAAGGGGCAAAAGCAGTCTAGCCTCTTGGTTAGAGTTGCAGTGACAGGGCCTCATGGTAGTTGTAGTCACTTAAATCTCGCTTTACCAACACTTTGCAAACAATTAGTGTGCCATACCTGTTAGCAACATGCATTTGAGACGGACCATGCTTTTAAATATTCACAAATATCCTGGGTCCTGGATTGATATTTTTTATGGTAATTCACTTACATTGCAAAATGTGACATGTCATGGAGTTGGATACATGTGCTCTTATATGCAACAATACACATTGACACAGACAAACCAACAGCTTAGATACTTTGAGTTTTGCATGCTAGGAAAGTATATCGAGAACACAATAGTAAAAGCAGAGTTGAGAGCAAACAGGTCATTGTGATATTGTGCAAGTTACTAAAGTGTAACTCACCAGAGTCTACTCTCCCATCTATTCCTGTCAAGCACTCAGAATGCAGGATGGGCAAGATCTTCTCCTCCCAGGGATAGAATTGTAATGGTGCACTGGGAGGGTCATCGCCAGTCCTCTGAGCCTCCAGGTGGTGGTTGTTGTACCAGAAACGCACCCTCAACCTGTGGTCATTTCACCTTTATCTATGGCCGCTCTGTGGGGCATATTTTCAAGGAGCTATCGCCAAGTTAACAGCACTTTATCGCACCCAAAGTTGCGATAAACATATCACCCCATTCCCAAGCTGGTGTCAACATCCTATAGCACCAGTTTACCTGCGAAAGCAGTCGCAAAAAACCTCGTCACAGATGACCCCAGCAACTATCGCTAATGAGATGCAGAGTAGGCATTCCCGTGCCAAAAGCCGTGAAAACACCACTCCACAACATTCTCAACGACCAGCCACATCGGCGATAAGATCACAAAATATGCAATAAGGTGTGTTAGCAGCAGAAAATTAACACCTGCTCTGACCTGGTGCAAAGTCAGATCGCAGCCTGCACCACAAAAGGGAGCACAGCCCAGACCCACACCTGAAGAACAACAGATGCCATGGAGCCACTGAACATGCGTGCCGGACACCCAAGAGGGCCACAACATCCACCGCCACCAGCCCCAGGACCACCCCTACCCCTTGAACACCCACTGCCGCCCCCCGGACCAACACTGAGGCAGCACAGACAAAGACAGCGACTCTCCCAAAATGCACCAACCAAACAGACCCAATACCGGAGAATGTCATTGCCCACAACATGCACAAAGGGACAACCCTCCTCCGCATCCTGACCACCATTGCCCACAGGCTGATGGTGACAACACAGCGGACAACCAACATCCCACCTCAGACAAAGCTGATGGCCATGCTGCACGTGTTGGCCTCTGGTACCCTTCAAACAACATCCGCCTGCGACGGAGGAGTCACACAGCCAGGCCAATACAAGTCCCTCACAACGATCATGGATGACGCCATCAGCTTGGTACCCCACTATCTATACTTCCCACACACTGCGCAGGAATAGCCAGAGACCAAGCAAGGCATGCAGGAAGCCACAGCTGGCTTCCCGCACGTGTCAGCGGTCAATTGACTGCACACATGTCCTACTAGTGGCCCCTGGCAACACTGCACACAAGAAGCACAACAGCAAGCGCACGTATCCCACCAAGGTCCAGGCTATAGTGGACCACCTGGGAATCTCCGCCAACGCCACCGCAAACCACCCAGGCAGTGTACACCTTCCGACAGTCCATCATCAACCTGCGCCACCAGGATGGCAGCCACGGAAATGCACTGCTTGTTGGCCAATAACAAATGCACACACCACACACCTCAACTTCAGAATCATGCAACTCACAACACTGGGAATGCACACATCACAAGCTCACATACAATATGCACACCCACCAGATACGACAGCACAACTCACTCTGGGAACTTGGGCTAGCCATGCACATTAGCCATCAATGGCATGGCACCTCGGCCACACAATAGCAGAATGTTGGAAGAGTTGGGGACCACGCATGTGCGAAGGAGGCAACTGACCCATGAATAAGACTTACACAATGCCAAGAGTGATGTGGAAGTGATGGCCAGACTACAGTATGCAGACCACACACATATCCATGTCGATACACACCGCTGGTGTTTGGAGTATAGTGGACAGTGGACGCAACCATGTCACCCCAGCCAGTGGGGAAGATCTTTAAAATGTAGCTTGTTACGTCCCCCCCCGTAAGCGTGAGCGGAGTGGCCTGGCCCGTCGTATGCCAGGCCATCGTAGGGCTGTGAATAAAAGGCACGTAACTCTGGGCATGGTCCTCTTCTGGAATGCCCAACGTCTCTGCCAGGGCGGCGCCTCTCACCCCGCCACGAGGACGACGCCGTGAGCGGAGTCGCCAGCGATCCTGTGCGCCTGCTGCACCCTGGGACGCTGGTGCCTGAACCTGTCCTGCCTGCCCCTGCACAACCAGGCCTCAATGCCCACTTGCCGACCCCGGCATGTGTCAAAGAGGGCCCACCATGTGCTGGTGCAACCTCCAAGCCCGAGGCCTGTGACCATGGCAGCCACCTCAGCCCATCAAGGCCTCCGCAACACAGGTCCGCAGTACTCCTTACTCGTTGACGTACTCCACTGGGATACACAGTGGATAAGTAGGTCACACATTTTGAACTGAGTCTTGACTACACCATGGCAGTGAACATTATTTAAGGCAGAGTTTATGTCAATATACTCTCTTCGATGTGGTGCCACCAAGTCTGTGCATAGCATTACAACCACGCGTGTCTGTGGGCCCATGCGGACTACTGCCCTCGGCCTACGCTGGGCACGAGTAGGTCACAGATTTGGAACTGAACATCGATTATTCAAAGGCAGAATACATATCATTGCGCGCAAGGAGAGGCGTAAGAGGATGACACGTTGCAGTCCGGAGGGGATAGGATCATCGTTACGGAGGTGATCGAACACTCCCGACAACTGCCCTGGTGTCTCCAACTCTGTGCATCACGAGCAAATAACTTGTGACTGTGGGCCACTGCTGACGGCTGCCTCTGGCCTACACTGAAGTCCAGTAGGTCACAGAGTCTTGATTTAGCGATGGCAGAGTTCATATCAGTGTACCGGCATCATCGCAGACTGCACCCCCTCCCAGCCCCGGTGCCAGTAAGTCTGTTCCCTGACATTCATGGACACTCTCTGGTCGTACATTGGTGCAGTCTGAGTCTATGGACTAGGGGATAGTTTTCACCCTCATGTGGCAGTCACCGAATTGGTGGTGGCAACGAGGCTGTCACTTTCCACTCCTCCATTTGCTGGTTCCGGATAACATCAGACCTCTGCATCATGCCCTGGAGGACACCTTCCACTGTCCCCCGCAACCCTCCGACACATTCACCTCGGATATCGATGAGGACCCGCCCAGTCCGCGTGGCCCTACCTCAGTGCACCGCAAGTCACCATCCTGTGGCAGTGTGCCTGTGCCGACCGTTGTGCATCCGGGGCCACTAACTCTGTGCAGCTCATGTCAGGGACCCTGTCTGAATGAATAATGGATGACCTCTGTGACGGTGGTCTTGGGGTCATCGATGCCATGTGCATGTGGCCCTGCGCTGTCCGCTACCTCCGGCCTCAATTGCGGACCACCAGGGCTCACGCATCAAATTGGGTCCTGACCAGCCTGGTCGTCGCATCACCGCAGGAGGCACACGCCACCATCGCAAGGGCCAACTCCATCCACCATCTGTCAGAGTCGAAACAGTGGTACTGGCAGATTGACAGAGTTGCTCAGGCCTGTCGTGGATGCCATCATCTGCCTGATCCCCTGCTCAGCACTCCAGGTGCCACTGACTCCGTGCACCGCAACCCATGGACCGTTACTGATTGAGTTTTGTGCTGTGAAGAGGTTGCGCAGCAATGTCACCTCAGGCAGAGTGGGAGACCTGGGACGTTGATGAGGAAGTTGATGCAGGTATAACACACCCCACTGCATTTGCATCAGAACTAACCCGAAGGGACACAATCCTAGCAATTTCTTCACATGAGTGCGCTCATCGCTAGTGCCCCAACCTCAGTGCACTACAACTCACGGACACTTCTGTTTGAATGCTGGGTGACTGCTGTCCTTGCTCCGGCTCCCTCCATGTTGCTCAGCAGTTGGCTCTGTTATGCAGGTGTTTTCTGTTTCCATTGCACTTGTGTCCACTGTTCAAGTTGTTGCCAGCACCAATCACTCCGTGCGGGCTGGCTTATACTCACCCCACACACATCCAGCACAGGCGCCACTGTGCATGTGGCCCTGCCAATAAAGGGCCCGGGTGCACGTGCCTATAGCCATTTCAACATGATATATGCGTGTGTCGCTGTGGTCTTGTTGTATGCATGAGGGCCCTGGGCCCTACGACATTACATTGAGCTGTGTACAGCAGACGCAGACATGTCACTGCAGGCAGCGGTAAGACCTTGGATATGTAGCTTTGTCGTCAGCCCCTCAATGCGTATGAGGAGTAGACTGGGCCATCGTACGGAGGTCCAGCGTCAGGGTGTGAATGATGATTCCATGGTTGTGGGCGTGGTTCATTGCAGGACATGTGCACATGCATGTGTATCTGTTGCGATGTGGGTCTCCTTTGTGGGGTGTAGGTGGTCCCTGTTGGGACTTGAACACCCTCGTATGTGATCTACTTTGGCTTCCATGAGCTCTGAGCCTACCCGCACCTGTTCGGCCACCTCCTTTAGGCATTCTGACTCCTAGCATATGGATGCAATGTGTGCCTCGGTGGAGTGTTGTGACCCAGCCGTCGTGGCGGGTGCTTCCTGCTGTGTGGTCTGTGCAGGGGCTGGGGTCTTCTCTTTGTAGCTAGGCTGCCCTGCTCCTGGGGGTGGGTTGCCTGAGAGGTACATGAGCTGTTGTAGGGTGTCGGTGTTGGAGGTGTGGTGATCGTCTCCGGCATTACTGATGGGTTGTCTGGTCTGACCTGCTGGAGGTGTTTTTTGTCACTCTGCAATGTGAAGGGGAGATGCATGTTGACATTGTGTTGACATTTATGTTTGCGCATTGTTCTTGTTTACATGCAGACTGTGTGACAATGTACAGTGTGACTGTTTGGGCGGTGCTGGCAATTTGGGGGGGGAGAGTGGACATTGGGACTACATGACGGATGTGAGGTTGTACCAGTGCATATGCATCTCACAGTTCCCTGCTCTGTCTTAATGTGATTGGCCTGTTTCTGCGCACGTGTGGATCCAGTTGTGTCCCCTGTTCTGCAGTGTCGGTGTTGCACTTCGTGCCACATTGTCATGGGATGTGCTGTGATTGCTATGTGTGCGTGCTGCAGTGTGCCACGGGGATGAGGGACATGATCCTGGGTCATTGTGGGTGTGTTAAGTGTGCTATACTTGATTGTGCATGTGTGCCATTGTGCCCATCTCCCCCGTCACACCAGTCCCTGGTCGTTACTCACCCTGTTGTTGTTGTGTCAGGTCCTCGTGTGCTGTGTCCGTACGCCCACCTCCTTGCACCGTCTCCACACTAATGACTGGCCTCCATTTCCTCCTGCTCCTCCTGTGGTGCAGGACTCCCACCTCCTGTCACTGTTGCTGCCTTCCTTTTGGTGGCGTGTTTGTGCCTGGTGTAGGTTTTCAGGTCATGCCAGTGCCTCGTGGCCTCATCCATTGGCCTCCTCGACACTCCAGCTGCATTCCAGGTAGTCTGATTGTGGGACAGTTGCTGGTAGTGTTCTGTCACCTCCGTGACGCTGGTCTTGTGTTGCTGCTGACTCCAACCTGTCTTCCTCTTTCTCTTCTCCCTGGCCTTCCCCGACCCGTTGTACCTTGCTGGTGGTCTGTGGGGCTTGTGGGGTTCGTGTTGGCCTCTGCACTCGGTCAGGTTGTATCCATGGTGCTGCGCACTTTGGATTGTTTCTGGTGTGTTTTTCTTGTTCTGCTTTCATAGGGCATTTTCCCGCCAGACACATGGGATTTGCAGGCCTGTGGCTTGTTTTACAGCTTTTTATATCGCGCTTGGCCTCATCGCAGCTTTTTTGTGTTCCTGTTTCGCATTTTTGCGGCGTGGCGTTGATTTTAATGCGGCCATTTGACGCGTTATCTGGTGACTGTCACATGGTACCGCCCTGTTGTGAAAACTTGGTTAACACGGCATACATTTCCTGTGATAGACTGCGATGTTGTAGGTTGCGTAAAGTTACTTTTGCGATGATTATCACACGTTCTTGAGAATATTCCCCAGAGTGTACAGGGTGGTACCAACAGGGCTCACTCTGTTGACTATCCTGTCCCACATTTCATTTTTTCTACTGAGAGGAGTATGCCGGAGTTGGGAACAAAAATGGGTGGCTCTACTAACATGATTTCATCCACCATGACTGTCAACTCAAGCTCAGTGAAGTGTGTTATTTTTTTTGCCAGACATGATGAAAAATAACATGTGAGTGACTATATGATAGGAAAAACAAGTGGTACGGGTAAAAAGGTGAAAAACAAAAATTACAGATGGTGGAGAATGCTAAATGGGAAGATGAAAAAACCTTATCTCAAAATGCACAAAACGGTGGTGCCTGTCGTGGGCTGCAGTTGGGAAGCAAAAAGTGCTGGTCAGGGATAGGGTGTGTTTTATAGTGTGCCCAAGCACATCAGCTGTGCAGTTTTTAAATCCATCCAATGGTCACTATTGTGGTGTTTTTTTGCACGTGTTCCTCAGTGGTCTACTGCCTTTGGGAAACTGCCGTCTGTTAACCGCTGCTGGGAGACCACCAGTATGACTATGTAGTCTAAATACACTCTGCGGGTTGACTGCAGACCTGACAGTGGATGCAACGCCAACATTTCAGACTGCTGCGGTTCCAACGGGACGAGCCCCGTTGCCGCAGTCGCTGTTTCAGACAGCACAACTCGTAATACGATGGGCGCAGCGGTATCTTGCAGGACGCGGCGCTCGGGTGGTCAGACTGCCAAACTCATAATCAGTCCCTAAATGTGATGTATAGATTTAAGTATCTGCAAATTAATTATATTTTATCACATTCTTATCAAACATTAATGTTTTTAAATAAAAACATGTTAAAAAAATTTACAATTATATAACAAATACATAATTTGTTTTGACTTTTTTAACATTTTATTTCATTGAGTTATACTGTTAACTATAATGAATAATTAAATTTAACTCAACATTATTTTCTGTGGGGTTTTACTTTAAGTCCCATGCCTTAATTAATTCCTATGGCAAGGTGCTGCAGTATCAGTGGTATGCCATGTGTGGCGCTGGATTTACTATTGTTTCTTCATGACAGTGATAATTTACACCCATAAATTTGGCTCCACTCCCTTTCCAGGGGTTGGAGACGTCTAAGTCTACACTGATGAGTAACTTTACAGTCGGATTTTGTGAATAGCCTAAAGTAGTAAAGTTACTCATAAGTGTAAGTTACATTTGTGAATAACCCTAAAAGTATTTGGGATAGTTACAATAAGGGGCCTATTTATGAGCAGTTAGTGGATTGTTGCACCCGCAATGTGGTAAATGCATGACGCAAACCTTAAGTTAGATTTATGAAGCGATGCAGGGCTACTTTGCGTGTTCTTGAGTGGCTCCATAAATTTGGAGTAAAGCAATGCAGCACAAATCGCTGCGTTGCCTTACTTTGCGCAAGGGAGGCATTTTATGAGTATTGTGTGGTTGTTCCCATGCAACTCCCATGGTTTTTGTCACATTCCCATATTTACCAGAACTTGTTGACCTGGGGATGTGCCTAAAAAATACACCTTCTCAGGAGAGACGTTATGAGGAGAAATATCTTTATTTCTACTTGTTACTACCTCTTTCTATTCTGCAGCACTCAAAGAAAGAGGAATATGCCTCTTAGGGTTGTCATTGATCAGGAAGGTGCCCCTTACTGCACAAATACAATCCTGCATGCAACGCAGGCGCCCATGTACCATGGTTCATCGGTGCCAGTGTTGGCGCCAGGTTGCCAAATTGGCACCAGAGCAGGGGAAAAATCAGGAATGCACAGTATTTCCTTAAATATAGCGTATCCCTGCTCTTTCCCTGTCACGCAGAGCAGCGCAGCAAAGTGACTTACTGCGCTTACACTGCATGACTATTTCGTAAATAGGCCCCTTAGTTCATTCTCATGCTTCAACAACAGTGATTTATTACGATGGGTGCAGTGTCAAAGTTTGTTACTGGAGGTCCCTTTGAAGTCAGCAGAAATAATGTTCTGTCTCAGGTTGATACCAGAGTTTCCTCCGAGGTCAACAGAAGTGTGCAATGTCTCAGGTCGGAGCTCCTTTAAAGTCAACATAAAGGGTGCAGTACCTCACGTTTTTACTAAAATCTCTCTGAAGTTTGAAAAAGGATGTTGTACTTAAAGCTATTACTATAGATCCAGATTAAGTTATCAGAAGGGTGTAGTCCAAGAGCCAAATGTTTTGACCCCTTAATAGTGATTAACTAGGGTCTTCATCAGGACAAATGGACAGGGCCTATGAGCCCTAGCACTCAACAATAAAAAAATACAGGTGTGTATCAGCTTTGTTACTGCCAAAAATGGGAATAGAAAAACACGCTGAAAGGTAGTTTGCTTGGCAGTGAAAATGCATCCTCTAGCTTAAGTCGTTTATGCAATGTAGGACAGACTGTTCTTGTTATTGGGGCATTCATTTACTAATTACTGACCCGTAACATGGTATGAACTACGTGATTTCTGATGGAACCACTGTCTTCTAAGCGTGCCTTTGTATCGCAGCACAACGGGTAGTGAAGTTTCGCTTTAACTTACTTTTTTTATTTTTATTTTTTTATTACAGCTTGATAAGAACATGTCATAGCAAATAGGTAAACAATCATGGCAACCAGACCCAAAAAAAATATATATATAAGTATACTATACAAATATTGTTACAACGGCAGAGTTGGGTAGGTCAAACACAGTAGGGAAAAAAAAGAAAAAGTTAGTTGTTATACCAATCCAAGAAAGGCGCCCATATCCTCAAACCCCTCTCTCGCCTCCTCCTACCACTTTTTAAAAACACAGCTGATTCCAGATTATGGAGAGCGAGAAATCTTGCTCTTCAATATAGAAAGGTTGGAGGTAACGAGTTAATCCAGTCAGACGTTATACATACATTGATTAAAGACATTGTAATACAGAGAAGGGCAGATTCAGAAAATGATCTGTCAGAATGTAAATCAGTCTAGCAGCCCGTTATTACTAATCCAGGAGAAAGTACTACCTGAATGTTAAGGGAGCTATTAATAAACAATTGGACATCTTGGAGTAATGTATATAATTTGGTGCAGGAAAAAAACATGTGTACATCATTGGCTGCTGACAGACCACATCTTGGACAACCCTAAACACCACTACCTCCCCATTTTGAAATTTTTGCAGGGGTAAAATACAAATCAAACAGAGCCATATATCTTTGGGAATGTAAACTCCCAGAAATGAATACGGCCTTAGAAAGATCCAGAGCTTGAGTAATATCTATATCAAACTTAATCTTAAATTTTGATAAAGGGCGCCTATTCGAGCCCTCCTTGAAATTAGATTAGTGCGGTAGAGGTAATATTAAGGAAATGATCTATATAACTGCGTAACTGTAGGTACTTAAAAAAATCATGTGAGAACAGGCCGTACTTGTCTTTTAAAAATGCAAAAGAGGCCATATTGCCCTCATATAGTAAATCCCCCAATGTAAGAATACCGTGGTATCTCCACCTAATTGTAACCAAATCTTGAAAAACTGAGGAAAGAAGCCTAGCGGCAGCCAAAGGTGTCTAAAAATTAATTTTGGGTATTAACCATTTCCGACGAACCTTCCTCCAAACTGAGTGCATAGCTGCAATAACCTTGAACTTTGTCTTTTTATAGTAGCTGGGTTCGAAAACCATAAGAAGCGACCTCTTAGCCTCTTGTCCCAAGCCAATCTCAAAAATGGAGGGACTACATGGTGAAGGAAGTGAAGCTCGTGATCCAAAAAGTGGGAGAGCTAGGTGTTGAAGTAGGGCGGCCCAATTATATAACAAAAGACTAGGAACTGACCACCCACCTCTGTCCAATGGTAGGACCATCCATTTGGCAGCCCCTCGAGGCATGCGATAACTCCACAAAAACCTATTGCAACATCTTTCTGCACTGCTAATACTAGACTGCGAAAATTCAAGGGGGATGGTCCTAAAAATATACAAACATTTCGGTAAAATCAACATCTTTAATACATTCCTCCTACCAAATAAGGAAAGATGTAAGTTGTCTAACCTGCGCAAAGTAGTATTGGCGATATCTATAA
The DNA here is from genome assembly GCF_964204655.1 of Triturus cristatus. NCBI lineage: Eukaryota > Metazoa > Chordata > Amphibia > Caudata > Salamandridae > Triturus > Triturus cristatus. Next base: position 942,089,768 of record NC_140593.1, read on the forward strand.
TAGGTAAAATATTCATATCAGGTATCTGTTCTACTGCAGCCGAAATTTTAACCCCCAGATACATTACACTTTGCACTACTGGTAACTTTGAGTGTGCCTTAGTTGATGATTGGATAATCTGGGTTTTCTGCAGATTAAGTTTATACCCTGAGAGTCGGCCAAAGGAGTGCGCAAGGGTCTTAATAGCCAAAAAGGAAGGTGACACATTACTAGTTATAATTATGATGTCATCGGCATATGCCAACACTTTGAAATCAACCGCATTAATCTTAACAAGCTCGATATTGCTAGAAAGCTCTAATTTATTTAAAAAAGCGTCAATATGAAGAGCAAATAAAAGGGGCGAGCAAGGACAACCCTGTATTGTACCTCTACTTATCTCAAACGGCTTTGATAGCGTCCCTGAAATTGATCAAATTGCTTGAGGGGTGATGTAAAGTGATTGTAGGGCATGTACAAAGTTAGATGAAAACCCCTTCCACTGAAGAACCCTCCACAAAAAACCCCAGGCAACCCTGTTGAACGCCTTTTCGGCGTCCAACAGGATTGCTCCGAGGGGGGAATGGGTGGTTTGGGCTCAATCCAGAAGAGCAATAGCACGGCGGACATGGTCCGCCGTGTCCCTTCCGGGGATAAATTTGTGTTGCCGAAAAGAGACTAATGGGGATATGATCAAAGCTAATCTAGCCGGCAGTATCTTTGAAATTTTTTTACTGTCCGTATTTATCAAAGAAATCGGACGAAACGAGGCGGGATCCAGTTCGGATTTACCTTTTTTTTAAATCAAAATAATTGTTGTAGAGCGCCAAGAATCTGGAATAATACCAAGCTGGGCGTCTCTGAGAGTCGTTAAAAGGTCCTCCTGAATCTCTGAACGAAATGTGCTGTAAAATTCCAATGGAATAGAATCAGGACCTGCTGCCTTACCACTAGCCAATGAATTTAATGCTAATTCCACTTCGTCTTATACAATGGGTGCAGCAAGAACCGTATTTTGATAATCCGAGATTTTGGCTGTATTAAGTTCCTCAATAAAAGCACCAAATTCGAAATCTATAGTATGGGAGGTGACTTCCTCGGTATATAAAGAGCGATAAAATTCAGAGAAAACTGACAAGACCTCATCAGGGGTATCATAAATAACCCCCAAAGGATCCTGAATCCTATTAATACAGTTAGCTAAACCACACTGCTGAAGCCGCTTGGCGAGGACCCGCCCAGATTTCTCACCATACTCAAACATTGTCGAGCGGAACTGCAGATATTTAGCCGCAAGGTCTTGACCAAAGAACTCAAGCAAAGAGGCTTTGATTCGTGCAACCTGGGTCTGAATTGGAATTACATCCCCATCCACCCTGATCGTGCTTGTAAGTGAAACTTCAGCACTGCGTAATTCATCAAGCCGAGCCTTAATTTGATCCTGTATTTGCTTCTGGCGCAAAAATTTGAAGCTTTTGGTCTCCCCACAGACAGCGGCATTGAATGAGTCCCAAACTATATTACTGGGGGCAGAACCTCTATTAATATTCAAAAATTCAATTGCCCAAGGTCTCAAATGATCTAAATAGTTTGTATCGAGTAACAATTTTCGCTCAAAAGTCCAGGGTCTTAGGATTCTTGCAACGGCTGGTGTGTTGAACTTAATAACTAAAAGGTTGTGGTCCGACATGATTCTAGGAAGAATTTCAATTGATGAGGTAAATGCCAGTTGATCAGAGACAAAAAAATAATCCAATCGGACCATTTTCTTATGGGGGGCAGAAAAGTAAGTAAAGCCGTCTTTATCTTTACAATGGGAAAACCATAAATCAGACATAGAATGTTCTTGAACAAGGGCTTGCAGAGCTCTGTAAACTCTAGGTTTTCTGCCCAGGTAGGTCTGCCCTCCAGTTAAGTTGAAATTAGCTGACAAATCAATATTGAAATCCCCACAAAGACAGATAGGCTGGGGCCATAAAGCCAATTCAACATTTAAAAAGTCTAGAAGTACAGGGTCGTCCAGATTTATACACTGTACAAACTGTCAGGGTTGAGCCATTAATCAGGAGCTGCGCGATTGCCCACCTCCCCCCAGCATCTTGGCTAAATCTTACACATGAACCTACCCCCCGTTTCATTAGAATAGCCACCCCCCTTATCATGGAAGTCTGGTGGGAACACACTATCAGATCAAACCCAGGAATTTTAAGACATTCTCTATTGTTCCAAGGGACGTGGGTTTCCTGCAAGCAAAGTGCCTCTAAGTGAAAAGCATGAATAATCCGTGCAAATAGGGCTCGTTTCTTCCCATTAGTCAGGCCGCAGACATTCCATGAGGCAATAGAAATTTTACCCGTTGTCATTAGGAATTTGAAAGAAAAACATCACAATTATAATAATTCTCTGATTTAAACCAAGATTGCCATGATTAGAGAAGTAAATTTCAAGCTTATTTTTTAAATGCGCCCTACGCCCACCCACCCAACCACCCCACACCCCTGCTAAACCACCCCACCCCCATGCCCAAACAACACCCCAAACAGGACAGGGACCAAGATCCCAGTGATGGAGAAACCGGTATAAGCAGGGATCCCCCCCAAGAGAGACTGCCAATTCCTCAAAGAAAATACCTAAAGAGAAAGAAAAAGGTATATGATTATAGACTTCACATTGCAAACAATTACAATTACATTATACATTCATTGTAATGTAGCCAAATATGCTTTAGCTTGGATTTCAGACTCAAAAAATCTGGTCTGGCCTTGAAAAATGATTTTAAGTTTAGAAGGAGAGAGCAAAGAAACTTGTGCCCCCTTAGACTGAAAAGGGGTGATCAGCTGGCGGAGCTGCCACCTCCGCTCTACCGTGGCTGGGCAAAAGTCCGGTCTAACAAAGAACTGACAACCCTTCCCAGACCTTTGCTTATCAGGCCTGGCTAGATCGTAGATCCTTTCTCTGGCTAAAAAATTGTGCAAACAAATTAAAATGGCGAGAGGCCTATTGTCAGTCTGACCCAAGCGATGCTTTAATTTGAAGGGGAAACGGTGGGCACGCTGGATCTCCAGCCGCCAGTCCCATTCCTTCACCTCTGGGAATGCTTCCGTAAATAAATCAATGACAAACTGGCGGATGTCTGAGCCTTCCATGCCCTCGGGAACCCCCAAAATTCTTAGATTGTTACACACGGGCAAGATGGCGGCCACTCTTCTGGCCGAGTGAGCCGGTGCTAGCGTTCTCTCCCCCCATCAGGAGCTGCCAATCTCGATGTTTCCATACTAAGAAGTCCTTACGGATGTTGCTTTGGCGGCTTTGGAATCTGCGCCGCGATCTTCGTTCGCGGATCTCGGCACGCCGCTTTCCTGGTGGTGGTTTGTTTGTATACTGCCTTGAGCGGCATCCCCAGTTTCATCGGTTTGGTCCGTCTTTCGTTATGCCTCCGGAAAGTCACTCGCGGGTCCCTGCTCGGGCCGCTGCGATGACCGTAGCAGGGGCACAGACGCCTGCTTTGGCTCATCCTTCACCTCCAGTATTAGCGCCGATTAAAGATGTCCCCAGAAAGACTCAGGCGGCTACCAGCATAGCCAGCAAAATCTCCAAGTCTTCGGCTCCGGTTCCTGCGATCTTCAAGCTGCGGGTAAGCTCGACCGGCGGGGGCAATCCGGGCCCTGATGCTGCAGGATCTCCTGGTTTTCCTCCTGCTCCTCCAGCCGGTTCTCCAGCCACGGATGCGGTTGTAGCTTCTTCCTCTACCTCTCCCGCTGTGATATCTGGCGGTGCTGAAGGGGGTACATCTTCGGCCACGGTTCTTTATAGTGAAGCTGAGCAATTGGTTGGTACTCTGGTGACATCGGCTCCCTGCGCAGAGGCCGCCCTGGGTCTGGGCTTGGATGTACCATCACAGGGGCTGCTGGGAGATGTAGTCCCATTAGCCCTCATACCTAGCTCACAAACGGCTGGTTCCCTTGTCCCTCACATTGTCGCAGATTCCTGTTCCCTCTTCAGCTGCTGTTGTTGATACAGATGGCGACAATTTCTTTTCATTATCTGATCATACGGGCTCTTCAGGTGAGGATACCGGACTGGACAAAGACTGGACAGAGGATGAGGGCAGTGATGTGGGTGACTGGCGAACCAACGATGTCTTGAGTTCCATTGGCACTTTTAGAGACCCCCCCACAGTTCGCAAGGCTTCTTTAGACCCTGGCTCAAACATTGGCTCATTGGCATGGGACTATTCTTTTACGGTACAGTCAGCTCATCAAGGTACTTCTCAAGCCTTAGTGTCCCATCCTCTGGAATCTAAATCCGGTTCCCCTCCCGGTGAAGTGTCATTGGCTATAATTTATCAAACAATTATGGCCCACCGTGAGGAGACGCGACAGGAGAGTGCCCGCGCGCAGGGGGCATGTCGTAGGGTCCAAAACTCTCTGCGCAGAGTAATCAAGACCTGTACGGATATTGCATCTAGGGTCACTGAAGCAGAAACTCGGATCTCTACTCTCGAAGATGACCTAGTGACTCATAAATCCACCATCGATGCAATTCAGTCGCAGAGGGTAGACATTCAAGGGAAACTGGTCGACATGGAGAATCGGGCACAAAGAATTTGCTTTAACTTACATTTAAAAAAAAAAAAAACATTATTAGACCACGAGTCACCTCACTTGAAAGATGTATTGTTTTTTTGTTGTTGCTTTTTTTCTCCTCATTCGCCTCCAGCCCCAGACAACTAGAAGGTTAGGAAGGCGCCACTGTTACTCAATTTTTGAGACGTAGGCCCTCTAGGGATATACCCGGATCTGTTGCCCGCCTACCAGTAGCTGACAAACCCCCTTCATGTTGCTGACCTCTCATTGTCATGGAGAGGGTGGTCGCACTCTCCGCTGATTACTCGCAACCGATGACTGTTGCTTAAAGCTCACCGAAAATCGAACCTGAGCACCAAAAAGGCGAGGCCTAGCACAGTCTGAGAGCTTCCCATGAGGCTTAATCATAGGATCGAAGAGGATTTAACTGAGCTTATTAAAGAGAGATAACTAACTAATGCTTAACCAGGAGACCAATTAATCAAACAATCCCATATGGCTTTCTTTCTACTGCTTTTTAGTCCGGCTAAGTCTGTTCTGGAGGTTTTATACAATGAGGACAACCAATCTAAGTATGTAGGGGGTGTGACCTCAACCCATCTCTTACATATTTCTCGTCTAGCCAACAGTTTAGAGTAAAATAAGAAGCTCCTACTCAAGCCTGTGATTTCACTTGCTATACCAAAAATACGTGAATGTGAGAGTTGGAAAGCCCAGGCATACAGCTGGAGGTCTGCTAAGGCCAGGCCTCCCTTTTCTCTTCACCGCCTCAGCTTTTTCCATGCAATCCTAGGTGATTTGGATGCCCAAACAAATGAATTAATTTCACTCTGCAACTTATCAATCGTGGATTTTTCAAAATAAAGGGGAATACAATTAAAAAGAAGTGTAATCTTTGGGAGTATCAACATCTTGATCTAATTGGTTCTTACCAAGATTGATAAGGGAAGTACGGCCCAAGATCTCATTAGCCTCTTACAATCCCTTACCACTATGGCTAAGTTGGTCTCAGCAATCTTAGTAATATCCTGAACAACTTGGACTCCCAAATATCTCATTTTGGAGCTAGGCTGGTGGTGATGTTGTGTCTCTGCCAGGTTCCAGGTCATAATTTCTGTCTTTGCGGCATTAATCTCATATCCGGAGACAGAACCAAACTCCCCGGGCTCAACTGATGACTGCTGGGAAGGCTGACTGTAGATCAGCAGAAAGAACTAAAATATCATCAGCGTACAGGGCTACCTTCCTCTCCCACTCCCAATACTTAAAAGGCTGGATATTAGGGTCATCCCTAAGCCGTTGGGCAAATGGCTCGATGTAAAGATCAAAAAGAAGAGGGGAGAGTGGGCAGCCCTGTCTAGTCCCTCTTGTGATCCTAAAAGAGCCTGTAATATTCCCATTAACCAGTAGTCTAGCCGTGGGGTTATGTTTGATCAAATGGACCATATGGCAAAATCTTTCCCCCAAGTTGAACTTCCTCAAGACCTCCGACAGATGGATCCAATTCACTCTGTCGATGGCCTTGGTGCCGTCCAAAGTCATGGCTGCTAATGGAAGGGAATATGTAGAAGCGAGATCAACAGTACCAATAAGATCGTAAGTGAGGTCAGAAAGCTGCCGGTTCCTAACAAAGCTCCTTCTGATCTAAGTGGAGGACATCCCCCACCATAAGACTATGTTACTAAGAATGCCCGTGAATACAGTTGCTGGAGGGATGTTCTTGGCTATGCTTAGGGGTGCCAAACTGTCAGAGGAGGGCTTTTTGTTTAAATTTGGGGATATGAAGTTTAAAAAAAAAGTCAAGCTGAAGGTTCTCCAGGGGGTGGCTAAAACCTGGGCAAAATTGAGAGGTGCAGTGGCGCTCGGGTTTTTTTCCAGCTTGGCTCCCCTCTGGGATTCCCCCGGAACTCCAGAGTGCTTATAGGACAGGCTGACAACACCTTTGAGAGATGCTGGGTTGGTGGTTTGAGGAGACCTCCTCCCTGGAGGCACCCTTGTTCCCTGGGAACATCTTGAGGACAGGTTTGGGGGAGGTCTCTCCCGATTTAAATACTATCAACTGGCAAGCTGGGTTCAATCCCACCCACAATTAAACAGTAAAAACGCTGTGGGCTGTGGTAGTTTTTAAGAACACCAGCTTGTGACCAAGCCCCCAGGGAGGAAAGAAGTCTCTTTTTGGTACCAGACCCTGTTGGAAGAAGTAGATGGCGAATTCAAGCTAGTCGCGGAATTGTGGGGTGGCCCTTTACCCACTCAAGACTGTGTTAAACTATGGTAGAAGTCTTGTAAGACCTTATATGAAGTTGGGAAACCAGCTTGGTTAAAAAGAAACCACATGTTTACCATCCATAGGGCCTACTTCCCTCCTCATAAATTGACAAAAATCACCAAAGGGCCACCGGATAGTTGTAAAAAATGTGGTCAGGTTTCTGCCTCCGATATCCACATGTTGAAGGACTGTCCTTCTTTGGCTACTTTCTGGGGACGGGTTGGTGATTTTCTGACAAGCACTTTGGGCTGTCCTATCGATATAGTTCTACCCCTAATTATATTTGGCTCTGCAGAAAAAGTTACTGGCCCTGCTGGAGCGCTGCTTTTCTATTTTATCCTCCTGGCCAGGAGGCAAATTTGTATAAAATGGACGGAATCAAGCCCCCCCACCTTTCTGGACTCGAAGTCTTCAGTCTTGGCAGTCTCCAAATTGGATCTGGCCAGATCGGGAAGTAACAAGAAGAGGGCATTTTGGAACCTTCTGCAACTTAGATGGGGTTCTGAGTTGACGGGATAAAATTGTGTTTTTTGTTGTTGTTTTTTTTCCCCTGAGTCCTGTGATTATGCTGTTAATACTCTTCGGGCTAAGTCGGGTATTGCCAGATCTCATGGCGATTCTTCGGCAAAAGTCATCTAGCTCTTAGAGCTTGGCAGAAGAGGTATCTCAGTGGTTTCTTCATTGATCCCCAAGGTGTTTTGGTACTAGTAGGCGGGTCACCACTTCCAACAGCCTATGTCCCTCAGCTTGCTGAGTGTGAGTACAGACATCTAGGGTGTGATTTGAAGTGAGATTGAAGGCGAATGAGGACAAAAAAATGTAAGAAAAAATAAAAAGATATACCAAAAATGACGAGACCAAGAGAAACGTGTACTGGGAGGCCCAAAGTATCTGTTAAGGTGTTCCCTGCTCTCTCCCAAAATTCTTGGATGGCTGGACAGTCCCGGAACATGTGTATATCAGAGGCGTTCACCATACTGCAGTTTTTGCAACAGGCAGGGGGACCCTTAGTGATTTTAGAGAGTCTGGCCGGGGAAAAGTAAGCCCTGTGTATAGAAAAATAGTGGTTTCTCCTAAACCAGGTGGGCTTTACAACTGTAAATAAGGTGTTAAAAGAAATTTTCCACAGATCTATCCAATCTATGTCTGGAATAGACGATCTCCACAGTTCTTCGGCTAGCCTAAAATCCCCATCAATAGCCTCCTCGATAGACCAGTAAAAGAAAGATACTTCTCTCTTCCCTGCCGGTCTCTGTACCAGTTGTTCTTCTTCGCATTCCCTATACCTATAGGTTTTTTCATACTCTGGGACCAACTCTTTAATTGTAAATATTTAAACCTAGACATACCCTCCTCCAATTTGTCGTTTAGTAGTGCCCAAGGTAAAAGTGAACCCTCAACAATCAAATCTCCCCACACCAGGAACCCAGCTGTTTTTAGAGGGGCTGCCAATTAATCCTTCAAACAGCCCGGGGCTCCCGGAGAATCCCACAGTGGAGCCAGTCTTGAAAAGTAGCCTAAACCTGTGCATTGTTTGATTCTAGCCCATGTGCGAGCTGTACTCATTAAGACCTTCAGCCTTATCTTCTTAAAAAAATTCTTGTCTCCATATTTGAAAAGAAAGCCCTCCCTAGGTAGCCCCCCCTGATCTAACATAGTCGAAAACATTAGAAAAATGTATTGTTGTGCACAGAAGTGCTACTTCGCCTATTATTAAAAACATTTTTTGTGGTTTGTTTGCTACTTAATGGCTGTGAACTGAGAAATGCGCTTTATACAAAAAGTACGATGATGTGGTTCATAGTATGTGGTTTTATTAATACACTTACACATTGTTGGACTAAATCAAGACATTTAAAAAGTGTTTTACAGAAATTGCGTTTTACCAAAATATTACTGCAAGAAACAGGATCCTCCTTCTTGTGCTATGGTTAAAAATTGTACATATAATTTAATTTGCAAATAAACACAATTAAGTACAGCTGATGATGTAAAAGAAAGATGTTATTTTGGTTTGTGGTGTTACCACAGTTTTTGTTTTAACCACCTATTCCCGGGTTAACCCTGCTGCTTGATTAACAGGAAGTGAGAGCAGCCTTGCTGCTACCTTAACGGCACGCGTAAAAAATGCACCACACTGCGCCATATTTACATAGTGATGCATCTAGGCAGATGCGTCACTTTGTAAACCCCTGTACTACATAATACCTGCAACAGGTATAATGTATGAAGCATGCATACCGTTGCAGCAAAGCAGAGTAGAAGTGTTGCAGTGAAATCTATGCCATCAGGTCAAATCCTTACGCCTGCTTGAAGCAGGCGTAAGGAGTGACGCAGGGCTTTTCAAGTGGAACTTGCTCCATGTGAAAAGACATATTGCATGAGTTGCATCCGTTTTCAGACACACTCCAGCAATATGCCAATTTAGCACCTACAGATATGTCAGGAATACTGACGTATCTGTAAATCCTTGGAACATGGAGCGCTGTACAGTAAATACGGCGCATTCATGTTGTAGCAGGGATGGCACTATGAAAAGTGTTGCATCGCTGTTTTCCCGCAGCGATGTGACACTTTTCATTAATGAGGCCCTTAATATTCTTTCAAAATGTCAACATTTGAAACTGGATCATCTTGAACTACGGTCAAACTGTTCACATGATAGTTTATATGTAAATCACCACAGTTAGGGGTGCAAAGCATGTTGATGCTGTACAATGGAAGTTCATTACATGACTTTCCATTCTATGAAATAGCTTTACAATGGAATGCATGTCACCAGACTTTAAAATTAGAAAACAACTTTACTAGAACAAAAGACACCATAAATGATAGAGGTGCTGTTTTGCTCAGTAGTGATACAATCACTCCTTATTGTAGTTTTAAGCTGAAGTCTACCAGACAGCTTAGCTGTCTGGTTTAGTAATGAAATCTTGAGGACATTTGGAAAGCTTTCCTGGGAATCAATTCCGCCCATTGCTTACCATTGACTTTGTGGTTTGTAACTCACATTTGCTTCCTTTCTATTTGCTGCCTCTTTTTGTTTTAGGCTCTCCAACTTGAGTTTGTCCCTCCCTTTGCCCAAACAATATTTAGTGTATTTTGTGTATTCTTGCATCAGTGCGCAATCTCTGTAATCAGACCTTTAAATGTTGTACTTATCTTACCACATTTGCTGTGCATTCATCGACAGAGCTCAAATGTTAGGCTCTGTCTTACAAGGAGCTTGATGTTTACTTTTCTTTTTCTAACTAAAGCGAGAGGATTTATGTGACAATCATGCTGACTACTGGGGATGTGCTTGAGGAAGGCTGTACGATGTTCTAGTATTTGAAAATAGAGAGAGACCCCTTGTGAGATTCAAGGGAATAGGGTACTCTTCCAAGTAACAACTAGCAGTCCCTTGAACACAAATATATTAAAGCAATGTAGATTTTCAAAGATAGTCACTTTGCACACAATCAAATTAAAAAAGCCATATACATTTATTTTATAAAAAACATGTATTTCATCACATTTAAAAACATCACTTTGTATTGATTCCTGTTCTAATCGACACCCTGAGTCTAATCACATGAAACATATAATGACTCGCAAATACATACAAAAAGCCTAAGACAAAATTACAAATTTATCATAAACAAGTCAAATGATTTAATAAAATACACAACCCTATTATGAGCCCGCATAACAGAGAGAATACAACATGAAGAAGACACTATACTTTGTCATAAACTATACATCCAATCTAAGACAGCTCTGGGGATTAAACACTTGTGAGATCTTAACCCATTTATCCTATCAAGTGGATATCCATTTCTTTGGATTGTATTTGTCCTATGCGTCGACGCGTTTCGATGGGCTAAATTTATGCCGCTGTACGATGTTCTAGCACACAACAAAATTTCAATGTCTGTAAATGAACTGTGCAGATATTTCAAAATATATCGGAATTAGAAAAGCACAAATAAAGCACATTTTTTGGTAATTCTGAAGTGTGGTGCAAACAAATATTTTATTACAAACAGAGCGAATAAATACACTAGGTAATAATATTTCTACACATTATCATTTGTGCGCTGGATACTTTTATCAGTAAATCTGTGTGCCTGTGCACATGTAATGGTCATTCAATTGAAGATGTGTTGTCTGTAATGGCAGTACGCTACCACACCATGCATACTTCACTTCTCCTCACTCCACTCTACTCTGCACTAGTCCACACCACTGCAGTCTACTTTGCACCATTTCATACTTTGCCACTCCTCTCCACGTCACTCCAAACTGTGTCATTGCATCTACTCTGCATCATTCCACTCTATGCCACTTCACGCCAGGTCTTTCTACTATACACCACAGTACTTTATGCCAGTGCACTCTACCCCACACTACTCTACTATGCACCACTGCACTCTTCGCCACTGCACTCTACACCACTCCACTTTGCTCCAATCTTAGCCACTCTACTCTGCAACACTGCATTCTATGCCACTGCACTCTTATGTCAAGGTACTCTTTTCTGTACCACTCCATTCTACACCAGGGCCCTCTATATAAATCCACTATACACCACTCTACTCTACTCTGCATTATATGCCACTCTACTTTATGCCACTGTACTCTATCATGCACCATTCCACTCTACACTGAAACAATCGACTATGCAACACCACACTCTGCACTTTGGCCACTGCACTTGGCACCACTCCACTCAGAACCACTTCATTCTGTGCCACTCCACTCTACTTTCTGCCTCTGTACTCTATGCACAAATGCACTCTACTCTGCATCACTGAACTCTATGCCAATGTATTCTACATCACCTTATTCGCAACCAATGCACTTCATGCAAATCTACTTTGCACCACTGCACTCTGTGCCACTATGCTCTACTCTGCAGAACTTTGCATCACTGCACTATACACCACTAAACTCTACACCATTGTACTCTACATCACTGCACTCTATGCCACTCTATTCTACTCTGCACCACTATACTTTATGCCACTCTACTCTGCACCACTCTACGCAACTTCACTTCATGGCAAAGCACTCCACTCCACTCTACTATACACCACTGCACTCTACAACAGTCTTCTCTGCAACACTGCACTTTCTGCCACTGAACTCTATGCTACTCTTCTCTATGCCACTGCACTCTATGGCACTGCACTTTATACCTCTGCATTCTACTCTGCACCACTCTACTCTATGCCACTCTTTGCCAATGTGCTCTATGCCAGTGCACTCTACCCCTCTACACTCTATGCCACTGCATATTATGCCACTCTAATCTACTGTGCACCACAGCACTCTGACACTGCAATATATGCCACTTCACTCTACTCTGCAACACTCTACTCTATGCCAGTGTACTCTCCCCCACTCTGCTATGCACCACTGCTCTCTTCACCACTGCACTCTACACAGTCTAGGCCACTACACTCTATTCTGCACTAGGCCTGGGCTAAAATTCCGTTCCGCTCGCGGAAATTGCGATAATTTGACATTTTCGCGTTCCGCGGAGAGCGTGAAAATGTGAACATTTCCGCAATCCGCATTTTACCGGAAATTTTTTGCTTGCTCGCGCTGTAAAATAATACATTCTCACGTGCGCGCGATCGCCTTACCTGAATCCCTGCGTTCACCGACAAGTTTTCCTGATCCGGTCGCGTTCTCCACGAGATGTTGGATTGTTGGTAGCCATTTGCGCTGTCTCGCGACAGTTCGTGCCCGCAGCAACGTCATTCGTCGCGCGATCACGTCTTTCTTCTCGCGATCATGCACCGCGAGGCAAGTGAAAACAAGATGGCCGCGCCCGCGAGCAACCGCATGGGCAAGTTGGCGAGCCGCGACCACGCAGAAAATACCGCGAACGGGCGGAAAAAAACGTCTGCATCTTCGCGATATTTCCGCGTGTTTGCGGAGATTTTTAATATTTTCGCGATAATTTGCGAAAGTGAATTTCGCAAATTCCGCCCACCCCTATTCTGCCCCACTCCACGCCACTCCACTCTAAGCCATTGTACTCTGCAACACTGTACTCTATGCCAATACATCCTATGCCACAACTCTATGCCACTCCACTTTACCCAGCACCACTCCACGCCACTTCACTTTACTCTAAAAAATCTTCTCTACACCACTGCACTCTACGTCACCCTACTCCACTCTGCAACACTCCACTCTATACTATGTCACTGTACTCTTTGCCACTCTACCCTACTCTCCACCACTACCCTGTTCCACTGCACTCACACATGCACCACTCCACCCGACCCTGCACCATTCCACTCTATGCCACTTCACTTTCCTCTGAAGCAATATACTCTATGTCACTGCACTCTATGCCACTGCACTTTACATCACTCTACTCCACTCTGCACCACTTCAAGCTATGCCACACAACTCTTTGCCATTGCACTCTATGCTGTGCCATTCTACATAACTCTGCTCTATTCTGCACCATTCTACTCTACTATGCTCTACATCAATCTCCTCTAAACCACTGCACTCTATGCCAATGCGCTCACATTTTTTTTACTCATAATCAATAAGCTCTACACCGCTGCTATCTACACCAACTATTCTGTACCACGCCACTATACTCTACTCTGCAACACTCTCCACCACTGAACTCTATGCCACTGCACGCCAGTCTACACTGCTCCACTGTACTTTATGTCACTTAAATCTAGGCCACTCTACTCCATTCTATAACACTCCAATCTATGATACATCACTCTATGACGCTCTACTACATTAAATTCAACTCCACTCTGACACTCTACTCTAAGCCACTCCACTCTACAACACTCTACTCCACTCTATGCCATTCTAACAATACAGCACTCTACAAAGCTCTACGCAACTCCCTCTATGCCATTCCATTCCACTTTACTCTATTCTATGATGCACTACCCCACTCTACTCTACTACTTCACTCTACGCCACTCCAGTCTATGCCACTCAACTCTACAACACTCTACTCCACTCTATGCCACCCCAATCTACAACAATCTACTCTGCTCTATGCCACTCTACTATACAACACTCCACTCTATGCCGCTCTAATCTGCAACACTGCACTCTATGCTACTGCACTCTATGCAAATGCACTCTACGCAACTACTCTATACCACTGCTCTGTACCCTGCACCACTACATTGTACCTTGCACAACTCCACTCTATGCCACTTCACTCTACTCTGAAATAATCTACTCTATGCCACTGCACTCAAGGTTACTGCACTCTATGTTACTCTACACCACTCTGCGCCACTCCACTCTACAACACTCCACTCGAAGCAACTCCACTTTGTGCCACTGTCCTTTAAGCTGCATCACTTTACTCCACTCTACTCTATTCTGCACCACTCCACTGTGCTCTACGCCACTCTGCTCTAAACCACTGCACTCCAAGCCAATGAACTCAATACAATTTTACTCAACACCATTGCACTCTACATACTGCATTCTACAACAGCTACTCTGCACCAGTGCACTTTATGCCACTATACTCTACAACACTGTCACAGCCCACTTGCCGGGAAAACCTAGAACCCTGCCAAATCGCGCTCGAGTGCGCGGGACGGGGAAGAACTACTAATCCCATGAGCCTTGGAACACTCGCTGACGGTGGTGACGTCATGACGCTCGCGTACGGCGAGCTCAAAGAGGTTCCGGGGCATCGAGAGAGCGCCGCTTACTCTTTGCAGAGAGCTGCGCTGGACGTCGCGAAGGCTGGTAAGGGTGCCTAGTGCACCAAGCTGTGTTCGCTGTTATTTGGTGGCTCAACTTGATTCCTGGTGGCCATTCCTGGTGGGGACTCGGATCGTGAGTCTCCTTGTGGCTGGTCCGTTGATTCGTCCCTAGTTCCTCCCACGGTGATCACCCGTAATACAGCGCAAGGCTGGTATCGGGAAAACCGCCGAGGAACTTCTCCTTGGGTGCTTCCTTCCCTCGTTGGTGAACTCGTGGTACGAAGTTCGTGCGGGGAAGGAAGGCACTATTCGTGACTTTGTTAGCGGGGCTCTGTGTAACGCTACACGGGGTGCTGCGTGCTTTCTTCCCTCGTTGGTGAACTCGTGGTACGAAGTTCGTGCGGGGAAGGAAGGCACTATTCGTGACTTTGTAGCAGGGCTCTGTGAATTCCTCACGGGGTGCTGCAGGACTACACAACTTTATTTGTTACATTGTCGTGGGGGTTCCGACTTTGCCGTTTCCGGCAAGGCAGAAGGCGCTGGCCTGGAACCTAATTGGAACTTATCTGAGGGTGCATGACTAAATGCAGAAGTGTGTCCAACTAGCCAAGGCCTGTTGTTTAATGGTGGAATTCTCCGCACCTGCGGAATTATTTTGAGAGTTTTCTTTCTTTACAGGTACTTTTCTCATTCTTAGAGAGAGGGTGGAGTCGGGTAGGGAGTGAGGCAGGGTGTTATTGATTACTGTCCTGTTTCTGTCTTCACAGGTCTCCCTCCCTGCTGTCCCCATCCTTTCCTTCCCCCGCTGGACCACTCCATGGAGTCTGTCATGCTTAATCAGACCGTGGTGGTGTCGAGAGAGGGACCCCTTTAGAGCAACGTACGACCCTGAGGATTCCGGCCACAACAGAGTAAGCGGCCCACGGTTTATATCCTCCTGGTCGTACGTTGTCCCTCGGGCAGCCATGACGTCCTTAGAAGACGTCCTGGCCGCGTTACAGATGGTCCACACCGAACTAGCCGCTTCTAGGGCAGAAACGGCGGCTTTACAGGCTACGGTTGACGGGATGCAGAGAAACCCCTTCAGCGTAGGGACCCCCTCCGCAACACGTTCAACTCCCTTGGTAGTGGAGATCCCCACCCCTGTTCCCTTGGCCACCCCAGAAAGATTTCACGGGGAAAGTAGTAAGGTCCAGGTGTTCCTCACCCAAATAATGTTACACTTTTCTTGCAAGCCAAAGGCGTTTACCTCTAACCATTCTAGAGTAGCTTTTTTTATATCCTACCTGGCTGGGGATGCCGCCCAATGGGCAGTGCCGTTAGTGAAGCGAGATGATCCCTTACTCTATGATTGGGATTCATTTATACAAGACTTTGAAAAAACTTTCAATCGTAGAGCGGCAACGTTATCAGCCGACAAGGATCTTATGGAGCTTAAGCAGGGGAATCGAGATCTGATAACTTACCTCAATGATTTTCGGCGCCTGGTGACAGAAACTGAATGGCCAGAAGCGAAACAGTTAGCCGTTTTTTATAAAGGCTTAAAAGAAGATATGAAGGACATTGTGGCCCAAATCGACCCACAGCCAGGGACCTGTGATGATTTGATAAACCTCGTTCTACGTCTAGATCACCGCCTTAGCGAGAGAAAAGGGGAAAACCGTAGAAAGGACAGGGGAACATGGCGTCCGGAACCCGTCCGAAATCCGGACACCACCCAGGTAGCACGAGCCGAACCCATGGAAGTGGGAACAGTGCGTTCCGCTCTCACGAGCGAAGAGAGAGAATACCGGAGGAAGAAAGGCCTCTGCATTTATTGCGGAAAGAAGGGGCATTTCATAAGGGAATGCGTATTGAGGACCAAAACTCCAAGGATAGAAACGCGTCGACAACTTGCGGCCACAGCAGAAGGCCCTTCGGGAAACGAGGAAGCTTGAAGGACAGAGAAGGGGTCTCTTCAAGCCACATCCATATCCCTTCGTTGAGTGGTACCCAGCCGCCTGCCAAACAACACCTTCTTCTCGAACTCTCTCTGTTAGTGGATGGAGAGCATTGTGCTATCACGGCCATGTTGGACTCAGGAGCGACGGGGTGTTTTGTAGACCACCGACTGGCCGCTCGAATCGGGTTGTCTCTTTGTGAAAAAGAAATCCCTGAAGTAGTGTATGCGGTGGATGGGAAGCAGCTGGAGGCAGGGCCTATTCGTTTCCACACCAAGGCGGTAGAAGTGCGCCATGGGTTGGACCATGTGGAAAAACTCGAGTTTAATGTCATCCACGCTCCGCAATATGGGATAATCCTAGGACTACCCTGGTTACGGTTACATAACCCCCAAGTGAATTGGAGGGAAGAAGTAATACACTACACCTCCGACTATTGTCAAAGGAATTGTATTCCTCCACCTCAGAGCCCGGCGCGTTTGTTGGCCGTAGGGCATCGTGTGGCCACAGCGGCTGAACAGGCAGTTACCCTGCCGAAGGAGTATCAGGAGTACGCTGCGGTGTTCAACGAGGAAGAAGCCGAGAAGCTACCCCCGCACAGGCCATACGACTGCCAGATTGACCTAATTCCAGGGGCGGTAGTGCCCACAGGCCGAGTATACGCCCTCACGGAACCGGAAAATACATACCTGCGGGAATATTTGGACAAATATTTGGCGTTGGGATTCATTCGTAACTCCAAGTCTCCTGCGGCATCGCCACTGTTTTTTATCCCCAAAGCCAACGGGGAGCTGAGAGCATGTATTGACTTTAGGGCTTTGAATGCCATAACGGTTAAAAACCGCTATCCCCTACCATTAATCCCCGTCATGCTGGAACAAGTACAGAAGGCCGTCATCTACACACGACTGGATCTGAGAGGGGCGTACCATTTGGTACGCATAAGGCAGGGGGATGAGTGGAAAACTGCCTTTAAAACGCGTTACGGCTTGTATGAATATCTAGTCATGCCATTTGGATTGTGTAACGCGCCCGCTGCCTTCCAGTTTTTCCTGAATGACGTCCTCCGTGAATACCTGGATCGTATAGTAGTGGTGTATATCGACGACCTGCTCATCTATTCCTCCACGGTGGAGAGCCACGTCCATCATGTTCGCACCATTCTACAAACCTTACAAAAACACCATCTCTATTGTAAGATAAGTAAATGTGAATTCGGGGTTTCCACTGTGGAGTTCCTAGGAGTGATCTTAACACCACAAGGCCAGGAGATGTCAGAACGGAAAATCACCGCCGTAAGAAACTGGCCCATCCCGAAAAACATCAGAGACATCCAGTGCTTCCTCGGTTTTGCCAATTTTTACCGAAGGTTTATCGGCAACTTCTCAGGTTTGGCAACCCCCTTGACCAGATTACTGCGCAAAAAGGTCCCCTTTCACTGGACGGTAGAGACGCAAAAGGGGTTTGAGGCGTTGAAAGAGGCTTTCGTGACGGCGCCGATATTGGTGCACGCGGACCCTGCAAGGCCCTACATGGTGGAGGCAGATGCGTCGGATTATGCTGTAGGAGCAGTTCTATCCCAGCGACATCCTGAGACGGGTCAGTTACACCCAGTGGCCTTTCGTTCCCGCAAGTTAAATCCAGCGGAACAGAATTATAACATCGCTGAGAAAGAGCTGCTAGCGATTAAAGACGCCTTCGAGGAGTGGCGCCATTATCTCAAAGGGGCCCGTCACATTGTCACGGTATACACCGACCACCGCAATCTGCAATTCATGAAGGCAGCCCGACACCTATCTCCACGACAATTGCGATGGACACTGTTCTTCGCGGAGTATGACTTTATTGTCACTTATCGACCAGGAAAGGACAATAAAAAAGCCGACGCTTTAACCCGCCAGTCCACCTCAAATGATATCTCCGCACCGATCGCACAAACCATTATAGACCCAAGCAAAATCCTTGGTACCACGGTCACGGAATCCTTTCTGAAGAGTGTGATCCGGTGCACCAAGACTGATAAATGGAAAAGGTGGATATCCCAACATCCGGAGTGGAAGGTGCAGGATGGAGTGCCCTTACGCCAGAAACAACTATTGGTCCCCGTACCGGCGCTTCAACGACGTGTGTTTCATTGGTGTCATACGCTGCCCAGCGCCGGTCACAATGGAGTAGAGAAGACTACAGAGAGAGTACTCCGACAATTCTGGTGGCCTACTGTACGAAAGGATCTCCGGCAATGGGTCAAGGAGTGCACAGTATGCGAACAAATGAAGTCATCTCATGCACGACCCGCTGGGTTGTTGCAAATCATGCCAACTCCTGAACACCCCTGGCAAAACATCTCGTTGGATTTTGTGGTGGGAATGCCTATAGACCAAGGGCATACAGTGATATTGGTTGTGGTGGACTCTCTAACAAAAATGGCTCATTTTGTTGCATGCAAGAAGGTACCTACAGCAGGCCAACTAGCCCAGTTGTTATTGCTGCATGTAGTCAGGTTGCACGGTTTACCCCAAAGGGTGGTTTCGGACAGAGGGTCCCAATTCACCGCCAAGTTTTGGAGGGAGTGGTGTACTTCCCTGAGGATCTCCCCCGATCTGTCCACCAGTTTTCATCCACAAACGGATGGGCAGACGGAGAGGGTGAATCAGAGTTTAAAACAATATCTGAGATGTTACGTGGATAGCACTACAGAAAACTGGGTTGACACATTGTGGTTGGCGGAAATAGCATATAACAGTGCAATACATAGCTCCACCAAACATTCACCTTTCTACTGTTCTTACGGGTTCCATCCCAGGTTCATTCCTTTTTTGCACCCCAAGGGAACGGAACACCTACCAGAGGTCAAGGTGAGGGTTAGGCAGATCCAACACCTCCTGTCCCAGGCACAAAGATCGTTAAAGAAAACCAAAGAGAGGTATAAGAATTACGCGGATAAAACCAGAAGACAGGGAAAGGTATATAAGATCGGAGACTATGTATGGCTATCGACCAGAAACATCAGGTTTAAAAAATATAGCATGTTTAATCCCAAATACATTGGCCCGTACAGAGTAGTAAAACTCATCAACCCTGTTGCAGTTAGATTAAACCTCCCATCCTCTCTCCGAATCCATCCTACCTTTCATGTCTCTTTGTTAAAACCTGCAAGGAAAGGGAAGGCTTCCCAGGCACGAGTTCAAGAAGAGGCAGAATATGAGATCAGGGGGATTCTGGATTCCAAAATCCACCGCACAAAACTGTGGTATCTGATTGCCTGGAAGGGATATGGGGAGGAGGAGAACTCATGGGAACCTGCAGAAGGGGTACACGCACCTAGATTCGTCAGACTGTTTCACCAGCGCTTCCCAAACAAGCCATGTCCTTGTCAGGGTTCTTCGGGGAGGGGATGTCCTGTCACAGCCCACTTGCCGGGAAAACCTAGAACCCTGCCAAATCGCGCTCGAGTGCGCGGGACGGGGAAGAACTACTAATCCCATGAGCCTTGGAACACTCGCTGACGGTGGTGACGTCATGACGCTCGCGTACGGCGAGCTCAAAGAGGTTCCGGGGCATCGAGAGAGCGCCGCTTACTCTTTGCAGAGAGCTGCGCTGGACGTCGCGAAGGCTGGTAAGAGTGCCTAGTGCACCAAGCTGTGTTCGCTGTTATTTGGTGGCTCAACTTGATTCCTGGTGGCCATTCCTGGTGGGGACTCGGATCGTGAGTCTCCTTGTGGCTGGTCCGTTGATTCGTCCCTAGTTCCTCCCACGGTGATCACCCGTAATACAGCGCAAGGCTGGTATCGGGAAAACCGCCGAGGAACTTCTCCTTGGGTGCTTCCTTCCCTCGTTGGTGAACTCGTGGTACGAAGTTCGTGCGGGGAAGGAAGGCACTATTCGTGACTTTGTTAGCGGGGCTCTGTGTAACGCTACACGGGGTGCTGCGTGCTTTCTTCCCTCGTTGGTGAACTCGTGGTACGAAGTTCGTGCGGGGAAGGAAGGCACTATTCGTGACTTTGTAGCAGGGCTCTGTGAATTCCTCACGGGGTGCTGCAGGACTACACAACTTTATTTGTTACATTGTCGTGGGGGTTCCGACTTTGCCGTTTCCGGCAAGGCAGAAGGCGCTGGCCTGGAACCTAATTGGAACTTATCTGAGGGTGCATGACTAAATGCAGAAGTGTGTCCAACTAGCCAAGGCCTGTTGTTTAATGGTGGAATTCTCCGCACCTGCGGAATTATTTTGAGAGTTTTCTTTCTTTACAGGTACTTTTCTCATTCTTAGAGAGAGGGTGGAGTCGGGTAGGGAGTGAGGCAGGGTGTTATTGATTACTGTCCTGTTTCTGTCTTCACAGGTCTCCCTCCCTGCTGTCCCCATCCTTTCCTTCCCCCGCTGGACCACTCCATGGAGTCTGTCATGCTTAATCAGACCGTGGTGGTGTCGAGAGAGGGACCCCTTTAGAGCAACGTACGACCCTGAGGATTCCGGCCACAACAAACACTCACTTCTCTCTATGCCACGATACACTACCCCACAGCATGCTATGCCACTTTACACCATTGCACTCCGCCACTCTATTCTGCCCCACACCACTGTACTCAAGGCCAATGCACTCTGCACCACTCTACTCTAGGCAACTTCACTCTACACCACTGCAATCTATGACGCTCTACTCTGCCAGACTGCACTCTCCCCCACTGAGCTCAACTCCACTTTACTCTCCCCTACTGCACTCATTGTCACTGCACACTATGCCACTCTACACCATTGAGCTCTTTGTCACTGTACTCTATGCCAATCTATTCTACTCTGCACCACTGTACTATATGACACTGCTCTCTGCACCACTCTATTCTGCATCCCTCTACTCTGTACCACTATACTCTGCAACACTATACTCTGCAACGCTGCACTCTATGCCACTGCAGTCTATGCCATTGCACTCTACTCTGCACCACTCAACTCTATGCCACTCTACTGCCCTTTATGCCAATGCACTCTATGCTACTACACTCTATGCCACTACACTTTGCATTACTCCACGCCACTCTAATCTATTCTGCACCACTGTACTCCATGCCACTGCCCTCTACATCACCCTACTCTATGCCACTGCACTCTACACCACTCTACTCTATACCTCTGAATTCTACCCTACACCAATCCACTCTATCCCGCATAACTTCACCCTCTGCCATTTAACTGTACTCTAAAACAAAATAGTCTACATCACTGCACTCTACTCTGCACCAACCTACTCTATGCCAATCTACTCTACATCACTACACTCTATGCCTATGCACTCTACATCACTTTTCTCAAACCCAATGCTCTCTATGCGACTACACTCTATGCCAACATACTCTACCCTTTACGCAACTTCACTCTAGGCCACTGTACTCCACCCTATGACACTAGACTCTATGACACTCCACTCGACAACACTCCACTCTATTACACTCTACTCCATTAAGCTCTACTCCTCTCTGACACTCTATTCCACTCTAAAGCCACTCCACCCTAGAACACTCTACTCCACTCTCTGTCATTCTACAACACTACTCCACTCTACAACGCTCTATGCAACTCCCTCTATGCCACTCCATGCCACTTTACTCTATTCTATGACACAGTACACCTTTCTACTCCAGTACTCCATCCTATGCCACTTCACTTTACTATATGCCACCCCACTTTATAACACTCTATGCCACTCCACTCAACTCCACTCTACACCACTTGACTCTACAACACCCTACCCCACTCTATGCAACTCACTCTACTCCATGACAGTCTACTCCGCTCTATGCAACTCTACTCTACAACTCTCTACACGCTTCCACCCCCACTCCATGAGCATCTACTTCATTCTACTTCACATCATGCTACTCAGCTCTGTATTACTCATTCGAACTCCATAACACTCCACTCTACTCCACTTTTCAACACTCTACTCTACTCTACTGTGCTGTACACCACTGTACTCTAACCCAATGCATTCTATGCCAATGCACTCAAAATCATGTTTCTCAAAACCAGTAAACTCTATGCCACTGCACTCTACACCAACTACTCTGCAAAATTGCACTCTATGCCACTATACTCTACTATGCAGCACTCTACATCACTGCACTCTAAGCCACTGCACACTACACCATTGCACACTACGCCATTGCACGCTATGCCACTATATACCATTGTGCTTTACATCACTGCACCCCACACCACTCTATTCTACTCTGCACCACAGTACTCTAGGACACTGCTCTCTGCCCCACTCTACTCTGCACAATTCTACTCTACGGCACTGCACTGTATGCCACCGCATTTTATGACACTCTACACTACAACACTGCATTCTCCGCCACTGAAGTCAACGCTACTCTAATCTGCACCACTGCACTATACGCCACTGCACACTATTCCACTCTACACCATTGCATACTACATTACTGTACTCTACATCAATCTATGCCACTGCTCTCTACTCTGCAGCACTCAACTCTACACTACTCTACTGCACTGTACACCAATGCATTCTATGCTACTACACTCTACACCACTACTCTTGGCATCGCTCCATGCCAATCTAATCTATTAAGCAGCACTGCACTCCATGCAACTGCACTCTACACCGCTCTACTCTACACACTTGAATGAGAATAGCCCTTGCTAATATCTTCCTGACAGCAAGGCTGTTTCAAACTCTTCATCCAAATATTCACAGAATTATCATGTGGGCGTGCAATGTTTGTGGGTGAGAAATAAGCACAACAGGTTACTTTTAGACCACTCATCACTGAAAAATTACGATTGTAAAATCTATAGCTGCACAATACCTCTGTGGACTAATAGAAGATGTGGAAAATGTCAAACACCCGTTCTCTGAGGGTGTGACCCCAACAAGTAAACGGCCGAAGGGGGTTGAATGAAATCGCACTATCTGGGCCCGATTCACAAAAGTCTATGTGTTCGATCCGTCTAGGGGTTAGACTCATGCACTCACTGGTAGGTTAGGTGAGTTAAATTCGGCCGTTTGACTGGTGCTGATTGGTGAATCCTCCTGAGTATGAGGATGAGAATTTCACTTGTTCTACTGTCCCCAAATTACGAAGGGCGTCCCCAAATCGAACTCAATTGTCTTTTAAATAAAGTTATTCAAAAGCTGTGAAGTTTTTCACAAAAATTCCTTTTTATTTGTTTTGTTTTCTTTTTGTCATTTACTTGCTTTCTTCATTTAGTAACATCCATTCTGAATAATTATAATCAAACTCATATATTCACGACGTAAATTCACCCATATTTACGTCATGATTATATTTAAAAAGACAATTGAGTGCGATTTGGGGACGCCCCCCATAATTTGGGGACAGTGCAACAAGTGAACCTGATTCACAAAAGTCATTTGAGGTCATACATTTGTGTTTTGTGCTTAAATAGAACACTTTAAGCTGCCAGGAATTCACAAAAGATGACCAAGGAACCATAAATACATTTATTGGTGTGGAATTTTCTGTCACAAGTGTGCAGATTTATGCCCCACTCAAGGAGTGGAGTGTAGGTTTTACAAGGCATGATTTGCCTTGAAGGATTGTGGACGCTAACAAACTTGTGAGTTTAAATTTTTGTCTAACCCTTTTCCACCTTGTAAACGGGCAAGGTTACACTTCACCAAAGGAATTCAAGAGCCAGAAGGGCAATGGATCACTCCCACACCTCAGGGAGGCACAAGGGAAGGACCTTCTCCATGCTGAAAATGTTTCCCTGAAGAGACCAACGACAATGAACAGAAGAAAATGTGTATTTGCAGAATAGGTTGCTTTTCCAGAGCTTTCCAGGTCTTCTAGCACTAAGTCGTCTCAATAGGGGAAAATGTACTTCCTTGGGGAAAAGTACATATATGAGTGCAGATGTATTATTTCCTTTGTGAAGTGTGCCCTTTGTGTTTTGGTGTGTTGATGACATGGTTTTTGGTAGACACTTAAAAATGCCAGTAGCCAAAGCTACAAAGTACTGTCTCCAGGGCACAGTTGGCTTGGTGAACAGTGGCGGCCAGCACAGGTAAGTGTGGTGCGGCAGGGCTGGGGCACGGCGGGGTTGGAGTGGGTTTTTAAGACGACAGACTACAGAATAGGTATAATGAAATAAATGTATAATACCAATTCCGTCGTCTGTCGACTTCCGCGCCGCACCACGCCTACTTGTGCCAGCCGTCGCTATTAGTAAATGTAGTGAATGTTCTGGAAATATGGCACAACAGAACCCTATAATGGTGGGTCAATAAAAGCTCTGTGTTTCAGTGCAGGTGGTACTTCAGGCCTTGAGGAAGGCACTGAAAGGTCAAATGGTGGTGAATGTTATTACAGTTGTCAGCCGCAAACATATGGGTACCCAGAAAACCTCGATCGGTCCTTGTCTAGAATGTCACAGACAAATACAGACGTCTTGGCCCTTATCATGCTATCTGCAGAGGGACATGCCCATTCCTAGAGGCCAGTCTAATCTTTGCACACCCTTCCAAAGCACTCACTTGGGTGGCAAATCACTTAGCAAATCAATTCCAGTGCATTTTGTCCATCAGTCCGCCTACATAAAATGGTGCCAGGATACGGAGAGAGGCTTGCCCTCATTTGCCTAGGGCATGCACCTTCCAAATAGGCGAGTACCATCTTTATGCACAGAAGGGATAACACAAACAGTTTGAGTCTCTTTTGTAATACAAAATTGCCACCTTAGTGCAAAAAAGGCGCAAACTCCTATTCACTTTTTGGAGAAATTACTATTGTACATTGCCCGGTCTATTACTCAGTAGCCTTTGTGAAAGTAATTAAATATCTGAGCTCAGTTTCAGAATTTTCCAGTTAAATAAAACGAACATGATTAATGTTTTTTAACAGCAGAGCATAATTCTGTTTGCAATATTGGACTTTAAGTTATATTCTCCCCACCACATATGGGTTAATATTTGGCCACCATTCCGAGTTTCAATGGACAGAATGGGGGGGAGCAAATGCTATTTTACTGTACATTGCTTTTCAAACCTATTTTTCCAATGCAAATAACTCGATTACCTGAAGAGATTTGTACAAGTACAAACACGATTTGTGTATAGTACTTCGAACTTTGAGCATATAGGTTAAGAGCACACATTTTATTTTTATATAGGAACTGTCCAGAAAGTATATATCAAAACATAAATCAAAACTCAAGAACATGTAACTCGAAAGGGGAACACATCTCCAAATCTGCAAATAAAGCCTTTGTCCACCTGCCTTCAAATCGATCAAGTCAAGGCCGTACGCTGCTTGAAAAATGACTAATCATTAAGAAAAAATTGGAAGTATGAGGAGCACTTCTTAACCCCTTCGCTGCGGCGGGAATTCCGCCGCAGCGCTGGGGGGTGCGGGGGGGCAGCGCGGTGGCGCGGTGCTCATGACGGAGCCACTCCGTCATGAGCCACGGTTGAGCTGTGCTCATGACGGAGCGGTTCCGTCATGACTCCGCCCAGTTGCGTGTCCCCCAGCACAGGCGGGGAAACAGCGCCGCGTGGGCGGAGCGGCCGCCAACGGTCGTGGCATGACGGAACCGCTCCGTCATGAGCACACGGCAACCGTGGCTCATGACGGAGCGGTTCCGTCATGAGCGGGGAAGGGGTTAAATAGGATATCTCTGATTCTTATTGCCCAACGCTCAGCAAAAATAAACATAGGATTTAATGACTAGTCTGAGAAGTGACTCTGTTTTGCTAAAATTAAACATAACAGGTACACAAAGTGTAAAATACATAACTTGCATTTTAATGTGCAATATACGAGCATCTCTCTTTACATTTAGTAGCCACACGGCATTGATGTCTGTATCATTTTCATGTGGTTTGTAGTCTGACTTATGATCAGATATTCTGCAAGCCTGTTACTTGTAAGCATCTTGTTTTGTTGAACTGCCCCATCTGTCCAGGAAGGGAGTATGATGAATTCCTAGTTCCTGGTTTTAAGATCCTGATTTCTCTTCCTGCATTTGGTATGAAGCTGACTGGTGATGCTGTAGAGGAATGCAGGGCTTCTTTACAGAACGTCTGGTGCAAGGTTTCTGTGGGTGATTTGTTCATTCATGTGAACACCATATTCTTTGTTACATAAAAAAGTGGAAGTTAAGTTGAGTGGTTTAAAGTAAAGAGTGGTTCCTCGTTACTTCAGAGCCGGTCTCTGGTCCGAGACGAGTCGCAGTTGTACAATAGCAGGATGGTTGCCACAGGTGCAGGTTATTACGTCTTTGATTTGTGCAGATCCTGAAGTTGCAGACGTACATCTCTTCTTTGTCTTTTGTTGCAAGTTGTTTCAGATTTGATGTTCTGGTGTTAGGGGTGCCCATTACATCCTAAATTTAAGGACGTTAAGTGTAGGGGTGCAAGTAGTCAATGGGCTACTAACACCAGGGGCTAATCCACCACTTAGGTGACCACATCCGGGGGTTGTGTGTCACCTTTTTTTACCATGAGCCCTCTATTCTGCCACTTTTAAAAATGGCAGAAACCTTCCTTGGCTGTACAGACCATGTAACCCACCCTAGGGGTGTGGCTAGCCTCTGGTGCTGTACACCGCCTGACTACATATTTTTCTCACCTGCCAGGGTTGAACTGTGCCTGGGGGCAGGGGGAGGGCTGTTTCCTCCTTTGGGAGGCAGCCTGGTTGCATATCAGAGGTGGTGAAAGCTTTGAGCTCACCACCTTGATGTGCCACTTCACTAGGCATCCTGTTAGGAAGGGAGATGTCATCACTTTCCCAGGCAGGCATTTGTTTCTGACTCTTGGGAGTGAACACTCTTACTGGGAGGGGGTCACATTCCTGTCTTGGTGGTAGCAGCTGCAGGCTGCCGGCCATGGCACAGGAAAGGCTGGGGCGACCAGGTAGGCAACCTCTTAGGTAGCCACATTGGTGCATTTCACATTAAATCTGACTTTGGGAAAAAGTCAGATTTAATGAGACAAGTTGTTTGATAGCAAACAAGACAATTTTCAGTGGGACCATAATGGAGCTGGCAACCTCGGGGTGCCGGGTGCCATTCCATGTTAGACGGAACACATATAATAGCCCTAAATCAAACAAGACTACTATAGGGACATACATGCTTGCATTTATATGTCAACACTTTTAATATAATGCACCCTGTCTCCTGGGCTCAGCATGTCTAACTTAGGGCCGACTGACATGTATTAGAAATAGTGCTTTGGCCTCGCCACTCAAGGTGAGGGCAAGGTCATGTTTGAGCTCTTTGCACTGATCCTGCAGTCTGAAATGACAGACATGTTTACTTTGGTCACTCATTTTAAGAACGTGTGAAGTTGTTTAGTTATGTTATGTTATGTTATGTTATAGTGTGTTTATATAGCGCACGGCTACTCCAGAGGAGTGTCCCGGCGCTTTCCACATACAGCTCAGTGTAACACAGCAGAACAAACAAACAGCAAAGCACAAGGCAAAAAAGGAAAAAGAACCTAAAGGTTAAAGAGCCAGGTCTTCAAGCTCTTCCTGAACTGCAGCAAATTAGCAGAGCTGCGTAGAGCTAACGGGAGCGAATTCCAAAGCTGGGGGGCCTTAAAGCTGAAAGAGCGCCCCCCAGTGCGCGCCTTCCTAAACCGCGGAACCACGGCCAGGAAAAGAGAATCTGACCGCAGTGAGCGGGCTGGACGGTAAAAAGACAACCTCCGTTGCAAATATCTTGCACCAGTGCCAAAGAGTGCTTTGTGCATCAACGTCAAAGATTTAAACATAATCCGCTTCCGGATAGGCAGCCAGTGGAGCGTCTGCAGCAGTCCAGATACTCGCGCTCGCCTATGAAGGCCAAAAATAGCACGAGCAGCAGAGTTCTGCGCCACCTGCAGGCGCTGAACCAGATAATCCGGGAGACCAAGGAAAAGGGCATTCGCATAATCCAACCTGGATCCAATCAAAGCTTGCACAGTGATCCGCCTGTGCTCCACAGAAAGCAATGGTAAAAACTTGCGGAGCATTTTCAGAATGCCAAAACAGGAGCCAGCCAAACCAAGAACATGGGCTCTCAGCAAAAGTTTATTGTCCAGCTTAACTCCCAAATTTTTGGCAACCAGCGATGACTGTGCAGGAGGACACATATCCGACGGCCACCAATCCTGCCACTCCGGGTCGGTGGCACAGCCGAAGAAAAGGACCTCCGACTTACTGGAATTGGCCTTCAGACTATTCTGTTGGAACCAGTCGAAGACCATCCCCAGGCACCCTCGAATACTCTCTCCATCAAATGGCTGATCTTTCCCGCATGTGAAGAGGAGTTGCGTGTCATCTGCGTAAGACACGATCTGGGCCCCATGAGCCTCCGCCAAGGCCGCCAGGGGAGACATGAAGATGTTAAACAGCGTCGGGCTCAGCACAGAACCCTGTGGAACTCTGACTCCCAATGGCGGCATCTCGGCGGCGCTCTGGGAAACCCAAATCGTCTGGCGGCGGCCCTCAAGAAAAGATGTAAACCATTTGAGCACCGTCCCCCTGAGGCCGATGGCATGGAGCCTGGCGAGGAGCGCCGCATGGGGGACGGTGTCAAAGGCCGCCGACAGGTCTAACATGACAAGCATGGCCTTGCCTCCAGCATCCAGAGTCTCGCGAATAACCTCCGAGACCTCCAACAAGGCCGTTTCCGTACTCAAATTAGGACGGAATCCGGATTGGGATGGGTGCAGTTGATTGTTTGTTTCAAGAAAACCCGACAGGATGCCATGCACATATTTCTCTGTAATCTTCGCCAGAGCCGGAAGAAGAGAAATAGGCCTGTAGTTGGCCAAGACCTCGGTATCTAAACCGGGCTTTTTCAGGAGGGGGATCACCATCTCCCTTTTCCAGGTGCGTGGGACACTCCCTTCCCTCACAGAGGCATTAATAAGAGAATTAACCAGTGGATTCACCACCGCTGCCATCCTAGCCAAAAATTTGGCAGGGCAGGGGTCTAACGGCGAGCCCGATTTCAAGCTGGCTAACAGCAACAAGGACGCATCGCTGGAAACTGATGGAAAAACCGACAGAACAGCAGCGGGCGTGGGCGGTGGAACACATTCGGCCCCAAAACCGCAACACCCCTCCTCCGACCTGTCCAGGAAAGAGGCCTGAATCGCCTTAATCTTGTCAGTAAAAAAACTGGCGAGATCACGTGCCCACAAGTCAGGTGAGACTGGTAGGGGCAGGTTGGAACTGGGGGTCGTGAACTCCTTCACAATAGTGAAGATCTCCTTACAGGAGTTCACCGACTCCTCAACCCTCCTAGCAAGATATTCCTTCTTGGCACACAGGATATCCCGGTGATAAGCCTTCATAGCCAACCTATAGGCGAGTTTGGCCTTCTCGTCATACTGACGACGCCAGGCCCGCTCAGCAACCTTACATTGGCTGCGAGCCAATCGCAGCACCTCCGTGAACCACGGCGAAGATCGCCGAATTGCCGTGGACCGGGGGGCCGTACTAGGGGCAAGATCGTTTAACCTTTCAGTCAACCATAGCTGCAGAGCCTCAGTGTCCTGTTCCAGAACGCCCGAGAAGGGGCATGGATGGTTCGCAAGCGCCTGCTCCAACATATCGGGCGTCACTCTATGCAGCGCTCTCGCAGCTGGTCTGGGCAGTATGGGGGCACTACTATTCATTCGCCCGTTCTCCAACACGGATAACCTAATCAGCCTGTGATCCGTCCAGAGCACAGGCAAAGTTTCAATATCGGCAATCGGGACCGACGAAAACACTTGGTCCAGGGTATGCCCTTTCTCGTGTGTAGGACCCACCACAAAAGGTACCAGGCCCAGTGAAGATGTAATATCCAGTAGTTTAATTGAATCCGAATCCTCCGCCACATCGAGATGGAAATTGAAGTCGCCTGCCACCACACAATGCTGTGTGGACAGCGCCAGATCGGAAATGGCCATCTGCAGGTCCTCCAAAAAGGAACCCATAGGACCAGGGGGCCTATAAACGAGCAACCCCTTTAAAGCTTGGCATGAAGACAGTCTGAGCGTGAAAGCAAGAGACTCAGAACCCCCAATAGAAATCAGGGGGAGCACTGAACAAGACACGCTCTTCTTCACCACCACAGCAACCCCACCACCCCGACCCTTCGCTCTGTCCTGCCGAAAGATATTATACGCCGGAGGAATGGCAGAAAAGATGTCCGGATTGGACGCCACACCCAGCCAGGTTTCAGTCAGTAGTAAACATAATGGATTTTCCCTGACAAGAAGATCGTAGATACATAGGGCATGGCTGCCTACTGACCTCGTATTGAGCAACAGGCACAGATGTTTAACACGAGCCGCGGCTGGTTGGAGGCCGGTGACCGAAGTCCACACAGGCGACCAGCCACAGCCCTGACAGCGCCTTTTGCCCTTGCCACGGCCCGGAAACACAGAACGGCAGGAGCAAGAAAATGTCTGTAGGGCGCGCAGCGTCGCCAAGGAGTACCGAATCATCCTCAGCTGAGGCTAGCCGGGCCGCAGTCCACCGTCGCCCCGGAGCCTCCGGGACGCTGACGGGCGCAGACGGGCAGGACTCTGGCGCGACTCAGGCGCAGAGAGGGCCTCCACCACTGCGCGTCACCGCTGCGCGTGCAGCTGGCTGGCTTAAATGCACCGTCCGAGCATAGGCTGCAGGTCTCCTCCCCCAATATGGCGCCCGGCAAAGTCCCACCACTACCCCAATCAAAGATGGCGACCAAACACTCCCAGACGCTACCCCACGAGGACAGGACCCGCCAAACAGCGGTGCTCACACAATTTAAGGTGCAGGTGAGTGGACAACGGCGCAATTAAAAGCAAGGAAAAACGAAATAAAAATAAACGCAAATATTAAAGAGGAGATTTTAAAATACTGCTACAAACAGCGCTGCGCTGAGCTGTGCGCTGATATCATGCCGGTCAAAGCTGAAATACCTTATCTGGCTGACCCGTGCAACTGCCCGCCTTAAATGCACCGTCCGAGCATAGGCTGCAGGTCTCCTCCCCCAATATGGCGCCCGGCAAAGTCCCACCACTACCCCAATCAAAGATGGCGACCAAACACTCCCAGACGCTACCCCACGAGGACAGGACCCGCCAAACAGCGGTGCTCACACAATTTAAGGTGCAGGTAAGTGGACAACGGCGCAATTAAAAGCAAGGAAAAACGAAATAAAAATAAACGCAAATATTAAAGAGGAGATTTTAAAATACTGCTACAAACAGCGCTGCGCTGAGCTGTGCGCTGATATCATGCCGGTCAAAGCTGAAATACCTTATCTGGCTGACCCGTGCAACTGCCCGCCTTAAATGCACCGTCCGAGCATAGGCTGCAGGTCTCCTCCCCCAATATGGCGCCCGGCAAAGTCCCACCACTACCCCAATCAAAGATGGCAACCAAACACTCCCAGACGCTACCCCACGAGGACAGGACCCGCCAAACAGCGGTGCTCACACAATTTAAGGTGCAGGTGAGTGGACAACAGCGCAATTAAAAGCAAGGAAAAACGAAATAAAAATAAACGCAAATATTAAAGAGGAGATTTTAAAATACTGCTACAAACAGCGCTGCGCTGAGCTGTGCGCTGATATCATGCCGGTCAAAGCTGAAATACCTTATCTGGCTGACCCGTGCAACTGCCCGCCTTAAATGCACCGTCCGAGCATAGGCTGCAGGTCTCCTCCCCCAATATGGCGCCCGGCAAAGTCCCACCACTACCCCAATCAAAGATGGCGACCAAACACTCCCAGACGCTACCCCACGAGGACAGGACCCGCCAAACAGCGGTGCTCACACAACTTAAGGTGCAGGTGAGTGGACAACGGCGCAATTAAAAGCAAGGAAAAACGAAATAAAAATAAACGCAAATATTAAAGAGGAGATTTTAAAATACTGCTACTAACAACGCTGCGCTGAGCTGTGCGCTGATATCATGCCGGTCAAAGCTGAAATACCTTATCTTTAGTATTTAGTATTTAAACCCAATATCTAAATACTAATCCTTTTAGCCTTTGTGTGCTACACTGGGAGGCATGCTGTCTGACATGCTTCAAGGTCATCAAAATCATACATACAAGTACTTGTACTTGATCCAATCTGCACGATTCACAAAATGAATGCTAACAATTCTTGTCAATTTCTTCAAAATAAATTGTATTTAAAGTGTTATCTTTTCACTTCAATTCATACGTAACTTTAGAATATCACATAAATGTTTACTTCAATATGTATATGAATACATCTGCATGTTTTGTCACATCACATTGCTAGATTTGTTTAAATAGTTTCTTTCAACATGGATGTATACCCTTCTTTTATGCCCAATGCATTTCAGGACTTGTGTCCCTTCGTCAGTGGCCAATCTGTAACGATAAAAATGACAATGTACAGGGTCAAGTTGTCATCCTCCTAACTACAAATTAAAAAGTGCTTGATCTGGTTGAAAGGTGAGTATGGTGCTCAATTAAAACAGTGATGGTGCTCATTACTGGATTAGATTCCAACTCTCAGTGTGCAGATGCACAAGCCAATATTTAATACCATCAAACATTACCTCGTATGCATATTGACTATTACTGTTACTCAGGACATTACTGTTCACAAAGAACCTCAAGCAAATGTGTGAATGCAAATCTACCTTAATCAGAGATTTCTATGCACAGTCGTTCCCCCCACATGTTCTTCTGTGGACTGGCTACAGGGTGGAAAATCCATTGCGTAATGCAGCTTAGAAAAGTACATTTAGACTTATTTTAGTTTTATTGTTTTGCTCAAATGAAAAATCGATTCATTTGTCTGTGTGATGAAAACCCTTCAACTACACCCAATGGAATATGGAGGAGGGACTTCTCTTTTCTCTTTCTGTAAAAGCCCATACTCTAGCTTTATTCAGTAGAAGGTTTACATGTGCTTCCAGAATGAGAAATGACCTTCAAAATAATTTACAATACTACAAATTCATAATTGTAAATAATATTGCAGCTCTGCTTGATGCGGAATTTTCTCTGGGCCTCTATGACAAAAAGTGATACAGTAAACCCAACGTACCACTGGGCATATTTACAACAGTGTGCCGGAGTGTGCTGTTACGCAACAATTGGTAAACACGGCACTCTGACATTCTTAAAACGCGGGATGAGCCTTATTAACAATAATATGGTGCACCCCGGCGTTTCTCTTAGTGCTGGCGCTCAATTTAGCTGCCTAGCGCCAATGCAGACATCCTTGCACTATAAGCATTGCAGGGAATGATTGTTCATGGGCAGGCAAACCCACCTATATGGAACGACAGAAACACATCATTGACAGCACTTTTATTTTCTGCTGGAAGTGGAGACAACACATCAAACCTTTGGGAGCCTCACTTGGAGGCATATTTACAAGGGGTTATCACCATCAGAGAGTCACTTTGCGTCATTTTTTCAAAAATTCTGGTGGCGATAACTCCTACCCATTATTTACAAGGTGGATTCAAGCCACTTACCGTGGCTTAACCCAACCTTATAAATAATGCCCCTATTCATGCAGCACTTAGTGTGAAAGAGGTGGGCAATGGGTGTTGCAGTGTGCATTCCACCGCAACACCCATTGCTTTTTGACGCTACCCTCTATTTACAAGGGTGGCATAAATATTGGGCAGTGCCAAAAATAAGACCAGGCAAACCTAGTCTTAAACTGGCACAACAAGAAGAAATGATTAAGTTCTCCTCGTTTTTGCTGTTTCTAAGTGTGCTGCATTCTCCAGTACACATAGAAAGAGCAAAATGCCATTAATGATTGTTTATGGGCAGGGAGGTGTCCCTTTCTGCCCATAAATCATCACTAATGGTGATTTGTAACTTCTATGTGTGCTGCAGAATGCGGCACATATAGAAGTTGCAACTCATCATTTAATGAAGAAGATAGGCCTTGGTCTTGATATGAGATGTAGCTGAGCTCTCACAAAGTCGAAAGATAACCCTTGGGTACTTGGCCAAAAAGCATGGCCTTCCTCAGAAGTAAAGTATGTAGCACATGAACACCAACATCAAACAGCCTTTCATCCCTGGCAAGTGACGCCATATTCACAAAGGTATTCCATCTTGCAGTTGTTGAAGCCTTATGACTAGGGCAGATGTTGTGAGAAGTTTGTATCAGCTGCTTGGTAAGAGGCCAGTCACTGAATGTAAAGACCCTGATGAATCGTGGACATCTACGAGCACAGTGAGCCCTATGCAATCTGGCCCCACCCCTGCCGTGCTAAACAGAACATGGAGTCATTTGCTTGAAAGAGGAGGTAATTTAGCCTTATGGCCTGCTGCTGAGGGCGTTACTAATTAGTAAAGGCCCTGAACCCAAGTTATAGGCTCGAGCTACAGGTAAAGGCTTTCAAAAGGGAGTAGGGCTATTATAACCCCCCCCCCCACCCCACTGAGAGAAGAATGTTCTAAATTGAAAAGTGAGGATCAGAAAGACAGACATTGGAAGGTTGGCGCAAAAGGATTATACTGGTCATTATTACCCCGGAGCCCCTTCATTGTCATCAGTGAATTCCCCAACATTCCTAAATTTGTTTACAGTTACATAAGTTAAATTCTGTGCTCAATACATACAAATGCCAAAAATGTGCCCCAACAATTTGCTAAAAGGGCCAAAATTGAAGGTGAACTGAAAATGCATGATTGAATGAATAAATATGGATAATAATTACATGATTGTATACAAATTAAAACGTTTTACCTTTCAAAAAAATACAACTTGATCAAAATGAACCTGGCTGGCTTCCTACATCCTACTATGTCCTAGCTGCATGACATTACTGCTCTATTCGGGAATGTTGTGAAATGTGTAAGAAAATGCAGAGAAGTCAGAATGACAATGAACAGAACCACTCTATGCAGGACAGTAATAGAGTCGGGTGGGCATATTCCGAATGATTTGTACAGCAGCTAAAATAAGAGTCCGGAATTATGTGCAAAATAACTGGGGAAACATGTTGCAAGGTAAGGACATTTTTCATGCTTCTGCACCTTCCTCATCCTCACTTTGAGGCAATTCACCTTGTTCTGGCATGTGGACTTGGTAGCGAATTACTACACTGAGGAGGAGGCAGCACATCACATTGATGCTTTTTTGGCCCATTAATGCTGTCACTTCCATAGATGTGCTGACCGTGAAATATTATTTTCAGAAATATAAATGTTTTCTCAGCTCTGTTGGTTCTTTGATGTGTGCAGAATTAGAACTGTCATTACATTCAGACTGTAGATAAGAAATTAGTTTCAGGAAACTATCAGCACAAAAGCTGCAGTAGGAACAGGAACTGCACCAGTGAAGGAACAGCAGTGCAGATGTTGGTCCAGGGTGTGTCAATTACACCCAAACACTGAGCAGGTTTAGGATGCCTTCCTCATCAAGACTGTATGCATCCAGTACTTGGAGTGAGCTCATGTTGGAGAAATTGATCCGTGTTTTAAAATCATCTATTTCCTCAGTGTGTGCGCTCTACGGGGCAGATTTACAAGCCCCTTGCGTCACTTTTAACATGGGAAAAGTGACGCAAAAGTGGCTCAAGGGGCTTATAAATCTGCCCCTGCATCTTGCTCTCCTCCTGATGACCCTTGTGTGGTTTATTATACGTTGATGAGAACAGTTCAATTTCTCCAAATGCCAGAGCAGTTGAAGCCATCTCTCAAAATTCGACTAGTCCATGGATTTAAGTGGAAATAGGGTTGTTCACTTCCAAAATAGTTTGGCACAGGCAAAGGTTTACTTGTGACTGGCCTTGCTGGTTTCATTCGAAACAGATGCATATACTTATTTGCTCTTTCACACTTTCTCAGGCATAGGGAGAAATGTTCCTCAGTAGACAGCCTCCTTCAGGACAGACCTGGCCCCTCTTTGTGCTAGTGAGGCCAGCAAAGGTCTAATTCCTCTCGCCCTTAGGGAAGTTTTCGAGTTCCAGAGAAACCAAGGCAGCAGTGAGACATCTCGCCTCAATTCTTTACAATGCAGACATGAATTCAGGAGACAATATTCAATTTTCTCTTACCCTAGCAGAAACAGCTCCTGAAGGATGTACTCCGCTTTCATTGGCAAAAGTCTCCAAATGAATCAAGCTCCAGTTCCTCCAGTGGAGGAGTGTGGCTCAATGGTTAGAGTGGCAGACCCTGAAGCAGAGTTCTGGCCAGGGACCAGGGTTCGATTCCCGCCTCAGCGGGGCTCGGGCTCAATTTCCTCAGACCTGTCTATTCTCGCCTCGGTGCCTATTCTAATCATGGGCCCCACGCTGCAACTCTGGGCAATAGCTTGCTTAGCCTCCAAACTGGCCCCAACAGCGCTAAGGATGCCTGGCTTCACCCTGGGGGTGCCCAGGAGTGGACACTTCACAGGGAAAGCCAGGAGGGGTTCCACAGCGGTATGAGTATCAGCGCCAGGAAACCGCAAAGGCGACACCGCAAGGTGGCCGTCTGGTGACAGTGCGCTCTATAAGTACCTTGACATTTACATTTACATTTCCTATCTTTTACAGCGCCAAGGCCGTGTTCGTCTTTTCAAAACATGACTTACAACTAAAGTTCTTCTGTCTCTCTCTATCTCCTCTCAGTTCCAACTCTCTACAGTCCCCGAATGATCAATGCAGAATCTACTTCTTATAGTCACATCTTCTTCCTCTACTGGGGGTGAGACATCTCCAGGTCTATGAAATCCCTTTCATTTAAAGCAAGTGTGGGTCTCCATTGCCATGTAGGTGTCATACTAGAAGGGAATCAAATGACAGGAAGCCCTTAGCACGATGCTGACTTTGATCTGTGTCACTGGGTCTAATTTCCTGAAAAGTGTGAATGGGCCTAATTACCTATGGGTCTAGTGTAGGGAAGGGATTACAAGCTGCTAGCACATACTTGAGTTGTAAAAAGCAGACAGTATGACAAGGTATAAAATGTACATTTCCATAAGATATAATAAAAGTTCATGTTGCTAAAAACTGGTACTTTCCTTCATTCGTTTTGTACAGTGAGAATGATCTTTCCACAAACAAATAAGGTATAGCACACTCTGCAGCTTTATGTTGGATATGTTCATTTGTATAGCGCACTAATCACCCAAGAGGGTATCCCGGTGCTTGGGCAAGGTCTATAGGTGTGTAGTCCCCAAGGTCCTTATATGAAGAGCTGGGTCTTCAGCTTCTTGAGGAACTCAAGAAGTGAGGCGAAGGCTGTGATGTGTTGAGGGAGGTTGTTCTATGTCTTGGGTGCCAATGGGCAGCTGCTCTAGTGTAATATCATAGTTCAGGTAATGTTACGTTTGTAAATAAATATGTGTGCATGGTTTAAATACCAGGTTAAGCACTAAGAAGAAGGATATTGCAAGGTTCAGGTACAATGCCAACAATTTACTAATAGCATGCCAGTCTTGCTACATGGTTTTCCGTAAGCTCATGTGTCGGGGCTGCTTAAAATGTGAGCAGGAAAAGCTTATCTAGTCCCCATTATGTGTGCACACACATTGCTGATTTGTAAAAATGTCAAATATAAAATCCGATTAGCAAAATGATAATATTTTGGAAGGGCGCCGTGCAATAGTGCAATAGTTTACTGATGCTGTCTGATCAGAGGTCTAAATTCCAGCTACTCAGGCCAAACTCACAGAACCATCAAAATATATGGATTTCTTCCCTTGTAGTTATATGTAACTGGTTCATTATTGTGTCTTGCTTATAGTAAATTTTCAATGGGAATGTTACTTATAAGCTATCTTTGGATGGACATTGGTGCTTTACAAATCCTCAATAGACACCAATAAAAAAACTCACCATTAAATGTGACTTGAAGAAGAACAATCTTCCTGGGAGTCTGCATGAAGAAGATCTTTAACAACTAACCGGGCAGTATTTAGGGTACCATCTGGTGTGAGCAGTAGGGGATTACCCAAATGACAGTGTGGCAAAGTCGGTCTTTAAGGATCTTCAGAATTGGAAATAGCCATTTTCATTTTGCAATTGTATTAGGGAAGAGCTATGGTAACTAAGGGATAGACCCTTGTATCTGTTACATTTGATTGGTTGAGTTGTCAGTAGTCACCAGTTCGAGAATCTGAGGCTTCTTATTCAAAGATAAGGGATAAATAGTTTTGTCAGATAGTTCACTGAGTAACCATATACACCTTGTGTAAAGGGGCAAAGTGTTGCTCTTTTTTTCATTGGAATGTCAAGTCAGCATAGTGTGATTTTCTTCTTTCAAACCAGAAACTGATGCTCTCCACAGATTTGAATTCTCTTGAATTTTGAGAGATGCCAGAAAGACTAGTGCAGTAATTGGCACTCTCTGTGTATGACATGACCACAACAAGGATTATGGCAATTTTTTTTAGAGCAGTGTTTATTTATCAAGAAACTGGTAGAGGTCTGCTTGGAGATTACATTTATTTTGAGGTAATGATTGATTACTTACAGGAGCACTCCCAAAAGATTTCTTTATCCAAGGGTATTGGGGATTGTCTCTGTTTCCCTTGGACAAGGTAGAGAGAGGGAAGGAGGCTGGATTAAGAAGACCCAGGAGCCAAGAGAATTAAGATCCTGTAATTCAGGGAGGGACTACAATATCATATGTTTTTACAAATTGGACAATACACCAACAAAATGTTATATGGATAGATTGGATGCATGCTGCTGATGGAAATTCAATGCCCTACATGGGTGTTAGAGAATTTCTACTGATCCTTACCCACAAATGAGGCCCCTCCCATGGCAGACACAGGATGTTTAGTAGAGAAAACTCTGCACTGTGGTGGAAACTCTAAATTTGTGAGGATTCCCTCTTGCCAGAGTGATGGAGGACATACATCTGCCACACAGAGGCAGACAAAAATTATTTATCCAAAACACTAAATTAGCTTAAACATAATTTTGTCAGAATCACACAATCTTTGAAAAAGTGAAAAAACCTGGATTAAAAACCAGACTTCCATGCTCTAGGGTCAGCAGATACAGCTTAGAGGCCACATCTCCTTCCTCTCCTCTCACAATATCCAAAGGCTTTCGGTCTGATGTCCAAACAGAAAGGCTGAAAATAGTAGTTGCAGACAACACACCAACATTTTGCAACCTGTCTGTGATTTTGCAATTTGACCTATGTACCAACAGATCTTCTCACACAATCTCGTACTGCAGTGGGTGCAAAAAACAAACCTAAGGAATAGCAATTAGGCAGGTTGCTAAACACAGAGATGTTGGCCTGCAAAGATCAGCAAACCACTTCCATTGTGTAAGTATTCCCAAATGAGAAAATCTGTTTTCCTCAAAGAAACCACTGCTGCTTTAAAAAAAGTATTTTTAGTTTGGGAACACATTGGGGGAGCAAGATGCTCCCTCCAAGAGAGTCCAACAAAGGCCTTAAAGGACAAGCTGCCCAATGGACACAGCTTCCCGTTTGCAAATGGGTTAACACCTCCTTTCAGTAATTGCCACCCTATCAGTGGTCTGCTACCACAATTGGTCTGCTGCCAATGAAATATCTGTCTCATTTCGATTTCCAGTTGGGAGTGCTTCTCTCATGATGCTTCCTAATTGTAATTCAAAATGAGTTGGTTTATTACCAATTTTGAAATTCAGAAATGACTTTCCAAATCAGTCACGGCCGGCATTAATCGCGGGTGGGGGGGGCAGGGGTTCACGCGGGGAGGGTACATTTAATAATAATTAAAAGAAACGCACCTGTCAACCGGCCGGGTCCCCAGTTTTCTCTGCGCCTGCTCCTGCTCTCCTGCCTCCTGCAGGAAAAGGAAGCAGGCAGCCTCCTTCCCCTCCCCGAAGCCAATCATAATGCTGCAATGATAGCATTGTGATTGGTGGGGACGCCGCCCAGCCAGGGGCTTACGGGGAGGCTGTTTTCTCCATGTAGGCTGCATCGCAGCTTGCATAGAGAAAGGGAAGAGTGCTCATGACTGGTTTCGGCGGCCCGTGGGGGCAGTCCAAACAGTCATTGCGTCCTCAGGAGTGGGCACACCACTCTTCCCCTGCTCACGGAGCAGCCCTGCCCACCCCCGCCCACAACCAAACCCTTCTGCTTTCTCACAGTGCGAGAAGCAGAAAGATAAAAGGGTAGTAATTACCATTTTATGTTTCTGCTTCTCACACTACGAGAAAACAGTGGGGCGACGCTCCTCTGCCATAGTGGAGGAGCCGCCCCTGTTCCAAATAATAAAAAAAAGGGGTTTAGTACAATACAAAATGTAATTTTGCCCTCACAAAACCAGTGAATTGACAAAGAGCAGGGTTTGTGAATTCAAATTAAATTAGTACATCTGGTCATATGTTTCTTAAGCCACAATTTGGAAATTTGAAGCAGACAATCTACCTTTCACTCCTGTAAGTTACAGAAGCAAAACGTTTTGTGAATCTTGAGTAATTTGTTTACAGTACAAGGTTTATATCTGTTATTGTCAGGTTTCTGTAATTTTTTTTCTTTTATGTAAAATGAATATATTATCTGAAGAATGACATTTAATTATATTAAGGCTGTTTAGCCAAACAATAAGGACTGATCTCATTTGGTGTGAAGAGTATGATTCAAATTCTGAGGCCTCTATCCAAAGGTTAGTGTCTAGAGAATGTAAAAGATCAGGTTTACATTATTTTCTAGCATGTGTAAGATGAATTTGCTGAGATGATGACCTCAGTACAAACACTATGCATCTGTTAATAGGTCTACAAGCGGAGTATTGTGCTCTAGAAGGAAGTAATTTTGAATTATGCCTGAGATGGCTTTAATCTGTCAGTAAATCCCCTGAGTGTCCTGGCAGGACACACCGATCCTTGGAATTTATGAGGTGCTTGAGGCCAATCACACCGATCTTAATTTGAAGCTGCTGTCTATCGCAGTAAACCCCAAATCACAAGATGAAATTAAAATATGTGAAATCATAGAAATGGTGGCTTACAATGGAGCATGGATAAAATTAGATGCAACTCAATAAATGCTAAAATTTAGCACCATGTGTTGAAAGGAGACGCAAAAACACTCCAGCTCATTCAACATTGTTTTGATGCACATCTTGGTTTACACACATTACATGTCAGTGAGACGTACTATGTAAGTGCTCCAGTACCAATACATAGAAAACAAGCATTTGCAATGCAATAGGTCTCACATTCACACAAGTGTGAGCTATTAGCATTGTAAATGACAATGCCTTTTATTTATGTTTTCAGTTTTAAAACATAAAAAAAGGCATTGTCATTTACGAAACTAATAGCTTAAACTCTCGAAAATGTGAGACATATTGCATTGCAATAAAGGGCCTTCTCAACTGCTTTTTTTCAATTGTATATATCAAAGGAAGAGACCAGCCTGCAACGTCTTCAAAGTAGTGATAAATAGTACAGTGAAGAAAGTGTGTAAGTGTTGTAGATTACACAGACACAAAGTGTAAAGTGAGAGTTACATATTATCTGAGCTATAAACAATAACAAACCGCTCCAACACCTTTTGCTCTGTGATTGTCATGGCTCAGGAGTAAGAGTGGTGGGAGGGGATATTCCCTACCCTCTCCGTGATTTGAGTGTGCAGTGTGGCATTGCATAACGTCATTTCTACTTTGGCCTAATAAAAAACATTCCAGCTGTAGTAGGGCCCTGGCTTCACCTCCTGCTGCAGGGTGGGCTGTGCCTTCAGGGAGGGAGGGATGGTCTCGGCTGCAGCTCCGGCCTCGTACAGTGCCCCTGCAATTACTAGTGAGCTAGAGGTGGTGGTATTGGTCTTGGAGGTGGGGATATTGGTGGTATTGTTGGTGGTGGTATTGGTGGTATAGGTGGTGCTTGTATTGGTGGTGGTGGCACTGCTGGTGCTGGTATTGGTGGTGGTAGTGGTGTTGGTGGCCGTATTGGTATTGGTGGTGGTTCTATTATAATTGGTGGTGGTATTAGTATGGGTGGTGGTGGTACTGGTATTGGTGGTGCTGCTATTGTTGGTGGTATTGATGGTATTGTTGGTATTGGTGGTA
The DNA here is from genome assembly GCF_964204655.1 of Triturus cristatus. Classification (NCBI taxonomy): domain Eukaryota; kingdom Metazoa; phylum Chordata; class Amphibia; order Caudata; family Salamandridae; genus Triturus; species Triturus cristatus. The sequence continues at coordinate 942,132,216 of NC_140593.1, forward strand.
TTAGTGGTATTGGTGGCATTGGGGAGGGTGATGATATTGGTGTGGGTATTGGTGGAGGTGATGGTATTGGTGGTGGTGGTGGTATTGGTGGTGGTGGTGGTGGTATTGGTGGTGGTAGTATTGGTGGTAGTGGTGGTATTGATGATGGTGGTGGTATTGGTGGTGTTATTGGTGGTGATGGTTGTGATAGTAGTAGTGGTGGTGGTATTGGTGGTGGTGGTATTGGTGGTGGTGGTATTGGTGGTGGTGGTATTGGTGGTGGTGGAATTAGTGATGGTATTGGTGGTGGTGATGGTAGTATTGGTTGTGGTATTGGTGGTGGTGGTATTGGTATTGGTTGCAGTGGTATTGGTGGTGGTGGTGGTATTGGTGGTTGTGTGGTATTGGTGGTGGTTTTAGTGATGGTATTGGTGGTGGAATTGGTATTGGCGGTTGTATTGGTATTGGTGGTGGTGGTGGTATTGGATTGTTGGTGGTGGTGGTATTGGTGGTGGTATTGGTAGTGCTTGTATTGGTGGTGGTGGTATTGGTTGTGGCATTGGTGGTGGTATTAGTGGTGGTGGTATTGGTGGTTGTGGTATTGGTGGTGGTGGTATTGGTGGTGGTGGTGGTAGTATTGGTGGTGGGTTTGGAGGTATTGGTGGTGGCGGAGGTGGTGGTATTTGTGGTGGTGGTGGTATTGGTGGTCGGTGTGGTATTGGTGGTGGTATTGGTGGTATTGGCGGCGGTGGAGGTAGTGATATTGGTGGCGATGGTGGTATTGGTGGTGGTTTTGGTGGTGGTGGTATTGGTGGTGCTGGTATTGGCATTGGTGTCAGTGGTGTTGGTGGTGGTGGTATTGGTGGTGGTGGTGGTATTGGTGGTGGTTTTGGCAGTTGTATTGGTATTGGTGGAGGTGGTATTGGAGGTGATATTGTTGGTGGTATTGTTGGCGGTGGTGGTATTGGTGGTGGTATTGGTGGTGGTTGTATTGGTAGTGGTGAGGAAATTTGATTTTCGATCTCGCTTGTATTCAGCCACCATTTTTTTGTGTTCCACCGCCATTTTGTGTTGCCCTCACTCAGGCAGCTCAATGAACGAAGTTTTTCTGCTGATCTTACTGCGACGTGTCAAATACCCTTCTGCCTCTGTTTACGAGACTGATGTCAGGGACTTGCTGAGTCCACTAATCCTCGTCTGGTTTGACTAAACCCTGTCTCAACTGTCTGTCGGTTCACACCACTCTTTCCTGACTTTATCTTATCTTCTGACCTTCGCTATTCTCTACTTGTATTCTCTCATTTCACAACTGTCCTCCAAAGCATACAAATATGTCCTGCCATCTGCAAGTTGAGTTGTAGACACTACCACTGATTAACTTGTGGGGAGGGGTGACAAAACAGTTGGAAGAGAGGTTTATTTGGGTTACTTGATATCTTGTTTTCAAACTTTTCTCATTGGTTATATCTTGTTTTCAAACTCTTCTCATTGGATAACCATGTGTGCATTGGGAGTGTTCTCGGTGAATCTATGTGCTATAAAAGATTGTGCGCCACAGAGTAAAGTGGCAGTCTCCTAAGAACATACTGAGTGTACTTCTGGGACAACTGTACTTAGCTGCAGCTAATAAACCTGATCTTCTACGCTTAACAGAATGTCCTGTGTCTCTGTTCAACAAAGCAGGTGAACTCAGGAGATTAAGGCGTGCACTGCGCCGCCAGGCCCATAAGGCCCTGGTTCTTCAATTGGTGCCCTCTGTGAGGCGGCTTCAGAGGTAGCGATTTTGCCTGAGGGTCGTGAGGAACCCCGCAAGAAAATTCTGGAGGAATCGCGAACCACGTCAAGCGACCCCTGTATGTTGAAGTGGTCCGAAGGTCTTTTTCAGCGCGGTTTCTCCTTCCTGACGGCTGCTGACGACTGCTGCCCTGACTGCCACCTTGCTTTGGCCCCATTTGGTGATGTATGGTATCGCGAGACGTTAGACGGGCCTCTGTTGGCGTAAGAAGACACTTAGTTAAGTATTGGTGGGTAGCTCCCACTATTTTTGTTTTGATTTGGGTCTTTGATACGGCTATTGCAAAAGCCGAAGCCGAGGGGTGAGTACGTTTGTGCTATATTATTTGATTTAACCCCTTGATGTTTGTGAACAGTCCAGTGAAATAACGATGCCTGGTCTGAGTAAGTTTAGAAAGTTTTGTTGTTTTGGTTGTGATAGGGATTCCCAGCTGGATGACTCTTGTCCAATTCCTCTGGTTGGAACTCCCACTTATGAGCTTTATTCTAAACATGGTGTTGGCCCCATTGCCTTTAATGAGGCATGGATCCGATACACAAAGAACGATGGTGTTCTACAGTGGCCACAGAATGGTAGCTTTGAGCCTGACATATTAGATAATTTGGAAGCAATTTTGTTTAAAAGAAAAGCCCGGCCGGCAATGTTTGACTCTGTCCGCCTCTGGCGTAAGGAAGCCAAACAGAGAGAAATTAAAAAGGCAAAACGAGATAAGAAAACACAAAGTATGACAATTATACAGGCTGCCCAGCAGTTTAAAGATAATGAGATTAATCATGAAATGGAAATTTCAGAGAGACAGCATCATATGGCGATAGATAAATGCTATCAGGTGTTGCCTATTTCCCCTTCTGATAAAAGTAAGGATCCGGAGGAAGACCCTTTGATGTCTCACTTATTGAGATTGCCTCCTCCCTATGTACAAGGTGCTAATGCACCCCCATTGTTACAACCAGTTCAGCCATTAGTTGCGCCTCCGCCTGCTCCGGCTCTTCTGCATTTGCCCCTTCCGGTAGTGCCACCCCCACTTCTTCCGCCACCGACTTCTTTGCCTCCGTTTCCTGAACATCAATCTCCTTTGCCTTCGGCTCCCCTTATAACTGTTAATTCTTCTGTTAGTTCACCTAATACCTTGTCCCCTGTTCTTATGTCTAATTCTCCTACTGTGCGCAAACAAATCCCAGATACTGTCTCTGGGATTCTGTCTCCTTTCTTTGAATACGTCTCCGGCTTTTTCTCGAAGACAGTCTCGTTTCATCAGTGGGAGGCGCCCACGCAGAGATATGTATTTAATGTTATGTATGACACTCTCGCTAAAGAATGGGAGGATATGGATTTGGGTTTACTTCCTCAGGGTTTGTTAAATGTTCAGGCTAATTTCGATAAGGGACTCATTGTGGGTTCTAAGGTTGAGGATGCCGTAAGGACACTTGTCACTTTTAGGTCCTTATTTTCCTCACAGACTTTTTTTGATTCCGATCCTGCTGTTAGGCTGACATCCAAACATTATCCCATGAGAGAGGTTCCTCCAGTGTGGAGAGAGGTGGTTGCACAAGCAGGTGCTAATCCAGCTGTTCCCGCGCACTTCCAGCGTATATGGGTACATGTCCCCTGGAAGAGATCTGAAGTTTTGGCTCTTAAACAGTCTCTACCGGATCCCCGTAAAAACCCTGCTGGCTATTATAAGGAGTTGTCCCAGACTGTTGATGCCTGTATTATGAATTTAGCCGATATTGATATGTTGATGGGAAATGTAGTCCCACAAGCATTATGGGCTCGGATTCGTAGAGAGGATCACGCCCAAGCATTGGGTGGCGATTGGGCTGCTATAACTGCCGCTGATGCAGCCCAAGTGGGTGGTGCTAAGCCTGATGTTTTGATTTCAGAACTCCCTGGTAGGATTATTACTTTAATGAAAACGATGATGCCCGCCTTGCAAATTAATTGGGATAAATTAGCTGCGTGTAAGCAGAAGAAAGATGAGTGTCTCTGATTTCTTCACTCGTTTTGAGGAGACGTTTATTGATCACAGTGGTCAGGATATGACTACGGAGGGTGAACAGCGATTATTTGTAGATAAATTCATATTTAATTTGCTTCCCGAACTGTCACATAAGTTGAAAGACTCCGAGAGTTCATGGGCTGTTTCTTCTTCTGCCCAGATATTGGCTACTGCTCAATATTATGAGAACAGGGATAAAGAGGAGAAAGACAAGCAAGAGAAGAAGACGAAAGAATTAAAAACGAAGGTTCTTCTGCAACAAGCTTATCCTCCTCGTTATACTCAGTGCCAGTTTCAACAGCCTCCACAGTTTCAGAGGGTGCATCAAAAGCCTGAGCCCTTTATTCCGTGACCTTTATTAGGTCCTAACCAATGTGCCTATTGTAGAGAGGAAGGTCATTTTAAGAATAGCTGCCCGGTTTTATTGCAATGTAAGGGAGAACTATCTGCTCCATGAGGCCGTGGTGGTTTCCAGATAATATACAGGGGTAGAGGTCGAGGTGTGATGCCTGAAGAACAGCGTTCCTCACCCCCTCCAAATTCTACAAACTACTTCGATCAGCAGAATACTCAGTCTACACAGTATTACAATAATGATTATCATGTTGAAGGTGAAAATGAAAGCCTTCACGCTAACTAGGAAAGCCATAGACAAAGTGAGGGAGTTGTATCGATTCCAGTAAATCAGGATGGGCCTTATGTCAATGTCACTACAATGGGTGTTTCAGAGCCATTTCTTTTAGATACTGGTGCAATGAGAAGTTCTATCATTCATTCTAAACTCCCTGGGGCACCTTTGTCTGGCTTAACAAATGTATCGGTAGGATTTTCTGGCGGCCCAGTTCGTAACCCGGTCTCCTGTCCTTTGCCTATTTCAATTGGCCCTTATGATATGGAAGCTCCTCTTCTTTTAACGACTGGTTGTGGCGAGAATCTGTTGGGTTTGGATCTATTGAAAAGAATGCATGCAACGATATATTGTTCTCCTTCTGGTGTGCATCTTACTTTAGGGCAGAAATTGACTTCTTCAATGTATTTGTTTAAAGATCAATTCCCACCTGAATTGCTCTCTCTTCCTGCAACGCTCTGGGCTACGGGTCCAAATGATGTTGGTTGTCTTGAGATCCCGCTTTATGTTGTTACTCTCAAGCCCATTGCTAAATTGTCACGCATTCCTCAATACAGAATTTCCAATGTAGGTGAAAGAGCGCTTTTGGATATCATTTATGATTTAGTTCAGAAGGGTGTGATTGAGGAAACAAGAGGAAATGTATGTAATAGTCCTATTCTTCCTATTCTTAAACGCACTGATCCTTCTAAGCCTCCTGTTTATCATTTTGTGATTGATCTTCGGGAGGTCAATAAAATTGTTGTACCACAGTTTCCTGTTGTTCCAGATATCACTGCCCTGTTAACTAAGATACCTGCCTCAGCGGCTTGGTTTTCTGTTATTGATCTGAAAAATGCTTTCTTCAGCATTCCCATTGCCAAAGAGAGTAGGGATATTTTTGATTTCTCTCTAGGAGGCCGAAGTTTCCGGTTCAAGCGCGCACCCCAAGGCTATTGTGAAAGCCCCTCCATTTATAGTCAAGCTCTGAAATGTCAGCTCGATGTTTTCCTTTGCCCCCAGGTGCTACTCTTATTCAATATATGGATGATTTGTTGATTGCTGCTGATTCAGAGGATGTCTGCAAGAATGTGATTGTTGCACTGTTACGTCACTTGTCTGATCTTAATCATAAGGTTTCGCCTTCTAAACTACAATATGTCAGTCGAGAGGTTACCTATTTGGGTCATCTCTTATCAAAGGAGGAAAGGCGATTAACCCCAGAACGAATTCAAGCAATTGCGCAAATGTCTGTGCCATCTACACAAAGAGAGGTGCGCGCCTTTCTGGGCATCACTTCTTATTGTAGACAGTGGATTCCGAATTTTTCTTTGTTGGCCAAACCTTTGTTAGCACTCACTTTGAAAGACACACCCCAACCCCTTCCTCAGACTGACGAATGTCCGAAGAGTTTTTTTGATTTACGTACTGCACTGTGTTCTGCTCCTGTGTTGGGTACTCCAGATTACAGTAAGCCCTTCACGCTCTATGTCCATGAAAGAGAGGGTTGTGCGTTGTCAGTCTTAACACAACGTTTTGGAGACAAACAGCGGCCATGTGCCTATTTTTCAGCTACGTTAGACCCAGTAGCCAAGGCATTGCCTAGTTGTCTTAAAGCTACAGAAGCAGCAGCGATTTCTATTCGTCAGTCTGCTGGAGTGGTGCTAGATAATGCTCTCATTGTTATGGTACCACATGCAGTGGATACCTTGCTAAATAGGACGAAAACACAACCTCTTACAAGTGCTCGATTGTCTGGATATGAGCTGACACTCTTGGCTAGTCATGTGCACATCAAACGATGTAATTTTTTAAATCCAGCCACACTGTTACCTCTTCCAGAAGAGAAAGATATTCGGAAACAACATGATTGTTTTCTTCATACTGAGGAGGAGACAAAAGGCAGGATTGATTTGAAAGATACGCCGTTAGTGGATCCAGATGGGATCCTATGGGTGGATGAGTCTTGTTTCAAACTCCCAAATGGTGAGACAACTTCAGCTTATGCTGTTACCACCTTGTATACAATCGTGGAGACAGCACGCATCAGACATAATTCAGCTCAGGCAGCTGAACTGATAGCTTTGACCAGAGCGTGTGTGTTATCTAAAGGAAAGAGAGTGAATGTATATACCGACAGCCAGTATGCGTTCGGTGTGGCGCATAGCTTCTGTCGTTTGTGGAAGGAAAGAGGATTCCTTACCTCCCAAGGTACTAAAATACAGCATGGTCAATTGGTAACTGATCTTCTTGAGTCACTTGTTTTGCCTACCCAGATAGCAATTGTGAAATGTAGTGCGCATAAGAAGATTACTGATGATGTTGGTCGCGGAAATGCTTTTGCGGATGAGGTAGCAAAAAGGACAGCCAGAGATGCTACAAGTCGCATGTATGTTGCGGGCCCTGCAAATTGGGTCAGGTAAAGAGGGATGTGTGAGGACACAATAGAAAGTGTGAGATCGATTCAGGGAGATGCTACAGAGAAAGAGTTGAGAAAGTGGAAAGAGAGTACAGGAATGTTAGACGCAACAGGATGTTGGATAGAATTGTCAGAACACCAGCGTTGGCTGTTACCAGACGCCTACGTACTGCCTGTAGTTACTATGGCGCATGGTCCAGACCACATCAGTACAAAAGGAGTATGTAAACTTCTGGCTCCAGTGTGGCTGAACGAAGGGATTCCAAAATGTGCAGAAAATGTGGTGAAGCATTGTATCATTTGCTTGATGTACAATCCGGGAAAGGGAACCCCAACTCCGGCAGGTCATTTTGCTCCCCCAACATATCCTTTTGAGGTGTTGCAAATCGACTACATTCACATGGATCGATGTAACAATCTTAAATATGTTCTGGTAGTGGTATGTGCCTTTTCCAGATGGATAGAGGCTTACCCTCTGAAAGACAACACTGCTTTGTCCACTGCCAAGGTTCTTCTAAAAGAGTTCTTCCCTAGGTTTGGTTTGCCGCGCATTGTCTGGAGTGACAATGGAAGTAAATTTGTAGGCCAAATTATGCAAAAGGTGTGTACCGGTCTTGGTATAAGGCAGAAGTTTCATGCGACAAATCATCCTCAGTCTGCGGGTTTGGTAGAGTGCTATAACGGCACTCTCAAACTTAAGCTTGCAAAAGTACAAGCCAGCACAGGTCTTAATTGGCCCGATGCTTTACCTTTGGCTCTCCTAAACACTAGAACAGCTGTACATTCTCGTTTGGGACTCAGCCCATACGAGATTGTTTTCGGGCGCCCAGCTAATGTATGGGGAGTCCCTCGCCTTAGAAAGTATTCTGATATACAGTATCCAATGCTGATTGACTATTTACATGACCTCACCACTAAATTACGTGTTCTTCACCAACAGGTTCAAAACGCTTTACCAGAAGCCTCCACAGATCCGGGTCATTCTATCCAACATGGAGACTGGGTCTGTGTGAAAAATTTTCAGAGGACAAATAATTTGGAACCTCGCTGGAGGGAACCTCGACAAGTTCTCCTGACAACTCGCACAGCAGTAGAAGTCAAAGGGAAAAAGAACTGGATCCACGGCGTGCACTGCAAGAAACTGCCCTTGCCTTTTGATCAGTGGGTTCGTAAGGGTATAGGTGATTCTGAAGGAGAAAAAGTCCCCCGATTCATACCTTTCAGTAGTGCACACCTGGATGGAACTCGATCGGAGAAAGAAGATGACGACATTCTACAAGAAGCCGTACCTTCCCATCTCCGATTAAACACTACAGAGCCACAGACCCTAATTTAAGACCAAACTGTACCAACAAGGACTAGATACAATTTAAGACCTAGATTGGTCAAGGACACCTGAGATTTCCATCTCTTCTGCTACATTTATCATCTGTCCAGGTTGCAGGGTCACGGTAGGAGTCTCGGTTTGTAACCTGTATAATGGCCTGGCCCCCAGGACGTGCAGTGTCATAGGATGGCTAATAATCACAGCCAAGTGAGTAAGGAAGATTGCCGTGAGCAACAATTTTAGAGGATGGATGTTAAATTAGGAAAGGAGGATAATAAGGAAGAGATGAGAAAGAAATATTGTAAAATATTGTACAGTCGATCTGGCGTAACATTGTGTGTTTCTATATTTTTGTGTATCTTATTGGCTTGTGTAGGTTGGGTTATTCATGCTATGCAGCAAAAAGTTGTCCCTAATTCAATCTCCTTACCTCTTCATTCTACTATCTCCCCACATCAATTATATACACTTCCCCAACATGAACTAATCAGGAGAACAGAATATTTTAATAATTCATTTATCCAATTGTTGCACCAACACCAATTGGTAGTCAACACAACCGACTGTTGGGCGTGTGGACTTATGCCTCATACCTCAGATAAAGGGATGCCATATTTAGTCCTTCCATTTTCTTATGAAGGTTCCGCTTGGGCCTATTTTGTAATATTTTCAAATGCATATCAGAGCCGATTTAGATGTCCAGTTGGTTCCTATGGTAGTAAGCCAGATTTTAGTCATAATTCTCTGATAAAGGGAATGGTGGCTATGACTAAAATTGTGGAGAATAATAAGGTTCCTGTTGACGAGAGACAAACATATACTAATTGGAACGTGACTCTTTACATTACTAGCATTACAGATAAAACTAAACAAGGAAAATCTCCACCAATTTGGACTGTCCCTCATCAAGGTAATTTCTGTTCACAAATGAATGGCCAGACTACTGACACTGGACAAAGAAAAAACTTTTGTTCCCATACATACATCTACACGTCTCAGAATTCACCGCCGTTAGTGCCATCCCAGGGCACATATTTTGTCTGCCACGATAGAGCTTACACGTGGCTACCAAAGGATTTTTCAGGAACATGCTATATAGCTTTTCTTCTCCCTCCTACATACACTGCTCCTTCAGGCCATCATAGAAACAGATATGGCAGAGGGATTATTGATTCTAAAGACACGGCAGGACAAGAGGGAAGTGATTTCCTCAAAGGATTTCTTCCTTTTTGGGGCCCAATGGCCAAAAGCAGAAACATGAGACAGCTGGTTCGTGTTGTTGAGACTACCATAGATGTCACTGTGGGAGCCTTGAGTAATCTCACATCTGAACTTCAGGCGGATCGTCTCATGACTTTGCAGAACCGGATTGCACTAGATGTTATTCTTGCAGATCGTGGTGGAGTCTGTAAATTGATTGGATCTAGCTGTTGTATTTATATACCTGACGATGCCCCTACGGTATACCAAGCCATCTCCAAATTACACATGATCTCCGAATCGATTCATCAAGACGAAGGAGATTGGTCTTTATAAGGATGGTTTTGGGGATTACTATCTAAATGGGGATGGAAGGTACTAACCTTCCTTGGAGTGGTTTTGGCCATCATTTTTTCCTGTTGTCTCTGTATGCAGTGTGGCCCTGCCATCTGCGGTCTTTGTGCCACTCTGTGTGTCCCAAGACCTGAGTCACAGAAAACAGAGAACATTAAAATGATGATGCAGCAACAGTTTGACAACCTCATGGCTATTGACATTGATTCAGATTAACGTGAATCTGTGTGTTTTGCCTGAGTTATGGCAAAAGGAGGGTCTGAGGAAATTCGATTTTCGATCTCGCTTGCATTCAGCCACCCTTTTTTTGTGTTCCACCGCCATTTTGTATTGCCCTCACTCAGGCAGCACAATGAATGAAGTTTTTCTGCTGATCTTACTGCGACGTGTGAAATAACCTTCTGCCTCTGTTTACGAGACTGATGTCAGGGACTGGCTGAGTCCACTAATCCTCGTCTGGTTTGACTAAACCCTGTCTCAACTGTCTGTTGGTTCACACCATTCTTTCCTGACTTTATCTTATCTTCTGGCCTTTGCTATTCTCTACTTGTATTCTCTCATTTCACAACTGTCCTCCAAAGCATACAAATATGTCCTGCCACCTGCAAGTTGAATTGTAGACACTACCACTGATTAACTTGTGGGGAGGGGTGACAAAACAGTTGGAAGAGAGGTTTATTTGGGTTACTTGATATCTTGTTTTCAAACTTTTCTCATTGGTTATATCTTGTTTTCAAACTCTTCTCATTGGATAACCATGTGTGCATTGGGAGTGTTCTTGGTGAATCTATGTGCTATAAAAGATTGTGCGCCACGGAGTAAAGTAGCAGTCTCCTAAGAACATACTGAGTGTACTTCTGGGACAACTGTACTTAGCTGCAGCTAATAAACCTGATCTTCTATGCTCAACAGAATGTCCTGTGTCTCTGTTCAACAAAGCAGGTGAACTCAGGAGATTAAGGCGTGCCCTGTGCCGCCAGGCCCTTAAGGCCCTAGTTCTTCAGTGGTTGTATTGGTGGTGGTGGTATTGGTGGCAGTATTGGTGGTATTGATGGTGGTGGTGGTATTGGTGGGTGTGGTATTTGTGATGGTTGTATTGGTGGTGGTGGTATTGGTGGTGGTATAGGTGGTATTGGTTGTGGTGGAGGTGGTGGTATTTGTGGCGGTGGTGGTGGTGGTGGTATTGGTGGAGTTGGTATTGGTGGTGGTGGTGGTATTGGTGGTGGTGGTATTGGCAGTTGTATTGGTATTGGTAGAGGTGGTATTGGAGGTGATATTGTTGGTGGTATTGTTGGCGGTGGCGGCATTGGTGGTGGTATTGGTGGTGGTTGTATTGGTGGTGGTTGTATTGGTGGTGGTTGTATTGGTGGTATTGGTTGTGGTATTGGCAGTTGTATTGGTATTGTTGGCGGTGGTGGTATTGGTGGTGGTATTGGTGGATGTGGTATTTGTGGTGGTTGTATTGGTGGTGGTGGTGGTATTGGTGGTGGTATAGGTGGTATTGGTGGTGGTGGAGGTGGTGGTATTTGTGGCGGTGGTAGTGGTGGTGGTATTGGTGGTGGTGGTATTAGTGGTGGTATTGGTGGTGGTGGTATTGGTGGTGGTATTGCTGGTGGTGGTATTGGTGGTGGTGGTATTGGTGCTGGCATTGATGGTATTGGTGGTGTTGGTGGTGGTGGAGGTGGTGGCGGTATTGGTATTGGTGGTATTTAGTGGTGGTGGTGGTGTTGTTAATAAAACAGGCTTTTGAAAACAATCCTTCAGGTGGCTTAGTGCAGATGACATGTAACACAGATGTGCTGTTGTCAGCTTCAGCCCATTAGCACAGTATTATGTGCTACCTGGAATGCACATGACTTAATTTGCCAATCATTTCTAAATCCATTTTACTTTGAGGGATTAAACAGACACAGGATAATGCCAGGTTCAAGTGATTGAAAGCGGACGCCATGGTTTGGGGTGGCTGTGCTGCTTAAAAAAACAAAAGCGGTTTCAGCTGAAGCTGCGCACGTCCGACCTGCAGTAGGAGAAACTCAATAAAGTAAATAGTGCTTACAGACTAAATAACAGGTATTAGTGGTGGTGATAGTGGTGGTGATGGTGGTAGTGGTGGTGGTATTGGTGGTATTGGTGGTGGTGGTATTAGTGGTGGTATTTGTGGTGGTGGTGGTATTGGTGGTGATGGTGATATTGGGGGCAGTGGTATTGGTGGTGGTGGTATTGGTGGAGGTGGTAGTATTGGGGGTGGTTTTTGTGGTATTGGTGGTGGTAATGGAATTGGTGGTATTGGCGGTGGTATTGGTATTGGTGGTTGTATTGGTATTGGTGGTGGTGGTGGTATTGGTGGTGGTATTGATGGTGGTGGTATTGGTGGTGGCGGTTGTGTTGGTATTGGTGGTTGTATTGGTGGTGGTTTTATTGGTGGTGGTGGTATTGGTGGTGGCATTGGTGGTGGTGGTATTGGTGGTGGTGGTATAAGTGGTGATGGTATTAGTGGTGGTGTTAGCAGTATTGGTGGTGGTATTGGTGGTGGTGGAGTTGGTGGTTTTGGTGGTGGTGGTGGTATTGGTGGTGGTATTGGTGGTGGTGGAATTGGTGGTGGTATTGGTGGTGGTAGTATTGGTGGTGGTGGTATTGGTGGTATTGGTGCTGGCACTGGTGGTATTGGGTGGGTTGGTGGTGGTGTACTGGTGGTGGTGGTGGTATTGGTGGTGGTATTGGTGGCTTTGGTGGAGGTGGTGGTGGTATTGATGGTAGTATTGGTGGTGGTGGTGGTACTGGTGGTGGTATTGGTGGTGGTATTGGTGGTGGTGGTGGTATTGATGGTGGTGGTGGTATTGGTGGTATTTAGTGGTGGTGTTGTTTCAGCTGAAGTAGCGCACGTCCGGCCTGCAGTAAGAGAAACTCAATAAAGTAAATAGTGCTTACAGACTTAAAAACAGGTCCCGTATAACAACCAAAGTAAAGGGGCCAGTAACCAAGGGAGAACTTAAATGAAGACATGGCCGTACTAAGGAGGGACTAACAAGCCTATTAACAAATCTGAAGGCAGCATTTACAAAAGACAATGACACAAGGCAATGAAAAATATGGGAGAGTCGGCGCAGCTTCTCTCCCATACTCTACTGCAGCAGTCTCGTAGAGTGAGCAGCACTGCTGCTAGGCTCGACCTAAACAAGATGTTCACATAGATGTAAGTACATTTAAAGGGCACAATAGGTGCTGCTGTGGGAAGTGGGGGCATCACTAAGAGGAAAGGGTGACTAAGAATTTCTTCTCATTGTACAAGCTATGTTGTTTGTGAGTGTCTCCTCCATTTCTGAATTCAACTTCTCCTTCTGGGACTTGTTGTTTTATTTTATTTTATTGTAAGACATTAAGTAACAAAATGCAAAGAAAAATAAATAGTGGACAAGCTTCTAATGTTTGGTATATAGAGTATACTGTGCAGTGATTCTGCATTGTAGGTGGGAAGAAGGTAGAAACATTGAAGAATGCTGTCCATTCAGGACTCTGTTCTGAGGGGGTGGCATGGGAGGAAGTAACCTGAGTAATTCCTGAGATGTCAACTCTTTGTTGGGGAGTGGGACAGTGATAGGCAGGGGTTTGCGATATTCTCATAATTTGTATTGCGTAATTACGTTAAGTTACACCAAGCGCACAAACACACTATATTTTAGGCACGAGGATGCATTTTGGGATAACAAAATGGTGCTAAAAACATATGTGCCGCAAACAGCTCCGACTTGCATTCTAGTCCACGTTTTTCCTGTGTGATCACGCTAAATGCTTATCATGAACAATGCATAATTACACAACGTTGAATTGCACAGGCCAGAGGAGGAGATGGGGATGATAGCTGCACTTGTACAGTTGGCAGGAGTGAGCAACCATGCTTACAAACTCAGAAATGGATTTCAATCTTCCAATTCTCAGCTCTGCCCATCAACTATCATAGGTCCTGCTCCCTCTAGTTTGGTGAATGCCTGTGCTTCTTTTTCTCAATTTAATGCACTGCATACTATGTAAAGCACAGCTAACTTTCCACAATTGCAGTGTTCCAATAACGTCCATAAAAAGCGGGCTGGGACTGGCTTAAAGGCGTGGTAGTACTGGTAATGCACAAGCAAATATTGACTTTGGACACAATAGCTTGCTGTGGGCTCGGATGAAACAGTGCTTTGTGAACCTCACGAATATCCAATCACAACAAACAAGGACACAAGCTTAAGGCATGGAAAGCAAACAGCACACTGTTTGTTGCATTGCCACAAAGGAAAGCCTCTGCAGGAATGCTTTTGTACTGCAGGCATGCACCCAACCTGTAAACACACAAAAACCTGTGAGAGCAGAATTCAAAGATGAAAACATGAATCGCTAAGCAAATCATTGCAGGACAATAATTAGGCGAGATTGTTCTACAGAACGGTTCTCTGTTTAGTTTGCTCTTGGCTGGCTGGCAATCACCGTTGTCATGATGATTGGCAAAATCTCCATTCCTTCCTGAAGATTCTTGTATTGTTGCCATTGTACGCACCAGGACCGGTCACGGGGCTATTATTATTTACCGATATATTACCCACTGGCGGTCGCCAGTAGGTAGTTATAGTTAGGACCACGTTTCCATAGGAAATCCGCAACATTCTATTTTGAATAACTTTGGTGCCGGTTGACGAATCCTCGAAAATTTTTCAAAATAGGTGGGGCGCTACGCTCCGCTCCTACCCTGAAAGTCTCGGGGGGATTCGTCAAGCGGGGGCTGAGATAAAAGGGGGGTCCCAAAACGCGTTTTTCCCATGCATTTTTCCATAGGACATTTAGACACAGCTACAGCCCGAACGGCTGAACAGAATTACTTGAAATTTGGCAGAGAGGTAGTCCTCAAGTCAAGGAAGTGCCTTTTGTAGGTTTGGTGTAAATCTGTTCAGTAGATTCAGAGAAAATAGCCTTTAAATCAATATATATATCTGAGCCAGCTTACGGTGCGCTTACGGTGCGCTTACCGTACGCGTACGGTGAAGTGCGCGAGCGTGATTCTGATTGGCCCTTAGATCTTAGTAAACATTCGAATCGGTCGAAACCAGGAAGCGGCGGCCGCCATTTTCTCTCTCGCACTCTGACAGGGGGTGGAAAAACAAAGCCCCAAAACATGTAAAGGGGCTGTTTAGACAGCTCCCAAGCACCTAGCCATGTCCATGGAGTCCCCAACGACCCCCCTAAGGGAAAAAAGGCAATTTTAATTTTTTCCAAAATGTCGCCGATTACGCTTACCGTATGCGTACGGTAAATAATTAAAAAAAATAAAATAAAATATCCACACTCTCCCCACCCCGTGTGCAAAAGGTGCCCGAAGGGCACCTTTTGTGCATGGATTATTGGAGTTAAAACTAACACATATTTTAAATATCACAGCGATGCTCATCATATTTCCACCATGTGCGCACGGTGCGCGAAGCGCATCGTGCGTTCATGGCCCATGTAGCGTAACGTGGGCACGCGGTGCGCGAAGCGCACCGCGTGCTCACTGTGCGCGCACGGTGCGCGAAGCGCACCGTGCGCGCACGGAACGAACTGCGTTAAGTGGGCGCGCACGCCACAAATGGCGTAAAGTAACTTAGCATTTAAAAAACCGTACAAATTCACTGAAAAAACCATAGGTTTCACACACGTTATAGTTAGGAATTAGCATTTAAAAAACCTTGCAAATTCACTGAAAAAACCATAGGTTTCACACATGTTATAGTTAGCTGGACATTTTACTGATAAAAAACCAATGAAATTCCCCCGTTATAGTTACTGTAGGCAACTATAACTCACGCGACCGTAATCCTCTGCTGATGACATATGTGTCTTTATGAAAAAAAAATATTTGTAATATATGTATAGCTAAAATTTAATGGAAGAAGACATGGGCAAATAAGTGTCTAAATACAGTATTAGCATCAGCAGAGGATTGCGGTCGCGTGAGTTATAGTTGCCTACAGTAACTATAACGGGGGAATTTCATTGGTTTTTTATCAGTAAAATGTCCAGCTAACTATAACATGTGTGAAACCTAAGGTTTTTTCAGTGAATATATATATAGGTTCAGATTTTGCACGCACAAAACCATAGAAATTCAACAGTTATAGTTATCCAGTGGTGGCTGCTAAAGAACGGAGGTGGTGTGGCAGGGGGGTTAAAAAAAATCACTTACCTGGTTATGGCCGCCACCTCTCCTCCATCCTCTTCTCTTCCTCCTGACTTTAGGAAGCAGGAAGCTCCCAGGCTCACCAAAGCCAATCACAATACTGTCACAAGCATTACAGCAGCATTGTGATTGGTCTGAGCATCCTGTTTGGCTGCTCAGGCAGTGCCTGGGAACCTTTGGACAGTTCTTCACCCGGCTTTGCAACACAGTCAGGTGGAGAAATGCTAAGTGCGCATGATGGTTTGGCCGGCCCAAGAGGGCCTGCCAAACTGTCATGCGCACTTAGTGGTGCCCATATCACTCCTCGTCCTGTGAACCAGTCCAGTCACGCCCGTAACAAACTGGGTCCATGCAGAAAAATAAAATGATAATAACAATGTGTTATTATCATTTTATTTTTCTTTGTTGCACTGCTCTGAGAGCAGCAGGGTGATGCTTCTCTGCCTTAGCAGAGGAGCTGCTGGTGTAGTTATCTCAATTAACTTTAACTCGTGCCCTATGGTAACTATAACCCATGCCCCGCCATTCACAGTTGTTTTCTCATCATTAATTTCACTGCAAATGGTGCAGTGATATTATCAATCATGTCAAAGAAGATGTCATGGGTAATGCAATATGTGCGGAAATTAGCAGTGCATGGTGAGGGCGTAAAGTTATGGTTAATTGTGATAAATATGACTATAAATGCTGAATTTCAAACATCACCAAAGTTATTAAAAAACAAAATATGCTTTTCGAAACTAGATCCTAACTATAACTACCTACTGGAGATCGCCAGTAGATAACGCATAAAAGAATCAAGTTAAAGGGCACCAACCAGTGTCATCGTGAGGATATTGATGGAATGGGGCAAGACATTTTTTGGGACCTTGCTTAAGACAACTTTGAATTTTATTGCAATTCTTTTTTTGCTAATTCAAGCCCTATGTTACCTAACACTATAGAATTATATGTTAAAGATTAAAATACAAAAATCCATAGAATTGAACTAGAGAGAATTTAGGTGGGCCATTGGAAGGTGGGGCAAAGGACAATTGCCCACTTTAGCCTGACTTAAAAAGTCTCTGGTAGCTACATCAGAGCTAGGGTTCAGATTGGAGCAGTTTTTTAAATGCTGAGATCAGAAATGTTAGAAATTGGGCTTCACGTTGGCAGAGGTATGCACCCTGTCCATGCAGGAACTGCAATTCCTAGTCAGGGTTAGTCACAGAGACACCCTAAAGTAACCTGTGCTCACCCCCTTGTAGCTGGGCACAGAGCAGCCAGGCTTTACTTAAGAGG
The DNA here is from genome assembly GCF_964204655.1 of Triturus cristatus. Lineage (NCBI taxonomy): Eukaryota > Metazoa > Chordata > Amphibia > Caudata > Salamandridae > Triturus > Triturus cristatus. The sequence goes on from NC_140593.1 coordinate 942,149,367, forward strand.
CAATGTGTAAAATATTTGTGCAACACTTCAAACAGTAAAAGCTTGAAAATGCCACACAAAATAGATATCACACCTGGATAGAAAACTAGAGCTTAATTTAATATACAAAACAAGACCAAAACTATAAAAATCCAATAAGTATAATCAGAGTTATGGATTTTTAAAGAATAAACTGGAATTTAGTGATTAAAAGCATAAAGCACCAATTGGGGCTATCTGGTTGAGCTAGACCGGGTCAAAATCAACAAGCTCAGCCCGACTGCGATGGAGTGCAGGTTGGATAGAAGGACCAACCTTGGCCCGCAGCAAAGTACCATTGCAGCATGTTCTACACAAATTCCACCACAAGGGGGGGTAGCTATTCATGTAAGGAATGGCATTGTCCCTCTAAAATGTGCTCTGGAGGATAAATGGGGAAAAAGGGGAAGCGCTCAGACAACCCTGCATCCTATCATCCCATATCCCTCATGAATGTGGACATCAAGTTATATTCTAAAATCTTAGCTACTCGGTTAGGGAGGATCATAGCCCATCTTGTCTTACCATGGCAACATGGGTTTATACGTGGAAGAGGCACCACCGACCATATCAGGATGCAGAGAAGGCATTTGACCGAGTTTCTTGGCATTATCTATGGGGTATCTTGGCGCAAAAAGGGTTTGGCCTAGGTTTCATAACGGCCATACGGGCAATGTATTGTAGACCTTATGCAAGACTACAAATTATGGGCCAGGAATCAGGACGTATCTATGTAGCTGACGGGACAACACAGGGCTGTCCCTGCTCTCCAATTTTATTTGCCCTATATATTTATTCATTTATCCAGCAAATCCTCCAAGATCAGACAATTAAACCAATCTGCAGCAATGGCTTTGAGACCAAGATAATGGCATACGTCGATGATATGGCCATAGTGACCACAGACCCTGAAACAGCGATAATACAAATACAAAGGCTGGCTGGGGAGTATGGTCGGAAGTCAAGCTACCTATTGAATGTGGGGAAAAAGCAGATTGTTTGTAATTCCAATACCCCTTGTGAGGATCCCCGAAGACAAGATGCAGCAGTTTATCTTGGGATCAGGGTTAGCAGCAGGATAGTTCCACTTGGGAAATAAATCTGACCCCCATCTTAAATAAGATCAGCACAGACCTAAGGTACATGGATAGGCTCCATCTCTCAATAATTGAAAGGTGCAATGTACTTAAAACGAGAATTTTTCCGAAGATACTATATTTATTCAGATCTATCCCTCTTGAAATTGAAGGCCAACTCTTAAAGAAACTGGACTCGATTTTCAGTAACTTCATCTGGAGATATAAGAAAATTCGGCGATCCCTTAAATTGCTAACTCTGCCACAAGAACGCGGAGGATGGGCGGCTCCTAATTTAGGATTTTATTACTATGCAGCTTTCTTGCAGCAAATGGCGGTACTATTATCACCAGGAAATGGTTATGTGACTACCAGGAACCAGGAGGTCAGCAGGGATATCCCTCTATTTACGAGCTGGCTATAGGAAGATTGGTGCGTGGCATACTCCTTCGGCAAGTAGAGGCCAGTTATAATAAGAAGACGCTGTTTAAGGTGACAATAGCGATCTGGAAAATTTGTGTAAAGTGGTCGGACTCATGCAGATACACAAATACAATAGGTACACACCTCTGTGCCGATCCCCCTTATTTCCCAAAACATTGTACAATACTATGGACAGGCAATTGGAGGAAAGGGGTATAACGAATGTAGGAGATTTATACTCAACTAATCATTTATAGATCTGCAACAGAGATATGGAATGACGGCAAGGACTCACTTCAAGTACAGGCAGATAACTAGCTTCTAAACTCAATTAGGGACTGAAAAGATTTCTACAAATATAATTAAATTAGTGGAAGTTTATGACTTAACCTCAGACAAGTTTCAAATATATATATAAAATCTTAATGGATACAGTTCCTGATGACTTGGAAAAGGTAGCAAATAAATGGGCCAGCTAATTAGGAATCCCTGATGTGGCTCTATACCAATCGATCACACTAGGGAAGGGAAAATTTCTCTCAACCAATTTAAACGCCGAGCATTATCAAACCATTTTTTACCTCTATTTTACTCCCGCTAATCTTTTCTGCCGGGGCAAAAGAGGGGACGATAAATGTCCTCGGTGTGATCAAGGGCCGGGGGTTATAATACATATGTTTTTTGGATGTGGGAAACTGGTGCTGCTAAAGGAAGAGATAGAGGAATTTTTGTATGTGGCAATGGGGGGCAGGGTTCGTATAACTCCATCACTGATACTAATGGGCTATGACAACAAGAAACAAGTTGATGCATCGCAGGACAACTTTCTCTTTATTGTGCCCGTATCTCGGCTCCTTATTGCTACTCAAAAAAAGGATGCTGATTCTCCCATGTATCACGCCTGGCTGGCAAGTCTGTTGGCCATGTATAATCTTGAAAGAACCCTGTATAATGGTAAGGGCTGGCTCCAAAGCAGGAGAGGCCATAAAATCTGGGCGCCAATGAGCAAATGGCTTACAAGGCATAAGGATGGGAGAGACTGGCTGGCTTAGGATGGAGGAGAAAAGAACGGAAGGATTTATTAAAGAAAGGCCTTTTAGGTATGTTAGCGTAGGAGAAAATTATGTATCTACTGTTCCCCCCACTGGGGCCGCTTTGTATCATTATCCCTTTTTTCCCCCTTTTTTTATGTCTTTATGTTATATTGTCCTGCATTAAATTTTACTCATTCTTCTACCTCTTTCATTGCTTTTCGTCTGTCTGTGATCTACGGAATGTATATATATGAAAGTTCCCAAAAACTGATGGCCAAAATGGCATTATTTGTATTTACGACTGTTTTTACTCGTTCCAAATAAAATAATTTTAAAAAAAATTGAAAAGGAGACTGGATATTAGCAAAATATTTTGGAATTGATTTGGTTTCAAAGCATTCCAGTGGTGAGAATCGTACATCCATTTTACATAGACTGAAATTCCATTTTATTTTGCAAGTCGGATAAACTTTCCCTGAAGGGATGAATAACGACGAGGAATTACACACACATCTAAAATTTTCCAGAATAATTGAACCTCCCCTCTCTGATCTTTTAGAGTGGTTATAACTGTAGGTTAGGATATTTTTAAAAGAAGGACATGAGCACATAACCATGGGGCTGATTACGATGGCGGGTATCCGAAACGGGACTGCCTGACAGTTCATTGGTGGTCCCGACATAGACATTACAATGCGACCGCCACCACGGCAGTCACAATGCCTATATTTAGTGTTGCGGCGTGTGCTGCTAGTTGAAGCACATGCCACAAGACAAAAAGGGCACTCTGCACATATCCCTGCGGTGCCTGCTGCATGGTGCGGGGATAAGTATGGGGGCACCATAGGTACTTCCAGTTCCCATATCTGGGGTCCACTACAGGCCCCTAAAGTCCCTTTATGCCTGCCTTCTCATGGCGGGTTACCCGCATGAAAAAGGCAGGTGGAAAGGGACATCATAATGCCTACGGCGGTGCCTGCTAGGCACCGCCACCATTGTAGGGATTTTTTTCCCCTACAACAGTGAGACAGGCTCCTTGAGGCCGTCAGAACTGTGGCAGTCGGTCATTCCGACCACCAAAGACACGCCTGCCATTCTAATGTGGCGGGCTTAATACCTGCTTACGATGGTGGTGAAACCGCCATCGACAGGCTGTCAGCGGCGATTTCACCACCATCTCATTCAGACTCCAAGTTCTTTGTGAAACTTGGGGTAGAAAAGTCATGTTTTGTTTACATGTAATACGAAATGTAAATTCAAAGAAATTATGTAATTTGTTGGTGACATCAGTTAAATGGATAATCAATTGGAATTTCTATTACAGGTATACAGAGGTGGAGCAGGCAAGAACTGCAAAGTAGGCCCAAATAGATAGTTAAAATGCACAGGAGACTAAGGATGGCTTGAGTGACTAATCCTTTCTCCCTTTGTACAAGAACAGCAAAAAGTGGTGAGGCCAGCAAGAATCTCAGATTTGGGTAGGGAAGATGCACCTGCATAGGCAGATTTGTTGTGAAAAGTGCCACAGGAGCCGAATCAGTGGAATCTACTGCGACAAGACAAACTGAAGTTGATATGATTAAATCATTTCAAAGTTTAATGACGTGTTTGAATGTATTTGAGTTAAGTAATAATTGGGAATGGCTACACTATGGCCCTCTTTGTTGGTACTATACAAGATTTACATGAAATGGACAAATATTGCCTATGGTCATTCAACATTCTGTTTAAATATATTAGAGATAATTGAGAATTGTAATACTGGTGCCACCGATGAACGACAGTGGAAAGTTCTGTCGATTTTGAAAAAGTATTGATTGACAAAATGATGCATGCAAACAGCTACTATAGCAATATAGAGTAAACCCTTCGGACCCAGAAAAGCATTAGGGTGACAATCATGGTTATTATTGTACAGCACTGTTAAATTATTTGCACTTGGCTTGGGATATTAAAGTTACTAAGATGTAGTGAAACTTAACTCATTGCTAATAAAGTATTGAAAATGTAATTTGGAAAGTGCATGAACTAAAAAATCAATTAGTTTTACTATGTTTAAAACTGTTGTGTTCTGTGTGATGTAATTGCTTGAAAAGACGTTGAAACTCACCTATGGTCATGTGACCATAACCTTGAGTTAGGTCGAAGCGCGTTGTGAGGTCGAAACTCGTCTTGTTTTCTCTGCGTGAATAAAGGAAATATTTTTGCAGTACACTGCATTTGGAGTGGCTCATTAATCTCACAAAACGGGTGAGAGGAACTTCTTAACCAAAAACAACATATATATAAATATATATATATATATATTTTCCGTCTGAATCAGTGGAAGTTCCTGGCGTGCGTCCCAAACTCCGGTGGTGCTGGTTGTGAGATGCATATATGATGTAAAATGGAATCAAAGCATGGTATTGAGAACTCTTGACATTTCCACATTCTATACCAACATGTGGATTGATTGAGGACAACAGTATATTTTTTAAGAAAAAAACCAATGAGATTTTTTAGGCACAATGAGATGCTACTTGAAATGATGAAGTGGTGCTGGTATAGAGTGTGGAAATGTCAAGAGTTATCAATACCATGCTTTGATCCCATTTTACATCATATATGTGTTTTAAAAAGCCAGCTGAGTCTCTTATATACGATGGGAGTGTCTTTACAATTGGATTTAAAAAGAAGTTGATATATTTGGAAACATTTTCAAATAAGCTGTTGCATGATGAAATTATTGGCTTCCCTGGTGGATCGTGAATATTCTTATGAACCTTAGGTATCATGTAAAAAACTGGGATAACCGGATTCTTTTGTTTCATAAATTTGTATGCGTCCCAGCTCAATAGATCTTGTTCTTTCCATTCATTGAGTCTTTCAAAAAATGTATCTTTCACGCTCTCATACTCTAGTGTTGCAATTCTTTTGTAAAAGTCTCTATTATTTAATTGGCTCAATGCTTCATATGTATTTTAATGAGGATGTAAATGCATTAGCATTGGAAATAATAGAGTATCATGTGCAATATAAGCTTTTCTAAAATGGTTCCCGTTTTAACCAAATGTACTGCCTTAGTTTACAATGGTGATTGTCCTCTGTCTATGTCAACTTGTTTTATAGAACTAGTGTGTATTTAAAACATTGAAAAATGAGGCTCGGGTATCATGAACAAGGCTGCGTGCGGCAGCCGAAACGCGTTGATGTCATCACTTAAAAAATAATAAATTGAGTGAAAAACCCTCGGAGTGCCGGTTTGGTAACTGCTGGAGAAACGAGTCTTTGTTTTGCAATATTTATATGTATATCTACATCGTTCAAATGGTGGATGCTGGCGTGCTGCCAAAACGCTGGTGGTGCCGCCATGGAAAATATTCTGCCAACTACTTGTGTATACAAACGCTCTCATCTTTCCAATACAGGAAAACAAGCATGGCACTTCAACATGGTTCCCAAAGGTTTTATTATGGGTCAGCGCTAGACAATGCATTTCGGTGTGGCTTACAACCTTGTCCACGACAAAGGAGCGTCATTGCACATTAAGTTTATATCATGTGATCAGAACAAAAAGTTAGTGGAAACTAACAGAGGTACAACTGGTACATTTCTGTTGATAATTCATATGCCATCTTGTAACATTTAAATACCGTGCTTTAAAAAAATGGTCTGAAGCGTTTACTATATAATTAATTTTAAGTTACTAGTGTATCAAAGCAATTGAGCTACAAACCATTACAAATCTATAACAAATGCACACCAGTGATTTAGACACATAAAATGCTAAAACCATCAGTTAAAAAGTGCAAGTGTTTGTATGAGGGACAGTCTCATAACATTTAAAATATTGCATATTTTCCAATGTTATATTCGGCTAGTGCCTAAATACATTTCACAACCCTTCTTGATAGAAATACTTCTCAATCATAAATCCCAAGTGGGGAAAAAATATTCAACAACCCGCATTAATATATATTGTGTCGGAATAGCATTGCTTGATTATAGGATGCGTGCCTAAAAAGAAATTGTCATTCATATGTGCTTATACGTAATACCTAAATAAAGATCTGTTAGTGCATGCATATCCAATAATACAAAAGGTAAAATGAAAAAGTAAAAATAAAGGTACTCTTGGCTGGTGCGGGTAGGGTGCGGCGTGCGGGCGAATCCAGAAAGGTGTGCATTTCCTCATCCATATTAAACCCTCGAGGTTCCTTAATACCTAATTCTAGTATATAGTAGATTTGCAGTCTACATAATTTCTTTTCTCTGTTGCCCCCTCTTTTTCTCTCAGGTGTATGCACCAAGCTGCTATATGTCAAAGCAGTGGGGTCACTTTCATGCATTTTTTCAAAGTGGTGGGCAACTGGATAGCTACTGTCCTTATTCGTAATGGCTCTTAAATGCTGTAATATACGCTTGTGCACTAGAAACGTTGTGCTTCCAACATATTGTTTTGCACATGTGACCTCCAGTACATTTACCACAAAGCTGGTTTTACATGTTAGATGGCCCTTAATTGACATGTTTTTTTTTTTTAAATGAGTCATAATTTTAGTTCTCTTTTTTCCATGTTTCCATGCTTTGCATTTGGTGCAGTTTACAAAGCCTTCTTTGCGGGTTAGCCATGTTAGAATTGGCTGTTCTGTCACCAAATCACTATTTACTAGATGGTCTCTTATGGATTTTGATTTCCTAAAGGTCATCTGAGGTCTATTTGTTACCATAGATCAAATGGTGGTATCATTCTTTAACAAATGCCAATGCTTTCATAGAGTTTTTCGTTCCTTTGTATGTTCCATATTATAGGTAGTGATGAATAGGCCTGGGCTAAAATTCCGATCCGCTCGCGGAAATTGCGATAATTTGACATTTTCGCGTTCCGCGGAGAGCGCGAAAATGTAAAAATTTGCGCAATCCGCATTTTACCAGAAATGTTTTGCTTGCTCGCGCTGTAAAGTAATACATTCTCACGTGCGCACGATCGCCTTACCTGAATCCCTGCGTTCGCCGACAAGTTTTCCCGATCCGGTCGCGTTCTCCACGAGATGTTGGATTGTTGGTAGCCATTTGCACTGTCTCGCGACAGTTCGCTCCCGCAGTAACGTCATTCGTCGTTTGATCACGTCTTTCTTCTCGCGATCATGCACCACGAGACAAGTGAAAACAAGATGGCCACGCCTGCGAGCAACCGCATGGGTAAGTTGGCGAGCCGTGACCACGCAGAAAACATCGCGAACGGGCGGGAAAAAAACTTCTGCATCTTCGCGATATTTCCACGTGTTTGCGGAGATTTTTAACATTTTCGCGATAATTTGAGAAAGTGAATTTCGCAAATTCCGCCCACCCCTAGTGATGAACCTATGTGGTTGTGTTCCTGAATTTTGTGAATCTTTTAATCTTATATGCTTGGTGCGGGTTGAGTTAAAGAGGGCTGCTTCTCTTGGTTGGGCCCCAGCTCTAACAGAGGTTACTTTTAGAATTTCCTCTGAATATCCTCTCCGCTAAAGCGGCTCACCATCTGTTTTTCAATCTGCAGACCATTTGTATATATAAATATACAATTTACACCGCAATTAGGACATACAAAAGATGATTTACTTTTTGAATAACAAATTTTAGTGAAGTTTTTAGTACATCAAGGCCTGAACAGCGCTCGCATGGATGCCTAGACATAACTGTCTTGATTATACCATTTTTACGTAACCTAATAGAACAAGCACAAGCAGAACTCCCCTCCAGAACCCTGTACATCATTGGCATCGATGTCTTCATGTATCGTACAAAAAATAAGGACCCTCTACTATAGCTCAGAACCATAGGATTGTACCTCCATCTCAATGAGGGCTTCAGCTGACTGTACAGGGGTTAACAAAATGACTTGATAATCTGCCCACCGCTTCCACATCTTACCAGGCTTCTGGGGTCCTCCTCTATAAAAGATGATTTATAGTTTGAACTTAAGAAGCCACATTTCACATAAGCCCACTATAGATTGAGGGGCCATACCACTATATGTATATCACACCACAACTGCAAGATTGCTCTCATTAAGGATTTTATCCAGGGTGCACCGCCTCGTAGCAAGCCGTGCAAAAGTTAGACTACATTCCCCATGTACCATTGGGCAATTAAAATGGCCGCTTCATCACACTGAGCTTGCACGTGATCATGTGGCTCCTCCCACCGAAAACAACACTAAACATGAAATAAAAGGCTCACTAAGATCCTTTAGGGGCCAATAGCATAGGTGAACAATGGCATTCCTAAGCAAATGTGGGTCGCAACCGTTGGAGTGGTAAGGTGACAGGCCCAGAAACAATCCTAACATTCATGACTGTAAGAGGGCAACAAGGAAGACTAATCCCTTGACTATACACCGGGTTGAGAAAGAATGAACACAATTGTTTGATGAAATGCACCATATGATGGGTTTGGGACTATACAATTCAGAGTGTGGACATACAGGTCTTATATGACTTTTCACATTGCGCATATACCAGCAATGTTTTAAAAAAAAATTATATGGCAAAGACAAGGAATCTTTGTGGTTGGTATTATGCATGCAATAGTATATAATGCCATACTCTGTGTATGAATGTATCATGAATGTGTTATCTGTTTCCGACTTCTATAATGCAAATTAGCCGGGATTAATAAATTTTCCCTTTTCTCTATTTTGTACTTCATGAACGTGATGAAAATAGGCACCAATAGCAGTCTCTCCAAACAAAGGACAGGCAAGAAGGTGCAGGTTTATATGTGTGTTTGTCTATGTCATCACAAAGGATGCTTGACTAACTAAAAAAGTAATTAGGACAGCAGAAATGCTGCAGGAGGATACAGGGTATTGAAAGTAGGCCTGGAAAAAGCCAGGGACCTATGTTTTGCTGTTTAGAAAGGCTGAAACATGTTGACATGCAATACGGTACAGGGATAGTAACCCTCCCCTAGATAATACCTGACCAATAGTTTTTTCATCATACCAGTGGCACCAACAATAAAGGGAAACTGAGGTGCGAACTAGGTATTTTTCATATATATTTTTAGTCCCGTTAGATTTTAAACAATATCCAAAGTGCTCCCAGGAATATTGTTAAGCCCACCCCGGTTTTTAGGAACCAGCTGCGACCCGATGTTGAAGCATGACACCAACGGGGTGTGCAAGGGTCCATAACAAATAATAACAAGTACTTTTCTTGAGAAAAGGCTGACGTATTTACTAAGGCAAAGAAAAAAGAGTAGTAGGATACTTTTGGTGGTGTGATTGAATCTAGAATATAGCCAGCTAGTCATAAAAAAATGGTATCACCAGAGGTCCACTCTGGTCGAGATTCAGCATGGCCAAAAAGTGTGGATGTTGGAGCCTGTGGAGCCAAGGGCCCCGCAAGACCGTTGATCTGGGTCCTATGAGGTGAAAGGGGGCAAGAGTGAGGTCACCAAGGAACCATTTAGGGATTTTGTGCATCAATCACCTCAAACCCCACTTCGAGAGGTATGAAGGTTATTTCTCATTTGTCTGTTTATTTTTCAGCAATAACAGATTACATTGCAATGGATTGGTTCTGTTATCACACCAATGCATTTATATCAGAGAACAAAGTATTTGCCAGATACATCACATACAACATTATAATATAACAATATAACTTGTGTCTCATATATTATTTGTTTGACTGAGACGAAGTGTCACCTCTGGAGCTCCCAATTAATATGTGGGTGCGGTTTGCAGGGTAGGCATTTGTGCTTCATGGACCAGTGGAGAGATGCAGTGATGTTTGCAATCGCAATCCAGAGGGGTTGGTGCTCTTTAGCAGGAGAGCTGCTATCTTCGGTTGTTCATTCCTCACCTTCTCATTGTGGCCTGTCATTGCTTTTCACTTCTGATCTGGTTTGATATTCTTCCTGTATCACACCGTCTGGCCATTACCCCCTTCTGCTGGTTCAGTATCAAGGTGTCTGCCTCTGCCCTGGCCCATTTATTGAGGTTAAGCATCCAGCGCTGCACCGCTGTGGGCTGGCTAGCTTTCCATGTTATCGTTATCCACCTTTTGAATAACAAAAGGGCTAGGTCAACAAATCTATTTACATGTTTACCATTAGATGGGGATGGCATCAGTCCTAACATACATAAATCAGGAATGTTCGGTATCATCTGTCCCACTATTTTTTTATTTTATTTGTGGCGGTTTATATAGCGCAAACTAGACCCGAAGGTATCAGAGCGATTTACATGAGCACCAGCTATGTTACAGACGAACACATTCATTTTTGTTAGGCACAGGGAGATTAAGTGATTTTCCCCGAATCACAGAATGTTGAGCGTCCCTGCCGAGACTCGAACCCGGTTCCCCAGCTCCAAGGTTGACAGCCCTAGCCTGTATGTCTGATATCATCCCTGTCACCATCTCCCTTGTAGGGTGCAGCACTGGACATGCCCACACCATATGGTAAAATCCTGCCTCCAGCTGTTGGCATCTTGGTCAGGCCAAAGAGTTCCCCTTGTACATGCAGTGCAAGTGTTTCAGGGTAAAGTACGTTTTGTGGAGGTAATTAATTTGCATTTATTGGAATCTTGGGTTTCTCAACACTCAGTTGGCTTGCTCTCCTACTTTTAGCCTTTGGTCATCTGCGATGTTCCGACCTAAGTCCTTCTTCCATGTTGTTTTGGATACTGGGTGATCCATGGATGCCTGTGAAAGCCTGTTAAAGTTATATAAGATTGTGATGGCCCTTTGGGCAGTGCCATGTTTAGGGGCACCCTGCAGTGAGACCGATACCTGCGACACCTCTTTCCCCTGGCTCCACTGGGTCACAATGTGTTATGGCATTATATGTAAGAAAGTGACCTGCAATCAGTCCATGTGCTTCTTGCAACTATTGATAAGTTTGCAACCTAGGGGCATATTAGCAAGGGCCTTATTGCTGCTTTAGCGCCCCATTTTGCAGATAAAGCGGTAATATTTTTATCGCCCTATTAGCAAGCCTGCGCTAACATGCGTTAGCACCAGCTTTCCGGCGTAAGCTGCCGGTTTTTCTATCGCCTTGCATGCCAGCGATAATTTTCGCTAATGACATGCAAGGTAGGCGTTCCTTACAAAAAATTACACTGAAAAAATCGCTAACACCACTACGCTCTATTATCAAAGATGTCCCGCAATAAATAAAGTTGCGTTAATCCCCGATAGCCGCAGGAATTTAACACCTGCTAAAAACCTGACTAAAGCCAGATCTCCATCAGAAGACCCACAGACATCAAAGAGGTAATGAGTATGCTGCATTATTATCCCCTTAGCACAAGTCAGACTTTCAAACTCACTGGGGGCCACACAGTGACACACACAATATCGGAGCCTTTCACATGGCCATGGAACAAAAACACACAAAATAAAAAATCACTCCTCCCTGTGTGGCAGCAGGAGCTAATCCTCTGCTAATCCTCTAATATTGCACTTAGTTCGATATTGAGTATACTTCTCTCTTAACTCTGTAAGCACAGGTGTGGCAGAGTAGCAGGAGAGGTAATGTCCTCTGCATTGGCACTGCAGTACGTGTTGATTTTGGCACCCGGCCTCCCGTGTTTGCAGGCATATTGTCATGTTAGCTGCAATATAAATGCCGCTAATGCGCCGATCGCTGCCGATGGCAAGGTATCGCCTGAATACCTATCACCTCTTAGCGGGAGTTATCTCGCCCGTTCCCTGACACTATCGCCTCTTACAGACGTGTTGATAATACGTCGGCAAGAAGCCGAAAATTATCTGGGAAAGGAGGCGATAACAAAACTCCCGATACTTGGCACGGAATATGCCCCCTAGTTTTCTAACACAACTCTGCAACCTGTATAATTCCCACTTCCACCAAGGGTCTCACCTCGTGAACCAGTCAAGTCTCATGCAGCTAAGGAAAGGCCCTTAACTCCAACTCATGTGCATATGGTGGTTGGGATCCATGCTTATTTCGATATTTAATCCAACATTTCTTTGCAGTGGACATGAGCACGGTGTTTGTTTCTGTACTCATGGTTGGGCTCAGCAGCCAGGCCAATACTGATCTGCAACTAAGGGCCACCCGTACATCATTTTTCAACTACTCAACTACTACACCGGCCATTGGAGCTGCGCCACCATTTAGTACAGCTCATAGTCGAGGGTACCGAGTCCCCCTCTCTCAGTGGGCATTACATCTTGTAGAGGGCAACAAGTCTTGTACCACCAACCCAAATCAAGACTAAGAGCGCCTCATTCAGAGCCCTGAAGAATGAGGGAGGGAGGAATAATGTAACAATGGCAACACAGAAAAAGATATACAGTAGCTGGGGCTGAACAAGCATCTTAGCTATCACCACTCTGTCCATTGGGAACATTGGAAGGGGCCCCAACACCTCATGGATTGCCTAATCGATGTAAGTGCTCTACCCAGGTTACCCTCTATTAAGTTCACCACTATTTGTATATTGCTGCGCTTTAGGTGTGTTTAGACTACATGGTGTCCTTTAGGAGCTGCCATGCTACAGATATTCCATGTCAGTACGTTTTCCAAGGGAGCGTGTGTACTGCTTTTTATGTGCCATCATTCAGGAAGGCAAGAGGGCATAATCTGCTTCACATCGGTGCCTGACAGTTGCCCTGTTTTATACACATTCCCCAATCCACCCCGTGACAGTGAAACTTGTTCGGTCTCTGGCTTGTGGCAAATGATTCTATGATGCATCATAAGCAATCCAATGCAAACTGTGTAATCCCTGTTATCATTAACGCCCCCCAAGCATAGGGCAGTGCATAAGCCCCACCATAAATTACAACTCAACCTCAAAACATTAAAACTGAAAATGTATTGTTATGTCCTATTTGCACCATATGAGGGTGTAACATACTACTACTTTGTGCTCCTGAGGTGCTGGCCCCACATGTTTGTGTCTGCATCCTTGCCAGCCTACAGCCATGTTACCTGAGGGTGATGCCATAGTCCTCGGACCCCTTCTCTGGTGCACCTGTTGGGTGTATAGCAAAATGGTAACAGTTCCTAAAAACTGTTACCATTTCGCTATACATATTGTCTTAGGAGCACAGGTACACGACCTCTTTTTTCTAAACCTAGCTCCAAGTCCCCCCTACTTGTGAAATTGCACCTGTTGGGTGGTCATCTCTCATCCTCAGCCCAAATCATCACCAGCTAGTCTCAATGTCAAATGCGGAGCACAATAATGGGACCTCGGCGGGTACCATATGTATCGGGATGTGTCTGGGTTAATGTCTGGGTTAGAATCCAATCCTTGGTCCAAATGCATGACTGTTAAGGGGTTTCTGCTGTGTTGTAGAACCTCTGCTACCACCCTAGCACTTGCTCTGTCAGCCTGATCTTCTGCTGGGCAGTCACGTGGTCTTCTCCCTCAATGAGTGTTGGATCTTGCTTGTGTTCAAACTAATGTCTCCGGGCCTGTGGCTGCTGGGCCGGTCTTTCCTTTAAATTGTAAGAATGTCCATGCCTCCTCTTTTTCAGTGTTGAAGAAGTGGGGTGTGTCTCCACCTCACACGAAGTTTAGCTGGGGAGAGAATGGCATACCTCAGGCTCATGATCCTCAGTTGTTGCTTCACTGCCCCAATGGAGTTTTGCCATTTTCGGACGTCAGCTGTGTAATCTGTGTAGGCTGTGATTGTACCATTTTCATATTTCCAGGGGCTTTTGGTGCTGAACAGTTGCAGGATGAGATTCCTATCAGGATAATTAAGCAATCTAGCAATGGCAGGGCCTGTGGAGGTCGCCACGTAGTCGATGCGCTCAATCAATGGAGATGAACTTCAGAGGCCTGCCAGCCAGCACTGTGTCCATTAACCATTTATCAAGGAAGAGTTTCATACTTAAGCCCTCTAAACTTTCTGGTATGCCCAAGAGGCGGATATTGTTCTGCCGGGATCAGCCTTCTGCTTCCTCTGCCTGCAGTTTCAGCTCCTTGACTTCCATCTTTAGGTCCTGCAGTTGATGATGCACATCCTGGACTGTGAGGCATAGTGATGTAATTGTGGATTTTGTGTTGTCCACTCGGTCAGATAGTTTGGTATAGTTCACACACTGGAGAGGAGTTGGCCTCACGGCTAGTGCGGTCGACCTCGAATCTGGGGAACTGGGTTCCAGTCTCAGCAATGATGTTGAACATCCTGTGAGGCTGGGCAAAAAATCACTTAATCTCCCCGTGCTTAACAAAAAAATTACAATTAATTTGTCGTCATGTAATGCGACTGGTGCTATGTAAAGCGCTCTGATACCCGATTCAGGTGAAGTTCGCTATATAAAACTCTGTAAAAAAATTAATAGTAAATTGACTTCAATGGCTACAGTGTCTGCTTTCATTTCCAGTGTGGATTTAGTGTTCTGTATTGCCTGGAAGATGCACTCAAACTGTCCCATATGTTTTCCTAGTGCTGTTTCCAGTTGGTCCTGAGGGCCTTTCGCAGATGGCTGTGAAGCAAGCATCTCCCCTATATCCCTAAAAGGAGTCTCCTGCGACTTAGGGCTTTTGGACTTCACCATTTCAGCAGCCAAGAGGTGATGCCTGTGGCAAGAAAGGGGAGTCGCTTAATGGTCTTGCCAAACAGGCGATGGGGGACCTACATGACTCCTTCAGTGTGTCATTGGTCTAGGACCTCTGGTGAAGTGGCTTCAGCAACCTGCAGTGCTGGGGGGCTGGGTTCCCCCTCAAGAGTCTGTTCTTCAAGCATTATGCCAGTGCAAGCGGCCCCCAATGCGCATCCAGTGCACACTGAAACTCCTCTCTGGCGGGGCACCTGGATTCAGGAACACATGCACCAGTATTGGGGCCCATGTCACCCTCTGGACTCTCTGGCTTACAACAGCATGTGCTAAGCCTGCTCACTGACCCCTCTTAAGTGGTGGAGTCCATGTACACCAACTGGCACAGAGCCGCCTTCCCCACAAATTCAACAGTACAGGCTTTCAGCCTCACCTGTACGATCTTCCTCCTGCTCATCAGGGCCTCTCTTTTGATGTGCACTGTCTCCGCATGGGGCCTGGCGAACTCCTCAATTATAGATGGGCCTGCGGACCTGCACCGCTTCGTTAGGCCTGAAGGGTGACGCCCTCTCACCTTTGCCTCAGTGTACTGAGTGCCGGATCATATCGTCATCCCGATCACTCCTTCTGTGGTCGACTGGGTCTCCCTGCCACGTGGCGTCCAGCGGTGGGTCTGCCACCACCAATCCACATTCACTGCAGCCTCGACACCATCCAAGTGTGCCGTGCACCTTTCCCTTCTTGTATGCTCTTTCAGGGGGGTCGTGGTACACCTCAAGAAGCCAGACCACACTGCACATAGCGATCTTTCGAGGGCTATGTCCCTGCTCGGGCGCTGCTGAGTAGCTCAACTACCCTGCAAGGGAGTCTTTCTGTTGCCAATGTCATTGCTTCTGGCATGGGTGAGCCGTATTGTGTAGGATTATCACTGGGCCCTTGGACAGAGATCAGTATTGCACAACCGTTCCTGCTGCCATCGTTGCCACATTCCAATTGAGAGGGTTGAGCTAACCATGCTCCTGGTTATGGATTATGGGGTAGAAGAAGAGAGTGAACCTCTCCCTTACCTACTTTCTCCCAAGGAGCAGGATGCGTCAGTGGAGGGTGTCGGCCTCTCTCCTACACTGACCCTAGAACAACAGAGAGTCTGTTGCCAGATGTTGGGGCAGTTTGCCTCTCTATTCTCCCTTATCCCAGGACCCACTACATGGTGTACCCATGATATTGACACTGGGGGCAGTCCACGGGTGAAGAGTAAAATCTACCAGTTGTCAGGGGAGACTCAACATTAAGAAAGAGGTCTCCAAGATGCTGGATTTAGGGGTTAATGTGCCCTTCAAAGATCCCTTGGTCCAGCCTAATGGTATTGTTCCCCAAGGCATGCTCCTCCAGCTGCCATCCCAGAGCTGAAACTCTGTTTGTATTACAGGGGATCAATGCAGTCACCAAGACTGATGCACACCCCATCCCCAAAGATGATGAGCTCTATGAGCTCAGTTGGGGTCTGCCAAGTTCCTTAACATATTTGACTTAATGCCTGAGTACTGGAAGATTGCTTTAACTGCTTCTACCCCAGATGGCCACTTCCTGTTCTGAGTGATGCCCTTTGGATTAAAAAACGCCCCTACCACCTTTCAGAGGTTGGTCAACCATGTCCTGGCTGGGCTGGAGAACTTCAGTGCTGCCTACTTAGACAACATTACAGTCTTCAGCTAAAGCTGATGGGACCATTGGTGCTACCTCAGGGAAGTGCTTTAGGCTCTGCAGATGGCAGACCTGACTGTCAAGGCTAGTAAGCGCACAATAGGGCAGGGTTTGGTGGTCTACTTAGGACACCAAGTGGGAAGCCCCTACAGGTCAAGAATGAGACTATTCTGACTTGAGAACCCCCACCCCAAGACCCAGATAGAGGTGAGATCCTCCTTAGGCCTCACTTATTACTACAGGAGATTCAACAAGGAGTATGGCATCATTGGTGCTGCCATGTCAGAGCTGACTTCTAAGAAGCAGTCAAAACAGGTGATCTGAATGGAGGCGTGTCAGAACACTTTTGACGACCGGAAAGAGACCTTGTGCGCAGCTCCCGAGCTCAAAGGCCCTGACTTCTCAAAAAAGTTCCTTGTCCAGACAGACACCTCAGAGCATGGCACATGGGCCATGCTCTCACCGCTAAATGCAGAGGGCCTGGATCAACCTATAGCCTTCATCTGTTGAATGCTACTTCCTTAGGACCAGAGGTGGAGTTCAACAGAGAAGGAAACCTTTGCAGTGGTCTGGGCACTAAAGAAGTTGAGACCCTACATGTTTGGTGCTCACTTTCGAGTTCAGACAGACCAGAGACCCTTCAGATGGCTAATGCAGATGAATGAGGAGAATCCCAAAATGTTGAGGTGGTCCATCTTCCTACAGGAAATTGACTTTACGGTGCAACACCGCCCTGGAACAGACTACGCCAATGCTGATAGTCTCTCTAGGTTCTTCTGCCTTAGTGAAGACAACTCCCAAGGGGCTGAGGAGTTCTCCCCACTTTCAGCTGGGCTAGAAACATGTTAGACATGGCATGCTTGGTGTGGGTTCCCCCTAAGATTTTGCCTTCTGACCACCTGTTTTTGCTGACTTCATTTTTGCTGGCCTTGGGACTGTGCACACTTTAAAACTGCAAACCAGTGCTAGGGTGCTTGTAGGTTCTCCTTAAAACATGTTAGATTGGCTTATACACAGTCTCTAGTGTAAAAAGGGGCGTGGCCTTGGACCACCTATCTGCAATGCAGCTCTGTGGCACTTACTGGAGGTAACTGGTGGGCTAATTGGCCCCCAGGGACCCTCAGGATTCAAGAGGACTTAATCCCCAACTTAAAATGCGTGACGGGGTGCGTTTGCACACTTGTGACATCAGGCCCCACCCCTTCGCTTCACCACTGTGCAAACGGGCCCTCTGGTGCGTTGTAAGTTGGGGGATTAAGTCCCTTTGAATCCCGTAGGTCCCTTGGTCCGACTAGCCCACCAGGTACCTCCAGTAAGCGCCACCGAGCTGTGTTGCAGAGAGGCGTGGCCTTGGACCAACTCTCTGCAAAGCAGCTCTGTGGCACTTACTGGAGGTACCTGGGGGGCTAGTTGGCCCCCAGGGACCCTCAGGATTCAAGGTGATTTAATCTCCCAACTTACAATGTGCTAGGGGGCACAGTGGTGGAGGGAGGGTCGGTGCCTGATATAAGAAGTTAGCAATCCTACTGTGTGGGTCTTACTGGTGGTAATACAAGGTATAGTTGGCCCCCAAGGTTGACATTGCAGGCTAACTACTCCTCCTGTTACCTTCACTAAATCCCACACAGTGGCATTGCTAAGAGGCGTTTCGGAGGCCACGTTCACCTTTCTCCACCACTCTGGAAATGCGACTGGTATGTTATAGTTATAAATTAGCATTTAAAAAACCTTTGAAATTCACTGAAAAAAACTTAGGTTTCAGGGACGTTATAGTTAGAAATTAGCATTTAAAAAAACATTGAAATTCACTGAAAAACCATAGGTTTCAGGCTCGTTATAGTTAGAAATTAGCATTTAAAAAACCTTTGAAATTCCCTGAAAAAACCATAGGTTTTAGTCACGCACCAACTAAATCATCCATTCAGACACTCATACACCCACTTATTCTTGAATACACCTTGGCATATATATTACCTACTGGCAGTCGCCAGTAGGTAGTTATAGTTAGGACCTATTTTCCATAGGAAATCCGCAACATTCTATTTGGAATAACTTTGGCGCCGATTGATGAATCTTCGCAAACTTTCCCAAACTTTTGGCCAGCTCCGGTCGCTCCTATCCTGAAAATTTCACGGTGATTCGTCAAGCGGGGGCCGAGAAAAAAGGGGGGTCCCAAAACACGTTTTCCCCATGCATTTTCCCATAGGATCTGTTGACACAGCTACAGCCCGAACTGCTGAACGGAATTACACCAAATATGGCAAAGAGGTAGTCCTCAGTTCAGACTCGTGCCTTTTATTTAAATGGTGTAAATCCGTTAAAAGATAGATATATCTGGGCGGAGCCTAACCACACATCTCATCGTGAGATCTGATTGGCTGTCAGTACTTCATCCAAGAAGTGTTGGCAGCCATCTTGGGACCAATATACATGATAGCACCTCATTAAAAAGCATTGCAGTTAATAGAAGGTTTTAAGACTTTAGTTACATTATAAATCATTTGTTGATGGTACCATACTCATTTTAGGAATTGTGGTGTGTTCTAAGGTGGTTTTACCATGTGAAAAAGCCTTCTGCTGTGATATCATGAATCATGTTTGAGAGAAAACTATTTTCTCATGCCTTTCCCACGGAGATTTGGAAGGTGATCTATAAGCTAAACTGAGAGCATCTTTTCTGTAAATTCACATTATCTTTCTCAGTCATGTGAGAATGAAGTCTGACATTCTCAGTAAAACATGTACATCCAACAAGGGCAGAGACTGTCAGTTGATTCCTCTGTGTTCTACTGCAGATTCCCAGAGTGTTCTAAAGAACAACTAGAGCGCTAACAGTCCTACTTATTACAAACGTATTGCACACCTGAAGCCATCTTGATTGGAATAAAGTGGCAACTCTTAAAACATTTAATTTAAAAAGGAACAAAAGGAGGGAGTTCATTTTGCCATAGAAAGTATGATTAGTGCTGCAGAAAGAAAAATTAGGGCACATGTTAAGTGACTTCTCAAATCCTCTTCTATTTCATTAAAAAATTCTGACATGCAGACTGAAACATGCACTTTCAATTCCAGCAGCAGACTTCCCTGGTGAGCAGTAGCTTTACTACAGTGATCTAATAAGCAACTAGAGTGCTAACATTCTGAATTTATGGCAAATGTGTGACACATCTGAATGCCTTCTTGATGGAATCAAAGTAAAAAACTGAAAGTATTTCCTACTGAGGAGACTGTAATAAATGAGGAAATTAGGAAACTTCATAACAAATAAGTCTCCCAAAATGGCCACCAGAGACAAAAGAGCCCAAATGTAGCACAAATATCACCCAGATGTAGCCCTAGTATAGCCCAATGACAGAATGTCCCAGAGTGTTCTAACGAACAACTAGAGCGCTAACAGTCTTACTTATGACAAAAGTATGGCACACCTGAAGCAATCTTGATTGGAATAAAGTGGTAACACTTAAAACATTTAATTTACAAAGGAACAAAATGAGGGGGTTCATTTTGCCATAGAAATTATGATTAGTGCTGCAGAAAGAAACATTAGGGCACATTTTGACTTCTCAAATCCTCTTCTATTTCATAAAAACATTCTGACATGCAGACTGAAACATGCATTTTGAATACCAGCAGCAGACTTTCTCGGTGAGCAGTAGCTTTACTACAGTGATCTAATGAGCAACTAGAGTGCTAACATTCAGAATTTATGGCAACTGTGTGGCACATCTGAATGCCTTCTTGATGGAACCAAAGTAAAAAACTGAAAGTATTTCCTACTGAGGAGACTGCAGTAAATAAGGAAATTAGGAAATTAGGAAACTTCATAACAAATAAATCTCCCAAGATGGCCACCAGAGACAAAAGAGCCCAAATGAAGCCCAAATATCACCCAGATGTAGCCCAAGTATAGCCCAATGACAGAATGTCCCAGAGTGTTCTTAACAACAACTAGAGCGCTTACTGTCTTACTTATGACAAAAGTATGGCACATCTGAAGCCATCTTGATTGGAATAAACTGGTAACATTTAAAACATTTAATATAAAAAGGAACACAATGAGGGGGTTCATTTTGCCACAGAAATTATGATTAGTGCTGAAGAAAGAAAAATTAGGGCACATTTTGAGTGACTTCTCAAATCTTCTTCTATTTCATGAAAAAATTCTGTAGCTTTACTACAGTGATCTAATGAGCAACTAGAGTGCTAACATTCAGAATTTATGGCAAATGTGTGACTTGTCAGGTATTGGAGTGCTTTACATGAGTTTTGGTTACATCACACAAGATCAAATTCATTTTGGTTGTAGACATGGGGAGATTAAGTGATTTGACCAGAATCACAGAATGTTGAGCTGAAGCAGAAACTCCAACCTGGTTCCCCAGTTACAAAGTCTGCAGCTCTGGAAGTAACACCACATCCTCTCCCCTAATTGCAACATTTAATCAAGTGGTCAACTGGATAAAAAACATAAAGATTACAAATAATTTAAAAGTTCTTTGTCGCTATTTGAAAACTCAGAAAATATGTCCTCATTTTAGTTTTTTAGAGCACTAACCATAATTTTGATGCAAGTAAGACCCTCTCATATATGTAATTTCTAAAGGAAATGCTCTAGGTATTACAGTTTTGATTACATCAAGATGACGTCAGGTGTTCCACACTTTTGTAATAAATATAGAATGTTAGCAATCTAGTTGTTCATTGGGATACTGTTGAGAGGCAGAGGCCAGGGGCACGGACTCTGAAAATTGAAGGCAGGTAGGAGAGTGCAGAGGCAACAATTTGACCACACTGGGCAGGCAGGAAGGGCAGTGGCAGCACAACAGACTATGGAGGGCAGTGGAAAGGGGGGAAGGGGCAACAAACCAACAATACAGGACTGGCAAGAGAGGCTGTGGCAATATAATAGACCATTGTGGGCAGAAGGAAGAGGCAGTGGTAGTACAACCATACATGCCAACAGACCCGTTTCAGCCAGGAAACGTCCAATGTTTTTAAGCTCAAATGGGCTTTATTTGATCTGTCTCCTGTCTACAATTTCCTCTTTTTCAATGTAACTCAAAGGGGAAAATCAATACCCCCGTTTTTTTTCAAAATCTTCCTCTTACCTAGTTCAAAATATTCGCAAGTATGGTACATTGGATCATGGTAGGCAGGAGGAATTGGGGTAGGGACATGGACTCGGATAACAGAGGACAGGAGGGACATGGAGAGGTGCACCAAACTGACCCTACATGGCAGGCATCAGGGTTTGCAGCAGCACAATACACCACACAGGGATGCGGGATGGGAGTGCAGCACAACAATCCATAGAAAGCAATAGGGAGGGGACAGGACCATGCACATGGACAACAGAGAACAGAGGGGAAAGAGGCAATGGTAGCTAGCTGACCATAATGGACAGACAGGAGAGAAAGCTGCAGTATAACAGACCATAAAGGGCAGGAGGGACGGATCAGGGGCATTACAATGGAACAGACAAGCCAGGAGGGAGTTAATAGGGGTTTGCACATGGAAACAGAGGGCTGGGGACAAGGGGGCAGGGCAGGAGCAGCAAGATGACCATGGAGGTCAGGCAGGATGGGCACTAGAAACAAGACACACCATGGAGAGAAACAGTGAGACTATGATGGCATACACACAGACCATGGAGGGAAGGTGGGAGGGGGTCAGGGGCAGCTAGCCAACCACACAGGGAAGGTGGGAGGGGCCATGGCAGCACAGAAGACCATGCATGACAAGCAGGAGGGTTAGTGGCAGCACAATGGCTATGATGGGCAAGAAGGAGGGTGCAGGGGCATGCACAAAGGACCATGGAGGATAGAAGGGAGGGTCAGGACCTGGGCACAGACAAGAGAGTTCAGGGGAAGGGGCCTCACAAAAGACCGCGCGGGGCAGGCAGGAGGAGCAGTTGCAGCACAACAGACCAGGCAGGGCAGAAGGGTGTGGCAATAAAATGGGCCATGGAGGACAGGAGGAAGGGGATAGGGGCATGGCATGTGGACAGGCAGGCTGGAGGTGGCAGGGACAGGTTACAGTCATCTGACAATGCTAGGCAGTTGGGAGGGGAGTGGCAGCTCAACACAACACTCAGAGTAGATAGGAGTGGCAGGTCCATGGAACATGGTGGGCAAAAAGGATGGAGCAGGGGCATGCACAAAGACATCGAAGGGCAGGGGGAAGGAGAATAGGGGCAGCAAGCTAAGCACAGAGGCTAAGCAGGAGGTCAATGATGGGCCATAGAATTGGACAATGGAGGGCAGGAGGAGTGGAGTTGTTCATCATGCTAAATGGAGGGCAGTGGCAGCACATCAGACCATGCATGGCCGGAGGGAGGAGGCTAGTCCATGGATTCAGACAACAGAGGATAGGGAGGAGGTGGATGGGGCAGCAAGCTAGCCGTTCAGAGAAGGTGGGTATTAGGAACTTTATTGATTTTAAAATGTGTGTCTGTGAGAACAACTTAAAGTATGCAGCATAATCTCACTTTTATTCAGGGAGAAGAGGACGTTTGTGACTGTGACTCCGGGCTCACTTGGCAGAAACACCCCCTGACCCTCCACCCCCATCGCAAAATGTAATGCCTATGAAAAGGGTAGGTGGACGCAGTGTTATATAGAACATCGTCCTGAGAGCACGATTGAAAATGAAAACTAGATATAGTATATGGTATAAACAATGCACCAAAAAGTGTGATATAAGATGAACCGGGGCGTGAAATATAATATGCAATACATTGTGCGCAATGACAGATTAATTGGAGAGCGCAAGATAGCACAGGCACTAGCTCGTGCTATGCGATATGCGCCTTGGAGTGTAATATGCACATGGCAGTGTTGTGTAACCTAACTAGTCTCTAAAGTTGTAATATAAAATATGTGCTGGGGAGTGTAACGTTGCATATGCACTGTGACAAAGATATGGATCCCAGATTGTAATATGTATGGCATAGCGCTGTGCGTTATAACATAGGCATCGAGTAAGGCACGTTAGATGGGGCAATATAACCCTGCGAAGGCAAGTGTGGCATGACATATTCACGGGGTGGTGTTACAGTGCACATGGGCTAGAGAGTGTCATAGCATACGCACTAGCTGATGGAATACAACACAGAGGTGCGG
The DNA here is from genome assembly GCF_964204655.1 of Triturus cristatus. Lineage (NCBI taxonomy): Eukaryota > Metazoa > Chordata > Amphibia > Caudata > Salamandridae > Triturus > Triturus cristatus. The sequence continues at coordinate 942,173,259 of NC_140593.1, forward strand.
GCACTGGTGGGTGTAACACAGCATTGGGCTCAGCCAGGAGCACGCTGTGACTCTCAAGTGAGGTTCGTCTCCTTTCCAGAGAGTAAAATAAAAAGTATTACACATCCAGCGGTGGATGTGTGCTTTATTAACCATGAGGGGGGTTTCTTGCATAGTTTGGTCGAATTTTTGTCGAATCCCCTTTGAATGGCTTGGTGTGCGTGTGTATTAAATGTGCCCGTCAATAGCTACCCATGTTTGTATAAATAAACGACAAGGGTGTCTACTTGGAGAGTACCCACTGGCGGGGGCACCGGGATTAGGCACGGTAGGGCGTCAGACACGTCAGAGCTTCACTAGCGGTGTAAATACATTCCACGTGGATTCATTGTATGCATAGTCGCCTTTTAATGAATATCACACAAATCGTCATGGTGATAGGTACATACGGTTTGTCCAGCATGTCCTAGGTGTTTCTATAAATATATTTTTTTTTAAAATAATAAAAAACAAATGCCGGCCCCGGGAGATGGGGTCCCCAGGGCCATAAGTGGACTGAGGAGGGGGGCAATGCAGCCCCCTCCTAAAGAATAAACAAAAAAAAAAACATGACCCAGGGGTTGGGGTCCCCGGGGCCGATTAAGGCCTTGGGACCAAATTAATTTTTTTCAACAAAAAAAATTAGGGTGCAGACCCTGGGGGATGGGGCCCCCATGGCCAATAAATTAGAAAAAGAAGGGGGGCCACACAGCCCTCCTTCTTAAAAAAATAAAATAAATAAAAGACCGGCATCGTGCTGGAGGCCACGCCCCCTCCTTGCAGCACTCTGCAAACGTGCCCCCTGGCCAGTTGTAAGTTTGGGAATTAATTTCCCTTCAATACTGAGGGTCCCTGAGGGCCAACTAGCCCAACAGGTATCTCCAGTATGCGCCAGGGAGCTGCGTTGCAGACAGGTGTTCTGAGGCCACGCCCCTTTTTACACCTCTATGCAACGCAGCTCTGTGGCGCTTACTGGAGGTACCTAGTGGGCTAGTTTGACCCTAGGGACCCTTAGGATTCAAGGGGACTTAATCTTTCAACTTAGAACGGCCACAGGGCGCGTTTACTCAGTGGTGAAGGGAGGGGCCGGGCCTGAGGTGTCGTGTGCAAACCCGCCCTGTGGCGCGTTTTAAGTTTGGGAAATAATTCCCTTTCAATCCTGAGGGAACCTGGGGGCCAACTAGCCCACCAGGTGCTTCCAGTAAGCGCCACTGCTCTGCGTTGCAGAGAGGTGGTGCAGGCCGTGCCCCTTTTTACACCTCTCTGCAATGGCGCTTACTGGGCATACCTAGTGGGTTATTTTGCCCCTAGGGACCCTCAGGATTCAAGGGGACTTAATCTCCCAACTTAAAATGGCCGCAGGGCGTGTTTACACAGTGGGGAAGGGAGGGGACGGGGCCTGAGGTGACGTTTGCAATCACGCTCTATGGTGCGTTTTAAGTTGGGGAAATAATTCCCCTTCAATCCTGAGGGCCCCTGGGGGCTAACTAGCCCGCCAGGTGCTTCCAGTAAGCGCCACTGAGCTGCGTTGCAGAGAAGTGGTCCAGGCCGTGCCACTTATTACACCTCTCTGCAACGCAGCTCTGTGGCGCTTACTGGAGGTTCCTAGTGGGCTAGTTGGACCCTAGGGACCCTCAGGATTCAAATTAACTTAATCTCCCAACTAAAAACGGCCACAGGGCATGTTTACACAGTCGTGAAGGGAGGGGACGGGGCCTGAGTTAACGTGTGCAAACACGACCTGTGGTGCGTTTTGTGTTGGGGAAATAATTCCCCTTCAATCCTGAGGGACCCTGGGCGCCAACTAGCCCACCAGGTGCTTCCAGTAAGCGCCACTGCGCTGCGTTGCATTGCAGAGAGGTGGTCTAGGCCGTGCCCCTTTTTACATCTCTCTGCAACGCAGCTCTGTGGCGCTTACTGGAGTTACCTAGTGGTCTAGTTGGACCCTAGGGACCCTCAGTATTCAAGGGGACTTAATCTCCCAACTTAAAACGGCCACAGGGCGTGTTTACACAGTGGGGAAGGGAGGGGATAGGGCCTGAGGTGACTTGTGCAAACACGCCCTGTGGAGCGTTTTAAGAGGTAGTTTTAATCCCCTGCCACTATCACAGCATAGTGGAAACCTGTTGGCGGAATGATATGTCGCACCCCGGTTCCCCCCAGAACTGTGTGAAGAACTTATGGATCAAAATTGATAGCTCCCTCTCCTTCCAACCGCTACTGCCTCTTCTATTTGAGTCTGCTGGTAGAAAGGTGGTGCAAGCCCTGATCATGATGAGACTCGACTGCAGGAATGCACTTTACCTCGGTCTCCCTGACTATCTTCTCAACAGACTGCAGGTGGTGCAGAATTTGGCAGCGAGGCTGCTACTCAGATTCTCATCTAGGTCTCACCTGGCCCCTCATTTGAGGACCCTCCACTGGCTTCCTATAAAAAAGAGGGTGGTCTTTAAGGCTATGGTCCTAATGCATAAGGCCATGCATGATACGGGCACGGTCCATCTCAGGGAGAGGATCAGCTAATACATTCCAGCAAGCACCCTGTGCTCTTCCTCTGCACTCCTTGCAAGAGTGCCCCGCATCAACCGCCTTAGAATAGGTGGGAGATCCTATTCATATTTATGTCCTCTCAACGGGAACAAACTTCCACCTGATTTTCATTTAGTACACAACCTGGACATCTTCAAGAGGAAACTAAAGACCTGGCCCTTAAGACAGAGTTGCCCTGGTTGGTTGCCCACTGCCTCAGCGCCGGGACACTCTGTCGAGTAACTGCATGCATTACAAACCAGATTAACATAACATAATTAACAAACAATATTTTTTTATTATAGAAAATTGTATTAACAACAATGATAATGTTGAAAACTGTGAATCTAATTCACAAACAGCCTCTACAGTCATGGTGGAGGCCATACAGTTGCATAAGGGGTTCTGCACTAGTTGCGGGACCTCCGCAATGGAAAACTGCTGAACGGAGGTCCTGTCATGAGTGCAGGACCCCACAGCAACTGTGGGGACTCAACTGCGACTGAGGAGGCCGTTTGAGAATTAGGCCCAATATTACTTACCTGAAAAATTGGTATTCTTGACAACGATTTTTCGACATCACAATATTTTTGTATCACAATATTTTTTCCCAATATTTCTGTAATTCGATATTTCTTATCTGATATTCTATCCAAACATCAAAGAGATGCATATCTCCTGCAGTTGGTCTGGGGCCAGGGACAGGAAGGCAGGCCACCTGTGCACTTCAAAGGCGTGTCTCTAGAAGCTTCTCCCCAATTCAAAGGCACTACTTGGTATAAATACTGGACCTAAGACATCAATTCTTCAGTATACATCTGGGCCTGTGGATACTCTGCCAGGAAGATGGACTGCTGTGCTGCTCAAAGGACTGCCACTCTGCTGCATTGCTGATATGAACGACTGCTGCCCTCCTGTTTTGACCTGCTGCCAACTGTCCTCTTGCCTGGGAGAGAAGGACTGGACCTGCATCTTTTGAACCCAGGAACCTAGAACCCATAGTGACTCCATACCCAAGTTGGCTGGCCTCTTGATCTGAAGCCTCTGGGGCATAACATCCTTGAATACGACACAGACCCTCACATCGCTGCCTAGCTGCATCTTGAAACAGAAGCATCCCTTCTTTTGCGTGGCTCGTCTTCGATGCCAATCCTCACAATGCTCAGCAAATGAGGATTTAAGGTATTTTGTTCAGTGGACCTAACTAGGTCCCTTTAGTCTGCCTGCCCTCTATCACTGTTGGCCTTCACTTTATTACTGTGTGAAGGGTTGCACAAATACTGTGTACATTCCCTCTAAATTAATCAATTAAATAATTAATAATACATTAATAATTGTTATATAATTATAAATAATGAACTTTCAACCCTACCCCCTATAAACCTAGTAGCCCGCTACGACAATATAAATTAGTATTAGCAATTCAATTAAAAACCTATAAAACTTATAAATCACTTTAAATTACAATCTATATTAAACATAGTAATATTTATACAAACAATAATGACACATACAATTAATACATGAACTAACACACATAAAGATAATTAAAAAACAATATCTTTTTATTATTGAAAATTGTTTAACAACAAGGATAATACTGAAAACTGTTAACCTAATTCACAAACAGCCTCTGCAGTAGCGGCGGAGGCCTCACAGTCGCAGCAGGGATCTCACACTAGTTTTGGACCCTCTGCAATGAAAAACTCAACGGAGGTCCTGTCATGAGTGAGGGACCCCCGCCACGACTGCGAGGACTCCACCCCAACTGTGGAGGCCATTTGGGAATTAGGCCCAATATTACTTACCTGAAAAATTGGTATTCTTGACAACGATATTTGGACATCACAATATTTTTGCATCACAATTTTTTTTTCACAATATTTCTGTAACTTGATATTTCTTATCTGACATATTATCCGAACATCAAAGGGCTGCACATCCACTACAGTTAGTCAGGGGCCAGGAAGGCAGGGTACCTGCACATTTCAAATGTGTGTCTCTAGAAGCTTCTCCCAACTTCAAAGGCACAACTTGGTATAAATACTGGACCATTGACATTAACTCTTCAGTATACTTCTGGACATGTGGATACTCTGCCAGTAAGAAGGATTTTTCCTGGTTGACTGATAGGTCAAACTCCTCCATAAAATTAGCAAAGGAGTTCAACAGGGACTGCAGCCCCTTAGTGGTTTTAGGTATGAGAACTGTGTCATCCGCGTACAGTAACACCGGTAGACCATGTGACCCGACTTGTGGACAGTCAGCTTTTACATCAACCAGGGCCTGCTCCAGACTGTTCACATACATATTAACCAGAAAAGGGGCAAAAATGCAACCCTTTTTCTCTACTCACTGATACTAAAACGACATGAGCACTGTAGATCTTTGGAAAAACAAACTGAAGAAGCCTGGGGATCCATGTGATGGTCTTGTGGAAACAAAACAATATCCCAGTCCACCCCTATAATCAACATGATCTGACAGAGTTTTTTTTTTTGATTAACCCATTCAAATGCAGCTGAGAGGTCCATGAATCTTAAGTGTATGGAGCCAGTATGTGCAAATGTATATTTACCGAAGACCAGATACAAATCCAAGCACTGATCTACAGTAGACCTGCCTGCGCAGAAATCATACTGGACCTTGGATAGAACTTCATTTTCCTCCGCCCATACAGAAAATCTATTCAAAAGGATACGCCCCACGAGCTTAACTGCTGAGTCAAGTAGTGAGCTAGGCCTAAAACAGTGAGGACTATCTCTGTCCAAAAACAGAAACACTCCAGCAGCAGACTGTATAGGCTGTACCTCGATCTCCAATCTTAACAAGTAAGTGCACAATTCTTCTGGCACTTGCTGCCGTTTCGTGCTGCTGTTATCCAGATCTAAATCTTACAAGTTATAAGAACGTGCACCAGGGAAAAGTCCACATCCAATGTATATTTCCAGTTATCTTCTTTATTAATATTATTCAATATAAACGTTCAAAACCAGCCAACGCATTTCATTACTTACACTCTTGGAACTTCATCTGGGCTCAAAATAGTGTATAGTGAAGTCTTTCTGGGGTTTGGTAACCAACTAGTGTATTCATAGTGATTTGGGTGTAAAGTCCTTCACATTAAGTGTTCCAGCTATTTGAAATCACAATTTTCAACGGGCATCACCAGGCCTCATACTCGATACCATATTACGTATCCATTTCCAAGTGTCAACCGGTTTTTGAAACCAGACCGCAGGGCACTTGGAAAAGGATACGTAGTATGCATCCAATAAGGACAAAGGGGCAAATCTGTTTGAAAAATCCATCTTCGGTTAAGTCCGCATTCTGATCAGGCCTAACCGGAGTTGCTGTCTCAGAATTTCCATTGATCATGCTGAGGAGCACCAGCCGATAATTTATAGAAGAAGCCCAATGGGAGTGCCAGGATAGAAGAAACAAGGCCATTAAAAGGGGGGTGCCTAATGGACACTAAAATCCTCCCTGCCACTTGCGGTCTGTTAAAATATATAATAACACAGTCACCATCCATGGTTTTCTCGTCTTTACCTAGCCAATGATTTAATTTGTCTGTTAGCAATGTTTGCGAACAGATTTAGCTGAAATGGGCTTTGCTGATGTCACCTCCACTCTTGCTAATTTTACTTGTTTTTGAATAACTGTAATTAAAAATCAGCTTCTGCATACATACCCACTCGAATCTCTATGTACAATAGATATGGATTTGTTTGCTTTGGATGTTTTAACACAAAAATTCAATTACATCTGATGCATATGCATCTCTTGGAACTTGCTTTCAAGAAGTCAGTACAACCCCCACATTCAGCTTTTGTTTTTTGCTGTCAGGTGTTTTTCTTTGCATAGAAAAGTGAAGAGAATATGCCTGTGGAAGTATGCACTTGCTTTTTCAAAATTATAAAATTGAAAGATGAGGCTAATGTGGTAGGTCAATAATGGCGTGCATCTCACCAAAGACAATTTTCAGCTTTCAACACACGACCTTCCATATATTATCAAAGTCTATCAGCTATCTCCAAAAGTGCTCAGCATCAGCACATCTTACACCACTGTGCTGCTGGTGATTGTGGATTTAATGATGAAGCATGCCATATACTTAACACTCTCGGGTGATTGTTCGTACTCTATAAGTCGCCATTTCATTTCATTCTTTCGTTTTAGGTGGTCCCAGAAAAAAAGTGAATAAAGCAATTTATCCAAACATCTAGTCACTTAGGATTAGACACAGTCAGGAGTTGATAATGTTTCCAACTTCCTAAGAGAGAGCCCTCGAGTGATATCTTGTTGACTGATGTATTTATTGGGAGGTAACACTGGACATTAGGATCCTTAAAGGCCTTTCTCTCCCAAGGTAGGGATAAGTACCTTGTTACAATACAAGCTCTTCTTCTTTATAAATGCCCTTCTTGTGGAGGAAAGTAGTCGTGGAAAGATAAAAATATAGTTGTGTCCTTTACCTTCCAGGCTCATAATCTAGATAATTATGAAGAAAGGGGCAGGGGCAGAGGGACATAGCTAGTATAATATGAAGATGAGAGTTTTCTGTGCTCCTCAGCTCCAGAATGGTTTGGAGAAAGGATCTGCCCTGTCTGTGCCAGTTCTAAATCTTCTGATCCTATAAACATTCTCCCACAGCACCAGCCTTCCCTTGTTGGGGATAGATAAATCACTGACACCCAGTATCCAAGCCTGGAAGAGTAAAATGACCTTTTGGATTAGCAGCTTCAAAATATTTACAGTTTTTGCAGCATCCAGAGGATTCTTCCACCACGAAAGCAGCACCATTGTCCTGCCATTCCTGAATTTCTTTCAACTTACTGTTCCTGGTATCCCAACTCTAGCTAATATGAATACTACAGAGAATCCAGAATTCAGCACCAAGACCACTGCTATAGTGCACCCCCCTATCCTGGACCAGAACATTTTTAAATAACCGCACTCCACAGGTCCTCATTCAGGCTTTTGTTTCCAGGGAGAAACCTCTGAACTGCGGCGTCCCTCAGGGCTCCGCACTTAGCCCTTTACTTTTTAATGTTTATCTATCCCCCTTGGCCACTGTAGTAGAATCCTGTGGAGTCAGATTAATCTCCTACGCTGATGACACCCAATTAGTGTTCTCATTCAGGGACCACTCTGAAGCTAACTTCTCCAATTTTAGATGTTGCCTGCTCAACATCTCTTCCTGGATGGCCCTAAACACCCTCAAGCTCAATTCGGATAAAACGGAGGTGCTATTCTTCAATCAAACTAGCCCTCCCCTCCTACTCTCTGGTGGCCATCAGAAATGAACCCCCCTCTGGAACCTGTGACGTCAGCCAGGAACCTGGGATTCCGGTTCAATAACGAATTTTCATGTAAAAATCAAATCCATCAAGTTTCTGCAGCCTGCTTCGGAAAACTCCACATGATCCGAAAAATGTTCCTTTTTCTCCCACAGGACTCTCGCAGGACTATTGTTCACGCACTGATCACCTCACATCTGGACTATGCAAACATTCTGTACGCAGGGACCCCTGTGTACCTGATCAGACGCTTACAGACTGTCCAGAATGCGGCTGCTAGGCTGATATATAATATTCCTGTTAACCACTCGATCTCCCGATACCTGAAGAAGCTTCACTGGCTTCCAGTGGCCAAACGCATCCAATTCAAATCAATGGTTCTGGTCTTTAGATCACTACAGGGTACGGGCCCGGCCTACCTTAGAGCTCGGTTTAAACATGCACAGTCTAACCGCGTTCTTAAATCCAACCACCTGCGCCTCCTCATCACCCCCCGCTTTCGCGGAGCTAGAATGGGCGGCAGAGCTTTTGCGGTGTTCTCTGCCAAAACTTGGAACAGCTTTCCCCTGCCGCTACGACTGACCAATTCTGAACCTATCTTCCATTGTGACCTTAAGACTTGGCTCTTCTCAAGCACTTAAACCACTGAGTGTACTCCCATCCTTCGCCTGTCCAAGCGCTGGGACACCCCCATTGGGGGTAGCTGTGCGCTCTATAAGCTCCTAAATAAATAAATAAAATACATAGTATGACTTAAGGAATATTTGACCCGCGCGGTTCATTCTTTCCACAAGTTACCCATGCCCAAAACAACCTCCATGAAGACTTTCTTGTCCTCCCACATGGTTCAGGGCATCGGAAAATACTTCATGCAAGTGGATCTTCGGTGATACACTCAAAACAAGAACCTCTATCCAAGAATGTCGTCCCTCTGATCCAATCTGCTCTTCAAGACCATGTTCACATGTACGCTGGTTATTTCTTTACTCAGACAGCCAAATTCTGTAACTCACTGTTGGCAAAAGATAGGAGATTTTCCAAATCACCTGGGGGTAGATTTACAACAAAGTGACGCATCTGTAGAGATGCATCACTTTCCCTGCGACTCCCTGAGAAACCCTTGCATCACCATGGATATGCACAGTATTTACAATACAGCGCACCATGGCGCAAGGATTGACGGATGCATCAGAAATTCTGACACATCTGTTGGGGCAAAAGTCACGCATTGCTGGAGTCGTGTTGCAAGCACGACGCAACTCCAGCAATGCATTTTGAGGCCTAATGCCACTACACTGCTTCACTCCTTACGCCTGCTTCTAGCAGGCGTAAGGTTTTGACGCAGTGGCATCCTAGAAGTGACGCAGTGAAATCTTGTAGATTTCACTGCGTCACTTTTACAAGGCTTTCCAATGTGTGGGAACGCCCACCCTGCATACAATATACCCGACGCAGGTATAATGTGACGCAGGGCTTTACAACGTGACGCATCACGCTGCAAATCAGCTGCATTTTTTAGGCCGCCGCTGCGTCACAAAAGTGACTCAATGTTGGCGCAAAAGTGTCGCAAGGGGCTTGTAAATCTGCCCTCAGGAATTTAGGAATGTAGCAAAATGTGGCGGTTCCCAAACATAAGACTCTTTTACAATGGCTATACAGAATGATGTACCTCCAAGATGTGCACGAAAGGGCATCTAAATTCAGCATACGTTTCGAAACTTAACCCATAGTAATGATAATAAACGCCATTCTAATGCAGCTTGCCTTTTTTATGAATTGCAGTTTTCACGTTTACATTTTTCATCTTATTCTTTAATTAATTTAATTTAATTAATTTAATTTAATTTAATCTTTAATTTATAGACCAAATGAATTGAGAAAAACAATTATTCTTGGTGTTCTATAAGTGGCGTGGTGCCCTTACATTGTAGTAGCATGTTATAGAAACATTTAAAACAAAAGCTTTACCCGTCCATTTCCCAAGATTATTCACTTCGCATAAAAAGCAGCCAAGAACAAGAAATACAATAAAAAACATAATGATAACCTATTGAAAAGAAACAGCAAAGTGATTGTGCTTGAATAACCTGAGACTTTACCCTAACGTGTTTTAAACATAATATTAGATTTAATGAGGAATTCGCCACCAGTAAATTGGACGATGAGAATATTAAAGAACATTTCAAATTGGCTGTTTTTATAAGTATGAGTTATCATTTCCTTGCTTAATTGGGAACTTAATTGCCTGAATCAAGATGAATTAAAAAGTGCTTGAAAAAGGAAATGAGGGCACTCCCCTGTGTCCAATTAGCATGCCAATAAACCAGCGACAAAATAGAAATGTGCATGCAGAATTATAATCAACAATAGATGACCTTCTCAGCTACTTGGGCATTCCATAGGAAGAATAGTTTTGTGAGATTATTCACAACAAACAGACTACGAGATTATGAAACTTTTTTCAGATGGATTCCACTACAAAAAAAATATTCTTCCCTGCTTAAAATTGTGTCTAGGAGGCAATATTCACAAGAATATGACCTAGGTGGAATGTTTGTTGCTGTCCATGCTGCTTAAGGGGACAAATCAGAGAGCTGTGCTGGCTCAGCACAGAGCCACAGGCTCCTTGTTCTGTCTTTGAGATACTTTAAGTACATTCATATTACTCGGAAATTTAAAATATCATGAAGAAAGGAAATCCCTGCTCAGTGTTTGGCCTTTGTGCTGACTGCATGACATGAATTAATTTGGAGAAATTGCGAGTTATTTGTTTTAAGTTTAGAAACCCCAAATGAAATTAACTGGCGCTTAGCTGTGCCTTGAGCTACCACAGCTTTTTATTATGTGGTCCCAGAGCTCCACATAAAGTCTACCCTGTGCTCGGTCACTACACATAACTAGTGGGTGGTATTAATCAAAGAATAAAAAAAGCTATGCTCCTGCGAAGGGCCCATCAATGATTCAACTCCCCTTGTTCGATGTGACTAGCAAATGCCATTTGTGTAACATTAGTCCTTGCAGCCCCTGCGGTGCATGGGAGCCCCCTCTGGCACTGTGCGCATGTGGCGGGCCCCTGGCCTGAGAGCTCCTGACTGGGTCTGTGGAGGGGAGGGGGCTCCGTGTACTTTGCCGAAGGGTCCCCTCAAGTTTCGGTATGCCACTGGCAAATAGTTAGGATGAATTTTAGCCACTATAACAAATACTACAACCTGGGCCAGTCGAATTATGTGGCAGGGGAGCTCCAAATTGTGAAGCAGGGTTTACTAAATTATGTGGCAAGAAAGGCAAATTATGCAGCATGATGCTGAGTCTTTTCTGATACTATTACTTTATTGTTTTGCAATTTTTACACATGGTAATACTGCCTAGGGAAAGATTTAACACCATTAATACCAGATTAAAAAAGAAATACAGAAAAAAACAACCAAAAGCTACTCAGTCAACCTTTGCAAAGGACCTTCCGCTACACGAGTACTCATGTCCCATGTTTTTAGTAACTTTTGATCCGTTTGAGCTAGAAACTATTTTATTTTGTTAAACTCTGCAGGTCATGCAGCAGATGGTGGATTATGTGGCAAAAGCGATAAATCCATAATTATGCAAAAAAAGTCACGGCTGCAGATTCTCATAAGTCAAATTCTTCTGACAATAGCACAACAGAATTAATACAGAGTTTCCATGATGTCTTTGTATTATAGAGATACTAGAAATACTGTATTCTGCAAAAGAGTCTTCCTTTTATGTCTATAACGCTGCACACACAATAGGAGGTTGCCTTAGAGAAGATTTTTAATTATATTCGGCAGGTGGTGCAATGTAGGGGGGTAGATTAGGAGGACAGGGTGGAGAGTATTTGCTATGGGGTGTAATGTAACCTCTGCACACCAACGTGGGTCTTACTCTGAACTTTTCCATCTGTTCAGAAAGGTTCCATCATCAAGTTCCACACCCCGAAAACACCTTAAAAGTCTGATGGTTTGGGCCTCCTACGAGTTAACCCACATCTAGCCAGCAGGTAGGAAAAATACAACTATGAATGTAATGTTTTTGTTTTTTTTTGAGGAAAGAAAAGTTACATTTTTTATGAATTTTTAGCTTGCTCTCTATTGGCATTCAGGTTGCTAGAACCATGGAAATAGGCTCCCTCCTGTCTCTGCAGAGAACACTGCATTTGGTAATCAGTTTTACATGTACACATTAACTAAACTGTGTAATAGCATTTAACCCTTAAGTGCCACACAGAACGCGAGCACAGGTGAGGACCTAAATGATCTTACCATGAATACACCTCTTGGAAAGGAAGGGAACAAATCAAGGCACTTATCACCAAATCCCATGCAATAGGGATGTGTGAAATTTGAGCGATTTGCTTTCATGTACTTGTGTAAAAGTTTGTGAAATTTACGTGAAATTGCATATAATAATGTCAATTGTGAGTATGGCTCCTAGTGCTATATATTTAGCACAAAATGCATCCTTGAGCCCATCTTGGATTAACAAAAATTACATTAGTTGCAAAAACACAAGTACAACAAACAACAGTGGCTCACTTTCTGGTCATTCGTGCTGTTCCCTTGCTCCCTTTCTTTAACTTTGACGTGAATGTGGTGTAAAATTACGCAAATGTCATAGCCATAATTGAAATTTCACTTGGGCCTAGTATGAATCAAGAATATACAGCAATAACCTATTGGTTACCTGAACCAAAAAAAAGCAGCACAAATAAACAGATCATTAGTTTTGTCCTATTTATGAGTGAATTGGGCTTAAGTACAAACACTGCCAAATCCCATGTCATGGTATTAGGGAGCACACAAACTATCCTGAGGTCACACCACATCAACGGCGAAAAACTTCTCTATGGGGCATATCAACAAGGGCTTTATCTCTGCTTTTTTGGCTTTAAAAGCCAAAAAAGCAGAGGTAAAACTAGCGCCCTATCAACAACAGGGTGCTAACACGCAAATTTGCATGTTAGCACCCTTTTACTCTACGCTTCCCCTTGCATCTCTAATGAGATGCAAAGGGGGCGTTCCAGAGTAAAATAATAGGAGAAATGTCGCTAAGCGACATTTCTCCTATTATCAAGAATGTCGCTAACCCTGTTAGAGACAAAAAAAGCAGCGCTAACCGCGGTTAACGCTGCTTTTTTACGTCTGCTAATTTTCAGACTTAGCCATGATATCCTATGGAAGGAGGATATCATGGCTAAGTTTGCCTGTCCCTATCAACAAGGTAACGTGTGATTATCGCTGGGTTTCCAGCGATAATCTCACGTTAGCCTGTTAGCGTGTAGATTTTTATCGCTATTGAGATAAGCGTTGCTAATAGCACGCTATCTCAGCGATAAAAATTCACGCTAGCCGGCGATAATTATCCTCACGCTAAGAGCGCTGAGGGATAATTATCGCCGGTTGTTGTTGATATGCCCCTATCTTCCAACTTTTTCTAATTTAGGTATACCATTTGATCACAAAGGCTCATGGTCGCACCTAATCAAGGTCAGAAAGTCTCGGTTTGATCAAACCATTGAGGCCCTTTTGTGATTTGCAGGGAAGTTGGCCTCTAGACCTTTGGATGTTATGATCAACATTTACACTGCACGCTGCTGCTCTACTGTGATATATCTATAATGAGCTGGGGTATGGGGATATTATGACACTTCCAATTTACAGGTCAATGAAAATGTTTCTTGAGAAGGGTTCTGTCTGTACATAACAGCCTCCCCATATTTCTCTGTCACATGGAAATAGGTTTATTGAGCTTGGAAGATCGTATTAAGCTAGCCCCGCTCATGCTATGGCACTCAATCTGGTCTAAACACAAAACTCTCCTTAATCAGGAAATAATTACTACTGTTTATGTCTTGATAATGCACATAGAATAGCACTTGTTACAACGCATGCGTTTTATATGCATGCCATTACAATGCAAATCGTTACAACGACTCGTTGTTACATCGCATGCCATTACAACGCAAGTCGTTACAACGACTTGCTGTAGGGGGGTGCTGGAGTTTGGAATAGTATAATTTACTATTCCAACTCCAGTGTGTGCAACAGTAGGGAAGGTGTTGGATTGAAAGTCTAACAAATCCAACACCTTCAGCCCCCTACAGCAAGTCGTTGTAACAACTTGCGTTGTAATAGCATGCAATGTAACAACACGTTGTTATAACGACTTGCATTGTAATGGTATGCGATGTGATGAGATATGTTAAAGAGCAACTCGTCATGCTAGGGAGAGCTGATTTTTTTTCATAAACCATAGAACATTTCTGCTGTTCCTAGATATCAGCTGAAACAAGTTTTTTTAGCCATATGCAAAAGGCACAGCGAAAGATTAGTGATGGGAAAGCAAAGGGTGTCTAGCTAATCTCACGAGTAACAACATATTAAATGGAACCATATCTCTTTTTCCCATTTCAAAACTGCAAAACGATTCTGTCTGATAAGGTTTAGATTTAATATAGTCCACTTTTTGGTTTTGCACATTGCTCCTGTGACTTGTGCTCAGTATAGTCAGCTGCTTTTTGTAAACAATATGCTGCTCCTATGAATGCATTTTTAATTCCACTGTTGAGGTCTTTGAATATTAGAAGATATAGGCCTGCCTTGTTTTATTTACAGCTTTTATAGACAGAATATATTTGTAGAATGAATTATAAATGTATGTCTGCAGCTGTGAGAATGAGGAGTGTAGTGGTGAAATTATTATTTTATGGTAATGCACTGTGGCAGTTCTGATTAACCCTATTAAATTAGTTGTTTACATTTTCTCAAGGCATTTTGTGATTTTACACAAAGAGATGGGCTAGCTTGGTTGAGCTTGTGACAATCAAGAGCATCCCGATTATACTTTTGTTTAAATTTGCACAAGGTATAAGCACTTGATGTGCCAATTATTGAAGAAGGTGTTTTTCTGATTGAAACATTGTATGGATATTGGAATATAAACTTTATTTCGGTCAGACAGACCTTAAAAGTGCCAGCATTAACATACATAGAATATTACAAATTACATATTCCCAATTCATTAGATTCTTCAAAACAACTCATTGGAGCATAAACTCAATTTACATATGGATTAAAATAAATAAATAGGAAGCTATATCCATTTAAAATCATTAGCTAAAAGGATAAAAGTTTAAAAATAATGAATTATTGAATCTCGAGCCTTCTACTCTAATAAGTTAACACATTGTGTACTTAGGACAGTCCAGACTGATGTTCAAAGCTCAGGGTTAAAATATCACACTAAAACTATTTCTCGCGGTAGGTAGTATCAGTCGTAACTTCCATATATACCTGTCCAACACACCTTTAAAGTGCCAACATCCATAAACAAGATTAATGCTGGTTACATATGAAACTGTAAGTCGATGTGTCCCAGGCCTTCAGCTTTCTTTATATTAATACATTGTAAGCTTTAAAACAAAACAAATTGCTGTTCGCTGACCATGGTGAGGTAAACACATTAGGACCAGTTGTCAAGATACATGGTTTCAATAGTGCCTTCCTTCTGATTCCCCACATATGACTTAAAAACGTAGTGGTCGCACAAACAAACAAAGATCTTGCATCAGTTTTTGTTAGATCTGGGGGTCTCTAGTTGGCAGGGTAGGTACCACTGTCCAAGTAGGGACCCTTGCTTCTAGTCAGGGAAAGGGGGATACACTGTTAAGATAACCCCTGCTCACCCTTTAGGTAGCTTGGCCTGAGCAGTCTAGGCTATCAAAGGCAATGTGTAAAGTATTTGTACCAACACTCACAGTAACACAGTGAAAACACCACATATTTACTCTACACCAGTTTTAGAAAAATAAGGTATCTTTACTAAAAACTTCACAAGACCAAATACTACAGAAAAACCAACCTACAATTAAAAAGGTTACTTTAAAGATAGCTCAAGAGTTTGTAGAAAGTACTCCAGGATGTAAAAATCAGTGTCCTGCACAATGCGACTCTCAATGCACAAAATGCAACACTCCCGTACCCAACAGTACCTGTAGTTGCGATAATGTTCCCAAAAGCTATACCAATGAAGATGGCAAAGGCGATGCGATACTCCTGAGACCTTGGGGAGGCTTTGCAGCAGCCCTGCTTCACGCAGCAGAGGTGGATGCGCTATCTCCGATCTGTAGGGGGAGGATGCGATGACTTTGGCTTTCGTTGCGTAGGTTTCTTAGGGGGAAGCTTCACGCACAGGTACGGTGCGACGCTCTTCGATGGGGTGCGATGCGCGGCGTTGACTTCTGGCACCGCAACCCTCGATGCGCCACGGGACAGGACTCTGCGTCGACACACGCAGCGACTGGATACTTTCACGCACCGACAGTGGTGCGGCCCGCAAACTGGTTATGTGACGACCTTCGCAGTGTCAGAAATCTTCACGCACCGGGACGATGCTCGACGCACTCGGCGATGCGGGGACTCCGGGTGCTGCGATGACGCCGTGAAGAAATTCTTCTCGCACTCTCGATCTTGTGACTCGCAACCGGATGATGCGACCCTCAAACGGATGATGTGATGGGTACCAGTTACTCTTGTTCACGCTTTCTGCTTTCCAGCTCCCAAACACAGCAAAATGACCTCCTGAGGCCCCAAGACTAGGCAAGCACTCCAAGGCAGGTCAGAACTCCCTCAGCAGAGTTCCAGGGGAGCTGGTGGTGAAGTCCTTTTTTTCCTGGGACTTCTTAACAGGGAACCAGCTCTCCTCAGGCCCTTGGAGATCAGAATTTAAAGAAGGGGACACAGCAGAGTCCTTCCCCTCTCCTTGGCAGCAAAGCAAAACAGCAAGCAGGCAGTCTTCTCCTCTTCAGTTCCTTCCAGCTTTCTCCTTGGCAGAGGTTCCTTCTTAGTTCCACAGTGATCTAAAGTTTAGGTGTCTGGGGTCCTCTTCTTATACCCCTCCAAGTCTTTGTCTCTCTTTGTTTCAGTGGGGGGATTCCCCTGCTCAAACCGGTTCCTGGGTGTGCTCTGCCCTGGAGCACCTGGTTCCTTTCAGAGTGAGGGGCAGGGTCGTTGGACGCTCAGCAGGAGGTGGAGCCTTCTTTTTGCTGGCAGAGGCAGAGTCCTCAGCCTGGCCAGCAGGGGGTGGAGCCGGCATTGTGCTGGCAGAGGCAGCCCTATTGAAACCCAGGGGCTACTCCTCCCACCCATCTAGAGCAGATCTCCCTATTCACCCTGCTGCTGACTCATCCAGACTCCTGGAGCCACCTAGCCCATCACATGACACCAGTCAACCAATCTGCACACAGGCACACAGGAAGGTTAAACAGGAGAATAGCTACTTTCTAAAAAGTGCTATTCTCACACAGTGAATTTAAAAACCATCTTTCTAAAAAGATATATAATTAGATTCTGAACACAAAGATACCAAACTTGGATTTTCTATCTTGTCTTTAGGGGAAGATAGGCATGTAAACAGCCTCCCCCATTCTGTCCTATGGGCAAGATAGCCTCTCAGCAGTGAAAAACGACAATGGCTGTAATTCACTACCAGGGCATGTTACACACCTCACTACATGCCCTACCTTTCAGATACACTGCACCCAGCCCAGGGGGGTACCTAGGGCCACCATAGGGATGCCTTACATGTACAGAAAGGGAAGGATAAGGCCTGGTCAGTGGTTGCACTGGCCAGGTCGACATGGCAGTCCTGGACTGCACATAGGTACTGCAAGCAGGCCTAAGACATCATTTTCGCGCTACTCCTGTGGGTGGCACAATCAGTGCTGCAGCCCACTAGTAGCATTTGTACTACCAGCCCTGGCACTCTCAGTGCACTTTACTAGGGCCTTGCAGGTAGAACAAATATGCCAAACATGTATAGCCAATTACATCACAATTTCCCTAGGGAGTACTTGTACTTTGACACTGATCAGCAGTGGCAAAGTGCCCAAAGCATCTATACCAGTAAAAACGACATACAGGAGGTAGGCAAAAAGTCAGGGGTAACCATGCCAAAAGATGCCAGGTCTAACACGTGTCCCCTCCAGCTGAAATGTGGGGAGAACTACCCACCCTCTTGGGAGTTCTCATCACTAAGGCGGAAAAACCTGGACAGACCGTCAGCGTTGGCGTGGTCTGTACCGGGACGATGTTCCACCGTGAAGTCCATCCCCTGTAGGGAAATGGACCACCTCAACAGCTTAGGATTCTCACCCCTCATCTGCATCAACCATCTAAGGGGCCTGTGGTCTGTCTGAACCCGGAAGTGAGTCCCAAACAAGTAGGGTCTCAGCTTCTTCAGAGCCCAGACCACAGCAAAAGCTTCCCTCTCAATAGCACTCCACCTCTGTTCCCTGGGAAGTAGCCTTCTGCTAAGGAAAGCTACAGGTTGGTCCAAGTCCTCATCATTTAGTTGTGAGAGTACTGCTCCCACTCCATGCTCAGAAGCGTCTGTCTGCACTATGAATTCCTTGGAGAAGTCAGGCGCCTTGAGTACAGGTGCTGTACACATGGCCTCCTTCAGGGCATCAAAAGCGTCTTGGCAGGCACTGGTCAAAATCACTCTCTTGGGTAACTTCTTGGAAGTTAGTTCTGTCAAGGGAGCAACAATGGTGCCATACCCCTTGACAAAATGGCGATAGTACCCGGTGAGTCCTAAGAAGGCTCTCACCTCTGGCTGGGTCTTGGGTGGTTCCCAAGCCCGGATGGTATCTATCTTGGCTTGTAGGGGCGCCACCTGGCCGCTTCCTACCTGGTGTCCCAAATACACCACTGAACCCTGCCCTATCTGGCACTTTTCTGGCCTTGATAGTGAGGCCTGCACCGTGCAGAGCCTTCAACACTGCGCAGAGGTGTTGCAAGTGTTCTTCCCAAGTGGAGCTGAACACAGCAATGTCATCCAGATATGCGGCGCTGAATTGCTCCAGCCCGGACAGTACCTGGTTGACCAGTCTCTGGAATGTGGCAGGGGCGTTCTTCAACCCAAAGGGCATGACACGGAACTGGAAGTGCCCCTCTGGAGTTGAAAACGCAGACCTCTCTTTGGCCCCATCAGTTAAGGCAATCTGCCAGTACTCAGAAGTTAAATCAAACGTACTGAGGTAGTTGGCAGCTCCCAACCGATCCACAAGCTCATCAGCTCTGGGGATGGGGTGTGCGTCAGTCTTCGTGACCGCTTTGAGCCCACGGTAGTCCACACAAAACCTAAGTTCTGGAGTGGCACCTGGCGTAGCAGCTTTTGGTACAAGTACCACTGGGCTAACCCAGGGGCTGCTGGAGGGCTCAATCACCCCTAGTTCCAACATCTTAGAAACCTCCTTCTTGATGCTGGCCCTGACCTTGTCAGCCTGTTTTACAGGCATGCTATCTCCAGTGTCCACATCATGGACACACCAGTTGGTGATACCGGGGGTCAGGGAGAACAGAGATGCAAACTGACCCAACACATGGCGACAGTCCCTCTGCTGTTCTGGGGTCAGGGTGGGCGAGAGGACCACTCCATCCACTGACCCATCTTGCTCCTTAGCTTCCAGGAGGTCAGGAAGAGGATCGCTATCCTCCTCCATCCCTGCATCTGTAGCAAGTAGCATTGTTACTTCAGACCTCTCAAAATGGGGTTTGAGGCGGTTCACATGTAGGACCCTCATGGGGTTCCTGGGAGACCGCAAGTTGACCAGGTAGGTCACTTCACTCTTGCGCTCCACCACCTCATATGGCCCAGTCCACTTGTCTTGGAGCGCGCAAGGCTCCACTGGTGCCATCACCCACACCATTTGCCCAGGTTGAAACCCCACCAGAGTGGTATGCTGGTCATACCATCTCTTCATCTCATCCTGGCTGGCTTCCAGGTTCGCCTGAGTGAGTGTCCTGAAGCGCTGTGTCTGGTTGCGGATGGCCAGCACATAGCTGAACACATCCTCGGGGGTTTTCCCAGGGGATTTCTCCCAACCCTCCTTCACCAGACTGAGAGGTCCTCTAACAGGGTGCCTGTACAAAAGCTCAAAGGGACTGAACCCTAGAGACTTTTGTGGTACCTCCCTGTAGGCAAATAATAGGCATGGCAAAAAGACGTCCCACTTCCGTCTCATGGGCTCTGTCAGCCCCATGATCATGCCCTTCAGGGTCCGGTTGAACCTTTCAAACAACCCATTTCCTTGAGGTTGGTAAGAAGTGGTGTACTTATAAGTTACCCCACAGTCCTCCCACAGACACTTCATATACCTGGAGATGAAGTTGGTATCCCGGTCAGATACCACCTCTCTAGGGAAACCCACATGGGAAAAGATACCCATCAACGCACAGCCCACCACCGGGGCTGTGGTTGTCTTGAGAGGGATAGCCTCCGGGTACCGGGTGGCATGATCCGCCAGGACCAGGATGAACCTGTTGCCCAAGGCTGTCCTGGGGTCCAGTGGCCCCACAATATCTATCCCCACCCGCTCGAAAGGGGTGCTCACTACAGGGAAAGGCTGGAGAGGGCCTTTGCACTTCCCTCCAGCCTTGCCACTTGCCTGGCAAGTCTGGCATGATCTACAAAGGAACCGACGTCCGTATTCATCCCGGGCCAGTAAAAGTAGGTGGCAAGACTTTGTCGGGTCTTGTCCTGCCTGAGATGTCCTGCATGAGCCAGACCCAGTAGGAAGTCTCTGAACCCTGCGGGTACCACCAGGGTACGTGATCCACTGGGCTCAGCAAACCTAGGCTCACTGTACAACTAGTCATTCTCCCAGTAGAGAAAGAAGTTCTTTGGATCAGCACCTGCTGCCTGGTCTGCAGCCTGGTGCCGCAGACCTTCAAGAGTAGGGCATGTCTTCTGCGCCTGGCATAACTCCTCTCTGGAGGGACCACCCTCTTGCTGCCAATGGGTCAGCTCAGGTATGTCTCCCAGCTCAGCTACCTGTTCCCCTGTAGGCTCCAGGGCATCCCCCTCAGGGTGTGCTCCTTCCTGGACCGTGGGAGCAGCGGGGTGGACACACCACGCCCCTTGCCCTTCCTCTTTCTGGCAGGGACCTGGGCCACTGTTTCAGGCTCCAGGTCTGCTTCACAACCCTGTCTGGCTGCCATGGACCGAGTGGTCACACAGACCCACTCAGGCAAACCAAACATCTCCAAATGAGCCTGGTGTTCCACCTCCTTCCATGGGGAACTCTCCAGGTCATTACCTAGCAGACAGTCTACTGGCATGGATTGACTCACAACAACTCTTTGAGGCCCTGAGACCCCCCCCCACTCAAAGGGAACATGTGCCACTTTGCAAAGGCACACGGAGTTGTCAGCTGACACTACAGGGTGAAGTACATCGGGAACGATCAGCTCCTCAGGGACCCACTGACACCTGACCGAAGTCACACTGGCTCCAGTGTCCCGGAGAGCCTCCACCCTCTTCCCATTGATGGTCACCCACTGCCTGTACTTCTTAGTGTTATCAGGCACAGGGGTTTCCCGGACCATCTCTGTGTCTCCTAAAGAGACCAGGGACATAACTGCTAATCCCTCCAAATCACTAGAAATTAAATCCCCACCAAAAGCTACACTAGCTATACCCGGTGTTGGAGCACCAGAGGGTGCCTGGGATTTCTTGGGACACACAGGGGATTTGTGACCCAATTCCTGACAGTGGTAACACTTAATGGGACCCCTGTTCTCCGACCTGCCCTTAGGGGGCCAGGTTGGTTTGGGTTTTGACTTGGGGGGCTGGGACTGGTTACCCTGGGAACTGTTTTGGGGCCTTTGGGAGAACTCCTTTTGGTTACCCTTGTCCCCCCCACTCTTCTACTGGGGACCCTACCCACCTTTAGCTGTGGTACCCACAAAACCCCTATGGACCCTGGTACTGACCCAGCGGTCCGCCTCCTGTGCAAGCTCAAGGGGATCAGTAAGCTTGCATTCTAAAAGATGCTGGCCGGGCTATGATGGGCGTGGACGGACCCACCCTTGGCCCGGACTTTGACCGGACGTGTCAGCGGGACCTATCGAGTGTTTTTATGCAGCTCCAGGCACCTGGAATGCGGTCAGAGCAGGAGAGCCTGGGGTATGAAGTCCGTTCCCTAGCTCGTGGCAAAAATTCAATGTGTCCCATGCAGCAGGACCTCTTGAGTGTTTTTAGGAACCTCAGGTGCCTGGAATGCGGTCAAAGCAGGGGAGCCTGTGGAATGAAGTCCGTGCCCCAGTTCATGGCAAAATTCAATGCGTCCCACGCAGCGGGACCTCTCAAGGGATTCTATGTGCCTTCGGGCACCTGGAATGCGGTCATAGAAGGGGGGCCTGGCGGATGAAGTCCTTACCCCAGCTTGTGGCAAAATTCAATGTGGCCCGCACAGCGGGACCGCTAGAGTTTTTTTATGCGCCTCTGGGCACCTGGAATGAAGTCAGAGCAGGAGAACATGGGGGATTAAGTCTGTATCCCAGCTTACAACAAAATTCAATGCGTCCCCCATTGTATGGATATGTCATTTTAATTGGAAAGAAATTTTAGTGATACAATGTAATGCTGATTTTATGTGCGAGCTCTTTTATGGTTTTAACCAAATAAAGATTGATTTGATGACGATTTGAAACAGAGTATTAGTAGCTTGAAGCAGACCACTCATCAGTTAAATGATGGCTGTTTGGTTACTTTGCTTTGTTTGAAAGTCTGGTAAAAAGAAGACATAAAAAGTAATGATCAGTAGCCTATTCTTCAACTCAAAGGATTCAAGATAGCCTTTTACAACAGGGAAGAAACCAATCCCATTGTAAACTGTGTGGAGAACACATCATAGACCAATAACCGATTGACATAAAGCCCCAATGACTGTGTTGTTTGAGAGGATCCATTGATAAAACATTTGCAGGAATACAGTTATTCTAATAAAGTTTTGGCTTCCATGATCGCACATATTCAGTAAAAGATGGAAAAAAAAATCGAATAAAATTGTTCCAAATAGAAATGTAACAAGGTTTAAAAAAAGAAACATCAGCTGATAATAGTGAATTTGAAGAATCCATTCTGGTCAGTGTCAATTGAAAAAAATCTGATTGATATTAAAAGTGACCAATTCTGATCCATTTGGAGGGGGAACATGGTGGGCGGCAGGTAGTGGCGGTCGGGAGCTCCTCTCCGCTTCAATAACACAGCTGTATAAACTATTCAAATGGAACGATAGGGCAGAGTAAACCTTCAAAATCTACCTTTGAAGGCCTCCTGACGTCCCCGAGAGGTGAGCGGTGAGCCGGTGTGCGGGCCCAGGAAGTTGTGAGCAGTTTTGTCTCGGAGCTGTTGCTCTAAAGCGTATGACGGTGTCTCTTCCCCTAACTGGTTCCAGAGGCAGAGCAGGCGTTTGCACGGAGGCAGCAACGTGGATAGGAAGGGGACGCCGAGCGGCTGCCAGAATCGGCTTCGGGGGAAGATGGTGTATGCGGTGGAGTTTGCAGTGCACTGGCCCCGGTGCAGCAGAGGGAAGGAAAAGAACCCAAGCATAAAGGAAATGGGAGAACCCCTATGAGCTCGGTAGGAAAGAAGAACGCCAGAGGAAATCCCCGAGGGGGGGGCTTCCTGGAGTGTACTGCCTAAACTAAGAACGAAGATAAGAGGAAGCGGAGATTGCAGAGGGATCCCAGTTGGCATCATTTACAGAATTAAGTGCCCAACCAAATAGGTACGCCTTGAGAAATAGATGTATCGGGACAGAAAGCTATATAGGACCCCAGCCCAAGGAGATAGAACATTACCTCCCTACTCAGAAGACATTATTCTATCAAGTCGGCAGGAGCCTCCTGTTAAAGATCACCCCATGAGGAAGAATTGCGTTTTACCTCTGGCGCCCTGAGCTCAAGCACAGAATCTATTAAGTGCACTGATAAAGGGTATTGGGAAGAGAGGGATCAAAGCCTTAAATCAGGATAAAATTACCTTGTCTCTATGCTGCTACTTTAGGGTTCAGTCCAAAGAAGAACAACTCCACCCACCCCCCTCCACTAGTCTAAAGGACACTCTGCAGTGCCATTCAGCACAGGATAAAGAGCTAGGCACCATGGAGGAATTGCTAGAATCTGGAAACAAGTCACAAACAAACGTGCAGATGCTTAACCAAGTGGTGGAAGTACAAAATAGATTCCAAGTTTTAGTGGGGTTGCCCAATCAGGAAAACTTCTATCAGAGTTCAGTGCCAGCCAACACCTCACAGGTAGTGGGAAAGGAAAAGCATACAAATGTGGGGGGAATGCTTATTACTCTGACAGAGGAGGTAAGGGATACATTTGCAACATCAGAGAAAAACCAGCAAAAGATACAGGAGGCATGCAAGACAATGGAAGTTAAACTGAACTCCCTAATGGATAGAGTCTGCCTAATGGACACATCTATTGAAGAGCTCACGAAGGAGGTAGACCTGAACAAGAAGGTGATCCAGTGCTTAAAGTCAACAGATAGGGATCTTTATGAGAAGATAGATATGCTGGAAAACAATGCGAGGAGAAATAATATCAGGATCCTAAATGTACCTGAGGGCTTAATAGGAGATAATATTAAAGCTTTCACCATGAGCCTATTGAAAGAGTGTATTCCTGGTGTAGCGGTAGATAACTCAGAACAAGATATCGAGAGGATACATAGAGACCCGTTTTCCAGAGGTCCGGCTAGGAAGATACCTAGAAACATATTGGTGAATTTAAAAACTTACTCCCTTAAAGAAAGAATTCTCTCGGCGGCTTGAAAAGCAGGACGTTTCTCAAAAGTCGACTTGTCCTTTCTTATAAGGTTTGACATTTCTAGGGCCACTCAAGATAGGCAGTGGACATTGGGAAAATTCATCCCTGAGCTCAAGAAGTAAGGGGCCACTGCACAGATATGCTTCCCAGATCCCCTCAGGGTAATGTGGAATAACAAAATGCATAACATTAGGGACTCAAAGGAGGTAGATACATTATTGGAACAGATTAAATTACATTGAAATAAATATTTTAAAAAAGTGTTTGTGTTGCGGAGCGGAGGGAGCTTGAATGGGTAGTCTTACTTAGTACCCATAGCAGGTAGGGAGGGTTCCCCGGGGGGGGGGGGATAAACTAAAACTAAGCTAAGGCATCATGTGAGTACCGGGTGGGGGAGCATGCGGGAAAAAAAGACAAAATTGGATGGGTGAATATGCTGAGAATGCTGTCAAAAAGTTGTGTTTCTTTGGAGTCAGTCTTGAAGCTAACTTTATAACTTAAAATGGGAGGATTAGCAAAGGTTAGATCACCTAAAGTACAAACCTGGAATGTGAATGGACTCAGAGTTAAAAGTAGAAGGAGAAGAATCTTAGAATATTTAAAATTTTCTAATAGTGAGGTAATAATACTAGAATAAACTTACCTTCTAAAAAAGGAATGGGACGAAATTTTAAAAGGTCAAAAGAGGGTGGAGCATTGCATTTGTACAGATCAGACTTGCTGTGTTAAGAGGGTCGCAGTCCTCTTTAAAAAATCTGTTAAAGCCACTATGGCTGAATGTGCAGACGATAAGGGAAGGCGGTGGTTAAGTATTAGCACAAAAGTATAAATGTACCTGGCTGACCTTCGTAGGATATTATGGGCCAAAGGTAGAAGATATATCCCCACTACAAAGGCTATATAAGCAACTACTAAGAATAAACCACCTGATTATACTGGGAGGGGATTTTAACATCATAATTGACCTGGTGCAAGATAAATCCACTTGTAGAGGGACGGCCAGCTTCCCCAAAATGAGAGTTCTGCTGAAACAATTGATGTGCGACTTTGGGTCAGAAGACATCTGGAGGATAAAGGGTGATATAGTCACTAGAAAGGAAGAAAGATTTACTTTTCATAATAAAAAAATATGCTAATAGATCAAGGATAGACTTCTTCCTTGTAGACGCTTCCTTAATTAAAGGAGTTGTCTGGGTGACACATAAGGTAGAACATCTGTCCGCTCACTCAGCAGTTATCATGGAGGTTAGTATAGACGATCTTCCTGCATTGGGGAGATGGACTGTAGATAGAGCCCATCTTGCACATTCACCCACAGTAGAAAGCCTCAGAGAGATAACAAAGGAGTTTTTTCTCATAAATAAATCGTCAATGTTCGCACACGTAGCCTGGGATCAGATAAGGCATTTTTAAGAGGCTCTTTGACAGGCTTAAGCATAGCTAAAACAAAAAAAAAAGGAATTAACTAGTCTTGAGTTCTACATTAAGGCCTTGGTGAGTGAGATAGAGAATACCTGTGACTCCCAAAAACTGATATTATTAAATGAGCAGCAAACCGCAGCAAGATGGGAATTAACAAACTTCTTAGAATTAAAGGTTTGAAGAAAGTGGGAGGCAAGCAAATTATCGCATTACGAGTACGGGGAAGGATGCAGTAAACTGTTGGCTTGGAAAACTAAAACTAAACAGGTACGGAATAACATTAAGGCCATTAAAAGTGAAACGACGAGGAGCCTAGCGCGCATCCAAGATGGTCGCGTGAGCACAGGGCTCCCCGGACCCTCTCTGCTCCTCGGAATCTATCCTGAGAATATCCTGACGTGGCTTATGGAATCTGGGAGATAAAGACCAGCTGAGCATATATCTCTTTTCAAAACTCAAATCGGACCTGGGAATCCTGAGTTGTCGCCGTCGGAACTTTTGGGACCCACCCGACGGAGGTGACCGGGGTGAAGGTGACCCGAGGGGCCGGGCTGCAATTGAACAACAGCGGCTTCAGCGCGGTGCCAGTTGCCGATCCACCACTTTCGGTTTCGGTTTTGCACTTCAGGAGACCGGCAGGGGGGTGCGCTCGGGGTGGCGAGGTGCTTCCTGGGCCTCTGAATGAGGTTTTCTTTCACCTGCTACTAGAGTGCCTATCGCCTCGGACCCCCTCTACCGACATTTTGTGGTCTTCTTGCTGGTGCCCTTACACCTCTTGATTGGGTGTCCCCTTGAGTGACCGTGTTCACATGGGGGGCAAAGGGGGTCCCGAGGGCCGCAAGACCAAGGCTTCCTTCCGCGGGGGAGCAGTCCAGAGCAATAACATGGACCGATACACCCAGGGCAGGGGGCCCTCTGGCGCTGCTGGCCCCCCCTCGGATGCTGCGGAGGGAGGCGCGACCGTCTCTACGGAACTATCCCTGCAGGACATTATGGGCGCCATTGAGGGCATTAGGGAAACCATTGCGACGCAATATGAGGCCCTGGCCCGTAAGATCGACACTGTCGCGATTGATGTCACCCTGATCCGGGCCGACCTCTCCAAAACTAACGAGAGGGTCCAGGCTCTCGACACACGGACCTCCACCCTAGGTGCGGAGGTGTCGGATCTGCGGGCCGCGCTTGGAGACATCAGGGTGGTCAACGATCATATGGCCCGGCGGCTTGAGGACTTCGAGGGACGGGCCCGACGCAACAACATCCGCGTCATAGGTGTACCGGAGTCCTCTGACGGCCGCCCGGTTGACCTCGTGGTCGAGGAACTTATCCTGAAACAGTTGTCCCCGGCTGGCCTAAGTAAGTTCTTTGCCGTGGAGCGGGCCCATCGAGTTCCGGGCGGTCGGCCACGGCCGGGGGCCCCCCCGAGGCCTATCGTGGCCAAACTGTTCCACTACAGGGACCGCGACGCTATTCTGCAGGCCTCACGGACCCACGGCCCGGTTCGTCATGAGAACTCGACCATCAATTTTTATCCGGACTTCACGCAACTGGTCCAGAAACAACGGATGGGATTCCAAGGGGTGAAGCGTCGTCTCCGCGAGCTGGGCCTAAAGTATTCGATGCTCTACCCTGCAAAGCTCCGAGTGGAACATGGGGATCGGACAGCCTTTTTTGACTCTCCCGTGGCTGTAAGTGACTGGCTGGACTCTCTGCCGGACGGAGGTGGCCGTCCCGGACCCTCTGCGGGCACCGCGGGTGACGGGTCCCCTTTAGAATGACTTTTGGTCCTTGATTTTGCCGTTTTGCACTGTACAGTCGGGTCTTATTTCACTTGCATATTGTGTTTAACCAGGACCAGTGAGGGGGGCGGGCGGGGACGGGTCCCTTACCTCCTCTGGGGTCTTTTCGTAGAATGGGGTTAGAGGGGCGACAGGCACACTGCAAGTTGGGGGGGTTTTTTGGCCCGCAGGGGTGCAGGGTGGGGGGAGTTGGTCCTGGGGTGGGGTTGGGGGGGAGGTGGGGTTGTTTTGCTGTGTGTTTTTTGTTTACAGGGCGAGGTACTGATTTTTGTCCACATTTGGGAACTGTGCTGCAGGCTGGGGGACCCTTGATCTATTGGGGGGGATGGGGGGGGACGGGTTGAGGCTTATGTCATGGAACGTCAATGGGTTGGGGGACCGTATCAAGCGGGGTGTAGTACTGCAATATTTGCGTCGTTTGACTCCTGATGTGGTGTTTCTCCAGGAGACGCATCTGGTTGGTAATGTTTGTCATGCAATGAACAGGGGGGGATACCGCCTCGTGGCCCATTCTGGCTTCACAACTGGTTCCAGGGGGGTGGGCATTCTCCTGCGAACCTCACTTCCGGTGGAGATCACTAAGATAGTCTCGGATGACAGAGGGCGCTATGTGTGCTTGATTGGGAGGTGGGAGGGGCAGCCCCTTGCCCTGGTTTCAGTTTACGTCCCCCCGGGCCTCCAGAACTCCACCTTCACTGACTTGGGTCGAATGCTGCTTGACCTTCCGGACAGCCTCCTGTTCATGGGCGGGGACTTTAATTCTGTGGTTTCGGGTGAACTGGATCGTCACCCACCAAGGACCCTCCCCGCTGCCCAGGCATGGCTGGGTGGGATGCTGGATACTTTCGGCCTGGTGGATAGTTGGAGATTAATGCATCCGACCCAATGTCAATTCACCTTTCACTCGGGGGCGCATGGGAGTCTCTCTAGGTTAGACTACTTCCTTATGCCCGCGGCGCAGACTGGTCGGATTCGTGAGGTCAGGCACCTGGCGCGGGGTATCTCCGACCATTCTCCGCTGTGGCTTCTTTTCGACACCGGGCCGCGGTCTGCAGGGCGGATCGCTCCCATTAACCCATGGTACCTGCGAGACCCTACGACTCGTGACAGCCTGGTCAAGGCTATGGACCAATACTTCCTGGATAACGAGGGGTCGGTGTCGTCTGCAATGTCCCTGTGGGAAGCCTTTAAAACCGTGATCCGCGGACACGCCCTTTCCCAGATAGTGGTGGCTAAGAGGGTCAAGAGTGAGGCAGTGGTGAGGCTGGAGACTGACATAGTGGGGCTGGAGTCGGCCTTGGAGGCGAATGTCACTCCGGACGGGCTCCATGCCCTCAGCCTGAAACAGTTTGAGTATAGGTCCCTGGTCACTGACGCGGCCAAAACTATGTATAGGGAGCAGCAGGGTCGACTGTACGATGCCGGGGACAAGGCGGGAAAGTTGATCGCGTGGCTGGACAGGAAGGAGAGAGTGAATCGTGTGGTCCCGGAGTTGCGTGCTGCGGATGGTGTGTGTGTGACGGAGCCTGACGAGATTGTGGAATGTTTTGCCGACCACCTCCGGGCTGTATACTCCCCAGTGACTGACAGGGATGAGGACGACTCTCGCCTTCTTTTGAGGGATATCGCCTTGCCCGGCCTGTCCGTTGAAAACCGTGAGCGGCTGGACGCCCCCTTGTCGGCGGATGAAATAGCGACCGCGATCCGCTCCCTTCGCTCGGGCAAGGCTATGGGTCCCAACGGTCTGCCCATTGAGCTATATAAATTGCGCCCTGACAAGCTTGCGCCCTTCCTCAGTCGCATGTTCCGTGAGTCTCTGGCGGCGGGTTCCCTCCCGGCCGACCAGCGTTTGGCCACGATAGTCGTTATCCCCAAGGAGGACAAGCCGAGAGACCGCTGTACTTCTTACCGGCCTATTTCACTGCTAAATGCGGAGCCTAAGGTCCTGGCGAAAGTCCTTGCCAATCGTCTGTTGAGCGTCGTGTGCGATCTTATTCATCCGGACCAATGCGGATTCATCCCGCATCGTAACACCGCTCTTAACTTGCGGCGTCTTCACGGCGCCCTTGCCAGGGCGGAGCTCCTTTCCGAACCGGCCGTGCTGGTTTCTTTGGATGCCACGATGGCTTTTGACACCATCGAGTGGCCATTCCTCTGGGCTGTCTTGGCTAAGTTTGGCTTTGGGGAAGGATTTATTGGCTGGGTGAAGCTTCTTTACACGGGACCCATGGCTCAGGTGGTGGTGAATGGGCGGGTCTCTCGGCCCATTGCCCTCGGCAGGGGCACGAGGCAGGGATGCCCTTTGTCCCCTTTGCTCTTTGCTCTCGCCCTGGAGCCACTCGCGGCTTGGCTCCGCTGGGAGCCCTCGCTTAGAGGGATCCGGTGGGCCCCGGGCTTTGAGGATCGGGTTTCGCTGTATGCGGACGATATTCTCCTATATCTCACCTCACCGCGGCAGTCGCTCAACGTCCTCTTTGACGTTTTGACTTCCTTTGGGAATAATTCGGGCCTCACGATCAATTGGTCTAAATCCTGCGTCTATCCGATCTCCGGTGGTCCTCCTCTCCTGCCGCCTCGGCTTCCGATCCAGGTATCTCTGAGCGGCTTTAAGTACCTGGGGATATACGTTTCGCTGGACCCGGTGGCTCGCTATGAGCAGAATCTCCTGCGTCCGCTTCGGCGATTGCGAGAGGACACGGCCCGGTGGTGCAGGCTGCCCCTGTCCCCGCTGGGTCGGGCCGCGCTGTTCAAAATGATGTCCCTTCCCAGGTTCCTCTATGCACTCCAGAATTCCTTCGACGTCATCCCAGTGGCCTACTTTCGGGAGGTGGAGAGCCTGCAGAGGAGATTGGTGTGGGACGGGCGGGCGCGTATTGCTCTTGCTAAGCTTACTCTCCCCTGGTACGACGGGGGCATCGCGCTTCCCGACATTCGCAGGTATTATTGGGCCGCGCAGCTTTCGGCCATCAACCATGCCACGTATGCGCCTGGCCTGAATCCGGCGTATGAGATGGACAAGTTCCTGCTTCCCGGCGGGGACTATAACAGGGCGCTTTACTCCCGCTCGGCCGGCCGGACCCTTACGGGTCCTACTAAGATTGCGGTGCGGACCTGGAGGGCTGCCACTACGGCCACGGGCTGGAGTGAGCGACTGACATGTGCTACTCCTTTGTTTGCCTCCGATCGCCTGGGGAGCCTCTGGACTACGAAGGGGTTTGACCAGTGGGATACGATTGGTATCAGCAAAGTGGGAGACCTGTGGCATAAGGGCGCGGTTAAGACTTTCGCGGCTCTTCAGGCCGAATATGAGCTTACGGACAGGGAGTTCTTCCGCTATGCCCAAGTTCGACACGCCCTGCTTTCAGTCTTTGGAGAGGGGACCAAGATCCCGGTTTCTTCGCCCCTCGAGGACCGCATACTTGACGGACATGTCCCTGACAGTACTATTTCTTTAATTTATAAGAAACTGATTAATCATCGGGCTGACCTCTTGGTGCGCCTTCGGGAGGCTTGGACGGGGGATGGGGTGGAATTGGACGACGAGGACTGGCAGTCTGCACTGTCGTCCCCCAAGGAGGTCGCCATTCCGGCCCGTCTCCGGTTGGTACAGCTTAAGATTCTTCACCGGGTGTATGTGACGGGTCCTCGCTTAGTCTCGATGGGATATTCCGATGATGGGCTCTGTAAGCGGGGTTGTGGGCTCAGCGCCACCTTTCTCCATATCCTGTGGGAGTGCCGCGAGGTGGCGGACTACTGGCGCCGGGTACATACGGTTATGGGACAGGTCACTGGGGTTGTGCTGCTGCCGGAGGTGCGTCGCTGTGTCCTGAATGTGTGGGAGCCCAATGATTATAGCGCAGCTCAGACTCGGTGGGCGGCCCTGGGGAACATGATTGCCAAGAGAGATATAGCACAGCTTTGGGGTGCCCAGCGGCCGCCCACCGTGTCAGTATGGAAGGAGAATATGGACTGGTGTATGTTCAGGGAGAAGACTGTGTATGTTGCCCGTGGTAAGCCGGGGGCATGGGGCAGAATCTGGGGGCAATGGAATGCATATCGCGGGGGTATCTGTACGCCCCCCCTGGTGGACACCGATATCGCCATGTCCCCCTGACCCTTGACGGTTCCGGGCACCTTTTGGAATGACTACATATGGACGTTCGTTTCCCTTGGCCCCCCCCCCCCCGTCCCCAGCCTCCCGGTACTCCTTCCTTTCGCGTGCTGCTTAATGGTCTGAACTGGAGTTCCCCGGAGGAAGCCTGACCTGCACTGTTTGTCTTTATGCCTCGCCTTTTGTTTTTCTTTTAGTTTTTTGTGTTTGTTGGACTTAAGTCTCCTGTTCCTTTAGAACTATCCGGAGTCACTACGGGGCCGAGCCCCGGGAACCGACTGCAGCTTTGATAAATGTATATTTTATTCTGTACTTAGCGGCCGGCCCTGGTGGTTGTAGGCCCGTGCTTGTAATCGAATTATTGTTCAATAAAAACTTTAAAAAAAAAAAAAAAAAAAAAAAAAGTGAAACGACAGGGGCAATCTATGTAGAGGATGACGATATAGAGATGTAGTTTATACGTTTCTTTCAAAACTTGTACACAGAGGATCGGGAGGGGGTGAAGAGCAGATTAGGTAGTACCTTAGTGAGGTGTAATGCCCAACGTTATATGAGGCCTATAAGGAAGAGCTGAATGCTGAAATCACTACTGAAGAAGTCACTAGGGTTATTCAAAACCTGAAAAGAGGGAAGGCAGCCAGCCCGGATGGGTTGCCGAATGAAATATACATCGCCTTAAGCGCAGCATAGTCACCCATGCTAACAGAGGTCTTTAATTTGGCACTCTTTGAAAAACAGGAGCTGCCACAGTCTTGGGACGAAGCCATCATAAATGTAATTCTTCAAACTAATAAGAACCATAAGAGTTGCGAGTCATATCGGCCAATCTCACTCTTGAATAGCGATTATAAAATCTTAATGCATATTTTGGCAAATAGTCTGGAACCAATAATGAAGCTTTTGATTCATTACGATCAGAAGGGTTTTGTTAAGGGGAGGCAATTACATGAGTTAGTACACGACTTAGTAGGGGCAATAGATGTGGCCACTAAGGAAGGAATCTTACTAGCAAAATAATTACCATTAAAAGAGGAACTCAACAAGGATACCCACTATCCCCCTTGCTTTTTAACCTTTACATAGAGCCCTTAGCCAATAAGATCAGAGCAAACATAGATATTCCCCCTTTTGTTGCTAATGGCTGGGAGAAAAAAGCAGACCTGTATGCGGATGATTTAATGATTTACACAGGAGATATTGATACTTCATTCCCCGCAATGTGGAATTCTCCTGGAAATTTAGGGACAGTATCAGGATACCTGGTAAATCAACCGACAGCTGAAATCATGCAGTGGAATAGCCAACTTGTGAATCCATTGACAAAGCGAGAAATAAGATATTTAGGAATTCAGATGGTACAATATCTTGAGAAATTAGCCCAGGTAAACTTTGATAAGGTAGCCTCAGAGGCTAAAAAACTGCTTAAAGTGTGGGGGGCCCTTCCAATCTCTTTTATAGGTAGATCTAACCTCCTGAATGTCAATCTTACCAAAATTCACTTTTCTTTTTAATACAATCCCTCTGGAGTTTAAAACAACACGGTTCAAGACGTTTCAGGGGGAATTAAGTTGTTTTATATGGAGGGCAAAGGGTGTGAGAAATGCCTGGAGCAAAATAAGCAGGAAAAAAGAGCACGGGTATAGCATCACCATATCTTTATCAATACCACCGCGCCTTTATTCTGAAGAATTTTAGAGCACTGCTTTGGGATAAATCCTCTTTCTCTCCACTGTAGAGATCCTTAGCAAACAATCTCCCCATGGGAGGGGATTTTCATCTCTACAAGTATGGCCACCCAAAATACTTTTAAAAAAATAAGACTTAAGATCCTGGCAGATGCTTGTAAAACTTGGTACCAGATTAAAAGAGTATTGGGAATACCATATTATAGCACTCAGGCTCCAGTGTGAAACTCTCCGGGTACACCGATCTGTCATAAGGATAAGCTTGCTAAACCTTTGATTGACTGGGGTATTCAGAAATGGGGTCAGCTTGAAGGACTGGGTTATTCTTAAGACCCAGCGGTGCCAGGGAACAACACCTGAAACCTTCGTGGGTTACCTGTTCTGGCGTACTAAACACAGAGACACGGAACACTTCCAGCGACGTCAGAGATCAGCGTTTATTTACTGCAGGGATACAGAGGTCACAAGAAGTACACAACGTGTAGGTTCTCGGAGACTGCTTCAAATTCGTAGAAGTGGGTCGGTCCTTTTATACAGGTTTTTGCCATAGCGCAGTATGGCGAACAAAGGTTACAACTCAGTTCCCACAATAAACTTCAAAAGGGTCGCGTTCATGTCTCAGGAGGCCGGAACATAATTACGACAGTCTTGCCGGTTCCCAACTGTAAAAACATATTTCCTCCGCAATAAACACATTCCATCCTAACCATAAACACATTAAGAGGAAGGACGAAAAACAGATGCAAGGAAAGGACAAGGATGCACAACAGGTTAGAAAAGAGTGTTGGGGGCAATAAAGGAAACTTGATAGAGGGGTCAAAGACCTCATGTCTAATGTAGGCATGGCTGAAACAATAGACCGGCGCGGCAAGATGAGCCTCGAGCGGGGCCATCTGCCTTAGTCGTGTCGTTTCCCTCATCGTAAAAGTCACCTCAAAGAAACACGTGTCCTTCGTGTAAGCTTGAGAGTCCCAGGGTCACGGAGCGGACAAGAAGCCCGTTCGCTGGCTACCTGAGGGCAAGAAACAAAATGGATGCTGTATCTAAAATGGAACCCGAGGGTCCAAATGAACGAACCCAAAAATGAGACGAACCATACGTGGCTGCATAGCGAAACTGC
Organism: Triturus cristatus; assembly: GCF_964204655.1. Lineage (NCBI taxonomy): Eukaryota > Metazoa > Chordata > Amphibia > Caudata > Salamandridae > Triturus > Triturus cristatus. The sequence goes on from NC_140593.1 coordinate 942,207,886, forward strand.
GTACACCCATTATACTCGTCATTTGCGGTTCGTAGATACCAAACTCATCCATATTCGTTACCACTCAAAACTGCGGTCCCGTGTCATACGGAACCTCAGACCCTCCTTTTGCCCTCATGTAGGCAAGCACTAGTCAAGATCTGAATCTATGTCAATATTCATCAGATCGTTCAGCTGCTGCTGGAACATCATCCTATTCATCAATGTCTCCTTGGTAACAGATGGCCGCCTTATACACGTCGCAGCACATAGGCCACATAAGGCAGGACCACACTGTACACAAAGACAACACGTGAACAGAAACGTTACAACAGCCCCTACGATCATTAGAATCTTCCAACCCCAGGTTGACATTAGGCCCCACAACCATCCTAGGAGCGTCCAATTACCTTCGTCCACGTGTATGGACTCGGAAATCTTGTGCAACTTCGAGATGGCTTGGTATACAGTTGGAGCATTGTCAGGAATAAAAATGCAACAACTCGAATGGATAATTTTACACACACCCCCTCTATCTGCAAGAACAACGTCTAGAACCATACGGTTCTGCAACGTCATGAGTCTATCCGCCTGTAGTTCAGCTGTTAGATTACCAAGGGCATTTGCAGTAATATTAGCAGTCGACTCAACTACACGGGTCAACTGTCTTAGGTTCCTACTATTAACCATAGGTCCCCAAAACGGCAAGAAACCTTTAAAGAAGTCTCCTGCTTCTTGACCAGCAGTGTCCTCTTTGCTAATAACGCCTCTCACGACTCTAGTTCTGTGGTAGTCTGAAGCAACTGTGAAAGTCGGAGGTAAAAGATTCGCAATATAACAGGTACCCGAAAAGTCGCGGGGTAACCATGTATATGCGCGTTCATAACATACAAAATAGGTGCCCTTAGCAGTCAGAAAAACAGGGGAGGAGAGCATGGGTAGAACATACGTATCAGTGCAAGCACTGTTCCCAAGTTGTGCTCTCGGATTTCGACCCAAACCTTTCAAGCAGAAATTACCAAGGTGCGGTACAATCCATATCGGGGACGAGCTCTTAAGCTGTCTATCACCCACTGACGTACTATACTCAGTCTCACTCAGATCCTTATAGGCCTGCACTTCTTCATCTGGAATGAGTGATGCATCAAAAACATCTCTATCCAGATCTGCTATGGCTATCGCCAAAGGCTTGTGGTACGGCCCAGGACCAAAATTGACAGACCGTGGCTCTCGACTAGGGTAGGAATCTAGTGCACTACGGAACATAGTTTGGAATGCTCGAGCTGAACCCTGGGAGCTGTAAGGAAGGACCAAATACGGAATACCCCTATCCATAGTGTGTGGCATTAAACCACATACCCAACAATTGGTAGTATTCACCACCAACTGATGCTGATGTAGAAGTTGAACAAAGGAATTATTCATGAATTCCGCACGTCTAACCTGCTCATGCTGAGGCAAAGGATGAAAGGAATGTGGGGAGACAGTGGTGAGGGAACTTAGGTTAGGAGAAAAGGTAGGTGAAACAGAAGGCAAGAACAACGATACTCCAAAATACACTCCACCCACCAATAGCATAGATAAAGTCAGAAACAGTAGAAACACCTGAAACAAAAAACATTTTGTTCGTACAACCCTCCATAACTCTAATCTCTGTGCCGACACCCTTTCTTCTTCCAACAGCTTAGAGAATGCCATCCTCTATAAACCGTCCGTGACGTACTTGACGCACTTCGTTCTGAATAGCGATTATCAATCCCCAGGAGTTCCCAGAGATCGACAAAAGTAACCGACCTAGCGTCAGAAACCTGATAAACAGAAAGAAGTACCCGCACGGCCCTACGGTAACCCGGATGGAGAGGTTTCCTCGAAACTTTCAAATTTATTACAAATCTCTTAGCAGTGGAAAGGCACATAAAAACTCAAAAAGAAAGGATGTAATTGTCCATAATATTCGTAACGTCAAAAACCACCGTACTATTAATTTTTATTAGTCCTTGGACGAAGAAAGTATCGATTTCTTCCAGGTCGAGTTTGCTCTACAAACAATTGTTCAGCTGGCGCAACAGGATTCGATGAAGTGGACAACGAGTCAGACCTTGAGTTTTCTGCTACTGATGACTCCACATATGGGTTTGGCAGTGACGAATCCTCATCCACAAGTTGAGCGTCACTAAACGGCACAAAGTGCAAAGGAGTCTCAGTTTCTGTGGCCGAAATCCCAGTCCTCACCCAACCGTCAGTTGGTAAAGGGATCGGTACCTTCTTTGTGTGGCTGGCATGGACCCAGTTTTTCCGGCCCTCCAGTCGAACCGCTGTCCTCGTCGTCAACAAAACTTGAAAGGGTCCAACGAATCTTGGCTCCAAGTTACGTTTCCGACCAAAATTTCGGGTAACCACCCAGTCCCCTGGCCGGAGCTGGTGTCCAGAACCCTCTGTCTGCGCCGGTAGAGCTTCAAAGACCTGTTGATGGATTAACCGTAGTTTAGTGGTCAAATCATGCAGATAATCAATCAACATTGGATACTCAAGACTATCAAAAGCCCTAGGCCTCGGGACTCCCCAAATATTCGCAGGGCGACCGAACACAATCTCATATGGGCTAAGCCCTACTCGAGAGTGTACGGTTGCTCTGGTCGATAGGAGAGCCAGAGGCAAGGCATCAGGCCATGACAGACCAGTCGTAGCTTGAATCTTAGCGAGTTTCAGCTTCAGGGTACCATTGTACCCTTCAACCAAACCCGCTGCCTGAGGATGATTAGCACTGTGGAATTTCTGCCGAATTCCAAGGCCCTTACACACACTCTGCATCACACTTCCCACAAACTCGCTTCCATTATCCGACCACACAATCCGTGGCATTCCGTACCTAGGAAAGTACTCCTTCAGCAGGATTTTTGCTGTGGACAGGGCAGTATTATCCTTAAGAGGATAGGCCTCAATCCATCTGGAGAACGCAACCACAACCAAAACATACTTCAGGTTATTGCATCTCTCCATATGGATAAAATCCAACTGGATAACCTCAAAGGGACAAGCAGGAGGAGCGAAATGACCAGGCGGAGTGGGGGTACCTTTTCCGGGATTGTGCATCAAACACACCATACAATTCTTAACCACTCTTTCGGCACACTTAGCAATACCCTCATTCCTCCATACAGGGGACAAGAACTTACATATTCCTTTCGCACTAATATGTGACAACCCATGAGCCATCGTCACAACAGCTAATACATACGCATCTGGTAACATCCACCTCTGACATTCCGTCAGGTCAACCCAACATCCATGCATATCCAATTTTCCTGTACTTTCTTCCCACTTGGTCTTTTCAGCTTCAGTAGCTTCGTTCTGAATTGCTTTCACACTCTCAACAGTATTCTCACACATACCAGTCTCCGTCGGCCACCTCACTGAACTCGTGGCATACATTCGAGTCGCAAGATTCTTAGCCGTTTCCTTAGCAATCTCATCCGCAAACGCATTACCACGACCAACATCATCCGTCACTTTCCGATGTGCACTACATTTAACGATCGCCACTTGTTTAGGCAATGTAAGTGCATCCAAAAGATCATTCACCAGCTGCCCGTGTTGGATCTTCGTACCATGCGATGTCATAAATCCTCTTTCTCTCCACAACCTTCCAAAATTATGCGCAACACCAAACGCGTACTGACTGTCAGTAAACACATTCACTCGCTTTCCCTTCGACAAAACACACGCTCTTGTCAATGCAATTAACTCTGCCGCTTGTGCGGAATTCTGATTCAATCTCGCAGTTTCCACAACCGTGCTCAACGTCACTACAGCATACGCAGTCGTCACATCGCCATTCGGCAATTTGAAGCAAGAACCATCCACATACAAAGTACCATCGGGATCTGCCAAGGGAGTGTTTTTCAGGTCCACACGACCTTTTGTTTCTTCCTCAGTCCGTAAATAACAATCATGTGGCAGCACATCATCTGATTCCATATTAATCAGCAACAATGTCGCCGGATTCAGTACATTACAACGTTTAATCTGTATATGACTTGCCAAAAGGGTCAGCTCGTACCCAGACAACCTTGCACTCGTCAGATGTTGAGTCTTTGTCCGATTCAAGAGCGTGTCAACTGCATGCGGAACCATTACTATGAGCATATTATCCATGACCAGGCCTGCGGACTGTCGAATAGACGCCGCCGCTGCCGCTGTCGCCCTCAAGCAACTCGGCAACGCTCTAGCTACCGGGTCTAAGGTCGAGGAAAAATATGCACACGGACGCTGTTTATCACCAAATTGTTGCGTTAAAACACTCAACGCACAACCGTCCCTCTCATGGACGTATAATGTGAAAGGCTTACTGTAATCAGGAGTACCTAACACAGGAGCCGAACACAATGAATCACGTAATTCAGAAAAACTTTTCTGACATTCCTCCGTCCAAGGCAAAGGAGTCGAAACGTCCTTGCACGTGAGAGCTACCAATGGCTTCGCTAACAGTGAAAAGTTCGGGATCCACTGTCTGCAGTATGACGTGATACCTAGAAAGGCACGCACATCTCTCTGAGTTGTTGGCACAGACATTCGAGCAATTGCTGCAATTCTTTCAGGGGTCAACCTTCTTCCCGCCTTTGACAATAAGTGACCTAGATAGGTTACTTCTTGACAACAATATTGCAGTTTGGAAGGTGACACTTTATGATGTAAGTCACAAAGATGCTGTAACAGTGACATTGTAGCAGTCCTACAAAGCTGTTCGGTGTCAGCAGCGATCAACAGATCGTCAACGTACTGAACCAAGGCTGCACCAGCCGGTAACACAAACGCATCAAGTTGGCTCTTAAGAGCTTGGCTGTAGATTGATGGACTCTCACAGTAGCCCTGTGGTGCGCGTTTGAATCTGAAGCTGCGACCACCTAATGAGAAACCGAACAAGTCTCTGCTTTCCTCAGCAATCGGAATGCTAAAGAACGCATTCTTCAGATCGATGACCGAGAACCATGACGCAGTGGCTGGAATCAGAGTCAGTAAAGCTGTAATGTCTGGCACCACAGGAAACTGCGGAACAACGACTTTATTCACCTCCCGTAAGTCGATGACTAGACGGTACACAGGAGGCTTGGAGGGATCCGTTAGTTTCAGAATAGGCAACACGGGACTATTGCACACATTACCCCGTGTCTCTTCAATAACATCTTTACCGATCAAGTCGTAAATGATCGCTAATAGTGCCCTTTCACCATCAAGGGAAATACGATACTGGGGTATGCGTGGCAAACGCGCACCAACTTTCAGTTGGACAACATAAGGTGGTATATCCAACAGGCCCACGTCATTGGGACCTGTCGCCCACAAGGAGTCCGGAAGAGATCTCAATTCTGGTGGGAGCTTGTCGATCGATAAATACATAGGGGAAATCACGCTCTTACCCAACGTAAGCTCCACACCCGTAGGAGAACAGTACAAAGTCGCATGTAACCTTTTCAACAAATCCAGGCCCAAAAGATTCTCACCACAACCAGTAGTCAAAATCAAAGGAGCCTCTAGCTCATGAGACCCAATTGTAAGGGGCAAAGGGCTAGAAACTGGATTGCTAACGGGGGCGCCAGAAAATCCAACGGAAACATTCGTTAAGCCAGACAAAGGCGCGCCAGGGAGTTTCGAATGCATGATGGAACTTTTTGCTGCACCAGTGTCCAACAGAAAAGGCTCAACGACGCCCAAAGTGGCTACTGCAACATAAGGCCCTCTCTGATCAACCGGAACTGATACTTCTCCCTTCCTTTGTCTATGGCTGTCCTAGTAGATACCATCCGTATCAACATCACACTCAACATAACAGTCATCCACATGATACTGTGCAGACCGACCGGACGATGGTTCGCGCCTATCGAAACAATTTTGCGAGTCCGAAGACGTTGCAAAGCGTTCGGCCTGATTCTGGGTAACTCCACGACCTCTACCACGGGAAGCCTGTTGAGGGCCACTACGTCCTCCTCGAGCCGACACACCATTGTTCCTATCACGGAGAACCGGACAATCAAACTTCAGATGGCCCTCCCCACGACAATATGCTCATTGATTATATCCCAGCACAAAACGAGGTGCGGGGGAAGCATTTCGCGTCTGTGATCTGGAGAACTGTGATTGTGATCTATTTTGCTGTTATGTATCACTGAAATGCGAACGCGGAGGATAGGCTTGCTGCAATAAGACCTTAGTTTTAAGATCCTTCGTTTTCTTATCTGCACGCTCACTTTCCTCTTTTTCTCTGTTTTCGTAATATTGGGCCGTAGCCAATATTTGGGCAGTGGTAGAAACAGCCCACGAACTCTCAGAATTCTTCAACTTGTTGCTAAGGTCGGGCAGCAAGTTCGATACAAACTTATCAACAAACAGCCGCTGACCACCCTCAGATCCCATGTCCTGACCACTATGATCAACAAACGCTTCCTCGAATCTCGTAAAGAAATCAGAAACGCTTTCATCCCTCTTTTGCTTGCATGCTGATAATTTGTCCCAATTGACGCGCATCGCTGGCATAAGCGTTTTCATGAGGGTAATTATCCTCTGAGGCAAAGCCACAATAAGCTGTTCAGGTTTAGCCCCACCGACCTGCTGGGCATCTGCCGCCGTAAGGGCAGCCCAGTCACCGCCTAACTCGGCTGCGTGATTCTCGTGACGAATTTTTGCCCAAATCGGCTGAGGCACCACATTGCCAAACAACATATCAATATCGGCTAGGTTCATAACAGTAGCATCCACCAATTGGGACAGCTCCTTATAATAACCTGCAGGATTCTTACGGGGATCGGGCAAAGATTGCTTCACTTGTAAAACTTCCGATCGTTTCCAACGGAGGTGTATCCACACTCTCTGGAAACGGCCTGGAACAGGAGGGTTAGCAGCAGGATCACCTGGCATCCATACCGGAGGAACTTCTCGCATAGGATATTGACCAGGTTGTGCCATCCATTCTGCAGTCTCGTCCTTAAACAACGCACGAGGTTGCACTGTACATCGAAAGGATAACAAGCGCTCTAAAGCCTCTCGAACTTTGTCGCCTACGATTACACCCGAGGCAAACCGATGCTGCAGCTCAGAAACCTCTGACGGTACATTATCTGTCACATCATCGTCCCACTCCTCCTTCAACGAGTTACACAGTTCTTCAAACACAAATCGTTGCGTAGGCACATTAAACTGGGAGAACGTTTCAAACACTACACGTGAGGTGTATTTAACAGGGTTACGAATCCATCTACGTGCCGTTTTCACCAACGATTCACGTTCCCTACCATCAGGAAGCTGACTGCGCCTTTGAGCGACATCTGAAAGAGTCGAGCCAAGTATCGGCCCAAAAAGCGGAGAATAAAGAGAAGCAACAGCAGTCAAAAGACGACTACGAACAGAAGGAGAAGAGGAAGAAGATGCGGGCGCAGCAACAATAGGGGTGGAAACAGTAGAAGTAGACGCAGCAGCAGGAGCAGCGGGAACAACAGGCTGAGGAGGGACTTGGAAAGGTGCAGTAGGGAGAGAAGCCGGAACAAGAGGATGTACGATCTGGGGCCCAAGGGGATTCGGGAGTACGAGAGGAACGGCGGGCTGACCAGCAGCCGCCAAAACAGCGGGTTGAAGAAGAGGTGGACGCACGGGACCCATAACATCGGGAGCATAGGGAGGTGGCGATTTCATCAGATTAGACAAGAGCGGATCCTCCATCGCTTCTTCTCCTGTCTTATCGATATTAGAAGGTAGCACCGGATAACACTTATCCACTGCCATATGGTGTAGCCGAGCACTAACTTCCTGCTCTTTCTCATCTTTGTCTAATTGATATTGTTCTGCATTTCGCATCACTGCAATAACACCTTCTCTTTTATTTTTCTTATTCTGTTTGATTTCTTTCTGCTTGGCCTCTTTCCGCCACAACCGGAAGGAATCAAACATGGCCGGCCTAGCTTTCTTTTTAAACAATTTAGCTTCCAAATTATCTAAAACGGCAGTCTCGAAACTACCATGAGATGGCCAACTGAGGACGCCATCCTTTTTAGTGTAGCGGACCCAATATTCATTATATACGATAGGACCCACGCCATGACGACTATAGAGCTCGTAAATCGGAGTTCCAACCGGAGGTATCGGACATGAATCCTCCTGCCGGGAATCCATGCTGCAACATTTGAGAAACCCAAACAAAGTACTACGGCCAGGCATCGTGCACACTAACCGAGTTTACAAACTTCAAGGGTTATCGAATTACGATGTCCTCACAAAAATGCAAGACCCTCGGTTTTGGCAATTGCAATCGTCAAATAAAACCCAACTACTAAGAACCACGAATGCTATGGAACCATGCAAACAACAAAGCAACACTGGGAGCGACCCACAAATACTTAACTGAGAGAACAATGGCGTCACCAGGAAGGCCCGTCAATCGTCTCGCCGTACAAAGGACTACGCCAGGCGCCAAAACAGGTCGACAGTCAGGGCATCGGTCCGTCGCAGCCGTCAGGAGGCGGGGATCTTCGCGGGAAAAGACGTCGGGCCACTTATTTCGACAACTGGATCGATGAAGCGGGGTGCACCTTCCCTCGGAGATTTCACACGAAGTTCCTCACGATCGTCGGGCTTTGGACCGGTACCGTTGATGTCGCCCCACGTTGGGCGCCAACTGAAGGACTGGGTTATTCTTAAGACCCAGCGGTGCCAGGGAACAACACCTGAAACCTTCGTGGGTTACCTGTTCTGGCGTACTAAACACAGAGACACGGAACACTTCCAGCGACGTCAGAGATCAGCGTTTATTTACTGCAGGGATACAGAGGTCACAAGAAGTACACAACGTGTAGGTTCTCGGAGACTGCTTCAAATTCGTAGAAGTGGGTCGGTCCTTTTATACAGGTTTTTGCCATAGCGCAGTATGGCGAACAAAGGTTACAACTCAGTTCCCACAATAAACTTCAAAAGGGTCGCGTTCATGTCTCAGGAGGCCGGAACATAATTACGACAGTCTTGCCGGTTCCCAACTGTAAAAACATATTTCCTCCGCAATAAACACATTCCATCCTAACCATAAACACATTAAGAGGAAGGACGAAAAACAGATGCAAGGAAAGGACAAGGATGCACAACAGGTTAGAAAAGAGTGTTGGGGGCAATAAAGGAAACTTGATAGAGGGGTCAAAGACCTCATGTCTAATGTAGGCATGGCTGAAACAATAGACCGGCGCGGCAAGATGAGCCTCGAGCGGGGCCATCTGCCTTAGTCGTGTCGTTTCCCTCATCGTAAAAGTCACCTCAAAGAAACACGTGTCCTTCGTGTAAGCTTGAGAGTCCCAGGGTCACGGAGCGGACAAGAAGCCCGTTCGCTGGCTACCTGAGGGCAAGAAACAAAATGGATGCTGTATCTAAAATGGAACCCGAGGGTCCAAATGAACGAACCCAAAAATGAGACGAACCATACGTGGCTGCATAGCGAAACTGCGTACACCCATTATACTCGTCATTTGCGGTTCGTAGATACCAAACTCATCCATATTCGTTACCACTCAAAACTGCGGTCCCTTGTCATACGGAACCTCAAGCTCTTGAACAATAATTGCCTACGCCCATGGGATGAGTTGGTAGAAATCACGGAAGGAAACTTATCGAGATTTAAGCACTATCAATTAGCAAGCTGGGCAAGAGAGTTAAGTAAAGATGGAAAAGGTAATAGAGTTTTGGAAGACAAGATAAATAAGAAGATATTCCAGCAAAAAGAAGTAGCAGGATGGTATTGGATGTTGATACAAGCAGGAGAAAATGAGTTTAATTTACCATCAAAGATCTGGAATAATGACCTGCCCGGAGTCGATATAGACTCTCTGTGGCAAGTATCTATGCAATTTCTTTGTTCTTCAGTTAAATCTGCACCTTTTAAGAAAAATCATCTTTTTACAGTTCATAAGGCATATTATATACCAAAAAAGTTGGCCAAGATGGGAAGCAGACGATCAGAAGGTGTACTAAGTGTGGTGAGGAAGAGGTCCGTGATGTCCATATGTTTTGGCAGTGCCCTTTGGTCACACCGTTTTGGCTAGAACTAAGCATGGTCCTGTCTGAAATAATAGGCAATGAGATAAGGGTAAGCCTTTCGACGGTTAAACTCAGGGTATATGACAGGGAGGAGTTCTGCCCAAACTTAACTAGGGCACAAAAATCCCTTATTTTTGTTTTAATCTTATTAGCTCGAAGAGGGATTACCCAGAAGTGGATTAGCCCCAATCCCCCGGAGTTGAAAGAATGGATATTATCATCACATAGGGTATATAGTTTGGATCAGAGTGGGGGGTCCCTCCAAAAAGAACAAAGTTTTGGGCCATATGGGAATCTTGGCATAACTCACGCTATATAAATAATTGAAACGCAGCCTGTAGTTTCTTCTTCTTCCCTCCCTTACTTATATTTGATGGTCCAATTATTAGACATCTAACGGAACAAGTCTGGAAACTCCCAATTTCAGCCAGTATTGCGTGGAGGGCGAAGGTACCTGGGAGAATTCTCGCATGAATACGGGCTGGCCAGCCTGAAAACTGCAAGAAAGAAGGTAGAGTCTCCTATCCCTGCTTGGATGCACAGTGAATACTCGAAAAAAAAGAGTACACAAATCTGAGCGAGTATTAGTGCATAATGCGTGAAGCAGTTGAGGTTCATTATTGACAGCTTCCTGAATAAGAAAATAATGGCAAAAAAAGTCTTAAGAATCAGAAAAGTGTAAATTCCACAGAGAGCTAGCAATTTAGAGGCACAATTGAAGAGAAACAGTGAGGGTAGAATAAGACAGCTTAGGGCAAGTTAAAATAAGAAATTGTGGTTGGGTTCAGAAACAAACCAAAGCATTCATGTCCAAGACAACCACAATCATTCAAATTGAAATCCGACAGATTTCTCCTTAACTCTCATGCATAGATCCCGTGAGGTATTGGTCCTGGAAGCGATCCATCTGAGTTGTTGCAATTCTGTTTAAGAACATAAATTGCATCAATTAAGATTCACAGAAATGTGATTCTCAGTCTAAGACATTTATCACCTAAAAAAGAAATTTGCGAATCTAGAAAGTATTACTTTTATATTCTTCACAAAGGGGAAAATATGCTGACATAATACCAGCATTTTAGGTCACAATCTTCAGTATCCTCTTATTCTTTCAAGTACTGCATCAGAGAATGTTCTTTACTGGAGACCACACCCACTGTGGTCCACAAAGATAGCAAATAGAACTATTATAAAATATTAAATCACTTTGCTTTTACCAGCTGGTCACTTATTCCTCTCTTTGGGCTAACAATTTACTGGAACTATTATTTGTGCAAAAAAGAAAGCAAGTAACTCAGATTTACTTAGCCTTCCTCGTAAGACCACTCACTTTAGCACTTATCCATGAGGCCACGCAAAGCCACTATGCATGGCTTTGGACGACCTCATAGATATGGAGTAAGGCAAGGCAGTGCAAAGTGCTGGTTTGCCTTACTCTGTATTCGAGAGGCATTCCAATGTGCTCGGGAGGCGTTCCATGTGTGCCGCATTCTGCAAAACGCACAGAAAGAGTAAATCAGCTGTTAGGATTGTTTTTGTGCAGGAAGGTTTACCTTTCTTGCACAAAAACAATCCTGCCTGCAACGGAGGCCCCCTTGCACCATTGTGCGATGGTGCTCGGCTGCCGAAACAACGCCTGCACAGGGGGAAAGGACAGGAATGCACAGTATTGCATAAATGGGGTGCATTCCTGTCACTTTGGCGTGGGTCAGTGCAGCAAGGTGACTTGCTGCGCTGCCCTATGCCAAATCCTCGTAAATGAGGGCCTCAGTCTTTTAGCATAAGGCCAAAAGTAATTAAGCTGCATATAAATGTGCCAACCTGAAACTAATTGAAAAGACAAGGAAAGCCAGCAGCTTAGACTATAAACTATGTACATTTAAGCTTTGTGAGCCAAAGAAGGATAAGGTAAGCTGCAAATATCTCATGAGGTCTCATCTGCCATAAGAAGGAAGAAAACAGATACAGGGCTTCAAGAATAATTCCAACAATGCCGTAAGAATCATTGGGAGATCGTTTTAGTAGACAGCAGTAGAAATTGTGAAAAAATAACGAAATCCCCAATGGAGGTTCAGTGTTACCTAGGTTCAAGCAAGGCCACCGAATGGATGTACATGGTCAGACTGATTATGGGGTTTGGGCCGGTTAGTCAATTTTACTTTGGACTTCATACAACAATGGTAGTCACATCTCTCTACCGAGTTAAATAAAGAGGCTGCATCTGGGGAAGCAGTTTAGAAGCTGCATACCCTTCATTAGTGAGATTTGTGAGTAAGCGTTTAGGATATGAAAACCTAGTTAAAAAGGACAAGGCCTGCATCCTATCTAAGGTAGTTGTGCCTTTCTTTAGTAGTTCACAAAAATGTGAGTTCCTGCTAAAAAAAGGTGACTTAAAAAAATTCGGTTTTTCAGTAAACACCAAAACATCAGTTGAAGAAAAGAGTTGTTCTTCTTTGTCCCCAAGACATAAACCCAGTCCAGCGCAAATTAGTTCATAGTGGGTGAGAACAAGATGGACAAAAGATCCCCTCCCTGCTCCATCGGTTAACCATCTGGTTGTATGATGATGCCTCGCAAACCGGAACAGCGCATGCTATCTCCCCGCTGTTTTTACATCGCAAAAGGCATTACCTCGCACGCATTTACTGCGCATGCTGTTGCCACGCGAGTGTAGTGTCTCGGCTGTGTTTTGCCATTGCAACGCAGTTGATTAAATCGTCTCCCGTTACAACGTTGGTTTAAAGTCAATTAACTCCTTAGGACGGGATGTTTGTAAACCTTGGGTTTTAGGGTGCAATGTATACCTGTGAGATATTCTCCGTGGCCCCTCGTCATGTTGTGAAGGGGGGGCCCCATCATCTTGCTACACCATTGCATGTTTGCCCACGTGTTTGGAAGGGCACGGACGGGGGCAAGTGTTGTGAACGCTTTCTGAGGGCCAGTCTAAAGTATTACCCCCAGGTCCCTCCGTCCTCGACACCGTCATGGACTAGTGAGATGTAACTATCTCGCTGACAGAAAAAGAACGAAGGAATGCTGGACCTACCCTTCCCCCTCCCACTGGGAGTACATAAGGAGTACCGTCCCAGCATTCCTCCTGTTCTTTTTCTGTCATCCTGACGGTGTAAGAGGACGCGGCAGGAGCGGGGGCGCTCCTGCCTTCTTTCTGGATTTATCGTTGTGGCCGCTGGTTCTTACCTGGTGCCGGCGGCCCTTCCTTGTTGGCCTCTCCCTCCCTGCTGGGCTTGGGGGGAGTGGCGCGGGCCTCTCCATTTCCTAGTTCCACGCGGCGGTGTAATACCGCGTTGGTTTCTTCTTGGCCCGATGGCCGCCTCTCCTGGCCTGCTGGGCTTGCTAGGGGGCGCGGCCGTGATGCTCCTCTGGATTGGTTGGAGCTCCTTCCCCGGCCGGAAGTCGTCATGCCTGACTTCCGGTTTTTGATCGTGGGGACGGAAGTCAGGCGCCTCGAGGTTACCGGCTTGGGAGACTCGTTATAACGAGCGTTTGGGGTGAGTACCGCATAGCGGTTGTTATCTCTGGCGTTTTTGCTGTGTTTGGTGTATTCTTTACGATGGGAAAGCATTCCAGGAAAAGACATCACCGGGAGAGGTCTTCCTCTTCTTCTAGTGATTCCAGGTCTCCCTCTCCTGCCAGGTCCAGGCGCCGTGATGCTGGTGCTGATGCGCATATTAAGCGCTTAATCAGGGAAACCTTGACTGAGATGGGTGATGTTGGTTCCCGTCGCAAGTGTCCTGCTCCTGTTTCTTCAGCTTCTAGTGGCGATGAGTCTGCTGGACATTTGGGGGATGACGAGTTGAAGGGCAAATATGTGGACAAGGATACTATGACAGTTATTGTGCAGCATGTTAAAGAGAACATGGGGTTCCCTGACGGAGACGCGCCTAGTACCTCTAGGGGCCCTTTGTTGCGTCAATTTCAGAGTGCTGCCACTGTCGATGTGCCTGTCCATCCCTTCATCAAAGATGTTTTGAAGCGCGAGTGGGCTGATCCTGATCGCATTTTGATTCCTCGATTCATGACGAAACTCTATCCTCTGCAGGATATGACCACTGAACTGCCTGATTCAATTCCTATTGACTCGTTTGTGGCTAGTTTGGTGGGGCGTACTTCCCTTGCTGAAGATGCTGTTCTGAAGGATCCGGTTGACAAGAAGGCGGATGTGGCGCTCCGTAAGGTGTATTCTGGCTCCCACCTGGCCTTGAGGGCAGGCATCTACGGGACTTATGTGTCGCAGTCCCTGTTGTCTGACCTGAAGTCTCTCTATCAGTCTATGGATAATGCCACGGACTGTTCTGGCTTGCTGGAGCAAATTGAGCGTCAGGTGGAGCTTCTGTCTGATGTCTCCTTTGACGTTGTGCGTGCTTCTGCTCTGTCCGGGGGGGCTTGTGTGGCTGCTCGTCGCAGTCTTGTCCTCAAGGACTGGAAGACTGACTCTGCGCAGAAGGCATGCGCTTTGAGGTTGCCCTTTCAGGGTACGATGTTGTTTGGAGGAGAGTTGGAGACGAAATTGCACAAGTTGTTTAAAGAAAAGAAACATTCTTCCTCTTTTAAAGTCTCTACTACTGCTCCTGTCCCTTCTAAACCCAAATCTTTCTTTCGCCCTGCTTCTCGTAGGCAGTTTGTGAGAGGCCAGGGTAGGTTTGCTTCTGGCCGTGGTCGGGACCGTAAGGGTAAGTCCCCTCCTCCTGCCAAGCCGCGTTCCTGACTCTTTGGCGGTGGTTCCCGGGTTGTTGGTTGGAGGGCGGCTGCACTTCTTCCTGGATGCCTGGGTTCAGTCGTGTTCCGACGTCTGGGTGTTGGACATCATTCGCCAGGGTTATGTCCTGGAATTTACGGCACCTCCACCAGACTCGGGTGTTCGGCCGACTCCTTGGCCTTCGAGTCGTGTGAAGCGGTCCCATCTTTCTCTCGGGATTCTGGACCTTCTTCGGAAGGGTGCCATTCAGGAGGTTCCTCCGTTGGAGATGGGGTTGGGTTTCTATTCCCTGGTCTTTCTGGTTCCAAAGAACACGGGGGGTTTCCGCTTGATTTTGGATCTGCGGGTCATGAACAAATGGGTGGCCAGGATTCCTTTCCGCATGGAGACCTTGCAGAGGGTGATTCCATTAGTGCTGCCGGGTCACTTCATGTGTACCCTCGATCTTCAGGATGCGTATTACCATGTCGCGGTCCATCCTCGATCCCGCAGGTTTCTACGGTTTTGTGTTCAGGGGCGTCATTACCAGTTCATGGTGTTGCCTTTCGGTCTCCGGTCGGCGCCAAGGGTGTTTACAAAGGTGGTGGCGCCTTTGGTCGCGTGGCTTCATCTCCAAGGGGTGATGGTGTACCCCTATTTAGACGACTGGTTGATCCATGCTCCATCTCGGGTCCTGTTGCTGGAGGCCAGGGAGGTGGTGTGCTCGGCGTTGCGGGCCCATGGGTTTCTGATCAACTTGCCCAAATGTCAGCTGACGCCGTCGCAGGACATGGTTTTCATTGGGGCCCGCTTCCGTTCGGATCTGAACCGTGTGTTCCTCCCCGAGCCTCGGGTTTTGACATTGGTGTCCCTTGCTCGTCGTTTCCGGGTGGGGGGTGCCTTTCCGGTGCGCCTTTGGTTGCGTCTTATGGGTCTGATGGCGGCAACAGTTTTCACGGTGGCCTGGGCTCGTTTTCATCTGCGCCCCCTTTGGGTGTACCTCCTGTCTCTCTGGGATCCCCTGTCCCGCGACATGGACGTTCTTATTCCTGTGTCTCCGGTGGTCCTCCCGGTTCTTCTTTGGTGGTCTGTGAGGGATCATCTGTCTTTGGGTCTGCCCCTGCAGTCTTCTCCTTCTCTGGTCTTGACATCGGATGCCAGCGCCTTGGGTTGGGGGGCGACCTTGGAATCTCACTCCCTTCAGGGTCGTTGGTCCCTCCTGGAGAGCCGCCGGTCGTCCAACTGGAGAGAACTCACGGCGGTGTCCCGAGCTGTGATGGGTTTTCGGGCTCTGTTGCTCGGTCGGAACGTGTTGGTGCGGTCCGACAACATGGTGACGGTGGCTTATCTGAATCATCAAGGGGGGATTCGTTCGGCTTCCTTGAATGCGATAGTGGTGCCCCTGTTTTGTTGGGCGGAGGGACATCTGCTGTCTCTGACGGCGGTTCATCTTCGGGGAGTGGACAACTTTGTGGCGGATGCCCTGAGTCGGTGCTTTCCGGACTCTCTGGAGTTGTCTCTCACCCCGGTTGCGTTTCGGCTTGTGTGCGGGAGGTTTGGGCGTCCCTTTCTGGACCTCTTTGCCTCCCGGCACAATGCTCAGCTCCCTCGGTTTTGCTCCCGGTTTCTGCAGGAGGGTTGCTGGGGGGGTGGACGCTCTGTCTCTCCCGTGGCCGTCGCGTCTCCTCTATGCCTTCCCCCCCCTGGCTCTGGTTCCCAGGTTTCTGGCCCGTTTGTGTCAGGAGGATCGGGAGGTGGTGGCGGTCCTGCCGTTTTGGCCTCGGAGGTCTTGGTTTCCGACGGTGCGTCTTTTGGCGGTGCAGGGTCCCTGGTTTCTTCCCCTGTCTCCGTCTCCACTTCGGTCTTCCCCGTCCCTGTCGCTTCTCCGGTTGCGGTTGTCGGTGTGGAAGTTGAAAGGCAGGGTTGGAGACGGCGCGGTTTCCCGGAACATTTAGCGGTGGCTCTTCAGCGTTCCCGGCGGCCTTCCACCCTTAAGGCTTATGATAGGCATTGGGGTAATTTTGACCGTTGGTGTTCGACGTTGGGGGTCTCCCCTTTGTTCTGTTCCTTGCAGGTTGTCCTTCAGTTTTTGTGGGAAGGTTTCGAGAAGGGTTTGGCTGTGTCTACTCTGCGGGCACAGTGGGCCGCTGTTCGGGCTTTTCGTTCCCCGTGGGGGAACCTTTCGGATATTGAGGACTTGGTTTCTCGTCTTCTTCGCAGTTTTGCTGTTTCTCGGCCTGTTCCTCGTCCTTCTTTTCCCCTGTGGGATTTGCCTTTGGTCCTGCGAGTTTTAATCGGTCCTCCTTTTGAACCTTTGGATGTGGTGGACTTAAAATTTCTGACTCTCAAGGTGGTTTTTCTGGTGGCGGTCACCTCTGCTCGTCGTCTTGGGGAGTTGGGAGCCTTGATGGCTCGGCCTCCTTTTCTTTCCTTCACGGAGGAGGGTGTGGTGCTCCGACTGGATTCTTCTTTTGTACCGAAGGTTTCTTCGCAATTTCACAGGTGTCAGGAGTTGGTTTTACCTGCCCTGGGCTCTGTTTTGGATTCTCCTGGTGGTCCCCAGTGGTCTTTGTTGGATGTGTGCAGGGCTTTGCGCATTTATCTGGACCGTTCGGCGGTTTTTCGCAAATCGGACTCCCTTTTTGTCTCCTTTGGTGCGGCTTCCCTTGGGAGTAAGGCTTCTTCTGTTTCCATCGGCCGTTGGCTGAAGCAAGTCATTTCCTTGGCCTACTCTCTGTCTGGTTCTCCTCCTCCTCTGGGGGTTCAGGGTCGTTCTACGAGAGGGGTGGCTGCTTCTTGGGCGGAGGTTCAGGGTGTTCCTCTCTCTGAGATTTGTAGGGCTGCCACGTGGGCCTCTTCCAATACTTTCATCAGGCATTATCGCCTTCTCAATCTGTTGGGGGATGATGGAGGTTTTGCATTGGGGGTGTTGAGCTCTGTTCGCTCCTGATTGTTTTTCTGCTTTATTTCCAATAAATCTCTGGGTTTGTTTGCTATCCTGGTGGTTTGTTGTGTTTTCTAGTATGAATGCCGGGGTTTGCTTTGGTATTTCTCACTAGTCCATGACGGTGTCGAGGACGGAGGGACCTGGGGGTAATGTCCTATTACTTACCGGTAATCTTCATTACTCCGGGTCCCGTAGTCCTCGACACCGTCATGACTTCCCTCCCTCCCTCCCTGTCTGCCGGCCTTCATTATGGCTTGGTATTTCAGGAGGAATGCTGGGACGGTACTCCTTATGTACTCCCAGTGGGAGGGGGAAGGGTAGGTCCAGCATTCCTTCGTTCTTTTTCTGTCAGCGAGATAGTTACATCTCACTAGTCCATGACGGTGTCGAGGACTACGGGACCCGGAGTAATGAAGATTACCGGTAAGTAATAGGACATTCATATTGAGTGTGCGCGATCACTCCTTATCAGGAGTGTACTCCGTATTCGGTTCTCGAAAGTTGTATACCAGCACTTCTCAGAAGAACTGATATCTTTGTACTGCACAGTACCAGCGCTTCAGACTAAGTTTGCTATTTTAATCACGCATACTACCAGCACTTCTCAGCAGGGATACTGTCTTTATAATGCAGTGACACTTCCGGCCAGGTTTTCTATATTAATCATACATTATACCAGCACTTCTCAACCGAACAAATATTCTTGCATTGCACAGTAGCAGCACTTCTGACCAAGTATGCTGTATTAATCAAACATACTACCCGCACTTGTCAGCAGGGCTACTATCCGTATAATGCATAGGACCCGCACTTAGACCAGGTTTGCTACATTGATCATAGATAATGCCAGCACTTCTCAGGAGAACGGATATATTTGTACTGCACAGTAGCAGCACTTCAGACCAAGTATGATATACTAATCACGCATACTACCAGCACTTCTCAGCAGAACAGATGTTCTTGTACTGCACAGTAGCAGCACTTCTGACCATGTATGCCATATTTAGCACTTCTCAGGAGGGCTAATATCCTTATAATGCACAGTACCAGCACTTCAGACCAAGTATGGTATATTAATCACACATACTACCAGCAATTCTTAGCAGGGCTACTATCGTTACAATGCACAGTAGCAGCACTACAGACCAAGTATTCTATATTAATCATACATAATGCCAGCACTTCTCAGCAGAACTGATATCTTTGCACTGCACAGTAGGATCACTTCAGACCAAGTATGCTGTATTAATCAGGCATACTAGCAGCACTTCTCAGCAGGGCTACGATCCTTATAATGCACAGTACCAGCACTTCAGACCAATTATGGTATATTAATCACGCATACTACCAGCCCTTCTTAGCAGGACTACTCTCCTTCTAATACACAGTACCCGCACTTCAGTCCAAGTATGATATGTTAATCATGTATACTACCAGCACATCTCAGCAGGATCCATACATCCATCCTTCATCCATCCACTCTTTCATCCTTCCATCCAAACATCCATCCTTCATCCATCACTCTTTAGTGCCATCCACCCATCAAAATCCTCGATGCGTCATCTTGCATCTGTCATAATCCATCATCTTGCACACGCGTTGTCATTGCTAGCGATGTAAAAGTCATTGCGCAGTTGTAGCATGCGTTCTAAAAGCATGCGATGTAAAGCCTCCTGCGATGTTAAAGTCGCGCTGCGATGGCAGCGCGTGAAAAGACCGTCGTTGTAATGGGTGTTTCCCCCTCCCAATGGTCATTATCCTTCGGATTCTGCAG
Source organism: Triturus cristatus (assembly GCF_964204655.1). Lineage (NCBI taxonomy): Eukaryota > Metazoa > Chordata > Amphibia > Caudata > Salamandridae > Triturus > Triturus cristatus. The sequence goes on from NC_140593.1 coordinate 942,227,347, forward strand.
AATCTTAACACTTCCAAGCTCTTCAAACAGGCTCCATGGCAAGTTGGACTAGTAATGGCGGTCTTCAGGAGACCTCTCTACAGCAGACCTTGGAAAGTCCTCTGTCGAAGGCTAGGAGATGAGACTAGAACTGCTTGCTGGGTATTCAATCCAGCAGGGCAAGGACAACATCTTCCTCCATCTCTCCTTTATAGCAATAAACCGAGGAGCATGATGTTTTCAGACGGACATGCATTGACAGATAACCCTAGATCAATTCCTGCCTGTCCCTCCTTGGTTCCATTTTTTTTTCTTTGATGTCACCTAATCTCTGTGAGACGTGCATTAGGCTGGTCAAAATCTCACAGAGCCAGGGCCGTTACTAGGTGTTTTGCCGCCCTAGGCAAGAATTGAAAAATGCCGCCCCCTCCCTTTTACTACCATCACTCTCTCCCCCTGTCAATCAGGCTAGAAGAATTAATGCATTAGATATTTCCAAACTCATGTTTTTTGCTGCCCTCCCCCTTTTGCTGCCCTAGGTGGCTGCCTAGTCTTGCCTAATGGTAGAAACGGCCCTGCACAGAGCATGTTGTGCCAAATCCAAGATGGCAGATGCTTCATTTGCATGGTCCCTGGTTACTATGGCATTTCATGTTACAATGAAGAAATGTATCACTTCAGGAAAAACAGAGGCCGAACACCCCAGTGAGAGTGGCAACAGAATGCTAATGAGGATGTTATAAAGGAGGTTCACTCATCTTGAAGTACTTTAAACTCTTTATTGCTAACAGCATACATGCCTAATCTCCACAAGGAGCGTTGCTCACTCAACCAACTGTCATAACTGTAAAATGGAATTCAACATTCCAATAGGGTAGAACTAAGAGGAGAAGGGGGGGGGAATACAGACTGTACCATATGCGGGATATAATGCACTTATTTATACAGAGTGAAAGGAAAAGATAAATAACCACATATCATAAGGACATGTGATCGCAGAAAAATACAGCATTATTAAATACAACAGAGGACTTGCTGCGTACAAGCAGGGCATGTGAACTGAACGCTAGTGCCTAGACAGAGCACTGGAAGTATCCTTTCCCTCATCCCTATTGTAGAGGCTGCTTATTAATCTAGGCAAGGCTGGATGGCCCCAGCTGTTCCATCGCATATCTTATGTTTCCATGAGTAATAAAGGACCTTCACCTTCATTAAACTTTGTGGCAAAATGGCTGATAGAAATCAAATTTCAGATTTGGTACTTTTGGTTCAAATTCCACAAATCACTACAATATTATATTCCTGTCAGGCACCCGCCTGTAATGTATAATGAATGTGACAGTAACATTTTGGATGAGTACATGTACTCTCGGACTGGTCAGCTACCTGTGTAACTAACAAAAAGAGGCACAAACTTTGGGAACACATTTCTCCCTCACAGCTGCATAGACATGCAGTAGTGAAAGCCTAGGAAGCAGGCCTCACAGCTTAGCCGAAGTCAAAATCCTGAGTGTCCGTCAAGAAAAAACTCAGTTCAGAAATCCTGGGCAGAATGCAAGTCTTAGGCCATGTCCTGCTTCCCTTGCACCTGTCTACGCTGCATCACAGTGACTCCACCGCCTTCATTTACACAAGGAGGCTTTCAGCCATCACATCTTCTGCTCTCCATTTCTTTTTTCATGCACCCAGCAGTGCATCATATCTGGTCACTAGTTGTTTCAGGCTATACTCTCTTTCCCTTTGTTCCTTCCCTGTGTCTCATTACATCGCATGTGCAACATTACATGTGCTTTTGGACAACTTTGCTGCCTCTTCACAGCACCTTTCCTTATCATTTGTTTGAATGACTTCAACATATTGGAGAAACGTGCAACAGAGCGACGCCTTCATATTGAGTGCACAGGGCCAAACTTCCCCTAGCATGCGGGTTGGGAGGGGACTGTTAGAACTTGCACCCTTGGCGTAGTGGGGGTAGGGGTAGGGGAAGGAGAGCTGTTAGCCCAGATATCCTTGGTGTGGTTTCCCCTAACTTTTTGCCTTCAGACCTCCTGTTTTTGCTAACTGCAATGTTGCTGGCCTTAGAATTCTGCACAAGTTACAACTGGTAAAGTGCTTGTGCTCTTCTCTAAAACATGGTAACACTGGCTTACCCGCAATTGGCATATTTAATTTACTTATAAGTCAGTACTAATGTGCACTACCTGTGCCCAGGGCCTGTAAATTAAATGCTACTAGTGGATCTGCAGCACTGATTGTGCCCCCAACTTAATTAGCCCTTTCACCAGGCCTCCCATTGCAGAGCCTTTGAGTGCAGTTTTAAACTGCCTGTGAACCTTGCAAGATAAACCTCTTGCCAGTGCCACACCTTCTTTTTTAAAACATATAAGTCACCCCTAGGGCAGGCCCCGGACAGCCCAGAGGACAGGGTGCAATGTATTTAAAAAGCAGGACATGTACTTGTAAGTTTTACATGACCTGGTAGTGACAAACTCTTACATTCATTTCACTACTGCAAGGCCTTTATCTCCCATTGGATAACATTGGGATTACCTTATTGCATTTTTTAAGCCGAGCATCAAGGCTGTCGAACGTTTATTCCACCTTGTGTCTTTTTCTCCCAACACTCTACACCTCCTGTCTTTCAACTCGCTTTAAAAAGCTTCTTTCTCATACATGTGCTTCTTTCTTTGTCAGTTTTCCTATTTTTCCTTTCCACCTCCTTTCACGCTTTTCTGCTTGTCTCTTTTTTGGTCTCGGCTGCGAAGGCTGCGCTTGCGCAGTCTCGCTCCGAGATTTAATGTTTTTCTGAAGAGGGGCTTGAACCCGCCTCTCTTCTCTATTGGCTGGCCTCTTAAATGCTGGTCAGCCATTGGAGAAGAGCTTTGTCTCTCCAAACAAGCCCCGTCTTTTTCGGATTCGGGGGCGTGTTTTTTACTTTCTTTCTCTCCTCTGGAATGTAAACATTCCAGCCAATGGCAAGAGGAGAGAAAGAAAAACACGTCCCCGAATCTGAAAATGCCGCTGCGTTTCTCCGAGGCATTTCTGCTTGTTTGCTTTTGGGTCAAAGTTTGGGCTAAAACATAATCCCTCACCACTAGCAAATGATTTGCAGCAATCTCCGCCATCAACTGCTGGAACAAACTATGGGGGAGATTTACCATTTTTTCACATAGTGCACTGCAGTAGCCGCAAATGCTGCGCAGAGTGAAAATGAGAGAAGAGGAGAGCGCCCAATTTACTAAAAAAAGGCACTTTCTTCCCCTCTCCCTTGCACCGGTGCTGAAATCAGCTGCCGTGTGCCACGCAGACACCTTTGCGCCATGGTGCAAGGGTGTCTCTGTGAGTCTAGCATAGACTATGACACTGATATTTTGTATGCTGTTTTTTTATGATTTGTCTTTTGTGATTTTATCCATAAAATCGAATAAAGATTATGATGATGGAGTCTAGCATAGGTTTCGTACTGGAAAGTAACACTTCCAGTACAAAATACTATGCTTAGACTAACTTGAAACCTTTTCCCACTTTGTATGTGTGCTGTAAAGTGCAGCACACAATGAAAGTCGTAAAAGGAAGGAGAAATGAAAGCATTTCTCCTTCCTTGCGCCTACTTTAAAAAGGCGTCATTTTCTCACGCTAAACCCCATTTACTTTGTTTAGTAAATTGGGTTTAGTGTGAGAAACCTTGGGTGGTTGCATGGGAACACCCATGCTCCACACATGGTACACCCCCTTGGCACTAAGTAATGCATAGCAGCGCTATGCACTGCTTTGCATTATTTTCCCGGTATTTCCAGCGCTAATCAAGTTTAGCACTGGAAAGTATATTGGGAAAAAAATATTTTGCGACGATTTGCTTCACTTTTGTGTTGCAAAAACGGCATAAAATCTTACTGAATCTCACTCAAGTGCCTTTCGTTATTATGGCACATAGTTGAATAAGGAATCGAGAGCCCCGATTTTCAAATATTTATTCTGTGACTCAAGACAGTGTTAGGACTGTTTTTCCAACTTGAAGAAAATAAAGACAGTCATAAGACAGCTTTAAGAGACTGCGGGGCATATTTACAAGGACTTTATCTCTGCTTTTTTGGCTTACAAAGCCAAAAAAGCGGCGATAAAACCAGCGCCCTATTTACAAGAGGGTTCTAACATACATAATCGCATGTTAGCACCCTTTTTCCCAATGCCTTACTTTGCAGCTCCAATGAGATGCAAAGTGGGCGTTACTGGGCTTACCCAAGATGGACTACCTTGCAAATATCGCTGATGTTTACATCACGATATTAACAAGGCAACCCACATGATTTTAGCACACATTAGATTTTGGCGAAAACTCCAGTTTTCGCCAAAACCCGTCTGCTAAAATCCTGATTTAGCCATCCCTAACATAGGGGGTGGATTATGCTGATACGACCCTGTGGGTCGTATCAGCAAGGTTATCGCCCTTTTGCAGGGAACATCGCTGGAAAACCAGCGATGTTCCCTGCAAAAGGGCGATAACCTCACTATCTCTGGAATTTTTATCACCCTGGAGTAACGCATTGTTAATAACGCACTACCAGGGAGATAAATACCAGAGATAGCCTGCGATAATATAATTATCGCTAAGCACGGCCAGCGATAATTATCGCTGCCCGTTGTTACTATGCCCCTGCATGTCTGCCACCAGCAATGTGGCGTCAATGTCTGACCATAGACAACAGGTACCCACCATGAAACAGTGCCTGGAGGAACCCTGTTTATTGTACTGCTGTCTACACACCATGCAAATGAATATATAAATGTGCACCTCGTGCCCTAGCTCTAGTGCTCTAACCTGTTTGACAGGAATAGGGCTTGAGAAGCTTAGATGGTGCTGTCGCGTCTTTCAAACCACAATATGTGCATTGTGTGTCTTGTTCTAATTTCATGGGCTGCAGCCAGCATTTTCTGGCAGCTTTCTGTGTGTTTGTAATGCTACATATAAAACACGGGGAAAAACATTATCGAAAATTTTACTTAAGCGAAGCTGCTTGTTCGTAAATATGAAAAGGAGTGGTATACAACGCCCCAAAAAAAAACAATGCTACATATATCCATGACCATATCACCAAAGAGAATTGATGGTCGAATTCCAGTTTCGAAGGGAATTTGGCTTCTGATTATTATTTACACATTGGAAGACAGTCAATCATTTGCTCTGCTTGGAGTTATGGCATAATTTCACAAATATTGACCCAACCAATAAGTCTGGCACTTGAAGATTGTGAAAAGGATTGAATTTGGTGATTTGTTTGCACATTTTATTTTATGTGCCCATCAACGTGCACTTGACATAGGGCATTTAAATGAAACTAGGGAATGGTGGGAATGTGTTTTGGAACATTAGCTTTTACGTATTTGCACCTGATACAGTTCAATGATATAAGTTTGATATAGTACGGCAGTATACTTCATATTAATAAGAAGCAACCCTAGGATCGTCATTTGTGGGAAGTCAATTGAATATTTTGTTTAATGGTTCAGATGTAGGTTCTATGGCAAACTCAAAGCTCCATATTTGCCCCAATAGGAGTTCCATATTGACAGATTTACCGATGTTTGTATACACATGCATACATTTAAGTATGAATGAATGGATTGGAACATCTCTAGTGAGACCCTACATCCTAAGCAATAAAGTGACATACAAAGAATTCTACGTAAGGAAGGTTTCAATATCAATACCTATTACATGGGTACTCACAAACCTTTTCCTAGGGGCCAAAAAGTATGGTCTGTGGCGTGACCAAGGTCCACATTAAGGCCAGCAGTGTGCATGTCATGTGAGTGTTAGGTGGGCATAGAGGAAGTGAAGCATGTACAAGGTGTGGACAGTGAGCTGTAAAAGTATTTTGAGGGTTTTATTCCATTCTACCCTCTAAATTAAGCCCCTAGTCTCTAGAAGAGCCATAGTTTTGACAAAACTGTGCTATGCTGCATCTGAGTTGCTATCATTCTACCACAGCCTGGGTCAAGCTTTCTCTTCTTGCTATTGCTACCTTCAGTGAGTCAAGTGTATAAAGGTAGAAGCTTCATTATCGAATTAGAATGAAATAGAATCTTAAGCCTCACAATTTCTGATTCATTTTCGGTCAGATGTGCAAATATTAGGAATACCTATTTGCTAATTAAGATTATCTCCAAATAACAATTTGGAAATCGGTATTCGTAATGTATGAATTTTTTAATTCCTATATAGTGATTCGTATTAGGTCACAAATCGACCTACCTCATGAATACCGAATCGCAGATGCAAATTGAAATTCACTAACAAGTTACTAAATCACTTTTTGTCTTTTGTACATTAGAAAAAGCATTTTTGTGGTCCCAAACCCCCGATTCTTTGAATTGTGCCATTTGCGACAGCAAAAATGCTTGGTACATCTGGCTCTTAGTTTCTTATATGTAAACTTCAGAAGTGTTTACAAATAGGCTCAGTTAAGATAGCGAGAGATCAAAAATCCTAGCAAAAGGACCCCCGGAACAAGGTGTGCAAATCGCTGAGGTGGGTTGAAACAAACACCCAAGCTCCACCTCTAGACAGACAGTGGGAAGTTTTTGCCATGGCTGTACCAATTTGCTAAAATATGCTGGTTGTGAACTCTGTATTTGAAGCCTTTTTTTAGCAGATATATCTAAAACTTATCTAAAACCCAATACTGGTAGGTACCATATGTTGCGAAAGCAGGACTGTACCCAAGCAATCACTTGATTTGAACAGTGGGAGAGAGCACATCTTATAGTCCACTCACCAAAAACGTTAGTGTAGTGGGAACGTTATGAACCTTCAAACAAGGAGTTCTTGACAGTGGTGTTGGTACTCCTGCTTCTCCAAATTGCTTGATGATAGTCAAATCATATCCTTCCTCTGCCCCCTTAAATACCATTATGTGATGGAGGTGGGTGAGCCACTGAAGGTTCAAGCCCAGCATGAGCCAAGTAGCTGGCTGTGGCTCATCTCTATCTTGTCTTTAACCCTCAGGCCAAAATGAGCTGAGACTTCATGTAGCTTCCATCTGCCACACATGCTTTAACCTCATACCCCAAGAATTTAAGGAGACAAATAATTAACTTATGATACAAAAGAAGAGAGGGGAAGTGTTTCCGTCTAGTCACTTAATTGCATAATGTGAAAACAGAAAAACTGGGATTAACCCCCAGCTTCTTCATGAGTGTACGATGCTAGGCAACTCTTTTATTTCGCTTTGCCTCCTTTTTCTTCATTCTCACATATGAGAGCACCTTGAAATACACGAGTTCAGGATGTGCGCTTTAGAAACCCTTTTTGTGCTTGATTTAACAAACTATAATGTTGTCCATGTAGAACAACAACCTAGGCAATCAAGAGGGTGCATATTACCTCTGACTTGGCTCTTGCTTCACAAATGATGTTGTGAGGGTGGGGGAGGCATAAATGTTTTAATTTCATGTTTGAAAATGATCATTTCTAAATAATACTTCTCAGTGCAGTGATGTAATCTGATGTATTAAGGTGAAACTCCACTACATGTGAATGAAATACTCTTGAGTGGAGTGGGGGGAGGTGAAGGTAAAGTTCTGTGCATAGTATGGTCCTGGTAGACGATCGGCCATTGAGTTTTCTTATCACTAGCAGACTAGGTGTGCCTTGAAGAGATGGGTTTCTGCTGCTTTCTAAAGTGAAGGAGTGATGGAGAAGGCCTGGTCAATAGCAGGATGTTGTTGCACATTCCAGAAGCAAGGCTTGTCTTTTGGTATTTTATTGCATATACTGAGTTGCTATCCTGGGTGAACTCTAAGGGTCAGATGTATCAAAATGTCATGCTATGCAGTACAGCAAGACACATTGCTGCACTGCGTTGCGTGACAGGAAGAGGGCAGGAATGCTCTATGTTTAACATTATATGGTGCATTCCTGTCTTCTCCTTGCGCTGACTCACTATGTGCTGCCTAGCGCCAAGGCAGGCACCCTTGCACCACGCAGGATAGATTTTGTGCAGGAAGGGACACCTTCCTGCACAAAAACAATCCCTTGAGGCTTTTTTCTTTTTTTATGTGTGCTGCAGTATGCAGTATGCAGCACAGATAGAAAAAGGAATAAACACTGAGAAATAAAGTTATTTCTCCTCGTTATGCCTCCCCTGGGAAAGTGTAGCAGGTCTACCACTCATGGTATACCTGGGAATTCACCAAAATCCATGGGTGGATGTGTGGGAACATCCATGCTCCACCCATGGAATGCCTCCCTGGGCAGAGTATTGCAAGGCAGGGACTTTATCTACCTTGCGTAACTCCATATTTTTCAAGTCATGCAAGGGCCTACTAGGTGGTATTGCGTGGCCTGGCAAATATCATTCTAGGTTTTGCATTGTCCTGCATCCCCTTGTGTGGCGCAAGTGCAAATCAAAACCTATGATAAATAGGCCCCTGAATTTCCCCACCAAGTTTGGTGGTGCAATTGTAGAGTCCGTCATGGTTGCATATCTTTAATCATTTGGGGCCATATGTAGGAAGCCAAATACCGGTCGGTAACGGACGATTTTCGGTAAATATCCCGTTACCGACCGGTATTAAGGCTTTTGCTATGTATGGGGCATATTTCAGGATTCGGTAATTTACCGAATCGGTAAAATTACCGATTCGGTAAATACCGAATCCTGAAATGATATGTCGGTAACACTCAAATGAGTGATGTCTAGGAAAAAGAATTCGGTATTTGGCACCAAATATAGGTTGGTGCTAAATACCGAATACATTGCAAAAAGCAATATTTTGCTGAAATTAGAGTGCCATGTGGCAGACATACATGCCCTTAGGGCATGTATGTCCGCCACATGTGCACACCTGCAGGAATCAGGGGTGCAACAGGGTGTCAATGTGACACCCTGCCACCCTTGAATGTGCTTCCCCCATTACCGAATCGGTATTTACCGATTCGGTAATGGTAACTGGCTACCCATTGATTCCTATGGGCCTCCTGGCCCATAGGAATCAATGGGAAGGTATGCATCATTACCGAATCGGTAAATACCGATTCTAAATTACCAACCCTTTCCGAATCGGTAAATATTACCGATTGATTACCTACATCACATTTACCGATTCATAAATACCGAATCAGTAAAATTCGGTATTTATGAGTCGGTAAATGTGACCCTACCTACATATGGCCCTTGATGAGTTGATTGATAGCATGCAGGACACTCTGAAGTGGAGATGGGGAAAACCTGAGAATGCCCATGAATAGATTATCATCACCATCTAGAAAAGACAAGGGTATTGGCAGTGATTCTCCAGTCCGATTTGAGTAGGTGTGGATTTACGTTTTTTCAGAAGCAATAGTTTGAGTCAGTCTGCTTAAGTTTCTTCCTAATGTGGGTTCTGAGCAAGAGGTCACCATCTTGTGCGTGTGAAGAAAAAAGATGCGAATCATTTTAACTCATGTTGAAGAGTGATTCCTGGTTGGGCTTTTTAGTCCTACCTTTGATAAGGATACATTTGGTCTTTGTTATAAGTGGATATGTAAACATTAACATTAACATCCTTTAGTGAATGTTATGAGGATGCTTGTGGACCAGGTGACAAGAAGAGTTTAGTATTGTAATGGCTTAATACTAATTCTCAATAATGTTTGCATCTTTTTAAGACAATAGCATAAGAGTCTTTTACAAAATATGTATTACCTATGTCCTATGTCTGATTCATCTTCAATGAGATACGGTCTGGAAAGCAGTCAGCCTTTCCAAAGGGCCTGAGGCAGACAATGAACACATGTACTAAGTAAACAATGGTTTATTTGTTTGGAAACTATAATGAAGGTCCATTGTGTTATTATGGAAGAAAGTGCCAAAGGGTATGGTTTAGGAGGATTCTTAACTACTGCTGGTTTATTTGAGTCTATGTCCTGTAATTAGAGAGGTTGGCAAAATATAAAATATTTGGCCTGATTCACAAGGAAAGTCAAAAATCTGCAAACTCGATTAGTACTCCTGATCACAGGTGCACATTTTCAATTTTTCCGAATTCTGAATGATGCAGAGAAGTACACCTCCTTTCGTTATAGCTATCCCGGCATGCTGCTCATAATACGATGTGATATTTTGCTTGCCATTGCTTTTTTTCCAAATGCCAAGTTATTCCTTGAAAACAGTGTTGTTGTCACAAACTCAAAGTCAAACCAAGCCCTGATTCTCTCACTTTCCACCACTTTCCTAGCATGCACTACTGAGTAATTGTACACATTCATGGTGTACAATTATGCTGAAATAAATGGATTACCAGTTGGTAGGTCAACTACTGTGAATGCTTAGTAGCTGGGCATTAATGTCAATAAATGCTAACAAGCATTGGCAAAGTCAATACATTTTGCCTGTGTTAGCTCTTGACACTGTTTTGTAGCCATTCTGTACAGCAAGGTGGATGCGTTGCACTGTGACTAAAAATCATTTATAGAAGTGCTATGGTGTATTATTACTGGAGGCATCATAGTTCTTTTTTTATTATTATATTTAGCCATGCTGTACAGTTTGAACAGAAAACAATGGCAGAGCCAATAGTCTCAAAGGCACAACACCCCTGTGGTTCTGAGCGAATTAGTTACTCTCCCCAAGTGTAAAAAGAACATAAATATTACATTTGGCAAAAAAATATAACATAAAGAAAGCAATTGTGCCAATGTCCATGTCTTAGTGAACATATATTTAGAAGTAGATAACCTCTGTTGTCACAATAAACATCCATTTCAAAGGATAAAAGAGCTTCTTTGAAGTGTTTGTGGCATAGTAAAACATAGCTACTAATGGCAAGAGGTTCAACAAGGATGGCAGGGAAGAAGAAAGCGTAAAAGTAGTCCTCAATCATAGCGTGATCAGCGGAAGGACAGCAATCAAGCTGAAGCAATCAGTACTTGGTCCATGCTCCAGCTCAAAGTAAAGGAAGTGAAGCCAGCATGTGCTGGCCAATTAGAAGGCAGCAAATAAGTGTGACAATGAAGCCAAAGAATGGTAAGCAATGGGCAAGCTGCAAGCCCCTTGTTTTTTATATCTCTCACAAGCAAGAGTGCTGTTGCAGACAAGCCCTCAAAATATTTATAAGTGGGCACATTTTTTCACCCTTGAACCAATGCTTTCTGAAGCTTTGGCTATGTAAATATCCTTTGCAACCAAGGATGTTTGAAGCTTTGGGTATGTAAATATCCTTTGCAAACATCTGTGGGCTCTTAACTCTCCTCCAGAAAGCTACAATGGGCCAATCTCCTTTGTTTCTATTTGTGCTAACATTGAGGCCTGTTTAACTACGATAATTTCCCCAAAAATCTCCCATCTCTTATTCTGTATCTGAGGTAATATCTAATATTCATTGTACAGTGCTGCAGAAGACGGTTTAATCGGCAGTTTAATATAATAATAAATACTAATAACAACTAAAGAGTGCTAAGAAGATGGGCAGTGTGCCTCTCATGTTAGGTGGGAAAGTAGGGCAATCCTGTATAACAGTGTGGTTCTGGTTCAGTTCTGGGTACAATTAAAGGAGGGGCCACTGATGAGCTAGGGCTCTGCCATCTTCCCCTCTACTTTGAAGCTTATTAAATGAAGAACAGTAGCTCCGCATAATGAAGGGGAGGTGCTTTAACACAGTACAGGCACTAATAAAATGCTAAATGTGCCTTTCTTCTAACTATTCATTGCATGAAGATTAATTAAATGTAGAAAAAGAAAATGCAATAGACTAGTAAACAAGATAAGTCTTTCGAAGTCTCAGGCATCGTTTGGCTCTCCTTATAAATGTGGTAGCTTGGCCACCTCTACCCATCCAGGTTGGGATTTTTTTCTGCTGCACATTATTGTGGGAACTATTTATTTCTCTGTTTTGTTCTTGAACACTTGAACAATCATCGTGAAACACCACTAATACTGTTTGGTGAAAGGTTTCACCTCACTAGTACTAGTTTATCACCTGCATACAGTAATCAGCAACTAAAGGTGACCAGTTTACCTTTCCAAACTGAGTGCCATAGTGCGGCACCACGTTTGGCACTTTTTACAGTGGCTTTTGATCCTTTTGAGCTAGAATCACTTTTATGTTGAAATGTGCAAATTACGTAGCAGGGGGCATGGCATGATTGAAGGGCGCTGCGGGTCGAGGTGCATTTAAGGGGTGGCATGTGTAGTGGTGTGGGTACAGGGCAGGAATCATCAGATCTCACAGTTTGGCATTATGAATAGTAGGCTTTATTTCCATTTAACAATTATTATTGCAGGGAGAGCGCCGGGGAACGTCTGACTCGTTCGCGGGCTCGGCGCTTACTATCGGCTTACAAAATGGCCGCCGCGTGTCTACGTCATCACACAAGTGAAGACTAGAGCGCAACTCTACATATCTCCCCTTTTTTACGGATAACAAAATCAACAAGACTACTTTTACTTGCTTGCATACTCCCTTCCGTCTCCCATCTCAAAGTCTCTAAACCTCGAAGGTCTCACCACCGTCCTTCCGGTCCGAGTGCATCTCACAGGGGTGCAAGTGGCGTGATCGGCATCTCCCCATTCGGTACTTGGGGGAACTCCCTTGTTGGGAGATCCACTGTAGTTTTCCAAGAGTTCTGAGGTACCCAGTTCACTACCATCATGTGCTTCTGCATCTCCTCCCCTTTCTCTTGGGCTGCCTGTGTTAGCGTCCACCGGGATGGTTTCAGCACCTTGTGTCCGGGACGGTATCACCTGTCCTCTTTCCCTTCCGTTCCATTGCATGATCTTGTTGCACTTGGACATTCGGTCCTGTGACCACACCTTCCCGTCACTAAGTAGGGCTGACCGGTTATAAACTTCTTCCACCTGCAACGGTGCACTAAATTTACTGTCAGCTTTTTTCCGTAACTGGGCCAGTTTGACTCGAACCCACTCTCCTCGCTCTAGATCCATCTCTTTGACATTTTTCCTTTTGTTGTAGTGTTCCGCATATATCCTCTGTGCTTCCTCTAGATTGTGGCGTACTACGGCGGGGGACCACTTGCTCGTGATGGTGCGCTCCTTCCAGGCTACATTATCTTTCGTGAAGGGGTCTCTACCCCTTAGGCTCTGGAAGGGGCTGTACCCCGTGCTGGTAGGTGTGATCCTATACGCCCATAACATTCTCTTCAGTTCCTTTTCCCAGTCTTTTCCACTCGCAATCGCCGCCTGTACAGACCCCATAATGACTCGGTTAAATCTTTCGGCCAGACCATTCCCTGCAGGGTGGTATATAGACGTGTGTTTAATCCTAATGCCATTCCTTACCATGTAGGTGTTCCATTTTTTTATACAAATTGGGGCCCATTGTCACTTAGGAGGGAGCGTGGAATACCTTCTCTAAGGAAGACAGCCGTTAGGAATTTTAATATTTTGTCCGTATCCATGTCTTCTTGTACATCCACCTCCGGCCACTTGTAGTACCTATCAACAAGTACCAACACATATTTTTGGATTCCCTGATTGTCCAATATTGGGCCTAGGATATCTATGGCTAGGTCCTCTCATGGGTTCTCTGGTATGTCAAATTTCCCTAGGGGTGGTCGCATCAGGCTCAGCGACTTGTCCGCTTTTTGGCATTGGGTACACTCCCGCACATGCCTCTCTATCTGGTTGTCCATCGCCGGCCACCAGTACATCTGCTTTGCTCTCATTTTAGTCTTTACGATGCCCAGGTGGCCCTCGTGGATGAGAGTTAGAAGGTGAGGGATCAACTTGTTGGAGGGAACTACTTTCTCTCCTCTCCTCAGGAAAATCCCTTGGTCACAACAGACAACTCTTCTCTCACTTCGAAGAATTTCCTGAGCGTTGCCTCCATGTGCCTCTTTTCCGGCCATCCTCTTATAATGCATTGCTTGACTGTTTCTATGTCTGTGTCTGTCTCGTACGCTTCCCTCCACTCTTGCTCGCTTATCACTTGTTCGTGATCTTCCATGAACGCCACTTTAATGTCCTTGTCTTCCGACGTCTTTGGTGCTTCCTCCATGGCTGACGCTCGACTAAAGTAGTCGGCTACTTTGTTCCTTTGTCCTGGGATGTGCTCCACATCATATCTGTAGTCTAACAATTTCAACGTCATCTTCGCGATGCGGGGCGTCGCTGTGGCATGTCCTGATGACGTGAGGACTTTGATCAGGGGCTTGTGGTCCGTCCTCAGCTTGAATCTCGTGCCCCATAGGAACTGACAGAACTTATCCATGGCCCAGACTACTGCCAGCATTTCTTTTTCTATGACTCTGTACTTTTGCTCCGTGGGAGACAGCGATCTGGATGCGAAGCTGAGGGTAGACAGTTCTCCTCCTTCCGATTCCTGCATAAGGACTGCTCCCAGGCCCCGCTCACTGGCGTCTGTCGTCAGTACTGATCCGGCTCGTGGGTCGTATCCACTCAGCGGGACGGCTGTGCTGATATCCGTTTTTATCCTCTGGAACTCCTCTTGTGTTTCCTTAGTCCACTCGAATTTGTCCTTGTTCCGTATAATTTGTCGCAAGTGGTGTGTCTTCGTAGCGAAGTGCTGTACGAATTTGCTATAAAACTCGGCCATGCCTAGGAACGACCTTACTTCCTCCTTGGACTTGGGCGGTGGAGCATCGCATATCGCCTTGACATTGGACTGTTTGGGGGTGATGCCTCGGTCACTGATCACATGCCCCAAGTACGTGGCTGACGTCATCCCAAACCGGCACTTCTCCCATTCTGCCGTGAGTCCGTTGCGTTACAGCACTTGTAGAACTTTGGACAACTTGGCGTCATGGTCTGCTTTGTCCATGCCCATTATCAGGATGTCATCTTGAAAATATTGCACTCCTTCTACCTTGCGAAATAATCTGTGCAAAAGCTTCTGAAATACGGCTGCCGCCGAGGCCAGTCCTAATGACATTCTGCAGGACTGGTAGCAACCAAAGGGAGTTATGAAGGATGTTAGCTTCCTGCAGGTACTGTGTAGTGCGATCTGGTGGTAGGCGGACGTGAGATCAATTGGCGAGAACCACTTCACTCCTTTGGTTTTTGCTAGCATCTCGACTATCCTTGGCAAGGGAAACCGTTCTATGGTGATATTTTTGTTCAGCTCCCTCAGGTCCACACATAGACGTATTTTTCCATTTGGTTTCATGGCGACCACCAATGGAGCCAACCACTCGGCGCTCGTTATCGGTTCTATGATGCCGTTTTCTTCCAGCCTATGAAGTTCTTGTTGCACCTGTTCTCTGATAGCCAGCGGGATGTTCCTCACCTTGTGACACACTGGTTTGGCATCCATTTTGAGATCGATCCTGTGCGTGAATTTTGTTAGTTTTCCCATTTTGCCCCCGAACACGTTGGGAAACTCTGTCTTCAGCATTCCTGCCTCTGGTCGTTGTTCGTCGCCGGTCATTAAGACTAGTGTAATACCACTTAGATTCAATTGTATACCTAAATCTCCTTGGTCTATCCGTCCTAGGACCGATGGACCTTTTTCTGCCACATATAATTTGCAACTGGCGTGTCTGGCTTGAATTCAAACTTCAGGCGGCAGTATCCTACCATCGGGATGGGGTCTCCTGTAAATGTGACAGGGCGGATGTCTGGAGGCTCCAGATGGTCACCAATGTGGTTCTTGAACTGTTCTTCCCACACGTTGTGTTGTATTATGGTATAGGGGGATCCTGAATCAGCTACCATCTGTATTGGTACTCCTCCAATCACCAGGTCACATTGTGGTTTCTTTGATCGGTTGCAATTTATTCCCAGTACATGTTCGTCTATGCATAGCACGCTGTCGTCATCATCCTCATTTTCCATTTCTTCCTCCTCCTCTTGTGCGATATATTTGACGGCAATTTTCTTCTGCATGCGGCGACATACTTTCTCATAATGCCCTATTACTCCGCAAAACATGCATTTGGCTTTGAAGGCCGGGCATCGCTTGTCGTACGCTGGGTGTGACACACTGCCACACCTGTAGCACATGTCCTTGTCCTCGATGCCTGGTTTCCTCGCCGGAGACGGCCTGGGCGTCCACTTGGTCTGTGTCCTTGTGTCCCCCGCTGCTCCTTTGCCTCTCTCCAGCGGTTCTGCTTCCGTGACTTTGTTCACCATGGGCCTCGGGGTAGCCTCCTTTTTCGCTGCTTCTGCGCATCTCTTCGATAACTCCGCCTTTTTCACCATGGCTATCACCTCCTTTAATGTCGCATCGCCGTTGACCCACAACTTGTCCTGTATCGTCGAGTTGGTGGTGTGCATGACTATTTGGTCTTTGATGAACTCATCATGCAACGTGCCAAATTTACATGTGATGGCTAATTTCCTCCATGCCGCTACGTATTCGTCTATGGACTCCCCTTCTGCCTGCTTTCTTTGTTGGAAGTTATATCTATCAATGGACGTGCATACCGCTGGTCTGTAGTGCTTGTTTAAGTCATCTATCGCGTGCTGGAACACGTCGTCATCTGCCGCCTGCCTCGGCGTGGGGACTATATTCTGAAATACTCTGATTCCTTCCGGTCCCAGATTGTGCAGCAAAATCCTTTTCTTCCTTTTGCTGGGGAATGCTTCTCCTGCCTCGTCTTCCCGGGCTTCTACATAATTCATGAAGTATTCTCTCCAGTCCTCCCATTTCATCGACGGTTCTCCCGGTTTGGGTAGGAAGGGGATCGGTGTCGTGAGTGAGGATGGTTGGGTGCACATTTCCGCTCTTCCCCTCGGTGACTCGTCTTCTCCCCTTGGACTGCCTGGCGCACTTTGTCTCTGCCGGCGTAGGGGGCTCTGGTGTGCCGCCGCTCCGCCGCCACTACTTTGCTCTGCCTGCTCCGCCAGGGCCCCCCTCTTCCTTTTTTTCGGCTGGTGCCTAGAGGGTCGCTATTAATCGTGCGCCCCCCGTGCTTCAGTGGCCTGAGAGGATCACAGCCCTCCCCCGCACTGCCTGCAAAAGTGGTGTGCTGCCTTGGTTGGATATGACTGATGTGTCGCTCCCCCCTTTATGCCACGTGGCTTGGACTCTTGCTGGTGGCTCTGGGTTCGCCCTGTGCGATCACGACGTGTAAGCACCCATTAAGTGGTGCTCAAGGCCCAGGCGTCCCCTCTGCCGCGCTCTCCCTCCTGAGTACCTGTGTGGGTCTATTGTGCAGCTTCCCTCATTCCTCGCCACGTGGTCTCAGTGTTCAGGCTCTCTTCGGTCTTCCCTGTTTTTTTCGATCCCTGTCCTCGTCACCATTTGTAGTGGTGTGGGTACAGGGCAGGAAACATCAGATCTCACAGTTTGGCATTTTGAATAGTAGGCTTTATTTCCATTTAATAATTATTATAGCAGGGAGAGCGCCGGGGAACGTCTGACTCGTTCGCGGGCTCGGCGCATACTATCGGCTTACAAAATGGCCGCCGCGTGTCTACGTCATCACGCAAGTGAAGACTAGAGCACAACTCTACAACATGCACCAGGACTGGAGCCGCCTCTTTGCCCTGCATGTGTCCTGGAGTCACCGGAATTGGTCACCACTGGCTTCGTTGTCGTGGTCGTCAGCCATGTTTTTGAAGAGAGAGTTCAGCAGAGGATCGGTGCGGGACCGGGACGCGGTGGAGGGGACCGCCATTGCGTAGCCATTCTTTGTTGTAGGTTTTTGTAAAATTGTGTGCATGCTTTTTTTCATTGTTTCTTGTGAGTTAAGTTTGTTCTGTGCACAACCGGGAGCTGGTGAGTTTCGCCAGGTGCAGCAAGTTTTTGTTTGGATTGTGAGTCATTCGTCCGTTGCTTGTTTCTTATTGTCATTTGGTGCTGCAAGCGCAGCTATTCGCTTGGGTTCAACATCGCAAATAGTGAGCTGGTAAGTCTCACCGGGTTGCGGATGCGGCATTTTGCACATGACGTTGTAGTGCTCCCCTTAGCATGGGTCTCAGCCAAGATCAAAACATGTAAGTATGCTTCAAGGGGCTGCCTCGGAGCAGGGGGCTGTTTACACTTTACCAAAGTCTGTATCTTGCAGCCGGGGGTCAGGATCCGAGCGGTGGTAGGGGCATATTACCAAGGACATACGATGATTATCGCAAATAGCGCTTAGCGCGATTTACATTATCACCGTCTATCGCTGGATACCTGCGCCAGGTTATCGGCATATTAGCAATGTTTTTCACCGAGGGGATGTGAAATCCAGCGATAGAGGGTGTGAACCTGCATTAACGTGTGAAAAGCAGCGATAATTATCCTGCGATCACAAAATCCTTGATAATAGGCAGGTGTCGACCTAGCCTTGCAATCCACCTCCCATGTCACAGATAGCTAAGTAGAAATTTTAGCAGGAGTAAAGAT
Source organism: Triturus cristatus (assembly GCF_964204655.1). Classification (NCBI taxonomy): domain Eukaryota; kingdom Metazoa; phylum Chordata; class Amphibia; order Caudata; family Salamandridae; genus Triturus; species Triturus cristatus. The sequence goes on from NC_140593.1 coordinate 942,245,617, forward strand.
CCAGCGTTAAGGGGCATTAGCTCAACTTCTTTCGTCGCTTCGCGGCTCTGGGGCACCCTTGTAAATATCGCGATGCTGTGTTAGCGATGTTTTACAAGGATATTATGTGAGGAACGCCTACTTTGCATCTAATTAGGGATGCAAGGTGAGGAGTTCGGAAAATGGCAGCTAACATGCGCTAATGCATGTTAGCGCCGCCTTGATGATTGTGCGATATTAAAATCGACGCTTTTTCGGCGCTATGTGCCGAAAAAGCGGCAATATGTGTCTTGATAATATGCCCCGAAATGTTTACATGTGGTTTACTGGCTGCCCGCGGCACCGGTGACAACAGTGGATGCAAGAGCTGTCACATATCACACCGGTACAGGAGTACTCGGCACGCCCGTTGATTCTGGGCAATTCATCTCACCCGTAATTAAATAGCTCTGTGGTCTGTGCCCTCCATGCAATGGGACGTAGCTGAAAGGAGCGGTGCTGTTAGACCATAGGGCCATTAGGCAGAACCTGACCTTTCTCAGCTTACAGTACTTCCATGGATATTTATGTTGATTCATGCTAAGCTCTCTAAGGGGCATATTATCAAGGTTATGCGATAAACATCGCAAATCGCTTTTACCATTATCGCCGACTATCACTGATACACATTGCCGCGTTAGTGGCGTATTAGCAACGCTTTGCTGAATGGCGATGTGAAAACCAGCGATAGACGGCAATAATCGGCAATTGCGCGTGAAATCAAGCAATGGTTTTACAGCGCTAAGGGAATGCTTGATAATATGGGAGTGTGGACTTAACCTGTAAATCCACCTCCCATATTACAGATAGCTTAGTCAGGATTTTACCAGGCGTTAGAGTCCGGCGAAAACTGCGGTTAGCGTGGCTTTTTTCATCGCTTCGCGGATCTGCTCCATGCTTGTAAATATCGCGAAGCCTTGTTAGCGATTATTTACATGGAGTAATGGTCAGGAACGCCTTCTTTGCATCTCATTAGTGTTGTCTATCGCTGAGATGCGTGGCGTTACAAAAACGGCAGCTAACATGCGCTAATGCATGTTAGAGCAGCGTTGTTGATAGGGAGATAATATTATCGCAGCTTTTTTGGCTTTTAAAGCCAAAAAAGCGGCAAAATGTCCCTTGATAATATGCGCCTAACTCTTTAGTCAGGAATAGAGCTTTTACTCTTTGTTCTGGTGCGGCTCCCTTTGGTTGTTGTTGTTCCGTTTAAGTGCACAACTCGGCATTATCCTTTGGGTGAAAAGCAACATCCACTTGCAGGCCTGAGCCAGCACTTCACTTTCAAAGCAATTTCATGGCCAGTCCACTGGCAGGAGCGTGGCCTCCCCCCTGCAGGTCAGGCAGGATCGTGCATATGTTTATCGGAAGTCTGTCTAGTGGAGAGCTGAGATAGTTCAGTGGGCTGGGCGCCTGCGGCCAAGATCTGTGGGAGGACCTGGTCTGACAGTGCAGGATGGACTGTTCCCATAGGGAGCAGGGTCAAGACTGATTTGCATATGGCTGGGTCTAAACTGGAATGGCCCTGGGAGCAAAAAAACTATGAATTTAGGCCCAGATCTCTGTACTGGGGAGAATGTTTTTGACATTGTTCAACATTCTGTCCATCAATTGTTCTTTTTGCATTTGTCACCCCGAGTGGGATGGGTATGCCCAGACGTGGGTCCCGTGCTCTCCATGCCAATGGAATCAAGATAGCCTGGCTGATGAGAGCTAATACCCCGCAAACAGTCCCAGGATGCTTGTTTCCAGTCCAGAGAGGACCTGGCCTGGCAGTTGGGGCAGGACTGTTCTCATAGAGATCAGGGTCAAGACTGATTTGCATATGGCAGGGTTTAAACTGGAATGGCATGGGGAGATAAAAAACCAAGAGATTTAGGCCCAGATCTCTGTACTGGGGTGAATGTTTGACTTTGTTCAACATTCAGTCCATAATTTGTTCTTTTTGCATCTCTTTGCCAGCATCAGTTCAGGGAGTGAAAGTATACAGAATGAGGGTGGTTCCTTTGGGTGACTCTTGTGTCTGGGACCCGGGTGCCCCCTTAGCTCCTGGAGATAGCCCGCTGGCACAACCCCCTGGTGCTTATGTTTGGAAACTCAGTGCATTTTGGAGGTGCACCCGATTTCTCAGGCAGCAAAGATTACATGCACTGGGCTGTGTTACATGGCCATCACAGTCAATTATTAGTTACAAATTATTTTCTTTTACAGCAGGATCATACAAGTTCTGCACATTATCAGAGGCTCGCACTCAGAACAGATGCTGTGCCTTGTAATGGTTAGCAGTGCTGCATAGTGGTTAAGTATGGGGCGCTTGGTGGTACTGGGCCAAATACATTGGTGCTAGCGCAATTCTTATTTGGGTACCAGAGGTTCTGTTCAGGAAAAGGAGCGATGGTATGAAATAGCACACCATCCATGGTTGTGTTTCTGGTACTGTATATATCCACAGAATAAATCAACCACAAGTATTTCAAGAGAAGGCGAATAAGAACCTTCGCAAAGTATCGTTAGCCTCAAAATATTGAGCAAAGGTGTATGCTTAAGTCAATGGCATGGCGATTTATTTTGTGCCCTGGTTCCAAAGACTCTGGGTGAAGCCAGTAATTCAGGGGAAGTTTGGGGCGCATGTCAGGATTAGGTGGAAATCAATGATATAGCCTCTCAGCAACCCTTAAAGTGCCTCAACCATTAGTAAGGAGGAAAGTGTCTGTGATTCTCTTCTTCGCGGTCTGAGTGGAGTTAGGGATCCAAACAAGGATTTTAGCGTGCAGAGGGCCATCAAGGAATGGGTGCACTTGGTCCAGTTGGCACAGGACAGCAGGAGACCTATTGATGTAACTAGGCTGTCACGCATTGTGGACATTTTTGCCCTGGGGCTGCTTGTCCCAATACAACGTGTGGCTATTTAGTCTGGCTTACATTCTCTCTTTCTTTGGGGCATTCAGAATCTAAGAGTTGGTAGCGACCTCTAAGGAGGGAGAGAATATGTGGATCGATGTTGCTGATATAATCTTGTCAAGGGGCTCCTTATGTGTGAGGGTGGGGAAGCCGAAGACAGACCCTATAGGCAGAAGGACATGGGTACACCTCTGTGCAGGTCTGGGAACCACTTACTACCCAGTGGTCTGACGCAGGACTTCCTTCGATTTGCCCCCTAAGCAGAAGTACCAATCTGTTGGTGCATTCAGATGGTGCATCACTCACTTCAATTCATGTGGTTATTCAAACACTCTTTGGCCCTGCCGGGTAAAGAGATTGTGCACTTAAGCTCCCACTCTTTCCCCAACGGCTTAGCCACTACTGCAGCAGCATTGGACCAATCCTTCGAGACCTCTGAATGAGTAGGTAGATGGAGGTCATCTTGCTTCAAGCGTTACATCAGGCCTCACTTGACCTAGGGGACAGGCAGTTGCCTGGCTGACTGGACAGATAGCTCGGGTAACAGTTCTCTCTTGCCTTTTTTCCACAGTCTATGAACGCCGGCTGGTGAATGTTTGCTGGTTTGGTCCTTCATTTGTCCGTAGAGAGGGCGATCATTTTCATGGATCCAAGCTCGAGAGGGCACAACTGGCTGCAGGAGTCGAGCATCATTGCATGGGTATGGAGGGGCTCAGATTGGAGAACCATTTTTAACTCCTCTGGATGGTGCTCAAGGAAGGTGGATTTCCCACCCCAGATGTTCTCATTTTCCTTGCTGCAATCAATGACATGGTACTGTTGGGGGGTGGGTGGGTCTGAGGGCTCTATTCCCAGCTCTTTTTAAAGTGAGGAAGTGACTACCCAATGTTGCAAGTTTGAGGTCAGAGGTTATACCGCAGTGAGTCTGGCCCGGGGGAGGGGAGGGCGCCCGTCAGGGCTGTGAATGATTCAGTGTAGAAGCTTAATAACTCAGAGCAAAAAATGATGGCTGGTTCCTCTACGAGCATGATGCCGCACAGTTTGATCCAGTTATCCAGGGTGGAGTTGTTCCATAATGATGGGGATCACTTGTCTTTCAGGGGCAGGAGCTCTTTATTCAGACTAGCTTGGGGGCCATTGCCAAATTCTGCCAGCGACCTCCTCGCCCTGTGACGGAGTCCCTGGCAGAGAGTAATGGTGGATACCCAAGATTTGGACTCTTTTACTGGACTGACCCCTTGGCAGGGTGTTGTTTGTGTGGGCACAGGGCTGATGGGAGGGCAACTGACCTGCTGGTGGTCCTAGACCCTTCTGCCCTACCCCGCATTGTCTGGAGTGGAACTTTTGGTGGTTTCGCCTGCTAACAGGTACCGCTACAGTGCACTATGCGGTGCCCTGGTGTATGTGTTAGCATGATACCCCTCTAGGATAGTGGGGGCGTGTTGATCTCCTTACTAAAGTCCGTCAGCCAAATGTGTTCTTCACCAAATAGCTCATGGTTTCACCAGGTAGAGGTCCTGGGAGATGTAGCACGATTGGGGCTTTTTTTGGCACAATGTATTCTGCATGCCTTAAGAACAATGCAATGTGAAGTGTATCAATGTGGTATTTTGATGTTTTATGACTTGAGTGTTGTTTCTTCGTTGCATCCTGTATTTTCATAATGTCTTGACTTCCCTTTCCCTTTGAGTGTACTCATTTCCTGGTTACTGGTCTAAGCATGAACACGTGCATAATACGGTGGGAGCACTTGGTGTCTTGACTTAAACAGCCACACGTATTACTGTGAAGGATACATTGGTATCCAGAGATTACGGATGTGATAGGGTGTTGATGAGGCCTCAATTATGGATGCAGATGAGGAGGTTTCATTGACCACCTGTGTTTTTCTCTCATCAGAGTATTATCAAACAATGGAACGACTGCGCATTCCTTGGGTACGTTAGAACAGGTGAACCTTGCATGGACATTCATGGATGCCCTGAAAAAGCCATATGCTGGTGAAACGCGTTGGCTGCACATTTATCTGCCTACATGTGAAATTAAGAATGAATAAATATAAGATGCGTTAACAGAGCATCTTTGTCTTACTTACATTGACCTTTACTATTACCTTGTCTTGACGATGTGTTCTTCTGTTGCCTCTCACTAATGTATAAATGTGTTGACTGCTTGACTGCTGAAAGAAGTCAAAATTTTACTATACGAATAAAAGGCTATTGCTTGGTTGTACCACCATAGTTGTATTTTTCCTCCTGAGCTCATGAGGCGGGGGAATGTCCAGTGGGAGTGACGACTTGCACGTTCTGCGCACACTATTAGATGTTCTGTCTCATTATAATTTTATTTTATTTTCCTAGCTTTGTTTTTGGAAAGGGGAGTAGACACATAGGGCGGCCACAAAACCAGAAATGTTGCCAAACTCAGAAAGTCATGCACAGGGAGTGTTGTATGGATTTTAGAGGAAACAATGTTCACTTATATGATAATTCATCAAGCACAGGTCCAAGCTGTAACAGGGATGACGTGGCAAAGGTAATTAAACAATAATCAAACAGGAAAATATTTACTGACCTATACTTTAAAAAAAATAAGAATTTCGTAAGTTGAAACCAAATATACAATTAATAGTAGTGAATCTGAATCTTCCATTAAATGGACAGTTTATAAAACAAACAAAGGGAGTGGCTGCTAAAGAAATGTAGGATTTTAAAAACAGAATAATACTCAGTGTGTGATATACCACTATTCCAAGCAAGAAAAATATTGACTAGGTTGAATTGCTTTAGTTGGAACGGTCCTGACCAGCTGCTTGTGATGCACCCACCCCACAGTATGTAATATTGGACAGGCAGGTCTGCATCACATGAAGTGATCAATGAGACCACTAAGTTGGGACACAGGGACATATCACATAAAGTGACCACAGGCAGTGGCCACAGTTCTGGGCTGACTTGTGTCTTAAGTGGATGAAGACCTACAGCAGTGCCATTTTATCACTTTAGAAAGTAGCCAATGGTTGCTTTTCACAGAAACAATAAAGTCATGTGCTGCTTGTGGCTGCAGATTAAGCACTATTTGTTTACATATCTAAGTTAACAACTAAACATCAAATTAATAGCGTACACAAAGCAACAAACACCACAGTTAAAACATAACATGTCACATTACAACAAAAGTGTCAACACGGAACACATCTCAACAATCAGAGTACAACACAACAAAATCACATTGCATGATGCAGCACAGTGACACAAGATAGATACTTGAGGGTTGTAGTGATCGCAGACAGATTCCTTCCATTCATAGAGGAGCAGGGTCAAGACTAATTTGCATATGGCTGGGTACAACCTGGGGTGGCATAGTGAGCAAACGAATGATGGATTTAACCCAGATAGCTTGACTGGGGTTGAGTGTTTGAAAAGTTTCAGCACTCCATCCATCATCTTGTTGTGTTTACTATGTCCGCCCTAAGTAGCCAAGGTAATGCCCAGATGTGGGTCCCTTGCTCGCTGTGCCACTGGATTCAAGTTAGCCTGGCTGATGAGGGGTGATACCCTGAAACTAGTCTCAGGATGCTGGTTTCTGGTCCAGTGAGGACCTGGTCTGACAGTTTGGGCTGGACTGTTCCCATGGGGAGCAGGGTCAAGACTAATTTGCATATGGCTGGGTTAAAACTGCGGTGGCATGGTGAGCAAAAGAACAATGGATTTAACCCAGACCTCTTGACTGGGGCGGAATGTTTGAAAGGTTTTAGCACTCTGTCCATCATCTTGTTGCGTATGCTACATTCCTTCCATTCTGCAGACTGTGATCTATTGTCTTGGCAGGGGACAGCACCTACCTGTAATGACTGGAGCCCTTCTGAACCAGACAATCAATAGGCTAGATAAATATGCACTGAATTTACTTATGTGATTGCTGTGTCTTTTTATAAACAGCATATTTTATCGTATTGGGGTAGGTCTTTTTTTAACATATGTCTATACGTACCATAAACGCAGATCATTTTAGACCATTCAGAAGCTGTGACAATAATAGATAGTTTTGAATGTTCAGCAGTAGTAGTAGGTACACATGGGGTTCATGTATGGGTTTTCATGTGTGCAAGGCATTGCACTCAGTAGGGCATTGTGTACAAGACCTAGAAACAGCATCACATACCTTAAACAATTTTAGATTTTAGCTTTCTCAATAGTGTTGTCAAATAGTAATTACTGGCACTGGGATGTGCTAAATATCACACAGCTGCTTAGTTGCTCGGAAAGGGATTTCTCAACAAGCACTAGGGTTACTTTTTGCAGCAAACTCTTTGAAAGGTGAAGTGCCTCTAGAAAGACAGATTAACATCACATTTCTTCAATGCTAGTAGTTTATTGCTTATTTCTACAGGTTTGCATCAACAGATTGCATGCTATCTAATCCTCCAACCACTATATTCCTAAAGCCCTGCATGAAAAATATAACATGGCTTTAAATTTCAGTTTTTCCCTCCGTTATTTCTTTTGAATGGCCCTCTTCTTCCCTTCAACCCATTGCATGTCTCTTGAATGTGTATATACGACTCTAATTTGTATGTCTGTCTGTCATAGTCTCTCTTTCTTTGAAACCATATCCATGCAAGTTCACTCCAAATCAATGCTTCCATTCCATCCTCAGATTCATATCCCTCCTCTCCCACCACCCTTCCCTTGCCCCTGCCGGTTTCAGAACTGGTCGAATCATATATTCTGCGACCATTAACCCTATCACCTCTTCCAACCTCCTTATCTATACTCCCTAGCATACCACTAACACTCAGTGACCAACCCCCTCCTCGGGATTCTCCCATTATCGCCTCTGACCCCCTAACACTCATCAGCACCCTACCCCCTCTGCAGCTCTCCACACCCAATCAACCTCCTGGTCTATGAATCCTGGAACACCGCTCATATTCAGGGACCTACCTTCTCCCAGGGTTTCCCCCATTACCGCCTCGGACCCCTCTAACACACTTAGGCACCCTCCCCCATCCCAGATCTCCACACTCAATTTCCTCCCCTTTCCCAACACCCAGACATGCTGGCACACTTGGACGATATCTCCCTCCAGCTGCACCTTCTCTCCCTTGAACTCCATGGTTTGAAAGACCGCTCCCTCGAATAACTCCCCTTGTTAAGCCCCCTCCTCTCTAGTCCGAACTGGCCCAGAGCCCCCACCAACGCCACTGACACAGCTCCCCGCGGCCATCTCCTGTCACTTACCATCTCCAATTCTGTTCCACTACCTAACGCAGCCTTTCGCCCAAGAAGCGCTTCCTGTCTCACGCCCAACGAAATTGACAATTGCAAAAAGAACTATTGATGGATAGAATGCCAGGCCAGGTCCTCTCTGGACTGGAAACAAGCATCCTGGGACTGTTTGCGGGGTATTAGCTCTCATCAGCCAGGCTAGCTTGATTCCATTGGCATGGAGAGCACGGGACCCACGTCTGGGCATACCCATCCCACTCGGGGTGACAAATGCAAAAGGAACAATTGATGGACAGAATGTTGAACAATGTCATACATTTACCCCAGTACAGAGATCTGGGCCTAAATCCATCGGTTTTTTGCTCACCATGCCATTCCAGTTTGGACCAAGCCATATGCAAATCAGTCTTGACCCTGTGCCCAATGGGAACAGTCCAGCCTGAACTGCCAGGTCAGGTCCTCCCTGGACTGGAAACAAGCATCCTAGGACCGGTTTCGGGGTTACACCCCTCTTCAGCCAGGATAGCTTGATTCCAGTGGCATGGGGAGCACGGGACTCACGTCTGAGCATACCCGTCCCACTCGGGGTGACAATTGCAAAAAGAACTATTGATGGACAGAATGCAGAACAATGTCATACATTCACCCCAGTACAGAGATCTGGGCCTAAATCCATCGTTTTTTTGCTCACCATGCCATTCCAGTTTGGACCCAGCCATATGCAAATCAGTCATGACCCTGTGCCCAATGGGAACAGTCCAGCCCGAACTGCCAGGCTAGGTCCTCCTCGGACTGGAAACAAGCAACCTAGGACCGGTTTCAGGGTTTCACCCCTCTTCAGCCAGGATAGCTTGATTCCAGTGGCATGGAGAGCATGGGACTCATGTCTGAGCATACCCATCCCACTCGGGGTGACAATTGCAAAAAGAACTATTGATGGACAGAATGCAGAACAATGTCATACATTCACCCCAGTACAGAGATCTGGGTCTAAATCAATCGTTTTTTTGCTCACCATGCCATTCCAGTTTGGACCCAGCCATGTTTTGCCAATGAGCAACATTCCGTCCATCATCTTGTGTCTTTTGCTGTTCGCCCTATGTGGGAAGGGTATGCCCAGACGTGGGTCCCATGCTCACTACGCCACTGGAGTCAAGCTATCCTGGTTGAAGAGGGGTGAAACCCTGAAACCAGACCTAGGATGCTTGATTCCGGTCCAGGAAAGACATGGCTTCGCAGTTCGGGCTGGACTGTTCCCATGAGGCACAGGGTCAAGACTGATTTGCATATGGCCATGTCTTCACTGGGGTGGTGTGGTGAGCAAAATAACGATGGATTAAACCCAGATCTGTGACTGGGGGTGAATGTTTTGCCAATGTGCAACATTCCGTCCATCATCTTGTGTGTTTTGCTGTTCGTCCTATGTGGGAAGGGTATGCCCAGACATGGGTCCCGTGCTCACTACGCCACTGGAGTCAAGCTATCCTGGCTGAAGAAGGGTGAAACCCCGAAACCAGTCCTAGGATGCTTGTTTCCGGTCAGGAAAGACATGGCTTGGCAGTTCGGGCTGGACTGTTCCCATGAGGCAGAGGGTCAAGACTGATTTGCATATGGCCATGTCTTCACTGGGGTGGTGAGCAAAATAACGATGGATTAAACCCAGATCTGTGACTGGGGGTGAATGTTTTGCCAATGTGCAACATTCCGTCCATCATCTTGTGTGTTTTGCTGTTCGCCCTATGTGGGAAGGGTATACCCAGACGTGGGTCCCGTGCTCACTACGTCACTGGAGTCAAGCTATCCTGGCTGAAGAGGAGTGATACCCCGAAATCGTTCCTAGGATGCTTGATTCCGGTCCACGAAAGACATGGCTTGGCAGTTCGGGCTGGACTGTTCCCATGAGGCACAGGGTTAAGACTGATTTGCATATGGCCATGTCCGAACTGGGGTGGTGTGGTAAGCAAAATAACGATGGATTAAACCCTGATCTGTGACTGGGGGTGAATGTTTTGCCAATGTGCAACATTCCGTCCATCATCTTGTGTGTTTTGCTGTTCGCCCTATGTGGGAAGGGTATGCCAAGACGTGGTTCCCATGCTCACTACGCCACTGGAGTCAAGCTATCCTGGCTGAAGAGGGGTAAAACCCCGAAACCGGTCCTAGGATGCTTGATTCCGGTCCAGGAAAGACATGGCTTGACAGTTCGGGCTGGACTGTTCCCATGAGGCACAGGGTCAAGACTGATTTGCATATGGCCATGTCTGAACTGGGGTGGTGTGGTGAGCAAAATTACGATGGATTAAACCCAGATCTGTTACTGGGGGTAAATATTTTAGCCAATGTGCAACATTCCGTCCATCATCTTGTGTGTTCAACGAAATTGACAGCCTTCTCAAGTCTTATTCGTCTAACTCGGGCTTCAACACGAGTCCAAAGGGAATAATTCAAATCATTCACTCTAACCCTAACAGAGAACCCTACCACAACCTCAGAGTCATAAATAACGATAACCTCAAGAGAGTGAACATCACTCAGACTCCTCCCCCCATACTCTGGCTCCACTCAAATGCATACTACTCAATTATAGGTCTGCCAGCAAACACGCCTTCGAGATCTTCGACCTCATTCAACAGAATGAGATATCATTATCCTAACAGAAACCTGGCTCAACCCTTCGTTCACTCGAATTCTTGACCTCTTGGTGCCCCCCACCTACGAAATAATTTGTCTTGACAGAGTTAAGAGATGGGGTGGAGGCCTAGATGTATACATCGGAGAATGCTTGCGGTCTCCCTTTCAGATTCATCTCTGCCAGTAACTTGCCTTTGTCTCAACATCTCTAGTAACAATCATCTGGTTTGCAAACTACACACATTCTATCAACCCCCAGGCGACAATCTCCCCTTCATTGAACAATTAATGGAAATCATCTCTGGCAATGTGGACTCAGACCAGTCCCACATCTACCTTGGGAACTTTAATCTTCACTGGTCTAACACTAACGATCACGCAGTCTCATGCCTCAATTCCTTCTTGCATGACCACAAATTGATTCAACATTATGACCAGCCCACTCACATTAAAGAGGAAACTTGAGACCTCATCATCTCCAAAGTTCATACCATCTCATTGGATTCCATCATTCCATGTGATTGGTCGGACCATAACATCATTTCCTTCCATATCAACTCTGAGGTTCATCAGAATAAGGCACAAAGAAACAAACCAAAGATTTGGAAAAGGGACCTTTAGAGATATCAATACCGCTGACCTAGCAACCCGCTGTAATCAGGCCCTCTCTCCCCAATTGGATACACTTGAAGTCCATGCTCTCACAGACTTCTATAACTCGTCTAATTCCAACATCATGGACTCTTTGGCCTCACTACAACAAAAAAATGCACCTGTAAAAATGTCTAAACCTTGGTTCAATGGCAACCTAAACTCGGAACGTCGCAATCTAAGGGCCATAGAACGTTCCTGGAGATCCTCTCCATCTGCGGATCATCTAAAAAACCTTAGAGCAGCAAGAAGTGCGTATAACAAACAAATCAAGTCAGCTAAGGCTGAGTATTTCAGATCCCAACTAAACCAAGCGTTGAATCGACCCAAGAAATTGTTTGAATTGGTTGAACAACAATCGGTGGTAGCCCCTAACCGACCAGCCTCAGAAGTCAGACCTCCTTCATGCGATGATCTGGCTGCCTTTTTCACTGAGAAAACGGGACTTATTAACATTGATCTGGAAACCAGGAGGGCCCTATTGCTAACTAATGAACCTGCACCCCCACTGACCGGACTAGACATGACTGCACCATGCAGCTGGGGTATCAAGAACAACGCTTCCTGGGACACCTTTACCCCCCTCAATGAAAATGATATCAAAAAGGTCCTTCGGAGTATCAACCCATCTAATCACTTCAGTGACCCTTTACCACCTACCATCTTCAAAGTAATTAAAGATTAAATCTCCCCCTTCTGGACAAAGATCGTCACTGCGTTTCTGTTACAAGGCACAATCCCAGAATGCCTAAAAGAAGCTCAGGTAACACCTATACTAAAAAAAAACACAGCCGACAGTACAGACCTTAACAACTTCTGTCCTATCTCCAGCATCCCCACTCTAGCCAAACTCCTTGAAAAATATGTCCAGTCACAACTATGTGCGCACATAGAAAATTTCCATCTCCTGGACCAACACCAATCTGGCTTTCGTAGTGGGCACAGTACTGAATCGGTTCTCACCCATGTGATGGATGACATCCTAATAATGCTTGATCAAAATGAATCCTGCCTCCTTATCCTACTTGACCTCTCCTCCGCATTTGACACTGTCAATCATGACAATCTCCTTTTCATTCTGGAGCATAGGATGAGCCTCTCTGGTCAGGTGCTGCATTGGTTCTCGTCCTTTCTCCAGCACAGGTCCCAAAGAGTTAAGGCGAATCACTCACTCTCCCAGCCATCCCCAGTCAGCATGGGGGTTCCCCAAGGGTCCTCCTTATCTCCCATTCTCTTCAATTTGTCCCTGGAACCTTTAGCTAATGTTCTAAAAACCTTGGACATTTGCTTCCATATGTATGCAGACGACAGCACCCAACTCTATCTGAAAATCTCCTCCCTGGATGACATCACTTCTCTCAACTCCACCCTACTGACTACCCAAAACTGGTTAACTGCAAACCACCTCCTGCTAAACACCTCCAAAACAGAATTCCTCCTCATTTCTCCCCCGAAACATACTCCTAACATCGACCTATGGATGAGCCAACTTCAACTGCTCCCCCCGCATTATCGTCTCAGCTAAATCTCTAGGAATTACCCTGGACAAGCATCTGAATATGAAGACTCACATTAGCAATGTGTGCAAGGGAGCTAACTACCTTCTGAGAAAACTCAGGAATCTCAAACCTTTCCTACCTCAAGCAGATTTCAAGCAAGTGTTCCAAGCGCTTGTTCTGCCGAGACTTTACTATGGCAGTGCTACACTATGTGGCCTCCCCAAATACACTTTGGCTCCCCTAAAGGCTTCTCTGAACGCTGCGGCAAGATTGATCAAGGGCACCAAGCGAAATGCGGTTTTAAAATCGCTAAACTGGCTACCCTACGAAGCTAGAATTCAACTGAAGATTGCCTGCCTATCACACAAAGCCCTCCACTTCAAAACCCCCATCTACCTTGCACAAAAACTTAAGCCTTAAACTATCCGGGGGGGGGGGGGGGGGTGCTGATTCCCTCCTCTTGAAACCACAGATCTTCCGCCAATAGAAAACATGCCAACGAGCCTTCACTGGCGCCGCTCCTGAAATTTGGAACTCTCTTCCACCGGAAATTCGGAGGATCTCTTCCAAGGCTGCTTTCAAACTGGAAATAAAAGAATTCCTCATGAACATGTTCTTACCTTAACATGGGGGGCAATTTTTAGCTCTGAGCACTTCGGACACACTATAGTATTGGTTATTATTCTTGTATATGATCATTATTTTTGTTTTGGTTATTATTCCTGTACATGATTATTGAATCTACTCCCCTTAAGTCATTATGCTCCATCGTCTAGCACATTTCTCGTTCACCCAGGTATATAAATGATCGGTTAGATGTTCAACATTTGATTCATTGCCTTTTAGACACCACATTTGACTTTTGTTTTGATTATTGTTTAGGGTACTGGTTATTATTCCTGTATATGATTATTGTACGTACTCCCCTTATCTCTCTAGGCTCCATCGCATAGCCCATTCTTATCCGTGCACTCAGGTTTATTTTGAGCTGTTATGTGTGTACTAGTTGATCCAATGCCTATTAGAGTCCTCATATTAAACTCATGTTTTGATTTGTTACCTGTGTCTCAAATTGTAAAGCGCTCTGATATCCTTCGGGATCAAGTTTGCACTATATAAAACTTTATAAATAAATAAATGCAACCCAACAATATCTATTCATATATAGACCATTTGCTTCTCACATAGCCCCCCACTAATGATCACACCTAAGTCACAAATGTAGTATAAAGAAACTGAATTAAAAGCATGGAGTGATTTCTTAAAGAACCCTAGACTAATCACAATAATCAAAAAAAAGCATTAACCACTGGTCTAACACCTAACTTTTCGTTCCAGAGTAGCGCACTGCCAGCCATAAAGTGCTTCATTGCCTCACCAAGGATAGTAAGTGCTATTTAAATTCAACTTCATTTTCAATACAAATACACAACAGCACAAAAGACAACAGAACATAATACACCACAACACAACTATGCACAAACATTCATGTAATACATTAGCACCTCCAAAACTCTGTTTTCAAAATAAGGTGGTAAAAGGTGAATGGAAAACCACGACTTCAACTTACCACCAAGGAGATGAAATAGTGCTAGTCAAATATGTTCAATGAACTGACCCTCAATCGTTTGTGCAGATAATAAGGAATTGAGCAAGAGAATCAAATTCCAGCTTGCAATGCACTGACATTGGATACTTTGCTTGCAGTGGCATAGCTAGATTGTATGGGCTCTAATGCAACCAAAGTAACTGGGCCCCCTCAGTAAGGTGACATCTAAGTCTGTCAGCTTCACCAGACACGCCTCTACCTCCGTCGACATGGCCTGCGTCCGCCCTTTAAAACCTGCTACCATTGTCATACACATAGTATTGTATTTCTACTCATTGCACTGCATTTTTGCAAGTCAACACCATAACCCTAAATGGCATTACCAAAGCCAATAGGTTTGATCCTTGGAAAGTTCATGCACACAGAGCCACAACATTCAGGGACCCCACAGTCTTACTGCTGCCCTCACATAGTGTTAGAAATGGGTTCGCTAGTTGGCAGAGGATTGCACCCTGCCCAAGTAGGGATCACCACCCTAGTCAGGGTAAGTCAGGTACACAACCTAAATTAACCTGTGCTCACTCTCTGGTAGTTTGACACAGAGCAGTCAGGTTTACCTTGAGGGGCAATGTGTAAAATATTTATGCAACACTTAAATTATAGTAACTCAAAGAAAACACCACAAAAAGCCTCACACAGGTTTAGAAAAATAGAGAATATTTTTCTGAGTAAAACAATGTAAAAACGACAAAAATCCAATAAGTAGAAGTCAAGATATGAATTTTTCAATATTAAATGTGAAAACAGTGCTTAGAAGTCAAAAGGTGTTTTGAGGATGTGATGAACTGCTGAAAGTTCAAAGTTCAGGCCGACCGCGATGGAGGGCAGGCTGGCTACAGGATCAAGGCAGATCCCACTGAAGAAAATCCTTGGATGGAGCTTTTATCAATTTTTTTATTTTTTTATTTTAGTTTTATAATTTAGAAAGTATGGGTAACAATTCATTCACAATATTATTCACAGAACTATACAAAGATAATCAATCAACACATTTCATCACTTATCAAAATATCTTAAGATTAAATACAGCATGGTCCTTAGGACAAACTGCATAAAATCAAAGCATAGAATAAGAGGAGTTAAGGGATAAAACATACTATACACTGATAACAAAGCTGTGTAATAGCAGCATAGTAGCACCGCAAGATTAAACTCTCCTGGAATAAAATGCTTAGAAGACATTAAAGTGCAGATAGTGATTAAATATAGGAAAGTCCATTTAACAAACCCCTTAAAATCAAAACATAGAGTAAATAGAGTTGAGGTATGAGATATACAGTACTATGATAACAGGACAGAGTGACAGCAGCATAAAAGCCCCGTAAGGTTGAAAACCTTAAAGTGCAAATAATAGCTGCCACCCAACCTTCAGATTTCTTCACACCTCAGCCAATCCTTAAAGTGAGATGTGCATAAATACAACTTATTACCCCGGGGACCCCCTATTTACCTCTTAATCAAGCCCCAGTCCCTCCTGTTATTCCAGGGTTGATTACTTTGTCCTCATTCATGCCTTCCATCCACTCATCGAGTGAAGCCCAGATCAAACTTCCCCACTTCCCTGCTATCTTCCCCTTTTGCTCATAAAGGCTTTTCTTCATATTATACATAACCAAAAAGTGTGCGCTCCACTCAGTAAACATCAGGGGGTCCGAACTAACCCACCCAGATGCCAGACACATTCGTGTCATAGCCATTGCGGCAAAAATCAGATAGACTGCCCCCTCTAGGAAGTTCCTCACCTTCCAACCCACTCAACGACCAGAGCTGTCAGGAGTAATCCGATCTGTCACCATGTCGGTCTCTCACAGCTCCAAGCTTAACAAGTCTGTCCAGGAGCAGTACATGAAACTCCCCCAGGGGGATCAGATATCTGTAACCTTTTTCTGGATCAATGGCACCGGGGAGGGCATCCACAGCAGGACAAAATCATTGGACAACGTTGGGGAAAGGAGTTGGCCTAACGGCTATTGCGCTCGACCTCGGACCTGGGGAACTGGGTGCAAGTCTCGGTAATGACGCTGTACATCCTGTGATTCTGGGCAAATCACTTAATCTCCCCATGCCTAACAAAATATGAATGTGTGTCCTCATGTAACGTAACTGGTGCTATGTAAAGCGCTCTGATACCCGTGTAAAAAGTGCATAGAAGATGTCCCAGAATGGAATTTTGAAGACTCCAGTACCTACCAAGAGGAGGGCTCAAACAGTGACAAGTACTTGATACCGGTTCAGACTTTTAGAGATCCTTTCTGTTCGGACCCAAACATGCTTGTGATGTGCAAAGTACGGAAATACAACAGGAAGCCAGCAGAGACCAACTTGTGCAACACGTGTAAGATGGTGATGGAGAAGGTGAAGTACTGCCACCCATGGTTTGGCATGGAGCAGGAGTACACCCTGATGGGGACAAACAGACATATTTATGGATGGCCAGAGAACGGATTTCCAGGACCCCAAGGTCCATACTGCTGTGGTGTTGGTGCTGACAAAGTGTATGGATGGGACATTGTACAGTCCCACTGCAAAGCGTGCCTGTATGCCGGGGTCAAGATCTGTGGAACCAATGCTGCAGTCATGCCTTCACAGTGGGAGTTCCAGGTTGGTCCTGCGAAGGCATTACACTGGGAGATCATCTCTGGAAGACTTGTTACATTCTGCACCGAGTGTGTGAAGACTTCGGGGTTGGGGCCACGCTGGATGACTGGAAATTGGAATGGTGCAGGATGTCACACCAACTACAGCACTGATGGTATGCGCAAGGCAGGCAGGCTCAAGTACATACAGGATGCCATCGAGAAGCTCAGCAAGAGGCACAAATATCACATCTGTGTGCATGATCCCCGCGGCGGCAAGGGCAACACCCGGCGGCTAACTGGCCAACAGGAGACCTCCAGAATCCATGGGTTTTCTGCTGGTGTGGCCAACCGTGGTGCTAGCATCCGCCTCCCACGCTAGGTGGGCCAAGAAGGCTTTGACTACTTTGAAGATCGATGACCTTCTGCCAACTGCAATCCTTATGCTGTCACAGAAGCACCGGTGAAGACGACACTACTCAACGAGACAGACAGTGAAACTAAAGGCTATAGCAAGAAATTGGTTTTTAAATGTCCAACTTTTACCCTACAGCCTTTTTCCGTAGTTCATTTCATTTCAAGTTCCTTAAAATACTAATTGTATTCCAATGATGCCAGCATCTAATCCCAGGGGTAGTAGGTACTAGTCGCTTGGAGTTCTCATGGCCAATGGTACGTTTGGCATGATCTAGTTTAGCACACTGCAGACAGCCTAGGCCTGGCCTGTATGGTCTTCCAGTATTGAAGAGGGGCATCGAATGTTGACTGCCAGATTTTGTATGGTGTTGACTTGAAATATCCCTATTCTGGCCATCTCCTTGACTTGGGCTTCATCCACCCTGGCTGACCCTCTTGTTCGTACTTACAAGTGCCCAAAAGCTTGCACTTTCTTGAGCTGTATTCCAGCTCTTGTACTTTGTCAGCATCCTTTGGGCATCCTGGAGTTTTTGTGAAGACTATCCATGGGGCTCCTGTTTTTAACACGTTTTGAAGATTGGACTTGAGTTTTGTGGGAGTGTAACTGTCAGTTTAAGTATTATTCCCGTAAATGGTGCTGGAAAGTTATTTTAATTGCATTCCAGCTTAATAAATTATTCCCCCACTAACCCCAAGAAGAATTACTTGAGGCGTAATATTCACATGTTGATTCAAGATCTTCCCAAAAAAGCGTAAAACCTCTGGTAAAAAATTAGCCACCCGGGGGCACGTACTATATCGGCATCTTCTGTGCCACATCTATGACATTTAGAATCTAACCTCTTACCCCATTCAAATAACTTCTTAGGTGTGTAATATAGGTCGAAAGCTGTTTTCAAATATTAGCCCTTAAGGCTAGCAGTCAAGAGGGTCTCATTACAAACCTCCAAGGAGGTCTCCAGAAATGGTTCCTTTGACCCCACCTGTGCCTCCCACTTCTGATTCTGGAGTACAATATGATCCGGGAGATCCTCTATCAGGGCCCAATCGATATGCCCAATCTGACTACTCAGGGCCACTATGTCTATTGCTGGATATTTAACGCCTGACCATTGCTTTTCATCCAGCTTACCCAGGTAGTCTTAGATCTGAAGTTATATATAGAACTTCTCCTTAGCTAATCCAAACTTTTCCTGCAACTGCATAAATGAACAGAGTTGACCGTTATGATTTATCTAGAAGATCCCCCAGCTTTAGAATTCCACTGGCCTTATATCAATTGCACATGCCATCTTGAAAGATACTTGGTAAGAATGGGGAGTCCCATAGGGGGGAATATTGGTTTATTTTGGTAATACGAAATGTCTTTTTCATTTTGACACCAAACCTTAAAAGCCACTCCCACAGTATTAAACTTAGTCTTCTTATAGTAGCTCTTGTCTATGTTCCTTAAAAAGCATTCCGTCACATCAGAACCCAACATAAGATGGTATATAGGTGGCGCTACAGCCAGATACGCATCTTGGGTATTGCCTGTTATCAATACTGCAAAATGCTTTACCATACAAGCCCAATAGTATAGTACCATACTAGGGACCCCCGTCCTCCCCGATCGTTTACTAAGATCAAACGTTTTGAGGCCCGCCTTGGCTTCTGAAACTGCCATATAAAGCTATTACACAAACTGTTCAGCTTGGTCAGCCAACTCTTATGCATCTCGAGAGGGATAGTTTTACAAAGATACAAACGTTTCGGGGGGACAACCATTTTTAATACACTACACCTCCCGGCCAGAGTTAAATTCAGATTTTTCAATTCTATGCAGATCCCTGTCTTGATTTTGCTATACAATGGGACTAGATTTAATTCCACTATCTACCCAATGTCGGATGTAAGAACCACTCTGAGATATGCTGCCCACGTCAGCCAGCACTGATCACCAGAGTTAGTACCTTCCGTACTTATCACTTGGGTCTTGCCCACATTAAGATGATATCCTGATATATCCCCAAACCTGTGCACTTCCTCTTCTATATATTTGAAGGCATTACAGTGGTCTGGTGTTACGACGACTACATCATCGGCATATGCCAATACTTTAAATTGAGCTTGAGACATAATCACAGGCTGAATCCTGCTATTCCACTTCAGCCTAATTAAAAAGCGGGACAATGTAAAAGGCAAATAATAAGGTTGAACAAGGACACCCCTACCTCTTTCCCAGCATGATATTAATTTGATTTGAACCCCTCCCCATTATCTGCAACCTGGCCTTAGGAGCACAATACAAAGCCCTAACACAGTGTTTCCCAAACTGTGGGCCGCGGACCCCCAGGGGTCCGTGGCACATTCCCTGGGGGTCCCCAGGCAGTAGTTTGAAAAGCACTGCAAAGTTCCTGGTAAAATTAGCAGTTTTCGAGCAACAATAAAAGTCAAGAAAATGGCAGTGATTAATGTTTTGGCTGGAGAGCGATGTCCAGTGGCAGCTTCGACTTATCTAATGTAGCACAGAGGGTTAATATGCCTACTGCATACATGCATTTTAAAAAACAGAATTTTATGTGCATAGGTCAGTGGGTTACTGCATTTTTCACAGAGATTCTTTTGTTACTGTGCAATTCATAAGGGACAATCGGAATCTAGTAAAGTGGCCTATACACTCTCATCAAAGAGCTGCTTGCAAACTGCATAATACAAGTTAGTAACGTATGTTTTTTCCCAGTCTATCATTATCCGGATACTGCTAAAAAGGTTTATTTGGGTGGAAATACATTTTTATTGTTGAAGTCAATGCTAACCACTGTGTTATGTTCTGAATCCTGAGTTTGTGCTACACCAGACCAAGCACTCTTTAAAAATGCCTAGCAGTATGAATGACATGTGAATCCTACACCTTGTAGTCCCCTTTGCCTTTTGTAACATTTTTTATACATTGATTTTCACTTATGATTCATTGTCTCTATATGTGTGTGAAGTAAAGTGCTTTGACATCCTACAATGGTATGAGAGATGCTATAAAGCAAATGAAATACATGTGACGGATGGGCTATGGAGAGATGAGAGGCACTGTTGGAGGGTGATAATAAGGGAATCATTGAAGAACCCCAACAAAGATTGTCGTATCCTGGTTCATAGTTAGGTCTTCATTTACTATTCTTTAAAAGCTAATATAATTCATTATATAATGATAAATGTGTTGTAGACTGCACCATTGTTTCCTAAATTCTTTTGGGGGGGCGAGCCTCCCAAAGCCCCCTTTGTAGTGGTCAGGCTCACTCACTGCACTTGGTGTGCACCATATAGGGACTGGTCTGAGAACATTTGCCTGGGCTGCTTTGGGTTTCCAGTCTGGCACTGGCAGGAGCAGGAGCCTCGTACTGCGAAATAAAAGCAACCATTCAAAAGTTAGTCTCGGAGATGCAGCACCAACCTTCCCATTAAAATGTTTTGTTTTTTTGCAATTTCTTTCAATATAAAATACTAAGTGCATATTTACAACAGAATTGGCGGAGCATGTCGTTAGCCTCCTTGGCTTACCGACATGCTCCGCCACTTCAGAAACGCAGGGTTGCACCATATTTACAAAAATATGGTGTAGCCCTGCGGTTCACCCTGCGCTAGCGCTACGCTTAGCAGTGTAGTGCCAACGCAGGCACCCTTGCACCATAGTGCAAGGGTGTCTGCGTGCAGGGAAAGATTGTTTATGTGCAGGAAGTTCCCGCTTCCTGCGCATGAACAATTTTGAAATGCCGTTTTGTCACTTCTATGTGTGCTGCCTAATGCAGCACACATGGAAGTAACAAAATGTATTTTTTTTAAAGATTGTTTATGTACAGGAAGGGTCACCTTCCTGAACATAAACAATCCAAGGCGTTTTGCTTGTTCCATGGGGAAAACCAAAATCGGGGAGAATAACGTATTTCTCCTCATTTCGCCAAGTTAAGACGAGGTTTTCCATGGTCTTAATCTTGGTGCTGCCTCCTATTTAGGCTGCCCTTGTAAATAGAGGGCAGCCTCAAAATCAAGGGGGTTTTGGGTTGAACACCCACCGCAACTCCCATTGCCCACCCCATTCACGCTAAGCATTGCGTAAAATGGGGGCTTATTTACAAGGCAGCCTTAAGCCACATTAAGTGGCTTACAGCTGCCGTGTAAATAAGGCGAAGCCCCTATCGCCACGGGAACATCACAAAAATTGACGTTCCCGTGGTGATACGGGCATGTAAATATGCCCCTAAAATCCTTAGTAATTCGAGTATTTGTTTTCTGTGCACATGTGTTTATTTTTTTCGAATTACTGTTATAATGTTTGAAATTTAAATCCTACAAATTGCTTGGTGGTCCCCGGCTTGCAGTGGTGACTCAATGGGGGTCCTCCGGAGTCAAAAGTTTGGGAACCACTGCCCTAACAGATTTGATGAAGCCCAGACCGACTCACTTCCACTTCAATATCTCCCAAAGGTAGCCCAAGGATTATTGATCAAAAGCTTTCTCAGCATCCAGGAACACCAACCCCAAGTGTGATTATTCACTTCTGCTATATCCAATATCGTGATTACCCTATGCACATGGTCATCCATACCCCTCTCTGGGATGAAACCATGCTGATGGGGAGACGCAAGTTTCACTATTACCTTCCTAAGTCGTGTTGCTAAAATGTGGGTATACATTTTAGTGTCTGCATTCATAAGGGAAATTGGTCTATATGACCCAAGGCTCTGTGGAGGTTTACCCTTTATTTTAAACACAACAATATTGGTTTCTTCCCATTATGGTGGTATTACCCCTTCAAGCTGTGCTGCTAAAAAAACACATAGGACATAGTTTCTAAGAGCTCAGGAAAAAATACTTCATAAAATTCCAAAGGGATTTTGTTTGGCCCAGCAGCTTTCCCTCTTGCCATAACTTTTACTGCATCCACCAGCTCTTATGTAGCTATGGATAGTTCCAAAGATACTCTTTCTTCCTTTTCTAGTGAATTCCACTTAACTTTACTAAGAAGGTTATAATAGCAGTTTGGTTGAGGAGCTATATCTTCCGAATAAAGATCAGAATAGTAAGTGCGAAAAACTTCCAAAATCTCTATAGGCTCTTCCCTCCTCCTCCCCTGTTTGTCACAAATAGCCTCGACCCCTCTTGCTGCCTTCTTTTGTCTAATGAGATGTGCCAACAGCCTACCAGTGTTCTCTCCATATTCGTAGCACTCCATCCTGTGCTTTTGATATTTAGCCGCAACCTCCCTGCTATAGTACTCATTGATTCTAACCCTAATTATCCTGTGTTCCTGCTTAAGCTCTCCACTGTCCATCCCCAACCTGATTGCTCCTGCCAGATCTGACTCATATTTCCAAAGCACATCATACAATTCCTACAGCTGCCATTGATTTCGCTGTTGTTTGGTTAAGCTGTAATTCAATGTCTCTCCCCTCTCTCCTGCTTTTAGGGAATTCCCGATCACCCCCAAGGGGGCTGTACCCTGATTAATTAAAAGAAAAACCTTCCACCACCTATGCATAAATACTATATAATCATCATCCTTAAGTAACTTCCTATCAAATGTCCAAGGTCTGGGTTGCTTTTCGAGGCCTGCCATTTCGCATTCTAATACCAGTGGGTTGTGGTCTAACATTACCCTTGTATAAGATTCAATCCCAATTTGTCCCACTAGGGAGGCTGACACAAAAAAATAATCAAGATGAACCAATTTGTTATGGGGATGAGAAAAAAGGTGTAACCTGAGCCGGATATTTCAGCCCCCCATACATCGATCAAACCATGATCTCTGAGCCGTTGTTGAACAGCCTTGTAGACTTAAGGTTTCCTACCTGTATACGGGTGACCTCTTTGCAAATTGTTTCCCACTTCTAAATGCAGATTAAAATCCCCACAAAGAATAAGAGAGGTTGACCACATTGATAATTCCAGGTTAAGGGGGTGGAGCATCCATGGATCATCCAGATTAGAGCCATACAGAGAGTATATTGTTATCCTCCCTGTACCAATATGCATATCTGCAATAGCCCATCTCCCTACCTTATCCACCTTGGTTTCAATTAATGACCCCACAGCCCGGATGGCCATTATAGAAACCCCTCTTGCAGTGGCCCCCTGAATCGTGCAACTTAGTAATGCATGTCCCAGTTTCTCTAGTACTTTCCTTTTCTCCCATGGGACATGGGTCTCCTGTAAACATATAACATCAAGTCGCATAACTTTAAGACCCATTGCCATTCTACCTCATTTGCCTTTGTCATTTAGAGCACATGCATTTATTGTACATATATGAATTTTGCCCAGCATCAACAGCTCCTCTAATCATATTCCAATTTATATAAACCACCTTTTTAACTTACTAAAATGAATCAGCCTCTTCTCGGTTCTCTGTTGATTGTCTACACAAAATATGCTCCATACCATCCTCGCATCCGCTCCCCCCTTCCCCTCCCTCCTCCCAGCATCCTAGCTCTCTCCACCTCCCCACCCATAGTCCACCTCTCACCTTCTTCTCCTGCCCCACACCTGACTGAGGCAATTGGACTACATCTGGCCCATGAATGGAAGTGGATCCCTCCCCTTCCCTCTAAACCTTGGTGCTTGATTCAAAACAATACATATTTTTTTCTCGTTCACTTTCTAATCATCCCCCTAAAAGATGACAACAGCCCAGCAATTAAATAACATGAGAGATGTATGAACCGCGTGCTTCAAGCCGACATTTGAGTACAATTTTGAAATTAGCCTATGCCTCATTTGTCCCATAATCTCTCTATTTACACCCAGCCCGAAATCCTTCAAAAACCTACTCCCATGCAATATTAAACTAGATACATTATATTCATGATATCTTAGTATAAAGTGCTGTGAAAAAAGTGCCAAGTGCGACTAAAGTGCACACATTCACCACCATTCTCCTTTGCCCTGCCTCTGGGATCAACATAATCTATCAAGAAACTCTTTAACTTTAATTTCTTGATATGACTTTAAGCTTAGCAGGGCTGAGGAGATATAGACTGCATAAGTTGTCTTAACTGCCGAAGTCGCCACCGTCTCTACACCAGAGCATGGAAGAAATCTGGTCTGACAAAAAAAGAGCAGTCGTCCATCGCTCTCTTTGCTTCTGGTTGCGCCTTATCGAAAATAGCCTGGCGTAGAAGAAAATTGCCAATGTACACCAGGATAGCCCTGGGTCTGCTACCTTATGGCTCCTGACGCTTATGTTGTTTGAAGGGAAATCCATGTGCCCTCTGAATCTCTGTTTCTCAGTCCCAATCTTGTAGTTCCGGGACGGCACCTTTAAACAAACTGACAATGAAACACCGGGTGTCATCTTTTTCCAAGCCCTCCCCCACCCACAGGCCCCAGAGATTATTTCGCCTTAGCCTGTTTTTGAACTCTTCGAGTTTCCATTGAGTTTCTACCAGGCTTGCCTCATGGTCCTCCTCCGTTCTCTTATTGGCTGTAGCCTCAGTTTCTAAGACAGTCACCCGACTCTCCATTTCAATCATTCTGGTTGCGAACTTCGTGCAGGTTTTTCAACTTGACGGACCGTGACCTGAAGCTTCCTATTGGTCACTTGCATCTTTCGGGTATCTATCTTGGTTTTGTCGCTATTACCCCTTGATAGTCTCCATTGTGATCACATCTGGTTGTGCAGCTGCACTGAAACTTCCCCTTCACTTATTTACTTCTGGCCTCTGCATTGCTGAATAGTCCCACATGAGAGCAGTACTATATCCTTCTCCATTAGTTGGTATAGTATGCTCATTAGATTTCTGGGACTCTTGCCTTCCAGCTCCATCCCCACAGTCAATTGATCCACTGGAGCTGCTCAGTGAGCTGTCTTTCAGGCCTTTCAATTGAAGGTCCTCCCAAGACCAGTCCGATTGATCCAACAGTGAAAAGAAATGCTCTACAACTTCTGTCTCTGCTACATGGCCAGTTGATTTAGACCTAGCACGTTTTAGAGTTCTGGCCTTTGAAACTTTCCCTTTCTTACTAATAATGTCCTGTGGTACCAGGCTAACTGCTCTTGATCTGGTGTCTGTCTGTGTTCCTTTCTCTTGCCAATATATTCTGGTGGTTCCATCTCCACTGTCTATGGCTTCTAATACTGATGTAGCCATAATCTTCTCAGGGTATACCAATGTAAGTGCTAAAGCCGATTGTCCCCCCTTCCATTGTAACTGCTGGCTCTATATCCACTAATGAGAGGACATGCTTAAACGTACTCGCAGTTGTTGATTCCACAGTTCCTCCTCAGTTTCGTAGTTTGTTCTACTCAAGAGAGCCTTGCTTCATATTTACTTCCTGGGAAAGATCTTCTGGCCACATACAGTTCCTGGCAGCTGCACCCCTATCTGCCTTTTATTAAGAATCCAATGATTTATGATTGATTTTGGCTCTGCTCACACCCAGATCAGGCTTTTAGTGTGCCTCTACGTCATTTTTCTTTCTCCCGGATGGTTTACTTTTCCCCACTGCAGTCCCAATACCACTCGCTGCCCATGGTTTTAAGGCTGATTTTGGTCCCACGAGTTCTTGCTGTTTACTACTGTACCACCTAATATCCACTCCTCGCCGCCACACCACAAGCATCAAACTTTGAAGAAATCTCCAACCGCGGTGCTCGCACCATAGGAACGCCGAGCGGCCAGGTAACGTCGCTTGTTTGGGGAGGAACTTCCTGCTCCAACTCTCATATCGCAATGGGGAATTGAGGGGGAGGGATTCAAGTGGCAGCGGTCTCCATTGTGCCTCCTCCAAGCGGGGATGGAGTTTTGTCAATGTCAAAAGTCTACTGTGTGATCGTCGAGCTCCGTTGAAGTGAATGCCATGCGTTGTTGTTGAGCCACACAAATTATCATCATCGAGCCAAGCAGATCGTATATCCATCATCATCAACTAGCCTCTGCGTCAAAGGGTCGATGTGGTGGAAATTCTAACGCAGTTGAGGCAAAGTGATGGTTTTTGCAGAAATCAGCTGCAGAACCCGCTTCTGGAGGGGAACCTCACGCAAGGGTAGGGCTCACAGATGGCCTAGACCAGCAGCACCAGCAGATTACAGGATGCCTTTTGTATCCCTGAGACTTCGGAAAACAGGAGGCAAGCCAGAAAGCCCCTGGAGTCGCTCTGGGTTCAAGTGAGATGCTTCCAGTCCTTGTCCTCAGCAGGGCAGAGATCAGTAGGAAGCAGGGCATCTCAGCAAAGAAGAGAAGCAGTTCCTCAGAACAGTCAGTCATAGCAAATTGGCAATCCAGAAAACACAGCAGCCTTTACTCCATCAGAGGTCTTCCCAGGTGCAGTAGTGTACTGATTTGGTAGGGTCAGAGCCCCAGTACTTATAGCCAAAAGTGCATTTTATGTATGGAGTGACTTTGAATGAACAATCTGGCGTACACAAGGATCCCTTTCAAACCAGTCCTGTCTGCCAGGCTATCTGTGAGGGGTGATCAGCACTGTGTGTGAGGACAGACCCCAGCCTATTCAGATGTAAGTGTGAGCCGCCTTGTTCCCTACCTGCCCAGGAAGGCTCTCAGAATGCAGATAAAAATGCAGATGAGTCCACTGTCACACCCAACCCTTCCTGTGTTTGTGGCTATCTAGAGGGAATGCACATAGTGTAGCTGTCAAAATCAATCAATCAATCAGGAATTTTTCAAGTGTGCTACTCACCCGTGAGGGTCTCAAGGCACTGGGGGGGTGGCGTGCAGCTCCGAGTCAGCAAAAGAGCCAGGTCTTGAGGCTCTTCCTGAAGATGTGGAGAGTGGGGGAACGTCTGATGTTGTGCGGGAGCTCGTTTCAGGTCTTTGCCACGATGTAGGATTAGGCTCTTCCACCTGCTTTGGCTCTGCAGATGCGTGGGGTTTCGGCAAGGGCGAGGTTGGCAGTGTGGAGGTTTCTCTTGGGTACATGGAAGGGAAGGAGACTCTTTCGCTGAGGTATTGGGGTCCAGTGGTGTGGAGGGATTTGTAGGCGTGAGTGAGCAGCTTGAAGGTTACTCTCTTCATGACGGGGAGACAGTGGAGGTCACATAGGTGCTGGGTGATGTGTTCATGTCATGGAATGCTGAGAACGAGTCTGGCAGCGGTGTTTTGGATGGTCTAGAGTTTTCGGAGCCGTAATTTGTTGATTCTGGCATAGAGGGCATTTCCATAGTTCAGTCTGCTTGTTATGAGTGCTAGATTCTGGGGAGGATCCACTTGAAGGTCTTGCGAAGGATGCGGAGGGTGTTGAAACACGTGGAGGAGACGGCGTTGATCTGTCAGTTCATGGTGAGGAAAGAGTTGAGTGTGATGCGGACGTTCCGGCCGTGGTCTGTGGGAATGGGGGATTGCCGAAGGTGGTGGGCCTCCAGGTGTTGTCCCAAGCTGAGGGGGTGGGGCCGAGGATGAGGACTTCTGTCTTCTCTGAGTTGAGCTTCAGGCAGCTGCTGCTTATCCAGGATGCAATGTCTTTCATTCCTTCCTGGAAGCTGAGTCTGGTGGCGTCGGGTTGTTTCGTGAGGGAGAGGATGAGCTGGGTGTCGTCGGCGTAGGATACAATGCTGAGTCCATGCTGTCTGATGATGGCGGCGAGAGGGGCCATGTAGATGTTGAAGAGCGTAGGGTTGAGCGATGATCCTTGGGGTACTCTGCAGTTGATCTCTGTGGGTTCAGAGAGGAAAGGCCGGAGTCTGATTCTTTGGGTTCAGCCGGTGAGGAAGGAGGAGATCCAGTCGAGTGCAGATCCCTGTATGCTGGTGTCGTGGAGTCTGGCGGTGAGAGTACGGTGGTAGACAGTGTCAAAGGCAGCAGAGAGGTCTAGTAAGATGAGGGCTGCCGTGTGGCCTTGGCCGAGAGGGGTGCGGATGCTGTCTGTGACGGGAAGGAGGGCAGTCTCAGTGCTGTGGTGCTGCGGAATCCGGATTGGGAAGAGTCGAGAAAGGAGTTTGCTTCGATGAAGTTCGTGAGCTGGATGTTGATGATCTTCTCTGTGAATTTAGCCGCGAAGGGGAGGAGAGCGATGGGTCTGTAGTTTCTGAGGTCTGTAGGGTCTGTAGAGGGCTTCTTGAGGAGGGGCTTGACTTCTGCATGTTTCCAGTCATCGGGGAACGTGCCAGATTCGAAGGAGGCGTCAATGGTGCACTGTAGCTCGGGTGATATGGCGGTGGCGGCTCTGTGGAACATGTGCAGCAGGCAGGGGACTGTGGGGCTCCTGAGTGAATGCTCCTCATGGTCATGGCAGTGTCTTCGGTGGTGACCGGGGTGAAGGTGGAGATGGTCAGATGGCTGGCATTTGCTGGTAGGTGTGGTTTTGGTGTCTGGTGTTTGTTCGTTCAAGTTGTTGTAGGGGGACTTGCTCTTGAGATGGAAGTAGGAGCCAAGTTTGCTGCAGAGGTCCTGGGAATGTGTGACGTCTGATGCTTTTCTGGGGGTTTGGTGAATTCCTGAGTGATGCTGAAGAGTTCCATCAAATTACTGGAGTTGGCGAGGATTTTGTTCTGGATGAAAGTCCTTTTGGTGGATCTGATGCATTGGTGGTATTCTGTCATGGCGTTCTTGTAGGTGGTTTGAGCTTCTTGGGTTTCGGTGTTTCTCCATACTTTCTCGAGACATCTGCAGGTGCATCTGGAGTCTAGGAGGTTGGTGGTGAACCAGGTGGCTTTCATGGGGCTCTGTCTGTCGGCATTGCAGAGGGAGGTGAGCTTGTCTGCGCAGTTGGTGATCCATCTGTGTAGTTCGTAGGGTGCAGAGCTGATGTTGGTTGTGATGGGAGGGGGATCATGGTTGAGGGTGGAGTTGAGGTGCACCTCGGTGATCTTGCTCCAGTTCCTTTGCAGAGGGCGTGGTTTAGGTTTGTGAGCGGTGGTTTTTTCGAAGGAGAAATGTACACCGTAGTGGTCTGTCTTGTGGGTAGGGTTGGTGACGAGTTGTTTCAGTCCGATGTTGGCAAGGTTGTCCGGGAGGGTGGTGGAGTTGGGGTCGCTGAGGTTGTCGAGGTGGAAGTTCAGGTCTCCTAGCAGCATGTAGTCCAATGGAGGTGATGGCGTGGGGTGCGATGAGGTCGGTGATGGTTGTGGTGAATGTGGTTCGTGGTCCGGGAGGTCTGTAGGTGAGGATGCCACATGGGGTTGTTCTGAGGCTGGTCTGGATCTGAAAATAGAGGTGTTCCATGGGGGACGAGGATTCTTTCATGCTGGAGGTGGTTCTTGTGAGCGATGGCGAGTCCTCCTCCTGGGTGGCTGGGGCAGTCCTTTCTCTGGCTCTTGTATCCGCCTGGGATGGCGGTGGAGATGTTGGGGGCGGAGGTGGTGTTTATCCAGGTTTCCGTGAGGAAGGCGATGTCTGGCAAAAGGGAATCGAGGAGGTCCCAGATCTCTACTGCATGTCTGTGCAGGGAGCGTATGTTGCAGAGGATGCATCTCAGGGGTTCGGTCACCCAACCCAGATGGGTATTGGAGACGGTTGCAGGCACATAAAGCAAAGTTTAGAACAGAGAAATATATTTCCAAAACTGTAATTTCAAATCCAACTTTACCACTAAAAAGGATTCATCCCCACCATTCCAAAAATATGAACGATGATGTAGCTACTCTTTTCTGATCAGGAATTGCAGCTTGAAAAGTGTTTTAAAGAGTCCCAAATGCTAGCCAATGAGAGGAGTAGTCCTCACAGCAACTCTCAGTAAAAGTGTTTCTTTCTATTGCTCTCCACCTCTGTTACCAGGGCAGTAGCCTCCTAGAGATGAAGTCTACAAGTTAGTCCAGGCCCTCTTCATTAAGCTGTACTGCCTCTATGCCATGTTCTAAGGCATCTGTTTGAATCATAAACTCCTAGGAGAAGTCAGGGGTCCCGAGCACAGGAGCTGTGCACATGGCTTACTTCAGGAAGTCAAATGCTTTTCGGCATGCCTCTGTCCAAAACCACATTTCTGGGTTGCTTCTTTGAAGTCAGCTCAGTCAAGAGGGCAACAATGGGGTCATATCCCTTAACAAACCTCCTATAGTACCCAGTGATGCCCAAAAATGCTCTGACCTCAGTCTGGGTTTGAGGGGCTGCCAGGCCAAGATGATTTCTATCTTGGCCTGAAGGGGTTGCACCTTTCCCCTGTCCACCCGGTGTCCAAAGTACACCACCTAACTTACTGGCCTTGATAGTCAGGCCTGCCTATTGCAGGGCCTGAAGCACTTCCTGAAGGTGAAAAATGTGGTGTTCCCAACTGCTGAAAAAGACTGCTATGTCATCCTGGTAGGTAGCTGAGAAGGCCTCCAAACCCACAAGGACCTGGTTCACCAGCCAATGGAAGGTGGCAGTGGCGTTCTTTAATTTAAAGGGCATCACTCTAAACTGATAATGGCCCTCTGGAGTGGAGAAGGCAGACCTCTCCTTGGAACCTTCAGTTAGGGCGATCAGCCAGTACCTGATGTAAGAACAAAGGTACTGAAGCACTAGGCAACCTGTCAATAAGCTCATCTGCCCTAGGGATGAGATGAGCATCAGTCTTGGTCACAGAATTTAGCCCTCTATAATCCACACAGATTCTCATTTTAGGTGTGGTGCCTGGTTGGGCAGCTTTGGTACCAGAGCCACAGGACTGGACCAGGGGCTACTGGAGGGTTCTATGAGCCCCAACTGCAAAATCTTAGAGACTTCACACTTGATGTAAGATTTATTCTTGACTGGGAGTTTTCCCCCTGTGTCCATATCATGGGTACACAGGTGGTTAATCCCCGGAGTGAGGGAGAAAAGAGAGGAGTACTGTTCCAACACATGGCAACAGTCTCTCTGCTGTTCAGGAGTCAGAGTGGGGGAGAGGATTACTCCTTCCACAGACCAATCCTTCTCCTCGCAAGGTAAGAGGTCAAGGAGAGGTACATTCTCCCCCTCCTCTGTTCCATCTGTCCCCAATAGCATGGTGTGCGCAGACCTCTCAAAGTGTAGTTTAAGGCGATTGATGTGAAGCAACCTGTGGGGTTGCCTGGGGATCTTAAGGTCAAGACATAAGTGGCCTTACCCTTCTTCTCAATTACCTCCGCCCAGTCCAATGGTCCTAAAGGGCACTGGGCTCCACAGGTTCCATGACCCACAATTCCAGCCCAGGCTGTGACTCCACAGCGGTACAATTTTGATCATACCGCTCTTTCATCATAGCCTGACTGGCTTCTAAGTTGTCATAAGCTTGCTTCCACAACTTAGCCATTTGACTTCGGAAGGTGAGCATGTAGCTCACTATATCCTGGGGAACATTCATGGGACCTTGCTCCCACCCCTCTGTCACCAAACTGAGAGGTCCTCTGGCAGGGTGCCTGCACAGGACCTCAAAGGGGCAGAGGCTCACTTCCTTCTGCGGTACCTGCCTGTAGGAAACAAACAGACAGGGCAAGAGGATATCCCACTTTCTCCTCAGGCCTCCAGGCAGACTTCTGACCATGCCCTTCAGGGTCTTGTTGAATCTCTCAACAGGCCCATTGGTTTGGGAATGGTAAGGGGTGGAGAACTTTTAAGTTACTCCACACTCTTTCTACATGGACTGCATATATGCAGACATGAAGTTTGTGACCCTGTGAAACACAGCTTCCTAGGGAAAACACACTTGAGTAAAAATCCCCATCAGGACCTTTGCCACTGCAGGTGCAGTGGGGGTCCTCAGAGGGATGGCCTCTGGGTAGCGGATGGCATTATCCACCAGAACCAGGATAAACCTGTTGTCTGAAGCAGTCTGGGAATGCATTGGCCCAATAATGTCATAGCTCACCCTCTCAAAGGGAATGGTAACAACAGGTAAGGGAGCAAGGGGGGCTTTTAGCCTCTGGCCTGTCTTTCCACTGGCCCTGCAGGTCACATGGGTCCTGCAAAATTCATCTGAGGATGTCCTGATCTTGGGCCAAAAAGGTTGGGGACAAGCCTTGCAAAGGTCTTCTCTTGACCCAACTGTCCTACCAGGGGAATCACATGAGCCAGCTCCAGTAGGAAGGACCTGTAGCATTGGGAGAACACCAGGACCCTTGTTGTGCCATGTACAGGAACCTTAGGCTCACTGTAAAAGAGGTTATCTTCCCAGTAAATGTGCTAGCTCCCAGAGATATCACCTATTGTTTGGGCTTTGGTCTGTTTCTTCATGCCCTCAATGGTTAGACACTCCCTCTGTGCCCTACAGATCTTCTCCTTGAAGGGACTTCCTTCTACATGCCAATCAGCAGGGGTAAGCAGGTTACCAAAGCAGCAATGTCATCCTCATTGGACTCCAGGGCGGCCACCGCAGGTGCCCCATCTATCTCACTGGGGTACTTTCAGCGGCTGGTTACCCATGACTTTCCCCTTTTTAGCAGCTAGATTGGCCATTATTCCAGGCCCCAACACTTTTTGACTCCCTTCCCGGGCAGTAATGGACCTTGTCGGCACAGATCCACTCAGGTAACCCCATCTCCACATGAGCAGATAGTGTGCTCAGCATCATTACCCAACAAACAGTCCACTGGCATGGAGGGGCTCACAGCAACCTTCAGAGGACCTGTAACTGCCTGTAACTGCCTCACTCAAATGGAAACAGGGCCACTGGATAGTGACCCTCCCTGTTGTCAACCACCACAACTTGGTGGGATGCACTGGAAATCAACTGCTCTGGCGTTACCAGCTGACTTCTTACCATAGTCATGCTGACATCTGTGTTCCTCAGAGCCTCAAAACATTGCCCATTGATGGTGACTCATTGGCTATACTTAGTAGTATTTGAGGGCAAATGGATCTTAGAAACCATCTCGCTATCACCCAGGCACACTAGGTTAACCCCAATAAATTCCCTCACATTAACTTGGACAGAATTCTCCCCAGCACTATTCTGGCCACCCCTGAGTTCTTGCCTCCAAAGGGAGAGTGACCTTTCTTTGGGCACTTGGGATCCCCCTTGTAGTGTCCATACTCACTACACTCATGGCACTTGGGAGTTTTGGGCTGCTGACTTGTGAGGGTAGGTTTGCTTCTGTTGGCCAGGTTGGGAATGAGAACTAGACCCTTTCTCCTGTGAGTCATTTTAGGGTCCTTTGGAGAACTTCTTCTTTTTATCTCTCCCTTCTTACTTCTGTTGGGAACACTGCCACCCTTTGGGTAGCCCCCCCAATAACTTCTTGGACCCCCTTGTGCCGACCCAGATATCTGCCTCCTCAGCAAGCTTCCTAGAGTCAGTCAGCTTGCTATCCACCAGGTGTTGGTGCAGCTCTGGAAAACAATTATCAAGAAGGTGCTCCTTCACAAATACGTTATACAACCCTTGTACAACCCTTCAAAATCACCGACATTGCTGCCCCTCACCCAGCCCTTCAGTGCCTTTCTAGCATATGCCAGAAAATCCACGCA
This sequence comes from Triturus cristatus, assembly GCF_964204655.1. NCBI lineage: Eukaryota > Metazoa > Chordata > Amphibia > Caudata > Salamandridae > Triturus > Triturus cristatus. The sequence continues at coordinate 942,279,478 of NC_140593.1, forward strand.
GGTTTGTGTGGAGAGTTGTTAGTATGGTCCCCCATCTCTAATGTGAGGAGTGTATCCCTCCCCACTCCTCCTCTAAGTCCTGCTCTTTCTCAAATCACATCTTTTCCTCCCTCCTGTCCTCCAGCTCTTCTATGATCTGGCTCCTGAATGAGGCAATGCTCCATGTCTAGGCGAGGCCCACTACTCTTGGCAGGTTGTTGGCCTCCTGGCCTGCAGGCAGTCTCAGATCCTCCTGGTCCAGCTCCTCATTCTCATACAGAATCTCACACTCCTCCGCTGGTACCACATCATGCATCCCTTGCTTCCATGTAGGCCTTCAGCGTCTTTTGCAGCTCTACCTTTCTGGTGGAGCCCTTCATAGAGACCTGAAACTCCTAGCAGAAAACTTGAGCTGGGTTACTTTGTAACTTTCAGTTTGGCCAGCTCAAACTCCAATTTGCAGGTGCAGATCCAGGGGCAGAAATGGGTGCAGGTGCAGCTGTTGTCTCACATGTGAGAGACATTATTTTAGGTAGAAATTAAAAATGCCAATCAGGGAGAATAGACAAATCAAAAATGCCAATTAGCAAATGACATAGCAAAAATGCTAATCAAGAAGAATGGGTTTGAATTAGTCTTAAGTATAGAGTTGTAGTGAACACTGAATTACTGTAAGTTATTGGACAGACACAAGTCCTATCCACACTGCTGAGCACCAGTGTTAGAAATGGGCTGTCTAGGTTTGCATTCCGTCCAATTAGGGACCAACACCCTAGTCAGTGTAAGTTAAATACACATCCTAAATTAACCTGCGGTCACCCTCTGGTAGCTTGGAACAGAGCAGTCAGGCTTAACTTAAGAGGCACTGTGTAAAATATATGTGCAACAGTAACTCAATGTAAACACCACAAAAAGTCTTGCCACTCTTCAATCTGCTGTGAACCCGGTGTTTGGCAAAAAACTCAGATTCAGCTGCGTGGCGGAGTTTCCTCTCGCCGCCGCCCACCCTTACATCTTTAATGGTGTTGCCACTCTTCTGTACAGCTCACGAGCACCTGCTCATCGCCTGTAAGCGGGGTGTTTGACTCTCTATAAGATGTTTGGTACTACGTGCTTTGCCTTGTGAAGCAGGAGTGAAGGCTCCTGTTAGCAGTAGTTATGCCTCGGGAAATCATCACCCTGCAACTGGACCACTGCGGGAACCAAAGTAAGAGCTGTAGGGGTAATATAGGGTGAGACCTGCTTGACTGAAGGAGGGACACTAGGTGTGGTTGTTACCAGCAAATCTGATTGTGGGGGACAAAAAATCATCTTTGCAAATAAAGGGGCTAATCTGTTGCTTTCCCATAAATTAGTGCTGTGGATAAAGTAAGGATTAATTGCAATTTTGCCAACATGCTCAGCCGATGAAAGGGGCCATTGTATTGCATCCTGATGTGACATAGCTAGCATTCTACAGCAGGATGTTCCATGTAACCATTAGTTAGGAAAACATGTGTAAAGGAGTAGTGGGTGGGCATTTGTGCGATCAAGAAGCAAGGAAAGACTTTTATAGATCATTTCCATTGGCAGCACTGAAATTAGTTTTGCTTACTGAGAGGAGGTTTTTCCTAGTCTGCAGAGCCTGAGCAGTGGGAAGGCAAGTGATCCGAGGTAGACTCAGGAATGCAAGAGGAGGGCTGTGGAAGAGGGCTATGAGAGGGAGAACGGGTGTGGAAGGGAAAGATTGCATGGATGCTTGCTGGTGCCCAGAGGTTGCGGAGTCCATCGGTGTAGTAGTTTGAAGTTTCCTCACTCCCGATGCAATTTCCAAATGTTGCGCGTCACTCACGATGCATTGCCCAATTTAAAATGGTGGTGAATGTTGTATGTCTTTCCTGATATGAATTGCCCAAAGCAAAATGGCTCCCCCGACGTTGTGCGTCATTGCTAACAAATCCATGCTGATGTTCACTCCACACTCCTGTGCCTAACATTACAGTATTCACAATCTGCAAACAGTACAGAACTGCTGAATTATTTCGTAAAGGAAGGCTTGTTGGGGCCTCTACAGTGATTTAAGGATGCACAAACTTCTAGGTGCTTATCTACTGGTTACATTCTGTCAGTAACACATCACTCCTCACAGCAAGGTGACCACCATCCTCTGCAGTGCGATTCCTGCACATGACACTGGGCAGCAGATATTGCTATATAGCATGGACACGAGTTAGAGGAAAACTTCGTCAAATTGAGGCTTGTGTCTGAAATTGTTCCATGTCATGGCGGGCGGAACGGAACTCAACGGAATCACACAGGGTTTTTATGTGACTCAGCGGAACTCCGTGAAGTACAACTCCGTGAGCTCCGCCCACCCCAAAAAAAGACCCCACACAGGTTTAGGAAAATAGAGAATATTTATCTGAGTACAAGACCAAAACAACATAAACCCAATTGGTAGAATTAAAGATATGGATTTTTAATGATTAAACGTGTAAGCAGTGCTTAGAAGTCACAAGCGGTCAAAAAGCTACTTGAGGTCATTGAGGTCATGAGGGACTGGTGTAAATTCCAAGTTCAGGCTGATTGCAATGGAGGGCAGGCCGGCTACAGGACTAAGACAGGTCCAGCTGAAGAAATACCGTGAATGGAATCTACTGCTTTGTTGTCGAGCTGCGCGAAGGAGGTCCTGCAACAATGCTGAGCTCTGTTGAAGTGAATGTAATGCGTCTTCATCGAGCCACTCAATGCGTCATCATCGAGCCGCACAGGCTGTGGATCTGCCATCAACAAGCAGCCTCTGTGTTGGCGCCGAAGGGAAATGCAGCGGAAATTCTGACACAGTCGAGGCAATGTGACGGTTTTTACAGAAATCAGTTGCAGTACTAACTTCTGAGGCCTGGGACTGGAGGAGGCACCTCAGACAAGGGTAGGGCTTACAGATGGCAGAGTCCAACAGCACCAGCATGATTGCAGGCAGTCTTTTGTCACCCTGAGACTTCAGAAAACAGGAGGCAAGCCAACAAGCTCTTGGAGTCACTCTGGGTTCAAGTGAGATGGGTACAGTCCTTGTCGTCAGCAGGGCAGAGATCAGCAGGGCAGCTCAGCTCAGCAAAGAAGAGAAGAGAAGCAGTTCCTCAGATCAGTCAGTTTCAGCAAAGTGGCAATCCTTACAGCACAGCAATCTTTACTCCAGCAGAGTTCTTCCCAGGTGCAGTAGTGTACTGATTTGGTGGGGTCAGAGCCCCAGTACTTATACCCAAAAGTGCCTTTGATGCAGGGGGTGACTTCAAAGGAATTCTCTGAAGTGCACAAGGATCTCTTGCAACCCAGACCTGTCTGGGGAGAGAAGGAGTGATCAGTTCCTTGTGTGAGGACAGGACCCCGCCTATTCAGATGTAAGTGTGAGTCATCTCTTCCCCTTCCTGCCCGGAAAGGCTGTCAGAATGTACAGTAATGTAGATGAGTCCTCTGTCACACCCTTCCTGTGTTTGTGGCTATCTAGAGGTAAAGCACAAAGTGTAGCTGTCACCCAACCCAGACATGTATTGGAGACACACTGCAGGTACAAAGATCAAAGTTTAGAACAGAGAAATCTTCACTTCCTAAAAGTGGCATTTCTAAAATGGTAATGTCAAATCCGGCTTTACCACTAAAGGGAATTTATCACCACCATTCCAAAGATATAAAACATGATGTAGCTACTCCATTCTGACCAGAAATTACAGTTCAAAAGGTGTTTTAAGGAATTCCAAATGTTGGTATATGAGAGGAGTAGGCCTCACAGCAGTGAAAAACTAATTTAACTGTTTGTCACTACCAGACATGTAAAACTTAAAAATATATGTCCTGCCTTTTAGCTCCACAGCTCCCTGCCCTTAGGGCCTACCTAAGGGGTGGCTTATGTGTAATAAAAGGGAACTTTAAGGCTTAGCAAGTGATTTTAAATGCCAACTCAAGGTGGCAGTAAACTGAACACACAGGCCCTGCAAAGGCAGACCTGAGAAGGGTTTGAAAGGCTACTTGTGTAGGTGGCACAACCAGTGCTGCTGGCCCACTAGTAGCATTTAGATTACAGGCCCTGGGTATATGATATACCACTTTACAAGGGACTTACAGGTAAACTAAATATGCCAATTTGTGCACACCAATGTTATCATGTTTCGGGGAGAAGCACATGCACTTTAGTACTGGTCAACAATGAGAAAGTGCTCAGAGTCCTTAGGCCAACAAAAAGATACAGCAAAGGCGGAGGGAAGGAGGCACATTGGGGGAAGACTTGTCACCCGAAGGATGACAGGTCTAACACATGGGCATGCCCCTGTAGACCACTTACCCTGCACTAAAAAAATAATATTAATCCTGCTTTCACACAGGCACACTCCTCACAATGTACTAAAAAAAGATGATGGCTAGGCTGCACTCACATAAGCACACTGCTCGCACACAGGTGCACCGCTCATTAAGAAGCAGCCTGGTTGGGACAGGTAGTGGCACAGGAGGCCCACGTTTAGTAGCTGGCCCACTAGTGCAATTCAAGGCTGTTGAGATAAGCTAGACTGAAGCCTGAATGTCCATAGAGGCTGTCTAATATCCCACCAGGCACACTTGGACCAGCAGTGAAGACTATGTGAGTCTGAGTTTTGTGGACGTTTGCGGGGAACAGCTGTGGTATCAAAAATGTCCCTTTTGCCTTTTAAAAATCAAAGTAGTGGTTTTCTTTGTATTGCTAGCATATGGTAAAATATATAAAGACGTAATTAAAGACAAACAGAAGAAAAAATATGCCTACTAAATGTGGAAGGCATGTGCTTCAATTAAAAAATTAAAAAGTAAAGCTTCTACTGGTCTGCTGTGCTGTAATAATAAAAAATGATGTAGTATGCAGAATATAATTTCAATATGATGGCATGGTTTTGAAGATTGCAACAATGATGCCTGGTGCTTTGCATAAGAACGTTGTGGCTCAGTAGCAATGATAGCGGGGCTGCTGGTACTCTCAATACTCAATTAGCACCAGTCTGCAGTTGCAGGCTAGCTGCTAAGGGATGCACTAAAGAATATATCTCCAGTTGTCCGTCTCCTCTTGATGCGGAGTAACACAGAGCAAATAGGCAATATACTGTTTCTCAGACTACCTGATATCCTAAAGACGAGCGATTTTCTACTCAGCAGAGCCAAATATAAACAACAAAGTCAATGGCTACAGAGGGCTGATCCACTGCCCAGTTGTATGTATGCTGTTCTGAAGGGCTGAACCAACTTGTGAATGTCACTGTTCTCAAATGGGTTTATCGAAAGCCTATTTTCTATAAGCCAGATTATGTTTTATTTTGTAGGTTGACTTCTAAAACAGTCTTTTGGTCAGACCTAAAACACAACTAAATAGATAGAGCACAGGGAGCAAGAGCACAGCAGGTGCTTGGCTCACATGCATAAGGCATACAACACAAGTTAAGAGCATCACAATCTTCCCTGAAAGACATGTAACAACTGTGGTACTGCAGGATCAGCACAAATTTCCTCCAAAGACATGGGACAATCATGGTACTGCAGTGACATCAGTGCAAGCGTCATTCAAAGAATTGGAACAAGTGTTCTACTGCTGGGCCAGTCAGTGCAAGCTTCCTTCAAAGATGGGGAATAATGGGGTGCTGCAGAGACAGGGAAAGCGTCATTCAAAGATAAGGAAAAAATGTGGCACTCAAGGGCCAGTGCAAGCTTCCTTCACAGACATGGAACAAGTGTGGTACTGCAGGACAAGTGCAAGCTTCCTTCAAAGAACTGTAATAATTGTGGTACTGCAGTGCCAGTCAGTGTTAGCTTCCGTCCAAGACATGTAACAGGTGTGGTACCATAGGACAACTGCAAGCTTTCTTCATAGATATGGAACAACTATGGCACTTGGTAGCATTATTTAACACCTCCCTTTGATACAACAAAAAAGCAGCATTTCAGATTTGGTGCAAGCATAAGGAATAGCACTGGAGTGTATAAGCACAATCTTAAATCACACTAATATCAAGACTGCCACACATAAAAGAGGTACACCACTGGTCAGGATTACACACTTCCCTCACACCCATAGAACATATAGATATCTGGCCAGAAACAATGCAAGCTTCCCTCACATGCACAGAGCATGGACAACATCTTCAGCAGCAGCCCAAGCCTGTGTGTAAATACATACATACACACAAACAACATGCAGCATTTGGCAGCAGAGTACGTTTCCATCACAGGCAGCACTGATACAACATGGTTAACAGCAGTACCAGCTAAGAAATGTTCACATACAAAACAGGTATCACACTGGCATTATCCTCTAACCTTATTTCAGACACATAATACCGAGAGTAAAGTATGGAGGTGGGTGAGCCACTGAAGCCTGGCTCCAGATGTCAGCCTCTGGTTCAGCTCAAGGTCCTCTTGAGCCCTCATGCCCAAGATGTGCTGAGCTTTCTTGTGGCTTCTTCCTACTACCCATTCTCTAAGCTCATGCATCAAGAATGAAAGGTGAAGCATTAAATGTTGATGTCAAACAGGAGCGAGAAAGGATACCAATCTGTGGCTGAATTACACAATGTGAAACCAGAAAAAATGGTATCAATCCCTGGTTCACCTATGAGAAAACCTTGAAATATATGAAGATGTGTGCTATTTTAAAATCTCTCTGTGGTTTACTTAATACGTTATAATGTTTCTCCATATAAAGTAAGATTAGGGGTGGGCGGAATTTGCGAAATTAACTTTTGCAAATTATCGCGAAATTGCTCAAAACCTCCGCGAGCACGCGGAACTTTCGCGAAGATGCGGAGATTGCTTTTCCCGCCCATTCGTGATGTGTTTTTACGTGCTCGTGGGGAAATATATCTCCAACTTGCCCATGCGGTCGCTAATGGGCGCGGCCATCTTGCTCGCGATGCTTATTTCCTGTTCCGGGTTGAATGACGTGTTCGCGATCGCAAACTCTCACGGGATAGCGCGACCTGCTACCAACAATCCAACATCTCGTGGCGCACGCGAACGGATAGGAAAACCCGTCGGCGAACGCAGGGACCCGGTAAGTCACGACCGCGCGCACAAGAAAGCATTTTTAAAATGCGAACAAGAAAAATACTTCTGGTTCGCGGCAGATTGCAAAAGTTTTGACATGTTGGCGCTCTCTGCAGAATGCGAAAATGTCAAAATATTGCAAATTCCCCGAGCGGAACGAAATTTACCGGCCAGGCCTAGTAAGAATATAGCCCATATAGTGGCTGCACATGACAGCTGACTTGCCTCGTAGTTTATCAATTTTTAAGTCACTTCATCATATTTTTTCATAATATTTGTTGCATCATTTCAATGCCAAATGTTTCCATGGCTCAGCTCATGCCTGAGCTCTAGGAGTCAAGATGGGCTCTTGGAGCCAAGACAGACCCATGGCTTGTCTCTTGCTGTTAATTTATTGGCTTGCCCACCTCTGCTACAGTACTATGGATGACAGTTGCACAAATTTCCCTTCTGTCAGTACCACACTGTGGTGAACAAGATCTTGATTTCTGATATTCTGGCCAGTTTCCATAAGTCTCAGAAGGATAACTATTCCTACTTTTGGTTTTTAATAAGGAAGATTTGTGCATTAGCTACCCCATGACGTTGTTTTACAGTTACCTGTGAATTTTCAAAGCATAAAATTAAACAAACAATGTTCAAATAATCAATTTTCCAGGTTCCAGCACTCTTTTCTAAGTCAGTCTACGTTCTTTCTCTGCCCTCTATCCACCAGGCTGAACACAGTGCTTACTGTGACTGTCTTGTCTTCAGAAGTCATGCAGCAGCATGGATATAACTTCTTTGATTTTTGCTGGTGGCAGGCAGCCAGGGCCTAATGGTGCACTCTGCATTTGCAAATGTGAGCATGAACACTTCTCGGCCTTTCAGTGTGCACACCATGAGGCCTTTGCAGGCGCTTCAGTGGATTCTGCTGCTCTTAGTCTGACTCCTGCATCTGAGGGAATTGGATCGAGCCAACAGCAAGCTCCCAGTGCTGTAAGAGTGCCTCTGGCCCTAAAAGGAGGAGTTTGCCATCAATGTTACATCATTGAACTCAACAGGTTTTAGAAAAACCCAAGGATCACAAAAAGAAGTGTTGTAAATAAGCCATTCCATTCAGCAGGAAAGTGATAAAAGTTTTGTACATAGCTGGTGTTGTATTTAGGAGCACACTGTCAGAAATATATCACTAAAGCTTGGTGTGGTAGTACACTGTCATTTACAAACAGCACCTTTCTCATTGAAATGACCTTTAACATTGCACAAACATAAAGTGCTACTGGGAAAACTACATAGTGCACAAATTGTAGTGTGTGAAAATTTGAATTCTGTGAATATTTCTCATGTGTGCCTCACCTGGTAAAGTGTTTGATTTTTTAAAAATCCTAATAAAATCCTATTTTCCATCACACTTCATGTTTGACATGACCCTTTGTCTGGGGTCACACCAGATCTTTGCCTTGCTTTGCTGGACCCCCGTTTGTAGGCTTTTAGGACCCTGCATGTCAACATGGTAACATTGGTATACACCTGATTGGACTATTGAATTTACTTATAAGTCCCTAGAATATGGTACCACACATACCCAGGGCCTGAAAGTTAAATGCTTCTAGCGAGCTGCAGCAACCATTGTGCTATCCACTAAAGTAGCAGGGTTAAACATGTGTCAGGCCTGCCAAAGCCACTTGCAGTGCAGTTTTAAACTTCCATTTTGACCTGGAAAAATGAACCTTTGCTAGGCCTAAACCTTCCTTTTTAATACGTATAGGTCATCCCAAAGGTAGGCTCCAAAGACTCAGAGGGCACGGTACATGGTAATTTAAAAGTAAGGCATGTATACTTAAGGTTTACATATACAGACAGTGAACACCTCCCAAAGTCTTTTTTCACTGTAGCAAGGCCAGCTCTTCCATAGATTAACACTGGGTTACCTTACTACACTTAATAAGTGATAACTTCAGTTTGGCAGCAGATAGAGAAATACTTCTACTCATTTGTAATTTAAAATCCACTGTAATGGTACAGTTGGATTTTAATTTACTATTCTGAAAATCCACTCTTAGAAAGTTGGCATTATATTGCCTAAATGAAATGCGCCTTTCTGCCAGTGTCCAGAGTTCTTTCATTGTTAATGGCTCTCCCATGGTGTACAGGCCTGCTTGCCTTGAACCAAGGATCCCAGAAGTGATTCCAAGGGTCAGTTGGCTGACCTCTTGTTTGAGCTACCGGGAGACAACAAGCTTCCAGAGCGCTGTGTCCAACTGCTCAGCTGGCCAGTACTAACTCGACCTGCCTGTCCCCTTCTGCTGGTCTCTGCTGCAGTGAGTCCTGACCCCAAAGAGGTACCCCATCATTTCCTGGACCCTTGACTAGTGTAAGAGAGTACTCCTCCAACATTTAAACTGCAAAAACTGGACCCCAGGGGGAAATACTGAGGTTCTGGGATCTTCACGTAAAAAAACACATGCCTGCTCTCCTCACAAAAGCAGATGGACTTCATCAAGGACACGCAGGAACTACATCAGACTGCTGATACATCTTCCCCACTCCAGATTTAATAATTCAGCTGCATGGTGCTGTACGTGTCAGCAACAACTGCTATGCGTTTCAAGCCAACACAAAGCTCTGACTGGCGACCAGCTCTTGACAATTACAACGATCTCCCTGCGGTAAAGCTCCGACCAGTGAATAGCTCTATGCACCAACAAAGATCTTCTTATGGTCCCCCACCAAAGGGAAGCTCCTCATGTGGAATTGGACTAAGTTAAAAGGTAAACTTTAGACGGGAACAAAGTCAAATCTCTTGTTTTGGTGTCACTTTATTTATTAACATTTTCTCTATTGTTTCTAAATTTGTTTGGGTTTGTTCTTGTGTTGTGTTGGGTTGTGTTAAATACTTTACAATTTGCCTCTTAGTTAAGCCTGACTGATTTTGTCCCAAGCTCCCAGAGGTTTAAGTACAGGTTTATTTAGTGCCTTTTGTGGTTCACCCTGACAAGGATTTTGTTTATTATTTGAGTGTGGCCCCCACTCCTTTCAACTAATAACCCAATTTCTTACACTTCAGAATTTTTAAAAAGTGCTTAATTTGTGCTTTCCTAACAATGTATTTATTTTTCAATATTTATACTGTTCATATATAGTTAATAAAATTTTGCTTTGTATGAAAACATAGTACAGCCCTTCCTTTCAAACCAGTTAGATTGTTACATAGGTCACTTTACAAAATCAGCACACTTTGCAGTAAGAAACGTAAACACCAACCTCCATGTTAAAAGAATAAGCAGCAATTTGTCAGGAGACTAGACTGACATTTGACCTCGGTCTTTGAACGCACAGCTAATGTGACAAGATAAAAGCAACATTTAGTATCATCTTTACCGCTCATTGACCTTCAGAAATGAAACACGGTTATTTGGGGTTTTTGGGTGTACTGCAGACCACCTGGAGACCCCTACTTCCAGCACCTACACTAGTAGGTGCCCTCTCAGGGCTTAATGGGTTGTTGTAGTTGGGCTCCCTCCCACCTATGGTCGTCAGTGCATTGCACTGTCTCCACCACTGGTAGCTATGCCAATTGTTTGTAGCATCTCACGTAAATCAAGGTCCAATAACACCAAATTGTTTTATCTGTGTTGATGGTGTATTAGTGGCCATATGGTATCTCCATTCATCCCATCCTCTGCATGCTCTTGAAGGGCAAAAGACTAATCTTTTTGCAATTATTTTCTTGTGCATTGGACCCACGATTGAGGTTGATATACCAAAAAATGTACTAGAGGCTTCCATTAGTCAGACTCATGTTAGCTTTGGATTTCATCTAAATTGCTTGTTAGACCTTCATCCGCAATTAATTGGTCCAGTTAAGTGCAATATGTCTGGTAACTCTTGCTACCACTCCTATTGCAAATAATGAATTTAGTGATGAATATCAATAGATCAAGCCTGCTGAGATTCATTGGGGGACAAATACCCTGTATTTAGCAGAACATGCAGATTTTGGTGCAGAAAGCATCCAAGAACGTATGTAATTTCCCCATAACAAATTTTTAATCGGGTGGTATTTATAACACCCAATCAAATCCCACTTGGCGGATTAGGATTTTTTGACGAGTGATAAATATCAACCCAATAAATATGCCTTCTCATAATGAGAATCTGAATGGTAGTTCTTGTTGCACTCCGGACAATGTGGACCTTGACCCTTGTAGCCCAGTAGTGCAAGGGCAGAAAAGAACATCTTCTATTCTGAAGAGCTGTAGAAGATGTTCCTCACAATGTGGTGTTGCACATAATATGCCAATGAGTATATATACAGTTAAGGATTTCCAGATGGACATCTTAAAATTGAGTTCTATTAGATTTGTTTTCCCCAGTGCTCAGTCATTTTAGTGACATGCTGGGAAATAAAGACAAGCAGTACCTAACTTAAGCTGGTGGCGGCCATTGTGTCCCACCAGCACTCATTTTCGGGGGCTGGCACTGTATGAGAAGAAAAGCAGTAAGATGAGGGAAAGCTTAGAATGAAAACATGTCACAAAGGGAGAAAGTGGGAATCTGCAAGAGTTAGATAGAGGGGCAGGGAGTATCTGATAGTGGATTGAAGAGCCTTAGGGTGTATTCAAGACTACGCAGACTTGGTATTCGGCACACTAACATTTAACTGCACAGGCTCCGGGCTTCTGAGCAGGGCTTTGGGCACTGGCACTCATTCTTTCACAAATTAAGTGCTGAGGACAGGTGAATTTTTTAAGCCACAATACTATTTAACCATTTTAGCTGGTAAATGAAGCCTCTTATAATGATCCAGAAGTAATGTATTCATTGTAGAAATAAACTTCATTGGAAGAGCCCATGTGCTGACATCCAGAAGTAAGAAGAGAAAAGCAAATGTCAGGTGTCAAGTTCAGAATGTAGAAGATAACTGAGTCGTAGTCAAGCATAGCTAAACAAGTAACAAATGCAACTAAATGTAAAGCATTGAACCATTCTTAAATCATTGCAGCATTTTTAAGAGGTATATACATAGATTGGAAACAGTACAAGTACCAACAGTATCATACCATGAATACCCCTCCACACTCGGATATTGTCTTTCAGAGGCTCCCTCTTTTCTAAATGTATGTAAACAATGGGATGTGGCCTGTAGACCCCCTGGGAAACAAGGGTGTACAATTAGTTAATATGAGGGAAAACAATATACACCATTTCTTAAGCATTCTTAGCAAACTAGAACTTAATGTCTTGATGCTCTAAGTAATTAAGGGAATGTTGACTCCTATGTTATTCACATGTCTGTAGTGAGGAAGTAGACACGTACAAAATCCACACGATGCCGGTGAGTTAGATGCAGCAGTTTATAAAATATAAAGATGAATGATGGAGCCCATCCACTAGAGTCCTTCCAGTCCTGTCAGCCTGCAGTTACTCATGAACCAGAAATCTAGGACAGGAGCACAGAACATGGAACTATGCTCAGAAGATGCATCTTGCAGAATGTGTACTCACGACGATAGGCAATGGCATCACGAATAAAAGCAGCAATGAAACACAAGTTAAATGAAATACATGTTAAATACAATTGTTACATACAACACATCTCCCTCAATAATGAACAACAAAATATTATAAAGGTTAAACAAAATTAAACTAAGAAAACTTAGACAAAGAAATCTTGCAAGTAACTTAGTCCCCTAGACATCCTACCACATCTGATGGTAATAAACCCCTGATAATCAGTTTTTATCAGTGCAAACATTTTTACCTTCATTTCCTGACTCCAAGGCATTGCCAGTTGATTTGGAACACTTGTAACAATAGGCTGCGAGTGTTGAACGCCATCACAATAACTCTCCAGGATAATGCACTTTACTCATTAAAACATCACATTGGAAATCATTTAAGAGAATTAAATTCCTTATTGCCCACCAACCATCATCCTCTAATCTGACAGAGGAAGATGCCACTTTGGATACCTTAAATGATCCATTAAAGTGAAAATGCAATTTAGATTTCTTAGGCTTCATGTCCTTCAACCTCACCCAATCTCCCACACAAATTACACACACATTCACTTTCTTGCCAGTATCATAGTATATCTTCCTTTTATCATGAGCCCTCCTCACTCTAGACTTGATTTCTGTGAAATCCACCTTTTCTTCCAGGGCACTCGACCACTTCTGCTTCGACCAACTAGGACACAAGTCTGTGTAAGAGTGCCTTTCTCTTGATAAAGAAAAAGGTAGCACAACAATGACAGTTTGAGGTATATTAATTTATGATAAGCCTACACCTTATTCTGAAGAAATGTGTCTACATTTGCACCACACATCGAAGCTGTAAGAATCCCCTCCTTAAGAAGATGGTAGGCCCTCTCCATAACAACATTGGCCTGAGGCGTATATAATGCTACATTATAGTGCTTAATGCCTTTGTTCTTCAAAAATGATTCCGTTCTCTCTAATAGAAGCTGAACACCATTATCAGTGACTAATTCCTCAGGATACCCCTCCAAAGTAAATAAAAATGTCTAAGAAGTTGATAACCACTTGTGTGGATGTCTCAGGCACGAAATCATAATATATCCATTTAGACAAAAAGTCAGTCATAATGATTAAGTACTTTGACTTCTCAGGTAAAAGCGAAATGCGCCCTGCAAAATCTGGTGCTAATTTGCATTATGATCCGCGAGGGAAAGGTGTAGAAATTAAAGGTGTGTCCTGTAATTTTCAATGCTTATTGAACATAATGTACTCTTGGCAAGAATTAGCAAAATCATCAACGTCCTTATCCGTATATGCCCACCAAAAATTACACCTAAGGGATTTCTTAGGGACCGTGGACACCAGGTTCCCCCTATGAACAAAGTCCCATATTTTACTCCTTAACCCTCTAGGAACAACACATTTTCTCACTCTCAACAGAATGCCAGACTCATCATGAGCTGATCAGCCAATTGGCAGAAACAGTAGAACTCCCCCATAAAATGTTTAACCAGAGGTGAACCTTTCTGCATAAACTGCTTGACTTTCTTTAAAATCTCATCCTCTCCACAAGCTTTGTTTGTTTCATTCCATTTCAGAAACTGTGCTGTGACATCCAGTAAGCACATCGATACTAGTCACAACACATTCGTTCACAAATAATGCGTCCTACTGTCTCGCTTACTGTTCCTCAAATAGAAGCCTTGACACGTAATCAGCCCTAGTGTTTGTAGTGCCAGTAACGTACCTCATATCAAAATAATATTCTTGTCATTTTGAGAGGCTCCTAATGAATCTAGAAGAAGCTGACGCAGTGCCTTTGTCACCCAACGAGTGCATCAAATGTTTGTAGTCCGAGCACAATGTTAACTGTGTACCCCAGACATATCTCAATGGCACATGCTAGAGCTTCCCTTTCGATTGTGCGGTATTTCCTTTCAGCTTCAGATAAAACCTTGGATGCAAAAGATATGGTATCATCCGTGTTGTCCACTCATTGACATACAATGGCACCCAGGCCGAAAGCACTTGCATTCATAGTTATAATGCACTTATGACCACTAATGTACATTTTTAACGCTCAAACTTTAGTTAGAATGTCTTTAATATCTAAGAACACTTTTTGGTCCTCAGAGCCCCAGCAAAATTATACTTTTTTCCTTGACATTTTGTGTAGTGGCTCCATAAGTGTAGCATACCCACAGACAAACCTGGAATAGTATTTGCTTAACCCAAAGAATGATTTTAACTTTTCTTTATTACAGGGGGTGGGTACATCTCTCAGAACTTTAACCAGATCCTCTTTGGGCCTAACGCCCTGAAAAGTAATACAATGTCCCAAGTATTCAACGCTAATCAGTTAAAAACTTACATTTGTCCTTAGACACAGCCATATCATGCCTACACAAAATCTCAAGTACTTTATCCAAAATATCATTGTGTTCAGTCACAGTTTTAGCGAATATGAGAATATCATCCTGGAAAGCTAGCACACCCGGTACATCATTAAATAGTGTAAATATCAACTTTTGAAATGTGCTTGCGGCTAATCACTAGACCGAACAGTAAGCATAAATACTTGAAAACCCCAAATGGAGTAACAAAGGAGCGATTGGCTTGGGACTCTGTCTTCAGCGGCACTTGGTGGTAAGCCATTTTGAGTTCTATATTCCTAAACACTGTAGCTCCTTCCAAGGTGGACAAAAGCAGTCCACAGCAATATTTTTGTTGAGCAAATGCAAATCCGCACACAGACGGATTTGACCATTCTTTTTTTTTTGCTATGACAACTGCACTGACCCACTCAGCAGCATTAATGGTGCTTCATCTGGTGTTTCCTGACATCGCTGGCCGGTTTCCTGCACCTGGGGCCCTGACGCTGTGTGCCTCCCCTGCCGCCGCTCCACACCATCGCGCGAACACAGCAGGGGGAGACTACAGCTCCTAGGTTGCCTAGCGGCCAACTCCTGTTCTCTTCGCGCCCGGAGGCGCACAAAAGGGAGAGGCTCCCTCGGTGGAGCGGGTGCTTCATCTGGTGTTTCCTGACCTGCTGTCTGCTCCTGACATCGCTGGCCGGTTTCCTGCACCTGGGGCCCTGACGCTGTGTGCTTCCCCTGCCGCCGCTCCACACCATCGCGCGGCCACAGCAGGGGGAGACTACCGCTCCCAGGTTGCCTAGCGGCCAACTCCTGTCCTCTTCGAGCCCGGAGGCGCACAAAAGGGAGAGGCTCCCTCGGTGGAGTGGGTGCTTCATCTGGTGTTTCCTGACCTGCTGTCTGCTCCTGACATCTCTGGCCGGTTTCCTGCACCTGGGGCCCTGACGTTGTGTGCCTCCCCTGCCGCCGCTCCACACCATCGCGCAGCCACAGCAGGGGGAGACTACAGCTCCCAGGTTGCCTAGCGGCCAACTCCTGTTCTCTTCGCGCCCGGAGGCGCACAAAAGAGAGAGGCTTCCTCCACGTCGCGGGCGACGCCGGACGAAGCCCGGACCAAGGGCGGGCCCGTTTGAGCCCGTTCGAGCATGAGAGAGACCGGACCGGGATCACCCTCTGTCATCTACAGTGGAATAAAGGTACTTTTGGGGAACATCTAAGAACCTTGTGTTCCACCTAACCGTTTTGAGCCAAACAGTATGTCGGACCTTGGAAATACGAGCAATACCACAATGAGGGCGAAAATGCTAACTGGTACCCTGGACAATTTCATAGTCAGAGCGAACTCGGTAATTGTTCAAGGCATAATACTCATGGAGCGACGGGTGTCGCAAGACTTGGCCATGGCGAGAAGATCCTCAATGGGCCATTTTGCTACCGTACGAACACCTGAACGCATTTCGAATGGTAATCCCTTAGATATTCAAACCTCTATTTACCACCCACACACTGGAGTAAATGTACCTACAAATAGTACACAATTGATAACAACAACGGAGGTTGTTCAAACGGCAGCAGGAAAAAACTCCCCGGAGATATGTAATACTAGAAAACGAAGGGACAGGCGCAAGGGTGCTATCCCAAAAACAAAGAATATAATTAGGACAAAAAATAGCAATAGGCAATCAAAGGCTGTCAAAGGCATAGGAAAGCGTGATACCATATCCAAATCAAAGGATGAAATTAGTAAGAAGACATTGACCAGGCATAGTATCCATCTCCTGGAAAATCCACCCCAAGACCTAAATAGTGGGGGCGTCGATGTCATAATAGATATGGATAGGATCGAGGCAGAGGCGGAAGAAAATCCCCTATTACAAAACCTGAGAGCTCTGCTAAAAGCTTCCTTAAAACCCCTAGAATCAAGACTGGCACGGATTGAGAATCAGCTCTCGGTGTTAGAACAGTCAAATAGGGGCCTAATAGACGAAATTAAAGAAAATCATCAACGCACAGCCAATGCCCAGGGGAAAAAATTACAAAAAGAAAAAATTATCATCCCACCTGCTCTGATACCGACTTCTGATACCTCGCTTGCACCCATACCAACAATCCTGGTAACTCCCACAAGAACTTGCTCACAACTACTAGAAAAGCCCATCTCAGCTAGTGCCCCCCAAAATGAACTAAGTGAACCATCTATCGTAGGGGTGCCTCAGGCAGGCCTCTGTTTAAACTTACCACCAGAAACCGGCCCATACGTGGTCGTATTGACCGGTGTTCCAGAACTAGATAGTTCCAGCCATGAATCATATATGTCCTTAAAAAACAAGGTAACACACTGGCTCAATACAAATCGAACACTCCCCCGATATAACACAAGTGAAATATTGATGGTGCGGAGAATTTCGTGGGTGGGGCACAGCCCAAAAACAATCCGGGGCGACTGCGTGGTGGTAAACTTTAAAAATCCCCAGTTGAATATATCTGCTCACGGGGAAATGAACACACGGGTTCATCTATAGAAACTAGACTGCTTTCTTACTTCTACCCCAAAACTAATTTAATTGAGCCTGATGGCAAGTGGATATGGGCGAAGAAATCAATGCATGAGGGATGGGAAAATAGAGGTCAACTACCAATAACTAAGTGGAAGGAGATACCCACCCAAAATAGATTTAGCTGCCTGGACCTGGTGGACTGACTACCCTCAAGTAGAGCAATCAGAACAACCAGTAAGGGGTACGATCAAAGAAATTCCTCAAATGGTAATTACTTGAATGCCAATAGTGAGAGGAAGTTTGACACCCAGGAAGGTTTAATAAATACGCACATTACAGCACACTTAGCGGACCAAGGACAAATCTGTGAAGACGATAAGTTTATGACTGACACCTCATGTAATCTAGTTGATCTAGATCAGATAGTTGGCCAAGTCACAGTCACCATACAAAATGAGTATGAAGTTCCATAAGGATTGATCCAGAAAACTAATGTCTCTGAGAGGGAGGGAACTACTACTAAGCGTAGGGATAAGGGCGACTCCCTAACACTTCTCTGTTGGAATGTGGCAGGCATAGCTAGTAAAATAAATGACCCCTCGTTTGTCTCCTTCATAAATAAATTCTCTATTATTTGCTTACAAGAGTGTTGGGAAAGGGAAGCTATCCATATAAATGGCTATCGCACTTTCCATACACCTGCGAAACAAACAACAAGGGGCAGAAATTCTGGGGACTCTGTACTTATATATCAAATACAATAAACATTACGATCAAAAATAATATAAGGGATTCATGTTATTATCAGTTCTTCCTCCTTAGTATAGGAGGAAATTATGACATTAATTTGATTAACTTTTATAACAACATCCCTGGAAATGAATTTGTTAAAGAAATGGATGACCTTACAAACTGTGTGAAAAATACCAGTGATGTCGAAACGAAGGGGTCTTGTGTGATTTGGGCAGGGGATTTTAATTGTTATTTGTGCACTAATAGTCTGACAGGGGTGTGTGGTTTGAATAACCTTGTGGGAGACCCTTGTACTCACTTTACCCACACTACTGAAGGGAAACTTTTTAATACTTTACTTTTTGAGTTAGATCTGGGTTTTGCGAATGAAGTCTGCAACCAACAGACGCCTTTTCACCCTACCTTTAATGGCAGGGGCTGTAATTCAGTGATTGACTTTATACTGGCATCAAATAGTTATCACTGTTATATTTTACAGCTTGCTATAGGCGATATTGCAATTTAGGTTCTGTGAGGGGTTTAGTTGGTGAAGGAAGAATGGCGCTCAAACATAACACACCAAGGGTCAGAAAGTGGATTGGTAAGTACGGTGCTGCAAGATCAGGGGAAAACAAACCCTGGCAAGAAAAAGAACCCCTGCGATTTGGGGTGTAGGAGACACCCACTACAAATGAAGACAGGTTCTGCGCACACGTTTAAGAGTAAACACAATGTGGTGGGACCGGAGGGTAAGGCTGAAAGTACGAAGAAGGTCTACACCAGAAATGTCTTTGTAGGTTTAATCGTGCGTATCATCAAATGAAAAAAGGAACATGAGAACAACCAGCCGACACGTGTTTCGTCAACGGGAAACAACCCGTGACTCTTCAGGGCTGGGAAGGACACAAAGAGAACAAATAAACATACAAATCATAATAAAATGGTAAAGAAACAAGAACGGTCGAATGTGGATGAACATCAGGTAGATGTCCCTCTGTAAGGAAAAGAAAACAGGAACACAAAGGAATGGCATAGTGAGAGAGTACAAACGGTCCTTGGACATGTACATGCGGAACAAACTGCGCGGCAACTATTGTGGAGGGGCCAAATCATAGTTGTAAGGCGACAGTAGGGTTATAAGGGGTAACAATAGTATCACATGCATTGGAGGTAATGCGAGGAAGACTTGATTGCCACACAGTACGTGAAAGTATCCGACAAATCATCAGTAATCAACAGTGAGAAAGCCATTCAAAAAGTGCAGAGGGATGAACGAAAACTGAGAATTTTTAGAGAAAACTGAAGCGAAAGAAACAGAAATGAAAAATTCCAGGTAGTCGGTACAAAGGTAGAAAGGCTATGAGAGAGGAACCACAGGCAAACAGAAAAAAGGTGCAGTGACTGGTAAACATGCGTATTACGAACGGGCACCACCACGGGTGAAATGGACTGAGAAGGCGTGGGGAGGGTGGTCCACTAACGGTGAGCAATTGATAAAAAGTGAAGAAAGGGCGGTCCGCGAGAGAGGGAAACGGAAGGGTAGAGTGACAGAGAACAGTGGAAGAATCCAAAAAGTAAGCGACCCAAGACGCGTAACGAGTAACCGGGCACGGTACAAGGCAAGTGAATGTGAACAAGAGCAATATAGAGAACGATCAAACATGACAGGTGTGATAGAAATCTACCTGAAAAGAATAAGGATGGCAGGTAGCCAAAGGTAGTCTTGATGGGTGGAAAGAGTTGAGGATATCACCGTATTGGCTGCGGTATGCAGGAGTGTGGAAGGCTTCGGAGTAGGCGCTAGAAGGAAAAGTACAGGGGTAAGCGCAAAGGTCGGTCAGTAACAAGAGAAAGGCCGAGTGGGAGTCGCTTACCGTGGGCGCAGTAAGAACACCAAGAAGTCACTTGCACAAAGCGACAGGGACAAATGGCGGTAAAATCCGTTGGGATGTGTGGATGACGGGTGAGTCACTCCACGGAGAAATCTATGGAAGGTAAAGGGAGCGTGTGAGAAGGTCAATGGGAACGGGGGGGGGGTTTGGATGGAAAGGAGGGCGGAGGTGGGGTGCTTACCGTGAGGTCCGGGCAGCGAGCTGGAATCGTCTCGCGCTCAGCAAGGAGGAAGCAGGAAGTGAATATAAAGGAAAAATAAAGGACTAGAACGTGAAGGGCCAGTCATGCGGACCGGAAGTGAGGATAAAGGCAACAAGGGTGAAGACGATATCGGGAGTGAAAAAACAAACAGATGAGTCCTAAGTGGTGGCGGAACAAGCCAGAAAGAGCAAGGGACAAAGTAGCAGAATGGTAAACGTTAGAAAAAGCACTCAAGCACTCAGGGCGCCAGAGGCACGGAATAAAGTATTGTTGGTGGTGCACCGTAAAAATCCAAGAAATCGCTAGTAGTGCGAGAAAAGGACGGTCTTACAGAAAGGCGTACAACAGGAAAAGGGAATGGAGTAAAGTAAATAAACGGAAAACAGTAAAACGACAGGAAGGGGGGAGTGAAAACAGTAAGAACCAATGTATCAAATGCAACAAAGGCAAACGGCATATGTTAGTGAAAATACAGGCATACATATAGTAGTATCCAAAAGTAAAAATAAAAGTAAAAAGCAAAGGGGGCATGTCAGAATCAAGGATGAAAAATGATACAAGGTGGAATGCATAAATCAGAATTAGGAACCTAGAAAGTACTGTAACTCATGGTCAATGTTCAAGCCGTGTCGCACGGTATGAAGGCGCATGATCCAGATTGCTTCCAGGCGACGTAGTTTCAGTTCTCGGTTACCACCTCTGACATTCGGTGGTGTAGTGTCTATTCCAAAAAAGGTAAGTTTCTTCAGAGTGCCCTGGGTCGGGCAAGACATCATCACGTGTATGGCCATAGGATATCTGGCATCTCCATTGCGCATTGCTCTTGCATGTTCAAAGATGCGTTCTTTCAACGGTCTGATGGTGCTTCCGACGTACTGTTTTTTACACGTGCATTCCAGGATGTAAACAACGTACTTCGTGTTGCAGTTAATGTTGCCCCTGATTTCAAATTTTTGATTCACTGCACTAGTGAACTTGTTGATGCCGTGAAGTGCCCATTTACATGCTCCACAGCAGCCACATTTGAAGAAACCTTTGGTATGTTGAGTGAGCCACGTGGTGTTTAAGGTGGTGCGTGGGACCGTGGGACTGAGTCTATTTCTGAGGGTTCTCCCCCGTCTGAAAGTGATTTGAGGCTTGATGGTGATGTATTCCCTCAATGTCCTGTCTTTGAGTAGAGTGTTCCAGTGTTTGTTGAAACTGTTTCTAATGACAGTACTAATCTCATTGTAGTCAGTGATGAGTCTGACCGGTTGGGACTCTGAATCGGTTCTCTTCCTGTTAAGTAAGGTTGCGTTTCTGGGGATCTTCCCAATTCTCTGGGCTGCCTTCTGAAGGGTGCGTGGTTTGTAGCCTCTGTTGATGAATCTCCCTCTCATGTCTCTGAGACAGGCCTCAAACTCACAATCTTCGCTGCAATTTCTACGTGCTCTAGTGAATTCTCCGTAGGGAATAGCCTGTATTTGATGTAAGGGGTGGGAGCTTTCGGCATGGAGAATGGCGTTACAGGAGGTAGCTTTACGGTGAAGACGGCTGTGGAGAGTGTTGTTGCTGACGTATAGTTCTACGTCTAGAAAATTGATTCTGCTCGTGCTGGAGATACACGTGAAGCGCATATCCATATTGTTGGAGTTAAGATATTGGCAGAAATCAGTGAGACTGTCTTGAGTGCCAGACCATAGTAGGAGACAGTCGTCGATGTAACGGCCCCAATATATGATGTTGTCAGTCCAAAGTGCCCCATTGGGGCCCCAGATCCAGTTGGCTTCTAGGGTGCCCATGTATAAGTTGGCAAAAGATGGAGAAAATTTAGAGCCCATGGCCACCCCTTTGATCTGTTTGTACCATTGTCTGTCGTACAAGAAATAGTTGTTATTCAGGATGATTTCCATCATCGAAGTGAGCATGTTGGTGTGTTGCCACAATGTAGCTGGTCTATTTTCTAGGAAGTGAGTAACTGCTTTAAGACCAAGAGTCGGTTTTATGGAGGTGTACAGAGACACCACATCCAATGTGGCCATGATCATATCAGGTTGCCACACAACGTTCTCAAGGACACCCAGAATATGTTTAGTGTCCTGAATGTACGATGGTAGGTTTCTGACCATGGGACTGAGAAAAAGGTCAACATATTGAGCTAATCTTTCTGTGGGTCCTCCTATGCCCGACACGATGGGTCGACCGGGAGGGAAAATGGCTTGTTTATGGACCTTGGGTAGAGTGTAGAGCCAGGGGAAGGTGGGTCTCACTACTTTCATATAGAGTGCCTCGTCTTCATCAATCAGACCAAGTGTGTGCCAGTCTGACAGGTTCTTATTGATCAAGATGGTTAAGGGGCCCGTGGGATTGTCACGCAGTAGTTCATAACAAGTATTGTCTTGGAGTTGTGTAAGAATCTCATGGTGGTAGTCAGTGCTGTTCATGACCACCACGTTGCCACCCTTATCAGCTTCTCTGATAGTGATTTCAGTATCAGCTCCAAGTGTTTTGAGAGCTAGGCGTTCGCATCTCTTAAGATTATCCTTGGGTCTGCGTGTAGCCATCATTCTTTTATTTTCATATGCATCTAGGTCTTCTAAGACAAGGTTGTGGAATACATCTATAGAATTACCTCCCGCTAAGGTGGGTGTCCATTTAGATTTGGTTTTGAGGCCACTGCTGATGGTGGCGTCAGTATCTATGTCCAGTTCTTGTAAGAGGTGTTCCATACTCAAAGGAGAGTCCTCAGTGTCGGTGAGTGACAGTAAGAGGTGCGTGGCTTTGATGTCATTAATGCTCTGCATGTTGGAGGTAGTAGTGTCTACGGTGTGCTTGGGTCTATCGGTTTCAGAGGAGATGGCAGAAAAATGTTTTTTAAGTTTAAGACCCCTGATGAATTTAAAAAGGTCAATCTTGGATCTGCAAAGGTCTCCTGTCTCATGAGGGTTAAAATTAAGGCCTTTGCTAAGGAGAGAGATCATGTCGTCAGTGAGACTCTTGGAGGAGAGGTTGATAACCTGAACTTCTGAGGTGGAAGTAACTATTTTTTCCCGTTCCCGGATCTTAGCTTCCTCTTGTATTCTTCCTTGCCCACCTCTTTTACCTCTGTGGGTTTTCTGTCTTGTGCGCCGAGTCTCTGTTGGGACCTGTTTTCCCTCCGTATGGCTTGTATCTCTCGTAAAAAACTAGAAGTAGTGATTCTTTCAGCAGAGGGGCCCTGGGTGTCAAGTTCGCTGTCACTGGTCGGGATTGAATTGAGTGAGGAAGAACTGGACGAGATAGTGCCCGTGTTGGTTCTAGAAGTTGTGTCACCACGGGAAGAATTCTGCACTAATTGATCATACTTGCGGGCAAAAGTGAAGACACGTCCCTCTCTGTAGTCAGCCTCGTCTCTCTTGAGCTGTCTGGACTTCCTATCCTTAATATCGTTTTGATGTTTATTAGGCCTGGGCAAAAATTTCGTTCCGTTCGCGGAAATTGCGATAATTTGACATTTTTGCGTTCCGCGGAGAGCGCGAAAATGTCAAAAATTCCGGTTTCCGCAGCTTGGCGATAATTTGTTTCTTGCTCGCGCTGTAAAATGATACATTCTCGCGCGCGCGCGATCGCCTTACCTGAATCCCTGCGTTCGCCGACAAGTTTTCTTGATCCGGTCGCGTTCTCCATGAGATGTTGTATTGTTTTTAGCCATTTGCGCTGTCTCGCGACAGTTCGCGCCCGCAGTGACGTCATGCGTCGCGCGATCACGTCTTTCTTCTCGCGATCATGCACCGCGAGAACAACTCAAAACAAGATGGCCGCGCCCGCAAGCAACCACATGGGTAAGTTGGCGACCCGCAACCATGCAGAAAATCTCGCGAACATGCCGGAAAAAAACTTCCGCATCTTTGCGATATTTCTGCTTGTTTGCGATAATTTTAAACATTCTTGCGATAATTTGCGAAGGTTAATTCCGCAAATTCCGCCCACCCCTAATGTTTATTCAGAACCTCATTGAGTATGTTGTCGTTTTTTTCGGTGGCTTCTTTTAGATTAAGCTCCTGAATCTCTTTCTCTAGAGTGGTGATTTCTGTTTGTAACGCAGTTACTTTACGTTCGGCACTTTCAATAAGAATGTGTATGAGTGTATTGGAGTTTACTGTTAGAGCTTCCTCCCATTTGCCAAGTAAATCGTCATCTAGGTCGTCAAAGGTAGGGAAGATTTGTGAGCGGAGTCCCCTGGGAACCCGGTTAAGTCTAAGGTATTGCTTAAGGGTGGCGCTGTCCCACCATCTGGAATTCTCCGTTTTTTTCAATCTTTCTAGTTTCTGAAATTTTTCTCTGAGTCCTTCTCTAAGTGGTGGGTTACCACTGTTGGGGGTACTGGCTGTGGGAGTTCCTTTAGCTAAGTTGTCAAATAGTTCTGATGCGACCTTATCTCTATCCATATCAAGTAATGTGTAGTGGTGTTGTGGCTGCCCTTCCTAATACTCAAATTAGGTTCTGTGAGGGGTTTAGTTGGTGAAGGAAGAATGGCGCTCAAACATAACACACCAAGGGTCAGAAAGTGGATTGGTAAGTACGGTGCTGCAAGATCAGGGGAAAACAAACCCTGGCAAGAAAAAGAACCCCTGCGATTTGGGGTGTAGGAGACACCCACTACAAATGAAGACAGGTTCTGCGCACACGTTTAAGAGTAAACACAATGTGGTGGGACCGGAGGGTAAGGCTGAAAGTACGAAGAAGGTCTACACCAGAAATGTCTTTGTAGGTTTAATCGTGCGTATCATCAAATGAAAAAAGGAACATGAGAACAACCAGCCGACACGTGTTTCGTCAACGGGAAACAACCCGTGACTCTTCAGGGCTGGGAAGGACACAAAGAGAACAAATAAACATACAAATCATAATAAAATGGTAAAGAAACAAGAACGGTCGAATGTGGATGAACATCAGGTAGATGTCCCTCTGTAAGGAAAAGAAAACAGGAACACAAAGGAATGGCATAGTGAGAGAGTACAAACGGTCCTTGGACATGTACATGCGGAACAAACTGCGCGGCAACTATTGTGGAGGGGCCAAATCATAGTTGTAAGGCGACAGTAGGGTTATAAGGGGTAACAATAGTATCACATGCATTGGAGGTAATGCGAGGAAGACTTGATTGCCAAACAGTACGTGAAAGTATCCGACAAATCATCAGTAATCAACAGTGAGAAAGCCATTCAAAAAGTGCAGAGGGATGAACGAAAACTGAGAATTTTTAGAGAAAACTGAAGCGAAAGAAACAGAAATGAAAAATTCCAGGTAGTCGGTACAAAGGTAGAAAGGCTATGAGAGAGGAACCACAGGCAAACAGAAAAAAGGTGCAGTGACTGGTAAACATGCGTATTACGAACGGGCACCACCACGGGTGAAATGGACTGAGAAGGCGTGGGGAGGGTGGTCCACTAACGGTGAGCAATTGATAAAAAGTGAAGAAAGGGCGGTCCGCGAGAGAGGGAAATGGAAGGGTAGAGTGACAGAGAACAGTGGAAGAATCCAAAAAGTAAGCGACCCAAGACGCGTAACGAGTAACCGGGCACGGTACAAGGCAAGTGAATGTGAACAAGAGCAATATAGAGAACGATCAAACATGACAGGTGTGATAGAAATCTACCTGAAAAGAATAAGGATGGCAGGTAGCCAAAGGTAGTCTTGATGGGTGGAAAGAGGTGAGGATATCACCGTATTGGCTGCGGTATGCAGGAGTGTGGAAGGCTTCGGAGTAGGCGCTAGAAGGAAAAGTACAGGGGTAAGCGCAAAGGTCGGTCAGTAACAAGAGAAAGGCCGAGTGGGAGTCGCTTACCGTGGGCGCAGTAAGAACACCAAGAAGTCACTTGCACAAAGCGGCAGGGACAAATGGCGGTAAAATCCGTTGGGATGTGTGGATGACGGGTGAGTCACTCCACGGAGAAATCTATGGAAGGTAAAGGGAGCGTGTGAGAAGGTCAATGGGAACGGGGGGGGGGTTTGGATGGAAAGGAGGGCGGAGGTGGGGTGCTTACCGTGAGGTCCGGGCAGCGAGCTGGAATCGTCTCGCGCTCAGCAAGGAGGAAGCAGGAAGTGAATATAAAGGAAAAATAAAGGACTAGAACGTGAAGGGCCAGTCATGCGGACCGGAAGTGAGGATAAAGGCAACAAGGGTGAAGACGATATCGGGAGTGAAAAAACAAACAGATGAGTCCTAAGTGGTGGCGGAACAAGCCAGAAAGAGCAAGGGACAAAGTAGCAGAATGGTAAACGTTAGAAAAAGCACTCAAGCACTCAGGGCGCCAGAGGCACGGAATAAAGTATTGTTGGTGGTGCACCGTAAAAATCCAAGAAATCGCTAGTAGTGCGAGAAAAGGACGGTCTTACAGAAAGGCGTACAACAGGAAAAGGGAATGGAGTAAAGTAAATAAACGGAAAACAGTAAAACGACAGGAAGGGGGGAGTGAAAACAGTAAGAACCAATGTATCAAATGCAACAAAGGCAAACGGCATATGTTAGTGAAAATACAGGCATACATATAGTAGTATCCAAAAGTAAAAATAAAAGTAAAAAGCAAAGGGGGCATGTCAGAATCAAGGATGAAAAATGATACAAGGTGGAATGCATAAATCAGAATTAGGAACCTAGAAAGTACTGTAACTCATGGTCAATGTTCAAGCCGTGTCGCACGGTATGAAGGCGCATGATCCAGATTGCTTCCAGGCGACGTAGTTTCAGTTCTCGGTTACCACCTCTGACATTCGGTGGTGTAGTGTCTATTCCAAAAAAGGTAAGTTTCTTCAGAGTGCCCTGGGTCGGGCAAGACATCATCACGTGTATGGCCATAGGATATCTGGCATCTCCATTGCGCATTGCTCTTGCATGTTCAAAGATGCGTTCTTTCAACGGTCTGATGGTGCTTCCTACGTACTGTTTTTTACACGTGCATTCCAGGATGTAAACAACGTACTTCGTGTTGCAGTTAATGTTGCCCCTGATTTCAAATTTTTGATTCACTGCACTAGTGAACTTGTTGATGCCGTGAAGTGCCCATTTACATGCTCCACAGCAGCCACATTTGAAGAAACCTTTGGTATGTTGAGTGAGCCACGTGGTGTTTAAGGTGGTGCGTGGGACCGTGGGACTGAGTCTATTTCTGAGGGTTCTCCCCCGTCTGAAAGTGATTTGAGGCTTGATGGTGATGTATTCCCTCAATGTCCTGTCTTTGAGTAGAGTGTTCCAGTGTTTGTTGAAACTGTTTCTAATGACAGTACTAATCTCATTGTAGTCAGTGATGAGTCTGACCGGTTGGGACTCTGAATCGGTTCTCTTCCTGTTAAGTAAGGTTGCGTTTCTGGGGATCTTCCCAATTCTCTGGGCTGCCTTCTGAAGGGTGCGTGGTTTGTAGCCTCTGTTGATGAATCTCCCTCTCATGTCTCTGAGACATTAACTGCAACACGAAGTACGTTGTTTACATCCTGGAATGCACGTGTAAAAAACTGTACGTAGGAAGCACCATCAGACCGTTGAAAGAACGCATCTTTGAACATGCAAGAGCAATGCGCAATGGAGATGCCAGATATCCTATGGCCGTACACGTGATGTCTTGCCCGACCCAGGGCACTCTGAAGAAACTTACCTTTTTTGGAATAGACACTACACCACCGAATGTCAGAGGTGGTAACCGAGAACTGAAACTACGTCGCCTGGAAGCAATCTGGATCATGCGCCTTCATACCGTGCGACACGGCTTGAACATTGACCATGAGTTACAGTACTTTCTAGGTTCCTAATTCTGATTTATGCATTCCACCTTGTATCATTTTTCATCCTTGATTCTGACATGCCCCCTTTGCTTTTTACTTTTATTTTTACTTTTGGATACTACTATATGTATGCCTGTATTTTCACTAACATATGCCGTTTGCCTTTGTTGCATTTGATACATTGGTTCTTACTGTTTTCACTCCCCCCTTCCTGTCGTTTTACTGTTTTCCGTTTATTTACTTTACTCCATTCCCTTTTCCTGTTGTACGCCTTTCTGTAAGACCGTCCTTTTCTCGCACTACTAGCGATTTCTTGGATTTTTACGGTGCACCACCAACAATACTTTATTCCGTGCCTCTGGCGCCCTGAGTGCTTGAGTGCTTTTTCTAACGTTTACCATTCTGCTACTTTGTCCCTTGCTCTTTCTGGCTTGTTCCGCCACCACTTAGGACTCATCTGT
Organism: Triturus cristatus; assembly: GCF_964204655.1. Classification (NCBI taxonomy): domain Eukaryota; kingdom Metazoa; phylum Chordata; class Amphibia; order Caudata; family Salamandridae; genus Triturus; species Triturus cristatus. The sequence goes on from NC_140593.1 coordinate 942,307,854, forward strand.
TTGTTTTTTCACTCCCGATATCGTCTTCACCCTTGTTGCCTTTATCCTCACTTCCGGTCCGCATGACTGGCCCTTCACGTTCTAGTCCTTTATTTTTCCTTTATATTCACTTCCTGCTTCCTCCTTGCTGAGCGCGAGACGATTCCAGCTCGCTGCCCGGACCTCACGGTAAGCACCCCACCTCCGCCCTCCTTTCCATCCAAACCCCCCCCCCGTTCCCATTGACCTTCTCACACGCTCCCTTTACCTTCCATAGATTTCTCCGTGGAGTGACTCACCCGTCATCCACACATCCCAACGGATTTTACCGCCATTTGTCCCTGCCGCTTTGTGCAAGTGACTTCTTGGTGTTCTTACTGCGCCCACGGTAAGCGACTCCCACTCGGCCTTTCTCTTGTTACTGACCGACCTTTGCGCTTACCCCTGTACTTTTCCTTCTAGCGCCTACTCCGAAGCCTTCCACACTCCTGCATACCGCAGCCAATACGGTGATATCCTCACCTCTTTCCACCCATCAAGACTACCTTTGGCTACCTGCCATCCTTATTCTTTTCAGGTAGATTTCTATCACACCTGTCATGTTTGATCGTTCTCTATATTGCTCTTGTTCACATTCACTTGCCTTGTACCGTGCCCGGTTACTCGTTACGCGTCTTGGGTCGCTTACTTTTTGGATTCTTCCACTGTTCTCTGTCACTCTACCCTTCCGTTTCCCTCTCTCGCGGACCGCCCTTTCTTCACTTTTTATCAATTGCTCACCGTTAGTGGACCACCCTCCCCACGCCTTCTCAGTCCATTTCACCCGTGGTGGTGCCCGTTCGTAATACGCATGTTTACCAGTCACTGCACCTTTTTTCTGTTTGCCTGTGGTTCCTCTCTCATAGCCTTTCTACCTTTGTACCGACTACCTGGAATTTTTCATTTCTGTTTCTTTCGCTTCAGTTTTCTCTAAAAATTCTCAGTTTTCGTTCATCCCTCTGCACTTTTTGAATGGCTTTCTCACTGTTGATTACTGATGATTTGTCGGATACTTTCACGTACTGTGTGGCAATCAAGTCTTCCTCGCATTACCTCCAATGCATGTGATACTATTGTTACCCCTTATAACCCTACTGTCGCCTTACAACTATGATTTGGCCCCTCCACAATAGTTGCCGCGCAGTTTGTTCCGCATGTACATGTCCAAGGACCGTTTGTACTCTCTCACTATGCCATTCCTTTGTGTTCCTGTTTTCTTTTCCTTACAGAGGGACATCTACCTGATGTTCATCCACATTCGACCGTTCTTGTTTCTTTACCATTTTATTATGATTTGTATGTTTATTTGTTCTCTTTGTGTCCTTCCCAGCCCTGAAGAGTCACGGGTTGTTTCCCGTTGACGAAACACGTGTCGGCTGGTTGTTCTCATGTTCCTTTTTTCATTTGATGATACGCACGATTAAACCTACAAAGACATTTCTGGTGTAGACCTTCTTCGCACTTTCAGCCTTACCCTCCGGTCCCACCACATTGTGTTTACTCTTAAACGTGTGCGCAGAACCTGTCTTCATAGGCGATATTGCACTTAGTGATCACTTCCCCATTAGCTTGCGTTTAGAACTTTTGACTACTAACAGAAAAAATTATGATGTCACAGAAAATCTTTATAGACACAGACTAACTCTAGCCAAATTAAATGGTTATTCAATAAAATGGAACAAAGTAGACCCTGTCGATTTCTTGGAAGTCCTGATAAAAAATAACTACAAAGACTTCATGTTGTGTTTATCAGCAGATGGGGACTGCAGCGAAATTATTTCTGCTTTCTGTGTTATCTCTGCAGAAATTAAAAAGGCCCTCACGGGCACTCTTAAAAAGCATCCTAGACAAAAGGACAAGGGATGGTTTGATCTAGATTGCAGGAAGACACATGCAGCCCTGATCCAAACACTCAAAAAAGTAACAAAAGATCTCTTTGAAATTAGAAAGGCGAGAGTGTCCTACCACGCTGTAAGGAAAAATCGGAAGAAAATAATTAAAAAAGAAGCATGGGATACTCTACATCAGGCCTGTAACTCGAAAGATACTACAGGGTTTTGGAAAGCGGTAAATGCACCTTTTTTTGCAGCTAGAAGCACAGATACCATTGAAATGGCGATAGATGAAGACACCTGGGTAGCCCATTTCACAGAACTTTATAAAAAAGACGCTCCGCAAGAGGCAGAGGAGGAAGAACCAGCCCATTCTTGTGAGAGCTTAGATGGCCTGTTTCCCTTGGAAATTTATTTTAAAGTAGCTGAGGTGGAACTAGCCATTATAGACAGTGCAGCAGGAAAGGCCCCCGGACCAGACGGAGTACCTGTGGACATATATAAGATGAATATGGATCTATGGGCGCCCCTGTTAACTAATGTCCTAAATAGTAGCAATAAACAAGGTTTCCTACAAACATGGCAAGAGGCAATAGTGGTTCCAATTTTTAAGAAGGGGGACCGAAATGACCCTAAATGCTACAGGCCCATCTCGTTGCTAGACTCTTTCATGAAAGTAGCAGGGAGGGTAATACTAAGTAGGCTGCAAACATGGGCAGAAGACTCAGGGATCCTCTCAAGGTTCCAATATGGCTTTAAAGCCGGATTGGGCACTGAGGAACAAGGGTTGAACTTAGCCATTATTAGAGGAAAATATGTGGAGGCGAAAAAAGGCAACCTCTTTTTAACTTTCGTCGATCTTAGTTCGGCGTTTGACTGCCTTAGTCACGTAATCCTGTGGGATACCTTAATGGAATTAGGCATTGATCACCACATATTACTTTTTGTCAAGGAACTATATAGAGGGGCGGGAGCAAGAGTAAAATTTGGTAAAGAGGGCCAATGCTCAAGGAAATTCCCCATAAAAAAGGAGTACGGCAGGGTTGCATTTTAGCCCCATTTCTGTTCAACCTTTATATTAATAACGCGGCAACCCATTTAGTTAATGAAAGTCAAGATTATCCTCAAATACGAGGAAATTCAGCCCCCATTTTACTCTAGGCGGATGACGCGGTAATCATGGCGAGGACCCAGAGGGGATTACAAAAAACACTTTGTTCTTTCTCTGACTACATGAGTGATAGGGGCTTAAAAATTAACATAGGGAAAACCTTTACTATGTGTTGTTCACATAAAAGGAATACCCAATGTAAGATCTTTTTAGGGAAATCAAGGATAGAACAAACCAAAACCTTTTCTTATCTGGGAATAGTGTTTGAACAAAATGGGTCTTGGTCCGCTGCTGCGTACACAAGAAAACTAGCGTTTTCTCGTGCTATTGGGGCAATACAACAATTTGCCAATAAAGTGGGAGGCAGGCCAGTACATATCTTACTTGAAATTTACAAATTAAAATGTATTTCAATAGCAACTTATGGGGCAGGAATGTGGGGGATAGCAGACACTCGAGAGATTCAACTCTGTGAGAACACTTTTCTCAGATACCTGTTAGCAGTACCAAAGTCAACCTCTACGTATGTTTGCCACAAGGAGTTAGGTCTGACCTATGTAACAGATCTTATTAAAATGAGTCCTATTTTACTGTGGCATAAGGTGTGGACGACTAAGGAGACAGAATTAAATAGGAACATACTTCAAGATTGTTTAAAATTACAGGGCGCATTAAACATTAAGTGGCTTACTTATGTTAAAGCTTTTTTTAAGGAGATTGGGTACCCTGAATTCTTTGACTCCCCAGGTCTCTTAACAACAATATCACGAAAAAAACTAAAAGAGATTTGTCTTATTACTTTAGAGACAAAACGGTGGCAAGTAGAAGGAAAGAAGGTCTCGGTAATGGAAAATCATTTAATTTTACAGAGACCTGGGCAACAGGATTATCTAGTAAATACCCAGAGTTGTTATTCTAGGATGCTATGGACCCGTTTTAGGGGGGGCACTTTTTTCAGATGGATCACATTCCCGGAACCGAATAATTGGTCAAAAGAGATGATACTCTGCTCTTGTGACGATATTTCACAACAATCATTGATACACTGCATTTTGTTTTGTAAATTTTATACACTGCCACGAAACAAGTATCTAAAACTTTTATTGAAACGCTGGGGATTGAGACAATGTAGATTGGCACTGCTAAAATCACGCATGTTGGAAGATGAAACGTCAACATATTTGGTTGCCATGTTTTTAAAAAGTGTCATTAGATGCAGACTATCAATGAACTGAACATTTTATCTGGTTGACCATTCCGAAACCCTTTTAAAGTTTTAAATGGATTGTTTTTTAATAGTTTTTTATAACAGTTGATATGATATTTAATTGTGCTTTTGTGATTTCTCTGATTAAATCGAATAAAGCTATTTTCTGATTCTGATTCTGACTGAATAACCTTGCTAAGGCAAAGCTGTTCCAGCTGTTTCCTTAAGTTATCCATCACAGATAAGAGACATCCCTAACTTTATGTTTTACGGAAACAGCACCAGGTTTAGAAAATATTTCATGCTCAAACCCCTTGACGGTGCCAATTTTATTAGGGAACATTGTGGGGTACTTCGCTAACGTGTGGTCAACACCCCCAGTTGCGTAATCCAGTAATATCTCGGGGAACAGTGGTACCTGGTTTTAGTATTATGCCTAATTTCCCCGATCCACCCAACCCATGATGTCCCGTCCATTGACAGCCACATATATCTTAGTAAAGATTACTCTTGCTGAATAATGTAAAAACTCTTCAAAGCATCCCATGGTCTCGATTTCTTACTCTCCTTACACTATGTCTTAGATATCGGGTTTCTTAAGAAGGTCTGCGTCCCAGTGCAACTTAAAAGAAACATCAGAAAGCATGTGTACCATTATCTTGAGGTCTACATCCCCAATGTTACCTTTGCAAAAGGGACCATTTTCTTTAGCAATTAAACCCCCATCCTGGTTTCCAGTTTGCACACAATTATCCAATTGATCTAAATCAATAGCTAATATTGTTACAGTATTAACTCTGATTAATAGCAGGTACACAACTAATTTTGACAGTCTGAGTATCTCTGCACACCCTCATAAAGTACGCAACTTCCCTGCATTTTTCTTTCTCCTTAGGCAGGGCAATTGGATCTTTTACCCATGTGCATGTATGTTCAGCACCTATAACAAGCATTAGATTTAGTGATTCTGCCACTTTTGACATTTTCTTGCACTTTCTTCTCTGCACTCACATTCACACAGTCTGTATCACTTGGCACACTGCCAGATGCAGCAGCTAGCACTTTTACAGACAAAGCAGAACATTCAATGCCTTTAGCAATTGTTGCAGTCTCTTCCAATGTGGAATTAGTGCAGCAAAGCAGATGCTCTTTGACTTTTTTGGAAAAGCAACTCAGAACAATTTGATCACGCAAATATTGATCCATAGCATTTGCAAAGTTGCAAGTACTTGCTAAAATTCTGAGGGCAGCAAAATTCTGATCAATATTCTCTTCTGCAGATTGCTTCTTAGAGTAAAAGTGTAATCTTTTCATATCAATACTTGGTTCCTCGGAAAAGTGCTAGGCTAGTCTCTTTTCCACCTACACACACACATCCCAGTTTACAGCATACCCAGAATCCTCTCCAGGGGTTGGATTTCTGGTAAATTATCAAATAACTCCTGCCCTTCAGTACCTAGGCAACTGTATAGGATGGCTAATCTCCTGGCAGGACTGTTCCCACTGCCATCAGTAGCCACTAAATAGTTATTAAACACACATGCCCAATGCTCCCATTCCAATTTGGGCTTACCAGGAATGTCTTAAAATGTGGAGGTTGCTGTACGTTTCCCCATCCCAACATGGCAGCCTATAACAATATCCTAAAGAAAATAATGTTCATTTATTTTTTTTATTTGGGCCACAGGAGAAAGCACACAACAGTTATAATATGGCCATAAAGAATTGACATACCGTGGGAAATCCTATTATGCGGTGCAACCATTAGAATAAGAGCTGCGTAGTCACATTTCCTACATACGTGACAAATCAGCTGACAGACACAATATGGTGGCACACACAATGTGTGCATTCTGATGTGTAACGCACATCGTCCAGGAAATCGCATCAGCAAGCGAACATGCTTTCCTGAATGCCGCATCACTACATGTTGATAGACTTCTACAATACGGACACTCAGGTCTTGTACTAACACTAGCCACAAGCACGTTCACTCGGGCTCTTTTATTTTCTTGGTCACCTGACTGGTGACGCCCGTGTTGGATGGGTGAGGGGGTGTGTGGGTGGGCCAGCCCTTGGGGGAGTGGCTGGCAGAAACACTAGACTGTGTCCAGCAGGACACGACATTCCTCCCAAATTTCATTAAAACGCAAAACAACAAACAAGAGTCCAACCTATGGGAAGGAATGAGAAAAACAACTAAAATAAAGGAAGTCTCACAGTTCAGAGATGTAGCTCATAGGACAGCAGTGGACAGGTGCAGCTGGAGCACCCGAACATCTGGGCACATGTTCATCCTTTAACCAGGCATATCTTGACACGAACACGGTGCTGATGAAATCCGGACCTTTCAGCTTGGCACCAGCTGAGTGATAGTCCACCTAAGTGATGTTCGTCAGTCCAGCGTAATCTTGCTGTGAGGCAATTTGTGTCTCATTGTTCAAAATAGGTGCATCAGGAGCGTAGGGGGAGTCCATTGTAAAGCACCGGACGAGTATGTCACTTGAGCATTTGACGACAGTCTTGGCATTCTGGGACCTGTTGAATTCTCGGTTGTATGGCCTGGCTGCTTCCTGGAATCCATTGGTGGGGCAAAGTAACGTCCATCTCTCACGCTCTGGGAGGCCCCTTGGATGAGTTGCCAGGGACTGCATCTGGGCTCTGACTCTGGAGCCACCGCCTCGTCACTCGTGTAAACTTCAGGGCTGGCTGTGTCTTGTTCAGAACATGCTCTCTCTACCAGGATCAGGACATGCGCCAGTTAAACAGATGGTCACTGTATCTTCAGGTCGTCCCTCGGTATGGCATTTGTGCAGGACTTGTTGTGATACTTGATGCTCCAGGGATGGTAGTGATGCACATGATACATGATGGAGTGGCTGTCATGAGACAACTGTACAACAGGTGGTGATGACTGGCAGTGATTTGGGTGACTGGCGAACCTTTGCCGTCATGATACTCGTCGTATGCTTGGTGCAGCTCTTCTTGTTTGGCATGTGTGTGTGCAAACAGGGATGCCCTTTCCTTTAAGCAGCCGGTGACAGGTGGTTGATGGTCACTGTGAAGAATGACGTCACCGCACCCCAGTGGCTGTCGTATCTTAGAAGGTGCATTCAGGTGAAAAGTGCGAGTACTCGTTCTGGTCCCCTTTTGTTGACTTTTACTGTGCACCTGTTGCTGTCTGTTTTCTTGGAATAGGACAGTCACCGTCCTATATCTCTCCACTCCTTATCTTCTCTGAAATGTGGCGACAGGCCACGTAATGCAGGTCGCTTCTTTCTGCAGTGGCGTCTTGCTGCAGTAGCATCTGGTTGCAGTGGCATCGTGCTGCAATGGCATTGTGTTGCAGTGGCATCATGCTGCAGTGGCATCTTGCAGTAGCATCATGCTGCAATGGCATCGTGTTGCAGTGGCATCATGCTGCAGTAACCACGCAATGCAAGTCGCTTCCACACCTGCTCTGAAGAGTGGAGAAAAGCCACGTATCGCATGTTCCGTCTGCGCATGCTCTGAAATGTGGCGAGAAGGCCACACAATCTCACAGGGACCTCCTGCTCACTCCGCCATGTTCTCCGGGTTTCGCATTTTCTCCCTTCACGGACCACTCACCAGTCCTGTCCTGTCAAATAGGACTGGGCGTCTTCTCACCTTTTCTCCCATCATGGACCCCTCACCGGTCCGGTCCTGTCAAATAGGACTGGGCGTCTTCTCGGGTGTGTCAGCCGTTTCAGGGACGGCAGTGGAGGTAAGTGTGTTTTGATAGATTCGTTCTGTAATACCTTCCATACCCTTCTTCTCCTTGATAGAGTATTCCGGCAGCAACTCTGGATCGCTGAGAGAGGTACAGGTCTCCCTTCTCTTGTGTGAGTGTCAGCTTGCCACTAGGGGACGTGCGACTCTCCTCTTGCCTGTAATGGGCCGATGTACAACACAGTCTTAAGGCAGTATTAGAAGGCACTCCCTGAATGATCTCTGGCCCACTGCTGGGCAATGTTGGTGCAGGTAGGGTGACCACGATCTCTCTCCTTCCTGCTTTCGGGCCACACGGGACCCCTCTCTCCTCTGGGATCTCCTTGATGCTTTGTAGATGGCGGGTAATCTCGCTTCCACCTACTCTTCACTCAATGGCATTGCTCTTGCATCATGAGATAGCGCCGTCACGCCGTTGATCCTGCCTTGGTTTCTGCAAGCTTGGCAGGGATGGTAATTCCTTGTGAAGTTCCCAATGATGGCCCCACAGTGGCCTTTCAGTGCTGGAATGGCTGGCTGGCTGGCACAGACTCCTTCATGCAGCCATTCATTGTCAATGGGCCCCAGTGAGTATTCACTTAGTCTTTCACATATGTTGCACATGATTGCCACTTCTCTCTTGTGCTTTCTGCCACTGATTATAGAGAGGTGCTCCTCCGCCTCTGTGGAGCAGTAGCCTCCCCGCTTATCCTTGTGGAGCACTAGCGGTGCAAATGCATATTCTCTTCCAGGGTGCTGTCTGCTGGCACTCTGCCTGTATCGTCGCTCTTGATGTAGCTTTCAACCAGGGCCCAAGCAGTATGTTGCTTCTTTCCTGAGGCAGCTTGCGGTGGCAGGTGGTCACTACCGTGGACGTGCAATACTCTCTTCGCTCTGCTTTTGGCCTGCAGGTACCTGGATCTGGTAGGAAGGATGGTGCAACCTTCATTTTTGTGCTGGCCCAGGTCGTACTGTAGCAGCCCTTATCTTTGCTGGTTGAGGAGAGTTGGTGCTGCGTTTTGCATGCAACTGTACGGTTTGTCTGCTCTGGCAGTGGTGAGGCTAGTAACTACTTCTCGTGTGTCCTCTGTTGGTTTGCTGTATGCCTGCTTTTTCTTGTAATGGTGGCCACTTGCCACGAGGGGTGTACTTAATCCTCTCTTTTATGAGAACGTCAGCCAGGTGCCCTTCACTGCGATGGCAGCTACAGTGGTGACCATTCACCACAAGGTAGCATGCAGGTCTTGTTTCCCTCATCAGAGCTTGTCACTGTTGTAGGGCAGCGTTGCTGACGCTGTGGGGTGCTTGTGGGGGTTCACAGTCTCTCCCCTCTAAAATGACAGGCAACCCACAACTGGTGTGTGTATGGCACCCTCTTGAGCAGTCTTGTGCTGTTGCTGGTTGGAGCACGGGTACTGTAGGCCTGCTTGCGTTGTTAAATGTAATTGCTCCATTCTGTGGCCGGGCCCAGGCAGGGGTGAATGTAGTGGCTGCTTTGGAGTCTCTTGTTGAGCGCAGGAGTTTCAGTCCCTGTTCCCTGTGCTTTCACTATCCGATGGGGCCGTTCGTGTTTATAGATTCCCATCTGCACTGTCATATCGGTAGTCATGCTTGTCAGGGGTGCTCCTCAATAGAGATTCAGTCTCTTCCCCTCCACAACCATGAGGAAGGCCCAGAGAGGGTGTGTCGCTCTTTTCAACAATAGTTTGTTGTTGCTGCTTCAGCCTCACGTGCAGACTGTTCTGTAAAATAGTCTTGCTATTGTTGAACATCACTTTTCCAGTGCAGCAGTGGCACTAGTCGTTCACCAGGGGGCGTGTTGGGCTCTCAGCACCTATGCCGGCTCTTTCTCATAGCCTCTGCCTCAAATGGGGTGGTATCAGGAATGGAAATGTATTGGTGGGGCTGGCATCCTCCCTTTCCACTGTGTCTTCCCCAGTGCAGTGCCCCCTCTGCAGCACTTCACTTTTTTATTTTTTTATTTTTTTAGCACTCTGTTCACTGCTTCATGGGCGCCCTCATGCACTATAACACGCGACCCCTGGAACAGCACCACTGCCACCACCCCTCTCAGACTGGGGATCTTGTGGCAGTTTGTTGCTGAAAAGGGAAGCCACTCTCTGTACTGTGGGCAACAAGCATTCAGAGGTGCTTTGCATGGCTGTCATTCACGCTGGGCAGCTTCTTTACCGGTATTCAATATCTGTCACGGTTGAAAAACTGCCAGTGTTCCGTAATTGGTTCTCTGAATAGCCTAGGCTGGTTGCGGTGCTGACACACGACCGCTAGGTGGCGCTGTGAACGTGCATTGCTGCCGCAGTCAAGATTGTTAAGGCAGCTGGGTCGGCAGCATGACGGTATGGAGGCATTTTCAGCGGCAGGTAAGGACACACAAAGTTAGGCTTTCTGCGAACTGTTGCTGTTATGTTGATTTGTTTGGTCTACCGCTGAGCAGTCTCTTCATGTATCATGTGCAGGCAGTCCACCACTACGGGTGCTGGTTGCACACTGCAGATGTGAGTGTCTTTCACCACCGGCGTAGGCCTCTCTCTCTTCTCCTTCTGGCGGAGAGCTGCAGCATGGTTGGCCGGCCCGGCTCCAGGAATTGTTATTTGGGTGGGCCAAGGGTGCATTTGGGTGGGCCACTGCGGGCTCGATTTGTCGCATATATGTCCAGGCAGGTCTGCATCAGGGCCCTCCTTTATCTCTTCTTAGTCTTACAAGGCCCAGTAAAACACACTCTTTTCCAAATCTCTTTCTAAATATTATCAATCTCAAAAAGTGTTTTTTCCATGTAATGTTCCTTTGATGGGAAGAGGAGGTTTCTGAGGTGGGAGAATCAGGCAAGTGATGCTTCTCGGGCTCCCTCTGTGCGAGCCTTCAGGGAGAAACCCTCTTCATTACTACCTCCACCTGACCCCTGACTCTGCAACGCACTCCCTTACAGGCTTGATTATCCACCACTCCTCTCCAGTGCACCTTTTCTCACAGCTGACCTTGGGTCCCAGCCCCATATCAGGCACCATCGGTCTCCACTTTCATTTTTCCCGGTAAAAACATTAGTAAAATCACCTTCAAACTTAAAACATTGAATATGGCAGTAAATATAATTAGCATGCACTTTAAAGTATGTTCCACAGTAGCCCTTATGACCCGACTGGTAATTAAATAAACAAAAACAGAAAGGCCATGACCGGGCCGGCTTCAGCGCTGATGCGAAAGTCTTTTTTGGCACCGCACTAAAAACCTCTTTCTTCGTAAATACCTTTACTACCACCTTCCAACAGTGCCCCTCAACCCTCCATGGCCCCCCCCCATTGACCTCCTCCTCAGATTCTCTCACTGCCACACACCACAAGTGCCCCTCATCTCCCCATAGCCCCTACCCCTCATGACCTCCTCCTCGGATTCCCTCACTGCCGCCCTCCACCAGTGCCCCTCATCTCTCTGTAGCCCATCCCCATCATGACCTCCTCCTCAGACTACCTCACTACCACCCTCCAGCAGTGCCCCTCATCTCTCCCTAGCTCCCCCACCACACCATGACCTCTTCCGCAGATTCCCTCACTGCAACCCTCCAACAGTGCCCCTCATCGCTCTATAGCCCCTCCCACTACCTCCTCCTCGGATTTCCTCACTGCCACCCTCCAGCAGTGCCGCTCATCTTTACGTAGCCCCTCTCTCATATGCATTTCATTTGTTGTATAGCGCTACTCATGTCAGTGTAGTGTGTGTCAGTACTTTACACCACGCACACATTATACAGAGACAATGCATCATACAAGTGTGTAAATCACTCTACAGGGAATGTCACATAAGTCAATGAGGATTACAAGGTGTATGAATCACATGTCATCCATACTGGTGGGCAGTATATTTCAAGAGGGTTTGGTCTGAAGAAGCACAAACTCAGGATTTAAAGAGTACTCCAGTGGCTGGGGGTTGGCTTTACTGATAAAAATGTATATCTGCCCAAACATTTTAGCAACATTAGAATAATGAAAGACTGGGGAAGTTCTAACTATATCACAAAACAAAGAAAGCGAAGTTCTAACTATGCCATTCATGTTTGTATGCAGCTCTGATGACAGTGCATTGGTCACTGTCTTATGCTAGGATTGTAACTTCTGAACTGCAAGTAGCACAAGGATCTCTGTACCAAAGGCAGTAACCCACTAAGCTATCCACAGAAAATACAGTTCATCTGCATTTCAAAACTACTAACAGACAAATGATTGCTCTCCAGCAGGATCATTTATCAGCAGCGTTATCTGGGCATTTTGTCTTATTGTTGTCCTGCATCTGCCATGATAATGATAAAAAACTGTTTAAATGAAGCACACACGAAGTATGTATCCTGCTGGGCCTGTGCAGATTTTAAAAAGAAAAACAAATAGAAAAACAAATAGTAACACATTCTCTTACCTACTTCAGTAGTCAAACTTTGTGTTACAGACTGATGTGATAAGCAGCTGCAGGGGCCAGGAAAGGTGAATAGGAATAAACAAGCTTATTTTCTCCTGTGCTGCATAGAAAAAGAAATATCCACGCAGCAGAACAGTAGGCAAAGGTTACCGTTGCCAAAGAAAGGATTTGTCGCCTTTGCCATGTGGAGATGAAGGGGTGAAAAAATAAACAAAGCCTCGTTAACATGTAATTGGTCTTTTAAAGACCTGTGAAGTACTCGGGTGCTCCTGCGATAATCTCTAAAAGTGTCTCTGTGTATGTGCGCCCGGGAAGCTGTCTCGGCCCAGGCTGACACACACGACGTGTGCTTTGCGCGCCTGCCTTCAAGCCCTCACTGCGAGGGCCAAGGCTCCTGTTTTGGGTGGGCCTGGCCCACCCGGCCCACCTGCTAGAACCGGGCCTGATGGTCGGTGGTCTATACATTGCTGTGCATGCCCCTGCCTCGAGCATTGAGGAAGCACCGTGTTGGCTACGGCACTGCTCTTTTTTCACCGTGGATCAGTCTGTATGGGGAAAACAGCCGCTCATGTTCATGGGCCTCACTGGGGGTTTGTGGCTCTCTTCGTTGACCGAGCTCACCTCCCCCCTGGAATGGATGGCGGCACGCAGGGCAAGTTGTTGGCACCATGTTTGAGAGGCGCTTCTCGCTCCACTGTCCACCAGAACAACAGGTTAGCCGGATCGGGGTAGCACATGGGCACGCTTAAGGCACAACATAAAGCTCCGATTTGCAGGAGCTGTAACGGCGTGCTTTAAACAGTGCGGGTGCCTTATGCTGGTGGCGGCACTTAATCCCCCCTTTCTCTGTTTTCGGCACTCACTTCAATCCTTGCCAGGCGGGTATCACGGCATGCAGGGGTCACAGAGGCATGAGGGAAGCCGTGGGGGCCTTACGGGTGAACGCCGTAGAATACCTTGTCCGGCTGCGGTCAATGTCACCATGGCAGCAGGTGTCTGGCGCCTCTCATTGTGACTATTCTTCCCTCCTCTCATGAGCAACTCCTGGCAGCAGCACATGCGGGCAGACCCACTCGTCGCCAATGTTATGTTCTGGGCCCTAGGCCCACATATCGTATGAAGGACAACACGGACACTCAGGTCTTGTACTAACACTAGCCACTAGCACGTGCACTCGGGCTCTTTTATTTGCGGGGTCACCTGACTGGTGACGCCCGTGTTGGATGGGTGAGGCGGTGTGTGTTTGGGCCAGCCCTCGGGGGAGTGGCTGGCAGAAACACTAGACTGTGTCCAGCAGGACACGACAGAGTGGTTCCCCCAGCCTCTGCCCTCTAATACCTCCAACTTCAGTTCTGGCAAACCTTGGCACGAAAGCCAGCCAATACTTTGCCGAAAGGACTGTCCTACATGCCAGGACTTGAAATGATGACAATGCAGCGATCCACAACTAACACCGCTGACCGAATACTCGACAATGCTGGCTGGTATCCATCCCATCGCCAAACTGTAGTGGGGAATTAGCCACGTAAAAGATCCACACAACTTTGGTGGGTTACATGCAGCAGTTTATTAACTATACAGATAAATGGTGGAGCCCATAAGCTAGCATCCTTCCAGTCCTGTGGACCTGCAGTAACTCTTGAGCCGGCAATCTAGGAATACTGAGCAAGAGCATAGAACATCGAACCATGCTCAAAAGATGCAACGATAGCCAATGACATCACAAACGAAAGCACCTATGAAACACAAGTTAAATGAAATAAATGTTAAATACAACTGTTAAATTCAACAGTGTCGTCATGAAGAAAGCCATTTTTTTTATTTCTGCACATACATTTGTGTGCAGGGAAAATAAATGGATGCCCAGATGTGCAAAGATGTTGCGTCATGGCGCGCCACTGTATTGATGCAGTCCCAAGGCATAATCATTTTTGAAATTTTCAAAGCAACGCAAATGCCAATTTGCAATGCTTTGGCAAAAAACATTACGCAGCACAGCACTTTGCACTGCCTTGTATTACCTTGCGGCAGGTAAGTATTCCATGGTGGTGCATGGTCATTCCATGTATCAATCCACGGATTTTGGCCCAATCCCATATTTCCAAAGACTTGAAGGCAAGGGTTTGTGTCAAAAAGTTGCATCTACCTGAGGCTGGCATAACGAAAATGAATATTTGTATTTCTCGTTGTTATTTTCTCTTTGCATGCATGCTGCATTCTGCAGAAAAGTTACCCATTCCTGCACAAAAACTATTTTTACTATTTTGAGGGCACCCTTTCACTATGGAGCAAGGGTACCTCCATTGACGCTAGTAAGCACACAGTGCACCAGAGAAAAGGGGGAGAGGAGAACTGTGCCATTTCTTTGAAGACTCTGACATAGATTAGAAAGTCAGAGGTGTGGAAAAAATCCAACCAACATAAGTAGTAATATAACTAGTATTTTTTTATTAGTCAAACGTTTGAGCCCAGCCTGGGAGATCTGTAAACTGCACATGTCCTGATACAATGAATCCTAATTTCCTTAAAATAAACAAATGCACATGAGATCCATGCAAATCAAAATCTGCTACACTATGAAACCTCCACTAAAAATAAAAGATAAGACTTTGAAACATCATCCCCCATAACAAATCTCCTCATCAAAATCACATCCTACTCTCACAGTAAAAAACATAAAATGCTTACATCTGTCTCTACACTTCACTATGTATAGATATTATAGTAAACTAATACCCCCACCCACATAGCTATGGTAACATAAACATGCAATTATAATTTCATAAAAATTACACATTCTTATCAAAACAAAATTCAATTATCTTGCAGGGTACCCAACACACAACATTAACAACCCTAACTAAATACTATGAAAAAGCAATACTTTCCTGGATCAGAGAAACCCAGAACCTTGCTATTTTACCTAAAGTCACCTATTCAAAATGAAAAACGATAAAAGAATAGAAGCAATAACAAATGATAAAACAAAATAGCAGCCTATAAAATTAAAAATGTTTTTCATAGACTACCCTTAATGTAAAAAACAAATATAATTAAAACTTAAATAATCGTAATAATATTTTATAAAACGTAAAATAATCAAAATATATATTAAACTAAAAATAAAATAGTTTTACAAAGCTGACATGTGAGCCTAAGTACTTTAAAGATGCAGCCATGTGACAAGGTACTTCAGGAAGCGAACATAAAAGGTTTGTACTTCAAAATGTTACACTTATTTTGTTGGGTCACTATAATGCCTGAAAATGGCTGTTTTTTGCCCACCGAAACGTTCTGGTGGTATACCAAACCACACTGTGACATACCACATGTTTTATGGCACTGTAACCTTTCTTCAACAATGTTGGCGAGATGTTGCTCACAATTGTCGCGAGTAACCTCTATACCCTTTTCACCATCCATTCACCTGGCTGTAATTCATGATGTCATGGACATTACAGGTTTAAACTCACACTCCAACAGTTGGATGACAACTTCGCTGGATGCTGCCAAAATATGTATCATTGGGCATCAGAGACAAGTTACATTGCCCGCAAAAGATGAACGGCTTGCCAAACTGGCCAAGACAGCACCTACCATCTATAGAGTGAGGGATAAAATGTCTGAATTTTAGCAGTTGTGTGGTTGCTTTCTTAGAGCTTTTGGAGCATATTTATGAGAGGCTTGCATCAGCATTGCGCCACTATTTTTTTACACAACTGCGGGGAAAGCAGAACTTTATATTTAAAGTATGACACATTTGTCCAAATTAGTTGTTTTTTGGACTCCTGCATTGGAAAAAAGCTGCACCTAAACCAGTTGTGCCACACACAAATTAAAATATGCAAGGGAGATGTTTCAACACAAATACTAACATAAATGCAACGCAGTGATGTTCATAGGATTGTCAATATTTGACGCATCATAGGCAAGTCGCGAGCAAAGGTTGGAATGAATCAATATTCCTATGCATCGGCAACCCAGACATAGGAAATGACGCAGAGGCTGTGGGAGAAAAAGACAAACAATATAACACAATTTGGCAAGCTCAACTACACCATGGAGGTAGTCATTCTGCAGCGGGGAGTCGCAAGGAGACCACCACCACGTAGGCAGCTAAGGAGAAGAGAGTGTGTGTTCCAACAGTGCATGTCCCTCATTGACCTCAGGGAAGATGAGGTCATCAAATTCTACAGACTCAAGAGGTAGGCTATCATTCAACTGCTCCACAAGATTGGACCTAGCCTCCAGCCATCAACTGCTTGGACCAATAACATTCCTCCACAGATTAAACTGATTGCAGTGCTCCACATGCTGGCATCTGGATCGTTCCAGAGCACAACAGCCAGAGTAGCAGGAATATCACAGCCATCATTTTCTGCCATACTACCCTCTGTCCTGGATGCCATCATCCAGCCCGCAACCCAGTACCTCCTCTTCACCAAGACCCAACAACAACAGATGGACAACAAGCAAGGCTTCTATGTCATTGCAGGATCTCCCCATGTCTTAGATGCCATTGTTTGCACATTTGTGAAATTGGTTCCCCCTGCAGAAACATCACACCTGTACCACAACCGGAAGCACGCTTAATCCATCAAGGTCCAGACCATTGTTAACCATCTGGGGATGCTCACCAATATGCAGGCCAAATACCCTAGAAGTCTGCATGATGCCTACATCTTCCAGCACAGTATCATCAATGAACACTTCCAGAGTGGCCCATATGGAAATGGCATACTTGTTGGTAAGGCATACTGAAGTATACAAAATACCAACAAAAATTTTGAAACGCATGTCAAAATAGCTATCTCTGTGCCTCTCGAGGAAGCTAGGGGCATATGTATGAGAGATGTGGCTCATACTTCCGCCATGCATGGTGGAACATGCGTGATGCAAACCCCTAAGTCCGATATGTGAAGACACACAAAGCTAATTTGCGTGGCTATGAATGGGGTTTAAAATCGGATTAATGGAGCACAGCACAAATTGCTGTGTTGTATTATTGTGTTTAAAGGAGGTGTTCCATTGGCGTTGTGTGGGTATATACACGCAACTCCCATGGTTTATGATGCATGTCATGTATGCCAAATCAGCTAAACCTGGGAATGCGTCAAATAAATATGCCTGCCCAGGTGACATGTAACATGGATAGATAATTTAAGTCATCCAAGTTACTTCAAGCTGCCTCTGTATGCTGCATTCCATTGCACACATAGATGGGGAAATATGCCTCTAAAGATTGTTTATGTGCAGGAAGGTGCTCCTTCCTGCACTAAAACAATCCTGCATGCAACGCAGGCACACTTTCACCACGGTGCAAGGGTGCCTGTGTTTGTGCTAGGCACATCATTGTGTGCAAGTGCAAGGTGAAAGGACAGAAATGTGCCATATGGTCTAAATACTGTGCACTCCTGCCCTTTCCCATTGACTCAGTGCAGCACAGCAATGTGAATTGATGTACTGCACTGTGCAACTTAGCAAAATATGGGGTACCCCAGTGTCATGTGCACATAGTTGGAAAAATGCCATATAAGAAATAAGGTTTCCCCCAGTTACTTTTAGGTCCAAGAGGGGGGAAAGAGCGAATACAAAAGGTTACAACCTCTTACCCGACCTATCACTCTTTTAGCAACGGTAAGTACTCACAAAAAATCTTTTTTTTATATAAATCAACATTTCCCCATAAGCAAAACAACTCATCATATATTACAATTTTTCTATTTAGTTTTTTTATTTATCAAATTTTTTTTTTTTTTATATTCATATCATCTTTGTCTTTTCTGTATTTTCTTTTTTATGCTCAATTGATCATGAAACATTTATATATGTGCAACTATTTATATAAACATTGTAAACATTGTTGTCAAATGACAGTTATTAGATTTAATCACTGTGGCTCTATCATGGCCATGTGCCCTCAGCACAAAGCCGAGTGCCCGTGTTTTTGAATCTGAGGTGTATAAGGACCTTATCAACAAATCCATTTTGCGATTTGCAAAATCATATGGTTTGAAACAGCATAATGGCATTTTTCTATGTATTAAAGCAATTTTATGAGTCATAAAAACCTTTCTGACTAGCAAAATGTTTTTTCCAATCCGTTCTGAATCTCAATAATGACGGAGCATGAGAGGGTTTCCTATTCTACCTGCAGTGGCAATGGTATGTATCAATAGTTTATGACTGCAACTCCTGTCACAAACTATTGATCAGCTACTGTTACTTCGAAGCCGGTGGTTACTGATTCATTAAGAGGAAGGTGTTCCATAGGGAAACTTTCTCCTTTGTGAATCCTTTCAGGCAACCACAGGGAAGTAGGCAGTAACCTAAGGGACTACTTCCTGTTCCTCTTACTGGATTGTCAAATGAGAAACATGTTGGGCCTCATTTACAAGCCCATTGCGCCGCCTGTGCGCCACTTTTTAGATGCACCGGCGGCGCAGTGAGCTTGCCCATATTTGCAAGGCCGCATAAAGTCACCCTGCGTGACTTTCATGGCCTTGTAAATATGGGCCCCTTTCACGGATTTCGTTGCGTGAAAGGGGCATTCCATGTGTGTTTTCTTAGGGTGTTCCCACACATCCATGGAGCCGGACACATTCCCAGATTTACAAAGTGTTGTAAACCTGGGAATGCGTCAGAATCCTATGCCTCCCCGAGGAATGAGTAGGAGTGGCGCAACGAGAAGAAATTCTTTAATTTCTCCCCGTTTTCTGCTCTTTCTATGTGTGCTGCATTTTGTAGCACACATGGAAGGAGCAAAACGCTGTTAATTATTGTTTTTGTACAGCAAGGTGACCCTTCCTGCACTACAAAAATACAATTATCCCTGCAATGCATGCACCCTTGCACCATGGTGCAGGGGTGGCTGCATTGGTGCACAGCTGCAGTTTGCCAGCTGGTGCTGGGGAGAACGACAGGAATGTGCCGTATCTTGTAAATACAGTGCATTCCTGCCCTTTTATTTTGAAGCACAGCAGCGCAGCAGGAATGCCTGCTGCACTGTCATGCGGCAAAATATAGTAAATAAGGCACTTTATTTTTCAACCTGCATCTGTTCCTTTGAGGAACATAGGCTACTTTAAAAAAAAATACCTTCTCTGTGTTTGTAGCCAATCACAATGATCACTAAGTGGGTCATTCTGTGACTCCCTGTGAATGAAGATTCTGCAGCACATCGGAGAAAGGTCACAAAAAGTTGATGCAGAATTTGCAGCCACTTCTTACAATGTGTTTCTGAGTACACCAGGCCCCTAAGTTTATCATGTAACTCAAAATGTCTCCAAGTTAGTGCATGACCTATGGGGAGCTCAAGTGGGAAAAAGAAAGAGCCAATCGCTGCTCACTTTTTGTAACTTGTGGTGTCTTCATATCATGCATTAACTCATAGAAATTCTGAGTGATAAGTATGTATTTACAAATCTCAGATGCAAAATACAAGTGCTTGGCTTCGCACTTTGCAAATTGCATTCCCCTTACTCTTAGAAACTATATAAATTGGGTCAGTGGCACATACTCTGTGGGGCAATTGGTAATGATGTTGACATTTACTTATTTTCTTGTTCTTGCCAGATATTTGTGTTTTAAACCAACAAGCAGGGTTATTTTAAACATTTGACCAATTTCCTCAAATTCTGTAGGAACACTAACCACTAGCAAGTCTCTGCACTATTTTAAGCAGCTTATCATTTTGTTTGTTTCCTGGCTGGTGCACGTTTCCCCTTTTACATATGATACTAAACATTTTAAGAAATCAGGTTATGCCTCCTTGTAAAAGTTCAAATAAGCAAGAAAACGATGGTTTTTGTGTTTTTTTCCCACCTAAGCAGATATGGCAGAAGAACCACCTTAATATTTCTTAAATCCAGGTATTGGTATTTTTTCAACAAATATTTTGTTGACCAAGCGCTTTGAACTTCTCTGAGCCTAATCCAAGTCACAGAATACACCAGCACTGTTTGGAGCCATCAAGCTTCACATTGAGCGAGCAGAAGATAAAAAGACTTCGGCCCTGATGGACAAGGAGGCTGGTCGCAGTTCAGTATTTTATGATGTGCTCTAACCCGTTATATTCCTTATGAAGTGAGGGATAGTCAGCTTGCCACAATCAGGTTGAAATTCACCTCCACATCATTAATTAATGATTTAGAAGTCTGCTTACAACTTTTGCTGAAAAGCAGCATCTTCTTGGAGAAGCGCTTGCAATGGAAAGCAGATCCCTGCGGTCCTTTCCGGCTCCCTTCCTCTTTCATGAGCTGGCATTGCTTTCACAGAGAGGGAGCTGCTGAACATGCAGCTCATTCTCTGTGAAAGTAATTCTGCTCTGCCTTTTTTATGCTCTCGCTTGCCAGAAGTGGAAGGTTTGCTGTGGCTTGGAGGGAGCTATAAAGCATACCTGGCGCACTTAGGGCAAGAAAGTAAAAGACACACAATTGATGGACGGAATGCAGAACAAATCAAAACATTCACCACCAGTCAAGAGTTCTGGGTTAAATCCATCATTCTTTTGCTCACCATGTCACCCCAGTTTAGACCTGGCCATATGCAAATCAGTCTTGACCCTGTGCCTCATGGGAACAGTCCAGCCCGAACTGCCAAGCCAGGTCATCCCTGGACCGAAAACAAGCATCCTAGGACCGGTTTCGGGGTTTCACCCCTCTTCAGCCAGGATAGCTTGATTCCAGTGGCACAATGAGCCCAGGACCCACGTCTGGGCATACCAGGCGCACTTAGGGCGAGAAAGCAAAAGACACACAATTGATGGACGGAATGCAGAACAAATCAAAACATTCACCCCAGTCAAGAGATCTGGGTTAAGTCCATCATTCTTTTGCTCACCATGGCACCCCAGTTTAGACCTGGCCATATGTAAATCAGTCTTGACCCTGTGCCTCATGGGAACAGCCCAGCCCAAACTGCCAAGCCAGCTCCTCCCTGGACCAAAAAACAAGCATTCTAGGACCAGTTTCGGGGTTTCACCCCTCTTCAGTCACTGAGACAACCAGGGAGTCTCCCATAGAGCCTCTCTCACACTGACTTACTCAGCCATACAGGCACTCACAAACCCATACAGCCACTCACACACCCACTCACGGACCCATACACCCATTTACATACCCATCCGCACACCCATACAGCCACTCATGTACCCTCACACTCACCCATATAGACACATTGTACACCTGCACACTCACCCATACTGCCACTCATGCATTCTTTCATTCACCACTTACTGCCACTTACACACCCACTCATTCATCCATACAGATACTCACTAAGCCACTCATTTACTCATACACCCACTGACACACCCACTCGCTCAACCATGCAAAAACTCACACATCCACTCACTCATGTATTCCTTCTCTCTCATCCCCACTGTAGGAAAGTGCCTCTTTTTGCATGCTTAGCCCCCAATTTTTGCCTGATATCTGCTTTCTGATTTCTAATTTTGAACTGTTAGTCCCTCCTAACCAGGTTCCCAATGCCAGATCTCTTTACTAAACACTGTACCATAATTGGCACAACTTCAGTTACCCCTGAAAATGCCTGATAAATTGTACCCCTGGTACCTAGGGCATGGATACTGAAAAGGCGTCCTCTGGGGCTTCAGCACTGGTTGTGCAACCCCAGGGACCCCTCGCCAAAGCTATGCTTTCTGTTATTGCAGGCTGCATGTCTTGGTGCAAAGAAATTAGAAGAGTCGACATTGCACAAAGTCTTGTGTGTCATGCCACCCATACACTTCATAAGATACAGGTAAGCCACCCGCACTGCAGGCCTTTAGCCCTAAGGCAGGGTGCACTATAGCCTATGTGAGGGTGTTAAACTTGGCTTTTCCAGTGGTTTTACCCCCAGACTTTCTGCTTTTTGACCTCCTGTTTTTGACCCTGTTTTTGTTGGTTTTAGCTCCGGTGACTTTACCATTGCTATTCAGTGCTAAAGTACATCTGATCTCCTGGTAAATTATGTTATGGATTAGTGTTTCCATGATTGGCATATTTGATTTACTGGTAAGTCCCTAGTAAAGTGCACTGAGAGTGCCAGGGCCTGTAAAGCAAATGCTGCCAGTGGGCTTGCAGCACTGATTGTGCCACCCACACAAACAGCCTTTCAAAGGGTTCTCAGACCTTCCACTGCAGTGTCTGCACACACTTTTTACTGCCATGTAGACTTGGCAAGTTCACAAACTTGCTAGGCCATAACCTTCCCTTTTGTTACATGTAAGTCACCCCTAAGGTAGGCCCAAGGTCCCCCTATGGGCAGGGTGCAGTGTTTTTGAAAGATAGGACATGTACTGGTGTGTGTGACATGTCCTAATAGTGAAATCCAGTATATTTTGTTTTACCTTTTGAAAAGCTATCTGTCCCATAGGATCGAATGGGGAATTCTTAGTAACGTTTTACGAGTATCCTTTCCCATTGGGACAAGATAGAGAAATGGAGTTTAGTATGCCTGAACTCAGAATGTAGAAATGCACCTTTTAGTAAAGATGATATTGATGTTCTGTGTTTGAAAATACCACTTTTAGAAAGTGGGTATTTTCTTGCTTAGCCATCCTGTGTGCCTCTGCTGGATTGTGAATTGGCTGTCTGGCTATGGAGTGACAGGGGTTTGGGATGTGCATTTACTGTAGACAGCCAATGGGCGGGGGGGTTGAGTTGTGTCCTGCCTTTCCTGGATGAGTCAGGGCTGGGCTAAAGAGACCTGCACTGCATTTAGAATGATGGGAGGAGATTTCCCTACCACCTGAATAGGTCTGGTCTGCATTTAGAGTGGTGGGAGTAGACTCCCCTTGCACCTGATTGAGCTTGGTCTGCCTTGGACAATGCTGTCTCCACCTCCTACCGGGAAGCTGGACCAGAGAGGACAGAACGGGTTTGGGCTGAGCACAAACACTCTTTACCCAAAAGAGAAACTGAGAATAAATATCGGGTCCCAGACCCCAGAACTTCAAAATCCTGCTGAACTAAGGAACCTGCCAGGAAGAAGAGCTGGAAAAGCTATCAGGAGGAACTGCCACTTTGCTGCATGCTCTGCTGTGTTGGCCTGCTGCTTGCTGCTTCTGTCTTGTGCAGGAAAATGACTGGATTGTACTTTCATCAGCCTACTGTTAGAGTTTTCTCCAAGGGCTTGAAATAGAGCTTGCCTCCGTGGTGGAAATTGCAGGGAGATGAAAGACTTCAGAGAACTGGCTTGGATCAAGGAACCTGCTAAAAAAAGGAGCGCTGGAAGAACTGCCAGGAGGTGCACTGCCCCTTTGCCATGTTTTTGCCTTGCTGGGTTAGCCTGCAGTTGCTGCTTCTGCCTTGGGCAGTTAAAGGACTGGGCTGAACTTTCTTCACTTGTTGCTGAGTATCTCCATGGGCTTGAAATAGAGCTTGCCTCCTGTTCACGAAGACTCAGGGACAGCAAAGATTTTACCTACATCTGGGTACCTCTTCTGGAACTGTGGATTTCAGTGGGGGAAAGCAGCTGACACAATCACCAATACCCCTGCTGGCTCCATGTCCTGAGGGGGAAACAACCTTTACAACGCAGTCATTACATCGCACTACATTTACAACGCAGTCATTACATCGCAACATCCTTTACAACGCATGTCACTACAACTCAGCCATTACATTGCATGTCACTACAACACATGACACTACAACGCTTGTCACTACAACACAGGCATTACATTGCATGTCATTACAATGCATACCATTACAACGCATAGTACCCCTACACAATCCAACACTTACCCTTCTGTTGCACCCCCTGGAGTCAGAATAGTACATTTTACCCCTACACTATCCAACACTTACCCTACTGTTACACCCACTGGAGTTAGAATAGTAATTTTGACCCCTACACTATCCAACACTTACCTTAAATGCAATGTAATGGTATGCGTTGTAATGGTATGCGTTGTAAAGGTATAATGCGATGTAATGGAATGCGTTGTAAATGTAGTTCTATAAAATTTGTTGTTATGGCATGCAATGTAAATGTATGCATTGTAAAGGATGTTCTGAAGTAAAAACTGTGTTGTAAAGGCATGCGTTGTAAATGTATGTGTTGTAACATCATACGTTCGTCCTGAGGGCATTGCAGCAGGCACGCCACACTTCTCACTGCAACCCTGGTCTCTCCGTCAATGACAACCGCCACTGAGCTGCTGCATGCACCGTGACCTGTGGGCACCACATTCCGCACCGCCCGCTTCACTCTGCTGCCCTGGTCTCAGCGACAACGCCTCTCCCTGCTGACTTTGACACCCATGACCGCACCATGGTTTCGGGGCACCGCTCGTAAGTCACACAATGCACCACCCCATCCCACACTGCAGTCTGGGCGGACTAACGCCAGTGCCCATCAACCGGCACTGCCGCTTGCACCGTGACCTGCAGCACCACAACGAGCCTCGCCTCACCTCGCACCACAGCCCTGGTCTCACGTATGCAGCTGGACGACAGTCACCTAGCCGTTGTCTGCACCGCGACCTGAGGACACCGCATGCCGCACCGCTACGTTTAGCCCTGCAACCGCAACAGATACTGTGATAGACCCTCACCAACGTGATCGGCCACAGCCTAAGGTAGTGTTTATGAGTCTGCTGACACTAATGCCAGGCCGCACCGACGCGGTCGTCCAGAACTGTTGGATTCTGTTGTTTTCTGCACCGTGGTAGCCCCGGACAGAGCTACTGACTTCAAGGAACTGCATTTTAATGTCATACTTGCAAAGTGCATATTTCGGATTACTGTGTGTTGGCTTTTTTCGTTTTGGCCTTGTTTACAGAGATAAGTACTGGTTAATTTTCTAAAACTGATGTGGTGTCCATTTATAGTGTTTTCACTGTATTGCTGTTGGTTATGTGCAAATGCCTCAAACACTGCCTCTGAGATAAGCCTGTCTGCTTATGGAAAGCTACCAGGGGGTTAACGGGTTATTTCAGTAGTGTATCCCCCTTATCCTGATTAGAAGGAAGGGTCCCTATTTGGACAAAGGTGCAAACCATTGCCAACTAGAGACCTCCATTTCTAACAGAGGGCATATCAGCACGGGTAGATATGTCCCTCCAATACCCAGAGATATTGTAAGTTCACAGGGAAGCCATAAAGAGTACATGGGCTGGCTACTTGTCAGCCTGGGTTTACTAGCTTATTGATGGTTTCCCTGATTTCTAAGATGTTGATACCAAACATCTTGTCTTAATAAATCGTCACTGATGCCAGTGTTGGATGTATTAATAGGTTCACCAAAGAGCACCAATTGAAGGGTCCCCTGAAAGCCTACCAAGCGCAGGTGGGGTCTCTGACTTATTTTCATCAGTCTGCCACCACCAGACAAGTGTCTGACCTCATGGGGTGACAACCAGTGCTCTCAGACGACAGAAACTAAATGTGCTCTGGGCGCGGGTGCTTCATAGCTCCTCCAAGACAGGATGGGCTTCCTGGGCATAAAGCTTCAAAGGTGATACCACTTTGAATCCAACCCAGGGTCCTCCAGATAGTGTGGGAAGCCAGGCCCCATTCCTACTCCACTTTTGGCAGGAGGAAAGGCAGGAAAATTGGTTAGATTAGTAGGGTCCCCACTTTGCCTACACCCCCTCTAAGGTAAAACAGGCAATGTGAACCCCTCTTCCGAAATTCCACCATCTTGGGATGGTGGAGAAACAACCTATTAGGGCTAGGGTAGACACCCTAAGGTTAGGTAGCCGATTGATTACTACCTGTCTCCCTTTGAAAAACCCCTAAATTCAGCATTTAGGTGGCACCCTGAGACCTGAACATCAGATTAGATGGACAAGAAACAACCAGGCGAACAGGACAAACAAGACCTGCTGCTCAAGACGTGAAGCTCTGTTGCAGAAGAAAAATGCACCAAACCCTTCCTGCTGCTGCCAGGACTTGACGATCGTAGCTGTTGTGTTGTCCTGAAACCTGAGAGGACTCCAAGAACCCTTGAGCACCTCCAGCCTTCCAGAAATCACCAAGAAGCTCCCTTGGAGTGAAGGTGTCACTCCCCTATACACTGCAGTCACTGATCCCTTAAAGCTTGGTTTGTCGACGCAGCACCAAAGCAAGTAAAGATACAACGGCTCCTTGGGTGCCTCTCCTCCAAGTTTGAAGGTACCAGAACCTACCGGAGCTGCAGCGTACCAATTCCTGGGGTACCGGACCCCCAACGGCAAACACCAAGAAGAAGAGTCCACAACGGACTCCCAAAGCACATGAATTGAGCACCAGCCAAGGGACGTCAAGACACCTGAGATGCACTTCCTGAGTGGCCTACCTGTCCCAAGATCATCTCTCCAAGTAGCCTGTACCTGACCGTGAGGACTCCAAGACGCAAAATGTCCAGCAAAACTTTTTACTCTGCGCCCAGCCCCTCCGACCCCAGCACTGACTAACTTGTTGTGCTCCCATGCTGCCCAGGCCCTTGCAACCTCCTCCCTCAAAGGAGCCCCCTTCAACTTAACTGTAAGTGCACTTGTGCAGTGCGTTTTAAAGTGGCCCCCTTCGTTTTTGTGCACCGGTGTTGGACTTGGACCTTTTTGCAGGGTCATCCCTAAACTTTTTGCCTTTCTCCTTGCCTTTTTTCTGACATGGTGCTGGTGGTTTTAGGACTCTGGACACTTTAGAACTGCTGTCCAGTGTAAAGTGCGGGTGCTCTCTGTGATAAATATGGTAAGATTGGTCTACACCTGTTTGGCCTATTTAATTTACCTGTCAGTCCCTTGTAAGTGGTATCTCATATACCCAGGTCTGGTGAATTAAATGCTACTGGTGGGCTTGCAGCGCTGATTGTGCCACCCACCAAAGTAGCCCTTCAAACCTATCCCAGGCCTCTGCCATTGCAGGGCCTGTGCGAGCAGTGTTACTGCTGCTGTAACGCCGCTCCTAAAGTGCGTGCCATGTCTGTGACCCCCCCTTTTACTACATGTCAGTCACCCCTAAGGTAGGCCCTAGCTAGTCCTATGGGCAGGGTGCATTGTAGGTGAAAGGTAGGACATGTACCTTAAGTGTGTGACATGTCCTGGTAGTGACAAACAGCATTTTGGTTTCTCACTACTTTGAGGCTGCCCTCCTGTAGGAATGCATTGGGGATTCTCTGATAAGTGTTTCAGTGGTAATTCCCGATATGAGAGGAGCAGGGTGGTCAAGTGTGGTATGTTTGAAACAGTAGTAATAAATTCTACGCAATGGTGTGCGCATATTTATTATAACTATTTTAGAAATGCCACTGTCTGCCTGCCTGATGTGAATTGTATGTCTGGCTTTTGAGTGACAGGGGCGGGTGAGGTGTGTGTGGCTCCAGGAGGGGCAGGGTGAGTCAGCACTAGGCTGTATAGGGCATCTGCATTTGGAGTAGAGGGAGGAGTAGTCCCCTGACCCTGAATAGGATTTTGCCTGCCTATGTGAATGCTGGTTCTGCCCCCCTGTGGTGTGTCTGATGACGAGCCCCCCACCTGACAATTGGAAAGAGGAGCCTTGTCAAGAAAGTGCTCCAGAACCAGTTTAGGCAGGTTCCACCAAGCCCTGTGCCAGGGCAGACAAACAAAGGCAATTTGTAATATAAATATAGGGGCTGTGACCCCAGGAATGGTGTGCTTGTGCTTACTTGGGCTGGGGGGGGACACTCTGCCAGGAGGAACCTCTGTGGGACCCAGCTGCAGCTTCTTGGGGGTCTCTGTGTGGTGGCCTGCCTGGCTGCGCCCTGCTGGGGTGTCCCCAGCCCCAAGGACGTTTTCCTACCTGCTGGATTCCTTGCCCAGCCATTTCCCCTTCACCTGTGGAGCCTTAGCGTCTCGTGAGCACTACATTTTAATTGCCACAGAGAAGAAGCTCGGAGCTGCAA
This sequence comes from Triturus cristatus, assembly GCF_964204655.1. NCBI lineage: Eukaryota > Metazoa > Chordata > Amphibia > Caudata > Salamandridae > Triturus > Triturus cristatus. The sequence continues at coordinate 942,336,028 of NC_140593.1, forward strand.
TTTACTTCGAGGGAATCCCGACGTGGGGATTCCCCCACCTGGATGCTGAGAGAAGTGGGAGCCCACCCCGCTTATGCCAAACCGAGCGGGAGCCTACCCCGCTTTATGCATATTTTAAAGGCGGGTGCCCACCTGGCACTGTGGTGCCTTTAGAGTGGGTGGCCACTCTGCATATCTGCTTGAAAACCGAGCAGGAGCCCACCCCGCATCGGTCCCTTTAGAGCGGGTTCCCACCCCGCATCTGCAGAGATCGATGCCTGGTTGTGGGCAGGGCTGAAGAGGAGGCAGCGCGACGTAGGCAGCGTGGTGCCAACAGGAGGGTGGGAGCCCACCCCGCCTCCGTGACCAAGAGAGTGGGAGGAAGATGGCGCCTGTCCGAGCAGGGCTCCTGTGTGCCGGTGGGAGCCCTGCGTGTCTCCGAAAGTGAGCCAGACTGGAGGAGTTCCCGAGCAGCAGCACCGCGTGTCTCCTAGGCCTGCTGTTAAAGAGACTGATGGCACTGATGGCGAGAGTGAGACAGAGCCTCGTGGGCTCCCTGGGCAATGAGAAGAGGAGCAGCCAGGTATCCCTTTATACCGGGCCGCAGTGGTGAAAGGCTTCACAGTCCCTGAGTTGGAAGGACCGGTAAGAGGCCCGGCGAGGTGTCGTGTCGGCATTTCCCTACGTGCAGGGCAGTTGTCCCAGGTGGCAAAGGGCAGCTGCCCCTAAGAAAGGCATAGCATCGGGGGCATTCTTTCGAGGAGACCAAGGAGAGTTGCACCCCGCCCTCCTCGCATTATGGGCATTGTTTGGGCTGCGTGTACGGCTGGGGAGCGCTAGTGGAAAGCCCAATGTCCACAAAAGCACACGCCGTGTAGGGGAAGTCCCGTTGGGAAAGTAAGCTCCCCTGAAAAGCTCACCTTGTAAAAACTTTGTGCCGTGAGGTACTTTTCTTTTGTGTGTTATCCCGAGTTTGAGTGGAGCAAGGAGTCTCCACAGAACTGCCCAACAGTCCAGGAGGAAAGCGCAGAGGTGCTAGGACTGTCATTGCGGGGCCAGTGGGCTCCCAGGGATAGGGAGGCACATTGTGGCCTGTGGGCCATTGTACGTACGCCCAAGAGGGGCTGAGGTGATGGGCAATGCTGCATGTGTTACTGTGGGTACTTTTGGTGCCCTATTAGTGCTGATATGTGCAACTATGATGTAATGCCTAATGCCGGAGTCAGTTGTTATGTGTGCACTCCGCCAGTGTAATGTGATGCCTAATGTTTATGCCTAAGAGGTTATGCATAATGTGTTTTAGGCCTACCGTGATGCAGACATGATGTGGTTATGTTGGTAGATATAATGCTGAGGTCATTATTGTGCCAGTAGTTACTGGATGTGTTTTACATTTGCTACTTGTGTTTCGTGATGGTTTTGACAGTGGCCCGATTGGCCCTGTCCTGTACATAGCCCCCTGTGAATATTGCCTAGTGCCAGTTGGCACAGTGAATATTGTGTGATTATGGGGCACATGCATCAACAATGCCATTTGCGATTCCTTATTAGCGAAAAATAAGGAATCGCTAATAAGGAATAGCAAAAGGCTATGCATGTAGGAATCGCTATTCAAATAGCGATTCCTTAACTTTCCTTAATTGCTACTAGCAAATTGCGAGTAGCAATTAAGGAATGCCATCCCAATCATTCCTATGGGCCTCCAGGCCCATAGGAATGAATTGGAGATTGCATGAGCAAATAGCGAGTACCAGTAGGTTCTCGCAAATTGCTCATGCAATTTCAAGGGTGCAAGGGTGTCAAAATGACACCCTATTGCACCCCTGAAATTGATATGTCACATATGTTGCACACACACATGCTCTAAGGGCATGTGTGTGCGCAACATGAAACTTTGAAAAATGCACAAAAGTGCATTTTTCAAACTTTTAGCAAATTACCATGCAGTTCATCTTCATGGTAATTTGCTCCCCCTATTAGCGAATTCGCAAATGTTTTAACTTTCATGCATTGCATTTAAGGAATCCCAAATTGAGATTCCTTAAATTAAGGAATCTTAATTTGGGATTCCTTAAATGCTATCGCTATTTAAGGAATCGCTATTTAAGGATTCCTTAAATAGCGATTTTTGCTTTTGGGTTGATGCATTGGGATTGGGTATTTTTAACTCAATACCGGGAGCTATTAGCGAATCAGTATTTTACCGACTGGATTATGGCTTGATGCATGAGGCTGTATGTTTCTAATGTGTTTATGCTAATACAAAGGCTATTTTTGATATAACCTTGTGTGGAGTTTCTGTTGTGGTGTGCCTAGTGTGTTGCACAAACGCTTTACACATTTCCTCTGGGATAAGCCTGACTGCTCGTCCCAAGCTATCAAGGGGAGTGTGCAGGGGTTATCTTCAGCGTGTAACTCCCTTGCCCTGAGTAGAGGGATGGTTTCTGCCTGGCTTTGGCGCTAGTCCTAGCCAATCAGAAATCCCATTTCTAACAACCAGTTACCAAGACCATCAGCATCTGATCCGGAATGCTCCCGAACTTCTCCTGCTGTAACTTTGTACCTGGTATCGACATTGACCTAAAGCAAGAAGGTGACCTTCGTGAAAGCAGTACCTGATTTTCTATGTATTTTTCTTCTTTTTCCCCATTGCCTCCTATGGTGTGTAATTGCACATAAAAAGTTATATATTTTTCGAACTCTGAAATTACTCACCTTATATCTGTGTTCTTGGTCTTAAAAATTCTAAACAAATGGGTACTTTTTTATGATTTATTCTTGAGTGCATAACTCATTTATTGCCTTCATGGAGTACATCAAATGCTTGGCACTACCCTCTGCTAAGCTTAACTGTTCGCCCACACTACCACAAATAGAGCATTAGATACATCTGATTTTACCTCTGTGTACCATTTGGGAACACTCTGGACTCTGCATAGTGTACTCCTTTTTAGTACGCTATATAGAGAGCCAGCTTCCTGCATTGTGTGACTGGATGTCTAAGTACGTATGTTGGGGTGTGACTGAGTGTGGTAGTGGCTGCATGGGTGTCTAAATGTGTATGCAAGTGACTGTATGGATTGGAAACTGGCTGTGTAAGTGAGTGTTTGGGTGTGTGACTGTATAGGCAAGTGGCTCTCTTAGTGGTGGATATGTAAGTACTCTGTGGGTATGTGAATGTATGTGTAAGTGCCTCTGTTGCTGTCTGACTGGGTGTGTGTGTCTGTATGGTTTTGTAAATAGGTATGTTAGTGGCTGTATTGGTTGGTCACTGAGTGTATAACTGGGTGTATGGGTGTGTAAGTGCGTGTGTAACTGACTGTCTGTGTACTGGGTACATGAATGGCTGTATAGATGTGTGAGTGGGTGTGACAGTGTCTGTATGTGTGTGTGAATGAATATGTAAGTGGATGGGTATGTGAATGGTTTTTATGAGTGTGTCAGTGATTGTCTGGCTATGTGAGTGGTGGGTACGTAAGTGATTTTGTGTGAGTTTAACTGGATGTGTACATGCCTGCCTAACTGTGTGCTAATTACATGCTAATAATATACATACTATAAACAAGCACCAACATCTAATTTCTAACGCATTCATTCATACTGGCTCCATAAATGAATTATATTTTCATTAAAACAATTCCTCGTCCTCCTTTGCAGCTCACTATATTTGTAGTTAATGTTCTCACCTAAGCTCTTTTCCATTTTGCCTTTTACTGCAGTGTCCAGTAGCTACTCATTTTCTTTCAGCTCATATACACTAACACGTTTCTAAAATATACATTTTTATAGTACAGCCTAATTACTCTTTACTGTTGTCCAACTTTTAGTGTAATATCTCTTAACATCTGTTTTCCACTGCAAATCTCAAGGCAGAACTATGTCAATCCCCTTCCACTCTCAGTAGAAAAGTGCCCAAAATAGCTACCGTTCCCCATGTGCTCTTACTCATACTCTTATCCTTCACAGACTTCCTTTCATCTTTTATTTTTAATACTACTCCTAAATGGTGACTATTTATTAACCCTTTCCATGTTTCCTGTAAAGAAGGCCAGTTTGGTAGGATTTTCAAAGACCCACGGATCCACCACGTCACTGCCCATGTGAATCTGCAGTGAATCCTCAGATCCACACGGAAGCCCTTAAAAGCCATCAACAATCTGTTGTTAATGTTTTTCATTTATGTTTCATTTTATAAAATATTGTCAGTAACAAGATGTGCGCTCCCTATTGATCAATGTATGTACACCAGTCTGCTTTTCATTTTCACACTGCAGTCTCTTTTCTGCCCTTCCCCCACACTCTGTTATCTCTGTTTCCATATTAACTATGTTTCTAGTAGTCTCTGCCTACGGCTAAACAGCATACGAACTTCACATTAACTGTAACAGGTATGGTTGACTGTTAGCAATTCCAAGCGTAGCCCAAACAAAATAAAGTCTTTCAATTTTTCCAAAAGCAGTCACATAGGTAGTTGCTCATTTGGTCAAAATCGCTACCTAATTTTAGATTCCTGCACACCTGCTTCATCCAATCAAATATGCTTTTTTATATTTTACTTTCTGTACTCCATTTTAGCTGCCTTTCATGTTCAAAACTGTCTCATTCTGCTGCAGCTTTTTCCTGTGTAGTAGTCCTGCTTATCCCCAGAATTGACAGAGTCTGGATTGTGGGCCATAGTTTTGTGTTTTGGCCAGACAGAGTGCTGGAAAGAGTGGCATTGACAAGGACCTAGGTGTACCTAAAGCAGACATTACTTGGATTAGCCAGCTAGGGTTAAAGTGGCATCAATTGCTGCCTTTAGTTGAAAGCATTGAGGGTTGCCAACATCCAGACCTCATGATAGTGCACTCTGGTGGCAATGATCTAGGCACAATTACTGTGTTAGAAATGGAAATCCTAATGAAGGATACCTTGGTAATAAATGTCACTTTTCCCACACACTACCTTGGTGTTCTCCAACATTTGCCAAATACAGAAATGGCAGTGGTCAACCCAAATTTGTCCACAGTTATAGAAATCCAGGAAACATCTCAATAAATCTGTTTCTGCATTTCTCTGAGACCACTACACAGGCTCTGTACATCATGAGAACTTACACTTCGACATGGACGGAATATATCAAAAAGATGGAGTCCATTTCATAGCACAGGCAACATGGTGTTCCTCAACAACTTAAAAGATTGCATACTGTTCTGTGTGTGGTTATCATTTACATACTATAAACACAAAGGCTCTTTTCAAACACTGTTTTTTTTTGTTGCCACCTCCTTTTTTGCAATTTCTCACTTGGATCTGTAGATCCATCATGGATCCTCAGTGAAATAAGGGATCTGTTGGCTATGCTGTGAGCGGATCTGCAATGGATCTATGGACCCTTCTCCAACCAAAAGCACACATTTAATATAAAACAACAACACATTTAATATAGTGGATGTGTGAGTGGCTGTATGGGTGAGTGACTGGGTGTGTAAGTGGGTGTGCTACTGTGTGAGTGGACATGTGAGTGCCTGTGTGGGTCTGTATTGGGTATGAGAGTGGTTCTCTGAGTGGCTATATCAGTACCTATTAGGGTGTGTAAGTGGCAGTATGGATGTTTGGGGTGTGTGAGTGTCTGTATGGGTGTATGAGTGAGTGGTTTTCTGGGTCTTTTGAGTGGGTGTGTGGGTGGTTATGTGAGTCTCTGAGTGCTGTGTGAGTGGTTGTATGGGTGAGTGAGTGGTTGTATCAGTGCTGTTGCTGTATGGCTGTGTGAATGGCTGTGTAGGCCTATGAGATGGTGTGTAAGTGGCTGTATGGGTGTATATGTGGCTGTGTGAGTGCTTGTGTGGATCTGTGAGCAGTGCTCTGGGTAGTGTGCGGATGTGTGAGAGGGTGTGTGAATGATTGTATAAATGAGTGAGTGAGTGGTTGTATCAGTGGTTTTGCTGTATGGATGTCTGAATGACTGTGTAGGTCTATGAGAGGGTGTTTAAGTGGCTTTATGGGTGTGTACATGGCTGTGTAAATGTCTTGTGAGTCTGTGAGCAGTTCTCTGGGTCTGTGAGTGGATGTGTGAGAGGGTGTATGAGTGACTGTATGGGTGTGAGAGAATGTGTGAGTAAGCCTGTGAGTGGGTGTACTTTTAATTTTAATTGGGTTCTGGTTTCATGGATCCATTGCAGATTCACATGAGGGGCCGCTCTGAATGCCGCAGTAGATCTGCAGATCCTTGTGTGCCCCCAAAAAACATTTTTAGGCACTTTCTTACCCATGAGAGTTCCCTCACAGTCCCCTCTATCAGTCCCATGGCTTCAGGGTGCCTCTACCCTGATCCCTTCTATCAATGTTAACTTTTATTCCCCCCTTCCCGTACCAAGTCTTGATACACAAAATGGCAGCCACAACTTTCCCTTCAGGTTGTGGTCAGCCAATCATGGCATTGCTGTTGGTGCATCAGTCTGCGGATCCACAGGCCAGATGTATGAACATTTCATTGTGCGAGTCTCTAACAGTGATTTTTTGCGACTCACAATAAGAAACTCGCAAAACGAAATGTAGTAATGTGTCTCAGACACATTAGCGATTCCCAAATGGGTCGCAAGGGACCTGCCTCATCAATATTCATGAGGCAGGTTGCAATTTCTGACCTATTGGGAATGGGCAATAACACAGGGATGGTGGCCTGCTGGGTACACCATGTATCTGTTTAATGTTTGATAAAGCAACTTAAAGGAAAACAGGATGTGTTTCAAAAGGAAAAATGAAATGTTTCTGTCTCATTTTTTAAGGGTAGACAGTGGTCCATGGGACCACTGCTTGCTCTTAAAAAAGATTTCTGTTACCATTCACAAAGGGTAAGGGGGTCCCCTGGAGACTCCTTTCCGTTTGCAACTGACTTACCACCTATTTGAAGTAGATGCTAAACTGTGATTGCTTTGTGGCTGCATTCCAGTCGCAAAACGATTGTACATCCCCCTGCGACTTGGTATTAGGAAGAGACACCCTTGGCAGCCCCTTCCTTATTGCGACTCTTAAAAGCCCTTTTTTGCGAGTCTGTAATAGGTTACCAACTTGCAAAATAGGGGTTGTACATATAAAAATACCTTTTACCAGCCTCAAAAGGGCACATGGGCCATTGGCGAAAGGAAAAATGTGTCCTACATCTGGCCTCAAGTCTCTACATATACATAAATCTTTTTTCTTTAATAAGTCCAAAACTACTGAGCAGATCTACACCAAATTACAAACAGCAGTTTTACTGGAGCAAGATCTAGCTTTTGGCCAAATTTTGAAACTGCATGGGGAAAATATGTTTTGGGACCCCCTTTTTCTCGGCTCCCACTTGGCGGATCACCTCAAACTTTCCAGACAGTAACTGAAGTGTGTGGCAAACAGTTTTGAACATTTCATGAAGGCTCGTCAAACATCATTGCACGAAAGTGGTGGGCAGGAAAGCACCGCACTTGACATTTTATGGCGCATTCCTGCCTTTTCCCAGTGCCGTAGCACAATGGGTTGTCTAGCACCAATACAGGCACTCCTGCACCATGCTGCAAAGGTGCCTTCGTCATTAGCATGATTGTTTTTGATCAGGAAGAGGCCCCTTCCTGCACAAAACCAATTCCCTGAGGACTTTTCCTCTGTCTATGTGTGCTGCAGGATGCAGAGATGAAGTAGTGTTGGTGCATTGCCAGATCTGCTTCTTATGATAAATATGTGAATGTGCCAAAATTAACGGGTCTTGCATGGGAATACCCATGCACCACCCATGGAAAGCCTCCCTGGGGCAGAGTAACACAACGCAGTGATTTGCTTTACTCTTAATGTATCAAGCCATTCAGGGCCACATAAGATGACCTTGAGTGGCTTGATAAATTGCATCTCAAGGGTTGTGTCGCTTTTGCACCCTGTTGCGTGGTGCAAAAGCAATGCAAAGCTTGATAAATATGGCCCTGTGACAATGTATTTTCAGAAAGAACTCAAAGAGGAAACAGAGGCTGTGATGCCTCACCCTTACTTAGAGGCAGTTCGCAATCCCCTTAAGTCAGAAATGTGATGGACAGCTTGTCTACTGTATTTCAATGCAATAGGCTAAAGTGCACTTGCAATAAGGTGGCTAAGACATCCCACATGTTTGTGATGGGGTATCCTAACTGCCAAAAATAAGGTGTTAGTCATCTCTCAAACCCATGAACAAGGTTTATGTTTTTTTAGACAAGCACTCTATATCCACTCTGCTTTCATCTGCAGCCACTGCTCCACAGCCTGTCAAATGACATTCAACTTTCCCTTAACATTCAGGAGCCCCAAATGGAAGGCTTTTCTATCTAAACTTGCAACTCAAGGAAGCATTCATTTAATCTGAAAGTGAATTGGGGTACCTATACCGCCCATCTCAATGAGATTTAAGGAGACTCAAATGTGATACAAACTGCTGTACAAAACAACCCTTAATAAAAAAAAACAGATGAATGCATATTTGCCTGGATGTGACTTAAATCTTAGAATAAAATGTGGAAGAAGATCCTTGATGCATGACATCTCCCCCAGTCACCCATGCAATAGCATTCGCACCATCTGTTTTCTTCCACCATGTCTGGCCTCTGCAGGAGCCTTTATGCCATCTAGTATTAAGGCATCAAAATGAAAAAACAATTTATGATGAGAAACAATCGGTCTTTTCAAATCACAACAACACTTCAAGTCCTTTCTTGAATGTTAAGTGGTGTTTGGTCTGTTAAAGCTGGAATGACAATGCTATTTAGCCTCATATTACACATTTGGAAGCAATTTATGATTTGATTCCTTTTTCCCCAGCCAATGCTGTTATGCAGCCACTACAATCAATGTTGTTTGTTCTATTTATGTATGATTGTCTGTGTTCTTCTATAATGCAAACTAGTGGTGGCTGCTCAATTGTAGAAATTGTGGGGTGGACACACTCATGCACATACATACTTCCACCTATCAATATGCACGCACAGGCACACACATACTCAAAGCCATCCATTCACAAGCACGCACACAAGTGCACATTATCACACCCACTGATTCACAAATACTTATTTGCACTCACATACACCCACCCATAAACAGCCACACCCATACAAATACACTTACATTCATATGCACACACATGCAGTACCTAGCTAGCATGCCAAGGTGGAAAGGCAGGACCAGTGGGTGACTGGAGGGAGAGGTACAATGGGCCTTAAGGGAGCTAGAGGCTTTGGCCACCCTCAGGCATCAGAAGCAGGAAGATGTTGATGGCTCCTCACATTGGCTAACCTTGTCAAGCATGAGAGGAGAATCTTTTCTACCTTGTCACTGGGTTGGATCGGTGAGACGTGCTGCTCCTACCATAGGTGTATCTAGCTGGGAAAGGGTGGCATGGAGGCTTTGCTGATTGACAGTCAGCACTCGCAGTTCAGGGCTGAAAATTCTAACGCCCATTGATGACACTATGAGTGACACTCCCCCTGTTCATCAGGGAGAGGATCCACCCAAGGCTTTGGCAAGCTGATGATGTCACTGCTCCCAGGGCTGGGAGATTTTAAGCCCATCAAACCTTGTCTGCCTTGCACCTGCACATTAGTGCACATAAAGCACCTGGCTGCCTGGCCTTGGCATGATGAGCATCTGTTCGGCAGACCTTTGCTCAGCCTGACAGATGTTTGCCAAGCACTGGAAAGGAAGATGAGTAGAGCCCCGACACCCTCACAGATAAGTCGCTACTGCAAACCTTGCTGAGGTCAAGGGAGTGGTCCAGCCATGCATCATTGAAATCTTCAAACATAAATTGAATAAAAATAGCAAATCGTTAACCAACATGCACAATAGTATCAAATACCAAATTAGGACAGTCAAAAGAAAATAGTGCCAGCCTAGACCGTTTATGGAATCCAGGGGCTTATTTATGAGCCCCTTGCGTCATCGGTGCGTCACTTTGCGTGACGCACCGACGGCGCAACCTGCCGCCTGAAATTTACAAGCACACATAAAGCCACTCTGCGTGGCTTTACGTATGCTCGTAAATCTCACTCCATTTCACGCAACACGTTGCATGTTAGGGGCATGACATGGGTGTTGCTGTGGGTGTTCCCACGCAGCATCCATGTCCACTGATGCAATTCCAGATTTACGAGCAATCGTAAATCTGGAAATGTGGCAGGATGCTACGCCACCCCCAGGGGTAGCGTAGGGAGGTGCAGTGGGGAGAAATATTTTAATTTCGCCTCGTTTTTCCTCTTTCAATGCTTGCTGCTTTCTACAGCACGCATTGAAAGAGGAAATCACCTCAAATTATTCTTTTTGTGCAGGAAGTTGCCCCTTCCTGCACAAAAACAATCTCCCCACGACACAGGCACCCTTGCGGGTGCCTGCGCCAGCTCATGGCAGCAGGTTGTGCGCCAGCACAGGGAGAGGCACAAAGATGCAACATGTTGCTGTAACTATGTCGCATCCCTGTGCCTGGAAATTAACTCAGCATGGTGCAGCAAAATAAATTGCGGCAACGTGTTGCGTTACTTTCCCATAAATAAGCCCCCCAATCTTTAGTTCATACAGAAATATGATGCCCCTGACAGCAGCAGTATCGAAGAACATTAACAAGTTTAAATATATACGATGTAACTAAAATGGAAATGACTAGAAACACGAGTTCGATTGAAAAGAAAAGACCTTTAATTTTGAGGCAGCTGCCTGAATTAGAAACCACGGGGCAAATTATCAAGAACGGCGTTAAAATTATCGCTGCTTTAGCAGGTTCACACCAGAAAATGGGCTTCTATTGGAATTCTCAAGGGCATATTATCAAGCCCATTATCGCTGCTTTAGCGGCAGTTTGCCGCTAATGCGGCGATAATTTTAACGCCGTTCTTGACAATATGCCCCCATCTTCTTAGAGGGTTAAGTTGAGGAAGTTTGCGGAATGCCAATTTCCTAGGTTGCCTTAGCCATACCTCCCCTAGTTAGCAATGTCCTGGTGGCTGGCCTCAACACATTACCTCACCCTTCCACCCAAATATATCACTGTTATAAGCTCAGGCATCCTGTCTCTCTCTCTTTTTCCACTCCATTACACACCAAGACACACAGACAATTATTTGCAGTAGCTGTGAAATCACAGCACTGCTCGAGTTTCTCAGCAGATGGGAGCAGTGGGCCATCTTGTGAAATGGCTTTGACCCCACCCCATCAGCTTTGTGTGGTAATACTAAAAACCTTTATAGCTAGACTCACGCGACTCAATGGCTCATATCATACAAGTATTGAATACTGCAACACTGTAGAGAAAATAAACCACTATCACTGCAGTTGCCACAGTTACAATCTATGTTGGTCTACAGGCCATAATCGTCATGTGCCATCTGTCTATTTTTGTCAAAGAGGTTTTCCATAATGCAGCTGTCTGTATTTACATAATTTCTCTTTTTGTATTTACTCTATTTTTGCTTTGCAGTCCTTAGTCAATTAACATGACGTACATTGAAAATGATAGCAGAAACATTGCATTATCCTTTACAGAAAAATCTAAAATAATCACAGGTAAGTAAATACAAATAGGGTGATTTTTAATACAATACTCCACAAGTGGTGAAAATAATCAGATGCTCTACAGACAAATCATATGGAAAAATAACGAAAATGTGTTTAGATTAACCATTAATAATAATTTAGCTATACATATATTATGACATAAATGCACAATTATTCTTCGTCTACTGAAGTACTGCAGCAGAGGAAGGTGTTTTCTCGAATGATCTGCTGTGTTGGTCTTCATAAATACTTAGGAACAGATTTATCATAGTATTGCATTGCCATTGCATCACCCAAGGTAACGCAAGGGCAACGCAACACTAAAGTCAGCATGGTATTGCATTGCCATTGCATCACACAAGGTAACGCAAGGGCAACGCAACACTAAAGTCAGCATGGTATTGCATTGCCATTGCATCACACAAGGTAACGCAAGGGCAACGCAACACTAAAGTCAGATTTAACTACCAACCTTGCAGTGCTTGGTAAATCTGGACCAATGCAATGCAGCGCAAGTTGCTGGCTTGCGTTACTCTACCCTGGGGATGCGTTTCATGGTTGGAGCTTTTGTCTTCCCACACATCCACCCATGATATTTTGTGCATTCCTATATTTACCATTAGTAGTAGTCCTGGGAATGCGTCAAAATGCTCCACCTTCCCAAGGGAGCCATGACATGGAGAAATAACTTTCTTTCTCCTTGTTTTTTCCTCTTCCTCATTTTGCAGCACACATAGAAAGAGAAAAAAGCCTCAGAGAATATTTTTGTTTAGGAAGGTGCCCCTTCCTGTACAAAAACAATCCTGCTTGCAATGCAGGCACTCTTGCACAATGGGGCAAGAGTGCCTGCATTGGTGCAAGGCAGCACATTGTGGACCAGCACAAGGAAAGGACAGGAGTGCACCATATAATGTTAAATATGGCACATTCTTGCCAGCTCCATTTGACTTAGTGCAGCAAGGTATCTTATTGCGTTGCGTGAAATTTTGATAAATCTGTCCCTGCAAGTGAGAATAATATATATTGGTCTACGAATCAGCTGTCCCAACTAAACAGCCGATTCTCACACACCTTGAGCATTACTAATATGTTGAAATGCTGCCACAATTGGAAGTAGCATACTGGCTGGCAGAAGCACTGATTGCCGACACTGCAACAGGGCCGGACTGCCTATCGGGCATTTTGGCATGCTGCCGAGCTGGGGGCTGATGTCACTGCGGTGGGGGCTAATTTCGTTGATGGAGACCTGCGTGTGCTTCGAAATACACAAACTAAAATGAATTTCGTTCATCACACGCCGGTCCCCATCAATTAAATCAGCCCCCAGCTCGGCAGCATGCCAAAACGCCCGGTAGGCAGTCTGGCCCTGCACTGCAACCAATTAGAGCAGGCCGTATTGGATAAAAGCACTTGATAGTGCAAGGCATCATCCCATGATGTCCTGTGCTGCACGTGTGCTTGTAACATCTTGGCTCTGTTGAGGTTGGCTGACAACACAAGTGTTGGCCACATTATGGGATGATACCCTGTGTGGCATGATATCACTGGACAGCATTCAAAACCATATTCAACACACATGTTGGCAGTTAAAGCCTCAGTTCATCCAAGGTGTTGCAGATACTGCTGGATGAATAGACGTGGGGTTATTGTGTGGACCATCGATTGGCTCGGAACTGCACTATTTGGTCTGTCGTGACTTTCAGTGTAACAGTCTGCATCAGCAATGTGCCAGGGAATTCTGGCAGCTGCATGGGCATTGGCTGCCACTGTCAGAGGCCTAAAATTACATGAGTCAGAAGGAACAGAGTCAGCGGTAACCCTCTAGGACAGCACCGGATTATCAGTTAACCCATTGAATTGATTGGTGACAAATTCAAATTCACCCTGTGTGTGCGCTCTTGAATAGTACCCGCTAACACAATACCTCCCCAGATACTGGGGCAAAATGAGACATAAACAGCAAAAGGCGCACCACTTCCACAAATGTAAATGATATCAAATTAATCCATGTACATGGAATATTTTCTTTTCAAAAGATCTTCTTTATTATTCATTTGTTAAAATGACATTTAAGAACAGCCAAAGCAGCCGACTTGGGACTTCTTCAGGGCTGCAAAATGTATATATAAAACAATATATAAATACCACGAATAACCACATCAAATATATACAGATCCAACAGACATATTCATTGACATTAGACAGATTCAAAAACGTATTACAAAAAAGAAACAACACTTTTAACAATACACAGAAGACATAAACAAGCTAAAAACAGGATTGTAAGTGAATTAACCGTTATTGTAAATTCATGTTCGTTATTTTTTCGATAAGAACAGATTATCAACATATTGACATGTTTCTGGTTAAGTAACAGTTTAAGATTGCTCATTTATGGAGTACAATTTGTTTCTTTAACCCAAGTCTCATTCCTCAGCCAAATTTGCATTGAACTTACTTGATTTGGTCAAAAAGGATTATGAGTTTGTTCTCAACTAGCTCAATAAAGTTTTAAAAAGAAAGTAACAAGAGAAAGAGGAGACTCAAGGGTGTACCCACCGTAAGAGACAATACATCTGTATATGTATGTTTTCTTGAAATTTCTAAAGCGTCATTCAACGTCACTAGGAAAAGTCAAAGTAAGAAGGCATTACTCAACGGAATTCCCTAATGATTGTAAGTAACAATTTGACAAAAATTACGTCATATGTTGTGACGACCTAAGTCCTGACCGGAAGAAGTATAACAAGGAGATAAGCTTAAAAAAAGTCATATAAAAAAGTCATATACAAAGATTTCGTAGTACGCATTAGCAACTCCTAAGCAAGTGTTCCATATATACCCCTAAGAGAGCGTTTTTTTATATATATGTACAAGAGTCAGGAAAGGAAAAAAAGAGAGAAAAAACTCCCCCTGGGGGTATGTGTACTTACATTCATAAAATAGAGAATGTGTCGAATAAGATACAGGTCTAAATCAGACAAATGGCAATCGTTGGTCCCGTCTTTTTTATCAATAATATAGCACCAGGTCAAAGGTTTATCCAATGATAAGGATAGGATTCAAAGTCTTTACAATGCCTAAAAGTGAGAACACAGCAAACTAATAATCCAAAGGAAACAAAGCGTGTTAAGTTAATTAAACACACTCACTCATTAATGTAGGTAAACCCATATTTATAAACAGAAAAAATGACCTAACGAATCAAATACGGTGTCTGATCAGCCTAGTTGCAATCAAACTAACAATGTAAGATGGGATGGTCTCAATGTCACCATCCGTAGTATTTTTAAAAAGTGATGTTAAAAAGTAAGTACCAGTGCTAGCCTAGAAAATCTGGTTAATGTCATATTGACGAAAAGACATGGTACTAGAATACCACCAGCCCTTAACCCCTTGAGTGCCCGCCCCTTTCCCCGCCCTGTGCCGGCCGTTGCATTAGCGGGCGGGGTTTATGACGAGCTGGTCTCGTCATGGGCACAGCGCAACCGCGGCCCATGACGAGACCAGCTCGTCATGGGCACTCAAGAGGTTAAGTCTATGCTCAGTAGAGGTTTAAGTGTGTTAAAATAGGAGAGGCAAGTTAGGTCATCCAAAAGATCACGGAATAAGGCACAATCCAAAGTTCCTACGAAACTTACCCGATTCCGCATATTCAAAAACCTGGAGGGGACCCAATCCTTTAGCAGTCTGTAACAAACGGGACTCGCGCTCGTGTGTTTAAATAGTATTGGACCCCATGCGAACTCAAAACACCTGAGTCTCGAGCCTCGTTTCCGGGGATTCACATCATAGCATAATCGCTAAGAACTGTCAGTGAACCAAGGTGCCATCTTAGAAGGGTAAAACATATCGAACATTCCCATGTGAAAAACATACGATTAGAGATTTTGTGATTGATGAACACCAGCAATCAGCGAACAAAGAGCAATGTAAGCACAGTATAACTATAGCAGTGACAGTCCGTTAGAGTTGTTTTGGTACAAACAAGTCATCACTCCGTATTAAATTGGATGCAAGCGACCCCGCGGCCATGTTGGAGTGGGTATGCTTAAAAGTATCAACTTTATGGGTAAACAAGATTGCAACCCATTATCTTAGCTCCGACACATGTAATAATTTGGAAAAGCAAAGAAACTAACCGAAATTACATCGGTAACATCAAATTTCTCGTGGCACGGGCCTCGTATTTTAGCGAACGTCAAAAGCCGGCTGCCATGTTGGAAAGGTAAAGGAATATGTGGAATATGTGTGGTAAGGGGATACTTAGAGTCACCCTTCACTGCCAGTGAAGGGTGACTCTAAGTATCCCCTTACCACACATATTCAGGACAAAGGGCACAAGCCCAATGAATTGTGGTTCTTTGGGATAGACCATATACCACCATCTCCTAGAGGAGGAAATAGAGAGTTGGAATTAAGACGAAATGAGGCAGGTTGGATATGTAGGCTTCGATGTGTGGAAATGGGGCATAACACTGAATCTGAAATGCATTACTTTCTGTAAAAAACACTTTATGAAAGACCGATTCGGGCTTATTGTATGTTACCATGTATGTTATCATATGAATCTTTTGTATCATTTCACCATCACTGCTTACTAACCCAACCTCATCTCTCCTTGACTGCTATTTTGGTAATGCCAATGCTTATGTTATTATGTACAATCTTCTTGGACCCATGGGTCCTTATGTATGAATTTGTAACGCAGCACCCCGATAATTGCTACGCACCCTATTTTCATTCACTAGCAATACCTGCTATATTTTTTTGGTAAAGCCAATGTCTTGCCATCTATTTACAACTTTTCTACCTTTTGTTCCCTGTGTATTAATTTCATTCTCACTACAGTTATTGCTTGTTAATCTCTCATGAATGTCAACTACATTAACCATGTTGTCTCCTCTTGGAACGTCAGGCTATGTCACTGGATTTGTTGAATACTATTGGGTGACCCCATATACAAAATGTAGAACATCGGTTTTTTCATATGACCTGTTAGATACTTACACTCCAAAGCGACCCCTCACAATACCATATATATGAGTTGATACCTTGGAATACATCCTGTATGCACATCGGTTTTCGTATCTGATGATATGGAATTGAACTTTCGAGCAAATACGATGTATTTTACTTTACTAATATGGCCGCCATTTTAGACTCTTGCTGTTATGGGATGCCCGAGCTATGAATAAGTTTAAAATGATTTAGTTCTATAATCCCTGGGGCACTCTTTCCCTATGTACATTGTTTCTCTGATTTTCTGAAACACTTGATCGGCTTCGTTTAGTGAATACGTTGTACTTTACCTTTCCAACATGGCAGCCGGCTTTTGACGTTCGCTAAAATACGAGGCCCGTGCCACGAGAAATTTGATGTTACCGATGTAATTTCGGTTAGTTTCTTTGCTTTTCCCAATTATTACATGTGTCGGAGCTAAGATAATGGGTTGCAATCTTGTTTACCCATAAAGTTGATACTTTTAAGCATACCCACTCCAACATGGCCGCGGGGTCGCTTGCATCCAATTTAATATGGAGTGATGACTTGTTTGTACCAAAACAACTCTAACGGACTGTCACTGCTATAGTTATACGGTGCTTACATTGCTCTTTGTTCGCTGATTGCTGGTGTTCATCAATCACAAAATCTCTAATCGTATGTTTTTCACATGGGAATGTTCGATATGTTTTACCCTTCTAAGATGGCACCTTGGTTCACTGACAGTTCTTAGCGATTATGCTATGATGTGAATCCCCGGAAACGAGGCTCGAGACTCAGGTGTTTTGAGTTCGCATGGGGTCCAATACTATTTAAACACACGAGCGCGAGTCCCGTTTGTTACAGACTGCTAAAGGATTGGGTCCCCTCCAGGTTTTTGAATATGCGGAATCGGGTAAGTTTCGTAGGAACTTTGGATTGTGCCTTATTCCGTGATCTTTTGGATGACCTAACTT
This sequence comes from Triturus cristatus, assembly GCF_964204655.1. Classification (NCBI taxonomy): domain Eukaryota; kingdom Metazoa; phylum Chordata; class Amphibia; order Caudata; family Salamandridae; genus Triturus; species Triturus cristatus. The sequence goes on from NC_140593.1 coordinate 942,353,484, forward strand.
GCCTCTCCTATTTTAACAAACTTAAACCTCTACTGAGCATAGACTTAAGGGCTGGTGGTATTCTAGTACCATGTCTTTTTGTCAATATGACATTAACCAGATTTTCTAGGCTAGCACTGGTACTTACTTTTTAACATCACTTTTTAAAAATACTACGGATGGTGACATTGAGACCATCCCATCTTACATTGTTAGTTTGATTGCAACTAGGCTGATCAGACACCGTATTTGATTCGTTAGGTCATTTTTTCTGTTTATAAATATGGGTTTACCTACATTAATGAGTGAGTGTGTTTAATTAACTTAACACGCTTTGTTTCCTTTGGATTATTAGTTTGCTGTGTTCTCACTTTTAGGCATTGTAAAGACTTTGAATCCTATCCTTATCATTGGATAAACCTTTGACCTGGTGCTATATTATTGATAAAAAAGACGGGACCAACGATTGCCATTTGTCTGATTTAGACCTGTATCTTATTCGACACATTCTCTATCTTATGAATGTAAGTACACATACCCCCAGGGGGAGTTTTTTCTCTCTTTTTTTCCTTTCTTGACTCTTGTACATATATATAAAAAAACGCTCTCTTAGGGGTATATATGGAACACTTGCTTAGGAGTTGCTAATGCGTACTACGAAATCTTTGTATATGACTTTTTTATATGACTTTTTTTAAGCTTATCTCCTTGTTATACTTCTTCCGGTCAGGACTTAGGTCGTCACAACATATGACGTAATTTTTGTCAAATTGTTACTTACAATCATTAGGGAATTCCGTTGAGTAATGCCTTCTTACTTTGACTTTTCCTAGTGACGTTGAATGACGCTTTAGAAATTTCAAGAAAACATACATATACAGATGTATTGTCTCTTACGGTGGGTACACCCTTGAGTCTCCTCTTTCTCTTGTTACTTTCTTTTTAAAACTTTATTGAGCTAGTTGAGAACAAACTCATAATCCTTTTTGACCAAATCAAGTACGTTCAATGCAAATTTGGCTGAGGAATGAGACTTGGGTTAAAGAAACAAATTGTACTCCATAAATGTGCAATCTTAAACTGTTACTTAACCAGAAACATGTCAATATGTTGATAATCTGTTCTTATCGAAAAAATAACGAACATGAATTTACAATAACGGTTAATTCACTTACAATCCTGTTTTTAGCTTGTTTATGTCTTCTGTGTATTGTTAAAAGTGTTGTTTCTTTTTTGTAATACGTTTTTGAATCTGTCTAATGTCAATGAATATGTCTGTTGGATCTGTATATATTTGATGTGGTTATTCGTGGTATTTATATATTGTTTTATATATACATTTTGCAGCCCTGAAGAAGTCCCAAGTTGGACGAAACGCGTCGGCTGCTTTGGCTGTTCTTAAATGTCATTTTAACAAATGAATAATAAAGAAGATCTTTTGAAAAGAAAATATTCCATGTACATGGATTAATTTGATATCATTTACATTTGTGGAAGTGGTGCGCCTTTTGCTGTTTATGTCGCCTAAAATTACATGCTATGCAGAGATGGGACATCCAGTGGAGCAGGATCGTCTTGATTGGGATTGCATAACTAGAGCCTTGACCTCTATTTCTACAATTGCAGTCGCCTGAGTACCACCATTATGGTAACCCCCATTCATTTCTAGGGACATGACCATGTCATAGCAGCTGGTTCAGAGGACAGGAGTCCCCACTTGACTCAGTTGATTGATCGACAACAAGATGAGGAGCTTCTATAGACTCTTGAAGGCCAGTGCCTTCAAGAGTTTATAGAAACTTCTCCTCATGATCCACTAATTTTGCAACTCATTAGGGTACATAAAGTTTTTTGTGCTATTCTATTAATTCTAGATTTATTTGGATTTTTTATGATTTCACTGATGTCACTTTCTATGTTCTGACTGATTTCAAAGCATCTGTGAAATCACTTCTTTAGTGGTCATCAAATATGCTAATTATTTCTCATGTCTAATAATTTCATAAACTTGAGAGCTCTGTTTTCTCCCTACAAGCTATTCAAAATTCTGGTGTACTTCTTCTCGTCACTCTTAATTTTGGTACAGATACTTCTTATTTGCCTCACACTCACTGATTATCAGTATCACCACTGTCTGAACTCTGTTATCTTTGTGTTATTTCCAAGTATTTTTGTCTTTTGCTCCAGCTTATCTATGCTCATTGATCTCTTGATCTCTTTCTTTACCCCAGTATGATCTATTCTCACTGACTCTCAATTCCTTCTTGAAGTTCCTCAACAACCTAAGGTTTCCTCGCACTTCTGTTCTTTCATTCCAAATGCTCCTCATTTATGAAATGCACTTTTGATTATTTTCATTCATTCTCCACCTACCTTTTCTGTTTTCAAGAAAGTATCGCAGGACCATCTTTTGGTCCTTACTAATCATTTCTAACCCTGCTGTAACAATTGATTTAGTGAGCGATGATGATGTTTTATGCTGTTATTTTCTGTGTTGAAATCCTTAACTATATGTGGTATAAATAAACAAATAAATACATAAATACACAAATAGATAGATAAATAAACGATGGGGGAACAAACCAGCAATTGAAGAGGAGTAGAACATCTCACTGTTGTAAAATGAGCCCCGCCACTGTCTGGTGGTAAAATATGTCTAGGCAATACATGTATTATGCCTAGGAGAAACTGCATTACGACAAGTAATCCTCATGGCAAAAACATCCAAAATTATGAAAATTATAATGATCCAACATAAGATCAGCTGGGAGCTAGTCTTAAAAGCATTACACTTTTTACCCAATGGTACAATATGAAGTCTATGCCACATGTAGTCAATAAATATTCAGGTAATGAGGAGGAATGTTTAACTCCTCACTACATGTACCTTTGGCTTTATATTACAAGAGCTGAGTACATCAATACAATGAAAGTATAAAAAATATATTTAGAGATTTGCTTTTGTGTCAGCCCTCATCGCCCATTGATTGGCTTTTATGTGTTTTTCATGGTTTGCCATTGAGGTCAAGGTCATAACATTTTACATCTTACAGTCACATAGACCTGTTGTGTTAAACACAAATATGTAAATTATATCAGTTGATATGATGATACTCCGAATAAGGCAGACTGACGCCCAGATCTTAATTTAAAGCACTGTAGGCACTGACCTCAAGCAACCTTGAGCCACCATCTCGAGAAGATGGCCAAAATGGCAAACTAAATACATTTTCCTCATAACTTGTGAGCAGATAAGCTAATTTTTTTTATTTAAGTGGTCAATTCTCCGCAAAAAATCATACAACAAATTGTTACATATGATGATACCACCCACCATTGTATCTCAAATTTGTTTCAGAGTTAAGATATAAGAAGCTCATTGCCTTGCTACAGTCTCATGTTTTTAAGCATAGAAACATATCTGAAAGGGATCATGAGTTATGGCCTATTTACCCATTTCCAGGTCAGAATGTATGTACAAATAATTTGCGACAAGATTTACAGATTCCCCAAGAATCCAGGACCCCATTTTCAGGAGTAGTGGATTTTTTTGGGACTGATCGTGTATGAAATGTTTGTTAACTAGAAACTAAGGGTCTTATTTACAAAACCTCAAAGAGAGATTTAAGTAAGTGAAAAGTGATAGTGTACAATTCATAAGGCAGGTCAGCTATGTAGTAAGAACATTTTTTAGAGAAACTAACGTGCTGATGAGTATGCTAATAGTTGCTCATTGGCAGGATTTGAAACCATGGAGGACAATCTTCAGGCTCTTGAGGTTCTTCAGGCTCTTGAGGTTCTGGTGTGAAGGACATCAAACCTGGGCTTCTATTGGAATTCTCAAGGGCATATTATCAAGCCCCTTATCGCCCCTTTAGCGCAAGTTTCTTGCTGCTAAAGCGGCGATAATGTTATCGCCGTTCTTGATAATATGGCCCCAAGTTTGTTTCAAGAGCAGACAAAATTTTAACGCAGCAGGAGCGCCATTAATCTCACCCCCATTTGTTCACTCCCGGGGATATTCGAGACTACACAGGACTACCGAACATTTAGGGACAAGTGCTTGGTCTACTTTCTTTTCATTTTTCTTTCCTTTTTAAGTGTTTTTAATGGGATTGTACCCTCTGTAATAATGAGGTTTTTATACCCCCAGGCACATATCCTTTTTTAGATAAAGCATGTCGTTGGGAAATTATGTAAACTTAAATCTGGGATACCATGCCCCAATGTAATTTTGAAATATCATAGTTTGAAACTTTTGCATCAATGGCTCATTTTTTTATCTCTTTTTTTCATATAAAGCGTTTTCTAATTGTAATGATTTTAAATAATCAAACAATAAAAGTTTTCTTCAACCTAAAAGAACAAATTGTGGCCACTTTTCATGAGCTTGAGGCCTATACAGAAGGAAAGGATGGGTTCTTCCTGAATATGCAGCGACATTCTGCCACCTCGCTCTCTTGTATCATTCAAAGATGAATGCCAATAAAAATCCATCCCTTCTAGACTTCTGGCTCTAACATCTGTGATAATGTGTAGCTTAACACAAAGTGAGGCAACTAATGGATCACGTCCAAGTCTTACCATAGAAAACTGCTTTCAACATTTGTACAAAGTGGCATCAAACCTCTAAAGCTATGAGACACACACTAGCTCAAGATATATCATTTCCACTATTTTGAGATTTTTACATGCACAGAAAAACAAGATTTAAGGTCCTTGATGACATCCTAGTTTGCTTTCGGCATATCATTGTCATACATTCAGATTCGGCTCTTTTCCATGCTGTTGGTGCTGTAACACATTGAAACTTAAAAATGAATGCATTTACAAATTCTGCTGACAGTAACATTGATCAAAACCCCAGTGCAACATGACCAGAGGTGTCATTCCATGGAACTGGAATTTCTCTCTCCCAGCACCCTGACATGAAAAGCCAGTGGTAGAAGTCAAATCCTGAAAATAGCAGGAGGTCTTCCAAGGAGATGGAATAGCCCGTATGCCAATCTTTAGTAGTTCCAGTTTATTTTACCAAGATCAAAGATTCTCCACCAAAACTCCCTGCTCTTGAATATTGTTCAGAGGAATTGGCAGATGAAAGATCTGTTTATGTGCATATTTGGTGAATGCATATTTCTGAGCTGCTTGAAAAGCAAAACAAATATTCATGCATGTTGGTCTACTTTCCTTTCCAATCAGAATGTAGTGAATCGACTCACGTCAAACATAGAAACTGCTCACCTCCCATTATTTTAATGTGATTCCAATGAGTTGTTATGCTAAATAATAATTTCATGGATGTTATTAGGAATGCAATAGCAATATTGGATCCAGGACAAATACTCTTGATTATATGTTCTTAAGTACTCTACAAACTTATGAAAGAAATACAATGGAATTAACCCAATATTTCTGTCAGAAGATCACTCTGATGCTATTCTTCTTCGGTTTCACATCAAAATGGAACTCTGGAAGTGCTTATGAGACTTGTTAGACATCAGTGACTGGCATGCAGCTCTTGAACAAACAAACATTGCATTATGAGGGACAGCAGAGTCTTTCATGAAAGCTGTTCATGTATGGTCAGGAAGCGTATAAAGAGATTTACAGTGACACTTGAGGCAAAACTGACATCCTTCCTGAGGAAGGCTGGTGGAAGTCTCAAGAAGGCAGATACAATCAGATTCAGTTTTAAAACTTTATACTCAGCACCCAACCAGAAATATCCACTTGTGATAGGGGTGTGCATAAGTGAGATTTTGGTATGTACTGGCACTCTTTGCCTAACCCTCTGTGGATGTTCCATGCCTTGAACATCATAACTATTCCCAGTAAGTTGATGTTAACATGTGGAACATGATATTCTTCCCCAAAAGTACCCAGATAACTTTGAGGAGATTCCGAAAGGAAGGTCCACTGTTAATAAAAAGAGATTGTAGATTTTCGAACATTGCTCTTCATGAAACACATTAACAGAATAATGCCCTAGTAAAAACCACTGCGGAAGCAATAGTCTGAACAGAAAACCTGATTCTCTATAAAAGTCGGATTCTGAGTGGGCTGGAATATTACGACCACATGCAAAAACCCCTGTTTGAGCAATTTACTGCACCCAGTAATTACAGACAAAGTCCTCCCTCTTTATTCCTTTTCTGCAGGTTCAACCTGCCGGAATTTAAAAGGCAAAAAAAAGTATAGAATTTACGGGGACAAGTGGATTTTGGGACATTAAACTCCATTCCCAACAACTTGCAATAAGTGCAAATTATCACACCTGATATGTCCTGAAACCTGGACAGTCGCTTTTTAATGGGTGAAATAAATTGCACCTCCCCTCGTATTCGCTCATAAGCAGGGCTAGTGTGAGAACTAGAGGTAGACAGGGTAGTGGATCAGATTTTGAGGTTCACATCAGCTCAGACCAAGCAGTGGTCTCATCATGACGACAATCCTAGAAACCAACAAAGGTTTCTGAAAAAAGGCTCTCATTTAGAAATCGATGACCCAGGTACATCACCAAAAATGTGGCAGGATATCCTGTCTGTCAACGCGATGGTCATCCCATTCAATTTTCAGTTGTGTGGACCATCATATTTCTGCTGGCTGTGCCCTCGCTGGCTCCTCTGGTGGAAAAAACACAGATGGCCCTGTGGACGTCTGGTCATCAGTGTAAGTACCTCAGCCTTCCCCCCAATGTAAATAGGGCAGATGTTCTAAGGTACTTTTTCCTGTTCTTGACCACCAGAAGAAGTGCTTTCGCCATTACATTTCTCAATAGTTCAGCACCAGCACACCTTTTTAATGGTTGCGCACTAATCAAACACTAAACAAATACATTATGCTAGCATTGGTACTAATAAAACATATAATCTAAATGTTAGTCACAATTCTGCAGCCTTACCCATTCACTGAAGACCTATTTTGTATGTGCATTTGCACTTTTATAAATAAACATTCTGAGAGATAGATACACACAGACACACTTTTTTTCTCAACCAAAACATCATGTTTTAAATTACATGTGTAGCTTGTCTGATACATCTGTCCTTTCTTAGTAAGCATTTTTCTGAGATATCTTTTGCATTTGATCACTTATAGCACATTGTGGGTTCCCTTTCACCCTACAGCCCCCTCATTACCCCGATAAGAATTAATCCTTTTCTTTAGTGATATGTGTCACATATACTTTGCACCCAGCTCATAATGTGCTGTTGGCGTCAGTGCTCTATCCACAGATCTTGCCTGCACATTCTCTGATAGAGCTCTAGTAACATTAGCCCATTTGCACACATCCTACTTCGAGATGTTTGATTTGTGCACTCCTCCCCCTATTATGTGCTCCATGAGGGAAAATAATCCCTGAGGAGAACTATATCATTAGTGCATCCCATGCCTGCACTATGCCAGTGGACTCCCACCTCCTGTTCACTTTTCTGATTCTACTAACCCCTGCCTCCACCCATTTTAATGTCTCAGCCATCTATCTACCTTGACACCTTTGGCAGCATGGGTGCCCTCCAGTTCCTCGATATCTGACATTTTGCTAAGAAAATCAATAAGTCGATGAATGTACATGCAACTTTAGCTGTTTTGGGTCTCAGGATAGCCCCAACAGACCAGTCATCAGGTCGTATATATTGCTCGTAAGCCCATTGAGCAGCACAGTCCGAAGCGCAGATATACCCCTCAGGTAGTGATTCAGGCACTATACAGAACCCATAAATAAATAAAATAAATAAATGTCCACCCTTCACAGTGGCTAAAAATGTCATGACCTTCCTAACAGTACTCCATCATCTTGTGACATGACCACACCATGTATAAAAAAAGAGTCTTCTCCCTCCCCACATCTGGGGGCATGTGTCTTATGTGCTGTGAAAAATATGGTGCAGTCTTCTGGGCTTTACATAAGTTTGAGGGAGAAATTTCAAGTGTATACTTGCCGCTACTGGACACCAGCTTCAGGAAAATTCTGTTATATTAAATTGCACTTCCCATCTGGGCTTAGTGGAATAATTGAGGGTGAAATCACTGTCTTGAGCATTTCAGATATTTGAGTCACTGCTTTGATTCCAATTCTCTTTGTAAATAGTAACTCTTGGGCCTTGTTTGTAGTGGAGTTTTCGGATTCTTAGTTCCAGCTTGGGCACTTACTGTCTCTTAGCCAATTGTATGTAGGTGATATGCTGTCCAGGTGATAGTCTGTACTTCTTGCTAAGGTCTTCAAATGACTTCATTTTGCAAGCCTCATATAATGGCTGCCTCTCTATTCTCGCCATTTTCTCAATGTCCCCTTGTCTTTTAACACTTAACAATGGGGGGCTTGGGGTATAAGCCACACCTGTGTTCGTTTTTCAGACGTATCCAGACTGACAACCTACCACAAATCCAACCAGCACTGGTTGTTTCATGTTTGCGTCTGGGGTCCCTGTAGACCACTGTTGCTAGTAAGGTGGGAATCAGAGCTCTTACAGCAGAACCACTCCTGGGTGCCTGTGTTCCTGTTCAGTGAGGACTTGGCCTGGCAGTTCGGGTGAGGTTTGGGGTAGCCTCTTGCTCATGATTGCATGGCTTTATTTATTTTATTTATTTATAAAGTTTTGTATAGCACAAACATGACCCTCAAGAGTATCAGAGCGCTTCACATTTAGGGTAGGTAGGATGCATTTGTAGGGAAAGAACATTTGTTACATATATGTGAATAGCATGGTAATGCTGGATTTCGCAGATGTACAAAAATGTAGTAGACAATCAGGGCATCAGAAGATAGGGAAGGTAAGTAAACAATAGAGCTAAGGTCTTTTAGGACAGAGACCTGTTCATTTGGATTGTTTTCACTTCCTTTTTGAATGAATATTGGCTTTATTGTGTATCTTACTTGCCTGCCCTTGCATCAATAGCTTTCCATTTTTTCTTCTATTTGTTACTCCCAAGAGCATATTGGTCTCACCATGTTTTGAGTGGATGGCATATAGTCTTCTACTGCTGACATCAGACCTTGCATTGCACTGCATTTGACAAACTATTTTCTCCCCCTCTTTATCTCTCCCTTCTCCTTCCTTCTCGCACTCTTCCCAAACTCATACCCCTTTTGTTATTAAGACCCACCCCCTGCACCGCCAGCACCCACTCACCTCCCGAGGCACTTCGTACTCGGGAAAACTCCATTACAACTCAGTCATTACAACGCACTACCTTTACAACACAGTCATTACAACGCAACTGCCTTTGCATTGCATGCCATTCCAAAGCATGCCATTACAACGCATGTCACTACAACACATGCCACTACAACGCATACCATTACAACACATGCCATTACAACGCATTATAAGGTAAATAGTGGAGATTTTTTTCGTTTTAGGGTGGGTTTTGGAATACATGGGAATAGTAGTTTTTACTCCTACACTATCCAACACTTTCCCTACTGTTGCACTCACTGGAGTGGGAATAGTACTTTTTTACCCCTACACTATCCAACACTTACCTTACTGTTGCCCTAAAAGTATTATGCATTGTAATGGTATGCATTGTAATTGTATGCATTGTAATGGAATGCGTTGTAGTGATAGTTTTAAAAAATGCGTTATAATGGCATGTGTTGTAAAATCATGCGATGTAATGGTAGATGCGATGTAAAAACTGCGATGTAAAAGCATGTGTTATAATTGTTTGCATTGTAGCGTTAAATATTCCTCGTACTCTGAGTGCCATTCATCAGGCAGTCATTTTAAAATGTTTCTTAAATTATTACAGAGGCCTGCCATGAATTGCAATGCTCAAGCATGCGCCCCAGGAATATTTAAACAACTTTTGTTAATGCTCTAGAAAATACATATAAAATACATTACCCCCTCCAGACTCTTAAGATCATGTGACAAGGCATTGATTAAGGTCACCAGGTTCAGAATGTCCAGGTCAGGTGGCAGGTCATTTTCCTCCCCTGCTCCCTTTTATTGGAATAATTTGCCGCTGCAATTACGTATCAGTGAGGACCACTTCCACTTCCGGAAATTTCTTAAGACTCACCTATTTTGAAGGTAGCCCTCTTTGTCTGTTGTCTTGGTTTTGCGTCGAAATACCCCTGCAGGGGCATAGGCGTACCCGCCGTCGCCACTACATTTACCACAGTCCTTTGGGGCAACTTGCTGGTGTGACGAGCAGTGTGCGACCAACTTTTGCACAATTTATTACGGCTCCCTTGAGCCAACGGGCTGACGAGCCTTGGATCTGCACCTGCGCGCCATGAGAGGTACTTGACCTGTTTTTAATTACATTTTGGCAGTCCACACGGCACCCCTTTACACTGACCTTCTCCCTGCTGACGAGAGGCAACTACCTCGAAACACGTGTCCAGGGATGGCTAACGCAACACATACTGTTCTTTTTACACATCGTGGCATAGGCGTACCCGCCGTCGCCACTACATTTACCACAGTCCTTTGGGGCAACTTGCTGGTGTGACGAGAAGTGCGACCAACTTTTGCACAATTTATTACGGCTCCCTTGAGCCAACGGGCTGACGAGCCTTGGATCTGCACCTGCGCGCCATGAGAGGTACTTGACCTGTTTTTAATTACATTTTGGCAGTCCACACGGCACCCCTTTACACTGACCTGCTCCCTGCTGACGAGAGGCAACTACCTCGAAACACGTGTCCAGGGATGGCTAACGCAACACATACTGTTCTTTTTACACATCGTGGCATAGGCGTACCCGCCGTCGCCACTACATTTACCACAGTCCTTTGGGGCAACTTGCTTGTGTGACGAGCAGTGTGCTACCAACTTTTGCACAACCCCTGCAGGGGGGATTCATGCAAGTAATAAATCAAAATAATATAACATAACATTCAGAGGTGGCTGTCGCAGATGCGCATGCCTCCACGGCGGTTGTATGATGTTACAACGCATTCCATTGCAACGCATGCCTTTTTACCACGCATGCGTTACAACGCGAATGCCATTCCCATGCATAACCTTTACCACGAATATTCCTTTACCATGCATACTTTTACAACGATTTTCGTTGTAAATTCATGCATGGTAAGGGCATACTCTTGGTAAAGGTCATTCCCCCACCCCTAAACCCTTCTTACAAATACCCCTCCCCTGCCCTTAACCCTAAAATCGCAGCCGTGCGTTTTTTGTTAATTCTAAAATTCCCCTTCCCTCTCCACGTCGTCTCGTCTGTCGTCTCTTCTCTATGGTCTCCCGAGTTCACGTTGTACGTCGTAAAGAGGAAACAGAAGTGCTGTTTCCTCTAACGACGCCGATTGCCTCCCGATTGCCTTCACATCTCTACTTTATCAGGTGCTTTTTTTGGGGTAGGAGACCCCCCAACCCCCCTTTTTTAGTTTGAACCTTTACCACACATGCCTTTACTACGTATCTCGTCGTAAAGGTATGCGTGGTAAAGGCTATTCGTGTTAACCACGCATGCGTTGTAATGCATGCGTGGTTAAGGTTATGCGTGGAAACTGCCGCGTTGTAGTGGCCGTTTCCCCTCCACGGCGAACGTCACTGAATGTATTTTGTTAAAGCATTTCCAAAATGTGGTTTAAAGATGCCCACCGCAGATGTGCACACATCAGTGACAACTGCCTTTGAATGTATTTTATTAAAGAGTTAAAAAATTGCATTCAAAGATTCCCGTTATAAATATGCACGCATGCACTGACCGTCTATGAATGCATTTTGTTAAATCATCACTAAAATGTATTCAAAGATGTCCACGGCAGTTGTGTGTGTGCATCCGTAGCTACAGTCTTTGCTTAGCCGGATCTGAGCCCAGAATCTCACCCCTACGATCTAACATGCATTGATAAGCCAATAGGTTCCATGGCTGAGGCATAATGGTTTTGCCAATGCTTGTTTTGTATCTTGGCAGTGTGCCTATTTTTGGCATTCTCATGATTTATATAGGCTGGCGCAAAACACACTTGGTTGGGCTTAGACAATTGCTTACTGTATATTAATGTAACTAGGCGCACGTAATTTTCTAACTTCTAGACTTTTAACTTGAGTTTGCTATGTTGGAAAAGTCCTAATATATTTGTTTTAAACTACCACAAAGCTTTTGTAGGGTGAAGAAATATATCTTCAAGTATATTATTGACAACATAGTGTAACAGACCCCGTGTAATAATAGCCTAACTTGAGCAAAACATTTACTATTAAAAATACCTGCGATCCAATTACTTGACCATCGTGAGAAAAAATAAAAGTTTGAAACTAGACTATTCAAGCTTGCCTTCAGCTGAACTCAGCACTAATTAGGGCTGCGACTGATGAACATCACATATTAACAAAACCCATCCGATCATACTCATTCGCTCCTTTCTCTTTTTTAAGTACCTGTAGAACCAAGTCAATAACTCTGAATTATCCCATTGGTTGCACGAAGGTCTATTGATTCAGGCCTTCTGCATTGTAGGTTTTATGCATTTGTTCATAAATGTGCTTTGCCATATCCGTTTATGATGCATAAGGCCAACATGTCTATTTATCATATACTTCTAATATTAGCAGAAAACAGAGATAGCTGCCATCAAACAAGTGCCTACTTAAAATGACACATTAAAATTGACCAGTTAAGCAGAGATTTCAAGTTTGCTTCGAAATGATTGAAAAAGTGCATGCCTTTACAAAAATGTTGAAAATATTGAGTGTGGGGTGAGTGATAGAGACAGTTTTCAAACAAGTCCTGAATTCCCAAGAGTCTACTATTCATAGATTGCATTTGCTTCAGAAATTTGCTCCTTGGCAGACCATGCAGATGTATTACCTGCCTCTAGCAGGCACTCTAGAAACATGCCAAATGTGTCAGTTCTGCAAATGTTTTAACAACCCAAAGAACATGTCATGTTTTACTAAGTAGGGCAGAGAATAAGCTCTAGTCCATGGTAGCCAAGGCAAATAGATGCCACTCTGAGTTATTGATGCCTATGTATACGAATCAGATACATTAAAGCATTATATGGTTAGAATACATAGGAATGACCTTTTCTAAGTGGGTTATTGTTAAATCTGACAGCCTTAGGCTGGTCTTCTCCAAAGTTTTTGCTGTTTTGCCTCGCCTTCTTGCTGACTTCCTTTTGTTGGCCTTAGAACTCTGAACTTTTTACCACTGCCAATCAGTGCTAAAGTGCATGTGCTTCTCCCCTAAAACATGGTTTGATTGACATATCCATATGTGGCATATCTGATTTAGCTATACATCCATAGTAGAGTGCACTACATGTGGACAGAGCCTGTCAATGAAATGCTACCAGTAGGCCACAGCACTAATTGTGCCACCCATACAAGTAGCACTTTGAACCTCTCCCAGGCCAGCCAGGGCAGAGCCTGTGGATGCAGTTTACACTGTTATGTCAAGTTGGCATTTAAAACCCCTTGCCAAGCCCTAATCTCCCCTTTTATTTAATATAATTCACACCAAAGTTAGGCCCCAGTTAGCCTATAGGGTAGGGAACTGTGTAATCAAAAGGTAGGACATGTACTTTTAAGTTTTAAATGACCTGATAGTGAAAAACCCCCAAATTCATTTTTCACTCCTGTGAGGACTACCCCTCTCATAGGTTAGCATTTGGAATTACATATTACACTTATAAGTTGTAGTTCCTGATAGAGAAGGAATGGATCAGCCATGTTTCATATCTTTGGAATGGTAGAGATTGATTTCTTTACTGGCAAAGTTGAATTTATCACTACCCTTTTAAAAATGGCACTTTTAGAAAGATGTACAAAAGGGGGTGGTGATGGATGGAGCATCAGACCCAATCAAACACTTACACCCAGTCAACAGATCTGGGTTTGATCCATCACTGTTCTTTAGCCCACTCTGCCACCCCAGTTCAGACATGACCATATGCAAATCAGTCTGACCCTGTGCCTCATGGGAACAGTCCAGCCCGAACTGCCAAGCCATGCCTTCCCTGGACCGGAAACAAGCTTCCTAGGACCGGTTTCTGGCATTTCAACCGTCTTCAGCCAGGCTTGCTTAAATCCAGTGGCAAAGTGAGCAAGGGACTCACGTCTGAGCATACCCTGCCAACTTATGGCGAACAAAGCAGTACAAAAGGGGGTGGTGATGGATGGAGCATCAGACCCAATCAAACACTCACACCCAGTCAACAGATCTGGGTTTGATCCATCACCGTTCTTTAGCCCACTCTGCCACTCCAGTTCAGACATGACCATATGCAAATCAGTCTGACCCTGTGCCTCATGGGAACAGTCCAGCCCGAACTGCCAAGCCATGCCTTCCCTGGACTGGCTTGGCAGTTCGGGCTGGACTGTTCCCATGAGGCACAGGGTCAGACTGATTTGCATATGGCCATGTCTGAACTGGGGTGGCAGAGTGGGCTAAAGAACGGTGATGGATCAAACCCAGATCTGTTGACTGGGTGTGAGTGTTTGATTGGTTCTGATGCTCCGTCCATCACCACCCCCTTTTGTACCGCTTTGTTCGCCATAAGTTGGCAGGGTATACTCAGACGTCAGTCCCTTGCTCACTTTACCACTGGATTCAAGCAAGCCTGGCTGAAGACGGCTGAAATGCCAGAAACCGGTCCTAGGAAGCTTGTTTCCGGTCCAGGGAAGGCACGGTTTGGCAGTTCGGGCTGGACTGTTCCCATGAGGCACAGGGTCAGACTGATTTGCATATGGCCATGTCTGAACTGGGGTGGCAGAGTGGGCTAAAGAACGGTGATGGATCAAACCCAGATCTGTTGACTGGGTGTGAGTGTTTGATTGGTTCTGACGCTCCGTCCATCACCACCCCCTTTTGTACCACTTTTAGAAAGATGGCATTTTTCTGCTCCTGGCACTTTGTGCCTGCAGCCTGTCTCCAATACACATCTGGGTTGGATGACGACTGGACTGTGTGCATTCCCTCTATGCAGCCACACACAAAGGGAGCTTAGGTGTGACTGATGGGACATCCACATCCTGATAGGTCATCCTGAGCAGGATGGGAGGGAGAAGCTGACACATGTACCTGAAAAGGTTGTGTCCTCTGCCCACACAAAGGGCTACATGCCCCCCTGGAGTGAGTATGGAGCCAGAGCTTGGAGGGAGGACCTCTGTGCACTCCAAAGTCCCTCTTTGAAGTCACCTCCACTGCAAAGGCATAACTAGGTATAAGGACTGAGTCTCTGACCCCACCAAATCAGATACTGTTGGACCTGTGAAGAAGAAGGGACTGCTGAGCTGTTACAAGGAGTGCAACTCTGCAGGACTTCTGCTCTGTGAGAACTGCTTATCTGCTCTTCTGTGCTGTCCTGTTGCCTGCTGCCCTCTTTCCTTCTTAGAGAAATGACTGACCCCATCTCACTTGAACCCAAAGTGACTCCAAGGACATGCTGGCCTGTTCTAATTCTCAGGGACATCAAAGACATTTAATCAACTTCAACAGCACCTGGACTTTGGTTGCTGCAAGTCTTGCCCTGCCAAGTCATGCCAATCCAATCCTGGGCCCTTGGAAGTGGGTATAAAGAGCTGCAAATGCCAAAATCGTGTGTCAATCGCCTCTAGCTCTACAGTAGTGTTAAGTAAAACCGTCGCCATGGCAGAGTTGATTATAGGGAGTGGTTGGGTTTGCTGTCAACAATAACCGTCTCATGTGTACGTGCACTGAAAGTGCTTATGTGACTGCCATACAGAAACTCCGAAAATAAAAAGGAGAAAAGGAAAAGCAAAAAAATAGAAAAGAAGAAGGAACTTAGTGCATCCAAAAAATTGACCACAACAAAAACTAATGTAAAACTACCAGGGATCCTCAGTCAATACATTCGTCATAAACAGTTTGTCTGGCGCTACTATCGGGTCGGCGGTCCCCAGGGGGAAGGAGAAAAGAATGGGGATAGCCGAGAGAACCCCATGCAGACGAGGGCAACGACCAGTTACAGACATACCGAGGGGGTTATCCAAGTAGTGGCATGATATAAGAGGGCTGATCCAACCCTCTCCCTGAGGTCTCAGAGTCTCAAAAAAGTTCTGTTATAGTCATCCGGCATTTAGGGGGTATGTGTCTCTCCCAATCCCACAGAGTCAGTCATGTTCGTTTGTGACTCCTGATCAGTTGTGTTTCATGTGTCCCATGCTCTCAATATATCCGCCCATGGTTCTGCTAAAGGTTTGCGCCTCTTTGTGATCTTGTCCTCCCTGAGCAAGGCCTTCTCCTCTGCTCTGGCCCAACAGGAAACATCCTTTTTCCAATCTACTACTAAGGAATTCATCTTAGCCTTCCACCTGAGAGCTATTCTCCTCTTAGCCAAGAGGAAGGCCAGGTCTACAAACCTGTGGCCCATCCGTTTGGATTTGGGTCTCGGGACTAGGCCCAGAAGGCATACCTCTGGGGAGTGCACTAAATTATGAGTCAAAACCCTGTTTACAGTATCTATGATCCTGGTCCAGTGATCATTAAGCCCAGGGCAGGACCATACCATATGGTCATAATCGGCATCTGTGTGTGAGCATCTAGCGCAGGCCTGGTCATCACTACTGTACACTACATTCAACCTGTGTGGGGTGAGGTAGGATTCATAGAGTATGTTAAACTGCATGAGTTTAAAGGCTGCATTCCTGGATACCTTTTGGGGCCTCCCAGAGCCTTCTTCCACTCCTTCTCAGTCAGCTGCCTATTCAGGGTGCCCTCCCATCTCTCTTGTACTCGAGGCAAAGGCCGGTGGGTCATTTCCATTAGTGCCAGATAGAGCTATTTTACTAGGTGTCCTGCCAAACCCAAAGTCACCATCGCCTGAAGGGCCACACGAGTTGCTGGCTCTTTCGTGTCCCTTCCCCACAGCTCAGTCAGTGCCCCTGTATCTTAGGATAATTCAAAAACTGCCCCTGTGGTAGATCATGATATTCAAGAAACTCATCTAATGGAAGCTGCTCACCATCTCGGTAGCAATCTCCAACTGTCAGCACTCCTGCTTCCTCCCAGCCCTGCAACTGTTGCTGTGTAAGGGGGAGACACATCCCCATCTGCAGGAATCCCGTAAGTGGAATACTTGGCGCATAAAGCAGCGTATCTTTAGTTCTTGCCATACACCTATCCCAGCACGTTACTGCCACTGAGATTAGCGTCCCCATGTGTTTGATCTTATGGCGATGGTTGAGCATTCTAGGGAGGAAGGCCACTTGTGCGGTTCCAGCCAGCAGTGATAGTGTGTCGAGCCCTATTCCAGCGAGCAACCTGGCCATCCACTGGAGCTGTGTAGCCAAGTATTAGGCTTCAAAATCGGGAGCAACCATTACCCCCCGTGAGCGGAAGCTGCAATGTTTGCAGGGATACCCTATTATGACCGCCAGCCCACACCAGATCTCTCAATAATGCATCCAGCGTCTTAAATCAACTCTTTGGGATCACTACAGGCAGATTGACGAAGAAATATAAGAGTCGTGGTAGTACCACCATCTTGGACAGTGCGACCCTAGCCATTACCGGCAGTTTGAGTGAGTGCCAAAAGGACACATTTGCCAGCAATGCTCTCAGGGCTCATCCAAGGTTCCCTTCAAGCAGGTCAAGCTGACTGTTAGAGGTGGGATTTCTGGTTGGCTAGGGCATGCGCCTAAGCCAGGCAGAAACCACCACTCTAGTCAGGGCAAGGGAGTTACACGCTGAAGATAACCCCTGCTCACCCCCTTGTTAGCTTGGCACGAGCAGTCAGGCTTATCCTAGAGGCAAAGTGTAAAGCGCAACACACTAGGCACACTACAAAAGAAACTCCACACAAGGTTATATAAAATATAGCCTTTGTATTATAAAAAACACTTAGAATCATAATCACACATTTACACTGTGCCAACTGACACCAGGTCATAATTTACAGGGGATTATATAGATGATAGGGCAAATTGGGCCACTGTCAGAACCATCAAAAGCACAAGTAGTAAAAATAAAACACTACCAGTAACTACTGGCGAAATACTGTACTCAGCATTAGCATTAGCAACATAAACACATTATGTCTGCATCACATTAGGCATAAAACACATCATGCATAATCATCATAAGCATAAACACATTATGCAATATCACATTAGTTATGCACTCCAGAGCCAGACATGCAATACACATCAGGCAGGCAGACACATAGTACACAGAAATGCCAACTTCTAAAAGTGGCATTTCTAAATGAGTGATAATAAATCTGTGCACACTATTGCGCAGCATTTATTATTACTATTCTAACCATACCAAACTTGACCACGCTGCTCCTCTCATATCAGGAATTACCACTGAAACACTTATCAGGGAATCCCTAATGCATTCCTATGAGAGGGCAGCCTCACTGCAGTGAGAAACCAAAATGGCTGTTTGTCACTACCAGGACATGTCACACACTTAAGGTACATGTCCTACCTTTTACCTACAACGCACCCCACCTATAGGGCTAGCTAGGGCCTACCTTAGTGGTGACTGACATGCAGTTAAAGGGGGTCACAGACGTGGCACACACTTTAGGTGTCACGTCACAGCAGCAGTTACACTGCGTGCACAGGTCCTGCAATACAGAGACCTGAGACAGGTTTGCAAGGCTACTTTGGTGGGTGGCGCAATCAGCGCTGCAAGCCCACCAGTAGCATTTAATTTACCAGCCCCGGGTATATGAGATACCACTTTTCAAGGGACTGACAGGTAAATTCAATAAGCCAAACAGGTGTAGACCAATTTTACCATGTTTACCATTGAGAGCACACACTTTACACTGAACAGCAGTGGTAAAGTGCCCAGTGTCCTAAAACCCCCAACACCATGTCAGAAAAAAGGCTAGGAGGAAGGCAAAAAGTTCAGGGATGACCCTGCAGAAAGGGCCAAGTCAAACACTGACGATGATAAATCTGTAGTCCTAGGTACCTGAAAGAGGTTGCACGCCCATTCCAGGTCCAGTGGGAAGTTTGGTGGTTTGTCAAGGGCAGGCCTCAATGGAAACACATAGGTTGTCTTTTTGTTTATACGTAGTCCCTAGAGCTCAGCAAACTCCTCTAGTAAGCGCAACGCTGTCGGGATCCAGCCAGATCCATTACACAGATATATTAGTACGTCGTCTGCATATAATGATACTATATGATGAGTCCCATCAAGAGCCACCCCTAGTCTTTCACCTTCCTGCCTAAATCGCTCCGCCAGTGGCTCCATAGCTAGAGCAAAGAGAAGTGGCGACAGGGGGCATCCTTGGTGGGTTCCTCTATTTATGGAATATTGGCAGATACCGTGATGCCTGTGCGCACCCGAGCTCTAGGACTTTCGTACAAGAGGTGGACCCATCTGGACCAGCCATCACCCATCTGCGTCTTCCCCATTACTGCTAGTAAAAAGTCTCATCACAGGGAATCGAAGGCTTTTTCCAAGTCCACCGCTACTGACACGGCTTTGGGGTAGTCTCCCAGGTCTTCATGAAACAGAACATTATATAATCTCCGCAGGTTGTTGGATGTGGAGCGTGAGGGGATAAAACCGTTTTGGTATATATAGACCAAACTCTGCATCCGTGGCAAAAGCCTAGTTGCCAATGCCTTGCTTAAAATTTTAAAACCAATGTTTAACATTGACACTGGCCTAAATAATGGTACCTCTGCTACTTCCTTCTTCGTCTTCGGTAAGGGAAGCACTAGTGCTTCCCTAATCAATGGTGGTAAACGTTTCTCCCTTAGTGCAGTCGCATATACCTGTTCCAACTTCGGGGCCAATGTATCCATAAAGGTGGAGTAAAATTTGGCCGGGAGGACGTCAGGCCCAGGTGTTTTCCCCTGCGCCATATCTGTGAGGAATCGGGACCCACGGCGCCTACCTTGCGTCTCAGGACTACAATTCCCAACAACCCCGGAACCAGGAAGTGGGCGGCTACTTAAGGCCGTCACGCACATCAGAAGACGTGCGTTATTTTGAATCCGAAAAGACCCGTTTTCGCCGTTCGGAGCGAGGCGTCCCGGCGGGACAGGGAGTTTGCTGCACATCGAGACGAAGACCCGAGGACTTCACTTTCCCCGTCCCTCGGAGCTTGGCGTCCAGGCGGGGAGAGGCATTGAAGGAACCGGAACCATCCCACAGGGAAGCAAATGAGAGGTTGGGAGCTCGGCTGAGCCCCCCCCCCAGGGATCCGCGCCTTGCAGACCTCGAGACCCGCCTTCCCTTTCCTAAGACTCCCCTGGGCTCAGGGGAGCCGTGACATTGCGAGCTCACGTGAGCATCGGGGATTTCCAACTCGGAGGAGCGATCTGTTGTATGTACACGCTCGGAGGAGCGAATCATCGTTTCCAGCTCGGAGGAGCTATCTGTTATATGTACAGCTCGGAGGAGCTATCTGTTGTATGTACACGCTCGAAGGAGCAAATCATCGTTTCCAGCTCGGAGGAGCTATCTGTTATATGTGCACGCTCGGAGGAGCGAATTATCGTTTCCTGCTCGGAGGAGCTATTGATTTGTTAATACTCGCTCGGAGGAGCGAGGGGTCGTTTCTAGCACTAATCACCCTGCGCTGGAAGAGCGCCTGTCAGCTGGTATAGGGAGAACGAGACATTGGGATATCTAGTGTTACACACAGAAAACAGAAAGACGACTCCTGGCCCTAGCGTGTTGATTTTCACTTTGTGAAGGAGCGCTACAACGTAGGGGCTCCAGGCGGCGGTGTTTTCACCGTGGAAGCCGATCCTAGTGCTATACGTGACTTTGCCCCCCCCCCAAGAGAGGGGATACTTACCTAGTAGCGGGGGTCTGTTGTAAGATCCTTTTAGGACCAAACAGGAGGGACACACACAAGAGGGCAAGGGGTGTGATTCACTGGTGGGCTCTAAACAGAGGAATGTGTTGAGTCACTTGTGGAGTACATTGTGGGTGTAATCAAGGGAGGTGAAGTACATGCGCTTATACCTATGGTAACCTCCTGTATTAGTGAGACCGAAAGAGAGTAGACTGTTGATAAAGTATTGTCTGTTATTGTTTTCTTGTTTCAGAATCTTGTCCCTGCTGACCCTCACCCCTATCCTTTCCCTCGCCTGATCACCTCTGGGCTCTGTAACCTTCTGGTTGGAGTCCGGGGAGACCTGGAGGTGGACCTCTATATCACCGCCCTGATTCTGAGGAGTTCTGCAGAAGCTGACAATATCCTTGATGGCTGGTCTAATTTCCCTTGCTTTTACCGACAGCGCCAGCGATTCCCGGGAGTCCCAGTCCAATCCTGTAAGCCTAGCCCTTCCAAATATTTCATTAACTTTTCGCCCCGTAGATCCCCTGGTGTCCCATATAATTTCTCATAGAACTCCTGGAACGAGTCATTGATGTCCCGTGGAGAGCAAAGTATGTACCCATCTATATCTGGGATACTGGGAATTGGAGCTCCCCTGCTTTCTGGCCTAATCAGCCAGGCCATTAGCCTCCCTGCTCTACTCCCTTCGACATGGTGCCGTTCTTGGTATGTTCGTTAGTCCAGTGTCCTTAGCCTGTCCCAAGTGGAGTTGTAAAGGCTCCTCACGTCTACCAGTCGACTCTGAACTTCAGCCCCTCCCTCTATCTCTCTATCCAATGCCTGAATCTGAGCTTCCAGGGACTCAAGTTCCCGGGCAATCTCCCGTCTAGCCCCTACCACCTGCCCTAGACATTGTCCTCGGAGTACCACCTTAAATGCATCCCATTCTACCAAGCGTGAGCTAGTGGTTCCTTGTTTTTCCTCAAAATAAGTGGCCATGGCGGCAGAGAGGCGGTGTTTAAAGCTCTCATCTTCCAACAGGGTGGGATCTAGGCCCCACAGTGGTTTGCGGGCCCTCTCGGGGGTAGGGGCGAATCGTAGTAACAAGGGACTGTGATCAGAGATGGATCTCCCTAGGTATTCAGCCTTAGATAACATCAGGGCCAGTCTATCCGAACAGAAGAACATATCTAGTCTTGTGTGTAGATCATACAGGGAGGAGTAGTTGGAATATTCTCTCTTTTGTGTGTTGTGCAATCTCCAAGCATCTATCAATTCCCACCCAGCAATCCAGTTCCTAAGTCCCTTAGCCGTAGTGGCTGCTATCGTACCTCTCAGTGGGGGAGTAGATCTGTCCCATTCTAAGTCACACACACAATTAAACTCCCCATCTCACGAGCGGACTGACAACGGTCAGCTGCCCAAACCTGCAAAAGAACTGCATTATACTAAACTGTAACAATTAGTTAAGGCCCAAAGCTACTAGCGGAAGGACCTGAGGGGGAGCGTGGCAACTTCAACTGATACCTTACAAGGTACAAATATTAATTCTTGAAGCCTCAGCCTTGATTGGCCATTCCAGCCTTAGCCCAGGCGTGCACCCGGCCACCCTCCCCGCCCCCTCCAGGGACCCCCACTGAGAAAAGACAAAGGGGGGGTCAAGTGGGAGAGAACAAGAAGAAGGTAACCCAGCACAATAGAACAGGGAGGGAGAGGACAAAGGGGGAAAGCAAGAATATCCGGTCTCAAATCACACTATCCCATCGAATGCTGCCACTATGGGACGTGTCCGAATCCGAACCATCAGTCCCTCTTTTGGACCCCAAGCCCCTTTCCAATGACGATCTCCGGCCCTGCATCATGACTGCCAGTGCCTGTAGAGCCTCTGCCATGTCCTTTTCTGTCCACGACAGGCTCAGCCTCTTTGCAGGCCCCCGCTTTTGACATCTTCGTAGTCTTTTCCCAGGTTCCCTGGCTCTTTTCGGGGCTCCTCCCCTCTGTTTCACGGTGGACCTCTCTGGACCTCTAATGTGTAGTCTGGAAACAGAGACAACTTACTGTTCTCTACCTCATATGGCCTTCCGAGCGTGCCTTCTGCAGCAATATGTCTCTGTCCTTGAAGTAGAGTAGTCTGGCAACCACAAGGCGCGGAGGACTCCCCAGCGCCGGCGGCCTGGCGGGCATACGGTGAGCCCTCTCCAATGTATAGAACTGCGATAGGCCCTCCAGTGCCATCAGCTCACGGAGCTAACCCTCCAGATATTTGACCATGTCCTGGCCCTCCACTCCTTCGGGCAGACCCAAGACCCTCACATTGTTCCTCCGGTTCCGCCCCTTCACATCTTCTGCTAGTCACTCCAGTATGGCAACCCTACTGGACATCTCTCCGACTTGCTCAATCAGAGCCTGCTGCGCCGGGGTAAGAACCTCCAGGGATGATTCAGTCTGTTTCACCCTGTCCACCAACTTAGCATGTTCCATCCTCAGCAAGCCTAGGCCCACCGCTACAGTACTGATATCCTGGTGTAGCATCGCCTTGGTGTTGGCAATAGCTTCTAATATCTTGGTCAATTGCTGGTGAACAGGTACCTCCGATGGTTCGCCTCCTGATTCCTTTTACACCAGATCAGGCGCACTGTCTTCCTGCTCCAGGGGGGGCCCCAGCTGTTTCCCCCTAGGTTTTTCCATCACTAGGGGAGCACGATCTCCTGCCACAGATCTAGTACGCCATTCTCTTGGCAGCTGGCGAGCTGCCACCAGTATCTCAAACCCAGCACACTCCAGAGTTAGGGTGAAGCCCCACTCGCAGCTGCTCGATTGTCCCTTCAACCGCCACTTTGTAACTGGCCCCACGCATTAGACCTAAAGACCACCATGAGCGTCCGTCAGGGCACTTCTCCAAAGTCTCGTACTTACAGTGTCTGGGTTTAGACCATGCCACTCACGTAAAGGGCCCTCACCTTAGCAGGTCGTGTCACTCCACAGTGTGTCTTAGCCCTGCTGTGCCCAGGCTGTAGTTATACTGCTGGTCAGGGGTCCCCCTCGGGCTCCAAGTCACTCCTCCAGTGTGTCTGGGCCCGAGCCGAGTTCACATCCAGTGCCGCCGTCTGAGGTTCCCCGTGTTGCAAAGTCATCCTGTGCCCTGGGCACCCCCCAACTTTTTGCTGACTGGAACTGGTGGTAATTGACTCTGACTGACCCTGGGCTCTGCCTGACCAGGCCCAAGGCCAGTGCCAAGCTGGAAGGAACACATTAGAATACAGTTAAAACACCCAACGTACACTAAGGTACACTATGGTATGGTGGGGTACCCCTGTAATTGGCATGACCTACCCCATAAGCCCCTAGTATATAATAGGGCAGGGGATTGAAACCACCCAGAAGTCCCCAGTACCCTGGGGTGTGGCAGTTTAGAGGCCAGCAGCTTTTTCTGCACTAGCATGTGTCATGTGTGCAGTGCTGAAGCCTGAGATCAGTTTAAAAGCAGCACTGGGTGCCAGGACTGCTTTGAAACAGTAAATTGCTGGTCAAATTCGACTTTGATGCTAGGAACCCACTAAAAGGAGAACCTGCAATATTTCTACAGATTCAGAACCCCTAAAGTCTCCCCTAGTTGCACAGGGGGTGGGGGGTCCTGTAGGAATTAGGGAAATACTTATAAAATATGTTTTTATAAGCCCTGGCGCTAGAAGAATGGCCCAAGTCATTTTCCCCATTGCAAACCCCATGGCCCATAGGTTAACATTGTAGGAAGTTAATGATTAATAAATATTGATAGGAGAGGACTAGCCGGACCATTCAAAGACTTCCCATAATGGTAGTAGTAAATCCAACAATATTATATTGTTGAATTTCTCCTAAAGTGTACGTACAAGAAGTTATAAGACGTTCTTGTTTGTAAGTCTAAATTCAGCCTTCCAGTGGTCTGCCCTGATTGGTCAGAGTTAAGTGGATTAGCCAGGCTGCTTTGAAGAGGTGATAAAGAACCACTCTGCTGGGAGGGCAGTGTGCTGGTTTATAGGTATGCCAGGCCAGGAGGTGGAGACGTAAACTATGCTCTTCAAAGGTAGAGGGGAGGCCTGGGTTTCAGTTTCACTCTGACACTCATGACCCAGAGTCAGGGCTAGGCTTAAGGAAGGTATGTGCAGATGGTAGGGGGAGAGTCCATGGAAATAAGCCATCCCAGGGGGTGTGTTTAGCCAGCTCTTACCGCCTTGCTGGAAAATCAGCCATTATGGATTTGGAAGAATGATGCACTCTGGGACAACATAAGGCCACACTCTGCAGAATGTGGTCATAACTATGAGGAGTTACCCTGCTTTCACTGGTCAGAAGTGACCTGTGGCTTGACCCAGAGAATTTTGAATAAGTATCTGAGAGGGGCAGAGCCCTCCAGATCTGCTGCTTGAAACTTACTGAAGCAAGACGTGCCCTGCTGCGAAGTTCTGCTGTGCAAAGACTTCTAAGGCCTGACCTCTGAAAACTGCACCATCTGAAAACTGCAGCCCTGTTGATTACCTTGCTACGAAAGGACTAAAAAGTAGACTCCCTGCAAGCTACAAGTTAACAGAGCTCACCTGGACATCCCCACAAAGAAACCCCAGCCTGGAGTACCAGTGGATTTGAAAGGGTTTTGTTCAAGTGTATTGCGGAATTAAAGTTTTACACTGTCAAGGACCCTCTTGGAGATTCCAGAACCTTGGACTGTGTGTTGGATACTCTGGGACCCGCAAGCAGAACTTCAGGAAGGAGTTCTAACTGGACCCGCCTGCTGGAGAAGGTGGCACTGCACAGTGGTGAGATATTCTCCAGGACAGTTTGTAAAGGTGTGTCCCCGTCAGAGAAAACGAAATGACTAAAAGAGGCACTGTTGGTTTCTAAGCACTAGAAAGTGACTAATCTTTAAAAAATCATATCTCTGGATTTTTTTCGTTTTGGTGTCATTTAAAAGATAAAAATATTACCTATTTTTATAAATTGGTGTTGGATTTTTATTTTGTGTTGTGTCTTAATTATTTACTGAAATGGTGTTTTTAAATGCTTTACATACCTGTCTTTGAAGTTAAGCCTGTCTGCTCGCAGCCACGTTACCAAGTGTTGAGCATAGGAATAATTTTCTAAGACCTATGCTGGGTCCTATCATGTGTTAGTGGCCTTATTGCCAGTGGCAGACCTACATTTGCCCCTACCAATAACCCACTTTCCAACACCCCGCGCCAGCTCCTTACCGCCTCACAATTAGACTGTTACCTGCTCAGCGGGACCGGACTCTTCGGCCTCCAGTTCAGGTGACCCGCCTAGGTCACAAGACAATGTAGTGCCCCTTGATGTGGTGGTAGCTCCTCATGCCACTTCCCGTTCTCCTCGGCCACCCCACAACACAGTGCCCGTTGGCACGTCCACATCTAGAGCCACCCAATGCCAGTGCAGGAAGTCAAAGCCTGGCTCGGGGCTCCCAGTATGGCCGGTCGTCTCCTCTGCTGTCTACCCCGCAGTAACTCCCTGCAAGCGGACTGCGTCACACTCCCCACCTGATGTTCACGCCTAGTCCGGGGTTGTTTCAGTGGGTCCTCTGAGGCCCCAGACTGGCCTGCAGCAATCCCTGTCACTCAGTGGGCCCAGATCACCTCACCAGTGCACTACCAGCTAGCCTCCCGGCCTCCCACGAAGTCTCCGCTGCTCGCCTCGGGTAAAGTAGTTCCTAGGGGGGGAGGGAGGGTGGCCGCTCCAGCAATCTCCACAGTGCTGCTGCCTCCCCAGGTAACTCTGCTGCTCACCTCCGATCGACGATATTGGGAAGCAGCCCGGTGTGCCCTGGTGTGATCTGCCTCCTTATTCTTCAGTGCTGCACATGCAGCGGCGTGTTTCACGGGGATCTCGGCCAGGCCGGCGACGCCCCCCTTCTCCAATTTGGGAGCTGCCCCCAGCCTGGGTCTCAGTTTACTGGTGGTGCTCCAACCTCTGCTGTCTGCTGCCAGTTGGTCGCGTCTTTCCTCCAGCGCCGGCCACAGTCCGCCTGCTCCCTCACTGCTCCGGCGCCGCCTTAGGCCGCCATCTTGTCCCAGCCACGCTGGACTCACTATGCCCCAGTATCGCTCCCCGCTCGCCTCCGGATCTCATGGGAGCAGAATTGGAGTCCCGGGCACCTCTGGCAGGTCAGGCCCCCAGGCCTGCACCCCGGGCACAGGCGGACTCGACAGGAAACAGAATAAATGGCACGGCTGGTGCGGAGCTCTCAGCTCACGCGTTCGCCATCAACGGCGCCTGAGCAACGCCCCCTTCACATCTCTTCACTTGACGCATTCTCAACAGTGCACAGTTCAGAACTGAAGCAGCACCTACATCGGTAGAATCAACAATGATGCATTGCCTTCACTGCTCCATGCATCATCTTTGATGTTGACGCATACAAGGTACTGTTCAGCAGACCAAGGCTCGCTCCTGTGTCCGACCTGCGCTCCATCGCAGTCGCCTGAACTTTTAGATTTGACTTAGTCTAGTGTGACCAGATAGCCTCAGCTGGCGCTATTGACATCTAGGCACTAAAAAATAGTTTATTCTTTAAAGATTCATACCTTGACTTGTACTAATTGTTTTTTGTTATTTTAGTCTTGTTTTATTAATAAAAATATAATTAATTTTTCTGACTGGGTGTGGAGACTTTCTGTGGTGTTTTCACTTTGTTACTGTTTGAAGTGTTACACAAAAACTTTGCACATTGCCTCTTAAGTTAAGTTTGACTGCTCTGTGCCAAGCTAGCAGAGGGTAAGTCCAGGTTAATATAGCGTGTGTATCTGACTTACCCTAACCAGGATGTTGGTTCCTGTTTGGACAGGGTGCGTACCACTGTCAACCAGAAACCCAATTTGTAACAGTTACACAATAAAATGTGTAGGTTGGCCCACTTAATTGCTCTTTTTGATTTGAGGTTGACACAAGATAAATTGGTATTTGCCACTGTGCTCATAGATGGCTAGTCTTTTTAGTTCCTTCATAAACATTAGGTGGTGTGCACCAGACTGTATATTGGTGGAAAGGACATTACTGACTATAATGGCTATAGCATCGTCATTCTCATTGTGGCATTACAGTGGCAATATATTAAATTGTTCTCCAAATTAGTAGTATAGTTTCTGTGAGTGTGTGCATGTGTGTGCATGTGTGTGTGCGTGTGTATGTGTGTAAGGAAGGAATATCTTGTCCCTGTGTGACTACAAGATGTGAGTGCTTAGTGAAAATCACAAGCTGCTGTTTGGGGATAAAAGTTTAGTCACAAGAGTGAAAATCTGCTAATTTTGGCCAATACACATTTTCAGGAAAATGTGGACAAATGTCTGGGCTACTGATTATATTTAGTATGATAATGACGCATTTAGTTGTGAAATGTCAGTAATTTCATGAGCTAATGTTCCCAACAAAAGGAATGCATTTCTTGATCTATATTTGAAGCTTATATTTGTGTGCATTCATGCTGAGCTCAGGACTTGTAATTCTGGTGTTATCTAATCTATAACACTGACAAAGCTTTTATTATATGGCCACTTCTACTGACTGAGCATGTAACACTGGTGTAATTGGTCTGCTTTCTGATGAGTTCTCTATGTAATATGTAGTAACATTGCTCTGTGAGCTTGTAAGATTAGCACTGTCGTCTGTGCTGTGCGTTTTTGATTTGCCAACCCTGCCTCTTTCATGTAGATTATCGCTCACAATACATAACTCAAAATCATATTTAAAAAAGATGTTGTGTGGAAAAGCAAAGTGGAGAACGGTGCTATATACATTTTGAAAAATGATGTAACCTTGCATAATGGCCAGGAAGGTGTAGATATTAAGGGGCATATTACCAAGGACAAACGATAATTAGCGCTAAACGCGCTTAGAGCGATTTAAATTATCGCCGGCTATCGCTGGATTTCATCGCCGTGTCAGCGGCGTATTGGCAACGCTTAGCTGACAGGCGATGTGAAATCCTGCGACAGACTGCGATAATGAGCATTAGCGTGTGAAATCCTGTGATGATTTCACCACGCTAAAGCCAAGCTTGGTAATAGGGGAGTGTGGACTCAGCCTTACAATCCACCTCCCATAGGCATAAAGGTAAGTCAGGTTTTTTTCTGGCGTTGGAATCATGCGATAATGGGGGCTTAGTGCTCGTTTTGTGATCGCTTCGCTGTCCAGGGGCAGCGTTGTTGATACAGCGATGTCAGTTTTGCGGGCATTTTACATGTTGACTTAGGAGGGAACGCCTACTTTGCATCTCATTAGCGATATTTATTGCTGTCACGAGATGCATTACGAAATCGGATGCTAACATGCGCTGAAGCATGTTAGCGCCGCTGTGTTAATAGGGCGATAAGAGTATCGCCGCTTTAGCAGCAAAAAGTACCGCTAAAGCAGCGATAATGCCCTTGATAATATGCCCCTTAAAACTTAAAGGACATTTGGTGAAAATTGATTGTTTCGCCTTTTTCAGTGTGTTCTCGTGAAGGGTAAATCTCATTCCCCATGAGATGTGTGCCTGGCGGCCCACGAAAGTACTGAAATATTTCATTATTATGCCCTTCAAAACTACATTTTTCCCATCACTGTATGGGCAAATTGGGAAGTAAAATACTTAATTTGGCTGTATTTATCCCAAATGTTCTTGCAGAGCACCCTCGAACCCACCTGAATAAGTTTTCCTTAATTCTTTGCTCACGCTAAATTAAAATCAAAGACGATTTTTACGCCTCAGCAGAATCAAAGTCCACCAGCCGTCAGCGTGAGTATCAATTCTGTTGCTCTGACAACACTGCAAAATGTTTATTTTCCACGAATGATTTTTTTTTTCTTGATATTTACAAAAGTGAACAATAATATGAAAATTTCTCATATCAAGAGCATTATGTACTTTTACAGTGTGATCATAAACGGGATAACATTTTTAAAATCTTGTGCTTTCAAATTGTTTAAAAGGATTTACTGTGTTTTCTAAAAAAAGAAAGTGGTACACTATTATTGATTTAGAAGCAATGGTTCCGTTCCACAAGATGGTCTCAGACATTTTTGAGACCAGTATTTTATTTTGCAAACGGATCTATGTACCAATAGATAGGTTTGGAAAGAAGAAATCACGGTGGGTGGCAGAACAGCCTGCCTTATTAATATGCATTAGGCATGCCGCAATGCACGACCCCCTGCAACTGACTGTGATGAGAGGGGTGGTGACCTGAAATGAAAAGCATACTACCATTGCTCTTACTTCATTTCAAAATGGAAAACTTTTTAGGCAACCATATTTCTTAAAAGAAAAAAAAAGAATGAATCTAGAATAACGTTGGTGAGGGTTGATATTGGTCCTCTGGACCACTGCCTTCTCCTCCCCAAATTACCACACTGATGCCC
The DNA here is from genome assembly GCF_964204655.1 of Triturus cristatus. Lineage (NCBI taxonomy): Eukaryota > Metazoa > Chordata > Amphibia > Caudata > Salamandridae > Triturus > Triturus cristatus. The sequence goes on from NC_140593.1 coordinate 942,383,545, forward strand.
AAGGGGGTCGGGGTTCCAAAGGGGACTCCTACCCCTTTACAAATCAGTTACCATCTCAACTTGACACACAGCAAGTGATCAATGGTTTGGGGATGGAATGCACTCGCTTGCAAGTGGATGTCTGGAGGGTCCATGGGACCCACGTTCCCCCTCCAGAGGGCTAGCATCAGGGGTGCACTAACAAGGTGCCATCTTATTGTGGCACACTATCAGTGCACCTCCTGACAGCTTCCTTGCCTTTGCTCCCACATCCATAATGCGGTGTGGATGCAGAGGCAAAGAGATTCTCTAATGTGCATGGGGCCACGCCCCCATCCAAATGAGAAAATGCCCTCTCAAGATAGAGCTGATGCTACATTTGGCTCCAAGGACACTCCTCCCCTTCACAAGTCATTGCATCTTTTGAGAATATTTGTAGATTGGCAAAGTTTCTGTTCATTAAAGTAAATAAATCTAATAGATGTCAGCCGAAAGGTTGGTTTGAAAAAAATGTAGGCAAGCCCGCCCAGGATAAACTAGAAATCACTTTAAAGACCACACCAAAGCCAATAGGTGCAATTCGTGAAGTAAGAGCATCTTATAAAATAGCTTCATCTGAAAGAAAAGTGAGATTAAGGCAAGAAGCATGGAATATTCTCGTCAAAACTAGAGCCACTAATGATAACATCTTATTTTGTTTTCTAAAGGATGGCACTGACCCAACACTGCAGTGCAGAGGTGACAAAAACACAATGGATTACCCATTTCTCTGCCATTTTTTATGAGGATATTCTTCAACACGACGCCTACACATTAGGAGATGAGGAACAGGCTTTATTTATAAGTACTATAGAAGATATTCATTCGGGCCTAAGGAAGATCCCCTCAGCTAAGGCGGCGAGCACAGATGGGGCTCCATTCAATATGTATCTAAAGGAAGTTTAGATCTACGAGAGCCTCTGCTACAAATATTTTAAACTCAGTAAGAAATGGCCTATTCCACGAACTTGGGCTGCGTCCATCATTGTACCAATTTTTAGAAAGAGGAACAGGGCGAATCCCCAATGTTATTGCGCAATTTTCCTTATTGATTCTTCGTTAAAATACTGGGTAGGGCCATATTGGAGAAATCAGTGTACCTGGTGGATTGAAATGCTGCCCCTTCAGATATCCAATTTGGTTTTAGGAAAGGTTTAGTAACAGAAAAGCAGTGTCTAAATTTATAATAAATAATTAACAAGTATACTAGTGCCAAGTAGGGCCTTTTCTATCTGGATCTTATGGACTTCAGCAGTGGCTTTGACTGCATACCCCACCCCAAACTTTGGAATATCTTGAGATCTATTGGTGTGGATCACAAATGTAATGTCTTTCTAAGCCAATTATCTCAAAATGCCACTGCTCAAGTACATATTGGCCCTAGTGGGAAATACTAAACACCTTATAAGATTAAGTGGGGATTCATACAGGGTTGCTTTTCTGGACCCCCTTCTTTTTAATCTATATATAAATGGTTTGGAGAGAGCTCTACTCCAAATGAATGCCGAAATACCCAAGATTGGTTCAGACAGAATATCGGCTCTCCTGTATGCGAATGATGCCGTTCTTCTTCCCAGAACACCCCTGGGCTTACAGAAGTTGTAAGACACCTTTGTTGACTTCAAGGAGGGCTTGCATTTCAAAGTTAACATCTCTAAAACGTTTATGATGATGCGTGGGAAAGGAATGATCAGACGCTGTCATTTTGCGATAAATGTTATAATGATTCCTAAAGTTGATACATTCTCCTATCTTGGGGTCCTGGAGATGCCTTAGAACCCTAAAAGACCATGTTTTGAAAAAAATGTAGAAGTTGTATTTTGTTTTGCAGCAAATTGGGTAATAAACCAATCAAATCGATGTGCACGATTTACTGAGGTAAATGCGCTTCTGCAGCAACTTATGGTCTGGTGATTGGGTATATACAGATTCTCACAGCCTTCACACAGTGGAGAATAGTTTTAACAAAGGTGTTGCTAGCCTTTCCAAAAAGCACTACAATGACAATTATTCACAAAAAGCTGGCTATCCTATTTCTAGAGGATATTATTAAATCACACCCTCTATTTCATTGGATCAAAATTTGGAACAAACATCAAATGGAGTTCAACAGGGCTGTAGTTACAGACTACTTATCTCTTGGTAATGCCTTTAGGATCCCATGGTTGGCCTATATTAGGCAACGGCTCAACAGTATGCAAATAACTTTGACTACTACAGACCCTGGGGCTTCTATTAAGAATGCAAATATGTTATAAAACATAAAGTTAGATCTGCTCTGGAATGGGAGAGAGAGCATGTTGATGATTGTAAAGCCTTTGGGGTTTATCATGAATCGTAAGTCACTACATTCCGAAATGTTGAAAAGCAAAAAGTAGTAAAGTTACTCCTATGTGTAGTAGAAAATTTAGACACAAGAATATCAACATGTGTAAATTTACCTTTGTGATTAGCCCCTTCTGTGTGATGCATTATTTATAATGAACACACTGGCCTGGTTGTCACCTGAATCTGGCAGCAGTGTTCTTAGTAAGCTAAAACCTGACAGGGCCGAGCCAACTCAAAGTAATAAAATAGACATTGAATATGGACCGTCTGGGGACATCAATAGTAGAAAAAAACTAGACATGCTTTGACATACGGCAGCTGTAATGTATCATCTCAGTACTTCCCTTTTGTGGTACGGGGATGAAGAGACATGATGGATACTTTACTTCATTATTAGTGTCACAGATACTGTGTACCTCCAATTGAATAATCAAGTTATTGGAGGTCACTTTTAATTTGACCATATCAGTGATTTTCTTTTCCTTACGGAGCATGATAAAAGTACTACATACACTGTAAATATCTTACTGCCTGATGAATTCAGCAATTATTTCTTCTGTAATACTCTATGAATTTTTCATGCAGAAGATTGCATTTCAAATATATTAAACCACGCCCTTAGTTACGTAGGCCAAGTCACTGTGGAGATGTCTGTGATGCACTTCCAGGCTTCATTCCGTTTGGCCTCCACCCACTTTGCGCCTACCACATATAACACTGTCTGGCATTTTCTTAGGTATGAAGAGGAATTTGCAACCAGTCATCTGTAAACAAATTCATCAACAGTCAAAATTACTTTACATTTCAACTAAATCTGTTATACTACTCCAGATCATGGGTTTGATACAAAGGATGTATCATAGTGCAGAAGCCAGTATTATTGTAAATACAATGGACATAAATAAAGGCATTGCGTGGAACCCATCAGGGCTTCAATTATCCCCTATCTTATTTGCCTTCTTCATTGAACCATTGGCAATAGCGATCAGATAAATTGTCGATATCCGTCCCCCGCTGCCACAGATGGGGAAGATAAAACTATATGCCAATGATATTATGTTAATCCTCGACAGCAGTAAAGGTGCCCAGGAGAAGGTATTTGAGACTTTTGCACAGTTCGTGGGATTGGGAGGTTACAAAATTAATAAGAAGAAAACTGAAATATTATTTGGGTGTCAAGTCAAGTCAAAGATAGCTTTATTCGATTTCATTGAAAACCATAAAAGCACAAAAGATACAACAATCACATGTTAAAAGAGAACCCCCAGATGGCCTGTGCCCAGATATCGTTTCATGCGTGAATTGGCATCCGAAAAGATATTTGGGAATTAAGTTCTCATCACAGATCGACGATCTATATGATCTCAATTTCTCTCCGCTCCTTTTAAAAATACAAGATCTATTTTTTCACTGGAACTCTCTCCCTTTGACTATTGTGGGGACGGTCTCCTTGATTAAGATGTCTATTCTTTCGTTGTTTAACTTTTTATTTTGGGCTATCCCATGTTTATTTTTTATTTATTTTTTAACATTATTTTCCAATTTGTCATATAACAAAATATACAGGAATGGAGGTTCACTGTCAAATACAGCATCATTTAAGTAGTAATAGAAACAGCATACTTGAACATTGCAAGACCAACAAAGCAATAGGTATCGGAGTATAAGACTCAGCAGATCATTAAAATCAGAGTCCCCGCAGCTTCTCCCAATCCCTTCTTTAGCCTTCATCCGGTAATCGCCACAGCCCTGGATCCCTGGATGCATCATAGATAAAAAGCCAAACAGTCGATAGGTTTATTGCATTAGTGGGGAGCCCTAGACGCATGTGTCGCAATATCATAAGGATAAGATCTGTCACCCCACACCCTCTGGGACTATGCCATGCTCCAGTTGAGAGTTTGAGGTCTGCCGTAAAGCCTCCACATAGGATCGATAGGGGCCCCATATACCTTTAGGGCGGGATGAGCTATGCATAATGCTGACATAAACCTCGCAATTAGTGTTACAGTAGGACAGGCAGCGCAGCGGCTAGCCCATGTTTCTTAACTGGATCCTTTTCTAAAAAGGTAGAGTCTATGTTTGCATCTTTTATCTGGCAAAAAAAAATAGCTAGGAATTGCCCTAAGCACTTTGTGTGAGGAACCAGAGAAAGGTGGGTTGGCGCTCCCCAATCTCAAGGATTTTTATTTTGCTTACTTTGCACAGTACATGTCCAGTTGTAAAGCAAAGCCCCACATGGGAATATATTTTAATAATTTTATGCAGTTGATTTGAAAAGGACATCAGATAGGTAATGTGCTCAAAATTGTGAAATCACCCACAAAAGTCTGATATAAGAGTATGCAGTGGTTTCTTCAGAAATGTAGGGATTTTTTTAGGAGACACGATATTCCCTATATCAATGCCGCAACACCCTTGTCAGAACTTGCTATGGAATCAGAGGCTAAATTGTCACTCAAAATAGTCCAAAAGTGGGTTTAGGAAAATATCGGACTTCTTTCTGACGGAAAGATGGCTCACTATTTTACAAATCCATGAGTTAACTCAAAAAGATTTTCTCCACCTTGGCTTATATAGAATGTTGTATAAAGTTTTCAGCAATTTGGAATTGGGCGAGATACATTTTAATAAAAACATTGTTTTTGTATTATTCAAAGCTGGTCAAGATTAGAACCCTGGGAATGGAAAAGACTGCTGGCTTCTATAAAAAGCCCAGATCTCACTCAAAGAGCAATTGAAAAATGTGGAAAATATATGGGCTTAGAATTAACAGCTAGAATGTGGGATGACGTTAATAAACCTAATTTCAGTGTGTTAAGAGGAGCCAATTAGCGACAGATTTTTTTTTAGCAAATGGTTGTTATACAGAACCACGCGATTTCTTTCGCAAGTTAACCCTAACCTCTGTTTTCGTTGTCTGGATGGGCCTGCAGCCAACTGCGTTTATATAATCGATCAGTGTCTTTTTATCAAGGGGTTCTTGAATGAAGTATTTCTGTATTTGGAGACCGAATCGCAAATCAGACTGGTATCTAGTACCTGGTTGAAAGTCTTGGGATACGATCCATCTTTGGGCCTGAGTAACAAATGGGTAAAATTAGCATATGTTACAATGGCGGTGGACAGATCCCTCCTGCTTCCAAAATGGTGATCATGACAGGTTCCAACAATAGGGGATTGGGTGTGAAAAATGAAGCAAATTAGAAACAGCGAACGGCTATATGCAATGCGATATGGGGGGACTAAGAAGTTTGATAAATTATGGGGGCGGTATTTCGAGTAAAAATAAGGAACATAACAGATTACTTGATTGCTAAATTGCTCTTTTGCACATTTTAGCTCTCGATGCACTTTCCGTACTCAACATTTGTATCTTTATTAGGCTGCTAGAACCATTCATTTAATGCTTTTATCCTATGTGGTTTTTTAGCAAGTTCCATTCTGTTTATTAACCTGGGATGTATCCTCGATTATGTAATGTGTATTTATTGATGACCAATATCTGGGAAATAACTGGGGCCCCTTTTAAAAACTATTCAAAAACATCATATATAAAAAATAGATTTATTCACAGAATAGAAATGTTTCTGATAAATTTGGAAAAAAATGAAAAATAAATCATTTTTTGATATCAGTTATGGTCATAATTGTTTGCTCTTTTTAATTATTGTTGTTATTGTCCTAGTGTTTTTTGCCTGCATAATTTGTAAAATACCGTGCCCAGGTGTGTCTTTACATTTTTTTATTGATGACAGATGCATGAACAATATTTGTGAATCGTTATGAATTGTAAGCATATTTAGGATCTCAATAAAAAAAGAGTCAAAATTACGAAAGCAATTTAGGGCCATATTCACAAGGAGACAACTCCGATTTATCTCAACCTTAACGCAACAAAAGTGGAGATAGATTTAACACCCCATTCACAAGCAGGTGCAAACTGCAGACAACGCCTGTATTCCTGCGACAACTGCCCCAAAATCTAACACCACGGCGGACACCACCAACTAACTCTAATGAGATGCAGAGTAGGCATTCCCATGCAAAAACACACTAAAAAACAACAATACCACTTTCACAACAAACTGACAGAACTGCGAAGCGAGCCAAAAACAGGCGATAAGCCGCGGTGGCCACAGGTATTTAACATCTGCCTCAAGCAGGTGTAAAGACGACTCCAGGCAGTAGGCAACGGAGCCCTGCACACAGCCACACCCAAAGAACAAGCGACGCCATGGATCAACTCATCATGCAGCTCGGAGCCCCAACAGGGCCACAACACCCACCACCACCACCCCTAGGACCCGGACCCGCCCCACCCCAGAGGCAGTGTAGCGTAAGACAGCAGACCTACCGAAAACGCACCAGTCTCACAGACCTAACGCCCTCAGAAGTCATTGCCCACTACAGGCTTAAAAGGACAACCATCCTCCGCATCATGACCCACATCGCCCACAGGTTGACGGTCCCAACACAGCGGAGAACCAACTTCCCACCACAGACAAAGCTGCTGACTGTGCTGCACCTGTTGGCCTCTGGGACATTCCAACCAACAACTGCAAGAGTCGGAGGAGTCTCACAGCCAGCCCTATCAAAGTTCATCACACCTGTCCTGCAGGCATCCTCAGCTTCATAGCTCAGTACCTTCATTTTCCCAACACTGCACAGGAACAGCTGGAGACAAAGCAAGGCTTCTACGCCATTGCCAGATTCCCAGGCGTGTTGGGGGCAATTCACTGCACACATGTTCCACTTGTGCCCCCTGTGGATACTGCACACCACCACCGCAACAGAAAGCACACGCATTCCATCAATGTGCAGGCAATAGTGGACCACCGAGGACTCTTCACCAATGTCGTCGCCAACTACCCAGGCAGTGTACATGATTCCTTCATCTTCTGACAGTCCATCATCAACCAGCGCTTCCAGGACGGCATATATGGAACGGTATTGCTTGTTGGTAAATACCAAATCAACACACCACGCATCCCACAGCTACCAACACACAAAGCACATCTGTGGGGATGCACATATGACCAAGCCACAGTCGACAAGTCAGACTACACGACCACCTACCAGACACGAGTACACCACTCCATGGTCATCCTGGGCTACCCTTGCACCCATTACAGACATTTCATGGCACCACAGCCACACAACAGCTGGACGTATGGAGATGCGGAATACAGCCATGACACATGTGAGGCACTGCTCTGCCCCCATGACCCTGCCCCATTCTCCCGCAGGTCAGTGTCCCTTAGCGGTGGGCCTGTGTTGGCCGCTGTGCATCCGGGGCCACTGGCCCTGTGCGACTCGAGTCATCCCCCCTTGTGGTTCTGACATTGCATGTCTGAGTACCTGATGACTGTTGGTGTTGTTGCCAGCACCAGCTGCTCCCTGAGGGCTGGCTTACACTCACCCCACACACAGCCAGCACAGGCGTCACTGTATTGGTGAGCCTGCCATCACATCCTGCCGAAACAAGTATTGACTCTTTTCTCCCTGCACTGTCACAGGTGATCAAGGATATGCACTCTGCCCTTGTGTGATGACACTCCTCCGGGACCCGAACACACCCGCCCAGAGGCAGTAGAATGCGGCCCACATACGCACCAGGGGCATCGTTGAACGCACATTTGGCTGTTGAGGTCACGTTGCAGGTGCCTGGACGGCACTGGTGGAATGCTCCTGTACAGCCCGGACATTGTGTGCAAGATGATCGTTGCATGTTGTGTGTTGCACAACATCTGTGTTCGCACCAGGGCCCCATGAATCCCAGTTCCAGAGGTACCGGACGATGATGATGGTGATGGGGCTGGTGGCCCACATCCTACTGCAGCTGAGCCAGGAAGGGCCCGTAGGAACTACATCATTGACACCTACTTCTGATGAGCACGTCACATTGTGTCCGTCCGTGGCAATCATGGGACAGTAGAAGATGTCCAATTACACTGCATGTGTGAATAAAACATATTTGCAGGTTACAGGTTGGGATTGTGCATTGTCATGTTACATATCCCTGGGGTTACATATATGATTTGCCTGGTTGTGCACATTTGCCGATCCAGTTGTGTCCTGTGTTCAGTTGTGGAGGGGTTGCTGTTTGTACCGGGATGTTGCCAATGTCGAGGTGCTCTTCTGCTTATGTGCGTATGCTGCACCGTGGGTGTGTTGCTCCTGCGGCTCTGATTTGTCTGCCACTGGTCTCTTTCATGCAGTGTGCCTGTCGGTGCTGTCCTTCCACAGTGCTTGGATGTTGTGGTGTGCATGTTGTCCTCTGCAGTTGGCCAGGGTGCATCCGTGGTACTCCACTGTTGCTGTATTTCTTTCAGTGGCATTTTCCGTATGCTGTTCTTGTGCTTGTTCACGCATTGCGCGTGGGTATTGCTGCCCTCGCGCTGCATATCCCTGCTTTCCTCATCACGGAAGGGCTCATCGCAGGTTTTCTGGTGGTGTTGCGGTTTGTGTTTTTATCTCCGTCGGGGTGGTTGTATCGCGGACATTGTCTGCGTTTTCGGCAGACTGTCGCATGTTACCGCCCTGTTGTGAATTCCATGTTGACACTGGGTTGTTTTCCCGCGATAGGCTGCGATATTGAAAGTTGCGTTACTCTACTCTTTCGGTAGTTATCACACGTTCTTGTGAATATACCGCTTAATGTGAGTCTCTATCTCAGGAGACTCCTCAAAGCAGTACTGTTCAAACTCGCCTTTGACTGAACACCTGCCATCACAAGTGGGGCGACTGAGGAATTCCAGACCATTGACTAGTCCTTCTATTCAGGTGCTCTCTGAAGCCCTATGATTGTTCTCTCTTCTCTTTCTGTGCTGCGTACGTACTGCGCGCCTAGAAGTGGCTTGATAGGCCCACTGACAATGCCAGGGTGGAGGCTGGTTTGTTTTGGTCCCGTGAGCCGTGTTGACAAGGACACACACACTGGCCATTTCAGGCCAGCTCATCTCGTAGATTTAGAATTACAGAGAACCTCACAGGCTAGTCCAGCACAGATGACACTATACAAAAGAAAACTCTGTGATAAAAAAAAGTACAGGAAAAATCATGTCACAACTAAATGAAATGTTTAAAACGCCATGGGCGCAGAAGGTAACAGAACTACAGCACAGTATTTAATTATTTCTGTTATAATTTTCGTTCTGCACCTTTGAATTTCATGGTACATGTGTTTCTTTGGAGTTTGCTAATACCGCCTTTGTAGTCTGTGCACGACTGACATTCCACGCGAAAGATTCATTTCAATGATGACAAGTTCTTTACATTGGGTCTTGGAAGGTGGGAAGTTCTGTGTAGACTTGTTTCAGCATCTGTGGGAGACTTTCGTGCGCGTGTTTTGTTCAAATATAATTAGAGCGTTTGATGTTGGTCGGGGCCTGTGGTGTAAATTGAGGGTGGCGTATGTCGAGAAAGAATGGTAATGCTTCATTTTCGTGTAATTGGCCTTTTACCAACTTTATGTTATTTGAGAGCCCATTCCGCCATAGCTAAAGTTGTTTTTGCCTCGTGTTTGCAATTGTTCATTGTGGCCAGGTGTGTTCCTAGAAGTGAAAAAAAATGTGTTAAGAAATTCCGTAAATTATCTGAGGTACAACATTTAAAAATGTATAACGTCTACTTTAAGGAATCTGCAACAAAAGTTTTGCTATTTAAAGCACGTTTGTTGTATTATTATAGGGGCATATCATCAACGGCCAGCGATAATTATCGCTGGCCACTCTTAGCGTTAAAATGTTTAACGCCGGCTATCGCAGATAATTATCGCCATGCTAGCGCTGTATTAACAACGCTCAGCGCAATGGCGATAATTATCGTAGCAATAGAGATATTTTCCATGGAACATCGCTGGTTTTCCAGCGATGTTCCATGGAAAACGGCGATACCCTTGATAATAGGAGCCTGTGGTCTTAGCCACACAATCCACCCCCCATGTTAAGTATGTCTTAGTCAGGAATTTAACAGACGTTAAATTCCTGCGTTAAGGCATACTTAGCGCGATTTAAATAATCGCTTCCCCGCATTGTAAATATCGCGAAGCTGCCTTCGTGATATTTACCCATGTTGTTTCCACAGACACGCCTACTTTGCATCTCATTAGCGATGCAAAGTTAGGCGTGCTGGAAACGGGAGCAAAATCAGCAAAACACGCGATAGCGTGTCTTTGCTGATAAGGCGATACAATTATTGCCGCTTTTCGGCCGAAAACGGACGCAAAAGCGGTGATAATTTGTTATCGCCCCATTGTTAATATGCCCCATAGTAAGTTGAATAACAGCCGTCAGTAAGATTGGGGACAAGCAAGTTGTGTCAGAAAAAAACAAATTAAAGGGCAATGCAAGGATGGGGTTAATATAAATCACACGATTAATTGGAATTCTACATTTGCAAACGTTTCGAAATGAATACTAAATAAAATATAGATATCCACCTCTTTATAGATAAAGCATGTCTGTTTCTAAAATGCACTGGACACGATTGTATGCCAGAATATCAACCACAAAAATATTGTCTCACATAAATATTTTGGGATAAATATTGTTTGCGAAAATATCGCTATGCGAGGTGTTAATTATCTATTAACTCCAATGGGATATTCTAGTAGTATACTTTGAAGACTGGCACAAATTACTCTGCGACTCACGCATGCATTTCTTGGGCTGCATTATGATGAAATGTGCAATTAAACAAAGACATAGGGCCAGATACAGAAAGGGCTTTAAGATTTGCCAACGCTTTGAATTGGTAAATCAGAGGGTCTGCGAATGCTAAAACCCTTTTTCTAATGTACTAAACTTATTTAGTGATTCAGAATAGTGTTTCTCAATTGCTAAATATGTTTAGTCGGCATCTCTTCCAAATACAGAATCGGTATGCGTTGTATCAATGTTTTGCAACCTAAATCCAGTCTCAAAATATTGATATTTTACCAACACCTCAAACTAGCTGATAAACCATTTGTAAAGGCAACAGGTAGTCTTGGGATCCCTTGATCTTATTTAAGGGGAGGCAGTCCCATTTCCTTTAAGTTTCCCAAAAAGTTTGCTTTATCAGAATGAAATCTCAGACATAGGCCCTAATATGTACAGTGCGCCCTTCCCCTGTTTGCGCTCTGGCATACCTTAAAACAGGTGCACCAGGCACAAATAGAGAAAGTACTCCCTATTATATAGAATGCGCTGCCCCCAGGGCAGCAGCGAACTGTGCTGCCCTGAGGGCAGAGCATTCTTGTGAAATACAGAGCGGCTTTGAAGCCTCTTGAGAAAGCACTGGTGCTATATGTGCGCCAGTACTTTCAGTATCTGTAATACCAAAATGCCCTGGGGGCGGGAAAAGTGGGGGCAACCACCCAGTGTGCCCCCGGAGCACTTAGTGTAATACGGCCCATGGTAGTCTGCTTACCCCAGCAGGCCACCATTCCTGTGATAGCAGCGAATTGCAGTTTGTTGCAATTTTGTGAACTACCTCAATAAAATGTATGAAGTGCATCAAATTGTGACCCAATAGAGTTAATTTTTTTGCAAACCAACCTATTAGTACAAAGGTCGGGTCACAAAATACAACACTGGTCGCAAAAATACCTGTCCCGTTTAGTACATGTGGCCCATAGAATGTCGGCGTGTCTGTTCTGGGAAGACACATTTTTGTCTGCGGTGGTTTCTGCGACACCAACTACACATAGGTCCTATTTTTACACCCGTAATCCCTCATGGCATCTGTTCATGCATGAAATGTCTCTAGAGAAGGAAGAATATTTCTTCAAAAAGACAGACCCAGACTTCCCTTCTACTTCTGTTTATGAGCTGTGCTGGCTGTAGCAGAGCACATTCTGCCTCCATTCTATTTCTGAATGCACTTGCCGACATCATCATGAAGTGGCGGGGAAACCAACCCACTGTTGTGCCCACCCATCACTGACAGTGGCTCAGTCTTAGGCCCTCAATAAAAGTAACCAGCAAATTACAATATGTGTGTTAACACTTCCTCTCACACATGGAAGAATGTAGAATATTTGTTTGGAGGTTTATGTCACATACATTAAATACCAGGGGGTGGTGAAAGCTTCCTCTCCAGATAAATTTCAGCAGATCAAATCTGTTTATGTTTATCAAGGGAAAATGCCCAGTATATACTGGGAAATGCTGATTTTGGTGCACTACGTACCAAAAGTTGCATATTTTTCTACATGTTTGGGTAAAAACATGTATTAGGCACTGTCTATTGCACTTAATAAATAGAAAACTGATGGTATCATTTTTTATCAGGTATGTTAAATATCACATACAACATAGCAGGATGCTTGATTTGTGCAAAGTCTGGATGGCCATATACACATACACTATGGACTTGATTCTGATGTCATTAGGAAGGCCTCCAGAAGGGTTCCGGAACGTGCAAATCCGATTCGGAGCCTATTTTTCCGATCGAAACATCCTCCATTCTGAACGACCGAGTACAATGAGAAGATTTCGTCTGAATCGACCGTTTCCGAACCCGATCCTGTCAGTCTGATTCGTTCAGAGCTGAATCGTGCTGTGCAATGGAGCCAGATTCAGAACGAGCAAGTACGATGCACGATTCGGACAGCTGTATCGACTCAGTCTCAGCGAGACATAACGGCTGTGTGGCGTGCAACATGGGGTGCCCGCCACAGGGTGTACGCTTTTCCCCACCCATCCCTTTTTTGCTGTGGGAGCCTGTGTACGTGTCAGTATACAGGCTCCCATAGAGTTCAATTTCAAGTCTGAGTGAACCGAACCGAGTCCGTCCGCATACGGCTGCATCGTACTCGTATGGTCGGACTCGCACAGCGCAATTCGCTCGGAAAGCCCTCCGGATCCGAGTCGTATGGAGGGCTTTCCTAGCGAGATCGGAATCGAGCCCTAAGTAGCATGTATGTTTTGTGGGTGATTGCGAAGAAGCCTAAAGTTCATACATCCTAATAGTTAGTCATGCACCCTTTTCATATTGCACACTCTTTTTAATATGAAAGTAAAATACTGAGTTTAACAGTCAATTATTTTTTTTTTAATAATATATGCTCACAATCTTTTATTGCATTTTCAGCTTGAAAAGTGAACACGCACTTGAGTGTGATTTGACGTTGTACAAAGGTCCTCACTGTCACACGAAGCAGAAATGTGGGGGTTTCGTAGAGCTTGGACCATTTTGAGGGAATGAAAACATTTAGGGGCATATTACCAAGCCCCTATTGCCACCACAATGCCACTTTGTGTGACGTTGTGGTGGCGATAGGGTCAGCGCCCTATTACCAAGGCAGCGTTAAACCACATATTGTGGCAAAAGCCACGTTAAGTGGCTTAACGCTGCCTTGGTAATAGGGCTCCTTTCACGCTAAAATTTGCGTGAAAGGGGGCGTGGAATGGGTGTTGTGAAGGGACACCTTCATGTACATAAACAAACCTTCCTGCTCGCAGACACCCTTGCACTCTGGTGCAAGGGTGCCTGTGTTGGCGTTAAGTCATGAGAATTAGCGCCATCGCAGAGGGAAACGCCAGGCTGCACCATATCCTTGGTAATATGGTGCAGCCTGGCGCTTACGAAGTGGCGATGAGAGGCGTTAAGCCAAGGAGGCTAACGCCTCTCACCACAACTTTCTAGATAATATGCCCCTAACTCTTTATTGCATCTCAGCAGCTATCTTTATTATTATCTGATGGAGCAGGTGTGTAGGTGGTGCAGCCCAATCTCTTGTTTAAATGTGTCAATGGTGCAATCAATGAAGTAATGCGTGGCATGGATGAAAGGGAATGAGTGAAGCATGCGCAAGCAGATTATGTGATTCAACTACTTTGTGTTCCTCGCACCACTAGCTGCAGCCAGACATCGGCAGATGGTGATGGGTTCATCATCTCATTCTGAGATGTGTGAAATATTAGAAAATAAAAGCATAAGAACCCCAAAGATGTGGCACATCAAAAAGAAAAATAAGAAACCAATAGTAGGGAAGATTTAATACAAATTATGCACCTAAAAGGAAAAAGTGAAAACAAAATAGGTCAGAAATCAACCCCAACACTAGAGGTACATGGACCACCCACTACACAAGGTAACAATCCTTTGTGAATCCTGATTACAACAGATTCTTATTGGGAAAAAGGCCCAGGATAAAAAGAAACCCATGCTGTTTTTCTTGTTTGAATAAGAGAATTTTCAGGTATCTGAACTTTGAACAATGCAGGAGATGAGATAATGGAAGAAATAATCCAGGGGTGGACGCAGATTTGACAAATTTGGCCAACTAATACGGCGAGGACTAAGATTCAAGTTCAGAATATCCTCACCGAAAGAGCATAGGAACTAATACAATTCCAAGCTTAACTCATGGAATTTGCTGTGCCTTTTGTTATCATATCAGAATCTCAAAGGCGTGTACCAAAAGCGGAGATAAAGTGCAATAGAAAATAAATAACTGCAGCCCTCAATGTGTAGGTACTCAATAGGCTGCTACCCCAACTCAAAATAGTGCCCAATTGATGAAAAAATGCTCAACTCACAGGAAGATGATCAGAATAAAAAATGTGCATTGGCCAAAAGCTTCTCCATCAAACAATAGCAATTAGAGAGAGCAGGAAAACTTGATGAGACTTAAAGTATGTAAGCGGTCCTGGACAAATATGAAGGTGCTAAACATGTGGGGGCTTATTTACAAGTCGCTTGCGCCGCTGGTGCATCACTTTTTGTGATGCACCAGCGGCACAATATGCTACCCTTTATTTACAAGGACAGGAAAAGTCACCCTGCGTGGCTTTTTCTGTCCTTGAAATACGGCCCCTTTACACACAGCACTTTACGTGAAAGGAGCGTTCCATGGGTGTTGCTGTGGGTATTCCCACATAACACCCATGTAACCTGACACATTTCCAGATTAACGAGAAATCGGAACCTGAAATACATCAGAATGCTACGCCTCCCAGGGGAGGAGTAGGGAGGTGCAACAAGGAGAAATGTATTAATTTCTCCTTGTTTTATTTCTCTTTCTCGTTTTTTTCCTCTTTCTATGCGTTCTGCATTCTGCATTTTCTTTTAAATGAGGCCCTTGGTATATAGGATACGTGAGACTCTAACTAGGGTAAAATATTGCATATTTAAATGTAGTAATCTTCTGGCTAAAAGCCGCCTTAAAAGCAAACAATAGGACATGGCAAAAGCCACTCTAGAGCAGAACCGTGTGTTAATAGGCCAGGATCTGGAAACTTTCTGAATTTCAAGAGGGCTATGCATCTTCACTTCATTCAATTCTAGATTCATGTTCAGGTATTTGAATTAGGTGGAAAGCTTGAAGAATTCAAATGCCTCCTCACCCACCCAACAACCCAAACTTTTCCTTCAAAAGACCCACAACTCATTCAAGACAAGAGACGTATTGCACACAGCACACCGATAGAAAGTGCAACACGTGGACCCAGTCTTAAAGAAGGCAAAGCAAGATGAACATACTGATGAGCTTCGATCACAGAAATAACAATCCTAAGAGCTCTTCACATATGAAACAGATGCTTGACGCACAGCTTTCTTGACTGCCTCTTATAACACAGAAAAATAGGTATAGAGATTCATTGTAGCCTTTAGTTCTCATAAATGTGAACCTCTTTTCCCTTGTCGAAAACAACACTAAGATTGCACTAAAATGACCATACAATACAAACATATTCACCAAGAGTTCAATTTAATTTAATTTAGCTTTATTCGATTAATCATACATAATCATAAAATCACAGATATAAAGCACAAATCATCACATATCATTTGAAACAATTTCTATCTGATTAGATTTAAAAAATCAATGATTTTCAGTGCCATAAGGCAGACTTTAAAAAGCATAGAACATGATTTCAAAGAGTTGGATTACATAGTGTTCCTAAAAAATATGGTCCTGGCTTAAATTTATTTAAAAAAGATAGGGCCAGGCTTATCAAACTTTCACGGAATGCAATGCAGCAAGACACATTGCTGTGTTGCGATGCATGAAAGGCAGAAGGCAGAACTGTGCCATATGTAACATTATATGGTGCATTCCTGTCCTCTGCTTGTGCTGACACACAATGTGCTGCCTTGCGCCATGGTGCAAGGGTGTATATGGTGTATGCATACAGTTGGTTTTGTGCAGAACGGGACAACTTCCTGCACAAAAATAGTCCTCTGAGGCCTTTTCCTCTTCCTATGCGATCTGCAAGATGCAGCACGTGTAGAAAGAGCAAAAAACAAGGAGAAATAAAATTATTTCTGCTTGTTACGCTTCTCCTGGGAGGGTGCAGCATTTTGATGCATTCCCAGGTCTACCACTCATGGTAAATCTGTGTATGCACCAAATGCATTGGTGGATGCGTGGGAACACCCACACTCCACTCATGGAATGTCTCATTGGTGCAGAGTAACGCATGGAAGTCACTTGGGCTGCTTTGCATTACTCCAGATTTACCAAGCACGTCACACTTTAGTGATGTGTTACTCTTGTGTTACTTTCAACACAACACTATGATAAATGTGCCCCATATTATTTAACAATGGGTATCAAATATTGACTTGTGAAAAGGATACAAAACCTACAAAAAATCAAAGTGCATCAATGTAGAAAGTTCAGTAGAAAGGGGCCTAGGTGTGTAGCCGATGAATCAAATAGTCCCAGAGGAAAGCAAAGGTACGTTTGAATATTACCCAAGTAAAATCCAGTGAGTAATGATCTTTCCCAGGGATTATTGATCAAGGATACTTCTTTCTCCACCTCTAGAGTGGTTTGTATGATGGCATAATCTCGTAAGGTTGGTTTTTTTCATTTCTTTCACTTCTCTGTTTGAGGTGGTCAATGCTCTTTAGAGATATTTAACCCTTAGTATTTCCCCCCTAAGTGATTTGATGAGACAATGTATACAGTTCATGTCTTCCAAGGGCAACATAAATCTGCTTAATATGCTTGAGCCAGGGACCTTTGCTTCCATTTCACACCTGAGGCAGTCTTTGGTTATGTACTTGTTCTAGGTACCATGTTTATTACCCCAGGTAACCATAGAAGGAGTACTGGGGCTAATTTGACGTAGTTCTATTTGTAATTGAGGCCTAGCTCCTCGTGAAGGAAGCATCAAGGGCTTTGAGATGGTAGACCTAAAGGTTGTTAGCAAAATATGTTTTCTTCAAGTTGCAGTCTTGTTACTGACGCAAATGGCTGCCCCATCTCCCAGTATCAGCAAACATACACATTTGTAGATTTCCAATGATTCCCAACCCTCCTTGCAGGGTTGAATAAGACCCCAAGAGATTGATTGAACATCAAAAAAGTATAAGAAAAGCAGGGAGCCCATGTACTCGATGAATCATAAGTAACCCTCAAATAAGGGAAGTAATTAGCTCTTTTAATTCTCTCACCCTTAATAGAAAAGGGTCTGACCTTACTAGACTTTGTGCTGCATGTCATGTAATAGGTTTTGGAGAAGACCGTCTTGAGGTCTAAATTGTACATAAACTGTATAAAGTTGTTGAATAGGCCCTTGATGCAGTGGGGGTTTGGGACATTATCACAGTGTCATCAGCATGTAATAGAACCAGAACGGGGGGGGTCTTGTTCACGCTTGGCATGTCCTTTACGGAGGAGGTCAAAGAAACATTAAGTCCATTAATGTGCAAAAGGAACAAGATAGGCACCAAAACACAGCCTTGACACACACTTCATTCCATCTCAGAGGAGTCAGTACATTCCCCCTCAATCCCATACCTTACCAATGCCTTGAGACTAAAATGCTAGGATTGGAGGCATTCTACCTGATCCTGTTCCATTCCCATCTCAGACAGTAAGTCCAAAAGGTTTGTCTGGTTGACCGGGTCAAAGGCACTACTAAGACATAAAAGAGAGAGAAAGTGACCCCTTCTTTGCATCCATTTATTTATTTATAAGCAGATGTAGATTCAGGCACTTACCCTGTGTGCCAAGCCCTTCATTGAAGCCGTATTGAAATGTTGATAATTGCTTGGATTTTTCTCTTCAGTCCATTATCCTATGCAAGGCAATGCGTCCAACATCTTTGATGACAAAATGGGAAATGGACCTAAAGCAGTGGCGGTCTGCCTTGCTGCCTTTTTTAAATACAGGGACAATGACTGCCATATGCCAAAAAATAAGTGACTTAGAACTCACCAGAGAGTATAGGGCATTGGTAATATCATGGGCCCAAAATTCAATATTAGAATTATTGAAGCTCATAGGGACCCCATCAGGCCTGGGTGTTTGAAGGGTGTGGTTTGGGTATTAGCACTCACTACCACATGGAGCTCAAACCTTAATATTTAAAGGAAAGTATGGATTGGACTAAAGTGACAGCTCTTCCCTTTCAGGACCAAGACAGTAGATTACTTTAAAGTGCTCCACCCAGGTATCAGCTTCAGTATTAGTCCTTAGTCCACTGGACTGTCCAATGATGGTACTGGTTGAGTTTGCTGTCTTCCAAAAGTCCTTGTTATTTCTAGTGACACTTGCACTAGCTAGTTTACTCCAGGTTTCCTCTGTAATGGCTATTTTCTTTTTCCTGATAGTTAATTTGTATTTAGAGCAACATTTGACAATATCTCCCCTGACTTTAGTTATGTTGTTGCGGGTCATCTTTAACCGTCTATTTGCCTCTCTACATGCCCTTTAAACCAAATAGGTAGAGTTGGCTTACTGCAATTAATGACGGTCAAGAGTGACTTTCTAATGTGATGGCCCAGGGTAACAAAGGGCTCATTATTTAAAGCATTACGCAGGTTATCGCCTAATAAGAATTAATTAATCAATACTTGGTTTGCTCCATCCTTTTTTATAGAACCGCTGTACAGAACTGCCCACCATTTAAGCCTTCTCAGGTAAATTAGTCATATTTGGTGGCACGCTAATGATTAGATAATTAGGGTTGTGATCACTATAGCTGCTTTCTCTGGTTCCCCCTGACTGAACTTACATATGCAGGGATCATGATATATGATTGCTTGGCCCCTCTGAGATTAGCTATTTGTTTGCCCAAACCCAGCAGAATATCAAACCAATTGCACAAGTCAAAGTCCAGTAGGTTTTTATGAAGCTTGCCCCACTGCCATCCATTTTAGACTGGAGCAGCACAATTTCCCCGGACTCAAAAGAATCAAAAAGGGTAGAGCTGGCTTCTATCTTAGCTATCTCATCCATAAAAACTGCTCAATACAATTGCATTAGCAAAAATGTCAGACAAAATAAAATCAGTGCCTCAGTGTTTCTATCACAAAAATAAGATATCTATGTTGCAACTCTTTTAATGTGGATTTGCAGCATTATAAAAAAGATAATTAGAGAAACAAATAAATAGTTTGAAAGGCCCATGAAAATTTGAATCGCCGGATGTGAAAATGGAATCTGAATAATCTTAAAATACATGGGCGCCTGAAATAAAGTTGCTAGGTCAACCCTGGTTCTGCCTATAGTGGAAGGGATCGTATGTACACGTTTGCTGAGATATCCATCCCATATGATGTCCTCAGTATCTCAGGTTTCCTGTAACATAAAATATCATAGTTCTTGACATGATTAAGGCAGTCCTCAATACTTATTTTAAAGGCTATGCCAGAAGTATTCCAATGGATCAGATTCAGACTTCGCATCTGGCTACTCATCTCAAGTGACTTCATTGGGTATCTGATTGTATTTCCAACTATTTAAAAGGCCTTCCTCATAGATACCAAGTGAAAGTGGAAGAAAATGGGTTTGAGTTGCTACCAGGCCCTCTTCTTGAGAAAGAAAAGTCATTTCTTGAGCTTGGTGCTGTGTTACATACCCACATTGCAGATGTTTGTAAACAAAAAACAGCCCAGGGGTAACAGGCTAATGCGTTAGTCACTGTACAGGCCTGTAGAGTTTTGGGAGTGAAGGTGGCATGTCAAGGCTGGATATTTGCAGTTTATAATCACACAATCACATCTAAGAAATACCTGAGAAGGCGCTACCTATTCCACTCTCTCACAAATAAAATGTTTTAATAGTCAGCAATGTTAAACCAGTATGCTTTGAAAGCCAATAACAAACCTTGTTCTTCAGATGAGCAGGTGCTAACATTGTGGCTGATGCTGAAGCTTATAGGTTAGCAAATAAGGACATGCCTCCAGTGGAAGGTTAAAACAAGTATTAGGGGAACTTGTCTTGTGGAACAGTCTCTGGGGATCTAGGGTTATGTAGAGTCTCACACCTGCCTGATTTACACTTATCATCTCCTCCATGTATGACGGATATTAGAGAAAGTGGGTCAGCGCATACTGATGGGGAGGGGTTTATTGGGCATGGGTACTGTGACTGGGAGCTTAGGGCATAATCAAAGATGGTGCAGTGTTCCCAGCACCAAAGTCTGTCATCTCGTTGGAGACTAATGATTCAGCGATTTCCTTTTCAAGTGAGCACACACACTCCACCAACAGGCTCAATCATGTCCTTAACTTAATCAAAAAAGATGTTCCAATTAGGGCCCTCCTTCCCACCAGAGGCTCTCAACAACCTCATCCAGTTGAGGAACTGGGGGGCAGTTGACCATATATTCAAACTGAGCCACAGGTTGCTTGGCTTTTTTTATCTTTTTTGCTGTAGGGCAGACATAGCAATATTGTGAGTAATTAAGGATGCACTAAGATGGCATTCTTACAACAGGACCTTCATCTGGGGACTGGTTTTTACCCCCCTCTTTCTGTAAGTGATAAAGTAGGATCATTATGGTCCAGTGAAATTCATCTTTCTGTCAGGGCAAATTCCTTTGAGAAATGAACCCGAACACTCGTGCTAGGAAATAATCCAAGGTGCTATTTTTTGGCCCAGTGTCTGGTTTAAACCTAAGCATTTTCTGTTGCCTGAGTGGGGGAAGAGTGGTAAGTGATGTGTCTATGTGCCCAAAAAATAAGACCTTGCAATAAAGGAAAATAAGTAATCAAAAGGAATTGCCAGTAGCTGTCCCCCTTGCCAACTTGATCACCAGTCCATCTTCCACAGATCTTAAGACCAGTGAGTTGAACATCAACCATAAATCCTGAGTTGAAATAGTTCAACAGTGTTAGACCGAACATCCTTGGGGGCATTTCCCCATATGTTTTGCCTTCACGTTTCCTGTTTTGCTGAATTTGTTTTTCATAGTGCAGGGTGGACTGTATTTAAGAACATGTGTGTTTAAGTTGTACGTGTCCTGGCAGTGAAAAACTCCTAAAGTCATTATTCATGGTTGAAAGGCCTGTCTCGTAGACTGACGATTACTCGAAGAAAAGCAACGGCGGCACAGAGGGAGAACGCCGTTTGACTAAACACAAGTTCAGCTAGAAAGCTGGCATGAATGGCATCAAGTAAGTGGGAATTAGGCACGCAATGCCCATTGGGCTAAAAGGGCTTCAGTCCCCCCCCTCGTGTGTGTCAGCCCGGGCCGAGAAAGCTTCCCGGTCTCACACACACACAGACACACCAGAGTAAATCACAGGTCTTTAAAAGACCATTTGCTTGTTAATGAGGCTTTGTTTTCTCCCCACCCCTTCTTAGAGCCCCTGCACCTCCATTCTGCCTATTGCTGGAAGAATTAGCACCCCCGAAATGTTTTTTTATCCCCCCCGAAATTTGGCTCTAGTCGCGCCTCTGTTAGAAATGCATTTTAAGCTGGAAGATGTACTAGCTCCGGCTGGATGTGGGATACAAGCAATGAGAAGGAAAGTCAGGAATTCTATCAATATGGAGATTTTCTGTATATATTTTACAGGCTGCAACATTGTTACCAGTGAGTCAGGAAGTCTTTACCCTTGTTCGATAGATGGCGGAAAGGACAAATAAGCTGTTAAACGGGTCTGAGTTAACGTTCAGGCAATTGCAATAATCAAGTAAATAAACAGTGAAGCATGAATATGACGGGATTCCGACATACTAAATATTTGTCTCCTTGAAAAATAGCGAGGAGAGTGAAAAGCGAAGTGTCATTTTGCGATACAAATTCAATTTGTGAAGAACGGAATTGGAGATACAAGAAGTGAGAAGCCTTCATAGCACAACAAAAATACAAGCCTCACAACTGACTTTACTTGGAAAAGGTATGGAGAAAGAAGCAAAAAGGCCTTGATTTTCTAAAATAAGTTTTTATGAAAGAAGATTTTAACTTTGCACAGTATTGTGAATTGAAACAAGTTTATTTCTTTATTTTTCAGTTAAAAACTGACCTTGGTCCTGAAGAGACCTCAAATAGTGGATGTTGAAATTAGTCGACTTTTTCTGTAAATAGGGAGTTGAATAAATCAAATGTAATCTCTTATGGGCAACCAAATGACTGTGATAGGAGTCCCGTATAGTCGTTAACTGATAGAACCTCTGGTTATTGCGGGAATTTGAGTCATATCAAAAAAGTGAAATTAATATGGACTCTTTTTCGTCCTTTGAAAATTCCAGACTGGTTTTCACGTTTATTCAGTTTTTGTGTTAATTAAGCATTTGCCAAAAGGTGTTGTTTTGGAAAATGGTTGTTATGTGTAAATTAAATTTAAGAAACTCTTGTTTTTGAATGTGTTGTATGTGAAGTTGATATGATTTATGGTCCAAGGGCCCCTGATACCTTTGTTTTATGTGATCTAATGTGTTCGACATAAAGAATGTTCACGAAAGAATCAACAGATTGGGTAATAAAAACCAAGGTTCAAGGCAAACCATTGTGCATGCCATACTAATCTCTCAAATAGATTACTGCAATGTTCTATACCTTGGGGCTGCTAAAGGAAGCCTGCAGAAACTTCAAGGGATACATATTGCGGCAGTTCGCTTAGTTCTGAAACTGCCTCGAAGGTCGTCGATCTTGAACACCCTTGTTTCTCTCCACTGGTTGCCAGTGGGAAAAAGAAACATCTACAAGGGTATGTGCTACTACCACAAAATTCTAAAGGTCAACGGCCCCAAATTCTTGCTCCCTATGGTGCAACCCTACTTACCATCATGTAACTTAAGATCTGCCAGGGCAAATCCGGTGCAGGTAACTCGGGTGCAGAGGGTCAAGCTAGGGGCACATTCCTTTAGCCATTTGGCGGCTAAGATAGGGAACTCCCTCCCAATGCACATGAGAGCCGAACAGCGGAAAATTCGTATAAGACTTCAATCTTGGCTTTTTAAGTGGGCTGAAAATGTCTCTTGATGACCACCCATGTTCCTCTCCTCCTCTGGTCAGGTCAAGTCTTAGCACAGAGACACACCGCTGGGAGTAAGCACACACTTTATGAAATGCTTTATTTATTTAATTAGGAGAGGTGTTTGGTAACAAATGTCTGTAGAAGGTGAGGAGAGTGGGGAGCGGTTGCACCTTGAACCCAAATCGTGATTTGCAAACATTCTAGTCTAAAGTGGCCTATCTTTCTTCCTGAAACTTAAACCATCATCATCATAAACTTTATTTCAATCTCCAGGATCATAAAACTACAACACACATAAGTACATCACACAAAAGTAAATAGGCCTTATAGAAAAAGAAGAGATAAAACCCACATAAATATAAGCAAAGGGAGCTCACCAGTAGTCCCTTCAAAGATTGGAATAAAATTTGTTTAAAACCCTGGTTCAGAGGTATCAATACGTATATTTCATATTATCAGGCTTGAGTAACTCTGGTACTATAATCAAGTACGTGAATAACCTGTAGGAGCCTTACTAAGATGCAAAACACCACTCACGCACTTACGAGAAGGAATCCTATCAGTTCAGGTAGTAGTTACAAAATACAACATAACCACTTAGTCAAGAATCAATTCATTAAAAGCCCATCATTTAAAATGCAGAAGGAAAGTAGACAAGATCCTCATACTGAACACACTCAACAAAGAACAATGGATTGATATAGAGCTTCTACTTGAGGCGATGTCGTAAACACTAGCAGCAAAGCACAAACTTAAGAGAGTTCCAATAAAAAGTTCCATTATAAAAAACACAACTGTCTTTTAAAAATTGTACAAAGATCAAGGAAGTGCAACAACAGTGCACATAAATAGCCTATTAATTAATCTCAGTACAGAATGAGCATTGCGATTACAGCATATGTCTATCAATTTACAAAAAGAAACCCCGAAGCCCATGTTCTACAAAGGGGACCTATCTTTGAAACTTAAACCATATTCAATAGGATACTGAATTGCTATAGGCATTACCTGTGTGGCATACAATGAAACACATTATTATAAGACAGTGAAGACACCACACAGTAACACTCTGCCACCTCGTAGGTACTGCTGACATCCAGGAAGAGACACAGCCTCATATCGAATTGTTTACTCAGAGCTTGATAGGTCTCACAAATGACCACAAAAATCAATATACACTGTACTTTCCAACAGCAATAAAAACTGCTAATATTAACAAGAGATATTTAAATGTATTTTATTACAGTATAATATAGCGCTTTGCCGTCACACACTGTGTCATTAAGGCATTATGCACTTCATAGTTGGTTTAATTGTATGTGCGCACTCATAAATCAGCCTGAATATTGTTACTAACACTTTCTCCTTTCCATGCAGTGATAGATTTTCCATTCTAAACTCCATCTCAGTTTTCATATAAACTCTTGCCATTTGTCAGATGTTCTGTACCAGACCAAATAAGGCACGAAATTGGCATTCCTTTCAATATTTTCAAACACACATCTCTTGTTTGAGTCCTCATTCTGAACTGATAACCTTTAACACATGGGATGTGGTCTAGAAATGATGCATGTGGTCTATGATGCTGCTCCATCTCCTCTGTACATTACACGGGATGCTTATTTTCGTGCAATAACATCAAAATCGCTTAACAAAAAACGTTAAATTAACATAGAACAGGAATACACACACCAATGAAAAGACGCAGAACTTGAGAAAGAAACGAAGGGGCACAGGATTAACATAAGGAATTGCGATTTCTCAATAGTGATTGTTAAGGAATTGCTATTTAGGAATCGCAATTCCTTATGCATGTAGGAATCGATAAATAAATTGCGATTCCCACACATTCCCTATTAGCGAATCGCAAATTGTGATTTTCTAATAGGGAATGCCATCCCACCATAGGAATGAATGGGAAACCATTCGCAATTTGCGATTACCAAATAGGTAATCGCAAATTGTGCTTGCAATTTCAAGGGTGCTAGGGAGCCAAAAGACCACCCTGATACACCCCCATAATTGTCATGTGTGCACATTTGGCGCAAACATATGACTCAAGGGCATGCGTGTACGCCACATGGCACTTAGGGGCCCATTAGGAAGGCGGGCGATCCGCCCGCCATCTTGCCAAGAATCACCCCCCCCACATTAGGATGGCTGAGAGGTCCACGGCAGACGGGAAGACTGTCCCCCGCTTTTCCACCGGTCGACTCGTCATCCGGGCGGAAAACATGTATAATATGGTGGTGGTGTCTGCAAGACACCGCCATCCATTTTATGATGATGGCAGAGATCAGCCTTTCCATGGCGGCAACGGCATACGGTCTCTGCATTTGGGGGCCCGTTGCAGGCCCCCAGGGTGTTGGGGGGATGGGAGTGCACATGGGGGTACCTATGGTACCCCCCTGCATTTGCATGCACAAGCTGGCAGGTACCGCACGGTGCCTGTCACGTTGTGCATGCAAATTCCTTAATGCAAAGTAGCATTTTGAGAATTCTTCTTTCATTGGATTTAGGGAACCGTAAATAACGATTCCCTAACTGCATTAGCAAAATAGGTAATCGCAAATTTTGCAATTACCTATTTTGCAAATGGCTTTGGGCTTGATGCATCCCAAACGGCTAATTACCGGCCCGTTTGCGACCGGTAATTAGCTTGATGCATGTGCCCCCAAGTTGTATATAAGTGTGGGTGTAAATGAATAAAGAAGAAACACACAGCAAAGAGACAGAAACACTATACAAAACAAATTCAGGCAACAGGTAATACAGACCAACTGAAAGAAACTGCTAGAAACCTGAAAGAACAGGATGAAGATAATAAAAAGAAGCTTAAAAACAGAGATACAGAAACATTCAGCAACAGATATAGAACAAAAACTGAGTTGGACAAAGAGAGACAGGGATATTTGGAAAAGGCAAATACATTTGCATAAATAAAAGCATGAGACAAAGAGCTGGAAATGCTGGCAGACGTAAGAAGAGATCAAAGATGTAAAAAAAAATTTAAAAGAGACAGAAAGAAAAAAATGATTGAGAAAATGATGTATCACAGAGAGACACAATGACAGGTGGCAAAATAAAATGACCAGAAGAAATACTGGAGCAAAGGAGACACAAAGTAAGACAAAAAGAGGTCAATGGGAAAAACAAAAAGTACAGGAAAAGAAAATAACATGTTGTATAAGGAAGGTGATTAATGGTAATTTGGAGGTGGGCGAGCTACTGGAAGCTCGAGCCAGGCTTGAGCCTAAAGCCTGGCTGTGGCTCAATGCGAGGTCCTTGATAGAGTGAAAAGTTGCTTTTTTATTTGAAGGGATGCATTATAACCATGGCTAGTCCACACCCACATATAATCTGTTGTCATATTAACATTATGGTATTAGAAAGTAAATTGTAAAAATGTGTAAGTGAAGTGCTAAATATTTCCTTCATGCAAGCAAAGAATTAATGTAGTAAGTATACGTATTTAGATTAATCATATACGTGTGAAGTGTATTCATGACTAATGAACTTTTCATATAAAGGCTCATATAATGTGTGTATATTAATGACTAATACATGCTTGTACTTTAAATGTGTGCACTGTTCTTATGTTAGCTGAATTTGATAGACCTAACTTTCGTTTCTCCCTGTTTGCTCATAAATTGACACTGTTAATTAGGGTTTATGTGTTTGTGGAATATTGTTCTTTTCACGTCTCAGTTGCATGTGCAAGAATTTGTCCTCATTAGTTAGAATAACGTCTTTATTTCAGAAGTTAGTTAGACAGAAAGGAGAGGATGCCTTTGAACAAGCGGAGCTGATAATGAAGGAGGATGTCTTCTGTGTCTGGAAAGGCTTGGGAACCAAGGTCATCGAGCAAGAGTTTGGATGTATTGTTACTTCATGGAAAGTTACCTGCAGAGAGGTGCACAACTGGATGAGGCAGTCAAGTGATGTAATTTGGGGTGTGATTTTAGACTTTTGTATTGGGGATAGGGACAGAGCCAAAGGGGCTTCTGCCTTACCTGGAGACGGGAGAGCATCTTAGAACGAGCTCTGTAGCTTTACTCAACCCATTCAACGTGAGTGAGCTTCTTAGGAAGTCTTCACATGCTGACACCTTTTTGGGAGCTTGCCTGGGGAATGCTAAGTAGGGAAGTCATGATAGAAGTAGTGTAGGTACAGATAATGCTTTTGCTTATTACCCACCAATGAAGAAGGCTCTTGAATCTTGATTTAGTTTCTATAATCATTTGTGTACTGGCTTTGGAATTGGTTATTCTGTGAATGTTGCACTGCTTACATTTTATTCGTAGGTTTGGTTTTGTATTAGTCTCCATGTATCTTTACTTGCTTGTTGTGAGGTGTTTTAATGTCCACCTGTTCTTGGCTTTAATATAAATATACAGAAATTTGGATTGGGAGACTGTGCTCCTTAAGGGTCATGGGAAAAGTTAAAGTATAATTGGCTAATGATTTTCCGCCCCTCCACACTTGCAAAGCACGCAACAAAGACCATCGCCCGAAGGTTCCAAGGTAAGTCTAGAACGTGGAACCCGGCTCCATCATCCTCTTGGAACCTTAAAGCTATTGAGAGCCAACCTTTCATGTGGCTTATCTAACTAGCTCCCTCTACCCATGCGGGGTTAGGGCCAGAGTTGCCGACTGTGAAAGTGGGCAACCAGGTTCGATTTTGTCGTTGGCTCAACACCCTGTGATTCTGGGCAAATCACTTTATCACTGTATGCCTATATGCATATGCCTATATGCCTCTACAGTATATATATATATGCCTATACAGTCCAGCCCAAACTGTGAAGCCAGGTCCTCCCTGGACCAGAAACAAGCATCCTAGGACTGGTTTCGGGGTTTCACCCCCCTTCAGCCAGGATAGCTTGATTCCAGTGGCACAGTGAGCCCAGGACCCACGTCTGAGCATACCTGACGCACTTAGGGCGAGAAAGCAAAAGACACACAATTGATGGACTGAATGCATAACAAATCTAAACATTCACCCCCAGTCAAGAGATCTGGGTTAAATTCATAATTCTTTTGCTAACCATGCCACCCCAGTTTAGACCTGGCCATATGCAAATCAGTCTTGACCATGTGCCTCATGGGAACAGTCCAGCCCGAACTGCCAAGCCAGGTCCTCCCTGGACAGGAAAAAAGCATCCTACGGTTACATAAAGAATATTTCCTTGCCTCAGCTCTAACTTGGTTCTTCTTGCTAATATGTTGGCTCGCCCACCTCTATGGGAAATTGCATATATCTACA
The DNA here is from genome assembly GCF_964204655.1 of Triturus cristatus. Taxonomy (NCBI): domain Eukaryota; kingdom Metazoa; phylum Chordata; class Amphibia; order Caudata; family Salamandridae; genus Triturus; species Triturus cristatus. The sequence goes on from NC_140593.1 coordinate 942,412,313, forward strand.
AGTATATTTATGCCTTTTCATCCCAGACCATATTGCAAAATATTTATTCGCAAACTGCTGACAAGAGTTTAATCAAATGTCATATTTTATTCACAGGTTCTATGTGATAGGGTGAGATTAAAGTCAGGGGCAAGGACAAACCACAGCAAGTGTAATGCAAGAAAGATCAAAAAAACTGGTGACAGTAATTGGACAGCAGACTCAAGGAGGACACTGAAACAGGCATAGGAATAAAACTCATCACTGGGTTATTGAAATGAGCAAAACAGATGGCTACACATCAGATGAGGGACGCTAAATTATAGATTTCATAAAGTAGTCACATGCCTTCAAGTATGCAATATTTTGTTAGGGTCCTCTCAGAACCTGAATTATATGTTCATGGGACTACTGCACCTAAGTTTTGGCACCATAAATGTTATCTATCAAAGATCCTCAGTTGCCAATTCTAAAGACAACACAAACTGTACCTACCTAAAGAACATCAAAACTCGAGGGAATAAAGGAATGTTAATTCCATTCGATTAGAATATCTGTATAATTGATTCGAGTAAAATGGTGGCTCCTGCCAGGTATCTCAGTTGTTACCACTCCCCAGCAAATGAATGCAAGAATAATAGACACATCTAACAATCTAAAGGGGCATAATCTAACTGGGAAGGTGGTGATATCTAGGGTTCATCATTTTGTAGTGGCCTGTCCAAATAAAGGGGAATGGCTATTGGAGGTTCCTTAAAAGCAGCATCCCATACATTTGCAAGTTGGCCTCCATGCTGTGGCGATGCCAATCTACCCATAATGGAATCCACAACCAACAGCATCTAGAGGCCACAATACTCTCCTGCCTCCTTCTCAGAATCTTAAATCCACCACCACGGTTTGTGTCTTGACAAGACAACAAAATCTCTGAACAAGACTATTAAGTTAAAGAATAATAGTCTACCTACATATACAAGTGTTTCTGAGAGACAGATGCAATAACTCTTCCTTTAGATTTACTTGTGCGTCATTATGTCAACGCTGACCTTAACACCACTACATTAACCAGATCCTTTGACTTTTTTCTCTTTTGATATATTTCATTTAGATTTAGATCACAAACCGTATCTGAGCTAAAAAAATAATGGGCCAGACATAGTGGGACAAGACAATTTAATGTGTAGGATTCCTTGTTAAGCCACTTAAGGCAGATGTAGTGCTAGAGGCACTCTTGTGGTCTGACACCCTGTGATGACCTTTGCCTTACATTATTTTAACTGACTTTGGTGTGTTATTTTACCCTAGCCTGAATGTACGATGTCCTGCATATGCCTGTTTCTTTTAAAAGTTTCTTTCTTGTAATCTTGCAGTCTTTCAGTGGGACCTGTCACGGAGTAGGACAGCCTTGCCAAGAACAGAACGTGAGAGATGTGGAATGAACTTTTTGGTCTCGAAGTGCAGTGTTCTGAGCAGTAATGCACAAATGTGCTCGGTGGTGTACATTGAGAGCTGAAGTATGTGAATCTATAAGTAGTTGTGTACAAATGTGCTTTGTGTTGTACATTGATAAGTATTATGAAGTTCTTACTATTGGCTTTGACATGGCCTCATGTCATCCTGTTTTCTGACTCTGCCTTGCTTGAGCTTTTTTTGCGTGCACAGCAGCGCTTGCAAGTTGTTTGGGTTAATCATATTCAAGGATTGTTTTGTAAGAGATTGTTTAATGTACCCTTGAAGGCTTTTCTGAGATTCGTCAATATAAAGGTTGGAACATGCAAGATTGCAATTATAGCTGAAAAAACTGACTTTTTTCACACATTTTTGTGTGGGAAAGTTGTGGCATCACCGGGCTCACTCAAATTTCCCACCTCCCAGCGTTCCCCTGGGTCTCCCGGTAAAAATGGTGCATCACTTGTGTGGGAGGCCAAAGTACCCACGACAGGCAAGGGCCCAAAACGTAGTGATGCGACATCAACATTGCCTATCCCAAAAAAATTTGGGGAAATTTGAGTGAGCCCGGTGATGCCACAACTTTCCCACACAAAAATGTGTGAAAAAAGTGATTTTTTCAGCTAAAATTGTGGTTTGCAGGGGATTCTGGGTAAGGAAACGTTGGGGGATCCACGCAAGCCATAACTCCCTGGAAGCCCCCGGGTATCTAGTTTTCAGAAATGTATGGGTTTGGTAGGTTTCCCTAGATGGCCGCCGAGCACCGGGCCAAAAACCCAGGTGACCCCCCTTGCAAAACCAGGTGGTTTTGAGATAGGCAATTTTGATGTCACCTCACTATGTTTTGGGCCCTTGCCTGTCGCGGGTACTTGGGCCTCCCACACAAGTGAGGCACCATTTTTACCAGGACACCCAGGGGAACGCTGGGAGGTGGGAAATTTGAGTGAGCCCGGTGATGCCACAACTTTCCCACACAAAAATGTGTGAAAAAAGTGATTTTTTCAGCTAATATTGAGGTTTACAGGGGATTCTGGGTAAGGAAATGTTGGGGGATCCATGCAAGCCATACCTCCCTGGAAGCCCCCGGGTGTCTAGTTTTCAGATATGTATGGGTTTGGTAGGTTTCCCTGGATGTCCGCCGATCACGGGGCCAAAAACCTAGGTGACCCCCCTTGCAAAACCAGGTGGTTTTGAGATAGGCAATTTTGATGTCACCTCACTACGTTTTGGGCCATTGCCTGTCGCGGGTACTTGGGCCTCCCACACAAGGGAGGCACCATTTTTACCGGGAGACCCAGGGGAACGCTGGGAGGTGGGAAATTTGAGTGAGCCCGGTGATGCCACAACTTTCGCACACAAAAATGTGTGAAAAAAGTGATTTTTTCAGCTAAAATTGAGGTTTGCAGGGGATTCTGGGTAAGGAAACGTTGGGGGATCCATGCAAGCCATACCTCCCTGGAAGCCCCCGGGTGTCTAGTTTTCAGAAATGTATGGGTTTGGTAGGTTTCCCTAGATGGCCGCCGAGCACCGGGCCAAAAACCCAGGTGACCCCCCTTGCAAAACCAGGTGGTTTAGAGATAGGCAATTTTGATGTCACCTCACTACGTTTTGGGCCCTTGCCTGTTGCGGGTACTTGGGCCTCCCACACAAGTGAGGCACCATTTTTACCGGGAGACCCAGGGGAACACTGGGAGGTGGGAAATTTGAGTGAGGCCGGTGATGCCACAACTTTCCCACACAAAAATGTGTGAAAAAAGTGATTTTTTCAGCTAAAATTGAGGTTTGCAGGGGATTCTGGGTAAGGAAACGTTGGGGGATCCATGCAAGCCATACCTCCCTGGAAGCCCCCGGGTGTCTAGTTTTTGGAAATGTATGGGTTTGGTAGGTTTCCCTAGATGGCCGCCGAGCACCGGGCCAAAAACCCAGGTGACCCCCCTTGCAAAACCAGGTGGTTTTGAGATAGGCAATTTTGATGTCACCTCACTACGTTTGAGGCCCTTGCCTGTCGCGGGTACTTGGGCCTCCCACACAACTGAGGCACCATTTATACCGGGAGACCCAGGGGAACGCTGGGAGGTGGGAAATTTGAGTGAGCCCGGTGATGCCACATCTTTCCCACACAAAAATGTGTGAAAAAAGTGATTTTTTCAGCTAAAATTGAGGTTTTCAGGGGATTCTGGGTACGGAAACGTTGGGGGATCCACGCAAGTCATACCTCCCTGGAAGCCCCCAGGTGTCTAGTTTTCAGAAATGTATGGGTTTGGTAGGTTTCCCTAGATGGCCGCCGAGCAACGGGCCAAGAACTCAAGTGACCCCCCTTGCAAAACCAGGTGGTTTTGAGATAGGCAATTTTGATGTTACCTCACTACGTTTTGCGCCGTTTCCTGTCGCGGGCACTAGGCCAACCCACACAAGTGAGGTACCGTTTTTCTCGTAAGACTTTGGGGAACGCGGGGTGGGTGGAAATTTGTGGATCCACGCAGATTCCGGAACTTTCCACTACAGAAATGTGGGGAAAATGTGTTTTTTTTGACAATTCTTTAGGTTTGCAAGGGATTCTGGGTAACAGACCCTGGTGGGAGGCAGTCAAGTCACCCCATCCTGGATTCCCCTGGGTGTCTAGTTTTCAAAAATGTATAGGTTTGCTAGGTTTCCTAAGGTGCCCGCAGAGCCTTGGTTAAAAAACTAGAGCTAGGCACTTTGCCAAAAAGGGTAAATTTTCACTGCGATATTGAGTTGTGACCACGTTGCGTTTTGCGCCGTTTCCTGTCGCGGGCACTATGCCTACCCACACAAGTGAGGTACCATTTTTATTGGGAGACTTAGGGTAATTCAGATTTGTAAAGGAACTGTTGTTATCTATTGACTTTTGATGCATTTCTACCTTCCAAATGAAAGACATTGTGTAAAATATAAGTCATTCTAAAAAATGACTGATAATTCTCATGCTAGTATGAGTATTCCCAATTTCTGAAATGTGCAAATATCTACTGTTTCTAAACTCTATATTTTGTTCCCATTTCAGAAATACATAGGTGTCTTTCATACCGATTTTTCCATGTACACATTTTTACAGAATAATTACTATATACCCGGCACATAATAAAAAACCATTGCAAGTTGCTGCTCAGTTTTTGGCTCTGGGCTCGTCGGGTTCTTGGTGAACCTACAAGTCCTATATCTCCCCACAACCAGTAATGTCCAGCGGATGCAACAGTATATTGCTTTCAAAGAGCTGTCATAATTAGAAGAAGTTACAGGTGAAAACGTTGACACAAAAGGCTGTTTTTTTTCAACTAATTTTCAATTTATCCTATATTTAACTGTTTGTTTCTATAAAAAACCTTGATGGATCTACACAAATGACCCCTTGCTGAATTCAGAATGTTGTCTTCATCTCGAAAATGTATAGCTTTCCAGGATCCATTATTGCTTTTGTACCCATTTCTGCCATTAACTGGAAGGAGGTCAAAAGCACAAAAAATAGAAAAAATAGGCTATGTCCCAGAAAAATGCCAAAACTGTGTAAAAAATGTTGGGTTTCTGACAAAAGACTGGTATCCCCGAAAAGCTGGGAAAATGGTGATTTCAACCCCACAAACCCTTTTTTGATAACATTTGCAGGGAAAAACCCAGATGCTTTCATTTGCAGCCCGTTTTACCAATTTTTCCGAAAAAAAAAAAAAAATTGCTGTATTTTGGCTCATTTCTGTGACCCCTCCAGGGGAATCCACAAACCCTGAGTACCTTTAGAATCCCCATGATGTTAGAAGAAAAGGACGCAAATTTGGCATGGATATCTAATGTGGTCAAAAAGTTACAGGGGCCTAAGCGCGCACTACCCCAAATAGCCAAAAAAAAGGCTTGGCACAGGAGGGGGAAAAGGCCTGGCAGCGAAGGGGTTAACCGCCTTCCTGATCCCCCCGGCCCCCAAAGTCCTGATTCCTTTTTCTGGCTATTAGGGGAAATTCGTTCTTAGGGCTCCATATATTGTTTTCCACATAAGGAATCCACACCAAATTTGTGTATATTTTTTTTAAAACATCCAGGAGATTCTAAAGGTTCCCAGAGTTTGTGGATTGCCTTGGAGGGTACCAGGAAAATAGGCAAAATAAAGCTACATGTTGAGTTTTGGGGGAAAAATAGGAAGAAATTGCTCCTGATAAAAGTGTCTGGGTTTTTTCATAAACATGGCATCAACGAATGGTTTGCTTTGCTAAAGTCGCCATCTTCACAGCTCTCAAAAACAAACAGAGCTGAATAAAGAAAAACTATTTTTTTTCCACTGTTTGGCATTTTTCAAAGTTGTAGCCCATTTTCCCTATTTTTTGTGCTAGCAACCTACTTCCATTTTGTGGTGGAAACCAGTGTAGAACCCAAGGGTGAACCAGAAAAGCTATAGATTTCTGAAATGTAGTCAAATTTTAAATTTCAGCAAGGGGGTCATATGTGTGGATCCCTTCACGTTTTCCCAGAGAAAACTGCTGAAACAAAGAAATATTGAAAATGAGCATGAAAATGGACCATTTGTGACAACATTTTCATCTGTAACGTTTTGTCATGATGGCTATATTACAAAAGCAATATACCATTACGTTTGCTAGACCCTTCTGTTAATGAGGAACATAGGGTTTGTAGGTTGTCCCAGAACGCAATGTACCCAGTGCCAAAACTGAGATGCACCGTACATTGGTTTTTAATTATGTACCGAGTATAGGCCAATTCATTATTGAAAAATGTACAATGAAAAATGAGTATGGAGGAAAGTTATGTTTTTCTGAAATGGGCACAAGATATGGAGTTTCGGAGCAGTGGTTATTTATACATCTCTGAATTTGTGGGTACCCATACTAGCATATAATATGGAGGGTATTTTTCAAAATGTCTTCTTTCTTACGCACTGGCTTACATTTGAAGGCAAAAATACAGCAAAATCCAATTGATAATACCAAATGTACTACTATTTTATTTTCTCACATGTCTTCTGATAAGAATGGTAGCTTACTTGTGTGGGTAGGCATAGTGCCTGTGACAGGAAATAGGCCAAAACACAACATGGATGCACCACATTTTTCCACTGAACTCTCACTGTTTTTCTAATGTTGGTAGCTGTGGATTTTGGGCCATAGCTCAGCTAGCACCTAGGGAAACCTAGCAAACGTGCAGATTTTTTAAAACTAAACTCCTGGGGGAATCCGAGGTGTGGATGACTTGCATGCAGAAGCTTGGTTGGGCCTTGAGGCCTGATGCGACCTGCAGGGCTACGACTGCGTGTGCGTCCCTGGGACAGTCAATGCTGGCCCGAGGGGTTGCTTTCCCCAGCGGACAGCCGGTAGAGCTCATTCAGTGTGATCCTGCTCCTGGGGCAGAGCACATGGCCTACGGTGGGTCAGTGTACCATGCCATGAACCTCCTTGGATTATGGCGACCTGCTGCAGCCTGGTGGACGGGGGCGGTTGTGGCGGACTAGAGACTTACTTGATGGATCCTGAGTGGGGCGTGCTGAGTCAGAGCTGCGAGGGGTGCCCTTCTTTTCTCAGTGAGTCCGATTGACTTTGGAGACAGCAAAGCCACCGGGGATTGCGGGGTCTGCCATGTGGGGCACTTGGACCTACTCACCTGATCATCCGGTCCTGCAGGGCCCCTGAGCTCAATGGGTGACCAGTGGCTCTGGATCTACCTCCCTCCTAGGTTTGCTGGGACTTGGCTGCTGATCCCCTGTGGACACAAAACTCCTAGATGCAAGATTGGCTTTGACCTCACCCTCTGTGCAGACTGTGAATTAATACAGAGTCTAGGGGGAACTTCATTGGCAGCAATGCGTGGGGCCTTATGATGTAAGGCTTGGGGTTCACTGATAGACCATCGATGCCCAAAATATCCCCATACACAAATATCGATGCATAAATATCGATGTAAAAAATATTGACATCCTATATTTAAAATTGTAAGTACAAAAATATAGAAACTAAAATATTGATGTAAAAAATATAGGTGTACAAAAGATCGATGTAAAAAATATTGACATCCTATATTTAAAATTGTAAGTACAAAAATATAGAAACTAAAATATTGATGTAAAAAATATAGGTGTACAAAATATCGATTTTTTTATTTAAATAAAAATAATGTGAAATATAATAAATAATAAAATTAACTTAAAAAATTATTTAGATTTAATATACATTTCACCACATATAATAAAATGTATTTAATTTAAAAAATATTTAAACATACATATATAAAATCTAATATATATTCATCTATCTCTTTTAAAACAATTAATAAACTAATACTTTGTTTTATAATTTTATAAATATATAACAATTTACAAATAAATACTAATGATTCCGGCCGCAAAACGAACCGACCGACACGGACCCGGACTGAATACTGACCGACAAGGACCAGCGGCATACGACCCGTGCAGTACGATGCAAAGCGAGTGAATTACAACCGACACGTACGGAATACAGGCCGTACGACCGAGCCGGAGTGAAAATAGTGATCCAGCCGGAAAACCGACGCGATTTTCACCGACCGACACGAACCCGGAATGAACCCGACTGACCCGTACCCACGATGTACGATTAGCGCAGTACGATGCAATGCGTGTAAAACCAAACCGACTCGCACGGAGACCAAGCCGCACGACACACGCACAGACAACCCGGCACACAAGCAATAGAGACCGCCGCGAATGACGGGTACCAAACACAGAAGGCAGGCAGCGTGAACGAGGCGGAGAAACCCGCACGAGACAACAGCAGCATCCGTTTCCGTCACATGAACGTCTCCTTCATGCCTACAAAAGACAAAGGAAAAAAGACAAAAAAAGGACCAAACAAGCAATGACTAAGCCAATAAATACCTCCCAAAAAAATGTGACAAAGACACACCCACAACTCCAACTATATAAAGGACTACAATCACTACCATCACCCTTGCAAACAGGAGACACAGCCAGCAGCAAACACCAGTACACAGCAACCACAGACACACTCACAACTCACCCATCACACAACTCACACACCATCAGCACCTCATACAAAAGCACACACACATACACACAGCAAAACCAACACCAAACCAACATCACTTGCACCCTCACACACACATCCCCCACCACCACCACCCATCACCATGCCTCCAAAGAAGAATCCAAAGTTCACAGATAGTGAGTTAGAAGTGCTGGTAGATGAGATCATCAGAGTAGAGCCACATTTGTTTGGTACATTGGTTCAAAGGACCCCCATATCACAGAAAACCAAGATGTGGGCGAGGATTGTAGACAAGGTGAACGCACAAGCACCAACATTGCGCACAAAGGACGATATCCAGAACCGGTGGTATGACGTGCGCAGGAGGGTCACGAAACTCATCGAGAAAGATCACGCCTTGAGTCAGCGCACCAGCGGTGGCCCTCCTGCCAAACCAGTCTACTTCAGGACCTGGGAGGAGAAGGTGCGGGACATCCTACCACCAGAGAGCGTCCATGGCCTAACAGACATCCCAGAGCCTGGTGAGTACACAAACAACATACCCAAGATTGTGTGGCAAGGCGACAGTGAAACCATGCACCGCAAGCAAAGCTACACTAACCAATAGATAATCAACCCAAGATGTGTATGCCAGTCACACAAACACAATACCTGCCATCTCATAGTGACTGGGGACTGTGTCATGACATGCACCAATCTAAAAACAAATAGAGCAAGCCAGTGGCACTAAGCCAAATATACCCAGCCAGACAGTTTGACACCCCAAACACACCACCTCACAGTGCAGCTGACTGTCAGGAAGGAATAGTGGGGATGCAGGTGAAGTGAGTGTAGCCAAAAGCATGATGGGGCCTGTAGTCACAGATAATGCCCCCCCTCCTGATAGGCCCATCAAGACCCCTCTGAAACATGCCCACATCACAGGGAGTGGAAAATGACTGACAAGATGGCTGACACTGGGTCCTGCTGTGGGGAGCACAAGGCCCTGCTAGGGCTTGTGTGCAAATCAGAAGCAGGACACCACTGACTGACATCCTGAAAGACAACTTGCACGCCCTACAATGGAAGCACGGTTCATGATGGGAAGGAGGACTGACAGCCCTGACCATACTACTCAGCATGGGGAGACATCCCCCCAACACAAACTCTGCACAACTCACCGGGTACAATGCATTGACACACACCTCATTGAAATATCAGCAAAAGATACCCCGTACTGGGTGCTGGTGTGTGAAGCACAGGGGCTCACTTGGGACTTGTAGCCAAACAAACACCAGGATTTCACAGTCAGCCATCTTGCCATTGCTGTCACAGACCCTCACAGGGAAGCAGAGTCAAGAGGGAGGAAGCATGGGCATTCTGGGAAGGGGGGTGTAGCCAATAGTCTGATGGGAGTCACAGTCACAGACAACCTACACCCACCCACATGGCCCAGCAAGATCAAACTGAAACATACTCGCCTCGCAGGGAGTGGGAAGGGACTGACAAGATGTCTGACACTGGGCTCTGTTGTGGGGAGCACAAGGCCATGCTGGCAAATGGCCAACATCATACATCAGGACTACACAGTCAGTCATCTTGCCATTGCTGTCACACCCCCTCACAGGGAAGCAGAGTCAAGAGGGAGGAAGCATGGGCATGCTGGGAAGGGGGGTGTAGCCAAGAGTCGGATGAAATCGCAGTCACAGACAACCTACACCCACCCACATGGCCCAGCAAGATCAAAATGAACCATACTCGCCTCACAGGGAGTGGGAAGGGACTGACAATACGTCTGACACTGGGCTCTGTTGTGGGGAGCACAAGGCCATGCTGGGACTTGTAGCCAAACAAACAACAGGATTTCACAGTCAGCCATCTTGCCATTGCTGTCACACCCCCTCACAAGGAAGCAGAGTCAAGAAGGAGGAAGCATGGGCATGCTGGGAAGGGGGGTGTAGCCAATAGTCTGATGGGAGTCACAGTCACAGACAACCTACACCCACCCACATGGCCCAGCAAGATCAAACTGAAACATACTCGTCTCACAGGGAGTGGGAAGGGACTGACAAGATGTCTGACACTGGGCTCTGTTGTGGGGAGCACAAGGCCATGCTGGCAAATGGCCAACAACAAATCAAACTCTGTCTGTGACAAGCTGGGAAAAAGCAGTGTGCAGGCAGGCATCTGTTTGAAAAGTAGAAAATGTCATGTTTGTGAACCAACGATGCATGTAGAAAAATAAATCACATTGTGTGTCTCTTCCAAACACAGGTCGTGCTGGGCACCCAGCACCAAATGACGAGGATACCCAGTCCCAGACTCTGGTGGACACTGAGCTCTCTGGTCTGACTCTCTCACTGTCCTCTTCAGATGACGACGACCAGCCTGACCCCTCCGGTGTGAGCCATCATGCAGCACCAGCAGCAGCAACATCTGCCCCCCCTGTACCCACGCCTCCAGCATCTGGACACCGACCGGGCACCCCCACCAACACGGACAGACCAAGGACAATCAACACCCACAGCTACAGCCAACACCACCAGCAACACCACCCAAGGGGTCCCAGTGTCACCCGTGCGTACCGCCGCTGGTCCTGCCGTGTGGAGAGGGGTGCTGGGAGGGGTGGGAGGCACAGAGCACGCCTTGCAGAGGGGTCTGGACTTCATGATGACCCCCAACTGGCACGCATCGTAGATGCGTACCAGGATAGCACCGGAGGATTTGGCCAGGTAGTGGGGATCCTCATGGACATGCAACACGAGCAGGTCGCCCACCATGCCCGCATAGAGGCCAAGTGGGATGACATCACTGCGGTGCATTGGGACATACTACAATGCCTCCGCCAGATCAACACAAATCTCTCCACACCCCCCTGCTGTGTGCCCACAACATCTGTCACAACACCATCTGCCAGCGCCACAGGGAGGGCGGAGGACTCTGATGGAGAGTCCCCCGCACTGCAGAGGCCTGCACATGAGGATCCCACCCCCCCCCCGGAAGAAGAGGGGTCGTCCGAAGAAGGACATGTGAGAGGCAGATGTCCCAGCACATCCCCCAGGGCCTTCAAACCTGTTCTGGACAATGTTCTTTGTGCGCAACCCGTTCACCTTGTCCATTCCCACACAACTCGCCCACATTACATGGAGGGTTCATGTTGGGCCAATGTAGCAGACGACTGTGGACTTTACTCTGGACATTTCATCTACCAGCACTTCCAACTCCAATGTGAACTTTGGATTCCCAAACCACTGTACAGCACCCACCATCCTGTGCACTTCACTCACACATGTTTGTAAATAAACTCACCAGTACACCATACTTGCCTCTGTTGTGATTCCAACTTGTCATGTTCAGGGAGATGTCGATCTGCTACACAACACAGTGCATGCCAAATACTGCAACAATGTGACCAACGTAAGGTGAGTCATGAGGATGTGACACATGTGAGGGAGACACACCACTATGGCAACACAAAACATACTCACCATGTTACTCATCACACACAATGATGTTGACCTGAAACACATTGGCATGCACAGACACAACACCAAGCACAGTCAGTGGTAACAAGTCCACAGGTGAGGTAAGCAGATGTCACTCAGATGTGGGAAGACAGACAACACACATAACAAACCGTAGCACAGGTTCATTACACATCAGCAACACGTTTATTCCACAATAGTTGCACGGTAATTCTACATAACAGTGGATACACGCTCACAATGTTTTGGAGAATGGAAGTCCAGGGATGTGTGGTACATCAGTTGATGGGAATTGTCAACTTCCGCACTGGTGTTGGCTTCTGGGTGTTGGGGGTCAGCGTTGACCACACAACAGGCAAAGGACCCTGGGAAGGACAGACAAGATACAGTCAAAAGCACAGAAGAACAGGAGAGAAATGCAATACACATGCAAAAAACATGTTGCAAAACACCTACACAAACACTAATTAGCAGTACTACCCTATTGTGGAGTACACACCCCCTGAATGGACACATCACAGCACGCATCCATTCAAGTGGCACACAGACACACTCAGACAGCAACAGAGCTGGCTCAACACATTCCAGGCTACCTCCATACATTCACATAACAACACTGGAAACTCATATTCAGGTGAAGAAGTTGTTGATGAGCTGGGAGCGGACGTCACCATCATCTTCATCATCACTGGCATCTTGGCCCAGGCCGGGATTCTCCACAGGTGCCGGACGTTGGTCATCGTCTTCGTTATCCTGGATGAGAGGCACCTCCTTCCGCACCGCCATGTTGTGTAGCATGCAGCAGACCAGTATTATCTTGCACACCTTTGCAGGCTCATATGGGAGGGCCCCTCCGGTCTTGTCCAGGCAGCGAAAGCGGCTTTTCAGGAGGCCGAATGTCCACTCAATCATCCTCCTGCTCCGACCATGTGCCTCATTGTAATGTAGCTCGGCTGGTGTCACAGGGTTCCTGAGGGGTGTCAGCAACCACGCAATGTTTGGGTATCCAGAGTCACTTACACACACAAAAATGAACAAGTAGCTGAGTTTTGTAGAAGTGCGGAATACAACACTGACAAACACACACAATGAGAAACAGTCAGTACACACCGACAAGCCAGGCACGCTCAGCTGGCATCTGTGACATCAGCATTGCAATGTGACTACTCCTCATAATGTAGGCATCGTGCGCCGAACCAGGGAACCGTGCATACACATGTGTGATCAACATGTCAGCAAGAGAGACCACCAGAGCATTGATCGAATGGTAGTGCTTCCTGTTCCGGTATGCCTGCTCATGTTCCTGTGGTGGTATCAGGGCAACATGTGTCCCGTCAATGGATCCTATGATGTTTGGCAACCTCTCCAGTGTATAAAAGGCATCCTTAATTTCAGGGAGTTCATCTTGGCTCGGGAACTTGATATACAGGTTGAGGAATTGCAACATCCCCTCCAAGACATTGCGTAGCACCCGACTAAACATCGTTTGCGACATCCCACCAAAAGTAGCCACAGTGTACTGGAAGGTACCGATAGCAAAGAAGTGCAGGGCTGCCATCACCTTCACCTCTGGTGTCAGTGCTGTAGGGAATGTCCGGCCAGGTAGCAGATGTGGCGCCAACTGCTCCGCCAACTCCTCAATCAGTGGCCTGGTGAAGCGGTACCGCCTGATGCTGTCGCGTTCCTGCATGGTTGCAAGGTCTGGGAACGGACGATGGACAGCTGGTGCCCTGCAGTACAGAGATGCACAAAGGAAGATAGTCAGTACTTCCACCCATGTGGCCATGACCACTATCACATGCTAGTTCATGACATTACACAATGCACTGAGGTTTGTGCTGTTGGTCATGGACACATATGTCACCTACGAGACCACCACCTCATATCTCAATTCCAAATGAGTGCCATGTAGTGCAATGGGCTAATCATCTGGCTGTGTCACCCAACCTATGTGCTGCTGCAACGTTCAAAAAACACACCCCAGTGACAAATGAGGACTCATGTCTCCCAGGCATCACAGAGACCCAGGCTCCCTGTATTGCCACATCAACACAGCCATGGACATGGCATAGCACGTACACACCCCAAGGCAAGCGTAAGTCCCACTGGTAGTGGCCACTGTTGTTCCTGCCGGCCCTACATGTACGTCTCTTAGACACACACCTCATCAAGGTTGATGCATATACCACATGGATGTGGAGACTGTCACCCATTAGTAACATGTGATCAGACACATCTGAGATGCAACATGCACACAGACTGTGGGTGCACATCAGTATTGGGGCTACAGGTCTCACTGTGATGTACATGCCATCACCACCAGGACTCAGGGTGTATGTGACATGTCTTAAACATATCCAACCTGACACTGTGGCCTTCACTCATGCCCATTACTGTCCAATTGCACATCACAGTGGTAATGTGCACAACACACGAAGGACTCTGCCTCCATGTACAAGATAACAGCCTGGGAGTGGCTGCACAAAGTGCCAGACAAAAAACAGCTGTGGCCCCTTCAAACACCCAGGGAATGCAGCCTTACATGCCATGGGACACTGTGTGGCCAATGCTATAGTGTGGCAGGTGTGCGCAGGTGTCCATGGCCAGTATATGTGTGTTGCATCCGTATAACAGTCACAATAATGAGGTCCGACGCGGGTGCCAATGCGTACGCATTGCATGGTTCATGACCGAGCCGTGCGTACACCTTGTCATTGAATCCAATGAGGTCCGACGCGGGTGACAATGGGTACGCATTGCACGGTTCATGACCGAGCCCTGCGTACGCTTTGTCATTGAATCCAATGAGGTCCGATGCGGGTGACAATGCGTACGCATTGCACGGTTTATGACCGAGCCGTGCGTACGCTTTGTCATTGAATGCAATGAGGTCCGACGCGGGTGACAATGCGTACGCATTGCACGGGTCATGTCCGAGTCATGCGTATGCTTTGTCATTGAATCCAATGAGGTCCGACACGGGTGACTATCAAACATATGCGTCGGACAGGCATGGTGCGAGACAGGCGTACGGCTTGGCCATTGAATCGTATGGAGATGGGTGCTTGTGTATGTTCAAAATACACGTTGTACAGTCAGTTGAACGAGCCGGGTGCACCCATTGGCTCAGGACTGTCATGGAGACGGATGTGGATTCAAAACTTGTACGAGTTGTGCACTGCATATTCAGTTGGATGCCTACAACAATGTTGCAATTTCAAGTGTTCCATGAAGGTGAAGATTTGAACGATGCGGAAGGCGTGTACGAGTCATACTTTTGAATGGATTGGCCAGATTCATAGAGTGCAACCATATTGGACCTATCACTTGGGACACATGGCACAGAGTCTGCCTCTGCAGCACAGATATAAGACTGGCTGGCCACCAGGGAGCTCACTTGCCTGCACTACATGCTACTGGACCACATACCTGCTACCACTGCTGCTGTCTCTGCATCCTCTGGCACCTGCTATGGCATGTACTCTGGAGAGGGCCCCAGCCTTCACTGAGGAGGAGAACCAGGACCTGCTGGACAGGCTCCTTCCAGAGTACAGAAAGCTCTATGGGACACCAGGGGAGCAGGTGAGTGTGCTGTCCACTGCCTTCCTAATTATACATGTTGTCTGACTAGCAGTACTAGCAGTGTGTACACCAGGGGCAAGCATTCTCACTGACTTCTTTCATCCACCAAAGTGTGTAGGTACATGTAATGAATAGTTTTCCTGCTGCTAAAGTGCATTATTGCAAGCTTAAACTATCCAGGCATTGTTACCATGTCAGACATGCATGTGAGTTTTCATTCCCCATGGTTGCACTACCTGTGTAATTTATTTCCCTTTGTGATGATGACATGTATATCCAATTGTGTGCTGCACAAATCTGGGACATGTGTGTTAATGCACTTTTCACTTTGTCATCCTCACAGGTTGATGCCCACAAGAAGCAGGAGATCTGGCTGACCATCGCCCGGGCTGTTCGTTCTGTGGGGGTCTACAAGCGCCGCATCCGCAACTGCCAGAAGAGGTGGCAGGGCCTTCCGGGCTGGACCCGGAGGATAGCTAGAGTCCAGCTGAAGCTGTCACCTCCACGCAGGAGGGGCGGATACCGGACCCTGACTCCCCACATGCTCCGGATACTGGCGGTGGTCTTCCCAGACCTGGATAGGCAGCTGAAGGCCAGACAGCAGCAGGAAGGGGGTAAGTCCATGCCTGATCTTTGTACTATGTCTGACATGCAAATAGCAGTCTTTTGTCCTGGTCACACTTCCACATTACGTAGGTCTTGTAGTCCCAAAATCAAGTCCCTCTTTTGTGTGATGCACCCTTCTCATCTGTTCCACAGGTGTGGCCCCTACAGTCTGTTGCTTGTGTCACTAGGGCACTGTGTCCCTGCAGTCAGCTATGCTTCGGGTACCAGTCAGCATCAGGTCCCGTGATTCTGTTGTGTGTTTCATGGGTGGGTCAATTGTTTACACAATGCCTGAGATCTGACATGTGAACTGTGTGTGCCCTTGATATGTGTACCAATTGCTGGTCTGACTCGCAACATGTTTCTGGGGTATTCCAAACAAAACCATGCAGCAGGGGACTCCATTTTTTGGGCATCAGGAGTATGTATATCAAGTATGTCACAATTTCTTAGCCACCTGACTACTGTCCGGGGCAAAACACTGTTTCACTTAGTCCTGCCCAGTCATGCCCCCTCAAGGGCATTCAGAAACACTCTGTAATCCCAATCCTGTGTATGAAATTGCAGGTTGTGCTTAGTGACATGTGCCCTCAGGTGTCTGCCTCTGTGTCATTAGGGTGTGGCTTGTTGCTACGTACAATGGGGTGTCCATGATTCAGAGGGTTAGCATGACATCTACAATGTGACTGTGGGAGACAAGACCTGTGTGACATATAGGTGTGTGATCATCTGACAGCGCACAATGGTGTATGCAACTGTGTCCCTCATGCAGCTGGGTTACATGCATGGCAGACTGTGATGTGTTAATGTACATGGATTTGTGTTTGCTGAGACTCATATGAATGATTTGCATGATGTGAGGTCTTCTGGGTCCTGGATAGGTTGTTTGCATGGGATGGGCAAATGCGCCGGTCATCTGCAGAGTCAGCTTTACCCTTGAGCTAGGATTGTGAGTCAGTGCATATTGTTGTTGTCCGGATGCCCTGCCCCTGTGACAGGAGACAGTGTTGACTGACTTTCAGGGCATCCCAGTGCCATGGAATAGAACTTGCTATGTTTGAGCCTGCGTTGTGTTCAAGTGTGCACCATGCACCCCATTGTGGCCTTGCCCATCAGGACATGAGTACATCATAGTGTGTGTTGCTGGCATGCATCCCAAGCATGTGAAATGAGTCTCTGCCCATCCCTTCATCCGGACACCTGTACTGAGTCAGTCGCAAGAGATGTGCTGTGTGTATAGTGACATACTCCTACATGTTCACTTGCATGTACAACTAATGTGTGGGTGGTGCATGTTGGCACATTGGTGTGTTAGCATCCAACATGCAACGAACATATGTGTGAAAGTCAAGGAGGGATATGTGTGCCATGGTTGATGTTGAGAATGACAATTGTCTTATCCTAAACAGTGTTGGCATTTTGAGCTGTGTTCAGATGATGATGCCAGGGCTTGCCCTGTGATGTGATGTACTCACTGTGGTGTGTGCAGTCAGTGCAGGTGACTGATGTACTTCTGTTACTTCCTATCCCTATCCAGATACATCCACGGCCACAGGAGGGGACTGCTCCACGGACCAGGAGGAGCCACAGAGCCTTACAGGGACAGAAGGAGAGGAGTCAGGTGGACCCAGTGGCACGGAGGGCGAGTTGAGCCACACAGAGGAGTCGTCAGCACCATCTCCCCAGCTGAAGGCCACAGCAGCTCTGAGGATGACTTCCCTGTGGAGGCGGGTGTCAGCAGCCACCAAACACCAGCTAGTGAGGTTGTCTCCGCCACCGCCACCACCACCACCACCACCCCCTCCCATCGGCTACCATCCCAGAGGTCCCTGTGGGCTCTTGTGTTCGTGAGCATGTCTCCTTTGTGCCAGGCACCGCACCCCCTGCCCCTGTGTCCCCTGCTGCCCTGAGTGAGGAGTCTGTGGACTTACTTCGACAGATCCATGTAGGGCAGACGTCGATGCTGAAGGTCCTCAATTTACACACAGGTCTGTTGACACAAATGGTGTCATTCTTGGAGGGCATTTCTTCAGGCATGTCTGCCCTACAGAGGACCAACCAGTCCGTGGCCTCCTCCCTGACAGCAGCAGTGTCCCTCCTCCAACAGGCCCGCACCCCTCCTACCCCTGCACCACCCACGATTCCTAGCACCCTACCTGTCCCAAGCACAGAAACCCCCAAACCAAGGTCTAGACGTGCACACAAGCAAGCGCAGGGGACTGATTCCACACTCACAGGGGCTGGTTTGCTGACACACACACAGTCATCCACAGTCATCCGAGACATCTCTCTCCCAGCCCCCTTCCCTTGCCTCACCTGCAACCCCATCCCCCCAGAAGCTTTTCCTCTGTGACCTTGGACTCTTCCACACCAACCCAGCAGATCCTGATTACAAGGGGAAGAGGAAGTCCCCACACACAGAAGGGAGTGCCCTCACACCCGGACACACTCCCCCAGGCGCAGTCAGACCGAGACGCCCACCCGCAAGACCCCCCGGCGCAAGAAGTGCAAGACATCCCGCCACCACGCAGCTCCAAGGCAAAGTCTCCGTCCTCCACCCCCCAGGCCACCACTCCAGATGTTCCCCCGCCACTCCCTGCCCTGGGTTCACCCACACACAGATACACCATCCCCAAAATGCTAAGGCCATCCCCCCCAAGCACTTGCTCCTCCACACCTGGTCAGACAGTTGGTGCCACTGATGTGGGGACCATGTCCTCCCCTGCCCTGCCGACCTCACCTGTGCCCCATTCTGCTCCCATGGATGTAGGCACTGCTTTGGAGTCCACGACCACCCCGTCTGACTTGGGCACTGCAGTGGTGAGCCAATCCACTCCATCTGACCTGCCCACTGGAGTTGTGCCGGCACCCACCTCATCTGACTTGTGCCCCACAGTTGTGACAGCACCCATCACTTCAGTCCTCTCCACTGCATTTGCAAGTGTCTCGTCTGCATCCCCCACCTCTTCACTGCCTCCTTCTGCTGCGCCCTGATCCTGTCCCTGCGGTGCCTGGCCTGCCCCCATGTATGACCCTCCGAGGGGATGACCCCGGTTCTTAGCAGTGCAGGCAAGCAAGGTGTGACAGTTGTCACTCTAGTTCCCTCCTTGGCATTTTGACATGGACTGGCCATTGGCCTTTTGGTTGCACAGACGTTTAGAATTTCATATACTGAATTTGTCACTCTAGTTCACTCCTTGCCATTTGGACACGGACTGGCCCTTGGCCTTTTGTTGGAACAGACGTTTCACTTTTCATATGCTGAATAAAGCTTTTTTCTTTGTCCCTGTGAACTTGATTTAGCTGTACATCATGTTGATGTTTTTTTACATGCCCTTGCACCTGTAATGCTTGGTTTACAATGCTGCATACTGATGTGTTGATGTGAGGTACTCCACGTGGTCCATGAGATATGTATCCTATTCTGGTGGGTATCCATGTCATCCTTTGCAGCTACCTGGGTGTGTCTGAATCAACTATTTGTGTACATCTCTCTGGGAGCATTTCATTGGCATGGTCACATCTGTGGCTTGCACCCCTGCACATATGATGTGCTTCCCATTGTCCAAAATGACACTTCCACATACTTTGTGCTCATCACTACTGGCCCTAAAGGTGTGGGCATCATTGTAATAGGAGCAACTGGGTCCTCTGTGCAACTTACTAGACATATGTTTTGGGTAT
Source organism: Triturus cristatus (assembly GCF_964204655.1). Taxonomy (NCBI): domain Eukaryota; kingdom Metazoa; phylum Chordata; class Amphibia; order Caudata; family Salamandridae; genus Triturus; species Triturus cristatus. The sequence goes on from NC_140593.1 coordinate 942,432,078, forward strand.
GTGTAGATGACTTAGGGGAGACTCCCGTACCCAGGCTGTTGTGACCAGAGCCTTCATTGTGTGGTAACTGATGGCTGACTGACTAAGTGTTCTGCAGACATGAGTGGGACTTGCCGTTAATATATTTGGCACAGCTGGGCTCCCACAGGAATTGTGTCCCCTCAAGTTAGTGTGTTGTCCAGTGACATGGCCTGGGCCCATGGTGTTTGTTGTATGTGCATGAGTGTGTGTCCACATCCCTGTTTATACACAGACAGTGTTCCCTTGATATGTTCCTGTTGCTGATGCTTGCAGAGTGGTACTGGGTTCATCACACTACTTTTCCAATGGGCTACCAGTTGTGTGGGTGCATGACACACTACTGTTAATTGGTGCATCATCATTGGGATGGATTTGTCAGTTCTGAGTGGTGATGGTGTTGTCAGACACAGATGGGACACAGGCAGGGTTCCTCAAGGCACTTGTTTGTTCGCAATATCATGTAGTTGTCCCTAGGTGGTAGTTTTCAGTGATTGAGACATTTGTATGTGTGTGTGACTGCTCCCACTTGTCGGGTTCACGGCTGCGATGCTGGCAGGTGTCAGCATGTGTGCCTTGTGTTTCTCCTTGGCATCTGCATAGTCCTGGGACTGTGGCAGGGATTCTGAAGGTCTACATGACTTTTGAGGTCATGGCCATGCACTGCATACAGTGCAGTGTGTCTGTCATTCCCCAGGGTTGTAAACAGTCCTTGTGTGATGTGTGTGTGCACCTTAGTTCCTGCCAACATTCCTGTGTTTGTCATGGGTGCATGTGCAATGTCACCTGTCCATGTGGACTTCACAGATGCACATTGTTGCAGTTCAGGTATGTGGTGTTGAGGGTGGACTGATGTTTGCATGGATGGTCCCCTAGCTCCCGTTTGTCCATGGATGAGGGGCCATGCTGAGTGATTTGTGTTTGTGTATGTGTGATGTACGTTTGTGGCACAGGACACATGTCTGTGTTTCCCAGTTTGTACAACATCTGCCTTTGTCATCACAGTGGAGGTGTCATGCATGCTTGTGTCACCCCACTGTCTGGTCCCTGGGGGTAGTGGTGTTGTGTGTCAGTCTTTTGCTGTGTTAGTTGGTGTTCATTCCAGCTTGTGTCACATGTGTCTGTTGTGCTTCCTCCCATCTCCCAACGCCTGATTGCCCAATGATGGTTTACTTTTGTATGGCACTATGTACACATCTGTGTCACTGTGGTTCAGCCCCCCTCATGTGTTGCGTAGTTGCCTGGGGATACTTTGACACACACACACACATGTTGTGTCCAATTTGCAGTGTGAGTTTGCCTGTTTGTGCATCTGCACCAGTGCATTGGTATTGCTGTTGTGGGCCTTCGTATGGATGCTGTTTCTGTGATTTTGCATGCTGTCCCTGTGAGTCATTTCACATCATTGTGCACATTCATCCTGGTTGTTGGGTGCCATTGCTGGCATGGAATGTGAGTTTGTGAGCTGACACCTACAGTCTACACATGTTGTTTTGATTGGTGTGTTTATTTTCGAGATTTGTGCATGCTTGGTGATGCTCACTTCTGCTGTTGTGTCATTGTACGCTGTGTGCGTTGTCAGCCCCCATGTGTGGTGCTTGTCTGCACATGGCCGAGAGTGTTATGTTTTCACTGCACTGTTAGCCTCACCACATCTCTGTGTGTATGGGACACAACCACTAGTTTGCCCCAGAAGTGTTTGATGTGTTGGGAACAGGGATCATACATGATGTTTGTTATTTGCAGCTTTGACCATGATGACACTTACCTTTTGGTCACTCTCATGAGGGGGGTTTGGTCCCCATCACCACAATGCTCCACCTCTGCTGCATTTTGTGAGCCCCCACTTAACTTCTGCTATACACAGTGAGGGGGTGTTCTTTTTACATTGCTACAGTGCTATGGTGAGGCTTGCCTTGTGTATGTCACACTCATGTGTTGGTCACACATGTGCTGTTACTTACATTGTATGCTCGTAGCCATAATCACTGTTGTGGGCATTTGTCACAGACTACACACTGTTGTCATGGTGTCATGGGGGACGTATTTTGCGGACATACCTGATGTTTGTGTATGCTGGATGTGTTGCGTATCACCCATCCTAAGGGTGTGGGTGGCAGGGGTGATGGGCAACATAGTCCCTATGGGTGGGGGTGGCAGTAGTGATGGGCAACAGGTCCCCTGTGAGTGGGGGTGGCAGGGTTGATGGGCAACATAAGCCCTGTGAGTGGGGGTGGCAGTAGTGCTGGGCAACAGGTCCCCAATGGGTGGCAGAGGTGATGGGCAACAGGTCCCCTGTGAGTGGGGGTGGCAGGGGTGATGGGCAACATAAGCCCTGTGAGTGGGGGTGTCAGGGGTGATGGGCAACATAAGCCCTGTGAATGGGGGTGGCAGGGGTGATGGGCAACAGGTCCCCTATGAGTGGGGGTGGCAGGGGTGATGGGCAACATATGCCCTGTGAGTGGGGGTGGCAGGGGTGATGGGCAACAGGTCCCCTGTGAGTGGGGGTGGCAGGGGTGATGGGCAACAGGACCCCTATGAGTGGGGGTGGCAGGGGTGATGGGCAACATAAGCCCCATGAGTGGGGGTGGCAGTAGTGCTGGGCAACATGTCTCCTATGGGTGGGGGTGGCAGGGGTGATGGGCAACAGGTCCCCTGTGAGAGGGGGTAGCAGGGGTGATGGGCAACATAAGCCCTGTGAGTGGGGGTGGCAGGGGTGATGGGCAACAGGTCCCCTATGGGTGGGGGTGGCAGGGGTGATGGGCAACATAAGCCCTGTGAGTGGGGGTGGCAGGGGTGATGGGCAAAAGGTCCCCTGTGAGTGAGGGTGGCAGGGGGGAAGGGCAACAGGGACCCTATGAGTGGGGGTGGCAGGGGTGATGGGCAACATAATCTCTGTGAGTGGGGGTGGCAGGGGTGATGGTAAACAGGTCCCCTGTGAGTGGGGGTGACAGGGGTGATGGGCAACATGTCTCCTATGGGTGGGGGTGGCAGGGGTGATGGGCAACAGGTCCCCTGTGAGAGGGGGTGGCAGGGGTGATGGGCAACATAAGCCCTGTGAGTGGGGGTGGCAGGGGTGATGGGCAACAGGTCCCCTATGGGTGGGGGTGGCAGGGGTGATGGGCAACATAAGCCCTGTGAGTGGGGGTGGCAGGGGTGATGGGCAAAAGGTCCCCTGTGAGTGAGGGTGGCAGGGGGGAAGGGCAACAGGGACCCTATGAGTGGGGGTGGCAGGGGTGATGGGCAACATAATCTCTGTGAGTGGGGGTGGCAGGGGTGATGGTAAACAGGTCCCCTGTGAGTGGGGGTGACAGGGGTGATGGGCAACAGTTCCCCTATGAGTGGGGGTGGCAGGGGTGATGGGCAACATAAGCCCTGTGAGTGGGGGTTGCAGGGGTGATGGGCAACAGGTCCCCTGTGAGTGGGGGTGGCAGGGGTGATGGGCAACAGGTCCCCTATGAGTGGGGGTGGCAGTAGTGCTGGGCAACATGAGCCCTATGAGTGGGGGTGGCAGGGGTGATGGGCAACAGGTCCCCTATGGGTGGGGGTGGCAGGGGTGATGGGCAACTGGTTCCCTATGAGTAGGGCTGTCAGTAGTGCTGGGCATCAGGTCCCCTATGAGTGGGGGTGGCAGGGGTGATGGGCAACAGGTCCCCTATGAGTGGGGGTGGCAGTAGTGCTGGGCAACAGGTCCCCTATGGGTGGGGGTGGCAGGGGTGATGGGCAACAGGTCCCCTGTGAGTGGGGGTGGTGGGGGTGATGGGCAACATAAGCACTATGGGTGTGGGTGGCAAGGGTGATGGGCAACATAGTCCCTATGGGTGGGGGTGGCAGTAGTGATGGGCAACAGGCCCCCTGTGGGTGGGGGTGTTAGTGGTGCTGGCCATGCAACCCCTATGGTGGGCTGTTGTTGGTGGCCAGGATGTGGATCCCCTGTGTGTGTGTGCCATTTTGCGTGTACGTGTTGTTTGTTGGTGTTGTCGGTGTCTGACTTACCGGCTGTGCCTTCGGCGTCGGTCCCTGATCCGGTCATAGATGTAGAGTACTGGTATGACCTGTGCGATGGGATTCATGATGTGTTTGTGTCGTACACGCTGCTTGTTGCTCCGTCTCGTACCCGCTGCAAGCTGGTCCGTCTCGTAGCCGTGTATTGATTTGTGGCGCGAATCATAGCTGATATGCTTCTTTTCCGGATGCTGTGACGTGCTGTACGTGACGACCAGTCCGGCGCGTAGGAAGTACGCATCGTACTTGTCATGCCGGAAACTGCTATGGATACTGCTTCCGGGCGACTCGGTTCATCTTTAGGAGTTACGGCTCGGATGGAGAATGGGGCTTGATTAACAGCCTACGTGTCGGTCGTGTTTTTGGCAGTTATGCGCATCGTACTTACTCTACAGGACGGTCCGGCTCCGGGTACGTGTCGGTCGCATGGTAAGGACCGCCCATCGGAATCGGCCCCAAAATCTAATAAAAAACATTCTATTATAAATTAAAACATTAAAATATTGAATAGTCTTTAAAATTAAACTTTGCACTCCATTGAGTACAACAGTAGGGAAACTGTATGATTGCGGAGGGGTAAATATTACTATTCCCACTCAAGTGGGTGCAACAGTAGGGAAAGTGTTTGATAGTGGAGGGGTAAAACGTACTATTCCCACTCTAGTGAGTGCAACAGTAGGGAAAGTAGTGGATAGCGAAGGGGTAAAACTTAATATTCCCACTCCAGTAAGTAAAATAGTAAAGAAAATGTTGGATAGCGGAGGGGTAAAATTTACTATTTCTACTTCAGTGAGTGCAACAGTAGGGAAAGTGTTTGATAGCGGAAGGGTAAAACTTAATATTCCCACTCCAATGAATGCAACAGTAGGGAAAGGTTTGGTTAGCGAAATGGTAAAAATTACTATTCCCACTCCAGTGAGTGCAACAGTAGGGAAAGTGTTGGATAACGGAGGGGCAAAACTTAATATTCGCACTACAGTGAGTGCAACAGTAGGGAAAATGTTGGACAGCGGAGGGGTAGAGATTTCTATTCCCACTCCAGTGGGTGCGACAGTAGGTAAAATGTTGTATAGCGGAGAGGTGAAAATTACTATTCCCACTCTAGTGGGTGCAACAGTAGGGAAAGTGTTGGATAGCAGATGGGTAAAATTTACTATTCCCACTCCAGTGGGTGCAACAGTAGGGAAAGTGTTGGATAGCAGAGAGGTACAAATTACTATTCCCACTCCATTGGGTGCAACGGTAGGGAAAGTGTTGGATAGCGGATGGGTAAAATTTACTATTCCCACCCCAGTAAGTGCAACAGTAGGGAAAGTGTTGGATAGCGGAGAGGTAAAAACTACTATTCCCACTCCAGTGGGTGCAACAGTAGGGAAAGTATTGGATAGCAGAGGGGTACAAATTACTATTCCCACTCCAGTGAGTGCAACAGTAGGGAAAGTGTTGGATAGCGCCGTGCTGAAGGTTCCGTGCGCGGGCGGGGCCGTGACGGAGCGGTTCCGTCATGTGCACAGCGCAACCGACGCACATGACGGAACCGCTCCGTCACTCGCATCGAAGGGGTTAAAAAACATATATGAAAGTTTTAAATATTACAAAAGATAGAAATGTTAGAAATGTCAAAAGTTAAAAAAACTAACAAATACCTAGAAAGATTATTTAAAAAAAAATTAAAATAATGTAAAAACTATTTTTAATCGAAATTTTTATAAACAAAAACATTAAGGTGCCGATTCCGATCCGTTAAAAAAAATTTGCGTATGACTCGTATCTGTATATTTTTACGTACGATTCGTACAAGTGCCCTAAAACCGGCGAAGTACGATTCGCACGTTAAAAATACATACGAATAGCGTCGGGAAAGGTGTACGAGAGGGAGCCAGACATTTTTACAGAAGTCCGAGCGCGCAAGTACGATCCGTACCGCCCGTCCGAATACACAACCGCATGTAAAAAGCCCCGTACGGAGCAAACGCAGTAGCACACATGTACACGGATAAACTTGTGCCCGGATACGAGTCGTACAGCCCCCCCTCCCCCGCATATGTCAGCACCGTACCCCCGTATGTCAGCACCGTACCCCCCCCGTCCGCACTGTACCCCAGCGCCATACCTCTATGCACCGTACCCCAGGCCCGTACCCCAGCCCCACACCTGTACGCGCCGCACCCCTGGCGCGTACCCCAGCCCCGTACCTGTACGCACCGTACCCCAGACCCGTACCCCAGCCCCGCACCTGTACGCGCCGCACCCCAGGCCCGTGGGACATGCCACCAACATCAGCTATGGTGAATTGAAACATACCGGTGGCAAAAAAATTTAGGGCTGCCATCACCTTCATCTTGGGGGTCAGCGCAGTAGGATACCTGTGTAGCGGTTGGTGGTGTGGTTCCAGCCGGGCGGTCAAGTGCTCAATCAACTCTTGCGAGAAGCGGTAGCGTCTTATGCAGTCACGTTCCCTCATGGCACCCAAGTCTGGCATTGGTCGGGGGAGAGGCGGTGCCCTGCAGAAATAATGAAGGAATAACTAAGAGTGAGTACATTACAACACCAATGTCAATAAACTGAGCACATGTTCAACAGCTAATACACATCTGCTAAATACAGAGTCTGGTCTGTTCAATACATCCAGGACACGTATGCCAGCCAGGTGAGACTCCTTTGAAGAGCCAGCTACAACCGTTGATTGTCAAGTTCTACATTACATGCCCTGAAACAAGCTGTGGGCCAGTGTAAGTGAACAGCCAGAGACATCACAGGAGTGACATACATCCACATATCTGCATTTGAAGGATGTCATCTCATACAGACAGCTGGCAGCAAGCTAGACGCACAGGGCACATGTCATTAAAAATTAGCAGCTCACACACATTGCGATGAAGGGGTACACATGAAAAAAGAAAACACAGACATGGAGACGACGCAGATATGTCCTCATGTCAAAAGAACATGTTCGAAGCATCCAGACACACGTAACTTGTGAATCCACATGTGGCATGGTGTGTGTATATGTGTGCCATGGCCATCTACACACAGACACATGTTGGATGCAGCAACAGCAGATGCAGTTGACGGAACACCAACAGCAAGCTAATGGGAACACATGACACACATGACATAGTCACATCGGGGCACGCTGGTAGTGAGATGTCAGGTGTTAGTGTCCCTGTCCCTGGCATCAGGGGACAGTTGCGGGTGTTGGTGACTGTGCCATACCAGTGATGCAGTGCTTGACACGTTTGTACTACATGCACACATGTGCAAAATGTGAAGGGGAAGTGTGCCACATAGTGCCCCATCACACATGGCATGTGTACACAGGTCATCACACATCTATTGTGCTAAAACATGAGGAGACATGTGCCATATCACTGCCTGACACACATAGACCCTGCACAAGAAGGACTGCACTGACAATGACTTGATGTACAGCCTTGTGCGAGTCTGAGACATCCATTCCTTTCCTGTGCACCTCCTATCACCAGTGGAAGATGTGAAATGCACCGTACACATTATCTGAGGGCGTGTGTACGGTCCGTATCACTATATTGGTGTTGGGGTAGGAGTACGCGTGTGTGTACGTACCGTACACACGTACGTGTACGACCAGTGTGTACACATATGTGTACAATGGTAGTACACGGACGTGTACTACGGTAGTACACGTACGTGTACACACTGGTGGTACACGTACGTGTACACACTGGTGGTACATGTACGTGTACACACTGGTGGTACACATATGTGTACCACCAGTGTGTACACGTACGTGTACTATGGTAGTACACGTACGTGTACACACTGGTTGTACACGTACGTGTACACACTGGTGGTACACCTGGTTGTACACGTACGTGTACACACTGGTGGTACACGTATGTGTACCACCAGTGTGTACACTTATGTGTACTACGGTAGTACACGTATGTGTACATGATGGTCGTACACGTACGTGTACACACTGGTGGTACACGTACGGTACCACCAGTGTGTACACATACGTGTACTACGGTAGAACACGTACGTGTACACACTGGTCATACACATACGTGTACACACTGGTCGTACACGTAGGTGTACACACTGGTTGTACACGTACGTGTACACACTGGTCGTACGTGTACACACTGATCGTACACGTCGTGTACCACCAGTGTGTATACGTACGTGTACGACCAGTGTGTACACGTACGTGTACGACTAGTGTGTACACGTACGTGTCAAACGCACTGTGCAACTGGTGCCGTAGGGGTACGTGTGAAACGCACCGTACCTGTGTGTGGTTTGTAAAATTACATAGGGGACACATGAGGGACAAGTAGTATGGCCTAAATGCATGCTGGTGGTCATGGAGACCGAGTTTCCAGTTCAAATTTTTCCATCAGGTGGCCAGCAAAAGTCGGTTGGAGACAATATACAATGTTGCAAAGTGGTTGTTGACTTGACATGATGCACAAATTTTGAACCATGCAAAGGCACTCACTGGTGTATGTTTAAAGGGATTGGAGGAAACGTAGGATGCAAATGAGTCTGACCAATCACTCTGTACTCCTGTAAATGAAACAGCCCAGCAAGGCAGATATAAGGCAGCCGTGGGGGCGTGGAGGTGAGTCCCCCAGCAGGACCCGGGCGATCCTCCTGGTCCAGCACCGGATGTCCTGCCAGCGTTTCCTCACTTGGGCTAGGCGCCGACTGCAACCCTCCACCGACATTTTAGTATACCCAGATTAAGAGGTGTAAGTACTTGCTCTGTCTCAATCACATTGTCTCAGGTAGGGGGGGTTGGTGCGGGCAAGGCCTACATGTCCAAACCTTATGTCTCCTTGCCAGGTCTGACCTGTGTGTGATAATTGTCTGGACAGACACTCAACATGCAGTGACCCAGTCATGTAGTGCAGGGTTTAATGTTTGTGCTTTGCAGCATGTGTCAAAAGTTAAAAGACATGGTTCCTGCTCATCCATTTTTGGCACCGGTGTGTGGTCCAGATGATACGTAGTTTGGTCTGTGTGTGCTGACATCTGTGTGGACAATCTTGGTTCTCATGAGGGTGTCTCCTCAGTGCAGGTGCTCCTTATTCCGACACAATTGCAGGGCCATTAGCTAATGCATTGTCCTGTCTTTGGACATGTGTGCCACTCCACATGACAGGTAGTGGGTCAGATGTGTTGCCAAATGTGTCATCATGGTACGGATGGCCATGTGACAGGTGGCATGATTCAAGTTGTTAGTCAAGAAGTCTTGTACGTTGGCACTCACTACACTTGTCAACATGTCTCAATAGTTTATATGCATGACTTTGATGTTTTGTAGTGAATGACAATAATGTGCCTGCATGACAGATGTCTCCCAAGGAAGTGCACAAGACACCACCTTTACACTTTTCTGGGACACGCTGGCACATTGAAAACAAAGGCACAGTTCGGAAAAAATTTGTTTAGAGATTATACATATACATGTTCCCACAGTGTGGTTGCATTTGGGTAAGTCCTTGGTTGTTGCTGATACCAACTTATGAGTGTCAAGTCATCCAGACCACCGTGGTGCCTTGTATATGTACTTACTGATACCCCATTTCTTCTTTACAGTGGCTTATTTGATTTAGGCTGCCAGCTCATACAATGACTGTGTTAATGTCGTTTTGTGTGCACCTCCTTGTGTGACTTCTGTTATACAGGCACATGTGTGTTCTGATCAAAAAGTGGCACATTCACATATTCCAAACACGTTGATTGTGTAAAGTGTTGTGATTCCCAAGGGTTCACAATGTATTTCTTTTGGCTTTCCAAATTACTCACAGGTCTCTGAGTGTGGGGACACCTTCAGCATTGGCGTCTGTTATTTGGCCTTGGGTGCACCAATACTGTTTCTTTCACAGTGAACAAGAAGTGGCATGCCTTCATAGTCTGGCTGTGCTCAACAATTCCCAGACACCATATCCTCTGTATAATTGGATATCGAGTTATTTGCTGTTGTGTCCTAATTTTCATTGTTTCCAAGTGGCATGATGAGTCAACCAACTGGGGAGTGCAGGGCTTACATATGTGCGGAGTATTCTAGATGTTACTCATGATGCATTTCCTGATATGCACTGTGACCTACTTTGTTTGGACTCATGTGTCATATGTATACAGGTGTCTGATTATTTCCTGTCTCTTCACCTTGCCCACAGCATCATCGGGGGACACCGAGGGAGACACCTGCACGGACGTGGAGGAGGGATCCAGCACCGGTGCCACCAGTGCCTGCGAGTCTGGCGCAGCAAGTTGCACGGAGGGCGAGGGGAGTCAGGCGGAGGACCTGTCTAGTACCTACACCGACTACGACGCTGATGGGTCCGAGGCTGAACTCCCAGAGGGGGCGGAGGCTGCTCCAACAGCTGGCAGCAGCACTCCATCTGTCACCGCCCCCTCCATTCCCATCACCGCCCTACCAGTTGCTCCGGTCCCTTCTGTCCGTGTAGGGCAACAACATGTCTCCTTCGTGCCAGGCACTGCACCCCCTGCCCCTGTCTCCCCTGCTGCCCTGACTGCCGAGTCTGTGGACATTCAGTGGCAGTTGCAGGTTGGCCAGACATCGCTGCTGAGTGTACTCCATGGCCACACCAGACTGCTGACACAGATGGTGTCGTACATGGAGGGCATGTCATCAGCGATGTCTGACCAACGGATGTTGCTGAGGTCCATGGACTCGTCACTGACGGCAGCAGTGAGTCTCCTGCAGTGCTTTGTCCCCCCCACCCCACACTTCCCACTCCCATGCCTGTCCCAAGCACAACCAGACATTCCCAGGCATGCACCCCACCAGACACAGGCAGCACACCAACACGGAAGGGCAAGCGCACACCTCCTGTCATGCACACTCAGGGGGAAGAAGGCACACCCACTGGGTCTGGGGCACACAGGCAGACACGCAGCCACAGTCGGAGTCCGCATTCCTCACTACCCAGTCCCTCCAATGTCACTCCCCTCAGCTCCCCTGCCCCACAATCTGAGAAGGAGACCTACTTGGCTGTGCTGGGCCTCAGCCCCACTGGTTCACCAGCCCGCAAACGGGCAAGGCACTCCACGGGTAGGGGAGTTGAGTCCCCCCTGTCCACCCCCTCCCCCAGTAGCGCTGCAACCCATCCCTCTGACCCCCCCCCTCCATGGGGCCTGTGGTTTCTTCGGGTGCAGGGGAGACGCTGGACGAGCTTGCGGAAGTGTGCAGCGCCGTGCTAACCACCACCTTTGGCGCTGTCCCACCGCCTGTGGTGGAGTCGTCCGTCCCTGCACCCACAACACCTACCCTTCCCCCTCCTGTCCCTGCGGCGCCTGGTCCTTCCCCACATGATGCCCCCCCAGTCGATGAACATGAAGTGTCTAATGTGAGGGCAAGCTAGGGGAGACGCGTGGCCATGTGTCCCCCCCAGGACTTCACATCTGGACTGGCCTATGGCCTTTGTAAATAGTGTCCTTTTATACGTTTTAATTTAATGCTGAATAAAGCATTTTGTTTTTCCTTTGAACACTATTGCTTTTCTGGTATTGATGTTGGTGCTGATGCTCCATGAGTTGGGGTGGTGATAATGTGTTAGGTGTCTGGGAAATGTTGTAGTCTGCTGCTCATGGGGTGGACCCTGGTATCTGCATGCCATCACAAGGTCTCTGCAAAGATTCTTTGGTTGTGTATGCTCTTTGTGTTTGGAGACATTGTCCCAAGGAGTGTTCCTTCCTCTGTGGCACCTGACATCTTCCCTGCGGGGAGTTGCACAATTGTTGTGTTGACCTGTGTCTACATTTCCTTGGTGGGTGATGGATCCCTTCAACTTTGGCCATGCCTGCTGAGCAATGTCTCCGCCTGCATCGTCTGTGCCATCCTTGGTAGTCACTGTACTTGTGTATAGAGTATGTTGCCATGCCTTCATGTAGAAATTGTCCTTTTTACGCACTATGCATGTGTGTACTCCCAGCCTAGCACACATATGTTACTTGTTTTGCAGGGTATTTGGGCACCTGACTCACATTTGTGGGCATTGTATCTGTGAGAACTCCACCCTATTCCTTCCATGGGAGACAACAACTTGGTGACTGTCCCAGCACCTGTACATTCCTATCAGTCCTGGAATGTGCGTGACAGTGTGTGTCCCCTTTGGCTCTCTTAGTTTAGTAGGCTTTAACATGACTATACAGTCTTGTGGCATGATCTCAGTGTGTGTATTGTGCTGCATCCGCCAGGGGTGGGTATGCATGTGTCATTTGTCATCACACCCACATGTGGTGTGTCATGCAGTGGGGGAAGGACATCCATCCTCATGGGAGTGGGACACTGCTGTCAGTGATGTGTTGTTATGGCACTCTCAACATAGTCGCACATTGGGGATGCGTTCATACACCCATGGAGTTGTGGTCATCTGAGGATGATGTACACACCCCCATGTCTCTGTCCACTGCTGGTATTCCTCTACACCCACCCCCATGTCTCTGTCCACTGCTGGGAGTGATAGGCACCCACCCCTCACATGTCTCTGCCCACTGCTGGGAGTGATAGGCACCCACCCCTCACATGTCTCTGTCCACTGCTAGGAGTGATGGGCACCCACCCCCATGTCTCTGTCCACTGCTGGGAGTCCTCTGCACCCACCCCCATGTCTCTGTACACTGCTGGGAGTGATAGGCACCCACCCCTCACATGTCTCCGTCCACTGCTGGGAGTGATAGGCACCCACCCCTCGCATGTCTCTGTCCACTGCTGGGAGTGATAGGCACCCACCCCTCACATGTCTCTGTCCACTGCTGGGAGTGATGGGCACCCACCCCCATGTCTCTGTCCACTGCTGGGAGTCCACTGCACTCACCCCCATGTCTCTGTCCACTGCTGGGAGTCCTCTGCACCCACCCCCATGTCTCTGTCCACTGCTGGGAGTGATAGGCACCCACCCCTCACATGTCTCTGTCCATTGCTGGGAGTGATAGGCACCCACCCCCATGCCTCTGTTCACTGCTGGGAGTCCTCTGCACCCACCGCCATGTCTCTGTCCACTGCTGGGAGTGATAGGCTAGGCACCCACCCCTCACATGTCTCTGTCCACTACTGGGAGTGATGGGCATCTACCCCCATGTCTCTGTCCACTGCTGGGAGTCCTCTGCACCCACCCCCATGTCTCTGTCCACTGCTGGGAGTGATAGGCACCCACCCCTCACATGTTTATGTCCACTGCTGGAGTGATAGGCACCCACCCCTCACATGTCTCTGTCCACTGCTGGGAGTGATAGGCACCCACCCCTCACATGTCTTACACTGCTGGGAGTCCTCTGCACCCACCCCCATGTCTCTGTCCACTGCTGGGAGTGATAGGCACCCACTCCTCACATGTCTCTGTCCACTGCTGGGAGTGATAGGCACCCACCCCTCACATGTCTCTGTCCACTGATGTGATTCCTAGGCAGACACCCACCCACCCGCCTGCACCCTTGGTGCAGGACACTGCTCTCCTGGGCATACACCCCCCCAATATACTGGTTAGATGCTGCACCAGGCCCTATGACAACATTTGTGGCGTGTGTGCGCCTTGTATCACTAATGTACTGGTGCCCTAGGGGTACACGTGATGCGGTCCGTACCCACGCTCTCAGAGCGTGGGTGCGGTCCGTACACCTACATCACCACAACTATGGTGGTACGGACCGTACACACGCTCTGAGGGCGTGGGTACGGGCCGTACCCCTACGTCACCACAACAATGGTGGTACGGCCCGTACCCACGCCCTCAGAGCATGGGTACGGGCCGTACCCCTACATCACCACATCAATGGTGGTACGGCCCGTACCCATGCCCTCAGAGTGTGGGTACGGGTCGTACCACGCGTACCCCTACGTCACCCCAACAATGGTGGTATGGCCCGTACCCACGCTCTGGGGGCGTGGGTACGGACCGTACCACCATTGTTGTGGTGACGTAGAGGTACGGCCCGTACCCACGCTCTGAGGGCATGGGTACGGGCCGTACCACCATTGTTGTGGTGACGTAGGGGCACGGCCCGTACCCACGCTCTGAGGGCGTGGGTACGGGCCGTACCACCATTGTTGTGGTGACATAGGGGTATGCGTGGTACGACCCATACCCACGCCCTCAGAGTGTGGGTACGGGCTGTACCCCTACATCACCACAACAATGGTGGTACGCCACACGTACCCCTACATCACCCCAACAATGGTAGTACAGCCCGTACCCACGCCCTCAGAGCGGGGGTACGGGACGTACCACCATTGTTGTGGTGATGGAGGGGTACGTGTGGTACGGCCGGTACCCACGCTCTGAGGGCGTGGGTACGGGCCATACCACCATTGATGTGGTGACGGGACGTGTTCACGTCCACTTCCGTTGTGGCGGGACGCAGGGATTGGTGGACACGCCCCCCGAAGTGACCAGACCCTGAAGGTACTGTATGTACATGATATATGTGGTATAATTTGGGTAGGGGTTAAGTTTCATGCCCCTCGCCCCCCCCTTTGACCATGTGTGTTGTTCTGACCTTCTGCGGCGTCTGCGGCGGTTTGTGTGCACCAGGTCGTAGGCTAGGAGGGCCGGGATTACACGTAGGATGTGTCCATGGCTGTCCGTCACGTACAGGTGCTCCTTCTTCGCGTCGTCCTCAATTTCCCGGGAGTTTTTGGCTGCCATAAAAAATGAGCCGTGCGGAGTGACGTAGGCACGAATCGTGCTTGCTGGTCCGTAAAACGCTGCCTGACTCCGTCCGAACGTCACGTACGCGATGTCCCGGATCGGAATTGTGGGTATTTTTTAGCCGCACGTAGTTTTGTATGAATCGTACGGAAATTGTATTTCTGTACGAATCGTACTTGCTGGTTTTTAAGGAGGATTTCCCGGGTACGAGTCGTACGGAGAATACGCTCCGTACGACCATTCGTACCCGGGTTTTACAGGATCAGAATCGGCCCCTAATTATCACATAATTGTAATATATTTTATTTCTTACCCTACAACACCACACAATTCACAACTCACATTAACAAAAAATTTTAAATGTTCCTCCATAATTAACATAATTATTTAACAATTGAACAAAAATTAACAATTAAAGAAAAAGTAACCAAATAAAAATTAATTTAATCCCCAAACGTTACCCTTATGAAACCAAAACACACACAAAATAACAATAAGTACTTACCATAAATGTTTAACAATTGATAAATTAATATTAATTATCAACTAATTATTAATTAAATAAACATAAATTACTTTGCACCCTTTACCCCAATAAACATCACAACCCACACCTAAAAATCATTACACAATTTTCGTAACTAATTTTACATTAATAAATTAACAACTTATTGATTAATTTAAAATAATTTACTTCCCACCCTTTACCACTATAAACCCCACAACTTATATAAACATGTATTACACATTTGCCATATTTTAACTTTTTAATTCATTAAATGGCATTAATTAACAAACAATTATTAATTAATTATTAAATTATGATGTCCCATCCTATTCTCCTATAAACCCCACCACTCACTCCTAAACAAATTACACAATTAACAATGAATTACAAATTAATCATTTAATAATAATTAACAAACAATTAATACATATTTAATATTAAAATAACTTCCACAATTAACTCTATAAAATATCAATAAAATAAATAATTATAAATACAAATTATTAATGCATTCATTATATTTTAAATTACTTCCCAACCTATTCCTTTATAAACCCACAACCGACTCCTGAAAAAATGACGCAATTAACATAATTGCAAATTAATTAATAATAATAATTATCAGCCAATTAATTAAAAATTAATAATACTTAATTCCCACAATTGACTCTATAAAATCTAAATTAAATAAATACTAATACATAAAAATGTATAATTAATGTATTATAATTAAATTACTCTCCACCCTATTCCCCTATAATTTCACAACCTGCTTCTAAAAAAAGACACAATTAACATAATTGACAATTAATTAATTAAAAATAATTAACAACCAATTAAGAAATAATTAGTAATACATTAATTTCCACAATTAACACTATAAAATCTAAATTAAATAAATACTAATACATAAAAAATAATCATTAATTTATTATAATTAAATTACTTCCCACCCTATTACTCTTTAAACCCACAACCCACTACAGATCTTAAAAATGCAATTAGAATTTTTTTTGCGGAATTCAAGGTATTACATCTTCTAATTGACATGTTGCTAAAATTGTTTGTTTTTATTTAGTTAGACATCTGTTTGTCAGATGTTGAGTTTGAGGGTCAGTAAAATCTCAACTGATTGGGGAACCAACACATTTAGGGGCTTGCCTTACACCGCATCAGGGGGGCATTCCATGGTTGTTGAGTTGGGTTTTCCCATGCAACACCTATCGGTTTTGACACATTCCCATATTTAAAAGGATCTGTAAACCTGGGAATGCATCAAAACTGAACGCCTACCCAGGGGAGGCATAACTAAGAGAAATGTCTTAATTTCTCCTTGTTTTTTTTCTATTCTGCAGCACACATAGAAAGAGGGAAAAGCCTTCATGGATTATTTTAGTGCAGGAAGGCAGCCCTTAGTGCACAAAAATAATCCTGCCAACAACGCAGGCACCCTTGCACAATGATGTAAGGGTGCCTGCATTGGTGCTAGGCACCAAATTGTGTGCCGGCACAGACATAAAGGATAGGAATGCATTGTATCTTGCCAATACTGTGCATTCCTACCCCTCTGAATTGGCGTAGGGCAGCGCAGCAAAAAGATTTGAGTTGCAGCCCAAGGCCAATGCATTGTAAATTAGGCCCTGTGTGTTTATCCCATCACAATTTCTCTACTATGTTCACTTGCAAGGCAAACTGCAGCTATTGATTTTAGGCAACCAAGAAGCGTTGTGGCTACTGGATCTAATATATCAGAGAAATAAGCCACACGTCGCTTTACCTCACCATTTTGAGCCAAGAACAACACACACCTTTCTCTTTTGCTGCACAACACATAAAAATCGTTTTCACAATTTGTCGTTCATGTAGCAAGTGCACTACAGAGATTATCTCTGAAGTAGAAGAATGTACTCATGCACTCATCATCAAATGGCACAGAATTGTTTCCATTGTTCCGAGTAAGCATCAGTAAAGGCTTTGTAATCCGGGAAAAGTTTGAAATCCACTGTCTAAAGTGTCCAACCATTCCCAAAAACATCCAGAGGATTTATTTTCAAACTTGCAGAAATGTGTTCTTTAGACACCTTTTTTCCCCCTTTCTCAATATGGTGTCCCAACTTCTTTATTACAGTATTGTATTTTTGTAGATGATATCTTATGTACATTATCTGCAAGATGGTTCAAGAGTGCAATTATATCCGACTTACAATCCTCCTTTGTTTTAGATGTGTCTATCAGGTCATCAACGTACTTCACCAGCACTCAGTTACAAAGCTGTTGCAGACTATCTAAATCTTTCTCTAGAAACTGATTAAAGATTAAGTGACTTTCTGCATACCCATGTGGAATCCAACACCACATGAGAACTTTAAAAAAAATCACAACACAAAAAGATACTGACTAACTTCATGAAAAGGAATGCAGAAGGTAGCTTGGCACAAGTCAATGACTGCAAATCATCCTGCATTCGCAGGAATCTGAAATAAAATCACAGCAGGATTCGATACCACATGACAACATTGGACTATAATGTTATTGATTTTACACAGATCCTAGACCACCCTGCAATGCATTCACCCTATTGATACTCACATTCCTTTACCATGGAGCACCTCAGGATCACTAGAGCATTGCAAATAATCCAGTTTGTCCAGACCATAGGAATCAAGAGCATAGACAGAGATTCAAGGAAGGGGAACATTTAATTGCTAGATTTTATATAAACTCTTAACCTGCTATCTGCCTTGACAGCATTCTCCAACAAAACTGTTTATGCTATTTTTAATAATCTGATAAGATGCAAGATAAAGTGCCTAAGCAGGATCAGGGGCACTATTAGCCTTAAGATTGGGTGAAGTAATGTGACCTTAGCACAGTCAGGTTGACAACAAAAAGGAAGTATAAACAACCAAACAAGACTTCTTGAAGATAGGTAAAGTTATAAGCTGTGAAAGTTTATCAAAGATCAAAATTTAATGCGGAAGGCAAACATATAGTTAGTCAGTATATAAAATTTGCATAAGGATTATTCAAAAGCTGCATAAAGTCTGACAAAATATTCTCGGTCCTAAGCAAGCAACACACAGACTTGGGTCTGCTTTCTAAGTGTAGGGGCAAACCACAGATGGCTCTCCTCCAGAATGGGCTTTTTTATATAATAAAATGCATAAAATAAATCACATATCATAAAGTGAACTAAATGTTTCATATCTCAACCAATCACAGTACAGCAATATTGAACTATAATAAATAATAATTGATCACTATTTGACCTGATGTCAGCGGATCAGATGGCACAAATCTAGTTACAACCTACAATGGCAAAATCATACAATGAATAGGCCTACTGAGGCACAGAGAGGAAAGGCCTTGAACACTGTTACATGTGGGATGGAAGTTTCCTCCGGAGTTCTTTGAGAGCAGTGTGCAAACACAGCATTTCATTAGTGCACATTTTACTTAGAGGAGAAATGAACATATGGACACAAAGAAATAAAAGATGGAGTCAGGCATAGTTTGGATATAGTTTTGGCATGCCCAGGAAATATAATTCTAAAAATTGCTTTTGATGCAAAATGTCCATGATGAAAAGCACACATTATTTATTAATCTAACCTCTCTCCAAATATCAACCACAGGATATTGAAGGGATGCCACAAAAGTAAGTCTAGATTTTCTTTACCTAATTCCACATATATGTACCTATGTAGTACATATATCCTCAAGGTATATAGATGGGGAGCTAGTAATAGTAAATGTATACTTCCCTATATGCACTTAACATTTTTATATCTTGTCCTTGATATTCTGCCCTCGATATTCGTGTACAATGATATTTTGGAGGTCGATATTTAGTAGTACTATATATGTGAGGCACAGCTTGGTTGATTGATCTGTAGCAAAAACCGTATATGTATCTGTTTGATGGCGGCAGAACGACAAATGCACATGATGATATTTGTTATATAGCAATTTGAAACAGTCATTAGGATACAAAAAATTAACATTACTTAACATAAGAAAACTTCCTAATTTCATGCTTGAAAAGGGAATATAAACATATGATTAGATTCAAGCGTAATATTTGAGGGGGGAAAATCTACAAACATCAATGATTTGGGGATGGGGGCATTTGGAGAAGCAATTCATTTTCCAGTTGGTAACCAAGTTGATGGGAAGCATGTGCTGAGAAGCTGAGACCTTGTAGGAAAAAGGGATATTATAGCTGTTTCCTGAGGACAAGAAGATTTTGAGTGGCCCTAATACATGAGGAAAGAAAGATCCTTAGGCAGGTGCCTACTCAATTTCTTTAGGTGTTCATTATACATAATCAAAAACAGGGCTCACACAACATATAATAAGTTATACACTATAAACAAATAAAGTAAAATAATAGCAATGTGGTTTAACACCTAGATTGATGTACATCCTGGTATTGCTCCGAAAGTTATTTTTTTAAAGTATCTTTATTAGCATTTTCAAGTTTTGTAACACAGTTCGCATATGGAAGCAGAGCAATCTTAAAATCAAATAATACAATGGCAGCAAAAGTGCAATACTGAAATACATCTTTCAGCGGCCATAGAACTGATCCCAGAAAAGAATCTGAGTAACAATATACATTTTGTTGGACCCAGAGGAGTGCTGTATAGCCAATAGTCTAGCAGACATCCGTCACCACCAAATTAAGACCAGATTCCTCAGTACATGCTTCACAATAAGTTGTGCACAATAATACACATTGTGAGAGTACTCACTAACAGATCCAGGTACCAATATAACATTTTGATTTACAAAATGCTACTTCAATCATTTGGAAACAATTCTAACAAAATGAAGAATAAAGAAACAATTAACCCAACATAAACAAACAAGAAAGAAAGCAAAGAAAGACCTTATGTAGAGGGGGGAATACATTGGAAACATCAGTACAAGCGTGTGGTGAAGGTACAATATAATGAAGTGTCACAGAGGAAGACAAGCGATGCAAGACGGGGAAGGGTCCCACATCTGCAGGTACAGCAGCCCCATCCAGGCCACAGGTGGCCAGCAAGTAATCCCCCATACAGTATTTTGAAAACAGGCAAAGCCGGCTCCCCGAACTCGCCAAAGATGCAATAGGTGGTGCAGTCTAATTCCCTTCTGGGTGTTGACCTGGACCTGGGTCTGAGTCAGAACCTGTCTCACCTGTCCCCTGTCCCTCAGGATTCTCCCAGGATGCCAGCACTTCCCTCCACTGGTCTGCAATGGGGAGCTTCCTCATACCTTTAGATTCCTCCCGGCTGAGTTCTCTACCTTCCGCCCCAGCCCACACAATGACATCTCTATGCCAGGTCACAAACTGCAGTCCCCTATTGGATTTCCATTCCATCCAATGCGCCATTTCGCTAATCCCAGCGCCAGATCCATGAGCCTATTCCCCACCTTGCACTTCGGCGTCCTGGGAAAAAGACCCAGAATGCACGTCTGTAGTGTGAAAGGTAATTCTCTACCCTGCACCGCTGCTATCTTACCAAGCACCACCTCCCAAAAAGGCCACAAAACTCCACAGTCCCAAACCATATGGCCGAAATCCACGTCCGGGTGTTAGCATCGTGGACAGGAACGAACCTCCCCTCCATATGTCACATTGAGATGATGTGGGGTCATGTAAGCCATATGTGTGTAGTTAAACTGTATGTATTTAACACATGAATTCTGAGAGATTTTCTTGGGGTAGTTCAAAAACCTCCGCCATTCTGCGTCCGTTACAACCCTGTCCCCAGTCTCATCCCATTTGGCACGCAGCTTAACCAAAGGACGCACCGAGGCCTCCTGGAGGGCCACATTAAACCATTTCACTAGATGCCCTGCCGTTCCAAGCATGAACAAGGCATGGAGCACCGGGTGTGCCTCCGGTTTGTTTCTACCTGCACCCCATAACTGCGCAAAAGTATGAGTCAGGGCCTCATAATGCAGGAATTGGTCCAGTGGCAGATCACAATCTTCCATAAGGCCGTCAAATGAGAGTAGGGACTTGTTTAGGAAACAGTCGCCAACAGTATGCAGCCCTGCATCCGTCCAGGGGGCCAGTTGCTCATTCGTGAAGACAGACTGGGGGTTGCCATGTAGCAGACCCACAAGAGGCAACATAGGGCTGTAGGTAGCGGCCTGCCGTCCTCTACCCTGGCATGTCCGCCAGTCTAGGAAGGCTGTACGCTGCAGCAAGTAACAGTATGGGGTGGGCGTCGTTGGTGTCAGCAGTTTCGCCATTACTAAAATAGGGCGGGATTCCGGGAGCAACAAGAACGTACCGTCCTCGTTCACATCCTCTATCCATTGCGCCAGCCACTGCAGTTGACCAGCCAACATATAATATTCAAACTTCGGCACTCCCAACCCGACCTCAGCAACGGGACGCTGTAACGTTGTAAGGGACACCCTAGGGCGGCCATCACCCCACACCAGATCCCATAACATAGCATTCAGGGGGCAAAATCAACCGCTAGCCATTAGGACCGGGAGGTTGACAATGAAATACAACAAACGGGGAAGCATAACATTTTAGATAGGGAAACCCGGGACATTACCGGCAGTTGCAATGTACGCCAAAAATGGACACACGCTCGCAGCGAGCGCACCACTCTACCTAGGTTACCTTCTTTCAAATTATCGAGCAAATGGAAAATATGTATACCCGGGTATTTTAACGTATTCTGGGCCCATATAATCTCAGCCATCAGAGCTTCTGGTCTAGGGAGGGGACCCGCCAGCTGAAACACATACGTCTTTGCTCTGTTAACCCGCAGACCCGATAAGCCTGCGAGGTCGTCCAGTATTTGCATGGCTGTCGGGGTGCCCACCACAGCATCCGAAAGTTACAACAAGAGGTCATCTGCATAGAGGGAAACATGATGCATCCACCCTCCAGAGTCCAGTTCAATCCCCTCTCCGCCCCGGCGGAGTCGCTCAGCAAGGGGCTCAATCGCCAGGGTGAAGAAGAGGGGAGAAAGAGGGCATCCCTGCCGAGTCCCCCAAAACATGCCATACTCCCTAGACATTATTCTGCCTGTTCGGACCCTGGCAGTGGGCGCATATAAAAGCTGCACCCAATGTACCCATTCTTCGCCCAACCCCATACGCCTCATCACCTCAAACAAGTAGCTCTAGCCCACTGTGTCAAAAGTCTTCTCCAGGTCAACGGAAAGCACCGCGGCCTGGAGATGAAGCGTGGTCTCGGCCTGGTAAAGAATGGAGTAGAGCCTACGGAGATTGTAAGAGGTGTTATGGGCAGAGATAAACCCATTCTGATCTGAATGTATTAATGCTTTCATATGCGGGATCAACCTACCAGCCAGCACCTTGCTCAAGATCTTAAAATCCAAGTTAAGCTTGGAGAGGGACCTATAATCCTTAACCCCTGCTTTCGGTGACTTTATTTTTGGAAGGGGGATTACCAGAGCACTCCGAGTGGTGCCAGGCAATTCCCCAGCGAGGTACGAAAAGGGCCGTCATCTAGCATTGCTGGGTTGAGCCTCCAAGTGGGGACTGGGGGGTACCGCCCTGACGGTTGATGAGTCATTATTAACGGGCTGTGGTCCGATAGTGTATGGCCCAGGTACTCTGTGTGCGCAACGGTGCTATTAAAGGCAGGGGAACATAGGAACATATCAAGAAGCGTATGCACTTGGTGTACTGATGAAAAGAAGAATTCCCTGCAACTATCATGTTGCAGCCTCGAGGTATCTTCAAACCCAAGTGTGCCATCTAAGCGCAGAACCCCAAAGCAGTGCAGCGTGCCGAGAACCCCATTAGAGGGGGATATGACTGATCCTCCGAAACATCCACAACACAGTCAAAGTCCCCCCCAAGGACCAGACTGCCCCGTAGGTTACCCGCCAAGACAGAAGAAAATGAGTCCAAGAAGCCAACCATGTCCTGGTTAGGAGCATAGATATTACCAAGGGTAAACTTGCACCCCGCCAACCTCCCAGCAACCAGAACATATTGGCCCCCTTCGTCCAGCCACGATCTCTCAACTGCAAAAGGGTCCCCCGGCTTCACCCAGATCAACATCCCTTTGGCAAAAGCTGAGCTGGTAGTCACAAAAACCAGCCACTCCAACGTCATTTCAGTTTTCCAGCCTCCTCACTGTTTAAGTGGGTTTCCTGTAAGAACGCTATGTGAATGTCCCTGCGTCTCAAGTATGAATAGATGTTATGACATTTTGCCATGGACCCCATCCCGCTAATTTTTAATTTTCCATGTTAGGAACCGTATAACACTCTGAGCCCCTGCCATTCCTGCTTGATCATACTATGTAACATACCGGAGAAAAGGCCCCCACCACATCCTCCTTGTCACATAACTTCCCACCCCTCTGCAAACACACCAGGTCATAAAAATCATGGTGGTCAACTCCCCAACCCCAGGGCAGTCCAACAACGGTCAGCCGCCCAAACATCCTGTGAAATAGTGCATACTAAGTGAGGCCTCAACCCAGTGTGGCACTCAACGGGGTTGGCAAGGCAAGGAGAAGCAAAAAAAGGCAAAACGTAGAAGGGGAACGCTCCTACCAAGGAGAGTTCACCAGCCCCCATAGAAAGAGGCAGCTCAGGGCCAAAAATGAACAACATTCAGACGGTGGCCCTCTAAGTGGCACAGCCGCCCTAGCTTACCAGTCACATAAAATAATATCGTCCGCAGTGTTAGGCATCACCACAGGCATCTTCACGCTGTCACAGTGGGAGGTGTCCATTTTGTTGCCGTCTGTCTCCCTGGGAGAACTGGCCACTGTCTCCGTAGCCGAAGCCTCACTCTGCATTAGTTCCCCCAACTCCTGCAGTGCTACAGCCCTCTCCCTTTCGGTCTGTGGTGAGGACGGTTTCTTGGAGGTCCTCCTGCGATTGCGCCTTCTCAGCTGCTTTCCAGATTCCACGGGCTTCCGCCCGACGCCTCCAGGATTCCCCGGCCCCAGGATTCTCGCCTTTGTAGGAATCCAACAAATCCCACACATCACTAGGGCAATCAAAATAATGAGTGGTCTCCCCCAGCAAGATACGGAGCCGAGCCAGGGACATCAGAGAGTATTAGAGACCTTTATCTCTCAGAGCCCTCTTGACCTCCAAATAGGAAGCCTGTTTCCTCTGTACCTCCAGCGTGAAGCCCGGAAAGAGAGAGACCTTACTATTATCCACAGCGAAGGGGCCATCTGCTCTCGCCTTTTGCAGAAGAAGATCTCTGTCACAGAAGTGGAGCAGACGGGCCACCACTGGACTCGGGGTCTCCCAGGGGCCAAAGGCCTGGCCGGCACTCTATGGGCTCTCTCTAGCATGTAGAAGGAGGAGAGGCCCTTCGGCGCTACGACAGTCCTAAGCCAGTTCTCCAGGAAGGACACCATGTCACTACGCTCCGTTCCTTCCGGAAGGCCCAGACTATGGATGTTGTTCCTCCTGTTGCGCCTTTCGGCATCCTCTGCTCTGCACTCCAATTGGCCCACTCTGTCCGTGAGAGCCCCCATCTGCTTCTCCAAGACCTTTTGGGCTGGTGTCATCTCCACTAGAGTAGACTCAGTCTCTTTGACCCTCCCTGATAACTTTTAATGTTCTTCCCGCAGCAGGCCAAGTCCCACGGAAACAGTGCTGATATCTTGGTGGAGGGTCACTTTCGTATCCGCTATGGCCTCCAAGATTTTATTGAGCTGCTGCTGGACTGGGTCATCTGAGTTAGATTGTGACTGCTCCTGAACACTGTCCTCTTGATCCAGAGGGGCACCAGTCTGGCGTCCTCTGGGCTTGCCCATGATGATAATGCTAAATCCCAAGGCAGGATCAGGGCCCCCTACTGTCAACAGTTGTGGTGATCCGGGACAGCAAGGGTTGCCCACCGTAATGGAACTTTCACCTCCATCCACAAGGCCGGCTCACTCAGCTCCCCCCACTCACATGCCACGCGCCTTGGGCCCAGTCCATCGCCCTCCCACTGGATTCACAAGTTCATGAATTGACCGCTCAAGTGACCTAGGCCAAACAGATTCCAGGCTGTCCAACCCCATGATTCAGGGGGGCCCCACCAGTGTGACTGGCCCACCGCCGAGAAGGTTTCCTGGGCATGCGCTAGTATGTAAGCAGGCGCGCCAGAACAGAGTGCCAAGATCCTCAGGACCCGCCCGACAGCGCCCCACTGACCAGCCAGGCACGTCGCCAAACTTCTCCCAGTCCAGCCAACAGTGGCAGTGCAGCACCCCGCTAGGCAGACCAACCCTGCACACAGTGCCCCAGCAGGGGGCAAAGTCTCAGAAGAGCAGGGGTTACAGCTATGTACCCCACAGGTTATTGCACCGGTAGGGCCCCCTCACAGCTCCCCAGGCATCTCCGAACTCACAGCAGGATAAGGTTTCCACTGTTCAATTGTGGGCCCACTCACAGCGGTCTTGTGCGCATATCTCCCTTCAAAATTAAAGCCTAGGTCATTTCCAGGACGAAACTCCACTGCCAGCTACAGGTCCAGGTATCGATTGCCAGTTGTGCCTCATAGATCCACCACCTTGTTGCTCTGGATCAGCTTTGCAAGGTACAGTGTGACCGATGGGCTGCTCACAGCTTCCCCACAGTCAGGGCTCTCTACCCAGTTGTGAGAAGTTGGCCTGGTATATGCTGTCCACTAATTAAAGTGGGCACCTTGTACCAGTCCAAACAACCCTTATTGATGATTAGGTTAAAGACAACCTTTATTGAAAGCTATCCTAGTGGTAGCTATGGAGAGCAGCCTTCAGGCTAAGTCTTGAAGCAATGTAAAGCAGCTTGGTTTACCAGATTATAACATCGTGAAGGACCAATTGAAAGGAGAACCACACAAGGTATATATAAAATATATGTATGTATTTCTAAACACTCTCTGCTAATCTCTTTATGAGATTAGAAAACAAGATACACAATATTAAAGCACTAGAACGACAGTAAATAACACAATATACAATGGGCCCCAGGGGGAGACCAAATCATATATTAAGAAAGTGGTATAAGAACCACGACTTGACTAGACACAGTGCCTGGAGCACGTAGAATCGCTGGGACCCAAGGAACCACCCAAGGCAGTGACACAGGGGACCCATGGGGGACGCGTGCAGTGTGAGAACACAGCCACGAGCTGCGTACAATCCTATGGGAAAGCCGCGGTTGGAATTTTAAAGATTAAGGACACTTAGGAGAGGACTTGGAGCAAACCCTTGGAGACTTAGAAGGTTCTAAGGCCAGCACCCATGTGAGCACCGGAGTACTCGTGTTACCTAACCCAGGGAAGCCGGGTGCATAGGTGTCAAATGGTGTCGGGAATCTTCGTCGTTTTCAATGGAGAGTTGCTGCAAAGTGCTGCTGCTGTGAAAATGAAAGTTATTTCAGATATTCTCCCCGCAATTTCGAGCTCTCGGCGGGTGGTGGTCGTCTGTAAATCGGCCCCGGCCATACAATTTTTAAGGGAGAAATGAGCGGCTGGTGCGGAGCTCTCTGTCACACGTCCACCATCGTCTCCGGCCAAGTCACGCCCCCCTATTGCTCAGAAAGTTATTGCATTTTTCATAAATGTTTCTCCTGGTATCATTCCTTAATGCTTAAAGATATTCATAGCTCTTTACCTTGATCATCTTATCCTGCTGTAGCCCAATATTCATAGGTTGAGAAATTATGCAGTGGTTTTGATAGAACCAGCTACTTACATCGGAACAAAATTACATTTTTCACCACATACTTAGTCCATTAATGTTTTCAGCAGGGGAATAGTTTTAACATCTAAACAAGTGCCCACCCGGTCAAATATCACCGTCCAATGGTTGCCCAATAGCCTTTGAACTTTGGACAATTGGATGCCATGTGAAGCCTGTATCCAATGCTGTCCTTTTGATATCCGTGGCAATGCGGTGCAATATTGACATTGGTTCAATGCATTCTCTGTAGAGAACAGCTTTTTTGCCAATTTAGAGTAATCTGCTGATTTCCTGAATTGGAGGAAGCAGAGCACACATGACTATTTCCTTCTATCTTTTACTAGCTTTGGTATCCATCAGGGGAAACAGAATTCTATAGTCTTCTTGTTGATTTTTGACATGAACCAATGATATTTTAAATTGCTGAAAGAAAATCTCTTTGTGTCTTTTCGTGCAATGAAGTGTCTTGAATGTAATTTTCTTAGATTCATTCGAAATCTCTTATTTGCCCATGTGAAGCAAGAGCCATCACCTAGAACTGCTTAAAAATGTTAAGGGTAAAAGATAAAGAACACAGGTGAGCAAGAGAGTGAAGATGCGAAGTACTGACAATTTAATTAGTGCGACTATACCAAAAAGGGACATTGGAAGAACTTTCAGCTTGGAGAACAAACTCTTAGCTTTTTTAAGAAGATGAGCATAATTTAAATCATAGAGTTCATCATTTTCTTTCCAGTGGCACAAACACCAAGACAATATTTTGGGCCATCAGGATAATTAATCTGCAAAACGTTGTGCAACATCTCAGCTGATATATTGAGCAATAGGATTGAAGTGTTATGCAGATTCAAATAGACCCTTTTGCAGTTGACTTCTCAATTTGATCTAATCCCTATTCTATCTTGCATTTATACGCTCTCAAAAACAGAATTTTATCATCTCCATATAGCTTTAATGTGGCACAATTGGTCATTGGTATAATTGCATCCCTATATGGCTGTAAAGAAAATGCTAAATGTTCAACAAACAGAGCAATAACGTGGCTGACTTTGGACTTACTTGGGCATCTTGAGATCTCTATGAGCCAGATGTCCGAAGCATTTTATTATTATTATTATTATTTAAAATCTTATATAGCGCGCAGCTACCCTTGGGCATCCCGGCGCTTCCCGACAAACATCCAATCCAAGATGGAGAACAGCAATGACACGTTATCCAGGGAATAAAAAGGTTTTAAGACCTTTACGGAAGCGCAATGTACAGGTCTCAGCGCGTAGTTTAAGCGGGAGCGAGTTCCAGAGCTTTGCTGTATTAAAGGAGAATCTTCTTCCCCCAGTGCGGGCCTTTTTTACTCTAGGGACAAATAGGAGGTGTTGCCTCTCTGAGCGCAGCGTTCTGCTTGCTTTGTAAGCCGTGACAAGATTATTTAGGATTAGGGGGCCTTTCCCTAAAAGGATTTTATGAGCCAAGCAAAGTGCCTTAAAAGTCACTCTCTCCCGCACAGGGAGCCAATGCAATGCCTTTAGTGCCGGCTTCGCAGATTGCATCCTCGGGATGTCCATGAGCAGCCTTGCCGCCGCGTTTTGGACCTGTTGCAGGATCTTAAAGGTAGATTCAGGGGCGCCCAAGAAAATAGCATTGCTATAGTCAAGTCGAGATGTTATGAGACCCTGAATCAGCAACTTCCTTGATGTTAACGGAAGAAGAGGGAAGATTTTCCGAGCCGACCTAAGTAAGGCATAACACACTCCTGCTGTTTTCTTGGCGTGGGTACGGAGTGACAGGTCCGGTTCTAACCAGACTCCAAGGCTCTTAATAGCTTCCTTGGGGGCAAGAGGTTCACCCATACAACCAGGCCAGCTGAGTGGAGGAAGGAGGGTAGATTTACTCCCCAGCAGCAGTAGTTCCGTCTTTGAGCCGTTTAGTTTGAGGGAGGACTCTCCCATCCAAGTGTGGACATCCACAAGACAGGACTTCAAAATGTCCGGGTTGTCGGCCAGATGGGACAAAGAAACGACTAGCTGCGTATCGTCAGCATAACTGATGATTTTGATGTTATAGGGGGAGACTACATCCTCCAGCGGGGCCATATAACATTGAACAATGTAGGGCTCAACGAGGAGCCCTGTGGCACTCCACACTGGAGGGGGATTGATTTAGATCTCTCCGATCCATCCCAGACCTGGTACGTTCGATCCGATAGGAAAGAACTCAGCCACTGCAGAGCCATCCCAGACACCCCGACCTCAGCCAGCCGCTGTATCAGCAACTGATGGCTCACGGTGTCAAATGCTGCGCTGAGGTCCAGGAGGATCACTGCCACTGATCCTCCTGTGTCTAGGATCCGTCTGGCCTCATCCACGACCGCCACTAAAGCTGTGTCGGTGCCCTGACCCGGGCGAAATCCAGTTTGAGATGGCCGGAGAAGACCATTCAGCTCCAAAAAGGCAGACAGCTGCTTGTTGGCCAGTCGCTCAGCGACTTTGCCAAGGCCCGCCAGCAATGAAATAGGTCTAAAATTCGACAGGACCAAATTGGATTTTTTTAATAGAGCCCTAACAACTGCCATTTTCCAAGTGGGTGGGACCAGGCCCTGGGTGAAAGAGGCATTCATTAGATCAGTCACGGGAGCTGCAATGGCCGCTGTTGCCTGTTTAAGAAACTTCATAGGGACCGGGTCCATGGGGGAGCCACTTTTAATCAGCGATAGAGTTTTGATGACGTCGCTCACTAACACTGGGCCGAAGGTGTCCAGGCCGGGAGCGCTAACTCTATCCTGAGTTCCCCCAATTCGTTTGCCGTGGTCCTGCGATAACCTGGGCTGGGGAAGAGAGATTAGAATTTTCTCGATTTTCGTGTTAAAGAACTCCGCAAGTTCCGTGCTCTTTTGTTTATCGTGCATGGCAACCGGCTCCGGAACTTTGAGCAGTTCTCTGAGCACTCTAAAACTTTCCCTGGAGGAGCTAGAGGCGGATTTAATCCGATCTTCAAAGAAAAGGGCTTTCGCAAGTCGTACAGCTGACTTGTAGCCCCTCATTGCAGCACGATATTCTTCTCTCCTATGATCGTCCCAGTTCTTCCTCCATAGCCTCTCCATCCTTTTACATCCTTTCCTAAGGGTGCGAAGTTCTACCGAATACCACGGAGCCGAGCCAACCCGTTTCTCCCTCTTTTGGACTCTCTTTTTCGGGATCAGAGTATCAAGGGAGGCGGATAGCCAGTTGTTAATGTTGGAGTCGGCCGTGACTGGATCCGACGCGCAAGGAGGGATCGTCTCTTCCAATTTCGAGGTCCACTTCTCCACCGACAGTCTGGACCAAGCTCGGTCCACCAAGAAAGCCTGTTTGGTACGTATCGGTAGTGGATCAATTAGCCAACAGGCTGGGCCCAAAAAATGGTCTGACCAAGGGAGAGAGAGGGCGGGCTTTGCCGTGAGGCGAGGGATGTTCGAGAACATCGGATCGAGTAAATGTCCTTTTTCGTGAGTGGGCCCAGAATTGATTAGATTCAAGTCACACTCTTTTAAAACGCTCTGGCGATCCAGAGCTGTTTGGTCAGTGGGCTCGTTGAAGTGAAGATTCAAGTCGCCCAGCACCATAAAATTGGCCGTTGATGTGGCCAGAGTCGTAACTGATTCAACTAGGGAGCTCACGAAATTGCCCACGACACCTGGGGGACGGTAGATCAGCAGGCCCGATATGGACACAGTCGGGGATATCCTGAGGGAAAAATGGCAGCTCTCACAATCCGAGAGTTGGCCATTCTGTGCCCTGCAAACAAACAGACTCCTGTAAATAATGGCAAGGCCACCTCCTCGCCCTTCTGGTCTATCTACATGACAAATCAGGTAGCCTGGCGGAAGGGCCTCCACGATGTCTGCATCGGAACTAGGGGTCAACCACGTTTCCGTTAGCAGCAGAACGTCTAGGGCAGAGTCTTGGATAAGCAGATTGACTTCTGTCGCATGACGCGGGAGGGATCTGCAATTCAAAAGACCTATCACCAGGTCATTTTTACCTGTAGGGGCCAAGGGATTTCTCCTTACCTCATTGACGAAAGAGGAGGAAGAGGAAGAGCGCCGCGAAAGAAGTTCCTCGCTGTTAGGCAATGCATACCGAAGAGCCATAAGTTCTGTGCGATCGTAGAAACGAATCGCATCCTTAGGTTTCGCCATAGTATCCTGCCCTGTGCCCGTCTGGGCCCGGACGGGCACAGACGGGCTGGACTCTGGCGTGACTCCGGCGCTGAGACGGCGCTTCCGCTGCGCGTCACCGCTGCGCGTTGTCATAGCAGCTTTAAGTAGGGGCCCCGCCTCCTGTGTCTCCAACTAGAGCACACACGGAAGTGGCGCCTCTCCAGAGTCCTCTACACTACCCCCAAGATGGCGGTGCTGCAGTGTCCCGGACTGACGGCTAACGGCCTGCGAAAAGCGCAGTGAAGGTCACAGTTTAGAGTGCAAGTAAGTGCTACTCTGGCGATCGTTAACGCGAGTAAATGTTTAAAAAAAGACAATGTAATTACACAAAGAAACGCGCGCTCTGTTTAAAAAAACGCGCTGCCAATTCTGCGCGCTGCTCTAATTTTAAAAAGCACCCACACTCAATTTGCGCTGGCAATCCGTGCTATCCGTGCTATCCACTGCGAGGTTGATGAGACGATGTCAAGGAACGAACTGCTTGTTCCCCTCGTCTTAAGTAGGGGCCCCGCCTCCTGTGTCTCCAACTAGAGCACACACGGAAGTGGCGCCTCTCCAGAGTCCTCTACACTACCCCCAAGATGGCGGTGCTGCAGTGTCCCGGACTGACGGCTAACGGCCTGCGAAAAGCGCAGTGAAGGTCACAGTTTAGAGTGCAAGTAAGTGCTACTCTGGCGATCGTTAACGCGAGTAAATGTTTAAAAAAAGACAATGTAATTACACGAAGAAACGCGCGCTCTGTTTAAAAAAACGCGCTGCCAATTCTGCGCGCTGCTCTAATTTTAAAAAGCACCCACACTCAATTTGCGCTGGCAATCCGTGCTATCCACTGCGAGGTTGATGAGACGATGTCTTACCGCTCACAAAATGCCCATCGGTCCGTTTACGACCATTAAAATGCTTTTTGTCATGTACCAACCCAGTTTTGCGAGTCAGTAACTTATTACGAGTCACAAATAGGGTTTGCGAGTCACTATTAGGAATTGGTGTGTTAAGGGTGTCTCTTCCTAATAGCGAGTCACACTGGTATGTAGGAATGTTTTGCGGCCGAGAATGCTGTCGCAAAACATTCGCAGTTACCACCAACTTCAAGTTGGTGGTAACCCATTCGCAAGTGGGAAAGTGCCCCAAGTGACCCCTTCCCCTTTGTGAATGTGGGTGCCAAAACTTTTTAAGAGCAGGGAGTGCTTCCATGTACAAAAAGAACAATTGATGGACAGAATGCAGAACAATGTCATACATTCACCCCAGTACAGAGATCTGGGCCTAAATCCTTGGTTTTTTGCTCACCATGCCATTCCAGTTTGGACCCAGCCATATGCAAATCAGTCTTGACCCTGCCCCCAATGGGTACAGTCCAGCCCGAACTGCCAGGCCAGGTCCTCCCTGGACTGGAAACAAGCATCCTAAGACCGGTTTCGGGCTTTAAGCCCTAATCATCCAAGATAGCTTGACTCCAGTGGCATGAAGAGCACGGGACCCAAGTCTGGGCATACCCGTCCTACTCGGGGTGACAAATGCAAAAAAAAACAATTGATGGACAGAATGCAGAACAGGGTCATACATTCACCCCAGTGCAGAGAGCTGGGCCTAAATCCATCGTTTTTTTGCTCACCATGCCATTCCAGTTTGGACCCAGCCATAT
Organism: Triturus cristatus; assembly: GCF_964204655.1. Taxonomy (NCBI): domain Eukaryota; kingdom Metazoa; phylum Chordata; class Amphibia; order Caudata; family Salamandridae; genus Triturus; species Triturus cristatus. Next base: position 942,464,790 of record NC_140593.1, read on the forward strand.
GCAAATCAGTCTTGACCCTGCGCCCAATGGGAACAGTCCAGCCCAAACAGCCAGGCCAGGTCCTCCCTGGACTGGAAACAAGCATCCTAAGACCGGTTACGGTCTTTCAGCCCTCATCAGCCAGTATAGCTTGACTCCAGTGACATGGAAAGCACGGGACCCATGTCTGGGCATTCCCGTCCCACTCGGGGTGACAAATGCAAAAAGAACAATTGATGGACAGAATGCATGAACTACTTCCTACTCTTAAAAACTGAAAAGGTAGCTTTTTATTTTTGAAATGCATCCTGTTTTTCGTCACGGAAAACAAGAGGCATTACAAAAAAAATTGCTTTATCTGAAAAGCAGTCACAGACATGGTGGTCTGCTGACCCTAGCAGGCCATCATGCCTGTGAATGCAGGCCATTTCCAATGGGTCTCAAAGCAAGACCTACCTCATGAATATTAATGAGGTAGATCTATTTGTGACACACTGGAAACCGCAAAATGTGTTTAAGGCACATTTGTACATGTGTGTTTGCGATTTTCTAATTGCCAATCGCGAAAGTTTGCAATTTGGAAATCACAAACTGACTTTTTTGGACATCTAGCCCTCTATTACCTGCAGTACCAGAATGAATTATTATAGTAGTGGGATCTCAATAAAGCCTCCAAAATAACCCCATGAGCTGAGGTAGTAAAGTTATTCTATCCAAGATGCTAAAGAGTCATTTTCAGTTTTTAAAGGTCAAAGTCATTTTCCGCATTGAGCGTTATGGCTACTGAATGGATGCTGATTTTGACAGCAAATGCAATACCTGGATTAAGTAATGCGTCTTGGGAGATATTTAAAGACCATGAATAAACCTATTTTGGTCTGACTTGATGCTCCAAGAGCTAAAGCCTTAGCTAATAGTTTCTAATCTGAATGAAGAAAAGTTATAGGTTTGTAAGATCCAGGGTCCTCAGCTGACTTGCCTGGTTTCAGAAAGATAAATAGAATCCTGGCTTGAGAAGTCAGCAGAACCTCGCCTTCATTTACCATGTGACTTACTAGTGCACACAGGGTTTTCTATAGAACCTCTAAAAAGGTTTAAATAATTTCAGCCAGTATGCCATCTTTACCACATGGTCTACACTTTGGGCATTTTGAAACAAAATGCTAATAAAACCTGTGCTGTGATTTTTCCAGAGTTTTGTTAAAGCTGTATCTGCAAACTAGTTACTGATTACAGTCTTTTGTAATATGTTATCATCCTGGTATAACATCCTATAATGTTGCACAAATATTTCTTGAAAGCCCTTGAGATCGTCTGTAATACCACCTATCTCTTGGTGTTAAAGTTTTTCAACCCTATTTTGATAGAACTTAACTTTAGCAGAACAAATTAGGAGTTACTCCATATACTCACCCTCCTCATAGGAGTTTACCAACGACAAACACCTCGATTGACCCTTCTGCATAGTAAACCTCATGCAAAGAGTATTAAGCATCCACTCACCTATGCGTACAGATGGTTGATCAAATTATCTGGAATTTTGCCTGTTTTTGATGTTTTACCTGCATGGGTGTAACTTTTGTCTCTCATTTTCCTAGAAAAGTTATAAAAATGACCTTACCTTGTAAGGTGGTCTTAAAAGCATCCTAGGTGATTGCTGCATTGACAGAATCCTCATACTGATCTCATAATCCAACAATAAACCATCTTGTAACCACCACCCAAAACTCACCCTAAAGTAACAATTAATTAAACTACTATCCCCTAGCTTCTCAATTTAATTTTGTAATTTAACCAATATCTAAATTAAAAGATGGCTGGAACACTCTTTTGGATGTTAGTAACTTTACAACTGAAAAGGGTCTGAGGAACTAAAAACAGTTCATTTGGGAAAACATTTTAAACCAATTTGAAATACAGAGATATTCGTTAGACTGTATTCCTCCATGTCTAATAGAAACACAGTTTTGAAGACCGTCATTATTGCTCTACTGTGGGATACAGTTTTAAAGGATAAGCCAGACATCAACTTCAAGCAGGAGATACAGAGAGCACACAGAGACCCTTTTACAAGGAACCCGCAATGTCAGAAGCCAAGGAAGGTCTTGATAAAGTTCCCCTCATATGCAGTAAAGGAGGTTATTCTGGGTACTGCATTGAAGTGCGGCTCCTATGCTGCTAAAGGGTTCTCCTTTACCATCAGGTCCGATGTATGTAAGGCAACAGACCATTGGCAGTGGGAAATTAGTGGGAGAATTGGGAAGCTACATAAGTTGGGGGCTAAGGCGCAATTAAAATTCCTGGCAATGCTACATATCATGTGGAGCAATCAGATGTTTAATTACTGCACCTTGGGGGTCATGGATGCATTAATCGGTCCTATTGAAAGGGGGGCTCTTGATCTTTTGAATCCCAGAAGTTAGGGCATGTGGCAGGATGGTGGTGGCAGAGGGGAAGGGGGCACACTGCTGTTAAGCATTCAGATTTTGTTTACGTATGTACCCCGGGGACGCTCTATGCCTATGAGTATTGGGAGGGTTTCCCAGGGTGGGGTTTCGTGGAGGGTGAAAGAATGGGCACTGGGTAGGGAGCAGTGGGTAAAAATAAAATTAAAATACTCAGTTTCAACAAGTAGTAGTCTCTTCTGTACACTAGCCCCAGATACACTATAGGAAAAGGGTATGGAATCCCGCTGGAACCAGTTGCGGGTGGTAAGGAGTTATGCTTCTTAACTTGGAATGTCAATGGTCTTAGGTCTCAGGGTAGGCAGAGAGTGCAGTACCTCGAGGAGAGCCATGCCCATGCCATGATCCTACAGGAGACCCATCTAACTGCGATTGAGAGTAGAGCTCACTTTTCTAAATTCAGATGGTTGGATAGCTATGTGGTCTCTGACCAAGCAGAGTATCGTAAGGGGTTTCGATTCTGGTAAGGAAGGGAGTCGGGTGGAGGTCATACCTTCAAAAACAGATAGCTCAGACATGGGGGTCCTGGCAGGCATGAGATGCACTGGTTATGAATTTCTGCGTGCAGGATACTATGGTCCAAACACAGATGATCCCCAGCATATATTGAATCTGGAGTGGAACCTGGTGGAGTCATTGTTCCCATTGATTCTTGGGGGAGATTTTAACACCTTTTTGGATACCACCCTAGATAGATCCACAAGGAGAGACAGCATGCAAACACCTAGGACCAGGCAGCCTCTTAGCTATATTTTCACAGGATTTGGGGTTGGTTGACATTTTGCGCCATCTAAAGGGCCTGATGAGAGGGTATACATTTCACAGCAAAAAATATGGCCACTATTCAAGGCTTTATTACTTCTTTGTTGATAGAGCCCTAGCCGATAAAACGAAAGACGTCAATTATCTGCCAGGGCATATCTCTGACCACTCTGCTGTTACCATGATTCTTCAATGTACAGGAGGTAGGCAGAATTAAGGTGGACGGTAAATCGAGCTCTCCTACTGAATGTTGGAGTTGCATTCGTCTTGAAAAAAGCCAGTGGTGATTTATTTCTTGACAATGCCAGCTCAGCTTCTCTAGCGATAATTTGGGACACTTTAAAACTTTTATACAAGGAGTTTTGCGGAGTCAGGCACATTTTTAAAAAAAGTTAGAGAAGGCGGATCTGGCCAGACTGGAGCAAGAAGTTGAGACATTGGAGGCTGCCCTCTAGATTCAAAAACCCCAGTGGATATGGAAAGAATATTGAAGCAGCTGGATGAGGCGCAGTTAAACTTTAAAATCAAGTTTGATATGAAGTGTAGGGAAAGGTGGCAGTCCAGGTGCATGAGATAATTTGAGTATGGAGAGCGATCTGGTGAATTGCTGGCATGGAAGGAGAGAGCTGAGAGCCCAAGAATAACATTAAGGAGCTGATTGTCATCTCTCAGAGGGATATTTCTAATAGGCTGAGGAAGTGCAGGGGCACCTGGTCTCTCCTTTTTCCACACTGTAGAAAAAGAAGTACTTCTGGATTTGGGTAGGCTCAGAGAATGGTTTAGGGGAAGGGACCTCCCTGGGCTTACAACATCAGGTGAAGAGTGCTTTCGAGGCGCAGATTACTAAGGAGGAAATCAGGGAGCATTTATCACGTATTAAGAATAGGAAGGTGGCAGGTCCCAATGCCATGCTCCCAGAACTCTATAAGATCTTAAAGGAAAAGATTGTACTGATGTGGAAGACATTGTTTAATTCAATTTATCTGGGGAATGCTCATATTCCTGACTCATGGAAGGAAGCCATGATTGTCTTGATTTTAAAGCCTGCTAAAGACCCTAACAAGAACGATTTTTATTGGTTAATTTCTTTACAGAATGCCGACTATAAGCTTTTCATGAGTATTTTGGCCAGAAGTTTGGCCATATTAGCTAGGGGTGGGCAAAGAATTCCGCTCTGCCATGCAGAGTGAGTGGAGTTTTGCCCACTCCATGGAATGGACATTTTCTCTCATGCGACTTGCCAAAGTTAAGTTGAGAAATCTGCTGCTTGCATTAGGACGCTACTGTTCGAGTAGAATGTCTACTCAAGCTGCAGAAAACAACAGCGCCATCCGGTGCAGTTTGGAGTGCCATTTGCTCTGATTTTGCAGCGCGGGACAATCTTTCGGCACTTAAAATCAGTGCAAGCCATGCAACTTAATAGACTCCGCTTCTTGCGGAACTCCACGGAGCGTTGCGGAGTTTGTGAGGCACTTCACGTTGTTCTGTGGAGTAGAACTCTGAGAACTCTGCCCAGGCCTTATATTAGCCCTAAGTTAATTCATCCGGATCAGATGGGCTTTGTACCAAAGCGACAGAATCATGAGCTTACTCAGTAATGGATCAGATCCGTTGATCTGTCCACCACTCATTCGAATCCCTTGGTCACAATAGATGCTGCCAAGGCATTCAACCGAGTATGTTGGGTTTACTTGTGGGAGGTTTTGGCAGTATTGGGTTTCACTCCTTGCTTCATTCTGACCCTTCAGAGGCTGTACGAGAATTCGTCAGCCCGAATTCTGTATAATGGGTCATTGATTAGGAGTTTGGGAATTTGTAGATGCACAAGGCAGGGCTGCCCTGTCTCCTCTCCTATTTGAAATTTACATACTTTATGTGGAATTTGGGTAGGGCAAGGCTTCCATGAAAAAAATTGAGGCGCAGACTGTTGAAAGGTGGTGTAGCTCTTCCGGACCTGAATCTGTATTGTATGGCCTTTCAATTTAAAAATTGTGAGATGCTCCTGGGAACCACAGATAGTTCAACTTGGGGGTTGCTTTTAGCAGGGATCACCAGGGAGTTGGAATCTATACGATTTCTATATTAGTTTGGTGCCCCAAATCTTTTTTAAAAAGTGCAATTAAAAGTTTTAAAGGCTGTGCTGAGTTTCTGGTTTTGAGTCGGGAGGACCCTAGGGATTGGTTGCTTCTCAGACTTTTTGTCTATCTGGGATTTCCTGGTCACCACAGAGTGCTTTCAGTATGGGTGTAGCCTTCCCTTGAGGAAAACCGGCTTAGCTTTTTGGGGGAACCTGTCTTCAGTACAGCGGGGATTACCCTGAGAAGTGCTAAAAGCCATGAATGAAGGCTCCCTATCAAGATTTAAATACCTGCAACTTTACTCCTGGCTTTCAATTGTCAGTTGGGAGATGGAGGAGAGCCTGGGAGAATGAGTCGCAATTGCAAGTTGTGAGGCCTGAGAGCAAAGAGGTTGCCATCTGGTACTGGAAGCTTTTGGATGCCAAGGATAGTAATAAGGCGGTGCTACAGTCAGTTCAGAGAGGACTATCCCGGAGCCTGAGTTACAGCTTATGTGGCACTTATCTCTGAAGCATTTGTACTCTGTGGTTAAACCAGCTAATTTGAAGCAAAATCATTTTTCACCCTTAACAGACTATACTGGATCCCTCAAAAGATTGCAAGGTTTGTACAAAATCCAAAACAAAGATGTTGGTGATGTGGCCATCAAGAATCTGTCGACGAGCATTTGTTTTGGGAGAATGTGGGTAATGTCTTCGACGAGACCCTGGTGGGTCAGAAATAATCTAAGCTTCATGCTGGTTCTGATGGGGGTGGATATGACATTGCACAGCCTTCTGAGTAGATCACAGAGGGGCTTGTTTTTCTATCTCATACCCCTTGCCAGGACAGAGACCTGTAAGCGCTGGACAGCTCCATCATCTCCTCCTCCAATGGACTGGTTAAAAGTGGTGCACTGAAACTGTAGGTTAGACACTGACAGTAAGACTGGAGGGACCCTCGGTAGGTCACTCCCCACACCGCACAGCACCGCCTGTGTGCCCGCGCCTCAGCCCAGCTGCCGCTTTGCTGACAGGGGTTCGAGCCCCTCACTGCTCGCACCCATGTCCTGGTAGTTTTTTTCATTTTATTCACTGTAATTTGTATTTGCATTTCTTGTATCACTCGCTGTGTGCTTTCCCTTGTGCCCCTTTACTGTGCCCTTTTCTTTTATTTCTGTATCCCCGTCGGTCTTCCCTTCAGTTTCCCACTGCTGTGTCCCCTGCGGCCCCGCTCCCTCATTCGCCCGCCCCCACCTCCCAGCTGCTCCTCCCTCCCACCTTCCCTTCTTTTGTGCGCACCAAAGGCAAGCCCGTCTGCGCCCATCCGTGCCTGGACCACGCCCAGCACCAGAACCCCTGGCCCCCACGACCCCCAACACCGCTACGATGCTAACACCCTCCACACACTCAACACTGGACGACAACACGCATGCTGCCTGGCCACCTCGAAGCACATCCAAGGACCCTTCTCCTGCCAGAACTGCAGCTTCACCAGCACACGACCCGCCAGCCCAGCGACCAGGAACAAACTCAACTACCTCAACTGCATCCTTCTCAACACCCGCTCCGCCCGCAAACACGCCGTTGAACTCTGGGACCCTCTCGACTCAACCTCTCCAGACATCGCCTTCCTGACGGAGAGCTCGCTGAACCCCTCCTCTGCACCCGACATCACCATAGCCATCCCGGAAGGCTACAAGATCTCCCACAGGGACCGCACCAACGGAGTAGGAGGAGGAATCACCATTGTCCACAGGAACACACTCAGAGTCTCAACCAGCACCGACGACACCCTCAGCACCGCCGAACAAATGCACTTCCAGATCCACACCGACCCCAACACCACCCTCAGAGGAACCCTCATCTACAGACCCCCTGGACCCCGACCACAGTTCAGCGACTCCATCGCCAACTACGTCAGCCCACACACCCTCGCCTCCACAGACTACATCCTCCTTGGGGACCTGAACTTCCACCTCGAGAACAACAACGACACCAACTCCACCACCCTGATCGACAAGCTAGCCAACCTCAGACTCAGACAACTCGTTACATCACCCACTCACTCCGCAAGCCACACGCTCGACCCCATATTCTCTGCAAGCCCCCACGTCTCCTTCAACCACACCACCGAACACCACTGGACTGACCATCACTGCATCCAATTCACCTTCCGGAAACCCACCACGCACCACCGCACCCAAAAGATGCCTCGCCGCTGCTGGAGCAGAATCACCAAAGTCCAGCTAACCATCACCCTTGCCCAAAGCCCACCCGCCAACCCCACCAACACCAACACCGCCGCACGCAACCTCAGACAGTGGATCAACGAATGCACCAACAACCTCGCCCCACTCAAGAAATCCTCCAACAATCACACCAGCTAGAAATCCAGCTGGTTCACTGAAGACCTCCAGGCCTCCAAACAAACTTGCCGAAAGCTGGAGAAGAAGTGGCTCCGTGAAAGAACACCAGACAGCTACGCAGCCCAAAAAACTGCCACCCGCAGATACCACCACCTCATCAGATCAACCAAAAGGGCCTCCTTCAAAGACGGACTAGACAACAACGCAAACAACAGCAAAGAGCTCTTCAACATCCTGAAGGAACTCTCCAACCCCAGCTCCAACACCAAAGACATCCCACTCTCGCAAGGCCTGTGCGACTCGCTAGCCACCTTCTTCCATCGCAAAATCGCAGACATCCACGACAGCTTCAACGCCACGACCACTCCAACAACCACTGGGACTGCCGCCCCCACAACCACAATCCACACCAACCGCCTGCTCTCCTGGACCAAAATCAACGACGACGACACCATCAAGACCATGAACACCATCCACTCCGGATCTCAGTCAGACCCATGCCCACACCACATCTTCAACAAACCAAGCACCGTCATCGCACCCCACCTCCGGAAAGCCATCAACATCTCCTTCTAGACAGCAACCTTGCCGGAGAGCTGGAAGCATGCAGAGATCAACGCCTTACTCAAGAAACGCAAGGCAGACCCCAGGGACCTCAAGAACTTCCGTCCCATCTCCCTGCTCCCGTTCCCGGCGAATGTCATAGAAAAATACTTCAACAAACAACTGACCTGCTGCCTAGAGGAGAACAGCATCCTTGACCCGTCCCAGTCTCGGTTCCGCAGCAACCACAGTACCGAGACGGCCCTCATCGCTGCCACCGATGACATCAGGACCCTGCTAGACAACGGAGAAACCGCGGCCCTATCCTCCTGGACCTGTCAGCCGCCTTCGATGCGGTCTGCCACCACACACTACGAACACGCCTCCACGATGCCGGAATCCAAGAGAAAGCCCTGAACGGACCACCTCCTTCCTCTCTGGCAGAACACAGAGAGCCCGCCTCCCCCCCTTCCGCTCCGAAGCTACCGAGATCATCTGCGGCATACCCCAGAGCTCATCCCTCAGCCCAACGCTGTTCAACATCTATATGGCACCGCTCGCCCACGTCGCCTGACTGCACGACCTCAACATCATCTCCTACACCGATGACACCCAGCTGATCCTCTCCCTCACCAAGGACCCCCACACCACCAAAACCAACCTCCACGAAGGAATGAAGGCCGTCACCGAATGGATGAAGAACAGCCGACTGAAGCTGAACTCGGACAAGACGGAGGTCCTCATCCTCGGATCCACCCCCTCGACCTGGAACGACTCCTGGTGGCCGACCACACTGGGAACAGCTCCAGCACCCACCGACCACACACGCAACCTAGGGTTCATCCTCGACTCCACCCTATCCATGACTAAGCAGGTCAACGCCATCTCTTCCGCTTGCTTCAACACCCTCCGCATGCTCCGCAAGATCTACAAGTGGATCCCCACCGAAACGAGAAGAACGGTCACCCAGGCCCTCATCAGCAGCAGGTTGGACTACGGAAACGCCCTCTAGGAGGAGCCTCGGCCAAACTCCTGAAACGGCTTAAACGCATCCAGAACGCCTCTGCACGCCTGGTCCTCCACATCCCACACCGCACCTGAGAGACCTGCATTGGCTCCCCGTCAACAGGAGGATAACCTTCAAGCTCCTCACCCACGCACACAAGGCACTCCACAACACTGAACCTGCGTACCTCAACAGCAGACGCAGCTTCTACACCCCCACCCGCCAGCTTCGCTCCACCGACATTGCCCTCCCCATAGTCCCCCGCATCCGAAGAACGACCTCGCCGCCAATACCTGGAACACCCTCCCCATCCACCTAAGGCAGACTCAAGACCTGCTGACCTTCAGAAGACCCCTCAAGACCTGGCTTTTCGAGCAGTAGCAGCATTCCCCCCCCCCCCCGCGCCTTGAGACCCTCACGGGTATGTAGTACGCTTTACAAATGCTATGATTGATTGATTGATTGATTGATATTGGCTGATTTTTCCAGGTGAGGTGGCTTGTCGGTTCCAGTTTAACCCATAATTCCACCTAGTCACTGACATGGGGGATGGATGTTTGGCCCAGGTCGGTGCGACCAACGCAAATGCAGCAGTCTGGGGGCTGGACAACTATTGTGAGATAGCCTGGGTTTGCAGAAGCCATGGTTGTACAAGGACAAAACAAAATGGGTAATAGTAACCAAAGTCTGACTTTAAATCTTTGAGGACCTGCTTTTTTTTGTAATTTATCCTGTTTCCTGCCTTCTGGAGATGAATATAATTTATTGCACTGTATACAGTTAAATCACCATCTATGGTAAGTTTGCCCATAGTCAGCAACGTAAAGCCTACCAATTCATGCAAACGTTGGGGGCCATCTTCTTCTACCGAACCTTAGAAATTAGGTACTGTGAAGATATGTTCTTCAAAACTGCACGTTACGCAGGCCCAGCACCCCCTACTTTCTGATTCCAACTACATCTAACTAACTACTAAGTACTAGCACACCCAATTAATATTTACGATGGAAAAAAATGTATTTGGGGGATGCAGGTTTTTTTTTTTTTGCAGAAGTATTTGCTTTTTTAAGTTTGCCACTAGGTGGTTCGAAACTGCTCCTGGGATGTAGAACCATTGTAAGAAGTAGTTTTGTGGATGATTCCTGAAGGCAAGAAGCGTTTGTCTGCACTTACCACAAGGGGAGAGCAAGATCTATAGGGTGGCCTATTGTGATAAGTATGTTTGCTTGCCTTCTGGCTAGCAGGATCATCATGGTAGTTCTAGCTGGAAAGTATTACTGAATGTGCTCAATTTTTATAATTGGTTTGTTGTTTTCTTGTATTGGTTTTGGATGATGAATTGCACATCCAAACTGTATTGGAGAGCTTGTGTTCAAACATTGGAGCTGGTGTTGTATAATGTGACTTCGGTTCAGTAATTTAGGCAAACCATTCTACTTCTGGACATGTCGCAAAGCATGAAAGACAGATTCCCAATAGGCAATGTACGTCAGATGCAGCGGTCAAAAGGATGAGAGCAAGTCAGAGATTAACAGCACTAACCTGCACCAACTTTGGTGAGACACTCTGAAAATTTTCAAGTAGGCATTTAAAATTGAACTGCATGTACCAGGATGCAAAGGGGCGAACTGTGCTGGGAGGATGCAGTGTGCTCCCATCCCCCTTCTGGAGCAAGTCAGTGCTGTCCGATTTTTAAGTAATTTAGGGTGAAAGGGCATTGGTTTCCTCAATATGCTCAGTGTGCTTTTACACACAGGCATAATCGTTTAAGATGTGTGAAAAAGAGAGTGGGCTGTTAAGGATAATGCTTGGACACTGCATGCAGGCTGTTTTCTGGTGCCTGTCTGTGAATTGTAAGCACTTGATGGGAATTCGGTGACCACCTGACTTACCTTTCGGTCAAGGACAATAAGTCGGAGATATTTGATTAGAAAAGACATTGGAGCTGGTGTTGTATGATGTGACATAGGTTCAGTAATTTAGGCAAACCATCATTCTACTTCTGGACATGTCGCAAAGCATGAAAGACAGTTTCCCAATCGCCAATGTACGTCAGATGCAGGGGTCAAAAAGGGTGAGAGCAAGTCAGTGGGTATCTGGTTTTCAAGTAATTTAGGGTGAAAGGGCATGGGTTTCCTCAATATGCTCAGTGTGTTTTTACACACAGGCATAATCGTTTAAGATGTGTGAAAAAGAGAGCGGGCTGTTAAGGATAATGCTTGGACACTTTGCATGCAGGATGTTTTCTGGTGCCTGTCTGTCAATTGTAAGCACTTGGTGGGAATTCGGTGACCACCTGACTTACCTTTCGGTCAAGGACAATAAGTCGGAGATATTTGATTAGAAAAGAAAAGGTAAAAATAGATTTTTGTGACTTATGGAAAAGTTGCAGAACACTGAGTTATGTGAACGATATTTGAAATGTGATGCTAAACGCTAATTAAAATGATTTGTAGAACGTTTACAGTTATGTTGTGATTTGCTCAGTATAGCTACACATTAATGCCTTTATTCAATTAATCAAAGCTTGTTGTTTATTTCTACATTGAGAAATGTCAGTCACCTTTCAGAAATATTACTGAATCACTGGATTTCAGCCTGCAGTGCCTTCTAGGAGATCCACTGGCAAACTAAGAGCCATATTTATCATTATTTCACACAATGCAATGCAGCAAGACATCTTGCTGCGGTGCACTGCATGAAAGAGAGGGCAAGAATGCACCATATCAATCAAGATATGGTACATTCCTGCTCTCTGCCTGCGCTGGTGCACAAACTGCTGCCTATCGCCAACTCAGGCACCCTTTCAGAACATGTAGAAAGAGGAAAAAACGAGGCAAAATAAATATATTTCTTCTTGTTACATATCTCCTGGGAAGGAGCAGTATTTTAACGCATACCCTTTTACCACTCTTGATAAATCTGGCAATGCGCCAAAATCCATGGGTAGATGCGTGGGAACACCCACGCTCCACCCATTTAATGTTTCCCTCAGGCAGGGTAACGCAATGCAGCAAATTGTGCTGCCTTGCGTTTATCTGGATATGCCAAGCCATGCAGGGACATGCAAGGTGGGCTTGCGTGGCAAACATCATTCTAGATCTTGTGTCACCCTTGCGCTGCCTTGGGTGGCCCTAGGGTAACGCAAAACTTTTATAAATATGTTCCTAAATTCGTGCTAATTTAAGAAATAGCATCTTGCAACAGTTTTTTGCTGGCAAATATCTTTTTTTTTTTGTTTAAGAATTTTTATTGAGTTTTCAGAAAGAAACAAAACACAGAAATACAAGAGGAATGCAATCAATCAGGAAATCAAAATTGTACTTACAAAGTATAAAAGTCAAGTAATAAGAACAATAAAAAAAAAAATCCCATAAATGATCAAACAGTAAAGAAAAAGAAGAAAAGAAAAGAAAAGAAAAAGAGCGAAAGGGGAAGGGGAGAGAAAAGAAGAAGGAGAGTAGAGAAAAAAGAAATAAAAATAGAAATCAAAATGAAAATGTCCTAAGACTACGTATGATACCAGATAAAAGAAAAAAGATCCAAGTTAGGGAAGAGGAGCGCGTGAAGAAAGATAAGATGTAAATGGAAACCAGAGAAGATCAGATTTAATTTTTTGCGAGAGGACAGAAGAGGAGGCATTGGCAATCCGATGTTCGTCGCAGATAAAATTCCACCACATTAATAAAGAGATTTTCGAATTGTCTTTCCATGAAGATAAAATAACTTTGAATGCCAATGCAATAAAAAGATCAAACAATAAAGAAATAGAAGTGGAGTCATCCAAATCAGGTGATGAGGAACCTAAAAAAACATTATGAAATGATAAACTCAGATTGCAATTAAAAATATTCATGCATTTTGACCAAACCGACTTCCAAAAAGTCAAAACATTAGGACAATCATAAAGGAGATGACTCAAAGTGCCAGTATGCTTAGAACAAGACCAGCATAGTGGAGACGAGGAAGGGGAGAACTTGGATATGCAAACAGGAGTAATAACAGCTCTATTGTAAATAAAATACAAGGATTGAGTTATACGAGCAGCAGCAGAGATTTTAAATAACTTAGACCATAATTTATCCCAGACATCGATAGAAAATGAAAGGGATAAGTCTAATTCCCAAGCAAGTTCATTAGGAGATTTAGGTCTCTCGGTTATATGTAACAACAACAGTTTATAAACAAGAGCTGCTTTAGGTATATGCATAGGAAATATACTGTATAAAGGTGTAGGGGGAGTAAGGGAAGGTATTAATACAGGTAAGTCAAAAGAGGATAATTGTAATTGTAAAGCGGCTGAAATTAAAAGGTATTCGGTACGATATGTGTCAGGTAATTGAAATCGTGCTTGCAAATCAAGGAAGGGAATAACAGAATGTTGAAGGATTAATTGGTGAACGAAAATAATACCCTTCTCCTTCCAGTGTTTGTAATAGAATGATTTACCCTTGTATCTAAGAAATGTATTATACCAGATAGTGGAAGAGAGAAAGCATTGAAATAGAGTTAAATCCTTAGTAAACGTATTATATAATACATTTTGGGAATATTTTATAATCGGGTTCTTAGAGATGAAAGTACAATTGGACATATAAATCACATTCTGAAAAGAAAAATCCTTTAGAGAGGAACGTTCAAAAACAATCCATCTCGGAATAGGAGTATCCGCAAAAACAAAGGATAGAGCGAAGGATTGTTTGATGAGAAAGGCTGAGTGGTAAGCCTTAAAATCGGGAAAACGTACTCCACCTTCAGACTTAGGGCGTTGAAGCTTTATAAGGGCAAAACGTGGGTGTTTCTTATTCCATAAACATTTTACACAAATAGAATTAATTTGCGAAAAATATGTAAGGGGAATGCGAATAGGCAACATAGACAATATATAAAGGACATGAGGTACAATCATCATTTTTATAGTATCTAACCTGCCCCACCAAGAAAGATATAGTGGGGACCATGTAAGAAGCAATGATTGAATTTTAGTGAGTAATGCTGCAAATGTATATTTTATTGTGGCAGGTAGGGACGCAGAGAACCAAATACCTAGGTATTTAATTTTTGTGGGGCACCATGTAAAATTAGTATCATGAAACATATATTGATAACATAACGAGTTCAGGGGTAGAACTTCTGTTTTAGAGAGGTTTAACTTATATACAGAAATGCTGGAGTACAGTCGAACCTCATCCAAGAAGGGAGGAAGGGATGTGAGAGGATTAGACATGTAGATCAATACATCATCAGCATAAGCTGATATTTTAATTTCTACCGAGTTGTGTGTAAAACCAGAAACATGAGCTTTAACCCGAATACGCTCAAGGAAGGGTTCGAGGGTGATTTAGAAGTGAAGTAATTATGCTCCAGTAATTTAAGCTGTTGTAGTAAAGCTAAGTATATATTTCGAGCAATTTTCTTTTCCCTAGATACATAAGAAATAGCAAATGCCTGAAACGAGGCCTTAAAAGCATCCCAATTATTGGAATCAGAGGTTGCTAAGGGGTTGTTAAACATGAAGAACTCATTAACAAAGGAAGTAGCATCTTTTATGAAAGTAGAATCCGATAATAAAACATTATTAAGCTTCCAATGACTAAATTTTTGGCAGGTTAACGAAAGATCCAAAACAGTAAGGACTGGTGCATGGTCTGAAATAAAAATTGACCCAATCTCCGTGGATTGAATAGATGGGAGTAGGGATTTACTGACCAGAATATAATCAATCCTAGACCGTGTATGGTGAACATTGGAAAAAAACGTGAACTCAAGAGAATCTGGGTCACATGTCTTCCAAACATCAAATAGAGGACGAGAGGTAATGGCCGATTGAAAAGCTTTATGGGATTTGTCAGTATGAAATTTGGACTGAGATTGTCTATCAGAAAATGGGTCTATCCATTGGTTAAAATCACCAGCAATAATAATATTAGGACAATCAAAGGAGGAGAGTAGAACCTTGATGTTATGCCAGAATTTGGGGTCAGGTTTAACCGGACCATAAATATTCCACAAAACCAAATCCTTGCCTTGTACAACAGCCCTGGCCATTACCCATCGTCCATCAGCATCATTTTGCGTAGAAACAATTTGCACAGATAAAGATTTATGAAACAATATAGCAACTCCCCCTTTTTTACTAGAAGCAGGGGAATACACAACTTGGCCTACCCATTGTCTTTTTAGCTTAAGTGATTCCGCTTCATTACAATGTGTTTCTTGAATGAAAGATATCTGAGAATTTAATTTGGATAAATGAGAAAGTACCTTTTGTCTTTTGACGGGGTTGCCAAGACCACGAACATTCCAAGTAACAAAATTACACATAATGAGGGATCGGAGGGGAACAATATGGAAGGAGATGATACACTTCAGGAAGACATCTAAAAAATAAGAGACACCAAAATTGATCAAAATAAAAATAAAAAAAAAGTATACAATAAGACAGTACACAGTTCCAAAGGACATACGCAATAAGCAGCACATTGTCAAATGAGTAATAGGACATACTGACGGAACAAATAACAAAGCGAAGAAAGAAATAGAGAATGGAAAAAGAAGTGAAAGAAGATAGATCAAGGAAAGATATCCAGATCTAAAAGAAAACAACAATAAAAACAAATGCATGGGACGTAACAGCACCGACAAGAGAAGGAATGACAGAGAAAAAGATAAGAATAGAAAACTAAGAAACAGCCGTATTAAAAGGGAGAGCAAAAAGACACAAGAACATTAAGTAGAAGAGGAAGAGCCAGTCGCAGGACATAAAGATAGGTTTTGAAGAAACGACTTCAGTTTAAGAGGGTCATCAAAAGAATGAGTGGAGCCATCATGTGTGACTTTACACAGACAAGGATGGAGAATACCATAGCGAATATTCAACTGTCTCATTTGAGGACGAAGCGCCAGAAATTCCTTCCTTCTCGCGTTGGTAGCATTAGATACGTCTTGCGAAATAAAAATGTTGTGACCTGACCAAATAAGGTGACGCTTCAATTTGGCAGCTGAGAGGACTCGCATTAAATCAGTAAATTCCAAAAACAACATGATAATGCCTGTAGGCTTAGAAGCATTAGGTTGAAAACGACCAAGTCTATGAGCACGTTGAATATTCAGTGCAGGCTCCGGGGAAATGCCTAAGAGTTCAGTCAGAAAGTTCCTCAGGAAGAGAAGCAAATCAGGACCCTCCAAATTTTCTGGTAAGCCATAAAGGAGTAGGTTGTTACGCCGATTGCGATTTTCAAGGTCCTCGGTGTGAAGCTTAAGACGCTGGATTTTCTGTTCCAAAATTGGAATTTTAGTAGAAATATCTTGAACATCACTAATACGTTGCTCCATATCAAACACCTTAGCTTCCATAGTAATCCACCTATCCTCAATTAGTTGTAGCTTCTCATTAGTAGTGGCCATAAAAGATTTCAGACCCCTCACCTCATCCAAAATAGTATCTAGAACAGGATGTTGAGAGGAAAGTATGGGTGAGGGAGGGTCATTCTTGGCTCTCTTGGGTTTGGTACCAGAAGAAACTGCTCTAGCCGAAGTAGAAGCCTCACTAGCCATCTTGAAACGGTAATGCGGTCGAGAGGTGATTTTCAATAAAGTCTTCCGCCTGCCCATCCATCAAAAGAAAACACCTCACTCCTCAAGAAGTCTCCGGGGACCAAAGAACAGAGAAAAAATCCAAAAAGATAGCATGTGCGGTAAAGAACGTCACCTTCCGTCAGCACTCTAGTGATATTTGACACTTGTGAGCAAAACAGCGTCACTCCTAAAAAAGACAAATCACCAAGAGGCTAGGAAATGTGACAGCATTATATCAAAAGATTAAAATCGGCACATACTAGATATGAAACTGAGAGCCAGAGAGAGGAGAAAAAAATGCAACTGGCACTACCTCCCAAAGAGTCTCAAAAATTTGATGCTAGAAATAACATGCTGCGACTGGGGCACGTAGTGAGGAAGAGAAGAGTATAGACCTCGTCTATATCAATGCATAGAAGCGTGCTGAAAGCATTCCTTAAGTCAGTACAGCCAGAAATATTGAGAAAAGAAAAAAAAATAGAGGAGAACGTTGCCGCGCGATCATATTATGAAGCGCCGGATTACCTCACAGTGTCCAGCAATTCTACGAGTAGGCATCACAAAATGGCGGCCGCTACACGCACTGTACTGAAGAGAAATCACCGCCACAGCTACCGGGTCCACGAGAGAAGATTCCAGGGTCGGAACGGGCAAAATCACCGCACCGACCCTTCATCACCCGCAAGCCATCCTCGTAATGTGTCCATAATCAAAAGAACAGGCTGTAATCCGTAGAGTGTCTCCGCGGACGAGCGGAGCTCAAAATTCAGCCGCCATCTTCTCGTGGTGCGAGACCACGCCCCCCTGCTGGCAAATATCTTAAATAGTTGAAGAGGTGTATTGTACCACCTTTCACAGTGGTAAATTGTTAGTTATCACTACAACTGTGACGGAAAGAGCTGCTTTTGGTCAGAAATGTAGCAGAATTTGTTGGACATCTCCAAGTTAATTGCATAACACAATATAATAATGTAACATGTCAAAATAACAATACAACATAAGAATAACGGCATGATATGACAAAGCAGGCAAAAGATGAAAGCAGCACAACAGCCACACACAGTGCAGCATAACAACACAAAACAATAAAATAGTGCAAACATATAACAACAAATTGCAATAAGCACACATTTTCAAGTCACACAGAACCACTTTTACAAACTGCTTTCAATATGTTATAGTAAAAAAGTATCTACATCACGCATTGCTGTGCTTGCTACAAAAGACATGGAGAAGAACCAGTCAAAATGCGTTGTGATTTGGTATATATAGGGGCATGTGTACAAGGAGTTAATACGGCATTAGCGGCACTTCTCCGATGGTTTTGCGACGAGATTTTTATCGCCATATGTACAAGCAGTCACTAACCTCTGTTAGCAGCAGTTTTCCGGTGAAAACGTCCATAGAAAAGATCGCCACTTCTGTTGGGGATAATGACATGCAAGGGAGGCGTTCCCGTGCAAAAACAGCCGCTAACCCCACTTTAAGATATGTACAAGGAAATTCTTGAAGGTAGGAGGACCAAAAAAACTGCCTCTAAGTGCAGTTAGAGGCAGTTTTTTAAGACCAGAAAATAGCTGGTCTTAAAAATGGAGATAACCCTTGGGGCCCGCATTCCTGGGCCTCACTCATGAAAATTGTTGCAGCGCTGCGACAAGACAGCGTTGCAACACTTTTTACTACCCCCTTCTTGCGACACCACGGATGCGCTGTATTCACTGGACAGAGCTTCATGACGCAAGTAATGACAGATACCTCTGGAATCCTGTCTGTGCTAAAGTCATGCATTGCTGCAGTTGTGTCACAGCCATGACGCAACTCCAGCAATGCATTGGGCCAGCCTATCCGTGTGGCACTACATCACCCTTACGCCTGCCATCATGCAGGCGTAAGGTACCGACGCAGTGCCGTTCTTGAGGGGTGCCCGGGTGTCGGCGCAGTTGGAGATCCATCGGTGGCTGTTGCGCACTGTAAGCACTGGCATAGTTGTGGTGCTGAGGGAGTTGACATCACGTACTTTGGTGGCCCTGATCCAGCTGCAAGGGGGGCGATGATGGCAGTGGTGTACGGTGGCCATGGTGAAGATGTGATGTATACAATGATGGTCGGTCCAGGAGAGTCCGGTGGTGTGGCTGTAGTTGAAGGTCCCACTGGCGGAGGAGACAAGCTCAACCGTGTGTCCTGCTATGTGGCTTGCTGCGGTGACTAGCTGCTTCAGTCTGAGGGGTGGTGGTCTGGTCACTGGGGTTCTCCAGGTGGAACTTGAGTTCGCTAAGTAGGATGTTATCGGTGGATGGGAGAGCCTGGTGTACAATGAGGTCTACAATGGTATCAGAGAATGAGTGTCCATGGCCCGGGGGCCCTGCAGATGAGGGTGCCGCAGAGGATGAGGTTGGGGTTCGGGTTGCCCCGGATCTGGAAGTTGAGGTGTTCCATGGTCACCGTTGGGTCATTAGAGTGCGTGGTAAGTCGAAGTTTGCTTCTGTAGGTGATGGCAATGCCTCCTCCTTGACGGTCGGGGTGGTCCTATTGGGTGATTTTTGTCAGTGATGGCGATGGCGACGTCCGGTCCGGAGCAGATGTTGAATCCTGGCAGGTGATGTGGCACCCAGGGTTGTTGACGAGGAGGGTGCTGGGTGGAGTGTCCAAGAGGAAGGGTTCTTGGTGCTGTGTGCGGTCCAGGGGCAGACAGACGCAGATGAGTTTGCCTATGGCTTGCCTTTGACACAGGAGATGTCCATTACAATGCAGGCATTACATCGTAATGCCTTTACAATGCAAATCCAACAACGCAGGTGCATTTACATCGCATTCCATTACAACGCACTGTGAAGTCAGTAATGGGGTATTTTTAAGTTTTAGGGTGGGTATGGGTTTCGGGTGTCAGAGATTAAATGTGGGGTGTATCATGGGGTAGAATCTGAAATTTGGGGTGTGTTTTGGGGTCAATCATGACAATTGGGGTGTGCGTTGGGGTCAAATATGAAAATTGGGGTGTGCATTTGGGTGAAATATGAAAATTGTGGTGTGCATTTGGGTCAAATATGAATTTTAGGGTGTGTTTGGGGGGATCAAAGATGAATTTTAGGGTTCAGGGTTTGCTTTGGGGTGCAAGGGTTAGTTTTAGGGCTGCACTCACTGAAGTGGGAATAGTCATGTTTACATATCCGCAATACAACACCTTCCCTACTGTTGCAATATGCCTAGTATTAGGATGCATTGTAATGGAACGCGATTTAATGGTATGCGTCGTATATCTTTGGCACACCAGTGGTACGCCCGCTGCGCATGGCCGCACAGCGGCGTCCATTGAGAAGTGTTGTGGGGGGACTGGACAGCTGGGAGGTGGGAAAACTACAGAAGGAACACTGGATGGGGAGTGGACGCAGGGTGTGTGTGTGAACAGGTGTTGTAAATATTTAGATGAGAGAAATCTTACCTCGAGTCCGGGTCCTGTGTCTTCGTTGCTCCTGCTCTCCTGAGTCTGCTACTAGAAACAGGAAGTAGGCAGTCAGGCTCCCTCCCCTAAGCCAATCGCAACGTGGCAATGAGGCACTGGAATTGGTCATTGGCGTCGGGACGAGGCGTTCAGCCAGGGGCTGGAGGGGTGGGCATTTTCTCCATGCAGGCTGTAATGCAGCCCGCATTGCAAACAGGACAGTGCGCATGCCTGCTTTGGGCGGCCTGAGTGGGCCGACTAAACAGTCACTGCACACTTGAGTGGGCATGCCACTCTGCCCCTGCCCTGCTCCATGAGTGGAGCAGCCCTACCCATACTCCCGTTGCCCTGATCCGTGAGTTGAGCAGCCCTACCCATACTCCCGCCTGCAAAGGTAACATGGCACGATCACATCAGCAAGTTATCATCATGTGATGATTGTTCCTCTTCTTGCACCTCTTGAAAGCAGTGGGGTGACGCCCTTCTGCCATAGCGGATGAGCCAATACCGGGGGTGCGTCATCTACAGGTGCTAGGCCTGGACAACTCGGCCCCGGGCCTCCTCTGCTACGTGTTTCACCTTCTCCTTACCTGGACATTGACACCATGGCGCAATCTGCTAAACTCTCTCCAAATCTGTGACTCAGCCAGCAGGAGCCTCAGCCAGGTGGGATTTCACAAGCCTGGGTACAGCAGTCGCTGCCAAGTCCGCTGGGGAAACCTCCCGATGCAGTTGATGCAGCAGGGCCCCATGAGGCGTGAAGTTGCAGCGCTCCCGCCACACAAGTTCGGCGCAGCTCAGGGGCCTCACCCTCCACAGCGTCCAGCCAGCGCAACATCATCCGGCCTGTGATGCAGAGAGGCGCCGCCCACCGTTGGTAATTGCCTCTGTGCAGCCCGGTGTAGTGTTGGATCGTAGAATGCGATGCAGACCTCACTACGTTAGTGCGCAGGAGCGCCTCTACCATTCACAGCTCCAAGGGGCTCAAGGCGGTCTTCTCACATAGGTCAGCAACGTGTCCCATGCAACCTGCCAGACTTCACCACTAGGTACAGGCGATCGCCGCGCCTCATTGTTTACTGCCACAGCTCATCGACTCCACGGCTCCTCTGCATCCCACTCCAGGCTCCAGACCCAGGTCCAGGAAGACACCCAGGCTCCAGATGCAGATCCAGCGGGACATCCAGGCTGCAGACGCAGGTCCAGCGAGGCATTCAGGCTCCAGACGCAGGTCCAGCGAGGCATCCAGGCTCCAGACGCAGCTCCAGCGAGGCATCCAGGCTCTCATCCTGGTCTCCTGGATATTGGGTAGCTTGAGGGGGTTGTTGATGTGTGCTGCACTTGACACTGGCTGCTCCATTCTGCATTTCATTTTTTTTTTGTGCCTATTTTCTATTGGAGGTCGACTGATAGGCTATATTTTCCAATAGAGGCAAAAAAAGGTCACGTTGCACTGACTAACTAGCGTTTTTTTGCCGCTAATGGACATTTCATTGTTTTTTGCCCACTTACGCCGGAATCCCTATCGCCATCATGCTAATGTAAGCTGCAGTTTTCGCCGCCGATCCCTGAAGCTATCGCCATGTAGCGACGCATTGTACATACGTCACTAACATGGCGATAGTTTTCAGCAGTACACGGCGGGAAGAAAACTGCCGCTAACTAACGTTAGCAATAGTTTTCGCCCGTCCTTGTACATATGGCCCATAGTTTTTTCACAAATTGCTGTGAAAAAAATAGTTCTACTGTAACACTCTGGATCTCTGCCAGTATGTTTTCTTTTCTAAACACACGCACAGATTGAAGAAATTAAATTGACATCACGGAAATAAGAGAATGCAAGGGCAAAAATTAGAAAACATGAAATAATATATATGAAGTTGTGCTCCTAGGAATACAAATTAACTTCTATCTTTAGGGATTCATATTTTTATAACTTTAGTATTGGAAATAAACTATCTTCTCTAGCATGAAGCAACATTGACACATTTATCAGCTCGTGTGGCACATTTGGATTTAATATGAACTGGATGCCATGGATTTTTGCAAAAAGTTATTATGCATAGCTGAATTGCCTGTGAGATTTGCTACTGTTATTAATTCGACGTCCACATACATTGTGGAAGCATATGGTCAGTCTTCGTTTGTTCACATTGGAATAAATTAGATAAATGACGTATCTCTAACGGTATGTATCCACACTGGCAGTAAGTAGTGTAGTATTGTAATGCTGCCAATGAGGCTTAGGTGCGCTTGTAATATTAATCATTAAAAAAACAAGCCACTAGTTAAAACAAAAATGGAAAAAAGAAACAAAAATGTTAAAACTAGGTTTACTGCTTCGGAAAACAACTGCCTTGGACAAGTGCATTAGAATTTCGGTAAAAAAAAAGTGTTTTTGAAGTTAGTATTGCTGAAGCAAACTAGGCAAAAAGTTTGAGTTCATCATCGTGGCTCTTTTAGTTGGTTCTTCGTTCACCAAACAATTGTGATATGACAACATAGAAGTATTGGCAGCTTAAATAGAATATTGTTCTATGGATTACTCTAGTGTGCATATCATACCAAATAAGAACTTTGGGGCAGATTTATGAGGGACTTGCGCCCCTTTTACGCCGCCGTTGCGTCACTTTTGTGACTCACCGGCGGCGTAAACCCTGCGCCATGTTGCGCCCCATTTACATCATGACGCATCTATGGAGATGCGTCACATTGTAAAGCCCTGCGCCACATGAAACCTGCGCCAGGTTTCATGTGGGCGTTGCTACTCAGGGGGGGCGTTCCGTCGCAGGAACGCCCCTGAAAAGTGACTCAGTGAAATCTATAAGATTTCACTGAGTCACTTTCCCAACACTGATGCGTCAAACACCTGCGCCTGCTTGAAGCAGGCGTGAGGCTTGACGCACCATGTTAGGGATAGGGTAGGTTGGAACAGTGCTGGAGTTGCGTCGCGCTTGCGACGCGACTTCAGCACTGCGCCAACCTTACACCGGCAGATGCGTCATGTATCTGCTTGTCCTTGCGCCACGATGCGCCGCATTGTAAATGCAGCGCATCTGCGGTGGCGCAAGGGCAAACTTGCGTGACGCATCTTCCCTGGGGCATCCATGCTGATTTGCAGGGATGTGCCAGGGAACATAAATCTGCCCCTTTACCTTTAAGATGACGAGTATAAACTGCTCCCATTTTTCTCTGTATTCAAAATGCTTACAATATATGACTTAATTTGCAAAAACAAATACAAGCACATAAAAGAGCAGTCAATGAGGCCAAGAAAGTGTATTACTGACTAATGTGAGAAATTGCATTGTTGGATGGCTGGGGTGTGAGGCCTGGACAAGCAGCAACCACAATCCTTGTCAGAGTAAGGCACAAGTAAACCCCAAATTAGCCAGTGAACAGGCCCCTTGATAGCTTGTCACACACAGACAGTCAGGCTTAACTGAGAGGCAATGTGTAAAGTATTTGTGCAAGACTTCAATAAGTAACACTGTGAAAACATCACACCAAGGGGCATATTATCAAGCGGCAGCGATAATTATCGCTGGCCGCTCTTAGCGTGAGATTTATTATCGCCGCCTATCGCTGGAAATTATCGCCATGCTAGCGCTGTATTAACAACGCATAGCGCAATGGCGATAATTTTCCAGCGATAGCGGTGTTTTCCATGGAACATTGCTGGTTTTCCAGCGATGTTCCATTGAAAACGGCGATAACCTTGCTGATATGACCCTGTGGTCGTATCAGCATAATACACCCCTAATGGTAAGTATAGCTAAGTCAGGGGGCGGAGCTTGGCTCGCATCGAAGATGGCTGCTTGAGCCTTGGGCTCCGGCACGCAGCACAATTATCCTGCATAAATCCGGCCCTGCACTGCTTGAAACCGCAGCACGAGTAAAGATTCGAGCGCCGGGCTGGGTGCACTTCCTAACGTTGAGACTCCTGAACCGGGAAACGCTGCGAAGACTGAGGGGCGGTCGACGGAGCTGCGCCGCTAATCCCCGGACGTCGGGTTGAGCTCAGGCGGGCCAGCGTCGCTGTGCGTGCGGCACGAGACCAGGAGAGGCCGCGGTCCGTTGCATCAACCCCCGCTGCTGTGGCCCAGACTTGGGCATAGAGGCAGGTACGGAGCTAGGAGCATGGCGGGAGCGCCTCCCTGATCAGCTGTAAAGCGGGAGAGGCGCTTGTGAGTGCAGTCTCCTCTGCATTTCTGCCAGTCTGGGCCGGGAAGTGCTGGATGCGGTGACGACTTCACCACTATTACGGTGGATACGGGTGGCGGCAGGAGCTGCGCACGTTGTGGCCAGGAGCTGTGAGGCGACGTACCTGGGGATTTGTAGTGTGCCCTGGGGCTTTGAACAGCGGGCACCCTGCAGATGCGAGCTGACGGACGCAGGAAACCTCGGAGGAGCGCGTCGGGAGCGGCCTTGTAGCGCGGCTGGGCGGCAAACATTGGATCAGAAGCCAGTAGGCCGTGGTGGGCCCATGACACGGAGGTGATCGACCGACAGAGGTACTGGGGAGTCGGCGCCACAAGGGCTGCTTAGCGGTGCCGCTTGGTACAGTGAGGGGGTTTCAACGACAGGAGGTGGAATGGTGTAAGGGCGAGAGGGGCCTATGACGAAGCCTGGAGCTGGAGTGCGTGGAACGCTGGGAGTGTTGGACAGCCACCTACGCGACGGGCGTTGACCTGGCGGGAACCATAGCGGCGACTCCCCTGTCTAAGTGCATCTGTCCCTTAAGGGGGAGGCGAGGCGCAGTAAGAGCACTGCTGCGCTAGTAGTGATACAGTGTCCCATCATAGAGAGGCCGGGTGGTGACAATCTATGAGGGGAGAGCCAACGATGGTGCTATACTCGCATCTGGTGTCGCGCCCCAGGATTTGAGGCTGGAGAGGACTACGCCAGGCGAGACATTCTGCGCATCTGTGCGCCCCAGGTGGAACCTTTGGGTATATTTCAGGACGAGGTGTGCGGCGCCACTCGGGGGCAGTTGCCAAGATGGGCAAGTCTGACAAGTCCCAATCGAAGTTAACATTTGAGCAGAAACGCCCTAAATCCCAGACCCCGGTTGAAGAGGCTGTTAGTGGAGCTTCTGCCCCGCTGGAAGAAGAACAGGATATCCGGGGCTTACTGCTCTCCATGGAGAGAGGATTGCAGAATGGTATCAGCTCCTTGGGCGCAAAGATTGACGCACTCTCATATAGAATGGATCGTATGGGGGAGCGCATTGATAAACATGATATTGATAAAGAACAGAGGTTCGACTGTCAGTATGCTATGCTGTGCATTTTCCATTGTACATGTCACATACAGCACTCAGAGGTAGACGCTATGCATTACAGACAGGATAGTAATGACTAGTAAAACTCTTTCAAGCGGGTCGCTTGACTCAGAAAGAGTAGTGACCTGGAACGTTAGAGGCCTGAATGATCACCGGAAGCTGCGCAAGGTGTTACACTACCTCAATAGACATGCTATTGATATAGCCTTTCTACAGGAAATGCACCTCCCCAATCAGAGCCATATGCTGCGTACCAGAGGGTTGCTAGGAAATACACATGCAGCTGGCTTCACATCTCAAGCCAGGGGGGTAGTGACCTGGTTCAACCCTAAGTCGGATTACAGGGCGCATTTGTTGTCAGCGGATGGAGGGGGCAGGTTTGTGCTTTCGCGATGCCAGGGTAGGGGACTGGACTTATTATTGGTGAATGTTTATGACCCAATCTATGACTGTCCTGAGTTTTATGCAGAGCTAGCCAACAAAGTCAGGGACTGTGGCGCAACACAAATGCTGTGGGGAGGAGATTTCAATATGGTCATGAACTCAGGCCTTGATAGATCGGGAGGCCCGACCAGAACGCAGGCAGCTGCAGTTAAAACAATTAGAAGGGAGATGCTGTGTATGGCCCTTACGGATGTGTGGAGAACCCTCTACCCTACGGAGGGGGGCTTTACGCACTACTCTGCTTATCATAACCTTCATACGCGTATAGATTACTGGCTTGCATCGACGTCCATTGTATCTCAGGTTCCTGCGTGCCAGGTGCTGCCGCGTACCCTGTCGGATCACTCCCCTATATTGCTGACTTTAGCTACACCCAGAAAGACCATACCACCATTTACGTGGCGGTTTCCCCCATACTCACTACTGGACCCCCTTTTTAAAGAAGAAATGGCGGAGGCGATCACAACGTTCTTCAACGCCAATATTGGCTCAGTGGATAGCTTTCAAACGGTTTGGGAAACATTTAAGGTTTATATTAGAGGGGTGGCAATTGCCAAACATTCCGGGGTATTGCGCTCTATTCGGCAGAGACTGTCGACATTGGAGCACAAACTGGGGGACTTAGAGGCTAGGCAGCAGTCTGAAGCGACGGAAGACATAGCAGAAGAGCTGAAGATATTGTTAGCGGAATATCATGAGGCAGTGGACGTGGAAGTGCAGCATTTGGGGAAGTATGCCACTGCCAGGGTGTATGGGGAGGGCGATAGGCCTGGCTCAGTACTAGCCAATATACTAAAAGCCCGGAGGGGCAGAGCCGTGATTACCAGGGTCCGATCAGACGAAAGAGTAATGTTAACGGAGAAAGCAGATATAGCTACGTGTTTCAAGTCATATTATGCTAATCTATATGCTTCCCGACAGACTGATATGGAAGAAAGCATATGTGACTACTTGGATCATATTAAGTTACCCTTCCTCTCCAATGCGCATAGGGAGTTTCTGGCCCTCCCCATAGAGAAGGATGAAATTCTTGAGGCGTTGGCGGGCATGAAGGCGAATAGTGCTCCGGGAGCGGATGGCCTCACGGTTGCCTTTTATAGATCCTTTATAGACCTGCTGCTCCCACATATATCGACACTGTTTGATGATCTGTGTGTTACGGGCCACATGCCACAGTCTATGAGAGAGGCCATTTTGGTTGCTATCCCCAAGCCAGGTAAGGCGTTGGAGGAGTGCAGTTCTTATTGACCGCTATCTTTGTTAAATGTCGATACTAAACTATTTGCGAAGGTCTTAGCCACGTGCCTGGCCCTGCTCACTTCGGAGCTGGTTGCCCCGGAGCAGGCTGGGTTTGTACCTGGCAGGAACCTCACGTATAATTTGAGGACGGTGTTTGGTGTTTTGCAGCATGTTCGGCGGGATTCGAGGGCTCTTGCGGTCTTCCTGGATATGGAGAAGGCCTTCGACTTGGTAGAATGGTCTTACATTTGACAGGTCCTGACCAAAATGGGATTGGGCCCGGTTTTCTTGCAAATGATTGGGGTGCTATATAAGGGACCCACTGCGAGGATACAATTGGGAGACCTGGTTACGGACGCTATACCAATCTCGAGGGGAACGCGCCCGGGCTGCCCCCTGTCGCCCATATTATATGCTCTCATAGCGGAACCTTTGGCGTGCGCTCTACGGGAATACCATAGCCTTAGAGGAGTGAGCTTTCCATCATACCGGATCGTGGTCTCCACATATGCAGACGACACCCTGCTTCATGTTACGGAACCTGAGAACAACTTGGCACCGGTGCTGCGGGAAGTGGTGCAGTTTGGGGTACTCTCTGGGCTAAAAGTAAACTGGACTAAGTCCATTGCTTTTCCGTTGACCCCGTCAACTACCCCGTTCGAAATGGAGTATCCGCTTCAGTGGTCGAACGACTCGGTTAGATACCTTGGGATACAACTGCACAGGGATGTCGAAGTAGTAATCACTGAGAACTATGGAAGAGCCATTGATAAACTAGAAGAAGATGTGGAGACCTGGATCGGGCTGCCCCTGTCACTGGTGGGCCGGATATCCATTATGAAGATGGTGGTGCTTCCCAGATTTTTATTTTTGTTTACCAATATCCCAATTGTGTTGCCGCGCGCCTTTTTCGCTAGGCTAGCTAGGTCGCTGCTGTGCCTGGCGTGGGCGGGGAAGCAGGCTCGTGTTAGTTGGCGCGTCTTGATGCTGCCTTACCATATGGGAGGTCTAGGAGCGCCTGATATGGAGCTATACTACAGGATTGCACAGGGAGCCCAGGCGCATAGTTGGATGCATGGCGAGGAAACAGTCCCATATCTAAAGCTAGAGAGATTGTTTGCAGCACCTCTCCTGCTGCCTGCGGTCATTTTTGAGCTGACCAACCGCAGAACGGGATTCTTAGATTCACTAAACTCAACTCGAAATGCATGGAATGGCATACTACAGCAAACGGCGGGGGCACTATTATACTCCCCAGCAATGACACTTGACTGGGCGGTCTGGTTGACCCCTGGCAGGGATCGCGGTGTGGTGCAGTCCCTACGTGAGCTGGGTATACACCTGATGGGGGACCTTTTCACGGATAGCATCGCTAAAACATGGGATGAGGTGGCAGCTACAGTGGAGAACACTACTCAGCTACAGCGTTTTCAATTCCACAGGGTGAGGGGTACATGGCGGCAGCACCTAGGGGACGATATGGTCAAACCCCCTGAGGTTCCGGAATTGTCACATCTCATCAAACACAAGAGTCCCTGTAGGATGATGTCTAAATTATATGGCATAGCGATGTCACAGAGATCCCAGAAATATACTAAGGCTAGATTAGCCTGGCAAAGGGACCTGGACACCGTAATAGACGACGCCATGTGGGCATATTGCTGTGCAGGTATACGTCGCATATCATTGCATGGCAAGCATAGGCTGATTCATTTTAAATTCATAAACAGAGTCTATTACACGCCGGAGAGGCTGCACCGGTACGGCCTGCGTGAGGGATCGTCTTGTGAGAGATGCGACCACCCTGCGGCTGATTTCATCCATTTGGCGTGGGACTGCCCAGGCGTAAATACATTTTGGGAGGCTGTATTTCAGCAGATAGGGGGAATAGTTGAATTAGGTCTAACCCCGGACCCTGCAGCAGGTAGGCTAGTAGACATGGGTATGTTGATCGCAAAGCGTAGGGTTGCATTGTGTTGGATATGAGGTCCCTTGCCCACAGTGATGCAGTGGGCACGGGATGTGCTCTACTGCTGTACGCAGTCAGAGACATTTAGCGAACTACTTCCTCTGCGATGCAGACCAAAGAAGTTCTGGGGATTGTATGCTGACTATCTTGGGAGGGGCGGGGTGGCGGCGGGGCTAAGGACTGGGACGGACGGACGGCGGGACGGCCCCGGAGCCAGCCGCTCCTGGTGCAAACTGAAGGGTGACCTTTGGCAGCTGGTGGTGCTGTGTGGATGGTAGGGTAGGAGAGTTCTTATATTCCAGGGGATTGATTGTGGAGGGGAGGACACAAAGGGCCACTCACTAATGTTCTCCTGTCTGGTATAGAAGTTAGGTATGGCAGTCTCTTCCGTGAGGAGACGTCATGTTTAGGCACTGAGTATGAGGATATATATATGTGGGCAGCTGGCAGGATACCTCAACAGTTGTGCGTAGGGGGTGGGGAGGGAGTTGGTTTTTCATGTGTTATGTTTTAAGAAGAAAACTCTGTGTCCCTTATGGGGAAAAGACTGTAAGAAATGGCATACAGGACTGCAATCCTTGATAGATATACCAAATTGCAACCCTTGAACACAGTGATGCCCAGCCTCCGGGATGTGGGATAAGCTGAGATGCGTTGTGCCTTTCAGTGATAAAGCAGCCGGCCTTAGGGTTGTAGGCGCGCAGCTATGTATGTCAACATGAGTGATCAGTCAACAATAAATACATTTAATTTTTTTTTTTTTACAGTACAGCAAAGTCAGGATTTTAGCAGACGTTCGTTTTTGGCGAAAACCGCGGTTTTCGCCAAAAACTGACGTCTGCTAAAATCCTGAGGGCCACCTTGTAAATATCTCGAAAGCCCGTTAGCGATATTTTACAATGCAGTTTTATGTGACATGCCTACCTTGCATCTCATTAGCAATGCAAGGCTAGGCGGAAAGAAGCCAGGAGCTAAGGCAAGGAAACACGCGCTAGCGCGTCCTTGCTAATAGAGCGATAAAATTATTGCCGCTTTTCGCCTGAAAATGGACGCTAATGCGACGATAATTTTTTCGCAGCCCCTTGATGATATGCCCCCAAGTTAGAAAAATAGAGCAACATTTAATAAATAAAACAAGACCAACACAGACACATTTTGTTTGAGTTAGAGCTATTGACTTTGTAAATGGCAATCTCTTTTATGATGTGTTATGTATTGTATGTATGCGGTGTGTAGTGGAATTTTGTGGGTCAGATTGGATTTGTCAGTTGTGGAATTGTGTGGCAATGAATTGTGTGGTGTGGAGTGGATTTGTATTGTACAATTATGTGGCATGGTGTGCTGTGGAAATATGTGGATAGTATTTATATGGTGTTGAGTGTATTGGAATTATGTGGAGATGGTCTGTGTTATGGTGTGTAAATATGTTTAATGGTATTTTGTGTTGTGGAATGGTATGTAGTGGAGGTTAATTATGTAGTGTGCTGTTGAATTTTGTGGAAATTTGTACTGTGGATTGGATGTTTGTGTTGTGTAGTGTAATTGTTTTGTTGATTGATGTATGTGGTTTGGTGGTGAATTATGTGGTGAGAATTGGAAATGTCTGGAGTTTAATTCTGTGGCGCAGAGTTGTGTGGATAGCTTTGCACTTTTGGTGACAAAAAAACAAATAGGTAGGAGCTTTGCTTTAGCTCTGTGTCTTTGGGTTTTAAAAACAATTAAAGGCTGATGTCGGGACACACAATTGGAGCATTTATGGGGATCCTTCTCATTATGTTTATGGGCAGGGTGGAGTAGCGACAGAGGCAAAAGGTGCCACCTATCAGGGTAGAGATGTATTGGAAGAGTTACACAGAAAGAAAGAGGCAGATGGCCCCAACTACCAGAGGAGAGAAGCTATTGCAAGAAGGCTGGGAGAGAAAGGATGTTGGCTGTTGATATTGACTAGCAGAGTCACTAATAGTCAGAATTAAAGACTGCTAAAAAAATGCTATCATGTGCAACAAAATAGCACTTTTGTCATCACACGCCATTCCCATTTCCCTAACATATATCGGCAGGTTTGCACTAAATAAACACAAAGTTGGTTTGTGATATTTGGAGCATTAATGGAGAGGATTATTGGTTAGAGATAAATAGAGTACAGATATATATAGAGAGAGAGATATTGAGAGAAAGTGAGAGAGCGAGTGTGAAAGTGATAGAAAGCAAGAAGGAGATGGTATATTGAGATTGAGTTATTTGCGTGTATAAGTGAGAGGTAGAGTCAAGAGAGAGCGGTGAGGCAGAGATAGAGACAGAGAGAGAGTGATATAGAGAGTGAAAGAGGGGGTTAGAGAAAGGTAGAGTTAGAGATAAAGAGAGTGAGCGAGAGAGTGAAAGTGTTTAGAAATAGGTTGATAAAGTTGGAGAGATAATTTGTCTTGTAGTTCCTAGGAGTCCCCCAGGACCTGCGTATTTTGGATGGCCTAAACTGAGGGCTTGGTGTCCTATCACTTACGAACACCCGCACAGGATATGTAAGCAGTTAGACCAGCTAGCTCTACAGTGCCACTACCACCCCCCCTGTATTCTACAGTGGTGTATGTAGTCTCTGGCAACCACTGAACATGACAACCTTGATTCCTCAGGGATCGTGAAAAACTGTACAGTACGTTTCGCTCAGACACTCGTGCTTGCTTTCTCTCACAAAATACACAGGATAGCAATTAGGATGTTTTAATAATAATTTATCGGTCCAGCGACAACCTTGTGTAAAACATATGTTCTTCGACAATCAGGAGACAGAAGCATTGCTAGTACCAATATAGAGAATAGTAGAAACATGTTTACCATAGTGCTAATATGATGAACAGGAAAGGTTCAGATAAAAACAGTAGCACTTGCATATTCCTAAAATGTGCATCCTAAGTAATTTGCCTAAATGTACCTAGCCTAACCTGGATGTGTAGGTGTATATGCATATAGCTATGTGTATCTGTAGCCAAGAAATCCCCAGTGAAGAACCAGCCCCCTCGCCTGATGGTTTAGAACAAAGGAACCTGTCTCTGCGTCGAAGATGACAACCCGCAAGGGATGTCAGACCGCTGCTTGTCGAAGATTTAGCATGCAGGAGCCCGTCTCAACTTGGAAGGAACTCTCCTCTAATTTGTAGGGGGCAGTGAGGGTCTTTTATACTAAAGTGGTCACCCCATGTTTTTTTCTAGAATCCATATGTGTTTAAAACAATCATGGATGTTTTGAAAACAATCATAAATGTTTTGAAAACAATCATCAATGCTCTTCTAAACAAGTGCGATCATGCACAGCTGGCTGTTGGCCAAGGATGAAAAAAGTGGTGACCCTTATACAGAATAAATCTGCTGTGCCTGGGGACATGTTTATGTACATCAGGTACAGGGATTCTGATAGAAAATGAAGAGCCTGGTGTCGAAGAGACAGGTGCAAGCTATTACGTAAAAGGTAACCTGTTTAGAATCGCTATAGTCGTGTGGATGGGATAATGTATGTAAAATGGGGTATATATTATGCGACTATCCTAAAAGACATGACAACCACTCCTCATCAAAAGGTCAACAAGGTAAGCTAGGTAAGATAAAGCTAACGCTATTAAAAGACATAAAACCATTTATAAGAAAACATATTAAAAAGCACTTTAAAAGCTTGAAAAAAAATGTCCATAATAGATAAGTCATGTTTCCCTAAAAAGGCATTCAAAAGGTCCTCTAAACTTGTATATATTGTGAATGTTGTTCCAGCAGTGTTCTCTCCATTTCGTGAGGGATTGCGATGTCCATTGCGAAGCAGGAGTATTAAAATCAGGATGCCCGCTACGAAAGCAAGACTAAAGGAAGCCCTCCAAAAAGAGTTCCAAGTACGGAGTGTATGAAGGCTGGAAGTACTCCAAAATTGGTCTGAAAAGTGGTTAAGAGACCTGATCCATGTCGCTTAAATAATTGTACGATCCCACTCGTATCAGACATGTTAAAGATACAATGAACCATTTCCCCGAAATGGATCGAGAAGTTCGTACGGACCAGGGCCTGTATCTCTGCTGAAGATCTTGCAACATGGAGATCAATTCAAAAGTCTCTCGGGCTGAAGTTAAGGCCACATTTTGTTGAAACAACATGGCTTTCAGTCTGCTTAGCGAATCAAACCTTATACTGGAAACATTTAATGAAGGCCACAGTGGTGCCCCCCAAACTGTGTGATGCCTGGCGCCATTCCACAACAGCCTTGATCATTCAGCACTAAATAACTTTCTTTCAAAAGCAATTCAAAAACCGGATGAATTTCATCAGCTGGGGAGCCGTTCAAGTAGCAAGATAAGTTCGCTTTTGATGCATTACACGTTCCATGACACTTCTTTGCACACTAAAGACCCACTTAAAGCCTTCCCGCAGTTTTGACCACTTAAGAAAACTTCAGTGTCCTTATTCCTGCACCTATATCTATACAGTAACTCCCATGTTTCTTGTATGTACCCTTCACCCAACTCTTCACCTTCTTGGATGTATCGAAGGCATTATTGGAACTGAAATGTGATTGGAAGTGTGATACAGCCATAAATTAACCATTGTGTAGACGGTGACTCTGCCACAGTGAAAGGTAGCTTCTCTCATTTGTACCCCGGGCGGAGTTGGCATAGTGCCACTACGAGGAGTTCCACGGAGTTGGGAAAAAACTCTGCGGAATTCCACTCCTCTCTGCTCCCCACCTCCACCCCACCTAATAAAAAATATTAAAACTCAAACTAAAAAAGAAAAAATGCATTTACCTGTACCGTGGCTTCTCTGGGCTGCCATCCTCCTCCTCGCCATGGTCTCTCTTCCACAAACCCCTACGTCTGAAGTATGTCTTGCGAGAACTGCGCAGAGAGAGACCCGGTTAGGAGGAGGGCAGCCCCGAGAAGTGACAGTACAGGTAAGTGCCTTTTTTCTTTTTTCATTTGTGTTTAATATGTCTTATTGGGGGGTAGAGGCGGGGAGCCTTTTTTTGTCCTTGGGGGCTGGCTAACTCCACTCTACTGCGGAGTCAGAGTCTTGCCTAAACTCCATGTTCTCAGTGGAGCACGAAGTAGGTAAAACTCTGCACACTCCGCTGGTGGAGCATAGTACTCTGCCCGCCCTTACTAACTTTTCAATGAACACCATGGTGTAATTTGCGCCTCGTCATTCCATAGTCAACTGTCTGTCGGTCAGATTGTAAACTGAGAACAAACTTGTGCTGTTAATGTATCGCCATGGCAAGTGCACTGAATGCAAGGATTGCAATGTCCAGCTTAAAAGCATAATTGAGCGCAATTGAGATTGCCCGTCTTGTAGAATAGACTAATCTTGTTCCATTATGTCGATTGCCAAGGACACAATGCTGTCCAGTGAATAAATACATGAAGAAAGTATGGTCATAACATTGTCTACCCAAGCCAGGGCCTTTTCTAGGTTAATCCTATCAATTTCATGTAATCTCTCAGCAGCATCCTGTTGGGAGACTTTCCACAGTTCATTATAGATGGCATACAAGCAGCATTTCTTACGCAGTTTTTTGGGACCTAACAAGAAATCCCTAAGATCCATATTGTTAGCTAAAAGGGACAAGTGTTGTTTCACCTGTTGTAGTGTTGAGGTTTTTATCCATTCCAGGCGCAACTTCCCAGCACTACAAGAAGTCACTACCCCTGGGTCGTCTATGTGTACATAGCGTTGGTCAGGCCTGTGACCCTCTGATGATACCCTTGAATCTTGCTTGACACCTATTTGTGTCAATAGGCCAAACCAACCATCCCTTCCAATTGGGAGCTGAATAATTGTATGTACCATTCTGTATCATTGTACCCAGTGCCACCTCACAAATCAGTGTGTCATTCGAAATACCTTCAATAGGTATGGGCGACGGGATGCATGGTGTTTTCAGGTCTTTCATATTTGCAAACCCGTAGTAGGTAGTTTGTTGCACTGTTCTGTTCAGGAATATTATCTGTAATATCCTCCCAAGAATTTTCTTGGCATATTATTCAGTGCCCTCTAGACCACATAGAGGTGATTGACCCAACTACAGCCTGTACCTAATACCCTTGTTGTTAAGGATTGCTTTAGGTCCCAGTTTTTCCTCGCCACCACCGAATTTCCCTCGGGATTGTAGGGAGAGGAGTACAGCAAGGCCACGCCCATACTTTCCATGGCTTCCTTGTAAGCCTGAGAGCTAAACGCAGGGACATGGTCGGTATATTGAAAGTGAGAAAAATATGTCTTGTTAAACCTGGGACGACCCGGATCACCAAGTTTGTAGAATTTACACATGTGTGCAAGTGTTTAGATGCTATCATATCAACCTGAACTGAAAGGAGAGTATCTGTTAGTTGTTGTGTCCACTGATGTGGTATGAAATCAGGTCTGATGAAGTCATTGAAAGGTTTTACTTTTTCTGCGTAATCTTTAATGTATGTTCTGCCAAAATGTAGAAATCCTAAATTGGATTGCAAACCCTTTAGATTCTTTGGAGGTTGAAGCAGTGCACACCTTTCAAAGAAGTTGGCTGCCAGGCTCTGGCCTTCACTTTATATCTCATATCCCAAAAATAGGACATTGAGATGGACAAATTTAGATTTCTTAAAATGACATTTGTAGCCCAAATTGGCGAATCCCACAATTATGTTGTTCACCCTGCTCAAGTGTTCAAGTAAATCATTGTCCATCAGATAGATGCCATCTACATAAGACACTGCCTCCTCATTGCATGTTTGTAATATTTCTGACACTCTTGTTGAAAATAGCCCGGCTGTTCTTTTACCCTTGGGGCAACGGAAATTTCGCTGATTGCTGAAGACAGAAAATGCTGTCAAATATCTGCTTTCTGGAGCTATATTTTGGCAGAAGAATCCATTCGAGATATGTAATGTTGTTTTGTATTTCTTCCGCACAATGTTACTCATTAATGCGGCACTGTGTGCATTTTGAACTGCAAATGTTTGCTTGCATGTGTTCAAATGTCATAAGTCTAAAGCTAGACACTATGTGTTGTCAGTTTTCATTACTGGAAACAGAGGATTATTCATCAGGGAGGTGCAAGTCTCAATTATACCTTGATTTATTCAAGTTGGTCTAGAATTTCTTTGACCTGCTTTTTTGCATAATTTATAATAGGATACTGTCTCTGTGGATTTGGGGTATATTTTAATGGGATTTGCTGGTGAGTAGACTCCACATGGTTGCGGTATAGTGACGGAGCTAGCGCTAGCGCCCACTCCTGCGCATATGAATGTGTTAAAGACTCTGGAACGAGGTTGGCGAAAGCAGGCAAAATTACAGTTTCTCCTTTTGGGCAATCCATCAAAACCTCAGGCGGACAATCTTTTTCTGCTAGCAGTATGTCATATCCAGATGTCAAATTCTCCCAAAATAGACTTTTAATTTTTCTTGATATGTCCCCCTCTATTTGAAGTCTAATTTCATACAGTCTATGTGGGACACTAAATCTCGTATCAGGTGTTTCCACCATGATGTGTTCATTCAATACTGCTGTCACCAGAAAATCCTTCAGGTTCTTGTGAGCTATTGTTACTTCTGCCTTACTGTCTAGCATCGTCAGAGCCCATTTCCTGTTCAGAAGCTGAGTCATCAGTAACCTGGGCATTTCTAATTTTTAAACCAGCTCCTTTCTTCTTTTTTAATTGAGGCTTTGCTTTAGGTTGCTCTTCCTACTTGATAATATAATCTGAATTTCGATGTGTTTCCCTTTTTGTCTTTTGTCGATCTTCTTTCTTTTGTTCTGATCGCCCTTTTCTCTCCAAGTGTTTTTGATGAACCCTGAAATGAACGTGTATCAGTGTCCTGATACCTGTCAGGTTTCTTAATGTTGTCACGATTCCTGAGGTTGTACCTCTTTTGAGAGGACTCCCGCTGGGGAGACCCACCCCTTGATCGTGAATTCTTATCTGAATTGATATTTTTTGAATTTTTATTTTTGGAATTTTTATTTTCCCATTTCTTTTTAGAAGAAGCAGGTGCTTGCTTTGCATTGTCTTTGTCGGTACTACCCGCCATTTGCGGCTTCCCGACTTTGGTTCCCAAATTATCCCTACCTAATTCAGCATAGGTTTCTTCAATAGTTTTTGGTAATTCTCGCTCTCTAATGATAGGTGCTATTTCCCTTAGATGGCTGTGTATGGACACTGCTGCTGTCTCTCCCTTTATGTTGCTCTGCATGATTGCAGAGACTTGGGCAAAATTATCCATCAGTTTTGTTCCCAAGTCCATGGCAGGTCCTGCCCCATAGTCATTCTGTATCTGTTTCAAAACATCTGGAACGACTGCTAAGGTAGGGGTACTGTGTATTCTGACTTAAACTGCGGCAAAGATTGTTCCCCAAGTGGTACAATCCTCAATCGAGGGAACCATCTCCATTGTCAAGCAAATTTTTAGCATTCTGTGTTTTTCCTGCGGACCCGTAAAGGGAGACACTACTTCCAGTTGGGTAATTTTTTGTGCTATCCAGAAAGGAATTTGATCCCGATTGGAAGGTATTGTCCTTATTACTGATTTCAGTGTCTGTAGGTTAGTTGTAGGTGTTGCATGATGTGGACCAGCTGGAGCTTTTCTTGCAGGTTGTACTGTCAATGTTCGCATGACGAACTGGACAATGTGTCTGTATAGCCTGACTATTTCTTTGTATATTGTATGGACTTAATCCACTGGTAGTGTATCTATTTCGGTATGTGGAGTGTATGCCGCTAAGACCTGCCAGGTCGCTCTATCTATGCTGAGTGGATCGAGTCTCACAACAGATGTTGTGTGTGGGAGGGCGCATTTAAATCATGCTGCTGGTAAGTTAAAAAGACTTAAATGTCTTCGTATGGAATGTATTCAACCAGTGGTTCAACTACAATGTATGTGTGGAACAATTTAGTCACCGGATCTCCAGTTGGAAACTGTGAGAACTGAGGGTCTCTAGTTGGCAGAGGTAGGTACCTTTGACCAAATAGAGACCCTTGCTTCTAAGTCAGGGAAAGGGGATTACACTACTGGATAACCCCTGCTCACCCCCTTGGTAGCTTGGCACGAGCAGACAGGCTTTTCTCAGAGGCAGTGTGTTAAGCATTTGTCAACACATACAGTAAGACAGTGAAAACACTACAGATGGACACCGCACAGGTTTTTATAAAAATAAGTATTCTTTATATAGACTTAACACAAGACCGCAAACGACAAAAATCCACAATACTGTACTCAAAATTGACTTAAAGATGGTAGAAGTAACTTAGTTCAAGTTGATGGTAAATGCGACACAGTTCTCACAAATGTACCTGGATGCGTAACGCAAAATAAACAAAAGGCTCGCAGCGTTGGAGATGCGTCGGTTCCTTGCTTCGGGAGAGAAGATGCGTCGTGCCTCAATGCTTGTGCAGAGCAGGAGATGCGTCTTGATCCTTACCGGGGAGGAGTTGATGCGTGGATTCTCGTGCTGCAGCCCAGTTGCAATGGGGCAAGATGGCGCCTCGATGCGATGCGACAATCCTGTGCGATGCAATAAGATGGCGCCCTTGATGCGACGATGTTGAGCCGATGCGGGCATGCCCTGGCAGCCTTGCGGCGACTCTGTACTTCGGAGCCACGACAGGCCCTGCGACACGCTTCTCCGGGGTTGCGACGGCGACCCTCAAGGTTGCGATGCACTTTTCCTGTGATGCGACAGCAGACAGCTGCGACGAAGACACGCTTCTGGGAGATGCGGCGGCGACACGCTTCTCTGGCGATGCGACGACTACAGCTGCAGCGTCGACACGCTTCTTGTTGCGTCGCGCTCCCAGCGACATGCAGGCTTCTGCCGATAGAATTCCCAGCAAGGAAATTCAGAGGGGAGCTGGGGTTGAAGTCTTTTGTCCCTGAGACTTCAGCAGGAGGCAAGCACAAGTTCAAGCCCTTGGAGAAATATTCAGCAAGATGATGAAGTACACACAAAAGTTCCTTCTCCTCTCCTTGGCACTGAAGACACCACTGAAGGCCAACCCAGCAACACAGCACACTGGCGGGGGGGCAGTCCACTCCTACAGCTTCATTTGGTTCTTCTACTTGGCTGAGGTTTCTTCTTGCTGTTCCAAAAGTGATCTAAAGTCTTGGGGTCTGGGTCCCCATATTTATACTACTTTTCCCTTTGTTATCTGAAGGCAGAGAGGCCTTTGCCTAGGCCAAACCAGTTCTGGTCAGTCCTGGAGCACTTTGTTTACATGACTCCTTCTTTCCTTTCACAGTGCAGGGCAGAGACATCAGACACACCACAGGAAGTGGAGCCAGCATTGTGGAGGGAAGGCACAGCCCTATTCAGGTCCCAGGTGCAACTCCTCCCACCCATCTACATGCAGATCTTTCTATTCAGCCCTGTTCTGACTCACCCTCTCCCCTGCAATCCCCTAGCCCCTGTCACTCACACAACCAGACACACAATACACAACCTAGCAGAGGCAGGCTTGGACAGTTAACCCCTTCGCTGCTAGGCCTTTTCCCCCCCTGTGCTAAGCCTTTTTTGGTCTATTTGTGGTAGTGCGCGCTTAGGCCCCTGTAACTTTTTGACCACATAAGGTATCCATGCCAAATTTGCGTCCTTTTCTTCAAACATTATGGGGATTCTAAAGGTACCCAGTGTTTGTGGATTCCCCTGGAGGGGTCCCAGAAATTAGCCAAAATACAGCAACATATTTTTTGGGGGGAGAATGGGAAAAACTGGCTGCAAATGAAAGCGTCTAGGTTTTTCTCTGCAAATGGTATCAAAAAAGGGTTTGTGGGGCTGAAATCACTGTTTTCCCAGCTTTTAGGGAATGACAGACTTTTGTCAGAAAACCAACATTTTTTACACAGTTTTGGCATTTTTCTGGGACATAGCCCTTTCTTGCTATTTTTTGTGCTTTCAACCTCCTTCCAGTTAATGGTAGAAATGGGTGTGAAAATAATAATGGATCCTGGAAAGCTATACATTTTAGTAAATTGCAAACCTAAACAATTGTCATTTCTGTGGTGGGAAGTTATGGAATCTGCGTGGATCCACAAATTTCCACCCACCCTGTATTCCCCAAAGTCTTCCGAGAAAAATGGTACCTCACTTGTGTGGGTCGGCCTAGTGCCCGCGACAGGAAATGGCGCAAAACGCAACGTGGACACACCTCAATTTCGCAGAGAAAAATGACCCTTTTTTGGCAAAGTGCCTAGCTGTCGTTTTTGAACCATAGGTCTGCCGGAACCTAGGGAAACCTAGCAAACCTATACATTCTTGAAAACTAGACACCCAGGGTAATCCAGGATGGTGTGACTTAGCTGCCTCCCACCAGGTTCTGTTACCCAGAATCCCCTGCAAACCTAAAAAATTG
Organism: Triturus cristatus; assembly: GCF_964204655.1. Taxonomy (NCBI): domain Eukaryota; kingdom Metazoa; phylum Chordata; class Amphibia; order Caudata; family Salamandridae; genus Triturus; species Triturus cristatus. The sequence continues at coordinate 942,505,282 of NC_140593.1, forward strand.
TCAAAAAAAACACATTTTCCCCACATTTCTGTGGTGGAAAGTTCTGGAATCTGCGTGGATCCCAAATTTTCCACCCACCCCGGGTTCCCCAAAGCCTTACGAGAAAAATGATACCTCACTTGTGCGGGTCGGCCTAGTGCCCGTGACAAGAAACGGTGCAAAACGCAAGGTGGTCACGCCTCAATTTCGCAGTGAAAAACGACCCTTTTTTAGCAAAGTGCCTAGCTGTAGTTTTTGAACCCTTGCTCTGCGGGCACCTTTGTAAACCTAGCAGACCTATACATTTTTTAAAACTAGACACCCAGGGGAATCCAGGATGGGGTGACTTGACTGCCTCCCACCAGGGTCTGTTACCCAGAATCCCTATTGTGGGAGGCCCAAGTACCTGTGACAGGCAAGGGCCCAAAACGTAGTGAGGAGACATCAAATTTGCCTATCTCAAAACCACCTGGTTTTGCAAGGGGGTCACCTGGGTTTTTGGCCCCGTACTCGGCGGCCATATAGGGGGAAACCTACCAAACCCACACATTTCTGAAAACTAGACACCTGAGGGCTTCCAAGGAGGTATGGCTTGCGTGGATCCCCCAACGTTTCCTTACCCAGAATCCCCTGCAAACCTCAATTTTAGCTTAAAAAATCACTTTTTTCACACATTTTTGTGTGGGAAAGTTGTGGTATCACTGTGCTCACACAAATTTCCCACCACCCAGCGTTCCCCCAGGTCTCCCGGTACAATTAGTGCCTCACTTGTGTGGGAGACCCAAGTACCCACGACAGGCAAGGGCCCAAAACATTTTTTGCTAGGCAATGTTGATGTTGCCTCACTACGTTTTGGGCCCTTGCCTGTCGCGGGTACTTGGGCCTCCCACAGAAGTGAGGCACCATTTTTACACACAAGACCATTCACACCACCAGGCACAAAAACAACACATTACAACATTCACAAAAAGGGACAAGGTACACCCTGCTTCAGAAAGACAAATATTACTGCACAGCCATCTAATCCTCAAGCACACACACATACTGGTTGGATTTGGCACGAGGGTGAGTGATGGTTCAGTATATACAATTGTATTAGCAAGTGATTTCACAAAAATGAAATGCACTGTTAATAATTGAAAGGGCGAGATACTGAACCATTGACGCACAGCTCGTGAGCTGTAAAGCAACGAAAATGCACCAACCTCTTTACAGGCCATTCATACACCTTTCATACGTGTGACACATACAAAACCATTCACACTGCCAGCCGCGGGCCCATCACATTACAACACTCACACCAGCAGACAGCACCATTCAAGGGCCCATCACTTTCACACGCCCACATTCCTGACACAGCAACCACACAAGCTGATGGATTGCGTGGAGTGGCACTCAGCTAGCAGTGTGTGTAGTGACCAGCAGCAAGTCACTACTCACACACCATGCTCTCCATGCCACTGGAATCAAGCTATCCTAGCTGAAGAGGGGTGAAACCCCGAAAACGGTCCTAGGATGCTTGTTTCCACTCCAAGGAGGACCTGGCCTGGCAGTTCGGGCTGGACTGTTCCCATGGGACACAGGGTCAAGACTGATTTGCATATGGCTAGGTCCAAACTGGAATGGCATGATGAGCAAAAAAATCGATGGATTTAGGCCCAGGTCTCTGTACTGGGGTGAATGTATGACATTGTTCTGCATTCTGTCCATCAATAGTTCTTTTTGCACTACTCACACACTGCCAGCCGAGCGCCAGTCCACGCACACCGCTAGCCAAACACCAGTCCATGCACACCGCCAGCCAAGCGCCAATCCACGCACACCGCCAGCCAAGCGCCAATCCACGCATACCGCCAGCCAAGCGCCAGTCCACGCACACTGCCAGCCAAATGCCAGTCCACGCACACCGCCAGCCAATCGCCAGTCCAGGCACACCGCCAGCCAATCGCGAATCCATGCACACCGCCAGCCAAGCACCAGTCCATGCACACCGCCAGCCAATTGCCAATCCATGCACATCCGCCAGCCAAGCACCAGTCCACGCACACCGCCAGCCAAGCGCCAGTCCACGCACACCACCAGCCAAGCGCCAGTCCACACACACCACCAGTCAAGCGCCAGTCCAGGCACACCACCAGCCAAACACCAGTCCACGTACACCGCCAGCCAAGCACGAGTCCACGCACACTGCCAGCCAAGCTCCAGTCCACGCACACCACCCTCACATTTAGGATTTATTTTAGACAAAAATAATAACACAAACAAATTGCAAATAGATACAAATCTACTAACACAAAATCATTGGACTAATGCCAACCTTGAAACAGAATCACATTTTTTAAAGAATACAGACCAGGCAGTTCACTTTACCACTCATGGATGCTCCCAAAAATTATTTTGCGTGTGGTACGCTCTAAAACCAGCAGGGACACACAGCCCAGGGTTAGATGGGCACTCGGGGAAGTACAAATGAGTCTCCTTCCGCGTACCTCTTCGCCAACAGACTCTACATCTCCCAGTGGGAGAGTTTTTTGAGGATGTGGGAGGAATCAAATCAGGAAAGTGGCGATCTTTCAATCGAGCCACATCCTCCACCACTCCAACTCTAGGAACACTTGCCTGTTCCACAACAACAAGGCTGCCTATCACAGATTGCTGAAACTGAACAAAAGTCAACTTTGATGCAGGAGAACACTCCTTGAACACAACAAAAGCATTGAAAGTTGCTCAATTAAAGAGATGGATGGCCAACTTCTTATACCAAACGTAAGCCTTACGAATAGCAGTGTAAGGTTCCAACCTCTGATCTACTCTATCGACACTACCCATGTGCTTATTGTAGTCTAAAATGCACACAGGTTTGCGCACTTCAGAAATCTGACCCCAAACAGCCACAGGTGAAGTACTCTCATCATGGATGGTAGTTAGCATGTAGACATCCCTCCTGTCCACAAATTTCACAGCTAGTAGTTCATCACTACGCAAGGAACTGCACTGTCCCCTCTGAAGTTTTCTGCAAACAAGATCATTTGGATAACCTTTACGGTTAGAGCGGATTGTGCTACAAGCAAAAGTGTCCACTTTGAACAATTCCTTAAACAATTGCACAGCAGTGTAGAAGTTATCAAGGTACAAATGGTGGCCTCTGTTAAACAGTCCTCTAGCAAGATCCCACACAATTTTCTCAGAAAGTGGACGGACAACCAGGGGGGTCAATAGTGGAATCCCTACCAGTGTACACACGGAAATTAAAAACATATCCTGTCCTACTCTCAGACAACATATACAGTTTAATTCCATAGCGTGCTCAATTGCTAGGGATGTACTGCCTAAAAACCAAATGGCCCTTGAACAAGACCAAAGACTCATCAATAGATATTTCTTTCCCTTGAGTATAGATCTCTGAAAATCGATCTACCAAGTGATCAAGAACAGGCCGAATCTTAAAAAGACGGTCACATTCAGGGTGATCTTGTGGCAACGCCAAAGAATTATCAACAAAATGCAGCATCCGTAGCAAAAGTAAATACCGATCACGAGTCATAACTGCAGGAAATATGGCCGTTGCAATCAAGGGACTGGTAGACCAATATGAAGCCATGGACGGCTTCCTTATCAAACCCATCAATAAACTCAAACCCAAAAACTTCTTCATCTCTTCCAAATTTGTGGGAGTCCACCGGGTAGCTCTCGAGTGGGGCCTACGTTTGTCACTGCTGTCTCTCAAAAACTGTTCAGCATACAAATTAGTCTGCTCAACCATCTCACCCAAAAATACATCATTCATAAACAACTTAAAAAACGGAATAGGCAAAAAATGTTCACAATCCACTCTACACTCTGCATCTCCACTAAAGGCAGGCAACACCGGCTGCACCATATTTGGATCAACCCAGAGTCCAGCACTTCCAGTAGGAAGCCTAGCAGCCTCAGGCTGCAATCCAGATGCCTCTTGCACCATCGGCACAGCAGTATCCTCCTCTAAAACAGGCACTTCATCCGCACTGAGAGTGGCTTCATCTGCACTGAGAGTACCTTCATCATCCGATGATTCCATGTGGAGAGAAAACTCACTGCCTGAATCTTCCCCTCCTTCCTCTCCCTCAGACGCAGTCTCATAATCCTACTCAGAGGAAGATTCAAGAAGCATACCAACCACCTGCTGAGCAGTCATTCTACGGCTAGCCATACTGCTTACTAATAAAAGTAACTTGTCAAACAAGTCAACAACAACAAACACTTTGAAAAATAAGTAATAAACTAAATGCACCTTTATCAGAAATACCTATATACTCCAAAACGATACCACTCACTTGCCAGAAGCAGCTAAATTCACCACCAACTACTCTGCACAGACACAGTATGGATCAACAATATCCCACTAAAAAAGAAAGAGAAAAGAAAACTACACATAAGACAGTGCAAAACACATCGCAAAGAATTCCATGCACAAAACACTAACTAAATAAGCTGCCATTATGACACCACTTATTCATCCATACATGACAAAAATACTCTTTCGGAAAAAATACAACAAAAATGTTTTTCTTACAAAAAAATGCAACTGCGCAAAACTGCAGAACACCACTGTCGAAATTGCAAACAGGAATCAAAAGCTTTACACTAGAATGAAAAGGAGAATAAAACATTACAATCACATATGCAAATAATGCACCAGTCCACACATAATCCACCAGCCAAGCTAAGGGGTAGGTGGGCCTAAGAGTATAAATAAAATATTCACCCCCGTAAAAAGGGAGCAACCCTTGTCCTTGAGGCCACTCCCAAACACAATTTTGTTTTTAAAAAAACAGGTGTCTAGTGGCTTCTGCCCCCCTGGATGGCAGATGGGCCTAAAAACATACTGCTATTCTTCCACCCAAAGAGGGCAAAAATGACCACAATCATCCTCCCATAAAGGGGAGCGACCCTTGTCCAAGGGGCCGCTCCCCAACATTTAAAAAAAAAAACGGGTTGCCTAGTGGCCCTACAAAAAAACAAATCAGCCGATCTGCCCCTCAGGGTGGCAGAAACAAGCAAATTAATGCTTACCAAATTGGAGCATCCCTTGCCCAAGGGGCCACGCCTCACAAAAAATCCCTGATGGTCTAGTGGGCCCAATTTTTTTTTTTAAATGGCGATCTGGCCCCCTGTGGGGCAGACACAGGCCCAATTAATGACCCCAAAGGAGAGTGACCCTTGCCCAAGGGGTCACTCTCCACAAATAACTCCCTGGTGGCCGAGTGTGCCCTACACAAGCATTTGCATTGCAAATCGGTCTCGCCTTTGGGACCTGATATGTACTTAGCTATGCAGCACATTAGCCTGAGCCCTGAAACATCTGCTGTTCTTTGACATGGAGGGAAAGCAAGCACCAAACTGCGTGACACGCCAAGTATTGGAACACACAGGGAGAAATATTGCCTTTCAGCGGGAAATGGTATAGTCCAAAGCTCTGTTTTTAATATAAAATCTGGGTCTTAGTTGATCATATCACTGAAAATACAAGATTTAAAAAAAGAACTATTGTCTATGGGTGCTCGTGGAAGAAAATTTCTATGGACTGAAAACTACAGAATGCTGAAGTGATTCTGGTATTTTACTTATCTCTGTTTCTTTTTTTTCTTAATAAAGATAATCTGCCCCCCCCAGGGGGGCAGACAAAGCCTGTATTACATTGCCCCCAAAATGGGGAGCTGGGGGGCAGACAAAACAGGGAAATATTGCCCCCCAAAAGGGGGAGCTACCTTTGCCTAAGGGGCCGCTCTCCCCAAACAACACAATTGTGGACATTAAAAAAATATATATATCCCTGGCGTCTAGTGGGCATTCCTGCTGCACGATCGCACGATCGTGCAGCAGGAATGCACAAAAGAGGCACCGGGGGAAAGGAAGACCCTTTCCTTTCCCTCGATGTCTCTTTTAAGAAACCCCACCCCTTCCCAGCCCCAAACCTCTTAGATCACCAACGCGCAGGAAGCAAATGGCTTCCTGCGCGTCGGTGATCCAAGGGAACCCTCAATGACGTCAGTGCACCTCGCGCACTGACGTCATTGATGACGCCAGGGGGGGCAGGGGGAGGCAGGGGAAGGTCTTCCCCTGCCTTCCCCAGGAACAAAAACCCGATCGGCCGCCCACGGGGGAGCGCCAGCGCTTCCCCCGTGGGTGGGTGTCATGACAAGCTGGGCTCGTCATGAGCACACGGCAACTGTGTGCCATGACGAGCCCAGCTCGTCATGAGCACCAAAGGGGTTAATCAAGAAAATACATACTTTCTAAAAGTGGTATTTTTAAACACAGAATGTTAAAACCAACTTCACTAAAAGATGTATTTTATCATTCTGAGTTCAGGCATACTAAACTCGAATTTCTACCATGTTCCCTGAGTCAGGTAGGATTATAAGATGTAATACTCAAACTGCCCATTCTGGCTTATGGGGAACAGGTAGACTTGCAATAGTGAAAAACAAAAATGGCTGTAATTCACCATTAGGACATGCCACACACACCAGGGCATGTCCTACCTTATACTTACAATACACCCTGCCCTTGGGCTTACCATAGGGGTGTCTGATATGAAGAAAAGGGAAGGTTTAGGGACTGGCAAGTGGGTGCACTTGGCCAGTCAGCATGGCAGCACCAAACTGCACATAGGCTCTGCAATGGCAGGCCTGAGACACACTTTACAAGCTGATTCTGTGGGTGGCAGAACCAGTGCTGCAAGCCCACCAGCAGCATTTGATTTACAAGCACTGGGCACACGTAGTGCACTGTACTAGGGTCAGACAAGTAAATCAAATAAACCAATCATGGACTCACTAATCAATACATCAATTTAACATAGGAAGCACTTGCACTGTGGCACTGAATAGCAGTGGCACTGTGCCCAAAGCATCTAAACCAGCAAAACATATCAAAAACAGAGGAGGCAATCAGAAAAAATGGAAAGGAGACTCACGCCAATGGTACCAGGTCTAACACGTGTCCCCTCCAGCTGAAATGTGGCTAAAACTACCCTTTCCCTTGGGAGTTCTCTTCTCTAAGGCGGAAAAAACTGGACAGACCATCAGCATTGGCGTGTTCTGTACCAGGGCGGTGTTCCACCGTAAAGTCCATCCCCTGTAGGGAAATAGACCACCTCAACAACTTTGGGTTCCCACCCCTCATCTGTATTAACCATCTGAGGGGCCTGTGGTCTGTCTGAACCCGGAAGTGAGTCCCAAACAGATACGGTCTCAACTTCTTCAGTGCCCAGACCACAGCAAATGCCTCATGCTCAATTGCACTCCACCTCTGTTCCCGTGGAAGTAACCTCCTACTGAGGAAGGATACAGGTTGGTCTAGGCCCTCTTCATTAATCTGTGATAGAACAGCCCCCACACCATGCTCTGAAGCATGGGTCTCCAACGAGTAGCTCCGGAGCTACTGGTAGCTCACCAGTACCTTCAAAGTAGCTCTCAAAGGAAATGTCAAGGTCAGTATCTAATTCAGAGAGTAGGTGCCTATTAAAGAAGGCAGCACTTCTCATCTCAAGACCCTCAGAGTGACAGCCAGCTAAACCTATGACAGTAACTCATACTAACACTCAAGCACACAGTGTGCGGCCTGCAGGGCCTCCCACATGACTGTCTGTATCCAATCTCAATATAACTACGCCACAAGGAGACTGATCATGTTGTAGTCCCTGCTTTATCAGTCACAACATGTGCAAGAACAGTGGACCTTAAAAGAAGTATGGCAGCAGTAGCCTGAGCAGTAATCAGTGCTTACCCACCAAGGTGTGGGACTGCAGGAGTCAGAGTGAAAATGTGTCAGTTGGGTGCAGGATCAGCCCAAGACCAGAGGAGAACAGGGCATGACCCAGACCGGAGAAAATTAAGAGACTCCTCAGTATTTATGTGCAGCATAATAAGCACTATTGCTTCCTGAAAGCTACGCCTGGTGTCAAGGACCAGCAAACATCATAAGGGTGTTAATCGCTGGCATAGTTTTTGTCATTCCTGGCAGAATAGTGCCAATAGCATAATAATGGTCATCTTTATGTATTTGGGGTATTGTTGGTCTAGTTGTGGTTCACTGGCAGCCATCATTGACATACTAAGAGCATGACTCCCTTTACCTATTCCTGGCATAAGAATGGTCATGACTGGTATATGGTCTCTGCCCAGACCCTTATGGTTTCCAGCCTTGGCACAACTGTGGCCCTAGTATAATGGTGGGCATTACTGGCATAATGCAGGCACCGTGGTGCTATGGTTAGCATCCCTGGCATATGACTGTAATATCTGGGTATTCAAAGCATTCTGTCCATTAGAGGCACTTGTATATGGGACTACTTGATGAAAATGTCAAGCTGATGTTTTGGGATTGTGCACTTTCTATAAATGAAAACAGATATTTCAAAGCCATTTTTTGTTTTCAAAAGTGGGGTTTCTTTTGAGTTCATTTGCCCACAGTAGAAAGTTATACTTTATAGAAAAATTAGCATTTTCAGAAACTGATGAATGATCATTCAAGCTGAGGCGGGGAGACCTCCTGCTGTGCATATGTCTTTTGAACCACAGGGAATGTCAAGATTTGAATGTTACTTTATAAGTCAGCTGGAGGCATTTTATATTGATGGAGTTTTCCCAGGAATGTCCGCTGGTAACCGCGCCTGGAATACTTGGGTGGTCACTACTTATAATCCTGTTTATGGTGGTTATAGTGTAGTTACTAGTTTACAGTTATAACATTTGCAAGTAGCTCGGAAAGACTTTCCTTGAGCAGAAGTAGCTCTCACTACAGAAAACGTTGGAGACCCCTGCTCTGAAGCATCCATTTGAACAATTAATTCTTTTGAGAAGTTGGGAGCCTGAAGCACGGGTGCTGTGCACATGGCAGTCTTCAAGGCGTCAAAAGCCTTCTGACAGGTGTCAGTCCAGTTCACTTTCTTGGGCTGCTTCCTGGAAGTCAGCTCAGTCAAAGGTGCAACAATATTGCCATACCCCATGACAAACCTCCTGTAGTACCCCGTGAGTCCTAAAAAGGCTCTCACCTGTGTCTGAGTCTTTGGGGGTTGCCATGCCAGGATGGTATCATTCTTGGGTTGCAGGGGCGCCACCTGGCCGCTCCCTACCTGGTGCCCCAAGTACACCACGGAACCCTGCCCGATCTGGCACTTACTCGTCTTGATCGTGAGGCCTGCCTTGCGCAGTGCATCAACACTTCCCAGAGGTGGCGCAGATGTTCTTCCCAACTGGCGCTGAACAGTGCAATGTCATCCAGGTAGGCAGCACTGAAATCCTCCAGTTCAGCCAACACCTGGTTGACCAACCTCTAAAAGGTGGCAGGGGCATTCTTCATCCCAAAGGGCATAACCCGTAATTGGTAGTGCCCATCTGGTGTGGAGAATGCTGACCTCTCTTTGGCCCCATCCGTTAAGGCGATCTGCCAGTACCCAGACGTCAAATCAAGCGTGCTGAGGTACCGTGCAGCCCCTAACTGATCAATGAGCTCATGGGGATGGGGTGCGCGTCCGTCCTGGTGACTGAATTGAGTCCTCAGTAGTCCACACAGAACCTGAGTTCAGGTGTGGCACCAGGCAAGGCAGCCTTTGGAACCAAGACCATGGGGCTGGCCCAAGGACTGTGGGAGGACTCAATCTCCCCTAAGGCAAACATCTTTGAGACTTCCTCCTTGATGTACGTCCTGACCTTGTCAGTCACTCTGTAAGCCTTGTGCTTCACAGGAGCACTGTCCCCAGTGTCCACATCATGGACGCACCACTCAGTGACACCAGGAACCAAGGAAAACAAATCAGAGAATTGTCCCAACAGTTGGCGACAATCCTGCTGCTGGGGTCAGTGTGGCAGAGAGGCTGACACCATCCACTGATCCATCTTGCTCTGTTACAGACAGGAGGTCAGAAATAGGCTCTGTCTCCTCCTCCATTCCATCATCTGTCGCTAGGAGCATGCCCACTTCGGACCTTTCTAAGTGGGGCTTCAGGCGGTTAACATGTAGGACCCGCAAAGGGTTCCTTGAAGACTGCAAATTCACCAAGTAGGTGACATTACTTTAGCGCTCCACCATCACAAATGGACTGGTCCACCTGTCCTGGAGCGCACAAGGCTCTACAGGGGCAATGACTCAAACTTTCTGTCCAGGTTGAAGCTCAATCAGAGTGGCATTCTGATCGTACCACCGCTTCATCTCTTCCTGGCTGGCTTCCAGATTCGCCTGAGCGAGCTCTCTGAATCGCTGAGTCTGATTCCTGAAGGCCAGCATGTAACTGTATACATCCTGGGGAGGTTTCCTGGGAGATTGTTCCCAGCCTTCCTTGACCAGACTCAAAGGTCCTCTTACCGGGTGTCCATACAACAGTTCAAAGGGTCTGAACCCTAGGGACTATTGTGGCACCTCACGGTAAGCAAATAGAAGGCATGGCAAGAGGACGTCCCACTTACTCCTCATTGGTTCCTCAAGTACCATGATCATGTCTTTAAGGGTCCGGTTGAATCTCTCAACCAGCCCATTACCTTGGGGTGGTAAGGAGTGGTGAATTTGTATGTAACACCACACTCCTTCCACAGGGACTTCATATAACTGGATATGAAGTTGGTATCACGGTCTGACACCACCTCTCTGGGGAACCCCACATGGGAGAAAATTCCCATCAGTGCACGTCCCACCACGGGGGCCATCACTGTCCTGAGCGGGATGGCTTCCGGATACCGGGTGGCATGGTCCACCAAGACCAGGATAAACCTGTTGCCAATGGCTGTCTTGGGGTCCAGTGGCCCCACAATGTCAATGCCCACCCGTTCAAAGGGGGTACTGACTACCGGGAAAGGTTGGAGAGGAGCCTTTTGCTTCCTTCCACTTTTCCCACTTGCCTGGCAAGTTTGACAGGTCCTTCAATGAGTATCTGAACTCTTCCGCATCTGGGCCAATAAAAGTGGGTGACAAGCCTTTCAAAGGTCTTGTCCTGCCCCAGATTTCCAGCTAAAGGTACATCATGAGCCAACCCCAGTAGGAAGGCTCTGAAGCGCTGGGGTACCACCAGCACACGGGCCGACCCAGGCTCAGCAACCTTAGGCTCGGTATACAGGAGGACGTTCTCCCAGTAGATCCAATGTGATCCAGACTGATCACCTGCTGCCTGGTTTGTGGCCTGTTGCCGCAAACCCACAAGAGAAGGGCATTTCTTCTGTTCTGCACAAAATTCCTCCCTGGAGGGTCCTCCTTCTTGCTGCCAATGGGTCAGCTCAGGCAGGCCCCCCAGTTCAGCAACTTGTTCCCCTGTAGGTGCCAGGGCATCCACCTCAAGGTCTGCCTCCTCCTGGACCGTGGGAACACTGGGGGCTGGTTTACCGTGCCCCCTACCTCTTCACTTTAAGGCAGGTTCCTGGGCCATACTTTCAGGCTCCAGGAACTCTTCAACCCCCTTACTGGCTGCCATAGACCGAGTGGTCACACACGCCCACTCAGGCAGACCCAACATCTCCAATTGAGCCTTCTTCTCCACTTTAGCCCAAGGGGAGCTTTCTAAATCATTGCCCAACAGACAATCCACAGGCATGGCTGGCCTCACAGCTACCTGAAGAGTACCAGAGACCACCCCCCCCCCCACTTAAAGGGAACCTGAGCCACCTTGCAGTGGCTCTCTGTGTTGTCAGCAGCAACAACTGGGTAAAAGGCATTGGGGACAACCTGCTCTTGAGACACCAGGTGACACTTGACAGCTGCCACACTGGCTCCTGTGTCTCTAAGAGCCTCCACTCTATGGCCATTGATGGTCACCCAATGCCTGTATTTCTTAGTGTTATCAGGCAGCTGAGCTTGAGGGACCATCTCAAAGTCTCCTAATGAGACAAGGGACATTTCTGCGGGACCCCACCCACCTTGGGCACCCTTCTCCTCCCCTCCCAGGGCTACACTTGCCATCTGACGGGGGGTGCACGTTGTGGCACTCTGGAATCCTTCATGGGACACTGTGCATCAAACCAACTGTGGCCCACTTGACCACACGTAAAGCACTCGTAGGGGCCCCTCTGAACAGGTTTACCTGTCGGGGCCTCTTGCTTCTTCTCAGGGGGAGGCTGGGAACCCTTCCCTTGGTTCCCTTGGGCATTAATTTGGAGCCCTTTCTGGAACTCCCTCTGTTTACCCTTGTCCCCCCTACTCTTCTGCTGGGGACCCTGCCCACCTTTGGCGGAATCTACCACATGACCCTTGTGGACCCTGGTACTGACCCAGCGGTCCGCCTCCTCAGCAAGCTTCCTAGGGTTAGTTAACTTGCTATCAATAAGGTGCTGGCGTAGCTCTGGAAAACAGTTAGCAGACAAGTGCCGTCTTGCAAACAAATCATAGAGTGCTTCAAAAGAATCCACTTTGCTACCCTTCACCCAACCATCCATAGCTCTGCAAAAAAAAATACATATTCTACCCAAGTGGTTCCCTCCAGTTTCTTACAATTCCTGAATCTCTGTCCATAGAGTTCTGGGGTCAAACCATACCTTGTCATCAGGGCTTCCTTCATGTGGTCATAAGACATCCTATTCTCACTGGGCAGGTCTAACAAAGTATCCCTCCCCTCACTCACAAAGCGGCCCCACAACCCAGCTCCCCAATCCTTCTCAGGGACCCGATGGGCCAACATTGCTATTTCATAGGCTGCAAACCACTGCCCAATATCCTCATGCTTGTGGAAATCTTTGATGACATCCATGGGAATGTACACTCTGCTTTCTGAAGGCACAAATGGTGCTCTGCCACCAGAGGGATTGATCTCTAAGCCCTTTGCCTTGATCTCTAACTCCCTCAACATCCTCTCATGGGGAACAACCTTTACAACGCAACTTTTACAACGCACTACACTTACAACGCATTTTTTATAACGCAACATCCACTACAACGCATTCCATTACATCGCAGGACACTACAACGCATTTTTAAAAACTACCTTTACAACGCATTCCATTACATCGCATACTACCTTTACAACGCATACCATTACAACGCATAATATTATATTAAAACCCCTACACTATCCAACACTTACCCTACTGTTGCACCCCCTGGAGTTAGAATAGTAATTTTTACCCCTATACTATCCAACACTTACCCTACTGTTGCACCCCCTGGAGTTAGAATAGTAATTTTTACCCGTATACTATCCAACACTTACCCTACTGTTGCACCCCCTGGAGTTAGAATAGTAATTTTTACCCCTATACTATCCAACACTTACCCTACTGTTGCACCCCCTGGAGTTAGAATAGTAATTTTTACCCCTATACTATCCAACACTTGCCCTACTGTTGCACCCCCTGGAGTTAGAATAGTAATTTTTACCCCTATACTATCCAACACTTACCCTACTGTTGCACCCCCTGGAGTAAGAATAGTAATTTTTACCCCTATACTATCCAACACTTACCCTACTGTTGCACCCCCTGGAGTTAGAATAGTATTTTTTACCCCTATACTATCCAACACTTGCCCTACTGTTGCACCCCCTGGAGTTAGAATAGTAATTTTTACCCCTATACTATCCAACACTTACCCTACTGTTGCACCCCCTGGAGTAAGAATAGTAATTTTTACCCCTATACTATCCAACACTTACCCTACTGTTGCACCCCCTGGAGTAAGAATAGTAATTTTTACCCCTATACTATCCAACACTTACCCTACTGTTGCACCCCCTGGAGTAAGAATAGTCATTTTTACCCCTATACCATCCAACACTTACCCTACTGTTGCACCCCCTGGAGTTAGAATAGTAATTTTTACCCCTATACTATCCAACACTTACCCTACTGTTGCACCCCCTGGAGTAGGAATAGTAATTTTTACCCCTATACTATCCAACAATTACCCTACTGTTGCACCCCCTGGAGTAAGATTAGTAATAATTATTACCTCTATACTATCCAATACTTACCTTAAATGCAATGTAATATTATGCGTTGTAATGGTATGCATTGTAAAGGTAGTATGCGATGTAATGGAATGCGTTGTAAAGGTAGTTTTTAGGTCTCACTGTGACAGCGAAAGCTGTCTCTTTGAGACATTTTGTAAGTGGGCTTTCAAAAGTGCTACCCACATGGGTTTGCTGGCCTAGGGCTTGAGTGCACGATGGCGTGCACGTGCACAGCTGCTCATCTGCTCCTTGCATTCCCCCCTCCCTTCTCACCCAGCCCTTTGATGCTCTGCTCGATAACTTTCACTTTAGCCGCTTTGACCCTTGCATTCCCCCCTCCCTTCTCACCCAGCCCTTTGATGCTCTGCTCGATTACTTTCACTTTCGCCGCTTTGATGTTTGATCGCAAACACGATCACTTCCGCTTGGAATAACCTGTACTTGTTCTCTTTGTACTCACATATGCTCTTCCCTCTATGTTTTTAGGTCTCGCCTGAGACAGCGCTTTAGCGCTGCTCTCGCGAGAGCTTTTGTAAATGGGGGATCTGGAAGTGCAAACGAGTGCTTTCAGGCCTCCAAATACAGTGCATGTACGCCGGCCGGGCGCGCGCACCATTTGGAGGCCTGAAAGCACTTGTTTGCTTTCACTTTCGCGGGCCGCACGGCAGTAAAGATCGGCAGTAAAGATTGCAATCTCTTTGTTCCCAGCATCAGTGAGATGCAAATGAACAAACAGCGTGAGGCCAAAGGTCTTATTTTTTTAAAAACAAACCAGGTCACTGCTACAGTGAAAGGAACAACAAGCATTTACAATGCAATAGGTCTCGCATTTACGCGAGTTTGAGCTATTCACATTGCAAATAACAATGCCTTTTATTTGTGTTTTTGTTTTTCAAACATAAATAAAAGGCATCGTCATTTACAATGCCAATAGCTTAAACTCGCGTAAATGCGAGACCTATTGCATTGCAAATGCTTGTTAAAAATGCGTTGTAGTGTCCTGCGATGTAATGGCATGCGTTGTAGTGGATGTTGCGTTGTAAAAAATGCGTTGTAAGTGCATGCGCTGTAAAAGTGTGCGTTGTAACGACGTACATCCTCCTCTCATGCTCCACTCTCATTCTCTCTCTCTCCAAGGACAACTAGTAATTCTCCATTTCCCTCTGACCCCCCATCTTAAGCTTAGCCATCTCCAGCTCATGTGCCCTATTTCTCTCCCTGTCTTTCAACTCTCTGGGGGACAGTGTTGTATTCTTTACTATGTCATTGTAGAATTGTATTAGGTCATTATAGAATGTGGAAGGGGGAAGAGGAGATACTGGGGAGATCGGTTGTGTTTACCCTGGTCTCTACAGTGGTTGTTAAGTTGTTCTCCATTTCGAATAAATCCTTAATTGGAACCTACTTCACGTCCAGACTTCTTTACTACACACTGTTTTGCGACGTTTGGGAACTGGATTTAAGAATTTGGAGACAACGTTCACTTGTTTATTCTGTTGGAGTTGGATTATAGAAGATTTTCATCGGAAAAAACTCCGCAACAGAAATCCTCTTGGTAACGCTTAATGGCTATTTGGTAATGTACATTTTAAACTTTTATTTTGCGGGAAAATCTCTAGTGACCTAGCGCTTTCATATGCGGTTGTGCTGACGGTTTGAGATTTTGCTAGTACCTTTTATTAATTTTACCGCAAGCCAAGTTACCGTTTTGGAAGTTCTTCTTGTCCATGCGCAACAATTTTACTTTTGGAACATTGGTTTTCTTACTTTTTTGAGTTCCAGAAGTCGACCGTTGTCTTCAAGTGCTAACGGACATTCATGCACTGCATCTTTCAAACAACAGCGCGAGCTTTGTCTGGAATTCTTCATGCGCGACGTTGTTTTTTTTTCCCTTCTCTTTCGCAATGCACTTTGGTATTGTTTGCCTTTGACCCTACGCGACGTGGGAAACGTCATTTACGTGCCGCCATCTTAATAATTTTCGTCAGCTTCACTTCATCAGGAATTTCACCCGGAGTTATTTCTTTTTGAACTTTCTGCACATCGCAAGTTCTAGTAGTTTTAAATATTCATTTTAGTTAAAGTTTACTTATTTCTACAAGCAAGGAAATCTTCTCACATCCTGAAGAGTCAGGTATTATTATTTTTTATTTTTCTTTTTCCATTTCATTGTTTGCTATATTTTATTTTTTTTAAAAATTAAAACAGAAAAGATGTAAAATATTACTGCACCTCCACATTTCCTACAAACTGCAGGCGAACCTAACATTGAATGAGATTTGTGGTTCCCAATGTTTATTGCTTATGTGGATGTACTTCAAAAAGATGGTTGTTCTGCCAAAAGGAAACTTGCTTTATTGAGACATTGCTTAGGAGGCGCAGGAATTAAAGAATTTGACAATTTACCTCCTATCGAAGATTCTGGAGATATGGATGTTTTTGAAAAGGCCACTAAACAAATGAAAATCCGGTTTGGAATTAAAATAAACACAGTAATGGAAAGGTTCAAATTTTATTCACATGGCCAAAAACAAGAAGAATCAATAGTAGATTATGTTTCGGCTTTGCGTTCTCTGGCTTGTTCATGTGCATTTGACACCATTTCGTCCGAACAGGTACTTAGAGATCAAATAATGATGAAGACAAAGAGTAAAAAAATTCAAGAAAGAGTTTGGTTAGGTACCAAATCCTCTCTCAGTACTGTTATCAATATTGCAAAGGGGATTGAGCAATAAGAGTTATTCGTATCGGAAATCAGAAACCAAGCGCCGAAGCCACAAAATATTGAACCTGAAGTTTCATTAGTCAAGAGTCAAACTAATTCCAACACGTATACTAAAAATCCTGTTAAGAAGGAAGTTGATAAGAAAAGCGTAGATAATAAGAACTTCTCTAAAAGAAATACTATTACATGTTACAGATGTGGCAGCTTCAACCATGTTGGTAATTATAAAGGGTGTCCTGCATGGAATAAAGTGGGTATCAAATGCAAAAAAGGGACATTTTGGTAATGTTTGTCGTTCTATCCAGAAAGTTAATTACATTTCACAAGAAGAGGATGAAGTCCTTCACAGTTTGAATTGCATATTGTCAGTGAATGAAACTGAACATAAAAA
The DNA here is from genome assembly GCF_964204655.1 of Triturus cristatus. Classification (NCBI taxonomy): domain Eukaryota; kingdom Metazoa; phylum Chordata; class Amphibia; order Caudata; family Salamandridae; genus Triturus; species Triturus cristatus. The sequence goes on from NC_140593.1 coordinate 942,522,286, forward strand.
AATTCCCTCATGTACTACTATGATTGATGACAAACCTGTCCAACTAATGGTAGATTCGTGTTCAAGGTACACCATTATTGGTATGAAGTTGTGTAACGATTTATGGGGAAAAAGAGATTTGTTAATTCCTGATATCCAGCCTGGAGGGTATTCAGGACACAAAATAGATCTGGAAGGTTTTTTTTGGGCTAAAATTTAATTCAACGATAGAGTTATCAAAGGAAAAGTGTATGTAGCCACTTCTAAATGGATGACCACCTGCACTTCTGAAGAGCAAACAGGTGTTCTAAACAGAGGGTACTATTACATGTATGTTTCAATTTAAAGCACTGCGCCACTGATCTCTCTGCGGATGTACCCCTAGTCCAGGAGATAAAAGGTTTAAAAAACAATAATGTTGTATTTTACACTGAATGAATATTTATAAAGGAACTCTAATGTGTGCTTCACTCCAAAAGGCGTTTGAAGCGTTTTTCGATATATGAAGCTTGCTTAATCTGTTTTCAGGCCTGGTTTTGCGAAGCGTGGGAATAACTGCTAATTTAATCTTGGCGCCCCTGTGAGATCCCCTATGAAGCTCTTCATAAGTTATGTTCCTCTGGGCCATGTGAAAGTAATGTCTTGCGTTACCTTGCGAGTAAAAAATAAATCAATAGAAAAATATTTTCTCAGGCTATAACATTGCACGTTGACTTCTCTGTGCCCTTTGCCCTCAGAATTCATCAGTTTGTGGGTTTCCAAGGCAGGCAGGAAAGACGTGTCGGCTGCGATTTACTCCTGACGAGCAGGAGGTTGCGCAAATTCAAGTGGGTCGTCTCCACACTATCATTTCCACTTGTGTGGCTTCCCTTCTTCAGACTGCGCCTCGGTGCCAACGCCACTCTGCTGAAGTAAGTCTCAAGTGATCGCTTGGCAAAGCTGAGTGGGTTGTGTTGCGACCGCATGCAACAACGAGAAACAAGCATTTGCAATGCAATAGGTCTCGCATTTACACGAGTTTAAGCTATTGGCATTGTAAATGACAATGCGTTTTATTTCTGTTTCTAAAAACAAAACATAAATAAAAGGGATTGTCATTTAGAATGCCAATAGCTCAAACTTACGTAAATGCGAGAACTGTTGCATTGCAAGTGCTTGTTTCCTTGGTGTTAGTTAGTGTTCTCAATGAACTGCTGGTGGAGCCATTGAAAGGTTTGCAATCTTCATACCACTCCCTACTGCACGTATGGCCCATCTGATCTCCGCAAAGAATGAAAGAAGGAAACAAAATAAAGGCTTGTATTGAACTAAAAACAAGTTACCAAATGAAAAGTACATACAGCCCTCTTCTGTACCCCTTGTATTTGGTTGCAGTATTTATTGGTGAAAGGGAGATAAAATGCGAAAGAGAGAAAAAGGGGAGTAAATGATGGGGAAACAGCAAAGTGAAAGAGGAAACGAGAGGAAGAGAAGAAAAAGGCATATGACGAGAAACATGAAAGGATATAAAATGCAAAAAAAGTCACAAATGCTCTATTATGCTATATTTTTGACATTTCTATAGCTCTTGAGACGCCTATTAAGGAACCGAAAGCCTTAGCAGACATTTAGTATTCTGCACCATAGGGAATGCTTGGTGGGAAGGAAGTTGCGATGCACTGTGGCCTTTCTGGGAGGTGTATTTCATGTCATATTTGAAGAAGCGATATTGGTTGTTGCACTTAAAACAGTATTGGAGTGAAAAGGAGTAAGGAATATAGCTGGAAAGGTGAGGGTTATGATGTACTGAAAGTGCTTTAGTGTCATGCACGATGAGTAGTGGAATGCACTGCTTGTGATACGATGAGAGCATTGTTGCACCTATGATTCAGGTGGAATTAAGTTTTTACAAAGAGGTGATAATTCTTTCCTGATGTCTCTTTCCTCAAGTTAATCTCTTCTCTATTTTTGTGCGCTTCATTGTTTTTTCTCTGCTTACTACTCTCTGATACACTGGCAATTGGTAGGAGTAATAGTGCAGATGTATGGACTGTCTTTTAGTTTGCCGTGAAACATTCACGCCCAAACGATACAGAAAAAATTGATCCATAGAACTGCCATTCTGTTAGGTTTAGGTTGAGTCAGATGGGTGAATTCGGACTAAGATAGCCTGGTGTTGAATGTTCTCGATGTAATCTTGCCTAGCCTCTGAGAGGAAAGTACCCAACAAATCAGATAACAGGGAAGCCAATAAATGAACTTAAACAGCATAAGCATTATCTCCCTTCAGCCCAGGAACACCACACGCATGTGTTTTATCTTTATTGTCCGCACAAAAAGCAGCTGTGTTTTTGTGGTCCGCCTATCTATCTTCGCCTCATAGTTTCACAGAGTGCAAAAAACAGGGTAATCCAGGAATAAAAAAATTCAATCAGGAAATCATGGAGCTAGGATGAGAGTTTGCGTTCTCTGATACATCATCCACCATTGGAGTGTTTCCAACTCTGGGGATATCAAGTAAGTTCATTTTAGTACTTTGCAAAACAATCTGATGTTTGAGGGATGAGACACCACCACTTTATTCCTTTTTTGGATCTTTTTTATTGTATGTGTTTGCTGCTACATGGCCTAGAGTTTGGACTAACGGATGCAAGGGAGACCCAAATGAGGTTAAAGGATAAGAGTGTAAGAGCAATGGACATTTTTGGTTGGTGGAAGCCTAGTGATATAGTTCATTGCTCTCATTGGTGATTACCCAGGTGTGTGATTATACTGTGATACTTTACTGTTGTGGACTAAAATCCTGGAGGATATATATATTTTTTATTTTAATGAATTCTTCACATTCTTACTGCTTTGAAGCAAGAGATATTTTAGGGGCCTGCGGATTAAATTCCTGCATGCCAAATGTAAGTTATTTTTTTATCTGCATGTGCCTGTGAGTGGCTGGGGGCAGTGGGAGTGAGAGTCCGAGCACTGGCAGCCAGCCAATTTCCTTTGCTCTAAATTGCCTTCTTCGTTTGCTTTCCCATCACTATGTGTACTGTCCTCACCTTTTAAAAGTCTTTGGCTGGTAAAACAGTTTCCTATGACTAAATTGTATTTTAATCACTTTTTTATCAGTTTCCACATTGCTATTGTCATTGTTTATCTTAATACATTTTTTGGTCTGGTGTTAACTAAGTCCTTTTCATTTTACTAAAATTATACATATGATATACTTATGTATAGGGGCTTTCAACCAGTCCTCTTTATCTATTGGTCTGTTGCTGAGTCATTCACATTATTCTTCCACTTCCGCATGGGGCAATGAGTCATATAACCTTAGCAATTGGGTAACTTAACTCAGAGTGATGATGGTCTGCTCGTTCACAAGTAGCACATAGGCAAATAAAATAGTTCCCTTCTATGACTGAAAATGCTATGAAAATCTGTGTTTTTGAGACAAAAAATATTTTTGCTTTAGGGCAATGTTATCTTTTCATACTTGCAAGGGCATGGAAGCTTCCCCAACAATCATATTTTACAAACAAAACATGACAACATAAAACAAGCATTGACAAGGACAGAAGGCGTGCAGAAAGTTAAAGACCTATTGGCTTTGCCAGTGCTTGTTTACATGCGTTGTTCATTCACTGATGCTTTACTGATGATGTATGGGCATGTGGTACATTTTGGTTATATATTAGTACAATCCTTGCCTTGTAATGATGCATGTGCTTGTGCTAGGAGGAGAGGTTCAAGAGTAAAGAGAATCATTGAATTAGTCTTCTACAAATCCACAATTCTTGCCATGCGCTCATCTATCCTAACGTAAAACCAATTTCTGTCTGATAGACAGCCATTTTCTTTTGTTTAGTCCACAGGCACTGTTGGGTAACTCCTATTCATGGTTGTGCAATTTGAAGAGCCTGTTCTTGCCTTCCTCCTCTTCTGGGCAAATTGAAAAAGCAAAATCTTCACTCAATATCATAAATGTATTACTCACTCAAATGTTTTCCACACCTTGCAACAATGGAGGATTCCATGGTCTCCTTACACACGGGCGCTTCTGCATCAGGTTCAAATGAAGCATTTGGGAAGATATCTACCAAACATGTAAAAAAAGAACAGCCTTATCCTCCAAAATATTTGTCAGTTGTCTCTATGGACCTTCTTTTAGAGGCGATCGTGCTTTATTCCCCTTCATGGAGGAGACTAACGCTAAACTACAACACCTCACTGATAGATGGTCACACATTGAGGAAAGGCTTACTATTGTTGAACAAATCATCTCATCACTGGAATCAACTGCTCTTAAGGCGAATGCGCTTCAATCTCAGGTTTTGTCTCCCCAGAACTAGGTTGAAATCATTGAGAACAGAAATAGGAGGAATAATCTTCGAATTTATGGTTTACCTGAAGGCTCAGAAGGTTCAGACCCTATTGCTTTCTTTAAAACATTTCTTCCAAAAAGTTTTAAACCTACTGCCTGGTGGCCCTCTCATCATTCAGCACGCACACAGATTAGGTAATAAACCTATGTCTGCTTCCACTACGAGAAGATCTCATCAAGGTCCTGTCTACTGTTAGATCCATGAAGCGTGTTTCGTGGTCAGGCAATTCTTCGTTTTTTTCCCAAAAGTATGCAAAATGTACAGCTGACATACGTAGAGAGTTTCTTGTATTGAGGCTAAATCTTCGTTCTCATGGTGCGCGCATTGTCCTTTTTCTTCCCTGCTTGTTTAAAGTCACCTACAACAATAAGGCAGTCACCTATGAGGAACCTGTTAAGAGCTTTCCCAACTCTTGTAGAATGGAAACCATTGATACCTCTACAGCGTCCACCACTTGATTCGCTTCATTCCTGTTTTCCTATGTGCAGTTCTAGATGTTTTCATATGATCTATAGTAGTGTTTTGTTAAATTAGTTCTTTAATACAAACAATTACTTTTCTCCTTACAGGCATTATTCCCCTGTTTTGTGGCTCCCTCACTTTTCGTTTAGTGTGTGCTCCCGATTAACCCGCCTTTCCTTATGGAGTCTGGAGGTGTCATCTGTTCAATGTGGCCTCATCCCTCCCACTTCCCTATTTTGGAATTTTATATAGGTATGGTCTACCCTTCTCTCCTAAATCTATCACCGTCTTTTTTTTCAATTTCGATTACTTCCCTCTTTTGGACATCTTTTATACTTTGTCTCCTGCTACATTCTCTATTTTTCTTGTCCTCTCCTACTTCTTATTTCCAGTGTATAGTTTTTTTAATAGCATCTTGTCCATACTGGTTGTCTTTTGGTATAGGATGTATACCTTCTACTTTTTGGCAGGTTTGTTTTGTTGTATTTTCATATGAGAATTTTATGTCCCTGAAATTGTTTCCTGAAATGTCAGAGGTTTAAACTCCCCTATTAAGAGACAGCGTGTGTTATCGTATTTATCTAAACTTGATGGTAGCATAGCCGTAATTCTAGAGTCACACCTTACAGAATCTGAATTGTTAAAATAGAATAGAAGTTTGGTAGGTGATGTTTTTTTCTCACCAAGGGATGGTAAAAGAAATGGTGTTATAACCTTATGTCATAAGTCACTTTGCACTAAGCTAGTCTCTCAGGAATCTGACAAGGAAGGCAGATGGCTGTTCACCAAATTAGTAACTAGGAACATTCCAGTTTCTTTGTTTAATGTATATGCCCCTACTAATGATGATGCTAATTTTTGGTCCAGTTTAACTCAACAACTTGTTAATTACCCTGCGGCCAATTTTATTTTTGCGGGTGATTGCAATCAGGTTGTAGATCCTTTTCTTGATCGCAATTCTACAGTGTCTTTCATTCCTAACAAAGCACATACATTTTTTTTACAGGCCATTAAACAGAGGAATTTAACAGATGCCTGTAGGCTTTATAACTCTTCCTTAAAAAAAGATACTTATTTTTTCCCTCCACATCAGACTCAATCTAGAATAGATCATATTTTTATATCGCACAATGTCTCCCAGTATTTACGGTCATCTGATATAGGTCCTATTCTCATATCCGACCATGCCCCAGTTTTGATTCAGCTGGTTATAATTTCCCAACTCATGTTGCCTAAGCGATGGCGTTTCAACAACTCACTTCTTTTAGATTCTACTTTTACCTACTCTTTTGTTTCTTTTTTTCGCAAATACTTTCACTTCAATGAAACTGATGATATGTCCTTTCACACCATCTGGGATGCATTTAAAGCAGTTGCTCATGATTTTATTACTAGGTATGTCTCCAACAAGCGATAAGAATCCCCTATCTCCACCACAAAGCTCCTAGCTAAAATAAAGAGTTTGAAACATTCCTTTTACACTTCCAAATCGAAACAATGCTTATCAGAACTTATTGATACTAAAATCCAATTTAATAAGGTCTACAGATAACTCCTCGTTATATTTACTGAAGACTAGTGCAAAATGTTACAGTGGTCAAAATAAATCAGTTAAACTGTTAGCTAACTCCTCATCAATAAACAAAATAAACTTCACATCGAGTCATTATTGATGTACACCAGACGCCAAAATATAAAGATTTATAAGAATTTGTACAGTTCAATTGGTCACTATACACGCCAGAGAACGTATCCTTAGACTCTGATATTTCTCATTTTCTCTCTACTATTCAACAATCTTCAGACCCCTTGGTGAATGTTCACCTATTGGAATCAGACATGTCCCAAACGGAACTGCATAATGCTTTGAAAGTCCTTAAAAAAGACAAATCCATTGGTCCTGTTGGACGAAATTTACATACATTTTGCTAACTACTCCTTCCACATTTGCTCACTCTTATAATTTCCTTTCCACGTTCATGTGGATCTTCTGATTTCTTCTCAGAAGCTTTAATTTGTCTCATCCCAAAGGACGGAAAAGACTTGCATTATTGCAAAAATTACAGACCTATTTCTTTAGTCAATGTTGATTATAAAATGGTTTCTAAAGCTCTAGCCATGCAACTTGTTTCCTACCTTCCTCAATTACTGAGTAGGGAACAGTCGGGTTTTGTTAAAGGACGTTATATCATGTAAAACGCATGCTTATTTTTCAACATTTTATCAAAATCGTTGTATTATCCTGACTCCCTTGCAGCAATTGCCCTAGATACTGAAAAGGCATCCAATCGTGTATATTGGCCTATGATTTTTCACACACTTAAGTGGTTTGGCTTTGGGCCCAAAATTATATTCCTTATATCTCTACTATATCCTAAGGCTGCTATTTCTGCAACTGGCCTTACCTCTTATGTTTTTGCTCTACAAAGGGGTGTTCGCCAAGGCTACCCTTTATCCCCTTTTCTTTTTAATTTGGCACTAGAGCCATTTTCATCCAAAATTTGGCAAAATCTACATATTCATGGTTTTACGTTTAACACCCATTAAATTGGCAGCATATGCTGATGATGTTCTATTGTTTCTCTCTTAACCTCAGTCTACCCTTCCAGCATTTTTAAAGGAAGTCGACTCCTTCAAGTTGGTACTGGATATAAGTTGAATAATGAGAAGTGCAAAATATTACATCTTACTAAATATACTTTTAAGGAAGATTTTTTAATATCCAACTTTATGTGTTGTCCTCAACACATTAAATATCTTGGAATAAGGTTTACCTAATCTATTAAAATCTCAGTTTCTTTGAACCTTGACAAATGCCTTAATAAATTAACTCTATTAATCACAAGATTGCATCCATTCTATTTATCTTGGTGGGGTCACGTTGACACCATCAAAATGATGTTAGTTTCTACAATACTCTATCTCCAATATCCCTTTGCCTATACCACTTAAATCCTACCATAAGATTAATTCTGCAACATCCTCTCTGTGGAACAATATAAAATCTCGAATGTCTCTGTCATGTCCAAAATCGGAAGGGGATGTAAACTTTCTAGACATTTTAAAAATCCGTAAGGCGTTTTTATTACGTCAAGTTTCTCGATGGTTTTCGGACTCCTCACTGGATTCTCCACTATGGGTTGACCTTGAAAACTCCTTTCTCTACCCTTTTCTTTTCAAGACTATTTGTCTTTTACACGCAAACCACAATTGGTGTCTACACCAATCCTTAAACACTCTTGTAAGATACTTGATTCTGTTCTACATTCAACCCCCAGTGATCTTGATACTTTTCTTATTCCACTATTTGGCACAATATATTTATACTAATAAACAACAAACCGATATATTAGAAATCATGGAGGAATAAAGGTTTACTTTGGATATATCAACTTTTTGAACGAGATACACTTCTTTCATTTCCACAAGCAAGTCATCTTTATCATCTCCCTGCCACATTTCAAAGCTAATTTCAGATTCTACAAACCACAGTACGTGCTGCAAATACTCATTTCCGATTTCTCCTCCTCCTTCTTCTTCTTCTTCAGAGTTTGAGCGGGATAAGTTCATATGCACAAATCCCAAAACGTCTAATATTTACTTTCATTTGACATCCTCTTCTTTTGACAGAGTCAAAAACAAAGGTAGAACTATCGTGGGCACATTATTTATATATGGTATGGCCCATCTCCCTCTGGAATAAGATTTGGACAAACATTAGGAAATCTTCTAGAGCAGCAAACACCAAACAAACTCTTTTCTACATTTACAATAGACTTTTATTATCTCCTATGTCCTTACATAAAATGCATTCTGAACACCCTGACACATACTGGTCATGTCCCTTTGAGCATGCTGAATTAAAAGATTTATTCTTCACATGTCCATTTTTGCTAAATTTGTGGACGCCAACTTGGACTCAGATAAATTCAATTTTCTGTACTGCAAGTCCATTTTCATTTGCTAATATTTTTGGGGGAAGTCTGTCTGAAGACTGGGACATCTGTCCATCTCAGTTACGTATTTTGGATTTACTGTTAGCAGTTGCATTCCAGCAGATCACAAGCAATTAGAAGGGCTTGTCTAAATTATCCTTTCAAAAGTAGTGGTATGCTCTTTGCCACAATCACAGATTACATACCACTTTTGTTTATCCCATATCTCTCACTGTGAAACGTTCCAATTTATAGTCTCCTATAACACAATTCCGAGATGCCAGTGGGAAGCGTTCTTTTGCTCCTATGCCATCTTAACAAGATGTCCTTCAGATTCCTTGTCTTTCCCTTTTTCGTATTAATACTGTTTTGATATCTTTATTTCTATCACTCAAACAATTGTATATATATATTATACTATGTTTCTCTGCATACAAGCCAGCTTTCTTTATTTCCTGATGTATATTATTCCTTTCTTTTTTTAATAACTTATTTGAATTTAAAAGGTTCCATATGTAATCCTTCTTGTTTTCTTGTATTATGTATTGATATTTTAATACTTCTTCAATAAACTTACTTTTGAACTGGAAAGTTTTTCATAATTGTTTGCCATTTTGATTGGGCCCGCTGGTCCATGGTTATTGTATTTAATGAATGTAATAATGTTTTAAAGCCTCCTCGTGGCTCTCCTAGTGTGTTATGACCTCTGGAAGGACACCACATATTATTACCCGTTTTCTAGGAGTTTTTCAATGCATCCTGCCATTTTGGTTGCACCAGCTGGGACATGGATATTATATTTAATTATTTTAAACGATTTTGCTGGCCTTCCAGTTGCTCTCACAGGGGTCTCACTGGCTCTGGAAGTACACCACTTATTTATTGTCTCTTTTAACATAGATCTCTATGGATGTTATGATTGTAGTGGTATTATGTCAAATTTGGATTTTCAAGACGGTTCTTAGTAATGAAAAAACATATCTGAATATTTCTTAAACATCAGCTTCTCACTGATTTTTGCTTACTAGGGCCAGTTCTAGCAAATTGATCACACATGGGTATTTTACTGTTATATATGTTATCACTATGTTTTGATTTTAGATAGCCTATACCAATTGATACCAAGTTTCCAGAAGTTCACCGAGTACATAATCTCAGCACACATTTTCAGTTCAGCTTTTAAAATAAATAAAAAGCAGTAATTTGTTTGAACTGCTATATTTTTTGCACTGGTTTTAATTAGGAATGCAATTGATACTTTAAAGAAGATAAAGTTATTTTTCTATTGCAAATCCTATTTTCATCACGCACTTTACTTTTGCACTGCACTTTTTTCATGGGAGATTTCCCTGGGGGCCAGATACAATTTCTAACCTTCCTCTGCGCTCTCCTTTTCCTCTGAAAGACCCAATAGAGGATACAATCCACCCAGTACTCCTCTATGATCAAGAGGTCAGACGGTAGGTTGGCTGGAAACCCAAATGATGGTAATGATCACTTTGGTGTGTGATGGGATTCCAACAGTCCTGAAGGGTCATTTCATCTTGTAATTCTCTATATTCTATTCTTTCCGGTGACACTCAGGTTGACAGTATTGCACAAGTGTTTTATATCAATAATTCACAGATTTGGATAAGCAGCTAGCATAATAGACCACAGATTATATGTATGTTTTTGTGACTAATGGAATAGGGGGATTTAGTCCGTTTAAGATCTATAAAATTTCCCTCGGACCCCTTTATGTAGTGTTTTTGCTGTAAAAAGAAAACAGAACAAAACTTATTAATATTGTAGTTGGTGAGCCAGGAGATGTAGAAAAAAATGAATTAGTGTACTTAGGGTGAAATGAGAAGACACATGATCAAGGACACAGTAATTTTTGCCTGGTGAAAGTTGACAAAGAGAACTAATTCAACCTTAGGTTCACCCATAGACGTAGCAATGAATAAAGGTCTCTTCATATGCATGTATGAAAGATTTCTTTTGGGTGGGAAATTGCCTACCTCATGAATATTAATGAGATAGGTCACAATATGCAACCTCCTTGAAATCGCCACCATCACATGGATGGTGGGTTGCTTGTATGAGGAGACCACCATGTGTGTGATTTCTTTTTAATAAAGCATTTTTTTTATACTGGCCATTTCCCTTAAAGGAGGCAGGTCTGTGTCCATCCTCTCAGACAAACCTCTTTTACATCCACAAAGGGGAAGGGGTCCAGACGAGATTGCGAATGGGTTACTGTTACATGCTTGTAGTCAGTAAAGCATTACTGTTTTGTGACCGGAATTCGGTCACCAAACATTAATACATACCATTTCAATTCAGTATTCGGAAGGGATGTCCCTTTCAAATAACATATTGAAATTTTGTTGTAAACCCAAACTATGCGGTCCATTACAAAGTCCACTCACCACCGCAACGGCAAACGGGACCGCCCGCAAGAGGTGCGGCGGTCCCGCCATGGCGAACAGGATGCAACCGCCACCCTGGTGGTCGCATCCCGCATTATTAACATTGCGGCGGGCGGTGCTGTGAACAGCACCCCCCTGCAATGTCAATTATGCATGTTGTGCAACGTGACAGGCACCGCGCGGTGCCTGCCACCTTATCCATGCCAATGTTGGGGGGTACCATAGGTACCCCCAAGTGCTGCCCCCCACCTCCCCACCCCCCCTGGGGGCCCGAAACCAGCCCCCGAAGAGAAGTCTGCATGCCTTTCCATGGCAGAGTCTCCGCCATGGAAAGGCATTGAAAATGCCACATACTAATATGGATGGACCATATTATGGGCCTTTTCCGCCCAGTAGGCAATCGGGACGATTGCCTACCAGCGGAAAAGCGGCAGACGGTCTTTCCGTCCACTGCGGTACCCCCACCATGCTAATGTGGCAGGGGGTAAAAGACCGTCCGGCAGGATGGCGATCCGTCTGCCATGCTAATGGGCCCCTATCATTTTATAACGTGGTAACCGAATAATAGTTAGGTTTCATGCATAACAAAATTGGGGTTTTTTTGCAAATAGGCTGATTCTGTGACTCGACCCATTTTCAAAAGCAAAAAACCAAAAAAGCTTAGTACATCTGGTCCAGGATAACTTGCATTCCCATTGTTAACTGTCAGTAAAGATTCAACACACTGCATTGCTTATGTGCGTATATTTCATGGAATAATTAACTCATGGATGTTTTGGAACAGGTAACTTGCATTAATAAATTCCATACTTGATTAATGTGTCAGATGGAAGGGGCTTAGGTATACTTGAAAGTTTTATTTTTATTGCATATACAAAAAATAGGTTGTCATCGTGCTGTGCACAATGAGATATATATACATGGTATAAACACAGTAACTAGAATACATACATAAAAAGATAAATAACAAATACAGTAACACTGCCATATTGCAAGCCATATTGAAAGATGAGTGTTCCAAAAAGCATGGAAAACTCATTCAAAAAATTGTGTTCAGTCCTGCTTGGAGTGGTCTTGAAGGGCTAAAAGATGTGTATACCCCATCATTGTATCTTATTAAAATGTAACATAGGCTTTAAATAAAATTGCCTTTAAAGAAAGGTCCATAACAACTACATAAGAGACATCCCCAGAACAATAAAGTTTGATGCAAACTTACTCCAAATCCTCATCGTAATTCTTTCAGAATTCTGAAAACAACAGTATAAAAAGTAGTAGCAAATTGTCTGGGCCATGGGCTCAGTCATATAGGTTTGGACAGCTAAGGAAGAATAAGTAGGTGCAAGAATATGATCAAATTTAGTTCTAAATGAAAAGAATTAATCAGATTTTGTTAAATTAAATAATGGTCTGTCCTCCCAAATTAAATAGCTGAGAGACAAGGAGTCATTAAGCCCAGCTGTATAAAGCTGAAGGAAATTGAGGAGTGCCCACTTATTGCATGACTTACCCATTACAGATAGACCAAATTCATGATTCACAATCTACCAAGGGGTACCCTGTCGGATTCTGAAAAGACTTACCAGCTAGGAAACGTTTAAAAGCCCGAAGTCAATATTTATATCATCTTTACAAAAGACAGAATAGCAACGAAGTACAGGAACAATCTTGGCATTCTAAACTTTTAAGATCGCCAAACGACCAAAACCTGCCAGAGCACTCACCTGTTTCTTCGCCGTGAGGTGAACGGCCAATTGGGTGAAGAATATCTTTCCCTGCTAACAGCGGGACCGCCGTGAGGGGAACGGCCAGCGGGTGAGGAGTACATTACCCAGCAGCCCCACGGCGCATGCCATTGGAGTCAGCAGGCAGCGCCGTGGGAGCTCAAAAGCCTCGAGGGTGCACCGCAGCGCGGGACGCGCCAAACGACCAAACCCTACCAGAGCACTCACCTGTTTCTTCGCCGTGAGGTGAACGGCCAATTGGGTGAAGCATATCTTTCCCTGCTAACAGCGGGACCGCCGTGAGGGGAACGGCCAGCGGGTGAGGACTACATTACCTAGCAGCCCCACGGCGCATGCCATTGGAGTCAGCAGGCAGCGCCGCGGGAGCTCAAAAGCCTCGAGGGTGCACCGCAGCGCGGGACCCGTGCGGGCAGCGCCCGGGCCAAGGGCGGGCCCGTCCTTGCCCGTCACTGCCTGGAGGTGGCTGGGCTGGCCCCTACCTCTTACGTTCACCTCCATGCGCCAGCAAGATCCATATACATCAGAGGTACTATGACTATACGTTTGCTTTGTCAAAAACATTGAGAGCCAATTAATTTCCCCCTAGATTTCCAAGGGACTCAAGGTACTCTAATCTAACTGTTTTACCATTTTTGTTTTGGATTGTTTTCTTTTTTTTCTTTTTTTGGGTCATTGTAACCTTGCTTCTGTTCTATCATGGGTAAGCAGAAAATCATGGAGGGGGTTGGGGTCGGGGGCGGAAACGGCTCCAATAGCTCTGTAGGGAAGATGAAAAAGGCTAGAAAAACTCTTAAAACTGCTGGTGACAATTGTGTCATGGATCGGATAGACACCCTTGTTAGAGAATGTGAGGACATCTTGACTGACAAACCCTCCATTCCCTCCATTCCCTCTCCAATGGTAGCCAATTTAAAAGCTGGCGTGTCCACTGTCATACCAACAATGTTCAAGAAATCTTGTCGCAATTCCGATGAACAAATAGCCAAATCTTTGGCACACAATGAACCCGTAGTTACCACTTCGGACCTGCAGGCTGATTCTTCTAGTCCAACTATGAGCCAAGTAGGCTTCCAAATACCCTGTTCAAACAGATTCGAAGCCCTAGCAGATATTTCGACCGTAATCCCAATAGAAGCTACAGTTAAAATGTTGCCTCCCATAATCCATAATAACGGGGACTGTACTTGTAAATGCTCCGACAGTAATTTAATTGGAATTATCCAGTCCCTCAAAACTGAAGTGGAATCCCTAAAAAGCATGATCACAGGACTCAATTCTTTAGTTAGGTCTTTTCCCCTGGTTTGTCACCCAAATCAGCACCCCACCATTTCACAGTGCCCCCCCAGTACATTCCCGAGCATTGGTAAAGAACGTGAAGGGCTTGGTATGGCACAGGTCAATGCGTCTCATCGCCCCTTTAAAAGCAATCCTATTAATTGCAAGATGCCCCAAGTCTCTGGCTCTACTAACCCTCCTGAGATTTATCCTCGAGCCAGCAACCACCCTATGCTCAGGAGCAATATATCATCATTGACTGACCGTCAAACTCACCTAATGCGGTGGGCCCCAGCAAATTCTTTACCCCCCCTAACCACAGGGACTATCTGAAAGCCAAGCACATTGTTTATATGGTTAATGTTCCCAAACTTGACGCCAGTCATAGTGCTGAGAGCAAAGATTCGCTGGTCAACAAGTCCATGCACTGGTTAAGACACGTCAGAGGATGCCGCTCCATTATACGGGAGGACAACCTAAGAGCAAGTAGGCATCCATCCACAAATGGGGTGTTTGACCATATTGAACTAACATTGTCAAATATAGATCTGGCTGATAATCTGGTCGCACTAGAGTATCGTACATCTTCCCCAGAGTCGTCTTCAATACACCTCCCACCTCTAGCTGAGAAAAGAGTCGCTTCCTGCCAAGAACCTACAGCGTGTGACCCTCCCTCACCACTGTCTCAAAATGATTGACTACTTAATATTTCTGTCCAGTCCGAAAGGCTGAATACACTTTTCTATCAGGATAAAATTCCCTCTCTTAAATCTGTTTCTTTCCCTTTGCATCAGATTTTACACACGGCTAGTCCTCAAAATCATGGCATAGGACCCATTGCTGATTTTGATAGTGAGGCAGATCTAGGGTCTATTTCTAATCTTTTCCCTCCTAACAACTCTTCTTTGGTTTTCACATCTCCAGGGGGACTATGTGTGCCCACTACCCCTTTGGTTGCCCCAAATTCGACTCAGGTAGGCCAGACAAACTTGGGACATGCCCATCCAAAAATTAAACATTTGACATCCACACTGGACACAGCTACCGATGTGGTGGCTATAGCACCTGAGAAATGCAACACTTCTCTTAAGATACTTTCTTGGAATGTCACAGGACTCAGGAACAAACTCTCATTGCCCCACTGGAACAGCTTAGTTGAGGATCACCGTCTTTGTCTCTTCCAGGAAACCTGGTGCTTGACTCCACTTTATAAGTCAGGTTATACCATCTTTTTTATCTCAGCAGTCCAGGCTGGCAAGGGGCGCCCATCGGGCGGGCTGATTGTGTGGGTCAGCATTGACTTAGGATGGATAGTAAAGCAAAATACAGTCCCCTCTCAAGACATTTTGTGGCTCACTATAAAAGGGCCAAAGGGTGGGGAGACCCTCGAACTCTTCAATATCTACGTAAGAGGGATGCCCGCGACCAAAGTCTCATCTACCCTCTCACTTTTGGCGGAAAAACTAAGCGCCTGCCACGCACTTGCGAAAATCATGGTAGCTGGGGATCTCAATTGTACTTTCGAACCTTTAGGCTTGGATGATTTCTTGGGGACATCAGATGAAGACCTTCAATGGGGAATATCTCCTTTAGACCTAGCCCCCATTAAGAAATGGTCCCAGGTGGCTATCCAAATTAATGCAATTGTCTTAGAATTCGGTCTGAGAGCACTGAATGGCAGAGTCTTATCTGACTCTCTGGGAGCCCACACTTTTAACAGAGTGGGACATACCTCACGTATCGACTATATTCTAGTGGACATTCGTCTCTGGACCGACTCCATTGATATGGTAATAGGTCCTACTGTGGATAGCGACCATAACTTTCTGTCCTGCCACCTCCAGAATTCTTGCCTATGCCCAGAGCAAGCCTTAACTATCGATCCAATCCTAACCACCAAAGAAGTTGTCCCTTCTAACTCTGGTAGATTTTTGAAGTGGTCGAAGGTCGCTGGGCAAGATCTTAAAATCCATTCCATCTCTGAAATTTTGACCTCCAAAACCAAGGATCTCGAGGTTGTTGCCAAAGACCCATCAGCAACATCCATGGCAACCCTTATTTATGATACAACTATCAGCCAGATGAGTCTACTTTTCCTGTCTGGTAAACCAGTTAATAGTAAATACAATAACAAAAAGGGAATTAATCCCTGGTTTACCAAGGACTGCCGTGCAAAGAGGAAAGCCTTACTTCTTGCCGTAAAATAGAAAATACTTCCCGAAATTAGAGTAGCCAGGAAAGAATACAACACTACTATCAGTAAAGCAAAACGTGAGTGGGAGGAATCGCATTGGCAGGATCTAAAAGACGCTTGCAACCCTAGGGATTCCACAAAATTTTGGAACTTGATCAAAGCCACTAATTTCAAAGGCACCTCTCCCATACCCAACCACATCACCAGCTTAGAATGGTTTACCCATTTTTCTGGATTATATTCATCTCAAGACCTCCTGGCCAATCGCCAGTCTCTAGAGCACATAGACCACCTTTATCCCGCCGATGATGTTATACCTTTTAACATCACAGAAACCATAGTTGCAATCAATTGTATCGTTCCTGCTAAAGCTGCTGGACCGGATGGTATTCCGGGGGATTTACTGCGTTCAGACCCAGTTAGGTGGGCCAAATATATCTCGCTCTTGCTTAACCTAATTGTTAAGGGCGCACCGGTCCCAGACTCTGCCAACTACAGGCCTATTAGCTTGATAGATGCCATCCAAAAGGTGGTTGGCATGGTTCTCCTTCACAGGATTCAGGACTGGATTGACGACAGCGATATTATCTCCCAATACCAAGCAGGTTTTCGAAGGAACACTGGAACCATTGACCAGGTGTTTCGGTTATTGCTCCTCTACTGGAAAGTGGTAGTGATTGCTAGGGGCAGCTTATATCTTGCCTTTATTGATCTCAAGACTGCGTTCGATCTGGTACCTAGGGGGACCCTGTGGTCAGTCTTGGCAGAAATGGGCACCCCGCCACAAGTTTTGAATCTATTGATTTGCTTACACGAGGACAATTATGCCCGTGTAAGATGGGGAGCACAGGGCCAAGTTACTGACAGGATCATCGTCAGTAGGGGGGTCCGCCAAGGGTGCGTCATGGCTCCCACCCTATTCTCATTGTATATGAATGGGGTGGTTGATTTTCTGGGGAAAGATCCTGCCGACGCACCCACCTTGGCTGGAGAAAAAATCGCGACCCTCTTATTTGCCGATGACACATTGCTTATCTCCAAGACTCCAGCTGGTCTCCAGAAGTTATTAGATTAATTTCATCTTTTTTGCACTATACGAGGCCTCACGATAAATACCTCAAAAACAAAGTTTATGGTTTTTAGCTCTCGTAAACATTCTAGATCTTGTCCTACCTTGGATGGAAACCAGATAGAGAGAGTAAAAACCTTTAACTATCTGGGGGTCCGACTTTCTGATAAGATGAACTGGAGACACCATCTAGATAAAATGCTATTAAACCACAAGCGTGCGGCAGGAGCCATTAGGAAAGCACAGAGCCTATCACTGAGCAAACCGGTCGCCCCTGCCCTGGCAGTCTTTGAGAGCAAAGCAGTGTGCTCGGCTTTATATGGTGCGGAGCTTTGGGGCTTCAATAATACCGATGACATTTCTAAGTCCGAACATAAATTTTATAGAGAGCTAGTTTCACTTCCCACACGCACCCCCTTGAAACCAATTTTATTCGATATAGGTGGACGTTCATTTAGTGACATTGCCAGATCCCGCCCCCTGTTTTTTTGGGCACGTCTCCGGCGGACACAGGAGCTATCTGGGTATGCAGCCGCACTAACTGAGGTTCTGACATTAGACACGGGCAGCAAAATCAAATGTCTGACCAATCTCAAGAAACTGCTAACTGATCTAGGGCTGTCCAGGGCATGGGCAAGTCAGATCCCTCATCCTAAAGAGGATCTTAAATTGTTATATTGGAATTGGGCAGCAGAACGGGAATTGAGATCCCCCCTTCCGGGGAAATTAACCGAGGAGTACCTTTCCCACAAACAATACAGCTGCTATGAACCATATTTGGATTTTATTCAAGTGCCGAGAGATAGAACTCTGTATATCCAATTCAGAATAGGCTCCTTACCTTTAAACTCGTACACAGCCAAATGGAGCTTATCAAAATCTCTCTCACAATCATGCCCATGTTGCCCTGCCCCGGAGGAAAGCCTTGCCCACTTTCTCCTCGCTTGCCCGGTATATAAACCGGCAAGGGCTAGATGGTTAAAACCTGTTTGCAAAAACCTCGGGACCACTAAGCACTTGGTCGCCCTTTGAATTTTAAAAACCGATGGTACTCCATCATTGGTTTGCGGAGTGGCCAAATACTTAGGCTGAGCATGGCACAAGCGTAACAAACTGATAACGAAAAAATTATTATAAGCCCCCCCGAAGTGAAAAGGTTTTATTGTCAAACTGATTTTAGCGAAATGTTGTCATTAGATGGAATAATCTAATTAATACTTCTTAAACTTTTATCTAATTTTAATCATTATATAATTGTTGTGTCTTGTACCTTAAGATCATGAATGTTCTCCTCTGGGAGCTATGCATAAAGACCATATTCATTTTTTAAAATTTCGAACATCTATTTTTAACGGTAACAAAAAGAAGAATGACAAACTTATACTTAAAAGGTCTGTCATAGTATCAGCTGGAAGAGCACAAGTAGCCATTTCACACATTGCTTATTAGGACCCATGACTACTCAAATTATTTTGTATTATATCATAAAGCAGGCTTTGTTGCTTATTATGCTTTGTGCATTTTTTATATCTTCTTATAAAGGCACAATGCACTTTCAGAACTTATACCTCATAGGGCATCTTTCGATCATCTTGTACTGTATTTCACCTAGGGATATGCATTCGCACTTTTTGCACACAAACGTTGTGTGCTACTTTGCTTATTTGCACAATTTACTATGTGAATTTGAACTGTACTTGCCCAAACCATTGACTATGATCCTTTGTTGCTCAAATTTGTTTGTATATTATCCCCATCTCCTCTAATGTGATGTTTTTATCTTTTGCTTTTATGGTGATATATTTGCACCGAATAAAGCTTGCTTTGACTTGACTTGACTTTTAAGATCATAGAGTTTAAAATGGTGTTGCATTTTGAAAAAAAAGGTTTTACTCCAGGAATGGCTTAATATGTTTTGTTTTTAGAAACGCCAACTGGGGAGACCAATATGTATTGGAAGATGTGGTCACACCAATGTAATCATAGGTTTATTCCAGGCATCTGCCTTTGGTGCACCAAATAGACTTGTGAGTTGGCTTACCAAAATTCATAATATTGATTTTATATAAGTTCATCCAAAATCCATTATCCTTGCAGTATTGCGAGATAAGGTCTATAGACCTTTGAAGCTTGATAGGTGAGATATCCAATACTGTGAGGTTATCGGCATATTAACAAAATTAGGAAAGACAATAGCAACCTTGAATAAAAAATGCCACTAATTACCAGTTATATATCTGCATAAAGTGAATACTTTCAATTTAAATTATGAATACAGCAAAAACATATTTGAATATTTAAAATCATGTATTTATTGTTAATGTAAAATATAGACAATGATGAAGTGTCTATGTACAAGAATAATAATTAATTCCAAAATTATGACAATAATAACAAATAATTAAAATTATGATATAGTACACATATCAAAAGAAAATACTAGAATCAATGTAGTTATTGATGAAAGCAAAGCGGTGGATAGAGACTACGTGCGTTTCGGCAAAGATGCCTTCATCAGGACACCGTCTATTGCAATGTAGCTCTAAAGGACAAAAATTGTGATTTCACAAAGAGAGAAAAAAAACAACAGGAAAATGTAAATATTAATAAAAAGAACATACAAGATTATAATTTCATATATTTTTTTGTCTATCTAGTATAGTCCATTCACAAAATACCTGGTAACTAAGGTCAATTATTTACAGCATAACAGTACAATGTGAAGACAGATATTTACAACAACTAAGCAAAATTCATACAGAACAGTATAATATTACTAAACATAGATACAACTCAAATGAAAACATTTACTTCAAACTGCATACAGAATGGTTGACAACATAAACTAAGAACGTCACAAAGAATATATATATTGGTTAATGCTATATGACAAGAAAGAATGATGAATATGGACACGAAGATGAAATGTGAAAAAATGAAGGATGAATGGGAAAAAATAATAAATAGGAATAAGCAGATGGAAAATGAAATACTACCTCTTTGCTTTAGTGGCGACCTTTCCATATTAGGTTACTCTGTCTAAATTTTGTGTATCCAAACAACAATGTATAAACATGATTTGATACTAGTTAGAGACTTAAAAATGCCTAGATGATCCTAGTACGTGCCAATGGGGTACCCAAATCCTATAAATATTATTAATTTCTAATTGTACTTACTTAGATAATATCAGGTAATTTTTATTAACATGGATGATAAGATGCCAGAATCCCTTTATATTTAGTAGCCTTTGTATCCTGCAGTGAATCAATATCCTGAAAGGTACAATATTAATGTTTTAATCATATTTTATATCATTTGTGGATAGCCATTGTCAAACAATAAAAGATGCCTCGAAAATGAACTTACTGTAGCAGAATTAAATGGAAACTTAGAATCAAAAAGGCCCGAAGATTAGGAGCGAACTGATGGTTAAAGAAATTCAAGATAGTTGAAATCTTGTCTGCAAAGCAATAACACTAGATCAGTTAGATGGAACAGAGTTTAAAAGCTGAAACTCTAAACAAACTGCTATCAAATTACAGAATTTGAATGAATAAAGGAAGTCCATCATTAATTTGCATAAAATGATATTAACTGAATATTTTAATCTAAGATATATAGAAAAATTAATCGATATTAAATATAGTTTCGATATTAGTGGTCTAGAATCTATACTCAGAACAATGGATACTTACTAAAGACAATATTTGATCATACTATAGACGGATAATTGCAAACTTGCGATATATCGCAAATTTTGTAGATATCTGCAAAGAAAGAGTGCAAAGGAAATTATATAGAAAACTCCACTCCTCTAAAACAGTATCCCATATTAGGAGTAAATATTCAGTTATATTGAATGTAATAGCAAGACAATTTTTTTGCCATGGTATCTAATATAACTGATGAGGTTCCCATGCGGAGTTCAGAATATAATGGTAAAGTCATTGGCCAATGTACTAGAGATTAACAGTTCAGCAATTAGAAAATATACATAAGTATCGAACGAAATACTTGAATTTTATATTTTGGATCTACTGGGGTGAATAATACCCCGACATGGAATATCGTCTTGACCATGTCAAAAAGTCGCTTAAAAAATGTCCCCAGTGAATCGACCAACCTAATTCTACTATGAATAAACCAACCTTAGTATACTTACTAATGTTGTAGTATAACTACTCATACGCCAAGTGATTAATTCTTATTGACAGAAGGGTGTTTTAACAAATAAGTTGATATCTAGGGAAAAGAAGAAAAAAGCATCAAAACGATGTAGCAAAGGTCTTTAAATATAAAACCTCCTTAGTTTATGAAATAACTCATGTTCTAATTCTCACCTTATTGCTAAATGCACGACGTATAACACGGGGGGCCTTTTCAAATAGAGCTTCGCTGATCAACTGGCGATAAACTCGATGGCTGCAAACCATAGAGTTAAACGCTCTGGTTTAAATAGCAGAAAGGTTTGCCGCGCAATTTCAAACAAGTGGTAGTGCGAGCCAATTAGGAACAAGACAACCTATCCACCATATTGGAGTCAGGCAATAAGTAAGTTTAAAAATATCAATTAGAGTATGCGTGTTAGTTGTCATGTAAAGAATGTAAATAGTTTTGAGTATAATCTTAGTAATCTATACTAGGTACTATATGTAAAAACAGAATCAGATCCAAAGTATATAAAAATAAAATATGGACGAAGAATCGAACTCACAGTACTATAGTGAAAAAATGGATAGTAGAGGCTTTACTTGATAGAGCTACGTGAGTGAAGCGAAACAAAGACCAAGTTTATAGAAATACATACCGCGATAAAATGGTATTAATCAAAAACGTATATCATTATGATGTTAAATATCGTTCATGCCAACATTGTTGGTGGTATGTTTAAAAGAAAATAGAAAACCAGATATTATAATAAATGTCCAAATCAAAAATTAAATGATTATTTATTTTCCAAAATTTAAACAAAGTAAACCAAAGATTCGAACTAACCATTATGAAGGAATGTAGTCAAATGGGGTAAGGACTGTTCTAGTCGGTGCTACGTCAGTAGAGAATGATGAAAGTCATATTTCTTTGAATAGATGGAATAATCAATAAATATAGATTTGGGGAAAAAACATAGAATAAATGGCGATAATAATGAAAGCCATATTTCTTTGAGTAGATGAAGTAATCAGTGAATATAGATTTAAGGAAAAACACAGACTAAATAGAAATAATAATATATAAATTGTAACTCATCGTTAAAAATACAGAGACTATGTGCCGTTCAGAGGCAAAAAAACAAATGTTTCGAAAGAAACCACTAATAATGATAAAGATGATTACATACATGTGCTAATAGAAACTCACTATAAATAGAGGTTAAATCTCAGGGTGCAATGGCACCGATTTTAGGGCCGAACAAAACGGTTAAGTCGCAAGGTACAATGGCACAGATTGTAAGGCTGAACCTTGTAGTATTACAAAGAGCTCTGCTGCCATGGAATCTCTAAGTTAAGTCCCTTGTTGGCTGTATCCAAAGAGAAAATCCAAAAGACCTCACGTTTTTTTCTTGTTTTGTCGGAGCATTGTCCTTCCTTAGGTACTATTCTTTCCAAAATAAACCAACGTATATCCTCTGAAGTTTGGTTATTATCTAGGAAATGTGGCACCAAAGGTGCAGTGTATTTTTTGGTTTTTATGGCTGATTTGTGTTCAGTCAGCCGAGTGTTAAGTGTGCGTGAAGTTTCACCCACATACCTTTTATCACATGGACAAAGAAGTAGGTAGACGATATTCTTGGTTTTGCAGTTGTTAAGATGACTGGGGGTTATTTTTTGCCCGTTAAAGTATAGTTCTTTTTTCTCTATTGCTTGCGGACAGACTTTGCATATACCACACCTAAAGTTACCCTTAATGGGATGCATGCCATCAATACTTCTCTGTATTGGTTCTTTTTGTTGCGGCATGCGTGATCTGACCACCAAATCCTTAAGATTTTTATTTTTGCGATAAGCAAAAAGTGGCTTAGGTATTTGTTCAAGTTTGGGTATGTTGACATTAAGGAGATGCCAATTCGAACAAATGATTTGACGAATCTGTTCGTTCATCAGAGAGTGTCGTGTGACAAAAACTAATTTGGCATCTTCCTTTTGTTGCGTATTTCTTAAGAGATGTTGTCGATCATAATATCTGGCGCGCTTGTACGATTCTCTAACCAATCTATGTGGATATCCACGTTCTACAAATTTTTGCTTCATGTCAACTGCTCTTATGTCATAATCTTCTAGTTTAGAGCAATTCCGTCGCAAGCATAGAAATTGGCTCAACGGAATGCTGTTCTTTAAACGAAATAAAATTGTCCACGGCTGTAGAGGATGCGAAAAAGAAATTAGAAGATTTAGACCTGGAATTAAGCTCATATAATGACTACCTTACAAAACGTAAAACTGAAAAACCTAAAAAAGACATTAGATTCTTTAGCAAAGAAAGTGTATATCCCTACCTTTCAGAGGGATACTATGCACAATCTGAGTCTTTTGGCCAAGACAATTCCTCCTACCAACAACGTGAGGTCTTTTGGATTTTCTCTTTGGATACAGCCAACAAGGGACTTAACTTAGAGATTCCATGGCAGCAGAGCTTTTTGTAATACTACAAGGTTCAGCCTTACAATCTGTGCCATTGTACCTTGTGACTTAACCGTTTTGTTCGGCCCTAAAATCGGTGCCATTGCACCCTGAGATTTAACCTCTATTTATAGTGAGTTTCTATTAGCACATCTATGTAATCATCTTTATCATTATTAGTGGTTTCTTTCGAAACATTTGGTTTTTTGCCTCTGAACGGCACATAGTCTCTGTATTTTTAACGATGAGTTACAATTTATATATCATTATTGCTATTTAGTCTGTGTTTTTCCTTAAATCTATATTCACTGATTACTTTATCTACTCAAAGAAATATGGCTTTCAATATTATCGCCATTTATTCTATGTTTTTTCCCCAAATCTATATTTATTGATTATTCCATCTATTCAAATAAATATGGCTTTCATCATTCTCTACTGACGTAGCACCGACTAGAACAGTCCTTACCCCATTTGACTACATTCCTTCATAATGGTTAGTTAGAATCTTTGTTTAAATTTTGGAAAATAAATAATCATTTAATTTTTGATTTGGACAGTTATTATAATATCTGGTTTTCTATTTTCTTTTAAACATACCACCAACAATGTTGGCATAGAACGATATTTAACATCATAATGATATACGTTTTTGATTAATACCATTTTATCGCGGTATGTATTTCTATAAACTTGGTCTTTATTTCGCTTCACTCACGTAGCTCTATCAAGTAAAGCCTCTACTATCCATTTTTTCACTATAGTACTGTGAGTTCGATTCTTCGTCCATATTTTATTTTTATATACTTTGGATCTGATTCTGTTTTTACATATAGTACCTAGTATAGATTACTAAGATTATACTCAAAACTATTTACATTCTTTACATGACAACTAACACGCATACTCTAATTGATATTTTTAAACCTACTTATTGCCTGACTCCAATATGGTGGATAGGATGTCTTGTTCCTAATTGGCTCGCGCTACCACTTGTTTGAAATTGCGCGGCAAACGTTTCTGCTATTTAAACGAGAGCGTTTAACTCTATGGTTTGCAGCCATCGAGTTTATCGCCAGTTGACCAGCGAAGCTCTATTTGAAAAGGCCCCCCGTGTTATACGTCGTGCATTTAGCAATAAGGTGAGAATTGGAACATGAGTTATTTCATAAACTAAGGAGGTTTTATATTTAAAGACCTTTGCTACATCGTTTTGGTGCTTTTTTCTTCTTTTCCCTAGATATCAACTTATTTGTTAAAACACCCTTCTGTCAATAAAAATTAATCACTTGGCGTATGAGTAGTTATACTACGACATTAGTAAGTATACTAAGGTTGGTTTATTCATAGTAGAATTAGGTTGGTCGATTCACTGGGGACATTTTTTAAGCGTCTTTTTGAAATGGTCAAGGCGATATTCCATGTCGGGGTATTATTCACGCCAGGAGATCCAAAATATAAAATTCAAGTATTTTGTTCGATAGTTATGTATATTTTGTAATTGCTGAACTGTTAATCTCTAGTAAATTGGCCAATGACTTTACCATTATATTCTGAACTCCGTATGGGAACCTCATCAGTTATATTAGATACTATGGCAAAAAAATTGTCTTGCTATTACATTCCATATAACTGAATATTTACTCCTAATATGGGATACTGTTTTAGAGGAGTGGAGTTTTCTATATAATTTCCTTTGCACTCTTTCTTTGCAGATATCTACAAAATTCGCGATATATCGCAAGTTTGCAATTATCCGTCTATAGTATGATCAAATATTGTCTTTAGTAAGTATCCATTGTTCTGAGTATCGATTCTAGACCACTAATATCGAAACTATATTTAATATCGATTAGTTTTTCTATATATCTTAGATTAAAATATTCAGTTAATATAATTTTATGCAAATTAATGCTGGTCTTCCTTTATTCATTCAAATTCTGTAATTTGATAGCGGTTTGTTTAGAGTTTCAGCTTTTAAACTCTGTTCCATCTAACTGATCTAGTGTTATTGCTTTGCAGACAAGATTTCAACTATCTTGAATTTCTTTAACCATCAGTTCGCTCCTAATCTTCGGGCCTTTTTGATTCTAAGTTTCCATTTAATTCTGCTACAGTAAGTTCATTTTCGAGGCATCTTTTATTGTTTGACAATGGGTATCCACAAACGATATAAAATATGATTAAAACATTAATATTGTACCTTTCAGGATATCGATTCACTGCAGGATACGAAGGCTACTAAATATAAAGGGATTCTGGCATCTTATCATCCATGTTAATAAAAATTACCTGATATTATCTAAGTAAGTACAATTAGAAATTAATAATATTTATAGGATTTGGGTACCCCATTGGCACGTACTAGGATCATCTAGGCATTTTTAAGTCTCTAACTAGTATCAAATCATGTTTATACATTGTTGTTTGCATACACAAAATTTAGACAGAGTAACCTAATATGGAAAGGTCTCCACTAAAGCAAAGAGGTAGTATTTCATTTTCCATCTGCTTATTCCTATTTATTATTTGTTCCCATTCATCCTTCATTTTTTCACGTTTCATCTTTGTGTCCATATTCATCATTCTTTCTTGTCATATAGCATTAACCAATATATATAGTCTTTGTGACGTTCTTAGTTTATGTTGTCAACCATTCTGTATGCAGTTTGAAGTAAACGTTTTCATTTGAGTTGTATCTATGTTTAGTAATATTATACTGTTCTGTATGAATTTTGCTTAGTTGTTGTAAATATCTGTCTTCACATTGTACTGTTATGTTGTAAATAATAGACCTTAGTTACCAGGTATTTTGTGAGTGGACTAAACTAGATAGACAAAAAAATGTATGAAATTATAATCTTGTATGTTCTTTTTATTAATATTTATATTTTCCTGTTGTTTTTTTTCTCTCTTTGTGAAATCACAATTTTTGTCCTTTAGAGCTGCATTGCAATAGACGGTGTCCTGATGAAGGCATCTTTGCCGAAATGCGCGTAGTCTCCATCCACCGCTTTGCTTTCATCAATATCTACATTGATTCTAGTATTTTCTTTTGATATGTGTACTATATCATAATTTCAATTATTTGTTATTATTGTCATAATTTTGGAATTAATTATTAGTCTTGTACATAGACACTTTATCATTGTCTATATTTTACATTAACAATAAATACATGATTTTAAATATTCAAATATGTTTTTGCTGTATTCATAATTTAAATTGAAAGTATTCACTTTATGCAGATATATACCTGGTATTTAGTGGCATTTTTTATTCAAGGTTGCTATTGTCTTTCCTAATTTTGTTAACATTCCCTGCGTATAGCAAACTTATTGGTTATGTAGGGGTCCCCTTTTTTCAAACATATAGGTTATCGGCATATGCCATTTCTGGAATGTCTTAGCTGTCCAGTTTTCAGAGAGCGACAATTAATCATATTGATACTGGAAAATAGGTAATTCATATAAAAACTAAAATGTATTTTCATCGATGATGTAGCCCTGCGTGACATCCGAACTGATTGCCAAACAGTTGATGACTTTGGAACCATTATCAATTTGCATTTACACCCAGGTAGGTGGATGCAATGTTTGTAGAAAATACAATAACATGGGGGTGAATGTTCATGGTATGCAGCTTGGACCATAATCTTTTTCTTCTCGACCCTATCAAAAGCATTAATAAAGTCCCTTAGCCAGCAGTCACTGGGCCTTTGTTGGAACGCATTTCCCAGTAAATTATCCCATTTTAGGACATTACTACACTCACCTATACTTTTTTGGTCTCTGAATTCCACCTGTGCTCGACTGAGGCTCTGTTCCCTTTAAACCCAGTCCTAAATAAGGAGAAGTAACTATTTGGAAAAAACCTTTACCTTAAATTTTTAACATGACTATGAGGTGATCATTTTAGCTTCCTTCCGCGGTTCTTTTTTATAAGCAGTGGTTAGTATACTGCAAGAACGAGAGGTGGAGTTACCACTCCACAACACACAGGTGATCATTTTAGCTTCCTTCCGCGGTTCCTTTTTATAAGCAGTGGTTAGTATACTGCAAGAACAAGAGGTGGAGTTACCACTCCACAATACACAGTCAAACGTCTTCAGCTGCTGAGATCAAAATGAAATATTGTACTTAAGGGCTGCCACTGAAAGGCCATTGGGCCCGGAGGCCCATGAGTCATTGGGAGACTCATTCAACAATTCAATGCCAGTCATGTTCAGTTATAGCTAAATGAGGTCTTTTTTGATAATCTCGTTTTAAGATGTGAAATTACAAAAAGCATTCATATAATTTCTCCAGACTTAGTTAAAGAGAGCTTTCCTTCTTTTTTCCTTGTAGCCTCTTTGATATGCCTCACTCTGGCTTTGTAAATGTTGTGGCGGCTATGAAACTATTTTTATAAACTATCAAATTTTGAATTGTATTAAAAACCAGATCAGAATTATTCCACCAATGGGCCATCAAGATGAGTCCTTTTAAAGATATTGGCTACCCAACAGTCCTGGCTAAACCTCAGCCTCCTGAAACCCTCAGAAGAGATCCGTTCTTAATTTTGAAGAACAGCCTAAGGTGTACAGTGATAGCAAGTGGTGGATCCAGAGTAGTAGCAACTGATTGCCCAAGTAGCAGCTTGAATTGGCTTCTCTCAGTCCTCTCACAAGGACTGAATGGATCGGCCCGCATGCATGTGCTCCAAGTCACTCCTGCTATCTCTCTGCTCATGAAATATCAATTGCTTTCTGCAGAAATACAAGTCCTCTAGCCTATTAGACTTTTTAAAAGTTCATGAATAATAGTTCTGCAGGAAACATGGACAGAGCAGAACACCCTGATAATGGGATTTATCGAGCATTGGAAGACAGCCCAGAGAGAGCACAAGTTTGGTAGACTTGAGGGTGGCCTGTCCATATATGTCTCGGTTGAACTGCAAGGGACCATCGAACTGTTATCAACCCAAGAGAGCTGGCTACAAGGAATCAAAATTAGAAACTGGAGGCCTCAGCATCCGCTCTTCATAGTCAACATTTTTGTCAGCCCCAACGTAAAGTAGAAGAGACTGAAGTTAAACCTGCTGACTCAGATCTTGTGCGATTTAATCAGAGATCATCCTCAAACCGACTGAATGAAAACTGGGGATTTCAACGCCAACCTCTTTCAAGACTATCAGGAGGACTCAGATGAGCTCCCCTTGGGGACCTGTATGAATACCACAGACCAAATCAGACAGAGGGGCTGCCAACATTGCCCACTAGACGAGCTCCTAATCCTGCAACTTAACAGCGTGGGCTTCAAAGTGCTGAATGGCAGGCTGCCTCAAGCTATACCACCAACCTGGTCAAGAACTGACAGGAAATCTTGCTCTTACCTGGACTACACAAAATGTAACATAGAAAAGTTTTTATCAGTACAAAGTTACAGAATCGCTCTGCGCACTGAAAATGACCATCTGCCTCAACTCATTGCAATAAACTCAGAACTGTTTCATCACACCTTGGATACCGTAACCTGCAAAGGAACACACAACGAGAATCTAAAGTGCCTCAAATGGAGTGATGCCATTAGTGGCGACATCAAGGCAAAATACACCAAACTAGCTGCAGAATTTAACTCAAGTTCAGAGTCACTGATTATTGCATGGTTACGTTTCACTACTTGGCTCCTTGCAAAATTTCCATGCTCCACCCACCGGTATTGTCCCTCCAATCCGGCCTTTACATCGACAATGATTCAGCGTCTAAAGAAAGGCCACAGTGTGGCACTGAGGAGAGTTCAGAAGAATCCCAGTTCCAACTAACTAATCGAGCATTTAAACTAGTGCAGAAAACTTTACGGCGGGCCACTTATGAGAAGTTAAGACGCCTTAAATACTTTTGGTCAATCCTCTAACACGAGAGCCAGAAATCTAATTCCAGGAATTTTTTTGCCATTGATTAACAAGCAGCTGAATGGCTCTAGCAGGCTTGGCTGTGTGAACATTTCCAATCCAGAATGGGTGTCCGTTCTCTCTGGCTACTTCCTGGCAAGTGGGGATGCCAACCAAAACTCACACGAAGGTCTTCAAAACCCAGACTTACTTACCACCCCTGGCACCCACCAAAATCAAGAATGTTCACCCAACCAAGCCATGGACATAGCCCCTCTGACAATGCAGTTGGACCGCATGATAACAAGGCCAGAACAGATGGGACACCTGGGAAAAACAGGCTTCCTCAAGCCCTTTATAAATACGATGTTCCATTCCGGGCAGAAAGGCTCTCTCCCCTCCTCGACCACTGCCTCGGGAGTTTGACAATCCCCAATTCGTTATGTGGGATTTTAATTCATCCTATCCATAAAGGGGGTTCTAAATCTCATCCGACCAACTACAGATTAATAGTGCTTCTTAACAATGAAGCTAAATTCAATGCCTGCTTGTTCCTGGAAGACTTCAGCAATGGGTGGAGATGAAGAACCTCATCCCAAGAAACCAAACAGGGTTCACCACAAAATCTGGTATGCTCTCCAACTTGTTGGCAATCTCAATTCTGTTGGATAAAGCAATTTTGTCAAACAGTCTGTTGCACCGCTGTTTCATTGATTTTAAAGCAGCATTTGATCGGGCTCCAAAGAGGGTCTTTGGTACAAATTAAAGACCTGGGAACTCCACCAAAACACTTGGATGCAATAATCCAGCTGCACTCCAACACGTGGATTCCCATCAAACAAGGTGACGGAGCTTGAGTATCAAGGAAAATACCTACAACACGAGGAGTAAAGCAGGGGTATGTAATGGCCGCCCTGCTATTTAACTTATTGATCGTCGACTCTGTCAACAGCCACCCTCCCTCACGTTAGGAGGTGAAAAGACCAACAACCTACTGTATGCTGATGAACTCGTCATGCTCAGTTTTATCTGTATCGGGTTACAGTGTCTACTGAATGAACTATAGGTCTACACAACAGCCAACATCCTTGAGGTAAACTTAAAGAAAACCAAACCAAAGTAGTAACGTTAGGAAGGAAAAAACACTGCGGAGGAGGCTCAGTGCGCCGGGTATACCCAGACGTGGGTCCCGGGCTCACTGTGCCACTGGATTCAAGCTATCCAGGCTGAAGAGGGGTGAAACCCCAAAACCGGTCCTAGGATGCTTGTTTCCGATCCAGGGAGGACCTGGCTTAGCAGTTCGGGCTGGACTGTTTAGGCACAGGGTCAATGCTGATTTGCATATGGCCAGGTCTAAACTGGGGTGGCATGGTGACCAAAAGAATGATGGATTTAACCCAGATCTCTTGACTGGGGGTGAATGTTTTGATTTGTTCTGCATTCCGTCCATCAATTGTGTGTCTGAGGCTGGTTTCATATCAACAACAGGGTTACAGTGGACCAATCATATAAGTACCTGGGGGTATTTATAGATGCAAGAGGCTCATTTATTCAGCATCAGAAGGGAGTTGAAGCAAAAGCAAGCCATCATCGCCTCGCCATAACCTCGCTTAACCTGGACAATATTCATCTGAACATCCAGTTGACAAAGTCTGTCTCTTTAGCTCAGTACAAACTATGTCACCTAGGAACCCCATTGGCTAGCACCAGTCCATTGATCGGGCGATCATCGATCCTTCCTCAAGTCAGTGAAAAGATGGCACCGACGACAAGATAACCATGTAATTACCAGCTACCGCACTAGTACCTCTTGAAGATCCACTTTTTTTATATTAAACTGTTAGCTTAGCTCATTTAATGCTTTTTGTACTCGCTCTGACATTTCAAAAGCAGTGAGACGTGAGGTTTTACTGTGTTTTGTAATGTGCGTAGGTAACCCCAGGCTCTGGCTCTGATAATTCCATCTAGAGATCTATTGCAGCACTTACCAATTGCACTGGCACTTTCCAGAAACCACGGGGTCCTTGTGTTTGCCACAATCAAAAGCTAGTCGCATTTTACCATTTTTGAAAACTTTTAGTCCACTCTTACTCGCAAATTGTGTATTCTTCTCAGGTTCAGACACACAGCGAGTCCTTGGATCCTGCCTCAAGATGTCAGGGACCTCAGCACCAGGTAAATACGGGAGGATAGCCTCAGTCAGTGCACTTCTGGAAGCCAAAAAACACTGCACCAGGCTGACAGCCCAGATATATTGGGTTCTCCTGCCAACACTTGCCGTATCGCAAGGTTAACCTCGTCCTCTGTGGCATATCTATCTGAACTGACTGAGCTTTATACAATTTGCGCTATTCTTTTATTATTTCAAATCTATGTATGCAACGCGCTCTTTTATAAGTGCGGAAGCCTTTAAAAAAAAATACATTCGCATGCTGCTATCATTCTTTCTGCATATGTACTTTATCATTGTCAGCTTAAATGTCGCCTTTATTATTTGCTATAACAACATGACTGTCGTTTTTATTCTTCTCATGTTGCGAATCCCAGAGAAAGTGCAAGGTCCAGATTTGTGATTTTATATCGATTGCACGTCTTTTTATGTAATGGTGTTAGTTAGGCGCCTACAAATAAAAAATAAAATATACGAGCATGGGTCACGTGTGATGTTGAGTTATGAGACACAAGAGCTGGGGGAATCTCTGTGATGAATAAATGAAACATATACTTGATAAAAGCGCACTGCACCGTCGGCTGTACTGACACTAGAGATGCAAGTCATATCAGAGTCACATCCGGCTCTAAAAAGATGAGTCTTGAGATTTTTATGGACGATTTATAGATCAAAACTGGGAGATAACATCCAGGTTAGGAGCTCCCCAGAACTGCCCGAGGATAAACTTAAGGCGCATGCAATTTCAAACTGCGCTTCGAATCAGATCACAGAAACCGTCATGGGAGATTTCAGGGAAATTGAAGGAGATATTAACGATCACTCCTCCTCCCGCCTCACGCATCAAAATGCGGTGACGATTCCTGACATCCTAACCTCTCTGGGGAGCCACAGGCTGAGCTGCGCCCCTTGAGAGGGGGTGTCACAGTGGCCACGTTACGACCCAGGCATCAACAGCTCACACGAGCGTGCAGGTGAACCTGTCTGTGTGGACAGCACCGGCCATCGCCTCCGACGCCTCAGACATTGGGTGCCTGCCTCCTGCCGGTTGGGAAGCCACCGGTATGTGCAGCTGAGGAGTGAACCTGGACGGGAGGGCTGCGTGGAGCACTATCACACTCACACCTTCTGATCCCGGCATGTCACCTGCCAGCACCTCCCACGCTCTCACCCACTACGCCAAGCGCCGCCCCCAATGTCGTAGCCGCACCGTGACTGGCTCGCACGTCTCAGCCTTCACCCGGGCCCCGCCCCTCCGCTTGACTTTATTTTCTTTAATGAAAGTGCGGGCTTGAAAGGCAGAACGGGGAGACCGGAGCAGATAGCTGACTGAGGGGTTTCCCTGGACCTGCAGGGAGGAGGGAACACGTTGCTACTGACAGCCGCTGTGCTGCGAGTGCCACCCCGAGCCTGGACATGCAACTCATTCATCCCTCAGGTGCCCACGACAAGAGGACTTTTCTGCCAGCGCACACTGTGTGTTAGGAAAGCGCCGCACAGCGCTTCGAAGATTGTCAAGTCAACTTCCTGCCAGCTGCACTGAACTTTTTTTTTTAATCCTTTTATTTTTTACTTCTTTTTTTACTTACCCTGAGGGAGGACGGTGGCATTTGATGTTATTTAAAATACTTTTGAATAAGGAGGAACGGGCCGGACCCCGGTTCTGCGGTTGTCATGGAGTTTTTAAGAGCATGCCTTGTGCTCTCTTTTCTCTGCAGTTCGATACTCACACCTGTAAGTACAACCAAACGTTTACAGTAATGTTTTTCTGCACCTGTGGTATGCGTGGGAATGTCATGTGAGGGCATTATACCCCCAGAACTCTGTTTGTTTCTCGAATAAGCTACGTCTTGTATAAACACACACGTGTGATAAACATCCTGTTTCTTCTTTTCTATATCTGTTTTTGTTATTGACAGTTGGTGCAGACCCACGCTTCTAATCCATGTTTCATATTTTACTTAATTCTGAAGCTTGGGCATGTTAAAATAGCGCCTTATAATGACAGGCAAGGTGACTGCGGTCCATGGAGATAGGGTGGTATATTCCACGGATCACAGCCTTCGCTCTCGTGAGGAAGACGTTGTCAGAACTCAGGTCTCCAGGATTTACAACCAATGGATGACCCACCGCAAAGACTTCCTGAGGTGGGGGTCGATAGGCTGTCAGGACAGATTGATGCACGATCTCAAGTCTGAGGTGAAGGGGGAGTGAGGTCGGGCGCTCAGTTACGGGAAGGAATGGGCTTCATGTCACATGCCTTCTAGGGGTGGGGTAACCAGCTTGCTTTATCTTATATTATTATTTTGTGTAGTATTCTATAGAAGAACTTGGCCCACTGACATCAGAGCGGTTTACAAGTGCATTTTTTTTTCTTTTCCGTTTTTAGGCAGATGGAGATTAAGTGATTGGCACAGTATCACAGGATGTTGAGGAGGCGCCAGGATTCGTACCTGGTTCCCCACTTCCAAAGTTAGGATCTATACCATTAGGCAATGTCTGCATTTTAGGAGCACTTGCCCGGCTTTCCTTTACTTGAATCGGTTTTAGAGGCCATCATTTGAAAGTGCCTGTACAGGGAAAGCCAGGCACTGAAAGATGGCGAACCCAGGGTCGTGAAGTTACCTGGTCATCCTGCCTGTAGTGGCTCCAGCGACCAAGACCTCGGGGGGGGGGGGGGGTAAATGCCAGGCGCTGATTTGCGGTGTCGTCACCACCAGAGTGATAAGTTTGTATCCTGTTAAACAAGGGGTGTGGGTATCAGGAGTGCTGAAAGAGAGGTGTCATAATTTGTGAGAATAGAGGGGGAAACGTGAGTGCTCTGAGGTCATGTTAGCCTCTGTTCTTGGGAGTTCCTTTTATCCCTGTGGGTACAAGTGACCACTGGACACTTGTCACGTCCTTAGCATGGCACCTTGCGGGAGTTCGCTTTGGTGAGCAGCTTTCAGCACAGTAATGCGCATTGGAGAGCTGTTCAGCGAGAATTGGAGGGCACATCCGTGAATGTTTTCATATTCCAAAAACATGTCACTTAATTGGGATTTTGCATAGCTCCAGTCCACAAAGTGGCTGCTTTGGGGTGCTTGATTAATGACAACATCATACTATACCACTACTATTGCGAAAAACAAACACATATGTATATTGAAAGAATTCTGACATATTAGACAATCATGTTCTTGACGTTTATTATTCAGAATAAGTGTCAAACGGCTGAGTGATATGAAGGAGATGTGTTGTTCAGCTGCTTAAGTTAATGACTTTGGAACCACAAGTCTCAGGCTGTAGTCCTGACTTCTGTACTCCATGACATCTGTGTGTCCCTGGGCATGGAGTATTTGTCAGTGCCCGGCAGGGGTGCCGGCCATCGTCATCACCTAACTTACATGCTGGTGATATTGATTTTGAGATATCTGTGCTTTACTTTGTAAAGCAGACAGGCCTTTCTGCACATCGGTGGCACAAAACCTCTGGAATTATGAATACCTGGACCTCCTTTCACCTGTACCCCAGCCAGAGTGTAACCAGTGAAAATTACAAAATACACGAAATATTCAAAGAGGCGAATAGTAAACAGGGTTCTCTGCGTTAAAAATAGCAACAGCTAGCTTGTCCAATGGCAAACTCTGCTTGATGAGAGTGGGTTTCTGGCCCAAAGACGTTGCCTGAAGCTCGGGAGTGGGGGATTGAGGGGGGGGGGGGGGGTGGGGTGTATGCCTAGTAAAAAAAGCACTAGCACCGCCTGATTGTGTGTTACGTTTCCCATTGACCTCTAATCATCGACGTTATAATCACTAAGAACAAGTAGATCACTAGGCGCTAGCTTGGAAGCGCCTTGAAGCGATCCAGTTCCCGTCCGTGTCATAATGCTTTACATAGCTCATTTCATTGGGGTGGCACCCCTGGCGCTTATGTTTGTTTCCCGTGGGTCAGGGCAATAGAGGAGGATAAGGGCAGGAGTTGGCGCGAAAGAGTGAGGGCTCCAGTGAGCGGCGATACAAACAGTTATGGAGGGGTGGGGGGGAGGGGGGCTGGTTCCACTGTATCATCGTTTGACGCCTGAACCTGGTGGAATTGGCGGTCTAGTCGAGCGCTAGAAAGACAGAGGCATGCTCCCAGGTATTTCGACCACTGCAGACGTATTTCTTATTGTATGGTATTTGACACAACTGAAGTCAGGAGTGAGGGGTCCGCACAAGAGCGAGTGTGTTGCAGCGGACTCGTGGGAGAGGTGGGTCTGTGTCATTCAAGGTTGTAAACTCGGCGTGCACTGTGTGTGGCGTGTGCTGTCCCCGCACCGAGTGCACTGAGTCGTACTAGTCCACACGTGGAAACTAATATCAGGGAGGCGCACGATGAACATGGGGGAGATGTGTCACCCTCTCCCTGCCTGTGCTATGCGATAAATGCATGTCAGTCTGAGGAAGCAAACACGTCAGAAAATGCGAGCCAACAGTGAGATTGCGTACTGCGTGTCTGTGGAAGATGCCTGCAGCGCTGTCCAGCAGCTCCCACGGCAGACGTGCAATCAGGCCAGAGTGGGTGTAGCGCAGTACAAACACTTTACAAATGCCTGCGAAGCGCCACAGTGCAGGTACAATAGCTGAGCGGGTTGAGCGCCAGCTGCGGAGATATCTCACAGACTCTAAACCTACTATATCTACTCTGGGTCTCTGATGCAGTTTATAAAATGGATTATCTTTCATTTAATTGAAACATACTAAAACTCTGATCATCACACTGTTGTTCCTGTTGGTCCTATCTTCCATACCCCTGTTCAGTGCTTTGGGATGATTGCTAGTGACGTAGAATGGAGTATTGTAAAAGAAAACACAATCAGAACAATCCATTTTGCTAATAATATCACTGTACATGGCGCGGAAGCTGCAAGTCCAATGTGAACGGTATGTTGTTATTTTGATCCATTTCACCGGCTCTGCACTGCAGCATTGTCTGGCAAGTAACATATGAAGGACTGTGCTGTCACTATGTCTGGCTCGGATAGAATACCAGCAGTGGTCTTTGAATATATTATGCCATGTTTCCCTCACACCTACGTAAAAATTGTTTATCACTTTGCCACCTCTCCACACCACTCTATCAGAAACAAGCATTTTCAATGCAATAGGTCTCGCATTTACGCAAGTTTGAGCTACTGGCATTGTAAATGACAATTACTTTTATTTATGTTTTTATTTTTAAAACGTAAATAAAAGGCCTTGTCATTTACAATTCTAATAGCTCTAAATCTCGCAATCGTGAGACCTATTGCATTGCAAATGCTTGTTGTTTCTGGCTTCTTTATGGTGTTATCAGTCTTTGGTAGGAGTGAGCTTTACCTCCGAGATGAGCGGGTACTTAAGATGACCATGATGTATGCCCATGACTATGCTGACTCTAACTGCAATGTCAATTGAGATGTTGTCGGTGATGTTATTGAACATGTCATGATTGACCCACATTGACAAATACTCCGGCCTCATTTCTTGTCTCGCGTTAAGGTTTTTTTAAAAATAAGAATTAATATCTCTATTCAATGCTATATTTTGAGCTATGAGAACAAGTTATTAATCGCAGTAGACATATGCGCTCTGGATGTAACCTTCTGTTGTCCACGTATTGCTTTTTTAACTTTCATACTTTTTTCATCTTTTTTTAGTATCTCAGGTGTTCTATTTTTAAATGTGTTTGTTTATTAGTGTTTTTGCACAGCTAGCGCACTCTCTATTTGCACTGTTGGATTGAGTGCCCTGGAACACTCCGGAGAGTTGTTCTTTTTTCCTTACACACCTGCAGACAGCTCTTGTTAAAGAAATCTCCGGTCTGGAGCCAGTGAACGGTAATAACCCTAATAGTGGGTGCCTGCGAACAGGGGTGGTGTTAAAGAAGCACTATGTTATGGGAGAACCGTAATAACCCTAATAGTGGGTGCCTACGAACAGGGGTGGGGTTAAAGAAGCGCTGTTATGAAGCGGAGTTTGCACCCTCAGGGAGGTGGTTGTTTAGGGCGTCACATGAGCCGCTGTTTTGCACGCCCTCGTGTTTGTGCACTCTTGGCCTTTCAGCCGTGTCCTTCTTTCTGTGCTTGCTTTAACAGTGACCTAATTATGATGGTATTGGAGGGAGGGAGGGGCAAAGTACTTTCTAATTACCTTCCATGCGCTGACTTCAGGGTGAGTCCTTGCGGACAGTGTGACCTGCGGCTCACGGCACCGGCCAGTGAAGTCCTGCCCTCCCTCCCTGTCACCACCGGTACATGTCACCTGAAGGTCCGGGAGCCCTAATTATGATGGAAGGGGGGGAGGGCGAAGTGCTTTCTAACGACCCTCTGTGCTTTGGCTGCAGGGTGAGTCCTTGCGCACAGTGTGACTTGCGGAGCACGGCACAAGCCAGTGAAGCTCTCACCCTCCCTCCCTGTTACCATCAGTACATGTCACCAGGAGGTCCGGGATCCCTTGATGCAGCCAGACAGGTAGAAACACCACCACTGGCTTGAACCCTCGGCGTTAAGAATGGCCCAGCAGCTCCAGAGAGCCCAGTGACCACCAGCCCATGTAGGGCCTTAGCGCACTGATGACTGAGCAATATCACAAGGCGCTGACCGCGCCTGGCGGCCCCAAAAGAATAGGCTGATTGTTCAAAGCACCCCAAGTGGTCCGACGGGCCATTCCAAAAGGGAAACTGCCCAGGACGGCGAAGCGGCGGTACATGAAGGAGAGGGGAGGGGGGATGGAAGGATCTGAATGGAGCCCAGCAGCTTTGGTGGTATTGTTGGCGGGTAGGGTTAAAATACAGCACATCCCCTCCGATCAGTATTAGTGGACTGGACCGCGGTTACCAACAGTGAACCCTTCAGTTGCACAACGGCCTCCAGCCAGCAGCTGTCAGCCACAGAAACAGTAGGCCCGACTTCCCAAAATTAAAAAGGGGGGTGACTGGCGAGTGGCGCGTAAGTGTCTGACGTGTATGAGAGGGAGAACGGAGGGCCAATCACGAGTTTGTTTTAGCCCCAACCAGGGCACCCGGATGTTCTCACGATGCAGGCTGCGCTGGTTAAAAATATCGACGATGCTAAAAACGACACAGGGCGCAAAGAAGCTGGTTACACGAGGCCAAGAAAAACACTCTCCCATTAAACCGATTACACGGCATAACATTGCAAGTGACACGAAAGTGCTGCTGGTTCTTCACAGTCAGTGCCTCCAGACACTATGATTCATTCAATCGGGCAGATGACCTGGGCGGAGAGAGGGCGCTTCTTTAAAACAAGAGGCGCGCTAGGAAGCAAGAGCAACAAGCGCTCGCCATCTGTTTTCACTCAGCTGCTTGTTTATATTTGCATCTCGCTTTTACTTTCACTTTAAGTGAAAGTGCGATGCAAAAATAAACACGTGGCTGAGTCAAAACAGATGGCCCCCTAAAGATAAGAAAGTGCTTCACGACAGCCGTGAAGCAGACGATCCTGTCTGAATGGGCCGTCTGAAAAGGAGAAAGGGCAGTGACAAAAAAAAAACATTTCCAATGGCAGGCCACCGTTGAGCATAAACAGTGACGCAAGCCAATGGAAATGAGGGGCGGGGCTTCAAGCCCCCTTCTAAAATCTCCTCTCTAACTATAGATCTCGCCGAGCGAGCAGCGCATGCGCTGCAACGCTAGGCGAGACCTAAAAATAGCTGCCTTTTATGGCTTGCCTCTTAGACAGTGTCTGTGCTGCCTGTTGTGAGACATACTGTGGGCTTACCAAAAACATGCAGGAGCTTGGAGTTCACCCATTGCTTAGAATTGGCTGGCTATACTGTAATTTTCAGTTGCCTGCTTCTTGTTTGTGTCCCAGTTTGTTAATCTTGTGTTTGTCCCTCCCGCACAACATAGTCTATCCATCTCTTTTGGTTGGTTGGCTTCTGTGCATCCACTGCATGCTTTTCATGCCAAAACTTTTTTCTTTTAGGTTAAGCACTTCGAGGGAGTGCATGTGATATTCATCTGTTTCCCTCAGCGTTCTTTGTGGTCTCAGGCTCGATGTGCTTCTCTCCACCCCCATGTTGCGCTCACCTCATGTTCAGGTACCTCCCCCTTGCTTTCCCACCCATGTGCTTCTCTCCTGCCCGCTCCAAGTTGCTCTCTTTCGCCTGCTTGTTCCTCCCCAGTGCTTCACTGTCCTTTTTTTTTCATCTGCTTCCCCTCACCCGCCCTCAGGGTTCCTTCTGCCCAAGTTGGTTCAAACCCCATGTTGCATTGCTCCATCTGCTTAAAAAGCTTTTGCCTCTTTTTTTTCTTCATTTAGTTACTGATCCAACTCAGATCAGTAACTACAAAGAAAAAAAGACAGCTCCCAGATCATTTTGAAGGCATGTCATGCATGGTGTATATGCCTGAAAAGTAACATGGTGTGCCATCCCAAATGCTTTTTTTTAGCTCTTTAGCCATGCTGCACATGGTTAAAAATCATTGACAAATCTGATTGGTCCCAAAAGTGAGACATATCGGCTTTGCAATTCTTTTTAATCTGGTCTAGAATACGCCTTCTGCAGTGGTCTTCCTCTGTATTCACGTTCCCTTTATTTTGCTCAACACATAGGGAGAATAGGTAGATAGGTTGGGAGCTTGAGCCCAAACAGAAGGCTTGCAGTGAGCAACAAAACAGCAGGAATGCACTTCTGGTCACAAATCAAATAACTGTGAGGTGGTAGCCATGCATTTTCCTTTGTAGGACTGCATTCCTGATGCTTTTCACTCCAGTAGTGCTGTTCACCTGCCTCTAACTCTCCCCCTCCATTTCCAGTGCACGTTACCACATCCAAGCAGGGTATCACTGCACTGCGTTTTCATTGGTTGTGAGACAGAGGCATAGCAGTAGCCCCAGCAGCTCCCGCAGTGCGTGGGGAGCCAGATCTATAGTGGGCCCCCTCCCTCACTGTACATGGGTGGTAGACCCTTGGCCCGTGGTGGCCCCCTCCATGTACTTTGCAGGGGGAGTCTCCTCAAGTTTTGTTACGCCACTGATGTGACATAATTATTTTTAGGCGTAAACATGTAGTACAGAGTTATTTTATGACTTCAAGTTCCTAGGGCACCCTCAATCCTGCTGCAGCATTCTTTTTATAGGCTGGATCATTCTAACCCTAGTAGCCTGATTGGTTTAATTGGGCGCTTGTCTGTGAGTTCTCTGTTATTGTAATCAGATGTATTGCACAACAACAAACCTTTGACTAAAACAAGCTAGGATCTTTGACTTTGCTAGATAAATGAGTTACAACAATGATCTGTTTGTGACTAATTATAATAGATTTTTTTTTCAATTCCGAAAGTATGAGCCAGACAACTGAAGATGAATAAGGACTATTGACATGATAGTGGTCTGCGGCTTGGCTCAGTCATTCCCATTCTCCGCTTCACACCACTTCCTCACCAGTCTTACACTTTGTTAGGCTCTTCCCTTTTTCTCCCTCTATCCTTATGAGCTTTACTAAAGACGGTTGATATGGCACTGGGGGAAACATCCTTTACCACGCAACCATTACAACGCGGTATGGTTACATCGCGGTCGTGACAACGCAAGTCGTTACACCGACTTGCACTGGAGGGCGATCTAGACTAAGGAATAGTGTGAATTACTATTCCAACACCTTCCCTACGGTACGTAGACTGGAGTTGGAATAGTAATTCACACTATTCCTAAATCCAGCGCCCTCCAACGCAAGTCGATGTAATGACTTGCGTTGTCACGACTGCGATGTAACATACCGCGTTGTGATGGTACGCGTTGTATCATCATACATCCGGCACTGGTCTTTGGTTTGTCTGAGTCATTCCACTTCTTCCTTCTGGTCCAGGGAGGACCTGGCTTGGCAGGTCGGGCTGGACTATTCCCATGAGGGACAGGGTCAAGACTGATTTTTACATGGCTTGGTCCAAACTGGGACGGCATGGTGAGCAAAAGAACAATGGATTTAACCCAGATCCTTGCGACTGGGGGTGAATGTTCGCATTGTTCAGCATTCCGTCCATCAATAGTTCCTTTTGCTCGCAATTAAAATTTGCACATATGTGACCATTGCTTTCTGTGCTCTGTAGAGAAGCCAAGGAATTGGATGAGCATGTATAGTGAACACCTTTATGACCCAGGGACAGGCACTGTGAGAATCTCACAATGTCGTCAGTCTCAACTACAAAGCTCTCCATCAATACTTTATAATAAACACCCTCTCTGAACCTGATCACAGATACAAATTCCAGTCCTGAACTTTTCAACTGCAAATTACTACTATCAGGTGTATTGGTCTAATTAGTTCAATAGCAGCAAACCAAGAGTACAATGCCCTGAGGCATTAAGATGGCACACAAAAGGATAAGACTGGAATTATTTTCCTAATTGACATGGAGTGAAGTGGCCACTCATGGTTTGGAGATGCATTATTCAGTAAAAAAAGTGAAATATGTTAGCAGGTTTTGAAACAACAGTCTATTAAGAGTGATTTTCTAAAACAATGTTTTGTTAGTGAAGTGGAAAAACAAGAAAATGCGCCTTTTAGCAGGCGCTGTGTGAACAACTGTCTGTACCAACCACTAATGTCGAAGTTAAAAGAAAAGCAACCACTCGAGTTTTGAAAGGCGACGTAGTATTACAATACTTATATGTAAAGGTTGATTTACGGAGTTGCAAAAAAAACATCCAGGTATGTTTTTCCATCTCCATATTTTCAAATCTACACTCTACATTGACACATGTTTCGGTTTACTCAGTGATCAATGCAGAGGCTTCATCAGGTAAAAAGAAAAAACTTAAGCTCAATTATAGTATTGTCAACAGACTTGTGCAAGTAAATATGAATAGTGGACTGTCAATGAT
The DNA here is from genome assembly GCF_964204655.1 of Triturus cristatus. Classification (NCBI taxonomy): domain Eukaryota; kingdom Metazoa; phylum Chordata; class Amphibia; order Caudata; family Salamandridae; genus Triturus; species Triturus cristatus. Next base: position 942,565,224 of record NC_140593.1, read on the forward strand.
ATAAGTTATAGACACACACGCACCCGTCAGGACGTTTTGTTTTTTAGAAAAGCACACATTGGTCATGGCTTCATTATTGATGTGTTGTGTTGTTTTCTGTGTTATAGCAGAATCATAGAGAATTCGAGTTATTGTTCAAATTGTATAACAATAGAGTGCAAAAAGGTAGAAAATGCAAAACACTACTCTTTGAAAATCTGTTTATAGTTTTGTGTATTTATCTATAATAAAAAGTCTAGTCAGTCACCATGCCTAGCATAATAGGATTTACTATACTTGATCAATTGCTTTTTTAGCTCACAAAATGTACTTTCTTTTTCCTTAATTAATCAGTTTTTAGTTCTGGCAGCTATTTTTATGTGGAGTAGAGTTCAGAGACAGTTCTCTCAAATCCCCCACCCCCTCCCCCCATGTTTGACGCTCTGCTGTGCGCTTACACTAATGCACAACCACCAGCACCCATTCATGTTACATGTGTGCTGTGCATAACAGCATCTGACGGGGTAGGGATTGGAGCCTCTCTCTCCCCTGCACCACCCTCTGCATACCTCACTTTAAGGACAATCCATAGTTCCTTTTGTCTAAGTGCCCCTTTGCCCTTTGTTTTTAACAATACCGGTGATACCTACTATTAAAGGTAATTCTTTAGTCTTACCGAAAGGTATTTTAGCTTTTCTGTATTACACATTACTCAGTGTGTCTTTTCTAAAGAACTTCCTCATACAGCGGTTGAGCCCACAGAGGAAGCATCTCTTACTAAGGTGGGGTGAGGTAGCCAATGATGAAGCATAACACAAAACGTGGGTGGGGCTTCCTCATCCAGTGTAACTGAAACACATACCTATCCACCAAGATAGGTTTAATGCCTGTGCATGGCACAACCATTTTCAGCGTTGCATTTTGTGTGTTCACCTAGTTTCTTTTGAAGGGTGTACAATGGATGTACCCCATTTTTCTCTCTCTCTTTCTCTCTCTCTCTCTCTCTCTCTCTGTTAGACGAATCAAAGACACACCCTCTTTGTGTCAATTTAGTTAGCAGCAAAGAGACAAAATTCAATTGCTTTTAATTCTGAAGTTCTGTGTGTACCTAATGTAGATCTCTGGGCATAATTGCAATACAATTACCATTTGCATGCAACAGATTAATAATTGGATTTCGTTTTGTAATTTAATAATATGTGTTATTACAATCCCACGTGATGGAACTAATTTTGTCACCCTCAGTAGAATGAAAGATGAAGTTAGAAGCTGCAAAGATTCAATTATATAGAGTTTACAGGTTGCACGCCGCCGTTAGCAGGGGGGGGGGGGGGTCGTAACTCCCTGAGCTATTTTACTAGGATTGGACCTTGTGCCATTCATGTTATCATCCATATAGCAATACATATACAAACCCACCGAGATTTCTTAAAGTAAATACCTGCAGATTCCACACGATGCTCTACAGTAGGCATAGTACTGATCTAAGCTATTTTATGTTAACGCAAACATAAAATCTGAGATTTCACACCAAACGTTTCTACAAGTGCATTAACCACCTGAGCTATGGGAATAGAGGAGCACTCCGAGGCGTGTTGGATGCACGCAAACCCCTTCAATAGCACACACACATGAACGTCTAAATCCGCCAGCTATCTTAAAATGTGGTCTGGTAAAAACCGAGAAGTCCATTCTGAACATCTTTGCCATTCAAGTGTAAAGTAGATTAAACTCAAGTGTCTCCACAGAGCATATTTATGCATTCACTTTCCATTAGCTGATTTCCTTGGCACAGAACTCAAAACTTGAACTACTTTGCCTTTTATCTACAGGAAACATAAAATTCACGCCTTCAAAAGAAACATAAAACCCATGGGTGAATCTGAAGTCACGATTTTTGGCAAAATACATCAATAATTTAACATTAGCTCCTCCCACCTACTGCACCGGCGCTTCCAAAAGACATTAGTCAGCAAATGCCTGCAGACTGGCTAATCGACGATTCACTCAATTAGGGCGCGCGCATTAATTATGGAAGCGCCGCGATTTGAGGCATTTGTTTCTGCCGTGGGACTGCCGCGCGTCATCTGCTCTTCATAGCCCAGCTGGTAGATTCTCCCTGTTTACCGACGGAGCAGTAAATGCCGCTGCAGCAGCAGGTTGCGTTTTCGAAAGGGGGTGTGGGCTAGAAGCCAAGTTGCCAAGTTTACCGAGATTTACCGCGACCCACTTGTGTGAGGAAATCTGAAGAGGCGCATTGTGCGAACGACAAAAAAAGCCGCATTTCCTGCGCGTCATTCGGTGATGATGCAATTGGCCACGCTCGCCCTAATAATGTTTTTTTTTAACATACAACTACGCAGGGTTTTGCCTTAGACCAACGAGTGTGGTGTTGCGCGAGATCTCTCATAAACCCTCCAGTACAAATCTGAATACTCGGAGTTACCTAAATGCTAATTGGATAATAGCTGTAATTTTGCCACGCGACCAAAGTCACAGGATTTTCCTTTTGCCAATTGCGCGTGTTTTCATGTGGTGGTAGATTCAATGCAGAGCCAGGCGGTCCTGTTTTAGTTTACATGCCTTAACACGACGTTCACGGGGTGTTTGGACAGTTTGCATGACTTATGAGGGGTCTACAGCTGTTTCGCGACGTAAAGCCATTTAGCAACGCGTTTGTGACATCTTTTTGGCACATACAAGCTTTTGCGCTGGGAATGTGACTATCTGATAAAGGCTGGTTTCACAAGTACTGAACGAAGTTCTATTTTGAATTATTTGTAAATTGGAATCCTGATACTGAAAGTTTGATGTCCCGAGTGGCAGGGAGTTTTCCAGTAGCCCTGTCTTATCGTAGCTGCCAAGGGGTGATGTGTTCAGTGTGACACCTGAAGCAAATCATGGCTTTTTAGCGCTTTGCATCCTGGGAGTACTTAGCCCATGCAATGGGAATATTAGACTTCCCAGAATGCAGGGCAATGTTGGTTACAATGTGAGAACTGATTTAAGGTATCAGGCATGGCATTGGAGAGCTTGGTAGCAAGGCCTGATCGTTTAATCCTTTCTACCCCCTCAACCAAACGGTATAATCCTGTGTAAATTGCTTTCTCCCTGTGCAGTTTCCAGTTTGAAAGAATAGCAAACGATGCTCCTTATTTTGAGTTTGGCAGTCTGAATTCTCCCTCACAAAGGTTGTAGAAGTACCATCCACCATATATTAGGTGTATTATTGCTTATGGCACTTTAATGTAGAAGTTGCAATATCCACCACATTTTGCCAGAGTATCCATTCTGTCAAATTCCATATAAGGACCTATGCAATGTGATGCTTTCCACACTGAGCTCTGGTTTTCTGCCTGATCCTCCTTGTGTTGAGCATTTGTTCATGCAAAATTATATTCAGGGCCACTGGAATTATGTGATACTGCTGCCACATCGTTTTTTCCACATAATTATGGATATACCACATTTCCCACATAGTCCATAATTTGCTGCCAAATCTGCAGATTTTAACCAAAAATAAAGTTTTTGCTTCTAGCTCAAACAGTTCAAAAGTTACTAAAAGTGCAGAGGCACCTGTTACAGTGCTGTGAATGACCCATTGCAAAGGTTGACTGGTCACTTTTCTGTTGTCTATTGCTGTGTTTGAGCGTTAAAGTGTTACTAATGAGGTCTCTTCTATGCTTCCAGTAAAGCTCTCTGATGCCTTCTTTCATGATCTTGATTTAATTACTTCCAAATTCTTATGGAATAATAAAAGGGCTAGAATTGCCTATAAATTTTTGAGGAAACCCTATGAGTTGGGGGGATGTAATCTTCCTGATTGGGGGAAGTATCAATCTGCTTTTCTAGCCTCTCAAGGTGCGCTCTGGTTTTCCCCTCCCCTTATGCATGTTCCAGCTTGGTTGCTAATAGAACAGGAATTGGCCTCTCCTCTTCCAACGGCCTCTTTCTTAACCACAAATACTCTTTTCATTCCATTTTCTAGATCTATTATTTTGGATACTGTTGCTGCGATTCGTAAAATTGATATGAGAGTGGCGATTCCGTTGCATAAAACTAGATGGTCATCCATTTGGCGCAATTCCAAAATTAAGATTAATATTGATCCGGACTTGATGTCTTATTGGTCGGGGAAAGGTATCTCTCTTGTTAAACATTTGTATGATTCCAAAAATGACCCTCTTCCTTTCTCTACCCTGGCCCAGCAATTTTCTTTATCTAATATAGATTTTTATACTTTTCTTAAGATAAAGGTAGCACTTGCTAGATTACAGCTTCAGCCTTCTTCCCCTATGATTATGCTTTTTCACTTATGGATTAAGTCTGGTCATGTTGCATCTAGGATTTATAAATTTTTGTCGTCCTCGACACTTCCTACCCAAACTGTTGCACAGCAAAAATGGTTACGTCATTTCGGGCATGAGATCACCGATCATATTTCTTCAGACACTTGGCAAGATATTGGTAGGCTTTCTCTTCGTAATAAAATCGCCCCCTCACTAATGCAATCTAAGTTTTTCTCTATTAATCTTCTTCACTGGACTCCCATTCGTTTACACGCGCTAAATCTCAAGGACGATGATCGATGTTGGAGTTGTGGGCTAGCACCTGGTGATTTCCAACATATGTTCTTTGATTGCTCTCTTCTCCAACCCTTTTGGAGTCTAGTTCACAAACACCTCATGCTTATCTTTGATATTCAGTTTCAACTCTCTTTTCCACTAATTCTTCTAGGTCCGCTGGCTGCCTCGGTCCCGTTGCCCTTAGATGCCATGGAATTACAATTATTGGATCTTTTACTATCTATTGCAGTCAAGGTAATTCTCATGGAGTGGAAATCTTTTTCTTCAGTCTCTTATCATACTTGGTGGGCATGGGTTTCTTTTCTGCGTAGTGCTCATACGTCAGTTGATCATGCTCACCTTTCTCCGTCTATATCTAATGAGGTGTGGCTGACTCTAGATACGTACATGCAAAGAGCCTCAGAGGGTTTGGTGGCTCAATACCCTTTTGATGTGCCTGGTTAATGATGGTGTTGTTGTTGGGTGAATCCTTTGGAAATCCTCTTCTCTTTTCTCATCTTGTCTTGTCTTTTTTCTTCTTTTCTTCTTTCTTTTTCTGTCTTTGCTTTCTTTCCTTTCTTTCCCTTCATCCCTAAGTTATTATATGATGATGATACTTTTGATAAACACGGCTCCTGATTATCCATTGATTCTTCCTTATTCAATGCATTCCTCTGATACTTCCAGATTAATGAACTTTGTAAGGTGTTTTTTTTTTTTTTTTAAGTTTTAACTCTCATTTTACCAGGTTGAATGTCTTTTAGCTGATATCATTTGTATCATTCTTGATTGTATTCTATGCTTGTTTTTACTCCCTTAAAATAATAAATTCTTTTGAAATCAAAAAAAAAAAAAAGTGTTACTAATGAGGCGTAGCCTATGCTCAGACAGTGTTAACAGGTGTCAAAATGACATAATAATGAAGTACTATTATCAGAAAATGTGCCGACCTAGCTGCATAATTTGGCTTATTTTGCCACATAATTTAGTCAACCCTGGTGCTTAATTTTCAAATTGATGCTGCAAAATCCTGGATGGAGTCTGTAAAGTGAATCAGGACTACATCTCCTAAAATGCAGTAGATTGTAAAAAAAAAAAAGAACATACAGTACATTAGCACCGCCCTATGTGGGGGTGTGATCTGGCACCCTAAAATAGAAGGATGCATATAACTATGTTTACAAGGTGACTCTGCAAAATCAGGCTCCCCATACTCTAGTCAAGCTTTTTCTCTGTTAAACTGTTGTAACCAAGAACTTTAGTCACATTAGTGTTTAACTGGACATTAGTCCCATAATGAATAGGGTTTCTCAGTGAATGTGCTGGAGAGGAACAAAGGGCCCCTTACTACTAATTTTGGCTTTGGGACGATGAATCTGGCTTTTACTGAATGATAGGGTAAATTTAATAGCATATCAAAAGCAAAGAGGCATATGTCATGGCCGCCTTCTGCAGAGTGCTTTGAGGATCCATAAACCTTTCTTAGTGTGCTGTCTAGCAGGAATGTTTTACTGGCGACATCCAGTATAGACAACGTTTGGATGGGTAACTACGTTGTACAGTGGAGTGTGGTGTCATACACTTGAGTAGCATGCGGTGTCATAGAGTGGACTGGGCGGTTGTAGAGTGGAGTGGATTTTCGTATAGTGGAATGACATGCCACAGAGTGGAGTGGCGTGTCTTACAGTGTGGTGGAGTGGTATGTCATGTTGCAGAGTATTGTTTAAAGAGGGGTAGTTTGAAAATGGCTAAGTAGGTGAAATGTGGGAGAAATATGGAATATGTGGTGTAAAAGGTCGTTTTTGGTTGTAGATCTAAATTGTTTGTGTAGTTTGAAACTTATAGGGAATGATTATAAAGGTAAAATTACACTTTTGTGAAAGTTTATGATTGTTTGCTATTCACAAACATATTTTGTGAGTAGTATCTATTTAAGACTGCAGAGTCTCTGCACATAAAAAGATAAACCAGTCTATTTTTAGGTTGAATCTGGGCAGCACATGCGCTGCTACAAGGGATGCAGTATTGGAGTGTGGACTTGAAGCCCAGCCTACACTCTGCCCATATTTTTAATTGGCTTGTGTCATTGTCCCTCATAAACGCTGGCTTCCGATTCCTCATTAGAGTTCTTGTTCTTTAACACTTTTAAGCTGAACACGGCGTCCACCTCAGAGATACTGTGCTTTTTTCCAACTTTTAAAAAAAATCTTGAATGCTGAGCACGGCGCCCACTTCAGGGACACCGCGCTGTGTTTCATTTGTTCAAATAACTTTAATGGTGAGCGCGGAGCTTGCTTCACGGACACAGCGCTCTGTTTAATTTTTTTTTTACTTTAATGGTGATCGCGGCACCCGCATCAGGGATACCGCACTCTGTTTCATTTTTTGAAAACTTTAATGGTGAGTCCATTGCCTGCTTCAGGGACACCTCGCTCTGTTTCATTTTTTTTTAACTTCAATGGTGAGCGTGGCGCCCACTTTAGGGACACCACGCTCTCTGTAATACAATAGGTCTTGCCTTTTCAAAACTTTGACCTGTTGGTATTGTAAAAGACAATGCCTTTTATTATTATAAAAGGCATTACCATTTACAATGCCAATAGCTCAAAATCTCGCAATTACGAGACCTATTGCATTGCAAATGCTTGTTTTATGTGCCAAGACTTCGCAGTCATAAAGATATTACCATTAAAATGCTTTGTGAATAGCAAACAGTCATAAACTTACAGAAAAGTATACGTTTACCATTGTGAATTAGGCCCTTAAGGCAGCAAAAGTTAGAGGTTAAATATGCCATGGTATGCCACAACAATTTTGCGGTATAGCATGGTACATGCCAATGACGAAACAATATACGACTGGCTAAAGAATGCCTTTATAAAAGTAAACAGCAACCACATAATTCACATTACACTTTGGCTATGTTGTGGCTGGTAAGTGTAAATATAGTGTTGTACTGTTTTATAAGTGAATAGAACTGGATGTATCAGAATCTATAAGTGTGTAAAGGTAAGTAAAAGTTGTTTTATTAGTTAACATATTTGATAATAAATTTGTGGAGTACTGTAGTAGTACCATATTGTTTAGACCACAGTGAATTGTGTTCTATGTTTTAATGGAAAATATTGTGAAGTACAGTGTTTTTTGATATTTTTCAATTATTAAAAATATTTTTTTAAGGCACTCTCTACTGCACTATATTTCCCCTTAAAACTCAAAATGCAGAGTAAGTGTGGACTAAAAGGTATTTTGCCCAACCAAAATTAAAATTGTGAAATATAGCTAAGACCACGCAGTGTGCATTCTGGTTTTAAGGGGCATTAGAACATTGGAATGTTGAGAGCTCCATTGAAGACAATGGAATAGCTCCTGTCTTATAAAGGCTGGTATAAGCCATTTGCTCCAACATTCCAATGCTTGTCTATATGTTTCTCTTTTTTAAATTTAGAACATTTTACCCTGAGTGGATGGAATGTTCTAATATTTTTATAGCCCTTCTTCCTTAGGCTATACCGGTTGTTAAATGTCCTTTGCCTCGTTATGGGCCCTGGCCTGTGGCTTGGGCCTATAACTCGGGTCCAGGGCCCTCAACAGTGGGCTATATGGCTATAATATAGTGTTTGACAGTGTTTGTTTAAATTTTACACCTTTTTTTATTTCTTTAATTTTTTTGAGTATAGTGTACTACACTATAATTCCCCTCAAAACCCAAAACAACACTGACTAATTGTAAAAAAAAAATTGTAAAATTGTATAAAATTAAAAAAGCACTGTACTACAGAATTTTTCCCCTTAAATATAATGTAGTAGTGTTTTTTATAATGTTTTACATATTTACTTTTTCTAGTTAAAAAAAATAGAGCGATGATTTGTAGGTAGTACCATGGTACTGTGTAAACTTGAAAAAATAAATAATGTGTATAAAAAGAAAAAATACATTGAGGCACACTATATTTGTGAAATATAGTGTAGTACAGTGTATTTTTTAATTTTTTGTTATTTAGAAAGCCAGCTAAATGTTTCATTCTGGAGTTCAATAATCAATCAATCAAGGAATTTTGAAGCGTGCTACTCACCAGTGAGGGTCTCAAGGCACTGGTCAGTCAAAGAGCCAGGTCTTGAGGGTCTTCCTGAAGATGTGCAGAGGGGGGCATGCCTGATATTGATCGTAAGCTTGTTCTAGGTTTTTTCTGCGATGCGGATGCATGGGGTTTCGTCGAGGGCGTGGCGGCAATCTGAGGTTCCTTTTGGGTGCGTGGAAGGACATTCTTTCGTTGAGATATTGGGGTCTGGTGTTGTGGCAGCATTTGTAGTCGTGGGTGAGTATCTTGAAAGTTACTCTTTCCTCGACGGGGAGCCAGTGGAGGTCTTGCAGGTGTGGAGTGATGTGTTCGTGTCGAGGGATGCCAAGGACGAGACTGGCTGCGGTGTTCTGTATGGTCTGGAGTTTGTGGAGCAGAGACTTATTGATCCCGGCGTAGAGGGCGTTTCCGTAGTCCAACCTGCTGGTTATGAGAGCATGGGTTACGTTCTTCCTTGATTCGGGGAGGGTCCATTTGAAGGTCTTGCGAAGGATGCGGAGGGTGTTAAAACAGGTGGAGGCAACAGCGTAGATCTGGTCATGGAGAGGGAGGAGTTGAGTATGATGCTGAGGTTTCAGGCGTGGTCCGTGGGGGTGGAGGGGTGGCCATAAAAAGTATAGTAAATCTGAGTAAACAAAGTAATACTGACTCACAATCAAGAATTGGCTGAAAGTCTATGCACAGATCCACGAGCCAACCCTGGGGCAGAGCATTCTGATTTTGCTGTTTTCGCATTACATGCCTTACAAAACAATACATATGTTAAGTACAAATAAATATCTTGCAGTCCCCAAATATTAAGATGAGGACAGGATAATCTATGACTCCATCATGTCTTGATAAATGGGAGCATGCTCCTGTGATGGCTCTCATAAGAACTCATTGAATCTAGACATGAATTGAGCCTGCAGGCAATATCTCCCAAAGTAGTGTTATTATATTGCTCCATAAAGTTGAGCTGCCAGTTTCAAGGTTTGGACTTCCATTCAAAAAGTTTGTGCATTCTAGGAATTGGTCCATGTGATTCAGAGCGAGCAGATTAAGTGTCAGATTGCAATGACTTGTAAACTGAATCCTGGGATGTTAGCTATGTCTCAGTAAGAAAATTCTATTTATACCCACAATAGTTCATCTGTTTGTAAGTCAGAACATAATCCTTATATATATATATATGCATATGGATATATATATATATATATATATATTCACTGAAAAAACCATAGGTTTCACACACGTTATAGTTAGGAATTATCATTTACAAAACCTTGCAAATTCACTTAAAAAACCATAGGTTTCACACATGTTATAGTTAGCTGTACATTTCACTCGTAAAAAACCAATGAAATTCCACGTTATAGTTAGATCAGGTAACTATAACTTGCGCGCCCACAATAAACTGCTGATGACGTCACATAGTACATCACTCATGACATGGTCAGTGACATCACTCATGACATCAATGATGACATCTGAAATTACACATTGTGGATTGCGGTCGCGCAAGTTATAGTTACCTGATCTAACTATAACGTGGAATTTCATTGGTTTTTTACGAGTGAAATGTACAGCTAACTATAACATGTGTGAAACCTATGGTTTTTTGAGTGAATTTGCAAGGTTTGGTAAATGATAATTCCTAACTATAACGTGTGTGAAACCTATGGTTTTTTCAGTGAATTTGTACGGTTTTTTAAATGCTAAGTTATGTATTTATTTTTTATTTTTTTTTCTGGTTTTTCACTATGCGCACACCCTTCGCGCACCGTGCGCGCGCTGTGGGCGCTCGGTGCGCTTCGCGCACCGAGCGCCCACGTTGCGCAGTCCATGCCGTGCGCGCCTCGCCTTTTTTTACGCAGTAACATTTGTTTTTTTCTCCCTTGTGGGTCCTTTAATTTATTTAATAAATGTGATTGTTACTTCTTTATTTTTTATTTTTTATTTTTTTTGCCGTGCGCGTACGGTAAGCTTACCGTACGCGTAACACGCGATTTTTTTTAAAAATTATTAAATTTATTTTTCGTACTTTTGGGTCCTTCTTGGACCCCCTGACAAACACTAGGGGGTCTGCAACTCTCTTCGTTGCCCCCGTTTCACGTTCCCCACCTTTGTTTCTCAGTGCGAGAGACAGAAAATGGCGGCCGACACTTCCTGATTTCGACCGATTCGAATGTTTACAGTCATGTAACCACCAATCAGAATTGAGCTCGCGCACGGCACCGTACGCGTACGGTAAGCTTACGGTAAGCGCACGGAGCGCGCTTACAGATATATATATTGATTTAAATGCTATTTTCTCAGGACCTACTGAACAGATTTACACCAGACCTACAAAAGGCACATCCTTGACCTGAGGACTACCTCTCTGCCAAATTTCAAGTAATTCGGTTCAGCCGTTCGGGCTGTAGCTGTGTCTAAAGGTCCTATGGAAAAATGCATGGGGAAAACGCGTTTTGGGACCCCCCTTTTTTCTCAGCCCTCGCTTGACGAATCCCCCCGAGACTTTCAGGGTAGGAGCGGAGCGTAGCGCCCCATTAGTTTTGAAAATGTGGCGAGGATTCGTCGACCGGCGCCAAAGTTATTCCAAATAGAATGTTGCGGATTTCCTATGGAAACACGGTCCTAACTATAACTATCTACTGGCGACCGCCAGTAGATAATATATATATGTATATATGTAGATAGTTATAGTTAAGACCGTGTTTCCATAGGAAATCTGAAAATTCTATTTTGAATAACTTTGGCGCCGGTTGACGAATCCTCGCAAATTTTTCAAAATAGGTGGGGCGCTCCGCTCCGCTCCTACCCTGAAAGTCTCGGGGTGATTAGTCAAGCGGGGGCCGAGAAAAAAGGGGAGTCCCAAAATGCGTTTTCCCCATGCATTTTTCCATAGGGACCTTTAGTCCAAGGCACAGCCCGAACGGCTGAACAGAATTACTTGAAATTTGGCAGAGAGGTAGTCCTCAGGTCAGGGATGTGCCTTTTGAATATCTGGAGTCAATCTGTTCAGTAGTTTCTGAGAAAATTTCAGTTAAAAGTACATATATATCTATAAGCGCGCACCGTGCGCGCATGGTGACGTGCGCGAGCGCAATTCTGATTGGTTGTTAGATGTCAGTAAACATTCGAATCGGTCGAAATCAGGAAGTGTCATCCGCCATTTTGTCTCTCGCAGTCTGAGGCAGTGAAAAACAAAGGTGGAGAACGTGAAAAGGGGGCAGGGTGGACAGTTCCTGACCCCCTAGCCTTTGTCAGGGGGTCACTGAAGGACCCCCAAGGGTGAAAAAAATATTATTTTTTTTTACAAAAAAGCGCGGGATGCGCGCACCGCGCGCGCACGGCACACACAACGCATCGTGGGCGCTCGGTGCGCGAAGCGCACCGAGAGCTCACAGCGCGTGCACGGTGCTCGAAGCGCACCGTGCCGCGCACGGTGAAAAACCTGAAGAAATTTTTTTTTAATAAATACATAACTTAGCATTTAAAAAACCGTACAAATTCACTTAAAAAACCATAGGTTTCACACACGTTATAGTTAGGTATTAGCATTTAAAAAACCTTGCAAATTCACTTAAAAAACCATAGGTTTCACACATGTTATAGTTAGCTGGACACTTCCCTCGTAAAAAAACAATGAAATTCCCCCATTATAGTTAGTGCAGGCAACTATAACTCATGCGACCGCAATCCTCTGCTGATGACGTCAGATATTACATCACTGTATTTAGACACCTATTTACCCATGTCATCTTCCATTAATCTTTAGCTATACATATATTACAAATATTTATTTTTCAGAAAGACACATATGTAATCAGTGATGTAATATCTGGCGTCATCAGCAGAGGATTGCGGTCGCGTGAGTTATAGTTGCCTGCACTAACTATAACAGGGGAATTTCATTGGTTTTTTACGAGGGAAATGTCCAGCTAACTATAACGTGTGAAACCTATGGTTTTTTAAGTGAATATATATATATATATATATATATATATATATATATATATATTCACTGAAAAAAACATAGGTTTCAGGCACGTTATAGTTAGAAATTAGCATTTAAAAAAACTTAGAAATTCACTGAAAAAAACATAGGTTTTAGGGAAAGTTGTAGTTAGTTGGACATTTCACTCGTACAAAACCATAGAAATTCCCCCGTTATAGTTAGTACAGCTAACTATAACTCGCGCCCCCGCAATGCACTGCTGATGACGTCACATATTACTTCACTCATGACATGGTCAGTGACATCACCGATGACATCACTGATTACATCTCAAATGACATCACTGATGACATCACTGATGACATCATCCATGTGATAATTAGATGCAAAAGGGCGCTTTCTGAACCAAGCACTACCTTTTTGCCAAATTTGGTGTAATTCCGTTCAGCAGTTTTGTCTGTAACCGTGTCTAAAGTGTCCTATGGGAAATTGATTTTTTTACCTCTACATGTTTTTATTCCTCCGCAACTACTGAACGGATTTACACCATTTAAAAAAAAGGGCGCATTCTGAAGCAAGCACTACCTTTTTGCCAAATTTTGTGTAATTCCATTCAGCAGTTCGGGCTGTAGCCGTTTCTAAAGTTTCCTATGGGAATTAACATGGAGAAAACACGTTTTGGGACCCCCTTTTTTCTCGGCCCCCGCTTGCCGAATCACCCCGAAACTTTCAAGACAGGAGCTGACCAGAGCACCCCACTAGTTTTGAAAATTTCGGGATGATTCGTCATGCGGCGCCAAAGTTATTGGGTAAACAAAAAACGCTTTTCCTATGGAAACTAGGTCCTAACTATAACTACCTACTGGCGACCTCCAGTAGGTAATATAAATATATATATATATATATATATATATATATATATTCACACATATATTCACTAAAAAAACAAAGGTTGAAGGGACGTTATAGTTGGTTTCAGATTTTACTCACACAAAGCATAGACATTCAGCAGTTATACTTATTTAAAAGAAACTATAACTCATGCCCTAAGGTGACCATATCCCCCTGGAGTCTCATGGGAGCCAGCAGTGGCCCCTAGACACTGGTGAGAGTCACTCGGAAGCTATCACAGCCACATGGAATCCTGCAGGAGTCCATCAGGATTGGGAAAGTAATAAAAAAAAGAGACAGTTTGTGTTCATTGAGGTTGTGGGTGATTGGCCTGCCGATTATGGCTAGGAGCAGGTCCTGGCCTGCAGCCAATCCCACTACGTGTAACCCTTTGCCAAGGGGTAGGCATAGTTTATAAGGTAATTAAATCTTCAATTTGTTTCAAAAACCTTAGAAATTTACTGAGAAAAACAAAGGGTAAGGTGATGCTATAATTAGGTGAAAATGTCACTTTTATATTGTAACATTTTAAACAACAACAAAAACACTGAAAACCATCAGTCATAGTTAATTTAACTAACTATAACTTGCACCCTTGCCTAGATAAACAATTTACATGTACAGTGTTCCCTATGTTGTGTCCAACACAACTCCATGCATCAATACCTAGGAAAGCTAGGAGGATGCATATTGAACAATATCATGCACTTGCCAAGAAATATTGAAAATATTTTAAATCTCTTTGGAAATCAATATTCAGGGCTTTATTTTAAATTCAATCAAGACGGGACAGTGTCCCTGGGCTAAACATCTACCACTCGAAATGTACATTAGTAAATTGTATTAGCATGTAAAGTAAGAAGAATCAAATTTCTCAATGTGGTTTCCCAAATATTATTGTAATGTACACAGTGAGGGTGATTTTATTCTGTGTTTGCCCATTGTCACAAGAGAAACTAAAGTTGCAATAAATTAAGTTTTTTCCACATCATGCAAACAGTTCATAAGGTGTTATTTCATACTGGCTTGTGGATCATGAACTAGGTACAATGTTGGGGATATTACTTTCACTCAGTCCTGCCTAAGACTGCTACATTGTATTTTGGCTCAAGTCAACTTCGGCCTGGTGTACTATTACTATACGCAAACTAGAAATTGGAAATATGCACACCATCTGATGGAGAACATTTTATGATGTGACCTTCGCACTACTAAGTCTCATTGTAAATTGTACATTTGCAGGGGGTTGCAAAACATCACCAAGACTCATCACCTAGACAGAACATACCATTGTAAATTTTAAAATCAACATCAATCAAACCAGAAGAGCCCCCACTGCGGGCCCAGCACCCTGACACTGGAACAGCCTAACAGAGACGGACTGGATGGCCTCTAGACATGAGAACAAACCAGAACCCACTGGCACCCTGTCACGCGACATTGAGAACTTCAACAAGTGGATCACCAACTGTGCTGACACTCTGCCCTCATGAAACAAAGTAACACAGCAAAAACCAGAACATAAGCTAACTGGTACACAGAAGACCTCAAAATGGGCATGCAACACTGCACTGGAACGGAAATGGAGAACTAGCAAAGGGAAGTAGAAAAAGCACCTTCAAAGCCGCCCAGAGAAAGTACCACCAGCTGATCTGAGAAACCAAGAGTAAGGCCATAGTCGAATGAATAAAGGCCAGCTCCAACAGCAGCAAACACACATTCTCAATAGTCAAAGGCATCACCACAACCACAGCTGTCACCGGAAACATCAAGCCATCACAAGATCTGTGCAACAACCTCTCAAACTACTTTTGTAGCAGAAACACAAAAATATACAGCAACGTCCCTCACACAACCGGACCCCGTGGCCCTCTCCTGAAATCTCCAAGTGACAAAGGAGGTCAACACTGTCACCATATGACATACCATTAGTACAGTGGTACCCACAACATTCAGGAAGACCATTCACTTCGGGGCTCCAGAGGACCCCTGCTCCCACCACACTTTTGACAAAGGATCAATCCCTATCAAAAAGGCACTCACCCTACCCTCAATACCTCCAAAAGTACAGCCACCTTCCTCCAACCATGAAAACACACAGCCATCAACTCCCTCCTAAAGAAACCCTTGGCTGACCCTACCAAACTCACAAATCACTGACCAATATCCCTCCTTCTATACCCAGCCAAAGTCCTGGAAAACCCATCAATAAGTGCCTCTCCAACCACCTCAACCAAATACCAGCTTCTCGGCACTACACAATAAGGATTCAGACCCAGCCACAGCATGAAAACCTCCTTTTTAGCAGCCACAGATAGCATCCAGATGATCCTCAACAGAGAGGAAACCACCGCTCTCATCCTTCTATACCTATCAGCAGCCTTCAACACTGTTTCCCATGCCATCCTAATTCAATGACTCCACAAATCAGGCATCTAGGGACTTGCCCTGAAATGGATCTGCTCCTTCGTCAAAAAAAGAACACACACTGTCAACCAGCCCCCTATGCCACTGAAGCAAGAGATCTTATTTGCATAGTCCCACAGTGCTGCTCGTTCGGGCCAACACTCTTCATCTATATGACCCCGCTGATAAACATCAGGGCTGGCCTCACACACCTGGTTCTGAGTAATTGGATACCCTCTTGGGTGATTAGCATGCTATAGAAATACCCATAACAGCATTTCAGGTAGCATCATGCCATATATATTTATTAGTTAGACATGTCACAGTTTGTGATCCACAGTTATTGACTGAGAATACAGTGACTGAGGTATGCAAAGAATATGAGACCTTCATCCCTGTGTTTTCAATTTTTAAATGGAGAAAATTAAAGGGGAAGAGTCTGTTTTAAATGAAAAATGTGAGATTCCACCCTCCCATGCACCCTGGAGTCTCAGATGGGATTCAGTGTTAATGTCCTTTACTGGTTCTCACTTACCTTTTTTACAGACACAGATTTCTTCACAAGGGCACCTTCAGGTCCAAAAAGATCCCTGTCAACTGTGGAATCCCCCACCCCTGTCATCTTCACCCTCTACACGGGGCCACTTGGTGCTCTACTCACTGATAACAGCATCAAGATTGACCAATATGTCAAGCATATACCACTCTGCATGAAACTCTCCCCTGCTTAAGACATCCAACTCCCCAAACATTGTCTTCACATTCTCAAGACCTGAATATCCAGTGCTAATCTGAAGCTCAACCCGACCAAGACAGAATTCTAATAGTAACAAACAGGAAACTTGTTGTGTGCTAATATAAATAATACAGAAGCTCCATAACAGGTTGTAGAAGGAGTTTATTCCAAGAATAGAAAGTCAGCATAGGGATCCCTCCAACAGCATCTCCCATCATCTGCAGTCAGGATGTAACTGACTCACCCTGGAGCTTCATGGACACTAACATTCCAGTCTCCCAGGAAAACATAGACTAGTAATAATACAACATGTACCTAAGCAAGGTTATAACACAATAAGAAGAAACATTACTTTCAAAACACTATTGAATATAAACATAACACCTATACAAACCTGACTCAGTTACACAAACCATGGCAGCTTCTAACCCCTTCTTCCATTAAAAGCCAATTTACTTGGATTAACCCTGCCTGCACACCAACCTCATCTCAAGAAAAAACAGTGCCAAATAGCAAATATGGCTGATACAAGCTCTCTCTTCTAAAAAAGAAAAAAGCAAAATGGTTTCTTCAAGAAAGCAGTATTAGAACTTTGTTTAAGCCTTCATACCCTCACATTGGATGGTGGTTATGCCCTGCTCCATGGCCTCACAGACACTACACTGACACCATTTATATCCTGCACACTTTAACACATGTAATCTAGGGCCCGAATAAATATGATCACATCACCCCTGTCACCTTTATTGGTTCCCCTTGCCAGCCTGCACCATCTTCAAATCCAACTGCATAATTTCCAAAGCCCAGCACCACCCCCTATCATGCAGAAAAGCTTACCACTTCTTGTGAAACTCAGCAGACCAACACCCAGGACATCATCAGACCACAGTCTAAGCACTGTAAGAAAATTAAATAAAGCAGCAGGCCTTTTACATCTATGCACCCAGGACCTGGAAATACAGTTATTTCCATCAGGACAATCCATTAATGCTACCATTTAAGAAAGTTCAAATACATTCCTCTTTAAAGAATACTGCATTACAGTGCATAAACATTCCTAACCTACTACCTCTCCTTTCACTTGTTGACTTTGTGCTTCTCTTTGACCGTGTACCTCACTCACCTGCTTTTTGGCTAAGTTTCTGCTGTAGAAATGCCACATACCTATGTATGCATGTTGCTGCAAGTGGGTTCCATCCATGTAGTCCACCAGGATATTTTGCTTTTGATCTCAGGGTTTTTGGTCCTTTACTGTGGGAGAGTCTCACTATTTGAGTTTCACTCACTATAATTTCATGGTAATTGAACTGAGCGTGTTTGCAACCATTGTCCACCTTTTAAGATATGGCTACTGCAGTGAAGCGAAGATAGTGGGCACTATGCTGATTACCCACAAATATGTGGACATGCATGTGTGTGCATACTGTTTATGAAAGACTACTGTCATGTGCAACCGGTGATTGTAGACTAGTAGCGTGTCTGTGGCAGATTTAATGTGCATAGTAAACCTGTCAAAATGGCCCCTTTTCACAGGCATAATTCTTACTTTTAAATAGTAATACATCATACCTAAACAGACCTTGTGAGCCTATAGGGCAGGGTATGTGGTATTTAAAAGTAGGGCATGTAAAAGTTTACTGTACCACCCTTTCAGTGAAATACACCAAAAGCTATTTTCACTGTGGCAAGGCTGGCTGCTTCCATAAGGAAACACTGAGTCACATCACTATATTTAATAAATGCTAACTTCAGATTGGTATCAGGTAGAGAAATAATACAAGACTCTTTTTTAATAGTTATTCAAAATACTATGTAATGGTCAAATTAAATTTTGTCTATCTATTAAGCTAAAGGCACTTTAAAAAAGTTACAGTTTTCCTGCCTACAACCACTAGAAGTCTTTCTTTAAGAATTCAACTGTCACTTGACAGTTGGGTGGCTCCCCTATACTGAGGTGTGAATTGCTCCCAGGGCGAGGAGAGAGGACCGTGGTTGTGGGGGGGGTGATGTCCTTTTAATGACAATAGGGCCTGGGGCTGTGCCCAACAACTTGATTAGCTTCACGGAGGCCTACCCAGCCACAGATAGATGCAACAGACACCTGGGCTTGCCGCTTCCTTTGCCCACCATAGCCCCTCAGGCACCAGGCCCTGTGGGAGGCGAAGCTGCTCCATAATTGATATAAAGTGACTACAGAGGATGGGCTGCTCATTTCCTTGGCCAAACCTCTAGGTGGGCCCAAGAGCTCTGCACAGAGGAAGAAAGGCTCTGCAATATTGGATTGTCCCAGAATAATGTACGCATAGGTTGGGAGAGGGGAATACGCATGATGAGACATCCTAGGGATGGCCAGGGGTGCCTAGCATCCAGAACCTTCCACCCCCACTTATAAACACCTGCGCAATGGAGAGGCGGAGAACAAGGGAGCGACAGAGATCAAAACCTTGGACTTAGACAGCAAAGACAGCAGAGTAATGAGAGAAGCCACCTGATGCCCTGCTAAGGACATTTACTCCAGACACTTGTTTTCAAATCTCCCTAAGTGCCCCAGTGATGATTTCTCAAGGCAAAGCACTACGCACTTCATATTGTTTTGCACCCTTTCCACTTCCCACCGAAAACGTTTTATTGGTTCTGCTTTTATGCGACACAAACATTAGACATTATAAAAAAAGCATTGGCATAGCCAATAGGTCTCGCTTTTGGGACCTTCTAAGTATTTAGTTATGCAGCACAACTGTTGCGTGGCTAAACACTTATAAGGTCCCAAAGGCGAGACCTATTGTCTATGCCAATGCTTGGTGTGGTTGTGTGTGTGGTTGTGTGTGTGTGTGTGTGTGGTTGTGTGCGTCTATGTGGTTGTGTGTGTGTGTGGATGTGTGTGTGTGGTTGTGTGGTTGTGTGTGTCTGTGGTTGTGTGTGTGTGGTTGTGTGTGTGTGGTTGTGTGTGTGGTTGTGGGTGTGGGTGTGGGTGGTTGTGTGGTTGTGGGTGTGTGGTTGTGTGTGTGGTTGTGTGTGTGTGGTTGTGGTTGTGTGTGGTGGTGTGTGTTGTGGTTGTGTGTGTGGTTGTGTGTGTGGTTGTGTGTGTGTGGTTGTGTGTGTGTGTGGTTGTGTGTGTGGTTGAGGTTGTGTGTGTGTGGTTGTGTGCGTGGTCATGTGTGGTTGTGTGTGTGTGGTTGTGTGTGTGGTTGTGTATGTGGTTGTGTGTGTGTTTGTGTGTGTGGGTGGTTGTATGTGTGGTTGTGTGTGTGGTTGTGTGTGTGTGTTTGGTTTTTTGTGAGTGGTTTTGTGTGTGGTTGTGTGTGTGGTTGTGTGTGTGGTTGTGTGTGTGGTTGTGTGTGTGTGGTTGTGTGTGTGTGGTTGTGTGTGTGTGGTTGTGGGTGTGGTTGGGTGTGGTAGTGGGTGTGGTTGTGTGTGTGCTTGTGTGTGTGTGATTGTGTGTGTGGTTGTGTGTGTGTGGTTGTGGTTGTGTGTGTGGTTGTGTGTGTGTGGTTGTGTGTATGGTTGTGTGTGTTTGTGTGTGTGGTTGGGTGTGTGTATGGTTGTCTGTGTGGTTGTGTGTGTGTGGTTGTGTGTGTGTGTGGTTGTGTGTGTGTGTGTGTGTGTGGTTGGGCTTGTGTGTGTGTGTGGTTGTGGGCATGGTTGTGTGGTTGTACATGTGTGTGGTTGTGTGTGTGGTTGTGTGGTTGTGTGTGTGTGGTTGTGGTTGTGTGTGTGTGTGGGTGGGGTTGTGTGTGTGTGTGTTTGTGTGTATGGGTGTGGTTGTGTGTGTGTGTGTGTGCGGTTGTGTGTGTGTGTGTGTGGTTGTATGTGTGGTTGTGTGTGTTTGTGGTTGTGTGTGTGTGGTTGTGGTTGTGTGTGTGTGTGTGGTTGTGTGGTTGTGTGTGTGGTTGTGCGTGTAGTTGTGGTTGTGCATGTGGTTGTGGTTGTGTGTGTGGTTGTGTGTGTGACAGTAATACTAAAAGCATCTCAAAATAAAAGAACACAAACATTGAGTTTGTGGAAAGAGAAAGCACGTTGCAAGTAAAACAGGCGCAGCAAAGCATTAACACAACAACAAAACAAACAAGATCACTTAGCGAAGACTGAGTGCTGATAATGGATACACACAGCCCATCATCTTAAGAGTTCGATTGCAGCCAATGTGCACTCAAACCTGCCCCCTCCTTGTGAGTTGCACCCCATATTTCATGAGTTGTAACTACTGCACCCACCATAGCGCTTTGAGATCTAAAGCGCTACATAGGTCTAATCGATTAACCAGTCGCCAACATGCTGTGCTTTTAAAGAGAATGTGCCAAAAGTTCCCAGCTTCCTCATCATGTCCTCATGAAAGCACCAACGAAAGGACTCCCTGAATGGTGCATCGGACATGAAGCAGCCGCTGTGATCAGAAATAAACACTGTGAACGTTGTCCAGTTTCACAGTAACATTTCCTTAATGTTCTTTAAGTCACAAAACAGTAATACTAAAAGCATCTCAAAATAAAGGAACACACACATCGAGTTTGTGGAAAGAGAAAGCACAATGTAAGTCAAACGGGCGCAGCAAAGCATTAACACAACATGTTCTTTGATGTTCTTTGAACGAGAACATCAAAGGGGCGCTGCGAAAGTGATCGCGGGCGAAAGTGAAAGTGATCGCGGGCGCTTAATGAGCATGACGAGGTTTGCCAGCCTCTGCTCCTAAGCGTGCGCCCGCGCACATGCACTGTAGCTCTAGGCTGGCCATGGTAGCATTTTTTTGAGCCCTCACAAAAAGTCTCGCCAGAGCAGTGCATGCGCTGGGTCAGGCGAGACCTAAAAAGCCATTATTTTCCAGCAACTGGGTATCTCGCAGGTATATTATGCAGTGATTAATTTTATTAAATGCTTGCTGACAGCTCTGAAGAGATACTGATATGGCGCAGTCTACTCTTGTTAGGTGGCCTGTTTCTCATGCTTGCTTGTTAGAAGCTTTTATTATTGTCAATTAAATTCAGGGCAGTATTGACTTGCGCAAAGTGTTTTTAAGAATGTCCTCCGGATATATTTTTATCTTTTTATCAGCTTTTTAGTTACGTGCTTATTTATGCCTTGTTTGCTGTTGTGTACTTTTATGGCTATCTTCTTTTTTCTTTAGCCGAATAAAGTTGATTTGATTAATTGATTTATTGATTGACTCAAGCTGACCCACCAGGACTAGATGGGCTTTTCCAGGAACAGTGGCGCTGGCCCCATTATTCACCCCGAGGACCAGATGGGGGAAGATCTGAACTCCACTGCCACCCCAAGTACTCTGCACGATAGACAGAATGCTCTGGGACTTGAGAGTACAGGCTGGCTGGTAGTGGAGGGGCTGTGCAAGAAGTCTGGGGCAGGTAGCCAGTAGGACCAGCTCTCCACAAAATGCGCCAGGAGGTCTGTTGAAAATGCTCCTGGTGGCCAAAGCGCACTACAGGGTATAATATGAGCCCAGGATGGGCAAAATCAGCACAACGGGACCCGAGATATACACCTTGAAGTATTTCCCATTTTAACATGCACTTAGAAAGAAGAGTATGGCGCTCCACTACACCTCTTTTAAATCCCCCAGTGGTGGGGACTCCCTCCGTGAGCCATCCTTTGACCCTGAGACACCATGCCCCAGGGCCTCATGCAAAAAGAAGCAGAGGTAGGCCAGTGCAAGCAAACATGGTCCTGGGCCCCCATTCCCGGGACCTAGAAGGAAAATGTTGTCAGCAGGGTGCTCACCCACCACCCACACCAATGCCTGGGAGGTGGATGCACCCCACTCTGAATTCTCCAGCTCGAACTCCATGCAGCAAGTAGGAACAACTCATTCTGCTCCCACCCACTGTGCACAACGTGGGTTGGATCACAACATAGATGCCAGGGAGATAGCGGGAAATGGCAGTGTTGCAGTGACCTGTGGCTTCCCACATGGCACCCAACATGAGTGGATGCTTTGTGGTGCCCCAGGGTGCTCAGTATTTCAAAGCACTCCCTGGACTTCAGCTTTTGGTGTAAAGCTTAGGAGTGCACAGACTCCTAGTGGTTGGTCCTACGGTTACATTCTGTGGTCCAAGGAATATAAAAAGAAGTCTCTGACATGTTTGTGATTATTTTTCAAATGCTTTATTTCAAACACTTTATTGACAATGATGATTATTGAACATTGCAATGAACACATTTACACATGATTCCATTGGGATTAATGGTCACATCAAACTTGTTAATATTGCTTTATAAATCAATGCGGTGAACCTTTGACAAAGCCAATAGGTGTGTATTATATACGGGGTGATCGCTGGCTAAAGCCAATAGGCCTCCTTCATTTAAAATTGCACCCCTTTATATTGTGGTGTTGCATCTGGTGAAGGTGGGGAATATAGGTATTATCGGGTCCATTACCCACTAGGGGACAAATGTGGTCTGATGGTACCACCAAAGATATTTTCATCTACTTGCTGTATATATTTGGTATTCATTGTGTAGCATCTAGTAATGTATCTGTAATACGTGTACTTTTCCTTTTTTTAAAAAAGCATTGACTGATCAATGATTTATTTAGTGTTGTTAATGTGCGCCAGCAAATTGGGATTGCTAGCCCACACCACCTGCCCTGGGTAGGCCTATATTCATTGGAACAGACCAAAACTTTAACCATGTGAAGACCTTTTTGAGACCATGTTGACTTCATATGGTCCATATGTTGACCAGTTCCTGGTTCCTGGTATGGGTGACAGACCAAACCACATGAGTGGGGTTCAATTTATTTTTGGATGTGTGCGAATGTTGGATGGTAGAAATGTTGTGGTGTGACATGGATTCCAGAACTTTTCCTTAAAGAAATGTGAGAAAATGCTATGCTTTTAGACAATCTTTGACTTTTACAGGCATTCTGGGTAAGAAAACATAGTAGTACCAACACAAGTTGCATCACCTTGGTCTCCCCTGGGTGTCTAGAAATGTCTGGTTTTTTTTAGGTTTTCCAGAGTTGGAGCTATGTTCAGGCCAAAATACCACAGCTATCCACATTGCCAGAATGGGTCAACTTGCAAAGCAAAATCTTAAGGTTTCTATGTTGGCTTTTGGGGTTTTTCTGTCGCAGACGATGAGTCCAGTAACACAAATAGGATGCCGTTTTTATCAGGAGAAATGTGGGGATGTTGGGTGGTAGGACTATTGTGGATCACTGCTGATTCCAGAGCTTTCCCTTTCAGAAATGTGAAGAAAATCTACGATTTTAAAAACAGTTTGATGTTTTCTGGGCATTCTTGGTAGAAAAATCTGGAGAGATCCACACAAGCCACACCACCCTGGACTCCCCTCTGTGTGTATAGATTTCAGAAATGTCTGGGTCTGATAAGATTCCCTTAATGCCAGCTAGGTTTGTGATTGAATATCACAGCTACCCACATTACTAGAATGGGTTGATTTACAAGGCAACATTTTGATGTTTCTTTATTGTGTTTTGCGGCATTTCCTGTTGTGGGTGATACACCCAGACTCAGAAGTGGGTTACTGTTTTTATCAGGAGAAGAGCATGAATGCTGGGTGAGAGGAATTTTGGATCCCCACATAGTCTGGAACTTTACCATATAGAAATGTGAGCAAAATCCATGATTTTAAACAAAGTTTGATGCTTGTAGTGAATTCTGGCTAATGGAACGTAGTGGAGTCCATGCAAGTTTCATCACCTTGAACTCCTGTTGGTTTCTAGTTTTCAGAAAGGTCTGGGTTTGGTAGGTTTCCCTTGGTGGTGGCCGAGCCTGGTTCCAAATACCACAGCTATCCAAATCACCAGAACAAACACATTCTACAAAATGCCCTCTGAAACACGATAGTATGGGCAACTCCAAATTCAAAGTTGTACAACTAACCACTGTTCTTAAGATCGGTGTCTTTGGAAGGGGTACACAGAATTGGTGGAATTTGGTGATGCTGCGTTACTCTTGTAACACAGAGTTCTGGTTAAAGTCTTTGAGCTTTTTCCCACAAGGCTCCACAAATGCGAGCGTGAGCAAGATCTGGCATTCCCTAGCGTTATTATCTAATGCGGGTGGTAGTGTGCGGTCACGGTTAAAGAGGTGCTTCTCGAGTAGATTTGCTGCCACTCAAGTAGATTTTCTATTCCAGTGGCAGCAAAAGAAACTCAGATGGCCGTGTACCTTTGCGCACCGCATGCAACGCGAGCTGTGCAAAGTGCATATTTTCCACGCACTGGCAGAACTCTGTGGAATCTTGCACAGTTTTTATGTAACTCCATGGAATTCCACGGTGTGAAACCCAAACATAGTCTTTGGTGCATTTAAAAAATCCATTGGCTTCCTTCACAGCCATTCTTCCTTCTGCAGATTCTATCATGAAAAATTGCTGCATAGTTGTTACACACTCAATAATGATTGTACGCTACAGCTCAATTGGTGGCTATGGACATTGCATGTTTCTTTGGACAACTACAAACATGGAGGGCCTGGTTAAGATCTTGGTGGACAGGTTCCTCTGTCACAACAGTAAGGGATATCTCATCCACCAAAATATAAATCCCATAGGGTATCATGGTATGTAGGTTATGATGGAGTAACATGTCTGCCAAGATGAAAAACAGGACCTATATATCCCTGCGTACAGAGGGGTCTGATGGATGTAATGATATATAGTGGTAAATCAGCTCACAAGACAAAAAATTATAAATAAAAACATGTCTCCTATTTGTATTTTTTACCTATATACTTTCATTATTAAGTCAAGTCGACCAGACATCACAGCTGTCTGGTTAAAAATTAGCTATTATCATCTTCCCAAGAATGTCCAGTGTGCCTAAATCACACCCATTGCTTACCATTGACTGGCCTTACTGTCACTCTTATTTGCTTGCTTCTTATTCGATGGCTTGCCTTATTCACCTTTTGTTAGTCCCTCTTCTAGAGCACAGTCTTTTTACGAATCACTTTTAGGGAATCGCTTTTCTTTCTTTATGCTTAAGCATTCCATCAGAGTGCATGTGCTTTCTAGCTGTCTATTTGGTGTGCTTCTATCTCCCCCTGTTGGTATTGCTTTCTCTCCTCCATGTGCTTGTTTGCCCCACGTCTGTGTTGCTGTGTCTCACTCGTGCTTCTTCCTTAAGATATTCTCTCCCTCCTATGCTTTTCTTAATCTTCCTTGATGCTCCCTCTCTTGAGTGTGCTTCCCTTCCTCCTCCTCTTTGCTACTCAGACTGTATCAGCATGTTCCTATTTGAAAATAAATTGGGGGGGAGGACCGGGAAACAAATAGCTGCGTGCCCTTATGCATTCTAAATAAAAGTGCTTTCGAACTATTTCATTTTGATCTTTATTTATGGATCCATCTCAGATCAGTAATTGTAAAAATGGTACCGACATCGCGTACATACGTCATGAAGCATATATGCGTGCCTTAAAAAATGACGTGACGACCAGCTGCTGCATCATCGCTTCTTTTTTCCCTTTGTTGATTCATGCTATGCAACGTGAACAAAATGCATTGGCTGAGACAATGGGTCTCAAAGACAAGACCTATTTGCTTTACTAGTGCTTGTTTATGTTTTTTATTTCGCAGATAACGTTTCTTTGGAAAAATAATGGGCAATCTACACAAATGACCTCCATCTGACTTCTAAAGGTTTTCTATTTTTCTGAAATATATTGCTTTCCGGGTTCACTTATGACTGTTACATTTGTGTCCACATAATACTGCGTGTAGGCTGCAACTACAAAAAAATAGGGAAAATGTACTGCCTTTTAGAAAAATGCAAAGCCATGCTTATTTAAAAAATATTTTTAAAAATGTCTTAGCATATAAGCCTCAGCAGTAAAGGGGTTCAGCTGATACTCACATAGAGGCCAGTTGGAAATGGTTATTACCAACAAGTGTGACAGTATCCATCTCATACTTCTGCATCACTGAAAAGCTTAATCTAAGCATCACGTCAGCATCCCTCTGGCCTGTCGCTTGATGCCCAAAGTTTCCTCCTTAGTTCACATGAAAAACACACACTTTCCCCCACAGGCATTTCAGGGCCAAACCAGTGATATTAATGCACTACATAAATAATAAAGTACAATACTGTTGTATTCAGTTTACATATTCTGATTTGATGTTCTGTTTGACCATTAAGGCACTAATAACAAGTTCAGAACAATGGGCCAGATGTACAAAAGTTTTTTGAGGTCGCAATCTGCCCAATTTGCTGAATCGGGCCATTTGCGACTGCAAATCAGCATTTTTTTAATGTACAAAAGGCAAAATGTTATTTAGTAACTTGTTAACGAATTTTGATTAGGATTTGTGGTTTGG
Source organism: Triturus cristatus (assembly GCF_964204655.1). Classification (NCBI taxonomy): domain Eukaryota; kingdom Metazoa; phylum Chordata; class Amphibia; order Caudata; family Salamandridae; genus Triturus; species Triturus cristatus. The sequence continues at coordinate 942,592,128 of NC_140593.1, forward strand.
TATTTGGAATGAGCGTGTTTGGGGTATCCCCTTAAATAACGAATCACAGTAGAATTTATTAATGTTTTGCGACCAAATTCTGGTTGCAAAACAATGACAAATTATCAGCAATTCAAAAATGGTGGTAACCCAGTCGCAAATGGGAAAGGGTCCCCAGGGAACCCCTTCCACTTTGAGAATATTCAAAATAATATTTTGTAAGAGCAGACAGTGATCTTATTTTCTTTTTTAAAAATGCATCCTGTTTTATTTTGAGGAAAATGGGTTCCATTTAAAAAAAAATATTGCTTTATTGAAAACCAATCACAGACATGGTGGTCTGCTGACCCCAGCCGGCTACTGTCCCTGTGAAGGCGGCGATTCCTAATTGGTCGCAAATTGAGACCTACCTTATTAATATTCATGATGTAGGTTGATCTGCATAAGGGAGGTGAATCATTATTTGGGAATTTGAAAATCCATACATTAAGATTCAGAGGTAATCACAAATAGGAAATTGGTATTCCTAATGGTTGTACATCTGGACCTAAATTTCAAACAGACGTTTACACAAGCTGTGCCACCACCCCACCATGTTCTGCAAAACTTGCAAATAAAATAGCATCCAAAAAGCCACAACTAGGCGATGATGTCACAGATGACATGCGGCCATTTGTCTGCTGTGCACTGGCAGAGCTTTAGTCAAAATATTTCTCTAAAATGGTGTCGTTTTGGTAAGTTCACTTAGCTCTTTTACAACTCAAGTCTGAGATTGAGTCCTTAGATTATCTACCGTGTGAGCAGTCCAGATACCTAGCAAATGGGAAAGCCTATATGTAGAGCTTAAATGCCATTCATGAAAATGAAAAACAGCTTGTGCAGGCAGCTGCATACGGGAGGCAATAACACGGGGCTTACTTTGCTAATCCTTCCCTTTGGCAGATAAAAGGACCTTAATTCGTCGGCATGATGTCAACCATGGCTTTGTAATTCGCTGGCTTCCTGTAACCACTTTAAATTGCATTGAGAGGCGGTCCTGACCACACAGAGGGAAAAACATGCAACTCAGTCCAGGCTTAAAATTTTATGCCGCTGATTGTGACTGCAGTGGAGTACTGTGGTGGCAGCATCACCCTGTGATTCAGCCCTCTTGGTCTTAAAGCGGAATTTTTCCAACTACTGATCGCTGTTGCGACAAATGCAACCCAGTTCAAATACAACTTGATTAGAATCTGCTAAAGTGTTTCTTTGTTCACAATAAAGCCCGAAAACAAAGCCTTCTTCAGTGACATTGGCAGCCCAGATTAGTGGATTGGAAGTGGAGAAATTAAAGTACTGTACCTTTTTGAGCTGGCCATGCCAACCAGAGCTAATAGTGCTATGCCTGATTTATGCTACCATATGCCCGAACTATGCTGTGCTGCAGTGAATGTTTTCTTGAGCCTGTATAACAACGGTGGACATTGATTCTCGCCAAATCATCTCGGACTTTCGTTCCCTCTCCATGAGAGAGTAGTGGTAGCTAGAAAAAAATCATACCCTGAAGGCCCTCATTATGAGTGGTGTGGTGTCTGAGCTGATATTTAGTGGACCTGACAAAACCTGACTCAGCTGGGTTTGACTTTATCCAGCCCAATAAATAACTCCCAATCATAAGTTTGTCCCCAATACCAGGAGTTATTACCGCACATATCACATTTAACCGAGCCACTGGTAAAGAGTATCCTAGCGAACATCAACCCTTCTAAACCAATCTCACCCATTGCTAATAAGATATGCAACAAATACGCACAGAGATCTGCTGTCAGTCACTGCGACTGGATATGTTCAAGCATCCTAAACTCTTGCTATGCAGTAATTGTTTGTATCAGGGATAACTAGGAAATCCATCAACGACTTGCTGAAGGGGGGGCGCTGGAGTTTGTAATAGTATAATTTACAGTAGGGAAGGTTTTGGATTGAAAATCCAACAAATCCGACACCTTCTGCGCCCTACAGCAAGTCATTGTAACGACTTGCATTGTAATGGCATGCGATGTAACAACGCTTCGTTGTATCGACTTGCGTTGTAATGGCATGCGTTGTAAACAATGCATTGTAAACGTTATTTACTGTATAGTTCTATGGGTACAAGTGTTACAAAGTAATATGTCAGTGCTTGTGGGTGTTGGGGACTAATCAAGGAGGGGAGCAGTTAAGTAGAAAAGAAATAGTGAGAGAAGTAATGCCCAGTAGTTAAAGTCCAGCAAACATTAAGAGCCTTATTTACAAAAAAATTGGCGTAAGGCAGTGCCACAAGTCTTTTTGATGCGCTGCCCTATGCCAATTTGAAAGGGCAGGAATGCGTTGTATTTCAGAGATACAGTGTATTCCTGTCCTTTTAGCTGGTGCTCAATTTGGCGCCTAGCGCCAACGTAGGCTCCCTTGCACCATGGTGCAAGCATGTCTGCATGGTTGGCAGGATTGTTTTTGTGCTGGAAGGGGCACCTTCCTGCACAAAAACAATCCAAAGAGGCTTTTTCCTCTTTCTAGGTGTGCTGCAGAATTCAACACACATGTAAAGAGGGAAAAAGAAGGAGAAATGAAAACATTTCTCCGTGTTAAACCAGTTCTGTAGAGGCATAAGGTTTTGGTGCTGTCCCTAGTTTACGTGAGTTTGTAAATCTGGGGCAGCATCAAAATCCATGGGTGTTTTGCAGGAACACCCACCGCAACGCCCATGGAATGCCTCCTTGATGCAGACTAAGACAAGGCAGCTCTTGGTGCTGCCTTGCCCGACTCTATATCTATGAGACCAAGCAAAGCCAATTAGGGTGGCTTTGCTTCATCTCATAGGTATGATTGAGAGGCCCAGTGGTGGCTGGCAGGAAACGGGGGTGGTGGGATAAAAAAAAAACCTCACCTATTCGGCCGGCCGTGTCTCTCCTCTGCTTCCCAGCCGACGTCCCAGAACAGAAGCAGGAACTGGAAGCACACACAGGCTCCCTCCCATACACCAATCACAACTCTGCAATGCAGTGTTGTGATTAATCTGAGTGCCATGGCTAGGTGTTCCAACGGGGAATGGGAGCCTGGCATTGTTCCTCACCAGGCTGTGTACTGCAACCTGGGGGGAACATGCAGAGTGTGCATGACTGTTTGGCCGGCCCAAGACAGCCGGCCAAACAGTCATGCACACTTAGAGTGTGCCCACCACTCCTCCCCCCTGTGATGGTGTGCATGACTGTTTGGCTGGCCCAAGACAGCCGGCCAAACAGTCATGCACACTTAGAGTGTGCCCACCACTCCTCCCCCCTGTGAAGGTGTGCATGACTGTTTGGCTGGCCCAAGACAGCCGGCCAAACAGTCATGCACACTTAGAGTGTGCCCACCACTCCTTCCCCTGTGATGGTGTGCATGACTGTTTGGCTGGCCCAAGACAGCCGGCCAAACAGTCATGCACACTTAGAGTGTGCTCACCACTCCTCCCCCCTGTGAAGGTGTGCATGACTGTTTGGCTGGCCCAAGACAGCCGGCCAAACAGTCATGCACACTTAGAGTGTGCCCACCACTCCTTCCCCTGTGATGGTGTGCATGACTGTTTGGCTGGCCCAAGACAGCCGGCCAAACAGTCATGCACACTTAGAGTGTGCCCACCACTCCTTCCCCTGTGATGGTGTGCATGACTGTTTGGCTGGCCCAAGACAGCCGGCCAAACAGTCATGCACACTTAGAGTGTGCCCACCACTCCTCCCCCCTGTGATGGTGTGCATGACTGTTTGGCCGGCCCAAGACAGCCGGCCAAACAGTCATGCACACTTAGAGTGTGCCCACCACTCCTCCCCCTGTGATGGTGTGCATGACTGTTTGGCCGGCCCAAGACAGCCGGCCAAACAGTCATGCACACTTAGAGTGTGCTCACCACTCCTCCCCCCTGTGAAGGTGTGCATGACTGTTTGGCCGGCCCAAGACAGCCGGCCAAACAGTCATGCACACTTAGAGTGTGCCCACCACTCCTCCCCCCTGTGACCCCAGCCCCGCTCTGCCCTAACCTAGCTCAGCAGCTGCCAAAAATGAAATGTTAATAAGAAAGTTATCATTTTTTTCCCCACTTCTTTTAAAGCAGTGGGGCGACACTCCTCTGCCTTAGCGGTGGAGCCGCCCTTGGAGAGACCTACACCAAAGCATCAAAAAAGCTACGCTCCGGCCCTGCAGGCCTCTTGCAAATAGGCCTCTTAGTGTACTATCCGGCGTTATTCAGTCACTGCTCTCTGCTGGACGGGCCTGCAGTTGAAAACGGGCCCATTTTTCGGGCCTATTGTGATTTTCGATCGTGTTCCTTTGCTTCTAGGACTGGTTTGAGAGAACTCCATGTTCTGCAGTGAGATGTTCCCGTGCTTTAGCTCCTTGACTGGCTATGGGTTCTTGCTGCGTGAAAAAAGTTTGAATCCAAGAAACGAAAATGTGGGGTTAACTAAATAATTACGGTGTAAAAGTAATCCAAGGATATTTAGCATTTACTTTGTTTTCTGTTGTGAAAGCTAACGTTCCTGCCTGATGCTCCGTGCCCTTTTCTATGAAGGTGATGTACTACTGCCGAGGGAATGCGGTAATTAAGTGTAATTACAGATTCCATAAATGTCTGTATGTCTCCCGGGGTTGTCGCCTGCCCTTTGCTGGTATTCGCAAAGACCAGGCAGGCTTCCTCGCACGTACTGACTTGTCACTTCTCCTCTTTCCTCGGGCCCTCTGTAATGACTTTCTGTCATGACCCATCCTGAAAAAAATACAAAAGGCCAGCAAAAGGAACGTGGATACTTAGTTACTTAATCTATTTCATGGCAAAAATGTGTACACTGAATATGTCTGTCAGATTAGAGGTGTGTGACCTCTCTGTGACCTCCACACGCGCTGTGTGTATCCTCCTTGAGAACACCAGATGGCACAATGCCACACATCTCCTCTTGCCACCATGAAAAATGTAGGACGCTTACCCCAGTATTGGGCCGTACATTTTTTTCGAGGGTCACCGGAATAGCCAAAATATCCAATATTCATGGGGGACTAAGGGTATTGTTTTCTACATGGAGAACATGTATTTCCCCTCCTACATAAATTTACCCCTGTGTTTTTGCACCAAACGTTCATGTTATAAAACGAAATCCTTTTAATTAAAGGGTGCCCTAGATGGGAAAAAAGTTGAATATTTTAAAACAAAAAAACCTCCTATTAGTTTCCTCCATCCAAATGGGGACTGACTAGTCGATTTTGGTGCTTTGTGCCCCAACATCTGCATGTCCTAGGGTTTACTGAGAACTGGTTCTACAGGTTTGACCTGCCTGAATATAACGCCAGGGGTAGGTTTACGGGACATGGTAACTACCTGGTGGGGTGAACCTCTACAAACTTATAATTGCAACCCTTATGCAAACTTGTGTGTGCGCATGGGCCATAGTTCACTGGGCTACTTGTAATAGGGGCATATGGTGAGCAGGGCTGAACTGGGAACAGCAACCAGCCCTGGCAGATTGCTGCTTGACCGACCCTGGAAGCGGCCCAGTGGGGGTAGGGGTGCTAGTAAAAAGCACCGCTCCCGCTTTTGTTACAGGGGACCGATATTGCCGCACTGCTGCCAAGCCGGCCACTGTGACAAAACGGCCACCCATGGCCAGGAAACCGGTCCCCACCCCTCGGGCTCACTGGCGAAACGCCTGGTGCCCGCTACGGCCAGTCTGGCCCTGATTGTGAGCAAGGTTCAATGGGAGCAGGTTGGTGTAACAGAGTAGGGCAATAAATGAAAGGGCGAGGTGTTTTTGTTGGCACTGGCGCTGGAGCAAACCCATGGCAGCACAAGAAGAAAGCAGCAGGAAATCATGGCCGGAAATCACAAGGTGGCACAGTGGGCAATGGTTGCGTGCAATGTAAACTAATCACTTCATGGTGCTGTCATGCTTTGCAGATAAGGAACAATAGGCAAAGGCAGGTAATATGATTCCAGGCCTTAAGTTTCAAAAGTTTGCATTGCTATGCATAACCTGTTCCAATGTACATATTTACCATCATCTTCAGAATGAAGCAGCCCCCACCACTCACTAGCTCGGGATGACTCACCTCATATCCTAGCACTGCGCCGTGATCACATCACATATATACCTATTGCACACATGACCTACACACTCACAAACAAGCCATTTCTGCTTTCTTGCTCTTAAGAACAGACATCTTCCCACATGTCCTGCCCAGCTCCAATACAACGGTTTTCAGAGCCGCGGACTAAATACCAACTCGCTTTTTGGGCGCTGTCTTATGAGCATCAATGACATTTATGTGACCATTGTTGCAGTCTGTCATATCTTGGGGCATCTTGTGGTAGCACAAGTTTGCTACTTAGTAGTAAATGTGGGAAGGAACAGGGGGAGCGGCTGGAAAAAGGACCATACTTCCTGCTACATAGGAGGGTTTAGGGAGGAGTAAGGAGGGAGTTAGGAAGGATGTTCGGAACGGACCCAGTGAGACACACGCACCCGTCCACAAAGGAGTAAGCCCAATGTTATTCGCAAATCAGCTTCCAAAGCTACTACTGCCAAAGAAAGGTTCCAAAAAAGGAGTACGTTCCTCCAGCTCAGAGCTACTGTGGATCCAGCACCTCACATAGTCAGCCAATGGTCCCATAGATAATAATCGAAGTAGGGGCTTAAAATAAAACCACTGAGGAAATCATGTTAAAGAAAAGAAAATAATTTAAATAGTTAAGCATAAAAATGCATGTAATTTGATGTTAAAGAAAAGTGATGTATCGAATTAGCTCAATTATATTTTAGTTTAAAAAAGTACTAAAGTTACTCAAAGGTGTAAAAGTAAACTTACACAAGTAAATTGCTCACCAGGGTAAGGTGCCTTTGTGAATGGCCTCCAACAGGGTACAGTACATAATGTCTGCACCTGGGCAACTTATGACACTACACAGGCAAATGTATTTCAGTCCCTGGAATGTTATGGGTATATAAAATATATTAGTAGTACTGGACATATTATAGCAACATCTGCTACATAGTAGAAGTACATGTGCAATAAATTGCCCCTAGTTCACATTTCCTTTAGAATATAGGCCCAGTTTTCGCTTGGGCTGGCTTTGTACCTCAATGAAGTGCATTCAAGGACAGGGGGTCTGAGGTAGTGTAAGAGGGCAGTGGTAGCTGGCGGGGGTGCCCCTTTTATTGTAATCTTTTAATGGAGGTGCAGCCTCTCTTCAAACGAGGAAAGGGGCACCAGGGGGAAAAAAACACTTTACACAGGTGGATTTAAATTCCACACAATGAATAGTCCTTAAGAGGAGACTAAACAGCATCCAGATCAAGGGCTATCTACACATCTATACTATGCTGACTTAATATCCACCAACCATTAGGGACGTAGGAGATCTATATGTCTAAGGAGACCAAATCCTGCAGGTGAGGATGCGAGATCATCAGGTCTGCAAGAGGTGGAAACCTTCATTTCAACATGTAGGCTGTCGCGCCACAGAGAGCTGATTGCTGTAAGCAGTGGAATCACAAATTAGAGCATCGCCGGTATTAGCGTGGGCGTGACGTCAGACATTGTGTACAAAGAAGGGTCAGGTTATTTTGAGTATTTCAAGTTCAACCCTGTCCGTCAAAAAATGTATGTTTTAAAAAAAAAAATCAAAAAGAGAAGTGAGCGGTTGTGCCATAGCCTTGACTCCAGGATAATATTTTAGATAAAAATACTTAAAAATGAAACTTGACATGAACTACGTACGGCGCGCCATGCGTGAGTGTCCAAGGGCTGAATTTATCCCTTGCACGAATTTTATCGAATGGCACGTGCTGACCTTTAACCCCTCTCGTTCAGCTCTGCGGAAAACTTTTTTACGTGATGCTCCTTTCCCTTCGTTCCTATACTCATGAGACTAGAAACATTTATCGCCGACACCACCGCGATGGCCAGGTGCCAGCTATTAAGCATCATGAAGCTCCTCCCACACCTCCCAATTAGCGCTGCTAAGTACCTCGTTAACTCTCTTGTCTCGAGCAGATTAGATTACAACAGAACTTGATAAATATTCATTCTTGCTCGTCGATAAAATGCTCATATTTTACACATGTACCATCTCACTCCACCACCACGGGCGTAGCTATCAATAGTGCAGCGTGTGCAGTGGCACCGGGGCCCAGGGATGTTAGAGGCCCACTTCAGCTATGTAGCAACTGTTTTGACTACCAAAGCAGGGGATGGGACTCAGTTTCCCTCCTTTCCATTGACTAAAATAGTGAAAGCCTCTTGTCAATGCTCAAAACAATTCACTTCATGCAACCTCCCGGAGTTACTACTATAACATCAGGTGACATCTCTTCTCGGGATGTGCATTCTGTCCATATTCATTTTTTATCAGCGGTGTAGCCGCATTTCCACTAAATCAGTGCTTAGTTTATAAAAAAAAAAACATAAATGCCAGGGCTGTCGTCTGGAGGCCACTGAAGCTTCCACCGCACATTCTCCCCGCCATGCTGCCAATGATAGTAACAACACAACTACTAACCATCACACTCCTACAAGTGGGACAATTCGGACTACTTCAGGCCTCCAAAGCCCTTAGAATGGCTTGGATTGCTGGTAATTGTCATTTTTAATGTATATTGAAAGAGTAATTACATGTTTTTATGGTGTTCTCGAAATTAGCCACACAGCACCACCTTCTGGCAGACTGTTTCAAGCGCTGGTGTTCACAAGTAAGTGCAGGTGCTGAGCAGCGGAAGCCACCGGCTCAAATTAAGCACTGCACTAAATCTACCTACCCAGCTCTTTTCACTGGATGTTACTTTTCTGAAGGCACCCTTCCCACTGGCTTTTAAGAGTGGGCTCATTATCCTGCTGTAAGGGCATTTCTATTTGAAAGGATATATTTCTTTTTAGATGAAAAAAATGGTTAATGAATAAATATCTTAAGCAAACCTATTTTTATTTATTTGATTTGTTAAACATGTGCAATCCTGGACGCTTGATGGCTTATACAGCAAAGGTGCGGCCACCAGTCCGAACTTTATGAAAGGACAAACTTGGGGCAAACATTGCTAGTCAAACACAGATAGCGGCGGCCGGCATAGGTAAACAAGGTGGGCGGGGGCGAGGTGAGAGTGGGGGAGTTGGCAGATGATGTAATAGCAATAATTAAATAAATAAATATTACCTATTCCATCTTCTGTCAACATCCGCCCCCCACTGCGCCCTGCCCTCCCCACCGAGCTTAACTGTGCCTGCCGCCGCTGAACAGAGATAACCAGCAGGGACATAGGCTTGGAATTTGTCAGACACTCAAGTTCTATCTCGTGGCAGCCATTATGAAGGTGGCTCCCTCTTTTCTGTTTTTACAGATTTTTACAGATAAACACAGACAGACAGAAAACGATGTGTTTACAGCCTGTATTTATTTTTAAAAGCGGAAAAGTACAGAAAGTTGTTCTTTTGTGAGAGACTCTCTATGCTGACCATTATGAATTCTAGGCCAACCACTGAGCAGATCGATAGCTTCGGGAGTTAAAAAACTGGATGATATTTTCTTAAATGCAGGTATATGTTAACATATATTTCAAGTATAATACTGATATTTATCTGTGAGTGTAGGGTTCTGTAATATTTAACTGCTTAATTTGCTAAAATGTGACAGGCGTCAACCCTAGAGTGCATGCTTAGTAGTTAAATAAAGATAGAAATATACCATTTACAATTCCATTAATTCTCAAAACACAAACTAAAATATGGATAACTACTATTAGATTCCTCTGCTGCACCCCTTGGCTGTCCACTTGATCCTATTGCCCTCCCGCCATCCTGCTGCTTCAGTGGCCAGGCTTAGCTCCACCCTGCCTGCAACGCGAGCGGACGAGTGACCGGCCGGGCTTGGCTCCGCCGGCCCTCCCAACTACATTCCCCAGGATCCCCTGGGCTAGGACGTCAGAACGCGAGTTCATCACGTGCCAGTAGGTGCATAAACGGTGCCTTGGTGCGGAGCCTCCTGTTCCCTATGCTGCACCCCTTGGCTGTCCACTTGCTCCTGTTGCCCTCCCGCCATCCTGCAGCTTCAGTGGCCGGGCTTAGCTCCGCCCCACTGCCTGCAACGCGAGCGGACGAGTGACCGGCCGGGCTTGGCTCCGCCGGCCCTCCCAACTACATTCCCCAGGATCCCCTGGGCTAGGACGTCAGGACGCGAGTTCATCACGCGCCAGGAGGCGCATAAACGGCGACTTGGTGCGGAGCCTCCTGTTCCCTCTGCTGCACCCCTTGGCTGTCCACTTGATCCTGTTGCCCTCCCGCCATCCTGCTGCTTCAGTGGCCGGGCTTAGCTCCGCCCCCCTGCCTGCAACGCGAGCGGACGAGTGACCGGCCGGGCTTGGCTCCGCCAGCCCTCCCAATTACATTCCCCAGGATCCCCTGGGCTAGGACGTCAGGACGCGAGTTCATCACGCGCCAGAAGACGCATAAACGGTGACTTGGTCCCTCGCCCCGCGAGGACGCGCGAGGGACGCACCGGGAGAAGCCCGGGACAAAGGCGGGGCCATCTGTGGCCGTCCGAGGCCGGAGGAGGCTGGGCTGGGCCGTGTCATTTGGCTCTAGCAGAGGCCGCCACTTGCGCTCTACCGTCCCACCCATGGTCATCCAGTATTAAGGTACTGTGCAGACGCCTGGCGTCTATTACTTTGTAGTATATTGGTGGCCATATCACTGCACAGTCAGGTACATTATATCGTGTGTTACACAACGAGCAAATTGAAAGGTGTAGCGGGGACTTTGGATGCATTCATCGTAAGGGCTGAGTCACTCCTATCCCATGAAATCCATCTGACTGAAAGAAGGCTGTCCCTGGACCCTGCTACGCTACAATCTCGACTGTCTCTGGGCGGTCTCGCAAATGGAAACACAACTAATTCCAATACACCAAATAAGTCACCTAATATATCCACAACAAGAGTCGCCCTTGTCCCCCCCAACACATCCTTATTATCCGAAGATTCGCCCACCACGCTCGTTTTAGACACGCCCTGTGTTAACACCAGGGGGAATGCCGTCAAGGCACAAAGGAATATTAAACCAAAAGGTCCGCCTAACAGGAAAAAGCATGCTGTCCTTGCCAAGCCTAATACTAAAAATACCAAAGGCTGCCAAACAGCTGGGGACATAAACTTTGTGGCAGCCATTATCACAAACTCAGTAGCAACCCAGACGGATGGCATTTCTGAATTTATGTGCAATAGGTCTACTACAGGTATTGCGGGGGGAGTCACACAAACAGGGTTCGATTTGGCAGCCATAGAGTCCACGTTGGTATCCCTTAAGGACGCAATTGATAAAAATTTCAAACTATTGTGGGGGAAATTCAACCAGTTGGACTGTACTGTGGACAACTTAAGAGGGGGGAGTCTGTATAAAGGTTATGACGAAGCTGGACGAGGGAACAACATAACATCAGTGGCCAATAAACATGGGCCTGTCAAGCAATTTATGGACGTTGCTCTTGCCCCTCAGGTTATATCCCCTGTAACTAATCCCAATGTTTCTTGTTGCAATCCAAACAATTTACCGGGGCTTAACCCAAATGTTACACTGAGGGGAAGTTTGGGCTTATCTCACGTGCGCAATACTAATGACGCTGATGCAACATTAGGCAGTGCGAACTGTAATCTGCCCCAGCAGGGAATTATTGGGGCTGCTCAAAACAATGCAGTTACGGCCAACCCTAGAGACACACACTTAAGCCCTAACATAGATGTGTTGAGCTTGCCACCAGCCTCCAGTCCCTATGTGTTAGCATTGGCTGGTGTCCCCAGCCTTGCTAAGGGACAGTGGGAATCCTGGTCAGATCTTCGTAACAAATCCGTTGATTGGTTACGTAAATATAAAAGTTTCCACCCATCCTTAATGGATGAAATCATCATGGCAAGGAGAGTAGGGTGGGTTGGGCCCTCGGCTAAGAACATCAGTGGTGACTGTATTGTTCTTAACTTTCGTAGACCACATACGGTCCGTCATCTACTTAGAACTCAAGAACAATCTTCAATGCCACACACCGATATCTGCGCACTTCCCTTGGGCTATTTTTACAAACCATCAGTTTCCCCACCAAGGGACATTTATGCAACATCTCTGGCAGGAAATAGGTTCCTTGCAGTTTCTAACTTAGACGACCAGGATTGACAACAATCGTTGCCAATCAACTTGCAGGCCCACGAGGGGGTCAACCTAGACACTGTACCCCCCTTTTCCAACACTAAATTGGCACCAACTATGACAAACGTGGGAGCCAATTTAAGTATTTTAAGTTGGAATGTGGCGGGGCTTCGTTCCAGGATTGGGGAACAAGACTGGATGCGCCTAGTAAAAGACCAAGATGTAGTTATGTTCCAGGAGACTTGGGCCACCGAAGACATTTATATTGAAGGGTTTCATTGTTTTAGTTTATTAGCCCCCACCCCCAAATTGGGAAGATCATCTGGGGGACTATTCATTGGGATTAATGTGGCTGCAGAGGGTAGCTTCAAGGTTTTTTCAACCAATAGTAGAAATTTTCAAGTCATCCTTTTTAAAAGGAAGATCTGCTTATACCTGGTAAACTTTTATAATAACGATTTTTACTCGATCCCCAATAGGAACTTCATTGGGCTCTTTGATTTTATTTCAAACCTAGATTGCCAACTAAACTTGGGGGGATCTACTGGGATTCTCCTGGGAGGCGATTTTAATGCTATGATTAATGGCGCTGCATACACCAAGGGTACTAGTAGCTATGGGCCCTCGTCTCGGAGGGGAGCAGAGCTGAATTTGCTCTTAAAATCTAACAATTTGACTAATGTAATGGATTTAGTGAGCAGCCCGAACACTACTAATGAAAAATTGCCAACCTTTAGGGGTAGGGGTTGCTCGTCAACCATTGATTTCATTTTCATTTCTCCCTGCTTAGAAGGTCAATTAATGACCGCCGAAGTAATTGAAACGGACTTTGGGGATCACAACCCCATTAGAATAATGTTGAACTTTGCACCCCGGCCTTTGTTTTCTATCGAATGCGGAGCAAAAAATCTTGCACCCTCAACTGATAATTTGAGATTAGTTTGGAAGGGTGTCGATAGCGGGGAACTTTTTAAAATGCTAGTCAGAGGCAATAAGCACCTCATTAATTCCTGTTTATCACCGCACGCTGTACACTCCGAGGTAGTCCAAGATTTCTCAAAATTGTGTTATGCCATCAAAACACTCCTGTCGAAACCCACCACATCTGTAGTAAATAACCCTAAATGGTTCGATCGTGAGTGCACACGGGCTAACAAAAATCTCCGAAGGGCATTGTCATCTAACCCAAGAAGTGCCGCAGATGTTCAATTGGCTAGAAAGGAATATAATATTGTTACCCGGAAAAGGAAGGGAACCCTCCTAAATGAACTTTGGGAAACTTTATCTCAGGCGGCTAGTTCAAAAAAGGGCAACATTTTCTGGTCCGCAATTAGGGAGCTCCGATCAATGGATCAGCTACTTACCCCCATTAGCTGTAACATATCAAGCGAGACCTGGGTAAACCATTTTTCACAAATTTACGCTGCCCCAGAATCAGAGCCTGAGCAACAGGATTATGGCCCTTCTATTGCTATTAAGTTGACCATTCCGGACATAGAAGAGGCCATCCAACAGAGCATTGGGAATAAAGCACCTGGTCCTGATGGGCTGCCAATTGACTTAATCAAATGGAAACCAGACTTTTGGGCCCCACTACTCTTAAATGTTTTTAACAGTCTAACATATGCAACTTTACCGGACACATGGGCCAAGAGTATTATAGTTCCAATTTTTAAAAAAGCAGATCGGTCATTGTCCTGTAACTACAGGCCGATCTCATTAATTGACAATACCTTAAAAATCCTAGGGAGAGTTCTGTATAATACCATTTTAACCTGGGCAGAGGAAAACAATATTTTAGAGCACTGCCAGTTAGGTTTCCGTAGCAAGGTGGGCACCATTGAGCAATGTCTCAATCTTAACCTGGTTATTGGGAAATACACCATAGCACGGAAATCCCCGGTCTATATGGCCTTCATGGACCTGTCTTCAGCGTTCGACCTCGTCAATAGGTCCAAACTCTGGGCAATTTTATTTGCTTATGGCCTGGACGAACCCCTAGTATATTTCCTAGCCCACCTCCACAAAGATCTTCAGGCGCAGGTGCGGATTGACATGAGTGGCGCGGTATCAGGGACGATTAAGGTAGGAAGGGGGGTCAGGCAGGGTTGTGTCTTGGCCCCCCTCCTTTTTATTATTTATATCAATGGGCTGAATAATTCACTTAAAACCGCGATCCATGATGTCCCCTTGAATAATGGCAAAAGTCTTCCCGTACTATTATATGCAGATGACGCGGTTCTTATAGCCCGCACCCCGAATTCTCTCCTCAGATTAGTACGGACTTTTGTCGAACATATGGATAGTCTGGATCTACGTGTCAATTTAAAAAAATCATTTTTAATGTCTTGTGGCCCTAGGAAGCGACAGCTAAGTTCTATAGCAGTGGGTAACCAGAAATTGACAAGCACATGTGCATTCCCATATCTTGGTTTGGTCTTTGCTGCGAACGGCTCCTGGACTGAGCATTTTGCTCACTCCAGGAGCAAGTTCTCAAAGGCCATCAATTCAATTCTTAGCCTTCCCCGTCCAAAGGCAAATGGTGCTATATCTGCCATCTTAAAGTTTTTAAATTACAATGCATTCCTGTTGCGACCTATGGGGCTGAGATTTGGGGTTCTGCTAACTGTCCTGGCATCCAACAGGAGGAAAACAGGTTTTGCAGGAAACTATTGGGCACCCCAATCTCTACATCACAATATATATGTCATAGAGAACTTAATCTTAATTTTATATCGGATTTCATCCGTGCCCGTCCCGCCCTGTTTTAGCTATCGATATGGAAAAATCAGGCTGCCTCCCTCACCAGAGAGATCATCAGTGATTGTCTCTTGTGTGATAAAGGGATGGAAATCCCCTGGTTAAGCGGAGTATATCAAAGCCTGTGCAGTGTCAACAAAGGAAATATTTTCCTAAAACCAACAACAGTTGACACTGTGCCAAAAAAGGTGCTCAGAGATGCGTTGTATTTTCTATACAACGAAGAAAGAACTGACCTGGAATCCAAGAAATCCTCTGTTCTTAGATATATGTCTATCGCACAGGACTGTCACTTTTTACCCATATACCTCACCCTACACATGAGCCACTGGGAAAGGAGTCTACTATTTCGCCTTAGGGCAGGAATTATTAGATATGCATTATGTTTCCCTCTTGGTCATCACCATAATCTCGATAATTTACCATGTCCTTGTGATGGGGTGAGTGGCCAATCAATTTTACATTTTTTATTCTTTTGTAAATATTATATTAAATATACCAAGTGGCTATTAAACTCATTTTTCAAAAAGAGAAGGCCAATTAGTCTGAACAATGCCTATATATGCCTAGTCTCCCTGGTAGATGAGGAGTTGACTTTTCGCATAGGTACCTTTCTAAGAATTGCCATAAGAGTACGTAATACTATGCTTGACCCTTGAGCCTCCATCTGCTTGACTATTTTTGCACTATTGTTAGCTGGCATAGTATTTTTACTAATAGTAATTTGTATTACCAATGAAGTTCCTTTTAACATTTTAACATGTTATGAAATGTAGTAATTGTTATAGAGATATTATTGTAAAGGCTTGCCTAATGTGCATTGCTAACCACTCGTTTTCTTTTATCAATTGTTCTGCTTTTATGGGTATTAAGTTACCCGAATAAAGTTATTGAACTGAACTGAACTATTAGATGGCCCAAAAATAAATATGGATAAATACAGATGGAAATGTTAAAAAAAAAAAATAACATAAAAACCGGAAGCCCTAATTCTGAACTATTCTGAGCGGGGAGGGACAGGCCAATGATAAAGCTGCCATTGATACAAGTGCAGTGGCACTAGGACACAGAGCACTGAGGGACACACTGGAAACTGATTATTGCTCTATTTTATAGTTCAAATGGCGACACTGAAGCCCATTTCATTTGTTACACTAGTGCCCATGACACACTGCAGACGCCACTGATGCTGAGTACTTTAAGCCTAATTCACTGCTGCATTTCAGCCAGTGAAGCTGATCAGAAAAGGTGTAACATGATCTCATGTGCCATCGTCATTGGATTATAATGTAGTGGCATTATGAAGGCAGTTAATCAAAATCTTGGACAGTTCAGGACATAGATCGTTACCTAATCTGAGATGATTCAGTGCTCCCGTGAGCAGACAATGCTTATTTGGAATTATAAAAGGCTGGGCCTGCTGTAGGATGTACACCTGGGGGTGGCAGGATTTCACTACAGCTCCAGTTATCCTTACCAACCTTTTTACGGATGACATTCCCAAATGTCCCTCTTCGGCTAAGGACATTATGCGATCTCACAAACCAGCAGGTGGCATGCACTTTCCATCCTTAAACAAAATCTCACCTTCTATTTCCACCTCTCCAGAAATGTTCCAGTATGGAAATAATTTTGCCGAAATCTCCTTCCGCTTCGGCCACCCATATTCCATATTTCCATATTCCCCAAAACTCTTGAATAACGAATCACCTTCCACAGCAAGTTTTCACATTTCTTCATCTACACCTTTGTAAAAAAAAACGTAGAACTCGCCTGTCTTTTTCCATTTCTGTCATAAATCGTCACATTAATTTTGTGCATCTTGGCTGGATATGACAGGAGTAAATGCCTTCCTGCGTAAAATCAAAGCAGCATAAATTTGCTAAAATAAATAAATAATATTGCATTCATAATACTGTTGCATAGCGACGGCTGAACCATACATGGCCATCCAACAGCCTATTGAGGAGAGAATTTTTGAATTAGTATAATCCTTAATAAAAAAGAAAAAACACTCCAGTCCTCTGGTTAAGACAAGAGTAGATTTTTTAATGGTTTTTCTCTATGACAAATGTTCTTTGGAGTCTAGAGCACATTGCCTGTAAAATGTTCTTTCTTGAACGTTTTACAAGTTCAGTAAAAGGCGCCAGGGACAGAGCTGTGATAATAACCACGAGGCGCGTGACAGATCCATTAGGCAGCGAAATACTCTGGTCAGGCTTGTTGCAACGTTACGTTTTCCCTTTGCTCTTTGTGTTTTTAATTAATAAAAAAATGCCGGTCGGTCCATCTGCTTTACTAGTATGTGCATATTTAGTTAGTCCAGAAACATCGCTGTGCCCCTGGCTTTTCCTTGGCTGTTCACCTAATTTCGAGTACCTGCGTTTACTCCAGTCATTTTCCTCTCCTGGAAAGTCCACAGACTTTTCACAGTTTAGCTGGAAAAGGTTCCCTTTTTACTTTTCACCACAATTGTGCCATTACAGAGGGAACAGGAAGTAATCAAGAGGTGTCACAAACTGTAAGAAGGCTTTATCAGTTTTATTAAGTGTACTTCTGTACGTTGTTTGTACATTTTAACTTCCTTCAAATATGAGAAAAACATAAAAACGTCCACGAACCATTACTGTCATTGACATCACTGGATCATGAACTGCAACTTTATAGTGATTTTACAAACGATCACTATATTCCTTGCTACATTTCTAATACTACAAAGACACATTCCTTTCCCCCTACAAATGAATAGACCTGCATTATTTCACGCTAAGTTCCATTACACCATATAGGCTGTAAGCATTTTTTTGTGTGGATTCTTTTTATTGGAATTTTCAGACAATGCTTGTAACATAATGGAAATTCCAGTATTTGTCGTCAGTATTAGAACATCTCCCCCAGTGTAAAGAACGTCCCCTGTACCTCACCCTTCCCCATGCCTAGAACGTCTACTTGGCATCACTGAGTGATAGGATTATGAAAGATCCCACTGTATTACTTTTGCGATTCGCAATCTAGAACTACACCCATGTCTTAGTCGAAGAGGTACAGTGCGCTTAGTCTAATACGGCACATAACCTCCCTACAGTCTTGACCTGTAGAGTCCAGCATCGGTATCTGCTCATCCTCGCCATTGCCATGGTCTACCGCATTTCGATGTACCATAAGTTCTTTGTAGGGGGGCCGTCTGCACCACAGTCTTGCAC
This sequence comes from Triturus cristatus, assembly GCF_964204655.1. Classification (NCBI taxonomy): domain Eukaryota; kingdom Metazoa; phylum Chordata; class Amphibia; order Caudata; family Salamandridae; genus Triturus; species Triturus cristatus. The sequence continues at coordinate 942,610,232 of NC_140593.1, forward strand.
TGGAGTATACAAAAAAGTGATGGGTGGAATGTTTGAAATAATCTCAGCCACTGGTAGTTACGCGGGCCCCATCCCAGTCCATCATTATTTTGCACACCTTGCCACCTCAGTCTAGACCCAAACTTATGCAAATGAATCTTGACCCTGATCCATTGGGAACAGTTAAGCTTGAACCTGTACTTTAATACAAGCAATCTAAGACTGGTTTAACCCTTATCCACAGTTTTGCAGTCTCCATTTTAGCCACCACAATCTACTGGAAGGCTGATGATCATCCTCTCCTTCTCACTCCTTCACACCTGTTCAGTTTAAGCCCAAGGCTGTTCGGTTTATGGAACCTTACCATTTTTTTTATTGATTCTAATTCTTCCTTCCAATAGGTCGAGAGGAGGTGACAGCTCCAGCAGATGTATATAGGGCCACATCTACAACCACAGCCTCTCAAAAGGAAGCCATCTACCCTCTTGTAATGCTGATTTAATTTATCTGGGGTTAAGTACCCGTTTATAGATACTACCAAGTTCAAAATATGTGCTTGAGTAGTCCAACTAATGTGCTGAACTTAGTCTGTACTGTACATGCTGTCCTAGTGTGTTCTCCATCAAATAAACACTGTATAAACTGGAAACATTGCTGATTGCAAGATTGTTAAAAACATTCCCAAGACACACTCTATACAAAATGCTCCAACCATCACCTTTTCCTCTTCCATGGGCATTGTTAAACATTACCTTTGGGAGTCTGTAATCCTTGGCAGGTACAGGCTTTCAAAAATGTGTTCTGTTTTGTCCGTGATTCCTTGCCACTAGTGTATAGCTCTGTGAATAAATCTCTAAATAGCTCCCCTTTCCCTTCATCATCAGAAATTGGTAGCCCTTATTTACCTATAAGGTATGGTATTCTCTCCCTATTCTGTTTAGTCTTCACAAACAAAGAGTACTTTTATTACCAAACTCATAGGTTTTGTGATGTAGGGAAAGCAGGTGTCTTTCTGAAATTTTTACTTGTATCATGTTAAGTTGGCCCTTGATCTGTGTCACTTCTTTCAGGTCAGCTTTACTACCAGAGGATCTCTGTTTCTCTTCTGCAGCCATCAGAACCATCTCTAATTTAATCTGTATGGGTGCCCTGTTGCTTTTGTCAGCTTCTGCAAGAGGTTTCATTTTTCCTGAACCACCATTTTCACCAATCACTAAACACCTTTGGTATCATTTCATTTGTCTCATTAGTCGAGGGAAAGTCAGTTATGGATTGTACTGCTTCGGTTCTATTTGCTGTGTCCTGCTGGATATAGCACCCTACTCTCCACCTTCTATCTGTGGAGGCTTTGTCTATCTTGGGAAATCAATCAAGACAAGATGTGATCTGAGAACCCCAACCTTTTAGCTTTCATCACCTGCCCCTCAAGAGTACCCCCTTCAAATAACAGGTCGATCCTGATCGAGTATGGTGGACATGGTGATAGTAAATAGTAAATAAAGTATTTTTCAGTGGGATGCACCAGATGATGTATGTCTGATGTATGTCTGCTAAAATTCCAGGTCTTATATGGTGTCTCTTGTATCCTGGGAAATCAACCCCAAGTGCCTCTCTTTGTGCCTGAGCGAAATAGGGTTGCTTCATCTTCCTGATGAAAGTCTCCCCTCCCAATGATTTCTCCTTCTTCAACCCCCTGTAGTGTCTTCAGCACCGATTGAACAGATCTATTTTTGCACTGGTTTGGTGTTTGTAGTGTTGCAGCTACTATTATAGCCATACCCAGTTTAAGTTTGACGAAGGTATAACTTTCCATTTTGCATGTTAATGTTTCTAGGAACACCTCATCAAGGATCCTCCTAATAGGCTTAGAAGTAGGTGCAGTAGAGTGATGTTGGGTCTGGTGGAATTTAATTTTGAGCCTAAGTAAATCTCGATGCTTCAGATGCTTCTCCTGAAGCACTACAATTTCGGCTTTAACCTCCTCTAATTTGGCACAAATACAAATGCAAGATTGTTCTGCGGTGGAGTCTAGCTAGCGTACTTTAAAATGAAGACCTGAATTCCTATAGTGTGCACTTTCCTGTCATTTTGCTGACTTTCCGCTGCCTACTCCACCTCTGGAACTCCTGTTTCTGGGCCAATCTTTCCTGACCCAAGCACTCTCTCAGAGCCCTCTCCTGAATTTCAGTTCTCTCCCTCCACTCCCCCTCTTTCAAATAAACATTCCACTTCAACATGCATCCTACTGAATGTGACAAGCAAAGAAAGATAATAAAAAAGAACATCTAGGCTTCGTTGTCAGGAGCCTTGCTTCCACAGGTGTTAGCAGTGTCCTACTTCTGTCTCATGTCCTCTGCTTCTGCCAGTAGCGACTGGCAGGGAATAAGGGTGGAGAAGCAGGAGGAGGGCTGACAAAATAAAAAAAAAAACATACCTCTCCCGCCGGCTACCCATCCATCGCTTCTCCGGCAGTCCAGGAACCAGGAAGCACCCATGCTCCCTATAGCCAATCACACCGCTGCAATGCAGCATTGTGATTGGCTCAGCTAAGCCAATCACAATGCTGCAATGCAGCATTGTGATTGGTCTGAGAGCCATGGATCGGCGGTCATATGGGGCCTGGGCACCTGGGCATGTTTCCCACCAGGCAGTGTATTGCAGCCTGGGGGAAACATGCAAAGTGAGCATGACAGTTTGGCCGGGTTAAGACGGCCGGCCAAGCAGTCATGTGCACTTGGAGTGTGGAAACCACTCCTCCCCCTCTGCCTCCAGCCCTGCCCCGCCCTAACCCAGCCCCGAACCTGTGAAAAATAAAATGATAATAACTACGTTATTATAATTTTATTTTTCCAGCTCAAAGAGAAGTGTGGTGACGCTCCTCCGCCTTAGCAGAGGAGACACTCCTGGGTTCTGCATCCCTTTATTCAGAATCATGCTACTCTAAATAGGAAGTTTACATTTTGGACTCTATGATAATCTGTCTGGAATCTTTCAAGAGTATGCTTGCTAAATAAGTACCTTACATTGACATTACGTGTTGTCCATTCACGCATTTTTGTCTGTCTTATGTTCCCATTTCTGCTAAGTTTGTGGATCCGCTTACTTAAAGCTTCTCTGTGACTCACCTGTATGTTTGGTTTGGAGGGGGAGTGGAGAGGTCTTTTCGACTCCAGACCTCCGCCCTCACCCCCAAAGTTCATTCATGCCTGGTGGTGAGAATCCCTCCCCCTTTTTTTTTCTTTTCAAAAACCTTTATTGAGGCACCGAAATACAGACACATTACATCGTGCAATAAAACAGCTCAGATGAACACAGTATAGCTCAAGTCAGGCATTAGGGAACAATTCAACTGCAGAGAATCCCCTCTTTGATCAGTAAGAATGTAATAGTTTCCTTCCATTTAAAACTGCATACTACATGGAAATGTCCAGCAGAAGCACAATTTCTGGGTTTTTTCCACCTCTGTGACAAGTAGATGAGAGTGTCTCTGTTTAATTAGGGTCCATTAGGCCAGGCTGTGTGGCAACAAGATGGTGTCACCGTGGAATTGGATGGTTTTTATGCTTGCTTTTTGGTGACAATGCTTATCAAACTGCTCTTCAGCTTTTTCCTTCTGGCCCTTACTCTCTGAACTTTTTTCATTTGTGCTTCTTCCTTATCTATAGAACTCAATACTCATGCAAACAGACATTTCACATTGTCCATGGTTTTTGTACCTTCAGCTTCTTCTGTTACATTTTACTCTCATATTATTGCATCTCATTTCATTTATTAGGTCTGCCCATTTTGTATTGAGCATGTGGACTTGCAAATCCAAACCTGAAGCCTTCTGTTGTTTCCTTCTGCAGTGTAAGGGTGTTGGTGGTTCTTTCTTCAAAGTTAGCTACTCTCTGACCTACTTGTTCCACACCACACCTGAATGTGAAGATTGCTTCTCCTATCCTATTAAGAACCTCTCCAACTTCCTTGTAGATATGGCTAAGCCCTGTGCGCCGCCGGAACGTCACAAAAGGTGACGTGCCGGCAGCACACAGGGCTTGTAAATAAGCCCCACATATGCCTACTAGGAATACATCTCCTATTACCGTTTGAAAATTGCAACTAGTTGGAGATTTGCACACAGGCATAAGTGTAATTCTACTTGTGCGCAGATCTCTGATGTAGATCTCTTTCTGTATGGCCCCATTGTGAATTGCACAGGACACGTTTTGTCATTGCAGTGAAATACAAGTGGATCAGAAGGCAGTAAACCACTTACTGGACCTCACCCCAGTGTGAGGTAGCTACCAGTTGTGGTAAATTGTTCATATGTCAAGTTTTTCGTTGGAAAAGGAGGCATGACATGCAGAATCAGTATACATCACACCAAATTCTGCATGTTTTGCTTTTCTGCTGACATGCAGAAATCAGCCAGTGGAAAATATCCCGGGTCAGATAATCATCACACAACAAAGGGCCCGATTCTGATGTGGGTTGGAAAAGCTTCCCGACCGAATCGGTTGGGAAATAGTTTCTGACCCACTCGGATCGGGAGAGTCCGACCGGCGGAGTACGATGCATCCGGATGCTTCCAGATACGATTTCGTTGGACTCCCATTGACTTCAATGGGAGCATATGTTCCTAACCGCATCATAATTGGGTCCTCGGTCGGGAAAACACGTTCCAGATCCAATTTGGAAGGAGCAAATGCCGTTAGGAGGCCTTCCTAATTGCATCAGAATCAGGCCCTAGGTGGGAATGCTTTCCTAACCGCATCAGAATCAGGCCCTCAGAATTCTTTTTATTTTTTTTATTTAATATTTTTATGAATTTTATAAGCAGATACATTAGCATTTCTGTTACAAGCTTAGCCAAACATAGTTTGTAAAGCAGTGTTTACAGGCACTTTGAAATATATGTTTAGCTAATCCCCTTTGACTTGACTTGCTGGAAAATTAGGCAAAAGATGATAGAAAGAAAGAAGAAGGAAAGAAAGGGGTGAAAGGAGAATACAATGCCTGTTCGCCCAGGAGTCAGAATGTAACCCCCAGCTTGTAATCATACACTTTTGGGCATGATTATTCTTGACAATCAGTGTGCAGTCATGGTGGGCCTTTGCATCCCGTCCCCCCCTTCCAGGGTTCGTGTAAACTCTGAATGAGCGCATTACCATGGCTAATTGTGTAATCCCTAAAGAGCCAGAGGCCGAGAATACATCATTTTACTAATTGCGACGTTGTTAGCGTCCATAATAGAAATGCAACTGATTGACTGTGCTTATTAATTTACCCAGCTCTGGGAGCTTATCAGCCAATTTGTTTCTGTCATGCCACCAGTGTATTAGAGCTGCTAGAATGTGTGTTTATGGGAGATCAGAGTACAGTGTTAACGGGGTCCTACTGGCCGCTACTTACTGAATTTGTATATTACATTGTTTCTAAACCCATTATGATGATGTATTTACAAGCAACCGGTGGGCTTGTCTTTTGATTGTTTACATATATGATGCCACTTTTTTAGTCACACTTAGAAGGCATCTATCTTTTGTGGCAAATTAACACTGTTAACATGAAGACATTTATTTATGTTGGTGCCTTAGCGCTGGAGGCAGAGAAGGGTGGAGATCACGAGAAATTTTTATTTTGTATTGTTTATCAAAGTGCATGGCCTTATGGTAGTTGTCTTTACTCATAAACAACTCAAACTTTTTGTGATAGCCAGCCCTCATTCTTCACAACTCACAAAATAACTCAGAGAGATTGTTGAAAAGTTGTAAAGTATTAATTCCACATGTCCTGGTGATGATCCAGTTAGGGGAATATGTCCAGAAATGCTGTCATTCTTTTTCCGTTATTTAGTGTGTTACAAACATTTTTGGAAATTAAAGGAAGTTGTGATAATACTAAAGATTTCAATTTCTGGTAGTGACTGGAATAAACAATGTTTCTGTCAGCTTCCACCCGTTCTGTGGACCGCCCCTTCCATAAATCCTAGCACAGGGGGTCTCCAACCAGTAGCTCGTGAGCTACTGTAGCTCTCCAGTTAACTCTGAGTAGCTCACCTGTGTGCAGCCGAGCTTATTACATTGGAAAGCTTTTGCTTGGTTGAATTAATATACATATACAAAATGGAGATGATACAACACTAATGATATTAGGACCTCTAAAATTCGTTTCATTGAACATAAGTAGCTCTCAGTACAGAAACTAGCAGAAATGCTGTTGATTTTGGACGTGGTTTGTGGGTCTTGCAGGAAAGAGAAGAGAAGTCTGTGTTAGGCTTTTCTATTTCAGGGCTTGTAGCCACCACTTGTTGCCTCTTCCCTCATGCCGCTGGATCATAATGGAGATCCCCAGCTAGGCATTTGTCCCTGGAAAGAGCGGCCTTTTCTATGAGAATGGAGTCATAGAGTGAGAATGACAGTGGAGAAATGGCTTGCTTGCTAGTCATAGGTTGGTAGTCTACCTTCCGTTGTAGCACAAGCCACCCATGCAGATAAGAAAGGCAGGGCTAGGATGTTTGATCAACGGTAATGCTTAATTTAGCTATGAAATCCATAGACCCGTTTGGGAAACAGCCTTTTGATTCCCACAATTGTTTTTATATGTGTGTGATTTTGACAAATTCTTCTCCTCAACAACCTGCGAAACAAGTATCCTTATTTATTCTCATGATATTGCTATTCGTAAGAAAATATAAGTAGTCTGTTTTTAGGTCGAGCCTGGGCAGTGCATGCGCTGCTCTGTGAGGCATGCTGTAGTCAGGTAGGGACTTGAAGCTCCGCCCACTCTCCGCCCATATTTTTCATTGGCTTGTGTCTTTGTCCTTTGTAAATGTTGGCTTCTGATTTGTTGGTAGGCTTGTTTGTCCCTCCGTAGTATCTCCCTGTCTTCTGTTGTTACTTCCCACTAGAACTGCCCCTTTATTTACTTAATTAATATACACAGGACTCTTGAGACGCCAGCAATTGCGGACACTTCTATGTATTAGAAGCACACCATGCGTGCTTTTACAGTGGCTGCCCTCCCCACAGCACTCCCGACTGCTTCTACATAGTAGCAGCGTGCCATGCGTGCTTTTACTGTGGTTGCCCCTCACAGCACTCGCAGGACGCTGGCAATGGCGGCTGCTTCTATATAGTAGCAGTGTGCCATGCGTGGTTTCACTGTGGCAATGCAATAGGTCCAGCATTTGCGATAGTTTGAGCTATTTACATTGTAAATGACAATACCTTTTATGCATGTGTTGGTCGCTCCCTTGGGGTATTAATGATTATATACCGTACTCAGATACTAGTAATGCCTCTGGATTTACATACACAAACACTGTGACTGTTCTTTTCCTTTATACCTTTTATTCAATTTGTGTGGTTTTTCAATTTCTGTAAAATCAATAAAAAAAAATCTTTTTTTAAAAAAGGCATTATCATTTACAATGCCAATAGCTTAAACTTCCGCAAATACGAGACCTATTGCATTGCAAATGCTTGTTTTTACTTGTTTGAATGTTCGCACATGAAATTGGGCTCCTGATAAAGCAAGGCATGTGAAGTGTTAAAAAGTTCAGGTATACAGGGCTTTGGGTACATCTCTTCAGAAAGGCAGATAATAATGTAGTTCTTTGTTCAGATTGTTTTTATAATGCTAGGTCCTTGAACCTGCTGTTACTCTGTGTGAATTACAAAATGTGGCCACCATAAGCTGCTTTTGCAGTAAAGGCAAAAATAAGAAAAGTAACCAGCAAGCTATTTTGTTTCATATAGGCCAGGAGGTCAGGGACAGAGTCAGTAACTTTTCACACTGGTACACTCTAGTGCTTTCCTGTTGCTCTTTTTGGCAACTCCATTCACAGCTCCAAGGCCGAGGGAGACCTCTGTTCTTTTTCCTGCCACAACTTATTCTCCCATTTTCTTGAAGATGCTGGAAAAGTCACTCCTGGTCGCTCCCACAGCCTATCCTTTTTCTGAAAGGCTCCTGGGATCCAGCTCCCTCTCCAGCCAAAGCTCCTACAGGATCCAACTCAGTCCACGTCCTGGGCAGGTAAATATCCCTTCTTCAAACTTTTTTGTTCCTGAGGCTGTATTGTGGGCAAGCCAAATGGTGCAAAGCAGTTCACAATCCAGTCATCTTCAAAAGTAAATATCATAGTGCAAACAAATGTCCTCTTATTAAATTCTGGTCTCTTTCAAAGTCCAGGGATGCTCTGATGAGGTGGTGGTGCAGTGCCATTTTTATCTAGTGGGCTAGCCAATAATTTGTGATATTTCTGGGTCCAGCCCATGAGGTTGTCCACCACAATACATACCATTTTTACAGCACTTCCAGTCTCACTTGCTATAAGCTGTCCTAGAAGTGGTGTGCCCCATGAAAATCGAACCCACAAAATCAGTGGGGTGCAATATCAAAGACAAAATATTGAAAAAATAATATCGACAGGTAAATTAATCTAGATTTTCTATACCTACCTCCACATATATGTATCTGTGTGGTACATATATCTTCAAGGTACGTAGATGTGGAGTGAGGAATAATACATCTGTACTTTCCTATATGCACCTACCTTTTGATATTTTGTCCCTCAACAATCTGTTCTCTATATTCCAGTACCATGATATTGTTGGCTTTGATATCCAGTAGTTCAACTCCAAGAAGTTTTTAACTAAATGAGAGAGGTATGGCACTCCTCTCTGGAGCCTCTAGTTCCATACAGTTTCAGCCACGATAAAAATGAGGAACCACTCCCTCTGTCTGATCAAGGGGAGGCTTTCTCCTCTACTGGAAGCAGAGACAAATGTAAGAGCAGACCTCCCTGATGACTACCTTCTGTCATTTAAGCCTCCTTTTAGCAACTTTAGGTCAAAAGCCAGTCCTCTGCCAGGGCAATGTATTCCACCACCTATTCCTATCAACTCCTCGGTGACTCATCGTCTGGTAAGTGTTCCGTTTTTGCACCCTCCAGTCTTAGACATGAGCCATTTGATTTCTTGCAGAGCATCTTGCAGTGCCTTATCTGAAAGCTAATTAATGTAGTTGGAGGGAAGGAACACGAAGTTAACTGTTCTATTACCGCCAGGCTTCCAGCCACCACAAGGTATATATTTGAGGAGTTAACTTTCCACCACTGGTGAAATAGGGATGCCATCTCGACTTTTCTCTGACTTGCATTACAACTGGGTTTTAAAGCTTCACCTGTCCAGGCTACAACAGTGAACCTGGGGCTATTCATTTAGTCACACCAGTGGTTAATTTGTAAAAAAAAATAAGTGCTGCGGCTCTCATCTGGAGGCAGCTTGCGCCAGCCCATTTCTCCGTTAACACCATGTAAAACAGAACCAACTACTAACCATGAAAGTGGGGAGAGGATGTGGCGTAATGACCAGAGCTGCCAACTTTGTAGCTGGGTCCAGGTTTGAGTCTCTGCGTCAGCTCACCATCCTGTGATTCTGGCAAATCACTTAATCTCCCGGTAAATGAATGTATCCTTAACTGGTGCTCATGAAAAAGTGCGTGTGACGATTAAGTGCCAGTGCTGAGCACCGGAAACCATCGGCTCACATTAGTCACTGAGTCACACATCTAAGTGATGTAGGTATCCACTTCATCCCACATGTGACTTTTTAACTTCCATGGCACTGGTGCATTTCCTGCAACAACTCCCCATGACTTTATTGTAAAGGTACAAAAGTCAATTGGTAGCAGTCAATTTTCTTCATGTTACAGGGCCTAAGATCATGTACTGTGAGACTGAATGGCAGTGTCACAGTGCCCACAGGAAAAACACCATCAAAAGCAGTCCATAAAAAGGCAGAACATGTAGGTGGGACATGAGAGGTGAGAATACTACATTTGCATTGCACACATTTGTAAATGTCTGAATCGCGAATGCACAGATCATGCTTGAATATCCGTGATATATCAGTAGGGTTGCCCCAGTGTCTACCACAGCCTTGGAAACAGAAGGCAATGGGAAGACGGGCATATTTTGCTGCATTGCCTCTGAAGTGCAGCACTCTCTTCCAAGCCAAAATACCACCTCGTTAGTGATAGTGCAGGCCACGAAATACTTGTAAGTTGTTTTGTGTTAGCTATGAACTGGCTACATTTCAAGGGTTGTTTCACTGTGTCTCAATGCCAAAGCAAATTGCAACCTTGTGTTTATTGTTTTGATCTATTTGTGTTAGTGCCTTGCTTGGAAATGCACACGATGAAGTCATCTTGAACTCACTTTGTGGAAATACTGTTAGCTATGCTTTGCGTTTTGGAGAAGAAACGTCATGGGCAAGAAATATTCCTAGGTTGGTGCTCCCTCATACTTATTAAAAGTGAGAATGGGATTTTAATTATTAATTTATATGTCCATTGGTTAGTTAGGCACTTGGTTGTGACAAAAAGCCATTCCTTAGAGCTAATGACTTCTTGGTAAGAAGCTTATGTTTTCAGAAGTTCCTTCCAGTGTGGCAAGATATACATATGTGAGGAAAGAGACCAAATGGGGATCATCAGATGTGGGTTTCAGAGAAACCGACCTGCCCTTGGAGGTACCTGACCCTTTGTATGTCTCTCCTAACACCGTGCACGTGCTGTTGCTGCGAGAACTTTGTATGCTGTAAAGAGTTTGAAGCCCCACCATCACTTACCATTTGCAGGCGTGATTGTCAATCTTCGTAGCTGCCTCCTAATTGGACACCATACTCTGACATCACTTCCTTTTATTTCTATGGGATCATGGACAAAGTGCTAATTAATTTTCCATAATTTGTGGTCTTCCACTACTGGTGCTGTCCTACTGAGAATTTTCTTTTCCAAATCCTTTTTTTGTGCTTCAGATCGGCATTTGTTTCGCATCAGCATTGCATTGGCATTTTTAATGTTTACACATTTCACTTTGTTGTACGTCTCTTTCTTTCAATGACACAGAATATCAAAACAGTCCATGTGAGAGCATCTGAGAACTTTTTTTTGTCCACATTTTCTTTTCGTTTCAGAGTGGCATTATATTTGCACTGGTATTTTTAATGTTTCGACATTTTTTGTTGAACATTACTTTCTTTCAATGGCACATATTATTAAAGGAGTCCATGTGAGTGCATGTGGTTTTCTGCTATCTTTTTTTCATAGCAGCATTTTTTCCGATCGCCATTTTGTTCTATGTGACTTTCTTTACATGGCATAGATTATTCACCATGCCGCATCATTGTCCTTCGATTGTGAAAAAAACGATTAAACTCCTTGGACCCAGGGCTGGCCTTTATCATAGGCGAGCTAGGCACAGGCTCAGTGCACCAATAGTCTGTGGGGCGCATGGAGCTGTGTGCATTAAGGTTATGCCAACAACAGTGCCCTTCTCATCTTGCTCCAGCCTTGAATTTGTCCCTGCCTGTTTGTTTCAGTCTGATTTGCCTGTTTAAAGTGGTTATTGTCCTTCATTATCATATGGTGGGCAATGGTTTTAACACCCCTTTAGCCCCCTTTCTTGCCCTCCCTTCACCCTCCGACCCCTGCTGACACACATCAACAAAACCATAGTCTAAGTGAGGCAGCTAAACTATCGGTGAATTATGTGAGCTGGGGGATGTACAGGAATGTTTGTGTTCTGGGGCCAGTCCCTGCTCATCAGGTACTGACCAGTGAACACAAAAGGGACCCCCTGCTGCCTTATTTAATTCACTACTACCAGCAAAGGTGCCAAAATTCTCTCTGCCCACGCCGATGGGGGCTATCTGAGCAAAGGCTGGCTCTGCTTGGACCTCTGACACAAATTAATTTAATTATTATTACTAAATGTTCTGATTCTATGCAATACACTTCTCTCTTTCCACAAAGTTCATTCCAAAATGCTGTCCAGCGCCCTCTGGATCAAAATGCTCCTGTAGTGCCAAATGTCACTTAATGTTCCTCCTAAATGGCTGTCAGATGCACTATTCCTCTGTTACAATGTAATCATCAGAAAGCCTTTAAAGCAGCATCCAGATGACAGCAATACTACTGCCTACCCAATATATTTTCTTAACAATCGAGGGTCCGGTCAATTGGTGGATGGTGCATTTTAATAAAGCAAACCCCCCTTGAAGGGCACACTTTATTAAGAGAATAAAAAAATGACTTACAAAACCGCTATAATATGTACTACTACTGCGTCTGCAATATATTTACTTTTGCAAAGAGGCTCCACTCACAAAGACAGTAGGTGCACAGTGCAGTAACAACTTAAGTGATGATTATAATAAAATGTATATATATATACATATGGATATTTTGTATGCACAATAAATAAATATTACTATTACAAAATTGAATACAATTAGTTTTGGTAAAAGAAAACAGATTAAAAACAAATACATTTACACAGAACACACAAGACAATATTATTACACTCACAAAACGTACACATTCAAACACATTCCACTGCATTACAATAATACCATCAATGACATGTTAAAAGCGAGACCTATTGACTTTGCCAATGCTTGTTTGAGGTGCCAGTGGTATTTTGGTGGGCACAGGACGTTTTCTTTTGACCAATACTAGATTCAGTTCATTTCTTAAGTCTGTTCTAAGGTCAGAGTTGATCCTTGAGAACAATTATCATCCTGCATCTATGAGTCTTGTGGTTGAATCTGACATCATGCCAGTCTGAAATTAGTGAAATCAAATCAGCGTTGCTGGAACTCAGATTTTGAGAGGATAGTTGATAACATGTCCGAGAGGGCTTTGTGGATATGCCTACAGTAAGAAAGTAAGTAAGAGATTTATAAAGCGCTCGATGGCCGAGGCGTCGTGGCGCTGGGAAGACAAAGATGTGAGGTGAAACTCAGAAAGGTCAGGTCATTACAGTATGGGAAAGAGCCAGGTTTTCAGTAAGCCCCAGACTTTGTCCGAGCATGTTGGGATCTAATGTAGAGTGGCTTAGATACTTATATGCTTTAAGATTTTATTCTGCTACACAAATGCAACCCATTCTTCCTGATTTTAATGTGTAGTGAGCATGTTTCTGAACTGAGGCTGTTCTTTCTAAGCAAAACCACATTGTCGACAGCAGGAAATATGACAAGACCACAAATCATGTGTCTAAGACTAGAATATCTCCAAGTCTGCTTCCGGAAGAATAGACGAGAAAGATTAATTAATGTCAGCTTAAAAGGTTCCTCTTTTGGTAAAAATGAGAAAAGTGATAGGGTGCCTACTAGATTAACAATAAGAGCTGGTGAAAGACAAATCTGTCTAGCCAAGCTGTACTTGAGACAAGTGATAAACTCAGGAGCATAACATGTCTCCTTCTTTGTAATTATGACAAGTTGAGTGCTATCATTTTCGTTTTTGCTTTCTTGCCCTTGAAGCGTCTCTCTCTCTCTCTACATATATATATATATATATATATATATATATATATATATATATATATATATATATATTATCTACTGGCGGTCGCCAGTAGATAGTTATAGTTAGGACCGTGTTTCCATAGGAAATCCGTATATATATATATATATATATATATATATATATATATATATATATATATATATATATATATATCGCTGAAATAACATAGGTTTCAGGCACATTATAGTTAGAAAATAGCATTTAAAAAACCTTAGAAATTCACTGAAAAAACCATAGGTTTCAGGGGCATTGTAGTTACTTGGACATTTCACTCGTACAAAACCAGAGGCATTCCCCTGTTATAGTTAGTCCAGCTAACTATAACTCGCGCCCCCGCAATGCACTGATGATGATGTCACATATTACATCACTCATGACATGGTCAGTGACATCACTGATGCGTTACTGATGACATCTCAAATGACATCACTGATGACATCATCCAGTGACTGTGTGTTTTTGTAAAGTTTAAATATGTTTAATATAAATAGGGAAAGGCGTATTGAAGAATGAGTGGTTGTATAAGTGTCTGAATGGATGATTTAGTAGGTGCGTGACTGACTCTATAAGTGAGTGATTAAACGTATCTTACTGAATGCATGGGTTAGTGACTAAACTGTGTGAATGTCTGTATCCGTCTGTCTGTTTGTGTGTAAGCGGCTGCATGTGTTTGTGTATAGCTACATGAGTGTCTATATGGGTTATTGATTGGTTGTCTGAGTATCTGTATGGGTGCCTGAGTGTTTGTGTGGGTGGGGTGTGTGTGACTCTGTCCATAGATGTGTGAGTGGGTGTTTCACTGGGTGCATGGTTTCAAGAGTGCATCTGTGATAGACTGTATGGGTGGGTGAGTGTGTGTATGGGTGTGTTAGTGAGTGAATGTATATCTCAGTGGTACATCTGTGAGTGACTACATATGTGAAAGGCAGTATATATGTGTGTTGGCGTATATAAATGGCTATAAGTGAGAGTGTCTGATTGTGAGAGTGGCTGTATGGATGAGTGTGTGCTTGTATCAGTGATTGTATAAGAGCGTAAGAATGTGCTAGTATTTGTATGAGTAAGTGAGCTGGTGTGTGTAAACTGTATTGGTCAGTAAATGGCAGTGTGATTAATTATTTGCATGACTGACTAGGTGTGTGAGTACCTCTATGGATGAGTGGTGGTCTGTGAGTGTCTATATAGGTGTATGAGTGCATATGATAGTCCTGTACTGAGTGACCATAAGTATGAGTGACTGTATGGATGAGTGAGTGGATGTGTGTGTAAACCTAAGAATCAGTGAGTGGGTATGTATTTATTGGTGTTGGAGTGTCTATGGTTTTGAGAATGGCAGTCTGTAATTTAGAGTGGGTGTATCAAAGGTTATATTAGGGTGTGAGAAGATGCATCAAATTATCACATGGATGATGTCTTCAGTGATGTAATTTGAGATGTCATCAGTGATGTAATGAGTGATGTCACTGACCATGTCATGAGTGATGTAATATGTGACGTCATCAGCAGGGCATTGCGGGGGCGCGAGTTATCGTTAGCTGAACTAACTATAACGGGGGAATTTCTCTGGTTTTGTACGAGTGAAATGTCCAACTAACTATTACGCCCCTGAAACCTATGGTTTTTTCAGTGAATTTCAAAGGTTTTTTTAAATGCTAATTTCTAACTATAACATGCCTGAAACCTATGGTTTTTTAAGTGAATTTCTAAGGTTTTTAAATGCTAATTTCTAATTATAATGTGCCTGAAACCTATGGTTTTTTAAGTGAATTTCAAAGGTTTTTTAAATGCTAGTTTCTAACTATGCCTACAGAGGTAGGACATGTGAAGAAAGAAGAAAAAACACACAGAAAGAAGCAAAAGAAATGCAGAAAGAAGCAACAGAAGTCCACAAAGACGAAGAAAAGTGCAGGAAGAAGCTAGACATGTGCAGAAAGAACCAACAGAGGAGCAGAAAGAGGCCTTGTTGCAAAATCATCCTGTGCCCACAACTTTTTCTGATGGGTACTGGTGGTAATTGACTCTGACTAACCAGGCCTAGAGCCAGTTCTATGCTAAAAGACACTTAGAATACAGTGAAAACACCTACATACACTGTAAGGCCCTAGTACATAATAGGGCAGGAGGATTACACCTACCTCTAAGTCAGAGGTGCAGAAATATGTTACTTTAACTAGTAGTCGCGTTTGCAGAGTGGTGGAGAAAGGGTGCTGTGCGTCCAACCAACGCTCAGGAATTCCGCTGCGTAGGACTTACAGGAGCTACCAGGAGACATTTTTGGCCCCCAAAGTCCCTCAGGACTAAATTGGACTTCATCCCCCATCCCGTAGTCTGCCACGAGGCACGTTTGCAAAGTGGTAGAGAAAGGGGGGCATGGCCTCCGAAGACATCTTAGCAAACCCACTGTGTGGTACTTACTGGAGATAATAAGAGGGGTAGTTGGCCCCCAAGGACATCCTTGGGGGCCAACTTTCCAAACTAGTACCTCCAGTCAGTCCCACACAGCAACATTGGTAAGTACTCGTACCAGGCCACGCCCACTTTGCCCATCACTCTACAAACGCGCTCCCTGGCACGCTCTTGTGTGGTAAATATTTTAATTACCGATACTATTTTTGATGCAGTAAAATCTAGTAAGAATAACTCAGTAAAATAAGAGGCAGAATCCGTGGTATTAGAGGTTCTAAAGGGCTTTATTCCTCTACAAAGGAATTACAGTTCAAACTGCAGGCATCATATTCCATCACCACGGGGGTTCAGGAAGGGAAGGCAATACATTATTGACAGGTAATCATTTTTATAGAAAAGGCATTACAGTGAAACAGATGCAGGAGGCGTAACAGCTGATAAGACAGATAAAGATATGCATGCGTAACTAAAATAGGCGGACATATAGGCGTAACTAAAAAACGTCATTATACATGATGTCACAAGTGGGTGGATCCATAAGGGAATCCTGCAATGTCAGCAGAAATACTTGGCAGAGATGCGCGCGCAGCCGCATGACGTGTGATTGACGTGCAACTAGAGGATGAAGGGGTTTTGACATTTAGCTCTACATGTGGAGACAGAAGTCTGGGGGGTCAAGTCAACCTAATCCCAAATCATATCTGATATCCTATGTTTAAAGAACTGTGTTATCCAAAAGGAAAGGTCTCTCGGACGAAATCTATTCTATACTGACTGTGAGTGCGTGTACAAGCGTCTAAGTGTCTACATGAGATGCGAGGGGGCAGAAATCTTTCATGGTAACAGAGCTATGAATTACTCGCATGAGGACAGAGAAACCGGGCCCCGTGCTCGGTAGCTGAAAGAATGTTTACCTAAACTACTAGACAGGAATGCATTGGATGAGGAGCGGAGCAGATAATCTTGAAGGTGAAATACAGATTTTTGGCAGGCAAACAGGTCGAGTCAGGCACCGTTAGCCGCGCAAGGAGTAGGACAAAGTTCATGGATACAGATGCGAGCTCAGACTGGAGCTGTCGAAGGTAGAAGGCAGAAAAAGGCTTGATGGTAGAATTCAGGGCCTACTCGCCTGAACTGCAAAATGGAGTAAATGAGCCATATAAAGTCGGTGGCCTTTCATACTTAGGAATGGAATATCCGGCCCGTTCATGGCGGATCTGAAAGAGGACATGTTGACGGTGGACGCACATGTGTTTGCGTCTTCATAACTGGAACTGGAGGGAACATACATGTACTTGTAGCATATACATGGAGCCGTTGGGGTCTAAGATAGGGGACATAACTGATCACAAAATTCATATTTCCTCATTCCCTCCTTGTCCCCTACGGACCCTCAGGAGATATCAATCTTCATCAATCCATCGATCTGTTCATATAGCATCATTTGTTCTTCTTTCTTCTTCCGGGATCTTGAGTGAAAACTTGGAGGTGGAATACACGAGGTGGCACACAGACCACAAATCGCTGGCCCACATTGGAGACACAGGCAGCAACTGAATATTATGAGAAAGCCAATACCTAGGAAGGATAGGATCCTCCATCCCCAGGCTGACAACACGCTCCAGAACCAACCGGACCAAGTCCAGGTGCCTGGACTCTGGTGTATCTGGCTTACAATCTTATGAAGGCGAGTTATGGCTTTATATACTGACGGCGAGTTTTCTGGTATGAAAACACAGCAACTTGATCCGATGACCCTACAAGCTCCGCCCCTATCAGCCAGGATGACGTCAAGGACAAGACGATTTTGAAGAACAACAATCCGCATCGCAGACTGCTCCTCTGTTAAGTCACCTAAGGCGGAAGTAGTTTCATTTACTACTGCTTCAAGGGTTCTAGTTAATCTACGTATCAGCTTACTATTAGTGACAACACCTATATAGGGAAAGAAACCTTTATTGAAATCTGTGTATTGTTCCCATGCCGTTTCAGTGTAGTCGACAATCGGGAGGTCTCTCTGCGGTCTATTGTGTACTAAATTGGCATTCCTATGATAATCTGGAGGGGCTAGGAAAACAGGTGGCAAAAGAAATGCAATGTAACAGGTACCATCCCAGTCTGGAGGTAAACGTATATATGCGGTATGACCACATATGAAGTAGGAATGACGGGAAGCTCTAAATGTAGACTTGCCTTGATCATTGAATTTGATCACAGTAGTGCATTTACTATGACCCATATATACTGAACCATTCTTTCTTATACATAGTTCTCCTTTAACTGGAAATACTGACATAGCAGGCAAGATAGTTGTAGCTTCGGATTCAACATTCAGAATCATGAGGTTAAGTGTAAAGTTACCTAATCCATATACTTCATTTTCTAGATCAGTTCCTGTTCTTTTGGGAAGTCCCTCCTTGTTAATGTAGCAGACTTTAAGTAAAACTGAGTTCAGGTTTCCCCATACCCTGTTGTCTTGATAAACTATGGAATTTGAATCTAAGGAATTAATCAAACTAACCCATGCTCCACAGGAGCCATTGTGTGTGAATGGATACGGAAAGAGAGGCAGAACTCCCTTGTATTTCTGATAGGGAGGGAATCGGCCACATATCCAACAGTTTGTAGCATTGCTGGTCTGATGGGAATGATGTAACATACTAATGAAAGTGTTGTTGCGCAGCGCGAATCTATAGGACAACTCATGGGGGGTAATTCACTAAAAGAATGTTCAGCAGTAACATTGTAAGCACGTTTAGAAATAGGGTAATACATATGAAGCAATACACTAGTTATGATGATCAGAAAACTTAGAAAAAACAAGATTAATAATGTCACTATGCAGTGACTACGAAGTGATTCACAATACGCATGCTTTTTAAGCTGCATCTGTCGATTTCTTTCTCTATTCCGGTCTAGAGGATACATGTCAGAGACAAATTCAACCGATTCACCTTGGAGAGGACTTAAACAATCAAATTGTCTGACTTGCTAGACCTTAATTTCAGTTTGTAAAGTTCAGTTTCTTTAGGTTCAACCAAGGGGAGCTTTGAATCAATCGGTGAAGAAATGCAAGGCGTAATGTTCACATCGGACGGTAGTCCATGAAATTTCTTGATATGACTCGAGTGTAACCACCCTTTACGACCCTCGATCTTCACGGCTGTCCTTGTTGTTAGCAAAACGAGTTGAGGCGATTTCCACCTAGGCTCCAGCTGGGTTTTCCGGTCAAAATTCCGTACCAGCACCAGGTCCCCGGGAACCACGTCATGGGGTTTTACCTCGGTGTTATCGGGAAAAGCTGCAGCTACCTGTGAACGACAAGATTGTAGTGCAGACATCAAGGAAGCCAGGTAATCTGTCAGCATATTACAGTCAACATCAGTTATTTTACGGGGTATAGGCGTCCCCCACATATTTGGTGGTCTACCGAAGATCACTTCATACGGGGATAGCCCTGTTCGAGAATGTGCTACCATTCTCATGTAAAAGAGTGCAACTGGTAAGGCTACTACCCAATCAACACCTTTTTCTCTACATATTTTGGACAATCTAATTTTCAGAGTCTGATTATGGCGTTCCACAAGACCTGCTGCCTCGGGATGTCGGACACAGTGGAATTTCCATTGGTAACCTAACAAAAGTGAAACGTGTTTCATCAGTTCGGATGAGAACGGCTGGCCGTTATCTGAGTAGACAACACGTGGTAAACCGTACCGTGGGAAGAATTCTCGAACTAACTGTTTGGCAGTAGTCGGGGCAGTGTAATCTGAAACCGGGTAGGCGTCTGTCCAACGGGAAAGAGCACAGACAATTACGAGAACATATTTGAATCCTCGACATCGTTCCATCTGGATATAATCCATCTGGAGGACTTCAAAAGGGTGATCAGGAGGTTGAAATCCACCCTGTTCTACGGGAATGCTTTTACCTGGGTTGAACTGACAACATATCATACAGGTACGAACTTTTTGTTTAGCTGCTGCTCGTAAATGTTTGTTGAACCAAATGTGTTGAATGCTGTCTAGCATAGCTTTCTCTCCTAGGTGCGCTGGACTATGTATTGTGTTAATGATAACTTGAACCATGAAATCGGGAAGAAACCATATAGATTTTTCCTTCGTCATCCATCCTTGATCCGTTTGGATCCCTCCTAATTCAGTCCATTTCTTTATTTCCTCTAGTGTAGCATGTGTCTGTATGTCAATTACATCAAGAGCGGGATCCTTAACTGTCATGCAATGTGTTAGTGTCGGAACTATTGTCTTTGTCGTGTCGGTTGGGTGAGTTTGAGCAGTCTGTTTAGCTGTTCTGTCAGCTAGATCATTACCTTGAGAAATGATATCGGTAACTTTCGTATGGGCTTTGCATTTCATAATCGATATTGCAGTGGGTAGATGAATTGCATCTAATAAAGCATGAATGAGGGGTCCGTGCTGGATGTGGGCACCGTGAGAAGTTAATTAACCTCTCTCTCGCCACAGCACGCCGAAGTCATGAACGACTCCGAATGCATAACGTGAATCTGTGTATATGTTGACTTTCTTATTTGTGGCTTGGATACAGGCTTGTGTCAGAGCGATAAGCTCTGCTGCTTGAGCTGACAAAGTGTTTATACAATTTGTTTCGATGACTTCAGTGTCTGTTGTGACTGCATAAGCGGCCACTAACTCTCCTGTACTTGTTCTCATGCATGAACCATCTACATACAACGTCAGGTCTGGATCTGACAATGGGACATCTGTCAAGTCTTGTCTGGGTTTCGTCGTGATAGTAATGACTTCAATACAATCATGCGCTAATGGGTCTGTTCCATTTACTGGCAAAAGTGTAGCAGGGTTTAATGTATTACAACGTCTGATCTCAATGTGTGGCTGAAACAATGTTAATTCGTAACCAGTAAGTCTTGCTATAGTCAAGTGTTGTGTTTGCGTTCGATTCAGAAGAACCTCTACTGCATGTGGTACTTGTACTGTCAATGGATGTCCTAATACTATGGCATCGCTTCGTCTGATTGCTAAAGCTGTTGCTGCCACTGATTTCAGGCACGCAGGAAGAGCCTGAGCTACGGGATCTAATGTACTAGAGAAATAAGCACATGGTTTGTGTGATCCTGCTTGTTCCTGAGTGAGTACTGACAAGGCAGTACCTTCGCGTTCTATAACAAAGAGTGTAAAATGTTTATTATAACATGGTGTTGCTAAAACAGGTGCTTGGCATAAAGCTTTCTTTAGGCTTTCAAATGCTTGTGTGTGTTCCTGAGTCCAAGGGAGGACAGTCGATGTGGCTGCCTCCTGTGTTGTCAACTGAATGAGTGATTTTGCTAGAAATGCGTATTGAGGATCCACTGCCTACAGTATGAAGTGAGGCCTATAAAAGCCCGCACCTCCTTTTGTGTCTTGGGTGTTGGCATGTTAGCAATTAACTGGATGCGATCGGGTGTAAGCTGTCTTCCCTCCTTGGACAGCGAGTGCCCAAGATAAACAACTTGCTGGACACAAAATTGCAGCTTAGAAGGGGACACCTTGTGCCCCTTTTCGGCCAAAAACTGTAAAACCGTCAGTGATGCTTTTTCACATTCAGGTTCACTTCGAGCGGTGATCAGCAGATCATCGACATATTGAAGCAGAGCAGTGTTAACTGGCATGTGGATACTGTCAAGTTCTCTTTTCAATGCTTGACTATAGATGCTGGGGCTTTCTGTGAATCCTTGAGGTGCGCGTGTGAATTTAAAACTTCGTCCATTTAAACTGAATCCGAACAAATATTGACTTTCCGGATCGATTGGGACGCTAAAGAAGGCGTTCTTGAGATCAATTACAGTAAAGAACGTTGCTTTGGAATCAATGGCTGTCAGTAATGAAGAGATGTCGGGGACCACGGGGTATTGTGGTACAATGCATTTATTTAATTCGCGCAGATCAATAACTAATCGATATACTGGCGGTGCTTTTGGATCAGTTCGTTTAAGAATCGGAATTATCGGGGAATTACATACATTGGAGTCGGTTTCCACGACCACTCCTTGGGCAATAAGCTCGTCAATGATTTGCAGCAAAGCCACAACAGCATCTGGGGGTAACTTGTATTGTCGCATTCGTGGTAGTACCACTCCTGTTTTGAGTGTGACTCGATATGGTGTAATGTTCATGCAACCAACATCAGTGGGGCCTTGTGCCCATAAATGTGTAGGTAAATTCTGCAGTCGGTGATCCATGTCTCTGGACACATAGTGCCCTTTGAAATCACGTAAAAATAATCTTACTCCTTCCGGAGAACAACATATTATAGCTCCTAGAGCTTTCAATGTTTTTATACCTAACAGATTTTCTGGACATGATTTAGTAAGCAATAGATCTGTAGTTCGTGTCAATGGACCAACCGTGAGTGGAAGGGGTTGCGATACTTCATTAATGATAGGCTTTCCTGAAAATCCAAGGGAAATATTCTGTGAGCCTGAGAGGGGTGCCCCTGGAACTTCACTGCGTCGTATTGTTGTTCGGCTTGCCCCTGTATCAAGTAAAAACTTTCTGTCTTGGCCTAATAGTTCACTATGTACATAAGGTCCCTCTTGATCTACAGGAACCTCAATAAGGGGTAAGCCAACTTCCCTCTCTAGGCTGTTTCATGTGTATCGTTGATAATCGGGATAATCTGCTTGTGCATACTGGTACATCTGTGGTGTCGTTGTTTGTGTTGCAGCAATAGGCTGTGCCTGTGATGTTGCTATGGTCTGTGATGGAGCTGCCTGTTGCGGAGCTGGCATCGATTGAGCTTGCTGAGGGGCTCGTTGTTGGATCTGATCCTGTCTAGGTGGACGTGGTCTTTCCTGTGTTTTACCCGTGGAGATATTATGTTTCAGAACTGCACAATCCTGTATATAATGACCTGGTTGTTTACAATAGTTGCATGTCCCTTTTACAGGACCTACTGAATCATTGGATTGTCTATGACTGTCAGCTGGAACCGACTGGGCAACAAGCATTTTCATTTTCGTGTCTTTCATACGTTTTTGTTCATGTTCTTGTTCTTCTCTAATTCTATTGTGGTGATATTGTAACATTTGTAACATTTGTGACGGGGTGTTACCTTGCCAGGTACTTTCGAATTTCAATACTCTATTCTTAACTTGGGGCAGGGAATTTTCAACTAATTTTGTCACAAACAGATGTGGGTATGACTCGCTACTTGCTTTTATGCCACTATTAATACCAAAACATTTTTCAAATCGGGCATAGAAATCACTAGTATCTTCATCTTGTTTTTGTTTACAGGCTGAAATTGCACCCCAATCTTCCTTTTTCGTAGTTAATAAACGTGGCAGTACCTGCACTAGTAATCCTGGTAAGGCTGTAGTCTTTTCCCCAAGCCCTGAACCTGGAGCTCGGGCTTTTTCCTCCGTTTCTAATGCTGTCCAATCTATCTTTTGGTCTCCCACCTCCCAGTCCTTTTCCTTGAGTTTTTCGTAAATACCGGCAGGCATTAATACTTGTAATATTTTCATAATGTCAGGATAGGTATACTCTCCCATGAGCAACATGTCTTTTATCTCACGGTGGAAACCTGCTGGGTCCTTGTCATGATTAGGTACTACTTTCTTCATTTCTAATAATTCAATCATAGTTATGGGCGTGTATACGAACACGCGTTTAAACTGATTGTCATCACCTTTTATTGGGTGTACTTCGCGTAAGGGATTCTGTCTGTCCATGTAATACGTTATTCTTTCTTTGATGGGGACTGAGACATGTTCTGGGCATACGAAAATAATATACTGGTTTCGAGATTCTAGAATTTCTTTAATTAAATCAGTACCTGAACCTCTCCATCTATTCGTGAGTAGTTCTGTCAATATGTCAGGTAGGGGACCAGGATCGGAATGTTGGCCTTTATATAATATAAGGAGGTGTTGAGTCATGTATATACCAGCTAAACGCTGTTCATCCGGGGTAAGGCTCAAAAACGTGTGTGCTAGCGCATCATCACTGTATTTTCCGGGACTGTCAGCCCATAGGACTGCTGACCTGGCTAATTCCTGTTCATCCATAGAATCAAGCATATGATACCCCCTTCGTTCTCGGAGTAATTTATCAGCGGCTTGGAATAAGTGTTCAGGAGACCTTATATTTATTATAGGGGTTTGGAAATTTCTGTTACTTTCTGGGCGTGCCGGACGTATCGGATCATTAAAGCCTCTAGTATTATTATGAGGTCTTCCTCTACCTACATAAGCTATCGTTTCTACTTGTCCTGCGGCTATTTCTGATTCTTGCTCCTCCTCTCCCTCTGATTCAATTCTGTCTACTTCTCGTCTTTCTTTATGTATTCGTTCTACTTCCTTACGGATTTTTTGATACATGGCGATTATACACGCCTGTCTATCATGTTTCTCGTCTGATATATTCTGACCCCATTTGGCAAGTTTCTGCATAGTATCATGATCTGCCTCAGGCCTGTCTTGGTTCCTGATCACGCAGTTTATGAAAAAACGTAGTAGTTGTCTTTGTACATCCACTTTCTGGTATTCCATGGCTTCGTTAATACTTTCTGGGCCTCGCCCTGTTTGGACAAAGTGATATATATTGTCTAGGTGTTCAACCATTCCTGGTATCGTCATTAAATATAATGTAGCTCGTCGTATACGTAGTGATGACAGTAGCAGTCTGTCCTGCTTACCTGGCACTGGATCATATCTACAATCCACCAGATGCTCTTTAAACATGTCGGAAGTTGCTAGCTGGGGTGTACGTTGGAGTGCTAAATCTCTAAGGGTCTGTTTATTTCGCGGCGGTGTGGCAAACATGTCTGTCGTACCTCCTGTAGCACCACCTGAGGTGCTGGGCAAGAAAGGATTTGTTGGATGTAAAATAGAAATTGTAGATGCGGGGAAAGCGGTGGAAACGGACGGACCTGTGGAAATGGTCGTAGGAGTTTGTTGTTGCAGGGATACAGGCGAATGGTCTTGGCGTTGAACACCATCATCATGCGGTGTGTGTGGTGTGGCATTAGCATACTCGGGAGCTACGTCATCTAAATAGGAGGAAAGGAAAACATCTTTTGCGGTCTTGGGATGTGCTTTTAACGGGAGTAACGGAGGTGTCAAGCCTTTCGGTATTTCTGGGGTGGCCTTAGGTAACCCTTCGGCCAGAAGAGGATACATACCATTCATAAGGGTATTTCTTTGTCTGTCTACTTGTTCTGATTTTACTCGGGTACCTTCCTCAATTAATATATTTTCTCGGGCTTTATTTGAATTCTCCTTACTTTTCTCTTCCTGTCTGAGTGCTTTTTCTGTACGTCTATATGATTCTTTACGCCATAATTCAATGGCATCCTTCTGTGACTGTCTGGCTTTCTTTTTCCATAATTCTTCTTCTACTCTCATGATGCAATCTGCATCCCAGGTCCCAGCTGCGGGCCACCTCTGACTTTCTGGTAAAACCTTGGTGTAGTCCACCCATAAATCAAGAAATAATACGGCATCTAGGCCATGCTTATGGTACATAAAGTACCCTGGGGTGTCCCTAGGTGGAATGGGAACAGCTTCTTCGAGTACCCCTTTTCTAGTTTTGATCTGTCTTAATTTCGAGAAGAGCGGCATTTCTAGATCTGGTTACTTAATTTTGAACACACTTAATACAATAACCACAATATTGAACAGTCATTCACACCACAATATGTAGAACGTATTTAAAACATTTAACATTTAACATTTTAACGAATAATGATAACTAATAGGAAACTGGTTACTGACATAATACTGAACACTAGATGATACTGGATTATGTATAAGACATACTAGATATACTGCTAAACAGTACAGATACACTGCTGAAACAGTGCAGACCGGATTTGTGTACCCAAACCCGTCTTGACCGGCACAAACTATGTGCACGTCTAAATGCCTCCTCGGCAATGGTACTCACCGGGTAGCACGGAACGGAAGGCCTCGGAACGGAACTGAACTGGATCGGACTGGACTTGACTCGACTCGGAACTTCGGAACCTGGCGGGCCTCTGTGTACCTCGGATCTTGCTCTCTCAGCTAGGCTCTGGTCGGGATACTTCGCACTTCTCACCGCCTCGTCTGGGTGTTGATCGCAGCCTCAGTCACCCCCACTTGGCCGGAGGGAGATACAGGAAATCCTGCGGGTACGCGTAGTTGTCCGTTCAGCTGTGGCAGGAGACCGGGCCTGCAACGCACCGCCGGCGCGTGAGATGAGAAAGTGTCCCTGTTCGGGCGCCAATTATGTGGTAAATATTTTAATTACCGATACTATTTTTGATGCAGTAAAATCTAGTAAGAATAACTCAGTAAAATAAGAGGCAGAATCCGTGGTATTAGAGGTTCTAAAGGGCTTTATTCCTCTACAAAGGAATTACAGTTCGAACTGCAGGCATCATATTCCATCACCACGGGGGTTCAGGAAGGGAAGGCAATACATTATTGACAGGTAATCATTTTTATAGAAAAGGCATTACAGTGAAACAGATGCAGGAGGCGTAACAGCTGATAAGACAGATAAAGATATGCATGCGTAACTAAAATAGGCGGACATATAGGCGTAACTAGAAAACGTCATTATACATGATGTCACAAGTGGGTGGATCCATAAGGGAATCCTGCAATGTCAGCAGAAATACTTGGCAGAGATGCGCGCGCAGCCGCATGACGTGTGATTGACGTGCAACTAGAGGATAAGGGGGGTTTTGACATTTAGCTCTACATGTGGAGACAGAAGTCTGGGGGGTCAAGTCAACCTAATCCCAAATCATATCTGATATCCTATGTTTAAAGAACTGTGTTATCCAAAAGGAAAGGTCTCTCGGACGAAATCTATTCTATACTGACTGTGAGTGCGTGTACAAGCGTCTAAGTGTCTACATGAGATGCGAGGGGGCAGAAATCTTTCATGGTAACAGAGCTATGAATTACTCGCATGAGGACAGAGAAACCGGGCCCCGTGCTCGGTAGCTGAAAGAATGTTTACCTAAACTACTAGACAGGAATGCATTGGATGAGGAGCGGAGCAGATAATCTTGAAGGTGAAATACAGATTTTTGGCAGGCAAACAGGTCGAGTCAGGCACCGTTAGCCGCGCAAGGAGTAGGACAAAGTTCATGGATACAGATGCGAGCTCAGACTGGAGCTGTCGAAGGTAGAAGGCAGAAAAAGGCTTGATGGTAGAATTCAGGGCCTACTCGCCTGAACTGCAAAATGGAGTAAATGAGCCATATAAAGTCGGTGGCCTTTCATACTTAGGAATGGAATATCCGGCCCGTTCATGGCGGATCTGAAAGAGGACATGTTGACGGTGGACGCACATGTGTTTGCGTCTTCATAACTGGAACTGGAGGGAACATACATGTACTTGTAGCATATACATGGAGCCGTTGGGGTCTAAGATAGGGGACATAACTGATCACAAAATTCATATTTCCTCACTTGGATGGGGATTGAAGTCCCCTTCACTGCTGGGGGTCCTTTAGGGGCCAACTAGCCTACCTTTTACCTCCAGTAAGCCCCACGCAGTGGGATTGGTGAGATGTAGATAAAGGCCATGCCCCCTTTCTCCACCGCCCCCTGGCGCGTTGTAAGTTGGGAAATTAAGTCCCCTTGAATCCTGAGGGTCCCTGGGGTCCAACTAGCCCACTAGGTACCTCCAGTAAGTGCCACAGAGCTGCATTGCACAGAGGTGTAAAAAGGGGCTTTGCCTGCACCACCTCTCTGCAAAACAGGTCTGTGGCGCTTACTGGAGGTACCTGGTGTGATAGTTGGCCCCCAGGGGCCCTTAGGATTGAAGGGGAATTAATTCCCCAACTTAAAACGTGCCACGGGGTGTGTTTGCACACATGTCACCTCAGGCCCCGCCCCTTCCCTTTACCACTATGCAAAGTGCCCTGTGGCACTTTTTAAATTGGGGGATTAAGTCCCCTTGAAACTTGAGGGTCCCTGGGGTCCAACTAGCCTACGAGGTACCTCCAGTAAGCTCCACAGAGCTGCATTGCAGAGAGGTGTAAAAAGGGGCCTGGCATCTCCACACCTCTCTGCAACGCAGCTCCCTGGCGCATACTGGAGGTTCCTGGTGGGCTAGTTGGCCCCCAGGGACCCTCAGTATTCAAGGGGAATTAATTCCCCAACTTACAGCGCACCAGGGGGCGCGTTTGCTGAGTGCTGCAGGGAGGGGGCGGGGCCTAGCAGAGATATGGCTATTTTTTTATTTTATTTTTTAAGAAGGGGGTCTGTGTGGCCCCCCACCTCTTTCCTATTTTTGAGCCCTTGGGAACCCATTCCCCCGGGCCCTCCCCCTTTTTTTTTTTTTAAATGTAAACGGGAAGGGGGCCGCGTGGCCCCCCTCCCGAGGCCAATTTCGGCCCCAGGGACCCCATCCCCCAGGGCATGGCCATCCTTTTTTTATTATTTTTAAATCTAGGAGGGGAGCTGCATGGCCCCGCTCCTGAGGCCTCTATTATTAACCCCGGGGACCCCATCCCCCGGGGCTGTGCCTCTTTTATTTATTTATTGATGGAGGGGGGCCATGTGGCCCCCCTCCTAGGCCACTTCTCGCCTCGGGGACCCCATCCCCGGGGCCTGGCCATCCTTTTTTATTTTTTGGGGGAGGGGGGTTCCTCAGGCCAAATATGGCCGCGGGGACCACATCCCCCGGGTCCTGGCCTCTCATTTTTTTTTTTCCCAATTATTCACAGTGGAGGGGGGTCACTTGGCCGGCCCTCTCCTTTGGGGACTGTGAGGGGAGGTCCAATGCCCCCACGGTCCCTGCCGGCTCCCCGCGTCCTGTGGGAGCCAGCATTGCTTTTCCACATGGGGAGCTGTTGACATGCAGCTCCCCATGTGGAAAAGCAATGTGGTTTCCTGCTCTCGCTTTCAAAATCCAAACCACAGTTTGCTATGCCAGGGCGGGAGCCGCAAGACTCCCGTCCTTCCATAGCAAACAGCAGTGTCCCGGGGGTTGGGCACCCCGGGACACTGCGGGAGCCGGCCCTGGGTGTGGCAGTCCCCAGGGCCATCACAGGCTCCAGGAAGGGGCCACGCGGCCCCCTCCCATCACATGCACAGCCCTGGGAATTTGAATATTAGTGCCCCGGAGAGGTGGCGGTCCCCGGGGCGTGTGGGGGGGCTCGAGCCCTTCCATACATGTGTAGTTTAAAAAAAAATAAGCCCGGGGGTTGCGGTCCCCGGGGCAGCGTGGGGCCGTGTGCCCCCGCAAATTTTTTATGAAAGCCCCAGGGGTGGCAGTCTCCGGGGCTGTGGGGGCCTGCCTGGGCCCCAGCAATTTCAATTTTGCATGCCCCCTGGACTTGGTCCACCCGGGGGCTAAATAATAACGAAGCACGGTCTCTTTTTTATTTTCGGCCGAAATTCGCGCTGGGTGCGCGAATCTCGCCGATTTCTTTTTTTTAAAAAATGCTTTTTCTGGGACCCCCTGAGCAGGCCTGGGGGTCAGGGTGTTTCTACCCTGCCCGCTTTTGTTATTTTTCACCTTTTGTTTTTCTGTTTTCTTGTGCCTCGGTTACCGAGGCACAGGATGGCTGCCAACACTTCCTGGTTTGGAGTGTTGACAGCCAATTAGAATACAGCTCGTGGTCGGGAGGGTGCGCGGATCCTCCGTGCCTCTCTATATCGAAACTTTTATTTTTTGATTTTCTCAGCAACTACTGAACAGATTTACACCATTTAAAAAAAGGGGCGCTTTCTGAACCAAGCACTACCTTTTTGCCAAAGTTGGTGAATTCCGTTCAGCAGTTCGAGCTGTAGCCATGTCTAAAGTTTCCTATAGGAAATGCATTTTTCGACCTCTATTTTCTGAATTTCTCAGGAACTAATGAACGGATTTACACCATTTAACTAAAAGGTCTCTTTCTGAACCAAGGGCTACCTTTTTGCCAAATTTGGTGTCATTTCGTTCAGCAGTTCGGGCTGTAGTCGTGTCTAAAGTTTCCTATGGAAAATATCATGGAGAAAACACGTTTTGGGCCCCCCCCCTTTTTCTCGACCCCT
This sequence comes from Triturus cristatus, assembly GCF_964204655.1. Lineage (NCBI taxonomy): Eukaryota > Metazoa > Chordata > Amphibia > Caudata > Salamandridae > Triturus > Triturus cristatus. Next base: position 942,639,999 of record NC_140593.1, read on the forward strand.
GCTTACTGAATCACCCCAAAACTTTTAGGATAGGAGCTGACCGTAGCACCCCACGAGTTTTGAAAATTTCGCAAAGATTCGTCATCCGGCGCCAAAGTTATTGGGAAAACAAAAAACGCTTTTCCCATGGAAACTAGGTCCTAACTATCACTACCTACTGGTGACCGCCAGTAGGATATACATATATATATACTGGATTCCAGTAAGGCGACCTCCTAAAATCTCTACTCCTACAAAAGCTCACATTTTCTATCACATGATCCTACAATTATTAATTCATAGCAGCATATGTGGTAGATCCCATCTCCACTGTGAGCAAATAGGTTGTGCAAATTGCATAAATTTCTAAAGTGCAAAAGATTCCAGGACAACAATAAATATAATCAATATAATAGGTAGATCCATCGAGAAATCACATAATATATATGGAGGCATAAAAATATTCTTTCCAATAATGATTCCTAAAATCAATCCTAAAACATCATAAATATATAAATACTATCCTGAAATTTGCAATCTAAAAATTCATGTAAGGTGGAACAAAGTAACATTCATTGTATCACAAGGTGGGAAACATTAATGTATTTCATCAGTACTATCTCATTTCCCAAGAGGCTCCACGATGTTCTCTTCACTATTGTGTTAATCCCTATCGGCATAAGAATGTATACAAATCATCACTGGTATTCAACCCCCTGGGATATTTAGAATCGAATTGCAGGATATAACTTGTTTCCAACCTCCTCAATTTTGATTCTCTATCACCTCCTCTTTTCTGGGGAGTTATGGCCTCAATAACATAGTATCTCAAATGCCCCCCTGCTGACAGTGCAGGTCCGTGTGCTTCACGAGTAAGCACCACCCAGGAACGATGATACCTACTCGTCTGGGCATAAGAAAAGCAACAAAACCGGCACAACCTCGAACAGGCAACCTGATGGATTTTTTATTCAGGAAGGTGTAGTGACAGCTGCAATCACTGGCAGATAGTAGATGGGTTTGAGCTATTGTTCTCAACATACCCATCCACGTTTAGTTTTTAGTCATACCTAGTGTCCTGCTAAATAAAGGTACTAATCTAGGAACACTAAGGTATTTTTAGCTCGATCTGGATCCCTCTTTTTTTTGTTATGTCCAGTAGAACTTATTTAAGAACTCCCTCCTTCCGGTATAGTCTTCGAAGAGGTTGCGGAATTGTCCGACCAGGGCAGGAAAAGGATGCCAATGATGAAGCATGACACTGTTATGTGTGTGAGGTTTCCTCTTCCATATAGGATGACTTTCTCTAGACAACATTCAATGTTTTAGGGATATCCATAGTCTGGATTTTTGTACTGGACCACAATTCTGGGATACCGTACTTTCTTTGTTCCAATTGCCACATACTATTGCTTGTGATTGGTTTGAGTCTTTGAAGGGACATACGGTGTCTTTGCCTTCTCCTCTCCATTTGTTGTTTTCACATAACAGAGACCGCTTCTATCGAAGTTTTGCTCGCTCTCACACCTCATATACTCAGGGAGAAATAGAGAGCCAGTCATGGTGCGGACATTGATTTCAATAGGCAGAGCTTGTAAGCAGTCTCCCTACTGCACTGTAACTGATCAGTTGCCTTCAAAACATTTGCCATACCATTGCCTTTTCTTGGAGATGACAGTCAAATCTGATACATGGAATTTTACATTGGGTGGACTCCCTATCTCCCAACAGAGTCAAACACTCTGTGAGTGAGCAGCATACAAAAATTGCAGGCCGCTTGTCAGGTGGCCAGTGACATGGGAGTTCTGCATAGCAAATCGTAATTGTGCATTCACAATAACAAAATGAAGAGCAGGATGGGCCAAAACTGCTGGGTCAGGAACATTAGACTCCGAAATTCCCAGACAAAAATTGAATTTGCTTGCACCCTTGATTGAGAACATATCAGTAAATTTTTAGTTTTGGAATATACTGCAAATATTTGTTTAATGTTGATATGTTTGCAAGTTTATGGTTGTTCACCAATATTTGATGGTGGTCCCACCCTGGACCTGCTGTAAACCCGCCCCTGTAATCAGATTTGCTCATTGGTAATTCCCAATAATGAGGGTACATTTCAGCATTTCTAATTCTATGAGGGAGGACTTATCATTCTCACTGTTCTATCATATACTTGCTTTTTGGCCTCTAAGTCATTAAAAATGAATTTTCATACTAATGGGAACATTATTGCTGATTGTCAGAAGTTTACAAGTTTCTATAAATAAATGTTTGTGAATTTTTGACGTCTCCCAAGAGTCTACAAATAGAGGGTTGGATGAAAACCATGTCCTAGTAATCTATTTTAGCTAATTTATAGAGAAAAAGGACCTTGAAAACATGCATGTGCTCAGTTGTAAATTATGTTATGAGATCAACAGCAGTAATCTTCATCTGCATAAAACTTAATCTTTCTAACTCCTGGATGATTTATACCATTTTAGGTAGATGTTTTTTTCACTCCGATAAGCCGCAGCATATTACGAAGTAACTCTTTTTCCATTTGCTATAAAGAACAGTGCTTACTTAATTAGAGCCTAATTTTGAATCCAGCTGAGTTTTTGTCTAGGAATTTCAAACCAGATTCAATTGGATACAGCAATGCGCGGCACTACTCCAATATGAAATTACCATTCATGCCAAAATAATAATGTTGGCATCAGGCTAATGTACAGTGTAAGAGTTTGCTCACCCAATTACTACATGTGTTCTCTCTCAGTGACATTTTAAGACCTGGGCAAAGTGGGAAATTGCCCAGAGGCCCCACCTTTCAAAGCCCCCCTTGTAAAGTGAGTGGAAAGTCCAAATTCTTGTCATAATAATGTTTCCCAGAAATACCAGCTCTAATTTAAGGGAGAAACCTGCTTAAAAGAAACTTAGGGACAGATTTACTAAAGGTTTGCACTGGGGTCGTGATGCAAAGCAGCACAAACCCTTGCTGGGGTATTCACTTTTCAATCAAAAAGTATGTTACAATGGAAAGATGTTCTATTCTTAGTGTAAATTTAGCTTTGTGCCAAGTGTGTAAATTGGGTGGATTAGCATAAGCACCCATTGTTTTTTGAAAAAACACAATCAATTAAGATAGCCAGACTGGGCTTTGCATAAGAAAATAAACCCTAATGAAGCTGGTGCTAACATGCAGAACAAACATTCCACTATTTGATGTGTGCTGGTTAGAACTGGGGGTCTCTAGTTGGCAGAGGTAGGTACCTTTGTCCAAGTAGGGACCCTTGCTTCTAGTCATGGTAAGGGAGATAAACACTCTAGATAACCCCTGCTCACCCCCTTGGTAGCTTGGCACGAGCAGACAGGCTTATCGCTAAGGTAATGTGTAAAGTATTTGTACTCAAATCACACAGTAACACAGTGATAACACCACAAATGGACACCACACCAGTTTAGAAAAGTAAAGTATCTTTATCCAAACTCATCAAAACCAAAACGACAAAAATCCAGCATAGATTTAGTAAAATAGCACTTAAAAACAGTTATTTCAAATATAAAGCTTGTAGAAAACAAATAGCTCCACCTGGGGCTATTACGATGTCGTGACAGAAATAAATCCAAAGTACAGCACCTACCGCGAGGTGCTCGGAGCCAAGCATAGAGTCACACTGACGCCCAAACAAACAGTACCTTAGAAAACGAAGTCTATGATCGATGCACGGCATCGTGGAGGTAAGGCGTCAGTGCTAAGGTTGAGGCCGGCTTTCTGGCTTCCACGGGGGAGGTGAGGTGTTGTGTTCGCAAGGAGGCAACATGTCGAATCCACGACAGGGGAAGTCAGTTGCATCGTCGGTGAGGCATCGCTTCTGTTGAGGCAGTGCGAAGTTGGCGAGTTCTTGGAGTCAGCCCTCGGTGGTTATCGGTTCAGTGATAACTGGATGCAGGCACTGGCAGTGACAGAGTTGATGCGAGCATGGGTGTCGGTAAGGCCAATAACTGCAGGCGTCGATGGGTGTCAAAGCTGCTGTGCAGGCAAGGCGGTGCGGAGTGCACTTCACAAGCGGTATCCCTGGCATCAGTGCAGGTTGCTGCGCCACGGCCGCGTCACTGATGGCGTCGGAGATTGTTTTTCTTACTTCTCATAGGTTTTTTCCAGCTCCCAACAGCAGGAACAACCTCCAGAGGCCCAAAACTCAAACAGGCACCTCCTGGCAGGTCAGAGCTCTCAGTTGTAGCGATCAGGGGAGCTGGGGGTGAAGTCTTTGTGTCCCTGAGACTTCAGAACAGGAGGCCAGCACTCACAAGCCCTGGGAGATTATTCTTCATGCAGGTTTCTCAGCAAAGTTTCAGTCTTTGTCCTTTTCTTGGCAGGATCAGCAACTGCAGGCCAACTCACCATATCACACAGCAAAGGGGCAGTACTCCTCCTTACAGCTCTCTAGCTCTTCTCCTTGGCAAAGGTTCCTCTTGAGTCCAGAAGTGATCTAAAATTCTGGGGGTTTAAGGTCCACTACTTATACCCCATTTTGTCTTTGTTCTTCTTTGTGGCAAGGGTCTCTGAGCCCAGTCCAAACCAGTTCTGTCCTCTCTGGTGCAGCATGACCACAGGAGGTGGAGACTGCATTGTGCAAGGGAAACAAGCCCTATTCAGGGGCACGGAAAACTACTCCCACAACTCTAAATGCAGCCAAGGTCTTTTGAGCTCAGCTCCGAGTCATCCAGGAAAGGTAGGGCACACCTCACCCACCCCCTAGTGACTGTCTACAGTGAATGCACATCCCCAGCCCCTGTAATTCCGAAACTATACTGTCAATACACAACCTTGCAGAGGCACACAGAATGGTTAAACAGGAAAATGCCTACTTTCTAAAAGTGGTATTTTCCAATACACAATTTAACAAGTATTTGCAATGCAATAGGTCTCGCATTTACGTGAGTTTGAGCTATTAACATTGCAAATAACAATGCCTTTTGTTTGTGTTTTTAAAACATAAATAAAAGGCAGTGTCATTTACAATGCCAATAGCTTAAACTTGCGTAATTGCAAGACCTATTGCATTGCAAATGCTTGTGTTCTACATGATATGTATTATAAGAAACAAGAAACAACTCTGCAGCAAACTTTATGATATTTACTCCTCAAATCTACTTATGTTCATGTGACCTCTTTTGTACATACTAATGCATGTGTGCCCAGGATTTGAGTGTACACTAGTGAGAGCACCCCAGCCCCTGAAACCTCCTCTCGTGGATACCAGTGCGAGCAGACTCCACCCCCGGGACACTGGTGGTAGCAACCTCCACCCAGGACACCGGTGAGCCCCCTGCACACTAGTACCAAAAGCCTCCACGCGGAACAGACACCAGTGGGAGCAGCCTTCAGCGGCATAGCCGACGGAGCGTGTTTGGGACAGTTGACACCCATGAACAGCGGGCGCCCCTCCCTCCACGGTGCACGAGTTGGCAGGCATGTCCGTGCCTGACCCGTGGCAGAGCGTCAGCGCGCAGCCCTCACCCTCAAGAGCAGTGCGCGCGTTCTTAATTTGGAGCGGTGCCTGCAGGTGGGGCTCACCAGCACCTATTTCTCACTCATCAGACTGTGACCCGAGCATGTGAGCAAAACACTAAAGGGAGAAAGACAAGAAGCAGTGGCAAAGACAACAGGGACACAAAATAGCCTGAACGAGAGTGGTGAAGGGACAGAGAGCGATTGACTGGCGGTGGATTAAAGAGGGACCGGGTTAAATTAAGACCACGCAGCCTTTGTATTCAGGCAGCACTTGCTGCTGACTTCCAAAACTGGGGCCCGGCACGTATTCTTTTATAAATTAAGCACTGCACGGGTCCTAAACCGAATGGCGAGGCGTCACCCAAAAGCAGCTGTTTATGCGTTGAATATGTGAAGGGCTCTCTCCACCCGCCTCTCGATGGGAGCCGCCAGTACCTCAAGGGGTCAACGCTCTGATGTCAGAGGGTGCGGGTGTCACTTCCTCTACCCAAGCCTTTTGACTCTCCATTTACTGCACATGGGAGCTCTGATTGAGCACCCATTTATACGTCATCACATTGGGGGATATATTTTTGGCTGCCTTCTCGAGCGCAAGGAGTTAGAAAGCTAAACCACAACACGCACATTAAACAGCTGCTTCGTGGCGCTTTGCCATGCCAAGCAAAATACTCCTCCTTGGTGCAGCGCATTGTATGATAACGCCTAGTGTGTTATTAACCACGTTCGAAGCGTTTCAGATGTTCAGCCAACGACATAAAACGTGAATTATGTAGAATTGCAAAATTATAGTCGTGCAGGTGATCCGGGGTTAGAAAGCGATCGTCTCCAGAAAGGGGCACTGCAGCCCGGTCGCTGAGGTGGCGCATCTGTGGGTCTACACGGGTTTCAGCCCCTGCGGTGTGGCACCAAGGTTTAAATAAATGGATTATTTGAAACCACGGAAAGTTAAACATGCCGCTTGCAATTCCAGCAGGTATAATGATTGTTTCCAGAAACTCGACAGAAATGTCATTTTTTTTTTTTTTACAAACGTTAAAATTGGATGTTTGCCATGTATCCAAGCACTCCGGGTTTAGAAGGCAAGCGAAGTGAGTCAAGGGCTTGTCCAGGATCAGATGGCTGGTTATGTGGAAACCCGGGTTAGCCCGCTAGTTTCACGAATACAACCGTTTAAAGCATTGACTGGATTTAGAGCCGAAACATGGCATTTGGGTGAACATTTGCAATAGACATGGAATACGTCTAACAGTATTAAACAGACACTGGGGGTGTTGGGTGTATATTTTCAAATCACCGATCACAAAAATAAACACAAAGGTACATCGCGAGTGGTGCACAAGAGCACGCGTGTGCTTGTGTGAGGGAGCAGGCCATCTATTTTGCATTATGGCGCACGAGTCTGGGCACGATAATGCAAAACAGATGTCGACCGTGCGGGTAACAGACACCAGTAGGCTGTGGGCGGGGCAAACGCGGGACATGCGCCCACATTTGCCCAATTACGTGCTGTCTTTGTTAGAGAGACGCACGCAACGCCCAATAGCCTGCAGTGATAAAACCACACGCACGAGCGTGTGGTCAACTTTCTGAAGCCCCTACAAGAAGTTTCTTGTGCCCGAGCAGTGTTGCGCACTGCAACGCCAGGCGCGAGACCCAAAAACCATCTTTCCTAAAATATGTTTTATTAAATTCTGAGTTCAGAGAGCTTAACCTCCATTTCTCTATCTTGTCCCAATGGTAATTTATACTTGTAATATGTTACAAAGTATCTCCCGTGTTAACTTATGGGGACAGATAGCCTTTCAGTAGTGAAAAACGAAAAACACAGAATTTCACTATCAGGACCTGTCACACACACCAGTACATGTCCTACCTTTCACATACATTGCATCCTGCCCATGGGGGTACCTTGGACGTACCTGAGGGGTGTCCTACATGTAAGAAAAGGGAAGGTTACAATTGCCAGGTCAACATGTCAGTTTAGAACTGTGGCAGGCACTGCAGTGGCAGGTCTGAGATACAGTTTCTAGGCTACTCATGTGGGTGGCAGAATTACTGCTGCAGGCCCACTAGTAGCATTTGATTTAAAGGCCCTGGACACACTCATTTTACTAGGGGCTTACCAGTAATCATATATGTCAATCATGGATAACCAATTTTAATAACAGTTTGTACAGGGGGCACTTCCATTTTGACACTGACCAGCAGTAGAAAAGTGCCCAAAGCATCGAAGCCAGCAAAACGAAATCCAGCACTGCATCAAAAATACAGGTGGTAGAGGCAAAACGTCAGGGGAAACCACGGCAGGGATGCCAAGTCTAACAGTGCTGCACTTTACAACACACATGCAGTGTGTGGAATTTTTAAAACTTTGTCCAGGAGTGTGTTTTTGTACTGGAAGAGTATGCTTCCAGTACACATCATATGCTAGACAGCACACCCACCTCTGCCCCTAAGTGCTTAGGCAGCAGTTTTGTGCAACCGCACAGGAGTAGTGAGCAGCACAAGGTCATTCTTAATACATATGGCTCTGAGCTCCTTTCTCCACCCTTACACAATGCAACCCATCACTGCAAATGTGGCTAATGCCCGCCCTAAAAAATATAAATATACCCCTTTGGTCTGCATGCCCAGCCTGCTCAGTCTTAACCCTAGCACTCTGAGGTAGTTGGTGGCAATTACATTGAAAAATACATTTTCTGTATAATTTCTCTCTACACTCCTTCACCTCACATTTATTCTCAATATATCCAATATACCTCTCTCAATTTCATCTCTTTCTCATGACCTTGCCCCTCTCTCTATCACTCTCTGTGCATATAAATACATCACTTTTGATTTTCTTTCTCTGCCTTAACTCACACTCTACCTCCTCCCTATCTCAGTAACTTAATGATATTTTTCCATCTGAATTCCCTGGATCTATTCTTCATCTATTTCACTTCTGACACAACATCATCTGTATATTTACTTCATCTTTATATCTCTCTCCTGGTCTCCACTATCTTATATCTCTCTCTTTTCTTTCTCAAACTCACCATTTTTCCTTACTATCACTTTTCTCTGACTCCCTCACACTTCCCTCAATACCACACCCCTCTCTACCCCACTGCCCTCTTTGTCACTTCCTAATATCCAACGTGACCTCATTGTTAATCCATTGCCATACCCTTGCACCCCTCCTTCTCTGTACCTCTATTCCCTTTCCTTAGGTACCTATATTTCTCTACATGTACCCTTTTTCACTATCATCATCACCTCTATCTCTTGCTTTGTCCCCTTCTCACACAAACATATCTCTTTCTGAACCTCTTTCTCTATTTCACCTCAGCCCCCCACCACAACTATCTTTTTCAATTGCTTTCTTTATTATCCTCTCTACCTCACCTTCATTTCCTTGTTTTCTAATTCACAAATCAGTACCTCTGTTCCTCTATTTCACATATTTTCTCATTTGCCTCTTCTCCCTCTCTACCTTTTCTGATTTTGCTCTCTCTCTCTTTCCCTCCCTTGCATCTCTTTGTTTTTCAAGTCTCTGTCTATCTTTACCTGTGATGACCTTTACCTCTCTCTAATTCACATTTTACTCACTACTTCTCTATATCACATCTTAGAGCATTGCAATCATGTGCTTCTCACTACATGTCCTTCTTCTTGCCTTTATCCCATTTGCTCCCACACTTTTACCCTTACCAGTTACCATACCTCTCTTTCTATACCTTCATTTTGCTCTCTTTTATACCTGTCTTTATTTTGCCTTCTGGCTACCTCACCTTTCTCAGTTCACTTTGTTTCTATCCTTACGTCACATACTTTCTACATCATATCTATCTCTAACCCCTTCTCCCTCTTCCTTACAAATGTCACTTTGCTGTTCTCTTTATTTCACTGTCCATCTCCTGTATCTTGCCGAGTCCCATTTCTTTTACTCACCAGTATCATCACAGGTAACTGTCTAGCCAGAGTAGTGCACACATACACAGAAGAGAAGAGCGATGAGGTGAGAAAAAGACATTCGGAGAAAGGTGTTAGTATTGAACTAATGGAATGGTGAAAATCCTTAGAGCAGTGCTTTGATATTCCCAGTTGCAAAAAGTATGTCAGTATTGAAGGGCAATGTATTTTGCAACTTAAGCTCCAGTTTCAAGTGCTGTGTGCATATGTCTTATTTTAATATTGTGCACAAGTCCAATAAACATCTAACAAGTCACTCTCATCGTGTTGTCCTAATGGAAGTACCGAGCTGTTTGGACACTGAGGGTCACATTTACAAAAGGTTTGCTTTGCCCTTGTGTCACACAAGGTGAAGCAAGGGCAATATAGCCTTAAATGAGAATTACTATGCCACACAGAGCCACCTTGTATGGCTCTGCATGGCATAGTAAATCTGGAGTAACGCAAGGCAGCGCAAGTCACAGCCTTATGTTACTCTGCCGTTGGAAAGCATTACATAGGTAAAGCCTTCAGTTTTGGTGCTTTCCCATCTTTACTACCAGTAGTAAACCTAGGATTGCATTAAAAAGGTACACCATCGCAGAGGAGGCACGACAAGGAGAAATACATTTATTTCTCCTAGTTTTTTCCTCTTTCTACATGTTGGCATTCTGTAGCACACATAGGAAGAGGAAAACGTCTCTAAAGTATTGTTCTTGTGACAGAAGGTGTCCCTTCCTGAACAAAAACAATCTTGCCTGAAACGCAGGCATCCTTGCACCATGATGCAAGGGTGACTGCATTGGTGCTAGGCTGCAAGGTGTGCCAGCACAGGGAGAGAGCAGGAATACAAAATATCTTAATAGATTTGGCACATTCTTGCCCTCTCCATGTGACGCAGAGCAGAAAGTTATTGCGCTGCATTGCGCTGCGTCACATCTTTGTAAATCTGGCACTGAATCCCAGATAAGATGTTATTGCAAATTAAAGAAATCTAGATCCAGACTCAGCAAGAAATGGCTTTATCAATGCTTGTTTAAGATTTATTTTACTACTATTTAGTCAGTGAACAGTAGGCAACTGGAGCTTTCTGCTTTACAGTTTTTTGTGTGCGGCTGTTTCAGAAGGTTTAACATATAACTCTCTATTGTTTGGCTTCATGAGGGCTTTAATAAGCCAAATAGATGTAAACAATTCAAACTTCTTCCAAACTGAAGGTCCCCACATATATCTTGGTCTAGCCCCACAAATGCTTAAGATGTCACTTCTCTCTTTGAGACCTCTTTTCTCTCTACGAGTTTGCTTGGGGAAAATAACTCAGGAGTGCGATAAATCAGCACTACTCGAATCCCGATTTGTGTGAAAACTGCAGTTTGTGCCTGAATCGGGGTGAATCACCTTGCAAAGACTCATAAATTACGTTGATTCCACGTTTGAGGGTGTAGTTATTTATTTATTCAGTCTTTTATAGAGTGCAAACGTGACCCGTTAGGGTATCAGAGCACTATACAAGGCCAAGGAAGATGTTTACAAAAATTCAGAACAGACGAATCATGTGAACGTTTTGCCGTGAAAAACAGGATATTGCAATGAGAGGGAAGAGGCAAACATGGGTTCAACTTAAGGGAGAAAAACAAACCTTAGCGGAAGCAGAGGCAGACTGCACAACACCAGTCTCTGCCCCATAAAGTGACAGTGAAGTAGGAATGAAGCAAAAGGAAATAGCAGCATCCATCAACACATTGCATAGGCTACATCAAGGAAGTCCAGATTGGCATACACTGGTAGAAGTCAAGAAGAGATCATATCGCTAGGCAGCTGAGCTGTATATGCGCTGAGAGTGTTATGGAAGGAATTTGCCCATAAGGAAAGTCTTTGCTTCCTTTTTGAATCTTTTGTCATTTTAACACTTCCATGAAATGTATTGTACTGTACTGCTCTTAAATGGTTTAGTAATGATAATGATTGGATGATGTCCCCTAAGAACTCAACAGAGACTTGGAATTTGGGGATCTGATTCTAATCCCAGCTCCATGTGTGATTCTGGGCAGGTTACCAAATCTCCCTGTACTGAAATGCACACATTTGGAAGAAATGTAATTCAATTGTAAATACTGTGCCATTGTGGAATGCAAGTGTGAAAACAATCTCGAATTGATAGACTAAGTTACGTTGATATACAGCTATCTCCTCGGTATATGAATGACAATGTATAAATGATGAAGCTTAGAATTTGTGCCTAATGGTTATGCAGTATGTTTTACTTTTCTAAATCCAGAAAATATACATTTTTTTACAATGTGGATATTATTGTGTTGAAAATTCGAGTTTGTAGCAGTCATAGGTAACAATATCCGCATTTGTTTGCATGCTTTTAAAGAGAACATGCTTCTTTTTTTGAAAACTTCGTACCTTGTTTTATGAGACCACTGTTTCACTGCAGACGCACTGGGCGCCTCCCAAATGTAGATAAACATCATGCCTGACCTGTGACTCAAACAATGTTTTTTTTTTTTATCACTTGCTGTCTTCATAAATCTCAGGAGTTGAAACACTCCTGTGTTCCTTCCTGTCTCCCTTTTATAAACCGCAGGAATGCTTTTTAACACCCAGCTGTTCAAAGGTTCAGTCCAGTGAGCTTGTCCACTGCTCGGGGAATGTTGCAAAACTTGGTATGGAGTTCTGTTAAGGGCCATCAGAAGAATTATAAATGCAACTATTTAGCTTCAAAGGGGGTTTGAAGCGCTTTACTTAAGCACCAGTTACATTGCGCAAACACGTTTACTGTTTTTTATATTTTTTTAAATTTAATTTTATTTATGTACGGACAGGTTAAGCGATCAACCCAGCACCACATTATATTGAACTGACGCCAGGAATCCAAACTTGTTCCCCAGATCCAAAAGCAGCTCAGACCCTAACTTGGCATTCCACCCTCGTTCCTGTTTAATTTTCAAAGGTTTAATAAGGATGTAAATAGAGGCTTCTCCCACGAGCAGCTCCTGAGCTACTGGTAGCTCTCTAGCTGCCTGTAAGTAGCTCACCTCTGTGCAGACCGGCCGAATAGATCAGAAACTTTTGCTTGGATGAATTAATGTATGTATATCAAAATTGAAAAGCATATATTCGCGACAAAAATGTGTGTATTTTCAAAATTCATAAGCCAATGCTTGAAACAAAAGTTTGGATTTCCAAAATATATATCTAAAGTTGATATTTGAGTGGTAATTCATGGGGCATTGAAGAGACTTTTTACTCATATTATTTCCTTGGGCATTCCACATTGAGGCAAATCTTTTTACATAACTGCTGGCGACCCTGTCTGATGCACTGAGGTGATGTCCAGTATTTGTAAAGTGCGATCAATAACCCGAGGGTGTCAAGGCGCTAGGGGTTGTCGGGAAGATTAAGTGAGCTATTGCCCAGAGTCACATGGTGTTGGGATGACCTGCCCCCCCGGTGCCGGGGATCGAATCGTGAGTGCCTGGGTTCCGGAGTAAGCTGCCCTGGCCGCCCTGGCCGCTGCCCCACACCTCTTCCCTTCCCCCAGTGATCACTACTGGTAAGCTTGCAAATGGTGGCCACTAATGTAATTGTGTCTGTTGTGATCACTTTTACACACTATATATTAGTAGCTCAGGATGATTTTCATGAAACATAAGTAGCTCTTATTACAGAAAAGGTTGGAGACACCAGAAATAAAGGGTTCCCGTGTAACAGCATTCCACATCGAGCAGAATTCAGCCACAAATAACATTTTCAGCAGCAGGAAGATGCAACCCGATAGCCATGCACAATAAAACAATGCAACTACCTTCCTCAGCTATAAAGAATCAACATCTGGGAGGATGATTTGAAAAGGAACGTTTTTTATATTATCTAGCATCCCTGTATGTTTTTCATACACTCTCTTTTATTGTAAGCAGGTTTTCAGAGAGAAAATCATGGAAATCGAGGGCTACAGCTGTCAAATAAGGGTGATTTACATGATGGGACAAGTAGTTTATTTTCTCCTCATTGTAGCTGTACCTAGAAATCCCAGCATGATTATGTCTGACTGAAAAGCCCCTTACTGGTTGAACGTCCCCCTCTTCATACAGGGTCAGTGGAAAGATACCCACAGTATATTAAACCTTCTGTAAATTCCAGAAGGAGGCAATTTCAATTTTTTAAAGCTTCAGTTGCTTTCATGGCAGTTTAATGGCTTACTCTCACTTATCCTACAGGTGTTTTACTAGTGTTGTGGAGCAGTGTGAGTAGAAGTTTAGGTAAGTCATCTGCTTGGAGTGCCCCCAGGAATGAGATGGGCTGTTGTGTCATATGTTGAGTGGTTTTCCACTCCATTGCTTATTTGTTATGTTTATATGGTGTAAATTAAGCAGCGGCATAGCTTGTGTGTGCTTGTTTGGGTTGTTACACACCCTAATAAAGTATTTTTAATAAATAGTTGGGTACAGAAACTTTCAGTTGGGTATGGTAAGGTGCCTGTTGGATTTTACCAGGTATTTTTAAATACATAGTCAGACAAACACATACACACACATACACACACACACGACTCTCTTTTGATGGTCTCAAAAAGCATGGCTATTTTACAAAACACAGTGTTTAAGTAGCCCCTCACAATCCGCGCTCCTTTCTCTTTCCACTAGCCCTTCAGCCCCCCTTATGCACTGCATCTCATACAGTGATTAATATGATATGCTAGCATGATTGTCGGAAAATCAGAAGCTCTCACCCTCCCAGTCTTACTGAACCAGCTATGCCCCTTAAAATAAGCTGTAGAAATTCTACCAAAATTCCAATCAGTCTGAATGGATTTTCTTACAGGGATGGAACTAGATATGATGGGTAATAAAGTATACAGTAACCAGACAATACACATATATCTTTTACAGTATTATGTTCATATTAGGTATTTACAGTGGCAAGTTTGCGAGTTTGGGAATAAGGCGTAGAAATGTTTGTGAAGTCTTCAGTCATGTGTGCTTTTTTTTAGGACAAAGTTGTTTGGAGCACTTTTTATTGTACGAATGAAGGAAGGGGATTGCACTGAGATCAGGTGGGAGTGGGTTGATTGAAGTGAGCTCGAGTAGATTAAAAGACCAGAACCTAAATTTGGCACAGGTGGGTTTGGGTGGCGTAAGTTGGTTCTGGTTTGCAGCTCATAGGATACAAGTGGGGCTGGTGTAGGTAATGATATCAGAGAAATATTTTTGATAAGGTGGTATGAAAGTCTTTAAATACTAGGATCTTATCTTATAAGCCTGTGGGCTGATACCCACCAGGGGAATGGCACTAAAATGAGACCAAGGTTGGAAAGATGTATGTAGTTCTTACATTAAATTTTAAGACTTTGTTCAGTGAGGAAAGAGTGCAGTTGAAAACCAAGAACGTGATTGCAATCTATGGATTTATTGATGGGTAGCTTTCAATAATGGCCTGTTTTAAACCAATGGGTTCAACATTGTAATGAATGGAGAATGAGAGCTAACGGTACCTTTAATGTCAGGTGGGACACTCCACTCTAATGACAACTACCCAATAATGCTTTTATGCTATGTATTCCCGCAATCCTCTTACCATGCGCAGCTGATCCAGTAAATGAGCTGCCCATGGTAAGAGAAGAAGAGAAGTCATGGGGAATCCATGTCCAACATGTCTTCTTCTCCCTGAACACGATCCCCTGATTTGAACATTAAAAAAACCATTCACCAATTATGCTGACATCCACCCCACTACCCCATGATCTAAATACATAAAACTAATCTTTCAAAACAAATGTTTTTATACAGTTGAAGCCGTGATGAAGGTATTGTTTAATTCACCATCTGCGTAGATTTGTTTTTGTCTTTTCAAAATGGTAAACTATGACTGTACTTCGCAATTCTGTGGAAATGAGATAATATAAAAAGATGTAAACAAAACATTAAAATACAAATTGAAAGAATATACCTAGCATATTGCTACCCACCCACATCACTCTTGTTAGTGCTTTCACCTCTATCATATACACAACCATACATACATGGCATCCTGCCACCATTCCATAACTCTGTTTAAAACACCTTATTACACCTCATTGAAATATTTTATTTAAAAAACAACACCAAGTATCATGCCCACTCCCACGCCACCCTCACCCTTTCCCTCCGCTACCAGAAAATGTTTAAGAAATAAAAAACATTACCCCATCACTGTCGAAAGCTTCCCTCACCCACCCAAACAGAAGGCACACTCTTTGCAAGAGTGCTGGCACAGCATAGTGAAAGCCAGTGCAGCCTGAAATGTCCTATCAGCACAGACGTATGCAGACCCACACATACATTGACCTCTCTTTGATCTGCAGAGACCATAAGACATGGAAAAGGCCCTGGACCATGAACCACTACTCTAAACGTTTCTCAGGTCTCTTCTTGGCATTTCTGGAGGCCAAAACCTAGCAAATATAATAAATTGCTTTAAACACTTAGCTATAAAAACAAACCAAAAAAATAATATCCTTCTTAATTAAAACAAATTGATTTTCCAAGAAGAAAAATTACAAAAACGAATCTATTCACCAAACAATATAGTCATTTGTGACTCTTAAATCTTCATCTGGTTGATGTCATTTGAGATGTCATCAGTGATGTCACTGACCATGGCATGAGTGATGTAATATATTAGGTCATAAGCAGTGCATTGCGGGGGGAGGCTTAAGTTGTAGCTAGTTCAGATAACTCTGCTGCATTTCTGTGGTTTTGCATATGTTAAATATGAACCTAAGTATATTATCCTTGGAACCTTCAATTTTTCAGTAAATCTCAATTTTTTTAATGCTATTTCCTAACTATACTGTCCCTGTAACCTTTTTCTCTTAGTGAATTTCACAGTTTTTTTACATACATATACTATGAATTTACCCATAAGTTCAATTTACTAACATACATTGTCACTAGTTTATAAATACATTTTCTTCACAAATTAATTTTTATTATAAGTCATAAGTTTAAAAACAAAAAATTATGGTAAGGTAACTTCTGTAGTCTTTCTATAAAAGCAATCCACCAAGTATTTCTTTTTTTATTTATTTCATGGATTCTCTGAGAAGTTTCCAACCAAAAGCACACATTTAATACAAATATCCGCTATTGCAATTTCTTTAAGCCCATCACTGCCTGTGTGAGGATGTGTGAATTGCTGTGTGATTGACTGTGAGGGTTTGTGAGTGGCTATATGGGTGTGTGAGTGGCTGTGTGGGTGTGTAAGTGGGTGTGAGAGTGGCTGTGTGGGTGTGTGAATAGGTGTGTGAGTGGCTGTGTGAGTAGTTTTGTGGGTGTGTGAGTGGCTCTATGGGTGCGTGAGTGGGTGTATGAGTAGTTGTGTGGGTGTGTAATTGGGTGCATGAGTGTTTGAGTGGGTGTGTGACTTGGTGTGTGGGTCTGTGAGTGGTTCTGTGGGTGTCTATGTGGGTGTATGAGTGAGTATGTTAGAGGCTGTGTGGGTCTGTGAGTGGGTGTCTGAGTGGTTGTGTGGGTATGTGAGTGGGTGTATGAGTGTCTATATGGGTGTGTGAGTAAATGTGCAAGTGGGTGTGTAAGTGTGTGAATGGGTGTGTGAGTTGGTGTATGAGTGGCTGTGTCTGCGAGTGGGTCTGTGATTGGTTTTGTAGGTCTGTGAGTGGGTGTGTGCGTAGCCACATGGGTGAGAGTAGGTTTTTGAGTGGTTGTGTAAGTGGGTATGTGAGTGTGTGAGTGGATGTTTGAGTGGGTGTGTGAGTGGCTGTATGGGTGTGTGAGATGGTGTGTGGATGTGTAAGTAAGTCTATCAGTGGTTTTGTAGGTCTGTCAGTGGGTGTGTGAGTGGCTATATGGGTGTGTTAGTGGGTGTGTCAGTGGTTGTGTGGGTGTGTAAGTGGGTGTGTGGGTATGTGAGTGGCTGTGTGAGTGGCTGTGTGGGTATATAAGTTGGAGTGCGAGTGGTTTTGTGGGTGTGTGAATGGGTGTGTGAGTGTATGAGTGGATGTGTGAGTGTCTGAGTGAACATGTAAGTGGCTTTATGGGTGTGTGGGTCTGTGAGTGGGCATGTGAGTGGTATTGTGAGTCTTTGAGTGGGACAGTGAGTGGCTTTATGAGTGTGTGAGTGTTGTGTATGAGTGGTGTTGTGGGTATATAAGTGGTTGTGTGAGTTGGTGTATGTGTGGCTGTGTGAGTCTATGAGTGTGTGTGAGTGGTTTTGTGAGTGTGTGAGTTGGTGTGTGAGTGGTTGTGTAGGTGTATGAGTGGATGTGTGAACATGTCAGTGAGTTTGTGAGTAGGTGTGTAGTTCAGTGAGTGGGTAAATGTGTTTTTATTATTGTGGTCTGGATCTGTAGATCCTCATCGGAGCTCACAGGGAATCGTGTGAGCACCGCGGTGGATCCATGGACCCTCACGTGCTAAATTATTTTTTGATGCAATTTCTTGCCCATGATGTTTCCCTCAAAGACCCCTCCATGAGTCCCATGAGGTCAGGGTACCTCTACCATGACCCCTTCTATCACTTTTAAATGTTATTTTCCTCCCTGGGAACCAAGTCCCAATGCACAAAATGGCACCACAGGTTGTGGCTAGACAATCACGGTATTGCCTGATGCCATGTGGATCTGCATCTCTAGACATAAATAAATATTTTTACTTTAATAACCCCAAAAGTACTAAACGGATTTACAGCAAATTACAATAAGCACGCTTTATGGACCAAGATCTAGCTTCCTGCCAATTTTAGTGTAATTCCGTTCAGCAGTTTTTGCTGTAGCGCTGCTAAAAAAGTCTATGGAAAATACGTGCAGGCTTTGTATTTGAGACTTACCCATTTCCTAGGCCCCTGCTTGATGGATCATCCACAAACTTTCCGTACATAAACTAAGTGAAAAAGTGAACTTTTTTAGAAAGTTTCGTGAAGATTCGTCAAAGGGCACCTAAGTTAATTAGTGAAACAAAAAAAAAAGGCATTTCCTTTGGAAATGCTGACCTAACTATAACTATCCACTATAACTACCCAGCGGCGACTGCCGTAGTGTAATACATACCTTTATGGTATTAATGCATGAAGTTCAGAAGAGTAAATGTATAGTTAACCAACATACTTATCCAACCTCCGCAATATTTTGGTTGTCTATATATTTGGCTCAATATTCTTGTAACAAGATATTTCATAGTTGATATTCTGACAAATAATTTTCTTGTCATCAGAGTTTAAGGCTAGTCTACCTTTGTAGCATTTTTGGCCATTAGCAGAGATCGCCTGCCAATCTTAATTCGATTGTCACTCTTTCCAACATCAAAAGAACATATTTGGAATCCTGGAAGTATAGTTAGCGTTTGGTTGAAAAAAATCTTAAATGGAAAATCAACCTAATGCAGGCACTGTTGTTTATGTTTTTGTCTGCCCTCCGGATCCCTTCACCCGAACTCTCAGCGTACATGCTGTCAAGCTGCCCACTGTCTCAGACGCCATTTTATGGCAGGGCGGGATTAATGAAGCCCAGCTGACATCAGTGCACCTCTATAAACAGGACTCCATCCTCTGCCAGTATCAGACTAGATGGGTCTGTCAGTAATTATCTGCCTCACCTGTGGCAATCTTTTATTGATTCATCCATTTGCCAAGAAGGTCGGGATACAAATCTCCCTGTAATAATTTTTGAAAAGGGTGAGGTTATGGCTGGTATTGCAGGGCTATCCATTAATAAAGCGCAGGGTCCAGATGGTATCCCTCCGGACCTGTTTAAGTCCGACCCTCCGTTCTGGGCTCCGGTACTGGAGGCTGTGTTTAACCCAGCAGCCAAGAATGGCTGCCCTCAGTCTTGGGCCGCCTCCACCATAGTTCCTGCTTTTTTAAGAAGGGTGACAGGAATAGTACCCAATGTTACAGGCCAATCTCCCTCATTGACTCAGTGGTCAAGGTTATAGGACGTATTCTCCTGCAGATATTATCCACTTGGGCGGAGGAGCACAAGATCCTGTCGGATGTCCAGTTTGGATTCCGGTTGGGACGTTCTACCGTCGCTCAGTGTCTTAATCTATCCATGTTACTGAGCAAATATACTGTTGCCCGCCCCGGTACCATCTACCTTGCCTTCATGGACTTGTCCCCCGCATTTGATTGCGTCAATAGGATTAAATTGTGGCAGTCCATGAGGGCAATGGGGGTGGATGACAGCATTGTTAATTTCCTAGAGGACCTGCATAAATCAACCAAGGCTAATGTCAGGTTTTCTCAGGACCTTCGGGTCACTAGGGACCTTGAGATAAAGAGGGGAGTACGGCAAGGATGCATCCTGGCTCCTTTTTTGTTTAATATGTACATCAATGATTTGGATACTGCACTAAGAGCCACCGGGTAGGGATACCCATGTGTCGGGCGGTGTGGCATTCCTGTCCTGCTATATGCGGACGATGCCGTCCTTATATCTAGGACCGCAATAGGCTTGCAATCTCTTTTAACAGCATTCTCTAGATTAATGACCGACCAGGACTTGGCAATAAATAATTCAAAATCTTACATAATACAAGTGGGGCAACAACCCAAAAAAAGTTTTCAATTTAGTGTTGGCCCTGCTAAGATCCCCCGTATCAATGTATTTTCCTACTTAGGGGTTCTTTTTGATGACCAAGTAAAATGGGGTCCTTTAATTCTGAGGAAAAAGGGGGACCTGGCCCGGGTGAATGCGGCAATTTTTTTATATTTTTCCACTAAAATAGGGAAGAAACCAACAGGAGCTATTTTGAAAGTCTATCAAGCCAAAAGTATGGCCATAGCTTGCTATGGTAGTGAAATCTGGGGACATATTGCTGTGGATTCCCTCCAGGTGGCTGAGAATGACTTTCTGAAGCACCAATTGTATGTTCCGCGCGGAACCTCTAACCTAGCGGTCCATGAGGAACTGGGGGTCCCCTATTTAAGCGATGTCCTTGCACTGCGCCCCCTGGTGTTTTGGTGGAGGTGCTGGCTGAACAAAGATTTAACTCTTAACCATTCAATTTTAGGAGAATGTATGTCTCTCGATAATGCATCCCGAATTCCTTGGCTTAAATGCATTAAAAGCAGCCTGGAAGGGGTAGGGCGCGCTGATTTATTTCATAAACCTGAATCCATTGTTGAGAAGGACGTGGAAATAATTAGGGTAGCCTTCTTAACCTCAAGGAAATTGGACAGGGAGGCGCAGGAGATGCTGAAATCAAGTGTTCGTATGTTTTTAATGCTTAAAACAACCCCGACAACGGAACCTTATCTAATGGGGCTTCTATCAACACACAAGAGGTTTTTATTAACTCGGTTTCGGATGAACCTTTTTCACCTATTGTTAGCAAGGCCTAAGGGATACAGTAGAGGTCAGGTGCTAGCTCCCTGTGGCTGCGACGGACAGTCTCCGCAGGATCTGCTGCATTTTATGTTTTTATGTAAGTTGTATGAAATCCCTCGAAGGCATTTTCTGGTTCCCATTTTAAAAAGAATGAATTTTAGACAGGCCCGTCATGCCCTTATGTATCTTCAATTGCTTTTAAAAAGTTTCTGTGAAATCTAAGGCTTGTATGGATGTGTAGATAATGGTTGTTCTAGGTATGACCTAGTATTTTAGTAGGACTAGCTTACGCCATTAAGTAAATATAACAGGAAGTTATTCTTCTCGGGCACCTTTCACTTTAAGGCTTCGAACTATTTTGGGTGGCTGGGTATTGGGTTTTTATTTATTAACTCTGTAGAGGGTTTGACTTTTTAATCATGTTTTAATGTATCATTGTTTTTATGCACCTGTATTTGTGTAACTTTTATGGTTTTCTGATGTAAAACCGAATAAAGTTTATTTGATTGATTGATTGATTCATTCATCCACTAGAGTTTTATCTAGCTACGGGGTAAAAAGTTAGGCTGTTAGTCATCTTCAACCTCTAAAATGACAGACGTAGTTATAAATGGTGACATGAAATGTGCACTGATTGTTCAACAATAACTGTTTACAATCAGCATGCTTGCCGTAGATACGCAGTAGCCCTTCTAAATTTAGCAAAGATAGTAGTGATGACGTGCATACTAAACATGGCTGGAGCCAGAATGATCACAGTAAAGACACCGCATGCCAGTGCTTGCGACTAATGTGGTGCAGATTTCACAAAGCACCTATGACTTGTACCCGCCATAAATCCTGGCTAGAACAAACATGTTTAAAGCACGGAAGACGGTGCAACACATAGTGACCTAAAATAGGAAATACATATTAACATGTGTCCCTTTAGCCCAGAGTTACACTGTGTTGTTGTCTCTGATTAATAATAAGCGTAAGATGTTTTGACTTTATTATGAACATAGCATCAGACATCACAAGGTTAAGAAGAAATGTAAATGAAGAGAGCAACAAAGGATAGAAAAGGGAAACAAAGCTTTTGAAAGATAAATATAAATAAAGGAAGAATGAAGGTCGAGAAAATGTTAGAGGGTTACACATTGTGAACGAAAGAGAGACAGTAATCAGGAAGAAAAAGAAAGAAAGAAAGAAAGAAAGAAAGAAAGAAAGAAAGAAAGAAAGAAAGAAAGAAAGAAAGAATACTCTTAGCAAGGTTACGCTTTTGCCCCTTCATTTGTCTAATATACCATAACAGGAATTTGCTCCAGTGTGCCTTTAAACACTACTGTATCATTCAATCCAATGAACATTTTGTGGTAGACAAGTATTTGGAGGGATATGCGAAGGTCAAACAGCATACATAATGGTACCGAGGGCCAGATTTACAAACCTTTTGCGCTGGGTTTGTGTCATAAAAGTGAAACAAACCAGTGCCAACCCTTTTTTTTTTTGCTGGAATACTTTCCAGTGCTAAACCTGTTTTGTGCTGGAAAGTTGTTTAAAAGTAACAGAAAGCACTGCTTTGCATTACTCTGTGTCAGAGGGGCACTCCATGGGAGGTACATGGGCGTTCCCATGAAACCATCTACAGTTTTTGTTGCAAAACTGTATCCGCCAAAAAATAACCCTGATTGAAAACAGGCATTATAAAGAGAAATGCTTTTATTTCTCCTTTCTTTTCTGACTTTGCATGTGTGCTGCACTGTACAGCACACATTCAAAGTAGGAAAAGTTTTAAGGTCAGTCAAAGCATAATATTTTGTACTGGAAGGGTACCCTTCTTGTGCTAAACCTATGCTAGACTCATGAAGACACCCTTGCACTATTGTGCAAAGGTGTGTGTGGCGCATGGCAGCCTGATTGTCTGCTGGCACTAGGGAGAGAGGAGGAGAGTGCTATATCTTTATAGATATGGCACTCTCCTGCTCTCTCCTTTTCACACAGTGGAGCAGCTTTGGGTGCTGTGCTGCAATGCCTGGCGTCTTTGTAAATGGGGCGTTCTGGGTTTTAATTAAAAACCTACAAATGTGGTTTGGACCACCAGAGCGTATCAAAGCTGAAGCATTGCTCAAGAGTTCAACTTCCTTTTAAGGATTTTCTTTAAAGACTAAAGTCATTTAAATGAATGCCTTTAGACGGTATCTTCAGAGTTTTCGCAGAAAGACAACCGTCCACTTTCAAACCGCATCACCCAGAATTAGGGCTGACCGACAGTCAAATAAACCCCTCCCTCCTGATCTATTGTTGATAAACTCAAGATTGCAGCTCTTAACTGATTTTCAACACGCCAGACGTTGCCAACATCGCACTACAAAACGTGCATTGGCAAACCTAATGGTCTCGCCTTTGAGTGCGACTGGCTTTGGCAATGTTTTGTAGACATGCTTTACAGCTGTGTGGATGCTTTGCAGTGTGGCTAAAACTAATTTTAAAAAGGGCTATGATGCAGCTATGTCTAATGTGCTTTTTTGTTTAAATCTGCATTAGCACTATAGCCCTTTTTTAATTATTATTTTTTAGCTGTGCTGTGCAGCAGCCACACTGCTATGCATCACTGCAATGAATCATTGCCAAAGTCGGCAATGCCGATGAAGTACAGGATGAACAAAAGGCAGGGGCAGAGTCAATAGTCTCAAAACCGATACCTATTGGCTTTGCCAATGCCTTATAGGTCTTTGAGCAACTTCTCTGTGATTCTGAGCAAACCAGTTAATCTCCCTATGCATGAAAAAGAAAACAAATATGACATTTGCCAAAAAATCCTATCACATGAAGAAAGCAATTGTGCCCATGTTTTAGTGAAAATAAATCTGTAAGCAGAAGAGCCTAGATACTCTCTCGGGTGATTAGTGTGCTATACAAATCATTATAATGTAACATAGCATCTGTTTTCACTATGAAAGCAGATAACATCTGTTCTCACAATAAACATCCAATTCAAAAGGCTTCTTTGATGTATTTGTGGCATATTAAAACATAACCACAAATGGCAAGAGGTTCAACAGGGATGACAGGGAAAAAGAAAAAAAGGAAAGTAGTACTTGAATCACAACGCAATTAGTGGAATGACAGTAATCAAGCTGAAGCAATCAGTACTTGGTCCATGCTCCAGCCGAAAGAGAAAGGAAGCAAAGCTAGGACTTGCTGGTTAATTAGAATGCAGTAAATAAGAGTGGCAATGAAGCTAATGAAGGCTAAGCAATCAGTGGCTGCAAGCACCTTGTGGTATACAAAATCTCTCACCAGCAAGAGCGCATGCACTTTCTCAGGCGAGACCTGAAAACTATGTAACACAACTAAGCTGTTGTAGAAGTTATTAGATCTTTAGACCATTGCAACTGAAACAGAATTATCCACAGCACCTGTTGTACTGACCATCTGTGCTTAAAGGCGGCTTATCAAATGTCTTTTTTATCAAAAAAAATTCTTCTAAAAATGACAGCACCCACCTTAAATCAATTTGAAAGAACTAGCATGTCTTGCAAATTCTAGTAACATTGCTGTCCTAACATATGCAAATTTGCTCTGCTAATTAGACACTCAGTATGGATTTATGCATTAATTAGGGTGTTTCCTATCCCATGCATCTCTCCTCCTAGCAGCCACTGTCCCCCATTGGTTAAATTTGACAGAGTAACAAGCAAGCCTCTGGTCTCTCTGTTGCCCAAGGCCTGTGCAAGACTTTTGCTGCCTACGCAGTAACATTATACCACACCTCCGTAATTAACTGAACTATATTTGCTTCTATAAGGGCAAATTAGGTGCCGTCCTGCTGGTGCACACATAGGCAATCACCTAACATTGTTTGGTCTCAGAATAGGCCCTGCTTTGTTCTCAGTGTCATAGTAAGAGGATCATGGTGCTGCTTTAAGTTTAGTACTTACATTGACACCCTTATGTTGAACTGACTGAAAGTTGCTCTTTCCACAGGTGCGTGACTCTCCTGAAAAAAACCTGCAATATTATCTTGTTTATGATGCTTTAAGTAAAAAACATAACGCCATAGCTTAGAGATCCGTGAGATGATTAGAAAGCTATTCCTGCATTTTGCTACCTTCAATTATAAGTTGTCTGTACTTTGGTGTAAAGATCCGGAGGGGGTGGAATCTATGCTAATGGGTTATTTATTTGCACCATTGCACCAAATTCCGGCCATTACACCCCCACCCCCTCAAAATGGGGAATAACTGAAAAAATCTCTGATGTTTTCCTCTTGCTCAGGTGGAAAGAACCTGTTGGAGTGCCGGTGGCAGGTAGGGGGCAGGGCTGTGAGAAACACTTGTGCCTGCCCAGTGCGACATTTTCTGATCTCCCGGACTGCTCCAAGGGGTACTCTAGGCCAGGCAATGCTGCTGCCCAGAGCCCTTGCCCCTGCAGCAACTGTAGCAGGCCTTCCATATCCGAATCTAAAGATATCAGATCTGTTTCAGACCCAATAATTCAAGGCCCAGAGTCTCATAAATCCGACTTGGGGCATTACACCCGGAGTTATCGCTCAGTGTGAGAAGAGGAGTAGAGTAAAACGGCAAGTGTGTGTTCTAAAGCCTGTCCACCAGCTGCATTAAATAACGTGACTACATCCCACAGCAGAGCCTTCAACTTTGTATACTCCATGTGTGTGTTGCTCGCTAAAGCCAGATGCTTTCTTTGTATGTTTATAGCTATGTTTGCGTTTCTATAAACACAGGACTTCAACTACCAGAATGCAAAGAAGCAATCTGATCAGGATGAGCTGCTCACACAATGTATCCTGAAACTTGAAGGGTCTTCTCCACATTTAGGGAGTCAAACTATGCTTTACAACTGATCAGAAGCCAATATGTATTTAGAAGAGGCTATTTATTTACACCGGGTTCCTATTATTATGGGAGGCGGTTTCTTTTCATTGTCTGTTGCAAAACCCACATCACCTGTTCCTTAAGAAGCAAACCAATTATCAACACAATAAGTGAAGTACTGCACAACAAAGGTTCCTGATTAATCAAATGCATTCTCCTTGAAATCCAGTTGGTGTACTCAGCCTGTTGCAGCCTAGGCTCCATACTTGCTTCCTTCTTCTAGAAGCACCTTTTTTCTGTTTTCTTGGTACATTTCACACATTTGGTGCAATACCTTATCCAGGGTGCAGCTGCGCCTTTTATTATTGCTCGCACGGGTCTCAAGATGGAACCAAAGTCCGGATTTAGAGTTTCGTGGTAGGAAAAAATACTCTGACATGTCAAAAAAATCTGGCATCACCATTGAAGGATTTTCTGCTGGTGTGGACCACATAAGGACAATATCTTGAGAATGTAAAACGTATTTCACGATTCAGAGAATTTTCTGTTATCAAGCAGTAGGGATTTCAAGGTCTACCATTCACTGTTCATAAGTGCTATGAATTGGCTTTTACAGAACAATCCAATAAATAATTATATAAACTTTAAGGTCCTCAAATCAAGTTCCCCCTTCTCTCCGCTGGGTATGCTGCAGCCAGAAGTCACAATTTCATCCTGTACTCCCATATGAGTTAAAAGGGATCAGAAGTTAAACTCCCCAGAATGGGGAATAACCTGACAAATTTCATAGAGCTTAATGCTGATATTTACCACCTGCTAAGAGCAGGTGGTAAATATCTGTAGGGAGGGGCTACTGAGGGTCATGGGTGCTGAGACGTGGAGGGGGTGGTGTCTTGGAATGGGGAGGTAGTGGCCTCTCTATTTAGTGGAATCAGGCCACGCTGTGCCTCTGCCTGCAGCCATTGCCCCTCTCTCGGCCACGGGTTTTCTTGGTGTGGACCTGAACCTGTGAAAACCTGGACCGGTGGTTCTGGATCAAGCAATTTTGTGCCTTGGAACATAGGACCGCGTCAGGTGCCTAGAATGGTAACACCTGGGGGATGCTACGCTGGAAAAATCTTAATGGGGTCTTTGTATTCCTTAAGTCTCACTGAATGTCAAGTCAGCCAAGGTAAACTTGAATGTCATCCTCATTAAGAAACAGGACAGGGGCTGAAGTAACTTTTTGAGTCCTGTGTAGTTCATAAAATAAGTTCATGTGGCTGGAGCACTCAACACCAATATTTAATTAAAGTTGTACTTTCACAATCTGATAAAGTCTTAAGTTGGAGGCACTCTTGCAAAGCCTTCAAACCAGTAACTGAAAGAATAATACACTTAAATTCCTTGTTTTGACATATGATAAAATAATTTATATGGCTATATTGAGCAGTCCATGCTTTATTCATATTTTATGATTTCTTACGAATTTGGGCATGATTATGAGTGAGGTAGAAGGAAACTAGTACGTTTGCATACATTGATTTTGGTGCACCTGACTATTACTGGTTAGGTTTTTACGCTCCTAGATTTTCCAGGAGTGGAAGAACTGGCCCGATTTTTAAAGTCAGAAAAAATATATGAGTTTTCTGCCTCTTTTTTTTATAAAACAGGGGAAAGAATATGATGCTTCTCTCTGCTAAAACAAAACTTCCTCTCCCCTCCCTTACTAACCACGCCCCTTTACCCACCCCCACCGGGCACATCGGCCTCCACATACATTTTTCACCTCCTCGTAGCGGGTGGTAAATGTATGGAATAAAACCGCAAGGAATAGGGGCATTCCTTTGTGGTTTTATAGTGGTATGACAGAGGCACGCATTGATGAAAACGCATGCCTTCTACCACGCAGCCCTAACAATGAATGCGTCTTAACAACGTATTTATTTTCCATGCTTGTCTTTACCACGCAATTTTGACGTAAAGTCATGTTTGGTAAAGGGATGTGTGGTAAGATTCACACCCCAGCCCCTCAACCCAAATTCCTCAAATCCTGGCCCCTGCCCTATAACACGGCTCATCCACCAGCACTAAAAATGGCCCCACCCCTAAAACCTTAAACTCCCATGACTACCCCAGCCCTCAGCCCTAAAAACTCCCCCTGTCCTTAAACTGCTCCTTCTCCAGCCCTAAAACTCTGCCCCTACCTTAAAACCTACCCAGCCCCACACCCCCCGCCCTAAGCCCTAAAATCGCCCCACTCTCTTAAGACCTACCCTCCCCCCCCCCCCAGCCCCAGCTCAACTTATCTCGCCACGTCACTGTTGTTCGTGCAGGTCCTCCTTTCTGGTTCCTCTGCCTGTCCACTTAGTAAGCTAGAACGCCGACTGCCTTGACCACGCATATGCGTGGTTCAGACATATGCGTAGTTAAGGCAAGCGTGGTTTAGCTTGCGGTGAAACGGAATACATGATTGAAGTCGCACTGTAAAGGCCCTTTCCCTGGTTTCCTGGCCATGAAAATTTGCCTCACATGGTAATTCAGCAGTGCGAAAGGTTTGACTTGTAATTGCATATTAGTTGGCTGATTTTATGTCACCGAAACGGTAACATTGCATGAGACTTTACAGTACGGTAAATTATTCCCACTTACTAATCAGGCCCTTTGTATTAATTAAAACATGGTATACCTTCTGCAGTTCCCAACCCCTGTGGACTACCTCTCGGCCTTTCCGCATGCTTCATTAATATCCAAGCACAACGGAAGTGGGGCCATGTTAGTCGCCAAAGACTTGGGGGGGAATTCCTTTGTGCGTAAAGCTGGCCTTGCCTGGAACTTGCTGCCCTTGGCACTTCGGGCTACCCAAGACCCTCTGTTGTTTAAGAAAAAACTAAAAACGCTGCTTTTTTAGTTTTTGATTGGTGTGCATTTCTCTCTCTTTTTTTTCTGAAGCAAGCTCCGGGACACTTTTGAGTATCCGTGCGCTGTACAAATTAAATATAACATATAACATAACATTAGTAAATGGTTGCACAATGCCAGGCACATTTTTTATGTCGTCGTGAGCTTGGGGGACTGGGAGTATCAGGGCGCGTTGACTATCCGAACAGGCCACCTCTTTATACTCTCTGCTTGCCCTAAAAACCATCTGCAGAGATGAGTGTTTACTTTTTATTCAATAAGAGATTCTCTTCACAAATGTGCACACAGACTACCTTGGCCAAGCCCTCCTTATGCAAACCGGGTTGAGTGCACAAACAGAGCATGTGAGCTAAATCGGACGATAGGAAAATGACATGAAACATTACATACCAATGTGAGACGGTCAACAGCACTGGATATTAGAAGGCAACTAAATATAGTTAGCTTAATATTGGGAACTCAATGTTGGAAATAAATCGTGTTTCAGTGTATCCATCCCTAACACACTGTTGTGCCCACTCTAGCAGGCATAAGTCTGGCTTATTCTTTGT
The DNA here is from genome assembly GCF_964204655.1 of Triturus cristatus. NCBI lineage: Eukaryota > Metazoa > Chordata > Amphibia > Caudata > Salamandridae > Triturus > Triturus cristatus. The sequence goes on from NC_140593.1 coordinate 942,669,006, forward strand.
GATTGTTGTTGTGAAGGCCAAAAGATTTAGTGAGATATGCATGCACAGAAAACACATACAAACACCCATATGCACACAAAATGACTCAAATGTGCGCAAAGGCACACACACAGATACATATGCAATTATGCAATACAAATACACACAGGCAAACGCGGACGTTGGTTTGATGCATGGATGGATTAATGGCTGTGTGGTTTATATAAGGATGATTAAATGTTTGGGTGATTGTGGCTTCATAGAGTGGGTAGTGGGTGGACAGATAGAGGGGTGTGGTTGCATGGCTGCAAGAAAGTATGGGTGGACACATGAATGCTTGGTTAAGGGTTGATTGATGAAAACTCAGGTGTTGGTGGATGGATATGTTCTAGGGTCATGACTTGTTCATGGTGCCTGCTTTTGCTTTCTGTGTATGTGTCTGTCCCTTGGTGCCTACTTTATTTGTAAATGCTTGATCCCTAGTGCCAACTCTCTGAGCAAGTGTCTCACCCCTGGTGTCTATTTTCTGTGCTGGTGTCATTGTCAGGTTGTAACTATCCGGCGTGCTTCTTCCCATAGGCTTTCATTGCAAAATGGGAGGGTTCAGGTGGCAGCCGGTTTGTCAGCTGTGATTTCTATTGGGGCGACTCTTCTCAGCCCCTGCTGGGAAACTGTGTGGTGCTGAGGAAGCCGGGAGGATCAGAGGATCTATATTTTTAGGTATTCACCAATGTAAACAGGAAAATATTTCAACATCTGTGAAATGTAGCGGTCAGATACCTAAACTTGACTGAATAGACGTTGAGCCAATGCCGGAAGGAGGTTCACAAAATGGTATTTGCTACAAACTAAACTATTGTGCCAGGGTAAAACATTGAGCAAACAGATTGCACAGACTCTTTCTCTGCATTTAGATCCCACACAATGAAGGAAATGCATCTTCTCTACCTCGGATGCTAAAATGGGTCTATGATTGAGGCAAAATCAATTTGTTGCAGGTTTTAAGAAGTTAGCCAAAATTGTACAAAACCAATTTGCTTTTTTTTTTCAAACAGATCATTACTTTTTTGACATTTCTATTAAACATTTTAGAATGCGAATAAGCAAAACCTATTATTTATCTTTAATGATTGTTTCCTATTTCCCTCAACATTTTCCCTAGTACAACATTTTTTCTATGTTATGATATGTACTGGGGCATAACCCTTTGCTTCATTCCGTGTCACAAGAGAAGCTAAAATGATTAAACGAATTAGCCCAGTATTTTTGTCCCAGTGCAAAGTTTTTGTGATCCGACCGTAGGATTTATTTTAATAAATTTGATGACGAATTTCAATTCTTTAAGAGGATTTTCTTTCCAACCATCAGACCACATAGACTCAGAGCTTTCGACATTTCTCATTGAGACAACATCTTGACTAATCAGGCAATACAATGGCCTTTTTGGACAATTTGAATTCAATAGCTGATGTTCTCTCTACTCTGTTTCTGTTTTCTCGCCCTATTGTTCAGCTATTGTTTCTTCATTCAAGAAAATTTGAAGCAAAGGGATCTTTTGGGTTTTGAAAGTGGCAGTAATGCACATCATTCTTAGGGTCCAATATTCCCCTCTTCGCGGAGTCCAAATTTCTTGCAGGGGTATTTTTGTTGAATCAATAAAGTGTGCACATTCAGACTCACTTTGCAGGCAAGCACGTGCAAAACATACCTGCCAGCTATGAAAGGGAATAAAATAAATTAATCATTGGATCCTTTATGAAAGGGAATAAAAGAAATTAATCATTGGATCCTTTGTGGTTGCGTTCCTTGGCCATAAACAGTATCAGAGAATGATCACACATACTGTTAAATATTGCTTTGGCTGGGATCTCACTGGTGAACAAGTTGGTACCTGCACAGGGCATAATGCTGTGTGGGAAGCACGCAATGCATACTAATGAAAACCAATAGTCTCCCGGGAAGATTAAGGTGTGAACCACCATCAGAAATGAATTGCTCAGGGCATTTTTATGGCACACAAAACAACCCAACAAACTGGTTAGTGCCTTGGTGCTTAAGGATTAGGTTTAATTGTTACTCAACTCAATACAACACATTTTATCGCACGCCCACTGTGGCACTGTGAAAACAGCATTGAAACACGTAATTCAGGTTTATGCACAGACAAACACACATATGGACAAGTGCACACAAGTACACACAAGTGCATTTACATATACAAATATGCAAACAAACAGTCTGCATCAGCGGGGCGCACACCTACACACCTACACATATCCCTGGAGTGGGAACTCAATGTCAAAAGAATACTGAAAAAAAGGCTTTCTCTGTTTCTTTCAAATCTTTAGTCTCTTGGATGTTGTGAGGGCTGTTTTTCTTTTACTGACTTTAAATGGTTTAGAAACTGGGCTTATGCTAACATGAATCCGTGTTTACACTGTACTCCATCTTGCATTGATGTCACAATACATCACGTGATGACTATTGCTGTTGTTTCTTCTTCTAAATAAAGAACTGCAAGCTTTACACTAATAAACAGAGAGTGTTCCCAGAGACTTTTTCTGCACTGTACCTCACCAAGGACATCCTCACTGTATCAGGCTATCGTCGTAAATGTATCAACTAACATGGACAAATAAACTGTGAGAATGACTGAAACCTAATGTAATTCTACCATGAGAAATTTCTTGAACGTATTCTGTAGTAAAATGTGTACTCTTGCCTGTTCCCTTTGGTGCATATCCTGAGTCCCATGTACTTATATAGAATTGTATGGAAGGCTCGTTCTAACGTCCTATAAAAGGACATGCATTTTATGTATCAAGAAGCTCTTTAATCCCCACCTTCAAAGTTGAATCCATGCTGGATTTTATACTTAACTTTACTGAGTTTTTTGTACATATGATTTGCATGCTTTGTTGCTAAGCATACTGAGGGCATATTTCATGTATTTTGCCTATTAATTCTTTATATAAAAATTCAAATAACAACTTGTGTCTGTCATTCTTATTGAGAATGTCCAGTACTGATTTTTGTTCTTGATCTCAAATGTATTGTTGATAGCTCCAATCGGGGAGCACAAAAGTCCATATTGGCACTGCATCACTCCCAGTCCTAGCCGTTGGCGTGCTTTGGTATGATCATTTGGTATAGATTTGTGCATTGACGCTGGGATCAGTAGTTTTGACCAACATGACAGTTTCCTGAAACTTACGATATTGAAAGATCAGTTTGACCTTGTTTATTCCCCACTCCACTATGACACTGAAGATTGATGGAATATCATGTAGCATAGTGATGAACTCAATATGGATTCCATTATCAACACTATAGTGAAGCTCTAAGCAAGGAAACGTGTTGAATTCCCAACCTGCAACAGTTCTGCTGGTGTACTGGCGTAGACCTCTCCCCTGCTATATTTTGCCTCCATGGTGCTTATCTGTGGTTTCTAACACATTTCCCTTTTTTGTTTCACAGGACAAGCTGGATCTCTAATGGAGATTCAAGACTGGTTCTGTGAACTTATATATTGAACCATATAAGATGTATTTCAGTTGCAATTAATTTCAGGTAGCTTGCCCCATAAATCTTTGCTCATACCAAGACATGTAACCAAAAAGTGTATTCCTTAAATTCAAATCTGGGAGCTCGCTATGAATGGTCGAGCTACAGAAATTTCAAACTACATAAAAGTTTTTGAGGAATCAGAATTAAAAAATCAACCAAAGGTTTAGGGGGCTCATCTTCGTTGAGTTTTGGTTTGCCCAGAGATGCATGTTGGTATCCCTCTTCCAGTCTCACCGCTGCACCACAGAGCACTTCACAGTTGTTGTAGGTTTTAATTTGCTCTCTGAGACAACCATGTGAGACGAAAATTGTTATTTTGCATTAAAACAGGAGCAAGCATCAAAGCATCAAATATTTGGAAACATAAGTTCAGTGTAATCATTTGACAAAATGGATGATTTGTTATGTGGTTTTATCACAAGGCAGATCAGACTATTGTTGTGCTCTGGCTCACTGCAAAATTAGGGCTTGCAAGGTCTACACAGAGGATTACAGAGTAATTGTATGATTGCATTTGAATAGACCTTCCTATCCTTATAGATGGTCCCAGTTTCTCAGTTGACCAAGAGAGTGGTTACCCTGCAGAGTACTTAAGGAAATCCTGAGAAATAAAAGCTGTGTCTAGTACAGCTAGTCTTCCACAGGTCATGAGATATTACCAGGAGCCTACAACTTTTGTCTCTGAGGGCCTGATTACAAGTCTGGGGGTCAGAGGATCGCCAAACTCCTGGTGATGTGGCGGTGGCCACAGTACGACCCTAGTGGTCGTGCTGGCCTGGGACCGCCGACTCCATCAGGGTACCGCCATTCCCTGGAGCTGGCGTGGTGGTCAAGAGGCATCTATATGCTTGGCGGGACTGCCGCTGTCCCGTCAAGCATATTATGACTTTCATCTCCGTCTCTGATTACATGGAAGTCTTTCCTCCATGACAACAGTGGCAGAGAGGAAAGAAAGGGGGCCCTGTAGGGCCCCCTTGTGCCTCACGCCTCGTGGATGTACACAGGGGGGCACAGCATGTGCCCCCTTGTGTGCATACACATAAGTTCCAGCACGGCATGGATTTTCGAGTCCATGCCGTGCTGGAACTTCCTTTGACGTTACAATCGCGGTGCCTATTTTATAGGCACTGCCATGGGAACAGCATAGGAAATGCCTGCCAATTACTGAAAAAAGTCATTTTAGGGTGGGCGGTCCTCACGTGACTTTGGCGCAGCCACAGCAAAAGAGAGCCGGCGCAAATGCTCCAAAGTAGCACATTTGTAACTGTAGAAGATCACCTCTGTATGGGTGTAAACATTACTTTTTGGGAATTCGCAAACATTCCCATTAATACGTCACAAAAATCAGGTTTCCTGGCTTACTCCTGCAAATGTCATGCAATGTATCCCCTGTGCCTAATTCTACATAAAGTAGAAATGCACACAGTGAGAATGAAACCCGCTGTGCAAACCCCAAAAATTTCTGGAGAAAGCCCTTCTCTTGCACCTTCAGCAAATCTGATGGTAATCCATTCCATTTCCTATCTTGAAAGGGCGGTTACCTTGTTCTTGGCTGGAGTAACTCTCTGACCAGTTCTAGGACATAAAAGGTCAGCTTTCGGTAGGCGAATACTCACAAACATGCTTAATTTTGGTCAATCACAAACGTACAAGACAAATCCTACCTTCTTTTAAGTTTATAAAGCTTTATTAGATAGCATATTCAAAGTAAAACATCAGTACAAAAAATATAAGTAAAGAAGACACAGGCAATACAGCAAAACAGTATAAAGAGGAAAATCATTATAATCTAAAAAGATGCCAGTGAAAGGGTAGGGCATATACTTAGGGAAAAAGCATTTTAAGGTTTTGATTCATGGGTGGGGAGGGCAGAAAAGAGGAGAAGGGGAGGAAGGGAAGGGAAAATGCAACCAATGTACAAGATAAGCATCAAATAAGTACCGTAAGCTAGCAACTGAACAAATGCATAAGATAGAACTATATGTAGAACATGAACAATGATAAATAAAAACAGCAAATTAAGGGACATGTTGAGAAAGAAAATTAGTTAGTGGCGACCATAACAAATCCTTTTTGATCAAAAGGGGAACAGTGGTAGCGAAAGCACGATTCAGCCGATGGTGGTGACACAATAAATTCCACCATGCATTGTATGAAATCTTCGAGGTATCTTTCCAGTTGGACGTAATTATCTGTAAAGAAATAGCTATATACAAATCTATAAACTTACGTACGTTAATAGAAACATCCCAAATAGGAGCCATACCACCCAAAAAGATATGGACGATCTCAAATGTGTGGTTGGTAGCTAAGATATTGTTCAGTTTAGCCCAAACACGGGACCAGAGGGACTTAACCAACGGGCAGTGGAAAAACATATGAAAAAGGTCACTATTGTCAGAGGGGCAAGACCAACATTTCTTAGAGTCAGTTAACTTGAACCTATAAAGATCAGAGGGAGTGAAAAAAAGTTTATTATAAAAAAAATACAAGGTCTGTGTGGTGCCAGCAGAACGTGAGGCAGTATGTAGCTTTGACCATAAGGAATTCCAAACTTGAAGGGAGAACTCTTGGGCTAAATCCGTTTCCCAGGACAGTTCAACTTTGGACTTTGTTCTCTCTACAGGGGAACAGGAGAGTAACTTGTAAATGGCAGCAGCTTTAAGGGGAATAGAGAAGTCCGGTAGCGGGAAAGTGGTTGGGTCAGTGTTGGAGAGTGAGGCGCCTTGAGAGATAAAGAGATCTAAAGAGTTTTTGAGCAAGGGAAATTGGGAGGAGTGTGTATTTGAAAGTTGGAAAGAGGTACGTATATCAGAGAAATCGCGCAAGGAATCATTGCTAATTAAGGAGTCAAAGGTGATAATACCTTTATCTATCCATTCTTTCCAAAAAAGAGCTCTGTGATTAATCTTAATGGATTTATTATACCAAATTGGGATTGAGGAATGAAACTTCAACGGTGAGAGGGAAGAGCGAAAGACGGAAAGAGCAAGTGCCTTAGAGTGTTTAAAGATAGGGGTAAGGAGGCGTTGTGGAGGATGAGACAATCGGGAAGCCGTAGCAAATGTGAAAGGAGAAAGCTGCGCAAGCTCTATAGCGCTCCAGGCTGTCAAAGGGGGATCAAACAGATCAGAAAGAAAAGGCCAGATCTGTTTTAGTGTGAAAGCCGAGTGAAATCGGACAATGTTGGGAAAGTTAACACCACCTAGATCTTTAGGTTGTTGAAGACGGGAAAGAGAAATCCTCGCCTTACGTTTATTCCATAAAAATGTAGTGAAAATGCGGTTTATGGTTTTGAAGAAATGGAGAGGAAGGGAAATTGGAAGCATAGAGAGATAAAAATTAACAATCGGAAGAAGCATCATTTTAATAGTGGCGAGCCTTCCCCACCAGGATAGAAAAAGGGGGGACCAACGCTCTATAAGGGAAGAGAGCTTTTTAACTATATCTTGTTGATTGAGCCTAACAGTCTCTCTAATAGAGCTAGCATATAGGATACCCAGACATTTAATATTCCCTGAATTCCATTCAAAGCCTGAGCCCTGAAACATATGAGGAAGGCAAAATTTATTAAGTGGCAGAACCTCAGATTTATCAATATTAAGTTTGTACCCGGAAACCCGAGAATACTCTTGTAGTAGAGAAAAGAGCGTGGGCAAAGAGGTGGAAGGGTTAGAGATGTAAAGCAGAATATCATCAGCATATGCTGTGAATTTGATATTAATGTTACGAAAAACGAAGCCAGTATAGGATGATGAACGACGAATTTTTTCCAAAAAGGGTTCTAACGCAAGAATGAAAAGAAGAGGGGAGAGAGGGCAACCTTGTCTTGTGCCTCTATGCAAAGAAAAATAAGAGGATTGAGAACCATTAACCCAAATAGAAGTGGAGGGAGCAGAGTATAACAGTTTAACAAGATGGATGAAGGGGGGACTAAATCCATGCCACCGCAAAGCACCAAACATGAAGTCCCAACAAACCCTGTCGAATGCCTTTTCGGCATCTAAGGTAATAGCAGCGATAGGGGATTCCATCTTTGAGGCCAAGTGAATAATATTAAGAAAGGTTCTCGAGTTGTCAGTAATGGATCTGCCTTTAACAAAGCCAGATTGATAAATGTTGGTGAGATCTGGGATAACCTTATTAATACGAGATGCCAAGACTTTAGCGTAAATTTTACAATCTGTGTTGATTAAAGAAATGGGTCGATAATTTTTGCAGAGGGAGGGATCTTTATCTTTTTTAGGGATTAAGCATAGCATAGCCTGAGTAAAAGAACCTTGGGACTTCCCTAGAATAACAAATGAGTTAATCAAAGAAAATAAATGTTGTAACAAAATATCTTTAAAGTGGAGATAGAACCGAACCGTGAAGCCATCAGGGCCCGGGGTTTTGTCTTTGGGAAGAAGAGTAATAGCACTGAGTAATTCTTTTTCAGAGAGAGGGGCGTCAAGTAATGCGAGGTCCAAAGGACTGTCCGAGGACTTAGGGAGAGATTGAAAGAAGGACTCAATTTGAGCAGGTGAGGGAACAGATTCCGGTGTATAAAGCGTGGAGTAATACTGGACAAAACAACCGAGAATTTTATCGTCAGAATGTTGAGGATTTCCGTGTGAATCAGTAATAGTTGTTATTTTAGATTTTTGTTTCTTAATTTTTAGATAATTAGCAAGAGACTTACCAGCCTTATTTCGTCCCCCATACATCTTAGAATGAAAATTGAGAAGAATATTACTCGCAGAGTCCCAAGAGTGTTTATTGTATTGTAACTTTGCCTTAATAAGGGAAGAGAGCACTTCTGAAGAATTAGTGGTATAGTAGAGGTGCTCTAAATCCTTGATTTGTTTAAGAATTTGGGCCAACTTTGACAGAGCAGTTCTCCTTTTCCGTGAGACGAAAGCAATAATGAAGCCTCTGGCAGCCGCCTTGAAGGAGTCCCAAATAGAGTGAAAGTGAGGGGTGGAATGGAGATTATTTGTAAAAAATTCCTGCGCAAAAGATTTAAACTGCTCAACAAACTGTGAGTCAAGGAGGAGCGAATTATTAAAGCGCCAACGCCTGGAGGTGGGGGTAGGTGAGGGAAAGTCTAGATCAGTAATAACCGGAGCATGGTCAGATATAAGAATTGAGCCTATTTCTGAGTTGGTCATAAATTGGAAAGAGTGTTGTGTGAGAAAGATATAATCTATACGGGAATGTGAAGAGTGCACTGGGGAGAAAAAGGAGAATTCTAAAGTATCGGGATGAGAAAGTCTCCATGAGTCAATAAGACCTCTAGAGGAAATGGCGTTAACAAAGGACTTTTGCATTCTATTGGGTACATATCTGGTATGTGATTTACGATCTAAAAATGGATCCATGAGTTGGTTGCAGTCACCACCCACCACCAGATTATCACTTGCATGAGAAGAAAGGAGCTTAGAGAAGTCCCCCCAAAAAGATAAATCAACACCATTCGGGCCATAAACACTGCAGAAAGAAAATTGTGAGTTGTTAACAGTTACATCTAGAAATAGCCACCTACCACAAGTATCATGGAGTTCGTTGTGCAGTTGAACAGATAATGACTTATGAAACAAAATAAGAACACCATTTTTGCCATTTACTGCTGGAGAGCAGAATGCCTCTCCCACCCATTGTCTACGCAACGAGGACAAGTCTTGAGAGTTAAGGTGAGTTTCCTGTAACAGTGCAACATGACATTTCAATCTTGCTAAGTGAGATAAAACACGTTGTTTTTTAACAGGATTGCGAACACCCTTAACATTCCAGGAGATAATACGAAGACCATTCATTCCCGAGAATGAGGTAAAGATAAGCAGAAAGGGATATGAAGTTTAAGACAGCGTAGAAAAGGAGAAATAGGCTGAAAATAGAAGACACCCAAGTAAAAAGCAGAGTAAGTAACAGAAGGCAGAGAGAATAAAGTAGGCCACCACCAAAAATACAGTGGTAAAGGTGGAAAAGAGTATAAAAAAAGAGGGGTACCATAATCAGGAAAAAGAGGAAAGGGAATATGACTTGTGACAAATAGTAAAGAGGTTGCCAAAAACATAGAAATGACAGGGATGAAAAGGAAAGAAGAAAGGGAAGACACATAGCAAAAAGGGGGGAAAAGCGAAGAGGAGAACAGGGAAAATAGAGGAGAGGATGCAGGGGTACAGAGACCCCCGAAAGGTATCCAAAAGAGGGTGACAAAAAGCCAACAAGCTTTAGCCACAGAAGGCAAGTAAACGAAAAACATTACTGTGAGAGGGGGGCGACGTGAAACAAAACAGCCGCATTAAAAGGAGCATGTAGGATAACAAACTACCACAGAGATCAAAAGAACTAGAAGACAAAAAGACTATAAACTGAAAAACTAGAACAATATAGCAATCAATTATAACAAGTGAAGGAACTTACCAAACATCTAGGGAAGGAAACAGCAACAGAATAGGGTAAACACCAAGAAACAGCAGGATAGGACATAGGGTGACCTTAACAAGAACGTCACACAAGGGAATCCTGCAAAACAAGGGAAAAAACAAGGGATGAGCTAAGAAAAAAAAACAGAATGATATAAGAGTTATACAGTAATGAACAGAATAATCTCGAAGAACAAAATCGTCCTAGGCTTTAAGAGAGAGAGAAGAAAAAAAAAAAAAAAAAAAAAAAAGTCCACTAGGGTTTGCTCAATTCCATAAGCTCTCCTTTATGAGTATGGATGAACTTCCGCAGGTCAGCAGGGTCATCAAAGCTAAAAGTTCTCTCCTTATAGGTCACTTTGAAGAAACAAGGGTGGATTAAACCATAGCGTGCATTCATAGATCGCAAGGCCGGTCTAAGGTCCAAAAATTCCTTTCGACGGGAGGCCGTAGGCTTGGAAACATCCTGAGAGAAAAATATCTTGTGCCCTGACCAAATCATTTGCTTATGCTGCTTGGAGGCCTGAAGAATTGACATAAGATCTGAGTAGAGGAGGAAATATGCTATGATTCCACGAGGTTTAGACTCAGAAGATGCATTCCGAGGCCCCAGACGATGAGCGCGCTGTATATTAAAGTCTGAGGATTTCGGGAGGCCAACAATTTGAAGGACTTGAGATTTAAGGAATTGAATCATGTCGGACCCCTCCGAACCCTCCGGAATACCATAAATGCGCAGGTTGTTGCGCCTATTGCGATTTTCCAAATCCTCCGCCACCTTCTTAAGCTGATCGACTTCCTTGGTGAGAGTGTCAACTTTAGTAACAACATCCTGCGCATTGCTAATCCTCTGCTCCACCTCCGACAGTCTCGTATCCAGACTAGACCACTTGTCGTCCAATCTCTGAAGCGTGGCAGCAGTGTCTGTCATAAAAGGACGAATGAGGCGCAACTCCTCCATAATATCCTCAAGGGTGAGAGGCGACGGGGACTTAACTGGGGAAGGCGGATCTTTTTTGGTGCGTTTGACAGAAGGAGTACTTGAGTCCTTCCTTCCCCCAGCGGAGCCCCCATGAGGTTTGGTTGGATGTGCGCCCTCCATGCTGACGGTGTCGCAAGCAGGTATGACAGAAAAACACAGTGGCAGAATGCAGGCAGGACAGCGATGATAAAACGTAGCAAGAGCAGGAGGAAGCGTAGCAAAAAATTGAAAATGACCGGAAACAAAACAGCAACAGGTACAGAGTCTCCGGAGACACAGCTGGCTCCCTCTGACGTGGTTACCAAGAGATGCAGTGCGCAGGGGCCACAAAAGCAGCAGAAGAGACCAACCACTAGCGATTGCTGGCACAAAAGGATGGCATAAGGTATATCAAAGCAGCCACTTCCGTGATATCATAGGAAAACAGCATAGGACCAACCAGATAAACACAGTGGCATCAAAAATAGGAAAAAAAAACGTTGAAGAAAAAACAAAATGGCGGCCGCCATCTGAGGAGAGCAGAAATTGCACAATTAAAGCGATAAAAAACAGCAATTTGATCAGGAAAACCTGCCAAAATAGTCTCCACTGTTTCCGACGCTCGAATCCATCCTTGGAGCGAAGCTCCGTTGCCTTAATGAGGCACCTTCACGCTCGAATCGGCATATTCCGAGCGGAGCTCCTCACCCGGCGGCCATCTTGAATCGCCGCGCCGCGCGCTCCCCAAATCCTACCTTCTAATGCCCACTTTGCACCCTTTTACGTGTGATTTAATACTGCAGATTTCCTAACACTCCTGTTGGAAACATCCTCAATATAAAATGCACTTATGGCTGCCACAAATGCCTTCCAGACAGACATCAATGGGGGTGGCCTTTGCGAATTGGGGTCCCCACGTGCGTCTAACCTTTCTGCTTTAGGTGCTGTCAACAGCATGAACTAGTTAATGGAAATTGCATTCGCTGATTTGTAGGTCACAGGGCTGCCTATGCGCACGTACGTCATTCCAGCAAAGGTGGGTGCTTCTTACACACAGAACATCCTGTAGTCTAGCGCTCTGTATCAGATGAAAGCACAGACTTATGGCAGGCTGCCATTGGCTGAGAGTAAACAGGAATTCAGCTGTGCACTTGCTCCCGGCTGGAAGGATTACCTAGCGGTGCCGCCCTATGAGAAATTCCCACGTTTCACAATTACTACTACACTGAACAATGACTGTTTTCCTTGATGGCAGCAAATTAAAAGAATGCATGAAGGGGACTAAAACAGAACGAACAATTCTATTTAAATGTATTTGGATGACATATTTTTGTAATTTCCTACTCTGAACTCCATCTTTCTACAGGCATTTTTTCGAGAACAAGAACAAAAACATATGTTAGAGCTTCTCTTTCAAATTCATTTGTACGCTGGCCCAGATTTCCTATGATTTTGATCTGGGTTTGCTTCACTTTTGTGGCACATTCCAATGCGAAATCTTGTTTTGCGTGTTTTAGTGAATACAAAGTACCGTAACGCAGCACATAGCGCTACTTTTCGTCACTTTGTGTTGGGAAAGCAGGTAGTCTGGTGGTGCATGGGTGCTGTCTTTCATCTTCCCATGTTTTTGACGCAAACCCAGATTTACAAAGAACTATAAAGCTGGAGTTGTGGCCAAATGGTGCACATACCGGACAGACGTGTAACGAGGAGAAATATCTTTATTTCTCCTTGTTAGTTCCTCTTTCCATGTGTGCCGCACAGCACACATACAAAGAGCAATATCCTTCTAAGGATTATTTTTGTAAAGGAAAGTGTTTCTTCCAGCACAAAAACAATCCTGTCCGTAACGCACGTACCATTTCACCATTTAAGAGTGCAAGAGTGCCTGCATCGGCGCTAGAAAGCACACAATGCGCCAGCGCAAGGAGAGAACAGAAATGCACCGTATCTTTGTAAATATGGAGCATTCTGTCCTGTTCCTTTCACGCAACACAGCACAAAACGTCCCCTCGCTGGACTGCGTTGCATGAAATATTAGGAAATATGCCCCACAATGTTTGTAAGGGCATTTGCACAATATAAATGCGTAGTTAGCAATGCAAAATGGTGTAAATGATGGTGTCCATCGAGGAGGCATAACAGGGTGGGAGCAACAGCGACACCTCTAGGATTGAAAAAATGACATATCTCCTAAGTCATAGACAGAAGCCTAGCATGGCTTTGGTCACAATGTTAGGACCACCTGAAACATGCCAAGGGGCAAGAGGACTATTGACTGACGCTTTCCTGCATAACGTGTACTTTCTGCGAAATTAGACAGCTTACCTTTCTATACAGATTTGTGCTGGACTGCTGTGCCTCAAAAAATCAAAACACACAAGACACGCTTTCCTTTGTGTCGTGGTACAATACAAAATCATGTTTAGCATCGTCCTCAATGGTATTTTTAGCTAGAGTCTGGCCAATGGCAGCATAGAGGAGCAGCACTATGCAAATATGACATTGCGCACTGTTTTCTGTTCGTGCAACGCAATGCAGTGACTTTTAGTACATTTTGGCATCAGTCTTTTGGAAAAGAGAGAACATCTTCAGGCGCAAGTTATTGCAAATAAGGCATCTTTTCCATGTTTACAGTGTAAATTCATTGTTTTTTAAGATCTTATGTCTTTTAACACCAATACCTATTCTTTTAAACTTGAAGGTAGGCCATCACAATCTATCTATGTAGATATTTACATAAAGAAACTCACTTGTTCAGTTCCACGTGTAGGAAAATTATGATAATGTACATTTCTGCTTGCTAAATTATTTTCTGTTTCGCTGCTGTAAAAATATTTTCCTTATTGGAGAAAATCCACCTACTACAACCCTACCAATGTCGCAGGGCTCCATACCATACTTACCTTGAAAACTGGAATCCTCCTACCTTTGACAGGAGAACATCTACAAACGTTGCCAGGGAGGGAAACTACCTGCCGAAGAATTTGTGGATTCCTACAGGTTTGAGACTCTGTGAACAGTTTACCAGCTTTTGTAGTTGGAACTACCCTGAACCAGAAATCCACCAATCAAAGGGCAATTTCTGTTATGAGTGTAAACTGATGGCCTTGCTGATTCTGGGAATCAGAGACTTGGGCTGGCTCAGTGTGGAGCAGAGCGCTTGTTTCAATGTTAGTGCACTGTCTAAAGCAAATACATTTAACTCAGAATTTCTCCACATGAATGCATGAAGTTCAAACAGCAATGCTTGTATAGAGGAAGAGGAGAATGTTTTCGAGCTGTGCAGTCTGAAAATCGTGCAGTAGGAACATTTCTGAGTTCAATGTGCATCATAAAGTGCAAACAAATGCTTAAAACAGACATTCTGGGGCGTGGCTTGGTGGGCCAGCATGGCGGACGTGAGCTGAGCACGCTCCGTCCAGCCTCACAGTAATCCTACAATTATCCTGCCTCCCTGGTCTTATATTTGGTTCCTGGTCTGTCCCTCCGCCATCGCTTGCTGAGCACTACCCCCGGAACCGGTTTGGGAGCTGCGGAAGTCTCGGGGTCGGAGGTGCGGCGATCGGCAGCAGCTGGGGCCTGCCTGTAACGCGGCCTCATTCTGAGCTGCTGTGTTGCCAGGGCTCCCTGCCGCATTGCCTGGCCGCCGCCGCGGCAATTGAGGGAGCGCTCCTTGCACGGATAATCGGCAGGGCATTTGCAGAGACATCCTGGGCGCGGCTCGCCCTGATATATCAGTGGCCCACCGGTCCCGTGCAGGGATGCTGTGATTGTCGGCGGCCTGCTCGGGTCGCGGGTGGAGTGGTGGAGGTAGCCGGAGTGCGGGACGCGGCGGGCGGCCATCTTGGAGCTGCCGTGCATCCCTGTGGCGGCCCACTTTGGAGCCCAGCATGTGAGTACAGCTGAGCGGCCTAGGAGGGTGGCCCAACGGTGGCTGGTGCCTTTCTCCTCTTCACCTCTCCCCCCCCTCCTCTGATTATTGAGCCCACTGGGGGTCCAGTGGTCTTATCGGGCCACACGGGGGGCCTGCGCCACTGCAGCAGTACGAGGAGCCAGTGCGAGTGGCATTGAGTGGGGGAAAAGATCCTGAGCGGTGGCCCGCTGGTGTCTGATTCACTGGGCTCCCTCTCTTGGCCTCCACAGTTCATTCGGTCCTTTCGGCTGGCTGTCGGTCAGACGGTTTGTGGGATCAGGAGGGGGCTATTATCCTGTGGTTGGCATGGCCAGTGAGGAGCACCGGTGGCTGCGGCGGTTGAGTCGGGCCGCGGTTGGGGCGTTGCTGGGGTCAGCGCCCCTGAGTCCATCGTTGCGGAACCGGTGCTTCCCCATTCCCCCCCCCTATTTGGGGGTTGATCCATCAGGGGTTCGGAGGTCATATTGGGCCACTGGGGGAGGGTCACGTATCGAGGGTGCCTCCGTGGAGCTTCGCTCGGCAGGCCATGTGAGAGGAGTTTTTGGGGGCGGCCTGCCTCCAATTAGACCCCGACCTTCGTTGGAACGGCTACATCTTCGCCCCCTGGGGGGTATTTCGACCGGGGTCAGTGGCAGTTTCTGGGCCGCTATGACCAGGGATAAGCCCAGCAGCGGCTCGTCTAAGCAGAGCATCATAGACAAATTTACGGGCCAAGGGGCTCCAGCGGCGCTGCCCGGGGGGTCTCAAAATGCTGCCCCAGATAACGCGGCCCTTTTGCCCGCCATTACCCAGGGTGTGGGGGATGCAGTCGCCACGCTGCAACAGAAGGTATCGTCCCTGGAGAATACACCGCGGGGTCTGGCATTGAGAGTGGAGGACGCGGAGGGGAGGGGGCGACGCAACAACCTGCGCTTTGTTGGCTTTCCTGAGGACTGCGAAAAGGAGAATATGGCGCAGTTTCTTACAGACTGGCTTGAGGGCTGGCTCCCCCGGGGGAATGATCAACTTGCTTTGTTGTGGAGCGTGCTCATAGGGCCCTGATGCAGAGGCCCACCCCCCGGGCGCCCGTCCACGGCCTGTCATTGCCAAGCTCCTCAAATACCATGACAGGGACACTATTCTGAAACAGGCTCGTGCTATGGAGCCGCTGCTGTTCAACAACTCACGCATCTTAATCTTTCCGGACTACACAAAGCTAGTTCAGCAGCGGCGGCAATCGTTCCTGGCCGCCAAGGCCCGTCTCCGTGAACTCAAGCTCCCTTACGTCCTGCTTTATCCAGCAAGGCTGCGTGTGGTATACCGGTCCCGCACCCATTTTTTTGACACACCGGAGGAGGTGTTCTACTGGACAGATGAAACAGTGCGGCTGCGTCCTCACTCTCCTCCGGGAAGGGAATCTGACTCCTCTTCGGGCGGGCCTGCCCGGAATCAGCATGGGCCAAGGGGTAGAGGGAGAAGGCGCTCCAAGTCCAGGCATCACTCACAATCTGTAGGGGCCGCGGCCCGGGAGGGGTCCATTTCTCGGCCGCATGTTTCGGCGGGTTGACCATGCAATGTTCCAACTTTGAATATTCCTTATAGACCGGAGTGGTGTGGTTGATGGCCGGTCTCTCCGTGGGGCTCCACTGAAGGAGAGGAGGCCAATAGATAATGGGCTGTGAACTGGCCATTGGCGGGTGAGGGGTGGTTTCCCCTGTTGGGATCAGCCTGCTCTACCTGCCGCGACAGGTACTTCACTGTTCTGGAGGTACAGGGTGGGGGGGTGTTATTGAATTGTGTTTTTGGGGGGGAGTTGTGGGGTTGTTGCACTGTCTACCTGCGTTCTGGACTTTGCTGCATTATGCAGAAGGATCTTGATGCTGCCATTGTACTATAGGATCTGCACAGAGTAGGAATGTCTGTTAGCACAAGGGAGGCCCCGGGTCTTATTCGAGTCCTTAGCTGGAATGTGGATGGGGCACTCGACAAGATCAAACGGGTGGCATTCTGAAGTCGGCCAAACGCGCCCGCACAGATATATTGTTGTTGCAGGAGACCCACCTTATGGGGACTAAGGCATTATGTTTCCAGCGTTTTGGATTTTCTCAGGTCTTTCATTCTGGGTTTGTGAGGGGCTCCAGAGGGGTTGCTATCTTAATACACCATAGAGTTGCGTATACACATGTTAAGACCTTAGGGGACCTTCAGGGCTGGTACGTGTTTGTGCAGGGCACGGTAGGTGGTGAGACCTTGGTTGTAGGAAGTGTCTATGCCCCCGCCTCTTTACCGGGGGCTGGCGGAGAGGCTTATGACCTTGTGGGCGGATATACCCGAGGGCCTAGCAGTTGTTGGAGGGGACTGGAACGATGTGATAGATGTGACCAGAGACAGATGGAGATCCGGGGGCTTATCTGAGGCCCGTCACCCTACTAAATTATACTCCTTAGTGATGAGCCTGGATTGGGTCGACCCCTGGCGCAGGATACATGGTAGTACACAGGGTTACACGTATCTCTCGGCAGTCCATAGCTCCTTTTCCTGTCTAGACTATCTGTTTATTCCACGGGTCTTTGACAACAGGGTGGTGGCGGCAGAAATTCTCCCGCGGGGACTCTCCAATCACTCTCCGGTGGCACTTACTATACGAGCCGGGGGTGCCTATGGGCCATTTCGATGGCGCCTATCAGTCTGGAACCTTCAGAAGGAGGACTACAGGGACCGAATGGATGATGCCATAGACTAATATCTGGCCATTAATTTAGGTTCAGTCTCGGGAGCTGGGACTCTTTGGGAGGCCTTGGAGCCCACCATTCGGGGGGTAGGTAGAAATTTCATTTTGCGCTGCTGCCTGATGACGGTTTAGAGAGGCCCTGGTTCGCGCTGAAGCTACAATTCTCAAGTTAGAGACGCGTGGTGGGGAAGAGGGAGGGCGGCTGACTCTACATCAGTTACTGCTTGTACAGCAGGAATATTCTCATATCCTATTAGATGAGGCCCGCCAGGCGTGGCTGGCTACTCGCAGTAGAATCTACCGGTGGGGCGACAAATCTGGCAAAATGTTGCATCGATTGTGTCAGGGTTTGCTTCGCCCTCAGGCCCTCCCGGATGTCGTGGGGCCAGATGGTCTGTATTTGTCTGGCTCTTTGGCTATTGCACGTAGTTTCACAGAGTATTATACTCAGCTATATGCCCCCATTGAATGCCTCCCAGCGGAAGTTATTGATCGTTTCCTGGATGATCTCCCGCCGAAGGCACTTCCGGATGAAGTTAGGGACGACCTGTAAGCCCCTCTTACTGATGAGGAGCTGGGAGCGGCCCTAGGAGATCTGAATTCAGGTAAGGCTCCGGGCCGTAATGGCTTTCCGTGTGAATTTCTTAAGAAATATTTTCGTCAGTTGGGGCCCCACCACCGCAGGGCAGTGGAGGAGGCCAGGGACCAGGCATGTCTGCCCAGAGATTGGAGGCATGTGGAGATAGTAGACCGCCAGAGCACTATGCCTTGTATCGCCCTATCTCCCTCCTAAACGTAGAGGCTAAGATATTGGCTAAGGCATTGGCGAACCGCCTCCGCCCACATATTCCTGTTCTTGTACATCCAGATTAGCCCCAGCATGCTACCCGACATAATATCAGGCGGGCGCATGTGGCAGTCGCGACGGTACAGGGACTGGGGGAACGGGCAGCGCTTCTGCTGGCAGATATGGACAGGGCGTTCGATTCCTTGAGTTGGGTTTATTTATTTGCGCTCCTGCGGCGGCTGAACTTCGGACCTCATTTCCTGTCCTACCTAACCCTGTTGTATACTGACTTGACGGCATTGGTGCGAGTTGCGGGCTTTGTTTCGTCGGCATTCTCTATTGGGCGGGGTACCAGGCGGGGTGTCCGCTTTCCCCATATCTTTTTGCCTTAGCAATGGAACCCTTGGCTGCTTGGGTGCAGATGGACGCTCAGGTATCCGGTTTTGAATGGGCACACGGACTCTCTGATCGCATCACCCTTTATGCGGACGATGTGTTGTTTTTCCTTACCAGCCTGGAACGCACAGGCCCCTGATTGATGTGTGTCATGCAGATCTTTGGGGAAATGTCGGGTCTATACATGAACCCTCGGAAGTCCACCCTGTGAGTATTGGGAGGTCGGGTCGAACTTGGTGCTTGGGCATCGCCGGTACAGGAGGTGTATGGCGGCATGACATTTTTGGGGGTGTATTTGTCCGATTCTCCCACCGCTGCTTGGGACCGCAATTTTGCACCTGTATGGGAGCGTGTGCGCGAGGATATTAAGACCTGGTCTCACATGCCCCTGTCCATCTATGGCCGGTCAGCCATCTTTAAGATGGTGTCGCTCCCGCGACTACAGTATCAATTACAAAATCATCCCTACCCGATTCCCCCGCGGTGGTTCCGGCAGGTGACCTCTGGCCTGGGACAGTTCCTTTGGGATGGTGGAGCGGTGAGGGTGGCGGTTCGGACGTGTTTCCTATCTACGTATTGCAGTGGGCTGGCAACCTCTGATATCTGGTCCTACTATGTTGCATCACATCTATTTGTCTTAAACGAGTGGTGGTATGGAGACAGAGAGGACCCAGCCTACACCGTAGAGAGGCACTGCATGAGTGGCCAGTCCCTACACACTCTCCTTTACTCTGCTCCACTGAGGCGTCTCCTACCGTCTGACATGCGGATTGTTTTTCAGCTTTGGAGGCAGGCGTTGCGGAGGATGGGCTGGTGGAATAGACTGACTCGGGAGACCCCATCATGGTACAACGGACGCTTTCCGCAGTTGCTGAGCCTCTCCGGATTTCGTGATTGGGAGAACATTGGGATCTCTACTCTGGGAGATGTCATGCGGGCACGATTTCAAAATCTTTTCAAGACATCCAGAAGGATTTCCAGATGCTAAAGACTCAATTCTTCAAATATTTGCAATTTAGGCATGCTATCTCCCTCAGCTTGGAGGGTTTGGACTCGCTGCCGGAGTTCAGCCCAGTGGAGGCTAAGGTATTTATGGGAGACCTCCTAGACCATAAGATCTCTAAAATGTATCAATCCCTAGTTACGCACTGTTCCCCCTCACTGCAGCATCTGAGGGAGGCCTGGGAGGGAGATGTGGGTCAGATGGAGGAAGAGGACTGGACAAAAGCTCTGGCTTCCCCGCACGGGGTGGCTATTGCAGTGAGCCTGCGGCTCATTCAATTTAAATACCTTCACAGGGTCTATTTTACCAGGGTTAGGCTATGGAGGGCGGGCTTGGTGGCTTCCCCGGTGTGTCTCCGCTGCGGGCACGAAGAAGGGACCCTGCTCCACACTATTTGGCACTGCACAGCGCTCGCACAATTCTGGAGGGGGGTTCTGGCCTGTCTCTCTGAAGTACTGGGGTGGGAGCTCCCTAACTCACCGAAGCTTGTCCTCCTTCATGTGATGGAAGGGATCGGAGGCAACATCTATAAGCACCATTGTATGCTCCTAGGCTTTACTTTAGCGAAGAGAGATATAGCTAAAGCCTGGAAGGCGGTGGTCGCCCTCTCGGTCTGGGCTTCTGTATGGCCCTCGAGATCCCCATCTTTGAAGCTAGAGGGTGTCCCCGGAAGCACTATAAGATCTGGAGGTGCTGGGCGGATTATCGTGGCCTGGAGCTGGAGCCGCTGCGGGAGGGAAGCAGCCGTGACCCGGAGTAATCTGTTGGCCTCTTTCCTTCCCGCACTTTCCCGTGGGTTGCTCGCAGTCCCACAGCGGGATATGGTATTGTGGACATTGAGCTTATGTGTAGAGCAATGGCAGTCTGGTTTAGTGATATGTTGGTCAGGAATTAGAGGACGGTGCACTGGGGGGTGGGGAGGGAGGGGGGTATGTTGGGGGTTTGCAGGGTTTAACTCTATTTGCATTGGCTTTCATATTCTCCTGTTCTAGATGAGTAAAACGGTCAAAGTAAATTTTTTGTATCACATGTGATGTTTTGAATAATAAAATCTGTTTAAAAAACCAAAACAAAACAGGCATTCTGCTCTGCACTGAGCTTGCACACCTTTTCACGAAACTGTCCCTGGAAAGCAGAATTAACAGTATAAACTGCACAGTGCATTTAGCTCTCATCAGAAAAAATACTATAGCTTTTGAGACATGCACACTGTTTCACAAAGGAGTTGTCAATCAATAGTTAATTATGGAAGGCATAAACGTTGATTACACATTTGTGGAAGTTGCAGCTATGTGCTCTGTCACCTGCATTTAACTACTATGCATGCATATTATCAGTCTTTCTTACATAGAGGGTCTAATTATGATGTTGGGTGGACTTAAGGCCACCCAACACCGTCTTTGTTCTTCGACCGAACGACCTCTGGTCGGTGGTCCCGATGCCTAATTAGGATGTGACTGAACACTGTTCGGTCGCAATCCTACATTTCTCTATGGGAACATGCAGTACGGCCATAAACCGGTCGTAATACATGCTCACATAGGGAAATGGGAGATGCTGTTCATCCAGGATCAAAAGGGGAGCACCATAGGTGCCCCCCTTGATCCCCAACCGGAGGCCACGCACCAAAGGGGGCCCTGCTGGGCGCCCCCAAACATGCTTTCCGGCATGGTTTCCATGTTGGACAGGCCAGCATCGCCCTTTGGGAATACGAGACGGTTCTGACTGGCCGACAGACTCCTTGAGCCTGTCGGAAGCCAGCCGGAATGACCAGCTGGTTTAGTTTCTGACTGCCAGGATTGTAATGCTGCGGTCGGACACTAAACCTAGGGGCCGATTACGATGCGGTTCTGAAGGTTCCGACCGTCGGTCAGAGCCTTTATAGGCTGCATTGTAATCGTCCCTTAAATGTGTAAATTACATTAAGGGCTTGTTTATGAGAGCCTTAAGTCACTGTCTTGAAGATCATGAAACCACGCAAAGCCACCCTGCATGGCTTTGAGTGGCTTTATAAATCATGAGTAAGACAACGCAGCCCAAATTGCTGCATTGCCTTACTCTGTGCCCGGGAGGCGTGCCATGGGTGATGCAGTGGGGTTTCCCACGTAACACCCATGCAATTTGATGCTGCCCTAGATTTACAAAAACATGTAAACCTGGGGGAGCGACAAATCCGTATGCCTGCCGAGGTGAGGCGTAACGAGGAAAAATAACTTCATTTCTCCCCGTTTTTTCCACTTTCCATGTGTGCTGCATTCTGCAACACACTGAGAAAGAGGAAAACTTCGTGCACAAGAACAATCCTGCAACTTGCACCCTGGTGCAATTATGCCTACGTTGGCGCTAGGCTGCAGAAACGGAGCAAAAGCAGGCAGAAAGGACAGGAAAGCAATGCATTGCTTTCATACAGTGCGTTCTTGACCTTTCACTTTGGTGTAGGGCAGTGCAAGAGGGTGCCTTGCTGCGCTGCCCTATGCCAACATGCCATAAACGAGTCCCTAAATGTGTAAGTGGATAGTGTTCACATATATTGGTGAATTACACCTTTTGCCTAACCCTATGATTGTCATTTGTATGAAAAGTCTACATTTCGTTTGCAAAGGGGTGAAGAAATGTTAGTAACTCCCACGTTTTTCCCCATAAATCAACTTTTCCCCTTATGTTATTTCTTTTGCCATACATATTCTATATATCCTAGATTGATTACTGCTCTTCAGCATTATGTTGCACTAACAGGTCCAGGTGTATTTAGCTGTAAATTGAGGCTCTGAGTTTGCCATGAGCATTTCCAAACATTTGTGAATGTCCTCAAACATTATCAGTGTGGCCAAATGTCCCTTGCCTGTCAGACACCCTCCCAAGATGCCTACCACGTTATGCAAACACACAATATTGGGTTTGCACAGATTATGCAATTGTGGCCTATATTACAAAACTGTGGCATTTAGTTACCTCATTTTCTATGCCTATCATTGTATTTCTTATCTGATATACCTAACACAATTTCCGACTTCCTCCTCGCCTTAAACGATTTATGACAAGGAAAAAGCTTGTGGGATGGTTAGAAATAAAAAGCACATTTTTAAATAGTTTTTCCTGATTTGTCTCTCTTGACAATGGAAGCTGGCGAGGTATTGTGAAGGCGGCACAGAGACTGCCTCTCTTTCTGACCCAGCATAACTCGCTTTTCGACTTTCTAATGCTTGGGAGTTTGCAGGGAAACTCTAGGCACTTGTTTGTTTTTGCTGAGCGCCTCCCTGTTTGCCCGATTACCGCCTATTAAGAACCGGACCCGACACTTGGTTTTCAAAGCATATCTTCCTTATCACACAGTTGTTGAACTCACTGTAGATAAGGACATTTTTGTCCCTCTTGCACTGCACTATGGACTCTCCATTCACTCATGCTTCTGCCTAACAGCTGTTAAAACACAGAGAACGATTTTTGAGAAAGGTGAGAGATTTTCAATCGCAGTATTTTTTATTTATTTATTTATTTTATTTAATGCGTTTTAACATAGCGCGGGCTTTACCCGAAGGTGTCAGATCACTTCACAATAGGAACAGTAATGATACATAAGGAGAAACATTACAACTGAGCATGTTACAAAATCAAACGGTACCTTACATGAGGCAATAGTGGCATTTGTGCAAGTATCAGGAGCAAACAAAATACAAGAGGTAGCAAACGATACGTTACAAAAGGAAAAAGTGACGTGTGCAGGTTACAAGAGCATACAAAGTACACGTAGAGGTAAAAAAATTGCAATAAATGGCAGACACTCAAAACATTAAAAAC
Organism: Triturus cristatus; assembly: GCF_964204655.1. Classification (NCBI taxonomy): domain Eukaryota; kingdom Metazoa; phylum Chordata; class Amphibia; order Caudata; family Salamandridae; genus Triturus; species Triturus cristatus. The sequence continues at coordinate 942,692,530 of NC_140593.1, forward strand.
ACAAGTTACATTACATGAGGCAGTGGTGGCCGTTGTGCATGTATCAAAAGCAAACAAAATACAAGAGGTAGCAAACGATACGTTACAAAAGGAAAAAGTGACGTGTGCAGGTTACAAGAGCATACAAAGTACACGTAGAGGTAAAAAAATTGCAATAAATGGCAGACACTCAAAACATTAAAAACACAAGTTACATTACATGAGGCAGTGGTGGCCGTTGTGCATGTATCAAAAGCAAACAAAATACAAGAGGTAGCAAACGATACGTTACAAAAGGAAAAAGTGACGTGTGCAGGTTACAAGAGCATACAAAGTACACGTAGAGGTAAAAAAATTGCAATAAATGGCAGACACTCAAAACATTAAAAACACAAGTTACATTACATGAGGCAGTGGTGGCCGTTGTGCATGTATCAAAAGCAAACAAAATACAAGAGGTAGCAAACGATACGTTACAAAAGGAAAAAGTGACGTGTGCAGGTTACAAGAGCATACAAAGTACACGTAGAGGTAAAAAAATTGCAATAAATGGCAGACACTCAAAACATTAAAAACACAAGTTACATTACATGAGGCAGTGGTGGCCGTTGTGCATGTATCAAAAGCAAACAAAATACAAGAGGTAGCAAACGATACGTTACAAAAGGAAAAAGTGACGTGTGCAGGTTACAAGAGCATACAAAGTACACGTAGAGGTAAAAAAATTGCAATAAATGGCAGACACTCAAAACATTAAAAACACAAGTTACATTACATGAGGCAGTGGTGGCCGTTGTGCATGTATCAAAAGCAAACAAAATACAAGAGGTAGCAAACGATACGTTACAAATGGAGAGGTGACGTGTGCATGTTACAAAAGAGTAAAAAGTACAAGTAGAGGTATAATACTGCACTAAATGGCAGACACTCGAAACACTAAAACACACTGGGAAGGCACATCTATAGGCATGGAGAACAGAATTTCGTATAATGGAAGGACTTCCTTCAGAAAATAGAGGGCGTGAATTAAATTTGGAAGTGTCTTTGAAGGAGGAGAGCTTTGAGGTCAGTTTTGAAGGCCTGGGAAGAGCTGGTGGTCCGGAGCTGAGGCGGAAGTGAGTTCCAGATTCTCACCGCGTTGCCTGAAAAGGATTGGGCCATCGATCTTTCCTTCTTGAAAGTGGGAGGTTCAAGCAATACATTTTCTGCATTACGTGATGCTCTGGAGCCTCCAGAGAGTTTCAGTTTACTCGCCAGGTAGCGAGGGGAGGAGGAGTGCAAGGCTTTGTGGGTGATCCAGGCAGTATGAATCAGAGGTTTGACTGAATTGTCATTTTTGTGTCCTAAATATTTCTAGTGTTATTTCACTGGTGTGGAAGTTTAATGCAGCAGCAGTGGGACACCGAAGGGTTAGGTTTCTTCCTAGTTAATCCTATTTGTATTTCGCTTTTAGTTGCAAGTGGCTTAATGACTTTATGTTGGTCTACCTTTTAGTCAGCAGAAAAAGCAAATATTTATGCAAAGACCTAATGGCCCTGGCGTTTCATAATCCACCCATTTTCTGCTGCAAAAAGTCGCCTGACTTGTGCACCTGAGAGTTTTTCAGACTTTTCTTTGTGCTGATTAATAAATATTCACAGAAGAAGGGCATGGGTGCTTGAGCGGCCTTGATGTCCTACCTGCTGGAATTAAGCAATACATTAAAGATTGGTGGCCTGATTAATAAAAGGCCTTTTGGAGAACCAAGAATCAGTACTGCTTAATGTGTGTCAAATGGGCAGAGATCTCGCCCCTCCTATATTTCAACACCCCGAGGGGGAGGTCTCGGTACATGTAATTATAGCCTTTAGTAGAAAATGTGGAAGGACGATGGGGAGGGAAGGGAAAATATAAAATAGTACCTGCATAATGGGTGGGTTTTAGATCAATTTAGGGAGGGTTTTAGGGAGGGATGTGCTAATACAAAACACACACCCTCAGAAGGGTAAGACAATTCCTGTTTACAAAAAACACTTAAAATTTTACTATACAACATTAGAAATTTACAGACAATACCAAAGGTTAAAGTAACAGTTTATTTTGGTGAGAATATCAATGACAATGTAACATTTTAAACGTACAAAACCACTGAAATTCACCAGTTATAGTTATTTGTGGTAATTGTAACTCGTGCTCTAAGGTAACTATACACCACGCACTCGCCATGCACTGCTAATTACCCCATATATTACAGCCTTCATAACATCCTCAATGACATCATTGATAATATCACTGCAACATTTTGCAATGAAATTATTGATAAGAGAACCGTGCTGGAATAGAGAAAGGACACCCCCTTTTTCATAGCCCCATCTTGACGAATCACCCTGGAAATTTCCAGGAAGCAGCTGAGGTGGAAGAACATTTTCTTTTAAAGATTTGTCAAACGGCGCCAAAGTCATTAGGAAAACAAAAATGCTTTTCCAATGGAAACATGATCCTAAATATAACTACCCAGTAGCTACTGAGAGAACGTGAGAGAGAGATATAGAATAAATAAATGTATATATAACAGCACTATTTAGTATGGTCCAAACCTGCCTTTGAGAGGTTTTCTGGCACCATAAACCACAAGTCCAAAAGCTGTAAGGTTTGTTTGTAAATGTCACCAGAACCTGTGATAACAATATATGAGTATATTGGACTTAGTACTCTCTATTGTAAGTTGCATAATGTGTAGATTTCCTTAACAAATGTTTTTTCTATTTCAAATGGATGATAATAATACTGCCAGACAATGGTGCACCAAACTTTGCATGTTATGCTGCATACTTTAGATAACATGTCCACATTATTTGGTTCTTGTTGGTGTATAACCATAGTAGCCTGACAATGTGAAAGCTCTGCAGAGTGGTTTGGGGTTATCATTACCTAAACATATAATATATATTTGTGCAAGTGTGTGTATGTGTGTATGTGTGTGTGTGTGTAACCACTGAAAAACAAAGGTTGAAGTAACTTAGGGGCATATCAACAAGGGCTTTATCCCTGCTTTTTTGGCTTTAAAAGCCAAAAAAGCAGAGATAAAACTAGCACCCTATCAACAACAGGGTGCTAACACGCAAATTTGCATGTTAGCACCCTTTTACTCTACGCTTCCCCTTGCATGTCTAATGAGATGCAAAGGGGGCGTTCCAGAGTAAAATAATAGGAGAAATGTCGCTAAGCGACATTTCTCCTATTATCAAGAATGTCGCTAACCCTGTTAGAGACAAAAAAAGCAGCGCTAACCGCGGTTAACGCTGCTTTTTTACGTCTGGTATTTTTCTGACTTAGCCATGATATCCTATGGAAGGAGGATATCATGGCTAAGTTTGCCTGTCCCTATCAACAAGGTAACGTGAGATTATCGCTGGGTTTCCAGCGATAATCTCACGTTAGCCTGTTAGCGTGAGGATTTTTATCGCTATTGAGATAAGCGTTGCTAATAGCACGCTATCTCAGCGATAAAAATTCACGCTAGCCGGCGATAATTATCCTCACGCTAAGAGCGCTGAGCGATAATTATCGCCGGTTGTTGTTGATATGCCCCTTAGTAGTTTGAGTTGAAATGAGACAAAATTAACATTTAAAAATAAAAAAACACTGATATCCAACACATATAGTTTACTGAGCTAACTATAACTTGCAGCCCTGCCGGCCCTGTTATACCCTCATGTAGTATATCATGGCGTGTTATATGACATCATTTATGGTGACATCACTGATGACATCTCTTGTGCGGCTGCTTTAGCAAATTAAAAGCTTGCATTTCAAAATTAAATACAGTGGCGGCCCCTCTGCTAAGGCAGAGGAGCGCCAAGCCACAAGAAAAATAAAATGATAATAACAATGTTATTATCATTTTATTGTTCCTTGTTGGCTATGTAGAGCCAGTGCAGGTGGGTCTGCGCTTCCCGCAGAGCAAGGGAAGGAGTTGTGGCACTCTTCTAAGTGCGCATGAGGGTTTGGCCGGCATGCGCACTTGGCATGTCCTACACCAGGCTGTGTTGTACAACCCGGTGGAGAACATGTCAAGCCTCCCAGCCCCTCTCTGTGCGTAGAACCACAGCACTCAGACCAATCAAAATGCTGCACAGCACCGTTTTGATTGGTCAGGGGAGAAGGGATCCTGGGTGCTTCCTGGTTTGGTGACCGACGAGGAAGGAGTAAAGCAGCTGCCGGGAAGGAAAGTGCTTTTTTTCCTTTGCCCCTTTTTGTTTAACCACCCTTCCCTCCCCGCCCACCATAACTGCCCAATAGCAGCAGCTACTGATAAAATGCAAAGAATTAGTACTATCATCATGTTCACGTTTACCAGGTCATGGGTGCCCCGGGAACAACAAAGCGAGGCAGAGGTGCCATAGCTTCCTTGGCCTCTTATTAACACTGTGATGTAGTCAAAGGAAATAGCCACAGCTCCTTCTTGTATTTAATAATGTGCATACTAGAGGCCAATCCTTTGCTGCATTCTTTCCTTACAACTCGAATATCTTTAAAAAAAATGTCAAAGACATGCTTCATTGACCATGTATTTTAAGTGCCAGGCCACAGTGTCTCCGCAGTACTCATGTGTTCCTTGCACAACTTCGATTTTATATGTACAAGTGGTGTGCAAATCTGTATCAATTTCACTAATTTTAGTTGGAAAAGGATTTTCAAGATGGTTTTAAGGCCAATCCTCACATCTGGCCCGTGTCCCTTTTTGCAGACGAAAATAAAACTGTAAGTCCGATTGGTTGACAAGCTAAGATGCAGCCCCACTGTACTAAGTACTGCAAGTTCCACCCTAGCACTTGTAACCTTATTCACAATTCATTTCTTAATTCTTTCTGCTGTTGCCTTAGTCCTATTTCTTTTCCCCTCATTCAGTGCAGCTCCATCTGTCTTTCCCCCATTTATCACGTATTCGCTCTCTTTTTTACAAATCCCTCTTCCCTTCTCTGTATCTTTTCTACAGTCCCCTTCCATGCCCCTGCTTCACTGTTTTGCTCTCCCTTTCTCCATCTTCCCCTACGACTGCTCTTCACTACTTTTTCCCTTTTCTCCCTTTCTTTTCCTTTCCATTTACTGTCTTCTGTTTTCTCTTAAAACACACTCTCCCATGCTCTTCCTTATTACCCTTCCTTTCTCACCCAGTTATTTTTTACCATCGTGTCAAAAATTAAAAATCTTTTTTTAAAACCAATTAAAAACATCGATACAATGTACCTATTATAAAGACAATGCAAAATATCACAAAAATGAGATTGGGGTCGTTTTTAGGACATGGTGGGCAGTTTTTAGGGTTCCAGGCGGGACTGGAAAGGGACAGTTTTCAGGGCTGGGGGCAGTTATAGGGCTCAGGGTGGTGTGGACTGGGATCAGGGAAGGTTTTTGGACTTAAGGGCGAGTTTTAAGGCTCAGGGCGGGGAGGGGTAAGGGACAGTTTTCAGGGCTGGGGGTAGTTTTAGTGATTAAAGACAGGTCTGGGGTTGGGGTAGTTTTAAGTACGTGAAGCAGGTTTTAGGGCTCCAAATGAAGGGGCTGGGATGTGATCTTTACCACACATATTCCTTTGCCAATCATGCCTTTACCATGAAATTGCTTGGTAAAGGCATGTGTGGTATTGGCATGCGTGGTAAGGAATGCATTGTTGAGACCCATTTTTTGTTTGGGCGGCATTGTAGAGGCACACGTGGTTTAGCCATGCGTGACTCAGTCATACAACGACCTGTTGCCTTGCTTTACTCTTTTGTTGTACTTCATATCCGGTCTGATGGTGTCTTGGTTGCAGGTGGGCTAAGAGCCACCTAAAGGTTGTGAGCTTGCCAGCCAGATATTGGAGAACGGGTGGGCTTGCCAGAACATAATCTTTGACACTCTCAGTGTTTAATTTGAGCCAGTAGTTTCTGGTGCTTGGCACCAACACTTAATTGACGAAATCGTTTTTTATGACAGTCTGCCACAAGGTGGCTCTGTAAATCTAATTTAGAGATTAGCACAACAGCTGTTTATTAATTCAATATACATAAAAAATGGCTAACACATGTCACCCGAGCAATTCTTATAGCTTTGAGGCCTGGAACAGTGTAAAATGTCACACTTGTAGGAGTGTGATGGCTAGCAGTAGTGTTGATACTGTCATTGCCAGTGCTGGCAGGAAAAATCTGAGGTGCAAGCTGAAGTGGCCTCCTGACAAGAGCCCTGGCACTTATTTATTTACAAATTAAGCACTGGACACTCTCCCTTTCTGTCTCCCTTTTGGATTGTGCGACACACACCCAGTACCTGAAAAAGTGCTCTAGTTGTGAACTCTCATTGTAAGAAAAACCTTGCCCTAAGGCTTAGAGTTAGAATCTTCTCAAATGGTTATGTTAAGCTCCATGTGTGAGATTGTCCTAGAAGGGCTAAGACTCACATTCATTGAATGAGATTGTGATCCCAGGGGTGAGACTCATACACAGGATGGAAATTATTCTCCCAGTTGAGATACTGCTAAGTGTTTATTGCATTTCCTACTGCTTTGCTGATTTCAGTTTTATGACCTATAATGCATGGTTCCTGTACAGATCTTATTAGACAGATTAGGGATTCTGATCCATACGGTCAGTCTCTATCTTAGTTTTATGTGACATATCTTTAACATGTTTCTAGATTATGCTTACTCACCATAATTTTTTTAACAATCCTCTTCAAGTGTACGAAGTAGCTGTAATGAAACATGCTTTATAAAACTACAAAATAATTAACTAAATCCTTCAGGGGATCCCCAACCTTTTCATAAGCCGTAAATAAATGAAGATACTATCTGGGTTCAGAGCAATTACTGGAGCTTGGTATCGTCACCAGATCGCCAGATAGTGTAATCATATTTATTAAGGCCAGTAGGAATGTACACTTTGAGATTAAATATTTGTGTAAAAGACCCAAATGTTGCCAGTAGACTTAAATGAGTATTACAGCTGCTGGGAAATTCTGTAAGGAGTTTGAGGGGCCTATTACAAGTTCACCAGCGGGTTTACTCAGGAGTACAAGGCAGGGGGTACTGCTGTGGCTGATTCTAAGGGCCATATGTAGGTAACATACTATTTACCGATTCATAAATACCGAATTTTACCGATTCGGTATTTATGAATCGGTAAATAGTATGTAGGTAAATAATCGGTAATTATTACTGAATCGGTAAATATCGGTATTTATGAATGAGGCCCATAGGAATGAATGGGAAGCCAGTTACTATTACCGATTCGGTAAATACCGAATCGGTAATAGGGGAGGCATTATCATGGGTGGCAGGGTGTCACATTGACACACTGTTGCACCCCTGATTCGTGCATGTGTGCACATGTGGCGCATGTCTGCCACATGGCACTTTACAAATAGCACAAAAATGCTTTTTGAAAGGTATTCATCATTATCATCAACTTGTAGTTGGTGGTAAATAACGAATCCAGACACCAATAATGCACTCACTTGAGTGCCCCCTACATAGCATTTCTGGATTCGGTAATTTACCGAACCGGTATTTTACCGATTTCTTAAAATTCCGATTCGGTAAATACCGAATCCAGAAATCAGCCACCTACATCTCAAGTGCCTCAATACCGGTCGGTAACGGGATATTTACCGATTTTCGGCCGTTACTGACCGGTATTGAGGTACCTACATATGGCCCCATGTGACATGCAGTTACCACACCTGAAATAACTAGATGAAAGGGTCTATACCGGATGCCCCCCCTCACTCCCCCCTTATAAAACTACTAGGATTCTAGGGCAGCAGCAGTGAGCACAGTGGTGTAGCAGGTGAGGGGGTGGTGGTCAGCCCCGGGCGGCATGAGTTTTGGCGGTGGCGGCTTCCCCCCTTACCTGCGACCACCACAAGAATCACCAGCACCCCCCTAAACCCCCTCCTCTTACCTGTGGTCTTTCCTGTGGTCATCGCGTGAATCGCCAGCACCCTCTCCCGCTCTTACATGCCGCTGCCGGCAAAGGCAGGGACCGCCACAGGCGGCACATGGGCTAGCTACGCCACTGACTGAGCAGTGACGCAGACCTTTTCCCACTTGACCCAGCCGCACAGCACCAGGAGAATATGCAGCGATCCCACAGCATCCCTGGCGCTGCACTGACACATGTGTCATCCTACTCACATTTAACTCCTTCTTTTGAGCCGGTTGTATATATGTAAGTATAAAAGAATCCAGTAAATCTAGACCCACCAGGTTATTCGCCATTCATGGGACTTTATCGTCTAGTGGCTGGATTTGGGAGTGAGAAACCGGTTGAGGTTGGTACTTCCTGTCACAATACCTACCTTTCTTAAATGTGGTCAACTGGGAATGAGGACTTTAATGGTGACGACAGGTCACAGTTCTGAAACAAGGCCCAGGATGTTCTGAAATTTTGAAAAAGAAAATAGCAGTGTGATACTAGCGAGATGAAAAAACACACAGTCGAACCCCTAGAAAGGGATCAATGTTAAAGGATTTGCCACTTAGCTGCCCCTTCTCACTTTTTCCTAATCTTGATCAATATGTCAATAACCAGTTTGCCACTGTTCAAAAGGTACAGTGCAAATCAGAGTTGGGTTTCCTGTAAAAGACTGACTGCACACTCCTATTGTTTCTTGAAACATCAGACGTTAACTATTTCAAAATTCAAAGGTCCCCATATCCATGGGCATAAGAACGGCTGCCAGTTGTGCCGGGTCTGGTGGCTCAGTGGAATAAAGCAGCTGCTGCAGGGGCCTGTGGTCGACCTCATGGTCACAGGTTCAAATCCCAACGGGTCCACTCAGCCTTTCATCTATCTCCCAGCGTGTCCACTCAGCCTTTCATCTATCTGAGGTCAATAAAATGAGTACCATTGAGATGGGTAACAATAAACGTCTGTTAATCAGCGCCAGGACACCTATGAGTAATTGTGTGCTTTACAAATGCACCTGTTATGTTATGCATGGGACTGAATTTTTATACATGCAGATGCACAGAGTGTAATATGCAATTTATACCATTGCTCAGTGAGCAAGGAAAAGGCATCATGAGGGTCAAGGAGGACACGCTGCCATTTCACACCCACAACGGTAATAAATTGTAAAGTACCCTTCGAATATGGTTCATGCCTTGACGGTTTCCACGTGAATTGTTTTTTCAATAGTTAAGCTGAAGCCATGATCCCAGTGGCCAAACTCACTCAGTGAGATGTCACTATTAACAGAGTCGTTTCCCTATGTACAGTCACTGTAACATGCAATCTGGGAGGCACTAACAGCGTTTTTGTCATGTGACCTTCACTGAATTTTGGTAATAAATGTTGTGTGCATTTATTAGTAGAGGCACTGTAAATATCTTATTTTATCATTTCTTTTCACCGGCATGGCCTGTATGTTGTGTTACGTGACTGAAACTCTGCGTTGTAAAGCGGATGCCTCCAGAGGGGCTGGGCCCAGTGCTTGTGGTCCTGGGCTTGGTTGAGGGTCAATGGACGGGCGTCCCATACAACATATGGGACTCATCCCACAGATGCCTATCTCAGCAATAGCACCTACGCGTCTCCTTGGTTTCACGGCACGTCTGACCTGAGGGGTTAACTCTCTGTGTCGATCTTGCCACTGGGAACAACACATTTATAGCACTGGCCATCCCCAGTTACTGAAGAGCATTTGTTGCCGCATGGGATCTATTGTGTTTCTTGTTACCCTGGCAGTTAGCAGCGTCTCCTCATAAATATATAAAGTGAGATTAACCCGCCTATCATTCCATCTTTTCAGTTCTCCTTTTGATGCAGTTATCTTTTGCTGAGCGCCTTTGTGATGCAAGCTGCTTGTAACTAAGCATCATCATAGCTGAGTTAAAATATATAACGCTTGGTGTGAGTCAGATAATGCATGCACCACGTCATCAAAGCCTGCCTTTGTGGGCCCCAAATCAGGACTTGTCACCACATTTGTGCTAAAAAAAATGTGCTTTATCCATCGCAAGAACTATCACTCTGAGTTAAGCTATCACATGAGCTATCTCTCTGAGTTAAGCGATGCCATTTCCAAGAGAGGGATGCAACTTCCAACATTTAGTTAGAGTCAGAAACTACATATGAACATAGCAATGATGTAGTCAGCCTTATTTATTAATCCACAATTTTGATCACCTACATTACTGACATCCCATTTTACAATACAAATCTTCAGCTGACATGTTTTGTAAATAATCGCTTTGTCAAGTTTTAGGGCCTTATTACGAGTCTGGTGGTCCACGGCCGGCCGGACTTGATGGGAGGGGGGGAGGCGGTCTTCTAACTGCCCTATTACGACCAGGGCGGTTTGGCCACCCTCTGACCGCCACAACTACCATGCAGCAGAGATCCCAAGCGGTGGTGCGGCGGTCTTGAGGCCACAGTATGCTTGACGGGACCGCCGTGGTCCCGCCAAGCATATTACAAGTTTCCACTCTGCCACAGTTTTCATGGTGGTGAACCCACCATGAGAACCGTGGCAGAGAGGAAACAAAGGAGGCCCTGTTCCCTCAGGGCCATGGGGTGCGCGTAGGGGGGCACATGTTGTGCCCCGCTGTCTGCATGGACTCGAGTACCTACACACCATAGACTGCAGCAGTTCATGCCGTGTAGGTACTCATTTTGACGTTCCCATTGTGGTGCCTTTCTCATAGGCACCACCCTTGGAAAGCCAAAGAACCACCTGCCACACAGGAGAAAACTCCTAATCTGGCGGGCAGATCAACCACAGGTTTTGTGGTGCGGGAGCCGGTGGTTCCACTCCAGCACCGCCAAACTCATAATAAGGCCCTTAATGCGGAAACACAGCTTGATTGTTCATCTGTCCTCATAGAGCATCATCATTGCCATTTGAGCACATTTATTACTTAGACACAGACCTTTTCAAAGACCATCACAGCTACAGAGCAACAAGTTAGGGGTAGCGCTGCCTTCAGCAGCACAGTCTATTCATGAAGCGCTGTTGACACCCATGATAAGTCTCTGTGTGAACAAAGGTGTATAGGTATCAGAGTGAGAAGCACCATCAAATTCTATATTTAACGTACAACCTTTAATTAAAAACATATATTTGACCCACGTATCATTCAAATCAAGGCTTTAAGTGGGATGAAAATAGTGAGGGGTCCCTAAAAGGAGTGGGGCCTACATAATTAAGGGTGCAGCTTACATATGCACTGAAATTCCCATAGAGTGCCACCCTATCCATTTGCATAGAATCACCAATGCAGCTGGCATACGTGAACATTGCTCTATGCTCTTTGCACAGAGGCCAAGGATTGGATTACCGTGTATTCTGAACACATTTTTACCCACTGACAGGCACTGAGAGAAAGTCACTGTGCTTTCTGACACAACCCAATTGTGCCCCGTTATAAACACTTGGATGCAACTCTGATGGACTACAGATCTTTTAAACACACTCTTGCCATATCCAGAATCTGTTACTTATCATGTCACCTGTGCTGGGATTTCTAGTGCACCAACATTTAGAATATTATCTAAAAAAAATAAGGACGGTTTAACCCAAGGGAAATTGTTATGAATAAATGAAGGAATTCCGCATGCGTTTTTCACGCATGCCTTAGGAACTCGTCATTTGTAGGAATGCAACTTTAGCGCGCATTTGTTCTGCACGCAAGTTGTTTAGATGACTTGCCTTAGGGGAGCGCTGGATATTGGAATTGTTTAATTTACTATTCCAACTCCAGTCAGCGCAACAGTAGGGAAGGTGAGGGACTTTAATTCCAACACCACTCCACCATTGCGCCCCCCTAACGCAAGTCGTAACGACTTGCGTGCCGAACGATTGCATTCTAAAGACGCGTTCGTCCTGCTACCAGCGCTGTGAAAGCACAGCGTGATTGAGGCTTCGTCCTAAAGGCCGTTTCCCAATTGTAACACCATCTTGCTGATTAATACACCCAGTAGAAAGCGTGAACTTAATAGCAAAAGCTTTTCCTCTCCACTCATCTTTTGTCTACTGCTTCACACACTCCTTACTGATCCAAACACCAAAATCCCCATAAATATATTAGGGGAAAGTGCCCCATGATGGAAAAAGCTCTATGAGGGAGGAAGCACCTTCTTCTCTGCTATCCACATCATCAACTCTTTCGACCCTAGAGGAATGTAGGATCTGCCTCTTCGAATGAATGCTACAGAGCCTGTCCATTGGGAGGTATAATTATGCAAGAATCATGCAGCTAGGTGGATAACATATCTAAAGAATTTGGATGATATCAATCCCAGTTTATTTGCATTAGATTGGTTTTCGATGCCAATTGCATAGGAAAGCAGTGCATACTTAACAGGACTAATTAGACATCCCCTGCAAGGTATATAGGGATTCATTGAGTGTTTCGAAGAGTGGGAGATTTGCCATAAACCATTGTTCCTTCTAGCCCACCAAACCTGAAGTTCCTCTGCTCCCATTAGGGTCAGGGAAAGCAGAGCATACATTTGGCAGAGCCTCCCCTGGCTCTGCCATTCGTACTGCTTGACCCACTGGCCCATGCGCCTCATTACACCTGGATCACAGTGACGGTCACCCCCAACCTTTTGGCAGATTTGTCACTCATTTTCTCCGCCTTTGGCCCCTACGAAATATATGGTGGTTATGGGCTTGTTAAAAGTTAAATATCCCCCCACATGCAGTGAAAGGTTTTCTGAAATTTAGGGCCATTTACATTTTGTTCACAGAAACAATTACTCACTTTTATACGTGGCACCCGCTAGGCCAAAATTCATTGCTGTGAATGAAGCCCCTGCTGGTGTGGATCTCTTCTCAGCCTGCCATGAAGGCAATCATTGCTAATTGTGGAGGACCCTCCTCTACCAGGGTGGTGGAGGTCAAGACCCCTGCCCCACTTGCAGACTGAATGACCATCTGCCAGGATCTTAACAAGACCAATAACCATGTTTTGCACTCATGATAGAAAAGGAAATGTGTCTGCGGGAAAACCTACAAATGGCATTTGCCAGCCAGATGCCCTGGAGTGATGTGCACAAATTTTGAGGTGTCAAAATGGGAAGGTGGTGGAGAAAGTTTATACCACCTGACACTGAAGTGTTCCATACGTTGGCAAAATTGAGCATCTATTTTTTAAAATAAGTTTAATTCTTGTCTTAGCTGCCGCTCATAATAAATTAGCAAGGCTGAAAATCTAGTAACAGTCCTCCATAGTGAGAGTATACTTCAAGTAGAACTGAAAAAGAGGTCACTCAAGTAATTGTATTGCTTAGATGTCATGAACCGTTGTGACAAAGTGCGAATCCTTGCTTGTCGATCTGGCAAAAAAATCATGGCACCCACTTGGCATTCAGCCATGGTTGCAAAGCAACCACCTCCCCAATGGATGCAATGTGGGCACACAGATCTTGCCATGTAGGAATTTGAAGCCTTATGAAGGTTTGTAACAATTGTGATCTCTGCTTGTTTCCAATAAAGCAGCTTTTTTCTCAGAGCATTTGGGTCAGGAGTGATTCATCTCCCTTAAGTGCCCTATGCAGAGGAGAGGGAGGGAGTTCCCCACTCTGTCTGTCTATGCAGCTCCACTTTCATTTCCAATCCACAGAGCTGTGACCACTGAAAATGAGACAAAAATATCTGATACTTCCTTGTTAAGATCTGGTATATGTTTGAATAGAAACATATTATTGAACAGTGGCGGCTCCTCCCCTACGGCGGAGGTGCTTTGCCCCACTGCTCTGTGATCAGTTCAAAAAGGGAACATTTTATGATAATAATGCAATGCTATTATCATTTTATTTTTATGTCCTGGCTCAGCTGGTTTACATTTTAGTTGCAGGGCAGAGCTGGGCTGACACAGGAGCAGGTGGAGGAGTGGTGGGTACTCTCTTAAGTGCGCATGACAGTTTGGCCAGCTGTCTTGTGCCAGCGAAACAGTCATGCGCACTTAGCATGTTCTCGACCCGGCTGTATTGTAGAGCCTGGGTGGAGAACATGCACTAGCTCCCAGTCCCTGTCTAAGGAGTGAACCATGGCACTCAGACAAATCAGGACGCTGCTGTCATGCTGGTGACAGCACCATCATGATTGGCTAAGGGAGTCTGGGAGCCTGTGTGCTTCCTACATCTGGAGTCGACTGAAGAGGACCGAGAGGCAGCAGCCGGACTGCAGGTAAGTGATTATTTTTATCCCCCCCACCCTGCCACCCCCGTTAAGTAGCAGCCACCACTGACATTGAGCCACAAGTGCCAGCTCTTTCAGGACTCTTATCATCATCTGTCACTAGTCAACATTATTTTATCTCTCTCACCGCTGATTTGTTGTTCATCACAAATGTGAATTCCTTGTTCGTCAACTCTCTATCCCACAGCTCCATTGCCAGTATCAAGAAGTGACAGCACCGAGTGATTCTTCCTCGTGTCTTAATCTCACAGTGATCCTCAGGTCACTCATAGCAAATAAATCGGCTCTGCAAAAATATCCCAAAAATTGCCTCGCTCTGAGCAGACAAGACTAATAAAGAATCCCATGAGGAAAAATGCAAGAGCTGTTGCCCTGACAAGGGCAGAGAAATACAAACATGCGCACTATAGAACTGACTCCTACTCCAGTGTTAAGCAAAGGTATTTTACTTATAATCTTGAGCCCAGCTATAAACTAAAATATTTAAGATTTTTGTCTCAGTTTGAAGGCTCTTGAAACACAAAGTGTCTGTCATCAAAGAGCAGTTGTTTATGTGGTTGTAAGGAAGAAGCAATATAACATATTAATTGTATGTCTGGCTCTACTTGATTTAATGAGGAAATATTTGAAGCTTGCATTCGTTATTTCTTATTGTAGAACCATCTGTGATGCTTTCGGTTACTGTTTTCTATGCCATAGACCCCTCATTTATTGGAAAATTAACAACATTTTTAGATCTTTCATATCGTTTGAATGGATTTGTACATGGCAGCCTGGCCGTGGAGGACTGCCCCATCACGAAAATGGTAATGTGAGGCTGCAGGGGCTTGGCACGATGATGCCTCTGAACAGCACAGTGATTATTATATTTTGAAACCGGACTTGTCATCTGAGGCCCTCATTTTACATTGTGAATTGCTGAAAAAACCCATTGAAGGGAGGACTCTGCACCACATGTACCACAATTACTAGCGGGCCCATGATATAAATCAAGCTCACCTGAGAGGCCCAGCAAAAGGGCAATTTTTATTCAGCATGCAGAGAGGAGAAAATACGTTTGAGTGCTTCTGTGGATCAACAGCTAATGCCTATGAATAAGGAGCAGGGGCCCGAAACTCCTCAGGCAAGAAGAAAAGCTTTTGGAATGCAAAGTGCTGGTTTTGTTGAATAAAGCAATGAAGAAATCACTGTTGTGGGCGTCTTCGTATCAGGGCAAGTTTTGGTTGGATATATATATATATTATATTATTATTATATTATTAATATATGCAGGAAGGCATTGTTGCATTTTCTACAGTCTTCTGGCCACCATTGCCCCTTCCCATAGAGGTCAAAACCCATGCTCTTGGTGCATCAGAAAATATTTCAACAACCTATCTTTATGGGTCCATGTCAATCTACAACGTGACTCTGTTATACTTATTCGGAACGAACACCCAGCTCAGTATGTCCTGCTTCACGTTCTCGTTATGTCTTTTTCCATGGAATGGCTTCTTTACTCCTCTCATCTCCACTGCTATCTGACTACAAAAGGCTGGTCCTAGAATCAGCTTTGCAGGCAAAGTTTAAGTGCCCCAGTGTCACTTGCATCTCTCAGTTTGTGTTTGCTTCTGCCTGCTGCTTCACACACCAGTGTTCTCAGTCACTGGTTTGTTGTCTGGCAATCTGAGCATCATGGCCAAAAGGTCCAGTTCTATGCCAAGAAATGTCACCGTTGTTGCTGTCCCCTCTGCTCTTCCTTGGGTGAATGAAACCCCCAGTTCCTGTGTCACTGGTTTCATTGTCATCATCAGTCTTGCTCATTCACTTTGCCCTTCTGGCCCACCTACAATCAAAAAGTCAATCAGATAGTGCAAAACATGCTCTGACCTCATCACTCACCCTACCATCCATTCTAGTATAATAGCTGAAGCTTTCAGAAAATATGCATGCTACTGAACATGCCGTGACATGAACTTTTCTATAAAGAGCTTTCCATCAAACTGTATTTCTAGAAGTGGAAAGTCTTGTAGGTGTATGGGTAGCAGCCTGAAAGTTGACTGTATGTCTATTTATCCCTTTTCAGCTCCCACCCCGGAGTTCTAACCAAAGCTATCACTTCATCAGTGCCCATGTAGCAAATTGATCATTCTTTTTCTGCTATGTAGTCTTTGACCAAATTTCTTTTTGGCCAAGACCGATGGTGAATTAGCCTGAATTCTCCTTCCGTCTTCAATAGAACATCCCATTATTCGGATATCATCAAGGCCAGGATGGATACCTCTGAAAAGTGGCCCAGCATTCTGCCTGCTCACATCTGTTTTGGCAATTTTTCCAGCACTACATGCTCCGCCCACTTTACTGGCCTCAAATTGACACACCAACGTCTGAAGCACGGACCAGTGCATGGTATCATGAATCCCGTTTCAGAGCTCCTGCTCAACTACTCATTTGTTGCTCTATCCAGGTATTGGGGCAGCCACAGCGCAAAGGCTTTTAACCTAACTAGTTAATTGGCCTTTTCCCATGTTCCCATTTGCACCTCCGCTACCACATATACCAAAGTTCCATTCTTGTCCTGCGAAACATTACACTAGTAAGTGCTTACCTCCACCACTTGGAGCACTCATACTTGAACTTACATGGCAACCTGAAACAGCTCCTTTGTTAAAGTTCCATCAAACTCTGCCTGATCCATTGTTACACTGGGCCCCACTCCTCCCAGGGCTGGATGGCACTGAAAGGGAACATGTGGCTGAGGTAATCTATAAATGGCCAGCTTTGGTCTGGTCCGCGTCATGAACTGTAATCACAATTCCTGATCTTCCTCTACCCATGATTTTGTGAGGTCCCTCTCATCTAGGCTATTCTGTTGCCATTTTTCTGTGACATTCTAATGATGTCCATATATTTAAATGGTGGCCGACTACTTTCTGAAAAAGGTTTGGCAGAAAATGCTGGAGTAAATTGTGAATGCTGCAGTCAAAGTCTCATTGGAGGACACCCTTAGAAACTTGCCTTACTACCTGTCTTTTGCTTTAGATCCCTCCTTGCTTTGAATCTCCCTGTGTAACAGTTTAAAGATAACCACCTATCACCACCCCAAATCTTCTCTTTTCTGCCAGCAGCAAATGGCCCACCAAAGGGTCTGCTATTCCCATATATGGTCTTGTTTTGTCTTGTCTGCTGTCTCCATGCTTACTACCAATTCCAGCACCTCCTTGCTCTCTTTATTCAACTGGCCTTTGTATTTTGAAGTGACAGGACACATTAGTAGATTTAAGATGATTTATTAAGATATCAGGAACGACCCCTGGAAACACCAGCCACCTTCCTCTGCAACTGCTTTCTCTCTCTCTGCCCTCTACATTCCATTAGCAGGCTCAGAGAAGACAGGTTGCTAGGGAACCACCAGTGTTCCAATGCATCTTATAAATGTACATGTAAAATACTTTAACTAGTTTGGAGAATATAACACTTTGGCCCCTCCATCCCTGACTGCTCTGGGTGTTTTTATGTTATGACCATGATGCCTGTCCCCCCATCCACTAAGGTCCATTTGTTTTGCATGTGTCACCCCACCTTGCCTGTCCACTCTCTCTTTCTGCAACACCATCCTCCTTACCAAGAATTTCTCTGAAGACTCCCACCAATTCATGAGTAACATTTCAAATTTCAAATTCACTCGCCCCTCTCTCCCTGCTCTTGTTGCGTTCCACATTGTCCCTCTACTCTCTCTTCCCACATTGCTCACCATTCCCCTGCCTTCTCACTCTCAGTGTCTGTTACTTACGTGTGTAGTGTTGTCATCCACCTTGGTCTTTTGTTACCTGTATCCCACTTGAAAACTCGCCCCCTTGACAATTTTATCTTCTCACTTCTATGCTTGTTTTATAGTCACCATGGGATGCAGCTCCAAGGCCACCTCCCTTCCCCTCCATGTCTTTTCCATGTCATCCACATCTCTTTCTTGCTGCCCCCTTGGAATACCCATCATTGAGGCCAGCCTCTATCTATGACCCTCACCTGCCACTCTTGTGACCTGCTGTTCACCACCATCCTCTGTCATGCTCTCCTTCTCGGTTGAGGCTTCCTTGAGCAACTACACAATTTCAATGCCTTCCCAATGCAGCCCCTCTGCTATCCCTTGCCATTCCACTAATTATAAGGCCCCAGCCCTCTGCTCTGGGCTCCTGGCTGGCCCTGGGTATTTTAGCCCCCATCAGTGATCCTGCACCTTTCCTTCCTTGCACCACCTACTCCCACATCTGTTCGTCACCAATCTCCCCTTTGCTTTCGTTGCTTAGGTCCTTATCTCTTCTAGAGGTGGGGGTTGCTCCAGACCATCTCCAATTTCCTACCTTACTGGACCCACAGCTCCATGCCACCCCACCTAAAGCTGGAAAACAGCAACTTTCTAAATCCATCACCAATGGCTTCAGAAACAAACACAGCACAGAATGTACCCTCATTGCTGTACTGGATAATATCAGACTGGAAGTGGATGAGGGCAAGGCCGCAGTCCTGATAATACTCAATCTCTCCGCGGCATTTGATTCCGTTTCCCATAGTTCAATGATAAAAAAACATTATGAGGTTGGACCTCATTTCAAAGCTCTACAATGGTTTAGCTCCATCCAAATGCAGAGTCCCTCAGGGCTCCTCACTGAGCCCTGCCCTTTTTAGTGCATAAGTCTTGTCCCTCACGGAAGTTGTCAGAAAATGGGGCTTTGAAATCTGCTCTTACGCTGACGACACCCAGCTTGTCATTTTGATAGGGGAGAGACAATGTGAAATCAAAGATAACCTGACTAAGTGTTTCTCTGAAGTAGAAAAGCTGGATGGCGGCTCACTGACTGAATTTGAATGCCGACAAAACAGAGATCTTACTCTTTGGAGGGGCACACCAGATCTGGGACTCTTCTTGGTGGCCTGCCAATTTGGAATCTGCACCAGAGCCCAAGAAAGTGGCAAAAAATCATGGCGTTCTAATCGAAGATTTACTATCCATGCAGAAGAAAGTCAATGCCACTTGTGACAAATGGGTTGGCATTCCCAAGCTACTAAGAAGACCGTTGCACCGGATTCTGGTTGACTGGCGAAGAACCCTAGTCCATGCTCTAATAACTAGTAGACTGGAATACAGAAATGCACTTTATGTGGGAATGGCACACTACCTATTCACATGAGTCCAGGTAATACAAATTGCAGCTGCCAAGCTTATCTGTAACAAAGAAAGATATAGCTTGGCATCGGCCAGCCTAGGAACCCTTCACTGTCTGCCAAAAGCGCAAAAGAGCCAGTTTTAATCTCCTCTGACACGCTCACCAGACACTATATTATTCAGGCCCTGGATTCTACAAGTAAAAAGGTAATTCTATAAATCAAAGCGAGATCTGAGATCACTGAACCTAGCACTAGCCAAATCTAAGCGCATAAAAAAGTCAGATCGAGCGGTGGCTCACTTGCTAACTGCCCAATGGAATCTACTGCCCTTGGATCTCCGCCTTACCGACACCCACTTCAGCTTTAGAATAAAACAAAAACCCATTTTTTCCAGAGATTAATTTTAATGCATCAACTACCACAATTTGACACACTGTCTCAGAAGGACAAGTAGCAATCTAGCGCCATGATATCCCAGGGGATGAATGTCGGGCTCTACAAAAATCGTAAATAAATAAATAAATTGTGTTGAGGGTTTTTGCAACAAATCCTGTTGCGCATGCTCTTTAATACAGTGACTCACTTGCCCACGGGCCACCACCGTCATCCATCGCGTGCCCCTGTTGGTACCTCCCAAAGACCCCCTGCAGAGTGGGTGCTTCTCTGCCCTCCTGCGGGGCCTTCCTTGCACGATGAAAGGAGTTAACATTATGAAGGCAAATATAACAAGTATCTCAGGATTTATTGTTTACACATTTTCTCAAGTTCTGCCATGATTACAGAGCTATCTTAGCATTTTAAATGAGGTCAGCACTTGGATCTGAAATATCTTACTGGACACCACTGTTAATAATTAAATATAATCGCCCAAACCTGAAGGATTCTAAATGCACTTTTGTAATTGACGGTGACGTCAGTCTCTCGCGCTTAGGAGTTCATTGCGTCAATAACCAGTTTGGTTGCACAGTGCACGTGGCAGTCCCATGTTCTGGATCCAACAGTGAGGCAGTTGTGGCTGACAGTTCTAGAAGGAAAGGCAAATACGTGAAATTTGACTAAAGAAGTCCTATAAAAACCACCGGTCTAATTTGCATACTCCGTACTGGACCATGGAAATACATGAAACAGGCTCACAGCCTGTGCAAACACATAAAAAAATCAATATAAAGGGCATGCAAAGTGCTTTGGTTTAACACCTTTAAACGTCATCGAAGCATGGACTTTGACACGGTAAATTGGGAAAAGTGTATTATGAGATGCACATTTTATTGTGTTGTCTCATCCTCGTGAAGGTGTGGTGAACCAAGCAGCGTTCGTGGTAAAAAGCATGTCATTGTAACACATTAACCCAGACTTTACATCTCTTCTGAAAGAGAGCGGCGCTGATCATTTGCAATTTAAATTATTCGGCATAATTAAGCAAATTATATGGCAGTAAGTGTTAGCTATTTTGCCATTTTAATACACATTAGTACTGTCACGGCTAAGGTTCCACCTCAGTACCAGTTTAACACTTCAATATACAGCCACAGAAACACAATTTCAGTCGCCTTAGTAATAGTGCAGTAAAGTTATGCGGCAGGGGTTCAAAGTATTGCACGTGTACCTTTCCCCTTACAATGGGTACAACATAAAATAGTTTGATAGTTCCACCTAACGTCCTGGAGGGGTGTCCCTTGGAATGAATTATCAGTTATCATGTTCCTTTACAATGTTTCCTGAAATCCAATGGGTTGTAAAGTAAGGAATAGGACTGAACCTCTTACATCTGTAGGGTTCCTCTGTGTGTATTATACCTGACATTCTACAGTGCTTCGTTAAAATGATGAAGTGCTGGATGTGGTCTGTATGGGAAGTGTATTGTTCGAACCATATCTCAACAAGCATGGACCAATGAGTGCTGGAGAAAAGTGTGACCATAGATGCAGTCCAGCATGCAGGTACCTCCCATTGGAGTGGTGTGGCTCACTGGTTAGAGGCGGCAGACCCGGAAGCAGAAGTCGGCCTGGGACCAGGGTTTGATTCCCGACGCGGCAGGGTCTTGGACCAAGGTCAGCGGACACGATAATTCTCGCCTCGGTGCCCACTCTAACCATGGATCCCACTCAGCAACTCTGGGCAATAGCTTGCTTAATCTCCACTTACGGCCCCATCAGCGCCGGGGATGCTTGTCTTCACCTTGGAGATGCCCAGTAGGGACCATCTCACAGGGAAAGCCAGGATGGGTTCCCCAGCAGCACACAGTGCCGGGACACTCTTGGGAGTAGCCGCGCGCTCAACAAATACCCAGTAACATAACATAACATTTTTGGGTTGGAATGTATCATATAGTCTAAACCATTGGAAATATGGGCATTAGAAACGCCCAGCGGTGCTACGCTTGGAAGATGCAGTCTTGACTCAAGCGTGGTGTATATTCTGGAGTCTACACTGAAGCGACATGGACAATGTTGATTAAGCAGCCAGTCATTATTGTTATCATTCAGATCTGTACAGCGCATGGCTACCCAACCAAGGGTTTCCCAGAGCTACGCTACAATAGGGTACCAGAAACAGAGAATCAACTGCTACAGATGGCAGGCATTAAAAGAGCTGGGTTTTGAGTTTCCTGTGAAAAGCAGAGAGCGAGCGACACGATCTTAACTCAGCCGAGAGAGAATTCAAATTTTTTTAGCCTAAAAAAGAGAGTGCTCGAACTCCGTCTGGCTGTATTAACTCTCTGAGCAACTGCAAGGTCTGGGTTGCTAGAGCGTAAAGAATGGCTACCAGTATAAGGCATCACCAAAGCTCTTAAGTAAGAGGGACCAGAGTTCAAAAGACATTTGTGAACGTAGCAGAGTGTCTTAAATTGGATATGAGATTCAACAGGGAGCCAGTGGAGATCGCGGAGACGAATGGTGGTGGAATAGAGCTCGGGACGATGCAGAAGTCTTACCGCTGTGTTCTGCACTATTTGAAGACCTCTAAGCCGATTCTTCATTACTCCAAGATACAAGATATTTCCCTTGTTGAGCCCCGAGATCACCAAGGCCTGAATGACAGTTCGTTGGGCCGTAAACGGAAGACACCCTAAGAGGTTTTTGAGTCATCTCAAAATGCCAAAGCAGGTAGCAGTAACTTTAGAGATCTGAAAACTCGTAGAGAGATTCACGTCCAGCCAAACACTTTGGTTTTGGGCTACTAGGACAGGTACAGGTAGGGTGCTCGTAAATCTGACTCAGAGCCTTGTGTCACTCATGTACCACTTTGCGTGTTGCAAACGTGATCCAAGGTTCTCATAGGAATGCCCCTTATTCCTTTCCAAATTAAGCACTGCTCCTTGGTATACTTTAGACACTCCAGTCTCCTAAAATGACTACATGTCCAGCCAGACCAGCAACTCTTCTGCCAGTTCCCATCTTCAGAACTCACTCACCCAAACCATCAGACCTCTAGCAAGGATAGGGGACCTCTCCAATTGCTGGGTTTCCAATGCAGTGAAAGGGAAGTGTGGAAAGGACCTAAAACCGAGGTGGATGTACCATTGCTCACAATTGCTCTAATCTCTTTGCTCCCTCTCGCCTCTTTGGCACTGCTGTGACCTATGCGCTTTGTACTGACATCTTTATGAGCTCAAAGTCTGTTTCTAGGTGAAGTTCATTGTGCTGTACGAGTGACTTCACCTCTACCAATGCAGGCAAGCAGGACGAAAGGATAGGCAGGATAATAAAAACAAAACAGGGCTGTAGCAAAAAAGATACAAAACAGAAGGGCAAGAGACAACTGCAGGAACATCGAAAATGGTGAAGGTAAAACAACACATAGAGAAAACAACAAGGGTCAGAAAAGCAAGGAGATGGAGAATGCAGAGCTAACAGGACATAATTAGAACTGTGCAACAAAAACAATAGAATAAAAGTGAAGTTAAGGAAAGAGAGGAATAAGTGAACTTAAAAAAAGAGTTAATGAGCTCGAAGGAGCGACTGCTGACAAAAGGAAACCAGGGCTTGAAAAGAGGAGTAAAGAAGAGTAAAGTATAAAATAGTATAGCCAGGCTCTGTATGTAGAAGGCTAAAATATAAGTGCAGGGGGTTAATGTACCAATTGCAGAGATCGGTGTAGCCTTCAGATCACAGGTTTTAATCCCAGTCAGAAGGCTACTTACTGCACCTAAAGTACAGATAGACCAGCGTTCATCCTGTAGACAGGGCCGGCTTTAGCGCTGGTGGCGCCTGATGCGACAAACCTTTTTTGGTGCCCTCCCCCATGCCCTCTTTCTCCACAGATTCCCTCTCTACCACTCTCCAACAGTGCCCTTCACCTCTCCATTGCCCCCTCTGACGTACATTTCATTTTTTAAGAGCTTAAGCTCTACTCATAGTTCTCTCACACTCAGTTTTGTGATCGGCATGGTACACGCTCTTTGCAGCAGGCACCTTATTCCTCTGCACTACTTTATGATGAGTCAAAACTGCCATCAGACAAAATTCTGACCTCTCAACAGCTGTCAAATTAATCACCAGAGTTAGCTTGACATTTTTATTGTTGCCTGACAACTGTTGGACTCACAACAAAGTTCAGGTGCATTTGAACCCATAAGTTATTTTTAAAGACGGTGCCCCTACCAAAGTCAATGCCAGGTGCGGCTGCACCAGTCTCACCGCCCTAAAGCCGTCCCTCCCTGTAGGACACGTAGGCCCTCCTTATGAGTGATCTGATAATTGGCATACTGTTGCTTGTTGGCTGCTTGTAATGAGAGCCAAACTGTAATAACATTAAGGTCTGACCAGCCCAACCTCTGACCTCACTGAGCCCAGTCCTGACTCCTTGCTCCCCCCATGCTGGTGCATCTGTCCATCTCACTTACAGCCTGAGCCTTTAAATTGTTAGTGGACCGGAAGTCCACCTTTCTCGCCTGTAGATCTGTGTTTTTGAGCTGTTACCTGTACAGCACATGTAATGCAAAGGCAGGGAACACTGGACTCAACCATACTGACCAAAAGAATAAACAAGCATTGGCATAGCCAATAGGTCTCGCCTTTGGGACCTTATAAGTGTTTAGCCATGCAACAGTTGCATAACTAAATACTTATAAGGTCCCAAAAGCGAGACCTATTGGCTATACATCCGGCCGTGGGGCCGCGAAAGTAATCGCGGCCAAGAGCGGCGCGCGCGCCCGCGCACATGCACTGCAGCTCTAGGCTGGCCTGGTATTACTTTTTGGAGCCCTCTCAATAAGTCTCGCCAGACCAGCGCATACGCTGGGTCAGGCGAGACCTAAAAAGTGGTCCCTCAGCGGGTATAATTCAATTACCATAGATCGTAGAAGCGAAGGGTTCACTACTGGCATAACTGTACGATTGTCTTGTCCTGTATTGCAGCAAATTAGAATTCTTTTCTCCCCCTTACTCTCCCAGGCATGGCAAACAAGGACCTTTAGACGGTACGGTAAAAGTGATTTCCTTTCTGGAACTTTATGGGCATTGCTTATTGAGTGGACAACACTTTAAGATACTGAAGTATTAATGATATTCGCCTGAGGATGGTGCTTGGTCTGTGCAGTCACAGGTTTGGCTTCTTTACTTTACATGAGGTAGCATTATGGATACTCTGCTGGGGATAGTGCATTACAAAAGGACGTGTTGCAGATACTAGTCTGAACAGGGTGCGTTACATTCTGGGCCATGGAGGTTACTGACCTTAACATGGAGCATTACATTCTGGACCATGGAGATTACTGGCCTGAACATGGAGCATTACATTCTGGACCATGGAGATTACTGGCCTGAACATGGTACGTTACATTCTGGGCCATGGAGATTACTGGCCTGAACATGGTGGGTTACATTCTGGGCCATGGAGATTACTGGCCTGAACATGGTGGGTTACATTCTGGGCCATGGAGATTACTGGCCTGAACATGGTACATTACATTCTGAGCCATGGAGATTACTGGGCTGAACATGGTACGTTAGATTCTGGGCCATGCAGATTACTGGACTGAACATGGTACGTTACATTCTGGGTCTTTGAGGATTCTGACCTATGCGGGCGCTTTGGGGGTGATAAATACTTTCCTGGGAGAGCGCTTTGATACCATTGCACTGTAGAAACTGACATGACTATAGAGCTGTACTTGTTAGAGCAAGAGTGGCCTGACCATGGTGCTTTGCATACTAGGGTAGTGGAAGGTTTCATTAGTCCATTTTCATAATTGCCTGCAAATCTATAGCATTCTAGCAATATATTGGATACATTATTCTATAAAATTGAAATACATAACTTTTCTTCATTTTCCCAAATTTCCTCCTTGGGGCAAGTCCCCCAAACACCTTCCTAGAAACGGTTGTCTCTGACTCAACATGCACACCCATTGAAATTTAGGATTAGTACTGAAAAACTTTTCAGAATTGCTTGCTTTCTCCATCTGCCCTGAACATAATGTAAATTATTTTGTCCTATTTGTAAAAGGTTATTAATTGAACAGGACTGACTCTTTTACATGAGGTTAGGTGTTAAAAAGCAATATCCATCTTATAGCTTTGTATTATTGTAACATTTGCATAGATAGTATCCCCGGATTTTTGCTCTAGTTACATATCCTATAATATGGACTGTGGAAAACTTATGGTTGCTGTAATATCTACTAAGAAGGCAGTAGCAGTAAAATATTGCTAAGTGGAATTAATCGTTTTTTTGTACAACTGAGGGTTTATTTTTAATAACCTTTGACAAGTGTTCTAGCCCTAGTATTGTTTAAGTATCTCTGAGCAGCAAGAGTTTGAAAATAGACCTGCTGCAATTAATTCGACTCGAACGTACACGGGGGGGTTCGACTCGAACGTACACGGGGGGGTTCGACACGTACACGGGTGTACACACAGGGGGGGTCGGCGCGTACCTACGGGGGCTGGGGGGGGGGGTCGGCGCGTACCTACGGTGGCTGGGGGGGGTCGGCGCGTACCTACGGGGGCTGGGGGGGGGGGGTCGGCGCGTACCTACGGGGGCTGGGGGGGGTCGCCGCGTACCTACGGGGGCTGGGGGGTGTACGGCACGTACCGGGCACCTGTTTGGACGTCTCCATGGTTGTTATGGGAGTTCGGTGCGGACGGTCTTTTAACCATACGGTTGTACATTCGGACGCCCGGGATGGATCATGATTCCTCGGTCGGACTTCACCTTTCACGTTTGTACGGTGAATCGTACGAGGACGTGTCGGACACATTTTCCGACCCGAGGACGTGTGGGGAATGATTCCCAATGCGGTTCGTATGGACTTTTTACCATGCGAATCGTGATTGCCAGTTCGTACGGCACTTGTACGATTCGTACGGTAAAAAGACCGGATACGAGTCGCACGGGGATATTTTTTACCGGATCATGATCGGCACCGGTGTGTTACATTCTGGGCCATGGAGATTACTGGCCTGAACATGGTACGTTACATTCTGGGCCATGGAAGTTACTGACCTGAACATGGAGCATTACATTCTGGACCATGGAGATTACTGGCCTGAACATGGAGCATTACATTCTGTACCATGGAGATTACTGGCCTGAACATGGTGGGTTACATTCTGGGCCATGGAGATTACTGGCCTGAACATGGTGGGTTACATTCTGGGCCATGGAGATTACTGGCCTGAACATGGTGGGTTACATTCTGGGCCATGGAGATTACTGGCCTGAACATGGTACATTACATTCTGAGCCATGGAGATTACTGGGCTGAACATGGTACGTTAGATTCTGGGCCATGCAGATTACTGGACTGAACATGGTACGTTACATTCTGGGTCTTTGAGGATTCTGACCTATGCGGGCGCTTTGGGGGTGATAAATACTTTCCTGGGAGAGCGCTTTGATACCATTGCACTGTAGAAACTGACATGACTATAGAGCTGTACTTGTTAGAGCAAGAGTGGCCTGGCCATGGTGCTTTGCATACTAGGGTAGTGGAAGGTTTCATTAGTCCATTTTCATAATTGCCTGCAAATCTATAGCTTTCTAGCAATATATTGGATACATATAAAATTGAAATACATAACTTTTCTTCATTTTCCCAAATTTCCTCCTTGGGGCAAGTCCCCCAAACACCTTCCTAGAAACGGTTGTCTCTGACTCAACATGCACACCCATTGAAATTTAGGATTAGTACTAAAAAACTTTTCAGAATTGCTTGCTTTCTCCATCTGCCCTGAACATAATGTAAATTATTTTGTCCTATTTGTAAAAGGTTATTAATTGAACAGGACTGACTCTTTTACATGAGGTTAGGTGTTAAAAAGCAATATCCATCTTATAGCTTTGTATTATTGTAACATTTGCATAGATAGTATCCCCGGATTTTTGCTCTAGTTACATATCCTATAATATGGACTGTGGAAAAATTATGGTTGCTCCAATATCTACTAAGAAGGCAGTAGCAGTAAAATATTGCTAAGTGGAATTAATCGGTTTTGTGTACAACTGAGGGTTTATTTTTAATAGCCTTTGACAAGTGTTCTAGCCCTAATATTGTTTATGTATCTTTGAGCAGCAAGAGTTTGAAAACAGACCTGCTGCAATTAATTTTAATGGGAACAATTCTAGAAATCGGCGGTATCCAACTAAGGTCCAGAAGGGCCAGATCCATGCAATATTATCTCAGGACAGCCACTGACAACATGAATGAATTACATTTACATACGTTGTACGTAATTGTATATTCTGAAACATTGCCATGGATCTGCCCATTCCGGGCCTATGCCTGATAACCTTGCTTTAAATGGAAGCCTTGATGAATGCCTGGTTGTGTTTCAGAAAGAAAACCATTGTGGTAATGAGGCTGAGATCCAATACACTATTGCTATTGCAATCAATTCACATGTTTTTATATATATAATGAATAGTACAGGTTTTAATAGTTTTTTAGGTTAAATCCAGTTTGGCATGTTAAGTTAAAGTGATGGTTATTTCATCAAGATGTTTTGTTTTTATCCTTCATTGTACTACCTAACCTTTTACCAACTCGCAAAATTGGGTTTGCAAGTCAGTATTAGGAAGGTGTGTGCCAATGGCGTCACTTCCTAATAGCGAGTCACAAGGCCATGTACAATTGTTTTGCGACCAGAGTTCGGTACTTCAAAGATGGTAAGCCAGTGACAAATGGGAAGGGCTCCCCAAGGGACCCCTTTCCCTTTGTGACTGGCAGCAAAAATGTTTTAATGGCCCACTGCCTACTCTTAAAAAATGCAACAGAAACGTTTCATTTTTCTTTTGTAATGCATGCAGGGAAACGGGATGCATTTTAAAAAACTGTTTTATTTAAAAAGCAGCCACAGACATGATGGTCGGCTGCCCCAGCAGGCCACCATCCCTGTGAGTGCTGGCCATTCCAAATGGGTTGCAAATTGCGACCTGGCTCATGAATATCAATGAGCCAGGTCCCTTGCAATCCATTTTGGAATCACAAGCAGTGTCTGAGACTCTGTACATTTCAGTTTATGACTCGCTAAACATCGCAATTGGCGAGTTGCAAGAAATGGTCATACATGTGGCCCTATTTGAAGGTCGTTCTCTTGGCATGGGGCTAGTTGGAAGCTATATTAAGTCATAGAGTGCCTCCAGTTGAAGTGTCTGTGAAAATAGGTTTTTAGGTCTCACCTGGCGATAGTAGTGCATGCACTGCCCTCGCCATGCGAGGACCTCGCCATGCGAGGACCTTTTGTGATCAATTCAGCCAATGCTGAATGCACGCGCTTACCGATGGACAGAAATGTCTGCTCTCGGCATTCACAATGGTAAACATTCACGCCTAGGGACAAAAAAATGCACGCGCATGTGTGCAGCCCGATGCCATCTTTGTGCACATGCGTGTGCATTTTTTGTCCCTACGCGTGCATGGCGGCGTGCTTTCGCTTTCCAGGCAGTGCTGAGTAATCCGCTGCAGCTCTTTAATGCATCACTATTTGGGTTTTCTATTTTAAAAAAAATGACCTATGGGGCGTGGACAGGCATCATGGCTGACAAGCAGCATTTCAGCGGAACTTCCGTCAGCAACTTCAGGACCCTGTGTACACTACTATCCATCCGGTGCCTTCCTTGCACCCACAGCGCTGTATTACTGCCGGTGATCCCCAGGGCCTAGTTTGAGAGCAAGTTTGGAAAGGGTGCTGTGCCACAGAAGCCTCGGAGTCTGGCCGTGGGCTGCGCGGTGCCCCCTGGAAAACCCGAGCTCCGGCAGAGCACTGCGGCTGCCTGGTCCCGTCACTGCAAACCAATGATCGGATGCAGGTGGAGACCAATCCCCGCCTTCCTTGCCAACTCGGTTGGGATTCTAAGCCTAGCACAGGCTGACCTTGGGACCTGAGAGCGCGGTGCCTCGCTGGCCCAGGAATGACCTCCTGGGGCCCGCCATAGACATTGCATTTCCCCCTTGCAGCGTGTGCATTACCTGCGGCATGCCTGGAGTGATTGGGTGTTTTCGGCGGGGGTCGGCCTGTTGGCAGGTAGGTGGAGTCCACAAGCTGAGTCTTGTGTTTGCAGTGATTTTTTCACCATATGGCATGTCCTCTCCCCCTGCTTGCTGCGGTCACCCGAATCAGGGGACTGGCCTCCTCTGACCCAGCGCAAAAGAGCCGTGATTGAGTCCTCGCGCCCTTGAGCCTCCGGCAACGCGGCATGGGAGGGGTTGGTCTGGGGCCTGATTTTACCACGCCATACCACAGGGGCTCTCTGGCTGCTCATCGGCTCCCCCGCCCACTTTGGGCCTCGCTCACTGGCCCTGTGCAGCCCTCCATTTCTGTAGGTCCCGCTCTGGTGCCTGCAGGACGCCGGGGCACTGTAGTCGCGGGGCCTCGATTGGAGACCCTTCTCCATGTGTTTCCCATTTCCGTGAGCCCACACCTCCTCCTATATATGCTGGTAAACAGTGTCTCTTGCTTCTATGCGCATTCCACATACGTTACTTCCTGATTGGCTCTGCGGATCACATATTCTGCCATCAAAGACCACCAGATTAGGATCACTCCCTCCCAGGATGGGAAGTTGCCTGTTACCATCTGTTTCTCATATGGTCTGCTGACGTCATTCTCATGGCAGTGTCGCTTGCCTGACCCATGTCTGAAGCACATCTCTGACCCTCAAATGCCTCATTCTACAGTCTGTCAACCAAGCACTCCAGTATGGCGCAATGAGCATGATACAAACAGGAGCACTTCGCGGCCTCATCAAGGATATGGAGCGCTACATAGATGTACGTTATGTTGGTGACACTTTAAAAGCGCATGTACCACAGAAAGTTTATTTGCGCTAGTTGGGTGAAGTAGATGGGATTCCTGCAGTGCTTAATTTGAAGACGGACTTTCCATTTAGCATGCTTAACACGGGGAGGGGACATAGCTATTCTTTACTTCCAAGCATTGTTCTATTATATGTAGCACTATGATTTTCTTTGCCTTTTCATTTTAGAAAGGTTTCGGTATGATAATTCTTGGGCTAATTATGGCGTTTTACAGAGAACAAGAAACAAACATTTGCAATGCAATAGGTCTTGCATTTGCGAGAGTTTAAGTTATTAGTATTGTAAATGACAATGCCTTTTATTTATGTTTTAAAACCCAAAGCATAAATAAAAGGCATTGGCATTTACAATGCCAATAGCTCAAACTCGCATGAATACGAGACCTATTGCATTGCAAATGCTTGTTTAAGGATGGGGTTTCCAATGAAGGCTCAGACCTATTCCAGATTGTCGAGTTAGGAATCACAATGTAAATATATACCAATTAAATTCACTGTGTATAAATGTATTTTATGAGGTTATCATGAAAATGTGGGATGAATCACGTCCCTTCTGGGCCTAAATTGGGCCCCCCTCGTCTCATGCTTCTCCCTAGCCTTCTTCGTCGCTCCGGTAGCCCAACGTTATCTTGTGGTATTGGACTACTAAACACTCTTTACCTCCATTATCCCATTTAATCCCATGTCTGCATTCAGTGTGGCACCGCAGCAGTAGGAGAATGAGAAAAAAGCACTTACTTTAAAAGGCTGCAGTGTCCACTTTCATTATGTTCTGAAAGTTTCATTGCTGAGAAGAGTAATCTTACTTTTCCTTTCACCTTTTAAGTTTATTGCCTCTGCTCCCAAAATAGCCGCGTTGAAGTCAGAAAGTCATATATGTTATTGATGTTAAAGCAATAAATGTCATGGCAGATGCATTAGCGGCAATGACCCGATTTACAGTTAAGAGACTCAATGTTTGTTACGGGTTTACTTAGGAAACGCATTTTGCGAGGACCTTTCCTTTGTGACCTGAAAAACATGGCAATGCAATAAAACATATATGTGTAGGAAATATACTCAATGACTTCACTGTTTACTTAATATTTTGCTGGCTGCTGAAAATGTCACTCAAAGGGGAAAGCCTGTTCTCTTTTAGTGCGTTTCCTCATATTAATGCCTGCTGAGATCTACACAAAGTATTTCACTTTATTTAATGTGGCGCTCTCTTTTTCAGCCTTACATAATATACGGTTCTTCGAATAAAGGGGAATAACTGTTTTAAAGCGTTTGAAGCGTGCCCACTTTTGTGCTAAACAATTCTCAAACCCCAAGGTCCACTTTCTATCAGATTTCCTACTCTTCATGGGACCCCTCTTACAATTTCTTGTCTAAGAATCTGTAAATGGAGATCTGTTCTTAACCATGCATCATCATTTCACAAAAACAATTACGAGTTTGGACACATTACTTTATCTGCCTCTCACCCTGTCCCTCAGCCTCAATGTGTAAATTTGTATGCAATGTAAATTCATCAAATCAAATTCCACCGGTCCTTATGAGTCGTTTGGAGCTGTGTCGCTGGGGATGCCGCTTCCTGGGGCGTAACGCGGACTCCTGCAGCCCCTGCGGTGCAAGGGGGGGGGGGCAGCCCTCCAGGGGGTCCTCCAGCCCTTGAAGGGCCCCATTAAAAATGTTTTTCATGAATATCTGTGACAGAAGGGCGACTCAGCAGCCCCTCTTTAAATTCTGCAGGGGGGGGGGGGGTCACCATTTTGCGTACACCGCTGACAGCTTCAGCTGATTCTGGGTGGACCAGTGTGCCTGCACCTGAAATTGCTAGGTGTTGGAATACCAGACCCACTTTTACCATTTGATTTTTGTACAAGGTTAACACACCCAGTAGAGGCTCCTCCGCTAAGGCATAGGAGCGTTGCCTCACTGCTTTTCAGCACTGCAAAAAAGGAAAAAAGCCTAAGGGTAATGGGGCCAGATGTACAACGCATTTACCTTTTGTAAAATGTCCAAATGGCAAAATCAGACAATTTTAGCAGCAGCATAAAGTCCTCTAGACAAGTAAGAAACCAAAGTTGTGATTCAGCAATAATTTGCATTTGAGCCTAAATACCAATTTAGAATTTGGAAGGGACGTGTTAATGACATCCCTTCCAAATGTTGATTTCATAAGGGATGTAATCAAGTTTTACCAACAACACAAATGTAGTGGTAACCCATTTGCAAATTGGAAAAGCTCCTCAAGAGACCCCTTCCCTTTGTGAATGTACCACAAACTACCCATAGAAACATTAATTACACTTGACATATATCTTTTAAACGCATCCCATTTTTGCTTTAAGGAAAACAGACTGCATAAAAAAAACATTTCTTTATTGAGAAGCAATCACAGACATTGTGGTCTGTTTACCCCAGCAGGCTACCATGCAATGTGTGACATACCTCATTAATATTCATGACTTAGGTTGAATTGTGACTCACTACGATTCTGTATTTTGTGAAGAGGCCTATTAGCACGTAGGACGGTTCACAAAATGCCACACTGATCTCAAACATAGTTGTAGCAATTTGCAACCAGTATTTTGCAACCTGTGTTTCGGTCATCTGGCCCATTGTGCCTTCCAGGTGTCATTGTTTCTGCCCTTCTCTCATCTAGCAACCCAATTTGGTGTAGCTAGGCATTGTACTATGTAAGGGCTTGTGTCCCCAAACATGATTTTCTTGGCAGCCGGAGTTAGTTTCATAAACTTCTATTTCAGGAAGAGTAACGATGCCACTTTTCAGGGCTTCACATACACCAGTTTTGGTTGCCACCAGTAGATGTCAGTATATCAAAGATCAGTAGAGGTGAAGCATGGCAAGATCCATCGCATTGTTGCTTTTGTTTACGTGGTGAGGTCAGTGCATTAATGTCCATACTTAGAGATGGTAAGAATCCAGTTCACACATTAGTTGTATGCAGAGGTAAAGCACTTTATCTCTGCATACCCTGTCAGTCACATCCAGAGCCAGGAGCAGCCAATGCGGTATTGCCATGCCCTTGGCTGAGCAGGAGAGGTCTAAGTGTTATGGGGCATGTGCATCTCCGATGAACCCCATGTTGTTGCAAAGTATTTGGACTTCAAGCAGTTGTGAGAGCTGACACTGTGTGAAGAGAAGGAATCTTATGCTGTACAAGGATGCAGGGAGGGAACGGAGTAGCACAGGAGCGCTCAAGTAAGTGAAGACGTGGCCTGCCAAGCTGACCGAGTGAGTATGCCATTGAGAGAGTGGGCAAGGAACTTTGAATCTCCAGGGTTCAGGAAGGGCTCCTAGGCTGAGTTTGGCCAAGCCTGGGCCCCCAGGCCCTTATGCCCTCAAGCCCTCAGGCTAATTCTTGAGCCCCTGGATCCACAGCCCACTACAGCTCCACTGCCTACAGAGGGGAGAGGGGCATTGCCTGAACTGTGATGACGCATGCAGGAGTAAAAGCTGGGTTGTGCCATGTCGTGGTGTATGGAGTTGAAGGAGGCAGGGATGAAGACGGTGGAAGGCCCAGATGTGCGGGTAGCGGGTAGCGGTAGGTGAAAGCTCAGGATAACGGGAGGGGAATACTGCAGACCCATAGCATGCGGAGGCGGCTGGTTTTAGGTACTGGTACGGCTTGCGGCTGGACATAGCCCCGCCCCTTTTTCACTATACATCCTCTGCCATCATTTTTCCTTGATATTCATTTATGTCGCCATCCTCATGAGGAGAAAGAAAGTTGGAATCCAAAACTGTTCCTGAGGCCGGTGCTGAGTTGAGCGCAGACTCGATCAAAGGTACCTAAACAGGAGTGGCTGATGATAGAGGATGATTACTGGTTTCTGAGGCAGTGCCACTTGTGGGCTCAATTAACTGTTAACTATTAGCAGCTATTAGTTACAACCACCTTCTTGGATGCCCTGCTGGGTTGTGCAACTAACAGGAAACAAGAATTAGAGAGTGTATAGGTTGTCAGAGGGATTTTCCAAAACCTATTTAATCTCCTGGTTGTCAACGGCTTTGCCAATGGCTTGAAATGTCCCCTAAGAAGCAGAAAGCAGCTTATCAATCTCATAGTAGTGGTAAAAGTTTGTAAACTACAAGAAGCCTCCTTGCTTGATGAAATGCCCAGAATAGCCTGAAAGTCAGTGATGGCACTGAACATAGTCAAGCAGAAGCTCCTGTCTATTTTGGGGGGCTATACAACAGCCCAAACCACATAACTAGGGGAGACAACCACAAAGATACATGTGTTAGGTGTGGCAACAGTGAAAAAAGTACTAAAAGGGATAAACCCAGCCATTAAAAAAGACCCCATGAATCAATTGCCACCAGGTTTCCGTAAAGCCATCAAAATCAGTGAAGCAGAATGGACTGAGCTCGCCTAGCTCTATGCAGAACTTTGTAGCAACATACTATAGCTCGTGGAAAAGCACAAGAGTATCTACTCCATCACAGAGCCTCACCTTGCCCCAGACGTCTCATCACGTAAGCTCTAGCATTAGCACCATTAACACCAATGTTGTCATTGATGACACTCCCCCCCCACACCTGTATATTTCCAGTCTGATGTTGGCACTCATGGTTCACTTGGTTTTGACCTGACATTAGGTGGGGAGTTAGCGAATGTACCCTCTAGTAGGGTGGAGAGGTCCATTAGGGAGATGGTTGATGAAAAATCAAAAGTAGGAATTTGTAAGGTATTCAAAGATCTCTTATTGGTGGAGGGGGTTGACAATTTATGATGATCCCTCTTCAACTATAATGTCCTATTTTGGTAATGATGGGGATGACTGGAGTCAAAGGCTGAAGTGAAAGCACAAAGAGATAAAAACAACCAATGGCTGTTGGGCTTAGGAGGGGTTGACGACTGGGGTGTTGGACAAATAGAAGGTTTTCATGGTGAAAGAATAATACATTCTCAATGTCCATCCCAACTTTCGTCTTCCCCCCATGCTAATAAGGTGCTCACATCTGTCCTTTAATTCTCCCGCAACATCTCCTCGCAGGATGCTCCAACTGAGAGACTCTTGGAGGGATCCATCCATGCTGGCCTACATTCACCTACTAGCAATTCAGAAGCCCAGAATTCCTTAGAAGGTGCACAGGAGTTTTCAATGCTGAACCTGCGTATCCATATGCAGACAACATTTCAGTTTTTTCTTTATTTTTGTTTTGCAGATTTATATAGCGCATACTCAACCCAAAGGTATTGGAGCACTTTACACGAGCACCAGTTACGTTACACAAGGACACATTCATTATTTGGTAGGCGCTGGGAGGTTAAGTGATTTGCCCAGAATCCCAAGATGTTGAGCCCACGCCGAGGCTCGAACCCAGTTCCCTAGGTCCAAAGTCGGCAGCTATAGTCATAAGGCTACATCCTCTCGCCATGCTGAAGACATTGGTTTTGTTGACCACACAGCAGCTCTAAGAGAGCATTAAGACTCTTCTTAATATTAACCAAAAGCTTCAGGGACGAAGGCTGGTAGATAACATTTTCGAGGTGGACCTCAGTGAGAAGGGAAATTACCATATTCAAGCACCTATACCTAAAGGGAGTAGTGAGTATATCTTGGGACGGCCTAGTATGATCTACCACAGAGGCGAACTTTATGGGAAAAGGACCATGTCATACTTTTCGCACTGCACACATTTTACATACATTAGGCCGATCATTGTAAACCTACCGTAAGGAGGAGGAGGAAATTAACTAAAGTTTGTAAGTTCAAAAATATCCTTCCATACCGTGTGTAATTCCACAAAGGAAGCCCGCTCCAGTAAATTGTCAAATACAGCTGGCAAATGAGCTGCTTCTGAAATTGCAGATAGACATTATTTAGTCTCTAAAAGTTCAGTGGCCCACTGTTTGGGTTTCCTAGGAGCAGAGGGGTTGTTTCTCTACTTGTCTCAGGTTCTGGAAAGGTGACTGAGGGGTGTGATTCTTCATCTCCAAATAGGTGGGAGAATGCTGGATATGAAAATCGAGTCTTGGAAAATAATGACTGTTGCTTTTGCACTTTAAAAAGGAAGTATCCAATTGTTCATCTTTTGCTAGATTGTACTCTTTTTATGGGAAAGGGAAAATACCTTGGGCCCACTTTTTTAAGGCAGGGTGTTAGATGACGTAGTGAATCCCTATTTGTCGCTTTATACGCCATGAACCAGTTTGATATTGTGGTCTCAAGGGCTAGCCATATTTTGCTCATCTCCAAAACCGGAAGTTTTAAAACTTCGTTGTGTATATTGAATATGACATTATTTGAACAAAAATATGGTAACTAAAGCCTATTTATGTAGGGAGTTTTCTGGATCCATTTTAATCATGATGGTTGGATACATTTTGTGTATCTTAACTGATTGAAATTGTATTTTGTATTTTTCTATATTTTCAAGATGTTATTGTAACATGTATTTTCCTCAAGACGTATGAAATGGCAATGTGTATTTTTATCCTTTTAAAATGTTATTGTAAAGTGAATATTTCGATAAGAAGTATACTTGGAAATACATTTTATTCCCCACTATGAAGAAAGAACCAGCAAAAAATAAATGTGAAGGGCCCAAAGTTTTGTCAGTAGCCAGTTGCCTGCTGTGCCGAATGCTGAACTTGCAGAATACCAAGGCTGCTTAGTCTTGAGTCCACCTCACACCTCTTTCTACCAGCACGCTACACTTATCTTTTATTTTCTCAACCATGCAGATTTTTTTTTCATTCCTGCTTTCTCCCTTACCTCTGTTTTCTTATTTTTCTCTTCCTTATTCCTTCTCCCTTTTCTGTGTTTCTCTCTCTTGATCTGGTTCAAAGTCCTAATAAAATAAGTCTTGTAACCCAAACATGAGTGCCAGTGCCCCCACTTGTAACCCCTGACACAAATTAGGCACTGGTAAAACTATTTACATGAGGAATGCTGTTGCATATTCTATAAATTTAGAGGACGCTGGCTCA
Source organism: Triturus cristatus (assembly GCF_964204655.1). Taxonomy (NCBI): domain Eukaryota; kingdom Metazoa; phylum Chordata; class Amphibia; order Caudata; family Salamandridae; genus Triturus; species Triturus cristatus. The sequence continues at coordinate 942,730,031 of NC_140593.1, forward strand.
GCAGAAACTATGTCTCTGTGGGATAGTTCTCTTTTCTTTGTAAGTGATATTTCAAAACAATGAGATCATTAAAATGATCCTTGCAAATTACAATCAATCAAAAGCATAGAGGTCCCTGACCACGTCACGTACAGTGACATGTTGATATCATTGGAGCCTGCCATTTGTCCCGGATGTATAACTATTGTGAATTATAAATAACTCTTGCTAATGGCTCGGTCCAGAGACCCTGAAGGCTCAGATTGTGCTGTATGAGCAATTAAGAGCAGAATAGAAATGATAATGCCTTCTGGCCCTGGGATGCGTCTGTTAGTGTCCTCTCAAGAGCCAAACCAAGGGGCATTTGTACAAGGGGATTGCGCCGCCAGAACGCCACATTTTTTGACGTTCTGGTGGCGCAATGTCCTGCACCATATTTACAAAGCGGCATCAAGCCACTTTTTGTGGCTTAATGCCGCTTTGTAAATATGGTACCCTTTCGGGCAGTATCTGTGTGAAAGATGCGCACAACGGGTGTTGCTGTGTGCGTTCGACGACAGCACCCATTGCTTTTTGACGATGCCCCAGATTTACAAGGACATGTAAATCTGAGGCAGCAACAAAAACGAATGGCATGCAAGAGCAGGCACCAATTTGGCGCAATGAGAAGAAATACTTTTATTTCTCCTTGTTTTCGCTTTTGCAGCACACATAAAAAGAGCAAAATACAATTAATGATTGTTTTTGTGCAGGAAGGTGTCCCTTCCTGCATAAAAACAATCATTAAAGAATTGTGATTTGCTCCTACTATGTGTGCTGCAGAATGCAGCACACATAGAAGTAGCAAATTGCTATTATTGATTGAATGTGCAGGAACAGACACCTTCCTGCACATTAACAATCGTCACTGCAACGCAGGCACCCGTGCACTATAGCACAAGGGTGTATGTGTTGGCGCTAAGCAGCTATTTTTAGCACCAGTGCTAGGAAAAACAAAGGAGTGTGCCGTATTCTTGTAAATATGGTGCATCCCTGTGTTTTGGAAATGACGCAGCGCTGCAGAAAGTGCTGCAGCGCCGCACTGTGCCATTTCCTTGTTCATATGCCCCTAAGTTTAATGGACCATCAACGTTCAACTGAATGTGCTTTAAAGAGAACATTTTTATCAGCGCAGAGTTTCATTACAAAATCCAGATAATGACCTGATTGTGGTTCTCTCATTGGATTATCTATTTCTGCTTCAACAGGTGGCAGGGCAGACATTGACTTTATCGACCACAGGGTGCCACTGCCGCGGGCAAGGAGGGCGGTCAGCGCGCTGCCCTTGGGCGTGTGCCACTTCGTAATCCAGTAAGATAGGGCAGCCAGTGAAGTGATCAGTTCTGAAAAACAGATAAATGTTGCTCTGAAATCAGTGGGTGCTACTAGGTTTGCCAGATGGTGACTTGCGGACGCTGCCTCATGAACACTTCACACGGTGCTCACTGTAAATCTTACTACCCTTGCTTGGTTTTGAACTTTTTTTTACTACCCTTGCTTGCTTTTGAATTTTTTTTTTTTAGATGTCCTGGTAATGCGGAAAAGATGTTTTGTTAATTTCTACATGTATTTTGAAATTTGTATTCCCTCCGAAACCATCTCTTAGTCACTCTGGGTTGCTATGTAATGTAATTGTGTGCATGTTGTGAGATATAATTTGATCTCTGCACACCACAGGTGAAGGGCAGAAAAGTGTCAGGTAGATACTGTGCTGCCTACAGGGAGCAGCCGTATTTTCAGCAGAGATTAAGGGTTTATATTGTTAACAGTGGTAGAAGAAGAACGATTGTTTCGTAGCGCTTTACAAAAAACAATGATAATATAAAATCGCACTTTTCAATATCTTTCCAAGTGAATAACGTATCGCTTCTCTCTATACCGTTTCTTCATGGGCCTCTTTTTGTATTGCTGTATTATTCTTATGTTACATGAAAAGCATTCTGCTGCCCTGTTGCATCTGTCTGTCTACGTAAACTATCATACATAAATATATAAATGCATGAATAAATAATTTAAATACAGATAATAAGTAAAGGAATAAGAGTTCAGTTACATTGAAAAATATAGAACTGGAATTAAATACTGAAAGGCACAGTATTGAATGTCAATGAAGAAAAAACTCCCAATTACCCACCCGAAATCTGATCAGAACACAACCTCCTGTACTCTCGAGCCTTAAATTCAGATATCCTTAAATTTCATCGACATTGGAAACAGAGAGTGGGAGCAGACAGACTCACATCCCAGCACTCAGTTCACCCCAATGCATCATGGTAAATGCAGTTCATAGTAACACCTACTTCAGTGTCAGTCTTTAGTTTATCCTCCCTATTGGTGCAGCCAGTGCTGTGTATCTCTAAACACGTTTCTGGATTGTTCTTCTTCTACAGCAGAGAGCTACACGTTCTTTTGGGGGTGCTGGAAATGCTGTCCAAAGTCTTCTAAGGTCTCTGTACCACCCACTGGGCACAGGTGCATCGGGCAGAGCTCATCAGCTCATTAGCTCAAGGGAGCCTTTTCAAACAAAAAGAGGGTGGGAGGTGCACCCACATCACAGCACTCAGTTCAAACCAGTGCATCATGGTAAATGCAGTGCATGATAACATTTATTTCAGTGACAGTCTTTAGTTTTTCACCCTTGTTGGTGCAGCCAGTGCTGTGTATTTCTACACACATGTTCCAGGTAGTTGTCCTTCTTCCGTAGAGAGCAACACATTATTTTGGGGCTGCTAGAAATGCAGCCCAAAGTCTTCTCAGGTCTCTATACCATTCACTGGGCTCAGGCGCATCAGTCAGAGGTCGTCAGCTCATCAGCTCAAGGGAGCCTGTTTAAAAGGCTACCTTGAGCTCCCTTGAGCCAATGAGCCGACAAGTTCCAACCTTCTGCACCAACTTTGGTGAAAGAATGACAGCAACTTTGAAGTAAGCGAACCTCATTTCCCAGAATGCAATGGGGTGAGCTGTGCTGGGATGAGAGGCAGTGTGTTCTCTTCCCTCTTGTTTTTAAAAGGCTCCCTTGAGCCAATGAGCTGACAAGCTCACCTGGAATGCACCTGTGTGCCTGTAAAGTGTTACTATGACCTGTGAAGACTTGGGCAGCATTTCAGCAACCCCAGATGACTTTTCTCTTTGCTCTTCTATTTCTGCTGTCTACTGCTGAAGGGTTAAACCCAGAAACACTACCTGCACCAACTTTGGTGAAAAACCACAGCAACTTTGAATTAAGTGTACTGCATTTACCAAAATGCAATGGGGTGAACTGTGCTGGGAAGAGAGGCAGTGTGCTCCCTCCCCCTTAAGTTTAAAATGCTCCCTTGAGTCAACGAGCTGACGAGCTTACCTGAGATGTAGCTGTGTGCCTATGGAGTGGTTCTGTGACCTGTGAAGACTTGGGCAGCATTTCAGCATCCCCAGATCACTTTTCTCTTCTCTCTAATACTTCTGATAAACCTCGAAACATGTGTCTAGAGAAAACAGCAATACCTGCACGAACTTTGGCGAAAGATTACAGCAACTTTAAAGTTAGCTTACTCCTTTTACCAGAATGCAATGGGGTGAAGTATGCTGGGATGAGAGGCAGTGTGCTCCCTCTGCACTTGTAAATCGACAATGTGCAGTTAGATTGAAATTAGTGATTGAATCTGGTCAAGGTTTCCATCCTGAAACTTGGAAACATTTTGGGGCAAGCAGAACCATCTTGGAGTTTGTTTCTATGCAGGGCACCATACATGTTAAATAAGAGAGGTGGGAAAAAGCTCTGAGCCGATCCAGGGGAACAAATAGGCCATTAAGCACTGATGCCTGGATAAGTAGTCGGTATAGTCTTGGTCAAGACTTTTATGGACATAATTACAAATTTCTTTGGAGCTTGAATAGGTTCAATGGGACAAAGAGAAGGCTCTATACATTTTCCATGACTCAACTTGACAATGAAGCTCGGTGAACACCTTCTGTGTAAAAAGAGGTTGACTTGTTTCAACTATCTGGAGAGGTCCCACCTTGACAGGATAGGTACTTCTGGCTCAATATATTGTTCCGGAAATTATACAGATGAATCTTTGGTCTAGCAAAAGAGGCAAGTGTATTACAGTTATTTTAAGGCAAAACGGGTTTCTTGAATTGTCTTAGCTTTAAAATGTGTCTTTGTCTGCTCAGCCTGAGTGGTCTCAATCTTCTTCAAAACTTGTTATGCACCCATACATCTTCCTCTGTCCCCCAATTATCATGCCATTTAGCTGAGACCTTGTGAATTGGTTATCAGTCTTCTCTAACCCTGAACCTTATAAAAGCACTGGAGCACAGACCTTCAAAAGTAACATTCTCCTAGTATTCAGACTTTTGTCCCCAGGAGGGTTGCTCCCTGCAGACCAGGTCTGAAAACTAACAATGTTTAAAGCAGCAGTAGGAATAGTTCATTACGTGCTCTTCTAAGAGAGATTCCACCAGCGCAGTAGGGAGATAAGTCTTTCTTATTTTCCTTCCAGAATAGATCTGATGTGCCAATGGTTCAAACTGAGGATTGCTGCAGAGGGCTAGCATGCAATTTATATTTGATGCTGAACAATTCCCTAAAGTAGTTCCACACTTTACATTCCCAATTAAATTACCGTGTGATGCATTTATTTCTCTTTGATTGTGCCCAATTGCACTAAACTAACCAAGAAAGGTTGTGCAGGTAAAAATCCAGCATATTTTAGGACAGCTTTGGGCGTCAGGGCATTTTCCTCTACCTTTCAAATATCCACTTCACATTGAGCTTTTCAACCAAACCACTTCAAAGATGTCCAAACCTTCTGCTACAATTTCCAAGATGTCACACAGAACAGAGGAGACAGAGGCTAGACCTAACGCTTTTTTGAAAAATGATGGATGGTGGTGGGGTTTTTTCAAGAACAAATTCCAGGGAAATAATATTAGTTGTCTCCTTTTGACACCACTTGCCTAATGTGTGTACATCCTTAGATCTCCGGGCTGGCAGGTGCCATAAATATGGTAGTTAAGACTGTGAAGAGATGAAGTCTTCTAGTCACACTTGTGAATTGCCTCATTGATTTGCTTAAGGAGGGTGAAGCTCATGCAAAATATTGCATAGCTCAATTTCAAAAGTAAGTGTTGCCAAACTTGCGTATTTCTCCCCCCAAATAATGCAAAGTGTCACGTAAATTATGTGCAAGCATTTGTAAATAATGCAAAATAGGTTTAAGGGTATCCTGAATCAAAAATGACAGTGCTGTATACCTTGTGTTAAAAAATAACTTGAGATACTGGCAAATGTACTTGTTCACAGTGAAAATATCTCATGAGAGAAATGTTTTCTGCTTGAACCTGTCTTCATGACTCATTTACAGCCACAGTTGATAATCTGAGGCCAAGTTCTGAATAGATACTGTAGTTAGACATCAGTCAGAATTATCAGCAAAAGAATGTTTTTTTGTTTTGCCAATAACGTTGGTGTCATATGGCAAATCTTCAAAACACTTTCCCAATAAAAGTTAATTCACCTCAGTTCCTTCCTGGAAGGTTTTGGAGTGATCTGCCAAGTGAGGGCCAAGAAAAAGGATAGTCCAAAAGCTTTTTTTCACAATGCAGTTTCCATAGGGAAATTCAAACAACAATACAGAAAAAAACACTTTGCAGACTGACACTGTGTTGGGGAGAAAGCTAGATGTTTACCATGAAAGAATTGTTTTCCAGAATAAAGTCCCTAAAATGCTGTTATTGAGGGTGATAGAACCCTTCAGTAACTCCTGGTCCAGTCATGTGGTTCTGGCACCAAAAGCTGTCCCACTGGGCACCATACCTAAACTGAGGTTCTGTGTAGACTATACAGGGCTTAACCCAGTTACAAAAACAGATGCTCATCCCATTGCTTGAGGTGATGAGGAGCTGATTGAACGGTTAGGGGATGCCCAGAACTTCAGTCCTTTTGATCTTACATCAGGGTACTGGCAGATCGTCCTAGCAGAAGATATCAAGTAGAGGTCATCCTTTTCCACTCCTGAGGGCCACCACCAATTTTGTGTGATGCCCCTTGGATTCCAAAATGCCCCTGCCACCTTCCAGAGTTTGGAGAACCAGATGCTTGCTGGTATGGAGGCCTTCTCAGCTGCCTACCTGGATGACATAGCTGTGTACAGTATTGAATGAATGAATATAAAATTTGTAGAGCGCAGACTTAGCCCAAGGGTGTCAAGGCGCTATATACGGAAACTGGGGGTGCAGACAAAAAGACATGCTCACACGAGGTCTGAGAAAAAAGCCAGGTCTTCAAGATTTTGCGGAAAAGCAAATGGGACACCTGGCTCAAAAGATCATCCAGGAAGGTGTTCCACAGTTTAGTAGCAACCGTGGCGAAGGCTCTCCCTCCCCATTTGACCTTCTTGAACCTCGGTACTATTAACAGGTTTTTGTCTGAGGACCGAAGCATCCTACTGGGAATATAATGATGGATGATAGCCTCCATCCCCTCTGGGCCTGCACCATAGTAGGCCTTATGAGTCAGGCGCAGGGTCTTGTTAGCTAGAAAATCACCTCCTTCAGCTCCAGAAAGTGCTTCAGGCTCTGCAACAGGCAGTCCTGACTATCAAGATCAGCAAGTGCCAGATAGGGCTTGCGTCTGTGGTGTACTTGGGATACCTGGTGGGCAGGGGTAAGGTGCAGCCGGTCCAGGCCAAGATAGAAACTATCAAGGCCTGGGATTCCCCCTAAAACCCAGACTGAGGTCATAGCATTCTTAGACCTCACTGGATACTACAGAAGGTTTGTCAAGGGATATGGCACCATTGGTGGCAACCTTGAGAGAGTTGACTTCTAAGAAGCAGCCCAGAAATTTGATTAGTACAGAAGCATGCCAAAAAGCATTTGACTCCCTGAAGGAGGCCATGTGCACAGCCCCTGAGCTCAGGGCCCCTGACTTCTCCCAGGAGTTTATTGTTCAGACAGATACCACAGAACATGGAATAAGGGCAGTCTTATCACAGCTATATGAAGAGAGCCTACATAGACATGTAGCCCTCATCTTGAGGAGGATATTCCTCAGGTAACAAAGGTGGAGTGCTATAGGAAGAGAAGCATTTGCTTTGGTCTGGGCACTGAAGAAGTTGAGGCTATACCTGTTTGGTACTCACATTCTGATTCAGACTGACCACAGGCCCCTCAGGTCGCTAATGCAAATGAAGGGTGAGACTCCAAAACTGTTGAGGTGATCCATTTCAGGGTATGGACTTCAGGGTGGAATCCTACCAGGGGTAGACCACGTCAATGTTGATGGTATATCCAGATTCTAGTGATGAGAACTCCCTAAAGGTTGGGTAAATCACCCCACCTTCAGCTTGGGGACACATGTGCTAGACCTTTCATCCTTAGGGTAGTCTCCCCCCAACCTTTTTGTCTGCTTACCTCCTATTTTTGCTGTATCTTTTTGTTGGACTTAGGACTCTGAACACTTTAGCACTACTGACCGGTGCTAAAGTGCATGGGCTTTTCCCCTAAACATGATGGCATTGGTGTATACCCAATTGACATAGTTTAATCATAAGCCTCATGTAGAGTGGTATACCTTATACCGAGGGCCTGTAATCTAAGTGCTACGAGTGGGCCTGCAACACTAATTGTTCGACCCACACAAGTAACCTTTCAAACCTGTCTCAGGCCTAACATTGCAAGGCCTTTGTGTGTGCAGTTTACTGCCACGTTGACTTAGCATTTGAAACTACTCGCCTAGCCTTAAATCCCACTTTTATTACACATATTGCACGCCTAATGTAGGCCCTAGGTAGCCCAAAGGGAAGGGGCTACATAAATAAAATGTAGGGCATGTACTTTCAAGTTTTACATGTCCTGAAAGTGACAAACAGCTACATTTGTTTCTACTACTGTGAGGCCTACTCCTCTCATAGGGTAACATTGGGAATTCCATAAAACACTTTTAAGCTGTAATTCCTAAGTTTCATATCTTGGGAATTGTAATGATAAATCCTCTTAACTGGTAAAATTGGATTTAATGTTATTATTTTAGAAATGCCAGTTTTAGAAAGTGAACATTTTTTGCTCTCACTGGTCTTTGTGACTTGTAGCCTGTCTCCAATACATGTCTGCGGTGGGTAGCAGCTACACTTTGGGCATTCCCTCTAGACAGCCACAACCGCAGAAGGGTGGGTGTAACAGAGATCTCATCTGCATTTTGATAGCTCTACCTGAGAAGGAAGAGAGGGAGGAGCTGACACTTACTCATGTATAGGCAATGTCATGTTTCCCACACAAAGGGCTGATTACCCCTACTGATAGTCTGTAACCAGGGCTGCTGAGAAGAAAGGGGGACCTGTAAACTTCAAGGATCTGCTTTGAAGTCACCCTCACTTCTAAGGCACAACTAGGTATAAGTACTGGGGCTCTCCTTACTAAGACAGTACACTACTGGACGTGTGAAGAACTCTGTCAATAGTAAAGACTACAGTGCTATGAGGACTGCCACTCTGCTTGACTGCTGCTCTGGAAGAACTGCCATTCTGCTTTGCTGTGCTGCCATGAGGACAAGGACTGGATCCATCGCACATGACTCCAAGGGTTTGCTGGCCCTGTTCTAAGGTCTCACGGCCATCAGACTCCCTTCAACTCTGCAACAGCACTTGGCCTCTGTGAGTCCTGCCCTGCCAAGTCTTACCAATCCAGTCCTGGGCCCTTGAAAGGTGATTTCTGCTGTGCTGATCCATTAAAATTAACTCCGTGACTACTTTGCACCGATCGGAAAAAATACATTGCCCTTTGACACCAACTCAGGGGCTGTTCGATGACATTGCTTTGACGGCCTGTGCGGCTCGGGGACGACGCAGTCATAAAGTGGTTCATTGACAAAGCCTTCATCGTCTGCGGAGGTCGGACTCGACACATCGATTCTTTGATGTCGACGCTTCCTCTATCCAAGGTACTTTTTCAGCGGGACCTGCATGAGTCCTGTAGACGGCCTGTCCTCCATCGCTGTCATCCTGAACTTTGAATTCCCCCCTGTCTAGTGCGACCTCAAGTAACACCGAAACGCTATTTGCTTCTAAGCTCTACATTTTGATATAATCTTTAAAAAAATAATATCTCCGGTTCTACTCATTGAGTTTTTGTCATTTTGGTCATATTTTACTCCTGAAAATATAATCTGGTTTTCTAATCCTGTGTGGAGTATTTTTTTAGTGTTTTCATTGTGTTAGTGTGTGTGTGTGTGTTGCACAAATACTTTACACATTGCCTCTTCAAATAAGCCTGACTGCTCGTTCAATAACATATAGTAACGTATTGTTTACTACAACTCTATACTAAGACCAATTCAAAGTTTTTTTAATTCTCCCTGATTTGCCTTTTGATTTTTTTCTGCTCAATTATGTCTCACTCTGGTGAAACTTGAAGCATATTCTGACCAGTTCCTGCCGACTCGCCGGCTTCTAGTAACCAGACTTTTCAGCTGCATCATTAAGAGATTGTAACTGCTCCTACAGAGCGTTTAATGACACCGGTGCTACGGCACACTCATTGAACTTTCTCATAACTTTCGCTATCATATGTTTACTCTGTACCATGGCGCCCAGCGAGCCATCCGAAAGCCCCCTGGATGCATGATAGTGGCTATCTGTACTATGTCAGAAATGGATGAAGTTCCCTCAGTCTGTTCATCCCTTTGCGGTTGGTGGTTGGCCAGTCCCGGTGGATCAACTACCTGAGGACCTCCAGTGGTTTCCTTCTGCCCTCCCTGCAGTGTATTTGATAGTATTTTCACTCTACCACCATCCTTCAAGAGGCCTAAAGTAACATGGCTGAAACACGTCAACACTTATAACTGGAGGAGTTCTTCCAAACCTCAAATACAATAAAGAATCGATGGACACACTCTAGGACTCAGAGGGCAAGATTGTCCCTCATGTGTGTACTCTGTATGGACTACCTCCAAAATAGACTGTGCTACAGATGCAAAGTACAACCATAGTTATCTAAACAACTGGTAGACTAAAGTACATTTCTAGTTGGCACATTTATTGTTTTCATTTTACATTTTGTTTTGAAAACATAGGGAGCCATATGTTATTTTTCCATTTGTTTCCAGAGTTTTGTTCTTTTATCTATAATGTATAAATGTTAGGTCTTTACATCTATGCACACCCCAGGTTTCTAGACCAGAAGTGATGATTAGTATGCTTGATAATAAGTCACAATAAATAATGCTTTGTAAATTCAAATACATCACCAGTGATTAATTTATATTTTCACAGTGTAAATTACATTTATTACAATTGGTTCCCGCATTATACTAGTCCATCTGTTTATACTCACTCCGGAGAAGCAGCACCTACAGGAATTGATTTCAAACTGTCCAGGTTAGTGGTCTATACTGTGCCTCAGCTGAGAGATTTTTGCAAAATTCTTCAAGTGTCTACAAGAGGCTTTACCAGGAAGGTGGAGCTGCAGAAACCTATGACAGCCTGGGTGGAGACCCAGGTTACAGGGGATAATAATCCAGAAGCTGAGCAGTAAATTCCTGAGGATGAGGATGACCTGATTCTGGAGCCTGATATGGCTTTGGGAGTGCCTGTAGAGAAAGCCAACTATGTGCTGGAAGCAGTGGTGATTCTCAGAGCAGGAAGCAGTGTCTCCTCAAAGAACCTGTCCTCAGAGGAGCTGACAGACAGGAGGGAGGAAAGGAAATTAAAGCTGGAGCTTGCTAAATTGGAACAGGCTTGAAAATAGAGGAGGCTGGCAATGGAGGAGAGGAACCAACCCATTGTGTGTTGCACAAATACTTTACACATTGCATCTTTAGATAAGCCTGAGTGCTCAATGCCAAGCTACCAAAGGGTGAGCACCAGTTATTGTTTAGTGTGTATCTAGCCTACTCTGACTAGAGTGGTGATTCCTGATTGTACAGGCTGCATACTGTGACAACCAGAAACCCCATTTCTAACACTTATGTTAACGAAAAACGTATCAAATCACAGAGGATGCCAAAGGTAACCATGAATTCTAGGTCTTCTAATAATAATAAATTCCTTTTTTTAAAACCACACTGATATGCACCAATTATATATAACTGATCAAAATATAAGTTACACGACAATGTTGCACTTCTTATGACCTCACATATTACATTACTGATGGCATGTGAAATCTGTAGGGTGCTAGTTATACTTAGAAATCTTTTGTCCCAAGCTGTAAGGTGCAGTGTGGGTGAGGGGCCAGATGGTGTAGATGTGTGAATGTGGTGCAAGTGTGGAAAGGATTGAAAATGGTGGCCAGTGGTACTCCGGAACACAATTTTAATCAGGTGACCCCACTGGTCCCTTTAAAAAAAACTGATGATGAAGGCCACTTAGGGAGTAATGTCCAGTAGTGGCTATTGGGTCAATCTCCGACAAAGAGCCCCTCATAGGGTGCCCATGAGGCATTGCAGCGCCGGCCTGACGAGGAGCATGCCCTATGATGAAGCATGACACCATTGGGTGTGTGAGGGCCCTATTTCCCAAATAAGAATACCCCCTGTTTCCACCAAAGGAACAGGATGCGACCTTCCTACACCTCCTCTCCCTTGTTCAGGAACAGCATACTCCTTTTTAGGTCTCGCATACGCAGCGCGCATGCGCTGCTTAGGAGGAGACCTTTAAAAATTCGCAAGGGAAACAGGCGCAGGCCCCCTCCTCTCTCCCCTCCCCCTGCTGCCTCCTCCTCTCCAAACTTGTTTTTTTTACTTTCAGTGCGAGGCACGCGTGCTTGTTTTAGCCCTTCCCATTAGTTTCACATTCATTACATTTGCCACTTGCGACTCTTTTTACTTTATCTCAAAAATATATAACTTTTTTAACCTTTCAGTTCCATATGAAAAGCGCACTAATGCCATTAGGTAAAGCTGCAGCACTATACAAAATGAAAATACATAGGTAAAACTTGCTGAACCCTTTTACCAACACAGATTTCGCCAAGAAAGCGCAAAAAGTCGCCTTTCTGCCACTTACCATTCAATGGTATCTACAAATTGAAACAGATGTTAATCATTATGTATCTCTGCGAGCACGACTCCCCCTCCCTCCTCCTACCACCCAACCCCCCACATTAATCTTCATTAAACCAAGCCAAGCGGCATCAGTCTACCAGCTGTCAACAAAGCACTGCTCCGGTAACGCGAACACTGCAGCATTTCAGGGGCGCTCCGTGTACCAATGAAAATAATGAGTCAGCGACTACATCGCCAGCAGCTCTTTGTCAAAACACATCATAATATGTTTCAAATGCAATTGCGACTTGTTACCGACCTTGCTGTGTTCCTCCCTCCTTTGGTTCCCGTAAATGCTACAAGCAAGAACAGGGACCCCCATTCCCCCCTGCTCTGGATTACGATGGACGCTTCCTAATTAACGGCAAAACTTCAAAATGTTTTCTGTGCTGCGCTGAACAGTATGTAGTAAATCACTCATGAATTTGAATCTGGGCTTTTTGGACTCCCACTTCCCTCAATCAGAGATAGCTCCCCTAACAGTGGTTCCGAAAATGTAACCTCCGAGACAGATTCATAACCTTTAAGGAATCTGTCAGACACACGAGGACAGGCAAACAATTAACACGGAGCGGACGGGGCACAGCCTTGTTTTGATTCGGCAGCAGGGGCGTGAGTGGAGCTCTGGTTGCCATGATAATAGGTTTCCTCGCTGAGTCCCACAACTGGGAGGGGAAAGTGGAGTAAAGCATTTAGATATGATGGGGGTGGTGCGGTGGAAGAATCATGGGTAGGGCATGGTCGGTCTGGGACAGAAACTACACCAGGGGTCTCCAGCCTTTCCTGTGATAAGAGCTACTTTTGTTTAATAAAAATCCCCCCAAGCTACTAATATTATTAGTGTTGTAACAGTGACCACATCAGACATGATTACATCAGTGGCCACCATAAGTAAGGTTACCAGCAGTGATCACTTCAGTCAATCAGACAGAGTTGCCAGCAGTAATGTAAATAAGCATTGGCATAGCCAATAGGTCTCGCCTTTGGAACCTTATTTGGATTTAGTTATGCAGTACAATATCCATGGTGCAACAACATCAACTGTTGCATGTCTAAACACTTATAAGGTCCCAAAGGCGAGACCTATTGGCTATGCCAGTGCTTGTTGATAATATTGTGAGAACTATGGCAAACAATAATAGGGTTGGTGAAATATTATTTTATGTTTTCTGATATTTTTTAATCTGATGTATAATCATCTCTATCTTATATATGAGTTATACTTAACCTTGTTGACAATACAACTGTACTATTTTTGTGATTCTTTTGATTTTAGGACAATTTCTGTCACACTGTTATACACCTCTGCAAATATGTTTAATTAAAGTTGTGTGTGTACCTGCTCTATATGCCTGAACTTGATCAGCATGGGGAAAAATCCCATGCAGGGCGGGTAAGATCATTTGAACAGTAAATTAAAAGTATTTAATGTTTGAATTTGAGGGATGGGGTTAAGCAGGGCTTATCAATCTTCTTGATCATGAGTAGCAGAATTATGGCTGAGTCAAGATCAGTGTTGTGAAAACCTGAAGTTTATTTGGTGAATGTAACAGGATATTGAGCAGAACTCTAAGGATGCCTACAACCAGCCTTATTTATTTGTTTGAGAGTTGTTCTTTTAGAGATCTGAGAGCACTTAAACTGGAAATCCCACAGGTAGGATTCTTTACAATAGAAATATGATGTATGATCGGCCAGAGATTTTTGATTAGATGATCAAATATTAGTGTGCAGGCAGCCCCTATTTACGACTGAAGTAGACATCTTTTTTTAAGGACGCTGGACCCTCACCTATTAAAGAGGCATGTTTCATCACTAGGTCTGTCCTTCACCCTGGATCGGCTATTTTTAAATCTGGATTGGGCTTCTGAGTAAGAGCTATTGCTAGGAGACATATGAGATATTTAATATCCAGAGTACATTAATGTGTCTGAGACTTGACCCTTCATTGATAAACATTATTTTATTTACGTGACTTTCTGAAGAAACAGTGGAGAGCCACAAAACATTAAAAGAAAATTTTAAAACATCACTTACCTGGTTAATGCCGCAGACTCTCTTCTGTCCTCTTCTCTTCCTCCTGACTGGGAGGAAGCTCCCAGACTCCCCTAAGCCCATCACGAACTTGTAGTCAAAAGCATGACAGCAGCGTCGAGATTAGTCTTTGGGGCCTGTTTGGGTCTCAAGTAGTGCCTGGGACTCTTGGGACAGTTCTCTACCCGGCTGTGCAACATAGCCCGATGGAGAAATGCTAAGTTCGCATGGCAGTTTGGCTGAACCATCATGCACACTTAGTAGTGCCCATACCAATCCTCCTCCTGTGAACCAGCCCAGACCTAACCTGGCACCATGCAGAAAAATAAAATTATAATAACAATGTGTTATTATAATTTTATTTTTCCTTGTTGCACTGCTCTGAGAGCAGTGGGGCGATGCTCCTACGCCTTAGCGGAGGAACCGCTGCTTTCTTTACGTGGTCTACATGTATCCGCCCCAACCTAAGCCCCACTATGGTCTGCGGCTTTATTCAAATCCAGGGTCCTAATATTTTGTACCACCCACTCTTTAATATATTTGAAGCATGCATTGTGTGATATGCAGAAGGATATATAGAGAGTGAATAAAAAAAATTCAAACCTAGTGAAATTAACTAGTTTTGTGGTTATCTCCCTAACCACGTGGTTAGATACCCAATGGGGGGAAGCTTTTTAGTTCAGTCAGGTAGATATATCTACCTTTGTCATGCTGAGCCCGGTCAATTGACCTACTTCTCGGCCTGTCCCCCATCTGACAGCATATCCGATATTCTGTTGATCTGTTTTAGGGCCAGATGTACATATACTTCGTGTTTCCTACTAGCAAATTTTTGTGATTCACTATGAAAAAATCGCCAACAGATATGTACAACATTGTGTTTTACACTGTTTGCAATTCCCAATGGGTCGCAAAGGATTTGTCTCATTAATATTCATGAGGCAAGCCACAATTTACGACCCATTGGGATTGGCTAGCACTCACAGGGATGGTAGCTGCTGATGTCTGTGACTGCGGTTTAAATAAAGCCGCTTATTATTTCGAAATGCAGCCCATTTTCCTTAAAGGAAAATGACATGCATTTATAAAAGTAAAAACGAAATGTTTCCTTTTTATTTTTGAAAATAGGCAGTGGTCCATGGGACCACTGTCTGCTCTTAAAAAATGTTGGCGCCGACATTCACAAAGGGAAATCATGGGGTCAGTAAAGTATGAATGTTTTGTGACTGCATTCCTGTTGTAAAACATTCATATGTGCTCCTGTAACTCGTTATTAGGAAGGGACGCCCTTAGCACGCCACTTCCTAATAGCGACTCACAAATCCAATAGGTAATAGCTGACAGAATCGCAAATTGGGCTTTGTACATTTAAAAATGCTTTTTTCAGTTCGCAAACGGCCGGATTCTGTAAATCGGGCCGTTTGCGAGCTGAAAAAGCTTCCTACATCTGGCCCCTGGTACTTTAGCACAATTGCACTTTTTAAGGCCTCCCGAATTTTGACACTGTGGTGCCAATTACGATCCGGGAAAAAAAATTCCCGTACGACTCGTATCCGGTCTTTTTACCGTACGAATCGTACAAGTGCCGTACGAACTGGCAATCACGATTCGCATGGTAAAAAGTCCATACGAACCGCCTTGGGAATTAGTCCCCACACGTCCTCGGGTCGGAAAATGTGTCCGACACGTCCTCGGACGATTTACCGTACAAACGTGAACAGTCAAGTCCGACCGAGGAATCACGATCCATCCCGTGCGTCCGATCTCACAACCGTATGGCTAAAAGACCGTCCGCACCGAACTCCAATAGCAACCATGGAGACGTCCAAACAGGTGCCCGGTACGCGCCGTACCCCCCCCTGCCCCGCATGTACGCGCCGTACCCCCCCCAGCCCCTGCATGTATGCGCCGTACCCCCCCCAGCCCCCGCATGTACGCGCCGTACCCCCCCCAGCCCCCGCATGTACGCGCCGTACCCCCCGTGTATGTACACCCGAGTACGTGTCGAACCCCCCCGTGTATGTACACCCGAGTACGTGTCGAACCCCCCGTGTATGTACACCCGAGTACGTGTCGAACCCCCCCGTGTATGTACACCCGAGTATGTGTCGAACCGTACGTGTCGAACCCCCGTGTATGTACACCCGAGTATGTGTCGAACCCCCCGTGTATGTACACCCGAGTATGTGTCGAACTGTACGTGTCGAACCCCCCCGTGTATGTACACCCGAGTACGTGTCGAACCGTACGTGTTGAACCCCCCCGTGTATGTACACCCGAGTACGTTCGAGTCGTACCCCCACCCGTGTATGTACGGTGCGTACCCCCAGCGCTACGTACTCGGGTGTACATACACGGGGGGGTTCGACACGTACTTGGGTGTACCTGCACGGGGGGGTTCGACACGTACTCGGGTGTACATACACGGGGGGGTTCGACACGTACTCGGGTGTACATACACGGGGGGGTACAGCGCGTACATGCGGGGGCTGGGGGGGGTACGGCGCGTACATGCGGGGGCTGGGGGGGGTACGGCGCGTACATGCGGGGGCTGGCGGGGGTACGGCGCGTACATGCGGGGGCTGGGGGGGGTACGGCGCTTACCGGGCCACCTACTCTGGTCGTTTCGCGCCGTACTTCGCATTTCCGGCACTTTTTGGGTGCCGTAAAAATATTACCGTCCGGACTGCTGTCGGTTCGAATCGTAATTCCTGGTTCGTGAAACGCGGCCTGAGAGCGTCCCGACGTCACGTCGGCGCCTTCCCCGGATCCCATTTGTATGTATCTTTTCGTCGGCCGGTGTTTTGTACGACTCATACGGAAATGGTGTTTCCGTGCGAATCGTGATTGTATGTTTGTAAAGTTTTACGACCGGTTACGAGTCGGACGGAAAAAAGCCTCCGTCCGACGGTTCGTACCCGGTTTTTGCCGGATCGTAATCGGCACCAAAGTGATTCTTTTTATATGCATGAAGCATTCATTTTCAACCAAACAGAATACACGGGTCTACCAATAGATAAAGGGGAATTACATTTTAAAACCATTTAAAACATGCCCATTTTTATTCAAAATATTTCTGAAGCACCAAGGTCCACTTTCTATCTTCCTGTATCTTTATGTGACCCTTCTTCCAACCTCTGATATATTGGATTTCCAAAGTAGCAATTAAAAGGAAACATCAGTCCTTATCCATGCGTCAGCATTTGACCAATAAAAGTGTGATTTTGGACAAATTACTTTATCATGGTCAGCCTCAAATTGTAAATGTGTGAAATGTGAAAATCATATTCAAAGAGGGTCTCATTATAAGTCAGTTCACACTGTACCCCCGAGGTATAAAAATCCAGCAGTGGGACAGTGTTTCTTCACCTGAAATTACTTGGTAGTAGAATACCAGACCCAAATTTAACAAGTGGTCTGTCGCACAAGGTACCCCACCTGCTGGTCTAAAACTCTAGGTGGTCTGTAATGTTGCTCAGCATCCTTTCTGGTGCTATCGCTCTTACATGCTTCTCCTACCTGCTTTCCTATTCCATCCTGATTTCTGCGATCCAATCTCATCCACACCTCCCACACTGGTCTATATTCAGCTTGAGTCACTCCTGCTACAATAAAATACTTTTTCTTTAAAGTTGAATCACTGATCCTTGAAGGTAGAAATTAGCATTTTCAAATATCCGAAAAACAAACAGAAAAAAATCTAAGGGACCTGGGCCCGAGTTATGTAAAGAGGTGGGCCGGGCTCAAACAGGGACAGTGCACCTTGTTGCGATGAAAGTGCTGTGCCCAGGGCAGCTGTGAGCGTACGCTCCCAGGGGGACAGCGCGTTCAGTGAAATTCAGGTCAGCTGCCTTAAAGCCACTCTGTGTTTATATATGCAGGCAACAACCTGCCTGCAATTTACAGAGGGGTTAGAGATCCCCCTGGCAGGTGTAGAGAGTGACTGCACCTGGCTGCAGGGGGTTGTGTTGGGGGGTCTAAGGGACCCCTATTTGCCCCTCTAGAGGACTGCCTAAAGGAAGCACACACTGACAGTGCAACACCTTTTTGTGGCACACAGTGAATGAGCCTCCTAAGGGTCTGTTTATGTCTGTATCCACATCTACAATATGGCATGAGCGCAGAGTCAAAGAGACTGGGGGTGTGGCAAGGGGCCACACCCCCCATTCAAATGATGGAGCACCCTCTTATGATAGCACTGGTGCTGTGTGTGTCTGCGCTATCAGTCTTTACAGAAGGGGCCTCACAATAATCTGCAGCCCCTTCCGTAAAATCATGATGCCCCCAAAGCACACAAAGCAGGCACACTCACATGTGTGTCCCTAGGGCACAATGCAAATATGGCCTTAGGTACCTTCAAAGTGTCCTGTTGACTTTTGTGCCTTCCTCTCATCTAGCAACCCATTTTGATGTAGCTATGCATTGCACAAGCTACAGGCCTGAGTCTGCATGCATGAGTTTCTCCGGAGCAGGAGTAAGTTTCTTAAACTTCTATTCTGGTAAAGAAGACATTGGACTTTTCTAGACCTCACATACATACGTATTGATTGATAGTCACCTAGAAATGGTTACCACCAGTATGAATCATTATGTCAAAGATCAGTAGAGGCTTAATATGGCAACATATATTGGGTTGCAGCCGCGGTTGGTAGTGGGAGTAGCTGCCGGGAGGTGACGTGGGGAGGGGAAGGGGCAGGGTGGGGGGGTAGAAAACTATGGATTACGGAGGTTTACAGGTAAGTAAACATATAAATAAATAAAACGAATTTCGTTGCGCGCACTGCATCCCCTAATGCGATGCAGTGCACGCAACGAAATTTGTTTTATTTTTTTATATGTGTATTTACCTGTAAACCTCCGTAATCCATAGTTTACTACCCCCCACCCTGCCCCTCCCTCTCCCCACGTCACCACCCGGCAGCTACTCCCACTACCAACAGCGGCTGTTGGGTTGCTGCTATCGTGTACATGGTGATATCTTTGCCTTAGACGTCCGGTTTTAGGAACAAATGCATCTCACAGATTAGTTGTACCAAGAGGCAAAGCACAGGGGGGCAGATCTACAAGAAAGTGCGCAGCGCGGACCTGCAAACCCTTTGGCTGCACCACGCTGCGGCACTTTCAGAGCACAGGAATGCGACATATCTACAATGATATGTTGCATTCCGGAGGTCTCCCATGCGCTGGCGCACAAACAGCTGCCATGCACTGGCGCAGGCATCCTTGCACCTGAGTCATGGGGAGATTGTTTTTGTGCAGGAAGGGGCACCTTCCTGCACAAAAACAGTGACTACAGGCATTTTTCTCTTTCAATGTGTGCTGTAGAATGCAGCACGCATTGAAAAAGGGAAAAACAAGGAGAAATAAAAAAAATTCTCCTCGTTGCACCTGGCTACGCCACTCTTAGGGTGGCGTAGCAAACTGATGCATTTCCAGGTTTACGATTTCTCGTAAGTCTGGAAATGTGTCTGGTTCCATTGGTGTTGCATGAGAACACCCACAGCAACACCCATAGAACGCCCCTTTCATGCAAAGTGCTGCGTGTAAAGGGATCATATTTACAAGGACAGGAAAAGCCACGCAGGGTGGGTTTTCCTGTCCTTGTAAATTTGGGGCAAAAAAATGAGCTGCCAGTGCGTCACAAAAAGTGATGCACTGGCGGCGCAAGGGGCTTGTAAATTGCACCTTTGTATCTGCAAATCCTACAACTAAACTTTACAAGAGTCTAGGGGCCATATGTAGGGAGCATCACATTTACCGATTCATAAATACCGAATTTTACCGATTCGGTATTCATGAATCGGTAAATGTGATGTAGGTAATCATTCGGTAAATTTTAACGAATCGGAAAAATTCGGTAATTATGAATCGGTATTTACTGATTCGGTAATGAGGCATACCTTCCCATTGATTCCTATGGGTCTGGAGGCCCATAGGAATCAATGGGAAGGTATGCCTCATTACCGATTCGGTAAATACCGATTCGGTAATGGGGGGAGCATATTCAAGGGTGGCAGGGTGTCACATTGACACCCTGTTGCACCCCTGAATCTTGCATGTGTGCACATGTGGCGCACATACATGCCCTAAGGGCATGTATGTCTGCCACATGGCACTCTTAAATCTGCAAAATATTACTTTTTGCAAGGTATTCGTTATTTATCACCAACCTGTATTTGGTGGTAAATAACGAATTTCTATTACTAATTGTCACTCTTTAAAGTGCTCCCTACATCTGATTTCAGGATTCGGTATTTACCAAATCGGTATTTTACCGATTTCTTAATTTCCGATTCGGTAAAACCAGAAATCAGCCCCCTACATCGTAAATGCCTAAATACCGGTCGGTAACGGGATATTTACCGAATTTCGGCCGTTACCGACCGGTATTTGGCTTCCTACATGAGGCCCTAGATGTCATGAGTTATTTTAAAAGAGCTGCAAGTGTTTTATCATCCTTTCCACCCATCCAGCGTATAGCTGCAGCAGCTTTCTCAGTAAGGATTCATTGACATTTCGTTGTATCCATTAGGAGTAGAGAAACAATGTTGTATTATAACTCACAATGAAAGAAGAAGCAGGAAAAAATATAAGTGCTAGGGCTCAAAGTGTTTCGTAAGAGACAGCTTTCTGCATTGCTGAAGTTACAGAATACCAAGGCGGCCCACTCTTGACCCCACATCACACTTCTTTCTTCCACCACCCTATTCATCCTGTTTCTTTTCTCACTCCTGCATGTTCTTTTTCATCCCTGCTTTCCCCCTCACCACCTGTTTTCTTATCTTTCTCTTCCACCTTACTTCTCCCTTTCCTGCCATTCTCTCTCTTGACCTGGTTCAAAATCTGATGATGAAAGTTAAGTCTTTGACACCAAAAATGAGTCTCTATGTCCCCCTCGTAACCACTGGCTCAAATTAAGCTTTGGGAAAATCTATTTGCATCATTGTAATCGTAAATTGTACTTGTTTTGTGCTTGCTACCCTTTACTAGGCATTAAAGTGATTTGTTGTGAGTAGTATGTGACTCCGGAACCGAAGATTAGAGGTAAATAGTTATTAGATTAGTAATATGTATTTTTTTCTCCTTGTGTATTAGATGTGTTGAGAACACTGTGGCATATTCTGTAAATGTACTATGCAGCTCATCAGCAGATACTATGTCTCTTTTCTTTGGAATTAATAATTTAAAACAATTAGGTCATTAAAATTATCTCATGCAAATTTCAGCCAATAAAACTTGGCTCTGTGATCCCGTAGAGTTGTTTTGCATAGAGCCTGCCAGTAGCTCAAGATATGTAACTACCATGAATTATAAATAGCTCTTGCTCATGGCTCAGTCCAGAGACCCTGAAGGCTGAGTTTATGTCACTTGAGTAATATGGAGCAGAATAGAAATGATCATATGTCATTGGCCTTCAGATGCCCCTGTTAACTCCCTCTCAAGAGACAAACCGAATATGATGGGACCTTAAAAGTTCAGTGAGCTTTGAAAAAACATTTTTTTCTCAGAGCAGTGTTTCTGCACAAAATCCAGATAATGGCCTGATAGTGGTTTTCCACTGGAATTTATATTTTTGCTTCAACAGATGGCAAGGCAGTCATTGACTTTATCGATCACAGGGTGCCACAGCCACACCCAAGGGGGACTGTTGGTGCACTGCCCTTGGGTGTGTGTCTGTTCTTGAGTTAGTAAGATAGGGCAGCCTGTTAAGTGATCAGTTTTGAAAGAAAAACAAGTCAATATTGCTCTGAAATCAGTAGGTGGTACTAGGTAGCCAGATGGTGACTTGCGGTCGCTCCCTCATTGGTAATACATATGCTGCTTGCTGTCAATATTGCAATTCCAAGATCATCCATTTTTTGCTGCTTGTTGATAGATGTCAGGAATCTGTAGGAAAAACAAATGTTTTTTTATCTTAAACATTTATTTGGATTTTTCTATTACCCCAAAGCCACATTTCAATCTCCCCGGAGTACTGTGTATGTAATTGTGTGTATGGTGAGGGATATAAGTTGATCTCTGCTCACCACAGGTGAAGGGAAAATAGTGACGGTAGACAATCTGTTGCCTTCGGGGAGCAGTTGTATTTTCAGCAGGGGTTATATTGTTGAACTGGGTAGCAAATGGTGTATTATGTGATGTATTTTATATTACGGTACTCTAACATATTTATAAACACCACTCTGTACGGAAACCCCATGCCAGGCAATGGGAGAGGGAAGCCACCATTTTGGTGGTAGATGTGGCTGGTCTCTTGTACTGCTCAAACAGAAGATCTCAGAAAGGCTACAAGCTTCCATAAAAGTAACCTTGGCTGTTCTTGGATTGTAGCAAGGCAGCCCTTACAGGAACTGTAGAAGTTCTCTGTGTAGCAAATCCAAACAAAATGCCATTATAATTACAGACACAAAGTAGAATTAATCATTAGCACTCCTGATAGTACAATTTCTGGCAGCCACATGCCTTGTTGCCGGAAGACAAATGGGAATTAATTTGTAGCACTTTACAAAAACCCAAAAATCAAATAAAACCATTTTTCAATAGTTTTCCCAGTGAGTAACTTATTGTATCTTTCCATATGCTATTAATCTTGAACTTACCTCTTTTCTGTTTTACGATATTATTTTTACGTTACATAAAAGCATTCTGATGGCCTATTGCATTTGTCTGTCTATGCCAAATATTAATAATAAATACATTCATTAACAAATAGATAAAGATATTAACTAATGAATAAGTAAATAATAAAGAGTTAAGCAAATATAAAAAAGGAACGCACTACAATCATACACAAATATGCGCAGCTAAGAAAGTCAATGAGTTAAAAAATTCCAAAATGCCCTCCTAAATTCTGATAGCGACAATGATCTAACACTCACATTCACGTAGTTCAGTTGAAATTGGTCCTTGGATCTTGTCAAAAACTCTAAGGTTCTTTTTGGGATGGAAAAGTCAAGCAGGACCATCTTGTTGTTTCTATCTAAAAATGGTGCCATGGAGGTTGAATATGTGAAATGGGAGTCAATGCAGGACACTGGGAATTGAGTGCAAAAAGCTCAGAGCAGGACAATTGGCGCAAGGAGGCCAAATAACAGGACTAGGTCAATCAGAGCAGGCTACAGTATTTGTAACGATTTTCATGGTCATAATTGCTTTTTGGGACTCCTAACTGGGAGCGAGGGAGGAACTTATTACTTTAAAACCTATGACTGGAACGAGGACCATTGGACTCAATAATGGAATTATTCTAAGTACTTTAGTCGTTACCAAATCATCCACTTCCTAGTCTCAGTCATCACTTTATAGAGAATACCAAAACAAAACAGTTTTCCGTGGCCATACACTGAAGAGCTCTAACTGCTAAGCTCAACAACAAACTTTACAGCAAATCAACATATATTAAAGATGCTTTATGCATATTACTTTATAGAAGAATGAATATTAGATCCAAAATCAAAACTTACTGGAACTTTGCACCTGAATATGGTATGTCCAGGTGGATGTTCTGCATATTTCATTCACAGGCACTCACTGAACCTCTGCCCAAAACTTGAAATACCTCTAGTAGAGTAGAGTTACCCTATGTGCCAATTGAGGAATGTTCTACATCATATAAGTCCAAGAAATACTAGCTCTCTCCAGTAACTGAGAGTAGGATTAGAAATCTTACAACCTTTCCTTGCAGAACCACAGTCAAAAAAATGTTGTTCCTGTTCTCAAAAGAATCCTCTCTATCTTAAGGGATCAATACTCTTCTTCTAACATGTAAAGAATATAGCTTAACCTCATCAGGAGAGCCAAGAACAGGTAGAACTATTTGTTTAAAATGAAATGATGATTCAATCTTAGAGGCAAACAATTATCCTAGACATAAATTAAATGTATTAGGAAAAGGTCTGATGCATAGGGGTCCAAAGGAAAGAGATTGCAGCTCACCTAACCTTCTACCTATAGCAATAGCAATTAAAAATGCATATGTAACGATAGTACATTGGAGATGCTGAATTTGGAGTAAAGTAATATACATATGTGTGTGTGTGCCTGTGAGTGGTAAAACACATGAAGGATGTAGTGCTCTGCAGTGTGTGCCTGTTATATGCATGTGCTGGGTGTATGTGTGCCTGTGAGGGTCAGAATACATAGCTGATTTTTGGAGACCTGGTGCTGCATGGTGAAACAAGAGGAAAGGGGGTAGAGGAATCACACCAAACAGACATGTGTATTACTGCATTCCTGTAAGCTGGGTGGTACAAACTGGACAGAGAGACAGCAAGTTTCCCCAGTACACTTTAAAGGGTGCTCTTTGATTCAGAGAGATGTAAGAAGGAAGGAGCCTGGGCACATCCCAGGAAAGAGATGAGGCTGAAAGAATAGGGCTGAGGCCCCAGGCTCACCTTTTGATACACATATCACTGTGACTGATATCCAGGTGTGAACTCCTAGTCACTCCCATTGCTAGTGTTGTTGGGTTATCAGCTTTGGAGATGCTTCTGCTGTCACAGAGTGATTTCTGGATAAAAAAAGGGAAGAGGAGTGGGCACTTCAAAAGAAACAGAACCCCAACATAAACTTCAAAGACTCAGACAACAAGTCATATTTGGTATCTGGAAATGGACTATAAGTAGGGGAACCTGAGACCCCCAAAAATGTCAACTGTAAGGCAGCCCGAGCCGCATGCAAATAAATGACTGGATGCAGTTGTTGCTGCTCCGGTGCCCATTGAGGGCTCTAATCCTGCAGGTGCAGGTAAGACTGATTTAGAACCTGTCAGCACTGGGGGACTTGCATGCCAGAAAGCGCTTATGCGCTGGAACACTTTTGACTTTTCTACAGAGTCCAAGTTGTACTCCTGAGACTCGGACTAGTGGGGGCTTCACCTGAATGTTGCCTATAATGAATGGGGAATAACCACTACTGCTAGAACTAGGAGGGAGTGGGACTCGGAGAAATGCCAAGAAACACTAGGGGGCATATGTATCAAACGATTTTTTAATCGCAAACGCTGCGATTCGCAAAATAACAACGTTTGCGATTAAAAAATCGGTAATCGGGATGTATGAGCCACATCCCATCGCAAAATTAAGGAATTGCTAATTTAGCGATTTCTTAATTTTGCGTAAGCATTTAAGAAATCGCAAATTGCGATTTCTTAAATGATATGTAAAAAGCACCCAAGTTGTGCGAATTATCCTTAAGAAATCGCAAATTACCACCAACTTCCAGTTGGTGGTAATTTGCGATTTCCTTTCAAAAAGCACTTTTTTGAAATTTACCAAGTGCCACGTGGTGCTCATACATGCCCTTAGGGCATGTATGTGCGCCATATGCACACACATGCTCATTTCAGGGGTGCATCAGGGTGTCATCATGACACCCTTGCACCTTTGAAATTATTCTCAAATTGCGATTAGCAAATTGCGAATCGCTATTTGAGAATTACTTCCCATTCATTCCTATGGGTCTCCTGGCCCATAGAAATGAATGGGCAGGTATTCCTTAATTGCGATTTCGCAATTTGCTAATCGCAATTAAGGAATTTTAAGAAATCACAAAAAGTTTGCAATTTTTTTAATACATCCCGTTTTGCAATTCTCAAATAGCGATTCTTTAAAAATCGCTATTTGAGAATCGCAAATGGTGATGTTGATACATATGCCCCTAGATCCCCAACCTCAGACAAGTGTGGAACGCGTTTCTGAATGTTGTGTTTCATTTTCATGGTGGTAGCTGTAAAATAAATACTTTTTTCATAAAGTAAGTATTTGACTGGACAATCATGTATTGGTGCTGCTGCACATGTTTTGAGTTGTGCACATGTGTTCACCCTGATGTATCTACCTCCCCCTTCCCATGAGACGTCTTTCATTGCTCTACTCAGGCTGCTACAGAGAGTCAAGTGCTGAAGGGGAACTTGGCCCGGTTGCTCAGGACCCATATTAGTCGTGTCCGGTACATCAGGAGTTAAAGGTTTAAGCCCCTATGGCTGGGCCCCGTAGCTTGTGCTTACCCAGTGGCCCTCTGAGTGAGGTTTGAGAAATCAGGATGTCCCACTGTTGGACACCCAATGAGCATCATTAATTGGTAGCCAACTCACAAATACAAACAAATAGCTCTGCTGTGGCTACACAAAACAAGAGCAAAAGAACCGGTTGTTCTGAAAATAATCTATTACTCTCTCTATTATGCATTTAAAAATCAGATAATTGTAGGCACAGTTTCGGTGAAAAGAACACCGAGACACAATAAAAGGCTCAGATAAATTCAGATAATTTGGTTATTGTATTAAAGATCCAAAATCAATGCATATAAGTAGCATCATTTTAAGAAGCTCGGTCATAAGTCTTACATCTCGAAATATAAAATCACACATCTAGCCAAAGTAAATCTATTGCTAAATACAGGCATCCATAAAAGGATGGTTCCAATCGTTTGAGATTACTACCACCAACAAAGGCAGGAGGATGGTTCACAAGGGTTCACTTAGCATGGGCAAAAAGTTAAAGTCCACTAGGCTAAAGTCCATGGGCACGAGCAAGGGGAATGCAGCATAAATCAGGAAAGTTCAAGCAAGTCTGGTCTGTCACCAAATTGCTCCAAATTGTCCAGCAGCCAAGTTCATTAGTATGGGCTAAAAGGCAAGGGGCATGATAGAGAAAGTCCATTCCTACATTCTCCAGGTACAAATTAATACTTCAGCAAACTTTCCCATGCTCATCATGAGAAATGACTGTCCTTTACGCCCTCACAGTTTAGTTGACAAAAAGCTTATTTTCTTTGTTGCTCTCTATGGATATAGTCCAAAGGTCAATTTCCCACCATTCATACACAAAGAAATGCATCTTGTTGCTTAAAGAATATCCCATGAACAAGAGCAAATAAAGCAACATTTGAGGAAACCTATCAAAATCACAAGTCTATGAAATGATGCAGCCTAAGGAAAAAAGACAACTCATTTCATTTTAAAGTTAGCATTTCTTATTTAGTAAAATACATTCCTAATTAAGTTCAAGCTAATTAAGTTCAAGCTTAACAAAATGAATAAAACATATATATGAGAATTTTGGAAGGTTGTCAGGGAATGTTACACAGAAATGTTCAACGCTCATTGTGCTCTACTACCACAATTTCAAAAAATAGCAACATGTAAAGTTTTTCTAAGAATCAGTAAATGCAATTGCTTCTATAATTAAAAGATCTTTATAATGTTAGGCACTTTTACTGAAAGTTTCAGTCATATAGCATATTTCATGCATTAATTGCACCATTGTTGAGTTTGTTATGGTGCTCTACATGGAAGTCAATATAAATATTAAGTTTCATCATTACTTTTCATGACATCTTTGTGAAGAATATAAGTAATCAGTTATTAAACATCTCAAATATACTATTTGATTAATCCTATGGTTTCTACCTAGTCAAGCACACTTTTACGGTGCTGGTACTTCAATTTTTCTCCGTTTCAGTGTTGTTTTTCAACACGTGCAAAGTTCACATTTCTCTTTTTGTTGGCAAAATTGTTTGTGTCGTGTAAAACATTATCACGTTTTATGCTGCATCAGGACATCCTGGAAAGAGGTATCCCCCCACCTGAAAAAAGTAGGAATGAGGCTTTACCCCTGCTGCAGCTGAAACCTCATGTGATTTTACTGTGCTGAATTACCACCCGGTAAAATTGGGTCCAGTGTTCCCACACATGGGAATATGAGATTTGAGAACAGCAGTCCACTCTGAATCAGGAGAAGTGGAAATCCATATGGTAGTTCTGCTCCGCTTCACGCACAATCAGGGTGTATGTGTCACTTGTCTGCAATTGTAGGTGCGTGCCAGATGCTGTCTAACGTACTGTGGACATTGTGTATCAATAAAAAGATCTATGCCGTTGTGCTATCTTTTTCTCTAGTGTCCATGAGTGTTGCAATATTCCTTCATACTATTCTTATATTTATTAGAAAGAACTGATACAAAGTAAGAGTGACTTTTCGTGTAACTTCATATTATAGACACATGTTTTCAAATAAATGATCACTAGTATGAATCAGATGCATTTCTAACTCTAAAGATAGAAAAGTTCGACTGATTTTAAGAAACTATGCATTGCTTCAAATAACGTGCCTTGTTTTGCTTAGGCTTGATTTTGTTCATGTTGGATTACTTTCTGAATGACTTGCAGCGGACTAGGGTAATGACTGTCTATGTAAATGTATTTATATAGCGCCGATGACTATTACGGGTATCTCAGCACTGTACTCATTCCGCTGAAGGAACCCTTCCTGGCTTTCCGTGTGGAGTTTCTACTCTTGGGCACCCCCATGGTGAGGCCAGGCATCCCAGCGCTGTTGTGGAGATTAAGCAAGCTATTGCCCCGAGTTGCAGCGTGGGACCCAAGATTAGAATAGGCACTGAGGCGAGAATATCCGGTCCACGGAATTTATAGTCCGAGACCCTGCCGCAACGGGAATTGAACCCTGGTCTCGGACTGGTGCTCTGCATCGAGGTCTGCCGCTCTAACCATTGAGCCACACTTCTCCACCAAGAGAAAAACGCCCTAAAAGGTGTAACAAAGGTAAAGCAGTTACAGCAGGGAGGGTTAATGACAGAAGACATAGAACTACTAGTACCTTGCAGTAAAACATGAAGTTACTAACATTTAAACATGTTTGATTGTTTCATGTAAATAGTGCAAAAGAAAAAGTACACAGAACAAATTGTTTTATCCAAGTTAATGTCTGCTTTTGGCAGCTGCTTACCTCAGGGATTGTTGCACGATATAGAGTTTAGTGGTTTGCCTCATATTGGAGTCTGCTACATCTATTTTTTACTTCTTTCTGGAAATGGTATTTATTTTCACAAAACAAACTCCTCTTATTCCAGGCGTTTATTTATATTTGTATTAATGTATATATTTATTCCAATCCAGACTGGGCTGATCACAAATTTCATCAAAGAGTACTCAGTCATCGGTCCAAGGTCCATCAATTCTTTTTTAAGTTAAGGAATCACAGTTTCTACATGGGATGTTCAAAATGAGAAACAAAAGAATAGTGCTAATGCATCATTAAAACACTAATTGTTAGGCTAGGCAAAGAACTACCAGAGATCGTGTGATCATCTAAAATAGAATATAACCCTAATTTTGAATCATTCATAAAAGAGTTTAAAAGTCACTTCATCAAAGTTCACCTTCAACAATGTCTTTATCATGCGATGAAATCCTTATGTTTCCTCATTCACTATCACGTGAGACTCTAAGGCCCCTTACTATTGGCTATCCATCTTAGTTATTAGGTCTTGCATACTAGAGAGTGCATGTGCTGTTTGTTGCAAGATGTATTATTAGTTTACAGTTGGCTTAAAGTCTGCTCATTACTTGGAATTGGTTGACCTAAATGTCACTCCTATTTGCTTGCTTCGCCTTCATTAACTTATGTGGGCTTTCCTTCATCTTCTTGTGTTTGCCCCTCACCTGGAGCATGGACACATTACTGTGTCCTTACACTGCTCATTTTCTGGTGCTATATTTTTCTTTGTTTAAGCACTCCATGGGAGTAGATGTATTTTCAACCTATCTCCCTAGCGTGCTTCTCTTCCACCCTTCTCGCTCTGTGTTACTCTCTCTCTCTCTCTCTCTCTCTCTCTCCCTCTCTCTCTCTCACGAGTGCTCTCTACCCATTTACTTTCCCTCCCCACCCCACATTGCTCTCTCTCCCCCCCTTAGTTTACTTCCCTCCCCAGTCCCTCCGTGTGACTTTCATCCACACCCATGACCCTGTGTTGGTCCGCCTCATCCTCTTTGTTACTTCCCCCACCGCTGTCCTCAATGATTGCACCCCCTTCCCCTCCGCTCTCCACATCGCTATCTCACACTCATGTTTCTCCCTTCATGCTTGACTCCCTTAGTAGCTAATGATATTTGAATCTGCTTCACCAAGAAGCAAATGACCCGCACAACTTTTGTATCAACTTCACTGGGGAACTTGTAGTGCGGTTCTACATCTAAAGGAATGGCATGGGAAGAAAAGCTCCAGGCCCTACAGTCACTGCCTGGGATGTTACAGTAGAGGAGGTCAGGCGCTCAGCTTTCTTTCACTGAGATGCACAACTCCCCTCTCTGAAGCTTAACACCAGCAGTGTCCCGTCCTCCCAGAGATGCTGCAAAGTGAGTACCAAAGAGAAATAAAGACATTGTGCATTCTTCCTGCTCCATGAATTTTAGAACTCTGCAGCTTTACAACATCATACTGGTTAGTTCCTGGTTTTGGGACAGCTTTTAACTCTCTGCAGGTAAAAATCTTTTATGGACAACAGTGTTTTAAGTGGGATGAAAAAGATGGCTGGAGTCTCCAAAAGGGCAAATGACATAAGTGATTAAGGGTGTATTTAAAACATGTGAACTACAATCCTGTACTTACACAGCAAGGTGCCTGATCAGCATTGGGTCCGTCTTTGTGAATTGTCTGCTATTGTATCTGGACATATCACACAACATCAAACATACGCCTACGACAAGCCAGACCTATTCACTTCATGAGTGCTTGTTAGCAGTTTGATATAAATGGGTAACAACAATTATTTTGTTGTAAATAATAGTAAATGGTAATGACAAATGATACATGAAGGCCCATCACAATGTACATTCTGGAGAGATGGAAGGTTTTGATAATCATATAATGTGAACATTGTTCTGGCCCACTGACTCACACTTTATTCAACCTCAACTCCAGAGCTCTCTATCCTGTCCCATTGTGAACACCCTCCCACAACCACAACTCACCCAGGCACAAAAATGCAACTAACCACACGTGTACAATACAAACATTGGACCCCCAGTGGCTTAGCCTATTAGTGTCAAGACCTCTTAAGTTTGCCAATATTTAGTATTGTCAATTCCAATTACAACACAAAATGTAACTAAAACAAACCGATTTTGCAAAGGTTTACAAATTAAAAGCCTGTACTTAATTAGAATATGCAGAGTATATACAGTAACATATTGACAAAACCATTGGCAAAGCCAATAGATACCAAAGGCACGACCTATTGACTTTGCCAGTGCTTGTTTTCGTTTTCAGTTAATTAACCTCTATTTAAATCCTCGAGGCTCACTTACAAGAAGGGCATTCATGGCAGCACTAATATGTCATGCTCACCCGTTCTACAATGTTTGTTTCTGCTACTCTAGTTCGTTAAGTTACTTGTATTCTTATAGGCTCACCTGTAACAAGGTTATATGTGACTCCAGTTACATGTTCCTTTTTTCCCTTTGCTACTATGTTTACTTTTGTCACATTTGGTTACCCTAGTTATCTGGAAAGTGCTCTGTTAACATGGGGAGGGAGGGAGGGAGGAAGGAAGGAAGGAAGGAAGGAATAAAGAAGGGAGGGAGGGAGGAAGGAAGGAAGGAAGGAAGGAAGGAAGGAAGGAAGGAAGGAAGGAAGGAAGGAAGGAAGGAAGGGAGGGAGGGAGGGAGGGAGGGAGGGAGGGAGGGAGGGGGGGAGGGAGGGAGGAAGGGAGGAAGGGAG
Source organism: Triturus cristatus (assembly GCF_964204655.1). NCBI lineage: Eukaryota > Metazoa > Chordata > Amphibia > Caudata > Salamandridae > Triturus > Triturus cristatus. The sequence continues at coordinate 942,761,627 of NC_140593.1, forward strand.
GGAGGGAGGGTGGATTTGAATGTTTTTGATGGATCATCTCTTTTGAGGAAGGGTGTCATGCTGATGGTTTTTACCCCTGTGGTTATCAGAGGGTAGCTCTTGGTAGGATTTTTTTTACAAGCCATTTCAGAAGGAGGTAGCTTCTTTTGGAATGTGTTTTCCAAATGATTTATGAAACGTTTCCCACCAGTTTCGCCTGGAGTGTGGAGAAGGGCTTCATTTCCTTTGTGCTCGGTTCAATTGTAGAACAATAGGGTCTTATCTATTGGAAGGGAGGGATTGAGGGGTATGTTTTACACCAGTGAGTGGGTACAGTACATTGTGGGCACCTAAGATGGTGGGTGCCCCTTCGGGTCCTTGAGGCTGAGTGGTGCATTACACTGGTGGATGAAGCAAGATCAGTTCAAGACCATTGCAGTGGCAGGTGATGAACAATCATTCCTCAGTGGTGGGTATTCCCCTGGTACTTATGGTTGTGTAATATTGAAGGCCTTAGTGAGACTCTAAATGGAGAACCAAGAATCAAGGAAATGTATAGTATAGAACAAGAATATGACAACTAAAATATTTTCTCTCCTGATACTTTAACATACAACCATTCTCTGGTCAGACATTGAGTATGCTACTAAAGATGACTCAGGTCTACTTTTTCTTCACTTTTTGAACTAAATAATTATTTGATTGGGACGGTAGTAGTTTCTTGAAGCGATTTCCATCAGGATACATCTCCAGAGATTTACCAGACAGATGTGAAGGTCTTCAATGAAGGGAACATTAAGTTTGAAGCATTGTACCGATTTTAAAGAGACATAATTTTGTCCAATGTAGGGTTGCACTATTCTTTTTAAAATCATTACCAGACCATCTAGTGTGCTCCTTCCTAGCCTCATTTCTATGGGCTTGTAGAAAAAGGCGTAAGATCTTGGGATTATAAAACTTTTTAGGGAAATGTATTTAACTATATATATTCAGCATTTTAACTTATATTTGATATGGCAGATTTTAGTACTTATAAACTGAAACTTTGTAAGATTTTTAACTTCTTTCTATAAGAATCCAGATGAAATGGTTACCATATTTTATTTACGAGAATTGCTTTCCCTTTTAAATTTATTGTTATTTCTGTACTTTTATGATCATACCTAAGAATGATCGAATAAAGTTGAAATTGATTGAAGTTTGAAGAATGTCACTGTGTAATGGTTTGCCTAATTATTTTTCTCTTCTTAATTATGATAATTGTAAAGATGGTGCTTTAGACTTTGATTGTTTTTCTGATGAGTCAGTATCCCAAGGAATATTGAGGAATGAGGAAAATGAGAATTTCTCATGAAAGTTTTGAAGCTGGAGTGAGCGAGGTGTGCAGAACACGAGGTTGTTTTCTGGAACGCCTTTTCTAAAGCTGTAGTAATGGTGAACAATTAAGACCTCATTGAGACTTTGGAGAAGTGAGAGCACTGCTGTAAAGCAGTGGTGCTCCACCTCCACGACCTTCACAGTTCTTGCGCTTTCTTTAGAGCTGGGAGGTAAGCCAGGTTTTCACTAGCAGAGCCTCCACTGCCTCTTTTGCACTCAAAAGAAACCAAAAAGATGCATTTAGAACATTATAACACTCATAAAATATTAATAAACAATAGTAGGGTGCATGTTGTGGATAGTCCAAATTGATTGTTCTCTGAAGGAAGAGTTGACGTTGCGGTCTTCCTCAGAACCCATTCTGTAGCCTCTTTATTAAGTGGATGGAGTTGTTCAGAGTTTGTGTGTTCAATTTAGGCTCAAGAGGGCAGGATCCACGTCTGATCTTCAGCATAAGAAGTGACCATGTGAATAAATTCCGCTTGGATGTGTTGGACATATATAAAAATTGAAAATCGTGCAGGGATCAGGTGCTACTATGTCGCATCTACATTAGACACACCCATCATCAAACTTGTGTGTGTGTGTGTGTGTGTGTGTGCGCGCACGCACTTTCTGACGCATTCCCAGGTCTACCAGTAGTAGTAAATCTGGCAATGATTAAGAATCCTTGGGTGGATGTGTGCAAACACCCATGCTCCACCCATGGAATGCCTCCTTGGGGCAGAGTTACACAAGGCAGCGTCTTGCGCTGCTTGAACTACTCCTGATTTACCAAGCCATGCAGAGCCACGCAAGAAGTCTTGCGTGGCTTGGTAAATCTCATAGTAGGTTTCGAGTCGCCATGATTGCCCTTGCATGGTGCAAGGGCATTGCAAAACCCTTGATAAATATACCCCTAAACCTTTCCAAATATTCGCAGCAGTAAATGCAATATTTTTGTGAAAAATAGTCCCCCAAATATTTGTTAGCTCTGTTTTTATCAGAATGTATTTTGTTTGCTTTGGTTATCAATTCATTCTACTGGATCAACACAGTACTTATTACGTACGCTGTACACCAGAGAGGTGGAAAAATTACTTTGTCAATTTTGGGGGAGAATGTTGTCATATTTTAATTAAGAAATAGACTGAAATTTTTGGCTGAAAATTTGAACCTCAAATTTCTCTCACAGGGACAATGAACTATAATATATGGGAAAGAGGCTGGGTGGATAGTCATGCCTAATAGAGTCGTGGCCTCAGTCCAGGATAATGTTTACTTTTATGAAAATCGTGCCAGAGTTGTATATTGTAAAAATTAGACTTTTCATTTTTTGAGCATTGCCTTCTTTTTGCCTGTCCACATCATCTCTTGGCTCAGTGAAGGATCTCGCTGCCAGTTTGGCCTCAAAGTATTTCTGATGTTGCCAAACAGTCTTCACTCCCCCAACCCCATGGATATGAAAAGTCTCATGCCAGTCATACAATTTAAATAATTAAAATGTTCCCACTGAAAAATCCTCTTGGGTGCCACAAGTAGAGTTTTCAAAAGGGGCGGCAGTGGATTGGCACGGGCCCTGCTTCGCTAGGGCTGAAATTGATATTCGCAGCGTGAACTCCCTCTCTGAGCGGCCTGCCTTTGTAAGATAAGGGCTTGTTTGTGCAAGAGTACACCACTTGTAGCAAGATGTTTCATCTTTATCATTTGTACTTAATGTACTGTTATTTTCTCATCTTTGAAGGGTGAAAACAAGCCTCGGTTTGACACATTGTTTTGAATAACTTGATGTAAATGGAAACTGTTTTAGCAAACTGTTCAGCTAATGTTTCAGTAATTCAATGTAAATGGAAACTGTTTTAGTATACTATTGAGGCAATGTTTTCAATAATTCAATGGAAATGGAAACTCTTTTAGTATACTGTTGAGGCAATATTTTAACATGTTATTTCGTACTGGCTTATTGATTAGCAATGGTTAATGCACAATATTCTTTCACCGGCATGTAGAATAAGTCACGACAGACCACCCACCCAGCAGTTTCTTTGATTCCATGTTGCTACTTGGCTCAGCCTTGATTATCTTGCTGTTCTCTCATTTAGTAAATCGACATGCCATATTGCACCACTGTGAGGCAGTTTACCAGAAGGGGCAGAAATGTTATCCATGGAGTGTTGTATGTTATTTAATTTTATTACACTAGAACATGTAGAAGCAGGGGTAAACAACAGCCAGCCAGGGCAAGAATCCATATTCCAAAGGATACAAAGAGTCTCAAAGAAATTAAACATCCAAGAAGGAAGTGACTCAAACAGATGGACTCACCAAAGAACAAAAATATATTTCCACTACAGCATTTCGGCTTCTGCCTTCGTCGGGTGGTACAAGATTAAGGTGTGCAGTTTTGAATATTCTTTGTTTCCCTGTGTCAATCTTGAGTCTCGAACCTTGCAGTCAGAGGGGCAGCCCAGGAATATCTAAAGGGAAACTGCACGTTCTCACAACTATAAGAGATCAAAGTACCCAAGCACTTCCAAAAACAATCAACATAGTGTTTCCACCCTTCATATTTTTTCATAGTTCACACATTTAAATGACAAGAGCCAGATGTTTGTTGAATGAAGCTTGTATTTGAGTCAGAAAAAAGAGCCAAACAGCCGACACATGTTTCGTCACACAGGGGACTTTTTCAAGGCTAAAATAATGGTCGAGTAGTCATAATCCTGTAGGATGACGAGTATAAATCGAGCTGTGTAGTTAAAGTTAACGTAATAGGTCAATTTAGTCTTCCGAATTAAACCCAAACATCCAGCTGTTCAAAAAAGTACATCCTTAGTACTGAGGAGTGAATCCCAGATGGTCAATTAACCAGCAGGAAAGTTATCAGTCATGTAATGTTTCATTGTATATTCTAAGTTAAGGAAAGTCTCCAGCTGTCCAAATAGTATATCCTTAGTATCTAAAAGTGGATAACGGGTGATCTATCCACCAGTGAGAAAGGTATCCCGGAGAAGCAGATTTCGTCCCACTGTTGTAGATCGCCAATGGTTAATGAAAAACAGGAAAAGCCATGATAAGCCCCCTGTGTCCTGCGTATCGCACTCGTTCTTAGTCTCGAAGTACCGGAAGGAATATCTAGAGGGAGACTGCAAGTTTTCACCATTACCCAGAGCACTGGGCCCATGAAGGCTGACCTCCTAAATCTACTTGACTTACTGGGTAGTTCAACATTTAGTCAAGGCTTAGCTCAGAAGAGTTGGTGTGAGGTTAAAGTTATATTGTGCTTCAGAACACAATCACAGATACAATAAAAATGTGAATGTCCAGCGTAAAGTGAGTTTTTGCAAATGCACAAGTCTTAATAATACTTCGGGAGTGCATTGAATAGTAAAAAGAGCCCTATTCAAAGAACAAACATAAGGACAACACGTTAATAATATAGTGAGTAAAACAGCACCTGCATCACATTCCATAGTCCATTCAATCTATATAAAAGATCACCAACAACAAGGTTAACCTGAAAGAGATACATTGTTGCAATATGCAGATGTGATTTTGGAACAGGAAGGTAATTCAAAACAAGAAGTAATAATAAAAATGTGTGCAATGTAATACCTAACTGAATTAGAACATTGTGATGTAAAAGGTTACTTTGTTTCCGTGTGCCCAAACCTTTCTCTATCATGACCAGGATTTTTGGAAACACCTGAAATGTGGCAGAAACTAAAAAAGCACAGGTGCCACATCCAAACCTATGAAGCAGCTCTGCGCAATAGAAGCAAAATGTGTGGGATTTCTGCTCATTTCTCCCTTAAACGTTAGTTACTGTGGGCCCCTTAAAAAGGGGTTATCGTGCAACTTCTGCGTCCACGTGACGCTTAGTTAGCGACATCAAAGTTGGGGAATTGGGGGCCTGAACAATTTTGGTGACAAAGGTGGGCAGATGGCTGTCTGATCCAGGGGACAAATGAGGAGTCATCCCACAGTAACAAAGGCACACACTTGGACCACTCAGGCCCTTCTCAGAGTCTCTACATCTGGCTAACATGGAGGCCAATCTTGTTTTGGATGATTGTGTGAATAGACAGTCTGTGGGGTGCAAAACAATCAAAATTAATGCAGGAAGGGAGTGTGCTCATTAAGCAGAGTCAGCATTTATATCACCTATACCGGACGATTTTAATTCTTGGTGGAACCCTTCCTGGGTCTCCAGTGAGAGGAAGAGTGATATTTTAAGTACTGTTTCTGCTTCTTTGCAGAGGGGACTTCCGCACAGGCATTGTGAGTAACAGCAGGGCAGGCTACCATGGGTTCAACCGGGCCATCCGGCTTGATCCTAGCCTTCAGGAAACGGGTGGTGCTCAGCTCCACATTTTAGAAGTGCCACAGCAGGCTCCACAAAGGTTTGCATCAGTGTCAGTGTTCTTCCCCTATCTGAAGGGAAGCTGCAGCTTGTATGTTCAGTCACTTGCAGTTGGGCAGCAAACTGATACGGGTCTGAGTCAGTTCCGCTCACAAACTTGAAATCCCAAATAACCAGATTGGAATAGAGTTTCCATCCATAGAATGATTTCTGAGGAGGCATTCTTAGATATCTTCCCATAACGCACTGTGGCGACCAGTGCTAATGTCCAGCTAGTCATGATGTACTTCAAGTTGCCTGCTCTGGTTGGAAACTTTGTGTATTCACTCAGGCAAGTTCAGAACACCAAGAAATCAAGAGAGGAAAAGAGGGGAATTGGCTGCCACTGTTGTCCTCTGTGGACAGCAGCCATCTTCCTCCTTGCATAGAGCATTCATACAAATAAACCAATGTTGTCAATTTTCTAGGAGTTACCCTAGTGAAAGGTGCCCTGAAGGTGATTACAATCAATGTTCCGGCTGCATTTATTTAGATATTCACAATCATTATTGCAAAACTGAGACTTAATTTCAGAAACATCATTACAAAAAATTAAAACTATGTGCCTTAACTTACTGGTCTCAATTTGTGAGGCTACTATGCGGAAATTCCAGTGCAGTTATTCTGTCTGAAACACTGACTGTAACCAGCCGCGGTCTGTGCAGGTAAGAGCGGTGGGGCGATTGGGCCACGTGGGGGAGGATTTCGAGAGACGATGCCGATTTTCCCTCAGCATCAACCCCTGAAATCCCACCTCACGCGACCCCACCGCCCCGCCGCTGTTACCTGCACGAACCGCGGCTGACTGTAACTGTTGTGACTATTCATGACTTAGGCACAGGGTCAAATACGGTTGCCAATTGTGAGTATCTGGGTTTGGTGGAACAATGAGCAGGTCCCCATCTCATGCTATCTTAAGGACTTTGCTAAGGACCACCTTTTTTGCAGTTTGGGGGCCCCTTAAAGTCCAGGACCACACAATCTGTGCCAAAAATGGGCCAATGAGAGGGTAGCCTCAAGGCTATGAAAACAGGGCAAGAATGGTACAGCTACAGAGATAGTTGTGAATGTCAACCTTACATCTTGGATCAGGGAACCCTTAGGGTAAAATATGTCATTAACATGTGTCTGTGAGTGTTGTAATGTTTGTTGAGTCTTGTTTGGCTTCATATGGCTGATTAGGTATGGATTAAGAGGTTCAATAAGTTGTTTGGTCTTCTATGATATCTAGTAGGACAGACAGTCTTAGTTTAGCCACATGCCTTGAGCTTTGGCAGCTTATGATTCTGAATGCCTCAGATCTGTGGAGGGTAAGAGTCACCAACATAAAACTATGACTGTAGACTGTTCAATGTATACTATACTGACATCCACATAAAAGAAGGACCGGTCCATTACCTGCAGATATGTTGTTGTGAATAACTTCGCCACAAGCTTAAAACTTGGCTGTTTGTATGATCGGCGGCCTTGAGGCTTCATAGACGTGTTCTTGTCACTGGTCCCTCTTGTTTTTTAGCGCCGGGACACTCCTGGGAGTAGCCGTGCGCTTTACAAATACCCAGTAACATTAACATTAACATTAACTATTAAGTGGCGTAAAAAACTGGAGCAGACATCACTGGTAAAATGTCCTCAATGATTCTATCCATATCATGGAGGAAATCCACCGGATTATTTTGCTAGACCTGCAGCTCTTCTTCCAGTTGTAGCAAATTTAAAATCAAACATAACATGGCGTTTCAAGTAAGTATTGATCTTTCTTGCAGCGCATATCTAGTTGGGAAAGAACAGAGCGCCCTATGTCAGTGATGGATCTTCCACGGTTGTGTATGTTACGTGGGTCTTATATATTCGATTTGCACATTTTTAATTACATATATTTTCAGTCTGAGGCACTGGAAGATTCCGTGATATTCCTAGAACGCAGGAGTATTTGCATTTGACAAAACTGCGGGTAGCACCATGCACTGCAGGTTTTAAGGTCGCCACTTTACCCATAAGGCATGGCCAGAGCACCCTTAGATTATGATCATTTTCCGCCACTTTATATATTGGGGTGTAAACTTTTGGGTAGTCCCACTTTCGGCAGCTTTGTGCCTGGGGTGAAATCCCTTGACAGCAGGCTGCTGGAAGTTGTCAAGTGTTTAGATCAGCCGAGGGATCAGTCATTCTTCTGCACATTCCAATGAATGTTTAAAATGTCATTGGGGCGCCGACAGGGAGCGCCCCTTGCCTTAAAAAGGTCACAGTTCACGGGTTCAAAGGTCATGTTTGGATCAGTGCTTGAAATGGAAAAATAGAAGTGTAGGTACTCTGTGCCTGAGTACCTACCTGCTTGTTCCTGTGAAGTGCTCTCCACTTAAAAGTATTTACATTATTCTTGAGAAGTGCAGGTACTCTCCTTCTCAAAATAAAAAAAGTGCGGGTACTCAGTACCGGACAGGACCTGTCCATTTAAAGCACTGGTTGCTTTTGCTTACCTGGGCTTTCTTTAAATAAGACATAAAAAGCAAGTCAGCCAGTGACCTCCTTAGAGAGATCTTCCAATTGTCCTCTTTTGAACTTCTCGGAAGCGACGCATTGATTTGTCTGAGTGGAACCGGCTCAGTTAAGAAAACGGAAGAACAATATTTGCCTCAAGTAAGTCCCCTGACAGGGACAGCTGAAGAGCCTGGCGATGCACAGTCACCGCGCCCTCTGTTCCTAAAATGCATTATCGAAAAAGCGGTCGAAATCGTGCTAGTACCACAGAGACGACGAACCTGCGTTTGTCACTTTTAATTACCTTTTCATTTTGTTTGTTTTATTCTAGCCGTGTTTCTGTTTTTTGACAGCTTGTGACAACAGGCAACGGAAAACGGTGTGAACTATATTTAGCATTTCACGTTTAACACCGACTGCCATTTAAACATATGTTTCCTGCTTGTTCCTTGATCACTGGGGTTCTAATCACCCGGAGGGCGCGCGTGCTCAATAGACCTGTTATCACCACATCCCACTCGCGCGCCCTGCTCCCCTGCGTCATATATTTACTTTGAATTGGCCATTAAAAAATCACCAGGGTAAAAACAAAAAAAACTCTTCTGTTTCCTGTTTTTGTGCAATGACATATCCGGCAAAATTAGTGATAGATGAGCATTAAGCTTCGAGGTGCTTTTCGGAATTGTGACATTTTGTTGCTATGTCGCTACATATGCAGCCGTCTTCCTATGCCGTTGAAATCTTCAATGGCCTTTTGATCATTAATATCAAAGCCATAGCGACTAGATCAACCTTTCATCCTTCCAAAGTCGATTATATGAGAGCCATTGCTTAGGTAATACTGGCAGTAATTATCTGTAAAACGGGAAAACTGGAATATTAAAATGCATAAAAACAGGCTATTATTTAATATATTTTTTCGATGGCACCAATACCTTGCAGACTACGTCAGAGCAGGTTGCTACATAAAAACAAGCAGTAGAAAAACAATGCAAAGTATTAGTGATACATATAGGTGAGATATAGAAACTACTGGTGTAGGTTAGTGCGGCAAGGGTAAACTGGCGCATATTTAATGCCTTTCCGGGATTGTTGTGAGTTCCTATTAAGTGAATAGAAATTAATAGTGAGGATTAGCGTATAGATAGCGGAGCGTGGATATTAACTGGGTAATATAGGATGGCCCATTAAGGCTAATGGGTTAACCCTGTGTCCCTCAGAACCTGGCTATTGGTAATATAATAAACAGTTGGTTCTTTTTGAGTGGTGCAATTGCTATGCTCTGAGTAATTGATATGATACCACACATTAATTATTAATCGCTTTAAAAAAATCAATTTCGAGAGATCAAATGTATGATAAGAACACAACTAAAAAACGTAAGTTGAGAAACCAGAGTTTTACTCTTTTCCTATTCAAAAGAAGTTAAATATGACTGTCACAAGCACAATTTCATATCGGCGAAATATAGAAGGTGACTCTCGTGAAATTAGGTGAAATAGAGTGATAAAGCGAAGTCAGTGGTGAGCTATATACATGACATATACACGTGACATAAATGAATGAATTATTTTTAATATTTCTGTCCTATATCTGATTTCGTAACATGAATTAACATGGCCTAATTGTGATTTTTTAGAGTAGGGTCAAGGAGACTGTTAGGACATGAATAAAGGAAGCGTTGACGTTTCGACCCAAAGTTCAGCGCAGATTGACATGCGTCAAGGCGGGTCTTCCTCATGACTGTAGAAGCAGAAGTGGACAGCCAAGTGATTGTAGAGAAATCCGAACAGTGGATTCTAGTAATGCGTTGTACGAGAAGATCCTCAAAAATTGCGAGTGGCTGCACAGGGCGTTGACTTCTGGAGGTGGCTCTGACCAGTGCTGTGTTTAGCAATAGCTTATGATTGGAGAGATGCAGGCACTGTTGCCCATGGTAGTGAGAGAATCTGAGGAGGCGGTCATGGTGAGTGGGGGTGCCAATAATCATTGGGCACTGGGTGCCAGCTCTGCGATACGCTACTGATAGCTGAGCCTCTCATTGGAGTCCAGTAGGTGTAATGAGAGGTCTGATCTTCAGCTTCACCAAGGTTTTCGTGCAGCCAGCAGTTGGGTTCTGTCCACTCCACTCCACTCCTTTGTTTTGTTTTCCTTAGTCACTGGGCTTGATTACAGGTGGTACTAGTTGGGCGCAATAATCATTCCATCTATAGAAATCCCAAAATTGAGGCAATCATAATTAATAGGATAGAATAATGATTACATATTCAGAGTTCTTGGAGAATAACATACATATTTTTGTGCTTACGGCACCAAAATCTGCATGTTACGGTAAATACTGTACACTTTTTCCCAGTAAATACTGCCAGGTTTTATCTGCCGAAATTTGACAGAGGATAATGTCTTTGATGGGGTGAATACAACACAACTCCTAATTATGACCCCTGTGCAAACCGGGGCTTGCTTTCGGGTTGAAAAACACTGATGCGCTCATAATCAGGGCAATTTTGTTCTAGGCTCCCTGTCCTCTCTTCAAAGTTTGTAGTAATTATTCAGTTTCAAAGATGTTTCTTGGGATGTATTCACTTAAATTGCCCTCTCATTCTTCTCATGATAGCATTGAACTACCTCAGCCACTATACTTCAAAATCTCCCAGAATGTCAGGGACATTGCTATTTTGTGTCTGTTTTTTTCAAACCAAATCCCAACTTGTACATTTCTGGTGCAAAGCCTTGTCAAACTTTTTTTTTATTAGATAGGACTTTGCATCAAAATCCATAGGTGGTTGCCTGGGGATGTCCCTTTGACCCAAAGTAGCACAAAGCATTGTTTTTCATTACTTTAGGGCTGCTTTCCACAGGAAATCAAGATTTTCCCTGAAATAGAACCCCTAATTTCAAGAATTGGTGAAGATTTGCCACTTTTTATGACACTGCACTAGCTTAAAGTCTTTTTAACTGCTCCAAAGTCTCTAGATATTGGCCCATCAAGTAAGAACGACCCCTACGGCGCAAAGCTTTGAAGGCTAATGTGGCCACATTGAATTCTGGCATGATAAAACCTGGATGATTAGTTTAAATGACTAAAGAGGGTCATTAAACACTTGAGAAATACAAGTGGTACCATTATAAATGTCTATTGCGTCACAGCGACCACCAGATATGTAAGTATCTAATTGCACTTTCTATAAATGATGAAACTCATGGGGTCTACACACTGATGTTACATTAAGAAGGTTTTTAATCTGCCAGAAAACTCTTTTCGGTTCGGACCAAATTATATAGAAGCCGTGTTCTGTTCTACACTTTTTCCTGAGATATGTTTATTAAGCCCTTCTCACTAGTAGCAATCTAAATTTTACGTTTCTGCAATTCACAATAAACTCAGGAGGAGTTTTCAGAATGTCTCGTGCTACAGAAAGGTCTTCCGAGCTCCATGTGCTAAAGGCAGAAGGGACCAGTGGTTTGTCCAAAGAGCACCTATAAGTTAATATGAATGTATTCATCAGAAACCCAAACAATCACATATCACTCAATCAGGCGTTTGTAAATTGTGGCTACTCACCCGTGAGAGTCTCAAGGCGCGGAGGGGTGCGGGTCTGCTGATCCCTCTGGTTGTGGAGGTTTAAGTCAAAGAGCCAGGTCTTGAGGTCCTTCCTGAACTGGGTCAATAATGTGGAATGCCTAAGGTGGAGGGGCACGCTGACTAGCGTCAAGACACCCTCGGGTATACGTTGCGCTGTACAATTTTTTTAACATAGCATAACAGGTTGTTCCAGGACTTGGCGGTGAGGTAGGAGAAAGATCTTGCTCCGGTTCTGGTCTTGTGGATCTGTGGGAATGGAGGTCATGGCGAACTGGGCTGGTTGGAGTTGTCGGACAGGTGTGTGGAAAGCGAGCAGTGATTCAGATATTCTGATCCTGCGCCATTGAGAGCCTTGTAGGCATGTGTGAGGATCTTGAAAGCGATTCTCTTGTTGTTCGGGAGCCAGTGGATTTGTCGAGGGTGTTGTGTCATGTAGCTGCGGCGGCGGATGTTGAGGAAAAAGTAGAAATAGAAAGTGCAAAGAGTAGTCATATTTGCAGGTGCACAGCTAGCAATACAATAGTCTCAAACACACACAAGTACCTAAAGAAACTTTATCCTTCACAGACCACTTGATTTACCTTAAAACAGGGGTAGCAGTAGTAGTAGCAATAGTAGTGGTAGACATCACCTTTGAGTTCAAATTGTACACTGAAAAACCTTTAGTGCCATCACCAGGCAGAACCTGTGTAGAGTAAGTGGAGAGGTGAGATCTTCTCAGCCCTAAAAGGTGGGAAGAGCACACCCACAGCCAGTGCTTAATTTGAACCTGTGGTTCCCGGTCTCGGCGCCTGCACTTAATGGTTTTATGATAGAGGCATGCATGGCTAAACCACGTATACCTCTACCATGCAGCCGTTACCGTGAATGTTTCTAACCATGCATTCCTTTACCACGCGTGCCTTTACCACACACTTTCATGGTAAAGGCAAAAGGGTATGTGTGGCTAAGGTCGTGACCCTTCCTTCCCCGCCCTAAGCTACAGACCTCCTACCTGCCCACCTCACTCTGAGGTCAAATTACTCTGAACCCCTCCCACCCCAACACTGTCCCTAACCCTTAACATACACTACCCCAGCCCCCTTCACCCTTGTGCTGTCCCTAAAACTTCTCCAACTCATTCCACTGCCTTTAGGCTAAACCCGAAACCCCTATTTTAAAAAACGACCCCAACCCCGAGCCCTAAAAATGACCCCGCCCTCCACTAAGCACTAGAAACTACCCAGACTACCCATTCTCCTCCCTCTGCCCTGAGGCCTAAATCCCTGTCCGTTAACATGACCCCCTCACTTCCTCTTACCCTCGCGCTGTCCCTAAAACTACCCCAAAATCTTCCACTGCCTTTCGGCCTAATATCCTAACCCCTAATTAAAAAAACTACCCCGACCCTTCTCCAGCCCTGAAAACTACTCCGACCCTCCCTAGCCCTGTAATTTACCCCCGACCACCCAGCCCAGAAAACTGTCCTGACCCTCCTTCTCAGCCCTGAAAACTACCCCAACCCCCAGCCCCGAAAAGTAGCCTGACCCCCAGCCTGAAAACGACCTGACCCCCCCAGCCCTGAAAATGACCTGACCCCCCCCACACACACCCCTAGCCCTGAAAATGACCCTCAACTCAACTACACCCCAACCCATACAAAATACTCTCAACCATACAAACTACCCCCACAAAACCCAGCCCCAGGCCCGGCCCCACTTACTTCACTTAATCTTCTCTGTGTGGCATCTTCCTGCTTCCTCCGAGCTGCGGCCAGCAGCTAGACCGTGCACCACCTTAACCATGCATATCTGTGGTTAAGGCAAGCGTGGTAGCGCTTGCATAGTCTGAACACATGTGGCTCTGCCTTCGTTTGTTCCGACTGTTTCCTGCACTTAATTGTCAACAACGGCACTTACACAATGCCACTATGTGGCAAATTATGGTAACTAATTTAGAGACGACCACAACAAAAGTTGTTTGTTACCATATCTTAAAAATGACAAATACCTGCCTCCCAAGTCATTCCTATAGCTTTGGGGGCCTAGAATAGTCTGAACTGCACTTGGAGGAGTGTGACAGTTAGTAGTTGTGTTGGTACTGTAACTGGGTGTGCATGCAGGGGGAATTGAAGGTTGAACGGGGCCCCAGCACTTAGTTTTTGACAAATTAAGCACTGCCCACAGCACACCAAAATTTTCCAAGGACTGCCAACTTGGCAGTCTTTGGAATCTCTCAATATCTTATGTTCCACAGATGAATGAATGAATTTTATTGATCATGATACACAAAGTGCTTCCAAAATAAACAATTATAGGGAATTCTAAGTGGAAAGTTACACAAGTGTTGCAGATGCACTGACAGTTGAAAAACAAGGGGGCATAGTTGCAAGAAACTGGCGGAGCACAGTGTTACTCCAAAATTGGTAAGGCCGCGCTCTGACAGTTTCAAAATGCAGGGATGCGCTGCATCCACAAGAATGCGGCGAACCCCTGCATTACCCCTAGCACTGGTGGTAAAAAAGCTGCCTAGCGCCAGCACAGGTACCCTAGCGCGATTTTGCTAGGGTGCCTGCGCTGCAGTGGGAATTGTTTATGTGCAAGAAGGGACACTTTCATGCACATAAACAATCTTTACAGGTAACTTTCCCTATGTGTGCTGTAGGATGTACAGTACACCTGTGGAAAGAGCAAAATACGAGGAGAAAGAAATTATTTCTCCTCATATCACCTGCTTAAGACCAGGTATTCCCTGGCAGTATTTTTGGTGCTGCCCTATATCTTGTAAATATGGGGCAGCGTCAAAGAGCAATGGGTTTTGCGGTGGAACTCCCACTGAAACACCCATTGCACGCCCCTTTTACACTAATTGCTGTGTGAATAGGGGCATTATTTACAAGGCGGAGTTTTAACGCTACCTACCTTGTAAATAAGGCAAAGGATTTAACGCCACCAGAACGGCAAAAAAAGTGAGGTCTAGTGGCGATAAACCCTTGTAAATATGCCCCAATATCTTCATTTCTGTGAGCGCCTGAGGGGTGCTTTTGAGAATTTGCCTTGCATCTCGCTTGATGTTCCTCTTGCCCCCATTATGACGGACTTGCTTTCTGTGAAAATGAGTCACAGAAACATAATGCTAGCCAGAATCCTGCGCACAATGTTCACTTGGAACAAATTGTGAGTGCACAATGCAAATCCCATTGCCATATGAACACTTGTATCACTGGATGATTTAATCATTATTTAGCAGGGCAGCAATATTCCCTGGGTGTTTGTTTTTTTAAGGAGGGAGATGAGAAACTATCATTCTGGTGGCAGAACTATATGAAGCTAAACACGTCGGGCCAGGTTCATGTGGTGCAAAGCAGCGCACACAGCAGCATTGAACAACTTTCGAGCACTAAACTTTCTAGCAAAATGTGACCCCTGCGCTTCGCCAAAATCGCTTTGCACTGTGAAGGGTCAACCCCCGGCTAACGGATGCGAAAAGGAGGTGTCTGGGGCAGACCGGTGCAAATTCTCATCATTTTTGGCACAAACCTATAGAAACTAAAATGGCTTCGGATGTCTTTGCGCCAAAATCAAACACCAAGCGAAATCTGGTGCAAACGAGGAAATAAACTTGTTTTAATGATACCTACACGTTCACTTTACGCAAAAATACACATCTGACTGAGCTTGCCTGTAGTGTTTTCAGATGGGGCATTGTACTGAATGGTGTCCTCTGATACCAAATCTACACCCAACACACTAGGCTGCATGGCGCGAAACATCTTTTTTTTCCCACAAGTGTGACAATTGAAATGATGTCCCATGACTCTCTGAAAGTCTTGTGCAGCAAACATTTTTCTCAGTTGGGTAGTGCAGTACCGCTGTTTTTCACAAAGCACACAGATGCATGAAGAATAGTAAATCTGAGCCTTAATAACTACAGTGCTTAATTTGTAAAACAAAAAAAAAAAAAATTGGCCAGGTCTCTCTTCAGGAGGCCACTGCAGGTTGCACCATGCATTGCCCCTGCCAACACTGCTAATGATAGTAACAACACAACTACTAACCATTACACTCCTTCAAGTGTGACAGTTCAGACTATTTCAAGCCTCCAAAGGTATAAAACTGGCTTTGGCAGAAGGTAATAGTCATTTCTAATGCAAATTGAATTAACTATTGCCTGTTGTGTTGGTCTTCAAATTATTCAGACATTGCCACCTTGTGGCAGAATGTCACAAGTACCGGTGTTGACAATTAGGTGCCGGTGACGGTGCCGCGCACTGGAAACCGCTGGCCCAAATTAAGCCATCGAAACGTCACTTTTTGTGACGTTCCGTGGCGCAGAAGCCTGTGTGATATTTATCAGGCAGCACTGAGCTACTTTTTTTGGCTTAATGCTGCCTGATAAATATCAGTCCCTTTAACGCAGTGTTCTGCGTTAAAGGGGTGTGCAATGGGTGTTACTGGGGGCGTTCCCAGCAACACCCATGGCCTTTTGACACTGCACCAGATTTACGAGAAATCGTAAATCTGAGGCAGTGCCAAAAGCTTCTGCCTCCCCAGGGGAGGCGTAAGGGAGGCGCAACGGGGTGAAATATCGTTTTTTTCTCCTCGTTTTTTCCTTTTTCTATGTGTGCTGCATTCTGCAGCACCCATACAAAGAGGAAAAACCTCTTGTGATTATTTTTGTACAGAAAGGTTTCCCTTCCTGTACAAAAATATTCATCTCCGCAACGCAGGCACCCTTGCACCATGGTGCCGAGGTGCCTGCGTTGGCGCAGGTAGCCCATTGTGCGCCGGGGCAGGGGAAAAGGACAGGAATGCGCCGCATTTTATAGATACGGCGCATCCCTGCCCTTTTCTTTTGCCGTAGGGAAGCGCAGCAGGAAGGCCTGCTGCGCTTCCTTACGGCAAAACCTCATAAATCTGCCCCTCTGTGTCTATATGAAGTAGATGCAAATGGCACTTTGCGAAACTTTGCCTTCAGATGAATATTTACAGGGTCGGACGTGGGGCTTAGGAAGGGTGAGTTTGCTACAAGATAATTGGCAGTGAGGCGGAAGGGGGTGGAGCGTGCAGAACCAGGGTGCAGTGAAAGGGATAAAGAGGCACACGATGGGCAAAAGAGGTGCAGAAGTAACTCGGCAAATGAGCAGCACTAACACGAAGTGAACCAAAGACTTTTGAAAAGTGCATATCATTCATCTAATTAACATTATAAAGTGTGCCCTCTGAACTCATAAGTCTACAAAGCCTACGTGCACAGCAGTTGTCCAGGATTTGTGGTAAAAAATCACAGACCCTATTCACTGGTCAGAATAAATATGATTTAGTCGTGGATTTTCCTTGCATCTATCTTAATATTTTTTTGATTAGGTTCCCACCAACTGCTTTCTATGCAACATCTTTCAATGTTTATACTGTGGAGACCCATCTCGAACCTGAAACCTGATCATATTCTGGGTGGTGTTTGTGTGGTTCTAGAAATTAAAGTGGTAGAATAAATGATTTTCAGCAGACTTAGGATATACATATGTCACAGAAGAATGTGGACAGGGCATTGCCCTGATGGACATCAAAGTTGGGCTGAAGTTGTGAGACATAGGAAAATACTTTGTGGTCTACTGAAACCAACCAATGGGAATGTGAAATACCACCCCCTATAGTCCAGACATGATCATCTGCACTTCACTATACCCCACCACAGTGCTAATGTTAAGGCCATCATAAGATCATCTTGAGATGACAGATGTTTCATAGCAAACTATTTTCCATCGAAGGAATGTTAATTTGAATTTAAGAGTATTATATTGTTTGTCTGCTTTCATAGCCAGGACAATCGCTATCAAACCCATTTGTATTCTATTATCTGCTTTGCAAGCAATTTTACCATCGACCAAAATTATAACACGAAGCTGATTTGACTAGAACAGTCTTACTCAAATGTAGGCCTGAGTTCCCCTCCAGGGGATCTCACAGGAGAAAGTAGACCAATCACACATCGGTTTACAGCATGTCCAAGTGCTGACCCTTACATGAAAGTTTTCCTCTGATGGATTGATATTTCCATAATTCAAGAAGAATGTGGATCATCCCACTCTTCAAAATGTGTAGTGTAAGCTCTCTTGAAGCATCATTCATTATTTTCAGTCCAGCAGTCTGTGTGTTTTTATGCAGTTGCACTGAATAAAGTGCATACATGTATCCGAGTCAGTACTGCAAAGCTCAGACACAAAGAGCAGTGGTTGCCTCTGTTTCAGAGCTGTGCTGTCTGCAGCTCGTGTACCGAATTATAGAAATCCGAGTTAAATTTATGTGATTTAGACAGTGCCAGCGCATACAAACAGGAGCACAACTGGGCTATGCGTGAGCATAAACGACCATGGTACCGCCCAGTTATGGAAAATTGTTCATTTTGAGTGTACCAATGTTATCCCCTAATAAAAAAAATATAGGAATTATACACAAAAAATTAGCAAGCTAGAGGACTATTTCATTTTTGTGTCTCCTTTTTTATGCCACTTAAGTAGCTGCTAAATCGCATTATGATGAAAGCACTTCGTGGCAGGTTTTCAAGCTGTTTATTAACCACTTTCCTCCATCCATTCCATCGTGTTTATTGATTGACTTGGTAGTTGCGTTCCCCCATTAATCCGAAATCAATTATTTCATCCTACGTATTAACTTATTCTTTTTAGGTCAGAAATTCGATTTGAATGTGTTATTTGAAATGTTAATGTGTTTCAGGCATTACTCTTGTGTGGTTGTTATTTTGTTATGATTGGATGATGGGATTTTCTGGTCAGTATGTTCTCTTGGTAGCTCGCCGCCAGGCAGTCAGTGTTTCTAAAACAGAACAGGGGCAACCCTCCTCAATATAGACCAGGGCATTAAACAATCTCAGAAGAACGCCGGTCCTTTTTAGGACTGCGTATGGATACACAATGCAGAAACAAGCCCAGTGGCAGAATACAATAGGACGGTTCAAGGATGCAATAGGGAAAAGAAGCAGGCGTACATTGGTTGTGTTGAAAAGTCAGAGTGGCACGGTCCCTTGTTCATTGTCTTACTGGCTGTGCATAGTGTAAAAGCCACCGTTTAATGTCACAATCATTTTCAGGGTTTCCAGGATAACAAATTAATGCAGTCCCATTTCTCTAAAAGGAGGCCATTTACTAACCCTAAAAATCTGAGTTAGTGCATGGGCTGCAGACAGCAAAGCTCAGAATCACAGGGTGATAATTGCCTCTTAGTGTTTCTGAGCTCTGCTGTCAGCAGATCAGTAAAAAACGAAAAGATTTTTTGAGTTAATGTATGCACTGTAGACACAAAAAAGAAAAACAAAGACCCCTTTTGCATCCGTGCAGTGCAGACAATGGGATCATGATAAGATCCTGGGGGGGTTCCCTTTTGCATATCTATCTATAAAAGACAAGTTCCCCACTGG
Organism: Triturus cristatus; assembly: GCF_964204655.1. Classification (NCBI taxonomy): domain Eukaryota; kingdom Metazoa; phylum Chordata; class Amphibia; order Caudata; family Salamandridae; genus Triturus; species Triturus cristatus. Next base: position 942,780,847 of record NC_140593.1, read on the forward strand.
TATGGACAGCTTTTCCTTGGATGGTTCTTTCCCATTAATATTTTAACCCAGAGAATTGCCAGAACATACACATGGATCAGAAGCCAGACATTTGTTTCAAACTCGTTTAGCTCTGAGAGAGCCTGTAAATAACAGCTTCTTCATTGGGAAACAGAACCAATGTGGGAACATGCATCGCAGTGAGGCACTCAACTGCCCCACTGGTACTGTTGCAAAGTATGCAAGCAGGCAATATCACAGCGTGAGGGTTACTCCCACAGTGGAAGCCTTCTTCTTCCTACACGCATCGGAAGACCATGACTGTCTCCCAGCAAAGACAACAAATATCCAAGACCACATGGACTGATACTGCTGCAAAGTATGCAAGCAGGCAATATCACAGAGTGAGAGTTACACACACAGTGGAAGCCTTCTTCTTCCTACACGCATCGGAAGACCATGATTGTCTCCCAGCAAAGACAAGAAATATCCAAGACCACATGGACTGGTACTGCTGCAAAGTATGCAAGCAGGTAATATCACGGAGTGAGAGTTACACCCACAGTGGAAGCCTTCTTCTCCCTACACGCATCGGAAGACCATGACTGTCTCCCAGCAAAGACAACAAATATCCAAGACCACATGGACTGGTACTGCTGCAAAGTATGCAAGCAGGCAATATCACAGAGTGAGGGTTACTCCCACAGTGGAAGCCTTCTTCTTCCTACACGCATTGGAAGACCATGATTGTCTCCCAGCAAAGACAAGAAATATCCAAGACCACATGGACTGGTACTGCTGCAAAGTATGCAAGCAGGCAATATCACAGAGTGAGAGTTACTCCCACAGTGGAAGCCTTCTTCTTCCTACACGCATCGGAAGACCATGATTGTCTCCCAGCAAAGACAAGAAATATCCAAGACCACATGGACTGGTACTGTTGCAAAGTATGCAAGCAGGCAATATCACAGCGTGAGGGTTACACCCACAGTGGAAGCCTTCTTCTTCCTACACACATTGGAAGACCATGATTGTCTCGCAGCAAAGACAAGAAATATCCAAGACCACATGGACTGGTACTGCTGCAAAGTATGCAAGCAGGCAATATCACAGAGTGAGAGTTACACACACAGTGGAAGCCTTCTTCTTCCTACACGCATTGGAAGAGCATGATTGTCTCCCAGCAAAGACAAGAAATATCCAAGACCACATGGACTGGTACTGCTGCAAAGTATGCAAGGAGGGAATATCTCAGAGTGAGAGTTACACCCACAGTGGAAGCCTTCTTCTCCCTACACGCATCGGAAGACCATGACTGTCTCCCAGCAAAGACAAGAAATATCCAAGACCACATGGACTGGTACTGCTGCAAAGTATGCAAGCAGGCAATATCACAGAGTGAGAGTTACACACACAGTGGAAGCCTTCCTCTCCCTACAAGCATCAGAAGACCATGATTGGCTCCCAGCAAAGACAAGAAATATCCAAGACCACATGGACTGGTACTGCTGCAAAGTATGCAAGCAGGCAATATCACAGAGTGAGGGTTACACCCACAGTGGAAGCCTTCTTCTCCCTACACGCATCGGAAGACCATGATTGTCTCCTAGCAAAGACAAGAAATATCCAAGACCACATGGACTGGTACTGTTGCAAAGTATGCAAGCAGGCAATATCACAGAGTGAGGGTTACTCCCACAGTGGAAGCCTTCCTCTCCCTACAAGCATCGGGACACCATGATTGGCTCCCAGCAAAGACAAGAAATATTCAAGACCACATGGACTGGTACTGTTGCAAAGTATGCAAGCAGGCAATATCTCAGAGTGAGAGTTACACACACAGTGAAAGCCTTCCTCTCCCTACAAGCATCGGAAGACCATGATTGGCTCCCAGCAAAGACAAGAAATATCCAAGACCACATGCACTTGTACTGCTACAAAGTATGCAAGCAGGCAATATCACAGAGTGAGAGTTACACCCACAGTGGAAGCCTTCTTCTCCCTACACGCATCGGAAGACCATGATTGTCTCCCAGCAAAGACAAGAAATATCCAAGGCCACATGGACTGGTACTGTTGCAAAGTATGTAAGCAGGCAATATCTCAGAGTGAGAGTTACACACACAGTGGAAGCCTTCCTCTCCCTACAAGCATCGGGAGACCATGCTTGGCTCCCAGCAAAGACAAGAAATATCCAAGACCACATGCACTGGTACTGCTGCAAAGTATGCAAGCAGGCAATATCACAGAGTGAGAGTTACACCCACAGTGGAAGCCTTCTTCTCCCTACACGCATCGGAACACCATGATTGGCTCCCAGCAAAGACAAGAAATATCCAAGACTACATGGACTGGTACTGTTGCAAAGTATGCAAGCAGGCAATATCACAGCGTGAGGGTTACACACACAGTGGAAGCCTTCTTCTCCCTACACGCATCGGAAGACCATGATTGTCTCTCAGCAAAGACAAGAAATAGCCAAGACCACATGCACTGGTACTGCTGCAAAGTATGCAAGCAGGCAATATCTCAGAGTGAGAGTTACACCCACAGTGGAAGCCTTCTTCTCCCTACACGCATCGGAAGACCATTACTGTCTCCCAGCAAAGACAAGAAATATCCAAGACCACATGGACTGGTACTGCTGCAAAGTATGCAAGCAGGCAATATCACAGAATGAGAGTTACACCCACAGTGGAAGCCTTCTTCTCCCTACACGTATCGGAAGACCATGACTGTCTCCCAGCAAAGACAACAAATATCCAAGACCACATGGACTGATACTGTTGCAAAGTATGCAAGCAGGCAATATCACAGAGTGAGGGTTACATCCACAGTGGAAGCCTTCTTCTCTCTACACACATCGGAAGACCATGATTGTCTCCCAGCAAAGACAAAAAATATCCAAGACCACATGGACTGGTACTGTTGCAAAGTATGCAAGCAGGCAATATCACAGAGTGAGAGTTACACACACAGTGGAAGCCTTCTTCTCCCCACACGCATCGGAAGACCATGATTGTCTCTCAGCAAAGACAAGAAATATCCAAGACCACATGCACTGGGACTGCTGCAAAGTATGCAAGCAGGCAATATCACAGAGTGAGCGTTACACCCACAGTGGATGCCTTCTTCTCCCTGCACGCATCGGAAGACCATGACTGTCTCCCAGCAAAGACAACAAATATCCAAGACCACATGGACTGATACTGTTGCAAAGTATGCAAGCAGGCAATATCACAGAGTGAGAGTTACACACACAGTGGAAGCCTTCCTCTCCCTACAAGCATCGGGAGACCATGATTGGCTCCCAGCAAAGACAAGAAATATCCAAGACCACATGGACTGGTACTGTTGCAAAGTATGCAAGCAGGCAATATCACAGAGTGAGAGTTACACACACAGTGGAAGCCTTCTTCTCCCTACACGCATCGGAAGACCATGATTGTCTCCCAGCAAAGACAAGAAATACCCAAGACCACATGGACTGGTACTGTTGCAAAGTATGCAAGCAGGCAATATCACAGAGTTAGAGTTACACACACAGTGGAAGCCTTCTTCTCCCTACACTCATCGGAAGACCATGATTGGCTCCCAGCAAAGACAAGAAATATCCAAGACCACATGGACTTGTACTGTTTCAAAGTATGCAAGCAGGCAATATCACAGCGTGAGGGTTACACACACAGTGGAAGTCTCCTTCTCCGTACACGCATTGGAAGACCATGATTGTCTCTCAGCAAAGACAAGAAATATCCAAGACCACATGCACTGGTACTGCTGCAAAGTATGCAAGCAGACAATATCACAGAGTGAGGGTTACACACACAGTGGAAGCCTTCTACTCCCTACACGCATCGGAAGACCATGATTGTCTCTCAGCAAAGACAAGAAATATCCAAGACCACATGCACTGGTACTGCTGCAAAGTATGCAAGCAGGCAATATCACAGAGTGAGAGTTACACACACAGTGGAAGCCTTCCTCTCCCTACAAGCATCGGGAGACCATGCTTGGCTCCCAGCAAAGACAAGAAATATCCAAGACCACATGGACTGGTACTGCTGCAAAGTATGCAAGCAGGCAATATCACAGAGTGAGAGTTACACCCACAGTGGAAGCCTTCTTCTCCCTACACGCATCGGAAGACCATGATTGTCTCCCAGCAAAGACAAGAAATATCCAAGACCACACGGACTGGTACTGTTGCAAAGTATGCAAGCAGGCAATATCACAGAGTGAGAGTTACACACACAGTGGAAGACTTCCTCTCCCTACAAGCATCAGAAGATCGATATTGTCTCCCAGCAAAGACAAGAAATATCCAAGACCACACGGACTGGTACTGTTGCAAAGTATGCAAGCAGGCAATATCACAGAGTGAGAGTTACACCCACAGTGGAAGCCTTCTTTTCTCTACACGCATCGGAAGACCATGATTGTCTCCCAGCAAAGACAAGCAATATCCAAGACCACATGCACTGGTACTGTTGCAAAGTATGCAAGCAGGCAATATCACAGTGGAAGCCTTCTTCTCCCTACATGCATCGGAAGACCATGATTGTCTCCCAGCAAAGACAAGCAATATCCAAGACTACATGGACTGGTACTGTTGCAAAGTATGCAAGCAGGCAATATCACAGCGTGAGGGTTACACACACAGTGGAAGCCTTCTTCTCCCTACACGCATCGGAAGACCATGATTGTCTCTCAGCAAAGACAAGAACTATCCAAGACCACATGCACTGGTACTGCTGCAAAGTATGCAAGCAGGCAATATCACAGAGTGAGGGTTACACACACAGTGGAAGCCTTCTTCTCCCTACACGCATCGGAAGACCATGATTGTCTCTCAGCAAATACAAGAAATATCCAAGACCACATGCACTGGTACTGCTGCAAAGTATGCAAGCAGGCAATATCACAGAGTGAGAGTTACACACACAGTGGAAGCCTTCCTACAAGCATCGGGAGACCATGCTTGGCTCCCAGCAAAGACAAGAAATATCCAAGACCACATGGACTGGTACTGCTGCAAAGTATGCAAGCAGGCAATATCACAGAGTGAGAGTTACACCCACAGTGGAAGCCTTCTTCTCCCTACACGCATCGGAAGACCATGATTGTCTCCCAGCAAAGACAAGAAATTTCCAAGACCACACGGACTGGTACTGTTGCAAAGTATGCAAGCAGGCAATATCACAGAGTGAGAGTTACACACACAGTGGAAGCCTTCCTCTCCCTACAAGCATCGGAAGACCATGATTGTCTCCCAGCAAAGACAAGAAATATCCAAGACCACACGGACTGGTACTGTTGCAAAGTATGCAAGCAGGCAATATCACAGAGTGAGAGTTACACACACAGTGGAAGCCTTCCTCTCCCTACAAGCATCAGAAGATCAAGATTGTCTCCCAGCAAAGACAAGAAATATCCAAGACCACACGGACTGGTACTGTTGCAAAGTATGCAAGCAGGCAATATCACAGAGTGAGAGTTACACACACAGTGGAAGCCTTCTTCTCCCTACACGCATCGGAAGACCATGATTGTCTCCCAGCAAAGACAAGAAATATCCAAGACCACACGGACTGGTACTGTTGCAAAGTATGCAAGCAGGCAATATCACAGAGTGAGAGTTACACACACAGTGGAAGCCTTCCTCTCCCTACAAGCATCGGAAGACCATGATTGTCTCCCAGCAAAGACAAGAAATATCCAAGACCACACGGACTGGTACTGTTGCAAAGTATGCAAGCAGGCAATATCACAGAGTGAGAGTTACACACACAGTGGAAGCCTTCCTCTCCCTACAAGCATCAGAAGACCATGATTGGCTCCCAGCAAAGACAAGAAATATCCAAGACCACATGGACTGGTACTGCTGCAAAGTATGCAAGCAGGCAATATCACAGAGTGAGGGTTACACCCACAGTGGAAGCCTTCTTCTCCCTACACGCATCGGAAGACCATGATTGTCTCCCAGCAAAGACAAGAAATATCCAAGACCACACGGACTGGTACTGTTGCAAAGTATGCAAGCAGGCAATATCACAGAGTGAGAGTTACACACACAGTGGAAGCCTTCTTCTCCCTACACGCATCGGAAGACCATGATTGTCTCCCAGCAAAGACAAGAAATATCCAAGACCACACGGACTGGTACTGTTGCAAAGTATGCAAGCAGGCAATATCACAGAGTGAGAGTTACACACACAGTGGAAGCCTTCCTCTCCCTACAAGCATCGGAAGACCATGATTGTCTCCCAGCAAAGACAAGAAATATCCAAGACCACACGGACTGGTACTGTTGCAAAGTATGCAAGCAGGCAATATCACAGAGTGAGAGTTACACACACAGTGGAAGCCTTCCTCTCCCTACAAGCATCAGAAGACCATGATTGGCTCCCAGCAAAGACAAGAAATATCCAAGACCACATGGACTGGTACTGCTGCAAAGTATGCAAGCAGGCAATATCACAGAGTGAGGGTTACACCCACAGTGGAAGCCTTCTTCTCCCTACACGCATCGGAAGACCATGATTGTCTCCCAGCAAAGACAAGAAATATCCAAGACCACACGGACTGGTACTGTTGCAAAGTATGCAAGCAGGCAATATCACAGAGTGAGAGTTACACACACAGTGGAAGCCTTCCTCTCCCTACAAGCATCAGAAGATCAAAATTGTCTCCCAGCAAAGACAAGATTTAATATGCAGGACCACATGGAATTCAGAAAGTTCATGAAGACTTAGATCTTTCCAAGATAATCCCACAACAACCAAACAGAACCACGAATTTCATTGTTCGCGCTGCATTGCCAAATGCGATGCAGCACGCGCAACAAAATTCGGGTTATTCATGTATTTGTTTACTTACCTCCGTTAGGCCTATTTCCATAGTTTACTACCCCCACTCTGCTCCACCCCCGCCCTGCCTCAACTCCCTGCAGCACTCCCACCACCGGCCGCTACTGGATACAACTACCACTCTGATCCTCATGAACACTGGAACACTGCCCACAAAGACCACATCAGAGGCACGCACACTTCCATCAAAGCATACACATGGAGTAACACCTCGTCTGGGTATGAGGGGTACTATAGACACATTTAAAATACAACACCATACAGAAATATTAATGTGTTAGCCCCAGTTTGGTACTGAGACAACACTGCTCCTTCAAATGCTAGATGATTTGCAGCATTTTTCTGGTTTTGATAAGCTAACTGGATAGATATGAGAGTGAACATTTAAAAAAATATCTCTGTTCAGCATACCGGACTTGTGCTGAAGAGCCTTCAACACAAATCCATGAGTTGAACATTTTGACATCTATTTCACTGACACAGTGAACACTTAAGCACAGAAAATCCCTTCCATCTGTGAGCCATTTTATATAAATGGTACATATTATTAGAATTATCAGTGTTGAACTTTTACTCCGAATACTGGCTTCCCAGGGGCAAAGGCAATTATTCAATGACATTTCCAATGAATTTTTTTTCCGCTCACAAACCATTCAAAATCTTGTTTTTGCATCGGTCGCGCCAAGAAAATGTCACCTTTGCCCTGGACAGGCAGTAAAAATTGCAATGCAAAATTAAACTCCTATCAGAAAGATTTAGCAAGAAATATTAATAATCATATTTGCATCTAGGGCTTCATAACGTATTACTGAAGCTTCAAAGCGCTGTAAATAAAATACAGTAATATTACCCACTCAAATCATGTCTCTCAAAGTACCGATTCAGAAGAATGGAAGGCTGAGTTTGCCTCGTCCATATCCGACTTCGTGGTCTTCAGGTCACTGAAGCTAGCAGCAGGGAGTGTAAAGTCACTGAGGGGCTTATTTATGAGCCCCTTAAGACACATTTGCGCTGCCGTTGTGTCACTTTTCATGATGCAGCTTTGGCCTAAACAATGTGCCACGTTGCACCATATTTACAAGGTGACGCATCTAGGCAGATGCGTCATCTTGTAAAGCCCTGCGCCACATTATACCTGCATCAGGTATAATGTATGCAGGGTGGGTATTCCCACGCAACAAAGCCTCAAAGGAGTGGTCCAATGAAATCTCTCAGATTTCACTGCGCCACTTCTAGGATGCCACTGCGTCAAAACCTTACGCCTGCCTCATAGCAGGTGTAAGGGCGATGCAGTGCTATGTGTGTGGGCCTGCCTCATGCATTGCTGGAGTTGCGCCATGCTTGCGACACAACTCTTGCAATGCATGACTTTTGCGATTACAGATACATCAGTATTCCTGGCATATCTCTCACTCCTTACGTCATGGAATGTTGTACAGTAAATACGGCGCATCCATCGTGTCGCAAGGAGGGCGCAGTGAAAACTGTTGCATCGCTGTTTTCACCCAGCAGTGCAACAGTTTTAATAAATTAGCCCCTGAATCTTCTGCATTATTCCTTTAGATATAACTTAATACAGCCGAAAGAAATGACAATAATACACACTTCACAAAAATAGTTTTTATTTAAAGAGCCATTTAATTCTATTAATCAGATCCCCATTATGATGTTGCTCGACCCATTTATCGGTGTCAGGAGCCATATCTATCCTGGGAGTGTCTCATGGTCGGACTGGGACCGAAAATAGGCCCAGGTGCCAAAATAAAAATGCCCCCTACAAGTGAATTAAATTCCTAAAAAAGTGTCCTGTGTTTGCAAATTTGGGCAGTAGTGACTTATAAAGACAATCTGTTTAAGTGTCTTGCCAGGTATGGAAAAATGCATGGATGTGTAGTTGCTACACCCAATATTTGTTTTAATATCAGCGAAATCAACAGTAAAAAAAAGCCCAGCAGGCCACAAATAAAAACGACCCACACACAGACCTGTCAGCTCGAGGGCACTGCCTGACTTCTCTATAGGCCAGTCCAACCCTGGAGGGTTTCAGGCGCCATTTTACCTTACCCAGCCCCACCCCCACTGCAGCAGAACTGTGAAAGAAACAAAACCTCCCCAAAGTCCTTATCTTGGGCAAGCAGACGCTGATTTGCATAGCTTTCTACCTTTCCCTGCAACACAGTTCTACCACCGGCCATTTTATCAAATGTGCTCCTGTTTTCATTATTTCAGATGTGTCTGAATTTGAAAAGAATCTCCCGGAAGTACAGATTCGCCTTCAGACACAAATAACCTCATTTGGGCTCCTTTGATGGCAATTCGCTTGAGAAAGAGCCCCACATGCCTCTGCTTTCAGATTAATGTAAAGAGCTGCCATGCTTCTATTTAATCGACGGCCCAGTCGGGCGGTGTAAGATGTGCCTGTGTTTTTTTGCTGTCTTCCCCGAGCCGCAGGACAGTGTGTCAAAATTCATACTCATCATAGTTAATTGCAACGCTATTGTAATCTTTGTCTTCAGGAGGTGTGTGTGCTGACGAGTGGAGAACCTCAACCACAGAGCTATCGTTCAATATGACACTCTTACAAAACTTTACAAACTTATCAACAGTATTCAGAAAATTATGGGCCACATGCATCGAGCATTTTTGTGTTCACAAATGGCCCGATTAGCAGAATCGATCGGCCAGTTTGTAAACGCAAAAAATGCTTTTCACGTGTATCAAACTCTATTTTGCGATTCCGTAACCTGTCACCGATTCGCAAAATGGGTTTGCGATTCGCTTTTTGGAAGGGGTGTGTTTAGGGCATCCCTTCTAAATAGCGAATCCTTATGGTATGTATGAATATTTGTGACCGCGAGTGCAGTCGCAAAACATTCACATTTTGCCACCTGCTTTAAGTAGGTTGTAACCCATTCCCAAATGGGAAGAGGTCCCCAAGGGACCCCTTCCCTTTTGGAAATGGCAATGAAAAAGATTTTTTTAGAGCAGGCAATGGTCTCATGGAAAATACATTTTTTCTTTTTTTTTAAACGCAACCCATTTTCCTTTATGGAAAACAGGCTGCATTAAAAAAGAAGATTGCTTGATTTTAAATCAATCACGTACATGGTGGTCTGCTGACCCCAGCAGGCCACTGTCCCCGTGAATTTAGCGATTCCTAGGGGTCCCAAATTGCGATTTACCTGAGGTAGGTCGATTTGCGACCCACTAGGAATCGCTATATGAAACTCATGGAGTTTTATAAATTGGAAATAGCAATTACCTAATTACGATTCTCAGAAAATCGCAATTAGGTTATCGCTATTTCCAAATTTGATACATGTGGCCCTATATCAGCAGGTAACAATGGTAACAGAAATGCCGGCTAGGGGTACTGCTCTGCCTAGGGGTGTGCGAAGTTCACGTAATTTCGTTTTGCCTAATTATGTTAAAATCCCCCAAAAGTACGCAAAATTGCTCCACATTTTTTAATTTGAAACAATTTTCCCGTAAGGATGTATTTTGCATTAAAAATATAGCGTAAATAAAAAACTGATAACGAAAATACTGATAACACATTCTGGTTCCTATTTCCGTGCCACCGCCGTAAAATTTAGATGGAAAGATGACAAAATTGCACCACATGGCAGGAAATTTGTGTAATATGGATAACGTGAAATTACGCGAGATTATGCTGGCATAATAAGAAACTTCACCCGATCTCTCACTGTTTTGCCCAAACAAATGAGTAGATGCGGTGTGGACCGATTCGCTGGTGACACCTTAGGCCAGTCCATCTTTTTAATCTTTAGCAACCTGTGATTTTGGTTTGCTCTTTCAGTAATGGGCTATAACATTCCACCATACAAAGTGTTATTGGCTAAAAAACATTCAAGACTGAATGCAGTTGTCACACATGACGTGGGGCTCTTGGAAGCTGTGAACATGGATGTGCCTTCCTTGTTGTGGTGGCAAGAGTGTGGCGTCAGCATGAACAATTGTACAGAGGAACACTGGCTCCTCAGCTGCCAGAAAGGAAGCCAACATGAGATTAGACTATTTCGCCCCAACATGCCATCAATTACATAGACTTCCCATAAAATAACTCATTCGCTTTAGGTCCCTCCTCATTTTCTGCATAACATTGCGCAGACAAAAAAAGCTGATCTGACTACAAAGTATTCTTACTCTCAAGAATATGATCTGCAAGAAAATCCACAACCTTACAAGAAGTCTCTTGACATTAGAAAATAAGTTGAGGAGACAAACTCTATTAAATCGATTGAGTCGCTTCCACTTGCCACAAATGCCAGTGATGCTGCAAACTGATTAACAAAAGACACACAATTGATGGACGGAATGCAGAACAAATCAAAACATTCACCCCCAGTCAAGAGATCTGGGTTAAATCCATCATTCTTTTGCTCACCATGCCACCCCAGTTTAGACCTGGCCATATGCAAATCAGTCTTGATCCTGCGCCTCATGGGAACAGTCCAGCCCGAACTGCCAAGCCAGGTCCTCCCTGGACCGGAAACAAGCATCCTAGGACCGGTTTCGGGGTTTCACCCCTCTTCAGCCAGGATAGCTTGACTCCAGTGGCATGGAGACCACAGGACCCACGTCTGGGCATACCTGCAAACCGATTAACACCGGCTGACATTTGAAAACTGATGACAATAGACATCCCTTAAAAGGATTTCATAACCAAACTCTGATCCAGTACATTAGGCATTAGTCCTTTTGACCACGCTCCGTATTTCCATGAAATGCCCAAAATGCTGAAAAACAAAACGATGATGAACGTCATGAATGGACTGTTATTTATTAAGCCACACACAGGGTTCATTGTCGTAGCGTAACCTTTCCTTTTACTTTGTTGATCTGTGTGATCGAAATAAAGTATTTGACTGACTGATTTAGCATGCTAAAAGATCTAGCTGGTAATATGGTGGTCAACACATTCCGCTAGAAGAGAGGTGTGATAAGAGTGTCATGGGTTCTAACATGAGCAAAGAAAATGGGACACCCAGATCTGTGGTTGGGCCGTGAAGACAAAAATAGTGGTGCAGTGGGCCCCTGATACCTGTGCGCCCTGGTTCCACTGCACCAGAAGAAGGAGCAGACTAATACCATCCAGAGTATAATGTGCGGCATTACACTATCAGTTTTTTCCTCCTACTGAAACTGACCAAATGCTTTAAAACCAAGTACTGCAGCAGAACATTTCAGGTATCTGATTGTCTGACTTAGCCCATTAGCTAAACCAGTGCACAGAATGTTATGGCAAAGAAACTTACCAATGGGTTTGCCAATCGCTTCTATACCGTTCTGAGATTCTTGTAAAGCGCATAGCTACCCGAAGGCCTCCCAGCGCTAGAAAGTCAATTATGAGGAAGTTGGTCAGACACAAACTAAACTCCCGGTGAAAAATTCGATCTGACAGCCTGGTGGAGGACTGAGATGATTCTGCCCCTAGGACAGCTACTTTCCCTAAGCAGTTGAACTTCTCTTGGGGGTGGAGGGGTTCTGTCATGGGTCTGGTGGCTCAGTGGACTAATGTGTCCACTGCAGGGTCCTGTGTCCAACCTCATGGTCACAGGTTCAAATCTTGGCAGGTCCACTCAGCCTTCCATCCATCTGAGGTCAATAAAATAAGTACCGTTGGGTAACAATAAACATCAGTTATTCAGTGCCAAAATACCTACAGGTGAACGTGCATTTTACAAATACATATGTTATGTTATCACTCCTTGCACTCAAAGGCGCATTGCAGGCCACTCCTTTTAACTACTTCTTTAATGCTTTACTTCCTCACTTAAGGGACGATTTTGTTTTGCAGTTCTCCACCCACAGATGAAAATTGAACAGCAGTCGTGAAACATCAGTTTGGCCATGGTGGTGTTTTACTTTATGTTTGTTCCACTTTCTTTGCTCAGTGGTGAATACATGATCCCTATGTGATAGCTGAGTGATTAGCATAACGTTTCAATGCACTTCTGTAATTTTTCAGCCATTATTTATCATTTACAGGCTGTGAAGGTAATTGCAGAGTCAGACACTGTTGTGCCTCCCTAAAATGGGGCAGATGCTTCTGCTAGGGGACTTGCACCCTCCAGCCGCAAGGAGACTTCTGTAACAAAATCCAGTATGTTACTCCATTGTAAATCAGTTTTCCCTAGAGGCCACACTAGTTTACATAAACACTATTTTTTAATACATACACACTCAATTTACTAATACTTATACACCCTCTCGAATGTAGAAAGCCTCATGAGTGTATATGTTGTCCAGTGTTGAGCTGTTTATTCCAACTGTACCTTCCAGTGAAGTGCATGAAATTCTTTAAAAATGGCCCAAACATACAAAGAATTCATGCAATGCAGTGCAAGTTGCTGCACTGCGTTGTATTAAAGAGAGAGAGTAGACCAGCGCCATATGACATACAGGTTGACGTTCTAACGTACGACAACCAACCACCTGATCGTAGCTGCCGGGCCCCTGGTAGCAGCTGGGTGTGCTTATGTCCCGCCATCTTCCTTTTCGTCCTCCCTTGTCCACTGAGCCAGACAGGCCTGCCCAAATTTGCCTCACTGAAGCCTGCCTTTTGCTAGTGGACGCCGGCCTGCCCCCCCATCCGCCAGCAGCTTTTGGTGCTGTACAACTGTGCTTCTGCCCCATACGATCCTGCAGCGTTTAGCTCATTGACAGAGCGGCACTGGCGTCTGCAGAAAGTGGACTTCCTTGGTCCCAGGGCAAACCCCAACTACAGCAATGGAGGCTATTGGCAGATGAGGTGAGGTGGGGTCAATGGGGCACTTAGTGTTCGCTGTGCCCTATGAGCGCTGATTGCTGTCCCAGTGCATTGTGGACACAGCTGGCGGGGTGTGAGAGAGTGGCACGATGATGTAGAAGGCTTTTTTGGGAGTGGTGGCCTCTTAAGCACTGGTAACAAGGCGGCAATAAGTGGGCAGGGGAAGGTGGCACGAAGACAGCCCCAGTGTGGCTCGAGGGATTCCCCACAAGCGGCTGATAGATGACCAATTTGATCTCTACAATGCGAGCTTTCCTTCAGCCTAGATTGCAGGGACTGTAGGGTGTAGTGGAGTGACACTATCAAGGAGGCCACCTACTGCTGATGTTTATTCTTGACAGAAGATAAAAAACTGGTAGAAGACTACCTCCAGAGGGATAGGGTCCTTGATATAATACACTTGGAAACCTCTTCCTGCAACTTCAGCTCAGTATATCCGGCAAGCATCAAGCGCTAATTGCTGAATTTAACAGGGCCGGTTTCTGTTCCCAGTCCGGCCCTGAGGAGGACGAATCTGCCTTTAAAAGAGAAGATGCTCAGAGAATGCCATTGTAACCTACCTGAGCCTGTTAATATAAACAATTCTTCAACTAAAAATAATAAACAATTCTGATCAAAGAAAAGGAAGTGTATAAGTTAAAAAGGGTGCAAGGAAAATCCAATTCTCTGAGCCCTCTAAAGTTGCTGAAATCCTGAAGAATGGTATGGGTCAATTAAATAGGGATCTTCAGCCCTAGGTCTCAATTTATGTTACTGTTCCCTAGCTAAAGTCATTGGTAGTAATGATTACTTTCTTTGTAGGGGCATAGATGTTGTCCTCTTGTTTCCATTGAAGAGCAACCCTCCATCTAGTATAACTGCATTAAAATCAGGAGCAGGTTTCAACATGATTTCACATCACACCACTAAAGAAGCAATTTCTCTATCGGAAGGGCAACATACTATAGTTACCCTGGCTCTCTCTGGGAGATTGGTGACTATTCTTTCCCCTGGGTAACCCGTCCCTTGCATCTCAATTGTAGGAATCTTACCGTTAGTACTGGCTGGCCAAATGCTTCAGTTATCGGTCGTTATCTCATAGATTCCGATCTCAACCCTGATACTGGTTAAGTAGTGTCTCCTGGAATATGGGGGTGGGGGGCACTTAATGATCAACTTAAAATTAACACTTCTCTCCAGCTTGAAGGTGAGCATGATTATTCACAAGACATGGTACCTGATTCACAAATGTCTTCCGCCCTCGAAGACCTTTCTCAGTGAGCCTACAGAGGACCTACATTCTATGCCTAGCAGCCTCCTAGAAAAATACTCTTATTGGATCAAATTATTCATTAGACAGAAGAAAGAGCCATCTAGGCTGACCATTCTAACTAAGCAAAATTATTTCAATGCATATAATCATCTAGATCCTAAAATGATTATTAGCGACATGGGTAGGGTCTTCAATCAGATTATTAGATGCCAATTTCCGCTCTACTCTACAGTAATTGGCAAAATAATGAAGCCCTTAAAGAAAAAAGAAAGAGACTTAGAGCAGCCTACAAGCAAAAGCAAGCTGATTTAAAATGGATTGCTGTAGTCTCTAAAAACACTAGGAAGTGTTTGTCCCTGGTAGCGGAAGCTTGTGAAAATAGGAAAGCATCTACTCTATTGCCTATCAACAGTACAACTTGGGTGCAGTATTTATATGAACTGCAAGCCACCAATGACACAACTGCCGATACAGTTACCTTGTTGAATGCTTATAAGGGTAATTATACCTGTCAATATGGCCCCCCTTTAGCACCCTTGATAAAAACTTTTATCCTGAAATCCCGTTAATCAAGTGCAATGGGGCCAGATGAGAATCAGATCTGGGTTATAAAAAAACAGAATCCTCACTCTGGTCCCTGTTTCGTGCTCAGATCTTTACATTCTGGATGAGCAGGGTGCAGTTGTCCCTTCTTGGAAAGGCAGTCATGTTGTACCCCCTTATAAAAAAGGCAAGGGAGCCTCCCCCAGTAGTTACTGTAAAATAGCACTTTTAGATGCCACGGGTAAGGTTTTTGCTAAAGGTTTATTGGTCCACATGCTAGTTTGGGTGGCTGATATGGGTGTTCTTTCAAGGGAATAAGCAGGCTTTAGGTTTAACTGTGCTGCCCTGGATAATATTTAAATGATCTAGGAGCATATTTAAATTATCCAGACTATCACAGAAAAGTACATAAAGACAAAAGGGTTAATTTTTCTATGCGGCGTATCCTCTACTCTCTACTCCACTTAATTTTGGCCTTGCATTCTGCCACGTGGTTCCAACTGCTCTTGAGAGGTAATCAAGTAAGACATTAAAAAATAATGGGTTGAAACGTGGTTGACTTCTTGTTCTCTCTGTATGTAATAAACGTACCCAAAGTGCTCTCTTCATATATTGGAGACCCCGCCCCTCGCCTCCTAAATGCAGATTTGATGCCTAAGGGACATCAGAAAAGCTTAGATCTCCTTTAAAACATTTGCAGAACATGTTTTAAAAATATATATATCTAAAAGTAAAATACTAATATTTAAAGGCAAACATCACATGGTATTTGGAGAAGGAAATTCTTGAGGTGGACAAGTCCTATGTATACCAAGGGAAAATCTTTAGTTCCAATTTATAAGACAGTAACCATATAGCCCACTTACACTCTAAAGCAATAGGCTGAGAGCATTGTTTAATGGCCATGATGGTACTAATATTTCCTTTTTAATTCAGCTATATAGTTAAAAAATCTCATCATCCCTGTTATATGTGACAGAGGTCTTGCCAATTGATAACTGGCTCTTTAAGAACTCCGTGGAGGGTAAACTCCTATGCAGATTATGTAACTTGCATAATTTAGATTGAACGTCCACTCTTTGGTTAGAACTACGTCTTGTAAGTACTTTTGTCCTGAGCCTTGCCGCAGCTTTACGTTGAGGCTTCAAATTGATTCAATCTGATGCCACCTCCCTGTGGAGGTTACTCTGGAGGTACATTTTTACTAAGCAATGGCAGGACAATATTTGTATGTGGCACTAGAATCTATGTGCATGTCAGAGCTTTAGGTTTTTTTCTTAAAAAACCCACATCCAGTATTGAGCATGGAATTAGATATGGTTTCCTGTCATACAAATGGTAGATATGATATAGTACGTGCTTCCTGTAATATGAAGAGGACATAACCATACTGAAATGGAACATAGAGAAAACAATTTGATACTTGATGCTCCCAGTTAGACTTAATATATGTACCGATTAAAGAATATTACATGAGCTTGGGAAATAATTAGGAGACAGAAGTAAACATGCAATTTTTTCACTCAGATAATCCACAATTGTGATCATGTGATCTTTGTATGCCCCACTCTGCACACACTGCGTGTAAAGTACTTACATTCGCTGTTTACCCACAATATTATTTGTACTGTAGATAATGCATGTGTAATTTTATATAATCCAGAAAATGAAATGAGCTGTTACACGATTTTTACATTTTTAAAAATATTATTTTAAAACTATATTGAGGTTGTTTTGAATTCTGTTTTTATGGAATTTTATTACCAGCTTTATTATGCTTTAAGACAAAAAGAGAACAGGAGTAAACCCGTTAACCCAGTTGAGACCGGGTAATTATTGTAACAAAAAAACAACGTCTTAACAGGTAAATCAAGCAGGGGGACTGGTTTAAAAAGTGTATCAATCACATAGCACAGGAAAGGAACAAGGGAGACCAAAAGAGAGTAAGAAGATTGTTATTTGCATATAGAGGCACAGAATTACAACTAAATTGCAGTAACCATAACAATCAGATGTGCACCGGAAGTGTTGTGGTGAATAAACGGCGCAGTGACACAGGTGATTAAGGAACAACGTGAGGCGGCGCAAAGGAATAATAAGGTAATCAGTGAAGGTCAAACAAAGTATTTACAATCACAAAACATAATTTCATTGTTTGTGGTGACCCATAAAGATGCCGCAATTTGGTGTTGTAGAGTCGACGGCGTTTCGACCTTTCTAACTTGAGGTCATCATCAGGACGATGGTTGCACGATTCAATTTGGGGTGCTCTGTTGGCATTCAATGTGGGGATGGGGAAACACTTCACTCGTCCCTGACCGCGTCTGGATTTATTCCTGCTCCCGTAGCCCTTCACGGAGCGCGTACACTCATTGGACTTAACCCGCCGCCCCCCAAGCCTAATTTTCTGAGCGCTGCCCTCCATTGCACTCGCTCGTCCCCACAACGTTGGACTTGCCACCTCCAACCTCCTCCCGCATTTAATTGCTTCATCAAACCACTTCGCCTTCTGGGTTCCAGACGTGTAGGATCCATCTCCCGGATTTTTTTCCCCTCCACCACGTTGTTCCTTAATCACCTGTGTCACTGCGCCGTTTATTCACCACAACACTTCCAGTGCACATCTGATTGTTATGGTTACTGCAATTTAGTTGTAATTCTGTGCCTCTATATGCAAATAACAATCTTCTCACTCTCCTTTGGTCTCCCTTGTTCCTTTCCTGTGCTATGTGATTGATACACTTTTTAAACCAGTCCCCCCGCTTTAATATGCTTTGGCACAGTAGGCAGTGTGCAATATCTTTTTCTTGTTTCAGGACAAAGGAGTGAGATGTATGCACAGGTATAAATGACTGATTATTATAAATAATTTGCTATGTATTTTGCAATTTTAAAAAGCATTTGTCAATATTGAAATTATTATTGTTTTAAGAGTATTGCTTACTGTTAATGGATTGATGTAAAAGAGGGGTGTCATAGTTTTAAAATTTGTGTTGTCTCAATTTTGGGACAAAAACAATTAAGGATTTTGTAATTTACCAAGATATGGTGCAGTTTTCGTCTCTCCCTGCCCCGGTATACTTTAGGCCCAAAACACACACCTTTGAGCCATAGTGCAAGGGTGTGTGCGTACTATAAGGAATAGCTTTTGTACTGGAAGAGCACATTCTTTTACAAAAACTATCCTTTAACTCGTTACCTGCTTTGTTGTGTTATGTATAATGCACCATGCATGCAAAGTAGGGAAAATGAGGAGAAATGAAAACATATCTCACAAGGAGGCGTAAGATTTTGGTGCAAATCCCTGTCTATTACTGTGTAAGTTAGGAGTTTGCTTCAAACCCCATGGGTGATTGCTTCAAAACCTGTGAGAGGTTGCATGGGAACATCCATGTACCACCCATCAAAAGACCCGGCTGACAAAAAGTATTCCAAAGCTGCGCATAAGGCAACTTTGTGTTACTTTGTGAAACTGCATTGGATAGTAAATCCCAGCAAAACCCGATGCACAATGTTAGTAAATCTGGACGAACATGTCTGATTCAGTTTGCAGGTGGACTTAATACACAAATTTTATGTTTGTAAATATTCGTTGTCATTCACTAAATGCCTACCATATTCCTAATTTTATTCTTGAAATATGTTTTTAATATCAATAATATACTGCTTGTTCTTCTAACATATCCGGCCATGGGCGAGCGCCTTCACTTTTCTCTGTCTCTAATAAGTCAATGATTGAGCCAGAGGTGATGCACAGAACAAATGTCACGTCATTTTTTTCAAATCTTTTTATTGAATTTTTGTATTACAAACAAACGGATTGAGGAAAGCTTTGTACAAACCAAACATAGATTATTCCCTAGATCACTACAAATAGTGCTTCCGCACACAAGAAAGGGATTCAGAGCAAGTTAGCTGGAGCGCCGTCAGAGGCTTTGGGGGGGACTTAGACAAGGAACAAACGCAGAACACAAGGAACGCTAACTATATCATCAGGAACTCCGTTTTGTTTATGTATTTAAGTATTAGAAGTTTCATAAGGTTCATACTAGGCCCAGCACAAGGTTGGGAAAGAGCTGTACATACAAAGTATCAGAATCAATCTCTTTGCAATATATATATTATATTATAATGTATTTATCTATCTCTCTCTCTCTCTATCTATCAATCTTAAATACCCTATAATTAGAATGTATATATCATTGCAAATAAAATTGAAAATATATAAAATAACTAACACATAAACACTAATTATTATATAATTAAAATATGGCCCACTCAAACCCCCAATAAGCTAAACAACCAGTAATTACAATTTAATACATAATGTTAAAAAACTTAAACATTTAAACAATAACAATTAAAATGTATAACAATTACCGTGCTATTTAATAAATATGAATATGTAACTAGAAAATACTGTCACTTAATCCCCCAATAAATCCAACAGCTTAAAACATTACATTACTATAACATAGTTTCAAAAAAATTATAAATTTAACAGAAACATATAAAAGAAAAATATAATCAATATAGCAAACACCATCATTAAAAACAATATTAAACTAACCAATGTTTTAAGCATTAATTATTGCAGTAAAATAGTACAAAATTATGTCCTTACCTTAAATATTTTGATTGACAGAATTTTAGCAGCCACTACGACAATATTATGTTCAGACAATATGTTTGACTTGATATTTACGTGACATACCCTTTTCTTATGTCTCTAAAATTAAGTGTGAAGTTATGCATTCGTTTGACATATATATTCAAACTATCAATTGAATAATCTCTTTTATTTGTAGGTTTTTTCCCTTCCTTTCCCTTCACTTGTCTTCTCTTCCCACCATTCATTCATTCTTTCTTTCTTTCTTTCTTTCTTTCTTTCTTTCTTTCTTTCTTTCTTTCTTTCTTTCTTTCTTTCTTTCTTTCTTCCCTATAGTTCTGTATTGCTTCTATTGATATCCTCGTTTCTTGCAGAGTTTTTTTTCGTTGATTCTTTGTAAGGTTGTAGTGTGCATTTATATCATCCTATAATGAGCTTCAACCATATTTATTCAAAATTAATGTATCTATCTGATTTATAGATTTGTACCAATGTCAACATTGTGTTATACAGCTGTAGTCTGAACAGCAAGTGATATTTATAGTTCACATACCCATAAATATATGCATAGTAATATATTTTCCCACTTCCTTTTCATGTTCAGGTACTGAGCATGCTTCCAGAGTGTGCTATGATGCTTTCAATTGAACGAGAGCGGGAGCTGTGCATGGATGATTCTGATCCTGAGAATCACACTTCAGGTAAAGTCTTCTTTCTTCTTTTTACTAATTACTTTTCTTGTGCCTTATGCCGTTGCTATGAATTATATTATTTTCAAATAGAAAACAGTAGTGGTGCCGCCTGTCACACCGAAACATGTTGTCTAGCTAACTCCCACTGACAAGGATACGGTGGTCACTTGTGCCTGAATGGTGTCAGTGATCTGGTTGGCAATGTATTATGATTCATCAAATGCTAAAAAAAGCCTTCCCATTGTATCTGAATTACAGATCCATGAAAGCGTGTTGCCTGAGTAATGCGTAACCGTCATAGTGCCTAGAAGGTTGAAAGAGATAGGATAACGTTTTTGACAGAAGCAGTTGTATGTCTCCACTTTTGGACGAGGGGTTTTGAAGGTGAGGATCCCTGGCATCAGTGTTTTAAATGAAAATATAGAAGTGATGGTACTCATCCTTTAGAGTACCTTCTTGCTCCAGAGAAGTGCCTGGTACTCTTTCATTAAATGTATTGCAGCTGGGCTGAGAAGTGCAGGTTCTCTCCGTTACAAATTGAAAAGTGCAGGTACTCAGGAGCAGACATTGCCTGCCTATTTAAAGCACTGCTTCTCAGCAATGCAAGTCACTGGCCATAAGAAGGGTACACATGAGTTATCAAACTACTCCATCTGGCAGTTCACTTTCAACCAACCAGGAAGAGGCAAAGTAATATAATTTGACCAGGTGATTTTTTGCTGTCCATCGGCCAGGTTACTTTACATAACAATGAAAAACATGTACACACTGAACAAATGAGAAAGCACACTATGCCTTGCATGTACTATGGAAAAGGCTGATTAAATGTGAGTATGACACAACAATACAATGCAATAGTACAATGCTTGCGCTTCTGTCCATGCGCTTCCTAAATTTGTGGGTCGTGTGTGCACTGCCAGTTGCTCCACACAGTGCTCTCCCACTCTACATTATGAGTTGGGGGCTTGCCAGGGTGGTTACTGGATCTGCCAGGCCTGCAATGTGGAGATTCAGATCAAAATCCCTGTTTCCATTATAGCAAATGGCGAATATGTCACACTCGCTAAGGGCAGATGGGAGTAAAGGCCAAACATGTACATAAATAGACCTCTAATGCATTGGAAGGAGGCACAGGTCACCCCACTTTCTCTAGTTATGGTATTTGATATTTGTCGGGTGTTTGTAAATTCTGTTTCTGTGGGACCACATCTACACCTAGCTAGATGAAGCAGAGGCTTTGAATGTAAATGCATGTCCAAGACAAGCAGGTGAAATAGAGCAATGTCAGCAGTTTATCTCTATCAGAGGATTCAAAATGGAGGCTCTCTGAAACCATTGTTGTTCCCACTTTCATGCACAATAAAACTGTCACACTGTCTGCAGAGGGATGCAATTGAATGTGAATGACTCAACACATGGAATAATTAATAGACTCCATGATGAAGGGTATGTCTAGCTGTTATCAAATTTAACTTCTCAGCACCCTGCAAGTAGTCTGTTTCAAACTCACGGATGAGAGTAGCAGCAGGTATAACCTTTGGTGAACATTTAGCTTTCCCTGATTGCAGTGCCTCGTTATGGCGAGAGCCAGAATCACACCACATATACAATTTAAAAGTCAGCCTCTAGTGGCCCAAGATGTCCCATTTGCTCTCCTCCCTCCCTGCTGAATGAAGTTTCTTTTTTCCCCCTTTTTTTGAAAAACCCTTTTATTGATTTTAATCAAACTGCTCCCATGATCGGTACAGAGCACATAGCAATGCATCACAAAGGCACAACAATACACTTTAGAGGGACAAATACGCTTCTATGGTAATGTATACAAGAAAATGACTCACCAAGTCAGTCCCTGGGTGCCTCATCCATTCTATCTGCAATCCAAATCAACCCCATCAGAGCGCATGTCTCCATGCATTAACAATGGCTTGACAGGGCAGTGCTCAATCATTATCTCCCTATGGCCCCCAGTCCTTCCATATCTTGTGGTGTTTCTGGGAGCATGCTCTTGTGAGGTAAGTCGGGCATTCCAAACTCAGACAATAATCCATACCTGTGGCCCATCTGTCAATGGAAGGAGCCTCCGTATCTTTCCAGGCACGTACTATATGCTACTTGGCAATCATCAGACCCACTCGGAGCAGCGCTTTCTGATATCTGTTCCCCTTTGCATCCTTCATGAGGTGTCGGAGAAGTTTTTTTGGGTCCCTGGGTATTCTCCATCCCAATACTTTCCAAACACCCCATTCCAGAAGTGGGAGAGGGCAGGACAGAGCCAAAACACGTGTAGTTGGTCTTCGCTAGGGTCGTCGCCCCGTAGGCAACCTCCCGTAGCGATCAATCCCATTCTGGACAGCCTAGCCTTGGTGAGTTGTGTGAGGTGTGGCAACTTAGTTGGATTAGATGATACTGAGAGGCTATCACTGACTCTCTCGGAGCTGCCACCGCCTCAATCCAGTGTGTGTCCTCCAGGGGTCACAGATCTCACTCCCACATTGGGTCCGGGATGACCTCTTCGAGCTGTAAGGAAGGCAAAAGTGCATGTCGGAGATAAAGGTCCCGAAAGATCTGTGTGTGGTGTATGTTGTACTCTGACTGTACTACCTAGAAGGATTTCAGTGACCCTCTGTGTAGCACGTCAACCAGCGATGGGACACCTATAGTGTATCAAGCAGAGAAACCACAGAGGGCTCCGACTTGTGGGTATCTGTTCCCCCTCCACAACAGAGTCTCTAGCGTGGGCCTACCGGCCCAGCCCTTACATTTTACACCGTCTGCCCATATCGTTAGAATAACAGTCATAGTTGTGGTTAGATGCGTCAAGGTTTCACCACCATAAAGCAAGTGGAAGAGGTTACTGTGGCCCATAATCTCAGTGCTTAATTTGAGCCGGTGCTTTCCGGTGCTCGGCACCAGCACCTAACTGTCCTAAGTATGGTGTTGCCAAACACAAGGGAACCATATGCTGGTTCGCATACAGGCTGCACAGCTACATGGCTGAATGAATCCAATCAATCAAATACTTGATACTCTGATGCTTAATTTCATCCTTTTTAAACTCGATTTTCTTTTCACCATATTTCTTGTTCTTCAATTCATTTTATTCATCCACAAGTGATGCTTAGGTATTCACAAAAATACAGGAGAAGAGGTTGCCTCATGTCACTTCTTTATTAAAATTGCCCAATGCATTTCGAGAGAATTCTCTTCCTCAGGGGCATCTAAAAAGCAAACATGTTCAAACAGTTTATGTTATAACCATTTTATTTATCATCACACGTATAATCAAATCACCAATTCCTCCGTTTGTTTGGCCATAAAACATCATCTTTTAATTAATGGATTGAATAGCACATGTCACGGTAAGCTTAAACAAACTACATTTTTGCAAGTGAATATTTTGGGAGAGACGAATGTTAAACATCGAGGGTTGAACTTTGGATTCAGGGTAAATGAACCTAATGCGGGTCGTATGTAAAGGTGATTCACATCATTTTAGCCTTAAAAGTCATTTGAGTTAAATAATATAATTAAAAGAAGATGCCCCTGAGGAAGAGAATTCTCTCGAAATGCATTGGGCAATTTTAATAAAGAAGTGACATGAGGCAACCTCTTCTCCTGTATTTTTGTGAATACCTAAGCATCACTTGTGGATGAATAAAATGAATTGAAGAACAAGAAATATGGTGAAAAGCAAATCGAGTTTAAAAAGGATGAAATTAAGCATCAGAGTATCAAGTATTTGATTGATTGGATTCATTCAGCCATGTAGCTGTGCAGCCTGTATGGGAACCAGCATATGGTTCCCTTGTGTTTGGCTTTACAAGGGAAGCGCAGTTGGGCAGAGTGCGACACAGGCGAGCACGCACTTACAGTTGAAAGATTTGAACAGCGTTGAAAGTGGATAACATGAGGTGTGCATCTTACAATCTTTTGATGTTCTAAGTATGGTGTTGACAGTCTACCACAATGTGGCACTGCTCATCTAATTTAGAGATGAGCAACACAACAGTTGTTTAGGAATACAATATACATTAAAATAGTGCTAATACCTACCTCCCCAGCCACTCCTTTAGCTTTGGGGACCTAGAATAATCGGAACTGTCTCATTTACATGCGAGAGACATGGTTAGTAGTTGTTTTGGCAGCGATGACAAGGGCGGTGTGTGGTGCAAGCTGCAGTGGCCTCCTGTTCAGAGCCCTGGCACTTAATATTTTACAAATTAAGCACTGCATACTCCACCCCTGTGTTGCGTGCGCCGGGTCACCAATCCCATTGAACTATCAATAGTTCAATATTAAGAGATGCTTTGCCCTATCATATAGGAGAATGTCAGCGTAGCTATCCCACCCTCAAAGATAGGCTAACAACACTTCCCAAGGTAGACCAAGGGGTTCCCATAATAGATTTCTAATCAGTGCGTTAGTCTTGATAAAGAAGGTGCGCTCACCGAGAACAGATAACTTTGTAGTTGATAAAGGAGCCTCGGAAAGGGAGACCATCTTGAAGATGGAAGAGCGGCCGAATAGGGACAATGGGAGAGCGAATCAAAATTTCACAACCTTTGCTAGGGAATCAAGATGAGTTTTTAGGATGTGTTTGTATGCCCTGGCCCTATTACCAGT
The DNA here is from genome assembly GCF_964204655.1 of Triturus cristatus. Lineage (NCBI taxonomy): Eukaryota > Metazoa > Chordata > Amphibia > Caudata > Salamandridae > Triturus > Triturus cristatus. The sequence goes on from NC_140593.1 coordinate 942,806,207, forward strand.
TATAAAGATTCCTAGATATTTGCACCCCAACAGTGAGCACCCGAAAATCAGGTGCCCACGGCATGGCCAGTGGGCAAGGAGGGATGGGATAGATGGAGTATTTGGCCTTGTTCATGAGTAGGCCAGAGTAGGACCCAAAAATCCATAAGATCTGGAGGGCCAGTTTCCTCCAGGTCATCCAAAAACAACAGGACATCATCAGTGTACAGAGATATTGTGTTGCTAAGCCCCAGAGACCACTGGAAGCCGCGGTACAGAGCATCACAACACAGAGAGGGGGTAGCCCTGGTGATTTCCACTCTCTATACTGAACCAGTCCAAGAAGGTCCCCCCAACTAGAACTCTCACCCTGAGGTTGGAATAGAGCAAATGGACAGAGCTGATGAACTTGGGCCTGAAGCCAAATCAGGTCAGGAGGCTGAACAAGTATTCCCAGTCCACTGAGTTGAACGCTTTTTTAAAGTTGACCAAGAGTAGAGCCTGGCGACAGGGTAATCTACCGCTCAGTTCTATGGTGTTGTGATCTCTGCGGATATTGTGTTGGGTAGCCTGACAAGCATAAACCCAGATTGCATCCAGGTGTTCAAGATGTGCAATTGCCTGGTGAGCCGATTAGCTAGCATTTTGGCCCAGATTTTGACCTCTGAGTTCAAGAAAGAGATCGGCCTGTTGTCTTTACAGTGTGTGCCATCCAGGCCCGGCATTCGGGATCACCACTGTCTGGGCCGCCCTGGCAGTTCACCCTTCATCAGAGCCTCTTTGAAGGTGACTAACAGCAAGGGGCCGGTCTGGGGCCAGAGGAGATGCCAGAACTCCACCGGAAAGCCATTGGGCCCTGGTACCTTGCCTGTGTGAAGCTGCGCATCTCTGCCTCCAGGGATTTGCGATCTGTTGGGGATAAGCACCGCACTAACATCCCTGCCACAAATTGTGAAGATTTGCCCAAGAATCCATGGGATCAGAGCCATAAAGGTCACTTTAATAAGACTCAAATCCGTTTGCCATAGTATCACTCCCCGTTATACTAGAGCCCTGCTCGGTTTCAAGATAGGCTATTGAAGCCCCACCCATTCAAGGGGTACAGAGCCAGTGAAGGTTTTACTGGCGTTATTGCCCCATTGTTAAATGTGTCTGTGGGTGGCCAGCCATGCCTTGAGAGCCTCCTGCTTGAGCTCCTGTGAAAGCAGAGTTTGTGTGTGTAGGGAATCATGTAGGAGAGCCTCCTTCATTGTGGTGACATATAAACTCTCTAGGTCAAGCACCAGCACCTCAAGGTCTCCTACCTTATGCTGGGTGTGTTCTCGCTGTCCTTTAGAGTAGCTGATGATATCACCTCTAAGGGTAGCCTTTTGGGCCTCCCAAAGGCCCCCCTAGGAGTTCACCGACGCCTGCTTTTCTTTCACGAATCATTGGCACTCGTGCTGACAAGCCTCTTGTAACTCCTCAACCTGAAGGTTCCAGTGTCAAGTCAAGTCAAAATCTTTATTCGATTGTGTTCTTTACAATCATAAAAGTTCATTTCACAAACATAAAAATATAAACATTTTTCATATGTGAACAGTTAAAAACAAATCATCCAAAACCTTTATAAGACAGCATGTTTGAGAGACAAAATAAGTTACGAAATCATTGTGAAACTAGAGCAGCAGACAGCATAAACAAGATTTAAAAGAAATGTATAAATATTCAAGATAAAATGATTAAAAAGTACAATGATGGTGGCAGCATAGTTAGCCCTCCATACTATTCCTGAAGGTGATAGCTAATTTCAGAAAACTGCATATAAACAAAGTGCAGTCACCAGTCAGGAGTTGAAGGTAGTAAACAGCTGGTTTAGTCTGTGTGAAGTTTAGATTTTTTAAACAAGGCTTTAAAAATAACTTCCGCGGTACTGTATAATAAGGGCAAATAAATAAAAAGTGCACCAAGTCTTGCGGAGACTTCCTGTCGCAGCCGCAAGCAGGTAGCACTTGACCTCGATGGGCCCCTCTCGGTATTGCCAACAGGAGGTGAAATAGGTCAAAACGGAACCGTGTCAATAAATAACGGTCATAACCGGACATGGGCCAGGATAGGTATGGTTCCATACATAAACCTGTTCTAAGTAGGGCATGGTTCCTAACGCTGACTTTCATCAGTTCTCTCTTCTCCCTGGCAAGATACCTAGAGGACATGAATGTTTTTTTCACAAAGATAACGTCAGCTTTAGTTATGGAGTTAGGGGATGAGAACAGATCTGGCCGTCCCATTTCAGTGAGACGGTCATTAATATATCTTAGCCACGGAACCTTAAACCTGCCATCCCAAGTTAAGGCTTCTTTTAATATATTATGAGTAAGAGGTATATTGTTGTTTAGCCAGGAATTCAGCCAACATAAAAGGGGATTTGCTGCTATTCTATCACTGAGAAAAGGTACACCTAGTTCCTCGTGTACCGAAAAGTTTCCAGTTCCCCTTGGCAGCCTCAAGACCTTCTTCAAAAAATCATTTTCTGCGACCTCCAGGTCGTGCGTCTGGCTATAACCCCAGAGCTCACTACCATAACAGGCAGTGGCAACGCTCTTAGCTTGATATAATTTAAGCAGAGCAGCCACCGGACTGTTGCCCATTTTTCTAGCAAAGCCAAGTATGGCTGAGTTGACGCGTGTTACCACGCCCTTCTTTTTGGCGACAGCCGGGGCCCAGGATAATTGGTCATCGAGGAGGACCCCAAGATATGAGAAGGTTTTAGAGTTTGGAATGTTTTCCCCATTGATGGTGAAAGAATTAGGTTTTCGCGATCCATGGCCTATTTTCATAACATAAGACTTTGAGTTGTTGATGCTTAAGCCTCGGGACTTCATAAAATCATAGAATGAGTTAAGAAGTAACTGAAGACCAATTGCTGTCCTTGAAATAAGGACAGCATCGTCCGCGTAGAGCAGAACTGGGACGCCCTTTCTGGCGACATACGGATAATCAGCACCTGTTCTTATCAGGAAATCCTCCAGCTCATTAATATACAAGTTGAACATAAATGGTGCTAATATACACCCCTGGCGGACTCCCCGATTAATTCTAATGTCACCTGTCACTTTCAGGTCTTGAGTGTAACGGACATTAGCTCTTGTATCTGAGTGCAAGTCAGCCAAGAAATGAATTAAGTACTGCTCGACGCCCAGCCTTAGCATGATGTCCCAAAGTTTACCTCTATCCACGCAATCGAAAGCAGACGATAGGTCCATAAAAGCCATATGAATGGTTCCCTGTCGGGCCAAGGTATATTTGCCTAAAATCAAATATAGGTTCAGACATTGGGTTATTGTTGAGTGGCCAGGTCTGAAGCCATATTGTATTGGGGATATAGCGTTATTCTCATTCGCCCATGTTATTAACCTGTTTAGAATTACTCCCCCTACCACTTTTGCTACCGAGTTAATTAAGGATATTGGCCTGTAGCATAGCGGACTGCTCCGGTCACCCTTTTTAAACACGGGAACTATGGTTGATTGTCCCCAGGATTTTGGGCAGCCGGAGATAGCAGCTGCGTTTATCACCTTTGTGAGAACAGGAGCCCATAGTGAGGTACGAGATTTAAAAAGATCTGGAGGCAGACCATCCGGGCCTGGTGCCTTATTTCCAGTTAGCCCTTGAATAGCCTTTTCTACTTCATTGACTGAAAAAAATGGAAAGTTCACCATTGGTAATAAAAAATCAGATGCTGACTGTTGTTCATCACTTTTAAAAATTATACTAAAATGAGTGACCCAATCTGCCTCTGAGATATTAGTACCTAAAGCAGAGTCATTCGGGTTGTCAAACAAGGGTTTGTTGACAATTTCCCAGAATTTACTGCTATTACCCAAAACCGAGGGGTCAAGTAAAGACTCCCAGGTGTGGGCTTTTATTTCATTTTTCCGTTTGTTAAGGGTTTTTTTATATATCAGTCGGAGATTTTTAATTAGACATGGGTCTCTGGGTTTAGTTTCTAGCGCATTTCTTAAGTTTCTACTTGCCAAGGAGCATGTATGATCAAACCATTTGGGACTGGTTTTGACTTGTCCCTTCACTGAAACTGATAACATTGACCCTACTGTTGTAACTACACCTTCAAAAATAACTAGGGTTTGCTCTGAGGACGTAAGTGTTGATACACAGTCCGCTAAATCTCTGCCACATGTCTTAATTATTTCGTTATAGAGATTTTCTTGATTTACTAACTGCCATTTCAGACGTCGTTTGTCATTTACACATTTTAAAATTCCTGCATCTTTACGGTGTTTTCGCTGTTCGAAAACGCCCCCATTCAATTTGATAGTAAGGGGGTTATGATCGCTGTAGATGCTAGTTTGGATGGTAAAACTAGATGCCTGGTTAACGAAATCGGCAGATAATAATATATGGTCTATAAATGATCCAAGGGCTGAGCCTTTAAATGTTGGGACTTCGTGGATTTTGGTCTCGGGAACCAATGACATAGCTACAACCAGATTATTTTCATTTAGCAAATCATTTAAATGTAATCCACGCCTAGTATGATCAAAGTGGAAACCATCCATACGGTTACACCCCAGGGATCCCATAGGGGTATCACGGGGTTACCGCAGGGATGTACATTAAAGTCTCCTGCAATCAATACGTTACGTGGCAATATGCCTGGTCCATCATTCAGCATTGCATTCAGTGATAATATATTACACTCCCCTTCGCTGGAATATAGCGTTATAAAAGTTAACTAAAGTTAAAGCATATTTGCCTCTCTTCAGTACAATCATTTGAATGTTACAATTTACATTTTGTTGGCTGATTATGTTACAAGAAAGAGCCAAATTAATAAAGATGGCAAGACCCCCTTTCACTCTACCACTAACTGAGGGGGTTGCTGGGCTAAGGAAGCTTTGGTATCCTTCAATGAAGGCATTATTTCCTTCCATCCATGTCTCTTGGAGGCATATAATTGCATGTTTTTTAGGAAATGCGAGCCAGGCGGAATCACATAATTTGTCAGCCAGGCCTGCTATGTTCCAAGAGACTAAACTCACATTACAAGCATCACCGATCACTTTATCAATTACTACCTCAGTGGTAGTGGGTTCTTGTACCTGATTTGGTTGATCAGCATTTATAACTCCCACAGATATACTTGGCGCAGTGGGTACGTTCCCATCCAAAACCTCATCCAAGCCGCCCTTATTCGGAAAGTGTACACCCACTGTCTCCACCCCTCCTAACTGTAAGCTTCAATCACAGGCATCCAGACCGCTGAAGGTGTCAAACCTATTTGTCATCTCCAGCGGAGTGAATGGCACTGGGTAATCCGAGCTCATATGTACAGTTGCACCTGGCCTAGTAGGTACTAAATTCCAGCCCGGCGTCTCTGCGACCGGGGCTGCATAATGGACGTGGGCTGGGTTCATATTTTTCGGCATGAAGGGGAAGTTTATGATGGGGAAAGAATAATCATGGGCAGGTTGATGTGGGAATACTGCAGATCTTGGGTAAAAGTAAGTCAAAGGGCGAGGAAAAATACTACTATTAGAATTTGTCTGGGGCCAATTCAGGATATATCGTACTACGTTCTGATCTCTGAAATTGACTATAACCACATCCCCCCCAATGTCTTTAGGTCTTCCACCCAACCACTGAAGACGGCGTACATGTATAATTTTGCCATCTATGTTACTGGCAATTGGTCTATGTAATGTCAGCCAGTGAGTTATTTTATTCTTTAATTGGGAAAAACTCTCTCTCTTGTTCATTGAAAGCTCAGGCACCCCTGTGAGGATCACTACGTATGGTATAGCCTCTGGGGGAAGATCCGGTAGTGGTCGCCTAATCTGTTCCCCCCGGGTCTGCCTAAGGGCTCCCTCCTCTGTTCTCATTATTTTATTCAGACAACTACCCTGATCTCTGAGAGATTTATTATCAGAGATTGTTGGATAGCAAACAGGTTTTTCTATTGCGGTGCTCACCGGAGCATTAAGCATATTGATGGTAAAATTATTATGAGCACGTTTAGGGGGAAGAGCTATCCCGTTCAAAGGATGTCTACTGGAAGATGGGACATCTGGAGTGAAATTATTTGGAATTGTATTTGATGTTAATTAAGGGTGGGCGTAGTTCGCGAAGTAGCACTTCGCGAAGCTACGCAAAGTGAAGTTCGCACTACGCGAGCTACGCGTAGCACTTCGCGAACTGCGAAGTAACATGTTCGCACTGTGCAAGATGTTGTTTTCAATGATTGCACAGTGTGGACAAGCAACCGGCACTGTGCAATCATTGAAAATGGCATCTTGCACAGTGCGAGCTGTAGTTTTCTGCTGCTCGAGTAGATTTTTACTCGAGCTGCAGCTTTCTCAACGCGAACTGGTAGTTTCTCATCGCGAGCGGTCGCGAGCATACGCGACCCCTCGCAATAGGAAACCTGACCTTCTCGCGTTGGGAATCTCGCCGGGAGGTTTATTTTCCATGCTCGCGATCGCGAACAAGGAAAAAGTCTCGCCAGGATGTCATTTTGCTTGCTCGCGGTCGCCAACTTGACGTTGAGGACCGCGAGCAAGCAAAAAATGACCGCAGCACTACGCAACACTACGCTACGCGTGTTCGCACTGTGCTACGTGCAGTTCGCGTAGTGCGAAGTAGCGCGAACTTCGCAAACTACGCGAGCGTAGCGTAGTGCTTCGCCCAGGCCTAATGTTAATACAGGTTCGATAGACAATGACCGGGAATTATTATCAGGATTATCCTCTAAGGAAGAGGCTGAAGCCAGTTTAAGGTCTGGGTTATTATTTTGACTTGTTTGTTTACTCTTCCTACCCAGTTCTACTTCTATTTTCCCCAGCCTGTTCTCCATACTTTCCAATCTTTCCACTATAGCTAAGGTGTAGGTTCGCATAATGATCTCAATACTATCCAAGAGGCTACTGTTAAATATAGGTTTAAGCCCAATGTCCTCCAGGCTAGATTGAGTACCATGCTCCCCCACTGGGTATGCAGAAGTCAACATTGAATTAGAAGCATTTGCTGTTCCAATTACTTCAGTGAGAGCTACAGCAGTTGTAACATTGATGCCAGAGGGGGTAATCTTTTTCCCAAAGTCAGTGGAACTCAACTTCTGTTTATTAGGCTCCATCCTTTTACGTCTCCTTTTGGTAGGGGGTGGGCCATGCTTTGTAGATTGTGTAGGTTTCTTAGGCCTTTGTTTGTCGTGCTATCTTCAAAGGAGTGGGTGACACAGAAATCAAAACTTCAGCAGTGTTAGAAATGCAAAGAGTATTATGTGGTGAAGTTAGTGAAGTTGGAATGTCTGTTCCAATGGGACTGGTATGGGGCACTTCACAGTCTCTCAACAAGAAGGGTACACCTTCTGTAGATAGGGTATCATTTATAACATCTGAAGCTGTCTCATTAATAACAATAGCTGCAGGGTTAGACTCCGGCAATACCCTATTCTTAATTTTTTCAATGGAGCGTCGACGTTCAGCCCTGCGCTCTACAAGCATACGTTCTGTCGTGCCTCCGGTTGATGTTCTGACAATATAATTATCCAGGGTTCCATTCAATAAAGGCCCTACTCTGTTAGCCACTGATGTTGTCGGGCTCTGCACTGGCAAGGACATGTTATGCACTTGAAAACCCGATACCTTAACAATAATATAATCATACGACTTACTGTGCGCTAAGTTCGTATCGTGCACGATTTGACCAGGGGGACGGGTCCAGTCCGGTCTCCTCCGGCCTCTGAGGGCCACAGAGGGCCCGCCCTTTGCCCGGGCTTAGCCCGCGCGCGGTCCCGCGACGCGGGGGGCGGTGATCTTTTTAAAGCGCCTTCTGGCGCGAAAATGCAGAGTATCCGCCTCCGCCACCGGAAGTAACAGCACAGGAGCCTGGGTGCTGTAGTCCTGCGAGGAGAAGCGCTGCAGGCAGGGAGGGAGAGCATAGCAGCCAAGACTCCCCCGGTCCCCCAAAGAGCGCCACAGGTAGGGAGCACACCAACACGGGTTTTGTTTGTGCAGCCAGCAGAGGAACCCGCTCTGCCGAGGGCGGTGATCTTTTTAAAGCGCCTTCTGGCGCGAAAATGCAGAGTGTCCGCCTCCGCCATCGGAAGTAACAGCACAGGAGCCTGGGTGCTGTAGTCCTGCGAGGAGAAGCGCTGCAGGCAGGGAGGTAGAGCACAGCAGCCAAGACTCCCCCGGTCCCCCAAAGAGCGCCACAGGTAGGGAGCACACCAACACGGGTTTTGTTTGTGCAGCCAGCAGAGGAACCCCAGTGGTTTAACCGCTAGCCCTCTGTGAATCTAGGTAGACCCCACGCTAGGTCCATCGCTACCGGTGAGTGGTTGAAAAGTTCCTTACTAGCATGTGGACACCAAACACTCAGTGGCTGTCTCGACTGGGCATAAAGAAATGGTCCAACCAGGAGAAAGACTGTTGAGCCCCAGAGTAGAAAGTGTAGCCAGGGTCTATGGGGTGATGCGCCCTACACACATCAACCAGGGACATCGTTTGTAAAAAAGAAGACAATGATGCCACGACTGGCATCAGTGGAGGCTTAGGAACAATCCATACCCGGGTCGCACACTCCAGTAATCTCCCCCCAAAATCCATGGGGCATCAGGCAATTCCCAGAGGAGATTGCCCAATTTTCCCCAAAACTCAGTGGAAAGCGGCAGGGAAGCATATACGCAGACCAGGGAGATTGGGAAGCCCTGCAGCGTACCCGTCACTGCTATGTAGCAGCATAAGTTATCGTGCCACACCCTGGACAGTGCCAGAGGGGAGCATATAGATTTAGATGGCTGTGCCCCGTGAGCCATGGTGGAACCCAAGTGGTAAACCTGGGAGAATCCCCGACAGGTCTCCTGGAGCATGAGAATAACGGAGTTGAATTTTTGAGCAGCTTTGAGCACCACCACTCATTTAATCTTATCTAATATGCCGTTTATGTTCCAGAAGAGGACAGTCAGTTTGCCCAGGAAGACACGCCGCTGCATCTCACCTATGTGTTCAGGTGCACGATTTATAATCTAACACTGTCTGTAGCCTCCATGCATGTGTCTCATGTGTCTGTTGTGTAACTGCCTCTTGTAGCACCAACACAAGAGTAAACCAAATAAAACCCCTCATACCTCACCCCCATCCCCAACTCCCACCCCATGCTTCGCCACTAGAAGTACCTGTCATGGTGCAACTAGGAACAGTAGCCAACTAGGCCAGCTTAAGATGTGTGTCTTCCCTCCTCTGCAAACACGCTCCCCAGCCACTCAGAATACAAGCCTCTGAACCAACCAACATAACCCCACAAAAAAAAGTAATGGGAGGTCTTGCATGTAAATCTGTGTATAGTCGCATCCAACCCACTCTGTAAAATATGTAGGCACATGCCAACCTGTACCTTCAGAGTCACTAAGTGAGTTCCTGCAAGGCCCATAACAGCTCAGTGGAAGCAATGTTCGCAGATGGTCCCTCTGCTTCTGCTTAAGTGCCCTCTTGAGCAGGGAATCTTTCTCGTCCCAAGGAGTGGGCCCTTCACTCCTTGCAGTGAAGTGGCCACCTCAAAGCAGTTCACCATTTCCCAGCAGGGCTCTTGGTGCCCCCACGTATGGCACCCCCACAACACCCCAAAAGTAATTAACCGCTTGGGGCCATCCAGAGTGTCTCCATCAGTGTGAGCAGCTGACTCTTGCCTCTGCCTCAGCTCCCCAGAGGGGGCAAGAGTCACCAGCCATCTCAGAGCAGGTAAGGTCCAAGCAGCAAGAGGTCAAAGCCAGACACTGTCCAGGGGCCACGCTATGCAATCAGCAAGCATGTATCGCCGCATTGGCCCAACTGATGTTGAGAACAAAGGGCAATCAAAGTCAGGACTTTTGATCCACCACTGGATCCGAAGACCAGTTTTAAATCAACAAGGTTGACCCCCCCCTGCAACTCATAAGCCTTGCCTGCAGCATCCGGGGTGTGACACCATGGGGCACTGGCCACCTCCAGGGGCCTCCTGCACGTCTGCCAATACGCCTGGGGGAGAGAAGGAATAAAATGCCAGTCCTGCACGCTTCTGAGGCCACGCCCCTCGCAGCCCTCACATGCCTGGGCCCATTTGTGGCCTCTTGGTCACGTGCCACTGTGCTCTGCTCAGTATGCATGTCGGGCCCCAAACCCACCCACAGCTATCGCGGGTGCCAGCGAAGACACACACGTAGAGCTCACGCGGTGTTGGCATAGGTCAGCGGCCCAGAACTCACCAGGCGGTCAAAGCCTCCATTGGGTCAGAGATGGGGGGCAATGGCCCCGCCCCCACACTGTTCAACTGACAGGCCCTCTGAATCTACAGGAGAGATAGCCCTCCTTGCTCCTGGCAGATGGCCGCTGTCCACACTGCTCCTGCCTGCAACTGAGTCACAGCTACAATTTCTCGGCACAAGGCAGGTGCCCGATGGTTGCCGCCAGTGCATGCTCCATCCAGGCAGGTTAGCCCAGGGGAGCAGGCGGTTGTAGCCGGATGGTTCAGCACGATGCGACGGAGCTCAGTTAAAGAGTGTCTGCCATGTTCGGCAGTCAAGCCATGCCCCCTCTGCTGAATTTATTTTCAAATGTCCTGGTCCTCATTGTAATGTTGGGCCCTAGGCCCACATGCTAGGTGAAGGAGGACACTGCACACGTAGTTGGGGATAGTGGGAATGGCCACGAGCACGTGCGCTCGGCCCCTTTTATTGACAGCGTCACCTGACACAGTGACGTCTGTGGTGGGTGGGTGTACAGTGTAATACAGCAGGTCGGAGCACTAGAACGTGTCCATGCTTGGACACTACACTCATGTCTATGTTGGTCGACCTATGTGTGCACATGTGTCTGTTCGTGTCAATATTCCATTGACACAGCACAGTACAACACCCCATTATTGTGCTTTAGATTGTCAACATGTCGATGGCTCCTTTTCATTTGTTGTAGGAACATGTGCAAAAGACTGTTCATTTATTGTATATTTGTACTGTGCACCTGATGTCTTGGGGCCTGCTATAAGCATGTAATCATACTGATTCACACACAGGTTCAGAGCAGCAGTCTTCTTGTCTCCTATGTTTGAAGTAGCAAGAGTAAGAGGGGTCGCAGGTCAGGGACACCCATGATTACTGTTTGCTACTTACTTGTGCCAGGTTCTTTGCCAGCTGCCATTAAACATTAGTCACCTGTGTGCCTGCGACACTGACTCCACCCGCTACTGACATCTGATGACAAGGACCTCACGTGCAAATACAAAAAGTATGAATTCATTTTCTAATTTGCCACGATTTGTTTTTGAGAAACAAACTAGAAGAGAAATATGTCTTAGTAATATGGAGATTTGTTTACAATCTAAGATAGCCGCAACAGCTCAATGACTTTCTGGGCACATTACATAAATATTTGTGCAGACCTGCTCCAACCAGAAAGCGGTATTCTCGCCACTATCCTGTTAGCCCACAAGTCCCTCCTTCCCTCACTGGACTGTGGTAGCCTCCATTTTTTTTTTTTTACGTTACCACGTTATTATCTCTGCGAAGATAGCAAACAGCCATTAATTTCTGAGGGAAGGAAAGTGAGTAAATTGTGATTGCTTAAGGGTATGGTTTCCGGAATAGGCCACGGATCCGAGATAATTGCCTGCAGACGTGCAGCCAGGTAGATAGTAAATCAGAGCTTCCTGCAGGCGTGACTGCTTTTAAATATGCAGTGAGTGAGCCTCCGTTGTTGGCAGAGGCAGGCTGCCATTTCTGGAAAATTAATGAGACGGCGGAGCTCAGGAATCAGGAACGATAATTAATCCCTGAATTTCCCCGCTAGTGCTTGAGCTGAAGAGATTGTAGCGCTGGTCTTCGCTAAAACAATTAAGGCTCAAAAATGAGTTGTTTCGCGAATTTAAGGAGCCAGACTTAAGTGCATATGGCAACAACAACACAATCTTTAAAGTTTTATGCATAATATAATGCAAAAGGAATTACAAGGAAATTGACTTTGAATGTGTGTACCATGTGGTTCAGTGTATAGGATCATGGTGCACTGGCATAACGAAACTTGAGCCCCCCCCCCCCCCCCCACCCCCCCAGCAAGGTTCGTGGAGTGGCCCCTGCAGATTCAATCAGGAGCTCTCCGGCCAGAGTGTTGTGCTGAGGGGGTCCCGTGGAGCTTGGCCCACCCCGACCGCAGGGACTGCGAGGGCCTGTGCTCGCCGCTGTCGTGGTGCATGCCACAAGCAGGGCTCGATTTGCGTGGGTGGTTGCCAATGGGGGCCCCTGCACTCATTTTTGGGGACCGGCACTTATTTTTCCACATCAGACATTAACCAAGAGCTAGAGAGGGAAAAACATACAATGCAGAAATACAGAGGAAGAGAAAGGCAGAAATCCCAAAACAATGGTAGAAGGTAAGAGCCAGCACTAGAGAGATTAAGAAGTAGGGTGTGTTTAGTAATCGATTAAAGAGGCCTGGGGATTGTATCGGGTGTGCCAACATTTAACTGTTCTTCTGAGCAGTTTCGGGCACTGGCACTCATTCTATTACAAACCAATCATGATCCTCTCTCACATTAGAGGTACTGCCTCCCTTGCTGTCTCAATGATGTATGCCCAATGATGCATCATACTGATTGCCCTCCTATAGGTTCATTTGTATGGCTTTTCAAAAATGTAGTCTTGAGCTAGCTGTTGCATTTATTAATGTTTACAGGCAATTGGCACATATGTGTGAGAAAAACCTTACATTAAAGTGCATTCATCTTAATATTTGACAATGGCAACAATATATTAGGGCTGGGTGTGACAGAGTGTTTGTTAAAATGAGAAAAGAGAGTTTTTACATGTGTTTAATTTAGCATAACTAGGCCGCAAAGAAAACAAAAAACAAGCATTTACAATGCAATAGGTCTCGAATTTTTATAGAGTTAAAGCTATTGGCGTTGTAATGGAAATGTTAGTTACTTATGAAGATGTTTGTTTTTAGCACCTTTAAGATGTCTTATGGCTGCAGGATTGTCAGTGATATGTTTGTTTATGCTTTGGTGAACATCCTGTACTTGAGAGTTACAGAGCCATGGTGGAGCTGCACAGTGACAGCACAGGCAGAGATCAGAGCATGTACAGCAATAGCCAGGCAGCTGTGATAGGACTCTGTCAGGAGCATGCTATGAGTGTCTGCAGGCAGGAAGGGCCCAGACTCAGCCATGGTGGGGCAGGCAGCTCTGAGAGTCCTCACGCGGCAGTGTATTGCGGCAGTGTGCCTCTGAAAGGCCATGCATGAGTGTTTGAGTCGCCTGCGAGTGCGCTGCTGTCAGATTGCTTACTGATCCTGCATACACAGATGAAATCATTGCAAGGCTATGGCTGCTCCATTATCATGTCTAAAATGATGTGAGTGCGGGGGTGTCACATGACCCATCAAAGCTGCGTGTCTCACATACATCACCTATGCGAGGTATCTCCAAGGCGGGCAGCAACATTGTTTTCCCTTGTTAGGCAGCCAGAGTGGCGCCTCTACTCTACACGGTTCAATTCGGCATGTGACTACCACCAGGAGGAAATTGTGGTGACCCTGGCAGGGCCCAGCCAGAATCAGCTGAAGTTCTCGACTTTTGTTCCTGTCACGATGAGCGCTGTCTTCAAAAGATATTCACAGCGCAGTCTCAAACGTTGTCACAGACAAGCTCAATGCAATCACTGGGAGATGCCGATGGAAGAAGCAGCAGGAGCAGAACGCCACTCCCATGCTACTGGAATGTCCGGGGAAGGAGGGCTGGCGGAGGTGAGTGAAGTGTGACAGGGTGTCACGTGGCCAGAAAGGAATGCAGACACTGCCGTAACTATTCCAGCTCTGTTCTGGAGCTGAAGGGAGAAAATGGAGTGTGATCAGAGGGTTGAAGAGCGCAACCCTACAAACTGACCAGGGTGCATCTGCAGGGCCTGTGCACAACCCCACGCAGAGCGCTACATAACACCACCGACATGTGGAAGGTTCAACAGATCATAAGAAGGCTGTTGGAGGGGATCTGCCACTCTGCTTGCTGCTGTGTTGAGCTTGCCTACTGCTTTCTGTTTCTGTCTTGGACAGTAAAAGGATTTGACTTCACTTTCTTATCCTGCTTGTCAAGGTTCTCCAATGGCTTGTGTGTACTTGTCTACTGTTAAGAAGTCTCAGGGCCATCAAAGACTTCAGCTGCAGCCCCTGAATTCCTAATCTGGGATTTTGACCTGACAAGTGGTGCCAATTCCAATTCTGGGCCCCTGGAGGTGGCTTCTGTTGCAAGAAATGAAGAAAATCCATGCATCGGTCTCAAGCCCCTGTTTTTCCTTCCACAAGCTTGCTGTGCGGTTGAAAAACCAATGCATTTCCACGGTGAAGGTGAAGATTCAACACAGTTCCTGTCATGCGGCTCCAAGATCACTGCAGCCCGAGTCCCTAACACTGTGTCTCCGACGTCCAAGACACCCACTCCAACTCCCATGCAGGCCCTGTTTACGGCTTGGAGAATCGTTGCAGCACGTGTTTCACCACCACCGCATCGCCCCAGCACACCCACATTTTCAATGGATCGTACCTGTGTGCCAAGTCTTCATCGACATTGCCCAGCAGTAAGGAACCAAGGCTGCGTGTCTGAAATTTAATGCACCACCTCCCCTCATGGACGGGAATCGATTTGCATCACCTCCCCTGACAGCAAGGAACCAATGCATCACCTCTTCTGTACTGCAGCAAGAAGTCAATGCATCACCTCTTTTAGTAGTAAGGAATCAACGCATCACCTCCCTTGAGATTAAGGAATTAACGCATCACAGTGCCTCATCTCCCCAGTGCCCATTTTCGTCTTTTGATTTTGACACATCCCAGGTACTTTGCACTAAAAAAGTGACGCATCCATAGTTTTCTAAGTACTGAACTGTTGGAAACTTCTAAAAGTGATATCTTTGCTTGTGCATGTTGTATTTTTGTCATTATGGTCTTGTTTTACTTATATAAAGATTGGCTATTTTGGTGTTGTGTCCATTTGTAGTGTTTTCACTGGGTTACTGTGAGTGTTTTATACAAATGCTTTACACATTGCCTCTGAGATAAGCCTGACTGCTCATGGCTAAACATCAAATTAATGTGGGGGGCCCACAGGGCACCACACCAGTCTCAGAGACCATCACCTCCCCGGGGCAATTCATTCAAGTAAAGAGGGGAGCAGCGCTTCCCCTATGCAGCCCCAGGGACCACCACCTTGCCAAGGCTAAAAACAACAATGGAGTGGGTAATGCAGCCCCCCTTCTGGGGGTCATAGATGACTCTGGAGACCGCCACCCCCACCAGGCCTGTCTCCTTCTATGTTCCGGGGTGCCTACTCCCAGGACAGAGCTGTTTGCTGTGGCTTGGTAGGAGTTTAAATCATCCTGTAAAGTAATAGCAAACACTCCGCTTTCAGCAAATGAGAGCTGTGAAAATGCTCTCGCTTCCTGGAAGCTGAACTTTCATCTGCTTCCCTGCCCGCTGTCAAGTGAACAGGGAAACAGATGAATTGCTTACACACACAGGCAGCTGCTTGTTTAGCGGCTCCCTGTGTGTGAAAGCAATGCCGGCTCCCGCAGGAGGTCCCATTGCACACTGGGTGACCTAGGGACCCCCAAGGAATCATGGCTGAGCCCCAGAGGATAGAGTCCCCAGGGCCGAAATAGTCCAGAGGAGGGGGTCCGCATGGCTCCCCTCTCCCATTAGAAAAAAACTGGGCCCCGGGCGATAGGGTCCCCGGGAAAAAAATCGGTCTGGGGAGGGGGGGCTGCATGGCTACTCTCCCCGATTAAGTTATGGCCAGGCCTCTGGGATTGGGTCCCAAGGGCCGAAATCAACCCGGGGAAGAGGGCCCCCTCCCCCATTTGTATATGGCTGGGCCCCAGGGGATGGGATCCCCGTGGCCGAAATCGGCCCAGGCAAAGGTTCGTGCGACCTCCCTCCCCTTTCAATAATGTAAAGCATTGGAGTTACTTAATTAACTTCCCACTGCATATCCCTGCAAACCCAACATCCCATACCTAAAATGTAACTAATATATAAATGTAAAACACTATTTACATAATTAGCAATTATTAAATAATGCATAATAAATTAATAATACATTGTTAATTAATTCCTAAACTTCCCACCACATACCACTACAAACCCAGCAGCCCACACCTAAAATTTTACTAAAAAATATAATTATTGCGCAATTTATATAATGAATAAACAATTAAATAATTAATAATACATTAGTAATCAATTGTTAATTTATTATCACTTAATTAACTCCCCACTCTATAACCCTACAAACCTAGCCACCCACTGCGACACTATAAATTAGTATTTTTAATTCAATTAAAAATTATTATTCACTTAACATTCCAAACTATATTTATAAATATTATTAACAATTCTACAAACAATAATAACATAAAATAATATATGAAATAAAATACATTGAGATAATTAAATAATTATATTTTTTACAACTATATTATTTAAAGCAATATTAACAACAGTTATATTCTATTGAACAATATCACTTACTTGAAAAAATAGATATTCTTGAGAACGATATTTCTGTATCCCGATATTTACAAATTAATATTTTGTGAAAATACCCTAATTGTAAGGTGAGGTAAGAACTCACAACACATGTCTTGCAACTGCTTATTGTGTCACCCTTCTTGCCACTCTGTACTTTACCCACTTTTCACAGATAGGCAGATATTACAAAAATAGCCCTCGTACACAGCCTCTATCAACTCTCCCCAAGAATAAACTGTTAAAATTGTTCTCAACACACTATAACTTTATGATATACAGTTCCAATATCTAGTACGCAACAGTTGGAACAGGACTACATCTGACTGTGGCCAGGCTGGTGTTGTGCATCTAATACGCATCATGATTAGTTTGGCTGTGAAGCAAACATGGTGTCTCCACTGACCATATAGGAAGATTCAGTGGCCAGGTAGTGGAGTAGAGCCATTATGTTGACATGTGTAGGTATGGGCTGGGTACAGGCTGTAAATGAATTGCGCTCCTACTACCAGTCTGCAACTATGTCAAGGATGGCATCAGGTAAGATGCGATATGTACCAATGACTGTTTCCCTAGAGATGGCAAAGCATTGATCCTCTACTTCTAAATCCTGAAATCATGCTCTGAAATGTGACTATCCCCACCTCCTCCAGTGAGCTGCAGCCCTTTTGCACACTGCATTAGTGAAAGGTGGACCAGCTGTTCGAAGCAGATGATCTGTCCTTTCACACAGCAGGCGGCATCCAACTGCACTTCAAATGGGAGAAAGAGAGCCAACTGAATGCGGGTGCAGTGACGGCACCCACCTGCGGGGTGATATCTGGAAGGTCCATGGGACCCTCTCCACTCCATTGAAGAGGTCATACTTGAGGGGCAAACTGACTGTGCACCACCGCTTTTTTGCTCATGTTCAATGGACCTTTTGGCGGTCTCTTTGCCTCTCTGCCCACATCCATAGTATGGCATTCCTTCGTTAGCAACGCTGTTACCCCTGCGTGCTAATGAGAGAATACTTCCTTAGAATTGCGTCTGCAGCCCTTCTAATAATACCAAAGTAACATATGGGAGCAGAAAGATCCTGGTGGGTTGAAAGAATAAACATCTCCTGTCACGTCACACATACATTAAGCACATTTACCATATTGATACTGAAAAATAAGGTGATTTGCTTAATATCATGCCCTCTTATGTCAAAGTCTAAAGGTGTGATTAATATAAAGATTCCCATGTTTCAAGCTCAGCATCTTTAGCCGCTGGACTATATCTTCTACCACAATGAAGCATAACATATATGTTTACCATGCTCCTTTAGCACTAGGTATTTAAGTTACAGAAGGTCACGTAATTACTTAAATTCACTTTTGCTGCATTATGACATTTAAATAAATGCACACTTGCAAGCAAAATAGAGAATCACCTTATGTTGGAAGTACAAATGTTTATTCAGCCCTTAGCTCAGACAGCCTAATTACACAAAGTTTGGCAAACAGGCTTATACACTGCAAAAAATGCTCTGTGCAAGGAACTTGTTCCATTTTACAAATAAGTAATTAACTAGAGCAGGAACCATTAACATATACCACTGTAAGTCATTATAAATCAGTTAATTTAGCTCTAAATTATTCATAGTGACTGTGACAGCAGACAGGAAGGCGTGTAGTTTCCTCAGTTAATTAAAAAAAGAAATCGGGATGACATAATATAAGGTGTTTTTTTCAAGATCCAGGCTTAAAATTGGGGACAAATACTGTGAACATTAAAAGATAATAAATCCATGTAGTTAAGCACAACATATCCATATAATTTAACAGATTTGGCAATACTAACATCCACTTATATGATAACAAAATTAGATTAGGAATAGTAAATACTCTGACACACTAAAGGATCCACCATTAATTGCAATGTTAGAGTATAAAGTGGAAATAACATGTTAAATTCTATGTCAGGACCGGAGGCGAGGATTATGCTTTAACTTTCTTTGCTTTAATGACAGCGGCCATTTTAAAGTCACCAAAAACAAACAAATATTCCCATAAGCCATAGGGAACAACACAAGAAACCATAGAGTGTCCCAGGATAGAGCGTCCCTCGTCGTTTGCACTAATCACCAGGCTCCGAGGTAATGATAGTCCTTCAACAGTGTCCAAACTCCCTCTTTCTTTGCTGCTTACAGCCAGATAAGTCCTGTTTTCACTTTCTCATGAACTAGTTCTTGCGTGCTATTTACAGTGTATTTATATCCATTTTGACTGCATTGTGCTATTTTCTGATCGCTTTGATAAGCGCTTGCGTTGGAGGGGGTTTTTCAATGACCAGATTCTCCCCTCAGCTGTCGGGGCCTTGGCGGCTCTGCAGCAACACGCGCCGGCTTTGATCCGACGCGCGTCGTTGTTTGTCATCATTTTAGCTGATTACTGTTTTCCAGCGTTGTTTACTGTTTTCACCTTTAGTGAAGCGCGAGTCATCCGCTACTCGGCTGCCTCACTTACAGCCGCGGGAGTGTTCCTCCCTAGCGGCTCGGATTTCTGGTGCGGCTCGCGGTTTCATCCGCTAGAGGGCGCGCGTGCACGTCCTCGCTGACGAGCGTTCCGGAGATTCTGCGCATTCCGATCTTTTTGAATCTCGGATCGCACGTCAGTTGCGAGCCTCTGCCTGCTGAGACACCGCTTGCGGTCTGTTGTCAATTTCAGTTACCTAACGCCCCCTGAGCGCCTTTTTACAAAGGTCAGTATATTGCTTGAGCAAGTGAGGCTGTGAGCTTCAAACACAGTTGTGAATTTTCCTCAGCCTCGGGGGTCCGTATTTTTTAGGCCTTTCACACGCTCCTTGAGTCGGTATTGCAGGCTGTGACCTGCTGGGACCAGTTATCAGCAGGCTGCCCACTGATTTCAGCACCAGGGCTGTGGGTCCCAGGGCTCTGCCCAAACGCGAGCGCTGCTTGCCATCTCTGTAGGCTGACACCCAGCCCCCCTTACTGCGAGGTTTCCCCCTCCTTCCTTACGTCCCACTTACCTTTGTGGTGGTGTTGTGTCGCTCATGGAATCTTTTCAGGATGACACTTACCTGGATGACCAGTGGGAAGAGGATCCACTCACTGCTTTACAATGGGATGAAGATTTCTATGACGCAGTGGATTCTTCAATAAATAAAGCGGTGGAGCAGGCTATGGCTCCTTTAGAAGATCGCCTCTCCCGCAAAATTGAGCTGGCATGCGACAAATTAGCCAGAGCGGCTCAGGGCCTTCCGGCCTCTTTCACTCCTAGTGATTCCCTCGCTGACCCCCGGCCACCCCCGCCAAGCGAGCCAAGGACGTGGGGGTTGATTCGGATGCTTTCGCGCGCCTTAAACAGGCTTTCCTTGCTACCAAGCCCTTGCCTGCGACGCCTACTCCTCTGGACGACTCTGCTCAAGGGGACGATGACGCTGGCCTGTCCCGTCCCTGGCGTCCGCCGCAGCCAGTGCCTGCCGATCCTGTGTCTAACGCAGGTGATCAGAATCTCTGCACGGATATGCTTGACCAGGATGACATCTTGCATCCTAGATCTTCTGACTGGGAGCCCTGTGACAAGGTCTTCCAGTACGTTGCCACCCGCATCCGCTGGCCGTTAGAGGCCTCAGTATGCAACTGTCTTAGGGCGGAGTGACCTCGCCCCTCCTCAGACGGAAAGGTGGCGGCCACCCCAGAAATTGATCCCGGTATGGCGACGTTCTTCCAGAAATTTGTGAAGGACCCTAAGAAGGGTATCGACAGGTCTTGGCGAGCCTGCCAAGATAAGCTCCTCGACATTCTTGGGCCCATAACAAAGATTCTTGATATGGCCGAGGAGGCCAAATCGTCAGGCGCACTAATATCTCCGGAGCATCTCTCGTCCTGGGCCCAGCGCGTTGTAGTGTTTTTGGGGAATGCCAACTGCGCCCTATCAACTGAACGCCGGAGATCCCTTCTGATTAAAGTTGACCCCAAGCTTGGCGATCTGGCGGACTCCGAGGCAGGGCCTGTTGCCCAGGGCGGACTGTTTGGTGAGCCCTTTATGAAGGAGTTGGGGCGTTTTGTCAACACTTTCACGTCCCTAGACAGGGCACAAACTTCCATCCGCAAGGTTTTCCACCCTCGGGTTTTCAAGGGGGGCCGGACGAGGCAGGGGCCGCTCATCCGGCCGTCCGAATCAGCAGAGAGGAGGCTCCAACCAGGCATCCTACCAAGACCAAGCCAGGTTCGGCAACTTCTACCCCACCAGGGGCAGACGAGGAAAGAACCGAGGTGGCAGAGGCGGCAGCACCTCCAGCTCTTCCGGTGAGTGTTCTCCCTTCTTTCCATCTAAAGGTGCGGGGCCGGCTGGCGCATTTTTTCGGGCTTGGACTTCTGTCACGACCGATGCTTGGGTTCTCCAAACTATCCGGGGGTTTCACATAGAGTTTCTCGGGGATCCAATCCAGTCCCGTCCGCCGCATCCTCTGGTGTTCTCGGCAGCGGACGACGTTTTAGTAGACCAAGAGGTTCAATCTCTTTTGCACAAGGGGGCGGTGGTGCAAACCACTCTCCATGCTCGCGGTTTCCTCAGCAATCTTTTCGTGGTGGACAAGATGGACGGGGGCCAGCGGCCCGTCATCAATTTGCGCGAGTTCAACGAGTGGCTGATTTACCGCCACTTCAAGATGGAAGGCATCCATCTTCTCCGCGACCTGCTCAGAACAAACGACTGGATGACGCGCATCGACCTGAAAGATGCATACCTGGCCATTCCTATTTATCCTCCCCGCCGGAGGTTCCTGCAGTTTTTGTGGCACGACGCGGTGTACGAGTTCACCACGCTCCCTTTCGGACTATCCTCCGCTCCTTGGTGCTTCACCAAGGTTCTGCGCCCGGTGATCGAACGTCTGCGAGCGTCTGGGATGCGGCTGATAGTGTATTTGGACGACATTTTGTTCATGGCTCAGTGTCCTCATGCACTATCCCAACAGCTTCGCACAGCTGTCAATCTGCTCCAGGACCTGGGCTTCGTGATCAACGAGACAAAGTCCATGTTGGTTCCTTCCCAAAAAATAGTTTTACTGGGTTTTTCCATAGATTCTGTGGCTGCTACTCTAAGCCTTCCCTCCCGAAAGATGACGAAGATCCGTCACGAGCTCAGGAGGGCTCTCTCCCAGCACCAGCTCTCTCTCCGACAGGTAGCCCGCATTGTGGGTCTCCTCTCGGCGTCGATCCAAGCTATTTTTCCAGGTCCCCTCCACTACAGAGCCTTATAGCGTCTCAAGGCCCAACACCTTCGCAGGGGTCTCTCGTATTCTCAGAAGGTGTCCCTCTCGGCGGAGTCCAGGGAGGAGGTAGAATGGTGGCTGGCCAATATGGAGGCCTGGAATGGGCGTGCAATCTTCGGATCCGCACCAGATCTCGTTATCGAGTCCAACGCCAGCAGATCAGGCTGGGGAGGGTGATGTGGCGACTTTACGACAGGAGGTGTGTGGTCTCCGTCAGAGCAGGATTTGCACATCAACTGTCTGGAGCTGTTGGCGGGGTCATTTGCAATCCAATGTTGGACCAAAGACTCCATACGGTCTTGTGTACAGCTCAAGATGGACAACATTTCGGCCGTCAGGTACATCAACCATCTTGGGGGTACGCGCTCGAAAGCACTCTCGGACATGGCGGCGAATTTTTGGAAATATTGTCTGGACCACCATGTGTCCATGACGGCGGAATATCTTCCGGGTCGGGACAATCAGATCGCGGATTTTCACTCCCGCCATTTCCACGACGGCAGCCTTTGGAAGCTGCATTCGGGAGTATTTGCGGACCTGCATTCTCTCTGGGGTCCCTTTTCAGTGGATCTCTTTGCCTCTTGCCTGGATCACCAACTGCCCAAATTCTTCAGTTGGAGGCCGGACCCTCTGGCAGCACAGACAGACGCGTTCCTGCAGAATTGGCAGGACGAACAGGGCTATGCCTTTCCTCCGTTTGCCATGCTCACGAGGGTCTCAGCCCAGGTACGACGCCAGATGGCGGAAGTGGTTCTCATTTCTCCAATATGGAGATCTCAAGCGTGGTTTCCGGTTCTTCTGGAACTTTCTTGGGATTCTCCAATCCCACTCCCCCTGTTTCCGACACTTCTCCTCAGTCCAGACGGAGCTCCTCACCGCTTGATACAACAGGGCTCTCTGGCCCTCATGGCATGGAGGATTACAGGGGACGCTGGGCGGTCCCAGGCCTTTCGGGAGCGACTGAAAAGTTTATGTCAAAGGCCTGGGCCGACAGCACAGTCAAGCGTTACCGCTCTTCTTGGAGAAGGTGGTGCCGTTGGTGTGTGTGACGGAGTCTCAATCCCGTGGCAACGGATGTAACCTTTATCCTGAATTTTTGGGCCTCTTTAGCCGAAGAGGGCTTGGCTTACAGGACTGTCAACACCTTCCGTTCTGCCATCTTGGCGGGCCACATTATGGTGGACGGATCCCCAGTGGGTGAACACCCTTTCGTCTGCCGTCTCCTTCGGGGTATTCGTCTTTCGCTTCCGCCGGAGCCGCGTTACTCTCAACTTTGGGATGTTAACCAGGTTTTAAATTTGTTTCTGTCCTGGCAGGCGAATAGATATTTATCTAGAAAGGAACTGTCAGCGAAACTGGCAATACTACTGTGCCTTATCTCGTGCAGGAGGGTATCGGATGTCAGAGCCCTTGATGTGTCCAGTAGAATTTTTTCCCCCTCAGGGGTCACTTTTATGGTCCACAGACGAACAAAGTGCGGGACAAGGTCTATTTCCTAACCGGCGTTTCCCGATTCTCCGAAGTTGTGTGTGGTTGCTTGCCTCAAGGCTTATGAAAACATGTCCGAAGAGTATCGCCCCCCTGGGGAACGGCAGTTACTCATTGCACTTAGGAAGCCTCATAGGGCAGTTTCCTCCCCCACAATTGCTCGGTGGGTACGATGGGTCATGCAGGAAGCCGGAATTGACCTTCGGGCCTTCGGGGCTCACTCGGCTTACCCTGGGAGCTCGTCTGGAAGACATTCTGAATGCGGCAGATTGGTCTTCAGATTCCACTTTTAAACGGTTCTACTTTAAGCCGGTTATTGACATGGTTCATTTGGTGGTGAGCAAGCTTTGAACAAGCATAATCCTCGCCTCCGGTCCTGACATAGAATGAAAAATTTCCTAGCTATCGTAACGGAAAGTTTCAATTCTATTAAGGACTCGGAGGCCAGGATTATCCCACCCAGGGTACAAAGCCTCTTTGTTTTCTCCCACCCTCGTACTGAGGTAAGTAGCATGTTTTCCTTGTTCAGATGTCATATGATATTGACTGTGCTGTGTATTCTATGGTTCTCCTTACAGGCTAAACCTTAGCTATAGCGTTCGCTTATGATATGTTTTCTGTTCCAGGCGAGTCGGGTAAACAAGATTCGTAAACCCTTGGAGCTGGCTGGCCTTCAGCGACGAAAGAGGGAGTTTGGACACTGTTGAAGGACTATCATTACCTCGGAGCCTGGTGATTGGTGCAAACGACGAGGGACGCTCTATCCTGGGACACTCTATGGTTTCTTGTGTTGTTCCCTATGGCTTATGGGAATATTTGTTTGTTTTTGGTGACTTTAAAATGGCTGCTGTCATTAAAGTAAAGAAAGTTAAAGCATAATCCTCGCCTCCGAGTCTTTAATAGATTTGAAACTTTCCGTTACGATAGCTAGGAAATTTTTCATTGTGATTTAATAGTACACATGCTGCAGTTCTCCATTAATTCACTTTGGTGCATTTTCTTAGCTTGCACACTGTTAAACCTGGCCCTTTTAACAGGTTTATCCCCAAACTTTTTGTCTTTTGGCTCTCATTTTTCTGACCCTGTTTTTGTTGGCTATAGGATTCTGGGCACTTTACCACTGCTGATCAGTGATAAAGTGTATATGCTCTGGGTAAATAAAAAAAAATGTAAATCCAGTATTTGTAAATTGCGAACAGCTACCCAGTGCTGGGGGGCATCGGGAAGATTAAGCAAGCTATTGCCCAGAGGTACATGGTGCTGGGCTGACCTGCTGCCGGTGCCGGAGATCGAACCGTGAGCCCCTGATTTCAGAGTCAGTCACCCTGGCCACGGTGCCACACGCCACAGTGTAATGACAATGATTGGTTATCCATGATTGGCATATTTGATTTACTGGTAAGTCCCTAGTAAAGTGCACAGTGTGTGCCAGAGCCTGTAAATCAAATGGTACTAGTGGGCCTGCAGCACTGATTGAGCCACCCTCATGAGTAGCCCTGTAAATGTGTCTCAGACTTACAACTGTAGTGTCTGCGTGCGCAGTTGTAGACTGGCAAGTTATCCTGGCAAGTGCACCCACTTGCCAGGCTGCAACCTTCCCTTTCCTTACGTGTAAGGCACCCCTAGGGTAGGCCCTAGGAAGCCCCCATGGGCAGGGTGCAGTGTATGTGAAAGGTAGGACGTGTGCTGGTGTGTGTGACATGTCCTAATAGTGAAATACTGTGTAATTCGTTTTTCACTGTTGAAAGGCTATCTGTCCCATAGGCATTTCATTGGGGTTGCACTGTTACATTTTTACATGTGTAACTTGCAATAGGGACAAGATAGAAAAATGAGGTTTAGGCTCTCTGAACTTGAAATTTATTAACACACCTGTTGGTGAAGGTGGTTTTTAAATTCTGTGTTTGAAAATGCCACTTTCAGAAAGTGGATATTTTCTTTCTTTCCCATTCTGTATGCCTCTGGCTGTTTGTGTATTCAGCGTCTGGGGTTTTATTGACAGGAGCTGGGATGTGCATTCACTCTATACAGTCACAGGGGGGGGGGTTGAGGTGTGCCCTGCCTTGCCTGGATGACTCATTGCAGGCTTGAATAGACCTGGTCTGCATTTGAGTGGTGGTAGGAGTTTTGCTTGCACGTGAATAGGCCATGTCTCCTTTTTCACAATACTGTCTCTGCCACCTGTAGTCATGCTGCACCAAGGAGGACAGGAATGGTTTGAACTGGGTTCAGAGACCATCAACAAGCAAAGAGAACAATGACAATTTGGGGTATAAGTAATACACCTAATCTCCAGGACTTTAGATTACTTCCAGGAAAAAGAGGACCCTGCCAAGAAGAAGAGCGGAAGGACTGTGTGAGGAGCACTGCATTTTATGAATGCATGGTGGGTTGGCCTGCAGTTGCTACTACTGTCTGTGGCGGAGGAAAAGGAATGACTCTTTTTGACCTTCTATGGTATCCTGCTTGGGAATAAGTCTCCAAGGGCCTGTGTGTGCTGGTCTCTTGTTCTAGGAAACTCAGGGACATTAAAGTTTCCACTGTGCTGCCCCCTGTGCTAAAAAGGATTACCGGGGCTTTAATTGCTGAAAGCCTTCCTATGCCTTATTATGGGAGAAGCTCCTGTGTGCTTCCCTGAGGGGAAGTTCCTGTAGGTGGTTTGCTTGGCTGTATAAAGGTCCTGGGGTTTTAAATTCCTGAGAGCCCCAGTGAATTGGGTTTTCTGGAACAAGTTTTCCCTGAGCAGGGGACTCACTGGCCCGTCTGTGGGCTGAGCCCTAACCGCTGCTGCCCTCTCCATGATCGGGGGATTATAAATCAAAGGTGCCACTGCTCCTCAGCGCAGCCCCAGTAGGTCGCTGTAGCGACAAGGGAGCCGCGAAGGCAATTGGCCCCGTGCTGCACAGAACCGGCGTCAGCCAGGAAGGCTGAGAGGTGGCGAAGGAAGCCGGGCAGGATGATCCTAGCACTTCCCTCCACTGCCATTCATGTTCAACCCATTGTGATCGATGCCTGTTGCTTGCTTCCTCTGAAACCAGTATAACACAATTCCATGTGACAGGATCAGCTTGAAGTGTGCAGTGGATTTGATCTATAATATAAAGAACCATGAAATGGGTATTGCAATGCTCCAACTGATACGCTGATGACAATTGCAGAGTACCAAAGTGATTTATGACCTATGCTGTTATGATTAATGCCTAGGGGGCAAAGTGATTTATGATGTCTATATTTATGACAAGTGCCTAGTGGCAAAGTGTTGTATGATCTATGCAACTAAAGAAGTGTTTACTTCAGTACACTAGATATGGTATTATGACCATTGCCTTAGGGCAAAGTGATGTATGATCTAAGTGATGCCATGACAATCGCCTGGTTGGCGAAGTGATTATGTGTTTTGTGGTGTAATGTGTTTTATGTATAATACAAATGATATGTTTATATAACCTTGCATGGATTCTCTTTTTGTGGTGTACCTAGTGTGTCACTGGGTGTGTGTTGTGCATTGCCTCTGGGATAGGCCTGACTGCTCTGCCAATCTTCTAAGGGGGTGAGCAGGAGTGATCTTGGGTGTGTAACTCCCTTACCTTGACTAGAGTGGTGGGTTCTGTCTGGCTTAGGTGTGTACCCTAGCCAACCAGAAATCCCATTTCTAACACACACAGCAGCAGCAAATGGGCTACATTCCGTGCACTAGAACATACAGTCACAGAACTTTTTTTGACACCTAAGAAAAACAGGCACCTGACTTGAAGTTTAGAAAAAAGCTGATTTTCTCTCACTTCCATTTTCGCTATATGTTGCCTTTAAAGTTGAGTTTTTTAGAAATTGTAATATATCATACCTTATCTATATGACAAATTAACTAAAAACTCAATTGATATATTGTGTTTAGTTTCATACCCCTACTAGGCAGTTTTATATGCCATCACCCTGATATTTCCCCCACAAGTAAGTTCTCTCAGGAAATTAACTGTAGCCTGATCCCAGCTAGTTTCACCCACAAACACGTGAGCAAGACACATTCCTGCAGTGGAATACAAATGTTCAGTAGACGTGATATAAAAGCTTAATTTCGGCAGAATATTGTACATGAAATATGGCAGTGGTGTAATACTACAGCATATAGGACAACTGGTCCAAATCATGAAATAATGCGTCTTCAAAGTTAATATGCAAACAATTTTTTGCATGTTGTGGGTCCACCTTTTGCTTTCTTGTGCGTCAGAAGCATGCAAGTCAGTATTGGCACTCTGTATTCCTATGCACACATTTAAATTGTACGTGTTCTAAATAGAGCAGTACATATGCAAAACGTATTAACATGTGGGAAAATGCCATAGTGCTCATGAGAAACTGTGCTAAAGCAAACATTGTCTTGGGTCTGTTAGACCCTAATATAGATGGCCCACATGTGATATCTGAATTTCTGGGGCCATGAATGTATACTGGCTTGGGTGATGAATGGATCTGTGCCTCTGTTTCTGATCATAATTAAGGGGCTGGCAGTCTTAGGACCACCAGACTCAAGGTGGCGGTGGTTCATCTGCCGAATTACAACTTTAAAAGTAATTGCGGTGGAGGACCACCAGCTGTGCCAGGGAGCAGTCATTCCCTGGCAGTAGTGGAGCTGCTCGACCATGTAACATGCTCAGCGGAACTGGCGCAGTCCCGCTCAGCATATAATGAGTTCCGCCACCGGCAGCCATTTTATGGTGGGAGCCCTGCCATGAAAAGGCTTGCTGTGGTGGAACAAAGAGGGCCCTCCAGGGCCTCCAGGGCCCCCATGACCCCCGCCACATGGATACATTCAGGGGGGCACAACATGTGTGCCCCATCTGTATTCCCCCAAAGTTCCTGCACGGCATGGACGTCACTGTCAATGTCGTGCGGGAAGTTTTTTGCCGTACCCATTGCGGTGCCTGTTTTTCAGGCACCGCCATGGGAAAGGCGAAGGACAATCTGCCTTACATGAGTTCAACTCGTAATAAGACGGGTGGTCCTTGCATGGCTTTGGCGCAACTGTGTCGGCGGAGAGCCAGCGCAACTACGCCAAAGTCGAAATCAGGCCCTAAGCTTTCACTGTGCATGCAGTAACTGAAACTATCTGGATTGACTTGAAAACTCACTAAAACTCCATGAATTAATGCATGGGGCATAGTGAGCGCAGTTCTAAAAAAGAGCGGGAAAAAATATTTTGTTACCGAGCTGTCATCTCTCTCTGCAGCTCTTGCAGCTGCTCGTACAGTTACCAACTAACGCTTGTAGGCTTCCTGATTTTATTCAAAACAGACAGCTTAGCCAGTGGTGGCTGGTGAAATTGGAAAGTGGTGGGATAAGACCAGTTTACGAACTTTGGCATTCAAGGAAGTCTAACAAACAAGCTTGACATTTCCCCGAGGGTATGGTGGATTCTCCGCTCCTAGAAAATTGTAAATAATGAGTGGAAACAGTGCATTTTCCTGTAAAATTTCTACAGTAAATTAGTTCCCAGATAAGAGTAGGTCAAATGAATGAAGCCCTTCTGCCTCCATGATGTCTGACTCATGCGCCCTAGCGCATGTGTCAGTGAAAGTGCCTGCCTGGCTGCCTGATCCTTGCATCATGCAAGGGTCTGAGGATGAAATGCACAAAAATGGGCAGGCCCTGGCAATGCGGTGTTGGGTCTGATACGCGTTTCATGCTTTATTTGCCACCCTCACTAATAATTAAGTAATCATAATTCACAATGTGTAATGTGATTATTTAATTGCAAATATGGATACCACATAAAACAGCAAATTCGCAGGCCCTTGCTGACAGCGCCATTCTGCGCCTTTGCTGATGATAAGACTAAACATGACGTGAAAACAATACAAAAAGCCGAAGACAACATTCCCTTATATTCAAAGGGCACAAAATGCTCTGGTAAAACATGTGCAACAGGCTTTGCACATGTGCACCGTATGAACACCTTTCCATGATACAGCCTATTATCTTTCATTTTAATTTTATTATTATATTATATTTATTTTATTTTTTGATTTATTCACACTTATCATGCAGACAAACATGTGAGGCAGTTAAAAAACAGAGCCTTGCATACTCCCGCTCAGGTGATATTTATAACCTGCTTGAGATGATACATTATTTTGTTTTGGTGCCGTTACCACTGCCTACTTCAGAATGCCTCCTCTGAGACAACATATGTCCAACAGTCACGCAAGACTTTTCAGCGAGCTGTTGCAAAGCATCCTTCAGCACTTCTCAGATCCTCCTACTGCGCGCTGCGCGAGCCTGCGATTCCGTGACAATGTGCATGAGCAAATATTTGACTGGGAGGAGACCAAAAATAAAATAAAGGGAAGGATTTTTCCACATGCTCTTTGAAGGGATTATAACTGACAGAATGATCCTCTTTGTAGATGTGAGGACGGATTTTTTTTTCCCTGAAATTGTGCATGTATAAACGGCAGGTTTTCATAGAAATTCGTGTGTGGCTTTTTTGCACATGGGTGTGCTTTCAGTGGTGGGCAACATGAGCTAATCCAATTCAGTCAAGCACTTACACAATGTTTAAATAACAGATACAATTAATATACAAGATAAATTGCTAGTTAAGTGAAGAATTATTGTTTTGGAGTCCCCTAAAAAATGGAAGTAAAAAATGGAACAAAGAGGAAAAACAAAAATAGAAAAAAAAGAGGAAACATATCCTCTTGGCATCTGTCCCTTGGTGAAATATTATGTTGCTATTTTATTTTAGTTTTATTCTTTTTATGGTTTGATAAATTGCAGCACTTGTCGCAAAATGCATCTAAGCACGGTATAGAGAATTATGAAGAAAGTCAAGTTGACAAAGGAATGAGGGCGGCTGCAGCTGAATAAACAGCTAGAAGAAAATCTAACCTGAGAACTGAATTTAAGAGCCTTTAGTATGTCAGATAATGAATGCCGTGCTACCAGACATGTCTCGGTTAAACATGAAAAACGAATTATAAAATATTAGCCGCCCTTATTCAAGGCACTGAGCTATGCCTGAATTGCATTTTGCAGGCGCAGTAGACACTGGTCTACACGCTTTTGTCTGCACATCTTTAACTGTCCAATTATTGAAAAGTTCAGGCTGGTTCACTAATAATTTGCTATGCCTTACTCTTGTACCACTCCTAACTTACTCCTTTAATTTAGGAATAAACTAATAGAACTTCATGTGTAAATCACTCATACTCTTAACAAAAGCTTTGTGGATTGGGCCCGGTGTTTGCACAAAGTGCAAGGATCCTGATCTAGGGTTATGAGATGATATGAAGCTGTGACCACCTGCTAGAATCCATAGATGAAATCTGCTTCTTGATAGAACTTTTACTACTTGACTTTTGTAAGTCCTCCCAAACAAGACATAGGGAGATATGGATTGATGGAACATTTTCAGATTTGAAGTATGTTTGTAAAAGTGCCACGAGAAGAGAACACCACCAATAATTATAAACATGAGTACAAAAATAATTGTACGCTGACATTGCTATTGGAGTCTGTGGGGAGGGGGGCGTGGTAGAGATTGGTTGCAGCACAAAGAGTAAGGTGAACTTTTCAGTTATGTGGCGGTGCTGCATTGTGGCTTTTGCAGCAGTAGGTGTAAACCATTGCAGGGGTTTGAAGGAAGAAGTGGACCTAGGTCAGCAATGGCAATTCAAATGACTCATTCTGTTATGACAAAATACTTTTTTAATTGCAGTCAATAGTGCTTAAGTACTCGTTAGAGTAACCATGGTACACTGACAATTGTATGCACATACATGTTTAACCTCTTCCGTGCTCATGACGTCTCCCGGCCGTCATGAGTCACGATGGGCGTGTGCGGACGACGGCCGGGAGACGTCATGACCACGCCCGCGATCGGAATGTCAGCACCGCGGGAGTGCTGCTGCGGAATTTGCGCTACAGCGAAGAGGTTAATAGTAAATAAAAAGCTATTTTACACATTGTTACAACATAAATAATTTTTCTGAATAAATGCCAACTACCTATGTCAATCATTCTACCCAAACATGCAAAAGTGTTTAAGTAAAGTGAATTTGTGAATGTAAAATAAGAAAACATTTATCCAAAAGCAGAGCAGTGCTTCCAATGTATTATCATTTGGGCTAAGTGGATAATCAAGAGACTTTATTACTTTTATGGCAGAAGGTCAGAGGCGAAAAAAGTGGCAGAAAGTGGATAATCAAGGGAATTTATTTCTTCTATGGCAGAAGGTCAAAGACTATATAGCTAGCAGTGGTCATACTTCACAAGGGCATCATCCCAAGGACAGAGTGCACCCTGAGCCCCACGCCAGGGTTCCTCGAGTTGAGGCACGACACCCGACGATTACGAGTCATAAGAAAATGGATCCGCTGTTGAATTATTGTGGGCCACTAGCTTTGTTTCTGTATTTTTCCTTTATATGCACATTACTTGAGCAGAAAGGATACTTTAAGGTTCTGATGAATGCAAATACACATCCCACGAGAGTGTAGTTGGCAGACACATGTTGACCAATGACACATGTAAGCAAGGTCAGTTGACCGCTGCAGTATCTCTTCACTTTTTTTAATCCTGACCCAGGCATGCAAGAATAAAGATGTATTCCTGCTCTGGAGTCAGTTTTAATTATCACCATCACATTTGTGTTTATGTTTTACACGCTCTTCTAGCTTCACCGCCCTTTATGTCTCTATAAGGCTTTTACCATATATCAAAACATCTGAAGAGTTCATCTTTCTTAGAGAGGGAGTTGTATCCTGCACCATGATCTGCTGTCACGGTGTGAAGAGCATGCCACCTTTGGTGGGTGAGGGATTTCATCCTAAAAAATGAATACTTCTTGCTCGGCTAGGTTCAGAAAATATCTCTGCATTCATCCTATACATTGGGCAGGGGCTTCCCAAACCTACGCCCTGATCATGACCCTGTCTAAATTGTATGCTTAGGGTCGAAACGTTGACTTGACACACTAATAGTATACTGTTTTTATTTTGATTCTGGAGCATTTCACTCTTTGTCAGTGTACCAACCACTTATGCATCCTGAATCAGTCACTATTTTATGTATATCCAACACACTTTACAGTCACTTATATTCACTTGCACTGTGTCGTTGCGCCGTTTGGGATCACCTTCTTACATACAAATCAATTTAAGTATAACACTGCAATGATTTTTTTCTACTCTGACAAAAAAAAGTCCAATTAATAAATGGAACTAATCTCTTGATGGTCTAAACTACTCTCTCCGAGGAAGTAGAGGTTCACACTGTTCCCTTTAGGGATCACTGTTTTGCTTTATTCATTCACTCGAATGACATTAATTGGTATGTAGCTTTCCAACAGTTTCCTTAAGGCTGCTGGGGAGGCAGCTGTAAGAAGTCACATTATGAGAGATGCAGCCTTTGTGAATAAACAGAACAAAATAAAACAATCTGACCTGTAGTGGGACATTCAAGTCAAAACATGCTTATATGCTGCTAACCCCTCCCTAACAAACAGACTCAACCTAGAACAATTGAAATTGTCTCTTAACAATCTCTACACCTCCAAATCCAAGTACATTATAATGTCCTAAATTCTGACACTATGAGCTGTGGGAGAAGGCTAAGCAGCTACTGCCAGCTCATCTGAGACAAAGGGAATCAGCAGTTGCAATACCAGCCACTTATGCTGCGAAGGGAGGCCTAGTAAGTAACCCCAAGAAATGTATACACGTTTGCATCTTATTACAAATCCCTTTACACATCAGAATCCAGGATCAACATTGAAACTGAACACTGGCCTAAAATCCTGAAATTTACTGAATAAGGGAGAGCCCTCCAAGAGAGAGAAATTACTAGGCCATCTCAGAAATGTCTTATAAGGCACCCAGGAAAGATGAGTACCCAGACAAATTTTATAAATGGTCTAAGGCGAATAATGTAGTCATTTAATATAATTAGTATAAAGAGACAGAAACAATGGGGTCACAAATATCTACAATACTGTTGTAGTCATCGCCCAACCTCCTTGTTTAATGTCAACATCAATATTTTGGCCAGTGTTCTAGGGACAACACTGAGAAAGGTTATATCAATTCTTATTCATCAATCACATGTGGGAATTGTACCAGTTGGATGTGCAAAAATAATATACATATTTTGGCCCATATCCTATGAATTTTTAGGGAGTGCCTGGAAGAAATTATAGAACCATATCTGGACACTGATAATGCATGATTCGACTACATTGAATGGAATTTCATGTTTCAAATGCTCCTCAGAATGGGGCTAAGTGAGAATTGTATTGCCAAAGTGAAGTGGTTGCATAACTCACCAACGGCGGAGGTACACTTCAACGGCTTTATGTCCGATTCCTTTTATGCAATCAGCCTCCCTTGTCACTTCTATCATTTTTGCATGCACTGGAACCAAGGCCACTTCCATACACCAGAGAGGAACCCTAGCAGGAATAACAGCACGAGCTGAACTATTCAAGATAGTATTATATGCAGATGATATCTGCCTCACACTTACTAACCTAGAAACCTCGCTACTAGTACTAATGCAAATATTAGAATACTTCCCCATAATATCATCTGACAAAGTGAATTGGGGTAAGAATGAGGATCTACCATTACACAGAAATACAACGCCAGAATCAATGGAGGGCTTCAACTTTGGGTGGCAGCCACATAATCTCAAATACCCATGAGACCTTGTGAAGAAAATGACTGAGGATAATGTTCAACCTCTGATAGTCAAAATGTCCAATGATTATGTCAGAAGGTCGTAGTTGTACCTCTCCTTTTAGGGAATAGCTCAAAGGCTAAGATAGTGGTCACCACTGGCTTAATTATGTACTAGATATTATGCATGTAACTGTAGCAATGAAAACCTTCCAACTTATTGACATGGAGATGAGATCCATATTTCTGGGGATCTTTGAAACCTAGCTGAAATTTACTAGCGAATCAATTGTCAAGTGGTTTGGGATTGATGAGCATAGACATTCACATACTGACCTACATCTTTCTCAACTGTCATATATGTTACCTCAAACTGTGACGCCCCATTCTTTGTTACCGTAGAAAAACATATCACTGGGGGTATGACAGGCTCTTCTTTATTATATGACTCCAAAACATCCATGATTAATATTCCCATTTTGCAAGCTACGATCAGAGAATGAGAAGAGTCAAATACACAGGTGGGTGCTAGGCTACACAAAGGGGCACCCATGTGGCAAAGTATGGTGCTCAGAATTGGAGGTAAAGTACTAAAATGGGAGACCTGCCAGAGAGCAGCTATACACTTCATTCATCAATTAATGTCCACATCGATACTTAAGACATTCCCGCAGCTTAGAGCTGAATACCAGCTCCCCCAGGGTCAATGTTGGAGGTACATGCATTGCCTCAAAAAGACTAAGATCGCTCCCCTGGGATCTGCTAGATTCTCTGTTGTAATGCATTTACAGACTTGGGGAATTTACCAGACTGTAATGTCTGGCATCTATCACCTCTTAATAGACCATGTCTCTTCCAAACCCATAGAGACAAGAATACTTTCCTTATGGCTCCGCAAAGGTGGACAGGACTCAGACCCTCGAGCGCCCCTATCAGGGAAATCAGGCTGGCACTGAATGATTTTAGAATACACCAAAACTAGTATTGAACCTCCATTCAAATTGCACAAGGCTGGTCATATAGGGGGCATCAAAGTTTGGAAATGCCGGAGAGATGGATATGATCTACCACATCTCTTATGGGACTCTCCAACACTGATAGAATATTGAAGGATGATATGGGACACACTTAGTGAATCTATCAGCCTGCACTCACTATCTTTAACATACTTGTATCATATGGATTCTTCACATTACATACATATAGAGTTACAAACTGGATTATGTGAGGGAGAGATCAATCCAACTCTACTTTCTGTAATTGTTTTATAGTTGATTCTGTTTCTGTCAATAGAGTCTCTGCTCAGGGGTATGGATCTATTTCCATTAATTCAACACTTAAACTAAATAGTTTCCATTGTTTCCTGATTGCCTCCCCTCCCCTTGGCCCAACATAGTACAGTTTAACAATTTTTCTTAGAGCTAGAAAAAAATGTGTGATATGCTGTGTATTCTGGCATCTGCTATTTGAAGCTGTACATATCCTTGTCAATTGAACTGCTTAGTCAAAAGTGTTTGTTTCGTACCTCTAAAGTCCTTTCAGCTTTTTTAAGTATTCTCATTTTATGACTATTTTTATTTATTACGCGTGTTTACAGTTATGCGTATTATTATTTTTTAATGTACTTTTATGGTCTATTGCTTTTAAGACTGAATAATGTTTTTGAATTTTAATTTTAATTTTGAACTGCTAAGTCCGCAAAGGGTTCCCCTAGGTGCATACTTGACAACAACCATAAGGGAGCTGAACCGGACAGCTGACACAGATAACTTATTTCATAATATTGAAAGGCTTTCTCATGCTGGGGAGTTGACGTGCACCAATGTACCCCATTTGGGTTCACTGTTTTTCTAGTTATATTAAAATGCTAATAAAGACGTTCTACAAAAAACGATTGTATAGACAAGACATCTGAAAAATGTAAAATCACTATTATTTTCAAAATAAGCTGCATACGGAATATTCTCTTCACCTGAAGTCTTAATTGTACAGGTCTCAACGAGGATATTTTGCTCTCTAGCTATAGACAAGGCACCAGAGTTTAGTTTTATGAGTAAAGTTGCTTTATCTCCCAGAAGATATTTCTGCATAAATTACAGAGATGTCCACTTAAAGATCTTGTTACAGTGCTCATTATCCTCTCTTAAAGTGAGGAGGGATGTCTCCAAAGTGCTCCTGTTACATGCCCTCATCTACATTGCTGAGCATGAGATGGCTGATAACCTCTCTGTCTCCCCCAGTAATAAAATGATGAAGATTAGGCGTTTGAGCTATCTGTTATTTGCAGCTTTATGAAACAACACGTGTGTGATAACATGCACTTTATAAGAGCAATGTGTTATTATTGTCATTAATAATAGCAATAATGTTATAATACATGCATAATAATAATGATGATACTACTACTGCTGCAACTACAAATAATATTGTTAAAAATAATAAACATGCTGGTATGACAAGAAACGATGATGATGTTTTAATGTGACAGCTTGTTTGATAACCAAAAGTTGTTAATGAATATCACTAAATCACCTTTTTTTTC
This sequence comes from Triturus cristatus, assembly GCF_964204655.1. Classification (NCBI taxonomy): domain Eukaryota; kingdom Metazoa; phylum Chordata; class Amphibia; order Caudata; family Salamandridae; genus Triturus; species Triturus cristatus. Next base: position 942,842,695 of record NC_140593.1, read on the forward strand.
CAAATGAAGCAAATAAGTAAAGTATCACAAAGTCATAAATGCTCAAAACTATAAGATTCGAAATGTCAGACATATCAGAATTAGTCTTTAATTCTCCTATAACTTTTTAAAAATAAGTGCACTTGTGTACTAAATACAACCTCAAGTTTAATGTTGTGGCTGACTGATGCTGATTAGTTTGCTGGGACCTGAAGCTGGTAACAGTCTTAGAAATACTGCATGCAAATCAGCTTCCTGGGAATATTTTACAAGATTGTGACATGTTCAAATTCTAATTAAAGTGGGGCGGTATTTGGTGCATTAAGAAAACTGTATTTTTCTGTTATAACAACATGATACAATAAGCAGAATGAAGAAAAATACTGTTTGATTTCCTTCACCTTCTATTCAAGAAGGCTACAGCCGTAATTGTCCATTTAATGTGGAGGGACTCCTCAAATCTGTGCCAATCTTGCCTTCCTTCATGGGAGGCTTTTCAGTGTCAAATTCCAGTGGCGGCTGGTGAAATGTGAAAGTGGCGAGGCGTAAAAGTTGCGGGCAGCGCACTGTAGCGAGAGTAGCGATCGAGCCCAAACGTATGAAGGGGAGTTCGGGGGGGTTCCCCCCCTGAGAACATTTTGAGGAAAGAGCAGTCAAATGGTGCATTTTCAAGGACATTTCAGAAAGCAAGAATGTTAATAAAGCAATTGGGAAAGTGCAGCAGCCCACTCATACCAGACCTCAGAAACCAAGGGACCGGGCCCCACTCTGAGCAGTGGTCTCTGAAGTCAAAATATCCACCGCCACTATACCTTAAACTCAACTGGAACCACATACACATATCTCAGCAAAGCTTCTACTATACCCTCAGTGGCAGAGCGTGGACACATCTCAACCAGACTGCTACTATACCTTAACCTCAAATGGAGCAGTATATACATATCTCAATAGCCTGCTACTATAGTCACAATGAGACACATGAAAACAAGCCTTCTATTATACCCTAAATGGCATAGTACCTTTACATCTAAACTGGACTTCTACTATACCTCCTATGGGACAGAGCAGACACATCACAGCATGATTGCTATTAACTCTTAATTAGGACAGTATATTAATCGAAGGAAGGCAGATATTGTACCTTCAGTGGTACAGAACAGTCAAATGCAAAAGGGGCAGTAGAGACATTTGTCAACAAGGCAGGTACTATTCATTCAATGGGACAAAACAACACTGCTCCTGTTCCTTCAATGGACAGTGCGGATATGTCACTGGAAGGCTTCTACTGTACTTCCAATGTGACGGTAAATGCACTTGTCAGCGAGATCGCTGACATATTCTCACAGGACAGTACGTGCACTTGTCAGCAAGACTGCTGGCATTGTGCCACAGGACACGTGTCGGCAAGGAAGCCACTGGAGCCCTAATTGGACACGATAGGACAGATTAAGGAATATCTCAAAGGCAGGCATGTCCTCATAGGCCCTGAATACCTCCACTTTGGCATCATTTAGTCTAGGGACAGCAAGTGTAAGTATGTATTCTGGCAATGCCTTATTTATTTTTGGGTGTTACTGTAAAGTTGACCACTCACTCCTGTAACATGCCTGGCAGATCACAAGTTCAAATTCTGGGATAGCCAATTCAGCCTTCCATCCTTCCGAGGGTCGTAAATTGGGTACTATTAAATAAGGTAACTGGAGCATTTATAATTTTCAGTGATTAGACATGGCAGAAGCGTAGTATAACACTGCATAAAAATGAGATATTATGTTTGCGTGTTTTACTGAACTTAAACAAAAATTAATGCTAATTCTGCAGGATGCATGCAAGCACAAAGTCCATGGATTTCTTTTATGCGACAACCACCTGTGTCAGTTTTGTTCCAAAAGGCCGCTTGTGATTTTCTTTTTATTCAGATTCCTCTAATTAAAGTGATTTCATCACTTAAAAAGACCGGCCTTTCCACGTAAAATCGGATTACCTCAGACCGTCTGACATTTGCTAATTAAGAAAGAGTACAGCTTTCAGGAGCGATCAAACACCAATCCATACTGTACAGGAGACTCCGCTTTGAAAGAAGATGCACAATTACAGTTGACCATTATATCGCAGCGTCCGTCAAGGAGGCCTCTGGGCATTCGGCGCATCACAACAAGCTTTTAATCACAGGTGGAGCGCAGGAGCATCTGCTGTGTCGCGGCCGGCATGACAGGAGGGGGTCGCGCGGGGACGGGGTGGAGGGTTAATTTGAAAAAAAAATTAATTAAGAAACTTACCTTCGCCTCCGGTGCCGGACTCCCGCGTCGCGCCTCCTGCTCTCTGCAAACAGGAAGCAGGCGTTTTAGGGGAGGCCGTTTTTTTCATGCAGGCTGCTCAGCAGCCTACATGAAGAAAACAGAGTGTGCTATGACTGGTTTGGTCGGGACAGTCAGCGCCCATAACATCCCTGAACCTCCCACCCCCAACCAGGCATACCCTTCTTCTGCTTTCTCGCAGTGCGAGAAGCAGAAATGTAAAATGGTATTTATACCATTTTACGTTTCTGCTTCTGGCACTGCGAGAAAGCAGTGGGGCGATGCTCCGACGCCCAAGTGGAGGAGCTGCCCCAGTCAAATTCTTCAGGGTCAAACCCCAGTTCCTTCCAAGCAAGAGAGTGGAAAATGTTATGGTCGAAGGGGCATATTTACAAGAGTATTGCGCCACCAGAGTGTCACTTTTTCCAAAGCTCAGGTGGCGCAATGCCCTGCTCCATATTTGCAAGATGGTGCCAAGTCACTTTGTGTGGCTTAACCCCGCCTTGTAAATATGGCCCTCCTTGCCACCGTTTTCTGCGGCATAGGGGAGTGAAATGGGTGTTGCTGTGGGCATTCCCACACAACACCCATTCGTTTTTAATGCTGCCCCAGATTCACACAGATCTGTAAACCTGAAGCAGCGTCAAAAGCGAACGCCTTTGAAAAGGAAGCGTTAGAGTGACGCAACGAGAAGAAATACTTTTATCTCTGCTTGTTTTTTACTCTTTGTATGTGTGCTGCATTCTGCCAAACATCATTAATAATTGTTTCTGTGTAGGAAGGTGTCTTGTGTTTGTCCTGAAGAAACACAATCATCCCTGCAAGGTGGACACTGCAGAGGTGCTTGCACTGATGCTAGACAGCTTTTTTAGCGCCAGTGCAAGGGAAACACAGGGGTGCACCATACTCTTGTAAATACAGCGCATCACTGTGCTTTTAAAATGGTGCAGGGTAGCACAGCTGAATTGCTTGCACTGTGCCACTTCATTGTAAATATGCCCTACAATTTTGAAAAGTGGAAACTTAGCACAATTTGGGTTGAGGGTCAAATTTCTGCCAAAAAATGTTTTGGGGGTGATTTTTTTTCTACAAAAACTTGCGTTAGGAACATTTTAATTATGTTGCAGGAACCTTTTAACTCACAAAACCTTACAGGATTTTTAACCACTATTTTTAGACTTTGTGAAGTGAGGAAATATGTTTCTCAGATTTTGAGGAGTAAAATATTGTCAACTTTGCAACATCTCTACTTAGAAACGGAAACTAACATTATTGCAGTTTTCACTGCATAATAAATCGTCACATTCAAAGAAAAATGAAATCAGTGCTTTTCAGGTTAGAAGAGTTAAGCAAGCGTTCATCTGGTAAGGAGCTGGGAGCAGCAGCATTCTGTAGACTGTAGAATTTGCCAAAGAGTCCACTTCGCTTCAAAGCGCCCTTTAATATCAGATGTCTCAATGACACCCACTCACTTAACAAATGCTGGTGTAAGAGGTGACCAATGTTGCTAAACCTCAGAAGATCCATAGCTAAATGCTTGAAATGGGCATCAATTTATTAGCTGGGGAGTTGTATAATGTGGTAAATATAGTTATGTACTTAATTCAGACCACCAAAGTGGGAAAGCAACAGTGGAAAGTCTGAAGAAAGGGGGTTGGAGGCGACAGTGTCGACTTCCCATCACCAACACTATGTTCTATAGGTACAGGATGGTTAATTTCGAAAGCGAGTCTGAATACTTCATTTTTGAAGAGTTCACAGAAGTGCACGGGTTTTGGGTCAGATCTCGGGCACGGCCAATGGTACTGCACGGCAGCCTCGGCCCATACAGGTAAGAGCGGTGGGACGGTGTGGCCAGGTTGAGGGGGGGATTCGAGAGACGACCACGACTGAAAATCAAATAAATAATTAATTTCCCTGGTGGTCGTCTGTCGAATCCCCCCTACCCGGCCCCACCGCCCCACAGATCTTACCTGCACGGGCCACAGATGTAATTTTCCCTCGTGGTCATCTGTTGAATCCCCCCTACCCGGCCCCACCGCCCCACAGATCTTACCTGCACGGGCCACAGATGTAATTTTCCCTCGTGGTCATCTGTTGAATCCCCCCTACCCGGCCCCACCGCCCCACAGCTCTTACCTGCACAGGCCACGGATGTAATTTTCCCTCGTGGTCATCTGTTGAATCCCCCCTACCCGGCCCCATCGCTCTTACCTGCACCACCCGCGTCTGTTACACGGTCTTGGACCTTGAACTCCATTGGCCATGAGAGTTATTTTGAGCTCAGTGTGGGGCTAATGACATTCCACAGTTCGGAGCTTGTTTTTTCTAAATCACTGTAGTTCTGGAGCATTTAATAACAAAAGGCTGTTTGTTCAATGTTATCATTTTTGACTTCACACATGAGAACGTCAAAAGTAAACAAGTGTCAATAAAGGTGGAGACAAATGACCTTTGTTGGCTAGCAATGATTGTGCATCTATATTTCACAGTATAGCAACAGTGTTTTTAGTGCAGTACCTTCCCACCCTCTCCTAACTTGGACAAACTTCAAAACACAATAAGGCAGCGTGTAAATAAGCCCTGGAGATTTGCTCCCTGGGCTGCCTCGTTAGACTGGTCCTGGAGCCTTCAAATGATTAATACAAGGTGCAGTGAAAGCAGGAAGATTTGTGAGCACAAAGCCTGTCATGTTCTCAAGATCCCTTGAAGACATGCCGCAAGGAACACCAGCCGCATTTAATAAATCACGCTTGACAGAGCCGCTCCCACGTATTAGAAAAGATTTCTGGAGCATGAACCAGGCTTTTGCGAGCCATTTTCTGTCAATGTCTCTTGGCGAAACAGTCAGACTTCTGTTTTTTTCCAGCTGAACAAATTAAACGTTCTACATCCACTTGTTTCTCTTTACACAATTTACTTGCAAAGAGAAAGAGCAGAATTTTCTCCACACTAAGAGCGCCCCAGCAATTCAAACACAGCTGCACGGGAATGTTTGAAATGCATATTTTTTGCCCTATCTGTGCATGGCATATTTTATATATTTATCACTGTAGTCCAAATGTACAAATGAAGAAAATGTTTAAGGATGACCCGGTCTAATAGAGAACCGGTTGTAATGTGTTTACCACGAAATTGTCATACTCAGAATGGTTTACCTAACAAAATAAACCTGGCACAATATGTATTTATTTATTTTATGTATGCAATTTTTAGTAGCGCAAACATGTCCCAACAGACTAAGGGCTCATTTACAAGGCCATTGCGCCGCTGGTGGGTCACTCGCTTTTTTTTGACGCACCAGCAGCGCAACGGACTGGGCCATATTTACAAGGCCACGTAAAATCTCCCGCCGTGACTTTTCATGGGCTTGTAAATTTGGGCCCCTTTCACGCACTAATATGAGTGAAAGGGGCATTCCATGGGTGTTGCTGTGGGTGTTCCCACGCAACATCCATGGAACCTGACACATTCCCAGATCGACAAAATTTTGTAAAGCTGGGAGTGCGCCAGAATCCTACGTCTCTCCAGGAGAGGTGTAGGAGTGGCACAACGAGGAGAAATACTTTTATTTGGCCTCATTTTTTCCTCTTTCATTGCTTGCTGTGTCCTGCAGCATGCCTAGAAAGAGGAAAATGCCATCACGGTGTCCCTTCCTGCACAATAACAATCATCCTCACAATGCAGACACCCTTGCAACATGATGCAAGGGCCCCTGCACTGGTACATGGCAGCCAATTGTGCACCAGCGCAGGGGAAAGTGCACAGATGTGTGGTATTGTTGTAAATATAATGCATCCCTGTGCTTTTAAAATGAAGTTGTTCGGCGCAGAGAAAGGGCTTGCGGTGCTGCACTGCATAATTTTTTGTAATGGAGGCTCGAACCGTGCTTTACAAAAATTAACTAACTTTCAATGCAAGTAGAGAACATGATTTATTGTGGAACAGCTAAACCAAATTTGACCCAGGTGTAATTTGATTGGGGGAGCAGGGAAGGGGGTGATAGGTGGACACCAGAAGGTATATGAAGTTTATAAAGATTATCTATGTGCAGGGTACCGATGGCGACATGATGAACAGTTCTATAACAAACACAGGAGTGCGATACGTTAGAGGTATCCTGTCATAGTGTACAAATGAAGCCCATATGGGTGAGAGAAAAAAATGGAAATACAATATGATGGAGGTGAACTATCATAGTAGGAAACCTAAGGAAACATTTTAGGAAAGTAATGATAAGCCTGCAATAAATACACAACCAAGCTACTGTGAGCATATGTGTGCATGGAACTGAAATTAGATTAGTCCTGAGTAAAAGTATCTTTGAAAAATTAGGAATGTGAGCTTTTTCTTGAATAGAGTCAGGGTCTTTGTGTTGAATAAGGCAGGCAGAAGTGAGTTCCAGATTATGTTGGCGGAACCTGAAAAGGACTTAGGGCCATATGTATAAAAATACATTTTTGAGATTCTCAAATAGCAATTTTTTGCAAATCGCTATTTGAAAATCGCAAAACGCTATGTATGTAGGATTTGCAAATAAGTTTGCGAATCCTACATATTCCTTAATTGCGACTTGCAAATTGCGATTCGCAATTAAGGAATACCTCCCCATTCATTCCTATGGGCCTAGAGACCCATAGGAATGAATGGGAAGACATTCTCAATTTGCGATTCTCAATTAGAGAATCGCAAATTGAGAATGCAATTTCAAGGGTGCCAGGGTGTCAAAAGGACACCCTGTTGCACCCCTGAAATGTGCATGTGTGCACATGTGGCACACATGCATGCCCTAAGGGCATGTATGTGGGCCTCATGGCACTTTGAAAAATGCAAAAAAGTGCATTTTTCAGAGAAATTGCAAATTACCACCAACTTGAAGTTGGTGATAATTTGCGATTCCTTAAGGCCAAATTGCACTTTTTTTGTGCTTCTTACATTGCATTTAAGGAATAGCAATTTGCGATTCCTTAAATGCAATCGCAAAATCGGCGTTTGCGATCGCAATTTGGAATTATATATATGGCCCTTAGCTATTGTGCACTCTGTTTAGAATGCAGGTGGGGACTATATGTAAAACTTTGAGGAAAAAATATTGGGAGGCTAAAATACATTTAGGCCTAAATATCCAAATATTGTCAAGATAAGTTTATTTATGTAAGTATAGATTTACTATTGTTAACTTCACCTTTATGTAGCTTGAAGATATGTATTTCATTTAGGTACATATATAGGAAGTTAAGCATAGTGTATAGTAAACCTATACTTGCCTTTATATACTTTCCTTGCCAATTTTTTTGTAATCATTATTTGGGGCTCAACATTTTGCCCCATTGTATTTTTTCTATGATATTCTAGTGAAAAACCTCAGAGGTTCTAGGATAAACATTCCCACTCTGTAAAGGGACCATTGGCCACCTGGTAGGATCAGTTTGTTAAACACATAAACAGTGATGGATGGAATGACTGCAATTTGCCTAACAACTGGTAATCACTTGGGTAACATTCCAACCCCACGTTCTTTTGCTCACCATGCTACCACAGTTTAGACCAAGCCATATGCAAATCAGCCTTGACCCTGCTCATCTTGGGACCAGTCCAACCTGAACTGCCAGCCTAACTGAAACCCACATGTTCAGATTCGTCAAGAATGGTGCCAGTTTTCAGAGCAATTGATATTGAAAGCAAAATTCCTGACCTACTGCCTCAAAGCCAAGCAGGTGAAGAATAGCACTCTAAAACATGTAATCTGGGAAGTAATAAGCAACCCCCTGACAATCTGGCATAGCTACCTAAACCTTCATTTGGGTGTCTTGGAGGACTGTGAGTTTGGTCAAGTGATGTACCTGTGTCCCTAGACTCAAAACTGTTGGTTAAGCAAGCAAAAGTAATATTGAGGGAACAGGTTGTGCAGGCCCTGAAGGAACTGGCACATGGTGCTTGAACTACAACACTGTACGATCCAGGGGCCCTGCCAACGTACCTTTCACTGCCTTTTTGTTAAGTGATGAAAAAACAACTGATGAGTCTAAGATTTGGATTAATTCCCCTGAAAACCTACTGGTATGGCCAGAGGAACTTATATGATTCCAATCGACAATGCCGTTTCTACGCAAAAGCAGAGGAATCTCTGACCCATAGTCTCTGCATTTGTGAAAATCTGCTCCCGTTAAGAAAGTTCTGGTTGCGGCCAATATAGTGTACCCTAAAACATCAGGACCAGCCAAGGCGACGTGCAAGCTTGTTTATGAGGTGAATTATCTCAGCTAGCGACTCGATTCTTGACATTTATGAAATTTGTGCGACCACCTTCTGTCAATGCGGTGGACTCAGAATTGCTTTTTAGGTTAGTATGCTGCTAAAAACCTTTCACTTTTCCCAGACCTATAATATTGCACCTTATATGGGCATTAAGATTTGACTTTGCATTTCAGACAAGCTAGTACTTTAGGTACATTGGGATATAGGTAGGCTGAGTATTTCATGGCCCTCATGGTCCTCATGATCATGAGGCCAGATAATATTATCTCAAACGTAGGCCTTTCAATCCCCTTTGCTTAGTGGCCTTTCAACTTATTTTAAACTCAATATGCTGTTAAAAAAATTGCACTTTACTTAGGGCTCAGTCTTGGTCCACTTACTAGAGTCAAGTAGAGCACCTTTGGCCTTATAAAACTATCTCCAAGACAGGCCTTTTAGTTTAATGTGTTACTAAAAATATTGCACTTTAAACATTGCATTTACCTATGTCTTATCAATGAAATTTATTTCAGAGGTAAAGTTAGAATCCTAGGTCCAAGGTACTGGAAAGACTGTGAACATACTGCACTTTACCTAGGTTTTAGCATTGGAATCTAGCATTTCAGGTGTTGGATGCAGAGGGTTTTTACATTGTTGTTTTTCAACTGCTTTCTGAAGTATGGCCTTTTAGCACACACCTATTAGCACTAAAACTTATATTGCATTTGCTGAGGAACTTGGGGTCTATTGTAATTGATTTTAATTAATTGTTCAATTAAGAATGTATCTATCTATCTATCTATCTATCTATCTATCTATCTGTCTGTCTGTCTGTCTGTCTGTCTGTCTGTCTGTCTGTCTGTCTGTCTGTCTGTCTGTCTGTCTGTCTATCTATCTATCTATCTATCTATCTATCTATCTATCTATCTATCTATCTATCTATCTATCTATCTATCTATCTATCTATCTATCTATCTATCTATCTATCGATTTATCAGGCCAAGGCAGTGCCAATCCAGGAAGCCAGGTTTGCCGTGATAAGGGCTTATCAGCTAGGTATAGTTTGGTTTGAGTGGCACAATGAGCACTGGACCCACGTCTGAGCAAAGCCTTCCCCCTTAAGGCAGTTCATCAAACACATAAAAGATGATGGAGGGAATGTTTGCAATTTGTCAAACCAATGGCAATCACTTGGGGCACATCCCAACCCATTGTTCTCTTTCTCACCATGCCATCTCAGTTTGGACCCAGCCATATGCAAATCAGCCTCTCCCCGGCTCCTTATGGGAGCAATCCAGCACAAACTGCAAGGCCAGATACTTTGCGAACCAGAATACACACAACCTATGATACAGCTCATCAGCAATGAATAGCTGGATTCCAGTGCCACAGTGAGCATTGGACCCACGTCTGGGCTTACCCTTGCCACCTTTTGTGTGTTCAAAGTACCTCCCAACATTGAATATTTTTCACATTAACTATATGGGTAGCAGTAGAGATATCCCAGGAGATCACAGGAAAGGGAAAAAAATAAACCTATGTTAGGTGCAAAATGGATCTGAAACGTCAAAATCATAAGGAACCAGACGAAAAGGAGTTGCAATTGAGCATGTGAGAATGCAGTCTTGGACTGTGGCATGAAATTTGTCCCCATCACATCCTTGATGGTTCCGGTGGGAGGACGGTGTTACATAAAAGGGCCCATACCTCTATAGTCTGTGCCAGAAACCAGTAAGATAGTTAGAGTTGGAGGAGGTTCAATGGGATAGGGGCTTCCAGGGAAACCATATGGTTTACATTTATTTTAAAAACTTTATTTACCATTTTCAACAAGATACAATCATTGGGTACATATTCACAGCGCAATACTTCGATGTAATAAAAAGCACAATTACAAAATAACAGCTCATGGCATCTGCCCCAAGCCACAATGAACCCCAATGTAATACACATTTAGACCTCTGGTGTAATATGACACAGAAACTACTTACAGGCAAATATCTGAAATGTCATTACAACATGGTAACCATATGGTTTACATTTAAAACTCTACATTACATCTATGAATACCAGGGAGAAGCAATAACATTCATAGAGTGTTGTTCAAAATATCAGAATTCTATGCAACTGAAATTTAAACCACCTAGTGCTAGTGGCAACAGCATATACACTGGCAAAGTCAAAAGGCCTGGCCTTTGCAAGCTGGTGTGTGTATTAAAAATAAGCATATGTCAGAAAAATTAAATGGTGAATAAATAGAAAACAAGCCACTGCCTAAACATGATGTCAATACTCTTATAATAAGAATTTATGTTTGTAAAAAATGTAACCGTCACATATAATTTTAATAGAATAGTATGGTGTTCTTCAGTATGTAAGTGTGTCCTTGGAACAGCCATATAACTCATTTTAGCTTTAATACCCTTCACAGATACTATGGTAATATAATATAAGCTTTGAATTACTAAGAATAACGAAGTAGAAATTATAATAAGGATAAAGAATAAAAACCAAAAAATAATGGATAAATAAAGTATAGTTCCTGAACCCTAGCACTAAACTCCACTTTGTTTAAGGTAGGCAAAATGCAGTCGTACTCCTTTTGTACAAAAAGTCAATAGATGAATTGGGCTGATCCATTGCCCCATGCTGTATACTGTGGCAGGCAAAGCAAAACTTGAATGACAGAGGAACAGACCAGTGGATAAGGTGGGCTGACACATTGCCCCCTCTAAGTATGCATATATCTATGTATTTCTTAAGTATGACTTTATTTTCAGGATCTCAAAGAGACGAATAGCTAAAGCGCCCTATAGACCACACCTAAATATATGCTGCCATTAATTGGTCTACTGTGAAAAAGGTTCAGATTTAAGTGCCCCTTTGTAAGAAAATATATTTTTAGTGGGAAAGCAAGTGAGTCTCTTCCAAGTAAGAAGTCCCATATCTTATCAGGTCCAACATACAAGTTTGTTCAAAAATAAACCTAGGCTCAACCCCTAGTAGCTATAGTATTGAGCAGCCAAGCTGAACTAAAGAAATAGCGTGTAAAGTATTTAGTAGTACCAATACAGTTAAAACATCCACTCACAAAATAATACAAATCTCATGATACATTTTTAAAAATCAAGAAATATTTTACATTAAAAAAACGCAAAAATGATTACAATCTAGATGACAATCAGAAGTAGCTCCTTGCAGACCTATGTGAAGATGATTGGCTTCAGGATGACCACGATGGAGCAGAAGTCAGGCAACAACTTGGCCGCCGAGTCAAAGTTTTTATCTTCTAAGACTTTTTTATGGAAGTCTATATCATCCAGCTGGACAAGGTTCAAGACTGTATCTGGCAAAGTGCTCCAGAGAATCAGATAGCTATTGGACAAGGTCCCCTTGAAGCCATTTTTTTTGGGTGGGAAAAGCTCCAAACTGGAAAATTAACTTTACTCGCCTGCCAAAGTTTTCTCATCTCTCGGGCAAGATTTCTACATTGAGACTAAGGGCCTCATGTAGGTAAATAAATTTTACCGTTTCTTAAATACCGAGCCGTACCGAATCGTTAAATTAGAATCGTTAAGTTATATGTAGGTAAAAATTCGGTAACAGTTACCGATTCGGTAACATTCGGTAATCACGAATCGGAATTCACCGAATCGGTAAATACCGAGGTGGTATTTACCGAATCGGTAAATACCGAGGTGGTATTTAGCGATTCGGAAAATACCGAGGATACTACCACCTTCCCTTAACTAAGTAGCCAATATCATAATTATGTTATAATAGAAGGTCTCTTAGGCTTGAATAGGGGACCCCATACCTCAAAAATCAGCTCAGTGAAATCACATCACAGGAGCATCAGGAGCCGTCTCGCAGGAAGGCTCGTCTTCGGTCTGAATAATAAACATGATGTCTGTGATATGAAAAGCACCAACTGTCAGGTATTTGCAGCTGCGCGTGTGTCATGGCTAAATAGTGGGTCGAACAACCTAGAGTGGAAAACATGCATTGTGTAAAATTCCAGACTGTGTGTCACAGCATGTACAGACCAAGGTCGCTGCGCAGAGCTTGGGATGGGAACAACAGAATGCACTCGTCTGAAGGAAGTCTCGAGTCAGCAGTTTATTCAAGAAAGAACATGTAAACGCAGTGTCGTGTGCAAAGACAAAAAGATGGCTACATAACATTCAACGTGGTCATGCTAACTGAACAATGTATGTACGTATTCAGGGAGAACTCACTACACGCCCCCTTGAGCGAAGCAATATTTGATAGGCAAGAAAAGAGAGAACGCAGAGTTCAGTATCGTCAGAGCAGAACAAGGCGTAACCAATGCAGCGCCAAAGTCCTAAAGTCCAATTAATTGCAGCATAAAATTCCAAATAACACAATGCAAGTATAGTAAAAAACTCAAGCCGACCATCAGGAAGAGAAAAAAGAGAAATAAAAGAAATAAATGTTGCGCCAGGGTGCTGTCCAGTAGCACAGGCGCAATGGACGACAATCCAGTTAATCCATGAATGTATAGGCAGCATATGTGGCCACGGCTTCCAACAAAAAATCGTTTGCAGGGCCACTAAAAGTCTCAGCCATCCAATTAAGTAAAGAAAAGGAACATACGTGTTCTCCAACCAACGGAGCCTCTAGCACAATCAGAGGGCACCCGGAATGTTCCTCCAAATAGCTCATGGACAAGAAGTCGTAGGCTGCCGCTGAGATGTCCCAATTACCCAGGATACCATGCGCCGCACCACACGCCATGATCCGGACACCAGAACAGGACAACTCGTGAGACACTAAGGGCCTCATCAGTCGATCGAAATCCGGCACCGGAGACACCATGTTGGTCAAGCACAAATCCAGAGGCCATTCAAAGGGACAATCCAGGCAGTGTAATACAGGTTGTACGCAGGTGAAGTAGGAATACCTGAAGGATAATCCATAAGCCAGGCTCAAAGTCGCCAATGGCAGAGTACCATAAAAGTCAAGCATCCTATCACGAAGAAGATGCAGACGGGACAGGTGCTCGTGTGGCACAGAAGGAGCAGCCATTCCGGAGTATGAAAAGGAAAAGCAGCACACCTGCCACTAGCGCCAGGAGCAGCGGGACACCTCCACAGATGCTCGAGAACAGTGAATGAACAAATGCCGGAATTACACCAAAAATAGGTTGGAAAGAGGTCACGAGACCCGAGCCCACATGTGTAAAAAAATGAGCCAGGCCGGTCGTGGACGAGGCATTGAAAATAGTTTGGATCAAAGAGCCGAAATGCAGGGGGAGGTCAGTATTCAGAGGCGCCTGTACCTCAGTGCGCGTATTAGCAACGTGAAGGACAAATGTTTCACGAGAGGAAGTCAAAGGCACCTCTTTGTGGGACAATAGCGCTCTATTCTGCTCAACTTGTTGAACTCTGCTTTCAAGGTTGGAATCGAAGGCCAGATGGAAACATCCAGCCGCACATGCGGGGGTGGAAGAAGAACAGTATTGCAGCAGACAACTTTATGCGAGACAGTTATGTACGGGATTCCCACTCACATCCCGCAGCAAGCTTCATTATTCAACATTAAATAAATACCGTTTGCAAGCAGAGTGAAAGGAGGTGTAATCACAGGCACTGGGATACCTCGTAGGACGCACGCCAAATTCGGGGCTTGTACATTGCATGCGCCGTGTACTTGCATGTGCCTATTGTCTCATGTATGAATCCTAGAAGAGAGAGTGCTGAAGCTATTATCTATAACGGCTAAAGCCTTCTCCATGTTTGCTTGGTCAATAGCTCTCAATCTGGAAGCCGCCTCACTGTGCGACAACTTGCAGACTTCGTTGTAAATAGCATACGCCCACCTTTTGGTTGTGCTACCCACAGGACCATTCACAAAATCATTCAATTCGGTATGCACATTGATGGAGTGGGTGGACTTCCTGATCCTGTAGATGTGCTCTGTGTCAGCTGGTGGACAGATTGGGATGTGTGTACCATCAATGCAGCCAATGAAATGGGGGAACTGTGCCATGTGAGAAATGTCTGTTTTTGTTTACTGCAGTGCAGCCTGTGTGTTGTGGAAGCTGATGTAGTGGTGCATTCTCTGCATCATGGCATCCAGGAAATTCCTGACGGAACGGGACAGGCAACTTTGGGATACACCACCCACCGCAGCTGTCACCACCTGATAACTGCCGGATGCCAACAGATGTGGGCTGCAGAGCACCTGCACATGTGGGGGTATGGCGTGCGCCCTTCTTATTGGCTGGTCCAGGAGTGGGTGCAGGTCCCTGATTAGGGCCATGATGTTTTCGGGGTGTAGCCTGTACCTCTCATGTATCTCTGCATCAGTCAGCTGGAATAGTGTGATGCGCTGTCTGTAGATGCGTTCCTCCCGTCGCCAAACCCTCAGTCCTGCTGCCTGTGGATGTGGGCGCCTTGCAATGACGTAAATAGCGGGCATGTTGTCCACGCTGTTGCATTTTGGGATTGCTTATCTGCACTGTTGATGGTTACCACCTGCTTTCAATCCGTGTTAATTACCGACTCTTATTTACCGATTTTCTTGGATTTCTTAATTACCGAGTGCTCCTACATGTCATTTTAATTATTACCACTTCATATTTACCACTTCATATTTACCGATTCGTTAATTATGTATTCGGTAACTCTGATTCGGTATTTTGGAATTCGGTAAATATGAATCGGTATTTACCGCCTCATATTTACCGAAAAGTGTTTTTTGGACTCCTACATCTCACTTGTCTGAATACCGGTCGGTAACGGCATATTTACCGAAAATCGGCCGTTACCGACCGGTATTTGGCTACCTACATGAGGCCCTAAGGGCCTTATTTAGATTGTGATGGGCAGAGGAAAGTCATTTCCGCAGCCTACCTTGCCAGAGTGCTGCCCTTCAAGGTACGAGATCACCGCCGGCTCTTGGGTGACCTCCGTGTTTTCACAACAGACACAACCATGACGGCTCCTGTGATGGTAATGAAAGCTTGATGCATGGCCATCATTTTCTAGCCAGCTCCACACCAAACCTTTTTTTTTTTTTTAAATACAATACACCTCGGCTCCAACATATTGGATGTTTTCTCCCAAATTGTGGGAGTCATTATAGTTTTTTTCCTATCCGTGTCAGAAAACAGAAAAAAAGGACAACAAACTGACTGCTCGAACTAGGATGGGCAGTCTGATGAGATTACTCTCATACTCCTACTCCTTTGGGCCTTCAGAGTAAGTTTCAAACAGTGAAGTCAGCAAGGGCTCAACAATTGGAAAACTGACAGTCAACCTGACTCATAAATGAGGAGGAAGACTGAGGATTTGGTGGACATGGTACTCTTACAAGTTTGTGAAGGTTGTTCAGGAGTACACTGTCCTCCAAATTCTAAATCAGGCCCCTTATGTCTTAATTGGAGCTCAAAAACCTGCAGCTAGACAGGCCTGGAAGCTGTAGCTGATCAGGTCTCACCAAGGCCAGGTACCTTAGGCACGAGGGTCATCTTTTGGGCATCAACCGGGCCCAACCTAATTTTATTGTTTGCCAAGGTTATGCCTAGGATGGTTAGACCTGGTCCTCATAAAGGTCGAAAATGTTCCAAGTCCCAACTCCTTAGAGAAGACCACAGAAACAATACTTAGAGTCCAGGATTCATTCCAGCAGAGGCCCAGATCAGGGGCCAAACCAGGTACACTTGTCACTGGTTAAGTAGTTATTCTATAAACAGGCCTCTGGCAGCTTTTGATGTCCCCATAGTCGTAGAGGAGGTCAGCTAGATGACCAATGCTTGAAGTCTAATTCTTAATTCTGGCTGCAAGCAGGAGCAAATACAGCCATTTATGTCTCCACAATGGTCACAGACAGCATGTTCAGTCGTCTTCTTTTCTTCCAGAGGTCCAGATGTGTTCTGAAGAACTGGGGGTGAGGTGCCACCTTTGTTCAGTTCACTAGCTAGTGGGTCGGAGTGACTCCTGGACACTCCATAACCAATTAGCTAAATGTTTTTATGGCAAAACTTCCCCCTTTTGTAACATGCCCTGTTTGCCTTACTGAAACTTTCCAACAGTGCAACATTTTCTGGGAAAATCAAATTGGCAGAATCTTTCTAATCCAGTAAATGGCTGGTAGCCCACTCAGGGGTTTGTCTATGGAAATGATCAGTTCCCTTATCCTCAACCACATCAAATTGAATTTTGGATGATCTCTATCTTCCACTGAAATAGACAGAATAGAACCGGGCTGCCTACAGTTTGCCCCAGAATCAATTGATCCTTTTTCCTTGTCTCATGTTACACATAACTATTAATCATCAAGCTTCACCCTGGTCCCTTTCAAACTAATGAATTTCCTGGGCCTTCCCTAGCTGCGTTGCTGCCTTTCCTGATTCACACTAAGGTCTTCCGGCTCGAAGGCCCATGCTGTTGTTTTTGCTTTGAGAGCACATTCCTCGCCTTATCAACAGGAAAGAACTGGCACGGTGGACAGCTGCAGGCAGGCTAACCATAGTTAGCCTACCGAAGCTTCAGGTAGCAAAATCTAACTTTAGAAAACTTACTTTTCTTGTATATTTATCAGAAATTAATTACAGCATTGAATTGGATTTCTAATAATTGGTAAAAGCAGATTTTGTAGCTTAATCCACTCTTCGTTGCCAAAACTACTACTTTAATTGAACTGTTTTTCTCAGGTAAACAGCTTTTGGGAGCTAGTCACTGTAGGAACATGGCAATCAAACATTTCTTACATGTTTCATTTTTAAATGATAGACACACTACCAAATGGGCTGAAAGGTTTTCTTAGGGGTGACTTACTTAATATTTCAAAGTAGGTTTTATTCCTGTCAAAAAAGGTATTTTGACTGGTTTCTCTAATGGTTTAAAAGCTGTAGCCATCCGGCTACCCATGAAGACCTGAAGTCACGCGTTCTTTGTTAGCCTAGTAGAAGGAACAATATGTGCTTTAGTCCACAAGTAACTTTTTTATGCTATTGATGTATTTCCTGCACCATGTACTATGGTCTTACAGGAAAGTTGACTATGTAATTTAAGAATTAGCCAATTTTGCCACGTTTTACACGGGGGACTGGTCCTCAGTCCTCTAGTATGCAGAGTTCAAAAACCAGCACTAGCAGTCAGCAAAAAATGGAGATAACCATGAAGTAAGAGAAATTTCCTTACATCCTTGATAAATGATCAACAAAACTAAAACTCTATTCAGTCAAAAACATTTCTTTCACGCTACTTCAGAAGTACAGTATTATTTGCATTCACCTCTTGCCTTTGCTGAAGAGTGAGTATGGTGCAGAGGTCCCAACATCACTTTGCCTTACGCCACTGATCGCACCTTTATTATTTGTGCAGTTGGTGCTTTTTGTGCCTTTTTTTAAAAATTAACTTATTTGTTTTCTATGGATGTGATTTATTGCACTTCTGACAAAGCTTGTTTCAGTCTTGTCAGTTACATTTTGTCCTGTATTCTATTTTTTGTTACACGAACCAGAAAATGCATTTTATCAGTTTTTACGCAAACTGCAGGGTGCAACAAGTTCGCAAAAAAGTGGCGAATTCGTTCCGCGAACTAACATTTTCCCCAGGCGGATTTTATTGAATTTATATTGTGGCAATCCTAACCCAGCTTTAGTTACATTCCATCACTTCGTAAGAACGTCGCGGAACTGTCGTCCGAGCTCTATAATGTTGATATGCTACAAGCTAGCGCATTTTCATTTAGTTTTACCACTCAGTTGTCTCTTTTTCTTCCTTTATTTTCTAAAAACTGTCTCTCAAACTGAGTTTCACGTTGTAACATCACAGTTCTTGTCTTGTACTGTGCGATCATTGCTCATGAACACGCTTCAAGTGCCATCCACTCATACACACTCACTGTGCTGTCCATTCTCCTGGGTAATGAAGAAGCCAGTATGTACTTTGGGCCGTGTATATGAGGCCAGGAGCACGTCTCCTCAATAGGTCATTCATCAGTGAACAAACAAAGGTGCTTGAGCATGTTGCCAATCCATTTGGTTAGTTCAATACACATTTCCCTTTTTAATAGCTTTTTTGTTTGATGTGTCTGTTCTTTAATTATTCAAAGAGGGCTCAAGGGTCAGAAAGGCTTTGAATGATGGAAAAGGCAGGGCATTATTTGACTGCATTACTCAGTCATAGTCCTTCCTCCTGGAGTCCCAAGGTTACACCCCTGAATCGGTGACCCCCGCCCCCGATGCCAAGCAATGCAGTATTTGATTATTCGTTGTCATACTAAGAAAGTCACAGAGGAGCAGTAGGAAATGTACTAAACAACATATACTTCTCTTTGAACTCAAAATTCAATATTTCAGCCATGCAAAAATATCGATTTTATAGCACGCGTCTTCTGTCTCAAACAAATCTAGGCACTTTGTATGGTTGTATTCCATTGGAGCATTTGTATAGCGCTCCATACTCCTAGCAAGGACACAAAGCCCTCTAATTTGTATCAGTTCTTAGACACCCTTTTGTAAGAGTTTAATTATAATAATAATAATACGTATTTGTAAAGCGAACACATCCCCCCTCAAGGTTTCAAGTGGCTGGGGGCCGTCGGGGAGATTGAGTGAGCTATTGCCCAGAGTCACATGATGCTGAGCTGCCGTCGGTGATTGAACCATGATCCAGAGTCAGCTGGTCTGGCCACTGGGCCACACCTCTCCCTTTAACTGGAACGATGTTGGTAGTAGCATGCCCAATGTGAGAGATGTTGGTTGAAGTATGTGAAATTCAAAGATATGCTACAAACTTAACGCAGCGTGCTGCCCAGTGCATGCAGTGAGGTATTGTATCGAGTGTGAGAGGAGTCGCAGCCGTGTATTCCTGCGAGTTTGTATGGACCATAGTGGATAACTTATGTTTTGGCTGAGGGGAAGGACCAATACTTTAATGCTTCTGGAACTCCGAGCCGAACTGCCCGTTTATTCGATCGGGCATTTCCTCGGTGGGTTGGAGCCGTTGCAGGCAGTGGCGTGACAAAGACCCCTGCAGCTTCTGCAGTTCGGGGGGCCCCGAGTTTCAGGAGGCCCCTCAGCACCGTCCACTCGCCTGAGAGCTTCTAAGTGAGTACGTAGCGGGACCCTTCCAAGTACTTTGCAGTGGGGCCCCTCAAGTTTCGTTACTCAAGTGGTTGCAGGCCAGTTTCTGAAGGCATAGGGCAGCTGTTGTCTTCTCTGCGTCTTTGGGTAATTAAAGTAGGCACAAGAGAGGCGAGAGAGTTGAGGGACTAAAAAGGAGAGAGATCAGAGAGGGGGATGGGTGCGGGGGGGGGGGGGCTGAACATTTTTGCCAATACTGCTCTACGGTCTCACTCTGTCCTTGTGTGAAATGCAGGTGTTTGTCAATACTTTGTGTTTGAGCAAGAACTGGGGAGATTCAACAGGTTCTAGCATTTCTCTGCAGAGGGATGATTGGCCAATCAGGGTCAAATCTTGAGCACAGCGATCTTGTTTAATGATGCCCTTTGCAGAGTAAGTGTGAGTCCACATTTCTCCTATGAACTTCATTTCATTGCTTCTCGCTTCAAGCGGGGAGCCTGTGGTCATGCTGAAAACGCCCACATAGAGCATGCCATGTTGCCAAGAAAATGCTTGTGTGCTGGGTGGTTTTACTGTTGTAAGGGAAGCTCTGCCTATGAACTGCTGTCACTAACAAATAACCCACTGAGCTATCTGAAAAATTAAGACATGACTTCTTTAAAACATGCATTTGTTGTGTTTGGCAGAATGCTCTGCTCTTTACCCATCCGTGAACACTTTTTTGAGTAATAGAAATATGTATATGTTTGAAGCCGATATTATTTAGACTGGTATTGAGTTATTGTTCATTATATACTTTAGAGTAGAAAAACATATATTTAGTTGAATTGGCTGTTTAAAGGAAACATATCTCCCCTTCTAAACAGCCGAAAAGTGATAAAGTGTCACAGAAATGTTCAAGCTGTACCCTTAGTATAAATTGTTTGTGTGCAATGACTCTTGGGCAGCTGTTTTCCTGCCTTCAGAATAAGCAACAATTTATTAAAGTGGTTCCTATTGTATGCAGAAATAGCATTTTACTCATAAAAATGTTAACATTGTTGTTTTATAGTCTAGTATGTAAACACGCAATACCATCAGTCATTCGAATGTGAACTAAAAATAAACAGAAAGTGTTAGAATATTTCACAACTGCAGATATTTGCAGTAATGTGTAACAAATGGCCTCGGTGGGGTAGGAGAGGGGATTGGACTGCATGCAGCCATGAAATATGTGTTGGTATTTCAGTAATGATTTGACATCTAAATCACATCACATTTGTGTGGACTTCCTGCCTTGCAATTTGGGATTTAAAAATGTAATTTCATTAAATGATTTGAAGGCAGTAGACTTGAAAATCATTGGAAACGTATTAGGATTAGTGTTCATTAGCGCATTCAATTCAACAATTTCAATAAACGTTAAACAACTAAGGCCCTCATTTATGAAAAGTGACGCATCGATGCGCGAAAACAGCGATGCGTCACTTTTCACTGCGCCCTCCTTGCGACACCAATGGTGCGTCATATTTACAGTTTAATGCATCATGTTGCAAGGAGTTACAGATACGTCATTTCTGACGTATCTGTAGGCGCAAAAATGATGCATTGCTGGGGTGTGTCACAAAAGTGCCGTAACTCCAGCAATGGGTCATTGGCAAGTCCCATGTTAAATGTGCCTACGTCAGTCATACGCCTGCCTTGAGGCAGGCGTACGATATTGACGCATTTGCGTCCTAGAAGTAGCGCAGTGAAATCTCATAGAATTCACTGCGTGACTTCTACGACCCTTTCTTGTGCCGGAACGCCCCCCTGCATACATTATACCTGGTGCAGGTATAATGTGGTGCAGGGGTTTACAAAGTGACGCATCTACCTAGATGAGTCACTTTGTAAATATGGTACAACATGGCGCATTTTCACTCTGCTGGTGCGTCACAAAAAGTGGAGCACCGGCAGTGCAGAAGTGACGCTAGGGCCCATAAATAACCCCCTAAATTCATGGCAAATATGTCTTGCATATCCCCGTTGGTCTACCCCCTTTTTCCGCTGGTGTCACTTTTTGACCCTGCTAACTCACAACAAACGAAGCCTCCTTTTGATTGGCTATTGGGAACTGCTGACCTGCAACACCTTATGGTTATTAATATAGACGTTTCCCCCTACAAGGATGTTGTATTTATTGTGCTGCTACTATACAATGAGTGCTTAATTTAACAAAAAGTGTCGGACTCTGCAGTAGCCATGCTCTTTTTATGTTTGTGATGACTATTGCCAAGAAAACTGTATTTCATGTGTTATTTTTACTGAACAATGGGAGATCAGTGGTATGACAGAATATCCAGGAAACAATAAGCATCGATCAAAAACATAGAGACCAAAATATCAAAAGGAAAATGTTGTAAAGGTGAGTATTTGCAGGTAGCCATACATCTACTCTGAACTCCAAAACCACAAACTTTGAAGACGTACATATTGTTAAAGTACATATATTTGGAGTGATGCATAGTGAAACCTATGCTTGCCTGTATGCACTTACCAACACAATATTTTAGTAGCTGGTAGTTAGATGGTGGTATTTTGCTAGGACATTTGTGTCCATGTTAGTATCTTACCATAGCGGGAGGGTAGGACTGTAAATAAATGTAGAAAACCACGCAGAAAGGCAAAAAAGATATCTTTGCAAAGCAAAATAAAATTTCGTAAATCAAGTCAAATTAAATCACATCAAAGGTGAAGCTTGGCACTTTTGAGTGTTTGCATTGACTGTCTGCATCAAACATCTTCTCCCATATATTTAATCACTGAGTAATATTTAACTAAGATGAACAAAGAGCACGTCTTGATTTTGATACAGAGCGAGTTAATAATGTGAGATTCTCTCATGGATCCAGTGGGTAACTGAAGGAGAGTCTTTGTCTAGATGTCTTGAACCAATATTAGATTGCCAATAGTTATAAATTGTATAAAATGGATTTAGTCTTTCCTCAATTTGAGAATTATGATCCAACCTCACTAGAATGTTCACATTTCCAAATCGATGGTTACTAAGGAAACCAGATGATAGAGTATATGGTAGATGGCTTAGGAGTTTTATTAATTTTGGGAACATCACATCGTTTTTAGAGCATCACTTCTCAGAAAGGATCTGTGTGGTCACTGCAGCTTGAATTATTTCCAAGAGGTCTGGAATTAGTAAATTCTGAGATTTAGATTGTAGAACTACATTGGAAGACTGCCATGTCCAGCTCCATAGCATTATTCATTACACATTCAAATGTTCCTGTGCTTTTAAAGGTTGTGTAAGTGCTAACTCATGGACCTCACTTAGGGGTCGCCAGGGGTCACAGCTGCGACCCCTGGCTTTCTCCTTGCAACCCCTGCCACTGCTTTTGCAACCCCTAGCCTCAGAGGAGGCAAAATCACTGCCTGGAACACAGGGGCAGCTCTTCCTAATGAACGCTGGTTGGAGCTCCACTTTCCTGATTTCTGTCAATTGTTGTTATTATACAAATAGTGCATAATATTATTCACTATTAGTGTAATAAAAGATGGAGTGCATTAGCTAGAATATGAGCTTATCTGGAGGCTAAGGTAAGTAAAAAATGCTGTTAAATGTGTGTTGTATGCATGCTTGCGAGTGAGATGTGTTTATGTATGGGAAAGTGTGTGAATGTGTTAGTATGTGTAAGCATGTGTGTGTGAATAAAAGTAAAGGTCAAATGGTGTGTGAGGTCACTTCTGCTACCACTGGCCTTTTGGTGAATTGACGTCCATGCCCGAACTGATTCTTTTTAAGTGAGATACACAGAAATAAGTACAGAGGACGAACGATGGGGTCCGTCGGCTTAAACTGCCGACTTTGGTGCAGGAAACCAGAGTTCGAGCCTCGAGGTCGCGTCCACATCCTGTGATTCTGGCAAATTACTTAATCTCCCCGTGCCTGAATATGTAATGTAAATACGGTGCTCATGTACAGCGCTCCAATACCTTCGGGTCGAGTTTGCGCTATATAAAAGATTCAAAGAACCAGGAAGCCAGAGCCGGACTGGGAACTGAAACTGGCCGTGGCAAAGAGCTTGGACACCCCTGGGGGAGGGTTGGGGTGGGGGATGGAGGAAGGGTGCTAGCAGAAAGCTTTGTGCCGCTTTTGTTGCTGGTGGCCAATATAGCAGCTATGCTGCAAAACCGCCCCCCCCCCCCTAACAAAAACAGCCCCTGGGAAACGTCCGGAGCATGCTACAGCCAGATTGGCCCTGCAGGAAGTTATCAGAATAATTCCCAAGAGCGCGAGGACCTGCCTGGCATGATCCAGTGTATGATGGATGAAAGAGAGGAAGAATACATTTACGGTCATGCCCGGTCTCTCACTCATCCTTGATTCACTCGACCCTTGTCTGCATCTGCTTCTGTCTTGATCTAAGAGCAATAAAACCGGCCACAGTATTCACTCAATTATAAATATTAGCAGAATCAGGAAGTGTACATTGGGCCAAAAAAGAGGCATGAGTTGGAATCAAAACTAGACTACTTTGGTATTAAGCACCCTGCAATCAGCGGAGCTGGCAGCAGACTATTAAATTAAATTGTTTGCCACTGCACTTATGGCTATTATTATTTTACAAATTAAGCCCTAGAGCTTTGCTGTGCAAAGGGAGATAAATAACTAGCAATTAAACAATAAAACAGTAAATTAAAATGAATGAAACCTAAATACAAATTAGTTACTGCAAAAATCATTACTGTATGCCTGGGCTTTGTGATCTAGAATTTGAAACACAACAGGCCTCCATAGTTAAAGGATATGCAGCTCCTTCTTGGGTTCTGGAAATAGACACTGGCTGGGTGGCATATTTACTAATGGGAGTGTGCAACGCTTCATCCGTTATGTGGGTCTGCTTTTTCCCTCATGCCAGTTTTCTCTTCAGGCATGCCAACAGGGCGCGCCAAGGCATTCTAAAAGTGTTATGGCTGTTTTGACAGCCTATTAATTTCTGACAGCGATTCTTCGGCACCTTATGGTCGCAGTTAAGCACAACACTGCGAACTATGCCCTGTGTAATCAATTGTAAAAGTCTTTGAATTCTTCCCTCCCCACCATTGGCACAAGACCTACCGTGCATTCCCAAACACTCACCCATCATTCATGTACCAGACCTCACGCATGACTGTCGGAGCTGCGCAGCCACACTTTTCTTTACGCACGCTCATGCTTCTTTGGTCATCCATATGGAAGAGTCTGCCCTGTAGCAACTTTAAGAGCCTGTTGCAAGTCTGTTGCAGAAGATTTACCTGTGGTCCTACATCCCACATCTCACCTTACAGTCTAAGAGCATTTACTACCACGGGCAGACTACATGCCGAGCGCAATATGTGTTTATATAGACTAAGGGGGAGAGTTACGAAGATTTTTAGCCGTGTTTGCGTCACAAATGTAATGGAAATCAGCGCAAACTCTTTTTTTCCGATTTACTTTCCAGTGCTAAACTTGTTTAGTGTTGAAAATAATGTGAAAGTAACGAAAAGCAGCGCATAGCTCTTCTTTGCATTACTGTGCACCAAGTAGGAGAACCATGGGTGAGCATGGGCGTTCCCATGCAACCACCCAGTGTTTCTGATGCTAAACCCTATTTCCTAAATAAAGTAGATAGGGTATAGCGACAGAAAACTGTGCCCTTCTGCAGTAGGCGCAACAAAGGAGAAATGCTTAATGCTTTAATTTCTCCTTCCTGGTCCGACTTTGTACATGTGCGGCACCGTACTGCACACATACAAAGAAGGAAAAGGGTTCAAGTCTGTCAATGCATGGTAGCCTTCCAGTACAAAACCTATGCTAGACTCACGGAGACACTTTTGCACTGTGGCGCAAAGGGGGCTCCGTGGTGCACGGCAGCTGATTTCAGCATTGGTGCTAGGAAAAGGGGAAGAGCGTGTCATCTTCTGTAAATATGAGGCTCTCCTCCTCTCTCCTTTCCAAGCAGCGCAGCATTTGCGGCTGCTGCGCTGCATGAGTAAGTGGTGAATCCGGTCCTAAATCCAGCTGCAGTTATATTTTGCTACTTTTGCAATGTATTAGGTGTAGCACACAGTTTGCTACTGCTAATTCAAGGACATTGTTGTGCACCCAATACATACTATATACCACTCAAAACAAACATGGGCAAAGTCAAAAAGCTAGAGCCCAATGCCAGATCTATTGTCCTTCCCAATGCTTGTTTTGCCTGGTTTGAAGTCCCACCTTTATGACATATTTCATCTTGTGGTGCATTTAGTGGGCCCATACTTTTCCGAATTTAGTGATCATTTTAAGGTATAGGAGAGTAATGCTGATACTGATTATGACATTGCTTGAAAACGTACACTATACAATGGAAATGGATAGTAGAATGGTGAAATTTTGGAGCAACTCCAGAAACAAAACAATTGTAAAGGAGTAAATATATCCCCACGTGCCTCTTTAAAAAGCAATTCTTGACAAAGAGAGTCTGACTCTTAAGCTAGTATTACCCACTTTGGGCAACATGATGCTCAGTGCACCTCACTTTTCTTAGTAACTCAATGCTCACTCAGTATAGGCAACAGTCGCAAAACAATTTGAGCCATGGAATTGTACTTCTGCATTACCTCAATACTAAGACATTTTAACTTCAAAATTCAATATTTTAAAATGCCAGTCCAAAAGAATTTGAAATCCTCGGCAACTGGAAAAGCTAATTTAAAATATGCAATTCACAATGAAAGAAGTGAAAAGAAAGATGAAAAAAGGGGGAGAGCCATAGAAGGAATATAAAAAAAGAGAAGGATGGAAGGAGAAGCATGAAAAGAAACGGTAACCACTAAAGAAAAAAAAACAGGAAAAAATGTAAAGGATGCCAGGAAAGACACACAAAGTAAAATACCTACACATACGAGGAGAAACATTTGGAAGTAAAGAGGAAAATAGAATTCACATACCTCTAGCAGATTGTTTTACTATCAGAAAAATGCACACAAATCTGTTCCTATCAAAAGGCAGGAGTTTAACCCCATGGTGGAAAACGAAAGGGAACAGCCCAGCATTTTATAGGGGTGAATGGTGAAAGCTACATTCATGAGTTAAAATATTTTCCCAATAGAAGGCAGTGAAAGTGAACTGAACATTTACAATGTCTGCTGCTCATGATAATTTAGTGGGCTGCATTGCAAGCATTTTTATTTTTATAGCCAAGTAGAAGATCCGAACAGTAGTCCAACCAACAGAAAACAAGAGTAAGAACGTTTTAGTAGCTTGGAAAATCAAGAGGTGTGTGTCAAGTTTATGAGTAGAAGAAGACAGATGTGTTGGTGGCAACCAGGGGAAAATAGTGTGTTGGAAAAATGTAAGGAAGGGAAGAGAAGAACACAATTTCAGTTTTATTGAGCTTAAAAGGGTGGGATTTAGAGCTGAATATTGTATACAAATTGAAAATTGTGATGTGCAGCTAGTCCTTAAAAGATGAAAATAAGATATATATTTGTGCTTCATCCACAATCTGGCTAAGAGCAAAATGTTATTTAAAAAAAAAGAGATTATAAAAGGTACAGGATTATGATAGACAGAAAACAATAGAAAAACAACAATCCAATCCTGAGGCACACGGTATTGTGGCATCAAGTTCTTAGCTATGATGTCCTAAACCCCTTAAATTGTTATTCTTATTCAGCTGTAATGCAGAACCATGAATATCTCCTTTGAAGCACAGTGTGCAGTTTTTCAGCATCACTGATGAGCTAGTCCATAGGTCAAATATTTCGAAGTTCATAACAACTGTACCATAATGTCCATCATTGATTGTCTGGCGAGGTGAGAACAAATTATATAAATTTGCTAATGCCAGTGTGTGCAAATTGTTTAATGAGTGACAGATAGAACACTACATATTGTGCACCTGTATTATAAGATATTATAAGATCTTTAACATCCTTAACTGCCTTATATCTGTTGTATGTAATTTCCGGCATTGATTACTGCAGTGATGCATTTCTGGGTGTTTTATACAAGCTGGAGCTTAATCGTGAACCGGTATACATTCTGTAGATAATTTGTTTTATAGTCTTTGTGATTTTAATATGTCTCCATTATGTGAATTATGTCTCCCAAGTACTGGAAGTTTTTTTCTGGATCCAAGTGAGTCTGTCTAATGTTTCTAAATACTGTCAAATCCGATTGGCCGCACTCTGCTCGTCCTACCAGCGTGTTACCCCAAGAAATTATGGTCCATGAAGTAGCGACGGCGAATACGCCTGTGCCGAAGTTTTAAGTGAAAGTAAGTGTCGCGTTAGCCATCCCTGGACACGTGTTTCGAGGTAGTTGCCTCTCGTCAGCAGGGAGTAGGTATATGTGTGGGGTTGCCGCGTAGACTGACAAAAAAGTAAGCTCAGGTAAAGTACCACTCATGGCGCGCAGGTGCTGGTCCGTGGTCTCGTCAGCCCCACCAGCTCAAGGGAGCCTTAATACAAACAAATCCGATTGGCCGCACTCTGCTCGTCCTACCAGTGTGTTAACCCAAGGAATTATGGTCCATGAAGTAGCGACGGCAAATACGCCTGTGCCAAAGTTTTAAGTGAAAGTAAGTGTCACGTTAGCCATCCCTGGACACGTGTTTCGAGGTAGTTGCCTCTCGTCAGCAGGGAGTAGGTATATGTGTGGGGTTGCCGCGTAGACTGCCAAAAAAGTAAGCTCAGGTAAAGTACCACTCAATCGGATTTTTGTTTCTAAATATTGTGTTCAGTTCACAAAGCACTACACTTGACGTTCATTATTAACACGATAACTAGACCCATAAATGCCCAGTGGCAGAGATCAAGAGCTTTTGCTGTTTTTTTAGCAGACCATTGGTGTCATTTAGTGGTAGGAAGGGGTAATAGTTTCCACCCCTGGATTGTGGTTTGCCCCTCTAGTTATTTGTTTACTTCTCCTCATCTTGTGGTCATGAAGAGAACAGAAGAATACAGAGGTTTACAGAGTTTTAAATGCTACAAATGGGGGTCAAATCCCCTGGAGTTATTGAGTGTTAATGGGCGTAAGACAGCACTTCTATAAGTAAGAACATTTTATTGCCTCACCTTATTGAATCACCTTCAAGACAAAGCAGTAACATTAAACAATTGGCCAGGTTGGTTTTGGGGTCAGATTGTTTGGGTCTTGTGTGAGCTGAGTTCCATCTCACATCAAGATTGTAGGCTCTTCAGCCATGACGTAATATTCCAAGGGGGTTCAAACCACCATCTCAAAAGAGACAGGAACCTTGATTCAAAAGTCTTACTCCCATTGAGTTAGCAGCAAAGATATTATAAGTGGAGAACGGAACCTCTTAAAGAGATTTTCACCATCAACGTGGATTCTGGGGAATGGATTGCAATTCTTCTTATAAAGCAAATGAAATCAACTTTGGTTCTGGAATGACAAAATGCAGAATTGCATCATGACAACACTATGAAGAGAAAAGAGCCTGAAATCTAGATGGCCCCAGCACCAAATGCACACAATGGAAACCGTGGAGTGATTTGTGTATCTGCAAGCTTGGAATAGTTAAGATCCAACTTGCCAAATAACTGGTAACTACTTATGCTACCCGAGGTGATAATTGATTATAGACCATTGGATTGAGATGATCTATGCAGCACAAGACAATATACTATGCTCATTACAGAGCCTCGGCCGTACACACTGAATCAGCACCTAAAGGAATTCCCCCACTAAGAAGGTTTGCGCTGACAAATAAAACATACCTGTCTGCACCACACACTCCCACTAGAAATAGGAGTAGTGGAAAGTACTGAATGGTTGGAATTGAGGCAGTATTATGGTATTATGATACTTTACGTAATATAACTGCAAATTAGCACTTCATTTAGAACTTGTTTCAAGAATTGTTCTTGCATTTGGTGGACTCCAGGCTGAATGATCCTGGACCCTATGAAAAGATGGCTAATAAATCATTCACATGTGGGTGTCCCAAACACCACACAGTGGTGATCATGAGAAAGGTAAAGCGCATGTTCATTCAAGGGTGCCTTGGCTCTAAGTAACAGATGTCTATTGTTACCCAATTCAATGGTACTCATTTTATCGACCTCAGAAGGATGGAAGGCTGAGTTGACCCTCTGGGATATGAACCTGTGACCATAAGGTCTAATACAGACCCCTACAGTTCATGCATTAGTCCACTAAGCCACCAGACACGGCTAATCCTGTCCCCATCAGTTCAACCATTTTGGATGGGAGAACAAAAGACAAAACAATATTTTCAAGAGGTCCTGACACATATTAGAAAGGTTTTGTGTCCATGACAAATAAGTAAGAAAGGAGGGTGATCCTCAGGGAGGGAAGGAACTCTTTGATGCCGCCCACATCGTGGGTTGTGCTGGCACTGTTTCATATAGCTTCAGGGGGTGGCGATGCAGATTGCACTAAGAAGCTTTATACTTGTATGAAGTCCATGGGACTAGCTGTGGTTTGACTAGATATCAGTGTAAGAAATGAAAGGAGAATGTTGTCTGTACTATCAGTGAGACAGGTTACAGGAGACCCAGACCAGGCAGAACCTAACATTTCCCACCTTGAGTATGGATCTTTGAAGGCTTGTTCTTTGTGTCAACCCTGCAAAACTCAAAGTGAACAGCCAGTCTGAGAGTGTGACCCTGGAGGTAGTGAAAGTGAGTGTACGTG
Source organism: Triturus cristatus (assembly GCF_964204655.1). NCBI lineage: Eukaryota > Metazoa > Chordata > Amphibia > Caudata > Salamandridae > Triturus > Triturus cristatus. The sequence goes on from NC_140593.1 coordinate 942,872,936, forward strand.
GAGGTTAGTTTGGCTTCAGATGTGTCCTACGGATGTCAGTCTTGCATCAGGGTAGTTTCCAGATTAGGAAGATGTGGGAGTTTTCTATATGGCCCTCAGGGAAAACGTGCTGAACCAGGCAGACAAACGAGCCATTGGGTGGATTCACTGAACTGGGCTCTCAGCTGAGGAGCAAGGCGCAAGTTGCATTAGTTTGGGGAGGGCACCAAAGAGAGGGTGCTGGATGAGCTCCTTTGTGTAGCTGTCAGTTCTCTTGAGTGCCCCTCAGATTTGTATTGCATACATTGCCCTTATTGCCCTTAAATCATTACCTGTTTTAGGGATTGGAAAGTCTAATGGTTGCTGTATATTTGGGCTGCAGTGGACCCCTGTGTAACTTGTCCTTCTCTCCTGAGGACAGTGATTACCCTGTGACCCTTTCATACTGAACCCACGTGAATTCCATATAGTCATGGGAAGCAGGGGTGTAGTGAATTGTCTTACTCTGTTAATGGTATCTTGGCCGTGGGAAATGGGACTCCCCCTGAGTTGGGTGAACTAAAGAGCTGAGGCTGTGTCTAGCCAGGTTTTAGGAACTACTGGGCGACTCCTTAGAGCCCAAAGTTTTAAAATATAGTCTTTCACTCAAGAATGTCCCCTTTGGCTAGTGATCAACCTAATGATCATATGAAGACAGATGCCAGCTGTGAAAGCCCAAGTACATTGGCACTGAGGTTTCGATATTCGAAAGCCCTATCCTCAGATCTCACTCTTTTGTGTGGAATGAGAGCTGACTGCGGAACCCTAGATAATCATTGTGGGGATAGTTGTTATCATCAATGCATTTGAGAACAGGATGAGGTCTTCCTCATCATGGTTAGGTTTCCTGGGTAAGCCTGGTATCCCCAATAGATGTGTATGATATTAAGAAGAGACTCCCGTCTCAGTGAGATGGGGGTGGAAGGTCTGGCCCTCAGTCTGCTTACCTCCTTCCTCAATAACAGGGAGCAAAGGGTCAAATTGGGGACTTCCTCTCCACTGCCAAGCCCTTGCATTGTGGGGTCCCGCAGGGCTCTTCTCTGAGCCCGACTCTTTTCAACGTTTATGTGGCCCCACTTGCTAGGCTTGTTAGATCTTTTGGTCTGGAAGTACTCTCGTACGCCGATGACACCCAAATTATGGTCTCCCTGTCACAATCTATTGGATCTACAGCCCTAAATTTTAGGAACTGTATGGAGGTCGTGGCAGGCTGGATGACATCTAGCTTCCTAAAATTGAATGGGGAGAAGACGGAGATTCTGGTGTTCGGGAGCAACAACGAGGTGTGGTCAACCGACTGGTGGCCATCGACCCTGGGAGTCTGCCCCCAGCCATCCCTGGCTGCCCGTAATCTGGGAGTCCTATTCAACACCTCTCTTACCTTTGACAAGCAGGTGAATAGGACTGTTTCCACCTGCTGTGGGGTTCTAAGGGTGTTGAGAAAGCTCACCCATTACCTCACGCCCGACGCCCGGAAACTAGTCTCGGTTGCCCTTTTATCTTCGCGCCTGGACTATTGTTATGCCCTCTACCTCGGAATGAACAACAAATTGGTCCATCGGTTGCAAGTGGTTCAGAACGCGGCAGCAAGGTTCGTTGCTAATGCCCCTAGGCTCTCCTCTGGAACCACGATCAGGAAACATCTTCACTGGCTACCGGTGTACGCCAGGATAAAATTCAAAACTCTGATCCTTACTCATCGGGCTCTTCATGACACAGGGGCCGAGGGCATCAGGTCTCTCTTGTCCTACTATACCCCAGGCAGGGCCCTGCGATCCACTAGTCTGAAGTTGTTAACCGTCCTCCGCATTGCGAAAGCAAGGTGGGGAGGCAGGGCCTTTTTCGCCCTTGCCCCCAGACTTTGGAATGAGCTTCCCCCTGACCTTAGGAATCAGGATTCCCTTATTTTGTTTCGTCGAGCACTTAAAACTCTGCTCTTCTCTGAGGCCTATCCCTAATGTCTCTTTCCTGCTACTTGGCTGATTGTTTTCCATCATTTGCGCCTTGACGCCCTTGGGCAAAGTAGCGCAATACAAATCCCTTATCAATCAATCAATCAATCAGAGAAGTGTCCTTATACTTCCCAAGTAGGTCAAAACTGGAAATAACCAGAACAACCCAGGCGATTTGTCTTTCCATGTGTTTAAAATTCCCAAGGTAATGGTAGATTTAATCTAGCCTTCCTCCTTGTTTGTGTGCCTTTTGTATTTTATTGTGTCATACAGTTAAAGTACTGACTACAAAATGACGTGTGTGGGTGCTCACATTAAACATGAATTTAATCTATTTTCCAAAACTTCATCTCTCAAGGGCCTTGTTTAGCTTGTATATGCGACTTACTGTATTATTTTTATTGCATTAGCTACCTTGATTTGTACCTTTCATTTCTTTATGTCTAACTTTGATTGCTAAATTGTCACACACATTCCAATCACGCCTTTTCACTAGAAAAGTTTGCTGCTCGGGCTACGCTACCAAAGGTGAATGAAAGATTATTAGAAACCAGCTGGGGAACATGTTGTTTGGGCCTTCCTGGAGATCAGTCACAGCTAACAACATGACGGTGACCTTCACTTGGTCTTTTTAAAAAAAAATAAAAAATTATGTCCCAAAGTAGGCCACAGGTCAGTAAGTTCATTAGTTTTGAATGTGGACAAAAGTTTCAGTTTTTGTCACACTTTTCCAAAGTGATGTTTATTCGGCAACTCCCTGCAGCCAAATGTCCCACCCATAAACTGCCAGACATCAACCTTCAGGGTCCTGGCTGCCAGTCCTTTAATTGATGCTGCTCAGAACTGTCTTTATTCCCAAGGGTAAAAAAGAACAAGCATTTGCAATGCAATAGGTGTCTCATTTGCGAGAATTAGAGCTATTGGGGTTGTAAATGAGGTTTGGAGTGCAGTGGCCTTTAGGACCTTATAAGTGTTTAGTGATGCCAGGTGGCTGTGAAAAGGGAGAGGGAGCTGTGGCGGGTGTTCCTCTAAACTCAACGCATTGTAGTGCAGGATCAGGGAATTCAAGTGGGGAGGCTATGGCAGGGGTGTGGCACTGTATAAAAACTCTGCTTGTCTAAGTGACAAAATTGTACAGAAATCTGCTTTTCCTGCAAAGAAATGTACTTTCCTTCTCTCTATACTAAATCAATAGGATGGAAAGGCAAAAGCGGAAATTAGATTTTTAGACACTGCATTTTAGGTATGAAAATGCTTGATGCATTGAAGCTGCCATTTGGGAGAACAGTGTCAACAAAGAGGTAGTGTGCAATTCTATCCATTTAAAAACAAAAACCACAATCATGCGTTTCATGTTTTTATCAATGAGTTACAAATTTATCAAGATTATAACAGACTATTATGTGCAGTATATTAATATATCTGTGGATTGCTTAAGGTCAGCTCACACACTTTGTTTGGCATTGTTGAAGGTATTAAAGTTGCATACGCTTCATACACTTCTTTTATGGATAAGAAATTGCATGTGTTTGAGCTTGTTTCTTTACCTGATAGTCTGCACACCATAAAGTCATGCGTAATGTTAAATCAAACAAACCTGCATGAACCCTTAACACTGAGGCTTTGGCTTTTCTTATAACGAGTGCAAATGCTTATTGTATCCGTAATTTGTTTTTTAAACAAAGTCAAGTTCCAATGGCCAATTACCATTTCTAGTCAACACACCTCTATAAAACTAAGCAATTTTAATACTTGGAGATCAAAAATCTTTGATAATTGTGTAGCAGGATCCAACTTGCCCAGTATCCAGCATCCAGTTCCTTAGAGGAAGGTTGTAGTGCCCACCAGATTGCTTTCCCCTCACCTTCAGCCTCAGGGTGATGTTGCAGTAATTGCCTTAGTTCGCCAGTGAAAGCAGAGACCATTGGGGCAGGCTCTGCTCTTACTCCATCAACAACCACTGGCAGAAACCAGGCAGATGGTGTGAGATTGGTCGTATGATATAAGGTACCATCAGAATCCATAGCAGTGCCGCATGGGTATTCCCACTTGTTTATAATTCTGCCCTGTAATTGTTATCTTGCTTTTCCGGACGGTGAAACCTTTGGACATAAGGTGAAAGTCTGGCATGAATCCAGCGGTGTGAGACCGCCGGCGGCGCAGTGGTTCTGCACACTTGCTAGAGACGAGCAGTTCCGGGCTGGAGGTAAAGTGCGTTGGGCTCTAATTAACCCGATTAACCTTCTTGCCTCAGTGTGAGCCTCGAATTTACTATCCTGCCCACAGACTGTGAACACCCTTTAGTTAAAACGCACGGTTGTCCGACATTTCATAGTTGCAGACCTCCAAAAAACAAAAAAAAGAAAGACGCTATAATAATATTTAAAGAGCACACGTGTTGAATATGTGAGAGGCCCTAAAAGCAGCGCGGCGTCCACGGGTAAACAAAGTAACGCGGCCAACATTACGTGAACGTGCACAATGTCCGCGCTTGTTAAAAAAATATAAAAAATAAGTATTCCCAGCCTGACATTATGTGAAAGCGAACAACACAAAGTAACACTTCCAACACTACATAAGAACGCACAATGGAGGGCTCCTCTGCAGTGCGTTGCCATTGCGCTAATGCATGAAAAAAGTGCTTAGCGGCTAATTAAAAGATACAGTGTAACGCCGCGAGTAAAAGATCTATTCCGGGTAGGCGGGGTCAAAAGGAGACAGTGCAGTAAAAAGGAGGGACTATAAAGCCTCACTTACAATGGAAGCCAGTGTTTATCATGAACAATGAGGCAAGTCAATGAAAAGAAGCGGCGGAGCCTACACTCCACTGCTGAAATCTAATCGATTACAAGAAGCCTCGTAGAGCGTGCAACGCATGCGTGCTGCAACGCTAGGCGAGACCTAAAAACTATCTCTGCAGCTCACATTGAGCATTACCCACTTCTAGATTTCCCAACCCTACGATTATAAGTCTGATTTTCACTTGCATACGGGTTTTTTACGAACGTAAAACATCCTTTGCAATTTACAAAAGTTTACACCGACATTCAAGGTAGGGAGGGTTCCGGGAGGAGTGCTGAATACCCACAAAGACAGAAGCTTGTGAGTGTTTATTGACTTGAAGTGAATTCCTGCACTAGAATTCCCACTTCCCTGTACAGTTGATTTACTGACGGGTAAACCTCTGTGTGAGTAAATAATTTTGTGAATGCATAATCGACTTTTGTGAATTGCAGAGTTGTTTTACACTCATAAAAGAAGAAAAAAGAAAGCATTTAGGAATTACTTTTTCACCAGCTCTTTTTTGGATGCAAATTTGGATGCATATTTCTGCTTCAGAATGTGTAATTCCCAAGTCGTTTCCAGAATTTTGGCAGGAATTATGTGATTTATGATGGTTTCCAGGCATAATACAGAATTTCAAAAAGGCACAAATTTGCACCTATTTATGTAGTAACCTATTCGAAACAAATTTAAATCCCTGGTTGTGATTCGGGCACAGACTATAGGCCCATTTCACAGACAGCGTTTTGTAGAAGGTAGAGCAGTACTTCATTAGCACTGCTTACCTATTTCAAAATGCAATTTACAAACTTATGGGTTGAGATTTTCACCCCCACTCTCCTATCTTGTCTATGCCAATATCTCCACCACAGTTGCAAAGATCCCCGTACACCGACAAGTGTACATTTCTGTAGTAAATGTGGGGAGGACCGGGTAGTGGTGGGAAATAATAAACTGAAAAATGGGTGGGATTGAAGGAAAATGAAGGACTTGCTAATATAAAACATAGACGCACAAAAGAGAAAGACCACTTCAGCACCCAAAATACTTTTCTAAAATGATTACTGCCCTAGTAGTGTCAACACTGGCTTAAATTTACTCCAGTCTGGCCTTGGAGTAAGTCTAACACCACACATAGCCAACCACCGGTACAGCAATACACTCCCATAGAAAACATTGGGGGCAGGGAATTAAACTAAACTAGCATTCCATAAGGATTATTATATCAGTAAACAAAATATTCTCATGAAAATATATATCCTCTAAATTGCACAAGGAAAATATTTTGTTGCGAAAAAAACATATATATATATATGTATATAGCTAGATTGATAGAAAGCTAGATAGATAGACAGATTTGCATAATTAATGGTTATTTTTCCAATTTAATAATATACTAAATGTTAACAAAAAGGTAATTCATATTTTACCTTATTTAAAAAAATATATAAACAGATAAACAGTATTTTATTTAATTAAATACATTTAATTGTAGGAGTTATTGTACTCTAACATTTTATTGTACTAGTTCTAGGTTACAATTAATTACTTTAAATGATTTGACATTTATATTGTATTAACATACATTTAAATATATTTTACTAAAAATAATTAAAGTTTATTAAATCCCACTTTACTATGCCATAGGGAGATCTCCACCTCGTGGTGGCGATCTCCATCAACAGGTGAAAAACAACTTGAATTACCTTTATGCTCATAAATTCATCCATACATGGCTCCAACCCTCGTTTGAGGGGATAGAGACATGTAAGTCTGCACTCTGAAATTGTTAATAGCAAAGTAGATCTGAATATGATCAGATCTACACACTTAAATATAACCTTGTGAATCAGGCCTTTTATTTATATATATATATATCCCTTTTTGAATATACTGACCAAGCTTACCCCAATTTTGTTTTTAAAATCTGTTATTTCAAATCATTTACAAAATCAGCTACTCCTCAAACTGTAGCAAAGTTACACATGATTTACAATAGCTAAAACAGCTCTTGAGTGTTATTTTTGCAATGAATATGTGGTAATATCAAGTGTATTATTGATTTTGTCTAGGGTTCATCCAATCATGAGCACTAATGTTGTTGTTGTAGTACTTTATTCGACATATAAAAATATCATAAAAGTGCAGTACATTGTGTGATAAAAACAGATTAAAAAAAAAATTGTACTACAACAAGTGGCTTCAGTCCATACATAGTAAAAAAATGAATAAAAAACAGCGTGTAAATACACGTATCAGTTCCACATATCCCCTGCAATTAATAGAGTGAACAATAATAGACGCAGGGTCAGGGGAGTGGGTGGTTAGCTTGACGGTGGTGCGCCTTGAGCAGCCTGCGTCTTAATCTCCAGGCCCATCCCAGGTATTTGGCAGTCCCACAGATTACACTAGGGACAGTAGTGTCATAGGTCAAAATACGCAGTGCAACCCTAGCGGACCTTACACCCAGATTGTTGCAAACAGGTTTAAGCCACCTAAGTCTTGGTTGCCTGTACGCCTGGCAGGCAAACATGAAATGACCAATAGACTCTGTGGGCGAGGCACACCCTGGGCAGCCTTTTGGGTGTGTGATGACCTTACTCCAGCGGGTTTGAAAATCATAGAGTGGGAGCGTGCCATATCTCAGTTTGAGATATAGAGATCTGTCTTCAGGTGATTCAATGAGGTCCATAAAGGATTCCAGGCTGGGAGCTGGTTTTGTATCCAGGAAGTTTACAGTGAGCACACCCTCCTGGTTCCTTAGGGTATCGGCCGTGACCCAATCCCAATAGATTTTTTTTATCGTAAGTTTGGGAGGGGGAACCTGGCTCGCCCAGGCTTCTTCCAGGCCAATCATCTGCAGATGTTTTTTCAAGTTTGATACCCATGAAATCTTATGGTCTGCTCCCAGATTTAGTAGCTCGTCCAGGGCAGAGGCAAAGTGGTGGAGTTCAGGGGATCTTCTAATCCTTGCCCAGTATAGTATAGGGCGCAACCTTGCCATGTTACTGATGTTTTGTCTGCCAAGGTCATAGCGGAGAGGAACCAGCGGGGTGGACAGGGGAAGCGAGACTAAGTCCCTAAAGAACTTGTTCTCGGATCTGAGTAACTCTGACAGATTTTCGAAACCCCACAATTCCGCCCCGTAGAGCGCTGCAGACAGTGCCTTCCCCTCATAGACTTTGACAGCCGCCGCTATCGGCCTGCTATATGAGAGCCTCTGATGTCTCGATATTGCACCTGCAGCTCTTTTGTGGACAAGGAGCATTTTTGAGAGGTGCGGGGCCCATTTAAGTTTGTTATTTACCCTCACTCCGAGATAGTCAAAGGCATCCACTAGCTCAAGAGATGTACCATTGAGCTTGATGTTGTTCTTAAAGTTTTTAGAGGGAGATAGCGCCATCAGTTTAGTTTTCAGCGTGTTTATTTGCAGCCCCCTGGAGTCGCAGAACTCTGAGAAGCGGGACAACAGTCTTTGTAGGCCCATGGGGCTTTTCGAAATTAAGAGAGTGTCGTCAGCAAAGAGTAGGGTAGATATTTTTTCCCCGCACAGGGTAGGGGCATCGACCCTGTCGTCTCTCAAATAGTCTGCCACACCATTTATGTAGAGAGAAAACAGGGTCGGGGCCAAAACACAGCCCTGGCGCACACCTTTCTCGACGGAGATCCTCTCTGTGAGCTGCCCCTGTTGTCCCCACCTGACTTTAGCAAAATTGCCTACGTGGAGACGTTTCAGGAGGTCCAGAATTAGGGGAGGGATGCCCAGGTCATGCAGTACCTGCCACAGCTGTGAGCGTGGCACCAGGTCAAAGGCTGTTTTTAAATCAATGAATGCCAAGTATAGGCTGCCTTTTTCGATGACCACGGATTTCCAGTATATAGTACAGAATCTAAAGACCTGGTCAATGGTACCTACTCCCTCCCTGAAGCCTGCTTGTAGATGGCTCAGAATGCCCTCCTCGTCTATCCACTCCTTAATCCTAGTCAAGAGGACTCTGCCAACCACTTTTTGAATTACGTCGATTAAACTAATCGGTCTGTAGTTGGCAGGGTCCCCTCTATCCCCTTTCTTATAAATAGCCACCACCTCCGCCCCCTTCCAGGAGTCCGGAATTGGGCAGCCTAGAGCTAGATTTTTTAAGATCCGAAGGATGAATTCAGCCCAGAGATCTTTTTCATGGAGCAGTAGATCACCTGGGAGACCGTCGGGGCCAGCTGCCTTTCCCGGGGCAATTGTATTAATTGCAGAAAGGACCTCATTTAGGCCAAAGACGGGCTCTAATTCCAGATGTTCCGAGTGCTCCCATACCGGCAACTGGTCCTCATGGCCCTCTCTTTCCCTAGATAAATAAAGGTTAGAGAAATGTGAATGCCATTGGGACCCCGTTATATGATTCGGGATTGGATCTGCCCCGCCCCTGGTGCTGATGTTTATAAGATTCCAGAAGGGGGATGAATCTTTTAATAGGGCTGCGACCTTTAACTCCTGCCAGAGGGATTCGTCCCACATACGCTTTGCCTTTCTTATGGTGGTGTAGTACATTTTCCGGGCATTGGAGATAGCTAGCTGGTCCTTGGATTTAATAGCTCTAGATAGAGTCTGTCTCTTAGCCCTACAATCTTGTGAGAACCAGGGGTTTTCTGTTTTTGGGGGATGCCGCTTTTGGTCCCCCTTTTCCTGAGTCACAAAGAAGTTCCCAACCTGTGCTACCGTCCGATGATAGACTTCTAAGAAGTCATTGTGGGGGAGAGTCTTCGAGAGACAGCCTGTGGGCAGGTCCAGAGCAACAATGCCTTCTTCGACTATGCTTCTGATTTTACACAGATCCCTCTCTCGCTTTACCACCTTTGGCCACTTCAGGCGTCTGTTACAGTTGGTGGGGGCGACCTCTCTAGCCCCGGGCCTCTGAATGGTTGGGAGTTCAATAGAAGTAGTAACCAGCCCTCGCCTGAATTGCATAAATAAGGGATTGTGATCGCTCTCGGGCCTATCAACCACTTCCATGTCACTGAGGTCTGGCCAGAGCTCTGTGCTCAACAAGATGTAATCAATGCGTGATGGGGCTCCAGTTCTTATGAATGTGGGGGCACCCAAGCCATCTGAAGGGGTTCGTCCATTTGTGGCCCTCAAGTTGAACTCCAGGGTGAGAGCATTAATTTGTACAGCTCTCTTTGACCATTTTTTCAGTGGTGGAAGAGTTAATTGGGGGATACCCTGCTTGGAATCTATAACGCCAATACCCAGAATGTCATCGCTGCTCAGGGGCTCAAAGGTGCAGTTTAGATCCCCGGCAACTATGACACTCGCCTTTGGGGCGATTGCTGTGAGTTCAGACTCCAAAACTGAAACAGTCTGGCTTACTTGACCGCCAGGGTTGCCCCTAGCATAGATGTTGAATATATCAAGAGGTATTTGATGGACCAGTCCCTTGATAGAAATATGCAAAAGATCATCAGATGAAGTTACATGGCTCTTGACTTCCCAATTCAAGCTAATATTAACCCAAATTAAGAGGCCCCCAGAGGGACGACCTCGTATGGACCTAGTAGCTGGGACAAAAAAAGTAGTAAATCCTGATCTATAGAGGGGGACCAGGCTCCAGGTTTCCTGAAAGAGGATAACGTCGAACTTGTCGATGAAATCGCTCCAGTCAGGATCTGGAAGGTTCCTCCTTAGCCCTGCGATGTTCCATGATAGCATCTTAATGATACCCGAGGGGGATGGCATTAGGGGGGTCCCTGTGTCTGCTGCCGTACTAGCTTGGCAGCCCTCATCAGCTATCAGACTGTTAGTAACTTCGCCTGAATCAATTAAGAGCGGGTTGAGAGCTGAGATAGTATTCGAGGGTGAGCCCACTACAGAATACAGTGTAAACGGATATAGTGGGGATCCTGTGTGTGCATTATGTAGTCAGTCTACTTGTCTTAAGCCGGAATCCTCATCCTCCCTCTGATGTGTCCAGACAGGAGACTTGCGAATCTGGATTGAGGAGTGGGCGGGGGGAGAAGTCCTATACTCAAGCAGGAGTAGGTTTTCAGCCAAGCCGGGGTCCCCAAATACAATCTCTATGCAGTCAGAGCCAGAGTATGCCCGAGAAAGCCTCCTTACCCTTATGATGTCCTCTCTAATGATTGATCTGCAGCCTCTTACATGTCTCAACCAGTGTATAACTTTATTGTGTAAGGATTCGCTGTTTTCAACGATACAACGTGATGTCAATTTTGGGGCGTTGGTCATGAAAACAGGAAAGCTGTTATACACAGGGTAAGGGGTCGCCGGGGGAGCTGGGATGTAAGGTGTAGGGTTGTTGCTACAAGACAAAGAGGATCTAGGAGCGTGTCTTGAGAGGGGAGCTACGGTGGATAGACCTGGCAGGTCAGAGCGTCTCAGCGCGTCTTGGGAAGGCTTGGAATGGACACTTCCTCTGGTATTTCTCCCCTCGTCATGCACACCCAGATTGGTATGACCAGAATTCGTATTAGGGAGAGTAGGCTTGGGTGATCCAGCCTTCTTTGTAGAAGAAGCTACCCCGGGATCAGATGGGAGAACAGGGGAAGACAAAGAGGGAATCCTGCTCAGGATGAGACTCTCCACTCTCTTTCCAAGATCAGCCACCAGCTCCTCTAATTTCTCGATTCTACCATAGAGCGCTGCCAGATTGTCAGCATCACGCCCGGTAGCAATCGGTGGATCCACTGTGGGCTCAGCAGCCTGGCTAGGTAAATGAGACAGGTCAGGGTCGAGAGAGGCAAACCTGTTGGTACATAGTAAGGCTTGGAGGGCAGGGTCCGGAGTTATTGGGACTGCTTCAGGGGCATTCGAGGTAGGCATGGCCTGCGATGAAGTAAGGTGCAGGTCAGGAGTAGGGATGACGGGAGCGGGGTCAGACTTTTGTTGTTTTGACAGGCGCTGGGTATGAAACATAGATGGTATTGTACAATTGATCTTTGGGGCACCTTTAACTGGCTGACTCCCCGCTTGCTCGTCATGTAGTGTATCCTCACAATCATGTACGATCTCCTCTATTCTGGTCAGGACACAGTTCATAGCTGCGTGGACATTCTTCTTTGGCTTTTTACCCTTTTTACCAATGCTCGTCAGCCCTCCCTCTACAGCTTTTCTTTTACCCATGGATGTAGCCTAGCAGCAACGGCAGGGTACAAGCTGTTAATCCGTAGATAAACGAATAGCAGGAAGCGAAGGTCAAAGTTCCACAGCAAACAGACCAGGACCAGCACACAGTAACTAAAGGTCATTAGCCGTAGCACAGTACCTTATCTGCAGCTGGGGAGTGTAGCGTCCAGCACTCCTCGAACAGGGGAAGCCCGGCCCGACCTCTTCCGACCTCGGACGGCCTCAGACGGCCCGCCCTTTGCCCGGGCTTAGCCCGGCGTCGCCCGCGCGCGTCCCGCGACGCGGGGGAAGCCTCGCTCTTAACAGAGCCTCCGTGCGCGGGAAACGCGTAGCAGCCGCTAGGCAGCCTGGGAGCTGTAGTCTCCCCCTGCGACCCGCGGGATGGAAGGAAGCGGCCACAGAGGGGACAAGCAGCGTCGGGGCCCCAGGAGCGGCGAGGAGTTCAAGCAGGAACGGCTCAGGTGGCTGGTAGGTGTAGACAGCTGATGCAGACCCCCGCTCCGCCGGGGAAGCCTCGCTCTTAACAGAGCCTCCGTGCGCGGGAAACGCGTAGCAGCCGCTAGGCAGCCTGGGAGCTGTAGTCTCCCCCTGCGACCCGCGGGATGGAAGGAAGCGGCCACAGAGGGGACAAGCAGCGTCGGGGCCCCAGGAGCGGCGAGGAGTTCAAGCAGGAACGGCTCAGGTGGCTGGTAGGTGTAGACAGCTGATGCAGACACTAATGTAGATGCATGCATTTTTAAATACAGCCTTATGAATTGCTTTAAGCATTCAGTGTTTACCAGTTATAGGTAAACATGAACATGTGGTTTACATATGCAAACTGTGTATAGGTTATATTTACACCCATATCTAACATACAAAGCAAGGTTTGTGCCTCAGCTATGGCTTCAATGAGGACTATGTTAAGACAGATGTTAGAAATTGAGTCTCTAGTTGCAGAGGTTTGCACCCTGTCCAAATAGTAACCACAATCCTAGTCAGGGTAAGTCAGATACACACCCTAAATTAACCTGTGCTCACTATCAGGCAGGCTTAACTTAAGAAGCAATGTGTAAAGTATTTATGCAACACTTAATATGGTAAAACAGTGAAAACACCACACCAAAAAATAATTGATAGCAGGCTTCAAACATAGAGATTGATGTAATAAGTAAAACAGTAAAACAGGACCAACATGACAAAGATCCAATTAGTAGAACTGGAGTTATGAATTTTGAAAGATTAAATTGAAATATTTTGCTCAAAAGCATAAAACGTCAACTGAAACATCTAGTCGTGCTTGACCGGGGTAAATTCAAAAGTTCAGGCCAACCGCAATGTAGCGCAGGTCAGGTACATGAGCCACACAGGGCCCGCTGCAAACAGTACTTTCTTGGAGGTTGTGTTGATGATGAGAAGCAAGATGCGGTGAGCGGTCGTAGGTGATACGTAAATTCTGAGTTGTGCAGTTGGAGGTGCGTCATCCTCAAACCCCTTGCGTTGAAGGCAATGCATCGCCGTCAAGCCGTGCAGCCAGCGAGGCAATGTCCTTGTCTTCAGCGGCAGCAGCGATGCTGAGGCAACGAAGTGAGATGCATCAGTTCCACTGGCTCATTGACATCAATGTGTCGATTTTTGCAAAGGATAGCCAGCAAACCCTCTTCCAATGGCCCAGAACTGGATTGGCACCATTTGGCATGGTAGGACTCACAGTTGGTAGATTCCAGAGGCTTTAGCAGGGTTGAATTAAGTATTTGTTGTCATTTAGAATTCAGAACAGCAGGCAAGCAAGCAAGTCCTTAGGGTCACTTGGTTCTGGGGATGTAGAGATGCATGTCCAGCCCTTCTCACTAACACGCAAGGAGGGCAGTAGGGCAGGCACAGTGGAACAGGAGTCCAGCAGAGTGACAGTTCTTTTAGCAGCACAGCTGTCCTTCTTGGAAGAGTGTCCTCAGGTCCAGAAGTGTGCTGAGTTGATGGTGTCAGAAGTCCAATACTTATACCCAGTTGTGCCTTTGTAGTGGAGGAGACTTTAAAGAGAGGCATTTGAAGTGCACAAATGTCCCAGCCCTTCCTGCCCTGGCCTAGACTCACTACAGGAGGTATGCAGATCTTTGTGTGGGGACAGGCACAGCCCTATTTAGGTGCAAGTGTCCGCTCCTCCCTCCCATCCTGCCCATGATGGCCCATCAGCCTGGTGATGGCCCATCAGGCACACCTATGCTCTCTTTGTGTGTGGCTATCTAGAGAGAATGCACAAAGCCCAGCTGTCACCCACCCCAGACGTGTATTCAGAGAGAAGCAGAGGCAAAAGAATGGTTAAAGTAAGAAAATGCCAACTTTCTAAAAGTAGCATTTTCAGACATGCAACTTAAAATCTAACTTTACCATAAGTTGTGATTTTAAAATGTGAGTCCAGAGACTCCAAACTCGAAATATCCATATGTTCCTAATATAATTACACTTATAAAATTTGATAAGGTAATCCAAATGTCAGCCTATAGGGAAGATAGGTTTAGCAGTAGTGAAAAAATAATTTAGGAGATTTTCACTACCTGGGCATGTAAAACTTAAAACTAAATGTCCAACTTTTTAAATACACTGCACCCTTTTCCTGGGGCTGTCCAGGGCTTAACTTAGGGAAGACTTTAATGTATTAAAAGGAAGGTTTGGGTTTCGCAAGAGGGTTAACTTGCCAGTTCGAAATGGTAGTGTAAAACTGCACCCACAGACTCTGCAATGGAAAGCCTGAGACATGTTTAGAGGCCTACTTGAGTGGGTTGCACAATCAGTGCTTCAGGCCCACTAGTAGCATTTAATTTACCGGCCCTTTGCACATGTAGTGGACTTCCATAGGGACTTATAAGTAAATTAAATATGGCAATTGTGGAAATGCCAATGTTGCCATGTTTCAGGGAAATAGCACATTCACTTTAGCACTGGTGAGCAGTGGCAAAGTGCCCGTAATACTAAGGCCAGCAAAAATGAAGTCAGCAAAACAGGAGGTCAGAAGACAAAAAAGTCAGAGGAAACCACACCAAGGATGCCAGTTCTAACAATAGTCTTTCCTATGATGAAGTGACATCATTGAACTCTCGCAACTTCCTCCTGCTTTCTGGGCTCAAGCGAGTGCATCTTGAGCATCCAGCTCAGGCTTGTTGGCAATAGGCAAAATGGATAAAAGAGTGGAGTATTCATATCCATATTTTCCCAATATAATGACACTTATAAAATGTAATAGGGTAATCCCAATGTCAACCTATAGGTAAGATAGGGTTAGCAGTAGTGAAAAAAATAAATTGGCGAATCTGTCTCTCGTGCTTTCACAGGATTCAGGTGTTGTTAGTTGATTTAAAAACCTATACAATATTTGCGTCTTTTCCTTGTCATCATATAACCTGATACACTCAATTTAGTTCCCAGTGTAGGCTGATATCTAACTCCTTGATGCTCGCCCTGAAACAGTCTGATTTTACTGCAGTCCTAGTTCCTATTTCTGAAACTAAAACCTTCAGTGCTCCAGTAGAAAGCATCCATACAGAGATGTCGGCGCTCGCTTACACAAAACCGGCTTCTGCTTTTAGTCTCAGAACATTCTTTGTTACCAGGTTGCTTAATGTCAATCAACTAGAGTGCCCCCCTCCCCCACACACAGAGTGAATTCCTTGAGAAACAATGGCGCACCTGCTGAATGAACTGCGTAGTCACCAATAGGCACACATTAACCGCACTTTCTGTTCCTTTGGCACCATTCACGTGACTGTGGGGGGCTCTGATCAGTAGAAGCTTGCTTCTACAGAAATACATCGGATTGTGACTTTCGACCACTTGTTCACGGGTGCGGAAGAAGCCTCAGGAAATGTGCGTTCAGTCAAAATATGCAAAAATACCAGCCTCGCTTAGAAATATTTTACGTGGGTGGGCTGCTGGTTTAGCGTTTGCAAACCTATACCGTTTTATTGGAGAACATTTGAATTTCCTAATTTATCAACCATGTAAATTAGCATTCGAAATGCAACATGACATCTGAGCGAGGAGCGCGTTTGGCTCATTAGTTTTTACCTAATCTTCACCGGCCCGCCCTGCACCATTCTGTTGTTCCATTGCCAATTTGCCAGCTGTAATTAGAACACCCTTCAGTCGTGATGCCCTCAGATAGCGTTTCTTACTCCTCTAGCTAGCAAGCATTTGCATTTTTTTTAAATTTGAAAAGCTAATGTGGTTATTTCGAAATAGCCGCAGGGGAATTTTGGAAACATTGAAGCAATTACCAAGTAATGACCTGCCACTTAACCTTAGACACACAATTAATTGATTGGACACTCGAAATCATGACGCGGGGATGGGCTGGCCGTTTGGGAACACCTGATGGGCTCAGGCTAAGGGTGGACTGAAGGGGGAATCACCAGCTGTTCAGCCTGGCAAACAGCTCGATGAGGGTACACACTATTTTCTTGTACTTTTCACCACTGAAATCATCCTGAATGTGGCTGGACTCAATAGCTACTAAACTCACTCAGCAGTGGCATAGCACAAAATAATGCCCCCCCTGCACAGAATGTGGTGAGGGTCCCTGACTCTCATATTTCACAGATATTCATTAGTCATGGGCTGAATGAGGGCCTCTGAAGGGCTTAAGGGTACCCTAAAGTGTTGGGGGTCCCCTTGCATAGCAGTGTCGGCAGATGCCTGCATTATGCACCTGTCACTCAATGCGATAGGGGGCTGGTATAAACATGTTTTTCAGGGATGCTTTTTGCTCTCTGTACATCACTGCACAAATGGAAGCACTTGATGTAGAGGCCTCCTGAACCCTTCCTGACTCTAGCTGGACAAAGATCACTTTTCTTCCCTGACAGAATCAGGCACATTGACTTTTTTTTACAAGATCTGGGGGCCCTTGCAGAAGATTATGTCAAAGCTAGCTCTTCGAAACTTAGACCAGAGCTATACCTTGAGTCACAGAAAGAGTGCTATCTGCAGCTCATGTGCAACCTTGGCAAATGTGTAAATGCACTGCAGACAGTACAGCATGAAAACACAGGCAGTGTCCACCCCCTTTGCCATATGAGGGCCCTCAATGGTCTTGAGATCAGTTGCACAGAATCACAGAGAGGACAGGGAACCACAGTCCCCTGTTTCGGTGTTGTACTTCAGTAGTGCACCTGAAAAGCTTGAGCTCACAAGCCAATCTCAGCATACGGCCCCTGAAAAAGAAGTGCAATTGTCTGCGCACTCTTAGACTGTTGAGCCATTATGGCACAGGTTGGAATCCTTCCAGGTCAGGTTCAGAATTTCATGAGTTTGGGCTCCATACAATTAGTACAATTAAGAAGACTAGTAAAACACATTACTAGCACGTAAAGAGACACTTTAGTTTGTTGGCTGGTCTATATAATGATTTACATTGCCCATGCAGGATTAATCAATCAATCAATCATGTTTATTATAGAGCGCCGCTAATTACCCGTTAGGGTCTCAAGGCACCTTGGGGGGTTTCGGGGTGTTCGCAGTACAGTGGAAGAGCCAGTTCAGTGGAAGAGCCAGGTCTTGAGATCCTTCCTGAATTGAGGCAGTGAGGGTGATTGCCTGAGATGTAGAGGAAGAGATTTACAGGTCTTTGCGGCGAGGTAGAAGAAGGATCTTCATCTGGCTGTAGTCTTGCAGGTCCGGGGGATAGTGGCCAGGGCCAGGCTGGCGGAGTAAAGATGTCTGGTGGAAGTGTAAAAGGAGAGGCAGTAGTTGATGTACGCAAGTCCCATGTTATGGGATCCTTGTAGGAGTGTGTCAGGAACTTGAAGGTGAATCTATTGTTGATTGGAAGCCAGTGGAGGTTTCTCAGGTGACCGGCAATATGGCTGAAGTGGGGAATGTCCAGGAAAAGTCTTGCAACGGCATTCTGGTTTCTTTGCAATTTCTTTGGGGCTTCTGGATGGTGCGGGCATACAGTGCTTTGCAGTAGTCGAGTTTGCTGCTGACCAGCCAGTGGGTGACCATGCTTCTGGACTCGGTGGGTATTCACTTAAAGATCTTTCGAAGCAGGCGGAGTGTGTGGAAGCAGGAGGATGAGATGGCATTGATGTGGCAGTTCATTGAAAGTGAAGAGTCAACGATGATGCCGAGGTTATGTATGTGGTCTGTGGGTGTGGAGGAGCTCTGAGCGCTATGGTCCACTAGGAGTTGTCCCTGGCGGTGGGGATGGTTTCCAGGAGGAGGATTTTGGTTTTGTCAGAGTTGAGTTTCAGGCAGCTTTCTTTCATCCAGGTGGTGACTGCCTTCACCCCGTTGTCACAGTTGTTCTTTGCAGCTGTAGGTTTGTCGGTGAGGGTGAGAATCAGCTGGTTGTCTTCAGTGAAGGAGACAATGTTTAGTCTGTGGTTTCTGCTGATGGCTGCCAGCGGGGTCATGTAGATGTTGAAGAGGTTGGGGCTCAGGGAGGAGCTCTGAGGGACTCCCCCGCTGATCTCTGTATGTTCTGAGGAGAATGGTGGGAGCCTGACTCTCTGGGGTCAGCTGGTGAGGAAGGAGAGAATCCAATCGAAGGCTTTGACGTGGATGCCGGAAGTCATGGAGTTTTGAATAGAGGGTGTGGTGGGAGATGGTGTCAGAAGTGGCACAGCCGTCCAGGACGATGAGGTATGTGGTTTCGCCTTAGTCGAGGAGATTGCGTATGTCGTCTTTTGCGGCAAGGATTGCAGTCTCAGTGCTGTGGTTGCTTTTGAAGCTTGATTGGGAGGTGTCCAAGATGTGTTTTGTTTTGATGAATTTGGTGAGTTGGGCGTTGCTAGCCTTCATGATGACTTTAACTGGGAAGGGGAGCAAAGAGATGGGTCTGTAATTCTTGAGGTCCATCAGGTCAGCAGAGGGTTCTTTCAGCAGGGAGTTGATCTCTGCATGTTTCCAGTCTTCAGAGAAGGTGACAGATTCGATGAAGCAGTTGATGGTGTGGCAAAGTTCAGGGGTGATTGTGGCGCTGGCTTGGTTGATGATGTGGGGGGGGCAGGGATTAGAGGGGGCTCCAGAGTGGATGGTCTTCAAGATCCTTAAGGTGTCATCGTTGGTGAAGGTCGTCCAGTTGAGCAGGGCTGGCTGGGATCTGGATCATTTGGGTACGATAGCTGTGGGTGGGGTGGGTCCTTCATTGCAAAGCTGTCATAGATGTCTGTGATTTTGCAGTGGAAGAAAGAGTGAGGTTGATGCAGAGGGCTTGGGAGGGGGGATGTCAGTGGCATCCATGCTGGGTTTGGGAAATTCTTTAATCATGGTGAAGAGTTCTTAGCTCTTGTGTGCGTTGGCGTTGATACGTTCTTGTATGGCAGTTTTCTTTGTAGCTGTGATGAGGTTGTGGTGCATGGTGATGGTGGTTTTGAAGGCTGCATAGTCTGCTGGGGTCTTGCTGCTCCTTCATCTTTTCTTGAGTCGTCTGCAGGTGAGCCTGGACTATTAGAGGGCAGGGGAAAACCAGCAGGCTTTCTCCGTGGGCTGTTTGCCGCAGGGTTTCCTGGGGGTCAGTGTGTTGGCGCAGAGGTCCGTAGGTGGAGGTTGCGTGCTGATGTGTTGGTGTCCTTGGAGGTCAGCAGTGGTGTCTTGTGGAGGGCGATGGTGAGTTGGTCTTCAGAGACCTTGTTCTAGCTTCTGCGTGGGCAGTAGTGGGCGCGGTGGTGTTGGATGGGTTTGGTGAAGGAGAAGTGGATGCAGCAGTGGTCAGTCCATTGGAGTTCAGAGGTGTGGCTGATGGAGCTGTTGTTGCTTGCAGAGAAGATGGGGCCAAGCATGTGTCCAGCTGAGCATGTTGGGGAGATGACCAGTGTCTGAGTCCCATGGTGGCGAGGTTCTCCAGTAGAGCTGGGGTCGCTGAGGATGTCCAGGTGGAAATTGAAGTCACAGAGGAGGATTTAGTCTGTTGAGGTGAGGGCATGGTGTGTGATGAAGTACCTTAATGATAAGACAGTCCTATCTTTTTAAGAGCATAGACTACGCATTCATAAAGATACGACCAGTAAAACACGTTTGTGAATAGCAAACAACCATAAACTTGCACAAAAGTGTAAGTTTACCTTTGGGAATCAGGCTCACATTGTGTATTGATTAGATGCATTAAATGAGTACGTAAATGAATGCATGGATGGATGCGAGAGTTCATGGATGGCTGGTTGCAGGCTGAGTGAGTGCATGGTGGATTGCTAAATTGATGGGTTAGCAAATGAATGGAGGAAGGGTATGACAGCAGTGTATTTGGGGTAAAAGCAGTGCAGAGAAGGCAAGAGCAAAATGTTTCAGAGTGTATGCAGTAGAAAGTCTGGGGTAGAATGATGTGGCAAAAGAAGACAAAGCAGTAGATGCTTCAGTGTGCACAGGACAGAAGCAGAAGCAGAATTAACTTTATTCAGATGTCAGAGACACTACATAAAAGTACATGTAAAAGAATAAAACAGACTTATTGATACACATGCTATATGCATACATTAATAATTAAACATTAAAACGAGCAGCAATAACTATAAAAACAGAGTTTCAACAGTGAACTGCTAATTTAAGATAAGACACTAGGACAATTCAGATTTTTAGGTAATCATGTGACATTTACACTTGGTTTCCCTAACCAGTTGTCTTCACTCAGAAGGCAACCAATACTTAATCCATTTTGTATCCTCAAAACGGGGGTAAGGCTGGAGTATCAAATAAAGAAGACCACCCGAGCCCTGCGAGGCTTTGAACATGAGCAAATCAAGGTATATTAAGCTCATTGTTATATGAAGGAGTATCTCTGTTAATATTATGATTCAGGGTTACTTCATAGTTACGCCAAATTAGTACTCACAAGGAATTTGGGCCCATATTTACGCGATCTTCGAAATGAGAGAGGCCACGTTCTTCATCGTTCATGTAATGCAAGTTAGAGGGAGGGACAGAAAGGATGAGTATGCAGAAACGATATTCGTCCACCTGTTAGGCAGAACAGTTGGTGTAACTCCATGCACCACACTATATAAAGCAGTGGGGCACAATGGCTCTTGAAAACTGTTAAGAAAGGGTATGATTGACTTGCCACATGGTTATCATGGTAGATTGAAAAGTGCAGAAGCAGAAGTTTGAAATGTTAGTGGTACAAGTTCCAGAGCAAACAAAGTAGAAACCAACATAAGGGAAACATTTGTCCCTATCTAATTTGTAGTTAACCAACTAGAAGGATATCCACACTCAGCCGCTTTGGGCCACTGTCCATTTTATGGGATTTGGTGAAGTTTCTTATCAGATCAAGATCAGTCATAAAACAAGTGAAGGAGCTGACAAGGCAACACAAGGCAGTTGGAGTGTGGGCCTTCAACACTGCATCATCTTCGTGTAGGAGAGCGGGAGTGGGGAATACCAAAGGTGGCACTGGCTAAAAAAGAGTTCAAGATAAAAAGTAGGGGTGTGAGAATGCATCCCTAGCACTCATCCGCAACAAATAAAAAGAGTCAGATAACAGCCCGCTTGACGTATACCCATGGCCCCTGGAATTATGTGGCATGGAGCTCCAATTTATGCACCAGGGTTGACTAAATTATACAGCAAGAAAATGGCAAATCATGCTGCATAATGCTGTAATTATTTTTCATACTATTGTTTCATTATTGTGTCGTTTTTAAATATGGTAATAATATCTGAGCAAAGATTTGCCCTCATTAGTGCCAGTTTAACAACTATAGAAATAAGCAACGTGTATGAACACGACAGCAAGTTTTGAACTCTTTTGATCACTTTGAGCTAGAAATTGTTATTGTTAAAATCTGTAGATTATGCACCAGATGAAGGATACTGAGGAAAAAGCAAAATAGCCATAAGTAAACGAAAATATCTGCAGCCGCAGAATTGCATAATTCCAGTGTCCGTGCCTATATCTTTCCCTTGTTGAGACAGTCTTGCGAATTCCAATTAAGAAGTGCACAAAGTCACATCTAGTCCCTCCTTGAACATTATTAGCCACAATTTAGTATGATTTACGTAGTAAAAGGCTGAGGAAAAGTCCATTAATGCTAGGTACGGTGCACAGTACATTCCAATCACTATGGCGCCAACACGCCCGGAGTAAGGAGCGTTGACGAACCTTTACGTATTTTCAGAATTGACATAAGCAATCGTAAAGGGCAATAATTGCACCAAAAGTTTTGTGCTTGCTGCACTGGGGATACGGCATTTTTAAAGACCCAGACCTTGACGCCATTGAAGAGAACCATCATCCTGACACCACAATAAGCTTGACAAGTTATTGCACGGCTTCAGAATTTTTGTTGAAAGTCTCTTCTGCACACATTGAACTGCAGAAAGTGTTGGTCCTGACGAGAATCCCTACACGTAAAGGGATTCGAAACGCGTAGACCTTTCTTCGCTTTAGGCCAATCAATTTCAAATGATCTAATACAGTGTATTACAATTGTGCCAATTTGTCGATGGCCTTCTGTATATTTGATTCATTCAAAAAAAAAAATTCTTATCATAATCAGTGATTGAGGATGCTAGTTTGTAAGCGTGTGTTTAGTATGTATGAGTGACTGTTGAATGTAAGTGGGGGTGTCGCAAAAATTAGCATATGTAAAAGTGTATAATTATGTTGTTCTCTTTCTCTCTTTTTTTCTTGAATATGTGATAAATGTGATATTCAAACTACACAAATTGAAAAATAAATGGATTGTATATAAAAATATGTTGAATTAAACCCAACGGAAAAAGTGGTTGTAAGTGAAACTGTTTTACTCAGTTCATGATCTAATTCTTTACTAGAATTTAGTGCAGCATTGGCACTGATTGTGTTTTGTGGATTATATGTGGCTTGGCCTTGCTGCTATTTAGCCAAAACCCGAGTTTGTTCTTCACCCTGGAATTATGTGGCATGGAGCTCCAATTTATGCACCAGGGTTGACAAATTATACAGCAAGAAAATGGCAAATCATGCTGCATAATGCTGTAATTATTTTTCATATTATTGTTTCATTATTGTGTCGTTTTTAAATATGGTAATAATATCTGAGCAAAGATTTGCCCTCATTAGTGCCAGTTTAACAACTATAGAAATAAGCAACGAAAGATGATCAGTTAACATTTGCAATGGGTCTTCCAATGTGTATGAACACAACAGCAAGTTTTTGAACTCTTTTGATCACTTTGAGCTAGAAATTGTTATTGTTAAAATCTGTAGATTATGCACCAGATGAAGGATAATGAGGAAATAGCAAAATAGCCATAAGTATACGAAAATATCTGCAGCCGCAGAATTGCATAATTCCAGTGCCCGTGCCTATATCTTTCCCTTGTTGAGACAGTCTTGCGAATTCCAATTAAGAAGTGCACAAAGTCACATCTAGTCCCTCCTCGAACATTATTAGCCACAATTTAGCATGATTTACGTAGTAAAAGGCTGAGGAAAAGTCCATTAATGCTAGGTACGGTGCGCAGTACGGGGCTATGGTGTATTTACCCATTATAAGGTTAAGATTTAGGTACTGCTTCACTGTACCCTGATTCCTTTTGAAGCCATATTGACAAGGATTTAAGAAATTGTTATTTTTGGATCTTCCTATAATTTTGACTGAGGTATCAATGAGAGAGATGGATTGGTAGCATCTTGGCTCAAAGTCTGTTACCCTTCTTAAATATAGGGAAATTAACTGAAGAGGACTATGAGTTAGGTAATTGCTTGCAATAAAGGTTGCTAAAAATATTGGTCAAAGTTGGGTCACACAGATATATATTACATTTTACTGTTATGATTCCCAATGTACTCCAATATGGTTCTAGGTAGTGACACGTCCTTTTACCTACATTTGTCCTGCCATTGTTCTACACAACGGTTCTAGTGCTGACCTTTTACCTAGTTAGGTGCAGAATAGATTTTGTGTGGTTTTCTCCGAAAACTAGCCTCATCTGTTATGCATGAGGATTCTTAGTATCACAGCAGAATTAACATCTTCTACATAATACCTCTGTACAAGAGTCACCACTATCATCATCCTTGGCCGACATGCCCACAGTACCATGACACATCTAGGTAGAACCTCTGAGGGTACCTTTTGGGCATATAAGTACCACATCTTCTCTAGGCTAAAGGAGAGGGGAAAAACTTCCATGCTAAGACGAGACGCTGAGGTCCCTGCACTCAAACATTCCAGCTCGCAGTGGTCTGACATCCCTCACGAAGTGTCCAACTCGAGACCAAGACAGGGTCCTTCATTCTCTCACATCAGGTAATGGGGTTGGCTCTTTCCTAGAGGGACACCTACATACATGCTAGGTACATTTAGGTACATCTAGTTAGGGTTTGCATCGTAGGAGTACTCATGATTACTGACATGTATCTATATGCTTGCATATACTCATTGTTTTAGCACTATGGTAGAATTCTACCTTATATTTACTCTGTTGGTGCACATAATTATATATATCTGTTTCTGTCTCCTGGTTGGTGCAGCACACATATTTTATACTAGAATGACTCTGGTTTAATGAATGCTTATTTAAAATGTCCCCATCGTTTATTCCGTGTATCTCTCTGAGGCAAAGATGAGCACGAGTGACTGAGCGAAAATAATTGTACTGTTTCTATGATCCCTGAGGGGTCAGTGTTGTCTTGTTCGATAGTTGCCAGGAACTATTCGCTCCTAGGAAAGAGGGGCTCATAGTGGCACTGTGAGATAGCTGGTCTATAGGCGAACATATTCTGTGGGGGTGTCTGGAATCAGTCTGGACACCAATCCCACAGTTTATGTTGTCTAAACGCGCAGATCCTACATAGATTTATAGGAACTACACAACATTAATAAATCAATGGACATCCCATCGGGTCTCAGGGCTTTACCTGCTGGGCTATGGAGTGTGGCATCATGGACTTCATCTAATGCAAAAATAGTTTCAGCTCCCATATCAAAGCAGTTAAAGAAGTGAATCAATGAGGGACAATTAGAGTGAGGGCAATAGATACCTGTAAAATGATTAAACCAATGTGCAGAGGTGATATGACTGCTCATCAATGATACTGAATTGTCACTCAACCTAATAGAGTTTACTGTAGACCAAAATACATTGTGGTTTTTATAAAACAAGCAAGACATTACCACATCATCGAGTTCTCTAGGTTTTGGACATGAATGCTTTACGTACACACCTGTTTTTGAAACACCAGGCAGAATCAAACCACTGAGGGGAAGCATTGTGTTTGCACACTGGCTTTAATAAAGACATTTTAATGTACTTCCTCGAAAGCAGACAGACTACATGCACTATTGTCCACTTCAGAGAGGCAATTAGAAAATAATTTAAATTATTTTTAATCAGAAGATCAAGGAACTGATGAGGGTTTGGCAGATTCCAAGATAGCCCAAGACAGTTGTTTTGGGGTTGGGGATGAGCTATGATCTTGATATGACAGCTATCTCCAAACAACAGGAGTGTAAGCGAAGGGGTTATGGTCTCCATAACTCCATGGCTCGTGTCACAAATTTACACCCGCATGAGATATTTCATAAAAAGGTATAATATATGACTGATGCTCAATCCCTCCTGTGAAAAGATGGTATCCTACTAGACCCAATATTTTCAAATTTAAGCTTATTGTTTAAATCATGTCTGTATTATAGCTGTCCAGTTCAATGCCCCTATAATCACTTAAATTATCACTGGATTGAGAAGTCAGATAGACCGAATCAGTTGTATTTAATGACAATTTAGCCCTGAAATCCCTGCAGAGAATTAAATTACACTCCTGAATGAGTGGCCTATGCTTCTGTTTTAAATATTCAAAAGGACAAAGCAGAGAGGAAACATTTTTATTACTAGAACTCCCGAAACCATTATTGTACAAATTAAATAGAAAAAGATGAAAATTGTACATTCCCTTTGCAAATACAATCTGGACTAAGTACTCTGTTTCCACAGCCTCTTGCTCTTACTTTCAGAGCCAATTTGAGCCAAATTCACAATCCCCCATAAACACACCGAGTGTTAGAACGGCTAGTGGAGATGGAGTAGCAAGCCTAGCAATCACAAGCTAATATGGCAATGACCCGTGTTTCCTGAAGGAAACTTATGTCACACCTATTAATCAGAGATAGCCAGTTGAGTGGGGACAGCCTCGATTTGATTACAGCAATATTCCTGCTGAAAATGTTAATAGGGGACAAGACATTATTAGAAGCAGTAGCCACCTCTGTACTGCAGGATTCAGGCCCGTTTTGTGTTTCACCTCCAGTTGTGTCTTCTATCTTGGGTTCCATAAGTAAGCCATTAACCATTACATTTGATAAGACTTCATATCCCTTGCGTTACTGCATGCTTCCTGAGGATCATGGCCGATATATTGTCGGAGTTGGGACAGTTACCTTAAGTAATGTGCTGTTTGTTTTGGGTTAAGGTGGTGGCTTATAAAATAGGCCACGGGTAGGAGAGTAATACCTCCCTGCTGAGCATCAGAACATTAGGAGAAAGCGAATAAATTCCTCACATATTTTGACAACAATGTAAGCTCCGAGCAGATTTTTGCTAAAGGGGTCCAGACAATCCACCATCTGAACATACGGATCTTGTTGCCATTGATAGCACCAAAACCCTCTGTTTCAGGAGAGTGAAAGAATTACTTTATTTTATTTGTTCCTCCCTTCTTCTTGGTCACATCTGAGTGCGGGAAAGACTTCCAACATGAGTACATAAGGGTATGAAGAAAACAGGAGATTTAATATAGTCTTATTATTGGGCATCTCTTGACCAAGCTCATCAGCTGGATGCTGTCCAACACTAGCGGGACGCACTGCAGATCCCAAATCAGAAATTTTGGGATGGGCAGGGGGGCATTGCTGTCAGCCATATAGTCGCTGCTCAAAGATCTTAACAGATCCCCCTCCCAGGATGGATGGAGCCAGCAGAGGGGCAACAGATAACAACAGATGAGTATCGCATAAGAAGCTAGCATCCAAACCAAAAAGTGGGATTTGACCGGATATAGCAGGTTGTAAATCTGTAGCAGACATTATTTGTGGAGCCATAGAATTGGCTGGGATAACATCAGTCCAGTGGGTCTCAATTTGCACTAAACGATCAAGAACAGGCTGCAGCTGAACTTTCTAAATCAAGCCAAGCCTATTGCAGCATTCCTCATTAAAGCATGGATTCACATCTACCCTGAAGCACTGATGGCTGCCAACAAGCAGTATTGTGGAGAAGTGTAGCTCACTGATTAGAGGAGGCATACCCTGAAGCAGAGGTCAGACCCGGGACCAGGGTTCAATTCCCGACGCGGCAGGGTCCAGAGCCCAATTGTCCACGGACTCGATAATTCTCGCTTCGGTGCCCACTCTAACCACGAGTTCACACTATGCAGCTCTGGGCAACAAGCTTGCTTAATCTCCACAATGGCCCACCCGCGGTGGGATGCCTGGCTTTCACCTTGGGGATGCCCAGTACGGGTTATCTCACAGGGAAAAACCAGGACGGGTTCCCAATGCAAGCGCCAAGATGCCCAAGGGTGAGTTGAGCGCTATATAAGAACACATAATAATAATAATAATAATAATAATATTGTTATCTTCTATCGCCGACACCCATGTGGATGTTCTTTTTCTTTCCTTTTGGCTGCCAGTGCTGTAGGGGACGATAAATCCAGGGTCTGCTCATGACCAATATGTAATGAGAGTCGGACTCTCCAAGTAGATTGAAAGTACGAGGTTTATTCCAAAGAAATACGCCCCTGGTGCACCGCAAACAGTCAGCCAGGATCAAAACAGTGAATGGCTAGACTGTGCGAGGAATCCTACTGACTGCTCGCAGAGCATGCAAGGCTATTCAAAAGAATACCTGTTATGGTACAATGCTAACACGTGCCTGTCGCCTACAAGAGCCAAACTATGCAACATGCATGTGACAAAACTATGTCACACTAGTACAGGGATCTGATATCTGTGGCAACGGTCAGCCTAGAAGAGTTGCAGGGATTGGTTCAAGCAGAGTTAAGGCCAGAGTCATTCTCAGCCACATTTTCAGAGCAACTAGTGGCGTTAGTGGACTCAATAGAAAGTCTCCTTTCTGTAAGTGTGATTTCTTTGGACAGGACCCCTATTGCTCTCTCCAGCATATTATAGATGTAACTCTATGGGGTGGGTTTATACTACTAGCCATCTTCCACTTATCCATGATACAGCAGAAATGGTGGTTAAATCAAACGAGCCCCAGAAAGTAAGGTTCAAGAGTGGTGGCCCAGCGCAGCCTCCCCCAGGCTCCTACGAGCCCAGACAGCCCAGTCTTGGCCCTGTCTTCACCCGGGTGCTTTCCACGTGCGCCCCTCCCTCAGCGGGAGCGTTGTGCTCCCTATGAGTATAGACTTGCCCCTCCTGCTACCAGGACTTGTTGAATGTGAAGTCCTGCAGGGAAACCAGCCCAGAGTCGCCAAATGTTGTCACGCTCCCACACTGAGGGGTCCTTATGCCCCTTTTAAGGGGATACTTGCCCCTCCTCCTGCTCCTATGACTTGTGGGCTGTGAGGTCCAGCAGGGAAACTTGCCCAGAGTCACCAAAAGTTTGTTGTGCTCCCCTCTGGCAGACAGCTTAAAGTCACCTAAATCACAATAACACTATCACAACTCAAATATAACATTGTAATGAGCAAATACAACCACGTTGTCAAATAAGTATTCTTAGTTTTAGAGTTGTTTGTGCAAATTCAGTAATCACAGGGCAATAAAGAGAAAACGGATAATTTGTTTGGGCATTTAAATCTGCACAATGCTCCCCCTCCACCAAGCTCTCATCATTCGCTGTGCATGTATTTGCAGACTTTCACTTTTCACAGTCACAGTAGCATCAGACGCTTTGATGCAATTAATCTCACTGTTGGTTCTTTTAAAGGCCCAGAAAGAGAAGATAGACTGTGAGGCGGATATCCCGCCTGGAAGCACGCAAAGTGCCCCCCATTTTAGAACAGTAATTCCTCAGGAACATAAAAATGAAATCTGCAACAAAGCATCAAATATAAATATAATTTTCTTAATTAAACAGAAAATAGATCCACGAATATTAGAATATTCAAGAAAAAATTCAAAATGCAAAACAAAAAATGTTTCCAAAATGTATAGGTGAATTGTAATAATTTGTTGTATAAAAAAAGTAGATTTTGTAAGAATATGTGAGGGCAAAAGTATACAAAATAAACTATTTTTAATTGTTTCTGTTGTGTGCACAGCAGGTGAGGAGACTGATGCGTCGTATTGTTCATAATGTAGATTTATTGTCCAAGTGCACAGATGCCACCCATTGCTGCTCTCCTGCCTGGAGGTTTGCCAGCTGGCAATCGTTGAACCCTCCAGCCAGGAGACAGCTATGGCAATGCTAAATAACTTTCCAAGAGTTGATGACATATCAACTCTTGCTACTAAGCATAACAGTTTCTCTATGAAAACAATTTTATGATATTTACTCTGTACTAATGTGTCGAAAACCATCCTTCTACTATAGCTATTATGTATGTTTACTTGGCCACATATATTCGGAATGATTCTATTTTTGTTCTATTTCTGTGGGCAAAATGTATTATCCTGCGAGCTTATGCAGAAGTTGACTTCAGAATATACAAAATAAAATGATAAGCAGGTGTTTTGTATGTGTTTTTTTTAATGTAGCAGCCTGCACTCATCGGGCAGCTGCTCTTCGACTGTGACCTGAGCTCCACTTACTGTCACAGCCAATGAATGCTCAGGAGGGGCTGTGAGATGGCCACACCCATCTCCAGGAGCAGAATGCACACTGCAGCCAGCCAGTGCTGCTATCACTTTGCAGCAGTGATGTTTGTTTTTTAGCATTCTCCTTAGCACTGTGGTGGCCAGTTGATAAGACTAGCCCTACGAGTGGCCTCTGAGGGAAGTAAAGTATGGGTCCAATCTTGGTGTTTGCAAGGCACAGCTGATCCAGCTTCGTGGTAGAACATATGCAAAGACACTGCAAGGATAACTTAAATGAAAGTCTTTCACTGCACTGTGTGTATATATATATAGACGTGTGTGTGTATCTATATACATAGATACACATACATATATATACCCAGTGCAACAAATATGAGTCATTACTTATAATGCTAAGTGTTGACCAATGTGCAATTTTTGTAGAATATCATGAGAAGTAGAGCAGAACAACGGTCTCCTTCGATTGAGTTAAACTATTAATTAGTATATTGAATACTCAAATCATGAAATGGAACAGTAATGAACTGTATACAATGATTAAAAAAGAATGAATTGTATTTATGTTGTCTTGCACACTCCAATATGGCGCTGATGAATTTTCATGTATAGTCCTTCTTCTACTTTGATGCACTTTGTAAATATTAACTTCCGCTTCTGAGACACTTGCCGACACTGACGAAAGCTATGACTGAAACGCGTCTGTTTGTTTATTTGTTGCATGAAATAAATCCTAATTGGATTTAATACAAACGGGAGTGCTGGTCCTTTCTGGCTTGAAACAGCAGCGGAGCGCTATATATATATATATATATATATATATATATATATATATATTACCTACTGGCGGTCGCCAGTAGGTAGTTATAGTTAGGACCCTGTTTCCATGGGAAGACCGCAACATTCTATTTGGAATAAATTTGGCGCCGGTCGACGAATCCTCGCGAAATTTTCAAAACTAATGGGGCGCTACACTCCGCTCCTACCCTGAAAGTCTCGGGGGGATTCATCAAGCAGGGGCTGAGAAAAAAGGGGGGTCCCAAAACGCGTTTTTCCCATGCATTTTTCCATAGGACCTTTAGACACAGCTACAGCCCGAACGGCTGAACAGAGTTACTTGAAATTTGGCAGAGAGGTAGTCTACAGGTCAAGGAAGTGCCTTTTGTAGGTCTGGTGTAAATCTGTTCAGTAGTTCCTGAGAAAATAGCATTTAAATCAATATATATATCTGTGGCAGCTTACGGTGCGCTTACCGTGCGCTTACGGTAAGCTTACCGTACAAGTACGGTGCCGTGCGCGAGCGCGATTCTGATTGGCTGTTAGATCTTAGTAAACATTCGAATCGGTCGAAACCAGGAAGCGGCGGCCGCCATTTTCTCTCTCGCACTCTGAGGGGGGGAGGAAAAACAAAGGTTGAAAACATGTAAAGGGGCATGTTAGACAGCTCCTAACCACATAGCCTTGATGAAGGTGTCCCAAAAGAACCCCCAAGGCAAAAAATGCAATTTTATTTTTTTTCGAAAAAACGCCGATTACGCTTACCGTCAGCGTACGCGTACGGTAAAAATTTAATATATAAAAAAAATTATCCACACTTCCCCCCCCCCCGTGTGCAAAATGTGCCTGCAGTGCACATTTTGTGCATGGCATAATTTTTTAATTGGACAATTAATCGATTACCTATCACAACGAAGCGCATAATATGTCCTCCGTGTGTGGACGGTGCGCGAAGCGCATTGTGCGTACATTGCCCATCCAGCGTAACGTGGGCACGTGGTGCGCGTAGCGCACCGCGTGCCCACCGTGCGTGCACGGCACTAACTGCGTAAAGTGGGCGCGCGGTGCGCGAAGCGCACCGCGTGCTCACTGTGCGCGCACGGTGCGCGAAGCGCATTGTGCGCGCACGGAACGAACTGCGGTAAGTGGGCGCGCACGCCACGAACGGCGTAAAGTAACTTAGCATTTAAAAAAACGTACAAATTCACTGAAAAAACCATAGGTTTCACACACGTTATAGTTAGGAATTAGCATTTAAAAAACCTTGAAAATTCACTGAAAAAACCATAGGTTTCACACATGTTAGAGTTAGCTGGACATTTTACTCGTAAAAAACCATTGAAATTCCCCCGTTATAGTTAGTGCAGGCAACTATAACTCACGCGACCGCAATCCTCTGCTGATGACATATGTGTCTTTATGAAAAAAAAATATTTGCAATATATGTATAGCTAAAATTTAATGGAAGAAGACATGGGCAAATAAGTGTCTAAATACAGTATTAGCATCAGCAGAGGATTGCGGTCGCGTGAGTTATAGTTGCCTGCACTAACTATAACGGGGGAATTTCAATGGTTTTTTACGAGTAAAATGTCCAGCTAACTCTAACATGTGTGAAACCTATGGTTTTTTCAGTGAATATATATATATATCCTTCACCATCTCTAAATTGTAATATAAGCACTCTTTAAGAGCTCTGTAAGAGCTGAAGTTACTGAAAAACAGTATGTGTACCCTATAAGAAGTTGCCCAATAGCGTGTCGTACATTTTCCAACAAAAATCTGGAAATGTGATTGGTAATGCCCTTAGTATCTATGAAACTCAAGGAAGGACATGGAGTTCACTTTTTATCAAGCTGCAGCAAAATCTACATATTGAGGCTTCAGCCAATCCTTTGCATCAGGGGTTCCATGTTGGCTTGTATGACCTCAGAGACACTTCTAGTAATTGTTAATTATCAACATTTTAAGTGCATCTGTGGATCACTTCATGTGCCATCATGCAAAATGAGTACATTAGCACATGTTTGTCAGGCGCTGATCCAGTGCGCCTACCGAAACTGTAACCAGACCACAACTTCCAGAATGCTTGGCGGTAGAGGGCGTGGCCTCCGCTATTTAGTACGGGAGAGGAGGACCAATCGGAGCGCGTAATCCTGTTCACTTGAATTTCCGTTCGGTGGGTTCCGAACGAAACGAAGAACTGCTGAAGCTCGCCAGCGCGGGACGCTAGTGTACGCGTTGCCGCGTTATTCTGAACCCAGGATTTGCCAAAAGTAAAGGACCACTCGCGGGACGCTGATGCCAAGCGTTGCCGCGTTACTTCGAACCTAGGATTGGCCAAAGGTGAAGGAGCACTCTTTATTCGCGGGACGCTGAAGCCAAGCGTTACCGCGTTACTTCGAATCCAGGAGTTGCCAAAGGTGAAGGACCACTCGCGGGACGCTGACGTAAGCGCCACCGCGTTCCAGGAGTTCGGGACTGATATCTAAGCCTCGGACCAAAAGAGGCACTAGGAGCGGACGCTTCCTCAGTGGAAGCCGGAGCGGTGCCATTCCCCGCCGGAGCCGCAGCCTGCCAATAGCAAGGTATAGTCGTTCTAAGGAGGGGCTGCATTGTGCGGGACATTTCTAGACTCCGACGAAGACACCAGCCTGGTGTAATAGGGGGGTGCGTGACTTTAACTATACCTCACCTAAAGGGCTAGACAAGGGGGTCAGTGAAAGACTATAGTCACTGAGTCGGTTAGTATTGAAGCACTGCAGAATTATATCGGGTGCTACCACCTCAAAGGAGCCTTAAGTCAGGGGGAACAGAACCCAGAGAGCCATAAACAACCTGGGGTGTGTGAGATGAAAGGAGGAAGCCTCTTGTTGTAACTTGTGGCGATTTCGGCAATGTTCTTGGTGTTTTGTTGTGTATGAGGTGACACACTGAGGAGACATAGTGAGACCTAATGAGAGTAGGTTGCCCAGTGTGGTTGTACTATGTATTATGATTTCCTTCTGTTACAGGTATCCCAGTCCCCGCTGTTCCCTTCCTAATTCCCCATCCCTCGCCTGATTGCCCTGGTACTCTGTGTTCACATTCAGAGCCGGGGACGTCGGGAGGTGGAACTCTTGTGCTTCATTCGCCCCCACAGAAGCCGCAGAGGATCGCGACAGAATTACGCGCCCAAGAATTATTTCTGTGGGTTCGAGTCGAGCACAAGTATGGCCTCCCTAGACGATGTATTGCAAGCCCTCCTGTTGGTCCAACAGGAATTGGCTGCCTTAAAGATAGAAACAGCCGCCCTGAAGGATAGAGTAGAACGACAGGGGCGCAACCCGTTTGATGCCTCGTCGTCAATATCGCCTATACATGTGAATGTATCACCGCCCATCACCCTGGCGAGCCCGGAGAGGTTCTCGGGTGACCCCCACAAGATCCAAACATTCCTGACACAAATAGCTTTACATTTTTCATGCAAACCCGCTTCTTTCCCCACCAATCATTCGCGGGTAGCGTTTGCGATATCTTATATGACGGGGGACGCTGCCAATTGGGCAGTTCCCTTGGTCAAATACGATGATCCCCTGTTATCCGATTGGAACGCCTTTAGAGACGAATTCGAGAGAGTGTTCGATAGAAGGGCCACCACGTTTTCGGCGGACAGAGAGTTATTGGGACTCAGACAGGGCAAACATGAGTTAGTGACATATCTGACCCAGTTCAACCGGCTCATAGCCGAGACGGCGTGGCCAGAGGAAAAGCGTATGTCCCTGTATTATCAGGGCTTACATGATGATATGAAGGACGTGCTGGCGCAGATCGATCCGCAGCCTAAAACTTATACAGACCTGATGAACCTCACGTTACGGTTAGACCACAGATTGGCTGAGCGGAAGGGGGAGCGGGTGTACGGCCACGTAGATAAAACGGAGAGAGGACCCAGGACCACAGGGGTATCTCCGGAGTCTCAGGCAGAACCCATGGAGGTGGGTGCGATCAGGGCCCCGTTATCTAAAGCCGAGAGAGAAAGTCGCAGACTCGCCGGTCTCTGCATGTATTGCGGGAAGAAAGGCCATTATGTTCGAGAGTGTCCGGTTAAACCCAAGAAGAGCGGGTATGCCGGGGCTAAGAAAGTGGCAGTGGCTTCGTTGCCGGCGTTGCCCTCAGGTAGACAAACCTCAGAAGTACTGGAGACGACAACCGAACCTCGGGTTATGCGGTTGCCTTCTTTGGCCGTGATAGAGTCGGTTGCATCCGAATCTCACGTATTGTTAACCATGCGATTGACCGCGGGCACTAGCGAGTACGAGATAGGGGTGATGATTGATTCCGGGGCCACCGGGAACTTCGTAGATAGTGGGTTAGTACAGCGGCTAGGACTAAAACGCATTCCGAGAACCAGTCCCGAGATAGTTTGGGCGGTGGATGGGAAGCCTCTTAAATCAGGGCCCATCACAGAAGTCACTGAATCTCTAACCCTGACCAAAGCAGGACTCCTGTGGGATCATGTGGAAGAGGTGGCCTTCAACATCATCGAGGCTCCGCAATACGAAGTGATATTGGGAATGCCTTGGCTGACAACCCATAACCCCACGATCGATTGGAAGCAGAAATCGGTGGAGTTCGACACCGAGTACTGTAGAGAGGAGTGCGCCACGGCGCATCGAACCCATCTTCTAGCCCTCACTCACGGTTTTCACCTCGGTACCGCAGCTGAGAAAGAGACGGTTCTCCCGGCAGCCTATGGCAAGTACAGGGAGGTGTTCAGCGAGAGTAAGGCGGAAACCTTGCCACCACACCGCGTTTACGACTGCCAAATTGACTTAATCCCAGGGGCAGTCATGCCGTCTTGTCGAGTATACGCCTTGTCAGAGCCGGAGACAGAACATTTGCGACACTACTTAGACCACTACGTTGAGCTAGGGTTTATTAGACCTTCACGTTCTCCAGCGGCTTCACCACTGTTCTTCATCAAGAAAGCCAATGGTGAATTACGAACGTGCATCGACTATAGAGTACTGAATAAAAACACAGTGCGCAACCGCTACCCTCTTCCTCTCATCCCAGTCTTGCTAGACCAGGTGAAGGAGGCGTCCATTTACTCTCGCTTGGATTTGCGAGGGGCCTATCACCTGGTCCGGATAAGAGAGGGCGATGAGTGGAAGACGGCATTTAAGACGCGGTACGGGCTATTTGAGTACAGGGTGATGCCGTTTGGGCTGTGCAACGCCCCGGCCGCGTTCCAATACTTCCTAGATGACGTTCTCAAGGAATATATTGATAAAACTGCAGTAGTGTATATCGACGATATACTAATATATTCCTCGGACCCCACAGAGCACATCAAGCACGTGTCACAAATCCTACACATACTACAAGAGAACAATTTGTTTTGCAAGTTGAGCAAATGCGAATTCAACGTAGAAGAGGTAGAATTCCTGGGGGTGGTCTTGAGTCCGTTAGGGTTGAGTATGGCTGAGAGAAAGGTGGTTGCAGTGCAGGAGTGGCCTATACCGAAGAACGTGAGAGATGTGCAGTGTTTTCTGGGATTTTCTAATTATTATAGAAGGTTCTTCTCTCACGTCTCGCAGCTCGTCTCGCCTATCACTCGTTTGCTACGCAAAGGTCATCCGTTCTCTTGGTCTCAGGAGGCCATGCAGGCGTTCTGTGACTTAAAAAAGGCCTTCACTACTGCCCCAATCCTGCAACATCCTCGCTCAGAAGTCCCATTCATAGTAGAAGCAGACGCTTCCGACATAGCGGTGGGGGCCGTGCTGTCACAGAGGGAAGCTCTAACAGGACAGTTGCATCCAGTGGCCTTTCTGTCCCGGAAACTGACTCCAGCAGAAACAAACTACACGATCGCCGAAAAGGAGCTCTTGGCCATCAGGAAGGCGTTTCAGGAATGGAGGCACTATCTGTGGGGGGCCAAACATCCGGTAACTGTTTTCACCGACCACCGGAATTTACAGTACCTAAAAACGGCCCGGCATCTCACGCAAAGGCAAATGCGATGGATGCTGTTTTTTGCTGGCTTCGAGTTCATCATCACGTATCGCCCGGGGTCAGAGAACAGGAAAGCGGATGCACTTTCACGACAAGACGGGGGGCAAGAACACCGCTCTGAAGTCATGGAGGCCATCATACCCCCAGAGAAGGTGATATGCGCGGTAAGGGCAGACTCGTTTCTGGACTCCGTCAGAAAGCACCGCACGTTAATGGACTGGCTCCGATGGGAGGAACAGGAGGCGGACAGGCGCATAAAAGGGGGTTTGCCCTTTTATCAAAATCGACTGTTCGTGCCTTCAATGGAGCTACAAAGGCAGGCCTTCGCCTGGTGCCATGAGTCCCAGATAGCAGGACACCCCGGTTGTACGAAAACGCAGCACCTGATGCAACGATACTTCTGGTGGGAACACATGAACCAGGACATCCGTCTTTGGATACAGCAGTGCGCGGTATGCGCTCGAGCGAAAGGAGATCACTCGAAGGCTAAGGGCAAGCTGGTTCCTTTGCCGACTCCTGCGGGGCCCTGGCAAACCATAAGCATGGACTTTGTGGTGGGCCTACCGCTGGATCAGGGATATGATGCGATTATGGTGGTGGTGGATAGTCTCACCAAAATGGGACATTTCGTCCCGTGCAGGAATCTACCCTCAGCCAGCCAAACAGCCCAGTTGTTGTTGTCTCACGTGGTGCGATTGCATGGATTTCCAGGAGTCATAATCTCGGACAGAGGTCCGCAGTTTGTTGCCAGGTTCTGGAGAACATGGTGTAAGGCCCTACAAGTGGAAGCGGCCACGTCCACAGGGTTCCATCCCCAGACGGATGGCCAGACCGAACGTCTGAATCAGACGCTGAAGACGTATCTCCGGTGCTATGCTACAGAGGCGAGTACGTCGTGGGTGTCGCTTCTCTGGTTAGCAGAACTCGCCTACAACAACGCGTGGCACAGCTCCACCAAGGAGTCCCCCTTTCGGGCTAACTACGGATATCATGCCAAGGTGCTCCCTTTATCCTTCCCCGCGGAGGTGCGCGATCAACCTGCCATTTCGGCTCATCTACAGGAGTTGAGTAGGCTGCACGGCCGCTTGAAACTCAACCTGGATCGGGCCAAGCGGTTGTACAAGGCGTGGGCGGACCGACATCGGCAGGATGGACCCCGGTATCAACCGGGCGACAGAGTGTGGTTATCCACGAAACACCTCCGGTTCAAGCTGCGCAGCATCTTCCATCCTCGTTTCATAGGTCCGTATCTGGTGGTGCGTCGCGTGGGTGCCGTGGCGTACAGATTGGCGTTACCTGCCTCTTTGCGCATCCACCCGGTGTTCCACTGCAGTCTGCTAAAGCCGGCGCTGGGGGCTCGGAGGGTGGCCGCCCCGCCGGTGTTCAGAGATGGTCATTTGGAATATGAAGTACGTAAGGTGTTGGATTCCAGGTTCCGGAGGGGTCGTCTGTGGTACCTCGTAGCCTGGAAGGGGTACACCGCTGAGGAGGACTCCTGGGTTCCGTCTTCGGATGTGCACGCCCCGACCGCGGTGCGGTTGTTTCACGCCCGTTTCCCGGACAAGCCTGATTCTAGGAGGCGCGCGGGAGGGGAGCATACTGTCAGGCGCTGATCCAGTGCGCCTACCGAAACTGTAACCAGACCACAACTTCCAGAATGCTTGGCGGTAGAGGGCGTGGCCTCCGCTATTTAGTACGGGAGAGGAGGACCAATCGGAGCGCGTAATCCTGTTTACTTGAATTTCCGTTCGGTGGGTTCCGAACGAAACGAAGAACTGCTGAAGCTCGCCAGCGCGGGACGCTAGTGTACGCGTTGCCGCGTTATTCTGAACCCAGGATTTGCCAAAAGTAAAGGACCACTCGCGGGACGCTGATGCCAAGCGTTGCCGCGTTACTTCGAACCTAGGATTGGCCAAAGGTGAAGGAGCACTCTTTATTCGCGGGACGCTGAAGCCAAGCGTTACCGCGTTACTTCGAATCCAGGAGTTGCCAAAGGTGAAGGACCACTCGCGGGACGCTGACGTAAGCGCCACCGCGTTCCAGGAGTTCGGGACTGATATCTAAGCCTCGGACCAAAAGAGGCACTAGGAGCGGACGCTTCCTCAGTGGAAGCCGGAGCGGTGCCATTCCCCGCCGGAGCCGCAGCCTGCCAATAGCAAGGTATAGTCGTTCTAAGGAGGGGCTGCATTGTGCGGGACATTTCTAGACTCCGACGAAGACACCAGCCTGGTGTAATAGGGGGGTGCGTGACTTTAACTATACCTCACCTAAAGGGCTAGACAAGGGGGTCAGTGAAAGACTATAGTCACTGAGTCGGTTAGTATTGAAGCACTGCAGAATTATATCGGGTGCTACCACCTCAAAGGAGCCTTAAGTCAGGGGGAACAGAACCCAGAGAGCCATAAACAACCTGGGGTGTGTGAGATGAAAGGAGGAAGCCTCTTGTTGTAACTTGTGGCGATTTCGGCAATGTTCTTGGTGTTTTGTTGTGTATGAGGTGACACACTGAGGAGACATAGTGAGACCTAATGAGAGTAGGTTGCCCAGTGTGGTTGTACTATGTATTATGATTTCCTTCTGTTACAGGTATCCCAGTCCCCGCTGTTCCCTTCCTAATTCCCCATCCCTCGCCTGATTGCCCTGGTACTCTGTGTTCACATTCAGAGCCGGGGACGTCGGGAGGTGGAACTCTTGTGCTTCATTCGCCCCCACAGAAGCCGCAGAGGATCGCGACAATGTTTGGTAAAGGCAGCACCTCTGTATAAGAACAGTTACTTTTTTAGGCTGGCATTTTCCAATCATTGTAGCAAGATCTAATAAAAACAAATAATGTTCTGGATCATATACTAAAAGCAGAGCATCGTCAGTAAATATTATCTCCTTATTCTCTGTGTCATATAGTGTAACACCCATGGGTCACTGATAACACTTCTCAAGGGGTATAATAATAATAATAATAATAATAATAATATTTTTCTCTGCATTGGCCATGCCTTAGGAAGCCTGCAGTACAAGCATGACTTGAGTTCATTTATGTTAAGCTTTTGTACTTCCAAACAGTCCCAAAAATCATTAAAGGCACACCCCAAATCCTGCCATCAGCCCTTCGACCCTCGCTTCACTATATTTCTCTTTTTTTCTACTTAATGGACAGATGTTTCAAAATGGGGGTCGGTCGTTATCGGGCAGGTTTCCCTTAACCCCTTGAAAAAAAGTCTTCATTGTATTTTAGGACAGAATCTGGGGCAAAAGCTCAACCTGAGCAGGTTTTAGTGTGGAAAGGCTAACCAGCTACCAAGAACTTTTCCCCTTGACTAGTCAGAAAGGCCCATATCCTGTAGACCAGTCAGGGTCTCTACAACTCTCCTTTCAGTCCCCACCCTTTAAACATAGAGCAAGTGACCATCTCAGGCACCGAACCATTCGCAGACCAACAGGCCCATGGACGTCATTTAGGAGTCGATAGGGATCGCAGTTACAAACCTAGTGTGCCTCTTGCTGCAACTGGCATTTCCTTTGATTCCCCTGGCCTCAGAGGTGGCGAAATCAGTGCCGAGAAGTGAACACAGGGTTGTCTTGCATTAGAGTCAGGTTCTAGCCTAGTTTTTAGCTCCTTTGTGTTACATTAATAGTGAATAATAGTTTATTATTCAATATAATAAAAAGTGGAGCAGCAATAGCTGGACCTTCACTGACATATTAGATATGAAAAAGTAAATGGTTTCAATGTATGTTTGTGTGCGTGCATGTGGGTGAGAGTGAGTTTGGGTGACAAAGCGTGTATATGTGTGAGCATGTATGTTTGCATATGGGGTCATGGATGTCTCTGTCAAAATAAGTATATAAATAAGTATAAGTGAATCAGAGTAAGAGTGAGTGAGAGAGTGCGAATGAGTGATTCAGGGTGAGAGTGAGTGCATGAGAGTAGGTGGAAATGAATGAGTGCAAGTCAGTGCTAATGATAGAATGTGGGTGAATAAGTGAATGTTTGTCAGCATGTGTTGTTATGCTTGCAAATACGTGGGTGAATCTGGCCTGTTTCTTGGTTTATAGAAGCACCCTTGACAAAATGTTGGCACTGAATTACTGGAGGCAATACTTGCATATGGGATACCCTTGGCAAAAAGCTACTGCTGGCACTCTGTAGGTACATTTTGGCATGGAGCACCCATGAAAAAATGCCAGCGCTTGCCTCCTGCAGGAAATTCTTGGCATAGTTGGCACCTGTGGCAAATTGCATGTGATGACACATCGAAGGAAATTCTTGGCATATGGGAAGACAACTGTGGCAAGTTCATGGGGCCATCCATGACAACATTTGGTCCTTGACATATTAGATATCACCTTTGACATAAGGGAACTCCATAGTGAAAGAGAAGCAGTATTAGGAAAATGCTGGTACTGGCATATTGTATGTAATATTTGGGAAAAAGTAGCCACCATGGCAAAATGCTGGTCCTAGCAGTGAAGGTATGTTTTGACATAAGTGTGCACCCATAGGAAATTTTTAAAACATAATTGGGTGAACTCATGGGGACTGTCAGATTTCAGTAGCTTGGCACACCATGAAAGGACTTAAATATATAGTGGGTGTTTTTTAGAGCTTATGGCTCTTTAGCAAATATATGTGAAAATTGTGCATTAACTTGCACTAGTAAAGCCCATTGTTTCAATAGTTTCTCAGGGAAGAGAAACTCCCACCATTTGTTTCCCTCTAGAAGAATATATATTATGAATTATGCAATAATGTATCTTCATCAATGTTAATTATTGTGATGTGATCAGGATTAAGATTATGTGTTATCACTTCTTGGGACAATGCAGGGTCAAAGGTCATATGATGTCACTTCCTGACACCATTAAGGTCAAAGGGTATATTATGTCACTTCCGCTACCCCTGGCATTTCGGTGAATCAACGTCCATGAACAGGCTTACCAAATACTGTACTCTGAAAGGGACCCAGCCCTCAACGAAGCCTTGGGATTCTCTCACCCCTCCAATTCCTTAGTGGCTGCCCCTTCACCCAAACAACCACATCTCCTACACCCAAAATGACCACATCTCTGTAGACTGTCTCTATACATTTATTGTCTAACTTACATGGTTAAACACTTATATAAGGCAGGTCCTTCTCTGCTTATGTTTCATTTATCTTGTGTACTACACTCTCTGCCTATACTTACTGCCATGTTGTATCAGCCATTTATTATTTAAATGTCAACTACATATCAAATGTTCTGCACAGACCATATGTTACCAGCCATTACCTCTAGTGTTGCCCTAAATTATTGTATCTGTTTAATGCAGTGATTCTCTTAAGTATATCCTTTCCCAGATTGTATTGTATCTCAATGAGCAATGAACATGTACAAGTTTCTCTCTTCATTATAATGAGGCTCAACTTCATCTTCAGAAAGCACTCACCGTTCTCAAATGATACTTAACGTCCTCTAGACGCTAAATAAATGAATAAATACTGCATCCATCTCAGCGAAATAACTATTAGAGATACCCCCTGGGGGATGGTTCTCTTGCTGTGGTCTCCTATACCATCCATCAGCTAGTCCTCCCAAAGAGCACTGGCTAGCATGATCTTATTTTACAGAACCATGCAAGCCAAGTGTTAAGGAGAGCATGTTTTAAATATATTCAATGCAGATTATTAATAAAAATGTGATTCATTTTGGTGAAGCACATTGGTCATTACGAACAGACATATATTATCTATGTCTGTGCCTCATATGTCTTCCTCATATGATATCCTCTTTTCTGTGGCTTTGTGGCTTGGATATAGTAAAATAAAAAAACACACTTCTTCTGCCTTTGCCGCCACAGTCTGGCTCATCCCAAACTTTTTTGGCTACAAGGGACTCCCAAACATCCTTTCCAAACTATTCGTTGTTTCTATCCAGTTCATCCAACTAACAGGCACACATGTTCACCACCCTCAATAGCATCTCACATCTTCCCTTTATTAATACCCTTCAATTAATGAATCCCTATTCATATTTGTAAAATAAATGCACGACTGAGTTGTTTGTACTGTGTTTGACTGTACTAATTAGCAAAAATGTGGAAATATGGTGTTAATGAATTAACAGTATGTCTTCGAATAAAACTTTAAAGCCCTTGCTACATTAACCAACTTCCACTCATACTTACTAGCTGTCTTCACAAAAGAAGATGAATTGTTTGTTAGAGGATGTCAGTTCTCTTAGCAGCATTAAACAGTGAAAAACTACCCTCTACCCCTATGTCACACATTGTCTCTCCCTTCCATGAAAGTAAGTGTCTGATTATAGCTACTGGAAGCAACACCAAAGTAAGATGTAATAAACATGTAGGTAAAGGTAAACGTGTTAAGAAAACTAGAGAACATTTCTGTAACAATATCCTATGCTAAGTCATTTTGCTGATCTTTTTGACATTTTTGACTCCAACAATACTTGTTTTGCATAATCCCAATAGTTCTTATCATCCACATTTGTGAATATTTTTTCTGGCTGTGACTTAATAAGAGCGTTGAGGCCCTCTAGACAGAGAGCTCTGTGGGTAAAGTACCTGATGGCGAGGTCGCTAAACAACATGCAGGTTACAGGTTGAAAACTGGAAGGGCCGCTCTCACATGGCTTGCAAATATTTCTAGTTCATATGCATTGTACATACAATACACACAATGCAGTTATGTTAAGCCCGTTTCCTCAACCTAGGTTGGTGCACACAACACATTCGCCATGCAAGGTAGATTCTGCCTTTTCACAAACATGATTCTATTGCAAGAATACTTCTGCCACATTCTACAGGAAAAGCACAGGTCAAGAGACTCTCAAAAAAGTACTCCATATTGCATACAAGGATGGGGAAGTTGAGGCAGATAACACTTCCACAATGCCTTGCTCTGAGTGCCTGGGGAAATGAGCAGACAATAACAGGCGAACATTTTACTTGTTATGGGTTAAACCTTGACTTGTCACCTGTTTTATTTAATGCCTCTAACCTTGCTGGGTTATTTCCTTCCCTAGTCAGACACAAGCATTCACAATTTCTATGACAGTTTGCATTCATCGGTCACCCACAAGAACGAACTCCGTGAAGTGTCACGCCTGGC
This sequence comes from Triturus cristatus, assembly GCF_964204655.1. Classification (NCBI taxonomy): domain Eukaryota; kingdom Metazoa; phylum Chordata; class Amphibia; order Caudata; family Salamandridae; genus Triturus; species Triturus cristatus. The sequence goes on from NC_140593.1 coordinate 942,916,383, forward strand.
AGCGGGAAAAGGCCAAGCATCGATCAATATGTACGTTTGTTTTTATATGCAGATTGGCAGAGGTAGCGGTAATCATGCGCAATATATAACAACAATCAGTGCTGTAAACACAGCCGAGCTGTGATTTCCTTCATCAGTACACTGTGGGAATAAGGTGTTCCATTCTACCTATTGGTGCAGCGCTCTGGACCAACCCCCTTACCATTTGTCTTCCAATGGACTTGCCTCCTTGGAAGTTAATGTACTTAGCATTAAATCAATCAGTTTCAATTAACAGTATAACCCATTTGGCTTCACAATAAGGACCAGGAATCAGTGACTATAATGAAAAAAAGGTTTATTACAAGTTAGCAGTCAAGTTAAGATAGAGAAATCTTAGCACCATGCTGTAAAAGTACAGAAAACAACCGGGATACTCAACCTCCTAAAGAAATTTAGGCGTGCCAGTATAAGGCAAACAGGTAGTTCAGTCACAGCAATACAAAAGTTCAGCAGCAGGATTTGGTACTCAGAAAAATATTTCTTCTTCTCTCGTCTATACATGAGTAAAATCTAAAATCATCTAAGCTAAGGAGGATGGTTTTGGAACCTAAAGGATCTAAACAATCAGGGAAATGTAGGAAAATTGGAAAAATGCGGGAAATAAGGGAATGTGTCAGCATTTAAGAAGCTCAGTCAAGAGTCATCTTGGGTCAGAGTAATTATTATTAGCCTTAGCCACACTCAGCAAAAGTCTAATGGAATAAGCATACAGGCCTAAACCTCTCAAAGTCTAAAGGAAAGTAATATAACCTCAAACAGTGTGAACTCCAGTTATTTGCACCCGAATATTCCAGGTAGCACCTCTCTGTCTTCATCACCAACGGCTTCATTGTCCTTTCTGCTCTTAAAATGTGATCTATAACATCGACCTTTTCTCCCAGGCTAGGCAGGGGAATGGTATTGTCCATTGTGACCTGTAAGCCTTTGCAACATTAATAAATGGACACTTTCAGTTGACACTCTGACCTTCCATGTTGCTTGTCACGATCTTCTTCCCAGGCTCTCATTCTGTCTCTAGTACAATGTTGTATCTATTCTCAAACTAACACACCATGTGAACATACCTGCAAAGAAAAAGACATGCAAGAAAAAATGGAAAACAAAATTTTATATAGAATTAAAAACAAGCCAAGTCAGTATAACCTAAAACTATTAAACTAATGGTGCACATTTAATATGTGTGTGCACATTCAAACATAAATGAATAAAACTGTCAGTACATTAGGATTAAAATTACATGTAGCATACAGTAAAAAGTTGAATACGTGTGTATAAGTATGACTAGGAACTACATCTAAATGCACATATGAATCATGAGTGCACACATTGCATCAGTCATTGTCGTTTCTAAAGTAAACACACTCTTAATAGGGGATGATGGTTTTTCATCAAGTCTCTAGAGAGTATATCATTTAATTCGGTGAAGGCGCAGAGTATATGAATGAATTTCTAATCCTACGTTAAATGCTCTTCACTAATAATATCAAGTGCAACACTTTACATTAATATCATCAGGGCACACATAGAACATGTACAAAGAACACAACTATGCTGCATATTTGTGACGTGTAAGGGTGGAGCCAAAATTATGCTGCTCCACCATAACAGACTGTACATTCTGCAGACTGATGAATGAGCTTCTCATCAGCCTCCAAGTGCTGCTCTCAGATTATTGTAGCATAAGACGCAGTGGGCCTCTTATGCCTCTGGGCCCAGTACCACTGCACTGCTCCATCAGGTGTAGCTACACCCCTAGTTCTCTACAATAATTCTACCTTACTTAGATTGCAGTTCTTTCTTCATTACAGAAGGGGACACGCATAAGAGAACAAAACAGAATCAGATATCAACACTGTCATGCTGGTTAGTGTGTTTCATTCCTTGCACATCGTTTAGACATGGCTCTGAACTGTTGCCGCCAACCACACCTTCTTATTTCAGGCAGAGAAGTATCTTGTGGTACCATGCTTTGATTCCCAAGCCGCTGATAGAGAGGATTTACTTGCGTAGCCACTGGAACCACAGTCTGCTGAAGCACCAAGGTTATGAGGACACCCTCTCTGGAGAGGGCCCTATTGAGTGAAAAAGAGGGCAACGGAAAATAGTGGCTGCAAGCAGGTCAAGGGACATGTCTTGGTAATGAGCTTTTATGGGATAGTCGGGAAATTAAATTTGCACTTTAATTATAATTAAACTCAGAAAAATTAGTTGGAAACCACTCTTTATGAAAACAGCTTACCCTATGTATCCAAAACAGTTACCAGGATCACTATTTAAAAAATGTGCACTGATTTTATTATTGACGGTACACATGCAGAAAAAAAGATTCCAGGGTTAAATAAAGTACATAAAATATTTTCTTAACTGGAGAGTCAGACTCACACCGTTCAAACCAGAACCCACTGAGAATAGCTGTGTTATGCCTTCCTCCCTCTTCAACATCTAAATGGACTTGCTTGCAGTCATCATCAGAAGCCACAAACTCAACATCATCTCCTACGCTGACAACACCCAGCTGATTCTTTCCCTCACACTCGAACCCACAGCTGCCAAGAGCAACTTCCACGACAGGATGAAGGCAGTCGCCACTTGGAAGAAGGAAAGCTGCCTCAAGCTCAACTCAGACAATCTGCCTGGGATGACTCTTGGTGAACACAGCACTCAGAATCCCCCCACCCCCATGGACCACGCACAAAACCTCTGCATCATCCTGGAGTCCTTACTGTCAGTGAACCACCAAGTCAGTGCTATCTCATCATCCTGCTTCCACACGCTCCGCCTCCTTCATAAGATCTTCAAGTGGATCCCCACTGAGTGCAGGAAAACGGTCACCAATACGCTTGTCAGTAACAGACTCGACTACGGCAACACACTCTTCGCCGGCACCACACAGAAACTGCAAAAAAATGCACACCATACAAAACTCCTCCACCAGACTCATCCTGAACATCCCACGCTGCAACCACATCACCGGCCACCTGGGAGTTACCTTTACTGGCTACCCGTCAACAAGAGAATCACCTTCAAGCTTCTCATGCACGCCTGCAAAGCCCTCCACAATGCCGGACCTGCATACCTCAAACACAGTCTCTCCTTCTACACTCCCACCAGACATCTCTGCTCTGCCCACCTAGAACTAGCCAACCATCCCACAGATCAGCAAGACCACGGCTGGAGGAAGATCCTTCTCCTACCACACTGCAAAGTCCTGAAACTACCTGACTCTGCACATCAGGCAAGCACCATCGCTGCCGCAATTCAGGAAGAACCTCAAGACCTGGCTCTTCGACTGAACCACAGACCCAGCCCCTCCCCCCACCCAGGGCCTTGAGATCCGCACGGGTGAGTAGTCATGCTTTACATGTAACTGAATGATTGAGAATGCAATATATCAGTTAAAACAAACAAACACAGTGCACTACAACTCATGCTGTACAATACTAGATACAAGTAAAAGAAAGTAACACAATTTGATGTTGCCAGTAAATTATTAGTCATACTCTATCACATTTTAAAAATAAATTTTCAGACCCAAGATTTTATCCACAAGGATGAATCCTTTTAGAACATAACTTAGAATGCAACATAGATTGCTTTCTGTATATAGCATATGTAGGGTTATTGATGAGCACCTGTCAATACTGGGGGCTGTTTCCACCAAAGGCTTCAAAGCAACATTGAATAGACAATAATGTTTGAGTTGCATCTGATGTCACTTCACTTGGAAGTAGGATGACCACCCCCCACCACATCATTTTGTACACTGATTCCAACTTTGGATGTTTTGAGTGATAGCCTAATGCATTCTGGATGTTGTAATATTGTTTTGCTTCGATTGAACTAATCGGGCTAACACACCTGAAATCAGTGCTTTCCAGGCAAAAAGGTCAGAATTGAAGACAGTGTCTATAATGACCTGGAACAAGGTGATCACCCTTGAGAATTCTAAAGTGGAAAACTCCACACTACTCAAAAGTACCCATGTAAATCTTGTGATGTGCATGGTGCCATAAAATATCTTAACCTGTGCAGGTCAGCAGTGAAGGGCTTGAGGCATCAATGGGGATCCAATATAAAAAGGAAATACCTAGCATCCTGCCTTCCTTTCCCACCCCCCTCATGAGAACTCTGCCTTCTAAGCCCAATTCAAAATAAAAATAACTGACATCCTGCAACACATACTGTCTACCCTCGACAATGCTGTCCTTTCATCCTCCTACCCCCTTAATACAAAAATGTCCTGGGCATAGTGCTGCCTCACTAGCCACCCACTGCTGCTTCCACTCCACTACATTCGAGAAGCTGAGATGATGTGCTTTCTGTTCTCAATGGGTGAGAGAGAGGTGGTGCCGCACTGATTTCGGGAGAGTTGCTTGTCAGCATAGTCTACGTTTCCTCATCATCATTCATTTGCATAGGCCCACAGTAGACCTGGTCCCACACCGGGTTGTGGCTCAAGAATGCAGTTTGTAATCCTTCACTTCCAAAGGAGGGAAAAAAAGTAGGAGCCAGGTTTAGAGTCTGGCGTACAGGGTGCTCCATTGTAAATGCAATTGACTACCCCTGCCTCATTTGGAGATGGACGCACCTTCAGTTTGACATCAATGGGATCTTTTGGCTCCGTCAAGAAACAATTCCTCTGACAGCTGATCAGAATAGGGCTCATCAGAGGAAGAACATTAGACCATCCATCCTATTTAGGGTGAATGGCATAATGTATTTTTCTCCCAGTCCATCTCTGCCAGGAGAAGCTGGTGGTGAGGGGAAGGTAAAAAAAATGACCACCCCTTCATCATGTGACCAAAATTCCAGGGACCATCAGTCACCTCTAAATTTGACAAATGGTAGTCCATCTGAATGATGGAGATCATGTCCACTGTCACCCTAATGGATAGTGTACAGTCCATCAAATTATAAATCAGGTCTAAAGTGTAAACAAGCATTAGCAAAGCCAATAGGTGTTGCTTGTACCTTGACACCTTCGGGTGATTGTTTCTCGCTCTACAAATCGCCTTTTCATTTCATCGTATAGCATCCCGAAAAAAATAAGCAAGGAGCGCAAAATTGCTCTTTTTAAAATTGAAAATGTTGACGGATGAGCTGTTTGGCAAGGAGATGAAGTAGCACAAGGAAAGGGTTGAGAAGCAACATTGCAGGCAGGGTAGAAACAACATGAGGAAAAGTACATTGGTGAAGTCCTTAAAAAAGGATGCATAGAAGCCATCCAATCAAAGATATGGTGGTGAAGTCCTTAAAAAGGGATGCATAGAAGCCATCCAATCAAAGATATGGTAAGGAGGCTATACTCCAGTGGAGGGACACACACAAGCTGGACATTCATCCAATAGAAAGCAAGCAAATAAGAGTTACAGAAAAAAGCCCACTGGTATGAAATGGGTGGGCTGGAAGCCCCTGCATGTTCTTAGGAACCCCACAATATGCCTTTTGCAATCAGATAGAATTTGCTGTCTTGTGAACTGGTAGGCTCAACTTAAAAAAAAGTAAAGACTAACTGCTTGTTGATAAAATAGATGAAAATAAGGTTAGACGCCCCAAACTGCAGGCTGTCAGCTGAAACCGGTGGGGCCTTTAGGGAATTTTAATTCCTACAGGTTGCACTTGTATAAGTTCAGTTTTACTATTAGGTTTATTGTATAGTTTCAGGTAATCTTCGGTTTTAATCTACTCTCCTCTCATTTTCCTGCAGAAGCCTTTTTTTACGCTTTGTTCTTTACGTTCGCCGCCATTGTAGGGAATGAAGATGCAGGATAGCCAGTAGTATAGGTGAAACAGGATAAGGTTTATTCTCAAGATAGGAGTCTCAGTTTACAGGTAAAGATGGTAGTAAGGCAGCAGGAAGGCCCCACTGGGAGCACTATCCTTGCTGCTCAGTCCACATATTCCAACTGACACTCACTCAAACCATGCACACATCAGCATTCTAGTACCTCACAGTCACACTAGCTGAGCAGCAGGGCACATATAGACAAGGAGAGAATGCATGGCAAAGACATGACGATACCACACCCTCATTATAGTGGGCCAGACAACTGGGCTAGTATTTCCACACCCCACTAGTTACATACACTGCATGTACTGGTAACTCCCGGGGTGGGGCAAATCTGGTCCTTTCTGAGTTAGACCTTACGTGTCCATTACAAAATGAGGAATTACCAATATATCTTGTCCAAGTCATCCAGTAATTTCCATGAGAAAGTAAAGAGACCTGCAGTTTTCCCACTTATTTCAGAATTAAGATTCAGATTCAGATTTAGCGCCAGGAGGCTACTTTTGGAGTGACAGTTTGCTCTTTATAAATGCACATTTACATTACATTACATCACAAGAGGCTACTCGAAATGTGGGTTTTCAAGAAGTAAAGCATGTAAAGCAATACTAATAAGAAGGAAAACATCTGACATTTTGAGATGCCAGTGCGATGTCTGGAGGGTCTTATTGAAATGTGTGCCTAAGTATCTATCTTGGAAGTTTGGTTACCATTGGAATATCGGGAATAGAGGTAGGGGGACTTGAACAATTGTAGAGACTTAATAGGAAAGCAACTTCATCGTTTCTCTTGACAAAGCTTGTTTGAAAATGTTTTTTCACTGTGTCGTAACATTGTTGGTGAGGTTTTGTAGCAATATATTCTGTTGAGTTGTTCACAATTCATGCAAATACATTACACTAGCTAGAGTATTCTTTCACATTGATGAAGAATATTTTCTAGGGTGTATACACTAAGTGAGACCTATGAAAAGTGAACTTTTAGATTGAAAAGTAAAAACTTCAGCTATTTTGAAAGGTTTTTCAATTGAGATGTGAGGATACATTTAATAGGGTCAAACTCTATGCAATTCAACTTTTAAGAAATGTCAAAATTATTGGACATTGTGCCAATGATAAGATTAATGATTCTAAAGATAAAGTGTGTGACAAAGTTACCATAGAAAATGAGAATAGTACATATTTCTGCAGAACAAGAATAATTTAAAACACGAAAAGCTATTTCAGGAATTTCAATTAAATGAGTGCGACTTGTTTGAAGTTATATTCGGTATGTAGAATCATGAGTACAAAATTAGTTCGAGGTTTATATCAGTATTAAGGAGTTTAAACAAATGTTGGCCTGGGTAAGTAATAATAGTAGTACTGGATTCATAGCTACTTGGGCAGTGATAACAATTTTCGGACAGGAACTAGTTTGTAGCTGCAAATTGCAAATGTGGATTTTTTTTTTAACCAGATATTTCCTTTCAAATTTGAAAAAAAACCATATTTGTGACCTGTGTGCAGTTATTTCCTCACCTCCTGGAAGTTGGAGGTAGACAATCGTTATGTCTTGCTTTTCTTCTTCTCAACACAAACTCGCTTGTTCATCTTTGAATGCTTACTTAGAGTTATGACAACCTTGGCTTTAAAGCAGGCATGGGAACAATACGAATGATCAGAACATATATGGCTGCTTAAAATAGGTGCAAAGAAGCATTTTGCGCTAAAATATAGTGTAAAATCAGATTTCGAATTTTGCGTAATTTAATGCAATTTTCCAGAATTTCCCTTAATTATGTAAAAGCAAATCACACGAATTGCACAAATGCCTCATTACATGGCCCTCCAATGAGGAGACAAAGGCATCTCACTGCATCCGATTTGTTAGAGTACCACAGCAACTGTGAGAACACTTTGCCTATCATTTTTAGATGAACCATGATTTGTTCATGCCTTTAATGCCCACCCTTATTTGCTTTGCAGGTTGCGGGAGTCTGTGGGATAACATCACTTGCTGGCCGCGTGCAAACGTTGGTGACATTATGGTGCTGCCCTGTCCGTTAATCTTCACTTACTTCTCCGATATGACAGGTAAGGCACTTGAAGGCGACTGCTTTTGCACTTTATGTTCACTTTAATCAGATTTTGCTGTATCCCTTTGAGATATCAGCGCTCTTGAAAAATCGAAAAACCCTCATCAAAGCAACAGGACACTCGATAAAGAATTCTGTAATATTGATCTGTTAGACTGTTTCCAGGCAACGATGATTCAATTAATCAACAAACAGCTACATTTTGTGAGGCACACAATTGGATCAACTTCTTCTGTCTGCGCCACTGTTTGCATTTTGATGTGGCATAATGGCAGGCAGAGGGTCCGCTTTTCAGAGGCTCACAGTGATGGCTTAATTCACAAAGCTGTCAAATTGTGATTCCACTGGGGGCCTCTTTCTTCCAACACCCAACACTTCCTATCTATTTATCTCACACTTGTAGGTTATTTTTCTCCCTTGCTTTCTCCCTTTGTTGTTGTTTTGCTATCTGCATCTTCTTTAGTACTGCATGATCCGCCTTTTTTTCTCTTGTTCCATCTAAAAGACTGATGATGAAAAAAGTCCCGGTTCCCAATGGTGCCCACCACCCACAACCATCTGCACAAATAAAGGTCAGAGGCACAAGGCAAAGACATGTGTTTACCCCAATGTCTGAGGTTCTGAGTTCAGCATACTGGGCTGAAACTTTCAAAATAATAGGTCGAAAAACAATTACTCATTCTAATCTTCATGAAGAACGTCATGAAATTATGTCTGGTGTGGAAGACAATGCTAAAGTCCAAAAATTGAGTCATGGCAACTCAGTCTTTCTTCTTTTACTGTTGAATTATATGTTGAAAATTCAATTCCAGACTAGATAACTACGATTAAGGGGCTGATTACGATGCGGCCCGGAAATGTTCCTGACCGCATTGTAATCAGCATCTCGATTTACTTTCCAAATGCTGCAATACAATGGTGGCCGTCGGAAAGTAAACCGGCAGGTCATTCTGGCTGTCTTCCAACACACTCATGGAGCCCGTCGGCCAGTTGGAGCCGGCTCGTAATCCTAAAGTGAGGGCTTTTCCGTCCTTGTGATTACAATGCACGGTTTCTGACATGGTTTCCATGCTGGCCTGTCCGATAAGGAAACCATGTTGGAAAGCGTGTTTGGGGGCCCCCAGCAGGGCCTCCTTGTGCGTGCGACCTCCGGTTGGGGGCCGAGGGGGCACCTATCTTGTCCCCTTGTTGATCCTGGCAACTTATGGCAGGCACCCTGAGGTGCCTGCCACGGGGTGCAGGGATGAACAACATCTCCGATTTCTCAATGGGAGCTTGTGTTACAGCTGGTTTACGGCCGTATCACAAGCTCCCATTGAGAAATGGGAGTATGTGACCAAACAGAGTTCAGTGGCATTGTAATTAGCCGGTCGGGACCGCCGACCATAGGTCGGCTGCTCCAGAGACTGTGTTGTCCGGCCAACATCGTAATCAGGCCCTAAGTATATAAGTATCAGCAAGTGATACCAAATGAACTAGACCTGTGATTTCCATAAAACATTTGATTTTCCCAAAAAATTAAAGTGTTCTTTAGCTGGTGATGTATGCCTGCATCTGAGATAACTGCCAACGTTTTTTCAACGTCAAAGATGATTTCAGAAGCAGTCATCAGAAGGTGCATGGTAACAGTTTTCAAAGAATAGTTCTGTAACATTTTTGTGAATTCCAGGTTACTCCCACCAAGAATTAGTTTTATGTGCAAAAATATAATGCTTGTGCATTTGCATATTTGTATATGCAGCACTCAAGTGCAATAGTATTTGTAGGTTTTTCATTTTAATTTGATACAAGGAGAAAATATATTTCCTATAGACAAGCCTCTGTCCCTACACCCCCACCAACATTGGGGGATTCCCTTCCCAGTCACATCTTGGATATGGATTTATTTGTGCCTGCACTAGGGAACAATTTGTTATATTCAGATCAGTAATGTGTCCATTAACCGTTTGCGGATAGTCAGAAAATTGCTGGTTTGCGAAAATATCACAGGGAAAGGTTCTGTGGCATGATGGACATATATTGTGTAGCATAAGACAGTGCTTGAACAAAGACATCTGTCTGCTTTTCACTTTAATGCCTGAGGTTTATCTTAATGGAAAGTGATACATTTACCTTTTTCTGGGATCAAAATTGCTTGAGACCATTAAAATGGGACAGTATAATTTGCTGGACATGTGCCGAAGGCGTCATGTCAAAGTAAAACTTGATTTCTGGCCAAAAGTGGAACAAAAGAGAATGGGCTTCAAACCCCACAATGTTTTCTGCCTTTAACCTGAGGGGTGTCAAAAGAGTTGTGTAATATTACAGAAGTGTAACTGGTACAAGGTAAACTTTTGTGTCTATGTTACGCTCTGAAATCCAATCATTTGCACATGCCGATTGGATTTTCACATGCTAATGTCTTTGAGACTTGGGACCTTGATATCTGGATTGCAATTAAAGTAAGGGGAGGGAGGTGCCTGGATGGTTGCTAGGACTGGACGTCATTGCTCAATTAGCCACACGTGTAGCCAGTTCAGGATGAGTGCACAAGGCACGGGTCTTGATTGTGTTCCTTCTCTGATCAAGAGCTAACATAATACTTCAGCTTAGACATGATTTGATTGAAAAAGCTTAAGTCTGCATATAAAACTAGACGACAAGGTTTGATTTCCTTGGAGCTTTAAAATGTACTTTTAGGTAGTCAGCTGCTTGGTGCATTGAAGTAGTCCAACCATGATACTACCAGACTCAGCTCTTGGATGACTGTCTTACAGTGTTTCCATTTTGCTGCAAATGAAGAATCGTATTACAAAATATGCAATAAATTAAAGGAAAAATCACAGAAGCGTTCACATTACCAAGGCATTAACATGCTGTTGCCATCTCTGTCATATATAGGATGGGGTCTAAAAAGTACATTGTGATTAAGGCGATCTACAATTTGTCACAGAAATCTGCCCAGACTCGGAGCTAAATTTATCAAGGATTTGCTTCGCCCTTACACCACGCAAGGTGGTGCAGGACGACGCGAATCCTAGAATGAGATTTACCAAGCCACGCAAGGCCACCTTGCATGCCCCTGCATGGGTTTGTAAATCTGGAGTAATGCAAGGCATTGCAAGTCACTGCCTTGCCTTACTCTACCCTGGGAAGGCTTTCCATGGGTGGAGTGTGGGTGTTCCCACACATCCACCCATGGATTTGGGCGCATTTCCAGATTTACCAAGGCAGGTAAACCTGGGAAAGTAATCATATACACAAGACTGGGTCTGTGAAGGTATAGTCACCGTGTGACACAATAAGCTGTGGTCCAAATCCCTATATCTTTCGGTATTTTGAACTCCTCTCTTTTCTTGATTTGAGGTAGGCACCAACAGCCTTTCACCTTCAGTTTTTTTTTTAAAAACTTAGAAAAAGTTTTACTATTGGCAATCCCCCCTAATAATCCTCTCAGTGTGAATACAAAAAGAGAATATCAAGTCCCAAATCAGTTACACCGGGTGTTTTAGGTTCTTGAAATCAAATATATTTGAAACAATACTTTCAAAAAATGTGAGAAGACAAGATGACACCTCACGTGCGCAACACCAATTGAGCTTGCTGATTGGTACTCACCAGCTATGCCCACTTTTATCATCATCGGTTGTCATCTTGCCCAAAAACGTATAAATACAGTGTCTACGAAATTAAACCCAAATTGTGAAGGTAAGTAGTGAAACAATCACATACCAAGATGCGACTGAAATGTGAAAGTAAAAAATGAAAAGGATGCACTTTCTATAGGACCAACTTTATTCCTCCTTATATGTGCCCCTAATTCAACACTTAAAAAGGTTGCTTAATATGCATACCATTCAAAACTTAAAAAGGTTGCTTAATATGCATGCTTCAAAAGGGGAGGAACCAAGAGCTTTTTAATGAGGTCCTGCACTGTGCTCCAAGGAATCGAGAACAAAACCAGGAGTGCAGTTCCTCTGGGAGAAGGGGGGTTAAGAAAAAAAAAAGGGGGGAGAGCGATTAGTCTCTATAGAATGCCCTCACACACCTAGCAAGGTGTCATGCTTCATCATAGGGCTGTGCTCCTCGTCGGGCCGGCGCTGCAATGCCCGACGGGCTCCCGCGAAGGGGCTCTTTTTCGGAGATCTTTTTAGAGACAGCCGTATTGGTGCGTGGGGGTAGGTGCAACAAGTGTAGTGAGTGATGGTGTAGTGAGTTAAAATAGGTATGGTATTGCCAAACAATGAACCATTTTATTCTGATGGTATACCAGCCTAGGTAAAAACAGGTGACCCCAAGGGATTATAATGCTCCCTAGGGAAATCAAAAGGTCGACATGTTTCTTGCTCTATGCCCTTACGGGTCGGTGGCAATTCATCAGGACCAAGTGAGAAAGTGCTCCAAAAAATATATGATAAACTCTACTACATAATAGGTGACTCAAAAATTATAAGTACATCACCAAGCAAATCCATTGGGTCCCTAAGAGGAGTGGACCCGCTGTTGCGGTACCTAGAAGAAAAAGAGAAAAGAAGGACAACACAGACACATAAAACTTTACAGCATTTGAGAATTAGGTGCTGATGGGCTCCTGTAGGGAACCGTGCGTCTATTGTAATAGCCAAATCAATGTGTGCTCACACAGAAGATCTCAGAAGAGGATCGTGCCTTGTCGTATAAGGGTTACCAAAATACGTGATACTGTGCAAACACCATATATGCCAATTGCTATAATGTGCTTCACGAAGTGCTCAATGGCAAGAATGGATCTCAGAAGAGGATCGTGCCTTGTCGTATCAGGGTTACCAAAATGCGTGATACTGTGCACACACCATATAAGCCAATTGCTATAATGTGCTTCACGAAGTGCTCAATGGCAAGGGGTCGCGATGTGTGACCGAGCGGGAATATCCTTAAATTGCACTGTCGTCCCCAGCCCTCTAAAGACGTTTATAAACATAATATGCAATCGGGGAGGGGTTGGGAGGCTAAAGTGGCGGTTGGTGAAGACGCTGATCCCACGGATGCTAGTGCTAATGGCTACGTCAATCCCAACGATACTCGTACTGATAGTTGCGGGGCCCGTGAGGGTGAGACTCACCCCCTGGGGGACAGTGATTGCTGTACGGATTCGCCTGGAGGCCGTAGAGCGCTCGCCCTAAAAGAGTTAAGGGAGGGGTTAAGTACCTTGAAGGTTGTCGTACACAAATAACACCCTGGAAACGTTAAGTACTTACAGAGTTGGGGCGCAAGCACGACCGGGATCCTATTGAGGCTCAGGCTTCCGTAACACGCCGCCAGGGGTGTGTCCTAGATAAAGGAAGTGATCGGACGCACCGGGGCAAACGACTAGACCGCAAACTTGGGCGGCCATATTGGAGATGACAACAAACTTTATTGTGCGAACAGTACAGGGAAGGACGAGTGTCCCATTAAAGTTCAGCTTAAGGCATGCACAACACAGATCTTGTTAAGAACGCGCTGGAAGGTAACTCAGCAGAAAGTACACTGCAATGGCGGGGTTCATTCGAAATATATACATGACTGATGCAGTAATATGGAACAGCCTCAGAGTCTTAAAAAGGGGGGTATAGAAAGGTGATTATGAGTGGGTTTTTATTCTAAGGGGTGGACAAGAATACAAGTATGTAATTATTATTTTTAGTGGTTCACCTGTATATCCACTAGTAAGACCACTTAATTGGCACCATCAGGACATATATGTGTGTAAGATGAGTTATGTATTGTAAAGGTCAGCACTTCAAGCCAATGAGTCTTTGCCTAATGCTCCAAAAAAACTTTTGTTTGTGACTATTGGTGTTGTTTACGGTGACAAAGGGTAATCACCTTAATGTAGGCTGTAGAGATCAAGTTATTAGTTAATACCGGCCGTCTCATATATGAGGTGGATCATGTATTGTTAAGGGTGGCCCATGGTATATCATCGTTGAGGCCGCCAGTATGGCTAGAAATTCTGAAAATCCACTGCTGTTCCTTTCGGAAGAGGGCCTCCTTACTGATCATTGGGAAAGCCTGTAGGATTGTCCATGTAAGATCATTGGCAGTATGGTTTTTCTCCAAAAAGTGGGTGCACATTTTGGTGTTAATCTTTTTGCACCTAATGTTGCTTCGGTGCTCGGAAATCCTGATCTTCACTGGACGTGTCGTCATGCCGATGTACATAAGGTCACATGGGCACTGAATTAAATAAATACAATTGCGGGTGTTGCAATTGGTGTGGGATTTTTGTTGCCAATTTAGGGTTTCTGAAAAGGTGATAGATTTACTTGTTTTTGTTAGGGTACACGCTGTACATTGTCCGCATGGGTGATGGCCTGTCACAGGTGGAAGGCCCCACAGTCGTTGGTTGGACGGAGGGGCTAGTTTGGGTCTGGTGCTGATAAGCATACTTTTCAAATTGTCGGTCCTTTTGAACGCAAAACGGGGCTTGGGGACTTCCCAGCCTCCTACCGATAACAGATTCCAATGTTTTTTGATTATTTTTTGGAAGGTGTTTGATTCAGGGGTAAAAGTGCTTACACACGTAATTAGATCAGTTTTGATTTTTTCTGTAGAGGCAAGCAAGACATCTCTGTTGGTATTGCGTGCTCTTTTGTAGGCCGTTTGCGTGATTGTCCCCGGATATTCTCTTCGAGCCAGATGGCCTGTGAGGTCATGTGCTTGTGATTTGAAGTCCTCCAGTGTACTGCAATTTCGTCGGAGTCTGAGATATTGTCCATATGGCAGGTTGTTACGTAAAGCCTTAGGATGGAAACTACTAAAGAGTAGTGGGCTATGGCTGTCAGTAGGTTTTTTGTAGGTTTTGGTGTTCAACCCAAAAGGGGTTTTAAGAATGAGCAAATCCAGGAAAGGCAGCTCATAAACTGAGGAGTTGGCTGTGAACCGAAGATAGGGGTTCAGGCTGTTAACCCAAGCTACAAAAAGGGGGATAGAATTCAGATCCCCTTTCCAGAAAATGAGAATGTCATCTATATACCGCCGCCAAAGGGTGACGTTCTCCTTATAGTTATTAGTCTCAGATAGGATGTGATTGGCTTCAAAGTGTGCCATGTAGAGGCATGCCAGGCTGGGAGCAAATGTGCTCCCCATCGAAGTGCCCTGGACTTGATGGTACATGCGGTCTTCAAATTGGAAGTAGTTTTTTGTTAGGGCAATCTCTGCACACTCCATGATGAAAGAGATTGGTGTGGGCGAGTCCCATATTTGTGCTCGAAGTACTTCTTCCACAACATCCAGGGTGGCCCTCTGAGGAATGTTAGTGTAGAGGGCCTCTACATCCAAGGTAATAAGTGCATCCACACTACTGCCAGTCTCATTGACTTGTTTGATGATATTGAGGACATCCCTTGTGTCGAGTAGGAAAGTTGGAGTCTTTTGTACCAGGGGGCGTAGAAAGTGGTCACAGAACCGCGAAAGGGGTTCCAGAGCCGAATTGATACCTGACACAATGGGTCTCCCAGGTGGGGGTAGAACACCTTTGTGAATTTTTGGTAATGTGTAGAAGTACGGTATACGGGGATCATTATTCATTAAGAATTCTGACTCGTTTTTTGATATCCAGCCTTGTGTTAAAGCACTGGTCACCAGTGTTCTTATTGTAATGATCAGTTTTTTGGTTGGATCCTCTTTGATTTGCACGTAATACCGTGTATCACTCAGTTGTCTTAGGCATTCCGTTCTGTAGTCCGGGGTGGACATGATCACTATTGCTCCCCCCTTATCTGCCTCTTTGATGGTAATCGTCGTGTCTTTGCTGAGATCGGTTATCGCCAAGTTTTCCAGGCGAGAAATGTTATGGAAGGTTTTTTTCTCTGTCATGGTACTAATGTCCTTGATGACTGCTTTTTCGAAAGCCAGAATTTCCGGTGGCACCATTGCAGACGAGGGCGTGAAGGTGGATGGTTTTCGCAGGCCTGAGTCTGATTGGGAAGAGGAATTTTGGCCTGTGAAGAAATTTCTCAGACGAATTTTCCGAAAAAGATCGTGTACTTCGCAGTGAGTCCTGAATTCATCGTGTCGTGGTGTGGGCACGAATCCCAGCCCCGGGCCCCGCAACTATCAGTACGAGTATCGTTGGGATTGACGTAGCCATTAGCACTAGCATCCGTGGGATCAGCGTCTTCACCAACCGCCACTTTAGCCTCCCAACACCTCCCCGATTGCATATTATGTTTATAAACGTCTTTAGAGGGCTGGGGACGACAGTGCAATTTAAGGATATTCCCGCTCGGTCACACATCGCGACCCCTTGCCATTGAGCACTTCGTGAAGCACATTATAGCAATTGGCATATATGGTGTGTGCACAGTATCACACATTTTGGTAACCCTGATACGACAAGGCACGATCCTCTTCTGAGATCCATTCTTGCCATTGAGCACTTCGTGAAGCACATTATAGCAATTGGCATATATGGTGTTTGCACAGTATCACGTATTTTGGTAACCCTTATACGACAAGGCACGATCCTCTTCTGAGATCTTCTGTGTGAGCACACATTGATTTGGCTATTACAATAGACGCACGGTTCCCTACAGGAGCCCATCAGCACCTAATTCTCAAATGCTGTAAAGTTTTATGTGTCTGTGTTGTCCTTCTTTTCTCTTTTTCTTCTAGGTAACGCAACAGCGGGTCCACTCCTCTTAGGGGCCCAATGGATTTGCTTGGTGATGTACTTATAATTTTTGAGCCACCTATTATGTAGTAGAGTTTATCATATATTTTTTGGAGCACTTTCTCACTTGGTCCTGATGAATTGCCACCGACCCGTAAGGGCATAGAGCAAGAAACATGTCGACCTTTTGATTTCCCTAGGGAGCATTATAATCCCTTGGGGTCACCTGTTTTTACCTAGGCTGGTATACCATCAGAATAAAATGGTTCATTGTTTGGCAATACCATACCTATTTTAACTCACTACACCATCACTCACTACACTTGTTGCACCTACCCCCACGCACCAATACCGCTGTCTCTAAAAAGATCTCCGAAAAAGAGCCCCTTCGCGGGAGCCCGTCGGGCATTGCAGCGCCGGCCCGACGAGGAGCACAGCCCTATGATGAAGCATGACACCTTGCTAGGTGTGTGAGGGCATTCTATAGAGACTAATCGCTCTCCCCCCCTTTTTTTTTTTTTTTCTTAACCCCCCTTCTCCCAGAGGAACTGCACTCCTGGTTTTGTGCTTAATATGCATACCATTCGGTATGCATATTAAGCAACCTTTTTAAGTTTTGAATTAGGGGCACATATAAGGAGGAATAAAGTTGGTCCTATAGAAAGTCCATCCTTTTCATTTTTTACTTTCACATTTCAGTCACATCTTGGTATGGGATTGTTGGAAACAGCCCACCTCCACTCCGCAGGGTGGTGGTGGACTCCCCGAACACACTGTGGTAGCTTGGCTCGAGTGGTCAGGAAACAGGCGCAGTGCTAAGCATACAATATACCCATACAATAACCATGCGTGCATCCGTTCCAAAAACGACTCTACACCGTAAAAATTATGAAAATATTCTTTCTTTATCTTTTTCTCTTAGTTGCTGATTGGAAAAATAAATAAGTCAATCACAATATACAAATTTCAATTAGTGCAGGTCAAATAAATATCGGCTGTTTGATGAAATAAATAGGGGTGATCATAAATAACAGGGCATAAATACAAGGGCAATATATACAGACAATTAAATACTTTGAGGCAATAAATACTGTACCAATAAATATTGTACACCAACAAGTCCTGTGGACCTATAAATATAGTGCAGCAATAAATAGGTAAAAACTCAATAAATACAGTATCCCCAATAAATAATTACAAGTATACAGCACCCCTCATATAATCAGATGACACTTCACTTCTTAAGGGCTGATTTGGCCCAGGCACAGCTTGTAGGGTTGTGGAAGGCTTGAGGGGGGAGGCTACTCCCTGGCTGGGACAAGGCTGAGGCCTAAACTGAGGTAGATCAAAGGGGGGAATACCAGTGCCCTGGCTTTCTCTCTCCACACAACCTCTCTAGGTTAGTCCCAGTTCACCCCAGGCACAGTCAGGTTGGTTTCAGCACCTCCCTAGCCCCTTAGAGTAGTCTCTCAGGTCTCCACAGGGCCTTAGGCGCCCCCTACTCCACTTACTGCCCTTTTTCTGATGTTCCGACGCCGCTGGAGTCGTGTCGACGCCGTGAGGCGGTTCCGGTTCGGTCTCGGCGGCCTCGGCACAATGTCAGTTCTTTGACGACGCCGGTAGGCGGTTCCGGTCCGATGTCGGTGGCCTCGGTTCGATCTCGACCTCCGATTCGACGGCGTCGGGCAGTCTCTTCACGATGTCGACTTCGGGCGGCTCCGGTCCGATGGCGCTCTCGGCTCCGATGACGTCGGCCGGCCTGGCCTCGATGTCGACTTCCGGCGACTCCGGGGTGCGATCCTCACCCCCGACCTCCGGTGTTCCTCCTCACAGGTTCCGGGCGACTCCGGAGTGCGATCCTCACTCCCGACCTCCGGTGCTCCTCTACCTCGGTCTCCGACGACTCCGGAGGGCGGACTTCACTCCTCCGATGACGCCGCTCGCTCGACCTCGGTTCACTTCCTCCTCGACCTCTGGTATTCCTCACGACCCCCGTCGGCGCCCTCTCACGACCTCAGGCGGCTCCGGGTACGACGTCTGCTACTTCAGTCAGCGCCGCTTCTCCACCTCGGGCTCCAGGTCTTCAGGCTACTCGACGCCGGACTCCAGGGAAACCAGTTCTCAGGTCAGAATCTTGCTGTTTTCTTGGTTCTAAGGCCTGTTCCTGCTGTCCAGGTCCTTAGGATGGTTTTCTTCTGTCTTCTTCCCACACAGGGCTATAGGCTGGGATCCATCAGTAGGGACAAGTATCAAGGGTGGGTTTATTGACCCCACTCCAGGCACAAGTTTCCACCCCTGCTGCTTCACTCCTTCCTCCTTCACTGTTGTGCTCCTCTCTCTTCACCAGTCAGGTGCCAACTGCCAGCTCCAACTGCCAACTGCCTCTCTTATCCTCCCAACATTCTAAACCGCCTCCAACGGTCACAGGGTTCTGGAATCTCCTGGAATGTTCTGGAAGGTGCTGGTAGGTTCCAGTGGATGCTGGTGATGTCACAGGTGGCCACCATTTTGTGCTTCAGGCCCTCAGACAGAAGTTTCAGGGGTAGCTAAAATGGCTCCCTGAATCTGTAGCAACACTAAAAAGTCTGGTGGTTCCCAAAAAGGAAAAATTCAAACAGGGTTTGAGGCAAAAGTGGGACAAAATAAATAATGATGAGGAGGGACCACCCAAAGGGCTGCCAGGTCTAACACGCGTCCCCCCCAGCTGAAAGTGGGGAGAGCTACCCAACCCCTTGGGAGTTCTCATCACTAAGGCGGAAATACCTTGAGAGACCGTCTGCATTGGCGTGGTCCACTCCAGGCCGATGTTCCACCTGAAAGTCCATCCCCTGTAGGGAAATAGACCACCTCAACAACTTGGGATTCTCCCCCTTCATTTGCATCAGCCAACGAAGGGGTCTGTGGTCGGTCTGAACTAGGAAGTGCGAGCCAAACAGGTATGGCCGCAACTTCTTCAGAGCCCATACCACTGCAAAGGCTTCACGCTCTATTGCACTCCACTTCTGTTCCCTGGGAAGTAGTCTCCTGGATAGGAAGACCACGGGTTGATCCAGACCCTCTTCGTTGAGTTGCGATAACACTGCCCCAATGCCATGTTCTGATGCATCTGTCTGGACAATGAACTTCTTGGAAAAGTCTGGGGCCCTTAAGACCGGGGCCTCGCACATGGCTTTCTTCAATCTCTCAAAGGCTTGCTGACAAGCCTCCGTCCAGACTACCCGTCGAGGTTGTTTCTTGGACGTGAGCTCCGTGAGGGGGGCTACGATGGTACCGTACCCCTTCACGAAGCGGCGGTAGTATCCCGTGAGGCCCAAAAATGCTCGGACCTCAGTCTGTGTCTTGGGGGGTTCCCAGGCCATGATGGCCTCGATCTTCGCCTGGAGGGGTTGCACCGCTCCCCTACCCACCAAGTGTCCAAGGTACACTACCGACCCCTGCCCGATCTGGCACTTGCTGGCCTTGATCGTCAATCCAGCTTGTCTCAGGGCCTGGAGAACAGCTTGCAGGTGACGCAAGTGATCCTCCCAGCTGTTACTGAAGACGGCTATGTCATCCAGATAAGCAGCAGAGAAACTCTCCATTCCGGTGAGGATCTGGTTTACCAGGCGCTGAAACGTGGCAGGTGCGTTCTTGAGCCCAAAGGGCATCACACAGAACTGGTAGTGGCCATTGGGCGTGGAGAAGGCTGACCTTTCCCTTGCTCCATCAGTCAAAGAGATCTGCCAGTACCCCGAAGTAAGGTCAAAGGTACTTAGATATTGGGCAGCTCCCAGCCGGTCAATTAATTCATCCGCCCTAGGGATCGGATGTGCATCAGTCTTTGTCACTGAATTCAGTCCCCGGTAGTCCACACAGAACCTCAGTTCTGGTTGGGCACCCGGTGGTGCAGCTTTCGGTACTAACACCACCGGACTGGACCAGGGGCTGCTAGAAGGTTCAATCACTCCTAGCTCCAGCATCTTAGTGACTTCACTATGAATGCTGGCCTTCACCTTGTCTGACATCCGGTAGATCTTGGACTTCACAGGTGGGCTGTCTCCTGTGTCCACGTCATGGACGCACAGGTGAGTCCTACCCGGGACAAGGGAGAACAACGCAGAGTACTGCCCCAGGGCCTGGCGACAGTCCTCCTGCTGTTCAGGAGTTAGAGATGGGGAGAGAATCACTCCCTCCACCGACCCATCCTTCTCTTGAGACGCAAACAGATCAGGGAGAGGCTCGCTTTCCACGTCCTCTCCTCCGTCAGTCACCATCATCAAGATGACTTCGGGCCTCTCGTGGTGGGGTTTGAGGCGGTTGGCATGCAGCACCCGCAGGGGCTGACGAGGGGTCTTCAGGTCCACCAAGTAGGTAGCCTTACCCTTCTTCTCCAACACCTCAAAGGGTCCTGACCAGCGATCCTGGAGGGCACTAAGCTCTCCTGGTTCGATCACCCACACCTTCTGGCCAGGCTCCAACTCCACCGGGTGAGCATTGTGGTCATACCACGCCTTCATTACTGCTTGGCTGGCTTCCAAGTTGTCAGAAGCTTGCTTCCACAACTTAGCCATTTGGCTCCGGAAGGCCAGCATGTAGCTCACCACATCCTGGGGGAGCTTTCTGGGAGTTCTTTCCCATCCGTCTCTCACCAGGTTGAGAGGTCCACGTACAGGGTGCCCATACAGAAGCTCGAAGGGGCTGAAGCCCACTCCCTTCTGTGGCACTTCCCTGTAGGAAAAAAGTAAACAGGGTAGGAGGACGTCCCATTTCCTCCGCAGGCTTTCAGGCAGACTTCTGATCATGCCTTTTAAGGTTTTGTTAAACCTTTCCACTAGACCATTGGTCTGGGGGTGGTAAGGAGTTGTGAACCGGTAGGTCACTCCACACTCCTTCCACATTGCCCGCATATATGCTGACATGAAGTTGGTCCCCCTGTCGGACACAACTTCCTTGGGAAAACCCACTCGGGTAAAGATTCCCATCAGGGCCCTAGCCACAACAGGTGCTGTTATGGTCCTCAGAGGTATTGCCTCTGGGTACCGTGTGGCATGATCCACCAGAACCAGGATAAACCTGTGACCAGCTGTAGTTGGTGGATCTAATGGACCCACAATGTCGATGCCCACCCTTTCAAAGGGGGTGCTAACGACAGGAAGTGGTTCCAGGGGAGCTTTCAGCTTCACCCCTGTTTTCCCACTGGCTTGGCAAGACACACATGTCCGGCAGTAGGTATCGGACGACACTTTCATCTGAGGCCAATAAAAGTGTGGGACAAGACGGGCGAAGGTCTTGTCTTGCCCCAGGTGTCCTGCCAATGGTATCTCGTGAGCCAACTCCAGAAGGAAGGCTCGATAACGTTGAGGAACTACCAAGGCTCGTGACGATCCGTGTAGGGGTGCCTTGGGTTCACTGTAGAGGAGGCCATCCTCCCAGTAAACACTGTAGTTCCCTTCAACGTTCCCTGCTGCCTGGGCTTCGGCCTGTCGCCTCAGCCCCTCAAGGGTAGGGCACTCCCTCTGGCCTTGGCAGAATTCCTCCCTGGACGGGCCTCCCTCCACGTGCCACTCGGCCGGGATGGGTAGGTCCTCCAGGTTGGTAACGTCCGCCTCCGCAGACTCCTGGTCCACCACCTCCGGTGGCCTATCCGTCCTACGGGGTGGAGACGCCGAGGCAGGCTCCCCCTGTCCTCGGTTCTTCCCTTGACTGGCAGCTGGCTGGGCCTTTGTTCCAGGCTCCAGCCGGAATGAACTCCCTCTTCGGGTAGTCGCGGACCTTGTGCTAACACAGGCCCAGTCAGGTGTACCCAGCATCTCGGTATGAGTCCGGTATTCCACCTCCTTCCAAGCGTTGTGCTCCATGTCATTTCCCAGCAGACAATCGACTGGCACGGCAGGGCTTACGGCAACTCGAAGTGAACCTGCAACCCCCCCCCATTCAAAGGGAACCTCGGCCACTGGATAGTGACCTGTTCTGCCGTCAGCCATCGCGGCTGGGTGGAGTACATCGGGAATTACCTGCTCTGGAGACACCAGTTGGCTACGCACCATAGTCATACTGGCTCCTGTGTCTCTCAGAGCCTCCCCTCTTTGGCCGTTGATGGTGACCCACTGCCCATACTTTGCGGTATTTGCGGGCACCTGGATCTTAGGAACCATCTCCCGTTCTCCCAGGGACACTAAAGTGACACCCGCCCACTCCCTTCCCTTAGCTAAGGGCATCTCCTCCCCGAGCACTGCACTAGCTACTCCGGGGGTCTTTCCTCCAGTGGGAGGGGGTGGTCGTTTCTGGCACTTCGGATCTCCTTTATAGTGTCCAACGCCACCGCACTCGTAGCAATGGACAACCCTTGGCTGCTGACTCTGGCCAGGATTAGGGTTTCTGGGTGGGTTAGCCTTAGAGGTGAATCCTGTTCCCTTCCCTTGGAAGTTATTTTGGGGGCCTTTGGAGAACTCCTTTTTCTTTTCCCCTCCTTCTTTCTTCTGGGGGGCGCCCTGTCCGGCCTTTTGAGTATCCCCTCCAGTCCCCCTTGTGGACACCCGGGTACTAGCCCAAATGTCCGCCTCCTCAGCAAGCTTCCGGGGACTGGTCAGCTTGCTATCCACCAGGTGTTGCCGCAGTTCAGGGAAACATTTCTCGAGCAGGTGTTCCTTCAGTACTAGGTCAAACAACTCCTCGTAGTTCCTCACTTCACTGCCCTGAATCCAACCTTCCATTGCCTTCTTCGCATAGTCCAGGAAGTCCACCCAATTCTGTGTGCCCAGTTTGTGACTACCCCTGAACTTCTGTCTGTACTTTTCAGGTGTTAGTCCAAACTTTCTGATGAGCGCCAGCTTCATGGTGGGGTAGTGGGTTTGCTCATCCTCTTCGAGGGCCAATAAAGCATCCCTACCAGCTGGAGGCATGTACTTATACAATCCCCCTCCCCAGTACTTCTCCGGAACCCCATGGGCCCTCAGTGAGACCTCATAGGCCGCTAGCCACTTGGCGATATCGTCGCCCACTCCATAGCTAGCCACTATGTCCTTTGGCAGGTATGGTTTAGATTCCCTGGTGATCTCTTGGGTTTGGCTGCCACCATTAGGAACAGGTTGTGCCCCGATTCTCAAGATCTGAAGATCTATTTCTTTCAGTCGCAATTCATGGGCCATCCTCTGCTCCTCCTTCTCCTTTTCCAGCCTTGCTAAGTCCCATGTGAGCTGTCTTTTCTCCCTCCGGTCCGTTAGCTCCACTTCAGACAAGCCACCGCTAGAGGCACGGCTGCCCCCCCTAGAAATGGTTCTGGGCCCTGCTGACAGGTTCCCCACCTCAGGTTGGTACATCTCAGCCCCCTCGGGGTCAGGCTCTCCATCCCTGTCTTCCTCCTCAGCCTTGCTTTCCCTGCGTGCCTCCCCCCAAGCCCTTAAGCTGGTTTGGAGTGCACCCTTCTTTGCTCCTGGGGGACAGTACACCCCCTCCCGCTGGCAAAACTCCCTGAGTTGGGCCACAGTGTACGTTTCTAGATTTTCTAGTACAAACTCCATCTTGCCCACTCAGGTCAGAGGACAGGTTTTGTGCAGTAACAATGCAGGGGGGTACCTTTAATAATACCTCCTCCCACCACCAGAGTAAATTTGGAAAAAAACAAAAACCCACAATTAGGAAGGCCGCTTTGAGAAAACTCCCGGTGTAGGCCTATGGACTACCCACAGTTATTGTTGAGTATACGTAGGCACAGCTCTATCCCACCACTGAACACCAATTTATGTTGGAAACAGCCCACCTCCACTCCGCAGGGTGGTGGTGGACTCCCCGAACACACTGTGGTAGCTTGGCTCGAGTGGTCAGGAAACAGGCGCAGTGCTAAGCATACAATATACCCATACAATAACCATGCGTGCATCCGTTCCAAAAACGACTCTACACCGTAAAAATTATGAAAATATTCTTTCTTTATCTTTTTCTCTTAGTTGCTGATTGGAAAAATAAATAAGTCAATCACAATATACAAATTTCAATTAGTGCAGGTCAAATAAATATCGGCTGTTTGATGAAATAAATAGGGGTGATCATAAATAACAGGGCATAAATACAAGGGCAATATATACAGACAATTAAATACTTTGAGGCAATAAATACTGTACCAATAAATATTGTACACCAACAAGTCCTGTGGACCTATAAATATAGTGCAGCAATAAATAGGTAAAAACTCAATAAATACAGTATCCCCAATAAATAATTACAAGTATACAGCACCCCTCATATAATCAGATGACACTTCACTTCTTAAGGGCTGATTTGGCCCAGGCACAGCTTGTAGGGTTGTGGAAGGCTTGAGGGGGGAGGCTACTCCCTGGCTGGGACAAGGCTGAGGCCTAAACTGAGGTAGATCAAAGGGGGGAATACCAGTGCCCTGGCTTTCTCTCTCCACACAACCTCTCTAGGTTAGTCCCAGTTCACCCCAGGCACAGTCAGGTTGGTTTCAGCACCTCCCTAGCCCCTTAGAGTAGTCTCTCAGGTCTCCACAGGGCCTTAGGCGCCCCCTACTCCACTTACTGCCCTTTTTCTGATGTTCCGACGCCGCTGGAGTCGTGTCGACGCCGTGAGGCGGTTCCGGTTCGGTCTCGGCGGCCTCGGCACAATGTCAGTTCTTTGACGACGCCGGTAGGCGGTTCCGGTCCGATGTCGGTGGCCTCGGTTCGATCTCGACCTCCGATTCGACGGCGTCGGGCAGTCTCTTCACGATGTCGACTTCGGGCGGCTCCGGTCCGATGGCGCTCTCGGCTCCGATGACGTCGGCCGGCCTGGCCTCGATGTCGACTTCCGGCGACTCCGGGGTGCGATCCTCACCCCCGACCTCCGGTGTTCCTCCTCACAGGTTCCGGGCGACTCCGGAGTGCGATCCTCACTCCCGACCTCCGGTGCTCCTCTACCTCGGTCTCCGACGACTCCGGAGGGCGGACTTCACTCCTCCGATGACGCCGCTCGCTCGACCTCGGTTCACTTCCTCCTCGACCTCTGGTATTCCTCACGACCCCCGTCGGCGCCCTCTCACGACCTCAGGCGGCTCCGGGTACGACGTCTGCTACTTCAGTCAGCGCCGCTTCTCCACCTCGGGCTCCAGGTCTTCAGGCTACTCGACGCCGGACTCCAGGGAAACCAGTTCTCAGGTCAGAATCTTGCTGTTTTCTTGGTTCTAAGGCCTGTTCCTGCTGTCCAGGTCCTTAGGATGGTTTTCTTCTGTCTTCTTCCCACACAGGGCTATAGGCTGGGATCCATCAGTAGGGACAAGTATCAAGGGTGGGTTTATTGACCCCACTCCAGGCACAAGTTTCCACCCCTGCTGCTTCACTCCTTCCTCCTTCACTGTTGTGCTCCTCTCTCTTCACCAGTCAGGTGCCAACTGCCAGCTCCAACTGCCAACTGCCTCTCTTATCCTCCCAACATTCTAAACCGCCTCCAACGGTCACAGGGTTCTGGAATCTCCTGGAATGTTCTGGAAGGTGCTGGTAGGTTCCAGTGGATGCTGGTGATGTCACAGGTGGCCACCATTTTGTGCTTCAGGCCCTCAGACAGAAGTTTCAGGGGTAGCTAAAATGGCTCCCTGAATCTGTAGCAACACTAAAAAGTCTGGTGGTTCCCAAAAAGGAAAAATTCAAACAGGGTTTGAGGCAAAAGTGGGACAAAATAAATAATGATGAGGAGGGACCACCCAAAGGGCTGCCAGGTCTAACAGGGATTGTTTCACTACTTACCTTCACAATTTGGGTTTAATTTCGTGGACACTGTATTTATACTTTTTTGGGCAAGATGACAACCGATAATGATAAAAGTGGGCATAGCTGGTGAGTACCAATCAGCAAGCTCAATTGGTGTTGCGCACGTGAGGTGTCATCTTGTCTTCTCACATTTTTTCAAAGTATTGTTTCAAATATATTTGATTTCAAGAACCTAAAACACCCGGTGTAATTGATTTGGAACTTGATATTCTCTTTTTGTATTCACACTGAGAGGATTATTAGGGGGGATTGCCAATAGTAAAACTTTTTGTAAGTTTTTTAAAAAAAAACTGAAGGTGAAAGGCTGTTGGTGCCTACCTCAAATCAAGAAAAGAGAGGAGTTCAAAATACCGAAAGATATAGGGATTTGGACCACAGCTTATTGTGTCACACGGTGACTATACCTTCACAGACCCAGTCTTGTGTATATGATTATTGATTGAGAGGAGGGCGACTTGGGTTTGCTTCCCTCTGTAGCTCCTTATTGTTTGCAAACCTGGGAAAGTGTCAAAATGCTTTGCCTTCCCATTGGAGTCTCAACGAGGATAAGTATCTCTATTTCTCCTAGTTTCCTCTTCCTAAGTGTGAGGCATTCTGCAGCACACTTAGAAAGAGGAAAATATATGTTTTTGTACAGGATTGCACCCCTTCCTGCACAAAAATAATTCTACCGACAACACAGACACCTTTGCACCATGGTGCAAGGGTGCCTGTGTTGGTGCAAGGGGTAAATTGTGCTCCGGAACAAGGAGAGGATAGGAATGTGCCATATAATGTTAACTATAGTCCATTTCTGCCCTCTCCCCTATTCATGCAGTGCAGCAAGGTGTCTCGCTGTGTTGCACTGCATTAAAGTGTGATAAATGTGGCCCTTGGTATTTATGATAATGATTCATATTTTTATATTTTGAAAAAGTTTACACTTGTTATTGCTCACCACATTTTCTTCATTTGTGTGGCCCACAAATCTCGCTTTCTTTTTTCTCATAAAAAGAGGCGGAAAAACTGAATAGGAGGAGTGTCAGGCACCTCTTGTGCTGCTCTTCAAACATTGTTATATAGGCGGCGGCCAAAAAATAAGCGCTATTTCAATGAGAAAATCTGTACTTCATATTGTCTGTGGGCGATCAAGACATATATATATGTATTATATTTTCCAATCAAGATATTTTTTGATACTTTGGACAAGCTAGTGAGCAAGAAAATGGACCCAAAATGTTGAGAGGCTAAATGTGAAAACTTTGTAAGAACTACTGAACTTTTTAGATCGGTGAATATTTAATGAAAAACATATCAGCAAGTACTATTAATGCCGTAAGGGAAAGGCACTCATCAATATTCATATTTGTATGTTTTGCAAAACTCGTAAATTGCTGCTAATTTTTTCTTATACTGATTATTTTGTTTGTCGGTGAATATGTAAGACAACAAACCTGCCAATGCTAATCTCAATGTTTACTTTCATTAATGTAATGTTATGCAATGAAAACAGCTTACTGTTGCTCAAAACAACGCCTCATCACCCTTGCATGACTTTCAGCTACAGGAAGGTAGAGATGACATGACCTGAGACTGAACTTATAAAAACAAAATCTCCTATTCCGCTTTATTTACGACTAGGGTTGGGGGAGATGGATAGTTTTTTTCTCAAGTAGCTGAAAAAATTCCAGGTCTTTTAGGACTTTCATCATACTTCTAATTGCAAAGGCCCCATAGTCACCACACCTTTCCCTCACAATTTTACCCCCATAGCTGTCCATTGTTGCGAGACATTTCTGCCCAAACCAGTTTCATTGCTAACCTCACTACCCATCTGTTATACACTGGCAGTAAAGAAATTGGCATCTCTCAGTCCTGTTCATGTTTGTAAAGGTAACATCCTTGGCAAGTCTCACTGCAATATAGAGCATATTCCATACATGTTGCAAACATTTATTGTACCAATGCAAGTAGCCATACAATCAACTCTAGTCTTCATAACAGATTTGGAGAGACATAAAGTGTGCTACAAAATGGCATCTATCCAGTGGTA
The DNA here is from genome assembly GCF_964204655.1 of Triturus cristatus. NCBI lineage: Eukaryota > Metazoa > Chordata > Amphibia > Caudata > Salamandridae > Triturus > Triturus cristatus. Next base: position 942,944,673 of record NC_140593.1, read on the forward strand.
CTGGCTGTGGTGTAGCCTGTGTGTAATGGGCCCTAATGTAAGCAAGGAAATGAACCCCAGGTTAGTATTAAAATATTTTTGGGTTATTTGTAGTGCAGTGGTCCTGTCCCACCGTTGGACTTCTGTGTCACTGTACCTGCTGCACTAATGATAGCTGTGCTCCTGATTATGGGTCTCTAAGCCCCCCATTCTACCTGGATCTCCTTATGTCCACTCTATCTCCTTTCCTCTTTCATCTCACACCCTCACTGTATCCCCCTCCCCTGTTTCTCGTCCCTCTTATGCCTCTCACTCCTTACTCCCTTCACTCCTGACATCCTATTTTCTAGCATATTTTACTCACTTTTGTCTTTGGTCCTTACCTCTTTCTGCCATTATGTCACTGTACATACTAACACTGGGATTAATATCTGGCATTCCAGCATTCCATGCAAGCCCTTGGTAATATAATGAGAAACAGCTAAAGTAATATAAATTAAAGTGAGAGTGCTACAACTCTTCAATAACTATTGGCAAAGGCAATAGGCCTGGCTTGCAGTTTGAGTACAGACTAAAATATTAAACAAATCAGATGTGCTAAAAATATATCTTTGATTAAAGGAAGCATCTGTGAGATAATTAATTTAATGTGTGAATGATTCAGTGTAGTGTTGAGATTTAAAGGAGTCCCTCATGTATTGCATGGCAAACACTCCATAGGAGGTTGACTGATACACCAAACATCCATTAACATGAGCTGAAGAGATATAGTCCTCTGGGAGGACCCAAAGCCCACTAAATGTATATTTTAAACAAATTGGTAGTAATAAGTCTTACAGACACCTACACTGTCAAGCCAAACCTAAAAATAGGTTTCAAAATTCATAAACAATTCCCCTATAGACTGCAACTAAACAATGCCCAGTTGTGTTTAAAGTAGCAAGCTTCACGCAATTCTTGAAGCAATGTGCTGAACACCAGATAATTTGAATCCTTCTATACAAGGCAATCACTAATATGCCAACATTTGCCCCAAAAATAATTATACCATGCTGATCATCTTCATTTATTCTTTTCATAATAACAGCACCTTATAGTTTTATCCACTGCACAAAACACTGTGTAAAACAATCAAAGATATCTCCTGAGCCCTAGAAGTTTGGTTCAACTTGCAAACACATATATTTGATCAGCACCATCTGATTATCACTGTAGCCAGAAGAAGCATCTTAGATGTGTTATCTTCAATGTTGAATCTTTACTCTGGTGAAGTGAAATTGAAATAGATTTTTACATTTTTGATGCCTTTACTTTGTGTTGATGGTTGCCAAATAGATGATACTGTCCGACTACCTAAGCAGTTACTGAGCAATACTGGTTATTCCCACCGCTAGACCAATAAACAGTCCACAATTAACAACAAGGAAACATTCCACTTCTTATCTTGTTCTGGGAGACAGAAATTTGGCATAAACTAATAGAGTCCTGACTGGATATATTATATTAAGTCAGAGAAGCTCCTAAATAGTTCTTCAAAATATGTAACAATCTTTATTAATGACTCATTTAATGTGTGAATAAATAAATCCACTTTGGAGACGTGGAAATCCAGAAACTTAGTTTGCCATGAGCAGAACATTAGCCCCACGCACTAAGTCCTCCATGCCCATTTAGAAAACAACACATTTACTGAGTATTAAATTGATGATATCAAACCGGCTTATTCACTGTCTTTGAATGTACTGAATGTATTGAATCTTACTAAAGATTATAGAACAATATTCTACTTATTTCCCTACAATTTGGTAGGTATCAAATTGTATTCCCCAATAACTGTGGAGATTGTTTTCATTCTGGAGAGGTGGCAAGCCCCAATCCTCAAACATGCAGGAACTAAAGCAATGGCTTGCACTTTGAGTCATGAATAAAATATTAAAGTTTGCTGCATTGAAAAAGCACAAACCATTAATTGTTTGCTGTAAACAGTGCATCTATGAGATAAAGAATGTATTGTGTCATAATTCAGTGTACTTTTGAGATGCAATGGTTTCCCTCATGCATTGCAATGCAGCCACTCATTCAGGATGGAATGATACACCAACCAGCCAAAAAGCATGAGGTGAGAGAGAAATACTCCTCTGAGCTGAGCCAAAGCCCTCTCTGTGTAAATTTTAAAGAACTGATACAATGAGGTCATGTAGACAGCAACGCTGTCAAGCCAGGCCTAATAAAAAATCTCAAACTCCACAGCCTTTTTAAGACACAGCAACACTGAGGGGCAAATTCTTCAACCTGATTTTCACCTAAAATCAGAAAACAGGTTCAACGTTTGATAGGTTGTGCTTACAAATGCTGCCATCCTATATACATGGCATGGTTTGTGAGGGAATTACAGCCGGTAGTACAGTGCATCTTCACTCATTATGCCTGTTATGGCATTTGGAAAATCAAGTAGAAAAAAAACAACAGCAAAGCATTGATTTAATAGGTGGTAAGTATAATGTTTATGTCAAAAAAGTGTATTTTAAATACTACGAGGAATAGAAAAACAATGAGTCCACTTTAAGAAGACTTGCATAGCATGTGGAATATATTTTAATCATCTTGAGTCATACAAATGCATGCAATTCTCACATCATAGCCACATAGGTTGATACTTCTTATGCTGACACTCACAGTAGCATATGCTCACCGCAATATCTTGAGAAACATGTATGTGACTTGAAGCTCACAAGAAAGTTTTGAGCTTCTTTCTGCCCTTCTTCTTTGTGAGGTAACTAGAGACAGTACCATTGCGTTGGGTAATACTAGTGTCTGTTATCGCAGCACTATTATATATTGGTGCTGAAGCACAATATAACCTCTTATTTATTACTATTATTATTAGTAGTAGTAGTAGGTGTATATTGTATTATTGTTTTGTCTTTGTTATTTTGTTGTTTCTGGTGGTATTTTGTTTATTATTACTATTATTGTTAACAAAAATCTGATTGGCCGCACTCTGCTAGTCCTACCAGCGTGTTACCCCAAAGAATTGTGGTCCATGAAGTAGCGTCGGCGGGTACACCTATGCCAAAAGTTTAAAATGAAAAGTGTCGCGTTAGCCATCCCTGGACACGTGTTTCGAGGTAGTTGCCTCTCGTCAGCAGGGAGTAGGTATGTGTGTAGGGTTGCTGCATAGGCTGCCAAAAAATATTCTCAGGTAAAGTACCACTCAAGGCGCGCAGGTGCGTAGCCATGGGCTCGTCAGCCCCACCGGCTCAAGGGAGCCTGAATGTAAACAAAAATCTGATTGGCCGCACTCTGCTAGTCCTACCAGCGTGTTACCCCAAAGAATTGTGGTCCATGAAGTAGCGTCGGCGGGTACACCTATGCCAAAAGTTTAAAATGAAAAGTGTCGCGTTAGCCATCCCTGGACACGTGTTTCGAGGTAGTTGCCTCTCGTCAGCAGGGAGTAGGTATGTGTGTAGGGTTGCTGCATAGGCTGCCAAAAAATATTCTCAGGTAAAGTACCACTCAAGGCGCGCAGGTGCGTAGCCATGGGCTCGTCAGCCCCACCGGCTCAAGGGAGCCTGAATGTAAACAAAAATCTGATTGGCCGCACTCTGCTAGTCCTACCAGCGTGTTACCCCAAAGAATTGTGGTCCATGAAGTAGCGTCGGCGGGTACACCTATGCCAAAAGTTTAAAATGAAAAGTGTCGCGTTAGCCATCCCTGGACACGTGTTTCGAGGTAGTTGCCTCTCGTCAGCAGGGAGTAGGTATGTGTGTAGGGTTGCTGCATAGGCTGCCAAAAAATATTCTCAGGTAAAGTACCACTCAAGGCGCGCAGGTGCGTAGCCATGGGCTCGTCAGCCCCACCGGCTCAAGGGAGCCTGAATGTAAACAAAAATCTGATTGGCCGCACTCTGCTAGTCCTACCAGCGGGTTACCCCAAAGAATTGTGGTCCATGAAGTAGCGTCGGCGGGTACACCTATGCCAAAAGTTTAAAATGAAAAGTGTCGCGTTAGCCATCCCTGGACACGTGTTTCGAGGTAGTTGCCTCTCGTCAGCAGGGAGTAGGTATGTGTGTAGGGTTGCTGCATAGGCTGCCAAAAAATATTCTCAGGTAAAGTACCACTCAAGGCGCGCAGGTGCGTAGCCATGGGCTCGTCAGCCCCACCGGCTCAAGGGAGCCTGAATGTAAACAAAAATCTGATTGGCCGCACTCTGCTAGTCCTACCAGCGAGTTACCCCAAAGAATTGTGGTCCATGAAGTAGCGTCGGCGGGTACACCTATGCCAAAAGTTTAAAATGAAAAGTGTCGCGTTAGCCATCCCTGGACACGTGTTTCGAGGTAGTTGCCTCTCGTCAGCAGGGAGTAGGTATGTGTGTAGGGTTGCTGCATAGGCTGCCAAAAAATATTCTCAGGTAAAGTACCACTCAAGGCGCGCAGGTGCGTAGCCATGGGCTCGTCAGCCCCACCGGCTCAAGGGAGCCTGAATGTAAACAAAAATCTGATTGGCCGCACTCTGCTAGTCCTACCAGCGTGTTACCCCAAAGAATTGTGGTCCATGAAGTAGCGTCGGCGGGTACACCTATGCCAAAAGTTTAAAATGAAAAGTGTCGCGTTAGCCATCCCTGGACACGTGTTTCGAGGTAGTTGCCTCTCGTCAGCAGGGAGTAGGTATGTGTGTAGGGTTGCTGCATAGGCTGCCAAAAAATATTCTCAGGTAAAGTACCACTCAAGGCGCGCAGGTGCGTAGCCATGGGCTCGTCAGCCCCACCGGCTCAAGGGAGCCTGAATGTAAACAAAAATCTGATTGGCCGCACTCTGCTAGTCCTACCAGCGTGTTACCCCAAAGAATTGTGGTCCATGAAGTAGCGTCGGCGGGTACACCTATGCCAAAAGTTTAAAATGAAAAGTGTCGCGTTAGCCATCCCTGGACACGTGTTTCGAGGTAGTTGCCTCTCGTCAGCAGGGAGTAGGTATGTGTGTAGGGTTGCTGCATAGGCTGCCAAAAAATATTCTCAGGTAAAGTACCACTCAAGGCGCGCAGGTGCGTAGCCATGGGCTCGTCAGCCCCACCGGCTCAAGGGAGCCTGAATGTAAACAAAAATCTGATTGGCCGCACTCTGCTAGTCCTACCAGCGTGTTACCCCAAAGAATTGTGGTCCATGAAGTAGCGTCGGCGGGTACACCTATGCCAAAAGTTTAAAATGAAAAGTGTCGCGTTAGCCATCCCTGGACACGTGTTTCGAGGTAGTTGCCTCTCGTCAGCAGGGAGTAGGTATGTGTGTAGGGTTGCTGCATAGGCTGCCAAAAAATATTCTCAGGTAAAGTACCACTCAAGGCGCGCAGGTGCGTAGCCATGGGCTCGTCAGCCCCACCGGCTCAAGGGAGCCTGAATGTAAACAAAAATCTGATTGGCCGCACTCTGCTAGTCCTACCAGCGTGTTACCCCAAAGAATTGTGGTCCATGAAGTAGCGTCGGCGGGTACACCTATGCCAAAAGTTTAAAATGAAAAGTGTCGCGTTAGCCATCCCTGGACACGTGTTTCGAGGTAGTTGCCTCTCGTCAGCAGGGAGTAGGTATGTGTGTAGGGTTGCTGCATAGGCTGCCAAAAAATATTCTCAGGTAAAGTACCACTCAAGGCGCGCAGGTGCGTAGCCATGGGCTCGTCAGCCCCACCGGCTCAAGGGAGCCTGAATGTAAACAAAAATCTGATTGGCCGCACTCTGCTAGTCCTACCAGCGTGTTACCCCAAAGAATTGTGGTCCATGAAGTAGCGTCGGCGGGTACACCTATGCCAAAAGTTTAAAATGAAAAGTGTCGCGTTAGCCATCCCTGGACACGTGTTTCGAGGTAGTTGCCTCTCGTCAGCAGGGAGTAGGTATGTGTGTAGGGTTGCTGCATAGGCTGCCAAAAAATATTCTCAGGTAAAGTACCACTCAAGGCGCGCAGGTGCGTAGCCATGGGCTCGTCAGCCCCACCGGCTCAAGGGAGCCTGAATGTAAACAAAAATCTGATTGGCCGCACTCTGCTAGTCCTACCAGCGTGTTACCCCAAAGAATTGTGGTCCATGAAGTAGCGTCGGCGGGTACACCTATGCCAAAAGTTTAAAATGAAAAGTGTCGCGTTAGCCATCCCTGGACACGTGTTTCGAGGTAGTTGCCTCTCGTCAGCAGGGAGTAGGTATGTGTGTAGGGTTGCTGCATAGGCTGCCAAAAAATATTCTCAGGTAAAGTACCACTCAAGGCGCGCAGGTGCGTAGCCATGGGCTCGTCAGCCCCACCGGCTCAAGGGAGCCTGAATGTAAACAAAAATCTGATTGGCCGCACTCTGCTAGTCCTACCAGCGTGTTACCCCAAAGAATTGTGGTCCATGAAGTAGCGTCGGCGGGTACACCTATGCCAAAAGTTTAAAATGAAAAGTGTCGCGTTAGCCATCCCTGGACACGTGTTTCGAGGTAGTTGCCTCTCGTCAGCAGGGAGTAGGTATGTGTGTAGGGTTGCTGCATAGGCTGCCAAAAAATATTCTCAGGTAAAGTACCACTCAAGGCGCGCAGGTGCGTAGCCATGGGCTCGTCAGCCCCACCGGCTCAAGGGAGCCTGAATGTAAACAAAAATCTGATTGGCCGCACTCTGCTAGTCCTACCAGCGTGTTACCCCAAAGAATTGTGGTCCATGAAGTAGCGTCGGCGGGTACACCTATGCCAAAAGTTTAAAATGAAAAGTGTCGCGTTAGCCATCCCTTGAGCTGGTGGGGCTGACGAGCCCATGGCTACGCACCTGCGCGCCTTGAGTGGTACTTTACCTGAGAATATTTTTCGGCAGCCTACGCAGCAACCCCACACACATACCTACTCCCTGCTGACGAGAGGCAACTACCTCGAAACACGTGTCCAGGGATGGCTAACGCGACACTCATTTTCATTTTAAACTTTTGGCATAGGCGTACCCGCCGACGCTACTTCATGAACCACAATGCTTTGGGGTAACACGCTGGTAGGACGAGCAGAGTGCGGCCAATCGGATTTTTGTTTATATTCAGGCTCCCTTGAGCTGGTGGGGCTGACGAGCCCATGGCTACGCACCTGCGCGCCTTGAGTGGTACTTTACCTGAGAATATTTTTCGGCAGCCTACGCAGCAACCCCACACACATACCTACTCCCTGCTGACGAGAGGCAACTACCTCGAAACACGTGTCCAGGGATGGCTAACGCGACACTCATTTTCATTTTAAACTTTTGGCATAGGCGTACCCGCCGACGCTACTTCATGAACCACAATGCTTTGGGGTAACACGCTGGTAGGACGAGCAGAGTGCGGCCAATCGGATTTTTGTTTATTACTATTATTGTTATTATTATTATTATTATTAGTAGTAGTAGTAGTAGTAGTAGTAACAGTACTATTAGTAGCAATGTATTTAACATTATTGCTTGTTGAATTCCTTCACAATTTCTTTTGTTAGTTCTCTTTTTTTAAAAGCAGCTTTGTTTACAATTGTCATTGAAAACAGTGGCATTTCTGGTCAAATTATATATTTTCCCACTCTGTGGATATGACTTTTGGCAACTCTTTTTTTTTTGTTGTTCAATAGTCAAGCACTTCAGAAACACATTGTTAATTGCCAAAGTGCTTCAGTGGTATTTTATGAGATAATGAGAACGTTTGAGTATCTCAATCCAGCTGGGTTTATGTTATCTTTGGATAAATACTAATTTATGATGTTGGCTGAGGGATTTGACCCTAGTGTAAACCCTGAATGGAACACATAGATTTAGTAAAAATTAATCCTGATGGTCGATTTCCAATTTGTGTAATGACATTGTTTGAATTTGCTCCATAGCTTGCCCCCATCTGGATTCCTGCTTTCATTTGTGAGCTCAACAGATTCTTTATAGATTCTTTATATATTTTCCATGCCCATTATGTACTTTGCATACTCACTAAAACTACCACACAAACTAGAGTTTCTTTTGTTGCAACCAGAAAGAGTTCATAAATAGTCCAGTGGAAAGTAGACTCAAGTACCAAATAGTTAGACTTTCTCCCATTTGGCAGCGTGCACACGATTATCCATTCGCAGGTTCATTTGAAATATCAAAAAAGCATCCTTAGCTATTTTCTGGATCGAAAAAGGAATGCAGCCATTGCTTTCTGCTTCCAAACATCTTGATAAGAACAACCACTTATAAACCCTTCCTGTTAATATAGCACAGTGGATCATCCTATGTGTTCACTCTAAGCGACCCACAGTAAAATCATTTAAATCCAGTGCTCCCAATTAAATAACATGTAATATTTACTATTGATGTGAAAAGATTAGAAACAGCAAGCAAGTTAAAATATTGCTTTCCAGCCTATGGACATTCACCTTAAAATGTATATGAAAATTATACTGAACATTTGGGGCCAGATGTACTACCATTTTTTACAGTCGCAAACAGGAGATCGGCCCATTTGCAACTGCAAAATAGGTTTGCCCTATTTACAAACACTATTTTGCTAGCCGGTGAACTATTACCGACTCACAAAATAGGGTTTGTGACGCGCTATTAGGAATGGGTGTGCTAAGGGCGTCCTTTCCTAGACGCGAGTCGCACTTCAATGTAAGATTGTTTTGCAGCCACAATTACAGCTACGAAACACAGTTTACCCCCCATTTCAAATGGGAGGTAAGCCGCTCGCAAATGGGAAGGGGTCCCCAGGCGACCCCTTCCCCTTTGTGAATGGCAGTAAAAATATTTTTTAAGAGCAGGCAGTGGTCCCACGGACCACTGCCAACTCTTAAAAAATGAAACAGTAACGTTTCATTTAAAAAAAAAAAAAATGCATCCCGTTTTTCTTTAAGGAAAATGGGATGCATTTTTTTTTAAATTGCTTTATTTAAAAAGTAGTCACAGACGTGGTGGTCTGCTGACCCCAGCAGGCCACCATCCCTGGGAGTGCTAGCCATTCCCAATGGGTTGGCAATTTGCACCTGCCTCATGAATATTAACCCCTTCGCCGCGGCGCGAATTCAGCCGCGGCGCTGGGGGGGTTTTTCAGTGAGCGCGGCGCCGCTGTGCTCATGACGGAACCACGCCGTCATGAGTCACGGGCGAGCTGTGCTCATGACGGAGTGGTTCCGTCATGGCGCCGCCCACTTACGTTACACGCCCGCACAGGCGGGGAAAAGGCGCCGCGTGGGCGGAGCGGCCGCCAACGGCCGCAGCATGACGGAACCACTCCGTCATGAGCACAGCGCGACCGTGGCTCACGACTGAGTGGTTCCGTCATGAGCAGGGAAGGGGTTAATGAGGCAGGCAATTTGCGACCCGATTAGGAATCACAAACAGTGTCTGAGACACTGTTGTAAATTCCATTTTGCAAGATGCAATTTGCGGCTCGCAAATTGGAAGGGTCATACATCTGGCCCATGAAGTTTTCATTTTATTGATTTGACTAGGGACTCGTAAGACCATAGGGGGATAGCATGGTAGAAATTTCATTAAACTATGTTGTTCAAAACCATACAGATTTTTCTCTTCTCCTTAAAAGGCAGTATTTGGGGAGGGTCTCTCTCTGGCCAACCTCAATGGGCAGCTGCACTACTCCAGTGCAGACCATAAGGAACCTAGGGATTCTTATTGGGTGCTACTCTAGATTTGAACTAGTCCATTTTCTCTGTGGTTAAGTCCCTTGTTTACGAGCTGTTTTTCTACTTACTCTCTTTCCTCAGAGGATCACCAATTGTCTAATGTTTTTATCCAATCATACTTGAACGTGTGTAATTAAATTTATTTAGTTATGCCTAAGAAAACCATTTGTAAACTACAGTTGATCAAAAATGCCACTTTAATACACATTTCTAACTTTAGGAAATTTGGTAGAGTGTTGTTTTATCTTAACTATCTTTACTTCTTGACCATCCATAAAAGGATTCTGTTTAAGATGGAATGTATATTCTATCAGATTTAAACAACTTTGGGCATCTTTTCTGATAAGAAATTCATAAAATATTTCTCTCTTGCAGTTTAAAATCCCAACCCCAAGCCCTTTTTGCTATTCCTAATGTCAGGAATGAAAAGCTTGGTGTCAGAACCTTCAGGATACAGGAAGAACATTCTACTAAACATCATTTCGACTCAACCTTACTCAGATTCAGGAAAAGATTGAAAACAGTGCTATTCTCTTTCTAAGTTAGGCAGCCAAGGCAACCTGTTCTGTCTCTAGTGTGGTCTCAGTGCAGTTAGTGTGCTTTATAAATAAATGAAAAATAATAAATGTGTCCCATTGTGGTTACTTTAGAGTGCTAAAGATCATTGCATAAGTATAGATCCAGCACTTAAGTAGTGTATTAGAGTCTGATGTGAAGATTGCACTTTCTGACATTTTTCGTTTGTGCGCAGTGCGGAGATTCCGCCCGAGTGCAGAGATTCCACACTCGTATTTTTACTACTCGTAAGCAGCTGTGTGTAATGGGCCCAGAGGGTCTAGTGGCCCACCAACTCCCAGAACTTGGTTGTTTCATCCTAAGCCAAAATCATGAAAACAGTAAAAAGGTAATTAATGTTAGTAGCCTTTTTGGAAATCAGTTTTGTTGCTGAGTTTTCTGAATTGCTCCTTAGCATTATTCACTGGCTTCTCAAACCTGTCGATTGGAAAGTGTTGTTTGCCTTAAGTTATATTTAGTTCTTCTCCCAGAAGAGGTGCTATGCAGCAGAAAATATGGGATCTAGGGGATGCAGAGCCGAATGTGGAGTAGGTAATCAGTACTGACCATGATATAGGTACCTATTGTGGGGTACTGTTCATGTTGAGGTGGGCTTGTGATTGAATGTAAGAAGCACATGGAAAGATGTGGGTGGATCTATTAAAGCACATGGTGGTTTATGTAAATTAAGTGTAGCTAGGGCCCTGGTCTTAATCTTCCAAGTGTGAAAATGGCATTCAGGAGTTGTGTAGGGCTGTCACTTGTAGCTACTTTGGCATTTTGCTCACCATCTGGACTAGCATGGCAATGAAAATGTACTTAAGAACAGGGCTGCATATGACTCTACCTTATGAATTGAAACCCATGTGAGGTTATCTGGATTTCTGGGACTAGGTTGGGAAGGACCAGAAGGAAGCAGTTATTTCAGGGGAAATGTGAAGCAAACTCTGGAAAAGCAGTGTTAGAAAGTATAGATTTCTCAAACAGGCTCATTTGATGACTTAGCCTTGATTCCGGTTAAGTGACGCAAGGTTGTTGGTCTATAAAAGTGCAACAAAATACTAGGTAGTGTTGAGTGAGTGAAGAGGAAAAGGTCTGAAACAAACAATATCGCAATAGAAAAGAGGGATTCCTGATCAGCTTAAAGGCTGCCATATGTGCCTTGAAAAAAGAGGGAAGAAAATGGAGATTTATCTAATTAAGACGTCTGTGCATAGCTGCAACCAAAGTGACATGACCATATGAATCCGGATGAGTGTATTGTGCAGCTGTGTGAACTGAATATTCTAAAGGAGTGTCTTGACTGAAGGAGGAGTGAACCTAAAGGTTACATTGACATAATCGAACTATAATATGGTCATCCGCTCTCAATTTCGGCATTCGCCGTTTTGGAGATATGTTCTGACCATCTCCTTAAATTATTTTGACATTTCGATTTTTCTTTCCAAAATTACGGATATTTTGAAAAGATTTGGGGGAAAAAAGTTTAAAGTTTTCTTATCTTTGTGCATTGTTGACATAAAATGAAGTCAGTAGCTAAAGTTGCTGTTGCACTGTTTGAGCTTTAGTGACATTGACAGCTGGTTAGGAGCGGAACCGAGTGGCCCAGGCATCAGAAGCATGATTGGCTACATAAATGCTAATTACATTTAAAAATAGAAAAAAATAAAATGGTGTAGGGAATGTACTACAGCTTAATTCTTCATGTTTCCTTTAGCAATCAAAGACCATTTTTAATTCACAGAGAAAAGCATTTGCAACTAAATAATTCAATGTAAGATTGATGTGGAAGCGTGTTTGTGGAGAGGTGAGATGTGGCAACAGATTTTTGACAGTCAGCAGGCTGGTCAGTCACATGACCTGGCGAACAAACAAAGCTTTTCCACACCTGAAATGAGCTGAAGAGTGAACATTGGGAATTGACACTTAACAGTAAGTCTTACAGTAGAAATAATAGCAACTGACAAACACTCAACTCCACTGAACTATGATCAATGTGGCGCCTCCCACAGAAAAGAAACTCGTGTTAACTTTCAATGCTACCTGTGCAGCTGAGATCTTGAAACTGAAGGACTGACCTGTAAATAACTTGGGCTTCAGCAATTGTTTCATTCTGAGTGACTGCAGATTCTTTTTATATCACAATAACTCCCAGGGGTCTAGATCAAAGCATTTCAACCTACAAAACTCTTTCATACACTGTACTATTTCTCCGTGAGACCACAGATATATAGGAAAAGTTGTTTCCGAAGTTCTTTGACCTGGCTTGCTCTAATTGCCCCTACTACTGGGAGCAATTTTGAGGTTAGCAGTAAAGAGCAGGAACAGTACAAAGTACTCACTGTTATGAGTTCTAATTGCATCTTTGTCTGGTCATCTGAAGGCCTTTGGTGCAGGGGTTGAATAAGTGAACTCTCAAAATCACTTTTATCGAATGTAATGGAATTGTGGCAGTGAAAAAAGGTACTGGTTCAAATAAATATCTATTCCTGTAAGACAAATTTGGGTGAGCAAATAAAGGTATAATTCCAGTCCTCATTAAAATAGTCAAAATGTATTGGCACACATAATAAAGACATTATATTAGAATTCTGGAATTTTGACATTAGGAAATTTAGGGTTAGGGGCAGGGCAATCCGCAACCCAGAGAGGTCCTACATCCATAGTTAGGCGAACAACAAAAAGCCTATACTTTTGTCATCATTTCATACCTTTGACAGGTCCTTTTTCTGCACCAGATTATTACATTTTTCGTGCATTGTACTTCCAGGCTTGGAGGAGACGTCCTCATGTATTTCTTTGAAAATTCTATAAAAGCCAAGATTTAGAAATTTATCTCAAAGTAGCAACTTTTCAAATTTTTCACTTTCCTTTCATACTTCAATTCAAATGTGGATTTCGTTGAGTGCTCATTTTCTTCAAGGAGGCAACTATGATGAAAAGTTAAGTCTGTTGGTTTCACTCACCCTATGGTGAAGCCATGGACCGCATCTCATCTACAGTATCTAGTAGCTGATATCCTTAAACATTAGATTGATTAAGAACTATTGGAATGAAATGACGTGGCTCACAAAAATTCCCATTCTTACTGGATTTGTTCAAATTTCGCGAGTGTTTAGAATTTGTTGAAAATTAATTTCCCATCATAGTGTTGGCAAAAAAAATGCCGCATGATGGTGTTCATAAATATCACTTAACTCAAGAATTATCTGGTATGCATATTCTCCTTACCTTTCTTGTTTTGGTAGGGTAGTAAAGATAGCAGATCAGTGTAACAAATTCATCCTTCATTGCATGTTATGTGGAGGTCTTTGTAAAAGTCACAAATGGTACATTCAACAGCCTTGATGAAGAGCAGATTTCACCATATACAGCAGAAAGTTCTCTCAATAGACGGCTATCAATTGGTCACTACCTGCTTGGTGCTACCTGTTGCTAAGCATAACCACTTTATAATGATGCAGAAAGAAGATTTCCCAGCTGGGCAAGTGACACAATTGCCTGCTACTTTTGGCTTTTCTGAATCATGGTTTTTCCACAGCCATAGTAAGCTTGTGGACTCAGTATTCAGAATTAAAGAAGTTGTGTTCTCCTCCAAAGTTTGGGGTTTCATGATACAATACCATGACTTCACAACTAACTCAAAGGTGCTGCTGTAACTTTGGATGTCCTCGGAAAATTGGATTTATGTAGAATGCAATCTCACCTGTAGAAACTCACTGTTAAGGGTGATGAATGTTCTAAAATTCTGAACGGACTTTTGTTTTTGTTTCAGGTGACAACAGAGAGTGTTTTCAGAACCGAACACCGTTCATGCATAAAATGAAATATTCGATTGATTGCCTGCGAAAAACTTACTTAGATCTAATCAATGTTGTCCGTAGGCCAGGGACATCCTGTGACCCTAGTATGGGACACCATAACGCAAACAGATGAGATTCTGCCCAGCACTCCATGTGCATGGTTTTTTGCCACGCTCTTAAAAGGTTGTCTGCATTCTTGAACAATATCACGGAGGTGCCTGTGGCATCCTTGTACCCATTCAGTTACATGTTTCAAGATTTGTGTGTTTTGGGCCACTCCCTCAGAGAAGACGTACCTGAAATATACTACACTTTCCACGCTCCACCTGAGTCCCTCTCCCTATAATATGCCAGCATTAATACCAGTAACCCCTGAATTGTCCCTTTTAAGCTCAAAATGACAGATTATTTTCACTCCCTTCTCAGTTTAGTCAAGACCTGTTGTGACCAAGAGGAGTCTTAGCCCTATGCTCTTGCTAATGAACTTTTAGATCCTTATCAAGTCCAGAGATAAAAAACTTCTGAAAATTGACCTATGTCCCACTGCCATTTATGACAAGTATGTGAGGGGATGCCCTACAAGGTGAGCCAGGACTGAACATCCTGTTGTGCCCGTGCTATAGGCATGTTGGAATTCGATCAGTGGTAAATCCTGTGTGAGGGGTGGTGATCACGTGACAAGAAAAGACTAAAATTAGAAATAAAGGTGTATGGATAATACTTGCTTCTTTAACATCTGCCTGTGTATTTTACCTATAGTCACTCACAATAGCAGCAAGACTGGGAAGAGAGCCCTTGTAAACAAGGTTACAATCATCCTGTGTATTGTGTGAATCCCTTCCTCTAACTATTCTACTTCTCCATTTTGTTCATGTCTAAATCACCACTCCTGCTTCAGCCACCACAAAATGTTTAATTATTCAATGAAACAGCTTATTGTCTCACATATGAGTGCAAAATACCCGGGTCATGCCGTGAAACGGAAAATGTGTCAGAAGAATAAATGTGACAAACGAGTTTCAGTCTAGTGTTTTGTTCCCATTCGCTTGCAAAGTTTTGGAAGCTGTTTTCTCATGATTGGGACCCTCGCTTAACACAGCAGCCCCGCCATTATAATGTGCACTGGCACAGACCAGACAAAGCATTTCAGTACGTGCTTAGGTTGTTTGATGATTAGCAGTGAATTAAAACATAATTATCGCTAATGACATTATTGTTCTTGAAATGAGCAATGTCTTTTGTGAGAATGACATCATTTCCATGAATTATCATCACTGACAAAGAATAGCAAACACAAAAATGAAGCATGGAGTATCGAACACACGAAACAAGGACATTTTGTTAAGTTCATTTAATGCAATATTTTGGTTCTGGGGATATTTATAAAGTGCACAAAATGTTGTGGTTTCTGATCTCACAGGAAAATCTCTGAAGTGTGTAGGACCACAATACACTGTTACCCATTTATGAATTTGCTGTATGTCACTCTCTATATAATTGTTGAACTGATCTGAAAACATTGGGCCTCATTTATGAGGCACCTTGTGCCGTCGGAACGTCACTTTTTGTGACCTGCTGCGGCACAGGAGCCTGCTCCATATTTACGAGGCAGCCACTTTTTTTGGCTTAATGCTGCCTCATAAATATTGTCCCCTTCAATGCAGTTTTCTGAGTTAAAAGGTCATGCAATGGGTGTTGCTGGGGGCGTTCCCAGCAACATCCATGGCATTTTGACACTGTCCCAGATTTAAGAGAAATCGTAAATCTGAGGCAGCGCCAAAAACTTACGCTTCCCTGAGGCGTAAGGGAGGCACAACAAGGAGAAATATCTTTATTTCTCCAAAGTGTTTCCTTTTTCTATGTGTGCTGCATTCTGCAGCACACATAGAAAGAGGAAAAAGCCTCCTGTGATTGTTTTTATGCAGGAAAGTTTCCCTTCCTGCAAAAAAAACATTCATCCCGTCAATGCAGGCAGCCTTGCACCATGGTGCAAAGGTGCAAAGGTGCCTGCGTTGGCACACGGCAGCCCATTGTGTCCCCGGGCAGGGAAAAAGGACAGGAATGTGCCATATCTCATAGATGTGGTGCATTCCTGCCGTTTTTAGGTCTCGCCTGACCCAGCGCATGCGCTGGTCTAGTGAGACATTTTGTGAGGGCTCCAAAAAGTGCTACCACGCCAGCCTAGACCTACAGTGCATGTGCGCGGGCACCCGCGTCGCACTTTACCGCGATTACTTTCACTTTCACGGCCGCATGGCTGCTTTGATGTTCTCCGTGAGGCTTCAATAGATTGCAGCAGTTAAAAGAAGCATTGGCATAGCCAATAGGTCTCGCTTTTGGTACCTTATAAGTGTTTAGTTATGCAACTGTTGCATGGCTAAACACTTATAAGGTCCCAAAGGCGAGACCTATTGGCTATGCCAATGCTTGTTGTTTAATGTAGGGAGGCACAGCAGGAAGGCCTGCAGCGCTGCCCTAAGGTAAACCCTCATAAAATAAACGAGGCCCACTGTACCTCAAATCGGCGCAACTGCTAATAAGAAAGCTGAGTGAGATGTACACTAATACATTGCACCACCATTTGTCGCTTCTCTCGCTGTTTATCCAAGGAAAACAGGGGCCAGATGTACCAAGGATCGATTCCTAAAAAGCAGTCACAGAACGTGCACCGACTGTTTGCAAACGGATTCACATTATTCCTACAGACCTATGCATAAATAGACCCACTCCCAAAAATCAGGAATCGCAGTGAGTCATAGACCTCCTTGCCTAATGAATATTCTTTCCACAAGTCACAATTTGTAACTGACTAGGATTAGTCACTGTACTGGTGGCCGAGAAGGGTCAGCAGAGCGCCATGTTTGTGACTGATTTTAGCTAAAGTATCTTTTTAAAAAGCATCCCTATTTCTTTAAAGGAAACAGAGCTGATTTTGCAAAAGTATGTATTGATTTGTTAAACTTTCAGTGAGAGTGGACAGTGATTCCCCTGGACCACTGGAGACTCCGTCTGAAATTTTACCCCAAATCACAAAGGGGAAGGGGGTTCAAAGGGGATCATATTTCCTTTTCCCGAATAGATTACCACATCATCTTCTCAGTCATTAACTTTTCAAATGCTTGCGACCACAATTTTAGTCGCAAACTATTGATAATCTGGTACAGTTTTGTAATTAGGAATGGATGCCCACAACACACCACTTCCAAATTGCGAATTGGTAACTATTCAGAAACTCATTTTAGTTTGGAAAATCTCAGCAACTCCTAAAATGTTTTTTTTTTAACCACAAGAAAAACCAATGTTGTTGTCACAGAGACTTTGATTTTATAATTGGAGTGTTTGCAACCCCTGAATAGTTTAGTACATCTGACCTCACTTTGGGCTACCCACAGCTTCAACAAGGGTGCCTGGGGACAGTGACTAAGAGCTATATGTCTGAAAAACACGTTTTGCGATTCTCAAATTGCGATTGTTACGGAATCGCAATTAGAGAATCGCAAAATGCAATGTATGTAGGATTTGCTAAATATTTTGCGAATCCTACATATTCCTTATTTGTGAATCTCAAATTGAGATTCGCAAATAAGGAATACCTTCCCATTCATTCCTATGGGCTCGAAGGCCCATACGAATGAATGGGAAGACATTCTCAATGTGCGATTCCCAATTAGAGAATCGCAAATTGAGAATGCAATTTCAAGATTGCAAGGGTGTCAATAGGACACCCTGTTGCACCCCTGAAATAAGCATGTGTGCACATGTGGCGCACATACATGCCCTAAGGGCATGTATGTGCGCCACATGGCACTTTGAAAAATGCAAAAGAGTGCATTTTTCAAAGAAATCGCAAATTACCACCAACCTGAAGTTGAGGTAATTTGTGATTCCTTAAGCCAAAATCGCACAACTTGGGTGCTTCCTACATTGCATTTAAGGAATCGCAATTTGAGATTCCTTGAATGCATTCGCAAAATAGAGAATCGCAAATGTTGCGATTCCTTATTTTGCGAGTGGGTATTTGTGTGCTACATTGCACACTGCCTAAATTGCGATCGCAATTTGGCTTCATACATATGGCCCTAAATATACTGTTATAATAACCAACATTTCTTTCTGTAGTTTGAAAGAGAGAGGACCCTGTTCTTTAATGAAAGTAAAAAACATGTTAACCCCACTAGTACAGCAATGCGTGTTTGGATTCTGTGACTTTCATATGTAAACAGCATATTACAGTAATATAAACCATGCAACATATGACTTAAAACAGTGCATTTAACATATATACACGGGGCCATTGCATATCTATCAATGTATGATTTTTTTTTTTTTACGACAAGCATGCCCCTCTTTGACTGGCTTTATCTGTTTATTTTTTGGTTCTTTGGGTGTATAGCTTTTTTCAGAGGTGATGCTAAGGTCAAGCTGCACTCAAGGTTTGCTTATCTCCAAAGTGAGAGGAGTTCTCTTCAATTTGTGGCATTTACAAATAAAGAAACGTTTGGGAATGGTCTTCACTCTTGAAAGAATTTGGTGAACAGTTTGAAACATTTTCAGTAGAATCATACTACTAGTACGATAGAGGTCAGTGTTTCTGCGGCTGAGGGCAATGCTTCAACTGGGCAAGGAAAGGCAGCAGCCTTAGAGCACCATCTAGTGGTGGTGCCTGTTTACTGCAGAAGGCCTGAAATTCATCCATGTGCTTCAGAAGAAAAACTACTGCTGTGGCGGAAATGCAGCAATTCTTCCTCTATGCAACTGTAAACCTACGCAAATGTTGCAGCATACACATTCACAAAAGGCAAATATGGTTTGTATCTCAAGTCAGTCAGTCAGCAGTTAGGTTTGTGCATTTTTGAAAAAGGCGTATGTGTCTGTGGATGCAGCCATCCTTTAACCCCTCCCCTGCTCATGACTGAACCACTCCGTCATGAGCCACGGTCGCCGTGTGCTCATGACGGAATGGTTCCGTCATGCCGCGGCCATCGGCGGCCGCTCCTCCCACGCTGCGCTGATTCCCCGCGGGCGATTAGCGCAGTGGGCGGAGTCATGACGGAACCACTCCGTCATGAGCACAGCTCAACCGTGGCTCATGACGGAGTGGCTCCGTCATGAGCACAGCGCCACCGCGCTGCCCCCAAACCCCCCCCCAGCGCTGCGGCGGAATTCCCGCCGCAGCGAAAGGGTTAAGAGATCCACTGCATTCTGCAGGCAGGTAGTTGTGGCTGCTCTGATTCAGGCCTGCACAAAGAAAAAAAAAGCTTTGATTGGCATGTAGGAAATTTACAGATCGCATATTTATATCTATAATTTGCATTCACATCTGATTTTTCAGAGATTCACAAAGAATTCTTTGAGAGCTCGTTGAAAACTAGGCAAGCCATAATTTTCAACATGACATGTTCCTGTCTGTATAATCCTAGGGAGGGCTTGGGCACATGCATGAATGGAATGTCCACTGCACATTGGTTTCGGTTACTTTTTTCTCCACCTGGAAAATATTTTACCTGCTCCCTTCACCCCAGTGGAATATCTGATCTTCCCATTCCCACGCTGAAAAAAATAATTTACTCCTGCATTCTTTAGCAATAGTAATATGTGCATCTCTGCAAAATATTTGTAGCTACATACAAACGTGAGTGTTTATGGGTGCAAACCACATTTGCATGGCCAGTCATTGTAATTCCCCGTTTCTCGCCACTATACCTAAAACCAGGATACTTGTTTATTTCGAAAGTGAACTTTCTGTTTGAAAAAATCAGTTATTTGTCATTCTGTAAAACATAAAGTGGTTTTTTTTTACATATAAAATCCGCTTATGTTTGCAAAATTATTGTGACACAGATACCTCACTTGGTAGCAGCCCACATAAACAATACAGATGTTCGAGCAGCATACTCATCCTCATCTCTCTTGTCAAGGAGAGAATAAAATATATTCGGGCAGATTCTGGAGGACTGAGGTGGACCACTGAAGGTTAGGTTAACGTAATGGTTTGTTTGCGAGAATACCCGCTTGGGCATTGGTAATTGTTAGTCAGCTACCATTTTTTCCTGTTTTTCCTATGCATTTGCAGAAAAATATTTTGGGAAAATCTGTTTTGGGGCAGACATGTATATTTAGAACTTTGAAACTAGATGTTTTCTCTCAGGATAGGTCTATTTACATAAGTACCAAAAGTGGAAATCTTGCGTACTCCACTGTTGATAACCCAGATGATGGCTAAGGTGACTACCTCACTTATGGTTGTCAAGGACTATCGCCAGTCCTGAACTTTTCGCCTATAAATCATTGTTTTCAGGTGTCTATGTCTAATTAGGTCAATGGCAGCACAACAGGACAACAACATCCAGAATGCACTAGGTATCACTCATGTGGAAGAGGTGTGGCGCAGCGGTCAGGGTGCCTGACTCGGGACCATGGGGTTCACGGTTTGATCGCCGGCGGCAGGTTAGCTCAGCACCATGTGACTCTGGGCAATAGCTCGCTTAATCTTCCCAATGGCCCCCAGCGTCGCAACACCTCTCCTGAGGTAGCTGTGCGCTTTACAAATGCTGGTATTTCATTTTTCATAAATCCATCACTTTAAACAGTGACCACAATGACCTGGACCTAATGACCAGAACCGTAGTGACACATGAATGCCCAGAATTTGGTACCGGCCAACGTATTGCATACTCATGATGTAGACACTTACAGCAGAAATGTAAGACTATCCAGGATAGACATGATCACCTGTATTATGAGCTCCACATCTTCAATAATAAATAATATGTTCAATAAACAAATTAGCGACAAATTTTATGATTTAGAAAGGTGTTTATTTGAAATTTCTTGACAACATCTAAGAAATGGAGAACATGTTTCTGTATTGCTATCATTGGTTGTAGAGCAGATAAAGTAGGTTCCCTTGGGGTTAGAAAAACTATTATCTGTAGCCTGTGTTTGTTTCCTGCAGTATGCTTTTTTATAAATCCTATTTGATCATCCATGTGGATTGAGCAATTTAATCAGAGAATGCATCAAGTGTGATTACACTTATTTACTTGAGCTGGCTAATTCTTAAAGTGTGAGAGTGTAAAGCATGTTGTTCAAGCAGCTAATAGGAAATGAATGAATCAGCCTGTATTATATTTCAAAAGACATCCATTTAAATGTTTATTTAATATTTTCTTCTGTGTATTCTGGCTTATCAGCATCATGAGAGAGGGTATTATCAGATGCTTTGCAGATGGAGCATTGATCCCAATATAATCACTTAAGGCACAGAGTAGGATTTCTCAGTTTTGAAAGGTTTTCATTCTTCACCTTACATACCCACTTCAAATGTGTGTGTATCAGTTTTTTAAATCTCTATTATTGTTAGCTAAAAGCATTGGCACACATAGTAGTGTGTCTACCATTATTGACTGCAATGCGAATATTTTTTTGATAAAATGGCAATTTCTTTAAAAACTAATACGTGTTTAATCTATAATAAATGTCTCATTAAATTTACTTGGATTTGTGATATGGGTATAGTTTGGAAACCAATCTAAAATGTGTTTTCATGATCGAAATGTACCAGCAACCTCTGAATTCCTTTTGTAAAGGTTAGAAAGACTTCTACAAGACGACTGAAAATAGGAGTACAATTATTCTGGTGTAGTAAAAGCTACATAAAATGCTCGATTTTGAGATTTCATTCCTTCAGGTTTGGAGGGTAGATAATCTGTATTTTTCTTTGTGATGATGCAATTTGTTTTGGACGAAAAGTTGATGATGATAATGCCCATCCTTTATCTGATGATCATTTTATTGTAATACTTGGGAAAATTAATAAGTTGTTTGAGAAAAATATACACTAGTTTTTCTCATGATCTATTATTTACAGTAGGACAATGTTTTTCCTTAAAAAACATGTAAGTAGTAACCTATGGCCCTTATTTTTGTCACTTCCGAGGATCCCAATATCATTGCTTCTTTTCTTCCAGAAATGAAGACATTTGAATCCTGTGTTCACTGCACATATCTGGAAAAGATGAGGTGTTTCTTATTAATTTCCCTTGGGGCACGCCCTGGCAATCCGCACACTGAAAAGTATAACCCCTACTCTAATGACAGCAATAATACACCAACACCAAACCTGACCTGCCTGATCACAAATAGAGAGACTGCTGGCTGGTGACCAAAAGTGAGCCTAATTGCATCACACAAAATTGAGTTAGAAGGCAATCCCACAGTCGGTGCTTATTTGAGCCGGAGGTTGCAGGTAAAGGCTCACCACATTTCTTTTTGGGAACCTTCCCACACAAAAACAATCCTAGGAGGAGATTTCCTCTTTCTATGTGCAAAATGCAGCACACATAGAAAGGGGGAAAAACAGGGAGAAGTTAAGATATTTCTCCTTGTTGTACCTCACCTCGGAAGGCGTAAGGATTTGGTGCTTTCCCAGTTATACATGAAGTTGTAAATCTGGGGCAGCATCAAAATACATGGGTGTTGCTTGGGAAAACCCACTTCAACGCCCATTAAATGTCTCCCGAGCGCAGAGTAAGACAACACAGAGATTTGCGCTGTCTTGAGGCCATCCCAACCCTTACACAGTGGATGTGTGTGGCCTCATAGATGTGATTTAGTAATCTGCGCAGCCAGAGAGTCACAAAAAGTGATGCTCCGGTGGCGCAGCAGGCTCATAAATAAGCACCTCAGTGCCTTGCAGGTCTGCAACTGCAAATTTCCTACATGCAGATCCCATTTCCCTAAAGGTATCTGTTTGCAGGAGGAGGCCCGAACTAGCAGTCAAACTTTTATTCAGAATTATGTTGCCTTTAAATACTGAAGCAGCAACAAGGAAACACTGTGACTTGTTATTATTCACTGACAGCCGTGAGCCTCTTTAGTTAATGATAGAGTCCTGCTCGTGTCTTCAGGTCCCTAGTTTGTTGTCTTTAAATACTGAAGTAGCGACACATAAACGCAAACATGGTGAGTTGTTCTTATTCACTGTCAGCCATGAGCCTTTTTGGGCTGAGGTAGGTATGGATTGAGAGAAAATTAAAAATGTCTTCATATCTTGCAAGAGAAACCGGATAACTCCAGTGTACATAATAATTAATTTAGGAAAATATTCCTCGAATAGGGGTTTGGACTTGGAAAGTTGCTGGCATGGGACTGAAAAGGAAGAGTGAGAGATTTTTAGAATAATGATTTTGAATGTGATCTGTCTCCAAGAGACCTGTTTGACTGAGAGAGAGCTGAATAAATAAATAAAAGATTGTTAAGTAAGGTTATCACATCTGTCCAAAGCACTGAAATACACTGTACTGTAATAATTAATTTTAGGCTGAAAAACCAGTTCAAATGTTGCATACACTTGCATATCGCTTGTGTAGATCTGGGGGCCAAATGGGTGATGGCCACTTAATGTATAATGGGAACATGATGACATTTAGATGTTAGCCCAATACTGATGATCCTACCTGTTATGAGAGGTTACTGCTCAAGATGGTTCAGTTTAAGTTTGACAGCTTTTAAATAAGTTCTAATATGAGTTCTAAAAACCCACTGTTTAAATTGTTTTGGGTTTCTACCAGTCACGGCTGCTCCCGCGAATCACCAGTGATGCGAGGAGGTGGGGGAAAGGGGGGGGGGGGGGTGAGAGTGATGAGAGGGGAGAACATTAAAATAAAAAAAATCACTAATCTGCTGGCCGGCTGGCCGGACGCTGCCTCTCTTCCGTCCTCTTCCTGGCTTCTGTTGGAGCAGGATAGGCTCCCATAAGCCAATCGCAACGCTGCAATGCAGCATTGTGATTGTTAAGCACCCAGGCTCCCCTGAGCCAATCACAACACTGCAATGCAGCGTTGTGATTGGTCTGAGCGCTGTGGTTCAGCGCTCAGATGGGGAATGGAAGCCTGGGCATGTTTTCCACCCAGGCTGGAAAGCAGCCTGGGTGGAGAACATGCAAAGTCGCATGAATGTTTGGCCGGCCTCAGAGGGCACTCAGGAGGGTGCCACCACCCCTCCCCCTGTGCAGCCTAGCCTCACCCCACAAAATTGCCCCAGCACAGAAAAATGAAATGATAATAACATCTGTTATTATCATTTTATTTTTATTCTTTTGCCATGCTGAAAAAAGGCAGTGGGGCGATGCTCCTCTGCCTTAGTGGAGGAGCCGCCCCTGGTTTCTACATCTAGTTACAGAATATCTAGTGCTGTACCACTGAATTACATAAAGGATTAGGCGATATCCTTATCCCAATTCTAACAACCCTGTGTAATGAAGCATGTGAGAATAATTCTCCACCTCCAGCATGCTCTGAAGCAGCAGTATGTCTGTAATTCAAATCAGGGCACAGTCCCTTATGTTGCAGTAATTATTGCCATAAATCTTTATTAAAAGTAAATTAGAAATTGCTGATCTGCCCCTTTGGGTACTTAAGGAGGTTGATAGACAATTCCTAGAGGAAGTGGTGACAGGCGCTGGGGTTATGGAGTCCTTGACCCATCCGGTAAAGTGCCGGGACACACGAGCTTCCCCAGCGAATTTTACAAATCTTTTATGCTCAATCTGATCACAGACTTTCAGGGTGTGGTTATGGAGGCAACAGAGTGTGGCAGGTTTCCCCTGCTTTTCGCTGGGCTGAAATTGTAGTGATTCCGAAGGCCAGGAAGCCCCCAGACCAGTGTGTCTCCTATAGGCCCATTTCCATGCTTAATACAGAGACGGAAATCTTGGCAAAAGCCCTGGCAGACCGCTTGCTCGCCGTTTTCCCTTCATTGATGCACCTAGACCAGGTGGGATTCATGTATCAATGGGCTACTCGATGCAACATTTGCAGGGTGCCTAATGCCATCTCTCTGGTGAGCTGGCTCGACTGCCCCATGGCCATACTTTTGGCAGACATAGAGAAGCCGTTCTATTCCGTTAGCTGAACATATTTGTTCGCTCTCCTGAGTGCCTTAACTTTGGTCCCAGGTTCATTGCTTATGTTTGACTTCTCTACACCAACCTGACGGCACACGTCCGGTAGGAACAGTGGTGTCTGACCTGTTCCCCATCGAGACAAGCACACAGCAGGGCTGCCCATTGTCATCCTTGCTGTTTGCAATTGTGATAGTGCCCCTGGCTGAGTGGCTGCGCATTGAAGCAGAGGTGTCGGGATTCAAGTGGGGTCTGGAGCTGTCCATTACATTGCTCTTTACAAGTATGATGCAGAAATCTTTTTCACGCAACCTAAGACTTCAGGCCTGTGAATAATACAAACATTGTGGCCATTTGATGAGACGCCAGGCCTTGTGCTCAACTTGTCTAAATCCGTCCTCTTTCTAGTCACACCTCCACTGTCAGATCTGCAGTGGGTAGTTGACATACTGGTGGCTGCCTGAAGATTTAACTATCTAGGGATGTACATCACACCTGATGCTGTGCTGGCCTGGACGATGAACATAAAACCATTGTTGGACAGACTGCAGACGGAGGTTGAAACGGGGTCCACTCTCCCATTGTGGTACTTGTGGAGGTCCACAATCTTCAAAATGGTATCCCTCCCCCACCTTCTATACAAGCTGCAGACCTACCCTTATGCATTGCCTAAGTCCTTCTTCTCTCGCCTTCATACTATCCTCAGGGAATTCCTGTGGGAGCATAGCTCTCCTTGCATAGCACTCACAAATTACTTAAGTCCACCTGCAAGGGTGGGATGTATGACGTTACAACGCACACTATTACAACGCATGCACTTACAACGCATTTTTTACAACGCATAATCCATTACAACGCATGACATTACAACGCATGACACTACAACGCATTTTTAAAAAATACCTTTACAACGCACTACCATTACAACGCATACTACCTTTACAACGCATACCATTACAACGCATAATATTAAATTACATTTAAGGTAAGTATTAGATAGTATAGGGGTAAAAATTACTATTCTAACTCCAGGGGGTGCAACAGTAGGGTAAGTGTTGGATAGTGTAGGGGTAAAAATTACTATTCTAACTCCAGGGGGTGCAACAGTAGGGTAAGTGTTGGATAGTGTAGGGGTAAAAATTACTATTCTAACTCCAGGGGGTGCAACAGTAGGGTAAGTGTTGGATAGTGTAGGGGTAAAAATTACTATTCTAACTCCAGGGGGTGCAACAGTAGGGAAAGTGTTGGATAGTATAGGGGTAAAAATTACTATTCTAACTCCAGGGGGTGCATCAGTAGGGTAAGTGTTGGATAGTATAGGGGTAAAAATTACTATTCTAACTCCAGGGGGTGCATCAGTAGGGTAAGTGTTGGATAGTATAGGGGTAAAAATTACTATTCTAACTCCAGGGGGTGCATCAGTAGGGTAAGTGTTGGATAGTATAGGGGTAAAAATTACTATTCTAACTCCAGGGGGTGCATCAGTAGGGTAAGTGTTGGATAGTATAGGGGTAAAAATTACTATTCTAACTCCAGGGGGTGCATCAGTAGGGTAAGTGTTGGATAGTATAGGGGTAAAAATTACTATTCTAACTCCAGGAGGTGCATCAGTAGGGTAAGTGTTGGATAGTATAGGGGTAAAAATTACTATTCTAACTCCAGGGGGTGCATCAGTAGGGTAAGTGTTGGATAGTATAGGGGTAAAAATTACTATTCTAACTCCAGGGGGTGCATCAGTAGGGTAAGTGTTGGATAGTATAGGGGTAAAAATTACTATTCTAACTCCAGGGGGTGCATCAGTAGGGTAAGTGTTGGATAGTATAGTGTAATATTATGCGTTGTAATGGTATGCGTTGTAATGGTAGTATGCGTTGTAATGGAATGCGTTGTAAAGGTAGTTTTTAAAAATGCGTTGTAGTGTCATGCGTTGTAATATCATGCGTTGTAATGGATTATGCGTTGTAAAAAATGCGTTGTAATGGTAGTGCGTTGTAAAAGTTGCGTTGTAAAGGTTGTTCCCCGCAAGGGTGGGACGGCACCCACAGACATTGAGAACTATTACAGGGCCTCTCAATTGGTGCTTGAAAATGAATGGTGGTCAGATACTCAGGGGACCTTGCTTATGTGACGGAAAAGTGTGCTCTAGGGGGCACAGCCATTGCACACCTCCTGCAGAGTGGGGCCCTCCTGCTGGCTCACCCTGGTAATGAGGGTGGTGATCCTGACGTGGCGGATGACCTTGAAGGACTTGGATTGGGATAAGAGACTGATGGGCCAGGCACCTTTGTGGTTGTGCACCATGCTTCCACAGTTGGTGCAGCTGCTGGGTTTTCGAGAATGGGACATTATAAGGATTTTGACCCTAGGAGACGTGCTTGAGAGGGAGACGCTTAAATCTTATCAAACTCTGCAAAAAAAATGCCCTCCACCACAGCAAATTCTTCCGCTATCTACGGCAGGGCTTCCTACCCTACCTAATAGGCCTAGATGAACTCCTGACTTTCATCCACTTGAGGCCAAACTGTTAGAGGGCAACTTGAGAAACCACAAGGTTTCGCAGATTTATCGCTCCTTGATGTGGAATATCCCTGACTAATTCGATTCGCAGTTCTACCTTTGACAACCTGAGCCAAGCTACTCCCTGAGTAGGTGTGAAGAGGCCTGGGCCTGAAACAATTCAACCATTTGGTGGGAGATTTGATTCATGGTGAAGCCAGTGAGAGGAAGAGACTGGAGAGATAAGCTGGACTTCAAATGCAGGAGAACAGATGTCATAGGACTCAGGCCAGCCCCCACTTCCTTGATCCCCAGCCAGATGGGAGCCCCCCTAATTATATTAGAAGGAGGGCAGGAAAAGGGAATGTAGTCAGATGGTAGCCACACTTGGTTGGGTCACACAGGCACACACACCAAGGAGATATTTTCTCAATTTAGATTTTTGGAGAACACTGCATTTTGTATCACAAATATACCACACTTCACAGGAAGTGGCCATAGCAGAGGGAGGTAACTTTACCCCTATTTGGTGGGGTGTGCCCTTCTCTTGCAAGCCTAGAATGGAGTATAAATATGGAAGAGCTGCAGGAGCTCATGAGAACACTGCCTGGAACATCAGAAGAAGAAGGAAGGACTGCCCTGTTGGACCCTTGGACTGCAGCACAGAAGGCTTGCTCTCAGAAAGACTGCACCTGCTGCACTCTAATGGCTCCACAAAGAAAGGACTGTGACTGATTCACAGGAACAGAAGTGGACTCCCTGATCAGCAACAGGTACAACAGAGTTGGAAAGCCTTAAGAGAGTATCACCCCAGCTGACCAGTTGCAACTTGATTTTTCCTGGACTATGCAGGTGTTTTGTGGGAAATGGAGTCCTAGTCCCCAAGAGGCAATCCAGAGTCTCTGTACCTTTGTACTGAGCTAGTGGGTGCTTGTTGTCTTAAAGGAACCAAGGAACTGCAAGATTTAAAGGTTTGGGATACTTTCTGCAAAGTTTTGCAGAAAAGCTCCAGGAGGAGACCGGCTCGATGAAGTCGGCTCACCGATCGGATCGATCTTGCTTGTTCGTCCCACTGAAAATCTCCAGGCTAAGCCCAACTCGACATCGAGAGGGAAGCCATCTTTGAGACCCTCGTTGATGCTGAGGATTCAACACCAGTCTTTTCATCAAGCTGCAGTTTCATACAGCTCCTACTATTTCAGTAAGACTGTGCGTTTGGGCAACATAAGCGTCATGACATGTAGAAAGTCTGATGTCTGGAGAAGATTGTATTCTTTGATTGTGCAAATAGTTTCCTTCCTCATCTGTCTTGTTCTAGTTGTTTTTGTGTTCAGCTATAGCTGAAAATCTCAGCATCAGACCACTCAATTTCACTTTCCCAGCTGCCCATTGGGTCTGAGCAGAGGACAGAGTTTCTATTATCTTCCAAAAGTTGGATAGCTGCTACCTTAGTAAGCTTTGCTTAGGGTAATTTGCACTTAAAACATATTCATGTTTCACTTAATGTTTATGAACCGTTAACCAATCCTATGCCAACTTGCACCAGTTAGTGATCGGAGATGCCTCCCACCACAGTAGAGCAATACAACACCTCCAGCAGGACACCCATCAATATCAGAAAATAATGTATAAGTCATGTACACATGAAAAATAAAGTATAGTTTATTCCAGGATTAGAAATTAGACACAGGTCTGAAAGGTCATTATTCTCCATTAAATGATGGCAGGGCCACGAAAAGATGAAAAATATACATTCCCTGAGGTAAGGAGTCAGGTTAAATCGTTAAACAATGATACG
This sequence comes from Triturus cristatus, assembly GCF_964204655.1. Taxonomy (NCBI): domain Eukaryota; kingdom Metazoa; phylum Chordata; class Amphibia; order Caudata; family Salamandridae; genus Triturus; species Triturus cristatus. The sequence goes on from NC_140593.1 coordinate 942,973,837, forward strand.
TGGTATAAGAATAATTAAAGCATTATGTCCAGAAAGAAGGGGAGTTGTGTGGAAAAAACCATTACCATTAGCTTTAGTCAGTGGCTGTAATTCCAGCTAGTGAGGGGCCTGCTTCCACAGGTAGATGAGAGGGGCAAAAAGAGCCTGAAATATACCATAGGTAATCAGTAAATCAATACAATGGACAGGAAGATAGATAGATGGAGCACATGTCAGAGAAAATAGATAAAGATTGGACTGGACAAACCTGTTTTGTTCAGATTGTGAGGTCTGATTCGGTGTACCCACTCAAATTCAAAAGGAGGTAAGAATGTGATTACGAGTAGTTTAGGTAGTAATTCAAATAGAAAGTCTGCTATATTGGACATATAATTTTCTCTGGAATACCATAGATCTACATGTTACCTCTACAGGGTAGACTTTAGCATTTAGGTACAAGAGTATATTGTTGCAGGTGACCTTCGTAAACTGTCAAGCCTACAATCAGTGTCTTTCATCCTTTTTTCTATCCTGTTATATCTTTCTTCCATTGCATGTAAGTGGTGGTGAAAGGCAATAAGATCAGACCTCGTAGATTTATGTCCTTTGGATATGTCGTCCGTTTTTCCCTCTATGGGTAAGACTGAGAGTGCAACTGATCAGATTTTTTTTCCGAATGGTCCATACAGAATGTTCTTTTGTGTTCTTTTTTCTGATGTCTAAGAAAGATAATTGTCTAGAAGGTGGGATGGAATGCACACCAAAGATTCTTTGTGTTCTCAAAATCAACTATACCCTCTTTCGTAGGCCTGCCTTGTACGATCCTCACCTATTTTGCTTTATCTTCGCTGTTATGGAGAGAATCCAGAAGAAGTTAGATTTGGCCATGCATGTTTAGGGTCATATAGATGCTTTGGTGTGGTGAAGGGGATACACATTGTACTGTTATTATTAAATCTGTGGGCATTGCATGGCGACTCACCAACTGGTTTGCGAGGGTTGTATTTTCCAACATGTTGGCAGGAGTTGATGGGCTTCAATCGATCATGCAGCACGGCGGGTGCATCAGGCCATCTTCTTTTCCCCTCAGCGCATCTGAAGATAAACACATCCTATGTCTAAGAGAGTTTGAGCGCATAAGGCCCATTTGTTTCCAGTATATATTTCCTCTGCAGCAAACTCATGAAAGTCACTCCGCCACCACGTCTTCCAGGTTGAGTGGGCCCCTCAGAGCTGTATTATTGAGTGTCCATCTTACAAGTGACCCAGTCACATTTGACACCTGCTCTGTCAGAGCAAAGAGGCAAATAAGTCTGTGACCATCTCTTTGTAAATAATGAGAATAATAACACATTGAAAGGAAACTTTGCTTAGTACATTAAAGGGATGATTTACTGTCTCAGTGTTGCAGCACTATTCAGAGATAGTCAATCCTAATACATTTCAAATTCTGTTTATCTCTTCAGTTTTTTTAGTGGATAGCGATATAGTGCTGTCTGCACATATATAATTATTTGAGAAGATGTTACATCAACAGATCACTGTTCAACAGAAATAAGGCAACATTCTCACCTGTTTACTGAGGTGGTATTAGAGATTGAGCACACAGATGACGTGTGCAATGCTCACAAATTATCGCCTACTTCATTATGCTTTAGATAAATGTAAGTTAATTCAAATGGTGACAATTTTATTTCAGTTGTTTGATACATCGTGGACCTAATTAGAAAGAAGAGCTGAGCACATTTTTAGATATGATTTAGAGACAGCTTCAGCTGATTTGCCAGCCTCATCTAATAAAAGAAAAACGTAAATAAAAAATACATTGTTATATACATATGTAAAGGGTTTTTGGGTCTGCCCTCTCCATCCACTGAACTGTTCACTTTTTGCTTCTGCCTTAGGTGCTTAGGTCCTTAACGCCAACTAAGGAGGGCCACAACTGTTTAGAAAATAAAATAACACTAACAAATATATGTTATATATACATATAAAAGCTATACTATAACATTTTAAATTTAAAAAAATCTCTGCAAATTTTAAACTGGAGGCTAAAAATTAAGTTGATATTCTTGGCTTGATACGTGGAAAGAGAGCAACTGCTGTGAACAGAAGCAGTAGTATGTGCTAAAAAAGAGTATGTGCATTAGAGGCAGGAAAGACAAAGTAATATGCTAAAATCTAGCAGATCACTTCAACTTTTAGTATTAAAACCACATTTTCAAAAACTCCAAACTTCCCATAAAAATTTAGATATTTACTATTTTTTTGAGAATTAAAGTATTTCATAATGTGTCTATTTGCCAGATGTCTACCTGTTTATTTACTTTTTTGTATTTTTGAGGTTCAAATCATAGAAATTGCTTAGGTCAGTCCCTGGCTTCTAGCACTGGTTCAGAGAAAGCTTACAATGCATATTTCCCACACACCAGCATGACTTTCCTGTAGAACCGAATCAAGAGATCTTGTAAGTGAATAAGACAGAGTTTAAACGATAAGCCGGGTGAGAAGTGGTTAATAATAGATAAATTGCTGTCTTGAAGATACAATTATGCTCATGAGATGTGACGAAAGTCTTCAGTGGGCCTTTAAAATTAACTGAATCAGTCAACTGATTTCTCTAAGTGTCACTCAGTGTGCTCCTGTGATAAGATCGCGCCTGAGGAGACTTTAAGACAATCATGCACCAGAGAAAGGCAGATTGTGACATTACAGACATTGTTCATTGAAAAATGTAGAGTACTTCCGGTGTTAGTTAGGGCTAAGCATTTGTGGCATATTGCACTGCGTGACCTAAGAAATAACATATCTCCTTTTCCACACCATGTTCTTCACCAAAATATAGAATCAATATGGCTCCATCTTGCGCTGCCTGCTCACATGACAATTCAGAACTCTGTAACAGATAAACATATAATGGACTGATAAGCATACATTAAAATTCATATGTTCTTTCTTTATCTGCAAGACTGGGAGTAAATAAAGGTTTTAAGTTACAACAATGTGTGGTACAGTAGACATCTAAAGAGTTTGGGTTGGGCTGTCGGCAAACACTGAAGACTGGGGTGCTGCAATGACTGGTGGGATGGCATGGCAAACTTTCCACGGCAGGATGCTGTTTATATTATAAGCCATGCAGGCTAAAATTATGCAATATTATAACATTTCAGCGTTCTAATATGTGTTACATCATTATATCAGCTCAACTAGAACCAACAACTTTTGGGAACACTAGGATGGTTAGGTATACCCAGAGATGAGGACGTGTATATATGAGTGTATGTGCTCCCTAAATGATTGCCTTTGATATTTTACCCTTAGTTAGATTTTTTTTTAAAGAGGACTGTGGTATTGTGCAAGCTTGAGGCTTGGAATGCCATGAGGTCACTGGAGCTCTGCATTCTTTCTGTGGTCAGTTGCTCCAGTGCCCCTTCATGGATGGATGTATTCTAAGATTAAACCTACATGTCTAACTGCAGACTGATAAGATCACAAAACATGCGATAAGACACGTTAGCAACAGGGATTTAACACCTGCTCCTACCTGGTGTTAAGTCGGACGACTACCTGCAGTATGAAAGGGAGCCCAGCCCAGAGCCACACCTGAAGAACAACAGATGCCATGGAGCTACTGAACATGCAGCTTGGAAACCCAAGAGGGCCACAACACCCACCACCACCACCCCCAGGCCCGCCCCCCCGGACCACCCCTGCCCCCCCTGCCTACCACAGAGGCAGCGCAGGCAAAGAGAGCGGACCTTCAGAATACGCACCAGCCTCACAGACTGGTCTGTGGGGCTTGTAGGGTTCGCGTTGTCCTGTGCACTCGGTCCGAGTGCATCCATGGTGTTACGCAGTTTATTTTTTTGGCTTTTTTTTTTGTTCTGCTTTTATAGTGCATTTTCCTGCATGACGCGTGGGAATTGCAGGCCTGTCACTGGTTATCGCTGATTTTTGTATCGCGATTGGCCACATCGCAATTTTATTTGCATATATGTTTCACGTTTTTTCAGCATCACGTTAATTTTAATGCGTCATTTGATGCGTTGTCGTGAGTCTATCGCATGGTACCGCTGTGTGGAGAATACAACGTTAACACTGCGTTATTTTCTCGCGATAGACTGCGATATGCAAAGTTGCGTTAAGCTAATTTTTGCGATAATTATCACACGTTCTTGAGAATATCCCCCTTAAAGTGCAACTTGCAGATCTACTTTTCAGTGATCTGCACACTCTTCACAGAGTTGGACTTCATCAGGGATCTGCACGATTTGAGCAGATCCACTCTCCAGTGATTTGCACACTTTACACCATTTCATCAACGATCAGCGGTCAGAATCAAAAGTCATGCAAAGCATTTCACCACCTGCACCATTCCTGCAAGAACCTTGTGAACCTCCTTTAGAATGGAAACTGTGGATTCATTCCTTCAAGGTGTATTTATTAGCAACGGATGCCACAAAATTTAAACCAGATAGGAAATAAGGTCTAATGTATTACTATCTAGGAGTTCAAGGGCAAAATATATTTAACCATTTAGCTGATTACGAAGACTTAGATGAGTCTGTACTTGATGAATTTGACATTGCTATTGCTCAACTTGATAAATATTTTACTAAGTCAAAAAATCTTGTTCATATTTTTTTATTTTTTACAAGAGTACAAAAACTTTCTGAGTGTTTTGACACATATGTCACTGCTCTGAAGATATTAGCTGCAACTTGTGAATTTGAAGAGTTCACCTCTCAGTTAATCAGAGATCAGCTTGTAGTTAAATGTAGTTCTTAACAAATTCAAGAACGTCTCCTTACCTGTAGAAATTCTTCCTTAGACAAAGCTATAGATATAGCTAAGATCATTGAGGGTTCATGCCAAGATCTGAAATGTTTAGAGGAATCTCACAACAAAACAGCAATTTCAGGTGCAGTCATTAACAAACCCATTTCTAATGTAGATAACAACAAGAACAAAAACTCTTTTAAACCCAATCCCCAAACCTTCCAAACACGGAAAGTTATTTGCTTTAGATGTGGGTCGCCCAATCACGGTTCTACCTTCAAATATTGTCCTGCACATGGACAACAATGCATGAAATGTGGGAAAATGGGCCATTTTTTAAAAGTATGTAGGGGGGTAGGTATAACAACCCACTTCGCTGCATAGTCAGTGAAGATAATGAAGTTTATGACAATGACCATAATGACTCACTCAAAGAGCTACTGTTAGTTGTGAGATGTGTGAAACAAGATAAATCTTCTTTGGTTGCTGATCAAGAAATTGAAGTTTGGATCATTGGAGCTCCAATTAAACGTTTAGTAGACACTGGAGCTCGCATCACCATTATAGATCACACTAAGTACACACAGTTTTGGTGTGCACAACCTTTACTACCTCCAGATCTTTTGACACTAGCTTTTGAAGGTAGTAAAGTGGATATCATTGGTTATTTTTGGTCTTCCATCAAACTTCTACATTCTATCAATGGGAAAGTATATGTAGCACACAAAGACATTAAAGTCTTAGGTCTTGTTCACAAAGCTGAGTTCAAATAACCATTAGACCTGGTTCTAGTAATCCCAATACCATTGAAAAACACGACTTGATGTGTGCTAATACCACTGTCTGTGGTAAGCATGACATTAAGTGTGTTACTAATGTTGACAATGACTGAGAAAAGAAGTTTCCAAAAGTTTTTCTAAATAAGTTAGGGAGAATCACTGATTTTGTATATTCTGTAAAAGTCAAGCAAGATGTAGTACCTGTGAAACACAAGTTACATAACATTCCCTTAAGTGTCAGGAAATAATTGTCTGGGATTCTGTCTGACATGTGCAAGGTATCATTGAGAATGTTGAGGGTACCTTATGGTTATCTCCCATATTTTTAGCCAAGAAGAAGACTGGCGAACTTAGGATGTGTGTGGACCTAAGAAGTGTCAACGAGGCCATTTGGGTAGACAACTATCCCTTACCTAGAATAGAAGATCTCATCATGAAAATTGGTCAGTCTACCACCAGGTAGAATAAGACAAAGCCTCCCGCCATCTTACTGCTTTTGTCACACCAGAAGGCACCTTCCAGTTTTGCAGGATGCCTTTTGGCATAGCTTCAGCTGCAGCAGTCTTTCAAAGACTGATGTCTGAGATGTTTCATGGCATCTCACAAGTGGCTGTTTTTCAAGACGATATTTTACTGTTTACCAAAAGTGAGTCAGAACATGACACTTGAATAATGAAAGCTCTAAACATACTTGAAGTGAGAGATGCTACTTTGAGGAAAGACAAATGTATCTTCAAGACCAAAGAGATTGAGTATTTGGTTCATGTCTTCTCTGCCCAAGGAGTAAAACCCAAGCCATGCCTTGTGAAAAGCATTTTGGATGCCCCTGCTCCCAAAAATAAGGAACAACTACTCTCCTTTTTAGGCACTTGTGAATTCCACGCTAAGTTTTTAAAGAATTTTGCTAACCTGACAGAATGCTTCAGGCCTCTTTTAAAGAAAAATGCAGAGTTTGTCTGGTCAGATTCCTGTGATAATTTTTTCAAAATCATCAAAGAAAAAAATGTGAATGTCCCTGCTCTACAGCTTTTTCTTGAGGGGAGAACCACTGTAGTAACTTTTGACACTTGTAAATATGGTCTTGGGGCTGTTCTTCCTCAAGTTGAGAAAGGGTGTGAGTTTACTGTAGGCTTTACATCGAGGACACTAAGACCTGCTGAACGCTAGTATTTGGTAATCGAAAAGGAGCTTTTGGTCTATGTTTGGAGTGTAGAAAAATGTAAAGTATATGTGTGGGGCAGACCCTTTATACTTAAAACTGACCACTGTCCCCTGGTGAACATACTCTCTAGCAAAAAGATTAAACACACTACTGCCAGGATTTCAAGATTAGCAGCAAAACTTTTGGAATTCTTTTGGAATTCATTTTCTCCATTGAGTGTATCCCTGGGGGTAAAAATTCTAGTGCAGACTGTTTGTCCAGACTCCCCAATGAAGAATCTTCGAATCTTGAATGGGAAACGGAAATTGAGGAATATTTAATTGCTTATGTAGGAGATGCTACCATTTGCAAGAAAGATTGGATTTCTGCAATTGAATCTGACTGTGTTCTTAGTAAGGTTATTGCTTTTGTGAAATCTGGTTGACCTAAAGAGACTCAATTGCAACATGAACTACAGATGTTTTGGAAAGTCTTATATGAGTTGTCTTTGGAAGGTGATATTCTAGTACGTGGAGACAAACTTGTTGCACCTTCTTGTTTTCGACAACGGTTGATAGGTTTAGCACATGGTGGTCATCTAGGCTCCACTTTGACTAAGAGGAAGATCAGGGAAATGTTCTGGTGGCCTCACATGGATGCTGAGGTTGAGGAATTTGTGTCCATTTGTGCCAAATGCAAACTTAGTGACAAAGTATTAATTGCTGAACCCAAGTAGAGTCGGGCAGCGCATTGGCATAGACTTTTTTGGGTCCTTATCAAAACTAACCTAACTGTATGAGATATTTCATTGTCATGGTGGATCATCTCTATAGGTGGGTTGAAGTTGAACCAGTTTCGGAACCTACCATCAAGAAAGTAATTGAATGTTTAAAGAAAGATTTTTCTCTGGAGAGATCCTCACTGATAATGGCGATCAGTTTACTTCAACTGAGATGTCTTTATTTTTTGAAAATTGTGCTATAGAACATTTGAGGACACCTCTTTATCATCCTCAAAGCAATGGGAAAGGTGAACGCTTTAACAAAGTACTAGTAGAATGCGTTCAATCTTCGATTAAAAGTAATGTATGTGTTGCCAAGTCCATTCAAGACTTGGTTTGGTCCCACCGCACTACACTGCATTCAGTAACTGGGAAGTTCCCATTTGAATTGATGAGGGGTAGGGAACCTGCCACGGAACTCTGTCCTTATTGGATTACAAAAATGTCACCGAAGTTTGGGAATGTTGACAGTTGGTGGAAATCTGCTGAAATTAATTCAAATCTTGCTAATTTAAAAAGAACTGTTAAAGCGAATCCAGGTTTAAAGAAAGAATGTAGACTAAGAATAGGTGACTGGGTACGTGTCGAAAACCCTGTTCTTACTGAAAAAGGTTTATCTAAATTCAAAGATCCTGTTCAGGTATGTGAATTCTGTGACGCTCTGACGGGAATTGGTGGGGCATTTCTCGTGTGGCTTTGGTTCCCCATAATTTTGCCATGCTGGTGATACCAAGAAATGTTTTCCACAGAACCTTGTTTTGGCTAGTAAAATCAAGAAATGTTGAAAGAATGGTATGTTGACACAAGCTATTAGAAGAAGCGTTCGCATTCCCGTGTGGCCAAAGAAGTGGAATTATTTTGTTTTGCATTAACTGCTTTGATGCTTTTTTCCCCTCTTATTTGGGGGGGGTGTGAATGGTATGTTGTGTTTGTTGAAATTATTTCAAATTGCCTACTGTTCTATTCTAATAGCACCTTTGTTATTTGTTTTGTATTATTCTTTGTTTCATAACAAGGGAGATGTGTGGTATTGTGCAAGCTTGAGGCTAGAAATGTCATGGGGCTTGGAATGCCATGAGGTCACTGGAGCTCTGCATTCTTTCTGTGGTCAGTTGCTCCAGTGCCCCTTCATGGATGGATGTATTCTAAGATTAAACCTACATGTCTAACTGCAGACTGAGTAGCGTCATTACTACAAGGACTCAATAAGAAAGATGCTGAGAAATTTACTGGGAACCATTTGTTACACCGAGGCATTTAGCAGTAATGAGAACACAGATTGCTATTTACTAAATTGGTGAATGCATGGTAAGCATCCTGCCAGTAAATAATAAATCCTGCCAGTCAGGAGATTGTGGGACCAACCAAAATGGCTCCCAATCCACTCAAATCAGTGTCTTCTGTAAATGGGTGTTGCATGTGCCAGAGGGATGAGATGCCAAACCTGGTTGATAGGCAACCTTTTCCTCTGTCAGTGGTGTGACCAGGGCTAAGGGATGACCCTATCCACAGGCCCAAGCTACTTTCAACAAAGGGGAATGGTTGGACCTCGCAAGCAGGGTTTGGTAGGCCACACCCCCTCACCTTTTGCCCCCAAGAAGAGTGTCTGTCAGACTGATCAAAGTTCGCCTTGACAGACACTCTCCAATTTCAGGTCAGGCAGCCAGGAGCTAGACATGTGCTAACTGTGCAGGTTCCTGGCTGCATGAGCTGAACTTTGCTGGGCTGAGGATGTCACAGCTCCTGTGGTTCTTGAGTCCCTCTTCCCATGATGAGAGGGAACATCACTGATTACCTTGGACCTGGGCACTTCAGTTTTAAGTCCTGAAGTGCCCATGGCCAAGTGGCAATCAGTGACACCCTGTCACAGAGTGGGGTGGGGTCAGCAGTCTCACTGACACCATCCCACTCTATGACGAGGTTGGGACTGCTGCCTTCCCTTATTGGTTGACCCAACCCTCCTGGGACCTCCGAGGTAGAGCTGCAGGTAAACGTGTTTTTTCAAATTAATGTTTTGTGCGTACCTGCATGTATGTTTGAATATTTGGTAATGTGTGTTGTGGATGGATCTTTGCTCATGCATTCGTGCGAATGCGTCCCGCCCACCCCTTCCCCCCCAATAATTACCAGCGCCCACTGGAAAATGGTTTAAACAAACGCTTAATGAGCATACATGTAAACAGAACAAAACAGGAAGGAGAGATGAAGGGACAAGCTCATTATTAAAGTAGTAAAGAAAGATTAAAAGACTCTTGGAAATGTAACAATTAGTTAGATTAATCCTAGCAAACCCTGTGAACACTACCAAAGCCCTGATAACCCTTATCTACCGGCTGAGCAGCATGAGAAAAGTAAGAGCCTTTAATAGTGGTCTCATATATGTACCCTGGAGACCCCTGTGATGTCATACCTTGTGAGATATTTAGTTACAGCTGCTGGATGATATGCTTTAAATAAATTATGCATAGTATTTACCTCTGGGTCTTTCCCAAAAATGTGCGAAATCTATATTATGGAGAGGGCGAAATCTATATTATGTATGTTTATTTTGTAAAGTTTACATGACTCTCAGTGCAGATGGAATAGTCTAACAGTGCTGGAGAGTTTCTAAAGTGAGGAGGTGTGTGTAAGGGTGACCTTAAAGGCCTGTAGTGAATGAGTAGTCCTTAAATGAAGAGCGCATTCCAGCCACGTAGAGGGAATAAACAGAAGTGAGTCGCTTGACCTGTGCTCTGCTGCTGTCAGAGAGCCAGAATCGCCGCAGTGTGCAGGGACGCGGTCGATGCCACTGATGAGAAGAAATTGTGCAGGTTGCAATGCTGATTACTTTAGTGGAGAGAAGGCCCATATCTGGCATTATTCATGCAAAGTGTGCACATGAGGGATTCCCTCACAGAGAGTGGGGATTACGTTTGTGAAGATAAAACATTGCAAATGAATGCAGCCATCCAGTGTCTGATAACACTGAGGCAATTACAGACAGTGGGCTCGATTCACAGAACTAACTTAAGACAAAATCCTAAACTTACTACCATTTACTCATTTTGGTATTCACAGAAGGCACTTACTCATTGATGAGTAAGTGCCTTCTGTGAATACCAAAATGAGTAAGTGCACTTACTCATTTTGGTATTCACAGAAGGCACTTACTCACCAATGAGTAAGTGCCTTCTGTGAATACCAAAATGAGTAAGTGCCTTCTGTGAATACCGAAATGAGTAAGTACCTTCTGTGAATACCAAAATGGTAATAAGTTTAGGATTTTGTCTTAAGTTAGTTCTTTGAATCGGGCCCATAGTTTTTTTGTTGGGGAGTGAGAGAAGACTACAACCATTTGTCATGGAAAGAGCTGGTAAAACTGTAAAATTTTTGCCCTACAAGGGTAGAAAATGGGCCCAATGCTCAGACCGAGCCCAGCTTATGGATGTCTAATTAATTATATTGCGATTTATGATTCGCAGAGCACCAATCTCTAATCCAATAAAAGGGTTATTATATCTGTCATTGATTAAAAAAAAAGCTGACATTTACTGTAAAACACAGCAAAATGATGAGCGTTACACCACAGGTTAAATATTCCTAAAATGTATATATGACGGGCTGAGATTTTACCCATAGACAATTTTTAAGCCTTTCTGGAATCAGTATTTATTTATTGTTGCTACAAAAATAACCCTGCAATACACCACAATACAATACAGCAATACGCCTCAATAGAATGCAATACAGCAATGCAACTCCGTGCAATACAATACAATACGGAATGGACAAATGTACCAAAAAGTTAGAAAAGCGAAAATAGCACTGCATACTAAGAAACATATAAAAAGCTGTAAGATGATTCAGAAAGAGAAACTATTGAAATTCAGCAAACCCCACTGTTCCTGATTATAGTCTTTATACAATTATAAAATTGTCTCACTGCAGGAAATAATATTGTTGAAAAATGGTCGCTTTTATAACTGGAATTAAGATCAGCTCTAAGCAAGAATATTTTCACCAATTAAAATGACAACTGTTTTTTTAATGCGTTACAACGGCTTTACCATTACAAGAAAGACGAAACATTGTAGTTTTTTTATAACTAAAATTAAAATCAGCTCTACTCTGATATTTAAAAGTGTCAAAAAATAACCACGGATACAAACTGAAGTCAATACTCACCATATGTTCACAGGGAATTGTTTTTCCCAATCATGGGAATACTGGGCTCTTACAGCACCACTAATTTGCAAATGGAAATGAAATAACACTTCCAGCCCCATAGAGTAGCCGGGTTAGTGGCGTTCAAGGCATGCACTCTGTATGTGGGAAGGTACAGTTTAAAACAATGCTAAGCCAAAGGAAATTTAAGATTTGAAAAGTAGAAAACAAAAGAAATATAATGAAGGCAATGTATCAATTACTAGTAGACAAATGAGTAAAACATGACTTTTTATTTTTGAGATCCAAAACTTAGGAGTGAACCAAGTAGGATAGGGATCAGTCAGATTAGTGTCACAGCTTGGTCCTGATGAAAAAGGTAGCCCACGGAAAGCTATATTTTATGGGTTTTTATTGGATCATCCTCATTCCTGGGCAACTTATGCTATATATTTTTACTCTGCTTTAGTTAATGTATTTTTCTTACTAAAATTGCCTTCATCATCCTGATATACTAATTTCTATTAATGAATTTACATTTTGTCAATTTAGATAGATACTCCTATTTTATTCTCTCCTTCCCAATTGTCTTAACTGTCAGTCTTGCAAGAAAGCTTTCAGTGTGCAGGCTCTCTGAACACCTTCTCAAAGTAAGATATTGGACTAAAGATATTTTTACTACCTGTTTCTGAACATAATATGTGATTATAGGTTGCATATTTCCTGACATACTCCATGTTTCCAGGACATACCTTTTATATCATACGTAACGTGACATTTAGCTGCGTGTTCAGTGATCTGTGCATCGTCATTTTCTTTTAAAAAACAATTCTTTTTAACGTTTGTTATTTTGCACATCTTACCTGTATTCTCAAATTTGTGGGGGAAATTGGCTCTTGTAGCTCTTGGGACGGAGTTGTGTTCAATACTCTGGGGGCGGCTGACATCTTGGGAGGAGGGGGTCAGCGGTGCAGCTGCCACGGGGAATTTGCACGTCCTGGCTCAAAAGGGGCGGATGTGGCGAACGCGCAGCGGACGCGTGCAGCGGGCGCGCCGCTAGCGCCGAAGGCACGCCAAAGGCAAGCCCGTCTGCGCCCGGCCGCGCCCGGCCGAGACCAGAGGCCAGGACCCCTGCTCCCGCAGCTATGGCACCATGCCCTTACACGGCCGCTCAGCTAAGGAAGTTTCGTGGTTTGTACAGGTGTCACCATTGTTTGGGCCCCCCCTTCGACCAGATCCACTGTTCTCAATGCCCTTTTGCCCTGAAGATAGAGGATCAGGCGGGTAAAATGTGTCCCCCAATTTCGGATTTTAAAATGGAGTTGCTCAACTGCCGTTCGTTGCCCAAACACTCGTTAGAAATACGGCTGCTTCTGGAAGACACCAGCCCGGATGTAATGTTTCTTACCGAAACTTGGCTTACGGACTGGTCAAACCCAGCAGTGGTTCAGGCACTCCCCCAAGGTTACACCATCCAGAGGCAAGATCGAGGCCTGATTAGAGGCGGAGGGCTCGCCATTATTCATAGAGATTCTTTCAGTTGTCGTATTTCGGATGGGCTGATCCGTGACTGTGAAAATTGTTCCTTCTCTATCAAGCTTACATCTACATGCACATTTTCAGGCATGTTAATCTATCGGCCCCCAGGAGCGATAGGATCTTTTATTGGTGACTTGGTGGATAATACATCCATACTGGTCAGCTCCTTGCCGAACTTTACTGTCCTGGGAGATCTTAACCTGCACTTTGAAACTCGCTCCGCCACTAATGTGGAGGAAGTGTCTGACGCCTTAGAGGTGTTACTTCTCTCCCAGAAAGTGATGGGTCCAACTCATGTCAAGGGACATCTGCTGGACCTGATTTTTACCAACACTCACATCCGGGTGGAGGATCCCCACCCGCTCCCTTGGACTGACCACCACCTAATTTCATTCTCCTGGTCATCCTCCACGAGCAGGACGGTAGAAAACCACACTAAAATTTTGAACCGGAACTGGTCAAATATTTCTATGGAGGATTGGGACGCTATTCTTAAAGAAACTTGCCCCCGACTAGACGTCGACCCTGAATTGACAAACTTGCAATTTAATCATTGGATTAAAAATACACTGGACGTGCTAGCCCCTATAAAACGTAGGGACATTAAAAAGGGTACCAAAAAAGTTGCATGGTATACTACGGAGCTCAGAGAGCAAAAACGGAACTGTAAGCATCTTGAGAGACAGTGGAGGAAAGATTTTTCACATGGGAAAAAGCAAGTCTATCGCGATGCGCTAAAACTCTACAAAGCAGAGATTATCATAGCACAATCCAAGTACTATGAAGCAAAAATGTTATCAGCACCTAATATCCCACGAGAATTTTTTTTTTTTTTTAATTCTTGATCACCCCTCCATGCACCACAGCGAGTCCCACTGACTTACGAGGACGCTGTAATAATATAGCAGAGTTCTTCCAGGATAAAGTACAAGTGATCTACTCAGCCTTTCCAGCAGTGGATAATTCCGCCTATGATCCTCAGATGGAAGATAAAAGAGACCTTTTAGATCGGAGTTTGGAATCTTTTCCGCCCCTGGACTCAGACAAAGTGGTCTCTTTACTCAACAAACTCAAATCGGGCTCCCCTAAAGATCAGGCACCCCCCACGGTGTTGTGTAAGGTTGCCCTAGAAGTAGCCCCCGTCATCGCAACACTTATTAATTCCTCACTGGCAGCAGGTAGGGTTCCTACATTATGGAAGGAAGCGATGGTTAAAGCCCTGCTGAAAAAGCCAGGATCAGACCCGGAAGTAATGGCCAACTATCGGCCAATCTCTCTGCTCCCGGGAATAGCCAAAATAGCGGAGAAATATGTCAACACTATTCTCTCCTCCTATCTGGAGGAGCATGACTGCTTGCACCTGACACAGACCGGCTTTAGATCTCTTCAGGGCACTGAAACGGCCCTGATCGCGGTAGTGGAGGAGGCAAGAAAAATCATGGACTCAGGAGGATCAGCTGCAATAATCCTCCTTGATCTTAGTGCGGCTTTCGATACAGTCAACCATCGAATCCTTATCTCCAGATGTCATGAGATGGGGGTGACTGGAACCGCACTGAGATGGATAGTCTCCTTTTTGGAAGGTCGTACATTCCAGGTTTTTGAGGATAACGTGACTTCCAAGAATGTGCCTTTGAAGAGTGGAGTGCCTCAGGGCTCTTCACTAAGCCCCACTCTTTTTAATATTTATATGAGTCCATTAGCTAAAATAGTGGAGGTGTTTAGCATACAAATTGTCACGTATGCCGACGACACCCAGTTGATAGTCTCCCTCAAAGACCCAGGCCAGCCTGGAAGTAATCTCTCCAGATGTCTTGAGGAAATATCAGTCTGGATGAAACAGTCCTGCCTTCAGTTAAATGGAGCAAAAACAGATCTTATGCTGTTGGGTAGGCCTCTGCCTCCAAGCCTGTTTCTTGCATGGCCTAGCTGTATGGGAAACTCGCCTACTCCTAAAAATCATATTAAGAGCCTAGGAGTTTGGCTGGATGCCAAACTGGACATGAAGATACAGGCTAAAAAGGTAGCTGGGTGCTGTTTCGGGATACTGAAAACAGCGCGAAAAATCCTGCCTCTTCTTCCGTTTAATGCGAAAAAACTACTTCTCCAAGCATTAATTTTGTCACGTCTGGATAATGCTAATGCCCTCTATTTGGGAGTCCCTCAATCTACAATAAGCATACTTCAGAAGGTCCAGAATTGTGCGGCAAGAATTCTCTTGCAAATTCCGCGGGGAGAATCAGCGAGAGGAGCAATTAGACAGCTGCACTGGCTTCCTATTGCAGAAAGGATCAAATTCAAGGCCCTCTGTGTTACGCACAAGATCATGGCCGCTAAGGGTCCACTAATCCTTCGGAGGATAGTTTCCCCATACTGTCCCAGAAGGTTCCTTCGCTCTGAAAATAAACGCCTGGCCAAGGTTCCTAGAATTTTCAAGTCCAGAAGTGGAGGCCGTTGTTTCTCCTATGTTGCCTCCAAAGCTTGGAACACCCTCCCAGACTCCATCCGTCTGGAGGAGGAATATCTTCCCTTTCGGAGACTTTTGAAGACGCATCTCTTCCCAACTGTTTAATCAGTCTGCTCCTCTGTTTGATTGGTTCATAGCGCTGGGAGGCCTTAGGGTAGCCATGCGCTTTATAAATGCTTCTTTCATTTCATTTCATTTTATTTGTAGTGTTTGAAAATGCTTCATTGGTGAAGAAAGGTTCTAGTTACCCCTCCCCCTTAGAACACTTATGGAATAAGATGTATATTGAACTCCGCTGAAGAGCATTCTAATTATATTGACATTTCTGTCTGGAATCACTCAAAATTAAAATATTAGGAAGAGCCTTCTTTCCAGCTGCCACTTTCAAAGACTGGCCACAAAATGCCCAGATTTAGAGGAAGAAGGCTAATGGGGCCTACCAAGTTGGAACATCTGTGCCGACATAGACTCTATTTTTATGGATCTGGAATATAGAGTTACGTATAACTGAGAAAAATACTCTTAGTTTTGGATTTTTGATGTGTGGTAGTCTCAAATATATGTATTACCAGGGGAGCACACAAAAAAGAGGAAGTGGAAACCCTGAATATTTAATCAGGCGTGGATTCCCAAATAGATGGCTGAAATACCCTGCTTGAGCACTTCACGTCATGATAAATGAGAACTACGCTTACCCAGCCTGATGTACAGAGTATGTCCTAACTGCCCACCAGTGACTACGGGAAAGAGCAATCTAATTTTCTACTAGCATTTTTCACAAGGAAGGGGCTTTACTCTGAGCATGACCTAGAGGGCGAGAGGACACCATGCTCTTTGGAGTATCAAGGTTCTTATGGTGGACCTTGCTTGACCCTGCAGAACTTCTTTCCAGAGACTGGAAGGTTCAGAAGGGTCTGAGGGAGAGGAAACAATCCCAATTAGTTGGTGCTGAGCATTTCCTGTAGACCTTGAAGCAAGGTGAAAGGGATCCATTATACAATTTAAGATAAAGGACTAAACTTTGAGTAGCTGGTCCCTAAAATGTGAGGGCATTCCTTTAAAGTAATACACCCACCAGAACTTGTGGAAACATTTTGAACTTTGCGGAAAACATCCCCTGAAAACAACATGCATATTTTGACCAAAAGAGATGCAGTCTTAGTTGCTGCAACTTTGTTATTTTTCAGACTTACCGCTGTTTTATAACATTGCACTTCACATTGCACAGCAGCACAGTTGGAAAAATCCCCCCCCCCCCCCCCAAAAAAAGGCTATTACGCGTTCAATGCTGGCTGCATCATGGCGCATTTTTACTTTTTCGTTATTCATTGTGCGGATTGTGTGCTCTTGTCTACAATGCAAGCATTGTCTCCAGACATATATATAATTGTTCGTTAGGTAATGACCCTTGGGTCCCAGTGGTCAGTGAGATCCCACAGGAAGGTGTAGCACTATCTGGAACTTCAAGGATCTTTGAGGCCTTTATATGTTTTTGAATATTTATACCAGTATGCTTGTGCAGAGTGGAAAACTACATATTATGGTAATGAATCCTACAAAACTCTTTGTGGGTGATGCCAAAATTATTGCATGGCTAATACCAATATTTCACCCCTTCCCAAAGCCTGGTGAAGAAATGCCAGTCAGGTTTAGAGATCCCCATATGAGCAAATGAAGTGCCAAGCAGATCTCTGCCATGCTAATCAGGATTTCCCACTAGGATGCAGAAATGCATATTTTTGCTCCTGTATGTGAAACTTCCAAGGGCTCTGGAGAACTATTGTGGAAAATAAACATATGGCCACATTTTATTAACTTCATTTGCTGACTGTATTCTATTTTTTGTATTTCTATTTGTTATAGTCTCTACAATTAATGTGTACTAACTCAGTAGTGTTCCTGGGAAAATGATTTTCTCAATCTGCTGTTCCACTTTGACATCTTTTGATGATCAAACAACTCTGCATTGATATAGAACATGCAACTCAGTACAGATAGAAACAAATAGTGTCATTATCAGGACATGCGTTGTGTTATTTATTGCACATAGGCCCTAGGCTTTTTATCCTTTGCTAAGGCCATTTAGGTAAATTTTTGAATGAATTCCACCCTAACGCTGGTAGATAGATCTGCTTAAAGAGTCCAGGCGTGTCAGTGAATGATGTACATAAAGACCATTGGTCGATAATCGTGTAATTAAATTACGGTCATTTGCAAAAATTTATAACATTTCATTTAATATCTTGGACTGATTGGACAACTACTACTCCATCTGGCCATTCCACATTTACTTTAATCCACTATAATTTTCAAATACACACTTCAATGCAATGTATTATCTTTGTTTAATACTTGCAGTGTTCACACAAATCCAATATTGTAAATTGAAAAATATTGCAGTTAGTACTGAAACATACACACCTACATTGTTTGCAGCAGTTACTTTTATCACATATGTAATAACGATCAGGTTATTAATTGAATAAAAAAGCGAATGTACACATACCGGCAAGTGCCTTAAATACGTTCCTGAGCATGCCTTACCAAAACGAAAAAATGTAATTGTGAGTCTACAGTTCCTGAGTCTGACACCTTTATTTTTCAATAGGGCCCAGATTTACTAAGAGTTCATGCAATGAAGGCAAGCAACAAAGTTGCTGCACTGCATGAACTGGAGAGAGAAGAACTCAATAGCGACTCCTCCGCTATGGTGGAGGAGCGTCTCCTCACTGCTCTAAGGGAAAAACAAAAGGAAAATAACATACCGTTATTATCATTTTAGTTTTCCTATTGCAGTCAGTGACTATTGGGGCAGGGCGGGGCATGCCAGAGCAGGGGGAGGAGTGGTTTACACTCTCTATGTGCGCACAACTGTTTGGCCTGCCCTCTTGGGCCTGACAGACAGTCATGCACACTTTGCATCTTTCCCACCAGGCTGTAATGCACAGCCTGGTGAGGAACATGCCCAGCCTCCCATTTCCCATCTGAGAGCCGATCCATGGTGCTTAGATGGCAGAACTGTGCCATAGCTACAAAGTAATGGTGCAGTTCCAGTCACTCCATGTGCAGGCGCACTTTGTGCAGCCATGCTCCAATGCAGGTACACTTGTGCCATTGTCAAGGGTATCTGCGTTGTGCTCTGCATATTTTTGTGTAGGAAGAGGTCCCTTTCTACACAAAAAATATGTTTTAAGCCTATTTCTTTTGTTTGTGTGTACAGCAGAATGCACCACGCATGCAAAGATGGAAAAACTAGGACAAATAAAGTTATTTATTTTCCATATACCAGCCTTAGTATGGCCTGGCGCGGCCAGCACAGATAAGAGCGGTGGGGTGCGGGGATGGGGCAGAGTTGGGGGAAGAAGTCAACAGATGACAGGAAAGGTAAATATAAATAAAAAATAATAAAACCACTTACCTTACGCTCGCCGCATTGCCAACTCGGCGATGCAGTGAGCGCAAGGTAAGTGATATTTTTTATTTATTAATTTAATTTGACTTATCCTGTCGTCTGTCGAATCTCCCCGACCCCACCTCACCGCTCGTAATTGTGCCAGCCACGCCTGAGTATGGCGCACGATTTTGGTACATGTACCTGTCTACCATTCTTTGTAGGCATGGATTTGAATCAAAACCCACGGCTGGATGCATGGGAACCCATATACATTACCCATGGAACACATCCCTTATGTTAATTAGCACGTGGCAGTGCATTGTCTTGCCGTGGGTTACTTTTTGTTACAAACCAATGCATATTGCTGTTTGCTTTGGTATGTAAATCCCAAACAGGATTTGGCATTGGGTCTGCGTTAATAAAAGTAACGCAATACCAACACTAAATCTTTGTAAATCGGGCCTAAGACTCCTGGAGGCGAATCACAAACAGCAAGCAATGGAACACGAAGTTAAGAGAGTCGCCCCCACAGTTTGTGCTTAATGGTGTCTTAACTAGTGGAAGAGCCACATCAATACTGTTTTCCTACTGTAAATAGTGGTAAATGATTGCTTGTCACCTGAAGTTTAAAAACATGTGCGTCTTTTCCCTGGAAATGCAGCCCGCAATTGTAAACATATTTGAAGTAAACATCAGAATATACCACAACAGCATACACAAAGCAATATAATAATACAAATTCTAACAGGACATATAAAAAAATGAAGTTAAAACAGACCGTAATTAACAAAACCGCTGTACAACACAACATATTCACATTGCAACAATGCAGCACAAATACACATCAGCACAACAACCAACAGAAGACATCACAACAAAATGCTACACAACAAATATGCACACACATTCTTGTCACACTTTACCACCTCCAGAATTTTGCTTTCATAATACGTGGTGAAAAGTGTTTCACCAAGCACTACCATAACTTACCAACAAGAACATAAAATAGTGCGAGTCAAAAATGCTTAGGAATCTGGCTCCTGCTTTTAGTAAGTTCTTTTACCAAACATCCTGGGAAAACTCTGAAAACTAATAATCAAAGGAATTCCCAAGAAATGTCATTAAACATATGCAGACATACTCGATCTCATAAACGTTCATATGGTCACCACCTCACAGAAAAATCAATTTCTTCTGTTCCTTTTTCTCAAAGGAAAGAGAAACCTCTGGGAAAGATTGTGAATATCCACAATGACATTTAGGATGTCCTTCACTTTCCCTGTGAACAACCACATGCCCAGACACTGGGAACATGCATCATTCTACTTTTTACCCACAACATACAATGATGTCATACTCACCAAACAGGGCCTGGTAATCAGCCAAAGGCTACTAGTTTATTATTTTTCACATATGACAAATAATGATTCCCTGGGGATATTGATTATCATATGCAATAAATTACTCTACTTACAACTTTCAACCCCAAAAATAAGACATAGCTTGTGGATTTTGATTTACACCGCACCAAATGCTGCACGTCCAGTCATTTTCCACACCTTTTTCACCTTATTATCCTGTGCCTGCCCTCGTGCCGGTGACCGACTTAGAGACCGTAGAGGTAGATGGCAGGCAGGCACGGCTGGACAGTTTTCCACCTCCGTCCTTTGAGGATTTCTGTGTTTTGGCCAACAGTGTATCCTCCGGCTCCCCCCGGGACCCATTGCCACATAAATACTGGAAATTGTTCCAGGCGGAGCTTCTCCCCCCGTTGTACGCTATCTGTTGCCAGTCCCTCACTACGGCTTGAGTTCCGGAGAGATGGAAACTCACGGTGGTTTCCCCATTGCTGAAGAAAGAGACATTGGATCCCACCTGTCCAGCGAATTATAGACCTATATCGCTGCTCCCTTTTCCCATTAAGATTCTGGAGAAACTGGTCACTAAACATCTGTCCGGTTTTATGGAGAATAATGTCCGTCTGGACGTGACCCAGTTTGGCTTTAGACCAGCTCACGGTACTGAGTCCGCCTTGGTGACCGTCCTGGATGACCTTCGTTCACGAGTCGACACTGGACGGGCAGCCTTTTTAGTGCTGCTCGACATGTCGGCCGCGTTCGATACGGTCAACCATGCCATCCTGGTCAGAAGACTTGAGGAAATCGGGGTGACGGGTCTGGCCCGTGAATGGCTGGTCTCTTATTTGGGGGACAGACGTCAGGTGGTAGCCTTGCCACCGTTTCAGTCTGACATCAAGGTGGTCGGGCAGGGTGTCCCTCAAGGGTCTGCCATCAGCCCTATTTTGTTCAATCTTTATCTTCGGCCTTTGGTGAACTTGATTAAATCATTTGGCATTGCGGTCATTAATTACGCCGACGACACGCAGATCATTTTTTCTATCGAGGGTAAGGATGCGGTGCCTCTGGAGATTTTCCATCGTTGCATGGCAGCAACCGCAGACTGGTTGAGGCAAAACTCCCTGCAATTTAATAGCTCCAAAACAGAGGTACTGCATTGCTCGATGGATCGCGTTTCTCGTCCGTTGCCATCTGATTTTTGGCCTACCTCTTTCCAGGTTGCTCCCCTGGCAGCAGGTTCCGTCCAGAACCTGGGTGTGATGTTTGGGCCCAATCTTCAGTTAGATGTTTTTGTAAACAAGACTGTGGTCACTTGCATGGCGCTGCTTCGCATGTTATGGAAAATTCTTCCGTTGCTACCGGTCCATGTTCGGCCAGAGGTGGTGCGTGGCATTATATTGAGCAGGTTGGATTATTGCAACGCATTGCTGTTAGGAGCACCCGCAAATTTGGTGGGTAAACTGCAACGAGTGCAGAATATGGCTGCTAAGCTGGCCCTCTCTCGACGGCGCTCTGATTCTTCCATCACGGCGCTGGTGGACCTTCATTGGTTGCCTATCTCGCAGCGGATTGTTTTTAAAGCACTGTGCTTGGTGTTTAAAGCGCTTCACGGGCAAGGGCCTGTTCCGCTGCAGGAAATGTTTGCGTGGTATGTACCCGCACACTCTCTCCGATCATTGTCAGCCTATTTATTGGTGGTTCCAAAGGTCTTGAGGGCCCGGATGGGCGGACGGTCCTTTAGATTTGCGGCATCCAAATGTTGGAACTCCCTACCCCTGTTGCTTAGAAGTATGGGGGATCTTTCCTCTTTTAGGAAAGGATTAAAAACTCATCTTTTTCCTAGGTTAGATTAAACTGTCTGGATATTGTAATATCGCATGTTATTGGTAAAAAGTCAAAGCGCCAGGATACCCTTTGGGTGACAGTTTTTGCGCTATACAAATATGCGATACATACATACATACATAAATATCATCAAGTTTGATGGTGGGTAGAGTGTTTTCAGGAAGTTCCCAACTGCAATATATGAAGTAAAAGGAGTTACCACACATATCATATTTAGTCTCGTCATAAAGTCCATTCTCATCCGTTTCATCTTCCTATGTAAATGTCCTCAGAATCAGACTCTGTGGATGACAATTCGCATCAAGAGGCAGCATATTTGTGCACTTGCATTTTACTTAAGTGTGCACATGGTGTTGTAAATCCAGGTTCCGACTCAAGCTTGCACAATCTACTTAGTTTTACATTTCTTCTGTTTGTTTAATTTCTTCACATTGAATTAGGTTGAACTGAGAGCCTTCATCCCCTGGCTTCTTCAAAGTGCAGTTGTGTGTCTGATCACATGAGTCTTAAGTACACTTCATGGGCACTTAATTATTTTATAATTATATTAGCATTTATTGCACCCTGTTCAATAAGCTTTAAAGATATCTGATAAGTTGTATTCCTATTTCAGTCTCAGTTAATAAACAATGATAACTAACTCATACAATATTTCAATACAACCAGTAGAGCCTGCACACTTAAAACAACAATCATGGCAATGGAAAGCATTTCTTTAACCTTCAGCATTCATATTTCTTCCAAAATATGTAATGATTATTTGATCAAGTAAATGGCATGAAAATTATCTCATATATCCAATGCACAATAAAATGTATACCCATTTGCCTTCTGATATATTTTGATTGTAAATTGGCATGCAAACAGTTAAAGGAATGACCTAATTCAGATTGTAAATTAGCATGCAAGCAGTTAATGTAATGAACCTAATGCAGATTGTAAATTAGCATGCAAGCAGTTAAAGGAATTAACCTAATTCATGCATGTTGTACTAAATTGATGGTCTAGAAAATGCACGCTACAACTTGATGACATTCTGCAGTGCATGTAGTCTAACAAGAGCTCCACTCATTCTCGCAATAAGCAGTGACCCATTGTTGGTGTTGTTTTGTATTGGGAGGACGTATGGTGGAGGGTCAATCTTGTGGATCCGGTATTGATGCAAGTCAATGTTGTTGTAGCTGATATTGTGAAATACAACTGAAATGACATTAATCAGGACTGGGAAAAGCACAGTTACAGTATTGAAGGGATTTCAGTTGGAGGTTTCAAGACTGAAGACCTTGGATTGAATGTGTAACCTACACACCCTGGGAGTTGTAAGACTCTAATGTAATAAAATCTCCAAAACTTTCTAAAATGTGGCTCAACTAATCATCTTCCTGGAGAAGAAAATAATCTTGTCATTTATGAAGTCGAATTTCTTAATATCAAAGATCACGCAGGTAGCAATTTTCAATATGTTCATAGTGCAGTGCTAACCCTTTGGAGATAGCCCCAGTGCCATCTATCTATTACACCCTGGGTAGCTATGAATTAGATGGTTAATATATTGTTCAGTGGGTGGGATGATCATAGTGAAAGCTTTCTGACTAAATTGTGTTTTGAATGTTTTACTCTACATTGATCCCAGGTAGCATTTCAGTGGTCTCTACATTTCATCTTTTCATCTAGGTAAGCCATACATTATGAAGTATGGCCTGCTTTTGCTTGTTTATTGCATATGAGAAGACCATTCATTGCAGCATTGTGGCTTAATTGTCACTACATAGAGCCTTATTCACTAAGGTAAACTTACACTTTTGGTGTAGGTTTACTATTTCTTTGCTTTTCACAAACTACTAGTGTAGTTTTACATGTAGTATCTTTAAAACTGTGGAGAACTCTGCACAAAAGAAGATAGGAAAGTCTCTGCAGTCATAAAAATACTTCATTTAAAACTACACATGTAGTTTATAAATAGCAAAAAAATTATAAACTTACACCAAAAGTGTAAGTTTACCTTTGTGAATTAGGTCCATGGTGTCTGCGTTTGGCTCTGCTATCTGAGCTCACCTGGTAATTGTTTGGCCCATTCTTTATGTCTACATGAATACTTTTTTGTGTTATACATTCTGCTATGCCATTTAACTTAAGTGTATTTTGTCTGGGCTTTAAAACCCTTAATCCAGTTTGTAGTTGCACTCACATTGCATCTCCTCAACACTACACAGTGATTAATTGTATTCGGTGCAGTCTTGCTGCATTTTTTCACATAACATATAAAAGGCTGTTGTATTCAGATGTCCTTTGGATGAACCAACCGTTCTACTCTACATTTGCTCTACTAATCCCTGTCCACATCACTCTTTATTTATCCAGCCAGCTTGTCACTAAACTCTTCCTTCACTCTTCTAAACATCCACTGACAACTAACCTCCTGTTCACTCACAGCTTCTATTCTACTTATGTGTTCTCTCGACTACTATAGAGTGTCATAACTGGTGCTATACCTCCTCTGCAATGAATTTTGCAACTCCTGCTACCATGACAGGCACTTAGGCTATTGACCTTTGACAAGCAACATTGCAAATTCTTGGTATGTATCATATGGTAACCCCCCCCCCCCGATCTTCCACTTAGCTGTGTTTCTTTCTCTATGCAGAGCACTCGCACACACCTACTACAGCTACACTCAGGTGCCCCCTTTTATCTTTAACACTTGCACACTGCCTTCACCCTCAATGGTTTACTTGCTATAGCTACCATCCTTTTTCCCAAATGATCCTTCAGGTACAGTTTGGCAAACACTGCCTACACATTACTCTACATCAAACCTGCTGCAATATAAGTGAATCAGTCCTGTGGTTTCATGTGCATCACACAACGTTCAACATTCAGATCACAATACCCAACACGCAGGAATGCTTCTGCACATCGTCTGTGGGTGAGTCTCTAGCAACTGTACTATATAAATGACAACCTCAACGAAGAAGACTTCTAGTTTTCAAAAGTCCAAATTGTAAACTTATTTTTCCTGCTATCTAGTGATATAGGAAGGAGAAATGGGAGACCACAAATTATGCTTCTTGTAGAATAACCAGAAGGCTTTCTTGAAATGAATACACACCATGCTGAAGATATGCAACAAAGAACCCGAAAAAAGAACACAGGCTAGATGTAATGATATTTTATTGACAGTTGTATATTGGAATGTCTGCTACTGATAGACCCTTGTTGCACTTTCTGGAGTTCAGAGCTGATATTTCACAAAGTTTCAGGTTTTCTGTTGTAGATCATTGTTTATTCAATTTGTGATGCTGAGTTACTGTGTTGAACCCCATTCACATAGATAATCCCTATTTTTATATACACACACACACACACATATATTTAAGTTATATTTTACTCCTTTTACATGGTGGTAGAAATAGGGGAGCATATTGTTGCTGGGTAGGCGACATGTCTACGGTACATTTAGATCTTTTAAGTCCTGTTGGTTTGTTTGTGATGCAAGAGTGTGAGCTATACTTCTTACTATCACTTATTGTCTATGGTATTTCTTGGTGGCAAGTCCTTTTGACCACCTTGGCTGTCAAATATATGGTTTCAGATTGCATTAGTGTATGTTAAGAGTTCTAATGTAGATGTTTGGCTGTGACATAACAGAAGAAGCGCTATTGTCAGCACAATGGTGGCATACAACATGACATCTCTTTACTGCGTTTTATGTGTGTGAGAGATGTTCACTCTAGTGTTTTGTGCTAGATGCATTTGTTTGGTATCTATTTGTGAATGGTGCTGGTTGAAGAATAGTGGTTTCCAAGCATAATTGTGCCACGCTATTTGTATAAAAGACATACAATAATGTGTTCTGTTTCATGTTTGGGTTGGTGTTTCTTCATTTAGTGCTGTTGGTAGCTCTATGGTATAATAATATAAGGAGTTTATTTGCTGTGTTGAATGCATCTGATATGTTTTGTATACTAAATTCAGTTCAATGTTGGATTGCGTATATAAATGATAAAAAATGAAAAATGTTGCAATTGATGGAATCCGTACATTGGCCATATGAGATAGCGGCCATCTAACTACATCAGAACATTGAATTAAATTAGTTACTATGTCATATTTGAATTCTGATGAGATAAAAGCACATCTAATGAAGTTTTGAGGCTGCCCGATGACAATCCTTTGCTGTAGCTGTACATAATCTCAGCATCAGAGAGGTATTGAGATGAGTAAATAGTACAGAAAGCAGTGTGGTGAGGACGAAAGTTGTCAGCTACAGCAGAGCCCCAACAGTCCAGGGCAAGAAAAGGCCAAAATAAATAAAAATGGATGAACCTCAATGAATCAGAGTGGGGCGTTCACTCATAGTATGGTATGGGGACAGAGGTGAGGAAGCAGAAGCAGGAAATATGGAAGAGGTTGATGGGAGTACCTCCCGATGGACCATTTGCAAAGGGGTTCCATGATGGAATATCGTTAACATAAATATCGTCAGAAATAAATATCGTCACTAAAATATCGCTTACATTAATATCGTCATCCTATACTTAAACAAGGATTCACACAAATAACATAAATATCGACTACACTAACATCGACGACCTATCTGCTTATAGAAATATACAAAAAATATCGTCTTTTTATTACCAACTGGATATGCACTATTCTTTTATTTTACTCACTTTTTTTACTATTTTACTTTACAAAACTATTCACACATATAATTATTTAGTTTTCCTAATACTTATTGATATGAAAATATATACCCTTTTGATCAAAAATAAATTGTATTAAATAGCATAATATTTACCATGTTTAGTAATAATTTACTTTTTATTGTTAAAAAACAAATGAATATTGTAAAATATACATTAATATGTTCAATAGAATTATGTATTAATTGTTTATTGTATATTAAAAAATGTTTTTCATTGTTAAATATTTTTCTCAGATGTTAAAAAATGTAAATTTATGTTATGTACATATCGTGATAAAATCAATGACATAAAAAATATGTAATATATTAAATTTTTATAAAAAATATTAAAATTTAATATACTAATTTATGCATAATTGAAACTGTATTTATGTACAAAACTGCAATATAATTTGTTAGCAAAAATTATGTTAAATGTTTTATAAAATGTTCAAAATCTTTGCAGTGACAAATTAAACTATGAATAAAAAAAAAATTAAAAACTTTTTATTTCTTAATTTAGAAACTTGTCATATGTATGTAAAAATGTTATAAAAATGTTTTTAATTTATATTGTTGAAATGAATATTACAACATGACATATATTATTCTTATTAAAAATAGTAAATAGATAATGCTGGATAATAAACCATAATAATTAACTATTCTAACTCCAATCCTACGTAAGTCAGGGTAAATGGTGGATAGTAAACCATTATAATTAACTATTGTAACTCCAAACATAACATAAGTCAAGGAAAGTGCTGGATAGTAAACCATAATAAATTACTATTCTAACTCCAATCCAACATAAGTCAGGGAAAGTGCTGGATAGTAAACCATAATAAATTACTATTCAAACTCCAAACATAACATAACTCAGGGAAAGTGCTGGATAGTAAACCATAATAAATTACTATTCTAACTCCAATCCAACATAAGTCAGGGAAAGTGCTGGATAGTAAACCATAATAAATTACTATTCTAACTCCAAACATAACATAAGTCAGGGAGAGTGCTGGATAGTAAACCATAATAAATTACTATTCTAACTCCAATCCAACATAAGTCAGGGAAAGTACTGGATAGTAAACCATAATAAATTACTATTCTAACTCCAAACATAACATAACTCAGGGAAAGTGCTGGATAGTAAACCATAATAAATTACTATTCTAACTCCAATCCAACATAAGTCAGGGAAAGTGCTGGATAGTAAACCATAATAAATTACTATTCTAACTCCAAACATAACATAAGTCAGGGAGAGTGCTGGATAGTAAACCATAATAAATTACTATTCTAACTCCAATCCAACATAAGTCAGGGAAAGTGCTGGATAGTAAACCATAATAAATTACTATTCTAACTCCAAACATAACATAACTCAGGGAAAGTGCTGGATAGTAAACCATAATAAATTACTATTCTAACTCCAATCCAACATAAGTCAGGGAAAGTGCTGGATAGTAAACCATAATAAATTACTATTCTAACTCCAAACATAACATAAGTCAGGGAGAGTGCTGGATAGTAAACCATAATAAATTACTATTCTAACTCCAATCCAACATAAGCCAGGGAAAGTGCTGGATAGTAAACCATAATAAATTACTAGTCTAACTCCAAACATAACATAAGTCAGGGAGAGTGCTGGATAGTAAACCATAATAAATTACTATTCTAACTCCAATCCAACATAAGTCAGGGAAAGTGCTGGATAGTAAACCATAATAAATTACTATTCTAACTCCAAACATAACATAACTCAGGGAAAGTGCTGGATAGTAAACCATAACAAATTACTATTCTAACTCCAATCCAACATAAGTCAGGGAAAGTGCTGGATAGTAAACCATAATAAATTACTATTCTAACTCCAAACATAACATAACTCATGGAAAGTGCTGGATAGTAAACCATAATAAATTACTATTCTAACTCCAATCCAACATAATTCAGGGAAAGTGCTGGATAGTAAACCATAATAAATTACTATTCTAACTCCAAACATAACATAAGTCAGGGAGAGTGCTGGATAGTAAACCATAATAAATTACTATTCTAACTCCAATCCAACATAAGTCAGGGAAAGTGCTGGATAGTAAACCATAATAAATTACTATTCTAACTCCAAACATAACATAACTCAGGGAAAGTGCTGGATAGTAAACCATAACAAATTACTATTCTAACTCCAATCCAACATAAGTCAGGGAAAGTGCTGGATAGTAAACCATAATAAATTACTATTCTAACTCCAAACATAACATAACTCATGGAAAGTGCTGGATAGTAAACCATAATAAATTACTATTCTAACTCCAATCCAACATAAGTCAGGGAAAGTGCTGGATAGTAAACCATAATAAATTACTATTCTAACTCCAAACATAACATAAGTCAGGGAGAGTGCTGGATAGTAAACCATAATAAATTACTATTCTAACTCCAATCCAACATAAGTCAGGGAAAGTGCTGGATAGTAAACCATAATAAATTACTATTCTAACTCCAAACATAACATAACTCAGGGAAAGTGCTGGATAGTAAACCATAATAAATTACTATTCTAACTCCAATCCAACATAAGTCAGGGAAAGTGCTGGATAGTAAACCATAATAAATTACTATTCTAACTCCAAACATAACATAAGTCAGGGAGAGTGCTGGATAGTAAACCATAATAAATTACTATTCTAACTCCAATCCAACATAAGTCAGGGAAAGTGCTGGATAGTAAACCATAATAAATTACTATTCTAACTCCAAACATAACATAACTCAGGGAAAGTGCTGGATAGTAAACCATAACAAATTACTATTCTAACTCCAATCCAACATAAGTCAGGGAAAGTGCTGGATAGTAAACCATAATAAATTACTATTCTAACTCCAAACATAACATAACTCATGGAAAGTGCTGGATAGTAAACCATAATAAATTGCTATTCTAACTCCAATCCAACATAAGTCAGGGAAAGTGCTGGATAGTAAACCATAATAAATTACTATTCTAACTCCAAACATAACATAAGTCAGGGAGAGTGCTGGATAGTAAACCATAATAAATTACTATTCTAACTCCAATCCAACATAAGTCAGGGAAAGTGCTGGATAGTAAACCATAATAAATTACTATTCTAACTCCAAACATAACATAACTCATGGAAAGTGCTGGATAGTAAACCATAATAAATTACTATTCTAACTCCAATCCAACATAAGTCAGGGAAAGTGCTGGATAGTAAACCATAATCAATTACTATTCTAACTCCAAACATAACATAACTCAGGGAAAGTGCTGGATAGTAAACTATGATAAATTACTATTCTAACTCCAATCCAACATAAGTCAGGAAATGTGCAGGTTAGTAAACAATATACATTTTTCTATCTAAATTATTTTTTAGACCCTATTCCCCTATAATACCAAAATAACGCTTCTTCAATATTAATTTAATAATTTTTATTAATATTAAAAAATACATTTCATGTAAAATTTTAAATTTCGATGTTAAATTTTGATTTCATGATAAATTTCTAATTTATTAATATTTTATAAAAAATTTTAACACTACATTTTTAAATTACTACCCACCCTAATGCCCTATAATACCGAAAACCCGCTCCTAAAATTTTTATTTGAAATTTTAAAATTTAATTACAAATTTTATTTCGTGAACAATTCGAAATTTCAAATTAAAATTTCGATTTCTTAATTATTTTCTAATTTGTTTATATTTTATAAATTTTTTAAAAACCAAATTTTAAATTACTACCCACCCTTATCCCCTATAATACCAATAACCCGCTACTAAAATTTTAACAATTCTTTTGTAGAAAATATTTTTTAACACATATTATTACTCGTAGGAGTTCCCCTATAATACCAAAAACCCGCTCCTAAAATTTTTATTTGAAATTTTAAAATTTAATTACAAATTTAATTTCGTGAACAATTCGAAATTTCAAATTAAAATTTCGATTTCTTAATTATTTTCTAATTTGTTTATATTTTATAAATGTTTTAAAAACCAAATTTTAAATTACTACCCACCCTTATCCCCTATAATACCAATAACCCGCTACTAAAATTTTAACAATTCTTTTGTAGAAAATATTTTTTAACACATATTATTACTAGTAGGAGTTTTGTAAGTTTTTTAAAAACATAATACATATTTTTTTATAAATTTTATAACACCTTATATTTTTGTGTCGATATTATATAAAACGACATTTTGATCAACGATATTCTGTTCATCGATATTTTTTTATGACGATATTTTTGTCATTCTCACGAAACGATATTTTTTACAACGATATTTTCTATTACGATATTTTTAACAGTCGATATTCTTACCACGATATTAATGCTAGTCGATATTTTCCCGTCGATATTCTATCTTTATACCTTGCAAAGGTGTGGAAAAGTTACCTATTTGAGGTTGAATTGCTGGTGTCTGGACAGCAGGCAGGAAGATACAACAGTGCACCCAGTGATAATTTATTTTACCTGACTGGTTGACAAAACTCAGTGGTCTTGTCACAAAAACATTTTTGGTTGAGCATAATAGTACTCCAGTAGTCCTACTTTACAAACTATTGTACACAATTACAAATGTTACTCACAAAACGTTGGCCAGAGAGCTCAGCCTAGTTTTTATTACCATTACATTCATAATATATGCCTTGCAAACCCATCTCAGAAGGCTTTCACAATTAATGTTGGGTACCTTTACATACTCACTAAGAGATCTCCGGTAACCTGTGACAAAACCCTACAATTTCTTGCAAAAACCATACTACTTTTCTCGAAATGAATTTTATACTAGATTGCCAAAAGTTTTCCTATGAAAATCAAAGCCGTCAAATGCATAGTAGTGCATGCTTAATGATGCTCTCAAATACTCCTGTCTTACAACTGTGGCTATTTCACTCCATAAACTTGAATAAGAACACATTGTGTGAACAATTATTGCAGTGATGGCCGAGATAGATAAATACCGGCAGGGCGGGTGGAGGGGGCCCAGGGGTGGGGAGGATGGCCAGCGGGAAGCTCACAGGGGTAGCATGCGACAGGGGGTTTAATGCTAAAAAAAAAATTAAAACACTTACCTGGTGCTGCCTGCCGCCTCACACTCCTCTTCTTCCAGTTCCTGGCATCACGGGCTCCCCACTCAATCCCTGCGCTGCTTTCAAGTTTGAGAGCAGTGTGGGGATTGGCCTGAGTGGGCTAAATTAACGCTCGCTCAGGCACATGAAGTCTGTGCTGTTTCCCCAACCCAGCTGTCCAATACAGCCAGGTTGGAGAAACCTAAGCACATGTCAGTTTGGCCGGCCATGTCAGTTTGGCCGACCTAAGACGGCCGGCCAAACTGACATGGGCACTTAAAAGTGCACATCTAACTGTGGGGCGACGCTTCTCCGCCATTGCAGAGGAGCCGCCGCTGCATTATTGATGGCTCTTATAGAACTATTTGTTAATTGAACCCTGTGCCTGAACATAGATTTAAATCTGCTTCTAGATTCAGATCTGGATGCAGCCTCATTTTCAAGCACAGACAATCTTATGCCATGCTACAATACAATATTGAGCAGGCTTGCCTGGGGTGCTCTGTGATGTAGTGAACAGAGCGAGGACAGCACACTCATTTAAGATGGTGGCAAGATCTGAATGGGACAAATAATTTAGTTGAAAATAACCGGATTGCAAGTGGCTGTGCTCCATTTCATATGATGGCTGTCTCCATGGTAGTAGAAGCCAGTGGTTTTCTAAGAGAGATATCTTGCATAGAGACTGAAAGAAAAAAAAATATTAATTAGCACTTGAAGATTATGGAGGAAGGAATAAGGCTACTAAATGTTTCGGTAGTTAAGACACCAAAAGTTTTAAAAAAAGGCGGTAGGTAAATGTTATACAATTGAAGTGTGAATGGGGATGGGGTTTGGTGATGTTATTTGATTTAAGGAGTATTGTTTAATATTGATTTTGGAGGTCTCCTTCACTGTCAGACTAGCTGGATATTATAGAGATGTTGCCAAAAACAAATTCCTGTGCTGGCAGTGACAGTTATTTGGATGGTGATTTCCAGGTCTGAGAAATTGTGTAGAGCATATGGAAAAAAATATTAAAAAGTCCTAAGGCACTCTTCTAGCTGGTGTCGTACACATAGCAATCTCCCAAACTATTTTTGAACCCCCGATCACAGATACTATTTCCTGCTCTATGTAATACTGGACTGATTGCTTCCAGAATCTGCAAGTGATACACATTTTCCTAGTTTGTAATGAAGCATATGGTTTTAAGATGTGAATTCAAAATAATTTTTTAAAAAGTTTGAATGGATGTTACACATTGGAGGAAAAGCAACACGTAACTTTTATTTAATAAGCCAAATCCAAAACAAGCTTTATTTCAACATATTATGCCATAAAAGCAAACAAGTAAAAAACAGAATTCTTTAAAAAAGAAAGTTCATTCTGGCATCAGAGACATGGTGTTCTCAGCAGATCAAAATAGATTGATTACTAAGGCTAATACAATAAAATCTACCCTGCTTCATGAATCGATTTTTTGCTTATTCTTGGAGCGTAAAAACTATGAAACAGTATTTTACAATAAGTTAATACAGCGTAAAAAAAGATAGGTGCATTTATCTAACTAAAGTGCAAATCCTCTCAAGTGGTAAACATAGCCGGGACGTCATAGTGGAATGCAGCTTGACAGTTTATTTCGCTGACAACTTTAAAAACATAACCAACCAATCAGTATGCTCAGGCGGTTCATTTTTAGATTACAAAGGTGCATATCTATCGGGCCCCGTTACTCCTCAGTGTGGGTCTCGGTGTGCATTGCTTGGACTCAAGTCATTTTATTGTTGTTAATAGGGCAGTGGTTTTGGTTAATTTTTGTAGTGCAGCCATGGTCCTGACTCGTATTACCAACATCAGCTCCACAAATTTGGTAACAGAACAAGTATTGACTAGTCTTGAGTCTGATCTAACAATTTTGAGAGCAGTACAGCTGCTTCGAGTCTCCAGTTGCCTGCAAATAGGTTTAATCAATGTCTGACAGGGACCAACATAACCTAAGCAGGCAAACATTATATGACCAGTGGATTCTCCAGACCTGTGGCAGACGGGCCACACCACATCATCATCTGAAGCTCAGTTATGTGTGAATGTTTTCAGGGGCAATGTACCAGCCCTAAATTGAAAATACAATCTTCTGTCTAATGGTACAGTAATGGCATCCCAATATGGTTTCAGAAGGCTACTGCATTTAAAATCTAGAAACCTCCGTGTCAATGAAGAGCTAACAATAGATTTGGCCTCACTTAGTTCAACCTATTACCCATAGTGTATTTTTGATCATCTCAGCTGTTGGAGTCGGCTTGGAAAGTGTATCATCCCACAGCGTTCGCATTCGCAGACCTATACCTATTAATAGCCTTTAATATACTAAAGCCAATCAATGTTGTAGAACCTATCAGCTAGTCCAGAATAACACTAGGCAGAGTTTAGCTTTATCAGCTAAAGTATTCCTACCTAAATCAAGCATTAAGGGATAAAGTAGGGTACTAGATGGTAGATGGGCTAAACTTCTCAGAAACCTATTCCTAGATCTCGGTAAGCAGGATATGTTGGAAAAGCCCCACAGTTCTGATTCATATAGGGCTGAGCTCACTGCCTTGACATTATACATCTGTAACACTGTGGAAATAGGTTTACTTAAGGAACTACCGTGTTACTTTGTTGTGACACTAATGATCTGCCTGTGCTTAAGGGCTAGTAGATCTACCTGGGGTTTCCATGAAAGAGTCAAGAATTGAGTAACACCTAGATAGTTAAAACATCTGCCCTCTCAAGTTGCATATCCCCCCACTCTATTCTACTCTTGAATTGTATATTTTTTAAGGGACATACACTTTGACTTAGCGGAATTGATCTCTAGTCCATGTTCACTATTGAATTCCTCCAAATGGGATAATACAAGTTGTAACCCTCTAGGTGTCTTACAGGCACATGCATCAAAGCTTTTTGCGATCGCAAACGGAGCGAATCGCAAAAATCGGCCGTTTGCGATCGCAAAAACAGCTTTTGCGATGCATGAAACAACTTGCCACTCGCAATTTAAGAAATCGCAATTTTTTTTGTGATTTCCTAAATTACGATTGCATTTAAGGAATCGCAAATTGCGATTCCTTAACTGCAATGCAAGATGCCTTTAAAAATAGCGATTTCGCTATTTGGCCCCGCTATTTACCGTGGAATCATAGCACATGGTAAATAGCGAAAACTGTGAAAAATGCACTAAAGTGCATTTTTCAAAGTCATAGGTTACACACACACATGTCCTTTGGACATGTGTGTGCGCAACATTTGTGCACAGATCGATTTCAGGGGTGCAACGGGGTGTCGTCTTGACACCCTTGCACCCTTGAAAATGCATTCTCAATTTGCGATTCTCTAATTGAGAATCGCAAATTGAGAATGTCTTCCCATTGATTCCTATGGGCCTCTTGGCCCATAGGAATGAATGGGGAGGTATTCCTTAATTGCGACTCGCAATTTGGAAGTCGCAATTAAGGAATGTTTAGAAATCGCTATTTTTCCAGCTATTTCTACATGCATAGGCTTTTGCGATTCCTTAATTGCGATTCCTTAAAAATCGCAATTAAGGAATCGCAACAGCCAATATTGATGCATGTGCCTGCTAGAGATCAACAAAGTGTCATCAGTGAATAGCAATATAGGTGCTTTTATTCCACCGAGACTGGGAGTGTCAGTTGGGAAGCTAGAAAGAAAATGAACAATATCATTGAGAAATAAGGAAAACGGGGTGGGAGCCAAAACACAGCCTCGGCAAACACCTTTGTTGATGGAAAATTGATTGGTTAGATAGCCTTGGCTACCTCATTGAACCTGAGCATAGTTTCCCTCATGCATGCAAAATCATAGGGCCTGGAGGGCCATGGGCATGCCCATGTCACTGAGGACCTGCCATAACTTATTGCATGGAACCAGATCAAAAGCCAATTTGAGTTCGACGAAGGCAACATGCATGCTGACCTTCCTCCATTCTAAAAAGAGAAAGCAGAAAGCCTGGTCCACTGGGGATACTTTTTTATGGAAGCCAGGCTGAAAAGATGATATGACACATTATCAATGACCCATTCCTGACTGATTGGCCAGTAGTTGCACTGGAAGGATATGTCACCTTTTTATACAAAGGAGTAACTTGTCTCCCCTCCAGGAGTCCGAGTTTGGGGCTCCATGTACACAATTGTTTGACAGGGTAGGGATATACCTGGACCATTTGGCTCTATCCTGCAGAAATATGTCTGCTGGTATGCCATCTGGTTCTGGGGTTCTACCTCTGACAACTGTCTCCAGAGGAAGGGAGACATCAACTAAGTCAAATGAAAAATTAGATGAAACAATGGAGTCATCTATGCATGGAGCACTTGGCTCTTCACCCGCTTTAGTGAAGGGAGGACTTGCTGAATAAAGATTAGAAAAGTGGTCCGCCCAACAGAGGGGGAATGTTGTAATGTGGAATTGGGGCTCAGACATCCCTTCCCCATTTGATGGGCCCAGAATCTAGTACAATGCTTAGTGGTATAGGCCAATTTCAGGTCCTGCCACCAACCCTCATTCCATTCCCTTTTAGCCCAGATCTGTGCCAATTTGTAGGACTACCCTGCCAAGTGAATTCCCAATTCCCTCTGGGTGGCTCCATACATTTAGTCACATGGGTTGCTCTTTTGATAATACCCGATTTTGGGGCTCCGGAGATCTTGATTACTTATTCAGGGGGTGTTGGTCGAGTGTGTGTATACAGATCATGCTTTTTTCTACATGATTGTTTTTGCTTATGTTAGATTGATTAACCAGTGCCTTCAGAGCCCACCGCACTTTTAAGCTTTCTTATTTGCTGCTGTGTCACCTGAGGAGATTGGCAGATAAATTCTTGTTGGGTCAGACTCTCCATTTGCCTCAGGAAATGGTGTCTGTGTCTACCCGGCCAAACAGAGGAAATTATTGCTTCAGGGGATGGGGTAAGAATGAGGAACCAGTTTTTGCATGGTCAAAACGCTACCTGGTTCTGTAATAGAATGAACTGGAGCCAAAGGTAATTTATAACTGTGTCTTTTTTAGGGTGCCCTTTAAAAAATTTCAAACATTTTGGGGTGTCTTTCTTACCCTAGGTAATGTTCTAGCTGTCGCTTCGAGGTCCTGAGTACATTTTTCCTGGGTAGAGCTTCCTTGGTGTCAGGGGTCTTGGCAGACACTTTGTTTTTTGTGTTTCCTCTTGGTTCTACCTGGGTAGATGTGTCAGTGCTAATAAGAAACTTGACCTCTTCTTTTAGGAAGTCAATCTCTTTGAGTGTACAATTATCAGGCTCTTTGGGTGTTGTGTCCTCTGCCAAGTCAGATACCTTCGGATTGGCCATGTTTAAGCACTATACGAGAAAAAACATCATTAGGGAGCACCCAGCCACCAATTGTTTCAGAACGTGGGGGACAGCATCTGATTAGTGATTGCAGGGAAAGTATTTTAAATAGACAAGTTGCACTTAGAGCCTCAGTCACTATCAATGCAACATTAAAGCCACCAAATAAAAATTATAAAATCACTTAATGCTCCAGTCCAACATTAAACTGGCCCGTGTGCCTCTAATTTCTAATTAAGAATGGTATGGAGCTTATTGTACATTAGACAGATACCTCAAAATTCCAAGTCCAGATGAACCAGTCAAGAGAGTGGACCCAGCCCAGCCTCTTCTGGGCTCTGACAGGCGCGGATGGGCTTGTCATTTGCCCGGGCTTCGCCTAGGTGCGCCCATGCGTGTCCTGTGCGGCAGTAATTTCAAAGGTCTTTAGAGCGTGCTGGCTGTAGGCCCTGCCCCTTGGAGCAGGAGACTGCAGCTGTACTATGGTGGTGTGTTGGAATTTGGGGGAATGATTCCCTCGTGTCGTGGGAGTCATTCAGGGCAAAACGCCCCACACAAGGTAGCAATATGATCCACGCTGCAGGATTGTCAAAGCTTTTTTGAGTGTGATGGGTGTAGGCCCATCCCCTGGAGCAGGAGACTGCAGCCATGCCTCCTGGAACATTGGAAGATGGGGAAACCAGTCCCCTGGAGCCTTGGGAGCAGGGCAGTATACACCTACAAAAGGGAGCAATAAACCCACTATGAATATCTTTTGCCTGACAATCTGAAGTCTGGTTTACTCAGGCTCTGTCAGTTTGATTTCTCACACAGAGTGAGAAGGGCCTAACCAAGCTGATTTAAACCATGGTACTAAATCTGGCAGAGGGTGCTTTTACTTTCTAAAGGTAGAAGAAAATGAAATTGCCTTGTGCCACCCACCATTAAAGGATGAGGTCAACCTGTCTCAAACTAAATTCAGGAAAAAATGAGGTTATCCTCTTTGGCAATGATACCTCCTTTTGGTCTCCCGGCTGATGGCCTCAAGAACTGGGTAATCTGCCAGAACCAGTAATGAAAGTAGAAGTTCTGGGATTGCAAGTGGATAACAAATTGATATATGGCGACCAGGTTAAGGCCATCATCTCCTCTTCCGTAGCTTTCTGAGACTTTACGGAAAACAATCATGACAGCTCTAGTCATCTCCAAACTGGATTACTGTAATGGCCTATATCCGAGCATCCAACAGCAATTCCTGTCTAAACTTCAGGTCCTCCAGAATACAGCAGCACATCTGCTCTTGGCATCCCTAAATTTCAATCAGTCAGACAATCGCTTCACAAGCTCCACTGGTTTCCAGTAAGCCATGGAATTACTTTCAAGTCACTATATATTGCCCATAAGGCACTCCATGGTACAGACCTGAAACACCTTCAACAGAGATCCGCCTAGTATTGCCCAACCAGACAATATCACCCACTTACCGCCAATAATGTCATGGTTCCCAATTTTAGGCTTGCTTCTTGGGGCGGAAGAAGCTTCACTCGGAATGCAACTAAATTCTGGAATGCCCTTCTGGCAAACATTAAATCAATCTCAGACCTCTTGCCTTTCAGAAAAGCTCTGAAAACATGGCTCTTTAACCATCCAACATCTCTGCGGTTTCGGACCCGACTTACCTCGGGTCGGTAGTCTGAAACTGCGATTATGATGCGACCGCACATGGTGCAGACGCAAACTCCCATTTCCCTATGGGAACTTGTGCGGTGGTTGGAAACCGGCCGCAGCACAAGCTCCCATAGAGAAATGGGAGTTACTGTAAATCCCTGCACCGTGTGGCAGGCACCTCACAGTGCATGCCACATGGTGCAGGGATTTACAAGGAGCACCATAGGTGCCCCTATGCCGACAAACATAGGCCGCAGAGAAAAGGGGGCCCTGCTAGAGACCCAAAAGTTGCTTTTGACAGGATTTCCATGTCACAAAGCCCGACATGAAAAGCCTGTCGGAAACCAACATCATAATCCTGACAGCAGAAACACTGTCCCTCAGGGATTATGATCAAAGGCGGTCTCAATAACTTCGAATCAAAGTCAAGACATCTCGGAGTATACGAGAGCTATACAAATCCATTTTAATATAACATAACATAACATTAAGGTCTTTAACCCCAATTTGCAGAGCAGGTGTTTCCCTTAGGCTAAGGCTTGTGCATTCATCTAGGTAACATAAAATGAAAGGAAGGGTTTATTTTCTGTACATCTCATAAAGGCATTCCATTGAAATTTAGGATACAAAGATTTTTGTTAGAGTTCTGCCCACTGGAACTGGTAAAAGGTTCTCCTGTGTATTCAAAAGAGATATAGTTGAATTGATCTGTGGCAGAAAGGTCTTAGAAACTATTTGATAGTTCATCAAAGATAAGTGGCAATAGATCTGCTGGCACTTGATGCTAAGATAGTATTTAATTGGGTTTAGTAGTTGTTCTTAGAACAAATGTACACATGTTTAGTTTTGCCCTTCTAGCCTTTGCATGGGCAGGGCCTGCTATGCTAATTGAAAAGCTGTTGTCTTAGTTAATGCCATTGCACCTCATAGGTTACCTCTAGGTGGAGGAACTAGGGGAGATTGCCAGTTTTCTCAGCTACTTTTTGTGCATCCTGTCACAAACATTTATGTTGTTTCTTCATCACATACGATCACTTTATTTATGGGTGCCATCCTCTTATACTTTATGTGTAGTTAATTCACCTTTTCTTGTACTCTGTATTCTTTGTTTTTTAACTGTCCTAAATTACTGCCATTTGGATTTATAAACAATGACAGACTGCCAAGCAGCTTTACCTGTGTGTGCATTTTTTGCTTAACCTGGTAACTATTTTGGAGAAATATTAGACAGATTTAACCTTAATATAAGTATTTGGTACATTAGGTACAAACTATACAAGTGGTGCAAAAATCAATGCAAGGTCTGAGAAACAGTCATACAGAATTGCAGGAGAGCTGAAATGTGAATTCAGCTTATATTTGACATACAAATATGAAGAGGGTCATCTATAGGTGAATGGTAAGGATGCATCTGCTAACTTAGCCTCAACTTGCTGTGTGAGAAATTAAGTGAGTCATTGTGAACAAGGTATCTAATCTTGTGGGGTTCTGATTGCTTCTGGCACCCAGCCTTAACCAAAGATGGATTTTGAAACTCAAGAAAAATGTTGAATTCTGAAAGTAAACTGTGAAAAGAGAAAAAGGCTCTAAAGTGTGGTCAGTGATGAAACACAGTTGACAGCTACACATTAAAAGTTTGTCCTGCTGTGAGTTTTTGCAGTCTTTCTGAGATTTAGCAGAACTAAGAAATAAGTGTGTATGACCTTGTAGAACACTTCTCGGCTAGAGGTTCGAGATTTTAACTAGTTGAGGTTTTTGATTTCTTTAAATTTCAAACAGAAGGTTATAGAGTTCAGGCTTAGGGGCCGATTACGATTTAGTTCGGAAGGGCTACAATGGGATTCGGGCTTGCCAAATCTGATTCAGAAGCCTTGTTTCCGACCAAATCGTTCCCAGTTCCGAACGACCGATTACAATGCCTGGAAACCGTAAGGGCTGTCCGAATCAGATCTGAAAGGCATTTGGACAGATCGAGCCTTTCTGGAGCCGATTCGTTGAGCTCTATGGACTTGGCTTCCGAGCAAGTGATTACGATGATCGATTCAGACAGCCTTTCCGATTTGGTTTGCCCGGAACAAACAGCTATTGGTCTTTGGGATCTTGTAGCAGGCCCCCTTCACCCGGGGCACTCCAAACCGGGCCTGTTGGGGTACCCATGGGTCCCCTCTTCCCAACCATGCACAGTGTGGTGGGCACCATGGGGTGCCCGCCACAGGGTGCATGTTTTTCCCTAGCCACTCCTTTCTTCAATAGGAGCCTGTGTTCATGTTTGGAACACAGGCTCCCATTGAAGTAAATGGGAGTCCGACCGAATCGTATCTGGGTGCATACGGATGCATCCAAATCACTAGGTCGGACTCCCTGGAACCGGGTTATACAGAAAGCATTCTGGAACCGATTCAGTCGGTATGCTTTTCGAACGAGATCGTAATCGGGCCCCTTAGTAAATACCTAGGTCCAAGGCTATCAAGTCCCATAGAATCAATTTCATTTTGAAGTTTCCCTGCATTTTTGTACATATGTTTTATCTCTTTTTTAAACCCAATTACTTCTGATGCCCTAAATGTTTGCCTTTTTGGTGTCATTGTAATCATTAAATTGAATTTTTTCTTTTCCAAAACTGGTTTTGGGATTTTAGCTGATTTATTTTTTGATTTAATGTTGCTTATGACACTGTTGGGGAAATAACATACATATTTACCCAAGGAAGGCTTTCCTCACTGAATCCAATGTTTGCTTCTACCCAGTAAATTGTTGTAACTGTCTTGGTTCTCACCCACAGCTCACATCAAGGCTGAGGCTTCTCTCCCACATAGTTTTACAGTCTTTACATAATTAACCTCCACCTATTTTTGACTATGGTTCAGAGAACCTCAACATATAAAAATCTTCAACGTTGTCCTGGTTTATTCATCATCTATTAAGTTAAATGCTGCTTGCAGTTCCCTTTTTTTGTTATGTTTCTCTAATAGCATATATTTTTATTTGACTATTTAAACAAGGTGCTTACCACTTTTATATCGGATGCAGATGTCACAGAATGTTATGAAAGTTCCACAGCCCCTTCCTCGAGATTTGGTGCTACCCAGCTTGCAATTGGATTAAATGGCTACCCAACTAAGGGTAATGATTGATCACCAGTACTCAAAGTTGTAAAGCACTTAACTGAAATTTCAAATTGGCAGTTTACACCATACAGCTTTCTGTGTATTTCTGACCCATCGTCTAGTGTCCTACGTTGCAGTCCTCACTCTTTCTCATGGAGGTTATTTTACCCTTATTCACATAACTGCATTCAAGAGATGTGATCATATTTTGGCCTTTTTCAGGCTCCTATGTCACTTTTTTCTCTACTCCGCCCATTCAACAGACACAGCCATATATGCATAGATAATTAGGAGCAAACTTTGAGTTAAATAAGGGCTTCTTCTCAATGTAAAAGGTAGTAATGGCTTAATATCTGGGATAAATGGATTACTTTAACTTCCTTTAACCCTCTGTCATAAAAATTCAAATCAACTTGGCAACCCCGCCCTGAAATTTCAATGGAGGATGGTACATAGGAAACAACCTTGCACACAATAGCTCATTTCTACTTTAAAGTGCAGGATGCAGAGTATTCTTTTAAAATCCTGCAAAGAAGATAAATACCAAAGTCTGTAAAGGATATACTGATGAACGTCTCTGATCACTGGAGACAATGATAGAGTTGAGGTACCTTTCTACCAATTTGATAAACATGCCTTTTTACCCAAAAATGTAAAAAATAACACGAGCTGAAACAAAAAGATCGCAGAGGAGTTCTCTTCTCTTTGTATAAAGCTATTTTTGCAGACTGTTCTGGCTTAAACATCTGATGACCCAGAATCCTCTTTGAGAGCTGTAATTATACTGATCACTGCCAGACCAACCGCAGCTGCCAAAGACAAACTCCCTCACATTCCAGTGCATCAGGTGATGGCCCGGGTTTGTTAGATGATTGTCTATTATGAAAAGGCTCACCTTTTTCATGAGAAAGAATGATTCAGGATTTGAAAGGCCATGGCACATGCATGAGTGGAAAATACACTCTCCTACTATGTTTTTGAGTTAACCTGTATCTAAACCCAAGATACTTTCTAGCTGTTGCTCCATAATCAGCTGTCTTCTTATTACACATATCCTGTGGGAACCTAGCCAGATTGTCTCTCAAGTGTACGTTTCCATTATAAATGTACTGGACCCGAAGCCTCTTCAACATTTCCCTGTGATATATAGATAGATTTATTGACATGCTTATGATATCTACTAAGTGGTGTAAACTTCCTTTTAATCTGACTATATTCAAATTTGTTTGAAAAAATAATTAATTTAGTTGATATGATATCATCTATCATATAATTCCCAAAGATAGGGCCTCATTACGATGGCGGAGGGACCGCCACCTACAGGCTGTTGGTGGCGGTCCCTCCGCCATCGCAATACGATTCTCCCACCACCCTATTATGATGGCGGGGGGAAGCATGGGGAAGCGTGGCAGTCAGAAAGACCCACCGACCGGATCAAATCCGACCACCCGTCGGACCAAATGTACAGCCCTGAATTGCCAGGCACCACCGTAGGGATTATGATATCCCTTTCCTCCGGTCATACTTCGGTGGTCAACCACCGTAAAACAGCTGGCGGAAACAGATTTGAGGTCCTGTAGCGGGCCCCCCTTATTCCCAGGTGCAGGGACATGTACCCTGGGAGACACCTATGGGGGCACGTAGTGCAGGGATGTGTCTTCACCCTGTATTTTGTATTGCGGCAGGGACTGCTGACCGCATCGCCGCCACAATGCAAAATATAGGTGATCCAACCGCTGTGGTGGTGGTGGTGGTCGCATCGTAATTCGGATTGTGGGGAGGCCGCCTTATTGGCAGCCGGTCCCGAAGCCGAAATTATGGCGGGCAGACTGAAGTCCGCCCAACATTATAATGAGGCCCATAATGCTTAG
Source organism: Triturus cristatus (assembly GCF_964204655.1). Classification (NCBI taxonomy): domain Eukaryota; kingdom Metazoa; phylum Chordata; class Amphibia; order Caudata; family Salamandridae; genus Triturus; species Triturus cristatus. Next base: position 943,017,817 of record NC_140593.1, read on the forward strand.
GTCTAGCTTCATACCATAGATAATCTGTTTGTACTGTATATTTTAAAACACCATATCTTAAATAGATTTTTATTCTCACTCTGCTGAATTGAAAGCCTGCATTTCATTAAAAAGAATATTTTGATAATAGAATTGAATGACACATGCTGTCTCTTAATTTGGTTTTATTTCACTTTTTTCCAGTAGGCAATGTATCCAGAAACTGCACTAGCCAAGGCTGGACTGAGATGTTTCCTTCACCCTATGCCGCAGCTTGTGGTTATGATACAAATAGCACTGTAATTGGGGAGGTGTGTATGTTTTTTGCATGATATTAACTCCTTATATGAAATAGTGTAGCTAATGATGGTTGTAATATATGTAAAGTATGTATTGATGAAACTGTGCAGCTTTATTTTTACTCATTTATTGAAATTGTGGCCATATTTGAGCAAATATGGGGGCAAATGGCAGGTTAAATAGTCAACAAAAGTTTAAAATTGATTTATTTTGCACTTCTTTAAGAGTTGTGAATGATATCTCATTTTACATATCTTTGTATTTTGTTTTTGAATAGAACTATGTGATAGAGTTATGAATTTGGTTAACCACTAAAAACTATCCACTCTAAATATAGAAAATCAATAGTAAATATAACTCTTGCAGTTCAAACAAATATTTGAAGACTTATCTCAAAGAGTTAGTCTTTCAGAATCCAGGAATGTGGCTATCAATAGTGCAGCAGGTGTGGTGCACCCTGCCCATGGGTCTGAGCAACCAAATGTAGCTTGTGTTCTACTACCAAGCCTGTGCATAGAGGCCCATTGTCCTTGCTTGTATAATGCCTACGGCCTGCCTGCTATGCCACTGACAAAACTTTCTAGTCCTAAAATTGAATTGATACCTCCTAAACTTTAAAAAAAAGAATCAGCCATGCATGTTTATCAATGTGCCTAGAAACTATAAACTCATTCTGTTTTCATGGCGAGGGTTCCCAACTTCTTAACAAGCATTTGCAATGCAATAGGTCTCGCAAATGCGAGATTTTGAGCTATTGGCCTTGTAAATGGCAATACCTTTTAAACTAATAAAATACATTGTCATTTACAATACCAATAGTTCAAAGTTTGGCAAAAGCAAGACCTATTGTATTGCAGAGCGCGGTGTCCCTGAAGTGGGTGCCGCGCTCATCATTGAAGTAAAAAAAAAGAAATTAAACAAAGCGGTGTCCCTGAAGCGGGCGCCACGCTCACCAGTAAAGTTTTTTTTTAAAAAGTATTTGAAACAGGGAGCGGTGTCCCTGAAGCTAGGTGTTATGGAATGTATGTATGTGGTGTGTAGAGGAATTGTGTGTTGGCCTGGATTAGTTAGTTGTCTAACTGTGTGACATGGAATTGTGTTGTGTGGCTTGGATTCGTGTTGTGGAATTATGTGGCATGGTGTGCCGTGGAATTATATGCATAGTAAATATGTGGTGTTGAGTATACTGGAATTATGTGGAGTGGGATTGTGTGTTATGGAGTGTAATTATGTGGAATGGTAATTTTGTGATGTGGAGAGGTATGTTCTGGACTTTAATTATATTGTGTGCTGTTGAATTTTTTGTGGCGTGATGTGAAATTGTGTGATGTGGATTAGTTGTATGTGTAATTGTGTTGTTGAGTTGTATTATGTGGTTTGGTGTTGAATCATGTGGTGTGGATTGCAAATGTGTGGAGTTGAATTGTGTGGTGTGGAACTGTGTGGATAGGTTTACCTGTTTGGTGAGGAAAAGAAGAAATAGGTTGGAGATGAGCTTCAGATCCATGTGTTTGGGTGTAAACAAAAAAGAAAGAGTTAGAGCTATTGGAGTTGTAAATGTATTTTCCCTATATGTTATGGATTGGAGTGGATGTATGTGGTGTGTAGTGGAATTTTGTGGGTTGTATTGGAATTGTGGCATTGTGTGGCATGAAATTGTCTGTCATAGAGTGGATTCGTGTAGTGGAATTATGTGGCATGATGTGCAGTTGTATTATGTGAATAGCATGTGTTTTTGAGTGTATTGGAATTATGTGAAGTGGGATTGTGTGTGATTATGGTGAATGGGATTTTGTGTTGTGGAGTTTTATATAGCGGAGTTTAATTCTGTGGTGTGCTGTTGAATTTTATGGTATGATTTTGAATTGTGTGTTGTAAATTGGCTATATGCGATGTGTAGTGGAATTGTGTTGTGGGGTGGAATAATGTTTGCTTTTTGTAATTTGTGGTGTTGAATGGATTTGTGTGGAGTTGAATAGGGTGTCATGGAACACTGAGGTATAGTGTGAAATTGTGTTGAGTGGAATTATGTGGCATGGTGGAGTGTTTTTATGTAGATTGTTATGTGGTATAGAGTGTAATAATGTGGGGTGTATTTATGTGGTATTGAGTAGTGTGTAATTAGGTGGAGGTGAATTATGTGGTGCCGAGTGGTATTATATGGATTGTAAATATGTTGTGTGGTGTGATTGTATGGATTGGCATTGTATTGAGTGGTATTGCGTAGAGTGGCATTGCAGAGAGTAGAGTGGTTTGGCGTGTAGTTGTGTAGCATTGTGTAGAGTGCAGTTGGTTTGAGTGGTGTTGCATAGAGGAGTGGGGTTGCGTGGAGTGGTGTTGTGTGGAGTGTCATTGCAAGAAGTGGCATTGCATGGGTGGCGCTGCATTGATTAGCGCTGCACGGAGTGGTGTGGTGTAGAGTGGAGCGCAGTTGGGTGGAATGCAGTTGTGTGGAGTGGGGCCGCATTGCATAGAGTGCAGTTGCGCGGAGTGGCGTTGTGTGAAGTAGCATAGGGTGGCACTGCGTGGAATGGTGTAGAGCAGAGTGGTGTTGCATGTAGTGGTATTGCATTGAGTGGTGTTGCGTGTAGTGGCTTTGCATTGAGCTGAGTGGTGTTGCGTGTAGTGGCATTGCATTGAGCTGAGTGGTGTTGCGTGTAGTGGCATTGCATTGAGCTGAGTGGCGTGGAGTGCAGTTGTGTAGATTGGAGTGCAGTTTTGTGGAGTGCGGTGGTGTGAAGTGCAGTGCCATGAAGTGCAGTGGAGTGAAGTGCAGTGGCGTGGAGTTAAGTGCAGTGGCATGGAGTGAAGTGCAGTGGATTGTAGTGGAGTAAAGCAGATTGGAGTAAAGCAGAGTGGACTGGAGTAAGGCAGGGTGGACCGGAGTAAGGCAGAGTGGAGTGGAGTAAAGCAGAGTGGAGTGGAGTAAATCAGAGTGAAGTGCAGTGGAGTGGAGTAAAGCAAAGCAGAGTGGAGTGGAGTAAAGCAAAGCAGAGTGGAATAAAGCAAAACGGAGTGGAGTAAAGCAAAGCAGAGTAGGGCAAAGCAGAGTAGAGTAAAGCAGAGTGGACCAAAGCAGAGTGGACCAAAGCAGAGTGGACTGAAGCAGAGTGGACCATAGTAAACAGAGTGGACTGGAGTAAAGCAGAGTGGACCGGAGTAAAGCTGTGGCATGAAGTAACGCAGAGTGGAGTAAAACAGAGTGGCGTGGAGTAAAACAGTGTACCAGAGTAGAGCGGAGGGGAGTAAAGTAGGGTGCCATGGAGTAAAGCAGAGGAGTCAAGCAGAGTGCAGGGCTGTAAAGTAGAGTGTAGGGGTGTAAAGCAGAGTGGAGTAAAGCAGAGCTGCATTGAGTGGAGGGGAGTAAAGCAGAGTGGCATGGAGTAAAGTAGAGGGTAGCGTGGCATAAAGCAGTGTGGAGTAAATCAGAGTATAGGGGTAAAGCAGAGTGTAGGGGAGTAAAGCAGAGTGTAAGGGAGTAAATAAGAGTTACATTGAGAGGAGTGGTGTAGAGTAAAGCGGAGTGGCATGGAGTAAAGCAGAGTGGAGTAAAGCAGAATGGCGAGGAGTACAGCAGGGTGGCGTGGAGTACAGCAGAGTGGAGTACAGTGAGGTGGAGTACAGCAGAATGGCGTGGAGTGGAGTAAAGCAGAGTGGCACTGAGCAGAATGGAGTTGAGTGGAGAAAAGCAGAGTGGCGTTGAGTAAAGCAGAGTGGAGTAGAGTAAAGCAGAGTGGCATTGAGTGGAGTGAGGTAAAGCAGAGTGGCATTGTGCTGAATTGAGTGTAGTAAAGCAGAGTGGTGTTGAGCTGAATTGAGTGTAGTAAAGCAGAGTGGCGTTGAGATGAATTGAGTGTAGTAAAGCAGAGTGGCGTTGAGCTGGATGGAGTGTAGTAAAGCAGAGTGGCGTTGAGCTAGGTGGAGTGCAGTTAAGCAGAGTGGCGTTGAGTGGAGTAAAGCAGAGTGATGTTGAGCGGTGTGGAGTAGAATGGAGTAAAGCAGAGTTGAGTAAAGCAGAATTGAGTAAAGCAGAGTGGAATAAAGCAGAGTGGAATAAAACAGAGTGGAGTAAAGCAGAGTGACGTGGAGTAAAGCAGAGTGATGTGGAGTAAAGCAGAGTGGTGGGGAGTGGAGTAAAGCAGAGTGGAATGGAGTAAAGCAGAGTGCATTGAGTAGAGCTGAATAAAGCGAAGTGGAGTAAAGCAGAGTGGCATGAGTCGAGTAAAGCAGAGTGGTGGAGAGTGGAATAAAGCAAAGGTGGGAAGTGGAGCAAAGCAGAGTGGCGGGGAGTGGAGTAAAGTGGAGTGTAGTTGAGTGGAGTAAAGCAGAGTGTAGTTGAGTACAACTGAGTGGTGGGGAGGGGAGTAAAGCATGCACAAAAATTATAATATGAATATTTCATTTTTCCTTAATTTAAAACTTTTAATCAGCCCAAACAACACTAATCTAATCTGCAATCTACACCCAATAACTAAGCTTCTTGAAAAATAAGTTCCACTGCTGTGGAAGTTGTCAACAAAAGAGAGATATGACAGTTTTAGCAGTGATAATCTTAAACTATGCTAATGCCGTCTTTTATATAGCGTATCTATCACCTGTTTAACAATCTGTAAAGTATACAATGTTCTTTCCGGACGGCAGACTCCTTGTCGCATCCTTCTCGCTTTGAATAAATGTAAGGTGCAAGCACATTACAAAGTGATTGCGTGCTAAAAATAGTCTAAAGGTTTTAACATATAGAATTGACTCCATAAGCTCCTTTAGAAAGTTTGTAATTGCCGAAGAGTTAAATTAGCAAAGGAGGAAGCTTCTACTGGTGGGAGACGGAAGAATCCTTTGTAGCTGTGCTCTGCTGAAAAAATGTTATCATCCTTTTAACCAGCACATGTTTTTGATTGCCACATTTGTGTGTAAAGGTTCCCTACCGCAAACACATGCCAGGGGACGGTGGAAGGGGGTAAGGGGGCTGGCCCTAACCAGTAGTATAACAAGGACAATGCTCTGGGTGCTGTATGTTTCACACGCGGTGATTAACAAATGACGTGCACTAAGCGCTACATTTCTCACACAAGTAGACTGCTGTGGGCGCTTGATGTTTAACTCTACATAATACGATGAGCAGTACCAAAGCATATAAATATTGGCATTTTTTTACAGATGCACTGCATGTGGCGTGGTTTACACACGCTGTGCACCAAGCACTGCATGTTTGACACGTTGTTCTGTGCGCTATATGTTTACCACTAAGTAAAAGCAAGCAGTACTAAATCATATAAAATAGCTGTGCTAATGTACTTGATAGAACACAAAATTGTAGTTAAACTCTGAGCAATGTTGGCTTCAACTAGTTACAACTAAGTCTAAACAAATAAAATAAGCAGGAGGGAATGCGACAATCCTAAGAAGCAAGACCGCGCCCTGGAATTCCAGGTTAGAACAAGCAGCTATTTAAGGAAATTACAAACATGCAAGTTTTTAATAATAAATGTATTACATTTCGATGACATGTGCAGTGCAAAGACTCAATAAACAAGCATTGCGCATAGCCAATAGGTCTCGCCTTTGGGACCTTATAAGTATTTAGCCAGAGCTATTGGCAATGTTTCTTTAAAAATACCAATAATTAGTAAATAAAACCATTTGCAGCTTTTTCTCTGCTAATAGATAAAGAGCAAGCATTTAGTGACTGTGTTAAACACGTAAGTATTTAAAATACATTTTTACAGAGAGAGAAGGGTTTAGTAAGGGAATAAAAATGGTAGGAGTTTATGAAAACAGCAAATAGCGTGAACTCAACCGAAGGTTTTGGAGCGCTTTACATGAGCACTAGTTATGTTACACAAGGACAATTTAATGAGCCTGTGCGTGTCAAAAGGATTCTGGGAAAGGTTGCGTGCAGTGGCCACATACCCGCTGTCAGCAGATAACTGGACCTGTCACAGTTCAGCATGTTACCATAGCGCCTCGCTGTCAGGCTGCGAGGCGCGGGGAGTAGGTGGTAGAATATGTTATCATATTTATGTAGTGCGCCTTATGACCCCATAAGCTGCTTCGTAGCATGAGAAGCAGGTCTTCTGCGGAATCCAGAGTGATGGTGCTCTGTCTGCTGTAGTCTGTGGTTCTTTTACAAACAGTTTCCTCCGTTGCTCGTAAAGCGCTCCGATGCCTCGTTGGGCATGGTTTGTGCTAAATAAAAGTACACAAAACAAACGTAAATATTGGCGCACCTTGTGCCACAATGAAACCAGTGAGGAGTTGGGGCATAGGAGTCCAGGGTGTCACAGAGTGAGCCGAACAAAGGGGCTCGTATCCTGAATAATGACAATGTAACTTCATCCACAGAGTCAGGGAATAAATAGAGTTAGGGCACATCGTATTGTATTATTTAATTTTTAACATCAGTCTCTGTGTTTAACCATATTATTTCCACTCATGTCTGCTGATTTATCCTTCTTCATTAGGTTAAAAAATATATAAATTATGAATTTGAACAATTATTTGACTGATAAATGCACATTCGCGCTTCGGTGCCGGTTAGGATTTAATAATATAAACAGCTGCATGTAAAAAAAAGACAGTCACCTGAGAAGATTGGCATGGCGGTACAAACACGAGCAGATTGGCAGCTATATAGGGACCGCGCACCCCTTATTACTGTAACACCCCGTGGTACCAGTCCTGTCAGCTACTGGTCAGGCAGCTGTGACATGAAGAATCACTGGGAGTATCCCGAACGCTAGTAAGTACGAAGGTGGAGGGAGGGGCGGAGGCAGGGAGCAAGCAAGAGGAAAGACAGATGGTGCTGAAGGCTGGCGGTTTGTGCTTGCACGCTCGCGTGACCGCAAGCTTGTCGCCAGCCAGCAGCACTTTGAAAACTCACCTACTAAAGTCTCTCCGGGCAGCGCATGCGCGCTGACTAAGTGAGACCAAACCAGCCTGTCGTGGTTTCTGGTGTAGCAGCAGCAGCTGCGTTTTGTTTTAAAAGGAGGATGTTTTTATTTTTGTTAGAGACGATGGTTTCTCAAGATCTGCAATCAAGCAACTCCAGGAGGGGGTGGGGTGAAGAGGGAACAGAAGAAGCCTTTGCTTTGCACGTTATACCACTATTTCTAGTAAATCCGTCCTTTTAAAAAATGCTAAAAGCACAGCTTTAATGCATTGTTCCTGGGAAACAGCCGAAGCAGCACTTAAAGTAAGGCACTAGTTCAGATCAAAAACATTTATTTAAACTATGGGTACTAATGGCTGGCTTCAACTTGTTACAGCTAAGTTTACACAAATGAAATCAGCTGGAGGGAAGGCACGGTGATTAAAAGAGGCGAGACGGCTCCCCGGAATTCCAGGTCAGAATGAGCAGCTCTTAAAGGGAGTTAGAAAGATACAAGAGTTTCAAACTGTACATGATGAAGATTACCACAGAAATCGCACACAAATGCGTAGAAGGGGAGAGGAGTGGGGAGAATGAAAAAGTACCCTTGTCCATGTTGTCAGACGGGCTGGCTGCTTGCAAGAGGTTCTATGCACGGTACGCCCTCACCTAGCATGTCGCCTGCTGTGAATGCCCCCAGAGCTGTTATGCTCCAAGTTGCTGCCCCTGCTTTGGACTCAGCTGCATTTCGATCCTGATGCTAAATTAGCCTGACAAATGTTTGTGATGAAGGGAGAAGGGTCATTTAAAGTAAACAAACTTGCTACTGCGGGCTGGGCTGATTTTTAAAAGAAAAACCAGAAACTCATTAAAACAAGATAAAGGCATGCACGTAGCCAAGCCACTTCAAAGACGAACACGGGCAATGCAGCTGCCAGCAGCTTAGCACCCAGCAAAGGCAAAGCAGGAACGTCAGCACAAACAAACGGTGGCGAGGAGGTGGTTCAACATATAACAATGTCGACTTTGGAGCAGGAGAACAGGGTTCGAGACTCTCAGCATGGGCTGTATCATTTAATTATAATTAAATAAACCGAGATCTCGTGCATATTAAATATAAATAAATAAACAGTGTCAGGTGAGGGCAGGAAGCTGCCAGATGTGGAAATGCCAGCAGCAAAGAAAAAAAGTAGTCCCTAATTAAAAAGATAACAGCCAGCAGTGTAAATTAACTGTAGTTGGTCCATGCTGCTTCCTCCAGAAACGGAAGAAAACGGAAGTGACATATGGGACCACCCACCAACAATAAGCGAGATGAGAACAGCAATGCCAGATTCCACCAATGGCAAGCAACAAAACAAAGACAAATGCAATGGCTGGAGTTTCACTAGTAATACTGATTACTTGATGCCTCGTAGAGGCAGCTGTGCTGACCTATGCGAGATCTAAAAATTGGATATGTCCAACCCTTGATCAAAAACCATCAGATGACCTTAACCACCACAAGACCTTCCTCCACATCACTGTCATTCCACTTGTAGCTAAAGTAATGGAAAACAGTGTTGTCTCTCAAACAAAGGAATGCCTGGATGCAATACATTTCCATCACACTTCTGTAGGGTTAAAGCACTAACACCTCAGTGCTAACAGAGGTTAATGATGCCCTCAATTTTTTAATGAAAATTAAAACTCCCTTTTATCCTTTGATACTCTGAACCATGTCATCCTCATATACACACTAAAACATAGGTTCAGGCTGAATGAGATAAGACTACAACCATTCAAATCCTACTGTTGAAAGATGATCCAATGTGTGAAGATTAAAGAATCTGTCTCCAGTCCTCTCCCCATCAGTTGTGGCACCCCTAGTATTAAACACATAAATTGAGGCAATTGGATCATTGCTTACATATGTAGGGATAAGCTAATCCTCTTTATGTGGATGACATTCATTTCTGAAATGAAGTGCCCTTTTACTCTGACCATTCAATGGGCGAATGACCAACATACCTGATTTGAAATATTGTGTGACATGAATATCATGTAAAATAAATTGTGAATACCAAAATATAGTGGAACAGAATACCTAAGAGAAGAGTATAATTTTGTTGGTATATAATATCGTTTTGGAGAAATATTGTTGTGTTTAACATCATATACTTTAATATAGTTGTGATAAATATTGCTTTTTTAATTCATTTAATATATTATATTAGCATATCAATTTGAAGTGCTAATGTTGTTAGCATAATTGTTATAACTTTATTAAAACTTAGTTTGCAATTTTCAATGTATATATTTTTTTAATGTAATTGGTAACTTATAATCGAGTAGTGCATTGTTGGGTTTGTAGGGGAATAGGTCGGTAAGTTGATTAAATTCGAATACATTTTGGTTTATTGTCATTTTTTATTTTACTTATTATAGCACATAATGTTATTTTTTTATATTGATAACTAAATATGTAAGTGATGATTTAGTTTGCAAATTGTTTATTTGTTTTTTTATTTGTTTAGGTTTTGTTCAATTGTGTTTTTGTTTTAGTGTTTAAACATATGATAGTAATTTATATTTTTTTGTAGTGGGTTGTTGGGTTTTTAGGGGAACAAGATGTGAGAATCTATATGTTCATTTAGTTTTTATTGCAAATAAAGTTTTTGAATTGAGTTATAATTCTTACATTATTCATAATTTATTTAGGATTATTATTTTTTTCCTACTTTATTTCAGTTTAATTCATTAATATAATCTATATTTACATTTTTAAATTGTTGTTACTTATCTACATTTTAATAGTGAGTTTTGGGTTTGTAGGGAAATAAGACACAAAGTTATTGAAATTATAAGTTTTTTTAAACAAATTTGTAATCCTAAATATAATTTGATTAAGAATGATTTAGATTTGTATTCTTCATTTATTGTATAAATGATTTGCATTGTTTTATTCATTTGTGATGTTTTGTTACTTTTTGAATTTTTTTATTTAAACTTTATTTTTTTAGTTTGCATTTAACAAACAAACATGCAAGCACATAGCTAGTACATCATTTCGTTTGTCATATCAATAACATTATATACATTTCGTAAGGGTAAGACCATCGACCATTTCTAGTTTGGTACATCATCTTCATATATTGACAAGAGGCACTTGGAATATGCTTTACAGGTAAGTAAATCATCTTATGCAGACAGGTATTCAGATTATAACCCACATTACTGGACAGCAAAGAAAGCGCGTCAGACCAGAGCAGTGCCCGCCAACAATTGCCAGGATGGTTATAGTTCGCTGCAAAGTCCGCTGGGGTCGACCGTGGCATGGTATACATACATCATCTCTACATTAGTAGTGTTTGCATTGATCTTAGCCTCATGACCAATCTTACGTGTTCTCAGGTGTGATTTCTTGTGGATGGGCAAGGAGGTACATTTTCAAAGGGTCCCAGATATCTTTAGGGCGAGATCTCAGGGGGAGTAACTCTGCAAAATTAAGCAACTGTTCTCGATAGTATATCAAGTCCTTGATCTAGTTCTTAAACTTGGGGGCCCTGCCCCGACCCCTACGGCACGCAATTCGGCGCTTCGCCATCAGCAGCGCAAGTGTAACATATCTACGGGACTGTTTATTCACTGTGCAGTATATCCCAGCAAAGCCTGCACTGGGGAGGACGCCAGCGTCAGCGATGTCATCTGCTCTAGCGCCGCAAAGACCCCACGCCAGTATAATTCCACTTCTGGGCAGGACCAGGCCAAATGAAGAAAGTCAGCGTTATGCCCGCCACATCTATCACATCTATCATTAGCTCTCAGCTTGTACTTATACAGTTTAGTTGGCGTATAATAATACAAATGATGCAAACATTAAAAATGAATAATCCTTCACCTACTGCTAGCTGACACTTTTTCTAATTGTAAGCAGCAAAAGGACCATTGCTCATCAGCGATAGCAACTCCCAGCTCTCTCTACCCAGTGTGCACGAGCAGGGCATTGCTCCATCTGCCGTTGAGTGTGAATGGTATGATATAGTGTAGAGACAGCATGTGCAGGGGACATGGCTTGTAGCATCTTATGTAGCGGTGATAATGTAGTAGGTTCCGATGGATATGTCGGTGTGATATCTTTGATACCCTGCTGAAGCTGTACATAGAGAAACACATCTAACGGTGTGGCTGCAGTGTGGCAAAACATCTGGTCTAGTGTGCGGAATTTACCATTAGGATATAAGTCCCCCCCAGCATTGTGTATTGGCTTTTATCATGGTTTTTCTGAGTCCAGTTTCCTGGAGTAATTGCAGTCGTGGATGATATACTAGTGGTACCAAAGGGGAGTAGAGCATGGGGGCCTGTAGGATCTTTGCTATTCTATGCCATGCAGTAACTGTGCATGTCACTGTTGTAGCCTCCTTCTCACGGGGCTGGGGCGGGTTATGCAGCATGCCTTCCAAGGGAACCGGGTCTGACAGCCACTGCTCCACAGCTACCTGTGGCATGTACTTGGGTGGGTGGAACCAGTAATAGGCATAGTGGGCCTGAGCACTTATATAATATAGTTCCATATGCAGGACATCAAATCCCCCTTGAGCATATGGCCGTGTGAGAATATCCCATTGCAAGCTCGGTTGTTTACATCCCCACGTCAATCGAATCAGTTCGGACCTCAGAGCGGTGAAGAAGTGATGTCCCGGGTGATATGGTATGTTCAAGAACAGGTAAAATAGTTTTGGGAGGATCACCATTTTAATTAGTGAGGTTTGACCCGCCATTGAAAGAGACAGTGAGATCCAGCGTGTTACACATTTAGTGATGTTGTCCAACACCCTACCATAGTTCAGATGCAAGAGCTGTTCTCTGTCCTTGGTGACGTGTATACCTAAGTATTTGACGTCTGAGGTGCACCATTCTATAGGGTAATCAATCAGAAACTGCACTGCAGCAACAGTAAGCGGAAATATTTGTGATTTCCCCCAATTGAGTTGGATCCCCGAGAGTCGACCAAAGATGATAAATTCATGCAGGACGGGATTTAAATTTTGTTGTGGATCTCTAATGTATAGCGTGATGACATCTGCATAAAGCGAGATGAGTATATGTCGCAGGGGACATCATAGTGCCTTATACTAATGATGTTGCAGTAACTTCGCTGCAAGCGGTTCAATCGCTAAGGCGAACAATACCGGCGATAGGGGGCAGCCCTGCCGAGTACCTCTAGTGATTGGAAAAGCCTGAGATATCTGCCCATTAATCAGAACTTTAGCAGTCGGGAGCTGATAGAGGAGTCTTACCCAAGATAAAAAACCAATAGGCATCCCCATGTGCTGTAATATTCCCAGTAAGTAATACCACTTTACAGAATCGAACGCTTTTGTAGCGTCCAAAAATATCGCCGCTAGCGCCAGGCTATCATTCACGTTGTGCAATATAGAGAAGAGTGTGCATAGATCATGGGATGTAGCCCGCCCAGGTATACAACCTGCTTAGTCTGGAAGGACCAATTTGTCCATCAGCAGTGCCAGCCTGTTGGCTATCACTTTAGCCAGAATTTTAGCATCATTGTTGATGAGGGACAGTGGCCTGTAAGAGCCGCATTGATCTGCGGCCTTCCCTGGTTTGAGTAAGGAAGAGATAAGTGCTTCCCTCATGGAGAGTGGGAGTGTGCCACTTTTGTGGGCTTCCTCATAGACTGTCTTAAGGATCGGTGCCAGTTGGTCAATGTATGTTTTATAGAAGTCTATCGGGAGTCCATCCAATCCCGGGGCTTTTCCGGACTTAATTTGCGTGATGGCCTCGCGGATCTCATCCAGTTCTAATGGAGCCACTAGAAACTCTCTTTGGGAATCCCCCAGCCAGCCTAATGCCACATCTTCGAGGTAATCCGCAAGAGAAAATGGACCTTGCCTACTGGAGGAGTATAGGGTGGTGTAATATGTAGTGAAGGCGGTCAATGTAGCTGAAGTATCTCTGTGTCTCATTCCATCTGCATCTGTTATTTCTAGCACCTTAGTGGAGAAGCGAGGGCAATGGATCGCCTCAGCCAGAGCCCTGCCAGTCCGCTCAACTTCTCCGTAACGGCGAGCCACAAAAAACTTGCCAATGAAATGAGTCTCTCTGTCTGCTGTGTCCCTATATTGTTATGTTATGTTATAATATTTATAAAGCGCCACAGCTGCCCCAGCGAAGAGGTGTCCTGGCGCTAACTGCAGATAGAGACAAACGGGGGTGAGGCAGGGCGGTCTACAACAGAGGGAAAAGGTGTGATTTAACTGTCTTCCGGAAAACTAGGTAGTTGTTCAAGCTGCGGATCTGTACAGGAAGCGAGTTCCAGAGTTGTGCCGCCAAAGTGCAAAATGAGCATCCCCCAACGCACGCCCTCCTTACTCGGGGGACCACTACCAAGTTTTGCCCCAAGGAACGGAGTTGGCGTGTCGGTACGTATGGCAGCAACAAATTATCCATCATTCCTGGAGTGGCAGATTTCAGGATCTTAAAGGCAAGCAGAGAGCCTTAAACTAAATCCGCCTGGCCACCGGCAACCAGTGAAATCGGCAAATAGCATCCGACACAGGACAGGCTCTACGGAGACCAAGGAGGGTTCTGGCAGCCGCCTCTTGGACCCTCTGAAGTCTCACAATTTCAGCCTTGTTAGACCCTAGATATAGCGAGTTGGCATAATCCAGCCTCAATAAGATCGAGGCCTGGATGATCATTTGCCGTGTTGGTGCATCTAAAAAACACAATTAGGGTTTGAGCCTTCGCAGTAGCCCAAAGCATGTCCCAGCCACCTTCTTTACTTGAACTTGAAAATTGAGGGCCGAGTCCATCCAAACCCCCAAATTCTTCACTACCTCCTTGGGTTTCGGGCCACCAGTGCTCGCTCCAAAGCACGGGGTCGTCCCTACCACCAACACCTCCGACTTGTTGGCATTAAGCTGGAGGCAGTTGGCTGTCATCCATCCGACGACGGCCACGAGATCACTCCAAAACTTGGGAGCACCACACGTGGGGTCTTCCGATAGTGCCACTACCAACTGTGTATCGTCGACGTAGGAGATCATAGTCAGGCGTCTACTCTTGGCTACCAATGCCAGGGGTTGGACGTACAGGTTAAACAGCAGTGGGCTCAAGGGGTAGCCCTGGGCCACCCCTTGTTTGATGGTATGAACTCCAAAGCTAAATGGGGGGGTCGTCACCTGAAATGTCCTCCCTGCGAGAAACGAAGAGAGCCAATCAAGAGCGGGCCCACTATGCCTAACTGCCCCAGACGTCGTAACAAGATGGAATGAGAAACTGTGTCAAATGCCGCGCTAAGGTCCAGTAATATCAGCACCAAAGTGCGCTCACCATCTAGTGCAGTCTGAAGATGTTCGGTCACAGCCAGAAGCGCTGACTCTGTGCTGTGGCCCGGATGGAAGCCATTCTGGGAGGGGTCTAAGATGTTGTTGGTGTTCAGGAAATCTGTTGATAAGGAATTGATGTATGCCTCGGTGATCTTAGACGCCCATGGCAGGAGGGAAATGGGGTGGAAATTCTCTGGCTTAGATGCATCCAGGGTGGGTTTTTTGAGCAGAGGTACCACCTTGGTTTGCTTCCATTCCCTGGGAACTACCACCGTGGCGAGAGACCTATTAATCACCTGGCCCAGAGGTGCCAAAAACACTGGCAGGATTTTCCTGAATTGATTGGGCTTGAGAGGGTCAGCTGGAGAGCCGGATTTGATTTTGCTGCACAGTAGAAGCAGCTGCTCTTGAGAAATTGGGGCAAAGGCTGCTAGGGTGCGGGTAGAGCAGGGAGTAGGTCCAGCCCATATGCCCATTTGGACCGGCGGAAAAGACTTATAGATATTTTCCACCTTCCTAATGAAGAAGGTGGCCAGGTCTTCACACTGCTGATCTGACGTCATTTGGGGTGCTGTAGAGGAATTTTGGGATTTAAGGTCTGTGAGTATGTAAAAGATACTCTTCACCGGATTGCAACTCTCTCGAATTTTCTGTGCATAGAAAGCTGCCCGTTCAGATTGAATGGCCCTATGGTAGCTTTTAATAGCAGCCCGATAATTCCCCTTTGCAACTGAGTCGCAGTCTCGTCTCCAGATTCGCTCTAGCCTTTTACATGCCTTGCGCATAGTCCCCAGTTTGTCACGCACTAGATTTAGATTTGTGGTTCTTAGACCACTTGGCAGGGATTAGCGCATCCAGGGGCTGGAGAATCCAGTCACAAAGCATTGTATTGGCAGCCTCCGGGTCAGCTGGCAAACTGGGAGTATCAGTGGAGTGAAGGACACCAAGTTGATCCCACTTTAGTTTGTGCCAAGGGCGCTTAAGAGAGGATTTCTGGCCCATTTTCTGGAGGGGTGTGACACCCTGGAGGGACATGGAGACAAGGTAGTGGTCGGTCCAACACATTTGGAGGGGGGTGTGAACTGTGAGAGAGGATAGGTTAGTGAAGACCGTATCCATGTCCAAAGGATTATCTAGGTGTAGAGTAAGATCCCCGATAATGATGAAATTAGCAGCACTCACAGAGTGGGAGCTAACTACCTCAATGAATGCAGTCCTAAAGTTTTTGGACGGCCCAGGTGGCCGATATACTAGAAGCCCTGACATGGTGTATTTGGGAATGAAGGAGACTGTTGGACTTGGCCCTTTTTGCAGGGTCATCCCTGAACTTTTTGCCTTCCTCCTGTATTTTCTCTGACCTGCTTTTGTTGGTTTTATGACTCTGGGCACTTTAACACTACTGATCAGTGCTAAAGTGCATATGCTCTCTATGTTAAATTGATGTATTGATTAGTGACTCCATGATTGGCTGGTTTGGTTTACTTGTCAGACCCTAGTACAGTGCACTGCGTGTGACCAGGGCTTGTAAATCAAATACTGCTGGTGGGCTTGCAGCACTGATTGTGTCACCCACAGAAGCAGCCTGTAAAGTGTGTCTCAGGTCTGCCATTGCAGAGCCTGTGTGCAGTCTGGTGCTGCCACATAGACTGGCAAGTGCACCCACTTGCCAGCCCCTAAACTTTCCCTTTTCTGCATATTAGTCACCCCTATGGTAGGCCCAAGGGCAGGGTGCATTGTAGGTAAAAGGTAGGACATGCCCTGATGTGTGTGGCATGTCATGATAGTGAATTACAGCCATTTTCGTATTTCACTATTGCAAGGCTACCTGTTCCTCATAGGCCAGAATTGGCAGTTTGATTATAACATCTTAGAATCCTAACTGACTCAGGGAACATGGTAGAAATTCGAGTTTAGTATGCCTGAACTCAGAATGATAAAAGGCATCTTTTAGTGAAGTTGGTTTTAACATTCTAGGTTTGAAAATACCACTTTTAGAAAGTAGGTATTTTCTTGCATAAACTATCCAAGCCTGACTCTGCCAGGTTGTGTATTCCTTGTCTGGAGTTTGTGTGACAGGGGCTGGGGGATTCCAGGAGACAGGGTGAGTCAGCACAGGGCTGAATACAGAGATCTGCATGTAGATGGGTGGGAGGAGTTGCACCTGGGACCTGAATAGGGCAGTGCCTTCCCTCCACAATGCTGGCTCCACCTCGTGTGGTGCGTCTGATGTCCCTGACCTACACTGTGAAAGGAAAGACGGAGTCATGTAAACGAAGTGATCCTGGACTGACCAGAACTGGTTTGGACTAGGCAAAGGCCTCTCTGCCTTCAGAGAACAAAGAGAAACTGTGTATAAAAAGGGGGACCCAGACCCCAGAATTTTAGATCACTTTTGGGAAACAAGAAGAAACCTTTGCTGAGGAGAGGAACCAGAGAGACTGAGGAGAGACTATCCCTAAGCTTGAGGGATTGGCCTGCAGTGGTTGCCTAACTGCCAAAGAAAGGAGAGAGGAACTTTGTGTGTACTTTCATCAAAGTGTGAAGGATCTCCAAGGGATTGAGAAAGAGCTTGCCTCCTGCTGATGTCTGAGGGACAACAGACTTCAACCACCAGCTCCCCAAGAGTTCTTTGGAAGTGCCTGCAGTTGTGTTGGGCTTTCTGAGGGACTGCGTGTCGCAAGGAGCTGGAAGTGCGACTCATGAAGAAGAAGCGTGTCACAGCCACAGCTGCTGTCGTCGCATCACTGAACAAGGGTGTTGCCGCTGTAGTTGTCGCATCGCATTGCAGAAGTGTCCTGCATCACCGGAGAAGCGTGTCAACGCCGCAGCCACTGTCGTCATATCACTGAACAAGGGTGTCGCCGCTGTAGCTGTCGCATCGCAGAAGCGTCTCGCATCACCGGAGAGAAGTGTCGCCGCCGCAGCCGCTGTCGTCGCATCACTGAACAAGGGTGTTGCCGCTGCAGTTGTCGCATCGCCTCGCCGAAGCGCCTCGCATCACCGGAGAAGCATTTCACAGGGCCTGTTGCGGCTCAGAAGAATCGTTGAGTCGCCGCACGGCCGTCGTACGTGCACGCATCGTGTCGCATCAAGAAGAAGCCATCCTTGTTTCATTGCATCGGATCTTCATCGCATCATGGCGTTGCGGGCCGCATCGCCAAGGAAGTGCGGTAAGAAACCGACGTATCACCGTTCCTGCGTATAAGGAACCAACGCATCACCTTCCCTGCAACACTTTTGTTGTATAGTGTTACTCATCCAAAGGTACATTGAACTCAAAGTGTCGCATTTCAACATCTAAAGAGAACTAAGCTATTTCTACCATTTTAAGTACAGTATTATGGATTTTTGTTGTTTGTGGTCTTGTGTTAAGTCTATATAAAAAAGACTTATTTTTGATATAAAACCTGTGTGGTGTCCATCTGTAGTGTTGTCACTGAGTTACTGTCTGTGTTCACAAATGCTTTACACACTACCTCTGAGATAAGCCTGCCTTCTCATGCCAACCTACCAAAGGTGTGAGCAGGGGTTATTTTAGGAGTGTACCCCTTACCCTGACTAGAAGCAAGGGTCCCTATTTGGTCAAAGGTACCGACCTCTGCCAACTAGAGACCCCCAGTTCTAACAGAGACCCTGAAATGCGCTCACTCACAATCAACCACAGTCTCTTTCTCCAGTATGCAAGGATAGCAGGATTTAAAGATGACTGCAATGCCTCCACCTCTAGTCACTCTGTTAATGGTCAGAATGCTATAGCCTTCAGGCAAGTGATCTTGCAGCAGATCATAGATGTCGGCTGAGTGTTTGACTAGAGAGAGGCAGTTAAGGCTGAGGATTTTAATCTTATCCCTGGGTGGGGGAGGGGGCATGCATACAGGCATCGTGGCCCAGGAGTCAAAACCACAATGTTTACAGCAAAAGGGGCCCTCAGGCAACCCGCAGGAAGGTTGTTCGCAAAAGCTTACCAATTTTCTGATCGCTAGCAGGTCACTACAGGTGTATGTCAGCAAACACCTCGTGAAATTGGCAGCATCTCTGGCGTCTGGCGACAATCGTGTGCGGACGGGCACAGACAGGCTTGCCTTTGGCGTGCCTTCGATGTGCTGCCGGCGCGCCCGCTGCGCGTGTCCACTGCGTTTCTGCGCCATTGCCTCCTTTCGGTGGACCGGGGAGAAGTTGCCGGAGAGGTCACCAGTCAAAAAATGAACGTATTTAAAAAACCCACAGTGTAGCAAAACCGGGTTTGTGCAAGATACACTAGTGCCCCATGAAATAAAACTTAATGTAGCGCAATTTAAAACAGTTAATATGTCACAGTAAAACCCACAAAGTTAAAAACAGCGAGCTGCCTCAGAACCTCATCAGCGCTACTGCATAGGAATCAACTGCACTTCCGCGTCATCGCCTCCTTTTGGATTGGCCAACCGGTCCGATTACAGGCGACTAGACCGCCTCCCTCCAAGATTGATGAAGAAGCACAGCCCGCCGCAAATGAGTATTCGGCGTGGTAAAACTCCATCCACTCAATGGCTGTAGTGGACCGGGGAGAAGTTGACGAGTATTCAGTGAGTTTCTCTCTGAAGTCTTTTTGTGCCTGCCCATCAGCTCCAGTAGCCGGAACTGCCTCTAGTTGTTTAAGATCCCTCTCTAACCTCTGCAATGTACCTCGGATATCCCGTAAAACCCTAAAGCCTTTCGAAATGCAAAATCCCCGGACAGTGACCTTAAAGCCTCCCACACCGTTGCAAGGCAATCTACTGAGCTTATGTTGCGTTGGAAAAAATCTGTAATTTCCTGCTCCAATTCGGTTCTAAAAACTGTATCCAGCAGAACAGTGGGTAGTAACCTCCAGCTTCTAGGCAGTCCCTCTTCACCTGGTACGCTCAACGCAATGCGAACAGGGGAATGATTGGAGTAGGTCCTTGCTAGATGCTCTGCTGTAACAAGCAATGGGCCTAAACCCTTGGAAATCAAAAAATAATCCAGTCTAGCCCAGGATGCGTGTGATGCAGTGAAATGTGTGCCTGCAGTCAGATGCGGATGGACATGTCGCCATGTGTCTATCAGGAAATTATCCCACATAATGTCCCGTATAATCTAATGTGTGCGAGTGTAGTGGTGCGGGCCAGGATTCGATCTGTCCAACTCCGGAGTTATAACAGAGTTAAAATATCCTCCCCATATGATGTGGGTTGAGCCTATTTCCAGAATTTTGCCCCACAATTTGGCAAATAAATCAGGGTTGTGTACATTAGGGCCGTAACAACAGACCAGGATGGTGGATGTGGTGCCCAATCTCCCCTAAACCATGCAATAACGGCCTTCGTGGTCGTGGGCTGTGCCGCTAGGAGTAAAAGGATCATGTATTTTAATCATTATGGCTGTCCCTCTGGAGTATGATGAGTATGAGGGGAATTCCCTGTGTGCTGACCATTTAGAAGCAAAAGAGAATAAATGTCTTGGATCGAGGTGGATTTGCTGTAGCATCACTATTTGGACCTTGTGTCCGTCCAAATAGGGTAAGATTTGTCTGCACTTGCGCGAATCCCTTAGTCCTCTAACATTCCAAGTTAAGAGATGCAGCCCCGCACCAGAGCACGAGCTTGCCATGTGTACAAGTGTGTTTCTATACATGAATCGGTATATGGCCTACTTCTGGAAATATCGCAAAATACATACAACAACAATCCAATATGTGTCGCTGTGTCCTGAAGTACAGCGATCTTTAAAGACCCACCCCCCTCCCCCACCCACTGAAGCATCCCAAACATGCCAGAATGAACTTTCCCACCCTCACCCAAATCACTCAATGCAGCAACAACAACAGAGATTATGATCGGTAAAAGAAATAGGGGGAACACCCTGAGGGGGACTCCTAGGTGCAGGCACGACTGACTCCCATCCCACCGGCTTACAGGGCAACCAGATGTCAGTAATCACTTGTCAGGGGAAGGGGTGCCCAGAGAGGTTATACCAATAGTCCCAAGAAAGAACTTATCTGATTGTATTGTCTCGATGGCCTGTTCGTGCCAGACATGTAGTGCAGTGTTCTAATGTACCCGCAGTGAGCCATGTCAAGAGTTCATAGCCGGGAGGCATGTGGCAGGTGGTCAAAGCGGCTGCCAAACTGGACTCAAAGAATGTCATTCCTTTTCCGGTGATGCGGACCACGTTGCAGAGTCAGACAAACTGCACGTTGTGCTGGGCCGCTTAATGCATCGTAGAAAGTCATCCACCTGCTGTGTGTTTGTAAAGAAGTGCTGCTTGCCCTGGTGGGTCACTCTCAATTTGGCCGGATATATTAAGGTGTAGTCAACTTGTGCCTGTCGCAGCTTCTGCTTTGCCGAAGTAAACTTGCGCCTTGTCTCTCGGATGGCAGCTGTAAAGTCCGGTTACAGGGTAAAGGTGTTTCCTTCAAATGTGAGTTGCCGTTTGTCTCGGGATACCTTGAGGACCACATTGCGGTCCCGGTAATTAAGCAGCCACGCAAAAATTGGGTGGGGCGGGCTCCCGGGTGGAGGACGGGGGCCGAGAGAGTGATGTGGGCGCTCATTGATAAACTGGGAGGATAAGGAGTCCGCGCCAATGACTTCGCGCAGGAACTTCTCGATATAGTCTTACATCCGCCCCGTGTTGGTGCTGTCTGGAATTCCAATGACGCGAATGTTATTGCGACGGCTGCACGCTTCAAGGTCTTCATTTTTTGCAGCAATAACTCGAAGCAATTTGTCCATTTGCGCCACCTGTGTTTGCAGAGTGGATGTGCTATCCTACGTGTCCGAGATGCAGCGCTCGGCCTCTGTGATGCGTTCATCATGTTGTTCTATTTTGCGCACAATAGTGTCCATTTTACATTCTATGGAGGCAAGACTCTGCCTCATGGCCAGCAATAGCTCTTTAACATCTTCCTCCTGTCCTGGTGCTGTATTATCTGTACGGGCCTCTCTTGCCTGATCAGGATCATCCTGCTGCGAGCGGGTGACTTTTATGGTTTCAAAGGACAGTTGACTCTGCCTTGCATCTGGTTTACGCATGATGTAGGGCACAGGGCTCTCCATTTCAGGCATGATTATAAATGGCTGGGTCAGGCAGGAAGTTCTCCAATACAAAGGGGGAGACAATAGCTTGCCGTTTTACAAGCAGCGTGAGACAGTCAAAAAGAGGGCCCTGCATTGATCGCTGGAGAGTACCACAGGTATCTGGGATATAGCGCTATATAAGCTGCACCACAGCAGTTCAGCGGCCGATCCCCTCGTGGACAAATGCTGTAGAGTCCCCTACAAATGGTTTGACCAATTCTGGATTGTTGCTGGTATATGACACCCCGCACTAGGTGAGAAAGGTCATAGGGCAGATCTGCGCTACTGTAATGCGTGCCTTCTCACCAGTTGCTGACAGTCCGTATGAATACTCCCTGGATCCCCCTATGGCACCAGTCGCCGCTAATGCAGGAGGGAAGGTCAGCTGCATAGCGGTAATCAGCCCGGAGCCTCTCCGGGCCCACCCCAATGCCAAAGTCTGCAGTCTGATGGCCACGGGGGTCACAGGACAGCAAGCGCCACATGCGCACCAGGCACCAGCACACTCTCCTTTCCGTTATCCGAGAGGCATGAGTTGGAGGTCACCAACACCGGTATTTCCATCAGAGGGGGCTCTGAGTATGTTTGGTCCAGCAGATATGTGGCCTTGCCGCTTCCCGAGTGCCTTGTAAGCGGTGCGTCATATGTCATCCAGCCCGGGAACAGCAGTACACCCCATGGGCCGCCCCCCCTGTCTCCAGCAGCGGTACGGCACCGCAGGGGTATAGTTATGGGGCCAAAAAGACTCACATGGCACAGTCCTTCATCCGTAGTGGTGCTCTGTGGGCCGGAGAATGCGGGCGACATGCAGCGAGATCTCTCAGTCGGTCCCAGTGCCAGTCTTGAAGGTGGGACAGGGGTATCAGCACCTTGCCAGAGCTGACCCTTCCTCACAGTCTGCAGCGATATAATGCAATGCGGGTGGTAGACCCAACGTGTGCCCACTGCCTACTTTTATTAGTGCCGAGGGGAGCGGCTACAATGCGCTCGCGGCCTGGACTCCACGTGGGCACCGCGGGTGTTGCGTACCGCGTCTCGCCCTGCACCAGCTCCACAGCCTCACTCTGTACTCGCGGCTCCGGGCAGCAGGACAGATCTCAGCTTTCAGGAATGGCGTATGAATCCAAAAATAGCTCCTCACATCATCGGAGTTACAGGCGCCACTCGGACATAGTAGGAACTGGCTTTGGAGTTCCTTGGGCAGGATAAATAACAAATACATTCTCTGGGCTGCAGGAGCCTCACGGCAGTGCGGCCATTTTGCCCGTGCGCCACCTAGCGCCCCATATTTTGTTACATTTTTAATATTAATATTTATAAATGTACTTTTGAATTTATTTCTCATTTTGTTGTTTAATACAAGTAATATTTTCAATTAAATACTTTTATGCTCATTTTTTCTTTGGGGCTTTGAAGTTTTTTTGGTCATAGGGAAGGAACTTACCTAAATTGTATTTAAATACATGTTTTATTTTAAATTATTTTGTATTTTTTTGTGTTTATAAGTTACATTGTATTTTTTGTTTAAAATATGATTTAATATGATTTTATGACTTATTGCTGTTAGGTATTTCAATTTTTTCTAGAAAATATACATAAGTTGGAATTGGTATATGTAATCCTTAAGACATGTAATACTTTCCCTAATTTTACAAACATTGAAAGGGGGAATAGTAAATGTAACTCCTCCAAACAATTTCTGACCTGTAATTAAACTGGAGTGGGAAGTCTCATACTTTCCCTATTGTTGCTTAGACAGGAGGGGGGATAGTGAAATTCACCCCTCCAAAGTCCCTACTGTTGCTTAGGCTGGTATGGGAATAGTAAATCTATCCCCTCCAAAGTCCAAAACTTTCCTTACTCCTTTTTAGACTGGAGTGATAATAGTAAATCTAATCCCTCAAAAATCAAACACTTTCCCTACTGTTGTTTAAAGTGGATTGGTAATAGTAAAATTGACCCTCTGCAGTCCAGGAGTGTTCGGGCTGTTGCTTAGACAGGAGTGGTAATGGTAAATCTAATGATTGCCAAGTCTAACACCTTCCCTACTGTTGTGTAAATTGGAGTGGGAATTAAAATCAACTTCCTCTGAACTCCTACAGTTTTCCTTATGTAGGGTACAGTGGATTTAGGACATTTTACAATTTTAACATTGTTTTTTATTTAACTTTTTGAGTTTGTAATGTTTGTAATGTTTTTAAATTGTTAAAATGTGGGTATTATGTCTCTTTAAAAAGTGCATGTGTAAAAACGTTCTTTATTTAGGGTACATTATAAAATAAAACTACTTTAAATGTTTATTTAAATATTTAGATCATCTTACATATTTTTGTTGGTTGTACATATGTTTTCTAATATTCACTTTATACTATTGTTAGTATTTCAAATTATGTGTATTAAAAAAATGTTTATTGTTGGAAACTTTTGATGTGTGTGTATATATAGTATATCTATCTATATCTATATCTATATCTATATCTATATCTATATATATATATATAGTATATATATTTAGTGTATATATATATATATACTATATATATATATATTCACTAAAAAACAAATGTTAAAGTAACATTATAGTTAAGTGTAATAAAAATATGAGATTTGGATTTTGAAAAAACATTAGAAACTCACTAAGTAAACCAAAGGTTAAAGTAATGTTAAAGTTAGGTGAATTTCTTAGTCACAGCATTAATGTTTCGAACAAAAAAAAAGAGAAATTGAGCAGTTATATTTAGCAACACTAACAATAACTTGCACCCCTGCCATGTGTTGTTTACTATCTTACCTATGACATCACTCATGAAATCGCAAATGACATAATTGAAGCCATCATTGATGACATCATCCAAGCTTCGTTTTCCTGCATATTGCTGTATCAATTACTATGGTATGATAGATGCCTGACAGTAAGTACAAAATAGCTCAGGAGAATATCAGGTATCATTAGTGCCATCTCCGATATTACTCCCTTAGTTGTAGAAAGCAAGAATTATGTGCAACATTGGCCCTATATCATGCACTCTACAGGGAGCAGAGTTCACATTAACAATGCACCACAGATATATGGGAAACTCTCATTGAGTATGGTGTTGAATTTGCATACAAGTGTTCACCGAAAGCCAAGTTCCTAGAAATGGTGGATGTCAGTTCCAAAACAAATGCCCTACTACAGACAGCTTTCATCTCTATCAAAATCCTGTCACTCACCGACCCTACATTGAGAAATGAAGTTGATATTGGTAAACAGTGTGTACTCTATTGAGAGAGTTTAATCTATACCACACTGTTTGCAAACAGTGAAACTCTCATGAGAAATACTCCAAAGAGTATTAAAAAGAATCTACTGAAAACAGTGTACACTCTACGCCACATTTATAAAAAAGACACCATTTGCTATAAAACCAAGATATGAAGGTGCTAAAGCTCATACTCCCTGCACCTTTCATACTGTTGTGAAAATTGTACAAATAGCCTATCCTCTAAAGCAAGACAAGCATATGTACATAGGTTAGTACCTGGTGTACACAGTCTTCTATATTAGGTAGAAATTGTCATGCTGACACGATTCTCCCTAATAAGTCAAGGCTGCTTACAGAAGTTAGTATCTACTACTTAGAATCGTTCTTCTGTTGGAAACCTTTTCAGCAGACCCAAAAAACCTGTGTGGAATGTAATGAACGCAAGCCAACTGTCACTGGCACATGGAGTTACACTTGAATGCAAAGATTTATAGAGTGTTCAATACCTTTACACATCTACGGTGCTATGGTGCATTAGGAGCACATTTACACCCATTAACTGGACCCAGGCAGTACACAATAAGGTAGAGAAATAATATGGAACTTATCTGCCACTATGTAAACTATAAAACAATCTAACACACTCATTGGATGATGTCATCAGTAATGTCATCAATGATGTAATTTGAGATGTCATCAGTGATGTCATGAATGATGTCACAGAACATGTCATGAGTGATGTCTTATCCAAGGTCATAAGCAGTGATGTCTGGGGTGCAAGTTATCGTTAGGGCTGCTAACAAAAACCACTGAATTTCTATGCTTCATTTAGTTCAAAATGTTAACGTTGTCACTGAGAAATTCACCTAACTATAATGTTACTTTAACCTTTGTTTTTTTCCGTGAGGTTATATACATTCACTAAAAAAACATAGGTTACCAGGGACGTTATTGTAAGTTTCAGAATTTACACATACAAAATGATTGAATTCAGCAGTTATAGATAGAGTTATATCAAGAAACCATAATTCATGCCCTTAGGTAAGTATAACTCGCGACACCACCATGTGCAATTTTCTCATCAAGAATTTCACTGCAAATTTTGCAGGTATATTATCAATGATGTCATTGAAGATGTCATTAATGATGTAATATCTGGGGCAATTAGCAGTGCATGGTGATGGCGTGAATTATAGAACCTTAGGGCAAGAGTCATGGTTTCTTAATATAACCCCACCACCAGGCCTAGGGGGTCAGGGTATTCCTACCCTGCCCTCTTCTTTTTTGTGTCATGTATTCTTAGGACTCAGATGAGTCCTATCCCGAGATGGCTTCCAATACTGCCTGGGTAAAGTTTTGGCAGCTAATCAGATCCCAGCATGAGATCTGTCGGATCTGCGGACCCTCCACATCCCTAGATATCTATAAATATGTTTTCTTTAATAACTCGAAAACTACTGAATGGATTTACACTAAACTCGGTATGTAGTCGTGCCTAAAATCCCATCGGGAAATTGCATGGGGATAACATGTTTTTGGACCCCCCTTTTCTCGGCCCCCACTTGATGGATCACCCCAAGTCTTTCCATGCAGAACTAGGAAAAGTCGGGCACTTTTTGTGGCAATTTTCTGAAGATTTGTCAAACAGTGCCAAAGTTACTATTAAACTATTCATTCAACATTATAATAATTTAACTAGTTACTTTAAAGTCTATATTTATGAAAAAATATATATTATTAACTGTTTCTGGTTGATATTCTCTTAACATTTTTTAAATTATAATTTGGTTATTCACACAATATTTTTGACAGGATATTAGTTTCTCTTGTTATTTTTAAGGGTGGGCGTAGTTCGCGAAGTAGCACTTCGCGAAGCTACGCAAAGTGAAGTTCGCACTACGCGAGCTACGCGTAGCACTTCGCGAACTGCGTAGTAACATGTTCGCACTGTGCAAGATGATGTTTTCAATGATTGCACAGTGCGGACAAGCAACCGGCACTGTGCAATCATTGAAAATGGCATCTTGCACAGTGCGAGCTGTAGTTTTCTGCTGCTCGAGTAGATTTTTACTCGAGCGGCAGCTTTCTCAACGCGAACTGGTAGTTTCTCATCGCGAGCGGTCGCGAGCATACGCGACCTCTCGCAATGAGAAACCTGACCTCCTCGCGTTGGGAATCTCGCCGGGAGGTTTATTTTCCATGCTCGCGATTGCGAACAAGGAAAAAGTCTCGCCGGGATGTCATTTTGCTTGCTCGCGGTCGCCAACTTGACGTTGAGGACCGCGAGCAAGCAAAAAATTACCGCAGCACTACGCAACACTACGCTACGCGTGTTCGCACTGTGCTACGTGCAGTTCGCGTAGTGCGAAGTAGCGCGAACTTCGCAAACTACGCGAGCGTAGCGTAGTGCTTCGCCCAGGCCTAGTTATTTTTGCCCACGAGATTCTGTCACACAACCCAATCTACTGGCAACCTATTTTATTCACCAAAGTAGAAATGTAGACACCTGAAACAAAATAAACCTAAATCTGAATTGGGATAAATTGATAATGTCAGTCTGGGACATGGCTTTCAGTTACTGAAAGTAGAATCAGCTAAATTGCTGGGCTTCACGGTAGTTAAAAATTAAACATTTCCCTTTGAACTTCACATTTAAAAAAATGGCAAAATGTGCCTTCTTTCAAGTCACACTACTTCAAAGCTGAAACATGTTCTGACTGTTTGAGGATAAAAGCTGCAGTACAATTATTTGGACTCTCGTGTTTAGACTATGGCAATGCAGTCCTGAGTGGATTAAATAAGGTTTGTCACCACTAAATGCTTTCTCCCTTGCTACAGCCCAGTTAGTCTCAAACACTCATAAGTATGATAATATTCCTTTTGGGCTGTACTCCATGAAACAGCTTTCAATTGATGATCAAACTGCTTTTATAAAACAGCTTGCTTAATCTATGTGAACGTACACCCAAATACCACCAATATAAATAACAAAAGGGCCCATTACGATGGCGGGCGGACAAAGTCCGCCGCCACAATAATGGTAAACGGGACCGACTGCCAGAAGTGCGGCGGTCCCGCTGTGCCCATTAGGGTGTGGCAGTTGCATCCCACATATTCAACATTGTGGCGGGCGGTGGTGTAAGCAGCACCCGCCACAATGATGAAAATGCATGTTGTGCATTGTCATGCACAACGTGACAGGCACCACGCGGTGCCTGCCATCTTGTGAATGCCAAGTGCAGCCCCCCACCAACCCCCCACCCCGGGGGCCCGCAACAGGCCCCCAAAGTAAACTCCGCATGCCTTTCCATGGCGGAGTCTCTGCCATGGAAAGGCATTCCACCGCACACATCATAATATGGATGGCTGTGCCTGCAAGGCACCGCCACCATATTATGGGCCTTTTCCACCCGCAGCCAATTGTGAAGATTGCCTGCCGGCAGAAAAGCGGCAGACGGTCTTTCTGTCCGCCGCGGTATCCCCCACCATGCTAATGGGTAAATGGCCATCCAGCGGGGAGTTTTGGCGGGCGGATCGCCACCGCCGGTCGGGTGGTGGCGATCCGCCTGCCATGGTAATAGGCCCCAAAAACTGACCATCTTTAGGTCTCCTGCAAGGTTAGAAGTGAAGAATATTATTGCTCCAGTCAAATGTTTTAGGAAATTATAGTCTACTTCTAACTAGTGCTCTATGGAACTCTCTTACCTTGTTTATAAGACTAACTCACTCCTTAAATTACTTTGAGTGTGCCTTGAAAATTCACCTGCAAAACAGATACTTTGAGCACTCCCTTCCCACTTCATGTGTCACAAATGATACATTTTAAAATGTCTATATCTGTAAAAACATAAGCTCCTGAAATGCTTATTCATTAATGACACCAGTCTAACTATATACAAATTTAAGTGCTTGAAGTATCTTAAATTTGATGCCAAAAAACACAGAACTGAATATTTCGCTCTAAACTGTGATACTTGCCTCGTATTATTATCAATGCCTATCCAATGTCATAGAATGAATGAGGGTGGGATTTATTCATAGCTGATGTATATGTTGAATAAAGCTCTTGAAGTGCTACAAACTAATGAAGTAAATGAAAATCTACATAGATTTGAAGCTGCAGAGTGCCAACATTGAAGATATAATGCAAAAAGTTAACACTATGATGTCTTCTATTTCTCTCATTTCCATGTATTGTCTAAGCTCTGATGTTACTAACATATAGTAGAATACGAACTCCCAAATTTAGTTAACTAATGTTGTTATCCCTACAACGCAAGGCATTGTGGCACCCTCTCAGGCTTTGCGCTTGCCAACATGAAAACATAAAAATAATAATTACAAATTAAAAATGAAGGTTAAAAATATATTATAAAAATTATAAACGTTTTACCAAACGATCTCATGTGCCTTTTTGAAACTTCAGTGGAGTTCAGAAATGAGAAATCAGACTTTCCTCTTAAAATGTCATAAATATCATTCATAAATATTGAAGATGTTTGGATTGAAGATTATAGTTGCAAGTATAATACAGTGAACTTAACCAACCAATCTAAACCATGTTTTCAAGTTTATTAACCTTTACAACATGGAACAAAATGCTGCTTTTCTCTACAATTTAGTATAAAGTTAATACTAATATAGATTTTGTTTTATAACGCTTACTACACTTCTGCAATTGCCAAGCAGGGTACTAATTGATCTTATTTTTGCCCAATTTAGTGGCACACAATTCACCTTTGGAAGGCTGAGAAAGTCTTCCTATGCTTTGAACTAGGGACCTGCTGATCACTGTTTTCATCTAGCAGAGAATGTTTACTCATTGCATTATCCCACAAGTGAGATAGGCAACCAAATATTTTCAGAAACTTCAGAGGCAAAATGAGAATAGAGGGTGCATTGATAGAACAGAGAACTCAATTTGATTATCTTGGCATTAGGAAGCACGGGCGGTCTCCATCAGCATGCACTTTTAATTAGTAGGAAACACAAGTCGACTGCTGGTGGGGCTGTGTCACCCGCCATAAAAATCTATTTAGCCACAGCAGCATTGGCTTCCCTGTATGGAGCAGCGAACTGGGGGAACACAGACGCATCTATATTAACCATCAAGGAGAATATATTTATTAGGCCTCCTCAAGCTTCCAAAAAGCACACAATTGGTGCCGCTAAGATTTTATCTAGCCCTCAATCCCATTCATCTGGTGTTCTCTTTAAGACCACTGCTATATTAGGTGAGGAAATGGACCACCCCGGAATTGACCATCTATAGAGAAGCACTAAGGGATCTGATGAACTCTAACACTACCTTTCACACCCCCTGGTTAAAACATGTTAAAAAGTAGGTTGAATCACTCAATTCAGTACATTTGTGGGCTACACCGGATGAAGGGATCAAAGGTGATAAGCTGCTATTAAACAAAACCTACTGGGAACATGACCTGATCAGAATCTGGGCTGAGCAGAGGGAGAGCTCATTTACAGGGCAATTTCTACTTCATAAATGCTTGCCTAGCTTTGAGCCCTCCATCCAACAGAGGTGAAACAAGTGTATCTACAATTCCGACTCGGGATCCTACGCCTAAGAAGTTTTACAGCTAGATGGTGTAAAACGGATGGTGATCTGGAGAGTTGCCCCTTCTGCCTGCTCCTAAAGGAAACAGAGGTTCACTTCCTGCTATTTTGCCCCAGATATTGCATCCTACGGAAAAAATGGATTTTGGAGTGGTGCAAGCTTAAGGGTGTAAGGCACTATTGGAAGGCAATGTGTATTTAGAAAAGTGACACGAATGAACCTTTAGTATTTGCGGTTGCTCGCTTTTTATGGGGGGCCTGGACAATATGTATGAAAAGTTTAATATCTGCGAAATTGCAATTATCAGAGTTGCTATGTAAATATAAGTCATGGTCTTAAGAACACAGTATCATCAGACACAATTATCCCATGAACTGTTTTTAAGTTGTTCATACTGTATAATATCTTTTTACTACCTTTTAACACTTTTACCCTAGAACAGGATACTTACTGCTGTCGATTAGTATGAAGGGGAGAATATGTTTGTCATTTATTCCAGATTGGTTAGACTGGGTCAAACAACACATTTCATAGTTGTAATTCTTTTCCCAAGGTTCCCCATCATGCCCATCCTATGAATTCAATGATATTAGACTGTGTTTATGCATTTTTTTTCCTCTCTCTGGTGATATTGTTAAAATGTTTTTTTTTACCACCATGATGTATTTACAGCAATTGCACTTTGATGTTCTCTACAACGAAATAAAGTATTTACTTACTTACTTTCACAACTCTTTGCCTTTAAATTTTCTAAAGTTATTTTTCACTTCTTTATAACATTTTACATATAACATTATTGTATTGCCAATAATATATGTTTTCAATTAAAATTGTCACCATTATGTTCCATGTTGATTTTGTGCTTTACTAAATTGAATGCCCTTCCCCTTTACAAATGGTTTAACATCTCAGCTTGGGAATACTTTGGAAACCATTCGGTATTTGGAAGGGGCACCCACAACATGCCCCTCACAAATACCACATCGGTATCTGTTCACAGTCCTAATTTTGAAGTCAGTAAAACTTTACCTAAAAAGGGAGTCATATAGAGTAAATACCTATTTTTATACGTCCTATCAAATGCTCCTATCTTGCAAATTTGGAGCCTTTGCGACTGCAGAATAGGGTCTTACCTCTGACCCTAAATGCATTCTGCTCAGACTCAGCATTTCATCTTTCTGAGGCCAAAGAAAGATTTTCTTTATTGGATAATAACACTGTGGTTGGATTATATAGTTTTCAACAAGGTTGGCTCAATTTTGCATCCACATTTCCAGACTATATGATTGTGCATTGATTAAGCAATGTAAAAACATTTTTCATTGGTCAGTCTTCCCAAATGTCATTGCAAACGTCAGTGTAAAATTCCATGGGACTCAGTGCAGTTTATGTACCATGGCCATGTGAGTTCACAACTGCATCAGCAAAGCTGCAGATTATGTGCTTTGACCAATGCTGTACAGCCATCGTCGGTAAATTTAGCCTATGTGTGCACTATGCAAACAGTATATATTGTGTACAAAATAGCATCTAAGGATACAGATACTGTTTCTGCATCCATCACATGCAATGATTCTTTTTATTTTACATTCCTTTGTTATTGTTTACAGACTGCCTTCTTTGGAACAATCAAGACTGGATATACTATTGGCCACAGCTTATCATTAATTTCCTTGACTGCGGCTATGATCACTTTGTGTCTCTTCAGGTAAGGTTATGAATATTTTGCTGAGAATCACATCTGGATTTGCCTTATCGTTTCTATTCAACATGGTTGGCCTGATTTACCGAGATTTTGCTGTGAGTAGGTGTGACATACTTTTGTAGCAAATTTACATATCAAGGAGGAGTGAGAGGAACATAAAGTCCTACCATTTAACATTTATATTTCACTAACTAAACTCCAAAAGTATGTTAGTCCCAAGTGAGCTATATTATCTCCAGATATGCCAGAATGTCAGCAATTAGTTTAGGACTCTTCCTTTTAAACTAGTTGGACCCTGGCCCAATTTAGTGGCATGCTTCAGCAAAGGGATCAAACAATTAATCAATCTGTATTTGTAAAGCGTTACTAATCACGCGACAGTGGATCCAGGCGCTGGCACGTCCCGGAGGCTCATTCGAACTGCTAGTTATTGAGGGCCCTTCGAAATTCCAGAAGTGAGGTGGTGGTCTGTAGTTGTGTGGGGAGGCTGCACAAGGAATGGGATGAAACATAAAGAAATCAGTGAACATGAGGGAAAAGCAAGAAGGCACACAAAAGATGGGGGAAAAGAAGGAGAAAGCAGTTAGAACAAAGAAAAATCAAGGAGAAGGCACAGAAAAAGCGGGTAGAAATGCAAGGAGAAAGTAGTGACAACGAGGTGAAAAGCGAGTAGAAGGCACAGAAAAAGAAGGGATAAAAACAAGGAGAAAGCTTTAAAAATGAGGGGAAGTCAGAAAAAGACACAAAAATGATTGAAAAAACGAGGAGAAAGCAGCGAAAATGAGTAAAAAGCAAGGAGACGGCATACAAAAGACTGGAAAAAAGCAAGGAGAAATCAGAGAGAACAAGGGAAAATCAAGGAAAAGGCACACAAAAAAGGGGGAAACAGCAAGAAGAAAGCAGTGAAGATGAGGGAAAAGTAAGGAGAAAGCAGTGAAAATGAGGGAAAAGCAAGGGAAGGCACACAGAAAAACAGGACAAAGAGCAGGAGAAAGCAATTAGAATGAGGGAAAAGCAAGGAGAAAGTATTAAAAAAATGGGGGGAAAACCAAGGAGAAGATAGGAGCAGGAGCGATGCAGCAGCACAGGGAGAGCTGGACCTGGGACCTGCTCAATGGTGTCACGCTGCGGCCTCCACTAAGTAGGTCCAGGGAGGAGTGTGGGGTGCTGGGAGGTAGTAGGGGGGCTAGGTGGGAGGCGGGAAATAACAGGCAGCATGGTGAAGTGGCAATGAGGGGAAAAAGAAAGAGGAAAGCATTGAAAATGAGGGAAAAGCAAGGAGAAGGCACACAAAATGCAGACAAAGCAAGAAAAGAGCAATAAAATGTAAAGAAAAGGAAGGAGAATGCACACAAAAAACAGGGGGGAAAGCAGGAGAACGTAGTGAGAATGAGGGAAAAGCAAACAGAAGGCATTCAAAATACAGGGAAAAAAGCAAGGAGAAAGAAGTGAAGACGAGAGAAAAGCAAGACGAAGGCACACAAAAATGGGGTAAAAAAACAAGGAAAAGACAGGAGCAAGAGCTATGCAGCAGCATGGGAGAGCTGAGCCTGGGCCATGGGCTAGGGTCTGTTCCTTACTAGATATAGTCATTTATCCAGCATGGACTCCTGTTTACCTTGCTGCTTTTCTAAGCACAGAACGTTGGTCTAGATTGCAAATGCCTCACAAAAAGTAAAGCCTGGTTATAAGAAACACATAACACATATAAATAATTTCTATAAAATGGGTATCATATCTCACTCCTTGGTAAGGCTATGCTCATTTATCTAGTCATGCCCACCCATATGTGTTAATCTTTGTAAAAAATCATCAACCACCTAGTTCAGGTCAAAGGCCCATCAGCCAACAGTCTCCGAATGAGCTGGTCAATTATAATAAAGAAAAAGTGTGAGGTGGGTCAGAAAGTGCCTCACGTAAGCACCATCCATGGAGCTACTGGTTGGTACTCACCAGTTTGCTCACTCTTTATCATCTGCACTTTCTTGACAGAAAAAGAATGTAACCTAACTCATAAACTAATGCGATGAAAAGGTGTGTAACTAAAGGTGACAATTATCCACCATTTTAGCCCTGTAATGTAAAAAAGAGTGAACTAAACACCCCAGACATTAAAATAGAGATGTGAACATCTATCCCACATATTTTTTATTTTAAACTAGTGTTCACCCTCAATTAAAAAGACAGCATGTATAAACCATTTTAACCTGAATGACCAACACTTTTCATTGCCCTAAAAATTCGCTGCAATTTCATCAGGGCACCGGCACACATCTCCACCTCAAAAAATGCACTGGGCCTGCAGTGGCTGATGAAAAATAAGAGAAGGAAAGATAGTGCCAGAGACAGCAGAAAACACTTATTTAAAAAAACTTGGTATAAGTTAACAGCCTCAAATTTTGACAAGCCTCATGCTCATTTTGAATTTATGATAAAGCATAATTTGTCAAGCCCAGCTTCGCAGGATCTGGTTGCAGCAGAATATGGTCCACCTCCAGATATGACCCACACCCAACCACTAGAAGGAACTGGGTGTGCGAAAGATCAGGCGGGGGAAGGGAAGGGAAGGGACAGCAGTGGATAAAAGGATCTGAAACAACAAAACAGACAGGGATAAAATACAATAATTACCACTACTCTCAATATGGTCTCACTAAGATGTATGTGTACCTGTATCAACCAAAAAGCCACAACACCTGAACACAGCCGGCTCGCCTAATGCCCTCTTAGAACCTAGTAATCAAAAGAAGACAAAATGTAGTCACGCACATTAAGGTTTAAGTCATGCACAACGCTAGCAAGCCCACTCCTTGTATCCCCTTACATGTACAGCTTGTTCGAGGGGGGCGGCCCTCCTTCCGTGACTCCCTGTGAGCATGAATGGTCCCGCACAAAAAGAGCAAAAAACATAAAATCCACTGGAGATGAAGAAGCTCTCCAAACGCTGTAACCCCTTAGTCTCGAATGTTTTTTCCTCGTGTTTCCTTCCTTATCCTTCATCTCCCAGGTTGGCCCTTTTCCGCCAGCACCTGTAACTAAGATAATCCCCACTAGGCACAATGGCTACTTTAGGCTTCTTGGCCTCGAAAATGTCGACGAATTCACCCGCTGCGTACTCCTGTTAACATTCGGTTCCCTCACCGATGTTCCAATTCTCCATTGGCTCACACCCCGATATTTAAGGTTAATGGGGCACCCAACCGCGGTTCGCTCACCTTACGGTCGATGCAGTTACTTTCACTGAGTTGCCCCGCAACTCTCCTGTTCTTGTCTCGCTAGGTGACACCCTCGATATATACAAGTCGGTCACGCTGCCAGTGCTACCCAGCGTACTCACGGACTGCCCACTCTTATGACCGCTCGCGTCTTCCTCCAAATCTTCGTCACCGTTCGGTGCCGTAATCCAGACGGCGCTCCGCGTCCTCTCTCCTCCGCTCACCGCCGAGGAAGAGTACAATCCCGGTTTCAAAATTACGCGCAGCTTCCTGTGCGCCCGCGCTTCCTATATCCTGTGAGCCTCGGGGGCTCATGAGTATTGTAGTTCTGTAGGTCTCTGGAGGCGCGGCAATGGTCGGATCCTGACAGTTGGTCCCCCTCCCCTAGCGCCTTCCAGGCCCAGGTTTCAGAGGGAATCGGCGGTGAAACGAACGTATGGCTCTGGGCGCGTGTACATTCTTCCACGGTTCCCATGAGTCATCTTCTGCTGGAGACCCTTTCCAGGAGATGAGATACCACAGTTCTCCTCTCCTTAGCTTTGAATCTTTGATGCTTCGGACTTCGTATTCCAGGCCTTCATCCCGTAGTACTGGAGGTGGTGCTCGTTGGCGGGCCCCACGCGCTGGCTTTAGAAGACTGCAATGGAACACTGGGTGAATGCGAAGTGTACTCGGTAACTTCAATTTGTATGTCACTGGATTGATTTGACGGAGCACCGGGTAAGGTCCTATGTAACGCGGATGAAAGATGCTTTGTATCTTAAATCGTATGTTCTTTGTTGACAACCAGACTCGATCCCCGATCTGGTATTGCGGTCACTCCCTTCTGTGTCGGTCTTCCCATCTCTTATAAGTCGCTTTGGCTTGTGTCAAATGCTTTTTTACCCGGCGATGTACCGAAAGAAGTTTCTTCGCTTGTGATAGAACCATGGGTTGGTTTCGTACTTCTTCGGGGATGGAGATTGGCAGAACTTTTGCTTCGAACCCAAACGTGGCATGGAACGGAGAGAGGCCAATGGAGCGGTGCCACGCATTGTTGTAGGCCAATTCCGCCATCCAGAGCATGTCAGTCCAGGAATCCTGAGCCTCTCTGGCGTAACATCGAAGGTACTTCTTTAGGGTTTGGATCAACCGCTCCGTTTGTCCATCTGTCTGAGGGTGGAAGCTGGTTGACAGAGATGATTCGATTTGCAGTGCCTTACACCATAACTTCCAAAACCTCGCTATGAATTGCGGGCCTCTGTCCGAAATAATGACTTCTGGTAGGCTGTGCAACCGGACCACGTGGGTTAAGAGGAGTTGTGCTGTGGCGCTGGCTGTGGGGAGGTTAACACAAGGGATAAAATGCCCCATCTTCGTGAGTCCATCCACCACCACCATGATGGCTGAATTTCCCTTCTCCTTGTTTAATCCTGTGACAAAATCCATACTGATGTACTGCCATGGGCGACGGGGAGTGGGTAAAGGTAGAAGCATTCCTTGCTTTCCCCTTGTTTCGGTTTTTGCTCTTGCACATACTTCACATTGCGCCACCCAGGATGTGACGTCGTTGGGGAGAGATTTCCACCAGAAGTGGCGTTGTACTATTTGCATGGTCTTTCTTCTTCCTGGATGTCCTGCTAATGGGGAGATATGACACCATTCGAACGCTTTTTTCTGTAGTTCTTTTGACGGCAGGAATACTTTGTGTTTATAGAAAGGTAACCCGTCTTTCACTGACCGGTCTACCTTGTCTTTTGCCCAGTTTTCCTAATCTGCGTGTGGATGCTGTCTTCTTATCTCCGATAGGAAATTTTCAGCTCGTACTACACACAGTACTTTCGAGGGATGGATTATGGGTTCCATCTTTTGGTCCTGAGGAACATGATCGGTGGTTTTCTGTCTGGACAAGGAGTCCGCTTTTTTGTTCTCCACTCCTGGACGGTAGGTCACCACAAACTCGTACTCTGCGAAGAACAGCATCCACCTCATTTGTCTTTGGGAAAGGTGTCTCGCGGACTTCATGTATTGGAGGTTTCGGTGGTCCGAATATACTGTGACGGGATGTTGGGCTCCCCATAGGTAATGCCTCCATTCTTGAAAGGCTTTCTTCTCACTAAAAACATCCTGATACTGTGAGTATTCTGCCAGTAACGAAACGTCCTTTTCGGCGGCAGTGGCTAAAGAGTGAGAATGGGTCAAATACTGGCTCTGTGAGTGGCATGTAGTAGAAGCAAGGTGGTCCCGACAATTGTCGGAAAAGAATCGTACCGTCTTGTTCTTCCAATCTATCGTGGGGTTGTGGTGTCTTAACCAATGCATGCCCAGAATCACCTCATACTGAGGGGCGTCAATTATGTTAAGAGAGATCATTTCCTGGTGTTTCTCCTCCCCCACTCCCACACTCATGAGCAGCTTATCGGTTTGTTCCACGATCAGCCCTGATTTTAACGGCTTTCCGTCCACAGCGAACACTTCCTCCGCGGTCCTCCGCGGTACCCTTAGTAACCACAGTTTAGTGACCAGCCCGCTGTCTACAAAGTTCCCGGTGGCTCCTGAATCCACCATGGCCTTGATCGTATGACAGGAATCCCCCTGAGTGAGTGTACTGGGGAGCACAATATGTGTTTCAGTATCATGTACCTCAGTCTTTGCCAGAGAAGGTAGAAGCCATCCGGACTCCTTATCCTGTTCCCCCACTACCTTGGTCTCTGTGTTACCTATAGGGGCCAGCGTGGACACCGCTACCTTCTTCGGTCTAGTCCAAACTTCGTTGGGCTTCGGTTTTGTGGGACAGTCCCTGGCGTAATGTCCTTTTTTCCCACAGTACATACATAAGCCTTGTACCCTTCGGCTCTCTCTCTCTTCTCTGGTTAACGGACTCTTTACTACTCCTATTTCCATAGGTTCAGAGGGGGCTTTAGGGCTTAATACCGCTTTGCGTGATGGTCTCTCTCCTCTGTACACTCCCCTTTCCCACCTTTTCTTTTCTCCTCATTCCATCATCCTCCCATCTAAACGCAAAGTCAAATTAATCATGTCGGTGCAAGTGCTGGGCTGGGGGTCGATTTGCGCCAGCACGTCCTTCATTTCATCACGTAGTCCTTGACCGTTTCTGCTACCATCCGTTGAAACGGGGTTAGATAGGTAATCAAATCTCCTCTCCCTTGTTTTGGTTCTAGTAATTCCTTGTCTGCACTAAGCGTGGTGGCTCTTCTGTCGAAGACTTTTTCGAACTCCGACCTAAACGCATCCCAATCCGATAACACCTCGTCATTGTTTCTGACAAGTGGAACAGCCCAATTAGCCGCATCCCCCACTAGATAGGAAATGGCGAATGCCACTCGGGAGTGATTAGTAGGGAAGGATGCTGGTTTGCAGGAAAAATGAAGCAGGATTTGAGTTAAAAAGACTTGCACCTTCAGGGGATCCCCTGCATATCTCTCGGGACTCACCAGGGGTATGGGTGGAGGCACAGTTACTTGAATCTGAGATGCCACTGGTGAGGCGTCAAAAGGATTCCGTGACAACCGCTCTACTCTGTCTCTTAAAGCTGCGGTTTCTGCTTTAGAAGCGGCTAATTCCTGCTGAACTACCAATAGCACCTGAAGAACCTCATCCATGGTGGCCATGGTCTACCGCAACCGAGCCGGGCGAAGCTATAATTCGTGGGCGCGTAATTCTGTCAAGCCCAGCTTCGCAGGATCCGGTTGCAGCAGAATATGGTCCACCTCCAGATATGACCCACACCCAACCACTAGAAGGAACTG
Organism: Triturus cristatus; assembly: GCF_964204655.1. Lineage (NCBI taxonomy): Eukaryota > Metazoa > Chordata > Amphibia > Caudata > Salamandridae > Triturus > Triturus cristatus. The sequence goes on from NC_140593.1 coordinate 943,056,863, forward strand.
GGTGTGCGAAAGATCAGGCGGGGGAAAGGAAGGGAAGGGACAGCAGTGGATAAAAGGATCTGAAACAACAAAACAGACAGGGATAAAATACAATAATTACCACTACTCTCAATATGGTCTCACTAAGATGTATGTGTACCTGTATCAACCAAAAAGCCACAACACCTGAACACAGCTGGCTCGCCTAATGCCCTCTTAGAACCTAGTAATCAAAAGAAGACAAAATGTAGTCACGCACATTAAGGTTTAAGTCATGCACAACGCTAGCAAGCCCACTCCTTGTATCCCCTTACATGTACAGCTTGTTCGTGGGGGGCGGCCCTCCTTCCGTGACTCCCTGTGAGCATGAATGGTCCCGCACAAAAAGAGCAAAAAATATAAAATCCACTGGAAATGAAGAAGCTCTCCAAACGCTGTAACCCCTTAGTCTCGAATGTTTTTCCCTCGTGTTTCCTTCCTTATCCTTTATCTCCCAGGTTGGCCCTTTTCCGCCAGCACCTGTAACTAAGATAATCCCCACTAGGCACAATGGCTACTTTAGGCTTCTTGGCCTCGAAAATGTCGACGAATTCACCCGCTGCGTACTCCTGTTAACATTCGGTTCCCTCACCGATGTTCCAATTCTCCATTGGCTCACACCCCGATATTTAAGGTTAATGGGGCACCCAACCGTGGTTCGCTCACCTTACGGTCGATGCAGTTACTTTCACTGAGTTGCCCCTTAACTCTCCTGTTCTTGTCTCGCTAGGAGACACCCTCGATATATACAAGTCGGTCACGCTGCCAGTGCTGCCCGGCGTACTCACGGACTGCCCACGCTTATGACCGCTCGCGTCTTCCTCCAAATCTTCGTCACCGTTCGGTGCCGTAATCCAGACGGCGCTCCGCGTCCTCTCTCCTCCGCTCACCGCCGAGAAAGAGTACAATCCCGGTTTCAAAATTACGCGCAGCTTCCTGTGCGCCCGCGCTTCCTATATCCTGTGAGCCTCGGGGGCTCATGGGTATTGTAGTTCTGTAGGTCTCGGGAGGCGCGGCAATGGTCGGATCCTGACATAATTACCAAGTGGTTGCCAGGTGGACTACCAGCAACTCACTGGGGGAGGACCTGACGGATAACTACCCCCCACAACTCAGTGCAGCCAAGAACAAACACCTGTGAATAAATATGTGCCCGTTATCCAAAAGAAGGGGAGAGAAAAACGGGGGGACTCTTATTTGCCCTCCCAGTCATTTTCTAAGAATGTAATTACCTCTCACATTGACGCATGCACACACCACGCTGCTTTAAAAGTACAGCTAGCCTCCTTGAAGCTTCCCATATAGGTGTGGTCGAGATTCAAAATCTAAAACCTCTTTGCACCAATGTAGACATTTGATGATCAACTAGTATTCAAAAGGCCACACATCCATGTTGTACTCACTCACTCACCGCCGGGCTGGGTGCTCATGCTTCAATGCTCGAACAATAACCACGGACTTGGTTGCGTGTAAAAATACAGAGTGACCGACCCAGAAGACTGTCCGAAGCTAAACCCTCAAAAGCCAGAAGGGCTATGCATACACCCTAAACTCATCCTATTAATCAGGCCAGATGAAAGATCGCCACTGCAGTCCAAAAATAAGCTCAAGTTCCGGTCCCGGGCAGCGTACGCTATGGGCCATCTTGAAAGTATTCGCTTTTATCAAATAGGGCCAAGCAGGAAAAGAGGGAAACATCTCCGAGGGGTATTAGATATAGCTGATAAATAATTTTAAACTATCAGCTATTTCAAAAAAAGGAAACAACAACTGTATTTGATTCACATTCAGGAGTATGTATGTTGATGCATCTAATGGACCACACAGCCGGCTATCAAAGTGGGTAAAACCAATTACATGTGAGTAAACTACGTTTCACAGCATATGGTACCCATCAGCCTTATGTCAACTTCAGCTTAAGAATAATAATAAAGGTCCCATTGAGATCCCAGCGGTGCCACATGTTGGGCTATCATATAAGTTTCCCCCCTAAGGATTTCATGCCTCAAAGTGTACCATAGATTAACACATTCTTAGTCTACTGTGCAATGGCAAACACTGGCCAACATGTACATACCAAGTTATCAAATAGGTAAACAAGTCCCTGTATGTGCATGCAAGCCTTACAGCAAATCAAACCCAAACATAACTGATGTCATTTAACCACCTTATGCCACTCAATAGGTTCGTTCAAGCCCTCCTGGTCTACCTTTTCAGAAAAGATCCAGCGAGCCTCTTTACAAATAAGCAAGTTCTCAATGGCATGTGCTGTGCCTGTCACCTTCTCCAGGACAGTCCATCTCAGGTCCCTGCAATAAGTACAACATCTGAACTCACAACCTTGCCCATCTTCTGCCTTCAGGCCCTAAATGTTAACTGGGAGCTACAAGCAAAGAAATGGAGACAAACATTTGTGTTAGATCATTTCCTCATCACAAATGTCAGCGGTATATCTAATAATTTGTCCGTTCGTTGGAGTCTGAGAACTGACCCTCTGTAAAGTTAAAAGCATTCTCTCACAAAACATATCATAGAAGTCTCCTTGTTGAATGGACATTTGACCAAGAGAAAATCAAATCTCACCATAACTAGGTTAATTGCCATTACATTCATACCTAAAACAGTTTATTATCCTCTTGATGTTTATAAATACTAAGAAAGTATCCTGCTATGCCAGAGATGATGCTTAAAAAGGAAATATGCTTTAATGGATTCCAAATGAAAATTTAACTAAGAGTATTAATCGCCATACATGTATCTGAAACAATGTTTGAAGTAATAGAAATTGCAGAGAATTTTGCATGAACATAATATCGGCCCCAATGCTCTTAACTCCAAAATATAATATTAATATGCACCACTTTTTGTACTTTATACTTGTGACAATGTTGCCTTATGCAAGTTATAAACTCTTCAGAATATTAATGAACCTTGCAGATTTATCAGAATCATGTAGAATGCTGTGGAACGTTACTCCATAAAGAGCTTGCAAATTAAACCCTGCTTACTTGCCTCAATGTTGCTGCTGCATTTCGGAAATAAATGCCTTAATACATAAAGTTAGCAGTGGAAAGGCTAATTTAAGACAGGTCTCTACTATCAGTGTGAGATCACTAGTGTCTTCAATAGTGACAGAGCTGGAGCAGTGGTATGTTACCCACTTGGCAGTAAATGCCTGTCACAGGACGTTTAAAGGAATGTGCTGCTTTTGGTTGGAAATGTAGCATCATTTGTTGACTTTTCTAAAGTAAACAGTAGAAAATAATACAATAACATTACACAAATGAACATAAAAGACACAAATAAGACATAGCGTGTACAACACAACAAAACAGAAGTGATATCAACACAACAAAGGTGGAACAAAACACAATGCAATACAGAAGCACAAAACACACAGCACAAAAACAGTGCAGCACATCATCACTGCAGCAAAATGAAACACAACAAATATACACATTCATTCTAGTTATATATTACCATCTTGAGAAATCTTCTTTCCTAATTTAGTGGTAAAAGGTGTTTGCATTATGAAATGATTTATTTACCACCTAGGATATTTAATTCCGCCAGTCAGAAATGTTTTGTGATTGGGCCCAACATGATTTGTATTTATTGGATTGTTACTCTCAGACCTTGCAGAGACTCAGTATTAAAGTGAAGTATCTCATTAGCTGGACAACTTCCACTCTTGAAGCCTGAAAGACAAAGCAATTCATGATCTAAACCCTATGGGCCAGATGTTAAAAAACAACTCGCATAGCAGCCCCCAAAAATGCTGTGCTGCATTGCATAACAGGGAGGGAGCAGGAGCGTGCCATGTCTACAGAGATATGTCTCTCTACTCACCTCTCCCTAGTGCCGGCAATGATTTCAGCGAACTTGCGCCAGGCACACATCATAGCGCTATGGTACGTGCCAAAGTCTAGCATAGGTTTTGTACAGAAAGGATATCCTTCCGGTACAAAAGTACTATGCCTAGACAAGTTCAAACGCTTTTCACACTTTGTATGTGTGCTGCACAGTGGACCACGCATGCAAAGTAGGACAAAAAAGGAGAAATGAAACATTTCTCCTCTTAAAGCCTCCTTTCAGATGGTGGTAACCTTTGGCGCTAAACCCTGTCTACAATTGTTTGTAGATAGGGTTTTGCGTCAAAAGGCATTGGTGGTTGCATGGGAACGCCCTTGTACCACCCATGTAACGTCCCAAGTAACGCAAAGCAAGGCTTCATGCTGCTTGCCGTTATTTGTAGGGTACTTTCGACACAAAAGAAGTTTTGCACTGGAAAGTACATTTGTGAGCCTCACTTTTGTGACAGTAACCCAGCACAAAATGTTTGAAAATCTACTCCTATGTTTACCGCTGAATATGTCTCAGTTTGCACCTGCCATGTTTCCTAAAAGGGATGCTTAGCAGATGTAAATGATCTGACTACAGAATAAGTGTACACTGGGACTGTACACACTGATTTAGTAGTAAACTCTATGCAAGCGGTGGGGAGTGTGAAGGCGTGGTTTACCTTGTGAGTTTATGAACATCCACACACTCCATTCCTAATCTTTCCTACCCTCAAATTGGTCCAAACTATATTTCAACCATATATGGAATAACTCCTCTTTTGGATAGGGAAGGGTGATAGAGCACCCCCAAACTTACTGCAGGTGGGTTGGATGGGTTGTCTTCATGTTGAAAAATGTTTTCCCCCATGGAGAAAAAGAAAAGGTAAACATTGCATTTCCATAGTGACCTGCCGTTTCCTAATGCAGAGCTGTACTCAGTGTACAACTCCACACTGGAGAAATAGCAACTCCAGAAATAATGCACATGACATTCCGCATAGTGTACATGGACGCCTGCAAGTTGTGCAACTGGCCCTGCCTTCTACTGGAATGCATGTGAACTCCCAACACTAATATATCCATGCCATTGCACGGGAGTAGATGTGCAGGTGTAGATGTATGAGTAATTGTGTGAATCATGCTGTCTTTGTTCTCAAGTGGGAGGATTAATGCTTCTCCACGAGGAAGGTCTTTTGATAAATAGTAACATAATATAACATGTGTATTTGTGAAGGGCACATTCACCCAGAAGGATACCTTAGCAATGAAAAAAGCAGATGTTTATTGTCACCCAACTCAGTGCTGAAAGACTATTTCATAGTAACTCTTCAGTTTTATAATTGTTTTAACACTTTTTCTGGCAACATAAGAGTAGGGGTACCCACAGCTGCATATAAGAACACACCTCGGCTCAAACGTGTTTTCCTCTGTGTCTAGTAATTATCTATTTTACTAACATGATCATTAGCAGCACAATCACATAGTCTGGAAAAGTTGCAACATGCGTTACATCGTATGTATTGTGATCTATAATATACAATTGTACAGTTAAAATGATAAGACTTTATGGTTGTGCATAAATGAACTCAAGAAACGGTGAAATTGTGGGCATTGAATAACAGAACTGGAAGACATGAAAAGAAGGAATTAGTTCCTTTATGGGAACGCTCATATTTATTTAGAATTCACTTCTTTAATGAAACATTCCAGTTAACTTTGAGGACATGTCTTCATCACCTTAAATTATGATGGCCACTGTATTTTACATCAGAACTACTACAAACTTCAAGTTCTATTAAAGGGATTTTTTTGTATAGTCTGCACTTTGAGAAATAAAGTGCACTAATCAGTGAAACATTTTGAAACTGGGTTAATCAGGCCATGTATTTCTCTATTAACACCTAATATTAATTGCACAATGTAATATTTAGGTCTGTAAGTTACATGCCCTGGTGCATTATACCGAGGGTGAAATCATTCTTTTCTTTTTCCTGAAGCAGAGTTCTATGATTATTAGCCCCCATTGTATAATGTAAAATTTTAATAGAAACTTGAGATTTTTTTTGCTTTCTATAGTGGCCAATATTATATAAATGGGTGACGAATATAGCCCGGCTATATTTTCTACTTTTGTTTTACCCGCAGTGCAGGTTCAGACGTGCCTTTAGGGCAATATGGAGAAAAGTGGAGGGTTGTGCCCTCTTGATTAATCAACGTTGGTAAGAAAAAATAAATGTCAGAAAATTTCTGATGTTTATTACGTGCTTGATTTTATTTGTATTTCCATAGAGAAGTTCTGAAGAGAAAAGCCGACACGTGTTTCGCCCCAATGGCCCAATGGCCGTGGGCTTTTTCAAGGCAAAATTTCTTTAAGGTCAAAAATCTTCCTATTCCTTCGAAAGTCAAAATCCTTCGTCTCTGCGATCCCAGAACCTTTAGGGCAATAGGCAGTCCCCAATGGTCTAATCTGACAGCTCAGTGTGTTGCAGGGTGACTGGCACAGGAAAGAACAGTGGGGCGGTGGGGTGGTGGGGCATTAGGGTGGGGATGGGGCAGGGCGGAGGGGGGTAGTCAACAGACAACGGGATAGGTAAAATTAAATTAAAAAATTGTGAAAGCGCTTACCTTGTGCGCGCCACATTGCTGAGTCGGCAATGTAGCGAGCATAAGGTTTTTGTTTTTTTAAATTTTTTATTGAATTTGACCTATCCTGTCATCTATTGACTTCCCACCCCACACCGCCTCCACCCTGCCCCACAACCCCATCACTCTTAACTGTGCCAGCCGCGCCTGGTGTGTTGACCATTTTTGGGCTGTTTGCGGGTCTGCTTTAAGATCTGCTGGGATGGGTTTTTTCTACTGTTCATTTCCCTAATAATAAAATACAAATAGCCTGCGGCAAGTTCAAACCCATGCAGTGTTAAATATCTTGCAAAACAGTTATACAGCATGTTTTTACAAGTTCAAACTGCCCTAATTTTCAAACATGGGCCACTTTTATAGCTTTCCAATTCACTAATCGGGCCATTTTTATTATGGTTCCTAGGCCTATGTTCTGTCCCAGTCCAACCCTGAACAGCAGTGCCATCTATTGGCAGGCTGTAACTGGTGCTTGTGACATCTGCATACGCATGTGGGTAGGCTACCCACAAATGCAGTCCCACTCTATGGGCCTGATGCCAAAAGATTTTTGACTGGCGTTATTTCATATCCTTGGTGGTTAGGTTAAGCCAGCACTTTCTCCAAACACCTTTTACCACCGTATAAAACACAACATTCTGGAGATGGGAAAATGCTTTTTTTATGTGTTATTTTGTTGTGGTGGTAATGTGATGTGTTATTGTTTTGTGCAGCAGTGTTTTTATGCTCTATTATTTTTATTTGGTGTGTTGTGCTGCGGTTGCTGTGATGTGTTCTGTTTTAACTTTTAGTTTAGTTGGGATGTGCCCTGTGTTTTTTTGATTTTGTTGTCACAGTGCTTTGTGTATATTATTGCGTCAGCAAATGCTTCTATAATTCCAGCTTAAAGCAGCACCTGCCTTGCAAGTTTCCTTCACAAGCAATAATTTACCTCTGTCAAATGTGGTAAACTAGTGCTCCTGCAGTACACAAGTCCATCCAAAAATGTGACGAAGACTGTAGGCCGAATCTCAAAACGTTTTGTATTGTCGTTATTCATGTCCTTGGTGATACATTGAGGCAGTGCTTGCTACAAGGAACTTGTATTAGCATATTATGAAAACAGGATTTTGGAGGTGTTAATATTTTGGTAAAAGGTTTGTGCCTGTTTGTTGTGTGGTATGTAAATGTGTTCTGCTGTTTTCTTTTGCGGCTGTGCTTGTGTGCTGCATTTTTCCAATGTGATTGTGTTGCGCTATAATTCAATTGTTAGGCTAAATTCGATTATGACTGTTTTATGGTGACGTCTTCTTATGTTTAATTGTGGTTTTATGTTGCTTTGCATATGTTATTGTGATTCGTTCTCACATTCATTTTGATATGTCACCCAGTGCTCCTACATTTTGAACCAAAAGCAGCACATGCTTTGAAAGTTTCTGTGACAAGCAACTATTTAACTCTGTCTAAGGTGGTAAAAGAACTCTGCTCCAGCCCCTCAACTACTAAAAACACCAGGGGCTGTTTCATAAGTGCCCTGATGGCACAACAGGCGTTTGTGGCTGCATTGCGGGCCCCTGGGGCACTTTGGTATTAAAGAAGTGGCCCCAGATGCTTGTGCGGGATAGACTGGCGCACATAAAGCGCCAGCACTATCTGCAGGGGGTGTTCCTTAATTTGCATGGGGGCATGCCCCATGTAAATGAGGGAATCCCTTTGCCTTTGCGCATGCGCTGTATTACAGACACAGGCGCAGAGGCAAAGAAGCTCTCAGTAGACACACTGACAGTGCGCCACCTTCGCATTGCCAGTGCGTCCCATGAGAGCAGCCCTCTGGAGAGGGGAAAGGGAGTCCTATGGACCCCTCAGACATCCCTTTGCAGGCGGGTGCAGTCACTGACTGCGCCTGCCTGCAAGGGGATCTCGAACCCCTCTTAAAAGCCCGAACTGCCAAGCCATGTCTTTCCTGGACCGGAAACAAGCATCCTGGAGCCGGTTTCTGGCTAATCAGCCGTCAACAGCCAGGCTAGCATGAATCCAGTGGCAAAGTGAGCAAGGGACCAATGTCTGGGCATACCCTGCCAACTTAGGGCGAACAAAGCAAAACCAAAGGGGCAGTTTAGGCTGGACTGTTCCCATGAGGCACAGGGTCAGACTGATTTGCATATGGCCATGTCCGAACTGGGGTGGCGGAGTGAGCTAAAGAATGATGATGGATTAAACCCAGATCAGTTGACTGGAGGTGAGTGCTTGCAATGTTCAACACTCTGTCCATCATCCCCTTTGGTTTTGATTTCTTAAGTGTAGACATTGCAAATTGCATCCAGTTTTTGCCCTTTGTACATCTGAAAAGGCCCTTAAGCATTTCTTAATGGGCCAAAATAACGATTGGGCCCGTTAAGAAATGTAAAATGGCTTCTTACATCTGGGCCATCGTACATTAATAAAAATAGAATAGATGAAACAAAATACCATTAAAAAAGTGGAATCAAAAGACAAACTGTCAAATTTAGCTGGTAATCGTCCGAATCAGATAATGCTGCATCCACACTGTTGACTTCTTAAATAGTTCTGTGATATGTAAATAAAATAAGTATCTAGATCTAAATCGATCTAATCTCCACTTGTCTACTAAATAATACAGATGTATCTGCAGTATGACTGTTCGCTTTGATGCAGTATGAGTCACCCTCTGCATTGCTGAGAAGTGACAAATAGCAGCTTATTGCATTTTATGACACAGCATGCGGAGGGGGCGATGTCTCCTTAGGCCTTAATGCCATACACCCTTGGTGCCAGGCACCTAATCTGTGTAAGTAATGGAACATCCCTTTAAAACATTTTTATGTATTTAAGAGTTATTTATTGTGGGAGGAAATAAGCCACCCTTTTGCAGAGTTTGGAAATAAATTTCATGAGATCCATTGAATTTATTGCTGTTGCTTCCCGCCAGTTTTTTTTGGCATAGGAAGGAACAGTCATTGATCAGTAAAGCTGACAGCATGATTAAATTCTAGGTTCTACCCTGATATTCTGTGGACCTTAGACATGATACTGACTTTAAGGCTGCTTGGACTATACAAGCAAAACGTCAATGCATTCTTTCACCGTAAGGCCCACACTACGAGTGGCCTCTTTCATTCGATTGGGCGGGTAGAAGTATTTGTCAGCTCCATCGGATTATTGGTTTTTCACATTCACACAGAAAGTCTAGTGAAAAATTAAGAATAACATGTGTTACTTGACTCAACATTACTAATTTCCCTAGTAATTCCCAATTTCTTTGTGGATGCTCATGGTTTCAACTCAAATTGGGTCCGATGTTTTCCACCACCTGAGTTACCGGTACCCCCAGTATTAGTAGCTCTTGGGAAAAGGGAAGGGAGGAAATCCAGCCAATTTTCTGGGCAAATCCTAATGAGGCCTCAATCAGCTACTACTTTACCTAGATATTTGTTTCAAAAGCATTTTTTTCTCAAATGTCTCATGGTCTATGGGAATATTTTTTGAGTGTCTTCTCCTTTTTTTTATTTGTTTTAATTTGTTTTTATTTGTGACAATGACAATAGCAAGGTAACAGTGCACAGAGAGCAGCCATTTTAGAACAAGGGGAAACACGTGTGGCGCTGGAAAGTGTGTGTGCACAATCACAGAGAAAAAGGAGAGGGGAAAGAAAGTGAAGAACAACAACATGAGCACATGTACCCGGTACACAGAGGTGTCCGGACCCCTACCATACACAATTGAACATCCACCGCCACTCAAGGAGAAAATCGTACCAGTCGAACTCCTGAAAATGCAGGCACGTGGTGGAATCGGGGAGAGAGAAGGAAGAGGGGAGGGAAAGGGAAGAGGGAGAAGGTGATAAATCAGGCCATTGGCAGTAGGGAGTCAAGCAAGGCAATGGGTAGGGCGTCCTTTGCAGTGAACAGGGCAGGAGCGCTGGAGTGACAAGCAAGCTCTGCGCGGGGGAGGGGGGTGTGCAGCTGGGCAGGTGAAAGAGGGTCAGAAGCATCTACTCCAGATTTAAAAGCCCCGTCAGGGTGTCCCACTGGTGTGAAATTGGGTACTTACGGAGTCCTCGCAGCTCCTTCCATTGCAAAGCTTTGCCCTCTGCTTCCACCCACACCTCCGCAGATCGAGCACAAGCGAGTGGCCAAGGGGGGCCCCCAACTTCCAGGCGAGCGTGATCCCCACTTAGCCAAGAGAAGTGCCAAGTCGAGGAACCTGGTAACCGCCCAGTTATTCTTAGGAAGCTTAAACAATCAAAGAGTGCCCATGCCCCAAGAGCAAAGCAAAGGAACTCCAGAGGCACGGCAGAAGTGAGCAGTGACAGAGGGTCAGGATTCTGGCCAGCTGGGGACAGGACCAAAACATGTGGATGAAGTTTGCATCCTCGTGGTGCAACAGGGGCAGGAGGCGTCCGTGTGGTGAAAGAAACAGTTCATCTTTGCAAGAGTGAGATATGCCCTATGCAGGATGTAAAACTGTATTAGTTTGAACCATGTGTTCCGGGAGACAGTGGCAGGGTAGGCCAGGGTCATGGCCCACTCCACTTCACTACACACCCTACCCAGGCCCTTACCCCACTGGTCGTGAAGTGTCAGCAAAGGCAGGCAGCTGTGCTCGCACAGCGATTTGGTAAGTCATGTCACCAGGTGACACTCTTTGCCCAGGAGATGTAGATTTCAATGTACCCGATGTGTGGTCGGTTCAGGCTGCAATGGCCCCCCGTGCAGTTGTATTGTATCTATAATCGAGTTGTATATAATGAACTGCCCAGGGGACAAGACAAGTTTGGTCACCCAGATCAGCAAACGAAATGAGAGTAGCATCAGAGTAGAGGTCGCTCAAAGTATGGAGACCCGCCTCACGCCAAGGGGCAGTAGCCGCCATCGTGATGTGGGCCTGCCTCCTGGGCGAATCAAACACCCGAAGCAAAGGGGCATATGCGCCGAGGCATTAGGGAGTCGGAGGCAATGGGTGAAGCGCCACAGACAGGAGGTACATGGGTGGGATGGGTGCACAAACTAGTGGGTGGAAAAGGTGTAGCAAGTGCTCTAACATCCACAGGGGGATGTCAGTGTTGCTGTGTTGTCTACATCACGCTCAGCAAACCACCACTCCACCAACTGAAGTTGGGCAGCAGTGTAGTAGTGCTCAAAGTTGAGAGACCCCAGCCCCCCCTATCAGTGGACAGACACAGTATTGACAGCAATACTCAGCTCTGACTGCCAGACCAGATCAGGTCACTTATCAGGCGTTCAAGCATGACAAAGAAGGTTGTCTGCAGATAAGTCAGGCCATCTGCCAAATAATAAAACAAGCGGGGCAGCATTACCGTATTAGACACAGCAATGTGTCCTGCCACCAACAGCGGCAGAGTCATTCAAAACAAAATCTGCCTGCAGAGGGAGGAAACCACCCAGCATGCGTTTCCATCCTCCAGTGCTGCCATGTAATAATAAATCCAGAGAGTGAGATAGGGGATCGTGTCCGGCTGCCACTGCACAACCTGCCAACCCAGCCAGAGGCCGGGGTCTGCCTCTCCAGCCGACAAGGGTAAGAGGCAAGATTTGTCCCAAATGATGTGCATACTTGAGACAGCTGCAAAAGAAGAGAGCAGTCCCTCAATTTCAGGCAAGGGATCAGAGATATCGCGCACTTAAAGAAGCATATTGTGGGTGTAAAGTGAGACAGCATGCAAGCCATCCCCCAATGTGATCCCCCAGTCTCATCCCTGGGCTCTCAGTTTATGTGCCAGGGGCTCCATTGCCAGCAAGAAAAGATGGGGAGAGAAGGGTCAAACCTGGCGGGTGCCGCTGTCTAATACATATGGGCTCAGAGATATATTTGCCAGTCTTGACTCGGGCCAGCGGTGAGGTGTTTAAGAGTTTCATAAACTCCAAGCATGCAGGGGCCCATTCTGAACTGGGCCAGCACAGCAAACAGATAGCCCCACTCCAAGTAGTCGAAGGCTTCCTACAAATTTAGTACCAGGCAGCCAGACAGTGGCCATCGGCCCGGTGCCTGCTCCAGCACCTAGAAGAGGTGACAGAAGTTCAGGGGTGTGCTGTGACCCAGCACAAAGCCATTCTGGTCTGTGTGGACCAGCTGCAGAACCACTGGCACCAGACAGTCTTCTAGGATTTTGCCAAGAATTTCATTATCTGCATTGAACATTTCCAGGAATCTATAAAAAAACAAAGGTTTTATGAATATGCCCAGGTTTATGAATGGAAATGATCAGCGCTTCCCAGAGGGACTGTGTCAGGCAGGAGCATGAGAGCGCATCATCATACAGAGCTTGGAGGTCGGGCACCAGCAGTGTGGCATTCATTTTATAGAACTCCTGGGGGAGGCCATCAGGGCCTGGAGTTTTGCTTGATGCCAGCGACTATGTAACTTTGCAGATTACAAAGGGGGTGGTTTAGTGTTGAATTTCAATGGTGAGTCAGGCAGAACCTGCCCATGCTTGATAAAAAAGCCTCAACATCTGAGTAAGAAATTCCCACTGCCAGCGTGTAGAGATGCTGTAAAAGTGAGTAAAAGCAGTGTGTATCTCACTCTGTGTATGCAGGTCAGTGGCCGGAGGCACAGTGAGGTAATGAGCCAAGCGCTGCAGGCTGTCTTGTCCAATTAGCCATGCCAAAAGAGTACCAGATTTGTCTGCTCTGGCATGAGTCCGAGTGGATTGCACATCATAGCTAAGGCAACATAGGCGCTCCAACAGGGATGTGGGTTGCTGCCGTGCCTTGGCAAGCCGGTGTCTGCCCCCGGCTGAGGAGATAGCCAACTGCTCAAGACAAAGGAGGTCATGTCCGGCTCTTGCAATATCTCGATTCAGTTGTTTACTCAACTCCACTACAGCACCCATGCTGTGACACCTGATGGTGACTTTGAATGCGTACCATCCCAGGAGGCATGACGAGGCAGTGCCAACATTTGTTTCAAGGAATTCAACACAGGAGACATTCTGGGTCGCTTGGAGTGCCTCATTTTCCAGTGCCGCAGGGTGAATATGACGCATTGCCATAGGAGGGATAGTGTTGACCGAACAAACCTGAGAGTTGTGGTCTGAGTGCGTCCTCCCCAGTTAGTCAGTGTGAGTCACAACCGTGGCCTGCTCAGTAGTCCAGACAATAGGGTCAAGGCGACTGTGTAGGTCATAAATGTGGGAGTAGAAGGAGTACACCCTGTCCACTGCATGACACTGACACAGTATTTCTACTGGTGCAGCCACATGCTCAGGTGTTTAGCATTGGAGTGTGTGAAGACTGGGGGAGCGGGAGTAAGATCTGTCTAGCAGGGGATGTAGAGTACTGTTAAAGTTTTCTCCTCATACCACTTCATCAGTATTTTATTTGTGCAGTTGGATAATGCAAATTTTAAAGTAACTATTGGAGGGATTTTAAACATAGCATAAAATGGATGGCATGTTTAGTCTGCAAACAACATATTAAAATGTTCCTTAGATGGGAATGTAGAAATTCTTTAATGCAACATATTCACATTATCATTGCCAGTGTTACTGTTTTCAGAAGTCTTGTCATAAGCTATGGTTTAAAAAAAATGTGGTATGATGAGTTTCTTCTTAAATTCGATTTGTTTTTTATTAGAAGGTCGCTCTGTAGTTAACTCTTGCATTACTTGTAGGATAATTCATTATTCACTAACTAATTTAAATCCTTTCGATTACGTTGCCAGAAAAAATGCAGAGATATAAGCAATGCTTAATTTGTGCCAGTGATTGTAGGTGGGGGGCACTGGTACCCATGTTTGGGGAACGGGAATTATTATTAATAAACAACCCTGCCAAGTTTCCCAGGTGTATGAGGATGTGGTGCTCCAGCCCAGGTTTTTTTCAGTTCTTGGATTTGTAGTCATGTTTATTCTGATATAAAACAGGACAGGACCTAGAACTATAGGACCTGGACTGGAGCAGCACACCACACATGGACCTGGGAAACTTGGCAGCTATGAACAGACTGACGTAGATCAAGAGAGAGAAAATGACTGAATATGGACAAATGAGGAGGCAGACAATGATAGGAAAACAGTGACAAAGGTAAAAAGCAGAAATGAACAAGGACCTACAAGATTAAGATAAAGAGACAGAAAGTGTAGGGCTGTGGAGGGAAATAATATGAGGTCGAATCAAAACTCATGTCAGCCTTTGTGCTAGTCATGCCTACTATCTGGCCAGGCTGGTAGAAGACCCCTAAGGGAAGCTTTGTGCCCTGCCCTTATTTTTGTACAATTTAAGAGCTGTGTATAAGATTACATGTTAAGAGTATCTTTGGAGTCATTTTCAAATATTACAACTCTCTATTTGTAGAAAATGTAAGAAGTTCACTCTACTTTAGTGTGTTAAAGCTGTAGAATTGAGCCTTGTTACCATTGCAACAGTGAAATATATTTATTGGCAGCAGTTGGTGCAACAGCTGGAACTGAGCCCATCACCCCAAATTACTCAGGGCTATGACTGCTGATTTGATTGTGCAATGAAATGTCTTGATGTCAGCAACCTCCTTGCTTGCTCCCACAGGAAAAGTTCCCTCACTCCAGCAAGATGGCTCTTTAAGGGTTTTTGTATAGGTGATGGTTTTGATTTTTAGAAATGTGTTGAACTATGATTGTGTAAGAAATGGGGATACTGGTCGAGGTGGGGGGGGAGCCTACTCAAGCAGCAAGCACAATCCTTGTCAGGGTGAAGTCACAGGCAAACCCTAAATTAACCTGTGCTCAATCCTCTGATAGCTTGGCACTGAGCGTTCATGCTTAACTTAGAGGCAATGTGTAAAGTATTTATGCAGCACTATAAACAGTAATAAAGTGAAACTACAACACCAGAAGAATCCAACACCATATTGGAAAAGTAAAATAAATTTTTTCAAACAACCAAAACAAGAGCAAATGACAAAAATCCAATCAATAGAACTGGAGATATGCAAGTTTAAAGATTTCAGTGAAAATAGTGCCAAAATGCACAAAGCGCCAACTGTGGTTATCTGGTTGCTCTAGATTGGGACAAAGTCACAAGTTCAGGCCGACCACGTTGGAGCACGGACCGTCTACAGGGATCCACTTAGAGACCCTGAACCCATTACCTAAAGCCTGGTTGTGAAGAGACATGGAGTTCAACTTTGAGGATGTGTCACACAGCAGAGTTGATACGAGGTCCAAGCAAAGAGATGCCTCGTGCAGCAGAGGTTCCTGTGAGCTGCCAAGGGAGATGTGATGTCCTTCCGTGTGGATGCGTCGGCTGGTACTGGTTCCTTTGAGCGAGGTGATGTCCTTGCGTGGGGATACATCATGCAGCTGCGATGGGCAATGCGAAGCCCATGCATTGGGGAAGTCTGCAGAACAGAGGTAATGCGTCGGTTCTGAGGGTGATGCATAAAGCATCAGAGGCACTGAGCCAGTTCTGCGGAGCTGTGCCACACCAAAGAGGGGATGCGTTGTTTTTGCTGAATCCACAAATGGGCAAGCAGAGCACGTTCAAACCCACTTCCAGTGGTCAAGGACTAGGATGGCACCACTTGGGTTGGCAGGACTCAAAGATGTCACAGTCCAGGTGCTGGGTTCAAGATTTTTGGAAGCCTGTTCTGTCCCTGAGACTTACGATCAGGGGGGCAGTCATCTAGCCCTTGAATTCACTCTGGGGTCCTTGGGTTTAAAAATGCAGGTCCAGTCCTTCTCACCCAGGCAAGAGGGCTGCAGGTCAGCAAAGCAGGGCAGCAGTCAAGCAGAGTGTCAGTGCTTTCAGAAGCACAGCAGTCATTCTCCCTGGCAGGGTCCACAGGTCCAGAAGTGTACTGAAGAGCTGGGTCTAAGCGTCTAACATTTATACCTAGTGCCCACTTTGAATTAGACAAAGCTTCAAGAGGTTTTCCCCCCCTTGAGGTGTCAGGCGTCCCCTTCCTCCCTGTCCTGGCCCCAGCTTGTCTGAGGTCACAAAAGACCAGTCTAAAATGCGTTGTGAGAGTGCTCAGGCAGAGCCTTTCTGATGTGCTACAGTGGTAGGTGACAGCTCCTTCACCTCAGAGTGGCCAATCTTGCCAACATCTAGCTTTCCTTGCCTGGCATTGGTGCTATATAAATGTTAAACAGCATAGGCAAAAGGATGTACCCTGATAATTTGGGGTAGTGATTAATTTAAGACTTTGACAATATCACATTTATTTAACATAACATGACTTATAAAGTACATGTTCACCAGTGCTTATCTTGCCACTGAATAAGGAATGTTATTGTTCTCATTTAATGACCACAGGAAGATGAAAGTCTGAGCGAACCTGCCAGGATTCAAACTGGCGGCCATTGATCAAATGCAGTTCACTGCAGTAGATGCATTAGTTCACTGAGCACCCAGAAGCAACCTTAATCCACATATCAATATTGCGAGGGGTGGTTAAAGTTAAATTCCTCAAATGCATGCCCCACTTTGTAAGTAGCTGTCTGAAAATTCAGGTCAATGGTTTGGGGGGTATTTTGTAACAAAGGTACTAAAGTTCTACCAGTCCGTCGATAGCAAAGTGAAGGCTTAAGGGGGGTGTACATAGTTATTGCAGTTGATGTAAGCATGTACCAAACGTAATCCAACAAAATAATGATTTTGACGTTGAGAAGACATGCTTTGTTACAGTATGACTTTTATACAAGAACAATAATAGAATGGTAAAATATCTGAAATGTTTTGCAGCGCAGGAAAGCAAACAAATGCATTGAAACATAGTTATTTCAATATAATGCCGTGTTTCCAGCCCACACACTAATTGTGTGGCATTCAACACACTGGTGTGTTTTTGAATGCCTCAATGATTCTCAGGTCAGTGCTTACACATTAATAATAAAGTAGGTTTCCACAATTGTAGAACATTTTATTTGCACTCTGTAATTTAAAATTCACAAAATGATATAATACAACTGTAAGAGGAGAACAAACCATTTAAATATGCCTCTTGAGGGCTGGCTGTTGTTCCCTTGTAGGCACACATAAAGGGTGGCTATCAATCTCTGTCATGCTTGCCTTTGCAAAATAAAGTAAAACATAAAAAAGAGAGTAGAGGTGAGAAATAGTCTGGCTATCGCATCATAGTAAATATTCTCCCGATGACTTCTCAGGTTTTCAGTAATCACTTCCAACAGTACATCTTGCAAGGTTTACAAGAAGGGACATAGCATATGTCACATAGTGTCTGATGGTCTCTGCTCCTCCGTGATGCTTTAGTAAAGAGTAGCTATGCAACCTCTGAGGTGTGTCCAACCCATATTATGAACGGGAAACAACCTTTACAACGCAGTCATTACATCACACTACATTTACAGCGCAGCCATTACATCGCAACATCCTTTACTATTCATGTCGCTCAGCCATTACATTGCATGTCACTACAACGCAAGTCACTACAATGCAGGCATTACAGCGCATGTCATTACAACGCATACCATTACAACGCATAGTACCCCTACACTATCAAACACTTACCCTACTGCTGCACCCCCTGAAGTTAGAATAGTAATTTTTACCCCTACATTATCCAACACTTACCCTACTGTTGCACCCCCTGTAGTTAGAATAGTAATTTTTACCCCTACACTATCCAACACTTACCCTACTGTTGCACCCCCTGGAGTTAGAATAGTAATTTTTACCCCTACACTATCCAACACTTACCTTAAATGCAATGTAATGGTATGCGTTGTAAAGGTATAATGCAATGTAATGGAATGCGTTGTAAATGTAGTTTAAAAAAATTAATTGTAGTGGCATGCGATGTAAATGTATGCGTTGTAAAGGATGTTGCGATGTAAAAACTGTGTTGTAAAGGCAAGCGTTGTAACGTCATACATTCATTATGAACATGTGCTCCTTTTACACCCTCATGTCTTTCAGTAATTTCCAGTTGTTAATAAGAACAAGCAGAGTTACTAAGGGATGAAAGAGTTTTAATATCTCACACAGTACATGCTCTGTGGCAATTTTGGAAGGCCACTAGCTGAAATCTGCAGTTTGGCCAAATGATGTTTAAGGAGTCATTCCCTCAAAATATCACACACAGGCTAAAGAACAGGGTGGAGCAATCTGTTCACTCTCTTCCTAAAGGTATATATGTACATACACTCATTGTGGGTGCTCAATTATGTTTTATAAGGAGTGCGGGAATCATTACTAATCTTGAATATTTTTTCAGTGAGGAATTAGTGATTCTTGGGATCTGGATAAGAATTTTCTTTTCCACTGCACTAACGCAGCAGCCACAAAATGGCCTGAAAAACTGTCCTCAGCTGTAAGAAAATTAGTTGACAACCTATCAAGTAATGGTTTGTCACTTCCTTAAAGCCAGTAGTTTATTTGCAAATTCTTCAAAAGCAGAGTCTCACTTGGCATGGGAATGCCCAAATATTCAATTCATTTTTTCATTTTGAGACCAAGCAGTGCATGTAGTAAGAGGGATGTGTAGGGTTTGTTGGGTGGTAAAACAGCCGCTTGATAGCACAAAAAGTACATAGTAGCTGAGATGATTTAGCATGTATCCCGAGCCAATAGAGATCATTCTGATGCCATAAAGTTTACCATTGGGACCTACACTTTTAACAGCATTTGTCTGTGAAGCTGTGAAATGCCTCTTAAGATTTCTTTAAATCTACAATAAGCTTCAGAGGAAATAAAGCTAATTAATAAAATAAAATAAAATCTGGAGACTGATCAGAGCTGTGACAAGGTTAAATGATGTCTTTTGAGATATCATCATTGATGTCATTAATGATGTCATTTAACATGTCATGAGTGAAGTAATATTTTAGGTTATAAGCAGTGCACGGTGTGGGAGGAAGTTACAGCTACTTCACTTAACTATAACTGGTTAAGTTCTGTGTTTGTTTGGTTTATAAACATCAGTGTTTAAGACATTTCAATGCCTAATTATAGTGTCACTTTAACTTTTGATTCTTTCATTAAATTCAGTTTTGCTCATGGAAGTGAAGATTATATCACCAAACCTAAATAAAATATCTCTTTTACCAACATTTGCTTTGCTAACTAAGAGCGGAGACTCACCGGACACACCTCCCTGACGCTACTCCTCGCCGGACCCGCTTCGCGGGTCCCGCTTCGCTGCTCCTGCCTCCTGGACATCTGCTGTGCTCCTGTAACTGCGGCTGGGCTTGTCTGCCTCCTGTGCCTTCCACGGACCTGCGGCGGTGCAGCTGGCGTGACTGCGCGCGCACAAACGGGACCACAGGGCTGCGAGCTGACCCGCAGGGACTCAGTGTACCAGGAGTCCCTGCGCGAGGTCCAGACCCGCAACACCTGGGTCGCTCTCCCTGCCTGCCCCGCCCACGCTACAGCCATTAAGAGAGGACGCTCCGGTGGAAATCTCTGGGACCAACATTTGCTTTGCTAACTAAGAGCGGAGACTCACCGGACACACCTCCCTGACGCTACTCCTCGCCGGATCCGCTTCGCGGGTCCCGCTTCGCTGCTCCTGCCCCCTGGACATCTGCTGTGCTCCTGTAACTGCGGCTGGGCTTGTCTGCCTCCTGTGCCTTCCACGGACCTGCAGCGGTGCAGCTGGCGTGACTGCGCGCGCACAAACGGGACCACAGGGCTGCGAGCTGACCCGCAGGGACTCAGTGTACCAGGAGTCCCTGCGCGAGGTCCAGACCCGCAACACCTGGGTCGCTCTCCCTGCCTGCCCCGCCCACGCTACAGCTTATTGCCGGCCACTCTTCCCGCTGCGCGGGAGCGCGCGGGAGCGCCCGGGGCTAAGCCCGGGCAAAGGGCGGGCCGTCTGTGGCCGTCACGGGCCAAAGGAGGCCGGGCTGGGCCATATTCCTTACTTCTAACTTTTCAATCTGACTAAGGTGATGCCCTCACCAGGTCCGCGTGAAACTCCATCAAGGGAGGGGGGTAGCAATACAGGGCCACTGGACAACTATTTTAAATCTGCTAAAGCGGACGCAGACAAAGAAAATTTCCTGGAGAGACGAAGGGCGGTGCGGCGACGCTCCATTGAATCTATGAGGAGCAGACCCTTGACGGAGATTATCCCGCATCCTTTGTCACAGGAGGAAGATACGCCCCCTAATAGTTTAAATCCTCCGACCTTCGAGGACTTCCCCCTTTTACTTCGGGAAATTCCAAGTTCCCCCGGGATGATCCCTGGTAAGATCACAGACACAACTTCTCCCAAGATATGTACCACCCCCGTCAACTTGGTTACTCAAACGCCCCCTGGGAATGCAAATAAGAAAAGCAAGCAAAAACAAAGTGTTGTGCGGGAACTACATAGGCCCCCACCAAGTAAACGTAGTAGGAAGTCAACGGGGGGGAGGGGGAAAGCCAAACTATTCCATCTAGACTTTGGCAAAAAAAATACAAACTCACTTCAATCTGGGAGGGTCACTGAGACTGTGCCTACTGCTTCTCCCTCCAAGTCCCCCGGCTGCAATATAGCTGTTGTTAATAACGGCCCAGTGGACAACACACCTAGTATAAATCCCCCCATCATATCCATAGGGAGTATAGAATCCCTACTTTGTTCCCTCCTGCAGCCTATTAGCGATAGCCTGAAAAAAGTGGAGATTAGGCTCACTCTGTTAGAGACATCCCTTACTACCTTGAACACCTTAGTTAGTAAGCAATCCAAAAATATGGGACCTCATCTCCCTGTGAGTGATACTCCCAAAATAGGAATCCCACAGGGTGTTAATAAGGTTCCCTCTCAGAGCGTCCCACTGTCCCCCCCTTGCAGCCACTAATGGCTATTCCAGTCCAGGCACCGCGCAGTAACTTAAACCATAGGCCTCCTCAACCAATAGACTATGCTCCTCAAAGTTTTCAGGTAGGAACTAACGGAGGCCAACAAGAATCCGGTAGCGCTCCTTTAAATTCCCCGAGCCGGCAAACTCCAAGACCACGGAGACCAGATCTGCCGCCAGAGGCTAATAATCTAACGGTGGTCTTAGCAGGTGCCCCCCAGTTAAGATCACGGGAAAATGAGGACTACCAATCTCTAAAGAAAAAGGTCATTAAATGGCTAAATCTGAACCGACCCCTACCACCCCGTTTTAACAATGAGATCATCATGGTTAGAAGGGTCCCTTGGCTAGGGAAGACCAGAAAAACAATAATAGGGGACTGCATTTTGGTAAGCTTTAAGGATCCGGGCACTGTCTTGCACATCTGTGAAGGAACAAATAGATCACTGGATTCTACTATTCAGACCCTTCCAGTATCCTTCTTTTTCCCACCCAATCGCATGCACCACGTTCCATTACAGGATGAGTGGATAAGGGTGGAGCACAGACGTAAACACAAGGATTATGTACAATGCCCAAATACCCAAATGCAGGATGCACCCTATTTTTATTTCAACCGCTTTAATTGTTTGACTGATCTGGATGGGGTTGATTGACTTTCAGCTTATGCGCCAATGACCCAAGATTGTGGCTTCTGTACTCTCTCTAAGCCACCCGTCCCGACTATTGGCATAATGCATGAGTCACTAAACAACTCAGTGCTCATGGATGATTTATCTGCCCACAATGTTGTTAATGCCCTTGGAATTTTGAACGAGCCAACACCTGTGGAGAACGGCCCCAGTGGACTCTCCGAATCTTCGTTCCCTAGTGTTGGTAATGCGCTAGAACTCCCGATTGCATGTGAGTCTGGAACCATCTCCTCTAACCCGCCAGGTATGGCATCTAAAACTTCTAATCATCTGAGGCTGATCTGCTGGAATGTTGCCGGGTTGGCTAATAAACTGGCTGACCCGGACGGGGCAAATTATATTGAGTCGGGAGACATATGTATGTTCCAGGAAACCTGGGCCAGAAAGGACTATGGTCACCAAGGCTACATGTCATTCTTCATTCCAGCAAGGTGGGAAGGCAAAGGCCGTCCGTCAGGAGGGCTTACGACTTGGGTCGCATCTCATCTGGGCTGTGTGGCCATGCGCTTACCGGTTAACTCTGAAGATATCCTTGCGATTTCCCTTTTATGGCCCAACCAAGTTAAACTTGTGTTTATTAACATTTACTCTAGGCCAATGGGGATTGCTAAGGAATCACCGACCATAGATGAACTCTCTAACTTTATATCTGATTTATCGAGTGATTCATTCTATGTAGTGGGAGGGGACTTTAACTCTCATTTTGAGCCACTCCCTGGCCTTCTAGATGGGTTATCTTCGGACGAAGAGGCCAGATGGGCAGTGCCTTTAGTGGAAGCTCCGCCCCCGAAGGCTTGGACCCCACTAGCACTACAAATCACAGCCCTCACCCTAAAATTCGGAATCAGAGCTTGCAATGGCCGAATGAAATCTGATATACCAAGTAAAACCACCTACAACAGACCGGGAAGAGAGTCCCGGCTGGATTATGTCTTGGCCCAAATAGTGAAGTGGCCGAAAATCCAGGATTTCAGGGTAACGGAAAGGACCGATAGCGATCATAACGCGCTTGAGCTTGACCTTGATTATCCTGGCCCGCAACCTCCCGCGAATAACGAGCAAGGGAATAACCCTGTGCTTCTCCTTGACAATAATAGGAGAAGGATTAGGTGGGAGCACTTGGCTACAAGCAAGAATAAACTCCCCAAGCTTTATGATGGGTTAATTCCAATCTTGGAAACTGTGGGGTGTATGGACACTGAGGCTAACAATAAAGATTCCCAGGGTAAATTGTTTAAGGCCCATGAGGACCTGATAAAAGCTGCGGTACCTCATTTCACTTGTAGTCTACAAATAATAAAAGGGAGACGTCAAGGCAAAACACTATGGTATAACCTAGCCTGCAGAAGGGCAAAAACAGAACTCCTTAGAACAATTAAGGAGGGTTTAGGGGGGGACAGCATTAAAAAAAAGTAGGCAAGCTTACAAGAAACGTATTGCCCACGCAAAGGTAGAATGGGAGGAAAACCAGTGGGAAAAAGTCACCAAGGCCCTAGCGACCCAAAACCCTTGTTTGTTCTGGAGGATTGTGAACGGGGGGTCGGGAACTTAAAATCGGCACTAGAGCCCAATATCGCCCCTGGGGTGTGGCAGGCTCACTTCCAGACCTTATACAGCTCTGAGCCGGGAGAATCTTTACCTCCTGTTGAGGTGGGCCGGCCGGACTATGCAGGGGACCCTATAACGTTGGGCGAGGTTACCGCTGCCATCTCAGGACTGTCTTCTGGAAAGGCGCCAGGACTGGATGGATTACCAGGCGATATGTTTAAACAGGAGCCCAGAGTTTGGGCACCTTACCTTACCGCCCTTTTTAATGGAGTTCTTGGAGGCATGGAAATCCCTAGTACTTGGCTGGGGGCAGAGGTGGTCCCCATCTTTAAAAAGGGCTCGCCTCTCCTCCCAGCCAACTACAGACCAATCAGCCTGATAGACGTGGCACAGAAGCTGTTTGGTAGGGTGTTGCTGAACAGGCTCCAGGATTG
Source organism: Triturus cristatus (assembly GCF_964204655.1). Classification (NCBI taxonomy): domain Eukaryota; kingdom Metazoa; phylum Chordata; class Amphibia; order Caudata; family Salamandridae; genus Triturus; species Triturus cristatus. The sequence continues at coordinate 943,080,779 of NC_140593.1, forward strand.
GATGGAGGAGGTGGGTGCCCTTAGTCCCTACCAGGCGGGATTCAGGAGGGGAGTATCCACAGTGGACCAGGTTTTTAGATTGAACCTGATCTATTGGAGGGCAGCAAAATTCGAGGGCGGTAGTCTGTACACAATTTTTGTGGACTTACGGGCCGCCTTCGATTTGGTGCCCAGGGGGAAACTTTGGAGCGTCCTGGCGGGGATGGGTCTTCCCCCGGACATCCTATTGATCTTACAGAGGCTGCATCACAATAATTATGCCCGAGTGAGGTGCGGGCGCTCGGGGGAATTGACCGATAGATTCCCCGTTGGCCGGGGGGTAAGACAGGGTTGTGTGTTAGCACCGACCCTGTTTTGCCTATTCGTCAACGGGGTAATCGCCCATCTGAATGCCACTAAATATACTGACGCCCCGAAATTAAATGGCAGCAGGGTGCCCGCAATTATGTTTGCGGATGACACCCTGCTGCTATCTAAAACCCCTATGGGTATACAGAGGATTCTCGATTCCTTTGTGGCCTTCTACACTGACAGGGGGCTGGAAATTAATGCGGCAAAAACCAAATTCATGGTTTTGAACCCGAGACAAAAATTGCGACCAAATCCACAATTGGGAGCTGTACGGCTCGAGAGAGTGGCCACCTTTGAATATATCGGTGTGACCCTCAACGAAACGATGACTTGGGGATCCCACCAGAGTAGGGCTAACCTTAAACTCATGCAAACTACTGGGGGTATCACCCGGATGATGACTGGTTCGTCATACCGTCCATTGGGGGCACTAATCCAGATATACAAGGCCCAGGCCAGGGGAGCGATAATGTATGGGGCAGAAATATGGGGCCATACGCCTTGCGGGAGTCTTTCAATAACGGAAAATAAGTTCATAAGACAGATAACCGCACCCCCCCCCAGCACCCCGCTCTTCCCCCTGAGGCTAGATTTGGGCCTACGACCGTTAGCTGATGAAATAAGTCTGAGACCCATAGCATTCTGGCGCAGGCTGTGGAGCAGTAATGATCTTGCAGAATATCGGGCGGAATTGGTCGAACTCTTGAACCACCCAAAAGTGCTTAATATCCCTTGGGTCAAAAACATCCAAGCCACTTGTATGGAAATAGGGCTCCCCGATTTATGGATTGATCCAGCGAAAGCCGCACCAAAAATTTCCAAAAAGTCCCTGGCTAATGTATATCATGAACACAAAATAGCCAGGACCCAAGCCACTCAGGCACAGGGGTCCTTATCCTTCGTGTTTCTGCAAAGCAAGGATTCCTACAGGTTTGAGAAAGTATTAGATCCCATTTCCCCTGTACTGGCGCGGAAGCTGTTTCTCCAATGGAGATACAGCACACTGCCTTTCCGTTCCTTCACATGCACATGGTCAACGGCTCCTACTACAAAGCAGTGCCCGGCTTGCGATGCTAAGGAGGAAACTGATTTGCATGTGGCTTTCTTCTGCCCAGCCTACAAGGCTGCACGAAAATACTGGCTTCTTCCGCTGATAAGGAATATGGGCTGCAGGGAATACGCACCAATGTATAGGATTTTGAAATGTGATGTCTATGGTCCAACTGTCTTTGCGCTAGCAAAATTTCTTACTAATGTCTGGCATACACGCAACCGCATTCTAAAGGCGTTGGGTCCCTCTTAGTGACTGAATATGTTTACTGTTCATTGTTGCTACTTTGATAACTGTTGTTTAATAACTTTTTATCTAAATGATGATTATTTATGTATTTTATGCTTGTGTAAATATTTTATCTGTGCTTTTATGGTCATTGACCGAAATAAAGCTATCAAAGTTAAGATATCTCTTTAAATTTCTTATTTTTTAGTGAATTCTTTTCTTATTTTTTAGTGAATTTCAGTTTTTTTAATGATAATCAGCCAACACCCAAACTGTGCACATCCTTTAGCCATGCACAGCAGGGTTTGGATTAATCCATTCCCACCCCAGACAGGTAGTCAACCCGCAGCAGTCCACCCTCTGTGATCAGCTTGCTTTTCTGCGTACATCTGTTCTCCACATGCATACTCAGGCTCCACCCTGCCTGCCCTCTGTGATCCATTGTGCTGCTCCTGCCCATGCAGGCCTAGCCTCCAGGGTCATCCTACTTCCCCTGCCCTTCACCCCTCCCCCTGCCCTCCGTTCTCTGTGTGTTTGCCCCTACTTCCTCCCTCCTGCCCCCTGTGGTCCATTGTGCATCTTCTGCCTATGTTGGCCTGCCCTTCGGTTTTAGCTTGCTACCCCTGCCTCCCTCACCCTGTCCTTTTTTAGTTCTAGCCAATACCACGCTTGTGCTGTTAGATGTTCTGTTGTCTGTACTTTGTGGGGTCTGACTCCTCTCACGCTTTGGATTGGCTTTTGTGTGTTTCATTTAAAAATCGTGGCCTGGAAATGGTTAATGGTGTGTGCATGTCCCACCTTTTCTGAGAAGTTCCCTCCCATGGAGTATTGCCGAGTGTACGAACAGGGATGTGCACGCAGTCCCTACGTGAAGTCTGGTTAATTATTACTACCTGGTGATGCGATTGTGCTTATCATTTTGTTTGGGGTGAAGGGCGGCACGCTTTAACTATAGCAGCCGCACACCTTGCTTTCTTTTTTTTGTCTGGTCCTGAGATAGAACATTGACCGACATCAACACGGGGTTATAAGGCAGTTGTGAGATCTGCTGCTAAAGTTTTTTCATTGAGGGGTTAAGAGGGCGGGGTTCGGTTCTCAGGGTTTGCCGATGAACCCCGTAGGAGGAGGTTCTGGGTTGGGTCATATCATCCCAGGCATCGTGCAGCGTTATGTCCTGCTCAGGTGTACTGGCACTGGCATGTTCTGAAGAAGCTCTGGCCATTCATTCATTCATTTGAAAGCCAGAGTATTTCCGCTTCCTAGCAGCACTACACTATCTGTAACGCGAGAGCACCAGGAGTTTTCAGCAGCAAACTCGTAGCCGAAAATCATGAATACTACCATTTTCTCCACATATATTGACGTGATCCGGTGTTGACAGGACAGACACCCTCTGATGTAGGGACATGTCTGGGAGATGATGTACGCACTTGTTCTTATGGAAAGTAATCTTAAGGGAAGTAATGCATGAACATTCTTCTGAGATTTCAGAGGTCTGATGAGGCTACCGGGGGCTCACTGCTAGTGACAAAGCCTAATCGTTCGGAGGGCACCCGCACTGAAACTGCCAGGCTCTCGCATGGCTGTGGGATACAGACTTGTACTTTGAGCTTTGATGGGGGCTGTCGCTGGTACTATTTTGAAGGGTCTTGGGGATGGGTCATGGGCGGGGCACCCCCCCATTTGTTAGCAATAAGTACTCAGGGCAGACTTGTGACCCCCACCTCCTTCATCACCGGGACACTAGCACACCAGGCCCACGCTGCTAGTGACTCCACCTCTTTAGTGCAAGAAATATGTGGCTTCAAAGCTCTGCCAGGCCTCCTGAGCTCTGAGTGACCCGCATCCTCTGTGCGGAATCTGTGTGTGAGAGGGATCGCTGCTACTAGCACATCAAAGGCCTGCACTTTGTAGGCATCCTCGCTGTGAGTGGGAAATAGACACAGGGTAACTATGCATTTTTGGGACTGCTTTGTGTAACCACCGTTAGCACCCATCGATCTCCCACCATTTCCACTATACCTAGCACAGAATGTACTTCAAAGCACTCTGAACTTCACCACGTCCTTTAATTGACCCCTTCAGGGCATTCCTCCTAAGGGTATTGTGTGCTTCAAGGACCTGTGCACTTCTCTCTGTAGCTTATCTGTTCCCTTTGAGCACCTCAAAAGCCATCTTTGTAGTGCCAGAAGATAATATTATTTCAAACACCTGGGCAGTGCTTTCTGTACATTGTCTGGCCCTATACCCTTACCTATGCTCACACCTTATGAGGTGCCATGAATATGTGACTTAAAAGCTCTGCGCCTTCCCCCATATCCCAAGCAGTGGCGTATCACAGACCCCCTCAGCACCCGTGGTGCGGGGGGCAAGCTGCTGGGGACCCCCTCAGCAGAGTACTCAGGCCTGAGAGCTCTGAAATAAATCCGGAGCAGGGGCCCCTCCATGTACCTTGCATCTGGGCCCCTCAACTTTCGTTACGCCACTGATCCCAAGGCCCTCAGTGGAAGGTCACAAGCAAACTGCATTGTTTTTAGTATTCACCCTTCAACATCAAGCACGGGCCTGCGTCTCTTGCATCCAGTATATTCGTTTTTATTATTTTTAGAAAACGCACGGTGTGGGCCAGAGTGCAGCCTAGTACCCTCCCTCCCCAGTGCAGGAGCAGCAGGTAGTTGTCTATATGCCCCATTCCATGAATGTCGGAGCTAGAGTCTGGAATAGAGAAAGTGAAAGATGTAATAGAATGTTGGTGTGTGGTCTGGAGTGCGGGAGAAGGGTCGGCTTTTGGTGTTTGGCTTATTTCTCTAACTTTGCAGTCTGTGTTTTTCTAGAAGCACTTTTCTGTTCCAGCACAGTAGCTGTTGATCATTAATTTTGTGGTTCAGCCACGCCAGTGTCAGTTCAGTATTACAGTGTAAATGCCTGGGCATTTACTTTGCTTATCTTACTGCACGTTTCTAATAGATTTCCAGCGTGTCTCACTCAATGGATATGGTACTTTACTGTACATTTGAGCTGTGGACAAACCAGTGTAAGGAAAATCCCACTGAGCTGTGATAATACTTATTTGAAAACAAAAAAGCTTTGCGGATATAAGTCAGAAACTATGAATCTGAGATAAATACATACCTCTTTGTACACGATGTTGGTTAGTGTACGCTGTTGTGCCTTTTCCACAATTCTGTTGATATTGGTTGTAATATTATTGAAGTTAAACATTTGTTTGCTATATTTCCTCTCTCGATGTAAATGAAATAATGTAACTTCTTGTTCTGTTTTCTTTTGGTCTCGTGATATTTATCCTTGAATTTTAGACCTGCATCATTCGTCAAAGAGTCATGATAGGTCTATTGTAAAATATGAACTCTTTCACAAAGTACAGATACTATAGATTTCAAAAGCCCATTTTTGACTCTGTGATTTGCACAACATGATAGGTTTCTGAGGGAAAAGTTATCACGGCGTCGTCTTTTCAGCATGATGTTGTCATGTTTATGGAAAAATGTTTTTTGCAGAAAGTAATTGATCTTATTGCTGCTCAAAATAAACTTATTTCTAGCAGCCACATTGCTCAACAACATAGCTTAAAGACATTAGCAAAGCCAATAGCTCTAGCTAAAAATATATAAGGTCTTTAGGGCGAGACCAATTGGCTATGCCAATGCTTGTCTTTATCTGCGTGCTACTGCCTGCCTGCTGTATGTAGTCAACTTCCTGCCGCTGTTCATGCCGGCCTCTCCTCCATGGCCAGCTTGCTGTCCCTGCCCTTTATTCTCTGTGTGAGTACCCCTGCCCCTTCCAACCGCCTTCTATGGTCTATTGCGCTGTCACTACCCATACTGGCCTGTCCTGAATGATCAGCTTAGTGATTGATCAGCTTAGTGGCCCTGCTGCCTCCTTTTTGCACTCTGTACTCAGCTTGCTGCCTCTGTACATGTGGGTCTCCCTCTGTGGTCCTGCCGGGCCGCTGTTCAAAGCCAGCATGCACCTGCCCCCTACCTCCTTCCCTTAATGGTCAGTTTTCTGGCCTTTTGATACCCTTCTGCCTTCATGGACAGCTTGCTGCCCCTGCCCTATTCCCTCCATTCTCCTTGTGCATGCACCTGCCCCATCCCTCCTGACATCCACTGTGCGAAGTTATTAAGGGGAAAAAATCTGAGACATTCCTATCACTGGTAGCCTTAACTATTAATACAGAGTGGTAGTAGTTATAGTTAGGGTTACCAGAGATAGAAATTATGTTTATATATGTTTATTTACTTAGAAAACAAAACATTAAAGTAATGGTATAGTTTGTTGAATGTCAGTGATATCATTAACATTTCAAACTAGAATAAAACACAGAAATTCACCAGTTATAGTTAAAAGAGCTAACTTTAACTTACGCCCCCGCCATGCACTGCTTATGACCTTACATATTACATCACTCATGACATGTTCAATTACATCATTTATGACATCACTGATGACATCTCAAATGACATCATTGAAGACATCTTCCAATGAGTGTGATAGTTTGTTTAATAGTTTATACAGTGGCGGGTAACTACTGTAGTACTTCTCTACCTAATTTTGTACAGCTTGTGTCCAGCCAATGGGTGTGCATGTTTACAAAATGAATGTGCTCCTAATGCATAATAGTAGCGTAGCCGTGCAGCCCCCTTCCCCTTTTTAAATACTTTTCAGACCTGGCTAAACCAATGAAAAAGGTGAGGGGGCCATGTGGCGAACCAACCCATGCCTTCATAGGCCCGAGGACCCCGTCCCTGGAGCCTTCTTTTGCTTAAAAAGGGAGCCCATCCCCTGGGGCCCAATTAAACTAATATTGGGAGAGGAGGTGAACGGCCCCCTCCTCAAGCCATATTCACCCCAAGGACCCCACCCCACAGGGCTTTTTGTATTTAAAATGGGGAGACACAACACCCCTCCCTGAGCCTTAAAAAAGCCTTGGGGACCCCATCCTCCAGGTCCACTACTAAAATGTAATGGGAGGGGGGGCTGCGGTTTCATTATTGGCCCTTGGGACCTAATCCCCTGAGGCTGGCGTAGGCATGGAATCTTGTGTTTGCTACAGCCTGGTAGGAGTATTTTCAAAACTTCTACCAGATGGGAACAAACACAAAGTCTGCTCCCAGGGATAAAAACTTTTAAAATGCTCCAGCCGGCTGGGAGAACACTTGTCTTCTGTTTCCCTGACTGCACTGACTATTTATGCTGCTCTCTTCTGGCGTGAGCAATAAGTTGATCTGTTTCCCTGCCTGCATCAGTGTGGGCAGGAAAACAGATCTCAAGTCTGCTCCCAGTTGGCGGAAGCATTTTCAAAACTCTCACCTGCTGGGAACAGACATTGTGTCACTTCACAATAGTACACAGTAGGGTCCACTACACTTCTCCACTGTATGCTATTGCAATATATGCCATTCCACCGTACGTCACTCCACTTATACTATTCCACTGTATGCTCCTCCATTGTATGCCACTCCACTACACGCTACTCTACTATATGCTATTCCACTCTATGCCATTCCACTGTCGGACACCCCACTCTATTCTATTCCACTGTATGCCACTCCACTGTACAACACTCCAATCTATGCTATTTCACTGTATGCCACTAAAATGTACACTATTCTACTCTAAGCCACACCACTGTATGCCACTCCACTCTACGTCACTCCATTTTACACTGTTCCATTGTACACACTCCACTATAAGCCACTCTATTGTATGCTATTACACTCTACCCCAATGCAGTGTACACCCCTCCAGTCTATTCCACTTCACTGTACACCACTCCACTCTATGCTACTCCACTATACGCTATTCAACTCTACTTATGCCACTCCACTATATGCTACTCAACTCTATTCCACTCCAGTGTACGCCACTCCACTTAACACTAATCCATTCTACGCTAGTCCGTTGGATGCCACTACACTCTACACCACTCCACTGCATGCTATTCCACTCTACCCCACTCCACTGTATGCCACTCCAGTCTTTGCCACTCTACTGTCCACCACTCCAATGCAAGCTATTCCACTCTATGCTATTCTACTTTATACTATTCTACTAAGCGCCACTCCACTGTACTCCACTCTGATCTATTCCATTGTACGCCACTCTATTCTATGCTATTACACTCTATGAAACTTCAATCTTTACCACTTTACTGTATGGTATTCCACTCTACCCAACTTCACTGTACGCCATTCCATTCTATGCTATTGCATTGGACATCACTGCATTGTACGTCCCTCCACTGTATGCCGTCACACTCTACCCCACGCCACTGTACACCACTCCAGTCTCCACTGTACACTACTGCGCTATATGTTATTAAACTCTTTGTCACTCCACTGTACACCACTTCCGTTTACGCTACTCCACTCCACTATATACTAGTCCACTCTATGTCACTCCACTCTACTCTATTCCACTGAATGCGACTCCACTATACCCTACTCTGCTCAAGATCACTCCAGTGTACTCTCCTCCTCTCCATATAACTCCACTTTTCAAATCTCTACTGTACTCTATGCAACTTTGCTAGACTCTTCTTCACTCTATCCCCGTACACTCCGCTGTCCAAATTTGTACTCAACTCTATGCCTGTGCACACTTTTGTACAACACTTTACTCCACTCTACGACAGTTTCCAACACTGTAAAAAAAAGAAGTACTCCACTCAACTGTACGAGACGCCTGACTCTAGACTACACCACTTCAATGTAATGCGCTCTACGCTAATCCACTATACCCTACTCCACTTTACAGCATTCCATTGTATACCACTCTACACTACACCATTCCACTCTATGCCACTTCATTTTCCCATGTATGCTATTCCCGAGTCTGCTAATCCACTTTCGGTAATTCACTCTATGCCACTACAGTGTACTCCACTCCACTGAACTACACTCTCCTCCACTGTATATAACTTCACTTTATGGAAAATTGCGACACTATACTCTACTCTATCCCTGTACACTGTACTGGCCAACTCTCTACTCCATTTATTCTTGTACAGTCCATTGTACAAAACTCTATTCCATTACACAACACCTTTCTATACTCTACGACACAGCACTCCACTCTGCTGTAGAAGGCCTCTCTCCAATTTATGACAGATAACTACCTATGCTACACCACTACACTTAATACCACTCTACTCTACTACACACAAATACCCTCTATTATACTTTACTCTACACTATCTTATGTCATTACACTCTATTCTACTCCATTGTAGGAGACTTTTCCTCATTCTATGCTACTGTACAACAACCCACTCTACACAGCTCCACTGTTTCACATACTATTGTACTCTATGAACTCCACTCTACAAAGCTCTACTACACAGCATGCCACTCTATGACACTTTACTCCTGCCTATACCCCTCCACTCCACTGTACAACATTGTACTATACTATATGCCTCTGTACAACACTCTATTCCACTCTATGCCGCTCTATGTTACCCTAATTATCTATACAGCACTGGACGAAGCTCTTTGTGTGCCACTGCACCTCACTTTACTCTACTCTTCTCCATGACACAGTACTCCTCTCTACTCCACTACTCCACTGTATGCCACTCCACTCTGCGCCACTCTATGACACTATACTCTGTAACACTGTATGCCAAGCCACACTGCAACACTTTACTGTGCTGTAACCACTTTACTCTGCAAAACTCAGCCAGACTGTATGTCATTCTACTTTACTGTAGCCTACAACACTTTCCAATACTGTACAGCACATCACTATACTCTACTGTATTACAAGGTACTCCAATTTATTACCCTTTCCTCTGCTATATGCTACACCACTCCACTGTACTGACTCCACGCCACTATAGTCTACGACACACCACTCCACTCCATGACACTTCATTCTAAACTACCCCATTCCAATGTACTCCAATATACTCCGCTCTACTACACCTTTTCCCACTTCTACACCACTGGACCATACCCCAATTTACACCATTCCACTGTCCAACACTCTTCTCCACTGTATACAACTCTACTCTATACTACAACACTGTACTACACTCTATGCCACTCTTTGACACTCTACTCCACTCTATGGCCATCCCTTCTAGGGCATTGTGCTACACTGTACAACACTCCACTCCTCTTTACGATATGCCACTCCACTATATGACACGGTACTCCACTCTACGAAACTCTCCTCCACTGTACAAAATGACACTCCACACGGCAATACTCCACTCAACTCCACTCAACTTCACTCAGCTCCACTCTAAAGCACTCTGCACCACTCTGTGGCAGTCCGTCACATAGTTCTCTACTGTACGACATGCTAGTCCACTTTACAACTTGTCAATCCAGTCTACGATACTTAACTCCACTATATGATGCCATTACACTATATAACACTTTACTACACTGTACTATACACCACTCCACTCTACTCACCTCCGCTCTATTCCCCTCTACAATACTCCACTCTATACAATGGACTTCACAACACTCTCCTCCACTGTACTGTAGACACTCCACATAACAACACTCCACTCGAGGACACTGAACTCTATGATGAAAGACACATTTTTATTTAAAACAAGTAAAAATATTGAAATTTCATGAAAAAACCAAAGGTTAAAGCTTAATTAAAGTTAAGAAAACAATTGTTCCCCTATACAAACCAAACTTAAACAAGATAAACTTTCAAAATTCTAAAGTTACAGGTTTAGCTTTCATTTACATTTTATCCACCACCTTCAAATTATTATAAGTAACGCACCTCGTTGCACGCATGCATGGTCTTTTCAACTCCCCAACCAAAGAACACTAACTATAGCTTACCACTCTACCATGCACTGAGTTCTCACAAATAATGACATCCCATTGAATGACATTACACTAGACGAGAATTTTTGACACTCTACTGTACGACACTGCTCGAAAACAACACTGAACTGTATGACACTCCACTCCACTCAATGCCACTACACTCTACAACACTCTACTACACTCTATGCCACTCGATGACACTCCACTCCACCACAATGTGTTTCATGATGCTCCAGTCGAGGACACTCCACTGCACAACACTCAACTCTACTGTTCGACACACCACTGCACTGTACAACACACTGGTCCACCGCACAATACTCTACTCCTCTGTACCACACACCACTCAACTGTATAACACTTCACTCCACTGTATGCTACATCATTCCACTCTTCTTAACTCCACTCTATTCCACTCTACAATATTTCACTCTACAACAATAGACTCTACAACAATCTCCTTTACTGTTCTATTTGACACTCCACTTTACAACACTCCAATGAATGAAATGCCACACTACGATTTGAAACACATTTTTTATTAAAAATAAAAACTATTAACAAACAATGAAAATAAAAAAGGTTAAGGATAATATGTAGTTAGAAATACTTTATTCATTCTTTCTATGCAAACCCAACTTAAAGTACACACACAATAAAAATTGAAAAGTTATAATCATATCTTAAATTTATAATTTGCACACCTTCTTCAAATTGCTATGTCGTACACCTCTGCACACAGTCTTGCTGCCTCACTCATACACTACATTCATTAACTAAAATTTGCCCCTTCTCCATGCACTAGTTATACCCTTGCATCTTACATAACTCATACTATGTGAAATCATAGCATTGATAACAACACTTATCACATCTTACATAACATAATTTGTCATAGCACAATACATTAGGGGTTGCAAAAGTTGCAGCCGGTACCTTCAAAAAATGGTCTAATGTAGTAAGCCTTAAATGGCTCGCAAAGAAGATAACACTGAATTAGGAAAAAGTTGATTTATAAACGAAAAACTCAGTCCACATGAATTCAGTTATAAAATGTATGAAAGTATTGATTCCTAATCAGGAAAGCTAATCTGAGAAAATCAGAATATTTAGTTGAGTTATGTGTTAAACTCATACTAATTAACAATAAAATATGTAAGACTGATGAAAGCTAGTAAGTGGGACAGGAGAAAATGCTGCAATTCTCAGGATCAATTAACATCATTCTTGCCTAGTCTACGATTATAGTAAAATGACATTTTTTAAACAAATGTGTTAAGAATGTTTCTATAAAAATGGACTTACAACTTTAAAAAATAATAATGTTTCCAAACGTATTTTCCTTCCCACAGAAAGCTGCACTGCACTCGGAATTATATCCACATGCACCTCTTCATGTCCTTCATATTGAGAGCCATATCAGTGTTCATAAAAGATGTTATTCTTTTTGAAAATGGAGAATCCGATCACTGCATGGTCGGCTCGGTAAGTACATTAAATTATAGTTCCTGCCTTCTTTTTTACATTTTTAATGGATGGCAGTGCTTGGGAGCTCACTCCTCCACACATGTATGCTGAGCACTGGCCCAGGGGCTCCCAAGGTGGGGAATGAACATTTGTGTTACACTACCATTAATATAGGGAAGTAATTTCCCAAAAAGCTACGATTGTGCTACTTGTACGTTTTTTTTTAATGCATACTTATATAGCGTGAACTCGACTTGAAGGCACTGGAGCACTTTACATGAGCTCCGGTTACGTTACACAAGGACACATTCAGGCACGGCAAGATTAAGTGATTTGCCCAGAATCACAGGATGTGGACGCGACCCCGAGGCTCGAACCCTGGTTTCCAGCACCAGAGTCGGCAATCTAGCCGACGGACCACATCCTCTCCCCATAGTAAAATGACAGAGGAGGAGGGGGGAGGGGGGCCAAACTTGTAGCAGGCTTGCCAGAGGTATAGTATTACTCCTTCCTGGGATTTCTTAGCTACTCTACGGCACACAGTAGAAAGATGAAAACACTTCCATGAGCAGCTTCTTATTTTTCAAATATCTTCTACTTCATTGGGCCAATTCACTGTGCTCCTGGTGGCATGCTGCTGCAATAGGGCTATTTTCAAGGGCCTCCAGATTCCAAAGCTTCTTCTTTGTCCTTCCTGTACAGCTGGGCTCTTCTTTGCTGGTCAGCACTCTCCAGCGGGGCACACTTCAGACACTCTCTTTCCTCAGCAAGCTCTGCCTCTTCCATCAAAGCAAATTCAGCTTCTCTCAGGGTTAGTGCACAAGGCCCTTGCACTGCTCCTTAGTCACAAAAGCAGGTGGGCTGACTACTTCACAGACTTGTCCTCCACCTCACACGTTCAACAGCTCTTCCTACAAAGGTCATATCAAGTGTGTCCCCACCTGTTAGGGAAGCCAGAACCCAGAGAATCTTGTTCTGAATCTCAGGTATATCTGCCACCCACCATGCTAGGGGGTTGTCACACTTGCCAATAAGAATATCTGCACACTCACCTGGGTTTTACCTAGTATTTACCCTAGTCTAGCAGACAACAACATAGATGATAGAAATCCCTCTCTGGCGCAGTTTCACACAGTTCTTGACATTTGTTTAATAGCCCCAGATTGGTCAGGCTTTTGTCACTCAGGGTTCAGAAGGAAGAGGGAGTGGAGTTAGGTGTTTCCATTCGGGGAAATCTGAAACAAACACAAGAGAGAGGTGTTCCCACTCAGCTATCACATGAAACGGTCTAGAGTAACACCTCTGGGGAAGAAAGAAAGAAGGAAGGGGGTAGGGACTGTCCCTGGACTTCACTGGGGTGTCTGTCTTTCTACTATTCACAGGACCTCAGGATTGTTCAAACATATACATGTCTGCCTGGCAGGCTATACCCATTTTCCATTTTGTGTTCGTTCACGCACCTGCGGCCGAAGATGTGAGTAATTTTTTTGTGTTAAAGATGTCTACATTTCAAACGTATAACTTGAAATTTCTCCCAGTGAGTGCCTGAACTTTAAACAGAACAAGTCTGAAACCATGAACAGAGTTGGTCTCCATAATGGATCCCCTTGAAATAAAAAACACTACAGATACACTCTTTGATTACAATAATCCACGCAAGTCGTGTGTACTGTGCGCACACACTTTCCATACAGGTCCCCTTCAACCCACCCAGAGTTCCTTACCCAGATGTGCACATCAGCTGGGCTTATATTTATCCAATGTAAGCATAGCTTAGTGTGTGCAAGGCTCAATATGGTGAGGGAAAGTATAACACACACCAGAGGTCCAAATAACAGGGATGAGAACATGAAAAACTGAACCCATTTTCGTAACACCTGTTCCATAAGAGATTTTATGACAGCATAGAGGTGAACTGGAGCTGAGTATAAAAGGGGAAAGATAACTTCTTGTGTTACAGTTGAAACTCTATTAACAATCTGGCATGCAAGTTGGCGCCCTGGTTACTACTTTTGCTCTAAAGTTCCTACCATTAAAGCTGTGTATGCACATTTATAACAGCATCTTGAGTCTCGCAATGATGAGTTCATGCTCCATGCTGTGTCTCAGCAGGTGAAAGAAACCTCTCGGGTACCTCTGTGCTGAGAGCCTGGCCAGACCTGCAACTAAAGTTGCAAACAGCTTCTTTCGAGCTGTCTATCCCTCATGAATATTGAAGCTGTTGGAGCATGCCCGCTGGTTTACTCTGCATTCTATTCCTGCCGATGTCAGTAATGCACATTCCACCCATGTGGGTCTGAACAGACATGGGAGAGAGGGGTGTACCCCATTACCTAAACGAGGCTAGATCCAGTGCATCGCACTCATGTCTTTTGTGTGGATTGATGCACAGGAGCCTACACTGCCCTAGTTGGCCCTTTTCCCCATTCCGACTTTTCCTGAGGAAACCCTATTTAAGATTTGAACTTGCAAAGGGGAATGGGAGGTGTAAAAGGCACATATTGTGTGAGCATGGTGTTCACAGATCTGCAGCTCACACCCCTTGTGAAGCATCCAAACACACTTTTGTCAAACCTATAAAAAACGTGACCACAAAACAATTAATGCACACACGTCACATTTTTCAAACGTGCCTGTTGTTTCCTAAATTACACATGCATAAAATGCTTGGTTTGATTTGGGGTATCAAACGATTTTGTATTCGCAAACGCTGCGAATCGCAAAAAAAACTGCGTTTGCGAATACAAAATCGCAAAAGGAGATGTATGAGGCATTTCAGCCTCGCAATCTTAAGGAATCGCTAAATTTGCGATTTCTTAAGTTTGTGTAAGCATTTAAGAAATCGCAAATTGCGATTTCTTAAATGCAATGTAACACGCACCCAAGTTGTGTGATTTCTCCTTAAGAAATCGCAAATTACCACCAACTTCAAGTTGGTGATAAATTGCGATTTCTTTGAAATATGCACTTTTTTGCTTATTTCAAAGTGCCATGTGGTGCACATACATGCCCTTAGGGCATGTATGTGCGCATATGTGCACACATGCTGATTTCAGGGGTGCATCAGAGTGTCATCATGACACCCTTGCACCTTTGAAAATATTCTCAATTTGCAATTAGCAAATAGCGATTCGCAAATTGAGAAGGACTTCCCATTCATTGCTATGGGCCTCCTGGCCCATAGGAATGAATGGGAAGGTATTCTTAATTGCGATTTCGCAATTTGCTAATCACAATTAAGGAATTTTAAGAAATCGCAACATTTGTGCGATTTTTTTAAATGCATCCCGTTTTGCAATTCTCAAATAGCGATTCTCAAAAAATCGCTATTTGAGAATCGCAAATGGAGATGTTAATACATATGCCCCTTGGTCTCTTATATTATAAATTCTAGTGTTCTGTATAAAATCAATATTGGTTTAGTTGAAAGAAGTGTCTGTAACTCCAGAGCAGATGTGTTTGGAAACTGTCAGAATTTCCTGCTTATCTTACCACAGTTAAGTCTTTTGCCTGCCTGCATATGTTTTCTCTACATATTTCAGTGCACACACATTCTTCAGCTCTCATTTGATGCATTTTCACGAATGTAAATTACCTATTTAAAAGAGAAAAGTAAAAACTTATAAATACCAAGAAACTGAGCAAAATTGGAATTTGTGTCCTTCCAGTTCATGACGTATAATTACCGAACATATTTATATATAATATTCTACTTTGTGGCAAGTAGTTATTTAAACTTCCTTGCTGTTCTTGTAATACTGGCCATTTACATCCAGTGATTTAGTCGTTACTGTTGCTGTCTTTTGATGTTGGATATAAGCCACCAGTGTTAGTTTATAGATTGAACTGTTAAAGCGTTCTACTGTTTTTTCATGGGCTGTTTCAAAACGCTTAATTTGAGCTGGTGTTTTCCGGTACTTGGCACCAAGACTTCATTTTCAACACTGGCGTTTATGACAGGCCACAACATAGTGCCTCTGTTTGTGTAATTTTGAGTTAAGCACAACAACAGAGAGTTTAATAGTTCAACATACATTACAACTAATACTACCTCACACCCACCCCATTCTCATAGCTTTTGGTGGCCTGTAATAGTCTGAAATATCACACTTGTATCAGTGTGTCATTTCAGACTATTACTGGTTAGTAGTTGTGTTGGTACTGTCATTGGCAGAGCTGGCAGGGGCAATGAGTGGTGCAGGCTGTAATGGCCTCCTGAGAAGAGACCCTGGCGCTTACATGTTAACAAAGTAAACACTGGCTGTTTCATGAACACTGTGGACAGGTGCAGACCCAACTAGGCGTGCATCAGTTTTTAAGACATTGTTCTGTCAAGAGTGCTTTTACTTAAGTCTAAAACCTTATGAATGAGCTGCTTTCGGTACATGGCGGTAACAGGAAGTAGCAATGATTAGCCGTATGTGCTTTTTTGTTGACCTTTTCTTCTTGCCCTCTGCAATGCATGTTGCTTGCCAAATACATTTGAATTTGTTGCAAACTCTTGAGATTTCTGGTGACGCTTTCTGCATATAAAACTTCTAAATAAAGCCCTTTCTATTGCTATTTAGAAATACAAGCCAGTTTAGCATCACATCTTACAGAAGTTGGAGACTATTTTCATAAAGACTATTCGCTTGTATATATTTAATATACACCGATAGGCAAAGGGAGGCCAGTTCAGGAGATGGTGAAAGGAAGGCATGGCTTTCTGATGGTGGGTGCTCTCCCCGGAAGCATTATATATGTTTGAAACATTCTGCATTCTGGTAGCTCTTCTAATATTTGCATTACAAGTCTAAATAGGCTGATTATTTAACATGTGCCCAGTGCATTACCCAAATTAGACTTCTTAGAGACATATGGAAGCTATTTTAAAACAGAGGAGGGACTATGGAACACTTATACAGTGCCACCTCTATTGGTGCATTGACACATTCTTTTGAGAAGTATCCTAATTTGTCTGCTTTGGAACCCTTTGCGTGTTCTTCCTCATTTTGGGGACCATGGCTCTTGATAATATGTACCACAATGCTTGCATTTTAATGCAGACCTTCATTTTTACACCATTTAAGGAGGTGTCTAAAAGTTCAGATCATCAGGGGGCTTTAGCACATCCACAAGTGTTAAATGCACCGTGATTGTGCCCACAAGCAAAGCAATGCAGTCACAGACTGTTACCTGTGACCGCCGACGCCCCCAAGGAGTAGGACATGGTGCCTAGGGACATGCATTTAATGCTGTTGGCTCAGCCACTGCTCTCAGTGTGTAAGGTGGTGCATTAGTTCCTTCGGGTATTGAAGGGGACACAAGTGGTATACATTTTCTGATTTCATCTGCACCTTCCTCGTGAGGCCCTAGTACCCTTTGCAAATGACTGAAATGGTCCTCTTCTTTGTTAGATCTGTAACCTTAGCTTCAATGGTGCTGGATCAATTTTCAGGGTGAGGGTGCTGGTCATCAACATCACCTGACTTAAGTTCCTCTGTGGTACTTTCCATACTTGATGTGTACTCCCCAGTAGTGGAGTACGTGAAGTGGGCCTCTCTGCTCTCCAGATATAATAGTTTTTACATTATCAAAGCGGCAAACCACGCCCAGTTTCCTTGCTTCCATTAGGGCTGTAGCACCCTTGCCATGACACGTTCCAAGCCGCTGATATACCGTTTGAGATATTTGTTCTTTACTTTGCATCTGTCTTTATTTGCATTTGTGTTAGAAAACCACTGAAATACTTTATTTCAGCAAAAGTGTCACTAATCAAAATGATAAAATACCCAAAAACAATACCATTAGAGAAAGGAACTGTAAACACAGGTCTCATGTTCAAATAATTAGCAGCACTTTGGGCCTGATTTATAAATTGGCAAAGAGGGTACCCTGTCACAATGGCGACAGTTCCCTCCTCACCAATGTACAGGTACACTCGCCAAATGTAATTGCGGTTGGACCTTAAGTTGGCCAGGTGAAGACCACTCCATCTCTGACGTGGCCAGACTTCTTCGACGGTCCAAAAAAGAGTAAGGGCCATCAGAGAAATGACTGTATGTCAGACCACCCAATCAAGATGAGCAGACATATCGCCCTTTATTTATTGTCCATCACTGCCAGGCAAATCCTGGCAGTGATGGACAGTAACATGCAAACAATGGTCCACCCGCCATGGGAGAAGACTCCCGTGGTGAGGGGAGCATTACTTTTCATTTTTATTTCGGAATTTTCTTTTTGAAAATAAAAAATGGAAACTGGTGCAGAAAGTCTGCAAATAGTGAAATGCTTTGACAGGAACTGCCCTGACGGTGGTTCCTGTCAATGCATTATAAATGACTGACTGCTAAGTGGTCATTAACAAATTTGGCGTGCAGGCCTCCTCCATGGCAACAGAGTAATTTACTCCATCCACATGGTGGAACAATGGGCTGGCCACCAAAATATAAATGAGGCCCATTGTCATGTGACAGTTTGTACTTGAGCACACTGTAAATGCTTCTCCAAAGCCTCTTTATTGTTAAATTCTGAATCAAAATACCATGAAGGATATCTGAGGGTGCTGCAGCCATACTTCCAGCAGATATGCACTGGGGCAAGTGAAGGACAGGTCAGTGACACAATGGGAGGAAGGAGAGAAGCTGCATTACACACATCCGTGCCTGCAAGGCACTATTGATCTGGGAGTAGCACAGTTTAATCTTCACCTAGAGAAATGATTTGCTGGGTGGCCCAGGCATGTTATTAGTCCTAGTGACCCTTGCATTTCCCACCACAGCCTAAAAAAGCCCAGAATGCTTTAACACATGTTTCAGTAGAAAGACAGCCACTTATTCTCCTTTCATCTTCACCTCACCATAAGAAGACAAAATGTTTTGGAGTGCAAAGGGATTTGTCTGTGATCTTCCTCAGTTGAGTGACTAAATGACTGAGTGAGACAAGAAAGAGATTCAATGTGCTAATCAACATGGCCTAGGCATGACTGTAATTTATCAAGAGGTACCATGCCTCTGTACTGTGAATGTTTGGACTACTCTGCAGTTGTTGATACTCTGAATAACTGTTATCCAAGGGGGGCGGGGGGGGCAGGGGCACTCCCTGGGAGTGGAGTCAGAGGGCCCAAGGCTAAACCGAAGGGCCTACTCCAGTCCATTCAATAACTATCGCGCAGTACCCACCTCCTTGGGTCAGACTGCTTCTTTAAATCACACCATGACAATTGTGGGTGACATTAGCAACATTATTTGCTAATTGGTGCGTTTTTCATGGTACTATTTAGATGGAAGGTAATAAGAAGCATATCGGTTCTAATTTCTGGCGATAAGGCATGTTGACATTTTGGAATGCATTATAGCTCTCATTTAGTCTGAGTGTTGACAAAAAAACTCATATAGGATGAGTGAAAAATAGTAAACTTTTTTTTTCAATATAAGCCATTAATTGTGTCTGCAGTATGATTTGTTTGAACTGTGATCAGTTCTGAGATGATTTCCCCTCGTGAACCATGCGGAGACTCTGATAATGATTCGATTCAGCATCTTTGAAACAAAGCACACATTCTTCATGATCCTCTCATGGAAATGATGGTTTGTGGCCCAAAAGGTAAATGGGGACACCCCTTTTTTAAATTCATAAGCCTCCTCCTCATTCATGTGAGAAACCATTCTGGCCAGCTGAAGCTGCAGTCCGTCAGTTAAACCCCTTGTGTCTACTACAACGTCTTCTCTACTGAGTTCTAATGAACAACTTTAGTGCTAATATTCGATATTCATGCCAAATGTATGGCACAACTGAATGGTGTGCTGCTGAATTATGAGCTGTAGAATTGAAAGTGTTCCCTATGGAGAACATTGTGTTCAATGAACAAATCAGTGGGGTTACTTTTGTGATGGAATTTATGGTTTGCGTTCCAGAATGGTATAATGAGTTTGCATTTTCTAAAATTGTCAAATATCGTCCTCATGCATGCGAGAATAAGCGGTCTGGCATACTGAGTGAAACATGAATTTCTTGCCGTAGCAGTAAAGTTCATTGGACAGCTCTGTACCGCAGCTTTACCACAGAGCTCTAATAAACAACTAGAATGCTAGCATTCTATACTCAAGAAAAAAGCGGGCACTCTTGGCCATTATGATTGTTGAATAGGAGAAGTTACATTTAACACCTCTTCTATGGCGCAGCCTGAATTAAAGGGACAGTTAGCGGTACATACATATACATAACCAGCTGTTTAAAAAAGTGAAAGGAGGTATTATTTTTTGACATCAATGGGATAATATATTTTAAAGGGTTAAGAATAATTAATGAGGGAGATCTCCACCTAAGACCAACATCCCCCGCCATATATATTTCCTTATTGTATTTACTCCCTCTGTCACCTAATACCCCCTCATTTTAAAACAGTAACATTTTGCTCGACATAGAAGTTTTGCTTATCTTCCTTACAAATGCATTGGATCGTTTTTTTAAGAGGTACAGCAAGTCATTTGCAGAGAGATCTCATATTTAACACTAATAGATGTATTGTTTATGGATACGGAGAATCTCTTCACGAGTTACTATTTGGAAATTTGACCTTTGATACTACTTCTTCCACTACATACTGTCAGTACTTGCTTCTCATTACCTTAATGTCTATTGTCATCAAACTATTGTTATTAATTTAATTCATTATTTAATTATTTTTAAAATACACATATTTGAATATATATTTATTGTCTATAGAAAAAAGTTGCTCCCTGTAGTTTATAAATGACTACATTCAAAGGTAATTAATTAAAACATATTTTAAAATAAGTAAAATTGCAAAACAGTCAGAATAATTAAGCAAGAATTTTAGAACACAGTGAAAACTGTCATGGACGGCTGTATTTTCACAGACTAAGAACATTTACTTATTAAATATATAAGGAAAACACATTGAAAAGAATATTTTGGGGAATTTGTACCACAAAGAACAGATATTCAGCGTTTTGCACAGGAAAACGAATATTCTAAAGATGTATTCCCCAGCAGTATGTCTCGCATTCCAAGCACATTCAGGGAACTAACCTTATCTCTGTCTCAGACATAGCCATTGCAAATCCTTCTGGTTATGACATAATCAAACAGGACAGAATTAGTGAATTTGTAGATGGAATGGCCATCATTTAACTGCTCCACCCTCAATTGCTCATTATTTCAGCTAAGGTCAATGACTGGATAGAGTACCTTACATTCAAAATTATCACTCCCAATTTCCTGGCCTTCTGAGAGACTTTAGTGTATCATCTCCCCGGACTCAGTTCACATCTTGCTCCTCTGATTTTTCAAACATTCATAGCCCTTTGAGGACCTAACTTTAATTTGGAAGATGTCTCTGTTCCCAACTACATCCTCCTTTTAGATGTCCTAAAAGTACTTGGCCTCTCCCATAATGCCAAAGAAGTCATCCATCTAGTGGGCCACTTACTTGACCCTATACTCACTAACTTTTCTTACAGTAGGGTAGAGCGGCCCCTAGTTCTTACATGGACAGATCCTTTTTTTCAAATACTTTTTTATTAAGCATTTATCAAAATTAACACACTATAACAATGCGTGGGTGCCGGACAATCAGCTACCCCTAATTATACATTTGGTAAATACCTGTTATATTCTTATCACAAAACTAATTTTTTTCAAACAATGAACTGTGGATTGGTATTTAATAACTGTAATCCCACACAGTGTTTTTCCTTTCCTATTGTACTTATCATGCTTTGCAGTTCTTAAAAGGTAATGTTGCCCACTGGTACCCATTTCCAAGTTTTATGCTCCCCATTTAAAGCATGCCATCCCTCATTAGTCAAACAAATCTGAGTACTCTCAACCTCAGAGGAGAGGGTAATTCACAGTTTGCCTTTCCTGTATAGTTCACCAATGGTTGCCATGTTTTGATATTAGCTTCTGTGGTTTATTGATGTGTGTCACTACCTTTTCCATCGCTATAATCTCCCACACATGCTAAATCCATGTTTGCCATGTAGGGGCCATGGTTGTTTCCACAATCTGGTGATAGTAAGACGGACTATCAATAGGGTTGCTAAATTAACATTCAGTCGCCCTTTCCCAGCTCCTTCGACTTGGTAGCTCTAAGGCCCAGAATCCAAAAATTTGATTCTACAGATATCGGGTAACCCACCACTTTCCCTATAGTTTTTAACACCTCCTTAAGATAGTTAGCTAACTTTAGCATGATGACCAGACATGTAACTGAGTACCCACCATCTCATATTCCCTCTATCATGTGTAGGCCATTCCCAGAACCATTCTATGAAGCTTATCTGATGTTATATATTATACTGTCATTATTGTCAGTACTGATTCTCTGAGTTGGATGGACAGACTGTGTTTGGACATATCCCGCCACAGGAGATTCCACCTATTCTATGCTAATCTGGAGGGATTCCATGTGTCCATGTAGGTCCATTTATCCCCCACCATGGGCATACTTAGATATTGAAATATTGTAGATATCCACATCGCTAATCCATGATAGGATGTGTGAAGTTTTTCTCCATCTATTAATGTCCTTCTGGCTGCTTCTACTTCTTTGACTCCATTTTGTAATACCCTGTGTTGGATTTGATAGTAATGGAGTCTCTCCACCTCAGGCAAATAATATTTTCTTTTACAGTCTTCAAATGATCGGATCTGTCCTGATATAAATGCATCGAATATCATCCTGCTTTCAGTATCTCTCCATAGTAAAGCTAGGGTGTTCCTCACCTTGTGTAAATTCTTGATTACCAAAAATGGGTATCAGTGGTGACGGAAAGGATGTGACATTGTGTTTTGCAGCTATCATGTCCCATACCTGGTACATGGTCTAAATATTGTGGCAAATTGTGTAGACATTATCAGATGTCTGAATTTTAGGAAGCCACACCAGGTCCCACATAATTCTACTCACCACTGCCCTGTCCATATCAACCAGTGCCTTTCTAATTTCCATCTAGGCCACTCCCAGAGAATGTAGCGTTGAGTCGCTCTTGGGTGCCTGCCCGCCACACAAAATTCAATAAAGATGCCTGTAAGTCCCTGAATCTTTCATCCCCTATATGGATAGGAAGGGCTTTAAACATGTATAACAGCCATGGAAATATATGTATCTTTATAGGCTGCAATGTGCCCAACTAAGATACATAAAGTTTTTTCCATAATGTAAGTCTTCTTTTATGCCACATGCCAAAATCTAGGTATATTCTCTGAGTTAGGTAAAGGTATAGCCCTTGAGCAAAGAGGGTATGCTAAACTTCAGGTATCTAATCGTATCTGATGCCACTTTACATGTTACTTCTTTCTGCATCGATTTGATGTATATTATGTTTAGTCCCAGTGGGAAAATTTCTATTATGGAATCTTTGTTTTGTATCCAGACACTTTACTGTATTTGTCTAGGGAGTCTCAAGTATTTTAAGTGAGGTTGTTGCAGGGATTCTTCTCAGGAACAAAACAATGCTTGAATACATAAAATATCAGTGTTTAGGGACTAGGTCAACGTACCACCTCAATACTATGAGCCGACTCCGACTGGCTATAGTTTCCCACTAGCCTTACTACTCATAACCAGAGGAACAAGTGAATCGACACCCCAGTACACAACACTCCCAGCCCTCACAGGGATCCCGTGACGGGACACTCCCTTTCGCTCACAAAGTCGTACTCATCCACAATAAGATATGAAAGAGACACAAATGAAGTTTGAAATGTTTATTTAAACTATCGTGCCCTGATATGCAGTATATGTGCCACAATCGGAAAACAACTGCCTAACAGAAATACCATCAGCATTGTCAATCTACCATATATTACGAAAAGTCCTGTCATATTATAAGACAGAATAGCCTCCCCCTCTACAGAAGCAAACTGTTTATACAGCAAAGATCTCTGGGATTAATAGCGGACTCCCTACCTTAGCATATATAGATTAATGTATTACATTTCAGATACAGCAGTGATTTTCTCCCAGCCAAAATCGGTCTCTCTCTGTGTGTTACAGTGATGTGAATACCTATATGATAAGGTTCGCATGTTCTTGGGAATGACAAACATCGAGAGACAAGCAAACTCAAAGAGATGTACTATAATAAATTGATTTTCACGGTCCAATTAATGACAGTTTCAAAATAAAAATATCCAATTAATG
This sequence comes from Triturus cristatus, assembly GCF_964204655.1. Taxonomy (NCBI): domain Eukaryota; kingdom Metazoa; phylum Chordata; class Amphibia; order Caudata; family Salamandridae; genus Triturus; species Triturus cristatus. Next base: position 943,104,855 of record NC_140593.1, read on the forward strand.
TGTGTCAGAGGGATCCAGTATGTATGCAGTTATGATATAGGTAAAGGACTTCATGATGGGGTCCGCATCCACGTAGATACCCAAGTCTGCGGCCTTCTTGGTAAGTTCCAACGAACAGACATGACCCTCGGCTCCAACTGATCCAGATACTATCATCCGGCAATCTGTGTTGGTTTCAACGAAACTCTGATCCAGCAATCTCTGTGCCTATGCACAGGAACTCCAGTTGGCCATTTGCTCTAGACTCGGATTGTGTAGAGGTCGCAAACGCAAAGAAAAGTCCCGATAATGGGCCACTGAGGGACTCATCAGCCATTCAAGATCCAAGGCAGCAAGCGTCTGTAGAGCCAGGCATATGTCTAGTGCCCATTGAAAGGGGCAGCAGATACAGTGAAAAACAGGCTGCACACAGGTGAAGTAAGCACAGCAGAATGTTAGACACTAATCCACATCTAACACCTGTAACGGAATCGTGCCAAAGAGCTGAAGCATGTGCTCATAGTAGTGCTAGAGCGAGGCCAGGGCTGGGGTAGCCACAGAAGGAGCACCCAATACAGAACAGCAAAAATAGAATGAGAATGCCTCATATGAGGAACAATAGGACCGAAAACCCACTAAACATGCTAGGAAAAGTGTATAAAAGCGTGTATTACTCCAAAGATAGTTTGAAAAGATGTGACAAGGCTTGAGCCTACATGTTTTAAAAAAATGGGCTGCAACTTTGGTATCAGAAGTGTTGAATATTTGATTAACCAATTTTCCGAAATTCAGGGAAGGATTTGTATTCAACAATGACTGTATTTGGACAGTAGTTCTAGCCACCGGCATTTTTGAAGTTCTCGCGGGCAGATATAAGTGCCACTTCTTTTTGAAACAATAATGCTTTAAATCTACTTAGCTTGCTGAAATTTGCCTTCAAAGTCAGAATGGAAGGCCACAATGAGCTATCTACCACTCCGTGCTGAGGGGATAAACAGACCATTGTTGCAACAAGTGACTAACTGGGAATCTGATACAATATTCAGAGCTCCTGCCCACGTAACACAACAGTCCTGATTATGGGCACGAGAAAGCTTCCATTTGAAAATATGATTGCAGGAGCTGCTGTTACTTTTAAATAACAAGCTAAATTAGGTGGCAAAACATTACAAGCACCTTGGAATTTTACATGTTGACAAACAAGTGAACAACCGGCAGTGGAGTCACACTCCTCCCCATGAGAAAAACATCTCTATCAGCATGTTCACAGTGATAGGTGAATGGCATGGACCATAACTCATGGATGAAGCTGCTGCCAAGGGGTTCATATCTACCTGTGTATTTATTTGTTTGTGTTTGTGAACTTCTCTGTGGTGGAGTTGGACAATGTTTGCACTGTGTGTAATTATAATGGGGACATTGCCCACTTGCTTTATGCAAATAATGATGTCCATGATGGTGGTAGCAGGACATCTCCTCATAGTTTGCGGAAATAAGAAATAAAAATCTTCAGAGTAAAACACAGTATACTACTGCAACTCAGAAAGCATTGAATTCACAAAATCAATATCTCAATTGTCTGATACTACATTGATGCATTTTGTAACGTGTGATTCATCTCCTTTTGGCCTACAAAGATTCCCTGATGCCCTAGCAGGCTATGCTTAGGTTAATAGTACTGTAAATCTTCAGAAAGCATATGTTATGCTTTTTCAAAGAACATCAAGGTAAGAGGAATGTATCTTGGCAGAATCAAGCTCATTAAGTTAGTGAGTATAAATACCTAGGCATTCTAATACATAGAATAATGTGAATATTGCTTGCCTTAGTCCAAAGCTCCCTCCACAAATGTGCTATCACACTTTAACATCAAGTTTTAGGAAATACTCAGCCAGTACACTCAATCTTGCATAGCGCGAAAGTATTATTCTCCTTGCATACAGTTTACGAGAGTGGATCTGATATCCAAATAGACATTTATAGATTTTTTATAATCCTATGTGCTGACATTTATTATGATTTTTCCAGTCTAGCCCATTTGACTTACTGCTTAAGGTTTAAAGACATCCATTCCCCCATGCACCCACACCAATCATGTTGATATATCATCTTCAGTTTCACTATGAAAAGACATTTAGTTTGGCACTGACTGGAAATTTATGATTTTTTTCATTTCAAGTTGAGTGGTGCTTCATGGCAAACTGCATGAATACATGCAAGCTTAGGAGTGTGCAAAAAATGTTCTGTGGCATTCCTGCCCTAAACACACACTCCAAATCCTAGTAGAGTATTTCTTTCTTCATAGCATGATACATTCAAGGGCACTGTTATGCTTGATTAAATTGCTTTGTAAGTGCAATACACCTTCTATGAACTACAAAGGTTATTTTTCACTCATAATTCAAGACTGTGTATCTAACTTTCGAAAAACAGTGTTCCTGGGGAGATTTTACCATTTAAATTACATTTAGGGTGGTATGTGTTGCAAAGTGTCATCTACCTATTTAACCCCCCTGGATTCTTTGCTTTTGAAACTATCCAGTTTTGAACTTTTACTATTAGAACATCTCTCTACCTGAGTCTCAGTGACAGTAAATGCTGTGAAAATGTGCTAAGAGTGCTAAAGTGGCGCAACACAGGCACCCGCATCCCCTGCGGTGCGGGGGACCCCCGAGCTTCAGGGGGCCCCCTCAGCACAGAACTTAGGCATGAGCGCTCCATATTAAATCTGGAGCGGGGGCCCCTCCGTGTAGATTGCATGGGGGCCCCTTAAACTTTCATCACGCCACTGAAGGGAGGACTACATCAAGAAGACACTGGACTTGGAAGAGATGATGGAAAAGGAGTTAGAAAGAGAAACCCCCTGGTACCACTGGAAGGGTGAATTGAAGAACTTTAATTCCAACTGGCACTCAAGACTAGGATGGGTCTTGATAGCATGTATATATGAAGTTGGTGGCTTTGCACACAATTTTAGTGCAATTTTAGAATGCTGCTTCATCCACTAGGATGCAATGCCAGTGACGCAGATTTTGCACCACAGTAACGACAGAGGGGAATAAGTATGCAAATCATTACTGTTTATTAGCTAATTAGTGAAGCTACAATCCCAATCAAATCAATTGAACATAAATCAGATTCATCTGAATGCAGCAGATGTAAATATAATCCAAGTAATTCAGTTTAGTAGCTGTGAAGATTATGTTATTAACGACGACACATCCAAATCAAAATTGAGTCTTCTTTCCATAATGGGAACTCTCAGAAGCAGCAGGTGTCAGCAAATATAGCATTGAAAGTTGAACCAAATAAAGGGTCCAATGAGCATTAGAAGTAATGGGCTGGCCCTGGAGAATATCACTAGGAGCAAGAAAATAAGGAGCATTGTTCTCAAGAGAAGAGGACACACTTCTGCCTGCTGAGGTGAACAGGGTACAAGTGAACTGCCAAACTAACAAGCCTCACACAGTTAAACTGTAGCATTTCACCTAGATGATATATCCTAAAAGTTCCCACCGGGAGGAAACAAATCAAAACCCAATGTTCTTTCTGTATTTTGTGTTGGCCTCCTTCTCATAGATAATGAAGTGCCAACTTCTTCCATCATTGTGACCTTCATGATATCTCACAAATATGAGTATTGACCTCCTTTTCTCCCATCCTAGAGAGGTGGTGGAAATCGTCATCCAAACACATTAATGGCTACACTAAGCCTTTCAAAATGTAAACTAACAAAAAAACATTTCGAACAGAGACCACAATGACTCTTGCTTCTGAAGCAGAAAAAGTGTTATGCACAGCGAGCACAAATGCCGCATTCATTTCAAAACAGAGTTGAGCATCTAGGCCTACACAGGTCAACCTTAAGATTACTATAGGGAAAACAAAATCACACATTTCTCTTAATCTACATATAAAATAACGTGAGCAGACATATATGGAATGATTAAACGAGTTATAAATTAATATTTTATGAAGCAATCACATTTGAAGGTGACTTTGCATCACCAGTCTCACCAGTCTCAGTTGTTTTGGCCCCCTTAATAGTCCTAAGGAACAATTGGGAGAATGGAACAGTGAGGGGGCCGTGGATGGTTCCCCTGGGATTTTTCCGGACTGGCTCTTGACTCCGGTGATTCACAGGTGCACTTCAAGTAGCCATGAGGCTGTGCGACCTGGCGAAAGCGAACAGGAAGGTGTTCTGCTTGTTGGCTGTGACGCCCTCGAAACAAGAGATAGATTTGGGAGCCCAGACAGAGGATAGGTCTGGAGAAGGGAACTTTGAAATTCCAGCTCCACAACAAAAGCCAATTTAGAGCACGAAGGCTTAAAGAAAAATGCTCCTGGTGGCTGGAGAGCTCCATCAGTAGCAAAATGACAGCACAATTAGTCAAAGCTGCCTCTGAAGCATGGTCTCCTGGGAAACATAGCATGTATCCCTGTTGTACATTGCCAAACTGTCCCTGGCAATGGCCCGGACCTATGGGTTAATGCAGCCTTATTTTTAAACTTTTGATGCACAAATTACCATATACCTTTAGGGGAAAGAGCACTTACCCTGGACCTGGTTAACAGACCCCAGGGCACTTTCAGGGTCAGTAACCACAAGCAGCAGTCAAAAAATGGGGATTTTCAGGGCAAAAAGGAGGACTTTTCTATGATGGTACCATCCCTATTGAATGTAATGGTGTTGTATTGGTTTATTATGCCATAATTCTACTTTTATCAATATGGTGATACCTTGACAAAGCGATTAGCACTCCGTTTTTTTGATAATGACCCCCTCCACTATTGTGTCTTGTATTGGTGCAGGTATTGTGATTATGAAATTGATGACCAACTAGTTTTTTGTTTTTGTTTTTTGTTTTGTGTTATATAGTGCAGACTAGACCCGAAGGTATCAGAACGCTTTACATGAACACCAGTTGCGTTACAGATGGGCACATTCAGTTTTGTTAGACACAGGAAGATTAAGGGCCATATGTAGGTAGCTAAATACCGTCCGGTAACGGCCGAAAATCGGTAATTGTCCCGTTACCGACCGGTATTTAGCACTTTCTAATGTAGGAGGCAGGTTTTAATGATTCGGTAATTCACCGATTCCCTATTTTAAGGAATCGGTAAAATACCGAATCCTTAAAAGCTATGTAGGAGGCACTCAAGTGAGTGCATTTTTGCATTCAGGATTCGTTATTTACCACCAACTACAAGTTGGTGGTAAATACCGAATACCTTTAAGAAAGCAATAATTTGCTTTTCTCAAGGTGCCATGTGGCAGACATACATGCCCTTAGGGCATGTATGTGCGCTACATGTGCACACATGCACGATTCAGGGGTGCCACCCTTGAATATGCTCCCCCTATTACCGATTCGGTATTTATAGTAATAGTGAATGGCTCCCCATTCATTCTTATCCAGGCCCCTAGGAATGAATGGGAAGGTGATTCCTTATTACCGAATCAGTATTACCGATTCGGTAATAACGAATATTACCGATTCGGTATTTTTCACCGAATTATTAGCTACATATGAAATACCGATTCCTAAATACCGAATCGGTAAAATTCGGTATTTAGGAATCGGTATTTCATATTTACCTACATCGGGCCCTAAGTGATTTGCCAAGAATCACAGGATGTTGAGCGTCCCTGTCGAGACTCGAGCCCGGTTCCCCAGCTTCTAGGTCGACCGCCCTAGCCATTACGCCGCATTTTCTGTTATGAGGGTGTCACCAGAAGCATTTCCATCTACCAAAATGTACATATTTGTAAATCTCAGTGTAATATTTAGTCGTTTTTTGCCTAAATACATACTTTTCCATGAAAGAAGAAAAAGCACATTGTTGGACAGTAATTTCTGGAGAGAGCCTGGGTACCAGCCCACACCACCTCCTTGAGCTTTGCTACCCTGAGAGGCCCAAGTGTTGCAAGTGTAGTTATTTGTTCACAATAAAGGGAAGGTTACGGACGCATTACTTGTGAAGGACTCCCATCCAGATAGGGTTGCACAATTGGCAATCTTTGTGTAAACAGAAGAAAAAGCAATCTCTGTTTTTCATCATTCATCAAGATAGAGTTGCACAATTGGCAATTTTGTGTAAACAGAAGGAAAAACAATCAATGTTTTTTCCTCATTAATCAACAAGTCAATTTTTCAGAGGCTCATTTGTTTATCTGTTGTCCAAAGTTGATGAATTGGCCCTCAGTTGCAAAATGTTCATGCGTCATAGTCCAGCTAATCAAAATCATTTTGAGCATCTGCAAAACTAGGATAACAAACCGTCACAAGGGGGTCATTCTAAAGCATCACAGTCAGACATGAAATAATAAATTGGCCTTGTTGTGACTTGGGCAAAATATATCTTAAACAGAAAAAACGATGAGTCCTATCAGCAAAGTATTCTGAAAGGGATCAATAATGAATTAATAAGGCTTGCCTGATGGGTGGAGCTAGAAGGGCCTCGATGGTTTCTAGTTAAATACACACCCGAGTAAAAGAATCAGTGGATGGTCTGAATAAACAATGATCATACATCTGGATGTTGTTTAAATTGTATTATGTTCAGGTGGACTAGTGTTCTGGAGCAACTACCGCCCAAGACAAAATGCATGGATGCATAGAAATGTATGTCAGCCCTATTAAGCTGTAAACATGAAACCTGGGTAAAAAAATCATTAAGTCCTGAAAGAACAGGGCACTGAATTATGACTTAACTAGAAACATAATTAAATATAAAGCAGTATTTTTATATGTGGCCTTATGGGCCATGATACAATATCTTAAGCAAACAATCATCCTAAGCAGTTGACAACAAATGTTTTAATGTGCTTGTTTATTTATGCTTTAAGTAATGTGCCTTCTTTAGTGCTTAAATATATAATAATATCACAAAACAATTCTTCTGCATATCCATACTGTACTCCTGTACCTGATCATGGACTAAATTCTGAACTTCCTACATAAAGGAAACTAGAGAAAATGTGTATGGGACATGCCATAAGGATTAGAGTATTCTGAACATTCCAATAAATGATAGTTATATCTAGGTGCAGTGAGGGATTGAGAGAAGAAAGGGACAGGTTTAGTTGTTTAACCAGTCTCATGTAATCAAAAACATATGTAAATCAAAAAGGCATACAAGTTATATATAAATAGAGGGGCTTTGGGTCAGCCCTTTTGTCCAGTATCTGTTTACCTATCATTATCATTTTGCTTTCATCCACTACAGCTTACAGTATGGGGGTGTGGGTCGGCCAGTTTCAGCCAATTTTGTCTTGGTCTGTGTGTACTGATCACACACGGACATCCACTTAAAAAGTGCTACCTGGGCAAATGTGCCAATACTTTACTTTGCAAAAGTTTTTTTTCTTTTCAATAGATTTCTTTTTCATGTAATCTATGAGCAATTAAACTACTTTTTCATTTAACACTTATTTAAAGAAGAGTACCTTTTGTTTGCGCCATTTGGAATCATATTTCCTGTGTTGGGCAATAAAACTAAAAAGGGTTTGTAAAACTGTTATTAGTATACCTACTTTATAAGGAAAACTCTTCCGTTATTTTATTGATGATAATATATTCAAAATACACATAATGTGCATAGTAAAAAAGATTGTTTCACTTTCCAAAGTTAAACAGTTCCTACTTCTGAGAAGTACTATGTTAAAAAAAAAATCAGTTCTTTCTTTCCACAATGCGATGCAGAATAACTTAATATAATCCATAAAACATAGAGACAGATTCAACACAGGGAGAAACACAAAAAAACAAAACCAATGGTCCATTCAATATTACTGATCAGTGTCAACATTATTCATTTTACTTGATCTAGAAATCATCAGTAGTAATATCAGATATGTTTCAGACACAGTCCTTTTTTTACTTTGTCCACTCGTTTCGGTGGATCTTATGATATTTACCAGCTTCTCCAAGACAACGTGTAAATTCTTCCACATAGAATACAGATAATTAAAATCAGTCAATGAGAGAGGCAGGGTTCCTCTTTTGGACTTGTATGTTGCTACTACTTTTGAAGGTTCTGAAAATTCAGGAACGAGCTCCTTCATAAGATAACTCAGTTTCAATCCTTCCCCACTTGATCCACTCTTCACACGACTGAAGAGATTGTGTGGGGTAACTTAGTTCTCCTCACTCTTGGCAATTGCCACTCCAGTTCACTTCATGTAAACATTATTTTAGGGCAGTTTGTTACTTGAGAGACTCTTTCTGCCGCATGGACGTCGATACGCATTGCAATTCGGGAAACAGAGTTATTGTATGAAGGGGCTCGTTCCTGAATTTTTGGATACAATCTATTTTACTGTACCACATTATGTGTATTTTGAATATATTATCATCAATAAAACAATGGAAGAGTTTTGAAAATACCCCTTTGTGTCCTAGTGTCTTACTATACTGTAGTGGTACTGTACTTTGGGTCAACATAGCATATGGATGACCAGCTTGAGCTGGGGTAAGATTGAATGTTGTATGTACTTATTGTGTTGTACTGCACAAGGGGAAATCCTATATTTACTTTTTTAATGGTTTCTTGTCCCCTTGCTGTGTGGGGCCCTCTCTCTCTTCTGTTTGCCATGTCAATACAGCTGCATGTTATGTATTCTTTTTATTTTTGTACCATATGATAGCAATTAGAAACTAACAAAATAAAACCGTCACACCAGATTACCAAGGCTAGATATAATGGCTTTGCCTATGCTTGTTTGTATTTTACAAAATAGTTCTTAAAATAGTACCGTCATATGCAAATAATGGATACTCTGAAATTGCAGGCAGGGCCATTAAACATTCAATCATCTATTTGAAACCGCAGTCAGCAAAAATGTAATATACCTTTGAAACATGCAATTGAAATCCTGAATTGAATTCTCGATGCAGCATTTGGATGATTCAGAAGCAATGCATTGCAAGTTAATTACTTTTATTGAACGGTGTAGATATGTATTATTGTAAAGGACTTCAAAACATCAGAGCAAATTCAAATACATTCCACTCAATTTAAAGTCATCTGTCACGACTGGTTTAACTGACTTAAAGATATTGATCCACCTTTCCTGCCCAATTCACATTTTCCTGGCATTAATCAAAGATATGGATTCCTAGAATTTACAAGAACGTTTAAGGTCTTTTAGTCTGGCTTAAAAAGAGTTGGAAATCACGGATATGTACACCAGACCACACAGTGCATCGATTTTAAAGGATTCCTTAAATAAAGGCATATAGTTTCCCATGATCCACCACCGTTTTTTCTTTAAATTACACTCAGAATTGTGAAGATTCTTAATGCACGGTTTTAGGGAAATAAAACGATTCTAAAACTGTGTCTTGGATGTTTTTTAATCTATGCAAAGCAATTCTTTGCTCCTATCGCACCAATCTTTGAACATTGTGGTTAATTTTCATGCACTTTCTTACCCACTTACCTCTGATGCAAGGTTGTCGATAAACATGGGAAATGCCATGGAAACGTTTTGTAATGCTCATAATGCAATGGTTATTTCCCTCCTGTGGCCCCCCCACTAACACCTTTCCATTCATAACTTTAATTGATCGCCATGATTGAATGAGATGAACATTTTTTAAACTTACAGGAGCCCAGTGGCGGCCGGCACATGTAAGCACGCGTGGCGGGGCATGGCACGGCACGGCAGGGGGGGGAAGCTGACAGGCGACGGAATATAGCCTTATAGCCCGCCGTAGCGGGCTATACCGGCTATTAAAGGCCTGCTGCAGCGGTAAAGGCCCGAGCCGAAGGCGAGGGACTTTAACAAAAGCAGCGGGACTTTAATAGCGGTATAGCCCTGCTACGAAGGGCTATAAAGCTATTAGAACATTCTGCCACTAGAGGGCAGTATGTTCTAACAAAATAAACAAAGGCTTCTCGAAGCTCGAGGGGATCCCCTCGAACTTCGAGAGGCTTTTGTAAAACATTGGAATGTTGCTCTGCGGGCCTTTACCGGCCCATAGAAGCATGGAGCACTCCATTGTCTACAATGGAGTGCTCCACATTCCAATGTTCTAATAGATATTATATTTTTTTTAATTATACCTATTCTGTCGTCTATCGACTTCCCCCCTCTTACCCCGCCCCGCCACCTCACCGCATTTACCTGTGCCGGCCACCGCTGCAAGAGCCAGTAAGTCATCAGACTGTTCTAATCAGAACCTGTAAAATACAGACGTGCATGAAAATATCCAAAAGAAAATGTTCAAGATTCTAACAAAACAGTTTTATTTTCTGATCTTTAGTTGATATTTCTTTTATTTGCACAGGAAGAGATTTTGTTTAGGAGGTTTGGTTTCACTAGTAAATAGAGGTGGCATTAACAGGAGAGATAAAAGCATTATAGCATTATAATGTGCTGCTGAGGGCTATACTGGTGGTTAAAAGCCCTCTTCTGAGTTATAAGGCTGAGCCACAGTCCTAGTTCTGCAATGACGGAGCCTTTAAGGACCAATACAGAAAAAAGAAAAAAGGCTGAAATGCTACTATATCATCCCTCTTTCTGACAGTAAAATGTTCTAAATTAAACAGGAAGAAACAGAAATATAAGCAATGGAATGGTGGAGCAGAAGGACTATACCTGCCATTATTGGCTCTGAGCTGCTTCTTTGTCTACAGTGGAGCTCACAGTGTTCCAGTGATTAATAGTATTTTATGACATTGCGGATGGAGGATGGAGGCATTCATTAATTTTCAAGCCATATATGTTGCAAACCTCATTTCTATAAAGTATCCTAAAATTCTGAATTTGTGCTCGTGTAAATGTTTGTGTTCATCAAAAATGCAACATCTGAAAAGATTTTAAAAATGCACTATGCACACATAGGCTAATGGCAGGGAAGAGGATTTTATCGGATAGCATTGGAAACGTTCTTACTTTATTCTTAGCCTAACCTCATGTTAACCTACATATTGTAAGAAGTGCACTCCTTGTAGATATAAACGTCAAGTGGGTATTTAAGCGAAATGCATGACATTCAAATGTTCATGGTTGATTTAATTCCAAGGTGCTTTCAAAATTCGAAATATTTCAGATTAAAAGCAAAAGGCCAGGGACCTGTTACATGTCCAAATCTGTGCACATCACATCTTTCAAAAGGTGCGCCTGGTGCAGAAGGGGACAGTGCGCCCCACTATCAAGAATGCTGTGCCCCCACAGCATTATAGTAATTGTAAGATGGAGCAGTTGCTTACAAGCCACTCTTTATTTCACAGTGCAGGCAGCAGCCACCAGCCCTTTAAATAGGGGACTCTATGCACCCACCTGCAGGGGTAATTCAGTGAGTGCTCCTTTTTGTGGTGCATTGTCAGTGCGCCTCTTAAGGGACTCTTTACCTCGGCGCCAGCACCAGTAATGGGGCTCAGTCACAGAGGCCACTCTCCCACGCAAATGAGGGAACACCCTCTCCAGATAGTGCTGGCGCTACATGTTCGCCAGCGCTCTCAGCATTACTAAAAGGGATGCACAAATGTCTGCGGCCCCTTCTGTAATACCATAGTGCCCCGGTGCATACAAAGTGTACACGTGCGCCCATTGTGCCCTCGGGCACAATGCATAATGCAACCCGAGGGGTTCTTTGAGAGAGAACTGTACTTCTTATTTTGTTAACACGTGACCTTCATTTCAATTTTGTCGGAATTTGGTGGGCCATTTACCACATGTGGTAAATGCCACATATTACAAGATTTCAGTTTTAAAATGAGGCATAACGTGCAGAATCGGTGTTTAAAACACAATTTTGCATGTATGGCCTTTTTTATGGGTTTTCCCCCAATTCATTTTGTTAGGTTTGATCTGCCAGAATTTATCAGAGGGAAACTCTTAAGGTGTGATATTTACCACACATCTCATAATTCTGACTCCTGTATAAACTTTTGTTTGAACATGGAGTACAATTTAGTCCTTAAATTGTAAAGAGGGACATATTACATTACATTCCTGCAAGGTGTATCATCACTTTACAACAGTGCAGCACAATTAGCAGTTCATCTTTACAAACCAAAATGCATGGATAGAACACATAATACTGCCCAGCACCTGCTCCAGCAATTAATCAGATCGTAAAACACTTTTGACAAGGGCTCCCACCCAAACAGTTAATGTTCTTTCTTTAATCCTATTAATAGCGTTGCTGCTTTCTTTTACTCCACCATCCGGTTTGCAGACCATTATAAACAAAGTCAACTAGTTGGCATTAAATATAGGGGTGGGTAACTGACAGAAATGAGGATGCAGCAAACAATTATAAAGTTCTTTGTTTTCAGATGTAACTGTTTTTTTTGGGCCAGACAAACACGATGAAGGCCATTGGCGAGCACAGGTTGCCAAAAGAACTCGATGAAGTGGCTGTAAAGGCCATCTTCAAATGCCAGCTGCCAGGGGCACTTCATGGAATGAAGCTAATGACACACATTAACTTTGCATTGCCCATAGCCTGTGAGTATTACCAACAAATCTTAACTTGTGGCCTTGCCTTTTGCAAACTGCATTCCTGGGAAACCTTTCGCCTTGTTCACAGTTTACACACCCAATACAGCATATGGGCTAAATTTACTGTGCATACGCCTGAGGAACAGGCCTATGGTAATGCTATGTGTGTAGTATGCACTTAGTGTGCTTTCTAGAGGGTGCAAGGGTCACGCCTTCAATTGACTATTGGAACAGCGTAATTTGAGCTCCACCTTTACACGTCACAAATACATGACATTAACGTTCACTTAGCACATATATCCTGTGTGGCTTAACGACATTAATAATGAAGGTGTTGCACTTGACATCATTATTGAAGTGCATTCACTATAGAATTAGAGAATTTATACATAACACTGTGTGGCTTAGCCGTATTAAATCAGAAATTGTTTGGAGACATGATAAATAAAACATCCTCACATGTTTAGAATGTGTTTACATTAGAAACGGTAATGATTTATGTAATGTGTGCACTAATGTTTCATATATTTCATACAAAATGTAGTTCTTAGTCATATGTTCCCATGCGTAGAATAGAATAGCCCTATTCAGCATTGTTGCAACATGGCTTGGTTGAGAAAGGACGGTGTTGTTCCCATGTTCAGTATGGGACATTTCATGAATCTTGCAGCTTACAATGTGAGAATGGTAAAGGACAACGGAACCCCTGATAGGGTGATACCATAAGAGATGCTATAGTGAATAACTGGGGTCTACACTGCATAATGTTAGAGCACTTTTTCCTGGAACTTTGAGAGGTTTAGACCTCTTTGCTTCTTCCATTTGATTCTGGCTGTGTACGGCTCAGGCTAACACTCACATTTCTCTGACCCAAGAAGACTTGACCGGGCTTCTGCAATGCTGGCACCTTCACCATTCCTCTTATTGCCAAATTTCAATATTTTTCTGCACTTCCCTGAATTTTGAGATTCCTTAGAACATCGAACCACCCTGTTAACTTGGACTTTAATGTAGATGTTTCTAGAATTTACTCATGTATAGAAGAGAGTACCAGAAACTCTTCTCTAAGCACCCGATCTTGCTCTTGATCTGTTGTATTGCTGTGACTGAACGTCTTCTTTGTCTTATACTGGTGCACCTAAGCTTCTTTAGGAGGTTGAGTTTCCCAGTTTTTATTCTGTATCTTGACAGTTTAGTGCTAAGATTTCTGTACCTTAATCTGATTGCAAATTTATAGTAAACCTTCCTAACTATTGTTACAGATTCCTAGTCCTTATTGTGTAACCAAATGGGTTACACTGTTAATTGAAACCGATTGATGGAATATTAGCTTCCATCACCTCTCAGTTGGGAAAAAAAGGCTCATCGGAGGGTAAATGGTAGGAGGGTTGGCCTAACATGCTGGATCACTATGCATTAGGTACAAGTCAATACCTGGTGCCATGCTCTGTGTACAGTTTATGTTATGTTGCCTATGTGATTTGCTACAGATCATGCGCCCATGCTCTATGTACTGTGAACAAAGGGCACATCCTTTCTTCAACCAGGGAAAACGTTTGCCTATCACAGTAGAAGCTCCACAAGCATTTGCTAAAGCATTCCTAGTTACTTAAACTGTAGTAATCAAATTGTTGGTGAAATAGGAGGATGTACAAAAGGTTTAGTCTTTCAATATTATCCATTCTTAAATGTCCTTGATCGCGGAAGTAGAGGATTTTATGCTCATTTCTATTTTCATGTACCCTTTGAAAGCTTAATCTCAGATGCATTCACAAATCTCAGGCCTTAAAACGTCCCCTAAAAATAGTACCCTTTACTACTTTTCTAAGTCATAGCCTAACACACAGTAGTGTTGGACTACCTCATTTAGTGGTTCTAAATGCAGATTTATATCTGGACACCCTACAAAAATATATATTTTTTCTCTTCTGTGACTTGTTATTGTAATCATGTATAACACATTACCACCATTTCCAAAATAGGCACTGTATGAAATATAACTGTTAAGATAAAAGGGGCAGAAAACATAGACTTAAGTGAGCTATGATTGAAATCTCACACTTCCAAAGCTGAAAGGTACACAAATCAAACAGATTTCAAAGTTATCATTGTCTCACCTTTGGTAGTTCAGCCTGAAAAGAAAGATAACCCTTTTAGAAAATGCATGAGGTGTTCTGCTTAACAAACGAACCAAAAATACAATTTAGGTGCACACTAACGCCTTCAACATCCTTTTTCTGATGGGCTTGATAACCCCAGTTACTAGTCTCATTGGAACATTGAGATCCACAGGAACACCTTTTAGCAGCCATTTTTCGAAGAAAGTTTGGCACAGGAAACTGAACCAAGAATTACTGATTCTCTTGTAATTCCTCATTTGTTAGTGGACGAGTAGAGTCCACCTTGTAATGGGCCGGTTCCCTCTCCCCTCTGGAATTACTGATACCCACAGGTCTGAAATCTCCAGAGGTGGGGAAAATCCAGACCAATTACTGGGTCACTCATAATGAGAACCTTACTTTTAGCAAAAAGTAAAAAATGTATCACCACAAAAATAAAGGAAAAGGGATTTAGGGTTCAAATCTAGGGGCAAAGTGTAATGACCTGGACCTGTATATCCAAACTGGAAAACTCGCTAATGAAATTGGTCTTATTAGACAGTGTGTTCTCCAACATCTAAGATTCTACCTTTGATTTTAGAAATCACTATAAGGCAGAAGAACATCAAGAGGGTCTAATATCAAGACTGTATCTGAACAAGACCCTTCAAGTAGCCTATGTTTTGCAGGTTCACGTGGTTAATCCTTAAATTCTAGTTAAAACATTTCTGAATAAGACCAAAGGACAAGGTAAGGCTGACTCTCAAAAGCAGGCTGTCCTATGTTCATGGTTAATCGTATCAAAAGCCTTACCCTAAGACTAGGAGCATTTTGTTAATCTCAAAATAACACAGCAAGACAGAGTCACATTCATTATCTTTCCAGGGCTTCCCAAAGTCAGGTATGATTTGTGTGAAACCTTGGACAACACAGCCTGCAGAAGATTGAAAACCTCAGAGCAAGAAAGGATGTGCTCCTATTTGACAAGATTGTCAATTTTTAGGTTAACTTACTTGGTTCTCACCAGCCTTTCAACAACCTGAAAATATGTAATTATTTTCCACAAAATTAAAATTGTCAAGAAAGAATATTTCCAAGCAGAGTGATTATTCACATCTTTTCTGTCGTAAATCACCTGGACCGGTCCCAGTGACCCCAGTCTTCTTGAATAAAGTTGTTATACAGCTTCTACCCCTGGAGAAATGTCCATAATGTTCTCAAATTACCTCAGTTAACATATCAGTTCGGAGGAAGAGGATTCCTTTGTTATATGCGATTCATGACCGCCTGAGAACTTTAAAAACATGGTCCTTAACTAGCCTAAGCCATCCATAGAAAATGAAGTGTCTTCATGAAACCAGTAAGTAGTTTCAAAATCTTACCAGCAACACACCTGCCAACTTGTCGACAGTTTCTTTTGGCACTGGATTCTCCTAACTAGAAGCACTGAGACTTCTACTAGAAGGACATTTCCATAGAAAGCAACCAGATGTCAACTGCCAGCCTATACCAATGTGTCAAAAGGATGCAATGAGAAAATTATCTTCTTCCTATCTGGGTGCAAATCATCGGAACCAGGATTAAGGTAGGAGGTTGGAACAGCTTTTTTAGATTTGCTTTCACCAGCATCCAAAGATTCTATTCAGTATGCAACCCCATTAAGCCTTCCTTTTCCATCAATTATTTTTCTCCCCCAACATAGGCTGTGCAGTGTGCCAATGCCAATGATCAGAACTTCTACCCCAATCCAAAACTGGTAATTAAGGGCCCATGTAGAGTTTGTCATTACCACTGAGTCAATGGAATTCATGGAAACACGTGTCAGTGAATTCTTTCAAGCTTCCTTTCCGATAATCAGATTCTCGAAAATGACTCCAGATAGTATTGAAAATGGGAATCCTCCCTAGCTAGAAAGGGACCTCCAGAGTTTCCTAGCCTCCTCTTAGCAACCAAACCATCTTATCAAATGAAAAAAATACATTCCTTAGTTCTGTTTAAAATCAGGAGGCATGGAACCCCCAAAGATAGCAGCAATGGAAACCCTGAGTACAGCCACCCAGAATACAACAAGCCAACGGAATTAGCAATTTCCAAGAGCCACAGAAGAATCATAAGCAGGGGCTAAAACAATTTATTTTCAACCCATGAAATTGGCCTTATCAATTCAGAATATCTTTTAGATGTACTGAATAATATGTTTTATTTCCTTTCTTTAGAAAAAAGTCAAACCTGGCCTGGCAGCTTCTGGTTTTCAGACAAAACAACATAAGCATAGGTCAACAAACGTGCTTGTGAATTTATGGTAATTTAGCTTTTTCACTATGGAAAATATGCAAGAACATTCTTGTTACCTTTTGGTTCAGTGCCCTATACATAGAGATGCAATCAAAACTATGTGGATAACCATCATAACACCACAGTACCAAGACTGTTTAGAGATGTAATTGGAGTGGACAGCATGACCGCCAATAGTTACCTTACAATAATCCAGTCATTAATTTTGTGTACGTCTTTACTGTAGGATTGGTGTGCTAACTCTCTGTCAGGCAAGTCCCACAATAGCAGGAGCTGCATTGAGAGTGAAGTGAAGTGACATTAACACCAAGCATACAGTGACTGAGGTCAGTCTAGTAGTTCATAAGTCTCAGGAGAGATCTAAAACCAATATGCTCAAAAAGTAAACAAACTGAGGTGAGGCAATAGACAATGGGGAGTACTTCTCCACACTTCTGTGGAACTATGACTGCATGGCGCACCCTCTCCTTCTCTTTCTCTCTTTCACTATATATATATATATATATATATATAAATATATATATATATATATATATATATATAATAGCGCCAGTGGGCTGTTATAGTTAAGATCGTGTTTTCGTAGGAAATGCATTTTATTTGTTGCTAAAAATGTTGGCACCGTTTGATGAATCTCCACAAAACTTTCCAAAATAGAGCTGACTTTTGATTAGTTTGCACATAGAAAGTTTCGAGACGATCCGTCAAACAGGAGATGAGTAAAAGGGGGGGCGCCCAAGATGTGTTTTCCCCATTCATTTTTCCATAGAACCTTTGGGCACAGCTACAGGCCAAACTGCTGAACAAATTTATACTTAATTTGGCGGATAGCTAGATCATGGTCCAGAAAGAGGGATTTTTGTGTTATAGGGTAAATCCATTCAGTATTTTTGGAGAAATTAAGGTTGAACAAATGTGTATATATCATGCCGTGGTGGATCCGCAGAGCTGACCACCTCAACCAGGATAGTGGTGGCAGCCATCTTAGGACTTGGGACTCAGTCCTACGTTCTAACACTAACATTTAAAAAGACGACATTTAAAAAAGGGACAAGGTACGTACACCAAGACCCCCCTTGGCCTGGTGCCAAATTAGTTATTTTTTGCTGCAAATTTACAGAAGACCCACAAATCCATGGCAATTGTTTTTTAAAAAGAAGCGCCTCTTTTTTTAAAGAAAAATACCAGGGTGGGCCAGGGCCCAGGGGTGCTGATGCATGTTTTCTTATTTTGGACAGGGGATGCGCAGCCCCCCCCCCCCACCCCCAGGCCATTTTCTGCCTGGGAATTCCATCCCCGGATCCTGAAGTATCTTTTAAGGGGAGGGTAGACTGGCCCAACTCTTCAGGGCGTGTTCGGCCCAGGGGACCCTGTCCCCCATGGCCCAAAGTATATTTAAAGGGGAAGGGAGACCCCAAACCTTTAAAAGGCCCTGAGGACCCCATTCCTGAGGGCTGTTACTTAATTAAAAGGGAGGGGATCATGCAGGTCCCCTCCCTAAGCCATTAATGTCCCCAGGGACCCCATCTCCTGTGGCCAGCTCACATACTGTGTCCCAGGGAGCCCATCCCAGGAACACAGTGGTTTCCCTATCTACATCAGCGTGGGCAGGGAAACTTGTGTTTGCTCCCACCTGGCTGGTACATTTTTAAAACTCCAGTCAAACTGGGTCAATCACAACACCAGGGCTCACACCTTGAAATAATGGGGCCCTGGGGTCCCTGAGGCCTAGTAGGCTCTGGGGGGCAAAGGCCGTGTGCAGCGTGGGGTTAGCTGCATGCAGGAGGTTGACTGTAAAGGGGTATGAGTAATAATTACCTTAGGGCACGAGTTATAGTTGCTTAAGCCAACTAAAGCTGGTGAATTTCTGTGACTTTTAGAGTTTAAAACTCCACATTGCCCCCTCCCTGACCCTTATGAAGCCCTGTGAACTCATCTCCCATGGCCTTTTTTAAGATTAAAGCAAAGGGGCCCATGCAGCCCCATCCCCAAGACTTAATATGTCGCTGGGGACCCCACTCCATAGGGCTACATATATATTAAAGGGGAGGGGGTGGCATGTCCCCCTTCCCTGTGTCTCTTTAGGCCCTGGGGACCCCATTCCCAAGGGCCATTTTTTTATTTTAAAAGTGAGGGGGCCACGCGGCCCCTCTCCCTGAGACTATTATGGACCCAGGGCGATATACATTTAATAAAAGGGAATGAGGGGCTGTGTGGCCCTCCTCCCTGAGCCTATTATGGTCCTTGTGACTCCATCCCCCAGAATAATATGTATTTTCAAGGTGAGGGGTCTGCGTGACCCCCTCCCTGAGTCTCTTTTGGCCCTGGGTACCCCATCACCTATGGCCTTCTTTATTAAACTGGAGGGGGCAGTCTGACCCACCCTCTGCAAGCAGGTTTAGGCCCTGGAGACCCCATCACCCAGGGCCGTTTTTTTCTAAAGGGAATGGGGATCAGAAGGCCCCCTTCTCAAAGCCTTTAGAAGACCCAGATGGCCCAACCCCCCAGAGCCACTACTATTTTTAAAGAGTAGGTGGCCATGCAGCCCGGCTCCCTGAGACATTTTCGGCACGGGTACCTCATCCCTGGGACCCACATTATTTAAATGTGGGTGCCCTGTTGCCCAACCAGGGCACACATTATTCACAATATTGTGGACCACAGGGGGAACCCCAGGGCCCCGGTGTCCCCAGTCAGCTCCCCAGGAGCTATTTCTGCTGCTCCCTCCAGGTGGGAGCAATCTCTTGATCTGTTTCCATCTCACATCAGTGTGGGCATGTAAAGAGCTCAAAAGTCTGCCCCAGCTGGTAGGAGCATTTATAAGCTCCCGCTGACTGGGAGCAGACCTTATCTTTGCTCCCTCATGGCAAGAGAATAAAAAATGTTCCAGTCAGGCAGGAGTAAACACAGTTTCCCTTCCCATACCAGTGTGGGCAAGGAAACCACTGTGTCCCGGGGGGAGGGGATTCCCTGGGACATAGCTAGTGAGCTGGCCCTGGGGTATAGGGTCCCTGGAGGTATTAATGGCTGGGGAAGGGAGGCTATGTGGCCCCCTCCCTTTAGAAAAGGTAATCGGCCTCGGGGGAATGGGGTCCCCAGTGCCTTTAGAGGCACTCTCCCCTTTTTGAGAAATTTTGGCCCCTATGGTGGGCTCCCAGAGCATGTGATGGCTCTAGAAGGGGGGGCGGTGCAACCCACTCCCAGCGCTATCTCAGGGAGATACCCCGGGGATCTATGATTCACTAGGTTTATAAATATCATCATAGTCCCTTAGTGACACGTACATTGCACAACTGATCAATTTAGAATGAATTTCCTTTCGTTGTGAGATGGTTGTTCTCGTTGTTTGCACTAACACAGTCAAACCTCATTGTCTACATATTCCTTTCATCGGCTATTTTAATTTTTTCTGACAATCAAATGGTAAGATTTGGTACTTTAGGAGCTCATTGGTTTTCTTCTAAGATGTGTGACTGAACAGTGTCCTGTTGTGTCTTTGCTGTAGCTCCCCTTCAACCAACCTGTCATGAATCTCGTACATTACAGATATCACAGGAAGTTTGTTTCGCAGATACATTCCATTATTTCAAATTACAAACGGCGATGTCCATTTTTTCTTTCTAATTTCAAATTGGGGTATCCAGTTCAGAAATTGAATCATTTCTTGGGTGAGGTTTCATGAGAGATATGTAGAGCAATAATAATTCCTTCCCTGCAATTCTTTTACCTTTCCAATGTCCCCAGTTTTGAATTTGCTTTATTCACGTTCTTTATCCTTTACTTGTTCAGAATAAGGTGGATCCATGTAGGCGTTAGGATGTGCCACCATGAGCAATAGTAAATGTTATCCTAATACAAATCATCATTAAAATCTTTACTTCTTCCCAGCCCGTGCTAGAGCTTTATGATATTTGAATGTGAGATTTATTTGGTATGCTGCTCTCGTGCAGAGGTGTCAGTGACAAGATTTACCATTAAGATTACAGCTAAAAATGCAATCATAGAGAAATCTTCCTATTAAAATACTTGGAAATGACTATCTGAATTTTAAGTTAATATAAACCTCAAAATGTCTCAAACATCTATTCCTACTGTTCTGTTGTACTTACTTACAAGGAGAGCTGGTGCTCTTACAGCAAAATAAAATTTGCACATAGTAATGTCTGAATACTCGAGCAGGGGCGAAACACACAGGTCCACTAAATCACATAACTGACCTGTAGATTCAAAAAGGTTTGGGCCAAGTGCATAGGTGGTTTGCAGATCTGCTCATCTTGATTAACTAAGGATCTGATTTGCAAAGCTTTTTTCACACATATTTGAGGCGTACGTACGAAAATTCAACAGTACTACAGAAAACTCTTTACACATCAAGCCCTAAATGTTGTGCGTGCATCTGCCACTAAGGGCCTGATTTAGAGTTTGGTGGACAGGTACTCGCTCACAAAAGGGATGTATATATGCCTGCTTTTTTACTCATATACTAGTATTTAAAGTAATTGTAAGAAGGTGGATGGGATTTAGGCTTGGTCAAAATGTGTCCTAGAGTCAGCAAATGATTATATAGTGGATTTACTTTCATTTAATTACGCATAATTCCACAAAATGTTGTTAAAATATTGTACAATTATGTTAAACCAAACTATGCAAACTTTACACACCCTTAAAACTTATCATGTTTGTGATGGAGTACCTGCCTGTCAGCTCCAAAACGGGAAACATCCATTACAACGCAGTCATTACAATGACCAACCTTTAAAACGCAACTGTTACAACGCAACTACCCTTTCATTGCATGCCATTACAATGCATGCCATTATTACGCATGTCATTACAACGCATACCATTACAACGCATGCCATTTCAACGCATTATAAGGTAAGTAATAGAGATTTTTTTTAGTATTATTAGGATGGGTATGGGTTTTGTGGTATATGGGAATAGTCATTTTTACCCCTACACTATATAACACTTTCCCTACTGTTGCACTCACTGGAGTGGAAATAGAAATTTTTACCCCAGCACTATCCAACACTTACCCTACTGTTGCCCTATAAGGATTATGCGTTGTAATGGTATGCATTGTAATGGTATACGTTGTAATGGTATGAGTTGTAATGGTAGTTTTTAAAAATGAGTTATAATGGCATGCGTTGTAAAATCATGCAATGTATTAGTAGTTGCGAGGTAAAGCCTGCGTTGTAAAAGCATGCGTTGTAACGTCATATGTTCCTCCAAAACAGGCCAATAGTCATTCCTTAGGCCTCATCACCCTTGTGGGTTGAGGCACACAGGCCTTATGATATATGGAGGCTCCTCACTAGAACCCACTTTAGTCAGGTGAGGGCAAAGGTTATTCTGGTAATGCAGTTTTACATTTTTAATGATAAGAAAGGGGTAGGGATTGAAAAATGCACAGTGATTCTAATGGATACCATAAGCATAGAAATGATCTTGATAGGCATGGTTAGATGTGTCTCGTGCCTTAAGTCAAGTCAGAACATACATCCAGGGCCTCGTTATGAGTGGCACCATTTTTTCAGCAGGTAAGTTCCTGACATAACAATTATTGAAACTATAGCTATCGATACATTTGTGGGGTTTGGGATATTACGGGATCATAAGGAATATCATGCGAGAGTTGGTGTTGCCTTGTATATTGGAACATATTTTGGGTGATTTTACCTGCTTTCTCCTGGCATAGAGATTCCTGTGTGAAAAAATCTAATTGCATCCCAGGATATATTGTAATTAGGCCTTTGTGAAATGTTCATTATGCCTGTGGAGTTTGCTTCGTTTTTGAATTATGCATTATGCAAAATCCACAACATTTGTGAAAGGTAATGAAATTCACATTTTGCAATTTTTCGTAATTTTATTACCTGCCTCATCTGGATTACAGGTGCACTCATTTTCTGTTTTTTACTCATCCAAGCGCCATTAACACAAATGTCAAAAAAATCATATTCCAAGTTCGGGCCTGGACATGCTTGACTAGCATGGGAAAGAAAAATCATGTCAACCAAGAGCCCAGCACAGTGTCAACAGTGCAAGGCCATTGTTGCAGAGAAACAATATTTTAGGTGTGTTCCTCTGTTTGCTAAGTGTTATGGGAAGGTCTGCGAGTTCAGAGTTGTTGGCAGTTCCTGCCATTTACAAAAGCTGTTGCTAAGGTTGAGGAATGTCGATGCGAGGAGGAAAGGAACACATTCGTCTCCAGCTGAAGTCTGTCTTCACCTCACTGAAGCTTGCTATACCCATGACTTGGCAAATACGAATTCAATGCCAGGGCTTTTAATTGACCATTGATTGTGCCGGCCGTGCTGTGTACACTCTCTGCAAATGTTCTTCCTTCCCGCCCAGGGACCGAAATCATTAGGCGCGCCAAGAAAGCTGAGAACAACGAGCCTTCTTGGCACCCGTAGCAACTTGAAGCCTGTTGTCGGCGCTGTTTATGCTCCATCACTTATCACCCGGCTGGGGAAGAACAGCGGTGACTTTCTGATTGCTTACTTTTGACTGCCTGTTCCAGCTCCAGCATAGAAATGCTGCCCACGTGAGGGTATTGGTTCAGACAGGGCACATGTGGGCAGGGTATTTACCAAGATCCCAGCGGGGCAAAGCCTGGTAATCACCGGGCGCCAGATGGCCGAACAGATTGCAACTTGGACACCCGTTTATCACTGGATGTAATCCAAGGCTGCACGAGCGCTGATTGACATGCAGACTATGTGGGCTCGCGCTGGTCATATTTTAGGCCTCAGACAATAGTGAGGCCTGGAATGATGTTAGAAACTGAGCACGCTGCGGTCGATGCTATGGGGCCAGCATTGTCTGGAAAAGGCTTGTAAACTGGCAATATAATTTGCCACTTTGCATAGCAGAATCAGTAAACAGCACTGCTGTTATTTAATCGAGTGCAAGAGTCTGCCAGGGAAAGTGTCCTCTTTCACTGGCAACCATGACTTCCAAGTAAAACAGTTCTTGAAATATTTACAGTTTTGAAGCAAACTGTCTTCTCGGTGTGGTAATTGCGCTACACAGCCAAAATAGCAATTGTATTGTTTTTAGTGTCGAATGGTATTTATTCGGGGCTGTGTCATTTATACTGTGTCTTATTTTGATATGTCAAAAAAGGATGCGATGTAGGTGTTTGAAAAGTCAGGATTGTTGTCTGAAAATGTGAATCGATTTGCGCATGTGCAAATTGTGCTGCGTGTTCACAAGCTGAGAGAGGACTTGTGGCGAAGTGGCTTGTGCTGTCGTATTTGGATATGAGGAATGAGGCTCGAATCCTGGCTTAGGCTGAATACTGTGAATCTGGGAAAGCTATTTAAACTCCCTGCGCCCAAAAAATGTCTAATGTAACTGATTTTGTTATTAATTGCTTTAATGCCCTAGGGTCCAGTTTGCGCTATAAAAAAAATAAAATAGTTTGTGTGAGTATGTTGGTAAATGCAATATCTGGACATGTCGCAAAGCATGGCAGGCCCAGATCGCCTCCATTATCCGTAGAGTGATGTGCTTTAGCCTGAATCTGATTTGCCTCCTGTACCCCTGTGGTCTTGAATTATTGTAGGGCCATTTCAAGGGCCCCACCGTCAGGTGGCAGTAAATCTGAAAGTTTTTTTTTTTTTTAAATGGGCGGCACCAACATCAAGTGTCAGCAAATTTGAAAGTGTTTTTTTTTTTTTTTTAATGGGCGGCACCACCATCAAGTGTCATTAAATCTGAAAGTGTTTTTTTTTTTTAAATGGGCGGCACCAACATCAAGTGTCAGTAAATCTGAAAGTGTTTTTTTTTTTTTTAAATAGGCGGCACCACCATCAAGTGTCAGTAAATCTGAAAGTGATTTTTTTAAAAAATGGGGAGTACACCAAGGGAAGAATGCTATTTTGTTTGCTGCCTTGTAGCACTGATAATCCGAAAATGTTGCTGCCTGCCGCAGGTGAAGGTGCAGAGCGGACATGGAAGAGAAATGCTGTAAAAATGCTGCACTTCCAAACTCCACCCTGTATGTGAGCCATGAGCAGTGGGGTGATGATATAGAGTTATTAATGGGTAACAGTGAATGATACTATCTTTTTCATGAGAGTTTGTGAAAAATACCAAATGAGGGAAATCAAATATACAACAAGAGTGAAACTCAAAACTCCGAAGGGAAAAATGATATGCACATTTTACCCATCTACAATTTTATGTTATGGAGGCCTCAAAAAACGCATCTGCCCCTGCTTTCAACTGCCACATAGAGGCAGAGGAGTATTGGGGAGCCATACATTAAAAGCCTCCCTCCCCGTCTCAGATGGACAAATAATACCTGGTCTCCTGTCATTGATCTCCATCACCCTCTGAGCCTTCCCTCCTCCTCCCCTGCTCAAAGCTGTGCTCTCTGCTCTCCACCATAGCAGAGAGACAGCACTGCGCTGACTGGGCCCAGGGCCGGACTGGGAACCACAACCGGCCCTGGCAGAGTGCTCGGCCGGCCCCCCCTCGGGGGGGGGGGGCTTGGGGGGTGCTGCCGAGCTTTTTGCCAGGGCCGGTTTTCGGCCGATTTTGTTACAGGGCCGATTTTGCAAAAAAAACGGCACCCAGGGGCCCAAAACCGGCCCCCACCCGTGCGGCGCACCGGGGGATTGACCGGTGCCCACTACGGCCAGTCCGGCCCTGACTGGGCCTCAAAGTGCCCGGACAGAGCAGCCCGGAACGCATTTATGAGGCAACACAAGCAGACGCAGCTTTTGTTCCCCACTGTTACTCTGTTGGTTCAGTGAATAACGAGATTTAGAATCTGGTATTCATGTTACTGGCACTCAGTGAGAAACATAAATAACATATAGAATTAGGGAGGAGTAGCAGTGAATTCTGGGATTGCTTTTCACAGAGGGGTTCTGGGTGACATCAAATAGACAATAAGAGTGAAGCTCAAGTTGTCAATCATGTCACTCAAAACCCCAAGGCAAAAAAAAATCCCCATAATTCCCTTTTGACCTATTCATGATTTTATTCTATGGCCTCCAAAGTCATTGGTCCCTGCTTTCAGCTGCTTAGCGGGGAAAGAGTAGTAATGGAGGTGCCATACATAACTTGGACTCTCTTCCTTGTCCAAAATCTAAAAAACTAAAAATAAATACCTGACTCCTGCCACCCACCGCACAACTCTCTGTGCCCTCTCTTCAGAAGCTGTGCTCCCTGGGTTCCAATGCTACTTTGACATGCTTTCAGAGAGCCCTGCTACATCAGCCTGGAA
Source organism: Triturus cristatus (assembly GCF_964204655.1). Lineage (NCBI taxonomy): Eukaryota > Metazoa > Chordata > Amphibia > Caudata > Salamandridae > Triturus > Triturus cristatus. The sequence goes on from NC_140593.1 coordinate 943,130,935, forward strand.
TGCCTTTATGATGTAGCAAAAGTGGCTACCAAACAATCCGCCATCAAGACGAAATAGCTGTGAATTACTGGATTTAGATTTGTGTCATTCATGCTAATGGCTCTTTGGGAGAGCCATGCATAACATACAGAATAATGGATGATTAACTGTGAATAATGGGGATGTTTTTCATTGAGGAGTTCTGAGTGACATCCAATTGATAACAAGAGTGGAGCTTGAGTTGTGTGTGTCACTCAGAACCCTGCGGCAAAAAAAAACAATATTCACATTTTGCCAATCTATAATTATATATTGGAGAATAGAATATACTTAAAATTATTTTTTTCTGCCGAAAGCCCGGCGCGGAGCACAGACACTTCTGCTTTGGTAGTCAGCCTCGCAATCGGTCCTGCATTCAATTCTGCCATGAATGGAGCCAGATTGGAATGCTGGCAGGCACTCCATGGCAGCCTCCACAGTATATACCCCCAAGCATCTATCCCTGCATCCAACATACAGGCAGGAGGAGGGGAGTAATGGGGAAACATATGTAACATAATAAAAAATGTTGAAAAAGAATTGGCTTCTTTCCACTCACTCATCACTACAATCTGCATGTAGCCCCCTGCCCCATCTCCTACCCAAACAGAAAAAATAAATACCTGGCCTTCTGCAAACTGCCCCCTCCTCAAAGCCCGCCCCCCAAACTGAAAAATAATTAATTTGCCTGGCATCCTGCTACCCAGCCCCTCATTCTGAGTGCCATCTCACACCCTCCAAACCCAAGAAGAGCTGGAAACGCTCTGACAGCGACTCTGTGACAGCTGCTTATCAATGCAGATTCATTTGTCCTCTCAGCGCAGGTATGGTGAGAAAATGGGCAAGGTGATTAACACAGGGTACAGCGCCGCCAGTGCTTAATTTGTGAAATATTAAGTGCCAGGGCTCTGACCAGTAGGCCACTGGAGCTTGTACCACCCATCGCCCTTGTCATCGCTGCCAAAACAACTAGCTAACCATCTCTCTCACATGTAAATTTGACAGATCCGATTATTCCATGTCCCCAAAGCTAAAGGAATGGCTGGGGAGGCAGGTATCAGCACTTTTAATGTACATTGTATTCCTAAACAACTGTTCTGCTCATCTCTAAATTAGATGAGCAGCCCCATCATGTGGTAGACTGTTCTAAGTATGGTGTTGACAATTAGGTGGCGGTGCCGAGCACCGGAAACCAATTAGGTGGTGGTGCCGAGCACCGGAAACAAATTAAATGCCGGTGCAGAGCACCGGAAAGCACCGGCACAAATTAAGCACTGAGCGCCGCACAGCTTTTTACAACTCCTTTTTTGTCTGTAGAGACTCAGGAGACGCTGGAGAAGGTGGGTCAGACCATTTTACTGTCGCAATAAGGTCTCTGGAGACCCAGGTGAGGCAGTAGAACAAAGGGGAAGCACTTGTCCCAATGATGTCACAATAGTAGGTAGCCACTTTGTTTAATGACTATTGTGACATTGCTGCAGTGAATAATCAGATCTTGACCTGGATGTCCACAATAAATTTTTGCAAATAGAATTTACTAAAATTATGTGGGTAGAAATGTCCTTCAATGCATTAACATGTATGGTTAATTAAAGTCCATGGGGCTTATTTACAAGCCCCTTGCACCGCTGGTGCGTCACTATTTGTGATGCACCGGAGGCGCATTTTCCTGCCCCATATTTACAAAGACACAAAAAGCCACCCTGCATGACTTTTCCTGTCCTTGTAAATATGGCACTTTACAAGCAGCATTTTGCGTGAAAGGTGCGTTTCATGGGTGTTGCTTTGGGTGTTCCCACGCAATGCCCGTGGAACCTGACACATTTCCAGATTTACTATAAATCGTAAACCTGGAAAATGCGTCTGAATGCTACGCCTCCCCAGGGGAGGCGTAGGGAGGTGCAAGAGGAGAAATGTATTAATTTTTCCCCGTTTTTTAACTCTTTCTATGTGTGCTGCAGTCTGCAGCACACATAAAACGAGGAAATCACCTCTGGTGATTGTTTATGTACAGAAAAGTGTTCCTTCCTGCACATAAACAATCATAAAAAATGACATTTTGTAACTTCTATGTGTGCTAATGCAGCACACATAGAAGCTGACAAACGTCATTTTAGATTGTTTATGTGCAGGAAGGAACACCTTCCTGCACATAAACATTCATCCCCATGATGCAGGCAAACTTGCACCATTGTGCAAGGGTGCCTGCGTTGGCGCATGGCAGCTAATTGTGCTTTAGCTCGGGGGAAAGCACAGGCATGCGACATGTTATTGTAAATATTTTGCATCCCTGTGCTTTGAAAGTGCTGTAGCGTAGCGCAGCCAAAGGGCTTTCAGTGCCGTGCTGTGGCACTTTCTCGTAAATGAGGCCCCCAATATGTAAACATTGCTCCATTTCGAGATGTTTGTGGTAGGAATCTCATTACGCCTGTTAACTCCGTTAAACATTGACAATGTGAGTTGCCGGGCCCATCAGAGTAATGAGCTCAGCAGAAACACCGCTGGTATGTGGTACTGCCCCTGATTTTACTTGCTTCAGGCAGATGATGTTTGCTGCTAAAATACAAAGCAAAAAATACAGGAATTGGCATTGTAAACTCAATTTCCTTAAACCCCCACTATTTTCCCACAATGTACTAGTATCCCTGGTAATGGCAATTCTAGGATCGGGGAATAACATGTAAAGGGACTATGGATTATGCCGTAACCTGTGATGTCAGAACGCCATGTCCCTCTAGATCTGTGGTTCAAGGAAGTCTTTACATATGATACCAGTGGGAACTCACCTCCCGCAATAAAATGGAAACAAGACCAATCATGGCGCACAGCACACGCATGCACATCCTGGCCTTCCCTCAGGCAGAGGGTCAGGTCCTGATTTTGACTAAGAACCTGCAGACTCTGTACCTACAAGGATTTCCATGGAACATTTTGCCACTTGCAAATGTGCTGCTGTGTTTACAAACATACAACATTTGTGTGTGTACACACTTGTATCATTTCAATAGTTTCAACACAAACTCAGGGGTGTGTGATACGTTAAGACAACGGTACCTATGCACACCTTTACCCTCCAAGGGCAGGCTTTTACAAAAGATGCAAAACAATCAAGGGCTGCAGGATGTCAGGACACAGCAACTTCATTACTGTAGTCAGGGATGTTATTAGTAATATCATATGAGATGCAGGTAGTGATGTTATAATCGAAGACTCATTGAACAATGATTAAAAATACAGTCGCGCATAATCGACTAGGTTATATATGATGAATATATGTACATTTGGATTAGGCCTCTGTGGGGCACATCAGGCAATGGCAGGATTGCATTGGCACATTGATTGCAGATGCTATGCCACCTCTTCTTTAATAGCAACATGCTCCTGGCACACAAAAAATAGAGCAAATAGGAGGCCGCACTTGGGGCCTCATTCATGAAAAGTGTTGCATCGCTGCGATAAAACATAGATGCAACACTTTTCACTGGACCCTCCTTGCAACACCATGGATGTGCTGTATTTACTATATGGCGCTCTATGTCGCAAGGATTGACAGATGCGTCAGGAATCCTGACATATCTGTTGGCTCAAAACTCGAGCATTGCTGGAGTTGTGTTATAAAGATGACGCAACTCCAGCAATGCTCGGCCTATACTTATTGTACTGTGTCACCCTTACGCCTGATATTAGGCAGGTGTAAGCTTTTGATGCAGCGGCGTCCTAGAAGTGGTACAGTGAAATCTGATAGATTACACTGCGCCATTTCTATGAGACTTTCTTGCAGGGGAACACCCACCCTGCATACATTATATCTGACGCAGGTATAATGTGGCGCTGGGGTTTACAAAGTGATGCATCTGACTAGATGTGCCACTTTGTAAATATGGCGCAACGTGGGGCATTATTTATGCTGCCGCTGCATCACGAAAAGTGATGCAATAGTGGCGCAAAAGTGTTGCAAGGGGCTCAGAAATAAGCCCCCTGCTTTGTATGGCCTCCTCACTGAGGTTTAATGTTGCGGAAGGTTAGGATCACCTATTTTCTTCACTTTACAATTGTTACAATGCAACATTTTACAATGCATGCCTTTACAATGCAGTTTTTACATCGCAACATCCATTACAATGCATGATTTGACAACACATGCCATCACAATGTATTTTTAGAAACTACACGTACAACGCATTCCATTAAAAGGTATTCCATTACAACGCATACCATTACAACGCGTAATACTTTTAGGGCAACAGTCGTGTAAGTGTTGGATAGTATAGGTGTAAAAATTACTAATCCCACTCCAGTGACTGCAACAGTAGAGTAAGTGTTGCGTAGTGTTGGGGTAAAAATACTATTCCCACTCCGGTGAGTGCAAAAGTAGGGTAAGTGTTGGATAGTGTAGGGGTAAAAATTTCTATTTCCCATTACTTACCTTATAATGCGTTGTAATGGCATGCGTTGTAGTGGCATGCGTTGTAATGGCATGCGATGTAGTAAGATGCGTGGTAATGGCTGCATTGTAATGGCATGTCATGTAAAGGATGTTGCATTGTAATGACTGCGTTGTAAAGGTAGTGTGTTATAATGACTGCGTTGCAATGGTTGTTTCCCATTTTGGCCATGCAGACCTTGCCTGCTCTTTGAATTTACATTTGCCCACTCTGTTAGAGCATGCATGTGTTCCTCTTATTTTACATTTAGTCTAATTATGTTGCGCCCATCTTCGTCACTACAGAAAGTTCCAATAATTCACCCCTTCCTCTTTGTAGATTACTTGTTTCCTTCTCGTACTTCCGAGTTTCCGAGTTTCCTATTAGCACATTTATGTCATGACTGTTTCCTCATGAGCATTCTTTCTATTAAAAGACTGCTTTCACTATGTATTACATAAATTAATATGTTCTCATAATGTCACCCTTGGCCTTTCTGATGGAAGTACAACTGGCAAAACTGGCTAACATCCAGAAAGTCAAACTGGATATTTTCTTCTGTGGAGAGCTGGGGTATATACTGCATTCAAATAGTGACCTATTTGAAGACACATGGTTTTATAGGGTTAGAGAATGCAATAGTTGCAAGGTGGAAACAAAATAAATAATACACATAGGCAGGTTGCTGTCCACATGTGAACAGTGCATCTGAAGTAAGATGGTGGGTCTAGATTATTCCTGGATATTTCTCCACTGCATACATTGTTGTGCGTACTCCCTTCAAAGACAATCAATTTTGTAAAAATGCTGACATGTATGAATATTGTAGGCAGCAACCTAAGATAATACAGACACGAACTGGTTATGGAGACCAGCTACAGACATGACTGTTGCACAAGGAAAACGTATGCCAGAAGTCACAGGGTGGCCTGTTTATTATGAAACTTATGAAAAAGGCAGGAGGCCTTGCTTTTTTAACGAAAAACATTTTTTAAAGCCAATAGGTCTTTAACAGTGAATAGTTATCCCACTATATTACAGGCTGTGGAGAGGTATTTTTGTCACCCACTCTGTCTAACCCAGGAAGTAAGAGAGTCACACTGTAATGATTCTTATTATACTCTATTGAAGGGGGCTATATATTGTTTTACTAACTGCAATTCTGGACTTATTGGCAATTTTATAACTGTATGCATGATAGTTGCCAGTTTGTGTGCACTTCAGTAGGCGTTTGTTGTATATAGTGTCAAGACAACGACAAATGCTAAGGCCATATCAGTTCTATTGGAAAAAACGATCTCATATTCCTTAGGTAAGCAAGTAAGCCTGACTTACCTATGTTGAAAAGCATGTGTCACAGGCAAAAGGCTTTTAAGGGTGGATTATTATCATATTGTGCTAAAGCCTGTAGGCAGGTATTTTGTTATACAGAATCCCACAGAATAGAGAATTAGGCAAGAGATTTGGTGTTGGTGACCTACCCCAACAAACCATTCTGTATGGCAATCCTTAACGGGGCAAATTATCAGGGATTCAATATTGTTATGACAACTGTCATTTTGTACATATTTGTAATGTGATAGGCATAATCTGATGGTTGTTTTGAATGTGAATGACTTACACAGTAGGCCTGTGATGGGTGCGGTGACAAGCCAATAAAAAAGACTGTAGGTCTGATTGCTCCTTATAAAAAGTTATGATAAAGGCAGTAGGCATACCTTATTGATTGGGTAAGAATCTTAGAAGGAAAGATTGAAACGTTAATTTATAGGAAGATACTGCAGTTAATAGCATTTGCACTCCAAGAGTTTTCACCCAGTTGTCCTGAACAAAAACATACTGTATATTGAAACTCTGGTTGTTTTATTAAGAACAATGTAAAAACATAGAATATTACAGTCCAAGGATTACAGGCAATATAAATTAAATACTGCAGTTGAAAAGTTAAAAAAAAGTAAAAGAGTTGAGCTAATATTTGGTATGAAGAAAGTTAAAAAGGAGTCAATGCTCCTGATCACAACCTATAGTACTCGCCATCAAATTGTGAGAACAATTTTGAATAGACACTGGAAGATTTTAAAATTAGATTAAGTGATAGGATATTTGGTACCTAGAAGGCCATCTAAAATATATCAAAAAGTACAATCATTAAAGGACAAAGCGGTTCACAGGGGCGTGGGCATAAAAAAGGTGTAAATGGCCTGCAGAAGTGAATGACGTCAGGGGTTGTTAGAAATGGGGGTCTCTAGTTGGCAAGGGCTTGCACCTTTGTCCAAGTAGGGTCCCTTCTTCCTAGTCAGGATACTCACCCCCTTGGTAGCTTGGCACAAGCAGTGAGGCTTATCTTAGAGGCATTGTGTAAAGCATTTGCACATAACCAACAATTGCACAGTGTAAGCACTACAAAAGGACACCACACCAGTTTAGAAAATATCCAATATTTGTATATACTTAAGACAAGACCAAAACGATAATAAATCCACAATACAGTACTTAAAAATCTTCCGTTATCAAATTAACCTTGTAAAACAGTCCCTTGATGTCGATAGCTCCGCCCGGGGCTATCACGGCGTCATGACCAAACAAATCCAAACAGTTCCGGCTGACCGTGAAGAACCGGGGTTTAACCCAGCGGCGTCAGGGGCACACCTAAGATCTTCGAGTTCACCTGTCTTGGTATTCAGAGACACGGAATACTTCTGGATGGCATCAGAGACCAAGTTTATTAGCTGCAGCTAGTAACAGTGATCCTAGAAATACATCACGGTGTAAATTCTCAGGAGACTGCTCATTTTACTAAGGCGAGATGTCTCCTTTTATACCCAATATTCACATTATAAATGTACACCCACTGCACAAAATTTTAGCCAATAAGATACATTTTCAAACAAAGTGTCACAAAACCAAAAACTCAATTTACAGTATCCCAACCCAAAAGTTAATTATTAGGAATGTCCCAAATTCAATCTCCACAAGCCGAACACACCTATAATTGAAAGCATAACCCATGTAATGAAGAAACATAAAAAAAGAAACTGTAACAGATTCTGAACAAGATAAGGCATGTACAAGAAAACTAAAAGTTAACGATGTCCTGAACATTGATTGGCAATCTCAGACAAAGATCGATCAGGGAAATTGGCTTTGGCGGGTCAGTTTCAGGAGCAGAGGTCAGTTTCTTACAGTTCATTTCAGAGTCAAAAAGAAACCTAGTTAATGTATACTTGAACTAAGAAGGCCAGGCCACTTTATTCGCCAGGCTACCCTCACAGGCCTACGTGAGGGCAACACAAAATGGTGGCACAGAACAAAATGGAGTCAGACTCGGGAATTACAGAACCTCAGACCCTCCTTTTGCCATTACGTAGGCAATAACCTAATACTCATGTTAATCTGAATCTAGGTCTATGTCGATATTCATTAGGTCATCAAGGTGTTGCTGTAGCATCATCTTATTATTCTCTACTTCTCTCGGGACAGGTCTCCGAACACACATAGTAGCACAAAGACTACAAATGGCGGGACCACACTGGATGCAAAGACAACAAGAGAAAAGGATGGTTAAAACCATACCAAGGAATGTCAAAATCTTCCATCCCCATTTGGACAGCAGTCCCAAAAACCATCCCGTCAATGACCAGTCTCCTTCGTCTACATGGATAGACTCAGAGATTTTATACAACCTAGAGATGGCTTGGTACACTGTAGGGGCATTATCTGGTATGTAAACACAGCAACTGGATCCAGTCAATTTACATACTCCTCCTCGATCTGCAAGTATGATGTCTAATACCATACGGTTCTGCAAAGTTATAAGGCGGTCCGCTTGAAGCTCAGCTGTAACATTACTAAGAGCACCTGCTGTCTCATTAATAGTAGCTTCAACAACGCGGACAAGCTGTCGAATATGCCTACTATTGATCATAGGACCCCAAAAGGGCAAGAAGCCCTTGAAGAAATCTCCTACTTCGTGTGCTGCGGTATCTTCCTTATTGAAGACACCTCTACCATATCTCGTTCTATGATAGTCTGAAACAGTAGTGTATGTAGGGGGAAGTAGAAACGCCACATAACACGTTCCTGAAAAATCAGGTGGCAACCATGTGTAGGCTCTGTCATGACAAACAAAATATGTGCCTTTAGCTGGCACAAACGGTGGAGAAGTCCGAGATGAATAGACATAGGTTTGAGCACACACACTCTTACCTAGCTGAGCTTTCGGATTCCGACCATTACCTTGAAAACAAAAGTGGCCTCGGTGGGGTACAATCCAAATAGGGGGAGACCTTTTTCGTCTCTCCTTCTCTGTCAAACTGGTACTATATCCAGTCACGTTCCAACCAACGTAAGCCTGCACCTCATCCTTAGGGATAGCATTATATGCATCAATATCTCGGATCATAGCTACTATTCCCCTTATTAAGGCACTATTGCTCGAGTTATCTTTAAGGGAACGTGAGGGGCATACCTCATTTGCATAGATAAACATGGTCTGAAAAGCCCACACAGACCCATTAAAAGAAAAAGGCAAAACCAAATATGGCATACCTTTATCTGTCGTAAGAGGCATAAGACCACAAACCCAACAATTAGTGGTATTTACTACTAACTGATGCTGATGCAACAACTGTATAAACGAGTTGTGGACAAATTCTGATCTCCTTGTCTGTTCATGTTCAGGCAACGTATAAAACTGGTGCAAAGAAACAGTAGTGAAAGAAAGCATAGGTTGGGAGGTGGGTGCAGATGTCTGTTGTGTAGCATAGACAGTCCAACCCACACAAGCTTATGTGATACTTAAAAACATCAAAAAGCACAATATTATAAAACATTTGCTATGTATCCATGTACAAAATCTTGTCTTAAGATCTATTCTCTCAACATATCTTTCAGTTACAACAGACTCAATCCTCTAACGTGCTGCTCGCGGCAATTTTCCTTCTTCACTCAAGTGTGCGTCCAGGCGTCCTAGACGTCCCTAGAACCGCAGACCTTTCGTCAATACGCGGGCCACCCCTTAAGTTCTTATACCGCGACCCTGCAGCTGAACCCGGATGGTGGTTCGAAAAAGAAAAAAGAAAAATAGTTTCTTGTCTGAAAGAGTGTAATTCACAAAAAAATTCAAATTTTATTTGTCCTTTTTAGACCTTAAGTTGTAGCGTTCTTTACCAGGCATAGTTTGATCCTGAAAGAGTGTCTCTGGGTGCGTAGTATCAAGTCTCAAACACGGCGGCACAGCTTCTTGCAAGACTTTATCATCCGCACGTTCTGACTGAGTCCATTCCAGATGTGCATCGCTAAAAGGTACAAATCTCGGAACCCTTTCACTCTTGGAATCGGCAACACCTTCCCGGACCCACTTATCGTACAGTAAGGGCAAAGGTATCTTCTTACAATGGGTACCATGTACCCAGTTTTTCTTGCCGAACACCTTAATAGCAGTCCGAGTTGATAACAGGACTTGGTATAGACCGGTCCATCTTGGTTCCAAGTTCTTTGACCTCTGGAAATTCTTGGTTAGAACCAAGTCGCCAGGTTGAATCGTGTGGCCTGCGTCTACAGAAACTGAAGGCAAAGTGTCATGGACCTGTTGGTGAAGAACACGCAATTTAGCAGTCAAATCATGTAAGTAGTCAACCAACATAGGGTACTCGATCAACACTGACAACGCACAACCTTCTCTCTCGTGTACATAAAGTGTAAAAGGTTTACTGTAGTCGGGGGTACCCAACACCGGAGCAGAACATAATGCATCACGCAATTCGGAAAAACTCTTCTGCCATTCGTCAGACCAAGGAAGAGGGTGTGGTGTGTCCTTAAGAGTAAGTGCCAACAAAGGTTTCGCTAGCAAAAAAAAATTCGGAATCCACTGTCTACAATACGAGGTGATACCTAAGAAGGCACGCACCTCTCTCTGTGTGCATGGCACAGTCATTTGGGCAATCGCTTGAATACGCTCTGGGGTCAATCGCCTTCCCTCCTTCGACAAGAGATGACCTAAGTAGGTCACTTCTTGGCGGCAATACTGCAACTTTGAAGGTGACACTTTATGATGAAGGTCAGACAGGTTTTGCAACAAAGAAAGAGTAACTTCTTTACAAATCTCTTCATCATCAGCAGCAACCAACAGATCATCAACATACTGGATAAGAGTAACACCAGAAGGCAATGCAAGAGTATCAAGCTGAGTTTTCAAAGCCTGACTGTAAATGGAAGGACTCTCACAATAACCTTGAGGAGCGCGCTTAAACCGGAAACTGCGGCCTCCTAAAGAGAAGCCAAAAATATCCCTACTTTCCTCAGCAATCGGAATACTGAAGAAAGCGTTCTTCAGATCAATAACAGAAAACCAAGCAGCTGAGGCAGGGATCATAGTCAATAAAGCAGTAATGTCCGGGACAACAGGAAACTGTGGCACAACGATCTTATTGACCTCTCGAAGGTCGATCACAAACCGATACACAGGTGGCTGAGTAGAGTCAGCACGCTTAAGGACAGGCAGAACAGGACTGTTGCACACATTACCTCTCGTTTCTTCAACCACACCTTTCTCAACCAAATCATAGATAATCGCTAAAAAAAGCTCTTTCACCATCCCTGGAAATTTTGTACTGGGGAATGCGAAGTAATTTAGCATTCAACTTAAGGGTAACAACATAGGGTGGAATCTGCAAGAGACCAACATCATTGGGACCTGTAGCCCAAAGTGTATCAGGGAGAGAACGCAGTTCCAGTGGAAGGCGATCCTTAGACAGATACATCGGGGAAATCACTTTCTTACCCACCGTAAGATGTACTCCCGAAGGAGAACAATGTAATGTCGCATGCAATCTTTTCAACAAGTCCAAACCCAACAGATTCTCGCCACAGCCCGTCGTTAGAATAAGGGGGGCCTCCAATTCACAAGTACCAATAGAAAGGGGCAAAGGACAAGAAACCGGACTACGAACTGGGGCGCCAGAAAAGCCTACTGAAACATTGGTCAAGCCAGACAAAGGTGCGCCGGGGAGTTTAGAGTGCGTGATAGAACTCTTTGCTGCACCAGTATCCAAAAGAAAAGGTTCTGCCACACCTGATGTAATCACCTCAACATAAGGTCCACTCTGGTCTACTGGAACTGACACTACTCCCTCCCTTTGTCCATGGCTGTCCTAACTATCATTAAAAACAGCACTCTCACTTCCAACATAATAATCATCAGTGTAGTACTGAGCGGACTGGACGGTCGGAACATTCTGTCGGTCAAAATAATTCATAGAATTCTGAGGGGAAAAGGAACGTTCATTCTGGGGAAACGTACCACGTCCCCTACCCCTAGGTACTTGTTGGAAACCACCACGACCTCTCAGACCAGACATACCATTCGCACGCTGTAGCAAGATCGGACAACTATTCTTGAAGTGACCTTCTTCTTTACAATAATCACACTGATTAGGGCCTAGCGGGAGTCGCAAAGCAAAAGACTCAGGCTTCTGCAACAGTTTCTGAAACTGTGGGGGTTGCTGAAACTGGGAAGGTTGCTGAAACTGACGCTGATTAGGGCGAGGCGGATAAGCCTGCTGCAGAAGAACTTTCGTTTTTAATTCTCTAGTCTTCTTCTCTACTTTATCCTTCTCATCTTTATCTCTATTCTCATAGTATTGTGCATTAGCCAATATCTGAGCCGAAGAAGAAACAGCCCATGAACTCTCAGAGTCCTTTAACTTATTAGAAAGTTCAGGAAGTAAATTAAAAACAAACTTATCTACAAACAACCTCTGACCACCTTCTGTACTCATATCCTGACCACTATGATCAATGAAAGTTTCCTCAAACCTAGTGAAGAAATCAGACACACTCTCGTCTTTCTTTTGTTTACATGCTGCTAACTTGTCCCAATTCACCCGCAGAGGAGGCATCATAGTTTTCATTAAATTAATAATCCTACCAGGTAGTTCTGCAACTAAGGGTTCAGGTTTGGCACCTCCTACCTGCCGACCATCTGCAGCAGTAATATTAACCCACGTATCTCCTAACTCTGGCGCGTGATCCTCGTGACGGATCTTCGCCCACAAAGGTTGAGGAACTACATTACCCATCAACATATCTATGTCAGCTAAATTCATAACACACGCATCAACTGTCTGAGACAACTCCTTATAATAACCAGCAGGATTTGTACAGGGGTCAGGCAAAGTCTGCTTAAGAGCCAGGACCTCAGCTCTCTTCCAAGGGACATGCACCCATACTCGCTGAAAATGAGCCAGTGCAGCCGCAATACCATGAGCGGCATCAGCCACAACTGCCTCTCTCCATAAAGGGGGAACCTCCCTCATAGGATACTGCTTCACTTTTCTCCTAATAGAAGGGTCAGGTTCGAACAATGACTGAGGTGGAAGTCTAGACCTAAAAGTAAGTAGTGTCTCTACCGCTTCCTCAACATCGGAACCCACTATCGCCCCTTTAGCAAATTCAGACTGAACATTAAGCAATTCCAGTGGAATTGAACCAAACTCATTATCTTCCCACTCCTGATGAAGGAAGGCACACATGACATCAAAAACATACCTTTGTTTCGGTGCCTCCCACTGTAGGAAGATATCCATTACCACTTGTGGACTGTACTTGGAGGTATTCGAAACCCATCTACGACCAAGGAGATCTAACACTGCCCGCTCTTCGGGACCAGGGAGCTGACTACGACTCTGCTTACGTTCAGAAACAGGGGTCATATTCAGTGACCCAAAGAAAGGAGACAAAAGACTAGTGACAGTCTCAGTCATTCGTTGCCGAGTGGAAGGAGAAGAAGTTGACATGAGGACAGGAGACAAAGTGTTTTGAGGTGACAGAGATGTAGGGACAGAAATAAGAGAAGTCGAAGATAAAGGAGTGTAAGGCAAAGGAGTTTGAGGCAAGGCTGGTGGCAAGGCTGGCGGCCCTGGAGAGGGCTGCGCCGGGGGAGGAAGAACCACCTGTGAAGCAACGGATGGCTGAACTACAACAGGGGGTTGAACGACAACAAGGGGTGCAACAACTGGAGGTAACGGAGGTGCAGTAGCACCATGCACATAAGGGGATGGTAATCTCAGTAAATGTGACATCAAAGGATCCTTTTCAGGGTCTACAGTCACATTTGAAAGGGGAGGTGGCAAAGCCGGGTAACATTTGTCAATGGCCATGCAATGTTGTCTATCTGACACTTCAATCGCACGATCTTCTTCATCTTCCTTAAACTGCCTAGCAGCTTGCATTACCGATATATTCCTTTCCTTCCTATCTCTCTTAGCTTGCTTAATTTCTCGCTGTTTGGCTTCCTTACGCCAAAGGCGGAAAGAGTCAAACATCGCCGGCCAGGCTTTCTTCTTAAATAGTGCAACTTCTAGGTTATCTAAAACATCTGGTTCAAAACTACCATGTTGGGGCCATCGTAAAACACCATCTTTCCTTGTATAACGGACCCATACTTCATTAAAGGTAATGGGACCTACACCATGCTTTGAATAGAGCTCATAAGTTGGAGTTCCAACCGGAGGTATCGGACACGAGTCCTCCAATCGGGAATCCCTATTACAACTACAACAAAACCATTTCCTAAATTTGCTAAAACCAGGCATCTTTTAGCTCACTAGTCTTGCTTCAAACTTCAAGGGGTTATCAAAAATGATACACTCGCAAATATACGAACCCCCCGGCTTCGACTATTGCAATGGCCGAATCAAAACCAAGAAACAAAACAAAGTCGTAGGAGCGACCCACTTATACTTAACCAAAATGTCTGTCACGCCACCAGAAGACCGTCTAATGTCTCGCCTTACAAATCATCACAAGAGGGTCCAAGACAGGGCGACAGTCAGGGCAGCAGTCCTTCGCAGCTGTCGGAAAGGGGAAGCCTCGCAGAAAAAAAACCTTCGGTCCACGTCGACATGCAGGGGTCAATGAAGTGGCGGCCGTCCTCCAGAATTTCCTCACGGGGCTCCTCACAATCTTCGGGCTTGGACCAGTACCGCTGAAGTCGCCCCACATTGGGCGCCAGTTGAAGAACCGGGGTTTAACCCAGCGGCGTCAGGGGCACGCCTAAGATCTTCGAGTTCACCTGTCTTGGTATACAGAGACACAGAATACTTCTGGATGGCATCAGAGACCAAGTTTATTAGCTGAAGCTAGTAACAGCGATCCTAGAAATACATCACGGTGTAAATTCTCAGGAGACTGCTCATTTTACTAAGGCGAGATGTCTCCTTTTATACCCAATATTCACATTATAAATGTACACCCACTACACGAAATTCTAGCCAATAAGGTACATTTTCAAACAAAGTGTCACATAACAAAAACTCAATTTACAGTATCCCAACCCAAAAGTTAATTATTAGGAATGTCCCAAATTTAATCTCTACAAGCCGGACAGCCCTATAATTGAAAGCATAACCCATGTAATGAAGAAACATAAAAAAGAAACGGTAACAGATGCTGAACAAGATAAGGCATGTACAAGGAAACTAAAAGTTAACGATGTCCTGAACATTGATTGGCAATCTCAGACAAAGATCGATCAGGGAAATTGGCTTTGCGGGGTCAGTTTCAGGAGCAGAGGTCAGTTTCTTACAGTTCATTTCAGAGTCAAAAAGAAACCTAGTTAATGTATACATGAACTAAGAAGGCCAGGCCACTTTATTCGCCAGGCTACCCTCACAGGCCTACGTGAGGGCAACACAAAATGGTGGCACAGAACAAAATGGAGTCAGACTCGGGAATTACAGAACCTCAACCGCGGCGTCGCGGGCCAGCTACGGTGTCAGGAAGATCCGCAAACAGTACCTTTCAGAAATGCAGTGCGTCAATGACCTCTCATTGAGCTTCCGAAAACACGGCGTCCGCAGGCCTCGGTTCCAGAGGTCGGTGCAGGAGTCATCGGGGCCCTCGAAGTCATACGCGTTGCAGATCGAACTCCTCTTTGTTAAAGTCAGGAGCGCTGGCGTCGGCAGGCGTCGGGTGCTGCAGTGTGAAGTGCAGTGGTGCGGTGCCCTTAGGTTGAGGTCCGAGCAGCAGCTCGGTGGCGGCATCAGAAAGCGTCATCGGTGAGACCAGGGTCGCGGTGTGAGATGAAGGCGGTGCTCGTCACGGTGCTGGCAGGTCACGGTGCAAGCAGCGGCATCGTCGTTGCCAAAGTGCTGTCGTCGGCTGATGAACTGGAGTCGATGGCACCAGTGTCGGTAGGCCATGGCTGCAGTGCGGGATGAGGGCAGCGCCTCATGTAACTTTACGAGCAGTGCCCTCAAACCACGGTGTAAGCAGCGGCCTTGATTCCGGCATGGTGTGGCATCGTCGGGGATACCAAGACGGCGTCGTGAAGCGAGGCGGTGCAGAGTGCGGTGCCCACAGGTCGCGGTGCGAGCAGCAGCTCAGTGGCGGCATCAACCGGCGTCGTCAGTGATACCAGGGTCACGGTGTGGCGTTGCTGCGGTGGCCTCTGCGGTGCCGTCAGGACACGAAGTCGGCAGCTTTGTCGTCAACGTCGTTGGGTTGCTTTTCTTCTGTTGCAGCACAAAACACACAGTTCCCAGTACTGAGGGCAGAAGAGCTTGAAGTCTTTGCTGTTCCTGAGACTTCTTGAAGAGGGGGCAAGCTCTACCTCAAGCCCTTGGAGAGACTCACAAAAGTAGATTGCAGAAAGTTCAGTCCAGTCCTTTCACTGCCCATGACAGAAGCAGCCACTGCAGGCCAACACAGCAAAGCACACAGCAAAGCGGTAGGTCAACCTCACAGCTTCTCCAGCTCTTCTTCTTGGCAGTCTTCTTGATCCAAAAGAGTTTTAAATTTCTGGGGTTTGGTGCCCAATATTTATACCACCAAATCCTTTGTTATCTGAAGGCAGAGAGTCCTGTACCTAGTCCAAACCAGTTCTGGGTGCATTCTGCCAGTGTACACCTTCTTCCTTTGTCAGTGTGGGCCAGGGTCCTCAGACGCACCGCAGGAGGTGGAGCCAGCATTGTGGAAGGCAGGCACAGCCCTATTCAGACCCAGGTGCTACTCCTCCCACCACTCTACATGCAGATAGGTTTATTCAGCCCTGTGCTGACTCACCCTGTCTCCTGGAGTCTACCCATCCCCTGTCACTCACCATCCAGACAGACAATACACAAGATAGCAGAGGCAGGCTGGATGGTTGGGTAAGAAAATACCTACTTTCTAAAAGTGGTATTTTCAAACACAGAATATTAAAACCAACTTCACTAAGGCATACTAAATTCGTTTTTCTACGTGTTGATGTTTCCATGTTAAAAGAATACATAGGGAGTACCTCCTAATAGGATCACAAACGGATTTTACACCATACATGGACAATAAGGAATCAAGATAGAAAGTATCCTGTGCATTCCATTTTGAAAAATGATATGAAGGAAAGGAAGGCCTCTTGAAATATTCTATCACTGATGGTAACCCAAGTTTAGTCGAGGGAGAAACAGAGAGTTGCTTTTAAGAAGACAATAGCCCACTTACATCTTGGAATTGTACACCAGGGAGCCGAGATGATTAAACACAAAGAAGAATTATTTCTACACTTATAACATACTGTTACTATTTTCATCCTGACAAGAGTAGCTTGTAAACGTTTTTGGAATCTTTGTATTTTTAATGTTGTTTTCATTTAAAGGCAACACATTTTGAATAGAAATTATGAACACCTGAAGATTCTTTCATGAAAAACAAAATTATTGAAAATATCAAACTCAGTTTGCTCCCTGCAGCTAGCTATATAAAGACAAATTATTGGACCAATGGCTGCTCCTTGGGTTATAAAGAACAACAAATTGAGTCACTGTGCCTATTACCACAAGGCAGAAATGAATTGAAAAGAATCAGTGATTCACAGTACAAAGGGGCCGTTGGAGAATGCCGGAATTAGGTGCAATTTGCTCGCATTAAGCTTGAAACACATTTAGTTGAATATTTTGGACTGAAGTTTGTTCACTTGGGTGAGCACAGTGAGTCAATGGATGGATTAATGAGTGCAAAGATGAGTAACAGAGTGCATTTTTGATAACGTATTAAATGCCTAACTTATCAGTGACACAAGAGCACTGACATACTCAAGTCTGACCTTTTGGCATTGCCATTGTTTGTTTTTTAGACTGCAGGCATCAGAGCCTAGACCTAGATATTTCAGGCAGTTTAAAAAAAATAAAAAGTATTATCATATCTGCCTTAGGGGTAAATTTACCATTAATATGCACTATAATTAGAGCCAAGCAAGTAGTTTTAAACATTAAAAAGATTGTTTTAAAAATAACTAAGTGTAATTGTTTTCAGGTTTTTCACCACTCTAGTCTGGGTAAGCTAGATACCCACTAAAAGGTAACCTGGGCTCACCCTGTTGTAGCTCGGCACAGAGCAGTTAGACTTATCAAAAGAGGCAATGTGTAAAGTATTTGTGCAACACACACACAGTAACACAATGCAAACACCACAAAAATACTAACACAGTGTTAGAAAAATAGATAATAACTTTATGAGTAAATCAGGACCAAAATGACAAAAATTCAATAAGTATAACCGAAGATATGAATGTTTAAATATTAAATCAAATTATATTGCTTAGAGTCATGAAGCGCAAACAAGCGACATCTGGACGTGCTAGACTGGGGTAAATCTAAAGCTCAGGCTGACTGAGATAGAAGGTATGCCAGCTACAGGACTCACACATGTCCCACTGAAAAAGTACCTTGGATGGATCAAGTGTTGACGTTGAAGACTCAATGTGAGGAGCAGAGAAGGCGAGGCATTGTTGACGATCCTGTGGATGTAGGCAATGTGTTGGTTCTGATCCTTGCAGTTGAAGGTTTTGTTGATGAACCCTTTTATGATGCAGGCAGTATCATCATCGATCCACGTAGTCCGTCGAGGTCGAGGCGTGCATTCCATCGAAGCGATGTCAACTGGCAACCGCTTCAACGTCGAAGGGCGAAGAGTCAGTTCAGATCGGAGCAAAGTCATAGATGCATCAGATTTAAAGGATGAGCACAGCAGAAATCACCTTTAAAGGGTGAATTGGCACCACTTGGTAGGGCACGACTCACAGATGGCAAAGTCCAAGCGCTGTTGCAGGGTTGAAGGAAGTCTTCGATAGCCCTGAGACTTCAGCAAGCCAGCAAGCCCTTGGAGTCACTCTGGGTTTAAGTGAGATGGGTCCAGTTCTTTTCCTCAGCAGGGCAAAGTTCAGCAGGCAGTCGGACAGCACAACAAAGCAGAAAAACAGTTATTCCAGAGCAAAAGTCATTCACAGTGGCAATCCTTGTAGCACAGCAGTCTTTGCTCCTGGCAAAGTTCTTCTCAGGTCCAGTAGTGGACTGTCTTGGTAGGGTCAGAGCTGCAGTACTTATACCCAGTTGTACCTTTGAAGTAGGGGTGACTTCAAAGAAGGGCCTTTGATGCTCAATCAGGCCTGTTCTCCCCAGCCCTGGCTCCAGACTATCAGTAGGGGGCAATCAGCCCTTTGTGTGGGAAACAGGACACCGCCTATTTAGGTTTAAGTGTCAGCTTTCCCCTCTCTTCTGCCCAGGAAGATGTATCAGAATGCAGATGAGTATGCAGACACACCCAGCCTTCCTGTGTTTGCGGCTGTCTTGAGGGAATGCACAAACTGTAGCTGTCACCCACCCCAGACATGTGTATTGGAGACATGTTGCAGGCACACAGAGCAGAAAAATGACAACTTTCTAAAAGTGGCATTTCTAAAATAGTAAAGTTAAATCCCACTTTACCATTACATATGATTTATCATTACCATTCCAAAGATATAAAACATGATTCAGTCTCCTTTCTGATCAGGAATTACAGCTATAAAGTGCATTAAGGAATTCCCAATGTTAACCTATGGGAAGAATAGGCCTCACAGTAGAGAACAACGAATTTAGCTGTTTGTCACTATCACGACATTTTAAATGTAAAAGTATATGTCCTACCTTTTACTTCCACAGAAGCCTGCCCTATGGGCTACCCAGGGCCTTCTTTAGGGGTGACTTATGTGTAAAAAGAAAGTTGAGTTTATGGCTTGGCAAGTAGTTTTAAATGCCAAGTCGAAGTGGCACTAAACGACACACACAGGCCCTGCAATGTCAAGGCTGAGACATGTTTGAAAAGCTACTTGTGGAGGTGGCCAATCAGTGCTGCAGACCCACTAGTAGCATTTAGGTTGCAAGGCCTGGGTATTTGGTATGCTACTTTACAAGGGACTTATAAGTAAACTACATATGTCAATTATGTATACTCCAATGTAACCATGTTTAGGGGAGAAGCACATTCCATTTAGCACTGGTCAACAATTGGTAAAGTGCTTGGAGTCCCAAGGCCAACAAAAAGAATCAGCAAAAAGAGGAGGTAAGCAGGCAAATGTTTGGGGGAAAACCACCATAAGGATGACATGTCTAACACACACCGATTGTCAACTATATTATAAACACATTTGTGTAACTTGAATGAGTGCTTTGTGCTTCTTCCCCATATTTTCTCCTTAAATTGTCCTTACTGGGAGAGACACACTTTACAAGTTTGTGAGTGTTATATTGTTCTGGTAAAATCAACTATTTCAGAATGTTTTATAGAATTGGGAAATTATCTCTGGTTAAATCTGAGTTAGTGTTAAGGGCCAGTATAAACTCTACCTGAGGTATTGCTACTGTTTTTATTTGGGATTTGCTAATTCGTACTAACAAGCCCCAACAAAATCCAATGTTATCCTACGGGAGAGGTAGGCCTTGCAGTAGTGAAAAACGAATTTAAGAGTGTTTCACTAACAGGACATGTAAAACTTAAAAGTACACGTGATGCTTTTTATAAAACATTTTTATTAACATTTTCAATAATTGGTACATATTACTGCATACTTTGGCATAGAAATTGCACATGGCATTATAATCAATCATAAACATATTGAGTACCTTTACATGTTTTTCCTTACTGTTTCCTTCCTCCCCCCGTTCGCAACAGCAGTGTGAATTGAGAAGAAACATCCCATCCCCGCGGCCTGGATACTTATTCGCTGATGTCAGACATTGACTGAACCCTAGGCGGATCGCAAATATTCCACTTTCCCCAAATCCTTGCCCATTTTTTGGGGCACCCCTATGCGGATAGACCACTTTTTCTGCTATCATGGCGCCATCCATATCACTGCATCACTGATGGTATGTGGGAGTTTGTCTCGCACCCCAGTGTTGGGCTATGTTACGTTTAACTATTGTCATGCCCAGTGTTGCCCAGTTTTGGGCTATTTGAGTGAGGTCTGTTGGCTCCCAGATGTTTAAAAGGCAGCACTTGGGTTCCAGTTCAACTGGAGCTCCGCCCACCCACTGGATGGTGCGCATGACCGCCTCCCAATATAGTTTAATCTCTGGGCAGTCCTACAGTATGTGGTAGAACGTACCCATCCCCCCACATTGTCGTATACAAAATGGTGTGTCAGCACATCCCATGCGGTGCAGAGCAGTCCGTGTGTAGTAGATACGATGGAGAATTTTAAGTTGAACTAACTTTAACCTGGAGGGGATTGCTACCTCTCTCGGGGATGATAATGCTTCCTGCCAGTCTGCTTCGTCTAGTTCACCAATGTCGGTTTGCCATTTGTCCCTGGGGGTTTTTGTGGGGTGTGTTTGGTTGTTTATAATTTTGCGGTAGGTCTGCGAAATCGCTTTTTTAGTCATGTGGTCCGTCAACAATCTATCTTCTAGTGGTGAGGCCTTCGGGAGCTCAGTTTCCGGCAGAATAAGTTTTAAAAGCACATGGCTAATCTGCATGTAGCGGAACGTTTCCGTCGGTGCCATCCCATACATTTCCTGGAGCTGAGTGAATTGGATGATTTTGCCCCTCTTCCATAGGTCCCCTACCCGGGAAATACCAATTAGGTCCCATTGTTTAAAACCTTTAGTGTTGCATAATTTACCTAATCGTCGGGTTTCCCACAGCGGTGTAGCTTGTGTCAGTACCCCCTCCTAGCCAAGCGCGCGGAGGGCAGTGAACACGTGGTGCTTTTTAAATACACTGCACCCTGCCCACTGGACTGTCCAGGGCCTATCCTAGGGGTAAAATATATATTAAAAAGGAAGGTTTGAGCCGGGCATAACGTTTATTTTGCTGGGTCGACATGCAGTTTAAAACTGCACACACAGGCTGCAATGGCAGGCCTTAAACATGTTTAAAGGCTATTGAAGTGGGTGGCACAATCAGTGCTGCAGGCCCGGTAGCATTTAATTCACAGGCACTCATCACAGGCAGTGCCACTTTACTAGAGAATTACCAGTAAATTAAATAGTGAATATTAAATATGCCAAATGGGTAAAAGCCAACTCCACCATGTTTTCAGGAGAGAGCACAAGCACTTTAGCACTGGTTAGCAATGGTAAATTGTGCAGAGTCCTAAAGCCAACAAAAACTAAGTCAGCAAAACAGGAGGATTGGAGGCAAAAAGTTAGGGAAACAAGCATTTGCAATGGAATTGGTCTCGCCTTTGGGACCGTTTATGTATTTAGCTATGCAGCACATTAGCCTGGATGCTGAAACATCTACTGTTCTTTAACAAGGGGGGAAAGTAAGCACCAAACTGTGTGACACACAAGGTATGGGAACACATGGAGAGAAATATTTCCTTTCAGCTGGAAATTGTATAGTCCAAAGCTCTGTTTTTAATATAAAATCAGGGCCTTCGTTCGTCATATCACCGAAAATCCAAGATTTGAAAAAAATATTATTGTCTGCGCGTGCTCGTGGAAGACAATTTCTATGGTCTGGAATCTAGAGAATGCTAAAGTGATTATGGTACTATTTTACTGACCTATGCTGTTCGTTTTCTATCAAGAAAGTTAAATAGAGGCAGTTGCCAGGAAAATTAAAAAAAAGAAAGTCACTCAGCAGAAAGCAATTCTGGTATTTTACTGACCTCTGCTGGTCGTTTTCTATCAAGACAGTTAAATAGAGGCAGTTGAACAGAAAAGAAGTCCCTAAGCGGAAGCAGAAAAGTCCTAGGGATGATCTCCAGAGCCCACAAAGTACATAAACATATAAGTATATAATAAGTATATAACAATAGCGATATCATCTGTGCCTATGTGTGTAACTGTTTATAAATGCCAATAAAAATGTTTTACAAAAAAAAAAGTATATAATAAGGATATACTAAAGTATATACAAGAGGTCTCGATTGCTCGACCTAAAAATAACACCAAGGATGCCAGGTTAAACACGTGGAGGAAAAAAAAGTGAAAATTCAGTGTTGCATTACATCTTCCCAAATGGAAATGTTCATATTGTACATTTCCAAATATGTAAGTGCATGTGAATACTAGTGTAAGCCTTGACAGAAACAACTCTCAAAGAGTACGCTTGGCATTCCTCGCTAATTGAGGAAATGATAGAAATATGATCCAAAAGCATGAGTAACCTGATGGAAGCAAATTGCTGCCATTCTTTGTGAATTCAGCCTTAAGGATTTGGAGCTCCATGTACTATGCCATAGTTACAAACTAGTTGATAGTGTTTGCACATCAACAAGTTTGAGACTAGGCTTCAAATGTTATGTGACAGAAGTACTAATTAATTTAATCACAAAGACATCATTAATAATGTTAACATGTAATGAAATGTTTAGCATGTAATAAATGACTGCTGGCTGCTTCCTCTGTGGCTTTCTACTAGCCGGCTTTCACACAGTGGAAGCTGTCTAACTTGGATAGTTACCACTTTGTGCATTACTTATCACCCCTGAATGGGCGATAGTAAAATTTTAATAGTTTGCATCCACAATTGCAGTCACAAACAATTGATGCATAACATTGTAATTCACTAATAAGATGGAAATGCACATTTCATGTATCTCCCATTTGTGAGTGAGAGTGACTAACAAAATGGTTTTGTGAATTGTGACCAGCGGTTCTATATTTACAGAGTCTGTAGTTTTGCAAATCAAAGACTTTGCGATCGAGAAATAATTTACTGCTTCAGGCACTACATGTCTTAACCTGTTGGGAGATTTCAACTTATAGTCTTTGAATGCACGAAATAGAATACCCTGTCATCCACACCATAATTCACATTCTCTAACTGATTTCTATACAGCTGGGTCTGAACTGAGGTGGCGAAGTGAGCTAAAGATTCAACCTAGATCTGTGACTGGGGGTGAGTGTCTGAAAAATTTCTGCACTCTGTCCATCATCTCCTTGTGTTTGCCTTGTGCGCCCTAAGTTGGCAGAGTATGCCCAGACGTGGGTCCCTTGCTCACTTTGCCACTGGATTCAAGCTAGCCTGGCTGATGAAGGGTGTTACCCAGACACCGGTCCCAGGATACTTGTTTCCGTTTCAGGGAAGACCTTGCTTGGCATTTCGGGCTGGACTGTTCCCATGAGGCACAGGGTCACGACTGATTTGCATATAGCTGGGTCTAAACTGAGGTGCGAAGAGAGCTAAAGAATGATGATGGATTCAACCCAGATCTGTGACTGGGGGTGAGTTTCTGCTCTGTCCATCATCTCCTTGCGTTTAATATGATAGAGGCAACACAGGAAATCTTAAAAATAACTAATGTAGCAGTAGCAATTCAAACAGCTGCAGCAGTTCAAAGAAGGAATTATTCTCTAAAAATAAAGAAATAAACTGTGGGAGCGGTAACAATTACACAAATCAAAGATTAAAACACTGCCTGCACAGCTGGTCCACTTTTATGGAGGATAGTGGCTCAGCCAATGATCCTAAGATATACATGCTAAGATTTCAGAAAAGGGAAAGAGTGGAGATTTTAGAAAAATAATCGGGAGATTGTTTTTCTCCCATTGACTTCTATCCTGGCCTGAATCTGGCATATTGTCATGCATGGGCCTTCAAAGTGTCCCGCTGTGAGATCGGATATCAGAAATGCAGACTTTTTCCCCCTTACCTGTCGGGATCTCAGCAAAGCACTATATGGCAGGCAGAGAGTTTGTGACAAAAATGTTGTGAACTAGCCTGCAGGGCAGGTTACTGGCAGTGAATACTATGAGTCTCACTAGAACAGTCCCGGCTGAGCCCTCAGAGGAATTCAGTTTTTGAATGCAGGAATCGGGTGGTGGGAGACTAGTTTTGAAATCTGTAGCCTCTAACCTGAATTGGGAGCGTTGGCGTGTATGCTAAGAATGGGTTCGTTGACCTTTCTTACTCCCAAGATGGCGTGCGAAGCAGGAAATCAGAAGAGTGTGAGCGAGGAGCAGGTTCAGGACTTAAACTAAGGGAGTAAATCAAAATCCATAGAAAGGAATATTAATTAAAACTTGTAACATAAGTGTCGGGTTTAGAACCTTAGCAGAGAGTACAATGGGGACAATGCGATCAACCTTAAAAATAACTAGGTCAACAACAGCAGAATATTCCATTAAAACAATAAATTATTCACTAAATATAAAAAAATACAACGTCCCATTATTGTACTAAGGTAGCTATAGAGAAATTGCTCCTATAGATGTCATCACATTCTTTACAGTTATTTTTAGCTAATGCATATTTTTACATTACTTTTTGAAGCTTTTGAAATCAGAAAATGCAGCCACTTTGAACATGCAGGATTGTGATACAGGCAGCTATTCCACTCCAGCCAAATTGACCAACTATTATTCTGCAATTCTCTAAATGCATGATTTTCCAAACTATCTACTCTAGAGGCTGTAGCTTTTGCAAAATATGCTGGACAGACTTATTTTGGGCCTTTTAAAAATATTCCTCTGTATCCAACATCCCATTGAACTGCAATGTTTTTCTTTTGAAAGGCTTATTATGTCCAAAACATTCTGTATGTGCAAATGAACTCTTGCTGGTCTTGTTCTGATTTACCCGAGTCACAGATTTAGTTGGTATAGCCCTAGTTGGTCTCACTTGTCCCCAGCAATAGCTCTTTTTAAATTACCAAGGGGCATATTCCTCAAAATGTCACGCAACGCAGCAAGACACTCTGCTGCAGCACATGATAGAGAGAGGGCAGGAATGGTCCATATTTAACATTGCATGGCTCATTTCTGTCCTCTCCTTGCGCAGGCGCACTATGTGCTGCCTAGCACCAACACTATAGTGCAAGGGTGCCTGCATTGTAGACAGGGTTGTTTTCGTGCAGGAATGGACACCTTCCTGCAATACGATCCTTTGAGGCATTATCTACTTTCTTTATGTGCTGCAGAATGGAACATATATAGAAAGAGGGAAAAACGAGGAGAAATAAAGATTGCTCCTTGTTGCATCTCCTCTGGAATGGCATAGCATTTTGACTCATGCTAAGGTCTACCACTCATGGTAAATCTGGGAATGCGCCAATATTCATGGGGAGATGCATGGGAACAACGATGCTTCACACATGGAACACCTTCCTGGGTTCAGAGCAATGCAAGGAAGCGATTTGAACTGCTTTGCATCGCTCCAGATTTACCAAGCCACAGAGGGCCACGCAAGGTGGCTTGGTAAATCTCATACCCTTGTGTGGCGCAAGGGCAACGCAAAACCTTTGATAAATTTGCCCCCGAATTTTAAGTGTTCCCTCCTCTGGGTAGGAAGGTCATGTCTTTTTTTAAACTTTGCTGTAACCTAGCTGTGGCGTACTCTGAAACTCATGAGAATTGCTTCAGAAAATTTGAAGACCTGGTTGTCTGCTCTGTTTTCCTTACCGCCTTCTATGCAACACCAGGACACCCCTTGTGGCATCAAAATAGACAAATCCATTAATAAACAATTTAAATAAATTCAATTACATATTAACATTTCTAGATGCCACCTCAATTCGTGGTTTAAGTAGGAGAGATTGATTTTGAGTTTGCCTGAGTAATTCAAGGACTCCAAATACATATTTTGTTTTATTAAAATCCAGAAACAAACAAGGGACTACAAACAGAAATGTGTTTAAGATATTTCATGTCGCAAGAAACATAAATTTCTTACTAAGTACTGTGGACAATTTTTACAAATATTTACTGAAGTTCCAACGCATTCTGTCCGTTCCTTTTAAATCCAAGAAATTTTTAAAGGTAAGTGACGAACACCAATCTGTGCCACAGAAACGTTTTACTTTTTTAGTTTTATGAATGGAACCATGTACTGAATTGATTTATTAAAACATGCCTTTTTACCATTGTAACTATTTGTGGAGATTTTCATATCCCATATAATATATTTTAGGAAAAGAATCAGTCCCATAAATGTTGGTTATTTGCCAAATCAATTGCTCCCAGCTACTGTCAAATATGGCATACCTCGTGCAGTTATTCTCTATATTAAATCAAATCAAATCAAATCAGCGACATTTATTTCGCTCACAAATCACCCGAAAGTCTTGTGGTGCTGGCGGACGGCTCTGAGTTGTCAGCATAGGAGGGACAGAGCTAATGGTCGAACAGCCATGTTTTTAGATTTTGGCGAAAATGGTTATGATCAAAGGTGATACGTAGGTGTAAAGGCAATTCGTTCCAGAGGGTGGGGGCAAGAAAGGAGAAAGCCCGACCCCCGTTTCTGACAGTACATACTCTGAGCGGAGTAAGGAGGGATTTGTTACAAGATCTTAAGGGCATGTTTGGCTGGTACCAACTAATTTTTTTGATCCAGTAGCCCGGACCTCTACCATACATGTTTTTATGTGTTAGGTATAAGATCTTAAAACAGGTTCTCTTCTTCACTGGCAACCAGTGAAGATATCTAAGGCTGGGCACTGAGGGGGATCTAGATGGAAGATTCAGCACTAGGAATGAGGAATTATTTTATTAAATGTGCTTATTAGGCTTAGCCAAACAGTGTGTAGAAGTGAAAGTGATACAGGTTTGACCCTAGTCATGCATATCTTGAAAATAAAACGCAATTTCCCTTGCTCTGTCAAAATTCATGTCTTTTAAAGCCATTTAATAGAAAGATTATGTTTGTAGTTATCTTTATTTTAATTCTTGCAGACTTCTGAAATAAGGCTATGCAACAGGGTAACTGTTTACAAATGTGTTATATTAATGGAAATATTTTTTTTCGAAAATGCCACCTTAGCTAGACACATTAAATTTCAACAGCTTTGAGGCAAAGGAAAGCAAAATTTAAGCTGAAGATCAATGATACAATTTACCCTTCCTACATCAGGCACTCTTATCTGGCTCAAGACAGACTTAAAACGGTCCAAAGTCTGCTTTTTCCTTCACGAATCAGCCATTTAATTCTTTACGTACATTTCCATTATCAATATTACTTTAGGTGAGATGGCTCAGATTTATTAAACAAACAAAAGGAGATGATGGACGGAGCGCTGAAACTTTTTAGACACTCACCCCCAGTGACAGATCTGGGTTGAATCGATCATCATTCTTTAGCTCACTTTGCCACCTCAGTTTAGACCTGGCCATATGCAAATCAGTCTTGACCGTGTGCCTCATGGGAACAGTCCAGCCCGAACTGCCAAGCCAGGTCTTCCCTGAATCGGAAACAAGCATCCTGGGACCGGTTCCTGGGTAACACCCTTCATCAGCCAGGCTAGTTTGAATCCAGTGGCAAAGTGAGCAAGGGACCCATGTCAGATTTATTAATCCTTGCGCACGCACAAAGCCATGCAAAGTCTTGCAAGGGTGATTAGTTTCAACCACAAAAAGATATTTAGCATTGACAAGGGCCCTTTCTGCTACTTTGCTGACTTTTCCTCATGGGTGAGTTACTAGGGTGTTACTGGGGTACATCAGTGCAAGTTCCAAAAGGGTTTGACACAATGCCTTTGCATAAACAATAACGCCTTCTTGAAGAAGGCGCTAACATGGAGAAATGCATTATTTCTGGAAAAAACATGCTTTGCAGGTTTGCTGAAGTGCACAGTACACAGCCAGTGCATTGGATACTTAAATGACTGTCTAGGCATAGGAATTTACACTGAAAGGTATGCTTCTAGCACAATTGGGACGAGGCTATGTGTCACGCAAGACAGCCTTTTAGGGCTCCAGCACAGGGAATAGTTGCTGCTCTATATTGTGTGAAAACTTATTAAAACCGAGCCTAAAATTCTGATCATAACATGCTGCAATTCAGACTCATCAATGAAATGAAAGTAGCCTGAATGTGTCATTGTTATAGCTTATTAATCATGATTTTAGTTAGTTAAACTCATTACATAATACAAGCACACAGTATTAACCAGTACGCAATCAGTTAAAAGAATCCGCACATGCTAAAACCAAAGGAGCCAGATGTATCCCAAAAATGTTTTGCTATTCCCAAATTGCAAATCTTTGCGATTCACAATTAGGGATTCGCAAAACGGCATGTATGAAAGTGTGCAGTACACTTTCTGCGATTCCTAAGGGGTCGCAAATGACCTACCTCATGAATATTAATGAGGTAGGTCGCAATTTCCCACCCCCTAGGAATCGCAAAAATCACAGGGATGGTGGCCTGCTGAGATCAGCAGACCACCATGTCTGTGATTGCTTTTAAATAAAGCAATCATTTTTTTTTGTAAAGCAGATGCTTTACAAAAAGAAAAATGAAAAGTTTTCTTTTCATTTTTTAAGAGCAAGCAGTGGTCAGTGAGACCACTGCATGCTCTTAAAAATGCTTTTACAAACATTCACCTTTGTGAATGTCTTACCACCTACTTGAAGTGGTGGTAATATGCGAATGTCTTACCACCTATGCAAATGTTTTGCGGCTGCATTCACGGTCACAAAACATTCATGCATACTGTTAGGATTCACTATTTGGCAGGGACGCCTTAAACACGCCCCTCCCAAACAGCGAATCGCAAACCCATTTTGCGATTCGTTAACAGGTTACCAAATCACAAAATATTTTTTGCGTTTGCAAACGGGCCGATTCTGTGAATCGGCCTGCTTGCGAGGTGAAAAATGCTTGATGCCTCTGGCCCAAGGTCACTTCAATAAATGTCCGGATTAAGTCATTGCACACAAGGTACAGTGCTAGTACATGAACTCTTCAATACCTAGCCTTAATACTACTTAAAAGCTCATGCACAGCAGATAAAACTGAAGAAAGGGTTTGCATTTTTCGAGAATAAACTCACTTCAGTGAGTATCCTGATTAATTCAAGTATACACAATGTAAAGTGCAAGTGCATGAGCTCCTCATTAAATAAACTTGATTCGACCTGAAAAGCAAATGCACAGCAGATAAAACTGAAGAAAGGGTTGCATAATACCAGAAAAAACACAATAACAAAGTTCAATTTGGTTGCGAATCGCTAAAGGACTCTTCATTAAAGCTCTTTAGTTGAGATGGACGAACACACAATAAAGTGTCAGTGCAAAGAAAGTGTAGATGAAAAGGGGAAAGGCTTTAGAACATAGTTCCTCCATTTGATTGTGCAACAACTTTAAATTGTTGCTCCACAGTGGTAATACATTTTACCAAGCATGTTATTACTTGGGGTCTCCGACCTTGCAAGTAAAACAGCAAGGCTTGGAAGCATCTTTTTACTCCATTAGCATTAGAGAGATTGTGTAAAGGTTTTCTGCATGCTGGTTGCAAAATGGGGCATATGCATAATATGCGCAAGAAAGATTTGTGCGATCTCTGGCACAGCCTGCATGACGGTGGAGTTGGTTCTGGGGCCAATGGTGGTATTGCATCGTTTGTTGGTAACAGGCCGAGTCTTAACGCCACAAATCTAGGGGGCATATTATCAAGGGCTGGCAAAAAACGTATTGTCGCTTTAGCGTCCGTTTTCAGGCGAAAGCGGTGATAACTTTATCACTTTATCATCAAGGACACGCTAGCGTGTGTTTTGCTGACTTAGTGCCCATTTCCAGCACGCCTAACTTCGCTTTGCTAATGAGATGCAAAGTAGGAGTGCCTGACAAAACTCCATGGATAAATATCGCAAAGGCAGCTTCGCGATATTAACTACAATGGCCCGGCCGGCGTAGCGATGGACAAAATCGCACTGACTATCCTTTATCGGTGGATTTTAACGTCTGCTAAAATCCAGACTTATGTATACATAACATTGGGGGTGGAATATGGTGATACAACCACAGGGTCGTATCAGCAAGGTTATCGCCGTTTACAAAAGAACATCGCTGGTTTTCCAGCAATGTTGGGCCATTTCCCCGTTATCGCTGGAATTTTCATCGCCAATGCGCTAAGCGTTGTTAATACAGCGCTAACTTGGCGATCAATTCCAGCGATAGCTGGCGATGGGAAAACTTGCACTAAGCGCGGCCACCGATAATTATCGCAGCCGCTTGATGATATGCCCCTAGATTTGTATATTTAACAAAACAACAATGTCTCAACTGGAAATCATTCAAAGGCAAATTTCAGAACAATAATGAAATCACAAGGGAAAGGACGGGAGACCACCAAGAAAATAGAAAAAAAGGGGTTTGTATTGCAGGTAGTTATAACAGCACTACGGTACAATAAAGGTACAAATGACCAAAAACACACATGTGAGCACTGGGCGTGCTAGTGATAGTGAACGGCGCAGTGAGCACAATAGGTGAAGACAGCGTGAACGGCGATAAAATGATAATGACAATATGGTCAAGATATGATTATGTACAATCAAATTTGAACAAATTTGTAAATGACCACAGAAAAAAGCCAAAGTTCTTTGCTGGGGGTTGT
Source organism: Triturus cristatus (assembly GCF_964204655.1). NCBI lineage: Eukaryota > Metazoa > Chordata > Amphibia > Caudata > Salamandridae > Triturus > Triturus cristatus. The sequence goes on from NC_140593.1 coordinate 943,161,957, forward strand.
CGACGGCGTTTCAGCCTGATTGATTCCAGGCCATCATCAGGACAATGGTCATAAATAAACGTGTGCTGTGGAGAGAGAGGAGAGAAAAAAAGGGGGGGGAAGGGGGGGGGGGGTGGGGTCGTGTTTTAGTTGTCTAAAAGAGAAAGGCCCTGAACGCATAGCCCAAGAAGAAGTGAAAAAGAGCTAATTACCTGGGCGTAAATTTCGTACACGAATTCCAAGGGTAGAGATAGACCAAGTTGCGAAACAATCGTAAATTCTAAAGGAGGAAGAGAGGGACGAAGGGGTCCGAGTTACTTAACCATGTAATCTCAAAAGGGTAGAGGGGGAAGTGAGGGACAAACAAATAATTACCAAAGTGTCAATAAATGCTGGACATCAAGGAGGAATGAGGCCAGGGAAAAAACCGGAATTCGGGAGCCTGGCGTGGGCATCAAATCAAGCCTGGGGAGGGGAGGAGAGGCAGAGATTAGGGAAAGGAATTATAAATTAATTAATTGTTAGTGCCAAAGCGGAATCAAGAGGCGTCTTCTAGGTGGCCTGTTCTTACCTCGGGTGAAGTGACAGGGGACTAAATCGCTGGGGATCGCATGACTTGAAGGACAGGAACAAATCCTATGGACGGACGAATCAAACGTCCATGCCGGTGGCGGCACCCGCTATGATTTGTATAAGCCTTTGATGGTTTCAAAGGGATAGATCTGTGGCACTGGTGATTTGTATGTGTTGATGCATAGCTGCAAGTGTCTGCACTTGTGGAAGCGTTCCTTATCTTGCGCCCAGGATTAAAGCCTTCTTTGTTTGATCAATGCGAGTTTAAAAGTGTGCTGTGGTAAGTGTGCTTCCCACAGATGTTGCAAGGCCAGTGTTTCTAATGCCTCACTTCTCGCCTTCGCCCAGCAAATTGTTTGACTGTTATCTTAAATCTCCTTCCAGATTAATGCTTTTAGAGTTTTTGGAGACCCCATTTTTACGAATGAAGCATTCCAGAGAAGAGCGCATTGCTGTGCTAATCCTTGCTTGTGGAACACAAATTCTAACAGGATTTGTGCCGGAGATGTGGGTTGTGGGAGATGAATAGCAGATGGCAGACTTTACTCTGGGCGTTATTCACAAACAGACTTTGCTTTCCCAGAAAGGCTAATGATCCATAAGACAGCTATGTCAGTTTTGCTTTGATTGCTGTCAATTTGGTTTCCAAGTTGGCTTCCATTTGCTGTGCAGTGTTTGAAAGGCGGCAATAAGTGAAGCAAGGCAAGGTTTTAGAGAGTTTAGATGGAGCCTGGGAGAGTGGTGCTCAAACCCCAAGGTTTTTATCGCTGTGGTACCTTTCTACTGAGCTCCTTCCGAGGTATGATTTGCCTTCCTTTTTGCGGCCGTTTGTTACGCAGATAAGAGCTGAAGTGTTAAGCAAATTTTACAGAAAAATGGGAGTTAAATTCATAAGAACTATATAGTCTGCATATTGAAGTGACATCAATGGGTCTTGACCCAGTTTTGGGGGGTGTGAGTGTGCCTCATCCAGAACTGTGCTCAGAACTGAGATGAAGAGATTGAACAATGCTGGAGCAAGGGCATAACCTTGTGGTAAGCCTCGTCTTTTACAATTGTTTGAGTTAGGCCCTTATTTGTGCCCAGGCTAGCATTTGTCCAACAGTCAGAATACAATAGCTGTAGTGCTTGCAGGAGGTTGGCTGGGATGTTCCATGATGCCAATTTACGCCACAGCAGATTCATGTTGATATGGTCGAAGGCTTTTGAAAAATCAATAAAGCACATGTAGAGCACTTTTTTTTCTCAATGTTGTTATTAGGTACAAAGGGCCACTAGGTTGTCTGTTGTGTTCAAGCAAGGACGGAAATCTGTTTGATTGCGTAAGAGCCAGCCCGATTTCTCCACCCAGTTTTCCAATTCCTGCAATAGCATGCCGGCTAAGATCTTTGCATCAGTGTGTTATAATGCAATCAAGCGATAGCTGTGTGGGGCCGAATAAGGCCCTGTTTTTTGTAGATTGGGTGCAGGATTGACCCTCGTCATGACTCTGGCATGCGATTTTCACAAAAGTAGTAGCTGAATAATTGTGAGAGTATTTTGCTTCATAAGTCTGGATCATGTTTCTAAATTGAAGCGGGGACCCAATTTTGGCTAGGCGGCCGATTAGCTCCTAATTTTTTTTTTTGCGCCATGATAGTGGCTTTGGAAAGGGTGAACACTGGAATGTCTGCCTTGCTGTTTATACACGATATGGCCGGTTTGTTGGTGTGATATAACGATCAAATGCATGCAAGCCACATTTGTTGCAGAACATATTGCCAGCAGCACAAGTGGGCCGTGCTCCAGCTGATTGATCAGGGCTAACAAAGGTTTGTTGTTTTTTGAATTGCAGGCTTGTACAATTTTGATACAGTCTTGCTCATTCCTTGCACGCTTTGCCTCCCAAATAGCTTTCTGATATTCCTTCCTGATCTCTGTAAATGTGGGAGAAGGAGAGCAATTGTCATTGTTATGAATCCTAGTTATGGCTACATTTTTATGATGAGTATGTCATTTCAATATGTTGTGAGTTTTTGGTGGATAACACTGAAGAGCTGTACCAAATTGCTTGCCTATTTATTTTCTGCTGATACTAATTGCCGTTGCCATGCACATGCAAAAGAGTAGTAACTTCACTGCTTATTTGCACCAATAGTTGCAAGTCACGGGCACCGACACTCATTTTATGGGATTAAAACATATATGTTTTCATAATCGAAAGCAAGAAAAAAGACAGACCAAACCATCAAGTCCATGAGGACACATTCTTCTATTATATCCCAAAAACATAATTTTAGATATTGCTGCATTTTGAAACAACTGTTTTGAAAATAATTCGTAAGCTGTGAGACGGATGTATGACGTTACAACGCATGCTGTTACAACGCATGCTGTTACAACGAAAGTTTTACAACGCGAGTGCATTGACAACGCAGGACATTACAACGCAAGTCTTTACATCGACTTGCACTAGATGGCATGCTAACATTAAAAAAGTGTAATTTATTATTCCAACTCCAGTCCACGTAACAGTAGGGAAGGTGTTGGGATAGTAAACTACACTATTTTTAATGTTAGCACGCCATCTAGTGCAAGTCGATGTAAAGACTTGCGTTGTAATGTCCTGCGTTGTCAATGCACTCGCGTTGTAACAGTTTCGTTGTAATGGTAGTGCGTTGTAAAAGTTGCGTTGTAAAGGTTGTTCCCCCTGTGGGACAGTGAATCAATAATCATTTTCTTAAGGGCCAGCAGGGCAGGATCCTTTGACAGATTGCAAACGAATTCTTGCTTCAGTCGTCTAGTTGCACTGGTATGCACATATCAGTTTGCAGCCCCTGCACACTACTCTTGTTCTCTTTTACTGTAAAGCCATAGAATGACATTCCTAAAAATACCCCCGGGACATGTTGTTTTTATGGGTAAGCATCAACACAGCGATTCAGTTAAAAATAAAACATGAATCCAAAAACCAAGAATCTGGCACATACGCAAAGCATTCAAATTCAGAAAAATATTAATATTTTAAAATAAGTGCCATTTTAGGTTAGGAGAAAGAAAAGTGATGGCACATCAACAATTATGCAGCTGTGTAACTCGATAGAGAACAGGAACTTGGGAATGGTGAATCTTGTGCCAGAACCACCTGTCTCTAGGTCTTGTTTCCTACAGGGAAAGAATGTCACTACATTTTAAATTGACAAGTTGCCAGCCATTTAACAAAGTGTGCTTTGATGCCGCTGAAAGACAAGTTTTGTTTAGGTACAATGACCATTCAGAATTTCCTTAGGTTAGCTGAGTGGAAGGATTGGATAATGGATTTCTATGTTTCACTTTAGGCTATTTTGCTACATAAAAAAACTATTTTATTACTGACATTTATTTTATTTTCCTTGTCATGAACTTTAAAGTGGTTTTCTTTTGCATGTTTATGTGGAACTTCCACAGTTCATGTCAAAACTGTCCACCGTTCTAGCTAGAAATAAATGTCGCAGTTTCACAGAACTATTGTGATTATTAGGATCATTCTACTGATTCATACCTCTATTTCATTTTGTAACTGTCAAGTGAGTCTAGAAATAGAGAGAATCCATCTTTTTAGGTCTAGCCTGAGTCAGCGCGCATGCGCTTCTCTGCGAGACTGCTGTAGTGTATTATCGAAGAGAAGCCCAGCCCACTCTCCGCCCATATTTTTCATTGGCTTGTGTCTTTGTCCTTCATAAATGCTGGCTTCTGATTCCTTAATAGGTTTCTTATTCTCTCCTTAGTACCTCTTTGTCTTCATTTGCAACCTCCCATGGCTACTGGCCCCGTTACTTCGGTTGTTACATGGTACATGTTATTTAGTCTTGTAAGCACTATTTTCTTTATTGAGTTTCTCCTACTTCAGGCACAACGGCGTGCTTTGCTTACATTTAGCGCCGCGCCTTGTGCGCTTTTACTTACCAAGCAGCCGGGACAGTGGTGGCCGCTTGTTTGCAATGCTATAGGTCTCGCATTTAAATGCGAGACCTATGGTATTGCAAATATTTTTTTTGTTTCTTGTACCACCCAATGCAGACATCGGAGCTTTAAAAGGCCAGTCGGAGTCCATGATGGCTTCATTTAATTGTGAGGTAAACAAAAGGCAGCATTGTCCCTCCCCGAGAGCCGGACGCATTCCTTCTCGTGGCACATCGGTGTGTACTGAGTGTTCACATCTGCGGAATCGGAGGAATGCACTGGAAGAGAGCGGCATGCCTCATGAAAAGCGAAAACATTTGATAAAATTCACTGCAGCAACGTGCCAAGGTTTGTTCGACTGAAGCATGCAGGCTAACGAGGTAACAAATGGCAAGGGCCATAGGAGGCCGCAGCTTAATTTATTTACTTTTCCTGCCGCACTGGATTTCTACTGTACAAGTATCTTTCAGTCACGTATTGTAACTTGTTAACAGTGTATGAGCATCGGTTACATCTCACTTTTCAGTCCATGCCGTGCAGCAACTGTTTTTGGCACTCCAATTGCGGTGCCCATTTTTAGAGGCACTGCTGTGGGGATACCAAAAAAGGCCCGCCATACAGAAGGAAACTCCTAATCAATCTGGCAGCTGGCCCGACCACGGCTTAGACGGTGGGCAACGGGGCGGACCTGGTGCCGCACCACCAAAGTCGTCATCGGGCCCTAAGTAGTGAAAATCACCCTTCATTTACTTCTGTTTTTATTTTTTTGCAATTCACGACATGCTGTATAATTGTTTGAAACATTTCAAAAGTTATCTCTAGAAAATGAAACTCTTATGAATGTTTGCCATTCTAAATCTAGACAGACAAAATGTCTCATTATAATACATGGGATTCTGTAATCCCTGTATAACCGCCAGTCTTTAATTTCTTAATAATCACACCTTGTGATGCACCCAGTAGCCGATCATAAAGAAAATATGTCAGAACTCCACTATTATCAGCTATTACAGTCGAGTTCTGATGTGACAATGCCTGCAGCCAGAGTCAGCAGCTGAGGTGAAAGGCAGGTCAGGTCACAGAGCAATTGTTTAAAGCAATAAAAATGGAATATTGCTTTTCTAAGCTTAAAATGACAAGCAGTCATTGTTCATGTTTTGAACTCCTTAGATAGTTAGAGAGAAGCTAGAATCTTTCGACACATTCCGAGCTACTGCAGTTTTTTTTAAAAACTGACTTGTATTGAACTGTTTCTAATATCTGTTTGCAACAAATGTCTAACAAGTTTTCAATGTGTTTCAATTTGAAGTAGAAATGTTATTTTTGTTCTTTATGTTCGTAAACATGCTTGTTCTTTTACTTGAAAGAGCTATACACCAAAGTTATAAGTGGTGTGTGGGAAATGTGATGATGTGACTGTGTATTATATGACATAACATGCTCCACTGGTGTACAAAATGAGCATAGTGCAAGGGTCCTTGGAGTTCCATATCCTTATAAGGGGATTTGGCTTTTGGCCTCGTTCCTCTACATGGTTATGGACCTCCTCGGGGACTTGCAATATCCTTATAATTTACGGAAGGGGGTATTTTATCCCCTATATAAAGTAACAAAGAAGCAATACACAACTGAATATCAAATATGACGTCATTTTTTAACTACAATGCCATCGTCTGGGGCCAAACTCAAAGCTTATACATATCCGACATCAACTTTTGATGAATGCATGCTAATAAAATGCAAGGATATATATGTACCAACAGACACAATACAAATTACGGCTATACATCATCATGAAGAAGTCTTCTAAGTCTACCAAGTGGATACATGTGTATGTCACACAACTGAATATATCGCACTAGCACCTACCATGCAAGGGTACGTAGCCCCTAAATAAGTACACAAAATATGACTGTGCACAACATGCACCTAATATATACATTTTCCATGCATGCATTTGTAAGAAAACACAGCTAAACTTAATTGTAACTGCTTTGTCACGTGCAAATGAGGCATAACATTGGGACTGATATGTCATGGTGAATCGCTTCAAATGGACACACCCACTATTCATGTTCCGTGGGAGTAGAGTAATTTCGTGGTAGGTAATAGTTGACGTTGTTTTGAATATTGGGGCACACTCCAGACTGTTGAGGAAATTCACCGACATTTTGTAAGACCTATCTGGTCCCCTTCGCCGGCCCTAAGTTAAAAGTGCACATTTAAGGAGTAAGTGTGAGTGACCATGTGTATAAGAATTGCAGTCTCCTCAATTTTCACAGGGAGGGAGGGTGAAAAGAAGTCATGTTGTGGAAAATGTTCTGGGGTTAAAGATATTTTTTCATTAGTTTTTATCTTTTTCAATTTCCTGATTTAAATGAATGCCCCTGACATAAGTTATGCATTTCATAAACGATGCCACATTTCATCATCTGTCATTGTCTTAAGAGGATCTTGTTTTTTAATACTGTCTACCCACGACTTTCAAACTAATGACATACATCAGTGCATTGCTGGTTTAGTGAATTACAGAATGAGGCGTAAATAAAAAAAAAACTGAAGTACTCATAACCTACAATTGATGAACTTACAATTCGCATATAAATTGAATTCTTTGGCGGCTATGCTAATTTGTCCCTCTTGAACTGGAAGCACGCTAAACTTGTTTTAACGAAATTATTTAATACCAACTGTGAGTGGGTTACCTGCTTTCTGAAATACAATGTCCTATTTTTAAACGAGTTGATTTAACAGAGAAAGGAGCCCACAATCAATTAATTACTTCCATTAAGAAGACTAATTTCTTAGAAGGGCAGGCATCACATTGTGATTGCCCTTTGTTAATCTATCAGAGCAGTAGGAATATACTTTTATTTAAAAGTCAAACACCTAGCTCGATACGTGATAAAATAAATAGAATTATAAACAAAATCATGTTATTAAACTTGATTTGTGTCGTAAAGTAGTAACTAAGATGAACAGCGGTATTTCATAGTGTTGTGTTTGAGAGTTGAATTTATTCACATTTCTGATTGGAGTGTTAGCAACTAGAATATATATGAACCCGGTGCTTATACAAAGCCAACCACTAAAGAAGAACGTCGGGGTTCCTTAAACAGACTAAAGATAGTGCTCATGACATTAGCTCCCAAATAATGATATATAGGTCTTCTATTAATGCTCAGTATCCATTTTGGCACCAAGTAAATGAAAATGTGTCCTGGCTTATTAGCCTTCTACGGTGTGACAAAGTCTTTCAAATTTGACTTGTGGGATACAAGATATCATTAAACATTAGTAAAGCTCCTAATTAAGATAATTAAGACAAAAGTGGTAAAGATCAGTGACTCTTGGTTGATTATTCTCAATTCCCTCCCTCCCTCCCTCCCTCCCTCCCTCCCTCCCTCCCTCCCTCCCTCCCTTCCTTCCTTCCTTCCTTCCTTCCTTCCTTCCTTCCTTCCTTCCTTCCTTCCTTCCTTCCTTCCTTCCTTCCTTCCTTCCTTCCTTCCTTCCTTCCTTCCTTCCTTCCTTCCTTCCTTCCTTCCTTCCTTCCTTCCTTCCTTCCTTCCTTCCTTCCTTCCTTCCTTCCTTCCTTCCTTCCTATAAAATCATTTAACCAGAGTGGCATGTGTCCATACTATTGAAAGGGAGTAGGGGCATTCCGTCAGGCCTCGTTATCCAGTGAACATCCAAGAGCCCTAGGCATGCTGGTGATTGTAGCTACACTTTTCCTGTCAAATGCAACCTACACTATGCTTTTGGTTAAAAACCCAAAACTAGCGGAAAGACACCATCATGACATGGGGTAATTTGACAGATTTTTGACGACTGACTATGACTGGGAAATAATTAAAATGTCGATAAGTTGGCTACAGCATTTTTTTCTTCACACAGCGCTATGCATAGTACCGGTACTTCTTTATGCTTTGCTTTTTGTGCTCCAAACACTAGAAATGCTGCCTTTAACATTGTGAGGCATTCACTAAGGCCAAACTATTTTGAAGTCAAGCATCACCCATAAATATGTTTGCGAAAAGATTGCACATTAAGAATCATTTCAGATACTGAAATTCACATGTTTAAAAACATGGGACTTGATAACATAATTCATGCAAATTGTGGGTGCACATTGCACACCCACTAATTACCGTCACTTTTAGGTGTGGTAATTAGTGGATGCACAAGTTGCCTCTGATTCTGGAATGGGGAATTAGCTTAATTTGCATCATTTCACACTACGCTGCCCACAATTGTGCATAATTTGCACGCATTAGCATCTTTACTTTGGGGGTAATTTGGATCTTGAGTTGTGGCTTCATTTCATGAGTCTCTGGTTGGATTTTGCACATCTCTTTTGAAGATGATTGTTTTTGACATATGCCTTCTGGCATGATGTGCTTGTCTAGTTATTAAGTTTTACTTCTCAGTTAACCAGTGGTGTTTTGGCCCTCTTATTACTCCTTTATGGTCTGTAAACTGTGGTTTGAATTAAACCTCGGGTCCACAGTCTAGGTAGTACAGTATCTGTGCACCCAAACTCTAGGACTATATTCTGGGCTTTTTAAGTGCTTCCTGTTGGTTTTGGAGTTGTGGTGAGTAGGCTTAATACCTCTATAATAAGGATTATTGAGACTTCCCACATGGTACTGGGATTTCAGTTGAATTACGAGATTGTTCCCAAGTTCAGGAAATGTAGAATTAATGGCTGTGTTCTGCTCTGAGCAAGGGCCATTAATGTGCTGAGCATGTGATGAGTGTGTGGCAATGGCCAGGTCAAGAGCCTGACAAGGAATCAACCTTCCATTTGAAAGAATGGTGGTAATTTAAGGACCGTCAATTACTATGACTATCTGTCCTCTTACCTGCTGGGTTGGGGGTGTAAGGTGTCTAGTTAAATTCACTCTGGTTTCCGCAAGTATTTCTTGATGGTCTTAGATTTATAAAATAATCAGTAATTTGATCCCTCTAGGCTACCTCCCATACTCCTTGCTGGCCACTGTGTATGTGTTTTAGGCCAGAGCTACGCTTGCTTTCTATGAGTATGCTTTGCTGGTTAGTGCACTCGTGGATTAATCCTTGTTCAATAAGGTCATCTCTTATGTTCCCTGTTGGTCATTGAGATAAAGGTGTTAGATACATTTGGGCTCCTGCTGTTCTCCCAGCTGAACATAGAGTGCAGAGCGATATTTGCTTCGGTTTCTGCAAGTGCTCTCTGTTGAGTATGGAGTTTGCAGATCATCCCTTGGTCAGTCATGGAACCTCTTATGTTCCCTGCTGGGCTCGCAACTTGAATCAATAGAACCTGGTCGATTTTGTGTCCCCATGTACTTCCTGCTGGACATGCAGGATGAAGTGTTAGGTCATCTCCACTTTGGCTCATTAAAATGCTTCTCATTCATCTTATGGTCACTGGTGGGCTTGAGGTCTTGGAAGATGGCTACATTGTTTTCCCCTGTTATGTGCTGCTGGGCTTGGAAGGTGGAGTGCTGGGCTATAGTCACTGTTTTCTGTAAAGTCTTGTTGATGCATTAGGAGCTTGTGGATTATTCCTTAGTCAATATGGTTACTCCTTACGCTCCCTACTGGGCTTTGGGCTTAAGGTCTAAGCTCTGCATCCCTAAACCAGAGAGGTCGGTACCTCAGAATGATCTTTTAGCAAAATGGCACAAGAACTTGCAAAGAAGAGATAACATACATCTGCACAACCACTGTGCCAATGGAACTAGCATGGATTGGCAAGTTTTATGCTGAAGCAGGAAGACTTCTGTGTACCAGCTGAGTGCAAAAACACCCAGCACCCGCTCAGGAACTTGATGCAAAGCCTTGATAGGGTTTTGACCTGATGCTGAAGATCTGTTGCCAATACTTTCTCCTGAGGGGATCCCCCATACGATCTGGTATTACACGGATCCACCCATTCACTTTGTCTTTAGGATCTGGCACTACACAGTTCTTATGCATGCAACTCCCACTTTATGAGTCTTATGCACGATTCTGATCCTGCACTCCATGGTTTACCCATGCATCAATCACCTTAAAACTACATGCATGCTTGTTTATGGCTAGCGTGAAATGTTGGGCTCAGAATGTCTGGTCACCAACTAAAGGGTGCATTACTGGTTCCGCTCATGCAATATCTAGTATACGATGGCCTCTTGCGCATAGCATGTCTTTGCGCACACATAAGCAGCTAATGCGGCCAGGAGCACTTTGGGTGGGCTTTAAATATCCTGCTGTTCTATATTGGCTAAAACTGTTTTTAGAAATGGCTTACACATCACATTTATTCACCTGGTTTTAAAATCATAATACTTGAATTTCGCTTTTATGCTGTATCATAGATGATCCTCTTTTTAAATGATTTTAATTAATTATAGGATAAAGGCGATATGATACGATGGAACAAGGTTGCTTTAGTTTTCTACAGTACCTCCTCATGGCCATGTAAGGTGGAGTAATGGGTCATAGGAACTTGTGTTCTGTGAGTATTGCTTGATTAGTAATGAGCTTGTGGATTAGTCCTTGGTCAATCTGAGTCCCTCTAATGCACCATGCTTTGTTTTAGCTTTAGGGGTTTGATTCAGTCTTTTGGCTTTCATTTGCACTCCATGCTGGGCATGGAGTGTGTGATGTAGACCCATGGCCATGCTAGCTTTTGTGAGTGCCTTTTGTTGGGTTAGAGTTTGTGTAAGAAGGCCTGGCCACAATAGTTTTCTCTTAGGATCCCTGCTGGAATGGAGCCTGGTCACTACCTTATGTAGGGAATATGAGGTATTAGCCCATGAATTATGAGAGTGTTCCTTAATTAGGCTGGAGTTTTGATTTAAGTCGTGGACACTCACTTCTCCTTTCATGTTCTGTGCTGGTCCTGGGGTTTGAGATAAAGTGGCCTGATCACTTTGACTTCTTCTTGTACTCCCTGCTGTCAATGAAGTGTGAGATGTTAGACTGCTGTCATTTTGGATTTTTAGGTTGTGATTTAAGCCTTACACAACACAGTCTCTCTTGTACTGCCTGTTGGTTTGGAGCTGGAAATGGCAGTCCAGATTGTTTTTCTTTCCTTTGTACTCCCTGGTGGGCATAGACTTTGGAGCATAAGGCTTCAGAAACTCTGGTGTGCACAAGTACTGCCAGTTGTGCTTAGTACTTGTGCATTTAGCTTGGGTTTTCAGTTGTGCTAATTGGTTATAGATTGTATTTTAAGCCTGGGGTATTGTTTTCTCTTATGTTCCGTGCTAGTTTTTGATGCTTGTAGTTTAGGTCTTGGTAATTTTCTTCCTATTATGCTCGATGCTGAGTTTGGAGGTTGTGTATTAAACCTTAAACTCTTTGTTTTTTCTCTTGTGGACTTGTAGGGGCAGGTGAATTGGGTCTTGACCATTCTGGTCTACCTTTGTGGAATGATGCATTTGTTGATTTAACTTACTATAGCTTTCTTTGCTTGGTGTTTGTTATATAAAGTTGATTGTGGTGCGAAGCCTTAACTATCCAGGCAAGAAGTATGCACATCCTATGGTGCACTATAATGGGTTTGGAGCTTTGTAGTGTGTTACATCTTGGCTTTAGCTTTTCACTTCCCAGAAGGTTATGTTCTTATGTTCAACAAGGTTGGTAAATTGACCTGGTCATATATTTTAATTTTCTATTCCATTTTTTGCTTCTTTTGATCATCTTCATGGTTCATCTGAGAGGAGTGACAGATTGGCTAGCCAATTTTGCTTTCTGGTTGGCCTTCTTATTGCGGAACATATGGATGGCTTGTCTATTCATAGATAATTTATTTAATTTCTTTGTGTGGTTGGGAACAATCCTCTGCTGGGCAATGAGACGACTCAATGCAGCTTTGGCTTGTGACCAGTATTGCTGGGTCACTGTCTAATATTGGTCTCTCATTCCTGGAGATTTTTGGGCTTTTTTGGAAATGACCTGGGATTTGCTTATGATTCCCATTAGGTCCTCTGGCCAGGTACTGAGGTGTTTTATCTGGATTATTTGTTATTTCTTGACCAATGGGGAGTGAACCCACAATTTAGCTCTTGTCTTGGGTTGGTTGATCTGAGATTATATTTCCCATTGCGGATTTCAGGACTGGTAGTTGAACTGATTTGGCTCAGACAGGATGAGGTTTATGTACAGGTCTACCTGCCTGCTTCTTCATGATCTGCAATGATCTCATTAATTCTGAGTTTTGCAACTTTTGTCCCTTTCAATAGTATCTTTTGTGATACTATTGTGCGGAAAGATCAGTGCTATTTGGTAGTTGTGAGATTGATGTCCTGTAATCTGCCTTAATTTTGAAGTCATAGACTGAGGAAAGGGTTGAGGAGGCAATGTGAGTTTACTTTCTGGTAATATTTGTTGTTCTGATTACCCTTATTCATACTAGAAACCTGTGGCCCACCATCCTTCTCATGATCATGACCTTGATCTTTAGTGCTTCGGGTTTGCATGAAGGCCTTGGGTGCCTGCCCCCTTTAAGGGCCTTGTGAGAGTGATTACCTGAGGGAAGGGACAGAAAGGCATTAGAAGGAAGCCAATTTCAATTTGCCACATATTTGGGAGGAGGTGGCCGGGTTCCTGATAGCAAATACTGGCATAGGGAGCGTTTGAGGAGGCAATCAGAAATTTACAATAGCGATTATACTTGAGTAAATTTCCATTTTTTTAAAGGACGCTGCTCTTTTACACAAACATCATGGTTTATAAATGAAGTAGGTAAGTCTAGTGTACAAAATGCTTGACAAAGAAGTGTAATATTGTCAGTCACTCCCAACAAGCAATTCTTGAGTGTGAAATTCAGCAAGCAAATATTAATCCAGCTCTTCCACCCATAAAGCAATTTAGGCTAATTTATCCTTTTTGGTTTTCAGGTTGGTTGCAAGGCGGCAATGGTTTTCTTCCAATACTGTGTGATGGCCAACTTCTTCTGGTTGCTGGTGGAAGGCCTGTACCTGCACACTCTGCTCGTCATCTCCTTCTTTTCAGAGAGGAAGTACTTCTGGTGGTACATCTTGATTGGCTGGGGTAGGAACTCTCTTTCATCTTGCAACAAAACTAGATAATATTCTTGCTCTTAAGGGATTTATGTTGGCAATCACACTGTAATGTATATTTTTAGGGATGAGTGGTGGTGTATTTTAGGAAAATGATTAGTTTGCTTTGTGTTTCTTCAAATATTAGTGCCATGCAGACAACTGGTGGAAGTATACAACCTATAGTAATTTATCGCCGGCGTTGCATTTGTACGTTTGTACATGTGTAGCGCTAAACACATTCACCATAAGATTTTTTAACCTTTTTCAGCGCTTATGACAGAATGACTACTTTCAAATTGCATTAAAATTGTGATCTTAATAGTGTGAGAATAATGTAGATTTACTAAATAAAATTGTTCTTTTAATTTCTTCTTCATTTCACGCTGTCACAGGTGGAGGCAGGATTTGTTTAAATGTCTTCTTGTCTACAAAGACATGCACACTTACACAAACAAACACACACAAACACACGCACGTGCTCCCACACACACAACCACTCACGCAGACACATGCATGCACACACTCACCACAAGCCCTAACGACTCCCCCTGTGCCTAACACTGGTGAATCAATATAAATTATTATCATGATTGATCAGTATTATCAAAGATTTGAAGGTGGGGACATCGTGTAGGCCTGCCTTGAGCAGTAGATTGCTTCAGGATGCCAGCTCACTCATATACTGCTATCACCTCATCTGTGCTAGCTCATCACAAGCTGTGTGTTCTGGATATATTGTGCTAAACTTTCATAACATTTTCTAATTCTTTTCAACACCGATTTACTAGCTTAATAGAATGATCGTACGCCAATTACAATAAAAAAACGTGACATCGTGGTTTCTTATAAATACACATGAAAGTGGCATGCATCCAGCTCTTCTCCTTTGACACATATGCTCCAGTGGTGCTCCAGTGGTGAATGGTGAACTTTGACACTGGTGAGGCATAACAGCTGCCCTGAAATTAACCAAGGGAGCAAGCAAAGCAAGCAACTCCAAGTTCCCCTCAGGGGATTTAGCACTCTCTCCCAAGAACATATTTAGAAAAATTGAATCAACTGATACATTTTGCAGTACACGTTTCAAAGTTTTAGGGATGCTGCAGGCCATTTTGAAGCACAACTATTACAATTTTGCTATACTTCTTCAAGGTGTGCTAAATAATAAAGACTCTCGTCATGCGTTCTAATTGACTGTACTGCAGCACCAGTAATGCCTGAATTGATCGGTAACTTACTCCCCCGCAGTCCTACTTGCCCTCCACCAGTGGTGGCCAGTACGGCTTGCAGGGTAGTGAGGTACGTGGGTCATAATGTAAAAATATATATATATAAAAATAAACACTTACCTTGCTGCCGGGTCCTACGTCTCTGCTCCTGCTCTCCAGCGTCCCACTCCGGGAACAGAAAGCACAGCCAGGCTCCCCCGACCAATCACAAGTCACAACGCTGCAATGATATGTGATCTTTTTTCTCTATTAATATCCATGATAACCCATTGTTTAATAACTTTTTAAAACTTTGTATGTATTTATGGTTTTATTCTTGTACCTGTACATATTTTACTACACTTTTATGGTCTTTTGACCGAAATAAAGTTATAAAATGAATGATTGGTCAGAGCGTTGACACAGCGATCAGCCAGGGGCTGGAGGGGTGGGCATGTTCTCCACGCAGGCTGTAATGCAGCCTGCATGGAGAACAGGGAAAGCGTGCTTGACCTTTTTGGGTGACCCGCAAGGGTGGGCCAAACAGTCATTGCACACTTAGGAGGGCTCTTCCGCTCCTCTACCTGTTGTGCAGCCCTGCCCCACCCCCTCACCCAAACCTGCTGCAGCAGGAGGCCAAAATAAAATGATAATAACATTCAGGTATTCTCATTTAATATCTTCCTTTCTTTTACTGCTGCAGAGTAGTGGGGCGACACTCCCCCGCCTTAGCACTACAGTTGAAGGCTGCACTCAAGCAGAAAGGACTTTATGGGGCATAAGACAATGGTAAACATATGATCATGTCTTGCCTCAGTCTGACAGGCTTTCGGAGGAGCTGGTGTGATATGGGCAGGCTCAGGACTATTTCAGCTGACTATTAAGAAGCATTAGATCTTCAGTATGCCCATGAAGTACCCTATTTTGCACAGTATTGCCTATGTTGGAATCATTTCCACCCTCCCAACATATAAAATGCTTTCCACTGACTTTACTGGAGTAACAGGTTCAAATTCCAGCTGTACCAATCAACCTTTTATCCTTCTATGGTTGATAAAATTAGTACTATTGAGTTGGGTAATAATGAACATCTGTGCTGTCTGTGCAAGCTATTGCAGTCTTTTAGAGCTGAAACTGATGCAACTTGTCATGTACCCGACCATGCTGGTTCTTCATATGTGTCTGGTATATAAAGAAATACTTAGCTTCCAAGGTCTCCCAGAAGCGAAACAAATATGTAAGAGGCCGCACCAGTCCTACTTGCCTTCCAAGGTCACTAGTCAGTCACACACTTGTTGAACAGTGGAAGGTGAACATTCACAGTCTTGTATGCTACCAAAGGGCATGCCCAATCAAATTGAACAAACATCAGAATGCAGTAAGCTCACACTAAATAAGGGCAGGATTAACAATCTCCTACGTGACCTCAGATTTGGTTGATTAATTTTTAAAATGTTATATGAAACAATATATATTGTTGTTTGCCACATGGTATCACCTATGATAACGATGGTAATCACCAATCTTGAATAATTTCTGTACACATGTAACATTGGTGTATCAGCCAACTCATTAGAAGGCACTTGGGACAGACCAGAGATGTCATCCTGTGAACAGAATCTCTAACATTGGTGCTCCAAGACAGTGCCCTACTTATTTGTCTCAGCACCAGCATGAAATGACAGATTTTCCCTAATAAACTATAGTTCAATTTGTATGCAGGTGGTTAAAACCAGGGCATAGCCACAGGTTCCAGAACAAACCAATTAACCGCTGTATAAAACAACTGCAGTGTAGCGATCATAATGAATAGTATGGATGAAAGAATGAAATGTATCCTGAGAATAAAAAAGGTGGGAATGGTTAATCTAATGATTACTAAAAAAAAAGGCTCAGAAATACTCAAAAAGAGAACACAAAAAAATAGGAGGTACTGAAAGTTGAGTCGGAAAAAATCCGTGTTTTAACTAGGGGTGGGCGAAATATCCCATTCTGCCAGCAAAATTGGTGGAATTGTTGGCGACTGCGCATCACTGTTGTAAAGTGGGGTTCCAGCCAAATTCTGCCAATCACCTCGTGTGCAGCTCCAGAGGATAAGTTGGATAGCAGGAGCAATATTTGGCATCCTCTAGTGCAATTTCCGGTCGCTAGGAGGACATCCAGTGAGATTTTTCTAACGCTGGCGGTCGCATACATTTGCAGTCAGAAGGCTGTGGCTGAGTACAAAATCTACTTAAGCAACAGCAAAATCAACGTGTGTAGCTGCGCCCTCTGGCATGCCGTGTGGTACAGTTCACAACCCAAAGTGCATATTTCCATTCAATGGAATCTTGAGGAGTTTTTATGTAACACAAAGAATCACAAAAGCTTTATCCTTTGGAGAAGATGTCACCTATTAAATCAATCTGTTGCGCTCATTTTCAATCACTCATACCACCTGCATACATTGGAAGTAAGACCATATATTCCTAATAGATAATCCTGACAACATCAGTTGTAAAAAAGTACAAAGTCAATTTATTGATTAAAAAACAGTTGAAACACACAAATAATCCCAAAAACAATAGTACATAATATCATCACTATTTAACACACAATAATACCAAAACATCTAAACAAACCTAATTGCATATAATAAAAATCAATATCGTATAATTTAAAAAGAGAGAGAGTACATATCACAAGACACACAACCATATGTCATAAGTGGCGTACACATCCGTAAGAAGAGATTTTCAGGGCTAGTACCGGGTATTGTCCAATTCATGAGATACTCATTGGTCTAGCCACTTGACAGATTGTGTACTTTTCAGCGAGGCGTTGACGCGTTTCGATGGACTCTTCATACACCATCTTTTTCAAAACAAAAACTTTTGTGGACTCTCAACGACATATATATAAAAAATTGATACACATATAATCAATTAAAAACCTGTCAAAATAAAACAACAAATAACAATCAATTAAACATAAAAATGACGTAAACTCAAGTAAACTCAAGTAAACTATCCTGATGTTCAAAACACCCTAACACATAATGTCCTTTTCTGGACTCTAGATGGTACAGTTTATACATCTTTACAACCAATGGTGCACAAGTTAATGATGAAACAATATATCATATTCCCAATGTAATAGTCTCCTAACAGTTGTACATTGCATGGCTCATGCTACCAACAAGACAAATCCTACTGTCCCATGATTATCCAGGTAAATATGTCACTCTTCCCACTATTCACATTCACAAATCTCTATAACTACTTCACCCCACATACCGCTGGCTCTTCCTGATGGTATGGGCTAAAATATTTTATGACACCATTATATTGAGAGCAGGCCACACTTTTCTAAGGCAACGATGAATACTCATGCAGCCCTGAGCATATGCTTCTCGGGTGGTAGGGGTCAAAACACTTCCTATTCCTTTTCCGGGATTCGGTTCTATACTGTAATGGGAAAATAATAACCATTCAGGTCAATATCTGTTTACAAGGATGACCTTATGCTCCACTTATCAATTAATAGAGCAAGCATCAGTGGGTGCTAATATACCCAGGAAAAGTTTAGAAGTCTCACCTCTAAATGATCATACAAGCGACAGGAGGATGGTTAACTGAAAAAATGATCCTGCTGGATGATTAGAAATCAGAGCTGATATTATATACTCTGCAAAACAAAGAGTAGTGTAGTCCAACGATTAATGGCCTCACTCTATACAGACAGACCCTAGAATTTATTAGGGCAACATATTACTACCCACCTTCAACCTAATGATGGAAGGTGAAAGTAGACTCTTCCGATCAAGACTGATTAATTTGAGTGCATCACTCTATCTAGCTCCCATAGTGTACATAGTTACTGGCCAGATCAACGGCTCTACAGAACCAAAAAGAAGAAAGGACTGAATAGCATATGAGTTCCTAATAGATAGTCCAACAATCGTTTAACACCACAGAATTCCGTTGATTCCAATTCCACAAGTTATGCCCACCCCGAATTTTGATGCCTAACCAAACGAGTATCAAACACGGAAAATTACATAAATACAGACAGTAGAACCAGTATATAAGCAAAAATCAATAAGAGCCACTTCATAAACACTATAGTTGGATAAAAAAAATATATAAAAATTTGCACCATTTTGCTGCTTCTGCCATCAACAAATAGATAATACTCCGTCCATTGTCACTGAAATGGTTTGCACAGGTATAAAAATGGAGTTCAGTGATTGTGAAAGCACTGTTAAAATATATGACGCATTACTTATAAATCAATTTAAATGTGTTACAAAAATGTTCTTTTATGTAAACGCATAACCAATAGTGTGAAATCACTTTGCTCCATGGCTTCTAAGGGGAAATGCTTATGTTTTTAGGGAAAACATTATCCAGTTTTTATCACACATGTATCAAAAATGGAGAGGTGGGTTTGTAAAATGTCCCACACAACAGTGCAATGTTTCAATGTTTTATATACTTTTCATAGGAGGACAGTAAACTGCATTTAAACAAGTCATTCATCAATTAAGAAGCTCATCCTATTTTAATTCATAAATCACAGAAATCCTATGTAAAAAATAATTTGAAGAGAATGTTGTAATCCAAAATCTAAAAACACTTAAATTCCAAAACTGGATGAAGGCGAGGGATCTATGATTTGAACCTGCGATTGAGATCACCTTAACGTTAGTTTATACGCCCATCTAACAAACCTTCAGCTGGCTCCAGGACCGCCCATACCACCTCTCTATCAGGAAACCTGGTAATATTTTTGGGCTTCCACATGTCAATTAAGTGAGGTAAAGGATCACGTGTCATCTTTCCCTACTATGTAAAATTCCCCCACTACTTAAAAATAACCAGCAAGTGACGTTAACTCAAGATCTTGCTGCATCCTGCTTAGACTACTAAAACATCATTTAGACTGGGCTTCTCAGATTGCCAATTGTCAGGCTACATAGAGTCAAACTCACAAAAGGTGAAAGGAGGAATGCTTGCAAATACTTTAAACCAATGTCAATAGCTCGATCAATCAGTTTTCCCCAGTGTGCTTCTCCATACTGAGGTCCGCCTATTGCAAATCAGTACTGACCCAGTTCCTCTTGGTGACAGCTTATCCCTAACCCCCTGGCAAAGCCCCCTCCATCAGGGTACAAAAGTCATCCCCGACCAATCTCGGACTAATAAGGCCTCATCAGTGAGGTTTTACTTGGATCATGTTGACCAATAACCCAGTGACTCAAGTTCAGGAATATCCTTATTCTCTTAGAGCGTTGTATCAAACACTCAACGGGGAGGAATACTTGCAAACAGTCTAAGCCATTGGCAATTGTTTTGGGTAGGATTAGAATCTGTCAGAATTCTCCCACTGTTCCACTCTAGACTGAGACCCAGCAAATTGAACCAGCACTGACCCTGCTCCTCTTGGGAACAGTTCATCCCAAACTGCCACACCAGGTCCACTTAAAAAGAAAATACAAGCAACCTTAGACTGGTTGGACCTTATAAGACCTGGTCAGTGATGTATGGCTTGGATCGTGTAACACATTGAGCAAAGGACCCACATATGGGCAGACCCCATGTCACTTAGTGCATTACATCGAACACACGCTTGCTATTGATAACGTTGCTCAAGAGTTGGCCTCAGCCCTTCCCAGGAATCAGAACCCAATCATATGTTGAAAAGGGAACTATTGAGACAATCTAAAAGGACTGTGCAAACTCTCAGCAGTCTTTGATCGGAGAACATGAGAACTTGTCTCCACTCTATTAGATTAAAAATTTTCCTCTCCTGCTTTACTCTAGATGAAACTAGATAGTCCTTGTTTCCTCTTCTCAGGTAACTGAAAGAACATTTTAAATTTCTTTAACAAGATATAAAGAAATAAACATAACCACAACCACCCACCAATTCTCTCCCCATTGCTTCAGATGGCATCATTACCATCCTCAATGATGACATTGCCTAAGACATGCCAATTGCCTCATTTATAATATTACTAGTGACATCACTTATGACATTTCCAAAGCCATGAGTAATCATGTCAAACCGCTCCGTCTTCCTTGTTTATGTCTACAGTGACACACCCAAATATTCATTCTGATGGTTACTTCTAACTGCAGACAGCTCACCACGAGAACGCCCCCATGACACCAGACTAGATCCAAAGATTTTTCTCAGCATTGCTTTCGCACACCATCAGGTAGCATTGTGTGGTTTCCTGTTGACTCACACCCACCCACAAGTGACACCAAAGCCACTGATAAGCACCCCCCCTGTGTACTGACCTCAGTTAATTTCTTTCCACAGCTTTGTATGGTGACCCAGGGCTAACTTTTTCTTCACATTTGTTACAATGTGTAGAGAAATGTCACCTCCTAAAACAACAAACTTTAAACTCTGTAGGGACTATCTCAAACAGCTGAATTTGATGGCTCCAAATTGAGCGGGGACTGTGCCCTGATGAATTTGAAGGTGATCTCGGACCACAAAGCCAAGCTATACATTGCTGAATGCAGTTGGAAATCATAAAAGACTTCTCCAGCTCAAAGTCATGGAATCTGACACATTTAATTTCTCTGGGCAGGTCCCACAAAAGAAAATTGTTACATCTCAAGTCTTTGGGTAAGTCCAAATCAAAGAAAAAACTAAGCGGTCCATGTCCCAGCCTCACCATTTTCCTTCTGAGAAGTTGAGAGGATGTCAAGGTGTCTTGATTCTGGTCCTCCTCTGAGGTGCAGGTTTCTCAACTGATGCACCCGAAATGTCCTGGTCTGTCAATGACATGGATGTATTTAAGGATACCATGACTCACATCTTCAGGCCCACAGATCTGCAGAGGTCACTATTTGGGTTACCTCCAGCCAGTCCGTCCTTACCATTGGCTATGTCTCCTGGAAACCCTTTAGGTTCAGCTCTGATTCTGAAACCCATTCCACATCCAGCACCCCAATCCACTCTGGTTCCTGCTGCACCAATGCTACACAGCTGCCGCCAAAGAAGGATGTTCAACTCATCGTTCTGTCTAACTCTGAATCAAATCTGTCCCAACCTAAAACAAAGCTGCACGCAAGTTCACTTGCTACGTGCCCAGTGGGCATTCCTTCCAACACAGATAAGGCTTTCCCTGTGCCTAGAGCTCGCCCTTCAGTACTACATCTCTTTGGGTTGGACTCCAATCACAGCCAACCTGCATTTGGTGATGATGGTGATGATGGTGTTGACGGTGAAGTTGGGGATGATTTTTCCTCCACACTATAATGATGACAACTTCTCATGGCCAGTGGGCTAGATATGTTCTCTGACACAGGGCTGGTGTCTCCCCGATCCTTCTATAGCCCTATGAGTCTTGGATCTGCAACTACCTTCAATTGAAGTAAAGACTAAAGTGGTCACAGAGATCCTACACCCTGGACAATCTTTCTGAGAAACTTTGTTACCAGCCAGCCTCGTCCTTTGGACACATGTGGACTTCATTCCCCAAGCAGCAGTGTGCCAGGAGCCGTGTTGACAGAGTGGTGTGAAAAGGGGATGTGGCCTCGGACCACTCTCAGCAATCCAGGTGTGTGGCACTTACTGTAGGTACCTGGTGGGCTAGTTGGCACCCAGGGACCCTCAGGAATGAAGGGGACTTACAACCCCAACTTTGTGCGCGCCAGAAGGTGCGTTTGCAGAGTGGTGGGGAAAAGAGGCGTGGCCTTTGTCCACCTCTCAGCAGTCCCACTGTGTGGGACTTACTAGAGGTAAGAGGTAGGCTTGTTGGCCCCTAAAGGACTCCCAGCAGCGAAGGGGACTTCAATCCCATCCGAGAGAGTGCCAGGGAGCGCGTTTACAGAGTGGTGGGCAAAGGGTGCATGGCCTGCTATGAGATCCTACCAGTCCTGCTGTGTGCGACTTACTGGAGGTAAAAGGAGGGGTAGTTGGCCCCCAAGGTTGTCCATGGGGGCCAACTACCCCTCTTGTTACCTGCAGTAAGTCCCACAAAGTGGGATTGCTAAGATGTCTAAGTAGGACATGCCCCCCCTTTCTCCACCACTCTGCAAACACGCCTCCTGACAGACTACGGGATGGGGGATGAAGTCCAATTTACTCCTGAGGGACTTTGGGGGCCAAGAATCCCTCTTAGTACATCCTCTAAGACCTATGCGGCGGAAATCCTGAGCGCTGGTCGGAGGCCCAGCACCCTTTCTCCACCACTCTGCTAACATGACTACTACTTAAAGAAGCATCTTTCTGCACCTCTGACTTACAGGTTGTTTTTATGCCCCTGACCTACTATGTACTAGGGCCTTACAGAGGAGGTCCTGCCAATCACAGGGGTACCCCAACGCATAGTGTTCCCTAGTGTATGTAGGTGTTTTCACTGTATTCTAAGTGTCTTTCAGCATAGCACTGGCTCTAGGTCTGGTTAGTTGAATCAGTTACCACCAGTGCCCGTCAGCAAAAAGTTGGGGGCACAGGATGACTTTGAAACAGGCCTCTTTCTGCTCCTCTGTTGGTTCTTTGTGCACATCTCTTGCTTCTTTCTGCACCTTTCTTCGTCTTCCTGGACTTCTGTTGCCTCTTTCGGCATTTCTCTTGCTTCTTTTGCGGCAGCTAATCACCTGTGCGGCGATTAAAGAAATAATCCATCAGGACTACGTGGCCCAGCAATCCCTGCTCTGTTCTATCGGAACTGCCCATGAAGGGCGGGCTTACCTGCATTAAAGGAGGAGTCCTGAAGGCACAGAACTTTCACCCACGTCCACGCCTCTGAAGAAGAGGATTTTACCTCGAAACGCGTCAGGCGGGAAGGACGCCGTTGAACTGCCTACGCTTTTGGTGACACCTTTCCCCTTATACCATTAAAAGTCTTTGTACTACAAACAGCGTTGGAGTGCTTCCCACCACAAGGGCAACCTTTGAGCAAGCATATTAACATAGTAGTACATTAAAAAAAATAGAAAAGTAATATCATTTAAAATAAATATTTGTCTTAATTATATTACTCTATATATGTATATATATATGTATATATATACAAATATAAATATATATAACTTTAACAATAAACATAAACAATTCAATAAGAAAATATATATTAAGAATTGTAAATGCTATATACATTTTAAAAAACGAAACCATAAAAACGAATAATATAAAAAAAACAATTAATGTTATAAAATCTATTTTACCAATATTACGAAAACTATTGGGGTCTAAGAATATTAAATATACATTTCCCTCTCTAGTTTGTGCAATGTGTTACAATTTGGAGGGGTTAGGTTTACTATTCCTACTCCAGTTATTCCAATAGTAGGGAAAGTGTTGGACTTCAGAGAAGTTAGGTTTACTCTTTCTTCTCCAGTCAGTGCAACAGTAGGAAAAGCGTTGCACTTAGGAGGGGTTACACTTACTATTTCCACTCCAGTCTACGCAACAGTAGGGAAAGCATTGGACTTCGGAGGGGTGAAATCTACTATTCCCACTCCAGTCTAAACAACAGTATTCCCACTCCAAACAGTGTAACAGTATAGAAAGTGTTACATTTTGGAGTGGTAAAATGTACTATTTCCACTCAGAACAGCGCAACAGTAGGATAAGTGTTATACTGTGGAGGGATTCAATTTACCTTTCCCATTCAGTCTGTGCAACAGCAGGGAAAGTGTTGGTCTTCGGATGGGTGAAATTTATTATTCCCACTCCAAACAGTGCAACAGTAGGGAAAGTTATGGACTTCAGAGGGTTTAAATTTACTATTCCCACCCCAAGCAACAGAGCAGTAGACAAGTGTTGGACTTTGGAGGGGTTACATTTATTATTCTCACTCCAAAACGGGCAACAATAGGAAAACCACTGGATTTCGAAAGGGTCAAGCTTAAGTTTCCAACTCCAACAGTAAAGACAGTGTTGGATTTTGGAGGGGTACAATCTACTATTCCCACTCCAGTCTGTGCAACAGTAGCAAAAGCATTGGATTTTGGAGGGTTGAAATTTTCAAATCCCACTCCAAATAGTGCAACTTTAGGGAAATTGTTGAACTGCGAAGAGGTTAATTTTATTTTTCCTACTACAGTCTAAACTTGAGTAGGGAAAGTACTTCACGTGAAACACATTTTATATATATGTAACCCCCTGAATGTAAAAACAATATTAAACGCTTAATATAAAAATTAATAATTATCATGGAATGTATGTATATATATATATATATATCTCCCAACTTTGCCCTGCAAATGAGTCCGCACTCACAACTCACAGGTAGGTTGCACAACAACATTTATTTTCGTGGATGAAGCAAGCATATATATATCGCACAAAGTTTGCCCTTCATTAAAAGCGCACTCTCAAGGCAGGTTGGCTTACGCGTTTCGAGCCTCATCGCTCTTGATCACAGGCATGTATGCAGAGTTCTGGCAACACGTCAGGACTTAACTCTCATCTGCATGCTAATGAAATAATTGCCCTCCGGTGGGCCTCTCCAGTGTGTCATTCTCCCAAAGCATGCTGGAGTTCGTAGTCCATTATGAAACATTTTTCCCTCCAGTGGGTTGTGTGCCAAAACCATTGCAGTGTTTTAGTTATTTAAAAGCCCTCCAGTGGGGCTCTCAATGACAAATGTGGAGGGCAATTATTTCATTAGCATGCAGACGAGAGTTAAGTCCTGACGTGTTGCCAGAACTCTGCATACATGCCTGTGATCAAGAGCGATGAGGCTCGAAACGCGTAAGGCGAGGAAAATCTACCTTAAATGCTGAATGCTGTTTGCTGTAAATAAAAGACTCTGTAGAGCCAACCTGCCTTGAGAGTGCGCTTTTAATGAAGGGCAAACTTTGTGCAATGTTTAACGGCAGCCCAGCCGTGAAAGCCAGCACCACCACTAGAGATTTCTTCAGAGCTTCATTACGGTACGGCAGAATCATCTACCTTGAGAGTGCGCTTTTAAAGAAGGGCAAACTTTGTTTGATATATATATATATATATATATATATATATATATATATATATATATATATATATAGATATATAGATATATAGATAGATATATATAAAAATAAAAATATAGCAACCAGTCTCTCTCCAACTCAAAAAAAAGATTGTGACACAGCTGCGGGAGAACAATAGATCGGCTTCATTTCAGCCTTCAAATGGCCTCTTCAGTGCCCGTTTCAGATGTGTGCTACATATATATATATAGATTTATATATTATCTACTGGCGGTCGCCAGTAGATAGTTATAGTTAGGATCGTGTTTCCATAGGAAATCTCAAAATTCTATTTTGAATAACTTTGGCGCCGGTTGACGAATCCTCGCGAAATTTTCAAAACTAATGGGGCGCTCTGTTCAGCTCCTACCCTGAAAGTCTCGGGGTGATTTGTCAAGCGGGGGCCGAGTAAAAAGGGGGGTCCCAAAACGCGTTTTCCCCATAGGACCTTTAGTCAAAGGTACAGCCCGAACGGCTGAACAGAATTAGCTGAAATTTGGCAGAGAGGTAGTCCTCAGGTCAGGGAAGTGCCTTTTGCAGGTCTGGTGTCAATCTGTTCAATATTTCCTGAGAAAATAGCATTTAAAAGCATATAAATATATATAGGCGCGCACCGTGCGCGCACCGTGCGCGCATGGTGCCGTGCGCGAGCGTAAATCTGATTGGTTGTTAGATGTCGTAAACATTCGAATCGGTCGAAATCAAGAAGTGTCGGCCGCCATTTTGTCTGTTGCACTGAAAAGGAAAGGTGGAGAACGTGAAAAGGGGGCAGGGTAGGGAGTTCCTGACCCCCTAGCCTTTGTCAGGGGGTCCCTGAAGGACCCCGAAGGGTGAAAAAAACCTTTTTTTTTTCCCAAAAATTCGCGACGTGCGCGCACCGTGCACGCACGGTACGCGGATGGTAAAAAAAATATTTAAAAAAGTAGAATTAAAAAACAAGTTTAAGTGTTCAGATGTTAGGTGGCTCTGAAAAGAACCGTTGTGTTGATAGAGGAACAGAGGGACAAAATGAAAAAAATTATGGAGGGGTGCAAGTGTGCTGCCGTATCCTCTACTTGATACTGGTTTCACCAATACAGAGTAGAGCACGGCAGGTACTGCACTGTATCTGCACTCTGTGAAAAAGAGGGCGCAGATCCAGAGGTCCAGAAGAAGGTGAAGGTGCCGGCGCAGAAGATGTGCTCGGCTGTACTGCTGGTGCCGGCGCAGAAGATGTGCTCGGCTGAGCTGCTGGAGGGTTGTCTCTTGCAGCTCGAGTACACTCCCGTGCATAATGGACACAATGCAGTTTTTTGAAGTGTCTTATCATAGAATAAATACTGAAAGAGTATTTTTTCTTAGGGTCTCCCCTAGATAAAACAACTCCACAAAGAGTGCAGGTGACCTTAGGAGCATTCACCTTTTTTGGCCCTCTGGAAATGTAAAATACCTCCATATAGAAGAATCCTTCTGTTTCCTCTGTCTTGGTGCAACAGAGGTCTCCTCCTCACTGCTAGAAGATGAGTGCTGCTCTGCCATTGTATCCCAAAAACAGATCAGCTCCTTCTCCCAGGCAATCAGAAGTGAAAGTGAGGGAATGGGTGTGGTGTTGGAAGATTCTGGAAGTGAAACTACTATGAACCCATGAAAAGTGTTGTTTCTTAATCACATGACTTGCCGTGCGCGCTTCGTGTGCGCACGGTGCACGCACGGAGCACGTACGGAGCGCGCGCGCATGCGCGTACGGTGCACGGGCGCATGCGTGTACGGAGCATGCGCGTATAAAGCACGCGTGCATGCGCGAACGGATTACGCGGTCATGCGCGTAGGGAGTACGTGCGTATGAAGCGCGCGTACATAACACGCGCGCATGCGTGTACGTAGCGCGCGGAGCACTTGCGCGCGGAGCATGCACGATGTACGCATGCAGCACTGGATTGCGGTCGCGTGAGTTATAGTTACCTGAACTAACTATAACGGTGGAATTTCATTGGTTTTTTACGAGTGAAATGTCCAGCTAACTATAACATGTGTGAAACCTATGGTTTTTTAAGTGAATATATATATATATATATATATATATATATATATATATATATATATATATATATCACTGAAAAAACCATAGGTTTCAGGGGTGTTATAGTTAGCTGGACTTTTCACTTGTACAAAACCATTGAAATTCCCCCGTTATAGTTAGTTCAGCTAACTATAACTCGCGCGCCCGCAATGCACTGCTGATGACGTCACATATTACATCACTCATGACATGGTCAGTGACATCACTCATGACATCACTGATGACATCTCAAATGACATCACTGATGACATCACTGATGACATCATCCAGTGAATGTGTGTTTTTCTGAAAATTAAATATGTTTTATATATGTATATCTCAAGGTCGATGGAAGAATAAATGGGTATATAAGTGTCTAAATGGATGATTTGTTTTTGAAAAATTGATTGTGTAACTGACTGATTAAGTGTATCATAGTGAATACATGGCTTAGTGAGTAATGTTTAAATATGTAAATATCTGTATCAGTCTCTCACTTTGTGTATAAGTGGCTGCATGGGTTGGTGAGTAGCTACATGGGTGTCTATATAGGTTATTAGTTGTTTTTTTGAGTATCATTCTGAGTGTCTGCATGGTTCGGTGGGGGGTATTACGTAGTGCATAGGTGCATGAATGAGTGACTCACTGTTTGTATGGGTTGAACACAGCATGTGTGCAGGACTGTATGGGTGGATGAGTGTGTGTATGGGTGTGTTAGTGAGTGAATGACTGTCTCAATAGTGTCTTTATGAGTAACTACATATGTTTTAAACTAGTATATGTGACTATTGGTGTATATATGTGAGTATATGTGAGAGTGAGAGATTGAAAGAGTTCCTGTATGAATAAGTATGTGTTTCTATAAGTGATTGTTTAAAAGACTAAGTATGTGTAAGTTTCCGTAGAAGTAAGTATGGTGGTGTGTGTATAACTGTATATGCAAGTAAATGTATGTTTGATTCTTTATTAGCATGAGTGACTATGTGTGTGAGTAACTCTATGGATGAGTGGCATTGTGTAACAGGATGTATAGGTGTATGAGTACATATGATGAGTGAGTACATGTATGAGTGACTGTATAGGACTGTTGGTGAATGAGTGGATGTGTATGTGGATCTTAGAATTACTGAAGAGGTTGTTGTAACTGGTATTGGTATGTCCATTGTTTTGAAAATTTTAGTCTCTATTTTTGAATGTGTGTATCAAAGGTTATCATTAGGGTGAGAGGAGGTCTGCCACTCTATCACAAGGATGATGTCATCAGTGATGTCATCAGTGATGTCATTTGAGATGTCATCAGTGATGTCATGAGTGATGTCACTGACCATGTCATGAGTGATGTAATATGTGACGTCATCAGCAGTGCATTGCGGGCGCGCGAGTTATAGTTAGCTGAACTAACTATAACGGGGGAATTTCAATGGTTTTGTACAAGTGAAAAGTTCAGCTAACTATAACACCCCTGAAACCTATGGTTTTTTCAGTGAATTTCTGAGGTTTTTTAAATGCTAATTCCTAACTATAACGTGCCTGAAACCTATGGTTTTTTCTGTGAATTTCAAAGGTTTTTTAAATGCTAATTTCTAACTATGCCTACAGAGATAGGACATGTGAAGAAAGAAGAAAAAATGCACAGAAAGAAACAAAAGAAGTGCAGAAAGAAGCAACAGAAGTCCTCAAATACGAAGATAAGTGCAGGAAGAAGGATAACGTGCAGAAAGAACAAAAAGAAGAGCAGAAAGAAGCCTTGTTGCAAAATCATCCTGTACCCTCAACTTTTTCAGATGGATACTGGTGGTAACTGAGTCTGACTAACCAGTCCTAGAGCCAGTGCTATGTTAAAAGACACTTAGAATACAGTGAAAACACCTACATACACTAGGGAACATTATGCGTTGGGGTCCCCCTGTGATTAGCATGACCTCCTCTGTAAGCCCCTAGTATATAATAGGGCATGGGGATTAAAACTACCTCTTAAAACAGGCCACAGGGCGTTTTTGCACACGTTAACTCAGGCCCCGTCCCCTCCATTCACCACTGTGTAAACACGCCCTGTGTCCATTTTTAGTTGGGAGATTAAGTTCATTTGAATCCTGAGGGTCCCTAGGGTCCAACTAGCCAACTAGGTACCTCCAGTAAGTGCCACAGAGCTGCGTTGCAGAGAGGTGTAAAAAGTGGCACGGCCTGGACCACCTCTCTGCAATGCAGCTCAGTGGCGCTTACTGGAAGCACTTGGTGGGCTAGTTAGCCCCCAGGGGCCCTCAGTATTGAAGGGAAATTATATCCCCAATTTAAAACGTGCCATAGTGCGTGTTTGCACACGTCACCTCAGGCCCCGTCCCCTCCCTTCACCACTGTGTAAACGCGCCCTGTGGCTGTTCTAAGTTGAGAGATTAAGTCCCCTTGAATCCTAAGGGTCCCTAGGGTCAAACTAGACCACTAGGTACCTCCAGTAAGCGCCACAGAGCTGCGTTGCAGAGAGGTGTAAAAAGGGGCTTGGCCTCAGAACACCTGGCTGCAGCGCAGCTCCCTGGCGCATACTGGAGATGCCTGTTGGGGGCGCGTTTGGAGAGTGCTGCACGGAGGGGGCATGGCCTCCGGCACGATGCCAGTCTTTTATTTATTTTAGTTTTTTAAGAAGGGGGGCTGTTTGGTTCCCCTTCTTATTCTAATTTATTGGCCCTGATGACCCCATCCCCCAGGGCCAGTCTCCTAATTATATTTTTTTGACCCCAATCCCCAGGGCCGGCCACTGTTTTTTATTATTTTAAAAAAATATATATTCATAGACACACCTAGGACATGCTGGACAAACCGTACGTACCTATCACCATGACGATTTGCGTGATATTCATTAAAAGGCGACTATGCATGCAATGAATCCACGTGGAATGTATTTACACCACTAGTGAAGCTCTGACATGTCTGATGCCCTACTGTGCCTAATCCTGGTAGACACCCTTGTCGTTTATTTATACAAACATGGGTAGCTATTGACGGGCACATTTAATACACATGCACACCAAGCCATTCAAAGGGGATTCGACAAAAATTCGACCAAAACTATGCAAGAAACCCCCCTCACGGTTAATAAAACACACATCCACTGCCGGATGTGTAATACTTTTTATTTTACTCTCTGGAAAGGGGACGAACATCACTTGAGAGTCACAGCGTGCTCCTGACAGAGCCCAATGCTGTGTTACACCCACCATTGCCTGCCGAGTGCCACACACCTCTGTGTTGTATTCCACTAGCTAGTGCATATGCTATGACACTCTCTAGCCCATGTGCACTGTAACACCACCCCGTGAATATGTCATGCCACACTTGTCTTCGCACGGGTTATATTGCCCCATCTAACGTGCCTTTCTCGATGCCTATGTTATAACGCACAGTGCTATGCCATACATATTACAATCTGGGATCCATATTTGTCACAGTGCATATGCAACGTTACACTCCCCAGCACATATTTTATATTACAACTTTAGAGACTAGTTAGGTTACACAACACTGCCCTGTGCATATTACACTCCAAGGCGCATATCGCATAGCACGCGCTAGTGCCTGTGCTATCTCGCGCTCTCCAATGAATCTGTCATTGCGCACAATGTATTGCATATTATATTTCACGCCCGGTTCATCTTATATCACACTTTTTGGTGCATAGTTTATACCATACACTATATCTAGTTTTCATTTTCAATCGTGCTCTCAGGACTATGTTCTATATAACACTGTGTTCACCTACCCTTTTCACGGGTATTACATTTTGCGATAGGGGGTGGAGGGTCAGGGGGTGTTTCTGCCAAGTGAGCCCGGAGTCACAGTCACAAACGTCCACTTCTTCCTGAATAAAAGTGAGATTATGCTGCATACTTGTTCATATTTTAAGTAGTTCGCACAGACACAATGTTTTAAAAACAATAAAGTTCCTAATACCCGCCTTCTCTGAACAGTTAGCTTGCTGCCCCATCCCCTTCCTCCCTATCCTCTGTTGTGTGAATCCATGGACTAGCCTCCTCCCTCCTGCCATGCATGGTCTGATGTGCTGCCACTGCCCTCAATTTAGTATGATGTACCAGTCCACTCCTCCTGCCCTCCATTGCCCAATTCTATGCCCCATCATTGACCTCCTGCTTAAACTCTGTGCTTAGCTTGCTGCCCCTATTCTCCTTCCCCCTGCCCTCCGATGTCTTTGTGCATGCCCCTGCTCCATCCTTTTTGCCCACCATGTCCCATGGACCTGCCACTCCTATCTACTCTGAGTGTTCTGTTGAGCTGCCACTCCCCTCCCACCTGCCTAGCATTGTCAGATGACTGTAACCTGTCCCTGCCACCTCCACCCTGCCTGTCCACATGCCATGCCCCTATCCTCTTCCTCCTGTCCTACATGGTCCATTGTACTGCCACACCCTTCTGCCCTCCCTGGTCTGTTGTGCTGCAACTGCTCCTCCTGCCTGCCCCATGTGGTCTGTTGTGAGGTCCCTTCCCCTGAACTTTCTTGTCTGTGCACAGGTCCTGACCCTCCCTTCTATCCTCCATCGTCCTTTGTGCATGCCCCTCCACCCTCCTTCTTGCCCATCATAGCCATTGTGCTGCCACTAACCCTCCCACTTGCCATGCATGGTCTTCTGTGCTGCCATGGCCCCTCCCACCTTCCCTGTGTGGTCAGTTAGCTGCCCCTGACCCCCTCCCACCTTCCCTCCATGGTCTGGGTGTATGCCATCACAGTCTCACTGTTGCTCTTCATGGTGTGTCTTGCTTCTAGTGCCCATCCTGCCTGACCTCCATGGCTATCTTGCTGCTCCTGCCCTGCCCCCTTGCCCCCAGCCCTACTCCCTCCCTCCTGGCTTGTCTGTTCCATTGTAATGCCCCTGATCCGTCCCTCCTGCCCTTTATGGTCTGTTATGCTGCAGCTTTCTCTCCTGTCTGTCCATTATGGTCAGCTAGCTACCATTGCCTCTTGCCCCTCTGTTCTCTGTTGTCCATGTACATGGTCCTGTCCCCTCCCTCTTGCTTTCTATGGATTGTTGTGCTGCACTCCCGTCCTGCATGCCCTGTGTGGCGTATTGTGCTGCTGCAAACCCTGATGCCTGCCCTGCAGGGTCAGTTTGGTGCACCTCTCCATGTCCCTCCTGTCCTCTGTTATCCAAGTCCATGTCCCTATCCCATTTCCTTCCATGATCCAATGTACCATACTTGCGAACATTTTGAACTTGGTAAGAGGGAGATTTTGAAAAAAAACTGGGGTATTGATTTTCCCCTTTGAGTTACATTGAAAAAGAGGATATTGTAGACAGGAGACAGATCAAATAAAGCCCATTTGAGCTTAAAAACATTGGACGTTTCCTGGCTGAATCGGGTCTGTTGGCATGTATGGTTGTACTACCATTGCCTCTTCCTTCTGCCCACAATGGTCTATTACATTGCCACAGCCTTGAAGGAGGGTAGATTTTGTATCACAGGGGGCCCCTGGCCCGTTCTGTCCACACCTGAAGTATGAGACCCTTGTCCTTGCCCTGCCAGCTGCATTTGTAGGCCGTATTAAATTGACCAGCGGGTCCTGTGTTGCTATATAATTATCCTGAGACATCCTTACCACTCAGCCAGCATAAAACCCCTGTGTAGGCCCTTCTGTTCAATATGTAGGCCTCTTTGTTAAATTGACCATAGCTCTGCAATTTTAGTGTATAGCAGTCTGAAGGCAGGTCTGCGAGGCCTTCTGATCCAAACTAGTAGCCCCCACCCTACCCGAGTGCTCCGTGCTCGGTATCAAAGTTCAACATCCCCCTGAAGCTGTCGACATACAGTAGGCTGCATCCTGGACTGGTACTTGCTTCCTGGGCAGGTTTCCCGCTTTTAAGGAAGTGGCAACCGCAGAGCGTCAAGTTAGGAGAACTGAGGAGATTTTATACATGAATATATTGAATTCCCGTACAATACCCATTATTTTCTGCTTGCTCTATGGAACTTACGATAAGCGATTGGCCTGAGAGACTGACCTTTTCACCCAGTCCATTGTCAGCATTAAGTGGGTAAATGACGAAATGTCTGGTAAAATCTGCAGACGAAGCTTTTGGGTAGCATACGTAGGTAGATGTAGCGTGCAAAGGAGCCCACAAAATGATATAAAAAGGGAGCACCCACAGATATCGACGGACTACCTCGCCGTCTGTATGTAGGTTAACAGGCAGTGCAGGTTTTCCCCAAGAGCTGGGAGCTCTTGTCTTCCTTTGCTTAAAATGTCTTGCTCTGCTTTGCTTGAAGTATCTTATTCTGTTTTACCTATATGAAATGTCATGTTATGTTTAACCATTGTTCTCTTTACTTTTGCATTTAAAAGATTTTGTATTGTAATTGCAGGAATGCTTGCTCTAAGAGTAAACGTGAGTGTTCCTAGGTAACATTTTCCTTGGTGTAACTTGTTTCTCATGATGCATTTATAGATGTGTTTTCTCTCTCTCTCTGTCAGTACATTAATTGAGATACAGAGAATATTATGACAGCTGTATGATTATCTGGATTCTGTATTTTGTACTTTATGTCTCTATTCTGCGGTTTCCTTGAAGTTGCATCTTCTCATTAAACTGCCATTGTATTCTGCCTCCAATTCCATGTCTCAGATGTCTGTTTTCTTCATTTTTGGAGCAAGCGTTCCTAGGCACCCCGGCTCAAATTAAGGTGCCCCTTTTGTCCCTGACTCACTCTCCTGCTCAGTTCTGTGGTGGCTCCCGGGGATCTGGGGACCGCCCCTAGCTTCCTTGACCCGTAATAGATATTCCCTCCAACAGCCTCTCTTGCAAGTCCTGTATTGTTGGTTTGTTGCCCCTGCCCCCCTTTCCACTGCCCTCCATAGTCTGTTGTGCTTCCACGGCCCTTCCTGCCTGCTCAGTGTGGTTAAATTGTTGCCTTTGCACCCTCCTACCTGCCTTCAATTTTCAGAGTCCGTGCCCCTGGCCTCTGCCTCTCAACAGTATCCTAATGAACAACTAGATTGCTAACATTCTATATTTATTACAAAAGTGTGGAACGCCTGACATCATCTTGATGTAATCAAAACTGTAATACCTAGAGCATTTCCTTTAGAAATTACATATATGAGAGGGTCTTATTGGCATCAAAATTATGGTTAGTGCTCTAAAAGACTAAAATAAGGACATATTTTTTGAGTTTTCAAATAGCGACAAAGCACTTTTAAATTATTTGTTATCTTTATGTTTTTTTATCCAGTTGACCACTTGATTAAATGTTGCACTTAGGGGAGAGGATGTGGTGTTACTTCCAGAACTGCAGACTTTGCAACTGGGGAACCAGGTTGAAGTTTCTGCTTCAGCTCGACATTCTGTGATTCTGGTCAAATCACTTAGTCTCCCCATGTCTACAACCAAAATGAATTTGTTCTTGTGTGATGTAACCAATGCTCATGTAAAGCACTCCAATACCTGACAAGTCTGCACTATATAACACTGCAAAAACACAAAATAATAAGTGTTTTGCACACTTCTGTCATTGGGCTATATTTGGGCTACATCTGGGTGATTTTGGGCTACATTTGGGCTCTTTTGTCTCCGGTGGCCATCTTGGGAGATTTATTTGTTATGAAGTTTCCTAATTTCATCATGTACTGCAGTCTTCTCAGTAGGAAATGCTTTCAGTTTTTTACTTTGATTCCATCATGAAGGTATTCAGATATGTCACACATTTGCCATAAATTCTGAATGTTAGCACTCTAGTTGCTCATTAGATCACTGTAGTAAAACTACTGCACCATGGAAGTCTGCTCCTGGTATTAAAAGTGCATGTTTCAGTCTGCATGTCAGAATTTTTTAATGAAATAGAAGAGGATTTGAGAAGTCACTCAAAATGTGCCCTCATTTTCTTTCTTCAGCATTAATCATAATTTCTATGGCAAAATGAACCTCCTCATTGTGTTCCTTTTTAAATTAAATGTTTTAAGTGTTACCAGTTTATTCCAATCAAGATGGCTTCAGGTGTGCCATACTTTTGTCATAATGAAGACAGTAAGCGCTCTAGTTGTTTTTAAGAACATTCTGGGACATTCTGTCATTGGGCTATACTTGGGCTACATCTGGGTGATATTTGGGCTACATTTGGGCTCTTTTGTCTCTGGTGGCCATCTTGGGAGACTTATTTGTTATGAAGTTTCCTAATTTCCTCATTTACTGCAGTCTCCTCAGTAGGAAATACTTTCAGTTTTTTACTTTGATTCCATCAAGAAGGCATTCAGATGTGTCACACATTTGCCATAAATTCAGAATGTTAGCACTCTTTTTGCTCATTAGATCACTGTAGTAAAGCTACTGCTCACCAGGGAAAACTGCTGCTGGTATTGAAAGTGCATGTTTCAGTCTGCATGTCAGAATTTTTTAATGAAATAGAAGAGGATTTGAGAAGTCACTCAAAATGTGCCCTACTTTTTCTTTCTGCAGCACTAATCATACTTTTTATGGAAAAATGAACCCCCTCATGTTGTTCCTTTTTAAATTAAATGTTTTAAGAGTTACCACTTTAATCCAAGCAAGATGGCTTCAGGTGTGCCATACGTTTATCATAAGTAGGACTGTTAGCGCTCTAGTAGTTCTTTGGAACACTCTGGGAAGCTGCAGTAGAACACAAAGGAATCAACTGACAGTCTCTGCCCTTGTTGGATGTACATGTTTTACTGAGAATGTCAGACTTCATTCTCACATGACTGAGAAAGATAATGTGAATTTACAGAAAATAAGCTCTCAGTTTAGCCTATAGATCACCTTCCAAACCTCTGTGGTAAAAGCATGAGAAAATATTTTTCTCTCAATCATGATATCCCAGCAGAAGGCTTTTTCACATGGTGAAATCACCTTAGAACATACCACAATTCCTAAAATGAGTATGGTACCATCAACAAATGATTTTTAATGTAACTAAAGTTTTAAAACCTTCTATTAACTGCAATGCTTTTTAATGAGGTGCTATCATGTAAATTGGTCCCAAGATGGCTGCCAACACTTCTTGGATGAAGTGCTGACAGCCAATCAGATCTCAGGATGAGATGTGTGGTTAGGCTCCGCCCACATATATATATGCTTTTAAATGCTATTTTCTCAGGAAATACTGAACAGATTTACACCAGACCTGCAAAAGGCACTTCCTTGACCTTATGGCTACCTCTCTGCCAAATTTCAAGAAATTCTGTTCAGCCGTTCGGGCTGTAGCTGTGTCTAAAGGTCCTATGGAAAAATGCATGGGGAAAACGCGTTTTGGGACCCCCCTTTTTTCTCGGCCCCTGCTTGACGAATCCCCCCGAGACTTTCAGGGTAGGAGCGGAGCGGAGCGCCCCACCTATTTTGAAAATTTCGCGAGGATTCGTCGACCGGCGCCAAAGTTATTCCAAATAGAATGTTGCGGATTTCCTATGGAAACAGGGTCCTAACTATAACTACCTACTGGCGACCGCCAGTAGGTAATATATATATATATATATATATATATATATATATATATATATATTACCTACTGGCGGTCGCCAGTAGGTAGTTATAGTTAGGACCCTGTTTCCATAGGAAATCCGCAACATTCTATTTGGAATAACTTTGGCGCCGGTCGACGAATCCTCGCGAAATTTTCAAAACTAATGGGGCGCTATGCTCCGCTCCTACCCTGAAAGTCTCGGTGGGATTCGTCAAGCGGGGGCTGAGAAAAAAGGGGGGTCCCAAAACGCGTTTTCCCCATGCATTTTTCCATAGGACCTTTAGACACAGCTACATCCCGAACGGCTGAACAGAATTACTTGTAATTTGGCAGAGAGGTAGTCCTCAGGTCAAGGAAGTGCCTTTTGTAGGTCTGGTGTAAATCTGTTCAGTAGTTCCTGAGAAAATAGCATTTAAATCAATATCTATATCTGTAAGCGCGCTCCGAGCGCGCACCGTAAGCTTACCGTACGCGTACGGTGCCGTGCGCGAGCGCGATTCTGATTGGCTGTTAGATCTTAGTAAACATTCGAATCGGTCGAAACCAGGAAGGGTCGGCCGCCATTTTCTCTCTCGCACTCTGAGGGGGGGAGGAAAAACAAAGTTGGATATCATAAAAAGGGGGCAGGCTAGACAGCTCCTAACCACCTAGCCTTGGTTATGGTGTGCCAGAAGGCCATTCAAGGCCAAAAAATTAATTTAAAAAAAAAAAAAAAACGCCGATACGGTAAAAAAAAAAAAAAAGAAATCCATATTTCCCCCCCCCCCCGTGTGCAAAAGGTGCCCGCAGGACACCTTTTGTGCATGGCATATTTTGTTTTACAGAACATTTAATAGAAAACCTTTCACAACGAAGTGCATAATATGTCCTCCGTGTGCGGACGGTGCGCGAAGGGCATCGTGCGTACATGGCCCATCCAGCGTAACGTGGGCACACCGTGCGTGCACGGCACTAACTGCGTTAAGTGGGCGCGCGGTGCGCGAAGCGCACCGCGTGCTCACTGTGCGCGCACGGAACGAACTGCGTGAAGTGGGCGCGCACGGCACGAACGGCGTAAAGTAACTTAGCATTTAAAAAACCGTACAAATTCACTGAAAAAACCATAGGTTTCACACACGTTATAGTTAGGAATTAGCATTTAAAAAACCTTGCAAATTCACTGAAAAAACCATAGGTTTCACACAACTTATAGTTAGCTGTACATTTCACTTGTGAAAAACCAATGAAATTCCACGTTATAGTTAGTGCAGGCAACTATACCTCACGCGACCGCAATCCTCTGCTGATGCTAATACTGTATTTAGACACTTATTTGCCCATGTCTTCTTCCATTAAATTTTAGCTATACATATATTACAAATATTTTTTTTTCATAAAGACACATATGTCATTAGCAGAGGATTGTGGTCGCGTGAGTTATAGTTGCCTGCACTAACTATAACGTGGAATTTCATTGGTTTTTTACGAGTGAAATGTACAGCTAACTATAACTTGTGTGAAACCTATGATTTTTTCAGTGAATTATATATATACAAACTTAGGGAGATTACATGGAACAGCGAATATTGTTTTATTGTGATGGATATATGCTCCCTTTACACCAGCATTAATCATGAAGATGGCCTTAAAGCCACAAAACAATATCTCGAAAGCAGGGATGTAAAATTCAATGAACATAACAAAATGTTATTGACTATGATACGTATATGCCTAAATAACAATTACTTTTTGTTCAACAAAGAAGTTTATCAACAACTACGGGGCGTGGCGATGGGAGCATGCTTCTCCCCCAGCTATGCATGTCTACATGTAGGCTGGTGGGAGGAGCATGTCTTAAAACACATCTTGATAAACTCAGACATATCCAACATAGTAAGATGGTGGCGTTTCATAGATGATGTTTGCATAATATGGCATGGCACCACTGAATCCGCACAAAAATGTGTTGATACTATCAATATCAACAATCTTAACCTGGAATTTACAGCAAATATTAGCAAAGAGAGAGTTGAGTTCCTGGATGTTGAGATATATATTACTAACAATATCATTAATACAACACTCCATAGAAAAACAACTGCTGGGAACTCGATTCTCCATGCTAGCAGCACCCACCCTGGACATTTGATCAAAAGTATTCCCTATGGGGAATTTCTTAGAATTAAAAGAATTTGCACCAATGAACAAGATTTAACTATTTGCTTAAATGAATCAGTAGAGAGATTCTTAGCAAGGGGTTACAAAATGCATGATCTTAAAACTGCCTTAGCCAAAATACAAAGCCCTCCAGACATAACAACAAATATTGACAAAGATGTGATTCCTCTGAGCACTAATGATGAACCAAATAAAAAAGAAAAATCATTAGTCAGATTAATAACCATGTATAGTTGCCATCACAAACGATTCAGAGGCATCATTACGAGAAATTGGCCTATTTTAAAGTCTGACATTTCATTATTATCAGAAATACAGGATTCACCATCTATCACATTTAGAAGAGCACCCTCTATGAGGGATGCACTTGTAAAAACTAGCCCAGAAATACAAAAAGAAAAAACGAACTGGTTAACGAATAAGACAGGTTTTTACAAATGCAGCTCATGTAGGGCTTGTAAATTTGGCATCAACAAAACAGAGTTTTTAGACGCTTTCTCTACAAACACATGTAAAATTAAAGGGCAGTTCACATGTAAAACTGACTATGCGGTGTATGTCCTGGAATGCACTTGTCAATTAAAATATGTGGGCAGTACAAAACTTCAAGTTTTTAACCGCATTCTTCAGCATTTACGGGCTATTGTCAACTCTGATTCCAACTACCCTGTGGCTCGACATTTTAAACTAGTGCATCAAAACAATTTAAATGACCTCAAATATTTTGTCATAGATGCCGTACCTAAATCCATCAGGGGAGGTGACAGAGAGAAACAATTACGCAGATTAGAAAGCCAGTATATAGTACAATTAGATACTAAAATGCCAAACGGTTTAAATACTGGGGAAGACCTGCACAACTTTTTGTAGTTAATCTATGGAGTATTTTTTGTACAACTTTATTTAAGAACTTCGTGAGAGGGCAAGAAATTTGATCTTTGAACTTGGTATCTTAAATTTGCTGCAAATGACCTGATCAAAGAAAAATATAATTCTATTGATAATTATTTTGTGATAATGGTTTTTAGGATTGATGTTTTAATCGTGTAAGAATGATTTTTATATGAGCTACAATCGTCATTTTATTGGATCTTAACTAGTTTTACTTGTTTTTACTGGTTTTTATCTGGTATGTATGAGGTGGGTGGCTTTGTTAATTGCTATTTGCACACGGTTTTTTATCCTTATTCATTTACCATTTTCATGCACTGTACTGTTAAGAAGCTCTAAAAAGAACTAGCGAAACAGAACATGAGATATGATTTTCGCTAAAATAATCAGTTATAAATTTAATCACAGGTATCTTAGTATTAATACTTAACCCCTATGGAGAAACTCTTAATGTGTTATATTTAGATAATTTTTTGGTTTTTTGCACTTGGCACTTTATATCAGAAAAGCAAATACAAAAGAAAATGCAGGCATATAAATACACATGTTCCCCTTCCTGAGCACAGACAAGGATACATATGTTAAATAATGGGCACTTGCCCATTATAACATAACTGTTATTATGTTTATATTTGTTCTGACATGCATATTTATGCTTCTTTTCTGATTCAAACAAATATATATATGTTGAATTAGGGGCACTTGCCCACCAAAACTTTGAAACTTTGAAATTTTAAAACTTTAAAATTTTAAAATTTAAAAACCATTGTGTTTACAATTATATTTATAATTGTCTATATTCACACATCTACTCCTGCAATTGCAAAAAAATTTATTGGATTAGATGTGCACACATAACAGCGACTATGTAACTAGATAACTTGAGTGTTTAGTCTGTTGTCTCTATTTACCCCTGGGAGGGGCCAATGTTCAATTACACCTGTATTTAAACACGTAGGTGATCGGGGCATGTCATGTGATCAAGACCGGGTTTCCCGGTCGAAACGCGTCATGCTGGCTGAAATTATGGAATAAAGCACTGAAATTCAAAAGAATACTTGGCTGTGTGGTGGTCCGTTCCTGCTCTTTCGTTCAACGGATTAATGCTGGATCGTGCTCGATATATATATATATATATATATATATATATATATATATATATATATATGTCCTTGTAGAACGGAGTTCCAACTGTGCTCTCAGGTCTAGGAAAAAGACACCACACCATCCAAGTTGCTTCAAGGGGGTTTATTACTTCATAAACCCAACGTGACGCGTTTCACCCTCACGGGCTTGCTCACACACCGTTATGCTACCGGACCGCCGTATACATACTGAAATTGTATATACATCGACATTGAAAGAGGACTATCACAAGGGTTATTCGGCGCCATGTTGGAACAGTAAATGTTTGAACAAATGTCAATACTTTGTAGGCGCCATTACATAACAGTAACATAAATCGTATATTTGGTCCAAACAAACTCCTAGATTGTTTATAAACAAACATTAATGGACTGTGACAAGACATGTTTTGTAAATTCAACAAAGACATTCTAATACTCAAGAAAACAACTGATCTCGCTCCAATAGAGAAAAGAGTATTTCAGCGCCATTTTGGAACAGTAATTCTTTGAATGGATGACAAAACTTAGTATGCGCTGTGAAACACCAGTAACAGCATACAAATGGACACATTGTGGATGATTGATACAAGTGGAAATCACCTCGTTTGATGATGGAAAAACTGTATCTCGCTCCTAGTGAGCATGGGTATCGTCCATTGCAATACTGTGGTGCCGTAAGGTGAGGCTGGAGGATGTGTAGTACAAAGTCATAAAGCGCTCCCAGTATGCTTAATTCTAGGGAATGGTTGCACGATGTTGAATGAGCACTCGTAAAATCTCAGATGAATTCCAGGAACTAGATTAGCGCGGAATAATGAAATTAATGTACAATTTACGCATATGTTCGCTGTAATTACAACTTACGCTAAATGGGGGCAAGAATGTGTGCGCCCGCTATCTGTGTTGCTCATTACTAGTGCACCTTATTCCCCGTTTGCTACCAAGTGTGTTGGTTGAGACAATTAACTCGGTTATTCTACAGGCCCCAAGTGTGTTAAAGTGTTGACTTTAACCCTGGTGTCTTAGATCTAACTGGTGTTGAATGTCACATCCTGTCATGTCTGCCCTTGTGATTTCCTTGCATTGTTTCTATACAGTCCAGATAATTTATGACATTAACTTTCAATTGATATGTAACATGCTGGTCCAAAGATGCATCCTTAACCCAACTACCAAAAAATTCAAAAAGTGTCTCATAATTAGATTTAAAGTTAAAACAAAGTTGGTCTTATCTGTTCACTGGAGAGCAGCTTGGGAAGAGAAGGGTAGGGATCCTGTGTCGCGGGCCCGAGACATAGTCCCTTCCTTTCTTCCTGTGAAAGAGAAAAACAGGAACATTTGTCATGATTTATAATAGACATAACAAAGACAGGTGAAATACACATTGCATTATTAATTATCTCGTTAGACTTGAATCTCCCTCCTTGGTCCCATCCCAGAGGTGATCGTGCTGTTCATGAATGAGTATAGTGTCCTAAAGACTACTCTCACAAATTAATCCCCATGCAGGTGTATTGCCATCTCCTCGTCCATGTTATGGCCATTCAGAAATTTAGTCCCCATCCCAATTATATGTCGTGATTCTCGTTGTCTTAGTTTAAGAGTACTGTTGCCTCCTCTCTTATTGGGTAGGATTTTTTCTATTGCATAATATGACAGTTTGGTGTAATCTGAAAAATGTTTAGCCTCAAAATGTCGGGCAATGGGATACTGTTGGTCCTTGTTCGTAATTGCCCTCATATGTTCAAGGACCCGCTTCTTAGCCATGTGTGTGGTACTACCTACGTAGCTAAGTTGGCAGGGGCACTCTAGCACGTAGACCACATTGGTGCTACTGCAAGTGAGGAACTGTTTGATGGGAATCATACTGTTTGTACTGCTGTTCCAGAACTCCTTGCGTAAGCGGCTGTTGCCGCAAGCCTTGCAGTGTCCAACCCTTGTGATAGTCCTCTTTCAATGTCGATGTATATACAATTTCAGTATGTATACGGCGGTCCGGTAGCATAACGGTGTGTGAGCAAGCCCGTGAGGGTGAAACGCGTCACGTTGGGTTTATGAAGTAATAAACCCCCTTGAAGCAACTTGGATGGTGTGGTGTCTTTTTCCTAGACCTGAGAGCACAGTTGGAACTCCGTTCTACAAGGACTTAAATTTACCGGGTTACTCCACCGGCGCTGTGCCACCCCTCGGAGGGCTACGTTTTCCGACAGGAGTGCATCTTCAAAGTATATATATATATGTATATATATATTTATATTAAAAAATTTAAAAGGAGAAGCAATTACTCAATATACATAATTACTATTCAACAAAATAAATATTTATCAATTAATAAATATATGTTAGTCATTAATTACCTTCTCACCTTATACCCCTGTCAACCTAGAAGCTGGTACCTAACATATAATAAAATAAATAACCATTCCATAATTTACATTTTTAAAATCAATTAAATGATTCTTTAAATTGTTGGTTAGTTCATATCTAATTAACTTCTCAGACTATATCCCAACAATGAACCCCCAAGCTAAAATATAAGTAAAATTAATAGGTATCCATAATCTACATATTTAAAAATCAATGAATAAATGAATTTACAAAAAATAATTATTAGTTAATTATTTATTACTTAATTAACTTTCCACCCCTTAACCCTAGAAGTATTACATATTTTACATTTTTACAAATTTCAAAATCAATTAGTTAATTAATTGACCATAAATAAGAAATTGTTTAATAATTATTACTTAATTTGCGTCCCCCCTCTAGACGCCTACAAACCTCAAATAATATATAACAAATACAAATCAGTATTACATAATTTACATAAGAAATGTCAATCAAATAGTTAAATAAAAGTAATTAAATAATTAAAAGTTATTTACTACCTAATTAACTTCCCACCCTATCCCCCTATATACCCAACAACCCGCTACAACACTATGAATTACTATAAAAAATGAAATGAAATTTTAATTCACTTAAAATTGCGAGCTATATTTAAAAAAAAATCAATAACCTTTATATAAACAATAGTAACACATAAAATTAATATTTCAACTAAAACAGATTCAAATAATTAAAAAGCAATATTTTTAACCACTATATTATTGAAAACAATATTATAAACATTGATATTATTCAAAAGGAAATTACTTACCTCAATAAATGATGTTCTAGTCAATGATATTTGTGCATCAGAATATTTCATTTCTAGTATGCCTGTCTCTGGAGATTTCTAACTTGAGATTTTGTCCAAACACCGTATTGTAGGGGTAGCAGTATGTTGCATTTGATACCATGATAATGTGCTGCTGATGTTGTTGGTAATTAAGCTCACTATTTCTTTTTGCATTTAATG
This sequence comes from Triturus cristatus, assembly GCF_964204655.1. Classification (NCBI taxonomy): domain Eukaryota; kingdom Metazoa; phylum Chordata; class Amphibia; order Caudata; family Salamandridae; genus Triturus; species Triturus cristatus. The sequence goes on from NC_140593.1 coordinate 943,206,688, forward strand.
ATAACAGGTGCACCAACAGTATTTATCACAGCTTGGACAATCACAAGAATTTACTTTCATAATCACGGGTAAGAATCTGAATTCATTTTACAATTTTTAATGCTTCATAGAAATAATACTTGGTATGCAAAATACATTAAGTACAATGATACTCTTAATCTTAATGGCTAAACATACCAGATCCACCCAAAGCATAATGTTTAAAGAAGATCCATATCCTCAGTAAAACAAATATATATCTATATTTTAATTTCACTTGTTGGATCCCTTTGTTTTGCCGACTATATGGTTTAAGGCCTGCTATGCTGTTTGTTAATATGACATACTTCTGCATCTTCAGCCCTATTGTGTGACAGGTCCAACCTGAATCATACCATTTGACTCACCCTGAATGAGATTTAAATATACACTCTTAATATAGCATTAGATAAGGATGTGCTGACATCTTGCAGAGTTTGAACCACAGTTTGTACTACTAGGTGACTGAAACAGAATATGTTACCGTGGGAAATTGAGTTATTGGTTGAAGGGGTGAAAGCCCCACTCAGGCAACAAATACAATCCTTGTCAGGCTGAACCACAAAAGTCATTAAATTAACCTGTACTAAACCCTCTAATATCTTGCCACAGAATCAGGCAGACTTAATTCAGAGACAATGTGTAAAGTATTTATGAAGCAAACAAGTAGTACTAAAGGGAAAACACAACGCAAGAAAAATTGTAAACGAATCTAGAAACATAGAGTACATTTGAATAAATAAAAGATATCAGAACTACGAAAATCCAATCAGTAGAGTCGGAGATATTTGATTTTAAATGTTTAAGTGAAAATAGCGCCTAACAGCACAAAGAGTCACTCACGGTGATATGATCACCTAGACCAGGGAAAGTCACAAATTCAGAGTCTGACTACAATGGAGTGTGGGTTGGAGGAGCCGGGAAAGTCCGCTGAAGAGTTACCTTCAAAATCTAGTGCGAGGAATTCTGTTCAGATTGGAAGAGGCCTTGAGGAGCAGGCTGAGGGTCATGGATAGATGCCGCATTAGCGCAAAGGGCAGGCTCGACATTGCGGATGATCATTGTAGCAGCATGGAAAGCTTGTTGGGCATTGCGGATGGTCGTTGTGGTAGCTTTTCTTTGGTGGTCATCATGATCCATCATTGCTGTAGCGCAAAGTGTAGGTCTTGTGTTCCTGGTCACTGCAGACAGTCATTGGTGTGAAGAGCCGGTCTCACTGGAACTTCCCATTGGAGGTCGTCGCCGGTCGCATAGCCTTGGAGCGAATGACCACGCAGGAGGAGACCAAACTTCAGAATTTTCACTTTATTTCTGAAGGAGTGCACCCTGATGTCAGCTATGGGTTCAGGACCTGGGGATATATCTCAGAGGATCAGGGACTCCCTCCAGTTGAGGGCAGCAGGGGTTAAGAGGGTCCAGTTGCAGCAGGTCAGTTGGATAGTTGCATTGAGGCCTCTGAAGCTTGTTGGGTCTATGTAGCTCAAACAGAAGGTCAGCCAACTTACCCTTGGAGTCACCCTGGTTAGCTTGGATGACAGCAAGCAGACTTCCTTCTCAGGCTGCAAGGCAGTCCATCAAGCTGCAGAGCAATCCTCTGGCAGCAGGGCAGTCCTTCTTCTGTTAACTTCCGCAGGTAGAGGAGTGTTCTGGTGAATGGCTCTGGAGGTCCAAAATGTATACCTGGTGCTAGTCTTCGTTTGGGGAGAATCCTTGTCCTCCCCCCACATCTGGTTCTGGAAAGTTCTTCTCCTTCCTCTGTAAAGGATCCAAACTGTCTAGGGTTACAAAAGACAGGACAGGTTTGGTGTCAGGTTCCTTTGTGTGTGCAGTAGACAAAGCCCTCTAAAGTGTAAGTGGGGCTGGGTACAGCCTGTCCCTAGTCATCCTGCCAGGATGGCCCATCCTGTCCACACCTAAACCCCTGTGTGCTATGGTCTAGAAGCAATACACAAACCTCAACAGCAGAGAACAGTCATGTGACCCAGGATATTGGCAGAAGGCACAGATGATTGGGATGAAAAAAGGTCTTTCAGCAGTGAAAAACATCTTTGGGAGCTTTTCACTACCAGGACATGTAATACTTAAGTACACATCTTAGTTTTTAAATAAAATGCACCCTGCTCTATGAGCCTTTAGGACCTAACTCAGGGGTGACTTATAATTATTAAAAAGGAAGGTTTAGGCCTGGCAAAGGGTTTAATTTGCCAGGTCAAAATAGCAGTTTAAAACTGCACTACAGGTTGCAGTGGCAGGCCAAGGACATGTTTTAAAAGACTACTTTAGTGTGTTTCACAATGCGTACTCAAGGACCACTAGTAGCATTTAATTTACAGGACCTTGAGTACATGTAGTACCATTTACTGGGGACTTAGAAGTACATTAAATGTGCCAATTAGGTATAGGCCAATTTTACCATGTCTGAAAGAGAGAGCACAAGCACTTTAGTACTGGTTGGTAGTGGTAAAGTGAACATAGTCCTAAAGCCCAGCAAAACAGGATGGGTCAAGGCAAAACGTTTGGGGGAATACCACACCAAGGGTGTCAAGTCTAACAGTTACTGTGATAGATTTGAAATGTAATGTGGTGGCTTAAGGAGCCATAATCACTTACCAAGTAATTTTAATCTGCAAGCAATAGTGAAATTAAGCAAAACTTATAACTTGGATGGTTTGGTGATGGAAACCTTTTTAGTTTTCAAAGCTTGAGGGCAGGTTGGGTTGAAATCTACAATGTACATTTATTGTTGGACTGTGGTTGTGCTATTGTACTAAATTTGCACTTTTTATTTGTGAGTAAGTTCAATAGAACAGCTGCTTACTTGCACATGCAGAAAGCCTATTTAGTTTATGGTGACATGCCCTTAAGGAATTCTGGCAGTTCCGGTATAAAGGCTTTCCTTGATAAACGGAAAAAAGGGTAATGAGTTATTAAAGTACAAGCTCCTCTAGCAGAAAGACATTAATCACTTTTGTAGTGGAATCTTGTCAGTAAAGATTTATTCCTGGGACTTTTTTCTTGAAGGATCTACTAGAGGACTTGCTATTTATTTTTCAAATGATATCAATGATATCTTTATTCTCTTTGGAGAGAAAACTGTAGTTTGTGTTAAGTTTTTTTGGACAAGACTTTTTCATTTTAGGAAGGTTGGCATTCTTTTTCAGAAAAAGTAGGAATGCAGTGGTAGAAACACATATTGAATTGACCATTTATCCTTTACACAAAGCGTACTGGGATTTTTCATAAAAGAATACAGCACGCGTTTTTACTTTGTTCCATTGTTGCAAATCTGACAGGGCAAAGAATATTCCCTGAAAACCTTAGGAGGATCCTCATTCAATTTGCCAGAGCAGGCAGTCAATAACTTTTAATGCAAAATCGTTCTTATGTTTCATTTTAGGATATTTTAAAAGTAATTGGGTACCATTGATCCATTGATTTTAAAGTGAACATTTTACCATTAGATTTCTTGAAAGAGAACACATCCATAGAAGGTTACAGACAAATTAGAATGATGGTGCCATTGTATCAAATGGTTTGAAATGTTTGTCCTGATGTATGCACACCTAAACATTTAGGTGAGAACTGAAACAGTTTTTGACCTAATAATATAAATAGCACAGAACAAGACTGGTTCCTCACTTATACTGTAACAACATTGTTCCAAGTACCACACAGCCACCTTACCCTTTCTGAAGTAGTGCAATATTTCACACTTGTGCATGTACTGATATATAATATTTGATTTCTGGATCTTGTATGCATTAGAAATAATACAATGTGAATTTAGTTTTGGACTTCTTTCAGTATTTGGCTTTGCATCTTTCTTATAGGGGGTCTCACATCTAATTATCTACCAACAGCAAACAATCTGATTAAGTTAAAATAATAAAAAAGAAATATTTTGCACATCGGGATAACAACAAATGTTATTGCCCATTCCCGGTACTAATTATGAGATTTGCTAGCCATTAGAGAACCTTAACTACTGACCTTTGGGACAGTTTTAAAAAAACATAGACGTGAAGTTCCCTATAATTCAGTGAGTGTTGTGACTAGGGACTGTCCTGACCAGGGACTGTAAATGTGAGATGCTCGCCTTAATCAAGTCCCTCCTGGTACCATTTTGTAATATAAAGTTATTTTGAAGGACAATATCCTTATTGTAAATGCAAATGCTTGATTTACTTATGAATTTATTTATTTATTAAATGTTTTATAAAGTGTGGACAGGACCCAGTCGATGGCATAGTACACTTTACAACAGAGCTATTTCATACAAACAGTAAATATATTGCAGAACAGTAGGCAGTGGCAATCCAGGGGGTGGATCAGTTCAGTACACTGCCTAACTCACTGGGGCCTTTTACTGTTCAAAGAGGCACTGAAACAAAAGGGTTTACAGCTTTCTTAAAATGATTATTGAATCAGCATTGGAATGGATTTCCACACCTTAGGTACATATGTGACAAGGAATATTTTAGTGGTTTTGAGCTCTTAAAAGCTGATATCTCAAGAAAAAGGGTGTCCAATTCTCTGGAGGTGGCATTAAGGCTTAAGATGGCTACTTTCTGTAAAGATAGGTGATGATGGTTCAAATAAATGATGCTTTCTGGAAGACTTCTGTCTGTCATCCTAAGAGGGCACACTGGCTTCCCTATTTGTTTTGAAACCACACCTCTGACATTCACAAACAAGAAAAGGTGTCATACGATTCTGGCCGCCATGCCCAAAGTCTGTGCAGCCAACTTTAGGTCCAATTACGATGTTGGGCGGACCACAACCAATCGCCCGTCGGATGCGGTCCGCTCAACATCTGCCATTGTGGTCCGCTCTGGGCATTACGATGCGGCAGTCAGAGGCATCGGGCAGAGGAATGTCCGCTGTGCTCCTGATGGGCTCAAGGAGCCCATCAGAGCATTGGAAACACACATAAGAGCATTGGAAACACACAAAATCCCATAATGACGGCGGAGCAAGACTCAGCTCTGCAGTCGGGATTAAGATGTTACTTTCCGGAGGCGTTTCCATGTCGGCCTTTCCGACATGTAAAGGCTGTCAGACAGTGACTTTGGGGGCCCCTACCAGTTCCCCCTTCCCTTTGGCCCTCCACTATAGGGCCCCGCTAAACATCCCAGCACCGTGTGGCAGGCACCACATGGTGCATACTTTGTTGAAAGCAAGAACTGTCATTATTGGTAGAGGCATGAAGGCAGTGTTCCCTTCAATGGGCAAATGTGCTGCTGTATTAGCGTTGTGCAGAGACTCAGCTTTATCAGCTTCAGACAAGATATAGCTTCTTCAACATGCTCTGGCAGTAGGTGAGACCGTTTCTGGCAGAATCTCGTGCAGTAAGCTGGGCGAAGGCCTCTTCTCCCAAGTGGTCAAGTGGCAGCCCTTATATATTAAATCTTATCAGAGATTGGTATTGCTGAGATACGTTAAGGAATGTCTGACATAGATTATGTGCATCAAGGTGTGCGTCCTAGATGTTTCCTTATGAATTTATAAGGTGAAAGATCGCCAATTCCAACTACACTATTTTGGTTATAAGTCTGTATTTGTTCTTATTCAACCTTGGCATGGTGATAAGTTGATACATGTCTCAGACTGATGTCGCATCAGGTGTTCTAGCTATGTCATTAGCTGAATGACTTGTTGCTTTCACTGTTCTTAGAAAGGTAAAATCAGATGACATCTGCATCAATGGCAGACATGCCAGGGATTCTGCATAAATTGAGAAAAATGGTGACCCCCTTTGAGATGATTGAGATAATGACGACCTCTATTACCTAAGATAGAGTCGGGCGCACCTAACAATGGAGTTGGACCGGAGGAATTTACGTCAGTAGTCTTGCATCTGGTTGGTGGCAATGTTGCTGCTCATTGGCCTACCAGACTCCACATCAATGCACCCAGAATCTGGACCAACATCCCTGTATCCATAGGGACTGCTACAACCCTGATCCAATTTAGGAAAGAGCTGATGACACAGCTCTTTAAAGTACACCACATCATCATTCACTAACAGTCCACTTTCGATATGAGGAACCATCAACTTTTTATATCAGGCGATAAGAGTGCCTTTGCCTTTTAATATATACAGTGTGATCCTGACTTTTGGCTAAGTTCACACTAAATAAATATCAGATACATGCATAGATACATGAGATGTAACAGTTAGAGGCATGTGGCAAAATATCATTAATAAAGATAGTATCAACTGTGCCTGATAAGTCTCTTTTGCTGTTACTGTGCCCATAGCAAACATAATAACTATTTGATACGCTTAAGGAGCCAAACAAATATGCATTACAGTCCTGCACAGTGTTTTTGAGTGCTAGGAACCCTCTGACTCTTTTTAGATAGAGAAGCTGTACAATGATTGGACTGCTCACTTTTTGTTGGTGTTGACTAGAAATAACATAACAATTTTGAAATGTCCAAAACCACCTTAAACAAGTCTCTAAAAGGAAAAATGCAACTCGCTCACTTTACATCAGATGGTGCGAAATCTGCTCTTGTACTTAGCAGGTCCCCAGAGGCGACTCCTGCTCACACCTCAGCAAATAGAAAACTCTCCTTTGGAAGCAGCATTCCTGTGCATGTCTCAAAATCTGCTATACAGCTCGTCAGGGGGACAGTATTTCTCGGATGTCATTCATAATCGAGTGTCTGAGATCTTATGCCAGTTCGCAGTATTGTAAAACACAGCTGAATAACATGTAAGAGTCTGATTTAACGCTGGGTGTTTGTGAGAAATCTTCTTATATCTGAAAGAAGGATTGATTCTATAGCAAAAGGATGGTGGAAGGAATTCCGCTGGTGTATTCTTGCACATATATATATATATATATATATATATATATATATATATATATATATATATATATATATATATATATATATATATATATATATATATGTATAATCCCCTAGAAATCAGAGGATTCAGAGGATTTTCGGTAAGCACCCAGGTCCTCTCTCACAATGTGCACGTAAAGAAAGGCAAGAAGCCTCCATGAATGTATGTTTGTAATATATATTGCACAACCCTATCTGAAAGGCAGAAGAGCTTTACCAGGTCAAAGGCAGACATAATTAAGGTGAAATTGAAGGGGTAACTTGTTTTTTAGCACTGCTTAATTTGAGCCGGTGCTTTCTGCTGCTCCGCACTGGCACCTTATTGCCAGCACCGGGGCTATGACAGTCTGCCACATGGTGGCGCTGTCATGCTAATTTCGGTATGAACACAACAACAATTAGTTCAATTACATTAACAATGACTAATACCTGCCTCCCAAGCTATTCTTCTGGCTTTGGGGGCCTAGAATAGTCTGACTTGTCACACTTGCAGGAGTGTGGAGGTTAGTAGCTGTGTATGTACTGTCATTGGCAGCTAGCATGGGTTATGTGAGGTGCAATCTGCAGTGGCCTCCAGACGAGAGCCCCAGCACTTATCCTTTTACAAATTAAGCACTGTTTCTTAGGGCCTAATTATGATGTTGGTGCGACTGCCTGCGACAGGCCTTCAGTGGCGGTCCCACTGACATCCAGGATAGCGGACCAACTGCTGCATTATGATGTGGTCAGTCCGACTGTAGCAATCAGAGGGACGGACTGTCACCTCCAACAGGCTCAAGGAGCCAGTCGAGGCAGCGGTAGGATCGTAATCCCCACAGTGGGGGTGATGCTTGTGCAGGCACTGCCATAGGGATTACGATGTCCATTTCCCTGAGCTTTTTAATGGCAGTCCCACCGCCATGTCAAGGCTGTCCGAGAAGGACTTTGGCGGCACCAGGCAGGGACTCCGTCATCCGTGGGCCTACACTATGTGTCCTGGGGGGCACATGGGGTGCCCCCCAAAACATCTATGCATCGTGTGCCAGGCACTAAATGGTGTGTGGCACACGTTGCATGGATGTTCAAATCCATCTCTTTTTCTATTACAACTTGTGCTGCAACCCTTCTCTGGGCCGCAGCACAGGCCAAAATAGAAAAAAGGATGTTTATGACTGCCTACATGGGGGTCACGTCATTATCTGGTGGGTGGGACCACCGACTACTTGTCGGGCAGTCCCACTCCTGTTGTGATGACCCACCACCATTGCAATAAGACCCTTAGTGTCCAACGCCTAGCTATGATGTCACTTTAACTGTTGAATTTTTGACTGAATATCTGATTTTTTAAAATGTAAAGTAAGATAGTAATACACACTTAACTATAACATCACTTTAACCATTATTTTTTTCAGTAAATATATGTAAACATATATATATATATATAGGTAAACAGCCCTCACAAGGAAGTCGTCACCCTGCATGCAATTACAACATGGTTGTTACAATAACCGCGTTGTAACAACGCATATCATTACCCCACAAGTCACAACAACGACTTGCAGAGGGGGGAGAAGGTGTTAGATTTATAATCCAACACCTTCCCTACTGTCCGCACAGACTGGAGTTGGAATAGTAAATTATACTATTCCAACATTCAGCGCCCCTTCCGCAAGTCATTGTTCCGACTTGCGGGGTAATGGTATGCGTTGTTACAACGCAGTCGTTGTAAGGACCACATTGTAATTGCTTGTGGGGTGACGGCATGCGTGAAAAGGAGGCATATTCATATATATATATCCAAACAAATCCACTTCTTCCGTAAGAAGAAAGAAAGCACACACTCAGGATATCCGATAGTGCAGATAGTTTTTGTTCAGACTAGTTTGGCTCACATATATTGTTAGACCTGTCAATGTTAGGGTGGTCTTCCCCCAAACCTTTTGCCTTTGCCCTCCACTTTTAGCTGAAATTCATTTGTGTTAGCACTTTACCATTGCGAACCAGTGCAAGCTGTTTGTGCTCTCTCTCATAAATTTTTTTAAATTGGCTTCCACTTGATTGTCATATTTAATATACTTATAATTCCCATGTAGAGCAGTGTACCATGTACCCAGGGCCTGTAAATGAAATCCTGCTAGTGGGTCTGTAGCACATATTATTCCACCCACCTAAGTATCCCCTTAAAGCATGTCCTAAGCCTGCCATTTCAGCCTGGATACAGTTTTAAACTGCCAATTCGACTTGCCAATACAACCCCCTTTCAAAGCCTGACTCTTCCCTTTTATTACATATAAGTCACCCCTAAGGTAGGCTCTAGGGAGCCAATAAGGCGGGGTGCATTGTCATTTTAAAAGATTGACATATGCTTTTATGTTTTACATGTCCTGGTAGTGAAAAACTCCAAAATTAAATGTTCACTACTATGAGGCCTACCTCTCTCATAGGATAACATTGGCTTGCATTATTATATAAGTTTTAACTTTTGATTGGGAACAGGTAAGCATTTTGTGATAGGTGTCTGAGAAATTGCATCTGAAAATCCTCTCTAATGTTAAAGTCTGATTTTAAGTTACAATTTTGAAAACGCCACTTTTAGAAAGTTGTCATTTTTCTGCCCTACACTTTTTTGTGCCTGCAGCCTATCCTGGCTCACATGACTGGGTGTAGTTGGCAGTTGGATTTTGTTTATTCCTCCCAGACGGACACACAATAGAGGCATTAGGTGTGTCTGGACTGGCCATCAACTGGCAGGTTGGGGAAGGAGCTGGGCATAGCCCCTCATGCAACTGAATAGCCTGTGCTTCGTCTTCACACAAAGGACGTGTCTCCCCTGCAATATTCATGCAGCCAGTTTGGAGAAAGGGTGGGGGAGTCAGGAAACTTCAAGAACTTCAAAGGGAATTCTCTAGAAATGTCTCCTACTTCAAAGAAGACACCATGTATTAAAAGGGGACTCTCAGACCCACTCTTCAGCACACATCCAGACCTGCTGTGCTGCTCTGCAATCAGGACTGCTACTATATTTCCCAAATGTCCTGCTGCCTTCTGCCTTGCTACCTGAGTGAAGGACTGGACCTGCATCTTGCACCCAGGACCACCAGAGTGACTTCAAGGGCCAGTCGGTTGGTCCCCTGATCTGAGGTTTCAGGCACAGAAAAGACTCCAACCACCTTCAACCCAGCACCAGGGCTCGGTCCGCTATGAATCTTAGCTCCCAAGTGATGCCACTTCAGTCCTGGATCCTTAGAAGTGGGCCTCGAGGTGCTCTGCCAGATGAGCTGTGGTCTCAGCAGAACCAACGCAGTGTGATACATTGATTTGAAGAACTCTGCATCAGAACCTTTAAGTGACGCATCCCTGATGCCGGACTTCGCATTGGAGCCCATAGCTCATCTGAACCATGCTGCATGATGCAGGGCCTTTCATCGCAGCTTGTAGCTCCTCTAAATTGTCACTGCATGAAGCAGGTCCATGCAGGACTTTGTATCGGCTCCCACAACCCATCAGAACAGCCGCGGCACAAAGCATCTCAGACCCAAGGCCTCTAATCACCACTGCTGTGCAATGCATCCTTGGTGATGGACTTCACATTGTTCCACAGCCAGGATTTAAGGTACTCTTCCAGCAGGCTTAACTCAGCCCTTGTATCTGGCCCTGACTTCATCCTGACCTGTCTGAACTTTCGGCTTTGTCCCGGTCTGTCATGACCAAACAACTACAGTTGGCATTTTGTGCTTTTAGCCACTATTTTCACCTAATTCTTTAAAAGTGCATACTTCTGATTCCACTGATTGGATTGTTGCCACTTTGGTGTCAAATAATTTATTACAATTTAGTCTATTTTCCTAAACTGGAGTGAAATATGTCTTGTGTTTTGTTTTCACTCTATTACTGTTTGTGTACTGCATAAATACTTTCCACATTGCCTCTAAGTTAAGCCTGACTGCTGTTGTGGCAAAGGGTACCAGAGGTTTGAGCACAATGTTAATTTAGTGATGTTTGGGCTTAACCCTAACAGGAATTATGACTGTTGCTTGAACAGGGGTCACCCCCATTCAAAAAACAACCCAACTTCTCACAAATAAATATGCACACAAACCAAAATCACCTAGCACAGAAGCATTCCACATGTTGATGAGATTGAAAAGAAATTCAAAGTTTGTAAGGAGAAGAGCTAGAGAAGGGGGACATTACCAGTTCAGGTGCAGTTGTTTTAGATATGTTTTGAAGTAGAGGAAGGTGGATTTGTGCAAGTTGATGGGGAAATTGTGCACTTAGCATGTCCTGGATAACCATAGAAAGATTGTGTTAGACCTGACAGCCTTGAGATAGTCTTCCTCCCAACTTTTTGCCTTCATCCTCCACTTTTCTGGCCTCGTTTTTGCTGTTATTAGGACTCTGTGGACTTCACCCCTGCTAACCAGTGGTAACGTGTGTGTGCTCTCTCCCTTAACCCGTTTGCCGCGCATGACGGAACGGTTCCGTCATGCACGTCGGTTGGGCTGTGCTTATGACGGAACCGTTCCGTCATGGCCCCGCCCGCGCACGGAACCTTCAGCGTGGCGCGGAAATCCGCGCCGCGCTGAAGGGGTTAAACCTGCTAATATTGGTTCATCCTCAATTGGCATTGTTAATTTACTTATAAAAGTAGTAATACATGTACCCAGGGCCTGTAGATTAAATTCTACTAGTGGGCCTGCAGCACTGGTTGTGCCACCCATTTAAGTAGCCCTTACCCATGTCTCAGTCCTGCCATTGCAGAGCCTGTGTGCGCAGTTAACATTGCCATGTCGACCTGGCAAAATAATCTTTTTCCCAGGCCCAAACTGTCCTATTTTATATATAGAAGTCACCACTAAGGTAGGCCCTGGACAACCCAGAGGGTAGGGCGCAATGTATTTAAAAGGCAGGAAATGTAGTTTTAAGTTTTGCTTGTCCTGGTAGTGAAAATCTCTTGGATTTGTTTTTCACTACAACAAGGCTTATATCTCCAGTAGGATAACATTGGAATTACCTTATTAAATCTTTATTTTTATAAATGGGAAGATATAGCTGACTCAAGTTTGGTGTCTCTGGAATTTTAATTTAAAATCCTAACTTATGGTGAAGTTGGATTTAAATTGCAGTTCTAAAAATACCACTTTTTGAAAGGTGGCATTTTCTTGCTTTAGCCATTTCGTGCCTGTAACCTGTCTCTGGTCACATGACTGGGTGTAGTTGGCAGTTGGGATTTGTGTAGTCCTCCTAGACAGCCTTACACAAGATGAACTTAGGTGTGTCTCAATGGGCCATCTTTGGCAGGATAGGAGGGAAGAGCTGAGCACAACCTCACTCACACCTGAATAGACTGTGTCCTGTCCATACACAAACGGCTACGTACCCCCCTGTAGTGAGTCTGAAGCCAGGGCAGGAAGGGAGGACTGCTATGTACTTCAAATGAATGTCTCTGAAGTCCCCCTCACTTCAAAGGCACCACTGTGTATAAGTACTGGACCTCTGACACCACCACTTCAGTACCCTAATGGACCTGAGGGTCCTCTTCCATGACGAAGGACTGCTGTGTTGCTGAAGGACCTACACTCTGCTGGACTCCTGCATTGCAGTGCCGATCTGCTGCTTGCTGCACTCTTGTCTGAGTGAGGAAGACTGGGCCTGCATCACGTGACCCCAGAACATAGAGTGATTCTAAGGGCTAGCTGGCCGGTTTCCTGATCTGAAGTCTTGGGGACTTAACAGGATTCCAACCCCTGCAGCTGGATTCTGCCATCTGTGATTCTACCCTGCCAAGTGGTGCTACCCCAGTCCTGGACCCTTAGAAGTGGGCCTGTGATACTGGCCAGTGGAACTGACGCATCTTCTCAGCTGAACTATGCATCCCTCAGGAGAACCAACGCATCTTCTTAGCTGAATGTGGCATCCCCTGTCCGAACTGATGCATCGCCACTGCAGCTTGTATTGGACCCGTCGCAAAAGAAGTGCAAAGCTGCTGACCCCGCATCTTGGGACTGACATGCAATCTTTGGAACCTCCTCTGTGTAATGCTTTACTTGGCGCAAGCTCCTTTCAACCCTCCTCAACGGCAGCCTCGATGATGCTGAAACTCTGCATTGCAGCTTCATCGCTCATTGGAATTCACGCATTGCCTCTTCTGTGCCTAGCATCGTTGACATTGGATTTTGCACCACAAGCTCTGTTGACAGGATCCTTGAAATCAACGCATCAGGACCTCGCATTTCGGAACCAACGCAATGCCTCTACTGCGTGACGCATCTTCGCGCAGATCCATGCAGCGCTGCACAACCAGGATGTGTGTACGGGTGCATGTATTTCATCTCTCTGGTTCGCCCTTATATGTATGGATGAAGTCACGTGTGTAATAGAAGCCTGTTCACTGTCAGTTATCCCTTTTAGATTCCTCCTTGTTGTTTTTACTGGCATCTTAGGCAGTATACGTTGGTCGTTTTCATTCTCGGGCCTTGTCACCGAAGTGCGTTCACCAATTGTTGTTTTCTTGACGATAGAACAGATCGTGGTGTCGCTCTTTTGTAATAGGTTCTGCTCAAGCTCAGATTATGTTTTTCCTTTTTTAGTTGGTTGGGGAGTCAAGCTGAAATTCAATATCTCCAGTTCTACTAATTGGATTTTGGTCGTTAAGGTCTTGTTTTCTTTATTAAAATAATACTATGTTTCTTACTTGGTGTGAAATCTTTCTGTGCAGTGTTTTCACTGATTTACTGTTTGAAGTGTTGCACAAATACTTAACACGCAGCCTCTACAGTTAAGCCTGACTGCTCTGTGCCAAGCTACGAGAGGGTGAGCACAGGTTAATTTAGGATTTGCCTGCCTCTTACCCTGACTAAGACTGTGGTTGCTGCTTGGCCAGGGCTTATACGTAAGTCAACCAACAATCTAATTTCTAACAGATTGGTACAGTACCATTTTTTGTTAAAAGCAGGGAACTTAAGAAGTTTGCCAGATCTGTATATTTGATGGAATCACCCAGAGAGCTTTAGGTTATTGCACAAGTAGGATTGATTAATGCAGCTGTGGAGTAGCTTGGTTGATTTTAAGGTACTAGGCAGGGAGGACAGTGATCCTAAAAAAGATGTATTCTCCACTAGGACGAATGTTCCAACCTCGCTAAGTTCAAATATGGTCCAGTCAAATGACAAACGTAGGGTAAAATGGGAGAAAGCAGCAGCAAATATAGATACTAAAACCTTTATGGCTAATACTCTAGGGGATGCTGTTTGAAAATTAGAAGATACGGCCCTAGACCCATCCAGGGATGATCTGTGGCAGCTCAAACATTTGAAGATCAATGAGGGCCTTTTTAAGATGCTGAGGGAGTGCTTTGTACATTGATCTGGGCCCAGTCGGGCTTCTTTAAAGGTAAATCAAACCAGGTATAACAAAATGGCCCATGATAAGAAAGCAGGGCTTCTCCTCACCTTGACTAGAGGAGATTTTAACCTGATTCATGCCAATCGCCATAAATGTAAATTAACTCAAATAAAAGCACGTAGGGAATGGGACACACTGGTATGGGTGAACGTATTTGAAGCTGCTGCTCTTGCGGACATTAAGACATTTTGGAAGCTAGCAGCCAATAGTAATAACCATCCAACAAAACATTATGGCTGATTGCATTTCCCCAGCGACATGGCACTCTCCTTTTTTGGATCTTCATAAGCAGGGCCAAATCACAGACAGAAGATCTGATTTCAGTATGACCAATCTAGCCCCTTTGGGTTTATCTAAGCTGGAAATCAGCGAGACAGTCTCTACAATTAAAGCCATAGCAAGAGGAAAGGCACCAAGCCCTGATGGCATTCCAGGAGACCTGTTTTTAGCAGATATTGAGGGATCGGCTGCATATTTTATTAAATTATTTAATTGTATTCTTGCAGGGGCTAGTTTTTCTGGCAGTTTTGAAGGCAGTCAAAACCCTTATCCACAAGGAAGGAGCAAGGACGTTCCTCTAAACTATAGGCTGATCAGCTTTTTTAGATGTTGCCCAAAACGTTTTGGAAGGCAAGTTTTAGGGAGCTTGGAGGACTGCATTTAGGACCATCAGGTCCTTTCCACAATACAGGCAGGCTTTCGTAAAGGGATAAGTACAACCGACTACGTCTTCAAGTTTCTGCTGATATACTGGAAGAGAGTACTGCACAAAGCACATCTTTACTTGGTATTTGAAGACATCAAGTCTGCATTTGACCATGTTCCACACAAAAAGCTTTGGGAGGTGCTTAGGAATAATGGGGGCCCCCAAGACCTTCTGGAGGTTTTGGTTCGCCTACATATGAACACATATTGCCAAGCTATGTGGGGGAAGAAATGGGGAACTCACATCGAAATGGACTGCACCAGGGCTATGTTCTTGCCCAGACCCTATTTTATCTATATTTAAACAATGTATCATTTTATCTTGAAGATGATTTAAACAATGCACCTCATTTGGCTCGTCGTACCATCCCTTTTGTGCCCTTCGCCGATGATACCCTTTTGGGTACTGGACAAGTTTGCTGCATTTTGTAGCAAGCGAGGGTTGGTTATCAATCAAGCACAGACCAAGGTTATCACCCTCCATAAGTCTTTTAGGGGCGTAGTAAACTTGGAAGGCACCCCACTAGAGAGGGTCAATGGTTTTACGTACTTGGGCATCAATTTCACCAAATCAAAGTCATGGGTGTCTCAGGTGGAGAGAAATAGTTTGAATCTTACCCAGCATGCAGCAGCTGTGTGTGTATCAGGCCTCTAGAGATAGGCAGATATCTCCTGCATTGAAGATGTACAGAGTAAAGGCTGAGGGCAGTTCATTGTATGGGGGAAGTATGGGGTAGTGCTAATCTTGCTGTGTTGGGAGTGGCAGAGGATACTTTCTAAAGAGCCCTCGCTAATCTTTAAAACAATACCCCATTTATACTTCTTAGACGAGACCTGGGTCTTGAGCTGATCTCTCATAAAGCCTAACTTAGAACACTTTTGTTTTGGTTCAGGCTCAAATACTCTCCAGCCCTGGAGGATTACTCCCACTCTCTCCAGGACGTAGCTATATAAGCTTGGGCTTGAAGAATTTTGGTCTGTTTGCTCTACTATAAAACATCTTTCAAAGGCCACTCTTAAGAAAGCCTTCTGGGAGTACTTGTGAGCTGAAGAAGTTAGGCATGTTCACGAAGAGTCTCTTGCTTAGTTTTTAGACTTTAAGATTGATATGGCCTTTGAGCCATTTTCTATTATATAACTCCCCCAGCTGCTAAGAGCAGATATCTTAAATTTCGGTATTGTGGTAAATAAAATTCCTTTACCTGGACTTAATTTGATACAGAAACATAATAAAATAGCTCAGTAAAATGAGAGGCAGAATCCGTGGTATTAGAGGTTCGGAATGGGCTTTATTCCAGTGATCGATTATAATCGGTTGCTCCAAGTTCCATCACCACGGGGGTTCAGGAAGTGAAGTACATACATTATTGACATGAAATGACTTTTATAGTACATACATTACAATGAAGCGAATGCAGTAGGCGTAACAATTGATAAGGAAAATGATGATTTATCTGCGTAACCAAAAATGGGTGGAACAAGGAGTAAAAAGGAACATAATTGGTTATGATGTCATATATAGGTGGATCCATAAGATAATACTTGGCATAGATGCGCGCGCAGCAGTATGACGTGTAATTGACGTGTAACTAGGGGGTGAAGGGGACTTGACATTTAGCTCTACATGTGGAGACAAGAAGTCTGGGGGGTCAAGTCAACCTAATCCCAAATCATATCTAACATCCTATGTTTAAAGAACTATGTTATCCACAAAAGAAGGACTCTCGGACAGAATCTATTCTATACTGACTGTGCGTGCGTGTACAAGCGTCTAAGTGTCTACACTAAATGCGAGGGGGTAGTAATATTCCATGGTAACAGGACTATGAATTACTTGCATGAGGACAGAGAAGCCGGGCCTTTTGCTTGGTAACTGGAAGAATGTTTACTTAAACTACTAGGCAGGAATGCATCGGCTGAGGGGGAAGCAGATAATTCGTAGGTGAAATACAGTTCTTGGCAGAGAATAGGCTGATGTCAGGCTTCGTGAGCCGCGCAGAGAATGAGACAAAGTTCATGGTCACAGATGCAGGCTCAGACTGGAGCTTTCAGAGGCAGAAGGCAAGAAGAGTTTGATGACAGAATCAGGGCCTACTTGCCTAGACTGTAAAATGGAGTAACTGAGCCATATAAAGCCGGTGGCCTTTCATATTTAGGAATGGAATATCCGGCCTATTCATGGCGGATCTGACAGAGGACATGTTGACGGTGGACGCACATGTATTTGCGTCTTCATAACTGGAACTGGAGGAAACATACATGTACTTGTAACATGCACATAGAACCGTTGGGGTCCAAGATAGGGGACATAACTGACCAGAAAAATCCATATTTCCACATTCCCTCCTTGTCCCCTACTTGCCCGTCAAGAGATATCAATCTTCATTAATCCATTGATCTGTTCATATAGCATCATTTGTTCTTCTTTCTTCTTCCGTGACGAATGAAATCTTGGTGGTGGAATACACGATGTGGCACACAGACCACAGATCGCTGGTCCACATTGTAGACATAGACAGCAACTGAATAGTATGAGAAGGCCAATACCTAGGAAGGATAGAACTCTCCATCCCCAGGCTGATATCACACTCCAAAACCAACTGGACCAAGTCCAAGTGCCTGGGTTCTGGTGTATCTGGTTTACAATCTTATGAAGGCGAGTGATGGCTTTATATACTGATGGCGAATTTTCTGGTATGAATACGCAGCAGCTTGATCCGATGACCCTACAAGCTCCGCCCCTATCAGCCAGGATGACGTCAAGGACAAGACGATTTTGAAGCACAACAATCCGCATAGCAGACTGCTCTTCCGTTAAATTGCCTAAGGCGGAAATAGTCTCATTCACTACTGCTTCAAGGGTTCTAGTTAATCTACGTATCAGCTTACTATTTGTAACAGTACCTATATAAGGAAAGATGCCTTTATTGAAATCTGTGTATTTTTCCCATGCTGTTTCAGTGTAATCGACAATTGGGAGATCTCTCCGCTCTCTGTTGTGTACTAAATGAATATTTCTGTAATAATCAGGAGGAGCTAGGAAAACAGGTGGCAAAAGGAATGCAATGTAGCAGGTACCATCCCAATCTAGAGGCAGACGCATATATGCAGTCTGACCACATATAAAGTAGGAGTGGCGAGAAGCTCTAAATGAAGATTTGCCTTGATCACTGAATTCTACTGTAGTAGTGCATTTACTATGGCCCATATGTATAGAACCAATCTTTCTTACACACAATTCACCCTTCGCTGGGAATACTGACATGGTGGGTAAGACTAGTTCAACTTCGGATACGACATTTAGAATCATGAGATTAGGTGTAAAATTACCTAATCCATATACTTCATTTTCTAGATCAGTTCCTGTTCTTTTGGGGCGACCCTCCTTGTCAGGGTAGCAGACCTTGAGTAAAACTAGGTTCAGGTTTCCCCACACCCACTGATCTTGGTAAACTGCCGTGTCTGAGTCTATGGAATTGATTAAACTAAACCATGCTCCACAGGAGCCATTATGTGTAAATGGGTGTGGAAAGAATGGCAGGACTCCTTCATAATTCTGATAGGGAGGGAGCCGACCACACACCCAACAATTGGTTGCATTACTAGTCTGATGGGAATGATGTAACATACTAATGAAAGTGTTATTGCGCAGCGCAAGTCTATAAGACAATTCTTGCGGCGGTAGGTCACTAAAAGAATGTTCTGCGGTAACATTGTAAACGTTTCTGGCAATAGGGTAATATATGTGCAACAATATACTTGCAGTAATTATTAAAAGACTTAAGGAAAACAAAATTAATAATGTCACTATACAGTGGCTACGCAGTGATTTACAATACGCCTGTCGTTTCATCATTTTTCGCGACTGTCCATGATTCAGGTCTAGAGGATACATGTCAGAGACAAATTCAACCGCTTCACCTTGGAGAGGACTTAAACAATCAAATTGTCTGACGTTCTAGGCCTCAATTTTACTTTATAGAGTTCGGTTTCAGTCTTTTCAACCAAAGGAAGTTTTGAATCAGTCTGTGAGGGAGTGCAGGGCACAATGTCTATATCCGAGGATAGTCCATGAAATTTCTTGATATGACTTGAATGAATCCAGCCCTTGCGGCCCTCGATCTTCACGGCTGTCCTTGTGGTCAGCAGAACCAACTTGGGTGTCTTCCACCTGGGCTCCAGCTGAGTCTTTCGGTCGAAATTTCTCACAAATACGAGATCACCCGGAACTACGTCATGGGGTTTCACCTCAGTGTTGTCGGGAAAGGCTGCAGCTACCTGTGAACGACAAGATTGTAGTGCAGACATCAAGGAAGCCAAGTAATCTGTCAGCATATTACAGTCAACATCAGTTATTTTGCGTGGTACAGGCGTCCCCCACATATTTGGTGGTCTGCCGAAGATCACCTCATACGGGGATAGCCCTGTTCGAGAGTGTGCTACCATTCTCATGTAAAAGAGTGCAACTGGTAACGCTACTACCCAGTCGACACCTTTCTCTCTGCATATTTTGGACAATCTGATTTTCAGTATCTGATTATGTCTTTCTACGAGACCTGCTGCCTCGGGGTGTCGGACACAGTGGAATTTCCACTGATATCCTAACAGAAGTGAAACGTGTTTCATTAATTCGGATGAGAACGGCTGGCCGTTATCTGAGTAGACAACACGTGGTAAACCGTATCGTGGGAAGAATTCTCGAACCAACTGTTTGGCAGTAGTCGGGGCAGTGTAATCTGAAACCGGGTATGCCTCCGTCCAACGGGACAGAGCGCAGACAACTACGAGAACATATTTGAATCCTCGACATCGTTCCATCTGGATATAATCCATCTGGAGGACTTCAAAAGGGTGATCAGGAGGCTGAAATCCACCCTGTTCTACGGGAACGCTTTTTCCTGGGTTGAACTGGCAACAGATCATACAGGTACGGACTTTTTGTTTGGCTGCTGCTCGTAAATGTTTATTGAACCAAATGTGTTGAATGCTGTCTAGCATAGCTTTTTCTCCTAGATGCGCTGGACTATGTATAGTGTTAATTATAACTTGGACCATTGAATCAGGAAGGAACCACACAGACTTTTCCTTCATCATCCATCCTTGGTCCGTTTGGGTCCCTCCTAATTCAGTCCATTTCTTTATTTCGTCTGGTGTAGCATGTGTCTGTATGTCAATTACGTCAAGAGTAGGATCTTTAACTGTCATACAATGTGTCGGCATCGGGACTATTGTCTTTGTCATGTCGGATGTTTGAGTTTGAGCAGTCTGTTTAGCTGTTCTGTCGGCTAGATCATTGCCTTGGGAAATGATATCAGTAACTTTCGTATGAGCTTTACATTTCATAATTGATATTGCAGTGGGTAGATGTATTGCATCTAATAAGGCATGAATGAGGGGTCCGTGCTGAATGTGGGCACCGTGGGAAGTTAAATAACCTCTCTCTCGCCACAGCACGCCGAAGTCATGTACAACTCCGAATGCATAACGTGAATCAGTGTATATGTTGACTTTTTTATTTGTGGCTTGAATACAGGCTTGTGTCAGAGCGATGAGCTCTGCGGCTTGAGCTGACAAAGTATTTATACGATTAGTTTCAATGACTTTAGTATCTGTGGTGACTGCGTAAGCGGCCACTAACTCTCCTGTACTTGTTCTCATACATGAACCATCTACATACAATGTCAGGTCTGGATCTGACAATGGAACATCTGTCAAGTCTTGTCTGGGTTTCGTCGTGATTGTAATAACTTCAATACAGTCATGAGCTAGTGGGTCTGTTCCGGTTACTGGCAAAAGTGTGGCAGGATTCAATGTGTTACAGCGTCTGATTTCTATATGTGGCTGAAACAATGTAAGTTCGTACCCTGTAAGTCGCGCTATAGTCAAGTGTTGTGTTTGCGTTCTATTTACAAGAACCTCTACTGCGTGTGGTACTTGTACTGTCAATGGATGTCCTAACACTATGGCATCGCTTTGTCTGATTGCTAAAGCTGTCGCTGCTACTGATTTTAGGCATGCAGGCAAAGCCTGAGCTACGGGATCTAATGTACTAGAAAAATAAGCACATGGTTTGTGTGATCCTGCTTGTTCCTGTGTGAGTACTGACAAGGCAGTACCTTCGCGTTCTGTAACAAAGAGTGTAAACTGTTTTCTGTAACATGGTGTTGCTAAGACAGGTGCTTGACATAAAGCTTTCTTTAAGCTTTCAAAAGCTTGTGTATGTTCCTGAGTCCAAGGGAGAACAGTCGATGTGGCTGCCTCCTGTGTTGTCAACTGAATGAGTGGTTTTGCTAGAAATGCATACTGAGGGATCCACTGCCTACAATATGAAGTGAGGCCTATGAAAGCCCGTACTTCCTTTTGTGTCTTGGGTATTGGCATGTTAGCTATTAACTGAATGCGGTCGGGTGTAAGCTGCCTTCCCTCCTTGGACAGCGAGTGTCCAAGATAAACAACTCGCTGGACACAGAATTGCAGCTTAGAAGGGGACACCTTGTGCCCCTTTTCGGCTAGAAATTTTAAAACTGTCAGTGATGCTTTTTCACATTCCGGTTCGCTTCTTGCGGTGATCAGCAGATCATCGACGTATTGGAGCAGAGCAGTGTTAACTGGCATGTGGATACTATCTAGTTCTCGTTTCAGTGCTTGGCTATAGATGCTGGGGCTTTCTGTAAATCCTTGAGGTGCGCGTGAGAATTTAAAGCTACGTCCATTTAAACTAAATCCGAACAAATATTGGCTCTCCGGATCTATTGGGATGCTGAAAAAAGCATTCTTGAGATCAATTACAGTAAAGAATGTGGCTTCGGAATCAATAGCTGTCAGTAATGACGAGATATCTGGGACCACAGGGAATTGTGGCACAATGCATTTGTTTAATTCGCGCAGATCAATAACCAATCTATATACTGGCGGGGCCTTAGGATCTGTTCGCTTAAGAATCGGAATTATCGGTGAATTACATACATTGGAGTCTGTTTCCACAACTACTCCTTGGGCAATGAGCTCGTCAATGATTTGTAGTAAAGCCACTACAGCATCTGGTGGTAACTTGTATTGTCGCATTCGTGGTAGCACCACTCCTGCCTTTAATGTGACTCGATATGGTGTAATATTCATGCAACCAACATCAGTAGGGCCTTGTGCCCATAGATGTGTAGGTAAAGTCTGCAGTCGGGGATCCATGTCTCTAGACACATAGTGACCTTTAAAATCACGTAAAAACAACCTTACTCCTTCCGGAGAACAACATATTATGGCTCCTAGAGCTTTCAATGTTTTTATTCCTAGCAAATTTTCTGGACATGATTTAGTAAGCAATAAATCTGTAGTTCGGGTCAGAGGTCCTATCGTAAGTGGAAGAGGCTGTGATACTTCATTAACAATAGGTTTTCCTGAAAAACCAAGGGAAATATTCTGAGAGCCTGAGAGGGGTGCCCCTGGAACTTCACTACGTTTTATAGTTGTTCGACTTGCCCCTGTATCGAGTAAAAATTTTCTATCTTGGCCTAATAATTCACTATGTACGTAAGGTCCTTCTTGATCTACAGGAATCTCGATAAGGGGTAAGTCAACTTCCCTCTCTAGGCTAGTTCATGCGTAACGCTGATACTCAGGATATTCATACTGGGCGGTCTGATACATTTGTCGTGTTGTTGTCTGTGTGGCAGCAACAGGCAGCGCTGGTGCAGCTGGCACAAACTGTATTGGCTGTTGTGCGGCTGGCATGGCCTGGGCATGCTGCAGAGCTCCTTGTTCATACTGATCTTGTCTGAGTGGCCGTGATCTTTCTTGTGTTTTACCTATAGCGATATTATGTTTTAAAACTGGACAATCGTGTACGTAATGACCTGGCTTTTTACAATAATTGCATGTCCCTTTTACAGGTCCTGCTGAATCGGAATGTGTCATACCCTTTTTATGTCCTTCAGCTGGAACTGTCTGGGAAACTAGCATTTTCATTTTCGTGTCTTTCATGCGTCTGTGTTCATGTTCTTGTTCCTCTCTAATTCTATTGTGATGGTACTGTAACATTTGTAACATTTGTGATGGAGTGTTACCTTGCCAGGTACTCTCGAATTTTAATACTCTATTCTTTACTGGGGGCAGGGCATTTTCTACTAATTTTGTTACAAACAGATGTGGGTATGATTCGCTACTTGCTTTTATGCCACTATTTATACCAAAACATTTTTCAAATCGGGCATAGTAATCACTAGTGTCTTCATCTTGCTTCTGTTTACAGGCTGAAATTGTACCCCAATCTTCTTTTTTCGTAGTTAATAAACGTGGCAGTACCTGTACTAATAAACCTGGTAGTGCTTTAGTTTTATCCCCAAGTCCTGCTCCTGCAGTTCGGGCCTTTTCTTCCGCTTCTAACACTGACCATTCTATCTTTTGGTCTCCTACCTCCCACTCTTTTTCCTTGAGTTTCTCATAAATACCAGCAGGCATCAATACCTTTAATATTGTCATAATGTCGGGATAGGTATACTCTCCCATGAGTAACATGTCTTTAATTTCTCGGTGAAAACCCGCTGGATCTTTGTCATGACTGGGTACCACTTTCTTCATTTGTAACAATTCTATTGTTGATATGGGCGTATATACAAATACGCGCTTAAACTCGTTGTCCTCGCCTTTTATTGGGTGCACTTCTCGTAAGGGATTCTGTCTATCCATGTGATACGTGGTTCTTTCCTTGACGGGTAATGAGACATGCTCTGCGCATACAAAAAGAATATACTGCTTTCTTGATTCTAGAATTTCTTTAATTAATTTAGTACCTGCACCTCTCCATTTATTCATAAGCAATTCAGTCAATATGTCAGGTAAGGGACCAGGGTCCGAATGCTGACTCCGATATAGTATAATGAGTTGTTGAATCATATAAATCCCAACTAACCTCTGTTCATCTGGGGTGAGATTCAAAAATGTGCGTACTACTGTATCATCACTATATTTTCCGGGACTGTCCACCCAATGGACAGCTGCCCTGGCTAAATCTTGTTCATCCATAGAATCGAGAAAATGATAACCCCTTCGTTCTCGGAGTAGTTTGTCGGCGGTTTGGAACGAATGCTCGTTAGACCTTATATTAATTATAGGTATTTGGAAATTCCTGTTATTATCTGGACATATCGGACGTATCGAGTCAGTAAGACATTTATTACTATTACAAGATCTTCCTCTACCTACATAGGCTATGGTGTCCGACTGTCTTGTGGGCAGTCCTGACCCTTCTTCCTCGTTTTGTTCGAACTCGTCTACCTCTAATCTCTCTTCGTGTAGGCGTTCTATTTCTTTACGGATCTTTCGGCACATGGCTATTATACAATTTTGCTTATCATGTCTCCCTTCTGATATATTCTGGCTCCATCTGGTAAGAATTTGCATTGCTTCCGGGTTTACCCCCGGTCGGTCTTGATTTCTGATCACGCAATTTATGAGGAAACGTAACAGTTCCCCCTGTATCTCTACTTTCTGGTATTCCATAGCTCTGTTAATACATTCTGGATCTCGCCCTGTTTGGACAAAATGATATATTTTATCTAGATGCGCAGTCATTCCTGGTAACTTCCCTAAATACACTGCGGCTCGTCTGATACGCAATGATGCCAGGGTCATTTCATCCTCTTTACCGGGCACAGGGTCATATCTGCAATCTATAAGAAGTTCCTTAAGCGTACGGGCACTTATGAGTTTGGGTGTACGTGAATGTGCTGACTCTTGAAAAGTAAGTTTATTTATTCTGGGTGGCGTAGAAAAAATATTGGTAGCACCTCCCGTGGCCCCATCTGGGGTGTCGGGTGTGAAAGGATTCGTCGAACGTGACACAGCAACTACAGGTGTGGACATAGCTATAGAAGTAGCTGTAGGGACGGATGTAGAAACAGATGTGCTTGCCGGAACTTGTGACTCGATCTGTTGCTGTAGGGATACGGGTACTGGATCTTGGCGTTGGATCTCCCTGGTATGCGGTCTATGCGGGGCGGAATTAGCATACTCGGGAGCTGCGTCATCTAAATATGAGGAAAGAAAAACATCTTCTGCGGTTCTAGGATGCCCCTTAGGATGTACCTTTATTGGGAACAATGGGGGTGGCAAGTCTTTCGGTATCTCTGGAGTAGCCTTAGGTAATCCTTCGGCCAGAAGGGGATACATACCATTCATAAGGGCATTTCTTTGTCTGTCTACTTGTTCTGATTTCACTCGGATACCTTCCTCAATTAATAGATTTTCTCGAACTTTGTTTGAACTCTCTTTACTTTTCTCTTCCTGTCTACGTGCTTTTTCTGTACGTCTATGAGATTCTTTACGCCATAACTCGACGGCGTCTTTCTGTGACTGTCTGACTTTCCATTTCCATAACTCTTCCTCGACTTTCATGATGCACTCTGCATCCCAGGTTCCCGCTGCGGGCCACCTCTGACTTTCTGGTAATCCCTTGGTGTAATCTACCCATAAATCAAGAAATAATATAGCGTCTAAGCCATGTTTATGATACATGAAGTGCCCTGGAGTGTCCCTAGGAGGAATAGGGACGGCTTCTTCAAGAACCCCTTTTCTAGTAGTGATCTGTCTTAATTTCGAAAAGAGCGGCATATTGACAACTGATCCGATACTTAATCTTGAACACACTTAATACAAAAGCACAATAATGAACAACCATTCATACCACAATATGCAGGACGTTTTTTAAACACATTAAACATTAAACATTAAACCTTTAACCTTTAAAATAACCTACAATGATGATCGTCTGCATAACTAATCACCAAGCATAATTCTTTGACAATAACTAGATACTTCGGAATACTTGATATACTGCTAAACAGTACAGATACACTGCTAAAACAGTGCAGACCGGATTTGTGTACCCAAACCCGTCTTGACCGGCACAACCTAGGTGCACGTCAGAAATGCCTCCCCAGTAATGGTACTCACCGGGTAGCTTCGGAAACGGAAGGCCTCGGAAACTTGAACTTGAACCGGACTGGACTCGACTCGATTCGTCGGAAACTGGGCTTGACTTCGAACTGGTGGGTCTCTGTATACCTCGGATCTTGCTCTCTCAGCTAGGCTCTGGTCGGGATACTTCGCACTTCTCACCGCCTCGTCTGGGTGTTGATCGCAGTCTCAGTCACCCCCGCTTGACCGGAGGGAGATACAGGAAATCCTGCTGGTACGCGTTATTGTCCGTCCAGCTGTGGCAGGAGACCGGGCCTGCAACTCACCGCCGGCGCGTGAGATGAGAAAGTGTCCCTGTTCGGGCGCCATTCATGTGGTAAATAAAATTCCTTTACCTGACTTAATTTGATACAGAAACATAATAAAATAGCTCAGTAAAATGAGAGGCAGAATCCGTGGTATTAGAGGTTCGGAATGGGCTTTATTCCAGTGATCGATTATAATCGGTTGCTCCAAGTTCCATCACCACGGGGGTTCAGGAAGTGAAGTACATACATTATTGACATGAAATGACTTTTATAGTACATACATTACAATGAAGCGAATGCAGTAGGCGTAACAATTGATAAGGAAAATGATGATTTATCTGCGTAACCAAAAATGGGTGGAACAAGGAGTAAAAAGGAACATAATTGGTTATGATGTCATATATAGGTGGATCCATAAGATAATACTTGGCATAGATGCGCGCGCAGCAGTATGACGTGTAATTGACGTGTAACTAGGGGGTGAAGGGGACTTGACATTTAGCTCTACATGTGGAGACAAGAAGTCTGGGGGGTCAAGTCAACCTAATCCCAAATCATATCTAACATCCTATGTTTAAAGAACTATGTTATCCACAAAAGAAGGACTCTCGGACAGAATCTATTCTATACTGACTGTGCGTGCGTGTACAAGCGTCTAAGTGTCTACACTAAATGCGAGGGGGTAGTAATATTCCATGGTAACAGGACTATGAATTACTTGCATGAGGACAGAGAAGCCGGGCCTTTTGCTTGGTAACTGGAAGAATGTTTACTTAAACTACTAGGCAGGAATGCATCGGCTGAGGGGGAAGCAGATAATTCGAAGGTGAAATACAGTTCTTGGCAGAGAATAGGCTGATGTCAGGCTTCGTGAGCCGCGCAGAGAATGAGACAAAGTTCATGGTCACAGATGCAGGCTCAGACTGGAGCTTTCAGAGGCAGAAGGCAAGAAGAGTTTGATGACAGAATCAGGGCCTACTTGCCTAGACTGTAAAATGGAGTAACTGAGCCATATAAAGCCGGTGGCCTTTCATATTTAGGAATGGAATATCCGGCCTATTCATGGCGGATCTGACAGAGGACATGTTGACGGTGGACGCACATGTATTTGCGTCTTCATAACTGGAACTGGAGGAAACATACATGTACTTGTAACATGCACATAGAACCGTTGGGGTCCAAGATAGGGGACATAACTGACCAGAAAAATCCATATTTCCACAGTATCACACACTCCCAACAGTCGCTTTTACTGAAATGGAAGCCAGGTGCCATCGTGAGCTCTATATGTTCAACATGCCAGCAGGCTGAGGATTCACTAGCACACATTTTTTTGCCCATCAGAAAATCGTGGATTATTCCGATATGCAGGTAATGGTTTCCAGATAGCACCAGGATGTGCTGCGATGAGTCCAAACAGGCAATTGTCTGCGCAGTATCCAAATATCTACATTGGAGTTGGTGCATTAGATCTAAAGCAATGGCCTGAATTTCTACTCCTAATAACTTTTGATGTTATAGAATTTTGTCCCTGAAATACTATGAGGAAAATGTTCCCTGATTTTTATGCTGCTAGTTCTTTTATTATCATATTGCTTATATTGATTGTATTTTTAAATGACTTTATGTAATATGCGGTGTAATACATCAGGATTATTTTATAACTGGCCCTTTGGCTCCCCCTTCTTACTTTGCCCTAAAATAGTGGTAGTTTAAACGAGGCCCTTTATTTTTAGTCGTAAAGATTACTATGATGTGTGATTGTATATGACTCGCCAATCTGCTACTATAATGCACGCTCTCAGCATAATTATGTGATAGGTGCTCCTTTTTATCCTGTATTTATATAATGCTGAACCTCTATATGTGATGTGGTTGATTTTAAAGTTGTTTCTTCTTTTTTTATTCCAATTCAATTATATGGACTGTATATTTAATTGACTATTTGTTTTGTACTTTTATGGTTGGAAAATACCCAGTAAAGGGTTATGGACCAGTAAAGTAGAACATATGACCCAAGAAGCAAGTTTGTAACTCAATCAGTCCTTGTTTAATGGAATCATTTTCTTTCTTAGAACAATACCAAAATTATCCTCTGACTATGGGGAACTGATGAATAATGTTATTGAGATGCAGGCCACTTTATAAATGCCCAGGTAATTAAAATGACTCATAGTGAAGTGACAAATGTGTTCTTGAAACAAATTAAGAATTGAGGCCCAGATTTAACAAATCATCCTGCCTTTGTGTTATCCTTGCAACGTAAGGCCATGCATGGACAACACAAATGCTTCAGTATAATCGAAAGTGCCATGCAAGAGGTGATTTGTGCGGCCTTGGTTGCTTTGTAAGGAAATGTAACACAAGGCAGAGGTTTGGAGCTGGGTGGCATTCTATGGTTGAAGCAAGGATGTTCCCACCCATCCACCCATGAAATTTGGTACACTACAGATTTATTAAAGCTATCAAACCTGGAAATGCGTCTCAATGCTACGCCTTCCTCAGTGAGGTGTGACAAGGAGAAATATCTTTATTTCTCCTCGTTACTTTCTCTTTCTATTCCTGATGCATTCTGCATCACACATAGAAAGAGGAAAATGCCTCTAAGGACTGCTTTTGTTCAAGAAGGTGTCCCTCCCTGAACAAAAACAATCCTGCCCATAAATCAGGCACTTTTGCACAATGGTGCGAGGGTGCCTCCATTGGTGCTAGGTAGCACACAGCTCAACAAATCAAGGAGAGAGCAAAAATGCTCATATGGATAATTTTTGCTCTGTCCCTTTTACGCAATGCAGCGCATCAGCCTTGCTTGCTGGCCTACTGTTCGTGAAGGATAAGTAAGTATGCCCCTGATTGTTCATCCATGCTAATGTAGCTGTGGTTCTAGCTTGAATTAATCTTTGTGCATTTGGAATGCCGGGCAGAATATCTACTGTTTGTATTAAGTCTGCGTCTTTGACGATGCCTTACGTTTGTCAATTTATTACTTTCCTTAACTGAGATTTGTGGCACAGGTAACCTCGCAACACCTGTGGAGCATCTTTAAGACAGTCATGCTATTTTCAAAATGCAGATCAGAAAATGTTAGGGAATTGTATCTGCATATGAACTTATCCAAAACACATTATGTGTATCTTGTGTGCTGCAGGAAAAATCTATGTGAACGTGTTACAGGCACTGTGGTGTATCAGTACTGTGCACCATTTTTCTTATGATGCTAAATACATAAACTAATTGGGCTTCCTGTGAACACGGTAGAGCAAAAAGACTGAAAATTGATTGGAATGCATATTATAATGGGCAACTATTATGGTCTCATTGTACATGACCCAGTATTCCTCAACACCTTATGGAGTAAAATACTAACCACTGAGCCCCACACTATTGTATGGGGAGGCGACTTCAACTGTGTATTGTGCAGCTAATCAGATAAGTCAATACGTCTGTGGATAAGACCACCACATCCCTAAAATGTATAATGGCTGAGCACTGACTGCAGGATGTGTGGTAGCACAGGCATCCAGCATCTAGAGAGGGAACTTACTTGTCGGCAGTGCCATATCTGGACTTCTGCCTTTTGACCCCTTATGTTGGCCGGTGAGTTGGAGATGTAGATCACATTGTATTTACACTTGCTGACCACTCCTCTATTCTCCATCAGTTAACATTCCGTAACTCTCCCCTAAATACAGGCAGTGGAGTCTGGTACAAGGACCCTGTGACACAGACTCTTTTTTGTTGAACTGAAGAGACACACCATTTTTCACGTTCCCTCGGGCTCGGTTGAATGAGTGGGAGGACTGGGAAGCTTTCAAATTGTAATTACAGGTAAATGTGTGTTGCAATGATGTGGGGTGCTGAATTCACTGATGACACACCAGCACTCCAAGAGCGTGAAATCAGGGACCTGGAATCTTTGCTCCTAAAGACCCTATGTCCCCATTATTAGATCATATTCCATACAAGATCACTGAGTATGTGGAGGTGGATAGGAGGTTGTGCCTATTCCAGGGAAA
Organism: Triturus cristatus; assembly: GCF_964204655.1. Taxonomy (NCBI): domain Eukaryota; kingdom Metazoa; phylum Chordata; class Amphibia; order Caudata; family Salamandridae; genus Triturus; species Triturus cristatus. The sequence goes on from NC_140593.1 coordinate 943,236,890, forward strand.
GTATGCAAAGGTTAAAAAACAACACAGTTCAAAGAAGAGGGTCCAAGGGAAAAAGTTTAAAGACCACTAAGGATTATATCCCCAAATAACTATTATCAAACAAAGAAATCCTAGGTTCTACAGTAACCGTAAACAAAAAACTACCACCAAATAATTATATAAGTAAATGGGGTAGACATCAAACTTTTTATTTGTGATTAATAGTTACCGATTACATATAAGGGCAGATCCCTTTAAAGGACGTAATCCCTCACTCACCAAAGGTGACATGCTTCATCATAGGGATTCTCCTCTCAAAGGAAAATCCTAGTTCCTTTGAGGGCTACAACCCCCTCACTGAGAGGGAGGAGCTCAGGGATGTTTTGTTTAGGATAACGAGGATTTTCTAAATCCACATATGGTGAGCAGAGATGTGTGAGTGAGGTCGCAGCACAAAAGAAGGGGGGAATTGTGAGAAAAATGTGAAAGAATGTGAAAGTTAAAACTGGCTAGGAGGCATCAAAGCAAGACTTTAATAAAGATATGCCTACAGTTCAATTTTTTCATATCATATCAGATATTAACAATTCACCATGGCTGAACGTCAAGGTTTAGCATTTGACGATATGATAGCTCAATCCATTTTGACCACACCTAGCATAATCGATACCTTCCATGGGGGCACTTTGACACAGGGGGATGATTGGACTAAACTGCTTTCACTCAGGAAATCCCATTCCCGTGTTTATATACACGGAGCAATTATGATGGAGTATTTAAGAGGGAATTGTGCACCCACAGGCTTAATAGTCACCAATGCCCACCGTCTATTTTTAGATGACAAAGTCTTCCTCCAGGATTGGTCTTTGATAGCCTGGCGCTGCATGCGTGATTGGCTGATCCTTATCATCAACACGGCCAAGCGTGTAGCTGACACAATTCTTGTAGAGATACAAACTTTAGAATCACAGATCAAGGTGACTTTGACAGGCGCTCAATTTAAAAAACAGAACAAGGAGAATAACAAGAACAATAAAGAATTCAAGGATTCGGTTATACTAACCAAAATTAACAAATTTAAGAAAGACTTAGCGCGTTTTTCAATGGAGAAAGTTTATCCATATACTAGCGCAGAATATGTACCACCCCAGTTCAATGGACAAGGGAGAAGATATGGCTCCAATTATTCCATATCTTATGCGCGACCTGGGGCCAAGCCTTTGTGCTGCTGCAATTTTTTGGGATGCTTCAAATGCCTTTGACTCCATGGAATCAGAATAACCTTTTGCCATCCTATGGCGACTAGTTATGCCAATAGAATTGACAGATTAGATTAAGCATTTCTATAGCTCTTCCGTGGCTTGCTTTCACACTAATAACTTCATATCTCAGCCCTTTGCTATCTTTTGTGGCACTCATCAGGGATGCCCTCTCTCACTTATTCTTTTCACGATCGCACTAGACCCCCTAGCTTCAAAGCTCTACTGTTACCAAACTAGTCACGAACCCAGGTACACTAGTCAACACCTTATTTCACTGTTGGCAGACCAGGCGTGGCCTGTACGGGTAAGAGCGGTGGGGATAGGTGGAGGAGCTTCGACATATGATGATGAGGGAAACTTAAATAGAACAATGGTTTTCTTTTTTTAAATGTAAGTTTCCTTCGACGTCGTATGTAGAATCACCCAGACCCCCCACCCCACTGCTCTTACCTGCACGGGCTGTGCCTGATGCAGACAACATAATTTTATAGATGTGGAAACCTGGTGAATGCTTTAAATCCATTATTAGGGAATTATTTCTATTTGAAACATTGTCAGGGGTGAATGTAATTTGGAACAAGTCCCAAACCTTTCCTTTCCTCTGATATGCACTAAATGTGCTTGGGACAGAGTGCATGAGGAAGTCAGTTGGGATATAATTTATTCTCCTGGGCTTCCTCTTTTATTTCATCTGAGAATCTCAGAAAAATGGTCAAAAACGGTATCCCAGGTAATCTGTCTCTGCCTCCTGACATGGGGCAGTTTGTACAAAAATGCCCATTTCAGATCACTGGCCGCTTGCATTCCCCCTTCCATATATTTCTTTATCACTGCCTCTGTGGAGCCAGCAGATTTGTGTTTCCATCCTTCCCACCAAAACCAGAAATATTTTGATCCTTAGAAAAATTCTTGACAAAGTCCTCAACAGAGCACGTAGTTGCCCTGCTATAGTGTTCGATCCTGGATAAGGGCCCAAATGCAGAATATTCGGCCAGGCTTAAATGGGAGATTGATCTCAGGGAGATAGAGTACCAGAAAATTCTTCATGAACAGAAAGTGGTTATGAATTCTCAATTGATGCAGCAGCAACTGAAAAGTGACTGTGAAGGAAAGAAAGCATTCTAGTTCTGGGAACATTTAGGGGAAATAGTTGATTAGATCTTAAATCACAGGAAACTTTATGGCATTCACATTTTGTTGCTTTGAAGTTCTAAGACTAATCCTTCGACCTACAGGTAGGTAGTGTAGATGGGGGGTATATGCTGATGTTTACAAATGCCTCAGACTAAGGGGTCGATAATGATGTCATGCAGAAACTTTCTGCCTGAGACCGTCTTGGAATCGAGACCAACTGATCCGCGGTCGGTGGTTGCGCCTGAATAGTGTTCGGCCGGATTCCCATTGTTTCCTATAGGAGCTTGTGTTTCACCTGACAACACATGCTCCTATGGGGAAATTGGGTGTGTGTGTTAAACCCTGCACCCTGTCATGGGCACCCCATGATGCCTGCCACACAGAACATGGTTTTACAGTGGGGTCCCTTAGGTACCCCCTTGGACCCCAACTGGAGGCCACAGGGCGAAGGGAGCCCTGCTAGGGGCCCCCAATGTCTGACTTTCTGACAGCCTTTCCATGTCGCACAGGCAGACTCGGAAATGCTGTTGGAAAACGGCATCGTAATTGCGAGGTCGGAAACGCTGTCCATAGAGGTGTACAATGCGGTTCCGACCGACATGAATTCTCCGAGAGCCAGTTGGAACCGATTCGGAATGACCACTAGGTTTACATTCCAACCAGGAACACCGTAATCGGTAGGGCGGATTGTAAATCGACCGAATAAGTTGGAAGAGTTCTGATACTGTCAAGGAGATTGCGACTGTCGGGAGGAGGCTTTCCGCCTGACATCATAATCAGCCCGTTTATGTGCTATGACATTTTGATTCAGTTAAAAATGGTTTGAAGTTGGCCGCCACTTGATCACCTGGCTCACGCAAGCACTGTCGCACACATCACAAGGCCCCTTGCTGACACTTCGCTGTACCTAGAAGATAGACCTGGACATAATTTTCACACAGGAGTGGAACAGGATGCTTCTTCACCCGCACAAATGTTCTCGCAAAGCCAAATTCCAGTATATCTAGCACAACATATTACACAGGGTTTTTTTTACCCTGTCCAGACTTCACAGAATATTTAATTCTCCCTTGAGCTTCCGCGGGGTCTGTTCCTAGATGCTGACATGACTGACATGTTCTGGCTTTGTCCCATAGCTGTGGACTTGTGGCATGAGGTAAGACATACATTAGCTAGCATAACAGGAAAGCTGACCTTAACATCATGGCAATAGGTCTCTTGGGACTGTTAGGGCATAGGAAAGCGAGGAGGACTGTGAATCCCTTTTTGGACTTAGCAATGTAAATGGTGCACAGGTTAATTGCCATGACCTGGAAGGCAACCGTGATGCCCGCCTTGGGACATTAGCACTCAGGAACACTTAAGTGGGGTAGGAAGCTGAGGCAGTGGTGTTGCATTAGGAGGAGGCGCAGTTTGCGTGGGAAGCTAATTTAAGTAGACTGGGAGGGCTTGTTGGATGAGTTACAGAGGTCCAGGGAGGGCTCTCCTGTCCGTGATGAAGTGTCCGGTTGGCTATTTACAGGGTAGCACCAATTGTGACATGTCCTATCCATTTCTGAAATTTTCCCATACTATTTCAGACACAAACATTGCATTCCTCGATTTGAACATCAAGTTATCAGGCGATCAGCTCTCTACAGGCCTCTATAAAAAACCCACAGATCGCAATAGCCTTCTCTTATACCAGAGCCATCACCCCAAAGCGCTTAAAGATAACCTTCCCGTGGGACAATTCCTACGTATTAGGCGCAATTGTACTTCCACTAATGACTATAAACTAGAAGCCTCCTCTTTAGCCAAAAACCTCAAGACCAGGGGCTATCCATCCAAGGTGATTAAAGACTCCATGAAGAGAGCCTTAAATAGTCCTAGGGAGGCCTTATTAGAAGTACACCAAAAACAACCTGAGGACATTATCACATGTGTTACTTCATTTACACCTAACTCTGCCCCCACTAAGAAGATTATCCTAAAACATTGGGGCATTCTAAACACAGGCGACCTACGGATACCTGTACCTAGGTTTGCCTATACTAGAACTAGTAGCCTGAGAGATATCTTGATCCACACAAGACCCAAGAAATACACTACCCCATCACAAACCACCCTTTGGGGTTTACCACCTGTCAGAGGACATTTCCCCTGTGGAACATGTACAGTTTGCAAATTCACAACAGCCACTAAAGAAATTGTGTTACGACCCAATTTTAAGTGGAACATACAAAAACATACCAACTGTAATACTAAACAGTGCATTTACCTGATTACTTGTCCCTGTGATCTACAGTACATAGGGATGACCATGCGTCCAGTTAAAAGCCGCATAACTGAACATAGGAGCAACATACATTGCCAACGCACAACTACAAGACTATACAGACATTTCGTGGAGGCACAACATACTCCCGACTCACTACACTGGGTCATACTAGAATCCCATGTTCAGATTTCCAAATCCTCCCTATTCAGGCTTGAACAGAGATGGGTACATAGATTATCTTGCCATACCGAGGGTCTCAATGATGATATACCCTGGAGTACCCTATCCTAAACTGGGAATTGTATGCCCTAATCTCCTGATCCAACTTCACTCTGACTTTTGGTCCATTCTTTGTAGTAGTCAATGCTATTAACATTCTCATTGGCAGGATACGATGCTCCTTTTCCCCTGTGATCCTCGGTTGCTATATACAAACACACTGATTATGGGTCCATTCTTTTAAGTCTTATTCATATACCGATGTGTCATTCTACGCATTGTGTGATTATTGACATATCATTTCTCACACCTTGACCTCAGGAAGATAGATTGTATAGGGACCATAACATTGTTGTTCCAACCACACGCCATGTTGTAGACACACAGATTTCTAGATCTGCAGTCTCACGACACAGCCCTCGAGCAATGCAATGCTTGTACATTATCAATGATGATTAACATTCTTTTGATCGACACACGACTGTTTGGATTTCGCATGTGGTAATATTGTGTTATACACCTGACGCCATTCGGGAGTGGTTTTAATACACCCTTACCATTCAATGCAGCGTATACTGAACAACAACGCTACTCGCCATTGTATCGCCCCTTCCGGATAAATAGTCCTTCAGTTGTAATTACTTTTCAGTCCTTTGACTCCCAAGTTCATGCGTCGCAAGTTTTGGACGCATTATGGTGGGTTACGCGCTAGTCTACACCTTGTAGCCTAGCAGTGAGACACGTCACCTATCTCAGGAACAACATCACGTCGTTGCTTAGCAACGAGACACACCATCTTTCCGGGAACCTATCACATGACTGCACCCAACTAGCGCGACACATCATGACGTGCTTCATGCACTCGATGACGCACCGGGAACTAAAGTATATCTTCCCGTACTCCCTCCCAATACTCACCACCCCGGTTCCTGGCGGTTTGGGTAGGTCTTTTGCTTGTACGTGAATCCACGTCGGTGAGTACTGTAACTAATATTGGTTTCCCCCACGCCTGTGTAGCTACATCTGCCTACTGGCTACCGAAACCCTCCTGATCGATTCCTTCGGATACCATGTACCGAGGTCAGCACATCCTGGCCCGATCCTGATGTCCGGTACGGTTTGATCGGCCTGGGCTATGGTTTACTGTGGCTCCGCCCGGCTGCCCTCTACCCTCTACAACGGTGCCACCTTATGTATGGCAATTTCTTATTTGTCTAAAACACAGGTACAATTAATGATTGTTTTTCTGGCAACTTTCATGTCCTTTCCAGGACCCAATCGGTGTCCTCTTTTAGCCGCCAGCACCGTTGCTAACAACAGTAGCAACCCTTTTAGGTGAGTCCTTTTGCCTTCCATAGAACCATCGCATATCTACCATTGGTTTTTATCCTTCCCTACCCTTCACCCCCGAATGGCGTTCTAGACACTACAATGTAATGAAATTGCGTGATGCACGCCCCTAGCACGGTGATCTTTTACGACACAATTATTCATAATTATGTACAGTATGAAGAGTTACTTTTAGAATTGTTATAAAAAGTTGTTTTTTTTCATCCTCAACAGGTAAAGACCATAGGAAGTGGTATGTAGATGTCACATTACCACTTATTGTAGACAGCCTTATCTTGATCCTGATGAATTGCCTTGATCCTCCTGACTCTTGTGGCAAGAAACATGTTGATCATATAGAGTAAAGCTCATGTCTAGATACCTAACTCCTACCATTTAGCCACTCTACACATTTTTAACAGGGCAGTTTACCTTTGGAATAAAATTTAAGTAGGACTAACTGACCCCCTTTTAAACCCACTTTTCTGCTACATCACCTCACACTAGGCCCCTCACCCCCAAGCACCTTCGGCAGGAACAAAAGATCCCCGACAAAGAGCCCCGATTTCGGGAGCCCGTCAAGGATTGCAGCGCCGACTTGACGAGGGGCAGTGCTCATATGATGAAGCATGACACCTAGCTTGCTGGGTGTGTGAGAGCACTAGTTCAACCAAGGGAAATTTCCCTCATTTTCTTCTGATTGGTCTCTTTTATCATTGATCGGTTGAGATACTCTCTCACCTGCTCTTCTCCGCTACTGTACACGAGGAACTTTGTACCCTTCTTTGTTGCTATGTCCTATCCTTCCCTCTTCCTGTGATTGTTGGACTTGCGGTGTGAATCAGTGAGCATGGGTTGATGAGCAGGGTTGGGACCAAGATCCTTTTATGTGCAGATATCTGACTAAGGGATGGGAGCCTGAGGCTGGTGGTGGTTGAAACGAGAGAGGCTGCTTTCTTCTGAGACGGCCCTTTCAATACAGATGTAGTAGGCATGGCTTTTTGTTTATATGTTTATTTCATTTGATAATCTTCTTAATAATTTGATTTGATTATTTTCTTAATTATGTCCTACTACTTCTGACGTCACCCGATCACTACATAGTGCCTACAGTGGGGTGGAATTTCGGATGTATATATAAAATGCACACATAAACCTGTATTGTGCTGCCATATAACTTAATACTAATGGTTAAAAAAAAGATGGTTGGAGGTTTTCACAGGAGCTGCCAGGAGTACATCATAGCAAAAACCAAAGGAAATGATGGACGGAGTGTTGAACATTGTTTCCGGTCCAGGGAAGACATGGCTTGGCAGTTCGGGCTGGACTGTTCCCATGAGGCACAGGGTCAGACTGATTTGCATATGGCCATGTCTGAACTGGGGTGGCAGAGTGGGCTAAAGAATGGTGATGGATTAAACCCAGATCAGTTGACTGGGGGTGAGTGCTTGCAATGTTCAACACTCCGTCCATCATTTCCTTTGGTTTTTGCGGAGTACATCATTGCCATAATCTATGCATGGCTGGATGCTGACATTTATCACCTGTACATGATAGTATTGTCCACATAAGGGAGGATGTTGCATATAGTTTTAAAGCACAAAAAAGATGATGCTGGCAGTTTTGTTGACGTACAGACCAAACACTCGAATTTGGCCAAGTTGGATGCCCAGTTTATGAACTGAGGTTGCGGCAGGCAGGCCTAGATTCATTACAGCAGGCCAGGCGGAATGTCAAGTGTAGAATAAAGGATAAAGCTACAGTAGAGAGAGTGTCCTGTAAAAGTAGGGTTTATGGGTGCATATAGATGTTGAACTAAAGGGTGAGAGGCATGGAGCCCTGAGGCACATAATAGCTGAGAGCTCTGGGTTTACACTCAATAATTAGGGTAACCACTTGCTAACGATTGCTTAAATTGGAGGATAGCAAATCCAAGACCTTCCTTTGGATGCAAATTTACTGAAGACTGGCAATTAAAACTGTCTGGTTAATGGTGTTGAATGCAGCCAATGGATCTAAAAAAGGATCACTTTACGTAAACCATCAACCACTGACAGCACCACCAGGTCAGAACTCCTTCCAACCCAGAAGCAGGCATGAAAGGGATCAAGAAGTTGTGTAGTTTGACAATGTTTTTTAACTGCTTAAAGACCACTTTTGTCTAGCAAATTGGACCAGCATGGATGGAGAGAAATTGGCCTGAAGTTGTTTAAATGAAAAGTATCTAAATGATATTTTATTTTTTTAAATAATGTTTTTACCTTTGCAATTTCTATCTATTGGCAACATTGCCTCATGTTAGTGACAAGGTAAATAGTATTGACAATTCACCTGCAATTAGTAAGCTAACCTGAGTTACCACGGACACATCTAAAAACGAGCCTGACTGGTGACTCTTTGATTGTTGTAGCCAAGCCCTCTTTAGCTGTGAGAGTGAAAGTCAGGTTCCAAATAGATTCCGACATAATGGTATGTTTGAGTTTTAGAATTTTGTCTGTAAAAAAGTGACTAATTCTTCACAAAGAGATGCTGATGGCATAATATAACATTCTTGTTCATAATAGGAGGTGTTTGGAGCTCCCTGGTTATATTAAACAGTTCATGTGCAAGATTGGGTGCTTGTGTTCTGCTGCAATTGTAATATAGTGATACAGCTATTTTTATCCTTTGTTTACTGCCTTCAGGAGATAAGAAGTGTTAGGCTCAGTCTGATTGTTTGCTTTCATAAGATTTTCTTAGGTTGCCCAGGTGGGGTGGTTGAGTCAAAGCTATTAAGCAGAGTGTGGGAAAGTAAGGGTAAAGCATAATTTCTAGTAGTATTTTCTTTATGAGTGAAGCATTGTTTAAGAGACTGGCAAGAGGTAAGACTGATACATGTTAGATAATGATCAGAGCATGGATGAAGTGTAACTTCCCTACATTGAAGATTGCCATAGTTAGAAAATATAGCATCAAGAAAATTAACATTTTTCAACTAATACTTAAGCTAAAGAGTTAGGCCATGTAGATCTTCTATCCACAGGTTAAGTTGAAGTCATTCAGAACAATTACATTAATGCTATTGCTACAATGACAGATGATTTCTTCACCTAGAAGGTTAAGGCAGGAAGTGGGCATATTAGGAAGGAAATATATTAGGCGGGAATTATAGACAACGTTGAAACTTTGCATGTGGCCGCCAATTTGTGGGAAGGAGTAACAGGGTCCAAGTATGGAATTTTTTATGTTGCGGTCTGCGCAGAAAAGGAAAATTACTCCACCTCCCCACTTAGAGGTGGGATATTAGAATTAGTGTTAAGCGCTGCTCAGTATTTATTCTGGAGAACAAATAATTTAACTCTAAAAATTTGAATATGTGATTAAAAGAAACATTTTTGTCTTACAAAGCGAATTTGTTAAATCGTAATCATTTTATTCTATTACTTCATTTTCTTTTACCTGCTATTGTCTTTTTCAGATGTTGGGACATCATTGAATCTCCTTATTGGTGGATAATTAAGACTCCAATCCTGATTTCTATTTTGGTAAAGTATCATATAACTAATGTGTGACACAGCCATCTTTACGTTAAGTACTCGGTCAATACAGAACTTCAAACAACAATATAAGTTAAAAAAACAGTGTCATTTTCTGCCCTGTAAGATGTGATGCTTACTGCAATCAGTAAAACTATGCACAAAGTTATGGTTAAACAATTTATTAAATTTGCATTTCCTTGTTAGTTATTTTATGTATTTTTTTAAGTTTACCATCTCTGTTTATATCTAATGCTGAGTTCCTTTTCGGAGAGTCGTTCTTTACTATATAAATTATGTGAAATATGAGTGAGTCTATATAATAGACATTAACTCCTCAAGTGTAACAATATTGTTCCCAGTCCAAGGTTATAGACCATCAATTTTGTAGTGAAAGTTATAATAATGCAGATGTATGTTTAACATAAATCACCGAATATACACCAGAAATTTCGATCTGCTTTGTAATGATTGTGCAGACTTGTCGGAAACTGCAAGTATCATTTCAGGAATTGTATGTCTTCCCTGTGTGTATTTCCATTTTAAAAACCTATTAATGAGGAGATTAGTGCCAGCAGCATGTAGCACTTTACAAAAAACAAAATAACAAGACAGGGAATAAATTATACTTCCCAATGTGTACACAGGCAGTGGACTCTTAATGGACTGCTAGATGTTTCAAGAACTCCCAAAATACACTCTTCTAATGTCTATACTCCGATTGAAGTGCTAGAATTATTAAGAATCAAAATGAAGCGGAACCTCACTCACACGTGGTAGCATACTTCATCATTGATGTTGCTTGCAGATTAACTATGAGATCTTCTTTTTAGATTTTCGTGTTTGTGTCACATAATCACCTAAATTAGCTAGTGTTGACTAGGGAAGGTGTATGTTTGTCCCCCTGGGGTTTGCCTATTATAATGCTGTTAGAATGGTTCTAATCAGTTTTAGTCATTGCCTTCCTCAATAAAAATAAGATGACCAGGAGGTTACATAAAGGAACTCCTTCATCTTGATTAATGGATCAACATTTTTCTGACCCTAATGGTCACACCTGTGCCCTGTGTATCTCTCAGCGCCAAGCTGATCATGCATAAACCGAAATTTAACAATGATATAGTCAAAAGTATTCAGCAATGTAATTCATCACCTTTGTGCGACTATGAGTTAAGTTTCCAACACTTTATTCATTATTACTTAATTACTGGTAAGTTTAGAATCCCCAGTCATCTCTGCTTTTGCCATTAGATGATCACACTTGTCAAATAAAGCAACAGTCCTTATGCTCTCAATTCCTACGTTAGAGAAGTCCATCAGTTTTCGTTTAAATTATGGCTCCTCAAAAACAATGTACTTTAAAGCCTGGTAAATTTGCCCAACTAAAGACTCAAAACCAAATCATGTTAATTGCTGGCCATTACCATGCCCTGTAAGTTGCTTGTTAGTCATGTGTTTAGATGTATTTCATTACCCCATAGTGGTTTAAGATAAACATAGTAGAACCTACAATGATGAACATCAGTGGATTTCATTATAGAAATAAACCTGTGTCCTGTATGAATTAATCTAATAGAACAAAAGGAAAGTATAATTTGTGTGGTAGTCATTGCAGAAATATATCGGAAAAAAGGATTATAACCACATAAGTGTGAATTTTCATTTGATAAAAGGTAATAAGAAAAATTGAATTTCAGACCAACATTTCCAGGAGCTATCTTGCAGTCACCAATGGGACCACCTAAATATACTTTTTCCCATGAGTAGTGTGACTTACTTCTAGAAATGTAGGATTATGACCAGGGTTCGTTAGAACCTACTCACTGAAAGATCTTGGTGAGTCAGGCTGAATATGGGCTATGTCAATAGCATTGCAGATGTAACAATTAAGTATGATTCTGATTTTTGCCTTCAAAAGGTGTGGTCATAAATATTGCGGTATTAGTCCTTCTATAACTTAAAATTGAAGGTAAACCAGGAAACCCTAATTTCACATGAATACTACTGGGATTTGTGTGTGCTTTAGTGAACTTAGAGTATCCTTTGTGGTGCATAATGTCCTGGGGTGCATCAGAGATATATAATTCTTGATAGGGCTATTATTATTAATTTTACATTTTTATATTTAAACAGTATTATATGAAGTGCTATATATCTGAGAAAGTGGTAATAAACTTTATATTGCAGCATCACAAAGTCATCCCTATTCGTGGCCTGAAATATTTCCTATAATAGATAGTGGTTCAATTTACTCTTAACGGAGATACATAAGGTAGATTTGGTTTCAATCTACTCCAGCATAGTAAGCAATTAGAATGTGGACAGAAACTTGAGTGATTAAGAAGTAGTGAAGTCACTGTGAATTTCTTTCACAGATTACATATATGTTTTTCTCAAGTTGAAATTTAGGTGTGTACTAAACTTAGACAATATCTAGTTTTTTGCAAGGAAGTTAGTCTGGTGGATTGAATCCAGCTATGATCTGATACCACTAGTGATAGCTCTGGTAGCTGTCTATCCTCAACAAGGGTTTTTAATTCTCTATTTATATGCATTAGGCTTTTTTAGGCTGAAGCCTACCACAAAGCTTCCCTGGGAATACATTCTGCCCATTGCTTAGCGTTGGCTTTGTGGTTTGCAACTCACATTTTCTTGCTTTCTATTTTAGGCTTTTCTGCATCTCTTTGTCACTTTAGTGGAGCATAGCTTGTTTACTGTAGTCTCTGACTTCAAAATTAGAGGATTTATTTAAGAATCTGGGAGTGTGATAGCAAAGGCTTTTTCCAGAACACAGCAACATTTAAATGACCTGTGCACATTTTGCGGAATATATCAGAATTAGGAAAGCACAACTGAAGCACATTTTGGGGGAATTCCTTCATGTGGTGGAAACAAATATTTTAATACGATCAAAGCAAATAAATACTGGGATAGGCAGAATGTTTCATCCTGCCCTCGGAATTGGCGGAATTTGTGACTCCGTGTTACAAGAGTAACGTGTAGTCACAAATTCCGCCAATGCCCGTGGAATTGGCGGAATTTGTGACTCAACGTTACTCTTGTAATGCGGATTTCCTACCAAATTCAGCCAATCAATCAAAGCATGGCATAATTCTTTACGATTTTCCATCCCCTAGCACCATTTTCTAATGCAGGCAGTCATGGGCATTGCAGAGAGAGGACTGCTTCTTGAGTAGTTTTGCTGCAACTCGAGTAGATTTTCAAAATCAACTTGAATGGCCGTGCGCTCTTGCATACTGCATGGTGCCATTCACGCAGATTTTTCAGTCCTGCTCATGCTACTGACACTAAATCCCGGTGTGACCAGTATGACATGCATATTTCCTCTATACAATACATAGGTGATGCCATTTCCACACATTATCATTTGAGCTGTTTCTAGTTTTATCACTAAAACTCTATGTCTGTGCAAAGGTAAGGGTCATTCCGACTGAAAGTAAGTTGTATGTATTGGCAGTGCACTGACCACACCATGCATACTTCACTCTACATGACTCCACTCTACATCACTCTATGCCCCTCCACTTTATGACACTCTACACCACCCCATTCTATGCCACTGCACTCCACAACACTGTCTACCACTCTACACCACTCTATGCCACACTACTCCACTCCACTCTTCTACACTCAAGGCCGTTTTAGTGAACTCTACAACACTTCAAGCTACTCCACTCCACTCCAATCTATGATACTTTTTCAACTCTATGCTGTGCCACTTCCCTCTACTTCCCTTCACTCTTCTCTACTGCACTCCATGCTTTGGCACTCTACAGCACTTTACCCTACTTTAGGCTATGCCAGTCTACGCCTCTCCACTCCGTCTCACTTTACTCCATGACATTACACTTATCTTCACTTTACTGCACTCTATCTCTCAAACCACAAACTAATATTTTGCTCATTTTGTTGCTGAAAAATTAAGTTCTGAGAAATACGGGCTGTAAATTAACCCTTGCCACCACCACTCAGGAAATTACTTTGAATTGCAGAGTATGGTTCGATAAATTCACAAACTACTAAATATCATCTCCTAACTTTAAATGCTAACTTTCAATTATGTTGTTCTCTGTTATTACCAAGCATGAAAAAATGTCAGTGTTTTCGTTATGTCCACGAAGAATGTGTGATTTAATTGTGTATTCGTAATTCTGATTGGATACGTTCTCTAGATTCTTAATAAAATCTGATAAAGCCAGATATTATGGCTAATACCTAATCTATGTGACTTTAGAAAAGACAATGTTTTGTACATGTGTCTTACTAGGCAATGTATCTTATGTGAGCTTATGCTGATTATATATAAGATGTCCGCTTTCACATGTGTGTTTGCTTTTTCCATGTTTATTTTAGCTTGATCACTGTGGAATATATGAGTCGTGAATTAGACGCCGAGTAGATGCATTTTGGCAGTGACCCTCGAAAGAAACACTTGACAATTTGACATCCTTTCCTGGCCTGTCGCAAGTCCGTGGCCCAGCAACACAATCATCATGCACAGCTGTATTCTATGGGCTTGACATCATCATACTTGGGATGTAGGACACAAAGTCCCAAGCAGGCTGATGTCAGGCCCATGATGGCTGCCATCCTGTCACGTTATTCCTTGCACAGAACAATATGAATATAGACCATCGGCTAAAAGTCAAGACTCTATTACGGCAGGGTGTCTGTGGAAAAATCTATGTTGATGTCTTATTGAAACATCTAACTAATAAATACAGTATTTAATGATTATATTTAAAAAATATCAGTAGGAAATATTTTATTGTAATTTGTCTTGCTCTGTGTTGTTGCTTCTTTAGGTGAATTTCTTCCTCTTTATCTGCATAATCCGAATATTGGTACAAAAGCTCCATTCGCCGGATGTGGGACGGAATGAAAATAGTCAATACTCGTAAGTCTTTACCTTTGATTAGCAGAAGTGTTGTTCTATAAAATCTATTTGGTATTTGGACGATAAGATTATTTGACATATCAATTTCAACCATTGTAGCAATTTAACATATCAATTTCCACATGGCATCAATTCAGTCTAACTGGTTTCTATGTTGGCTGGATCTAAGTGAGAATCTGTAACCAAATTACAAATATTTTAATATACTGGAACATAGAGAGCAATTTGTTTTTTGAAATCTTTCAATATCCATTTCAAATTGAATTTCCTTCTTCTTGTCAATAATGATTTCTAAAGAAATAAAGTGAGCTAATTGCTAAATTTCCCAAATATAAAATTGGAACACAAAATAATGAATACAAATGGGATATTAACTTTTATTAAGTACCACGAGGAAAATATGGATTATCTTACTATTAATTTAAAAAGGGGGATGTGTGTTGTTTGCTTCAACTACTCACTGTTTTCTTGTAATTGATGTGTTATGCTGTTGTTGTACATTTTCTTGTAGTTCAATGCGTTCTCTACTAATTCTGTGTTTACTGATATGTGTCTGTGTTTTTATTTTTAAAGAGGTATTTCCTTATTTACCCCCCCCCCCCATGGGCTGTTAGTTTTATTCCCTATCTCCCCTGTTTTTCTGTGAGTGTCTTGAAGTACCTGTGGGTGGCTATGTGTGATGCTTGACCTTCTACAAGGCTTGACTGGAGGAGATTTGGATCTGTTTGTGCTGTAGTACTTCTGAATTAGATGAGGGGTTGCCTTTGGTGAATAGTGAGTTGCTTACTCTTTTTAGTTGTGCTTTTGTATTTGCATTTGCATGTGCCTCCCTGTGCTCCTCCTTAATTTTACATCACTCTCCAATTTCGTAGTAGAGGTTCCCCATATTCTAATCATTCCCTATTGCTCATTCCACAATGACAAAAAAAACATATAAATAAGTTTTTTGCACTCTTGGCGGTGAACGGCACACATAAACAATAGAAGAAGTCTAGCTGGGGATCTCCACTCAGATGATAATAAGTAGCATTTTTGAGTATGCATAGTAATATTACTCAAATAATGGGATTTTGGTAAAAAAATGCTTTGGTGAGTAGGCCCTATAGTTCTGATGTTAAAGCAAAATATGTAAAACATGTTTCTTGTCTGAGTTATATACATGTGCACACTTACACCCAAGTATTCAAGATGCTACCCGATTTCTTTATCCATGATGTGATGATCATCACTAATAATGATTTGGCCTCCCTTTCCAACATCATCCCCATCGACTGGTCTGACCATCACCTCGTCCTCTTAACGATCCCCTCTACGGCCCCCCCGATCCACGCCAAAAGCATCAAACACAAGTAATTGACTAGAAACCTTCATCTAATCCCCCCGGCAAACTAGAAACGAAACTCAAAGCCTAATTCCTGCTCGCTCCCCTCTCCCATAATGCTAACGCACTCCCCGAGCATTATAATAAATCAGTTACCGAGGTCCTAGACCAAGTGGCCCCTCCCAAACTAAAAGCCCAAAGAATCTTACCTTCCAAATCCTGGTTCAACTCTGATCTTAACAATGAAAGACGCTCCCTTAGACTGTCCGAAAGAACATGGAGGTAACACCCGTCCCCCTCCCATCTAGCCCTCCTCAAATCTGCTAGGTCCAACTACAAAAAACACATCCTCATTGAAAAGGCCTCCTTCTTCCACACACAGCTTGATAGGGCCAAAAATAGACTTAGAGAACTATTCAGCATCGTCAAAAAACAAACATCTTCTGCCCCCCAAAAACTGACGGCCACAAATGAGAAATGTGAAGAAATTTCAAATTTCTTCACTGATAAAATCACCAAAATAGATCAATCCTTCCTTTTAAATCCCTTCTCGCCCAACCAACTACTTTCTTATGACATCTCTCCTGAATCTTCAACCCCATCTAATCCCCCAAGGTCCCTCCCCGTCTCTCATCCGTTACCTTCCCACCTGAATACAATCCTTTTCTCCCCCAGCAACAAAAATCAATGCCTGCTGGCATAATTTTCTCCCTGTCACGAAACATGAAGTCTATAACTTCATCTTCAAGCTTAAACTACCCTCTCACACCAAAGACCCTATGCCCTCCAACCTTGTCCAAGACCTAAAACATATCATTGCCACACTTTGGACCACCATTATAAACTCTTCCCTGACCACTGGGTGTGTTCCTGCCTCCCTCCAACTGGGTCAAATCACACCCATCCCCAAAAACCCCAATGCAGAAGCCCTTGAAAAATGTGCCCTGCTACAACTGGATAATCACATCAACACTTTCGACCTCTTTGACTCGCTGCAATCCGGCTTTAGGAAAGGATGCAGCACAGAATCGGCCGTGCTCAATATAGTGGACGAAATACATCACGTTCTTGACAATGGCGAGTCCTGCCTACTCATTCACCTCGACCTTTCCGCTGCTTTCGATACATTTAACCACTCCTAAAGTCCGCTTTGGCCTCAATGGCCATGTCCTCAACTGGTTCACCTCCTTTCTCCGACACAGAACCCAACAAATCAAAATCGAGAACTGCCTTTCCAACCCCACTTCAATCTCCCTCTGTGTCCCCCAGGGATCCATTCTTTCTCCTGCCCTCTTCTACCTCTTCATGTAACCCCTCACCCTCATTCTCAAACAAGCAGGAATCAATTACCACCTCTATGCCAAAGACACTCAACTTTACTATAAGATTAAATCCCACTCTGATGTCCTACAACAAAATGACACCCTGACCAAGATCCAATCATGGTTCCACTACAACCATCTCAAACGCAACCCTAAAAAAACGAAATCATTCTCTTCTCCCCTAAAAACAACCCACTCCCCATTCAAGACTGGATATCCGACCGTAACGCTCTCAACTGCTCTCTCACCACTTTCAATTCAGTTAAATCTCTAGGCATCACCATTGATAACAGCCTTACCCTTACCTCCCACATAAAAACCACAGCCAAAGGAGCACTCTTCACTCTCCGTCATCTCAAGAAAATCATACCCTTCATCCCGGCTGATGACTTTAAAAATGTGGTCCAATCACTGGTCCTGTCGAGAATAGACTATGGTAACGCTATCCTTGCTGGAACACCTAAAGTCCATCTTACACCACTCAAATCTGTGCTCAACCTTGCTGCTAGACTTATCTATGACTACAAACGTTTCAACCACATCTCCCCCGCTCTTAAAACTCTCAAATGGCTTCCCATCGAAGGCAGATCCACCTATAAGATTGCATGTATCACGCGCAAAGCCCTTCACCAAATCTCCCCATGCTACCTCTCCAACAAACTCCACAAAGCGGGCTGCACCAGACCGACAAGGAGCACCAACATCCTCATTCTTATCGCCCCTTTGTTAAAAAAGAAATGCACACAAGTTCGCTCCTTCTCTGGAAACGCTCCTTCCATCTGGAACTCCCTGCCTAAAGACCTACGCTGTAACCCATCCTACATCATCTTCAAAAAAGACCTCAAATTGTACCTCCTCAACAAATATTGGGGTCAATAATTCCTACCTCTGACACCGTCTCTCACTCTGTACCCTTTTGGGCTCCCCCCCCTATTGCTCTCTAATTCTCTCCCCTCCCCATTCTCCCTCCAAACTCCCCTCCCTCACGACACACCTTCCCCTCCCCCAATTCCCCCCTCCCTGCCTCTACCTTTAATTTTGACATCTAGACTCACCCACGGCTTCCCACAGATCTCCCAATCCCCTATTCCCCCCACTCTCCTTACCATCCCCCTACTTTATCTTCTGCTTTTTCACTCCCTCACACCCACCCTAGCCCTATCACTTCCACCCACGTGAGCTTATTATTGATCTCTTGTAAATAGCATTCATATTTATCTGCTCTCCTTGTTATATTGGCTCTTATTGAAATGTTTTTGACCTAATGTATAGATTACTGTACCTCCTCACACTTCTGTAAAGCACTCTGATACCCCTGGGTCTAGCTGCGCTATATAAAATCTTTAAAATAAAAATAAATAAATAAAATATCTATAACTAACTACATAGGAGAGTTGTTTTGGTATTGAAGCAATCTGTAACCAGTTTATGGCTGGCAACTAAAATAGGCTAAAAATAATACCTCTAATCAGGACAGGAAGTGTACTCAAGGGCAAGTTTTATAAATCGGTCCAAAAATATTGTGCTGTTTGAAAATATTTGACATAAATTAAACAGCTTTGATTTTAATAAGCCTTACAAGATAATAAGGTAAACAATGATTCATATTTACACTCTGTTACACAAAGAGAACACATTCGGTGATATTTGTACACTCCATTTTAGGACTGGCCTAAAGACAGCTTTAGCTGTCTTGCCAGTCTCATATTTTCCAAGAAAATCATAACAAAAATACATATACAGAAGATTTCCTTTAACATTTTTTGTCCTTATTCTGTTCAAATATGATTTACATTTTGCATCCCTCCAACACAGCACAAAATATAAATCCACAAGTAAGCCCACTTCAGCCATGGAATCCCTATTGTTTGAGTGAATACATTTAGCCATTTACATGTATGAATCCGCATAAAAGATCTTTTCTACAAAAACAAAAAATGTAAGGCACAATGATGGCTATTGCCTCTATATATAGGAAAGTGTTTACGTAACAATCTAGATATTTAGTGAAAGATGCAACGTTGACTCATAATACTAGCGGTGATGATTACAGTAGCCGTAGTGTATATTGTCAATGCAAAGTCCAAGGTTGAGCCACTCACCCTGAACTTTATGAATTAAAGACATTTCAAGGAATTGCATCGGGCCCTACAGATGAAGCTAGTAACAACTTGAGTAACTACAGCTTTGTGAAGTTTTGAAACAGTTAGCTCTATCTCTAAAGGGACAACTAGTTTTCACTTAAAGTGCTGCATCTTTTTGAAAACTTTAGACTGTCACATGAGATTCTAGAAGAACATCTGACCAAACTCAAGTTGTAATCAAATAAACAACAACAAACCCCCTTTCAAATATATTCGCTACAAAACTGTCCCACAAAGAAAATAACATTAATCTATAACATTATTTTTATTTTATTTTCAAAAATATTTATCTTATTCAATTAATTAATATCCGTAATTTATCAAAAATACATATAGCTATACTTTTTGTCCAAAAAAGAGGAGTCTCAAAATCCGACGAAGCTGTACACTTAATTAAAGTACATGATTCAACAATAAAGAATAAATAACAAAACATACACAGAAGGGAAAATACAATTGATCAAAAGACAAAGACAATTACAACAAAGACAATACATAGCAATAATATACATTACAAACAATATATACAACACAATTGTGCTGACGCGCGTTTCGGAATTCCATGTACCATCCTTCCTCAGGGCGCTGATGGTGTATTCAAAGAAGTCAGATGTAACTAATACATTAATTTAATTTAATACAAAAATATTTTCAAATACTTGTCGAAGCTTCGTCAATAGTATTTGTTGTGTCGCAAATAGTTTATGCAAGAAGCAGTCTATCACAAAACCAGGGCTGAGCCTTAAAGCTTTCTTCATACGATTCAATGCTTATGTGTGTCTTCAAAGGAAGATATAGGTTAAGGACTCGAGCTATTTGGTCAAAGAATATGGGCCACCAAAAGCTGTGGATGTTCGCCAAAATTAGATGCTTAAATCATAAAAGGCATCAACTACTTCAGGTGATATGCTCGTATATCCGTAACAAGTAACATCATAAGTTGAAAAATACAATGTAAATGGACAAGTCCATTACCGCAGATGATCAATATTAAGTAGCTTGGATCATAGATATTTTATCCACTCGGGTCCGTGCCTTTTGTGGCATAAACTACTATAACCTTGTAATGATTCCTCTATCCCAAGGTGATAAGGAAAATTGGGTAAGGGGAAGAAGTCCCTCTACGGTCGGAGGTCAACTCAAGTTGTAATTCATGGTGAAAATACATATATGAATGTATGGCTACAAATGTATTTTTAAAATTTGTAATTTTCATCCATTGTTTTTCCCAACTGACCCTAATATTTTATAACATAACACAGATGTGTTTTACTAAAAAACAACTACAATTTATTGGCACACAGTAATAGTATCACTCAAAAACAGTGTAGTAAGTATCATTATTAAGGTATATCAGTCAGTCAAATCATATCTAATCATATCAGTGATTGCTAGTGCCTATTAATATGAGGGTGTCATCATAAAATCTACATAATAATCAAGCCATTTATTGAAAATAGCAATATTGACCAATCATCATAAAACAGTTTTTGTATGTATATTTATCCTACAGAAAGCAAGCACAAATCATTTGTGTAGTAATAGCCTATATCAAACTTCTGGGTTGAAGTCATATCATAGCCTGTGAGCTTTATGAAATCCATTTAAAGTAATTGCATCTTGCCCTAGAGGGACACCTAGTAATGACTTGAGGTACTGCAGCTTTTGAAAGACTTTTTAAGAAGTTGCTTCTAACGCAAAATTACTTCTAGTAGCATCTTGAAGCACTGCAGTCTTCTTATAGACTTTAAGCTGTAACTTCTGACTCGAGGTGGACTGCTAATAAAGAGTTAGGGCCTCATTTATAAGAGGCTGTGCCACTGGAGCATCACTTTTCATGATGCTTCAATGGTGTAGGATTCTCTCTATGAGGCAAGGCAAAGCGACTCTTCGTGGCTTTGCATGGTCTCATAGATACAGAGCAAGGTAAGGCAACACAAAGAGTTGCCTTGCCTTACTCTACATCAAGGAGGTGTTCATTGGGCATTGCTGTAGGTTTTCCCACCCCACACCCGATGGTTTTTGACACATTCCCAGATTTACAAGGATCTGTAAACCTGGCAATGCATCAATACTGTCTTCCTCCCCAGGGGAGGCGTAACGAGGAGAAATAATTGTATTTCTCCTTGTTTTTTCCTCTTTCCATGTTTGCTGCATTCTGCAGCACACATAGAAAGAGGAAAACGACTCAGATGATTGTTGTTTTTACAGGAAGGTGACCTCCCTGCACAAAAACAGTTGTGCCACGGTTCAAGGGTACCTCAATTAGCACTAGGTAACAATTTGTGGGCTGGTGCAGAGAGGGCAGGAATGTCCCATATTTCATTAATAAGAACCATTCCTGCCCTTTCCTTTTGATGCAGGGCAGCACCAAAAAGTAGTAAATTAGGCCCTTAAGGTATTGCATCTATGCCAAATGCCAGACCTATTGGCTTTGCTAATGTTTGTTAAATTGCCAGTCATTTTTGGGTACACATTGATAAGGTTAATTTTTGTGTCTCACACTTAAACATTTAGATAAAAATCGTTGGAGAGATCTAGAATCAGCATAAAATTGTGAAAGTTTTAGATGGCTGTTAAACGTTTGTAAGTAGCTCCAATTGAGAATGTGGAACAAGGCAGTTGCAGTCTGTCTGCTTTGGTTGAATTGGAGGATGGCACATCTTATTTGCAAATTTGTAAAAATCCAAGTTTTAGGGGTAGCATCTTAATCTCACAGAATGTAATATACATTTTCCACATTGTTTTATGCTGTATGCTGACAACGCTGGTATCTTATCATGACAAATCTGTTGGCGGGTTTAATTGTCCAATAAGACATATATTAGCAAGGGGCTGGTATTCATAAATCTAAGCATATAGGAATCCAAATAGTGAGCAATTTTTGAAGATTCTTCAGCTATTCTTTCTTAAGAAAGGCCAGTGAATTGAATCTAATTAAATAAATTCAGCAGTGGACCTGAATTAGGAGGTGTATAAAATGTAATCCAGCAAAACTGGTCCATTGTTTTCCCAGTGCTGATCAATAATAATATGTGCATAAAATTGGGTAGGGCCTAGGCACTGATAATAAGATGTATTTTCATTAGTTGAAATACCTGCCTTCCTTATTTTCATCCCTGTAGAAAAAATCAGGTGCCAGACAGAGACTTATTTAGCAGGGTAGTCTTTTGTATAGAGGTGACAGGACCAATCAGCCTCTAAGCAGGAATATGTGGAATATCATATGTGGAAATCATTATTGAAATCACGTACAAAAATATATTCAAATTGTGAATAGATTTTGTAACTAACAGCATGTTAAAAAGTCCAGGAAACGCTCAGCAATTCTTCAGTAGTTTTTTTCAGGAGTACATACACAGACCACCAGCCCAGGCAGACAGCTCAAATCCAACTGCCAAAGATGCAGCTGGGGAAGATAGAGCATTGTGTTGTCATGGATGGCACATGGAATGTAGAGGTGCTGCCCAGCAACAAGAATAGAAGGCAAAGAAAATAAAGCATAGCTAGGTAGATAACTAGCAAGGAGATGAGTAATGAAAACATAGCTAGATGTGGCAAACTAAAACCCACAGCACATCTTCCCCCCCACACAAAATGAACAAAAGAAAAACATTCAAAGATGCAAAGTGAAAATGCAAAAGCAATAGAGAACCAGGGCAAAATTGGCCACTGACATCTCAGTCCATCTCATAGTCTTGATGCCAAGTCGGTCTGAATCTCAACCTCCTAGAACTCCCTGAATCAGGCACATCAGAACCAGGAACATCACAAGGACCATACCGCTCAGACACATCAAAAGGACCATGACCACATTCAGACACATTTAAACCACCACTCCACTTAACCAACCTGGACATGCTCCACACCTCACCAGAGTTCAAAACAACAACATTCTTCCTTACTTCCTTGATAACAAAAGGGCCCATGAACCTAGAACGACCTTTCTTCAAAAGCCCAGGATTCCTAATCAACACTTTATCAACAACACACCAAAACCTGCAAAGAGCAGAATTATTTTGGTCAAAGCAGTTCTTATACTTTTCCTGGTAGAGTCTCCGTTTAGACACAAACTCTTCATCCCACTTCACACCATCCACACACAATCTCAACCACGCAGGACTCAACCTATCATGAGGCTTCCTTCCTCTCAAGGTAGAAAAAGAGAGAACTGAGGTCAAACAGTTAGGTGTATTGTGCTGAATACAAGGCCATCTTGAAAGGAGTAATGGACAACTCTTTAAGAAACAAACTCATCACATTTGAAACAAATTGAACACCATTGTCAGTGATGAGATGTTTAGGAATGCCTTCCCTTGAAAACTCGTCAGACAGAAACTCAATAACAGCTCTGGTGTTGAAAGTAGGTACACATTTGGTGACCACCCACTTAGAAGTGTAGTTCACCAACAGCAAAACATAACACTCATCGTGAGCAAAAAGTTCAAAGGGGCCAGCAATGTCCAATCCCAACTTGGACCAAGGCTAATCAGAAATCTCCACAGGCGACAGAGGTGCAGTGGGTATCTTCTTGCTCTTATCACTATTGGCACACTCCCAACAATCCTTGACAACATCTTCAATCTGCCGATCCATGGTCAGCCACCAATACCATTTATGAACACTAGCTTTATTCAGGTTCCTAACTAAATGCCCTTCATGGGCCAAGTTAATGAGCTTGCACCTAAGATTACTGAGAGGTATCACCCGATTACCACTCAACAACTGCTCCTCAAATACACATACATAATCCTTGACATTGAGAAAACATTTCAAAGACTCAGGAACATCCTTGTCCGCTGGCCAACCCTTCACACTATACTCCTTAACCATCTTCAAATCCTTGTCACTCCGAGAAGCCAGAGACCACTACTCCAAATTAACAGCTGATTCATGCACCCATGCCACAAGGGAATTCACAACCTCCACACCAGACTGATCCAAAGGCATCCTAGACAAGCAATCAGCAATAGCATTCTTCGGGCCAGGCACATACTCAACCATGAAATTGAACTCAGTCAATGATTCCATCCAACGTTTGATGCTTGGAGAAAGGTTATCAACCTCCCTGCAAGTACAAATATGACCCAAAGGACGATGATCAGACCTGACTGCTACAGATAAACCCAAAGATAAAATTTGGATTGGCGAATGGCCCAGAAAACCGCCAATGCCTCCTGCTCAATCATGGAGTATTGCTCCTCCGCACCTCTGAGTGAACGAGAAGCAAAAGCAACAATCCTGGATTCACCATCCACAACCTGGGAGAGGACTGCATCCAAACCAAGCATGCTGGCACTCAGAGGACCGCACAGAATTTTTACAAGCCTCAAAATGTCCCAAAGTAGGCATGCGACTAATGACATCCTTGATAGTGTTGAAGGCAAGAGTACAACCACCAGACCATGTGAATCTTGCACCCTTCTTGAGCAATAACCTCAATGGAGAAGACACACAAGCGAAATCGGGAACAAGCTTGGAGCAAAATTCAGCTAACCCCAGGAAAGATCGAACTTGATCTCTGTTTGCAGATACTGGTGCCTTTACAATGCTCTCACCAAGATCTAATTTGGGACTGATCCCTTCTCCAGAACTTATGTGGCCCAAATAATTCACTGATGACACCCGATATTTACATTTTTCTTTCTTGATAACAAGACCAGCATCCTGGAGTTACTGCGAAACCTCCCACAACTGTTTGTCATGTTCATGTTGATCCTTCCCATAAACAAGAATGTCATCTTGAAAAATGAGAACTTTAGACAACCCATCCAGTACCTTGTTCATGACTCTCTGGAAGCAGGCGGCAGCAGATGCCAGACAAAAAGTCATGTGGATGAATCTGAAAGCACCCAAAGGAGTCACAAACTATGTCAAGTGTCTTGAATCCGGATGGAGCAATACCTGGTGGTAAGCGGAAGACCAGTCCATAACACTAAAACATTTAGCATCCTTGATAAGAGCAAGAGTCTCAGAGATGTTCGGCAAGGGCTGCCTGTCGACCCAAATATGCTTGTTCAGGCGGGTAAGTCCACACACATGCGGATCCCTTTGCCCCCATCCTTGGATGCTAGAACAATCGGGGCTAACCACTCCGAACACTCAATCTCCTCGATAATGCCAGCAGCTAATAACCTTTTCAGCTCCTGACCTAAAGGATCCATCATCATATGAGGTACCTTCCTCACTTTGCTGACAAACGCCTGGGCATTCTGCTTCAAAACAATCTTGTGCTCAAAATTCTTGAGCAAACCCAGGCCATCACTGAAAACTTTAGGAAACTGAGAACTCACACTCTCAGACAATTGACCACAAGACAGAGACAAAACTGTTTTGGGTGTGTTGCGGTTTAAAGTGATCCCCATGTCTCTCTGGTGTCTCCATCCAAAAAGATTATCACCCTTTTTAGCCACGTACACTTTCCCAGCCATTTCTCTGTCTCTGAACTGAAATCTTCCAACCACATAACCCAAAACATCAATTTTGACCCCACCATAGCCTACCGGATTAATATCCAGTGGAGACAGTTCACCTTGTCTTGACCAAACACAACATCCCAATTGGCATCACCAACCATGGTATAAGGCGAACCAGAGTCAGCCAGAACAGAGAACTGTTTACAATTAATCAACACCTCACACTCAGGCATCTCTAACATGTCTCCATCCACAACACCATCTTCTCTGATGCTCAACATACATTTTTTCTCTTCTTAAACACAATGCATCGCTTGGTTCTTCGCACCACGACATAC
Organism: Triturus cristatus; assembly: GCF_964204655.1. Classification (NCBI taxonomy): domain Eukaryota; kingdom Metazoa; phylum Chordata; class Amphibia; order Caudata; family Salamandridae; genus Triturus; species Triturus cristatus. Next base: position 943,263,047 of record NC_140593.1, read on the forward strand.
ACAAGTGTAATGCCCCTTTTTGCCACACCTATTACAGGTGTTAGACCTCACAAAACAATTTGGGCTGTTAGACAAATGACTTTCACTCCCACACCTAAAACACTTAAAGCCAGGCTTGCTGTACCTTGAATCTAACTGCTCAAAATGAGGCAATTTTTTATCCCCTCACCATGAATACCCTTTTTAGACTCAATCCTCTTGGCACCATCTTTCTTGACCTCATGAACCACCTTTTCCTCCAGGGAAATATCACTGTTCTTACAAACTCTAATTTGACGCACCCACATATTGGTGTTCTCCATACTCTCCACAATAGCTAAAGTCCCATTAAGATCTGGATTTTTGGCAAGACGTTTCTATTGAACCTTCAGATCATTAGTGCACCAGACAATTTGGTTTCTAACAAGAGAATCAGTAAGCTGTTCGAACTCGCAAGTGGGAGCCAATGTTTTCAAGGTTGCCACATAACTACCAATTTTATTTTGCTTGCCCTGAACTCTATAAAAAAGCTTGTGACATTCTAAAACTACGTTAATTTTACATCCAAAATGTTTCTCAAGCATCATGACAGACATGTCAAAAACATTGTCAGGTTCTTCCTCTCCATGCCCAAAAACAATTTAATCTAAACTATCATATACATGTCTACCCACAACCCCCAGATTGTGTAACAACACAGCTTGTTTTCTTAAGGCAGAGAATTTCTCACCCCCAATAGCCAATAGATAAGAATCAAACAGTGGCTTCCAACTGTTCCAAGGTAAAATTGGGTCACCTTTGTCTGAACGAAACTGTGTAAGCTGAGGCATGCTGAATTAGACCACTGTGAAGAGAAGAAAAATAGTATCAATTACTATAAAAAAGTAATAGCATTTAAAGTTATGCGTGTCACTACACTACAGAGGAATTAGCACAGTACCTGGGATTGCAATTGCAAAACCAAAAGGTAAGCACAACACAAACTAAGATAACTGCAGAAACCCAAATGGTGTGCACTAAATAGAAGTGTCCCAACATGTGAGAAAAGTGTGCGCATCACCGCGCACTTAATAAAACTCAAATTAAACCAGAAGTGAGCGCATCACACGCTTCAAAAACACAGAACCTCAAGGAAATGGTGTGCGCATCACTGCGCATATTCCAAACTGAATAATTATGAACTCAGCAACAGAACACAATGCGCATGCCTCAAACCTCCGAGAATGTGTGTGCATCACCGCGAATGCTTGCAGCTCAGAGGGAGGTGTGTTCATCACCACGCATGCTCCCTGCAGGACAAGAAACTCGTGAGTGCACACTGCGCATGCACCTCACACGTCAGGCAGGAGTGGCTGTAAAATCTTCCCATGGAAGCGGTGTGGTGAATCCAGTAGTTCAATCGCGTGCCCAACCACCGGAATGATTCTCTGCGCGCCACAAGGAAACTTTTCACAGGAACAACACCTTTAGGGAATGTGGCTAGGGTGACGACATCAAGAAATCCGGCATCAAGGACAACGGAGGAGCGTGTGTGTCCACAGCGCGCATAACTTCCATTACCAGGGAAACAGCACAGCACATGAAGAGGCCTCAGGTAGGAGATGTCACAAGGCCTACTCTGCCAAATAGTTTGAGTAGTAAGTTACCATTACTTCAGGTGTGCAATTTTTAAAGTTCAACCACTAGGCCACGAAAAGGTAGAATGATTTCCACAAAACCAGGCCAAACCAGGAACTAGGAATAGTTCAAGCCAAACTCACAAAGTACCTGAATCTCCACTGTCCAAGGAGATATCAAATGATGGCCAAATAAGCGCTGCAGTTCACAAATGGGTCAGTTGGGGAAGCTCATGGTCTAGGGGTGCCTGTCCCCACGCAAGCACAACTCATCGCCAGTATTAAAAAGTGCAGGAAATGCTCAGCAATTCTTCAGTAGTTTTATTCAGGAGTGCATACACAAACCACCAGCCCAGGCAGCAGCTCATATCCAACTGCCAAAGATGCAGCTGGGGAAGATGGAGCATTGTGTTGTCATGGATGACACATGGAATGTAGAGGTGCTGCCCAGCAACAAGAATAGAAGGCAAAGAAAATAAAGCATAGCTAGGTAGATAACTAGCCAGGAGATGAGTAATGAAAACACAGCTAGATATGGCAAACTAAAACCCACAGCACAACATTTACAAAAAATTGAATTTAACACAATTTCTAGCTGCCTATATTTATGGCTGTAGGGCAATATTTCTGCTACTGGATTAGATAGGATTCTGTTAATCGTGGTCATTCTTTTAGCCAAAGAAGAGTTAACAGGCAGACTCTTTTTACACTTAGCATGGAAATCTAATTCTTTATTGAGTTCTGTTTTCATAGTGGTTGAGATCAGGCAAGGTCATGAAAATGTGGTCATGACACACTTCATTAAAAAGCAATCTACTACACGGTCTCGTTGTGATAGAAATTAAGAAACATAATTCATTTGTTCAGATACTGATTTCTGAGAAACATGAGGGTCATCATCAGCTTAATACAACTGGGCGTGAAACACACCTGACATTGTTTTCTTCTGCACTGTCTCATTGATACCATTGATTATTTACAAAATGCATACACTCTCTTAATAAAATTGTCAGCCTATACTCCTGTGGAGGCCTTTGAAAAAAATGAATGAGTAAATAAAACCTTTCGGGGGTTCAAACATAAAACCTTTTAACCATCAACTCAATTACAGATCATTTAAAGACAATATTACTACCCCTACTAATGACAATGATAAGTAGAAAAAGAGATAGAAGAAGAATTAATGAGAATAGGAACAAACTATTTCACATAGTTCTTGCTACTGCAGTTTTGCAATTTCATTTTGCACGAAATAGCAGGTGTTAGCTTAATGAGCTGAACATTAGAAAAGGGAAAGAAGAAATGTATCTGCCATCTAGTTCTATTATTTTGGTTTATTTGCTTGATTAGGCACCTGAGAAAAAAGTATTTTATTTATGTGATTCTTCAATATGATGCATTCTGAAGACCTATTATTTAATAGAACAAGGCAACAGCCTAAGTTTTAAAATTCCTGTGAGCGATCTTTCATTTTTAATCACCTTTTTTATCATTTCAATATTATGAACTAGGACTCCAACAACCACAGCTAATGAGGCGTGGGTTTTTGTTCTCCTGTACTGAAAACCCTTCCACAGGTACACTAGCTTGGTGTTTTATTTATTCATTGATGTCGACAGTGAATGACAGAAAAAGAAGAATTTCTAGTCCATGATGTGTAGTCGGGCATAGTGGTTGTTTTTTGACACGAGGATGCATTTCCTCTCTAGAGCAGTAACCGCTTTAAAAAGTTTTTTTAAAGTCTTATCAAACTTCAAAAGGTCATCTGTCTCAGTGAGTGGCTAGGATGTCATTAAACAACATCACACTCTCAGCATTACTTCTCTCCTTTTCATGTTTTGATTAGCCCAACCTGCTCTTGCTGTTAAATTCCTATATAGATGACATGTAAGTGCCTTGACCCAGAATACTTTGAAAATAATGCTGGTTGTAACCTGAGACCAGTGATGATTTCTAGGACTAACCAGTGTTAGATATAGCCTTATAGCTTGCCGTAGCGGGCTATACTGGCCATTAAAAGCCCGCTCAAGCGTTTAAGGCTCAAGCTGAAGCCGAGGGCTTTAACAAGGTAGCTGGCCTTTATTGGCCTGTATGGCCCAGCTATGAAGGGCTATAAGGCTACTAGAACATTCCTCTACTAGAGGGCAGAATGTTCTAACAAATAAAACAAAGGCCTCAGTCAGCCAGAGGTGATTTTAATACCCTCAAGCTCCATGAAGCCTTTGTTCCTAGCAACACCTGTGAACGACAAACATTGGAATGTTGGACCTCCGGTCTTTTACCAGCCATTTGAAGCACAGAACATTCCATGTCTTTAATGGAGCTCCCAACATTTAAATGTTCTAATTAGTTACAAATACAAATTACAAGTGTTGTTGGCCAAAGTTTTTCGCAGGAAGCCACCACCCACTTTTACCACTGCCACCATGGTGCTACAGACTTCTACTATTTCCATCACCCACTTCTAGCATTTGTGCTACCCACTTCTATCTTACACATCACTCACTTCCAACAGTGCACTGGCTCTTAAGTGCATGGACACCACCCAAAGCTTAGTGCAAAACCTCACTTGAATTGCAGTGAGTGAGTTTACGTTCCTCAATAATAAATTCCAGGGGCATGAACAGTGAGGGGTTTCTCTTAGCTAACATTTTGCTTAATGCTGTAAAGTATTGCCTTTTACATAATCATTTTTATTTAGGTTTACTAAAAATGTAATAGACCCAGAAAGTGGTGCACTCATGAAAACCAGGCCTGGTGGCATATCACTAGAATCATGTTTAGGAACCTTTGGGTTTTATTCTCTCACAGATTTCCTGGAAATAAAACTACACCATAAAATAGCCATTTTCTTGTACAATGTATGTGCAGCTGCCAAATGGCCCCAATGCCATATGACAATTTCAGCTAGGCCTTCCTCTTAACCGTGCAGCACTGTGCATGCTTGGAGTTCTGAATTAAAAGTGTGACTGGTTACTAATACAGAACAAAATGTCAGCCCTACAATTATGAAGCAATTGCAGAACTAACTATCATTAAACACTTTCAACAGGTATCAAATGTGCAAATTAGTATATAAAAACCTAAGGCAGAAATGCAATAAGTGTATCTGATCTTGTGTATAAGAGCGGGTCACTCTAAAAAGAGTCTTTGGCCCTGAAGTCCTACACGATTCGCTGAGAGTTTGAAATAAGGTCTTTGTAAGGGGAGCTTTCTGGGCTCGGTGGTAGCAGTGGGCTGAGTCGAAGACGTTACTGTCCTGCATGGAGCACATACATTTTCTTAGCTGAAAGCAGCAGTTCTCTCATCATCCATACTGCTCAAAGGCAGCATCCTGACTCATATCATCCACTTAGTAACCCTCTCTAGAATTTACCCAATTTATCATTCACTATCTATCTCTCTTGGTATCCCTGTTTTCATTGTTCCTCCTACTCCCTCCCCTTACGCCTCACTACTTATATCCCCCTAGATACTTTACCTCTCAGGTCTTTAGATCCTCCAGTACATAATTTCTTCTTCTGTACCTCATCTCTTCCTCAGCCTACATGCATTCTCCTTCCTCTGTGCCTCTCATTCCATTGCATTCCTTCACCTTTCCTCTACTTCCACTCACCCTCCCATATCTGCCGTCTCATTACCTGCTCTTCCTTGTCAATATTTATGGGGCCTAATTCACGAAGGTAAACTTGCATTTTTGTTTATGTTTACTTTTGCTTTGGAATTCACAAACTGTATTGTAGGTTTACAACTAATAAGGCTCCTCGGTCAGGGCGAAGAACTCTGCGTATTAAAAGATAGGCATGTTGTATCTTTCTATGTGCGGAGTTCTCCTTACAATTAAATCAGTGTTTGTGAATTCCAATAAAAATTTAAACTTACAAAAATGTGTATGTTTACCTTTGTGAATCAGGCCCACAGTCTCCCCTTATCAAAGGTTCCCTCATTCCAGTTCTTATTCTCTCCATAAGGTTACACCCCCTCCCTCTCTCTCTTTGTACCAATAAACTGTCTCTCTGTGCCTTTGAAGCCAAATAACTGCTGCACCATCTCTTTCCCTATGCATTCACATACCTCTCCTCTCCCCTTGGTGTTCTGCTCTCCAGTCTATTCCTCAGGATAGTAGACATAGTCTCACCTCAAATGCCTTTTCTTTGGTCACGGGGCACAGGAGTGACCGACATGGTGCATCAGGAAGCAGAGGCGCTTGAATTTGTGGGCAGGCAAGACTGCAAGAAGGGGCATATTCAGGTGTCACAGGGAGAAACAAGCTAAGTGCATCATGGCTGCCCAGCCCATGGTATGATGGTGGCCGTTTCTATGTCACAAGCTCTCAGGTCTCCCACTCTGCAGTCGGAGGCTGGTCCCTATATACCCAAATCAGGCCAGCTAGGCTGAGGCCAGCACACAGGGGCTGAGGTGGTCTTGAGGTGGACATTGGGTAGCAGCACATTTCAGTACAGTGCGACTACACATCTGGGGTTACTTGGTGAAATGAGGGGTGGGCATTTGGGCAGCATCCCAATGCAAGGTTTAGACAGAGAGCAACCAGCACAGCAACTTACACAGCACGACAAATGGAATTTACTATAAGATATAACAGAAAGTTATAGTGCCTGGTGAAAATATCTTGCATATCCTGGTGGTCGCAGTTCCCAACCACAGGAAGATCAGCTTAGTGGGGTGGTATGCATCTGAGAGAGATTTGTGTGCAACCTGCAGGTCTCAGGTTAGAAACTGGATCCTTGCAATGTTGATTTAACCATTCATACTTACAGAACAATAAAATTAATACCATTTAGCTCCGTAAGGGGCTGCAGGGCAACAAAGAGATCCAGGTAGTATCCTTCTTTGTGGTAATTGGGTGATGAGGGGTTGGGGGCACGGGAAGGAATTTAATAGATAGGAAACAGGGCCGTTCTTAGGGTGGTGCGAATGGTGCGGCCGCACTGGGCGGTGACCTGAAGGGGGGGGGACTGACATCAGAGGGTGTCACAGTGTTTAGCAATTTCGTACGATGTAAGCACCTGCTGCAGAGTTCCTTGTGCATCCAGCTTTCAGACAGCAATAAAAATGCCGAATTAACTCTTGTGATTAATGTTCCTGCTAGAAAGAGAGATCGGAGTTTTGTCTAGTGATAGTTTTGACCATCATAAAGTAGTGCAGAGGGTTAATATGCCTGCTGCAAAGAACAGATCTGTATTTTGTGTGGATAACTGCATGAATTAGGAAAGCCATCCTTTACCAGCACTTTAAAACAAAATAAACGTATGTGAGAGAGGGGCCATGGAGTGATGAGAGAAACTTTTGCTGGGTGATAGTGAGGGAATCTGAGGAGGATGTCATGAGGGGGTTACCATAAACGATTGTCGCACCAGGCACCACCAGCCCTAAAGCCGGCTCTGATAGGAAATGCAGGGATCAATTGAGTATAGGTAAAGGAAGGGGAGAGGGACTGATTGGGAGTGTTGGCTAGGGAGGACAAGAGCAAGGAGGGTCATTGTAGAAGAGAGAGATAGAAAAAGGAGAAGAAAGGGGAAGGTATTAAAGAAAATAAGGGATATAACTAAAGGGAAAAAAAGGAAGACAGAACAGTAGAGGGGATGTAACTAAAAGGGACGGGGAGGGAAGAGTGGAGGAGAGAGTTCAAAGAGAATGAGGATAGCCAGAGGATATGTATGGAAATCAGAGCTGAGAGTGAAAGCAAAGACAAACAGGAGAGATGAAGGACAATGGGGGAAGGAGGTAAGATCAAAGGAATAGGTGGGCAGGATTAGTGGAGACGCAGGAGACTGTAAGAATGGGGAAATGAATAGACTGCGAGGAGAACAAAGAAACAGTTTAATGTGAGTGCTCTTGGTGCGTAGTCTGAGAAACAGAGGAACAGGAGATGTGGGGGAGGAGAATGGCATATCAGCTAGTGAAATAAGTCTTTTGGGTATAAGCACAACTCTGGTATTGTACCAGGCCATGACACAGCTCTCTATTGCTGTGGCTAATGCAGGCAATTGATAGTTCTGAACCAGAGAGCAGCCAATACATCAGATCACAGCTGCACGTCTAATGGGTCCCTTGGGCTCTGTCCTCACTGAGCCATGGAGCACAGTCTTTAAACCTAGATAGGAATTCCTCACCTGGTACCTCCCCTACAGCTCCAAGGAGTAGGGGCATGATCCACTATCTAACCATGTTTAAACCAGTTAACCACCAGGTCTCAGCTGCTATATGAAGAATGTAGGCCAAAGATCAAGACCAGGGGGCTCATTTACAAGTTCTGTGCACCACTGGAACATCACTTTGAGTGTCGTTCCGGTGGTGCACAGGGCTTAGCCATACCTACAAGCCCACGTAGAGCCACCGAGCATGACTTTTCATGGCCTTGTAGATATGGAGAGAGGCAATGCAGCACAAGTCACTGCATTGTCTCACACTGCGTCAGGGAGGCGTGCCATGGGCATCATGGTGGGTGTTCCCACATAACACCCATGGGATTTGACACTCCCAGATTTCCAACAAGTTGTAAACCTGGGAATGCGTCAAAAGCCTACGCCTCGAGGTGCAACTAGGAGATATAGCATTATTTGTCCTTGTTTGTTCCTCTTTTTATGTGTGCTGTTCCGCAGCACACATAGAAAGAGGAAATCACCTCCATTGATTGGAAGGGAGACCTTCCTGCACAAAAACAATCATTCCAACAATGCAGGCACCCTTGCACCATGGTGCAATGGTGCCGGCATTGGAGCATGGCAGCCAATTGAGCACTAGTGCAGGGAAAGAGGGTGGGAAAGTGCTGTATCGGATAGATACAACACATTTCTGCCCTTTTCATTTGCTGTGGGGCAGGCCAACAGGAAGGCTTGCGACTCTGCCCTACAGCAAAATATTGTATATGAGGCCCCATGGGCAGTTAGGCAAATGGGGATGTTAGATGGACCCTTTGGTCCTTTTCTGCTGCAATAGGATTCTTTTTATCATTGTTTTCTCCTTGGTTATTTTAAAGCCTTTACAAAAAACGCTTTAATAAAAAATATGGTATTAGCCATGCTCACTGGACTATCAAATTTGAGGTTGTGATAGGTCCCTATATGATCAGAAAGTGATGTCCACTGACTTACAATGACACAAATGAATGACTCTTCCATATTCACTAGTGCACTGATCTGGATGGCGAAGACCCAAAATGAGCCCTGAGTGCACCTAAGCCCACAAAAAACAAATATATAGGTCGAAGTCCTCAATGGCATTTATTTTTTTACTATTATGGTGCCGATTCCGATCCTGTAAAACCCGGGTACGAACCGTCGTACGGAGCGTTTTCTCCGTCCGACTTGTACCCGGGAAAACCACCTTACAAACCCGCAAGTACAATTCGTACAGAAATACCATTTCCGTACGATTCGTACAAAACACCGACTGGCAAAAATATACCCACAATTCCGATCCGGGACACCGCGTACGTGACGTCCGGACGGAGTCAGGCAGCGTTTTACGAACCAGCAAGTACGATTCATGCCTACGTCACTCCACACGTAGCATTTTTTACAGGAGCCAAAAACTGCAGGGAAATTGAGGACGACGCGAGGAAGGAGCACCTGTACGCGATGGACAGCCATGGACCCCATCCTACATGTCATCCTGGCCCTCATAGCCTACGACCTGGTGCACAGGAACCGCCGCAGACGCCGCAGAAGGTCAGAACAACACCCAGGGGCAAAGGTGGGGGGCAGGGGCAGGAAACATAACCCCCACCCAAGGCAAAATGTATACATGCCCTGTACATACCGTACCTCCAGGGACTGGTCACTCGGGGGGGGGCCTGTCCACCAAGGCCTGCGTCCCACCGCAACGGAAGTGGACGTGGACGCGTCCCGTCACCACAACAATTGTGGTACGCACCGTACCCACGCCTTAAAAGCGTGGGTACGGGTCGTACCACGCCTACCCCTACGTCTCCCCAACATTGGGGGTACGGCCCGTACCCAGGCCTGAAGAGCGTGGGTACAGGTCGCACCACGTGTACCCCTACGTCACCCCAACAAAGGTGGTATGGCCCGTACCCAGGCCTGAAGAGCGTGGGTACGGGCCGTACCACCATTGTTGGTGTGACATAGGGGTACGCGTGGTACGATCCGTACCCACGCTCTGTAGGTCTGGGTACGGGCCGTACCCCTACGGCACCCCAACAATGGTGGTACGGCCCGTACCCAGGCCTGAAGAGCGTGGGTACGGGTCGCACCACGCGTGCCCCTACGTCACACCAACAATGGTGGTACGGCCCGTACCCACGCTCTTTAGGCCTGGGTACGGGCCGTCCCCCTACGTCATACCAACAATGGTGGTATGGCCCGTACCCAGGCCTGAAGAGTGTGGGTACGGGCCGTACCACCATTGTTGGTGTGACGTAGGGGCACGCGTGGTGCGACCCGTACCCACGCTCTGTAGGCCTGGGTACGGGCCGTACCCCTACGGCACACCAACAATGGTGGTACGGCCTGTACCCAGGGCTTCAGAGCGTGTGGGCGGGTGGGTGGGTGTCATGCTACGATCCACATCAGTGGACAGAGACATAGGGGTGTGTGCCTATCACTCCCAGCAGTGCCCAGACATATGAGGGGTGGGTGCAGAAGACTCCCAGCAGTACCCAGACATATGAGGGGTGGGTGCAGAGGACCCCCAGCAGTGCCCAGACATATGAGGGGTGGGTGCCTATCACTCCCAGCAGTGCCCAGACATATGAGGGGTGGGCGCCTATCACTCCCAGCAGTGCCCAGACATATGAGGGGTGGGTGCAGAGGACCCCCAGCAGTGCCCAGACATATGAGGGGTGGGTGCCTATCATTCCCAGCAGTGCCCAGACATATGAGGGGTGGGTGCAGAGGACTCCCAGCAGTGCCCAGACATATGAGGGGCAGGTGCAGAGGACCCCCAGCAGTGCCCAGACATATGAGGGGTGGGTGCCTATCACTCCCAGCAGTGCCCATACATATGAGGGGTGGGTGCAGAGGACTCCCAGCAGTGCCCAGACATATGAGGGGTGGGTGCCTATCACTCCCAGCAGTGCCCAGACATATGAGGGGTGGGTGCAGAGGACCCCCAGCAGTGCCCAGACATATGAGGGGTGGGTGCCTATCACTCCCAGCAGTGCCCAGACATATGAGGGGTGGGTGCCTATCACTCCCAGCAGTGCCCAGACATATGAGGGGTGGGTGCAGAGGACTCCCAGCAGTGCCCAGACATATGAGGGGTGGGTGCAGAGAACCCCCAGCAGTGCCCAGACATATGAGGGGTGGGTGCCTATCACTCCCAGCAGTGCCCAGACATATGAGGGGTGGGTGCCTATCACTCCCAGCAGTGCCCAGACATATGAGGGGTGGATACAGAGGACCCCCAGCAGTGCCCAGACATATGAGGGGTGAGTGCCTATCACTCCCAGCAGTGCCCAGACATATGAGGGGTGGGTGCAGAGGACCCCCAGCAGTGCCCAGACATATGAGGGGTTGGTGCAGAGGACCCCCAGCAGTGCCCAGACATATGAGGGGTGGGTGCCTTTCACTCCCAGCAGTGCCCAGGCATATGAGGGATGGGTGCAGAGGACTCCCAGCAGTGCCCAGACATATGAGGGGTGGGTGCAGAGGACCCCCAGCAGTGCCCAGACATATGAGGGGTGGGTGCCTATCACTCCCAGCAGTGCCCAGACATATGAGGGGTGGGTGCAGAGGACCCCCAGCAGTGCCCAGACATATGATGGGTGGGTGCCTATCACTCCCAGCAGTGCCCAGACATATGAGGGTTGGGTGCAGAGGACTCCCAGCAGTGCCCAGACATATGAGGGGTGGGTGCACAGGACTCCCAGCAGTGCCCAGACATATGAGGGGTGGGTGCCTATCACTCCCAGCAGTGCCCAGACATATGAGGGGTGGGTGCAGAGGACTCCCAGCAGTGCCCAGACATATGAGGGGTGGGTGCCTATCACTCCCAGCAGTGCCCAGAGATATGAGGGGTGGGTGCAGAGGACTCCCAGCAGTGCCCAGGCATTTGAGGGGTGGGTGCAGAGGACCCCCAGCAGTGCCCAGACATATGAGGGGTGGGTGCAGAGGCCTCCCAGCAGTGGACAGAGACATGGGGGTGTGTACATCATCCTCCCATTAGCAAAACTCCATGGGTGCATGAAGGCATCCACAATGTGCGACTATGTTGATAATGCCATGACAACACATCACTGACAGCAGTGTCCCACTCCCATGAGGATGGATGTCCTTCCCCCACTGCATGACACACCACATGTGGGTGTGATGACAAATTACACATGCATACCCACCCCTGGCGGTGGCAGCACAATACACACACTGAGATCATGCAACAAGACTGTATCCTCATGTGAAACCCCACTAAACTAAGAGAGCCTAAGGGAACACACACTGTCACCCACATTCCAGGACTGATAGGAATGTACAGGTGCTGGGGCAGCCAACAAGTTGTTGCCTCCCATGGAAGGAAAAGGGTGGAGTACCCACAGATACAATGCCCACAATTGTCATTCAGGTGCCCAAATACCCTGCAGAACAAGTAACACATGTGTGCTAGGCTGGGAGTACACACATGCATAGTGTGGAAAAGGGACCATGTCCACATGAAGCCATGGCAACATACTCCATACACAAGTACAGTGACTACCAAGGATGGCACAGACGATGCAGGCGGAGACATTGCTGAGCAGGCATGGGCAAAGTTGAAGGGATCCCTCACACAGCAAGGAACTGTAGACACAGGTCAGCACAACAATTGGGAAACACCCTGCAGGGAAGACGTCAGGTGCCACAGAGGAAGGAACACTCCTTGGGACAATGTCACCATACAGTAAGAGCTTACATGACCAAAGATTATTTGCAGAGACCTTGTGATGGCACGCAGATACCAGGGCCCTCCCCATGAGCAGCACACTACAACATTTCCCAGACACCTAACACATTATCACCACCCCAACTAGGGAAGCAGCAGCACCAACAGTAATACCAGAAAAGCATTTGTGTGCAAATGAAAAACAAAATGCTTTATTCAGCATAAAAAAAAATTGGATTAGAAATGTACACTATATACAAGGCCCATAGGCCAGTCCATATGGGAATTCCGGGGGGGGGGGGACACATTGGGACACGTCTCCCCTAGCTTGCCTGCAAAGTTCACAGTTCCTTTCCATCCACAGGGGGGGGGGCATCATGTGGGGGGGGAGGACCAGGCACCGCAGGGACAGGAGGGGCATGGGTAGGTGTTGTGGGTGCAGGGACGGACGACCCCACTACAGGGGGTGGAGCAGCGCCAAAGGTGGTGGTTAGGATGGTGCTGCACAGTGTCGCAAGGTCTGCCAGCGTCTCCCCTGCACCCGAAGGAACCACAGGCCCCAAGGAGGGGGGGGGCGGAGGGATGGGTTGCAGCGCTACTGGGGGAGGGTGTGGACAGGGGGGGGACTCAACTCCCCTGCCTGGGTCTTCCTCGACCGCTTGCGGGGTGGTGTCACACTGGGGCTGAGGGACAGACTGGCCATGAAGGACTCGTTGTCCGACTGTTGGGCAGGGGAGCCAAGGGGAGTGGTTTTGGAGGAAGTGGGTCGTGAGGACTGCGGACTCCCACTGTGGCTGCGTGGCTGCCGTTTGCCCCCCGACCCAGTGGGTGTGCCTACTTCCCCCTGTGTGTGCGTGACTGGAGGAGTGCGCTTGGCCTTCCCTGTTGGTGTGCTGTCTGTGTCTGGTGGGGTGCGTGCATGGGGATGTCTGGGTGTGCTTGGGACAGGCATGGGAGTGGGAAGTGTGGATGGGGCAGGGGTAGGGGGGGACGGAGCACGGCAGGAGACCCACTGCTGTCGTCAGTGACGAGTCCATGGACCTCAGCAACATCCGTTAGTCAGACATCGCTGATGACATGCCCTCCATGCACGACACCATCTGTGTCAGCAGTCTGGTGTGGCCATGGAGGACATTAAGCAGCGATGTCTGACCAACCTGCAACTGCCGCAGGATGTCCACAGACTCGGCATTGACGGCAGCAGGGGAGACAGGGGCAGGGGGTGCGGTGCCTGGCACGAAGGAGACATGTGGTCGCCTAGCAGGGACAGAAGGGACCCGAGCAAGTGGGAGGGCGGTGATGGAAATGGAGGGGGTGGCGAGAGATGTACTGCTGCTTTCAGCTGTGGGAGCAGCCTTCGCCCCCTCTGGGAGCTCAGCCTCGGACCCGTCAGCGTCATAGTCGGTGTTGGGACTGGACAGGTTCTCCGCCTGACTCCCCTCGCCCTCCGTGCCACTCGCTGTGCCAGACTCCCCAGCACTGGTGGCACCGGTGCTGGATCCCTCCTCCACGTCCGTGCCGGTGTCTCCCTCGGTGTCCCCCAATGATGCTGTGGGCAAGGTGAAGAGACAGGAAATAATCAGACACCTGTATACATATGACTACATAGGTCACAGTGCATAGCATGAAAAGCATCATGAGTAACATCTACAATACTACGCACATATATAGGCCATGCACTACACAGTTGGTTGAGTCACCATACCACTTTGAAACAATGGAGAGCATGACACAACAGCAAAGAACTTGATATCGATTTATACAGAGAAGCTAGTGTCTGTGGACAGTCGAGCACAGCATCTGGACCACTCACCGTTGGCAAAAATGGATGAGCAGGAACCATGTCTTTTAACTTCTTACACATGCTGCAAAGCACAAACATTAAACCCTGCACAACATGACTGGGTCAATACTTGTTGAGTGTCTGTTCCGACTATCATCACACACAGGCCAGACCTGGCAAGGAGAAATATGCTTTGGACATGTAGGCCTTGCCCGCACAAACCCCCCCCTACCTGAGACAATGTGATTGAGACAGAGGAAGGACTTATACCTCTTAATCAGGGATCACATTAATGGGCTCCATTAAAGCCTGATTGCACTCTAACTACCCCTCGTGGGGCTGGCCACACATATTATAGACAAACAACCATCATCAGATAGTTGTACACAGACACACAGGCACTGGCCAGTGTGAGGATGCACAAGCCACATTGGGTCACCCTGTACAGTGTACACATGTAGCACACTTTACGTAAATACAAATGAGGCCAGGGTACAATGCCACAGAGGCCAACCTATGCTGAAGACCCTGAGAATGTCCACAGTGTTGGATGACACACATGATTCCTAGGAAAAGGTGTCTCAGGGGACTGTAGTGGCCACATTGCTCCATGGTCCTGGATAGATCTGACTGCAACAGGAGCAACCGTCCCCGCACTATGCATATCTCCCACTCATGCACATCATGTCTGAGGCCACAACATCGGTCATGCATGCTGCAAGGCAGTTCATTTTAAGCCTCACATTCCTATGTTGAGACTCTGCATCAGTGCCAACAATCATGGACCCCCAAATGACTGAACTGGACAGGGCACAGGCAAGGTCCCAACACATGTCACAGACCACCCCCACACATGATGCTGCAAGCATTGGGCACTTGGATTAACTGCCAGCCTAGATTACCTTGTGCAAGAGTGACTACACACAGACCAGGGAACACATGTCAAGGAGGGGAAGGGAGGAAGAACAGGACCGGTTGACTTTGGGGAACAGGATATGCACAGCACATATAAACCCTGGCAGTGTATCCAGGCGACTGAGCACTTCCAAAAGCTGGTGAGACACAACAAACACACATGTACCTACCCCCTTCCTGCTGCTGCTTCTCCTGTAGCCGCCTATCCATGTCAGGGAAGACCACCGCCAGGACACGCTTCATTTGGTGGGTCAGGCGCCGGCGCCCGCGGTCCTTGCCCTCTGGTGAGTCCCCCAGCAGGACCTGGGCGATCCTCCTGGTCCAGCACCGGATATCCTGCCAGCGTTTCCTCACCTGGGCCAGGCGCCGACTGCGACCCTCCACCAACCTCACGGCCCTGACGGCCCGCTTCCAAATCTCCCCCTTGGTGTAGGTGGCTACCTGTGAGGATGACAAAGTGAGACAACATCAATACACCTGCTCCATGTCACAGAGACACACATTAGAACAATTGGGCTTGTTTGAACAGGGCATAGTATGCAGCAAACTCATTGCACCTTTGTCATAGGGACTTAATCTCTGGGGAAGGCCAAATGCACTACGTGGCATTTAAAGTACACAGGTGGCATGAGGGGTGTGAGAGAATCAATGATCATGGCTCACACTGTGCATCACAAGCATGACCAGGAGAATGGACAGCACCTCAAAGCAGTCACGTGCCCCAGGCCACTGACGCAACCTCAGCGGAGTACACAGACACACACAGGCACAGGACAATCACCTGCCATTAGCAACTGCGGGTACAAACATCACTCTGCACATGTGCCACTTGACTGGGGGGAGTCACAGGTGTAGGCCTAGCTCAGCACGTCAGAGACACAGCACGGCTCCCTGCTCACATCAGATGGGTAGGGCATATGCATCCTCCATGCAGCTGGGGTGCAACACTCCACATAGACACTCACCCACATGACAGGGGACTTACACACACACACCAATGTCCAGGGGCCGTACACATCATTTGGACACTATCACCACAGGTACACTCAACTCACTCACATCTGTGGGTACAGTCACCTGTCACACTGGGGGGAACACAGAATCACATCAGGACTATGGAAACAACATTCCCAAGGGGATTAGCCAGGCTGAATGTGGCATGCACCATGCAGTGATTGTCACAGTAAGCACAATGCAAGTGAGGAGTGCAGATATGAACCACATCAGGCTCTGCATGGGAGACATAAGGCATTCCCCCCCGGGACCCACCATGAACAACATTGAATGTCTGTCACACCTGGACACAATGCCAGAAGTGACAGACACAAAAAAGGGGCACAGTCACAGCTAGTGGAGTCAGCACTCACCTGCTCCCCTGGTCTCCCATATAGGCAGGGGTACTGTGGGAGGATGACGTCCAGCAACGCCTCATTCTCCTCTTGGGTGAATGGCTGGGCCCTCTCCACAGACCTGGACATGGTGCCAGAGGAATCACGAGCAGCAGCAGTGGTGTGGAATGAAAGGTTGTGCAGGCAAGTGCTCTCTCATGGGTCCTGGCTGCCTTATATCTCCCTTGCTGGGCTGTTTCATTTACAGGAGTACAGAGTGATTGGTCAATCTCATTTGCATCCTACGTTTCCTCCAATCCCTTTAAACCTACCCCAGTGAGGGCCTTTGCGTGGTTCAAAATTTGAGCATGATGTCAAGTCAACAACCACTTTGCAACATAGTATATTGTCTCCAACCGAATTTTGCTGGCCACCTTATGCAAAAATTTGAACTGGAAACTCGGTCTCCATGACAACCAGCATGCATTTAGGCCCTTATACTTGTCCCTCATGTGTCCCCTATGTAATTTCACTATCCACACACAGGTACGGTGCGTTCCACATGTACCCCTAGGGCACCACTACTCCAGTGATACGGTCCGTACCCGCGTGTGTAGGGCCCGTATCACTTCGGTAGTGTTTCCGTAGGCGTACGCCATAGTGCTACGGGACATACATACGCAGGTACGAGCCGTATCTCTATGGCGTACGCCTACGAAAACACTACCATAGTGCTACAGGCCCTACACACGCGGGTACGGCCCGTAGCACTAGGGTAGTGTTGCCGTAGGCGTACGCCATAAAGATACGGCTCGTACCTGCGTATGTACGGACCGTAGCACTATGGCGTACGCCTATGGCAACACTACCCTAGTGCTACGGGCCGTACCCGCGTGTGTAGGGCCCGTAGCACTAGAGTAGTGTTGCCGTAGGTGTACGCCATAGAGATACGGGCCGTACCTGCGTATGTACGACCCGTATCTCTATGGCGTACACCTACGGCAACACTACCATAGTGCTACGGGCCCTACACACGCGGGTACCGCCCGTAGCACTAGGGTAGTGTTGCCGTAGGCGTACGCCATAGTGCTACGGTCCGTACATATGCGATGCTGGGTGAGGGTGCTGGGGTACAGGGTTGGGGTGCGGCGCGTACAGGTGCGGGCTGTGCTACGGTGTTGGGGTGCGGTGCGTACAGGTGCGGGCTGTGCTACGGTGTTGGGGTACGGTGCGTACAGGTGCGGGCTGTGCTACGGTGTTGGGGTACGGTGCGTACAGGTGTGGGCTGTGCTAGGGTGTTGGGGTATGGTGCGTGCAGGCTGTGCTACGGTGTTGGGGTGCGGCGCGTACAGGTGCGGGCTGTGCTAGGGTGTTGGGGTACGGTGCGTACAGGTGCAGGCTGTGCTACGGTGTTGGGGTGCGGCACGTACAGGTGCGGGGCTGAGCTACGGTGTTGGGGTACGGTGCGTACAGGTGCGGGCTGTGCTAGGGTGTTGGGGTACGGTGCGTACAGGTGCAGGCTGTGCTATGGTGTTGGGGTGTGGCGCGTACAGGTGCGGGGCTGTGCTACGGTGTTGTGGTGCAGCGCGTACAGGTGCGGGCTGTGCTACGGTGTTGGGTTACGGTGCGTACAGGTGCGGGCTGTGCTACGGAGTTGGGGTGCGGCGTGTATAGGTGCGGGGCTGTGCTACGGTGTTGGGGTGTGGCGCGTACTGGTGCGGGCTGTGCTATGGTGTTGTGGTATGGTGCGTACAGGTGCGGGCTGTGCTACGGTGTTGGGGTGCGGCACGTACAGGTGCGGGGCTGTGCTACGGTGTTGGGGTGCGGCGCCTACTGGTGCGGGCTGGGCTACGGTGTTGGGGTGCGGTGCGTACTGGTGCGGGCTGTGCTACGGTGTTGGGGTGCAGCGCGTACTGGTGCGGGCTGGGCTACGGTGTTGGGGTGCGGTGCGTACTGGTGCGGGCTGTGCTACGGTGTTGGGGTACGGTGTGTACAGGTGCGGGCTGTGCTACGGTGTTAGGGTGCGGCGCGTACAGGTGCGGGGCTTTGCTACGGTGTTGGGGTGCAGCGCGTACTGGTGCGGGCTGGGCTACGGTGTTGGGGTACGGTGCGGAGGGGGTACGGTGCTGACGTACGGGGGTACGGTGCTGACATGTGCGGGGTGAGGGGGGCTGTACGACTCGTATTCAGGCACAAGTTTACCTGTGTACATGTAGGCTACAGCGTTCGCTCCGTACGGGGCCTTTTACATGTGGTTGTGTATTCGGACGGGCAGTACGGATCGTACTAGCGCGCTCTGACTTTTGTTTTACGATTTGCACGTAAAAATGTCCGGCTCCCTATTGGACACTTTTCCAGAAGCTATTCGGACGTAAAATTTTACGGCTTCCTCTCGGACCATTTTCCAGACGCAATTTGTATGTATTTTTCACGTACGAATCGTACTTCGCAGTTTGTACGGTACTTGTACGATTCGTACGTAAAAACATACGGATACGAGTCGGACGGTAAAAATTTTTAACGGATCGGAATCGGCACCTATATAGCACTAATTCAACTTAACATGTACACCAGTTACATTACACAAGGTAATATATATGTTTTTTTTTAAGGCATCTGTAGATTTAGTGATTTGCCCAGAATCAGAGGATGTTGAGCTGATGCTGCGTCTCAATCTTGTTTCCTGAGCTCCGGCCATAACGCCACATCATCTCCCTTAAATAGGCATAATGTAATGCCATTGTCAAGCAGTAGCGATGAGGGCAGCAATCGTTACACAGCAGAACACATGCCAGAAGAAGGATATTCAATTCCCAGACAGGAAGACAGAGACAAAAATGGTTACCCTATGTGCCAATTCCAAGCCCAGTCCAGCCCTGCTTATCCATGCATGAGACCACAGTGAATGTCTACGCCTGGCTTTGGTTGGGGGCAGAAGGGACAGTACAGTCACAAATAGGCAGTGAATTCTCCCTTTTTTCACCTGGGCTGCCACCCACAAAAAGGCCTGAAAATGCTTGTATGCAAAATTACGAAGTGCTGGTTGGTTTCCATCCAGTACTTAATTTGAATTGGTGTTTGCAGGTGGGTGGCACTCATCATCAATCAATAGAAACATTATTTAAAAAAAAAATCAAAGCTTACAAGTTTATATTTGACTTTGGTACACAACAACTTAAAAATATGATTAAGTATCACTAGATAATTCTAACAAAGGCAGATAAAAAATTAACACACCAAATTAAAACATATTATGTTAAAACTCTGCAAAACTGTAATCACTGAATAATTTATAAATATCTAAAAACTCCATATGTCATAGAAGTCAGCATTTAGAATAATAATAATAATAATAAGAGTATTGCATATGAATTCATATTATATATTATTAAAAAAATATTTTAAAAATTCCAGCAGATAGATTCTATATAAAACAGTATGACCAGGCCACAGTCTACTATTAAGATTACAGAGGGATGCATGTCATTAGGTTTTTTATACATAATGTTTGAGCGTTCAAACCAAACATTCAGCAGAAAATAATTTAGAGCAAGCAAAATTGGGTCTGAGGTATATGTATTTAGAATTCTGTGTGCATTCAAATATTTTGTAATTTTTAAGTTTAAACAAGTTGGGCGTATCCAGCACTTACAAGGGATTTCATACGCAGTACAGAAAAATAGGTATGCTCTTCTGTTTCAGGCACTAGGCCATATGCTGGACATTTATCTGAAGTCTGCTCTCTATTCCAATCACCAAAGGTCCTTAGTGGCAAGTAGCCGGAATCTCAGAAACAAGCTCTTTGCTAATGGTGGTGAAATCATATCTAATACGAATTCAAATTTGGAACTAGGCTTGAAGCTCAGAAATTGACTAGTCAAACCGTCCCACCTTTGTATTCAAGGTATATTGGTACTACACATATTCCCAGTATTTAGTTTTCACAGTAGGTATCACTGCCTTACTTATCCCCTCAGGGTGATCCCATAAAAAGAAGAGGCCAAGTAATTTAACCCAGGTTGCCACATGTTTCAATAAGGGAATCTTTTTGCCACTATTCATCCTCAACAACTTCTTCAGAGCCACTGAATACTCGAGTAGTTTAGGTGTGGACCATAGTCGTTACCAATAAATCAAAGGCTTCGGTGAGGCAATATCTGTGATTCTTTTAATGCCTACATCGAAAAACAGGGGGACAAGTGGAGTACAGATGGGAACCGAGACAAGAGAACTTACAAAATTGTTCTCCCCTACTACCAATTTATTATGGTCGGCATATCCCCATATCTGAGCACCAAAGAGAGTAGCACCTTGGGCTTTAGCGTGATAAACCTCCAGTGCCAGGCATTTTAGGCATAGCTGGGTCTGCTGAAAAAGCGGGGAACAGCTTTTGATCTCAGTACCACAAGTAGGTGGCTTTTGCTGAGTTGCGGCTTTCAACTTAACTTATCCAACATCCTAACAACCAAATAGTCAAAACTGTGAACCTGCTCTAAGGGCTTCCCATCAACCTTGATTTAAGGTGTCTGAATCTATCCTTCCCAAACACCATAAATTTTGTCTTTGCTGTGTTGAGTTCCAGTCCCCTGCATGACAAAAGTTCAAGAATGTATCTAGCAGCATCTGCAGGCCTGCAGGTGTCTTAGATATCAATAAGGAATCATGGGCAAACAACAAAATTGGTATTTTCATCCCATTCAGAGAAGGCAAATCATTTCTACAATCAACAAGATCGTTTACCACCCTATATATATACAGGGTAAATAATGTTGGTGCCAAAACGCACCCCTAGTTTAGTCAACGCTGTATGGGTATTCTTTGTGTTAGCTCTCCATGGTTTTCCCAGTGGACCTGAGCGTAATTGGCATCATGTATCCTGGCTATCAAAGTTACCAGGTTAGTAGGGGCTCCCATGCTTAACGGTACCTTCTATAGGCTTTCTCGAGGCACAAGCTGATCTTTAATAAACCAAAGCAACATACAATTTCTAGTTGATTAACAATACATATTTTCAATGTAATCGTCTGAACCTAAACACTTGGTCGCAAGTACTTGTTTTAGCAAAGAAACCTGCCTGAAGTGGTGAAAGAGTGTAGTTTGCATCCATCCAGGCCTGCAATTCATCCAATACTGGTCTTGAAAGGATTTTTTTGCAAATTGTCAATTCAGCTGATGGGTGTATAATTCGTTGGTTTAGAAGAATCACTTTCTTGTACACTGCAATAATTTCCGCACCCCCTCCAAGAGTCAGCAATTTTACCCCCACAGCAACGTTAATATAATAATATAATTATATTAATATAATATTAACCCCTTCCACGTGCTGCAAATTCCGCCGTGATGCGAGGGGGGGCGGGACGGGGTTGGGCGTGGCGCTCAGGTACCCAGGACGGCTCCCCGCCGTCATAAATCACTGTGGGCGTGTGCTCATGACGGCCGGGAGCCGTCCGAACTCCGCCCACTAATTAATTCACCCGCACAGGTGGGGAATTAGCCGCGCGTGGGCGGAGCGGCAACGGTCGGACGGCTCCCGGCCGTCATGAGCACACGACTACCGTGACTCATGACGGCCGGGAGCCGTCCTGAGCATTGATGTGGTTAATATACAGTGCCCAGATTAGGGGGTTATGACTCAAACAGGTCACCAGGAATATGATCAGACAAATGGGGGATGGGAGCACACTGCCTCACCTCCCAGCACAGTTCGCCCCTTAGCATTGTGGTAAATGCAGTTCACAGTGATTTCTTACTTGAATTTTAGCTGTAGTGGTTCACCAAAGTTGGTGCAGGTTAGTGCTGTGAATCTCTAGACACATGTGTTTCTGGATATTATCCGTCTTCAGTAGAGATAAAAAACGAAAATTCCTTCTGGGGTTGCTGGAAAGGCTGCCATAGTCTCTCAGGTCTCAGTACCTCTCTCTGGCGCACAGGTGCATCGCCAAGAGCTCGTCAGCTCAGTGGCTCAAGGGAGCCTTTTCAAACAAATGGGGGATGGGAGCACACTGCCTCACCTCCCAGCACAGTTCGCCCCTTAGCATCAGGGCCAGGAGCTTTTGCTGATTTTCATCGGTTGATGGCCTTGCATGTGTCTTCAAGACTAACAACTAGTTCAACATCCGTAGATCTGTCATAGGGAGGAGTGTTCAACACTATGGGCTGGGGTATAATAGCAATAGTATCATCTTTGGCATAGAGTGCAGAAAAATGATCAACCCACTTCTCCAGCTGAATGTAATAGCTAGGAGTGCGAATACTATCTTAACTTCCATGGGAAACAATGTGCCAGAAGGAGCTGCTATCTTTGACCCTAGCAGCTATCTGCAAGTCCTACCAATTTTTCTCAGCCCATTCGTTTTTCACTGTGGCAAGTGTAGCTTTATAGCTAAGTTGCGCTGCTGAGATGTCCAGATGGCTACAATCTCTAATAGCTCTCTTGAGATCCTTCATTGCCAACTTACACTAGGCATTATGCCCATTACGGTGAGCTGGAGTCTTTTGAGTTACCTCCTTATAAAATACTTGGCTTAGCATTTTAAAGAAATCACAGTGGACAGTCAGTAATGAAACAGGAGAAAAAGTGCTATTTTCATACCTATTAAAAAAACTGCAACACAACTGGTAAATCATAGAGTGCTATCTGCAGACTGCTAAAACCCAAGGCCATGTGATTCTTCTAAAATTATTTGTTAGGATAGGCTCCTGATATAAAGTGTGGCAGGGAGACAGACCTCCCATGAGAGAATCACCAGTCATCGATAAAAGCAATGGATTGTGATCGTTATCTGATTGAAAAACAGTTCCCAGGGCACTTGGTAATGGCTCAAGTCTTACATCAAGCAGGATGTAATCAATAACACTACTAATAATTCCCCTTTTATGTTTAAAATGTGTTTTATTGTTGCAACAAAGTGCATATGAAGCATACTATACATTCTGCCGGTGCGGTGTCATTCAGCCACAGCCAGCTCCTTGGCATCTTTTGAATAAACTCCCCCAATTCCCCCAATAACTCCCCACCCCCCTGGGTGCCCATACAAACTAATATCTCAACAAAGGTCATGACGTACGTATCTCCCAGGAGGTGGACCCCGGATGACGTTACACTATTGGCTCGGTGGGGTTGTAGCAATTTTAGATACCTAGGGCAGGTCGGATCCGTGAATTCCTGGGAGAGGAGTGTAATGCACGGCTGCCAGAACTCCTGAAATGTGTCTCCCTTGTTGTGTAAGTATCGATGAGAGCCTCTCCATCCCCAATAATTGCCAGATTTGGTGCAACCAATTCTGACTAGATGGCACCCTATCTGTGCCCCAGAAGGCCAATATGGATTGGTGTGCTGCCCCTAATACCAAAGCAATATGGCTGCCCCTTTTGGATTTGAGTGGGTAGGTCAGTGGGATGAGAAGACCCAGCACTACGTAAGAGGGACATTGGGGAAGTTGTGTATTAAAATGTGTGCTGATGTCTGAGAAAATCTCTTACCAGAACTGTGTTAGTTTGGGGCATTCCCACAAAATGTGCACCAGTGTCCCTGGAGAGTCACCTCCAGCATCTATCTCCTCATTCCGGATTCCCATTTTGTAGGTGGACCGGGGTCAAATACTAATGTTGTGATTTTCGTTGCTGCTTCTATACTAGAAGCGCTGGAGGCTGTATGACGCGCCCGGTAAAAGATGTCAACCCAGTCCCCAGGGGACAATTGCCGCCCCAACTCCCGTTCCCATTGCACTTGAGCAGGGGTTTTTGAGTTGAGCGCTCCCCATCCCTCAACATTCCATATAAATCAGAAACAAGATGCCTGTCAGAGACCTTACTAAAAAGCCACCTCTCAAACTTAGTCAGGTGCCGCTGCCCAGCCCCCACACCTACGGCTGCATCAACCAGTGCTGTATTTGAGTATAGCGGAATCGTTCTCCCTCTGGAATTGCATACTTGGCCCTCAGAATCTCAAACGGGTTGGGGTCCTCCTCATGGAAGAAATGGCCAATCGTGTTTTGCCCCGTGACGCAATCCAGTCCCGGGTAAAGTTTTGGTTCTCTACCACCAGGGTGAGCGGAGAGGGGAACGATGAGAGGCCCCCTCGAGTCGCTACTGCATCCCAGACCCTCAGGGTAGGTGCAGTGATCGAAGATAAATATAGATTTGCGGGCCGGTGAGATCGAACCAAGAAAAGAATCTTCCATAGGGCATTCCAGCTAACGCGCCATGAACAGCCACCCTTTTTCTGATTCAGGGCACGACGATTCAACCAGGAACCTAAGCAGCTAGGCCTGAAAGTCGCGCAAGATGTATGGGAGATCATCAGATATTGACCCAGAATAAAAGAGAGAGAAAAGCAGTAAAGGTGGAAAGTAAGAGTGAGATAAAGAGGCAGGGAGTGTAGAAGGATGGATGAGACAGTCTTGAGATAGAATCAGGCACGGCCCGTGCAGGTAAGAGAGGTGGGGTGGGGTGCAGGTTGAGTCCACGATGTGGGAAACTGACATTTACAAAAAAAAAACTTAACTTGCGCTCTCTGCATTGCGTAGTCGGCGATGCGGCGAGTGCAAGGTAAGTGGTTTTCTTTTTTTAAATTTGGTTCCCTCGTTGACGTTGACTGTCGACTTCCTCCCACCCGCCCCACCACTCTTCCCTGCATAGGCAGCACCTGGATGGAATCAATATTTCAAAGCTGGGAATGTGGCACTTGGGCAGCTCTGCTGGGGGCTTCTGGAAAAAACTTCGAGCCTCTGCACTCAGGGCTAGATCTACAAACTATTTTTCCGGTCGATCTGGCTTTTGCGACCAGAATAATGGTTTTTCAGATGTTCAAAATGCAGAATGTGATTTGGTTACTGGTTACCGAATCACAATTTGCATTTACGATTCGGTATTTGGAAGGGGTATATTTGGAAGGGGTATATTTTGGGCATTTCTTCCAAATACCTAATCGATATGGTATTTATTACTGTTTAGTGTCCATATTCCCATCACAAAACAGTAATACTTAAAAGTGGTGATAACCACTTTTTCTTTGAGAATGTTGAAAAAAATATTTTCTAAGAGCAGGCAGTGGTTCCACGGACCACTGCCTACTTTAAAAAAAAATAAACCTTTAAAGTTTATTTTTTTTTCATTTTAATCGCATCCCATTTTCCCTTCAGAAAAACGGATTGCATTAAAAGAAAAAAGATTACTTTATTAAAAAGCAATCACAGACATGGTGGTCACTGACCTCAGCAGGCCACCATTCCTATGATGGCTGTGATTCTTAATGAGTCATACACTGCGAATTACCACATTATAATCAATGAGGTAGGTCAATTTGCTACCCATTAGAAATCGCAAATTAAGGAATAAACTTTTCATACATTTAGAATGCCAATTACCAAATAGCGATTCGGAACAAATTGATATTTGGAAATAATTATTCTAAAGGTACATACATCTGCAGGTATGGCTCCTCCATTGGAGTGGAGGAGTGTCGCCTCACTTAATATCCCTCAAAAACCCAAGAGATGAAAAATAAAATGGTAATTTATAACCATTTTATTTTTTGATCCTCCGTCCCGAACCGAGTGGTCATTTCGATGTGGATATTGGGACTGCCCACCTGGATTGCGACGGTCCCGCACACAAGATTACGATGAGACCGCCACCGTGGCTGTCGCATCGTGTATCTCTGACATTGCAGCCAGTGCTGCTGGCTGCAGCACCTGCAGCAATGTCAGAAATACAGCGTTTGCATTTCCCTGCACTACGTGGCAGGCACCACACCTCCCCCAACAGAAGGGAGGCCCACTACGGGCCCCCAAATGCAATCCTGCCAGCCTGTGAATGGTGGTTTTACTGCCATCCACCGGCTGCTGGGGAGGCAGCATCGTAATATGGCGGACGGTGCCTGTTATCCACCGCCACCATATTGTTGACGCGGGGTGGGTCTGCCAGGCAATCGTAAAGATTGCCTGTGGCGGACCCGTGGCGGATGGACTTATAGTCCGCCAGCACACCACCCCCCCATTGTAATTTGAAAGGCGGAGAAGTGCTTTACGATGGTTTCACCTCCATCGTAATGACTCCCAGAGTGTCAGGATGGGGGCAGAGCCACTGCTGAGTGGCAGTAGCAGGGAGGAGGATTGGCTATCGATGCACTGTTTAAAGTGCGCATGTCTTTCTGGCCAGCCGTCTTGCGATGGCCAACCAGACGTGAGCACTTTGAACATCTGTAACCCAGATGTCTTAAGACAGCTGGGTTCGAGTAAGTGCAGGCCTCCAGAGCACTGTTGAGCACCGACTGAGGCCACTCCCTCCAATCAGTGCACTCATCTCATGCAGCAGGAGAGCAGTGCCCTGATTGGTCAAGGGAGTTGCTGCATCCAATTCCTGTGCAAAGAAGAGGACCGTAGCGGAGGAAGTTGTGTTTTATAAAAATTGTATTTATTTTTATTTTGTGCATGCGCACCCGCACCCCTCCCACTCCTTAGGTGCCAGCTGCCACTATACTTCTGCCTTTACTCTCTAAAAAAATAAGCACTGTTGCTGGGTGTGGTATTGACAGAAAAGCTTGGGTGTATTCTCTCATTTGGACGAGCTGATGATCATTTTCTACACCGTTTGATTGTGGTTGGCCAGATACTTCAGTGTCTCGTGTTTCCTCAAGGCTTTTCACTTTGTGGGCAATGAGGTTTTGGCCTTTGCAATAGTTTACAGTTTTTTTTAAATAAGGAGGAGTGAATGAAAATGAATGCATGCATGCATGTAAATACCATTTGGCAAACCATTCAGAGGTAGTTTCAACAGTGCCTGTTTATTCATTCATGGATTTTGTTGGGTAGCTCATTTATGTATGAATTCATTTAGCAAGTGTGCACAGGGGAGCCAGTGAGTCAAGTTCTTTCCGCAGTGGTGTGCTACTTCCCTTGATGCTGGCTCAGAAGATGACTTACTGCTTGATTGGTGATTTCTTCGGCAATTCTGAACTGAACATGTGCATTGATACTCTCATTTCACAATTGTTCTGCGACAGTGAGAAATCACGCCCATACTTTGCGCTTTTATGCCGGTTCGAGGTGGATGTTCTAAGCGCTGGGGCACTGAAGTGCTGGGTCTGGTGGCTCAGTGGACTAATGCATCCATTGCAGGGGCCTGTGGTCGACTTCATGGTCACAGGTTCAAATTCTGGCGGGTCCACTCAGCCTTTCATCCATCTGAGGTCGATAAAATGTGTACCATTGAGTTGGGTAACAATGGACATCTGTTATTCAGCGCCAAGAGTCCTCTGGGTGAACGTGTGCTTCACAAACACACATGTTATGTTATTTAGTGCTTGGAGGCCCATCAATGAGGAGTGTTTCTGTTCTGAAGCCATCTAGGCTAGCTTGTTATTACTCATTTAGATTGGAATCCCTACTCCAGGGTCTCTGGTTTGTTTGGTGTTTAGCTTCAGACTGCACACTTTATGTACATTTGTATTTTATGTGCATAAGCATGACATGAAGAACCTTTGAGTGAATTCAGGGATTTTTGCTGAAACATAAATGTACAGTTTTAACATGGATTAACCATAAGGAGCTTCACAGATTTGCGTTGGTTTAAGTGTATTTTTTATGCCCTGTTTTAGTGAAAATAATTTTGCCAAATTACTTCTTTGCTTTCTGATGTCAACAACAAGTAGAACCTTTTGTAGGATTGTTTTTAGGTCATCTACATCAGAAGTGACACTTTAGCATGGGAGCAGTAGCAACTAAGGCCGGGGAGTTGTAATCCTCGTCATTAAAAAGCCTCACTTACAAGAAGGGACACCTTTTCCATGCTGTAAAGAGGCCAGAAGCCGGATGTTAGTCGTGAGTCTGACAAAAGATAATCTGGCAGTTGTCATCCCAACAAAGACTCATGACCTCATGTATTGTTTGTTGAAGTGATAGCCATGCACTTACTGTGCTGACGAGGCACTGAAAGGTTTCTCCAAGATTCCTTAAAGGAGATGACAAAACATTCCCCCATAAAAAAATGGACTTTACATGATAAGGTTTTGACTAATTCTACTGGCTGATTTAACGCGCCTATATCTTTTATTTACATATATGCCACTCTTATCAAAGGGCAAAAAGTCGTTTTTGACGTTTCCTGTTATTAAAACAGATTGATTTTTAGGGAATATTTGCATATTAATAACATGTAATGTTGTGGTATGCAACTTTTGTGTAACAGAGTGTTTACGTCATTTCCTTACCTACCTGACACCGTTTGATGTCTTCTCAGAGATCCTTGAGTTGTGTTATTCTACTTGAGCTCTCTGCCATAGGGTGGAGTGAAGGTCTCAATGTTTATGAGTATTTCATTGTTCTCCATTCCCATGTCTTCATAATCCTGCTCTCTAATTTTGCATTCTTTACCCATGTGTATTATGCCATTCTTGATCTGTAAGTTGTTGGATGTTGCCTGGATCAATTCATACAGAGTCAGGTATTGGCTTCTTCCATCAAATTATGCAGGAATGAAAGACATGATATGCAGTCAGTGCCTCTGGATACGACAATTAATTCTGTACACAACAGTCAGTCTTGTCCCATTTTCTGGTGGAATAGTAAGACCTAATTCTCTCGCAAGATCCTGCACTGGTTTATTTCTTGGTAGGGTTTGGAATATCAAAACATATACATAATTCCAGTGGCGTAGCAAGGTGGGGTGAGGGCGGTCCACCCCGGGCGGCATGAGATTTGGGGGCAGTGGCCATCTTGGGGTGGAAATCAACTCCCCCCAACCTCCACCAAGTGTCCACGGGGTGGCAAAATGGGCCAAATCTCGCTCTTCAATGCTGCCGCGGGGAGGCAAAAGCACAGGGACTGCCACAGGCACCCAGAGGGCTAGCTACGCCACTGCATAGTTCCCATACTTCTTAGCAAGACTTCTAAGCTAGAAGCAAGCATTTAGAAGTCTCAAAGCATGCTTTCCTGACTGGCCACCAAGAATGTACAATGCCGTCAAGATCTCTCCAGCCTCTATACCCCTCTTGAGCATTACGGTTGAGAAATTAAGGGCCAACCTCCAGACAGTTAGGCCACAACAGACATAAGAAAAATCCCAACACAGATCCAACCAAAGTCAATCGGGAGGAATGTGCATTTCAAAGAAAAGATGCATAGTCATTATTCGGGGCCCTTGAGCATTGCCTGCATGCTGGGATTACATTGTGACCCCAGAGTCTGCACAGGCATTGGAATTTGAGATATGGGATAGTTAGTACATCATCTCTGTTTTTTCCTTGACAGATTGGGGTCAGGTTAAACCTGCAGAAAGTGATTGGGGAAAAGAACGGATGAAAGACAAAGCATGTGGAATCGAGTGCCTTAAATACTGATTCTGCTTGTTATGCCTCATTTACAAGTGAAACATTTGGCAAAGGAGCTACTTTTTTGCACCAGCCCAAATAACCCAAGGGTTATGATATTTAGCGGGTGCTGTAAATACCTTACTATCTTCAAGCCTATGTGTAATCTGGGCTCTGTCCTATGGTTCTTATCAAACTAGCAAATACTGTGCCCCAGTTAGCCTAGTCCCTTTCTTCTTGAGAGGACTATCCAGTCTAGCTTTTGTTCTCATTGTGCCTCTATTCTCTTATCTGTGGTTGAGTATTCCATGGCAGTTCCTATGTTGGAATTTGACTCCACATTGTAAAATCATAATCTATAGGTCTTATGTGAGAGTCAATGTATGCATATCCGAACCAATCGCTTTATGAGTGAGGAGTTGCTCTCACCTGGTACTGCGTGACCCAACCTTGATGTATTTGGTTCTGGTTGGTTACCAAGTGGGGTCGGGAAAGTGGAAATAGTGCTGCATGTTTTTGTATGTTCAAGTGATTGACTATGCCTTGGGTCTTGAGGGCTTGATGTTGAGTAAAGCTTTACATGATTAAGTGAGTAGAAATAATGGTGGGGCTGCATCTAACCATATGTTTTCTGTGCATGTGAAACAATACTCTGTAATGAACTCTGCTGAACATCAAACGTGCTCCTCCATTGTGCAATTCAAGAAAGGTCTTAAAACCCACCTCATCACAATATTTGTGCAGTCCCAGATTTATCTTTTTTTCTCCTACCATATCCCACTATTATGTTAGGTTTCTGCTAATGTCTCTATCTGTACACAAACATCTTCTCAGAGATTTATTTGCAAAAGAACGAGTGCTGGTGTCCAACTCTCTGCTCAGAAGTCATGGCTGGTGCAATTAAATGTCAAGATGCCAATTGCCAAGGCTGCACAATATTCACTCCACCTCATGTCTCTCTAGTCCACATGCGACACTCCCCACCCCATTATCTCACTCTTGAGGGTTCCTACTTTCTCCTTTTGAGACAAATGTTTATCTTTTTCTTCCCCCTTTGTGTATTTTCCCCTGGGGCGGCTCCTCTGCTAATGCAGAGGAGTGTTGCCCTAATGCTCTGTGAGCAGGTCAAAAAGGAAAAGATAAAATGATAATGCATTGCTATTATCATTTTATTTTTTCTTCGTTGCACAGCTGGTTAGAGGCGGGCAGAGCTGGGCTGTGTCAGAGGAACAGGGGGAGGAATGGTGGCACTCTGTAAGTGCGCATGACAGTCAGGCGCACTTTCCATGTTCTTCACCGGGCTATATTGCACAGCCTGGTGGAGAACGTGCCCAGCCTCCCAGTCCCTCTCTGAGCGCCGAACCACAGCGCTCGGACCAATCACAACCCTACTATCAGCAGCCTCGTGATTGACTAGGGGAATCTGGAAGCCTTGGTACTTTTCGTTCCTGCTTCCTGCCCCTGGAGTCCTGGAAGCGGGCGGAGAGGACAGAGAGGGGGCCGCTGGTAGGCAGGTAGGTGAGTTTTAAATATTTTTTTCATTCCCTCCCCAACCCTCGTGCCACCCCTCCCCCCCAAACCACCGTTAAGTAGCAGCTCTCAGTAAATATGAAATGAGGAAAAATAAGTTGTGGTCACCAAAAATGAGTGCTGTTGGCCCCCACCGGCAACCACACTCTCCAAATTTTTAGTTCCTGCTCCTTGTATATGTATGTCCTAATAGCCACACATTTTGGGTATGTGTTCTGTACCTAGGCACTGTGCTATGCTGCCATTTGGAGCTAGTTTTGTGGTTTGTAAATCCCCCCCAATAAAACATATTTTAAGTTAGGGATTTGTTGAGCCCTTGTTTTGTCACTTGGGGTTATTGAGGTAGAGGAGAGTAGAGAGAATGAAAGCAGAATTGAAGCATCCTTATTTAGGCCTGATCAATTACCAAGTTGGCTAGACAAAGGGGACACAGTTCAGATTTTTTGTGAGTGTTCAAGTGATGGATTAGAATTAACAGCAGTAGTGTTATAAAAACCTAAGAGGTGTCAAGCTATTTCTTTCTTTGTTTTCTGTGTAGCATAATGAACTATGGGGCCTATTACGATGTTGGGCGGACCGTCACAGAAACGGGACCAACCGAACTCCGGGTGGTGGTCTTGACTGCCTTATTATGATGCAACCGCACATTGTGCAGTCGTATTCCCACATTTCCCTATGGGAGCATGTGTTACAGCCGTAAACTGGCCCTATTACATGCTCCCTTAGGGAAATGGGAGGTTGTGTTAATCCCTGCACCTCGTTGCAGGCACCTCAAGGTGCCTCTCACAAGGTGCAGGGATTAACATGGGGTCTCCATAGGTGCCCCCTCTGCCCCCAACCGGAGGCCACAAGAGAAAGGAGTCCCTGCTAGGGGCTCCCAAACATGCTATCCAACAGGGTGTCCATGTCAGAAAGGCCAGCATTGCAACCCTGCCTGAAACCGTGCATCGTTATCCGGATGGCTTAAACCGCCGTCCATTTGGATTACGGGCTGGTTCAGACTGGCAGATGGGCTTCTTAAACCTGTTGGAAGCCAGCCTGAATTACCGTCTGGTTTCAGTTCCGATCGACTGTATTATAATCAGGCGGTCAGATGATAAACCGATGATGAGTGTCGGAATACCTCTGACCTGAGGTCGGAGGCTTTCCGACACTCATCGTAATTGGCCCCTTTGTTGTGATTCCTTGATAGTAAATGGTGATCAAGAGTATTAGTGATTGGCATATTTTTTCCAGAATAGAGGAGAAGGGAGTCCTGCTTGTGGATTCATTTGTCAAAATCAGGGAAATGGTGAAGATTTGGAACTTGGAGTTGCAGTCTATTGCAGAAAAATATCACTGAAAGTGGCCTTTTGGGGCTTTATTCCTTGTCTCAATGCCTTCCTGTGAATTTCTACTGCTGATAAAATTGAGTACTGATAATGGAGATGGTCCTGAATGGTGGAAAGTTTGGTTTGTACAGGTGAGAACACATGCTGTGTTTTTTCCTCAGAACAACCTAACTCATGTGGGTTTGCTCGATTGTACTAGTGAGGTAATGGTAGGTGGGCCAATGTAGGTAGTTGGAAGCAGTCAAAATTATTGGTTAGCATTCATTGCATAGTGGGCTGTAACACTTGGAGGTAATTGATGGGTTGTGTTAGTTTAAGTTACTTAGAAGGGGAGTCATGTTTGTGCATTTTGTTCTGTGGGAAATCGAGGTGATGGTTAGTTTTAGTGTGAGGGTTTTTGGCTCAAAGATCATGTTTTAAAAAATGCCATAAAAGTGGTCCTGAAAATTTTAATTTGGAAAGCCGATATGGCTTCGGAGGTTATTCCATAGGTTTGTTGCAAAGGCTGAGATTTTCCACTGACTATATTTTTTTGAGGCAGACTCTGGAAAAATAGAGCTAATTTAGATCTCAGAGATTGGATAGTTGGAGTTATTGAAAAATTACTTAGAGGAAATTCAGAGTCCTGTTTTTCTTTTGGTTTTTTTATTTGAACTTTCTTTATTTAAAGAAGCAAGAATGATACAAGCTGAGAGCACATAGTGATTACATACATAAAAACATAAAGCACAAGTAAAACAATAAACCGAATGTCACTATAAACCACCTAAGGAGAGTGAAGGGGCCCAGGTAGGGAGATGGTCCAACAAGAGGGACCTGCACAAATGTCAAGCGGTCCATTAGGATCCAGGAAGAACATGAGACAGGACCCACCAAACCCTTGGACAACCAGAGTGGGGAAGTGGTCAACAGAGGGAAGGAGGGGAAAGTTCTCCTGGGAGCTGGCCAGAGAGGTGGCAGGGGAGTGGCAAAGTGAGGTGGTGTACAGGAATGCCGGTCCATCAGGGATATCAAAAAGGTACTAGGGCAACACACAGCAGGGTGAAAGGTCAAACAGCCATCGGGTTGCACAGCAAGATGCCTGTACAAACCAGCCGGGCTTTTGAGTATTAAGACCCTGTGCAGTTCCCTCTCCAAACATACTCCAGGCAGCTGGGCAAGGGGAAGCAGAGGACACGAGTCAGGGTATCAGGGGGAGCAGGTAGTGGTTCAGGAGGTGACTATGGGCCGTGAGGGCACGGAGGGGCTACCAAGAGAGGGGGCCAGTCAGTGAAAAGGGTGTAGATCAGAGGTCTCAGAGCAAGGCTCCCCTTGTGTACAGGGATCTGTCATAATGGTCAGTGAGTCTAGCAATTATGCACTAAAAAGCAGCCACCTTATACAATTCTTGCAGCCAGTCACCAGATGTCAGACAAGAGGGTGATCTCCAAAGTCTTAGGGTGTAGATCCTGGTGGGGGCCAGGGCAGTGGCCAACCACCTGGACTGATAGTTTGTGATGGCTGGACATTGGGCAAAGTCGTGGATGAAATCATTCTACACTTTCCAATCCCCAGTGAGAGGCACAGCCTGTCTAATTGTTGTGGTGACATAGGACCAGTAGGCTGAAAGAGTAAGGCATGCCCAGAACAGGTGAACAATGTCCCTTCCATTGTGCCACACTTCCAGCACGTTGCAGACGGGTGAAGGGAAGACCAACGGAGCCGGAGAGGTGACCAATGCCAATGATTCAGTACCTTAAAATAGGTGAATTTAAGACAGAACTCCTTGAGGCACTTAGCATGGTCGAAGATCAGATCTCCCCAGTTGACTTTTGAGTATGTAACCTGGGACCTATCTGTCCACCATTCCCACAGAGAGCGGACCAGCGGAATAGAGTATAGGCGGTCCACCAACATCCGGTACAGTCCGAATACTGTCCCTTTATTGGTACCCCACTTCCGGAGGTAGTACATCAGTGATGAAGAAGGCAGGACTGGTTGGGGAAGAGCCCAGGGTGTGATGAAGACAGCTCTGCAAGCGTTGGCAATCTCAGAAGTGGCTTGGGAGGAGGCCATTCTGTTCCTGAGCCTCTGCAGAGGTTTTGTAGGACTCATCGTTGACCAGGTTGGAGAGGTGGCGGTGACCCTCTAATTTGAATGTTGGCCAGGTGTGCTCCTAACCTCAATCAATAACAAGGTGTTACACCACAAAGGGGCCTGTGCATAAACAATGGTGTGGCTCCTCAGCAACACCCAACTGGGCGTAAGGGGTGGCGTGAAAGTAGGCCTCGGACTCCAGCATTGTCCTTAACCCTTACAGAAGAATGACTAGCCAGCAGAAAGTGTTCTTACCCCATTTGGGGTGGTAGGATGGAAAGTGCAATTCTTCAGAGTTTGGCTGCGTTTGTCGGTGTGCGCTGCATTCTGCACCTCAGAGAATTAGGCCCCCATGCGGCACAGCCTCCTGTGTTTCTTCCAGGCTGCCAGCCTTACAATGGGGTATGGAGGTGTAGGCATGCTGAGGATTGCTCTCTCGTGGAAGGGTTTCACAAGTCCCAGTTGAGCCCCGAATCCCATCATCCTTTTTCGGGGACCAGAGCAAGGAGGTGCCGAGTGCTGATGCCTCCTCGAGGGCAACGGGGCCACGACATGAAGTTGGCAGGTCACGTCCTAGGATACAAGAACCTCAGACCCTTGGCACAGAGGCCCCATTGTCATGTTTGTGGCTCCCCTCAGGGGGAAGGATGCAGGATGCAGCACCCCAGAGGGTGGCAGGAGGGTGCTTGATCGCCACACTCTGGCAGGAGCTCAGCTAGTGAGCCACCATCTTTCCCAGACTTCAAACTCCACCCATAGTCCTGATTTTCCCTTTCCAGTTTATTGTCTGCCAATGTAAATTAAACTCTGCATTTGATCTATTTGGGAATTGTAATTTGACTGCTGCATTTTGTCGTCATTTACATTTTTCCATGAAGAGACAGGAGTCATAACAATAGAACATTGACATAGTCCAGACAAGAATTGCCTAGGTTGATTGCAGTCTGTAGATTTCATGGATATGCCAGGTATGATAATGGATGTGAAGGGGCTAAACAAGCATGTGTTTATTATGTTGTTCATACGAAATTTTAGTGATATGTTTCTCATGAAGGATTATGCATTGATATAATTGTTGGTTGGACACTATCCCATATTGTACCAGGAGCTCTAGATAGGTCGCCCTCTATGAGGATTTTTGTTTTATCTGGGGTTATTTTAAGGTTGTTGTTCCTCATCCTGAAGTTGACCTCATTGAAGCATTCAAGTAGATTAAGTGTCAGTGAGAAGGACTATTTATTTTGACAATTATCTCTGCACCATATGTATCATTGGCACAGGTTCAGAATGCTGGGCTGAACATTAGATTCAATGAGACTGGTATAGAATTAAATCTTTAATATTGTGAGTCATTGGGTTATATTTGGTAGGCCCCACAGATCACCTGATAAATGTCTGAATAGTGAGAATCTAAGTCATGGTTTGTTATCTGTTGGTGGGGAATGTAAAGCTTCACTATGGATTTGCAGCTCCTTAACCGTGAACAGAAAAGTGTGAGGTTTTACCATTTGTAAGGCTTTGGACACAATTAGAAGGGTAATGATATACAATTGTTTATTTCAGAAGATTTAT
The DNA here is from genome assembly GCF_964204655.1 of Triturus cristatus. NCBI lineage: Eukaryota > Metazoa > Chordata > Amphibia > Caudata > Salamandridae > Triturus > Triturus cristatus. The sequence goes on from NC_140593.1 coordinate 943,299,325, forward strand.
ACTGATACTAAAGCAGATTCTGAATGTCTTGGCATGAAGCAATCTGCGCTCAGAGTGTTGTGTCAGTGCAATACAAATGCAGTTTTAAGGAGCTTCGTTGAGTAATGTAGCTTGGACCTGTGGTTTCCAGGATTGTGTGGGGTAAAGATGACTAACTGAGTTTTAGTTTAACATAAATGTTTTTGCTGTCTGGGCGCAGTGATTGTCTGTAGAGAACTGTTTAAAAGGGTGCAGAGAGTTTTCATGCAGAATAAATGAATGTGCATTATTAAGTGTCAACGGTGAGACAGATCGGCCCACCGACCAAATGCTTCTCCCAGCTGGACCACCTGAGGCTTAGCTCTTTGGAAGATAGCAGTTTCTTCACCTCTAAATTAGGTGCAGAAATTGAAGGCTTGGCAGTGCGAGACACCTGCCGATATGTAGGACAGCTCCCTCTGTTCCAAGCTCTGAATGATGCCCTATATATTTAACAAATATTGAATGAGATTTGGTCTGAAAGTGGCTTTTATGACTCAGGCACAGCTACCTTTGCATACAGGCTGGGAGGTCCACCTTCCATTGGATTTAGGGGTATAAAAAATGGATGTCATGTCTACCTCCATTAGGTGATAGGCAGTTTGAAAATAATGTAACCTGGATTCATGGTCTCGAACTTCGGAATACATTATTGATAAGCGGCAAGTAGTAACAACTGAGGTAATGCATGGGTTTATGGAGGAATCATGTGCCTTTGCGAATGGGTGACTGGTAAAAATGAGAAATTATCAATCCTAGGTCAGTAGATATTTTGTGGCTTGCACAATTATAGTCAGGCCCCACTGAATGAGTGATGGATTTGTTTACAGGACTCATGTAGGTGGTATACTGGACTGGATGCAATGAATTTCCAGTCCTAATGAGATAGGTAGTCAGGTCTCTTGTAGTGCATTCAAGCTGTGCAGTGGGCACAATTCATAAGGGTACCAATAGCAGATCTGAATGGTATTTCATCATGCATCTTTTGTGTTATAAAAGGATGCAGCACCAAGTTAATGTTGCTCTTTAAGCATTGGGCTTTGTTTATGAGGTGGAAGTCTTGCAACCACAGATATTTGATGGTGAAGCCTTGCGGCAGTCGGAAAAGTACCGCATTCTGAATTGTGATATTGTTTGATTCCAGGATAAAATTCATGCCTGAAGGTTAACACACAGCCAAGAAAGAGTGCATCCTCCACAGGGCTTTAGATAATCAGAAACAGAAACTGCAATGATCTAGCCCAGAAAGCATGCATAAGGTCCTATGCTAATATGTTTTTTTTCTGGTGACTGACCATGAATGGACAAAGTGCCGTTAGCAGCAGTGTCATCACCCTTCAGCATTTGGCAAGTGTAGTTGGAGAACCAGGACAATTTACATTACCCCGACGCTGGATATATTTCAAATATCATTGTCCTGGTAGTTATGATAATGATACTGTGGAATGTAGACATTCTGAAATACTGACATAAATATCTTGTCCTGAATATCATTCCTAAGACAATATTATCCCATACGGTGTAGGTTTGCAAATATTAACTCCAATGGGAGTCGTATATTTACAATCAATATGAACAATATAATATCCATGTCAGACGATATTCTAGACTAATATTCTGGTCCCATACCAGCAAGTGGGATACTCCCAACAAATGAAACAGGTGCATGCACATAGAGCGATAGGCAATTTATATGGTTATGTGCATTGCCTTTGAGTGCTATCCAGCACACCACTACAGGTGGGATCCAAGTACAATAGTGTTTCTTGTTGAAAGACCAGCAATTATTGTTCCTAAACTTTTAGGACACTGATAGAGGTCTGGGTAGTTCAGGAAACAACCTTTACAACGCAGTAATTACGCCGCGATACCTTTACAATGCGGTCATTGTTGTTACAACGCAGTACCATTACAACGCAAGTCGTGACAACGACTTGCTCTAGATGACACTCTAAAATAAGGAATAGTATCATTTACTATTCCAACACCTTAGCTAATGTTGCACACACTGGAGCTGGAATAGTAAATTATACTATTCCTAAATCCAGCACGCCATCTAGAGCAAGTCGTTGTAACGACATGCGTTGTAATGGTACTGCGTTGTAACAGCGTGGTCATTGTAAGACCCACGTTGTAAAAGTAGGTGATGTAATGACTCGCATTGTAAAGAGACATATTCGGTAGTTCTAGTCTGTGTCATGCAGGGAATGGGTGAAATCCCTTACAGCGGCTGGATTGTGGTGGATCCAGAACTTCGCAATTGAAGGATTATTGGCTCTCGGTAGGACAATTGAAGCCCCAATATTTCAGACACCATCTCTAAGCTGGTAGTCTCACTGTAGCTGACACTAATGTGACTCCAGCCTTAGTGATTTCCTCCACCATGGTCTGGACTTTAGAAGACACTTCCATTTCCTCTCCACTGTATCCCTTTAACTTAAGTTTTGGCTAAGGTAATTTTATCAACAAGATCTACAGTAACAAGATTGCATCATGTGGCTGTTGCAGCAGATTGAATGACAGGCCAGTTGTGTGGACACATCCCCTTTTTCCTGCTAGTTTTTGAGTTGACAGATGGAAGTTGTGTACCTTATCTTAGTTGAAGATAAGGAAAATTTAGAATAATAAATTAAGTGTCAGTTGGATGCTGGAGCTAATTCACTTCCCACAGAAGGAGGAGTTGCAGGGTACTTAGGTTCCAACTGAGTGACTTGGCTTAAACCATTTACTAGCCTATATTTAGATCAAGAGTGAAAGGAGTCCAGTCAACTGGATATGAAATGCTTACCTCTGGGTTGCAAGCATGACAGGCTGCGGAGATAAAGGGTTGTGGTGGGTGGTAAATAGCTGTGGATCCAAAGTGATTTACCCAAAAGTGGGGTTGTGGCCCACTGCACAAGTAGCATGCAGTACAGTAAAGTGATTTCGTCTGGACCATTTGAACAACCTTTGCTTTATGAGCTTGTCTTTGTTGCTCTCACCCCAGAAGATATGTTTGCAGCCTTTTGGATCCCTTATCTTATTTAGCAATATTGTAGATTCCTGTTTACTGCTGTCTGAACAAATGCATTTACTGTGTATACAGTTGCATGCTGTCTATAGTGATTTGCAGTTTGTTGCTGTTCTTAGCCTTCAAACAGAATAGTTAAAAATATATTTTTGTTTTGGGCTTATTATTTGAATGTGTTAATTCTGTCTGTTCCTTTCAACCTTTGTGCTAAATGTCTAGTATCACTTTGACCGGCATTATGACTATTAATAGATATCAAAATGGATTGAAATATGTAGTGAAGTGAGTGTAGTAATGAAAGGATTAGCTTGTAATCTGAGTAAGTTAGTGTACTGCTCGATTTTTCCGGTCTTATTGTGTTGAAGGGTGATTTAGGTGACTTCAGTCTCTTCCCATTCAAGTCTAAGGGTTAGAGTAGTGTATAGAGCCTATTTATTAAGCACTTCGACATGATCCTGTGTTCTTCCCCATAGATCAGGGTTTGCATATACATCCTAGGGGATAGATTCGTCAGTATTAGGGGTAATCTGTTCTGTAGTGAGGGTATTTCATGGAGCCGTGCTGAATTCAGGCCTGGTAGGCCTTAAACGGGAGAGACTCCATCTTTCCTCCTGCTCTGGCAGCTCGGGATGTTTCTAGGTCATAGGCAGTGTTTTAGTTAGGAGGTGTTATTCGCTTGGAGAGAACCGGTTCAGGCCGGCCCTTATCGAAGGATTGTATTTTTCTTCATGCCGAAGACACTACATCAGGCCGGCCGGCTGGGAACGTGTCCTTGGCACGGGGAGGTACAAGAATTTGGTGGGCGGCAGGTTACGGGCTGGAATTTTCCATGAGGAAATGCACGTCTATATTAGTAAAAGTTTGAGGCAGATACACACACTTGCTTCTAGTCCATGGGCGGCACCTGGCCGTTAGTAGTAAAGCTGCTACTTATTCCAGGGAAGACAGATGACAAACTTGGAGGTGGAGAAAAACCGAGAAATAGATATTCCAAAGAGAAGAGAGTAGCCGATGAGGAAGAGGTCCCAGTGACTCGGAGAGGGAGACGGGAGTAAACCCGTGATTGCGGAGGTGTGACTTCCAGGCGAAGCCGAGGCGCAGACGAGAAGGGAACCTAGATGACCATTGAGTGCAGGCTACATACGACCAAGGTGATGTCAACCCCTTACTATTAGAGTGTACAACTCAATCTTTCACTTTTCTTTGCAGGTTATGTGATATGTATTATGTTCCGTGAGTGTGTATGTAATAACTAAATAAAGTAGTAAAGCAATATGTGCTACGTGTTCTTGTGTAAGAGGGTAACCTATTCTTCTAGTCAGCTGTGACTTGACATGGACAGATGTTAATCCCGATCAGGTAGGTGGTAACTGAATAAGGGAGAAAGGAGCCCTTCGAACTGGGGAACAAGTTGTGCTCAACTAGCTGTCTTTGTGTGATCTGATATATAGTAACACTGATTCTCTTGTTGTATGTCGTGGTAATTATAGGATGAACTCGTGTTAAGGCTGCCGTCTGGGCAGGAAGTCCTGGGTCCGTTTGGGACCGCGAGGCTGTGACTGCCGTCTGGGCAGGAAGTCTGTGGCTGCCGTCTGGGCAGGAAGTCCTGGGTCCGTTTGGGACCGCGAGGCTGTGACTTGTCTAAGGCTGCCGTCTGGGCAGGAAGTCCTGGGTCCATTTGGGACCGTGAGGCAGTGGCTGCCGTCTGGGCAGGAAGTCCTGGGTCCGTTTGGGACCGCGAGGCTGTGGCTGCCGTCTGGGCAGGAAGTCCTGGGTCCGTTTGGGACCGCGAGGCTGTGGCTGCCGTCTGGGCAGGAAGTCCTGGGTCCATTTGGGACCGCGAGGCTGTGGCTGCCGTCTGGGCAGGAAGTCCTGGGTCCATTTGGGACCGCGAGGCTGTGACTGCCGTCTGGGCAGGAAGTCTGTGGCTGCCGTCTGGGCAGGAAGTCCTGGGTCCGTTTGGGACCGCGAGGCTGTGACTTGTAGGTCTTGGTATATATAGTAGGAATTCCCTGTCCTTAGGTGGTACATATATGTGGTTATTTAGGTGTGAATAGGCCCTAGGGAGGGGGTAACGTTCTGGTTTGGGTTAGAGAGGCTCTGCTGAGCGGGTTATATCTGATCCGAAAACCCAAGCAGAACATTTGGCGTCACGAACCGTTTACGAAACCTGTGTGCGTTGTGGTTGTCTTGTGTTTGCTTTCGGCGCGTGCGTGGTTTTGTTTGCATTTTATTTTTGTATATTTGTGTGTATAGTTTTTATTTTTCTTCCTTCTTTTCTTTCTCTTCTTTTCTTCTTTTTCCTTTTTCACGATGTTTTCTAGAAGGTCTAAATCTACTTTTAAGTTGCCCGTTGATATTCCCGGATGGGATTCAACGCCTTATGAAGCCTTGGCCCGTGAGTGGGCTGATTCTACTGGTTTGAGTGAGAATTGGAATTCTTCTTTGGAGCTGGCAGAGCCGGCTGATGTGATTGCTTGTTTGCAGAAGGCACCCGTATCGAAGGGTGAGGAGATTCCCATTTTGGGGCGCAGAGGTTGGATTCTTTTGTCTGCATACAGGATTCTGCATGAGAGACTGTTGAAGCTACAGATATCTCTTAAAGATGTGGAAGCGCACTTTGTTGAGATTCAGAATTCTCATACTTTGTTGCGGTGTCAAAATAAGTTGCTTGCTGATAAACTTGAGACTTACCAAACTATTGCCGAACGGGCGGCTGTGCGAATTGCTCGTTATAAATACAAGAACAGGCGCGGTCGGGTTTCGACGCGAAAGGTGCGTCTGGTCGTGGCGACAGCCGGGCTGGATTGGAATCCTGATGAATGGGATGGTAATATCTGGAACTCGACTGATTCTTGTTCCTCGGGTGAGGAGTCTGCCAAGCGCGAGTCTTCTCGCTCCCGCCATGATTGTAAGTCTGCTTCTCGCACCTTTGATGGTGCACCCCGTGATTACGCTCGTTCTTCGAGTGGGATCAATGCTTCTTACACTGATTGTCCCTCTACGAGTACTGATCAGGCTCCTTGTCCTGCTCGTCCCGCGGTTTCTGCGCATCCAGTTTTCCGTCGGAAGTTGCAGCAGTCTCCCAATGCTCCGCAGGGTATTTCTTTGGACTGTTTAGAAGACTTTACTCAGCAGGAAATTAGTGATATTTTGCAGCGATTTCGGCAGCGAGCTGGTGAGTCCTTGCTCACATGGATGGTGCGCCTTTATGAACTGGGCGCTGCTGGTATTATGTTGGATACTGGCGATTGTTTAAAGTTCTGTTCCTTGAGTTTGGATTCTACTGTGCAGGATCATTTTCGTAACTATAATGGTGTTGGTCAGATTTCTTTACTCCAATTGGCGACTGAGGGTTGTAATCTAAAATATCCTACTGAATCTGACTGGCCTGTGAATGACAAGCTGTGGTATACTTTGCGTGATGCTGCTCAACGTCTCAAAGAGGAGGTGATGAAAACGGCAATTTTTCTGGGTACTGCTGACAGGTTGCTTGATGGTTCATTGACATCTTCTGTGCGGAACCGTATCATTCGATCTTCCCCTGTTGCCTATAAGCAGGTCATGATGACTTTATTGATTAATCAGACTGGTAACATATTATCTACGGTTTTGGAATCGGTGCGCCAACTCGGTGAGTTGGGTGAGTGGTTTAAACCTGAACGTCAGTCCCGGCCTGACACTCGTACTCCTGGTGAAAATAAACTTACTAGACGTGATATTTTTTCTGGTCTTCTGGCTGATGGTGTGCGGAGGGAGGACATTGATGGTGAGACTACCGCTCGTTTGTGGGAGTTGTTTCGCAAACGTGGCTTGGATCGAAAGGAGGGTGCCCGGCGTGTTCGGACCACTGAGTGTGATCGTGGTGGTTCTGACGGTAGCGGTGATGACGACCGCCGTGGGCGCTCTGTTCGTCGTGATGATCGACGTTCTGCACGTGATGTGTCCCTCCGTCGAGAGAGAGACAGGGAGAGAGAGGGGGAAAGAGAAAGGGGGAGAACTGACTATGTTTACAGCAGACGTAGAGATGATAGGGATCAATCCCCTGAGGTGAGGAGGAGAGAGGATCGTCACAGTTTGGTCGATCGTAACCCGCAGTACAATGCAGAAGATACGAATCCGTTCCGTACTGGGAATGGATATGAACAGGAGGTACCGATACCTAAGAAACGTGAGAGTCTTTATCCTGATTTATCCTGGTACACAGAATGCAGTAAGAATGACTAGGAAGGGGGTGGAGCCAAGATGGCGACCGGAGCAGACGCTTGAGCGCCCGGCTCCGCCGGCCCTTGGCCTCGGACTATCATCCTGATTCCTATCCTCGCCGATTTTCGAGGTGCAACGTGCGCGACGACGCGCTGACCGCGCCGCCGCTTTCCCGGAGTCTGAGCCCGCCCGGATGCCGGAGCTCTTGGTGCCTTTGTTCTCCGCGCTGGACCCCTGCTCCATTGTGGCCTTGGTCGGCCCCCTGGAAGCTCCGCAGTCACTGGACCCCCGGCGCAAATCAGAGCCCCGCGGCCCCGATCCCGCCTCACACCACGGACTGTCGCCAGACGAGCCGGGGGAGAGACGCCCGGACACCTCCTTCACCTTTCACCTGACGGGCTGGAGCTATAGGGTAAGCCCCGGTGTGGCGGGTCTCCTGCCCCGCTCTGTGGCCCGCGCTGTGGAAGGCTGCAGACCCCCTTCTTCTATTGCCTAGTCGGCTGCAAAGAGAGTCCGAGAGAGGGGAAGCGACTGTTGGCTTTCACCTGTTGCGGCGCAGACCTGCGGGGAATTGCCTCCTTGTTACGACCCCCCCCCTGGCCACTGTACCGTTCAGCGGTAAAACATGGCCTTGATTGCCTGCTCGCTGCTGGGGGGTGATGCTCCGGTCTCGCCCGCTGCCTGCTTCGCCCTCCCTCTACCGGACTCCAGCTCCACAGTGCCGTCCCGGATTGCTGCCGATGTGGGGGCGCGGCTTCCGCTGACATGCGGCTCCGTTCTGGCTGCCCTGCGGGACTTTCGTCTGCAATTGTGTGTTGGCGTGCAAACGCTGAGTGAGCGGTTCGACTCCATACTGTCGGCTGCGGGTCGTGAGCGCCCCGTTTGTTCTCAACAAGACGTGGGTCTGCCAGTGCTTCTGTCCTCTTGCGGGGACGCAACGACTGGGTATAACCGTGCTGCACTGGTGTCTGCATCTGGCTTTCCCGGCACCCAGGATCAATCGATCTCCTGCTCAATTGTGGACACTTTGTTTCCCCGTTCATTGCTGCCTGCTTTGTTGTTGCCTGCCTCACCGCGCCCGCAAGAGTATCCAGCTGAGCGACACCTGACGTCCTCGAGGAACTGTTCACGGTGGCCTACGGCTTCTTTTATGTGGAACTCCTGTACTTTACAGGCCAGGTCTGGATTTTATATGGTGCACAAGGGGACCTCAATAGATGATCGGCGGCCATTTTGTGACTCTACTTCTCCATCTTCTCCCAAGCGGCCATATTGTCTTTGTTTGCACGGGCTGCGGGGCCTTCATGTGGGGGCTAGTCTAATCTTACGCCCGCGATCGGGCCAGGGCTAGATTGCTTTCTATCACCATGGTTTCACGGATGGGCTGGACTGGGACTGGAACTGTCTGCATAGGTTGTGCGCTCTCGTCGCGATTTGTCTGCCTTCCTTATATTGTTGTGACACGTTATCTTCACACGACCGCCTTTGGGTGTAGTGGGTTCTCAGTGTGTGGAGACGTAGTTGGCCGGTGGTTTCGGGCGCTCCGAGGTTACGTGGGCTCCTCCCCGCTTTCTTCTTTGTTTTCTTATTTTCTTTCCTTTATTCCTACTTTCTCTCTTGTCTATATTTCGGGTTCATTGGGCGACAGGCACTATGCTGGGGGGGGGGGGCAGGCCGTAGCCTCCGCATTGGTGTAGGGTGGGGGGGTAATTAACTGTTTCTTTTTAGTTCTATGGGCCTTTTTCTTCTATGTCTCTGCGCTATCCTTGTTTCCGATTCGGGGTCCGAGTGTGGGGTGGATTGAGTGGGGGCGGCTTTGGAGGGGTGCGTATTTACTCATGTGACTATCCTGTTATATAACTGCAACGCCTCACTGTCTGAGATTTTCTATGGCCGTTTCTAATGATGCTGCTGCTCTCCTGTGTGATGAAGCCATCTTGCGGACTCGAATCTCCTTGGTTCTATCCTCTACTGACTTTTTTCCTCGATAAAATTATTTTGAAAACCTTAAAATTAACCTTTACTTCTCCTTCCCCTGGTGTCAAGGATCTCTCCAGTGTATAACTCCTGAATCGTTGCTAATCTTGACCATTGATGCACAGGGGATGTAATGTTTGTCTCAGTGCTTAACCGTTTTGTGGCCGGCCTGATGGTTGTAGGCCCGTATTTGTTCTTTTAATATGCACAAATAAAGGTTTTAAAAAAAAAAAAAAAAAAAAAAAAAAAGAATGACTAGGAAATAGGTCAAGCTCCGGTACGCAGATGGGCTCACAGAGATAATAGACCCTATGTAGATATTGATATTTATTGGAGACATCGTAATATCCAAAGGGCCCGAGCATTGGTAGATACAGGAGCGGAGGCCACTCTTATTCATGGAAAATCAAAGAAGTTTACAGGTCAGCCTTTTACTATTACCGGATTAGGTGGAAAAGAAACCCCTGCAGTTCAAACTTTGCTTGAAATGAGAATGGGTAGAATTCCCAGAAAAGAGTATTCTGTACTAGTAGTGCCACTTCTAGAATTCATAATTGGGATTGATATTTTGAGAGGAATGACTTTGCATCTAGATGACGGATGTTACCAATTTGGAACAACGCATTATATATCGTCCAGACCTATACGGGTTGGTCGTTTAAGAATGCCCCCCATACAAGTTCCCCATGCGACAAAAGTGGTTTGTCAGAAGCAGTATCGTATTCCAGGTGGTCATGAGGAGATTAGTACCACTATTCAGGAGTTAGTGGATGCAGGAGTCATAACCCCAGTTACTTCTGCTTGGAATAATCCTGTTTGGCCGGTGCGTAAGAGTGATAACTCTTGGCGCATGACCGTTGATTATCGAGAATTGAACAAGCACACACCCTCTTTGACTGTTGCAGTACCGGATGTTATTACACTTATTGAGAGAATCCAAAAGCATCCAGGTACATGGTACGCGTCCATTGATATTGCTAATGCTTTCTTTTCAATTCCGATTGCCCCAGAGTGTCAGGAACAATTCAGTTTTACGTGGAACGGGCGTCAGATGACGTTTAGAAGTCTTCCCCAGGGCTATGTGCATAGTCCTACGATATGTCACCGGCTGGTGGCAGAGCATTTGGCTGAGGTACCGGTTCATCCCCAAATTCAGATATGTCATTATATTGATGATGTTTTGATCCAAGGCGAAACACAAGAGGAAGTTCAGACCCAATTAGACAGAGTCATTGAGTGCCTGCGTGAGAAAGGTTGGGAAATCAACCCAGATAAATTGCAAGGTCCGTCCCAGGCTGTAAAATTTTTGGGTATTAATTGGCATGAAGGGCACCGTGAAGTGATCCCTCAGGTTAAACAGAAGATTCTTGATTTTGCAGTTCCTAGAAATAGGAAAGAAGCCCAGAGCTTCATTGGTCTGTTTGGCTTTTGGCGCCAGCATATTCCTCATTTGAGTCAAATATTGGCCCCCTTGTACCGGGTCACGCGTAAAAAGAATGCATTTGAATGGGATAAACCACAGCAAGATGCGTTTAGTCTGGCAAAAGAGGCAATTCAACATGCTCTGGATTTATGGCCTGTACGTGATGGTGACGTGGATTTGAATGTGTCTGTACAGGGCCTTTATGCAAATTGGAGTTTGTGGCAGAAACAAGGCAGGAGTAAAGTACCGTTAGGTTTTTGGACCAAAAAGTTACCTGATGCTGGTGAACGTTACACACCCTTTGAGAAACAGTTACTTGCTTGTTATTGGGCTCTGGTGGATACCGAGCAATTGACTTTGGAACATGATATAGTTCTGCGTCCGGAAATTCCTATCATGCAGTGGGTTCTGAGTTCGCCGAAAACTCACCGAATTGGACACGCTCAAGAGGCGAGTGTGATTAAATGGAAATGGTACATACAAGACAGGGCACGTGTGGGCCCGAAAGGAGTTGCTTCTTTACATGAGCAGGTGGCGCGAGTGCCATCGACTGAGACTGAGAGTGAATGTTCCGTACCTTTAGCACAGGAGTCTCCTGTCAAGTGGGGTAAGCCTTTTGATGATTTGTCCGCAGCGGAAAGAAACCATGTTTGGTTCACTGATGGCTTTAGCGAGGTTTATAGGGATGACACGGCACTGGAAGGCGGTGTCCTATAATCCGATCACACAGAAATTGTTGAGCACAACTGGTGAAGGTAAAAGCAGCCAATTTGCCGAGCTTTACGCTGTTTACCAAGTTTTGAAACAAGAGTTACCTGGTACATGTCATATTTTCACTGATTCTTGGTCTACTGCCAATGGACTGGCTGTTTGGTTGCCAACTTGGCATTCCCATAATTGGAAGTTACATTCCAAAGAATTATGGGGAAAAGAGTTATGGCAAGAAATTCGGGAGATGCTTCCACAGAGTACTGTTACAATCTTCCTTGTGGACGCTCACACCCCGATAGATTCTCTTGACAAATTTTTTCATAACATTGCAGATGAGAAGTCTAAAATTGCTGAGGCAGTGGTGGACAGGCAAGATTCTGATATTGCGGGATTGGCGAAATGGGCACACCAGAAGGCAGGACATTTTGGAGAGAAGGCCACTAGCAGGTGGGCTGCTGATCGAGGAATTTATATTCCCTTAGATTTAATCAAAAATGTTATTTTACACTGCCCCGTTTGTCAGCATATCAGACGGCGTAAGGTGCTCCAAATTGTTAAAGGTCATTTACATCGCGGCAAATTGCCCGCTCAAATTTGGCAGATCGATTACATTGGTCCACTTCCCATGAGTAGGAATTGTCAATATGTTTGCACTATTGTTGATACATACAGTGGCCTGCTGGTAGCCCTTCCCTGTAAGCAAGCTACCCAATTGAATACCATTAAAACATTAGAATTAATTATGATGTACTATGGTGTGCCATTCCAAATTCAATCTGATAATGCATCCCATTTTCGTGGAAGATTGGTACAGGAGTTCTGCGCGGAAAACAACATTGAATGGATATTCCATATCCCCTACTACCCACAGGCCTCGGGCCTGGTGGAGAGATTGAATGGCCTGCTAAAGGACCAGCTGCGTAAGTTAACGGATGACAAGTATAAAAATTGGCGAGACTTTTTGCCCCAAGCACTATTGATTTTGAATAATCGTCCTTTTTTAAATGCTGAATCTCCACTCATGCGTTTGTTTCCCCCGAATGCTGAGGCTATGCCTAATGAAATCAGAGAAACTGTGATGTATTGGGAAATTACTCCCGGAGCTTTGGCTCCATGTAGAGCGACCCCAGGGTCGGCAGGTTTAGACTTGCATGCTATGGATGACATTGTTATAAAAAGTAGAGATCGAGTCATCATAGAGACAGGTGTTGGTGTTCAGATACCACCTGGAAATTTCGGATTGATCGCCCCTAGATCGGGGCTGGCTGTAAAAGGCATTCAGGTGCTTGGAGGAATTATCGACAGTGATTATCAGGGAGAGATTAAGGTGCTCCTGCTGAATAGCAGTGAGGTTGACTTACTGATACATCGCACTGACCGAGTGGCTCAATTACTCATAATGCCTGTTTTCAGTGGTGTATTAATGAAAGGCACTGCTCCGACGTTGCTAACTGTACGTGGCCAGAAAGGTTTTGGCTCCACGGATAATCCTGGGGCCAGAGTTTGGGTGCAGTCACCTAAGAATCCCCCTGAACAAGCAGAGGTCATTGCCACCGGTCAGGATAATACCATTTTGGTTATGAGACCAGGGAAAGATAGCTGGGAAGCGGTCCCGGCTGATAAATGTTATTTACGAGAATGATTAATGCCTGTATTTGGTTCTCTTTCAGATCATTCTTTGGATTGTTGCTGCAGCATGTGTCGGAGCCGGACTGTTTTCGGACTGGTACGACGAGAAAGGAGGGATCCTATCAACCCGGGATGAACTGGGAACCCGAGTGTTGCGTTCCTTCGCTGCATGGGATTCATCATCGAACTTTTGGACCGCACTTGCTAAGAGGGTGACTGACGCCCCTCACTTCTGTTTGACACCGATGAGATCTGTACATGATATTCTGGCGACCTGCCTGGTTGCTGTCCCCGCCTCATTGGAAACTTTAACTCATATTTTTAATGTCTCGAAGGCCCGTCCCAATATTCTCCTGGGTGATTTTGCTACCCATGTATATTGCCCCCTATGTATTGAATTGCCGAACGAGCAACCCCCCATCCAGTCCCAAATACTTACTTATAATATCACACAAGGTGATTTGTGCTTCTTTCTTACGTGTAATCCTAGTGCGATCTCTGAATGTCTGCGCCTAAAACTAAAAGGCGCCACTTCGTTTACAACTCACGAACGGACTTTGTGCTTTCAAAGGACACCGACCACATGTGTTTCAGTTCAGAACAATATGACTTGTAATAGTTTGGTAGTTACCCCCAGTCACTATCGCACGATGTTACTACCTGCCGGATGGCTTTTCTCATGTGGTAATACTTCCTGGCCATTTGTCCCTGCAAACATTTCCGGAGGCCCTTGTGCCATTACGAGACTCAGTTTGTTGATGTTCGCATCGCATCCGAATGCCAACTCTCGTGTGCTTCGAGATACTGTAATGTTACAGGAGGATTGTGACCCATCTTTGCATTTATATTCCAAGTCTGAATACCTTAGCTTAGCTGTTTCAATTATTGGTGTTCCTGCTTTGGCGGTTTATAATGCCAAATCTATTGGGAAAATGGCCTGCTGGATGGTGAAATCTATTAATCATACTTCTACAATTTTGTCTGACATGCTATTAGACGCCCAGGGTGAACGTAGGGCCATTTTGCAAAATAGAGCAGCCATTGATTATCTTTTGCTTAAACATGGACATGATTGCTCGGACTTCGAAGGTCTCTGTTGTTTTAACTTGTCTGACCATACACAATCCATTCGTGCTCACATCGACAAGTTGCGTGACTTAACAGAAGAAGTTAGAAAACACATTGACCAGGGCTGGTTTGACTGGCTCTTTAATTGGTTACCTGATATACACGTGCTACGCCAAATATTAGGTGGTATTTTGATTGCTGTTGCTGTTTTGATTTCTATCTGTTGCTTTATTCAGTGTATTCCTTCATTATTTCAATTCTGCATACTTGGTACTAGACATAGATCAGTTAGCTTTGTTTAATATTATTCTTCCACAGATGTTAGCTCCATTTAATGAATGTATAATAGACTGAAGTCAAGGGTGAAATGTACTGCTCGATTTTTCCGGTCTTATTGTGTTGAAGGGTGATTTAGGTGACTTCAGTCTCTTCCCATTCAAGTCTAAGGGTTAGAGTAGTGTATAGAGCCTATTTATTAGGCACTTCGACATGATCCTGTGTTCTTCCCCATAGATCAGGGTTTGCATATACATCCTAGGGGATAGATTCGTCAGTATTAGGGGTAATCTGTTCTGTAGTGAGGGTATTTCATGGAGCCGTGCTGAATTCAGGCCTGGTAGGCCTTAAACGGGAGAGACTCCATCTTTCCTCCTGCTCTGGCAGCTCGGGATGTTTCTAGGTCATAGGCAGTGTTTTAGTTAGGAGGTGTTATTCGCTTGGAGAGAACCGGTTCAGGCCGGCCCTTATCGAAGGATTGTATTTTTCTTCATGCCGAAGACACTACATCAGGCCGGCCGGCTGGGAACGTGTCCTTGGCACGGGGAGGTACAAGAATTTGGTGGGCGGCAGGTTACGGGCTGGAATTTTCCATGAGGAAATGCACGTCTATATTAGTAAAAGTTTGAGGCAGATACACACACTTGCTTCTAGTCCATGGGCGGCACCTGGCCGTTAGTAGTAAAGCTGCTACTTATTCCAGGGAAGACAGATGACAAACTTGGAGGTGGAGAAAAACCGAGAAATAGATATTCCAAAGAGAAGAGAGTAGCCGATGAGGAAGAGGTCCCAGTGACTCGGAGAGGGAGACGGGAGTAAACCCGTGATTGCGGAGGTGTGACTTCCAGGCGAAGCCGAGGCGCAGACGAGAAGGGAACCTAGATGACCATTGAGTGCAGGCTACATACGACCAAGGTGATGTCAACCCCTTACTATTAGAGTGTACAACTCAATCTTTCACTTTTCTTTGCAGGTTATGTGATATGTATTATGTTCCGTGAGTGTGTATGTAATAACTAAATAAAGTAGTAAAGCAATATGTGCTACGTGTTCTTGTGTAAGAGGGTAACCTATTCTTCTAGTCAGCTGTGACTTGACATGGACAGATGTTAATCCCGATCAGGTAGGTGGTAACTGAATAAGGGAGAAAGGAGCCCTTCGAACTGGGGAACAAGTTGTGCTCAACTAGCTGTCTTTGTGTGATCTGATATATAGTAACACTGATTCTCTTGTTGTATGTCGTGGTAATTATAGGATGAACTCGTGTTAAGGCTGCCGTCTGGGCAGGAAGTCCTGGGTCCGTTTGGGACCGCGAGGCTGTGACTGCCGTCTGGGCAGGAAGTCTGTGGCTGCCGTCTGGGCAGGAAGTCCTGGGTCCGTTTGGGACCGCGAGGCTGTGACTTGTCTAAGGCTGCCGTCTGGGCAGGAAGTCCTGGGTCCGTTTGGGACCGTGAGGCTGTGGCTGCCGTCTGGGCAGGAAGTCCTGGGTCCGTTTGGGACCGCGAGGCTGTGGCTGCCGTCTGGGCAGGAAGTCCTGGGTCCGTTTGGGACCGCGAGGCTGTGGCTGCCGTCTGGGCAGGAAGTCCTGGGTCCGTTTGGGACCGCGAGGCTGTGGCTGCCGTCTGGGCAGGAAGTCCTGGGTCCATTTGGGACCACGAGGCTGTGGCTGCCGTCTGGGCAGGAAGTCCTGGGTCCATTTGGAACCGCGAGGCTGTGACTGCCGTCTGGGCAGGAAGTCTGTGGCTGCCGTCTGGGCAGGAAGTCCTGGGTCCGTTTGGGACCGCGAGGCTGTGACTTGTAGGTCTTGGTATATATAGTAGGAATTCCCTGTCCTTAGGTGGTACATATATGTGGTTATTTAGGTGTGAATAGGCCCTAGGGAGGGGGTACTGTTCTGGTTTGGGTTAGAGAGGCTCTGCTGAGCGGGTTCTATCTGATCCGAAAACCCAAGCAGAACAGTTAGTTCCTCCCTGACTCTCATATTCAGAAGTATAGGTAAAATGTGGTCACATAGCGCATTGGCTGACCAGCTCACCTACACTGATGACCTCTGTGGCTCAAGTAGTTGCCACTGTCTGATATGTCACTTTCAGAGACTGATCTAATTGTACATTTAATGAGGAGTTGTTTCTGGAGGAAAAGTTTGTCACAGATTCTTGCCCTCGGATACCTCTGCCTCCGAGCCTAATGCCTTAAGTAAGTTTGCTCCTGGTGATGTGTTGACAGGTTGTCAGAGCAGATGTAGTTGGTCGTCCATAAGACATAACTCCCACCACTCGAGTGTATGTAGGAGGAGGTCAGCAGTGATTTGCTCACCTGGGATTCGCATATATTTTTGTCATACCGCAGACCACTGATCGAGAGTTGTGCAGAAAGTATTTGTAAGGGCCAAAACACAGCAAAAGAATGTGAAACAACTCTGATGAGAACGTGTTCCTGAATAATATATGTTTCCTAGGACATGTGTTAGAATGCGAGATGGAAGAAAGAGCAGGCACTGAATAACACTGGTGTTATTGGAGTAAAGTTTGCAAACCCATGTATCCTTCAGATAATTATTTTCATCAGGTCCATTGTTTTAATTACTTTTAGTGCTAGAGTTCCTTCTTTTGAAAGGTGGTATTGATTAGTTTTGTTAATTAGTTGCCTTTTGGTGAATTTCACTGTTTTGTCTCAAACTGAATTGGCTGCCATCTAAAGGCAAATGTTGGCACACTTCAATTATTAAAGAATTACAAACATAATCATTAGTACTTTTCTTCTCTCTGCAATATATAACAAAGTTGGGATACAATTAGGATTTCTCCGATGTGGTCAGGCAGTTCTTGTGTGAGCAGTCTTTCAGCCGTCATCAAAAAAGGTAACTTGTGTACCGTTATATCATTATTAGTTATGTCACTGATGTGGCTTTTATCAATGAAATACTAGTGCAACATCCATAAAGGCATTTCCGTGCTGTAAACGCACATATATAGAAGAAACATTAACAGAAGGATATTGTAATTGTATGAATCCAATTCTGCAGGTGTAAGTCCTCTGAATAAGGTGGAGCTGGGGTAATTATGCCCAGATAGTCTTCTCAGTTTGAGAACGCCCATAAGCATGTAATGGACATTTACCATCATATCATCTACCCCTTCCTCTAAAAGAAGTGGACAGAGATTAGTTCCTGCAAAAGGAAATCCACTTCTTTTTTAGGAAAGGGAACACCCCACACTTGGTAGAAGTGTAGGAGAATGAAAAATTTCCTAGCTACCGTAACGGAAAGTTTCAATTCTATTAAGGACTCAGAGGCGAGGATTATGCCTTCTATTCTTCACTTTATTTACACAGCATGCAAATTTTAACAACAGACTACATTTCCCATCTACCCTGGGGAAATATGTAGTCAAACAAAACAACCAATAAGCACTGTCCATAGTACGCCAATAGCGGCCCTCCGTCACCCTGATAGTCTGCCCTCACTGGCCCTTCCTCCTCTTTCTGGACTTTGCCTGCAGGTATAGATATACACTAAACAAATAAATACACACAGCCTTATTTATCTAAAGTATTGCAGCGCAGCAAGTCACTTTGCTGCGCTGCATTACAGGGAAAGGACAAAAATTGCAGTGTATTTATCTCAATACAGCCCTTCCTGCTGTTCCCCAGCGCTGGCGCACAATGGGCTGCCTAGTGCCAATGCAGGCACCCTTGCACCATGGTGCAAGGGTGCCTACTTTGCAATCAATCAATCAATCAATCATGGAATTTATATCGCGCACTACTCACCCGGAAGGGTCTCAAGGCGCTTGGGGGAGGGGGTCTGCTACTGCTCGAACAGCCAGGTCTTGAGCTGTTTCCTGAAGGCGAGGTGGTCCTGGGTCAGCCGCAGGTGGACGGGCAGGGAGTTCCATGTCTTAGCCGCCAGGTAGGAGAAGGATCTTCCTCCGGCGGTGGCTCTCTGGATGCGAGGGACGACGGCGAGGGCGAGGTTCGCGGATCGTAGCTGTCGGGTGGGCGTGTAGAAGGTCAGGCGGTCGTTGAGGTACCTTGGGCCCAGGTCGTGGAGGGATTTGTGTGCGTGGGTGAGGAGTCTGAACGTGATCCTCTTGTTGACAGGGGGCCAGTGCAGGTCTCTCAGGTGGCTCGAGATGTGGCTGCGTCGGGGGGCGTCCAGGATGAGACGGGCGGAGGCGTTCTGGATACGCTGAAGTCTTTTCTGAAGCTTGGCTGTTGTACCGGCGTAGAGGATGTTTCCGTAGTCTAGTCTGCTGGTGACGAGGGCCTGGGTGACAGTCTTCCTGATCTCGGTCGGGATCCATCTGAAGATCTTGCGGAGCATGCGGAGGTTGTGGAAGCAAGATGAGGAGACGGCGTTGACTTGTCTGGTCATCGATAGGGAGGAGTCCAGGATGACGCCCAAGTTGCGTGCGTGGTCCGTTGGCTTGGGTGCGGTGCCCAGGGCCGGGGGCCACCAGGAGTTGTCCCATGCGGAGGGCGACGGTCCCAGGATGAGGACTTCTGTCTTGTCCGTGTTCAACTTCAGGCGGCTGATGTTCATCCATTCGGCGACATCTTTCATCCCTTCGTGTAGGTCGGCTTTGGCGGTGTCGGGGTCTCTGGTGAGGGAGAGAATCAGCTGGGTGTCATCGGCGTAGGAAATGATGTTGAGGTTGTGTTGGCGTGCAATGGCAGTGAGGGGTTTCATGTAGATGTTGAAGAGAGTAGGGCTGAGCGACGATCCTTGCGGGACGCCGCTGATGACTTCGGTGGCCTCAGAGCGGAACGGAGGGAGGCGTACTCTCTGTGTTCTGCCGGAGAGGTATGAGATGATCCATTCCAGAGCATTCCCCTGGATGCCGGTGTCGTTAAGGCGTTGGACTAGGGTGCGGTGGCAGACAGTGTCAAATGCTGCGGAGAGGTCAAGGAGGATGAGTGCCGCAGTTTCCCCGTTGTCAAGCAGGGCTCGGATGTCGTCGGTGGCTGCGATGAGGGCGGTCTCGGTGCTGTGGTTGGCTCTGAATCCGGATTGCGATGGGTCGAGGGATCCGTTCGTCTCGAGGAAGGCGGCCAGCTGCTGGTTGACGACCTTCTCGATGACTTTGGCAGGGAATGGAAGGAGCGAGATTGGGCGGAAGTTCTTGAGGTCGGTCGGGTCCGCTGTTGGTTTCTTCAGTAGTGCGCTGAGCTCGGCGTGCTTCCAGCTCTCCGGGAAGGTGGCTGTGTCGAAGGAGGCGTTGATGATGTCTCGGAGGTGGGGTGCGATGGTAGAGGCGGCCTTGTTGAAGACATGGTGGGGGCATGGGTCGGTCGGAGATCCGGAGTGGATGGTGTTCATCATGCGTGTTGTGTCTTCGGGGGTCACTTTGGTCCATGTCTGGAGGATAGCGGCGGGGTGCGTAGGTTCGGTCGATGGGTGCGGGGGTGGAGCGCCGAAACTGTTGTGGATGTCGGCGATCTTGCGGTGGAAGTACGAGGCGAGGGAGTCGCAGAGGTCCTGCGAGGGAGTGATGTCGTTGTTGCCGGTGCTGGGGTTGGAGAACTCCTTGACGATGTTGAAGAGCTCCTTGCTGTCATGGGCGTTCTTGTCCAGTCGTTCCTTCAAAGATTTCTTCTTGGTGGTGCGGATGAGCTGGTGATGTCTGCGGGTGGCGAGTTTGAGGGCGGTCATGTTGTCGGTGGTCTTGTCAAGGAGCCAGGCCTTCTCGAGGGTGCGGCAGGCCTTCTTGGAGTCCTTGAGTTCGTCGGTGACCCAGGGGGCTTTGCTTCTGGGCCTGGTGAGTGGGTTCTTCAGTGGGGCGAGGTCGTTGGCACAGGAGGTCAGCCATTGCATGAGGTCGAGGGCTGCTGTGTTAGGGTCCGTTGTCCTGACCGGTGGGTTCTGGCTGAGGGAGGTGGTGAGCTGGTCGACGGTGATCTTGCTCCAGTTTCTGTGGGGAACCTGCTTCGGGTGGTGGTGGACCGTGTTCTTCTTGAAGCTGAAGTGGACGCAGCTGTGGTCAGTCCAGTGGAGTCCGGTGCAGTGGCTGAAGGTGACGTGCTTGCTGGATGAGAAGAGGGGGTCGAGCGTGTGGCCGGCGTAGTGGGTGGGGGTGTTGACCAGTTGCTGGAGTCCGAGGTTGGCGAGGTTGTCCAGCAGGGTGATGGTGTTGCGGTCCTTGTTGTTCTCCAAGTGGAAGTTGAGGTCCCCGAGGAGGATGTAGTCGGCGGAGGGGAGGGCGTGAGGGCTGATGAAGTCTGTGATGTCTTCGCAGAACTGTGCGCGTGGTCTCGGGGGTCTGTAGATGAGGGTGCCTCTGAGGGTAGTCTTGGGGTCGGTGTGGATCTGGAAGTGCAGGTATTCGGCGGTGTTGAATGCGTCGGTGGAGTCAGTCGAGATGCGAATGGTGCTTTTGTGTACGATGGCGATCCCTCCTCCGGTCTGGTTGTTGCGATCCCTCCTGATGATCTTGTAGCCGTCCGGGATGGCTATGGCGATGTCGGGGGCTGAGGAGTCGTTCATCCAGGTTTCTGTGAGGAAGGCGACGGGCGCAGACGGGCTTACCTTTGGCGCACCTTCGGCGCTCAGTCGGCGCTCCCGCTGCGCGCGTCCGCTGCGCGGTCGCTCAGGGGGTGACATAAATAAGGAGCCGGGAGGGAGGGTCAGTCAGGAGGCGGGAGCGGGGTGGCCAATGGGCAGGGCGGGGAGGCGGGACTGTGGTGGTCTCCAACCAGCGCTAGGCGCTAGGCAGTGGTAGGCAGCG
This sequence comes from Triturus cristatus, assembly GCF_964204655.1. Taxonomy (NCBI): domain Eukaryota; kingdom Metazoa; phylum Chordata; class Amphibia; order Caudata; family Salamandridae; genus Triturus; species Triturus cristatus. The sequence continues at coordinate 943,320,368 of NC_140593.1, forward strand.
CTAGGCGCTAGGCAGCGGTAGGCAGCGCTAGGTGATAGGCAGCGGCAGGCAGGTAGGCGGCAGAGCAGTGGAGTGGGAGCGACCGGCTGTGGGGGCACAGGGGGTCACACTGACCAGCCCGCCACGGTCCCCTTAATAAGGAGGCGGGAGGGAGGGTCAGTCAGGAGGCGGGAGCGGGGTGGCCAATGGGCAGGGCGGGGAGGCGGGACTGCAGGCGGGAGCAGGAAGGAGGAGACTGGGGCAGCGGCGGCGGGAAAAGCGGAGGGGGCGTGACCTGGTCAGCGGCCGTGGTCAGCGGGCGTGAAGGGGAAGCTGCGGCAGGCAGAGCGTGGCAGCCGGTACCTGTGAGGTCGCAGGCAGCAGGCTGAAGGCGGCGGCGTGGAGGAGGTGAGTGGTGGTCTCCAACCAGCGCTAGGCGCTAGGCAGCGGTAGGCAGCGCTAGGCGCTAGGCAGCGGTAGGCAGCGCTAGGTGATAGGCAGCGGCAGGCAGGTAGGCGGCAGAGCAGTGGAGTGGGAGCGACCGGCTGTGGGGGCACAGGATTGTTTTTGTACAGGAAGGGACACTTTCCTGCACAAAAACAATCCCCTGAGGCATATTCCTGTATCTCTGTGTGGTGCACAATGCATCACCCATAGAAAGAGGAAGTTACGAGGAGAAATAAAGATATTTCTGCTTGTTATGCTTCCCCTGGTAATGGTAAATATGGTAATGCTTCAAAATCCATGGGAGTTGCGTGGTAATGCAGCACAGCGATTTGTGCTGCGTTGCATTACTCCTGATTTGTCAAGCCACTCAGGGGCATGCAAAATGGCCTTACATGGCTTGATAAGTCACATTTTGGGGTTGTGTCATGCATGTACCACATTGCATGCAACCCCCATGATAAATCGGGCCCGCAGGGTCTCATTACGAGTTGGCAGGAGTTTGAAGCATAGACACCAGAGGTTCAGCAGCCAGCATATCCACTGTACACTCTGGCCTTGACAAATGTTTCAACCCTGAAATTGAGAATAACTGTTGCAGCACTCAGATTTACTGGGAGCCTTTTCAATTTCACCATTTCATTGAAAAACTAACACTGACATTCTTCACCTGTTCTGAGCTGGCGGAAAATTTCAGCTGGACTCCTGTTTAGAGGTGGGGTATTGAATAGGAGGGCAGGTGTGACGAGCATCCCTGTGGCTGTTTGGGTGGAGCATTAGCTGCTCCCATTGGACTGCAGTAGGCGGTGGGTTGGAGCTGTGGAATACTTCTTGCCTCAACTCCATCTCCATCCTCTGAACGTCTCTGAGAAGCCCATAACCATCGAGCTGGGAGACTTCAGATCTGGTAATTCTAGGACTTTAGATCTGATCATTCTAGTCCCAGAAACACTCGCCGTTGCACCCTGCGTTACTTTACCCAGGCGTACCAGACGTACCACTCTGGGTGTAATGAGGGCCTCAGTGTTTATGCCTTCCTTCCGGAACTCAGTGGATTCATTTTAATGCACTTAAAGTATAGGTACAATGATTTAAAAACATATATTACATATGAACGACCTACTCAAAGAAACGCATGCTAAATTTTGGACAAGGGCTGATCAGTGGTGTAACAAAGGCCCCCAGCCCCTCAGTGCAGGGAGGCCCCTGAGCTCCATGGGGGCCCTCAGCGCAGTACCCTGGGGTGAGATCTCCTAAGTGAGTCTTGAGGGGAGGGCCTCCATGAACTTTGCAGGGGGGTCTCCTTAATTTTCGTTATGCCACTGGGGCTGATGCACTGTTTTCTAAAATATTGCAGAGACAATTTTATTGCTCCTTAAGATCATGGTCTCTCCTCCTTTTTGGTGTAGTACCAAGAGGCCTTCATGGTAGTGTATGATAATTTAATGAATAATATATATCTCATGTAAAGATGAGGAGAAGGAAAAACAACCAGAGTATTCTTCCAGAGGCTGCCCCAACCGGTTGAGTTAACATCTGTGTTAGGGTAGCAACTTCCTCTTCTTCTAGCAAATACTGTCTCTGACACAGCCATGGGATACACACAGGGGCATATTTACAAGCCCCTATCACCACCACAACGTCACTTTTAGTGAAGGTGTGATGGCGATAGGGGCTTCGCTTTATTTACAATGCAGCGTTAAGCCACTTAACATGGCTTAATGCTGCCTTATAAATAAGGCACCCTTTCACTCTGTACTTAGCGTGAAAGAGGAGGGTAATGGGTGTTGCGGTGGGTGTTCCACATCAACACCCATTGATTTTGATGCTGCCCCCATTTGCAAGGGTGGCGTTAATTGGGGGCAGAGCCAAAATTAAGACCAGGGAAAACCTGGTGTTAAACATGCGAAACGAATAGAAATGCTTTATTTCTCGTTCCTTCCTGCACATAAACAATCCCCCAAATAAATTATGTCTTGCAATTTCTGTGTTCTGTATTAAGCAGCACACATAATAGTTACAAAATGTTATTTAAAGATTGTTTATGTTCAGGAAGTACATAAACAATCCTCCCCTCAGTGCAGACACACTTGCACTATGGTGAAAAGTTGCTTGCGTTGGTCATAGGCTGCTAAGTTGAGCACCAGCGTAGGGGAAATGCAGGGCTGCACCATATTGTTGTAAATATGGTGCAGCCCTGCATTTCTGAAGTGGCGGAGTGCAGCGTTAAGCCAGGAAGGCTAACGCCGCACTCCATCACTTCATTGCACACATGCCACATAATGTGATAGAAAAACACTCATGCACAGTTGTTTATAACAAATAAATCTGTATCTTTTAAGTTATGCCCTCCTGTGGGTTTTGCAATAAAAAGGTGCACCAGTAGCAGTTTTCCATAAATCCCCCTGGAAAACTATTGTGAATTGATTTTTACTTGTGCACATTTGTATTACCTCATCACAATTGTACATGCTGTGCAATTATGTTTGCTTTCACTTTTGTCCAATGGCGTATTTTTGTGGAAATGGGTAGTTTTCTTTCACTATACCAGTAAAAATAATTTTCCCTTACCATCCTGGTTAGGGAAATATTCATGCCCTTGATAGAAATAAATCTCTGTCTAGTTTCAAGTGACACATGGAGAGTAGTTTGAGTGTAAACAGGAGACAAATTCAGAAAGGCGTTTTGGAGTTCATAAAGTGGTGCTCCTGTAGTACTCTTTTACTTTCTCTTTCATGCATTGGTGAATTAGCCCCAAAACATATTCATTGGCAATGAAATGAGAATATTCATACACAATCAGTACAAATAGAAAGATATGTGTCCTCTCTTTTCTTTTACTACTGGAGGTTGTAAGTTTCTGAGATGAAGAAAAGAATACTATTCTAGTACTACTCCCCATAGTCAAAAATGTTTTAGTAAATAGGCCCATAACTCTGGAATTTGTGGTATTCCCGAAACCGGTCCTAGGATGCTTGTTTCCAGTCCAGGGAGGACCTGGCTTGGCAGTTCAGGCTGGACTGTTCCCATGAGGCACAGGGTCAAGACTGATTTGCATATGGCTGGGTTCAAACTGGAGCGGCATGGTGAGCAAAAAAACGATGGATATAGGCCCACATCTCTGTACTGGGGTGAATGTATGACATTGTTCTGCATTCTGTCCATCAACTGTTGTTTTTGCGTATTCCCAAACTTCCTAGAGAAACCTCGCTGTGGAAAGCCAACTTCTCACCCCTTCAGAGGGATTTGCTGATGCCTAATATCACACCATCAGGGTTGTAATATTGCACTCAATTGGAAAATAGGTAACCTTTTATGACTAACTTGCATTATTACATGCAGTTATTGGCACTTGTAAACCAGATTCACAATGGAAATAGGTTTTCCAAAGGAGGCCCACGCATTATCAATTCTATCGTGGTGACTCTGTACTGTGGAAGAACGTGTTTCTCACTGTTTCGTCTGCAAGGCTTGAAGTCAAGCTGGTGATGTTGGCAGCTTGCTACAATTTGCCTTTTAGAATCCTTTGGATTCAATATCTCAGAGTCCAAAGCATAGCAAGAAAATAATTGAAGTCAGCAATCAAAATCTGCAAAATGGAAAATGGAAAATTCTAATTTTGAAATGGTATAATTTTGAGTCTTCTAACAACCGCGCTTGATCACTTTTTGAGGTCTGTAAAGATAGGCCATGCTTACAGTAAGACAAATGGAATATGCAGAAATGTAAAATGACAGGCAAGAGTGTGGTAATGAAGCAGAAAGTTTAGGGTGATGGATAATAGAGGCAAGAGGTAAAATTAATAGTGGGTGGCCTTAGTATTCAGCAACCCTGGCAGTGTCAGTAGTGAGCTACTAAAAAAATCCTTGGGTCCCTGGACTTTTTTAACAAATGAAATGTGGGGCTATGTGTGCTTGGCATTCATCTGGGTCAGTTTCAGTTTGCAAATTTTGCTGCAATCGTTCAAGTTTTGCCAGGCCTTCTTAACATGTAATCATGTTTTTCTATTCTGTCCATATCAGATTTTTGTAATTGTGCATAAGTAATGTCTTAAAATATATCACCTTCAAGCAGGAGCTGTTCAACATCGTTGCAAAAGGCGAGATTATCAAGACAACCATGAAAAGTGAATTTATATGGAATGATTCTGGATGTAACTCATTACATAGTCAGCAGATATCCTAACATGTGTCATGGATCTGGCCTTGTCAAAATATGTTGGACACTACTGGTTGTGTGATGGAACCACACATGTATTTCCACGCATGCTGGTTCCACGCGGTCTCAATCATGTAAGTCTTAACCACACATATGCCTTTACCATGCATGCCTTTACAATGAAATATGCATTGGTAAGGCATGTATGGCAAAGCCATATCTCTGGTGACGACTTTACCAGTAAGTCTTAACCCCCAAACCCTACACCTGCCCTGTGCCCTAAAACTACCCCTTCCTCCTGAAAATCAGTCCCCTCCCCAACAAGCCTTAAAAGCTTCCCTGCCCCATCCTAAAAACTATCCTGCCCTCCCAAAGCCCTAAAAGCTACCCAATACCTGCCCCACACCCATTGCCCTAAAATGGCCCTGAGTCCCAACCCTGACGCCTAAAACTACCCCTCCCTCCTAAAAGCCAACCCCTCCCCTCCAGCCCCAAAAAATTCCTTGCCCACCTAAGCCCTAGAATCTACTCCGCCCTGCCCTAAGCCCTAAAAACTACCCCATCCTGAGCCCTAAACATTTCCCTCACCCCACCACAGCCCTGAAAACAACCATGACTCCCCTGCTCTGTAAACTACCCTGATCCCCCCAAGCCCTGAATCTACCACGCCCCCTAGACCTGAAAACTACCCTGACCGCCCGCCCTGAAACCTTACCCGACCCCCAGCCCAGAAAACTTTCCCCTTCAACCCACACAAAATTATCCCCCACCCCCCATAACTCCAGTGCAGCCCCACTTACCTCACCGTGTCCTCTGGCTCTCCCAAATCCTTCCTGCTTTTGCCCAGCAGCAGCTAGACCACGCAGTGCCTTAATCATGCATATGCGTGGTTAAGGCATGCTTGGTGGTGATTGCATTGTCGGAACACGCTTGGCTCAGCCAGCATTGTTCCTAAAGTTTCCCAACACCACTACCTGAGAGGAAGTCTCAGACAGTGAATTTAGTGAAGACTGCTTAGTGCGTCAATTATGTTCTGCAGTGTAGAGATAATTACATTGAAAACATTAATAAATTGCTGTTAACATTTATAAAGTACTAACCCTCATTTTGACAAAACAATGTTTTGTGAGTATGAGCATGCAGTTTGCATCTAGATGCTGTGGTAGAGAATGAAAGCAAACAAAAAGAGATGACGGACGGAGTGCTGAAACTTTTCAAACACTCACCCCAGTCACAGATCTGAGGGATGGGCACAAAAGCCTTGTGCTCTTTTCATTTGGCTGATGGGCCAGACCATTTGGGAAACAGTTTGCTCTAGGTAACAGACATAGGACGGGTTACTCCATCACAAATGTGACGGATATCCACTCCACCCTGATAAAAGTGCCAATGACCATAATGTACTTTTAAAACGGGGGATAGGATATTCATCACATTTGTGATGAAGTAGCCCATCTAGCAAACTCTAAATCAGGCCCATAGTGTCCTCCTATCTGCAAAAGATTTGTAAAAGCAAAGCAAACCATGTAGCGTTGGGCAATTTTTATTTTTCAGTAATGGGAAATAGTTATTGGTGTTGCTAGTGATGAGTTTGCAGGTGATGGTGAGGAACTTGCCACTGTTTGGGCTCGATATTTGCTTATAGTGGGGGCCAGCTATACCCTACAATTATCCCAGTTCTTTATGAATTCCTGCACTGCTTTGTTATTAATTATTTATATTTTTCTACTGAACAGGCGACTGGCTAAATCCACACTTCTGCTCATACCTCTGTTTGGAATTCATTATTCTATATTTGCCTTCCTGCCTGACAATGTGAATGTGGAAGTCAAGCTTGTCTTCGATCTTATAGTCGGATCCTTTCAGGTGAGAAATCATTGCTGCTATTGCATATTTCAGCTAAGAAAGCAAGCGCGCAACAATGCAAAGAAAATGTTAAGGTATTTAATGGGTATTTGGAGAATCCATACCAGCAATGGGAGTCTGTATGTTCCTCGCCACTTCCCATGTCTCCCACTAAATCATTTAAGAGTATATAACACTCTGGATGAGTGTGACTCTAAGACACCAGGTCCAAAGCCAAGAAACCAATCACAGGTGGCACAGTCTGGATAGTTGTTGAACCCATGACTTATCTCCACTCTCCTCTGCAGAGGCAGTAATAGTCCCTAAGATTTGCATAACTCCATTTGTGATATATCTACATTTTAAAAATATCAATATTGTCTGGGCCGCTGTTAGACCTGTCAGCCTTAGGATGGTCTTCCCACAAAGATTTGCCAACTTACCTTGAATTTTCATTGGACTTTTGCTTTTGTTGGTCTTAGGACTATGTGCACTTTACCACTGCTCTAAAGTGCTTATGCTCACTCCCCTAAAGATGGTTTGATTGGCATACACCGAATTGGCATACTCAATTTACTCATAAGTCCCTTGTAGAGTGGTATACCATAGACCCAGGGCCTGTAAATTCAGTGCTACTGGTGGGCATGCAGCTCTTAATGTGCCACTTACTTAAGTAGCCCTCCAGAACATGTACCCGGCCTACCATTGCAGCCTGAATGCAGTCTCTCACTGCCATGTCAACTTGCCATTTAGCCCACCTTGCCAAGCTCTAAACTTCCCTTTGTATTACCTATAAGTATCCCCTAAGGTAGGCCCTATGCAGCCCATAGGACAGGGTGCTGTGTATTTAAAAGGTTGGACCCGTACTCTTAGGTTTTACATTTCCTGGCAGTGAAAAAACTCTCAACTTCGTTTTTCACTACAGTGAGTTCTCCACCTCCCATAGGATAACATTGGGGATTCCTTATTTCATTTAATAAGCTGTCATTCCTAACTGAGAGGAGGAAGATAGATCATGTTTGCTACCAATGAAATTAAAATGAAAAACTTTCTTGAAGGGTAAAGTCGGATTTTCATTTCTATTATAAAAGCACCACTTTTAGAAAGTTGGAATTTTCCTGCCCTTCGTGCCTGCAGCTTGTCCTGGGTCACATGACATGGGTGTGGCTGATAGATAGACCTTTTAAATACCATGCAGACAGTCACAATAAGGATTAGGTGTGCCTGAAAGAGCCATCTGCTGGCAGAATAGGGGTAGAACTGAGCACAGCCCCACTAGTATATGACTAGACTTTGATCTGTCTTCCCACAGAGGGTCTAACAATTCTGTATTGTCACTGCAGCCAGCTTGGAGCCAGGGCAGGGGAGGCAGGGAAACCAATGTACTTTAAAAACCTTTCCAGACGCTTCTCCTACCTTCCAGAAGAAGGCAGCAGGGTTTAAAAATAGGACCATCAGATCTACTCTTAGGTTCACTACTGAACCTGCGGATGGTCTCTCAGAGGACTGCCTGCTGCTGTGACGTGCTGTGTATTCTGCCAGACTGCTGCTGTACCTGGGAGGACTGTCATCCTTCCTGGAGCCTGCCTTGAACCACCCTCAGAGGCCAGCCCTCCTGTTGAGCCATGCATCTATGCCTGCACCCAATACTACCAGAAGTGACTTCAAGGGCTAGTTAGCTGGCCTCGTGTTCAGAGCCACAGAGACATAACAAGCTCCCACCATCTTGAACCCACACCTGTACCGAGCTTGAGTGAATCCTAAACCCCGAAGAGTTGTCCCACCAGTCCTGGTCACTTGGATGTGGTGCTAAAGGTGCCCAGATGGCCATTTTCCAAAACTGAGGACAGAATTTGGCCAAAACGTGCCAGAGAACCAGAACAAGACTGGGAGCAAACTGCTTACCTATCTGCCTGAGGTGCATCACCAGCCAGATTGACATTGCAGCTTCTCCCGCTACGTTCTTCTCCACAGCAGCAAATCCATTTCAGTGGTCCTTTACCAAAGGGGTATTCGACCTCATCGAACTGTCATCAGTTACTGCCTTCAGACTCATTTTTCAACTTCCATTTTGAAGACTAAGACTGAACATAGAAAGTTTCATTGCTGCTTCGACCCAAGGCCAGCTGACGATGGCGCTCCCTCATGGGACACCTCCTGCAGCCTTGCACCGCTGAACTTTACCTTCTCAGACATTTTAATCCAGAAATTGTTCTAAGTCCGAAGATAAGCGCTGGCTGAGCCCAATCCACTTCTTGTATCCAAACCGTGCTCCATCATGGTCGACTTTAACTGTCAACTTTGTCCCGACTATGCGTCTCGGTCAGAGGCTTTCTGAGTCACATTGTAGGTTTCACTTGAGACCGTCGCATTACAATGCAGGTGGTCAAAAGTGAAACTGGCCAGTCCTTCCAGCTATATTCCGACAGGCTCAAGGAGTCCATCGGCCAGTCAGAGGCCTCACCGTAATCCCTAAGGACTGTTTTTCCGCCATCGGGATTACGATGTCAATTTCTGACAGGCTTTCCATGTCAGGCTTTCCGATATGAAAAACCTGTCAGAAAGTGACTTTGGGGGCCCCTAGCAGGGCCCCCTTTTCCCTGTAGCCTCTGGTTGGAGGCCGAGGGTTAATCCCTGCACCGTGTGGCATGCACCGTGGGGTGTCTGCCACACGGTGCAGGGATTAACCGAAAATCCCATTTCTCCATGGGAGCTTGTGCTATGGCCAGTTTACGGCCGCAGCACAAGCTCCCATAGAGAAATGGCACCACACCATGTGCGGTCGCATTGTAATAGCAGTGTCGGGACTGCCGACAGGAGGTCTGTTGGTCCCGAGACTGCAACTGTGTCGGGAGGGCATATGTGCGCCCGACAGCGTAATCAGGCGGTTTATGTCCTCCAGTTTTACTGATTGGATTTTTGTGGTTTTTGGTGCCAAATAATGTATTCAATTTTACTCTATTGTTATAAATTGAGTTGGGATTTTTTTTGTATTGCGTTTACACTTTAATGCTGTTTGTGTGCTGCATAAATACTTTACACATAGCCACTATGTTAAGTCTGACTGTTTTTTGTGCAAAACTACCAAGGGATAAGCACAGGTTAATTTAGTGACTTTTAGTGGTTCACCCTGCAAGGAATTGTGGCTTTTACTTGACCAGGGCTCACCTCCCAGTCAACCAACCGCCCAATTTATCACAGCCACCAAAAGACACTATGAGCTAATTTTTTCAAAGGGTCAATGTTGTATGAATAAAAATCATGTAGTTCATTTGTTATTTCCTTTTTGAATGTGCTGCAAAACCTTCACTTATGTTTACTGTGTTTTTGGTAATGAACAAAACTGAGAGCTACACTTTAAGTAAAATTGCAATAGAACTGGTATGGATCTCCTCATAAATGTATTGGTATAATTAATTGTCAACTAACTTATAATAGCATAAACATTCCAGATGAGTCTGCTTATCAAAACTGTTTCTGATTATCACAACAAATAAACGATCTGTGCCACATTAAGAACATCTGGAGTAATCTCGGTTAAGATTTTCGCCACTGCCTTAAATATAAACAAAATCAGATCAAAGGTTTTCAATATGACTTAGGAGACAAATTGTGCACTTCTAAGAAGATCTCAAGTACTTTAGAAAGTGTATTACAAATACTTAACCCCTTGCATGCCCGCCCCTTTCCCCGCCCAGTGCCGCGCCTTGCATTAGCGGGCGGAGTTCATGACGAGCTGGACTCGTCATGGGCACAGCGCCACCGCAGCCCATGACGAGTCCAGCTCGTCATGGGCACTGAAGGGGTTAAAACTCAATATTGAGTACAAATCAGTGAGGTTAAAGAAATTCAACTTATATATTGTGTAAAGCTTTTTAGAATATAGAAGTTAAAATATGCTGGTGCCAGATGGGATTCACAGCACGCTCATCAACTGTTTGTAAATGTAGCAGCCATCATAGAACAATAAGAGAAAAATAGAGTTTGATTTACTATAGCATCCATTTTTCAGATGCCTTTCGTCATTACTCACTTCCCAGTACTACCAGGTCACTTGGTGACTGATTACACATGTAAAATTGTTCCATTAGCATTCTATTGGTGGTGGAAAGAAACACCCATACAGACAACAACAAATCAAAGTGAAACAAATACTCATGTGTGCTTATCCAAGATGTCATTGACACTCTCAATTTAGTGGTTGTTTGTTCTGGAGCAAAATAAGTTAATGGCTGAAGTGGCCATTCCAACATCCGTTTAAGCATCGATTACAATATGTTTTCCATGAATGGTGTAGATGCCAAATATAAAAAAGGCCTAAATGCCTTTATTGTAGAGATAAACTGATAACCTCTGTCACAGGCATTGTGCTTTGCTGTTAATTAGGGATGTGTAAATGTGATTTAGAAACTTGCATTGAACTGGTAAAGAAAATTTCAATTTGTCATGTATTCAAGACCACTTACATGCGTGTCTCTTAAGTGCGCATTCTAGACCGGTTTTATAGAAGAGGGGCAAACAGTGAACGTGAAAGCAGAGTAGGCCAGAAAAGTGGCCAGAAAATCCTAGGATTCAAAGATTTATTTATTGGGTTACCTCCCCAATGAAATATATAAAGAAGTATGTCAAAGTGCATTTTAAACACACATTTGGAAAAATCAGAACCAGAGTTCCAAAGCACATTGGACTTTCTAAATCTTAATTTTTAAACAGGCCCTTACATTTATAGGAGGAATGAAGGTTTTTCCATATAGCACCAGTAATATAGACATTGACAGATACAGATTCCATATCGTGTCAACAAAGCAAATATTGTACTGTGTTTGACATAGCTCAGTGTAGGCACTCTGCTTGATAATCAATCCCTATTCATTAGAACATGAAGGTGCACATTTACTACACTTTCACGCAAACAGGGTAGGTGGCAAGGTTGCTGTGCAATGTTGTGTGAAAGGGAGAGAGCAGAAATGCTCCATATTTAAAAAGATATGGAGCATTTCTGCTCTCTCCTTCAGCTGGTGTTCTGTGTGCAGCCTAGCACCAAAGCAGAACCCCTTGCACCATAGTGCAAGGGTGCCTGCATTGCAGGCAGGATTGTTTTTATGCAGGAAAGGAAACCTTCCAGCGCAAAAACATTTCTTTGTGGTATTTTCCCCTTTCATTGTATGTGTTGCAGAATGCAGCACATGTGGAAAGAGGAAATAATGAGGGGAATAACAATATTTCTCCTCTCTACACATTACTTTGTAAGGCGTATCATCTTTTCGCATTCCCAGATTTACAAGTCTTTGTGAATCTGGGAATGTGCCAAAAACCCTGGGTGGATGCATGGGAACACCCTTGCTCTTCCCATGGAACACCTCCCAAGTGGAAATGTAACGTAATGCAGTGCTAGCAGATGTCTTGCTTTACATTTCTTTACAAAGCCATGCAAATCCAGTCAAATCAGGCTTTGTAAATATTACAGAAGCGTTTGTGTGGTCCTTGCGTCACCTTACGTATTGCAAGGACAAGGCAAAGGCTTCATAAATATTGATCTCAATCTTTAAGAAAATGCCACCACAATAAGTATTAAGATATACATGAGCATGATAGATTACAAGACTAATGGCTAGAAATTATTGAAAATATATAGTTTTCAACACTTGTCTTAAAATGTACAGCATTTTACTGAAACACAGTCTTACAATTTTTAAAACGTGTTTTATTTCATGAAAGTAAAGTATTGAAACAATGGACTTTAATAACTGTGTTTAAAAATACGGGTGGGACGTGGTGGTGGAAGGCTGGCATGGCACAAGGAGATTAAGTGAACTTGATGGGCAGGAGTTGGTGGTGCAGGGACAGCTGGGAGCCAAAGCTAAACACACACCAAAGAGCTAGCAGGAAAGAAATAATAAACAAGCAGGAGGTAGGAGAAGGAGGAGGAGGCAGCTGCAGCCCAAGGAGTGGGAGTGAGCATGAGCGCAAATGAGTTTCTGAGCCTAAACAAGCAAAAAAAAAAAAAAGAGTGCTCACAAACTAATGGTTACCATGAAGAGTAAGAGCACATGTAACAGGGGCAGTCCTCATGGGAGTTTAAAGAAGGAGAAAAGGAGGGACTGAGCATATTAACCAAAGAAAAGCAGCCATTTACAAAGGACGGTTAAATAAGGCAATTAGAAAGATGAGCAGTGCTTAAAGCCCATAGTATACACAGAAATACCATGTAGTACCATGTCTGCCTGCCCTATTTAGGGTCAGAAGGATCATCAGCTTTCCTTTATTGAAGTCCTGTTGTTGCCATTGATGGAAACAAACAACTTCCAATGAAGTAGGACCATTGAAGTAAAGCCAACACATCACACACAAGAAAAAGCTTGAGGGTAGTGCCGGAAAACAAATAATGACCCTCACAACTGAGAGTTGTGGGGCTCATTAGAGTTTTGTTTATCAATAACAGATTCCTCCTTGGGGTGTGTTTTTGAAAAACAAAGAAATGTAAATGTTTGGTTGATGCCCAACAAAACTGATGGCGACTGTCCACCAAAGGAAATCTCCATGACAACAGTTCCTTTCAATGTACAGGGATGGCCGCTGTGCCAGAGATCATCTCTAAACAGGATGGACTACCATCTGTCAGGGCGGTGGGTGGTAAGTACTCCACCACCCTGAGGGATGGTACTTAATCTGCCAGGGTCTAAATCTGGCCCCCAGTTCATATTGCTAGTCAAACGGTTGATGTTTCCAGACCATGCAGAGCCCTATACTATATAACAAATATCAAAATACTTTACTGTTGTGAAAAGACATTGTTTTCCCTTTGAAGTTTAGTGAAGGAGGAAAGCTTTTGCCCTTAATAAAACTGGAAAATCTTCCTAGAATTCCTTATTTTGTACACTGCAATGTTTTAAAACCCAGCCTAAGCAGCCAGCTGTCCCGCCAAAGAACAGTGGATGATTTCTGACTATGGCACTCTCTGTCAGCAGTCTTCAGTTGTAATTTGATCATTCCTGTCCTTACCTTGAGTGGCAGCAGGCAAAACTGTGCTGCTCTGCAGCAATACCAGACATTTCAACCCTTGGAGTGGGGATTTTGGCTGTGGAGAAGTATGGCCCTGTGCAGCAGCACTAAAGTGTTTTGCTTTCCACCAGTGCACCCTTTTCCCCTTCCTTTAGTTTGTCAGTTTTACAGTTCATAAAGTAAGTATTCATAGCCCTCCATGATCATAATCCGATTTAGCTATGATCTACTATTTAAATCTCAGGTGGAACAATGCAGCTAAGAAGCAGTGATACTCTTAAACTTGAATCTAAAAACATGAAGACCAGAAAGCCAAGTCTCAATTCTTCTGTGGAGTAACTCTGAGCCAATGAAACTCTTTCCCTACAGAAATGTGTTGCCAGAACAATCTAACTTTCCCAAAAAACTTAAAACCTATCTTTTGTTTAAGTTAATTCTGATATGAAACTCACCTCCTGCTATGAGCGTAACCCTCAGAAGCAACCGGTTTACACAGTGACTTTAATATTGCATCACTTTCTCGCCTGCCCACTTCCATTTCAGTTTTCACCTTCTCAACTGTCCATGTACGCCCCTTTCCCTTCTCCTCTAGTGTTCCCTCTCCGCTGTTTATCTTCCTTTCTCTGACCTTCATTTGCCTCATAGCTCTTGCCCTTTTCCTCTTCTTCTCCCTCTCCTTCTGCTCCCATAGATCCGCCTTACTCTATTCTCTACCTCCTCACCTCTTTCTTACCATAGTCTCCCACTTCAGCCCACTCCCTTCTCTTTTATCCCTTTCCCTCTTGTCACCTGCAACATCTGTATAGACCACTTTCAACTTTCTACCCCTATTCATCCTCCACAGACTTCTCACCCTCCTCTTTTTTTCGCAAGGTTCTTATTGTTTTCTTCTTTTCTGCCCCCACCTTCCGTATTTTTGGAAATCTCTTGGCTATTTTCTCAATTTACAGTGCACTCCACCCTCTGTCTTCTCTCCTCTCACTTGCTCTCCCCAAGATCTTCTTGTACCACCTTACTTACCTTTGTCCTCCTCTTACCTGCCTCTCTCTCCTCCCATCTCATACTACTGAGCTCTCCTTACCTCAACCTCACTACCTCTTCCAACCTATCACTTTATCCCTCCTTAATCCCACTCCTCCTTTCCACACGCTCTCCCTCATCTCCACTTAGTTAACCTCACCACCAGATTATGAATGCCCTCCACGCATTTTGAATGTTGTGTTCCAGTTTCTTTAAATTGTTCAGTGTAACTCTGAGACTTGACTCTCTTCGTTGCTTTTTTCTCAGAAGTTTGTTGCATCATCGGGTAGAGTAGCACTTTATTAAAATGTAAAATAAATAAAAATGATAAGTTATGCTTTTATTTTAAATAAGCAGAAACACTAGATGCTCATCTTTACAATGTTTTACACCCCTAATTATTTTAAGAACTTTCACTGTGTGCTATGTCAGTCCAGGAAGCCTATTTTACTATAGGATATGCACACAAAACAAACATGCACACACAGCTCTGCATGCTCTTTTTTACTCCAAGGAATGTCCATAGGGCAGTGGGTGCCATTGCGGCTATCTCATTAACTATGAGGCAGAATACATCGAACACCCCACCCATACTATTCAATTATGAGTTAAACCCCGTGGAATGGGCATAAACTGTGTAGATGTGAAATTACCAGGCAGTTCCCCACAAGGTTTTCCTTAATCTGAGGTATTTATTGCACACATTTCTCACCTGCTGTGGGAAGTTGTTGAATATATGTAGGGCCAACAGCTGTGTGGGGCTGTGATGGATGGTGGTGACAGGAAAGGTAGCAGAGGGAAGGTTAAGAATAGTGAATAGTTCTGGCAGAGAGGAGCATTGTATGTTCCCCAGTTTGCTATTGAAAATCCTGGGAGGAGCTGGTTTTCTAGCACTCACTACTTTTGCAGTAAAAGCCTCAAGCAATTTTACTGACTGGAATTTGTGACCAATAAAAACAAATTTGGTTTATACACACCTCAAAAACTGGGTGTAGGAAAATTAGGCCTGTCATAATCAGGTCAAGCTAAATTCCATATCTAAATTCAACTCTTGATGACTTTTACAGAGGGCCTTCGTGTAATTACCCAGATTTGCTGCCAAAGACTAGGCATGCACCCACACTATGTGCAAAAAATGCCACTGACCTGATGCCTTTTTACTCTCAAGTGTTGTTGACATTTTTACAACAACTGTAATCCTCTCTCACCACAGCTTTTTCAATCCCAATTACTGTGTCTATGCTGAATCTGGTGCATCTCTTCCTACGAAGGATGTTGGGAGTGATGACTGTCGTTGAGGATCACCTTCGTATGGCTTGTATTTATTTATTCCACCCTTGGACTATCGGGCAACATATAAGCCATGACCTGAGAGAACCATCCTGGGATTGGTACTCCCAGAAACTTCCTGATGATATGATGGGAGCTGCACTCCTGCCTCTATGTTTATCACACACTACTCTTTTTACTAAACTTTCCAAAGAACATTGCTTCAGGGACATCTCAGGCACACTTTTGTACCCAACACCCAACTAATGAGACACTCAGTCAATCCACCCAGTCTTTGCCCATGAAGCCTACTGACGCAAACCTGTTACTCAGGGAATTTCTTTGTTTTTTCACTTCATTACATAACCAGTAGTGCCATCCAAAATCATACAAAAGAAATGAACATTCCCCACAGCAATACAGAAAACTTTGAACAGGTTTCCTATTCACTCAAACAGTCCCTATATATGTAATGTGCATACAATGTACAAAGTAAAACATGCGTAAAATTCTTTACTACATTGAGTTGTCTAGCCAGCAAGATTTATAATCTGCGGCTACTTTGATACTGCTGTCTAATATTTTGAGCATATGGTCAATTTGCTTCTCTCAACTTCAATTTTCTTAAAGGGAACCGAGTAGTTTGACATATGTAACTTTTTAATAGATTTAGTAGCAGCATTATTTAATGAAGATTTGTCAGCTTCCTTTTCATGCCCACCTATTATTTCAAATAGTAGTTGCCAGTTACGATATAAACCAGTTCTTTATAAGTTACAAGTGAGTTTTCTGTGTGTTATACTTTTGGTCTGATAAGAAAATTTGATTTTATTTTGTCCTCATTCTGCCAATTCTCCTTTTGGCAATACTCCATTCCCATTGCTAGGATACCAGCCAGGGATAAAGTCATTCCATCCAAGAAAAATAGCTGCTTCCACTTCCACCCTTCACTGGTATGCCCATAGCAAAGAAGGGGCCAGGACTGACAGCAATAGTTTGGCTTAATCATTGGACCTCAGATTTTTTACTCCAATCAACCAGCATAGTCCATACTTTCTCCTGACTGCTAGGATCGCATGCTATATCATGTTGGCTTATAAATATAATATTCTTCTGACACTCTGGGAATGGAGGTGGGGCTCCTGATTTCCAAGATCTGCAAATCTCCCGTCTCCCCAATAAGATTACATAGAAAATAAATCTTGAAACCAGATTATTAAGATGACTGGCACTGTCCTGACGTATTCCAAAAAATACAAGTAAAGGACTTACCCTCACCTGTATGCCGGTTACTTCCGTTAGAAATGTACACAGTTCAGTCCAGAAATTCAAGATCTTGGGACATGTTAAAAACATATACACGTCATCTGCTGAGGTATCCCTACATCTTGGGCATGTTTAGTGTGTTCCTGAAAATTTTGATAACTTTTCTGGGGACCAATATACCCTATAAACAGTAAAGAGGTGGTTACGTTTGAGAAAGGTGGGTTTAACTATCTCCCAAAGCATTGCAAATGAACCAAACCAAGCCTCGCTCAGGTTTAAGTTTACTAGGTCTTCTCCCCAGAGCTTTTGAATGTCTTTATCCAATTCATCTTCCGCCTCTACCAAAGTACGATACCACAAAGAGACCTCCTTTTTGATAGTGCCAATTTTTATCGCCTGTCCCAGCCAGGAATCTTCTTCTTCCTCATCCCAATCTTGTCGTGTCCACCACGCAGAAACTTGATAATACTTGAATCTAGTAAGTTGACCCCCGTACATAGACTCAAAGTTTCCCAACTAACTAACGCTGTCTCTGACTTCAGATCCCCTAATCGGGAAATCCACGCAGTTTTCAGTGGAAGGCTGAGCAAGTCCTTTAAACACTCCGGGGTTCCTGGTGAATCCCATATCGGGACCCTAGAAGAGTAGTAGGTTATTCCTAATTTTTTCCAAATGAAGGCCCATAATCTCAATGCCCCCAGCAAAATCTTCAGTCTCACTTTAAAAAAAAAACTTTGGGTCCCCATACTTAAATAAAAACTGATCTTGTCCATCCCTCAGTCCACCCAACATTGCCCCAAAGATTATACCTATTGATGACCCATCAACTTTATTTAACAGCATCCGACAGATCCTTTGAGGCACAAATGAATCTGCCTATCTTTCCCTGTAATTTAGCAATCTCTCCCTTGTCAAACGGTAAGGGTATAGAGTTAAAAAGGAAAGTAACCTTAGGGAGAACAATCATTTTAATGAGATTTACCCTGCCATATAGATTTAGGGGTAAATTCACCCACCTAACCAACAATCTCCTTACCTCCTGACTTATCTTTCTCCATTTAACAGTAGTCACATCCACTAATTTCTGCGTAATTATTATACCCAAGTAACGCATATGCGATTTCGCCCCCAGGGTTTGCCTAGGCTGGCTCCATTCCATTATTTCCGTCTTATCTCTGTTTATCTTGTACCCCGATATCTTCCCGAATGTTTCCGCCTTAGCCATTAAGTTAGGAATAGCCCTCGCAGGGTTGACCGTATAAGATAGTCTGCATACAATGATAATTTTACCTCGAAGCCTGCATATCTAAAGAGAACAATGGAGTCATCATTTCTAATCCAAGCCGCTAATGGTTCAATATAAAGATTGAATAAAAGTGGGGACAGGGGACACCCCTGCCTAGTTCCCCGCATTATATTGAACCAATCCGTTAGCTCCCCATTGACTAGAACCCTTTCTCTAGGTGAACAGTATAGATGTTGAACTACCCTTATGATATTCTCGGGAAACCCAAAGATCTTTAGAGCCTCTCAGAGATAGGGCCAATGAACTTGGTCAAAGGCCTTAGCGGCATCCACTGCCACAACTGTTACAGGTAAATTATACGTTTCTGCCAAATCAATTACCCCAAGCATCCCAAAAGTTAGCTCATTGAGCTGCCTTCCAGGGATAAATCCTCTCAGATCTCGGTGTATAACACTTTTAATGATCCTAGCAACCCTGGTGGCCAATATCCCTGAAAAAAACCTTATAATCGGTATTCAACTACGATATTGGCCTGTAGGAATCTACCGCCAGGGGATCTTTGTTGGGTTTCAAGAACAGGGTTACTGTAGCTTCAACCCAGGACAACGGAGGATCTTCCCCTTCCAACAATATATTGTTAAATAACTCTTTCAGCACTGGTACTATACTGTCCAGAAGACTAAGATATATCTGAACTGGAAGGCTGTCTGGACTGGCCGCCTTCCCTCTAGCCATCCTTCTCAGCTGAGCTCGGACTTCCTCCTCTGTTATCTCAGCCATTAGGGTCGTCTTCTGGTCTTCGCTTAATTTCGGGAGTTTGATGTTCTTTAAAAAAAACTCTATATTCTCTCTCCGTTGGCTTGAAAAAAGACTAAAACCTCCTCCCTCATGTTGGATATCACCCCCTCATTTAACAGGATAGCCCTATCTAGAGTCCACCTTATTGTACCCCTCTTATCCTGGAGCCTCAAGGAAAGAAGCACGGCTGAATGGTCTGAAAGGATAGCAGGCAGATGTTTAATCCCTTCAACCCCTGTCAACACCTCTCGATCTGTTAAAAGTAATCGATACAAGAATGGTGGCCGTACTTCTTACTAAAGAAAGTAAAATCCTTTTTATCTCCCATCTTATTTCACCAAATGTCCACCAAGTTTAATTCTTGGATCAGAGTCTTAAATACCGCAGTTGTTTTAGGTGGATTGACATATTTAACTTTGGAGGTTCTGTCCAGATCTTTATTTTGTACTATGTTAAAATCTCCTCCAATTATCGTGGGGGCATTAGCTAATAGCAAACATGATTCAAGCTTAATTAGTGCATCTGGATTGTCCTTGTTTGGCCCATAGTAACTGGCACAAACTATTGCCAATCCTTGAACCCTCATCTTGGCTACTACCCATCTCCCAGAGGAATCTGTCTGATAGCTCTCCGATTTAATACCACAATTACTTCCTATGATGACTGCCACCCCTCTTGTACTGCCTCTCTGATCCGAACAGGCTACATCCTGAACCCAGGTCAATTTATTAAGTGCATTTTTACACTCACTCTTTTCTAGGTGGGTTTCTTGTAGCAAAATAACACTGACCTCAGTTTTCTTAAGAAATTCCAGGACCTCAAGCCATTTACATTCCAGGACATAAACTGGACCAAATTTGTACTCATTTTTTATGTTAACACCCACTTCCTTACCACGCTCCCAGGTTTAAACCTATTCTCATTGCCCACCGCTTTACTTGGAAGGGCTACAAAATCAATATGTTTTGTCGGCATCAAACAACTATAAGACAGAATAAGGACACTTTTTTTCTCTTTTTCCCACATGCTCCCAACACCCTGTGCACCCCCCCGCCACCCACCTTGGGGAACCCCCCTCCCTATCTCTGGGCGAAAATCGCCTTTGAGATACCCCCGTGATAGTGAAAGGCAAATCCTTAATTGAGCAAACCAAATACCAAATGTGCTAGCGAGTACTAAGTGCGTAAGTAGAAAAAATTAGAATTCTTACTAGAAATTGTCAGCTGTTGATATTTTCCTTGTTGTGTGATTTGGTCAAATCCTATTATATTTCCTTCAATCCAATTAAAACCTGATTGTCACTACTGTAATTTGCATTTCAGATAAATCTATTTTAGATTTATATCATTGGATGATACAAAGTTAAATGTTTTGCAGATGTTTCTGGAATTATCATGTATCCCCACTAGATAAAATCACTTGTAGCTTATAATTAGGTTACAATGTTAAGTACACACCCCTTACAAAACCAGAATTATTTTGTTTCTGGAATAGTTAAATACTTAGTTGGTAAGAAACAACGGCAGTAAAGTCAATTGTCTATCAGAGAACAGATAAATGTATGACTTTTTTACAATCACTATCTTAATTTCACACATTCTACATGTCCTTACAAACAAAGATATCTGGTATTGTTTATTTCAAATGCAGTTAGAAAGGGGTTATCAAGAGATTAGATTTTCTTTTGTATGTTGGACAAAAGGTCTCTCAAAAAGCCCTTTGCAATGCTGGAACAAATGTTATGCAGAAATGTGTAATCTGTATGTCTGAGACAAGCAAACAGAACTTGATTCACATTAAGCCTTTGATCCTTATGTCACAGGCTGAAACATCGATTTCTGAAAGCCAGAGTTGACACAATCTTTGATCGAAAACGAGAGCAGACTATACTTGCTTCATTTCAGTGTAAATTCTCTGCCCACTGCCTTGCAGTTTTAAAATTGTAACCAAAACCATATAAATGTTTTCATAAACCAAGCAAATAAAATCATGCATTAAAACATGCCCAACCATTAATTCTGTATGTGGGTTTGAGCAAAACAGATTGAACCTGGTTCACATTTAAACATTTATCCTCCTGTCATAACCTGAAAAATTCAATTTCTAGAAAACAGAGGTGACAACATTTTTATCCGCATCAAAAGACAAATATACTAGCCTCATTTCGATTTAAGATCCCTGCCCACGTTTGTCAATTGCAGGTTTTAAAATGATGTCCAAAACTAAGCAATGTTTTCCTAAACCATGTAAAAAACAGATTTAACAAATGTAAGGTCCTAAAGGATACAGTGCGTGTCCAGAATGCACTTGTAGCACAATTTTCTTGTAATAAAAACATCAACCATTTCCAAATCTCTCATTAATGAGCTGGGGAAGAGTGGTTTTCCCATAATTTTGTTAACTTGATCATTTCAATGTTCTGATCGTCTGTTACTCTGAAAATCTCTATTTCTGAGATAAGCAAGCAACTTGATGGCCTGTTTTCTAAAGCAGATAACGTGGTAGTATTAAACTTAACCTGTAGCTCTTTATTTTTTGTCTATGACTTGTCTGAATAAAAAACAATGAAGAGCTGCTAACTGTAATGCCACTTGTCACAGTCTCGGGAAATCATCTTTCACAAGATTTCAGATGACTGACTCCCAATGTACTGGAGTGTATCACATTTCTTACTGTGCTCCCATTGGCACTTACAAGAACTAACAAAGCTGTTCTGACCACGATAGTATGTAAACCACTCCAGTACATGATCAATTCCTTTAACTTAGGACACTGCTCTCTCAAAGTTGAATTCTTAATCAATAGGTTAAATCTATTCTCCCTTGAATTGTTGATCCTCAGTACCATTCGTCATCCAAACGTTCACTTACCATACCAACACGACTTTAACTATAATATTATGTGAACTGTTCTGCAGAGCAGCCTCGATCCACACTTCCTCAGTCCATTATTTTTGGACAAGTTGAACAAATCATCTACAATTCATGTACCAATAATATACCAATTCTGATTTCAGTGCATCACTTCAGATTAAGTATATCAATTGATATATGCACAATCTTGATCAAATATTGCAGTAAGAGTATATAACAAAAGACTCTGGCCCTATTCAATACAGACACAAACTCAAATTTAGTTATATGTTTCCTTTGTTGTTACTCTTATAATCTTTTTTTATACATGGCAATCAATTTATCATTGTACTTACTACTAAAGAAAATGAATGCCTGATTGAACTTTTCAACTAGTTACCACATCTTTAAAATAAATGTAATAGATCTCCACCCTCTGCTATTGGTCTCTAGAGAACATTTGATTAAATGAAATCTTCAAGAGTGATGAAGGTTAATTAGAGGCCATCACCCTCTTTTTGCAACTAAAATAACTTTGGGGCTGTAGAAGACTTCACAAGAGAGATATTTTTGATGTGAAGCCAAGCCACATTAAATCTGTTATTGACACTGCCAACATTGTGCTAAACCACTATTTAAAGGAATACAATTGGCAAATAAACATCCTCCATAATGTTCATGGTAAGACCCTTCTGCTTTGTCTGAAGCTTACTCTCACTTCTTCGATTAGCTGTTCAAATGCCTTGAACTCTCATTGCCTCAGTGAGAACTCTGGAAACCACATGAATCTTAATTGGAAACCCAGGGACAAGTGACTTAATTTCAAACAAATTACAGAAGGCGATAGGCTGGAAACTATTGCTCAGCTTAAATGCTTAAACCATGTCACAAACCCAATTGTGGAACAAATTACTGACTTTTTAACTCTTTCCTCTTTCAATAAACCTAGTCAGTTGACCTCTTACAAAAGGAGTGTTCCTGGATTGTCTTAAAATGTCTTAAGTTTATGTCTTACTGAGGAAACCCCCAGCTAATTCAGGAAGAGTTCAATAGATTTCATCCCATTTTGAGACTACCCTTCCTTGCAAAGGCTATTACAAGTTGTGCAGCCTTAAAATGTAAATAATAAATCTCTGAAAATGAACATTGGATGACTTTCTATTGGAATTCAGAGAGAATAGTAGCATGGGCTTGCCTTGCTCCAGGTAGCTGATGATGCAGTTATTTTCTGAAAATTAATATTCTTATCTTCATATTCTTCTTGCTTTATCAGCTACTTTTAACACAGCCAATTATGGTATCTGTTACTATTGTCAAAGAGTGTGAGGGTATTACTAGAGTAGTCCTTTTCTGGTGTTTGTTTTATTTTGTCTAATTAATCTCAGCAGATTAAAAGCTGTACCTGTTTTTCAGTTTTCTTAACTTGCCACAGGGGGAACCACAAGGTATCATTCTGACCCATAGCTTTTTATTATTTACCCAGAATCTCTTGGAGTTATCCTGAAGACCTCAGCAACAATATACCACCAAAACAATGATTATAAATAACTCTGTATTAAGATCTCTTCTCCTAATGGTTTTCCACACTTTGCCCAAACCCTACACATCATTAATGAGCTGAGACATTCTCATCACTTGAAAGGTAGTCATTAAAAAAATATCTTCACCAAAGTTCATCTAAGAATTCTACCATCCTGGTCCAATCCTGTATTGACTACTGCAGTATCATTGATTACAATGTTCTTCATTATGTTTGGTTTTAATTCTTGACAAACAACTACGGGGATTGCTTATACCATGGTGGGCATTCCACTGGCTGTCTTGGTGAGCAGAGAACCTGCTCCCACTTACCTCGCAGAGGACTACCCACCATTTTTAGAGATCTCTGTCTCCATTGTGAGGCTTACTGTGATGAATGTGCTCTGTTTGTTTGGTGGATAACTTTAATTATACTTGAATGGAGAGTGGGCCAACTAAACTTTTCTTTAGTTTTTCAACAAAACCCCACTACAGCAGAGGGTGTTACAGAAGAGAAAAACACAAATAACCCTGATGTGTAGGGAATCTTCTTCCTGTAAATCATGGACATTGTTGCATTTTTCTTTTGGATAATTGGCAGTACCCAGAAGGTAAAATCAGTTCTTATGGCATAGCAATCGCCATTTTGACCCATGTGGTACAGTGGTTGGTGAACTGGCAGGTGAAGGGATTTCGAATGTGGAGCTATTGGAGGCTCCACTGTCAGACATTTTGTAGTTCACCAGACTTATGATGTGTTGTGAGAACCATGAGTTTGTTAGGACACGGACATCCCAATTTATGGTAGTGCTGTACTCTGACCAAACTCTTAATGTGGCCATAACCTTCAATCACACATTATGTACTCCAATGCCCTTGTGCTGCATTTACACTACATAAAACCCAAATTAAGTATATCAGTAAACAAGTAACACATGAGAATAACAATGGGAAGGGGTCCTGAGGTACACAAAACAAAGTGCAGGACAGAAATGGGCAGCAAGGAGGGTGTAGCCAAGATGCCCAGCCCCCCCACCCCTTAAAGTTGCAG
Organism: Triturus cristatus; assembly: GCF_964204655.1. Classification (NCBI taxonomy): domain Eukaryota; kingdom Metazoa; phylum Chordata; class Amphibia; order Caudata; family Salamandridae; genus Triturus; species Triturus cristatus. The sequence continues at coordinate 943,344,816 of NC_140593.1, forward strand.
TTCAAAATGAATATTTTTGCAGCAAGAAATATATTTGTGTATATTTTTCCGGACATCATTTGCACGCCAAAAATGTACATGTCAGTATTGTGCAAAGGTGATGCTTTGGATACCCAGCCACTTCCATAACCCACACTCCTTATAGGGTGACACAATGGAGAAAAGGAATACAAGAAATTGATCAATCCCAGCGTGAAATGCAGCAAACAGAATATGTGTCTGTGCATTGTGCATGCCCTTATTTTGTGAAGTAATAGTAAGTAATAATAACACTGTTTCACACTAGGACCAGTTAGATTATAATAATTTAAACCTGAGCTCAACCCTTGATAGGTGTAACACAAAGCAGGTAGGCTTAACGTAGGAGAAATAAGTGTAAAGTATGTGCCAGTACCAACAAAGTTATTAAGTAGTACAGACAACACAATAAAAATCCCACTCCATTATATAAAAAAGTAGCACAAATTGTAATCTTCACATATACACTAAAATGACAAAAATTGGATGCAGGCAACCGGAAATTAGATTTTTTAAAGTTTTAGGTGTTTCTGGCACCAAAAATCACTAAGCTTTAACTCGGGGTATCTGGTTGTGCTAGACCAGGTCAAAGGCAAAAACTAATGCCATACTGTGGATACTTTCTAAAAGTGGCATTTTAACAATAGTAAAATATGACTTTTTACATTGTAAGGTTTTATAATGCAACCCATTGCTTCTCTTTGGGAGAGGCAGCTTTGCCACACTAAAAAACAATCTTGAAAACTTCTCACTGCCAATACATGTAAAACTTATGCCCTACTTTTTATCTATCATGCGCCTTGCTCTATGGGCACGTTAGGGGTTGCTTATAAGTATTAAAGAGAAAGATTAGGCCTGGCAAAAGGTTTATTTTGCCAGGTCTAATTTTCAGTTGTAAAATTGCACATTCAGGCTGCAGGGGCAGGCTGAAGACATGCTTTGCCATCACATTTTAGTCGTGAGACAATAGGTGGTGTAGTCCACTAATGACATTTCAGTTACAGGCCCTTGGTACCCATGGTACCATATACTACTCTGCAGTCTACTAATTACATTTAAGTTACAGGCCCTTGGTACCCGTGGCACCATATACTAGGGACTTAAGAGCAAGTTAATCATGCCAATCAGGGATTAGCCAATTGAACACATATTTTAGGGGTCAGAGCACATGTACTGGGGTCTGGTTAGAAGAGCCCAGTGCAACGAGGTTGAAAACCAGCAGCATCAGCCCAAAATGTGGGGTGTGATGATGTCTAAAAGAGGTGTTTCTCTGCATGTAACATAGATGTGGCTGTAATGCCTTCTTTGTATTACTCAATATGCACACACAATTGAACCTCCCATGTATTTTTAAGTAGGCAGTCCTTATTTTGCTTTTGGGCATAAGGGAATGCTAGACATTCCTATGGATCTGCCTATTGCAGAACATGCAACTAAGTGTGTGCAGAAGAGAAACGGAAAGAGAGAGAATGTCTGCCATTTTGGACATTCTAGTATTTAGATTTGACTCCATTCATTGCCTTTGCTTCTATCAAAGAGTGCTGGGAAACACTGCATACACAGCTTGTTTACCCACTGCAAACAAAACAGCGTGTTCCTGTTCTGTTGTGCAGGCTCTCTTCTAGGGCCTCAAGAAATATGAACAGATCACCTTCTTCCTGATGGAACTCCATTGGCTCTCCTTTATGGCCTGTACTATCTTCAAAATTATCTGAATCATTTAAAAAGCTATCACTACCAGTGACCTTGCAGACCAGCTCACCATCGCTAGTGGATTTTAGTACACCCGCAGCCAGAAAACCATCAGACTGCAGACTATAAAGTGTAAAATAAAAAAATAATACAGCAGGCGTTTCCATCTATGCACCCAGAATTTGTAACAACATCTCTGTAGCCATCAAATACCCAACGCTGCACTAATTTAGGGGAGTTGAAGTTTAACCTCTTTCAAGAGCACTACATCATAATGCATTACCGTCCACACCCCACCTCTCTCTCTTCTTACTTCCTGAAAGTATCGTTGTTGTTGACCATGTACAGTGTTACCTTGCCTTTTGAATAGGTCTGTGCTATAGAAATACCATATACCTACATACATACATACATACATACATGCATACATGCAAACATACATACATAAATACATGCACAAATACATGCATACATACTGTATATGTATTACAGCACTCCAGGCAACTCTCCTGAAGGTGCAGGGAAATTCCCCTAGACCAACCATAGACTGGCAGCTTTAGTAATGCCACACTATATTGGGCAAGGCATATTTTACTGCCCTCAAAACAGGAGTGAATATGTTCTACTGTTCTTCTAATCGGTTATCCTGCTTAGAGATTTAGGCCTATTTCTGATCAGGTTTGCTTTGCTCTTGCACTTCGCAACATGGTGCAAGAGTGATGCAAACCTTAAGTCATATTTATGAAGCCATGCAAGGCCACTTTGCGTGGTCCTGAGTGACTTTATAAATCTGGAGTAAGGCAACGCAGCACAACATGCTATGTACCCTTACTCTGCCCTGTGAAGGTGTTCCATGAGTGTTGCGTGGGTGTTCCTATGCAACTCCAATGGATGTTGACGCATCCCCAGATTTACAAGAACTTGTTTTACTTGGGGATGTGCCAAAATCTTACACTTTCCAAGGGAGGCATAACGAGGAAAAATATCTCTATTTCTTCTTGTTTCTTCCTCTTTCTATGTGTGCTGCATTCTGCAGCACACATAGGAAGAGGAATATGCCGCCCAAGATTGTTTTAGTGCAGGAAGGTGTACCTTCCTGCCCAAAAACAATCCTGCATGCAATTCAGGCACCATTGCACCATGGTGCAAGGGTACCTGCGTTGGCACTAGGCAGCTCATTGTGTGCCAGCACATGGGAAAAGAAAGGAGTGCTCTGTATTCCATTAAATATGTTGCATTCCTGCTCTTTCCCTGTCACGCAGTGCAGGACAGCAAGGTGACTTATTGCACTGCACTGCGTCACAAAGATCATAAATGGGCCCATTACTCTTTTTCTTTAGTTTACCTTGTTTTCTACTGCCTCCCTGTAGCAACTTACATTACTATGCCATTTACTCATGACCCTTCCTTGCTGAAGAGTGTACAAATATTCCTGTGTAGCATTCTTCTGCCCTCTGTTATCACGTCTACCCATACAGTTCAAACTTGTGAATGAGGCGTATTTTTACTCTTTCAGAACCTGAGTGTAGTATGCTGTATCTGTTCCTTTAAATGTGTTATTCTTTGGTTGGAATTGTACTGTGCCATCGTTCTATTGTCCCTGTATTCTAGGATTCGAGGTCCGTTGTTATTTGTACAGTTGCCTGGGTTTACGGAGGTTGGCTTTCCTCTGCCGTGAGCTCTTTGTATTATTCTACTGGAATATTAAACTACGATCAGAAATCATCCCCGGATTCGGATTCGTGCTTAAGTATGGTTCCTGTTGTGCAGCACGCTACATTTCTTGGTACCAGGAGTGGGGTTTGAAGATCGTCAGTTGGCATACTGACCAACGGAACTCAGAGCTCACCGGCCGTCCCTATCTTCACGCTGCCGCCCACCGGAACAGTGCGGATCATTGAGGTGGGTCAGGCGCTTGCGCAAACATATTTAAGGAAGCGCTTTCGGGACTTTAATAATTACAGCAGTTAAAAATTGAATTTACGGGGCATTACCTTGCACGTCACTGGTTGCTCGCGCCACTCGTCTCTAGCTCCGAGAGAGCGCTCAGAGCCTTCATCACGGAGACGTTCCACCTGGCGTTTCATCCTTCTGGCATTTCACGTCTGCCTCGACAGGAAGACAGCAAAGCCTCATGGGAGCGTACTGACGTCACACATCGGCAGCCATCTTAGGAAAGTTTTGAAGCAATTTATACAACCAGTTTCACGCAAACACTCGATTTCGGTGGTTTCACACCCGTTAATGCACAAATCTCTGTGCAACTCAATAATTGAGTGTCGTCCTTCAAAACCCACACGCCGCTTGCCTCAATTAACTCTTTGCTTCCCTGGTTTTGTATTTTATTTTTGTTTTCTTATTTTATTTCACAGCTTCATTTGTTATGGCAACTGCTCAAGGAGTCATCCAGCCTACTCCTTTTCTTTTAAAACCAGGTAAACCCGAACTGAAGTGGACAGAGTGGTTAAAAGATTTTGAGAATTACCTAACTGCTATTGGTGCGGATGCTTATGCTCCTACCAGGAAGTGAGCATTACTGCTCAACCATTTAGGCGCTGCCGGACGTAGAGTCTTTGAAAACCTTCCACATTACCTAGCACCTACGTCCGAAGACACTATTTGGAATGTTTTCGTGGAAGCCAAACTACGTATGGGGAAACAATACCCTGATTCCACAAGCGTTCTTCTTGAAAGATTTAACTTTGCGATGTGTAAACAGGCATCAGATGACTCAGTAGAGGATTACATTGCGAACTTGAGAGTACTGGCTGAAAAATGTGATTTTGGTGCAAATGTTGACACATATATAAGGGATCAATTCGTGTTCCATTGCTTTTCCAAGAAAATACAAGAACGATAACTCACCTCTTGCAATCCCACTTTGACCGAAACAATTGATATCGCAAAAAGCATTGAGAGGTCAATTGTTACGTCCAAAGTCTTATCTAGTGTCCAACCCATGCAGTTACTTACACAAGGTGGTTCCCAACAAGCTTTACCTCAAACCACGAATTTTATCTCTGAAGAGAACACTGTTTGTGCCATTAATCCGAAACAATATCCCGATAGAAGGTTCATGAGAAACCAAAACCATAGAACACAATTAATTTGTTTCCGTTGTGGATCAAGAAACCACATTGGTAATAACCCTTCCTGCCCAGCTTTAGGAAAACAATTTGGTAAATGTCAAAAATTTGGACACCTTCAAAGTGTTTGCAACAAAAGGTCAAATTACACATCATACAATACCAACAGTAACCCTAACAGAATTAGAATTTCTAATGTTACTGTCGACCCTCCTGAAATTCAAGATTGCACTTCCCAGTTTTCCAATATAGTGGTTACCATTGATATTCCTGAGTATTCTGACAAACCCATTAAAGGGCCATTCACAGATATCTGTATTGATAACAAGGTTGTCCTAGCTATGGCAGACTCAGGTGCACCAGTTACCATTTTAGCTGATGTTACATTTTATAGATTATGGCCTTACAAGTTTCCTTTGCTTCCTCCTGACATTAACCCAAAAGCATTCGGAGAACAAGATATTGATTTAATAGGTTACTTCTGGGATACACTGATTTGTTTGGGCAGATCAATCAAAACCAAAATTTATGTAGCTATCAAAGGCAGAGACATCGTTGGTTGGAAGGATCTCGCCTTATTAGGTATCATTTTACGTCCGGGTCAAGATCCCCCTATTGTTTTAGGAGATGTACCATCCGATATTTTGTCTATTGCTAACCAAACTCCTATTATTGACACGTTTGCACAACTATTTCCGAATGTATTTAAGAATTGTGTTGGTACTGTCAAGGGGTTTGAACATACTATTGTCCTTAAAAAGCATGCCATGCCAGTTGTACACAAAGTAAGACCAATCCCTATTAGCATCAGAGAGGATTTGAAAACTCTCCTATCCAACTTGCAAGCGGAGGGCATCATTGCCCCAATAGATGCTTCTGAATGGGTTTCTCCGGTAGTTTTACGGAAGAAAAAGTCTGGCGACCTCAGGCTGTGTGTTGACCTTAGATCCCTTAACCAGAACATCCTTGTAGACTGCCACCCGTTACCACACATTCATGAAATGCTCGCAAAAATTGGTAAATCTAAATTCTTTTCTATGATCAATTTGCATTCAGCATACCATCAGATCCATCTATCATCCACTTCGCAACCACTTACTGCTTTTGTGACACCATTCAGTGCATTTAAATACTTGAGATTACCGTTTGGTCTAGCATCAGCCGCAAGTGTGTTTCAAAAACTCATGGATAACCTATTTGGTGATCTTCGACAGGTCCAGGCATTTCAAGACGACATTTTGGTCCACACAGAGACTGAGGAAGAACACACACTCATTCTTAATAAGGTTTTCACCATATTGCAAGACAAAGGTATGACTGTCAAAGCTAGTAAATGCAAGCTACTAGTTCACGAAGTTGAATATTTGGGTCATCTTATTTCCAACGAAGGCATCAAACCAAAATTTTGCAATGCTGAAGCCATACGTAATGCTCCTCCTCCAACAGACAAAGACGCGTTGCGTTCTTTCCTTGGCCTTTGTGAATATTATGCTAGGTTCGTCCCTGGTTATGCACAAATTGTTCAGCCACTGAGGTCCTTACTCAAGAAAGGCTCCAAGTTCACATGGGATGACACGCTTCAGGAATGTTTTAATCGAGTTAAACTTCTGGTTATTAATGCACCAGCATTACACCCTTTTGTCCCAAGTGCCAAACCTTTCATGTGTGTAGATGCTAGTCAAAAAGGTCTTGGGGCAGTTTTCGGCCAGGGGTGGATGGTAAGGAGAGTACTATTGCCTTTGCATCCCGAGCTTTAACATCTACCGAGTGTAACTATAGCACTATTGAACGGGAAGCACTGGCCATAGTATGGGCCACTGAAAAATTCAAAACATATATTTGGGGCATCCCGTGTGAAATCTTTACAGACCACAAACCATTGGTTTCTTTACTATCTGGGAATGGTTTAGGTAAGTCATCTGCCAGATTAGTTAGACTACTTTCCAAGTTACAAGAGTATAATCTCAATGTGAAATATATTCAAGGAGGGAAAAATGTACGAGCAGACTGTCTATCTCGTATTCCCCTTCCTGATTCAAGCGAAGGTGAGAACAATTTTTCCAAAGATTGTGTGGTTGGTCTAGTTGATGCCGTTGCCACATGCTCCAACAAAATCTCACAAGATGAATGGACATCTGCTATGTCAAAGGATAAATCATTGGGGAAAGTTGGAATTTTCATTAAAATGAGCATTGATGTTTGGTGGTCAGATGTAAACTTGGAAAAAGACTATGCTTTGGTGAATTGTCTCATGCCGCGTAATGCCCTGCTAGTACTATAAAGTAGTGGAGAAGCAGGGATGGCTCCTTCGTTATGGCGGAGGAGCGTCACCCCACTAGGTGGCAGCAGAGGTAAACACTTGAAAAATAAAATGATAATAAACCTATTTTATTATCATTTTATTTTGCTTCTTACCTGTGGCTTCCAGTGGCACGTCATAGGGCGGGGTCATGCATCCTACAACAGTAGTGGGGAGGCAGGGTGATGGGCACTACAGAGTGCGCATGACTGTTTGGCCGACTGCCTTAGGCTTTTCTTCATCTGGCTGTGTTGTAGAGCCATTTGGAGAAAAGCCACAAGCTCCCAGGCACAGTCTGAGCGCAGAACCATGGTGATCAGACCAATCCCAGCACTGCTGTAATGCTGGGAATCATTCCCAGCATAAGAGTAGCGTCAGAAATTGCCATCTGGGAGCCTGCGCAGTGTGTTCAGCCCGGTACGGATCGGGAGAGGTGCAATGCGGCAGATAAGGTAAGTTAGCTCTTCTATTTTTTATGATGTCTGAACCCACCCCCGCCCCAATGCTTCGGATCCTGTGCAGCCGCCACTGTGGAGAAGTCTCATGAATCAAAGCATGAAAGGTTGGCACATATGCAAACCAGGTGCAAAATGTCACTGCCCCTTGCATTTTTGTGAATCAATCATATACACGTATTTGGCGCTGGATATTTTGAGTCATAATTTTAATTGTGCAGCATTGTGGGACTGCTGAAACAATTCTAGCACATCACCCTACTAATGTTTCAACATAAAGTTATACTCAATCATATGGTTTGATGTTTCAGAGTGAGGTGTCCTATTCATAACTGTCTATGGAGGTTGAAAAGTATTATATGTATCTACATACAGAATATACAGAGCTTTTTAAGTTGCTATTTAGACTTGAGGGGTGGGTGGGGAGTGGGGTTAATAAACTCATAGGTGATCCCTTTTAGAAGATTTAAGAAGCCATTGATAAGCATGTCTTCTCCATGAGTTTGTCTGTTTCTTTTTGGTAACTGAGTGCTGTCAAACTACCATTTCTAAACAGCAAGCTCTCACATCTGGAGGAACCGTGTTCAGCATGGCTGTTTTTCTGTTGCATTTAGTTCTTACTGTGTTGTGTCTCATTTGTTCTCAGTGCCGTACTCACGTTCTCTTCGTTTTTTCCAGGGATTTGTTGTGGCTATCCTCTATTGCTTCCTCAATGGCGAGGTAAGACTAAAACAGTTTGGAATTTTAGATGCATGGACATTGAAAGACTAAAAATGATGTTCGACTGTCATACTTTTAAAGAATGTACTTCAGGTTGAAAATGTATTGTTCATTTGCACGCCTCATTGCGGAGTACTCCTCAGAAACACAATAGTGAAGTTCTCTACCACACATGATGACAACAGCCTTCACACCGCCATCTTGTTGGATTTTTTCCAAGAAAGACTTGTAACTTCTCTATCAAAAACACCTCCCAGCAGGCTTAAGATTTATTCATGTATCTTATTTTGCCTTTCTCCTCATTCCAACGCTCAAATATAAATGTATTTATTCCACGGCCACTCTCTAGCCCTTCTTCTCACAGATCCTTCCACCCTGACCTTCTTCTGTGGAAGTTGCTTCTATGAACCAGTGAATTCCCCCTAAAACCCTTTAGCACAATTGAGCTTCTGAACTTTTAACCTGTGCAATCTCCCTACTAAATAATTAAACACCCTAAATTCTATGATCCATGTTTGCACCATATAAACCTATAGAATTTAATAAAACACATACCTGCTGCTCTCGCATTGCTCTTTGGCATACTCCACATACATTGGTAGTAAAGTTCTCTAGCACATATTATGGTGGAACCTGCTGTGCTCTCATGCACTCTGGTATAATGCGCATTGGATAGTGTCAAATGAAATGTTGAGCACTGTTTGGTGGGTTTTGAATACACATAGTAATTCCATTACTCCAAGCTGATACTTTTGCTATTTATTCTGAGAGATGAGTTTCTTATAGTTTGATTGCTTTGTAGCAGCAAAAGATAAAGGGATCCTGGCCTATGACCAAAAGGGTAATGCAATAGCACCAGCATGCAAACGGTGGGCATAGTTTCAAAGAAATAGCGCAGTGCGGCGCTGCAAGCAATTTAGCACTGAAAAGCTGCCTAGCACCAGCACAGGTACCCTTGCACACATAGAAAGAGCAAAAAACAAGGAGAAGTAAAAGTATTTCTCCTCTTTGCCCCATTCTAACGCCACCCTTTCAATGGCATTAGTTGTTGGCGCTGCCTTAGATTTACCATTTCTTGTAAATCTGGGTCAGTGTCAAAAAGCAATGGGTGTTGCGTGGGAACATCCACAGTACCACAAATTACACACCCCTGTGCCGCAGGAAACTGTGGCGAGGAGGACCATATTTACAAGGTAGCATTAAGCCACGCATAGTGCTAAGCCCCGCCTTGTAAATATGGAGCAGGCATATTGTGCCACCAGAGCGTCGCAAAAAGTGACGCTCTGGTGGTGCAATGCCCTTGTAAATATGCCCCAGTGTTTCCCAATGCCTTTCAAGCACTCATTTCACACATAGTACATAAAAAACCAGGAGTGATCACTACGGTATTCCTAAATTGCTGCAGTAGGGGCACATCAAACTCTCCAGTGGCCTTGTAGCTTGAAGTATCTTCTCCAAACAAATAACACTCCATGGCACACCCCCATGCGCAATTTAAGGTCTGCCTTTCTCTCCCTCCTTTCCACCCCGGTGTTTAAACGGGTACGTCAAGGAGGCCGCAGATTTGCTACTCTTGCCCCCAAACTGTGGAACTCCTTCCCGTTGGAATTTCGGTCTTGTACAGACCTTTTGCAATTTAGGAAATCCCTGAAAACCTGGCTATTTGCACAAAGCTAGATTCTATGTCCCTATTTGACAGCATTTGGAGCCTTTTTAACGCCATGAAGCCACCCGGTGTACATGCGCTCTATACATTTGTATTAACATTAACATTAACATGGTATGGTCCTATTTTTGATTATTATACATCCTGGTAGTTGTATTCACTGTACTGAACCCAAGTAAGAATTGCATGATTTTGCTGGCCACTGCTATGCAAAGGATCACCCTGGATCACTTTGAGAGACGTGATGCCTGAAATGACAGGTGGCCAGAATTTGTGATGGAGTGGCTGTTCCTCACCTCAGTAAGTGAGATGCAAACTTTCCACCGAGCTAAAAAACTAAGAGTATGTCCGTCCTTTCAAGGAACATCAGTACTACCATAAACTCGTCTGACTTAAGTTGCGTGCAGGGTCTACTTATTTCCACTTGCAGCTCAACCAGAAACTGTCTGCACTCTGCCTCTCATCGCTATAGTAGTAATCATTATGTGCTGGAACTCACAGGACACAAGAAGGCACTTGCCTTATGGCTCCCAGTTTTCTTAATGTCCCCTTAGTAAAGCAGGACAATTGCTGCCACCAGTAGTGTACATGTCATTTGCTCCTGGTTTCTCAATTCCCCACTTTATGACCTTTACCCTTTATGCCCTTTACCCTTTAATACAGCTAGGCCATTCATTTAAGAGCCTGTTTAGCTCCAAAGAGACAAAAAAAGGGGTCACAAGAGAATCAATTATTGAATAGTTATTGTGAGATTGTGGATCACAACTGCACAGTCAACCTTCTCAAATGTGACCACAAAGTAATTGTGAGTAATCACGAAATAACATATATACGATGGGCATTTGACTTGCCGTATTAGCCAGAAGCATTGTCACTGGTACTCCAACACTGTCTATTGCTTTTTCATATAGGTCCAAGGAGAGCTGAAGCGTAAATGGAGGAGGTGGCATCTCGAGAGGTTCTTGGGGTCGGACTTGAAGTACCATCACCCTTCTTCAGGCAGCAGCGGAACTACATTCAACACCCAAATCTCCATGCTGACGAAGTCCAGCCCAAAAACCAGAAGATGCTCAAGTTTTCAAGCTGAACTGTCTTTAGTTTGACAAGAACAAAGACGATTCAGGAATGAAAAGGGGTATTTTTTTTAACACATTTCCCAATAAAGGCAAGCATGAGAAACAATACAAACTCCTAAACGAGATAATACAGGAAAATTATGAACTGAAGACACAACACCACATGTGGAAAATGATGCACTTTACCTGATACAGAACCTTCGTATATTCCCGACATTGTGTACATAAAGCAGCGAGGACACGCACGCGAGTGCACGATTCCAGAAACGCTTTTCAAGTCTGGAACTTTTTGTAAAGAGAGACTAACTCTGGAGAAAATGCTCTCTTCTTGTACAAAGAATAAAAAAGAACCCTTTATTTTGTGAATGTGGAAAAACACACACACACATATGTTTACATATATATGTGTGTTTGTGTGTGTGTGTGCATATATGTATATATGTATGTGTATATTTTATGAAAGCAAAAGAGAAAAATACAAATATATATATATAGATACACAAGTAAATCAGCTTTTTACGTGTTAAAAATGAACCCAAAGTATTTCATATGTGTTAAAAAAAAATGAAAGCAGAGTTCTCTAGAATTGTGTGAGTTTGGTTGGCTACTGTGACCTGTGCTGAGAGGATCAACTAGGAATGAAACACTCGTAAATATAGCTATCTCTATATATGCCTATACATCATAGAATGCTATCAATGTGGAATCCACCGCAGCACCTATATTGAATTGAAATTGCATTTATATAGTGCTTACTACCCCTGACAAGGCATTGAAGGGCTTTACGGCGAGTAGCACGATACACAGGAGCCCACATTTAGTGATCATGTTATTGGTTATAGGAGTTAGTCTTGCATGGTAAAGAAACCCATTACATGCATTAGTTTACTTGTGGTGCTTATTTGACTTAGATGTGACCATCAGATTGGTGTATGTGAGAAGGAAATTATTTAAGGAGAAGCTTGAAGACAGACAGGGTTCAGATTTAAGAGTAGTTTACATATAGAAGAGGCATATAAGATAAGCAGAAATATATTCAAATTAAAGGAAGGAACAAAGGAAGGTAGGGATTTTTGTGACAGCATGCAATCTGTGGATGTAAACCTGTGACAAACTCTCTGCTGGAAAGAAAAAGGGCTTTTTAAAGACATGTCAGATATTCACCTCGGTGCAAAAAGCACATCTGATGCTTGCGGAGTCTCCTTTAACTGCAACCATGAAGAAGTGCCACATTGAACTGAACATCCCAGTACCTTTAATTACAATTCGACAACACCACCTTCGCCCCTCTGCATGCAATGCAAACAATACTTTCAAACCTAGTACTGCAGGACTGTCCTATCTCTTTTGTGTATGGAGACTCCGCACTCATTAAGATACCAGTTGTAAATTCCTTTCTGAACAGCAAAAAAACGCAAAAGTGTAAGTTTACCTTTGTGAATCAGGCCTGTTATTTATAGCACCCACCAACTTAAAATATAAATAGGCAGCTGATAAACAAAATGCAGCAATCAAAATTCATCCCCAAATGCGATGCAGTGCACTCAACGAAATTCGTTTTATTAATGTATATGTTAACTTACCTGTAAACCTCCGTAATCCATAGTTTACTACCCCCCACCCTGCCCCTCCCCCTCCCCACATCACCGCCCTGCAGTTACTCCTACTACCGACCGCGGCTGATTTTATAATGTGTTGTAAAACCATAGCGAACCCCGCTGTAATTTCAATCAAACTTGACTTAAACAACCTCAGGTTAAAACTATAGGATCCATGTAAAACGGACTGAAAAGGAGCAGTTTTAATGTCTTTGCTTTCCTGTGTAATCAATGGGGAAATCCATCTTAAATGTTAAGGTGAAATACACAGGGGCCAATTCACAAAAGCCTTTACAGGTAGTGGTACTGCAGGAGTACTGTTTTAGGTACTCTAAGATATCTTGGTGAATTAGCCTCAAAACATCTGAAATGGAAATAAAATGGAAGTATCCAGTGAACAGTCATTGGTAATTAGTACAATTAGAAAGGACAGTTACCTGTTTGCACTTTTTCTAATAATTTCGGGGCCGATTCCCAAAGACAATTAATTCAAAGTAGGTGAAAGAGTACTCTTGAAGTATCATGTGCTGTAAATGCTTTTGTGAATTGACCCCTTGTACAATGAGGTCATGAGAAGCATACGCAGGGAAGTATAGATTTATCATTCTAACTTCCCATCTACTTACCTTGATGGTATTGCGCAGCCACTCATCTTGAAGTGAATTTTGTTGCACGTCAGTGTTTAGAAGTCAATATTATGGTGCCACACCCTTTTACATCAGAGCAGTGAGGAGTGGGTTTTTGTGTGGCCAAATCACAACAGATATCATATAGTACTTAAAAGAGTACGACTTTACTTAGTACCAAACGCCTTCATGAATAGGTCTCGATATCTTTCAATATGTACTGCTGCATGGCAATATTTTTCTTTTTTAATATTACCTCTTTCTTTCCTGTCTCTCTCTTTCTATTAGCCTTTGCCTAAATTTCAAGGCAAGCCTATGTAAGAGGGGATTAGCTAAAACAGATATCTTACTGTAAAGTACATGTAACCAATGCAGACATATTACTTCTGGCTAACCCCGTGACAGAACGCTATTGTATTCTTTTTTTTTTTGTATAAAACTAATAAAATACTTAGAAATAAAAAAAGAGATATTTGACATACAGCCCAGCAAAGGAGAAATGTCATGTGACACCCGTTCTAACTGATAGTTTAACCAGTGCTCCGAAGCGAATCCAGTAAGCGCGCTTCCTCCGGGACTGAGCTCCGTAAGCAAGTCCATCATTCTCGCTGTGGTATCATTTGTTTGTAATTTAGAGCACCTTTTGGGCACCTGTTGCGGTGTTGGAGAACCAGTCTGTTCAATATCATCCATTTCCATTGTGTGGCTGATAAATATTGACTAAGATTGTTCTAGCTTTATCATTAGATTTTTTTTCTGTCTCGTTGAGATCAAAGTATGCATGTCTGCAACCCTGGTAACTACTCCCTATTTTTAAAAGGTACATTTAAAAAAATAAAATATCAGGCTGTTAGTCAGGCAGTACCCATTTTTAAACATCCTACATTTTTAGGCATTAAAAAGTCTTGCCGCTTCACCGACATACTGATGGCAGTAAGGAAACTGAGTAAGGACAGTCAGGGCTGAAGCACAGGCGTGGAAAGCTCAGTTTGCAAGGTTGGATGAAATACTTGCACAATCATAATATTGCAACATTGCTATACTGACAATTTTAAAACTATATATTTTTTAAATATATATACGATATTAGAATTGGCAAGGGTCTCTCCCAACTCCGTGGAATGGTTTAGCTATTTTCTTGCAAAAAGATAAGACATGACTTCTTTTCCCACTGAAATAAACCAGGTATCTATAGAATATTACAGGCTTCCCCCTCATCATTCAGCCTCAGCGTTAATGCTGAACACATATGCCACACTCTTTATTATCTATGATTAATATAAATGAATGGCAGCATTTCACCTTTTCAGATCACATTCAGTGCCAAACTTTTAGATGAATTGATGATGAACCCACCCATTGTATAACTCAACTCTTGTCACCTAAAGCAAAATCAGGGTTTAAAGAATGTTTGTTTCAAATGAGTAGAGGCGGCAAAAACTGAGCTCTTTTGTATGAGCTCGTAAGACCATTCGACTAATGGGAAATTATTCCTACCACTCCTGGGGTCTTACTACCCAAACTAGTCCACATATAACCAGTTTTGTGCCACTTGCATTATACAGTAAATAGGACTGTGATGCATGTCACAGTATCGAGTCCTGAAATACTGATCTGCTGATAAGTGTACATGTATTATTACTAACCCTGCTCTGATAATATTTTGAGTGGTATGATCACAATATAACTGTAGGGATATATTTCAACTACGATAATGTGGTGCAACACCATGGCTACTGTGTTGGCGGCTGCAGACCGAAAAGGGGATGCTTAGCCATATACATATTGGTATGCACCCTCATAAACAGGAGAATTCCCTTTGTCCCTGCACAAGCTTTCGTTATGAAAGTATGCACATGGGCAAAGACACTCTTAAGGTACTTTTTGCCAATCCGAATACCCAGGCAGAGCAAAGTGCAATCTGATGTACATGTAATGTATGTGGGAGGACGTCAGCCTTTGAGGGAAGCAGAGAGTATGAACAAGTATAAGTGTGAGCCCTGACTACATATATGCTTGCAAATGTTGAGAGGCAGAGTTCACTGGCACTG
This sequence comes from Triturus cristatus, assembly GCF_964204655.1. Classification (NCBI taxonomy): domain Eukaryota; kingdom Metazoa; phylum Chordata; class Amphibia; order Caudata; family Salamandridae; genus Triturus; species Triturus cristatus. Next base: position 943,360,103 of record NC_140593.1, read on the forward strand.
TGACTGTCTGCCAACCCAATTACAGGTTGCTTGGTTCTTTTCCAGCTATCCCCAGTTCAGAATTGAAAGGATTAAAGAGATCTGAAGTTGATGGCACCCACTATATCACTGCACACCAGAGCAGCATGGGTTTTATTGTCACCTTCCTTTATCCCTTTCTAGAGTTGATACTCTGGCGCAAAATGTAGTTCACAACCTTGGTGGTCCACATTTCCACCTCATTAATCTGAATGCTTCACGTCTTTAATTACTGGATTATTGAAAAATGTGATAAGCTTACACGACTACCCTTCATTGCCTAGGCATACACACAACCCAACAAGATTCCGCATGTGGTTCATTTGAGGTTTTAGTCTATGAACTGTGGTTCTGCTAACCTAGGCTTACAGACAAAGTAATGTAATTCTTCCATTGCTCCAGTACAATTAATATCAAGCTGAGGAAAACACCATACCTTCATTAAGCAGACAACTTGTGTAAGGAATAATATGATTCATATGCAGATTATGTAATTTCACCAAGGGTATAAAATTAATGTTCGTTACTATTCAAATGTATCTGATTGAGCCATATCTCATAGTAAACAAAGAAGAAAGATAACTTCAGCATGTACATTTTATTTTACGGTTCACTTACTTAGTAGTAATTGGCAGAAATGTCGGTATGCATCATAGCTTTTTTCCTTGCAAGAATCTGTGACAGTATCTCATGCATTTTCAACCCCTAATTTAGTCTCACAAACCTAGTGCCATTGTCAGGCATACACCAGCGGTCATATATGTCTGCCTCTGAAAAGGTGGTCTACAAACTAGACTGAGGAAGGGAAAGTAATGCTGTGTCCACCAGGAAAAGTTAAAGATAAGCATGTGTTTCCACTTCTAATTTAGCAAGTCTAGTGTGTAAACATTCAAAGTAGTCACCCTGCTACTCACCTGTTTGAAGTTCAGATATTTGGGACATAATTTGGAACTATTTCGGAGGGATTATAGATTATGGTTTACAAACCATGCTTGTAGCTAAAAATCAGTTCCTTGAATAGTTGATTCATAAGTATGCATATGGGCATTTGGATAATTTGAGAGTGATACATAATTTGCTGCTGTGCTTAGACATAGTACCTGCTTGAGAGATAACAAGGACTGGTGCTTTCAACACTCCATGATGTCTAACCTGCAAGGTTGCTTCCAGCTGTCCGATGATGTTACTCAAGAAAGTTTAACCTGTACTGTGATTGTGAGCCATGTCTTCTGTAGACTGAACAGACACAGATAACAGATTCATCACTATTTTGTAAGAAAAGAATGCAATGTGTGCACCAAAAAAAGATATTAAGACAGAGATCAAAGTTAGGAATATGTGGTTTCACCTGTTTCAAACAGGCAATCTTCACAGACTGAATATATTGATATTGTACAGTTGTATGTAAATAGGGTACTATGATTAGCACATTACAAAAGAATGTATGTTTTGATACAATGTGAATTGTAAATACAGTTCAAAAAGATGTTTATGTTTCTTAGGGTGCCTAAGGTATATTTTTCAAATGTTAAATTTAAAATATAGTCCTGTTCTGTAGCTGGTAGCTTAAAAGTTCCTGGTATGTGAGTCTTTCACGCAGTGTCTCACCTATAAAATTGCTTGAATCCACCATTTAAATATATCTGATAGTTTGGAGTGAAAATATTTGTAAATACAAATTTATTTACCTCAATATATGGAATTTCAGTGCTATGTGTGATGCCTTTTAAGGACTTCATTTTGCTGTATGAATCATCCATCTCATTTGTTACAAAAGCGAATGTGCCTCATATTTCTCTCTTTTGTATGTTATTTATTTTGTTCAATGTATGTACTCTATGTGGACCATACAAATCCCTGATACCTCTTCATATGTGTTTGGATCATCTCTGAAACTTCTCCTTGTTTCCAGGGGGTTCCTCTTCTGTGGTTGCCACTGCTGAAAACAAGCAATAAACAAAATGCAATGTAAACCAATGGTTGTTTTGGGATTGTTACCTTATTAATAATCTGTGGGTCAAGAAGATAGGTCATGAGGACTTGTATTATAAGGGTGTAGTCCAAGAGACTTACCACAATCTCACTATTGTACCTATTTGCCTTCTATATCTTTTTCAGTCTGAGATAAAACTAAATGATTTCAACTAGTGACTGGTGGAATTAACATGCATTTGAAATTGAGTTGAAATTAACAAAAACTGTGCTTACTATCTGGTTCAAATACAAATTCAAAATACTTTATTTAGACAATCAAGTCTATCAAAGTGATGTAGTACCAAATAGAATTAAAATAATGGTCTCAGTGCTACAATCTTTACAGAAATGTTGACGATTCGACAGATAAACCACAGATCTTCGAGCACCACAAGTTGAATTTTGATGCACACACATTAATCTGAACAAAACTGTTTCTTCTCAAGTAAGACTGCTATGTTACTTTTATAACTCAATACGAGTGGATTGAAATGTTTCACAATTGCATTTAATTTGTCAATTCACCATTCCAAGCATTTCCCAAAAAACTGGAAAATAAATGGCATAGATGGCCTCAATATGCTGAAAACATGGATGGGTAATGGCATTCAAAAGCTCAACCGTTTCTCATCATTATTAAATGATTCATCTCAGCTTGTTCAACCAGAAGAATCATATTTTCTCCAACTAATGTCAGATGGAGTCCCACATGATTCACTACCACGTCCCATGAACTACATATTTTGCTTTCAACCAGCAGCATCACTGACCAAAATGTGTTTGCAACAGTGATTTCCCACTTTACAAAGGACTTATCAATGCAAAAAATATGGCAATCAGGTATACACCAATGTCATCATGTTTAGGGGAGTAGCACATGCACTTTAGCACTGGTCCTATACCCAACAAAAAGAATCAGCAAAAACAGGAGGCAAAGGGCAAAAGGTCTGGGGAAAGACCACTCAAAGGATGAGAAGACTAACAATGCTCATAGATGGTCCCTTGGAGTGGTGTTGCTTGAGATTTCTTGTGGATGGTAAACATGGACAACCTTTATGAACATCAGAATACATTTTTCATTTCAAGAAACTAGACTTTTAGATGTAGGAAGGGGCCCTGTTTGATATCTTTGGCAGACATCTGATTTTGCCTCATTTACAGCACTATGGTGTTATATTTGTCAATATATTTTGCCGAGTGACTTCCACAAAGTCTCCTACAGCTTTCCCATGCCAATGCATGCTATCTTGAGCATAGCCACAAATATACTTCTCAAAGATTTATAGAATCACTACATAGAAGATGAGGCTACAACAATTGAAGCTATCCTTCACTGAGAAATTAATTTCAATATCACTTTTCTAAGTTTAATTTTACTGAAGTTTGTACACTAACCCCTGCAGTTTTATTCGTAGTGCAACAAAGCCCATTATTCTAATCACAATTATAGCTATCACTGGCTGGACAAGTAATGATTTAATATCCAATTCACATTTTTTTTCAAAAAAGGTTCTCATGTATTTCATAATCTTAACACGGTCCCTGATTCTTTTAAAACAGTGTGGACTAATATAATCATCTAACCTACCATAGCAGAAGGCAATGGAGGTAAACCTATAACAAGAGAGCAGGACTTTAATGGCTGGTATAGCTTACTATGCCTGGCTATCAGTCTGTCAGAACATTCTGCTCATGAGGGTAGAATATATATATATTTTTTTAACTGTTTCTAGGGTGATCCAGTGCTAAAACAATACATTCATCACCAGCAAGTTTCAGACCAGGAGCTAACCTTACCACCATCTCTAACATTTCTAAATACAACGTCACAGATTAAACTAATAGCTAAAATAATATTTATTTTATTTTATGGCACTTGCATACGGTGAACAGGGCAGCATGCCGAACAACAGAAGGAATTGTTAGGTTTTGAGTTTTTCATGTACAGGAAATCTGGAATGTTTGACATTGGGGTCCAGAGACGTTTCTACTGTTTTACTTTATGTTTCATAAAGGAGCGCTGCTGGCTCTTGATTTGAGGAAGTGTAGCATGCGCAGCAAGTGTCAAGGCGGGATGGAGGGTTCTTGATATGCCAAAATTTGTGGAATTTGAGAAAGTGAATGGAGAACCTTGGCAATGAAAAGTGGAGTGGAAGTCGTGTAGCCATTTTTTTTATTTGTTTGCCAACTACCAATGATAAAAATAATACCCATATAGCATTTTGGAAAAAGGAGGATGTGTCCTACTTATGTTGCTAGCCATTTATGCAGCTTTTGACAGTATATGATGCTTCCCTATGGCAAGATTTATTAGGAAAGGTTTTACAACACTCCATGCTTCAATGTTTTTGAAGAGGAATTCAGAGCTAATCAAACTGCAAGGGAAATTAGAGAACATAAACATGGGCTTAATGACTAGGAGAATCACAAATAGGTGTACACACAGATGACATCCAGCTATGCTCAAGTCTCGTGAACCAACCGAATACATCTTCTGACGATTCAGAGCCTCAGTAATGGCGGCTGCTACCGCATTTAAGTGGTGGTTACACATGTGTTTAACAGTACGGAAAATAATCCACTAAGCAAACTATTTCCCTGTAAAAATGGCAGCTAAATTCTCTGGCATGGACCACGATGAAATTGCACAAACATTAGATGGTGTGATAGCTTTCAATTTTTGGAAGCAACATTGCAACATTGATAAACCAGTGGGTGAACAATATTATTTCAGCCAATTCACAAAATAGCAATCAGGTTAACTAAACAAATTGAAATTATAGAAATTAAAACATTGCTGCCTAAAAGGTTTCTTTGCTATGTTTCATAAATAAGAAACATAGGGGCAGATTTATGAGCCCCTTGCGCCACTTTTGCGTCACTTTTCCCATGTTAAAAGTGACGCAAAAGTGGCGCAAGGGGCTCATAAATCTGCCCCATAATACCCAGCGGTTAAAAAAGTACTGGAAAGGGCTTACAAGTAGACTAAGGGGCATATTTACAAGCCCCTATCACTATAGGAATGCCACTTTTAGTACTGTTCCTGTGGCAATACAGGCTTCACCTTATTTACAAGGTGGCATTAAGCCACTCAGTGTGGCTTAACGCTGCCTAGTAAATAAGGCACCCTTTCACGCCATACTTAGCATGAAAGGGGTGGGAAATGGGTGTTGCAGTGGGTGTTCCGTTGCAACACCCATTTATTTTGACTCTGCTCCATATTTACAAGGGTGGAGTAAATATGGGGCAGGGCCTGGTCTTAATGTGGTGAAACGAGGAGAAATGCTTTATTTCTCTTAGTTTTTGCTGTTTATATGTGTCCTGCATTGTGCAGCCCACATAGAAAGAGCAAAACCGCCATGCATGATTGTTTATGTACAGGAAGGTGTCCCTTCCTGCACATAAAAAATCTTTTTGAAAATGACAAGTTGCAACTTCTATGTGTGCTGTACAAAGCAGCACACATAGAAGTTATAAATCACCATTTAAGATTGCTTATGTGCAGGTAGGGACTTTTCCTTCACATAAATAAGAATTACCCCCAAAGCAGGTACCCTTGCACTATAGTGTAAGGGCCCCTGCATTGGCAATAGACAACTGAAATGAGCACCAGTGCAGGGGGAAATGCAGAACTGCACTGTATTGTTGTAAATACGGTGCAGCCCTGCATTTCAGAAGTGACAGAGCACGCCATTAAGCCAAGAAGGCTAACGCCGTGCTCCGTCACTTCTTTGTAAATATGCCCCAAAGTATGCCAATTGTGTACACACCAATGTTGCCATGTTTAGGAGAGATTAAGTTTATATACATTTGTCAAAATGGACAGAAATCTTTTTAATAAACTTTTTTTTTTAAAACACACAACAAAATTCAAGTGGGAACACATACACGATAAAAAGTCATTAAAAGGAAGAGAAGAAGAGCTCAAGAATTTACAGTGGCTTGGCCCAAAATGTGCTCAGTATGCCAAGCAAGTTTACAATCAAACGCGATAGCACTTGACAACAAGTAATTATAGTAGCTGTGTCGAGGTGTAAACAGTCAATGACATTTTGATTCCTTTTAGCACAATGATACGATCATCATCAGGACATACTTAGGGGCATATCAGCAACAACCGACGATAATTATCGCTAAGCGCACTTAGAGCTAGGAAAAATATCGTCGGCTATCACTGGTTGATATCGCCGAGATAGCATGCTATCTGCAACGCTTATCTCGATTGCGATAAATAAACCCGCTATAGTTGAAAAAAGGTGCGATTATCGCTGGAAATCCAGGGATAAACGCACAGGAACAGGGGTTACCTTGTTGATAGGGCTGGGTGGTCTCAGCCCTATAATCCACCACCCATTGGCTAACATTGTTTAGTCAAAGGAAAAGCAGGCGTAAAGAAACCTGCGATGAGCACGGTTAGCGCTCCTTTTATCATCGCTGCACAGGTTAGCGCGCAGGTTGATAATAGGAGTAATGTCGCTTAGCGACATTTTCCTAGAAATATCTCTGTGTTACGCCCACTTTGCATCTCATTAGCGATGCAAAGCTGGGCGTTGTTGTAACGGGCGCTAAGTCAGCAAAACACGCGATAGCGTGTCTTTGCTGATAAGGCGATGAAATTATAGCCGCTTTTCGGCCAAAAACGGACGCAAACGCGACAATAATTTCATAACGCCACCTTGATGATATGCCCCTTAGTTATGCCTGAGACTAATGCCTGTGAATTTATGAAGGGGACAGAAGAAATGGAGGGGAAAAAATGAGAGTTAGAAAAGTGAGTACAGAGTCAGACAGACTCCAGGATCTCCAACCTTTTCTGTAGCAAGAGCTACTCATGTTAAATGAAAATTATCCTGAGCTATTAGTATTATCAATGTTGTAATCGTGCTCAACTCAGACAAGCCACGCTATCCAAAATTACCAGCAATCATCCCTTCAGTGCATCAGGCAGGGTTGATTGCAGTCGTGTAAAATAGGCTGTGTCAATTTAGAATGCCTTTACATAGGTAATACTTAGCAGCCATAGCCATGGCATCAAGGTAATTTAAGATATAATTCTCCCCAGTGCCACATGATATTTCCTTCAAATATCAGCTTTAAAAAACATTTAGAAAATTCAACTTTTTTCTCCAAACATCATCTTAAGAGTTCTGAAATTAACACATTTTCACCTTAAAAACACTTTATAATTTTGAATAAAATATATTAACCCAATAAAATTCTTCAAATTTAGTAGCACACAGGAGAGCTATTTAGTGTAAGCTGGAGAGTTACCAGTAGCTCGCGAGCTACTCATTGGATAAACCTGCAAAACATGGATGAGTCGAAAGCAGCCCTAGTATATAACCATGCAACAGAGTGAACGGACCAAGGATCTGTCACCTGGTGAAATATTAGGGTGCCGATTGAGCTTCAGATATCAATGGTGATGAAGAGTAGGTTTATTTACAAGGCTCTGTGATATGTGGGCTGCAGCAGGAGCCGAGTAACAATGGCCATAGACAAATGGGTGAGAAAAAAATAAACTGACATTTGTGCCCATAAATAAAGAGTGGTGTGTAAAGTGCTAGTTGGCAGAGGGCAATGGTGATAGCAAGGGACACCTGGTTGAGAAGTGTCGTTGGTGAAGTTCCTGATAATGTGCCCATGAGGAGTGGACGGTGTGCAAACCGAGAAAACTGCTTACCGTACAAAAAAAAGGAGCACTTATGCCCTAGTGAGGGCAGGAACGGATTTGAAAGGTAAGCATGCGAACGCCTACCGGAAAAAGGAGCCTGTAAGAAATTGAACATATGAGAGGAAGGACGGTGATGGGGTTAGGGAATGTGAGATGCGAGTGGCATAACGTGGGACTGCTTACCCAAGTAATCAGGCAGTATGGGTGATACAACAAGGAACCTGCGGATTAAAAAGGTGGGACCATTAGCCAGCTAGCGCATATCCAGTTGACATATTATTCATGGAGAATAGTGGAAAATGTTACCACGTAGTGGGAAGCATCCGCTGTCAGTGCTGTGTATCGGACTGGGAGGATCTCCGATGTGAGGCTGTGCAGTGTACTAGTTATAGCAAAAGTGTATTGGTGTAATGCATACGTGGTGATGTAACCACCGTGGGCATGTGTGAGGTGAATGGAGCGCCCATATTGGAATAGTACAAAAGCATAGCATAAAGAAGAAAGAATGAGAATTTATGCTAATTGTGAATCTCAAATTTGACAACATTATTGGGATGAGCATTCGAATAGGCTAATAACCATTGATTACATTAGAAAAGGAATTGGAATTCTACAAGAAAATCGTTTATGACACAGCTCTGAAAACGAATGTATGGGTGAAACCCAGGAGAAAACGATGCGTCAATGTTAGACCTGGCACCATTGGCGTGGATCTCCCTTCCATTTTTTGCTGTTGCCTCCTGTGTTTTTGCTATGTTTTTGCTGGTCTAGATGCTTTGGGCACTTTGCCACTGCTGTTCAGTGCCAAAGTGCAAGTGCTCTCTATTGTAAATTGTTGTAATGGATTAGTAACTCCACGATTGGCTTATTTGATTTACTTGTCAGACCCTAGTACAGTGCACCATGAATGCCCAGGGCCTGTAAATCAAATGCTGCTGGTGGGCTTGCAGCACTGATTGTGCCACCCACAGATGCAGCTTGTAAAATATGGCTCAGGCCTGCCATTGCAGAGCCTGTGTGCAGTCTGAGACTGCCATCATGTTGACTTGAAAAGTCCACGCCCGTCGGAGGCTAGGCTGGGCCCACTCTCTCTCACCTGCGTCTAGACAAGGTACTGTTTATCCTTTACTTTTCCTGCCTGTTGTCATGTCGAAAGGAAGGGAATTAAAAGAGAAGACTCGAGGGATGGTCTTAGCCAAGCTGGACTCCTTCCTAGTCAGAGCAGCAAGCATTCTCTCGCACGAGATAGAGATGACTAAGAGACGTCTTTCTTTGGATCCTACCTCCCTAATATTGGGCTTGCCCTCAACCCCTGAGACTACTACTCCCCCAGCAATTTAGTTGCCAGTACCTGTACCCCTAACAGCTCTTCCATCAGACCAAAGCGGCTTTTCTCTCCCAAACCCGGCTACAGAGAGTGTTTCGGAAAAGGGTTTAGACAGCCCTTCACAGAATGTCTCCCTATCAGATTCTTCTTCACCACTTCCACCTGCCAAGCGAACCAGAGCAGAGGGGACTACTAATGGCGCCAAACTTAAAAAATCTAAAAACACTTGTACCCCTAAATCTAAAACTGTTTAAACAAGGGGACACCCTATGCACTCTAAAGTGACAGCACCACTAACGCCATCAACCACTATGTCGTCTCAGGTACGGCAGTTGGAACCCATCGGGCCAAAGCTTACATTAAGGCTAAATGAAATAATGGCTCCTATTCTCTCTAAATTGTCCCAAATAGAACTGCGACTGGTGGAATTAGAATCGCAGAATCGGACTTTACTAGCCCTACGATTCCGATGCACGATTCTCTACCGATAACTTCCACTATTACTGATTCAGTTCCATCAAGAGATTCACAGGGGCCATTCCTAGAGGCAATAATGAAGCAGCCATCACCATCACCTATACCATTTGGTGGCCCCACCAGTGTTGTAACACCGCCCTTAAATGCCACCTCCAAACCTAAGCTTACACGAGCCACACTTTGCCTTTCAGGGTCAACTGAAGGGGACTTAACCTCCCAGCAACTATTACCACAGAAGGGATCAACAGGAGTAATACATAAGGCAGGGTGCCACAAGAAACTCAGCGGAGCACAAAAGCACCTCCCACAATAACCCCTCCATCTTCCACCCACTGATGCTCCATTGGTCTTAATTCTGGCAAATGTTCCTAGCCTCCATGAAAACCAGACTGAATCTACCCGACAATTGATGGAAAAATGTCTTCACTGGTTACTGTGTAATGTGAATGTGACTGAGTGGGGGAGGAGGCAGCTGGCTCAAGAATTAATTATGGCCAGGAGAGTAGGTTGGGTGGCGGGACAAAGAAAAACATTTGGGGGTGATTGTGTGGTAATTAACTTTAACAATGCATATGTAAGTGCTTCCCTTTTAGCTAACCTTCATAGCCCTGCCTTAAGGAATACTCAGATTATACCCTTGTCCTTGGAGTTTTTTTATGCTGGCCAGGGTGTTTTCGAGGGGAGAGCTCTCACGGGCAGAAATCAGAACCCATTTATTGCCCTGAATGTGGATCCCATTATAAATCCTGGGATTAGATTACATAACAGATTCGCTGCTTTGTTGAACTTGGAGGCTTGTGACTGACTTACCCTGTCACCCCCTCAATTATTTACCAGGCCAATGACACTGACTGCAGCAGAGTGCAGCAATTTGATGCTCTCATCCATCTCATTTCCTCATTGAGGATGCTCCTGCAGCTGTAACTCTAGTGTAAAGTACACAGGGAGATGGGCAGACCCCACTATTTCCTATGAATAATATCGAGGGAACGAGGGCGAACATGGTATCATGGAATGTGGCAGGTGTAGCCTCCAAAATTGCTAATCCACATGGGCTAAAAGAGTGGCAATCTATGGAGATAGTATTATTTCAGGAAACATGGGCAAAAGATCCTCCCTACTTTACGGGGTTTCGCACCTTCCATTCTCCAGCTGTCCCCTCAGTCTCTGGAAGGGCGAAAGGGGGCTTACTTACTTTAGTTTCAAATACTATTCCACTTCAAGTTAGGCAAGTTGGACCCTTACACACTCACTTCCAGATTATGGACCTGGGCACCAGGAGACAGGCCATTTGCACTCTTGTCTACTTTTATAATAATGAGTTTGGGAGGAACTCAAGGGTTGCGGTAGATGATCTAGTGTTAGAGATCGAGAAATTGTATAAAGGGAAAAAAGGGGGAAATGTGAATATGAATCTTATATGGGTGGGGGATTTCAATATCCACCATTGTAAGCTTAATGGGACCAGGGTATGTGGCGTAGAAGAAACTCATGGTAAACCTCTCTCACATTTTTCACATGAGTGTGGTGAGATTCTGAACAGCTTGCTATTTCAGTGGAATTTATCAATACTAAATGTAATGAATGAGAGAGGGCAAGGGACCACATTCAGAAGGGGCACTCCAGAGTTCACTATTAATTTTGTGTTAGTGTCCGGACATCTACTTCGGAAAGTGGCCCTTATGAGCATTCGATTTTCACCCACAGTGATCATGCCATGCTATCAACTTATTTAAATATTTTACCCAAACCCAAAGATCATAAACAGTTTGTAGAAGAAGTGAACCTGTCTAGGAAAAATGGCTACCAACTGAAATGGCCAATGGCACAAAAATTAAATCTGGCTCCCGAAATGTTAGCGCTGGTAAAGGACGGTATAATAGAATGTTTGGAAGAATGGATATTTTTTTTTTTTTTTTAATATCCTCATTTGCCTCTTGAGAAAGACCAGATTCCATTTGCACACCTAACTGAGAGTAACTGTGCACCTCTATGCTTATGTGCTGGAAAAACCGGGAAAGGGAGGGGAGGAAAGGGTGATCCGCTCTGAAACTTTATGGCCCAGATCTTCCTGGAGCGTCACAACCCACCTCCACCTTCCCACTATCACTCCATTGCATTCCCCCAAGCGCGTGAGCACCGATTGGGAAGCATAAATGGAGAAAGACCAGGATAGCTGGACGAGGCTTAGTTGGCGTAATCATTGGATATTAAGATTCGTTTTGTTGCTCACACCACTCCAAAGCAGGAGACCAAAAATTATGATTCTTAAAAGCTCTCAAATCCAACCCAGCCACATATTTAATAGAGAGCACCCAGTCAGAGAACTCGGGAGGAGATGTAGATATCCATTGCTTACAGATCTCTCTGCGTGCCAGTAGCATGGTATAAAAAAACAGCTTGGATTTACTTTCTGTGACTTCTTCAGAGGAATCAACACGACCAAAGATAACCGACAGGACGCTTCCCTTGATATCAGTGTCCAGCATCTTGGACAATGCCCTACTCACGTCATTCCAGAATGACTGGATCTGAGGACAATCCAGGAACATATGTACATTGTCTTCTTTCAGACCCCCGCACTTAGGGCATGCCACATCACCTCCTCTTCCAAACCTTGACAGCCTCTGTGGTGTCCAATAGGCTCTATGGATGGAGAAAAGGTGATTTCTTCTTAAATGCGCAGATTTAACTATTTTAAAAAGCATAGACATTGATACTTGCCACTTATTTTCCAACGAGGGCCCTGGCAAGCATCTTCCCCATAACTCTGTTGGTAGAGTGAAAGTTCCATCCTCCAACTCAACCATCAGCCAATAGATCAAAGCCAGCTCTTTTTTGATGGTTGTCTCTTCCATAAGTGTATCTTCCAGATCATTCTGTTTTCCTATCACCGTAGTTGGATCTTGACACCAGCTTTGCATTTGGATATACTTGAATTTGGATACTTGTTGGTTCGACAGCTGATTGCAAATATCCCAGCTTATTAATTGTACTTCAGGCAAAATGTGATTCTATCTAGTTAGGCCTGCCTCTTTCAATGATCTGGCTAGGGTATCTTTTGCCCAACCCGGTGAGCCTGGTGAGTCCCAGATGGGAGCCATGGAACTGTAATTTGGTATCTTTAGAGCCTTTCTGACCCTGTACCAGGTCTCTGCCAGGCCTTTCATAATCTTTAGCCTGACTTTCTTAAAGTATTTGGGGTCAGCGTATTTGAACAAAAAACCCTGGCTGGCTCCAGACTCCTGTCTTGACATAGCATCTAACAATCTCCCAAGTTCCGATGTTGTAGGAGTGTTAAACAGCATTTTTCCATTTTTTAATAGGAATGTCCATGAATAAAATAGTAAATCTGGCAAAGCTAAGCCACCTTTATCTACCCTCCGTCTCAGTTTCTTCCAGGCTATTCTTGGGCCTCTGCTTGACCAAATAAAACTACTTATTTGGCCTTGCAGTTTTTTAAGTGCTTCTCTTTCAAATGGAAGGGGGATGGCATCAAACAGGAAAGATAATTTTGGGAGAACCATCATTTTTATTAAATTGACTCGGCCTAGCAAGGTAAGCTGAAGATGTATCCAGATTTTTAAAAGCCCATTAATCTCTTTCTTTGCCTTCTCGAGGTTCATTTTTGTTAGTTTAGAAATATCTTGTGGGATCAAGACTCCCAGATATCTCATTACCTCCTTTTGAACATCTTCCCCCACTTCTAGATTCCAGGACATCATTTCGGTCTTACTTCTATTTACATCATAACCCGATGCCTTCCCAAAATCCTTTGTTAATGCTTTAATACAACCTATAGTTTTATGCAGATTAGTTGTATAGATGAGAATATCATCTGCATAAAGGCCCAGTTTCTTATTCCAGCCTTGGAAGTGGAAAGGTATGATCTCAGAATCTTCCCTAATTCTTCTGGCCAGGGGCTCTATATACAGATTGAACAGGAGCGGCGATAGGGGACACCCCTGCCTCGTACCTCTGCTGATAAAAACTGGGTCTGTCAAGGAACCATTAATTAGCAATCTGGCTTTTGGCACACTATATATAGCTTCCAATATTCTACAGAAGTTTAGACCCAGATTTGCTGATCTTGCCGCTGCTTGTAGAAAGACCCAATTAACTCGGTCGAAAGTTTTAGTGGCATCTAAAGCAATTACCGCTAGTGGAAGCACATAGGTAGATGCAAGGTCTATTGAGCCTATCAATGAGTGAGTTAATTCCTTTAGGTACCTTCCACGGATAAAGCCTTTTTGGTCTGTATGGATCAGCTCTGTCATAGGACCATTCAATCTATCGGCCAATATCTTAGTGAAAAGCTTGTAGTCACAATTTAATAAAGAGATTGGCCGATATGAGTCACAGCTTGTTGGATTTTTTCTGGGCTTCAGGATCAAGGAGATATTAGCCTCATTCCATGAAGCTGGCATTTTGGCGCCGTTGATAAAAAGATCATTAAAGATTTCTAAAAGGAAGGGTATTAGTGTATTCGCCAAAACTTTATAAACCTCAGAGGGTAACCCATCTGGGCCCGGGGCTTTGGCCTTCTTTCCTTGTCTTAATGCAAGCTCAACTTCCCCTTCCTTTATCTCCTGATTCAAAAGCCTGGATTTATCGGCTGTAATCTTTGAACCTTGGGATAGCCATACTTGAACCTCTTCCTGAGTGGGTTTTAGATCTTCTTGGCACACCTTGCTATAGTATTTGTGAAAAACTTGTTCAATCTCCTCGTTGTTAGTAATGAGGGCACCTGTACAGTCACTTTTGATCTGGTCAATCCTATTCCTCACCTGTTCTTTTTTAGCTTTCCAAGCCAGCAGCTTGCTACAGCCTTCACTATATTCAAAGTGAGCTAATTTGGCGGCTTCCCATTTTTTTCTGACTCTATCCTGTAGAATTGTTGACATTTTAGATTTTTCTCTCAGCACCTCTTGGAAAAAAGTTCCCCGGGCTTCTTCCTCCATCTTAGGGTCAGAGAGGTCTTTCTCTAGGGACCGAACCTTTTCCTCGATTGTTGACACCTCTTTATGATAGTTACGCCTTTTCTCAGCCGCTAGTGTCCCTAACCTGCCTCGCAGAAAGGCTTTGTAGGCGTCCCAGATTACACCAGATGTGGCTGAACCCTTATTAAACAGGAAGAACTCTTCTGTTTCTCTAGTGAGTGTGGCAACAATATCATCATCCTGTAGAATCGTGTGATCTAAGATCCATCCTGATTGGGAAACTTTCTCGTATAATTCTAAATGTATAACCACTGCTGAATGATCTGACAAATGGGCACCCACATGTTCCACCTTTTGGATCCACTTAGTTAAATTACTATCGGTGAGGAAATAGTCTATCCTTGACTGATGTCTGTATATATGGTTATAAAATGTAAAACCTTTTTTTTTGTTTCCGGCCTTCAGCTTCCAGATGTCCCGAAGTCCCAGCTGAATCATAATTTGTTTGATGAACATTGACATGTTTGGGTTTACACAGGCTCTACTACGAGAGGTCCTATCTAGAGTATGATCCAAGACAGCATTAAAATCACCGGCCATAATAATTGGGTAAGAGGAATCCACCAATTCCGCTACAAAATCCCCCAAAGTGGAGACATCATCATTATTGGGGCTATAATATCCCACTAGCATGAAAGGGTGGCCTTAAACCTTTGCCTTGACCACTAACCATCTACCTACTTTATCTGAAATATGGGCGCCGAACACCACTTGCGACCCTCTTTTGGCAAGAATCGCCACCCCTTTTGTGACAGCCGACTGAGATGAGCAGGCTACTTCAGAGATCCAACTTTGGCTTCTAAAGAGATCCAAACCCTCCTTTTCTGATAGGTGGGTCTCTTGCAATATAATGATCTGGGCTGGGCAGTCTCTTAAGTATTGTAACATTTTATATCTCCTCCCTCGTACCCTAAGGGCATTTACATTCCATGACAGAACTCTTATTACGACCTTACTTTTCTCAGTCATCCCTTTTAGAAGTTTTTAAAGCCGCACAAAGGTAAAAATAAGTAATAGGTGTTAAGACTATTTCAGAGGTTCTAGAGGATTTCTTTTTTCTTTTTTCCCACTGCTCCCCACCCTGTGTCCCCTCCCGCCCTCCCACCCCATGGAAAACCCCCCCCTGCTTCTACATGGCTCAAGGCCATATGAGTGCCCCCCCTGAAGCGTCCACAGTAAAAAAAATGTAGTATCGTTCCTAATTAAGCACCTGAGTAAGTTTGTCTATAAAGTATAAAGGGGTCTCTATGAACACGTTGTATGTCTTTTGCTAATTCCTCTTCTGACTCTTCTAACTGGAGCTTATTCTTGATAAGTTTTACAACGTATGATTTAATATCGTCGCCTTCTCTGCCTTCAGGCACCTTCAGGATTTTGAGATTGTTTCGTCTCTGGAAATTTTCTAACCTCTCAACTCTGTCCATACTCTCTTTTTCTACGATCTTTAGTTTGACTATTTCGGCACAATTCGCCTGGACCGTCTCCCTAAGTTCCTTGATCTCTCCCTCCAATGATGATGTTCTACTACTGAGATCATCTATCTTCCTCTCCATAACCTCGCAGGCCTTTTTTATCTCAAACTGGTTAGACTCTGATATTTCAAATCTATTCTTGATTTCGGCCGCTAAACCTGCTAGAAGTGCTCCCACTGATAGGTCTTCTTTATCTAACAATTTGGGGGTTTGATCAAGTTTTGTCCCTAAATTTTCTGAGTTGTTACTGGAGTTAGTTTCTGACATGCCTACTCCATTTTCCATCCGGTCTAGAGAGTCTGGGAAGGCTTCAGGGGGTGTAATCTGCCTCTCAGTATCCCTCACCAGAGCATTGTTTTCACCCAGAATTAATACTTTAGGCAGAACTATAAAATCGGTTTTAAGAGAGGGGGTGATTTTCACTTTAGGGTCCAGCAAGCTATTTTTTAGGGATCTTGGTAGAGATTTTTTTATGTCTTAATTTTATAGCAGAGGGTATTGGACTTTTTACTATAGTGCATAAAATCTCAGGGACCTCTACTCTTATTTCTTTCTCTCTTTTCCCAGCCTTCTCTCCAACCCTCCTCTGCTCGCTCTCCTCTATTTTCTTTTCGCTCCTATCACCTTCTTCCCCCTTAATACCCTTCTGCCTCCCCTTCTGCCCAGTAGAGAACTCTCTGCCGTTCAAAGATTCACCCTCTGCCCTGTCTCCAATAGATTCTGTCAAACTACGGAGAGCATATGTAGATACTCCCTCCGCCTTGCCCCCAATGAGAGCTTTTCTCCTACCTTTCCTTACTTCTGTATTGAACTGACCCTTTTGCAGGGGCGCTGTGACCTCCTCCTCTTGGATACCTCGGCTCTCAAGAGACTCCGCACGGCTGTCCCTCGTTGGTGCCTCCTCTCCTCGTTGGAAAGCACCACTAAACTCCTTCCGGAGGAAGCCTCCTCTGCCTCCCCCTCCCCGGAAGGAGATCCTCGCCGCCGCTCCTCTCCCCCTTCGGAGCTCCAGGGCCGCTCTACACCAGGCCTGCTCCGGCGCCGTGTTGATCCGTGGAGTTGAGCGCCCGCGAGTCCGTCAAGCCTGGACGCACCCGAGCCGCATCCACCAACCTCCGATAGCCGCCTTCCGCACAGGGCGCCTTCCGCAGTGTGCCAACACCAGCCTCCCATGTTATACCAAGGGCAGCCGGAGGGTGACGAGCCTACAGACAGGGTACGTGGTGGAGCTTACGCGGTATGTTTTTTTACCTATACGGGCATTCTTTCACTTCCTTCTTAAACCAGGGACAAACTCAGAATATTTGCAGCTCCTTCATTACGGGTCTTTTTTTTTTGGTTACCGAGGACGCTTTTCCGGGAGCTCACCCACGACCGGTTACTCACTGACCACCATGTTTTCCCAACCTACCTGGAAGAATGGATATTGCTTGCTGATCTGGTTTTTGGATTTACCACTCTTTTAGCGAAAACAAAAAATAGCACATACTCGGGTGAAGTCAACAAATGCTACTGCTAATAAGGGGTGGTTTGACTTAGCCTGCTCCAAAGCAAAAATAGCCCTCAAAAATATCCCTAAAAACTCTTCCCAGAGATTATTCTAAAATCCGCTCATTACGTAATGAGTATAAATTAGCTAGGAAGGCGAGAGAGAATGATCTTAAGGCTCAGGCATGGGAAGACCTCGAGCAAGCAGCTATCAATGGTAGCAGCAGAGATTATTGGGAAATTGTGAATGCCCCTCATTTTAAAGACATCACTGATCCCGTATTAGATGTGCATCTAGATGAAGAGGCATGGGTGAGGCATTTTGAAGGAATATTTGGGCTATCAACTCCCTCATCTACTCCAGTACGTTGCCCATCACCTTTACCTCAGGGAGGGCTAATCTTCTCTGTATCCGAGGTCCGAAAGGCGTTAGAATCATGTACTCCAGGTAAGGCCCCAGGCCCAGATGGAGTACCATTTGATCTTTTTCAATTGGACTATGATATGTGAGTCCCTTTACTTGTAAATATTTTTAACAGCATTCAGATAGCAGGTCCACCACCATCATGGAGTCTGAGCATAATTGTCCCGATTTATAAAAAAGGGGATAGGGGCTCTACAAAGAACTATCGCCCTATATCTTTCCTCGATACCACCGCCAAACTATTGGGCTGGGTTCTCCTGGCCAGACTGGAGGATTGGACAGAGTCACATAACATAATTATGAAGGCACAATATGGGTTTCGCAGAGGAATGGGGACGGTTGACCAGTGCCTAAACCTCTCCCTAACCATAGGGAAGTACACACAGGCTAAAAGCGGGAAACTATACATGGCCTTCATGGACTTAACATCATCCTTTGATTGTGTGTCACACTCTAGGCTATGGTCCATGATGGAGGGTATGGGTATTGACCCGCTGATTATTGGATTCATCCGCCAGCTGTATGCAAACGGCACAGTTTGTGTAAGGTATGGCAGGAAGGGGGAATACACTCGTCATTTTAAAATTGAAAAGGGAGTAAGACAGGGGTTATTGCTCGCCCCGTTTCTTTTTTCAATTTATACGAACGGAGTGGAGTCTCCCTGTCTGCTCTGTTACTGGATGTGCCCATAGTCGATCAAACCCCCCTCCCGATTTTGGCGTACGCCGATGACGCTGTACTGATGGCTAGATCGGGGTTGGCCTTACAAAAAGTAATTAAAGCTTATTCCATCTTTATCGCCTACCTTGATCTAAAAGTTAATTCAATCCAAATAATTTATAATTGTGGCCGGAGCGAATAGAGGTGAGAAACATCCCCACTTTCAACTGGCAGGTAAAAAAATCGAGGTAGTTAACTCCTCATATCTTGGAGTGCTCTTTGATAAGGATCAGTTGTGGTCTAAATTAGTGAAAACAAGAGGCCTGGGTATGCAAAGGAACCTTAATGCTGTTAAAAGATTTGCAAAAAAGTTGGGAGGAAGCCGACTGGATGTAATCAAAAATATTTACTTAGCTAAAACAAAGTCGGTTGTAACATATAGGGCAGGTGTTTGGGGATGGTTAATGCTGCTTTATTACAGCAAATGGAAGACTCCTTTTTTAAAAATCGTGTGTCTTTACCCCAATAAGCCCCAAATCATATTTTACATTTAGAATTGGGGTTTTCCTATGTGAGTGACACCATAAGGTTGGCCCCAGTTCTTCTGTGGCTTTCAATATGGCGAAGAACTACGGTGGACTCAAACTATCATTAGGGATTGTTGTAACCTGGATCACTACAAAAGGATCGGGTGGCTAAATTACGTAGAGACTGAATTGAAAGCTCTAGGCTGGGAAAACGTTTTCAGGATGCTGACTGTTGTAAAGAGGTCACGAAGAAATGGATAACGAATTTACATACTCAAAGATTAAAATTATGCACGGAGGGAAAAAAAACGTATCCATCACTCCTCCATTGCATACGATCTGGTTCCATCAATACCAGGAGAAGGTTTTCATTATTTATCTTGTATAAATAATGCGCAGCACAGATTTATTTTATTGCGTTTCAATCTGAATATGATTCAGTTACTCCTGGTATACCAACAAAACAAATACAGATGAGCAGATATGGCTCCTTGCCCATGTAATAACCATGCTGTGCAGTCAGACTTACATATTATACTATTCTGTCAAAATTATTCAGATGAAAGGAAAACATTTATACTTCCAATCCTGAGGCATCATAATTTTAGGCAATGCCTGGTTGCAATGTACTTTCTAAAGGCCTTACTGGACCCATATGTATGTTTCTGTGTCGCTTTACTTTTAAGGGCCTGTTTTAGGAAGAGGAAAAAGGCGGGCTTACATCCTAATAGTATTGTGCAATTTTAATCATTAATCGTTTTTTCTAATGATTTTAATGGTCTTATTTGGATCACAACAAATTTGTTTAATACTTATTTTAACCTTGTATATATGTATATTTATTTATCGGTCGGGAAATTTTATATGTATTCATGTGCTTTTATGGTCTGTTTTTCAAAAGATCGAATAAAGCTGGGTGATGATGATGGGATAAGCATTCGAATAGGCTAATAACCATTGATTACATGAGAAAAAGAATTGGAATTCTACAAGGAAATCGTTTATGGCACAACTCAGAAAACTAATGTATGGGTGAAACCCAGGAGAAAATGATGCGTCAATGTTAGACCCGGCACCAATGGCATGGGTCTCCCTTCCATTTTTTGCTGTTGCCTACTGTGTTTTTGCTGTTTTTGCTGGTCTAGATGCTTTGGGCACTTTGCCACTGCTGTTCAGTGCCAAAGTGCAAGTGATCCCTATTACAAATCGTTGTAATGGATTAGTGACTCCATGATTGGCTTATTTGATTTACTTGTCAGAGCCTAGTACAGTGCACCATGAGTGCCCACGGCCTGAAAATCAAATGCTGCTGGTGGTCTTGCAGCACTGCTTTTACCACCCACAGAAGCAGCTTGTAAAATATGGCTCAGGCCTGCCATTGCAGAGCCTGTATGCAGTATGGGACTGCCATCATGTTGACTTGGTAAGTGCACCCACTTGCCAGTCCCTAAACCTTCCCTTTTCTACATATTAGTCACCACTAAGGTAGGCCCAAGGTACCCCTATGGGCAGTGTGCATTGTATGTGAATGGTAGGACATGCCCTGATGTGTGTTGCATGCCCTGATAGTAAATTACAGCCAATTTCGTTTTTCACTATTGCAAGGCTATCTGTTCCAATAGGCCAGAATGGGCAGTTTGTTTATAACAAATTATAAACATAACTGACCCTAGGAACAAGATGGGGAAGTAAAGTTTAGTATGCCTGAACTCAGAATGTTAAAATACATCTTTTAGTGTAGGTGATATTTACATTCTGTGTTTGAAAATACCACTTTTAGAAAGTAGGTATTTTCTTGCCTAACCATCCAGTATGCTGTTGCTAGGTTTCTGTATTCCACAACTGGTTTGTGAGTGGCAGGGGGCTGGAGAAGGCTTCGGCTCCAGCAGGCTGATGGGTCAGGGCTGGACTGAATAGGACCTGGGTTGAATAGAGAGTAGGGGGAGGAGATTTCCTTTCACTTGCCTGAGCCTACATAGAATAGAGAGTAGCGGGAGGAGATTTATTTTCAGCTACCTGGGCCAGGCCTGCTTTCAACAATGCTGTCTCCACCTCCTGCCAAGAAGCTGCACCAGGGAGGACAGAACTGTTTTTGACTAGGTACAACTTAAACAAAGGGATCCACCCGCATGTATAATATATCAAGAGACTCCCGTTCATACCATGTGTGTCCCACGGTCGTGGAGAATACACATCAGTTGTTAAAATACCCCTCACACACCAAAAGGGCCCTTGGTGTCATGCTTCATCATAGGGGTCTTCCCGCCCCTCTACGGGACGGGGCGTGCTACGACCAGCGTATACGTGGGAGCACTGTTCTTGGTAGGACTACTATGTGTAGTGCAGGGGTGTGCAAGGAAGGGTCAGGAGTGAGTGGAGAGTGATTTTAAAAAATACCTGGCTCACTGGACTAGGAAAAAAATTTTATTCCGCCATCTAAGCTGGTATTAGTAAAAATGTGGGGGATGGAGGGTGTATGCCTCAATGAGCTTAACCTCCTGGTGTCGACATGTTTCGAAGCTTACCCCAAGCTTCTTCGTCAGGACCTAAGAAGATCCCTTCCAACGATGCACTGTGATGTGGTGAAAAATAGTGGGTGAAAAAATAATAAACATAGGAGGTAAATAGCCTCCAAAAGTTGGTACCGCCCCACTGGGTCTTACATACTCCTCGTAACCTAAATGGAGAAAATGGTATGAAATGAGAGATACACAAGACATTACTGTTATAAGGATAGACGTTCATTCCGTCGTGTTTAAAACAGTGATCTGAAAAGGAAGTGAGCGATGATCGTCTTCTAACGCTATCACGTGATCTGTGATAAATATAGTGTGACATACTACATTAAAAACACACACTAACAAAACAACAGAAAACACACACTCTACTCAGAAAGGAAACGAGGTTCCTGTAGGGCGAAAATGTCATTTGTGGTTGTTTGCATGCCCAACAAAGCAGAGAGAAAAAAACAACACATACTTGCTGCAAAGAGGATAATTTCCTCATGAGCTCTTTTACCGGGTGGTTGAAGTGCCAAATAGGCTACCTAAACAGCGGGAGAGGTAATCCAATCGTCATTTTTGAAGGTAGACCTTCCACCTGCCGGCTGTGCCGTACTTACGCCTCCTAGGATCAGTGTCCCGCTCAAAAAAACCACCGCGGTCGGCTCCGTCGATAAATTCAGATCGGAGATATTGTACTTTAAATACCCCCACCAATCAGGGAATAAGTGCCAAAACGCCCCGTTTGACGGACCAATAGAAGGCACCTGCTCACAAAGTGAGCTGAAGCACGCAGGCGCTGCTACACGGGACCCGGAGCCGGAAGTTAGAGGCGGCCGGGTCATCGTGATGAGACTGTAAGGACCCCCAGAGGGAAAGTGGTGTCTAAGTCGGATGCCTGATGGAGCGCTATCGAAACCCATAATTGAAGGGTGAAAGATGTTAAAAAAATGCGTGTAATAGGCAGTCCACATGACCTAAAATTGAGGTTATGAAAACAACAAATATATCAACTGGGAAGGTATCACTAGGTGTCCATATACTTTGCCTGCATAACGTATGGGGTTAAAGATGTTAATATTGAAAGACTAATATAAAAATAAATATAAAAAAAGGTAGGAAAAAATGCCCCAACCATGCCTAGTAGAAACACTCAGCTGGTATATGGCTAAACCAAGAGGTGTGTATATGCATCGGATAGGTACACTAGAGGGCTAATCCAGGGGGGCCTTTGCTGTGGTCAAGGGGTATTCGACAAGTACATGAAAAAACGATAGAAAAATAACACAATGGTCCTAGAGTGGTACTACACTGGTTCTGGGCCGATACGAGGGGCAAAAAAAGGAAAAGAAGACAAACTTGAAAGGATTAATCTCGTCAGGTGGAGAACCGGTAATTGGACAGTACTCAGTTAGGTATGATGATGGTTATACTCGGAACTGATTCCATGGTATATCTTCATTTAATCCATGGATGTGTGTTTTGAGACGGAACACCCATCGTTGTTCCTTCTCTAGGAGGCTGTGTTCGTTACTCAATTGTTCTATCACTGTCCACTGTAAATCATCTATACAATGGCTTTTGGAAATATAGTGATTGGACATCTTGGTAGTGCTCCTACCGCATCTGACATTACTGCGATGTTCGCCAATACGTACCTTAATTGGTCTGGATGTCATCCCCACATACTCAAGGCCACACGGACAAGTGATTAGATATACAACATTTTTGCTATTACAATTCGTGAAGCTTCTCTGGTCCCACTCATCGCCATTCCGGAACGTGATGTGTGTACTTTTTCTCGTCAGGTGACAAGTGCTGCAGTTCCCACAAGGATGATGCCCTTGTACTGGGGGTAGTAGGCCGACAGGTCTTGGTTGAGATATGTTCTTTGGTCTTGTGTGAACAAGCATGTCTCTTAAGTTGCGTCCCCGCTTGTGAGCAAACATAGGTTTCGTTATGTTCAATCCGCAGGAATTGAGTAGACGCCAGTGTTTATTCACTATCTTAGTGATCTGGTTAGAATGTGTATTGTAAGTTGTTACACATATCGGTCTCTCATCGATCTGGTTTTCCACTTTGTCTTCCAAAAGAGCCTCTCTGTTATTATTCCTTGCTCTTTTTAAGGCTTTGTCAACGATTTTCTCAGGGTAATTGCGTTTTATCAGTTTGGTACGCAGTTCAGATGCTTGTTGTTTGAAGTCACTAATTTCAGTACAGTTTCTCCGCAGACGCAGGAACTGGCCGTACGGTAAGTTTTCCCTCAGGTGACGGGGGTGAAAACTGTCAAACAAAAGTAAACAGTTCTTAGCTGTTGCCTTAAAGTGTGTTGTGGTTTTGAGTTTCCCCTGTTCAGGGTAGATATTCAGGTCCAAGAACACCAGGTTTTCCGCCGACACACTATGTGTAAATTTCAGAAATGCATTCTGTTGATTCAGCCATAGCATGAATGCCTCTGTTGATTCGACGTCACCCTCCCACACGACCAAGACATCGTCAATATACCTTTTCCATACTTTGATGTGAGCAAGGTATGGGTTCATCGTGTGTAGGATCCTGTTAGTTTCCAGATGGTGTACATACAGCCCTGCTAGACTTGGAGCAAAGGTACTCCCCATGCTGGTACCGTGACGTTGTTCATATATGTCTTCAGCATACATAAAGAAATTGCGGGTGAGAGCCAGTGAAACACATTCCATCACCAGACAGCAAGTATGTGTTGTTTTTTTCTCTCTGCTTTGTTGGGCATGCAAACAACCACAAATGACATTTTCGCCCTACAGGAACCTCGTTTCCTTTCTGAGTAGAGTGTGTGTTTTCTGTTGTTTTGTTAGTGTGTGTTTTTAATGTAGTATGTCACACTATATTTATCACAGATCACGTGATAGCGTTAGAAGACGATCATCGCTCACTTCCTTTTCAGATCACTGTTTTAAACACGACGGAATGAACGTCTATCCTTATAACAGTAATGTCTTGTGTATCTCTCATTTCATACCATTTTCTCCATTTAGGTTACGAGGAGTATGTAAGACCCAGTGGGGCGGTACCAACTTTTGGAGGCTATTTACCTCCTATGTTTATTATTTTTTCACCCACTATTTTTCACCACATCACAGTGCATCGTTGGAAGGGATCTTCTTAGGTCCTGACGAAGAAGCTTGGGGTAAGCTTCGAAACATGTCGACACCAGGAGGTTAAGCTCATTGAGGCATACACCCTCCATCCCCCACATTTTTACTAATACCAGCTTAGATGGCAGAATAAAATTTTTTTCCTAGTCCAGTGAGCCAGGTATTTTTTAAAATCACTCTCCACTCACTCCTGACCCTTCCTTGCACACCCCTGCACTACACATAGTAGTCCTACCAAGAACAGTGCTCCCACGTATACGCTGGTCGTAGCACGCCCCGTCCCGTAGAGGGGCGGGAAGACCCCTATGATGAAGCATGACACCAAGGGCCCTTTTGGTGTGTGAGGGGTATTTTAACAACTGATGTGTATTCTCCACGACCGTGGGACACACATGGTATGAACGGGAGTCTCTTGATATATTATACATGCGGGTGGATCCCTTTGTTTAAGTACGCTTTGTTGGGAGGAAGTATCCACCTCCACCACTCGTTGAGTGGAACCTCTCTACTCCCCCCCTTGTTTTTCTTTCTTTGACTAGGTACATACACTCTCTGCCTTCAGAAAACAAAGGATTTAGTAGTATACCAGACCCCAGAACTTTAGATCACTTCTGGGAATTAAGACAAACCTTTGCCAAGGAGAGAAACCAAGAAAGCTGAAGGAGGAGACTGCCCCTGCGCTGGTTACTGTTTGGGGTTGGCCTGCAGTGGTTACTTATTGCAAAGGAAAGGAGAAAAGGAACTTTGTGTGTACTTTATCATCTTGAGGAAGATCTCCAAGGGCTTGAAGCTGAGCTTGCCTTCTGTTCTGAAGTCACAGGGACACAAAGACGTCACCACCAGCTCCCCCTGAATTTATTTGCTGGGAATTCTACCTGCAGAGAGGTGCCTGCTGTTGTTTTAGGACCTCTAGAGACTGTGTGTCACTGGGAGCTGGAAGCACGACTCAACAAGGAAGAAGCGTGTCACCGCCGCAGCAGTTGCCATCGCATCGCCGAAGAAGCGTGCTGCAGCTGTTTGCCATCGCATCGCCAAAGTAGTGTGATGCATCACTGGAGAGCGTGCTGCCGTCGCAGAGGTTGCCGTCGCATCACCGGAGAAGCGTGTCGCAGGACCTGTCGCAGCTCAAGAAACCACATATTTCACCGCACGGCCGTCGGGCGTGCACGCATCATATCCAAGTTGTCGCATCGCATCAAAGACGCCATTTTGTCGCATCGCACCAGATTGTCGCAGCGCATCAAGGCACCATCTTGTCGCATAGTAACCGGAATGCAGTAAGAAACCAATGCATCCCC
This sequence comes from Triturus cristatus, assembly GCF_964204655.1. Taxonomy (NCBI): domain Eukaryota; kingdom Metazoa; phylum Chordata; class Amphibia; order Caudata; family Salamandridae; genus Triturus; species Triturus cristatus. The sequence goes on from NC_140593.1 coordinate 943,386,077, forward strand.
TTCTCTTCGGTAAGGAACCAACGCATCACCTCCCCTGCACTACAGTAAGGAACCGACGCATCATCTCCACCGAAGCAAGGAACTGACGCATTACCTTCCCTGCGACCCTTTTGTTTATATTGCATTATGCATCCCAGGTACTTTGAGGTTAAAGTGTTGCATTTACCATCTACATTAAACAAAGCTATTTCTACCATCTGAAAGTAATATTTTTGAATACTGTATTGTGGTTTTTTTGTTGTATGGTCTTGTGTTAAATCTAGATAAAGATGAATTATTTTAATAAACGTGTGGGGTGTCCATCTGTAGTGTTTTCACTGTATTAATGTATGTGTTCACAAATGCTTTACACACTGCCTTGAGATAAGCCTGCCTGCTCGTGCCAAGCTACCAAGGGGGTGAGCAGGGGTTATTTTAGGAGTGTAGCCCCCTTACCTTGACTAGAAGCAAGGGCCCCTACTTGGTCAAAGGTACCTACCTCTGCCAACTAGAGACCCTCATTTCTAACAATCCAAAAATAGTAGCAAATTAAAACACATAAATTATCGAGGTCAGGGGCAAAAAAATGATAAATGCATTTTTCCAATCAGTTATACAAGGTACAACTTAGAATTGCATCCCTTATAATATCTCATTACAAGAGAATCAAGCCCTTACAGGACTGAAAATCAACCACTTCCTGGTGATCAAAACAGCTGACAAAGGGGGTGGCATTGTGATTCAAGACACTGAACCATACAAAAGAGAGATCTTGAGACAATTGTCGGATACTGATCATTACCAGAAACTATATATTGACCCAACAAGTGAACTCCAAAAACGTATTTTAGACATTACAAAAGAGGCCAAAAACATTGGATATCTGAGCCAAACTGAGTTTCTTTTTCTCAATATACCAAATCACCAAGAACTCCTTTTGTTTGCACTCTTCCCAAAGTCCATAAAAATAGTGAGACCCCACCTGGACGTCCATTGTCTCTGGATGTGGTTCCATCCTGGAACCCCTTGGTCAATATGTAGACTTTTTCATAAAAGAGTTTGTACCCAAAACTCAATGCTACATTAGACACAATATGGATTATGATAAATCAAATTGAGCATAACCAATTCAATCCTAAAACAGAGATCCTCTGTACTTTAGATGTGGAATCAATCTACACAATCATTCCACAAGTAGATGGTCTCTCTGTCATTGAGAATATACGGGACTCTAGACCACGTTCTCATGCTGTACGAACACCGTTCATATTACATCTCCTTACTATATGCCTTACACTGAATTTTTTCTTATTTGATGATCAATTTTACCAACAGGTCAAAGGGACATCCATGGGGGCTGTCTTCGCTCCTAATTTCGCCATACTCTACATGAATGCCCCAGAAACCAGAAAAATTCTTACTCCAACCAATCCATTCCAAGGCAATATTGCTATGTGGAAACGCTATATTGATGATATTTTTCTGATTTAAGACGGTAGCATCGACACCTTGACACTCTTTCTTGACTAGCTGAATAACAACTGCAATGGTTTGAAATTCACTCTTTCACATAATAGAACAAAGATTGCATTCCTTGACCTGAAAGCAAAACAGATCAAGGGTGAACTCTTCACAAGCCTCTACAGAAAACTCACTGAGCTAATACAATATTACGCTATGACAGCCACCACCCATGAGCCCTCTGTGACTCCCTTCCCTTTTCACAATTTATCCGCATTAGGAGGAATTGCTTATTCAAGGAAGATTACTTTCGTGAAGCAAACACTCTGTGTGACAAACATACTGCCAGCGGGTACCCGCGTAAACTGGTACGCAAATCTCACAAAAGAGCGTGGCATTGCCCACGTGAGTCACTATTGACACCTAAGTCAAAAGAGAATACGCAAAACCGATTGGTAGGTGTGACTACTTTCTCACCAGTGTCCAATAAGGTCAGAAAGTGCATTCTCAGGAATTGGCCAATCCTGAAAGCTCACAGTCTTAACCTAGACCGTGCCCTGTTTGCTTTCTGCAGAAGTAAAAACATCAAAGAACACTTAACCAGAGCCGCACTGCCACCAAAGAAAACAACTAACCCTGGGCAGAGTTCGTGGAAGTGTAAAAAAAACTCTGCCGTACTACACGGAGCTCCGCAAGCGGCAGAGTATGATCGAAAAATGCAGATCATGGTGATTGCACAGTGCTGCACTGTACAATCTTTATGAACGGCACCCTGCACAGCGTAAGTGGTCCCTGCTTTCCTTTTCTGCCGCTCGAGTTGAGAAATATTGCCGGGAGGTTGGTTTTCCTCGCTCGCAGTCGCCAACTTGACGTTGACGAACGCATGCAAGGTAAAAAAACTGCGCTCCGCCATGCGGAGTGGAGTTTTTGTGGAGCAGAGTTCACTGCACAGGGTTAAAAACGACACTGATGCTTACTGACGATTGGGGCTTCAAACCATTGGTAAGACATTCTAAGTGTGGAAACTGTGTAGTTTGTCAATTCATGATTGAATGTAAAGAATTTGTTTTTGGCACCACTAAAATTCAGCTGAACCAGTTCTCAAATTGTAACACCTCAAATGTGATATATGCTGTTCTATGCCCCTGTATATGATTTATATTGGACAAACCACCCAAAGAGTAAGAATTCGCACTTGCCAACATCAAAGCCGTCTTTGCTACAAGACACTGAATTCCCAGTTGGTGGACCACTTGTCTCCTAAAGGACATACAGAGAACAATATCCGGTGGCTGGTCATCAGTGTGATAAAACCTCCACCAAGCAGCGCAGACATCAACCAGATCTTGAATAAAGAAGAGCTGAAGTGGATCCTGAAAACTGGCAGTCTGTACACAGGCCTAAACTGTATGGAGGAAAGGACCTTTCTACTCTGAATAAGCTTCCACAAAACCATGTGTGTATGTACTTAATAGTTTTAAGTTGTTGTTTATGATATCTCCTGCCTCCTTCTCTTGCAGACTCATATGCACTGATATCAGCACCCCTAAAAACTGTGGTATGTCCTCTCCTACCAATTGATACATGCCATACGAAATATCTGTTATGTGTGATATGTAATTATCACAAGAAATGGGGGATGAGGGACAAGGATCTGGATCTATGTCCAGTGACTCGTGATCCTGAAAAGAAGTGTAGTTGCTGAGGGAAGTCACAGTTCCTAAGGAGCAGTAAGGGAGAGAGAGATGAGTGTTGTTCTTTTAAAGCAATGGCAGGGAGCAGTGAGTTCTTATCTTGATGCCCTCACACACCCCTAAGGATGTCATGCTTCATCATGGGGTGGTGCTCCATGTTGGGCCGGTGCTGCAAAGCCCTACGGGTCCCCCGAAGGGTCACTTTGTCAGAGATCTTTTGATATAGCTGTATGGGTGTGTGCGGGTCTGATTTTAAAGTGGTGTACAGTGCAGTGTTAAAAGATGTCTATAGGGGAGTAAGGGTAGGCTTAATAAGAAGAAAATCCCACTGTCATCATTAAAAAAACAGAAAGTTGTGTGCTGCTCGAGAGTGATATTGGCCCTCAGTAGCTAGACAAGTGTGAAGTCTGTTTAGAACAAGAGTAGGGTCGACATGTTCCACGCAGTGTTGTGGTCTCAGGAGGAGATCCTATGCGCTTCTTCAGGACCAGAAAGGGAGTAAAGTGAGTGCTAGTGCAGTGAAGTGGTCTAGTAAAATGTAGTAGTGCCACTCATTGGAATTGTAGAATTATTCTATCTAGAATGACAAACAGTTAAGGAGAAAAACATACACAATCAGTGTAATGAAACCCAATCATGGGGCATTATCTCTGTGTGGAGTTGAGGTCCCCAATCGGTCAATTGTGAGCTCGTAGTGCAGCCAACTAATCATCACAGCTAATTATTCTGTTTCCAGGTGACAGGTGGTGGCTTGTATTACAAAATTGTGAGAGGAGGACAAACAAATACATAGACAAATTGCAATTAATGATTTGAAAAAGTGCTGATGTCATAGAACACATATAGTGCGAAAGATGCTGTATTTTACTCTCAGGACGTTGCATAATAGGACAGCGTGTTATAGTGCCCAAATTGCCGCCTGGGGCTCTTGAAAGTATCGAGGGAGACATTACGCATATGGTTAACCATTGATGGCAAAACCTCAGAACACACTGTGCTGACTTAGGTTGGTTGGGTAGTTGCCGCTTACCTATTCAATGTGAGCACAATGTCCCATAAGGTTCGGCTGAGGGTATGCCATCGTAATCTGTCAGCATTAATCAAGGCATACAGACCAAGGAAATGCCGGAGCATACGGGTACAGAAATTAAGCGGTACTTACAGTTACGTCGGTGTGAGCAGGCGCTTGAACCTACCCGACCTCTCGCCACCTTGGAAGGTGTTCAGTGTGGCTCCTTCGTAATTTGTGCTTAGCGCCCGGTGAGGCATGGTGGCCTTGTCTGAGCACGCACAGATTGTGACGCTGTAGTCACGTGTTTGTGGGTGTGATGGCGCCACTTGCTAGCACCATCTTGGAATGGTGTATATTTCAAAATGAGGCTATGGAAAAAGATGGTTTGTTATCAAAAGAACTACTGTATAGCATTCAGAGCCTTTTGTTGGGTTACAACGTTGTTTATGTGGTTGAAACTGGAATACAACATGCAGGACCAGTAATGATTGTATGGATGAGGCCATAAGGGCATGTAGGGACCTATGAGTTCACTGCCAAACTCCTTCGGTGTATGAGCTTAGCATCAGATGAGGTGTGTTGGGCATGCCTGAGCGTGCAGTGATCGTGTCGCTGTTGTCACGTTTGTGTGGGTGAGATGGCACAACTTGGTAGCGCCATCTTGGAAAGGTGTATATTTCAAAATTTAGCTAAAGGAAAAGTCTGATCGTTATCAATGAGAACTACCATATAGTATTCAGAACCTTTGCTAGGTAACCAGTCGTGTATGTGGTTGAAACAGGATTAGGAACAGTAATGATTGTATGAATGAGGCCATAAGGGCACGTAGAGTTCTATGAGTTCACTGCCAAACATAGGGGGCAGATGTGATAAGGTCATTGTTAGAAAGTATGATTATGAAACATAGTCAGTGAGGCCATAAGGGCATGTAAGGACTTATTAGTTCATTGTCAGAAGAAAGGGTGGGGGGGTTCCGGTTATTGTTAGAAAGCATGATTGTTAATCATAGTCAGTTGGATAGTTAAGGATGGTCACAGCATGTATTGGGAAAAGATGTTGCTCGGAAGGATAGAGTTCAGCTCTGTAGTTCTGTCCAGGGGATCTCATTGTTCAATCCATTGATGTTTGAACGTAATCTGAACACCCATCGTTGTTCTTTGCGGAACAGAGTGGTGGTGTTCCAGACGGTATTGGCCTCAAGGACAGTCCATGTGAGTTGGTTAATTGTGTTGCTATGTTCAATAAAGTGGTCACTCATTTCAGTCGTGCTGCGGCAGCAACAAATATTGCTTTTGTGTTCATTTATTCAAATTTTTACTTTTCTGGGGGTCATTCCCACGTAGTACAAGTGGCATCGGCATCTTATTCAGTAAACGCAATTTTTTGTGTTGCAGTTAGTATGTTGTTGTTGGATCCAGGTCAAATCACCTATCTTGAGGTACTTTGTGTGGCTGGTGGATGGCCAGGCGTTGCAGTTTACACATGGGTAATGACCTTTGACAGAGGGGAGGTCCCATAGGGTGGTCTGGTTGGGTACTTTTATTGTCGGATGTCGGGTGTGAACCAACATGTCTTTGAGATTTTGAGTTCCTTTGAAGGCAAATCTGGGACGTTCTAATTGCAAGTCCCCTGTATTGACAATTTTCCAATGCTTGAGAATAATGTTCTGTACACGATTGGAAGTGGGAGTGAATGTTGTTACACTGGTCATGGTATCTTCTGGTGTTTTCGTGGTGGTTTCCAGGAGTGCTTCGCGGTGGTTATTACAGGCTCTCTTCCTTGCGTTTCTAATGACCTTTTTTGGATAGCTTTTCTTCTGGAAATTGTTGCTGAGAGTATCTGCTTTTACCTCATAGTCACTAGTGTTACTACAGTTCCTTCCCAGTCTCAAGAATTGTCCGTATAGTAAATTCTCACGGAGTGCCTTGGGATGATGACTGTTGAAGGGAAAAAGGCTGTTGCAGTCAGTTGGTTTTTTATGTTTTTGTTTTGAGATTACCTTGATCCAGGGAGATGAGGAGGTCTGAAAAAGTGACCCTTGGGGGGGACCTGTAGGTCATTGCAGCACCGGCCCGACGAGCAGCACCGCCCCATGATGAAGCATGACATCCTTCGGGGTGTGTGAGGGCATCAAGAAAAGGACACACAGGATATGTAGTTATGCCAGAGCATACCTTTTATAACTGATTTGAAAGTGACGTTTATGATTATTATTTTTTCACCCCTTACCTTGTGTAAGGTAATTTACGTATTTTCCTTTGCTACTAACTTTTAACACGTCGTTTTCTCCTGGGTTCACCCATACGTTAGTTTTCTGAGCTGTATCATAAACTATTTCCTTGTATAGTTACAATTCTTTCTCTCATGTAATCAATGGTTATTAGCCTATTCGAATGCTCATCCCAATAATGTAAAATTTGAGATTCACAATTAGCATATGTTCTCATTTTTCCTTCTTTATGCTACGCTTTTATACTATTCCAATGTGGCTGCTCCGTTTCCTTCACGCATGCCCACAGTTACATCACCAGGTATGCACTACACACGTACACCTTCACTTTAACTAATACGCTGCTCTATTTCCCTCACGCACGCCCACGGTTACATCACCAAGTATGCACTACACGCGTACACCTTCGCTTTAACTAGTACGCTGCACAGCCTCACATCGGAGATCCTCCCAGTCCGATACACATCACAGCACTGACAGCGGATGCTTCCCACTACACATTAATAATATGTCAACTGGATATGCGCCAGCTGGCTAATCATCCCACCTTTTTAATCCACAGTTTCCTTGATGTATCGCCCATATTGCCTGATCGTTTGGGTATGGACTCACCACGCTATGCCACTCACCTCTCACATTCCCTAATCACATCACTGTACTCCCTCTCATATGTTAAATCTCTTACAGGCTCTTTCTTTTGGTAGGTGTTCGAACGCTTTCCTTTCGAATCCATCTTTGCCCTAGCTAGGGCATGAGTTCATCTTTTTTTGTACGATAAGCAGTTCTCTCGGTTTGCACACCGTCTCCTCCTCACAGGCACATTATCAGGAACTCCATAAACGGCACTTCTCAACCACCCTTACTATCACCATTGCCCTCTGCCAACTAGCACCTTACACGCCACTCTTTATTTACGGGCACAAATATCAGTTTCTTTTTCTCACCCTCTTGTCTATGGCCACATTTGTTACTCAACTCGTGCTGCAGGCCACATATCACAGAGCCTTGTCAATAAACCTGCTCTTCGTCACCATTGATATCTGAAGCTCAATCAGCACCGTAATATTCCACCATGCTACAGATCCTTGGTCCGTTCACTCTGTTGCATGGTTATATACTCCAGCTGGCTTCCACTCAGCCATGTTTTTGAGTCTGTCTGACTCTGTACTCACTTATCTATCTCTCTTTTTTTGTATCCATTTCTTCTTTTCCCTTCATAAATTCACAGGCATTAGTCTCAAGCATAACTAAGTATGTCCTGATGATGATCCCATCATTGTGCTAAAAAGGATCAAAACATCGTCGACGGGTTACACCTCGACACAGCTACTATAATTACTTGTTGTTATGTGCTATGGTGTTTGATTGTATACTGGCTTGGCATACTGAGTACATTTTGGAACAATCCACTGTAAATGTCTGAGCTCTTCTTCTCTTCCTTTTAACGACTTTTTACGATGTATGTGTTCCTACTTGAATTTTGTTGTGTTTTTTTTTTTAAATAAAAGTATATTAAGAAGATTTCTGTCCATTTTGACAAACGTATACAGACTTCATTGTATCACTATAGTGATTCTATGCTTTAATTCTGTTGCAAGGGACCATTGTTCCCATAAAATACTTGTACCCAAAGGTCCATTAAGCACTAAAGATTTGGTTCCCTAGTCTTTAGATAACATGAGTATGAGAGAATCACATGCACTTTAGCACTGATCAGCAGTGGTAAAATGCTCATCGTCGTACGATCAACAAAAAGATACAGCAAAAACAAGAGGTAAGCAGGCAAAATGTTTGGGAAAGACCACCCTGAGGATGACAGGTCTAACAATGAGCATGAAAGAGAGGATGGAAAGTAGCAAATGAATTGATGATCAAAGACCAAATTAGTTTCTTTAATAACAATCTAATAGCTCCTTGTAATCCTGCGTCCCTCCCTAGCGGAATTTCCGAGATGGCGCCTGCGACCGGCCACCAGGAAAAGGAGGTCGGCGTTCTAGAAGGCGCGGCCCCAACACGTTCAAAGGAATGAAGTGAGGACGTGAACGGCAACGAGGAACAAGAGAAGAACGCCGAGTCGGATTACGGAGAGACAGAGTACAGGAAGCGAAGGTGAGTTCCAGGGGCTGGAGAGGAGACATCGGAGTTCCCAGAGACAGGACGGTCGAACACGGAGGAAGAAGACGCCACAGGAGAGGAAGCACAGACACCACCGCCTAGGGGCAACGTGCAAAGGTCTGACTGACCCAGAGAGGTGGAGGGCGGTGAGACTCCTACTGCCATGACCCAGGGGTCCGTGGCTTCTGGCAAGTACCCTTCATTCACTATCTCAAGACTGGGTGATGAAGGCAGGGGTACTAAACATTTGCGTCTGCATGGCACTGCAGGGAACCCCACCTCTCATTTTGGTTCACACAGCTCATTACCCGGGTGAAGGTGACGGTCTAGGCTTAGGAGTTGTTAAGAACTCTAACACTGATTATTGTTTGTTTGCTTTATTTCGAAGGCCACATAATAATAATAATAATATAATAATATCCACATTTGTAAAGCGCGAACAATCACCCGTAAGGGTCTCTAGGGACTGGGGGCCATCGGGAAGATTAAGCAAGCTATTGCCCAGAGTCACATGGTGCTAGGGTAATCTGCCACCGGCACTGGGGATCGAACCGTGATCCCCAGATTCCGGAGTTAGTCGCCCTGGCCGCGGCTTCCTTTCCTCCTCTGACCTGGCAGGATGACAGAAAGAGCCAAAGAAGACTCCAAGTACCAGTTCAAGTCTAAAGAGAGAAAGTACGAAGCCTCCGGGCATTGGCTACCTTGTCAAGAAGGACATTTCCGTTATACTTTGTTAAAGAGTCCAGCCGCTAACCTACCCGGAATCCCTTGTAATCTTTATGTTGGCCATTAAAACTCTGACAAAATCCACTTCAATCTAGGGGTCATATATGACTAGGTGACCACAGTCCTATTCAGTTACAACCATGCGTCATGAAGGGCATCTAAGTATGACTGGTACTAAGAGAAAACTGAGAATGAACTACTGGTGGCCAGCCATGGACTGTGATTTAGATATGTATGTACAAAAGTGCCTGCTTTGTAAAGATGCTGACCAGATATTTAAGGTACAAACTCTCCCCTCTTACCTGTAACCCTTCCTGGTGGATGCTGGCAGAAATTGGGTGTGGACTTTATTACATAAATGAATTAATTAGCACTTTCTATGCATTATGCAGTAGTCATGATTGACTATTATAGTAAATGGATAGATATGGAATTTCTTGGAGCACCCCCAATGATAAACATATTTGAATTCTTCAATTAGGTATTTTCCAGGAGAAGGGGTCTCCTTGGAAATTGTAAGTAACAATGGATCCAAGTTCCTTTCCATTGAAAAGTCTGAATTCCTTGGTTTTTGTGGAATCACTCTCCATAAAGCATCTTTATACAACCTTCAGAGTAATGGGCAAGTTGAGAGGGCCAACCACATAATTAAAGAAACCATGAAATGAGTCTTGAAGGGTAGCCTCCCTGTCAGGAATGCTTTTAAGAACTCACCTTTGGGCATATTGTGACACCCCTCGTGGTATTGTAGACAGAATCACATATGAATTGTTGAGAGGTAGACTTGCATCCATCATACTCAAACCCCTTTGGTTCAAAAGAAGGGAAAAGTGGGTTTCCGATTGAAAAAACAGCGAACAGTAATGTTGTGGAAACCTTGAGAAACAAGGTTGAAGAAAATCAAGCCAATCTGAGCCATTATCAAGACCAGAGCAAATCAACAACCGCTAGTGAGATATCTGTTGTAACTTTCTGTTTTGCATGTACTAGTAGTGACAAACAGCCTATTTCCTTTGTCCCTATTGTGAAACCTTAAAGGCTTGCTATTCTGGTGCGCTGCCCTGGTGCCTGTTGCTCGTTGACCCTGCTGAGCAGAGCTGGACTCTGCCTTGCAGCCAAAGTGGTCTCCAAGGGCTAGTTGGCTTGCCACCTGTTGCTTGAGACTGAGGGCTATCAAAGTCTCTACCCCTGCTCCTGTGCCTTGTATACTATAAGTGAACCCAGATATTTGCACCAGAGAAATCGATGCATCTCCAGTCTGCGTGTAGCAGAGCCGGTGCATTGACCCTGTTGCAAGAGTAGAATCGGCACATCATACTTGAAACTGCTGCATCGCATCCGGAACTGCTGCCTCTGAACCAATGCATCAACACCACTGCATGGAGAAGATCAACGAATCGCCCTGCCAGCATGGATTTACCTGACGTATCACCTTTGAAACTGCAGCTCTCAGAACCGGCGCTTCACTCAATGGAACCGATGCATTGCCACCACTGAGTGAAAAAAATCAATGCATCCACTCAACTGTGGGGCTCGATATCAACACATTGCTTGTCTGCACCTCGCATCTCACTGTTATGACCAGGACCAAAGAACTCTGTTCACTGGGCCTGCCTGGCTCAAACTGTTGACTTTGCCTCAATCCAGCATGACCAGATAACCCCCATAGGTGCTTATTGCTTCTAAGCGCTAGAATTCTTTTTATTCTATATAAATTCATAACTCAACTTCTGCTTATTGGATTGTTTTTGTTGTGGTCTTGATTTCTTTATAAAATTGTTGTCTATTTTTCTAAACCTGTGTGAAGTCTTTTTTTGGTGCTTTCATAATGTTACTGCGTGTGTGTGTTGCACACATACTTTACACATTGCCTCTTTAGATAAGCCTGACTGCTCTGTGGCAAGCTACCAGAGGGTGAGCAGAGGTTATCTTTTAGTGTGTATCTAGCTTACCCTGCCTAGTGTGGTGGTTCCTGTGTAGACAGAGTGCAAACCTCTGTTAACCAGTAACCCCATTTCTAACCCTCATCATCATCAGAAGCTCCAATTTCACATGGCAAGTGACATGAAGAATCAGCAGTCACATTGGATTTACCTAGAATGTGCTAATATCAGATGCATACTCATTGAGCTTACATTCCAGTTTCGTAATGCAGGGAGATACCCTGTCTGGACCACCCTTACTTAATATGCTCACTACTGGTTTGTGATCAGTGCTGATGAAAAATGTCTAGCCCATTAGAAACCTTTACATTTAGCCTCAGCCCCTACAGAAGCCAATAGTTCATGTTTGATTACATATTCTTTTATTTCAGAACCCTTCAACTTTCTAGAAAAAAAGGCAACGAGGTGATCCCCATCCTAAGGAGCCTGGCAGCTGGGAGTGCCACTTGACTGGCATAATGGTCACCATGGAAAGCAGGGACTCAAAGGATTTTATGGATGGTGCCTTTTGTAGCTCTTTCAAGGCACACATACTTTAGGTGCACTCCTTGTTCAATGTAAAGTCTATATATTTTTTAGTCAATTTGTGCATGATTTTCACCTACTCATGTAATTCCTGATGGATTTGGAGTAGAATTTGCATTATCCTAAGAAGGATGCAAGTTTGTCTTTTTTAGGGGCATATTATCAAGCCAGGCGATTAAATTATCGCCACTTTAGCTGCAGAAAACTGCTGCTAAAACGGCGATAATGGGCTTGATAAAATGCTCTATGGAATTCCAATTAGCCCATGTTAGATGTCCTTCACATCTAACATGGGCTTCAATTGTAATTCCATAGAGCATATTATCAAGCCCATTATCGCCGTTTTAGCGGCAGTTTTCTGCCGCTAAAGCGGTGATAATTTTATCGCCTGGCTTGATAATATGCCCCTTTGATTGTTGTGGGGATTGGACAATGGCTGAAATCAGGCTTGGGTTTGGGCACTTCACCGTCAGCACTGAAGACATGGCCCAAGTACTCCACCTTTTCTCATAAAAATTTACACTTCTCTTTCTTCAGGGTTATGCTGCTTGTTTTGATGCATGTGAGAGTTCTCATGTCAATCAAATATTTGACAAACTCTTAGTAAAATGCTACAGTGTAACCCCATTCCAATAAGGCGGATTCAAGGAAGATGTATTGGTGCCACAATGTTACAGCCCTCTGTCTATTGTCATTGCAGTACTATATGTTTGAAACTATTGTTTATATTGAGGGAAGAAAGAGAAATGGCAGTCAAATTAAAGTCTTTGAGAGACCCAAACATACTACCTAACGCCATGAGGCGCTATGCTGCACACATTTGTGGATAAATAAATTTGTAATATCAAGACCCATGAAATGCAGACTTTTAATGTAAGACTCGTTTCCTCGGCTCCATTTGGATCGATTGATTACCGGCATACCGGCTGGATTACAGTCGGTGCCAGCTGTTAGGTGGGATATGGACATAACAGGGCACCCCTCTCTCTCTCTCTCTCTCTCTATGTATATATATAAATATATATGCATATTTATATATTATTATTATATATTATTAAATATATATATTTACTCAGAAATTATAGATGAATATGAAATAATTACTAGATAATTTTACATGTAATTTGAATAATGAAAAGCATTCACTTTAAAAATAAATATATAATGAAAAGCATTCACTTTAAAAATAAATATGTAACATTATTTAAATTAATTAAAAATAATATGTTAAGAAAATATCACTCGATATCAAACAAAAATAAAGATGTTAGTGAGTGTGGGTTCATCAAAAGTTGTACTGATCTGTCAACCAGGCACAGGGAAAATGGAGGCTTGTTAAAAGTGTGATTTCTCATGTAAATTCCCATAGGAAAATTTGCTTTCTGTTACAGACAAAGGCCGTAGAAAGCTTGCTTTATGTGATTTGGCGTAATCTGTTCAGCCATTTTTGAGAGATTAGCATTTAAAGAGGGACTCGCGTTGAGATTGATGGAGGTAAAAAATTTGGTATATCTGACCCGTTGGTGTCCAGATATGCTCTGATTGGTCGATTTAAAGATGGCTAGTCAATCCTGGTTGGCTGGTCATAACATGAACAATATATTGTAGCAATCATTACTCAGGGACATGGCTGCCCATCTGAAAATGACTTGAAAACATAGGTGTGGGGGGGAGGGCAGAACCAGAGCACAGACCAAGATGGCCACACTGTAGAATTGCTCCAATGACAGGGCCAGCAGTGAGCATGACACGACGTGGTGATGCAAGTCTCAGATACCCAACACTTGTTTGGGTCCGTCGCGATGGTGGGAGGCCTGCAGATGCCCTGGAAGAGAGGTGATTGACAGCATGAATTCCAATATGGTCTCACTGCGCCTCTGGCACTCAGGGCTCTGGATTCCAGCCGGTAGGTGGAACAGCTGCCAACATCATCACTGCCCTTCCAGTGAGGTGGGGAAATGACAGTGCAGAAACCGGGCGGCCAGCATTGCAGTCCCTCCCCCTCCTCCTTTACTAGTCAGGAACTGTGCACTTTCCCCCTCAGGCACATTTGCTTTGCATCAACAGAAGGCCTGGGTGATGCTAAGGTCTGGAGCTGCGGCGACGGGCTGAGGTGAAGAATAAGCAGCCTGCTGCCCAGGCAGATTGGATATCAGTTAGTGTGCAGGCCTCAAGGCAGCGGCCCATTGGCCTATGGGACTTAGCTGTGAAACAGGGAGGTGACGGCGTGCCAGTGAAGGTTCATACTCTGAACCCCTTTGATTATAGTACACACCAGCTAATTGTCTTCGCCTGAGTTCTACCATGGAGCTGAACCTTAATCCAGCTGTCTCAGACATCTGCTTATTCACATGCTGGACAGGAAGAATTTATTAACTAAATGTTGGACCCGTTGACAGGTTTTGCAGAGGGTGACTTTGTACTCCCAGGAGATTTCAATGCCTTGATAGACAGAACAGATAGTGGAACCCAGCACTCTGGGGGCTTCGCAAAGAGACTTAAAAACAAATTAAAAGATTTCAGCCTCCATGACATTTGGAGTAACCTCCACAACAAGGAAAGAGAATATGTATTTTTTTTCCAATGTTCATAGAACATTTTTAAGAATAGACTTTTTTTTATTTATTATTATTTTATTTTCTTGGTCAGTCAAAGAGTACAGTGTTCACATTATAGATATACATCATTTCAAATTACTGTACACGATAGGGCCATCATGATAACATGCGCATAGTTCGTTACCTTTGTTGTTCATTAGTTTACAGAACCACATCGTAAAACAAAAAGAGAAAATTGACTCATTGCATCATGAAACAGATAAAGGGAGGGAACAGATTTGGCATTCAGTACACAGAATCTGCATTGTCTTCAACCATCAGAACATAATGGGGTGTAACAGCCTACATTGTATAATAAATATGCACTTACTGATGTACACAATCAGTCCTCTGCTTGCGTGAAATTGAGGTACTGCACCAGCTGATCCCAAAAATCTCGTGGACGAGAGGCCTGAGGTAGGTCCTCCGCATATGTAACCAACTGTGCTTTACGATACGTCATATCACTAATCCAATCTTTACATTTCGGTACATGCTTGCTGCCCCATCTCATTGCTATTCGTCTCTTAGCCAACAGCAGCGTTACCGCCAGGAATTTACATCTGCGTGGCAGTTTGATCTTGTAAATACCCAAAAGGCATACCAAGGGTGCATTAGGAATCCACTCAGACAGTGTTGGTTACTTCCAGCCAGTAAGGTTAGAGTTTTGGGCATGCCTAGGCCATGAGTAAAAAGTCTGCATTGGGGATGCTACACCTGTGACAAAGGTCATCAGCTCTCAATCCATATTTATACAGCTGCATAGGTGTATAATATACCTGGTGTATAAACTTAAAATTTATAATTTTCAGTTTGCAGTTTGACGTAAGCAGCTGCAATTGCATGCAACTATAGTCTCAATCTCCTTTGGCAATGGCTGTGCCTAGCGTTGCTTCCCATCTAGTTAGGGCTCTATCCAGGGCGTGGAACTGTTCGTGTTGAGCCGTAGTGTAAAGTTTTGTAACTAAGCATTGCCGCGTAGTGGATGTCAATAGGACCTGTAGTGTATTATGTGTCAGTAGTTCGTTCGGGAATGATGGGTACAAAGCTTTGACCGCCCTTTGCAGTCTCACATATGCAAAGATTTGTAAGGGAGTATGATGTGTGCTTAAGGCTGCGTCATCTTGTGATATACACTTTCCATTCGGTAAGACATCCCCCATAGTGTGGAGTCCCATCTCATGTAACACATATAGCATTTTCCATTCCAGTGTCACCGTAAGTTGTGGGTGATGTCGCAGAGGTAGTGCCAGTGCATATGTTGGGAGTTTGTGCGCACGCTTCACTAGTGTGTGGCATGCTCATGAGGTACAAATCGCTGGGTGTATCTCCGAATTCGGAGCATACTGTCTAGGTGACAATATAAGTGTAATTAGGGGAGTAGGGTGCATACTCTCATATTCTACTGCTATATGTGGTATATGTCCGTGCGGATGTAGCGCCTGTGCACAATAATAGTATAGTTGGAGGTCGGGGGCACCAAAGCCGCCTTGAATGTAGGGTTTTGTCAGTTCCTTCCATCCTACCCTTGCGTGTTTTCCCGCCCATGTCAGTCGAAGCATAGCCGTGCGCAGTCTGGTGAACAGATCTTGTGGAAGCCATATCAGTATATTCATAAATAAATAAAGAAACCTTGGCAGTACCACCATTTTCTGTAGCGCAATTCTATCAGCAAGCTACAGGGACAGCCAGATCCATCTATCTATTTGATCTTCCAGCTTGGCTATTGCTTTGCCATAGTTTTCGCGCAGCACTAACTCTGGATCTCGGTGTATCCAGACACCTAAGTATTTTACTGGTTCTCTCTGCCACTGCAGCGGATAGTCAAGTATTGGTTTAGTCGTTGCTGGGGTGAGCGGGAAGACCACTGAATTGTCCCAATTAATACTGAGGCCTGAAAAATAATCAAACCTAATATATTCACGGAGAAATGTATTTAAGTTAGGATCTGGGCATCTAGAGTATAGAACCATGTCATCCGCATAAAGCGATTTACTAACAGGGCGTAATCGGAACTGTAGCGCCGTATGTGCGTGTCTTTGTCGTATCTTACACGCCAGCGGCTCTATTGCTAGCGTGAATAGAAGTGGCGACAGTGGACAGCCCTGCCTCGTCCCTCGGTATATGTTAATGGGTTCAGAGGTGGTGCCATTGTTTTTGAGCCGTGCACATGGTGCTGTGTATAATAATGTTATTCATCTCAAAAACGGTTCTGGGAAACCCATTCGTCGCAGGACGTAAAACATATAAGGTCATTCCACGGAATGGAACGCCTTCGCCGCGTCTAACAGAGCCGCAGCAGCCGGCAGTTCTGGGTTTAAATGGTGGAACATAGCAAATATGGTCCTTAAATTTTGTGTCGTGGAGCGTGACGGAATAAAACCCGCCTGGTCCGACAAAACCAGCTTCTTCATTAGTGGCTTTAGTCTAATGAATTTGGCTAGTATTTTGGCGTCCATGTTGATTAATGACAGAGGGCAATATGACTCGCATTTAACCGGATCTTTATCAGGTTTAAGGAGAGTGATTAATAATGCCTCGGTTACGGAAGGAGGCAACATGCCTTTGTATTCCTTATAAAATTTCCCGGGCAATCCATCCATGCCCGGTGCTTTATTACTTGGGAAGGAATTGATAGCTTCTCGCAGCTCATCTTCTGTATGTGGTGGCTAAAGTATTCTCGATGTTCATCAGACAGCCACGCCAGGGCTATGTCATCTAGGTAGTGACTTAACTCAGTGGTAGATGTCGTTGTCCCTGACATATACAAACAAGTGTAATAGTCTAAGAAACAGTGTGAAATAGAGGGGTTGTCGTATTTGGGTATGACCTATGTGTCCACTATCTGAGTTATGTAAGACGTTGTGTGCATGGGGCATATCTTACTGGAAAGCATTAGTTCTGGCCTACCTCCCTCTCCGTAAACATGCGCCGTGTATTTACGGGAGATATATTTGATTTCACTTTCCGCGAACTTGTGGTAAGCGTCAATTTTCCCCCTAATGTCAGCCAGGAGCTTAGGGTCAAAGGTGTTTGTGTATGCGGTCTCTAGTCATATAATGTCCGCCTTAACCATGGATAGCTGTCTTTGGATATCTTTAAGTATACCCGCATGTTTGCCAATACAGAATCTGCGGATCGTTACATTGAAAGGCTCCCATAGCACCTTGGCACTATACACTGAGCCCACATTATGCTCAAAGTAGTTAATAATAGCCTGTCTCAGTTCAGATTTAAATACTTGATCTTGTAGTGTGCTGAGTTGTAGGCACCATGTATACTGTCGTGGGGTGTCTGAGGGGATGGTAAGTTCCAACCGGACTGGTGCGTGATCTGAAAAGGCTTGGACATTTGTGTAATTTCAGTGGTCCAGGCACTTACATCCACAGTGGCTATCCAGAAGTCAATTCTTGACAACGTGTTGTGAGTAGTAGAGATGCAAGTGCCCTCCCGGGAGTGCGGGTGACATAATCAACAGATATCTAGCATAGCACAGTCGTCCATACCTTCCTTGAGTATCTTTGTAGAGTGTCTCCCATACCTATCCTTACCTGTGGACCTCTCCACAAGGAGATCAAGACACATATTAAAATCCCCTCCCCATAGCATTGCAGACAGTGGAAGTGTACGCAGCTTGGCCCATATATCTGCAAAAAAGGAGGGGTCATCTATTTTCGGTCCATATGCAGTGACTATAGTTATGATTGAGCCTCCAAAATCTCCTTGTGCAATAACATACCTCCACTGATCATCTTTAAGCGAATGGAGCAGCGTGAAAGGTACACCTCTTTTAATTAGAAGCCCTACGCCCCTGGCATAAGTAGAGTAGGAAGATGCTAGTCTATATGTGGCCCACCTAGTTCCAACTCTGCACTCCATGGCGCTAGTGAGGTGGGTCTCCTGTTGACAGGCTATGTCTATGTTATGACTGTCTAACTACGCAAAGCACTCGTATATTCCATTTCATGAGCGCCAGTTTTCTCGTGGCCCGGGATCTGTTATCCATCCCCTGTGAGTGTGCCTGTAGTTGCACGGTAAAGTCATGTGGATGCGTATATCACAATGTATGCGGCAACTAACTTCTTTGCACTGACCGTGTTTCTGAACTATCCACCCCTACCTCCTCCACCACTTCGCCATCCCAATCATAGCGAAGACAAACCCAAGAATCTGATAACAATGTCCCCCACCCCTAAGCATTCCCATACTGAAAAAACTAAGAGGCTGTGGTGCACACAAGGTGGTGGGAGCTACCAGCCGAGAGCCCCCGTGACTACGTCACGTGGGGGGTCATCTGTCCAATCCTATCTGATTAAAGAAAAAAAAGGATAACACATTCAACATAACCTAATAACATCAAAGGGTTATCTCCCAGATTGTAGGATGTAAGTTACAACTGTGACACAGGCACCTGCATTATGCAAGTGTAATTATTGCCCACTTTTCTGCATAAAAGTTTTTAAACCCAAACATCCATGACCAGCACTTATCTCAGTCCACATATAGTGTAGCTTGGAGCAGCCCCTGATCTCCGCCTCTTCATCACAGGTAGCGCAGAGGAGGCCAAACTTCATTCAACATCAGAGGTACTGCCTTGTTCTTCTTGTGTGCCTCTTAGAGATTTCCGAGGTGTAGGTTGTGAATTTTTATTTTTTATTTGCAAGTATTTAAGCACCTCTTTGGGCTCGTTAAAGATCTTACTCTTGCTGCCGTCCATTACTCTCAGACGAGCCGAATAGATCATCGCATAGGGGATGTTGTTCTCATGCAGTTTTTTACTTCCAGGAATTTCTTCCGTGCCTCCTGAACTTGAGAGGTGAAATCCGGATAGATGGAAATGTCCATCCCGTCGTGGTTTAGGCGTCGTGGTTTAGGCGACCCAGCTCTCGGGCCTTGCGGAGTGCTGCATCGCGGTCTCTATAATTCAATAGTTTCGCAATTATAGGGCGCGGCCTCGCCCCCGGTGGAGGTGGTGGTGCAAGAGATCTATGCGCTCTCTCTACTATGAACCCATCTGAAAAGGTGTCCCTGCCAAGAAGCGCAGTCAGAAGTGTCTCAATGTAGCGCTCCATGTTGCCTGTATTGGTCGATTCTGCCACTCCCATGAAGCACAGATTATTACGGCGTGACCTTGCTTCCAAATCCTCCGCCTTTGCCATTATTGTCGTCAGGGTCTTATCAATTTTCCCTTTTTTTGTCTCCATTTGGCGCTGTGCAGTTTGGGATGGTTTCTATCTGGTTTCCCCATATTCAGAGCAGCGAGTCGTGCTGGAGTTTGGTGCCCAGGGGTCTATTGTCCACACCTGCAGTTAGTGGGCGATGAGGAGTAAGCAGTCGTGACCAATGTGTTCTGTGCTGTCTCAGTCCAGGGAGTCCTCCTGCCCTTATATAGAGTGCACTTATAGCTGCCCTTTGGGAATCCCGAACATTGAGTCTGAGTTGCCATGAGCAGCAGGGAACACCAGTTATGGCAAGGAAATAGCCTCTCCACAGCTAGGGTCTCAGCACTCCCAGGCTGCGCTGATGCAGGATTACACAGCCGGTCCCCGCTTGGGCACGATGCGCCACCTCGCAATAACCTCAGCTGAGGGGACCGGTAAATAATACAGTAGGTCCGTGTCCAATATAGACAGGGTGTCCTTGAGTTCGAAGCACCGCCGCGGCCCACCCAGCCAGGCCGTCAGGCTCCTCCACCCCGCAGAGCCGCCCACAGGGGGACAGCGACTGCAGGGGCAAATTACCAAGGAGGGGTGCCCACTCTCGCTCAGGCCGGTAACGCACGTCTTGCGTCAGGGCCTGTGAGGCGTGTGGTCCATGTGTATTCTAAGCTGTGTGTCACTGTGCACAAATTCCAGGCCCCAACAGTAGCAATCTCAATCACAGAGGCAACAGGTAGCAGAGCCATTCAAATGCAGGAGTCACAGTCTTCTGCTTTTCCACGTATTCAGGAGGTGCAGTATTGTCACATTCAGAGCCACCAGATTAGAGGCAGATCATCGTTTCAGTCCCTATAGCACCACCACCATCGCAGCATAATGGCGTAGTCAGCGTCCCAAGGCCGCACTCTGTGTTTTCCTCACCTGCAGTAGTGGCACTAGCAGATTTCCGCAGTCCTCTTTGCCGCACCCCACAGCGCGTGGGACTGCAAGGAGCTGTGCAGAGCTGAATGGCGGCCCCAGCTGCGGACCCGACACCTCGGCGGGAGACCGCCCAGCGCTGGTCTCACACCCAGGCCCGTCCTCCGCCCACAGCAACGATGACATCTCGTCCCCGAGGTCTCCTCCTCCACACGTCTACAGCTTATGAGAGGGCAGTGGGCAGCGGAGGGCAAGGCAGATTAATGACTGTAGCGACAGTCTCAGCCAGACTTAGTCGCAGAGTTAAGCGACCACGCCCGCAGTGCCTCCTCGTCTCCACCCGCGGGTTTTACGTAGTGAACCCGCCAGGGCGCGCGCACTCAAACAGCACAGGCCGTGCCTCGGCTCAGGAAGCGCTGAAGCTTTTTCCCTTACAGCATGGATATCGATGCCAGAGAGCAAGCCCACCGGTCACCGCCGTCTTCCGGTGCAGGTATCTATGAGTTTGGGACAATTGTCAGGTTATGTTCACAGGATAATTGCAGGATTTGGACACGGCCGGAGAAGCTCGCTTACAGCGCGGCCATCTCCAGGCGTGGCTAGCTCCGCCCCCCAAGAATAGACTATACTTTCCTTTCATTCTCTCTTATACAGTTGGTCTCCCAAGCAGATATTGGTGTAATTACTGTCTCTGATCATGTCCTGTTACACATTTACTTGAACTGGGGAGGGCTCCTCCAGGGGAGACAAGAGATGGAATATCCATCCATCTTTGTTCCGCAGCCCAGTTCACCAGGTCAAAATAAAGGCTCACATTACTGAATACTTTCAAGAGAACTATCTGCAGGAGATCACTCCTCTGGCATGCCTTAAAGTGGTGGCCCTTAAGAAAAAATAGGAAGAATGTAGTACCTCACCAACACATAAATATTTAAGAGCTATCGCATCCATTGGGGCACAACTCAAAACTTTAGACACTAATAAAACCGAGCACTCTATTTTGAAATTAAAACAAGCATAACAAGATAGGCCGCACTTGGCTTGACTCCTTCGAGCGAAGCAGGAAAGGGCCTTTATTTGGCCATCTTCCTTGAGGATGGCACTAGAGTGTCTAAATAAGAAGTTTTTACTCTCTCACCTCTATGTAGTGGAGAGAACTTTGGAAACACTTCAGAATAATTACCAGTCATCTTGTCAATTACCTAGGGCCACCCCTCAGCAATATGCGAAGCTGTAGGAAGCCATATCAGCAGATGAAATTTACCCATTGAACAAATCCCTGAAGATAAATAAAGCTCCTGGACCGCATGGGTTTACAGGCAAATTTTACAAACTGTTTAGGTCCCAACTGACTCCCATTGTAATGCGCTTATACAATTCTTTCACCCATAAACAAAATAATAGAATTTAAGGCTCTATGTATTGTCGACAGGATAAAGCACTCCCATTGACCACATCTCCTGCAACAACTCATCACGCTATACAGTGCTCCCAGAGAACTGAAAAAGATGACCTCTTCTTACTAGCCTCACCTGGAATTGGGAAGTTAGGAAGGTAGGAGGGAGGGTCGCTCATTTGGCTACCTGGTCTCCAGACTCTGGAATTCCCTTCTTATCCATCTTAGATCAGACAAAAATGAACTTAGTTTTAGGAAACAGCTGAGCACTCATATTTTCATCTGAGCTGTTCAAGTCTTCACTTATTCTCACATGTTCTGTCAGCACCGGAAAGCCAGCTGTGGGTAGCTGTGCGCCCTATAAGAACTTTTTAACAATAACAATAATATTAATAATAATAAGTTGCATTATGCTACACTACATTACGTTACGTTACTTTATGTTATGTTACCAGGGACGGCTTCTCCACTAGGGCGGAAGAGCGTCGCCTCACTGCTTTCTCGCAGTGTGAGAAGCAGGAACATGAAATGATAAAAACTACCATTTTTATGTTTCTGCTTCTCGCATAGTGAGAAAGCAGCAGGGTTTCGTTTGGGGCTGCTCTGCGAGCAGGGCTGGACAGGGGAGGAGTGGTGTGCCCACTCCAGAGTGCGCACGACTGGTTTGATCGGCCCTCTGGGGCCAACCAAACCAGTCATGCGTACTCTGCCCTCCTCCATGTAGGCTGCAATGCAGCCGACATGGAGAACATGACCAGGCCATTAGCCCCTGGCTGGGCGGAGTCTCGACCAATCACAATGCTGAGTTGTGATTGGTTTAGGGGTGGGAGCCTGGCTGCCTGCTTCCTGGCGGAGGCAGGAGAGCAGGAGTAGAGATAACATGTGTGGTAAGTAGAATTTTTTAAATTATTGAAATAAATGCCGCTTCCCGCGTGAGCCAACTCCCCGTGCAACCCCCTACCGCCCCACCCGTGAGTCATGCCAGCTGTGACTGTATGTTATATTATGTTATGTTATGTTATGTTATGTTATGTTAACTGCGCTTTTTAAAGTACAACTCACTCCCGAAGGAGTATCCCAGCACTGGTACAGCGAATCTAAGGTAAGGTAGCGAATGGTATTTGAAAAAGCCATGTTTTTCGAATTTTTTAAAACCTTCCAAAATCGAGGCGGGAGCGAGTCTGAAAATAAAAATGATTACAAGAATGAGGAGTTAAATACGAAAATGAACGACCTCTGTACCTGTCTGTTGGGATACCCCATGGGTTCAAGAGAAATTTGTCCAAAGACCTCAAGATTCTATCCAGACAATACCAAGAAGGCCTTATACGCACATATGAGGGGCTGTTCCCAAGAAGTGTTTTATGAATAAGACACAAGAGTTTGAACTGATAATGCTTTCTTACTGGTAGGCAGTGTAGTGCTTTTAAGGTGGGCACAGAAGGGGAGCCAGGTGGGAGTTGACAGACCAGGCAGGCTGCAGTGTTTTGTACTGCCTGTAATTTAGAGGGGGGGTCTCATTGGCCGCTACCAGAAGTGCATTCCCATAGTCCAAATGACTAGAACAACCCTTTCCAGGAACTCATCGGAGGCCAAGGGAAGACTTTTCTAAGCAGTTGTAAGGTTCCGAAACAGGCACCACAAATGGAGTTCCCCTGTCCCTTCATAGATGACTTATTGTCAACCAAAAAGAGAGGGCTTTTACCACTCCCTGAGGGCAGGATGCTCACAATTTATTTATGACCCTTGTGGCACAGGGCAGTGCAGCAAGTCACCTTGCTGCACTGCCCTGAGTCACATGCAAAGGGCAGGAACACACTGTATTTATCCACTACAGTGCATTCTTGTCCTTTCCCCTTGAGCTGGTGCGATTTTGGCGAGCCTAGTGCTAATGCTGGCACACTTGCACCATGGTGTAAGCATGCCAGGTTTGTAGGCAATATTGTTTTTGTACAGGAAGGGGAACCTTCCTGCACAAAAGCAATCCTGATAGGCTTTTTCCTCTTCCAATACATTTAAAAAAAGGCAAAAAAAGGAGAAATAAAGATATTTCTCCTCGTTACATCTCACATGGGGGGGCGTATCTTTTTGTTGGTTTCCCAGGTTAGGTAAATCTGGGAATACATCAAAAACCAAGGGTGTTGTGTGGGAACACCCACGCAATGCCAATCCTTGCGCAGAGTAATGCAATGCAGCAAATTGTACTGCGTTGCATAACTCCATATTTTTTAAGCCATTCAAAGCCACACAAAAGTGGCTTTCTTTGACTTCAAATGCGTGGTGCAAGAGTAACGCAAATCGGGTCATAAAAATGGCCCTATATTCTTTCGACCACCAATCTTCTGACCAAAGTTCCTGTTCTTTACCAAACAATAGGATTTCTGTCTTTCCTCCATTGAGAACAACTCAAACTCATCCAGGTCACCACCTTTTTCATACAATAAATGAATCTAGATTCGGAGATTTTCAGATCTTGCCCAATTGAGATCACCAGATGGGTGTCATCCGCGTAAGATATTATTTCAATTCCGCAGGATTTGACAATCTTTGCAAGCGGGGCAACATAAATATTAAAAAGGGCAGGACATAGGAAGGAACCCTGAGATGACCCCTTATTATTTGGGACTGTCCTAGATTTGAAGGGATAAATCAAGATCACATGGGTTCTGTCTGCCAGAAAGTCCCTGAACCATGCTAGGGCCTTCGCATGTACATCTATCTTACATAGTCTCTGAATAAGGATGGAATGGGAGACCGTATCGAAGGCAGCTGACAAATCTAGCAATGCCAGTATTGCTGGGTTGCCTATATCCAGCAATGTTCTAGTGATATCAATTACTGCCAGAAGAACATCTCCTGTGCTGTAAGATGTTCTAAAACCTGATTGTGAGGGGTCCAGTAGGAGATTGTCCTCTTGGTATTTGAAGAGTTGCTTATTAATGAATCTCTCTAAAACCTTACCAAGAAGAGGAAGAAGCGAAATAGGCCTATAATTTGCATACTAATTTGGATCAGCATTAGCTTCTTTTAAGGTGGGGAAACTAATGCCAACTTCCATACCATTAGCATTTTTGCTGAATCCAGGAATAAGTTAACTAATTCTGTGATATAAGGGATTAACAGAGAAGACAAAGAAGAAAATATGTATACCAGCCAGGGATCTAGCGGTGACCTGGATGTGATGTTCCCCAGCATTTCTCACACCTATTCTTGGGAGATTACATCAAATCCACCCCACAGGGCTCGAGCATTTGGTGGCAATACATTATAAATTCCTGGTTTATCAGACCTGGCTACCTGCGGTGGAAATTCCTTATACATTCTGGAATTCTAGTTCTCAAAATAGTTGGCATGCAACTCACATAGCTCTTGAAGGGCAGGTAAAGCTAGTCTACAGACTGCCATCTTTAAGAATTCATTAAGCACTTTAATTAGCTCCCTTGTAGAGCTTCAGATTGCCCCAAGATATTATGGCTTCTGTGTGTCTCCCTAATCTGCCTATGGTACTTAATAATAAGGGACACCTTCCTGCACCAAAACAATCCTGAGAGTTAAATTGTCTTTAATGCAGGCACTCTCGCACCATGGTGCAAGGGTGCCTGCATTGGCGCTTGGCAGCCAAAATGGTGCCAGCACAGGGACAAGGACAGGAATGCATTGCATTCTTTTAAATACAGCTCATTCCTGCCATTTGCGTGTAATGCAGCGCAGCAAGGTGACTTGCTGAGCTGCATTGTGTTTCTTTGCCATAAATATGGACCTCTGTATCCTGTAAGGTGAATAATCCCAGATAGCAGTGGGGCCCAATAACTCGCGAGACGACACTGAGATACAACCAAGGAGGTTTCCGCACAACCCACACAGCAGATCATTGGACCTTACCTCGTCTTCCCTCTCAAGTTTTCCCTATAGGCTAATCGCCCGCACATGTTTCTATTCGAATGTTGAGGACTAGCCTGAAGGTGATAGGGTGGCTTGCTCTTCATTACCGAAGCACCTGGATTTTAGGTGAGTGGTTTCCTGGCACATGACAACACTGAAGTTAAAAGAATGGAGACAGGTCGACCTATAAACTTTAGAAATTGAATGAAGGCTTTTGTCAGCAAGGGGCTGCTGATTCGTTTTTTTCTGATCACTGCCATTTAGTTGATGATAGGAGAGAGTAGTGGGGCTGCAGGTTCGGTGTGCAAGGTAAGGCAGTTTCTAGGTCAGGCCTTCCCTTTTTCAATCACTGATTACTGCTTCAGAGATGCTGATGACAGCCAGGGGAAGAAACCTCACACTTAATTGTGTCCATGTTGTGCAGAGCCCCCTTGTGCTACCTTTTGTAAGAAGCATCACTTACACAAAGGCTGTGCCTGAAGAGTAGCCTGAAACAGACACTTGAAAGAGAACCTCCCAAACTGGTTCTGACATTTGAGACAATGAATCCACATCAGTTTTGAAAATGTGCATAAAAGTGTAAAACAAATCATCCCACTTGTGTCAGGTCCAAGTCCTTTATGACCATTTAGGGGTGTATTCAACACAGTAGTCCCAGGAATGCTGTCTGACCAGGGTTATTGTCTGCTGGATAGGCAGTCTCCCAGAGGTGACGGGACTTCACCTGAAGTTGACAATTTCTGCTGGAGGAGCTGAAATTCTGCGTAGTGCCAATGAGCCTTTCTTCCTCCAGAGAGGTGAAGTAGTTGTCCTTGTCCTGCAGGAGAAGAGATTGTCTAGAAAGAGGAGCCCATCATGTCCCCTGATGGAGGCACACCCAGAGAAAATTGACCATCTGAGAAGGAATAATGGAGTGATCCATGCTACAGAGGGTCCCCTGAGTTCTAAGAAGGTTTCAGGTGGGAGCAGTAAACAGCTTCCTGGAATGCACCAGCCCAGTCATGGGGGCAACTGCCATGGTGATTGTATTGACTCAGTTGGGTATGCAACTACTTTGGGCTGAAACTCTTCTGGTAAATGCATGAGCCCATGATGGCTCCATACTTTCTTTGTCATTTGTCAACAGCCCAAGTGGTGCTGCATACATCTCACCTGCTGGACATGGCAGCAGTAGCCTGACCTGAACCTGTGCAGAGGAGGTAGGGCCAATGATTGATGCTGGAATGAAAATGGGAAACTGAGTGAGAAGACTTGAAGGCCATGCCCAGCCTTTTCACCAGCTTCTGAGGACTGTTTCCAACTACTCATGGGCTCCTACTGCTTGAGGAAGGCTAGGCAGCCAGATCTGCACTAGACAAGCTTGAGTGATTCAAAGACCAAGGCCCTGATTACAAGTAGGGCAGTTAATTCCGTCCCGTGGGTAACCCCCTGTTAATGCACAGGACAGAATTATGAGTTTGGATTTATTTCATGCAGCCAATAGTTATCGGCTACATTAAATATCCCAACATTCTTTAATTCTTGGCAGGTCAAACCTGCTGAAATTTACCAAGGGAAATGTATACAGTATTTAATGTACCATGCAAATTTTTGTGAGATAAATACCAAAATCTGGATGCTATTCCCCAATACCCCATGAAAGGTGCTATTTATCTTGTACTGGTGTGCCCTGTCCCATTGAGCTTATACTCATCCCCAAATAATTTTTCCCCAACAAACGTCCTATACTTTATCCAGAGTAGATCAAGAACTATGTGTTGACTGTTATTTTTCTCTATTTCTGTGCAAGATCAGTGTGCAAACACTCTATTGTACCACATACCACCCTACCACCATAGTACCTTTCCTAAGCATTTTTCTTCTTACCCCTGAATGACCTTTAATTGCCAACCCGACTATTTCTTCCCATAACTTTTCAGGAGTTACAGTTCTATCTCCTCTGATTAATTGATCATCTATTCCACTTCTCTCCACCTCAACTCTCCGAACATAATTTTTCTTGTATAACAGTTTTTATTTAATGACCACTTCTTGCTTACATATCCCACAGTATATCTATTCACTGCTTCATTCCATTCTACTTGAGTGACAAGTCTTCTCCTGGACTGTGTATTCAATTATGCATTACAACTATCTTCTTTCTATATTTGGAGTCTTGGTAAACAATCAGCCTTTTTGTTCCTACGCAGGATATATTCAAGGTTGTGATTCAACATGTACAATTAGGACACCCATTGAACAAGGTGCTTCGACGCTACATCTAAACACTTTGTGAAATGTGAAAACAAATCTTCTCAAAGAGTTGTAATCAGAGTTTATCTTAAAGGTGCTGCCCTTAATGAAGGGTTTGTATTTATGCGTAACCCAAAAGATCCTATTCTTTTAAATTATACCTATTGTCACCTTCTTTTACTAAGCTTGAATATCTTGAAGCAAAATAGATTGCTGTCTTTCCTCCCTTATATATAAACGTAGCTACCAGTGGTGCATCTGGTGCAGTGGCACAGGACCCAGAGGTGTGGGGGAGAGAGAGAAAGAGGGCAGGTGCACATGTATATTTGGATCTGCTCATAGTGAGCTGAGCTGCTATTATAATTGAATGTCTGCAGCGTCAGTTATCCAAATATATAGCCGGCTGAGCTTGTGCAGGAAAGCGCATGGAGACATTTTGGTACGTGCTACATATGCAGGGTACTTCCCCACCATGTCCAGCTTCAGAGAGCCCAGCAGCGTGTGGCTGGCGAGAGAGAGGATAGAAGAGATAGAGATGTAGCTTGGAAGTGGGCTAGGCACAGTAACAGAGGGGCATATGTACAAGCTCCTATCGACACCACAATGTCCCTTTTTATGATGTTGTGGTGGCGATAGGGGCATTGCCATGCTTACAAAGCAGCGTTAAGCCACTTAACGTGGCTTAACACTGCCTTGTAAATAAGGCCCTCTTTTACACTATGTTTAGCTTGAAAGGGGTGGGCAGTTGGTGTTGTGGTGGGCAGTCCACCACAACACCCATTGATTTTGACTCTGCCCCTTATTTACAAGTGATGGAGCAAGGTTTCATATAAAAAGAAACTTGCTCGTATGCAATCCTCTCAAATAAACTATAACATTGTAACCAACCTGTCCGTGAATACTAATTTTGCACCACATTTTACATTTCGTATCTAGGGGAAGCTTTTCTATGTGCTTCACTAATGAATAACCCGAGTGTCCTAAAATGGCCGCCAAAACCATGGGAACTCTTCTGCACATGCGTCTACCACATCTACGTGGTATGACGTTTTCTGTCGCTTGGGGGGAAATCTTTGCAGCTGCGCAATAGCTTTTAATATGGCTGCTTGAAACTATCGAACTAACGCACATGCTGTGCTGAAACTAACCTATGCAAATTTTACTAAGCTATTAATGCAAAAGAAATATTAAGTAAATGGGGTTAGAGTAGAAGTAAGTGGTATACAGTGAAATCATTTAATTTTGTATTCTAACCTGTTCTTTTCTGACTTTATTAATAGCCTGCATTTGGGCCTTGGAGGGTGACCGATGGCCCTATCCTTTGCGACAACTACGCATGCGCGCAACCTCTTTGTTCTGAAACTAATGAAGTCATTAGGTGACTGCCAATCCATGTGCCCAGCAAGGACATGGGAAGATCAACTCCTGACCCTACCAGAGGAAGAATTTGAAACATTTTATTACAGATTTATCGATCCACATATGAAATGCTTGTGGGAATAAAGCTTGTGGGTATTAAAATTAAGGGGCGGGGAGCTAGACAATAGAACTAAAGAAAATTATTGCACTTAGTATGGTGTGATGTCCTCACCCCACTGCTTGGCCCAATCAAATTGCGGGTGTACATGGAATTGAAACATTTGGGGGTGGATCATACATTTGAATTGGTATAACAGAGGTAAGTTCTAGATAGTTAGACACACTTGATGCTGAGATGCTGATGCTATGCTGAGATGCCGCCCAATTTTGCTGCAACCTGACTGAAGAATCTAACACTAGGGAAATTCGCGGAACAACCGAGGAGGCACATCTAGGAAGGGGTCTGGACGAGCCCGAGCCGGACAGAGTAGCAACAGAGAGAGGTGTAACGCTGGCATTACACTAGAAAAGGGCACCTTCCCCATCCTGAACCTGTCCTGAATCCTTGACACTCTGATGTCGGGGTCCTCACACCATTCTAGGTAAATATAATTGTAGGGTTAATGCTCTGTGCCTGCTCTCTATTCTTTCTCTCCTCAAGTACTGTCATTGCAAGAAATTTGATGCAAATTGATTATAAACTAACTGTACTATTTTTCCTGATGGAGAATTCTGGTATATCTATGTGTATTTGATTTGAATAACAAAATTATTAATTCAGATAAACTTTTAAAACTCCTTCTGAGTCTGTGGTTCTTTGAATAAAGGATACATGTATTATTGTTTTTCCTCCCTATTCTAATCTACTACTAGATCTTTCGAACGTGCATTTACGCAGGAGACGGGAATGGTAAGAATACTGGTGTAAAGGTTTCCTAGTGTAAAATAAAATTGATGACCAGTGGATATTTGCCAGCTCATTGAGTGTATGAATGTATATGGGCCCAAATGAGTGTTGTGTGTATGAATGTGTAGAGCTGGTAAACTCCTTAGCATCACAAGGGCAGCGTAAATAGGAGGCAGCGCCAAAAATAAGACCATGGAAAACCTGGTCTTAAGTTGTCGAAACAAGGAGAACTGAACTATTTCGCCTTGTTTTTGCTTTTTTTCATGTGTGCTGCCTTGTGCAGCACAATGGAAAAAGCAAAATGCCTTGGATTGTTAATGTACAGGAAGGCCCTCCCTCCAGTACATAAACAATCTTTGCATTAAGCAGCACACATAGAAGTGACAAAATGGCATGTAAAGATTGTTTATGTGCATGAAGGAGGACCTTCCATTACATAAACAATCTTCCCCTGCATGCAGACATCCTTGCACTATAGTGCAAGGATGCCTGCATTGGCACTGCACTGCTAAGTGTAGCGCCAGCGCAGGGGGAAATGCAGGGCTGCACCATATTGTTGTAAATATGGTGCAGCCTTGTGTTTCTGAAGCGGCGGAGTGAGGCGTTAGGCCATGACATCTAACGCCTCACTCCACCACTTCCTTGAACATATGCCCCTCACTGTGAAGTTAACTGGGACTGAATTACATCTACCCTTAGTCTCCTAACTGCTTCTTAATACTCACAGGCGCACAAGCACTACTGTGCCTGCGAATGAGTCAAGCTGCTCAATGCAGGGATGTGACCCAGGACCCTCAAGCCTCTGTGACATAGGGCACCCAAACCCTTCAGAGAGCCCCAACTCTTCAGGGGGGGCAATACAGCCCAAAGAAAATGAATATATGTTAGATATGGGTGATCCAGGGGCCCCTTTTCGCATTCTGGTACATTGTTGCCAATACAATTAATCACTGACCTTTCTGTTTATCTTTTCTCAAGTATCTATATAAATGGGAGACTTTTCAGAGACACATGATTTTAACATACTCCAGTCGATTCCGTCACTCTGCCCTCCATATTCCATCCAACATTTTGCAGTTCTGAAATAAGTGAGGAAGGGTAGCAAAGATCACAGGAGTGTGGTAAAACTGAGAAGCGCCTCCTCTACAAAGCCTCACCATGTCATGATTGTCACAGTCAATTATTCTTTGATGTGATAGAATTAATTATTTTCAAGCATTCAGCTTCTTGTAAAAATGAATGACAAGAAGATAATTATTTACGACGCTGTGTGCTTCTCTAAAGAGTGCAGTATCATCACACTGATGAAATCGATCTAGAAAACAGAAAAAAACATTATCATATACGGGGATATATATTTTGAAACTTGAAAAAGGAATTTACAGTACCTGTCAGTCAAAAAAAAATAATCAAAAAAGTTCTTTATTCGGTAACTATTACAGTTAACCAAAAAAGTACAGTGCATATATCAGAACTATTAAAACATCATTCATGGTTAAAAATACATATCATTAATTGGGTCACATCGTAATTGATTTCTGAGACCTAAAAACATTTTTTTAAAAGGCAATTACAGATGCAGTTATAAACATATCATCAAGCTGTTGAAGGGTTGTAAATGCAGGGTAACATTGTCTAATCCTAAAAAAATTTAACACAGGAATAATCCATCTCTTTCTCGGTATGGTATAAAGCTTACAAAAAAACAATATATGTATGGTTGATTGAGCCGAAACCTGGTCACATGGGCAATTGCATAAAACTCTCGACCAGTCGTTCTGTACAGGGAAACTTAGCAATCAATGTAAAATGTTCAACCTGAAACGTGTCAAGAGAAACCTTTCATAATCATCAGAGATCAGAGCAATATATGACTGTGTCTTAGGGGTTACTAAAATTGAAAAATGGGCTTACACTGTTGGTTTCTTTAATTCAGTTGTAATCCTCGCTTCGCCCAAATAATGTACACAACTTACCTTTAGGTCTTTCCTAGACAGATTTTGCATAGTGTAGGGATCTTTATAATGTTCTGGATGGCCTAGATTGATCATAAACTTTTTGACATAGGCTAGCCATCTTATATTTACGACCCCATCCATTACCAAAGCCTCCTTCAATATCTGCCTGTCAGTCATAAACAAGAGATGCTCCTTAGTATAGGTTGGTCCAGAGAAAATCAAATCAATAAAAATGTTAACTACCTCTAACAAAATAAGGGCTCAAATTGTATTGTCCATCAATATGAGAGAAAAACAAACAAAACATCTCTGTGCACTTATTTAACGCTAGACAAGCCAAACTCGTAAACCAGAAACTCAACAGCAAAGGATTAACTGACGGTTCCTTTTCTTAGTATAAATGTTCAAATAAAGCACACACTGCAAAACGAATTGCACCTAAGCGTTGTCAGTAAGAGAGACCAAACGATTTGCCTCGGATCAGAAAACGTGATTAAGTGGGGATGTGCGAATTCATATGCAAGTGATAAAGCAAGAACATTTAGCTGAACATAATGAGCGTAACTTGTAAAACATTAACAGGAGTGATGCTTAAAGAAATATAAAAATGAAAATGTGCCTTTCTTTAAAGGTGCAATTTAATATGTATCATGGTTAGCCTGATTTTATTTTTTAAAGCATCCGTTTCTATTATATTTTCATTGTCAAGTTAAGCTAGGTCTTTTTCATTCTTTATTGCTGAATTGCTTTTTTTTGCCTTCCCAAGTGTTTTTAGCAGAATATGGCACAGAGCAGTACTAAATAAATAAGTCTCATTAGCCTTAGTAAATATGTCATCCTAGTAGAATGTGCTCATTCTGATACATTTTTCTTTCTTTCTCAAGGTACATGTTCTCATCATGTTTGGATGGATTCTAGCTCTCACTTGTTCTTAATAATGAATAGCCAACATTATATTAAACACTAAGGGGCCGATAACGATGTTGTTAGGAAAGGCTCTGGATGATATTCGATATTGCAGAATCGGATAAAGAGCCCTTGTTACCTACCGAATTGTACAGGATTCCCAACAGCCGATTACAATGCCCGGAAACCATTCAAGCAGACCGAATTGGTTCCAAGAGGCACCCGGACAGCCCAAGTCTTTCAAAACCAATTCCTACAGCTCTATGGACGTGGTTTCCAGACGAGTGATTGCAATGACTGATTCGGACAACCGTTCTGATTCGGTCTGCCCCAGACGAAACGGCTGCTGGAATCTGTCTTTGGGGGCCCTATGCGGGCCCCCTCATACTGAGACTTATGAATGTAGCAAGTTGGGGTACCCTAGGGACCACTCTTCCCAACATGCACAGTGTGGCAGGCACCATGGCTTGCCACAGGGTGCAAGGTTTTCCCAACCACCCCTTTTTTCAATGGGAGCCCGTGTTCTCGTTCAGAACACAGGCTCCCATTGAAGTCAATGCGAGTCCGTCCGAACGATGTTGGGAAGCATCGTAATCGGTCATCCGGATTCACAGGACACTATTAGTTTGGGAACTATTCCAGAACCAATTTGTTTGGGACAGTTTCCTAACAACATTATAATCGGCCCCTAAGTGTATGCTTAGAAATGTGAAGCTCATGATGTTGATCCGTAAAGGTTGCAACTAGAAAGTTTCTGCTTTAGCGTCGTTCATTGTCAGGCAGTGGAGTTCTGACTAGCTAATAGAGTAAGTTGCATTTTTCTTGTGGAAACTTGATGTGAAACTAACGTACATAGGCAATTGCAACTTAGCATGCTGATTGAAGATAATGTTAGCTGTTCTTGCATGTTACTGTGGGAATGAAGAAGGATGTGACAGATCATCGGATGATCCTTTCACCATTGGTTATGGTGACAGAACACCAAAGAAGATGGATATATACGCTTTTGTGCATAATATACATGTTCCTAGTTAAAGAAGGTTCAGACTCTCTTCCACCACGCCTTTCTTAGTGACGCGCTGAGAGCTTTATGCTGATCAGACTGGTTTAGGCTAATTTTCTGTGACTATCTTTTTACCTTTACTCTGTAAACCACTGCTGATGTTTTTTTCAAAACTTTCTTTAGGTATACAACAACTGCTGTGACTAATTACTTATTGGGAGAAGACTCAGACACGTTTTCCAGAACTACTCTTCCTGAGAAGTTCACTAAAATCTAAATGCTTGTTCTAAAGGCTCCTTAAAATTCTCACTCTTTTCTGAAAGGATTCTTCATGAATTCTGATAGGTTAGGGTCTATTAGAGTAGAGGAGGGACTTGGGTAAATTTCCTTTATGGAACACGCTGTAATATTTTCTATTTGCTGTTAATCATAATTTTTGGGGACATTTCTGTAAACTGAATAAATCTAAAATCACTAAACCTAAAAAAGATAAATAAAGCTTTTAAAAATTAACCTAATACTCTCATTATAGACTGAACATAATAGGCTGTTTTGGAGTTTGATATTGATTTATGTTCCATTCTAATACGGTGGCAAACATTCAGTTGGCCTGAAAAAGAAAGATCAAGGGGCAGATTTGGAGACTGCTGTTGTAAGTCAAAAGGGTTGAAGTGATTTAAATTACTCATGCACCAGCACAAGTGTCTAGTTCCAAAATGTATAACTAAACTGTCGCCGTGAAACAGAGTAAAATCTACTATACAGTATTATGACACAGTTAGTGTGCAGCACATGATGGACATCATCTAGTTTGATGTTGATTTACTAAAAGCACTAAATCGAATTAGCCTTAGTCAAATAAGAGATCTCTTCACAATCGTGGTCTGACCAATGATTTTTTGTTCGATTAGTGTGTCGAAATTACAAAAGATTAATGTCTATGGTATTCTCCCATTGTAATATCATGTATTTTTACTTTTAGTTTTTGTAATGATTTATTTGATTCTTGACTAACTCTGGTGTAGTTTTTTTTGTATTCATATACAGAACAATCTGTTTTGCACATATTTATTTTAAGAGTAAAACTCTATAGTGGATTATGCAACTAACTGGGATTCCTTGGTGATATTGGTTGAATTTGGGATGAATGGTGTATGATTTGCAATCGGACTTCTTTTAACACATGCAAAGGGAAATTATGTTTTACTGGTTGAAGCAGGGATCCTATGTGTGCTGCAGATGGTAGTACATTTTGACACAAGGAATTACAAGGGGTACAAAAGATGTGTCACAATGATATTTCAGTCTGGGACCCACACTGTTTTATTAGCTACATCTATTCTGGCAAATTGCGGAATACATTAAGATAATGCATGTGATTGACCATGATCCACCCATGTAATGACTACCAGCCAGTAATGTCATATAAGTCCACAGAAGGATGCTGCCTTGCATGAAAGGTATGTCCAAACACACTTAAGGGTACTCAAAAGTGTGCAAAATAACAACAAACTCTTCTCTAGCTACCTCTATCACCCGAGAGAGACAAGGGCAAAGCAAAGGCTTACTTAGCGCATAGTGTGGGCAAACAGTTGTATCATTTTAAGGATAACTAGCACACCCTTGTAACAATATAACATTTCCTTTGTGTCATGGCAAGCCATGTTCCTACTCAATTAAGAAACGTTCACACACAGACACATAACAATAGTTATTGGTACATGGCGGTTCATGACTGTAACTTCAGTAATCATCTTAATAGACTAAAGGTTGTATATGTTTAGGAATAAAAGAAAAAATGTAAAATAAAAAAAATACAAAAAATATATATATTTTTAGTAATAAATGTTTAATTAGTTTATGTTTAGTCCATAGAATATTTAGGTTTTGTGTCTGTGCATGTCTACTAAGGGCAGTAGGGGGTGTTGATGTTTATTATGTGTTGTGTTAGTAATGGTTAGGTTAGATTAAGATTAAGGTTAGATATAGGACCATAGAGATTAGCTGTAAGGCCAAATTTCCCAAGAACATTAGTGAATGCTAGTAAGGCTGCATGGTGTTCCCTGGCAAGGTCTTGCTGGTTATGCATCACAGACATGATGATGCTGTTGATGGTACTAGTCGTTGTCATGAAGCACTCCTTCTTGGACTCCAGTTGATTGCCTAAGCCTCTTGTCCATGTTCCAAGGACTGGATAAAGGTATTAATGTCTCCTAGCTGGTTGACAACAACACTGGTATTAGATATTGAAGACTGGTCTTCTTTGCCCCTCAACAGCATTACACCATAATGTCAGCTAAAGAGCAATCAATTCCATAGAACCAAGAATAAGTGTCTCACATTGCCTCTGCCAACACCTTATTGGGGATGAAACACCTCCAGACTCCTTCCAGAATACCCGCTTTGGCATCCATCCCAAACTTGACTTCTTCCGCCATACGCTGCTGGACCCCTATCAGTCTCCATTGAAACATGACTTGGGGGTCATCAGAGTCCTCACTGGCAACATGGCAAACAGATGTTTGAAGAACAATCTGGGTTGGTTCACTTGGAAACCTAACAACGTCTTCCTCCTTTGCCAAAATTGGATGAAAAGTGTCAATAGAGTACAGGAGTTGGTTGAAGGTGTATTCATCCATGGGGGGCAGGAGGGAGTTGATGATAGGTTGCTGATCATGGACAGATTGTTGTACAGGAAAGGTAGTAATTTCCTCTGGAAAAGAAATGGGATGTGTTAGCATTCTTCAGGGGCTCCATTAATGTAGATGAGCTTACATTGATTGTTTCACTCATTTATTACACTCCCTTCTACACAGGTATAGTACAAGCATATACACAAACATGTAAACCTTGCTGTTGGAAATGGCCCTTTCTGCAGGGTCACCCCATAATTTCTGCCTTCCTCCTTCCCTTTTTGCTAAATTTGTTTTTGCTGGCTTTAGGATTCTGGGCATTTTACCATTGCTAACCAGTGCTAAAGTGCATATGCACTGTACTCAAAACATGCCAACATTGGCTCTTCCACTATTTGCATATTTAATTTACTTCTAAGTCTCTAGTTGAGTGCACTATATGTGCCCAGGGCCTATAACCCAAGTTTCTCCAAAGGCTTGTTCGCTTGCTTTCTGTTCACTGAAGTCTCAAGCCACAAAAGACTCTAAGTACTGTTTTCACAATTAAGCTTTAAAAATGAATATCTTGAGTTCTACTTATTGGATTTTTGTCACTTTGGTCTTGTATTAATCAGATAAATATTCTTGGTTGTGGAATCTTTTTGTGGTATTTACACTGTGTTACTGCAATTAATGAGCTGCACAAATGTTTTACACATTGCCTGTTAAGTTAAGCCTGCCTGTTCTGTGCCAAGCTACCAGAAGGAGAGCACAGGTTAATTTAAGGTGTGTATCTGACTTACTCTGACTAGAGTGGTGGTCCCTACATGGAGAGGGTGCATAGCTCTGCCAACTAGAGACCCCATGTCTAACCTTGGTGATCAGCAGTGAGGATAGGACTTGTGTTTGTGCAGTACTTTACAGTAATTTGGTTTACACTACTATTCACATCTAGATCAATTAGAATTAATTGTCTCTGATTCCCATTGGTATTTTTCTTTCCTACTCTCCCCAATTGGTATTTGTAATTTTTCTTTTCTCCCTGATTGGCATTTTTGCCTTTTACTCTTAATCATGTCTCTGATTGGTGGTTCTGCATCTGCACCTGCAAGAAGGGAGTTAGAGCTAGCCAGAATTTAGGGTTACACTGTGGTCCAGGTCAATGAATTCTGCAAGGAGTTTGAACTTCCTGTAAAGAGCACCACCAAGAAGGGGGAGCTGCAAAAGGCACTGAGAGTGTGGTCTGAAGCCTATACTGTATTGGATGGAACTCCAGACGAGGGTGAGGATGAGGGGGAGGATAAGGCCTCGGGCTGCTGTCCATCGGGGAGGAGGAATGCAAGTTACTTCCAGGAATTAAGGCCCCCTCCAGAGCATGAAGCAGTGTATCATCCAAAGGCCTATCCCAAGAGGAGTCAGAGAACATGCGGGAGGAAAGAAAGGTTAAATTGGAGCTGTGTAAACTCAAATTGGAGATGGAGACGGCCTTAGAGGAGAAAAAGCTAGCCTTAGAGATGGAGGAGAGCCAAAATAGATTGGCTATTGAGGATAAAAAGATGATGTTGGTTAAGGAGCTGAGCCTGGGAGAGCTGGACATCACAGCCAGGCAGATGGAGTCCCCCAGTAATGGTGGCAGGTGGCTTCCTTCCCCTCTGACAGGATGGTCCACATACTCAAATGTCTGATGTTTGATTTTTTAGTAAGAGACAACATAGATAGATTGTTTGAGGCCTATGAAATTACACTTCAAATGCTCAAAGTCCCTGAGGCAGATTGATTGGTAGTCTTTGGAGTCATAGCCCTAGTGAGGGGAGGGACTCGCTACTAGCCCCAGAATGGAGTGATAGGGTGAGGTATCCCCCACGAAAGAGACCCTGATCAGAAACTTTTAACTGACCCCAGAGAAATATAGACAGAACTCAGGGATAGTCAGAAGATTTCCCAACAGATTTGGGTGAATTGTGTGGATTCTTTTTGCAAGACATTGCATGGGTGGGTGAAGAGCAGAGAGGTAAACGATTACCAAGGGCTGTATTATTTTTTAGCATTAGACTAATGTTCAGTCTTTTCTTTCTGAAACTGCCTCAACACCTTATTGATAGTAGGCTCACTGACCCCAGAGAGCATGCTAAGGAGGTGAACCTCTGGATCAGCACTACGGTCCAAAGGAAGGTACCTAGGAGTCAGCCCAAGGGAGTTGTTCAGGATTTCCCCAGCAGAGCTAGAGGAAGGGCGACACAGACAGGTCCCAGATTAAGGGGGAAGGAAAGGGATCCATTACCGCTTCTGACAAACAGGGAGGAGGTTCTGGTGGGCGGTGGCCCAGGGCACCCCATTTCCAACCACCCTGCTTTAGGTGTTCCTAGCTAGAACACAAGCAGAGGGACTCTGTCTGTTCTAAGAAACTTCCCACTGGTAGAACCTCTGCAGGGGTGGCCAATGTGGCCTTAGGGGTAAGAAGATCCTAGGAACAGGTCATAGACAATGCTGTGATCTCCCTTAATTGGGAGGTGCATTCAGAGGGTGAGTTGGTGATCATTGAGGGTGGAAGTCATCACTTCCACCAGGTGACAGTGAATGGGGTCCTGGTCACTGCTCTGAGTTACACTGGGCTAGCCAGACCATGGGTGTGTAGAGGCTAGTTTGTACAGAGCAGTATACTGGCCAGGTGTGTAGGGTAACTCCAACCCATGGGCAGAACGTCTTTCACAGTATGGCCCTGGAATCCTTAGAGAGGGATGGGGAGCTGACCCAGAGAAGGGACATACTTAGTCCCCAGATGCCCATAGACTCTATTCTGTGAAATTAGTTGACCATGGTGTCAGGGGAACTGGAATGGGTGGCTGCCACAGGCACCCTAACAGTTCAATTTTCTGGGGGTACCACTCCCAAGCAGGAGGGTACAGAACCCCAGGTGGAGAAACAGGATGGGAGAGCCCACCCCTGTCCAGTCTCAGGGGTACAGACCCTGGACTGAGTGGCCAGTCTCAGGATGGTGGGAGTTGAAGTGGAAAAAGGGTACTAGGCTCCTGGGATGACTGCCTCCCACTTTGAGAAACCGCAGAGGTTGGAGACCCCTAGATGGCATGGGGTCTGGCTCTTGACACTGATAGCTGTCAGTAGCCTCTGTTGGCTGTTGTCCCTGTGGTCAGAGTTTTCCCTGGCTTGGGGACAGAAGTCTGACTCAAGGGTTGGAATGGGTCATGTCACACTTTTGACCATGGTGGTACTGTCTGCTTACTGGGAAGCAACTGTTAGCAAAGTAAGGTTAGGTTCTGCACGGATGGGGTCCACAGATGAGGAGAAGGGTTCCCCATGGGTCAATTCAGTGGGCCTGCGAGTATGGTCAGAGGGATCCAACTGGGTTCAGAGAGGCGTAGAACTGGCAAGTGCCCCTGCAGTAGTGGGCCATTGTCCATATTCTATTGGCCTAAGCGGAGGGGGTTGTGTTGACAATGGCCCTTTCTGCAGGGTCACTCCAAACTTTTTGCCTTCCTCCTCCCCTTTTTGCTCACTTTGTTTTAATGGCATTAGGATTTGGGGCACTTTGCCACTGCTAACCAGTGCTAAAATGTATATACTCTACACTCAAAACATGGTAGCATTGGATTATCCACAATTGGCATATTTAATTTACTAATAAGTCCCTAGTAGAGTGCGCTGTATGTGCCCAGGCCCTGTAAATTAAATGCCACGAGTGGGCCTGCAGCACTGATTGTGCCACCCACTTGGTAACCCTTTAAACATGGTTCAGGCTTGCCACTGCAGAACCGCTGTGTGCAGTTTTAGATTGCCATTTCGACCTGACAAGTTAACCTAATTGCCAGGCTCAAATCTTCCTTTTTAATTAGATGTAAATCACCTCCAAGGTAGGCCCTTGGTAGTCCCATGGGCAGGGGGCAATGTATTTAAAAAGTAGGATGTGTACTTTTAAGTTTTACATGTCCTGGTAGTGAAAAACTGCTAAATTTGTTTTTCACTACTGCAAGGCCTTTCTCTCCCATAGGTTAACCTGGGGATTGCCTTAATTCATCTTTTAAGTGTCATTTCCTATTGGGAGTAGATGAAAAAATGGAGTTTGGTGTCTTTGGGCATATATTTTAGTAAAGTTAGTTAGTAAATTTAGTTTTCAAATTGCAGGTCTGAAAATGCCACTTTTAGAAACTTGGCATTTTCTTACTTTAACCTTTCTGTGCTTCTGCCTGTCTCGGAATACATGTCTGGGGTGAGGGAGACAGCTGGGCTTTGTGCATTCACCAAGACAGTCACACGTAGGGAGTTGGGGTGTGACATTTGTTAATATTGATAAATACGAGGTCGACGTATGCCATGATATATGCACTTATAACAGCAAACTTGCATCGCTGTTTTGTCTAATCCACCCGATATGACCTCTCAATCAACCACAAGTCAGAAATATGTGGCCAGCAGGCCCTGCGACCTAGGCCTGAAGGAACTATTTGACAGATTACAGATGGGGTGACAAGCCTTAGACAAGCATGCGAATAGGAAAATCCAGATAGATCACACAGATAGGCAGTGACACCACAATGGTCTTAGTAGAATGGCCCCAATAAAACATGTTTGGCCCGAGGGGTGCATGTTCCCAAAGCATCATAAAGTCAGATGCCACACTAAGGGCTCGATTCCAATCTCGGTCAGAAGGGCTCCTGACAGGATCCAGAACAACAAAATCTGATTCGGGGTCACTGTTTTCATCCGAATCATCCCCAATTCCGAACGACCAAGTACAATGCAAAGATCTCGTCTGCGCCGACCAAATTGTTTCTGAACCAAATCTGTCTGTCCGACTCATCTGGAGCTTAATTGTGGCACGCAATGGACCCAGTTTCCAAACGAGCGAATACGATTCGGACATCCGTATCGACTCGGTCTAAGCAAGATGAAATGGCTGTCGGAATTGGTCGCAGGGGGGTGCGCAGGGGTCCTCCTAATCCAAGCAGGCACAGTGTGTGGATGTGGCGGGCAAAATGGGTTGCCCGCCACAGGGTGTACACTTGTCCCCACTCACCCTTTTTTTGCTATTGGAGTCCGAGCGAACCTGTCTGTCAGCATACGGCTGCATCGTACTCATTAGGTCGGACTTGCACAGCGTGATTCGCTAGGAAAGCCCTCCAGATCAGATTCATACGGAGGGCTTTCCAAGCGAGATCGGAATCAGGCCCTAAGTTAGGAATACTCAGCCAATCAGAACACAGAATGCACACTACACGCAGTGATCAGACGCTCTCCATGCCAGACATCTGAACACATACCTATGGGCCCCAAAATATGTCCACGTAACTTACAGACCCATATCTGCTTCTTTTCAAATTACCAGATTTATGGCTCTGCGACTAGCTCCAGAATTCTGTCTCCAAATGAATGTACAAATTGTTTTATGACGCTTCATGTAATGTATACAAAGATGGCCGAAACCAATGTGCTTTGGGAAAGTCTTCAGCCCCGACTATGTTGCCTGTTCTCAGCATCTGAGTTTAATTAAGCTAACTGTTCCTGTTTTGCCAAATGCCTATTGTCTTTCATTATTTTGGTTTACATCATTTTTATTGATTTTATATAATGTAACAACAATGCAGCATAAGCCACCTACAACCCTTGGGCAGTGGTACGTGCATTTGGAGGCTTGCTTAGTAGGCAGTGAGCCAAATGAGAATAACAACAATTATAAACAGGAATATTAAGAGAAAATGAGGGGGGTAAGAAGGGAGGTGTGCCCATATGCATTGAAGAGGTCACCCACCTGCTTGCAGTTGGCCTCCTGCTATACCCTAAATCCCGATACTGCAGCCGCTGGGGGGAAATCTGGGTTGCCTATCATTGGTGTCTGTGGGGATATCGAGGTGGAAAGGTTATGTCTCCTCTGTACACTGCCCCAGGCTCCGATCATCGACCTCATGACCTGTGATATGTACACACCCACTGGTCCATGTGGCTTAATTAGCAACAGCACTTTCCAAATGTGTGTACCTGCTATAGCTTTGTCCATAAAACACCAATGTTTTTCGGTGAGCGTGCTGGACCACTCCTCCATGTATCGCAGCTGGGCTGCCTGATAGTATTTGCATATGTTCGGGACCCCCAGCCCTTCTTCAGCTATTGTGAGAAAGGCCCGTGCTCTGGACATTCTTGCCCTCCTACCCTCGCAGATAACGTCCCAGATTAGAGCCTGCAGTTTATCTAGTATCCGTTGGGGGCTGGAGCGGCAGGGTTTGCATTACATAAAGAGGCTTAGGAAGTAGTATAATTTTGATGACTGCCATCCTTCCAAACCATGAGAGGCCCTGTGGCTTCCATTTAG
This sequence comes from Triturus cristatus, assembly GCF_964204655.1. Taxonomy (NCBI): domain Eukaryota; kingdom Metazoa; phylum Chordata; class Amphibia; order Caudata; family Salamandridae; genus Triturus; species Triturus cristatus. The sequence goes on from NC_140593.1 coordinate 943,429,013, forward strand.
TGCGGTCCGATCTGGTCAAGGCGAGTAGGTACCTATAATTATGTTCCGTGGTAGCCTGAAGTGTGGAAAATATTCATAATCCTAGGTATGGGACACCCATCCTCTGCCCACTGAAATGGGAACAGGTTACGGAGATGGTTTCGTTCAGGCTCCTGTAATGTCAGATCCAGGATCAGAGATTTCTGTGGATTGATTTTGAAACCCGATGCCCACCCGAACTCAAAGAGCTCTGTCAAGGTGGCCGCCAGAGAGCCATACGGATTTGTGAGGGTCAGGAGCACATCGTCCGCATATAGCATAATCTTGTGCTCCCTTCTTCCCATCTGGATCCCGGTCACCGTTGTGTTGTCCCTCATTCGTTCAGCCAGCGGCTCCATATAGAGCGCAAAAAGGAGAGGAGACAAGGCGCAGCCCTGTCTGGTTCCTCGCCCTATTGGGAAAGTGGGTGACTGCACGCCATTAACACAGATGTTGGCTTGGGGAGCTGTGTAGCAAGATTGCACCACGCTGAGGAATCGTGGTCCAAGGCCTACAAGCTCAAGTGCACATGATCGAAAGCTTTCTCCACGTCTATCGTCAGCACAAGTGCCGTGGTCCGGGAGCTCTGTGTTTTATACAATAAGTGACAGAGCCTATTCGTGTTGTCGCTGCATCCTCGCTCAAGGATGAACCCGGACTGGTTCGGATCGACTAGTCCCTGCTATAGGGTGCCAGCCTATAAGCCTAGTAAAAAGCTTCACATCCACGTTCAACAGAGAGATTGAACGGTAGGAGGAGCAGCTTTTGGGGTCTTTGCCTTGCTTGGGAATCACTGTGATGATGGCATTGGGCATTGAGTCTGGTAGTGCTCCCTTTTTATCAATTGAATTGAATAGACGTGTGAGGATCAGAGCCAGGTGGGAGGTGAAGGATTTGTAGAATTCCCCACTGTAGCCGTTGGGGCCGGGCGCTTTGTGGGGTTGCAGCTTATGTATAGCAATAAGTACCCGACACCAAAACAGAGAAGAGCCCTTCTTTCAGATACAAAGGGAACTGGGTCAAATTGCACCAATAACCAAAGAGTGTTCCCTATTTGATTCTCCCTCAATTACCAACATAAATAATAGCTTATACTCATTCATACATATAAAGCATACAACCAATAAGCCTTGTTTTTAGTAAAAAGTATATCTCCTCCTTTATTTTACAGAAAAAATTATGCAAATCGTTAATAAAAAACACTTCATGAATACATTTAAATATCCCATTCTTTAAAAACACAATATTTCTTTTTTATAATTAGTTTCTCCTCCAAAGGGCAATCCTTAGTTTTTATCCAAGTGTATAAGTTAGTTCAAAAACTTTGGAATGCACATCTCACACTTTGTTGGTTTATACCATTCTATATGATGTGTAATGTACATACATTCACAAAGAAACATATCATGAGAAAGTATTTTCATTTTTCAAACATGCATACCGATTGTCTATTAAAGGAAAAAAATTATTAGGAAACTAATATACTTTTAAAACAATTATCATATTATTTAAAAACTGATGTCGACGCAGCAATTTCGGTGGACAGGAATTAGTTGACACCACCTTTTTCAGGGCAGGTTTATGCGTAAAATACAATATAGTTGATTTTAGAGATGTTCACTACTGAAATTCTTCATGTTTCATAGAGATTCATTCATTATTTGGTGGGAGTTTTCCTCTTATTAAGCTGACGGTCGGAAATCCTTTAGATCTGCATATTATTGCTTATCCTTAGATCTGTAAAATCAATTTGGGCCGTGGCTTATTCAATGCAATATGGCAGATGGACACAGGAGTTCTTATTTTCAATAACCAGTAGTCCGTTTATGTATAGCTTTGTTATCGATTCGCAAGGATAAATATGTGTGATTCGGTCAGCTGTTCCTCAGGTACCCCCTTGGAGGAGAAACTAATTATAAAAAAGAAATATTGTGTTTTTGAAGATTGGGAAATTAAAATGTATTCATATAGTGTTTTTATTAACGATTTGCATAATCTTTTTTGTAAAATAAAGGAGGAGATATCATTTTTACTAACAACAAGGCTTATTGGTTGTATGCTTTAAATGTATGAATGAGTATCAGCTATTATTTATGTTGGTAATTGGAGAAGAATCACATAGGGAACACTCTTTAGCAATAAGTACCTCCTGTATTGGGATCTCTTTCTCCAGGGCAGTGTACACGGGCACTTCCACTTCGGGTGTGTAGACCTTGACAGGTATGTCACCATGTCTACTTCTTGTAAGGGTTTGGCGATATAAAGACCCCTATAAAATGCTCCAAAGTAGTTTGCGATCGCGATGCCCTCAGCCGTGGTGTAGGTGGAACCATCTGCCTCTTGTATTTCCGATATCCTCCGTTCTGTGACCTGTGCCCGGAGGCGATGTGCTAACATGCGCCCCGCCTTATTGCCTCCAGCGTAGTATTTCTTGCGCAGCCACAGCAGGGCATACTCTGCCCGCTCCAGGTCTATGGCACATAGCTGTTTCCGAGTAGCTGGCAGCTGACAGCGAATCGCCACAGCTCCTGATTGGACATGTGCTGTCTCCAGCTCCTTAATCTGGGCTTCTAGGTGGCAACGCTTATCCCGCCGCTCCCTATTATAGCCCATTGCAATTCCAATGAAGTGACCCCGAAGGACCACCTTTAATGTCTCCCACAGTGTGGCAATGTTCATCTCAGGACTATCATTGTGCTCCAGCAAGGAGGTCAATGTTCCTAAGGTGGCCGTTCATACCTTATTATATTAGAGCAGTTTTGTATTAAAGCGCCAATGGTAAGGTATTGTTGGTTGCGTTCTGGGGTTGAAGTGCAAACTAATGGAAGAATGATCGGAGAGGGCGGCTACCACTATGTACGCGGCCGATGTGTCCCTCGTTATCCCTGGGGTTGTGAGGAAGTAATCAATGCGTGTGTATGATTGGTGCACCGCTGAGAAAAATGTGTAGTCTACTTCATTGGATGTGTGTGGCGCTAGATGTCGGTTAACCCTGCTTCGTCCAGCCAGCTCTTAGTACCTGGAGTAAGTCCTCTGTCTTGGCCTGCCTGGGGGAGAGATCTGACCCTCTACCCATCCATTATAATGTTGAAGTCTCCCAACCACCACCATCTCCCTGTCAGGGGTGGAGATCAGGCGTCCCAAGGCGTCCCTGAAAAAGGATTCTTGCTTGTCATTGGATGCATATACAGTGGCCATCATGTACCGGATGCCCTGTAACTGTACTTGTAGTGCTAACAATCGACCTGGGATGTCCATAAAAACCCCCTCCACCTTACCTGCAAAGTGTGTGGCAAACAGGATGGCTACTCCAGCTTTCTTGGCAGGCCCAGACGAGAAATACTGATGGTCAAACCAGCGAGAACGTAACCGTCACCCGTTTTTTTTAAGCAGATGGATTTCTTGCAGTATGCAAATATCACTTTGTGTCTTTAAGAAATGAGAATACTACTAGCGTCTTCATTGGGGAGTTAGGATCTCTGACATTTAGGCTAAGTCTGGACATCATGCACTGCATTCTCCACTCATTCAAGTGCCACGCTATTCCACCCACCCCCCAGATTGGAGAACTGGGTTGAGCAACATAGGGAGGAGGAAAGGGAGAAGAAAGGAAATTAGAACACAAAATATAACACAATAGGATCAGTGCATCTGACAACATCTCCCGCCAGGGAGCCATTAAAGCCTCAAGTTTGGGGTCCATGTCACAGCCCAGCGTTGGAGTTGAAGTTAAAGTTGAGATAATCGTCCCAGTGAAGCTCTGCCGGAGAAACCCTATAGCTAGTGTATTAGGGCATAGTTTCAAATAGTCCCAGCAGCCACGGTCTAGGAATCCATGATGAGGCCCAGGGGACCAGCGGGAACCAGGCACTCGAAGGTATTCAATGACCATTGGTAGAGGGCCCAGGATTACCCTCCTGTTGTAGGTTTTGCAGTAGCCGCGAGAGCTCCTCACGGCTGTCAGCTTTGGTAGGTTTGTTCATCGTTTTCCATCCCGCCTAGAAAAATGCCATATTCTCCATCCCTTGTCCACAGGCTCACGGACCGGAGACCCAGAGGTTTTAGATTGCCAAAAGTCTGGTGCATCTGGCAGTTCATAAGTGTCCTCCAAAGGGAGAATTATGTGGACTTCCTCCTTCCAGATGAACTGTAGGCGAAAAGGATGGCCTCATTTGTAGCAAATTTCCCGGACTCAGAGAAAGTCAGTTAGTTGCTTGAGGGTCCTACGGTGCTGCAGTGTGGTCGGGGATAGATCTTGATAAAGCCAAACCTTAAATCCCTCAAATTTGATGGTTTTCAGAACCCTCACCATGGACATTATGGCTTCTTTCTGTCTATAGTAATGCAAACAAGTGAGTATGCCTTGGGGTTTGCCCGGGGCGCAAGCCGGTCTCCCGGCCTGGTGTGTGCGGTCCAGGACAACCTCCTGGTCTTGTAGGGAGGGCATCACATGTTTGAAGAGCCAGACCACGAACCCCTCCAGGTAATTCGGAACAGCCCAGGCTGATGCCCTTGATACATATGTTGGAGCATCGGGACCTATTTTCCAGATCTTCAACCTGATATTGCAATTTTGCGTTCTGGTCCCGTAGTTCCAGTAGCTCCCAGCGATGACTCTCCAGCTCTTCCTCCCGGGCCTCCTGGTTTTGCTCCACTGGCGCCAGTCTTTAGTCAGTGGCGGGACATCTTGTCTGATTCCTTTGATGTCCGATGCAATGTCACGCTTGAGCCCTGCGAAGTCGTCCTGAAGGGCGCTAAACAGCTGTTCCTTAAATGCTTTTGTGATTGGGAACTCCTCCCTGCCGCTGTCTTCTCAGCTAGCTTTATCCAGGGGCACCCGTGGCACTTTGCCTCGTGTGTCATATCCGCCTTTTCCATGCTTGATTGGGCAAACATGTCTTTTACTGAGGGATCCTTCTTTGATTGTTGTTGGATAGACATTCGTACCAGAGAGAGACTCCCCCTCGTACATCAAATAGTACACCCCTCCAGTGAGCAGCACCTCATAGATATCGCCGAGTAGACCAGCTCAGGATGGCGTGACCCAATCCTGCGTCCCCAGTGAGGAAATGAGGCGATGCTTGAGATCAGCGTTTAAACAGAGCGGGGCGGGTCGGCCCACCACCAGTGGGCTGCAGAAGGCAGCCATCCAATGCCCTTGCCTCCAATTCGGGTTTCCTGGCCCAGGGGGGCCAGTGCAGGCCCCCAGGGCTCACCAGTGAATGAGGGGGGCGAGCCGCGCAACCAAGGCCCACGGCTGCTCACCAGGATGGGACAGGCCAGTCCACCGAATGCGGACTGCAGCAGGTCCCCAGCGACGGCCCTCGTCCTAATTTCCCCGGGGGAGCAGTGCACAAATGCTGATGAGGCTGCAGCACCTCAACCCCCGTGTGCTTCACGCCCTGGCCACAAATGTTCCGATCGCAGACCGGAGAGGTATGCAGAGAAATGGGCGAGTAAGTGCCTACACTGTGGTGACTCGTGGGCTGCTCCTCCACCCCGCCGGCCCCAGTACTGCCACTCACCATAATCGGTGCAATTCTCAGATGACCACCCATCGGCCACCGCTCAGTCAGTGCCCCGAGGTTGGACCAACAGGACCAGGCACGTCCCATCTCACCCCAGGCAGCACCAGGCCAGAGGCCCCCACATGCCACCAGACGACTCCGCCCCGGGCGACGGGGACCACATCCGCTCTCACTCACTCATTGCCGCCGGGCCCCCTGATACACTCCCACCAGAGTCCCATGGGTGAGGGGCTGCCGCTGGCAGGTCTGGGTGCCCGTCTCCCCCGCTGTGTCGGAACTGGGCCTGGAAATCCAGCGGAGCTCCATGACGTGCGTCCTACACCGCCACCATTTTGGACATGCCCGCGTCATTCATTTTTTCAATGTAAATTCATATTTGAACAAAACATTTGCATTCTGATGGCCCATCCCCAGGCTCATGGGCCTTCCTGAGGTAGATTGGAAGTGAGGTGCCAACACTTGCACCTGAATAGGACCTTTGCCTGTCCCCACACAAAGAGCTGCATACCCCGTTGTGTATATGGACTCTGGACAGGAAAGGCACAGACCTTGTGATCTTCAAAGGCCTCTTTGATGTCTCCCCCACTTCAAAGTCACATTTGGGTATAAGTACCAGACCCCTCACACCACCAAAGAAGAACCCTACTGGAACCAAAAACATTCTGCCTGGAAGAAGAGCTGTGCTGGAGGAGGTTCTACCACTTTCCTACTTGCTCTGCTGTATTGGCCTGCTGCCTGCTGATAGCACAGAAAGTGAATATTTTATTGAGGAATTCAACTCGTAACTCACAACCAAGGAATCTCCACTTCTACGCCAATTCTCCTCAGGTCGATAGATCTGTGCCACCATTTTAAAATCGAGTATCAAATCAAATCATCTAAATCACATTAATCGTTTACTTTATATTTAGCAGTCAATAATGAAAAGTTTAGTAAGGTTTTCAAAACCTATATTTCTCGTTAAAAAGTTTATTATTGGTTTCTCATTTCTTTATTTAATTAATCATCCAAGATACATTTGTTCACAAAAATATCAAATAAAATGAGATTAGGAAGACAACAATTAAGAGACAGTGTGTTAAATAAAATAAACAATCCCTATTCTAATCTAAAAATCCCTAAGTCTGACAGAACCCATGAAGAGTTCTTTAGAAAGGAGTAGGAGTTTTGGAGCTTCAAGTTAGAATGTATAGGAGTACGAACTTCTCCATAAAAAGTAGTTCTAGAAAATGGAGCTGAGTATCTTACAGTCGTAGTAGCAACTGTCGAAATCAGGTCAAGAAAAATAGTCACAGCAGTAGATTATGGCATTCAAAAAGAGTTAGTCACCCAACAAAATGTCAGGCAACAGCAATCATCTTCAGCAGTACCTCACAGCAATAACGTAAAGGAAAGAAAAGCACGGTCAAGTGCTCAGTGTATAGCAGGGAAAAAAGAAGCTTGCCTCTCTAGCTAGGAATATGTATTATTACAGTCCTAAAAACATATGTCTCTATAGTTCTGCTGGTGAAATCATCATAAAACAATAGGAACAATCCGATGGTCTGTTACCTCTCCCTTTCATTCCCACAGTAATCTCGCAGGATGACATGATGGTATCTAAAATTAGTGCTAAGCATTGATACGATTGTTACATGCTGGTGAGGTTCTCATGAGAACCTATGCAAACCTACTCTGTTAGCTGTTCATTGCTCTATTATGTATAAATTGACTATTCTATGAATGAAACATTCTCTATTCAGTTTCTGGTTAGATCATGTGAATTAAACATCTGCTGAACGTAATTGATTTTAATACACTCATTTATTCTAACAATCTGTCCAAAGTATATGCGAATGAATCTTAAATACGATGAAATCATATGGTATCTGGAAAGAGAGAGGTACATTTTTTAAAACAAACACATTTCACAGTAATGACAATTTTAACTGTTCAACAGCGCAGTCAATATTTTTTAAGACGTCATCTATTTTATTTAATATAAAAAGAAAAGGAGGAAAGAAAGAATAAATGAGACCTACTCAGGCCTAGGTAAGTATGATTGAAATCAAAGTTTTCTATAAAAATACTGCTGGCCGATAACATTTGCACATTTAAGCAAGGCACATTTCCTCTAAGTTCCACTTTAATGTGCATTCTTCAAGTTAAAGTCTAGGTAAATGTCAACTTTAATATGTGGGTGATTTGATCTAAATCTTCTACTTTATCTATTCCCCTGTCTGATGTTTTTTTAGCCTTCACACAAATTTGTTTCCCAGGTGAGTACATCGTAAAGGGCACCATCACCGTCAGTTGTGTCTTGTCTTTTCCTTTTCTGACCTCTAAATCTCAAGGAGTTCACATAACCATCATTTATAATGCCTTTCAGTTCCAAATCTTTTTCATATAATTTCCTTTGTATCCTTTCTCTCCTTTTGCACGTTATAAATTTACAGCCTAAAAACAAGGCATAAAGAAATGTTACACAAAGTCCTATTATTTTTGAGATTAGAATTAGGCCCAGGCATAAAACTCCACAGAGGAGCACAGAGTTCCTAAATTCCACTGTTCGCACGCTCCACATTTGCTATGGCACTCATTTGCAAGCGCCACGATACTCTCGGGCTGATTGCGAGCAGTGCGAGACTTTGTGTTACCTCGCACCGCTAGCGAGCCCAGCAACACTTTGTGCTCACTCGCACGGCTTCCAGCCGTGACGGTGACATTGTACTACCGTTCGCGATCGCAAACGGAGTGCTTGAGCAGCCTCTGTGCTCAAGATGCAGCTGAGAAGCTTTTCAAGTGGATTTTCTTCTCCAGCTGAGCGTTGTAATCCTTTTCTTTGTGTGAGTAGTCATTTTATTTACTTTGTTTAAAAAAGGAAGGAGGTTCTCCAGAGACTGCAACATCCTGTTGTTATCCAGCAGACTCTTCTCAGTGTTTTATCCATCTCCTGGTCCCTTTTTATTAGGATTTGGAGCTGGAAAGACTCACTCTACTTGTCTGCTGCAGGTATACGATTGGATTTAGATTTCACAAGTGAGTTTGAAAACTGGTGCATAACGGTGTTATTTGTTTGATTGGGAACATGCACCAGGATTTGTTTATAATTTTATTAGATTTTTTTTAAATGTATTGCAGTGGATGGCCTGCAGTTTCAGTAGGGGCCTAGTTGTTTTTGTGTATAATTTTTCTTCTTTTGTTGAAAAATGATGAACAGTTCAGTACATTTTATCAATGTTTTTTTAATAAATTTGCAATATTTTTTTAATTTACTATGTGGCCTAGTCTGCAAATGGGCCTTCAAACCAGTAGGCTTAGTAGTAGATATGGGTGCATAAAACAACTGTTTCTGTGGCGTCTTTTGGATTAAAACATAATTTAGGTAATGACTGGTATTGGATTAAATTACAAAATGTGTTTTTTGGGGGGTATTTTAAATTTTGTTCTGCAAACAATGTATAAATGCGTTGATTATATTTGATGCCTTTGGATGATTTGTGTTGTTATAAAACTTCTTTGCCCAGTAAATGTTTGTATTTTGTTTTTGGCATTGCTCAATTAATGCTCTTGTTTCTGTGTTACAATGTCTCATTTGTCTGGTCAGTGTGTGAATGTGTTTGCATAGGCCACCATCTGCCTTTGTTACCAGGGGCCATTTTCAGCCAGTGTCCATAGCCCTCTATGTGTTCTTTGTTTTCCATGCCACCTGCTCGGTGTTATTTGACTATGTGGCTGGTGGCCATTTTGTGTAGGCAGCCAGTGTGCTTTTGCCATGGGCCTGCATTTGTTCTCTGTTATGGCCACTGCCTCCTTGCTGGTTGTTTTTGTTGCTGTGACCATGTGGCTGGTGTCCATTTTGTGTAGCCAGCCAGTGTGCTTTGGCCAGAGGCCTGAATGTGTTCTTTGTTGTGGCAATGCCTTCTTGCTGTTTGTTGTTATTGCTGTGACCCTGTGGCTGGTGGGCATTTTGTGTAGCCAGCCAGTGTGCTATTGCTATAGGCCTGCATTTGTTCTTTGTTCTCCATGCTGTCTTACTCAGTGTTGTTGTGACCATGTGGCTGGTGGCCATTTTGTGTATGCAGCGAGTGTGCTTTTGCCATGGGCCTGTATGTTTTCTTTGTTGTGGCCATGTCACTTTGCTGGTTGTTACTGTGACCATGTGGCTGGGTGCCATTTTGTGTAGCTAGCCAGCGTGCTTTTGTCATAGGCCTGGATGTGTTCTTTGTTGTGACCAGGCCTCCTTGCTTCTTGTTGTTGTTGCTGTGATCATGTGGCTGGCAGCCATTTAGTGTAGCCAGCCAGTGTGGTTTTGCCAAAGAACTGCATGTGTTCTTTGTGCCCCGTGCTCTCTTGCCCAGTGTTATTGTAACCATGTGGCTGGCAGCCGTTTTAGTAGGCAGCGAGTGTGCTTTTGCCATGGGCCTGGATGTTTTCTTTGTTGTGACCATGCCTCCTTTCTAGTTGTTGTTGTAGCTGTGACCATGTGGCTGCCAGACATTCAGTGTAGCTAACCAGTGTGCTTTTGGCAAAGACCTGCATGTGTTATTTGTTCTCTGTGCTTTCTTGCTCAGTGTTATTGGGGCCATGTGGCTGGCAGCCATTTTGATAGGCTGCGAGTGTGCTTTTTCAATAGGCCTGGATGTGTTCTTTGTTGTGGCTATTTGCTGGTTGTTGTTGTGACCATGTGGCTGTAAGCCATTTTATGTAGAGAGCCAGCGTGCTTTTAATATAGGCCTGCATGTGTTCTTTGTTGTGGCCATGCCTCCTTGCTGGTTGTTGTTGTTGCTGTGACCATGCTGGCAGAAATATTTTCTAGGCAGCCAGTGTGCTCTTGCCATAGGTATGCATGTGTTCTTTGTTCCCCATGCTTTCTTGCTCAGTGTCGTTGTTGTGACCATGTGGTTGGCAGCTATTTTGTATAGACAACCAGTGTGCTTTTGCAATAGGCCTCAATGTGTTCTTTGCTGTGGCCATGCCTCCTTGCTGGTTGTTGTTGTGACCATGTGGCTGGCAGCCATTTTGTGCAGCCAGCCGCCAGTGTGCATTTACCAAAGACCTGCTTGTGTTCTTTTTTCCCCATGCTTTCTTGCTCAGTGTTGTTGTGACTATGTGGCTGGTGGCCATTTTGCGTAGGCAGTGAGTGTTGTTTTGCCATAGGCCTGCATGTGTTCTTTGTTGTGGCCATGCCTCTGTGCTGGTTGTTATTGTGTCCATGTGGCTGGAGGCCATTTTGTGTAGCCATCTAGCATGCTTTTGTCTTAGGCCTGTATCTGTTCTCTGTTGTGGCCATGACTCCTTGCTGGTTGCTGTGACCATGTGGCTGGCAGCTTTTGTGTAGCCATTCAGTGTGCTTTTGCCATAGGCCTCCATATGTTCTTTGTTCCCCATGTTTTCTTGCTCAGTGTAGGTGTTGTGACCATGTGGCTGGTAGCTATTTTGTTGGGGCAGCCTATGTGCTTTTGCCATAGCCATGTATGTGTTCTTTGTTGTGGCCATGCCTCTTTGCTGGTTGTTTTTTTTAATTTTTTCTCCTCATTCGCCACCAATCTCACTTCACTCTGCACCCGAGATGTCTATACCACACTCAGCGAACTAGGAGAAGGTAGGCTAATTGAGGTGGAGACCCGCCTACAGGTACCAAAAACCTACTTGGATGCTTAGGAAGGACCAGCTGAGATAACTCTTCTACCGGCTCCAAGAGCTAGAGGACCCCCGCTGTAAAGTTAGAAATAAACGACTTGGCCCGGAGAGTGTTGAGGCAGCATAATCATGGGACTCAGGGAAAAAAAAAAAACATCACACACTTCCTGTGTATAATCCATGTTGCAACAAGTCCCAAAATGCCAGTTTCTTCTTACTGCGAGCTCAAGCTCAGAGACCACCACAACTGAGGACAGCCAGTCTGAGAAAGTAGGAGGGGAAGATTCTGTCCATCTTTTGCAGATTTCTCTCCTGGCCAGCAAGATGAGATATAAAAGTAATGATCTAGAAGGGCCCGTTACTTCATCTGTAAAACCGAAGATGATCAGAGGTAAATCAATATGAATTGGACAACTCAAAACCCTTGTCAGGAAACAGCCAACTTGGTCCCAAAAAATCTCCAGAGCGGGACATTCTTTGAACATATGGGTGTCAGGAGCTGAGGCCAACCCACATTTCTTACAACAGACCGGGGCGCCAGTAGAGATTTTGGAGAGCTTTAGTGGAGAGAAGTAGGCCCTATGAATAGTAAACAGGTGGTTTCTCTTCAACCATGCAGGCTTTACCGTCTCATATAAAAGCTTGCACAAACTCTGCCAAAGATGATCACAATTTTGTGCAGGTAGTAGACCCCCCCACAGTTCCTCAGCGAGTTTGAATTCGCCATCCATGGAGTCGGCTATAGCTTGATACCAAAATAAAACCTCCCTTCTCCCACGGGACTTGTCCAACAGCTGTTGTTCTAGAAAACTGTCATTTCCTACCGGGTTCCTTTGATCTAATTTTGATTGGACCCAGCTTTTCAACTGGAGATGTTTAAACCTGGAGAGGTCTTCTCCAGCTTTATCTTTAAGTTGATCCCATGAGATAAGAGTGCCGTCGGGGACTAGATCCCCCCAAACCATTAGGTCAGCTTATCTCAAGGGTATTGCCAACCTATCCCTGAAACACTCCGGAGTGCCAGGAGAGTCTCAAATGGGAGCAGGCTCGAAAAGTAACTGAGTGCGGTCACTCCCCTAAGTTTCACCCAGGTCTTAGTAAATTTTTGTAGGACCTTTAGTTTGATCTTTTTTTTAAAAATTGGGTCTCCGAATTTGAACAAAAAACCCTCCTCAACAAGATTGGCGCCTCTAAGCATAGCTAGGAACATAGCCCCTGCTCCGGTATTGACTGGCATTTTCAACAGCATACGCGAGTGCATGAGTTGGAAAGCCCAAGCATAAAACTGGAAATCTGGCAAGGCAAGGTCACCCTTCTTTCTCCTCCGCCTCAACTTCTTCCAGGCTATTCTTGATGATTAGTATGCCCAAACAAAGGAGTTTATATCTCACTGTAATTTATCAATGGCTGATTTTTTAAAGTGGAGGGGAATACAGTTAAAAAGAAAGGTGACCTTGGGGAGTATTGTCATCTTAACCAGGTTAACCCACCTAAGATGGATAATGGAGGCAGGGCCCAAGACTTCAACAGCCTCTGACACTCTTTGGCCATCCCGGCTAGATTGATCTCAACAATCTTGGTAATGCCTTGAACAACATTAATCCCCAGGTATCTCATTTTAGAGCTAATCTGATACTGGTGCTGTGTCCCTTCATGATTCCAAACCATGATTTCTGTCTTGGCAACATTGATTTCGGAACCTGAGACTAGGCCGAACTCCTGTGCCTGACCGATCACTACTGGAAAAGCTGTTGAGAGATTAGCTGACATAATTAAAATATCGTCAGCATACAGGGCTACCTTCCTCTCCCACTCTCTAAATTTAAATGGCTGAATATTGGTATCATCCCTGAGCCGTTGAGCGAATGGCTCAATATATAAGTCAAAACGGAGAGGGGAGAGTGGGCAGCCCTGCCTTGTCTCCCTTGAGATTTTAAAAGGATCAGTGATGTTACCGTTCACAAAGAGTCTGGCCGTTGGATTCTGGTAGATCAGCTGCACCGATCGAACACATTTTGGCCCTAAATTAAATTTCCCCAAGACCTCAGCCAGGTAAATCCAGTTCACCCTATCGAATGCTTTAGTGGCGTCGAGAGTCATTGCTGCTAAAGGTAGAGAATACGTAGACGCCACATCGACAGCCCCTATAAAGTCGTAAGTGAGGTCTGATAGCTGCCATCCCCTGACAAAGCCCTTCTGGTCCAGGTGGAGGATATCGCCCGCCACACGTCCCAAACTGGCCGCCAATATTGAAGTGAAGATTTTATAGTCCACATTCAAAAGTGAAATTGGCCTTTATGACCCAGGACATGGAGGGACTTTCCTGGGTTTCAAAATCAGAATAATTGTGGCGTCATTCCACGAAGCAGGGAGCTTAAGCCCCTCTTGTAGTATCTGATTGAAAAGCTTTGTCAGGGTAGGGACAAACTTATCACTCATTGATCGATAAATCTCTGCTAGGAGCCTGTCTGGGCCCGCAGCTTTCCCGTTCTTGCAGCGCGATATAGCATCCCTAAGCTCTGCTTGGGTAACTTCTCGATCTAACTGTTGCTGCTGTTCGAAGTTCAGGGAGGGAAGAGGGATGTCCTTGAGCCAGCTCTGGACATTGGAGTCCACCACCCTTTTGTCCTCACAATAGATGTTTTGAAAAAAAGTCTGAAAGACATCACAGATTTCCTCATCGGAGGATAGGGTGGTATCTCCACTGATAATTTCTGTAATGTGATTCCGTACCCAGTCTAATTTGGATTTCCACGCAAGGAGTTTCCCTGCATCTTCTCCATACTCTAAGTGGGCGATCTTACTAACTTCCCATCTTCGAGTAAGCCTGGTATGTAGGACACTCTCCAACTGGTCCTTCAAGTTGTCAAACTTAGCCTGATAATCTTGTTGGATTTCCGGGGGGGCTTGACAGGTTAAATAAGCCTCCGCGGCCTTATGCTTGGCTTCTAATGATGAGATCTCGTCTTTATATCTTTTATTCCTATAGGTTACCCTACTTGTGATTTGGCCCCATAGGTAAGCTTTTAAAGAATCCCAGACTACAGATATAGGAGCCGAGTCTAAGTTGACCCCCCCCAAAAAAAATCTATTTCCTGAGATAAAAAAGAGATCTCCTCTTCCTCCAATAAAAGGGTACGGTCGAAAGGACCATGACCTGGCGAGGCTTGGTTTTGGACATTCTAACCCCAGCAGAATTCCAGAGTGATCCAAAAGATGTGATGCCAAATAAGAGAGCTCATTTACTCTTCCTCCTAACAAATGACTAACCAGCACATAGTCTATTCTAGATGTATGTCAATACTTAAAGTTCCTAAACAAGACTCCCAGCTGCTGACCAGATCTTTCCCTCCATAAGTCCGAAAGGGCAAATTGCTTCATAGCTCCCAATAAGAAATCCCGTGATTTGGACGGGATCAATGCTCTATTATTTGGTGACTTATCTAATAGAGGATTCAAAACAATGTTAAAGTCTCCTGCTAGAACTATTGGGTCTGGGAGATCTATCAAATGAAGAAAAATAGACTTAAGGAAAGAAGGATCGTCCTGGTTAGGCCCATAGTAGCCGACCAGGGTGAGCTGGAACCCCATGATAACAGCTTTCACAATGACCCATCTGCCACCGGGGTCTGCTAACTGGAACAGGATTCGTGCTCTGGCTGATTTCTTGAAAAGGATTAAAACCCGTCTAATATTAGCTGACTGGCTGAATGGGCCAACCCATTTTTTGTTTTTTAAAAGAGCGACGACCTCCGCCTTAAGAAGATGTGTTTCCTGGAGGACAATGACCTGGCAGGGGAATCCCCGAGATATTGAATAATCTTATCTCCCCTTTGTCTAGTGCGCAGGCCATTGACATTACAAGACAAAATCTGAAAGCTCATGGTGGATTAAACTGGAAAAACCAAAGGGAACAGCACCAGCACAGAAAGTCAATCTCAAAGCCAGCAAAGTTCCATAAAAGTTCCAAAATTGTTACTCCCAGAAGTAGGATTGGTAGTATTAACAAAAGGAGAATGAGGACATTTTTATTAATTTGCTGGTTGTTGTTGTGACCATGCTTTCTTGCTCAGTGTCGTTGTTGATAATGTGGCACTGGCTGGTAGCCATTGTGTGCGTCCAGCAAGTGTGCCTTTGCCATAGGCTTGCATGGAAGGATGATTTATCAGTTTAAAAATATGCTTGAGGATAATTTCATTTATTAAAAAAAAAGAATTTACACTTTTCGATGTAATGTTTTTATTTACATTTTTTCTTTTCTTTTTTTCTTTACATTGTTTAATATTTGTTTTTAATTTCATTTAAAATATTTTTATATTGTACATTTTTTAATTAAAAAATGTTTTATTTCATTTCTGTTTATTTGAAAATATTTCTTCCCATTTTGCCTTGGTTGATCCATCATCCATCCATCCATCCATCTATCCATCCATCCATTCATCCATCCATTCATCCATCCACCACAGGCACACAGTCAAATAACAACATTCAGTTTTTTTGGTACATAATACAATTTCCACCTGGTGGACACCCTGGCTGCGGTGCACTTTAGACTATAGCATCATTCATTTTTTAAAGATTAGTATTCCATTTACCCATTTAGCTCCCTAACCGCCACAGGTGTCTCCTTTAGAATATATTGAGCATAAAAGAAAGAGCTCTATCATTCTGTATATTGTGTGTGGTATATTCTGATGGGGAATTATGGTATGATGGTGTGCTTTGACTTTACACTGGGTACCTAAGTTAACAAAATAACCACACTAATATTGCCTTTGTCTGTACTAATTCAAACTGCAAACAATGCCACTTTTCACACTAAAGGTTTGACAACAACTTTGGCGCTGTTGCGCCAGTTCTCTGCCAGTGAAGCAGCTCCAAAGATGCATAAGGACTACGCACCTGATTACGAGTTGAACTCGTGCAGGCGGACAGATCTTTTGCCATTCCCGCTGTGGTGCCCAGCATGGCATGGACTGTGAAGTTACCTGCGTGGACTGTCACCTGCAGTCCTGCCAAACAGAAGGCCTTTGCAGTCACACGTCAGCCCTCTAATCGCTTGTGCAGCTTGGTGCAACTGCCTACTGAGAGCTTTAAGAAGATGACCCCAAAGAAAGATGCTGCCAAGAAAATAGCCAATGAGAAGAAGCAACTTTCTACCGCTGGCGTGTCAGCCAGAACCTTTTTGGGCAAACCTGTGCCTGCTGCACTGGCCTCCAGGGAGCAAGCTGGGAGCAGCACTCCTGCATCAACAGCAGCATCCCAGCCTAAGCCCAGGACCATGTCTGTCAGTGTGGCAGCCACCACAATGTTGTCAATGCCAATGAGAAGTGACCTTGAATTGTATTAGTCCCTTTCTAAAAGTAGCACACAATCAAAGGACACAGAGCTAAGTGTACAGCAGCTACAGCTAGCAATAGTGCATTTTCCTGATATTAGAGCAGAACAGGAGGTTGAGCTTCCTTCCAAGCAAGAAGGTCCTGTTTTCGAATCATTGGTTCCCAGATCTCCATCAAGGAAAAGGAGGGGTACTACTCCACCGCCTTCTCCAAGCACCACTTTTGATGACGATGATAGGGACAGTTGACCCCGGCAGAGTCCAGGACACAACAGAAGAGTCAAGGGAAAAGTAAAGTTCCTGAAAGACTTTAACTTATGGAAGGGGATGATGAGGAGGATGTTGACGATGAAGCAGTCATTGCGGAAGGTGACACAGAGGTGTCTGATATTGCTATTCATCCTGCTGTGAGGGATGTGGCACAGGTAGCACCGCCACTTGCTCCCACATTTGCAAAGCCCCAGCTGAGACCTGTACCAAACCCTACCTCAGGAAAAGCAGAGAGGTAATTGAAGACCCGCTCACCTACCTCCAGTTCTTCTTCAGGCATTGGCAGTGCCACAGTAAAAAAGTACTCCTCTGGTTTGGACTTTTTTATGGTTAGCAAGGACGGGCAGCACATTGCAGTATGCAGCATTTGCAATATGAATGTTTGTTGAGGTAAGCCTGGCCAAATGACCCATGTGGAAAAAACACCACACAATCAAGTGGGAGGAGCACTTACAAAAAATTGCTGAACCTGGTCATGGTGGGGAGGTTAGCCCGGGAACATCAGCTTCAAGTCCAATCATGGTGAAAGGTGATGATGAGGAAGAAGAGGGTGACATCTTTATGCATAGCAGCCCTGTCTCCAGCAGTGCGGCAGCAGATTCATACACCTCAGTGACTTTACAATGGCAGAAGACTCTGAGTGAGATGGAGACACCACGGCATACAGTGACTGCTCAACATGACGCACATTGAGTCTGCCACCACCATCCACTTCTCAAAAGATGCAAGTGTCAGTGGCCCCAGAAAAGAAGAAAATCCAGGCTACTGTTGAGGGCATGTTTAGACAGGAGGTGACCTATGAGTAGAACCACCCACTGCACGTTTGTACAATGGAAAGCTAGCACATTTTTTTGCACTGGACCCCCTCCATTTTTCTTTTGTTCCAGGAGTGGGATTCTTAGAATTTGTGGCAGCCATATGCCCGAAATGGAATGTGCCAAGTTGGACAATTTTGCCAGAGTTGTTGTTTCAGCGCTGCATCACGATGAGCTGCATTGGTTGGACAAGCTTTGCAGCAAGTGTTGTTTACACCATCCAACTGATGACAGACATGTGGACCATTTGACAGGCGACTGATTACATATCCATCACTGCACTCTCTTTTGCGAGGTTAAAGCAAAAGATATCTGTAGGTCTTGGCCCTGAATAAAGATTTAGGAGCATTTGGTGGCATACAAAAGTGGCCATGTTTGCCATAGAGAAATCACATACAACTCTAAACATCTTGGAGGAATTTAACAGCAAGGTGTAAGAATGGCTGCGACCCAGAGGTCTCAGAATTGGATTTTATTGCCACAGACAATGGCAGTGACATAGTCAAGGCCATCAAAGATAGAGGCTATTTCAGGGTCCTGTGTTTGATCCGTTGCATCAACCTGTAGGTTCAAAACTTTCTCAAAAAATAAAACAAAGACAGTAACATACTGACCAGCCGCAGAAGAATATGGACCCATTTCAGCCATTCCTTTAAAACCTAGAAGCAATTGCGGATTATTGAGCATAATAACAGAGCACCAGTTAAAGCCCTGATACAGGAGTTGCCAACACGTTGGAACTCGACCTATTACATGTTGCAATGTCTGTTTGAGCAGTACAAACAGATCAGTGACTATGTCATTCCAAGAGGAGGGGATGCAGTTGGAAAAGCTATGACCATGTATGTGGACACATGGAGCCTAGTCAAATGCCTGATACAGATGCTACTTCCTTTTGAGGTTTTCTCATGGGAAGTTAGCAAGGAGGACAGTACAGTGGACTAAGCTATCCTGTTGTTGCATCTCCTACTAAACCAGGTAAATAAGGTGTCTGAAAGGTTTACCCCCGTAGGTGTGAATGAAAAAACAGAAACACATGCCTTGGTTTAAAGCGTAATCCTTCACTTGGCTTCTAATACAAGGCTGCAACATGACATTATCATGTCCAAAGAGTATATCTGTGCCACACTCCTTGATCCAGGGTATAAAAAAATCTGCCCACTTTCATTCCTTTTTCTGAAGGAGATGTTTAAAAATACAAGAGGCGGAGGGCAGAGCAAGCTGGAGGTCTGGAAGAAGAACGGCCGGAAAGTAGAGCCCACCCTGCAGGTCTGGGGTATCGCCTTCAACATCCAGAGAGGGCAATCTGGTCTCACAGCAGCCAACAACACCATCAACCAGAACACCAGCAACAACAACAAACAGAAGAACTGGACCCAAATTCCGCCTTGCATTGGTTTTACTCGGCAGGGCTTCAGTTCAATGCAGAGGCAATAGCAAAACAGGTGGAGCAAGTGAAAGCACCAATTATCACCCACAGGATTCTCCTGGAGTATCTGGGTGATCCAAAAGAGGTCTATGTAGATCAAAATCAATTGATGTATTGGTATGGGAAGATGCGCCAATGGCCAGAGCTCAGCAGGCTGGCAATAAAGTATCTGGCCTGTCCTGTAGCCAGTGTGTCTGCTGAGTGTGTGTTCAGTGTAGCTGGTGCAGTTGTTAGAGTTAGAAGGGCCAGTCTGTAGCCTCAAAATGTGGACCGATTGACTAAGATTGAACTGAACCAACATTTTATACCACACAATTACACGGTTCCTGAAACAGCACAGGAGGAGGATGATTGCTCAGAAATTGAATCATGTGCCGATCAACTTCTGGGTGAACCACCTGAGTTTGGGGACAAACTCTACTTCCGGAAATAAGTATGCCAGTGCCCCTATAGAACTTTATTTTAATTATTTCTTGTTGAGCTTCTATCTTTGCAACAAAAAACAGTAGCTAAAGGGAAATGATTATTTTTGTATCAGATTTATGCTGCCCCATCATTTTTTAGTCCTATATATTGGCACAGTTGGAACAGTGTGCATTGAAGAAGCCTCTACAATTCCTACATGACATTAGAGACAATCCCTGACCCCTTGCATGCCTATTAGCTATCCCTTTTTGCTCTACTTAGCACTAGCAGGTATTCCCCGGAAGATCACTGATTTACAAGAGTTCCTGCCAAAACCAGATTCCAATGTGTTGCTTGTGCCAAAGCTGAATACATAATACCTAAACTACCCATGCTTGGATTGGAAGAGGTAACTACAACTATTGCAATGGTGAGTGAGTGATTGTGTGAGAAATTATGATTGATCATCATGTGGTGGTTGACTGTGAGGGAAGGTGTGTGTTTTATTGCATGGTCCTCTCCTTTTTTTCTGGTTCTTCAGAGACCAGAACAGTCACTTTAGTTACTAAACAAAACATATGCAAAATTCTGCAATTCTGCTGTCCTTGTTCGTCAACGCTACAGCAGTGCACTTCACATTTGTCTTGCTCGAGTCTAGATGACTGGTCTGGTCTGGGACGGAGTTACTCGGAGTCAGGAGGAGGATGGAAGAACGCAGGCTGGGAGCTGCATGGCTACCTCATCAACAGCTAGAAACAAGAAGTTATTGACAAGTTCAAAGTTAAACCAAGAGACCAAAGCCTAGTACTCAGCTATGTGGAACAGAGACAGGTGTGTTTTGTGAAATGCTGCTGTGTGTGTGTGTGTGTGTGTTGGACTTGTGTCAAAAGTGAAACTCTGAATCCCCCATCTTGTTTTTTTGCTCTGCCTCTGAGCCTTCTTGGTACACTTCTCATGAAACTTTCCTTTCTTCTGTCCATTTCCTTGACCCTAAAATAGAGTTTGTTTTACAATCCACTGGCATTCTAAATCTACACTCCTGCACGAACGAAAGGCAAAAGATGAGCTCAACACTCCTGCTTACCTACCAGACCAGTCCAGTTAGGCACCCAAGAGTGGTGGAAATTACAGAGGAAAATCCAGTTGCACCACCTAATTTTGCAATAGAGCATCAATTTTCTTTTAACAATCCTATTTGGATAACTAGGTGGGTGGGTTTATTTCAGTCCCAACCTAGAAGACAGATCATTTAGACATCTGATAAGTTGGGTCGTGGGGCGGAAGGAATGTTGGAATGCATTTAGCTGTACTCTCTCAAACTCATTCCTTAGTTTCCTTCCACAACAGATTGATGACGAATGATGTGTTGCTCATTGCCCAGATTAATGTTGCCCTTGTGTAGTGTTTGTGTTTCTCAAACCTTTCCCCAAATCCCCTTTCCCATCCATTCATCAAACCCCTAACCCTCTTCCCCTGGGCTTTGTGATTTATTGAGGTGTGGTTTAATTTACACCCTCAATGGATCACACACTTGGTGGAGATGATGTGGTGAAAGCAACACCAACTTACCGCATGATCTTCTAAGCAACATCTCACACTGGCAACATTTACCACCAGTGCATGAAAAGTGATCCCTATTTTAGATTTAGAACACAGAACATCAGTCATCAGCATCATTCAGGCATTGTGTTGCATAACCGTAAATGCACAAGCTTGTCCACTCCAGACTTTGAGTCAATTTTTTATGACTCAAGGGTTTCTTAACTAAGTTACTACTAGCTCCCCATTAGCCAAATTATTATTTTTATTTTTATCACTATCAGGAATTCTTGTTGTGTCATCCATGTGTAGAACTCTGGTGTCAATTCTTTGGAAAGCTTTGATATAACCCACTAACTCATTGTTTTAATTCCATTTAGTTGCCTATGATGCATAATCATTCTGTTGATCAATCCTACCGTTGGGTCTCACCTGGGTACAACTGATAGTGGGACCTCGCTTGTGAAGTTGTGCTGCCTTCCCTATTATTGATTCATCTATATTCAGGTAAGACTACTATGGAGGGAAGTGAACCAGCTAACTTAGTAAGTAAGTAAGTAAATGCTACTATCATTTAGCTAGGTTGTTGTGGACAATAAAGCTCAGGGCAGCATTACCCCTAATGTTCAAGATAGTTAGAGAGCGATAACTCAATAATTAAGCAATACACTCTCCCTCACAAGCACATAACTGAGGTGGCATGGTGAGCAAAAGAATGATGGATTTTACCCAGATCTCTTGGCTTGGGGTGAATGTTTTGGTTTTTTCTGCATTCCGTCTATCAATTGTGTGTCTTTTGCTTCCTAGCCATAAGTGAGCCAGGTATGCCAAGACATGGGTCCCAGGCACACAGTGCCACTGGATTCAAGCTATCCTGACTAATGAGGGGTGATACCCCTAAACTAGTCCTAGGATGCTTGTTTTTGGACGAGGGAGGACCTGGCTTGGCAGTTCGGGCTGGACTGTTCCCAAGAGGCACAGGGTCAAGACTGATTTGAATATGGCCAGGTCTAAACTGGGGTGGCAAAGTGAGCAAAAGAAGGATGGATTTAACCCAGATCTCTAAACTGGGGGTGAATGTTTTGATTTGTTCTGCATTCCATCCATCAATTGTGTGTCTTTTGCTTCCTTGCCCTAAGTGCTCCGGGTATGCCCAGACATGGGTCCACTGCTCACTGTGCCACTGGATTCAAGCTATCCTGGCTGATGAGGGGTGAAGCCCCAAAACTAGTCCTAGGATGCTTGTTTCTGGACTAGGGAGGACCTGGCTCAGCAGTTCAGGCTGGACTGTTCCCATGAGGCACAAGGTCAAGACTGATTTGCATATGGCCAGTTCTAAACTGGGATGGCACGGTGAGCAAAAGAATGATGGATTTAACACAGATCTCTTGACTAGGTGTGAATGTCTTGATTTGTTCTCCATTCCATACATCAATTGTGTGTCTTTTGCTTTCTCGCCCTAAGTGTGCCGGGTATGCCCAGATGTATGTCCTGGGTCACTGTGCCACTGGATTCAATCTATCCTGGCTGATGAGGGGTGAAACCCCAAAACCGGTCCTAGGATGCTTGTTTCCGGTCCAGGGAGTACCTGGCTTGGCAGTTCAGGCTGGACTGTTCCCATGAGTCACAGGGTCAAGACTGATTTGCATATGTCCAGGTCTAAACTGGGGTGACATGGTGAGGAAAAGAATTATGGATTTAACCCAGATCTCTTGACTGGGGTTGAATGTATTAATTTGTTCTGCATTCCGTCCATCAATGTCTGGTTTTTGCTCCTTCACCCTAAGTGCGCAGGGAAAGCCCAGACGTGGGTCCGGGCTTACTGTCCCACTGGATTCAAGCTATCCTGGCTGATGGGAAATGAATCCCCGAAACCGGTCCTAGGATGATTGTTTCTGGTCCAGGGAGGACCTGGCTTGGCAGTTCGGGCTGGAATATTCCCAAGAGGCACAGAGTCAAGACTGATTTGCATATGGCCAGGTCGACACTGGGATAGCATGGTGAGCAAAGGAATTATGGATTTTACCCAGCTGTCTTGACTGGGGTTCAATGTATTGATTTGTTCTGCATTCCGTCCATCAATTGTCTGTCTTTTGCTTCCTTGCCCTAAGTGCGCCGGGTATGCTCAGATGTGGGTGCTGGGCTCACTGTGCCACTGGATTCAATCTATACTGGCTGATGAGGGGTGAAACCCCGAAACCGGTCCTAGGATGCTTCTTTCCAGTCCAGGGAGGTCCTGGCTTGGCATGTGCAGGCTGGACTGTTCCCATGAGTTACACCGTCAAGGGCACCGGGTATGCCCAGATGTGGGTCCTGGGCCCACTGTGCCACTGGATTCAATCTATCCTGGCTGATGGGGGTGAATCCCCGAAACCAGTCGTGGGATGCTTGTTTCTGGTCCAAGGAGGACCTGGCTTGGCAGTTCGGGCTGGAGTGTTCCGAAGAGGCACAGGGTCAAGACTGATTTGCATATGGCCAGGTCTAAACTGGTATAGCATGGTGAGCAAAATAATTATGGATTTTACCTAGATCTCTAGAATGGGGCTGAATGTTTTGATTTGTTCTGCATTCCGTCCATCAATTGTGTGTCTTTTGCTTCCTTGCCCTAAGTGCGCCGGGTATGCCCAGATGTGGGTTCTTTGCTCACTGTGCCACTGGATTCAATTTATCCTGGCTGATGAGAGGTGAAACCCCGAAACCGGTCCTAGGATGCTTGTTTCCGGTCCAGGTGGGGCCTGGCTTGGCAGTTTGGGCTGGACTGTTCCCATGAGGCACAGGGTCAAGACTGATTTGCATATGGCCACATCTAAACTGTGGTGGCATGGTGAGCAAAAGAACGATGGATTTAACCCAGATCTCCTGACTGGAGATTAATGTTTGGATTTGTCCAGAATTCCGTGCATCAATTGTGTGTCTTTTGCTTCCTCGCCCTCAGTGCGCCAGGTATGCCCACATGTGGGTCCGGGGCTCACTGTGCCACTGGATTCCAGCTATCCTGGCTGATAAGGGTTGACACCCTGAAACCAGTCCTAGGATGCTTGTTTCCGGTCTAGGGGGGACCTGGCTTGGCAGTTCGGGCTGAACTGTTCCCAAAATGCACAGGGTCAAGACTGGTTTGCATATGGCCAGGTCTACACTGGGATAGCATGGTGAGCAAAGGAATGATGGATTTAACCCAGATCTCTTGACTGGGGTTGAATGTTTTGATTTGTTCTGAATTTCGTCCATCAATTGTGTGTCTTTTGCTTCCTTGCCCTAAGTGCGCCGGGTATGCTCAGATGTAGGTTCCTTGGTCACTGTGCCACTGGATTCAATTTATCCTGGCTGATGAGAGGTGAAACCCTGAAACCGGTCCTAGGATGCATGTTTCCGGTCCAGGTAGGACCTGGCTTGGCAGTTTGGGCTGGACTGTTCCCGTGAGGCACAGGGTCAAGACTGATTTGCATATGGCCAGGTCTAAACTGTGGTGGCATGGTGAGCAAAAGAACAATGGATTTAACCCAGATCTCCTGACTGGGGGTGAATGTTTGGATTTGTCCAGCATTCCGTTCATCAATTGTGTGTCATTTGCTTCCTCGCCCTAAGTGTGCCAGGTATTCCCAGATGAGGGTCCTGGGCTCACTGTGCCACTGGATTCAAGCTATCCTGGCTGATGAGGAGTGAAACCCTGAAACCGATCCTAGGATGTTTGTTTCCGGTCCAGGGGGGACCTGGATTGGCAGATCGGGCTGAACTGTTCCCAAGAGGCACAGGGTCAAGACTGATTTGCATATGGCCAGGTCTAAAGTGGGATAGCATGGTGAGCAAAAGAATGATGGATTTTACCCAGATCTCTTGACTGGGGTTGAATGTTTTCATTTATTCTGCATTCCATCTATCAATTGTGTATCTTTTGCTTCCTCGCCCTAAGTGTGCCGGGTATGCCCAGATGTGGGTCCTGGGCTCACTGTGCCACTGGATTCAAGCTATCCTGGCTGATGAGGGGTGAAACCCTGTAACTGGTCCTAGGATGCTTGTTTCCGGTCCAGGCAGGACCTGGCTTTGCAGTTTGGGCTGGACTGCTCCCATGGGGCACAGGGTCAAGACTGATTTGCATATGGCCAGGTCTAAACTGGGGTGGCATTGTGAGCAAAAGAATGATGGATTTAACCCAGATATCTTTACTGGGGGTGAATGTTTTGATTTGTTCTCCATACTGTCCATCAATTGTGTGTCTTTTGCTTTCTCACCCTCAGTGCGCCAGGTATGCCCACATGTGGGTTCTGGGCTCACTGTGCCACTGGATTCACTCTATCCTTTCTGATGAGGGGTGAAACCCCGAAACCGGTCCTAGGATGCTTGTTTCCGGTCCATGGATGACCTGGCTTGACAGTTCCGGCTGGACTGTTCCCATGAGCCACAGGATCTAGACTGATTTTCATATGGCCTGGTCTAAACTGCGGTGGCATGGTGAGCAAAAGAACGATGGATTTAACCCAGATCTCTTGACTGGGTGTGAATGTTTTGATTTGTTCTGCATTCCGCCCCTCAATTGTGAGTCTTTTGCGCAAAAACTGAAGGCAGCAGTGCAAAGTAAAAGTAAAACAAACTACTTCAGGCATGCATTTAGATAAATTGTAAATTCCCCTTTATTTGTTTTACAAAGATACACACCCTCTCCACCTACACAACATGCTCACCCTTGTCCACAAACAAACTGACCTAAGTCCCATGTCCCAAATGTCCAAAGAAAGTCAAACCCAGACCAATCTCCCTCCCCACCCTCTCCACCCACCACAACAAGTCCCTCCCACCAAAACATTTTTTTTAAAGGGCTAGAAGAGGGCATAATGGATTTCCGTCCAGATCTGGTCAAGGTTCTGCTCCATTGTGATGAGCCGGCCCTCTATGTTGTCTAGCTGCTGCAGGATGTGGCACAGCAATGGCCTGTTGTCAGAGTGGGAGGGTGTGGCATCAGTTGGCAGGCCACGGCACCGACAATGGAATGGCCAGGAGGCTGGAGGCTGAGAGGGACCGGCTAAACTGGGGCATAGCAGAGAGGCATTTATTTCCTCCTCCTTCTCCTACAGGACCACCAGCCCGCTGTATTCCCGCTGTATATGCTCCAGCCTATGCAGCCACAGACAGGCCGCTATCTCCTGCCTGTTGGGTCCTTCGGGTGGACAAGCAGGAGTAGCTATATTGAGAAAAAAAATGAAAAAGACAAATTGCAAATCATGCTCTGTGCAAAAAATTGTTTTAAATTTGTGGGTGGCACAGTAGCAGTGCATTGCTGGTCCCATAGGACCATTGGATTGTGATTAATATTAGGAGTCACAATGCAAATTTTGTGTCACCCACACATGCCTTTCATAAAAAGCACTGACTGTGTGGCAGAAAAGTATTTGGGCAGAAAAACACTGGATTAAAAAAACTGTGATTAGATATTCTTTTTCTTCTAAAGGCTTATCAAGTAACTATAAACAGACACTTTCAGTGGAAAAACGAATTACCTCCCATTAATGAGCAAGGCACTATGCAGTATAAGTTGTGTGTTGAACTAAAATAATGGAGCCATGTTCTTTGATAGCCACCGCGTCGTGTATTTTGCTACTGTCTGCAGCTGGGGCAGCTGTAGTTGACAATTAACCATTTTTAATTCCAAATGCCCTGTTCTTTTCCAAATGCATTTCTCTTTCTACCCTGACTCCAAAGAGGCAGATGAATAATAAATAAGATATTACGTCACACATCTCACTTGTGAAATGCTGATATTTATATTATCCTGTCGGCCATAAGTAGATGTTGGGGAAAATGATGGAATTAACCCTGGGCGTAGTGGGTGTAGTGGGGCTATACGGAGCATCACGGAGTGGGGGCAAATCTACCCACACTCCGCTCCAAATGCGCATGCGCAGGTGCCAGCATGCAAATTTCTGCCAAGAGCATTTGTGAGGAAGAAGTCGGCGATAGAGCAGGAAGAGGGAGCCCCGGGATGCCGCAGCTCAGGTAAGTCATTTTAATTACTTTTCAATGCTTCTAAACATCGTAAGGGCATTTAAAAGAGGGTGGAGGGAGGCGGGTGGCGGGGAACTCCGCTCCGCTGTGGCGTGTGCGTAGCCTGCCTGCTATGCCTACTTCGCGGACCGCAAAGTAGGCAGCACTACGCACACTCCGCGGGCGAAGCGGACCAGTACGCCCACGGTTAGATGGAATGCACTACAGAGAAAGGAGCAGGCTATATAGATTGTATTTGGCATATTCATCACAGTGTATCCCATGCACTAAATTTGACTCAAGTTTTACTCACTAGCCTCGCCCACCACCACATATTATTTCCAACAAATTAATTCGATGGGCATCAAGTAAGAAAAGGAAACTTGACTTACTTTACTGCAGGGTAGGGTAGAGGGATTAGGTGGGTTGCATAACGCTTTTGATATAGAATAGAGGGGCACTACACTGATCATAAATTTGTAATCTTTGCCTTATTCAGTCACTGTACCAGTCAATGGAAGAAGAAAGGGAAAAAGGTGAAGAGGTTTAAAATGAATCTGTTATAAGAAACCATGAAATATATTCTGGAATCACTTCACTTGCTTCACATGGTAAAATCAAATGTGGCACATGCCAAGAATGGATTTTACAATTCTTGGTTGGCTGGGATGGAAAAACTTAGGAAAAAGTGAAGTACTAAGAGGTGACTGAGTGGGTGTTGGGAAACACACCTTGTGTGTTTGGCTTGTAATGCATTGAAAATTTGTAAATGCCGCATTAACTGAAGCAGTCACCCATTGCACAGCCAACACTACTGCAGTCACATGACGTCACAAATTGAACCATACTGCACTTCGGTCATAGGTGGCAAAATGCCATGGGCGGGGAGGGGGTGATGAATGATGGGTGGGATACATCTGACTCACCAAACAAATACGGCAAGTCGAGGAAGTAGAACAAAAAATAGAAAATAACCCACACTTTGAACCATAGCTTTGATAATTCTACATAAACAAAGAAAGTGAAGTAGGTGAGCAGCTTGCCCCTCTCCATGAGGAGAGCTGCCTTGCTTATTCATCAAAACAATCCAAATATTCATTCATCCTTTTCTAATTCACCCATAGCTACCATGATTAAGCTTCACGTTCTCCCATCTAGTCTTTCACCAATATTTTCAATCCATTATCCATCCATTCAATACCCACCTTTTCTTCCAGACATCCTTTCACCCATTAATCCCTATTCTTAGTCTTACAGTATCACAAGATATATATAGGAGAGAGGGAAAGACTAGATTACCAACAGAGCAGAAGGTAACTTAGTGAACTAGAGATGGGGAAAAAGTAAGGTACCAAAAATAAAACAATGTAATATAAGGAAAAGAAGGATTATGCAGGGATAACAGGAATGAAACACAAATTGAATCCATTGTGCTTTGCACAAGTGGGTTTGTGTCCTGATCTCGTTTCCATGGAAGAAAGACAGCAGGCAAGGGTGTCAGAGTAACTTTATTTCTCACCAGCAATACCAGCCTCAAGGCAGCAACTCTCATCCTGGAACCCAGCAAACAACATCCCAATATACCTCAAAATTCTGCCCTAGGCCCACAACAAGCATATAAAAACCCAACATTAGGAAAATAATAAATGAATAATAGGACTTACTGGGGTTAGCAGAGCACTCGACAGTGGCGCAGATGGTCGGCACCTGCTGACCAGCTGCTCCCAGACCTTCGACAACGTCCTTCTTTTTGCCCTTGGGTGCTGATATAAGAAATGAATAGGATTAAAAAAACAGATTAGTGATTCAATTAATCTACGAAAAATTATAATGACAAGCAAACACAGTCTATCAAATATCAGCTATCTATTCCAAATTTTCTTTGAAAAAAACTACATTTGGAAGTAATGTATTGCAGTGAATGATCTGTGATTCTATTCTCATCTTTCAATCTCAAGTTCAACCCCCTTGATGGACCACCTCAGTCTCTCCTTTTTGCAATGCGTAGATGCATACTGTACATCGCTGTCAGCTTGGGACAGTGCAAGCTACATAAACAAAGTCACAGAGAGAGCGCTAACTCACTGTTATCACTCATTCACTATAGTGACAGGAGGACAGTCTGCAATGGCTTCTCAATTAATCAGCCGAAGCGAGTGCCAATGATGAGTAGGATTAGGTAGCTCTGCTGAGCACCAGCCTAGCAGAGACTAACCTAGAATAAACATTAATATGAAAATCATTATTTTTATAACTAATGAAAGTGTTCTTAAATATATCTTCTTTACTGATATATGCGTATGGAGTAATGAGATTCTTTACTGTGTGTTCTGACTCTATAGTCAAGTAGAACCCTGTTAAAATTATGCTAATTACTATTACTGTTATTTCAAAAACTGAACACATAATATATTTACACTTAAATCTAATGCAACACATTCTCTTTGAGTCAGATCTAATACACTTGAATCCCACAGCTCTCAGTAAATTTTATTGCAAACAACTTCTCGTCCGATTTTTTTTTCTTCTAAATAGACAATCTGTAACCCTGCTCAGTGTTCTTCGAAAATGTTATTGCTATTCTTCTACAGCAGACTCGGACCTGGGTTGGTCTTTTGTAAAAGAAAAAATTGGAACAATAAATGTCTAAAGGCGCAAGTTTGTACATGTTCTTTCTTATTGAGTGAACTTGATTTTTCTTAATTTGCAAAGTTCTTTCACCAATAGGCTCTTTAGTTGATCTCAAGGATGTTCAAACCATACAGGATTCACATTGCACAAATCTTCCAATGTGGCATTCAAAGCAGCGTTCACGTAGTATGACCATTCAGGTGCAGAATACCTGTGACAAGGCACCCATGATCTTTTGGATCTTTTCAGTCTTTGTTGATTTAGGTCAGAGCTACTTTTGTCGCTACATTCAGGGCCAGATGTACGACCATGACAATTTGCGACTCGCAAATTGCCTTCGATTGCGAACCGCAATTTGCATGTCGCACAATACCATGTACAACAATGTCTGAGACACTGTTTGCGATTCTCAATGGGGTCGCAAATTGCATGCCTCATGAATATTCATGAGGCACTCACAATTTGCGACCCCATTGGGAATGGCTGGCCCTTCCAGGGATGGTGGCCTGCTGGGCTCAGCAGACCTCCATGTCTGGGACTGCTTTTAAATAAAGCAGTTTTTTAAAATGCAGCCCGTTTTCCTTAAAGAAAAATGGGATGCATTTAAAAAAAGAAAATGAAACGTTTTTGTTTCATTTTTTAAGGACAGGTAGTGGTCCCAGGGACCACTGCCTGCCCCTAAAAAATATTTTCCCCTGCATTTGCAAAGGGGAACGGGTCCCCTGGGGACACCTTACCATTTGCAAGTGCATTACCACCCTCTTGAAGAGGGCGGTAAATTGCTAGTGTTTTGCGACCGCAATTATGGTTGCAAAGCATTCATACATGGGGTAGAGAGTCGCTATTAGGAAGGGATGCGCCTTCCTAATAGCGAATCGCAATTCCTATTTAGCAAGTCACAAATAAATTGTGACTCGCTAATTAGGAATTGTACATGGCCCTATTAGGTTTTGCATGCGATAACCCGTTTGCACATGCAATTTAGGGTTGTACATATGGCCCTCAGTTTCTTCAGATATTGCTTCAGGAATTCATACTATTGAAGCACTTCTTTGTGGATTCTCAGTCTGATAAGATTGTGGCCATTCAGTTTGTCGATTTATCTTTCTAAATCCAGTACAGATTCCTTCACCCAAATCTTCCTCTTGGGCAGACACAGGTTCAACCGCACTTTTGCTTTGTGTGTCAGTCTCTTCTCCTTCGTTAGAGATCTCAACAGCACTCTGTGTGAATTCAGGATCTTGAACTTGTCTTTCTCTTTGTCGATCTTCACCCTTCTCTTCTTCCTGCTGTTGAACTGGCCATGGTGCTACTGGTCTAGGTGGCCTCTTGACTGGTAAACAGTCACCAAGGCTCTTCGTTCAGGATCATAGACCACAGACAATTATTCTGGATGGCTCACTCTCTTCTTGGGTGAGAATCATGAATCCAGTTAAGAATCCCAGCACACTTAACAGCAGTATTTGTAGTCAGAAATACCTGCAAGGGGCCTTTCCATCTGGGATCAAGATAAGTCTTCCGAACGTGCTTTCTGAACACAACCCATTCACCAGGATTGTTGTCATGGCACTGTTCTTGATCAGGATCTTGTGTTGCAGTTGAAGCTTGACGAAAAACAGAATAAACCACATCAGCCAACCCTTTGCAGTAGTCCAAGATAATATCATCAGTGATATTTAAGAGAGAATTTGTAAGAATGGAAGTTAATCTCATTGCCCTTCCCAGGCGATAAACCTGTTTTTCTTTTTGGGGTACTTCGAATGCTCATCACCACTAAAGGTAATGCATCTGCCCATTTCAGAGATGTTGAAGCATACATTTTAGGCAATCTAGACTTGATGGTGTAGATTAGCTGTTCTACTATACCTGAGGCTTTGGGTCCATAGCTGCAATGTAATCTTTGTTCACTTATCGGTCATCTTCAGATCATCTTCAGGACCTCATTATTGAAATGAGTTCCTCTATCTGACTCAAGAGCAATTGGCAAGGTGAACCTGTTGAAAAGGCCACCTGATCTTCCTGTGTGCGTCAAAGTAACGTGTTTTCTTTTCCCTGCATTCAACTGTTGACATATCATGCATCTGTGACAAATTTCATTTGCTAACATTTGGAATCTAGGGTTGTACCAACTCTGTATGAAAGCATCACCATTGCATCACTACCCAAATGTGTGTATCCATGGTAGTATAGTGTCATTGTAAACAACAAGCGGTCTGGCAATATTAGTCTTCCATCTGCCGACATCCAAATGTAATTTGCATTTTTCTCACAACCTGTCTTTACCCAACCACTTTGTTCTGCTTCAGAGAAAGTTTCCTGTACTCTTTTCAACTTTTCCCAAGTGTCAGTGACTGTCATCAACATTGTGAATGAACTCTTTTCCTCAGACTCACATGTGAACCCTTCATTGAGTGTGGAGGCCAAGAAAGTACAATACCTAGCCACGGAATCAGCATATCTCTTGCCTGTGGCAATGTATCCGTTCCCGCTTTAATGTGCTGCACATTTGAATACTGCAATCCCTCCTGGCATTTGTAAAGCATCCAATACATCTTTGATGTAGGCTCCATTCTGGATTGGCAACCTTGCACCATGGTGCAAAGGTGCCTGCATTGGCGCACGGCAGTCCATTGTGCACCAGCGCTGGTGAAAAGAACAGGAATGCACGATATCTGATAGATATGGCGCATTCATGCCCTTTTCCTTTACCATTGGGCAGTGCAGCAGGAAGGCCTGATGTGCTGCCCTACAGCAAAAACTCATAAATGAGGCCCTTTGTGTCCATTTCCAGCCAAGTGATTCAATAGAGCAATGGTGTCTTGTTTACAGGCTTCTTGTGTCTCTGATGTCATGATTCAGTCATCTATGTATTGTAAAAGCGTAGATTTGTATGACATTTGCATGGTCTCTAAATTTTTCTTTAAGATCTGATTTAATCTGGAAGGACTCTCTGAATATCCTTGAGCGACACAACACCATGCTAATGTCTTCTGCTGAAACACGAAAGAAAATAAAAACTGACTATTCTTGTGCAAGGGGACAGAACCTGGTAGATATCAATGACAGTAAACCGTTCTTCAGTAAAGTGAATTTGCAATAATATGGTAGCTGGATTCAGTACCACATGACAACAAGGGACCGCAATCTAATTAATTTTCCTCAAATCCTGCACTATCCTGCATTTTCCATTGGGCTTCTGTAAGCCCATGATTGGAGAATTAAATGGACTTCCAATCAATTTCCTCAATATTTCTTTTTGTGACATTTCATCAATTATGCTTATTCGGACTGGGGGTACGCGGCCCTTTCACCTTTTATAGGACATTCAGCTTTGGGGATGGGGTCCCTGGGGCCTATTTAGGCTCTGGAAAGGGGGCTGCGTAGCCCCTCTCCTCTCAAATATGCAAATCAGTCCTAGGGTTTACCTGGTCACAGTACCGTGCTTGCTAAATCTACTTTGAAGTTGCTCCATGAAGTAGTGTTTGATACTCCTCCACTTGCGGGACACATTGCATCAATCCTTTGTTGCCTCGCATGTACATTTTCAATTCTGATGATGACCCTGATCTAAATCATTACACATAGGAGTCAAAACATCGACAATAACAATTATGGACTAGATTCTTTTAAAATTTGATGGTGGATTTCTACACTTGTATTACAGGTGTTAGCTAAAAACATCATCTACCTGTATATATTCTTATACATAGCTCCAGCACCCTTTTCATTCACTATATATCTCTTTCACTGCATTAGCACCTTTTAGGAGCACCTTGAGTCTAAAAAAGTATAAATATTGTATTATACTGTTTAAAACCATTCTTACAGTACGAGATGTTTTTTGTTCAAATAAATGCACTAAATGCAGAACAAAAAATGTACTCACTTGAGAGTTTTTTCTTCTTTTTAAAACTATTGCCATGGAAGTAAGGGTTACACTTCCTGCGTGGGGATGATTTTGTTGATTGTAATTGGGAAGGGAGGCTGCACACAGCCTTCCCTTAAACAAAGAAAAGCCAAGGCTCTGGGGTATGGGATTCCCATGGCCCTCCTCCCATAAAAAAAGAAAAAAAGGACCTAGGGCCCTCCTCCTCAGCCCAATTAAGACTCTGGGGACCACCTGGCCCGGGACCTGGCATAATAATGAAATGGGAAGGGTGCACACAGTCCCACTCCCTGAGTCGATTACAGTCCTGAAAGCCCCATCACCTGGTACTCAGCATAATAATGAAAGAGTAGGAGAGTGTGCAACCCGCACGAGCCGATTACAGCCCCAAGGTCCTGCTTACCTCTTGTGTGTCTGACAGCCCACTCTGGGGCAGTTTCCTTGCCCACAAGAACGCAGGCAGAGATAACTTGTATGCTCCCATTGTGGTGGAGCTGTAAAAATGCTGACACCAGGTAGGAACAGATATTTGTTTTCC
Organism: Triturus cristatus; assembly: GCF_964204655.1. Classification (NCBI taxonomy): domain Eukaryota; kingdom Metazoa; phylum Chordata; class Amphibia; order Caudata; family Salamandridae; genus Triturus; species Triturus cristatus. The sequence continues at coordinate 943,463,008 of NC_140593.1, forward strand.
GGTCAGCACTTTAGCGTACAAGGAAACTGAGATTGCTCCCACACAGCTGGAGCAGAGAAAAATAAATACCAGCTCCTGCTAGGTAAGAGAAATGCCGGCTCCCGCACCCAGGATGGGTGCATGCAGGGAACAGACGAGGTTGTGGGGGCCCTGGGGATACCCCTGCAGCCAGCAACATTGTGTGTTTTGGGTGACCCAGATAAAAATGAAAACTGGGAAATCACATTGGAGGAAACCAAATCATGGGAAAACAAATTTGAGGAAAGAACATTTTAATGAAATCCTAACAAATTGAAAATTAAAGGGAACATTTTAAAGGAAAAATAATTTTAAAGAAACAATCCAAAAGACATTAACCTTGGATGGAGTTTAGGACTAATCAGGGATTTTTAGGTTCATGGATGGGCAATGTTTAGGCGTGATGAGGGTTTTTTAAGGGCCAGGGATGGGTGGAGTTCAGGCATAGAAAGGGGTTTTTAAGGTTCGGGATAGATGAAGTGTAAGAGTGATGAGGGATTTTTGGGTGTCAAAAATGGATTTAGGGGTGATGAGATATTTTTAGGATTCAGGGGTACATAGAGAGTAGGGTTGTTGAGAGGTTTTAGGTTTCATGGATGTGCAGAGTTTAGAACTGATGAGGGTATTTAAGGTGGTAGGTAGAAGTTAGGAGTGGTGAAAAGTTTTTAGGGTTCAGGATTGGGTGGAGTTTAAAGTGGTGAGTGGTTTTAACGATTTAATGATGGATGGAGTTTAGATGTAGAAAAGAGTTTCTAGGTTTTCGGGTGGGTAAAGTTTAGGGGTAGTGAGGGGTTTTAGAGGTGAGGGATGGGTGAAGTATATAAGCGGAAAGTGCTTTTAATGGATGGGTGTAGTTTAGCCATAGGGAGGGGTTATTGGGGGCAGGGATGGATGGTGTTTAGATGTAGTGAGGTGGGGGGTCAGCAAATTAAAAGCATACAAAATAATTGTTTGACAATGTAATATATTATTAAGATTTGTAACCCTGAATGATGAAATGTTTTCTTCAACATTTGGTAAATATCTCCTTAAAATGATTACAAATCATGCAGCATACAACACTCATAAATAATGCTTGCATGTAGGAAGGTGGAATATTATGTGGCGATGCTGGTTAGGCTTCACCATGCAATACTCTCACAATGTTCCAAAGATGGTAAATGGATTCACAATAATTAATCCTTAGATCAGTCCTTGGTAGAGTGGCAAAGAGCAGTCAGACTTTTTTTTAGAGATGAACATGTGTTAAGGATTTCAGAGTACCAACATGGACAATAAGTGATTGACATAACTCAAAAAGAAATCTGACCCCAATCTATAAAAATAAAGAAGATAAATATATAATTTTAGAAACCAAATGGAATAAATTAGATGAATACAACTGGAGTTATGGCTTATAGAAACAATAATAAATCGTAAAAAACACGTACTGCAAAACATTATTATCGCGGTCAATGTGAAAAAGCACTAGTGACAATTGGTCACTTGCCGACCAAGTTGTGTGGAACCCAAGGAGGATAAAGGTGATGCGGGTCCCGGTATCAAGCTGCAACAGTTAGTTCGTTTTTACCTGGCTCGAAAAGCCATTCGTTGCAGTTGGTTGCTGTAATACGACATGAAGCCACATTTAGGCAGCTTGAACAGAATGCGGATTGCTGTATTCAGCACGATTTGCAGCTGATGGATTAAGTAGTCTAGGACACCCAAATAAAGTACATTAAAATAATCTAATCTGGATATGATCAGAGCCCAGGCAACAGAAGCAGTTTCTGGATTGGTATTAGGCTTTTTAGAAGGGGAATAACATTTACCCTCTTCTAAGAGCTTGGTACCATCCCTGATTGCAGTAAAGAGGTCTATGTATACTGGACTTATAAAGTCTGATGTCTGGCTCAAAATATGTGGGGGAAATGGATCCAGCGGGGAGCCTGATTTACAATTACGCAAGCAAATCTTCAATTCCTCTTCAGTGGGGGGGATTAGTGTGTAATAATTTGCCACTTACTGAATGCATTACTGGACTAGGCACTAAATCTCCAGGCTCACCAGGGTTTGCCCTCAAGAGATTGGACTAAATCCCCAATATTTTTTCCTCAAAAACATCACTCAACCTGGAGCATAATTTAAGTTGATTTGAAACAGGGGAGCGTTTACTTTAGGGTCAGTGCAGTCAGAACCAATTTTACAAATTTATTTGGCGCTGTTGTTTGCTTCACTCATTTTTTGGAATGGAAGGTGCAATGTGCAAGCTTTAGATATATATGGAAAATACTCAGGGCTTGTTTAAATTGAATTTTATTTTTTCTTGATAATGTTGTCTCCACAGACACTCAAGTTTTTTACAAAGTTTCCTTTGTGAGGTCAATTCATCAGAAAACCAACACTCTATTCACAAAGTGAAATTCTGTAGCAGCCTTGTTGGCCACAGCTGACAGCCATTTATCAACTGCCATGTCATCTATAGACAAATCTTCCATTAGTGTGGGTTTGGAGGACATTAGGGTATCCTTTAGAATAGGTATAGCAACCCTGTTCTAGGCCCGGCCCCTTGAGACCAGCTTGTCTCTCTTCTTTCCCTACCTTTGGGGTTGGCAAAGGTCAGATGAAAGGTAGTAAAATATGGTCCAACAAAATCACTTTCCTATCATTTTCGGAGAAAATCGAGGTGTTGGAGAGAATCACATCAATAGAATGTCCCACCTTATGGATGTGACCTGTGGGTATCATTGTAAGATTAAAGGCCGCTAAAGTCTCAAGAAAACATTGGACCAGATGGCTCAAGGCGTTGTCCACTTAAATGTTAAAATTGCCTAAAACTGTAAAATTGGTGTAATTAACACTCTTATGCGCCAAAGCCTGTTTAACCGAGTAAATGAAGTTTGCATATCCCGGGGGATGGTCGAATAGAACCCCCACAAAAGAACACTGGACCGAGGGTGCTATGCAGAAGCCCAGTGCTTCAGAGTCCTTTAGGTCATCGATTTGAAAGGAGGAGCATTTAAGCATTTTTCTAAATGCTGTGGCTAAACTGCCCCCATGTTTGCCAACTCTGTCTAGGCAGATGCAAGAGTAATTCTCAGGTAGCGCAATCTGAAATTCTGGGCAGGAGTTCTTGCCTAACTAGGGTTCTGTCATAAAAAGTATATCTAATTGCCAATCATTTAACAGATTATAGACGTCCAACGCCTGTTTATGCATAGTTCATACATTGATAAGGTCCGCCTTTAAATTGGCCTGGGCCATGAGTCTCTCTGACCTCTCCCTAATCCCTCTATTTAGAAGATACAGTGGGAGTTTGCATTTGCAACACTTAACTGGGCTACAGCAATTCAATAACATTGGTTTACAAGTGATTACATGGGTGGGGCTCATACTATGCAGTTCAGCAGAAGTATTACTTCTGGGAGGCGACCAGCACAGTGATTGTCGCTGGTTGCAGACAGGATGCGGACAGGCACAGGCAAGTTTGCCTTTCGCATGCAGGTGGTGTGCCTGCTGCGTGCATGTCTGTGATGCAGCTATCTTTAAATAGGAGGGGCTGGTCAGGATTGCTGGAACATTAGAGCGCTGCTGTGAAAAAATGGCACCTCTAATTGTCCCAGTTCAGATCCCTACTCACTATTGCCCCAATTTATTGCTCTAATTTAAGTGGTGAAAACACAAGGGTTAGTTGTGTTGAGCCCCACAGCAGATCCAACATGCAGCTCTTAAGTTAGCGATTACAATATGGATGCGTGAGTGGTCATTAATTCAGGACAATGAAAATTCAAATGTCATAATGTCCCTGGTAGATTTGAATTGTGCTACGCTACACAACATAAAAGTACAGCTACAACACATAGCAGTTTTGTGAATAAACACAAAGTGTTTCACTAATTTCACCAGTGTTGAGGAAACTGTAGTGAATGTTTAATGCATTGAAAGAGAGATACTGGAAAAGTAAAAATTAAGACCCTAACAAGGATGTCGGTCGGTAAGCCTCCAACCGCTCGTCAGAGGCTTATCGATCGACATCCTTGGTTTGAATTCCGAGCGCCATATTATGATTATGGTGGTTGAAATTCAAACCGGCCGGTTCAATCCGGCTGGCTTTCGACAGTCTCAAGGAGCCCATTGGCCAGTCGGAAACCAAACATAATCCCTTATGGATGGCATTTCCGCTGTCAGGATTATGAAGTCCGGTTTCCGACAGGCTTTCCATGTCCGGGTTTCTGACATGGAAATCCTGTCTGAAAGTGACTTTGGTTCCCCCCAGAAGGGCCCTCTTTCTTTCGTAGCCTCTGTCTGGGGGCTGAGGGGGCACCTATGATGCCCGCCTGTAAGTCCCTGTACTGTGTGGCAGGCACCATGAGGTGCCTGCCACACAGGTGCAGGGATTTACAGTGACTCCCATTTCCCTTTGGGAGCTTGTGCTGCGGCCGGTTTTCAAACACTACTCATGGTCCCATAGGGAAATGTGAGTCTGCGACTGCATCATGTGCGGTTGCATTGTAATTGCGGTTTTGGACTGCTAAACCGAGGTCAGTCGGTTCAGAGACCACAGGGATGTCGATGGGAGGCGACTCCGACCGACATCCTAATTAGAGCCTAAATGTGGCCCTCATTACTCTGAATATGTACAAACAGATGATCCAGTCAGAAAATATATCTGGGATTGCACATATAAGAGTGGGAGTTCCACTTAGGGGTGGCAACAAATCAATCATGGCTTGACTAACAATATTTCAGGATAAAATTGATACTTTGATTTAGAACTTCTAAAAATCATTCTGGTGTTATTATATTAACATTTGTAAAACAAACAATTGAAGGTATTACATATATTTTAGTCACTTGGCTACTCTTGTTTTTTGTGTGTTTCTAAATGCTTGTGTGCATTTTAAGATACTAGGTTATTGTTTTTTAGCTGTATGTCTTTTTACATTTTCTAGGCCAAAGTAAGCTTGTTCTGTGTATTATTGCCGAAATTTGTGCATGATTGACTCATCACCCCAGTCAGTCTCTCTACATCTGTAAAATGAGAAATTATTTCTTGTTACAGGCTGTAATTCTGGTTCAATGGTTGAAATTGTTGTTCTAGTGTGTCGTGATGTTCCTCTACAGTGCTTTAAACACACTATTAAAGCTAATGAGATTTTTTTATGAAGGAAATAATGTGGATCTATCCTTGACAAGTCCATGTCTAAAGATGCGGATGTGTTTATTGGATTCCTCATCTATTCCCCTTCCTATTACTTCCGTGTTTTGCTTGCCAGAGCATCTGAAAGTATCTGCCAGCGTAATAAAACATGCAGAAGTATATCCCCCATATAAACATAACCATTTGTTGGCAGGAACTCAGCTACCAGTATTATCACGAAATGAAAAAGCTATGCATTACCGACTCTTCCATGAAAAAATCTGCACGTTGCTTACTGACTTCATGGGCAAGATCTCAGACCTCCCTCGCATTTTTCTTGCCAGTACTTTTACATGGCCTTGTTGATAAATTAAGATGTGCTTGGTAAAAACCCATTTTTAAAACTGTCATGTAAAAATTGAATTGTGGAGGCGGGGATAGCTAACAAGAATATTTGAGCACATTTAATTTAAGCAGACATCATGCAGGTGGGGTACAGCAACACTGCAATACAGTACCGCACTTCTCTGCTACACCTCAGCAACAACTATTCAACACGATAGAACCTGCAACATACCAACAAAATGTAATAGATACCAAACACAATGACAACATAAAGCCAAAATTCAACAGTGCAACCAACCTCCAATGCAACATAGCATGCCAGCACTAAATGCCATTACAATACCACAACACAGTGATAGACCAGGACAAAGCAACACTACAGAGCAAAGTAGTTGATTTGTTGTTTTAGGTTGTATTGTACTTTGTATTCTTGTGGTTTGGCGTTGTTATGTTGTTTTTTGTTTGTGGTCTGTTTTGTAGTCTTCTGTTTTGCCTTGGTTTTTTTTTGGTCTGATATTTTGCTTCGTGTTATGTTATGTTATTGCGGTGTGTCATATTGTGCTCTGTAGTTACTATAGACCATTAGCAGTGAACCTACATTTCCAGCTGAAAGCAGAACACACCTTTCGAGATGCAGTGATAATTATTTACTACTGTGTAAAATGGTACCATATTGCTCCTCAGGTCTTCAACCACTTCAGACCCAATCAGGAGAAAAAGTGGCAAAGATTATGACTTATGTGAGTACTCCCACTGCTCTTCCTTCATAATGAATCTTTTATTCTGTCTCAAAATGTACATGGGTGACCACATGATTTTTTGAGGTTGCGGACCATATTATGAACAATAATGATATAGGAATATTTGCCACTTAATGAAAAATACACATTTTTTACCATGAGCAGAAGCGCATGGGAGAAATGTTTCATGTGCAGACAACAGCACAATTTTAATTAAAATGTTCAAAAGTCTATGGGTAAATAGCACACATATAATAAACAGAAATTTTGTAGTAGATAATCAAACCTAGATGATATAAGCCTACATGTGAAGTAAATATGTGCTGATTTAAAGTTAGCCGAACATTTGATGCCATATTAATACAAGCTTTATATTAGCATAGAAAGGCCTATTTTCGCATTAAACTGTTAATGCACAAAATGTTTTTCTCTTTTGCTGCAGATGCTGTAACTTTCCAGAAACCTTCTGTTAGCTAGTGAATAGGCATTTGTTTTGGATTAGACAATTTATAGTGAGATTATCATCAGGAGGAGAGGAGATAGCAAGGAGGATGATTCATGGGGAGAGCCGTCTGAACCACAAAATGCGAGCATGGTATCTTTTCAAAGACTTATGTCTGTAGCCTATTGTGTAGAATTGAGACGATGGGGAGTTTTACTATTCCCAGAACTTTACTAAAATCCTATTGGATGTTGTGAGTTAAGAAAGAGAAACGTTGCCATCTAGAATATTGTAAGTGTGTAAGAGTATGATCCTAGAATAGATGGGTATTTCTCTCACTCCCCTTTACTGGAGATTCATCCCTGAGTTTCTTGAGATAATACCTCTCTTCATGAGAGATTGCTTAGCCTACTTTCTGCTTCATTGAATATCTGCTGATTTGAAGCTGAAAATACTTTCCAGCTTGATCTTTATTTCTGATTGATATGCAAACGCTTTATGCTTATGCATTTATTCTCTCATCAGAACTTTTTATTGGGTATATGAACTGACACCTTATTCTTTTTCAATCAAACTTGATTTAGATTAGGGAATTTCGTTCTGGAACATGCTTGCTATATTACTTCAATTTTAAATGTAACTCTGACAAATATATTTTAATTTTTCTTACAATAAAATATTGATTATTGGATTATATTCACTTTTAATGCTGATTCTTAAACATTCATGCTTATTGACTACATAATGTACTAAATGAATTGATTTATAAAACCCTTTAACTTACACAAATTGTCTTTGGCTGTATAAATGTCTTTAGTGATTTCATATTTTAAATGTCTGATGTAAATGATTGCTCCTTTTTAACTTCTCCTTGTCGACTAACAAAGGTCCATTCAAGCAAAGGGTGGGGTTATTTCATGCTTGCACCCAAAGATTAAGATATGGAAAACCCCACTACATCTAGTGGTAGTGAGAGGATGGTTCAGGTCACATGAGAGAAGGAGCAGGAAAAATATTTCTAAAGTTTAGAATTGTCCATGGGGCATATGATCAAGGGCTGGCGATAAACTTATTGCTGCCTTAGTGGCGATAACTTTATCGCTTTATCTAGTGCCTGTTTTGCTGACTTAGCGCCTGTTTCCAGCACGCCTAACTTCGCATTGCTAATGAGATGCAAAGTAGGGATGCCTGACAGAACTCCATGGATAAATATCTCAAAGGCAGCTTTGCGATATTAACTACGATGGCCCGGCCGGCATAACGATGGACAAAATCGCGCTGACTGACCTTTATCAGTGGATTTTAACGTCTGCTAAAATACAGACTTATGTATACATAATATTGGGGTGGATTATGGTGATACGACCACAGGGTCGTATCAGCAAGGTTATCGCTGTTTACAAGTGAACATCGCTGGTTTTCCAGCGATGTTGGGCCATTTCCCCGCTATCACTGGAATTTTCATCGCCAATGCGCTAAGCGTTGTTAATACAGTGCTAGCTTGGCGATCAATTCCAGCAGTAGCTGATGATGGGAAAACTCGCTGCTGCCGCTTGATGATATGCCCCCATATCCCTTAAGCCCAAAGCCCAATTTGAATACTGAAGGAGGTAACAGTTCCGAAGGTGGTTCCAGTGGTGGAGGTGTGTGTATTAATAGAGTTATGTGTTGAAATTGTTTTTTTGAGAATTCATCACTGTGTTGAAGTTATGTGTCTTGGTAAAGTTGATAGATTAGTTATGACTCTTCATTTCATGTTAAGCAGTTGAAATTGCGATCGGAACTCAGAGTAGTCCAAGATTCTGGGATAATCAAGAAATATATTAGTTGTGGTGTTATTTGTCTGCTAAGATTTAGTGGTGTTATTTCTGATTTGTTTCTTGTACGAATGAACTACTGTGAATTCTTCAGTGGAGCAGATAAAAGTTACTTGTTGTTAGACCTGGCACATTGGCGTGAGTCTCCCTTCCATTTTTCGTTGTGCCTCATGTATGTTTTTGCTGGTGTTAGCTGCTCAGGGCACTGTGCCACTGCTGTCCAGTGCCACAGTGCAAGTGCTCCCTGTTGTAAATGGATGTATGATTTGTGATTCCAAGATTGGTTGGTTTGGTTTACTTGTCAGACCCTAGTACAGTGCACCAGGAGTGCCCAGGGCTTGTAATCCAAATACTGCTAGTGGGCTTGCAGCACTGGTTGTGCCACCCACAGAAGCAGCCTGTAAACATGTGTCTAAGGTCTGCCATTGCAGAGCCTGCGTGCAGTCTGGTACTGTCATGCTGACTGGGCAAGTGCACCCACTTGCCAGTCCCTAAACCTTCCCTTTCCTTCATATCAGACACCCCTATGGTAGGCCCAAGGGCAGGGTGCATTGTAAGGATAAGGTAGGACATGCCCTGGTGTGTGTGGCATGTTCTAATAGTGAATTACAGCCATTTTCGTTTTTCACTATTGCAAGGCTACCTGTTCTCCATAGGCCAGAATGGGCAGTATGGTTATTACATTTTATAATCCTAACTGACTCAGAGAACATGGTAGAAATTCGAATTTAGTATGCCTGAACTCAGGATGATAAAATACATCTTTTAGTGAAGTTGCTTTCAACATTCTGTGTTTGAAAATGCCACTTTTAGAAAGTAGGCATTTTCTTGTCTAACCATTCAAACCTGCCTCTGCTAGACTATGTGTATTCCTTTGTCTGGAGTTTGAGTGACAGGGCTGGGGAATTCCAGGAGACAGGGTGGTATCCCAGTGGTGAATAGAGAGATCTGCATCCAGATGGGTGGGAGGAGTTGCACCTGGGTCCTGAATAGGGCTGTGCCTGCCTTCCACAATGCTGGCTCCACCTCCTGGGGAGCGGCTGATGTCTCTGCCCTGCACACGTGAATGAAGAGAAGGAATCCTGTCAACAAACTGCTCCAGTGCTGTACTTGCCTTCCACAATGCTGGTTCCACCTCCTGTGGGGCGTCTAATGTTTCTGCCCTGCACTGTGAAAGGAAAGGAGAAGTCTGGTAAACAGAGTGCTCAGGAACTGGTTTGGACTGGGCAAAGGCCCCTCTGCCTTCAGAGGACAAAGGATTTCTGGATATAAATATTGGGACCCTGATCCCAAGAATTTAGATTGTGGAAATTTAGCGTGCAAACTGAACATTATCTGCGCCATCTTGCCTCTCCCCAGCGCCACGCATAGCAAATGCACGGCCGCCATTTTAGGCACCCCACTCTCTCTCCCCGCTCACTCTCGATCGCCAGCGCTTTCCCCCGGCGCTGCGAGCATCCCCCGCGCGCCGGCCACCCCCGCTCTCTCATACAGGCCATAAACCCTCTCCTTCTGCGCGACCCTGCTACGGAACCACTTCCGACCGACAACCCATACATGGTCATGCCTCTCCTTTGATAACCCCCTTCCTCTGCGCCCCATTGTCTGAACTGGTCCCAGGCCAACACCTAGCCCTGCGGATGCAGTTTATTGCCCCTACTGTAAGGGAAACACCCCACATCAAAGGGATTACAGTAGAATCAAAGCCCCTACCCCCTGAGACCCGGCCGGTTGCACACACCCCCGGGAATTAGCGGAATTCCCTGCTGCGCGATAGCCATCTCCCACTGCGGGTAGGGTGGGAACCTCTACTGTAACCATGTGTGGGATCGGATCTCAGCCGGGGCTTCAGGGGATATTTCCCCGCACATCAAGGGAATCTCAAGAATGTACTATGTATAATAAAGCAATAAACCAGTGTATAAGAGACCAGGTCTCAGAGATGCAGTTAGAGCACCTCGTGACGATACCTTGCTGTCTGATCTGATGTGTTCTGCTCCGACGGAATAAAACCTTGTTTCCTGCCTTCCAGTCTCCAGCGCCTGCCTCTTTTATTGGTAAATTATCGAGTGGTATGAGAGGCGATTACCGCCGGGCAAATACTTGAAAGGATACCGACTGAAACTGCCGCTACCATTTAACAATTGGCGTCCCAAACGTGGGGCCCATCAGCGACACGTGGATCCAGTGGGAGAGGTCCCGACGACAGAGTGAACGACTGCAACGATCGGGAGAGCTCCTGCCCAATAGACCCTCGTCTGGCAGCCGATCATCCGAACTTCACTGGTTCCGAGCAGACCTCTCTCGAGTGATCTACGGTCCTGACTGGGAACCATCAGGAGTGCCGCGGCAAATACGGAGAGTAGAGGACGATCGGGCGCTGGAGGCGGAAGACGAGAAACTGTCCACGCGGTCCGGGTAAGGTCGTGATACACGACAAATTGAGAAATAATTGATTGATTGTTTAATGCTCTGGAAATACTAGTATTGCTCATTGATTGTGCTCATTGATTGTTCTCTTTGAGATATTCGCTGTCTACAAACGGGGAGGAGTAGAAATACTCTCTCTCTCTCCCTTTGCAGATAGTGAAGGGTAGGTAACGCAGACTTTTGTCCCCGTTGAAACCCGTCGTGCCTATCTTTATCTCCCCATTGATTGATTGTCCGAACATTGATTGTTTTGAAGAATAGTGCTTTTTGAGATATTCTCTGTTTGCAAATAACGTAGAATAGGAATATTCTGTCTAGTCTTTGCAAATAGTGAAGGGTAGGTAACGCAGACTTTTGTCCCCGTTGAAACCCGTCGTGCCTATCTTTATCTCCCCATTGATTGATTGATTGATTGTCCGAACACTAGTTGTTCGATATTGGTTCTTTGGAGGTATTCTCTGCTTACAAATAACGAAGAATAGAGATATTCTGTCTAGTCTTTGCAAGCAGTGAAAAGATAGGTAGTGCTGACTTTTGTCCCCGTTGAAACCCGTCATGCCTATCTTCTCCCCACTGATTGGTAGTTGGTTCTGCCCGGACCGCTTATTAGAGGTGAACCATCCGGCTCCACTGGAAGGCACCCCTAATAAGGACATGTTCACTAAATATGGACTAGTCGCCGTAGCCTATAGCAAGCTGTGGCATAAATATACCAAGAAGGACCCCGAAAGTCAGTGGCCACTGATGGGATCCTTCGACGACCATAAGATAGAAGCGCTAGAAATAGCTCTGCGTAGCAATAAGACGACGCCTACTATGCTTGACAGTATCGGCATGTGGCGCAAAGAAGCAACGCAACGGAAAAAGAGGGAAGAAGTAAAAGCAGAAAAGGAATTACGAAAGGCAGCTCACCTTGCCGCTAGAAAGTTAGAAGAAGACATAAAAGAGAGAAGGGAGACTAAACTAAGACAGGAACCCGAAACCTCAGGCCAGTACGCTGTTAGGACCCCTTCTTTGCTCTACCCTGAGTTGTCCTCCAAGCAGCGAACGAATGACGAGTTACTGTTAGGTCCTCCGATCATTTACATGCCCCCTCCGTATGCACCCTCCCAATCAATAGTACAACACCCACAACCCCCGAACACGAGCGAAAGCAGTACAGGGGCCTCGGTCCTCACGGCCTCCGCGCCGGCTGAGCCTCTTGTGCCGAACCCAACGTCAACCACAACGCCAGTCGACCATGAGATAGGAAAGAAAGGGTCCACCAGAATGAATCGACTAACTAAGGATGAACGAGCAGGAATTGACAAGATAGTAGGGACGCTGGTGGAACGAAAAGAAAGTGAGGAGTATATAACAGACGTGTATAACTCGTATGCCGACAGCCGCAGACGACACTTCGTCGTACGGCTCTGTTATCACGCCCTGAATGCATATGAGGATAGGTACCACGATAAAGGTCCCGAAGGCTTAGCGGCCCTATATAGGAAGGTAGACATTGGGGAAGAAAGAGAGGGCGATGTAACGAACCTCTTCACTCGTACACTCGAGGTCTACCGACACCTTAAAGAACATGGACAGACCACCAAAACAGAAACCCCCATAGCAATTAATCCCCAGGGAGGAAGGGCCGATGCCATGATGCCCATTAAAGAAGCTGCCCCCTACTGGGTCCCCCCACGGGGTCAGGGAACACACGACGACATCAACAACCCAGATGCGAAGGGAAGGGTTGTATATAACTGGGTCTATCAGCCGTGGGACTGGCAAGATATTTTGACTTTTAGAAAGACTCTACCCGACTTAAGAAAGAACCCGACTGCCTTCTACACGGAATTGGGTACAGCCTTAGGCTCAACGATAATGACGTTAGCAGATATCGACTTGTTCTTTGGGCTATGTCTGCCGGCTGATGTGTGGAAACAAATCCGGAAAGTTGACCACGCTGAGCCGTTCGGATATACCTGGGTACAACTCGATACCATAGATAAACAGCGAGAGCCAGGACAGAAACCCCCGAAAGCCATCTTAGAGCTCCCAGACAAGATTGTACAAAAGCTGAAGACTCTAATCCCAGAAAGAAAGGTAGATTGGTCGATAGTGACGGCTTGCCGTCAGAAACCCCAGGAAGATGTGTCTGAATACTTCTCCCGATTCGAGACTGTGTTTTCCGATTACAGTGGCCAAGACATGACCACCGCAACCGGACACCACCTCTTTGTCCAGAATTATGTAAAGGGTCTGTCACAGGAAGTTTCCCAGAAGCTACAGACCAGCGAGAGTAGTTGGGCAGCCTCCAAACCCGCAGCGATTCTCCAGATGGCCCAATACTACGAAAATCAGAAAAACGAGAACGATAGGGCATCAGAGAAGAAGAAAAAGGAACTGAAGGAGAGAGTAATGATAGCACAGTTGCAAGGGGTGACCATAGGAAGGGAACCCCCGAAAGAGAATTACCAACCAACCGCCCCTAGAAAGCTACCCCCTAGAGACCATACACCTGCACCCTACAACGGACGGAGAGACTTGGATGGGAATCAATGCGCGTTCTGTAGAGGGTTCGGACACTGGAAATCCCAGTGCCCGGTCCTTCTGGAAATGAACAAGAATAGGGACCCCAGAGACACAACATATGACCCCAGAAACAGAGGACAGGGACGAGGGCACACGAACAACACCATCAACGACAGGCCAGGCAGACCAAACACCTTTGATCGCCCCCGACAAAACCAGTATCAGCAGTCCGACTACGAAAGCACCCATGACTTCGCATAGGACCGCCAGGGACAAGGGAGGGATCCAGTCGAACTCCGTGTTGACCAGCAAGGTCCTTACGTTACCGCTAAGGTCCTGGGCACAAAATCTCCATTCCTGGTAGATACTGGGGCGACACGTAGTGCGTTATCTAAACGACTGATTCCTAGGGCACCCTTGTCTGGCTCACACGTAACCTCAATAGGCTTTGACGGAACGCCCTCCACTAACCCCTTATCAACACCAATCTCCTTTGACTTAGAAGATAACACCACTGACACGACCTTTCTGCTCTCCTCCAACACCCCCGATGCTATTATGGGACTTGATTTGCTAAAGCATTTTCGAGCCACCATCAGATGCTCCCCAGACGGAGTTCGAGTCATCCTACACGATAACCCAGATCTGTCCAGACCCTGTCACACACGGCGTATGCTCTCTATAACCGATGCTGATATGTCCCTACTCGACACATTACCTTCACATCTATGGGCTAAAACCGACTCAGATGTAGGGCGCATGGTGATCGACCCGGTACACATAACCGTCCGACCGGACGCAGTGCTCCCGAAGCTTCCACAGTATCGGATATCACCCGAAGGCGAGAAGGCATTGGTGGAAATCATCGAGTCCCTGGTCGAGGCAGGAGTGGTGGAAGAAGTAGTCAGTAATGTTTGCAACAGCCCTATCCTACCCATTGTACTGCTCGGCCCCAGTCCTAGGAACCCCAGACTACACTAAACCTTTCTCCCTCTACACCCACGAAAGGGAGGGATGTGCGTTGTCTGTCCTAACCCAGTCCATAGGCCCTAAGCAACGCCCTTGTGCCTACTTCTCTGCCACTCTTGACCCCGTAGCCAGAGCTTTGCCCGCCTGCCTTCGAGCAGTAGCCGCCGCTGCTGTCTCTATCCGGCAAAGTGAGGGGATCGTGCTCTCGAACCCCCTCACAGTATTGGTACCCCATGCTGTTGATACCCTCCTGAACCAAACCAAGACTCAACACCTGACTAGCGCACGACTGACTGGGTATGAACTGACTCTGCTTGCGCCCCATATCACATTGAAACGATGCACCACTCTGAATCCAGCTACTCTACTACCTCTCCCTGACGCTGACCCCAATGCATCCCCTATACATGATTGCGTGACCCTCACCGACGAACAAACCAAGAGTAGGGTTGACCTCCGGGATACTGCCTTCCCGGACCCTGACGGAGAACTGTGGGTGGATGGCTCATGCATCAAGCTCCCTGATGGCACCACCTCAGCTGCCTATGCAGTCACCACAGCTCGAACAGTTGTTGAGACAGCCCGCATCACACAGCGATCCGCACAGGCGGCTGAACTAATTGCCCTCACACGAGCCTGCATCCTGGCAGCAGGGACAACCGCAAACATTTACACAGACAGTCAGTATGCCTTTGGGGTAGTTCACCACTTCGGGCTCTTATGGAAAGAGAGGGGATTCTTGACTTCTCATGGCACACCCATCCTGCATGGAGATCTAGTCTCTGCCCTGACCGGAGCAGTCCTCCACAGGCACACAAGAAGGTGACAGACATTATAGGTCAGGGAAATGCACTAGCTGACATTACTGCCCGAACCACAGACGAGAATAGGTCCACGACCCGCATGTACGTGACCAGGTCACAAACTGAGAAATGGAAGGATGCTAGGGAAACGATTAGGGATATCCAACTAGCCAGCACACCACACGAATTAACTGAATGGGCCCGGGTGGGATTGAAGGACGATGACGGTTGTTGGCGAACTAAAGACTCGAACAAATGGTTACTACCCGACTCATACTTGATCCCCATGCTGACCATGGCACACTCCCCCGCACACATAGGGTCTGCCCCCATGATCGAACTCATCTCCCAAGTCTGGCACAACGACAGAATACCAGACTCAGCCAAACGTCTGGTCCAACAATGCCTAGTATGCCTCCAACACAACCCTGGGAAAGGAACTGCTGTACCCCGGGGAGGGTTTGGGGTCCCCAATCACCCCTTTGAAGTCCTACAAATGGACTATGTCCAGCTAGAAAGGTGCCAAGGTTTAAAATATGTGCTTGTCGTTGTGTGTGCCTTCAGCAAGTGGGTGGAAGCCTACCCGACCCATGACAACACCGCTATGACTACTGCAAAAGTACTGCTGAAGGAATTCTTCCCCCGATACGGCCTTTGTCGAATTTTGTGGAGCGACAATGGCCCCCACTTCGTAGCCGAAGTTATCCAACTCATCTTAAAAGGGTTGGGTGTAAAACAGAAGTTCCATGCGGTCTTCCATCCCCAATCTGCAGGCCTGGTTGAGCGACACAATGCCACATTGAAGCTTAAGATAGCAAAAATAGTCGCCACCACAGGACTAAGATGGCCAGACGCTCTCCCACTAGCATTGCTATCAATGCGTTCCACCCCCACCAAACACCACTTAACCCCCTACGAGGTCGTCTTTGGGCGGCCCATGAACTTTTGGACTGCACCAAAACCATCATCCATCCACGACGTCCCGGACGTCCTCATGTCTGACTATTTGTATAACCTAACTAAGACGTTGTCTGTTATCCATCAGCAGGTGCTGCACGCCATTCCCGATGTTTCCAGGGGCCCGGGACACGACATCCAACCCGGTGACTTCGTCTTAGTGCGTAACTTCCAGCGCACCAAGAGTTTGGAGCCCCGGTGGACGGGCCCCCTGCAAGTCCTGATCACCACCCGAACAGCTCTTCGAGTGGAGGGGAAACGCAATTGGCTGCATGCACACCACTGCAAGAAGGTATCACCGACCCTGACAACCACGGACAACATCACCGCCCAAGAGGAACTTCTGGGCAAAGACCGACCATCCCTGAGCCGCTGCCCGGATACAGAGACACTTGAGTTGATTGAATATCCCGATCCCACTGTGCCATCCAAAGAAGGGTATAACTTGCGACGAAAGGAGAGAACTTCGGCTAAGCAGACCACAGGCTAAGTGGAAATCTCAGAACGGTAGCCTAGGCACCTCAAAGGCCACCAGGAGAGAAACTAAAACAAAGTCTGTGGTTCTGCCCGCTACCGAGTCTCTTGAAGGTGATGGAAGCGCCCGACATGAAGATGATGGAAGCAACCGGACGTCCGAAGATCCACTTCAAAAACCCAAAGACTGACCGAATGCACAGCTTTAAGACAATAGCACTTTTCATTTCCCTTCTCTTTTGCCTTCTCCTCGTGGTCACCTTCTGGATCATGGAGGAGAGCACACCCGCTCATAAGACATTGCTGACTACCGTTCAACCTACCACCACGAAAGAACACCATCTGATCTCACTTTCACCCCAACTCCGAGAAAGGCGTAAGGAGTTCTGGAATAACTCTTTTGTGCAGTTACTCCAACAACACAATCTTGCCACCAACGCCACTAACTGCTGGATCTGTGGATTGCTGCCCCATGCCACTGGGCACTCAATCCCCTTCATCCCTTCACCTTTTTCCGTCCATGGTTCCTGCCTCGCCTGGCTGATCCTCCTGCAGGAGAGCTACAAGGACAATGCCACTTCCGGCAGAACCATGTCACACTTCTACCATGGGTTCTGGCTGAACAAAACTGGTAGAACCTCCGCCCTCTTCTGCCCTCTGAGATCGAACACTTCCTTTCACATGGACATCCCCGCCAAAGAACGAATTGAAATGCAAGTGTTCAACAATCCAGCCAGACCCACCTTCTCTTACCTCCGAAAACGGACAGCCGCCACCCTAACAGTGGCCCTGTCCGTCATCAACATCACTGGATCTGTATGCCTCGAAGGCCTGGGGGCACAGCTGGTGGGCCACAGCTCCTGCCTCATCACCCGAACATTGGACTCAGTTGACCCACCTTCCTTTGTTGCCTCCCCGAATATGTACTTCGTGTGTGGTACTAAGGCCTACACCTGGCTCCCGAAAGGTTGGGGAGGCACCTGCTACATCGCCTTTGTCCTTCCTCCGACGTATGTGGCTCCAGCAAACCATCACCGACAGAAACGTGCCAAAGACATTGTACAAACCGACTCCACCAGAGCACAGTTCATGGACGCAGTAAAGGGTCTTGTTCCGCTCTGGGGTCCGATGGCAAACAGCCGTGCCATCCGCCACTTAACCCAGGCAGTCGAAACAGCAATGAACATTACAGCTGGCGCCCTCGCCAACAACACCGCTGAGCTTCAGGCCGTCCGCCTGGTGGCTCTCCAGAACCGCCTTGTTCTAGATGTGGTTCTGGCTGACCGCGGAGGAGCATGCCGCATCATTGGGTCCAGCTGTTGTACCTACGTACCGGATAACTCACCCTCAGTCTACAAAGCAATTGAACACCTCCACAGACTGTCCACAGAGGTCCATCAAGAACAAGAAGAATGGTCACTGGGGAGTTGGTTTTGGGACGCTATTAAAGGTTGGGGATGGAGGCTGTTTTCATTTATCCTCATACCAATCATGATACTATGTGGATGTTGCTTGGGGATTCAGTGTCTGCCACCTTTATGTTCGTTTTTTATGAACTGCATCTGCCCTAAGACTTTGGACTTTGAAACTGAGCGGATGAAAGCTCTGAATGAGGTGGAGGTACGGGGTATTATGGGGATAGATCCAAACTAGGCAAGCTGGCGAGACATGTTAAAAGGGAGGACTGTGGAAATTTAGCGTGCAAACTGAACATTATCTGCGCCATCTTGCCTCTCCCCAGCGCCACGCATAGCAAATGCACGGCCGCCATTTTAGGCACCCCACTCTCTCTCCCCGCTCACTCTCGATCGCCAGCGCTTTCCCCCAGCGCTGCGAGCATCCCCCGCGCGCCGGCCACCCCCGCTCTCTCATACAGGCCATAAACCCTCTCCTTCTGCGCGACCCTGCTACGGAACCACTTCCGACCGACAACCCATACATGGTCATGCCTCTCCTTTGATAACCCCCTTCCTCTGCGCCCCATTGTCTGAACTGGTCCCAGGCCATCACCTAGCCCTGCGGATGCAGTTTATTGCCCCTACTGTAAGGGAAACACCCCACATCAAAGGGATTACAGTAGAATCAAAGCCCCTACCCCCTGAGACCCGGCCGGTTGCACACACCCCCGGGAATTAGCGGAATTCCCTGCTGCGCGATAGCCATCTCCCACTGCGGGTAGGGTGGGAACCTCTACTGTAACCATGTGTGGGATCGGATCTGAGCCGGGGCTTCAGGGGATATTTCCCGCACATCAAGGGAATCTCAAGAATGTACTATGTATAATAAAGCAATAAACCAGTGTATAAGAGACCAGGTCTCAGAGATGCAGTTAGAGCACCTCGTGACGATACCTTGCTGTCTGATCTGATGTGTTCTGCTCCGACGGAATAAAACCTTGTTTCCTGCCTTCCAGTCTCCAGCGCCTGCCTCTTTTATTGGTAAATTATCGAGTGGTATGAGAGGCGATTACCGCCGGGCAAATACTTGAAAGGATACCGACTGAAACTGCCGCTACCATTTAACAAGATCACTTTGGGAAAACAAGAAGAACCTCTGCTGAGGGAGGAACCAGAAGAAGCTGAGGAGGAAACTATCCCTGAAACTGGGGGATTGGCCTGCAGTGGTTGCCTTACTGCCAAAGAGAGGAGAAAGGAACTTTGTGTGTACTTTTGCTCAACTTGTGAAGGGCTTGGAAAAGAGCTTGCCTCCTGCTGAAGTCTCAGGAACAACAGACTTCACCCCCCAGCTCGCCAGAGTCCTTTGAAAGTGCCTGCTGCTGTTGTTGGGCCTTCTGAGGGACTGGGTGTCGCAAGGAGCTGGAAGCGCGACTCAAGAAGGGAAGCGTGCCGCCGTCGGAGCTGTTGTCATCGCATCTCGTAAAGTGTGTCGGCGCTGCAGCCTCGCATCGAGCGGAAGCGTCTCGCATCATCCAGGAAGTGTCTCGCAACGCCGAAGAAGCGTGTCGCCATCACAGCCATCGTAGCTGACGCATTGCACTGCATAGCACCGCATCAAGAGAAGAGTCTCGCATCGAGGAAGAAGCGTGTCGCCATCGCAGCCATCGTAGTTGTCGCATTGCACCGCATCAAGAAAAGCGCCTCGCATCCACGGAGAAGCGTGCCGCCGTCAGAGCTGCTGTCGTCGCATCGCGTAAAGGGGTGTCACCGGTGCAACATCGCATCGAGCGGAAGCGTCTCGCAAAACGTCGGAGAAGAGTGTCGCTGCCAAGGCCGCTGTCGTCGCATCGCGTAAAGTGTGTCGCCGCTGCAGCTGAAGCATCGAGTCGAGTCTTCTCGCAACATCGGAGAAGCGTAACGCATCTGGAAGATCTTCACGTCTTTATTTCCTTTGCACCAGAACTTTGACGCATTTCCATCGCTGCGACATTGCTTGTCGTGGAAGCGCAATGCATCTAAAAGGTACATTGACTTAAAGTGTCACATTTAAGAACTTAAGAGAACTAAGCAAAATTCTACCATCTAAAGTAACCGTATTGTGTGTTTTTGTCGTTTAAAGGTCTTGTGGTAAATCTATATAAAGAATACTTATTTGTGATATAAAACCTGTGTGGTGTCCATTTGTAGTGTTGTCACTTGGTTACTGTATGTGTTCACAAATGCTTTACACACTGCCTCTGAGATAAGCCTGTCTGCTCGTGCCAAGCTACCAAGGGGGTGAGCAGGGGTTATTTTAGGAGTGTACCCCCCTTACCCTGACTAGAGGAGGAGGTCCCTATTTGTCACAAGTGCATACCTGTGCCAACTAGAGACCCCCAAGTCTAACACTTGTTTATTGTACTTGCTTAAAGTTGTAAAATGTTGTGCAGGCTTGGGCATAGTTCGAAGAGTTTCGCTGCGTGGAACTCCGCAAAGTGATAAAAAACTCAGCCATGTTCCGCAAGTGGCGGAGTGCATTGCGAACCGCCGTTCGTACTGATCTTTCTGCCGCTTAAGTAGAAAATCTACCCAAGCGGCAGCTCACGCTCGCCAACTTACAATTTGTAAGCAGGGAAAAAACTCCACTGCACTACGAGGAGCGGAGTTTTCAGCACTCCACGAGCTCCACAAAGTGCAGACAACTCCACAAACTCCACAAACATAGCGGAGTTCACCGCCCAGGCCTAATTTTGTATGTGAGAAAATTGTAAATAAGGTGAACTGCTGCAAGTATTGAGAGCTATGTCAGAGTTTACCATGCTGGGATTGGTCAGTTGCTGTGAAGTGACACTCTGGGGTAGGTCAGTTGGTATGGAGTGCCATGCTGGAATTGAGTGACGAGTCATCAAGTGCTAACCTGCAATAGGCTTTCTAAAAGAGGAGTGTGTAAAGATTTCAGGAAGATATTGATGTGTACATATTGGAAAATGGCCCTCTCTGAGGGTCACCCCAAATATTTTGCCTTCCTCCTCTTTTTCTGACCTTGTTTTTGTTTGCTTTAGGACTCTGCACACTTTCCTGCTGCTAACCGGTGCTAAAGTGCATGTGTTCTCGCCTCTAAACATGGTAATACCCAATTGGCACATTCAATTTAATTAGGAGTTCCTATTACAGTCCACTATATGAGCCAAGGACTTGTAAATTAAATGCAACTATTGGTATTGCACCACTGCTTGTGCCACCCACTTAAGTAGCACTTTAAACCTGTCTTAGGCCTGCCACTGCAGAGACTGGGTGCGCAGTTTATAATGCCATGTCACCTTGGCACTTAAAACCTTTTGGTACAAAAGGGGGTGGTGATGGACGGAGCATCAGAACCAATCAAACACTCACACCCATTCAACAGATCTGGGTTTGATCCATCACCGTTCTTTAGCCCACTCTGCCACCCCAGTTCAGACATGGCCATATGCAAATCAGTCTGACCCTGTGCCTCATGGGAACAGTCCAACCTGAACTGCCAAGCCATGCCTTCCCTGGACCGAAAACAAGGTTCCTAGGACCGGTTTCTGGCATTTCAGCCAGGCTTGCTTGAATCCAGTGGCAAAGTGAGCAAGGGACTCACTTCTGAGCATACCCTGCCAACTTATGGCGAACAAAGCGGTACAAAAGGGGGTGGTGATGGACGGAGCATCAGAACCAATCAAACACTCACACCCAGTCAACAGATCTGGGTTTGATCCATCACCGTTCTTTAGCCCACTCTGCCACCCCAGTTCAGACATGGCCATATGCAAATCAGTCTGACCCTGTGCCTCATGGGAACAGTCCAACCTGAACTGCCAAGCCATGCCTTCCCTGGACCGGAAACAAGCTTCCTAGGACCAGTTTCTGGCATTTCAGCCGTCTTCAGCCAGGCTTGCTTGAATCCAGTGGCAAAGTGAGCAAGGGACTCACGTCTGAGCATACCCTGCCAACTTATGGCGAACAAAGCGGTACAAAAGGGGGTGGTGATGGACGGAGCATCAGAACCAATCAAACACTCACACCCAGTCAACAGATCTGGGTTTGATCCATCACCGTTCTTTAGCCCACTCTGCCACCCCAGTTCAGACATGGCCATATGCACATCAGTCTGACCCTGTGCCTCATGGGAACAGTCCAACCTGAAATGCCAAGCCATGCCTTCCCTGGACCGGAAACAAGCTTCCTAGGACCGGTGATGGATTAAACCCAGATCAGTTGACTGGGGGTGAGTGCTTGCAATGTTCAACACTCCGTCCATCATTTCCTTTGGTTTTTGCTTTGTACGCCATAAGTTGGCAGGGTATGCTCAGACGTGAGTCCCTTGCTCACTTTGCCACTGGATTCAAGCAAGCCTGGCTGAAGACGGCTGAAATGCAAGAAACCGGTCCTGGGAAGCTTGTTTCCGGTCCAGGGAAGACATGGCTTGGCAGTTTGGGCTGGACTGTTCCCATGAGGCACAGGGTCAGACTGATTTGCATATGGCCATGTCTGAACTGAGGTGGCAGAGTGGGCTAAAGAACGTTGATGGATTAAACCCAGATCAGTTGACTGGGGGTGAGTGCTTGCAATGTTCAACACTCCGTCCATCATTTCCTTTGGTTTTTGCTTTGTACGCCATAAGTTGGCAGGGTATGCTCAGACGTGAGTCCCTTGCTCACTTTGCCACTGGATTCAAGCAAGCCTGGCTGAAGACGGCTGAAATGCCAGAAACCGGTCCTGGGAAGCTTGTTTCCGGTCCAGGGAAGACATGGCTTGGCAGTTCGGGCTGGACTGTTCCCATGAGGCACAGGGTCAGACTGATTTGTATATGGCCATGTCTGAACTGGGGTGGCAGAGTGGGCTAAAGAACGGTGATGGATTAAACCCAGATCAGTTGACTGGGGGTGAGTGCTTGCAATGTTCAACACTCCGTCCATCATTTCCTTTGGTTTTTGCTTTGTATGCCATAAGTTGGCAGGGTATGCTCAGACGTGAGTCCCTTGCTCACTTTGCCACTGGATTCAAGCAAGCCTGGCTGAAGACGGCTGAAATGCAAGAAACCGGTCCTGGGAAGCTTGTTTCCGGTCCAGGGAAGACATGGCTTGGCAGTTCGGGCTGGACTGTTCCCATGAGGCACAGGGTCAGACTGATTTGCATATGGCCATGTCTGAACTGGAGTGGCAGAGTCGGCTAAAGAACGGTGATGGATTAAACCCAGATCTGTTGATTGGGGGTGAGTGCTTGCAATGTTCAACACTCCGTCCATCATTTCCTTTGGTTTTTGCTTTGTACGCCATAAGTTGGCAGGGTATGCTCAGACGTGAGTCCCTTGCTCACTTTGCCACTGGATTTAAGCAAGCCTGGCTGAAGACGGCTGAAATGCAAGAAACCGGTCCTGGGAAGCTTGTTTCCGGTCCAGGGAAGACATGGCTTGGCAGTTCGGGCTGGACTGTTCCCATGAGGCACAGGGTCAGACTGATTTGCATATGGCCATGTCTGAACTGGGGTGGCAGAGTGGGCTAAAGAACGGTGATGGATTAAACCCAGAACAGTTGACTGGGGGTGAGTGCTTGCAATGTTCAACACTCCGTCCATCATTTCCTTTGGTTTTTGCTTTGTACGCCAAAAGTTGGCAGGGTATGCTCAGACGTGAGTCCCTTGCTCACTTTGCCACTGGATTCAAGCACGCCTGGCTGAAGACGGCTGAAATGCAAGAAACCGGTCCTGGGAAGCTTGTTTCCGGTCCAGGGAAGACATGGCTTGGCAGTTCGGGCTGGACTGTTCCCATGAGGCACAGGTTCAGACTGATTTGCATATGGCCATGTCTGAACTGGGGTGGCAGAGTGGTCTAAAGAACGGTGATGGATTAAACCCAGATCAGTTGACTGGGGGTGAGTGCTTGTAATGTTCAACACTCCGTCCATCATTTCCTTTGGTTTTTGCTTTGTACGCCATAAGTTGGCAGGGTATGCTCAGACGTGAGTCCCTTGCTCACTTTGCCACTGGATTCAAGCAAGCCTGGCTGAAGACGGCTGAAATGCAAGAAACCGGTCCTGGGAAGCTTGTTTCCGGTCCAGGGAAGACATGGCTTGGCAGTTCGGGCTGGACTGTTCCCACGAGGCACAGGGTCAGACTGATTTGCATATGGCCATGTCTGAACTGGGGTGGCAGAGTGGGCTAAAGAACGGTGATGGATTAAACCCAGATCAGTTGACTGGGGGTGAGTGCTTGCAATGTTCAACACTCCGTCCATCATTTCCTTTGGTTTTTGCTTTGTACGCCATAAGTTGGCAGGGTATGCTCAGACGTGAGTCCCTTGCTCACTTTGCCACTGGATTCAAGCAAGCCTGGCTGAAGACGGCTGAAATGCAAGAAACCGGTCCTGGGAAGCTTGTTTCCGGTCCAGGGAAGACATGGCTTGGCAGTTCGGGCTGGACTGTTCCCATGAGGCACAGGGTCAGACTGATTTGCATATGGCCATGTCTGAACTGGGGTGGCAGAGTGGGCTAAAGAACGGTGATGGGTTAAACCCAGATCAGTTGACTGGGGGTGAGTGCTTGCAATGTTCAACACTCCGTCCATCATTTCCTTTGGTTTTTACTTAAAACCTTTTGCCATGTCTTAAACTGCCATTTTATTACATGTAGGTCACCTCTAAGGTAGGCCCTAGGTAGCCCATAGGGCAGGGTGCTGTGTAACTAAAAAGTAGGACATGTACTACATTTGTTTTTCACTACAGTGAGGCTTACCCCTCTCATAGGTTAACATTGGAAAATCCATATTACACTTTAGAGCTGTAATTCCTCATTGACAAGGAGTAGCTCTATCATGTTTAATATCATTGGAATTAAGTCTGGGCCGTGAACTCCGCTCCACTGGCAGGGTTTGCAGCGGTTTCCTCACTCCACGTTACGCGGAGCTCGTGTACGTCAACATCAAGTTGGCGAGCGCAAGCGAGAAAAATCCACCTCCCGAGCGAGATTTTTCCTCGTTCGCGAGTGCCAGCATCAAGTCGGCGAGCGTTGAAAATCTATATCCCGGCGAGATTTCTCAAAGTAGGCAGTCAGATTTCTCATTGCGAGTAGTCGCATATGCTCGCAAACACTCGCATTGAGAAACTGTCTGTTCGCATTGAGAAAGCTGCCGCTCGAGTAAAACTCTACTCGAGTGGCAGAAAGGAAGCAGCGCCTGCTTGCGCTGTGTATGGTGCCATTCGCGATGATTGCACAGTGCAGACTAGCACCTGGCAAAGAAAATCACCGCAAACAGCATTTATCCAACGCACTCTGCCGCTTGCGGAGCTCTGCGTAGCGAGGCAGAGTTTTTTTGTAATTTAAGACTGGGTACTATCCCGGCACTCTAGTGTAGGATCACAGTATCACAAAGTATAGTGAGAGATAAGAGTGTAACACAGCAGTATTAGTACTCACAATCCTGACTGTCCCCCAATGTACAAAATAAACAATACTGTACCAACAAATTTCGGTCATAACACATAGTTAATTTAATTTGCACGTAATTCTGAATTCCAATGTTTACAATATAAGTCAATAGTCCCTTTACAGTGCACCAGTTTCTACTGTTGTGAAGACATTCTAATCATAACACATGTTATTCAATGCCTACATAGTTCTTACAATATTCTGATAACAAAGAAGCATAAATGGTCCCTGTGCAATGCACCAGTTCCTCGTGCAATAGAAACAAATAATAACGTATTCAAAGTTCAGTAGAATGGTGATCCAAAAACAGCCATATTCTGATAACAAAGATGCATAAATGGTCCCTATGCAATGCACCAGTTCACAAATAATAACGTATTCAAAGTTCAGTAAAATAGTGATCCATAAACAGACGACACTTGTTTCGTTACTGATGATACTGATTACACCGCATCTACTGTTAGTGGTTTACCAACATATTCAACATATAGCCATCCCCTCTTACGCTAAAATTTCCACTCTAATATGGCGGATATATTTGCACGAAACGGAATCCTGTCTTTCTGAAATCTCGGAACAGGAAGTCTACCTTAGACATGGAGTCCTTTTACCCTTTCTATCTTTGTATACTAATAGAGGTGACGGTACCGTCAGAGACCGCCCCTACGGACGCCGCCTGCATGACTCGCTGAACTATTGCAGTGTACTTCTAGTAAGTAAACATGGGAGAGACCGCGCAGACTGTTGTTAATGAGATTAGTTTCGGGTTGGACTTTACGTCTGTCTTGGAATAGCACCACAATGTACTTAACATCTAATACCATTTTCTCACGCAGGCACCTACCACAGTGCTTTTCGGCAGAAC
This sequence comes from Triturus cristatus, assembly GCF_964204655.1. NCBI lineage: Eukaryota > Metazoa > Chordata > Amphibia > Caudata > Salamandridae > Triturus > Triturus cristatus. The sequence goes on from NC_140593.1 coordinate 943,489,325, forward strand.
ATTCTGCTACACGGTCAACCTAAGAATTTATAAGTAAGATCAATGTTTTTTGTCTTGGTTCACCAGGAATACTTTGGGTTATTAGAATTTGCAATACTTTACGGTTGCCTTCTTATGTGCGCTCGGGCGCTTCACTACTTTAAGTAACCTGACTTTTTGCTAACTTGTGACTTTTTTTTTTTTTCTTCAGTACTCGGTGACATTGGGTCTCTTGTTTGATAGGTATATCCTTTACCTATGGGAAGAACTAAGTGTTTTTTCCTCCTAATACCGCCCATACCTTATACTTTGGTAGTGTTCGAATAACGCGACTTCGAAGTTCAGACACCTACCTTACCACGTCTCAACACATTCTCCTTGTGGGAAAGAACAGATATGCTAACCAAATGCGTTTGATGTTACTTGTTTTCAGACTTTGGTGGCCAGGTAATTTCTGGTTCTCCTTGGCTTTTGTCCTCAGGTCCCTTCTAGATACTCTCGAGTTTACTTCCATAACGCATACTATCAAGCAGGAGGGGTCCTGGTAATGAGTTGACTACAGTAAGTGTTACCATACACAATACAACTTACCTTTTCCAAAGCGCGTATTATGGGCTATTCCTTCAATACGTTGAGTGTAAACTATGCTCGATAGACAAAATTTAGTAACAGATACAGATCGTTTCTTTCGTTTACCCCTTTTCTTGTCAGGCATTTGCTTGGATTACTTCAGAATCCCGCTAATTATTCCCACCAAGGCCCGGTCTCTCATACCCTGGACTTTTGGGACCACGGAATTTTCTCTTCATTCTCAATACAGGGATTTCGTACTAAAGGTAATGGGGTGTCAGAGACTACTTTGTGGATGGGCCAGTCCCAAGAGACGGGCCGAGTATAGACACAAAATTGTTATGTGGTTCTTAAGTGGCTCACGCATACGTGTCTATTCCAGAACACGAACAGATTGGAAAGAACCTACCTACAGGCGTTCGGCACATATCCTGGCCCAACAGAGGAACATTCCTTGGGACTGCTTTGTCATGGTACAATTTTTGTACTATTCTATGATTTGAAGAAGGTAAAACCTCAAGACTCTGCACATCTTGATTTAGTATTCTAGAACGTCACTATGCTTTATTTTGGGCCTCTTGGGCCCTTTTCCATCCACCTCACTTTCTTGACTATTTTGCTTATTTTACACTGTTTGGTTTGTGTCTTTGGTTCTGGGGTCTATTTTTCCTGCCTTCTGGTTTGCCTAGCTATTGGGTTTATGGTGAATATCACTGTACCAATGAATGTGTGGAAACTTCACTACTTTTCGAAACCGAAACTTTTTGCTCGGTCACTTTTCCTTACATGTGACTGGAACTAACACACATGAGCATCGTGGTACTGTTGAACCACTTTTGCGATTTAATTTGTACATGTTGATTAGTTTTAATTGTTCTATAACCTTACTTCCACAGCCTTGAAAAAGTTACATCAGTAACGAAACACGTGTCGGCTGTTTATGGATCACTATTTTACTGAACTTTGAATATGTTATTATTTGTGAACTGGTGCATTGCATAGGGACCATTTATGCATCTTTGTTATCAGAATATGGCTGTTTTTGGATCACCATTCTACTGAACTTTGAATACGTTATTATTTGTTTCTATTGCACGAGGAACTGGTGCATTGCACAGGGACCATTTATGCTTCTTTGTTATCAGAATATTGTAAGAACTATGTAGGCATTGAATAACATGTGTTATGATTAGAATGTCTTCACGATAGTAGAAACTGGTGCACTGTAAAGGGACTATTGACTTATATTGTAAACATTGGAATTCAGAATTACGTGCAAATTAAATTAACTATGTGTTATGACCGAAATTTGTTGGTACAGTATTGTTTATTTTGTACATTGGGGGACAGTCAGGATTGTGAGTACTAATACTGTTGTGTTACACTCTTATCTCTCACTATACTTTGAGATACTGTGATCCTACACTAGAGTGCCGGGATAGTACCCACTCTTAAATTACGTCACAACCACAAGCACCCTTCTCCCGGGCCTTGTGGCCAGTCACATCTTGGGTAGTGGGATGTTTTTCTATCCGGATGGGCACCAAAAATTGTTCTAGCTACTAGGGAACAGATGTGCGACTGACAGTTCCATCACTACCTTATTCGAGATTGATGTAGAGTTTTTTTGTACTTTGTGGAGTTCCGCGTAGCAGAACCACGCAAACTCCCCCCAGACTTAATTGGAATGGTAATGATAAATCCTCTTTGCTGGCAAAGTTGGATTTAACACTGCTCTTTCACAAATACCACTTTTAGAAAGATTGCATTATTTTTGTAATCTTAAACTTCTCTGTGCCTGCAGTCTGTCTCCAAAACACATCTGGGGTGGGTGACATCTGGACTTTGTGCATTCCCTCTAGATAGCCACACATATAGGAACGGTAGGTGTAGCAGAGTGCCCATCTGCATCCTAATTAAGGGTGGGCGTAGTTCGCGAAGTAGCACTTCGCGAAGCTACGCAAAGTGAAGTTCGCACTACGCGAGCTACGTGTAGCACTTCGCGAACTGCGAAGTAACATGTTCGCACTGTGCAAGATGTTGTTTTCAATGATTGCACAGTGCGGACAAGCAACCGGCACTGTGCAATCATTGAAAATGGCATCTTGCACAGTGCGAGCTGTAGTTTTCTGCTGCTCGAGTAGATTTTTACTCGAGCTGCAGCTTTCTCAACGCGAACTGGTAGTTTCTCATCGCGAGCGGTCGCGAGCATACGCGACCCCTCGCAATGAGAAACCTGACCTTCTCGCGTTGGGAATCTCGCCGGGAGGTTTATTTTCCATACTCGCGATCGCGAACAAGGAAAAAGTCTCGCCAGGATGTCATTTTGCTTGCTCGCGGTCGCCAACTTGACGTTGAGGACCGCGAGCAAGCAAAAAATGACCGCAGCACTACGCAACACTACGCTACGCGTGTTCGCACTGTGCTACGTGCAGTTCGCGTAGTGCGAAGTAGCGCGAACTTCGCAAACTACGCGAGCGTAGCGTAGTGCTTCGCCCAGGCCTAATCCTAATGGCCTATCCTGCAAAGGATGGAAGGGAGTAGCTGACACTTACACCTTAATGGGCAGTGTCCTGCCACCACACAAAGGGTTGATTACCCCCCTGTGTTGAGTCTGGAGTCAGGGCTGGGATGATAGGACCTATGTGCACTTCAAAGCCCTTCTTTGAAGTCATCTCCACTTCAAAGGCACAACAGGGTATAAGTACTGGGTCTCTGACGCTTCTAAACCTGTAAAGAAACTCTGCCAGGAAGAAGGACTTCTGTGCTGCCAGAAGGACTGTCACTCTGCAAGACTGGTGCTCTGGAAGAACTGCCTTTCAACTGTGCTGCACTATGGCCTGCTACCCTCTGCCCCTGTTGTGGAAGAACCGGACTCTTGCTTGAACCCAGAGTGATCTCCAAGGGCATTCTGGCTTGCCTCCTGGTTTGAGACTCAGGAATATCAAAGTCTGACAACCTCTTCCTGTGCATGGCCCATTGGACGTGGATCCAGGTGCTTGCTCCAGTTGAACTGACGCATCTCCTGACTGCATGAAGGAGAACCAATGTAACATCGCTGTTGCGGGAGCAGAATCAGTGCATTATACTTGGAACCAGCACATCACCTCAAAGAACCGGCGCATCGCTGCAGTTTGGAAAGATCCACTCGAGTATCTGGAGAATGTTGGTGCTTTGGCATCGGACCAAAAGCATCTCAGCTGAGCGCATTGTATTCGGAACCAGCGCATCACCAACATTGCATGAAAAAAATCAACACATCAGGATCAACACCAACGCATCACCCAGCTGCACCCCACATCTCGCTGACCAGAATCAAGGTACTTTGTTCAGCGGGCCTCACGGTACTCCTGTACCCAGCCTGCAGGATATCGTGGTTGGTCTGAACTCTTGACTTTGCCCTGGCCCTTATTGCTTATAAGCACTATTTACACTTTTATTCTCTAAAAATTTCACATCTCGACTTATACTTATTAGATTTTTGTTGTTTTGGTCATTTTATATTTATAGATTCATAATCTGATGTGGAGTATTTTTGTGGTGTTTTCAATGTGTTACTGTTTGAAGTGTTGCACAAATACTTTACACATTGCCTCTTAAGTGAAGCCTGACTGCTCTGTGCCACGCTACCAGAGGGTGGGCACAAGTTAATTTAAGATGTGTATCTGACTTCCCCTGACTAGGTTCCTGATTGGACAGGGTGCATGCCACTGGCAACCAAAAAACACATTTCTAACATTAGTGATCAGCAGTGAGGACAGGACTGATGTTTGTGCAGTGCAGTGCCATACAGTGACTTAGTGTGACAAGCCTTTCCCAAGCTAAAGTGAAGAAGGAGCAAGCTCTAGAAAAGAAATGTCTGGCTATGGAGGAGAGGAGGATGGCCCTTGAGCTAAGCCTGAAAGAACTGGACATCAGAGCCAGGAAAGTGGAGCCTGGCAGTAGTGGTGGCAGCGTACCTACAGTGTCAGCTGCAGAAGTGACGGTTTGCATCCCAAAGGACTTGGCACCCAGTTTTGTTGTGAGGGATGACATAGACAAGTGGTTCTTCACCTATGAGATGGGTCTTAGGGTGTACAATATTCCAGAGGAGTCCTGGTGGGGGGTAGTCTGTGGAAGTGCATGCCCATGGTGGAGAGGGATATACTTTTACACTAGAGGTAGAGGATCAGACACATCAGCCCCCATGAAGGCCATTTTACTTAATACGTTTGGCTGACCCCTGAGAGGTATAGGCAGAAGTCTCAGGGGACCCTGAAGAAACCCAGTGGAAGACAGAAGGTAGGAGAGCCACCCCACCTTTGGATACCGTGGTAACCAAGTTACCTATCCCAGGGGAGCCGGGTGCATAGGTGTGAAGTGGCGTCAGAAACCACAGTCGAACCGAATGGAGGACTTCAGGAAAGTGCCGCTGCTGGAAAAGGAGAAAATGTCTGGAGGAATCCAAACGTGGATTCTTAAAGAGGAGTACCTGAAAGCAGAGGAGATAGTGTCTTTGTCACTCAGGGGTGACCAGGAAACTTGGACGATGGATGCCCTCCGATGTCGGATACTTCAGGTAAGATGAGGGTGACATTGACTCTGCATCTGCGAGGACCAGGCAACACTGAGGATAACCAGGACCTGGATACAAGCTGCCTCATGAAGGATGTTGAGTGCTGAGGGGTTGGTGTCCAGCCGGAGCACCAACAAGCCTTGGCAAATGCCACCCATGCAGGAAGTCAAGAAGATGCACGGTTGGAACCAGCAAGGTACAGGGGACTCACCACAAGTAGGGGTTCAGTTATTGCAACCCCCAGAAGGACTACTGGCCTCAAACTTGGTAGGAGTGTAGAGCAGACCTCAAGAGCACCGGAAAACAACACCTGTGTTGCAGAGCCCATGGAGCCCGGAGGAGCTCGGGATCTGCAGACCGGTCATTTTCAATGCGGTGCCTGCGAATGCAGGGGAGTGATTCCTTCACTCCAAAGGAGATTACTTTGGTTGTCCTTGATGCTTTACAGGCCTTGGAAGGTTCCTGTATGATACACAGGCACAGACAATACAGCAGACTGGAAGGGAGAGGAAGTCAGGCTCAAATGAAGTCCAGCGAAGTCCAGAGTGCCCAGACGGTAGAAGTGCAGTGGTTTCAGTTCTGAACCCTATCCCATGATGAATCTAGGGACCTACACCCAGGTAAGCCCTTAAGTACCCTAGGGAAAGGGTTGGGAAGATTCAGGGGAGGGTCCGGACAGAGGGGAGATTACTCCCATGTCCTTTGTCCAGTTTCATGCCAGAGCGGGAGCCAACGGCTCGCAGGACTGGTTGGAACTGGACTATGCACAGGGACACCAAATGTGCCCCTTATGCAGACTTTCAGGTGCTGGCAAGCGTACCCTCCCAACCCTAATACACTAAATCCTGTCTGGGAGGTGGTCACACCTCCCTGTGACAGGATGCCTATTGTTCTGCCTTCCCCTGCTCGAGCTTAGCTCAGCAGCAGGAGGGCAGAAATGTGTCTCTGGTCGTCTGCAACCCCTTTGTGCTGTCCGGGACTAGAAGGCTGGCACTGGGAACACTGAGACGCTAACAGAGGGCTCTTCCAGTGCTTCGAATCATACTTTTCACACCATTTAAGGTGTGGGAGTATGATTCCTACATGTTTGATACCAAACATGATAGGATTAGTTGCAACCATTTTCGAGATCGTTATTGCACGATTCCACGATGCCTCCTACATATAATATGGCTGCTTCACTGACAACCCAGGATAATGGACTGCATAGACTGCAGGAGTGTCTTGCTCATGCAGGAGCACCCTCTCACTTAGAACCAAGTACCCTGCACTCAGGATTGTAAAGGCCTTCTATAGTGGGCACTTATAGGTTTTCTGTGCAGTGATCCTTAGATATAGTAAACCTATATCTTTAATAAGAGGTGTATGCACCAACTTACACAGGCTGCAATAGCAGGCCTGTAGTTCCATTTTTAATGGTCTCTCATGGGTGGCATAATGCATGCTTCAGCCCATGGGAGACCTCTGGGGTACCTATGTCCTGGGTACATGGGTATCACATACTAGGGACTGACAAGGGTACCCCAGTATCTAATCTGGGATGTGACTAGGTACTGAACACAACAGTGTATGGAGAAAGCCGATAGACTGGGGGCCTGATTAGCAGGATCCCAGTCAGACTAGTAAAAAACAGCATCACATCAAGCAAAAAATGGGAGTAACCATAAGAAGCAGATCCTACTTTCCTACAAAGCCCCCTCAAATGTAAGGAGATGAGACTAAACTTGTCCCGTTGAGTCTTCATTTTCTAAGTGGAAATATCTGGAGAGTCCATGTGCATTGGCATGGTTACTCCCAAGTCTATGTTCCACTGTCTAGTCAAAAGTTTGGGGTTTTCACCCTTCATCTTTTTTAGCCATAAGAGGGACTTATGGTCTGTCTGAACAATGAAGTGAGTGCCAAGTAAGTATGGCCTCAACTTATTCAGGAAGCGAAGAGAGAGTGAAGGTGCACTCCAATGTATGTCTCTGAATAATCGATGTATCAATAATAAATAATTAGTGCTACGGTACTGGACCAGCTGTCAAGTCTAGTGCCTGAGCTATAAGAACAAACAACATAGGAGGAACACCTGCTAGTACCATGCACTGTTCACTGGTTTTTTTTTGGCCAAAACTCTGTTAGTTAATACAAATAAACCAGGCTAAACATATGTATAGACTGTCATTATATTCAATTTGCTCAAAAGTTAATCAATACATATCAAATGATATCATTCATTCATCTGTATTTAGCGATGTTTTGGACCGCTCACTTAGTTCTGATACACACCATTTTAATTTCCTTATTTTTTTCTTGTAGTATTTAGTTTGAGCACTCTTTTTGTGACTTTTTGACTTTCATTCTTTTTTATTTATTAGTGCAAATACCTAGGGGCAGATTTACAATAACTGACGCATCCCTGCATATCAGCAGGGATGCGCCAGTTATTGTGCGTCACGGCTCCGCCACCATGGATGCGCCGCATTTACAATGCGGCGCACCATGGGGCAAAAAACAGACAGATGCGTGACGCATCTGTGCCGTAAAGGCAGCGCATTGCTGGAGTTGCGACGCAGCACCAGCAAGGCTCTGGGGTGCACTATCTTCACAATGCTGCGTCAATCCTTACGCCTGCTTCAAGCAGGCGCAGGGTTTTGACGCAGCATGGGCTCAAAAGTGACTGAGTGAAATCTTGTAGATTTCACTCAGCCACTTTTAAGAGGCGTTCCTGCGACGGAACACCCCCCCCCAGCGCAGGAACACCTACGTCTGGTGCAGGGCTTTACAACGTGACGCATCTCCCAGATGCGGCACGTTGTAAATACCCTGCAGCATGGCACTGGTTTTGTGACGCAACGGCGGCGTAAAAGAGGCGCAAGGGGCTTGTAAATCTGCCCCCTAGTGTTTTATACACTTAATCTTGACACTGGCTTCACTGTGAATTGTTGTTGTGGTAATATATTCCACCCGTAATAGCTAAGTATGATGAGTAATTTCAGGATATTTTTTCCAGGTTTTCCCCTGAAGAAGAGACTCTTTTGTCCCGAAATGCATCGGGCCGCATGCTAAATACAGATGAAGAAGTTTTATAACTGTATGCTTGAATCATCAAGATTGATATTTTGTTTGTCTGCATCATTAAGATTGATTAATGTCATGCATTATTATGTACAGAATATTGTTTCTGCATCATGAATGAGGCTTCCCTCTCTATAGCTGGCCAACGTTTCTCTCTGGGGGTTAACCTTCTGCTAATAAAAGCTACTGGTTGATCCTGGCCTTATGCATTAAGTTGTGACAACACAGCCCCTACCCCCAACTCAGATGCATATGTTTAGACAATAAATTGCTTGGAGTAGTCAGGACTTTGCCGAATGGGAGCAGTCCACATGGCGTGCTTGAGATCATCAAATGCCTTTAGAAAGCTAACTGTCCACTGAACTATCTTGGGCATTTTCTTGGAGGTGAGATCATTCAAGGGAGTCACTATGGATCGATATCCTTTCACAAATCTCCTATAATACCCAGTCAGGCCCAAGAAAGCTCTGACCTGAGTCTGGGTAGTTGGAGTAACCCAGTCCATTATGGTCTGGATTTTGCTCTGAAGTGGTTGAACCTGGCCTCCACCCACAAGATGGCCCAGGTACACAACATTGCTCTGCCCTATCTGGCACTTAGTATACTTGATAGTTAGGCCTGCTTTCTACAGAGCCTTCAAAACATTATTCAGGTGGACCTGGTGATCCTCCCAGGAGTTAAAGACAGCTATATCATCAAGATATGCTGCACTATAGACTTCCAGACATGTGAGAACTTTATTCACCAGCCTTTGGAATGTGGCAGATGCATTCTTCAAACCAAAGGGCATTACATTTAATTCATAATGCCCGCTAGGGGTTGAGAATGCTGTTTTTGGTTTGGCATCCTCAGCTTGTCTGCTTTGCCAATAACCATCATTTAGGTCAAATGTGCTCAATAACTTGGCTGAGGACAAAGTGTCAATAAGCTCATCTGCCCTGGGAATTGGATAAGCATCAGTCCTAGTGACTGCACTGAGTGTTCTGTAGTCAACACAAAACCGCATCTCTCTCTTACCACCCTGGATGTGAGGTTTTGGTACCAAGACCACTAAACGAGCCCAAGGGCTATCCGAGGGCTCGATTACTCTCAACTCCAGCATCTTTTGGACCTCTGTCCTGATGCAATCTCTGACATGGTCAGGCTGCCTGTAGATTTTATTCTTGAGAGGTAGACTCTCCCCTGTGTCCACTTCATGGGTATACCAGTGGTTTGACTGGGGGCAGAGAAAAAATGTGCCTTTATTGATTGAGGACCTTCCTACAATCAATCTGCTGTTGATCAGTGAGGCTGCCTGCCAAAGGCTACACCATCAACTGACCCATCATCAGGGTTTTGTGAGAGGGGATCAGGGAGAGGGTCACTCTCTTCCTCATGTCCCTCATCAGTTGCCATGATCAAGCCCATGTCAGCCCTGTGTATAAAAGGCTTGAGCCTGTTCACATGGAGCACCCTGTGCGGGCTCCTGGGAATGCCAAGGTCCACCAGGTAGGTGACCTCACCTTTTTGCTCAATGATGGTGTGGGATCCACTCTAATTATCTTGGAGAGCTGCTGGGGCCACAGGTCCAACACCCACACTTTCTAGCCTGGCTGGTAAACAGTCAGGACAGCCTTTTGGTCATGCCAAGCTTTTTGCAGTTCTTGACTGGCCTCCAGGTTTTTACTTGCCTTCTTCATGTACTCAGCCATCCTGGAGCAGAGACCAAGTGCATAGTCCACTACGTCTTGTTTGGGAGGTAACTTCCATACCTCCTTCACCAAACACAAGGGACCCCTAACTGGATGCCTAAACAGAAGTTCAAAAGGGCTGTAGCCAACCCCTTCTGAGGGACCTCTCTGTAGGCAAAGAAAAGGCAGAGCAGAAGGACATCCCATTTTCACCTAAGCTTTTCTGGGAGGCCCATGATCATGCCCGTCAGGGTGTTGTTAAATCTCTCAACTAAACCACTGCATTGAGGATGATAGGGTGTGGTGAATGTGTAGTTCACTACACACTCCTTCCACATTGCAGTGATGTAACTTGACATGAAGTTGGTACCTTTGTCAGTTAAAACCTCCTTAGGGAAGCCCACTCTGGAAAAAAATCCCAAGAGGGCCCTGGCCACTACAGAAGCTGTGGTGGTTTTGAGGAGAATGGCTTCTGGGTACCTAGTGGCATGGTCCACCACCACTAGTATGTAGCTGAGCCCAGATGCAGTAGGAAGGTTTATGGGACCAATTATGTAAATCCCAGCCCTCTCAAAGGGAACCCCTACTTTGACTTTGGCCCAGGTGTCCTGCCAGGGGAATGTCATGTGCTAGGGTGAGTAGGAAGCTCCTAAACTTCAGAGGTATAACCAGCCTCCTGGTAGCACCAGGCTTGGGGTCTCCACCCTCTGAATAAAGGAGTACAACATCTCAGTAGATCCTGTGGGACCCACTGACATTCCCAGCAGCCCCAGCAGCAGCTTGCTGTCTGAGGGGTTCAAGAGAGGGGCATATTTGCTGTTCCAAACTCAAGTCTGCACTGGAAGGGCCCCCTGTCCCCAAGAACGCAACCTGATCATGCTCAAGCTCATCTGGGAAAGTTCCTTCACAGGGACTGAGATCATCTTCCTCAAGAGACTGATCCTCACTCTGAGTCTGGGGGGGAAGAAACAGCCTTAACCCTCCTGCTCCTTCTTTAGGAAGGCCTTTGGTCCTTTGTTCCAGGATCCAGGGCCTGTTCAGTGGATGTCAGTTTGGCTTGTGACCTAGTCACAGCAAACACATCTGCAGAGATGCCCAACATTGCTGCCTGAGTCCTAAAGTCAACTTCAGCCCAGGCTGAAGTTTCCAAATCATTGCCCAAAAACAATTTACTGGTAGGTCTGAACTTACCACAACCTTCTTAGGGCCAGTTACCCCTTCCCAGCTGAAATTAACAACTGCCAAGGAATGGTCAGTCCTGACATTGTTTGCATTGGTCACTTGGTACATTTCACCAAGTATGATCTGCCCAGGAGACACATGTTTTTCTGTCACCATGGTGAGTCTGGCCCCTGTGCCCCTGTAGGACATTGTCTGTACTTACCCAGGTTACTGGGACTGACATCTAAAATGGCAAAATCCATGCCAACATCACAGATTAGAACAGCCTGAGCTGGAGTTCTGACAAAGCCAGAAACCACCTCAGATCCCAATGTTAACCCCACTAATCCCTTTTTCCTTGTACTACCACTTGTACATGTGCTATGGGGAGCAGTTGCCTTCGGAGCAGTGTTGGTAGTAGTTTCCCTGGTTTTTGGACAATCAGCATCTTTTTTCAAATGGGTTTTTACATTACACAAGAAACACCCAGGTTTCTTTTTGCCTTTTCCCTTTTTGGATTATGACTCCTCCCCAGATGCAGGTTTTTAGGGCCCTGATGATGGCTCTTTGACTTTACCCTTGTCCCCACCTTATCTTGAGCTTTTGAAGAATCTTTCTTCTTCTGGTCACCACTATTGTTCTGGTTTTTCTGTTTCACCCTGGTACTAACCAACTTATCTGCCTTCTTTCCCAAATCTTGGGGAGAAGTCAGATCTGAGTATACCAGGTACTTATGCAATAGCTGATTCTGGCAATTATTAAGGATCTGCTCCCTCATAATCAAATTGTACAATCCATCAACATCATGCACTTTGCTGCCAAGCAACCAACCTTCCAGAGCCTCAATAGCACTATCCACAACATCTACCCAGTCCTGATTCTGTGTCTTCTGGGTGTCTCTGAACTTAATCCTGTATTGTTCAGTGGATAAGCCAAGTCCATCAATGAGAGCACTCTTCAAAACTGAGTTATTGTCAGCATCCTCTTCTCTAACAGTGAGGAGCTTATCTCTACCTTTGTCAGCAAAGGACAGCCACAAGATTGCTGCCCACTGCTCTTGAGGGACCCTCTGAACTTTACAGGCCATCTCTAAAGCAGTTATCCATTTGTGGACGTAATCCCCAACATGGTAGGGAGGGTCAATCTTGCACAGGTTCCTATTGTCAAAGAAATGTTCCTTGCTTCTAGGGACACTGTTGCTGCCACAATGGGACTCCAGTCCCAATTTCTTCCTAGCCTTCTGGACTTCTAGGGACGCTCTGTCAAGGGCCAACTTCTCTTTCCTGAGCCCAAGCCTAGCTTTCGTAAGTTCAAGCATTTGGTACTCCCTATCCAAAGAGTTCCATCCTTTACTAGAAATGGAGGTCCCTACTGACTGTCTGGAAGTATTGTACTCGGCAGAGGAGGATCTAGACCTCGTCGGTCTACTCAGCACCTTCCCAGGAGGGTCAAAAGGGGCATCCTCTTGGCCCTCTATGTTCTCCTCTGGGATCTCCTTTAGTAGACATACTTAGTGAGGTGTGTTGCACCTACCTAACCTAGGGGGAACTACAGTCTCTGAGGTTGGAGAAACGGTGTGCTAGACCCTTGACTTACCCAACCCTAAGATCAGTATAACTCACTATTCTAAGCTTGTATTTATATGCGCCTAATTCTAGTGTTTTTTCAACTAATCAATACACAGATTAATCTGGTAAAAGGATGCAGGCTTGAATCCCACTGCTGCCACGAATGTGAGAGGCTGGCCTGGTATATGATGTCCACTAATGTAAGTGGGCACCTTGCACCAGTCCAGACAACCCATAATGTGATTTAGGAGGTCTCAGACAACCTTAGAAAGCTTTTCCAAGTGGTTGTTGTGGAGAGCAGCCATCAGGCTTAGTCTTGCAGGAGTGTAAAGCAGCTTGTTTTACCCGAATATAATCTTATAGTACAGATTAAATGAAAAAGAACCATGCAAATCAGTCTTGACCCTGTGCCCAAGACTGATTTGCATATTGCCAGGTCTAAACTGGGGTGGCATGGTGAGCAAAAGAATGATGGATTTAACCCAGACCTCTTGACTGGGGGTGAATGTTTTGATTTGTTCTGCATTCTGTCTCTCAATTGTGTGTCTTTTGCTTCCTCGCCCTAAGTGCGCCTGGTATGCCCAGACGTGGGTCCCGGGCTCACTGTGCCACTGCAATCAAGCTATCCTGGCTGATGAGGGGTGAAACCCTGAAACCCGTCCTAGGATGCTTTTTTCCGGTCCAGGGAGGACCTGGCTTGGCAATTCGGGCTGGACTGTTCCCATGAGGCACAGGCTCAAGACTGATTTGCATATGGACGGGTCTAAGCTGGGGTGGCATGGTGAGTAAAATAATGATGTATTTAACCCAGATCTCTTGACTGGGAGTGAATGTTTTGATTTGTTCTGCATTTCGTCCATCAATTGTGTGTCTTTTAGGAGATGTTTTAAGACAAGGGCAAAGTGGGCTCTGGCCCAGGGCCCCAGCCTTTCAGGGGGTCCCCTGATAGAGACAGCTCTGTTCTGCAGAGTCTTGCCCTAATGACCTTGACTAATTCTTAAACAGATTCTTTTAAATACCGTTTTCTTTGATTTATTTTGATGTAGGTGAGAGGGTCTATTACAGACGTTTTGCAGAGAAACGTGTTTATGTTTCATGCAACATCCATAAAAAAAAGTTTTTTTCCAATCAAAACAGGGCCTCATATGTGAGAAATGGGAGAATGCCACAGAGATTATTTGCAGTAATAATCGTGAGCTACTGCTGTTACACGATAGTAAAAACACACATCACTATCCCTAAATATTAGATGAAAACACATTTAGAATTTGGATGGGTGTGCCTGTGGACTGTCAGTGACCTGACCAAAAAGGGGATGATACAGCTGAAATTAGATCATAAATTAAAAGCTGTTCGAAACAGGGGCCCCATAAATACGTTTTTGCCCAGGGTCCCCCAAAATCCTTAAGATGTCTCTGTTGCCAATGCTTGTTGGATGTAGCAGTCACATGAACTTGTTTTTCCTTTACGATTTCTGTGATGTGCAATCATAAATTTGAATAAAAAGCTTCTTGGTCTTCACTGAGTAACCCGTGCCATTAGTTTACACTTCTATCTCATGTATGTTTCCTGCTTGTGCATTTTAGTCAGGGCAGGGCACCAGTCCTAAAATAAGAAATGGGGGGACTAACCGAGTTAGGCAGTATGCAAGTTACATCATGGTGCATAACATCATGGCACGTGACATCGCACTTGGCATCAAAGAAAGTGACATTGCAGAAAGTGGCATCACAACTCATAACCTCACAGAAAGTGACATCACATGAAATGACATCAAATCTTAACACCTCAGACATATGTTTAGCAGTTCTATCTAGAAAAAATTTGAGCGCATTCCAAGATTAAACAAGTGAAATTTGGAGTCTGGGTATGTCAAAAAAGTGACGCAACCCGATACTAAATTTGAGACACAATTTATACTTTCTTATTTTTAAACTCTGCCACAAAGAAATTAGCAGCAAGGAGAAATGTGGCAGTAAATTTGTTCTGCTTAATTGGTTGCAAAATATACATTTTATAACATCCTGTGGGTTTAAGGCACCTGCTGCAGAGATTTTTATATACCCAGTAAATCTCAGAGAATAAAAATAATTGGAGTACCTCAAGGCTCCGCACTTTCGACCACTCTTTTCAACCTTTCTATGGAACAGCTCTCTGATATTCTGAACCACTCTCACTTCCAGTACCATATGTATGCTGATGACACTCAACTATATTTGAAGATCGCCTCTCCAGATGATATCAAAACTCTAAATGATGCACTTCTAAAAACTCAACAAAAGTGAAGTCATAACCATCTATTGTCAAATACCCTCGAAACTGAATTCCTTCTGATTGCCCTCCGCACCCACTCTGCACCTACCCTGGACTGGCTCAAACATCTTACCACGCTTAACTGCACTCCTCATGTTGTTGACTCGGCTAAATCTTAAGGTATAACCTCGGACAAATACCTAAATATGCAAGATCATATCAGTATAACTATTAGGGGAGCCAATTTTCAGCGCAATACCCTTAGGAAAATCAAGCCTTTCCTTCCACATGAGGACATCCAGCCAGCTGTACAATTCCTAGTTATCTCATGCTTGGAAGATGGTTTGGTGACCCTTGAAGGGCTACCTAAATCTAGTTTGGCCCCGCTTAGAGCCACCCTGAACGCTTCGGCCAGATTCATCACTGGCTCCAGAAAATACAACCACATCACGTCAGACCTAATTCAACTAAACTGGCTGACCATTGAAGCGAGGATCAGGTTCAAGATAGCTTGCCTGACGCACAAAGCTAATCATCATAACACCCCCGTTTACCTGGCAAAACAACTTGAGCTATCGGGCTCAAGTCGGAACTTAAGAAACTCTTACGCCCTATTATTGAAACCTCCAAAATTCAATAAGAACAGAAATTACAATCATGCTTTCTCTCATCTTGCACCAAGAATATGGATTGCTCGTCCCCCAGCGATCAGAACCAACCCATCTACTGCCTCTTTAAAAAAACATGTCAAATGGCTACTCCAGAATGATCTTCAACAGCATTAACCAGGTTATTATTGCTATCTACTTCTGTCTCCGATCTGGTTACTTTTTTTAACATGCTGTTTCAATTGGATTTTGTTGTTTCTTCTCTTCTGACACCTTACAGGCCCCACTAGATTGGCTGACTCCCCCTGTCCCCCTTTGACCTTGTGTGTCTCCCCACTTGACCTTTTGGTTGTTAAGTTATCTCCTTTGCTCCATTTTGTTGTACTCATACTTACTCCACTTTGTTCAGCACTCTGATACCCTTTTGGGTCTTGTTCGTGCTCTATAAAACCTTTCAAATAAATACAATAATTAATAATGGTAAGATTAGATAACTCTGGAGGTTAACACATTTGTTGGAGGGATCTGTGTTTTATCTAGTACCATTTTTGAATCAATGTAGCACAGAGGGATAATATGTCTCCTGCAAGCACACCATATAACATGAAGATGACAGATTTTTATTTTATGCAAACACATAATCTCAGCTTCAGCTTATACATCTATTTTTTTTAAAATCTCTGCCATAAAGAAATTAGCAACAAGGATAAATCTGGTAGTAAACCTGTTCTGCTTAATTGGCTGCTAAGTCTGCATTTTAAAATATCTTATGGGGTTAAGGCACCTGCTGCAGAGATCATTGTGTGCTTAGTAAATCTCAGAGAATAATAACAATGATGATTTGACTTTGGGGGTTAAGGCATTTGCTGGGGAGATCTATGTTTTGTCTAGTCCCAATTATGAATCAAAGTAGCATAGAGGGGAATGTCTCTTGCAAAGTGCATCATGTAACATGCAGATGACAGATTTTTATGTTATGTAGCTAATGTAAGCAGGTTACTGTTTTTAACACAAAGATTCTTTTGTTAGCTGCAGTTCATAAATTGTAATCTTTCTAATATAGCACAGTGAGCCCTGGAAGACATGTCACTCACGCACCTTTAACCCTCACTGTGTTATGTAACACATCTTGACATTGATTTGCACCCATATGATTTATTATCAATGTATAATGCTTACGTATGATGTAAAACGCTCTGACACCCTGCATTGGGATGAGTAGCGCTGTAAAAGTAATAAAACAAACTTGTGGTATTTAAATTGTTATTTGCGTAAATACTGGGCCAAACCAACACATTTGGCATTCTTACAGTGTATGCATATCTCTTATATACAGGGACTAAAAAAGTCACAAGCAAGCCTCTTTTAAGTACATGTGAATCAATACACTGTGAGCCTAGGTTTCCCCTCTACTGCATTTAGGTGTGAACCACCACATAGCTCCCAGCCAGTACACTCAAACAAAAGGAGTCCTGATGGTACCTTAACATGGGCCTTTGTTTTGGGCCAGCTGGAATTTATCATAACAACCCCCCCTCCCCAACTGCACCTTGCTGCTCGAAAGAAAAGCATACAACGTGCAGGTGCTGCTGAAAGTGTGCCAGTTTCTGAAACCTACACCAGGACACAGTCAGCATGTTTCAGTGGGGCTTGACTTCTTGGCAGGGTGTACGGCGCCCACCCTGTGAAAATAGTGGGTGGATGCTGTCCACCCAAGTGTACCTCTGACCTCTGCCCTGAGTTAGGGGCATCTTGAAGATTTTAGGTCTCCTTGGTCAAACTATTTTGGGGCCCCCTGTTCAGAACAGCTTTAAATGTATGATCTAATTTCAAACCTTTTATGCCCTCTTTGGCCAGGTCACTGACAATGCACATTCACACTCATCCAGATTCTAAATGTGTTTACATCTAATATTCAGGAACAGTGACATGTGTTTTCAATTTTACAACACAGCAGCACACTAATATTACTGCAAATAATGTCTGTGACACCCTCCCATATCTACTGTGTGACGTTCTGTTTCGATTCAAAATATTTTTTTTATGGACGTCGCATGAAACACAAACACAACATTTCTTAGCAAAATGTCTGTATAGACTCTCACACATCACCCACATTACAAATTAAGGAAAACGGTATTTAAAACCACGTGTTCAAGAATTATTAATGGTCATCCAGGCAAAACTCTACAGAACAGAGCTGGCTCGATCAGGGGGCCCCCTGGAAGGCTGGGGCCTAGGGCCAGAGCCCACATTACCTTAAAAATCTCTAATTTTAGTGTATCCATCAGCTGTGAAATACGTTTACTAATTTATTTTATTATACAAGGTCACGTATACACGTCGCATCCTATTTGTGAAATTCATGCCTATATTAATTGTTCAAAGTTTACTGTAAGCTTCCCTTTCACAGCATCTCATGAGTCAGGATGCCGAGAGGAAATGAAAGCTTTCAGTCTATTGTGCATACACTTGAATGATGTTTATGTTTAATAGTTCATGTTGAAGAGAACTTCCCTATATTCACTACTGCAGTAAGATAATTTAGGTATGTTAGGTCCTGAGAGAAATATTCCACTTGTGAAAGACCTGGAAAACTAAAATGATGATTTTAACATTACTAACTGAGTAGAAGGAAAAGAGGATCTTCGACCGGGTCCCAACAATTTAGATAAAATTATTTTCCACATTACATTTTCGCTAACTAGTGGTCACATTGACTAATAGATTGCAATAAATCACAAACGAAATAATGGACAATACTAAGGAGCATATTAACAACACAATGGCGAAGTGTGACATCAAGCAAAAACTGCTAACACCATGCTTCACCATTCTGAAAACGCAGGGATGCCCCGTATTCACAAGAATGCAGCCCACCCCTGCATTTCTGCTGGTGCTAAATCTAGCTGCCTATTGCCAATGCAGGCACCCTTACACCAGAGGGTGCCTGTGTTGGAGGGAGTGATTGTGTATGTGTAGGAAGGTGTCCCGACCTGCACATAAACAATCCAAAATGCCAATTTGAAAGTCCTATGTGTGTTGCATTGTGCAGCATGCATAGAAGTTGCAAATCGCCATTTGTTTAATGATTGTTTATGTGCAAGAAGGGACACCTTCCTGCACTATACAATCATTCATGGTGATTTGCTGTTTCCATGTGTGCTGCACATTGCAACACACATAGAAAACAGCAAAAGCTAGGAGAAATGAGCAATTCCAAGTTTCGCCATGTCTTAATTTTGCCGCTGCCTCCTAGTAAATAGGGGCAGCGTTGAAATCAATGGGTGTTGCGGCAGAACGCCCATCACAACACCCATTGCGCACCCCTTTCACTTTAAGTGTAGCGTGAAAGGGGGCCTTATTTATGAGGTGGCGTTAAGCCACGTTCAGTGGCTTAACACTGCCTTGTAAATAAGGTGAAGGGATTCTCAGGACAGGAATGTTGAAATAAGTGACATTTCTGTGGCAATAGGGGCTTGTAAATATGTCCCTAAGTGAGGTGGACAATAATTTTACATCCTTTCCTTGTGCTGAAAGTATAGAGTACAATATAGAAATGGTTAATTGCTGACAAGAGTAATGCAATGGCAATAGAAACCAATGCTCTATAATTTTAAGAGGCAAACACTTGCTCCAACCAAGGACATCGTAATATACTGATCCCCCAGAACATGTAATGTAAATCTTTATTAAATGTTTAAACTGAGGTGCTCATTTACAAGCCCATTGCACTCCTGATGCGTCACTTTTTTTGATGGACCGGTGGAGTACAGAGCAATATCTACAAGACCACGCAAAGCCACTTTGCATGGATTTTAATCGTCTCATAGATATGGAGTAAGTCTTAGCAGGTCAAGTCGCTGTGTTGCTTTACTCTGCATCAAAGAGGCATTCCATGGGCAATGCAGTGGGTGTTCCCATGCAACACCCATGGATGTTGATGCATTCCCAGATTTACAAGGACTTGTAAACTTGGGAATGTTTCAAAAGCCACAGGCTTAATGAGGAGAAACACCTTTATTATCCTCTTTTTATGTGTGCGCCATTCTGCATCCATTGCACCTTCTTGCACAAAAACAATAATTCTTACAATGCAGACAACCTTGTACCATGGTGCAAGGGTGTCTGTATAGGCGCAAGGCAGCCAAAACGGTGTCATCACAGTGGGAAAGAACAGGAATACCCCAAATATCATAAATATGGCTGTTGGAACTGGCCCTTTTTGCAGGGTCATCCCCAAACCTTTTGCCTTCCTCCTGTATTTTTTCTGACCTGTTTTTGTTTGTTTTATGACTCTGGGCACTTTACCCCTGGTGATCAGTGCTAAAGTGCATGTTCTCTCTCTTGTAAACTTGGTAAGATTGGTCTACACCTGTTGGCATATTTAATTTACCTGTAAGTCCCTTGTACAGTGGTATCCCACATACCTAGGGCCTGTAAATTAAATGCTACTATTGGGCCTGCAGCGCTGCTTGCGCCACCCACCGCAGTAGCCTTTCAAACCTGTCTCAGGCCTCTGCCCCTGCAAGGCCTGTGTGCACAGCTCACTGCAGCAGTGACGTGGCATTTAAAGTAGCTGCCATGTCTAAAACTCCCCTTTTACTACATATAAGTCACTGTAAGATGGGCCCTAGCTAGCCCTATGGGCTGTGTGGTGTGTATGTAAAAGGCAGGACATGTGCCTTAACTTTGTGGCATGTCTTGGTAGTGACAAACAGCCGATTTGGGTTGTCACTGCTGTGAGGCTGCCCTCTCATAGGTTTGCTTTGAGGTGTAATTTCTAATATGAAAGGGGTAGTGTGGCCATGTTTGCTATGTTTGGAATAGTAGTAATAACTCCTGCCGATTGGTGAAAGCGGATTTGTTATTACTATTTTAGGAATGCCACTTTTAGAAGCGGGCATTTCTGTGTGTTAATGATTCTTTGTGCCCTGCCTGGTTGTGTATTCAATGTCTGGTTTATACTGATAGGAGAAGGGGATGTGCAAGGGGGGGTTGAGGTGTGTCCTGTCTTTCCTGGGTGACTCAGCTCTGGGCTGAATACACCTTGGCTGCATTTAGGTGGATGGAAGGAGTTTCCCTTGCACCTGAATAGGCCTGGTCTGAATTTAGAGTGGTGGGAGGAGTTGCACCTGCATGTGAATAGTGCTGTGCCTGAATTTCACAGTGCCGTTTCGACCCCATGTAGTGTGTCTGGGGCCAGGGCTTGGGATGTGAATAGGGGTGCTGTGCACTTCTGAAAAGTGTGTGAAGTGTCCCCAGAACAAAGAGATTTTCACCATAAGTACAGGGGCAGTGACCCAATGAATTTAGACACTTCGTGGACTGCACCTGGCCAGAGGACTGCCAGGAGGAACCACCATTGGACTGGATTGCTGAAGGGCTGACCTGCTGGCTGTTGGGCTAGGAGAAGGACTGCCCCTCTGGCTACAAAAAACCCTTGTGCTGGCCTGCCTGCCTGCACCAAGTTGCTGGTGTTACCAGTGTTTTTCCTCTAAGAAGCGTGTGTGATCGATTTTGTTCTCAGCCCAAAGGGGAAGGGTGAACTGAGTGTCCATCATCCCTCTATTTTAAAAAGCCAAGCCCGTGCTGAGCGCTTTTGTGGTGGGGCACCAGCATGTGCTTATGGCCAGTGCATGGGTGCGCTGTGTGTGGCCTCAGTGCCGCTCCCCCTTCCTTGATTCTGGCAACAAAAAAGGGAAATGCATTGGAGGAGTGTCCTGTTTTCCCTTTTTCCCTATCTGCTGAACGATCTGAGTAGTTACAGGGTGCGATCGCCCAAAGTCCTGGTTGCTAAGCAACCACTGTGGGAACAGCGCTGGAGGACCTCCATTTCCTTAATCCAGTTTCTCCTGTAGGTGGAGCCCCATCCCCGGAGGAGATTCCACCCATAAGAGAGTGGAGAGGCTGAGACTTCGCTCAGAGCCTCCCTGGCCCAGAGGGGCCTGACCGGAGTCCTACAGGGGGCCGCCAGGATTTACGTCGCCCCTCAGCGGTTAGCTTACAAGCCAGTGGAGCAAAGGCGGCACCGCGACTTGGCGGGCATCCTTAAGAGTTGATTTACAGATGTGAGACCCAGTGAGGTCTCCTTGCTGACGGCGGCATTGTGGGGTGGAACCTCCAAGAAACCCCCATGTGGAATTTGCCAGAAAAGCCACATTAGTTCTGGCAGCTGCACCGCATGTCCGTGGGCAGCTGCCTTTAAAGGTTGGGGCGGCGCGGGACCCAGCGAGGTCCTCCCACCGACGTGGGCAATGTGTATGCGCCCCCTCTTTTCTTGTCTTGAAATATACCATTGAGGGCAGTGGAGCCTTGACGAACAGGACGGGTGAGGAAACCTCAATAGAGGTCACAATCCTGCTAGCCCCTTACTTGAGAATGACGGTAGCCCTACTGGTAGGTGTGCAGCTGCTCCTGCTGCCTACAGGATACATCAGCAAGCCAGATAACTAGTCTTGTACAGCCAGGCTCACTAAGATTACTGTAACCCCGCTAAGAGGAGCTAAGGGGTTCCGACCTGTGGGAGATTATCATTGCTGATGTGTTGAAGGTTACAGATGGTGATTCATGTGTGTTGCTCCCAAACCTAATGGCTGAAGTTCATGTCCTGATGCTATGGTGCATGTCGCTTACGCCTTGTGGTGACAGGGTAACAAGAACTATTGCAAGATCTGCATAATATGTACAGTGTTGGTGTAGGTTTTAAAAAAAACCTGTGCAACCTATAAGATATGACTAGATTGCAATACCTTGTAATGTTATGACAATTGGCCTGTGGCAAAGTGATTTATATAATCTGTGTAACGTCATGACATGTGCCTAGTGGCACAGTGATGTATGTGATTATGGTCTAAAGTGTTTTATGTACAATACAAAGGATATTTTTATATAACCTTTAGTGGAGTCTCTTTGTGTGGTGTGCCTAGCGTGCCACTGGTGTGAAATTGTGCTGCGCAAATGCTTTACACATTGACTCTGGGATAAGACTGACTGCTCTGCCAAGCTACCACCGGGTGAGCAGGGGTTATCTTGTGTGTGTAACTCCCTTACCCTGACTAGAGTGATGGGTTCTGCCTGGCTTAGGTGTATACCCCAGTCAACAAGAAACCTCATTTCTAACAACAACTCATTCCTGCTCTATCCTTTTGATGCAGGGCAGCACAGCAAAGAGACTTACTGCACAGCCCTGCATCAAAAACTTGTAATTGAGAGCCTGAATGCTTATGGGTGACCTATAAAAATAGATCTTGAATTAACAGGCGTGCTAGATTTTAATTTGCATTTTAATTTGCATGTGCTTCTGAATGTATTGCTTTTTGTGAACCTGAAAAGCTGATATTTTGGACGAATGGTTTATGAAGAATTGTCCAATATTTCTTCACTCTGTTTTTTTAGCAGATGTAACTTTTTTGATAAGTTAGCCATACGCGCCTGCAAACCTAGCAGGCTGCATAAAAATCCAACCACCTCCTATGAGCCTGTAGCAAATGTTTTGTCATCCATATTAATGTCAAAAACTCTAAGTAGATGAGAGGCAGACATGTGACACTGCAGGTGGTGTGTCCTACGTAAGTCAGATAGATGGCAGTATGCATTATAAACATTAGTGCCTACTATATAGTGACTGAGACTAAACTGGAGCTTATAGCACATTTACATTTAAAACAAGAATACCAGGTCCAAAACACTATTTTACAAGTGAGGCTGAAGCCAGTTACACAAATGGTAAATGAGTGTGGACGCCCTAATGCACAATAAGCACACAGCCACAATCCCTGCTGGGGGCCGGAGTGAGAGAAGCTAACTGAACGGACTGGGAGCGGACCGCGGACCGGGAGTAGAGCGAGGACCACACTCCCCAGGGTCCTTCGCGGTAAACAGCGCCGTCGCGCACCCACCAGCATCATCTGCCCACCAGGAGGCACCGCTAAAAGCTTTCCAGGGCTCCCGCAGCGTAGTACGCACGTGGGCATGCCCGGCCTGTGCCTGGGCAAAGCCCGGGCCAAGGGCGGGCCTGTCTGCGCCCATCAGCGATGGTTTTGCAAAAAGAAGCAAGCACACCAAAGTTCCTGGTAAGGTGACCATCTGTGTTGTTCATATCTATCTGTGCCTCTCCCTAATCTCAAGTTAAGATAAAAATGGGCAAAAGGAAACTATTGCAACTTGCGAAGAGCCAAAGCGCAAATAATACGCATATCACAAAATACTTAAAATCAGCAGTGGGCATGATAGATAGTGAGATAGTCATTGTAGAAGAGAAACTAGCTGCTACTAAAACTGCACTAGACGCAGCCCTCAAGGAGGTGATAGTAGAGACCCACAAATATACTGCCAACAAGCAGGTTGTAGGGAATAAACCTACTTCAGTGTCCACAGGGATAGAAGCAGAGTTGTTAATGAATAGAGATCCAAATGCGGACATAGTTACGAACTTAGATAATCCATGCATTTTGACATCTACTCTGGAGATCTCAGTGCTATCAAATGATATAGACTTAATCTCACCGCCGGCAAAAAAGGCAAAACAGCTTACAAAATCGAAAATGAAGAATGGCCTTAAAGAAAGTAAGGACGTAAGGCTAAAAATAAAGCCATATGCCGCAAAAGGTGACAAATCATCTGGGTCTTAAAAGGGACAAAATAACACAACAGATAAAGCACAAGGAAAACCAAGCCTGGATCTTTTATTTAAAAATCTGCATTCCAAGATGGATAGTATTGAACGGTGCTTGATGACTGAGATAAAACAGGTTCAGAAGGATGTGAGTTCTATAAATGACTTGGTCATGGATTTGGTCCCTTCAAAAAACAAGTGTAACACTATCGTGAGTAGTAATCCGCCGTTAAAGTTAACAGAAACCAGCGATACCCAATTAATCGTCAGCCCTACTGTACAACCCGTGGCTTGCCCTAAACCGTTTGCAAAGGATAGTAACATTCCGCGTACAACCCAGGAGCAAAGATTCCCTACAGAACTAAAACCCTCAGATACAGGAATGGGTTCAGAAATCTACATATACGAGAGGGCCTAGACAATGTGTTAACACCCCAGAAAAGACACTGCACCTTCCTCCAGAGGCAACCCCATATATCATTGTTCTTAAAAATATATATAGTTCGGAAGACAAAAATTGTGAAACATACGATTCTCTTAAAAACCAAGTGACAAATTGGATTGCTGCTAAAACAAATGTTGGTATTAATATTTTGCAACGTAACATAATAGTGCTGAGGAGAGTGAATTGGGTGGGTAGCTCTAGAAAAGATTGTCCAGGTGACTGTATAGTAGTAAATTTCCGTAGCAGGGAATTGGTAGGGGACTAGATAGAGGTCCTGCTGAATAGCCCGATATCTTTAAATCATAACAAGAATGATCATAAAACAGCCGTTCCGTTAGGTTTCTTTTATAGACCTAGACTGAGAAACCCACATCCCCCTGAGGTTTATAAAGAAGTACCAACTGTTCCAACTTATAATAGATATGAACCCCTTAAAAGTTGTAGTGATATAGATTGACTCAGTGTGAACGTGGACAGTCTTTCTAAGAGTAAAATGGATCATATCCCTACTGCTGATATTCAGGATGGCGAGCGCTATGCACAAACGTATAGGGAGGTAAACTCTGTATTTGTAGATAATACAGGGAACTTGACAATAATTAGCCCCCCTGAAGATCTGGACGAAGAAGTAGTAAGTATACCAAGTCATGAGTCCCTTAATATAATGTCATGGAATGTGGCAGGAATTAAAAATAAGTTAAATGATCAAGAATGGCAAAAAATATTACAGGGTAGTTCAGTGGTCATGATCCAGGAAACCTGGACTACTGCATCTTTTTTATCGATGGTTTTCAGGTTATATGCATAAATGCAATCCCATCCAAGATGGGGAGATGAAAAGGTGGTTTAGCAACTTTAATTGCCCTTACTTGACCCCTGATTTTAAAGAAAGTTAATAATAATTCACAGTATTATCAACTGATTTATTTATATTCGGAGGAAATACAGTCTATAGTTTTGATTAATTTGTATAATAACATCTTTGATGACACTAGATCTAGAATTATTAAGTCATTAGAAAAAGACTTGGATCATTTTCTAAATGAACTAGGAGGGGAATATTTACTGATATGGGCGGGTGATTTTAATATTGAAACTTGTGATATTGTATCAGGTATGCAATGTGGACTCTATGATTGTTTCGGGGAAAGTTTTCAACACTTTAAGCATGATACATATGGGGAAGCAATTAATTATCTTACCCATAAGTATAATCTAATGGTTCTGGACCTGGAAAACTCGGAAGGAGAAACATCTTTATATACTTATGTGGGGGCAAGATCAGCTTCATGTATTGATCACTTTATTATGTCAGCTAAATTTATGGGCCCGATAGAAAAATATACAATCTGCCCAAACTTGTTTAGCGACCATCATCCACTTATCCTCACACTAAGGCTTTGTCTGACTCAGCAACCTAGGGGCAAGGTATCAGATACAGACATTAAGTAAAAGAGAGCTAATGGGGTCAGCATTAAATGGTCCGGGGTAAATCCAACAACCTTTATGGACCAACTAAGAGTAAATAAACAAAAAGATATTGATAGCTGTATGGATAGCTCCTTAACAGATCAATCAATTATAAGTGCTTTTAACAATATCATGGTAAAAATTAGTGAGGACTTAACTGTCCAACGGAAAAATCCCACCCATGATAATCATCCTAGATGGTTTAATCGGGAATGCACCAGGCTGAATAGGGAATTGAAAATAGCATTAAAGGTAAAACCAAGCGATAGCGAAAAAATTAGCATCCTGAGGAAAGAATATAAAAGTTCTCTAAACAAAAGAAAAAACGAAATCCGTGAGGATGCTTGGGAGAATTTAGTACAGGCTGCAGAGACAAGAAACGCAACATTATTCTGGAGGACAATTGACCACCCCTATTTTAACCCCTTCAGTGCCCCGCCCTTTCCCCGCCCTGTGCCGGGCGTTGCCTTAGCGGGCGGGGTTCATGACGAGATAGTCTCGTCATGGGCACAGCGCAACCGCGCTCCATGACGAGACCATCTCGTCATGGGCACTGAAGGAGTTAAAGAACACTCAACAGCAAAAATCGCATATGCAGTCCCCCCTGAAGACTGGATTGCACATTTTGAGTGTATCTTTAACCCTGATGTTGTCTTAGTGACGACCGTAAAGAACACCATTTTTATTGTAATAGACCCAGTACACACATCGGTAATTACACTGGGGGAGATTAAAACAGCCCTACAAAAAAGTGGTATTGGAAAAGCAGCCGGCCCGCATGGGGTACCTATAGATGTATTTAAATGTAACATTGATTTCTGGACCCCCATCTTAGTAAATGTTTTTAATGCCGCTCTAGAGGGGGTAATGCCAGCCTCCTGGGTGGACAGTATTATTGTTCCCATATTTAAAAAAGGGGACAGGGGAAGGTGAACTGTTACCGACCCATATCCCTCCTAGATTGTACTTCCAAATTGATGGGGAGAATACTGTTGGGAAGACTAGAACAATGGGCTGAAGAAAATAACATCCTCTCCGATGCACAGTACGGGTTTAGGAGGGGTATGGGTACAGTGGAACAGTGCCTAAACCGTGAGTTATTAATAGGAAAGTATACTATAGCTAAGGATGGAGTGCTACAACTATGCTTCATAGACCTCACAAGTGCGTTTGACCTTGTCAATCACGCCAAATTGTGGGAAACCTTGAAAGATCTTGGAGCCCCCGTAGACATTATAATATATCTATCCCAGATCTATGCCCTATTGACCTCTAGAGTATGGTTTGGAAAAACGGGGGAATGGACCCAGGACTTTAGGGTCACTAGAGGAATACGCCAAGGATGTGTGTTGGCACCTCTCCTTTTTCACTATACATTAACAACGTGGATACTTTTTTACAAAAACAAAATGTAGATGCCCCTAAAATTAGAACACGCATAACTCCAGTACTACTCTACGCAGACGATGAGGTGTTGCTGTCGAGGCCAGCAAATGGGCTACAACTCTTAATAGAAAATTTTGATAAATACATGACTGATAGAAATCTCCAGTTAAACCTTAGTTAAACCTTTGTCATGACATGTGGTAACAACAAACTGAAGCATAAAACACATCACGTGGGAGGAATGGTGATAAGTAGAGTTCCAACTTTTTGTTATTTGGGTTTACTTTTTAACAGAAAAGGTATCTGGGATACTCATATTAAATCGTGCGAACTACAATTTTTAAGACTTGTTGAGAGCATTTTTAGATTCTCAGCTAAGTTAGGAAATAAGCCCATGAGGAAAATTCTTACTTTATATAGAAGTAAATGTGTGACAGGAACCTGCTATGGGGCAGCCATATGAGGGAGGACGAACTTTGTACCCTTACAAATTAAAGAAAATACATTCCTAAAGAGAGTGTTGTCAGTTCCAAAGTCCACTGCTAACTTTATAGTGCATAAAGAGCTGTCTGCACCATACATAAGTGATTGTATTAATACAATGGGGCTCATATTCTGGAGAGGACTCTGGGTGAAAGAAGAAACCAAGTTGACGAAGGACCTAATAAGAGACTGTCTATCTCTGGACAAAGGCAGAAAAATTCTGTGGACAGAATATATTATTCAGAATGTTAGCAAATGTGATTTAAAGTTGAGATATGCTACCAAAAAGGAACATGATAGAATGGAAAATATAAAACACAAAGTGTTATCAACTATTGCGAAATCCCCTCAATACTGGGTACCCAAAAATATCTGTCTCTTGTAAGTAGGACCCAATATAGACTTTACTTAACACGACTTAGACTTGGTACTTTGTACTATCGTTTCCAAGAAGGGAATAGTGGTTGTATAAATTCCCTAATTGCCCATGTGATGGGAAAACTCCACAGACTACTTTGCATTTTTTACTGTTCTGTAATTTCTATACTGAGATCAGGAAAACAAAATTAAAACAATTATTCCTGACTATTAAAATTTATCAGTATAAATATGCTGTTTTCCACCTTTGCAAACTTGAAAAAGTAAAAACGGTGTATGCTGTAATTTCTTTTATACAAAGGGCAATTAAGATTAGAAAAGATCTGTTTTAACTAGATGTCTTATTATATGAAGATTTTAATGATTGAATTTAATGACATTTTAAAAAATGTATGTTATGTATTCTTCTGCTTACGTGGAATTTTAAGAATGTGATTTTTTATCTGATTAAGAGAAAGATAGGAATTATTGATATTTTTAACATTGTAAAGAGTTTGAATTTTATTTTATTCTTATTTTTAATTGATTAGTGTATTTGTCGAACGCTTTTATGGATGTAAAATTACTCAGAATAAAGCTGACTTGACTTGAGTGTAGATTCAAAAGACTTACTTATGTAGTGTAACTTAGTAGAAAATTGGAACACCGTTCTTCTGTCATTAAACCCATTTTTATATATGTTATATTACAGCAAATTTATAAAGTTACATATGTCCAAAAGGTTTCATGGCGCTGAGAGCACAGGGGCCTGGGGTATTCAAATCTGACCTGTATGCCTGCCTAATAACCACATTTGTTATAACAAAGTCTAAATCTCATTTAGGAAGCCGTGGCTTTGATGTTGAGGGGGAAGGAGTTTCCAACACCAGGAGCAAGCACGGCAGACCTGGTTTCACCTAATCTCTTCTTGTTGAACTTGGGGACCTCCAAGATTTTGAAGAGCTGATCCAAGATTGTGTTTAGGAATATAGTTCCAAATTCTGGAGGTCACAAAATTGTTTTTTTACTGTAAAAGAATTTGAAAATGGTGCGTCTAATTTTAAAAAGGGTTCGCTGAGCAACTGGAAGCCAGTGTAATTTTGCCAACAGTAGTTTAGTGTGCCAAAATCTAGGCTGATGCCAGACCAGTCTAGATGCTTTGTTCTGGACCAGCTAAATCCTGTGACTTAACCTCTTAATAAGGCCCAGTTAGAGAGAGTTGGCCTGGTCAATTCGGGACATAACAAGCGATGGCCTTGATGGAGAAGTATTTCCTGATTTAGTTTTTATTTTTCAAAGTTGAAAGAAATTGTACAAAGTCACTGCATCTATCTGGGGCTTCAGTGACAGGTCTAAATCATCTAGAACCACAAGGCTTTTAACTGCAGTTTTTGGGATGGGGTGCCCACCTCCAATAACCAGAAAAAGGGATTGCAACTGTGCAATTTATTGTTAATCATCACAATCTGTTTTATCTGAGTTCAGCTTCAGCTGATGGCAATTCATCCAGTCACGGATGCAGGGCAAAGTGCTCTTAAAAAATTCTGTGGATTCAGGCGAATCATCCATGCTAAAGAGTAGTTGCAAATTGTAGGCACAGTTATATATTTTCACCCATGGTCTCTGTAGAGAGTGTACCACTACATGGATGTAAAGATTGAATTAAAGCGGGGACAAAGAGGAGCCCTGCAGTACTCCACAGACCTTGGTTGAGCAAAAAGGAAAGAGGGGAACTGGCTGAGATCGGTCTGAAAGAAATTATTTCAGCCAATCTAATGCTGATCTCTGCAGGCCAGCAGCCTCAATACAGTTGATTAAGCTATTGTGATCCACTGTGTCAAAGGACTAGTGCCTGGGCCTGCCTACTGTCTACTTCCTCTCTTATGTCATCGCCTACAGAAGTATAATGGATTCCGAAAATCCACCTGATGAGAGTCAAGGAAGGAGCAGCCTTCAAGAACAGGACAAAGATGGTCAATGTGTGCCTCCAATATCTTAGCATGGTAAGAAAGTAATGAAATGGAGTGGTAAATCTTTAAGACAGATGAATCTTCCCCAGCTTTTGTTAGAAGATGGATGAGTACAGATTGGATCGTCATGGATTTTTATTAGGTATGATGGAATCATAACACACAAGGTTGCTCTTTTTCTGCCTTAAGAAAAATCACCTTTGGCCTGGTGACTTTAATCCATACTTCTGTTACCCCCCATTGCATTTCACGAGCAATACGTTTTATAACACCTCCTCTCTTTACCGAAGAGGTATGATACTTCCATTTATCTGAAGATTCTCACAAACAAAAGCCATCTTGAGCTCTACACACAGTACCTTTGAACAGGCTTCTCTGAAAGAAACCTTGTGACTGTGTATACAAATGGAGTATCAAGCCATAGCCAGTATCTGCTACAAAAATATCTTCAAGCTAAACATATTGGCAGGTATACATTTGCTATATCTAATCCCATATATATGTAACACACACACACACACACGCACACACACACACACACATATATATAGATAGATAGATAGATAGATAGATAGATAGATAGATAGATAGATAGATAGATAGATAGATAGATAGATAGATAGATAGATAGATAGATAGATAGATAGATAGATAGATAGATAGATAGATAGATAGATAGATATAGTTATAGCTATATATATATATATATCCACTGAAAAAAACAAAGTTTACAGGGACGTTATAATTAGGCTCAGATTTTACTCATACAAAACAGTGAAATTCAGCAGTTATAGTTACCTGAGCTAACTATAACTTATGCCCCTGTAATGCACTGCTTATGACCTCACATATTACATCACTCATGACATAGTCAGTGACAGTACTAAAGAGATCACTGACGACATCTCAAATGACATCACTGATGACATCAAGTGAGTTTAAGTATTATTAAGAGTTTATGGGTGTTAAACATATATACTCACCTACTATAAAAGATAAATTAGTATACGAGGTGCACGATTACTGAATGATACTACTTATAACATATATTAAGTGAGTGTCAGTGTTACTGTATATATCCTTCTGTGTAGGGGTGTTGAGTGCCTGTATGGATATTTAAGTTGTTGTGTGAGTAGCTGTGTGGGTAAGTGACATGCTGTGTGAGTTGCCATACAGGTATGTAAGTGGGTGTGTAGTATCTGTATGTGTGAGTGAGTGGGTGTCTGAATGGCTGTAAAAGGGAGTGACTCAGTGTGTAAGTGGCTGTATGGTTGTTTAGGTAGCTGTTTGAATGGGTGTCTAGCTAAGTGGATTGGTGTGTGAGTGGCTGTATTGAGGAGTAAGTGTGTGAATGGTTGTATGAGTGAGTGAGCAAATGTGTGAGTGTTTGTATGGATGTGTGAATGGGTATGTAAGTGGTTGTGTTGGTGTGTGAGTGAATGAATGAGTGAGTGCTTGTATGGTTGAGTGGGTCGGTGTGTTGAGGTGCTGTATGGGTGAGCGAGTGGGTGTATGAGTGACTATGGTGGGGGTATGAGTAGCTGTATGGGTGAGTGTGTGTCTATGTGAGTGGCTGTACTGGTGAGTGACTGGTTCTATGAGTGGTTGTATAGGTGAGTAAGTGGGTATGTGAGTGCCTATATGTAAGAGTGATTGGGTGTGTGAGTACTGGCATAGGTCTGTGATTTGTTAGTGGTTGTGTGGAATTGGGAGGTTGTATAGGGGTGTGAGTGGGTGTCTCAGTGCTTCTGGTACTGATGTCAAAATGATGTCATTTGAGATGTCATCAGTGATATCATCAGTGATGTCACTGACCATGTCATGGGTGATGCAATATGTGAGGTCATAAGTAGTGCATTGCAGGATCATGAGTTAATTAGCTCAGGTAACTAGATAACTATAACTACTGGATTTCATTGGCTTTGTAGGAGTGAAATCTGAGCCTAATTATAACATCCATGTAACCTTTGTTTTTTCTGTGAATTTCCAAAGTTCTTTTAATTTTTTTCTAACTATAACAACCCTATAACCTTTGGGTGTTTTAAGT
This sequence comes from Triturus cristatus, assembly GCF_964204655.1. Taxonomy (NCBI): domain Eukaryota; kingdom Metazoa; phylum Chordata; class Amphibia; order Caudata; family Salamandridae; genus Triturus; species Triturus cristatus. Next base: position 943,521,524 of record NC_140593.1, read on the forward strand.
GAATTTCTAAGGTTTATCAAATTCTATTTCCTTACTATAACGTTCTTGCAACCTTTGTTTTTTTTTTTAAGTTTAGAAAGCTTTATTAAATATCATAAACCAAGTAAAACATCAGTACAGAAAAAAATGACAAAGGCAATATAATAGAACAATAGAAAAAGTGCCAATGGAAAGGTAAAGAATATACCTAGGTAAAAAGCATTTTAAGGTTTTGGTTAATGGGTAGGGAGGGTAGAGAAGAGAGGAGGAGAGAAGGAGGGGGAGGGAGAGGGAAATGCAACCATTATACAGGATAAACATCATATAAATACCGTAAGCTAGTAAATGAATAAATATACTAGAAAAAGCTGTATTTATAACATGAACAGAAGAAAAAAGAAATAAAAACAGCTATTTAAGGGACAGTTTGGGAGAGAAAATTGGTTAATGGCAACCATAACAAATCCTTTTTGATCAAAAGAGGTACAGTGGTGGCAAAAGCACGATCAAGTCGATGGTGATGGCATAATAGATTCCACCATGCATTATATGAGATCTTGGAGACATCTTTCCAATTGGTCGTAATTATCTGTAGAGAAATGGCTATATACAGGTCTATAAATTTACGTACATTAGCAGAAACATTCCATATAGGAGCCATACCACCTAAAAAGATATGGACAATCTCAAAAGTGTGGTCAGTAGCCAAGATATCGTTCAGTTTAGACCAAATACAGGACCAGAGGGATTTAACCAACGGGCAGTGAAAAAACATATGCAAAAAGTCACCATTCTCAGAGGGGCAAGACCAACATTTTTTAGAGTCAATTAATTTGAAACTATATAAATCAGAAGGAGTAAAAAAAAGTTTATTGTAAAAAAAATACAAAGTCTGTGTGGTGCTAGCAGAACGTGAAGCAGTGTGCAACTTTAACCATAGAGAGTTCCAAACTTGAAGGGAAAACTCTTGGGCTAGATCCGTTTCCCAGGAGAGTTCAAGCTTGGATTTGGTTCTTACTACAGGGGAACAAGAAAGTAGCTTGTAAATAGCAGCAGCTTTAAGGGGAACAGAGAAGTCCGGAAGGGGGAAAATGGTTGAGCCAGCAGTAGAGAGTGAAGCGCCCTGAGAAATAAAGAGATCTAAAGAGTACTTGAGCAAGGGATACTGGGAGGAGTGGACATTAGAGAGGTGAAAAGAATCGCGAATGTCGGAGAAGTCGCGCAGGGAATTATTGCTAAGTAAGGAATCGAAAGTAATGATGCCTTTATCTATCCATTCTTTCCAAAAAAGTGCTCTGTGATTAATCTTAACGGATTTGTTGTACCAAATTGGGATTGAGGAATGAAACTCCAACTGCGAGAGAGAAGAGTGAAAGACAGAAAGGGCAAGTGCCTTAGAATGTCTAAAAATAGGAGTAAGAAGACGTTGCGGAGGATGAGATAACCGGGCAGCCGTAACGAAAGAGAAAGGCGAGAGCTGCGCAAGTTCTATAGCACTCCAGGCTGTTAGAGGGGGGTCAGACAAATTAGACAGAAAAGGCCAAATCTGTTTCAGAGTAAAAGCTGAGTGAAACCGAACAATGTTGGGGAAATTAACTCCACCCAGATCTTTAGGTTGTTGAAGACGAGAGAGAGAAATCCTTGCCTTACGTTTATTCCATAAAAAGGAGGTAAAAATACGGTTTATGGTTTTAAAAAAATAGAGTGGAAGGGAAATTGGAAGCATTGAAAGGTAAAAATTGACTATAGGAAGAAGCATCATTTTAATAGTGGCGAGCCTCCCCCACCAGGATAAGAAAAGGGGGGACCAACGTTCTATAAGGGAAGAGAGCTTTTTAACAATATCCTTCTGATTAAGCTTAATCGTATCCCTAATAGTACTAGCATACAGAATACCTAAACATTTAATATTACCTGAGTTCCATTCAAAACCCGAACCCTGAAACATATGAGGAAGGCAAAATTTATTAAGTGGCAAAACCTCAGATTTATCTATATTAAGTTTATACCCAGAAACAAGAGAATATTCTTGTAACAGAGAAAAGAGTGTGGGCAAAGAGGTGGACGCGTTAGAAATATAAAGCAAAATATCATCAGCATAGGCCGTAAACCTAATATCAATGTTTCGAAATGTGAAGCCAGTATATAATGATGAACGTCGAATTTTTTCCAAAAAGGGCTCTAACGCAAGAATAAAAAGAAGAGGAGAGAGAGGACAACCTTGTCTAGTGCCTCTATGCAGAGAAAAATACGAGGATTGAGACCCGTTGACCCAAATAGAAGTGGAGGGAGCAGAATATAACAATTTAACATAATGAATGAAGGGAGGACTAAAGCCATGCCACCGCAAAGCACCAAACATAAAATCCCAACAAACTCTGTCAAACGCTTTCTCAGCATCTAAGGTAATGGCAGCGATTGGGGAGTCCATCTTTGAGGCCAGGTGAATAATGTTAAGGAAGGTTCTCGAGTTATCAGTGATGGATCTACCTTTAACAAACCCAGATTGATAAATGTTGGTAAGATCAGGAATAACTTTGTTAATACGAGAGGCCAAGACTTTAGCGTAAATTTTACAATCCGTATTAATCAAAGAAATGGGTCGGTAATTCTTGCAAAGGGAGGGATCTTTATCTTTTTTAGGGATTAAGCATAGCATAGCCTGAGTAAAATAACCTTGGGACCTCCCTTGAGCAACAAAGGAATTAATCAAAGAAAACAAATGTGGTAACAGGATATCCTTAAAGTGGAGATAAAAACGAACCGTGAAACCATCTGGGCCCGGAGTTTTATCTTTGGGAAGAAGAGTAATAGCATTAAGTAGCTCTTTTTCTGAAAGAGGAACGTCCAGTGAAGAGAGATCCACAGACCTGTCTGAAGACCTGGGGAGGGACTGAAAGAAGGAGTCTATTTGAGAAGGCGAGGAAACAGATTCAGGCGTATAAAGTGTGGAATAGTATTGAACAAAACAATCGAGAATTTTATCATCAGTATGCTGAGGAATTCCATGCGAGTCAGTAATAGTTATTATTTTAGATTTTTGTTTTTTAATTTTTAGATAAGTAGCGAGAGACTTACCAGCTTTATTGCGTCCGCCATACATTTTAGAGTGAAAATTGAGAAGAGTAGCACTCGCAGAGTCCCAAGAGTGCTTGTTAAATTGCATTTTTGCTTTGATGAGGGAAGAGAGCGATTCTGAGGAATTAGTGGTGAAGTAGAGATGCTATAGGTCTTTAATTTGTTTAAGAAATTGGGCCGACTTTGAAAGAGCTGTTTTCTTTTTCCGTGAGACAAAAGCAATAATAAAACCTCTGGCCGCAGCCTTGAAGGAATCCCAAATAGAGTGAAAGTGAGAAGTAGAGTGAAGGTTATTTATAAAAAAATCCTTTGCAAAAAATATAAATTGCTCAACAAACTGTGATTCTAGAAGAAGCGAATTATTGAAGCGCCACCGCCTAGAAGAGGGAGTAGGTGAGGGAAAGTCCAGATCAGTAATAACCGGAGCATGGTCAGATATAAGAATTGAGCCTATTTCTGAGTTAGTCATAAATTGGAATGAATGCTGTGTGAGAAAAATATAATCTATACGGGAATGTGAAGAGTGTACTGGAGAAAAAAAGGAAAATTCTAAAATATCGGGATGAGAAAGTCTCCATGAGTCAATAAGACCTCTAGAGGAGATAGCATTAAAAAAGGACTTTTGCATTTTATTGGGGACATATCTGGTATGTGATTTACGATCTAAAAATGGGTCCATTAGTTGGTTACAGTCACCACCTACAATCAAATTATCACTTGCATGAGAGGATAGAAGTTTAGAGAAATCCCTCCAAAAGGATAAATCTACACCGTTAGGGCCATAAACATTACAGAAGGAGAATTGTGTATTATTAACAGTAGCATCTAAAAATAGCCATCTACCACAAGTATCATGGAATTCATTGTGCAATTGAACAGATAATGACTTATGAAACAAAATAAAAACACCATTTTTACTATTTACTGCTGGAGAACAGAATGCCTCTCCAACCCATTGTCTACGCAACGAAGACAAATCTTGAGAGTTAAGGTGAGTTTCTTGTAACAGTGCAACTTGACATTTCAACCTTGCTAAATGAGATAAGACACGTTGTTTTTTAACAGGGTTGCGGACTCCTTTAACATTCCAAGAAATGACACGAAGACCATTCATTTGTGTAAATAAAGTAAAGATAAGGAGAAAGGAGTATGGAATTTAAGACAGGGTAGAGAACGAGAAGTAAACTGAAAATAGAAATTAGATGCACATGTGCCTGAATAACTAGTAAGAAACAGAAAAATTAAAGCAGGCAACAGCCGCAAATACGTTGGTAAAGATAGAAAAGAGAAGAGGAACAAAGAAGTACCATGATCAGAGAAAGAAAAAAAGGAAGTGTGGTGTGTAACAGATAATGAAAAAGTTGCCAAAAGATTAGAGATGACAGGGATAAAAAGGGATGAGGAAAGAGGGGACAAACAGCAAAAGGGGGGGAGAAGCAAAGAGGAAAAATGGAGAAATAGAAAGAAAGGTACGGGGGTACAGAAACCCCCAAAAGGCATCCAAAGGAAGGTGGCGAAAAGCCAATAGACTTTAGCCACAGAAAGCAATTGAACAAAAAACATTACTGTGAGAGGGGGGGTCGACGAAGAACAAAACAGCCGCACTAAGAGGAGCATATAGGAGAATAGACTACCATAGAGATAGAAAAAACTGAAAGACGGAAGACTATAAAATTGGAAAACTAGAACAATATAAAAATCAAATAGGACAAGCGAAGGAACTTACCAAACATCAAGGGAAAAAAACGGCAACAGAAGGGGTAAACACTGTAAACAGCAGGATGGGACAAAAGGGTGACCTTGACAAGAACACCACATAGGGGAATCCTGCAAAACAAAAGGAAAAACAAGGAATGAGCAAAAGAAGTACAGGAACTATCCAACTTATAACTGAACATTTTAGCAAAACAAAATAGTCCTATACTTTAAGAAGAAAGAAAAACAACTAGGATTTGCTCAGTTCCATAAGTTCTCCCTTGTGAGTATGAATGAACTTCCGCAGGTCTGCAGGATCCTCAAAACTAAAAGTTCTTTCCTTATAGGTCACTTTGAAAAAACAAGGGTGTATTAAACCATAGCGTGCGTTCATAGATCTCAAAGCCGGTCTGAGGTCCAAAAATTCCTTTCGGCGGGAAGCCGTAGGCTTGGAGACGTCCTGAGTAAAAAAGACCTTGTGCCCAGACCAGATCATTTGCTTATGTTGCTTGGCGGCCTGGAGAATCATCATAAGATCAGAGTAGAGGAGGAAATATGCTATGATTCCACGAGGTTTAGATGCAGAAGATGCATTCTTTGGCCCCAGACGATGAGCACGTTGTATGTTAAAGTCTGAGGATTTCGGGAGGCCGACAATTTGAAGAACTTGAGACTTTAGGAATTGGATCATATCCGACCCCTCCGATCCTTCCGGAATACCATAAATGCGCAGGTTGTTGCGCCTATTGCGGTTTTCCAAATCTTCCGCTACTTTCTTGAGCTGGCCGACCTCTTTGGTGAGAGTGTCAACTTTAGTAACAACATCCTGTGTATCACTGATCCTCTGTTCCACCTCAGACAGTCTCGTATCCATACTAGACCATTTATCATCTAACCTCTGAAGCGTGGCAACAGTGTCTGTAATAAAAGGACGAATAAGGCGCAACTCCTCCATAATATCCTCAAGAGTGAGAGGCAGCGGAGACTTGTTTGGGGAAGGCGGGTCCTTTTTAGTACGCTTGACAGAAGGGTTGCTTGAATCCTTCCTTCCCCCAGTGGAGCCTCCATGAGGTTTGGTTGAATGTACGCCCTCCATACTGACGGTACCGCAGCCAGTTATGACAGAAATAACCAATGGCAGAATGCAGGCAGGACAGCAGTGAGATTGCTTAGTCAGCAGCAAGAGGAGGCGTAGCAAACGATGAAAGTACCAAGAAACAACACAGCAGAGGGTACTGGGACACCGGAAACACAACTAGCTCCCTCTCAAATAATTGCTAGGAGATACGGTCTGAGGAATCCACACAAGCCACCAAAGAGACCGAGCACTAACAGATAATTGCGCAAAAAGATAGCATAAGGTGAACTAACGCAGCCACCGCCGTAGTGCCACCAAAAAACAACAGGGAATAGGCATAAAGACTCAGTGGCAGCGAAAAAATAGAAGAAAAACGCTGCAGAAAAAACAAAATGGCGGCCGCCTTCTGAGGGGAGCATAAAATGCGCAAAAAAAGTAACAAAAAGACCGCATTTCGGTCAACAAAACTTGCCAAAGCAGTCTCTGCAATGTCCCAGAACCAAATCCATGCTCGAAGCGAAGCTCCGTTGCCTTAAAGAGGTGTCATCATGCTCGAATCGGCATTGTTCGAGCGGAGCTCCTCACCCGGCGGCCATCTTGGATCGTCGCGCCGCGCGCTCCCAACCTTTGTTTTTTTGATGGAATTTCCTTGTCTTTTTAACTAGAAGCTGCCTTTGCAGAGTGGTGGGGAAGGGGGTGAGGTCTCCGACAGCTCTCAGAAATCTTGCTTTGTCAGACTTGCTGGAGGTAAGAGGAGTGCATCTGGGTTCCCTTCATCCCCCAACCAGCAGTGCAATTCAGTCTTCGCTATTCCACTGTGCACCACTACACTGTACCTGACTCTAATCTACCCCACTCTACTGTGTACTACTCTACTGTATGCCACTCCACGGTATGCTATTTCACTCTACACCACTCCACTTTACTCCACCCACTTTACCCCAATCCAGCGTACACTGTTCCACTGTATGCCTCTCCAGTGTACAATACTAAACTGTACTCCACTTCACTACATGTTAATCTACTATACATCACTATACTGTACCTCACTCCACTCTACACCACTCAAATCTAGAACACTTCACTGTACACCACTTCACTCTATGCCACTCCATTCTATGCCAGTCCGCTCTATGCTATTCTACTGTAAGTCAATCCACTTCAACACACTCCACTGTAGACCACTGCCCTGCACACTACCACACTGTATGCTAATCTACTCTACACTACTGCGGTGCCCCCTTACCAAGATTTATAAATAAAAGCATCTAGCCCCAGGGGATGGGGTCTCCTGGGCCGAAATATGCCCAGGGAAGGAGGGTCACGTGCCCCCCCCCCCCCCGTAATAATGCAAAAAAAATTCTAAAAAGACAGCCCAGCAAATTGTGGGAGGCCCACCCCCTTTCACCCCCACTGACTCCTGGTACACTACTGCTTGGAATATGAAGTCCCCTTGGATGCTAAGAGTCCTTGGAGGCTTACAACCCCTCCTGTTACCTCCAGCAAGTCCCACACAGCAGGATTGCTGAGAGGTCGTCGGAGGTCAAGCTCCCTTTCTCTACCACTCTGTAAACATGCCTTCTCATGCACTACTGGTTGGACAATAAAGTCCTTTGGCTGCTGAGGGTTCTTGGGGGCAAACAACCCCTGCTGTTACCTCCAGCAAGTCCCACTGAGCAGGTATGCTGAGAGGTCTTCAAAAGGCACACCCCCTCTCTTTACCACTCTGTAAACATGCCTCCTGGCACACTACTGGTTGAGGATGAAGTCCCCTTGCAAGCTGAGGGTCTTTGGGGTCCAAGAATCCCTCCTGTTACCTCCAGTAAGTCCCATACAGTGTGATTGATGAGAACAGGTCGGAAGACCCCCACCCTTTCTCTCCCACTCTGCAAATGTGCCTCCTGGTGCACTACAGGTTGGGGATTTCAGTCCTCTTGGCTGCTAAGGGCCCTTGGGGCCAATATCCTCTCCTATTATCTCCAGTAAATCCTACAAAGCAGGATTGCTGACAGGTTGCTGAAGATTGCTCTCCCTTTCGCCACCACTCTGCAAACATGACTACTAGCTAAAAAAATAGATATTCACTTAAAAAAACAAAAGAGCTAGGAAAAAGAATTTGAAGAACCTTAGAAATTCACTTAAAAAACGGTTACAGGGACGTTATAGTTAGGAAATAGAATTAAAAAAACTTAGAAATTCACTGAAAAAAACAAAGGTTACAGGGACGTTATGGTTATGCTCAGATTTTATGCGCAGTCACCACTAGGTAGTTATAGTTAGGACCTGTTTTCTTAGGAAGAGCATTTTTTATTTTGCCAAAAACTTTGGCGCCATTCGACGAATCCTTGCGAAATTTTCTAAACAAGTATGATGCTCACTTGAGCTGCTGTCTTGGAAGTTTCGGGGTGATCTGTCAAGTGGGGGCAAAAAAAGGGGGGATACAAAATGTATTTTACCCATGAAACTTCCCTTAGGGACTTTAGACACAGCTACAGCCTAAACTGCTGAACAGAATTACATGAAATTTGGCAGAAAGGTAGCTGTTGGTCAAGAGAAGTTCGTTTTTCTGATTTGTTGTAAATCCGTTTAATAGTTGCAGGGTTATCAAAAGAAATTCAAATTTGTATATATAGGGAAGCAAAGGGTCTTCTAACTCTCCAGATCTCGTGCTGAGATCTGATTGGCTGCAAACACTTTAAACCAGGAATTGTTGACAGCCATCTTGAGACCTAACTACAGCCAAGTCCCACAAAAAATGTAAAACCAGAGAAGGGACAAGGTAAGAATGCCCGGACCGCCTAGGCCTCTTGGGGAGGTCACACAGGGACAGTACCAGGTGAAAACAATATTTTAAAAAAAGGTTTCAGCAGGAGCCATGCTGGAGCCACGTCTCTGGCCAAAAAATAAAAAAAAGCGGAGGCTTCCATGCTCCTCTAATATTTACCCCCCCCCCGGGTGGGCCAGGTCCCGGAGCATGCAGGCTTAAATGAAATTTAAAGGAGGGGGCACATGGGGCTCCCCTCTATGTGCCCTGGGGATGACCATGTCCCCAGGGCTTATATTGCGTTATGGGGAGCAGTAGGGACCCCATGGAACCACCACCTCCCTGAGGATAATTCCAAATAACTGGGGTTCTTGGGACCCCCCACGTCCCATGCCCTGGGAACAGTGACATCCCCGGGGCTATTTACTTTGCACTGACGTTGCAACAACACTGACCCTCCTGGGCCCCAGGGACCACCACCTCCCGGAGCCCAATTCTATTTTGAAAATGGGTTGGGGGCCGTGCAACCCCCTTCCTTAGCTGTTCTCTGCCCCACCACCTCCCCAAGGTATGCCCTACTGAATCGAAGGAGGGGAGGCTGCGTGGCCCACCTCCTGGAGAAAATAATGGCCCAGGGGATCACTACCCCCCCGGGCCAGCTCCTGTTATGTGCCGGGTTGCCCACCCCAGGAAATAGCAGTTTTTTGTTGCTTGGCAGGAGCTTTAACTGCTCACGGCAAGCCACACCAAGCACTCCACCTTCAGAAAACAAGAGAGGAGATATGCTCTTGCTTGCTGGAAGCAGAGCCTTCATCTATTCCCTGCCTGCTATCAAGCAGGCAGGGAAACAGACAAATTGTTTTCACACACAGAGAGGCGCATTTTTAGCAGCTCCCTGTGTGTGAAAGCAGTGCCAATACCCACAGAAGGCAACGAGCCAGCAAGGACCGCAAGGGCCATCAGGCTTCCCTATGGTCCCAGTACAGACTGGGTGCCCCCAGAGAACCATGTCCGGACCCGAGGGATAGGGTCACTAGGGCCAAAATTGGCCAGGGGAGGGGGGCCATGCGGCCCCCTCGCCCATTTTAGGAATGGTTGGGCCACAGAGGATGTGAGCCCCAGGGCCAAAATCACTGAAGGTTGTTGGGGCCTAAGAACCCTTATTGTTGCGATCAGTAAATGCCACAAAGCTGGATTGCTGGGATGTTGTTGAAGGCCTCATCCCTTTCTCAACCACTCTGCACATGGGCCTCCTGGCACATTACTGGTTGGGGGATTAATTCTCTTTGGCTGCTGATGGTCATTTGGGGCTGAAAACCCCTATTGTCAAGTAAGTCCCCTGCAGTCAGATTGCTGAGACGTCGTTGGGGGCCTCGCCCCCTTTCTTAACCACTCTGCACAAGGGCCCTTCTGGCATACTACTGACTGGGGAATGAACTCCCCTTGGCTGCTGAGGGTTGCCCGGCTGCTGGCTACTAACCGTCAAGTTTCATCACGCTCTGCACATGAGAGAAAAGACATGACGAATGTACCAACTGAGTTTATCGTTAAGTCTGTGTTCTCTGTGGAATGCAGAGTTGCTGAATTACGCAAACTGAGCAAGTAGAGAGAAATGTTACGCCCAGGCCTAGAAAAAAACAAAGGTTACAGGGACTGTATGTTTAAGAAATCGAATAAAAAAAAAACCTTAGAAATTCACTGAAAAAAACAAAAGTCCCAGAGACATTATAAGTAGGCTCACATTTCTCTCATACAAACCAGTGAAATTCAGCAGTTATAGTTACCTGAGGTAACTATACCTTATGCCCCCACAATGCCTGCTTATGACCTCACATATTACATCACTCATGACATGGTTAGTGACATCACTAATGACATCACTGATGATGTCTCAAATTATATCGCTGATGTCATCACTGATTACCTATTCAACTTCTCATAAACCTATTCACACACCCACACACCACATACATTCTCATTCACAGACCCATACAAGTCCTCACAAAATGACTCCCTCATCCATAGAGCCACTCAGACATCCACTTATTCATGGCTCACTGACAGAATATTGACATCGGAAATGTAGATGAAAAAAATATTGAAGTAAAAATATAGAATGCAAAAATATTGACTCCCTATACTTAAACAGATAAGTACAAAAATATATAGAAAAAAATATCGGTCAAAAATATAGTTGTACAAAATATTGATTTGTATATATATATATAATATAAAATAAATATTAAATATATTGAATAATTAAATTAATATTTTTTATTTTATATATATATATGTATTTTGAAACAATTAATAAACTATCAATTTTGATATATTCTATAATTTTAAATTTAAATAACAAAAAAAAAAATATATATATATATATATACCAAAACATAAAATCTAATAAAAAATAAATCTTATTATAATTTAAAACATTAGACTATTTAAAAATCTTTAAGCTTAAATGTCCCAGTACAGACAGTGCAACAGTAGGGAAAGTGTTGAATGGCGAAGGGTTAACATTTACTTTTCCCACTCCAGTCACTGCAAGAGTAGGGAAAGTGTTGGATAGTGGAGAGATAAGAATTTCTATTCCCACTCCAGTGAGTGCAACAGTAGAGACAGTGCTGCATAGCTGAGGGGTAAAATTTACTATTCCTACCCCAGTCAGTGCAACAGTAGGGAAAGTGTTGCATAGCGGAGGGGTGAAAATTACTATTCCCACTCCAGTGAATGCAACAATAGGGAAAGTGTTGGATAGTGGCGGTTTAAAAATTACTATTCTCACTCCAGTGAGTATAACAGTAGGGAAAGTGTTGCATAGCGGAGGGGTAAAAATGACTATTCCCACTCCAGTGATTGCAACAATAGGGAAAGTGCTGGTTAGTGGAGGGGTAAAAATTACTGTTCTGACTTCAGTGATTGGAACAGTAGAGAAAGTGTTAGATAGCAGAGGTGTAAAATTTACCATTCCCACTCCAGTGAGTATAACAGTAGGGAAAGTGTTGAATAGCGGAGGGGTAAAAATTACTATTCCTACTCCAGTGAGTGCAACAGTAGGGAAAGTGTTGGATAGCGGAGTAATAAGATTTACTATTCCCACTCCAGTCAGTGCAACAGTAGGGAAAGTGTTGGATAGCAGAGGGGTAACAATTTGTATTCCCACTCCAGTGAGTGCAACAATAGGGAAAGTGTTGGATAGCAGAGGGGTCAAAATTACTACCCCCACTCCAATAAGTGTAACAGTAGGGAAAGTGTTGGATTGTGGAGGGATAACAATTAATATTCCAACTCCAGTCAGTTCAAAACAAACAAAATATTAACAACACAAATTTTAAAAACAAAATAAATAAATATTTTAGAAAATGTAAATCCAAATATATATATATATTATTAAAATTAAAAAAATTAAAACATATAGGTGCCGATTCCAATCCTGTAAAACCCGGGTACGAATGGTCGCACGGAGCGTATTCTCTGTACGACTCGTACCCGGGAAATCCACCTTACAAACCAGCAAGTACGATTCGTACAGAAATACCATTTCCGTACGATTCGTAAAAAACTACGTGCGGCTAAAAAACTACCCACAATTCTGATCTGGGACATCGCGTACGTGACGTCCGTATGGAGTCAGGCAGCATTTTACGGACCAGTAAGTACGATTCGTGCCTACGTCACTCCGCACGGCTCATTTTTTACGGCAGCCAAAAACTCCCGGGAAATTGAGGACGACGCGATTAAGGAGCACCGGTACGCGACAGACAGCCATGGACCCCATCCTACGTGTCATCCCGGCCCTCCTAGCCTACGACCTGGTGCACCGAACCCGACGCACATGCCGCAGAGGGTGAGAACAACACCCATGGGTCAAGGGGGGGTGAGGGGCATGAAACATACCCCCTACACAAATTAAAACATACAATATGGAGGACATACATTACCTCCAGGGTCTGGTCACTTCGGGGGCGTGTCCACCAATCCCTGAGTACCGCAACAACGGAAGTGGACGTGTACACGTACCCGTCACCCCTACAATGGTGGGACGGACCGTACCCACGCCCTCAGAGCGTGGGTGCGATCCGTACCACCATTTTAGTGGTGACGTAGGGGTACGCGTGGTACAGACTGTACCCACACTCTGAGGGCATGGGTACGGTCTATACCACCATTGTAGTGGTGATGTAGGGGTACGCGTGGTACGGACCGTACAAATATGCCCTCAGAGCGTGGGTACGGTCCATACCACGCGTACCCCTACGTCACCACTACAATGGTGGTACAGACGGTCCGTACCACGCTTACCCCTACATCACCACCACAATGGTGGTATGGACCATACCCACGCCCTCAGAGCATGGGTACGGTCCGTACCATGCATATCCCTACGTCACCACTACAATGGTGGTACGGACCATACCCACGCTCTGAGGGCGTGGGTACGGTCCGTACCACGCAAACCCTTACATCACCACTACAATGGTGGTACGGACCGTACCCACGCCCTCAGAGCGTGGGTATGGTCCGTACCACCATTGTAGTGGTGACGTAGGGGTACGCGTGGTACGGACCGTACCCACGCTCTGAGGGCGTGGGTACGGTCCGTACCACACATACCCCTACATCACCACTACAATGGTGGTACGGACCGTACCCACGCCCTCAGAGCATGTGTACGGTCTGTACCATGCATACCCCTACGTCACCACTACAATGGTGGTATGGACCGTACCCGTGCTCTGAGGGCGTGGGTATGGTCCCTAGCACGCATACCCCTACTTCACCACTATAATGGTGGAATGGACCGTACCCACGGCCTCAGAGCGTGGGTACGGTCTGTACCACCATTGTAGTGGTGACGTAGGGGTACGCATGGTACGGACCATACCCAACCTATGAATGCGGGGGTACGGACCGCATCACCCGTACCCCTAGGGCACCAGTACATTTGTGATACAAGGCGTACACACGCCATGAATGTTGGCTTAGGGCCTGGTGCAGCATATAACCAGTATATTGGGGAGTGTGTATGCCCAGGACAGCAGTGTACTGCACCAAGGGTGCGGGTGGGTGGGTGGGTGGCTGCGTAGGATTCCCAGCAGTGGACAAAGACATGTGAGGTGTGGGTGCCTATCACTCCCAGCAGTGGACAGAGACATGTGAGGTGTGGGTGCCTATCACTCCCAGCAGTGGACAGAGACATGTGAGGGGTGGGTGCCTATCACTCCCAGCAGTGGACAAAGACATGTGAGGGGTGGGTGCCTATCACTCCCAGCAGTGGACAGAGACATGTGAGGGGTGGGTGCAGAGGAATACCAGCAGTGGACAGAGACATGTGAGGTGTGGGTGCCTATCACTCCCAGCAGTGGACAGAGACATGTGAGGTGTGGGTGCCTATCACAGCCAGCAGTGGACAGAGACATGTGAGGGGTGGGTGCAGAGGAATACCAGCAGTGGACAGAGACATGTGAGGTGTGGGTGCCTATCACTCCCAGCAGTGGACAAAGACATGTGAGGGGTGGGTGCCTATCACTCCCAGCAGTGGACAGAGACATGTGAGGGGTGGGTGCCTATCACTCCCAGCAGTGGACAGAGACATGTGAGGGGTGGGTGCAGTGGAATACCAGCAGTGGACAGAGACATGTGAGGTGTGGGTGCCTATCACTCCCAGCAGTGGACAGAGACATGTGAGGTGTGGGTGCCTATCACAGCCAGCAGTGGACAGAGACATGTGAGGGGTGGGTGCAGAGGAATACCAGCAGTGGACAGAGACATGTGAGGGGTGGGTGCAGAAGAATACCAGCAGTGGACAGAGACATGTGAGGGGTGGGTGCCTATCACTCCCAGCAGTGGACAGAGACATGTGAGGGGTGGGTGCCTATCACTCCCAGCAGTGGACAGAGACATGTGAGGGGTGGGTGCAGAGGAATACCAGCAGTGGACAGAGACATGTGAGGTGTGGGTGCCTATCACTCCCAGCAGTGGACAGAGACATGTGAGGGGTGGGTGCCTATCACTCCCAGCAGTGGACAGAGACATGTGAGGGGTGGGTGCAGAGGAATACCAGCAGGGGACAGAGACATGTGAGGTGTGGGTGCCTATCACTCCCAGCAGTGGACAGAGACATGTGAGGTGTGGGTGCCTATCACTCCCAGCAGTGGACAGAGACATGTGAGGAGTGGGTGCCTTTCACTCCCAGCAGTGGACAGAGACATGTGAGGGGTGGGTGCCTATCACTCCCATCAGTGGACAGAGACATGTGAGGGGTGGGTGCAGAGGAATACCAGCAGTGGACAGAGACATGTGAGGTGTGGGTGCCTATTACTCCCAGCAGTGGACAGAGACATGTGAGGGGTGGGTGCCTATCACTCCCATCAGTCGACAGAGACATGTGAGGGGTGGGTGCCTATCACTCCCAGCAGTAGACAGAGACATGTGAGGGGTGGGTGCCTATCACTCCCAGCAGTGGACAGAGACATGGGGGTGGGTGCCTATCACTCCCAGCAGTGGACAGAGACATGTGAGGGGTGGGTGCAGAGGAATACCAGCAGTGGACAGAGACATGGGGGTGTGTACATCATTATCAGATGACCACAACTCCATGTGTCATGAGTAACATCTAGATTACTCCGCACATATGTAAGCCCTGTACTCCCCAGTTGGTTGACCCACCATGCCACTTGGAAACAAGGAAAAATAGGACACAACAGCCAAAAACTTGATTTAGAAATATACTGAGAAGCTAGTGTCTGGGAACAGTTGAGCACAGCAATACTATGAAGGCATGCCACCTCTTGTTTACTGTGAAAGAAACAGTATTGGTGCACCCAAGGCTAAATAACAGACCTCAATGCTGAAGGTGTCCCCACACTCAGAGACCTGTAAGTACTTTGGAAACCCAAACGAAATACATTGTGATCCCTTGGGAATCACACCACTTTACACAATCTACATGTTTAGAATGTGTGAATGTGCCACTTTGTGAACAGAACACACATGTGCCTGTATAAAAGAAGTCACACAAGGAGGTGCACACAAAACTACATTTACACAGTCATTGTATGAGCTGCCAGCCTTATTCAAAGAAGCCACTGTTAGAAAGAAATGGGGTTTCAGGACGTACATATACATGGCACCACGGCGGTCTGGATGACTTGACACTCGTAAGTTGGTATCAGCAACAACCAAGGACTTACCCATATGCCACCACAATGTGTGAACATGGATATGTATAATCTGAAAAACAGTCTTATTCGAACTGTGCCTTTCTTTAAAATGTGCCAGCGTGTCCCCTGAAAGTGTAAAGGTGGTTTCTTGTGCACTTCCTTGGGAGACATCTGTCATGCAGGCACATTATTGTCCTTCACAACAAAACATCAAAGTCAAGCATTGAAAACATGAAGACATGTTGACAAGTGTAGTGAGTGCCAAGGTACAAGACTTCTTGACTAACAACTTGAATCATGCCACCTGTCACATGGCCATCCGTACCATGATGACACAGTTGGCAACACATCTGACCCACTGCCTGTCATGTGGAGTGGCACACATGTCCAAACACAGGACAATGCATAAGCTAATGGGCCTGCAATTGTGTCGGAATAAGGCACACCTGCACTGAGGAGACACCCTTATGGCAAGCAAGAATGTCCACACAGATGTCAGCACATAAAGACCAAACTACGTAGCATCTGGACCACACACTGGTGCCAAAAATGGATGAGCAGGAATCATGTATTTAAACTTTTGACACATGCTGCAAAGCACAAACATGAAAGCCTGCACAACATCACTGGGTCACTGCATGTTGAGTGTCTGTCCAGACAATTATCACACACAGGTCAGACCTGGCAAGGAGACATAAGGTTTGGACATGTAGGCCTCGCCCGCACAAACCCCCCGTACCTGAGACAATGTGATTGAGACAGATCAAGAAGTGACACCTCTTAATCAGGGTTTACAAAAATGTGCATCAAGAATTCCAAAATGTACTCCACATCACCTCGTGAGGCTGCCAACACATATTTGTGACAAACAACCATCAACAGATAGTTGTAAATAGACACACAGGCACTGCCCAGTGTGAGGATGCACAAGCCAAATGGGGTCACCCTGTCCAGTGGACACATGTAGCACACTTTAGATACATACAAATGAGGCCAGGGAACAATGCCACAGAGGTCAACCTATGCTGAACAGACAGAGAATGGGCATAGTGTTGGATGACACACATGATTACGAGGCAAGGGTGTCTCAGGGGACTGTAGTGGGCACACTGCTCCATGGTCCTGGAATGATCTGACTGTAACATGAGCAACCGTCCCGGCACTGTGCATATCTCCCACGCATGCACATCATGTCTGAGGCCACAACATCGGTCATGCATGCTGCAAGTCTGTTAATTTGAAGCCTCACACTCCTATGTTGAGACTCAGCATCAGTGCCAACAAATATGGACCCCCAAATGACTGAACAGGACATGGCACAGGCAAGGTACCAACACATGCCACAGACCACCCCCACACATGATACAGAAAGCAATGTGCACTTGGAATAACTGGCAGCCTAGATGACCATGTGCAATAGTGATTACACACAGACCAGGGAACACATGTCAAGGAAGGGAAGGGAGGAAGAACAGCACCGGTTGACTTGGGGGAACAGGATATGCACTGCACATATAAACCCTGGCAGTGCATCCAGGCGACTGAGCACTTCCAAAAGCTGGTGACACACAACAAACACACATGTACCTACCCCCTCCTTGCTGCTGTCTCTCCTGTAACCGCCTATCCATGTCAGGAAAGACCACCGCCAGGACACGCCTCATCTGGTGGGTCAGGCGTCGGCGCCCGCCGTGGGGACATGGAGGTGAGTCCCCCAGCAGGACCCGGGCGATCCTCCGGTTCCAGCACCGGATGTCCTGCCACCGTTTTCTGACTTGGGCTAGGCGCCGACTGCGACCCTCCACCGATCTCACGGCCCTGACGGCCCACTTCCAGATCTCCCCCTTCACGTAGGCAGTTACCTGTGAGGATGACAAAGTGAGACAACATCACTACACCTGCTCCATGTCAGAGAGACACACATTTGAACATCTTTGATATGTTGAACAGGGCATAGGATGCTGCCAAGGAATAGCATCTTTGTCATATGGACATTGGCCTCTGTGGAAGCCCCAATGCACTACATGGCATTTAAAGTACACAGGTGGCATGAGGGGTGTGACACACTCCATGATCATGGCACACACTGTGCATCGCAAGCAACACCAGGCTGATGGACAGCACCTCCAAGCAGTTACATGCCCTAGGCCACTGATGCAACCTCAGCAGAGTACACAGACACACACAGGCACAGATCAATCACCTGCCATTGGCAACAGCGGATACAAAGCTCACTCTGCACATGTGCCACTTGCCTGTGGGGTGTCACAGGTGTGGGGCGAGCTCAGCAAGTCAGACACACAGCACGGCTTACTTCTCACATCAGATGGGTAGAGCTGTTGCCTCCTCCATGCAGCTGTGGTGCAACACTTCACATAGACACTCACCCACATGACAAGGAACATTCACACACATCAATGTCCAGAGGGCGTACACATCACTTGGACACTCTCACCACAGCTCCACTCAACTCACACACATCTGTGGGTACAGTCACCTGTCACACCGGGGGGACCACTGAATCACCTCAGGACTATAGATAAAAAAATGCCACAAAGGATTAGCCAGGCTGAATGTGTCATGCACTATGCAGTGAATGTCACGGTAAGCACAATGTAAGTGAGGAGTGCACACATGAACTACATCATGCTCTGCATGGGAGACATAAGCTATTCCCCCCCCCCCCCTGGGACCCACTCTAAACAACATTGCATGTCTGTCACACCTGGGCACAATGCCAGAAGTGACAGTCACAAAAAAGGTGCACAGTCAAAGGTAGTGGAGTCAGCACTCACCTGCTCCCCTGGCCTCCCATACAGGCTGGTGTACTGTGGGAGGATGACATCCAGCAATGCCTCATTCTCCTCCTGGGTGAAGGGCTGGCCCTCTCCACAGACCTTGACATGGTGCCAGAGGAAGCACAGACAGCAGCAGTGTTGTCAACAGGAAAGTTGTGCAGGCAAGTGCCCTCTCATGGGTTCTGGCTGACTTATATCTGTCTTGCTGAGGGGCATTCATTTGGAGGAGTACATAGTGATTGGTCAGATTCATTCGCATCTTACGTTTACTCCAATCCCTTTCCACATACACCAGTGACAGCATTTGCATCGTTCAAATTTTGAGCATCATGTCAAGTCAACAACCACTTTGCAACATTGTATTTTGTGGCCAACTGACTTTTCCAGGACACCTGATGGAAAAATTTGAACTGAAAACTCTGTATCCATGACAACCAGCATGCATTTAGTGCTTAATGCTTGTCCCTTATGTGTCCCCTATGTAATTTTCAAATCCGCACATAGGTACGGTGCGTTTCACACGTACCCCTACGGCACCAGTTGCACAGTGCGTTTGACACGTACGTGTATGCACTGGTAGTACACGTACCCGTACGTGTACTACCAGTGCCTACCCGTATGTGTACATCCAGTGCCTACACATACGTGTACTACCAGTGCCTACCCGTACGTGTACTACCAGTGCCTAAACATACATGTAGGCACTGGTAGTACATCTCATCTGGCACATGGCCCAGGGATCATCTCTCTTCAATGTGTCCAGGACCCCCCTCTCCACCATCACATGTGCACACAACCTCATCATCATGTTGTATGCCATTGACACCCAGGTGCTCCTCACCCTCACCATTGCCAGTTTCAACATTCAAGAAGGCATGAGGTCCGTGGATGAATGGCTGAACATCAGCCACCTGAGGCTGGACTTGTACAGGACTGAGGTAAGCATCTGAGGATTGTGCCCTTACAGCTGGCTCAACTCCTTATGTCCCACCCGCAGGGGCCCTACACAAGCACACAGTGGCCACGCACACAAGATGGTGTGCATCATGGATTTGTCACTCACATTTGCCATGCAAACCACCAGCATCTGTACCTCATGCTGCAACACCCTCTGCATGATGCACATGATCCTCAGATAGATCCACTCCAAGGAAAGACAGACCATCCCCCAGGTCCACGACACCAGCCATGTCAACTACTGCCCCGCCCTCTACGGAGCAAGTACATCCAAACTCACGGGAAACTTGTCCACATCCAGGGTGCATCTGCACAACTCAGCTTCAACATCCCGCACCCCATCCACATCACCGTCCACCTGAGATAGCTGCAAGGGATCACTGTGTGCTGCAGGATGACCTTCACACTCCTCACACACACTCAGGAGGCAGTCAACAACCCCAGACCCCAAAATCAACCTTGTACGTCTGTCATCCAAGACCCCGTTGGCCCAACTCTATGCATCCGAACTTGGCCTGGCCACCATTCTTCACATCCACAACACTTCAGCATGAAGGAGATGGTTCTCCCACCTGGACAAACATACCTGGGACTCCCTCCCCGGGAAGCTCCACATGAGCCATGACCTCTAGGCGTTCATCATCCTCTTCCTGATTGGTGTGTCCGCACAGTATTTCAAGCCCCCCCCCCCCACAGCAGCTTGAGGCCATCACGGGTGAGTATTGGGCTCCCAGTCTGTATCGGATTGTACATTGTGACCCATGTGTGTCCTGTACCAGACTCAGATCCCAGGGTATGGATGGCTGGAGTTAGTTCAACACTCAGGCATAGTTTGACATTTACCCACACGTATGTTGTGGACTAATGCAAAATGACTGCAACATCTCATGACAAATAAATCGTTTTATTCTCGGTGGTGTGCGTGTTGTGCTAGAAAAAATAAGGTGCTCTACCGGGTGCATAGAATCCAAAGTTCACAGGGGGAGATGGGATCCTTGGCATTTGAAGTCATCAGAGTCTAGACCACAGTGTTGGTCATCATTGGTCAGACTGTGACCAGCAAGTCCATGTGGCAGAGAATGTCAGTGAATGATGTGCTGCTGTTGCGCATGAAGGCCAGGTGCCACGCCAGGTGACCTGGGAGATGTGGATGGTCCGCTGCCTCTCGCGGTCTTTTCCGTGGACGACCCACCTTCCTCCGGGGACCCTCAGATGCAGGCCTTGACAATGCTTGGGACGCTCCGTCGGACGAATCCTCCTCCTCCTCCTCCCTCCCTGTGGCTGGTGCTGGTCTGCGCCTGGTTGCCCATGTTGTCGGCGATCCGACAGAGTGAATGGCTTATGTCCCTTTGCACCGCCAGGAGCTCAGCCAGTCTTGCCTCCATCCGTCCTTGGTGTTGTTGTTGACTGGCGTGTTGCTCGGCCTGCTGATTCTTAATGTCTGTGAGGGTCGCCACTACCTGACTGATGGCCCTGGTGTCACGCCGGTATGCCTCCATGATGTTGCGTACGTGTGACATACCGGTCCCTTCAGCTGTCTGGTCAGGTTCTCGCCTCCGCCTGCCTCCACTCCCACCACCCCTGCCCACACGAGCCTGGCCTGCCGTTGTTGGCACATCGGGTCTACGGGACCCCTGAGGGATGGCAGTGTCGGTGTTGGCTGCCTCCTCCTGGGTGCCCGGCAAACCTTGTCCCTCTAGGTCAGACTGGCTCAATTGTTCAGTGTGGGCAGGGCTCCTGGATGTGGCAGTAATGGGGGTGGTGGTTGGCACCGATGTACCTGAAGCAGGTGCTGCAGGGGCTTGGACACCAGAGGGGCCAGGTGGGTTGGGGTCATCCGCGGAGTGTTGTGAGGTGTCGCTGCCGGTGGGATCAGGTTCCTCCCGAGCCTGGGACTGTGGTACTTCCCCCCATTGTTGGGGGGAGATCCGTGACGTTGCCCTGTGTGTGAGAGAGAGACAATGTTAATGCTGTTTAATGCGACATCCATGTTTCGTACATATTCTAGTTGCCACAGTTCCTCCAGGTAGTTGTATGTGCCTAGCATTCACATCAATGTTCACTTGTGGATGGGTATGTTGCAGGGGACTGATTGAAATGTTCTCCAGGGTGTTTGACATGTCAAATTTGGGCTTGGATGCTTCTTTGGCTGTGGCTTGATCTTGTTGTTTTAACAAGGGGGCACTGTTCCTATATGCGGGGTGCAAAAGTCACCCACGCATGGGGGTGCAAATAGTCACCCGTGCATTGAAGATCAGAAAGGTGAACAGATAGAGAGAGACAAGAATTCCTAGGAAAAAAGGGACCCATTGGTGAAGTGGAACAACCACTTGTTGTCCTCTGTTGCCCTCACACACCCCAAAAGGTGTCATGCTTCATCATTGGGCAGTTGCTCCTCGTAAGGCCGGCGCTGCAATTCCCTACGGGTCCCCCGAAGGGTCTCTTTGTCGGAGATCTTTTTAAGGACTGCCGGATGGTGCATGTGGGTATGTGGGGTTAGGGTCCAAAAGAGGGTGAAAAAAGTGCGTGCAAGGTAGTGAAAAAAGTTAATAAAGGGTAAACATGCAGCCAATGTATGAATTGTAAACCCTTGGCAGATAAACTGCTAGTTAAAATCTTGCCCCAGAGGCACACTATGTCCGGGTATCAAAAAAGTCATAGGTCAACATGTTTCGCGCCTTGTGTCGCCTTAAGGGTCGTTGGCGCTTCTTCAGTGCACGTGATAAAAATTATTAAACCCTCTAACTCAACAGGGCGAGGCAGTAACCTGTATACCTATAGTGTGGCTACAGCTGCATGATGAACGAACGCTCCTGATGAAAACCTAGGAAAAAGAGCACAGAGTAAACATCAGATCAGAGCATCAGTAACAACTTGATGCTTCATAATGTGTCACATCTGTGTTCGCAGCAGTTTATATAGGCAAAAAGCAGGCACAGGAGGCATAAAGGTGCGATCAATGGGGCAGTGGCCCGGTGCGGTATTGCTGATACACCATGCCATTCAGTCATGTGGATTATGGTACCACTCGTAACCCTCCTTCTATCCTACATGGGAGATTATGCCCAAAAGTGACAGCAGTTGATAGTATACAAATGTTGCTACGCCTATTAACGGAACCGAGAGGTTGTTAGTTTTAAAGATGCTTACCTCATAACGTTATGAGGATACCTCCACCGGCGAGAGCAAGGAATGCCCGCACATTACTGGACTGTGAAAGCAATAAACACAGAGATGCAGGAACAGAAACCAGACACAGGCTGTGCTGAGCAAATTGCTCGCCATGTCCGACTCTCTGCCACGGTGATCTACTTACAATTTTGCCGGGGTGCTATCTCCTCTACACCTACCCCTTCCAAGTCTCTGCCGGGAGTAGAAAGGTGGCAGCAAACGTTGTGCTAATAAAGTAATGAGATCAGTTGTGGGTGTTAACCATTTCCGGGTTGTCCTCGCAAATTAACCTGGAGCGTGCATGCGCAATAGCAAGGGTAAAGAGCGCATGTGCGTTGTTAGGGAGAAGTACTCTCCAGTGCATGCGCAAAAGTGGGAGTGGGCAATTTTTAATCTTTCATTTTTCATAGGGTTCACAGAAATACCCACAAGTTAAATTGCCGGAAACCCACTACCTAACTTACTCGTGCTAAATTATTTGTCGCGTGGGCGCCGCTCTCACTTAGTTGATCCGGGACCAAACCCTGTGCTGAAAAGAGCGAGAAGAAAGTCTGTGTTTGCTAGTGCCTGTACCTTTGTGAGTAAACCATCCAAATCTTGGAAATTAAGACCGTAGGAGGAGGGGGGGACTGGAGGAGTGTCCGTGGGGCTGTGACCCTTACATACCCTCAGGACTACTGATTCCTCAATATCATATTCGAAAAGGAGGGAGGGAGGGGGGTGGTTTTTTAAGGGTTGAAACCACATTCCGGAAATAAAAACAAGACCCCAAGTTAGTATAGCAATGCCTCATGTGCCCGTGAACAAGAAAAATAGACATAATAATGGCCCTCGGCTGAACCGCCGTACATAATTTAACACAACAAAAAAGAGGGGGGGGGGGCATGGAGCTATTGAAGGTCCAGTGTCCATGCTCCAAAAGACTATATTAGTTTTAACAAGGGGGCACTGTTCCTATATGCGGGGTGCAAAAGTCACCCACGCATGGGGGTGCAAATAGTCACCCGTGCATTGAAGATCAGAAAGGTGAACAGATAGAGAGAGACAAGAATTCCTAGGAAAAAAGGGACCCATTGGTGAAGTGGAACAACCACTTGTTGTCCTCTGGGTGTGTGAGGGCAACAGAAACTTTGTTTGACTATATTTGTTAAAACTAATATAGTCTTTTGGAGCATGGACACTGGACCTTCAATAGCTCCATGGCCCCCCCTCTTTTTTGTTGATCTTGTTGTGTCACATGTCCATTGTGAGAGTGGGTAACTCCATTGGCTGCCCCGGGGTGTGTGCTTGTGTAAGGGGTGAGTGATCATCCCTCAGCCCGACACTGTTCAACATCCTCATGGCCCCCTCACACAAGTGGCCCGCCACCACAACCTCAAAAACATCTCCTACGCTGACGACAGCCAGCTCATCCTCTCCCTCACCAAGGACCCTCACACCACCAAAACAAACATCCACGAGGGTCTGAGGGCCATCGCCGACTGGATGAGGAGCGGCCATCTGCAACTGAACTCGGACAAGACGGAGGTCCTCATCCTCGGACCCACACCCTCAGCCTGGGACGACTCCTGGTGGCCGATCGCTCTGGGGACAGCACCGACACCCACCCACCACGCACGCAACCTAGGATTGATACTCGCATCCTCCCTCTCCATGTCCAAGCAGGTCAACTCCGTCTCCTCCTCCTGCTACGACACCCTACGTACGCTCTGCCGGATCTACAGGTGGATCCCGACCGAAACAAGTAGAACAGTGACACAGGCCCTCGTCAGCAGCAGACTGGACTACGGCAGCGCACTCTACGTAGGACTCCCATCCAAACACCAACGGTGGCTACAACGCTTCCAAAACGCCTCCGCACGACTGATCGTCAACGCCCCCCACCACAGCCACATCACCCCCCTCCTGAGTGACCTGCACTGGCTCCACATCAACAAGAGGATTATCTTCAAGCTCCTCACCCACGCACACAAGGCACTCCACAATGCCGGACAAGCCTACCTGAACATCAGACTCAGCTTCTACACCCCCACCCGCCAGCTCCGCTCTGGCAGCCTCGCCCTCGCAGCTGTCCCCCGCATCCAACATACGACCGCCTGCGGCAGATCCTTCTCCTACCTCGCCGCCAAGACCTGGAACACCCTCCCAACCCACCTACGACTGACCCAAGGCCTACTTGCCTTCAGAAGACTCCTCAAGACCTGGCTCTTCGAGCAGTAGTGGAA
Source organism: Triturus cristatus (assembly GCF_964204655.1). NCBI lineage: Eukaryota > Metazoa > Chordata > Amphibia > Caudata > Salamandridae > Triturus > Triturus cristatus. The sequence continues at coordinate 943,546,435 of NC_140593.1, forward strand.
CCCCCCCCCCTCAGCGCCTTGGGACCCTCACAGGTAAGTAGCGCGCCTTACAAGTACCCTGATCGATTGTTGATTGATTGACGGTGCCTGCTGGTGGGTGTAGTGTGATTTGGCAGTGGGTCTCCCAGGTGATGTATTTATCCCCCCATGGAGCATGCTGCCATGTCAGTGAGTGTGAGTTCCTGTCCTAGATATCTGAGCTTGTTGTGTTTGTGTTAGAGTTTGCAGTGGTCACAGGAGGGCCTTGTGCTGCCTACAGCAGGGCCAAGTGTCAGCTACCTTGTCAGTACTTTGGCAGTCCATGTGCATTGAGCATGGTGCATGGGTATGTACCTGGGCCATATGGGCTGAGGGCAATGATGTCTGTTTCTGAGTTATACAATATGTTTAGTGATCCCCACCCTCCCAGCATCCCGGACATCCAGTCTTGGGTTTGTGGTTTGTGTAGGCTGGGACATGGCATGGCCTTGCTTTGTGAATGGGGCATACACATGATAGTGGCATGAGTGTTGTTTTTGAGTGTGGTTGTGTCCGGTGAGGGCTTGGGGGTAGGTGAGTGCATTTGTTGTAGTTGGGGTGTGGATGCCATTACCCCCATGTTACGTACCAGCGGAAGGAGGGCCATCACCTTCTCCTCCCAGGGATGGTAATGTACCGGTCTGCGGGGCAGCCCACCTCCAGTGATGTTACTCTGGGCGTAGTCCTCGTTCATTTTGTGCTTGACTGCCCTCCGCAGATCGTACCACCTGGCTTGGCATTCATTCCTGGTCCTTCTGATGAGCGCAACAGCATTCACCCGATCGACGATCCTCTGCCACAGGCGTGATTTTTCGGCTATGCTGGTCTGTCTGACCAATGTTCCAAAGAGCTGTGGCTCGACTCTGATGACTTCGTTGACAAGGATGTCCAGCTCCTCCCTTGTGAACTTTGGATTCTTGTCTGTGGGCATGGTGTGGGGTGTGGGTGTGGATGGTTGTGGGTGTGTGGGTCTGAATGTGTAGGTCTGTGTGTGAATGTGTAGAGGGGGTATGTGTGAAGGAGGTTGTGTGAAGGTGTGTAAGTTAAGGTGTATGGGTGCAGTTGTTTGTGTGTGGTGTCTGTCAGCAGTAGGTCTGTTGCAAAGGCTCATGGTCTGTGAGTGTGGGCCCTTTTTATTGGTCCATTTGTGGGTGTGGCTGGGTTTGAAATTTTGGTGGGTGTGTTATAAGAGGTGGTTGTGAGTTTGGGCCTCTGTTTGCCTGTTTGGATTTTCCAGGTCAGTCTTTTAGATGTTTTTTCTACTGTAGACGTGTTTTGTGGTGTTGTGCGAGTCGAATTGACCCTCCTTGTGCTGTTTTACAGTGTCCTGGTTCTGTACGAGTCGTTTTAGCATATGTAAGGTGCGTACATACATGATGTTGTTGTACAGTGCTCACATATGCAATGTTATTGTATGGTTCGTACATACGCGATGCTGGGGTATGGTGGTGGGGTACGGTGCGTCCAAGTACGGGGCTGGGGTACGGTGTTGGGGTACGGTGCGTACATGTACGGGGCTGGGGTACGGCGCTGGGGTACGGTGCGTCCAAGTACGGGCATGGGGTATGGTGCTGGGGTATGGTGCGTCCAAGTACGGGGCTGGGGTACGGTGGTGGGGTATGGTGCATACAAGTACGGGGCTGGGGTACGGTGGTGGGGTACGGTGCGTATATGTACGGGGCTGGGGTACGGCGCTGGGGTACGGGGCTGGGGTAGGGTGCTGGGGTATGGTGCGTCCAAGTATGGGCATGGGGTACGGCGCTGGGGTACGGTGCATCCAAGTATGGGGCTGGGGTACGGTGGTGGGGTACGGTGCGTACAAGTAAGGGGCTGGGGTACGGTGGTGGGGTACGGTGCGTACATGTATGGGGCTGGGGTACGGCACTGGGGTACGGGGCTGGGGTAGGGCGCTGGGGTATGGTGCATCCAAGTCTGGGCCTGGGGGACGGTGCTGGGGTACGGTGCATCCAAGTACGGGGCTGAGGTACGGTGGTGGGGTACGGTGCGTACAAGTAAGGGGCTGGGGTACAGTGGTGAGGTACGGTGCGTACATGTACGGGGCTGGGGTACAGTGGTGGGGTACGGTGCGTACACGTACGGGGCTGGGGTAGAGTGCGGACATGGGGGGGTACGGTGCTGACATATGGGGGGGAGGGGGGGGGGCTGTATGACTCGTATCCCGGGCACAAGTTTACCCAGATACGAGTGGTACGGCGTTCGCTCCGTACTGGGCCTTTTCCATGCGCTTGTGTTTTCGGAAGGGCGGTACGGATCGTACTTGCGTGCTCGGACTTCAGTTTTACGATTTGTATGTAAAACTGTCCGGGGACGTCTTGTAGACTTTTCCCGAAGCGATTTGTATGTATTTTTCACGTACGAATCGTACTTCACCGGTGGGACGGCACTTGTACGATTCGTACGTAAAAAAATACGGATACGAGTCGTATGGTAATTTTTTTTAACGGATCGGAATCGGCACCATACTGTTAAATACATATGGCAAATACCTACGAATATTATATTAAATAACCAAATAGAATCATTTTCAAACAAATAACTATGTTAAATTACAAAATATTTAGAAACAAAAACATTAATTACATAGATTTAGGCGCATATTATCAAGCACGGCGTTAAAATTATCGCCGCTTTAATGGGCTTGATTATATGCCGCAGAGAATTCGAATTCCGATAGACAGACCCTCCAGGATTTTGCGATATCACGATTTCGCGATTTGCCGTGAAATCGGCACTTTTGTAAAAATGCCGCGATTTTTACAAAAGTGCCCGCGAAATCGGCACTTTCGTAAAAATTGCGCGATTTTTACAAAAGTGCCCGCGAAATTGAAGGGTAGCAGCTTCTGGCCCAGGCTGGAGGAGGGGCGATTACGTCCAATTTAGGCTTACTCGGTTACATCATGCAGTTGGCTAGTACAGCCAAGAAAGTGAGCCAAACTTGAACATCTAACGTTAACGCCGGTGATCTTGCTCTTCCCCGCACAATCACTTAAAAAAATACATCTAAATTGGATAGGAAAGTTAGTTGAGCACACAGCACGCCACACGGAGTTTTCAGGATGGTGTCAGTTTTCAGAAGCGCTTGCGTTCCTTGATAAAGGCAATAATAATAAACGTTATTTTTCAGAAATAGTTTTGGAGCGGCTAGCAGCAATCGCCTAACTATACAGAAAAAAATAGCTCATAGTGCTGTAAATGCTCAGGCTATATGGTTTAACGCACAGTATGCCCAAAAGAACCAGGATATTTAATATATGAGGAAAGTACCCAATTCATTTATTTAAGCTATCCATGTCACTATTTTTTTTAAAACATATCTGTTTTACCTTCCATGCTGGCGACTAGCGCCTTTCGTAGTTTGTTATGAGTATGCAACATAGACAATAATTTAATACAGTTACTTGCCTGGTTGTAGTTATTTTAACACTTGTTGAAACGTATGTAGAATTGTCCATTTACATACGTTTTAATTTTGGGATTCACTTTTTAACCTACATAAAATAAATTATATTTAGCTTGAACAGTAACTTGGTCAGCTAGATGCGCAGTGCTGATCCTGAGAGCCAGCATCAATCACGAGTACCGCTGCCAATAGTCATTGTCTTACTTCCCTATACAGACCCTCAAGGATTTCGCGATTTCAGGCTGAAAATGATTGATTATAAGTAAAATAAAGTGCCGCAAAAATGCCGCTAAATTTACATATTTGTGCCGCTAAATATCCATATTTGTGCCGCTAAATTTGCTAAGCCATGCCACTATATCCTGGGGGGTCTGATTTGACACCAGAACATGGGATTCTATGGGAATTCTCAAGGGCATATTATCAAGCCCAATAGCGGCGATAATCTTAATGCCATTTCTTGATAATATGCCCCTTAGTTTTTCTATTCCCTACCTATAACACCACACAATTCACAACCCATATCTAAATAAAAACAAAATGTACTTCCATAATCAACATAATTATTTACCAATTAAAGAAATATTATTAATTAAAAAACAAATTAAAACACATAAAAATAATTAACTTCCCACACTTTACACCTATAATCCCCATAACCCACAGCTAAATTTAAACAGTAAAACAAGTATTACACAATTAAAACTCATTTTCAATTAAAAAACTGATAACATTTAACACCTAATTATAAAGTAAGCAAATTTAATTTACTCCTCACCCCTATACAAGTTAAACCCACACACAACAAATAAACAATTACAATAATTAAATATCAATTAGTTAATTGAGATTAATGGTCAACTAATTATTAATTAAACATAAATTACTTTCCACCCTTTAACCCTATAAAGCCCACCACCTGCACCTAAAAGGAATTCCACAATTACCATAATTAATTGTCAATTAATTAATGTTAATTAACAACTAATAATTAATTACAAATAAATTACTTCCCACCCTTTACCCCTATAAACCCCACAACTCACACCTAAAATTAATTACTCAATTATCATAATTAATTGTCAATTAATTAATTATTGCTAATTAACCACAAATTATTAATTAATTAAAAAGAATCTTCCCACCCTTTACCCCTATAAACCCCACAACCTGCACCTAAAATTTACCCCAAAAATGTAAAAACATAATTAACATTATAAAATATAAAGTAAATAAATATTTATAAATTAAAAATATTCTTTTTTTTTTTAACAGCTTTATTCGATTTTAAAAACAAAACCATAAAAGCACACATTAAAACAGTTCATTCGTAATACATCATAATTAATAAACAATTTATCCTTAACAGACCGATTTTTCCGTTAAAAATGGCCTAATTCATAGAAGTCCTAAATCTAATAATGGTTTTAAGGAACATTGACACCGAGGACATAAGCAATTCATCATCTAACATTTGTAGTCTGATCAGTGCTACTCTACATTGTCTCAGGCCAAGTTTTTTTAAGACAGGAAGTAAAATGCCTTTCCTTGGTTCTGAGTAAAATTTACAAAAAAGGATACAATGAAGGGAGGATTGGGTGGAAACCAGATCACAAGGGCAGGGAATTAATTCTTTGGACCAACAATTCATCTCAGGGAAGGTAACTAATCTAAAAAAGGTATCTACCCTGAAACGAGTCAATAACATACGGGAATAGCAGCTGGGTACTGTCGTCAGATATGGATGAATACCTCGATTTTGTATAAGTAGGTAGTTAGCCATAACAGTGCTCTTACATTTCTCTATCTGCCAGCGTTTTTCTGCTAAGAATTGCAGGCACGTTTCCTTGAACTTCTTCCTTGACACACCTGCCATATTATTTGGTATATCAAAAAATTCCTGGCATCCCATATCCACAAGGAAATTTTTTATATATTTGAGCCAGGAAATCTTTGTCGCCCCGTCAAGACTTAAGCAATCCCTAATTATATCCCTATTTAAACCTGTCTCATTTGAGGACCAAACTTTGTGCCACAATAAAATGGGATCCACTTTAATAAGATCCATAATGTATGGTAGCCCTAGCTCTTGATGGCATACATAAGAAGAGGTGGACCCGGGCACTGCCAGTAGATAGGGAAGAAAAGCATTCCGACAAAGCTGTATACTGGAATTGTTTGCTATCCCCCAAATCCCTGCACCGTATAGCGCCGTGGTTACACATTTTGATTTATAAATGTCTGTTAGGACTGGTACTGGGCGTCCTCCCACCTTGTTAGCAACATTTTTAACAGCCCCAATTGCTCGTGAAAACGCTAATTTTCTTGTTTCACCTGCTACTGTCCAGGAGCCCCTTTTTTCAAAATTGATCCCCAAATAGGAGAAGGTGTTTACGGTCTCAATTTTTGTGTTGGATAAAAAAGAATTACAGATAATATTCTTCTTTTTAGTACAACACATATTAAAGGTTTTACTTATATTAATCTTTAAGCCCCTAATTCCCATGTAGTCAGAAAAATTATTAGTCGATCTCAGGAGGCCCACTTGAGTCCGGGCCATGATCACGGCATCATCTGCGTATAAAAGAATGGGTATATAAGAGTTTCCAATTTTGGGATAATCTTGTATATCTTCGAGGAGATGAGAGGCTACCGAATTAATGTATAAATTAAACAGAAATGGATCTAATATGCAGCCTTGTCTCACACCCTTTCCTATTGGAAATTTAGAAGTACAATCCCCCTTGTCCCCATAACGTACCCTGGCACCTGCCCCTCGATATAATTCTCTAATAAATATTAGAAGGTTTGGGTCCACTCCCATTTCCTGCATTGTTAGCCAAAGTTTGTTATGATTAAGACAATCAAAGGCCGAGCTTAGGTCCACCAACGTAAGAAATAAGCTTTCATTTTTGGCCTCAACATACTTGGCTACTAAAAGTGCTAAGTTCAAGCCTTGCTCAATTGTTCCCAAACCTTCCCTAAAACCATATTGAAACTGTAAGAGAATACCTCTATCTTCAGCCCATACTTGCAATTTGTTGAGTATGACTCTCCCAGCAACCTTCATAAGCGAATCCAGTAAGGAAATCGGTCTATAACATTTTGGTTCATTACGATCACCTTTCTTAAAAATAGGAACCACAACGGCTTCCTGCCAAGTGGGTGGAAATCCTAATTTGCTAAAGCTGTTTAAGACATTAGTTAAAAGCGGGGCCCATAACTCAATATTGGCCTTAAAGATATCTACGGGAATTCCATCTGGGCCCGGGGCCTTCCCGGCCACACTCTTGTCGATAGCTATCTGGACATCCTCCAGTAAGAATTCAACATTTATTGGGTAAAATACAGACTCCTGTCCTGTTAGGTTCAGCCCCTGCTCTGACGCTACCACAGTATCTGCTTGATAGAGCTCCTCAAAATAAGTCACCCATGACTCTTCTGTAATGGCTACCTCAATAGAATCTGTTAGGTTGTCATTAAAGAAGGGAGCATTTACCGCTCTCCAGAAGGCAATGTTATCTTTTGACTGGCAGGCTTTCTGTAGGGTCTGCCATGCTTCCCGTTTAATCTGTTTTTTCCTATTTTTCACTGCCCGTTGATAGGCAGATCTAGCAGATCTGACTTCGGCCATGACCCTAGGGTCTCGTTTTAGCTGTATCATTAAACAGGCATGAGTCTTGCTACATTCCCTATCAAACCACCTCTTCGTCCTACTCGCCCCGGATTTCTGCGGTTTTAAAAGTAACTTTCGTATTTCTTCAGAGATACTAAGAAATGCATCGTGAACATTGGAAAGATCGGCGTTCTCAGGGAGACAGATAATAAATTCCAACTCTTTGGAACGAATTAGATTTCTTAAGAAAGCCACAGGTTCCACTTTGTCCCATTTTAGGGTGTAACCGTTCTTCCTAGCAAGTCCCAACCTATAGTTATATAAGTTTTGAACTGTTGTATTCGACTTGCAATTACCCCCGCAATAATAATGGACATACTAAGTGGCAGGTGGTCGCTCATTGCTATCTCGCATGTTTCAAACGAGCAGATGTGACTAGAATACCATTTGGATGTTAGCATAAAATCAATAACTGATTTACAACCCCTTCCTATAAATGTGGTATTAAAAGGGACTGGAGGAGAGCAGAGTTTGTTTACAAAACCCAGGTGCAAACAAAAAAGTATTTCATTTAGATAATTTCCCAGAGGCGTGTGGGAGAAATGTGCCGAGGGGACATCCTCAACCTCCCCCAACCCACAGATATTTAGATTACTAAATGGACATAGAAAGGAATTGAAATCGCCCGTCCAGATCACACAGGTATCAGGTGGTTGTTTTCCATCCATGTTTTTAAGAGACTCAAATAGTTCTTTAAAAGTCGGGGCTCATGCATCTCTCGGGATGTTATTGTAAAAATGTATCAGGGTTATGTTTTGTTTACCCCCAAACGTAATTGACAATATATGGTAAAAGACAGAAACAGAAGAAAAATGAATTTTGGTTTCTTTTAAGCAGTTTGATACATAAGTACAAAGGCCTCCTTTGTTTCTCCCTCTTGTGGTATAAGTTGCCGGAGTGTGAAAGGTACGATAACCGTTCATATGAATAGGGTCCATCGTCCAATATTCCTGTAAACATATAATCGAGAACTGATGTAAGAAAGAAATACAGTTTGTATCCCCTAGTCTGGCGGACAGCCCTGCAACGTTCCAAGTCAGGAGTGTAAAATCAGGAACTCTGTCAGCAACTTTAGATGGTCTCACGTTGGAAATTACGAGGGGAACCCCTCTTTCAGGAAATCCTTTCGGGGTTTCAAACAGTGAAAGGTAGTTATTTTTCTCTCCATTCTCGGTAATAGGGAAGGTATTTTCAAACTTATCCTGAGGAACAATCGACAGTTGGACTGGCGAAATACCAGAGGATACATTGTAATCACTAACTTGATTTAACCCAACATTAATTACCACCTCCCATGTAATTTCGGATGCAATATGTTTTGGGGATAGTCAGTGAACCATATCTAGGCAGCTATATCTGTTTGTTCTCGGGAAAGCCTCTAGCCAACCCTGATCAACTGGAGCCATCCTACATCTTTGGAAATCAGTGTTTATTTTACCCCTCCCTACCTCTTCCCGCATGCTATTATTTGATTGGTAAGGATTAAAACCATAAAAGTAACCAAGGGGAAGTGGCCTAATTCTTGTATTAGGCGAAAATGACCGTACCTGCTGGATATATTTTACAGCCTGTGAATCCTTGAAGTTAACAACAATGCAGTCCCCAGGTATATCTTTGTTCCCCTTACCCACCCAACTGACTCTCCGGGCAAACAAGATTTTACTATGTATATAGGGGGGGAGTGGTCGATTAGTATTGAGCCAGTGCATTGTTTTATTCTTCAGCTCATGATATGTTTCAGTGGTATTTTTTTCCAAAACAGGGACCCCTGCCAATACGATAACGTACGGAGAAGATTCTGGCGGTAAATCTAAATTAGGTAACAGGGAAACTCTATTGTTATTGCAAGCGGATCTATTTTCCAACTCATTAGGATTCTGTGCCATGCCACAATTTGCTTTTGCATTAGCATCGGGAAGTTTTTGAAGAGGCTTTTCTCTTATAAATAGATCTATGGGTCCATTAATATCTGTAGGGTTTTTAATACATGAAATAACCTCTCCATTGACCCGAGGTGCTCCCTTCAAAGGTTCTGAAGAAGGGATCAGGGGGGCGGGAGTTTTCCCCGTGGGCTTACTTGCCTGATTGCCAAGGGAAAGCTGTTCAAAGGGCTCTCTTAATAAGCCTGTCTTCAGTATTTGATTAAGTTCAAAATTAGACAGAGCAATTTTTTCAAGTTTCTTAAGGCGCTCTTCTATCAAATTAAGTCTATCCAGGATAGGGCGAGTTGCGAGATCAAGAAGTTCCCCTATTTTTGAGCAAAGACCGTCGTCCAGATTCCCAACCGGGTCTGCAGATACTTTAGTCAGAGGTTAATCAGCGGCACCTAGTAAGTTACTGGATGCCAATTTAATATTTTTAGTTTTCGTCAATCTCAGTTGACTGCCCTTTTTTCCCCGCTGGACCGGCTTCTGTTTTGGTTTGGCTCCTAAATTTTGACCCGAGGAAGAGATGGTGGCCTCAGTAACAGCATGTAATTGTGCTCGGGTGGATACACCTTCTGTTTGATTGACCATAACATCTGCCATAGTGGTTGCAAGCCTAGCGGTACTTCTATCTTCCTTACTGCTCTTGCATTCCAGAATTAAATCCGTGGAGACATCATCACTATCATCCTCATTAACCGTGGAGTCAAGTAGGGTAGGATTTTTTGTATTTGCCTTGGGTGTAGCAGACAGTGCGATTTTGCCCAAAGATGAACGTTTATGAGAAAGAGGGTCTAGGGAAAGACGACGCTCTGTAAGATCAATTTCACGTTCAAGAAGGGTAGCAGCTCTTACAATGAAATTATCTAAAGTGCCTGCCATAGTAGTACCAACTATAGCGCTTTTACCTCTAGTCATTCCACCCGCCATATTCATGCTACCTACTTCTGGCAGAATTCACTTGTTCACAATCTGTGTCCGGAACGGAAACACACAGAGGATGGCCCAGCCCAGTCTCTTAGGTCTCGAACGGGCTCAAACGGGCCCGCCCTTGGCCCGGGCTTCGCCCGGCACGTCCCGCGCAGCGGCTGGTGCCTGTATGTATAGTGACGTTAGAGGCGGGGCGGGAAGAGGAACCAGCTGAAGTGTGTGTGGACTGCTGGTCCTCGCAGTCCCACACCTGGCAAGGTCCGTAGAAAGCAAAGACACCTCAGCAAGCAGCTACGAGCGGCTCCCGCGAAGCGGGGGCCGCGAGCCGCTTTGAAGCACCAGGGAGGCGGGGCGGGAAGAGGAACCAGCTGAAGTTGGTGTGGACTGCTGGTCCTCGCAGTCCCACACCCGGCAAGGTCCGTAGAAAGCAAAGACACCTCAGCAAGCAGCTACGAGCGGCACTCGCGAAGCGGGGGCCGCGAGCCGCTTTGAAGCACCAGGGAGGCGGGGCGGGAAGAGGAACCAGCTGAAGTTGGTGTGGACTGCTGGTCCTCTCAGTCCCACACCCGGCAAGGTCCGTTGAAAGCAAAGACACCTCAGCAAGCAGCTACGAGCGGCTCCCGCAAAGCGGGGGCCGCGAGCCGCTTTGAAGCACCAGGGAGGCGGGGCGGGAAGAGGAACCAGCTGAAGTTGGTGTGGACTGCTGGTCCTCGCAGTCCCACACCCAGCAAGGTCCGTAGAAAGCAAAGACACCTCAGCAAGCAGCTACGAGCGGCACAAAATATTCATTAATTCATTATAATTAAACTACTTCCCACCCTATTCCTCTATAAACCCTTTGCAAAACTAAAAGAACACAACAGTTAATTAAAATAAAATGAATAACTGCTAACAATTTGACACATATATTAAAAAACATAAACAATACTTACACAAAAAATACATCACATACATTTAAAATATATCCTAAAATACATAACACTAATTATAAATGTATATTTAAAACAACTATATTTTTGCAAACAATATTAATAACTTTTATATTTTTAAAATCATCATCATCATCATCATCAAAGGCTTTATTTCGATAAAAACATATCATAAAAGCTTTACAATAAAAACAAGTTAATTACATTAGTCTTTAAAAGCCAATTATTACAGTAAAAAGCAAAAAGCAAGGCAAGTCATAAATTGATATTAAGAACAAATTAAACAATTTCTTTAAGCCTTTTACTTCTAATGCGCCATGCCCAGGATAGAAATTTTGAGAGGGCACATACGTGCAGCGGACGTGAGTCTGACATTAAGATGCGTAGCGCCACAGTATGATGTCTAGTTCCTAAGGAACGACACAGTTGCTTAAGCCATCTTCTCCTAGGCAGGGCATATTCCTGACATTCAAATAAAAAATGAGCCACGGACTCTCGTCTGGATATGCAAAAGGGACAGAGTTCTGAGGACTGAGCAGAAGATTTCCATCGTGATGTGAAGGCATAAAGTAGGAGAGTCCCGGTTCTAAATTTAAAATACAAGGCTCTGTCAAAAGGACTCTCAATAATGTCAAGATATAGTTCCCGGATCGGCAGGTCTTTAAATTTCAGAAAGTCCTCTGTAAGTCTGCCCAATGACGTGTTCGTATTCCGTTGGGTCACAATCCAATTCCAATATAAGGACTTTAGTGTGGCTTTCGGAGGGGAAGATCTATTTTCCCATGCTGCACTTAGCCCCAGATTATACAGGAGGGCTTTTATGTCGCTCAGCCATTTTATCCTGTGCCATCCGGGAAGTGACATGATTTCAGAGAGACCTTTGGCGTATTTAGCTAGTTCCGGGACTCGCCACAAACGAGCCCATAGCAATAAGGGGCGAAATTTCGCCAAATCACCTATAGGGCGGCAACCTAAATCAAGCATCAGTGGGATCATAGGGGAACCCTGGGGGAGTGACATGATAGTCCTAAAAAACTTCCTCTCGGCTCTTGATAATTCACTGGTATCACAAGAACCCCAAAGCTCTGCCCCGTAAAGAGCAGAGCTAACTCCTCTTGCTGCATATATTTCGATAACAGGGGCTATGGGTCTAATGGCACAGGAGCGCTGCTCCTTCACAAGAGCCCCTGTTACCCTTTTGTGCGTTAACAACATCTTGCATAAATGGGGACCCCACTGCATGTTATGGGATAAGCGGATCCCTAGGTAATCAAACACGTCCACCCTCCCCAAAGATTCATCATTCAATATCGGGGGGCGCACAGATTTTTTGGGGGGGTCCATCACAAGGTATTTTGTTTTGTCAGTGTTGATTACCAGGCCTCGTTCTGTACAGAAAAGCTGGAAGTTGTTTAAAAGTTTTTGGAGGCCCATAGGGGTTTTGGAGAGTAGGAGTGTATCATCCGCGAAGAGGAGAGTGGGGATGCGTTCCCCGCGCCAGGGATGGTTCATCTGACGGATCTTTAAGTAGATGCTCAACCACACTATTGATATATAGGGAGAAAAGAGTGGGAGCTAGGACACATCCCTGGCGGACCCCTCTCTCTACCGGAATTCTGCTGGTTTTCTCCCCATCCCTCCCCCACCTAACCTGAGCGAAGGTATTTTCATGCAACCTTACCATTAGCAAGAGAAGATATTGGGGCACCCCCATGCCAGCAAGGACTTTCCAAAGGGTCTCCCTGGGAACTAGGTCAAAGGCAGTCTTTAAGTCTATAAAAGCGAGATAAAGACTGCCTTTGCCCAGGACCACCACCTTCCAATACACAAGCAACAATCTGAATACTTGTTCGATTGTGCCGGTACCTGCTCTGAAGCCAGCCTGGTAGTTGGAGAGGATGTTGTTTTCGTCGATCCATTGTAGTAATCTGACCAACAACACCTTCCCAACTACCTTTTGGGTTATGTCTATCAGGCTTATGGGTCTGTAATTTGATGGGTCGTCCCTAGCCCCCTTTTTAAAGATGGGGACAACCTCCGCCCCTTTCCAGGATGCCGGAATCGGCGCTCCCCTACTGATAGCATTAAGCAGACATTTAATGAATTTACCCCATTTTGGGATGTCTGCTCTTAGCAAATCCCCGGGTAAACCGTCTGGGCCAGCTGCTTTTTGGGGCCTGATGGTACTGATAGCATACTCCACTTCTTTGATCGAGAAAATGGAGTCTGTCGCCCAGTCATTTAATGGCAAAGCTATACATAGCGTTCCGGTTGCTTGATCTGTGCTCCTTAATGTAGAATCGGGAATTACTGAAGCCACCACCTTTATCTGTTTGTCATTAGAGATGGCCGTAGGGATGGCTGTAGAGATAGCGCCAGTCTGACTGGCATACAGTTTGGAGAAGTGATTGACCCAAGCTTGGCTGGTAATATTGCACGTGATGAGGTCGGTATCAGGTCTGTTTTTGGTTCTAATTATGTCCCAAAATCGCCTTGCGTCTTTCCCCTGACTTGCCTCTTTTAGGGAACGCCAATGTTCATATTCCCACTCCTTCCTAGCGCTTGCCAGGGTTTTCTTGTAATTAAGCCTAGCTCCCTGTATAGCTCCTTGAGTTTTGCTTTTGACAGCTTTGATCAAAAGTGATTTGGCATGTCTGCAGGCAGATGTATACCAATCGTGCTTCCCCCTTGGGAACCTAGTTGCCACATTTTTGCCCACGTAATTAGTTTTTAGAAATACATTCCCAATTGACCTGATAGTTTCCTCGAAGATTGGAGTAACCCGATCGGGGTTTGGCACGCCCCGGTCTGAGCTGTCCAATTCCAACTCCAACTGTAAGGCCGTGAGTACTGTGTTGATTATGTTTAGTTTGATTTCATCCTTAGCGACCCTGTTCCATTTTAATCGTTTCCCACAAGAGGAAACAGAGATTTTGTGGACTGGGTTAAGGGATATTGAGGTCTTTCGACTGTAGGCTGGACTACCATATCCTGCACAAAGCTCCAAAGGAAAAAATCTAACATAATGTAGTCGATCCTAGAGGTGTGGTTGGCTCTGTTGAACGTGGCCGCACCCAAAGGGTCTGAACTTGTGCGGCCGTTGGTTGCTCTTAACCCAAATTCCCACGTTAAGGCGTTCAACTGAATGGCAGTTTTAGACCATTTTTTAATCGGGGGAATGGTTAAGATCGGGATGCCCCATCTTTCATCATCCTCACTCGGGTTGAAGAAGTCATCCTGTATAAGGGGCTCATAAGTACAATTGAAATCACCTGCAATCAAGACTTGGGTTCCAACTAGGTTTTCTCACAGTGCCGTTTCCAAACTAGACACTGTCAGAGATGTAGAGCCATGTTTGGTACCCCTAGCGTATACATTAAATAAGTCGAGGATAAAACCTCTTTGGGGGCCTCTCAAGGAAATGCCTAAGATGTCTGGGGAGTTAATTTGCTTTAGCTCAATCCGGAGAATTAGGGCAATACTTACCCAAATCAATAGGCCTCCCGAGGGACGGCCTGGCCCGTTACTGGGAAGTGCTGCAGGAACAAAATAAGTAATATAGCCTACCCGATGTAAGGGTTCTAAACTCCAAGTCTCTTGGAATAGGCAAATCATGTGTGCCTCCACTAAGGTATTCCACTCAGGTAAGCAGAGTTTCCTGTGGATGCCGGCTAGATTCCAGCTGAGGATCTTTAAGGTGTCACCATCATTAAAGCGAACAACTTTTATTTGGACACTTGGGCATTCAATAGAGGGCAAGAAAGCATCGTGGGACGCAAGCTCAATACAGGGTGTAAGTGGAACATTCCCCGACCCTAATTCAAGAGTGGAGCATAGACAGAGAGCAGGAGCCTGCAAGGCTTCTTGAGAAATGGGCTTTGGGGGGGTTAAAGTATAAGTAGCGGGAGAGCCATTTACAGGCAGGGAGCTAACTATGAGTTGGGGAGGCTTGGTGCTAGTATGTTCTATATCCTCAAGGGAAAATCCTGGACCCAATAATGGTCAGTCCACTTCTTCCAAACAGCTAAATCTGTTAGCAAGTGGTACGCCACTCCAACTTTCAGAGAAAGCTATATCTCTGCCCTCATGGCCTAATCGCGCCTCCCTCTCCCTTCTTTTGTTCCAAAAACTTATTTGGGACAAGCTCCTATCGGGAGTTTTAGCACAACAATTTATAGGAGGATAAAAGGAGGAGAGTCTTCTCACCTTTATTCCATCAAACTTGGGCCACGTATCACGACGGCAAATGTAATCAGCCGTTCGTGGATTATCAAAATTGACTATAATACAGTCTCCCTGAATCTTTTTCTCCTTACTACCTATCCAAGAGACCCTACGCATCTTACTGCTACAAGAGGGGGGGAGCGGTCTGTTAGTAGTGAGCCAATGGTGTGTCTTGTTTTTTAGGGACAACGTTGGTTCCTCTTTATGAGACCTTAACTCGGGAACACCGGTCAGAATCACAACATATGGATCAGCTTCCACTGGTAAATGTATAGAGTGACCCTTCTCCCCCCTGATTTTATCATTGTGGTATGCTTGCCCCAAAGATTTGGGTAATGTATTTTGATGTACTGGCCCCGATAAATTGGGTAATGTATTATTCACAGTTTTGGTGGAGGCAGAGGGTTTGGAGGGCTCTCCAGTTTTCCTCAATGGAACTGGCACAGACCTTGGCGATGGATTCAAGTTATCATGGGGAGCACACGCCCCCACTTGCTTCGTCCTTAGAGTGGAGGGAGTAGCTTGCAACTCCTTATGATTAACCAATCCCTCGCTCTTCAGTGCATTGAGAGATAAGTTCATAGAGACCATGTGCTTTTCAATATTAGAAAGAGAAAGTACTATAGGTTGCACATAATCTCTAAAAAGTTCTCCCAATGTGCATAAAAGTTGGTTTTTGGCCTCACAAACTTTGCAGCCCGTGGCCAAACTACTTAAGTCGCTAGGAGCTGGGGGATTAGTCAAAGGGGCTGTTGTATCAGTGGCTGTAGTGAGTAGGGCGCTCTGGGAAGAATTGTTATTGTTTTTGCTTGGCACCTCGGCAGTCGGGATTTTTTTAGTAGTTTTAGCGTTACATTTTTTCTGTGCCCTGGGTTTCTTCAGTTTGGAAATTGCACCCTCCCTTCTCCCCCTTAAGGAATTGACGGTGGGGCCCTCCTGCCTTGGACTTAAAAACAGGTCAGGTGTCTTCTCAAGATCTTTACTTGAATGCATATCAGAGAAAGCCAATGAGGCGGACAGATCGACCGTGTTAGGTACACCATGGGTTTCAGCCTGAACTTCAATAAGAGGCCTAATGACATTTGGTAGTGTAGGTGTCGTTGCTAAAGCCATAGGGCCTAACGAAGAACGTCTTGCTAGAGCTAAATCCTGCGACACTCTACGCTCCAAGAGTGATATACCTTGGTTGATAGCTTCATTGGCCCTAGTAATGTATTGGTCAATTGGACCAGATGTAAAGGCTGTCCCTTGTGCATTTTTACTCCTAGAACCCCTCGTCATCCTGTCAGACATGTATTTATCAATCCATAGAGCCTACAAGCTGTTATGTTCTAGTACTTGGCAATTTACAAGTGGGGCTGTGTATTATATGTAACTAGTAATAGCTGCAATACCACATCAGAATGTACATATCAGTGGGATGGCCCAGTCCAGTCTTACCCGGTCTTTAACGGGCTTAAACGGGCATGCCCTTGGCCCGGGCTTAGCCCGGCGCCGCCCGCGTGCGTCCCGCAACGCGGGGGAAGTGCCGGACTTTTAAGCGCCTCCTGGCGCGGGAAACGGTGTCAGCAGGTCTCCTGTCCCAGAGGCTGATGGGACTTGCAGTTCGTCCCCTCTCGGCGGTCGCTGGTGGGAATGGCGGCGGCGGAGGACGAGGAACAGCAGCGAGGCAGAGGGCACAAGGTGAGTGGTAGCACAAGCACAGGCACTGGAAGCACGTCCCCGAGTCAACAAGGAAAGGATCCACTCTTTCTCACATCACATCCTGATTTCCAGCTACCGCCTCCAGGATCTGTTTAACAGCGTCAGCAGCGTCGCGCTCACTGTAATATCCTTTCTCCACGATCCTGTCAAAAAGCTCTCCTCCTGTGACCAGTTCCAGGACCAAGCTGATCTCTGTGGGCGTTTCAAATATCTCTTTCAGTTTGATCATTAGCGCCACCCTCCTGCTGTTTTTCTCCCGCTCTCCTCCTATAACGCAGCAGCCAAGCAGAAGGAAAAGGAAAAATCCGACCGGAGCTCTGCACTCAGCTGGACGGTAAACTGAAACCGGGGCCTCCGTGGCCTCCGTGGGGTAAGTTTCTAACACCCAGCAACTACGCTCCAATCGAAATTACTTACCTTCAAATCGATATTCTTGACAATGATATTATTGCACTTGATATTTCCATTCCACAATATTTTTAACTCGATATTATAGTTGGTGGAATTTTTTACCCTCAATATTCTGTCTCGTTGCCCTTACTCATTCATACAGTTACTCACACAAGCATTCACTTACCCATAAAGCTACTCATGCAACCAGTCAATTCCATTACTCACACATCCACTTATTCACCTATACAGTCACTCACAGACCCACTCACTCACCCTTACAACTTCTCAGCACAGTGGCTCACTCAACCATACAAGCACTAACACACCCACACAACCACTCACATATCCATTCACACATATCCATATAAGAACTCACATATCTGTTTACTCACCCATACATCTATTCTCACAGACACTTACTCTACAGTACAGAAACCCATACACCAACACACTTAGCCAATCACCCAATCAAACAGCCACTCACTCACCCATACAGCCACATGCACAGCCAGTCAATTTAAAGTCTTTATTTCGGTTTTCAATCATAAAAGACATCATTAAAATATTTAACAATTTTAAAGGAGAAAAAGGGGTTCTTTCAGGAGGGATATAATGTAAGAGATTTCATAACATTGTTTAAAATCACACTAGAACTGTGTTACAAAATTCTAAACTGACCCATATGATTAAAAAAAAAAAAATTGAATCCATCATGGAGTGTAACATGCTTATTAACTTCAGTTATCAGTACACATCCCATTATAAGTAAAACGTTTAAAATGTTTAAAAGGCTTATGATATAGAAAGGGGCTATACAAATGGAATCTAAAATATTCACAAAAAGCGTAATTTACGTGCACGGATTATCCACATTCAATGAAGGAATTTTGCAACAGCAATAGTCACAGGTTGGGAGGAGTTAGGTTTAAGAAGCCGTAAAGCCTCACCACCCGCCCGAAGGCCCAGCTGTAAACAAATAGGTTTAAGCCAGGACCGCCTAGGATCTTTATACTCTGGACAAATAAATAAAATATGCCCAATACTTTCCCGTTGTGTAGGACAGAAAGGACAACTAGGGTCAAGACCTTCTCTCCATTTGGCGACGAAGGAATTAATAGGTAGTGTGCCCACCCTAAATTGATGGTATCTCTTTCTGTCCTCCACAACAGTAATACAGTCCCAATAGCTTTCAAACACAGGCGAGTCTTTAATTTCCATAAAATCCGCAGTTAGTGATGGACCAATACATGAACCAAATCTTTTCACTGAGACTATACTCCAGTATAGATCTCTTAGGGTTTTCCTAGGGGGGAAGGTATGTGCTGTTGGGTCTTCCCATAGACTGGCTAGGCCCATGGCAGAGTAAATTACCTTAACCTCCCGCATCCAGGGAATTTTTTGCACCTTGTCTGCTCCTCTGACATCCATAAATGCCCGAGCATACTGTGCGAGATCTGGGGTAACCCACAGTCTCCTCCAGTATGCCACTGGTCTGTATCGGGCCATATCCTCCAAACGTTGGACACCTAGGTCATAGAAAAGGGGGATCAGCGGGGTTGATACAGGAAGACCTGTGATTACTCGTAAAAAACTTATTTTGGGCCCTTATCAGCAGGGTGAGGTTACTGAATCCCCACAATTCCGCCCCGTAAAGAATTGCTGTTCCTATCTTTGAATCGTAAATTTTGAGTGCTGGTATTATTGGCCTGGTATAGGAGAGGTGGAGCTCTTTTATTAGTACTCCAATTAACTGTGCGTGCTTTGTAACTAGCTGAGTTGTGTGCGGTTTCCAATCTAGCTTTGATGCAAGGGTTATACCCAGGTACGAAAAAACCTTAGTCTGTTCTAATTTGACCCCGTTCATTTGCACATTTCCTCCTATATATTTAGAATTGTGAAGGACCATGAACTTGGTCTTACTTACATTTACTATAAGCGCATGGTCCTAGCAGAAAACCTTGAATACATCAATGGCTTTTTGTAAACCCTGTTGTGTCTTTGAGATTAATAGAGTGTCATCTGCAAACATCAACAGGGGGATCAACTTACCATCCAGCTTGGGAGCGTCGGTGGGGTGTTGCGCGAAGTAGTTGATCACCCTGTTGATGTATAATGAGAAAAGGGTCGGGGCTAGTACACACCCTTGGCGTAATCCCCTAGAGATGGGAACCTTATCTGTTACGCTGCCCGATTGGTTCCATCTAACTTGGGCAAAACTGTCCTCGTAGAGCTTCATTAAAAAGGTCAAGATGTCAAGTGGCATGCCTTGATCTTCGAAAACTGCCCACATTTTTGCTCGTGGAACCAAATCAAACGCTGATTTGAGGTCAACGAAAGCCGCAAATAACGTACCCTCCCCCAACAAAACCACCCGCCAATAAATTAAAAGAAACCTAAAAACTTGGTGTGACTGCGGAATCCTGCCTGAAGTGGTGACAATACTTCCTCTTCCTCAATCCACCCTTGGATTCTCTGCAGGACAAGCCTTGCGATCACCTTCTGTATGCAGTCTATCAAACTTCTGGGCCTATAGTTTCCTAGATCTGAGCGCTCCCCCTTTTTATAGATCGGTATGATCTCAGCGTCCCTCCAGGTATTCGGTATAGGTGATCCATTGGTGATACCGTTAGCCAGACATTGAATCTATGGTGCCCAAAGCTCCTTATCGTGCATAAACAAATCAGCTGGGACAGAGTCCAGTCCTGGTGCTCTACCCCTGGGGATAGTATTCAGTGCCTTTCTCACCTCGATTATCTCGAAGTTTAAGGGGATTATATCCTTATTAAAGGGGGTGGGATCTTTACTAATCTCGCCAACCGTTTCAAAAGATGCAAACTGGGACGCGTAATGCGAAACCCAGAGGTTAGGTGAGACATAGTTTATTGGTTCTTCCCTTTGTATCCCCCTGCCCCACCTAACCATATCCCAAAAGGTGCACATTGTTCGTTCTTTGCTAGCAGAGTGAAGGTCCCTCCAATAATCCTTGTCCCAAGTATGTTTAGCATCGTATTGGGCTTTTTTGTAAGCAACACGGGCACTCTTAACACGATCTCTATCTTTAGTTTTCACTGCCTCGGTCAAGGCCTGGTACGCAGCCCTACACGACTTCCCGTACCATTGATCCTCCTTTCTAAGTGGCCTTTTAGGTTTGGTATAAGCCTTTTTCGTAAAAAAGACCCTAAATTGATTAAAAAAAATTGTATGAATCGGGTTTATATTTGCAATAACCTCCTCTTGAGTAATACAATTTTGTAAGGCAATTGTTGCCGCGATGGTCAAATCCCTCATGGTTATTATCTGACTCTCATTCCTTAAACAGTTTGCCCATTTAATACGTCTTGTATCATTTGGTAGGACAATGTCAACCTTTACAGGAGAATCCTCCTGACAGTGAGATTTAAATAACTTAAATGATAGAAGTAAGGGGTCATGATCACTTTCAACCCTTTCCACTACCATCATGTCCTTGATACTGGGCCAGTTCTCTTTATTGGTAAGTATGTAGTCAATGTGGCTTTTTCGTAGACCATTATTAAACGTAAAAGCCCCATGTTTATCAGAAGCAGATCTACCATTGATTGCTCGTAGCCCCTGTCCGACACATAGGACCTTTAACTGGAGTGCGGACTCTGTCCATTTTTTAATAGGCAGAAGTGTCAGCTGGGGAATATTCCATGTACGGTCTTCTTCTAGGGTAAGATCAACATCATTACTGCCTAGAGGTTCGAAACAGCAATTAAAATCGCCCGCAACTATAATATTACCTTTTTTGCAATATATCTCGAGGAGTACATCTAATTCTTCAACAGTGTTTGAAGACTTGCCCCCCGGCATCCCTCTTGCATAAACATTAAAAACAAAAAGGTCCTTCGATCCAGGACACTGAACTTGAATTAATAATATGTCGCTGCTTTTTGAATCCAATTGATTAACATTATACCTGCTATCTTGTCTGACCCATGTTAAGAGTCCCCCCTTTGCTCTACCACGGAGGCTAGGAATAGCAGGAACATTAAAACAAAGGTATCCTGGTCTAAATTCTGGTACATTCAACCAGCTTTCCTGGAATAGTATTAGGTCCTTGCTATCAAGAAAGGTTAACCAGTCTGGTGACACTGCCTTATTTCTAAACCCTGCCACATTCCAGGAGACCAATAATGAGAAAGCAGAATCAACATCCCTATTTTGGGTACCATTTAATTCAACATCCTGTGGGCCTCAACTTACTTTTCCCCCTAATTGGAAAACCTCTTGCATCGGGCTATTGATATTGGTTAGTCCACTTGTCAGAGCTTTATCTGTCAGTACAGGGGGAATTGTTTCATGTGGACCTATTCCAGAAGCTAGACTCACTCTATGGGGGTTAACTGTGTTGATTCCTCGTAGGTCCAGATCTTGTCCGTGTAAAAGTCAATCATTAGTGTCCAGTGAGCTAAGAACCTCAAATCTATTGCTCACTGGTGTAAAACTAATATAAGGGTCAACCCGAATGACATGGTCTCTCCTGCTAATGGCGGCAGTATTACTAGGTGGGTAAAAATACCCCAATGGTAGTATGTTGATACAATCTTGATGTATCCTTAATGATCCTGCCTGCCTCAGAATATGATCTACCAATTGGGGGAACCAAAACTCACAACAACACAATCTCCCTCCATACCCTTCCTAGTCTTTCCCACCCAGTCCACCCTTCTTACCATCTTAAAGTTGTTAAAAAGATGTTCACCTAACACTGTTCTTGTGTTCAAAAAATGGAGTACTTTATTTTTAGGTGTAGACCAATGTTCCTCTTTACCATCAAAAGTTTTGGGGACATTTGCCAAAATGATGGAATACGGGCACGCCTCTGGGGGGATGTGGAGACTTGTTTCTTTCAGGGGAATGTAATCTATATGATGTAAACTACCCCTAGGACCACCACAACCAAGCTTTGCTCCACTAACTGAAGTTGGAATGTTTGGTGGTTGTGTCGCCTGAGCGACTATAGGTTCTTTGGGTTCACTCGAGCTAGTGGCTGTAAGTATGGGCGTGGGGGCACTGGCGGAGCGTGCTTCTGTCAGTTTTGACCCAATCGTGGGCCCCTGTTGGCTTAATACGTGTCTTTCAAGGACTTTTAGTCTACAATCGATTGAGTCGAGTTTGTCCATCACTGGGTTGATAAGTGCCTTTAGGCGCTCCTCCATATTCCCTATAAAATCTGACAATTTATTCCCTCCGTAGACTTATCTGTTACAGATGTAATTAAATTACCCCCTCCTTAAGACTTGGGGTGGTTTTCCTAATTCGTTAAACTTTCTGTTTGACTACCTAGCCCAAATGTAGGATTTTTTTCCTAGCTTGTTTCGCATTTTGCCTACTTCCCTTTGAAGCACTTCCGTTTTCCCAGCAGATCTTTAGCTCTAATGTCGAGTACAGCCTGTGACTGCCTAGTGCGTGTATTGGGAGGTGAAGGGGGGGGACTGGATATAAATGAACAGGAAATGTTTGTTGTATGTAACACTGATGTCAAGACATCACTAGAGGGTGTAATTGGGACTTGTGGGGATTGGAGGGGAATCTGGATGCCTCCTATTAATTCTATATTAGGTATCTGATTTGGGTTGTGGTCAAGTGGATCAAGTGATAACCTCCTCTCTACTAGTTCTATCTCCTTGACCACAACTGTTTCTGCCCGTTTAAGAAAAGCATCCAATGTCCCTACACCCCCTGCCCCGCCCCCCCCCTTTAGAATTAACAATACATTTGGCCATGTAGCGGGAAGAAGGTTACTATTGGTAAGAAGAGAATCCTGCCACACTATAGTCAACAAATTATTAACACAAGACAACTGGTCAAGTCAATCAATACCTTGTGGCTGCCGTAGCGATGATTTAAGTCCTGAGTCCTACTGGAAATGTCAAAGGACTAGCCCAGCCTGGCCTCTTCTGGCCCCTGATGGCCACAGATGGCCCGCCCTTTGCCTGGGCTTAGCCCAGCGCTTCCCGCGCGCATCCTCGCGGGACGAGGGGCCAGACGGGCTTTAAGCGCCTCCTGGCGCGTGGAGATGATGCGTCCTGCCCCTGGGTATTCTGGGGCTTGTAGTCAGGATCAGCAGACCGGCGCAGGATGCAGCTCAATGGTCCCACCACAGAAAAAACAGCAACACCAGGGACTCGGCCCCAGACGGGCTTTAAGCGCCTCCTGGCGCGTGGAGATGATCCGTCCTGCCCCTGGGTATCCTGGGGCTTGTAGTCAGGATCAGCAGACCGGCGCAGAAAGCAGCTCAACGGTCCCACCAAAGAAAAAACAGCAACACCAGGGACTCGGCCCCAGATGGGCTTTAAGCGCCTCCTGGCGCGTGGAGATGATGCGTCCTGCCCCTGGGTATCCTGGGGCTTGTAGTCAGGATCAGCAGACCGGCGCAGGAAGCAGCTCAACGGTCCCACCAAAGAAAAAACAGCAACACCAGGGACTCTGCCCCAGACGGGCTTTAAGCGCCTCCTGGCGCGTGGAGATGATGCGTCCTGCCCCTGGGTATCCTGGGGCTTGTAGTCAGGATCAGAAGACCGGCGCAGGAAGCAGCTCAACGGTCCCACCAAAGAAAAAACAGCCAGTCACTCACTCATACAATCATTCAGATACCCACTCACTCCCCCATAGAGTCACTTGCACACCACTCATCCACCACCACAAACACTCACACATCCACTCACTCACCCACACAGCTACTCAATACCTACTTATACACTCATACAGCCACTCACACACCCATACAGCCACTCAGACACCCATGCACACATGGATACACATAGTCACACAGCCACTCACATAATATATGCTACAAATAGTATTACTCAGTAGTAGTGCAGAAAGTATATTATTTTAAATTTTGTAGTACTGTAATATATGTTTAATACTCATAAACTTTTAGAAAATACTTACGCACACTAGATGATGTAATCAGTGATGTCATCAGTAATGCCATTTGAGATGTCGTCAGTGATCTCACTGACCATGTCATGAGTGAAGTAATATGTGAGGTCATAAGCAGCACATTGCAGGGGAGTAAGTTATAGTTAGCTCAGGTAACTATAACTGTTGAATTTCACTGGATTTTTATGAGTGAAATGTGAGCCTAACTATAATGTCTCTGTAATCTTTGTTTTTTTGCAGTGAAAATACATCTGTGTACATAGACATACACAAATTTATAAAATAGATTATTACATTTCATATAACCAAAATAAACTTTTGATGGCTGCATTGGAGCAAAACAGAACACCATTTACAAATATGTATTATTGGGCTTTACAGCACCATGGAAAAAAATAACCACAGAGCAATTTTTCTATGTTTGGTTACATGTACATACTGAGCATGAGGTAAATTGTCTTCACCTGACTATGATAATTCTAATCTCTGTTAGCTATGTTTTTAACTTCTGTCTTTTTTATGTTACTGTGGCTTTACAAATTGCAAAGCACCGTAGAGCGGAGAGATAAGTATACACTCAAACAAGCATACGTTATTCTTACAGATGGTTTATTTCAAGGCAACAGTCATACAATGTTCGACCTTGACAAAGTGTAGCAATTTTTGTGGCATTTGAGGAACTCATGCTGTTCAGCATCCAAAATGGCTATTGTGAATTAGCTCCAAAAGATGGCAGAAAGGCTAGTTAATACCAGTGAAAAGCTGTGATTCTCAATCTTTCTTACAATGAAATCTATTGTGTTTTGCTGTAGGGTGTGTATTTAATTTGAGAATCTCAGGGCCTGACTTCATGTAGTGATAAATTGCACATACAAGGAGTGTACCCTCTAATTAACGTTAGTGCAGGGTGTGTTTAGTAGAGTGTGCTATTTGTACCTGATTCAGCTTTGGGACTGCAATATGGGAAATAATGGGCTAATGGCTCATTTTATTCCCCGTTTTTCTGTGCACAAACTTATCAACTGATTTGCAGCAGGTTCGTTGCAGTAAAATCCTGTGCCAGTGGCAAATTGCCATTTCGAGGATTTCCTCAGCTGTACCTCATGGGACACTATTCCTGTTTTATATAGATTCTTCTTCTTTAACTAGTGTCAATGCATCTAACTGAGATGCCACTATACCCCACTAGCACTCACTGCACTTTTACATTGGTCCTGAAGAAGGGCAAGAGATCTCCTCCTGAGACCATACACTGCCCGAAACATGTTGACCTTCAACATGCCCATTATGTCTAGCTACCGAGGGCCAATGCCACCCTCAAGCAGCACATCCTCTGGGTTTTGTACTCATGACAGAAGGGCTATTCCCTATTAAATTTACTAGCCACCCCTCCAACCATCTTTTAACTACACACGAGGACACCACTGCCACTCAGACCCGCACACACCCTTACGGCTTTATCACTTAAAAAGATCTCCGATAAAGTGACCCTTCGGTGGAGCCGTAGGGCAATGCAGCGATGGCCTGACCAGGCCCAATGATGAAGCATGACATCATTTGGGGTGTGTGAGGGCACCAAGACAAGGACACACTGTCTCCAGACACTATAATTTGAGAATGACTCCAGCCTGCTACTCTCCCTTCTCTCTTAAGAGGAACTGTGACTCCCACGAGCTACAATTCTATTTTTCAGGAGCATGAGTCACTGGACCTAGATCCAGCTCCTTGTCCTCCCTCCCCCATTTTTTGTAACGTCCCTTTAATGCTGAAAGAGTTACCTTCTCAGTTTAGCGCAAAGGGTTTCATTCACGGTGGAAGGGACCACGAGGAGAAGGGAGAGCATAGCGGATTTCGTCAAAGTAGCATGAAGGGCCGACCAGGTGTCGGGGATGGTCTTTGCTCTGGTGTGATGATGATGTCAGTGTCATGCTGGTTACTATCGTGGCTGATGCTGTAGCTCGAAGAATTGGTCTGCTGGAACTTCACATTGGTAATTTGCTCAAGCGGCAAGGTTTTGACACCAACAGGCCCATCTGCATTTGAAAAGAGCCCCAAAATTTCAGGTGGACTGATCTGAGGCCACATGAACGGAACAGGACTTGAGGGGAACCCCTTGGGGGTCAGGAATTCAGTCCAGCAGACCTGAGCAGGTTCAAGCAGGTCCAGGCAGCAGGTCAGCTTGGCAACTGTAGGGAGTCTCCGGATCCTGTTGTGTCCCTGTAGCTCATAACAGAACGTCAGCTGACTAACCTTTGGAGTATCATCAGCCTTGGATGAAATGTGCAGATCCAATCTTACATCTCAGCATGCAGGGCAGCAGGCAGCAGTGTAGCATAGCAGCAGAGTGGCAGTCCTTCTGGCAGTAAAGCTGCACAGCAGTCCTTCTGCTGCGGTATCCACAGGTCCAGGAATGTAATGAAGACTTGGTGTCTGTCGTACAACTTTTTATAACTAGTGCCTTCTTTGAAGTGGAAGACACTTCTAGAGGATTCCCTTTTGAAGTGCTCAGGCTTGCTGCCTTCCTCGCCCTGGCTCCAGAGTAACTTAGGGGGTATGCAGTCCACTCTGTGAAGGCAGGACACAGCCTATTCTGGTGTAAGTTGGGCTGTACCTAACTCCACCTTTCCATCCTGACAGTGATGGTCCATCCAGGCACACCTAAGCTCTCTATTGTGTGTGGCTGTCTTCAAGGAATACACAAAGACCAACTGTCAACTACACCCAGTCATGTTTTCCAGAGACAAGGCTGCAGGCACTAAATGGCTAAGGCAGGAAACACTTCAACATAAGAGAGATTTCTCATTACAATTCGAAAAACATCAAGCAAGAACGTGTCACCTGTTCCCATTTGGAAAATATCACTTATTATATGTAATAAGGTAACTCCAATGTTATTCTGTGGGAGAGGCAGGCCTTGCAGTACTGAAAAACAAGGCTAAGATTTTTTTCACTTGAGGGCATGTAAAACCTAAAAGTACATGTCCTACATTTTTAATACACTGCATCCTGCCCTCTGGGGTATCCAGTGCCTACCTTAGGGTGACTTATTTGCATGAAAAAGGAAGGTTTGGGTCAGGGAAAAGGTTAATTTCTCCACGTCGAAATGGCAGTTTAAAACTGTACACATAGGCTGCAATACAAGGCATGAGACATGTTTAAAGGGACACTTCAGTGGGTGACACAACAAGTGCTGCAGGGTCACTAGTAGGCTTTAATTTCTAGACTCTTGTACATGTTATACTACTTTACTAAGGATTTATAAGTAAATTATTTATGCCAATTGGGGACAAGCCGATTTTAACATGTTTACAGGATGAGCACATGCATTTCAGCACTTGTTAGCAGTGGTAACGTGCACAGATCCCTATGATGGACACAAATGAGATCAGAAAGCTTTGGAGTGGTACGGCAAAATGTTTTGGGGAATGGCATCCTTAGGCTGATATTTCTAACAAATGTCTTAAAATTTCTCCACTGCAAAAGCCAGCATTAGTGACACTACTTTTTAAAGGACTTCCACACAGACTTTCCATTTGCTCTAATTGGAATTTTGTATGAAGTATTTTAAATGGAAATATTTTTAGTACAGACATTTATGTATACCACATACGCAACATGCACATAACACTGAGACCTTTTGAACACCAACCTGATACTATTAGATCTAGTTTCAATTCATATATGCCTTATAACATAGTTTTCTCTCTATCAGTTTCCCAGTAGAACTAACATCTGGCCAGTTGGTAATGGTTTCTAGTGTTTAAAAGAGGAAGCGAAATCTGATTATTTTCACATGTGGTTTCCGAGTTAATTGTTTTGGCTGGGATTTCGTAAATATTGATTTCCATAAGAGGGGTTGTTCCCCTTTTGTGGATTTGTGGCCTTTTAATATATTCACATTAAAAAACATTTTAAGAGGAGGTAAGGTCAGGCATGTTAATTTGTTCAATTAAGCATCTCACATAGAGTCATAGAACCAAATTCAATAGATTGATGAGAAACACATGGAAAATAGTTAATCAGTTCTATAACTTGGCTGTTTGCATTTCAATGTGGAGGATTAGGTAATTCCCTTATACAAGATGAGTCTTAGTTTTTGAAGTCACTAGTAGTCAAAAACTGCCACTGCGGTACCAAATGTGGCAATTAGTTTCAATTTCCATGTTCAATAGTGTTTAGTAAGCCTGACCCCTCTCTTCATAAAAAGTCAAATCTGTATTTTAAGAATATCTAATGACGTCTTCTTCACTAATAAACTTGCTAATAATGGTTTTGCTGATGTATAGCTATATCTATGATGTAGATATATTGAAAAATTGCATCTATTGCTTCTTCCCAAATAAGGGCTACAATATGATGTCGGTGGGACCAACGGCATGTCAGTGTCGGTCCCACTGATATCTATGGCCTCGGTCAGACCGTCGCCTTACGATGCAGTTGGACCGCATTGGCGGAGGTACCGACAAATGGCGCCCGATGGGCTCAGAGAGCCTGTCTGGCGAGTGGTCGAATCGCATTCCCAAAATGGAGGCGGAGCCTTCTCAGGCACTGCCATGGGGATTACGATCCACCTTTCCACCAGCCTTTTCATGCCGATTCTTCTGACATAAAAAGGCTGCCGTAAAGGCTTTTTGGGGTCCCTGTCCCCCATGCCCATCAACTAGCGGCCCAAACTCCCATGCATCATGTGGCAGGATGCATGGATGTTTTAGAAGTGTATATTTCTATTTTGCCATGTGCTGCGGCTCACAGCACAAGCTGCAAGGGAAAGTATACACTTTCTGACTGCCATGAAGGCTGTCGCATCCAATAATGAAAGCAGGACCACCGACTCCTTTTTGGGTAGTCCCGCTTCCCCTAGGGTGCCGGTTTGACGCTTGTCCAACCAGCATCGTAATAGGGCCCTAAGTGGTCAATATTTTGTGGCCATCCAGAAGATGAAAACTGGTTCTGTCTGTCATAAATAAAACCTGTGCCCCACACAGCTCCTACAGATATTAGCAATAAGAATCTACAACCACTTGGCTGTTTTCTACACCTCCACCAATCCCCTGTTTTCATCCTTCATATTGAAGGAGTTTTCACCTTATAGCTCGAATGCCCATATAGAGGTAAGGGCTTGAGAGGGCTGTTAGCAAGTGGTTAGTAAGCACCTACAAGTCCATTTTTACAATAATTAGTTGCTGGACGACAATTGCCGAACTTGTAATCATTGACATTATATTTTGCCCTGTTGATGTTAATCGAGTCTGTGCTCTATTAGCCCATTAGTCTCTGTAAATATCAGCCTCTTTATTTGTCAGTGCAAGTGTAGGTGTACGGTTACTGTCCCATATTCCTATATACAGGTATGATCCCATTTGATTAAAATATTGACTGTGATATCCATTTTCAATTTTCTTTATCTTTAGACTTGGTATTGTGATGTCAACGCAAAAATAATTTTTGTAGACCCTGTGTTAACCTTCAGGGGCCCGATTCACAAAAGTAATCTGAGACAAAATCCTAACTTAAGTTAAACTTAAGTTAAGATTTCGTCTTAAGACCAAAACTTACGACAAACTTAAGACAAAATCCTAACTTTACCACTCCTAAATGCCTTTTGTGAATACCGAAAGTCGTAAAGTTAGGATTCTGTCTCAGATTACTTTTGTGAACTGGGCCCCAGGAGAGAAATCTATGTGTTTGCCATTCCCTGTACGCCACCAGATTCAAGCTATCCAGGCTGATGAGGGGTGAAACCCTGAAACTGGTCCTAGGATGCTTGTTTCCGGTCCAGGGAAGACCTGACCTGGCCTGGCAGTTCGGGCTGCACTGTCCCCATGGGGAACAGGGTCAAGACTGGTTTGCATATGGCTGGGTCTAAACTGGAATTGTGTGGTGCGCAAAAAAACAATGGATTTAACCCAGATCTTTAACTGGGGGTGCATGTTTGATTGATTCAGCATTCCGATTTATCATCTGTTGTTTTTGCATTCCATGTATCCAGCCAATCAACACACATCTATTGTGTATGACTTTAGATGTATTAATCCTCTATACATGTCTCTCTTATCAGCTACAGATAAATAACAGCCCTAACGGCCTGATTACAATGGCGGACAGACTTCTGTCCGCCCGCCATCGTCCTGGGGATGGGAACCACCCACCTATAAGGCTGCAGTCCCACATATGCAATTACGATGCAACCGCCACCACGGCAGTCGCATCTGCTATATTTAACGTGCTTACTGTAGCACCCGCCGCAATGCTAAAAATGCGCCTTTGACATTTCCTACGTGGCGCACAGGGAAATGTAGGGGGGAAATATAGGTGCCCCTCAGTGTTCTAGTCCTAGGTCCAGGGATTAAGGGGGGCCCGCTATGGGCCCCCAAATCCGTTTCCACCTGCCATTTTGTAATCAGGCCCTCAGTGTCCAAATTGTGACCAACACCACAGATGAAAACAAATTGACAGCACCAATTATGCCCTCTACCATCCATCGATCATGTCAGTCTACATTGGATCTTTATTCTTATAACTCACGTTTTCTCAATATATTTTGTGTTATTTCAAATTTCAGTCTATATCTCTGCTTTGACATAGTTTAAGTCACATACCACAGGTATCCTTTGACTCATAACTCTTTATTTCAAATTTCACATTACTTTTCTCTCCAAGTGCTGGATTGGGAATACATCACTAACTCCAAATTTAAGGATACAGGTTTAGCAGCAGACATTATTGGGGCAATCCAGAAAGGAAGCAACCGTGGCTGGGGCTGGTGATTTGACATTAAATATGTGTACCAATTCTATGCAAGGATCACGCCCTATCTTCATATTTCTTTTCAGCTCTCACATTACTAACCTAAAGTATAACTTATTTAAAAACTGTTTTGTTAATTAGTCTATAGAAGTATTGATACAATACTTTTATTTGATGTATTTCAATATTTTTCTTCTTACTCTTGCAGGTACTGGGTATACTGAGCCTCACAACTAGGCTATAACATTCACAAGCCCAATCTGCCTCAAAGCAGCTATCTATGGGGCTAATGCTGTCCAGCTGTCTTCCTCCAAGGTCATTTCTGAGGATGCCAATCCCTAGCCACCACCTAAGCAGCCGTGGACAATTATTTCACCGAAGCCTGACACAGCTCTCAACATACAGGTACCTCTGTAAAGTCCCATATACACGTATCCCCTTCAGATGTATCTCCCTTCTTCTCTCAGTCATCTGATTGAGAGGGCAACCTTGCTGAGGAACAGCTCTTCCCCCTTCATCAATCTCCCCCCACAACCACCTATATGGTAACCCTCTCTGTGTTGGACAACTTGCCTGACATATCAGAATGGCACACATGTATGGGTCGAGAAAGTGGCATGACTAAATCCTGTCCCCTGGGAGTATCAATTTTTCCAACAGTTGTCCACTTTGTGGGGGAAATTCAGGACATGGGGGTAACTCTCTGTGAGATTGCAGAATACCTTAAATGATTTCTTCAGATGGTTGACTGGCAGACCAGTGCCTTGGATAACATTAAAAAATATTATCAAGACATGGAAAAGATTATAAATTAACACCTTCGTAGTTAGAGGAAAGAAGGAAGAATAAAGTCAGTCCACCAAACTTGAGAGGGTATGAGATTAATTTTCTTGGCTTGAGGGAAAACATTCTTGTCCATGCATGATCACTCTATATCACCACAGCATTTACATCCTCCTCTGAGTTTGATACTAGATGCCTTCCCTAACAAACTGGGCAACCCCTGAAAAATCCAATCTACAGAGGTGAAGTGGAAAACAAATTAGACAGAAAACCAGGTGGTTTCACTACAAGTGGTGCTGGGAGTTTAGAAGACAGATGAGGCACTGTGCTTACAATCAAGGGGGTCATTAGGCTACATACATTTCAATGCTGTTTATATAACATCCCTTGGAGAGTATTAACTGCAACCTTAGCCCTTGCACACCCCAAAACATTGTTACCTAAACATTAGCTGTGGGCCTGAAGATTTCCTTGAGAGCAGTTGAGTGCTCTAATCATGGGGCAGAGTCTGGCAACACCTGGCGATTCGGGCGTGTCAGTGACAAAGGAGTCCCTCAAATGCTGCTGATATTTTGGGTGGATGTATGTCGTTACAACGCACACTTTTACAACGCATGCACTTACAACGCATTTTTTACAACGCACAATCCATTACAACGCATGACATTACAACGCATGACACTACAACGCATTTTTAAAAACTACCTTTACAACGCATTCCATTACAACGCATACTACCATTAAAACGCATACCATTACAACGCATAATATTAAATTGCATTTAAGGTAAGTATTAGATAGTATAGGGGTAAAAATTACTTTTCTAACTCCAGGGGGTGCAACAGTAGGGTAAGTGTTGGATAGTATAGGGGTAAAAATTACTATTCTAACTCCAGGGGGTGCAACAGTAGGGAAAATGTTGGATAGTATAGGGGTTAAAATTACTATTCTAACTCCAGGGGGTGCAACAGTAGGGTAAGTGTTGGATAGTATAGGGGTTAAAATTACTATTCTAACTCCAGGGGGTGCAACAGTAGGGTAAGTGTTGGATAGTATAGGGGTAAAAATTACTATTCTAACTCCAGGGGGTGCAACAGTAGGGTAAGTGTTGGATAGTATAGGGGTAAAAATTACTATTCTAACTCCAGGGGGTGCAACAGTAGGGTAAGTGTTGGATAGTATAGGGGTAAAAATTACTATTCTAACTCCAGGGGGTGCAACAGTAGGGTAAGTGTTGGATAGTATAGGGGTAAAAATTACTATTCTAACTCCAGGGGGTGCAACAGTAGGGTAAGTGTTGGATAGTATAGGGGTAAAAATTACTATTCTAACTCCAGGGGGTGCAACAGTAGGGTAAGTGTTGGATAGTATAGGGGTAAAAATTACTATTCTAACTCCAGGGGGTGCAACAGTAGAGTAAGTGGTGGATAGTCTAGGGGTAAAAATTACTATTCTAACTCTAGGGGTGCAACAGTAGGGTAAGTGTTGGATAGTATAGGGGTAAAAATTACTATTCTAACTCCAGGGGGTGCAACAGTAGGGTAAGGGTTGGATAGTATAGGGGTAAAAATTACTATTCTAACTCCAGGGGGTGCAACAGTAGGGTAAGTGTTGGATAGTATAGGGGTAAAAATTACTATTCTAACTCCAGGGGGTGCAACAGTAGGGTAAGTGTTGGATAGTGTAGTGTAATATTATGCGTTGTAATGGTATGCGTTGTAATGGTAGTATGCGTTGTAATGGAATGCGTTGTAAAGGTAGTTTTTAAAAATGCGTTGTAGTGTCATGCGTTGTAATGTCATGCGTTGTAATGGATTGTGCGTTGTAAAAAATGCGTTGTAAGTGTAGTGCGTTGTAAAAGTTGCGTTGTAAAGGTTGTTCCCCATTTTGGGTGTGCACTTGGAGTATGTGCAAGATGAAAAGTCTGATCAGGGATTCCAGCTATTGGCCTCTTTGGAGAGTTGGCCTTTGGAGTTAAGCAGGAGAGTAGATGAAGATTCTGTTGATGGATAGAGTGGGCTTGCTTTTGGGAGACCACAGAAACATCTTGTTTAAGGTCAGAAAGTGCTCATTGGCTACTACCTCCTGATTTGTGGTGTCTAGCTTCTCCACCCGTACAGTTGGCTCGATAGCCATTGTCCAGATTTTTTTTGCAATTACGGATACACTCTCCCTGCTTGTTACTGGGTCTTCCTTCTCACTGACAACCAACATCTCTCCTGCCCGCATTGCAATTAAATATTTTTTCTTCACCCCAGCTACTACGCAGTTGGTGGTTTGCCAGCACTGTCTACACACACACGCAGACATGCAGATACGCACACACGCAGACATACAGATCAACACAGACACACACTCATTCAGTCTCACATACACTTTTCATGTATATTAATAAAAAGTAAAAAAAGATTGACATTGTGTTGCCTACCGCTAACCTTTGCCTTAGTAATGTATCAACCAAAGCTAAGGTCAGCATAGCAGAATATATCTCATATCAGACCTTTAATGCAAGGCGGTTTTGTGATTATAGATACATACGTAATAATGAATCATGGAAAACAATGTTAATTTGGGAAGATTACCCTTGGCATTCTACCTATCAAAGAAAAGGGCTATTGTTAGAACACCACTTTCTAGTCAAAACAAAGTTTGTAAAAAAAAGTTTTATTCAAATAATAATCCAGTTTGTTAAAGTATAAGCCTTACGAATACTTATTGGGAAAAATTAAATGTTATGCATGTCAAGGTTAAAACGTTGGTATATAAAGTTCTATAGACACTGAATATGACACTCACAATATGTTTGTAAACATAATTTGATTAATTTTACAGAAATTATTTAAAGATTTAAAATCACATACATAAGGAATCACCATTCAACCCATTTGTAATAGAAGACAGTTGTAATATACAACAATACTAGAAAACATTAAACCAAACACATGACTTGATCACACTTTCAATCCACAAAGGCACTTATGGTAATTGATCGAAAGGTTCTAGATGAGCGTGGAGTGCCAGGCTGTTCTCAAAATTGTGACTTAAGGATACCAAAAGTACATTTAGTGATGGATCATGTACGCATGTGTGCTCTACAGTACTTCTGTTGAAGTAGTGTGGTCGAACCCTGGTAGGGTGTGCGATGTTGCATATTCAATATCACTGCAGCAAAGATAGGATTTGTTTTTTAATGCTTGTCTTCTATTCATACATACATGCTGCTACTTGCGATAATACTTGACTGTAAGAATAATGTGTATCTATTGTGTTCTAGTGAGTAATAAGTGAATATGTTTGATGGCCCATCTTCAGGGTGCGTATGGAGCCCCAGTTTGAGATGTTGTTTCTTATTCATGATCCACATATCAACAAAATTTCAAACAAACACGCCCATGGAAGAGGTGACTGACTGAACAAGTGGTGTCTAAAAACGACTGCTTCCATGGACATGCTACAGATGTTGATGTCTTAGCAATGAGCTCTCTCTCTCACTCTCTCTTTCTCTCTCTCTCTCTCTCTCTCTCTCTCTCTCTCTCTCTCTCTCTCTCTCTCTCTCTCTCTCTCTCCTAAAAAGGTTTTAAACAAAATAAGGGGTAAAGCTACAATTCATTTTTTGTCCAGCCTGTATGTGATTAGTTGTTGTTGTTGAGTATCACCTGCAGATGTGTGGAGGAATCCTGAGTCATTACTCTCCCCCACCAACATTACCTGCTCTGTTGAAAGGGTTATACATTTTGCGATTATGCTTAAAAAAATATTAATATCATTTTTTTTAATGTACAATTAACAACCATTTTGCAAAAGTTTAACAAATATTTTCTCATTATTTTCCCATTTTTTCTTTTGTTGTTTGGTGCATTATTTTTTTTCTATAGAAGTGTGTTGCAGTACCTTTTCGTAGCCATGTGTGGTGCTTGACTTACTCGAAGTTTTGCTAGAGTACAGTCAAGCATATTAAGTTCCTATTAGAACTCTTGTAAAAAAGGTACTGTCTCACTCTTTTATGGTGCATGTTTGTATTAACATGCATCTTCCTAAACCTCTCCTTAAACTTAAGTAGTAATTGTCCCTGATTTAGTACATGAGTAGTATTACTGTAGTACTAATTTAACCACTACAAAATGCAGTTTATGAATAGGCCCCTGAGTCTCTATGCAGATCAAAGAGGAGGATATCTAGAAAGACTTAAAATCGAAATCTCTTTCAAGTTTTTCTTAATTTTTTTTATACTTAAGGCCATACAATAATGGATACATCTTCCACCAATCTTTTCTTTTAAAAGAGGATTCCTAATGACGCAGGTGGCTCATCATGGATAAATGATAATTTGCATGATCTTCACAAATCAGGTTTATGCTGAAACAGTTTCTCAAAACCATGAACCAGCCAACCTCTCTCTTCAGGATGCTGACAAAAGATTGAACTTTAAAATGATGTGTTTTCCTAACACCACATGAATCTAGAGCAATCAATTCACCAAGATTCTAATATATTAATGTACCAGTCCTTCTGAAGTAGTAGAGGTATCAATATCATCAGCAAATTATGGTCAGACAACAAAATTATATTGTTCAACACATTAAGCATGACATTCTAAAATATAAATTTAATGAATGTATAGATACTTACTCCTAGCAAGAATACCCACTCCTGAATTATGGCCTATGGTATTCTCTAGCAAATTGAGGTCATGAAAACATCTGATGCTTTTACAGACTTTTTCCCACTCATTTCAAATTGCAGTGAAGTGAAAGCTACTCTTCTAGATGCAAAAACGGTATTGAATAATCAATCATCAACAAAAGTCCACAGGGAGAACTACAAAATATTTTAGAATTCCATGGTCTCCATTGAAATTAATCTCACTGAAGCTAATAACTGCCTGTCCTTGTTTGAGATGTGGTTAAAATGAGTCTGCTTATTTACATATGTTTTTTCAGTGTCCAGTTGTAAGTGCTTGGTGGCATGAAACACAACAAGAATAGAAGGAAGTTGAGGAAGACAAATTAGCATTTAGGTCCACTTCTTTGTTTCTCAAGAACTTAGCTCATTCAAAGAAAAAGGACAAGCAGGCTAATCCATATATGTCCAAATTGAGACTCAGCACACATAACAAAAGGTTTCAGATCCAAGTATTGGACCCATCATATTTTCCTAAAACTGGGAAATTGTGGAAGGAACAGTGACAGGAACAGTGACAGCTGCATCTGCTTCGAAGAAAATCAACAAGACCTGTGATAACTGTGGTAACTGGACTTTTTTCCATGAGTCTGAATAGAAGTAATGCAAAATCTTTTTCATACTAGAGCCCATTGGTTGATGTCCAGGGAGGCTTCCTTTAAGTGAAAAAATTGCCTGTAATCTCTGCCACTGGAAATCACAGGCTAGTGTAAGGAGATCCAGTCCTCAAGACTTTGTTTCATTAGCTGTTCTTAAAAAGTTTAAGATTCCATAATGACTACACAACATAAAGGTAAACAACTTCTATATAACTTGTATATATTTACTACTCCAGTGCTCTGTGGTCGAGGGCTTCAGTTTTGTGAGATAGTGAGGCGGAAATGCAAAGTAACTTCTGTGGCATCAGGTTCAGCTGCCATCCATGATGGGTTCCTACAGCGGGCAGTGGGAGCTCTAAATAAAGAAATTGAACTTGTAGAGCGAAGATTATCTCTGTATTTGTTCCCGACCCGCAAACTGCTTTGATTCAAGATGCGGATGTTAAGACTAAGGAGGCCACGGTGACTCAATCCAAGTCACTTCAAATTGCTCCCTTCTCTTCTCAAATTGACCCAGCTAATCCTACAACTGATGCTCTATTCTTGAATAAACCGCAGATATTGTGGGGAGTCCAAACTATAAGTGAGGAAAACTGGAAAAGAATAGAGGGTGGTACTAAATCAAAACATAAGTGCCTTCCCACCCAGACTCACCTACAATCCCTCAGGCTTGACACAGATAACCTGGTTTTCACCAGTGATGGAGATATTTATTCCCCCCTAATAGATGTGATTCATTTATGCACTGCAAAGCTTTTAACAGGTGCTTTCAAACCCATAATTGACTGTCTAGAAAAAATAGAAGAACAACATTTCAATTTGAATTGTACTATCAAGGTGGGGCACCCATTGCCCGGACCGGCTATTGTAGCACAAATTCAACTACAAACAAAAGAAGCTTGCTTTATAGATATAACTTCAAGAGAAAAGCCTCTCCACAGATGGTTTAACTCGGAATGCTCTTTAGCCTACTTTAAAAAAACAGCGCCACTCCGTAGAGGAGGTAAAAATAGCAAGGAAACAATATAAACATTAAGGGGCCCATTAGGATGGCGGGTGTATCACTGGACTTACGGAAATCCAAACTTAAAACTCACATGGATGGCCTGACATTTTTACAAAATCTCTCCACAATAGAAATATATTCACTCTCCAATCCACGGGATTTTTGGCACACAGACCCTCTCTGCAGCATAAAGGAACTACAAGACATCTGAGACGAGCGCTCCAACAAACGTTTCAAATGGCCCTCCACAGATGAAGTGAAGGACGAAGCAGCACCTTCCAGCTGGATTCTGAAAGTTGGGGGATCTAGTTCAAGAGAAGATTGCAGTAAAGAAGGAGCATGGCTCATCATACCGTGCACCGGTGCTAGTCTTCCGCATTCAAGAACGAGGTACTGACGGACAGGACGCTACGCTGCTTGTGGGGCCCTTGAACTGCCTAACTCACCGGGACTGCGAGGACCTGGGAGCATTGCGCTCCGTTCATCCAGCTCACCTGTTCCTCTTCCCGCTGATCAGTCCGACGCCACGCCTGCGGGTGCCGCTCGCAGGCTTCATCACTACCACTACTTAAAGGCTCGGCTGGCGCGCTGAAGGTTGGGTCTTCCTTTTGCTCTCTCTGCCCAGGACGCTACGCTGCTTGTGGGGCCCTTGAACTGCCTAACTCACCGGGACTGCGAGGACCTGGGAGCATTGCGCTCCGTTCATCCAGCTCACCTGTTCCTCTTCCCGCTGATCAGTCCGACGCCACGCCTCGCGGCCCCCGCTGCGCGGGAGCCGCTCGCAGGCTTCATCACTACCACTACTTAAAGGCTCGGCTGGCGCGCTGAAGGTTGGGTCTTCCTTTTGCTCTCTCTGCCCAGGACGCTACGCTGCTTGTGGGGCCCTTGAACTGCCTAACTCACCGGGACTGCGAGGACCTGGGAGCATTGCGCTCCGTTCATCCAGCTCACCTGTTCCTCTTCCGGCAGCCCCGCCCCCCTCACTACTTAGTTCAGTCCACGCGAATTCGCAGCGCGGATCGCAGCGCGGGCGAAGACCGGGCAAAGAGCGGGCCGTTTTAGGCCGTTAGAGGCCGGCAGAGACCGGACCGGGCCCCCTCTCTAACGTTGTCATCATCCCAAGGCTCATTTTTATACTCCACTAGCCTGTGGCTTTGACTGTCCCGCCCGCCATGGCCACTAGAGTATCCAGGAGTAAGGCTGCCCAACAGTGCTCTAGCACATTGGACAAATTCTTTCCTAAGACTAGTGCTGCGGCTAGTAAAGGCCGCACACCACCAGTCATTCTCCCTGAGGCAAGTGTGGAAAATGTGTCAGTATCAATGGTCCCCTCGGACTCTTCATCCATTGATATTAGTACTCCAACACCTTTTGATGCCACCCATCTATCTCTCATGGATAGTATTGACCAGACAATCGAGACAGTCCTCCAACAACTTAGGACCCCTTCCAATCTATTGAGGGATAGTGAGTCTCTGTGTCCCTCGGGGGTGCTGGAGTCCACTCCGCATATTAATTGTGCGGAAATGACTGAAGTGCAGGATGAAGGGCAGGTTGCAGCGCCAACTGATCCCGTAGGCAGGAGAGTCTACCACCCTTCAAAAAGGAAAAGGTTAAGGAAACTAAGAGGGGCAAAAAGGGCCAAAGTAGATAAAATCAACCCAATATTAGATGCTAGCTCTGCCATTCCGGCTTCTTCCGTGGTTATCTCCCCAGGAATTGGCTGTGATCATTCAGATCCGCCATTAGTCAAAGTGGTACCTGGGTATTCTGCCCCGTTTGTATTCGGAGGAAATCCTCCAAATGCAGCAGAGGCTCTGATTGGCTCTTTTAGGGATATCCTTAGGAGCATGTTGGAGCCTCTGTCTGCAAAATTGGATTCCATAGTTGATAGACTTAAGGCTTTAGAAGATGCACATAATAGGATCAGTCCTAGCAGGGGGTTGGGTCCAGGTGCACAGACGGCTCCCCTGGATTCTGCAGGGTTTGGACCGTCTACTGCTGGAACAAGCATACAGGTCCCGGTTGGGGCACAAGATAGTGTTACAAGTAGCCATGCTCCCCCATTGCTCCCTTTACAACTGTCTAGGCCCCCTGTTCCGGCACCTAGAAGATCTAAACAACCAACACCATCCCTCCCAACGAGTGGGGGGCGAGCCAATAATGATTATACTGATCGCCCCATGAGTCCTAATAGTAGACGTAGGGCGGTTAATTTGCCCCCCGAGGCTGTGCCTTATACAGCGATTATGGTGGGAGTTCCTGAGCTCACTGGTGGCATCAGAGAGCCACAGGACTCACTTCGTAATAAAGTAATTAGCTGGCTGAATATTAACAGGCCCCTCCCTTCTAATATCAAAGGTGATGTGCTGATGGTCAGAAGGATCCCATGGATTGGAACTACCCCCAAAAATAGGGCAGGGGACTGTATCATAATTAGCTTTAAAAGCCCACTAGTTGCTCCGTACATTTGCAACTGGTTGGTAAGGCCGGATAAATCCAACATAGACGTAGTGTCTCTCTCGCATTTCTATCTAAATGTTTCCAATTTAGGAGTGGGGAGGGAACAGAGTTGGACTAGAGTGGGCTTTGCCGTAGACGGTTCACGGTACAGACCCAAGTATAATTCACTGCCTGTCCATGGTAATCTTGTCCTTCAGAATAGATTCTCCTGTCTGGACCTAGTAGATTGACCAATAAGGGGGGTCATTCCGCAACATCCGGTAATTTCTGCCTATGGGTCTTCATTCAGGGGGGAAGGTACATCCGATCCCGTAAATAAAAAAAGGTCCCTGGCCCCTGCAAATGACGGAGGGACCACATTGGGAAGCACTCAAGCGTTAGATGAGGATCCACCAAATACATTATCTGCTGCTGCAACGCAATTGGTGGAGCTCGCTGAATTACCCATTCGGCCGCCCATTACCATTGGCTTGGGTGACTTGGGTAATTCTGCATTTGATATCCCGTCTGCACTTAGTGAAGTTGGTCCCCAATTCCAAGGCCCAGGTTTGACCATTCTGTCCTGGAATGTAGCTGGCATCTCCAGTAAGGTGAATATCCCAGAGTGGGAAACTTTGGTTAGCAAAGGTGACATACTCCTCTTTCAAGAGACATGGGCCAGGGCGCCTCAGGTTAGGAGGGGATATGACATTTTTGAAATCCCGGCAAGATCGAATGGGAGAGGGAGACCCTCGGGAGGTTTGGCAATCTGGGTGGCGAGCCACATTGGGTGCCAGGTGGTTGGTATGGATACACTTTCACCGGACATACAGTGTGTGCTCCTCAGTTGGCCTGACAAAAGCACGTGGGCTATTGTTAATGTCTACTCTCGACCTGTCGCTGTGGGCAAAGAATCTCCCACTCTGGCTGATCTCTCATCTTTTCTGGGGCAATTGACAGGCAACCTGAAAATAGTGATGGGAGGAGATTTTAATTGCCACTTTGAACCCCTGGAGGGCCTAATGGAGGGTGCTTTTACTGCCGAGGATGACCATTGGGGAGTCCCTCCTTCTTCATCACCTCACCCCAAAGCTTGGTCTCCGTTGGCAGTACAACTTACTTCTCTCACCCTGAATTTTGCACTAAGGGCGTGTAATGGGCGCACCCCTTCTGACACTCCTTCGGTGTGCACCTTCAACAAAAAGGGCCATGAGTCAAGGCTGGACTACATTTTTATAGATATTTCCCTATGGCCTAAAGTTTGAGATTTTAGAGTGATCCCGAGGATAGACAGTGACCATAATGCCCTTTCCTTGGAGATCCAGCACCCAGCCCCTGCCTTAGGGACGCCAACTACCGATCTTGCAACCGATCAGGGAGACATATTACTCACCACAAGCAGGCGTCGAGTGAAATGGGGGAAGATAGTTGAGAAAGAAGAAGTTTTAACAAACCTCTATGGTATAGCACTCCCTAGGTTCCAGGAGGTGGACGCCCTCATCAACCAACCTAGACCCGCAGATTATAATGAGAGGCTATCTGGTATTCACCAGGCCCTAGTAAGGGACCTCGCAGATGTCTTCAACCCGGCCCTGCCTATTAGAAGGAAAAAGACTCGTGCTCCGACTTGGTATACCTCCATTTGTAGGAAAACTAAGTCTGAGCTTCTTTCTGCAATTAAAGATGGTAGTGATAAGGTGAAGATCGCTGCCCTTAGGAGGGAGTACAAGGCAGCACTGGCCAACGCAAGGGCAGAGTGGGATTGGAATCACTGGCATGACCTGTCTGGAGCCCTCAAATCTAAAGATTTTAGAAAATGTTGGGCTCTTGTAAACAATGGAACAGGGGATTTGTTGTCTGCAGTAGAACCCAATATTGCCCCCTCTGTCTGGGAGGCTCATTTTGGGTCTCTATATCAAGAATCCACTCTCTGGCCGGAGGGGAGGATGGTAGAGTCCCCCTGCCTGCCAGATGTGGCCTTGGAATTTTCTTTGGGGGAGGTGAAGCTGGCACTGGAGGGCTTAGCGCTGGGGAAGGCACCGGGGCTGGACAAGTTACCCGGTGATTTGTTCAGATATCACCCTGACATTTGGGCCCCGTACTTTCTAGTCCTTTTCAATGCCATCTTGGGAGGTATGGCGATCCCTTTCTCCTGGTTAGGGGCTGAAATAGTTCCGATTTATAAGAAAGGGTCCCCCTTGAGTCCTGCAAATTACAGGCCTATCAGCCTGATAGATGTTCCCCAAAAGCTTTTTGCGCGCCTCATTCTGAACCACCTATTAGACTGGGTCGAGGAAAATGACATCTTGAGTCCCTTGCAGGCTGGCTTCAGGAGAAACACATCGACCATGGA
Source organism: Triturus cristatus (assembly GCF_964204655.1). Taxonomy (NCBI): domain Eukaryota; kingdom Metazoa; phylum Chordata; class Amphibia; order Caudata; family Salamandridae; genus Triturus; species Triturus cristatus. Next base: position 943,589,177 of record NC_140593.1, read on the forward strand.
CCAGATCTTCCGCCTAGTTCTCCTCTACTGGAAGACGGTGAGGATCGAGGGCGGGAGATTGTACATGGTCTTCGTGGATCTGAGGTCAGCCTTTGACCTAGTCCCGCGCAGGAAACTCTGGGAGGTGTTGGAAAAGTTAGGTATTCCCCCCCAGCTACTTAACATCTTGGTCAGGCTGCATGAGAACAACTATGCGCAAGTTAGGTGTGGGAAGGATGGTAGACTCTCATCCAGGTTTCCTGTGTGCCGAGGTGTGAGGCAGGGTTGTGTCTTGGCACCGACCCTGTTTTGTTTATTCATCAATAATGTCATCTCACATCTGGAAAACGTCAAGGACAACGACGCCCCCTGTTTGGCAGGTAGGAGGGTACCGGCAATCATGTTCGCCGATGATACCCTCCTCCTTTCAAAATCGCCAATGGGGATCCAGAGGATCCTGGATGGTTTTGGTCTCTTCTGCCACCAGCATGGGCTGGAGGTGAATACAGAAAAGACCAAGTTTATGATCTTTAACCCACCAACTAAAACTAGGCCTAATCCTACCCTGGGGACCGTTAGCCTTGAGAGGGTGTCCACCTTCACATTTCTGGGGGTTATATTGCAGGAAAACTTGGCATGGGACCGACAGATAGTACGATCCAAGGCTAAACTATCCCAACTTTCGGGTGCAATCCTGAAAGTGGCTAACACTTCTTCCTTCAAGCCCATAAGCCCGGCCCTTGAAACCTATAAGACCCAGGCCAAGGCAGCGGCCATGTATGGCAGTGAGCTATGGGGACATAAAACGGTGAAGGGCCTATCAATAGTGGAAAATAGCTTTCTAAGGCGCCTTCTAGCCCTTCCAAGTGCCACGCCACTCCAGCCTTTGAGAATGGACATGGGTCTCCCCCCTATCGCAGAGGAGCTTGTGTCAAAGCCAGTGAAGTTCTGGCACAGGCTCTGGTCTACGGACGAACTCCATCATTATAGGGAGGATCTTACCCATGTCATGAGCTTAAACTCTAGCGGTAAAATCCCCTGGCTCACCTTCGTGGAAAACGAACTGTCTGCCATTAATCTCCGTGTTCTGTGGGAGGACCCTGCACGAGGCTGCCGTGCAATCTCGCGCAAGGCTCTGGCACAAATCTATAAAGCCAGGTCCCTTGCACATTTGACGGCTGCTCAAAATAGTGGCACCTTAACCTTGCAATTTTTAGAATCCAAAAATTCTTACGTTTTCGAACCTTTTATGGATTTTATCTTTCCCATCCTGGCAAGGAAATTGTATGTTCAGTGGAGGTATAGCACACTACCTATTAATTCATACACTTCGAAGTGGTCAAATGGGGGCGACAAAATATGTCCCTGCTGTAACAACCATGTGGAAGATGACCCCCATATTTTGTTTGTGTGCCCTGCATACCAAAGGCCCAGAAAATATTGGATAACGCCAATCTGTAAGAACCTGGGATTCAGAGAGCATGCACAAGCATACAGGATTTTGAAAACTAGTACCCTGGGCCACATTGTGTTTGCTGTTTCCAAATTTCTTATGGCCATTTGGTTGATTAGAAGGAAAAAATTGTCTGAAGCTCCTTGAACTTTTTAAAGAATCTTCTAAATGTAATTTTAACTCATTCCTTGCTGGGAGAGTCGTTTTTATTCAAATGTATTTTAATAATGTTTTATTGTCTGTAATGTTTTTATTGTGTCTTTTATGGTCTATATGACCGAAATAAAGAATTTTTGGAATTGGAATTGGAAATATATTTTTGCTGTTCTTAATGTTTTAAGGAAATCAATAGTAATCAGAAAGAGATATGAGATGATCCCACTGTGATAATGAGTATGCCATCCCCTGCATTTGCACTTTACCTTTCATAGTACTGGTATTCCTTTTCAGCTGCCTTTTTAAATATTCTTAAAGGATAAAATAATTGGTTTACAATGTCTCATTATTGTAATGATTTTGAGGAGTTGGATCTCTAGTAACTATTACATATATAATTTTTGCACCTTTGTGGAAAATAGCCGTCTTACCAGGTGAATATTTAAATATTTTAAGAACAAGTATTTGTACTCTACAATTTTATTGCTGACTTTGATGGCTTATGCCCAATTAAGCTATACTTGACTTGACTATACAACATGACATTTCAATCCTCTTGTAGAAACATACTTTCAAACTTCTGGGAGAAGAAGAAACATTTATTATATCATAGGTTAGCTAGCTTTCACTATGTGCTTAATTGTCTACCTTGTTTGTATATGTGATCTCCTTCCACCTCTTTTGTTTACTTTCCTCTCTCTCTTCTGTCCCTTATGTTTTTATGTAAAGCATAGTGATTAGACTGTATTGTTTGTTATTATTATCATTTAGCCATTTTAAGTAATTATCAGCTGTTGAGATTAATTCATACATTGGACCCATCACTATTTTGTGGTCTGCTTAAAAAAAGGTCCCATAGCTCACTGCGCCATACAACCCAAGCTGGACTGCCCTAATAAGGAACTACAAGGCTAAAGCAAGCATGGAATAGCTTGTGGTCAGTTTTGGAATAGCTAGTACCAATTGGAGCAGGGCTACATCTAACTTGCATATGGTTAGTTGCTGATTGTTGTGGAGCACTGTAGGCAAACACAAACACTAAAATGCAGAGTAGTAACCAGTGGCTGAGATTAGTTCAAGCATTCCACCAATTTCCTTTTTGTTCATCTCAAATACCGTACTGTACATTCAAAAATGTTAAAAACAATTATTATATAATAAGACAATCCTTTGTATTCCACAACCTAGATGTCCTCAATAATGAATGAATTGTCACCCATTTTCCATAAGTAAGGTTGACACTAAAGATCTTATTTTAGGTTTTAGCAGAGCAGCAGGGCTGCCAAAAATTGCCCTTCTGAGCATATAACTTGTTCCTCCTCTCAATTCTGAGACAGGAAAGACTTCAGGATTACATTGGTAGAGCATTCACTGTCTTTGCTGCCGTAAAACCCAGAACTGTGGCTCATCCTCCAAATGACCACTGGTCACCGTGCCGGTCGCTGTAACGACAGTGCGACTGTCACTTATTTTCTCTTCCCGTGACTAACATGCAAAGGAGAAAAAATGACCATTTATTTTTGTACTGACTGTTTTAGCAATTTATCTCTTTAATTTAAAATGTATGCAGAGCAGGTTCCTTACACATGGCATCCTTGCACTAGACCTTCAGTGGTGTGAAGAGAGACATAACTGCCTGCATTTGAATTTCCTTTCCTAAAACTGGCGAATTGTGGAAGGAACAGTGACAGCTGCATCTGCTTCGAAAAACAACAGCAAGACCCATGAAAAGTGTGGTAACTGAACTTTTGGCTGAGGGCCTGACTGGAACTGATGAACAATCTTTATTATACTAGAGCTCATTGGATGATGTCCAGGGAGACTTCCCTTTATGTGGAACAAATGTGTGCAATCTCTGCCACTGGAAATCAAAGTCTAGTAACAGGGGATCCAGTCCTCAAGACTTGGGGCCTAATTATGATATCGGGCTGACTTGCCTTAACTTGACACCGAGTCGACCTGGAACCGTCCGACCTTGGGTCAGGCAGTTCCAACTTCAGGATTACGTTGCGACCACCCATAGGGCGGACACAAACATGCATCTTACAATGCAAGTTTGTGCGGCGTGCGGAAAAGGCCCACAGCACAAGCTTTCATTGTAAATGCACGTTTTGAAACATCCCTGCACAGTGTGGGAGGCCACTTAAGGGGCCTATCACACGGTGCAGGGATGCTTAAGCCCCATAGCAGATGGACGAGGGAAACCCTGCTAGGGGCCCCCAAAGTCCCTTTGCGCCTGTCTTTTCATGGCTGGTGGACCGACATGAAAGGGCAAGCAGAACGTGCCATCATGTCCCTAACGCTGGAGCTGAGCCTTGCTCCGCCGTCATTAGGGGATTATAGTGCCTTCCGGTCCACCAATGGGCTCCTTGAGCCTGTCAGAAGTGCTTAGGATGGTGCCTCTGCACGAAGCCTCCGCCCGCTGCATTGTAATGCGGCGGCTGGACCGCAAGGGCAGATATCGGTGGGACCAACACCAACGACACGTCAGTGTCGGTCACACCAACATCATAATCAGCCCCTTAGTTTTATTAGCTGTTCTTAAACAGAGACATGAATGCCTACATGTGAGAAAAACTGTGGCAGTAAGGACAGCATCTTTCAGAACTATTATCTATTTAACCAGGAAATATTGTTTTGTTTCTGTTATGAAAATGAATTAACTATTGATCTCTATCTGCCCTGTATCAGATGCAAAGTGAATGTTGGGTGGGTTTTTTAGTTCCAAAAACTTTTTTTGATTCACACATACTCTGATTAATTTATTTAATTCGGTCTGATCTCTTCACTGAATTTGTTTAATGTATCTGTCTTTTTGATAACTACATTTCGTTCCTTTAACAAATTTTTGGAATGTATTGTGTATATTTTTTAACTATGATGTTCTTTTGGTTTTTCTGTTTATGTACCACATGCTATTTTCTCTGATCAAGGCCTTTATGCAACTGTCAAGTTAATAAGTATAAGCTTGGGATATTTCACTGAAACCTAATTATTGAATAAGATGTACGACGGTTTTTGCATGCTCAAACAGGTTTGCAAACCCGTTTGAGCATGCAAAAACCAATAGGGGTATGTACCATTCCAAAATAGCGAGTCACAATTTATTTGCGACACGCTATTTAGGAATTGCAAGTCGCAATTAGGAATTACGTCCACAATGCTATGTGTGAATGTTTTGTGACCCAAATTGCGTTCGCAAAACACTTGCAAATTACCACTCTCTTCAAGAGGATGGTAATGTAGGTGCAATTTGGAAGGGGTCCTAGGGACCACTGCCTGCCCTTAAAAAATGAAACGAAAACGTTAATGAGCCTCACAATTTGCGACCCCATTGGGAATTGCAAAACAGTGTAATAACACTGCTGTACATGCATAATAGCACCTCGCAAATTGCAAATCACAAAAGACTCACAGTTTGCGAGGCGCTATTTTGCACGTCTTACATCTGGCCCTAAGGGTCCTCTTTACAAAATCCATTTTATGAGTTGCACAAATCTTTTCACCCCAATAAGGAGCTTTCATTACCCTGTGTGAATAGCAGATAGGTGGTGGGGTGGTCAAAGAGGTGGCCCCACCTATTTGTTATTTGGAGAGAATGTATCAATGATTTGTGGCTGCAGTTACGATTGCAAACTACTGATCAGATATCTGATTCGGATAACGGAAGCTGCTCTAGTGGGACCAAAGGTGAGGCTGTCACTGTGGGACATTTTCCCCTTTTGGGAATCTTGGATGCAGCCACAGGTGAAGCCGGACCACTGCATACAGTCCTCCATATCATTCAAACAGAATTTTATTTTTTAGAGGTAGTATAGGCCCCTTTAAGGCACACATGCTGTTTTAAAAAATGTTTCCCATTTGGGAATACAAATGGATGGATGGAGGTGCGCTCTTCCTTGCAGGCCTCCATCCCTGCTTTTTTATTATCAAACACCAGAGTTTGCAATATTCAAGAGGCAGGACGTTGTTGGGCCCCTGCCAATCTACAATTTGTGGCACAGCTTATTAGTACATAGGTCGTATTGCAAACTGCACTCCCATTAACAAACCAGCGGGTGTTCAGATAACGCAGTGTGGTTTGCAAATGGCAACATTACTTCAATCTTGCTGTTTTTAACTATGTGAATACCAAGACAAAGTTGATAGCAAGACCAGGGCCCCATGATGTAACTATCTGGTTTGCTACAAAATTGACAATTAAATACCACCACACCAACCAATCATCTTTTTGGAAATACATTTTATTTCACAAGGTTACAAATGTTGTAGCTGTTTTTTTTCCACTAACCCATTCTTATGTGTTGTGAAATTAGCCTGATAGAAATGTGAAATTCTATTTTTGTATTTGTGTGTGTCCATCAAAATAGTTAAGTCAAGAAACTAAACAAGTTACGGGTTTGTTGACAAACTTTTTTTTGCAGAGTGTTGCCCCCAAACTGACTTTTCGTCTTTGCTAGTGCAATAGATTTCTAAGTGCATTTCATTTATATTAAAACATTCAGGGCAATATTTCATTTCTCAGTATCACTCATTTTAGTTATTCGTTCATGTGAAAGATGGAAGCAAGCATGTTCCCAGCACTGAGGCTTTCAACCTTAGGCTACATGTCTTTCATAAATAAAACATTTTCAATTTAGCCATTCCTGGTCGAAAAAAAGCGGCCAGGCTCACAGAAGCAGAGAAGAAATAACAGGATTGAAAACAGCCATACCCTGCTAATTCCAGAACTCAACTATACAACGGCTGCATTGATTTAGCAGGACATGTTATACTCTCTTTGCACTTGAGCAAACAATGGAACAAATCCATTTAAAATCATTTTTCGCTGTCAGGGTGATAAGGAAGGAAGAATACTGATTTAGCCACTTTCATCTGTACATGAATATTTATTGTCCAATGCAAAAATCAAGAAAATGATCTTGAAAGATATTGGACACCAGTGCCAACAATTATAGACTGGGTATCACTGACTTATTTACCTTTAAATCCTGAAACTGACAATGGTTGTTAAAAATGTGCTAAAGCGTATTTTTACTGGATTTGGTACTTTAATATAAAATTGATCAGTCGCATTGTACTTCAGAGTTAGGGGCTGATTTAAAGTTGTGCGGGCGGGTTAGTCTTTCGCGACTCTGACGGATATCCCCTCCGCCTTGTTACAAGTGCATCATATCCTTTGGCACTTGTGATAAGAAGGCCAAGAAATCTGTCATGTTTATGGCAGAGTAACCTGTACAGTAAACTCTGAATAAGACCCATAGGGGCATATGAACAAGCCCTATCGCCACGGAAATGTCACTTTTTGTGACGTTCTTGTGGCGATAGGGACCTTGCCATATGTACAAGGCAGAGTTAAGCCACTTAACGTGGCTTAACGCTGTTTTGTACATAAGGCACCCTTTCACGCTATGTTTAGCATGAAAGGGGCGTGCAGTGGGTGTTGCGGTGGGCGTTCCACCGCAATACCCATTGTATTTGACGCTGCCCCCTATGTACAAGGGTGGCGTATATAGGAGGAAGCACCAAAATTAAGACCAGGAAAATCCTTGTCTTAAGTTTGTCAAATGAGGGAAAATGCATTATTTCTCCTCGTTTTTGCTTTTTCCATGTGTGCTGCCTTGTGCAATCCAGCAAAATGCCATGGTTTGTTTAAGTACAGGAAGGTGTCCCTTCCTGTACATAAACAAACCTTTTTTATAAATACCATTTTGTAACTTTCATGTGTGCTACATGAAGCAGCACGCAAGAAAGTTACAAAATGGCATTTTAGGATTGTGTATTTGCAGGAAGGGACACCTTCCTACACATAACCAATCCTCCTTGGACGCAGACACCCTTGCACTCTGGTGCAAGGGTGCCTGAGTTGGCGCTAAATTGTTAAACTTAGCGCCATTGCAGGGGTAAACGCAAGGCTGCACCTCATTCTTGTAAATATGGTGCAGCTTGCGTTTCCGAAGCGGCAGAGCGTGTCGTTAAGCCCAGGAGGCTAACAACACGCTCCGCCACTTCATTGTACATAGTTCAATCTCTGATGTGTAAAAATCTGTATAAAATATTATTTTCTCCAATTTCTTGTTATTTAAGTATAACACAAATAGAGCTAAATGAGTTTACACCACATTTTAGTAAAAGTTTAAAGCTAATCCTGTTCTCTCCTGTTCTCATAGCGTAGGCAATGAAAATGCTCCAAAAATATAGTTTGCCTATATTTTGGCTTAATTTTACATGGTCCAGACAATTTACAAAGAAAGGAGTTAATTTTGTGAAGTATTTTATGAAAATCAAAACGAAATTAACTATCTATCCTATTTACCCAAATTCTTAAGTTATTAAAAATAGTAACACAAAAAATGAGAAATGTTAATAAAATTTTACATTTTAAAACAGGAATCGATTTCTCTGAAAAGAATAGCACATGAAAATAACTATGCAATGACACAAATAGTTTTAAAAAAAAAAAAAGAAAAATGACCACATGTATTTCTAACCAAAAGGCAAATGAGTTCAAAAAGTTATAAATAAAATATGAGCTTAAAAATAATGATAATGCTATAAACAAGGATGATTTTTTAGCGGTTAAATTTGAACACAAATGAAACAAAATTATACTTATAGTAATATTCCAGAGAATCTAACATGATAAAGAAGCAAGTTGAATACATAAACAACAATAACAAGATGAAAAACTCCCAAAAGTTATTATATATGAAAATATCGTTTAATATAGGAAAAAGGTTAAACAAAGTTTGTAATAATTTTTTCTTAAATTCCTTAAAGTACAATTAAAATAGAGAACATGTCTGAAGCAAAATACTTTCCATGAAGACGAGGATACAAACTATTAATACTGTAGAAAAATGCAATGCCTATATCATGGCTCACTGGAAGTATGTAAATTATTTTGCAATTAGGTGGTACAGGTGGCCGGAAAGACAAGGATATGATCTGGGGCACTCCCAAGGACTAGCCCATGGCAGACTGCCACGGCTGCGTGGAACCATAAAGGACACCTCTGGACTTTGACTCGAAGCAATTCACTGCTGTTTCCAAGCGTAGGGGGCCGTGAGGGAGTTGTGTGATGCCCCCCGATCTAATATGTTGAGGACCAAGTTTCACGGATGAGCATAGCTTTCTCTTTATGCACTCCCGATGACCAGGGGTGCCCAGGCTACTGAGAACACTGATTTCCTCCTTGCTGTGGACTCCAGGTTTCTCAACGGGGGTAAGTGGATGCGCTCTGCTTGCTTTTGTTGCAGGGTTTGGTGGTGCTTCCCAGTAGAGGGTCACTCGGTAGTGTCACAGCAGTAACATTTTTTTTTGGGAGGTTGTCAGTGCACTGCAATATAGTGGATAAACAGGGGAGAGAAGCAACATCCTAGACCGGGGTGGCGGGTGTAAAAATACACACCATTCTGAGGTCTCTGGCACTACAACCACAACCCACTTTGATGCATCTGCTCTGACCCAACAGGTCAAAAAAACGAGTGGGGCAAGCTGAAGCACAAGCGAACCGTACTGCCTCAGCCCGTAAAAACGACACCCTCCCTAGCAATATTGAAGAGCGCAAAGAAGGTGCAAGCATCAGTGAGGACCAGCATTATAAGAAGAGAGTTTCGGAGCTGCATTCAGAGCGCTATAGTCCAGATATTGAGTCAGTTCCACCCAGTTAGACCTTAGCGCAAAATACATTAGAGGTTAATCTGGCACCAGAGGCTACTCTTCCAAAAGCTAGAGAAGTCATGGAATATTCTCTCTTTATGAAGGCCAAAACGGGTTTGTGTCCAGGCACATGCTCTGGGGCTGATCTGTCTGAGAAGCAACAACCCTCTGCCCTCTGCCCAAGAGGCAATTTGGAGATATTTCAACCATTGGTGTCCCAAACTCAGTCAACAACAGCCCAGTGTCCATCAAACACCGAGCAGGATGACTCAGGATGCAGAAGGACTCAAACTGACCCAGGGTTAAATCTCTCAAGTAATGAGACACTTCAGGAGAATCTCCCACCTACTATGCAATGAAATGCTAAGACCATGTGAAATCTCATCCTGGGGGAAATAAGGGATCTGAAAGCCTCACAAACGACAGAAATTGCAGCTTTACATGTACGACTCTCTAAGATTGAGGAGACCATTGCCCAGATCCCAGAGAGGTCAAAGGAAGCAGAAGTAAGGATCTCTCAGCTAGAGGATCAGGTATCTATCTTGCAGGAAAAGGCAGCCAACTTTCAGAAACAGAAATCTTCAATTGAGTACAAGCAGGAGGAACTGGAAAAATATTTCTGAAGCACTAGTTTATACTTTTATCAAAACACATGTTCTCCCTTAAAATTCTGGAGACCTTATACTCACAAGGGCCCATTGAGTTCCAGCACATAAGCACCCAAATCAGAAATTTCCTCACACAATCCTCTTGAATTTCGGAGACTACCGGGCGAAAAAGAAAGTATTATCCAATGCTATCAAGCAGGGACAGTTCAGTACGGCAGCAATCCCTCTCTGTCATACATTCCCCGACATTTCAGCCTCAGCAGCTAAATGGAGGAAAGAATTTGTAAAGATGTTTCACCTTTTTAAAGCACACGGTGCCCAGGCAATGATCGCAGAGCAATCAAAACTGAAGGTGCTAGGAAAAGGGTGGTTTCATGTGTTCTGTGATTACTCTGAGGCTCAGGAACTATTGCAGCAAATCTTGAATAAGCCTTTTCTAAATATTGCACAACCAGAATTTGGACTCTTTGCTATTTTGGAGTAACTGGGGCCAGTGATTGCGATCATAAAATGTTTTCCTGTTTTTTTTAGGCACTGAGTGCTGGCTTCCAGGGTTGTGGCCTTTTTATTATGTCTCCTAGACCCAGGAACTGGTATTGCAAATGTTGAATAAGTCTTAGATAAACAGTGTACCACCATAGTTTGGATGGTTTGCGATTTAGTGCTTTTCGGAGTGAGTGTTTGTGCACTTCAGATGTTTTCCCTGATTCTTCTATGCACTTACTCCTTTCTTTTAGGGCTGGGTCCTTGTTTATCCTGTTTTTGGCATCCTGGCGGGGGAAGGGGGCTGGGGTAGGCCGTTTGATCTTGGCACAAGGTCAGGGGGCCAGTTCCTTGGGGGTAGGGAAGTATGTCAGGTGTGAGTGTGATGGCGTACTACTCACCGCAGCTTAGGGGGGTGAGGTAGTTAGAAATGGGGGGTAGGAGGAATGTGAAGGGTTGGGCTTATAAGCTTGATAAAAAGGGATCCAAATATTTCAAATATTCAGCTCATTAGTTTATACACCAAGGATGGCAGAGTAAAATGTTTATCTTCTTTGAAGGGAGGAACAAACAACAAGTTTATTTCTTCATTAGTTTATGGCAAGATAAAGATGGGGCTAAAGGTGGGGCTCAAGTTTCTGTCTCTTGTGAAAGGCAGTTGTGGTTGGTGTAACCCTGATCATCAGGTCTCGGAGGGGATCAGTAAAACAAAGGCTATTCAAGAATATTATATCAATATGAATAACACCTGAAGATTGTTTTGCTTAATGCAAATGGCCTTAACAATAGTCAGAAACTACGGGCAATAGAAAATTGGATTTTAGCTGAAAACTCAGTAGCGATTTTAGTTCAGGAGACCCATATTCTGGTTGGAAAGCTGTCAGTATTTTCAATGTTTAAAAATTGGGTAGCATATTGAGGGTTTTCTTCCTCCCAAAGCGGCCCACTGGGGCACTGCTATTTTTTTGGCAAAAGGGCTGGGCGATGAAGTTCTAGCGATAAAGGGGGTTGCTGGTGCTGGGTGAGCTGCTTGGTGTGGTCAAGGTTTCTAATGTTCATAAGCTTTTATGCCCCAGTCAAAAATAATATTACACCATACGAGGATTTGTTCCAGTTGTTATTACAAAATCCTCGTGAATTGATAATCATGGGATTTTAATGTGCTGCAGAACCCAAATGCAGACTCCTCTGTTAAGTCAAAAAAACAGAGAGAAACAAAATCTCTGAAAGTCATTAGGAACTTTCAGGAAATACTTGGATTAGTAGACCGTTGGAGGGCAGCCTGTCCTACAAACATTATATACACATGCTTTTCAGAGATATTCCGTAGCTCTTTGCGCAAAGATTTATTTTTAATCTCCAAACCTTTGAATTTTAAAACACATAGCACCATACCTAATCGGTTTTCAGATCACACAATGATTATTCTTGAGATAGGCGTGGGTAAATACTAACCCTGGGCCTAACACTACGCTTCGCCCACGTAGTGTACGTAGCGCTGCCTGCTTCGCAGTTTTCGAAGTAGGCGAAGCAGGCAGCGTACGCACACGCCAGGGTGAAGCGTAGCTGCCTGCCGCCCGCCACCCACCTCCCGCCCGCCCTCCTTTTAAATCATACTCGCATGTAAAATAAATAAAAATTAAAGAGACTTACCTGAAGCGCGGCGTCTCCGGGGCTCCCTCTTCCTCATTTCCAACTTCTTCTGACAAATGCGCATGCGCGGACGCCCGCGCATGCGCATTTCTCGCAAGAAGGGTTTCCAGGAGGTGGAGCAGGTGTGTAGGTCACCTGCTGGGGGTTAGTTGAAGAGCCATGTCTTCAGCCTCTTGTGTAGGTAGGTCATTCCATGACTTGGGTGTGATGTAGAAAAAGACTAGGTTGCCCATTCTGCCCATTCTGCATTTGTGGATACAAGGGTGTGTGAAGCTGAGCATAGGAGTCTGGTGGGTTGGTGAAAGTGAAGGCAGCGGTTGAAGTATGCTGGACCAATGTTGTGAAATGCCTTGTATGTATGAGTGAGGAGTTTGAATTTGGGGCGTTTGTGTATCAGCCAGTAGAGTTCTCTGAGGGGTGGTGTGATGTGTATGTGTGTGACAAGGGAGACTTAGGACAAGTTGAGATGTGGTGATCTGGATGGTCTGCAGTTGGTGGAGGAGACCACTGTAGATTCCAGATAAAGTATGTTGCCGTAGTCAAGCCTGCTAGTGACTAGGGCTTGAGTGGCGATACAGGTGCTCATGGGGATATATTTGAAGATTTTTCTGAGGATGCATAGTATGTGAAAGCAGGAGTAGCTACCTTTGCTCACCTGTGAGGCCATGCTGAGTTTGTTGCCTAGGATGATTCCTAGGGTTCTTGCATGCTTAGAGGATTTAGGCATTGTTCCAAGCTCTGATGGCCACCAGGTGGAGTACCAGGGGGAGTTCTTGTTTCTGAAAATCAGCACTTATGTCTTCTCTGAGTTGAGTTTCAGGTAGGGGTTTTTCATCTATTCTGCCATGCAGATCATGCATTTGGTGAAGTTGAATTTGGTTGTGAAGCACTTGTCGGACATTAATCAGATAAGCTGGATGTCTTTTGCATAAAAAATGATGGTGATGCTGGGAGATCTCATGCCATTGGTGAGTGGTGCCATGTAAACTTTGAACATAATGAGGCTGAGAGATGATTGTTGAGGGACTCTTCAGATCACGTCCTTGGGCTTTGATTTGTAGGGTGGGAGTCTGACTCTGTGTTCTCCCTGTGAGGAAGGAGAATATCCATTCAAGGGCTAGACCTTGGATGCCTGCTGTGTGCAGTATTTTAATGAGGTTGTAGTGTGATACAGTGTTAAATTCAGTGGAGAGGTCCATCAGTACGATGGTGGCTGTTTCTCCTCGGTCCAGTCAGGTGTGGTTCTCATCTGTGGTGGCGATGAAGGCTGTATCCAGGCTTTGGTTGCTCCAAAAGCCGGATTGGGTGCTGTCAAGTAATTTGTGAAGTTCTTGGTTTTTGGTGAGTTGATGGTTAATTGCTTTCTCTAAACCTTTGGTTGGATATGGTAGTAGGGAGATGGGGTGGAAGTTGCTCAGCTCTTTGGGGTCTGCCGATGGTTTCTTGAGCAGGGCCAAAACTGCAGCATGTTTCTAGTCCTTGGGGATTGTTGCAGAAGCGATGGAGGAGTTGATGATGTGAGTGAGGCATTTGCTGTAGATATAATGTGGGCAGGGGACTGTGGGGGCCCCAGAAAGGATGGTTTTCATGACTGAAGCAATATCTTCCTCTGTGAGTGTTCTCCAGTTGATTAGGTGTGTGTCTGCATGGGAGGTGGACAGGTTGGTTGCTGATGCTGTCCTTAGGATTCGGTCGTTTGTGTTTGTTCTTATTGTAGATGTGTTAGAAAATGGGTTTGTTTTTGGCAAAGGTATACACCCTTTCTAAGCAGGAGCCACAATCCTAGTCAGGGTAGGCTAGATACACACTAAAAGATAAGCTGTGTTCTCCCTCTGGTAGCTTGACAAAGAGCAGTCAGGCCTATTTAAAGAGGCAATGTGTAAAGTATTTGTGCAACACACACACACACACAGCAACACAATGAATACACAAAAAGACTCCACACAGGTTTAGAAAAGTAGATTATTTTATTCTGAACAACACAATACCAAAACAACAAAAATCCAATGTATAGAAGCTGAGATATTGAAGTTTAAAAGAATAAATGAAGTAAAGTGTTTAGAAGCTAGTAACACTAAAAAAGGTTACTTTAGGTCATGATGAACCAGGGCAAAGTCAAAGTTTGGACCGACCCCGTGAAAGTGCTTGCCAGCTACAGGACCTACACAGGGCCAGGTTAACAGAGTACCTTTCCTGGTCGCAAACAGCGAGATGCTTCGATCTTCTTCATGCAGTGAAGGCGATGCGTCAGTTCCGAAGATGAGTGCCGGAGTTGAGAAGCTTCAGGCGATGAACCATATTGTGCCATGTAGTTGACGGGATACGTCGATATCACCAAGCTGAAGTGGTGGCGATACGCTGTCCAATGCATCAATCTCTGGCGGTTAATCAATGGTTTCGAAGTAATGCACAACTTTTACTCCCGCAACCGGGTGGATACACCAGTTCTGTTACACACCGCTCGGCCCCAAAAATCAGAGACTACAGCAAGTCTTCAAGTCCCTGAAAAGCAGGAATACTAACTCTCTCGACTGATGGAGATCGCCCTATCAAGAGTACCTGAGCTACAGATCTCCCACTATTCAGCCAATACAGTACCCCAAATACCACGTGATCTCACCATCCAAGTTACCCTAATTTTAGGAACACAGCAGAGACAAGTTCTATTTATGCTCCTTAATTCTGGAGCCACTGGTAACTTTTATGACCTGACACTAACTGAGAAACTTGGAATTGCTATAATTTCCAAAGCTGAACCTGAGCCAGTGCGAGCGGTAGATGGGTCAGAACTATCTTCTGGACTTATTAAGTTTTAAACTGTGCCTTTAAACTTACTCACTTACTGTGATAATGGTCACACAGAAAAGCTTAGTTTTGATCTTATTGGCACTCAAACTTTTGGTGTTATGCTGGAGTACCCTGGCTGTCTTGCCATAACGCTAAGATCGACTGGGTTGTTCGAACAGTGACTTTGGATTCCACATATTGCCGAAGTACTTGCTAACGAGAAGCCACAGTGGATTGGGTTTCACCTCTACATTTTGCGGCAACCTCATCAACTGACACAACCCCAGAATTGCCCAGTGTTTATCAGGATTACTGTGATGTTTTCGGCCCTGTAAAGGCTACTCAGCTACCGACCCACCGATCGTTTGACTGCCACATAGATTTAATTCCCAGAGCTCCCTTGCCCTGCAGCAGGGTCTATGCACTCACAGAACCTGAGACCCCAAACCAGAAAAAATGCTTAGATGAGCTCTTACAATTAGTCATTTTACATCTCCAATCTCCTCAACCTCTGTTTTTTGTGCCCAAAAAAAGTCTGGAGAGTTAAAAGCTTGCATTGATTATAGGCAGTAAACAAATCCACAATAAAAAGCAAATATCCTATGACACTCATTTCTATGTTGTTAGACCAGATAAGACAGTCGACTTCTTACACTAACCTAGACGTCCATGGGGCGTACCTTCTAATACAGTTCAAAGAAGGCGATGAATGAAAAACGGCATTCTGAACTAAGTTGGGCTGTTCAAATACACTGCTAAGCCTTTTGACCTGTGTAATGCCCCGGCGGCTTTCCAATATTTTATTAACAAAGTCCTCTGAGAATTCCTGGATGTATGTGCAGTTGTCTATATTGATGATATACTCATTTATTCTAAGACTGAGAAAGAACGTATCCAACATGTTTGTTCTGTCCTTCAAAGACATAATGGAGGATACTTGGAGAGCCCGCATCAAACTCACATATATCACAATTTCACTTTCAGACACAATAAATCATGGAACACCAACAGGGAAGGGGGAAACATCAGCAGTAACAGCCAGTTAAAATCGATGGAATCCCCCCAGCGGATTCCACAAGTACAGGTACTTAAAATAATTAAAAAATCTAAGATCTGAGGAAGCTCTAGGGCCCAACGGACTGCCAAATGCCCTCTTCCGGCATGATCCATCATTCTGGTCTGGCTACCTTACCCCCCTTTTTTTCAAAAATTTTAGAGTCTAGCACGATCCCTGATTCCTGGCAAGGAACTATCCTACACCCAATACACAAAGCGGGTGCACGTTCTGACCCATCCAATTATAGATTGATTGCATTAATAGATGTTGAGGTGAAAATGTATGCATCGAATCTGTTAGACTTAGAGGACTGGGTCAGTCGAACAAACCTGATACCAAATACGCAAACTGGATTCAGGGCAGGGATGGGCACCCTTACGAATAACTCTGCGGCTACCCTCTCAGCTAATCAAGCCCAGGCAAAATCCAGCACTCTGTATGCGTGCTTCATAGACCTTAAAGTGGCTTTTGATAAAGTACCAAGAGCTAAGCTATGGGCCAAAATGCAAAGTTGGGGGGCTCCAACCACACTTTTGAAGGCTATTATCAACCTTTATTCACAAACATGGGTTTGAATACGGAGAGGAGATGGGCGCAGCTTGACAAACAAGATTCTAAAAATCAATGGATTAAAACAGGGATGCGTGCTGGCCCCTTGTTTATTTAACATCTATACCGCCAATCTCGAGCAGCACCTTCGTTCAATACAAGCTGATCCCCCAAAACTGGGTATAACATCAATAACTAGCCTCCAATACTCGGACAACATTGTTCTCCTTGCCCAGACACCCATAGGCCTCCAACGATTGATCACTCAATTAGGAGCGTACCTCATCTCTGCTCAACTGACGATTAATCATCAAAAAACGAAAGTAATGTGCTTCTCTAAATTTATTTATTTATTTATAGAGCGCGACATTCATCCCAGGGGATATCAAGGCGCTGATAGCAAAAACGAGGGTATTAGGCTACTGGAACAGGCAGAAAGGTGTTAGTTTATTGGGAACAAATGAGTTTTCAATTGTTTTCGGAACTCTGGATAGTTTGGTGTGAGTCGTAGGTCTGTGGGGAGATCGGGAGATCGTTCCATCTTCTGGCTGCCAAGTATGAGAATGAGCGCCCTCCGGACCTTAGTTTCTTTATACGTTTAGTTCTGGCCAGTGCCAGATATGAGGACCGCAGGTTTCTTCTCGGGACATAGAACTCGAGTCTTCCCTGTAGTATTTTGGGGCTATTTTGGAATAGTGCTCTGTGGGCATGGCTGAGTAGTTTAAAAACCTCTCTTTGGCGCATGGGAAGCTAGTGCTGGTCTTTCATGCACTTTGATGCTGAACTTAATCTGTTTTTGTTGCATACCAGCTTGGCTGCGGCATTTTGGAGCACCGAGTGAAGAGAGACTCATTCATGCCCACAAATAGAGCATTGCCGTAGTCGAGCTGACTCATAAGCAAACCCTGCGTGACTGTTCTTCTGCAGTCTAGTGGATCCAGGAAAAAAGCCTGTGTAGCAGTTTCAAGGTGGGAAAACCCTTGCCACAAAGGGCCCGCACATGGTCCTTCATGGATAGGGTGTCATCAATGAAGATACCTAAGTTTTTTGCACAGTGCTTAGGGGTTGGGGCAGTCCCGAGTGTTTGTGGCCACCATGTGGCGTCCCAGATCCCCTTGGCCCCTCCAAAAAGCAGGATTTCAGTTTTCCCTGCGTTTAGTTTCAGGCAGTGCTTCTGCATCCACTGTGCCATTTCTGAGAGACAGTTATGTAGTTTTATTTTGGTGGCTTCAGGCCTTTCTTCGAGAGCTACCATTAGGTGTGTGTCATCGGCATAGGAGCAAATGCCAATACCCCATTTTCTGCTAATTTCTGCCAGGGATGAGACGTATGTGTTAAATAAAGTGGGGCTTAGCGAAGCTCCCTGTGGAACACCACAGCCAATGATCTTGGGTTTGGATTGGAGCTGACCTAGTCGGACCGTTCGTGTTCGGTTTTTGAAAAACGAGCCAAACCATTTTAGCGCTGTGGAGTGGATTCCTTTTTTGTAGAGGGTTTCCAACAGTCTATTGTGGGAGACCGTGTCGAATGCTGCCGACAGGTCCAAAAGTATCAGAGCGATGGCTCCTCCCTGGTCGGTACAGGACCTGATGTTGTCTGATACTGCCAGTAGTGTTGCCTCGGTGCTGTTGGTAGCCCTGAAACCCGTCTGCGAGGGGTCCAATAGGTCGTTAGATTCAAGGAAGTTGGTTAATTGCTTGTTCACCAGTTTCTCCAGAACTTTGGACAGGTATGGGAGTTGGGAGATTGGATGGTAGTTTTCGGGATTGAGACCATCTGTCCCTGCCTTTTTTAAAAGAGGAGTAATTACTGCCTGTTTCCAAATATCTGGGAAGGTGGCAGTGTTGAGTGATTTATTGAGAAGCTGGGTAACATATGGGCAGAGGGTAGAGGCTGTCCGAGCATAAATGAAGTGTGGGCAGGGATCCAGAGGGGATCCTGACTTAACTTCGCCCATTGCCTTCAGCACCTCAGTTTCCGTGAGGGGGTCGAATTTGCTCAATTCAGACATTGCTTCTCGTGTGGGGTCTGAAAATTCTGATTCGAGATATCTAATTCTGTGGTAGGATTAAAAGTGGAGTATATTTGGCTAATTTTGTCCGAAAAGAAATTACTAATTTTTTCGCAGGGTTCTGCAGAGGGGGGAATGGTTTGGGACATGCTGGTTGGTTTGCAAAGTTCTTTTACTATTTTATAAAGCTCTTTGGTTGAGTTGCAGTTTTCATTTATTCGTTGCACAAAGTAGCTCTTTTTTGCTTTTTTAATGGCGTGATTGTACATTTTACACCGTAAAACAAAGAACAAACGCAGTTTTACCTGGATCCTAGATGGGAAACCATTGTCCTGGGTGGACTCATATAGATATCTGGGGTTTCAACTTGATTGTAACCTTAATTTTAAGCAACATCTGGAACTAGGAAAAACGAAAGCCAAACAACTGTTTTTGACATTCAAAATCCTACAAAAAAGCTTAAAGGCTACTCCACATGTCACCTGCTTGGGGTGATCGCCGCAAAATTTCTGCCCTCTATCATACAGGTCAGAAATGCTGAATACGAACGACGGCACAGTCTTGAATACTGCTCAATCTAGCCTCTTTAAGTGTTTGTTCCTATTCCCTCGACATATCTCACAGGCACAAATCAGACTGAAATATGGACTAAAAAAACTGAAACCAGCCAGACAAGGCGCATTGGCCAAATATTATTGGAGGATGAGGGCAGCAGAAGATAACACCTTAGCCCATTACTGTTGGCAGGAGGTCGAAAAACAAGCCAGGCTAAACAACTCCACTTTTAAAGCTTTAAAAGAATCTCTTGTGGCACTCCAGTTTGATGAGGCCTGGCTCACTATTACCACTTATTCCTGATTCAAAACCATAGTGAATAACACAATCAAGTGGACCTCACTACTAATGGTCAAAACTGCATTCTCAAAAAAACATCACGCATGGGCGGTGATACAATCTTATCAGACGCTGAAACCTCAGCCGTACTTTTCACATAAAAAAAAGCATTACTTTACGCTGGTGCGGCTGGGGTCATTCCCCATAAAAGACCTGATCCTGAAATGGAAGCAGACATGGCTGAAAAAAGAATGCCGCCTCTGCGGAAAAGGCGAGGAGTCCTTACTCCATTTCTTATGCATTTGTCCATCTCTATTAGAAACTCGAAAAATCATTCTTCAGGAGTCATTAAGGAAAGCACAAATAAGGACATGCAGAACGGTAGTTATCAAATGTCTTGGAGGCTTGTTGATCCAATTGTCCTGCAGAGCCATTACATTTTGGAACATTGCGGTAAAAGAAATGGACAAAAAAGAGAAATTGTTTTGAAATTTTTAAATTGAACTTTTTGCACCCTTTTCCACCTGCATTTTTTACAAACTCTTCCTTTTATCTAACTAGTTGACTATCAATTAAGGATATGACTTTGTTGTGTGTTTATCTTTAGCTTTTTATCAATGTTTACCAAATTTATCATGTACAATGGTGGCTTGTCCCACCCTTTTATGATTTTTTATGAAATCAAAGTATTATTGACTTGACTGCTTCTCGATTTTGTAAAGCACTTTGCAAACTCTTAAAGTCTGACGTTGACCTCTCTTCAGCCTACAACACTG
The DNA here is from genome assembly GCF_964204655.1 of Triturus cristatus. Lineage (NCBI taxonomy): Eukaryota > Metazoa > Chordata > Amphibia > Caudata > Salamandridae > Triturus > Triturus cristatus. Next base: position 943,609,185 of record NC_140593.1, read on the forward strand.
AATCTGATGGACAAACTGAAAGGGTAAATCAATCTTTGGAACAAACCCTATGTTGCCTTTTCCCCTCCACCAACAGTCAATGGGACGTCATCCTCCCTCTGGCCGAATTCATCTACAATAACAGCATACACTCAGCTACAGAATGCTCACCCTTTTATTTCCTTACTGGTTATAACCCTAGGGCACTACCGATCATCTGTGACACATATCTAGTTCCTGCTGTTACAGAGCGCCTCCAGACTCTACAAAAGATCCAAGGAGATGCTAAACATTGGTTAACAAAGGCTAATCAGACTATGAAATTTCAGGCAGATAAACATTGTAGCGGTACATCTCCATACAAGGTAGGGGATTTAGTCTGGTTATCAACACAAAATATTAAGTTGGAAGGATCACGGAAATTACAACCTAAATTCATTGGCCCATTTCTCATCCTAAAAATGCTTAACCCAATTTCTGTGAAGTTGGATATACCCCCAAATATACTATCTATCCAGTATTCCATGTTTTCCTTTTAAAACCCCATAACCCTGCTACTAGACCTGATTCCCCTTCTCCTCCAGTATCAGTACAGGGTCATCTTAAATATCAAGTAAAACGCATTCTTGATGCAAAAAGGACACAAGGGCATTTATATTATTTGATTGCTTTGAAAGGATATGACTCTTTGAAAAACACTTGGGAGCCCGCATCTTTTGTTCATGCCTCTTGTTTGATAAAACGATTTCATGCCTTCTATCTCACGAAGCCCAGCCCTGTCACGCGGCTTTTGGGAGGGTCGACTGTCATGACCCAGTTGTCCTTTTCCACCGCTTGTTCCTGTCATTGTCCCTAGTGTGGCCTCCTCCCCTATCAAGACAATACTTGGAGCAGGAATTCTCCAATAGCAATGTTCGTGTGCACGCAAGTAGGTCTGTGGTATTTTTCACTAGTGCTTTTGTTGCCCCTATGATGGCTCTTGACCTTTGAAAAAAGAACACACTCTAATGAGACATTCAGGTATTTACATGTGGTATTGTACTGGCCACTGATTTCCTAGATTGGCAGTAATTGCTGATGACTCACTGATTGTTTCCTGCCAGTAATTGCTGATGACTCACTGATTATTTTCCTGCTGGTAATTACTGATGACTCACTGATTGTTTCCTGCTGGCCCCAATTTAATCTCAGATGACTCCTTTGCACCACACTTACACCTACTATCAATTTAACCCCCCAGGCTCCGGAACAAGCTCTTGGCCTCATCACGCAAACCCACTCTCCTGAGCTTCGGACTGCTCGTACTCACCTCCTCACAGCAGCTCCAGCTCTCCTCATCACAGAAACTCCTGTTATCAGTATCATCCAGGCCCTCATGGCAACAACTCAGATCTCTGATCTTCTTCTAGCTGCACTCTTCATCCCCACACTGACTCAATCTTCCTACAGACAAAGACAAAGGAAGAAAGAAAAAACTTACCACAGAAGCTCTCAGATCTCAACCAGCATTCAGGTAAACCAATTCCTTTACTAAAGGCAGGTGCAATAAGAGCAGCGCAAGAGTTTAAAACATTGTAACAAAAGGCGCAAAAGGACAGTTCATGATTTTTGGGAATCGTAATTAAATTGTAAGAAGCAGATGGATAAATGGACATGAGTGTATCGCGTCTTGCATGAGCTTGTGGATGCGCTAATCTCTCAGATTCATTTTGAAAAAGACATCTTTATGCTCGATAGAAACAACTCCATCTAAGGATTTGTTAAGCCAGTTTCATTGTAAATATAAAGAACTCTGGAAACAATGAAACCCAAGTTCGATTTGGACCAAGGCTGAAAACTTTTACTAATTAAGCTAAAAGAACTCTGTTTCACATTTAGCAATGACATCCCCAAGGAATGTTTTAAAAGGGTAATCAGTTATCCAGTTAGCAAAAAGTAATTACTCAATATCTGTTTTCACTTAACAATTGTGTATTAACATAACTTACTCCTTACAGAGATCAAGAGCATCACCTACCAGCCAAGGCAGTCCAGTGTCCTGAGAGATGGGCAGAGCCTGTGCGATCTGTTTCTTTGTTTGTCTATTCTTCCCATTCCCCCTTCCCCTTGGGAACTTTCACTGGGGCAGTGTGACTACCATTCATTGCTATCAAGAAAAGGTCCTCAACGCGAGTCGGGTTCCATTATCACCCCATTGGAACTTCCTGGTGTTCAGGTGAGTGGTTCGTGACACTGGATCTCAAACAGATCATCACCAATCCCACACACCGCACTGGCCACACCCTTGACCCCATCTTCATGACTAGCAACAAAATCCAGTTCAGCCACATGACCGAGGTCACCTGGATGAACCACAGCAACATCCATTCCACCATCGCTGTCAACCGACAGACCACCTCCCTCCTACACCCCACCCAAATGGAATACCATCACCGAATCCCAATGGATGACTGCCCTCAACACCACCACCCTCTGCATGTCCAAAGACGTCAATGAAGCCACCACCCACCTTTTTGAATGGATCACCACCAGCGCCAACTCCATCACATCCACCAAAACCCTCCACAACAGAAGTGCCAACAAACATGCCAACTGGTTCACCCTCAAACTCAAAGCAGAATAACAGAATTGCAAACTACTAAAGAGACACTGTGACACCAGCAAAGACCCAGTCAACCGCACAAACTTCTTGACAATTATCAAATCCTACCACCAGGCAATCAAAGAAACAAAGAAAGCTGCACTTGCCACCCGCCTCCAGTCCACCAACCGCACCAAAGAACTATTCCAATCGTCAAAGAATTTTCCTCTGCAGACGCCATCGAAAACACCATACAGACCTCTGCGACTCACTAGCTGAATGCTTCCACGCGAAGATTGCCAAAATCTACAAGAACGTCAAACCCCAACCACTGCAACCAGCCCTCCCGGCTCGTCCCACCATCCTCCCACTCTACTGCCTGACTGACCGGACATCCCTCGACACCGAAACCACAATGTCCATCATGTCCTTCATCCATCCCAGAGCTCCGACTGACCCCTGCTGTCACCCTTGGACACAAAGAAACTGGACCCCTGCTTACCACATCATCAACTCAGTGCTCAGATCCACCACATTCCCGGAATCATGGAAGGTCACCAAAGTAAAGCCACTTCTGAAAAAACCCACGCAGACATATCATACCTCAAGAACTACTGGCCTATCTCACTCCTCCCCTTCCTGACCAAAGTGCTAGAGAAAGCTGTCAACCTCCAACTTACGTACTACTTGGAATTGAACCCCTTGCTCGACCCCTCCCAATCTGGATTCCACTCCAGTCACCCTTATAGCCGCCACAGACGACGTAAGAGCCATCATTGACTACGGTGAATCAGCAACCCTGATCCTCCTCAACCTGTCAGTGGCCTTTGACACAATCTCCCACCACCTCCACATCCAAGGACTTCACCACATCGGCATCTTCGGTGACACCCTCTACTGCTTTCCTCTTTTCTCACGGGCTGCACCCAGAGAATCCACCTCCCACCATACAGCTCTGACCCCAAACGCATCAAATGCAGCATTCCCTAGGACTTCTCTCTCAGTCCCACACTGTTCAACATCTACATGACAACACTAGCACCCATCGTTCTCAGCATCATCTCATACACCCAGCTCATACTCTCCTTCACCAAAGACACAGACACCACTAAAGTGAACTTCCAGCGCACCATGACTAACATCGCCGACTGGATGAGAACCAACTGCCTCAAAAGTAACACCGACAAGACGGAAGTCCTTCTCTTCGGAAGACCCCCCTCACTGTGGCATGTCTCCTGGTGGCCCTCCGCCTTCGGACCAGCACCCACCCCTACCACCCAAGTACGCAACCTCAGCATCATCCTCAACAGTGAGCTCTCCATGAGACAACAGGTCACTCAGTTGCCGCCACCTGCTTCAACACCCTCAGAATGCTCAGCAAGATCTTGATATAGACCCCAACAGACACCAGGAGAACTGTCATACAAGCCCTCATCACTATCATCACTAGTTGAAGTGACTACAGGAACGCAGTCTACGCCGAAACCACCACCCTCCTCCTCAAGTGCCTCTAAACCATCCAAAACACAATGGCAAGAATCATCCTCAAACTGCCGTGGTGAGCCCACATCAGTGCCCACCTCCACAACCTGCACTGGCTCCCCATCAAGAAAAGATGCCACTTCATACTGCTCACGCATGCCTACAAAGCCCTCCACAACACAGGAGCCGAATACCTGAACAACCGTCTGACTTTCCACCACCCCACCAGACACCTGCAGTCTGCCTACCCTGGCACTCGACACCGTCCCCTGAATTGATCGTACTCGAGCTAGAGCATGTGCTTTATCACACCTCACTGCCAAGGCCTGGAACGACCTCCTGATCCACCTCTGAACCTCCTCCGCCCTTGCCAAATTCAAGAGCGGCCTCAAGACCTAGATGATTGAATAGCTCCCCCCTCGCAACACCTGAATACCCCCATGGTGATTTGTGTGCTTTACAAATACTGATTGATTGATTGATGATCATTATAGTTTGCAGGCCTTATTGGCCATTTCTGAGTTGACTGATGTTTACTGGCCCCTGAGTTACCATATTCTTTGATTGGTGGATTTGGAGTTCTGTATGGTTCATCAGGTTTTGAGACATGCTTTAAACCAATGTGACTGCATTAATTTCTTCCAGTTGTAACAGGTCTTACTTATAGTTCAGCTTTCTGTTTGCATCACTATGGGTCTTGGATCGAGTGGTCCTCATTTCTTGAGTATATTACAATAATTTACGTAGAACTTCCATGCTCTTTGCAGTTGCAGGGTCTTCAGATAACATACTACATGAAGGGGAAGCTGGCTAGTAGTGCATTAATAATGAAATTCAATCTGGTGGTAGTTTGTTCTATATGAGTTTGGATGAATTGCATTTGACTTACACTAATCGTACTGTTTCAACAGAATTGCATTTACAAGCCTACATCTAAAGTGTTGCCCTAGCTATGCTCATACTGCCACTATTGTCAAAAGTCCACCACTGCAATCGTCTAGTCTGTTGTTGCTATTAAAGTTGTAATGTTATTTTCTGTTGAAAACCAGTGACGGCCGGTGCAGGTAAGAGCGGTAAGGCGGTGGGGTAGGGGGTAGTTGACAGATGATGATGAAGGAAAATAAAAGAAAAAGAAAAGAAAAGAAAACCAGTTACCTTGAACTTGCCGCATCACTTGGCGATGCAGCAAGTGCAAGGTAAGGTTTTCTTTTCTTTTTATTTTATTTTCCCTCGTCGTCATCAGTTGACTCCCTTCCTTGCCCCACTGCCTCACCGCTCTTACCTGCACAGGCCACCACTGTTGAAAACTATCTTCATAAAGTTGTAGTGAAAGTTGCAGAATGCAATTCTAAAGGGCTAATGACACTAAAAGTCACCTGCATCTCGGGAGACTAAAAGTCCCATACAAGTTATTGCAGCTGAAGCTGCAGTTGAAATGAGGGAAAGCAAGGATCGGGGTTCAGAAATCTGTCTTGTGCTATGGTGCTCTAGGCCAGATCCCACTAAATATCATTGCCTCCCAAGTTCACAAAGTTCTATGCAAGGTATTGGAACTCAATTAAAAGACCAAAGAGCAAAATTCAAGACAATAGCTTGACCTATGGTGAGTGTTGCCTCACATCTGTAGTGTCTTTTGAGTTAGAGATGACGGGGCCCTTTTGGTGCCTGACAGACTCTGTAGAACAGTGACGTAAGAGCGTGGGTGTGGGAATTCATGGTACAGAATGTTCAGTTAACGGTTACACGCTGAGGAATAAAGATGTGTAATACCAAACTCCATGTGTGGGGTGACCTTTTGATTGTACCAGGGCATGGGGTAGGAAGCTACAACTAGTGACGAGACAGGGGATTATGTAAACCATGTGATCCAAAGAGCTGAGAGTGCTATCTCAGGGAGTTTGCCGTGGTCCAACAAACTGCTCATGCATGCCACATAGGCCTCAGTCGAAGTGAAAATTTACAGTTGCCATATGTGGAGTCAAAGCGACACGCTTGTTAAGAATGTGAACGCCTTAAAGAAAGTTTGTTTGTCATCGGCTAGAAATTTGCTGATAAAGTTGAGACAAGGAGTTCTGCGCACCAACGCGACACAGAATCTTCATTCATACAGTACAACAACACTAAAGACAGCAACAACTAGGTACAGAGAAGCGCAAAAGGCCATAATCGGCGAGTTCAAGTCAGCGCAAAAAAGCAGAGACGTTTCTGACATCAAGAAAGGCTAAATGCAGCAACAAGCAGCTACAGTAAATACAGCAATTGGCAACAGCCCTGTGCAAAAAAAATGCTGTGAGCAGTAGCAGGTTAATGCAAAGAAATTCTAAAGTCAGTAGAAACACAGTACAATGCAAACAGGTGAGAAGGGTAAAGAACACAGACAAGAAAAAAGGCACTGCTCACCACCCAAAAGAAGAAAGCGTCTTAGAGCCAGAGAGCGGGCACGCCGACCCAAATGTGAGCACATGGCTAGTGCGTGACGAAGGTACCGGTGCCAACAGGCAGAAGTGGTGTGTGCAGATTTAGATTCCGTATATAGGTTTCCCGATTTATGCCCTTATATAGGTACAATTCACATTGCCCTTATTTGGACATAGAAATCCGGCCCTTATTTAGACATGGTCCATACAAACCAAATACAGGCATGGCCACCTACATCCGTCCATCCACGTCACAACGAATTCTTGGAAAACCAGACCCTTAAGCCTTTAGGAATTTCCCTCGGCTTGAATATTGATTTCTCCAAGAACTCATTAAGTATGCATGAACATCTATTCCTTTGGGGTTCATTCATGATGTTCCTCTGCCTGACTTTTACGTCAATACTGGCATTCCTAGACACCTTCAAGGTATAAATATACCAGCACTTGCCCAGGCAAATTGTGGTTCCCGGAGGATTCGATCCAACCCAGACTACGCGGTTCGCCAAGGCAAGTTCGGAAGGAGATCGAGTTCCAGCCTGATGCACTGACCTGACGCTGCCATCCTCCTCGCAGAGAATCCAGCTCCAGTGCTCTCTGACTTCCCTTGCGGGAGGTTAGACTAGCGAGTCCAGAAAAGAGTTTCCAAGCTCTCTCATTCTAAGCTATGGAGCTGAATAGAACTTAGAGAAACTTTTGGCAACTCTTGGCTAAACTAAAATATAGCTAGCTACACTTTAGAAACGGTACCTATTTCAAACCTCGTACTGCACTTAGGTTAGTTACACTGGGGTAGAACAATTTAGAAGCATCAGATGAGTATCACATTTTAGCTTATGTTATTTATGTATGTATTTTGATTAATATATGTCATAGCTACAAACCATGCTATTGCAGTATTATTTTATCTTACTGCTAACCTCGTACATATTCTTCTTAGTCTGTCTTACGTTTAGAGCAATTCATATCTGTTGCATGAAAAATAATACTGTTCAATAAACCCTTTTATTGAAACGCCCATCTCTCTATTTCTGTGCAACTCTGTAGAAACGAAGCATGCACGATTGACTGAGTGAAACTGTTATCTATTGTTTCCACGATTCTATGACTTTTCCGATTCTAAAGGGAAACAAAGTTGTCATGTTTATGCGGTTGTCAGAGACTAATCCCTTCTTGTATATTCGATAAGTTTCTAGTGACCTCTGAGTTAGCTGGCACACAAAAGTAATTAAGTTTAATATACTCTATAGAGACATACTGACCTTAGTCCTATGTCAAATCTATAGTGTGTGTTATTCCAATGCGCAGTGCCTATCAGGGAAATAGGAACTACACTACATGGCGCCCAACGGTTTGGTAAGGCACTAATTTAACGCTAGATATTGAAGTAACTCAGCCGTGCTTTTCTCAGAGACCCTCTACTCATAAAACTCCATAAGATGTCTGGAGTGGGTAGGGATAATATCCACCATAGCTGAGTAGGACGAAATCCTATGTATTAGCTGTTTGGTTTTGTTCAACGTTGAAGGATACAGTGTTTCAAAATATTGTGCACCTTATCTTTGTTTCCTTGAAACTTGCTCTGCAACTTTCATTAAACAATGTCGGAGAACGACAACAACGGTCAAGCTGCGGCTGACCTTACAGGTCTTAATGAAGACAAGGAAGGTGTTATACACATCCCACCAAATTTATGGAGAGCCATCACTCTAAAACTTATAAAACATGGTCTAACACCAAGAGGTGGTAGAGCAGTTTTCGTGATAGAGGCACATGAATCTCACCAGACAGAGGTATTCTATTCATGGATAGTATTACCAGAATCAAATCCAGTAACACATGTGTTTCACTTCTACAAAGAAGATGAACCACCTGAGGAATATATTCCTTTCGAGGATATTGAAATTCCACTCACATACCAGGAGCATGAGCTCTGGTTTAAAGGCGCCCTAAAACATTACAATCACATTACCAGACTCGGTCCACCAGGTAGACCAGGAGCAACATGGTCGATTTTAGCCGGCTAAACACCTCATCCTGACATTAAAACTATGTCAGATGTAGATTTACTTGCGCAACTCAAGGAGTTAATCAAGATTTATAGACAATTGGTTCAATATGTCATGCGGACTTTCACAGTCCAACAACCATTAACAATTCAAAATCCAGCCCCTCATCAGGGGAATACGTTAAAAATTACTCCACAGACTTACTCCACAGACTTTACACTCAGTCATGGGTAAATTACCCGCAAAACACGAACAAATTCCATTCTGGTTAGCTCAAAAAATTACTCAAATCGAAGCAGTATTTCCTAATTCTACCCCTTTTGAAAAACACAGAATTTTAACAATTTGTTTACCAATGGGGACCACACTACATCTGGAAGACTGCACCTCTTGGGGCACAGTCTTTGCTGCTGTCTACACAAAAACACATGGTGTTCCGTCAATGGCGGTAATAGCTGATGTCCTGAAACAGATTCAAAATGAATACGGGGCAGAGCCTGCTCTGAATTTAGGTATGAAGTTACTTAAAAATTTCGACCAGGTGTCAGCAATAATATTATCTAATATTAAAGGAGAAGCAGCATCAGTGGCGATCCGCCAGAAACTAAGGATATTTGATGTAACAGAACAACCTCAAGAACTAGCCAGAATAATTGAAAAATCCTATGAGGAGTTAGGCAGAGAAAGTCTGGGAGGGAAACCAGTATAACCACAACTGTCTGAAATTCCTGATAAGGTCTTTCCTAAAAACACTGCTACCTCTTCTAAAAAGAAGTGGGAAAATAGCAAACAGAATTCCAAAGAGAAGCGTTCTCATTTCCGAGGCAGGTCTCCTCTACAGAAGGAGCCCTCTGAAAGGAGGTGCAACCTCAGGAATAGGGATAATTTGAGAAAACCTGACAGATAGCAAGATAATTATACACGTTCCTCTCGTACCTTTCAGATATCGTCACAGACATCCGAAAGGAGAGGACGGTCAGAAAGCAAGGAAGAACGCGTGAAGTCCAAAGACGATCAACACGTTCAGAAAAATAAAGCAAAACCTCAATTCTCCAAGAAAAAGGTAGCAGGTCTGAAGATCAGACATGCCGAGAATACTGAGAACCCAACTTAAGAACGCAGAATGGGCCCAGACCATGCTGGACAGTGTAGCAGTAGTAACAATAGCTCGCCAGAATCTGAAGGGACTTCTGGAGACAGTGGACTTGAATGAATACACACAAGTTGAGACTGTAGACACCAGGGTAAGTGCTCCACATAGGTTATATAAAAATAATACTCCGGATAGAGGGAGACATATCAAGAAAAGTGAAAGCACTCTTTTGGGAGCATCTTTCAAAAGGGTTATGATATACTTCTAGCAGAACAGGACTGGCCACCAGAATTTGTCAGGGAGTGCCCACATGGCGAGGACATCATTATGCCTGCCTTCTCCAACCATGTTCCAGTTAATTTAAGATATACATAAGCCAGGAAATGGGCAGTAGCCCAAGCCCCAGCACTGTATAAAAATCATGTAGGATGGATGAGGACTCACCTCACCATAAAATCCAGTAAAAAAATTAACCGACTGCACAAATGCAGTACCCAGTCAAGCAAGAAGCTAAAAAACAGGTCAGGGAGATTTAAGATCAACTTGAATACCAGGGGGGGATTGAAATATGCACCTCATCAATGAACAATCCTTTGTTTCCTATCTCCAAACCAGACAATACATATCGTCTAGTTTTGGATTACAGACACTTAAATTCTTGTTGCAAAACATTTGCAGTGCAAAATGCACAGAGTACAGCATTAATGAATAACATTGTGCGTAAAAAGTACAAAACCACATTATACATTTCAAATGGTTTCTTTTGTCAAAATATTGCAGCAGAAAGCAGATACTTGACAGCTTTCTCAATAATGGGGACTCAGCGTCAATTTTGTCGACTGCCCAAGGGATTCAAAAACAGCCCGGGGTTATTCTCAGCAAGGGTAACAGAGTTACTACAAACGTATGATCACGAGGCATTGTCATATGTCGATGATATATTTCTGACAGATGATGACCTGGATAAGCACTTGAACAGGGTGAGCACCATAATATTGGGCTTCGCCTCAGAGGGTTACAAATTCAACTTTAAAAAGTCAAGAATTGCCCACCTCAACGTCCTTTTCCTAGGATATGAACTATCAAGTGAAGGCAAAAACCTGGCAGCCAACTTTTTAGAAAAGTGTGCGCTGCTCCAACCGCCAAAAACACTGAAAAATTTACAGTCGATTCTAGGTGTCCTGAATTTTGGAAGAACTTACATTTTAAATTACGCAGAAAGGGTTAAACCTTTCTATGAATTAATCAAACCTGATTTTAAAATCACACATTGGACACAAAAACACACAGAAATTTTGCGTTCACTCCAAACAGACATGTTAGCAAAGAAATACTTGCAAACACGCGTAAACGTACGCAACTTAGTGACATGAATATTTCCGGTTCAATGCGGATTCACCTACTTAACTTTTAACGAAGGTGAAAAAGTACCAATTGCATACAAATCCCACTTGTATACACAAGCAGAAATGAAATTCACTTCTACAGAAAAAATTCTGACAGCAGTTCAAACCGCTGAAGCAAAAGAAAGAGCCCTAGCAGAGGGGAAACACATTATGGTTGTGACTCCTGTACCAGCCCTAGAGGCAGTTACAAAGGCTAGCATGCCAAATACAAAAGCTTTACATCCGAGATGGATACAATGGGTTAATTCTCTTGCTGGAACTGATGTTGAATACGTTTTTGATCCATATTTAAAAACACAAGCATTCCTGCAATATGAACACGAATGTCCTCTGCCTACTGAAATTCTCTCTCTTGACCAGTACAAATTTATAATTTATACTGACGGATCTGCACAGCCCGCTACGGGGAGTAAACAAGCTTACAGTGCAGGGTGTGCTATCGTTAAAGGTTGCATGCGAGATGGCAAATTCAGACCAATGGTCACAAAAACGCAAGCTCTAGGAGACTGTACAGCTCAGCGAGCTGAACTATAAGCAATTAAGATGGCACTTGAAAATACAGATCGCGAACTCCCCACTGATAGTGTGTGATTCTTTTTACTGTGTTCAATCTTACAATGAATATTTACAGAATTGGTTTCAAAATAGTTTCAAATATGCAAAAGGCGGCACAATCAAGCACAAATTGCTTTGGGAACAAGTAGCTCAGTTGCGAAACGGACTACAGAACACTCACGTGATACACACGCTGAGTCACCAACGTGATGGCGTTCATGTTGAAGGGAATTCATTGGCTGAAAGGGGCTGTGCAAAGGGCTTCCGTAGCTGCAATCACTCGTTCAAAAACAAAAATAGACAGCGAAATAATGCTGGCTGTCAATGCATCAAGCAAAGGCAGCGGTGCGGCATTACCCATAAAGTTTCCACTCATATCTAATTGATGCGAATGGCGTTCCGTTTGCTCGAATCCCTGGAGTGGGGAACAGAGTAATTCCAATCAGGGAACATAGAGCAGCTTTGATTTACAAAGCACATCTGGGAGAGGGTCTGATACATCAGGGGATCTCAAAAACAATTTTAGAGTTAAAAGAGATGTACTGGTGGCCAGGGATGAATACTCTCATTCACATCTTCATTAATAACTGTATAGCATACAATAGAGATCGCAGTACAGAATGCCACCAGACACCTGACTACAATGTAGCCAGCCCAGTTCAGACACCATTGTTAGATAACATTAGACTAACGATATACATGAGTCCTCATGAACGAATGCAATCCCAGAAAACACTAAGTCTAGGTTCCTATGGATGTGGCCTCAGCGCTCGACTGACGCTCAAACTATTATAAAAGATTTGCGAGTCTTTATCGGCACATACGCAATAGGCACACTACATTCTGACCAGGGTCCTGCGTTTAGCTCTAGGGCTTACAAAGAAGCCATGGCCAGTCTGGGCGTAGCATTGCGGTATTCTTCTCCATTTCATCCTGAGGGAAATTCTGTTGTGGAAAGAAAAAACCGGGACATAAAGCAGTCTATAACAGCTAGGGTATTAGGTTCGGGTGATGGGTGGGTCAAACATTTATATGGGGTCCAGCGCGCAATAAACAACTTGCCAAGAAGTTCTCTAGGGGGTGTCACTCCATATGAGGTCCTGTTTGGGACTAGAATGGTGATTCCGGACATAGATATGAAAGGCACATTGGTGGAAAACAAACAATTTGATATCAAAGATCGTTTGGCTGTTTTACAGGACTTAAATGAATTAAGAACGCAACAAAGCAACGTTGTCCTGAAGCCAACCACCACTGAGAAAAATCCGGCCATCCCAGCAAGGCCAGTCTGGATCCCAAAGCTTGGGGATCTAGTCAGAGAAGAGATCGTGGATAAGAAGGAATTTGGGCCTTCATACAGACAACCAGTACCTGTCCCTGGCAATCCACGGATCAATAACAGTACTTTTGCCGCCCCTTGCTGGTAAAAAGGAGAAAAGATTTGTGTCCATCGACCTGATAAAAGCACACTATGTTGCCGATTCTGAACAGTAGGCCAAGTGGACTCCGCCAATGTAGCAGACGCACTCCTCTAGCTACAATCCAAGAGGTTCAAACTGAGAGACTCATCACCTTTGAAGATTTGACAGTAAGAAATAGAGGACTAAGCAACAATGCTATGGACCTTGTACCTCTTGAGACCCAAATAACAGTTTGTCCAGATACACCTGTCTACAACGAAGTAACAAGTGATCAACTGGTTCCAGCAATTTCATCAAATCCGGATGCAATTCCAACCATTGACAGAACTGGTTCTGGCTATGTCATGAACTTTGATACGTTTTCTGAGAATCCCAGCGAGCCTGAAATGACGCCAGTACCAAAAGCTTTCAAAGAACAAGCAACAGACTTTTTTCATCTACTGGAAAAAACTTATCTGGTTTCACCATGGATTGAAGTATGGATTGTTTTGGGAATATTTTTCTTTCTACTTTGGTTAGCTCTGGTAATAACTCTAGGTATGCTGATTAATGGAAGATATATTCAAATGGACACAGCAAGTAAAAGAGTGAACTTCCTTCCCCAGCCACACAAATCATCCCATCGTGAAGCAAAAGACTTGTCAGCAGTGAACATCACAGCGATTCCTATACCTGATGGTATAGTTTGGGACAAAACCGAATATGACATTTTTGGCCTGTCGGAGCTTTTGAACATTCCACATTTATTTAAAATTTCATTAAGTAACTTTATTATCTCCAGTACCTTTTCTGATGATTGGGACTTCAAGACTGTTAATAATATGATGTCTGACCTAGAGATGTCAACTGCATTCACTAATAATGAATATTTACAAGGTTCATCAGACTATGAACAACTGTATTCTTATAACCAATATTGTCATCATTTCTTGCATAGAACTGCATCACCTAGAAATGTATTTATGTATAACCAATGGGAACATTGTCCTACGCCACCGAAGGGTATCTCAAAAACATTTGCAATGAAATTTCCATATTTTTCAGGGTTTAATATCTCGAATGCAGAGACACTTTACTTTAAGAATGTCAACAAGACAGGAATGAAAAATATGTTAACGAATACCAAACAGATTTATTCTACAGCCTTTATTGCCCAACTGTCTAGATAGGGTTACGACTTTTGGAAAGACAACATTGAGACGAAAACTGTCTGGGGTACTAAAGATTGGCAAATACAGGGAATAAAAGCTTTGTTTAGAGACTGTATCATCCCTGAGCAAATTATGTTTTTGAACGACACTGTCCAACAAACATCATGCCATGGTATAGCCAAGATAAAAGACATGAACACTCCATATATACCTGCACCTACAAGTGAAAGCACTTCACAGGGGGAGGTCGATGTACATACTATTTTGAATAATAACAGATCATATCCTGAATGGAAAAAATGGTTGCCCTGGCCCTTAGACACAAATAACTGTCAAGATAAATTCCTGAACAAAACACAAGGTTTTACCTTTCATAGGCCAGACCCAAGTCATGTCCAAAGACAGCATCCGGGGGTAGTAACTACTTACAGAGTAGGGAAACTTTGCCTTTATTGTCTACAGAAAGCTACACTGAAGGATGTAAAACAACACTTAACTTTACTTCAAGAAGGCGCAGACCTTGGGGAATTCTTGCTAGGTCCAAGAAAACCGCGTCAAAAGCGTTTCATATATGCCGGTATCTACGCTGCTTATAATGAAGCATGGAAGTTTACCCAAGCAGAGACTGCAGAACAAATACGAGAAATTGATTGTATTAATTTAGAGAAATCTCTCTCTGTAATAGACAATGGGTTAACAACTCTGTCGTCCAGGATATATTCTTTGGACAGCATTGTATCCTCTGTCATAGACATCATGGAACAAGACTTTTTCATGTTGCAACATGGTCAGTCACAGCTACGTACTATCATGCTATTAGGCTGGACGCTTCAAAACCTGCATTCTGGCTATGTGCCGTGGCGTTTAATCAATACTACGTCACTGTTTGCAGAATTCAATCTCACTGATAGACAGATCAAATTGGCACAAAGGGGAGCAGACTATATGGTGCTGAGCATTGAAAAACTGGAGAAATTACCATTCACAGTGGCAGAAAAACCAGCTACTGAGTGGCTCATACATGGTAAGATTACTCTGCCTGTTACGACTTTCCATTTTCAGTATTGCCTAAAAAATATACAAGCAGGCAAATATGAAAGGCTGGGTAAAGAATGAATCAAGACATCCTGGGATTTACCTTACACACACAGATGTTGGAGTGGGGGACGTGAAGTGTTTCTTAGCGATGAAAACTGTGAACACGCGCTAAGCGATTCTCTCCTTTGTCAGGGTATTAACTTACACAGGCCTGTGACGTTTCCACTACAAACTTATCCTTCCACCTGCACGGTTCACTGGCAGCAGTGATTAATCCAATCTTTGGTCAACTTTCAAATGGGAGTTACATTGTGTTGAATGATCACAGCTGCTGTGGCATGCTGCCAGGTATCCCATATCTAGTAACGGTTACATCCAGGGTCACTTGCTGTATGCAAGCCTTGTTTCCCCAAATAGACATAGTCAGGGAGTCGCTTTTATGGCCTTCACTGAATATCTCTTCTATATGAGTTGATACTCTAAGCAGAATGAAAGCCATTCTTTTACAAACAACTGTGCCTTTGACCTCTGCTAAAGAAACGTATGATCTCCAAGTCGCAAGGACTTCTGCAGAGATGCATACCCTTTTGTATACAAACTGCCCTGTGCATTTCTCAGAAATGTTGGGTCATATCTTAAACATGTCTGATACAAGCAGTATTGTACATGTATTTAAGAACGTGTGTGCAGGACTGTTAGCACCTTTTCAAGGAGTCCTCAGAATTTTTCCAAACTTCGTGCACTCTGTGTTTGGTGGACTGCCGCTCCTTTTAGTACTCGTTGCAGGGATACTATTTTTGCTCCTACTGCTACGATATGGCAAGCCAATTCACCAGCGACACCCAGTTCACCATGGAAAGAACTCTATTGGAGATGAAGTATTGTGAGCGCATTGTCCAAATTCTGGGTTTACCTCGTCTACGAGAATTAAACACCACTTGGTTTCTGTCATTCAGACCAGTCTGGCAAGATTGCATCTTACCTGTTCTACGCTGCCTGCTATGCGGTGAAGAATGTGTGCTGGACATTTGTCTGACACTCCTATCAGTCATGCCTACGGATATCGATACTCTGCTGGACCCGATAATGGCCCATGCTATGTGTTGTCCCCAGCGGCTACCAATCCTGATGGCAGCATTCATTGAGATCTCACAGATGCAGCATGCTACTGCTGAGGTACGAGAGGGAACACCAGGCGCGCAGGTAACATCCAATTCGGACATTGCTGATGCTTACCATGCTGAAGGCGATAGTTTGCATCTATGTGCTGTTGATCTTCTACACGAGGTATTCCAACTCTCAACCACAACGGTAGACGACTTGTTGTCTACAGGATTAGAACATTTTATGTTTTCTCCATCTCCACACACTGACTTTTGATTCAAGCACACAGTGTTCCGGAGAGACTCTGAATTTGGCCTTCATTCTTTTTCAAACGTGATACTGACTTTGGAACTTTTTCTATGATTATATTTTTTTTTCGCTTCCCGTCCCAAAATTGTATTTTTCATTTTTTGGCACAGTAATCTGCTTATAGTAGAACTATTCATAGAGAACAGAAATCTTTGATAACACTTCCAGGGACAGTATGCCACCTTGTCATGAATAACAAATTGACTTGTGTAACCGGATATGAAATGGTTTCGGCCCCTTTTCTTCTATATTTCCGAGCCATTTCATCACATGTATATATTTTGGTTCATTTATTTAGCATTCCAATGTGATCCTATGCTTAGAATGGAACATTGCCTTTAATATGTACAACACTTTATGCATAGCAATGGTTTTGTAATGTATTTTTAGGATATATGTTTTAGATATATATACAAAAGGGGAGGGTGGAGGCTGATTAGAACCGCACCAGACAAATATTAGTGGTTGACGTAGACAATTCTCTACTCTCAACAATGTAGGACTAAGTCCTACAACAACATATGAATACACAGGAGGTTCAGCACTATGTACTATGGTAAGATCTCCAAGTACCTATATACTTTTGTATCTTTAACAGGTAACGAATAAACTTCTAATAAAGCATACGACACATTTAACATATAAGTTTTTTCTTTCTTCTTTATTGATTTTGAATGACGATTTCTTCCATGTCATATTTCATATTTTCATAGCCATAGCCAACGCGTTTCGTCTCCCATGAGACTTCTTCAGGGCTCAATGATATGGTGAATCTAATTCTTTTCTATCGTGTCGTTCTTTAGGGTATGGTTTCCACAATTCACGTTTTGTCTAGATCATGAAGTAATTTGCGACGATCTAGTAACCACCGACTCCGGACATGATTTCAGCGAAGCCGTGTACGTAGTCACCATATCATTGAGCCCTGAAGAAGTCTCATGGGAGACGAAACGCGTTGGCTATGGCTATGAAAATATGAAATATGACATGGAAGAAATCGTCATTCAAAATCAATAAAGAAGAAAGAAAAAACTTATATGTTAAATGTGTCGTATGCTTTATTAGAAGTTTATTCGTTACCTGTTAAAGATACAAAAGTATATAGGTACTTGGAGATCTTACCATAGTACATAGTGCTGAACCTCCTGCGTATTCATATGTTTTAGATATGTTTTTAGTTTATTTTAGCAAACCATGCAATACTCTGTTTTAAGATATGTTTAGAACGTTTAGGATTTAGTAACGTCGTTCATACGAAACTGGAGTGGGTGTTGTGTGCAGATTTAGATTCCGTATATAGGTTTCCCGATTTATGCCCTTATATAGGTACAATGCACATTGCCCTTATTTGGACATAGAAATCCGGCCCTTATTTAGACATTGTCCATACAAACCAAATCCAGGCATGTCCATCCACGTCACAACAAATTCTTGGAAAACCAGACCCATAAGCCTTTAGGAATTTCCCTCAGCTTGTATATTGATTTCTCCAAGAACTCATTAAGTATGCATGAACATCTATTCCTTAGGGGTTCATTCATGACGTTCCTCTGCCCAACTTTTACGTCAATACTGCCATTCCTAGACACCTTCAAGGTATAAATATACCAGCACTTGCCCTGGCAAATTGCGGTTCCCGGAGGATTCGATCCAACCCAGACTACGCGGTTCGCCACGGCAAGTTCGGAAGGAGATCGAGTCCCAGCCTGATGCACTGACCTGACGCTGCCATCCTCCTCGCAGAGAATCCAGCTCCAGTGCTCTCTGACTTCCCTTGCAGGGGGTTAGACTATTGAGTCCAGAAAAGAGATTCTAACCTCTCTCATTCTAAAATATGGAGCTAACTAGAACTTAGAGAAACCTTTGGCAACTCTTGGCTAAACTAAAATATAGCTAGCTATACTTTAGAAACGGCACCTACTTCAAACCTCGTACTGCACTTAGGTTAGGTACATTGGGGTAGAACAATTTGAAGCATCAGATGAGTATCACATTTTAGCTTATGTTATTTATGTATGTATTTTGATTAATGTATGTCATAGCTACAAACCATGCTTTTGCAGCATTATTTTATCTTACTGCTAACCTCATACATATTGTACTTCGCAGTCTGTCTTACGATTGTAGCAATTCATATCTCTTGCATGAGAAATAAGACTGTTCACTAAACCCTTTTACTGAAACGCCCATCTCTCTATTTCTGTGCAGCTCTGTAGAAACGAAGCATGCACGATTGACTGAGTAAACTGTTATCTATTGTTTCCACGATTCTGAGACTGTTCCGATTCTACAGGGAAACAAAGTTGTCATGTTTATGCGGTTGTCAGAGACTAATCCCTTCTTGTATATTCAAGATGTTTCTAGTGAACTCTGAGTTGGCTGGCACACACAAGTAATTAAGTTTAATATACTTGATAGAGACATACTGACCGTAGTCCTATGTCAAATCTATAGTGTATGTTATTCCAATGCGCAGAGCCTATCAGGGATATAGGAGCTACACTACAGAAGACACTGCCGGAGCAAGCTCCCCTCCCAGGAGCAGAAAGTTCCACAGATTATAATGCTGCCACATTCCCAAGACCACGGCTTAACTTTGACACCACCAAAAAACTAAATATTGGAGACAGATGGCCTGCCTAGTCTACAACTTTTGATGATTTCATGGAATCTGCTGCAAGAAGCAAATTACAAAAATATAATCAAATACCTAAAGAATTTGTCAGGTGATGGAGTAAAAGAAGTGATAAAGAAAATGCCACATGGTGATGAAGTGACATACCGTAAAATCAAAGAGGCACTTAGCACCAAGTTCAAGCCAATGCTGACTGTCAACTATGAAAGGTAGATTTTCAGTCAGGAAAAGCAGAGATCTGGCAAAATGATGGATGAATTTGTAGAAAGACTTGATTAGTTTATAAAGCATTGTAAGTTCAATTAGTTCAACAATGAAGAGGCTATGTGTCTCAGAGTACTAAATCGTTGCCTCTCCAATTCCTTCAGATGACGAATGCTGAAAGAGACACTCAGCTTGGAGCGAGTACTCATGGCTGCCAGATCAGTGGAGCGAGCTGACAAACACATGCAGCTAACATGGAGGCTGGAGCATCCCAAAATGAATCAGCACTGAGCATGAAAAGTAAGTCGAAACACAAGGCAGAAGGCCATAAAGTAATGTCTCCAAAGAAAAAGAAGTTGTGTTTTCAATATGGACTTTCCTTTCCACATTGGACAGGTATGCAAATGCTGCAAGAAAGAGAACCATTTTGTAACAGTCTGCAAAGCGAGGGAAAGATAAAGTGCATCACGTTGAGAAAACAAAATAGAGGCAAGATCAAATGAGTCAAACCGAAAAAAAATGGATGCCAGAAAGTTCCATATAAAAGTTCTACGTGCGTCCACAAGGCTAGGCGGCAACATCACTCGAGGCTAGTAGAAATTGAATGACGTTGATTGTCATCAAATTCTTCATCTAAATGTTTATCACCGTTATTATCGAGTGACAGATAGGAAGATGGGTATGCGGTGTCAATGTTGAATGTGGATGACTTGTACATGTAGGATTAGCTTCTTGCAAGGAATAAGGCCGGTCGAAGCTAGGCCGACAAGTGGAAGTGAGAAATTAATTTGGACACTGTCCCAAGATCACACTGAAAGTGAATGGGTGCTTCATACCTTTTAGCATAGACAGTGGTGCACTGAAAAACATTATGCCAGTGGAAAAATACAATGGCCTGTTTCCAGTGCCCCATTTAACTCTGTGGAAAATCAAAGTGTATACATGGGCTACTTCAACGCTACTGCAAACTCAAGGTCCATTCATAGCAACAGTGAAGCATAAAAATCTGAAAGTACAAGCGCCAATTCATGTCTTGCCAGGTACTTCATTGAGTGCATGTTTACTCAGCTGCATTACTGCTACTGACATGGGGTTGATTTCTGTAAACTACAATGTCAATGCTTATTATGAGATAGTGAGTCAGTTTCCATCTTTAGTTCATGCACTTGGAAAATGTAAGACCATAAAAGTGCAACTTCACATAAATGAGGACATCCGTCCTATAGCTCAATGACATTGTTGAATTGCATTCCATTTACAAGAGGCTGTTGAGAATGAACTTGATATCTCAGTAAAGCACAACATCATTGTGCGATCCATTGATCCGACGTCATGGGTATCATCCATACTGCTAGTGCCAAAAAAGGATAGTGAAGGAGCCATGCACATCTGCCTTGATATGCGCCAAGCAAATAAGGCAATTAAAGAGAATGACAATCAGGGCTGCACATTGCTGACTTGATTATGCAGTTGAATGGAGCTAAAGTCTTTTGCTGCCTTGATCTGAACAAAGGGTATCACCAGCTTGAACTGGAAGAGAATTGCAGGTACATTACTACCTTTTCGACTCATGTTGGTTTATTTAGATGCAAAAGTCTAGGTTTCAGAGTGTCATCAGCTGGCAAACTTTTTCAGGATGCCATTTGTTGCATAATACAGCCATTCACCAATGTTTTCAATTACAGTGATACAAAAGGGGTGGTGATGGACGGAGCATCAGAACCAATCAAACACTCACACCCAGTCAACAGATCTGGGGTTGATCCATCACCGTTCTTTGGCCCACTCTGCCACCCCAGTTCAGACATGGCCACATGCAAATCAGTCTGACCCTGTGCCTCATGGGAACAGTCCTTGCTTTGTTCGCCATAAGTTGGCAGGGTATGCTCAGACGTGAGCCCCTTGCTCACTTTGCCACTGGATTCAAGCAAGCCTGGCTGAAGACGGCTGAAATGCCAGGAACCGGTCCTAGGAAGCTTGTTTCCGGTCCAGGGAAGACATGGCTTAGCAGTTCGGGCTGGACTGTTCCCATGAAGCACAGGGTCAGACTGATTTGCATATGGCCATGTCTGAACTGGGGTGGCAGAGTGGGCTAAAGAATGGTGATGGATTAAACCCAGATCAGTTGACTGGGGGTGAGTGCTTGCAATGTTCAACACTCCTTCCATCATTTCTTTTGGTTTTTGCAACAGTCCAGCCCGAACTGCCAAGCCATGCCTTCCCTGGACCGGAAACAAGCTTCCTAGGACCGGTTTCTGGCATTTCAGCCGTCTTCAGCCAGGCTTGCTTGAATCCAGTGGCAAAGTGAGCAAGGGACTCACGTCTGAGCATACCCTGCCAACTTATGGTGAACAAAGCGGTACAAAAGGGGATGGTGATGGACGGAGCATCAGAACCAATCAAACACTCACACCCAGTCAACAGATCTGGGGTTGATCCATCACAGTTCTTTAGCCCACTCTGCCACCCCAGTTCAGACATGGCCATATGCAAATCAGTCTGACCCTGTGCACACCCCCTTTTGTTCAATTACAGTGATGACATACTAGTTTTTGGTGCCACACGATACAAATATAATAAAGCTCTTACACAAGTCTGTTGTACACTTGCTGATGCAGGTAACCCGTTAAATGCTGCAAAATGTGAGTTTCATGAAATCAAACTCAAGTTCTTTGGTCATATCTTTTATGATGGGGGAATTACTCTGTATCATAAAAAAGTACAGGCCTTGTCATTCACTTCTACCCCCCCCCCCACGATATAACTCTGCTGAGATCCTTCCTTGGTATGGCCAGTTACTGGTCAAGGAATAGATGTGGCTTTTCCACTGTAAGTGCCCCATAGAGAGACTTAATGAAATGAAATATCACATTTCAATGGTCAAGTGAATGTGAACAAAGCTTCAGGAAAATCAAGCTTGCAATAGAGAATGCAACTGAAATTGCATAATTTGCAGATGGAAGTTATTGTTTATGCAAACCCAGTGGGATTGGGTGCCATCCTTGCCCAGCACACTGGACATCCCAATGCCCAAAGATACATTATGGCTTATGCTAGCCGAGGTTTGTCAATGACAGAACGTGCTTATTCATGACCTGAAAGAAAAAACCTAGCTGTAGTGTGTGCTTGTGAGCATTTCATGTGTTCCTGTCTGGAAAACATTTCACAGTTGTCACTGACCACCAAGCATTGCTCACCAATCCTAAAGCCAAGATGCCCCCTCGCATTGAGAGGTGAGGGTTGTAATTGCAGGAATAGTATTACATGATTGTGCATCATCCAGGAAAAGCTAAAATCCCTGCAGACTGCTTCTCACATGTGCCAATACAGTGCTTTGACGCTTCTTTTGAAGCGGCTGATGCCTCTGTTAACTTCCTTGTGAAGCCCAGTACTGTTGCTACTATATTGGTCGAACAAATCATTTCTGCTACGAGTACTGAGAGGGATTTGCTAATACTTAATTTGCCTGGCCGCATTCTCCTACCTGCTCCTCACCACCCCATGTCCTTCTTTATTAAAAAAAATCAGTACGTTGTACGTCTTGCGAGGGCGTATGCGCACTCGCAAGACGTACAACGTAGTTTTTTTTTTTTTAATGAAGGAGGACAAGAGAGGAGCAGGACGTAGAGTGGCCAGGCAGGGGAGGCAGCAGAAACACAAATAAGTGCCTTCTTTTCATAATTTTAAAGCATTTGGAAGGGGGGAGGGAGCGACAAACTCTGCTCCGCCACGGAGGTGGAGTTTTGCCTACCTCCGCATTCGCCACGGAGCACAGAGTAGGCAAATATCCGCAAACTCCACTGGCGGCACAAAGTTACCCGCCCAGGGCTAATCACAACCCAGGCCAAGCACACGGGGTTTGCTTACGACACTGGTGAGTTTTGCCAAGTCAACACATGGGCGGTGAAGGTAATCGGAACAGGAACATAGCAGTGGGTGGCAATCAGACTGGTCGCAGACATCTTTGAAAAGTGAAACGATGTTTTACAAAGGAGGCAATGACAGAGGCTGTTTTTCCAAAAGTCATCAAGGATGATCCAGAGGCCATTCCATGAAAGTCCTTAGAGATGGCTCGCAAGATCAGGTTCAAGATGAACAGCTGAGGAAGCCAGAGAGAGCTTCACCCTCAATGTCAGCCGTTCCTGTGAAATGGCTGCAAATGGCTACAATGCTGCCGCTTTCCTGAAACCACCACCACCGTTTGATACAGCCAAAAAGCAAAGTATTGGTGATAGATAGACTGCTTTGATAGAGACATTTGATGATTTCATTGATGCACTTGAGGTAACTGATAACAAAAAGATTTTTAAGCATCTCGAAAGGTTTGCTGTTGATGGTAGAAAAGTCATAAAGAGAATGTCACAAACTGATGAAGTCACATATCATCGGATTAAAGAGGTGTTGAATCTCAAGTTTAACCCAAAGCCAAATGTTGATTACGAAAAATACTTCTTCAATCAAGAATGTCAGAAAGTTGGTGGAACCATTGCTAAGTTTGTGGAGAGACTGAAGTTTAATGAATTTAACAATAAAGAAGCTATGCGTCTGAGAGTTATTGATGGATGCTTGTCAGATTCATTCAGACGACAAATGCTGAGGGAAACACTTAGTCTGGAGAGAGAGTTAATGGCTGCTAGAGCTGAAGAGCATGCCGATAGACAAACTGCCAAAAGCAAAAAGAACAAATGATGGAAGGAATGCTGATCAAATCAAACATTCACTCCCAGTCACATAACTGGGTTTAATCCATTGTTGTTTTGCTCACCACGCCGCCCCAGTTTGGACCCAAACATATGCAAATCAGTTTTGACCCTTCCCACCCTTGGGAACAGCCCAGCCTGAACTGCCAGGTCAAGTCCTCCTTGGACCAGAAACAAGCATCCTGGGACCGGTTTCATGGTATCATCCCTCATGAGCTAGGCTAGCTTGAATCCAGTGGCACAGTGAACATGGGACCCATGTTTGGGCATCCTTCCCACTTAGGGTGACATACGCACTAAGAACAAATGATAGAAGAATGCGGAACAAATCGAACATTCACCTCCAGTTACAGATCTGGTTTTAATCTAACATATTTATGCTCACCACGCCACCCCAGGTTGGACCCAGCCATATGCAAATCAGTCTTGACCCTGCTTTCCATGGGAACAGTCCAGTCCTAAGTGCCAGGCCAGGTCCTCCCTGGACTGTAAACAAGCATCCTTTGACCGGCTTCAGGGTATCACCCCTCATCAGTCAGGCTAGCATCAATCTAGTGGTACAGTGAGCACGAGACCCATGTCTGGGCATACCCTTCCCACTTAGAGTAACAAAGCAAAAAGAATAAATGACGGAACCCTTTTGGCTCCATATGGACTTCATAGAACTATAATAGGAGTGTTACAGCCGAATGCACTGAAGATTGTTTTAGAATGTTTTGTTTGCAGTTACACACAGAAGAATAAAGACGTGCATTACTAAGCTCCGTGTGTGGTTTAGTTCTTTGGGGATACCCAGGCTGGAGAAGACGCTACACTGTGTTCCCTTCCATTTAAAAATTTAACAATGGCCCACCTTTCAATAGTCGAGAATGTAAAGACTTTCTTACTCTTTTAAATATCATGCATCAGAAAAGCACACGTCTCTGGTCACAGGCGAATGGTGTGGTTGAGAGATTTATGAATACCCTCAAGAAGACCATTCAGTGCACTGTGCTGGAAAAGCCTGAAGTCAAATCAGTTCTTCAGTCTATGCTTCATGCACACAGGTCAACTCCCCCATTCTTCTACAGGTGAGAGCCCTGACATCTTAATATTTGGGAGAGCCATACAAACCAAATTGCCACAATGGACCACTGAGAGATCTATTGACATTGATAAACTTCGAACCACTTATTCGTCTCACAAACGCAAAATGTTAACCTGTGTGGACAGATGCTGCTGTGCTTGAAGCACTATGTTTAACAGAGGAAACCAAGTAATTGTCAGGTAGAAATGGAAATGGAAGTCTGATGCTCCTTTTGATGCTGACCCACTGAGGGTTGTAACTATTAAAGGACATATGGTGACTGCTCACCATCATGGAAAGTCCATTTAGTGAGATTCTTCGCATTTCAAACACCTGCCTCGATCTTAGCCAACTCCAGAGGTCAGGAGTGAGACCTGTTCACCTGAGAGTTGAGAGTTGAGAGAGCCCCAATGACTGTACTGATGTCTTTGCACCAATGCCTGTCCTGGGCACTTCTCTGTGGCCTTGTATGACCAGATCTGGGCGATTGAGTCGAGCACCAAAACAACTTATTGAAGAGTGGTAATGTATATATGTATTATTGTTACTTTTTATTTAACAAAGGAAGAAATGTAGCGTCATGTGAGTTAGAGATGATGGGACCTTTTTGGTTCTTGACGAACTCCATAGAACAGTGACGTAAGTGTTTTGGTGATGGAATTCATGATGTATAATGTTCAGTTAATGGTTACACACTGAGGAATAAAGATGTTTAATACCAAGCTCCATGAGTGGCGTGATCATTTGCCTGTATCTGGGGGATAGGAAGCTATAACATCCATGTTATTCATTGTACTGCTTTTACTCTTCTACTTCAACATGCATCACGTTACTCAATCTCTCGGTCATCTGTCACTTGTAGGGAACCATCCCTGCTTTCATAGCGAATAACAGGGGGTCGCAAATAGTGACTTGCACAATTAGTATTCATTTGGCAGCTTATTTTGCAACCCTCTGTGAATGTCCATTTGGCGATGTGGTCACTTAGGAAAATGACATACAGGTCGCAATATGTCAGTGTACATCTGGCAACCACTGTGTGCGACTGGCCCATACGTATTTGGTGCAGTGCAAAGTTGATATCCAAACAAAAGTGCATGAAGGAAGGATTCCTTCTGCTGGCGTGAGCACTCTTCCGTGGGCAACTAAATTGCCATCTTCCAACTTAATCTTGTGTAAAAAACTTTCGTAAAGAACTTGTTAACTAGGTAATCAATAATCTTCAAATTAATTTATTTTCAATGATAGTTGCATTTAAACTCCATGCAAAATTATTCTTGCCAAGCTGGGAATGTGTTGTCCAACTTTATGAACAATATTTATAAACCCAATGCATTTCGGGTACAATCATGACCCTTCATCAGGGGTCTTCGTTGCCATTACTGCAAACGCAAAGGACAATAAGGCAATTCATCATATAGTCCTGGTATAATTCAAAAAACATACTACTGTAGCATCGCGATTGTATAGGAAGCGAAATCATGCAAAAGATACAAAGTGCATTTAATAGTGCTGAAAGCTCATGTGGAAAGTGAAAAATAAGAGATCCTTTCTGAGTTTTTTAACGATATTGGCCTGTGAAACGAAAAAAATGTGATGTTAAGGTGGAAGAATTCGGTGTGAAACTTTATAAACAAACCGCTTGAGTACAAGCGTCAAATATGGTGATGCCGAAAAAATGTGTGTTAAAGTTATATTTGAAAAAGTGAACGTGCGGGGAAACTAATGTGCAATAACGCGGTGCAAAAGTTAACTAACAGATACTGGCGGTCGGGACATGGTTAAAAAGGGATTTGCAGTCGAACAAAATGTTCGTTCCGAGCTTACCCGGTTAGTTGGTCATGGTTTCATTCGTCGAAAACACGTCCGATGACGCATAAGATGTACCTGTATTGAACTTAATGTGGCTTTTAAAAGTAGAAAGTGATGACGGTGAACGTGCGCAAGTGAAAGAAGCTAAACATAGAAAGAGTCCATGCACAGTGAATGAAATAGAAACGAGATGCTCAACATACGGTGCTTCTTAGCTTATTGTGAGATAGTGGCAACAAAGCAAATATTACGATAAAAGCATGAATAAACATTATAAACGCTCTTTACTATAGGAAAATGAAACAAAATGAAAATACTAATCATGGAAATCAACAATCATGTTAAGCCAGAGTCACGACATAATAATGTTGGCTTTCAAAAATAGAATTAGGATTTAAAGAAAGCAATTAAATTCAATACGGTCATTCATCCCCAGGGGTTGTAGGGATTGTAGTTTTTTGGTCCAATAGAATTCTGCACGTGCTAAGGTTTTTTGGGATCCATGTCTTTTCGTGGCTTTTGTGCCTCCAAAACGGTGAAGCGTAGTTGTGTAATATTATGTCTTGCTTCCATCCAGTGTGATGCAACGGTTGATCTCTCGTTTTTATGCGGATATTAGTTTTGTGTTCTCCTATGCGTATTTTCACTTTTCTTTCGGTTCTGCCCACATAAATTTCTCCACAGGGGCATTTAAGTGCATAGATCACATTAGAAGTGTTGCAAGTGCTAGAGTGTCGTAATTTGATTTTGTTTCCTTTACTTGGATGAATAAAACAATCTCCTACCATCACATTGTTGCAATGCACACAATTCATACATTTCTGCATACCTTTAAAAGTTTTAATGGGACTGATGGATGCTTTGGTTAGAAGTTCTTTCAGATTCTTAGATCTTTGCATCGCAAAAATCGGGCTTTGTGGGAATAAAGTGGATAGATCTGGTTCAGTTTGGATGATATTCCAATGTTTCATAATGATGGATTTAATTGTAGTGGCTTGAGTGGAATGTTTCAGTACGCAAACTAACGGATTGGATTGTTTTTTGCTTGTGCGACATAATAAACTGTTGCGGTCTGCTGTTGCAAGCCTTTGTTGAGCATCTTCTAAGATCTGTACAGGGTATCCTCTTTTGAGGAATCTATCCATAAATTTATGGGTAATGTCAACAGTATCTTGTGCATTAGAAGTGATTCTTTTCAGTCTGATGAATTGTGAAAAAGGTAAATGTTTTTTTAAAAGTAGGTTGATGAAAACTGTCAAAATGAAGAGAATTGTTTCTGTTAGTAGGTTTTATGAATACATTAGTTCTGAGGGTACCATGATCAATTTGGATAAGTACGTCAAAAAAGTTGATGCTGAATTTGTCAATGTGATAGGTGAATTTGATCCGGTTGTGTATGTAATTTAGAACCAAAATATTCTGTTCCAGATGACTGGGGTCTCCTTTCCAAATTACGAGAATATCATCAATGTAACGCTTAAACAAGACCAGGTTTTGAGACCATGCTTGATTGTTTAAAATATGGTCATGTTCTAGTTTGGCCATGAAGATATTCGCATACGAAGGGGCTCCAGCGAAGCCCATAGAAGTTCCATTGTTTTGGGCATAGAACACATCCTGCCACTCAAAATAGCTGTGGTATAATGCAAGCTGTAATAGTTCCAAAAGGCACACCTTTTCAGCTTTGATGTTATTGTGTTTTAGTAGAGCCCATTCAATAGCATCTATTCCATCAGCGTGTGGAATGGAAGTATAAAGAGCGGTAACATCCACAGTACATAAACACCAATTATCAATTCCATTCAAGTCCAATTCTTTCAAAAAGTTCAGGAGAGCTGTGGTGTCTTTTACATATGTCTCTTGTTGTTGTACAATGGGTTGCAAAAAATAATCAAGGTATCTACCTATAGGTTCAGACAATGAACCAATTCAATTCAAGAAAACTTTATTTCGGAGAAATCTCCATAAAAGGTACATAAGATGAATATAAAAGCATTTAAAAACCGTACATTAGGTAATTAAAATTAGTAGTAAAAGGGGATAAAAGGGAATATAACGTTGGTGCAGCCACACAGCTAGATATCTGCTGATTACATAAAATCATATGCCATTTAACACAGTGCTAGATGAATCATGATAACATTTTTAAATACCGTTTCCGCTTGTGCCATAAAGCCCCCAGAAATTTGGCCACAGCAAACACAATGTGAACAGCCATTTCACTCTTGAGAATTCTAAAGGCTTCGTGGCACCTGGTGAAACCCAGATTCCTACAAGCGGGAATGATCCATTTTCTGCGTGCCTCAGTATAGCCCGGACAAAAAAATATAATATGCAGTTCAGTTTCATCGCTTACCCCGCATGCCGGGCAAATACTGGATGTCGACACAGACCAAAGACTAGTAAGTGCACGAATTGGCAAGGACCCGTGCCTCCATTGCAAATAGAGCTTCCTAATTATTACAGGGTAAACATTGTCAAGGACCGATTCAAAGCTGTAGGTGTTCTTCATGTAGAGGAATTGGTGCGTTAAGGACCCTAGAGATTTTGAAGGTCGAAGTGTGGGAGCCTTGGAGTTATAATACAATTTAGTTAAGACTTTTTTGGGAAGCCTGAGACAGGCATCCTGAGGGTCGTTCCAGAGTGCATCTAGACCTAGGCCCACCAGACTATTCCTTACAAATTTAAGCCAAGCAATGTTCCCCGAGTTTGGAAAGCTAAGGACTTCCTGCAGGCCCTGTCTGTAATGAATCAATTCGGGCACCGCCCACAATCTGCGCCAGTAGATCACAGGGCGAAGTGCCAATTCTTCTCCCAGGGGTCTAATGCCTAGGTCGAGTCTTAGAGGCACTAGGGGTGTACTAGGAGGAAGAGCTACTAGGCACCTAAGAAATCTATTCTCCTCTTTTGTCTATCCAAAACTTTATGACCCCATAATTCACTACCATATGTAACAGCTCCTCTGGCTTGCACCCTGTAAATATGGAGTGGTGGGCCTATGGGTTTGAGGGTCGACCTATTCTTCCCTACCATCCTTAGTATCCCACCCACATGTTGCACTAGTTTCATCCTTACTTTCTCCTGGTGCGGACCCCACCCCAATTCCTCATTAAGGGTAACACCAAGGTATTCAAAGGTGTTGACTCGTTCGAGTGTGTTATTCCCTATACGTGGGATGCGGTGAAACCTGGGTGGCGGATTGAAGGCCATGAATTTTGTCTTTAGAGTGTTTATCTCCAATCCGTGCTCTCTGCAAAAGTCCCCGAAACCATCCAGCACACGCTGGATTCCCATCGGCGACTTGGAGAGAAGGAGGGTATCATCCGCAAACATAATTGCCGGAACCCTCCTTCCCGCCAGCTTTGGGACATCCGAATTTTTGACCCCATTGAGGTGATCAATAACACCGTTGACAAAGAGGCAGAACAAGGTTGGTGCGAGTACGCACCCCTGTCTTACCCCTCTGTCAACGGGAAACTTATTTGATAGAGCACCCTGGCTACCACACCTCACACGAGCATAGGTGTTAGTGTGGAGGCGAATGATCATTGTCAAAAGATCAGCTGGCACCCCAACATTCGCCAGCACTTCCCAGAGCTTGCCGCGTGGAACCAGGTCAAAGGCTGCCCTTAAGTCCACAAATACAGTATAGAGACTGCCACCCTCCAGCTGTATTGTTTTCCAATATATAAGGGACAGCCTAAAGACCTGGTCTATGGTGGAGGTCTTCTGACGAAACCCTGCCTGAAGGGGGCTCAGAATGTCCCTCTCTTCGATCCAGTCCAAGAGACGATCCAACAGAAGCCTCGCGAAAAGCTTCTGTGGGACGTCTATCAGACTGATCGGTCTGTAATTGGCAGGGAGCAAAGGTGAGCCCCTTTTAAAAATAGGGACAATCTCCGCTCCGAGCCAATTTGGAGGGACCGCCATCCCATGGATGATGGCATTGAACAGTACCAAAAGGTAGGGTGCCCAAATTCCAACCTCGTGCTTGAAGAGATCACCTGGGAGCTTGTCAAGACCTGGCGCTTTTCCTGTGGAAAGGCGAGTTATTGCCATTTCCAGTTCCTCCAAGTTGAAATCTTCCATCTGAGAAGGATTATCAATGATTATGGCAGCTGGGGTCCCAGCCTGGATTCCTATTTGGTCCAGCCCAGCCCTACTATAAAGCGAAGAAAAATGTTCCTCCCATACTTCTGGCGCAATATTTCCTTCTATAGCCATAACAGGCTCGGCTGAGCCATGTTTGACTATTTGCCAGAATTTCCTTGGGTCTCTGGTTTTAAGTACAGATGTCATTTCCGCCCAGTTCTCCCAGTCCCAGTCGATTTTGGCATTTTCAAGGAGGAGCTTGTAAGCAACCCTCTTTTCCCTAATTACCGAGGGGGCCTCCTTGTTTTTAAATGCCCGAAGAAGGTCTTTCTTAGCTTCTCTGCAGCTGGCATTGAACCATGAGGCTCTTTCTCTCCTCGCTTTCCTGTCCCGGACCACAGGGTTCAATACCTCAGCAAGGTTATCGCAAAAGGTCTGGTGAGTGTCCCCGAGGAAGAGGCATCCATCTGACGAGGGCAATTGAGGGAGGAGGCTTTCCACTTTTTCAAGAGCTGATACCACTAGCTCATAGATGGTCCTTATGCAATTCGGTTTCTCTAGCAGTTTGTCCCACCTTATTCTTCGCCTATTGCTGGATAAGGTAAGACTTGGGGCAGATAATCTATTCCCTGGAGCAGCAGCATTAAAAAATCCGTCAGCGGCTAATGAAAGGGTTAGAGCATTGTGGTCGCTGTCTAGCCTAGGGGATATTTTAAAATCTAGGACCAGTTTCCAGTCCTGAAGTTTGATCATTACATAATCTATCCGGGACTCCTGGCCTAGTCTATTAAAAGTTGGTTGTGGCGGTATGTCCCCTTGGAACCTACCATTGCAAGCTCTAAGTGAGTTTGCCAGGGTCATTGTTATGACTTGGAGTAGGAGAGGTGATGATGACCTAACTGGCGGACCCGCAATGCTTGGGATTTCCCAGAGGTCATCCTCCACACTACTAAGCCCGTCAAGGTGGATCGGGAATGGTTCAAACTGGATGTTAAAGTCACCTCCAACCAAGAGTAATTCTGAGCCAGAGAGAGAATCAAGGAATATCAGTAAGTCCTCCATTGTCCTTGAGGTGGCCGCAACTCCGACCGATCTGGAGTATGTATTTACCAGGGTCATACCCATCCCAGTGGGCCAACGTAAGACCACACACAGGATGTCAGATGAGTTTGTTTCTACCATCTCGGCCGTACAGCCTAGATGGGAAGCGATCCATATTGATAAACCGCCAGATGGGCGTCCCTTCCCTCCCCATCTGGCTAGGACGTTAAAAGTTGCAAACCCCGGGTAACAATGGTTTTCTCTGGCCCACGTCTCTTGGAACATGCATATATCATATTCTTTAATGAAGGTTTCCCATTCACTACTATCCAACTTGTTAGGCAACCCAGCAACGTTCCACGATAGGATTTCCAATGACCTCACAGCCCTATCTGTGGTCGTAGCAATCTCATCCGGAGTGCATTGTACCGGCCTTAAAAGGGCACAAACCCCTGTATCATCGCGGTCCTTGGTTAATAAACCCTGTATCGGATTAATCTGTCTTGACAAACAACCACCCTGCGCCTTTTTCCTCTCCACCCTGAGTACTGAACAGTAGGGATTTATAGCTGACTCTTCTGCAACCAAAGGAGCGTATTCATGGGGCGTTGTATGAGTCTCGGGTGGAGGCGAAGGTAGCCCAGGAGTGATGGAGTTTTGCGGGCAAGAAATCTGCAATTGAAGAATCGGATTAATGTCCACAGCCTGGTACACCAAGGAACTAGGCCCATGGTCGGAAAGACCCCTATGTCAGTCGCAGTCATCTACTCCTGATAAGGCGCCGAATCTATTTGCGACTTCAAGGGGAGTAAATGGTAGCCTATGGTTCACCCTCCTTGGGCCATATCTGTGACTCTCATGGGGCACCGTAACCCATTCTGGTGCAGTTTCATGAGCCGCAGAGGTGGGTGCATAGGTATTACAGTATTTAACAGGGGGAGCAGAGAATACAGAAAGTGCGCGGTGTGTCGTCATTTGTACTGGGGCCCTTGGATATACATTATGAGAGACTAAAGGTCTTGGATAGAAGTATAACAATTCGCGGGGATTTATGGACCCACAGGCGTTACCCAAGGGGTAGTCTAAGATGTGATTAACTGCTCTAGGGTCTCTAAAGTTAATGATTATTACATCCCCTTCGATGTCCTTGCTTCTACGCCCTAGCCAAGGAAGTCTCCGGACATGTAATATCTCCCCATTGATGTTAAAAGGGAGGGGTCTGTTTGACATGAGCCAGTGCATGGTTTTATTTTTGAGCTCGTGAAAACCTTCAGTTTTGCCCTTTTCCAGAGGCGAGACTCTTGTGAGCACTACCACATATGGAACCGCCTCTGGGGGTAGATCGACTAGATGCCTAGGTCGGTCTCTTACCCTAACTAAAGGCTGATTCCCGCCCCTCTCATTTGGTGTCGTTTCTATAGTAGGGAATGGTGTTTCCTTTATTAATTCACCCACTTCGCTTTGTCCGAAACATTGATGGGCTATGTTGGAAGAGGACTTGGCCCTAGACTGGCAATTAAGACTAGCCAGGTCATTTTTCCTAGTGTAAATTGGAGCTAAGGCTGGTACCACAGGGGGGGGCAAGACTGGTTGTACAGGATCTTTGCGTGCCCCCGGGTTCTTTATAATTGCTGATTCTAGGTCCCCTAGGCGTTGTTCTATGTTTTTTAATCTTTCGATAATGGGTAGGATAAATGACCTCATCAATTGCTCGATGCCCTCGAGATAGGATGGCATCGGACCTACATTGGGTAGGGGCAGCGGGGGACAAGTCAGATCAGAAGGTGGGGGTGCCAAAGAAGTAGGAGATATTATGGCCATGGTGTGTGTTATTGATAAAGTGGATGGCGCCTTTGGCAGAGGTGTAGTTACTAAAGTTTGAGTAGGTCCTTTGCCAAAGTCAGAGTGATAAATCTTGTCCTTTGGCAGATCACCTAACCTCTTTCTTCTTTTAGGGGGAGGGGGCCTTGAAACTTTGGGTACCACAACCCTCCCCGCCTTCTTATTGGGGGCCTTAGCCTTAGGTTGAGAAGGAGTAATAATAATGTCAATTTCCTTGATAGAAGTACTGGACGGGGGCAGATCAGTGGAGCCATGCGGACAGTAGGAATTGTCAGATGTAGAATCAATGACTCTAAGCAGCACAGGAACATTATCAATAGCTAGTGCCTCCTGCG
This sequence comes from Triturus cristatus, assembly GCF_964204655.1. Taxonomy (NCBI): domain Eukaryota; kingdom Metazoa; phylum Chordata; class Amphibia; order Caudata; family Salamandridae; genus Triturus; species Triturus cristatus. The sequence continues at coordinate 943,643,457 of NC_140593.1, forward strand.
TAAGGGTAGGAGAACTTAGCTCAATGGGGGTCGGAGAAGACAAATTATCCAATGGTGTCCTATTTTTAATACACTCTATGGACCGACGTCGCTCAGCCCTTCGTTCAGCGAGCGTGGTCTCCTTGTCCGTGGGCGCAGCAACCTTTATGAAGTAATCAACTAATGTACCTTTGTTTGTACCACCAGTGGTTGTGGGTGCGTTTGTAGGGACAGTCTCGGCCATGGTTATAGATACAATTATCGCACACACAGCTCACGTTTACTGGAAGGTAAAGGAATTCACCCGGCCCGGTCTCCTCGTGACTCTGAGGGCCTCAGAGGGCCAGCTCTTTGCCCGGTCTTCGCCCCGACCTGCGTCCCGCACGCGTTCCGCTGGCGCGAAAATTCCGGCAAGATATTTAAGAGGGGGAGGAGATAAAGGAGGCGGGGCCGGGAAGAGGTACCAGGTGTGCAAGAAGAATTGCCAGAATGCACCCTGGGCCTCGCAGTCCCGTGTAGTCAGCCTCGGTGGTGGGTCCCTCGGATATCGATCACGGCGTCCTTTCCGAGTAAGTGCCAAAGATCCAACAGCGTCCCAGCGCTTCGCCCTTGACAGGAATTAACCCACTTTCGAGCGGCTCCCGCGAAGCGGGGGCCGCGAGGAGTCGAGGTTAACAGCAGCGACCTCTCAGTGCAAGAAGCAACCACATGCTGAGACTATGGGGCGAGAAGGTGGTTTCTCCAGGTTTTTGTGGATTTTTGGTAACATACAATTTAGGTAATCGTGGATAAATTGTATATAGAAACTTTTTGGTTTTTTTGCTAATCCAACTCATCTCTTCTGCCCATGTAAGAATCTGATTGAGGAGACTCTGGTAGCTTAAAGTGGGATCTTGGTCTAGCTTGGTGTATGTTTCATGGTCTGTGATGTGTTGCATCACACTTTGTTCATAAAACTCTGTGTCTAGCACCACTAGTGAGCCACCTTTGTCAGCCTTTAAAAAGGTCAATTGTTGATTATTTGCTAGCTGTTTCAAGGTGCTCCAATCTTCTAAGGAAAAATTTATTTTGGTATTTTTGCGAAAGTCTATTTTCACAATCTCTGCTTTAACCAACCGTTCAAAGGTATCAATGGATTTATGTGATATAGGTGAACAAAACGTGCTCCTTGGTTTAAACTCTTAACTGGCCAGTTTCCTCAGGAAACGTTGAAGATTCAATTGTGCTGAAGAAGTATTTTAGCCTAAGAATTATGAAAAACTTTAAAAAGGCAATATCCGTCTCAGCAATATTGCTGTGATAGGTGGGTACATATGAGGTTCCTTTGTTTAAAACAGCAATTTGGGCATTAGAAGATATTGACGACTAGGTTGCTCTCGTTTTGCTGCGCAGGGATCTCTTGTCTAACTCTGTCTCTTGCTCTTTTCCTTTTTCCCCTCCTTGTCTTTGCGTGGACTTTTCTGGTTGGTGATTTGCTGCCGGGCTGGTGGCTCAAAACTATTTTCTGTCTTGGGCGCCTGCTGAAGTGCTGGCGCTGGTGTCAACTATAGTTTCAACTCTGCCAACTGGAGGACGATTTTGGGCCAACTCTGAGTCAGAAACAACACTCTCTTGGGAAGAACCTGTGTTTTGTGGTCTTTGCCATTTCCGTTGATTGTAAACCTCCGCCCACGTGTAGACCTCATCAAGTTTATAGTCTATAGTATCCCTGCGGAATTTCTTAATTTTTCTCTCATGTATTTCTTTGGCATATTTATCAAGCTTTTCGTTAAGATCTTGTAGAAGTTCATCCCAGTTTTCAGTGTCATTTTTTGATAGTTCTTCCTTTTTGGTTGAAATTTCTATTTTTAAAGTTATTAAAATATTGGAAAGTTCCTCCACTATTAAAAGAATCGGGTCCTGCAAGCATTTGTTTAAAATTTGATACCATGTTTTTATAAATTGTTTATTGGTTTTGCAAAGCATTGGTTTTAGAGCAATCCGTAAACCTCTGGGGATTCTTTTAGCTTTGTGATAATGAATGAGAGTGGTGGCGTGTAATCTCTGGTTGATTTCTTTGCGACTGAGATACTCAAGTTGTTTTAAAAGTTGTGTTGTAGTAGATATTTGAGGACTGAAGAGTCTTGCCTCTTGAACTAAGTCATAGATGTCTGTGGCTGCTTCAGGGGAGAATGCTAAGGTGTCCGCATTGTTGGTGGTAAGAGAAGCGATTTCTTCGAACGACATGATGCTGATTGTTGCTACGTTGGAAGCTGCGGACCAAAAATTTAGAACTACCTAATTGATGTCAACGTGCACACAGATTTATGGGGTGGTTTAGCTGGATTTCAAAATGGTTCTGAGTTCTGCTTCAAACACCAAGGCGCCTATCCGATGGCATCTCTAGGTTAATATCCAAACAAAAGTGCATGAAGGAAGGATTCCTTCTGCTGGCATGAGCACTCTTCCGTGGGCAACTAAATTGCCATCTTCCAACTTAATCTTGTGTGAAAAACTTTCGTAAATAACTTGTTAAGCAGGTAATCAATAATCTTCAAATGAATTTATTTTCAATGATAGTTGCATTTAAACTCCATGCAAAATTATTCTTGCCAAGCTGGGAATGTGTCGTCCAACTTTATGAACAATATTTATAAACCCAATGCATTTCGGGTCCAATCATCACCCTTCATCAAGGGTCTTCGCTGCCAGTACTGCAAATGCAAAGGACAAAAAGGGAATTCATCATACAGTCCTGGTATAATTAAAAAAACATACTACTGTAGGAGCGTGAGTGTATAGGAAGCGAAATAATCCAAAAGATACAAAGTGCATTTAATAGTGCTGAAAGCTCATGTGGCAAGCAAAAATACGAGATCCTTTCTGAATTTTTTAACGATATTGGCCTGTGAATCGAAAAAATGTGATGTTAAGGTGAAATAATTTGGTTTGAAACTTTATAAACAAACCGCTTGCGCACAAGCGTCAAATATGGTGATGCCGAAAAAATTCACGTTAAAGTTATACTTGAAAAAGTGAACGTGCGGTGAAACTAATGTGCAATAACGCGGTGCGAAAGTAAACTAACAGATACTCGCGGTCGGGACATGGTTAAAAAGGGGGTTGCAGTCAAACAAAATGTTCGTTCCGAGCTTACCCGGTTAGTTGGTCATGGCTTCATTCGGCGAAAACACGTCAGGTGACGCATAAGACGTACCTGTATTGACCTTACTGTGGCTTTTAAAAGTAGAAAGCGATGACGGTGAACGTGCGCAAGTGAAAGAAGCTAAACATAGAGAGAGTCCATGCACAGTGAATGAAGCTAAACATAGAAAGAGTCCATGCATAGTGAATGAAATAGAAAGAGATGCTCAACATACGGTGCTTCTTAGCTTATTGTGAGATAGTGGCAACAAAGCAAATATTACGATAAAAGCATGAATAAACATTATAAACGCTCCTTAATATAGGAAAATGAAACAAAATGAAATTACTAATCATGGAAATCAACAATCATGTTAAGCCAGAGTCACAACATAATAATGTTCTTCAATCAGATTCTTACACGGGCAGAAGAGATGAGTTGGATCAGCAAAAAAACCAAAAAGTTTCTATATACAATATATCCATGACAACCTAAATTGTATATGTTACCAAAAATCCACAAAAACCTGGAGAAACCACCTTTTCGCCCCATAGTCTCAGCATGTGGTTCGTTGTCTGAACCTATAGGTAGCTACCTTGATTATTTTTTGCAACCCATTGTACAACAACAAGAGACATATGTAAAAGACACCACAGCTCTCCTGAACTTTTTGAAAGAATTGGACTTGAATGGAATTGATAATTGGTGTTTATGTACTGTGGATGTTACCGCTCTTTATACTTCCATTCCACACGCTGATGTAATAGATGCTATTGAATGGGCTCTACTAAAACACAATAACATCAAAGCTGAAAAGGTGCTCCTTTTGGAACTATTACAGTTTGCATTATACCACAGCTATTTTGAGTGGCAGGATGTGTTCTACGCCCAAAACAATGGAACTTCTATGGGCTTCGCTGGAGCCCCTTCGTATACGAATATCTTCATGGCCAAACTAGAACATGACCATATTTTAAACAATCAAGCATGGTCTCTAGACCTGGTCTCGTTTAAGCGTTACATTGATGATATTCTCATAATTTGGAAAGGAGACCACAGTCATCTGGAACAGAATATTTTGGATCTAAATCATATACACAACCGGATCAAATTCACCTATCACATTGACAAATTCAGCATCAACTTTTTGGACGTACTTATCCAAATTGATCATGGTACCATCAGAACTAATGTATTCATAAAACCTACTAACAGAAACAATTCTCTTTATTTTGACAGTTTTCATCAGCCTACTTTAAAAAAACATTTACCTTTTTCACAATTCATCAGACTGAAAAGAATCACTTCTAATCCACAAGATACTGTTGACATTACCCATAAATTTATGCATAGATTCCGCAAAAGAGGATACCCTGTACAGATCTTAGAAGATGCTCAACAAAGGCTTGCAACAGTAGACCGCAACAGTTTATTATGTCGCACAAGCAAAAAGCAATCTAATCCGTTAGTGTGCGTACTGAAACATTCCACTCAAGCCACTACAATTAAATCCATCATTATGAAACATTGGAAAATCATCCAAACTGAACCAGATCTATTCACTTTATTTCCACAAAGCCCGATTTTTGCGATGCAAAGATCTACGAATCTGAAAGAACTGCTAACTAAAGCATCCAGCAGCCCCATTAAAACTTTTAAAGGTATGCAGAAATGTATGATTTGTGTGCATTGCAACAATGTGATGGTAGAAGATTGTTTTATTCATCCAACTAAATGCAACAAAATCAAATTACGACACTCTAGCACTTGCGACACTTCTAATGTGATCTATGCACTTAAATGCCCCTGTGGAAAAATTTATGTGGGCAGAACCGAAAAAAAAAGTGAAAATACGCATAGGAGAACACAAGACTAATATCCGCAACAAAAACGAGAGATCAACCATTGCATCACACTGGATGGAAGCAAGACAAAATATTACACAACTACGTTTCACCGTTTTGGAGGCACAAAAGCCACGAAAAGACATGGATCCCAAAAAACCTTAGCACGTGCAGAATTCTATTGGACCAAAAAACTACAATCCCTACAACCCCTGGGGATGAATGACCGTATTGAATTTAATTGCTTTCTTTAAATCCTAATTCTATTTTTGAAAGCCAAAATTATTATGTCGTGACTCTGGCTTAACATGATTGTTGATTTCCATGATTAGTAATTTCATTTTGTTTCATTTTCCTATATTAAGGAGCGTTTATAATGTTTATTTGTGCTTTTATCGTAATATTTGCTTTGTTGCCACTATCTCACAATAAGCTAAGAAACACCGTATGTTGAGCATCTCGTTTCTATTTCATTCACTGTGCATGGACTCTGTCTATGTTTAACTTCGTTCACTGTGCATGGACTCTTTCTATGTTTAGCTTCTTTCACTTGCGCACATTCACCGTCATCATTTTCTACTTTTAAAAGCCACAGTAAGTTCAATACAGGTACGTCTTATGCTTCACCTGACGTGTTTTCGCCGAATGAAGCCATGCCCAACTAAGCGGGAAAGCTCGGAACGAACATTTTGTTTGACTGCAACCCCCTTTTTAACCATGTCCCGACTGCGAGTATCTGTTAGTTTACTTTTGCACCGCGTTATTGCACATTAATTTCACTGCACGTTCACTTTTTCAAGTATACCTTTAACGCACATTTTTTCGGCATCACCATATTTGAAGCTTGTGCGCAAGCGGTTTGTTTATAAAGTTTCAAACCAAATTCTTTCACCTTAACATCACATTTTTTTCGATTCAAAGGCCAATATCTCTTATTTTTCACTTTCCACATGAGCTTTAGGCACTATTAAATGCACTTTGTATCTTTAGCATGATTTCGCTTCCTATACAATCACGCTCCTACAGTAGTATGTTTTTTTAATTATACCAGGACTGTATGATGAATTGCCCTTTTGTCCTTTGCATTTACAGTAATGGCAACGAAGACCCCTGATGAAGGGTCATGATTGTACCCGAAATGCATTGGGTTTATAAATATTGTTCATAAAGATGGACAACACATTCCCAGCTTGGCAAGAATAATTTTGCATGGAGTTTAAATGCAACTATCATTGAAAATAACTTCATTTGAAGATTATTGATTACCTGCTTAACAAGTTCTTTACGAAAGGTTTTTACACAAGATTAAGTTGGAAGATGGCAATTTAGTTGCCCACGGAAGAGTGCTCACGCCAGCAGAAGAAATCCTTCCTTCATGCACTTTTGTTTGGATATTAACCTAGAGACGCCATCGGATAGGCGCCTTGGTGTTTGAAGCACAACTCAGAACCATTTTGAAATCCGGCTAAACCACCCCATAAATCTGTGTGTACTTTGGCATCAATTAGGCAGTGCAAAGTTGCCCACTCTTTACATGTCACAAATTACAAAAAAAATGTATATAGATACGTGACTTGAACGTGCATTTAGCACGTTTCTTACTTGATTCAATGATTAATGAAAATATTTCACTCTACATTACTATTAAAGAGTGCCTTTATTATAGAACAAGGGAATCTACTCACAAGTGTGTGTTTAACCATGCTAATTAGGATGTTTAATGAAGTTTTATTGAATATAAAACCATCCTAGTTTAATAAAATAATGTACTTACTCTGAAGAAGAAACCATACTTTCCTAAACATGTGCTATAATACATAATTAACACATAATGGCTTGGGGCCTGATTTAGAAGTCGGCGGAAGGGAACACTCCATCACAAATATGACGGCTATCCCATCCGCCATATTATGATCACATTCCCTCCTATGGGGATCATAATACGGGAGATCCGTCACGTTTGTGACGGAGTATTTCCTCCACCGACTTCTAAATCAGGCTCAAAGAACTTTTATTAAAACCATGCTCGTATATGTAGAATGTGATTTCACTAGAAATGACAAAATGTATGTAATGTGTGAACTGATGTTACACATGTGCATTTAAATGTAGTTCTTCGTCATACTTACTCTTGATTTATTTTAAAGATTTACTGTATGCCACATGTAGTATGAATTTAATAACTTGTACAGGAAACTTGTGCGCAATTATGTTTATATGTGCATATTACAGGTGTACTATTGAATTTAACTTGTCTTAATAGTTTAGGCCTGGATTTCATCATGCTACCTTTCATAAAATATTGTTTGTCATTTCCTTCTACCACAACATTTCTTACAAGTATTCACATGCATTGATATTTTAGAATGGATACATTGCTGTACTAGATCTAGCGAAAATAACCTGCGAAGAAGATCTCATGTTGACGATGGAACATGAAGAAACATGGCGTCAACTTAAAGGCCTTTTGAGCAAATGTTTCAATCCAAGTGTGTCTGAAAAAAATATGTTGTTCTCATGTCCAGTGTGGGATAATTTATTAATGTTGAAGTCTACAAGCTGGGAACTTTACGAGGACAATGGACCACTGATGGTGTGATCAAGTGGGTGTTACCTATGGACTTTGTATGTTATAATATAGTGTTCACCCCAAAAGAGACTTCAGACTTATTTCCATTTTCTTCAGAGATTCCTTCCTGACGTTTGCCGGACTGCCTTGCAGAAACCCTTCTGCAGACTCTATGCAGACCTTTCTGGTCGATTCCTTGAAGACACCTTCCCTGATTCCCTACTACCTGAGAGTGATGGTAATGTTATTGGTGATGGTAACTTTGTTGTTTATGACATTAATAATGGTGGTAATAATGATAGAAATTGCTGTAGTAATAGTGAGAGTGTAAATGGTGGACTCAATATAGACTTATAGTCTGCTGTAGCTGGATATGCCGGCAATTAAAGGCCTGTTGCAGTGTTTAACAAGGGAGCGGGACTTTAATGCCGGTATAGCCCAGCTACGGACGGTTATAAGGCCATTAGAACATTCCGCCACTAGAGGGCAGAATGTTCTAACGAACGTGAGGTCTTTGTTCACAGCAACGTTGGAATGTTGGAGCTCCAGGCTTCTACTGGCCATTAGAAGCCCTGAGCACTCCACTGTTTTCAATGGAGTTCCAATGTTCTGATGAGGTTTAGACCTCAATGCTTCCCTTTTTGATTCTTGCTTAAGTGTGGATTAGGCTACCACTTATTCCTGACCCGTAGAAGACTCTTGAACGAGCTTCTGAGAAGTGAACTCTTCCTTGCTTAGTTTCCTTTGGTCCTGTTTTCCTTCCTGGAAATTGCCTGATTTGTGAGTTCTTTGATTCCAAACCATCGTCTGTACTTTAAAATCCTAGATTACTAATGTATAGGATCTTAGATTATTTTCTGAGCACCAGATATTGATGTTACTTTTCCTTATTGCAATCTCAGAACTGCTTTTTTGTATAATGCTACTCCACTTCATTCTCTTCAGGAGGTTAGGACTTCCAGTTGTTATTCTGTACCTTCACAGCATGGTTTTAAGAGTAGTGTATTTGAACTTTATTATTAATTTTCAATAAACCTTTTTGAACTTGTCTACCGATTCCTGGTCTTCATTGTGTAGCAAAATGGGTTCCACTGTTAATTGAAATTTGATTGAATGCAAAGAGTAACTCCCAGCATGTGGGCCCAGAAAACACTGTATCCTACTTTAGACACATAACATCCTTCTTGGATCATGCATTCCTAAAACAAAATACACTTTTGTCATTGGGGCATGAAAAACCGTAAGACTTTTTTTATTACTCAAACCAAATTCTTGAAAGTATCTGTCGCTCAAAAGACTTAAAAAGTTAAAAATAGCTATAAATATTAACTTTCTGCTTATGGCTTTCTTATATTGATGGTTGCCATGGAGACACAAATGAAATTAGAAGTCCAAAGGATTCGGCTACGTTTAATCAGGCACTTTGTAGAAAAAGCATGTGGTTAATGTTTAGTCACCAATTTTAATCTAGCTTTGGAATGTGAATAAATAACTGTATTTGTAACTTTAGGACTGGCCTTTCTTGTGAAAATGCTGACTTTTTAAGGGGCTCAGATGTTTCTAAATTCTGTCTCAGGGGCATATTATGCATGTTTTTCACTTTCATCTAATAATATGCGTCACCAGTTTTCGTGACTTCTTTACCATCTGCTAGCTTAGACAGTGGCTTACATATGGCCTACATTTAAAGAATCAGCGTAATACAACAAATGTATAAATTACTCATAAAAAGGTTATTAAGTACATGAATAATTTTAAGCTAACGGTGCGTTTCTACAAATATAGTTTAGCAACTGCAGATGGAACCGAGTACCTGCATGAAAACATGGAAACAGAGTTTAAGCTGGCATGAGGCAATCGTTTGCATTAAATGATAGCTAAGGGTGTTTAATCACACTCCCAGTCATTCTGCACATTAACAGGTCACAGGTTCAAAATATAGTAGAAACCTAACAAAAACATGTAAACCACTTATATAACAGCTGCCCTAAATTAAGTGATATCTGGCACTTAATATGTTTGGCCTCATTTATGAAAAGTGACGTGAAAGCAGCGATGCGTCACTTTTCATTGCGCCCTCCTTGCGAAATGCTAGATGCGTCATATTTACAGTATGAGGCATCATGTCGCAAGGAGTTACAGATGCGTCAGTATTTCTGACGTATCTGTAGGTGCAAAAATGACGCATTTCTGGAGTGTGTTCAAAAGTGACGCAACGCCATCATTGGGGTCATTTCACATGGGCAAGTCCCATTTCAAATATGCCTGCGTCAGTTTTACGCCTGCTGTGAGGCAGGCGTAAGATTTTGATGCATTTGCGTCCTAAAAGTGATGACGTGAAATCTCATAGATTTCACTGCGTCAATTCTATGAGGCTTACTTGCGTCAGAGCGCCCACCCTGCACACATTATACCTGGCACAGGTATTATAATGTGGCGCAGGGGTTTACAAAGTGACGCATCTACCTAGATGTGTCACTTTGTAAATATGACGCAACATGGTGCATTGTTAAGGCTGCTAGTGCGTCACAAAAAAGTGAAGCACCGGCAGCGCAATAGTGACACAAGGGCCCATAAATAAGCCCCTTTGTATGTAGCAAACTGTAAGTTTCCAAATTTGAATATGTCTCATCTAGACACTTGAAGTAGGTCACCATAGGTACCTTTAGGCATCACAGTGCTCCAAGGGCTCGGCTTCTTTCACTGAGTGCGAAGAAAGTTGGTGCAAGGGAGGTTTTCTTAGGCAAGCTGCATTAATGAGCAGCACTGGTCTGTTTTAAAAAAAACTACAAGCATTGGCACAGCCAATAGGTCTGCCCTCAACAAGCTGGTGTGTTAGTTACATTTTGTATAATTTAATGAAATAATTTGATACAAAAATAAAAAGAAGCCAATAGGCAAAGCAAAAAGATCTGGCTTTGATGAAGTAAGACATGCAAAAAACATTTGTCCAAGCTTGTATTTGCTTTGTTAGCTAAATAAACCCAGACTGTGGCTTTGGTGGTAGTGGCAGTGATGATAAATTTGATGGTGGTAATTCTGGTAGTGGTGGTGGTAATGTTATTGGTGATGTCGGTGTTAACTTTGTTGTTTATGACATTGATAATGGTGTTGATAATGATAGTAATGGCAGAAGTATTAGGGAGAGTGTTAATGGTGGTATTAATGTTTTTTTGATGCAATAATGGTGGTAGTAATAGTGATTATGGTAAAGTTGATTGTAGTGGTGGCAAAGGTAACATTGATAGCAATGATTGAAAAAGAAACAGGGCTGTGTGAAGACAAAGAAAACAATTAGGTGGCTATCTAGTACTCAGGTTTGCATTAGAGTACTGACAAAACATTCAATAATACTTACTAATGCAGAGAAAGAGTACAAATACATATTGCTTTCTGTATAGAATGTGTGCATTAGATTGAGGTTTGAATGTATGATGATTTAGTGTATTTTTCAATCGTAAAATATTCAATCCTTCATGCATTGCAATGGACACACCCCATAGAAAGTGGAATCATATTAAAAACAGCTAATAGCATGAAGTGAGTGGATCAAATCCTTTAACAGCCTTGATTTCGAGTGTATGTGATATTTATCACTTCTAGGAAATAACGACATCATGGGGTATGTTTTTATCAGATGAAATAAATAGCCCTATGCTGAACATTTGAGGAATCACATGCAGATTTTGGTGCTTAATACCCTAAATTCACAGGGTAAGATAAACTATCAAACACTGAACACTTTTGCCCCAGTTAAATTCTGCCATGTTTGACCTACTGAAATTTAAAGAAGGGTGAGATATGTAACGCTGACACTATTTACCGGGTGTGTTACATACCACCCAACTTGGAATTCCAACCCGTAAGCAAACAGGGGTTTGCACATGGGTTAGAAAGCACAGAACCATTCATAATCAGGGCCTTAATGAATATTTGAATGAACTGGTAGCCATATGTGTTGCAGACAGATGCACATTCAAGCCAGACGTAACATGCCACTGCCTAAATGTATGGGTATATTCTTGCAATGAAAATGTTACATTTAATAAAAATTAAATATTACAGAGACATTTAGTAGAAAAACATAAGTGCTTCCTAGCAGGCAGGTGTACTTCGAACATGTATAGAAACCCGTTTTCATTTTAAAACATATCATCGAAAAATAAGATTCTTATTGTCTTTGAACTACAGTAACATGAAATCAGTCTAAACACACTATGATGAATAAAACAAATAGAAAAATGATGAAGAATTGAAGAAAAAAGTGTTAGACCTAACCTTGGAGGTGTTGTAAATTGAAACCACGATGTGATTAAGCATTTACTAAAGACATGAATTCTCCTCCCTTAGACATGTCTCTTTCGTTATGTTGACTGAAGTTTGGACTCCATTTTGTATTGTCATGTCTCCACGTGCTCAACACGAGAAGAGTCCTATCTCCGTGTTAGTTGCTCTTGTAATCTGCCTAGTAACAGTCTATAAATAGTTCCTTTGTCCGCCTGGCGCATGCCCAGGCTTGACCACATCTGTTATCAGTTAGTCCTTGCTTGACCATGTTTTCGCGGGCTCAAGGAGTATGTCAGCTCCACCCACATATTGATCTTGTATCGAAAATGTCCATAAAAGGTAACATTCCTTGCCTCATGTTGTATCCTCCCACTTATGAGCCCCTCTGTTGTGTATAAAAGGGGACCGTGTACGCAAGTTCTGTGTGCTACTCTATGCAATACTGAAGGGTATTGTATGGATTGTAGGACCACCCTTAAGGGTTAATAAACTTTGTCTTTGTACTTTGCAGTTTCCGTGCCAACTTCCTTATATATTCCATTGCAGGAGAGCGAACCCTTGTGTCCTGCGGGCCTAGCTGAGGCCTGTATTCATCAGAGGGGGGGTCTTCCCCCAAACATTATACCTTCCACCTCTATTTTTCCTGATCTCATTTTCACTGGACTTAGGACTCAATGCAGTTTATCACTGCTAACCATTGCTAAAGTGCATGTGCTCATTCCTCAAAACACGGTACCATTGGCTTAGCGCCAGCTAGCATATTTCATTTACTTATAAGTCCCTAGTAAAGTGATACCACAGGTACCCAGGGCCTGTAAATTAAATGCTACTAGTGGACCTGCAGCACTAATTGTGCCACCCATTTAAGTAGTCCTTTCAACATATCTCAGGCCTGCCACTGCAGCCTGTGTGTGCAGTTTTTAACTGCCATTTCGATATAACAAAATAAACCTTTTGCCAGGCCCAGACCTTCCTTTATAATACATATAAGTCACCCCTAGGATGGGCCCTGGACAGCCAAGTGGGCAGGATGCAGTGTATTTAAAAAGTTAGGCATGCACTTTTAAGTTTTTTATGTCTTGGTAGTGAGAAACCCTTAAATTAGGTTTTCACTACTGCAAAGCCTCCTACCTCTCCCACAGGATAACATTGGAGTTACCTTATTCTATTTAATAATCTGTAACTTCTAAATGGGAACAGGTATCAAGCTCATGTTTGGTGTCTTCAGAATTGTAATGAAAAATTCTCTCTTATGGTTAAGTCAGATTGTGTAAATTGCAATAAAAAAAATTCCACTATTAGAAAGTTGTAATTTTCAGCCTTAGCCATTTAGTGTCTGTAGCCTGTCTCTGGGGCACATGACTTGGTGTAGCTGACAGTTGGGCTTTGTGCATTCCTCCTAGATAGCCACACACAATAAAGAGCTTAGGTGTGCCTGGATGTGATATTACTGGCAGGATGGGAGGGCTGATCTGGGCACAGCCCCACTTACACTTTAATAGGCTGTGCCCTGCGTCTGCACAAAGGGTTGTACACCCCTTGCTGTTAGTCTGGAGCTATGGCAGGGGAGGCAGGAAACCTGTGCACCTCAAAGGGAAACCTCTAAAAGCTTCCAACACTTCAAAGGAAGCACCTGGTATAAATATTGGACCTCAGACACAAAATCTTCAGTACACTTCTGGACATATGGAGACTCTCCCAGGAAGAAGGACTACTGTGTTGCTGAAAGAACTGCCACTTTGGGGACTGCTCTTCTTCTAGACTGCTGCCTTGCTGGATTGCAACCCTGCTGCACGATGACCTCCTGCCTGAATCAGAGGAATTTGGACCGCACCTGAACCAGGACTTCCAGAGTGACTCCAAGCGCTAGTCTGTTGGACTTCTGTTCAGAGTCACAGGGACATAACAGGCTCCCAACCACATGATCCAGCACTCAGATCCAGCTGAAACAAGCCTCTGCCACCAAGTGGTGCCCCTCAGGTCCTGGACCATTGGTGTGGTCTCAGAGAGGTTGAATTGAACATGCTCTTTGTAACTGCAAACACATCTGTTGGTGCCAAAACCTTATTATTCGCACAGCCTGCCAACTCAAAGTTCTGTCAGCCCGACCTTTTGCGCTGCAGGATCGACTGCTCGCAGGGAGAGCAATCGTGGAGCACCTGCATGACCATTTGCGATGACAACAGCATCTTCGGACTATAACGACACCCATTCACGATGCCCGCTAAATCGACGACTGTCCGCGAAACTTCCCATTTCCTCGTGATCCCCTACACCGTAAACGTGTTTCTTTGTGCTAGATTGAGAAGGTAACTTTTCAGCGGAACTAACCTGGTCCCTATGTCCAACACACGGTTCATTGTGATCGACCTGGACTTATGACTTTCCCCTGGTCCCGCATGACCAGATAGCTGTGAGTAGCACTTTGGCTTTTTTTGTTGCTAATTTCACTTAAATATTTAACATTGCATATCTCTGGTTCTACTGAATGGATTTCTGTTGTTTGTGTTTGCTCTTATTTATTAAAACCTACTCTAATGTCTGCATTTGGTGTAGGATCCTTTTAGTGCAGTGTATTTATTTTATTACTGTTTGAAGTGTTGCACAAATACTTTACACATTGCTTCTTAGTTAAGCCTGACTGCTCTGGGCCAAGTTACCAGAAGGTTAAGCACAGGTTAACTTGGGGTTTGTTTGTGACTTCACCCATTTGTAGTGTAAAGAATTGGCCCCACCAGTAAAGACATTGATGTGCATTTATTTTTAGGTGGATGTGCACATATGGGTGAAAGCACAATTTGAGTGACTATTGAACAGAACAATGAATGAAGAGGGCTGAAATATACATATCTGTGTTTTTTTGTTTTTGTTTAATTACCTGAGGCTGGCAAGACAGCTAAAGTTGTCTTTCAGTCAGACTAAAAAATCATTTTTATTTTGAGGGAAGGGTACGGGATCAAATAAATTGGATCTTTAATTCCTTCCTCTACCTTTGACCCATGAAAGTAATTTGGTTTCTGCTTATTGGATGGACCGGTGGTGTTGATTCCTTCAGGCTGCCTATATTTATCAGTGAAGAGGTCCTATGCCATATATGAGACCTTCACCAAGTCCTGCTTTTTTTAGTCTGCATGGTTGCACTTTAAGAAACTTAGGGCAAGATTTATTAAAGAAGCAGTGTTGTCCTTGTATCAAGCATGGTTATGCAAGGCAGTGCATTTCCTTAATTCAGATTTAGCAAGCTACGCAAGGTGAAATGTGTGCCACCTTGCATGGCTTTGAAAAGAAATGGAATGCAACGTAGCTGCTTGTGTTGTGCTATGTCACTTTTCGAGCTAATAGGTGTTTCATTGGTGGAGCATGGGCGTTCTAACGCATCCACCCATGGAATTGAGGCAATTCCAGATTTACCAAGGTTTTTCAATCTGGGATTGAGTTAAATTTTTATGTCTCCCAGAGGATGGTGTAACACGGAGAAAAAACATTTTTTCCTACTCATTATTTTCTCTTTGTATGCCTGCTGCATTCTGCACCTCAATTAGAAATATAGTACAACTTTATTGTAGCCTTGTGTCAGTAAGAGTTTTTAACATAGGTTTGTTTAATTGTGAACAAGCAAAAAGAAAGCAGCCAGCCCCAACACCTCTCCTGTTTTATCCCACAGACAGAGGATTGCAATTAGGCCTCACTCCACCATGGGGAAAGAGCTGAAATCCAACAGAACACCCTCCCCTCTTCTGTAGTACTTCATTTTACCTTGTGGCATTTCCATCCCAGAAAGTCATTATTTACCCCATCCAAAAAGGCACAACCTTAGAGTCATTATATAGTGCTCTAAATTCCCATCGAGAGGCTGTCCTAAGAAAATGAGGAAACTTCCTCTAGCCTGATTAGCTAATGTCAAATGTATGCTTTCACACATTACAAAGCAGTTTGCTTTCACATGGAGCTGCTGTGGCCACAGCTCACAGCAGTCACCACAGTAGTCTAGGACTGCAGCAGTAGACCCAAAAAGAATGCTTTTATAGTCTTCTTGTTGGTGTGTGTAAACATACCTGGAATATTTATCTGCTATACCACTTGTGCATTTTGTGGACCATGCTATTGGGGGCTTGTTTAAAAGTTGAATACACAAATATTGGTTAGCCAATTTTACACCACATTCAGAGGTCAGAGCACATACATTTGAAGGGTGGAGAGCAGTTTCACAGTGCTAAAAGTCAAACTGCCAGCAGATCCAGTAAGAGAATATGGAAGAGAACAAGCCCAATAAGTTGCAATTTTCTACAAATAATATGAAAAGTTACTATTGTTCTGTTGCACTGAGAATCATCCCATTATGCCTTCTGGGTATGTGTGTTTTTCTAAGACACTCCCTCGGTCATTCAATTACTGTTTCTGGGACTCTGCTCTTCTTTCCATAGTGGGACACATGATTTGAAGGATGGACAGCCAAACCATGTCCTTTGATAAGGTTATTAGTGAGTCCATGCTGTTGGGCGAAATCGCTTGCATATGTGGGTCCTCTCTCAGACCAAACATTTACCTGCTGGTACATGCCTGCTCCAGAGAAGGTGAACACAATAAAGACTTTCATCGCCTTTATATTATTCTTTGTGAACTTCGAGCCAGACATACATCTGCTCTACACTGGCTGGTTAATGGTGATGGAGATGAGAGAACCGCACAGGGAAGCTTCAAGGGAATGGGACATTGCTGCTACAGATATCCAAATGTAGCATCATAAGCACCCACGGTAGGAAATACAGGGGACTTCCACACTGGAACACACCAACTCCCAAGCAGAAAATTACTCTTTATTCATACTTTTCATGCTTTGGGAGAATAGTTGTTCCCCAACACAACACATTAAATTGATTCTCCAATAGGAGTTAATGGGCAATCTTCTCAACTTGAGTTGCAGGTAAAGACAAGTCTGTACCTCATGAATATCAATAAGCCACCCCTAAAAGTTGATTATTTCAAGATTCTTGACATTGGGGCAGTGGTAACCTATATTAAAAAGAGTTGCACCTTGGGTGGATACTTACATTCTAGCAAAGTCATGTACCTGCTGACTTGTAGAAAAAGTTCTATGATGAAGTAGTCTAATGACATTGGTCACTGTGCAGGTTCATCAGAATGTTTAAATGAGGAAAGAGATGGTAGAAATGTCCTTTGTATCATCTTTCATACCTACAGCCATATTTAACAATACAAGTACATTATTTTCTTTGGCACTTGTATCAGGGAGGACCAGAAACTAATAGATGAGGATGAACAGGACAAGGAAAAACAGGCAGAGACTCCAAGCTTGCCACACTGCTTTCTTAGTTTTCGCTTCCAGATTCCTTTAACTAAGACAGCGCTGTCAAGGACAGAAATGAATGCTCAGTACAGACATAATCTGGCCCACATAAAACACTGTTTAGCAGGTCAAAAATCAAAAATAACCCATCCCATGATGCATTGTGTGTTGAATACACCGAAAGAACCCACAGTCCAAAAACTCACCACTTACAGGTGGACCGGATTGTAAAAATATTCACTAGACAGAGGCTTGTTAGTTGGCACTAGGAAGAGGTGCAAAGTTTCTGTAAGTTCAGTTAACTGGACCACTGGATCCCAGTGGTGGGCAGTTGGAGAAAACTGGGCACAGCTTTCTGGGATAAATAATACAATTTAAGAAGGTACTTCGGGATTATGGATCCATCTTTTGAAAATATCTGATAAAATGAAAAATTCTAAAGGTGGGAACACCCATGAGACCCAGCAATTCAGTTCCTCACACTAGAAAACTGGGAGTTTGGTTAGTGTCAGTTCTCACCTTTAAGGAGTTCTAAATCTATTAAAAATAACAAGCGCAGGGGTGCAAGGCTTTTCTTAGAGACCCGCCGCCTACTCTGCTGAATTTCAGAATAGGCTAAATATAAAAGGTGCTAGTTGTGATTTAATTGGATGCTTCTTGCCCCCACCATTCTGCACTTCCTGTCTCTATATTTAATTCTTATAATTGTCTTTTTCACCCCTCTTTTTTAATTCTTACTTTAGTAATAGCTCCTACCACCACACAACAATACAATATACAGAAAATGGGCTTTTCAACCTCCTGTTTCAGTTGTTGGCACTGTAGTTCAGCTGACTGTAGTCTTTGACTTTACAGCTAAGGGTGGAGAGGAAAGGGCAGTTGCCTGTTTGGGTTTGTTCGGGACTGGTCAGGCCTACAGCCAGAAACGCCCTCCATTTTTCCATTTTTCCATCACCAGTACCCACCTTAACCCATCCACACCCATAACCATATTAACACACTCACAACAAATGTACTCCATTCTTTTACTACAAACAAACCCTAACCAGTTTTCATTGTTACAACAACCACCAAAAACACCACCAACAAGCTTTCTTTCTTACCCCACACATATACAGCAACACAGTAACTCTCTTTCAACTGCCTCTCATCCATTGGACAATTTAGAGCCTTGCAACATTACCCACATGCTGCACCACTACCCCTAACTCATACACCTTCAACCCTAAACAGATGCAAAGAACAACATGCCCCTCTTCACTCTCAACACCACCTCCATCACCTACACAGGCAGACTCATCAAAATGCCTTCTAACCCTGCTGGATGAGGAAAACGATATTGAAAAGCAACACATTTGCTAAACCCTATTAAAGCTAATAGGTGCACTAATGATACCCCTGCGACAAGTTAAAAACAAATACTGCTCACTCTTCTGCAAAACAAAGTCACACCATCACCCAAGTGCAATATCTAAACTGCAAATGAACAGATGTTCAATCACTCTCTAAAATTAAGCATCACATCTACAATCTAGTCACTGATACACAGTCTGACTCACTCTTCATAACTGAATCATGGTTGGGAGATAACATAGCACCAGTCTTGCATGAAGCCGTCTGTTGGACTTGGCCCTTCTGGCCGGTTCACCCCGAAACTTTTTGCTTAATATGGTGACTTGGTTTAGTGATTTTATTGACTTTGGCGCACTTTACCGCTGTGTCCCAGGGTAAAGTGCGTGCGTGTGTTGAGGTTGGCCTGCCCTCCCATAGGAATGCATGGGGGAATGTATGTGTCCCGGTAGTTCCTGATGCGTGGGGTGTGCAGGCCCGTGTTTGGTATGTGCGGACTCGTGGGAGTGAATGCTGCGCGTTGATGTGTGCAGCGTGCATGTACCTGGTGTGGAAGTGCCCCTTCTAGAAGTGGGCACTTCAGTGTGCAGTCTGAAATGTGTGGCTTGTCTGGCGATTGGCTGGTGAGGTCAGGTGACGGACTAGGGAAATCCCCAGAGTCAGGAGGAGTCACCCAGTGGTGAATGGGGAGTTAGCATGTTGATGGCTGGGGAGGAGTGTACCTGGGTCCTGAATAGGACAGGGATTCCCCCACACAATGCTGGCGCCGGCCCCTGTGGTGCGTCTAATGACCCTAGCCCTGCCAGTGAATAGGGAGAGGGGCTGAGCAAAACAAAGTGCTCAGGAACCTGCTGGAACTGGTTCGCCCCTTCCCTGCACCTTAGACAAAGCCTTGTAATGTATAAAAAGGGGCTGTGTCCCCACAGAAGTTGTTCTCTTGCAGGATCCACTTGAGAGGGGGCCTGCTGCTGCTGGGCGCCAGGAGAGACCGCCACTGGGGACTGCCTCCCTGCTGGAGGGCCCTGTGAGCTGGCTCTGGGCCCAGCCTTTGCCCCCTGCTCTCTGGAGGACCTTTTTGTTGCTGAACAGTGCTTGTAGCGCCTGGGAGCGCTTTCTGGACTTCCTAGCGCTGGGCGCGCTGTTTTCCTGGACTGGCTGTCTCTCAGAGCCTGGGAGCGCTCTGAGGATCCTTGTAGCGCTACGAGCGCTGGCTCCCCGTGTAGCGCTGTGAAGCGCTTTGATTCGGCTTGCGGGTGCCCACCCCGCTTATTTGCGTATCGCTGCGGCGGGTGCCTACCCCGCCGAGGATTGCATTTACGGAGGGAGCCCACCCCTCTAATCACCGAGATCACCGCTGCAGCCCGGTTCGTGACCGGAAGTCAGGCAAGCCTGGGGGCGGGCCTCCGGGACAACCGGAACTCAGAGAAGGAGGGCGGGAGCCTACCCCGCCTCCTGCCAAGCACCGCGGTTGCAGCCCGGTCGGAGACGCGAGGATCCAGGCGGGAGCCTACCCCGCGCTGGACGGAGGAGAGAAGTGCTGCCGGTTCCGTGGAGCGGACCAAGAGGAGCGGAGACAGCGCGGGAGTCCCCTGCGAGCAGCCCGGTAAGTCAGGAGGGCTGGGGGACTCCGTGCGTGTGCCTGTGGGTGCCGGTCCCAGTCCGGCTGATTCTCCCAAGAGGCTCCCACGTTATTTAGAGCCTGCGAGGCTCTAGGGGGCCTGAGCACCTCGAGCGTTGACGCTCCAACGAACGGGGGCATTGTGGTGATGCGAGTCCCGGAGAGGGACTCCAACGCAGAGCGCAGTGACGCTCCAACGACCGGGGGTACTGCGAGAGAGCCCAGGGAGGCTCCAAAAGCTGGCACATTGTTTCTCGAGCCCAGTGAGGCTCCAAAAGCTGGCATTGTTGTTTCTCGAGCCCAGTGAGGCTCCAACGTTGTGCTGAGCCACGAAGGCTCTAGGGGGCACATCTTGAATGAACAGAGCCCAGAGAGGGCTCCAGAGGCACGCAGAGTGCCTGAAGTTCGCTTTCCAGCTGCCCAGCACTTAGTGGGCAGCTGCCACGTTTAGGTGGGGGACCATTCTTGTTCTAGTCTGCGCAGCTGGCGCAGCCTGACTTTGCTGAACGCAGGGCGTCCTAGCCCCTTCCAGGCCAGTTGGCCCAGGGACTGCCACAGGTGGTGGCATAGGAGTTTTGCGCAATTGTGTTCCTACCTGCACCTCTGAATGTGTGTTGATGCATCATGTGCCATTGCTTTTACACCTCTGAATGTTTTATGCATCATGTGTGTTCCTTCCTTGCACCTCTGAATGTGTTTTGATGCGTCATGTGCCATTGCTTTTACACCTCTGAATGTTTTTAGGCATCATGTGTTTTTCCTTCCATACACCTCTGAATGTGATGCATCATGTGTAACGTTCTATTACCCCTACAGGTATTGTGATACGTAGGTGGTTGTTGCTTTCTCCTAGTACAGGTGGTGCTAGTGAGGTTCTAGTTCCCTGCGTGACAGTCTCCTAAAGTAGTTAGGGTTACGTAGGTGGTACTTCCCCGATACCAGTAAGTACTGGTTGTGTGCTATACATATTATTTTTGTGCTACAGTGATTTTATATGTTTGGTGTGCTAAATATCTAAAAAGTGCTAATTCCTGACAGTGGTCCAGGTGGCCCTGTCTTGTACATAATCCCTTGTAAATTCTGCCCGTGCCTGTTGGCACATTGTAAAGTGTGTGTTTATCTAATGTGTTGTGTATAATACAAAGGTTATTTTTATAGAATACCTTGTGTGGAGTTTCCTTTGTGGTGGGCCTTGGGTGTTGTTGCTGGGTGCGCGCACAAACGCTTTACACATCGCCTCAGAGATAAGCCTGACTGCTCGTGCCAAGCTACCAAGGGGGTGAGCAGGGGTTATCTTTGGCGTGTAACTTCCTTGCCCTGACTAGACTGGTGGTTTCTGCCTGGCTTTGGCGCAAGCCTTAGCCAACCGGAAATCGCCAGGTCTAACATTGGTGATCAGCGGTGGGATTTGGACTTGCGTTTGCGCTGTACCGCAGCAGCGACTGGCTACACCACAAAACTCTGCATTAGATAACCACATTTTAGGGATTATTGTTTTGAAGTTCCTTTATTTCTTCTCCTGAAGGTATCATTGAGTAATTGTGTCCAGTACATTTGTCCCCCGCCCTGCGCCCAGAGTTTGGTACCTGTGTCACGTGGTGGTCAGGTTGAGGGATCAGGGGTGGTAGAAACTGCCTTACCAGTCCGAGGGGAGGGTTGTGTGTGGATGGTGTGTGGGGCACTAGACAGTGAGTGTGAGTTCTCCAGGATAGAGAGCTCACTGAAACCTTTTGTGAATTGTGTACTCCTGTGTAGCTCAGACACCCAGGTTCCTTGTGTTGAACTCTTCTCAGGAACGTCCGCCAAAATGGAGCCTGCTTTTAACTTCTGTAGTCTGTTTAGGTACCGTAGGTTGGAGCTGGTAGGGTTCTGTGAGGAGAGGGACATAGAGGTGGGTGAGTCAGATACCCAGTCCAAACTGAGGGACAACCTGATCACTTGGCAAAAGGTTGAGTGGGAGCGAGAGCGCAGCGAGGAAGATAGGGCCCGGGCCGCACGCCGAGAGGGTGGTGGGTCTGAGGGGAGCCCTGAGGAATCTGAGGAGGAGGAAGGTTACCTGACAGGGACGTCAGTAGAGAGTGGAGACCCCATAGATAGGGAGTCCCTTGCTGGGTCCAGTGTCAGGAGCAGCACCCCCTCCCTTTCCCTGTCCCCAGAGGAGTGGGTGGATAGGAGGGAAGAGAGGGAGCATCAGCTGGCCATGGAGAAGCTCAGGTTAGAGCATGCCTGGAGGATGGCGCAGCTGACGATGGCAGAGAAAAAGCTGGAGACCGAGAGGGTCTTAGCGCAGGAGAGGATGGCGGAGGCTGAGAGGGCCTTCGCCAGGGAGAAATCAGTGCTGGAGAGTAGATTATCGCCTGCGCGCAGTCGTAGTTTTCTGGGCTCCCCAGGGAGGGTTGAGTCCAGTGGTGGCAGCGAAATAGAGTCCCGTGCGACAAGTCCCACGCCCATTTCCCCGAGTCTGGTACCTGTTTCCCAAGAGGAGGAGTATAGGTTGAAGTTCAGGGGCAGTAGAAAACCGTCTCACCAGTCGTGGGGGTTGTTTGTGGATGACTGTCATGATGCACTGTGGGACTGGCTGGAGGTCAACACGGAAGAGGATTTGGATGTAGTGCTCAAAATGATTGTCAAAGAGCAGATGCTCAGGAGTTGTTCTCCAGGGTTGCGCCAGCACCTGGTGAGGTATGACTACTTTTGTCCTTGGGCGCTGGCAGAGGAAGCGGAGCGCTGGGAAAGCGCTAGAGGTTCTCTGGAGTCATTAGGGAGTGACTCCAGTTGTGGTTCAGGTACCTTCCAGCCCAGCGTGGTGGAAGAGGCTCCGTGTAGCCCAGCTAGGTCCCAGTATAGCGAGGAGGGTGTAGGGGCTTACGGCCTGGCTCAGTGGAGCGGGAGTAAGTGGGTGACCGAGGGTCCCCGGACGTACGAAACCCTGCCTCAGGACTTGGGTGGTTTCATGAGGGAACACCAAGTTGGGGACCTAGGCTGTCCTGTTAGCCCATTTGAGGAGGATCACCTAGTGAGTAGAGGACCTGGAGCGCCTGTAAACAGGGCTCCTGTGGTTCTAGTGTCTGGCAGTACCGCTCCAGTAGGGAGGGTACAGAGGTCCAGCGAGAGGAGTGGCATGGGGCTGTGTTCCCCGGTGGAGGAGCCAGTGGGTCAGAGACCAGCCGGGAGAGCTGAGTCTCCTAGAAGTGACCATGGCGACTACACGTCTGGCCTGGGGGATCTTCGCGCACTGTCAGGTGGACAGGGGACGGGAGATCTGCGCCAGGCAGACGGTCATGCAACATATGAGGCATATGTTACTCTCGGGGGGATGGTGTGTAAATCCCCAGAAGTCCTGGAGTGCCAGGCAATTATTCCACCGAAGGTTCTAGACCGGAGGTTGGAAGGCCAGGTTCAGGAGCAGCCTGACCTGAAGGGTCTGACTACTGTAACCAGTGTCCTGACCGGTTCTTCTTCCAGAGGGACCGCCCCAGTTGGTAGGGAGCAGGACTCTGGAAGGGGGTGCAGAGGGTGGGAGAGCCCACCTCTGACCCCGGTGCAACCTGAGGGGTTAAACCCTAGGTTGGTAGACCAGCTCTCAGGGAGGGGTCCTGAGCTGGTTGGTGAGGTATGTTACGAGGGTGCCTCTCAAAGGAGGAGAGGGCGGAACCCTAGGAGAAGAGGTAGGGGGAGGAGAGCCTCACCCGTGACTTTTGGTCAGCCTGAGGGTACGGACCCTAGGCTGGAGGATCAGTGGCAGTTTAGAACTGCCCTGATGAGGGGTAGGGTGGAGAATGGCTGCTATGTGCCAGGGGTTACTACCCCCCACTCTGTGGTTAGGCAAGGACCAGTGGCACCTGGGTGGCCTAGGGCCTGGTCTTGGCCGCGGACAGCTTGGGAGTACCAGTGGGGTAGCCCAGTTGGTCCGGAGAGTGGTTTGAGAAGAAACCCCAGGGGTTCACCGTGGCGTAGAACAGGAGGGTGTCCCGGCAGTGGCGGGCCCGCGTCCGTGTTCTATCGCCCCAAGCAGGGAAGTCCATCACGGTGGTGATTGGCCTACCCTGCGTTTTGGCTGGAAGGGGGTTGTGTTGGACTTGGCCCTTCTGGCCGGTTCACCCCGAAACTTTTTGCTTAATATGGTGACTTGGTTTAGTGATTTTATTGACTTTGGCGCACTTTACCGCTGTGTCCCAGGGTAAAGTGCGTGCGTGTGTTGAGGTTGGCCTGCCCTCCCATAGGAATGCATGGGGGAATGTATGTGTCCCGGTAGTTCCTGATGCGTGGGGTGTGCAGGCCCGTGTTTGGTATGTGCGGACTCGTGGGAGTGAATGCTGCGCGTTGATGTGTGCAGCGTGCATGTACCTGGTGTGGAAGTGCCACTTCTAGAAGTGGGCACTTCAGTGTGCAGTCTGAAATGTGTGGCTTGTCTGGCGATTGGCTGGTGAGGTCAGGTGACGGACTAGGGAAATCCCCAGAGTCAGGAGGAGTCACCCAGTGGTGAATGGGGAGTTAGCATGTTGATGGCTGGGGAGGAGTGTACCTGGGTCCTGAATAGGACAGGGATTCCCCCACACAATGCTGGCGCCGGCCCCTGTGGTGCGTCTAATGACCCTAGCCCTGCCAGTGAATAGGGAGAGGGGCTGAGCAAAACAAAGTGCTCAGGAACCTGCTGGAACTGGTTCGCCCCTTCCCTGCACCTTAGACAAAGCCTTGTAATGTATAAAAAGGGGCTGTGTCCCCACAGAAGTTGTTCTCTTGCAGGATCCACTTGAGAGGGGGCCTGCTGCTGCAGGGCGCCAGGAGAGACCGCCACTGGGGACTGCCTCCCTGCTGGAGGGCCCTGTGAGCTGGCTCTGGGCCCAGCCTTTGCCCCCTGCTCTCTGGAGGACCTTTTTGTTGCTGAACAGTGCTTGTAGCGCCTGGGAGCGCTTTCTGGACTTCCTAGCGCTGGGCGCGCTGTTTTCCTGGACTGGCTGTCTCTCAGAGCCTGGGAGCGCTCTGAGGATCCTTGTAGCGCTACGAGCGCTGGCTCCCCGTGTAGCGCTGTGAAGCGCTTTGATTCGGCTTGCGGGTGCCCACCCCGCTTATTTGCGTATCGCTGCGGCGGGTGCCTACCCCGCCGAGGATTGCATTTACGGAGGGAGCCCACCCCTCTAATCACCGAGATCACCGCTGCAGCCCGGTTCGTGACCGGAAGTCAGGCAAGCCTGGGGGCGGGCCTCCGGGACAACCGGAACTCAGAGAAGGAGGGCGGGAGCCTACCCCGCCTCCTGCCAAGCACCGCGGTTGCAGCCCGGTCGGAGACGCGAGGATCCAGGCGGGAGCCTACCCCGCGCTGGACGGAGGAGAGAAGTGCTGCCGGTTCCGTGGAGCGGACCAAGAGGAGCGGAGACAGCGCGGGAGTCCCCTGCGAGCAGCCCGGTAAGTCAGGAGGGCTGGGGGACTCCGTGCGTGTGCCTGTGGGTGCCGGTCCCAGTCCGGCTGATTCTCCCAAGAGGCTCCCACGTTATTTAGAGCCTGCGAGGCTCTAGGGGGCCTGAGCACCTCGAGCGTTGACGCTCCAACGAACGGGGGCATTGTGGTGATGCGAGTCCCGGAGAGGGACTCCAACGCAGAGCGCAGTGACGCTCCAACGACCGGGGGTACTGCGAGAGAGCCCAGGGAGGCTCCAAAAGCTGGCACATTGTTTCTCGAGCCCAGTGAGGCTCCAAAAGCTGGCATTGTTGTTTCTCGAGCCCAGTGAGGCTCCAACGTTGTGCTGAGCCACGAAGGCTCTAGGGGGCACATCTTGAATGAACAGAGCCCAGAGAGGGCTCCAGAGGCACGCAGAGTGCCTGAAGTTCGCTTTCCAGCTGCCCAGCACTTAGTGGGCAGCTGCCACGTTTAGGTGGGGGACCATTCTTGTTCTAGTCTGCGCAGCTGGCGCAGCCTGACTTTGCTGAACGCAGGGCGTCCTAGCCCCTTCCAGGCCAGTTGGCCCAGGGACTGCCACAGGTGGTGGCATAGGAGTTTTGCGCAATTGTGTTCCTACCTGCACCTCTGAATGTGTGTTGATGCATCATGTGCCATTGCTTTTACACCTCTGAATGTTTTATGCATCATGTGTGTTCCTTCCTTGCACCTCTGAATGTGTTTTGATGCGTCATGTGCCATTGCTTTTACACCTCTGAATGTTTTTAGGCATCATGTGTTTTTCCTTCCATACACCTCTGAATGTGATGCATCATGTGTAACGTTCTATTACCCCTACAGGTATTGTGATACGTAGGTGGTTGTTGCTTTCTCCTAGTACAGGTGGTGCTAGTGAGGTTCTAGTTCCCTGCGTGACAGTCTCCTAAAGTAGTTAGGGTTACGTAGGTGGTACTTCCCCGATACCAGTAAGTACTGGTTGTGTGCTATACATATTATTTTTGTGCTACAGTGATTTTATATGTTTGGTGTGCTAAATATCTAAAAAGTGCTAATTCCTGACAGTGGTCCAGGTGGCCCTGTCTTGTACATAATCCCTTGTAAATTCTGCCCGTGCCTGTTGGCACATTGTAAAGTGTGTGTTTATCTAATGTGTTGTGTATAATACAAAGGTTATTTTTATAGAATACCTTGTGTGGAGTTTCCTTTGTGGTGGGCCTTGGGTGTTGTTGCTGGGTGCGCGCACAAACGCTTTACACATCGCCTCAGAGATAAGCCTGACTGCTCGTGCCAAGCTACCAAGGGGGTGAGCAGGGGTTATCTTTGGCGTGTAACTTCCTTGCCCTGACTAGACTGGTGGTTTCTGCCTGGCTTTGGCGCAAGCCTTAGCCAACCGGAAATCGCCAGGTCTAACACCGTCCCTCTAGGCTATCAAACTATCACACAAAAGGGTATAGGCAAAAGAGGAGGTGGACTAGCTGTTATATTCAAGCAAACAATGCATCTCACTAAAGCCAACAACGTTTCTATACCAGATTATGAGGCCCTCTTCACCAGATGCAACCTTACACCAACTTCCTTCTCCTTTACAGACCTCCACCTAGTAATGCAACATCCCCAGACACAGTTTCAAACCTGATAACACTACACTCCAACCTATGCATTCTGGGTGACCTCAACATTTGGTTTGACAAACCCAATATGCCCCATCCAAAAACCATCATCGCTGGCCGTGACACACTGAACATACATCAGATCATCCACAAACACACACAAATAGCTGGACACATCCTAGATGTCATTTTTGCAAATCATAAACTAGTTACCTTTCAAACAACCACTCCAATCACATGGTCAGACCATCATTTGTTAGCTTTCCAACATAAAACACCACAAAGCAGCACACCTAAAACCACCTTACATGCATCCACCTATCAACCGTGGAACAAACTCAACTTTGAATACTTAGTAACACAACTAACATCCAACACAGATCTAGGCACAATAAATTCAGTTAAAAAGCTATATGAGTGGCCACAGGAATCTTTTGGTATCATAACACCATTTAGAACAATACAGCAGGACAAACAATAACAGGTACCTTGGAGAAATACAGAACCAAAG
Organism: Triturus cristatus; assembly: GCF_964204655.1. Lineage (NCBI taxonomy): Eukaryota > Metazoa > Chordata > Amphibia > Caudata > Salamandridae > Triturus > Triturus cristatus. Next base: position 943,671,054 of record NC_140593.1, read on the forward strand.
GAGATAAAATAGCAAATTAGAAAGCTGCAATGCACCAGGCTCAAAACAAGGAGCAAACAAGACAAATTTCATCGACAGAAACTTAACCTAATATAAAAGTCAGCTATCAAAAAAGCTAAAGAAAGGCACTATTCAGACAGAATTCTAAATGCTAAATATGCAAATAAAGAATTTTACAAAATTCTCACAGAATTTCGTAAACCTAAATGCATAGAAAGAACGTGTCCCATTACTCAAGTATTAATGGACAAACTGTCAAATCCTTTTACAACCAAAGCAGTTACAGTGGATTCCTAGTTAAAACAAAGGGTAACCACCAGCACCAACCCATTCCTAAAAATGCCCTCCACGAGTAGGCTAACCCAGTCTCTGCATTCCTTCAAACAAATATCACAAAGTAAATTTATGGATCTGGTCAAAGCAAGCAGGCCTGCTGTCAGCCCTTCTGATCCTTGTCCTCTATAAATATTCAAGAACTTTCTTCTAAATACCTCTGCTGCCAAACCAGTAAGAAGAATCATCAATAATTCCTTAACTACAGGAATATAAGTATAAGATCTAAATAAAAGGCATACATACGCCAGTTTTGTTTTTGGGTTCATTCCTCGTCGCCATCTTGGGTTGGCGGTCTAGTTGTTGATCGGCTGGCCTTAAACCTTACTTGATGGGATCCGTGACGTGGCGCGCAGCGGACTCCAGTGGGGTACTTGTGGACCCGCTGCCCATTTTTAAAATCCTGCCACTTGCATTTTAATAACTGTTTTGTGTATTTGACTGTTTCTTACCTATTTGTACTGTGCTCTATTACGGAGGGAAACTTTGACTGGGTGAGAGTGAGACTCCTGCACTGCTGCGTGTTGCAGGGTGCAGGAGAATTGACGCCTATATTTTTTTAATCCAGTTTTATCAGCCATTTGCACTACCCCTCTCAACTGGCTAACGTTGGTGAAAAGGGGCTCCTGGCTCGCCTGGCTGACATCGCCATGCGGCCTTTTTCAGACCTCCCAGTTGGGTCATTCCTCGGTGCCCATCTCTCCTCCTTGACCAATATTTCTTGGATCAGAGATCAGCTTTTGAATATGAATAAAGAGGATTGTGCAGGTAGGGCCGAGATGGACCCAGCTACGGTCAACTGGGAGTACTGTTGTGACGCATGTCTCTTTACGTTATTCACATCCCGGCTAGACTATTCAAATAGTCTCTATCTAGGACTACCTGTCTATCTGGTCCGCAGGCTGCAAATGATTTAAGATTCAGATTAATTAGGAATGTGCAGTTTCGCCATCGCACCTCCCTGCATTTGTGGAGCCTCCACTGGCTACTCGTCAGTAGGAGGATTGAGTTCAAGGCACTTACTCTGGCCTATATGTTATGTTAAGGCGATTTCTAGAGCGCGCGATTACCTGAAGGAGTCCTGACGCTAGTTACTTCTCATGCAGCAGAACCCGGAGGAAGGAAATTATTTGTCAAAAAGCCAGGTCTTCAGGCCCTTCCTAAACGCTAAAAGATTGGTAATATTTCTCAAATGAAAGACCATTCCACGCCTTCGCTGCACAAAAGGCGAAGCTTCCAGGGAACCGGGCCCGGGCTACCTGAGTCTTAGATTGAAAAACTACCAGCAAGACCGGGTCCTGTGATCAAATCACCTGAAATTGCTCAGGATTCCTCATTTCCTTAGGGTCAGGATAGGTGGTGGAGCATTCTTGGTCAGAGCTGCGAAGCTCTGGAATTTTATGCCTCTCCACCTCCACATGACGGAGCCAGAACCGGCCTTCAGGAGAGCTCTAAAATCCTGGCTCTTTAACCTCCAGTAGTTCTTCACCTGTTCTTCCCGCTGGGAATCTGCAACCCAGCACTGGGACACCTCTGCTGGAGGTAGCCGTGCGCTTTATAAATTTCTTATTATTATTATCATTTAAAGAAAACTAACTTGGAACCACTTGACCCGACATCCACAGACAGATTACAAATGGATCCTTCCTGGGCAAACTGATAGAAAGAGCAGCATTCACTCAGATGTCACAATTCATCAAAGATAACTCCATACTTTCTGACTTCCAAACCTGATTTTGTCCAGGACAAGGCACAAAATCTGTCCTCGTCTTCCGGGAGGACCTTAAAAACACAATAGACTGTAACAGGGTTGCTGCACTACTTCTCTTGGACCTCTCAGCTACCTTCGACACAGTTGACCATTACACTCTAATGCAAAAACTCTACGAAGCCGGCATAGAGGGGACTGCCCTTGACTGGATTACATCCTACCCTCAAAACAGAACGAATGTCATCCATTCTCCACCTTTCTCATCTAAACCGTACTTAACAAAAGCAGGGGTCCCTCAAGGCTCTATCATCTCACCCATGATTTTCAACATCTACATGAAGTCATTATCGGAAATCATCAATGCATTTCAGCTCACAAGCTATAAGTATGCAGATGACACACAAATGCTCCTTAAATGGGACAGCCCCAAAGCCAATAGAAACTCACAAATCTTCAGTTACCTCAGAGCTTTTCATTGGTGGATGACATGGAGCCATCTCAAATTGAATACTTCCAAAATGGTAATACTCACATGTGGCGAATGGAAAAATTATGACCCACTTTGCACCTGAAAAAAAAAAAAGTACACAACAATGTTCACAAGGAACTCATTTAAACTCAACAATGTACAGTCTGCAACTAAAGTTGTAGCTCTGAATTAATCACATTTATATAATTCAAATATGACCTTATAATGAATCACAGTATTAATCATATACATTTATATTCCTTATTAAGCCCACAAAGAACCTTTTCTTTTAGGAATATACCTAACTTCAGCCGAAGTAGATAATTCTATTTTGCAATTGACGTCTGTATCACAGACATAAATATCAAAAATGTTTGTACAAAAATGATTTATATATTTTTTACATTTGTAGTGATATTGTGACCCCAAGTGAAGTGACCATAACCTATTTTAGTGAATTTATGTGACAAAGTGAAAAAACTAAGACGATTATTGGAAAATTATACAAGGACAGGCTTAATACAATATATAATAATTCAATCCAAGCTGTCTCTTTTGTATGTTGTCGACGGCGTTTTGACCCTCTCTAGATACGGGTCTCTTCAGGACTGTATTTCTGGGGACAGTGTAGCACATACACGTGTCCATGTAGGATCCAGTATGTTAGTTGATAGGGAATGTGGGAAGGATATCCGGACTGCATTCTTTATAGCCAGGGTGTGTCTGATAGTTATAAAATGTGGTTCCTTGTTACAATAAGGATATTGTTGTGTCCAAATAATTATTCCAAGGGCCACACTTACCATTGGCCCGCAATATTATGCAAGAAGGAGCAGTTGGCAACGTGGAAGGTTCAAACGTTTATTAGCCACCACAGAACTCTATATAGAGGAGCCTCGTCGATCCTCACCCATCAGGTGTGCCGAGGAAGACTGCTGGTTCCTTGACAGTAACACACTTTTATACATTATCAGTACAGCATACAAAACCTTATATGTGGAAAAGTACCAGTTAGTCCTGGCGCCCCTAATGAGCTCATGCCTATTTCTAGTTTCGGCTACACATACAAAGGGTTACTATCTTTACAGAGAAGGTCGAAAGGGTGACTCCCTTCACGTCCCAGGTCTAGAGGAATTTGCCTGATACTCCCTTTTAGCAGATGTGACCTTGCTTCTCAGCAACTCAGCCTATCTCCTAATTAAATGCAAGGAAAGGGGAAAGCAGAGGGTGTGCGGAAAAGACCACGTGACTCCCAAGTGAGAGAGAGAGCCGCAATCCAAGATGGAGGCGGTTCGGTTTCTCGGCCCTTTTTGTCGTACTAAACATAATCGGGGATTTCGAACCGTTTAATACACCATAACTAGTCAAACTATCATTAGATATACTGCGCTAATCAATATCGTAATATCTTGAATACCTCAGAACGGCCCTTTTAGCGCAGCATAGCTAATAACGGGGTCAGTCTTCGAAAATACCCTCATCAATCTGCATTAAGTCGTGCGTCTCCTTCTGAGCCCGCTGAGTATCTATTCTGGTTTGGACGGGCTCGGGCCTAGGGATGAATCGGCGAACTTGCGCGGCACAGTATGCACAGCAAGCAGGCCCGCACTGTAGACAAAGACAGCAGGTGAAAATGAACCCCACTATTCCTAAAAGAATCATAAATAACTTCCATCCCCAGGTGGTCACCAAATCCCAAAACCACCCGGACAAAGACCAAGTACCAGTCTCGGTGTGAATTTCTGAAGCTAGCCGATGCAGTTTCTGAATGGCTAAATGAACAGAAGGGGCGGAGTCAGGTATATATACACAACAGGAGCTGCCGATGACTCTACAAGCTCCTCCGCGATCAGCTAGGATAACATCTAAAACAAGACGATTTTGGAGGGTCACGAGCCGGGTCGCCTGGAGCTCCACAGTGATATTAGTTAATATTCCTGCAGTAGTATTAACCACCCCTTCTACCACTCTAGATAGCCTCCTAACTTCTTTACTATTGAGGATGGGTCCCCATATGGGCAACGCCCCTTTTATGATGTCAACGAAGTGTTGGGCTGGAGTATCAGTCTGGTCAGTGGCATCATTACTGGCAGCTTCGGCCTTTAGGCTCCGCCGATTTAAGGAATGAGACTTATGATAATCAGAAGGAGCTATGTAGACAGGTGGGTAAAGAAAAGATAAGTAACATCGACCTGCCCATCCTCTGGGTAACCAAGTGTATGCATTTTCACCGCACACGAAATAAACATTGGGAGGGGTGAGTGTTGGGGGACTACTGAAAGTCTGTAGTTTATAAGTGTAATTACATCTACTATATCCTACGGATAAATGTCCAGTACCCTGCACGCAGAAGGAGGAAGACGTATTCAATACCGGGACCGGAATGATCTTCTCATCTGAGACATTTTGTGCCTGGAAATACTTGAAATACTCAGTAAAATTAAAAGTCATGAAATCCAACACTTCATCCCTCAACCAGGTATCATTCTCATGATCAGTGTATACGTTCATACAGGCGGTAGGATCAAGGGTACCATCCGTCCCCTCAGCATTAGGAGTAAAACCTTGGTGTGTCTCTATATAGGCTAAAATCAAGGCATAATCCTTCTCTGAGAATCGACTTTCATCTATAGCGTAGTGTTCATATAGCATGGATAACATTTTGAACCAGTCTTCGCAACTACCTAAATAAGACAAGGGCATTGATATGAACAAATCTTGCTTATGCATCACTGACGGGAGAAGACCACAGACCCAACAATCAGTAACATTTGTGGAACTATGAGTCTGGTGTAGCATCTCAATGAAGGCATTATGTACATATGTCTGTCGGTGTCTCTCCTTATGGGGGGCAAAAGTCTGGAAATGATGTTCCTTAGGAGCAGGGGTAGACACTATCAAGGTGTGCACAGGATGGCGAAACTCTAGATATATAAACAAACCTAAGCATAGTACAAATGATACAATCAATATAGAAATGAAAACAATTTTAACACGCAAGCTCCATGAGGAGAACATTGGCAAATGCGGGGGAATGGTACGGGGTACTATGGGCCGCCCTTCTTCAGGGACAAAATGAGCAAAAGGGTAAATTTTCTCACTAAAAGTCCAATATAATCTCGGGAAAACGGCTACGAGCAGTCCGACCTGCCGGAGGGTGCTTCTTTCCTGTGTCCGTATAGAGCCTCACAGGCAGACTCCTATTGTTCAGAAAAACAAAAAAAAGGAAAGAATAAAAACTTCTCACGTTGGGGTCGCACTTGACGCAACCCCTGTTGAAAGGAACCTCCACCTGGGCCCCCACCAACCGACCAATGTCTCTACCTTCGTTCTGAACAGAGCTTTACTGAAAGTTCCATGCTCTCAACGAGTTCAGTCCAGTGTTCTACCAATCCCCAGGTCCTTTGCCGAGGCCTCCAACTTCACTCGCCAAGGCTAGACCTGGGATTCCCTATTTCCGGGGCCGCAGGTGATATCGATCCCGACCAGGTGTTTCAGGATTCACAAACAAAACAGGCACAGTGGGATCAGACGAGGAGCTGGGCTCCCGACCAGACGCCTCGCTTTGAGCAATTGAGTGGCCGCAAAAAGGGTCTTTCAGGCTCACAGCACTCTCCCCTCGCCCGTCAACCTCTCTGCGGGTGTCCAGGGAAAGTCGTTCTCTAGTGCTGGGTTCGCCCAGAGTTGGCAGGCCTTCCTCCTGGTCAAGCTGCTCCCTTGGCAATGGGAGAGGAACTCGCTTAAGATGGGAGATATGGATCCAGCGCTGCTTACCCTCGACTTTCACCGCCGTTCGCGTTGCCAGGAGCACCTGGTACGGTCGGGACCAGCGCGGATCCAAACTCGATTTTCGTTGGTAGTTTCGAACCAAGACCCACTGTCCAGGTTCCACGCTGTGTCCAGGTCCCTCCGGCAGGGGCTGCAGTACGGCAGATATCTGTTGATGAATGGAATGGAGATCTTTAGTCAAAGCATACAAATAATCAGTCAACATAGGATGGTCGATGTCCCTGAAGGATTTGGGCCGGGGTACTCCCCACACGTTGGCAGGTCTGCCAAAAATTACTTCATAAGGGGAGATACCGCTCCGGGAATGGGGAGTAGTTCTTACGGACAACAGGGCCAGGGGCAGGAGATCAGGCCATTTTAATCCTGTCGTGTCCTGAAGTTTAGCCAGTTTCAATTTCAGAATCCCATTATATTTCTCAACCAGACCCGCTGACTGAGGATGTCGGGCTGCGTGAAACTTCTGCTGAATGGACAGACCCTTGCATACATACTTAACTAAGTTAGCATTAAAATGTGTCCCGTTGTCACTCCAAATCACCCGTGGCAACCCATATCGAGGGAAAAACTCTTTTACCAGAGCTTTCGCGGTTGCCAGGGCAGTATTTTCCTTTGTGGGATACGCCTCCACCCATTTACTAAAAGTACAAATCACCACCAGCACGTATTTCAGATTGTTAACTCGCTCTAGCTGTATGTAATCCATTTGAAGTACTTCAAAAGGCAGGGTGGGCGGCGCAAAATTACCCGCCAAGACGGGAATGCTAACCCCAGGATTATGCTGGAGACAAATCATGCAATGCTGAACCAGGTTCCTAGCGGTCTTATGGATATTAACATTATACCAGACAGGATCCAATGTGGCACAGATGCCCTGAACCCCTACATGTGAAGGTCCGTGCGCCATAGTTACTACTGCATTTACAAATGCGTTTGGCAGTAACCATCTACACCTCTCTGACAAGTCAGTCCAACATCCATTCTCATCAAGCCTCCCCACCTGTTCTTGCCAGTATGTCAGTTCTTCCGGGGTCACCTCCTTTTGTAGCTCTTTCACACTGTCTATGGTGTTGTTAAAAACCCCTGCTTCTATCATTCTTGTCACTACAAACATGGAAGTGGTGTCAGACTGGGCTGTTTCTTTGGCGATTCTATCCGCAAAGGAATTTCCCCTCCCCACATCATCAACTATAACCTTGTGTGCACTGCATTTCACTATGGCCAGGGTTTTAGGCAATGTTAATGCAGCCAGCAATCGGTCAACTAATGGTCCATTCTTCATCTTTTCGCCATGAGATGTCAAGAATCCTCTTTCCGCCCATAACCTCCCGAAGCTATGTGCTACACCGAACGCATACTGGCTATCGGTGTAGACATTTAGCCTCAAACCTTTCCCCAACTCGCAGGCCCTGAATAATGCAACCAATTCGGCCGCCTGGGCCGACCGGTATGGTATCTTGGCTGCCTCGACTACCGTTTGCAGGGTAGTGATCGCATAAGCCGCAGCTGTCGTACCATCCGGTAATCTAAAACAAGACCCATCAACATACAATTCTCCTTGGGCATCAGATAGTGGGGTGTCAGTTAGATGTATCCGGCCCTTGGTTTCTTCTTCAGTTCGAAAAATACAATCATGTATGTCTTGTCCACCATCCCCCGAAGGGAGGGGCAACAACGTGGCAGGGTTCAAGTTAACACATCGTTTGATCGTTATATGAGGTGCAAACAGGGTCAATTCGTACCCTGTAAGACGCGCACTAGTTAAGTGCTGCGTCTGTGTCTTGTTTAATAATACGTCCACAGCATGAGGCACCATCACTGTCAGATCCGTATTCAGGACTAGCCCTTCCGATTGTCTGATCGCTACAGCCACTGCCGCTGCAGCCCTCAGACAACTGGGAAGTGCTCTGGCGACATTGTCCAAAACCGCCGAGAAATATGCACAAGGCCTTTGCTTACCACCAAAGTCTTGTGTCAACACTGAAAGAGAACAACCGTCCACCTCATGCACGTAGAGCACAAAAGGTTTCCGGTAGTCAGGGGTGCCAAGCACAGGAGCAGAGCAAAGAGCAGTTTTCAGAGCAGAAAAAGCAGTCTGGCATTCATCGGTCCAAGGTAAAGGCTCATGCACATCCTTCGTAGTTAGATACAAGAAAGGTTTAGTCTAGAGAGAATAGTTAGCAATCCATTGGCGACAGTAGGAGGTTATACCAAGCAAAGCGCGGACATCACTTTGCGTGCGAGGAACAGGCATGTTAGTTATGGTTGCGATGCGCTCAGAAGTCAACCGTCTTCCCTCCTTCGACAGGAGATGACCGAGATAGGTCACCTCCGGTCGACAATATTGAAATTTAGAGAGCGACACCTTGTTACCATGAGTGGCCAAATGCCGTAGCAAAGTAACCGTGGCATCGCGGCAACCATGTTCTGTATCAGAGGCCACAAGAAGGTCGTCAACATACTGCAATAGAACATTACCTGGTGGCAATTGTAAAGAATCCAATACTCTTTTTAGGGCTTGGCTGTAGATACTAGGGCTTTCGGTATACCCCTGGGGGGCGCGACAGAATCTAAAGCTGCGGCCTCCCAATGAGAAACCGAACAAATGTCTGCTATCCGGATGTATGGGAATACTAAAGAAGGCATTCTTCAAATCAATCACCGAGAAAAATGTTGCAGTGAGAGGAATCATGGTCAAAATGGAATTAATGTCTGGTACCACCGGATATTGGGGTACCACAATCTTGTTAATCTCTCGCAAATCAATCACAAATCGGTAGGTATCAGCATAATCAGGGGACTGGGGTACGGGGGCTCGTTTAAGAATCGGAAGAATGGGACTGTTACAGACATTGGAAGCCGTTTCCTCCACCACCCCGGTTCTAATCAAATCAGAAATAATGGCCAGTAAAGCGCGTTCTCCTGCGGGTGCTATTTTGTACTGTGGGATCCTCGGCAATTTGGCATTCTGTTTCAGGGTGATGGACACCGGGGGAATTTGTAGGAATCCTACGTCAGTGTCCTCCAGGGCCCAAAGATCCCTCGGGAGTTGTGCAAGCTCAGGAGGTAGTGAGTCCGTTTTCAAAAAACATTGAATGGAGGGGATAGAGGTATTCCGAATGGTCAGATAAACTCCATCGGGGGAGCAATAGATGCGGGCATGCAATCTTTTTAATATATCCATACCCAGGAGATTTTCCCCACACTGGGAGGTGAGGAGGAAAGGTGATTCTATCGTAACCGGTCCCAGAGTAAGGGAAAGTGGCTTAGAAATGGGGCTCACCACCGGAGTTCCAGAGAACCCCACGGACACATTAGTCTGGCCAGACAGAGCGGCCCCCGGGACCAGGGCACGTGAAACAGAACTGTTCATAGCCCCTGTGTCAACCAAAAACTTACCTGATGCATCCAACAATCGTGCATGGACATAAGGTCCAGCTTGATCTATCGGGATTGACACATGCCCCTTACTCTGCCCTTGGCTGTCCTATGCTTGAGTATACCCGGTGTCTTCGTCCGTTACACGTCCATCATTGTAGTACTGTTTACCCTGGCTTTGGTCGAAATAATTCTGACTGTTCTCACCTCGGGCTGCCTGTTCTTGTCTCGTGTATCCACATCGATGCCCACTCATCCTTCCCCGTCCACGACCCCTTGAAGCAGTATTCTGCTCATACAGCAACGGACACTGTGCTCTCCAATGCCCCTCCTCTTTGCAAAAAGCACATTGATTTATGCCCAGATCTGTTCGCCCAGCTGTTTGCGTCGGTCCCGCCCCTCTTGGAGCGAAATTCTGCAACCCTCGTCCCCTTCCTCTACCCCTCTCCACTTGCTGCAGTAACACTCGTGTTTTCAACTCTTTCGATTTTCTTTCTGTCTTATCCTTGCTCTCATTCTCCCGATGCTCATAATACTGAGCCATGCTCAGTATCGTGGAGGGCGTGGTGATCGTCCAGGTACTCTCAGCTGCCTGTAACCGGGCCGATACCTCAGGTAGCAAATTGGTTACAAATCTATTAACAAATAAACGTACAACCCCCTCCGTTGCCAAGTCCTGTCCGCTGAAGTCAATGAACACTCCCTCAAACCTTGTGAAAAAATCAGAGACACTCTCGTCCTTCTTTTGCTTACAGGCCGTCAGCTTGTCCCAATCCACTTTCCTGGGTGGGATCAACGAATGCATATAAGTTATTATTCTCTCAGGCAAAATCAGTATCTCAGGTCGGGGCTTGTTCCCTTGTTTACGATCTCTATCCCAGGTTCTCAGTTGATCCCATGTCCCACCAAATTCCGTAACATGGTCCTGGTCATGTACCTGGCGCCAAATGTCCACCGGTACCAATAAGGCAAAGAATAATTCAATATCTGCCAACGTCATTACTGCTGACGAGGCGGCCTCGGTCAGTTCCTTGTAATATGCGGTGGGGTTCTTTCTAGGATCTGGCAACTGGCTTTTTAGGGATAGTACCTCACTCCGCTTCCAGGGGGTATAGACCCATTGTTCCTGGAACCGGGCGTCTACCCCCGGACGGGTAACGACGCCGTGGGCATCCACTACTGCGGCAACTTCTGGATGGAAGATAGGGTGCACTTCTCGCATAGGGAACTGGGAGAATCCGGCGGGAGTGGCAGACTGCAAACGAGTTCTATACGAGACCAAAGTCTGTACCTTCCCATACACCTCCTCCGGTGTCAACTGAGATTTATGGACCTGATCAAGAATATCATATAATATAGCCGGAGCCTTCCCTTCCTGGTGTACCTATTCCCACACAGAAATAAGACGGTTGGCCATATGCTCCAGAGCATGCTGTTGCATCACCGGTTCATAGTCTCTCATAGTACTCCAAATATCGGCAAGCGTATAAATGGGATGTCGCATCCACTGGGATGCTTGTGTAGCAATAGTTTCCCTTTCTTCCGTTCCCAAGGCCGAACGAGTGAACAACTTCCTACCCTCAGTTAGACTGGCCGGACGTATCGGAGTAGTTACAGCTGTTACTGGCGTGGTACTGGCGGAGGAGAAGGGCAGAACAGAAGGGGAAGGCATTGACCCCGGCGACAGCTGAGGGGTCCCGGCTGCAGCTGCCGTCAATAAATTAGGCAGTATGGCCATAACTTCAGACACAGATGTCGGTAACCGGGAGAGGTTCGGCAGGGAGGGAGGGGTAGTAGTGGCCGGGGGAGCCGAAGCCGAGGCCCCCAGGGACATATTTGGAGCCGGGGCCGAGGCCCCTAATACCTCCGGATATATCCTCTGCGGTACATAAGGGGGTGGTGGCCTGGTGTCCAATAAATCCTCTATCTCATCTTCTGCATTCGGGCGGGTCACATAGCTCTTATCCACCTTTAATCGAAATTCGCGATTCATGCAATCCAATCCCCTTTCTACTCTGTCTCGGTCATAGGCCATAGCTTTCTGAGTAACATTCTGTCCTGCCTTGGCTCTGGCTACTTTCTCTTCCCTCATTCGCCATTGTTTGGCCTCTTTCTGCCATGCAATTAGAGCGTCAAACATGGTCTGCCTACTTCGCCTAGAAAACAGCTGTCCCTGTAGGAACGCAATTTTCTTCTCATCAAATGAACCCGTTTTGGGCCAGCGTAACTCCTCATTGCCCTTGGTATACTTATGCCACAGAGTGCAAAACAACAACGGAGAGATCCCATGTTTGACATACATAAAATGGCTAGGACTGCCCTCCGGCGGGGCAGGTTGGCTCTCAGCTAGTCTGGAGTCACTTGTTCGACAGCAGCAGCCAAAACAATTCAATTTACTAAAACAAGACATTTTTGTTAGTTTTCAGACATGTATACACAAACAACAATCAACACGAATCATACATAACATACAATCAGTATCAGAGAACCAAGCCCGTCGACTCTGGTTCACAGTCCAAACACCAAACTGCACGCGGGATTCCGGCCACCCTCCTGGCTCACCACTAAGACTAGCCCCAAACGAGGACTTGCCCCGTCAGGAGTATGCCCTGTGGCTACCCAGTCTAGGTCGCGAGTCCTTCCACGCACAATCTGTTTTATAATCCTTCGGCGCGCCGTTTTTACTCAAATCAAATACAACCTGTACGTACTTCGAGTCAAACCACGGTAATGCTAACCTCGATCAAGCAAGACACCACCCTCCGGTGCGTGCCTTCAAATCAATGCACCGCTGTCCAGCGCGAGCTTCAAACAAATGCAATCCGTGTTCAAAATCAAAAATGCATCGTTCTCAACGAATGCTCTCAAATCAATCAAATAGCACACCGTCTTCAATGCGTGCCTTAACCAATAATGCACCGTTTACAACGCGTGCGTCAAAATCAAATCAATACTCACCGGGTGCACCCAGATACGAATGTTCGTTCTCCGCTGCCAACTCCTCCCGACCAAATCGATCCAGTTTCTGGGTTAAGCCCGTAGGACCCCGGTGAAGGGTAACTAGCAGCAGGGGACGTACCGAAAAGTCATGCAGGGTGGGAGAAATCCTCAGGCTCCTCTCCCGCCAACCGGTCAGGACGCCCCCAACCCCACCACCCGAATACGGGGGGGGGAGACCCTTTCACGGGGTCCCTTCGTGGTCGCCAACTGTTGTGTCCAAATAATTATTCCAAGGGCCACACTTACCATTGGCCCGCAATATTATGCAAGAAGGAGCAGTTGGCAACGTGGAAGGTTCAAACGTTTATTAGCCACCACAGAACTCTATATAGAGGAGCCTCGTCGATCCTCACCCATCAGGTGCGCCGAGGAAGACTGCTGGCTCCTTGACAGTAACACACTTTTATACATTATCAGTACAGCATACAAAACCTTATATGTGGAAAAGTACCAGTTAGTCCTGGCGCCCCTAATGAGCTCATGCCTATTTCTAGTTTTGGCTACACATACAAAGGGTTACTATCTTTACAGAGAAGGTCGAAAGGGTGACTCCCTTCACGTCCCAGGTCTAGAGGAATTTGCCTGATACTCCCTTTTAGCAGATGTGACCTTGCTTCTCAGCAACTCAGCCTGTCTCCTAATTAAATGCAAGGAAAGGGGAAAGCAGAGGGTGTGCGGAAAAGACCACGTGACTCCCAAGTGAGAGAGAGAGCCGCAATCCAAGATGGAGGCGGTTCGGTTTCTCGGCCCTTTTTGTCGTACTAAACATAATCGGGGATTTCGAACCGTTTAATACACCATAACTAGTCAAACTATCATTAGATATACTGCGCTAATCATATCGTAATATCTTGAATACCTCAATATTCCAAGGTATGGGTTGCTTATTAGATTAATCACTCAACGTCACTAACCCAATAGATTTCAGTCTTCTGTCTCACGATCGAGCAGCTTCCCTGGCCTGGCCTGACAATCTAAGACCACCTCCTAAAATATCTAAGGAAGTAGAGAACCTTGGAATTACCATGAAATCCAAGTTATTAATGAATGCCCCAATTAACAAATTAGCAAAATCAAGCTTCATTACTACGAAAACTCTGCGATTCATCTTCCCTCACCTGGGATTTCTACACAAGGTCCAAGCCACTATCTCTCTTGGACTGTCTAAACCTCATTACACCAATGGCCTCTACCGCAGAACATCTTTATAAACTTTGAAAATACTACAATGGATCCAGAACTCTGCTGCCAAACTACTCCTACGTGTAACGCCACATGCCCACATCACCCCTGCCTTGAGGGCCCGACATTGGCTACCGGTTGCCAGAAGATCCCCATTCAAGCTGCTTTGCATCACCCACAAAGCAATACACTGAACATGACCGCTTTTCATCAGGAATAAAATCACCAAATACATTCAACAAAGGAACCTCCGCTCCAGATTGGCATCTCACCTCAAAGTCCCACCATACAAGAAAAACATCTTTCTCTGTTCAAGCAGCCAAACTATGTGATTCATTACCCCCAAACATAAGATCCACAGATAACTATCTTATCTTCACAAGACTACTCAAGAGTTGACTCTTACCTACATAATCATCATACTCAACCACAAATGTACAGCATATCCCTGTTTATTTAAACATTTAATTTGATTAAATGTATCTATCTAGATATGTTTAATCTTTGATATAAATATGTATAGTAATATGTACTTGTGTATCTATATATTTATTACTTCCCTCCTACTATAAAAAAATACACTTTGACTATCTTCAACGCACTATCCTATATTTGACTCTATACCTCTCAATATATCCTCTACCTTCACTATGTGACTCATCCCAAACTTTATTATACTTCTTTGATCTCCAAAATAACCCTGTCTAGACTCTTCCCTCCTCTATCCTTCCCTGGATCAGCCCAACACCTCATTTTAATATTATTATCTCCCAAACAACCCTTCTAAATTCTTTCCTCACCTGTCCCTCCTTTGACTCATCCCAAAACACATTTTACTACTATGATCTAACTAATCCATTTTAAGAGAGTCTTCCATCCTCCATCTCTCCTTATGTTCAACCCACACCTCATCTTACTAGTATGATCGCCCAATAAACACTTGCTAGACTCTTCCCTCTTCTATCTCCCCATTAACCTTTTCAATCTAACTAACAGACTCACATGTCCACCGCTTAAACTAACTCAACTTTCACTATACTAATCCACCACTAATCCTTTGTGGGTTCCGGAGTAGCGTGCTAATCACCAGAAAGTGCTTCGATGCCTCATCAGGAGTAGTAAGCACTATATAAGCACAATTACAATACAATATAATTATATGGAAAACCTTTCACAATAGTGACCAATCATCAGGCACTATTGACAATATTTGGCATGCCTAAAGCCAAGATGCCTCCTTGTATTGAACTTTGGGATCTGATATTACATGAATACAATTACACAATTATTTACCATCCAGGGAAAGATAAAGATCCTGATGATTATTTTTCAAGAGTGCCATTATAATGTCCTGGTACACCCATTAACGATGGCTGAAGCATACATAAGTTTCATTGTAAAATCGAGCACACCAGCTGCCATGTCATTAGAACAAATTTCTCACTACTATGAGCCAAGATAGTGACATGCTAAAATTGAAGGACGTTATAGCTCACCAATCTTGGAACTAGGGCTCTTGACCGCTCACTAGTCACAGTGAGTACTTAAACTTCAGAAATGTCAGAGATGAACTGTCTATAACTCATGAATGCCTCATCTTGCGAGGTACACAAATTGTCATTCTAGAGAGTCTACAACAACAAGTAATGGAAGTAGCCAATGAGGGACACCAGGGAATAGTTGCCACAAACAGAGTTCTTTGAGACAGAGTCTGGTTTCCTCATCTCGACGAAAGGGTTGAAAGAGAGTTAAAGGCCTGTGACTTATGCAACTGTCTCTCATCACACATTACTCAGCACCCTCTAAACAGGTCAAAATTGACTAACCATGCTTGGAAGACAATTACTGTTGATTTAGCTGGTCCTCTTGAGGATGGACCTCATCTAATGGTCATTGTTGATGAATACTCCTGTTTACCATTGGTAGAAGATCTTTCATCTATCATTCATGAAAGGTTATTGAAAGATCAGAAGGCATCTTTGCAACATGGGGCATCCCGGTGATATTGAAATCTGGCCACAGCCCGTCCTTCAATTGTCGAGATTTCAGAGACTTTCTCAGCCATATCAATATAAAACATCAAAGAAGCACTCCTCTTTGCCCCAGGCCAGTGGCCTTGTGGAACGATTCATGAGTACTCTAAAGAAAGCTGTGCATTCGAAAAGCTTAACCTCAAGGTTGTTTTGAATACCACACTTCGAGCTTACCAATCGACCCCTCACTCTACTACAGGGGAAAGCCCTGCAACCATAATGTGGGAGAGCCATGACGACATAGCTATCTAAATGGACCAACCTCAGATCAAAGACTGAGAAAACATCGGCAAAGAAGATTCTGGGTGCAAATGAAAAATGAAAATCTATGCTGACAAGCGATGTCATGTTAAAGATATCACTTTCGAAGAGGAGATCAAGTACTAGTTGGAAAATCCAGAAAACAAAAATCTGATGCTCCTTTCGAGGCTGAGCCCTTTACTGTCACAACCACCAAAGGACACATGATGACTGCCCAATGTCCTGGTAAGTCCCTTACTAGAGAATCTTCTCACTTGAGACATGTGGTCCATTGCTCACCACACATTGATGTCACCGTAGAGACTGGATCCAGACAGACAGTTAATGATCCGTTGACTGCTGTTGTTTACACCTCACCTATAAAGATAACTGACACTTCAACTGCCTGCTCCTGATTTCCGATAACCAGAACAGGACGCAGCCCGGGACCCTCACCTGCTCCTGTCAGCCTCTTGTCTCCTGATTGGGAAGAAAGTCACGCTACATTATGTTGTGCTGGGGAGGAGTTGGACCGCACTACCCAGCAACCCTTGGGCCAGACGCAACACACAGGTGCCAGAGCCCCATAAATGAACTGGAGGCGTCCAGCAGCACAGGATGTGCGCAGGTCACGCCCGGGAGCGGATCAGGCGAAGAACGGACCAAGAGTGGCTGGACAAGGCTGGGCTAGGCCACGACTATTTCATTTGCGATTCATATTTTGGCCTGCCAGGGACCCCGTATAGCTACCTTCCACAGCAGTGTGAGAAGATTCTGGGTGCAAATGAAAAATGAAAATCTATGCTGACAAGCGATGTCATGTTAAAGATATCACTTTCGAAGAGGAGATCAAGTACTAGTTGGAAAATCCAGAAAACAAAAATCTGATGCTCCTTTCGAGGCTGAGCCCTTTACTGTCACAACCACCAAAGGACACATGATGACTGCCCAATGTCCTGGTAAGTCCCTTACTAGAGAATCTTCTCACTTGAGACATGTGGTCCATCGCTCACCACACATTGATGTCACCGTAGAGACTGGATCCAGACAGACAGTTAATGATCCGTTGACTGCTGTTGTTTACACCTCACCTATAAAGATAACTGACACTTCAACTGCCTGCTCCTGATTTCCGATAACCAGAACAGGACGCAGCCCGGGACCCTCACCTGCTCCTGTCAGCCTCTTGTCTCCTGATTGGGAAGAAAGTCACGCTACATTATGTTGTGCTGGGGAGGAGTTGGACCACACTCCCCAGCAACCCTTGGGCCAGACGCAACACACAGGTGCCAGAGCCCCATAAATGAACTGGAGGCGTCCAGCAGCACAGGATGTGCGCAGGTCACGCCCGGGAGCGGATCAGGCGAAGAACGGACCAAGAGCGGCTGGACAAGGCTGGGCTAGGCCACGACTATTTCATTTGCGATTCATATTTTGGCCTGCCAGGGACCCCGTATAACTACCTTCCACAGCAGTGTGAGAAGATTCTGGTCAGTGGTGTGGCTTTGTTTGTCTTGTTTTGTTTCTTTTTTCTTTTTTGCTTCCCCAACTGCTTTTCCTGCATAATAGATAACAGGGTGCCATCGGGCGACTTGCTACCAGCTAAGCAAATATGGTGAAGCGAGCCTGCCAAGAAGAGTCACAGGCACAGATGCTAACTTCATCCCTTCCACAAGCGTCAATTGATAGAATGCTGCAGAGGACTGTAGAGGTAGTGGCCACCGAATTTGAACTAACTGAAAGACAGCTATCCTTAACCCCTGACCCCCGATGCTCTTCGATAGGTCTGATCCCCCTTCAGGTATCCCCTGTAATCAGCCTAACTCTCCTCCCACTAAAATCAAAGTCGCTCCCAAAGAGCATCTGCAAAAGGGGGGTAATACCGCAGGCCTCTCTAAGTCTGACAAGACTAAAAATCAACACGAGGGGCAGCTTAACGCAGGAAGCCGAATGCTGGAGTACTTGATAACTCTCCTTGGCCAGATGATTTAGACCTCAGTTCCATTACCAGAACACGAGTGGACAATAAATATCCCCTATGAGCGGCTAACCTACTAACGGATCTACAGGAGCAGATCAAAATCATCGTCAGGGAAGAACTTACCCCCTTGGAAGCACCCCTAGATAAAGTGACTGAACTCAGCGATAAACTGGATGATAAGTCCAGCAAGAGAACCTCTGGAGTCACAGTAAGGTGGATTGACATTATCTGCCAGACAGCTACCCCCTTCTCCACTGAATTGCCGAAGACTGCTACGTTGCATGTTCGAGATGGCAACACCCACAACAATGACTGTGGGGCACGTCAGGATGGCAGGCCTACTCCAAATAAGCTCAATTGAGCAATTGTATCTCTACGAGGGCGGCTAGCGGTAGAGGAGAGGGGGAATGGATTGAGCCTGTAAAAGCTGATACGGCCTCCACTACCACTATTAACCTACTTCAGGCCTCATCCCCATATGTTTTTGTGCTCGCAGGGGTCCCTTAGATTTAAAAAAGTCAGAGAGAAACCCAGAATGAACTAACCAAATGTTGGTATTGGCTAGCTAGATATAGGCAGTTCCCATATGATAGACCAGGGGAGATTCTCATGACTCCCAGGGTCAATTGGCCTAAAGATAGGCAAGGGGACTGTGTTGTGATCAATTTTAGGAAACCAATGACTGTTCATACTCTCTTCCTAATGAATCCTCCCGACCAGTGCCTGGGCACAGCGATCAAGCCCCTCCCACTTGGATATTTTTATAAGGTACCGCAAGCACCACCAAGCAGGGAACAAAACAGCCTTACATTGGGCACCCTGAACACAATTCAACAACAGGCTGGATTCCCACACCAGACACCTAGGCTCCTGCTATTTACATTACCAACAACAAACACGTTTGGGGTTCTAGAGTGGGTAGATTGATTCTCCGAACAGCCTGAGTTAGATTCACAAAAAGCTTCTAAGGGGAGACAAATGGAGAGCGCAAGCCACAATCCATGGCTGTGTAGTCCACAGCGTGTCTATGGGTTGTGTAAGGGAGGAATGGAGCCACAGATCGAGCCCTCAAAAGAAGTCAGGAACAAGGAAGGGGGCAGAGAAGGGTCAAAGAACAGGTGCCAGTCCCATAAAGTTTTCCAATTCATCCCACACATGTCTACCTTAGTGGAGCCAGAACTGGGCAGTAGGCCAGCAAGGATAGCCGATCTAAGTTCCGGAACAAATGCCCCTTGCAATTAAAGTGCGCAGACAGGAGCAGGGGAGAGGGGATCTTCCGAGCTACAGAGGGTTATATTGTCCTGTAACACTGCCTCTAAGGTGGTAAACCCGGGAACCCAAGAAGCATTGACATCCCTGAGGGTATTATCCTGGAATGTTGCTGGTCTAAAGAGTAAACTTGATTCCACTGACTCAGGGGTCCCTCGTAGACCAGTTTGACCCACTTGCTGTGGCTGGATTTTGCGACCTTCTCAACGACAGCCACCCCTAGGGAGAGGGGTAGAGCGTCCGGTAGACTTTGTGTATGGGTAGGTACACACTTGGGATGTACGGCCAAGAGGGTGGAGCGTCCCTCCATTAATATCCTGTGTGTTCTACTCACTTTTGCCCCTAAGGTCAAAATAACATTGGCTAATGTCTACTCCTAGACCTATAAGAATAGGCAAAGAATCTTTGACTGTGGACCAATTGGCCCCTCTTCTGTCCGCTATTACAGACAGCACCTATTTGATCACAGGGGGCTATTTTAATTGCCAATGTGAGCCCCTGGATAACACTCATGGTGATGCTATCTGTGAAGACGATAAGCTAAGGCCAGCTCATCCTTTCCCTCACCAAAGACCCCACCACCACCAAACTCAACTTCCAGAAGGGAATGCAGGACATCGCAGCCTGGATGACCAACAGCTGCCTAAAGCTCAACCCCGAGAAAACAGAATTCCTCATCCTTGGAGCCACCCCCTCAGCGTGGGACAACACCTGGTGGCCAGCAGCCCTCGGCAGCCCACTGACCCCCATAG
This sequence comes from Triturus cristatus, assembly GCF_964204655.1. Lineage (NCBI taxonomy): Eukaryota > Metazoa > Chordata > Amphibia > Caudata > Salamandridae > Triturus > Triturus cristatus. The sequence goes on from NC_140593.1 coordinate 943,691,188, forward strand.
ACCATTCCAAAAACCTTGGCATCGTACTCGACTCATCCCTCTCCATGAACCAACAGATCAACGCCGTTGTTTCCAGCTGTTTCCACACCCGCCGCATCCTCCAAAAGACCTTTAAATGGATCCCCCCCTGAGTCAAGGAAGACAGTCACCCACGTACTCATCACCAGCAGGCTGGACTATAAAAACGCACTCTACGCACTCTACACCGGCATAAACAAGTCCCTACTCCACAAACTCCAGACAATACAGAACACCGCCGCCAGACTCGTCCTCGGCTTACCTAGACACAAACACATCAGCCAACACGCAGAAACACCCCGAATCCACAGAGCCAGAGCAGGAAGAAGATCCTTCTCCTACATCGTGGCCAAGACCTGAAACGAGCTCCTGACAGACATCAGACACTCCCCCTCTCTAAACACCTTCAGGAAGACTCTCAAGACCTGGCTCCTCAGCTGAACAGCACTGCTATACCCCCCCAGCGCCTTGAGACCCTCTTGGGTGAGTAGCACGCTTAAAACTCCCTGATTGATTGATTGATTGATTGATTGATGGGATATTCCAGAGCCGAATATTCCTCCAATTAGGATCTGGTTGCAGCTGTCCCTCCAGATCAAATCCCTCACTCTGAACTAGTCAGTCAGGGCTTGCAATGTGCATACAAAATCGAACTCTCCAGGGATGCATACTTTTAACAGGGTGGGACATTCTTCCTTGACAGACTACATCCTGGTAGAAACCAGGATGTGGCCAGGGGTTGTCGACTTTGCTGCCCTGTCCAGTCACGACAGCGACCATTATGGATTGACTCTGGAGCTGATGATAGATTAACACTGACAACTAATAGGAGAAGAATACTCTGGCCGGTAATGCAATAATCCCCTGATATGATGGCTGCCCTATATGAGGTTGTGAGCTCCTCCCTACTGGATGCAAACAAAGTTATAACAGAAGAAGGCACAATTACCTCACTAGCAGGGATTGCAGGGATTCATAATGAACTCACTATTAAACTAGCAGGTGTATTGTACCAAGTGGGGCATCCCAGATGCCAAAGGAAGCCCCGTAGTCCTGGTTTAATTGTCGGTGTCGGTGCAAAATTGGCATTGCTGGAAGCTCTCAAATCTAATGATAGGCTAGAAATAAAATCTAAGTGGACCTCATATAGAAAAGCCATTGCTATAGCTAACAAAAATTTGGGAGCAGGAAAATGGTTTCCCTGCGTGGGGCTCTCATGTCCAATGATCTGAAGGCCTTTTGGAATCTAGTCAACTCAGATTGCAGAGAAGGAAAAGGGGCTTTTGAGCCTAACATTGTGGTAGAAACCTGGAAAGATCACTACCAGGTCCTGTGTTCTACACCAGAGGCAGAAAAAAACTCAGCCAACCTAACCGAGGATTCGCAACAGAGTGTACCCTGGGAGTCTCCAGAGATAATCCTGTCTGAGGTACTAAGTGCTATAAGCAAAATAGCGCTGCACAAAACACCTGGACTACATAAAATTCCAGGTGATCTTTTCCTCTATGAACCAACAATCTGGGGGGCCATATCTGTGGAAAATATTTAACTCTGTGCTGGAGGAATGTCGATCCCCAAAAACTGGGCTGGAGCAGAAATTGTTCCAGTCTACAAGAAGGGTTCCCCACTTCTACCAAGCAACTATAGACCCATCAGTCTACTGAGATGCAGAAAGTTTTGGGTACTATTGAGCTGCATTATGCATTTATCTTTTTTGTTTATTTTCTTTCTGTCTTACTGATCGATTGAGGGACCTACTTTTGATAAAATGAAAAAATATAACCTCAGAAATAAAAGCAGTGCACTTTTAAGGCATGAAGTAACTTTGGATAATTTCTTAATGATACCTTGTTCAGTATATATCCTTTTGACCAATCGCCTTTACAATAAAACATTTTTACATGCACAAATCACTAGCTGCTGTAATCTAGTAATCAGTTCTTTGAAGTTGTATGGCAGAGATGACCAGTTTGATATTCAACATGTGAGCAGGAGGCCACAAAAAGAGATGGATGTTAATTTTACTGAGCTTCATAAAACAAAAATGCATGCAGGGTTTCAGTGCTAGAGTATAAAGCATAAATAGTATGAGAAAATATTTTTTTAGATACCTAAACATAGGTTTTCCAGGTTTCACTATTATTGTTTGTTGATTCTAGTGATGTTTTTCCAGTATTTGTAGACATATTGGTCATTGGTCGTCACCAGTCTGCATACAGCTGCCTTACAACAAATACATGAAAACTATGGAGACAATTCAGAAAAGCATTTACATGTCTGCATAGTACTAATCTAGTATTACAATTTAACATACTCATTAATCCAGCTCACATAGGGTATGGCTTAGATCTACAGCTTTGACGGTCCTTTACCATATGTAGGAAGTTCTACCTGGCAAGTGCATGGAACTAGACACACATAATCGTATATTTTAGGTTAAGGTCATATGGGCAATGTGGTTTTGCGGTCACTATTGGCTCAATTATTAGAATCAGGTTCTTTGCGACCACAAAACTGCTTTTTCTTATGTACAAATACCAAAATGCAAATGGGTAACAGGTTACCGAATCTCAATTGGAGTTTACGACCCGATCAAGATTCGCATTTTGGAGGGGGGCGTGTTTAGTTTGTACCTTCTTAATACCTAATCTGAATGGTATGCATAAATGACTTGCAACCAGATTGCGGTTGCAAAACATCAATACTTTACCAACTACAGAAGTGTAATGGTAATTAATTTGCAAACCGGACTGCTTCCCCTTTGTGAATGTAGAACATTTTTTGCTTACGAGGAGGCAGTGGTCTATGGGACCACTCATCTTCCTAAACAAACAAAAATATAAACAAAAGAGCCTAATTCACAAAGGTAAACTGACACATATGTGTAGGTTTATGCTTTTTCAGTATTCACAAACTACATTTTAAAGGCCTGTGCTATCTTTTTATGTGTGGAGTTCTTCGCCCAACTGTGGAGTCTCTGCACTTGTCAACTTACTTCTGAGGTGCAGTTTTGTGAATACTGGAAAAGAGTAAACTTACACAAATGTGTAAGTTTACCTTGGTGAATCAGGCACACAGAACCTTTTCTTTTTAAATGCAGTCCTGTTTCCTTCAAGGGAAATGGGCTCTGTTTGAAAGAAAGATTGCTTAAAAAAAAGCAATCACAGACATGGTAGTTTGTTGACCCCAGCAGCCCACCATCTCTGTGATGGCTGTCATTCTTAATGGGGCACAAATTGCGACCTATCTCATCAACATTCATGAGGCAGGGCGATTTGCAGCCCACTAGGATTCATTAATTTAAAAATAGAAAATACATTGAAAATAGAGTTTACCCAATAGCAATTGGGACAAGAGTTCTATTTAGAAATTGCTATTCTAAAGGTGCGTACATCAGGCCCTAAATATGGGAGTGATTTAAAAATGGGGAATATCTAATGCAAAGTTAGTGAAAAAAATGGTAAATTTAAGTAGGGACAAAGGGAGGGATGTGCAAATACAAAACCACAAAATAACCAAAGGGTATGTTAGTTGCTGTATGCAAAAACCCACATCTATTCCAGGAGTACTGAAGCCTAAACAGGTTCATACCTATTCCAACTAAACCCTCGAATAAGTCACACACCACACATGGCGTGGCAAGTCTGCCAGAGAATCACAGATAAATTGACAGAGACCGGAAATAATTATACCAGCAAAACACCCTTCATCTAAAAAAATAAAATGAATTAAAGAAAAAATGACCATATAATTGAAAAAATTAAAGGCACCTTTACAAACCACATTGTAAAAATGTTTGCAACCAAAGTTTATCAGTTAGGTGGTAAATGGTTCGCAAATGGGAATCTGTGCCTTAAATGCAAATGCATATAATTCCCCATTCCGTCCTGTTTTGTAGGTTATTTCCAGTTGGAATTACTACATAATTTTAACTTTGGTGCCTGCAATGAGGACCTTGGATACTTCAACATGTAGTTTAACGTATTTCATTTGGGGTGAAAAATATTTTATATCACTAGGCTTTACACAAAAATGGGAAAGCTTGTACACTATTTATCATGACTGCCCAATAAAACTGGAAAATAAATTCGCTGAGAAGCAACTTTGAGCATTAATCGACTTAGTCATTCAATAGCAGAATCAGTCTGATTTCAAATAACTATCGTTCATGTACATTTTCTAATAAAAAAATGGCTGAACTGGGTACATGAGTGTATTTGGTATTTATATAGTAGGAATCTAGCCAACGGACAGAGAAGAAGTGTGCAGAGTCCACAGCAAAAACACAGTCAACGTGTGATTGGTTGTGTAGCTGGTTTCTGAAAGGGGGGGTGCACAGTTTAGGCATCTAGATGGAGTGTTCTTTACAGAGGTGAGCCCACAACAGGGTCCTATATAGGCGCACGATTAGTCAAGTCAGAGGCATTTGTTAAGCGCACATATCACCATAGGGTCTCATGGCGCTAGCGAGGACTCCGTAGAGACTGACAGTCGGAAATGCAGAGTTATGGATGGTCGAATAGCCAAGTTTTTAATTCCCTACGAAAGGACTTGTGATCAGTGATGGCAAGGAGATGGGGCGGTAGCTTGTTCCAGAAAACAGGAGCGAGAAAGGAGAAAGATGGACCGCCGTTTCTGGCGGTACAGACTCTGCGAGGGGTGAGAAGACGTTTAGAACTAGATCAGAGTGTCCTACTAGGTTGATACCAGATACGTTTCTTGGCCAAGTAACTTGGCCCAGCTCCATAAATACTCTGATGCACTAGACAGAGTATTTTGAAGCGGCAACGCTTCATGATAGGGAGCCAGTGGAGGGATCACAGACTGGGCACAGATGGAGCTCTTGCAGGGAGGTTTAATATCAGTCTGGCTGCGGTATTTTGCATGACTTGAAGCTTAGAATGGAGTTCTTCATTTATGGAAGCCAACCGGGCATTGCCATAGTCAATGCGACTCATGGTAAGTCCCTGATTCAGCGGTTTCCTAGATTCAATGGGAATCCATTGAAAGATTTTGAGTAATTTACGCGATAAGCCATAGCAAATGCCGATTACCTGGTTAAAATGGTTTTTCATTGACAACTGAGTGTCTATGCTCACTCCAAGATTACGCACCACAGATTTGGGGGATGGACACGGGCCCATTTTCTGTGGCCACCAATCACTAGACCAGTGTTCATCCACCATACCAAAGAGGATGACCTCAGTCTTACTTCCGTTTAGTTGGAGGTGATTGGTACACATCCAATTGTCAACATGGATCATACAATTTTTAAACCGGACCATTGTGTTGAGGTGGTCAGGGCCTAAGGTGATTAGTAGCTGTGTGTCGTCAGCGTACAACACCACATCAAAGCCGTAGGACCTGATCACCCTGGCCAAAGGTGTCACATACAGTTTGAAAAGCATGGGACTCAGGATAGAACTTTGAGGAACTCCCATGCTTACAGACCGACTGCGGTTTATATCTGTAAGCAAAGGAGCAAAGATTGGAAGGAAGCGGGGCGGGGCGGGCGGAAGCGGATCAACTGGAGAACCTGGTTTATTCCTGGCCAGGGCGACTGAGACTTCATCTGACGTGAATATGGTAAATTCCAGTAGGAGAGGGATGGTAGAATTGGGGTTACTGACTGGATTATTAAAATCTCTAATTAAGAGAAAGTTGTCTGAGGCTAGAACATACGGGGCAATTGTCTCTATGGTCTGAAAAATAGTTTTTCTTGGTATGGAGGCCTGTAGACTGGGCGCCTCTCCAAGTTAGGGGAGTCTCGATAGATATGAGAATGTTGTTTTAAGTCCTGAATTAGACAGAGAAGGCCTGTTGCTTCGATTTTTCTTATTTGTACTTCTTCATCTTCAGTCTGATGGTGTCTTCTCTGTAGGTGTACAGAGAGATACCTGCAATACTGAGCCAGCTAGGGGCGGGCTTAGGTTGTGATGATTCTGTAAATGATTCAACTGGTGTTGAACAGTAGTATGGCTGGCAAGCGAAGCCTGTGAAGTTCCATCAAGGTGTGGGTGAGGTGCCAAAAAAACACACTTTCTTTCATCTATCCCTAGGAATTTGATTAGCAAAAACGAACAGTAAACCACATTTGTTTTACTACAGCAATAAAGCCCGTTTTATTTTTCTAGAATTTACATTGGTCAAAATTGACTTCACGGAATGAAAGTCTTTTGAGAATTTTGTGTGTCGCCGAGCCACTTTTTCAGTAGGTGTGAAAGTTCCATTCACTGTGCACTTGAACACTTATGAATCAATACAGATCCTGAGCAGAAATGTAAAAAAAAGTGGTGATTCAGCTTCAACAGAGCACCCAACATTTTTTGTCACTTTCGATGGGTTGCTTACAAATACATTCCTCGAGCAGAATAGAAGAAAAAAAACTGAACTGTAGGAATTTTCTGAAAAATCCAAATTGTTTTTATCATGGGAATACAAAATATTTTTCTTTAAAAGGGGCATATTTATCTGATCCCACATCTGTGGTGTTCAGTGGAAATGTATTGGGCTGACTGCTTTCAGAAGTAAATGTCTATTTAATTTAATATACAATATCTCAGTATCTTCGTTGCAAATGTTAAAATGGCCGTCAGGATCAGAAGATGAACAGGGTCGCCTTTTAAATATAGAAGATGCCTGGAGCAATGTCTCCAGCAGGTAAGAGAGGGTTTCATTTCATCTCTGTGTGATGAGTGCTCTGTTACTGCACAGCATTGCAATTCTGGGCACAAGCAGCGCTTTCCTTTGCTAAATCCTTCCCCTTTAACGCAGGCCTCATTGCCTTCTCCGCTTGATTTGGCATGATAGGACCTTCCCCGAGGATCCGCTTCACAATAAATTGCTGTTGGCAGAAAGAAATGTCACTTGTCCCCTCTGGAAGGAAGACGAAGTAAATTAGACGTTCATTGTTTTAGCCAGTCTCTTTCTTTTGCTGACTGTGGAGCGTTTATTTCTATGGGATTCTGGGTGATCCAATTTGTGCTCCAGTCAGAATGTGTTTGAATTGTGGATTAAGAGGATAATCCAGGATCAAACAAAACAGATGGGCATATGGAAGATTGTCCAGGGATGTGACCTTTGTTTCGTAAATCAGGCAAGCATTGTGCAAATTCTGGAACCTGGTCTCAGAAGGAGAATCGTGGCAATGAGCAATCACACTGTTAGTTGGCTTTTAAAGGGCACTTGCTTGATTGTGTACCCTCTGAGGACGTTTAATGGAACCTCACAAACCACTGAGATATTTATTGTGATCCTGGGAGTGTGTGATTCAAGTTAAGGGCCGGCAGGGAACCATAATCAGCCCCCTCTAAAAGGCTCAAAAAAGCTCTTTCTGCCCCCATGTCACTCTATTTTCTGTTTCTTTCTTTCAAATATCTCTCTCCCTCTGTCCTCTCTCTCTCCAGCTCTGCTGCCTTTTCCCTGCTGTATCTACTGGCATACACCCCATGGACTTTAAAAAATCAGCCTCTAGTGGCTCCAGTCCCCTGGGGAAATGCCTGATGGAATAAATGGCCAATCTGGCCCTGTTCAAGTTTACACGCAGGAGAGCGCATGAGTGTGTGAGCACACAAACACACACACACACACATACACACACACTCTCACTTACTCTGCAGAGGATTGTATTTAGCCCCTGTCGGGGCTTTCTTAGGATTTTCTTCCAGTGGCTGCTTTATAACTCCAGTTCTCTACAAATCTGCCTGTCCCATTTATTTGGACTGGCTCCAGTCATCTGTGTGGTGCGGGATTATTGTCCCATTGTGGAGAGTGAGCAACTGCAACTCACTCTGGCCGCTAACGGCGGGTTCTGAAGGAAACAACGGTTGGCCTGGGTGTGAAGTGCCACCGCCACTCAATGTACAAACAATCTAGCAAAGATGTCATGTGAGTGGTAGTCCTAGCCTCTGAGGTGACTGCTAGAGAGCACAACGGTGCTGTGGGCAGCAGTGATCCAATGCTTGTGTTTTTTCATCAGCAGCCATGGTAGCCTGTGGCACTGAAGAGCCTAAGAAAAGATGCCACAGCTGCAAACTGCTGTGGCTGGGTGAGGGGCACATATACAGATCAAGCTAGATACAGCATCAGCACCCCATCCATGATGGCGGGCGCTGCTCCTAAAGTCAGGGGTCATAATTGAAAGTAACAACAGTAAAAGCAGCAATAAGAAGGAGCGAAATAGCACTTTGCAACAGCACCCCTCGTGCAGCTCCTATGGGAGGGCTTGAAGAATTCAGACAGGATTCCTTGCGATGATTCAGGGCTGCCACAGATCATTTGCTCAAAGCTGCGCCAGTGCATGTGCATACTCATCTGAAGTGGGGAAAGTTGGGCTGTGCAGGACAGTTACAGTCACACAGGTGGATTACTTTGTTTTCCAATCTCCAATGAAAAACGTAAATGCTAAAATGAGGTTGTTTGGTACGAAAAATTGTAGAACATATAGTACAACCCATAGCTGAAGCGGGCTGAACCAATCAAGCCAATTGCTAGAGAGGGCTAATCCAAAGCCCACTCTCTGTGTTACTTTTGTTGGTTTTTGTGTGATGAAAGGACAATTAGCAGATAGAAAGAAAGGCTTTAAAATAGGAGAAAATACAATCTTCGGATCCACCTTTGGTTTACATTTGTCCAACAGTTAATGTGTCAGAGAACAAAAGAAGTCAGCAGTAAATTTAGAGGGAGACATAGAATAATCATAAAGGCCCCAACCTGCATAAAATCATATATAATTCTTGACATCCCATTGGGTGGTCAAGTAATTATACCTACGAATCCTTACTAGTTCAAATTGATCCCTTTATATCTATCCCTTTAAAACATTCTCTTATTTCTCTTTCCTTAGGTTTCATTGGTCATTTTATACCCTGACTGAAGACATGCTATGTAGATTTTTAATAGGTCTACGATATTTTGATCATATAATGACCCCCTAGAAATGCTTTTTGTCTTCTTCATATTTTTTACGCTTTTTTCCTTCACTATTTGTACACTTCAATAAAACCAACAATATCTTTTGAACTACTCTTCAAGTAGTTCCCAACCAGGCCAAAGGCCAATAAAAATCTGTGAGACATGGGAGAATCGGTGGCCCTCATTACATTCTTCTGGGGGCCCCATCATTTTGCATTACATTGTTGAGGCTCTATACATCGAGGTCTAGCCAGGAAGCCATAATGGAATTGGATTAGCTGGTCAATGAAAAGTAGCAGCCAATAGGATTGCTAAAGTAAGTATTTAGGAAGTGTCTATTTACCCAGCTGCCTCCAAATAGTACAGAATCTCTGATATTGATCCTGCGGCCAGCAACATAGTATATAATCTCTGCTGTTTAGCCAAACATAGACTAAATAGTAGAGATGATGTACAATTTGACCAGCAGCTGATAAATAGTGTGAAGGAGATCTTTATTTGGCCGGCCATAAAGAGTAAAAAGACTCTATACAATGGTAGTGTGGTGGCCATCTTGTAATGGGGATGCAACATGTATGAAGCTTTTGAAAGTAAGTGCATATACAAACATTGGGGAGATGATGTGGCCTAATGGCTAAGGCGGTCGACCCCAGATCTGGTGAACCGGGTTCGAGTCACAGCAATGACGCTCAACATCCTGAAATTCTAGGCAAATCACTTAATCTCGCCGTGCCTAAGAAAAATGAATGTGTCCTTGTGTAACGCAACTGGTGCTCATATTAATATCTCATACTTTTGGGTCAAGTTCACACTATATAAAGCTCTGGAAAAAAAAACACACAATAGTTAGTATAAAGGTAAATACATGAATTAAGCTAAGCGGTTTACAGATTAAAAAACGCAAAATCAATTATGGATAAAAACATTTATGTTATCTTAACATTCAAATAAGACATGCAGACATGAAACAGAATCTTCAGGATATGGCACACAGAAATGTTGCACTTCAGTCAGAGAATATTTGGCTGTCAGCAAAGAATACTCAGCATGGCTTTAAAGCATGTTACATAAATGTTTTATTCCCTCATAAGAATATATTTTTTTTAGTATTCACGATGCTCCTTTTGATGACTTTTGAGGGTTGGACCCTTTTGGGCTTCTTATAGAAGGCCATCTGCTAGCATTAGGCTTCTGTTTAAGGGGTATTGTGCTTGCTTCGTATTTCAAATTCTTATAAGACAGCTGCTGTCATCAAGCAGCAGTAAACAGGGAATGCAGACAGATAGGTGGTATCTGGGCCAGGAGTAGGGACATGCAGAGAAGGTAATTGGTGTTTGGAGACACAGTGCTTTAGGTTACTTTCAGTAGCTAAATTGAGTGAGACACTGTAGTAGGGCGTCTGTGGAAAGTAGAAGTGAAAGCAGGAGACAGGTATGTAATGCATCTAGGTAATTAACAGGAGGAGGTCATTCTGCTGCCTGTGAATGAACACAGTTTTTTCATACTATTCACCCAGCAGAGTATATTTAGGGCATTGATGCGTATTGGTCCCATATCATGAGGGGCCCCTTTAGCCGGACTTAGAGGAAAAGTTCTGAAAGGACTAGGCAACAAAGGACTACAGTGACCAGGAAGACCAGGGCAAAGCAGATCAGAACCAAATCCAGAAAGGCAAAATCCAGGTCAATAGGACTGTGGGCCAGAGTAAGCAAGGAAGATAAGGGCATCAGTACCAAGAATATCAGGAAAACCAGGAAGACCAGGACCAGAGTATGGAGGGTTAGAAGGATCAGCACCAATAGGACCCTCAAAAGACCTAAGAGGTCCAGGGAGACCATGACTATAAGACCAGGGTCCAGTGCACCAAGTGAAGCTGACAAAACAGAACCAGGGGTAGCAGGACCAGGGCGAGGACCAGCAGGGGGACCAGACAAGCCAGAGCTAGGAAGATTAAGGGGACTGGACCTGAATGCCCCAAAGGACCAGGACCAAATTGATGAGACTCAGAAGGGCTCAAGCAAAGAGAGACAGGACCAAGATGACCCAGGCCATTGGGTGCAGTGCCAGAAGAACTATTTGGACTAGTCTCAGGGCCAGGAGGACAATGATGATCCAAAGAATGAAGACAAGAGCTAAGAGAGCACAGCCAAAGAGAGCCATGACACAAGAGGCCAGGTAGAATATGGGTACAAGCAGGACCAGAAACGGATGTAGTGGATTTAGATGAGCAGGGTGAGAAGGATTAGAAGGACCAAGTTAACTGAATAGGGGGCAAGAGGGTCAGGAAAGAAAATAAAGAGCTAGCAGAAGGTGGCCTTAAGGAGCAGAACCAAGAGTATTAGGCATTCAAAGACCTGAACAAAGTGGACCAGAAACAAAAGGAGCAAGTCTAGTGAGAACAAAACCAGGAAGAGAACACAGATTGTGAAGACCAGGAATAGGAAGAGCATTGCTAGGCAAACCAGACTGAGAGTGAGGAAGACTCAGAGAACAGGACCTGGAGAATAAAGAGGAGATGGCCAGGAAATCAGAGCCAACAGGACAAGAGCGAAGAGCACCAGGGCAAAGAGAATAAGTGGGACCACAACCAAGGGGGAAATGAAGTTTCATTCACAGAGGCTCAGATTATCGGGACCAGGCATACCAGGTCAAAAAGTACCAGGGAGAGGAGGAAAAGGAGGATCAGGCAAGGATGACAGGAGCCATGCTGATCAAGCTAAGATTGGCTATGAACAGAATAACCTGAACATGGAGGATCAGGATTAAGTGGACAAGTTAGTCCAATATGACAATAAGTAGGAGGACCATGGCATGCTGGAAGAGGGCCCAGAGATCTTGTCAGGTCAGGAATAGGTGGATTGGGGCCATTAATTCCAGGGGCCAAATAGGGGAGGAGTAGGTGGACTAGAATGAACAGAATAAGCAGGCACAGGGCTAGGAGGACCAGAGAAGTCAGGACCAGGGGACCAAGACCTGAAGTTCCATTAGGAACAGGAGGAGTAGGAACTGGAGTATTAGGACAAGGCTGGTGAGAATCAGGGTGACCAGGACAACCAGATCCACAAGGACCTATGGGACCAGACCAGGACCGAAATGACTAGGCCCAGCCCAAGCAGACCTTATAAGGAGGACCAGACTGGTGGAAGTGGTACCAGGTGCACAACAAGGGCAATGACCAGAGCAAAGGGAATCATGATGACCGAAACCAGGAAGACTAGGAGTGCCAGCTCTAGGAGAGCCAGGACAACAGGGCAAGGTGAATAACGAACCAATAGGCTAGCAGGATTAGGATGAGGATCAGTAGTACCAGCATCAGGAGGCCAATGAAGGGTGAGTCAGGAATACCAGGTCAGGAAGGGCTACAACCAAACCCCCAGAATTCAACAAACCAGGGTGACTAGAATTAGTCAAACCAGTGCCAAAATGCAGATCAGGAGAACCACAATAACCCATAAAAGGAGGACCTGGAACAGAAATAGGAAGAAGACCGATGCCTAAAGTCACAGAAGGACAGAGAAGTGAAGGAAGAAGACCAGAAGCAGATTACAGCCATTCGAGTCTAGGCCACATGTACTAGTATATCCCTTTTGTACATGGTTCTTATTCATGCTTCTTATACTGCCAACCCCTAAAAACTACCCTGTCTTCAGCCCACGTATAAAACTGGTAAATATTTGTTGAAAAATCAGAGCATGCACCATGAATAAAGAGTTGGGACTGTTACATTCTGTCCTCTGAGTGTAGGAGACTTGGGGCCAGATTTGGATCTTGGCTGATTTGTTACACTGTCACACTTGTGACAGATATCCTGTCCACCGAAATATAAAACTGATAAGATATACAGGGATTTATATTACTTTTTGGTACAGCTTGTGCGCGATTTGGAACACGAGGATGTACTCCACATACCCATCACAACGTGAATAGGGTGCTCCGACAAACTCCTCCCGCTAGTGTAACTCCACGTAGTGCGGCGGAGTTTGTCCTCATGCTCCAAATGGCAAACAAACAGTACCAAATAGTTCTCAAGTACAATCTTGCATTATAAATTTCACGCGAACGGCACCACGTTTTATCTGTGTAATCCTCCTACTTTAAAACTAATCTAAACCTCATTTTTATTTTTTATTAGCGTTTGTCTTTGTGTTTGTGTATTTTACGTTTGTGGGGGAAAAAAATGTTTTTCATAACTTTTGTTTTAATTGCCCTTATTTCCTTATCTTTCTTCTTTCCTTTCCCTGTTTTTTCTAAACCCACCCAGCTCAATGGCAGAGGCAGGGTGGCTGCATTGTGAGAGGCACCGCCGCCCCGGTGTGCAGCCCCAGGGGATCTTTGGTGAGGTGGAGGTGGCAGCAATGTTTTTTTTTGCCGTGCCACCTCCCGTTCATGCTGGCAGCAAGCACCAAGCCCTGTAGCAGATAACCCCTGAAGGAGCATATGCTGCACTGAAGGAGGGTTTGCAGGTGCCCGGGGTACACTAGCCAGGTTCGGCACACCATCAAGCAGCTGACACACCACTGGGCGGACAACCTGGACCAGGAATAGGACCTGCTCGACCTGCTTGACGTTGCGATTCCGGGGCTCGATGAGTATTAATTATTTGTTGTGTTTGTGTTCTACAATGCTAGCATTTTGTTTCCTGATAGCATGCAGGAGTGCTGCCCTCAGTTTGCTCGCCAGAGGCTGGTGTGGCAGGCGCAAGTTTGCCCAAAAAGGTTCTGGTCAGCACGTCAGTGGTGGAAATCTACTTCTTCTCCTCCTTACTGGCCACTTTCTTGCCAGCACCTTTCTTTAGGGCCATCTTGAAGCTGTCTGTTGACAGTGGCACTTAGCTTCTCAAGCTGAAGAGATGCCTGTGTTGCGTAGTCAGTCACACGTCACATAATGTACAGGCCTTCTGTCTGGCAGTACTGTGGGCGATGACTCTTCAATTGTGCATCTAAAAGCAAACAAGCAAGAAGAATATCAGTGAAACGTGCATTGTTGCAGTTCAATTAGTAGTACAAATAAACAATAACATTTAGTGTGGTTACTTAATGTATTATAAATAATTAGTAATACAGTGTAACTATCCGTTCATAAAACCACTACAACATAAATGTTCATGGTGTACATTCAGGAAGGATAAGCAAGAGCAACAACAACAACATACAGATGTAACTGTTTGCTTTATGTTCATCACATTGGGATGTGGTACTCAGGGAGGTGCAGGTGGCAAATAAATAATCCTTAAACAATTAATGCTTTTGTGCACCTATAGCAGACATGGGGTTGATGCCAGATGTTAGAAAAATTGTATTTTTTTAAAATGGAATATAATATTTTTTTTAAAGTACCATTCAAAAAAATAAAATGTAAAAATGTAAAAAAGGAAAGTACAGTTAAAACAATTTAAAAAAAAAAGAAATGAAGCAAAAAAATTGAAATAAAAAAACCTAAAATAAAAAATATAAAAAAGCGAAATTATCCTCATGCATATGATTTATTCAACTGCTATTTCAACCATCAATGCTAGACTATGACAAAAGGCTAAACCGGCTGGATGCACAAAATGGCTGCCAGCCAGTACTACATGATCAACAACAACAAAGCTGAGCAAGAAGGCATGGGGAACAAAGAGAAGACATGCAGGCAGGCAGGAAAAGCACACTGGTTGCCTACACAAAATGGCCACCAGCCACATGGTCACAACATCAAGCAAAAAGGCATGGAGAACAAAGAAGACATGCAGGCCTATGGCAAAAGCACACTGGATGTCTACACAAAATGGCCACTGACCACATGGTCGCAACAACAAGCAAGAAGGCCTGGGGAACAAAAAACACATGCAGACCCATGGCAAAAGCACACTGGATGCAAAAATAAAATGGTCACCAGCCACATGGTCACAACAACAAGCAAGAAGGGATAGGGAACAAAGAACACATGCAGGCTTATGGAAAAAGCACACTGGCTGCCTACACAAAATGGCAGGCAGCTACATGGTCACAACAACAAGCAAAGAATCATGGGGAACAAAGAACACATGTAGGCCTATGGGCACCGACTAAACCAAATGACCCCTGGCCACATTGCATGGGGAACAAAGACAAATAGTGGCCTATGGCAACCATACTCACAAACTGGTCAGCTAGAGAAGGCATAGATTGGTGACAGAAAAAAGAGCATTAATTCAGCAATGCCAGAAACGGAAATTAACTGGACTAAGAATTTTTACAACAACACACATCCTCCAAAGTCATCAAATATATTTACCCCACCTATACACTGGTTGCAGAAAATAAAACATGAAATATCCGCCTAAAACACATTTTGCAATTTAATCCAATGCCATTCATGGCCTAAATGATGTTTCACTTCAACAGATAGCACAGGAACAGTTGTTTCATGCACCCATGGCTAGTACTGGGCCTACTGGCTGGATGGCACATTGGCAGACTAGACCACATAGTGAATTGAATCAATGTTGCAAACGTATTAAAAAACATAGAGAAGAAAATGTTCTGAACTGTCCAACATTCTTCCTTTACAAAAGAAGGTAAATTACATGCAAAGAAATAACTAGGCCCCTACTAAAACCACAGACCACACACCACAATAAATTTTAATAAAATCAAAAAAAAGTCCAAATAAATCCAGTTGCATGCCCCCAATCAAACAGCATCCTTATGCACCAGTGTTTCAACTTACTTGTGAAATCTCAAAAACAAAGTCCTTAAATCCAATGCTATATATGCAGCAGACAAGGAGAGTGATCCTTCCAGCTCCAAATCCCAATGAAAAGTGACCAGGAGAGGAACAAAGCACTGGGAGGAGCCTGCTGGACAGGAACAGGAAGTTGGAGTTTCTATGGCACTTCCTACCTGTTTGAACAAGAAAACTCAACTCCAATGGCCAGTTTGAGAAGAAAATCCACTCCAAAAGCCTCCCAGCTGCATCTCAAGCACACAAGCTGCTTGACCACTCCATTTGCGATCGGCACTAGATTGGCGGCGGCGTGTGTGGAAGCCATGCAAGAGAGAGCAAAGTCTCGTTGTAGCTCGCTAGTGGTGTGAGAAGTCTAACACATGCTCACAAGTAGCCCGAGATTATCTTGGCACTCGTGGTCGAGTGCCAATGCTAAAACAAAACTTGAGGGCACGAATAGAAAAAAAACTCAGCTTTGCACCCACACAGACAGAATTCAGGAACTCAGGAACTCCGCATTCCTCGAGTGCCTGAATTCCGCAAACTCTGTGAGCGGAGCAGAGTTATACACCCGGGCCTTCATGCAACATATTCACTAAGATAGGATATGCTGCATTTCTGCTCTCTCCCTGCTCTGGCGCACTGTGTGCTGCCTACCACCAATGCAGTGCCTGCATTATCAGTAGGATTGTTTTGGGGCAGGGTAGGGCACTTTCTTGCACAAAAACAATCCTTTGAGGCATTTGCAGAATGTAGCACTCATAGAAAGAGGAAGTCACAAAAAGCAGTACAGATATTTCCCCTTGTTGCGCCTCACTTGGGAAGACATACCATTTTAATGTAATCCCAGGTTTATTCTCCTCAATTAATCTAGGATTGCGTCAAAACCCATGGATGGATGCATGGGAACTCCCATGCTACATCCATGACTGAAATTCCTTCTCAACACAGGGTAATGCAAGGCAGCGATTTCCGCTGCCTTGCGCTACTCTGGATTTACTAAGCCACACAAAGTCACTTTGTGAGGCTTCGTGAATCCCATTTTAGGGCTTGTGTTGCATTGCGGTGCCTTGCTTGACGCAAAGGCAATGCAAGCCCTTAGTAAATCTGTCCCTAAGTGTGCAGTAGTAAGATTCCTTGTGTTATGATAGTCTTAGTGCACGGAGTAGGAGGATGCCTTTTGCAGAACATTTCCCTACACAGAGAGCGTGTATTGACTGCATCCCAGTGGATAGAGTGTGAATTCCCAGAACTGAAGTGAGGGAGAATAGAGAAAAGGCTACCTCAAAAAAATCTGTGAGGTAATTTTTAGCAAAGGGCTGCTGATTATTTATTCCTGAATTACCACATAGGGTAGATGGTAGAAGTAGGGGTAATAGATTTCTTTTGTTAAAGGTGTCCAAGTTTCTAAGCAGGGCTGTCCTTTTGTCTTTGTCTGCTGACTACACAGAAAGGCTGATGACAGCCAGTTGCTGATTTCTCATGGTTCTATGTGTCCTTGTTTTGGATACGTCTGTTTGGAGCGAGCACTATTTCTACTGCTGTGAGAGTCACCACCTAGCACAAAGGTTGTGTCTGAGTGACAGGCAGAAAATTATATTTGAAAAAGAACCACACCAAATCAGTTCTGAAACTCCAATAGTGGGCCCACATCCCTCATCTGGAAAATGAGTATTAAAGTGGAATTGTGAAATTATTGATCACTAGGCCACAAAAATGGTGGTAACAAAATGTCTTTGATGCCTACATGTCTTTCTCTGATTTTCGGGGAAAATGAATTAATATTCCATTGACATTCATTTCAATTAACTATAGTCCCATTTCTTTGCTTGTGGCTTCTTGACAGTATACTTCCTCTGATGGCCCGACAATGTACGGGCCGTCAAAGGAAGGACGTTATACCATCTGCCCTATTGAGAGTAAGATCTGGCTTTAAGGGACAAGAAAGAAATAATGTCCCTGTCACCCTAGGAGAAAACACACAGTGTGTGGAACCGTTAGTTTTTCTGGTTTTTGAAAAACTAACTGGCACATGCATCAACAAAGACTTTTGCGATTCCTAAATTGCGATTTTTAAGGAATCGCAATTAAGGAATTGCAAAAGCCTATGCATGTAGGAATCGCTAGGAAAATAGCGATTCCAACAAATTCCTTAATTGCGACTCGTAAATTGCGAGTCGCAATTAAGGAATGCCGTCCCAATTATTCCTATGGGCCTCCAGGCCCATAGGAATGAATTGGAGATTGAATGAGCAAATTGCGAGTACCAGTAGGTACTCGCAAATTGCTCATGCAATTTCAAGGGTGCAAGGGTGTCAAAATGACACCCTATTGCACCCCTGAAATTGATCTGTGCACATATGTTGCACACACACATGCTCTAAGGGCATGTGTGTGCGCAACATGAAACTTTGAAAAATGCACAAAAGTGCATTTTTCAAAGTTTTTGCAAATTACCATGAAGTTCATTTGCTCCCCCTATTAGCGAAATCGCTAATTTTTTAACTTTAATGCATTGCATTTAAGGAATCTCAATTTGGGATTCCTTAAATGCAATCGCAATTTAAGGAATCGCTATTTAGAGATTCCTTAAATTGCGATTTTTGCATTTGGGATGATGCATCCCAAATGCAAAAATACCGGTCCCAAAGGGGCAGATTCTGCTAATCTGCCTGTTTGCGTCCAGTTTTCTCGTTGATGCATGTGGCCCTAAAATATCTTTAAAAGTTTGCTAACTGGCCATCATGTCTGACTTTACTATTCTTCAAATGTTTCATGCATAGACAGGAACCATCATGAAAGCAGTTCCTGTCAATCTAGAGAGTTCTTCACAGGGCCAGCGGACAACTCTAAATTTGGCGGATGGATGTTCCTCAGGATGTTGTTAGAATTGTACTCCACCATCCCTACAGAGTTAACTCCATCCTTGAAACTCTAAATCAGGTCCATAGTTTTTCTTACTTCTGTCGTGAGATTGAATGAAGCCTCTCAATAATACACTTCATAAGGTGCCCTTTGCATTTTTTTCTATTTTGATCAAATCACCCGCAATGTTAGATGGCTCTATGTTACTACAACAATACCATTTCTCTGTTTTGTTTTTGCAAATCATTGTTTTCAGGTGTTTTAGTCTGATTTGTTTAATTGAACTGAACTGAACTGGAATGAAAAATTCCAGAATGCATTGATTTGCTGCAGAAAGAAAAGATGTTCTCATAACATGAGTAATCACATTTCTGGCCCTTGTACATTCCCATGGCTTTGTGAGTCAGAGAGTAAGAGCGTGTATATAGCTTTAGAACAGTAAAGATCTTTAAATATTCTTGCAAGGATTCACATCATATTTATCATTAGTTACATCGGCAGGTAAATAAAAAGGAGTAGGCGCAATTGTGCAACATTAGGCAGCTCCATAAATGTCTCCCAAGTCACTATGTCTTTGCCCACGGTGGAATGGAGTGGCATTCTGTGCCATGTCTGTCAAAATCACTTGGAAAAGTTCAAAATTGTGGGAACTTTAGATTTATAAGTTAGTGCCTGCATCTAAGCCAGTTTTAGTACTAAGGGCCCAGGCCACAAAAGTACATATTATTGTGTAAAAAAAACCTTTTTATGAGTTGGAAATCCCCTTAGACTAGTAATAGGATCTATTCTGAATTGCAAATAGGAAGATTCATGAAAGAGATTTCCTCCCTCCCCATTTCAATTCAGAAAGGAATTTATTGATAGTTTGTGACTGAAAATGCTGTCTCAAACCATTGTTGAACTAACTACCCACAAGTTGGGGTTTTAACTGATTTGCAAAGAGCAAGGGATTCCCTTAGGACAGAATGTTGGCAGCCTCAGAGGGATGAAGGTTTACAAAAATTGCTGACCAAGCAGTGCAGAATATCTACTATTTAGACAGCGACCAGAGAAATAGTCAAGTTTTTCTGCTATTGCATGACAACTGGCCAAACAGTGCAGAATCTCTATTGTTTAGCCAGTGGCTGGGTAAATGGTAATGTTTTTCTGCATATTCAACCAGCAACCTGGTAAATATTTAAAATGTCTTGCTATTTGCACAGCTTACATATAAACTGTGCAGAATCTCAACTATTTAACCAGTGACTGGGTAAATGGTGAAGTTTTTCTGCTTGCATGGCAGCCAGCAGCACAGGGCAGAATATCTACTGTTTAGCCAGTGGCCGTGTAAATAGTGAAGTTTTTCTGCTTTTTGCACAGGTGCCAGCAGGACAGTGCACAATCTCTCCTATTTAGTCAGCAGCTGGGTAAATATTTAGGTTTTGCTGCTATTTGTGCAGCCACCCGCTATTTGTAGGGCCGTCAGCCGAAACACTTCAGAACCTCTACTCCTTAGCCAGTGACAGGGTAAATAGGGAAGTTTGTCTGCTATTTGCATGGCTGCCAGGCAAAATGTGCAGAATCTCTACTATTTAGCCAGTGTGCAAGTAGATAATTACTTTTTTCTACTACTTGCACGGTCACCAGCCGATCGGACAGGAATCTCTACTACTTAGCCAGCAGCCGAGTAAATAGTGAAGTTTTTCTGTTATTTTCATGGTCGTAGGTCAACCAGTGCAGAATCCCTATAATTTAGCCAGTAGACAGGTAAATTGTATTGTATTGTAATTGCATTTATATAGCGCTCACTACCCCTGACAAGGAGTTAAAGCGATTTTTCGGCGAGTAGCACGCTACTACGGAACCAATTAGTGGTGAATTAGTATAGTAAAATATGGAAGTAGTTTGAGCTGTGCATATGTTAGTCAGTGGAGGAATAGAAGAGGAAAACATTTGCATTTATATAGTGCTTGCTATCCCTGATGAGGTGTTGAAGCGCTTGTTGGTGAATAGCACACTACTCCAGAACCCAAAAAGAATTAGTAGGGAATTAGGATAGGGAAATATGAAATTAATTTGAGTGGTGGACATGTTAGTTTGTTGTTTGGATTGAAAAGGAATAGTAGAGGGATAGAAGAGAGATAGATCTAGAATTTGTTTTTTTCTTTTTGGAGTTCATAGCAGTGGGAGAGGTTTTGGGATGAGTAAAGGAGAGGTGGAATGGGAAGAGTCAGAGGGAAGGGTTTAGAAAGTCTCGTTTGGAAGATCTGAATAGTAAAAGAGGTATGAGATGATGTAAGGAGGGGTGGAGGCAAGAAGAGTCTAGAAAGGGTTATTTTAGGGATCATAGCAGTAATATGGGTCCCACTGGATCCTGTGAGGAGAGCACCTGGAGGGAGCAATGTTCACTGGGGATCCTGGTGAGTGGATTCCTGGGAGGGAATTCTGAAACACCCGGACCAGTGCACTGCAGGAGTGCGGACTGCCTGCCCAATCTAGCCAAAGTCTGCGAACCTGGAGTCACCAGGAAGGTGACAGCTGCTAAGTGCAGGTCATCACCCATGTGAGCACCAAAGTTGGTAACCCTGTGTCACTAGTAAGGAGTCCATTGTGAAGACAACACAGTCGCCTATGGACAGTACGAGGTGGCAACCCCCTTGTGACCAGAAGGGGGCCACCGTGATTCATGACTATTGCCCTGGTTCATCATACCAAAGAAGCAAGGAGGAACACTAACTGATTGCCACAGGAGCTTGCCAAGGACGTCCAATATTGATGCAGGCCATCCGAGGACTGAGGAGGCAGATGCATCATTGGAGAAAGATCACAAGAGATTGCAAGCCCTCTATGTTTTGACACCTGGAGCTCGTGAAGGTGGACCACGGACCTCCCGGGAACTCTGGCTGCCAGCGGGTCAGGTAAGATTGTTCCAGGTTGTTGGGCCTGCGCAGGACTTGCACAAACTTAGCACCTAAATGTTTCTAGTGCTGACTATTAAAGCAACACATAGGCTTTATTATATGGGTACTTGTGTGGGCCACATCTGCGATTCGCCTCCAGTATAGAATGGGGAACTACCTAACCTACTAGGGGGGAAGAGAGGGAGATTCCTCCCAGGATTGCTCTAGCACACTGACCTTAAGAGGCTGTGGGAATTATACAGTGTGCTGATGCTATGCTTTGAGTAATCCCATTGAAATACTAATTTTTACATAAATGAAAGTATTTGGGTGGACAATCATCTTATTGCCGTTGCTGTGTGTATGTTGAGTCTTGAGCCTTAGTATTCCTCACATCTATCCCTCGCCCCTCAGCCCCTCAAAGAGCCTTGGACTGCTCTATCCGCACCACCACTGAGAGTCAAGTGCTGAAAGAGTAATACTTGGCCCAGTTACACAGGATTCATAGCAGTTGGGCTCTGTGACATCAGGAGTAAAATGCCTTAACCCCCACAGTTGGGCCCAGTAACTACTGCTTGCTCTGTGGCCCTCTGAAATAGGCTCCGACAGCCATTTCATTGAGTATTATTGTTGTTATTATTAAAGAGAAAGAACATCAGATGACGGAATGGTAAAAAAGATAAAGAAAATGGTAATTTGCTTTTTTTCTCGCTCCTGCCACTTTAACCCCAAAGAGCTATTGTACACCTAATCTGGGCGTCCTTGTATTATTTTACTTTAGGAAAGTGTGAAATGCAGATGATGCACCTGAAACATTGATGAACCCCTAACATATTTTAAGAACTTCCACTTTTCTCCCTCCGCGGGGCTCTGAATCTGTTTTGCCTAGAATCATAAGGTGTTTTCAGAACTGAAGTACATACCTCTTTCCTAACCTGCAGCCTGTACATGTAGGGTGAGCGAGGAATTTATGTGTACATGCCTGGCTAACACAGCTTGCCTATGTGATCTATTACTTTGATTAAAATCTAAACTAATTGCGTCACTGGACGGTATAGAGCAGCCCATCGGTATATTTTACGTTGTTTGAGGTAGTCATGCCATATTACACATTACTGATAGCAGATTAGGATATGCCGATAAATAGCAGAACACGGGGGCATATTATCAAGCACGGCGTTAAAATTATCGCCGCTTTAGCGGCGATAATGGGCTTGATAATATGCCGCAGAGAATTCCAATAGAAGCCCATGTTGACACCAGAACATGGGCTTCTATGGGAATTCTCACGGGCATGTTATCACGCTCATTATCGCCGCTTTAGCGATAATTTCAACGCCGTTTCTTGATAATATGCCCCGATAATTTTTTTTTATACAAAAAAATGTAAGGCAACACAGGACGTTTGAATGGCACAATTGTAAAAAATACTCCAATTTCCACACTTTATAACCTTACTTGATCCAGCTTCTATTTATTTATTCCAATTTCCTGTTTTTCTTCAGAGTGGCCTTCTCCTTCAACATTTCATCATTTCTCTTGCGCAAGAGCAGAGTTGAATGTGCACTGGGTATGTCAGAGAGGGGATTCTTTCCCTTGGTTATCACTCCTACAGGATTATCGATTGCTTTGAGGAATGGAATGCTTGTGTCTTGACCTCCCCATAGGAAGGGTCACATTAATGGAGTTATGGTTCTATGCGTTGCATGCCAAGGGATCCTAGGACGACCGAGTAGATCTTTCTTGGTGCCCTACCCTTAGGGATTCATCGTAGGACCATAGAGAGGAGAGCACAGGCAGGCTCTCGGTAGCTGCTGGTATTAGCTCTTATGCTCACCGGGCCTGTTTTATGCAGAAGCAAACCTCACCTGACGGATTCCGGGAAGTCAGGAGAAATAACCTCAGATCTAGCGAGCACATACCAATTAAAAAATGATTAGAAGCATATAAACAAAAAAGCAAATAAGCGAAAAATAAGCAAGAAGGATAATCTCAACAATATGTAAAATCTGTCTCATTAATGGCACATTATATTCTACCACAGCAAGCAATGTAACCTATTTTCTTATATCTGCTTAGAAATGCACCCGCACATACTGGGCAATACCAGGGCAGTGCTGGAAGCAGAACAAATCTCCAAAAATCTCATAATGAGAAGCAGCATAAATATTATTGTAGTGCATTACTAGAGTAAGTGGAACGATGGCAAAGCACCTAGGCCATAAGGCAAGAGTCCAAAATTATAGATAAACACCACACTTTTCGATTAGGACGCAAACCTCCTAGAGGCTGTGAGGAGCACGATCTGCTGCGTGTCATGCCCCAAACCATCATAAAAAGAAAGAAATACGAACGTGACTATTCATTCTGAAACTGATTCTGATAAACAACAGAAGAGTTGCTTGAAGTCTGGACAGCTGGCACTAGGCACTATGCCTGAAACAAAGGTAGAGTTCGATCATGGCATGCAAGATATCAGTGCTAAGAAATTCTTGCTGAGCCTTGTGATGAAAACCCTTATAGTTGTGCCAGCAACTGGGATGAGAAATCCTACAAGAACCGTAGCACCACTGTTTCCGCCCTTCTAGAAGTGACTGTGAGTGATCAACGAGATGATGTGTGGGCCTGAAACCTGCTTTAAACTCCAGTGCACTCTGCTTCCACCGAGGGAATTTTCGACTCAAAATGTCTCTTTGCTGCAGCCTCCCACAAAACTGATTTATTATTGCAGGGGGTGGGTAAGTGGATGGAATTCACTTGGGAAAAAAGAAATAAAAAGATCAAGAGAGAAGACCAAGGTATTTATCAAGAGGATACTTATCATAATGATGTTTTATGCACTGAATTCCATTGGAAAGCTCTGGGTTGCTGGTGTTCCTATTTAGAGGAGATATAGAGACAGGGTTTGGGCTAGAATTGCCCTTTTTGATATAAGAGCAAAACTATTTTGCTTTAACATTGGCCTCTAATGGCACAATGAGCAATAACACAAGAGTATGAAATTATACACAGGGAAATGTCGGTGGCTGGCATTTATTTAAGTATTGTATCCACGCCATACATTTTCATTTCTGTCAGTTAGTCTTTCCTAGAAGTCATCCGTAGAGTTACAGGTATGCCTCGAGGACTGTCACAAGAGTTGTTGCGGAAAATGGTTCAACCCGAATCAAACTGTTAAGCATTATGGGGCACTCCTGCAGAATGTGAAGAGGGGCTCCTGAATCTCCTATGTCTTAGAGATATTCATTGGAATTCGTCGGGATGGGAGGCCCCCTGAAAGGGTTGAAGCCAGATCAATGAGTGAGGTTTTCCTAGGTGACACCCAAGCTGACAGAGGCATGACCCTGGAAGTCGATTCATC
Source organism: Triturus cristatus (assembly GCF_964204655.1). Taxonomy (NCBI): domain Eukaryota; kingdom Metazoa; phylum Chordata; class Amphibia; order Caudata; family Salamandridae; genus Triturus; species Triturus cristatus. Next base: position 943,715,911 of record NC_140593.1, read on the forward strand.
AAAATGCCAGGGGTAGCAGAAGTGGCATCACATGCCCTTTCACCCGAGTGACATTATAGGAAAACCATCATTTGGCCTTTGACACAGTGATGTCACAGGAAGTGTCTAATGAATTTTAACCCTGATGGCCTCAAAGGAAGTGACACAATCAAATGTAAAAACTGTGCAGTCTGTGGAAGATTATAAGAAGAGCACAGCAGGTATGAAATCACATGAATGATTTGCTAGTTATGACTCATTTTTAATTAGAGTGCCTTCGGGTATGATCTACCATGGTACAACTGTCATGTGCTAAAGATGTTCATATGCATTTTCAGCCTAAAATGCACTGGCACAACAACAATTGTGTTATCAGGCAATCAACAACATTGCTGTTCTGCCCATACCAGCATTTTTGTGCAATGTGAGGAATTCCTAATTGCCTACTTAAGATCTGTTCCCTATGGCATGCTGTTTGAATTTAACATGAGGAACCACGGTGCTATCGTAGCACTAAGACCACATCACAATTAGAATCAACCATTTCTAAATGTTCACACTTTTGTCATTTTAGGAAAGTGAGACAAAGGCCAGTATATAAAATGATGCGCCCAAGATCAAACAATTTGTGTTAAATGAGCAAGCCGTATTTATAGCCAGGGGGTGGGTTCATAGTGTAAGTACTGCCTGAGCCGAAGATCAAGCATAGCCAACAACAGCACTGCAGCCAGACAGCAAAATGAATCTAATGTATGTGGTCCACAATTTTCTGATTACCTTCAATATTATTGGCAGTGCTTACATTGTAAAAAAAATAAAAAAAGAAATGTGCTGGGTCTCTGCAGCTTCCACCACCAATTGCTCTGGCCAGCGCCGCCCATGACAGTACCAACACAACTATTAGCCCTCACACTCAAAAATGGGGCTTTTCTGAGAATTCCAGGCCCTCAAAGCTATAAGAATAGCTTGAGCACTGCTAATAGCCATTTTTTATGTATCAATTAATAAACAACTGTTGCTGCGCTCATCTCTAAATTAGACAGTCAGTGCAATCATGGTGCAGAGTGTCATAAATACCAGTGTTGACAATTAAGTGCCGGTGCTGAGCACCAGGAACCACCAGCTCAAATTAAAAACTGATTAGTGGTAAATTGAAGCTCATCCCAGGGAGTAAAATTATTTCCCTGACTCACGCTTGTGTTGGGCAAGGAAGTGACAGCTATAATCCAGGAATCCTACTTGTATCATCTGTAGCCACATTCTTATTTGACCAATCTCCCATGACAAACTCTTAGAACCTCAAATCACAGTTCCAAGACATGACCGTACCAGACGACAGTGTACAGTGACCTCAGCTCTTTTGTCCCCTTAAGGATGATATAATAATAATGTACGGCTAGTAGATTACTAAACACTGTGCACAGAGCTTCACTGTGCCCGTCTAACCAGGCTGGCCACCTGCCAAGCTTGAGCGTGAAGATGGCCATGCCAATCTACAAATTCAATTACTTTATGTGCTCAGCATTTGCGTAAGTGGTCACAATTTTTTAAACAAATGAGAAGGTAACAGTGGCCTGCAGATAAAGTGATTTGCCCATGATCACACAGTTGGTTGAAGTGAGAATGCTGGGAATGGAATTCAGGTGTCCTCAGTCTACAACCTGTACCAGCTTAACCACTGAACTATATATTATCTATGAACATCCTGGATCCTCCCATTTAAAGTCTCAGGAAATCACCTTCACCAGCATGCCTGACAGGTCTCTTGAATAGTGTTCAAAAACTTCCATTCAGAGGCATGGCCATGCCACACATAGGCAACATGGAGGGGCCATAGTGGGAACAAGGAGACACTGAGAGAAGTCCACTATCAACCAAGCCTAAGAAAGACAGAATGCACCTCGAAAAAGAGCAGACTCCATGAGCCTAGGAACAGAGAGAGAGCAAGCCTGAGGAGTGAAGAGGGAGATTTGGAGGACACAGGCCACCTTGGTGCAGTGCCACCACCATCTTGGAGTGGGGGTTCTAGGTCGCAATGAAGACTGCAGGAGGACACCAATGGCAGTGAAACATTGCAGGGCCAGTGGTGGTGGCTTGAATTGAGTTGGGACATGCAGCAGTCTCGCAGCAGCCTCACCTTCCTTCCACTGTGGGTCCAGTGGGTGATAGAGGGGGCATGCCACGGGTGTTGCAAAGAGCAGCATCACACTTCTGTAGAGAACAACAGTGCCCAGTACCAAGATAGATTAGAGTCAACATGGAACTTGGAATATGAGCAAACAAAAGAACCAAACATGACAGATCATCACAGGAGCCATACTACTCTCCCAGCCAGGGACAGCCCATTAATAGGATCTTCAGATCGGGTGCCCACCAGTCTGAGCCAACACACATAACAGAGGGTTACATTTTTATATTGTTTATTGTAAGAATTTGCACTGTCCTACAAAGTTATACCAAAGGCCTGAGAAGCTGTAGCAATGCATCCCGCAGTGTCGTTTAGAGAGGGGGCAGGCCATGGTTGTTGTCAAGGGCACACTACTATGACTATAAATTAGCAAAATCAAGTGATTGGCGCATGACGAGGCAGCCTGCCAAGCCACAGCCTCAGACTAAAGAGTGCAGTTGAGGCTGACCGGACCATCAGCACGGTCAGTATGAGATGTGCACTTCAGCCCTACAAACAAGTGCGGCTTCATGGAGCTGGTGGAACAGATACATTGCACCCTCCGATCTCCAATGGAGAGCTGGATTAGCCTGCCCAAACAAGCCCGTGCTGCTTTAATGCTATTTATGGTAATAAGGAGAGCAGTGTCAGGAATGGCTGGATCTGCTCTCTCTGGTGCAAAGGAAATCCCATGGGCTCACTCAAAAAAAAGAGTTGTCTAGCAGCACTAAGGCAGGAGCATTATAACTACATGGCCAATCACTGTCCATTCATTTGTCATGTTAATTAAGCCCTCCCAGACATGCGAGTGACCCCCCTCTCCCGCTGCCTTACTCGTGCACCCTTAATTACACACCAAATCAGAGTCTGAGTCTTAGCTTGTGCATAAAGGCTGCATTTTATTTGAAAGCATGAAACATAAACATCACATTTCCCATGGTCATTCCTACGCTCCATTATTTCAACACTGCATCACATCCATGAAATTATCACACTCTGGTGCATTGTTCTTTACACTCCTTACAGCCCCTCCACCACAGCCCCCTGTGTGACGGCCCCCCTCCTTTGGTGTCTAGCACTTGCGGCCTCTAAGCTACCCTTGCTACTGATAATTTGAGTGGGTGGCCGACAGGCCCGACCCAGGCTGCAAGCTGTTGACCCCAAGCTGGCCAATCTACTGCTCCCCCAGTGTCCCTGTTGAAAGGCATCCCAAGGACACTGTTTTCACGGCTTATCAACCTAGTCTAGTGTGCTTCTTTGTCAGTCTATTTTGTGCTGTTTCCGCTTGTCCTTTCCCCACTTGCGACTGCGACGCCCATTTTTCGGTGTAGGTGGGTGGGCCAATGCCAGGCGGTCAAGATATGGTCTTCTTGACCTTGCCCCCTTTCTTTATTCCCCTTTGCCTGCACCAAGCCCTTTGGTTTAATTGGGGGGTTCAAACCCCGCCGACCAATTGCCTGCCCCTTTTTACGGACATCAGGCTCTTTTCGTGGGCATTTGGTGTTGCTCCAAGAGACCCCGCCCTCGGGGGCCTTCTTCCTGGCCCTCCCATGGATCAGGCTTCGCCTTTCTGGCCCACGCCATAACCCCACCCAGACGTGCAAGTGCCCCCTCCACCCAGGGCCTTACTCGTGCACCCTTAATTATCCTCCCACTGGGAAATAAGAGTCTGAGTCTTAGCTGGTGCATAATGTCTGCAGTTTAATTGATAGCATGAAACATAAACATCACATTTTCCATGGTCATTCGAACGCTCCATGATTTCACACATCATGATGCATCACATCTATAAAATAATCCACTTTGATGCCTTGTTCTTTACGCTTCTTACAGCACTTCCAGCACAGCTCCCTGTGTGACGGCCCCCCTCATTTGGTGTCTAGCGCTTGCGGCCACCAGGCTACTCTAGCTACTGATAATTTGGGTGGGTGGGCATCAGGCCCGACCCGGGCTGCAAGTGCAGTGACCGCCTGCTGCTGACCCCAAGCTGGTCAATCTCCTGCTCCCCCAGTGTTCCTGCTGAAAGGTATCTCAACGACACTGTTTTCACGGATCATCAACCTAGGCTAGTGTGCTTTCTTGTCTGTCTATTTTGTGATGTTTCTGCCACACTGTCAGTGATCCCCTGACCACTTGCAGTTCCCTATTTCTACCTATCTTCATTATGAAAACCCTAACTGCTCCAGTGCTCCAACCAAGTTAAGCAGGAACGTATCCATCCCCACCCCCGCCAGGTGAACTCTGTGTTCCTCATAATACCCCGCTGTCTTCAGATTGATGAGGCCATGCATCATGAAACCCTATCCATTACCACTGCAGACTTTTGCCATGGAGATATTTAGCTTTCTTCTGTACCTTTCCAGTGCTGCATGGTACTGTGCATCCCATCATTTGTGCCGTGCTATGAGCTCAGACCATCTGACGTCTGCCAGGAAGACCAGTCTGGCCATTGCTGTTAACCCAGCTATCATGGTCCCTAGTAAATAATTCTAACCAGGGTTGAAAGATCGTTTCCCCCAAGATGCACCAAGACTGTGTCAGGCCTCTCTTAGCGTTCTAGTGCTTTCTGAATGGTGGATAGCAGTTGTGCCCATCGCATGCCCGACTGCCCCATCCACGTCACCTCCGTGTTTCGCAGCCATATGCCCTTGTATTCCTTGGGTGCCTTGGCCCACCTTTGCGCCCTTGCAATGCATGAATGTCCCAGGATCCACACTCTGTGCCCATCTCTGTAGGGCCTGGCTGTGGGAAAAACAAAGTATTAATTCACTGTGGGTCGTATATAGCCTTTGAAGGCCCCATACGCTATCTGTTTGATGTGCTCCTCCCCTAGCCTACTAGCCGCTGCTGTGGTCACCGCCCCTATGCAAAATAAATACAACCCAAACTCCCTGGATGGTAAGCCAGCTTTGCTTATTGCCATTCTTAAAACTGCTGAAAATTGGAAGCAGCTCAAATACGACCCATTCTGGTGCCTGAAGAGTGGTCTCCCCTCATATATATCCTGCCCCAAATAGTCTAGCATTAAGCATACCGGGCAGCATGTCTTTTCTGCCAGGCAATCCAGCCTCGAGCTTCTCCCTTTTCCCTCCTGATCTGTTTTAGACCGACATAAATATACAGTCATATGCCATCGCCCAGCCATACATCCTCCCCTCTGCAGGCACGCCTCCCCAGGGATAATTTTTGAAAGGGCGACCAGCTCACTGACCCTGTATGCCCCAAAGAATGCCAGAGCAAATGCTGCTCTGAACAGTACTACCTCCTGGTTTTACCCGCAGATATCGGGGACCACCCCAAATAGTTTTGTCAGTAATGAAAATTCAATTTCCTGTCTTTGGCCCCTGCGCCTTGGTTGCTGCCCTGCAATAAAAGGAATTCGCCAGATCCACCCCTGTGGTCAGTTGTGCAAAGTGGGACATTGTACTTAATTTTCCCCCCTCTGAAAACCCACTGGATGAAAGTTACTTCATTGTTCATCACCGCACTGTGCCTTTGAGTGCCTGTCACCTGTTGAAAGACTTCACAGCACTTACAATCTCTTTTTGCTGTCTTGGGTGCCAGTGTGTTCTCAACCAATATCCTTAGGTCAGTTCCACCAGGCCCCACATCTGTTTGGGCATGGGTGTCATATCCTGCTCCATGTGTGGTGCCTGCTCTTGAAATATCTGCCATTGAAAACAGGAAACATCAGCAATGACATTCTCACAACCCAGGTACGTGCCTAGCTTTAATCGCCTTATTAATACTCAGCTGGCAACCAACCAGAAGTCTTAACATCCTCACTAACCTTGGACATTTTGCTGTCCCTAAATTCAATGCTGCACTATCGCCTGGTTGTCCACCCACAGCGTGATTTGCATGTTAGTGAGTTTTTACTTCCAAATCGTGAATGCAACGATGATGGGGAAGAGCTTGAACAGGGTAATGATTTTTTGTAGCCTCCGCTTTGTGCTAAGACTCAGACCACTGGGCCGTTTTCCAGGCAGTGCCCCAAAGCCTCTGCTCCCAGTGGTATTTGTGAATAATTCCAATCTTTGGGCTGTCACCCATGGTTCTTGCCACATCATTGTACCATTGAATTTAGCTAGGGAGACGTACCACTGCCTCAGGTCCGAGTAGGAGATGGTTCACCCCATGGGCACGCGTTTATCAAAGTAGTGTGCGTTTTCAAGTTGGGCCCCTAGCAGGTGGTAGCAGTCAGGGTGTACTGATAGGAGGCAAATCGCTGCTTTGATGCCTGTCTTTGCTAGCAACGCTCCTTTCCCCATTGTCCTGATCATATCCACTGCCTCATCCACTGTGGGATAGGATACCAAACAGCTCCTTTGCTCTCACCCATCATTGACTGACTCGCCCGCTGATATGACAAGTGATGGATCGGCTGATATTTTCCTTGCTCTTTCAGGGGTACCAGACCCAGAGGGGAGACCACAAAATTATCAAAAGGCAGTTCTGTAAATGGACCTGCTATCCTGCCAAAGATGAGCTCTTTCTCCGCTTTCTGTTTGGCTACCTCTGGGTTTTCAATAACTGACTTCAAATTGCGGCTAAAGCGGTTGACGTGAGGCCATTGGTAGGGGATTTGGAACCCCAATGTGAACCCCTCTGCTTTTAATTGTCCCCCTTTCCAGTTGGGATACTCGTTTTGCCACCGTAACAACACCTTTCTCCTAATGGGGGTGGAGAGAAGAGCAAGTGGGTCTGGTGCGTGGTCTTCCCCAGCCTGTCCACCCCCTTTTTTACTTCTTGTTGCCATCCTTATTCTCCCCTGCTCCCTTTGTCTTTCTGCAATCAATTACTGGCTTTGCCCTGCTGCAGTTCCCAAAAGCATGTCTGAGCTAGCACGCGTGCCCCCATTTACATTCATCTATCTCATATTTCCCGCATGCTGCGTGCCGGCCTTTCCCATTTCTGACCCCGGCATTCCCTTTTGCTTTGCTCCCTTGTTGGGGGCCTTCGTATCTCACTTTTGTTTTGTGTATTCCGAAAGAGGTGGTCGTACGTGCTTACTCCTTCCCTTACCACCACCATGTGATTAGTAAAGACCTCGACATCTTGATGGTCCCACTCTATCACTGGCTACGTTTGCATCTTTTCCCTGAACCCTTCTTCATAGTTGAGCCAGGTGTCCCCTTGGTACTTCTGCGCTTCATGGACGTTTTGCTCATGGAGAAACAGTGCTGCAGCACTCTGTGGAATGTTTTTCTCAAATAACCTTCCCATGGTTCTTAAGGCCCTTAACCAATTGACCGCTCCACCCATAGTCTCTGCCTCTCCTTCCTGTCCTCTTCTTTCTTATCCTGTGTTGTGTGGTCCAGCCCCGTCTGCCGCACCTCGAGGAGTGAGAAGATATCAATATGTTGTTTGCAACAAATCCTCTCCTGAATCGGTAATGGAATGAGGCTGGCTAAGCCCATCACCTGTGCCGTAATGGGTGGGTTCCCGTGAGAAGGCCTTATGTATTCGCTTGCAGGTTCCCCCCCATGCTTCTTTCACCGCCCCACTGGCCCATGCCTTGATGCGGTCAGTCCCTCCCTCTGCCGCTGGGGGGGCATCTTGCTTCCTTGGTTACCACCCCTTGTTTCGTTGCTGCACTACCTTGATCCTTCTCCTGGGTACCTGCGCTGCTGTCCTTTGGGGGTATTGCCCCTATACCTGCCCCTGTTGCTGCTTGTCTCTTTGCTGCTAGCCGTAGGTTGCTCCTAAGGTTTTGGTGCTACACCGGTCTCCACTTGCCCCCTCTGTGCTACTTTGCTGCCTGAACCCCCTCTAAATTCTTTCCCTGTGCTATGGCCTTGCCATGGGAACATACCCGGCCAAACATATGTTGGGTAACCCAGTGGCAGGGGGGTGCTCACCCCTGGCCATGGCCACCAAGGTCCTCCCATGGGTTGGCCCATGAATGGTGCTGGATAGTGTGCCTGCCCTTGTGCACCCTCTGCCCCTCGTGCAGAGTCATTGCGCAAAGGAGATTCTCGTACTGTTTTTTGTATCACTGTTTTTTTGTATCGCCGCGGCTGCTTCCATGCCCCCTTCAGAGCCTGCCCCCGGCTCACCTCCTCAGACCGCGCCATCAACGTGCTCTGATCCTCCACACTGCCTGTTGCTGTTCCCTTATTGGCGGCAGTGGTACCTGACCGATGCCTCGGGAGAGACTGGAGCCTTTATCCTGTGGATTAAACTGCTTGGCCACACTGTTCAGTCGGCTTCAGGCAGGTCGCTCGGCGGCAACCTACTCCAACATCGGGCGTTCAAGATATTGCCTTCTTTACCTTGCCCCTTTCTTTATCCCCCTTTGCCTGCGCCAAGCCCTTTGGTATGATTGGGGGGTTCAAAGACTGCCGACCGATTGCCTGCCCTCTTCTTCACAGGCACTAGGCTCTTTTTGCGGGCATCCTGTGTTGCTCCGTGAGGTCCCGTGCTTGGCAGACTTTCATCCCGGGACTCCCAGGAAACAGGCTTCACCTTCCCTGCCTGCGCCATGATCCTCAGTTTGGTGCGCTGTGTGCTGCCTTCCCTCTTCTCTCACAACCCTGCCACTGACTGAAATGTGTGCCAAGGGTGTAGAGATCTGAGTGCTCACTGAAAATCTGCCAATGTTCTCAGACTCCATTATCCCAGTTGGGCATGTGTGCCACGGGCCAGCTTTAGAGCTGGTGGCGCCCAGTGCGACAATGTTTGTTGGTGCCCCCCCCAATGACCACCTCCACCCAGTGGCGTAGCTAGCCCTATAGCGGGGAGAGGCAGCTGCCCCCAAACCATGTGCCTCCCGGAGCGGAACGCACCTCCACCACCCTTGCTACCCCACTGCCTCCATCATGGACTTCCTCACCACCACCCTTTAACAGCTCCAAAGTCTCCAAAACCACTTTCTCAGATGCATATATAGCGCTTTCTCTCAGATGCATATATAGCACCACACATACCAGTGTAGGGTACCAGAGCAGTTTGCATCACACACACATTACACAGAGACCATCAATCATAAGTGTTTAACTCAGTGTATAGAAATATATTACATAAGACAGAGGACTACAAGGTGTAGGAGTCACATGTCATCAATACTGGTAGGCAGTATAGTTTATTAGTGCTTGGTCTAGAGAATCACAAACTCAGAATTTAAAAAGGGACACCTTAATTGGGGGTTGTCTTTAATAATGAGAATAGATTTCTGCCCAAATGAATCCTTTTTGCAACATTAATTTTTGCTCAAATCTATACTTTGCAGCGTGCATGCAGTTCTATGATTAAAGTTAATAATTCAGTACAATTACAAAGTGCAAAGTGCATGTAAATAGGTCAGTGGGTTACTGCTTTTAAAAGAGACATCATTTTGTTACTTGCAATTTATAAGTTCAAATCCTGTATTAGGATTTGAACTTATAAATTGCAAGTAACAACATGATGTCTATTTTTATGCAGCAAGCCACTGACCTATTCATATTTATGCACTTTGTAATCTGCTCGGTACTTGTTTTCTGCAACAGGCGTATTAACCCTCTGCTCTACTTTATAGTAAGTCAAAACCCCAATTAAACAAAACTTCGATCTCACTTCAGGAAGAACATTAATCACATGAGTTATCCTGACATTTTTTTGTTGCCTGGGAACTGCTAGAGGGAACGAAAGCGGCAGGAGGTGCTTTAAAATAATAATTAATTTGCAAACATGGCGCTCCCCGGAAGTCAGCACCCGGTGCGGTGGCACCGGTCGCACCGCCCTAAAGCCGGCCCAGTGTATGCTAGCATGTGTGCTGTCATGTCTGAGGCCGTCCAGTTCAGCTACGTTTCCGAGCCACATGTTCTTTAAAGTTTGTCATTTTGGGCAAGTTAAGCCAAATCACGGTATAAATGAGAAAGATAAATTATAACACGTTTGTCACGTTTTTGGCATGCAGCCTACTTGCTAAAACATGGCAAACATGGAATAATCTCCTTCTCCCATGTATGCAGAGATTTAGCTTTTCCAAATGTTCCTCTTCTGTGTGCCTGAGTGAGGCTGGGATCCTGCATTTTAGTGTTGGGGCAGCCAGATAAGGGCATGGCAAGGGGCTTTATTCAGTGGTCTCTGCCACTGTTAGAGTTCACACCAGTCAGATTGGGGAAGTGAGTGTTGATGATCAAATCGTGGTGCTGACGTTGAACTTTGCTTTCATACCGCACATGCTTTGCACATACCGTTCTATGAGCACCGCCACCTGTGTTGCTGAGCACCAGAGGCAAATTTGTAAAAAAACAGAAGTGTCGGGGCCCCAGTCAGGAGGCAGCTTTTATTAGCTCATTTCTACTGTTAGTGCTGCCTAACACAGAACCAACAAACCATACAAGTGGGGAGAGGATGTGGGGTAATGCCGACTTTGGAACTGGGGAACCAGGTTCGAGTCTTGGCTTTGGTTCAACACAGTAGCGGCTCCTGGAGGGAGTGCTGCAGGGCGGTGGAGTGGCAGGGCGGGAGGTAGTAAACTCTGGCATATGGCCGAACCGAGATAAGTACATAATTAAATAAATAAAGCGGGTTACATTGCGCACGCTGCATCGCCATTTGGCGTCGCAGCGTGCGCAATGTAATTCATTTTATTTATTTATTTATGTACTTACCTTTGTTTGGCTGTCTGCCGGAGTTTACTACCCCCCTCCTGTCCCTCCCCTGCCCCGCTCCACCGCCCCGCAGCACTCCCTCCAGGAGCGGCTACTGGTTCAACATCCTGTGATTTTGGGCAAATCACTTAATGTCTCTGTGCCTACCAAAAATGTGTCCTTAACTGGTGCTCAAGCGCTGTTGTCGATGATTAAGTACCGGTAGCTGAGCACCTGAAACCACCAGCTCAAATTAAGCACTGACCCCAGAGCACCGTCTGAGGAGTGAGAGCATTGATTTGTGCACAGGACGGACATGAAGGCTATTGCTGTGGCTCGCATTGTGTACGGCAGGGTCGGACTGGGACAGAAAATTGACCTGGACACCAAAATAAAAGTGGACCCTATTAGTGAATTATTAGCTAAAAGGGTGCCCCATGTTTGCAGATTGTAGCAGTTGCCATATAAGTGGTTTGCGAAGTCTGGAAGATTGCATGGATTTGTTCGTTGCTGCAGGCATTGTTTGTTTTAAAATCAGGGGAAGCAACAGTAAAAACCTGCCTTGCAGACCATACAACAGGCCCACAAGCAGCAAAAAAAACGGCCATTCACTGACCAGCCGTCAGACACTGCCTGCCTGATTGCTCTATAGGCCAGTTCGACCTTGAGTAAACTGCACTATTTCTTGAACAGAGTTTTAGTGTGCTGCGAGTAACATCAAAACAGAAGTAGCAGTGCCATAAAAAAGAGCTATTAGATGTCTCAATCATGCCATTCGATGCTGTCAGTGTAATTCCAGTTTTTTCATATTCAACATATGCTTTGCATGTAATGAGCATGACGTGTTAAATTGGGGTTATTTAGCATTTTTTCATTATTGTTTTACGGATTTCTTTTTTTTTAAGTTTTCTTTTGCAAATCTTGTGCATCCAAGGAGTGCTTTGCAAATCTGCAAAATACACTAAAATGTTTGTTGCACTTTGTTCATCTGGGCTAGGTGCAGCCTATGTTTGCAGCCACTGAACTTCTCTATAGCAGGAACAGGAATTAGTCTTTCACCTGCAATATTTAAACAGACAGACAGCCAAAGCTAAAGCAGATCTTTCACCATAGTAAAATCCTTCTAAGATTGGCTTTGAGTGAAAAACAAGATTGTGTCTACTTCTTGCAGTCAGAGGCGAGCTGAGATCTCCTATTACACAATAAACAAGCATTTGCAATGTAATAGGTCTCGCATTTGCGAGAGTTTAACCTATTTGCATTGTAAATGAAAATACATTTTTTTATGTTTTAAAAACCAGCACATAAATAAAAGGCATTGGCATTTATGGTATGGTGTGGTATGCTGCTGGTGTGGGATTGGTGGTGGCAGTATTGGTGGATCTGGTAACATAATGGTAGTGATACTGGTGGTAGGGTGTAAATATTGTTGATAGTGGTATTGGTAATGGTGGTACAGGTGGTGTGTGGTAACAATGATGGTGTAGTTCATTGTGGCAGTGGAGATATTTGTGGCAGCAATATTGGTGAATTTGTATTGGTTGTGGTACTGATGGTATCTGTACTGGTGGAGGTGGTACTGACAGTGGTAGTGGTATTTCATGTGTAAGATAAAAAATGTAATGTGACAAAAAGTCTGGTGGTTGAGGGTACTATTTAGATCTAAAATAGTCCCTTGTGCTTTAAAATGCATGCATTTCATTTGTGGTGGAATTGTATACCAAACAGCCATTAGCAGGAAGTTAAAGAAAAATACGCTTGAGGTTGAAAGGCAACACACTCCTTTGGCTTGTTCTAGGCAGTGACACCTAATTTGACACCCCACATTAAATGTGTGTTTGTATTGGAAATTATAAAACATAAACTAGCATAAACTAGCGAAGTAGCAAAGGAGTGCCGGACACCGCAGTACAACAAGTGCAGTAGCCCCCAAACTCTTAGTCAATGGTACTCATTTTATCAACCTCAGAAGGATGAAAGGCCCAAAAGGGATATAAACCTGTTACTTGCATGCCGATAACAGGTGTTAACAGCAGGTACAATATATGAGTATAAGCATGAATCATAACCGCAACACATCATTAAAATAAGTTAACATCTACTTACGACTATGAATTCAAATATAATTTAGTTTATTTTCTTTACTTGCAAAGCCCAGCTGTGCCAGGAACCCCAGGTTCAAGAACAATATACTATATTAAATATGAAATAAAGAGAGTGTTGGGTTGTGCCAGTTAACGAGAACTGCATATGGCAATTTATAAAATTGCCTAAAAAACAGTATTAAATGAAATATATTCATGACAAATATAAGGAGTGCTAAAGTATACAAAGGATTAAGATGTGACAAATATGTTAATTTTATACATTCAGGGGAGCTCTTCCGGTCTGATTAATGTAAGAAAGATATTTTGATGTTCAATAAAAGGAAAGGTCAAAGGAGAACAAGTTATTTCTTGTTTACAATAAGATACAGATAAAAAGTTTGGAGACAAAACCTTATAGCAGCAGGTACTTACCACACCAAGCTATCTTAGAGGTATGCACAGTGCTGGAGCAGCAGCCCGTTTGGTAAAAGCACTCCTAACAGCACAAATCGATAAAAACATCCACTCACGCCTTGTTTTCCTAGCTCTCTTTCATTCCTCACACACATTCCTGCGGGACTCTCCCAACCAACTCTGTCAAGAGTTTACACCCTGAGAGGTGCTCACAAACAGACACTGCGAGTGTGCAAAACGTGCATGAGGAGCGCCCTTTCCAGTTGCAATGACTGGAAACATGATGTCATCCAGTGTCACTGGAGTGTAAATGCAACTCCATGAGCCAGAGGAAGAACGCGCTCAAAGACGTTCCACAATCACGGACACCTTTCGCCCTGCTTGAGGAACGTCTGAGTAAAAAGATTATTCTGCACTCACAGTAAGGAAGCTTAAAGGAGGCAATGGGAGAGGTTGAACGTTCCTGATATTGTGTGCTTGGGAAAGGTGTCATCCCTTATCACAAACATATAGCACTGTGGGGCATAGCTAGTATTCGCACCGAAAGTGTGGGGGATTCAAAAATAAAGGAAATTCTGAAAAAGTAAGTATTCCTGACCTTTAAAGATAACGGCATTACAGAAAACAAAAGTGCTAAATGTACAAATCAAATGTCAGGGCTACAGAAACCAGTTGCCCAATTTGGATCAAGGGACGGATGGCCCCACTTGGGTGCAGATGGCCACCATAGGCGCAAATTCTTGCTCGAAACGGACCTGTTCGTCGCTCGTCCGCAACAGAAAGTAGCCAAAATCTGTCACTCTCATTAAATGAGTTATTGGAATAACTTTTGTTCCGCTCTTTTGGTCTAACCACAGGGAACGCTTTGTTGAGCCCACAGTTGAGTTGGCACTATACAAATATTATCAATAAAATGAGTAGAAATAAACAGTGACATACAATAGATGAAAAATTTAGGGACAGGAAAAAAAAGAAATGAATTATCATAGCTCAAAGCTTGCCCACTGCTCACCCTGCTTGCTGTGACATTCTCTTTATAGCACAAATCTCTCCATTGTGTTTCTAGTCTCGGTAGGTTTGCAGCTCCTCAAAGTGCTCAGAGAGAGCCGGAAGACAGAATCTAGGCACTACATCGAATACCGAAGAAAAGAAAAAAAATCTAACTAAAGCGGCATGCGCTACTGGTACTGGAGTGAAACTAATAGTGTAGGGGTAAAACGATCCATGCGGGTGAGTGCTGCAAAAACATAGGTTTAGTGAACTAATTTGGTCCCACAAAACCAACTTCCTACCGAATGTTACTTTTGCAGTCATTAATTCTTCAGACAGGCAATACTTATCAAGTATTTGATTTAAAAAAAAAGGTTTCGAAATGTCAACTTCACGACTGCGCTCACCTCAGTTTATCACCAGGGGGCTTACACAAGAGCCAGACAGCTGGCATCTTAGAAACCAGCAGCCAGCCTGCTGATGCCATGCTGACTCCGACCACGTCTTCTAAGCACACGGGGAAGGAGTTTAGAGCATCCAGTGTGAATGCACGCGTGTTGTGGGTCAATGACAATGTACAGGCCCTCAACTGTGCTTCCATCACATGGACTGAAAGGGTGAGCGACAAATGTCAGAACGAGTGGCGCGTGCTTCTTTCAGTGATAGACTACCTCCAAGTGCTGTCTTGACCTCGATGAGGTCAGGGATGAAGGAATCAGTGGAATCTGAAACTGGCGGCCTTGGTTCCAATCCCAGCTTTGGCACTTCACTGGACTGAAAACCGTATGATTCTGGGCCCATAAGTAAACCTTCAGGAATCACAATTATCTATCACAAGGACATTTTGTATTTTTCATACAGAAGCAATTCAAATTAAATAGGCTGCGAAAATGCTTTGCGGCGGCACTTGGGATATTTGTGCGCAGACAGGGAGGGAGGGAGAAAGGGAGCTACCACGTGTGCATATCTCTTGTCCTGTAGCGGCATTTAATGGGAGCAAACGCGTGCATATCTCTTGTCCTGCATGCACGCAGACAGGGAGGGAGGGAGAGAGGGAGCGACTGAGCCGAGTGGTACGCGTGCACATCTACTGTCCCCTGTATGCGCACATCTGCTGTCTCTTCTGCTAAGCCGTCATACGTACACGTGCACATGTTCTGTCTTCCATACGCGTGCACATGTCCTGTTCCCCTTCGACTAAGAAACCGACAACAATAGATCTCGCCAAGGCGTGCAGCGCATGCGCTGCGTCGCTAGGCGAGACCTAAAAAACGGTGCTCGCTACGTTTTCCATTGTGCATATTTAAATAACCCCATCACAATGATATATTTGGGGCTTGATTCTGCAGTCTCAAACTCTCTCTGAACCACAGATATCATAAGCATATTCTCGAATAATTTTGTTTCAATAGCAACCAGGGTAGGGAAGGAGTCACTGATCATTACTGCAGGTCTGCAATCTTTTTTCCAGTGTTCCCATGTCAGTTTCTTTTTGCAATACAGCCACATGTCCACGTTTGATTTGCCGTGCAGAAAGTAAACAAGACTCATGACCGCCCTGTTTAAGTTCTCCTCTTGTACACTGCCTTTGCGACCTGAGAGGCCAGGGGTCGCAAGAGAAAAGCCAAGGGCACTACTGTGGGCACTAATTGACGTCATGGGTATTTGAAACAGACATGGGTCATGATATTGCTGTCACACAGGAACTCAGGACCTCAGTAGTAAGTCCTTAAAAGGCCAACATGCATCTGTGGTTGTTTGTATTCTCATTTAGAGGGGCATAGCCTAGCACCCGAGGCTGCCCTGCGCCTTTCAGATCTGGCCCAGACTGATTGATATATGGGTGGCCCTGCCTGTAATGGCACACAGGAGCTAAAAAAGCAATAGAATGGAGTGGCAAAGTATTACCAGCAGTTCAGACAACTTTAACAATTCCCATTCATAACTATTTTGCTATTTAATCGAGTGCTGCTTAGTCGGTTCATAAAGATGTATTCGGCTAGTTTAAAACAGCCATCAAAGTACATAAAGCATATAATAAATACAGTATTAAACATTATTGTGACCATCTAAAAATCCGTCATCTTCATATATCCATTACATAATTTGGAATCGAAGACCGCTAGTACATGACACATTTTCTCACATTTGTAGCTTTCCGAATATAAAGGCCAACATTGTAACACACAATGGGTTCATTCAGTGACATCAAATATTTCATGGCAACTTTAAAAGATCTAATATTTAGTACAGCAAAAAATGGTTTGAGATAAAAAAAAAACTAAGATTCTGGTAAAAATTACAAAACAGCAAAAAGTGCATTGTGCTTTGCTTGCTTCGACCATCACATGGGAAAGGGGTTGTATCTGAGGGACAAGACTTCATATTTGGGAAGGCCACTAAATGATGCACAATATCACATCTCAGTCTTACCAGGACAAAACAATGCTGCATATTTGTCACACAGGATAAGTAACTTTTACCACCCTCCTCTAAGTCAAGTGACATTTAGAGGGCAACTGATAGGTTCTTCTTGTCAGCACTCATTCGTCGGTCAGATCCATGCTGAAAAAGGCTTCTTTAATAGTCATCTTAGTTAGTGATAACACCTGTGCACGATCTGACCATAAGGTCAATTTAAACAGCATACTAAATGAGAAATTAGTATAGGCTGAACAGGGGATATGTGAAACGTTAGCCAGGTTTAAACAGTCTAAAGTAATTGATCTAGTAGAGCTAGTTTTCTATTTTGCCCGTGAGGAAAACCATAATAACAAGGGTCTTACCAAAAGTATATCCTCTAGAGGCTGCAGGCCGACCTCCTGATGAACAATCGCATTTGAAGTAGATGCGGGTAGAAATAATAACCATTTAAAAAAAATATTTTACTCAACTTGCAAGGTGGTACTAGAGGTGTAACCCCAAATACCGGCCCCATATGTGGCAGTGGTCACCCCTCTGGCCTTCTAAATATCAACCATTTCTCTGATGGGTCGGCTACTTAATTTAGATGAAAATGTAAAAATGCTTGTAAGACTCTTCTCATTTTGCCTTTAGTATTTAAAACCTGTTGAGCCCTTGAACCGTTGCCTGTAAATAAAACACCCAAATAGAAAAATGAGTTTACTTCAGCAACAGGGATATTATCAATAAAGAAGGTTCTACATTGTTTATGCTTTTGCCCGCAAACCATAGTAAAAGTTGAGTTTTATTAATCACCATTTTATTGGAGGACATAAACTCCCCAAAAGCATTCATTAATTTCTGCAAGCCTACCGGGGTACTAGATAACAAAACAGCATTGTCTGTGTATAACAATACTCGTATTGAAAGCCCAGCTGCACAGGGAACATCAGCTTGCAGGGACTGCAAGAGATTGTCCACCTCATTCATAAAGAGTGAGAACAATAAAGGGGCTAACACACAACCTTGTAGAATGCCTCGCCCTACTTTAAAGGTAGGCGTTCATTAGCCCTGGGACCCAAAATTGACTTTTCTAGATATGTTCTAATAAAGGCGAGAAAGAAAACTTATGATTGTCCTGGTGCACCAAGAGAGATCAACAATGATCAGAGATTGGTATGGTCACCCAAATCAAAGGCGCTACTTAAATCTGCAAAACAAAGGTAAAGAGCACCTGTTTTGGCACTAGTGTATTCATATTCAGCAGGAGGTACAGTTTAGCAGTTCAAGGAGGACTATCCCTTTTGACAGAGGGCCAAGATTGGTTTAGATACCATTTGTCCACAACTGCAATGGAACAGATCAACTCAAAATTCAATTCAATGCAGTGTTCCCAGAGTAGAGGATGAGATTAACAGGAGCCTTTTGAACTATCCCTTTTTAGCTCCACCAGCAGAGGGGACTAGACAACCTCCACTGGAGTTAATTTATAGAAGTATATATCTCCATTGGATGTAGTTAAGCAGAGAGACCGAAAGGTCAAAGTTTCAATTGCCGGGGGGGAGGGGAGGTCATCTCTGCTCTTTATTATTCAATATTTCATAACTGAGAATTGGAGTTGTTGCCACGGACCGTGGCAGTAATACAGTGAAGGCCATTACAGATGGTGGATATTTCAGGGTCCTGTGTTTGGCACATTGCATCAACCTGATTGTGCAGGGCTTTCTAAAACAAAAAGTAGACATAGTCAGTAATATACTGGCCACCTGCTGAAGAATCTGCAATAATTTCAGCCATTCTTTTAAAGCCCGGAAGCAGTTAAGGATCATTCAGTGTACCAAAAGAGTATCGGTTAAAGCTCTCATGCAGGAGGTGTCAACACATTGGAACTCAGCCTACTGCATGTTGCAACATCTGTTTGAGCAGTACAGACGAATCACCAACTTTGTCCTTCAAACAGGAGGGAATACATCTGGGAAAAGCATTACAATGAGGATGGTCCAATGGGGGCTAGTCGAGTGCCTGACACAAATGCTACTTCCTTTTCAGGTCTTCACACGCTAAATCAGCAAGGGGGACAGTAAGATGAGCCATCAATCCCATTGACAAATATGCTACAGGACCTGTTGAAATAGGAGTCGCAAAGGATCGCCAGTGTAAATGAAGATGCATATGAGTTGTTTCAGAGGGAAAACAGTTGGAACATCGCAGCCTCAGCTACATGTGTTTCGACATCGCAAGCGTAACCACGTTTGCCTTAACCATGCATATGCATTAACCATGCGTGTGCGCGGTTAACGCAGTGTGCCGTCTAGCTGCTGGCTTCTACAGGGACGGAAGCAGGAAGACCTCACCAGGAAGAGCGGCACAGTGAGTTAAGTGGGGCTGGGCTAAGTAGTTTTCTGGGCTGGGGGGTCAGGGGTAGTTTACTGGGCTGGGGAGTCGGTGGTAGTTTTCTGGGCTGGGGAGTCAGGGGTAGTTTTCTGGTCTGGGGGGTCAGTAGTAGTTTTCTGGGCATAGGGTAGTTTTGTGGGCTGGGGCAGTCGGGTAGTTTCCTGGGCTGGGGGGTTGGGGTAGTTTTCAGGGCTGGGGGTTAGGGGCAGTTTTTAAAGGCTGGGGGGGTCAGAGTAATTTTTAGGGCTGGGGGTCGCGGTAGTTTACAGGGATTGGGGAGAGTTGGGGTAGTTGTCATGGCTGGGGAGGGTCTGGTAGTTTTTTTAATTAGAGTTTAGGGTATTAGGTCTAAGGGCAGTGGAAGGGGTTGGGGTAGTTTTAGGGACAGCGCGGGGGTGGGATGGGGTCAGGTAGTGTTTTTTAAAAGACAGGGTTGTAGGCCTCAGGGCAGAGGGAGAGGATTGGTAGTTGGGGTAGTTTTTAAGGCTCAGGGGTTCGGGTAGTCTTTTAAAATATGGGTTTGGTTTTAGGACTAAGGGCAGTGGAAGGGGTAGTCTTAGGGACAGCGCCAGGGTGTCAGAGTAGTCGGGTAGTGTTTGTTAAGGGTTAGGGATAGCATTGGGGTTGGGAGGGGGTCAGGTATTTGAACCTCAGGGCTGGGGGCAGGTTTAGAGATGGTAGCTTAGGGCGGGGGGTTACAAATGTAGCCATGCATACCCCTTTACCATTTATGCTTTTAACACAAAAAAACATTGTAAAGGCATACATGGTTAAGGAATGCGTGGTTAAGACGCATTTGCGGGTTAGGCTACGTGGTAGAGGCACACCTGGTTTAACCATGTGTGCCTCTATCATACAACCATTTCAGAGCTTAATCCTTCGCTTGGCTGTTAATCCAAGGTTGCAAAGAGAGATCATGTCCTCTAAAGAGTACATATGTGCCACAATACGTATTCCATGGTACAAAAAATACTGGCCACTTTCATTCCTTTTTTAGAAGCGGATGCTTCACTTTACAAGACTTGGATTGTTAGTCAAGCAAGAGACCTGGAAGAAGAGCGGTTCGAAGTTAAAGGCCAGTGCAAAAGTTCTGTCGTGCAGATGTCGACCGCCAGAGAGGGCAATGCTGTTGACTCACACCATAATCACCAGCAACTCAGCAACACCAGCACCTGAAGAATGTGACCCAATCTCTGCAATGGCTTGATTTCAATTGGCAGTCAAGAACAGAAGCAAAGGCAACAGAGGGCGAACAAGTGGAATCACCAATGACCATTCAGAGGATGGTCCAAGACTATTTGGATGACCAAAAAGACGTCTACCCGGATCAAAACACTTTGGTCTACTGGTATGGGAAGATGCGTCAAGGGCCAGAGCTCATCCGGCTGGCAATAAAGTATCTGGCTTGTCCAATAGCCAGAATTCCATCTGAGTGTGTGTTCAGATGTACCAGTCTGTCACCTCAAAACATGGAGAGATTGACCATGATTAAATTGAACACACACTTCATATCACAAGATTAGACTGTTCCTGAACAGCACAGGAGGAGGAAAGGGCGATTGCCCAGACTCAGGTGTGATAGCTGTTCAACTTCTGGGTGAACTCCTGAGCTTGAGGACCAACTCTAGTTCCTTGACTAAGTAGGCCACAACAGAATTTTCATATATTACAGTTGAACTGCTTTGCAAATTCCTTAGCTGGGTTGCCATTAAATTTCATTTATTTATTCAAGACTGCTATTGTTTATTGCTTCCATGAGAAAGGGGAAGATACAATAGACAAATGTGCACCACAATTGGAACAGGTAACGTTTGAGCCAATGAATGAAATATTGAGTGATTGATGATTTGCGTGGTGTCCGGGAGTGTGCTGGAACAAATATGCAAAATTGATTTGTAATTTTTGGGGCTCAATAGATGATTTTGCCTGAATGATTGTCTTACTTTCGCAGTTCACTCTAATTACTTACATGGTCCATTCCTTTCCTGTACTTCTTTTTTCAGGTTCCTCAGTAACCAGTCAGTTTAGTAATCAAAACTACACAAAATGCTCAAATCCTTTTGCTCTTCTTATTCATCACCACTACAGGCCCATCTCATTTTGGTCAGATCTCAGAGTCGGTACAGGACTACCCCAGAAGCCAGAAGAAGGAAGCTATGAACAATGCATATCGACTTCTAGGGGACGCAACATGACTCAAACAGGCCTACTCCTGTGGACTGTTGAGATATGTGTTGATTTGGAAAAGGTAGTACTAGTGTGCACTATGGCTCTATTCATAAAGGTAAAGTTACACTTTTGGCATAGTCATTTTAGCTGTGTAACTGTAATACCACTAACTTTCCAAGTAGTAACTAACTAGTAGCAATAGCAACTCCTTTTAAAATGATAGGAGTTACTTACTACGCGCAAGGTTACTACCCATAAAGGAAAGTTACCAATGGAAATTTTACCAGTCAAAAATGTACAGTGCAAGAGTAAAGTAAAACCAAAAGTGTAACTTACTTTTCCTTTGTGAATCAGGCCCTGTGTTGGTTGTAAAATGTATGCAATATGGAGTAACCTTCTCCTGAGTCCTGACTCCTGACTCGAGGTTTATGTAGATTTATTTTAAACTTTATTAAATACATTAAATAGATACTAGCTCCTCAAATTGCTTAGAAGGTACTACTGCTAGTTTTTGTTTGTTTCACTTTTTTGTCATGATGGTCTTAGCCTTGGAGTACCCATTAACTCTGTGTTTTCTTTCAGCCTAGTTGCATGTGATGGATAATCTCGCATTCATTCAAGATGGGTGGGAGTGAGACCTCGCTTTGTGATGTTTTACTTGTTAGCGCTAGCTACTACTACCACCAGCTTAAGAAGGCCCTTCGAAAAACCCTGCAATAAGATTTGGGAAGATTAGAGAGGTAGCAGCCATCATTTATTCTATTCTGGTAAGAACTAGTCAGGAAACTTATCCTGTAGTTGTTCTCAGGAAGGAGAGATAGATCAGATTGAGATTTTTGTGTATGTTGTTGGCAGACCCCGTTAGTGGTCATTAATTACCGCTAACGGGGGACAAGGGGTAGGACAAGGGCAGTAACTGGCTCCCTCCTCCATGGCCACCAGCAAGAGGTATTCTGCTGCTATGACCTTCAACTTCTGACGATGCAGCCGGGCAGCTATCTCCCACCAGGATGGCTGCTGGCTAGCTCCAGCAGCAGGAGTAGCTATATCAACAAGATAATTAAAAAAACACAAGTTCCTATACTCAGCACAAACACTTGTTTATACTGTCCATAGTGGCACAGTAGCAGAACATTGCTGGATCCTTAAGGCCATTGGAATTTAATTTGGATGTGATGATTAGTCACAGGGACAAGTTTTTCCTGCACATGCATCACATAATACAATAGCACCGACTGCTAAGAATTTAGACAGAACACTAACATTTTCAAAAAGTGATTTCAATTTAAAGAAGTTAATTCTGAAAGTGAATAGACACTTTAGGTGTGTTAATAATTGAATTAGCTGCAATTAATGAGTAAGGGATTGTTATGAGTTGCCTACCCAGCTGATATTAGGATGGCCTCTTTTTAAAATGAAATGTAGTTTTGAATGTAATGTTTACTTCTATGACATTAAGTTGTCGAATAAAGCATTCTTGACTTGACTTGACTTGACTTGACTTGAGTAAGGGGTATATACGGAGCACTATTAGTACTGGACTATATGTGCAACATTAATGGATCATTGCTGGTTGGGTGCTAATCTGCAGCATGTTTTTGGGGCTATTGTAATGGCATTATATGTTAGTAAGTTATTATAATTAATTCAAAGGGCAATGCTCTTCTTCGACTTGCTCTTCAATTCTAACCTGAGTCCACACTTAGTGGCTGATAGAGTCTGGAAGATGGGATACTCCACCACATTAGGTGGAAAATGGATATCCCGTCTGCCATATTACAGTAGACAGTGTATAGAATATAAACAATGCACTGTAGTATAGCAAACAAGATATATTTATTCACCACGTTTGTCACAGAGTATCCCATCGCCAAACTCTAAATCAGGCACTTAGTCCCACATTACACTCAGGCCACTACCACAAATAATTTTCAACAAATATCTGCACTTGGCAGTGGGGAACGTTATACTACAGGGAGGTAAGTTATAGGAATTGGACTAGGTAGAGGATTAATTATGGAATGGTTGTGTGCCATTGATCATGCACTACACTTTTGCTTAGTCACATTGGTTGATGGAAGGAAAAAATTGAAACTATAACTCCATAGTGGAAGCCATGAAATATAAAAATGTGGCACATCCCGAGATAGAATTTACATTTTTTGGGTAGGCTGGGTCAGAAAGAAAGAATGATGAATTGAAGTACTAGTAGGTGATTGAGTGAGCACTGGGAAATACACCTTCTCTTTGGGTTTGTATGCATTGCATACTTTTTCGTGCCTTGCGTTTAACTGATGCAGATGCTCTTTTTACAGTGTACACTATAGTGCCTATTTAAACTGTGCTGCAGTTTTAGGTGGCGAAATGCCATGGGCAAGGAGGTGATGGGCTGGAATCTGCCTTTCTTAACAAATACAGTATTGTCAATAAGATAGCAAGTTGGCTTATCACTTTTCCCTGCCACCACTGGGACTGCTCCAACTCCCTCAACCAGCTGGGCCTCCTCCAATGTCGCTGGCTGGCTGGAGCTTGTGACAGCACTGGTGGTCTGTGTGCCTAGAGTAAAAAACATAATGCAGATTTTTTAAATACCAGATTAGCCACCTAAGTCATTATGGGCCAGATGTAGGTAAAAGCAGTGTTGCGAGTCCTTAATAGCAAATTTTAGGGAATCGCTATTAAGGACTTGCAAAATGCCATGTAGGTAGGAATCGCAATAATTTTTCCGATTCCTTAATATTCCTTAATTGCGAATTGCAAATTGCGATTTGCAATCAAGGAATACCTTCCCATTCATTCCTATTAGCCAAGAGGCCCAAAGGAATGATAGGAATTGGTCACGCAATTTGCGAGTACCCAATGGCTACTCGCAATTGCATGCGCAATTTCAAGGGTGCAAGTGTTCCAGAGGGACACGCTGTTGCACCCCTGAAATGTGCATGTGTGCACATGTGGCACACATACATGCCCTAAGGGCATGAATGTGTGCCACATGGCACTTTAAAAAAATCAAAAAAGTGTTTTTTTAAAGGAAATCGCAAATTACCACCAACTTGAAGTTGGTGGTAATTTGCAATTCCTTAAGGCCAAATTGCACTTTCTTTTGTGCTTCTTATATTGCATTTAAGGAATCGCAATTTGCATTTCCTTAAATGCAATCGCAAGATAAGGAATCTCAAATTTAGAGATTCCTTAATTTGCCAGGGGGTTTTTGTGTGCTACATTGCACACTGCTAATTTGCAATCGCAAACGCTGAATTTCTGCGATTTTCAGCGTTTGCGATCGCAAATTGGCTTCCTACATCTGGCCCTATATTTTTTGCACAAGGAGCAACAGCAATACCTCATTATAGTTAGGTAAGCTATCTATCAGTATCATCTATAAAAGTATCACGTTGGGAGTTTTGTTGGTTGACAACATTTTATAAACCAGGAAGTAAACTCAACCAAAAACCTTTTTTCTCCTAAAGGAGGAATAAGGCTGTGAAAGGAGAAAGTAAAATGCAATGAAGGGGTGGAAGCGAATGAAGGACATATGGTATGTGTGGGTAATGGTATCGCATTCCTGCCATGCTGTATTGTCATGGAAACTGTTAGCATAAGGCAACATTGGGGGTCCATGACCATGGCCACTCTTTGCCAATGTACCTTTTGACTGTTTGATCAAGGAAGCCTTTTCAACCAACATGGTTAGCGAATACATGGGCCTGCAATAATCTTTACATTACCAAAAAGCTGTTCTCTTAATAGTACAACACAATACATGTAAAAGAGAGGCCAGGAAAAGAAACAAGCATATGCAATGCAATCAGCCTCGCCTTTGGGACCTTATATGTATTTAGCTATACAGCACATTAGCCTGGGTGCTGAAAAATCTACTGTTCTTTAACATGGAGGGAAAGTAAGCACAAAACTGCATGACACGCCAGGTATGGGAACACATGGAGAGAAATATTGCCTTTCAGCGGGAAATGGTATAGTCCAAAGCTCTGTTTTTACTATGAAATCAGGGCCTTCGGTGGCCATATCACTGAAAATATAATATTTAAAAAAAATATTATTGTCTATGGGTGCTCGTTGAAGACAATTTCTATGGACTGGAATCTAGAGAATGCTAAAGTGATTCTGGTATTTTACTGACCTCTACTGGCTGTTTTCTTTCAAGAAAGTTAAATAGAGGCAGTTGCCACAAAAATTAAGAAAAGAAAGTCACTCAGCTAAAATCTATTCTGGGATTTTACTGACCTCTGCTGGTCGTTTTCTATCAAGACAGTTAAAAAGAGGCAATTGAACAGAAAAAAATGTCCCTAAGCGGAAGCAGACAAGTCCTAGGGCTGATCTCCAGAGCCCACAAAGTACATAGACATATAAGTATATACTAAAGTATACAAGAGGTTTCGAATGCTTGACCCAAAAAGAGAGCTGAAGAAAGCTACAAACAGGAGAAAGTGAGCTGTGGAAACAGGAAATATAGAAAACATAGGCAAATGAAGGGATAACAAACACTAGATAGGGAGTTGAAAAAAGGAATAATATAAAGACCGTAATTTTACTAGTGGGCATAGTTAAAGTAATAAATAGTAACAAATATGACTTACTGGTGACAGTAGTATCATCGGCCGTGGTGCTGGTGATGGTGGTTGTCCCACCCGCTGCGGCGCTAATGATGGTGGTGTTTTCCTGGATGACCTCTTGCCCATGGCTCATTATGAAAGAAAGAAATAAAATAAAAAGAACAATGATTGGTGGTACTCTCTACAAAAAAACATTTTGACAGGCACAGTACTGTATTTTTTAAATCAGATAGCCTATTCCTGGTTTCCTAACCTAAAATTACAATTTGAACTATTCAAGCATTCCAAAGAATAATCTTTGCTTCTCTGCCCCCTTTTTATGGGTCAGTCTCCCTTTGTGTACTGCACATCAGGAAGAATGGAACTGTAATGAGCCATATAAAGCCACAGAGAAGGATGCTTACACCCCTGATAAACTAATATGACATTCCTTAAATTAGCCCAAGAGAGCACCTGGCTATCTCACCATGGGACAGAATAGTGACAGTATCATTCACTTGACATCCCCTCCACTCCTACGATCCTATACCCTCCATGTCAACCTGGCACTTTGCACCACTACTACTCTGTATACAGGGTCCAGATTTATCAAGGATTAGTGTTGCCCTTAAGGATTAAGGTGACCCTTCATGTTAAAAAACAACCCAGGGTACTATGTAACCTGGCACCCTTGCACCATAGCGTATGGGTACCTGCATTGGTGCTAGGCAGCACTCGGTGCCTCAGCACACAGAGGGAGCAAGAATGCAACATATCTTAATCAATAAATATGTTGCATTCCTGCTACATCCCTTTGACGCAGGGCAGTGCAGCAAGTCTTTTTGCTGCCCTGTCCTGCATGAAATTAGATAACACTGGGCCCGATGTACTCAGCAAAGTGTGTAGAGAAACATGGGCATATTCCACCACATGCCAATCCCTTTAGAACAAAGACATCTGGAAGCACTCTCAGATGAAAAATGTCATTTATTTATGTGAGTGACACACACTAACATTAAAAAACCTCTTGTCTGAACATGGTACCATGCTCAATAAAAGGTGATTTTTGCACCAGAGGACACATGTGACCACAATCTGTGTTGCAATGATATATATCTATACATCTATATCTATATGTCTATATATCTATATATCTATATCTATACATATTTATATATACACACATCCATAACCACAATTAATGCACAGATGTAATTTAAATTTTTTAACAAATGAACATTTTCACATTATATATAGATATATTACATGTATATATACTTAATCACATCGTGAATAATGATTAAGCACACTTACTAATTGCTGTAAAATATATTTCTTTTTAAAAATAAAAAAATGTGTATACATAATTAATATATACAAGTAAACAACTTACCTCTAATCATGCTGCTTGAAAAAAACAAATAATTTTAGAAAGTTTAGAAAATAAAAATATTACTCACCAAGCCCCGCAATCTTGACGCCTAGTAGATCGAGCAGATCCTGTTCTCTGTCCAGGATTTCCACAGAGCAGTGCGTCAGCTATTGCTGGGTGCATTGGATTCTGGTGCTGCAACAAATACATCACTGCACTCAACCCCCGGGGTATCCCATGATCCTGCAGGGCATAACCCTTCCCAGACTTGTGGCCAACATGCAGGGAGGTGGGGCTGCACCCAGAAAATGAGTGTGGCCACCTCCGCCTTGTGAAGATGGGGCAGGGCTGCACCCTTGCGCACCTGCATCACCTACAGGAGGTAGTGGGTGGCACTGCCTGCTTCTGCTATGATTCACTATAGGTGAAAGTTGTACTGAGATGGGTAAGGAACTGGAGGACAGAGAGGACAGGTCAAGAAAGAAAAACACAATCAAAGTACAAAACTATCACAAAAACACACAGACAGAAATGAAATGTAAATACACACAGGGAAAGTCACACAGTCATTAAAATAAGTAGGAAGTGGGTGGACGAAATAATGGATTAGGTTGGACTGGAAGGTTGAAAAACAAAAGAAGCGGGGAGAAAGCCAGGCAGGAGCAGGCAAAGCAAAAAGGCTGTGAACATGCGCACTGCGTACTGCTGTTTGCCGTGATTTTTCAATGCGGAACGGGCTGCCGGCACTAAATCGCAGCACAAGCAGTAATAATAATCCACATTTGTAAAGCGCGAACAATCACCTGTAAGGGTCTCTAGGCGCTGTGGGCCGTCGGGAAGAATAAGCAAGCTATTGCCCAGAGTCACATGGTGCTGGGCTAATCTGCCGCCGGTGCCGGGGATCGAACTATGATCCCTAGATTCCGGAGTCAGTCGCCCTGGCCGCGGCAGTGTGCCATGCATTTTCCATCCATTTGCAGTGCTCTGCGGAATCTCACAGAGATTTTAGTAACTCTGCGGAATTTGCGAAGTGAAATTTCGTGAGTTCTGGCCAGACCTAGCACCAATGATACATCTATGGCAGGGAGCGCAGCGGAAAATGGAATCATTTTCACAAAATTATTGCTGTTGTGTGCCTATGGCCTTTGAGACACCTATCCCCTATGGCAGGCAGACAGTGCAGGGAAAAATCAAATAATTGAAAACATATGGCTGGTGTCTCCCCAGGGACTATGCGAATCCTATGGAAGGCAAGGAGGTGCAGAGGAAAATGAAACAAAAATCCATTTAAAACACTGGACTACAATCACCCTCAGTACATTAAACTCTCAAGGAAAAAAGAAAAAATTAACAACAACAACAAACATCCATAGATTTCTTTTATTTCTGTCCCTGGAAAATGGCTTTGAAAAGTTGAAGAGGAGAATTTACACACTGGCTACATAAAATGGCCACATTGTCAGAACAACAAGCAATGGACAACAAAGAACACAAGCCTGCCTACGTCAAAAGCAAGGCACACTGGCTACAGAAAATAGCTGCCCTCCACATGGCCAACATGGGCAAAGGCATAAACATTAAACAACAAAGAACACATGCAAGCCGATGGCAAAAGAAAGAACACCAGCTACACAAAATGGCTGCCCTGCCACATGATCGCATAGGGCGGAGGCATGGATAACAAAGAACACATGCAGGCCTAAGACAAAAGCACACTGATAACACAAATTGTCTGCCGGCCAAATGTTCACAACAACAAGCATGAAGGCATGGATAACAAAGAACGCATGGATGCCTATGGAAAAAGCACACTGGATACACTTATTTCTCCGCCCTGCCACATGGCATGGAGAACAAAGTATGCCTAGAACAAAGACAAGATGATGACCTATGGTAAACACACACACACTCATTGGGCACACAAAAAAAAGAAAAAAGGAAGTGAAAGGAAATGAAGGAAGGAGGCATGGTAGAGAAAGATGAAACACTGCCATTAATCTGCCATTAATTTAACACCAAAAAAGAAAACTTTAAAACCTCCTCAACCACAAAGATCCCAAGGCCTCAAACATTTCCCCATCAAAATACACTTTAACACAACATAAAATACAAAAAAAAACATTTTGCATTCAATCCAAGACCATCCATAAATCAATAGATGTTTTAAAAAACACATCTAGCACAGCCATTGTTTTTATACATCAAATGCCTAGTGCTGACTGGCTGTGTCAGACCCCAGACAGTAAAATGAGTAAAATTGTGCAAAATTCACAAGCAACACTCAAGAAAATGGAGACAAAATACTTAAAAACCAGATCCCCAGCCCTCCCAAAAATGTGCAAACTATTTTACGTAGAAAAAAATAAAAATGTAATTGCAAAATAGGTCCCTACCGAAACTCCTAACCACCTACAATCAAATTAAAAAAACAACAAAAAAAGGGTAACTTATACTGGTGCAAGCCTTCCATCAAACAGCAAACATATCCAAAGGTTCTATAACTTACTTTATTTCTCATTAAAAAAATCCTTAAAATATGCAAATGCAGCAGGGATTGCAGACAAAGAGAGTGATCCTTCTCCCTCTTAATCCTAATGAAAAGTGACCAAGAAATGGACAAAGCAATGAGAGGAGCCGTCTGGGCAGGAAGAGGAAGTTGAAGTCTCTTTGCAATACCTTCCTGTTGTAAAAAAGTAAAAAAATTGCTTCACGCATAAAAAACTACTTGAACCACCTGTTAAGGTATAATATCTACTTAAAACTATTTTGAGTTCATTTTGCTTCGTTTAAGTAGAAAATCTACTCAACAACCAGCCTTCTGACTACACAGCTAGCATGAGAAAATCACTCCAGAAGGTCTTCCCAGTGACCAGAAATCACTCTAGGGGATGCCAAATCTCGCTTGCCAACTTGCTTGCTGGAGCTTTGCTTTATTGCCGTTGTCACTGCGTTGCTCGAATGGGAAAAAAAATCCTCCACTCGGCGATTGGTGGAATTTGGCCAGAACGCACCAGTAAAAGAGTACCGCGGAGTCACCAAATTAGTCCGATTCCGCGAGCGGCCTAGACATTACCGCCCATTTCGAAATATAAGGCAAAAACAAGAACAAAATGCACCAAAAACTCGTATTATCATAGACAGAAATGTGTATGTAAGTTGGCCCCTAATTGTGCCAAATTAAGATGGTAAAAAAATGTGAGTCAACATTCCGAGTTTTGCACAACAAACATGGAAATGTTCTGCATTATTGTTTTCTCTCCTTTTTAAGATGGGTAGCCCATAATGGAGCAGAAATAGTTTGTTGTAACCTCCATTGGGAATGTTTGTGCAT
Source organism: Triturus cristatus (assembly GCF_964204655.1). NCBI lineage: Eukaryota > Metazoa > Chordata > Amphibia > Caudata > Salamandridae > Triturus > Triturus cristatus. Next base: position 943,746,349 of record NC_140593.1, read on the forward strand.
GTTCAGGGATATCAATTCACCAAAATGCCAGGGATAGTGAAGTGATGTCACATGCTTTTTGACCTTAACGACATCACAGGAAGTGACATTGTATGACTTCCGACCTTGACTAAATCTAGGAAATTATGCCACATGATCTTAACCCTGATAAAATCACAAAAATTGACATTGCTGAAGTTCAATAATAACTGCATTATTAGTCTAATAACACAAAACAGACAGTTGCCTGTTTTGAACACTACCCATACTTGGGTGCTGATGTGATATGCCAGTGCAGCATTGCTCGCTTTAATCTGAAGAGGATATAGTGCCACAATACACAAAAAAGCACAGGGCAAACAAATTATTTATACCACACTGTGAAAAATTAATAGTTCTCCTAATCTATACTGCAAAGAGAAATATATTGATAAATCATAGAGAGAGGAAAGAAAAAGATTGTTTCACGTCTAAATTAATATAAACCATATGTTGAATGTGAACTTTGTTATTTGTTTCAATTATACCTTATTGTTATTACAATGTGATTCATGATCAATTGCAAGGAACTACACTCCTGCCAATAATGGTGAAGTTTTTTTATCAAACATAATTTTTCATGCCTTCACAAAAGTGAAACCTGAATACGACTTGTTTAAAATGTCTTTGACTTTAGCCCAATTTTTATTTATTCAGTGTGTGCACAGCTGAATTTGCTTATTTTACAAAACCTAAGGCATAATGTGCTGGTCGCAAGGAAAGCTGCAGAAAGCAAAAAGTGTTCATCAAGATGTTGTTTACTTTCTGATCTTGCAGCAGTGGCTCACAATCTTTGAAAGTTGTGTAACATAATACTTGTCTTAAATTGTAGCAAATTAACCTGACTTCCTCTAGGGAGGGGTTCTCATCCAAGAAAAGTTTGTAATAAATCACTCCAAACAGAGCGTTTTAATTTTCACATACAGTTAATCAAAAATCAATAGGCTCTGAGATGTCCTCATTCAATCTTAAAGTCCTATCACAGCAGGTCTGGCCAATCAACCCTGTCGTTAAAGATGTGTTAAAGGTGAACCCATATGTCAAAAATTACATTCACTGTGTCAGGGGTAGCATTTTGTCATGGATGCCACTCAGGTGGCATGTGTGCCTCCTTTGGGCAAATATTCCATACAATATGCCAGTGCCAGAATGTTGCCATAATTGTCTGCAACATACCACGGGTGATGCTTATGTCGTAAATTACCTCTGCATGTCAGGACAAGCATTTTGTCATGGTTGCCCAGCTCCATATGACAAAGTAGTTTTCTTTTCACTCTAGAACCAAAATGTAATATTTTATTCAGACCCACATCAGGGACCCTTTACTCATGCAATTCGCAAAGACTGCATACTGCACAATTATACTTTTATTCATCATTAGGAAAATATATTCTTGTTTATTTCTCACAAGATAACATTCTTAGTCATTAAGTTAAGCTTTATTCGGTTCAGAAAAAACCCAAAAAAGCACATATATATCAAATACAATACAAATAATAAATATAATAAAAATATTTTAAATCAGTTGTATGATAAAGAGCTTTTGCGAAACACAAACCTTCCAAACATTGCAGACATTTTCAGTGGCAGTCAAAATGAATAACAAAGAAGTCTTTTGCGTGGCATACTTGGGCAGCTTCCATATTGGTACAAATACAAAAATTCTGTTTTATGGCCACTAATATTTATTACACAACAATGGTCAGTAAAAAAAAATACATAAAAATTATGTACCAGCAACAAAAGTGCAAAGTGCAGGATTAATAACAATAACCACGCAGGCCATGTGGAGAACCGTCCTTCGTGGCACCATATCCCCATGTACAGCAAAAATGACACAACAGCGAACCAGCGCTGCAGAATACAGTACAATACCAGAATGCTAAAAGCTATGGGCTTCATATACGAGGCCCCTTAAAGCACTTTTGCACCACCGGAGGGTCACTTTTTTGACACTCCAGTGGCGCAATGTGTCACATCATATTTACAAGGCCCCGTAAACACACTTTACAGGGCTTTACTTGGCCTTGTAAATATGTGCTCATTTCACATAGAACACTGCGAGAAAGGGTTGTTCCATGGGTGTTGCTGGGGTGTTCCCACGCAACACCAATGTAATCTGAAGCATTCTGAGATTTTCGAGGAATTGTAAACCTGGGAATGCATCAGATTCCAACGCCACCCCAGCGGTGGCTTGATGGAGGAAATAGAAAATTGCCTCTTCTGATTGATTTTGTGCAGAAAGATGTCCCTTCCTGCACAAATTAAATTCAGCCCCGCGACGCACCAGGATGTAGGCTTGCCTGTGTTGGCGCATGGCAACCCACTGTGCACCAGCGCTGGGGAAAAGGATAGGCATGCGCCATATCTGATATATACAACGCATTCCTACCCTTTCCAATTGACGCTGGGCAGTGTCGCAAGATTCCTTGTGACGCTGCCCTGCGCCAAAACCTTGGAAATGAGGCCTTTTGTGCAGACAGGGGAGTTCACTCAACAAGTAGATGTCAGTGAAAAATTCAAGCCGGACCGCAAATTTAACAGGGGTATTCAAAGCAGCTAAAACATTAGTAATGTTTTCCTGCCCCGAAGAGCATGTTTAAGAAAAGTATCCAAACCTACACATACTTCAGCTGTGGAAAGCATCTGCAGAAATAAAAGTGCTGAAAGACTTGTCAATAGTCTTTTATCTAAAAAGTGGGATTTATATACAACCCCCTAATTGCACTCCATTGATCCACATTTTAAACATGTCATCAACAAAAATACACAATTTCCTCAATCAGAAACAAGTACCAATATAAAACTGTTGATGTGGCGTTTCAGTTGGTTTAGACCAAGCTCTTCAGGACACAATCACTTAAAATTGTTTGATAGAAAATGAAAACTGTCCAAAAAAAACGTTATTATAGCAAATACGGGGCTGTACTGGGTACTCAAAGCAGGCCTGGCAATTTTGTGGGACCAGTCTCCCCCAAACCCCCGTCCCCCCTGGAGAGGGGTGCAAGTGTGAAGCCATGCTGCATTTTGTTACTTGGGCCCAATATTGCAGCTCTGCCGCAAAACGGCCCCCGAATGGCAGAAATCTGGCCCCCACAGCTGCAAAGCCGGGCCACCTCATTCCAGCCTCCCAGTAAAACACCCAATGCCTGATACGGCCAGTCCAGCACTGAGCATATAGGTTAAAAAAAATCACCACATTTTGTAAGACTTTTTGTAACAATCCCCAATTTACTTATATCAAATTTCAGATCACTGAAACTAGTTACCCATCATCTCCTGATCTTTTCATCTAGGTCCACATCTTTTGCCATCACTTACACCTTTCAGTCTGGGTCCCCAAATTCTCCCATCGATTACAGGGTACCTCCCTTATGGTGGCCCACTTACTTCCTATCCCAAGGCATGCCCATATTAATCTCTTATAATAAGACTTCTTGCTTAAGATACATGAAAATATAATACATGAGTTGATATTTCCATTTAAAAAAATACATATATTTATATATATATATATTACCTACTAGCGTTCGCCAGTAGGTAGTTATAGTTAGGACCTATTTTCCATAGGCAAGCCGCAACATTCTATTCACAATAAGTCTGACGCCGGTTGACGAATGCTCGCGAAATTTTCCAAACTTTTGGCCAGCTCCGCTCCACTCCTACCCTGAAAGTTTTGTGGTGATTCGTCAAGCGGGGGCCGAGAAAAAAGGGGGGTCCCAAAACACGTTTTCCCCATGCAATTTCCCTTAGGATCTGTTGTCGCAGCTACAGCCCGAACCGCTGAATGGAATGACACCAAATTTGGCAAAGAGGTAGTCCTCAGTTCAGACTCGTGCCTTTTGCATAAATGGTGTTAATCCGTTCAGAAGTTCCTGAGAAAATTAGAGTTAAAAGCACATAAATATCTATGGCCGCGGAGGATCCGCGGACCATTCACGCACCGTACGCGCACCCTCCCCGAACCAAGCGCGCACCCTCCCGATCGTGCGCTGAATGCTAATTGGCTGTTGAGTGTCTCTCTACATTCGAAACCAGGAACTGTTGGCGGCCATTTTCTGCCTCGGTAGAAGCGAGGCTGAAGATGCAAGGGGAATAAGTGTGTAAAACATATAAAGGGGGCAGAGTGGAAATACTCTGACCCTCTAGAGGTGCTTAGGGGGTCCCAGAAGGAGCCCCTGGGGCCCACCCTTTTTTTTTTTAAACGGTGAAATGCGCGCACAGTGCGCGCATCCTATCGCGTTGGGTACGCGGATCCACAGATTTTTTAAAAAAAAAGACAAGAAATCATTGGTTGTATGACTACTTTGTACACTGAAAGGTAGGGTGTATATTTCTGTTTTTTAAAGGTATGATTCTTATTGGTTGACAAAAACTGATTGTAAGGAACATTATATATGATTAGCTGATGTGTTGAAAAGTGAAGCACACTTCCTCTCTTGTGTAGGAACATTGTGTGCTGAACTTCTGACCTGTGTGCTTAGTGCAGTGTTCCATGACCTATTTCTATGGTAACAGGCAGAAGGCAGATTGGGGGAAGGGTTGAAATGTCTTTCAGTTGGAAAGGGTTGAAATGTTTAACCAATAGAAATGTGTGTTTGCTTTTGAGTTTATGTGTGAAGGATTATGATTTGATGTTTACATGTATATGTGTGGAAAATGAAAGGGAAACTTTTCCAATCTTTGTTTTTGCTGAGCGGTGCACAGTGCAGAGATTCTGTAAAAGAAAATTTGGTGTGTGACTGATATACTTCTTTATCTACAAAAGAACTTGAAAGACGAGTTATTTAATTGTGAGGGGATGTATGTAGACTATTTTGATTTTAATCAGACTAATGTATTTCTCCTGCTAAAGTGCAGGGAGTACTTTTTTTCTCTACAATCTTATTGACAGTGTGTGTACATGTAGAAACCATTCTGTGATAAGCATTTGTGTTTTTCATGTGTTTGCAGACAGATAACTGTGCTGTTTTTATATTTTGGTAGAATTAGAAACCAGTCATTGTTTATGAATTTGTGAAATGAGTTATGTTATGGTTCTGTACTAAAATGTAGTACTACTTCTAGATGAAGAAATGTGTTTTGGTATAGTGCAAGGGATAGTGTTGTTTGTCTAGAATCACACAGTGAGTCTGTGTGCATTTGGGAACCACTGTGAGAGAAGCGTTTGGTAACATCGTGTATTTGCTGACAGATAACTGTTTTAAAACCTGTCATGTTGTCAAGTTTTAGTAGCATTAGAGGCCAGTCTTTGCTTATGCGTTGATTAAATGAGTCAGGCATTGACACTAAAGTGCAGTCGTGAAATATGTAGATTGTGTGCAGTTCCCTTACCACTTCCACTGTAGTGAATGAGTTTTGGTAAACTCCTAGGGATATTGGTGCTTGTCTAGAATCACACTGTGAGTCTGTGTGCATTTGGGAACCATTGTGAGAGAAGAGTTTGGTAACATCGTGTATTTGCTGACAGATAGCTGTTTTAAAACATGCCATGTTGTCAAGTTTTAGTAGCATTAGAAGCCAGTCTTTGCTTATGCATTGATTAAATAAGTCAGGCTTTGACACAAAAGTGCACTTTTGAAATATGCACATTGTGAGCAGTTCTCTTACCACTTCCATAGTAGTAAATACGTTTTGGTAAACTCCTAGGGATAGTGGTTGTTGTCTAGAATAACACTGTGAGTCTGTGTGCATTTGGGAACCACTGTGAGAGAAGCGTTCGGTAACATTGTGTATTTGCTGACAGATAACTGTTTTAAAACCTATCATGTTGTCAAGTTTTATTAGCATTAGAAGCCAGTCTTTGCTTATGCGTTGATTAAATGAGTCAGGCATTGACACTAAAGTGCAGTTGTGAAATATGTAGATTGTATGCAGTTCCCTTACCACTTCCACTGTAGTGAATGAGTTTTGGTAAACTCCTAGGGATAGTGGTGCTTGTCTAGAATCACACTGTGAGTCTGTGTGCATTTGGGAACCACTGTGAGAGAAGCGTTTGGTAACATTGTGTATTTGCTGACAGATAACTGTTTTAAAACATGTCATGTTGTCAAGTTTTAGTAGCATTAGAAGCCAGTCTTTGCTTATGCGTTGATTAAATGAGTCAGGCTTTGACACAAAAGTGCACTTTTGAAATATGCACATTGTGTGCAGTTCCCTTACCACTTCCATAGTAGTAAATAAGTTTTGGTAAACTCCTAGGGATAGTGGTTGTTGTCTAGAATCACACTGTGAGTCTGTGTGCATTTGGGAACCAATGTGAGAGAAGCATTTGGTAACATCGTGTATTTGCTGACAGATAACTTTTTTTAAACCTGTCATGTTGTGAAGTTTTAGTAGCATTAGAATCTAGTCTTTGCTTATGCGTTGATTAAATGAGTCATGCTTTGACACTGATGTGCTATACTTAAAAATGTAGATTGTGTTCAGTTCCATTAACTCTTCTAGACTAGTGAATGAGTTTTGGTAAACTCCTAGGATAGTGTTGTTTGTCTAAAATCACACTGTGAGTCTGTGTGCATTTGGGTAAGGATTATGAGAGAAGCATTTGGTAACATCGTGTATTTGCTGACAGATAACTGTTTTAAAAACAGTCATGTTGTCAAGTTTTAGTAGCATTAGAAGCCAGTCTTTGCTTATGCTTTGATTAAATGAGTCAGGCTTTGACACAAAAGTGCAGTCCTGAAATATGAAGATTGTGTGCAGTTCCCTTACCACTTCCAGAGTAGTGAATGATTTTTGGTAAACTCCTAGGTATAGTGGTTGTTGTCTAGAATCACACTGTGAGTCTGTGTGCATTTGGGAACCACTGTGAGAGAAACATTTGGTAACATTGTGTATTTTTTAGCAGATAACTCTTTTAAAACCTGTCATGTTGTCAAGTTTTAGTAGCATTAGAAGCTAGTCTTTGCTTATTCATTTATAAAATGGGTCAGGGTTTGACACTAAGGTGCAGTACCATGTACTATTCTGTTCACTGTGGCAGAACTGAAAATTTAAAAGTTTTACCTAAGCACTGTCCTAGAAGTAGTCTGATTATTTAGTCAGTTTCTAAGTACCAAATAGATTGCTTCAAACGTCCATGCAGTATGCATGTAGTGTTCTAACATACTATACACTTGTCTTTTACACCTTCAATTCCCTAGTCAGTATCCATACACTTCCAGGAAACACCCTGTCACTCCCTTTGCAGTCCTCTAGTGACCCATTCAACACCATGTACTAATCCATTCACTGTGCCAAAACCCAAAAACTTACAAATTCACCAAGACACTCTCTTTCCAGTACTCTAATGATTCTGTCACTGCCTAAGTATTCATGCACTGAGCCAGGCCTTAGCACATGGACTTCTTCAAACCCTTATCCACTATGCATGCAGTCCTCTAACCACCTACACACTTGTGTTTCACACCTTCAATTCCCCAGTCAGTATCCATACACTTCCAGCAAACACCATGTCACTCCCTTTGCACTCCTCTAGTGACCTTATTAAGCATCATATACTAATCCATTCACTGCACCAAACCTTAATAAATTCACCCAGGCACTCTCCTTGCAGTACTCTAATCATTCAGTCAGTACCCAAGTACTCATCCAGTGACCCAGGCCTTAGTATATGGACTGCTTCAAACCCCTATCCACTATGCATGCAGTCCTCTAACCACCTACACAATTGTCTTTCACACCTTCAGTTCCCTAATCAGTATCCATACACTTCCAGGAAACACCCTGTCACTCCCTTTGCAGTCCTCTAGTGACCCATTCAAGACCATGTACTAATCCATTCACTGTGCCAAAACCCAAACACCTATAAATTCACCAAGATACTATCTTTGCAGTACTCTAATCATTCAGTCAGTGGCTAAGTATTCATGCACTGAGCCAGTCCTTAGCACATGGACTGCTTCAAACCCCTATCCACTATGCATGCAGTCTTCTAACCACCTAGACACTTGTCTTTCACACTTTCAATTTCCTAGTCAGTATCCATACAGGCCAGCAAACATCTTGTCACTTCCTTTGCACTCCTCTAGTTACCCATTCAGTACCAAGTACTAATCCATTCCCAGTGCAAAAAGCCTAGCACTTATAAATTCACCTAGGCACTCTTCTGGCTGTACTCTAATCATTCAGTTAGTACCCAAGTAGTGATGCAGGGAGCCAGGCCTTAGCACATGGACTGCTTTAAATGCCTATGCATTATGGATGCAGTCCTCTAATCACCTACACAGTTGTGTTCCACACCTTCAATTCCCTAGTTAGTATTCATACTCTTCTAGCAAACACCCTGTCACTCACCCAGTGTGTCTCCTTATAGTACTGTAATCATTTAGTTAGTTAGCATGTAGAGTTTTAGTGAGGTAGGCTTTAGGGCATGAACTGCTTCAAAGTAGTATGCACTATGCATGTAGTGTTTTAACCATCGTCACACTTGTGGTTCAGGGACATAGTTTCTTAGTCAGTATTTATATAAAATGTGTTTGTACAGTAAGGGAATAGTATAAGTTTGAAAGTTAATAATATACATTTATTTTTGATTCTTTTTTACAGATACAGAACAGGAGTGTTTCTCATCTGTTTACACTCTTCTCGTGCAAGATTGATTGGATGAAGGGTCCTTAGGTGTTTCATCATATTTGCTGTGCCGCATGAGTATTTTTTGTTAGGATCCCCTCGTAACAGAACTCTTTTGAAAATCTTGTGCATGAGAAAGGTGGTATTGGTCTTTGTTTGCCCCTCGAGAAAAGTAGAACATTTCCACATCACTGAAGGAAAACGTTGTGGGCGTGGTGTATCCTCCAAAAATTCAACTTTAGATTTGGTGAATATTTTATAGCGACATCGTTTACAGTTTTTGTAAGTTAAAGTTAAAAAATGTTGTTAGCTGTGTGCATTTTATATTTCTGTGATTTGTATTTTGAGAATGGCATGTTGTTTTTTTTTTTAAAAATCTTTGAGATTGTGTTTTTTTTGCCCGTTGTTAAGTGATGAGTACGATTGAAATCACTATTTTTAGTGAAATTTAATATATTCTGAGAACAGCAAAAAAGGCAAAAAAATTACTTTGTGGAAATTATGCTGTGTTGTATAAAATGTATTATTACATGTTATCATTTTTTTTCCTTTTCTTTCACAGATCCAAATTTTAAAATAAGCAATTTATATGAATTTATATTTGAATGAAAAACAGAAAAAAATGTATACCATTTTTTATTCCTATTACTGTGAAGGTAAGTTTAACTAAGTCTCAATATGCAGAATGAAGAGGCCTGCAAGAAGCTACAAAGTTGAAACACGGTTCTAAAAATACTCTGTTTATGTAGTTTTGAAATCTGACCATAATCAGATATCATGTGACCTGCAAAAAAGAGATTTGAGGGGTTCATAATATTTCACCTTTTTAGCTGTTGAAGGACCGCAATCATTTCAATCATTCTTCTTTGAACATCTTTGCAGGCAAAACTCTGTGCTCACTTCTATCATTCGCAAGGAAATTTTAAAACGGAAATATGTCACTTTTTGTAACATAGTTCTTGTGCAAGATACTCTTTTATATTTACAAAGAGAGGAAAAGGCACTCTGTGCACTTTTTATACTCCATGTAAATATAACCTCATCAAGCACACCACTTTGTGTTGAAAGGGTGTTCTATAAGTGTTGTTGTGCATGATTGCACTTATTACTCATAGAACCAGACACATGTCTAGATTTATCAGAAATCATAAATCTCGATATGTGTGTGAATGCTGCACCATTCTAAAATTGGTGTAGGAAAGCACAACAAGGAGAATTGTTTTCGTTTCTCCACATTTTTATATCTTCAATGCATGCTGAAATGTTCAGCATACATTGAAGGAGAAAAATGCATTTTCTCATTGTTTTTGTGCAGGAAGTTGTGTCTTCCTGCAGAAAAACAAACAGCACATGACACAGATATCCTTGCACTATGGTGCAAGGGTGCCTGTGTCACCACATGGCTGCAGTTTAAGCAGCCGTGCAGAGAGAAGCATAGATTTGCAACATATTTATGTACATAAGTTGCATCCCTGTGCTTCGGAAGTACTACAGCACACTGTAGTTAAAGAGGTTAGTGTGTAATGCTGCAGCACTTCCTCATAGTTCGGCACTTATATATTCACCATACGCTATTAATACATTCATTCAGTCAATTACGTACTACACATACATTCATCTAAACTTTCACACACTAACAAAGGAATGTAGCTCTTTTTTAAACCAGGAAAGTTAGTTCTTACAAGAACTTTTTTTTTCTTCTTTCTTCTTTTATACATTTTTTGGGGGTTTCTGAACAATTTTAAAAAAATTTGGGTTTTTATGCGAAAAAACAAAAACAAAACAAAACAGGAGAAACCAAACAATGAACTTCAGGGAACAATAAAAAAAAACTAGCAAATGTGATTTTCTTGGCAGCGGCAGATCAGATCGATCGACTGCTCACCATAGCACAAAGTCGCATTGCACTTAGTGCAGAGCACTTTTAAAAATTGAAATTGAGGACGGATGTCCAAGGTTTGGGCTGATGGATGCACTCTTGATGTGCTCGGCTGCGATGAGGTGGATGGCGCAGGAGCAGGAGTGTTTCTCATCCGTCGGCACTCTTCTCGTGCAAGATTGTTTGGATGAAGGGTCCTCATGTGCTTCATCATACTTGCCGTGCCGCAAGAGTATTTCTTGTTAGGATCCCCTCTCGATAGGACTCTTTTGCAAATCTTGCACGTGACCAAGATGGCATTGGTCTTATTCTGCCCGTCGGGAAAAGAAAAGAATTTCCACACCACTGAAGAAAAACGTTTTTTGAGTGGTGCCTGCGGCAAAAATTCATCCTCAGAAGTATGAGGTGATGCAGGTGATGCCTGCTGCCCTGAAGCCATTTTTGGTTGAAAAAAGTTAGAGCTAAGTGTAAACTTAGTCTTAAAAATCTTCTTCTCTCCAAAGTGATGGTGCTCTAAAGAAGGTCAAAGAAGAATGATTGAAATGGGTGGGGTCTTTCAATAGTTAGAAGAGGAAGTGTAATGACCCAATCAAATCTCTTTTTTTGCAGGTCACATGGGATCCGCGCACCGTGCGCATCCGCGAAATTGAATTAAAAAGAAATATAGGATTAGATGTAAAAATATATTAGTTTTAAGACTAGTTTAGAGTTTGTCTTCAATTAATATTCACATGAAATACATATATATATGTCTTTTTAAATGTTAAATATTTCGCAGGATCCGCGCACCTACCGCATCATAGACGTAGATGACGCATCACAGAAGCGTGTAAACGTCGCGTTACGTACATCGAACATGTCGCGTATAGGCTGGGAGTCAGGTACCGGACGCATTGCGATCGCGCACTAAACACGTACCCAACTCGTACCATGTGCGGTTGCCACCGCGTAGGGATCGGGAACGGTGCGCTTAGGGTGCGCGGATCCAAAAACATTTTAAAAAATAGATAAAATAAAGTTTTGCACATATAGTTAACAAAATATTTTGAAAAATATAAAAAAATATGTTTGAAAAAATCATTAAGCTCAAATAATATTTTTTAATTTTTAAAATAATTAATTGAAAAAATAAGTTTAAAAAATGGTGATAAAAAATAATTTAAAAAAAGATAATTAATGAAATTGACACACTGAATTTGAAAAATATAGAAATCCAATCAAAATCATTAAACATGATATCTTCAGAGATAAGTTATAGATAGGAATTAGCATTTAAAACACCTTTGAAATTCACTGAAAAAACCATAGATTTCATGCACGTTATAGTTAGGAATTGGCATTTAAAAAACCTTTGAAATTCACTGAAAAAACTAAAGGTTTCATGGGCATTATAGTTAGGAATTGGCATTTAAAAAACCTTAGAAATTCACTGAAAAAAACATAGGTTTTTAGGGGTGTTATAGTTAGCTGGACATTTCCCTCGTACAAAACCCTAGAAATTCCCATGTTATAGTTAGTTCAGCTAACTATAACTCGCGCCCCCGTAATGCACTGCTGATGAAGTCAAATATTACATCACTCATGACATGGTCAGTGACATCACTGATGACATCTCAAATCACATCACTGATGATACCACTGATGACGTCATCCATGTGATAAATTAGTGCATCTTCTCACACCCTAATATAACCTTTGATACACCGACTCAAAATTTCAGACAGCCATTTTGAAAACCATAGATACTCCAACACGAATAACTACATACCCACTCATTAACTCCTAGGTCTACAGACACCTCCACTCACTCACCTGTACAGTCACTCATTCTTACAGTCACTCCGTACAAGACTATCATATGCATTTATACACCTACGTAGACACTCACACACCACCAATCATCCATAGAGGTACTCTCACACCTAGTCAGTCATGCAAATAATTAATCATACTCCCATTTACTCACCGACGCAGTTATACACACTCAAGTTCACTTACTCATAAAAATAGTACCACATTCTTACGCTCTTATACAATCATTGATACAAGCACACACTCTTTACAGCCATTCTCACAATCACACACTCTCACACATTCCCACTTATATACTCTTACACGCATATATACCGCCGTTCACATATGTAGTTAGTCACACATGTACCACTGAGATATACATTCAATCCCTAACACACCCATACATACACTCACTAAACCATACAGTTCATCACAGATGCACTCTTAAAACCATGCACCCATAGAATCACCCACTCACACACCCTACCCACACAAACACTCAGGCACCCATACAGATACTCAGACAACCAATCAATAACCCATATAGACCCTCATATAGCTATTCACAAAACCATGCAGCCACTTATACACCTACACACAGACACATACAGACATTCACAGAGTTTAGTCACTAGTCTGCAGTAAGATACATTTAATGACTCACTTAAAGAGTCAGTTACACACCTAGAAAATCATCCATTCACACACTTGTACGCCCACTCAATCTTCCACAGGCCTTTCACTATAAATATATCAAACATATTTCAACTTCACAGAAATATATAGTCACTGGATGACGTCATCAGTGATGTCATTTGAGATGTCATCAGTGATGTCATCAGTGATGTCACTGACCATGTCATGAGTGATGTAATATGTGACATCATCAGCAGTGCATTGCGGGGGCATGAGTTATAGTTAGCTGAACTAACTATAACAGGGGAATTTCTAGGGTTTTGTACGAGGGAAATGTCCAGCTAACTAGAACACCCCTGAAACCTATGGTTTTTTCAGTGAATTTCTAAGGATTTTTAAATGCCAATTCCTAACTATAACGCCCCTGAAACCTTTGATTTTTCAGTGAATATATATATATATAGATTATTTTTTTGTTAGCCAACAAACGCCGAAGCTTCTCAAGCTGCACTCAACACTGCGTCTACCATTCGGCATCAAGGTTTAGCCCGCCCCAGCCATCCAAGTTCGTTGTATGCCTGACACGTTTCTGTGGCCAACGCACCACTTCATCAGAGGCATTTCTCCGGTACGCATTGGAGTGCTCTTTATACTGCATGCTGATTGGTTGAAAAACCCCTCATTGGTTCAACTGCGTATTTGATTTCTTCATACAGCATGCTAGGATGTGAAGTCTCATCCAGCATTCATGAACAGCATGCTGTATGAAGAAATCAAATACGCAGTTGAACCCATGAGAGGTTTTTCAACCGTGATGTCGAGTGCATCTTGAGAAGCTTCGGCGTTTGGTGGATAAAAAAAAAGAAAAAAAGAACTATATATATATATATATATATATATATATTTGTATATTTGTATATATCCCCACCACAAAAAAAAGAAAAAAAGAACTATATATATATATATATATATATATATATTTGTATATATCCCCACCACAATCGTTTGTTTAGAAGTACCGAAAAACGATATCACAGCCACTTCATCCTTTTCAAAGCGTGTTTATTTCAGTTCCGTTCGGCCAGTTCACTCGACGCGTTTCGGAGTTCAACTCCTTTCTCACAAGTACGAGTGCATTGCAAATGCTAGTGTATATACAATTCAAGTGATACACCTCCTTAATGCTAAACAGTGAAAACAGACATCACGGCATATTTCAGTGCAAGGAGCTTGAAAAACAGACTTCATAATAAAAAAATTGATGAATGATTCTCAAATACACTTTTAACAAATACCATGTTAATTCATATATTTAAAACAAGTGTTCGCGTGGCATCATTAGAAACACGATGCTCTTATTTCCACGCATTGGCTTGGGATAGCCATTTCAACAGAGCAGTTTAAATAAACTTTATTATTCCTTGACGGTTCACATATTGGCCTGATTCACGCCCATGTGGGCATAGCAGTTACTTTGTTCCTCCACAAACTTAATTGCTACTTAGTCTTTACATGTCAAAAAACATATTCGCCGCAAGCATTTCTCACTGCTTGTTGCAGCTTTGAGTTTGACAGTTCTTTTATGTTAATTGGCAACACAATACTCGGTGCATTAAAATCATGCCCCAGTGGGCATTGTGGCATTTTGTGGATGTAACCCTTAATTAATCAATAATGACGGTCAATGTGTTGTATGATTACCATAACAACGTGTGAGTCCAACCCTAGTGGGTATTAATATTTTGGTGCAGATGCTCTTAGTTCCATTAATTCCATAATTCATACACGTGAAATACAGTGCTTCGATGAGTCTTAAAATTGAACTCTCCTCCAATACCCTACTGTGGATCTGTATAATCAAAAATTAAACAAAAGTGAGACACCCTCTAGAAAATTAAAACATTATTTACAAACACTACAGTATTTTGCAAAAGCAAACAAGGCAGAAAAGCATGAATAGATATAGACATTTTACTTAATACATGGGAAGGTAAACACCCTTTAACCTAAGTGCGTCGATAGTCCTTCGTCACAATTGTGACCTTCAGGTTGCAGGGTGTAGTACTTAATTATTATTTTAGATTCAAGTCGTCTAAGCTCTTGCACTCTGTCCCCCCCTCTCATTCTGGTTGGGATATTGTCAAGAACACAAAATGAGAGTAGTGCATTATTGCCATTGTGGTGGGAAGCAAAGTGTCTTGCGACTGGGTATTGTCTGTCGTTATACTTTATTGCCCTTAGGTGTTTCAGGACTCGTTTTTTTGGCTCTATGTATGGTACTCCCTATATAATACTTGTCACAGGGACACCTAAGGGCATACACTACAAATTCTGTATTGCATGAGTAGTGTTCAAGAATCTTAAATGGTCTGCAATGGGGAGATAGTTGTACTTCTTTCACGTCAGAACTGTGTTTGCAGGCTTTACATTGCCTACATGTGTAGAACCCTTGGATGTTACTCTTCTTTCTTACCGATAAAGTAACTGCTCTACAAAGGGAAGTCTTTAAGAGATTTGACTTTATGGTATGTTACTTGGGGATATTCTTCTAGACAGCCTGCAAGGTCATTATCCGTTTTCAAGGTTCCCCAGAACTTATTTAATGCCTCTTTTACATTCCATGACTGCCGGTTAGAGTTGGTTATAAACCGTACTGTTTTCTTGCCATCTACAGTCTCTGTAACTTCTTTTTCTTTTTCTTTGATCAAATCTGCCCTTTCACTAGTCTTCACTTTGGACAGGGCTGTTTCAATGCATTTAGTAGTGTAGCCTCTGTCTTTGAATCTTTTGCATATTATTTCACTCTCTAATGTGTAATCCTCCTCGGTGCTACAGTTTCGTTTGGCTCTTTTAATGAGACTATCTGCATGACAACTGTGTGCGTGGAGCAAGCTGTTCCCTGCTGTCATGCGTGGTCATGAGTCTGTTTTCTCTAATACTGACTGAGAGATCAAGGATTTCAATTTTCTCCCTATCAATATGGCTGGTGAAAGTTAAGTTAAAGTCATTTTTGTTCAGGGTATTGACAAATGTGGTGGAGATTAGGGGCCCGCGACCCCTTCACAGCCCACTACTGAAAGAGGCTCGGGTTTCTTCGCGACAAAGAGTTGTTAAGTAATGTTGAGATAACCCTTGCCCGCCTCGCAACGAAGGATAAAGAAAAGACTTTGCGAGACGATTTCAACAAGCCAACAAGTGCAACCAGACAGAGTGAGAGTCCCCAGAATTATGTGGGTTGATAGACTGTGCGGCGAGCACCAGAGTCGGTGAGTGAATAACATTTTGACTTTGAATATCGTTTTGTTTAAATTCGAGGCAAGCGGGTACCTGTCGGGTGGATTACTTGAGTCACACCACAGGTCAAATCCGTCAGCGTGCTTGTTAGTGCATTTGCACGGGTGATACACAACTAAAAAATGGCCATGTCTAGAAATGACAAAAGAAACGAGGCAGCAAGCAGGATGTTTGACCAACAAATACAAGGGAATTATGATGAAAGGGGAGATACACCATGTGAAAATGACACCATGCTCACTAAAAAAACAATGTGGAGCCAGTTGTGGAAATTACTCAAAACCGAACAAAACAAATGGTGGGAAGCCACCACGCTACAGAAATATGTTGAAGCAGGGAGAGTACCTAGAGGCTTAAGGATTTTCATTACACCAACGTTCTTCGAACCAGACCCTGATTTGGTTAGAGAGTGGGCGGAGAACAGTCACCAATGCTTAAACTGTTAGTTAAGTATGCAAAGAAAGAATGTCATAAACTGACCAAAGAAATTGAGGAACTAACAGCAAAACTTAAACTAGCATGCAATAAAGAGGAATTTGAAAGTGATATGTTGAAAATGGAACAAAAACTTGAAAAAATTGAAAAAGAAATATGGGAGAAAAAACAAAGAAAATATTTGCGAGACCAAGTAGACTACGAAAAAGGACAAGTGCTCACGTTTGCTAAAAGGTATCACCTGCGTACAGACCAGTCAACCAAAACTGGAACAAGGAGACCAAATGTACATGCCGAACACACCCCTGCAAACAGTGAAGAGCCCACCACGAGTGCTAATGCAGAAGCAAGCACTTCTGAGATTAATGAAAACCCAGTCACAATGGGACCAAAAGACCGTATTTTAAAAGAATTCTCCCTAATGGCCCAAGGCCGAATGGAAATACAAAACAAATCGATCAGTGGGGGACAAAGAGGACGTGGAAGAGGAGGCAGAGGAGACAGAAGATCAAATATCTCGATGAGAGAGGAAATTACAAGCACTGTGGGAACATGGACAAGAGACCAGAAAAAACAAGGACAATGATTGACAAAAAAAATGTAATAAACCTCTCCAAGCGCAAGCTCACAGACATGGAAATTGAGGTATTATCTTTTGGTCTTTCTTTCTGCCCAACAGCAAACTTTGATCATACACAATGCCGTATTGACCTATTCCAATTCACCAGAAAACTCAGGTTGAAAAAATGGTTTGCCACTAAAGTCAAAGAACAAAGGCCAACCAACTCTGACAGACCAAGTGAGTTGGCAATTCAAGATATTGACTTTCTCCACATGCTTCATGACCTTGATGGCAACCCATCTATAAACCAAAATCCCACTCTGAATCTGATTAATGACAATATTAGATTGGACCTGAACCATAACAGTGGATTGCGGCCCAAAACTATATTTTTACCTCAAATCGCCAATGAAGCGATTAATGTTTTTGAGAAGGGTGTCACCAATGAACTGAAAAAAAAACCTAAAAATAGGAGCTTTGCCAGAAACAACTTCTCTAAGGCTCAGATGGCGGCGCTTCAAACCCTTCAAAGAGGTGAAAACATCATGATAAAGAAATCAGACAAAAGGGTGAATATTGTAGTGCTCCCAAAGGATATGTACATTAAAGAGGAGTTATCACAATTAAATGATGTGAATAGGTATGAGATAAGCAATAGGAAGCTCTATGATTTGGCTAATGTGAAATTTCAAAATCAGTTGGATGATTGGAAAGATAGAGGCTTACTTGAGCCAGAGTAATATAATTTTCTTAGATGTAAACACCCTAAACTTCCAGCCCTCTACCTCCTCCCTAAACTACACAAACATATGATAATCCCACCTGGAAGACCCATTGAGTCTTCCAGGGGGGGTTGCCTAGAAAATACTTCAACATATGTGGACTTTTACTTACAGCCCTTAGTCCAGAATCTACCTTCATACCTCAAAGATTCAGGTGATTTCCTTAGACTGATAGACAAAACTGAATGGCACCCAGGATGCCTACTCATGAGTCTAGATGTCAATAGCCTGTATACGAGTATCCCTCATGAGAGAGGAGATCAGGCGTGTCGACACTTTTTAAGTATAAGGTCTCTGTCCTTCCTTTTTCACACACAGATGATTTTAGACATGATTTACATCTGCCTTACACAACATTTCTTTCTCTTTGATGGAACTATCTACCATCAAACCCTTGGTACCGCGATGGGCACTTGCTTCTCCGCCAGCTTTGCGGGATTGTACCTGGGCTGGTGGGAGGAGCAAGTGGTCAGGACCCTCGAACAATACAAAACATATGAAAACCTGGGCCAGATATATTGATGACATTTTCTGTGTGTGGGAGGGTAGCAAGGAGGAGGCCGAGGAATTTGTCAATACCCTGAACAAAAATGACTTTTATTTAACTTTCACCAGCCACATTGATAGGGAGAAAATTGAATTCCTTGATCTCTCAGTCAGTATTAGAGAAAACAGACTCATGACCACGCCATTTAGAAAAAAGACAGCAGGGAACAGCTTGCTCCACGCACACAGTTGTCACCCAGATAGTCTCATTAAAAGTATCCCCATGGGCAAGCTGTTGCAGGCCAAACAAAACTGTAGCACAGAGGAGGATTACACATTAGAGAGTGAAATAATGTGCAAAGACAGAGGCTACACTACTAAATGCATTGAAACAGCCCTGTCCAAAGTGAAGACTAGAGAAAGGGCAGATTTGATCAAAGAAAAAGAAAAAGAAAAAGAAGTTACAGAGACTGTAGATGGCAAGGAAACAGTACAGCTTATAACCAATTATAACCAGCAGTCATGGAATGTAAAAGAGGCATTAAATAAGTTCTGGGGAACCTTGAAAATGGATAATGACCTTTCAGGCTGTCCAGAAGAATATCCCCAAGTAACATACCGTAAAGCCAAATCTCTTAAAGACTCACTTTGTAGAGCAGTTACTTTATCGGTAAGAAAGAAGAGTAACATCCAAGGGTTCTACACATGTAGGCAATATAAAGCCTGCAAACACAGTTCTAACGTAAAAGAAGTACAAATATCTCCCCATTGCAGGCCATTTAAGATTCTTGAACACTACTCATGCAATACAGAATTTGTAGTGTATGCCCTTAGGTGTCCCTGTGACAAGTACTATATAGGGAGTACCATACATAAAGCCAAAAAACGAGTCCTGGAACACCTAAGGGCAATAAAGAATAACGACAGACAATACCCAGTAGCAAGACACTTTGCTTCCCACCACAATGGCAAATAATGCACTACTCTCATTTTGTGTTCTTGACAATATCCCAACCAGAATAAGAGGGGGGGACAGAGTGCAAGGGCTTAGACGACTTGAATCTAAAATAATAATCAAGTACCACACCCTGCAACCTGAAGGTCACAATTGTGACGAAGGACTATCGACGCACTTAGGTTAAAGGGTGTTTACCTTCCCATGTATTAAGTAAAATGTCTACATTCATTCATGCTTTTCTGCCTTGTTTGCTTTTGCAAAATACTGTAGAGTTTGTAAATAAGGTTTTAATTTTCTAGAGCTAATCTGCACCAAAATATTAATACCCACTAGGGTTGGACTCACACGTCGTTATGGTAATCATACAACACATTAGCCGTCATTATTGATTAATTAAGGGTTACATCCACAAAATGCCACAATGCCCACTGGGGCATGATTTTAATGCACCAAGTATTGTGTTGCCAATTAACATAAAAGAACTGTCAAACTCAACGCCGCAACAAGCAGTGAGAAATGCTTGTGGCGAATATGCTTTTTGACATGTAGCAATTAGGTTTGTGGAGGAACAAAGTAACTGTTATGCACACATGGGCGTGAATCAGGCCGATATGTGAACCGTCAAGGAACAATAAAGTTTATTTAAACTTATCTGTTGAAATGGCTAGCCCGAGCCAATGCGTGAAAATAAGAGCATCGTATTTCTAATGATGCCACGCGAACGCTTGTTTTAAATATATGAATTAACATGGTATTTGTTAAAAGTGTATTTGAGAATCATTCATCAATTTTTTTATTATGAAGTCTGTTTTTCAAGCTCCTTGCACTGAAATATGCCACGATGTCTGTTTTCACTGTTTAGCATTAAGGAAGTGTGTCACTTGAATTGTATATATACTGGCATTTGCAATGCACTCGTACTCGTGAGAAAGGAGTTGAACTCCGAAACGCATCGAGTGAACTGGCCAAACGGAACTGAAATAAACACGCTTTGAAAAGGATGAAGTGGCTGTGATATTGTTTTTCGGTACTTTTAAACAAAGGATAGTGTTGGAGATTAGGTGCCCGCGACCCCGTCACAGCCCACCGCTGAAAGAGGCTCGGGTTTCTTTGCAACAAAGCGTTGTGGATATTTGTATATATGGACATTTATATTTTTTAATATGTTATATATATATATATATTCACTGAAAAAAACATAGATTTCAGGTATGTTATAGTTAGGAATTAGCATTTAAAAAACCTTAGAAATTCACTGAAAAAACCATAGGTTTCAGGGGTGTTATAGTTAGCTGGACATTTCACTCGTACAAAACCATTGAAATTCCTCTGTTATAGTTAGTTCTACTAACTATAACTCGCGCCCCCGCAATCCACTGCTAATGATGTCACCTATTACATCATTCATGACATGGTCAGTGACATCACTGATGACATCACTGATGACATCTCAAATGACACCACTGATGACATCAGTGATGACATCATCCAGTGAATGTGGTTTGGTTCGTTATTTAAATATGTATTATATATATAGCAATCTGCATTGAAGAATGAGTGGATATATAAATATCTGGATGAAGGATTTAGTAGCAGTGTAATTGACTCTTTACTTGACTAATTTATAGTGCCTCACTAAATATATTGGATAGAGACTAAACTGTGTGAATATCTGTATCACTTTGTCTGTTGTTTTGTAAACTGCTGCACCAGTTGGTTACTAGCTACGTGAACGTCTATATTAGTTATTGATTAGTTAACTGAGTATTTGTTTGGGAGAGTGAATGTGTGTGTGGTTCGGTGGGGGGTGTGTGACTGCACAAAGATTTGTGAATAGTTGATTCAGTAGGTATATGAGGTGAAGACTGCATGGTATAACTGCTGTTTGGGTGAGTGAATATCTTTATGGGTGTGGTGACGAGCAAATATATCTCTCAATGGTACATGTCCAACAAACTAGAAAAATAAAAAGCAGTGTATGTGACAGTTGTATATAAATAAGTATACATAACACTCAGAGATTATATGAGTGACTGTATGGATAACTGTATACTTGTAATAGTGATTTTATAGCACACTGAGTATGAGTTACTATCTATATGAATAAGTAAAAGTGGTGTTTGTATAAGTGTGTAGCTGACTAAATGTAAGTATGATCCATTGTTTGCATAAGTGAGTAGGATGACTGCATAAGTGAATAGGATGTGTGCTGGTGTGTAATGTTGATATAGGTGTATAAGTATATTTGATAGTGTTCTATTGATCTTTGTCAGCATGTATGAGTGAATTTATAGGTAAGTGTTTTGATGTGAGTGTTGATCTAGGAATCACTGAGTGGGTTTTTAGAAACTTATATTGGTGTGTCAATGGTTTCAAATATGGTACTCCATATTTTATAATGTGTTTTGAAAGATTATTCTAGTGTATGATGAGTTGTATCAGATTGTCACGTGGACGATGTCATCAGTGATGTCATCAGTGATGTCATTTGAGATGTCATCAGTGATGTCATCAGTGATGTCACTGACCATGTCATGAATGATGTAATATGTGACATCATCAGCAGTGGATTGCGGGCGCGCGAGTTATAGTTAGTAGAACTAACTATAACGGAGGAATTTCAATGGTTTTGTATAACTGAAATGTCCAGCTAACTATAACACCCCTGAAACCTATGTTTTTTCCAATGAATTTCTAAGGTTTTTTAAGTGCTAATTCCTAACTATAACGCCCCTGAAACTATGGTATTTTCAGTGAATATATATATATATATATGTATATTATCTACTGGTGGTCGCCAGTAGACAGTTATAGTTAGGACCTAGTTTCCATAGGAAAAGCGTTTCCAAATTCGTGGGGAGCTCCGGTCAGCTCCTGTCTTGAAAGTTTCGGGGTGATTCATCAAGCGGGCCGAGAAAAAGGAGGTCCCAAAACGTGTTTTCTCCATGTTTTTTTCCATAGGAAACTTTAGACATGGCTACAGCCCGAAGTGCTGAACGGAATTACACCAAATTTGGCAAAAAGGTAGCCCTTGTTTCAGAAAGAGCCCTTTTGTTAAATGGTGTAAATCCGCTCAGTAGTTCCTGAGAAGTTTTAAAAAAAAGAGGTTGGAAAATCAATTTCCCATAGGAAACTTTAGACACGGCTACAGCTCGAACTGCTGAACGGAATTACAAATTTGGCAAAAAGGTAGTGCTTGGTTCAGAAAACGCCCTTTTTTTTAAAATGGTGTAAATCCGTTCAGTAGTTGCTGAGAAGATCAAAAAAACTAAGTTTCGATATCTAGAGGTGCGGTGGATCCGCGGACCCTCCTGACCACGAGCTTTATTCTAATTGGCTGTCAACACTGCAAACCAGGAAGTATTGGCAGCTATCTTGTGAGTCGGTAGAACCGAGTCACATGAAAACAGAAAAACAAACATGTAACACAAGAAAAGGGGGCAGGGTAGAAACACCCTGACCCCTAGGCCTGCTTAGGGGGTCCCATAAGGACACCCAGGGCCCAAAAAATCATTTAAAAAAAAAAATAAATCGGCAAAAGTCGCGGACGATCCGTGGAACCTGTCGCGAAAATTTTAAAAAATGATGCGCGGGCTTCCGCGCTTTGTTATTATTTAGCCCCCGGGTGGGCCAAGTCCCAGGGGCATGTTATATTGCCCGGGGACCGCCATCCCCTGGAACTTTCCTTAAATATTTGTGGGGGTTACATGGCCCCCCGCAGCCCTGGGGACTGCCACCCCCCCGGTCTTGTTTTTAAAATCGGTGGGGGGCCTCCAAGGCCCCCCAAAGCCCGGGGACAGCCACCCATTGGGCTTTTCTTAAATATTTGCGGGGTGGCGCATGGCCCCCTTGCAGCGCCGGGTACCGCCACCCCCATGGGCTTGTTTTTTTTTGTTAAATAACCTGTGTGTGGGGGCTCGGGCCCCCCCCACATGCCCCGGGGACTGCCACCTCCCCGGGGCTTTGCCAATCTTGAGAGGGGGGCCGCGCGACCCCCCTCCAGGAGCTCTTGAAGTCCCTGGGGACCGCCACCCCCCAGAGCCAGCTCCTGCAGTGTCCCGGGGGTGCCCACCCCAGGACACTGCTGTTTACAATGACAGGGCAGGTGCCGTGCGGTTCCCACCCTGTTATTGAAAACTGCTTTGCTTCATTGAAGCGAGAGCAGGGAAACCTGGTCTCACCTCAATGAAGCAAAGCAGATTGCTTTTCCACACGGGGAGCTGCATGTCAGCAGCTCCCCATGTGGAAAAGAAATGCCGGCTCCTGCAGGATGCGGGGAGCCGGCGGGACCGTGAGGGCATTGGGCCTCCCCCCACGGTCCCCAATGGAGAAGGCCTTCCCCGGGGGATGGGGTCCCCGGGGCTTGAAGTGGCCCGGGAGGGGGGCCACATGGCTCCCCTCCCCAAAATAAAAAAATAAATATATAGTTTTTTTTTAAAAGGCCGGCCCCGGGGAAAGGGGTCCCCGGGGCCAATAGAGGCCTCAGGAGGGGGCCACGCAGCCCCCCTCCACATAAAAAAGAAAAGAAATGTGGCCCTGCCCATGGGTATGGGGTCCCCGGGCCAGAATTGGCCACGGGAGGGGGGCCCACGCGGCCCCCTTCCCGTTCATTTATTTATTTATGTTTTTTAAAAAGGGGTCAGGCCCTGGGGGCCCAGGGCTTAAAAAAGGGAAAAGATGGGGGGGCCACACAGCCCCCTTCTAACAAACAAAATAAAAAAAAGACTGCGATCGTGCCAGAGGCGCCGCCCCCTCTCAGCAACACTCTGCAAATGCACCCTGTGGCGCATTTTAAATTGGGGAATTAATTCCCCTTCAATACTGGGGGTCCCTGGGGTCCAACTAGCCCACCAGGTACCTCCAGTAAGCGCAAAAGTGCTGCGTTGCAGAGAGGTGGTCCAGGCCTCACCCCTTTTTACTACTCTCTGCAACACAGCTCCGTTGCACTTACTGGAGGTACCTCGTGGGCTAGTTGGAACCCAGGGACCCAGGACTCAAGGGGACTTTATCCCCCAATGTAAAACGCACCACGGGGCGCGTTTGCACAGTGGTGAAGGAAGGGGCAGGGCTTGAGGTGACAAGTGTGCAAACACACCCTGTGCGCCTTTTAAGTTGGGGAATTAATTCCCTTTCAATCCTGAGGGCCCCTGGGGGGCAACTAGCCCACCAGGTGCTTCCAGTAAGCGCCACAACGCTGCGTTGCAGAGAGGTGGTCCAGGCTACGCCCCTCTTTACACCTCTCTGCAACGCAGCTCTGTGATGCTTACTGGAGGTACCTGGTGGGCTAGTTGGACCCCAGGGACCCTCAGGATTCAAGGGGACTTAATCCCCAAAGGTAAAACGTGCCACGGGGTGTGTTTGCACAATGGTGAAGGGAGGGGGCGGGGCCTGAGGTGACATGTGTGCAAACATGCCCTGTGCCTTGTTTTAAGCTGGGGAATTAATTCCTCTTCAATCCTGAGGGTCCCTGGGGGCCAAGTAGCCCACCAGGTACCTCCAGTAAGCGCCACTGTGCTGCGTTGCAGAGAGGTGGTCCAGGCCATGCCCCTT
The DNA here is from genome assembly GCF_964204655.1 of Triturus cristatus. NCBI lineage: Eukaryota > Metazoa > Chordata > Amphibia > Caudata > Salamandridae > Triturus > Triturus cristatus. The sequence goes on from NC_140593.1 coordinate 943,771,317, forward strand.
TTTACTACTCTCTGCAACGCAGCTCCGTGGCACTTACTGCAGGTACCTGGTGGGCTAGTTGGACCCAGGGACCCTCAGGATTCAAGAGGGCTTAATCCCCCAACTTAAAACGCGCCACGGGGCGCGTTTGCACAGTGGTCAAGGGAAGGGGTGGGGCCTGAGGTGACATATATGCAAACACACCCTGTGCGCCTTTTAAGTTAGAGAATTAATTCCCTTTCAATCCTGAGGGCCCCTTGGGGCCAACTAACCCACCGGGTGCTTCCAGTAAGCGCCACTGCACTGCGTTGCAGAGAGGTGGTCCAGGCCACGCCCCTTTTTACACCTCTCTCCAACACAGCTCTGTGGCGCTTACTGGAGGTACCTAGTGGGCTAGTTGGACCCCAGGGACCCTCAGGATTCAAGGGGACTTAATCCCCCAAGAAAAAACGTGCCATGGGGCACGTTTGCACTATGGTGAAGGGAGGGGGCAGGGCCTGAGGTGACATGTGTGCAAACATGCCCTGTGGCGTGTTTAAAGTTGGGGAATTAATTCCTGTTCAGTCCTGAGGGTCCCTGGGGGCCAAGTAGCCCACAAGGTACCTCCAGTAAGCGTCACTGCGCTGCGTTGCAGAGAGGTTGTCCAGGCCATGCCCCTTTTTACACCTCTCTGCAAAGCAGCTCCTTGGCGCTTTCTGCAGGTACCTGGTGGGCTAGTTGGACCCAGGGACCCTCAGGATTCAAGGGGTCTTAATCCCCCAACTTAAAACGTGTCAAACGGCAGGTTTGCACAGTGGTGAAGGGAGGGGGAGGGGCATGAGGTGACATGTGTGCAAACACGCCCCTGTGGCGCATTTTAAGGTGGGGAATTAATTTCTCTTCAATCCTGAGGGTCCCTGGGGGCCAACTAGCCCACCATGTACCTCCAGTAAGCGCCACTGCGCTGCATTGCAGAGAGGTGGTCCAGGCCAAGACCCTTTTTACACCTCTCTGCAATGCAGCTCTGTGGTGCTTACTGGAGGTACCTGGTGGGCTAGTTGGACCCCAGGGACCCTCAGGATTCAAGTGGACTTAATCCCCCAAATTAGAACGTGCCAGGAGGCACGTTTGCAGAGTGGTGGAGAAAGGGGGCATGGTTTTGTTTACCTCTCACCAATCCCACTGCGTGGGGCTTACTGGAGGTAAAAGGTAGGCTAGTTGGCCCCTAAAGGACCCCCAGCAGTGAAGGGGAATTCAATCCCCTTCCAAGAGTACACCAGGGAGCGCGTTTGTAGAGTGGTGGGCAAAGTGGGCATGGCCTGGTATGAGTACTTACCAGTGCTGCTGTGTGGGAGTGATTGGAGGTAATAGTTTGAAAATTTGGCCCCCAAGGATGTCCTTGGGGGCCAACTACCCTTCCTGTTACCTCCAGTAAGTCCCACATAGTGGAATTGCTAAGACGTCTTCGGAGGCCATGGCCCCTTTCTCTACCACTCTGCAAACGTGCCTCGTGGCGGATTACGGGATGGGGGATGAAGTCCAATTTAGTCCTGAGGGAGTTTGGGGGCCGAGAATCCCTCCTGGTACCTCCTGTAAGTCCTACGCAGCGGCATTCCTGAGCATTGGTTGGATGCCCAGCACCCTTTCTCTACCACTCTGCAAACACAACTACTAGTTAAAGTAGCATATTTCTGCACCTCTGACTTAGAGGTAGTTTTATTCCCCCTGCCCTATTATGTTCTAGGTCCTTACAGAGGAGGTCATGCAAATCACAGGGTTACTCCAACGCATAGTGTTCCCTAGTGTATGTAGGTGTTTTCACTGTATTCTAAGTGTCTTTTAGCATAGCACTGGCTCTTGGCCTGGTTAGTCAGAGTCAGTTACCACCAGTACCCGTGTGAAAAAGTTGTGGGCACAGGATGATTTTGCAACAAGGCCTCTTTCTGCTCCTCCGTTGGTTCTTTCTGCACATGTCTTGCTTCTTCCTGCACTTTTCTTCCTCTTTGTGGACTTCTGTTGCTTCTTTCTGCATTTCTTTTGCTTCTTTCTGTGCGTTTTTTCTTCTTTCTTCACAAGTCCTACCTCTGGAGGCATAGTTAGAAACTAGCATTTAAAAAACCTTTGAAATCACTTAAAAAAACATAGGTTTCAGGCACGTTATCGTTAGAAATTAGCATTTAAAAAAACTTTGAGAGGAGCCTAGCGCGCAACCAAGATGGCCGCGTAGGTGCGAGGCTCCCGAGGACCTCCGCAACCTCCCACGACTATCCTGAATTTATCCTGTCTCGGATGAGGGGAATGTGTTGGTGAGCCTGAGCTGAGGTGGCACCCGTTTCCCGTTGTCAAATCGGACCTCGGACACCGGAGTGAGCACCGATTGAAGTCTGCGGCCTTCTCCTCGCCAGACCCCGGATTTGCGCCGAGGGGTGACCCAGTGACAAAGTGAACAACAGCGGCGGGCCGGGCCTGGCGAGTCGCGCACCCCGCGCTTTCGCTTTCGCACCCCCTTGCAATCACTGCGGGGTTGGGTCGCGGGGCTCCTTGTGTTGGTGTGGTCTCGCTGGGAGACTTGGCCTGCCCGCCGGCTGTGACCCACCCCGCCGATCGGGGGTGGCCCCCCCCGGAGCTTGTGGCCCTGATTGCCTGCCCTTCACGACGTGACTGGTGCGACCGGGAGACTAGTGGCCATGGCCACCAAACAAGATGGAGACCGGGCAAAGACCAAGCCGACCTGGCGTGGTACCACCCATCAGGCCAACAGTATGGACTGCTATACCCTCCAGAAGGGATCTCCCGGCGGACCGCACAAATCCCCTGAGGACCCTCCTGATGCCCCGGACCTGCCCACGGATCTGACTCTGCGGGATGTCATGGGCGCCATTGCCGAGATGAAGGCCTCGGTAGGCCAGCGGTTCGACACACTGGCACAGAAGATCGACTCGGTCCTCGTGGATGTTGGCCTGGTGAGGGCCGATCTTTCCAAGACCAACGACCGAGTTGATTCTTTGGCCCACACCGCATCGGGCCTTACTACTGATGTGGCGGCGCTACAAACAGAGGTGCGCCGGCTTAGTCAGGCGAGCGCGCTTATGGATCGGCGCCTGGAGGACTCCGAGAGTCGGGCCCGGAGAAACAACATCCACATCATCGGAGTACCCGAGGGACGGGAGGAAGCGGCGGCGGACCTATTTGTGGAGGACCTGATCGCTACCCATCTCCAGCCACGGGGGCTGAGTAAATTCTTCGCGGTGGAGAGGGCCCACAGGGTTCCCGGGGGAAGGCCGAAGGTCGGAGCCCCTCCGCGGCCCCTCATTGCCCGGATTTTCAACTTTCGGGACAGAGACGCTATCCTGCAAGCCTCCAGACTGTTGGGGCCGGTTAAGCTTGACAACATGGAGGTGAACTTTTATCCGGATTTCACCCCAACGGTCCAAAAGCAGAGACTGAGCTTCCAAGGCGTCAAGCGCCGTCTTCGGGACTTGAACCTTAAATACGCAATGCTCTTCCCTGCCAAGCTGCGAGTGGAGGTAGAGGGTCGCACGCACTTTTTTGATCGCCCGAAGCGGCCGGAGACTGGCTGGACACTCTGTCTGGGGATCGTGATCTGGGGGGCGGGGGGGGTGGCGGGGGGAGACGGCACACTGGATCGGGACTGAGGGGGTGATGTTGGGCTTCACTCTGGACACAAATGTTGCCACTCTCGATTAAGCATCTGTCTGTATAATTTCCCCTCCTCTGGAGGTTGTGTGGGGTCTCTTGGGGGTTCTCCTTCCTCCTCTAGGGGGCTTAGCTAGTTTTTATTATATATATGGGGCGACAGGCACACTGCACGTTGGGGGGGCTGTTCGGGCTCATGCAGGGGTGCAGGGAGGGGGGAGTTTTGTTGGGGTGGGTGGGTAGGGATGGGGGGGTGTTGTTCGTTTTCACCACAAGGCAAAAGTATCATTGTGCTAGCTCTAAAGTGCTCTCGGGGGGACGAATGGTGGCTCTTGTCTATGATGGGGGGTAGGGAACTAACTCTTTTGTCCTGGAACGTGAATGGACTGGGGGACAGGATTAAACGTGGGGTGGTCCTGCAGTTCTTGAAGCGAATCTCGCCCGATGTAGTTTTTCTGCAGGAGACACACCTCATTGGCAACTCCTTCTGCGCCATGAATCGGCGTGGCTATCGCCTAGTGGCCCATTCGGGCTTTACGTGTGGCTCAAGGGGTGTGGGCATCATGGTTAAGAACTCGCTTCCGCTGGAGATTGATGAGGTGCTCCATGACGACAGGGGACGTTACGCGGTCTTGGTGGGAAGGATGGAGGGCAAAGTGGTGGTTTTTGTGTCAGTATACGTCCCACCGGGGCTACAGTCGACTACCTTTGCGGACCTGGGGCGCCTCCTCCTTGGCCTTCCGGGGGGGATTCTGGTGGTGGGGGGGGATTTCAATGCGGTGGTTTCCGGGACTGTGGATCATCACCCCCCTAGGGACCTCCCCCGGGCCCAAGCGTGGCTCTCTGGTCTATTGGACACTTTGGGATTGGTGGATTGCTGGCGTTTAAAACATCCCACGCAGTTACAGTATACCTTCCATTCGGGGGCCCATGGTAGTCTTTCACGACTAGATTATGTCCTGGTCCCGGCGGCCTATGTTGGGAGGGTGGGAGAGGTGCGCCATTTGGCACGGGGTATCTCGGACCATTCCCCGCTCCTGTTACACCTGGACCTTTTTCCGAGGGGTGAGGGTAGGGTGGTCCCGATCAATCCCTGGTACTTGTGTGACCCCACTATTCGCGCTGAATTGATTAAATCCCTCCAGCGCTACTTTGACGAGAATGTGGGGTCCGTGCCTTCGGCTGTCTCACTGTGGGAGGCATTCAAGACAGTACTACGAGGAGAGGCCCTGTCCCTCATTTCCCACACCCGGAGGCGCGAGCGGGAGGAGGTGACCCGGGTGGAAGCTGAGATAGCCGAGTTGGAGGGTAATCTAGAAAGTGGGGTGACGGATGCCGTATTGCATGTCCTCCAACTCAAGCAAGCGGCCTATAGGGCCCTCGTCACGGAGGCAGCCAGGGGCCTCAGTAGAGAGCAACAGGGGAGATTGTATGATGTGGGTGATAAGGCTGGTAAATTGATTGCGTGGCTGGACAAAAAGGAGAGAGCGAGTCGTGTAGTCCCGCTGATTGAGAAAACAGACGGTGTGTGTGTTACTGAGCCGGAAGAAATTGTCTCCTGCTTCGCGGACTATTTCCGTGGGGTGTATTCCCCGGTGTCTTCCTGCTCTGAAGAGGATTCCCGTACCCTGCTCAGGGATATCGCGCTGCCTTCCCTTTCGGAGGAGGACAGAGTGTCGTTGGACGCCGCTCCAACCTCCGACGAAATCGCCCTCGCCATACGTTCGGTCGCTTCCGGCAAGGCCATGGGTCCTAATGGTCTCCCCATCGAGTTGTACAAATTGAGACCGGATACGCTGGCACCACATCTCCGATCGATGTTCCTGGAGGCCCATTCGGTGGGCTCCCTCCCGCTGGACCAGCGTCTGGCTACAATCGTGGTTATCCACAAGGAGGGGAGACCTCGGGACCGGGTTACATCCTATCGGCCCATTTCGCTACTGAACGCGGAGCCTAAAATTCTCGCCAAGGTCCTGGCCAATCGGCGAACTGGTTAACCAGGATCAGTCCGGCTTTATTCCCCATCGTAACACAGCTCTTAACTTGCGGCGTTTGCATGGGGTGCTTGCACGTGTTCAGTACATACGGGAGCCGGCCATTTTGGCATCCCTGGACGCCACCATGGCGTTTGATACGCTTGAATGGCCATACATCTGGGCGATGCTTGCGAAGTTTGGCTTTGGCGCAGGGTTCATCAGTTGGGTCAAATTGCTGTATTCGGGCCCATTGGCGCAGGTGGTGGTGAACGGTAGAGTATCGGCTCCGTTTGAGCTGGGCCGGGGCACGCGGCAGGGCTGCCCCTTATCGCCGCTCCTTTTTGCGCTTGCCTTGGAGCCCCTGGCAGAGTGGCTGCAGTGGGAGCCTTCCATCCGTGGTCTCCGTTGGACCCCCGAGCATGAGGACCGCGTATCCCTATACGCCGATGACATCCTCTTGTACCTAGCTTCCCCACGTAACTCACTTATAGTACTGGTTGATGTTTTGCATTCATTTGGTCGTAACTCCGGCCTTGTCATCAACTGGGCTAAATCGTGCGTGTATGTTCTCTCTGGGGAGGCGCCCATTCTCCCGCGGGGCTGTCCGATCCAGATCGCCCCGCAGGGATTTCGGTACCTGGGTGTCTTCATTACTCTGGACCCGGAGGCCCGGTATGATCGGAACTTGCTTCCCCCCCTCCAGCGCCTGAAGGAAGATGTCACGCGCTGGCGGCGCTTGCCGCTCTCGCCGCTCGGCCGGGCGGCATTGTTTAAGATGATGTCTCTGCCGCGCTTCCTCTACGCTTTGCAGAATACTATGGACCCCGTCCCAGCGCGCTACTTCCGTGAGGTGGAGAGTTTGCAGCGCCGCCTGTTCTGGGACGGGAGGCCGCGTATCGCCCTGGCGAAGCTGACGCTCCCATGGTATGACGGCGGGATTGCCCTCCCGGATATCAAACGATACTATTGGGCCTCCCAGCTGGCTGCGATTAATCACGGCCTCCTATGGGCCCGCTTTAAACCCGGCATTCGAAATGGATAAGATGCTACTCCCGGGTGGGGACTATAATCGAGCGCTCTACTCCAGCACGCCCGACGCTCGGCTGACCGGCCCCACGCGTGTCATGGTGCGAGTGTGGCACGCGGCTAATGTGGCGATGGGGTGGAAGGATCGTCTGACCCGGGCGTCACCACTATACGCGTCCGAGCAGTTGGGCTCCCTGTGGACCTCGAAGGGCTTCGAGAAGTGGGACATGATAGGCATTAGCAAGGTGGGGGATCTCTGGACGAGGGGAGGATTTAAAACGTTCGAGATGCTGCAGACGGAGTTCCACTTGCATGGCAGGGAGTACTTTCGGTATTTGCAGATCTGTCATGCACTGGGCTCCGTCTTCCCGGACGTTGCATCCATCCCCGAGTGTTCCCCCCTTGAGGATAGAGTGCTGGATGGACACGTTCCGGACAGCACGATCTCACTGATCTACAAAAAACTGATCAATGACCGCACGGGATTGCTGATTGCCCTTCGTGAGGCTTGGGTTGCCGATGGACTGGAGCTGGACGACGAGGACTGGACCCTTGCGGTGGCCTCCCCGAAAGAGGTGGCCATACCGGCCCGCCTTCGCTTCGTCCAGCTCAAGATACTCCACAGAGTCTACATGACGGGGCCGAGGCTTCTGCGTATGGGCTATGCTGTGGACGGGTTGTGTAAGCGTGGGTGTGGCGCTTTGGGGACCTTTCTGCATATATTGTGGGAATGCCCGGAGGTGGAGCGATTCTGGCGTGGTGTGCATGAGGTCCTGCGTGTGGTTACGCATGTGGTGCTGCTACCCGAAGCGAGGAGATGCCTGTTGAATGTGTGGGAACCTACCGACTACTCGGCGCCACAGACGTGGTGGGTGACTCTGGGATATATGGTGGCCAAGCGTGATATTGCTCAACTGTGGGGATCTCAGAGGTCCCCGACTGTCTCGGCCTGGAAGGAACATATGGATTGGTGCATGTTTCGGGAAAAGGTGGTGTATGTTGCGAGAGGTAAGCCTGGGACATGGGTGAAAGTCTGGGGCCCCTGGAGCGCCTACCGCGGGGGAATCTGTACTCCACCGTTATTGCCCGATCCGTCGCCTGCCCCATCCCCGTAGCCGACCCATCTTCCCTGTTCCGGGCATTGAGTTTTACCCAGCCCTAATCCTGATCCCTTCCCCTTCTTGATACTCCTATGGATTGGTAGGGTCCCCCTCTCAGGGGAGCACATGCTGCTATTTCTGATTGTAGATTGCCTTGTGGTTTTTGTTTTTTCTGGTTGTTATTTCAGTTTAAAATGAAACCGTACAGTGGGGTCCGGATGGTGTGGCTATCAACGCTGCTAACTCCTGTGCATCTTCCTTAGCCGCAACGCGCGCTCTACAATGTGTATCATATGCTCCTTTTGTTTACTAGCGGCCGGCCGGAAGGTTGTAGGCCCATCTTTGTATATTTTTTGAGTTTTGTAATAAACGGTTTCAAAAAAAAAAAAAAAAAAAAACTTTGAAATTCACTGAAAAAAACGTAGGTTTCAGGCACGTTATAGCTAGAAATTAGCATTTAAAAAACCTTAGAAATTCACTGAAAAAACCATAGGTTTTAGGGAAAGTTATAGTTAGTTGGACATTTCACTCGTACAAAACCAGAGAAATTCCCCTGTTATAGTTAGTTCAGCTAACTATAACTCGTGCCCCCGCAATTCACTGTTGATGACGTCACATATTACATCACTCATGACATGGTCAGTGACATCACTGATAACATCACTGATGACATCTCAAATGACATCACTGATGACATCACTCATGACATCATCCATGTGATAATTTGATGCATCTTCTCACAGCCTAATATAACCTTTGATAGACCCACTCTAAATTACAGACTGCCATTCTCAAAACCATAGACACTCCAACACCATTAACTACATATCCACTCACTGATTCTTAGGTTTACACACACATCCACTCACTCACCCATACAGTCACTCATACTTATGGTCACTCAGAACAGGACTATCATATGCAATCATACACCTATATAGACACTCACACACCACCACTCATCCATAGAGGTACTCACACACCTAGTCAGTCATGCAAATATTTAATCACACTGCCATTTACTCACCTATACAGTTATACACACACCAGCTCATTTACTCATACAAATACTAGCACATTCTTATGCTCTTATACAATCACTGATACAAGCACACACTCATCCACACAGCCACTCTCACAATCACACACTCTCACTTATAGCCATTTATATACTCCAACACACATATATACTGCCTTTCACATATGTAGTTACTCACACATGTACCACTGAGATATACATTCACTCACTAATACACACACTCACCCATCCATACAGTCCATCACAGATGCACTCTTGAAACCATGCACCCAGTGAATCACCCACTCACACATCTATGCACAGAGTCACACACACCCCACACACACAAACACTCAGGCACCCATACAGATACTCAGACAGCCAATCAAGAATCCATATAGACACTCATGTAGCTATTCACAAACCCATGCAGCCGCTTACACACCAACAGACAGACGGATACAGACATTCACACAGTTTAGTCACTAACCCATGCATTCAGTAAGATACTAAAACATCCATTGAGACACTTATACACCCACTCATTCTTCAATACGCCTTTCCCTATATATATTAAACATATTTAAACTTTACAGAAACACACATTCACTGGATGATGTCATCAGTGATGTCATCAGCAGTGATGTCATCAGTGATATCACTGACCATGTCATGAGTGATGTAATATGTGATGACATCAGCAGTACATTTGCGGGGGCACGAGTTATAGTTAGCTGAATTAACTATAACGGGGGAATTTCTCTGGTTTTGTACGAGTGAAATGTCCAACTAACTATAACTTTCCCTAAAACCTATGTTTTTTTTTGTGAATTTCTAAGGTTTTTTAAATGCTAATTTCTAACTATTTAACGTGCCTGAAACCTATCGTTTTTTCAGTGAATATATATATATATATATTACCTACTGGCGGTCGCCAGTAGGTAGTTATAGTTAGGACCCTGTTTCCATAGGAAATCCGCAACATTCTATTTGGAATAACTTTGGCGCCGGTCGACGAATCCTTGCGAATTTTTCAAAACTAATGGGGCGCTACGCTCCGCTCCTACCCTGAAAGTCTCGGGGGGATTCGTCAAGCGGGGGCTGAGAAAAAAGGGGGGTCCCAAAACGCGTTTTCCCCATGCATTTTTCCATAGGACCTTTAGACACAGCTACAGCCCGAACGGCTGAACAGAATTACTTGTAATTTGGCAGAGAGGTAGTCCTCAGGTCAAGGAAGTGCCTTTTGTAGGTCTGGTGTAAATCTGTTCAGTAGTTCCTGAGAAAATAGCATTTAAATCAATATATATATCTGTGGCAGCGCTCCGTGCGCTTACCGTGCGCTTACGGTAAGCTTACCGTACGCGTACGGTGCCGTGCACGAGCGCGATTCTGATTGGCTGTTAGATCTTAGTAAACATTCGAATCAGTCGAAACCAGGAAGTGTCGGCCGCCATTTTCTCTCTCGCACTTGGAGGGGTGGAGGAAAAACAAAGTTGGATATCATAAAAATGGGGCAGGCTAGACAGCTCCTAACCACCTAGCCTTGGTTATGGTGTGCCAGAAGGCCATGCAAGGCCAAAAAATAAAAAATAAAAATTTCGAAAAAACTGCGAATACGATTACCGTACGCGTACGGTAAAAAATTTATTAAAAAAAAAAAATCCATACTTTCCCATCCCCCGTGTGCAAAAGGTGCCCGTAGGGTACCTTTTGTGCATTGTTAATTGAAACGCAGAGAACAATTAATAGAAAATCTTTCTGAACGAAGCGCATAATATGTCCTCCGTGTGCGGACGGTGCGCGAAGGGCATCGTGCGTACATGGCCCATCTAGCCTAACGTGGGCACGCGGTGCGCGTAGCGCACCGCGTGCCCACCGTGCGTGCACGGCACTATCTGCGTTAAGTGGGCGTGCGGTGCGCTGCTCACCGTGCGCGCACGGAACGAACTGCATGAAGTGGGCGCGCACGGCACGAACGGCGTAAAGTAACTTAGCATTTAATAAACCGTACAAATTCACTGAAAAAACCATAGGTTTCACACACGTTATAGTTAGGAATTAGCATTTAAAAAACCTTGCAAATTCACTGAAAAAACCATAGGTTTCACACAAGTTATAGTTAGCTGTACATTTCACTCGTAAAAAACCAATGAAATTCCACGTTATAGTTAGTGCAGGCAACTATAACTCACGCGACCGCAATCCTCTGCTGATGACATATGTGTCTTTATGAAAAAAAAATATTTGTAATATATGTATAGCTAAAATTTAATGGAAGAAGACATGGGCAAATAAGTGTCTAAATACAGTATTAGCATCAGCAGACGATTGCGGTCGCGTGAGTTATAGTTGCCTGCACTAACTATAACGTGGAATTTCATTGGTTTTTTACGAGTGAAATGTACAGCTAACTATAACTTGTGTGAAACCTATGGTTTTTTCAGTGATATATATTTATATATATATATATATATATAAATAAACAATTACCGTCAGGTCCTTCTGGGATGAAAACCCTTGTCAGGTGGTGCGTTGTCCGGCGAACCCACGGCCGGATAATCCAACAGAGTTCCAAGAACAAGAAAAACGCACACTCGGAGGTTATACTCGTATTTTACTAAGCTATCGTTACGCGTTTCGACACAGCAGTGTCTTGGTCACACGATATCAACAAAGTTTTCAAACAACCATATATGCACCCAAACATAGAAGAAGTACTACCATTTCCTGTAACTCCAATATTGCAACCGGTCGCCATTTTGGAATGGGTTACAAGCTAGATCTCCTACCGAGATTCATGCGTGTTCTTTTGTACATAAAGCAAAAATCTTTACAAAATATGATGTAAAAACAAAATATATCATAGTGTTTGTGCAGTTCATACATGTTTGCATACTTCATAAACATAGTTTTATCTCATGGTCCAAGTTTCTCGAAGTACGATATAATTGAATTTGCCAATCTTTATCGATTCTAACACACACGATAACAAACCAAAGCTATAACAGCCATATGTCCCGGTACAGATCAAATCAACGTGCTAGTCGGACTAGTGCCGTGAACCAGATCAGCATACTGGTAAATGCAAGAAGGTGTCTTATGAGCATGCTATGAGCCTCTGGAATTATCCAGGCTCCATGCCTAATGATGGTTTAAATCAAATCAATATGCCATACAGACTAGTGCCGTGAACCAGATCCGCATACTGGTGATGCAAGTGGGTGTCTTGTGAGCATGCTACGAGCCTCTGGAATTGTCCAGTCTCCGTGCCTGATGATGGTTGATGAGGACTAGTGCCTCTATTATACGATATGCTCAAACGACTCTATACCAGGATATAACAACAGCCTGCTAGCAAGGTCATGGTTGGAGACAGTAGTACTACTATCTGAAAGCTATATGGTGCTGCGGGTGAGGGAAACGGCAGTGTGGGCAGTCCAATAAGTCTAAATGTGTAAAGATTTGTGCAAACTAAAGATAAAGAACAGTGAATAACGTAAGTGCAGTCCTTATCTTATTGGGCGTGTTGTGGCATCCGCATGAAGAAAAGGGTAGGGAACCGGTGCCGTATCCGTGAGACGTGAGTGGTCCCTTCCTTTCCTCCTAGATAATGGAAAAAACATAAACAAATTACTAATAGCCCAAAATGACATATATACATTTTTACAAAATTTACATTACACTCCAAACGGTCTGAAAAATATTATGGTCGCCATGTAATGACTTGAAGAGTCACCGCGAATGGCAACAAAGAAAAGGCAAACAAGGGCATGAAAAGATAAGTACACAAATACAGTCAACATGTAGATGCATTGCCAGTTCCTCATCAAGATTATGCCCTCCCGGAAACTTAGTTTCCAATTCCATAATCCATTTCGATTCTCTTTTCCTGAGGGCCAGCTCCCTGTTATCCCCTCTTTTTGATGTATTGACCTGTTCTATGGCAAAATACTTCAGAAGAGACTGGTTGGATTGGTGTCTGTCTTGGAAATGTCTTTCTTCATGCGGATGCCACAACACGCCCAATAAGATAAGGACTGCACTTACGTTATTCACTGTTCTTTATCTTTAGTTTGCACAAATCTTTACACATTTAGACTTATTGGACTGCCCACACTGCCGTTTCCCTCACCCGCAGCACCATATAGCTTTCAGATAGTAGTACTACTGTCTCCAACCATGACCTTGCTAGCAGGCTGTTGTTATATCCTGGTATAGAGTCGTTTGAGCATATCGTATAATAGAGGCACTAGTCCTCATCAACCATCATCAGGCACGGAGACTGGACAATTCCAGAGGCTCGTAGCATGCTCACAAGACACCCACTTGCATCACCAGTATGCGGATCTGGTTCACGGCACTAGTCTGTATGGCATATAGATTTGATTTAAACCATCATTAGGCATGGAGCCTGGATAATTCCAGAGGCTCATAGCATGCTCATAAGACACCTTCTTGCATTTACCAGTATGCTGATCTGGTTCACGGCACTAGTCCGACTAGCACGTTGATTTGATCTGTACCAGGACATATGGCTGTTATAGCTTTGGTTTGTTATCGTGTGTGTTAGAATCGATAAAGATTGGCAAATTCAATTATATCGTACTTCGAGAAACTTGGACCATGAGATAAAACTATGTTTATGAAGTATGCAAACATGTATGAACTGCACAAACACTATGATATATTTTGTTTTTACATCATGTTTTGTAAAGATTTTTGCTTTATGTACAAAAGAACACGCATGAATCTCGGTAGGAGATCTAGCTTGTAACCCATTCCAAAATGGCGACCAGTTGCAATATTGGAGTTACAGGAAATGGTAGTACTTCTTCTATGTTTGGGTGCATATAAGGTTGTTTGAAAACTTTGTTGATATCGTGTGACCAAGACACTGCTGTGTCGAAACGCGTAACGATAGCTTAGTAAAATACGAGTATAACCTCCGAGTGTGCGTTTTTCTTGTTCTTGGAACTCCATATATATATATATATATATATATATATATATTACCTACTGGCGGTCGCCAGTAGGTAGTTATAGTTAGGACCACGTTTCCATAGGAAAACCTCAACATTCTATTTTGAATAACTTTGGCGCCGGTCGACGAATCCTCGCGAATTTCTCAAAATAGGTGGGGCGCTACGCTCCGCTCCTACCCTGAAAGTCTCGGGGGGATTCGTCAAGCGGGGGCTGAGATAAAAGGGGGGTCCCAAAACGCGTTTTTCCCATGCATTTTTCCATAGGACCTTTAGAACGAGCTACAGCCCGAACGGCTGAACAGAATTACTAGAAATTTGGCAGAGAGGTAGTCCCTAGGTCAAGGAAGTGCCTTTTGTAGGTTTGGTGTAAATCTGTTCAGTAGATTCTGAGAAAATAGCCTTTAAATCAATATATATATCTGAGCCCGCTTACGGTACGCTTACCGTACGCTTACCGTACGCTTACCGTAAGCTTACGGTGGCGTGCGCGAGCGCGATTCTGATTGGCTCTTAGATCTTAGTAAACATTCGAATCGGCCGAAACCAGGAAGCGGCGTCCGCCATTTTGTCTCTCGCACTGAGTGTTGTTTATCAAACATGATGGCCAAAAACATGTTACGGGGCTGTTTTGACAACTCCCTCCCACATAGTCATGTTGAGGGAGTCCCCAAACATCCCCCAAGAGCAAAAACGGTTTTATTTTTTTTTCGGCAATTTCGCGGGGTACGCTTACCGTACGCTTACCGTACGCTTACCGTAAGCTTACCGTACGCTTACGGTAAAAAAATAAAAATAAAAAAAACACTATCCACACTTACCCCACCCCCTGTGCTTTTGGTGGCCGCAGGCCACCAAATGTGCAGGGCTTATTAATAGAGAAAAAAAACGTAATTTTGGCAACATGAAATTATAAAATCGAAATAAACACTATCCACATTGACCTCACCCCCTGTGCTTTTGGTGGCCGAAGGCCACCAAATGTACAGGGCTTATTAAAGTTGATAAAAACCGTGCACGGAACGAACTGCGTTAAGTGGGCGCGCACGCCACAAATGGCGTAAAGTAACTTAGCATTTAAAAAACCGTACAAATTCACTGAAAAAACCATAGGTTTCACACACGTTATAGTTAGGAAATAGCATTTAAAAAACCTTGCTAATTCACTGAAAAAACCATAGGTTTCACACATGTTATAGTTAGCTGGACATTTTACTGATAAAAAACCAATGAAATTCCCCCGTTATAGTTACTGTAGGCAACTATAACTCACGCGACCGCAATCCTCTGCTGATGCTAATACTGTATTTAGACACTTATTTGCCCATATCTTCTTCCATTAAATTTTAGCTATACATATATTACAAATATTTTTTTTTCATAAAGACACATATGTCATCAGCAGAGGAATACGGTCGCGTGAGTTATAGTTGCCTACCGTAACTATAACGGGGGAATTTCATTGGTTTTTTATCAGTAAAATGTCCAGCTAACTATAACATGTGTGAAACCTATGGTTTTTTCAGTGAATTAGCAAGGTTTTTTAAATGCTATTTCCTAACTATAACGTGTGTGAAACCTATGGTTTTTTCAGTGAATATATATATATATATATATATTCACTGAAAAAACCATAGGTTTCACACATGTTATAGTTAGCGGAAATTTTACTGATAAAAAACCAATGAAATTCCCCCGTTATAGTTAGTGCAGGAAACTATAACTCACGCGACCGCAATCCTCTGCTGTTGCTAATACTGTATTTAGACACTTATTTGCCCATGTCTTCTTCCATAAATTTTTAGCTATACATATATTACAAATATTTTTTTTTCATAAAGACACATATGTCATCAGCAGAAGATTGCGGTCGCGTGAGTTATAGTTTCCTGCACTAACTATAACGGGGGAATTTCATTGGTTTTTTATCAGTAAAATTTCCGCTAACTATAACATGTGTGAAACCTATGGTTTTTTCAGTGAATTTGCAAGGTTTTTTAAATGCTAATTCCTAACTATAACGTGTGTGAAACCTATGGTTTTTTCAGTGAATTTTTACGGTTTTTTAAATGCTAAGTTACTTTACGCCATTCGTGGCGTGCACGCCCACTTAACGCAGTTCGTTCCGTGCGCGCACGGTGCACTTCGCGCACCGTGCGCGCACAGTGAGAACGCGGTGCGCTTCGCGCACCGCGCGCCCACTTTACGCAGTTAGTGCCGTGCACGCACGGTGGGCACGCGGTGCGCTACGTGCACCGCGTGCCCACGTTACGCTAGATGGGCCATGTACGCACGATGCGCTTCGCGCACCGTGCGCACATGGAGGACATATTATGCGCTTCCTTGTGATAGGTAATCTGTTGAAATTTTTGGGGGAAATGCTGTACTCTTATATGCCATGCGCAAATGGTGGCCTTCGGCCACCATTTGCACACGGGGTGGAGAGAGTGGGTTTTTTTTTTTTTTATAATTTTTTACCGTACGCGTACGGTAAGCGTACGGTAAACGTAATCGGCGAAATTTTCGAAAAATAAAAAATTACCGTTTTTGCCTTGGGGGATCTTTGAAGACTCAACTAACATGGTTATGTGCATGGGCGCTGTCTAAACAGCCCCTTTATATGTTTTTGGCTTTTGTTTATCAGCTCCCCCCTCAGAGTGCGAGAGAGAAAATGGCGGCCGCCGCTTCCTGGTTTCGACCGATTCGAATGTTTACTAAGATCTAAGGGCCAATCAGAATCGCGCTCGCGCACGCCACCGTACGCGTACGGTAAGCGTACCGTAAGCGCACCGTAAGCTGGCTCAGATATATATATTGATTTAAAGGCTATTTTCTCAGAATCTACTGAACAGATTTACACCAAACCTACAAAAGGCACTTCCTTGACCTGAGGACTACCTCTCTGCCAAATTTCAAGTAATTCTGTTCAGCCGTTCGGGCTGTAGCTGTGTCTAAAGGTCCTATGGAAAAATGCATGGGAAAAACGCGTTTTGGGACCCCCCTTTTATCTCAGCCCCCGCTTGACGAATCCCCCCGAGACTTTCAGGGTAGGAGCGGAGCGTAGCGCCCCACCTATTTGGAAAAATTCGCGAGGATTCGTCAACCGGCGCCAAAGTTATTCAAAATAGAATGTTGCGGATTTCCTATGGAAACGTGGTCCTAACTATAACTACCTACTGGCGACCGCCAGTAGGTAATATATATATATATATATATATATATATATTGTCTACTGGCGGTCGCCAGTAGATAGTTATAGTTCGGACCGTGTTTCAAAAGGTAATCTTAAAATTCTTTTTTGAATAACTTTGGCGCCGGTTGACGAATCCTCGCGAACTTTTCAAAACTAATGGGGCGCTCCGCTCAAGCGGGGCGATTCGTCAAGTGGGGGCCGAGAAAAAAGGGGGGTCCCAAAACGCATTTTCCCCATGCATTTTCCCATAGGACATTTAGTCGAAGGTACAGCCCGAACGGCTGAACAGAATTACTTGAAATTTGGCAGAGAGGTAGTCCTCAGGTCAGGGAAGTGCCTTTTGCAGGTCTGGTGTCAATCTGTTCAGTAGTTCCTGAGAAAATAGCATTTAAAAGCATATAAATATCTATAAGCGCGTACCGTGCACGCACCGTGCGTGCACCGTGCACGCACCGTGCGAGCACCGTGCGAGCACCCTAACGTGCGCGAGCGTAATTCTGATTGGTGGTTACATGCTAGTCAACGTTCGAATCGGTCGAAATCAGGAAGTGTCGGCCGCCATTTTGTTTGTTTTCAGTGGGAGAGTGAAAAAGGAAGGTGGCGAACGTGAAAAGGGGGCAGGGTAGAGAGTTCCTGACCCCCTGGCCTTTGTCAGGGGGTCCCTAAAGGACCCCGAAGGCAGAAAAAAAAACAAAATTAAAAAAATCGCGGGGGAGGGCGCACCGTGCGCGCACAGTGAAAAACCAAACCAAAAAAAAAAAATTTAATACGTAGTTTATTGTAAAATAAATATATAAAAATAATAATAATACATACATAACTTAGTATTTAAAAAACCGTACAAATTCACTGAAAAAACCATAGGTTTCATACACGTTAGTTAGGAATTAGCATTTAAAAAACCTTGCAAATTCACTTAAAAAACCATAGGTTTCACACATGTTATAGTTAGGTGGATATTTCACTCATAAAAAACCAATGAAATTCCCCCGTTTAAGGGGCATATCAACAAGGGCTTTATCTCTGCTTTTTTGGCTTTTAAAGCCAAAAAAGCAGAGATAAAACTAGCACCCTATCAACAACAGGGTGCTAACATGCAAATTTGCATGTTAGCACCCATTTACTCTACGCTTCCCCTTGCATCTCTATTGAGATGCAAAGGGGGCGTTCCAGAGTAAAATAATAGGAGAAATGTCGCTAAGCGACATTTCTCCTATTATCAAGAATATCGCTAACCCTGTTAGAGACAAAAAAAGCAGCGCTAACCGCGGTTAACGCTGCTTTTTTACGTCTGGTATTTTTCTGACTTGGCCATGATATCCTATGGAACGAGGATATCATGGCTAAGTTTGTCTGTCCCTATCAACAAGCTAACGTGAGATTATCGCTGGGTTTCCAGCGATAATCTCACGTTAACCACTTAGCGTGAGGATTTTTATCGCTATTGAGATAAGCGTTGCTAATAGCACGCTATCTCAGTGATAAAAATCAACGCTAGCCGGCGATAATTATCCTCACGCTAAGAGCGCTGAGCAATAATTATCGCCGGGTGTTGCTGATATGCCCGATAGTTATTTCAGATAACTGTAACTCACGCGACCGCCACTCTATCACAAGGATGATGTCATCAGTGATGTCATGAGTGATGTCACTGACCATGTCATGAGTGATGTAATATGTGACGTCATCAGCAGTGCATTGCGGGCGCGCGAGTTATAGTTAACTATAACGGGGGAATTTCATTGGTTTTTTTACGAGTGAAATATCCACCTAACTATAACATGTGTGAAACCTATGGTTTTTTTAAGTGAATATATATATATATATATACACATATTACCTACTGGCGGTCGCCAGTAGGTAGTTGTAGTTAGGACCTAGTTACTATAGGAAAATGGCAACATTCTATTCCCAATAACTTTGGCGCCGATTGACGAATCTTCGCAAAATTTTCAAAACGAATTCGTTGTTGAGATCAGCTCCTATGTTGAAAGTTTGGGGGTGATTCATTAAGGGGGGGCCGAGAAAAAAGGGGGGTCCAAAAACATGTTTTCTCCATGTTAATTTCCGTAGGCTACAGGTCAAACGGGTGAACGGAATTACCCCAAATTTGGCAGGGAGAAGGGTCTTGGTCTAGAAAGCACACTTTGGTTTATTTGGTGTAAATTTGTTCAGTAGTTTTTGAGAAATATCAAAATTTACAGATATCGATATTTGGGAATTCTGCCATCTGATTGGCTGAGGCATTACGAGCACGAGCTTGTTGCTGATTGACTGCGAGCGGTGCAAGCGGTTGCAACTAGGAAGTGTTGGCCGCCATTTTGTGATTCGGTTGTAGCGAGTAAGTGGAAAAAGTGGGAAAAAAGGGGGAAAAAGTGGGAAATAGGAAGGTAGGAGCACTGTAAACTCTGTGGACTGTTTAGGGTGTGCTATAGAGGGGGTGAGAAGCGAAGTATTTACCCCTACCGGTGTGCAAGTGGTGGGCTATGGAAATTAAGTGAGGTATTGGGTAGAGTCTGATGCGGGTAAGGTGAGCTGGTGCGGGACTCGGGGATTAAAGCGTGAGCCCAAATTATGTGTCTTATGCTGTGAAGTCATGTGCCGTGGCCGCTGCACTACAGTTGTGAAAGTAGTGTCCGGATGTGTTTATAACTACTAGGACGAACTACTGACCCGTACTGGTATGAAAGTCCTGGGGTACGGAATATATGTGAGGTATTGTCTAGAGTCTCATGTTGCTAAGCTGAGCTGCTGCCGGAGTCGGGGATTAAAGCGTGAGCCCAAACTCTGTGTCATATGCTGTGAAGTCATGTGCTCTGGCTGCTGTGCCACATCTGTGCAAGTAGTGTCAGCATGTAGTTATAGGTACTTGGATGAACTTTTGTAGCTTGTGTGTGGTGCTTAGGTGGTGTTGTATAGGGAGTGTGAAGGTAAATCAATATGGTATTTGTAGAGCGCAAACTACTCACCCCTATGGGTGAGTAGAGCTGTGGATTAAAGCGAGAGGTCTGTGCTGCAAAGTGAGATGGTGTGGCCGCTGCGCCACAGCTGTTTGGAGAATAAATGTTGGCAAGGGTGCGGGAGTTGGCGTTATATGGCCCTAAAATAGGGGGCCTAAGTTGTAAGTTATAGGGTGGCTCTAAAAAGAGCCCTTGAGTTCATTAGTTGGAGATACATATAAGTGTGGATGCACAGCTTCCAGTTATTCAGGAGAACTCGGTTTCCCTGATCTGTGAAGTGTACTCCATCACTTCTGTATATATCCGCAATATCAAAACGTATGTTGTTGTTGTATATGGACCCCATTTTGTGGTCTCTGAGGTATGCAGAGACAGCTTTGTTTATTTTTTTCTGAGATTTTTCAATCTGAGGACAAAATTGTTTGCACCATTTTCACTTCTGTCTTTGGCATATATTGGAATATACAAAGAAAGTTTGAGGCAAAAGTAACATCAGTTATCCAAAGGTGTCCTTCATAAGCATTTCCAAATCTACCCCAGGCAATGTGCCTAGGTCGTTTCCACCACAGTGCACAATCATGAGGTCAGGATTTTGGAGCTGCAAACAGGTTTTAACCAAAGGCAACAATTGGTGCCACTTCAATCCTCTCTGTCCAAACCATTTAATGTCCACATTTTGTAAACCTAGGTCTAAGTCAATACGTCTCTGTTCTGCATACCTCTTGCACTAGAAAACACAGCTTTGTCCTACGGTCCACACTAGCATTTTGAAGGTATGGCTGGAAGGTATGGAAAGATGTCTGCAGCTCATGCAGTTCCTTCGTAGAATAAGAGATATGTTTAAAGATGGGGAACTAGTTTCTTTTCGCATACAAAACGGTACCTGATTGGGAGATGAAAAGCATTGTTTTTTAAATGTAGAGTGCACATTCGTTTTGTGGAAAAGTATGTTTGTGATTGGTTAAGAAAAAGCAGTTTGCACGTACATATTATAGTACATATTATAGGATAAAATGTGCTCAACTCAATCACACCTGCTACTTGATTTGGAAGGCACTGTTCGAACTTAAAACAATCATGAACTTTTAACCTGCACGTGCCGTTAAATGTTCGAGAAAATGTTGCAAAAAAATATCGTTAGGTTTAAAAAAAATTGATTAACTTTTAACCTCCACGTGTTGTCGAATGTTCTAGAAAGTGTGTTGATAGAATACGTTGCATTTCTGACTTCGATGTGTACTTGAATATTTAAAAAACTATTTATATGAAAAAGTAGAAAGATAGTAATAGAGAACATTTTTGAAAGCTAAAAGAATCAAGGAACTATTGTAATTTGTTCTTGATTACCTACTGGTGGTCGCCAGTAGGTAGTTATCACTGTTAACGGTCTGAAAGTGCGGTGTTGCTCAGAGTGGCATGGTGGTGATATGATATGGTGCTACACTCGGGTATGAAACCGAGAGTCTAAACCATGAGGTCATTGTAAAGTGATGGGTCTGGTGTTTGTAGCATACGTGTACAAGTAGTGTTAGTAGGTGTTTATACCATACAGGGAGTGGGAACCGAACTACTGACCGCTACTGTGTGTTGATAGTATACCGGAAGCGGGAAGCGAAGAAGTTACGCCTACCGGTGTGAAGACTTGCGGATGAAACCGAGCTGGGCGGTGTAGGATACTAGCCGCTGTAGTATAAGTGTGTAAGTAGTGTTAGTATGCGTTTATAGTATATAGGGAGTGGGAAGCGAACTACTCATCCCTACTGGTGTAAAGACTCGGGGATTAAACCGTGAGCCTAAATTGTGAGCTCATTGCTGTAAAGTGATGTGCTCTGGGCGCTGTAGTATACTTGTGGAAGAAGTGTTAGTTTACATTTATACAATATAGGGAGTGGGAACGAATGTCTTACCCCTACCGGTGTCAAGACTCGTGGATGAAACTATGAGCTCATTGCTGTAAAGTCATGTGCTCTGCATAGTATTCCATTGTAAGTCCTAGTAGAATGTTAGTATGTAATTCTGCTAGAATCTAAGGGGCATCATATCAAGGAACGGTGTTAAAATTATCGCTGTTTAACACGAGAACATGGGCTTCTATTGGAATTCTATACGGCATATTATCAAGCCAATTATCGCCGTTTTAGCGGCAGTTTCCTGCCGCTAAAGCGGCGATAATTTTAACGCCGTTCCTTGATAATATGGCCCACAGTATGTAATGTTAGAATGTAGGGCTGTCATGAGGGAAACCTTGCGGAGTTTGTACACGGTGCTGGATTAGACGGTTGCTTTGCTGTCTGCTCCTATTTGTGGTTGTTTCAGGTGTCTTGTTTTCTTGTAATAAATCTACTTATTGGATTCACTGCTGTCTGCCTTTTCACTGCATAAATTTGGCGACGAGTGGGAGAAGGCAAAAAAGAAGGCACCACTCAACAATATTTTCAAAATTGCTGGCGTTGTGCTGAAGACCTGTTTTGTTCGTGTAGCTGTTTCTTCTCATGCCAGGGACGTCGGCTCATTGAACTTTGTCATCCGACTTCTGGTAGGAATTATATTTTTAGATTTTGCGCTTCCTCTGCTTCTTTACTACATTCTGGTCACTGTACTACATGTGTGTAAGTAGTATGCGTTTATAGTAACAGAAGCATCATGGTAGTAGGGAGGGCGACCTCTCAGGCGCAGCTCATACAATGTCCTGGGGTGTGCATTCGCTGGACATTTGTGTTTGCTATTAGAGGGTGGTGCATGGCTTCCACCCTGTGATAGCAAATACTTGTTTGACTACTTGAAGCGAGAGGAGGAAAATCTCATATCACTGTAATAGAGGGGATGCAGATGGTAAAAATGGAGAGAAAAGAACAACAACAAAAAAGCGGGGTCTCACCCGTTCTTTTAAATGAGGCCCCTGGTGGGTGGGTAATGTTCCGTGGCCAATCCAATTATTATATTGTGGGGTCTCTGTAGGACTGGGGATCTTAATGCCACATGTAAATTAGGCGCGGAAGGGAACAGAGACGTTTTGCAGCCTAGGGGAGCGCCACCTTACCGGGTATTGTTTACTAATTGTTCGGGGGGTTCGAGGCCAACTGAAGCCCGGGGATCTCCACACTCCGGGTCTTTATTTAAATATGCAGGGTGGGCCTCGGCAGTCCCTGAAGCCTCGGTGGTCCTAGGCAGTGCCTTATTTGTTCTGTAATCACACGGGCAGTACTTATGGTGTTATAAAGTGATACACTCATAGAACTCTTGCAGTTGTACAATTACCCAGGCTTCATTTGTCTAATAGTCAGTTAGATTATGTTTGGTAGGTGCACTCTAAAATTAAATAATGTTGTCCTTAAAATCTCCTATAAACAGATGATTTTCACAATAAACAATAGACAAGTGTCGTCAGAAAAAGAAGACCTATACACTCAGTTATTTATTTGAAAAAATAAGTAACCTTTATTAAAACAGAAATATATAGAAATGTAACTTTAATAGAACAGTATAATTAAAAACCGTGGGTTGGACTCCAGTGGAAGCAGCGTAGGAAACCTGCAAGACAAAAATGAAACATAAGTATGTGTGCTATGTGGAAGAGGTAAAGAAAGGTAGTCCGAATGAAAGGACCATAATGAGAATGGGAGGGGGAGTGGGTGGAAGGGAGAAGGGGAGGGAGAGTCAAAAGAAGAGAGGGAGGAGGAGACAGAGCATCGGCCTATTGCACCCAGCCCTTAGTGTTTACCCTCCGTCACCCGTTTGTCTAGGACGCTGGGTCTGCAAGAAAGAGTGTGGTTCAGCAAGTCCATAAAATTAAATACATGAGGCCAGAGATTATGGGCCATATTATGAAGGAAGGGCGATAACATTATTGCCGCTTTAGCGGCAGGAAACAGCCGCTAAAGTGGCGATAAGTGATTGATAATATGCCCTTGTGAATACCCTTAGAAGCGCAGGTTCTGGTGTGAATCTGGCCTTCTTTGGGAATTTACAAGGGCATATTATCAACCCCTTATCGTCGATTTAGCGGCAGTTTCCTGTCGCTAAAGTGGTGATAATGTTATCGCCATTGTTTGATAATATAGTCCTACATTATTAGCTATGGGAAAATCGCTTGCATGCACCTGTGCACCCAGGATGCTGCACCCCAAGCCCTTCCCCCGCACTGTGCTCAATTGTAAGTCTTGCACACCAAGGCTTCACTGCTCACCTGCCACCACTGGTGTGTCCCACGACGTGTTGGTGCAAGTTCCTAGTCCGGGGTATGTTTGTACGATAGAGGAGGTCTCCGGTCGGGGACGGTGTCTTGATACCACGATGGAAGGTGTCAGAATGCCAGGGCATCATTGCGGGGTCAGCTCCCGCTCCGGCCTTCTTGTGGCAATCAATGGAATGTCTGAAAAGGGAGAAATAATTTAAGGGTGGAAACATCTGGAGGTAAATTAAGGTTTATTTCAAGCTTGATAGAAAATTGGAGTTGAGTGCATCCTTCGTTTTCGAAGTACGATCTACCAACTGTTAGTGGTAATCGTGGTTCAAAGGGGAGTTGGAGTGCACGCGAATACACAAGGTTAAATAATAATATGTTATGCCAATGTTCACATACAAAGGAACATAGCACATGCTGGAAGCATGATGTGCGTGTGAAATGTAGTGGCGGGAGCCTGTGTGCATGTACTCTTAGTAAGGAGCTCACTACAGTGTCCTAAAAGCCAACGCCACGTGTCTGTAGGGCAGTGCTGCCCGCTGGCTCAGGCCTACAGTACGGTCCAGCAGGTCCTTAAAATTAGACTGATGTGACTGAATGAGGTCAGAGATCACATCATTACACACAGCAACATCGCTTTTTCGCACGTGCGCACTGAGGGTGTTGCACCCCACCCCAACTGCAGAACCGCCCTCAACAGGTGTTTATAGGGCAGCGCTGCCCATAGGTTCAGGCCTACATTATGGTATAGCAGGTCTTTAAAATGAGACAGAGATATGACTGAATGAGGTCAAACATCACATCATAACATATGGCGATATCGCTTATTCACACATGCGCAGTCTGGCTGATGCATCCTATACCTCCCGCAACACCGCGCTGAAGAGGTGTCTGTAGGGCAGCTCAGGCCTACAGTACTTTCAAACAGGTCTTTAAAATGAGACAGAGATGTGACTGAATGAGGTCAAAGATCACATCATAACACATGGCAATATCGTTTGTTCGGAACTGCGCAGTCTGGCTGATGCACCCCACCCCTCTCGTAGCAGCACATTCAATTGGAGGCCCTGTGCACCCAGGCCACTCTGCTTACCTGCTGTCATTGTTGTGTGAGCAAACACTACAGGCAGCAGTGCTCACAATTCAGATGGAGTGTTGATTGCAGGAAAGTGTACACCTCATGGATCCCTTTCGTAGATGACGGGAAGTAGGGCTCACAATTTAGAGCCTGTGTTGATTGCCAGGATGGAGTAGACCTCATGGATCCATGTCTTTTTTTTATTGCGCATTGTGATATGCGAGGTGGATGCGGCAAATCATTTGAGGTAGTGTGGAAGAAGAGGGACGTGTGGCGTCATGGTTATCCTATTTAAATGTACGCAAAGTGGGCTGAGCTTGCGTACGCCAGGCCATTGTAGGGGTGTGATTAATTATTTCGGGGACTTAGGCGTTGTTCAGTTCCTGCCTGGCCAGCAAGCGTACTTATGTGTGTTTCTTTTGTAGTTTTGACCTCACAGAGTGTGCAATTTAGATCAGTGTAGCATGTGTTGCGAAAGCGGAAACTATCGTTAATGAGATGGCATGTGATCTAGGATGTGCAGTCTGCCCGTGGCTGATGTTGCTCCTTTGAGCCAGCAATACCCAGGCCGAAAGGCAGCACAATAATGTGCAGACATGCACACCAGGGGCATCGTGTAACACATTTTTGTTTTTTGATGGAACGTTTGAGATGCATGGCAATCAAACGTGAAAGGCTAATGTACAGAGCATGAACATTGATCAAGGTGATCGTTGCATGTTTTGTGTAGTATAAGATATGTGTATACAGGAAAACACTTTTCAAAAAAGCTTTCTAAGCAGAAGAGGTGTCTTGGTCTAGAAAGCACACTTTGGTTTATTTGGTGTAAATTTGTTCAGTAGTTTTTGAGAAATATCAAAATTTACAGATATCGATATTTGGGAATTCTGCCATCTGATTGGCTGAGGCATTACGAGCACGAGCTTGTTGCTGATTGACTGCGAGCGGTGCGAGCGGTTGCAACTAGGAAGTGTTGGCCGCCATTTTGTGATTCCGTTGTAGCGAGTAAGTGGAAAAAGTGGGAAAAAAGGGGGAAAAAGTGGGAAATAGGAAGGTAGGAGCACTGTAAACTCTGTGGACTGTTTAGGGTGTGCTATAGAGGGGGTGAGAAGCGAAGTATTTACCCCTACCGGTGTGCAAGTGGTGGGCTATGGAAATTAAGTGAGGTATTGGGTAGAGTCTGATGCGGGTAAGGTGAGCTGGTGCGGGACTCGGGGATTAAAGCGTGAGCCCAAATTATGTGTCTTATGCTGTGAAGTCATGTGCCGTGGCCGCTGCACTACAGTTGTGAAAGTAGTGTCCGGATGTGTTTATAACTACTAGGACGAACTACTGACCCGTACTGGTATGAAAGTCCTGGGGTACGGAATATATGTGAGGTATTGTCTAGAGTCTCATGTTGCTAAGCTGAGCTGCTGCCGGAGTCGGGGATTAAAGCGTGAGCCCAAACTCTGTGTCATATGCTGTGAAGTCATGTGCTCTGGCTGCTGTGCCACATCTGTGCAAGTAGTGTCAGCATGTAGTTATAGGTACTTGGATGAACTTTTGTAGCTTGTGTGTGGTGCTTAGGTGGTGTTGTATAGGGAGTGTGAAGGTAAATCAATATGGTATTTGTAGAGCGCAAACTACTCACCCCTATGGGTGAGTAGAGCTGTGGATTAAAGCGAGAGGTCTGTGCTGCAAAGTGAGATGGTGTGGCCGCTGCGCCACAGCTGTTTGGAGAATAAATGTTGGCAAGGGTGCGGGAGTTGGCGTTATATGGCCCTAAAATAGGGGGCCTAAGTTGTAAGTTATAGGGTGGCTCTAAAAAGAGCCCTTGAGTTCATTAGTTGGAGATACATATAAGTGTGGATGCACAGCTTCCAGTTATTCAGGAGAACTCGGTTTCCCTGATCTGTGAAGTGTACTCCATCACTTCTGTATATATCCGCAATATCAAAACGTATGTTGTTGTTGTATATGGACCCCATTTTGTGGTCTCTGAGGTATGCAGAGACAGCTTTGTTTATTTTTTTCTGAGATTTTTCAATCTGAGGACAAAATTGTTTGCACCATTTTCACTTCTGTCTTTGGCATATATTGGAATATACAAAGAAAGTTTGAGGCAAAAGTAACATCAGTTATCCAAAGGTGTCCTTCATAAGCATTTCCAAATCTACCCCAGGCAATGTGCCTAGGTCGTTTCCACCACAGTGCACAATCATGAGGTCAGGATTTTGGAGCTGCAAACAGGTTTTAACCAAAGGCAACAATTGGTGCCACTTCAATCCTCTCTGTCCAAACCATTTAATGTCCACATTTTGTAAACCTAGGTCTAAGTCAATACGTCTCTGTTCTGCATACCTCTTGCACTAGAAAACAAGCTTTGTCCTACGGTCCACACTAGCATTTTGAAGGTATGGCTGGAAGGTATGGAAAGATGTCTGCAGCTCATGCAGTTCCTTCGTAGAATAAGAGATATGTTTAAAGATGGGAAACTAGTTTCTTTTCGCATACAAAACGGTACCTGATTGGGAGATGAAAAGCATTGTTTTTTAAATGTAGAGTGCACATTCGTTTTGTGGAAAAGTATGTTTGTGATTGGTTAAGAAAAATCAGTTTGCACGTACATATTATAGTACATATTATAGGATAAAATGTGCTCAACTCAATCACACCTGCTACTTGATTTGGAAGGCACTGTTCGAACTTAAAACAATCATGAACTTTTAACCTGCACGTGCCGTTAAATGTTCGAGAAAATGTTGCAAAAAAATATCGTTAGGTTTAAAAAAAATTGATTAACTTTTAACCTCCACGTGTTGTCGAATGTTCTAGAAAGTGTGTTGATAGAATACGTTGCATTTCTGACTTCGATGTGTACTTGAATATTTAAAAAACTATTTATATGAAAAAGTAGAAAGATAGTAATAGAGAACATTTTTGAAAGCTAAAAGAATCAAAGAACTATTGTAATTTGTTCTTGATTACCTACTGGTGGTCGCCAGTAGGTAGTTATCACTGTTAACGGTCTGAAAGTGCGGTGTTGCTCAGAGTGGCATGGTGGTGATATGATATGGTGCTACACTCGGGTATGAAACCGAGAGTCTAAACCATGAGGTCATTGTAAAGTGATGGGTCTGGTGTTTGTAGCATACGTGTGCAAGTAGTGTTAGTAGGTGTTTATACCATACAGGGAGTGGGAACCGAACTACTGACCGCTACTGTGTGTTGATAGTATACCGGAAGCGGGAAGCGAAGAAGTTACGCCTACCGGTGTGAAGACTTGCGGATGAAACCGAGCTGGGCGGTGTAGGATACTAGCCGCTGTAGTATAAGTGTGTAAGTAGTGTTAGTATGCGTTTATAGTATATAGGGAGTGGGAAGCGAACTACTCATCCCTACTGGTGTAAAGACTCGGGGATTAAACCGTGAGCCTAAATTGTGAGCTCATTGCTGTAAAGTGATGTGCTCTGGGCGCTGTAGTATACTTGTGGAAGAAGTGTTAGTTTACATTTATACAATATAGGGAGTGGGAACGAATGTCTTACCCCTACCGGTGTCAAGACTCGTGGATGAAACTATGAGCTCATTGCTGTAAAGTCATGTGCTCTGCATAGTATTCCATTGTAAGTCCTAGTAGAATGTTAGTATGTAATTCTGCTAGAATCTAAGGGGCATCATATCAAGGAACGGTGTTAAAATTATCGCTGTTTAACACGAGAACATGGGCTTCTATTGGAATTCCTATACGGCATATTATCAAGCCAATTATCGCCGTTTTAGCGGCAGTTTCCTGCCGCTAAAGCGGCGATAATTTTAACGCCGTTCCTTGATAATATGGCCCACAGTATGTAATGTTAGAATGTAGGGCTGTCATGAGGGAAACCTTGCGGAGTTTGTACACGGTGCTGGATTAGACGGTTGCTTTGCTGTCTGCTCCTATTTGTGGTTGTTTCAGGTGTCTTGTTTTCTTGTAATAAATCTACTTATTGGATTCACTGCTGTCTGCCTTTTCACTGCATAAATTTGGCGACGAGTGGGAGAAGGCAAAAAAGAAGGCACCACTCAACAATATTTTCAAAATTGCTGGCGTTGTGCTGAAGACCTGTTTTGTTCGTGTAGCTGTTTCTACTAATGCCAGGGACGTCGGCTCATTGAACTTTGTCATCCGACTTCTGGTAGGAATTATATTTTTAGATTTTGCGCTTCCTCTGCTTCTTTACTACATTCTGGTCACTGTACTACACGTGTGTAAGTAGTATGCGTTTATAGTAACAGAAGCATCATGGTAGTAGGGAGGGCGACCTCTCAGGCGCAGCTCATACAATGTCCTGGGGTGTGCATTCGCTGTACATTTGTGTTTGCTATTAGAGGGTGGTGCATGGCTTCCACCCTGTGATAGCAAATACTTGTTTGACTACTTGAAGCGAGAGGAGGAAAATCTCATATCACTGTAATAGAGGGGATGCAGATGGTAAAAATGGAGAGAAAAGAACAACAACAAAAAAGCGGGGTCTCACCCGTTCTTTTAAATGAGGCCCCTGGTGGGTGGGTAATGTTCCGTGGCCAATCCAATTATTATATTGTGGGGTCTCTGTAGGACTGGGGATCTTAATGCCACATGTAAATTAGGCGCGGAAGGGAACAGAGACGTTTTGCAGCCTAGGGGAGCGCCACCTTACCGGGTATTGTTTACTAATTGTTCGGGGGGTTCGAGGCCAACTGAAGCCCGGGGATCTCCACACTCCGGGTCTTTATTTAAATATGCAGGGTGGGCCTCGGCAGTCCCTGAAGCCTCGGTGGTCCTAGGCAGTGCCTTATTTGTTCTGTAATCACACGGGCAGTACTTATGGTGTTATAAAGTGATACACTCATAGAACTCTTGCAGTTGTACAATTACCCAGGCTTCATTTGTCTAATAGTCAGTTAGATTATGTTTGGTAGGTGCACTCTAAAATTAAATAATGTTGTCCTTAAAATCTCCTATAAACAGATGATTTTCACAATAAACAATAGACAAGTGTCGTCAGAAAAAGAAGACCTATACACTCAGTTATTTATTTGAAAAAATAAGTAACCTTTATTAAAACAGAAATATATAGAAATGTAACTTTAATAGAACAGTATAATTAAAAA
Organism: Triturus cristatus; assembly: GCF_964204655.1. Taxonomy (NCBI): domain Eukaryota; kingdom Metazoa; phylum Chordata; class Amphibia; order Caudata; family Salamandridae; genus Triturus; species Triturus cristatus. The sequence continues at coordinate 943,801,563 of NC_140593.1, forward strand.
AACCTGGGTTGGACTCCAGTGGAAGCAGCGTAGGAAACCTGCAAGACAAAAATGAAACATAAGTATGTGTGCTATGTGGAAGAGGTAAAGAAAGGTAGTCCGAATGAAAGGACCATAATGAGAATGGGAGGGGGAGTGGGTGGAAGGGAGAAGGGGAGGGAGAGTCAAAAGAAGAGAGGGAGGAGGAGACAGAGCATCGGCCTATTGCACCCAGCCCTTAGTGTTTACCCTCCGTCACCCGTTTGTCTAGGACGCTGGGTCTGCAAGAAAGAGTGTGGTTCAGCAAGTCCATAAAATTAAATACATGAGGCCAGAGATTATGGGCCATATTATGAAGGAAGGGCGATAACATTATTGCCGCTTTAGCGGCAGGAAACAGCCGCTAAAGTGGCGATAAGTGATTGATAATATGCCCTTGTGAATACCCTTAGAAGCGCAGGTTCTGGTGTGAATCTGGCCTTCTATGGGAATTTACAAGGGCATATTATCAACCCCTTATCGTCGATTTAGCGGCAGTTTCCTGTCGCTAAAGTGGTGATAATGTTATCGCCATTGTTTGATAATATAGTCCTACATTATTAGCTATGGGAAAATCGCTTGCATGCACCTGTGCACCCAGGATGCTGCACCCCAAGCCCTTCCCCCGCACTGTGCTCAATTGTAAGTCTTGCACACCAAGGCTTCACTGCTCACCTGCCACCACTGGTGTGTCCCACGACGTGTTGGTGCAAGTTCCTAGTCCGGGGTATGTTTGTACGATAGAGCAGGTCTCCGGTCGGGGACGGTGTCTTGATACCACGATGGAAGGTGTCAGAATGCCAGGGCATCATTGCGGGGTCAGCTCCCGCTCCGGCCTTCTTGTGGCAATCAATGGAATGTCTGAAAAGGGAGAAATAATTTAAGGGTGGAAACGTCTGGAGGTAAATTAAGGTTTATTTCAAGCTTGATAGAAAATAGGAGTTGAGTGCATCCTTCGTTTTCGAAGTACACTCTACCAACTGTTAGTGGTAATCGTGGTTCAAAGGGGAGTTGGAGTGCACGCGAATACACAAGGTTAAATAATAATATGTTATGCCAATGTTCACATACAAAGGAACATAGCACATGCTGGAAGCATAATGTGCGTGTGAAATGTAGTGGCGGGAGCCTGTGTGCATGTACTCTTAGTAAGGAGCTCACTACAGTGTCCTAAAAGCCAACGCCACGTGTCTGTAGGGCAGTGCTGCCCGCTGGCTCAGGCCTACAGTACGGTCCAGCAGGTCCTTAAAATTAGACTGATGTGACTGAATGAGGTCAGAGATCACATCATTACACACAGCAACATCGCTTTTTCGCACGTGCGCACTGAGGGTGTTGCACCCCACCCCAACTGCAGAACCGCCCTCAACAGGTGTTTGTAGGGCAGCGCTGCCCATAGGTTCAGGCCTACATTATGGTATAGCAGGTCTTTAAAATGAGACAGAGATATGACTGAATGAGGTCAAACATCACATCATAACATATGGCGATATCGCTTATTCACACATGCGCAGTCTGGCTGATGCATCCTATACCTCCCGCAACACCGCGCTGAAGAGGTGTCTGTAGGGCAGCTCAGGCCTACAGTACTTTCAAACAGGTCTTTAAAATGAGACAGAGATGTGACTGAATGAGGTCAAAGATCACATCATAACACATGGCAATATCGTTTGTTCGGAACTGCGCAGTCTGGCTGATGCACCCCACCCCTCTCGTAGCAGCACATTCAATTGGAGGCCCTGTGCACCCAGGCCACTCTGCTTACCTGCTGTCATTGTTGTGTGAGCAAACACTACAGGCAGCAGTGCTCACAATTCAGATGGAGTGTTGATTGCAGGAAAGTGTACACCTCATGGATCCCTTTCGTAGATGACGGGAAGTAGGGCTCACAATTTAGAGCCTGTGTTGATTGCCAGGATGGAGTAGACCTCATGGATCCATGTCTTTTTTTTATTGCGCATTGTGATATGCGAGGTGGATGCGGCAAATCATTTGAGGTAGTGTGGAAGAAGAGGGACGTGTGGCGTCATGGTTATCCTATTTAAATGTACGCAAAGTGGGCTGAGCTTGCGTACGCCAGGCCATTGTAGGGGTGTGATTAATTATTCCGGGGACTTAGGCGTTGTTCAGTTCCTGCCTGGCCAGCAAGCGTACTTATGTGTGTTTCTTTTGTAGTTTTGACCTCACAGAGTGTGCAATTTAGATCAGTGTAGCATGTGTCGCGAGGGCGGAAACTATCGTTAATGAGATGGCATGTGATCTAGGATGTGCAGTCTGCCCGTGGCTGATGTTGCTCCTTTGAGCCAGCAATACCCAGGCCGAAAGGCAGCACAATAATGTGCAGACACGCACACCAGGGGCATCGTGTAACACATTTTTGTTTTTTGATGGAACGTTTGAGATGCATGGCAATCAAACGTGAAAGGCTAATGTACAGAGCATGAACATTGATCAAGATGATCGTTGCATGTTTTGTGTAGTATAAGATATGTGTATACAGGAAAACACTTTTCAAAAAAGCTTTCTAAGCAGAAGAGGTGTCTCTCATTGAACGCTGTAGAGAGAATGAGTAAAATGGGTGGGATCGTACAACTGTTAAAATGGGAAATGTTATGAACCAATCAAATGCTTTTTTTTAAGGTCACATGGCAATCGCACACCGAGCGCGCAAGGAGGTCGCACCCGACGCGATTTTGACGAAATATATTTATCATAATATAAGTTTATTACAGTTAGAAATATATAAATGTTTAAAATAATTTAGATTTTCGTGTGCTCTCAAATACTGTTTAAAGTTATTTAGATATACTTTTGAGACAAAAAAAAGGGAATGACATACATGACGCGATACTATTACATCTGTGACGTAACACAGGGCCTGGCAGCGTGTACTCATTGAATACGCAATGCGCAGTAGGCGCTACCCCATACATACATGACGTAACACATGAGTTGGTACTGCGTACCCATCTGATACCAAAGTAGTACCTGGGGTGACTTCATGCGTATATGATGTTATGCGGGATGCGGTGCCACAAACTCGTCGGATACGAAATGCGCATCATTTACAAGTTTAGCAATATGGCGGATAGGATTCGTGTGGTGATGGAGCTTGGTACGCTACCGGTATGGTAGTGCAGTTTTCTCCCCCCCCCCAAAAAAATATATACATATTTTTTGGGGAAGATATAAAACACTACATGATTTTTAAAGTTAAAAACAAGAAGTATAATAGAGTACCAAAATATTTAAAGATATAATAGAAAAAATATAGGTTTTAAAAACATTAAAATATGAAATAAGCATTTAAAACACCTTCGAAATTCACTGAAAAAACCATAGGTTTTACAGACGTTATAGTTAGGAACTAGCATTTAAAAAACCTTAGAAATTCACTAAAAAAACCATAGGTTTCAGAGACGTTATAGTTAGTTGAACATTTGACTCATATAAAACCAGAGAAATTCGCCTGTTATAGTTAGTTGAGCTAACTATAAATCGCGCACCCGCAATGCACTGCTGATGATTTCACATATTACATCACTCATGACATGGTCAGTGACATCACTGATGAGATCACTGATGACATCTCAAATGACATCACTCATGACATCACTCATGACATCATCCACGTGACAATCTGATGCACATACTGATGTTCTAATATAAACTTTGATACACCCATTCTAAAATGCTGACTACTATTTTTGAAACCATACACAAAAGAATGCCATATACTACATAGCACTCACTATTCCCTAGGTCTACACACACATCCAGTCACTTATACATGTAGTTACTCATCAATAGAGGATTATAATATGCACTCATACATCTATACATGCAGTCACACGCTGCCACTCATCCATAGAGTTACTCACATGCCTAGTCAGTAATGCAAAGAATGAATCACATACCCATTTAACCCCTTCAGCGCGGCGCGGATTACCGCGCCGTGCTGAAGGTTCCGTGCGCGGGCGGGGCCATGACGGAGCGGTTCCGTCATGCGCACAGCGCAACCGACGCGCATGACGGAACCGCTCCGTCACTCGCATCGAAGGGGTTAATCATGTATACAGTTATACACACCAACTTTGTTATTTTTAGACATACCACATCACTTATTTATACAGATACTAACACATATTTACTGTCTTATACAATCACTGATCCAAGCAGACACTCATTTATACACGAACTCTTCAAATAACTTACTCTCACGTATACTCATTTATATACTCCAACACTCACATATAGTGGCTTAAAACATATGTAGTTAGTCACAGATATACCACTGAGACATTTATTCACTCACCAACACACCCATAGACAAACTAACTCACCCATACAGCCCTTTCCAGATGCACTTTTTAATCCATACAACCACTGAATCACCCACTCAGACATCTATGCACAGACTCATACACTCACCCACCCACACAGACACTCAGGGACCCATACAGATACTCAGAAAACAAATCAATAACCTATATAGACACTCATGTAGGTATTCAGCAACCCATGCAGTTGCTTACACACCAATGGAGAGACTAATACAGACTTTTACACAGTTTAGTCACTAACCCATGCATTCAGTAAGACACATTCAATCACTCACTTATACAGTCAGTCACACACATATGAAATAATTCCTTTAGGCACTTGTAAATGCATTCATTCTTCAATACACCTTGACATATATATATAAAACATTTACATTTTATAGAAACACACATTCACTGGATGGTGTCATGAGTGATGTCATGAGTGATGTCATTTGAGATGCCATCAGTGATGTCACTGACCATGTCATGAGTGATGTAATATGTGACATCATCAGCAGTGCATTGCGAGGTATAGTTAGCTCAACTAACTATAACAGGGGAATTTCTCTGGTTTTATATGAGTCAAATGTTCAACTAACTATAACGTCCCTGAAACCTACTTTTTTTTGTGAATATATATATATATATATATATATATATATAGTTGCAATCATCAATATTTTCCCCCACTTTGTAAGATGTTAGTTCCTTCTTCATTTTGAGGAGGGTGACACCAAAAAATGTGCGTTTTATCAGCTTTCAATTCATCTACTAACTAGCTCTAACTAACCCATTATCATAAATGGCTCGCACTCTTGTATACGTTTATCTCAGCACCTACATAGCATTACTCTGCTACCTTGCTAAGTCATGCGCTTTTCCTCCCAGTTGGTGTTCTGGGTGAATAGTTACAAACATCCCTAATGTTCTTGACTTTCATTCTTTCACCACTTAATTATTTTATTTAACTTTTTAGTTTCAATCAACAAACTGACCCATTCACCTTTCTCAGCTTTTCAAAGATATTATCTTGGAAGGTCGATCACCAGGGTCTGCATTTCACATGTGGCGTATTTTCCTTTATTAAGCTGGACGCACCTTTAAAAAGGTGTGCCCAGAGCAATGAAGGAAAATGTGCTGCATAATGGTGAATATGCTGCCCTCAGGGCAGCCACAAACTCGCGCTGCCCTGGGGACAGCCTAATTCTGTGAGAAATGGAGCAGTGCTTTAAAGCCGCTCTGTGTTTTCACAGTGCAAGCAGCAACCAGCCTGCACATTAAAGGGGGATTAGAGATCTCCTTGCAGACGGGTGCAGTCATCGACTGCACCCGTCTTCAAGGTGATGACTGGGGACCCCCTTCACTGCCACCAGAGGGCTGCACTCAGGGGCCGTACTGACAGTGCACCACTTTTTAGGTGGCACGCTGTTAATTCATCGCCTGACACTTCTTTGCCTCTGTGCCTGCGTCTGTAAAAGGGTGCATGCACAGAGGCAAAGGGATTCCGTCATTTGCCTGAGGCACGCCCCAGTGCAAATGAGGGAATGCCCCCTGAAGAAAGCGCTAACGGTATTACAGGAGGGGACTCACAAGCATCTGCGGCCCCTTTTGTAATACCAAAGTGCCCTGGGGGGCGCAAAGGGGCACAAATGACTGTTGCCCCCTTGGGCACTGTGTGTAAAACGGCCCTAGTTCTTTTTAGTTGTATCTCCAGTCATCTCTCACCCAGAACAAGGGCTACTGAAAGAGCTACCGGTGTCCTTGAGCACACACGCTGCTCCAGGCGTCTGTGTACACAGTGTGATTGGCCGGCAGTATCCACTGCCATGTCACACTGCAGCACTGGGTTTTGCTTGGCCTTGACACTATTTTTATTACCTTCTTTGCTGAAAAGAAAAGTTGGGCTATAGATGGGACATTCTGTGAAGAAAGACAGCAGCAGTTTGACAGCCAAGAACAGGTCATTGAATGCATTGGCTCAACCATGTCACTATATTGCAAAGTAGGAGCTTGGGAACCTTATGCAAAAGAAGGAGGATATGCCTCAACTAGCAGATCAAAATCTTAAGGCCCAAATAAATGCCCATCAGAATTTTATGATTGTTAATGCGCCTAAATATGCAAAGAAAGAACCGCGGGAGGCACTTTGAAATAGGGTTCTAGAATGGTTGAGGGCAAAGTTTGGCTCAAGTGTAGTGTGGCATCAAGATTTAATCTGCCTGAGAAGTGCTCACGACCCAGAATTGTCCAAAAACAATTACATTATTGTCGATCCAGAAACCTCCGTAAATATTTATGGAGAAGCTGAAACTCAGAATCAAGTTTCCCCACTCAGAATCTCATTGTAGGACCAACTTAAGGACCTTTTTAAATATTGTTAGATTTAAATTTTTTATATAGAAGTACTTTATATTCTTCTCACTGCATCTTTAATATTCGATGTTTTCTCCTGTTCTTTATCTAATATGTTTTGTTTAAAGCCCTTTAATCTGTATTTTTTAAATCATATTATTTATTTTGATTTATAGGTGGCACAAAAGATTCATGCAGTTGAAAGAGTTAAATAAACTTAAGTGACTTTATGCCATGGATTGCCTCCTATATGCTAGTGTCAGTATTTTATCACAGGTGCCTGTCATGCTAAAAATTACCTCCATTATACCAGTATCAGCATTTTGACATGCGTGCCTTTGTAAAACAAAACTTACTTTCAGTAAGCAAGTGCAAACTGTAGACTTGCAAGCATCACACCACCTTCTCCCTTGTGCTTCCTTACATTTACTCATTCACACTCATTTACACTTACACCCATGCTCACTCATTCAATCTTGCACACTTGCGCTCACTCATTAATTCCCACTTGCTCTCTTGCACTCTTATTCTCACACACTCGTTCTCACTCTTACTCTTTCTCTCACTCACTCATACTTCCTCACCCACATGCACTGGTTCTCACAGTTTGTGTCCTCATTGTCACCTCATTCTCACCAGTCTCACTTATTTTCACCAAATGTGACTTACTCATTACTTCATTCACACTCACTCGCTCTCACTCTCACTCACACTCTCACTGACTTATAATTACTCATGGACACTCATTTGTTCTCACTCTTACACCCAGTCACTAATTACCCATCAGTCTCATGCATTCTCACTCACTCAGACTAACTAATTCTCACTTATTCATTGACACTCCCTTCTATTCACTCACCCATACTCACTCATACTTTCTAACTCACTTGCACTTGCATTCACTCTGACAGTTACTTTTACTCCCTCTTGATCATTCTTACACTCCCTAATACTGGCTAACACTCTTTTACACTCGTTCTTACTCACTTTTCTCTCACCTACTCACACTTACCTAAGTCACCCTCTCAGTTATATATATTCATAAACACCTAATCTCAAACATTCTCACTCATTCTCATTCACCACTTGCCACTCACTCTCACTCACTTTTACTCATGTCCAAATGCTCACAGATATAGACATGCACACTCACAAATACACACATTCTCTCTTACACAAGCACATTCTCATCAACTCTCATGGATACATTGTACGTTTAAAAGCATTTATTTAACTTACCTCAGCTGCTAGTCAAGGACGCTAGCAAGCTCCTGGTTCTCCATTTTTATTGCACTAATAGTTAAGAATAAACTATCAACTAATGGGGAAATGAAAAATGGGCAGAATTCAAGGAGGGTGGAGCCCTGCCACACATAGACGTAAGCATCCCCAGTACTCTTGGCACTGATTTTGCCACCTCTGACATCCTGGGGTTGCAAAGGTTGTACTAGGTGGTCACAAAGGGCGTGCCCGGGGTTGCTGCTGCAAACCCCGGTGACCCTTAAATACTGTTCGTGTGTATACACTCTGCCACACGTGACATTACTGCCCCATATGGTGCTCTTTGATCTACTTCGGGATGATAATTAGTATCTGGTGGCTTTGAATTATTTGCTTTCTGTCACTATGTATCTGATAATATTCATATAATGATTTTGTTCCACCATCAATCTAATATGAGTATTCTCTGTTATATGACTATGTGTAACTTTTTACATGTATGCATCAATTTTGGCATCGATGTATCGCAGTTTACCTTGACTGTATTTATTTTTCTCCAAATACAATAAAATATTTAAACGCAAAGAAATAATGTTCATGTGCATGTTTTAGTTTTGACTGAACATCCAAGGTGGCATGTACCCGTTCATTCAAAAGTAGAACATGCACAAACGTTACCAGCACAAATTTGAGAAATTATTTATTTGCCTTGTTGATAAAATGGAAAAAGGGAAAGACACTTCTTGTTGATGAAAAAGTGTTAGTAATCCTGCACGATGGGGAGAAACAGCAGACAGGTTAATCATACTATGTATTTGACGTTTATCACAAATAAATCAGTATGTGTAAAGCGCGAATTTACTCACCCTTATGGGTCTCAAGGCGCTGGGGGCCGCTGTGGAAATTGCCCAGAGTCACACGGTGCTGTCCTGAGTTAAGATGCCGCCGGAGCAGGGAATCGAACCGTGAGTCCAGTGCTCCGAGGTCAGCTGCCCTGACCGCTGCACCACACCTCTCCACTGCAGGAGCTTCAAATCCAGATGGTGACTGCTATTTCCTGACCATTGTAATGACCACCTTGAGAACACTTTGAAAGAAATGTTGACCATTCTGATTTCAGCTTTAGCACACGTGCAAGCGAACAGGAGCCTCGTTGTTTTTCCAGAGTAACCTACCGCTTTAGCTCTCCTCGTGAGTGGCCCAGAATACTGATTGTTCTTTCGCTCCCCTGGATTTACCATTACTGGATGTTCCACTAATTCTGAAAGACGCGAAATAATGGAGATTACAAATTTTGGAGGAATAACACGCAGGGTACGGGTTTGTCATGCTGATCCGTATATGTTTTCCCCAGTATTGGACCTACTTGCAGCTGCTGAAATCTCGGAGTGGTAAGGTATACCAGTCACCTGAGATAGTCCTGCTGAGTTTATAATTCTAGTGGAACTGGAAACTCTCATTCTCATTAACGGCCCTTTTAGTGCATTGCACCAGTTCCCATGGTAATATTTCATGCACAGATGCACTAGACAGGGTGGCATGTTCAGAAGCGCACACTATCACTATGGGAAGGCTTGCACATGCAAAACATGTGGAGTCAGTTTGAAGCGTTTTCAATAAGCTGTTGTTTCTGTGCAAACAGCTCGTTATCAAATCAGCAGCCAATCCTTTAGAGTCTAAATCATGACAATTAGTAAATATTCTCTCAAGTTCTTGTGGTTGTTTTCATCATTGCCGGCTGCGTTTAGGAACAGCCCTCCCCCGTTGAAGCATTTTCCCAGCTTCTGGAAGAAAAGATTAATATCAAGCTTTTATTTTTCAGAATAATTCATTAGGTTTCCCGTCCATGGTTTATTCATGCCGCGTTTATCAATAAAGCAGTTTGTCACTGAGTTAGAAGAATGTTAATGCCAAGTGGCTGTAACAGGCCCTCCTCTTTAACTAAAGATTAATAAAACTGTCTAAAAATGGTTGTTGATCCAAGGATTTTCAAACCAAGGGCCATGGGGCATATTTATAAGGCGGCGATAGAAAATTATCGCCGCTTTTGCGGCCGTCTTCAGCTGAAAAGCGGCGATAATTTTATCACCTAATTAGCAAGGTCACGCTAACGCATGAAACCTTGCATTAGAGCACAAATTCTTAACGCCCAAGATGCAAAGTGGGCGTTCCTGACCTGACATGACAGGAGAAATGTCGCTAAGCGACATTTCTCCTATCATCAAGCCACACGCTATGAAGCATAGCGGCAGGAAAAGTAGCGATAACCCCTGTTATCGCTACTTTCCTTACGCCTGCTTCAGGACTGACTTAGCCATGATATCCTATGGAAGGTGGATATCCTGGCTAAATCTGTGGGGCCCTATCGACAAGCTAACGCCATATTTCGTGAGATTATCGCTGGGTTTCCAGCTAGGTTAGCGCTAGGATTTTTATCGCTTTTGAGATAAGCGTTGCTAATAGCATGCTATGTCAGCGATAAAAATCCACACTAGCCGGCGATAATTATTCTAGCGCTAAGTGCGCTTAGCAATAATTATCGCCGGTTGTTGCTGATATGCCCCCATATTACCAACAAACTGTGATAAACATCGCAGAGCGTGCTTAGCGCGAATAGTTTTATCGCCGGCTATCGCTGGAATATTTAGCCACGCTAACGCTGTATTAGCAACGAATAGCGCTATGGCATTAAATATTCCAGCGATAGCGTGAAAAACAGCCAGACATCGCTGAAAAACCAGCGAACATCCTGGCAATACAGCGAAATGCTTGCTGATACGTCCATGTGGCCGTAACCCCATAATCCACCTCCCATTATATGCATGCCTAAGTAGGGATTTTAGCAGGTGTAACTTTCAGGCGATATTCGCGGTCAGCGCGAGTTATTGTTTCGCTCTGCGGGACTTGGTAATAGGGGGAATGTGAGTTACTGACTGTTTTCAGTCGCTTTGATGTTGGGAACGCCCACTTTGCATGTCATTAGCGATGAATTTCGCTGACATGCAAAGCGGCACCAAAACCGGTCGCTTTCGTCAGAAAGCTGTTGCTAACTACTGTTAGCGACAGCTTGCTGATAGGGCGATAAAAAAATCGCCGCTTTGGCGGCAAAAAGTGCTGCTAAAGCGGCGATGAGGCCCTTGGTAATCTGCTCCCAAGTTTTCTTTTCAGATTTTTGCGACAGTAAGGTTTTGTGAAAGCTATGGTAAAATAAGCATTGAGGAAACCAAATCGCTGGTGGCCAATTCCAGGCCTATTGGTTTTACCAGTGCTTTTTGCTGTTGGTGGGAAGGAGGGAGGGGGGAAAGAGAGCAGAGGAGCAGCAAAGCTCCTCCCAATATCCCTCACACCTTCCCTCCAATGCCATCAACAGAAGGAACGTACCAGGAGGTGGAGATTGGGAGGGGAGGGATTACGATTTTTCCTAGGTCCTCCCTTTCAATACCCACTTTCTCATTCAGGTTCACACCAGTTCTTTATTTCACTATGCTTTTCCATCCAAGATAAACTTTTGGAGAGGAGGCAACTGTGTGTGTAAAGCCCAAAACACCATTATTTTATTATAAGAAGAGACGCTGGTGCAGGGGAGCACAGGAATTCGCACCTTCTCTCCTCCAGCCCTCACAACGTCTGTCACAGCCTTCCTTCCATTCTAGATTTGAATGTAAACCACTTGTGCAGGTGCCAGAGAACGCAGCCAGCAGTGACATAGATACTTATGGACATTATTAAAATATTATTATAATAATGATATAAGTATATACACAACAGTGTGCCTATGTACCCAGTGGTTTTTTCGCGTACTGTGCCATTCTAGACAGAGACCCCCCCTTATGAAAATCTATCTCGCTCTGGCTTAAGTGAGAACAATGGGCAAAAGGAAAAAGGGGGTAACGGGTCCAGGTCTTTAGCAAGCCTGCATCAAATAGAGCATATTTAGGATAAATTACTTGTCCTTGGCAATGGGAGACCCCTTCCCCACTACTTGTGCAAAACTTCAAAAAATGCCAGGTCAAGTAGAAGAAATCATTCTTTATGTAGGGATAATTCCATTTATTGCTCCTGTAATTGTAATTCGATGCTTGACTCTTTATAAGCCTCAGAGTCATTGAGAGCAAAGACGTATCATAGATCCTAGGAAAAACAAGACCATGTTGCAGCCAACACATGTTTCACCCCCTCACCGACCGCAGATTTACTTATTGCCAAGAATCAGAGACAGAAATTAAAACCACCAACAATCACTCAAACGGAAGTAACCTGATACCTCGGTGCAAGACAAAAATACTTATACGCGCAATGCCCTGAGGAAGCCCCAGGCAGATAAGGTCAATGTCAGGGGGTGAAACACGTGTTGGCTGCAACATGCTCTTGTTTTTCCCGGGATCTATGACCCGCCTTTGCTCTGAATGACTCTGAGGTTTATAAAAAGTCAAGCACCGAATTACAATTACAGAAGCAATAAATGGAATTATCCCTACATAAAGAATGATTTCTTCTACTTGACCTGCCATTTTTTAAAGTCAATTAAGAACAGTCCAGCCTGAACTGCCAGGCCAGGGGCCTTCAAATGGGAACACAAGAAACTCAGACCGGTTTCTACTTAGGTCTCATCATTGAGGTATAGATTGAGTCCTATGGCACAGTTAGATAAATCCACATCTTTGTGTACTCATCGCACGTGGGGCATCTTCAGCAAAAACAAGGTGATGGAAGGAATGCTTATTAAATCCACCCTCTGGTTATTACCATCATTTTTTCAACCACTGTGGCATTCTAGGCAGAGATCCGACTTATGCAATTCAGTCTTGGTTCTGATACTTTAGGAACTGTCTAGCCCACACTCTCAGGCCAAGTCCCCTCCAGATGGGAACATAAGCAACCCCAGACCAGTTTCGACCTACTGAGGTCTGATCTGTGAGATATACCTTTAGAAGTGTGGTGCAGTGAGTTTGGGAGACACATTTGGGAGGCATACCCATCTCACGCATCAAATGCAGAAACAAAAAGGTGATGGATTTAATGAATTACTTAATTAATTAATTGTAGCCTGGAAATCTATCTGGGCTGCATTCCAGTCCATCATTTTTTGCCCACATGCCACTCTAGATAAAGGCCTGCCCCTAATGGGAGCTGTCCATACTGAATTGCCAGACGAGGCCCCTTCCAGCACGGACCACAAGCAACCCCAGAGCAGTTTCAACCAGCTTAGGTTTTATTAGTGAGGTATTGCTTGGGTCCATGGCACAGTGAGCTCAGGAACCACGTCAGGGCATGCCTGTCAAATGCAGGGTGTCTACTGTAAAAACAACAAGGTAATTGAAGGAATGCTTGAATTAATCTCAGCCACTCAAAATCCCTCTGGGCCACCTCTGAAAGTTTTGAAAGTTGTGGGGAACAGCAAAATGCCTATCACCCAGTGTTTTCAAACATCTATCAATAAAAATAGTACTTCACATGTGTCGATGGGCCTCTAGTAACTGAAAAGAAGTGGCCAAATATGTGACTATGGGTTGTTAATACAGTGTAATCTGGTCTTCACATGGTAATAACTTTTGCCACATCCTGTCCTTTGAAATAGGCCCACCCATACATCACTGACGAGCTGTGATCACTGACCAGCTAAGAGATCGGCGAGAGCTGATGAGCGCTGGGAGGCCTGGCTGTGCTCGGTGCCGCAGTTAATACAAGGGGAAGTGCGGTGTGGTGACAGCGGGAGTGCCGACCGAGCCGCTGATCGTGCTGAAGTAGAGACGCGAGCGAAGGTCCATAGAAGAGTGCTGGGGTCTTAAGAAGCTACCGCAAAGTTTCAAAATGGCAGATGACGAGAGACTTCAATAACCAGCTCAGAAGGTACAGAATTCAACAACCAGATTGCCTGTCGGAGTGCCAGTCTTATAAGGTTTCCACCCACCCTATTTCCTGACTATTCAAGTTAACCTGAGATACCATGCCCAGTATTGCTTTTTAACCTTGCGGCATTCGGGCACTAATACCTGCCTGACCTTAAGATGGCGGCTTAATTGTACGGATCGCGCTCTATCTTTCCTTTGCAGAGCTACGCTTGCGACCAATAATCAAATCCGATTCCACCAACACGACGAGCCTCCCCAGAGCGGAGACTAGCCCTTAGATGGCGACCATGATGTAGATATCGGAAATTCCCTCAGCAATATAGCCTACCGTTGTCGCTGCGATGCTGAGCTCATCTCAGCCCTTCCCATGACAACAAGCCGGGGTGCAATATGCCTACATGATCTTCGCTGCGAACTGAGAGAGAGGGAGATGGCGGTGAGACATTGTGGTCTTTTAAAGTATGTAGGCTGTCGGACCCAGGTGGCAGAGAACCCTTGCACGGCTGTCTCCAGTCAAAGCTCCCTGCCCAACAGACCGGCTGCACCATCGCTGCCCACAAGAGGCAATTAAATACAGTACTTTTGAATTGAAGCCACACTAAACTGAAACTCCATAGCTCACCCAATCGTTCTCTGCTTGTCTGTTTTGGACTGTTGGGAGGGTGTTAACATAACTACTGTGAGTTAGGTAAATAATACACAGTTAATTAAATGGCCAAAAATCTGGTTTACTGCATGATGTACATGTTGTCTCATGGAATCTATTTTTGCATTCATCTCATCGTTTATTTAGGGCATTTGTCAGTAAAATTTGGATGTCTTTATGCATGATTCTTCAAATGATTTGAAACATTGGAAGAGTAGCGCATTTTGTCAGGCTCCGAAATATCTCTTCATCTACTTGCCTTTGCAACTAAGATCTAATGAGGTCATAGGATGAGACCTCTTTACTCGACCCAAGTCGCAAGCAAGTCAACTCATTCTTATTAATATTTGCATTCACAGACGCTGCTTTGATAGAACTATGATGTTGCCCCCTGGGCGGAATCCATAACCATTTGAGCTTATCACGGAACTAGAGTTACGATTGGTTCATGCCCGGTGGAGCTTTTATATATAGCCATAGAGGAACTTGACTCTAGTTCACCCCCTGGGATGGCACCTACCCAGCTGTACTTCAGACAATGTCTTCTTCCTCATCTCCCCGTTATGCTCCCTTCCCTCCCTCCATTGATCTTGTTTTTCTATGTTTATTGAATGCACTAGCAACGGACTTAACTGTAATGTAACTGTAAATGATGTAACGCTGTAACATGTCCTAATCCTCATGTAAAGCGTTCTGATACCTACGGGTCTGGCCCGGACTTCCTCGTCTCCTCGCTGTGTCTCCTACCCCCTCCCCGTACTCTTCCTTCCTTTATTCTTTGCTTGCCTCCCCTATTCCTTTCCTCTCTCCTCTGAATCTCTCTCCTCCTGCCTGCTTTGTTTATTCTTTTGCCTAATCTCCCTTCCCGTCTCCCTTTTTACACTACCCTCTTTCCCTTCTACACAACATGAACCAATGGCTGTAACTCGTAATTTCCGTACCTTCTGTAACAATGTGTAACTTGTAACCAATGTAACCCTACCAACCTGACTCCCAATAATGGCCCCCTAGTGTATGCCTTTGTCCAAAGCACTCCTGCTCCCCTTGTTGGGGATGGATCCAGCATTTTTGCCCTGGAGTCTCAGAGACCCTTCTGAGAGAGTCCACAGTGACAAGGGAGTCTCACATAGTGGAGGGCTGGGATTGAAACCCTTACCACTGGGAACCGTCTCCTACCCTGCCGGAAGTCAGACACTGTGTTCACGCTGGATTTTTCTACCCCCTCCCCCTCCTCTTCCCTCCCTCATTCTTCTAAGTGTGCCCGTGACCTAAGCACTCCTATCCCCTTGTTGGGGAGGGATCCAGCATCTATGCTCTGCAGTCTCAGCGTCCCCGCTGAGAGAGTCCACCGCGACAAAGGAATCACACAAAATGGAAGACTGGGAATGTTCCCTTTACCACAGGGAGTTCTCTCCCACCCAGCCGGACATCAGACACAGTTACTTCTTCCTCGCCTCGCTGTGTCTCCTACCACCACCCCCACCTCTTCCCTCCTTCATTCTTTGCTTGACTCCCCTATTCCTTTCCTCTCGCCCTTGAATCGCTCTCCCCCTGCCTGCTTTGTTTATCCTTGTGCCTTTTCTCCGCTTAATCTCCCTCCCCGTCGCCCTGTTACATTACCCCCTCACCCTTCCACATGCCATGAACCAACGGATTCAACTTGTAATTGATGTACCTTCTGTAACAATGTGTAACTTGTAACCTATGTAACTCTCCTCACGTATAGCTCTCTGATACCTCTGGGTCTAGCCAGCGCTATCTAAAGCACGAGTAAATAAATAAATAAATAAATAAATAAATAAATAAATAGATAAATACATGAGCTGTTATTTTCATTGTGTGAAGCGTGGACACATTGGATGGTAGGACCTTTGCCATTAGCCTGAAGTTCTGGAGTTTTCTGGCACAGAACAGAGAAAAATTGTGATTTTGTTACGTATACTTTGAGGATTCTGGGTAATAAAAATATGTTGGGATGTATGCAAGCCATATCACTGTGGATTCTCCTCTTTCTCTAGTTTTCAGAAACTAGAGGTAGGTTCCCCTTGTTGCAGGCAAACTGATGGCCCTAATATAGGAGACATACCCCATGGAAACTTCTGAATTAAATACATTATTGTTGTGTAGAGTGTGGTCCCTGCTCAAACACATGGGAAAGCCACTCATGTCTGACACCCCTATGCTCGGAAAGCCTAGGGGAATATGGATTTGGGTCAAGCCTTGGAAGACAAATGTCTTTGTCTGAAGATTAAAGAGGATTTGGGGGCAAACATTTAAACTCTGACAAAGTTCTTGTTTATTGGGTGTTTGTACAAAATATTGAGTTGGAGATATTGGATGCAGAAATATCGGAAAAAACATCATGACACTACAATATCGCAACGCAGAAATATTGTTGTCAAGAATATCAATTTTCTATGTAAGTAATATTTTCAAGAATATCGTTGTTGTAAATCTCGAGGTTAATAATATAGTTTTAATTAAAATTGGGCCTCATTTACAATATTTTGATGCACGGCAGCGCAACAATGCTGCAAGGGTGTCTGCGTTGTAGGGGTGATTATTTTTGTGCAGGAAGGGAAAACTTCTTGCACAAAAACAATCGCAAGAGGCGCTTTCCTCTTTCTGTGTGTGCTGCAGAGTGCAGCACACATCGAAAAAGGAAAAATGAAGAGAAATAAAGGTATTTCTCCTTGTTACGCCTCCCATACTCCACCCCTGGGGAGGCATAGGAATCTGATGCTTTCCCAGGTTTACAAAACCTTGTAAATCTGGGAATGCATCAAGTTCCATGGATGGTGCGTGGGAACACCCACAGCAACACCCATGGAACGCCCCTTTCACGCAAATAAATGCTTGAAAGGGGGGAATATTTACAAGGCCATGAAAAGCCACACAGGGTGACTTTACTTGGCCTTGGCCTTGCGCCTCCGGTGCATCTAAAATAGTGTTGCACCAACGGCGTAATGGGTTTGTAAATAAGCCCCTTTGTTTTTTAATTATCCCTATGTGTGGTAGCTTACGTATTTACTTTTTGATTTTTTTTATTGTTTGTATAATTGTTAATAATATTTTTAAATATAGTTAGAAATGTGAAGTGATTTCTCATTTTTTATTGAATTATAATACTAATTTAGATTGTTGTAGGAGGTTGAAGGTTTGTAGGGGTGTAGGGTGGGAAGTAAATGAAGTAAAATTAATTAATAATGAATAATTAATTCATTATTAATTATTTAATTGATTATTAAATATGTAAATTTTGTAATAATTATATCTATTAAGTTGTTTGTTAGGTGTGGGTTGCTGGGTTTGTAGGGGTATAGGGTAGAAAGTTAATTAAGTAATAGTTAATCAACTATTAATTAACAATTTATTAATAATTAACTTTTTGATTTTAATTTATGCAAATCTTGTAAAAATATTTTTTACGTTATTTGCTAGGTGTGGTTTGGTGGGTTTGTAGGGTATAGACAGGGAATAAAATTATTAATTAATACATCAATTAATAAATAACTGTTAATTGAATAATTAATTAATAATTAGTAAATAATTGATCAATTAAGTAAGGATTAATTATTAATTTAATAATTCGGATTTAATTAGTAATGAATTATGTTAATTGTATTATGTTTATTTATTTTAGTTATATTTTAAGTGTAGGCTTCTGGGTTTGTGGGGTTATAGTGTAGTAAGTAAAGTAATATAAAATGGGCATTTCTTTAAAACTGATAATTAATTATTACATTAGTTAATAATGATGTTGATTGTTTAATTGTTTTTTAACTTTAAATATTTTGTGGGTGAATTAATAAAGTTTATATTAAGAGTTATATATTTTTATTAAATTAATAGGGTTATTTTTCATATATTTTACATGTTTAAAGTGAAGTACTTTCCCTACTGTAGCATAGACTGGAGTGGGAATAGCCAATTTTACCCCTCCATAGCCCAACGCTTTCCCTACTGTTGCACAGATTAAAGTGGGATTACTAAATGTAACCCCTTTGAAGTCCAATGCTTTCCTTACTGTTGCAGAGACTGGAATGGGAATAGTAAATGTTACCCCCTTTTTTGTATGACGCTCGGGAAAAGGAAGATGGTGGACTGAGGCCGCTGCAGAGAGCACGTACCTCTGGTTGCTCCCGCTCTGTGGTTTGCTGGTCCTCTGCGTGGGACTGATGTAGCGTCTATATGGCACGGCAGCTTGGTCCGCGGAGGGCTGTGATACTGGCAGCATTCTGGCAGCTTGATCGGACTGAATTGAGACGCTCAGGAGACGTTGAAGAGATCTATGCTCTGATACTGACACGGGCAGCTCAACGCTCTTTACAGCTTGCCAGAGCGGCAAGGTGGCTGGCGGGGCTGAGTCAATCTGCCCTCAATTGCACTGGGCTTACTCCGGAGGTGCACACAACAGGCATGACTCCACAAAGCAGGGCTCAGAATCAGCACGCACCCGGGGCAGCCCTTCTGACAGAGAGGACTGAGAAGGCTGAGAAAGAGGACGCACCTGCCCAGCGGACTCGGGCAGAGACGACAGGTCACCGCACTGTCAATATATCTAAAGGGCATAATTGACAGCTGGGAAAGCCAATTTTAAAGTTACTGCATTCTGGAAAAGCAGCAGATATCTTGCAAACCTGTGGCTTAGCGGCCCCTACACTGGAGCAAACCATGGCAGATCCTCTGTTGGAAGCGGTTCAGCTGGAGTCTGATGGTGACAGTGTTGCCATTGGCGCTTTTGGCAACAGGAAAGGTGAAGAGGTCGGTCAGGCTCGGCTGGTGGAGAATTATATAGCGAAACAAGGTAATCCTACTAATCCCCCTAACTCACAGCCTGGCTTAGCACTGGGTAGTGCAAATGTTACTGCTATTGCTACTGTAGCTATCTCTGAAAACATTCCTCCAGTTAAGGATGCTCCTGACTGCTGCACTTCTGCTATTGCAGTTGGTTCTCACTAACCCTGGTGCAATTGACACAAAAGACAAAAATACCACTGACGGAACTGTTTCTGCATCGGGCAAGGGGGGGTCCTGCTCAGGCTGCTCGTGGGATGAACTCTATGGAGAGGTCCCCCGCAGATATATGGGGACAGGCTAGCATGCAAGTAGAGGCTAACCAGGAAAATAGCTATAAGGACGGCACTGAGGCAGTGTCTGGTGTGCAAACAAGTAGCTGGGCCTCGGACTTAAGTACTGATTCCATATGTAACAACAGCTCCTTAGGTGAAGCTGGAATTTCACCCCTGCTGACTCCAATTTCTGGTGGCATGATGGATATCCCCGGTGCTTCTGCTAAGGCAAATGATATACAACTTGAGAGACAGGCTGGCATCCTGAATAGTGCCGAAAGGAAGTTAACCACTAAGAAGACTATTAGGGGCACGGGTAAAGGCAAGAATCAGATGGCAAAGTGGCCGATAAAGTGAATCCTATTTGCAAGTGGCTCACTGGTAAGGTGAAGTGAGAGCCATAATTCCAAGGCTGTCTGGCTCATCTCTTGGTTCTGGCTTCTCTACTCCAACAGCAATCGTTCCAGGCATCGAGTTTCAAGCGCAGAAGGCACCTAATAGTCTCAAGTTTTGGGATGGAGCTGTGGGTACAGTGGGGGGTTCTTGCCCTGTCGGGGGTTCCCCCTGCCTGAATCTGGCAGAGACTTTTTCTAATAATGAGCCTTCGTTAAATATGATTTTCCAGGCACTTCATGCTCAGAGGGCAGAACCACAAGAATACTCTAGCAAAGCTAAGGCGGACAGCACCTTGATACAGAAAGTATTGTCAGAAATATCAAGCAAAGTGGCTGGCCTAACACAAGAGATTATGGAATTACAACAATGTGTAGCGCACACCGAAGATTAAAGTGCAGCTACAGCTAAAGCCACGAAGTTACATGATGACCAGCTGATATTTCTCAAGGATAAGGTTGAAGACTTGGCAAATCATCAGTGACGCAACAATTTAAGAGTGTTCGGTATACCAGAGGACAAAGAGGGGGCTGACCCACAGGCATTAATAGTACAGCTCTTACAGAAACGTTTCCTGACTTATCTGATTGGGACTGGGAGTCACGGATACAGCGAGGTCATAGACTCCCACCCTTTTTAAGCCACAAATCCTGAGCTGACAGGCAACATCCATGTCCCATAATTATCCATTACGGTAACTTTCTGTTACGTTAAGCTGTCTTTTTCTGGGCTCACCCCGGTACAGCTAGTGCATTATCATTTTTTGTTAGGTCGGATCTCTGCAAGGAAATAATGGTGCGGCGTTGGAAACTTCGCCAGTTGATTGATCCTATGAAAGCAGCTGGGGTTCAAGCATTTTTTGAAGAATCTGCACGCTAAAGGTCATACAGGCAGGTCACACATGGACTTTTCACACAGTTAATGAGGCCCAGCAGATACTTAGTTTTTGGGGGGTCCCTGGCTAAGGCCCATCAGAAGATGGTCTTTGAACTTGGTAAATCGACTATTGGACTAGCTTTGCAAGATCCATTCTCTTTATGAATATCTTTTGTTTCTTGTTTAGGAGCTACAAGCTAGAGTGGATATGGATGCGCTAGGCAATGGCTAGAGATTTAAGGGGCGATTACGAGGGGGCTGCTGAGCTTTATCTTCTCTTTTCTCCCTTCTCTTTTACTCTAGGCTAGGAATGAGGACTTATTTCTTGTTTGGTGTATCTTTAGGGGCTTACTTTTATCCACGCCCTGGGGGCAAACTTCATAGCGGGTAGCGCTCTTTCTTGGCTGTCAATGCTATTGACAGCCTGTGTGGGGTGATTCCTTTTTCAGGACTCTGGGGTGGGTGGGTGGTTCCCTCAGGGTTGGCTGGGAGGGTGCAGCTAGAGACAGGGGTGGGCAGGAGGTGGTTATAAATAAAAAGGCATCGAAGGGAGTAGACCTAAGTATGATTATTGGGATGGTTGACATTGTTCTTAGGAGGGTTTTCCGACTGGGTGCAAGTTTGTTGATAATATTGTTTTTTTGATCAGTTACTAATAAAAGTGGCGCAGATAAGCATATTTTGCTCTGGGTTTCTGCTTTTTATTCATGCTTCATTGAGGTAATTAAGTGTCTGTGTTGGAATGAGGCCGGCTTACATTCTGCCAATTAACGTCAGATGGTACTGGAGGAGCTTAGAATCTACAAGCCTCACATAGTTGCCCTTACCGAGACTCATTTGGCTTACAAAGACAGACATTTTCTGAGACACTTAGGCTATAAGATACTTGACTGCACATCGCAGACTGTTTCTATTAGAGGAGCTGCCATTTTGACAGATAAATCATTTGACTGTACTCTCCTCAAAGCTTCACATGATATTCGAGGTAGGTGGATAATTGCCCAGGTTTTGATCAAAGATCAAAAGTTTGTGCTATGTACAATATATGGGCCAAATGTCGATGAACCCCAGATCATCGATACTTTAACACTAGAATTGCTAGCCTGGCAAGGTGAGTTAGTTTTTATGGGTGATTTTAATTGTAGTCTTGATCCTAAAATAGACTCTACCAACCGGTCCATCTCAGTCAGGATGAGGAAAGTAAGAGCAGCAATCTTAGAGATGGCACGCTTGCATAATCTTAAGGACATATGGCGATCATTGTTTCCTGCTAAGCCTGGCTGTACTTACTCTAGTGCACCGCATAAGCATTACTCCAGGATCAACATGTTTTTTGTTGATAGCAGCATCCTGAGTCTTGCCAAGTGCGAGGTATGTCTCAAGATTGCATCGGATCACAATCCTGTTTTGTTGTCATTTTTGATAGGTCCTGCCAGCAGGCAACTACGGTTGTTTTCCTTCCCACAATATTTGCTGGCTGATATCGATTATGTGGCATTTGTCAAGAACAGTATTAGGGGTTTCTTATCTGATAATGAAGGCTCTGCTTCCCCTCTTGAAGTTTGGGATACTCTCAAAGCTCATATGAGGGGGATTACTCAACAGTATATCTTTCAGCAGAATAAAAGTAAAAACACTGCCCTTAGGTTGGTCGGTGACGCAATTCTGCAATTGGAAATAGCCCATGTTACAGAGGCCAGGCTGGCGGGTCATTTGCAAGGGGCGTCGCAGTCACACTCACATACATATTTGTCCTTGGTCAAAAAAAGGACTATGTTGGGGATGATACTGAAAGAAAAAATAGCGGCTAAATACAATAAAAATCGGGCCCTGCAATATGAATATGGGGAAAGGTGGGGAAGGTTTTAGCACACCAATTTTCTGACAAAAGGGTGAGGCGTGAGATAAAAGGTATTACAGGTGAAAATGGCCTATTGTATACATAACCACAGTTCATAGTAGAAAAATTTGCCCGGTTTTATAAGAATTTATATGGCAGCCCAGGCATGTTTGATAAAAGCAAATGTCTTGAATATATTGAAAAGTGCATTCTATCAGGACTTGAGGAAGAACAAACACGGTCCTTCAATATGGTTAGGACTAGCTAAGAAATACTAGATGCAATAGCTGCCCTTCCCTCGGGCAAAGATGCTGGTGATGATGCCATACCAGTTGAGTTTTATAAAACATTTAAGGATTGCATGATTCCCCCTCATGATCAAAGTTATGCAAGAAATAAGTCAGAATGGGGACACATCCAGGTCGTGGGAGACAACAAATATTGTTTTCTTTCCTAAAAAGAATAAACCACCAGATGAGTGCGGGTGGTATCGCCCAATCTCACTTATTAACGCAGATGCCAAGGCATTTGAAAAAGTATTAGCAACTCGCCTGGCCCCTTTTATGTCAAAATTGGTTTCACAACAGCAACACGGCTTTATACCAGGCAGAGATACCACAGTGCATGTAAATGCTACTATAATAGCCTTTGATGCAGCAAAGAAATTAAAGCTTGAAATGGGAATGGTCATGCTTGATGCTGAGAAAGCATTCGACCATTTCACTTTGGAATGTCTCTGGGCTACTTTAGTGGGGTTTAATATTCATGGTCTATTTTATACTTGGGTTAGGGCTCTGTATAAACAACCAAGAGCTAAATTAGTCTACTTACAATCACAATCTACCCCCTTTACGATATTGAGGGGCACGCGTCAGGGCAGCCCCCTCTCGCCTCTTCTTTTTGCATTATACATCGAACCGTTCATAAGGACGCTCCTTGCTAATCCATCCATATTTCCAGTTCAATTAAGATCAGGTGAATTAAAAATAAAATGGCGTAGGCACACGACATAGCCGTATTCTCTGCAAAACCAGAGGAGACCGTAGGTCTAATTCAAGCAGAGGTAAAAAGGCTCGGCACCTTTTCTGGCTATAAATTAAACATAGATAAGACACACGTCATTCTTCACTATCAAACCAATAGGGTAGTGTTGGGGGCCTGCTCGGTCAAAACATATTTAGGGGTGCAGATCTCACCGAACATGGAACTAATTATTCAATTAAACTACGATCTACGTTTAAAGTCGGTCATTCAAAAGTTGAAGGTTTGGCATAAATTGCCAATCAGCATTATAGGGAGATGTAATATTATTAAAATGATTATCCTACCTAAATTTCTTTATTTGTTTCAAGCAATTTCATTACGTGTTTCGAACTTTTTCTTCAAGAAATTAGAGGGGGCACTTAGCAGCTGCATCTGGGGCTATGAACAATTGTGTTGCGTGCAAAAGTACTTAAAATTCCCATACAGGCAGGGAGGGCTCCAATTACCCGATTACAATTTTTATTTTTGGGCTTCTTTTTCTGGACGACTCCGTGGTCTTCTTTCCACTGGTAGTCAAAGTAGTCTATACAATCTTGCAATGGGTACAGACAGCAGCATGTTCTTGTACAGGATCAAGGATCCCAACTATTGCAAAATAGTTTGATTTAAGACCCTCCGAGATGTAGCTTATATTTGGCCTGAAATAGTATCTAACTGTTCTTTACCTGCAATGCATAGCAGTATTCCACTATAGGGCAATCCTCAATTTCTGGATATATGTCGGGACACGCAAGCGAAACTATGGGCTAGTTACGGGGTAAGCCAATTAGTGCATCTATATGATACTAACGGGTTTCGTACTTTCGAAGATCTATAAAGGGTATTCGACCTCCCAAAAGAGAGGTTTTATAAATACCTATAGGTTAGAGACCGTTTGTGGAGACGTAGAGGTATTAGAACACTTGTGGAATCCGACACAATGACCTATCTACATTCAACTACAAAGATAACTATTAGTCAGGCTTACCAGTTACTCCCTCAATCCTGGGGCGATGATGGCTTGAAGTTGGCATCTAAGTGGCGCGAGCTATTGGGGCAGGAGATTACTCCGGTAGATATTGAAAATGCATTAGGTACATTAGATGAGGCTGTGCACTCTACCAACCTAAAACTGCAGCAATTTAAAAGCATATGTTTGCTATATTGTAGTCTGGATCAAATAACTCTTTGGTCAGACGATAGGAGGGCTATCATAAGTGACAAGGGTAAGTGACCTAAATGCAGATTAATTGCTGCAGACAGCCTGCATATGTTTGTCACTTGTCCTGACTTGATACTCTTTTGGAAGGAGGTCGATCAAATAGTAGCAGACTGACTGGGTATTAATATGCAGTTGACTGAAGTGGAGAGAATGCTTGGCTACAAGCACACGCCGGATCTTGGTCTAAGACCACTTTTATTTGTCATTATAGTGACAGCTCGACTCTGTATCGCAAGGGTATGCTTATCAAAGGTACTGCCCAAGACATCAGAATAGTGGGCAATGTTAAATGAAATATGTGAAAGGGAAAGGGCTATAGCCAAAACTAAGGGGGTCTACTCTGGGTTAAAATTCTATCGCATTTGGAGGCCTATGGTTAATGCCGGATAGCTACATTTTCAGGTGTAATATTTTTAATAAGTAGCGGTGTGTCTATTTGCTTGTATCCATAATTGTTTTCCCGTTGCCATGATCCTTCCTCTTTTTCCCCCTTTTTTTAGTACCTGTAGTTTTGTATGACTTATTGTACTTATATTTGCCAGTATTTTATTTTGTTACATGCTTTTGTTACTCTCCTTTTTTATATTGCTGGAATAATGTCTTTCTTGCATTTTTCTTTTTTTTGGCTATTCCCTGAGATAAATAAAAATGTAATTTGAAAAAAAAAAAGACAATATATATTTTTTAAGTTATTTGCTAGGTGCGGTTTGGTGGGTTTGTAGGGTATAGACTGGGAATTTAATTATTCATTAATACATTAATTAATAAATAACTATTAATTGATCAATTAATTAATAATTAGTAAATAATTGATCAATTAAGCAATGACTAATTATTAATTTATTAGTTCGTATTTAATTAGTTATTAATTTTGTTAATTGTATTAGGTTTATTTATTTTAGTTATATTTTAAGTGTGGGCTTCTGGGTTTGTAGGGGTATAGTGTAGTAAGTAAAGTAATATAAAATGGGCATTTCTTTAAAACTGATAATTAATTATTACATTAGTTAATAATGATGTTAATTGTTTAATAAATATTTTGTGGCTGAATTAATAAAGTTTATATTAAGAGATATATTTTAATTAAATTAATAGGGTTATATTTCATATATGTTACATGTTTAAAGTGAAGTACTTTCCCTACTGTTGCATTGACTGGAGTGGGAATAGTAAATTTTACCCCTTTGAAGTCTATTGCTTTCCTTACTGTTGCATAGACTGGAATGGGAATAGTAAATGTTACCCCTCCGAAGTACAATGAGGTTCCGTATGAGACGGGACGGCACTTTTTGAGTGATGACGAATATGGATGAGTTTGGTATCCCCGAACCGCAAATGACGAGTATAGTGGGTGTACGTAGTTTCGCTATGCAGCCACGTATGGTTCGTCTTATTTTTGGGTTTGTTCATCCGAACCCTCGGGTTCCATTTTAGATACAGCATCCATTTTGTTTCTTGCCCTCAGGTAGCCAGCGAACGGGCTTTTTGTCCGCTTCGTGACCCTGGGACTTTCCAGCTTGCACGAAGGACACGTGTTTCTTTGAGGTGACTTTTATGATGAGGGAAATGACACGAGTAAGGCAGATGGCCCCGCTCAAGGCTCATCTTGCCGCTCCGGTCTATTGTTTCAGCCACGCATACATTAGACACGAGGTCTTTGACCCTTCTATCGAGTTTCCTTTATTGCCCCTGACACTCTTTTCTAACCTGTTGTGTATTCTTGTCCTTTCCTTGCATCTGTTTTTCGTCCTTCCTCTTAATGTGTTTATGGTTAGGATGGAATGTGTTTATTGCGGAGGGAATATGTTTTTACAGTTGAGAACCGGCAAGACTGTTGTAATTATGTTCCGGCCTCCTGAAACATGAACACGACCCTTTTGAAGTTTATTGTGGGAACTGAGTTGTAACCTTTGTTCGCCATACTGTGCTATGGCAAAAACCTGTATAAAAGGAGCGATCCACTTCTACGAATTTGAAGCAGTCTCCGAGAACCTACACGTTGTGTACTTCTTGTGACCTCTGTATCCCTGCAGTAAATAAACGCTGATCTCTGACGTCGCTGGAAGTGTCCCGTGTCTCTGTGTTTGGTACGCCAGAACAGGTAACCCACGAAGGTTTCAGGTGTTGTTCCCTGGCACCGCTGGGTCTTAGAAATAACCCAGTCCTTCAGTTGGCGCCCAACGTGGGGCGACATCAACGGTACCGGTCCAAAGCCCGACGATCGTGAGGAACTTCGTGTGAAATCGCCGAGGGAAGGTGCACCCCGCTTCATCGATCCAGTTGTCGAAATAAGTGGCCCGACGCCTCTTCCCGCGAAGATCCCCGCCTCCTGACGGCTGCGACGGACCGATGCCCTGACTGTCGACCTGTTTTGGCGCCTGGCGTAGTCCTTTGTACGGCGAGACGATAGACGGGCCTTCCTGGTGACGCCATTGTTCTCTCAGTTAAGTATTTGTGGGTCGCTCCCAGTGTTGCTTTGTTGTTTGCATGGTTCCATAGCATTCGTGGTTCTTAGTTGTTGGGTTTTATTTGACGATTGCAATTGCCAAAAACCGAGGGTCTTGCAATTTTTTTTGCGAGGACATCGTAACTCGATAGCCCTTGAAGTTTGTATACTCGGTTAGTGTGCGCGATGCCTGGCCGTAGTACTTTGTTTGGGTTTCTCAAATGTTGCAGCATGGATTCCCGGCTGGAGGATTCATGTCCGATACCTCCGGTTGGAACTCCAATTTACGAGCTCTATAGTCGTCATGGCATAGGTCCTATTGTATATAATGAATATTGGGTCCGCTACACTAAAAATGATGGCGTCCTTAGTTGGCCATCTCATGGTAGTTTCGAGACTACCGTTTTAGATAATTTGGAAGCTAAATTATTTAAGAAGAAAGCTAGGCCGGCCATGTTTGATTCCTTCCGGTTATGGCGGAAAGAGGCCAAGCAGAAAGAAATCAAACAGAATAAGAAAAATAAAAGAGAAGGTGTTATCACGGTGATGCGCAATGCAGAACAATATCAGTTAGACAAAGATGAGAAAGAGCAGGAAGTTAGTGCTCGGCTTCACCATATGGCAGTGGATAAATGTTATCCGGTGCTACCTTCTAATATTGACAAGACGGGTGAAGAAGCGGTGGAGGATTCGCTCTTGTCTTATCTGATGAAATCACCACCTCCCTATGCTCCCGATGTTATGGGTCCCGTTCGTCCACCTCTTCCTCAACCCGCTGTTTTGGCGGCTGCTGGTCAGCCCGCCGTTCCTCCCGTACTCCCGAATCCCCTTGGGCCACAGATCGTACATCCTCTTGTCCCGGCTTCTCTCCCTACTGCGCCTTTCCAAGTCCCTCCTCAGCCTGTCATTCCTGTTGTTCCTGCTGCTGCGTCTACTTCCACTGTTTCCACCCCTATTGTTGCTACGCCTGCATCTTCTTCCTCTTCTCCTTCTGTTCGTAATCGTCTCATGACTGCTGTTGCTTCTCTTTATTCTCCGCTTTTTGGGCCAATACTTGGCTCGACTCTTTCAGATGTCGCTCAAAGACGTGAAGGACTGGGTTATTCTTAAGACCCAGCGGTGCCAGGGAACAACACCTGAAACCTTCGTGGGTTACCTGTTCTGGCGTACCAAACACAGAGACTCGGGACACTTCCAGCGACGTCAGAGATCAGCGTTTATTACTGCAGGGATACAGAAGTCACAAGAAGTACACAACGTGTAGGTTCTCGGAGACTGCTTCAAATTCGTAGAAGTGGGTCGCTCCTTTTATACACGTTTTTGCCATAGCACAGTATGGCGAACAAAGGTTACAACTCAGTTCCCACAATAAACTTCAAAAGGGTCGCATTCATGTTTCAGGAGGCCGGAACATAATTACAACAGTCCTGCCGGTTCCCAACTGTAAAAGCATATTCCCTCCGCAATCAGCACATTCCATCCTAACCATAAACACATTAAAAGGAAGGACGAAAAACAGATGTAAGGAAAAGACAAGGATGCACAACAGGTTAGAAAAGAGTGTTAGGGGCAATAAAGGAAACTCGATAGAGGGATCAAAGACCTCGTGTCTAATGTATGCGTGACTGTAACAATAGACCGGAGCGGCAAGATGGGCCTTGAGCGGGGCCATCTGCCTCGCTCGTGTCATTCCCCTCATCGTAAAAGTCACCTCAAAGAAACACGTGTCCTTCGTGCAAGCTTGAGAGTCCCAGGGTCACGGAGCGGACAAAAAAACCCGTTCGCTGGCTACCTGAGGGCAAGAAACAAAATGGACGCTGTATCTAAAATGGAACCCGAGGGTTTGGATGAACGAACCCAAAAATGAGGCGAACCATACGTGGCTGTATTGCGAAACTTCGTACACCCACTATACTCGTCATTTGCGGTTCATAGATACCAAACTCAGCCATATTCGTCACCACTCAAAAAGTGCCGTCCCGTCTTACACGGAACCTCAGACGCTCCTTTTGCCCTCATGTAGGCAAGCACTAGTCAAGATCGGAATCTATATCAATATTCATCAGATCGTTCAGCTGCTGCTGGAACATCATTCTGCTCATCAATGTCTCCTTGGTAACAGATGGCCGCCTTATACACGTCGCAGCACATAGGCCACATAAGGCAGGACCACACTGCACACAAAGACAACACGTGAACAGAAACGCTACAACAGCCCCTACGATCATTAGAATCTTCCAACCCCAAGTTGACATCAGGCCCCAAAACCATCCTAGGAGCGTCCAATTACCTTCGTCCACGTGTATGGACTCGGAAATCTTGTGCAACTTCGAGATGGCTTGATAAACAGTTGGAGCATTGTCAGGAATGAAAATGCAACAACTCGAATGGATAATTTTACACACACCCCCTCTATCTGCAAGAACGACGTCTAGAACCATACGGTTCTGCAACGTCATGAGTCTATCCGCCTGTAGTTCAGCTGTCAGATTACCAAGGGCATTTGCAGTAATATTAGCAGTCGATTCAACCACACGGGTCAACTGTCTTAGGTTCCTACTATTAACCATAGGTCCCCAAAACGGCAAGAAACCCTTAAAGAAGTCTCCTGCTTCTTGACCAGCAGTATCCTCTTTGCTAATGACGCCTCTCACGACTCTAGTTTTGTGGTAGTCCGAAGCAACTGTGAAGGTCGGAGGTAAAAGATTCGCAATATAACAGGTACCCGAAAAGTCGCGGGGTAACCATGTATATGCACGTTCATAACACACAAAATAGGTGCCCTTAGCAGTCAGAAAAACAGGGGAGGAGAGCATCGGTAGGACATACGTTTCAGTGCAAGCACTGTTCCCAAGTTGTGCTCTCGGATTTCGACCCAAACCCTGCAAGCAGAAATTTCCAAGGTGCGGTACAATCCATATTGGGGACGAGCTCTTAAGCTGTCTATCACCCACTGATGTACTATACTCAGTCTCACTCAGGTCCTTATAGGCCTGTACTTCTTCATCTGGAATGAGTGATGCATCGAAAACATCTCTATCCAGATCTGCTATGGCTATCGCCAAAGGCTTGTGGTACGGCCCAGGACCAAAGTTGACAGACCGTGGCTCTCGACTGGGGTAGGAATCTAGTGCACTGCGGAACATAGTTTGGAATGCTCGAGCTGAACCCTGGGAGCTGTATGGAAGGACCAAATACGGAATACCCCTATCCATAGTGTGTGGCATTAACCCACATCCCCAACAATTGGTAGTATTCACCACCAACTGATGCTGATGTAGGAGTTGAACAAAGGAATTATTCATGAATTCCGCACGTCTAACCTGCTCATGTTGAGGCAAAGGATGAAAGGAATGTGGGGAGACAGTGGTGAGGGAACTTAGGTTAAGAGAAGAGGTAGGTGAAACAGAAGGCAAGAACAACGATACTCCGAAATACACTCCACCCACCAATAACATAGATACAGTTAGGAACAATAGAAACACCTGAAACAGAAAACATTTTGTTCGTACAACCCTCCATAACTCTGATCTCTGTGCCAACACCCTTTCTTCTTCCATCAGCTTAGAGAATGCCATCCTCTACAAACCGTCCGTGACGTACTTGACGCACTTCGTTCTGAGTAGCGATTATCAATCCCCAGGAGTTCCCAGAGATCGACAAAAGTAACCAACCTAGCGTCAGAAACCTGCTAAACAGAAAAAAGTACCCGCACGGCCCTACGGTAACCCGGATGGCGAGGTTTCCTCGAAACGTTCAAATTTTACTACAAGTCTCTTAGCAGTGGAAAGCACAAAAACTCAAAAAGAAAGGATGTAATTGTTCATAATATTCGTAACGTTAAAAACCACTATACTGTTAATTTTTATTAGTCTTTGAACGAAGAAAGTATCGACTTCTTCCAGGTCGAGTTTGCTCTACGAACAATTGTTCAGCTGGCGCAACAGTGTTCAATGAAGCAGATGACGAGTCGGACCTTGGGTTCTCTGCTACTAATGACTCCACCTGTGGACTCGGCAAAGACGAATCCTCTTCCACAAGTTGAGCGTCGCTAAATGGCACAAAACGCGGAGGAGTCTCAGTTTCTCCGGCCAAAATCCCAGTTCTCACCCAACAGTCGGTTGGTAAGGGAATCGGTACCTTCTTTGTGTGACTGGCATGGACCCAATTTTTCCGGCCCTCCAGTCGAACCGCTGTCCTCGTTGTCAACAAGACTTGGTGGGGTCCGACGAATCTGGGCTCCAAGTTACGCTTCCGACCGAAGTTTCGGGTAACTACCCAATCTCCTGGCCGGAGCTGGTGTCCAGGACCCTCTGTCTGCGCTGGTAGAGCTTCAAAGACCTGTTGATGAATTAATCGTAGTTTAGTGGTCAAATCGTACAAGTAATCGATCAACATTGGATATTCAAGACTATCAAAAGCCCTAGGTCTCGGGACTCCCCAAATATTCGCAGGGCGACCGAACACAATCTCATATGGGCTGAGCCCTACTCGAGAGTGTACAGTTGCTCTGGTCGATAGGAGAGCCAGAGGCAAGGCATCAGGCCATGACAGACCAGTCGTAGCTTGAATCTTAGCGAGTTTCAGCTTCAGGGTACCATTGTACCCTTCGACCAAACCCGCTGCCTGAGGATGGTTGGCACTGTGGAATTTCTGACGAATTCCAAGGCCCTTACACACACTCTGCATTACACTTCCCACAAACTCACTTCCATTATCCGACCACACAATCCGTGGCATTCCATACCTAGGAAAGTATTCCTTCAACAGGATTTTTGCTGTGGACAGGGCAGTATTATCTTTAAGAGGATAGGCCTCAATCCATCTGGAGAACGCGCAAACCACAACCAAAACATACTTCAGATTATTGCATCTCTCCATATGGATGAAGTCCAGCTGGATAACCTCAAAGGGACAAGCAGGAGGAGCGAAATGACCAGGTGGAGTGGGGGTGCCTTTTCCGGGATTGTGCATCAAACACACCATACAATTCTTAACCACTCTTTCGGCACACTTAGCGATACCATCATTCCTCCATACAGGAGACAAGAACTTACATATTCCTTTCGCACTAATATGTGACAACCCATGAGCCATCGTCACAACAGCTAATACATACGCGTCTGGTAACATCCACCTCTGACATTCCGTCAGGTCCACCCAACATCCATGCATATCCAATTTCCCTGTACTTTCTTTCCACTTGGTCTTTTCGGCTTCAGTAGCTTCGTTCTGAATCGCTTTCACACTTTCAACAGTATTTTCACACATACCAGTCTCCGTCGGCCACCTTACTGAACTCGTAACATACATTCGAGTCGCAAGATTCTTAGCAGTTTCCTTAGCAATCTCATCCGCAAATGCATTACCACGACCAACATCATCCGTCACTTTCCGATGTGCACTACATTTGACGATCGCCACTTGTTTAGGCAACGTAAGTGCATCCAAAAGATCATTCACGAGATGCCCGTGCTGGATCTTTGTACCATGCGATGTCATAAATCCTCTTTCTCTCCACAATCTTCCAAAGTTATGCGCAACACCAAACGCATACTGACTGTCGGTAAACACATTCACTCGCTTTCCCTTCGACAGAACACACGCTCTTGTCAAAGCAATTAATTCTGCCGCTTGTGCTGAATTCTGGTTCAATCTCGCAGTTTCCACAATCGTGCTCAACGTCACCACAGCATACGCAGTCGTCACATCGCCATTCGGCAATTTGAAGCAAGAGCCATCCACATACAAAGTACCATCGGGATCTAACAAGGGAGTGTTTTTCAGGTCCACACGACCTTTTGTTTCTTCCTCAGTCCGTAAATAACAATCATGGGGCAGCACATCATCTAATTCCATATTAATCGGCAACAATGTCGCCGGATTCAGTACATTACAACGCTTGATCTGTATATGACTTGCCAAAAGGGTCAGCTCGTACCCAGACAACCTTGCACTCGTCAGATGTTGAGTCTTTGTCCGATTCAAGAGCGTATCAACTGCATGCGGAACCATTACTATGAGCATATTGTCCATGACCAAACCTGCGGACTGCCGAATAGACGCCGCAGCTGCCGCTGTCGCCCTCAAGCAACTTGGCAACGCTCTAGCCACCGGATCTAAGGTCGAGGAGAAATATGCACACGGACGCTGCTTATCACCAAATTGTTGCGTTAGAACACTCAACGCACAACCGTCCCTCTCATGGACGTATAATGTGAAAGGCTTGCTGTAATCAGGAGTACCTAACACAGGAGCCGAACACAGCGCATCACGTAGTTCAGAAAAACTTTTCTGACATTCCTCCGTCCAAGGCAAAGGAGTTGAAACGTCCTTGCACGTGAGGGCTACCAATGGCTTCGCTAACAGTGAAAAGTTCGGGATCCACTGTCTGCAGTATGACGTGATACCTAAAAAGGCACGCACATCTCTCTGAGTTGCTGGCACAGGCATTCGAGCAATTGCTGCAATTCGTTCAGGGGTCAACCTTCTTCCCGCCTTTGACAATAAGTGACCGAGATAGGTAACTTCTTGACAACAATATTGTAATTTGGAAGGTGACACTTTATGATGTAAAGCACAGAGATGCTGTAACAAGGACACTGTAGCGGCTCTACAGAGCTGTTCAGTGTCAGCAGCAACCAACAGATCATCAACGTACTGAATCAAGGCTGCACCAGCCGGTAACACAAATGCATCAAGTTGATTCTTAAGAGCTTGGCTGTAGATTGATGGACTCTCACAGTAGCCCTGTGGAGCGCGTTTGAATCTGAAGCTGCGACCACCTAATGAGAAACCAAACAAGTCTCTGCTTTCCTCAGCAATCGGAATGCTAAAGAACGCATTCTTCAGATCGATCACCGAGAACCATGATGCAGTGGCTGGAATCAGAGTCAGTAAAGCTGTAATGTCTGGCACCACAGGAAACTGCGGGACAACGACTTTATTTACCTCCCGTAAGTCGATAACTAGACGATACACGGGAGGCTTGGAGGGATCCGTTCGTTTCAGAATAGGCAACACGGGACTATTGCACACATTACCTCGTGTCTCCTCAATAACATCTTTGCCGATCAGATCGTAAATGATCGCTAACAGTGCCCTTTCACCATCAAGGGAAATACGATACTGAGGTATACGTGGCAAACGCGCACCAACTTTTAGTTGGACAACATAAGGTGGTATATCCAACAGGCCCACATCATTGGGACCTGTCGCCCACAAGGAGTCTGGGAGAGATCTCAATTCCGATGGGAACTTATCGATCGATAAATACATAGGGGAAACCACACTCTTACCCAACGTAAGCTCCACACCCGTAGGAGAACAGTACAAAGTCGCATGTAACCTTTTCAACAAATCTAAACCCAAAAGATTCTCACCACAACCAGTAGTCAAAATCAAAGGAGCTTCCAGCTCATGAGACCCAATCGTAAGGGGCAAAGGGCTAGAAACTGGATTGCTAATGGGGGCGCCAGAAAATCCAACGGAAACATTCGTTAAGCCAGACAAAGGCGCGCCAGGGAGTTTGGAATGCATGATGGAACTTTTTGCTGCACCAGTGTCCAACAGAAAAGGCTCAACAACGCCCAAAGTGGCTACTGCAACATAAGGCCCTCTCTGATCAACCGGAACTGATACTTCTCCCTTCCTTTGTCTATGGCTGTCCTAGTAGATACCATCCGCATCACCATCACATTCAACATAACAATCATCCACATGATACTGTGCAGACCGACCGGACGATGGTTCGCGCCGATCGAAACAATTTTGCGAATCCGAAGACGTCGCAAAGCGTTCGGCCTGTGTCTGGGTAACTCCGCGACCTCTACCACGAGAAACCTGTTGAGGACCACTACGTCCTCCTCGAGCCGACACGCCATTAGTCCTATCACGGAGAACCGGACAATCGAACTTCAGATGGCCTTCCCCACGACAATATGCGCATTGATTATATCCCAGCACCAAGCGAGGCGCAGGCGAAGCATTTCGCGTCTGCGATCTGGAAAACTGTGATTGCGATCTGTTTGGCTGCTGTGTATCACTGAAATTCGAACGCGGTGGGTAGGCTTGCTGCAACAAGACCTTAGTTTTGAGATCCTTAGTTTTCTTTTCTGCACGCTCATTTTCCTCTTTTTCTCTATTCTCGTAATATTGGGCCGTAGCCAATATTTGGGCAGTGGTAGAAACAGCCCACGCACTCTCAGAATTCTTCAACTTGTTGCCGAGGTCGGGCAACAAATTTGATACGAACTTATCAACGAACAGCCGCTGACCACCCTCGGAACCCATGTCCTGACCGCTATGGTCAATGAACGCTTCCTCAAATCTCGTAAAGAAATCAGAAACACTTTCATCCCTCTTTTGCCTGCACGCTGATAATTTGTCCCAATTGACGCGCATCGCTGGCATAAGCGTTTTCATGAGGGTTATTATCCTCTGGGGCAAAGCCACAATAATCTGTTCAGGTTTAGCCCCACCAACCTGCCGGGCATCTGCCGCTGTAAGGGCAGCCCAGTCACCGCCTAACTCGGCTACGTGATTCTCGTGACGAATTTTCGCCCAAATCGGCTGAGGCACCACATTGCCAAACAACATATCAATATCAGCTAGGTTCATAACAGTAGCATCCACCAATTGGGACAGCTCCTTATAATAACCCGCAGGATTCTTACGGGGATCAGGTAAGGATTGCTTTACTTGCAACACTTCCGATCGTTTCCAAGGGAGGTGTATCCACACTCTCTGGAAATGGCCTGGGACAGGAGGGATAGCAGCCTGATCACCTGGCATCCATACCGGGGGAACTTCCCGCATAGGATATTGACCAGGTTGTGCCATCCATTCCGCGGTCGCGTCCTTAAACAGCGCACGTGGTTGCACTGTACATCGAAAGGATAACAAGCGTTCCAAAGCCTCTCGAACTTTGTCACCTACAATTGTACCCGTGGCAAACCGAAGCTGTAGCTCGGAAACCTCAGGTGGTATATCATCAGCTACATCATCGTCCCACTCCTCTTTCAATGATTTACACAATTCTTCGAACACAAATCGTTGCGTGGGCACATTAAACTGAGAAAACTTTTCAAACACTACACGTGGGGTGTAT
Organism: Triturus cristatus; assembly: GCF_964204655.1. NCBI lineage: Eukaryota > Metazoa > Chordata > Amphibia > Caudata > Salamandridae > Triturus > Triturus cristatus. Next base: position 943,837,958 of record NC_140593.1, read on the forward strand.
TTAACAGGGTTACGAATCCATCTACGTGCCGTTTTCACCAACGATTCACGTTCCCTACCATCAGGAAGCTGGCTGCGTCTTTGAGCAACATCTGAAAGAGTCGAACCAAGTATCGGCCCAAAGAGCGGAGAATAAAGAGAAGCAACAGCAGTCAAGAGACGACTACGAACAGAAGGAGAAAAGGAAGAAGATGCAGGCATAGCAGCCATAGGGGTGGAAACAGTAGAAGTAGACGCAGCAGCAGGAGTAGCGGGAACGACAGGCTGAGGAGGGACTTGGAGAGGCGCAATAGGGAGAGAAGCCGGAACAAGAGGATGTACGATCTGTGGCCCAAGGGTATTCGGGAGTACGGGAGGAACGGCAGGCTGACCAGCAGCCGCCAAAACAGCGGGTTGAGGAAGAGGTGGAAGAACGGGACCCATAACATCGGGAGCATAGGGAGGTGGCGATTTCATCAGATAAGACAAGAGCGAATCCTCCATCGATTCTTCTCCTGTCTTATCGATCGTCGAAGGTAGCGCCGGATAACATTTGTCCACTGCCATATGGTGAAGCCGAGCACTAACTTCCTGCTCTTTCTCATCTTTGTCTAACTGATATTGTTCTGCATTGCGCATCACCGTAATAACACCTTCTCGTTTATTTTTCTTATTCTGTTTGATTTCTTTCTGTTTGGCCTCTTTCCGCCATAACCGGAAGGAATCAAACATGGCCGGCCTAGCTTTCTTTTTAAATAATTTAGCTTCCAAGTTATCTAAAATGGCAGTCTCGAAACTACCATGAGGTGGCCAACTAAGGACGCCATCCTTTTTAGTATAACGAACCCAATATTCATTATATACGATAGGACCCACGCAATGGCGACTATAGAGCTCGTAAAGCGGAGTTCCAGCCGGAGGTATCGGACATGAATCCTCCAGCCGGGAATCCATGCTGCAACATTTAAGAAACCCAAACAAAGTACTACGGCCAGGCATCGTGCACACTAGCCAAGTATACAAACTTCAAGGGCTATCGAATTACGATGTCCTCGCAAAAATGCAAGACCCTCGGTTTTTGGCAATTGCAATCGTCAAATAAAACCCAACAACTAAGAACCACGAATGCTATGGAACCATGCAAACAACAAAGCAATACTGGGAGCGACCCACAAATACTTAACTGAGAGAACAATGGCGTCACCAGGAAGGCCCGTTGATCGTCTCGCCGTACTAAGGACTACGCCAGGCGCCAAAACAGGTCGACAGTCAGGGCATCGGTCCGTCGCAGCCGTCAGGAGGCGGGGATCTTCGCGGGAAAAGACGTCGGGCCACTTATTTCGACTACTGGATCGATGAAGCGGGGTGCACCTTCCCTCGGAGATTTCACACGAAGTTCCTCACGATCGTCGGGCTTTGGACCGGTACCGTTGATGTCGCCCAACGTTGGGCGCCAACTGAAGGACTGGGTTATTCTTAAGACCCAGCGGTGCCAGGGAACAACACCTGAAACCTTCGTGGGTTACCTGTTCTGGCATACCAAACACAGAGACTCGGGACACTTCCAGCGACGTCAGAGATCAGCGTTTATTACTGCAGGGATACAGAAGTCACAAGAAGTACACAACGTGTAGGTTCTCGGAGACTGCTTCAAATTCGTAGAAGTGGGTCGCTCCTTTTATACACGTTTTTGCCATAGCACAGTATGGCGAACAAAGGTTACAACTCAGTTCCCACAATAAACTTCAAAAGGGTCGCATTCATGTTTCAGGAGGCCGGAACATAATTACAACAGTCCTGCCGGTTCCCAACTGTAAAAGCATATTCCCTCCGCAATCAGCACATTCCATCCTAACCATAAACACATTAAAAGGAAGGACGAAAAACAGATGTAAGGAAAAGACAAGGATGCACAACAGGTTAGAAAAGAGTGTTAGGGGCAATAAAGGAAACTCGATAGAGGGATCAAAGACCTCGTGTCTAATGTATGCGTGACTGTAACAATAGACCGGAGCGGCAAGATGGGCCTTGAGCGGGGCCATCTGCCTCGCTCGTGTCATTCCCCTCATCGTAAAAGTCACCTCAAAGAAACACGTGTCCTTCGTGCAAGCTTGAGAGTCCCAGGGTCACGGAGCGGACAAAAAAACCCGTTCGCTGGCTACCTGAGGGCAAGAAACAAAATGGACGCTGTATCTAAAATGGAACCCGAGGGTTTGGATGAACGAACCCAAAAATGAGGCGAACCATACGTGGCTGTATTGCGAAACTTCGTACACCCACTATACTCGTCATTTGCGGTTCATAGATACCAAACTCAGCCATATTCGTCACCACTCAAAAAGTGCCGTCCCGTCTTACACGGAACCTCAGACGCAGTCAGCTTCCTGATGGTAGAGAACGTGAATCGTTGGTGAAAACGGCACGTAGATGGATTCGTAACCCTGTTAAATACACCCCACGTGTAGTGTTTGAAACGTTTTCTCAGTTTAATGTGCCCACGCAACGATTTGTGTTCGAAGAATTGTGTAAGTCATTGAAAGAGGAGTGGGACGATGATATAGCTGATGATATACCACCTGAGGTTTCCGAGCTACAGCTTCGGTTTGCCACGGGTGTAATCGTGGGTGACAAAGTTCGAGAGGCCCTAGAACGCTTGTTATCCTTTCGATGTACGGTGCAACCTCGTGCGTTGTTTAAGGACGCGACTGCGGAATGGATGGCACAACCTGGTCAATATCCCATGCGGGAAGTTCCCCCGGTATGGATGCCAGGTGATCCGGCTGCTAACCCTCCTGTCCCAGGCCATTTCCAGAGAGTGTGGATACACCTCCCTTGGAAACGATCGGAAGTTTTACAAGTGAAGCAATCCTTGCCTGATCCCCGTAAGAATCCTGCGGGTTATTACAAGGAGCTGTCCCAATTGGTGGATGCTACTGTCATGAACCTAGCCGATATTGACATGTTGTTTGGCAATGTGGTGCCTCAGCCGATTTGGGCGAAAATTCGTCACGAGAATCACGTAGCCGAGCTAGGCGGTGACTGGGCTGCCCTTACAGCGGCAGATGCCCGGCAGGTCGGTGGGGCTAAACCTGAACAGATTATTGTGGCTTTGCCTCAGAGGATAATTACCCTCATGAAAACACTTATGCCAGCGATGCGCGTCAATTGGGACAAATTATCAGCGTGCAAACAAAAGAGGGATGAAAGTGTTTCTGATTTCTTTACGAGATTTGAGGACGCGTTTGTTGATCATAGCGGTCAGGACATGGGTTCTGAGGGTGGTCAGCGGCTGTTCGTTGATAAGTTTGTATCGAATTTGTTGCCCGACCTTAGCAACAAGTTGAAGAATTCTGAGAGTTCGTGGGCTGTTTCTACCACTGCCCAAATATTGGCTACGGCCCAATATTACGAAAATAGAGAAAAGGAGGAAAGTGAGCGCGCAGATAAGAAAACGAAGGATCTTAAAACTAAGGTCTTATTGCAGCAAGCCTATCCTCCGCGCTCGAATTTCAGTGATACACAGCAGCTAAACAGATCACAACCACAGTTCTCTAGATCGCAGACGCGAAATGTTTCGCCCGCACCTCGCTTTGTGCTGGGATATAATCAATGCGCATATTGTCGTGGGGAGGGCCATTTGAAGTTCGATTGTCCGGTTCTCCGTGATAGGACCAATGGTGTGTCGGCTCGAGGAGGACGTAGTGGTCCTCAACAGGCTTCCCGTGGTAGAGGTCGCGGAGTTACCCAGAATCAGGCCGACCGCTTTGCCACGTCTTCGGACTCGCACAATTGTTTCGATCGGCGCGAACCATCGTCCGGTCGGTCTGCACAGTATCATGTGGATGATTGCTATGTTGAGTGTGATGTTGATGCGGATGGTATCTACTAGGACAGCCATGGACAAAGGAAGGGAGAAGTATCAGTTCCGGTTGATCAGAGAGGGCCTTATGTTGCAGTAGCCACTTTGGGCGTCGTTGAGCCTTTTCTGTTGGACACTGGTGCAGCGAAAAGTTCCATCATGCATTCGAAACTCCCTGGCGCGCCTTTGTCTGGCTTAACGAATGTTTCCGTTGGATTCTCTGGCGCCCCCGTTAGCAATCCAGTTTCTAGCCCTTTGCCCCTTACAATTGGGTCTCATGAGCTGGAAGCTCCTTTGATTTTGACTACTGGTTGTGGTGAGAATCTTTTGGGCTTAGATTTGTTGAAAAGGTTACATGCGACTTTGTACTGTTCTCCTACGGGTGTGGAGCTTACGTTGGGTACAAGCGTGATTTCCCCTATGTATTTATCGATCGATAAGCTCCCGGCGGCATTGAGATCTCTTCCGGACTCCTTGTGGGCGACAGGTCCCAATGACGTGGGCCTGTTGGATATACCACCTTATGTTGTCCAACTGAAAGTTGGTGCGCGTTTGCCACGTATACCTCAGTATCGTATTTCCCTTGATGGTGAAAGGGCACTGTTGGCGATCATTTACGATCTGATCGGTAAAGATGTTATTGAGGAGACACGGGGTAATGTGTGCAATAGTCCCGTGTTGCCTATTCTGAAACGAACAGATCCCTCCAAACCTCCTGTGTACCGTCTAGTTATCGACTTACGGGAGGTGAATAAAGTCGTTGTTCCGCAGTTTCCTGTGGTGCCAGACATTACAGCTTTACTGACTCTGATTCCAGCCACTGCATCATGGTTCTCGGTGATCGATCTGAAGAATGCGTTCTTTAGCATTCCGATTGCTGAGGAAAGCAGAGATTTGTTCGGTTTCTCATTAGGTGGTCGCAGCTTCAGATTCAAGCGCGCACCACAGGGCTACTGTGAGAGTCCATCAATTTACAGTCAAGCTCTTAAGAGTCAACTTGATGCGTTTGTGTTACCGGCTGGTGCAGCCTTGATTCAGTACGTTGATGATCTATTGGTCGCTGCTGACACTGAACAGCTCTGTAGAGCCGCTACAGTGTCTCTGTTACAGCATCTCTGTGCATTACATCATAAAGTGTCACCTTCCAAACTGCAATATTGTTGTCAAGAAGTTACCTATCTCGGTCACTTATTGTCAAAGGCGGGAAGAAGGTTGACCCCTGAACGAATTGCAGCAATTGCTCGAATGACTGTGCCAACAACTCAGAGAGATGTGCGTGCCTTTCTAGGTATCACGTCATACTGCAGACAGTGGATTCCGAACTTTTCACTGTTAGCGAAGCCATTGGTAGCTCTCACGTGCAAGGACGTTTCGACTCCTTTGCCTTGGACGGAGGAATGTCAGCAAAGTTTTTCTGAACTACGTGATGCGTTGTGTTCGGCTCCTGTGTTAGGTACTCCTGATTACAGCAAGCCATTCACATTATACGTCCATGAGAGGGACGGTTGTGCGTTGAGTGTTTTAACGCAACAATTTGGTGATAAGCAGCATCCGTGTGCATATTTTTCCTCGACCTTAGACCCGGTAGCTAGAGCGTTGCCGAGTTGCTTGAGGGCGACAGCGGCAGCTGCGGCGTCTATTCGACAATCCGCAGGTTTGGTCATGGATAATATGCTCATAGTAATGGTTCCGCATGCAGTTGATACGCTCTTGAATCGGACAAAGACTCAACATCTGACGAGTGCAAGGTTGTCTGGGTACGAGCTGACCCTTTTGGCAAGTCATATACAGATCAAACGTTGTAATGTACTGAATCCGGCGACATTGTTGCCGATTAATATGGAATCAGATGATGTGCTGCCACATGATTGTTATTTACGGACTGAGGAAGAAACAAAAGGTCGTGTGGACCTGAAAAACACTCCCTTGGCAGATCCCGATGGTACTTTGTATGTGGATGGTTCTTGCTTCAAATTGCCGAATGGCGATGTGACGACTGCGTATGCTGTGGTGACGTTGAGCACGGTTGTGGAAACTGCGAGATTGAACCAGAATTCCGCGCAAGCGGCAGAGTTAATTGCATTGACGAGAGCGTGTGTTCTGTCGAAGGGAAAGCGAGTGAATGTGTTTACTGACAGTCAGTATGCATTTGGTGTTGCGCATAACTTTGGAAGATTGTGGAGAGAAAGAGGATTTATGACATCGCATGGTACGAAGATCCAACACGGGCATCTCGTGAATGATCTTTTGGATGCACTTACGTTGCCTAAACAAGTGGCGATTGTTAAATGCAGTGCACATCGAAAAGTGACGGATGATGTTGGTCGTGGTAATGCATTTGCGGATGAAATCGCTAAGGAAACGGCTAAGAATATTGCGACTCGAATGTATGTTACGAGTTCAGTAAGGTGGCCGACGGAGACTGGTATGTGTGAAAATACCGCTGAGAGTGTGAAAACAATTCAGAACGAAGCTACTGAAGCTGAAAAGACCAAGTGGAAAGAAAGTACAGGGAAATTGGATATGCATGGATGTTGGGTTGACCTGACGGAATGTCAGAGGTGGATGTTACCAGATGCGTACGTATTAGCTATCGTGACGATGGCTCATGGGTTGTCACATATTAGTGCGAAAGGAATATGTAAGTTCTTGTCCCCTGTATGGAGGAATGAGGGTATTGCTAAGTGTGCCGAAAGAGTGGTTAAGAATTGTATGGTGTGTTTGATGCATAATCCCGGAAAAGGCACCCCCACTCCTCCTGGTCATTTTGCTCCTCCTGCTTGTCCCTTTGAGGTTATCCAGCTGGACTTTATCCATATGGAGAGATGCAATAACCTGAAGTATGTTTTGGTTGTGGTTTGCGCGTTCTCCAGATGGATTGAGGCCTATCCTCTTAAGGATAACACTGCCCTGTCCACAGCAAAAATCCTGCTGAAGGAATACTTTCCTCGGTACGGAATGCCCCGGATTGTATGGTCGGATAATGGGAGTGAGTTCGTGGGAAGTGTAATGCAGAGTGTGTGTAAGGGCCTGGGAATTCGACAGAAATTCCACAGTGCTAATCATCTTCAGGCAGCGGGTTTGGTTGAAGGGTACAATGGTACCCTGAAGCTGAAACTCGCTAAGGTTCAAGCTACGACTGGTCTGTCATGGCCTGATGCCTTGCCTCTGGCTCTCCTATCGACCAGAGCAACCGTACACTCTCGAGTAGGGCTTAGCCCATATGAGATTGTGTTCGGTCGCCCTGCGAATATTTGGGGAGTCCCGAGGCCTAGGGCTTTTGATAGTCTTGAGTATCCAATGTTAATTGATTACTTGCATGATTTGACCACTAAACTACGGTTAATCCATCAACAGGTCCTTGAAGCTCTACCGGCGCAGACAGAGGGTCCTGGACACCAGCTCCGGCCAGGAGACTGGGTGGTTACCCGAAATTTTGGTCGAAAGCGTAACTTGGAGCCAAGATTCGTCGGACCCTATCAAGTCTTATTGACGACGAGGACAGCGGTTCGACTGGAGGGTCGGAAAAACTGGGTGCATGCCAGCCACACAAAGAAGGTACCGATCCCCTTACCAACTGACGGTTGGGTGAGGACTGGGATTTCGGCCTCAGAAACTGAGACTCCTTTGCACTTTGTGCCATTTAGTGACGCTCAACTTGTGGAGGAGGATTCGTCACTGCCAGATCCACATGTGGAGTCATCAGTAGTAGGGAACCCAGGGTCTGACTCGTTGTCCACTTCATCGAACACTGTTGCGTCAGCTGAACAATTGTTTGTAGAGCAAACTCGACCTGGAAGAAGTCGATACTTTCTTCGTTCAAGGACTAATAAAAAGTAGCAGTACAGTGGTTTTTGACGTTACGAATATTATGAACGATTACATCCTTTCTTTTTGAGTTGTTTGTGCTTTTCCACTGCTAAGAGACTTGTAATAAATTTGAACGTTTCGTGGAAACCTCGCCATCCGGGTCACCGTAGGGCCGTGCGGGTACTCCTTTCTGTTTAGCAGGTTTCTGACGCTAGGTTGGTTACTTTTGTCGATCTCTGGGAACTCCTGGGGATTGATAATCGCTACTCAGAACGAAGTGCGTCAAGTACGTCACGGACGGTTTGTAGAGGATGGCATTCTCTAAGCTGTTGGAAGAAGAAAGGGTGTTGGCACAGAGATCAGAATTACGGAGGGTTGTACGAACAAAATGTTTTTTGTTTCAGGTGTTTCTACTGTTTCTGGCCTTGTCTATGTTATTGGTGGGTGGAGTGTATTTCGGAGTGCCGTTGTTCTTGCCTTCTGTTTCACCTACCTTTTCTCCTAACCTAAGTTCCCTCACCACTGTCTCCCCACATTCCTTTCATCCTTTGCCTCAACATGAGCAGGTTAGGCGTGCGGAATTCATGAATAATTCCTTTGTTCAACTTCTACATCAGCATCAGTTGGTGGTGAATACTACCAATTGTTGGGTATGTGGGTTAATGCCACACACCATGGATAGGGGTATTCCGTATTTGGTCCTTCCATACAGCTCCCAGGGTTCAGCTCGAGCATTCCAAACTATGTTCCGTAGTGCACTAGATTCCTACCCCAGTCGAGAGCCACGGTCTGTCAATTTTGGTCCTGGGCCGTACCACAACCCTTTGGCGATAGCCATAGCAGATCTGGATAGAGATATTTTTGATGCATCACTCATTCCAGATGAAGAAGTGCAGGCCTATAAGGATCTGAGTGAGACTGAGTATAGTGCGTCAGTGGGTGATAGACAGCTCAAGAGCTCGTCCCCAATATGGATTGTACCGCACCTTGGTAATTTCTGCTTGAAAGGTTTGGGTCGAAATCCAAGAGCACAACTTGGGAACAGTGCTTGCACTGATACGTATGTCCTACCGATGCTCTCCTCCCCTGTTTTTCTGACGGCTAAGGGCACCTATTTTGTATGTTATGAACGCGCGTATACATGGTTACCCCGCGACTTTTCGGGTACCTGTTATATTGCGAATCTTTTACCTCCGACTTTCACAGTTGCTTCGGACTATCACAAAACTAGAGTCGTGAGAGGCGTTATTAGCAAAGAGGACACTGCTGGTCAAGAAGCAGGAGACTTCTTTAAGGGTTTCTTGCCGTTTTGGGGACCTATGGTTAATAGTAGGAACCTAAGACAGTTGACCCGTGTGGTAGAGTCGACTGCTAATATTACTGCAAATGCCCTTGGTAATCTAACAGCTGAACTACAGGCGGATAGACTCATGACGTTGCAGAACCGTATGGTTCTAGACGTTGTTCTTGCAGATAGAGGGGGTGTGTGTAAAATTATCCACTCGAGTTGTTGCATTTTTATTCCTGACAATGCTCCAACTGTTTACCAAGCCATCTCGAAGTTGCACAAGATTTCCGAGTCCATACACGTGGACGAAGGTAATTGGACGCTCCTGGGATGGTTTTGGGGCCTGATGTCAACCTGGGGTTGGAAGATTCTAATGATCGTAGGGGCTGTTGTAACGATTCTGTTCACGTGTTGTCTTTGTGTACAGTGTGGTCCTGCCTTATGTGGCTTAAGTGCTGCGACGTGTATAAGGCGGCCATCTGTTACCAAGGAGACGTTGATGAATAGGATGATGTTCCAGCAGCAGCTGAACGATCTGATGAATATTGATATAGATTCCGATCTTGACTAGTGCTTGCCTACATGAGGGCAAAAGGAGCGTCTGAGGTTCCGTATGAGACGGGACGGCACTTTTTGAGTGATGACGAATATGGATGAGTTTGGTATCCCCGAACCGCAAATGACGAGTATAGTGGGTGTACGTAGTTTCGCTATGCAGCCACGTATGGTTCGTCTTATTTTTGGGTTTGTTCATCCGAACCCTCGGGTTCCATTTTAGATACAGCATCCATTTTGTTTCTTGCCCTCAGGTAGCCAGCGAACGGGCTTTTTGTCCGCTTCGTGACCCTGGGACTTTCCAGCTTGCACGAAGGACACGTGTTTCTTTGAGGTGACTTTTATGATGAGGGAAATGACACGAGTAAGGCAGATGGCCCCGCTCAAGGCTCATCTTGCCGCTCCGGTCTATTGTTTCAGCCACGCATACATTAGACACGAGGTCTTTGACCGTTCTATCGAGTTTCCTTTATTGCCCCCGACACTCTTTTCTAACCTGTTGTGTATTCTTGTCCTTTCCTTGCATCTGTTTTTCGTCCTTCCTCTTAATGTGTTTATGGTTAGGATGGAATGTGTTTATTGCGGAGGGAATATGTTTTTACAGTTGAGAACCGGCAAGACTGTTGTAATTATGTTCCGGCCTCCTGAAACATGAACACGACCCTTTTGAAGTTTATTGTGGGAACTGAGTTGTAACCTTTGTTCGCCATACTGTGCTATGGCAAAAACCTGTATAAAAGGAGCGATCCACTTCTACGAATTTGAAGCAGTCTCCGAGAACCTACACGTTGTGTACTTCTTGTGACCTCTGTATCCCTGCAGTAAATAAACGCTGATCTCTGACGTCGCTGGAAGTGTCCCGTGTCTCTGTGTTTGGTACGCCAGAACAGGTAACCCACGAAGGTTTCAGGTGTTGTTCCCTGGCACCGCTGGGTCTTAAAAATAACCCAGTCCTTCAACAACGCTTTCCCTACTGTTAAACAGACCAGCGTGGTAATAGTCTATTTTACCCCTCCAGAGTCCACATTTAAAAATGGGTAATAAAACAGTATAAGAAATATGTATTCTTGTTTACCATTAAAATCTGCTTCTTTACATGTTTAAGACTTTTACATATGTTAATTTAAGCTAACTTTTTCCTGTGGGTTTTATTTTAAGCCCCTACTTACACTAATTTCAATGAGAGGGTGTTGAAACGCACATTTATCCTTGTGGGACATTTCGTTTTTTATTTGGAAAGTTAAGTGGGTGTAGAGTGACCAGAATTTTAAAGCCAAAAACGGGGACATTTCACAAAAATAGAAGAAGTACTACAATTTTACTTCAACCGATCGCACAGAATGACAGCGCTCCTCAGCAGAGAATTACAGAGCAGGCAAGTAGAACATGCAAAAAAATGCAGTTTTTAAACCCAGTAGCTTACCTGTTAATTAAATTGATTTCTTAAAACAACTGTAACTATACCTGCTTTGTAAAGCAATTAAAAACACCTCCTGACGTTTTCAGTCAACCCTCTCTAAAAACCGAGACATGAGCTAAATTTCGTGAAATCTGTTGGGACAACTGGTGAAAAACCGGGACCGTTCTGGCAAAATCGGGACACCTGGTCACCCTATGTGGGTGGGAATTATAGGAAATTGCACATTACCTTCCTTTGGGATTTGCTTTTGTCATTGTTGCAGCACATACATGCCAACATTTTGAAATAAGAAAGTGGGAGATTTTGAAAAACAATCGAGAGACTTTCATTGTCTCCATTAACGTACAATAAAGCGAGGCAATTTTAGGTGACAACAACTACAATTAAGCCATTTTTGGCTTAAAAATCAGGCACCTGAATCCTGTCTGTTGACATAATATGTTAAGAGATGCCGCATCCTGAAGGACCTGCAGCTGGAAGCCACTCTGTGAAGGATTCAGTAACAGAGGAAGGCATCATAAAACATTCTGCAGCAGAAAGTAAAGGAAACATCGAGCTGCAGAAGGAGTAGACCTACAAATAGTTGAGTACTTGAGCATACAGTAAATTAGCCCTCTTCTTCAGGAATCCTGAAGAACCCATGTCAATAGCCTAATGGATGCGACTTTCGAAAGAAACCACACCTAAGATGGCTGCCGGTGTCTGGAGATTGCCTAGTTTCTTGCCCGACCTAAGGCAGTGCATTAAGGAAATGTCCTGCTAGAGCCAATGACTGTCCATAAGCCCTCACCCTACGAATCAAAGCAATCAAATCAAATCAAGCTTTATTCAGATCATACAAAATATCCATAAAAGTATACTATAAAATACAATAAAATACATTTATGACCCAAAAATATCAAGAAAAAACAGCATCATAACATATTTAAAATACGCATAATCATTATACAGTTGTACATATCATAAAGACAATACACTTTATATTGTTTCATAGTTCAGGTTTTCTAAGTGAGCGAGTTCATTCCTTTGTTTAGTTGCCGATATTATATAGCAAATTACTGCATTATAGACAGATATTTTTTCCAAATTCCGTAAACAATTCCAACCAGATTTATAGGAGTACAGGCAATTATCTTTAAAAATTGGACGGAGAATTTTTTTCTTATTTCCGTATAAAAATTACAAAAAAGTAAAAAATGAAGGGTGCTTTGTTTGGACCTACCATCACATGGGCAATTTGGAAGATTAGCACACCACTTGGCCATTTTAGGAAAAGCAAAAAGATAGTGTAATGTGTTCATCCGTAGTCTGGTTAGGTAGAATCTATGCTGAACATTAGTTATAAAAATGAGGTATGGCTGTATACCCATTGCAATTGGCCCCTCAAGATATGATACAACATTTATCTTGGTACTTGAAACCTCGTCTCTTGACGCTGTCCTAGATTTCAAGAGGCTCCTTTTTAATTCAGCCTTACTAGTTTTTTGTATATCTTCAGGTTGATTCCAGTTCAGGGCCAGATTGCATTCTTCTAAAAGACCACTGATATAACTTAACCAAGGTATTTTCTTACATCGGTCTTGGGACAAATAGTCTAATATAATATCCCTCGTAAAATGAGTTTCTTCCCTAATCCAGAGACGGTGCCACAAGTTTAAAGCGGCCATACTAATCAAGTCATGTATATATGGTGTTCCAGTTTCTCTATGCAACATAATCGAAGGAGTTGAGGCAGGTACGGCTAGCAAGCGTCTTAAAAAGTAATTTTCAAGGGTTTTATCTGCATAGTATCTGCCTGGCCCCATCGGGCTCCCCCATAACAACTCCCTGTGATGCACTTTGCTCCGTATAACTTCAGCATCTCCCGTACAGGTTTATTACCAATTTTTTGGGAGAATCTAAAAATGGCCTCCACTTATTTCACGAATTTCAGCTTGCATAGAGGTATATGTGTATTCCAAGTACCCTTACTGTTAAAAAGAATCCCTAAATAGGAAAATGTAAATGTTCTCTCAATCGGTGTCCCGTTAATATAATGTGTTTTTGTTTTAATATTCCTTTTGCCACAGGACATAACCAAAGTCTTACTCAAGTTAATTTAAAAAAAAAAATTCCGTCATAAAACTAGTAAGGTTGTGCATCAAGGCTTGTAGGCCGTTCGCTGTCCTTGAAATTAGGACAGTGTCATCGGCGTACAATAAAAGGGGCGTGGGCCGATTACCGACCTTAGGAACATCTACCCCCAAGTTCTGTAATAAGACATCAACACCATTTATATAAAGTGAAAACAAAAGAGGCGCAAGAGTACAGCCCTGTCTTATCCCACGTGTAATATTAAAGTGCTTCGTGCATTCCCCATGTTTCCCATAATATATCTTTGCAGACAGACGAGCGTAAATTTGAGATAAGAAGCTAATAATGTCCACGGGGGCACCCATCCCTCCCAACGTCTCCCATAACTTAGAATGATTTACCAAGTCAAAGGCACTTGACAAATCTACAAAGCAGAGGTGAAGGCAGCACTTCCTTGCGAAGGTGTAATTTCCTATTATTAGTTCTAAGTTCAAACACTGTTCAATTGTTCCAACGCCTCGTCTAAAGCCATACTGAGCTGCAGATAAGATGTTATTTTCTTTTACCCATTGCTCCAGCCTGGCCAACAACATTCTACCCATGACTTTAGATGTTGAGTCAAGCAAAGATATTGGGCGATAACTACTGGCACTACTCCTATTCACTTTTTTAAAGATGGGAACTATCAGACTCTCTGCCCAAGTGGCAGGTATCACCCCGTCAATTGTATGCAAAACGGGTACCCAAAAATCCATATTATATTAAAATACATCTATTGGGACCCCATCGAGGCCAGCCGCTTTACCACTAGCGCTGTTCTTAAAGGCTGTTCTTATTTCATCTTGACTTATGCTTCCTATTTTGGTGTTTTTTTAAGATTATAGCGGTTTTATCCTCATTATTTATAATACCCTGATGTGTTTCATTAAAAATAGCTTCGAAATGGGTTAACCAGTCTGCTAGAGTAACTACCGTATCACTTTTTACTGATTGGACATCTTTGAAGAATGGTTGGTGCAGGGTTTTCCAAAATAGTGTCGAGTTTTTAGTCTCGGCAGCTTTAATTAGGTTCTCCCAGGCATTTTCCCTGATCTCCAATTTTCTTTGGGTAAGAGCTTCTTTATATGATTTCCGAAGAATATTAATCTCCTCCCTATTACACGGGATAGTTTTTAATGCAGACTTTAGATTTCTATTTGATCTAGAGCATTGGTTATCGAACCATCTTTGGGAGTGCGATGCATTTGTCTTGGAATTCCTTCGCAAGTTATCAGAGATTACATTGGAGATGCTTAGGAAGGCCGTAACTATGTCTATGCTATTTGAGAATTTGAGAATTTATCAAGGCAGGTTATAATATGATGATTGATTTTTGGTAGGATCCTATTTGTAAAAACTTCTGGATCGACACCTGCCCATTAAATTGAAATCTCATTTTCTCCCTGTGTTTTTATATCCACAGCGTGAATACTTGATACAGATTTTTTTTAACAGGGAGAGTTTAAAGTTATTAACAGGGGATGGTGATCACTCAATAAACTTGTAGAGACAGAACATTCAAGTATAAAAGACCTAAAATGTATTGAAGTTATAAAATGATCAATACATGAGGATGATCTTACTCCTTCAGAGGTATAAATAGTACCCTTATCCTCACATCCACTCCCCTTTATATCCTTCTCTGTAATTTCTAAATTATACTTAAACATGACAAGGTTTATACTTTCCCCGTAGTTATTATGTGGAAAGTGTGCAGAGGCACTGCCTAATTCCTCTTCATAACCACATTGAATCCCCGATATAAGATTACATGGTTCAATATTAAAGTTTCCTGCCCAAATTAAGGAACAATCCGGGCCTACACTCTTCATGAAGTCCGTCAGTTCTTCATCTAGAAATGTGATAACCTCATATCTCGAAGCATTAAAAATATTATTATAAAAGTTTATCACTATAATGTCATGTAGTCCTTTTGCTGAAAAAAATAAAAAATGGAAATTTGGCGCCCTTGTATAAGATTTTTTTGAAGTCAGCCTAGAAGACAAAGATATAAGTGCTGCTAGACCCCCACTGGTCCTACCTGCCTTTGAGGGGATAGCATTTGTTGAAATTGTCTTGAACCCGTTTACGAAGAAATTATCTGTGAGTCTCTTGTATTAAAACCACATTGCATTCTTGGATACTTTTGAGTCAGTTTACATCACGCAATTTGTTCCTTGCCCCAGCTACATTCCATGTCATTATCTGTAGGTGTTCCTGCTGTGAGTCGCTAGCAAAGTTTAACTCTGCCACCATGATGGGCCCTATCTTACATCTAGCAGTACTATCCTCCCTAACAGTGGTTATCTGGCTCAAGCTCCTCCCTTCATGATTTAATGTATCTAGCTGAATAGCTGGGTTAATCGCAGGAAATGAGGGAGGCCGAACAATGATGTTATCCAACAAAGACGGACTTACAAATTGTAGTCAGTCACAACCCTCTAGACCGGATAGAGGGGCAAATCTATTAACTAGATTTAAATAGGGTGGTCTCTGTGTAATTCCATACAATGCTCTCGGATGATTTGATACACGAGGCCACCCTTTCGAAGTGAAATGACGGGGTTTATAAAAGAACCCTAATGGCAAAAGGGAGATTTTACTGCAATAATGCTCTAAGTTAGTATTCCCTATGTGAACTAACAAAAATCTCACAACCTGCTCATTATTAAAATTAGCAACTACACAATCCCCTCTCCCATCCTTCCTAGAGTGTCCTATCCAAGCGGAACGTCTAGCAATAATCATCTGATTACAGATGTCTCAATCCCAGACCCCAACATTCTTCAATTGAGTTGTAAGCCAATGCATAGTTTTGGCCATCAACTGATCGGTGGTTTCAATCTGTCCATCCTGTAAAATTGGGACATTTCGCAAGACCACTACCAAGGGAGCAGTGGCTGGAGGAAGATGTAAAACCTGGGAACCCTCTAAAGCTAAACTATCATCCGCTCCCTCGTACATCTGTGGGGGTTCTCGGCATTGAGGCCCCGGTAACAAACTCGGTATGTTATCACCCACAATCCCTGCCAATGGTCTACTTTTCTGCCCTCCCTGAGTACAGGAGCTGACCTGAACAAGACCACTAGAGATAGTCCCCGGCCCACCCACTTTACTTCCCACATACGTTGAACCAACATCATGAGTACTAACAACATCCCCGTTCCTCCCCGATATTGTTGGCATTGATGATTTTTGCCTAAATACGGGGGCTTTAGGAGGCAAGGGATTTTCAACTACCGCATTACTCAGCTCATTAGATGTATTGGCCATTAGCCTGTTACTAGAAACTAGAGAACCCTCTAAATTGCAAAGGTTCTTCATAACCTTCGATTCGAAATAAGTTAACCTTTTCTCGATTTTTGACAGCTTGTGGATAATAGGCCACATAGCATCATTGGCTTTGACCGAGTGATCGCTTAAAAGATCTAAAATCAAGTCAACAGGCATACTTGGCAATGAGTCTGCCGTTTTTGGAGATGGCAATAATGCGGTTCTTCCATTTTTATTCATCCTTTTGATTTTTGCAGGTTTCTGTCTCTGAGGGCCCCCTCCCTGCTTCCTCTTTTGTGATAGATCTGAGGTTAAAACAGAGGAGTTAGTTTTACCGTGAGGGGCAGATCTTGTAGCAATGCCTGGGGGTGGACTATTTCGAATATTTGCTGTAACCACCTCAACCAGCTCAACAGATGGTGAAATATTATGTATCCACAGTCCAACCTGTGTCCCCGATGGTTCATTTAAGGATTGTCCAAAGTCACTTGCTTTAACAGAGGGGTCGATATCTGCAGCAAAGGAACAGTCAGGGGTACGAGCAGAAGCCAGGGCAACCAAAGATTAACATTTGGTCGTTTGTGGATCAAGAGATAAACGACGCTCTGTCAAAGCTATCACATGAGCAAGGACCGAGCTGGCTCTAATCAAGAACTGATCCAAAGTCCCCACCATGCTACCAGAGGACTGCGCAGTTCTACCCTTGCCCTCACGCAGATTCATCCTCACAGTACTTCAGACGTAATGAGAGATAGAAATAACAGTTTAATGGGTTCAGCCTTTCCAATTAACAACACCTCTTCCAAAACAAACTGTGTGTCAAATTGGACTGACCTTACGGAGACACCAAGCTTACAGAATAGGCCCGGCCTGGCCTCGTCTGGTCTCAAACAGGATCAAACAGGCCCACCCTTGGCCCGGCGCGCGCCCGTGAGCGTCCCACAAAGCGGGTGCCGCTTGACGCTAAATACTGTCCAGCAGTCACAGGTGCGTGCAGTTGCTGCGTAGGTCCCTGGGACTTGCAGTCCCACCTCTGGTCAGCTCCTCAATTCACGATGCGGCTAGTTGATGGAATCACTCAGGCCTTCTATGCATCCGAATGTAAATCTGGAAGCTCGTGTTACAAGTCACATGTTCCTGACTGTTCTTGTTGCTCTCTCTCTCTCCTTTAAGGCAATGAACAGCATTGAGGCACAGATTCAGACTCGGTTATCTAACTTCGCTCTTGTGCAGGAGAGGCTGGAAACCCGTGCGTTTCATTCTCACCTCCACACACTCCAGACCTCTCTACAATTCCAGGGGGAAGGCTGCATAATCTTGGATATTTTTTATGGGGTTTCGTAGTCAGTAGAAATACCTCTCAACCGAGTCACAGGGTAGTCTGCAAAGCAAGCCTCTATGTTGCATGCTTGCATGGCATGACACTAAAGATCCACATATTGCTTGTTCCCTTCTTGACAAGGGCTAATCGTTGGCTTGTTTCAGCTGGGGCCATGGGAATCATGAGCAAAGCAGAGGCTCACCTCATCTCCTCTTTCCTCCACTGAAAGGGCTTATTCTACACCATCTTATATACTCATTTTTCATCGTAACTGAATGGTTGCTAAGTGATTAAAAGTATAGATGATTTTAAAATTTAAACTTTTGTGCTATTTTGTTTCCTAATATAAGACAGGACAACAACCATTAGAGCATATTATATCAGACACATATAAAAACATAGATGTGACTTTAAATAGCTATCATGATGCTTCCTCAGCACCTAGCACCAAGACATTGTACGCAAACATCCAACAGGGCACATTAATTACTTGGTCATATTACATTCATGCAACACTTCTCAGAAAGGCCATAAAGGTCCTGATTACAAATTGCATGGTACCAGCAGGGAGCAAAATGTGGTTCTAAATCAACCCATTCACTGACATGACATTGATTGAATGGACCAGAGGAAACACATGTTTTTCCGCTGCTGCTACATCATAAGGGTGTGCGCTTGTTTCCTGTAGGTTGGCATGCCTTGCCCTTTTTTCCAGAGCCCCAAATGAAGTAGTGAAGTGGTGGTTACTGTCTTCCATCTCAATTTCTGTCTCCTGCTTCTCTCAGATCTTCAGAGGCCTGACAAAGGCAGATGTTCCCAAGTGCTGCCTCTCCTGTTAGTGCGGGTCTGAGCAACAACATGCTGACAAGGGCTGGCAGGCTGTGATCACAGTTTTTCTTTCAGAGAGCCTTCTGCATGGCACCGAATCTCTGCTCTATGAGAGCAGAAAATGCAGCTTTGGACAAGGAAGGGAGGAAAACTGCAAAGGGGTGTGTGTCAGGGTGTCTGACAGGAAGGGGCATATTTACAAGTCCCTAATGCCACTGGAGCGTCACTTTTTTGACGGTCCGGTGGCGAAGCGTCATCTCACATACTTACAGGATAACGGTAAGCCACTTAGCGTGGCTTAACACCACCTTGTAAATATGCCTCTTTTCACACGAGTCCTCTGCGGCAGAGGGGCAAGCAATGGGTGTTGCAGTGGGCATTCCACCGCAATAACCTTTGCTTTTTGATGCTGTCCCAGATTTTCAAGGTTGAGAAATACCTGGTCTTAGCATGGTGATACAAGGAGAAATTACATTTCTCCCCGTATTTTGCTTGTTTCATGTGTGCTACATTCTGCAGCACACATAGAAATAGCAAATTCCCTTTCATGATTGTTCATATGCAGGAAAGTGGCGCAAGCGTGCCAGCGCTAGGAAGCCTTTTTAGTGTTGGGGGAAGTACATGGGTGCACCGTATTCTTGTGAATACATCACATTCCTGCATTTAAAAGATGTCAGTGCACAGCGTTGCCAAATTTGGCTTAACACCGCGCTCCGACTTTGTTTTGTAAATATGTCCCGTAGTTTTCTATATTTTGGGATGGGGTAGTGGAGGGTGGTTTTACACTGGTGGCGTATGAGATGTATTTTATGCATTCGGATGAGTTGGGAATAACCAGGGAATTGGGATGTGGGGCGGGGGGAGGTGGCTGAACACTGGGTCGTTTCTTTTAAATGTACCATTAGGTGGGCTGAAGGAACTGAAGTCATGTTCTGGATGACTTCCCCATGACTCCACTTCGCCTGTATAACTCATTGATTAGATCAGCTGCACAGTGCAAGAGGATTAGGGGAAACTGCGTAACATGAAATCGCAGATGGGAAGCTCTCAATAATTCAGAGTTGTCTGCCTTGGGGTCCAAGTGACATCCTAGTTATTTATTTTATATTGTATTTTTTTGAAGTTTTATAGCCTAAGAGCATTGGAGCACTTTACATGAGCACCACGTACATCACACAAGCAGCCACGGCCCGTATAGGGCGTGCCACCGGGCGGTGACATGGTGCGGGGGAGGGGCAGGGTGGGGGGTTGTAAAATCCGGCATACGGACGATTTCAGGTAAGTAACTAAAAAAATAAATACAACGAATTTCGTCGCGCGTGCTGCATCACCAAATACGATGCAGCGAGCGCAACAAAATTTGTTTTATTTATTTTTTCATTACTTACCTGAAATCGTCCGTATGCCGCATTTTACAACCCCCCACCCTGCCCCTCCCCCGCCTCACATCACTGCCCGGTGGCATGCCCTGTACGGGCCGTGGTTGCACACAAGCTCCCATTTATTTTTAGGTAGAACCTAGGCAGCGCACATGTGCTGTCTGGAAGACCTGGTTGAAACACTGTAGGAGTGTAATCCCTCCTTCTGCTTGGGATTGGTTCACTCCTGCCTTGCTCTTCTGTCCTGGATCTTTATTGGTTTGTGGTCCCATACAGCATTTCCGTTTTATGTTGAGGCAGAACCGACTAACTACAGCTTAATTACGCTGTAGGTGTTTATCAGTTCCTTTGAGGACTACTTATTTTATTTCCTGATAATGATTAGCCACAGAGGACGCACATAACTTTTACATACACGGGTGCTGCGCTTTATGTTTAGCACGGCACCCGATTTAATAATTACAACACGGGTGCCGTGCTTTGTGTTTTAGCACGGCGCCCGCTTTTATGTTCTGCTGTCAGTTTTGTTATTATTAGTTCCCTGCTCGTGTCTTCGGTGCCCCTTTCGCCATCTGTGCGTGCCCCCCACGCTATCTCCCACCTGTCACTCCTTGTTATTGTTTGTTAACTGCGATATCTTCTGTTCAGCCCAACCTTTTGCATTGTACAAACCCACTTCACAACAACCTGGCCGTATCTTGTCCCGTCTTACGTTCAAAACTCGGCACCCCATTGGCACAGCAGTGACGCCGCAGAAGGCAGCTTGACTACTGCCACATTCATTAACGCGGCTTTTGTTCTGCCACCAACATTACAGGACTGCAGCAACCATTGCAGTGATGGCAGCAGCGAGGAGAGGAGAGGCGGAAGATTTGTACTTTGAAGGCTCCCCCAGGACCTCACCCCTACCCCCTCATGATGCAGTCACAACACAGAAAAGGCTCCATGGACCACAGCCTCACAGTGGACCAGGAGGCTCTTGACTGTTCGTGTGGTGGATGAGCAGCGGTGATCTACTGCTGCTCACATTTATTAGTTCGATTTCTATAGTTCTAACTCTACCATTCCAAAATGGCCAAACCTGGAGGGACACTTCCTAGTTCTTATTCCCTAGAAAGTCCTTTCTCCATCTCGAATACATTGCATAAATGCACGAGGTTGGTAAAACAGCATCCTGCTCCTGTGCTTCGGACGCCACACCACTGTTTGAGCTTTGGCTTACAGGTACTTGGTTTTTGTGTGTTGCATGTTGCATTATGTATTAAGTTTTATTAGAACATTGGAATGTTGGGGGCTCCATTGAAAACAATGGAGTGCTCCGGGTTTATAATGGCTGGTATAATCCCGGAGCACCAACATTCCAATGTGTCTTTGTTCACAGCTCTGGCTGTGAACAAAGGCTTCAGGGAGCCTGAGGGGATTTGAATTCCCATCGCGCTCCCTGAAGGCTTTGTTTTGTTAGAACATTCTGCCCTCTAGTGGCCTTCGGCTCGGGCCTTTATTGCTGCAGCGGGCCTTTAACAGCCGGTATAGCCCGCTACGGCGGGCTAGAAGGCTACATTATTTTTAACCCATTGCAAGTCTTTACTTTATGCTGATATTTGCACCATCTAGGTAGGAGCGTACCAAGGACTCTGTACCGCATTTGTTTAATTATTCTTGTCTTTACTTTGCTTGCTCCAGTTTGGTTCATGTTTGTCTCAGGTGCGACATGCAGCCAGCGAGATCTGTGAGGAAAAAAAATGTAATTTGCGAATGGCATGAATGTCCTATTCACATGTACTGCCAATGTGGTTTTAAACAACATGCCCACCATGGCTACTTTTAGGAGGGACCGTGCCTTAGGAAACCAGACAGTTAAAGGAGTGTTATTCTGCTTTAATTCATAATCATTACATCTTACTAAAGGGCATTCAAGTTTATTTCCATGCAGAAACAGAGCAGGGTTTAAAAATAAATTTGAGAATAAACCAGGCCGTAGGCCAACAGAGTCAACACATTTTCAGCATCTTTCTTTTTTTGTGTTTGTTTGGACCGCTACTGAACAGGGAATCCCCAATACTTCTTAGAGGTCGAATTTGCGTGCAATAAAAGGCTGCCTTTCTTTGTAATTATGTTTAATCACTTGTAAACTTGGTATCACAAACCACACAAATACACTCCACGCCATGCCACATAATATCAATCCGCAAACTTTCACTCAACGCCACACACTTCCATGCCACACAGTTCAACTCTACACATTTCCATTCTACACCACATAATTCGAAAAACATACCACATATTTCAGTTCAACAACACAATTACACAACACACCACATTCATCCAATCCTCACCACAGAATTCCACATCATGCCACAAATTCAACAGCACACACCATAATTAAATTCCACTACATTCCACTCCACAACACAAAATACCATTCCGCATAATTACACTCCATGACATACAATCCCATTCCACAAAATTCCAGTACACTCAATACCACATAATTACTATCTACATAATTCCACTGCACACCATTTTTTTTTTTTTGAAAACCTTTATTGTGCACATTTATGTCGTCTTACAACGCACAGTCACCGTCCAGGTGGTAAAGCAGTTAAATAAAGTGTACATCTCCAGATATGAGAACACAGCCATTTAGCCGACAACCCGGAGGTCCGGCATTCCACTGCACACCATGCCATATAATTCCACTACACAAATTCACTTCATACAATTCCACAATTAACAATTCCAATCCAACCTACATAATTCCACTCTACATCACATACATCCACTCCAAACCAAAACACATGGGTAAAAACAATATCATATACAACAGCAATAGCTCTAACTCTCACTAATGCAAGACCTATTGCATTGCAAATGCTTGTTAATTTTTAGGCATTGGGCGATTAGGTAGTTTGCCCAGAATCACACGATATTGAGCCGACACCAGGCAGCTACCTCTGTAGCCAGCATCCACTCCTCTTTTGATATTTGTTTCTTACTCTGGCATCCTTGGAGGAAAATGCCCCTTTAATGATGGCTACTCATCGATACTTCTACATATTCTGCTCTTGTACATGTATACTCTTATTTCAACCTACCTCGACATGACACAGTAGATAGGCCTCAATCCACTCCTAAGTGCACAAAACACGGCACTAAAGCCACACAGTGGGCAAAGTGTTGTTGGCTCAACAACGCAGGACGCTGCTCGCATTAATTTGCAAAAGAACTATTTGCTTCCCACACAACCGTATGTGAACAACACTGTATTGCACACAAATAATTGACAGTCAACAGAACAGTCCCCTGACGCCCAGTGCTTAATTTGTAAACAAATAAGTGCCGGGGCTGTGTCAGGAGCCACTGCAGCTTGCATCACATATTGCCCCTGTGAGCTGGCAATGACAGTACAAACACGGCTACTAATCATCACACACAGCTGTTGTGCTCATACCTAAATGAGGTAGACAGCACCACCGTGTGGCAGACTGTCATAAGCCCAGGTGCTGGCAATGAGGTGCCGGTGCCGAGCACCAGAAACCACCGGCTCAAATTAAGCACTGCTGAGGCCTGGAAATGACCAAATATTCAGCATGCACAGAATAAAATAAATACTACACGGCTACGGCGCACATCGTCCACTACAAACAACCCTGGTACCATCATCCACACCGAATATTTCTGAATGACCACTACATACCATTATCAAACAATACATTGGGCAGTTTGACCGTCATTGGTCAAACGCTATGACCTCACGTCACCAGGTTCCATTAGCAATCGTAGGGTCGCCCTAAGGCGCTCAGACTCCGAAAGAGCTTTGAGGCCATGCAGGTGCGAGAAATACTTTTATTTAAATGCTAATCACGTAAAATAGTGGAAATCTCTTCATCAGTGTGGATTTTCTGAGAATCCTACTACTTTGGTGAAATGAAATACAGGGAGACATTTTGATTCCTGATGTTGGCTAATATATGCTGGAAACTCGCCTTAAATTGTTCCCCGGGTGGCAGGTAATCCATTCCAACAGCACATAAATGTCGTGATGGCGACTCAAGAGCTCGAAGCTTATAGTAATTTCTAAAACTGCCGCCACATCAATAACAGGGTAATACACCTTACATCCTTCAGTGCTATTGGAAATGCAGGCTCTTGCTGCAAGGGATTTAATCAGTAAGAACACTCAATCAAGCAAGCAATGCACCTCAATACCTTTCTCAAATAATCAATGCACTTCCTGCTAAAAATAGCACCTTTTAAATGCAGGAATACCCCTCAAAGATTTATTAAAAGCAGACCTTGCTTTAATTCAGTGTGCATGTTTATTGTGTGGTTGTGGGATCAAACTAACATTATTTGAAACTATTAGTGTAGATTACTGTAGTGTATTTCTTTTTGCAATCATATAAGGTCAAAAGCAGGCGATACATTAGAACTGTGGCCCTTTGTTATGTCTAGTTGAATTTTGAAATTTGAAATGCATGTCTAGTGTATTTTAAGTTGTGATAAGCCTGGAAATCATCAGAATGCTGAAACTTGCTGAGAAATATTTGTAACACACCCAGTATTCTCAGTCTATGACTGAATTTAGTCATTCATTCAAACGGCAGAAGAAGGAGGCTGCTAACATATTTATAAACTCACTTTAACCTGATTGCATGATTATTGCAATTACGATCACAATAACAATAACAATTGCACTGTTTAACCCCTTCGCGGCCAGGCCTTTTCCCCTCCTGTGCCACGCCCTTTTTTGGCTATTTGGGGTAGTGCACGCTGAGGCCCCTGTAACTTTTTGACCACATAAGGTATCCACGCCAAATTTGCGTCCTTTTCTTCCAACATCATGGGGATTCTGAAGGTACTCAGGGTTTGTGGATTCCCCTGGAGGGGTCACAGAAATGAGCCAAAATACAACAAAATTTAGGTTTTGTTTGGGAAAATGAGAAAAACGGGCTGCAAATGAAAGCTTCTGAGTTTTTCCCTGCAAGTGTTATCATAAAAGGGTTTGTGGGGCTGAAATCACCATTTTCCCAGCTTTTAGGGGATACCAGACTTTTGTCAGAAACCTAAAAGTTTTACACAGTTTTGGCATTTTTCTGGGACATAACCTATTTTTGCTATTTTTTTGCTTTCGACCTCCTTCCAGTTAATGGTAGACATGGGTACAAAAGCAATAATGGATCCTGGACAGCTATACATTTTAGAGAAGTAGACAAAATTTTGAATTCAGCAAGGGGTCATTTGTGTAGATCCATCAAGGTTTTTTTATAGCAACTAACAGTTAAATATAGGATAAATTGAAAATTTGTTGAATAAAAAAGACTTTTGTGTCAACGTTTTCACCTGTAACTTCTTCTAATTAAGACAGCTCTTTGAAAGCAATATACCGTTACATCCGCTGGACATTACTGGTTGTGGGGATATATAGGACTTGTAGGTTCACCAAGAACCCGACGAACCCAGATCCAAAAACTGAGCAGCAACTTGCAATGGTTTTTTATTATGTACCGAGTATATAGTAATTATTCTGTAAAAATGTGTACATGGAAAAATCGGTATGGAAGACACCTATGTATTTCTGAAATGGGAACAAAATATAGAGTTTAGAAACAGTAGATATTTGCACATTTCCGAAATTGGGAATACTCATACTAGCATGAGAATTATCAGTCATTTTTTAGAATGACTTCTTTTTTACACAATGTCTTTCATTTTGAAGGCAGAAATGCATCGAAAGTCAATAGGTAATAACAGTTCCTTTACAAATATGAATTACCCTAAGTCTCCCGATAAAAATGGTACCTCACTTGTAGGGGTAGGCATAGTGCTCACGACAGGAAATGGCTCAAAACCCAACGCGAGCACACCACATTTTCACAATACAAAATTACCCTTTTTTAGCAAAGTGCCTAGCTGTAGTTTTTTAACCCTAGCTCTGCCGGCACCTAGGGAAACCTAGCAAACCTATTAATTTTTGAAAACTAGACACCCAGGGGAATCTAAGATGGGGTGACTTGACTGCCTCCCACCAGGTTCTGTTACCCAGAATCCCTTGCAAATATAAAAAATTGCCAAAAAAAAACTTTTCCCCCACATTTATCTGGTGGAAAGTTCTGGAATCTGCGTGGATCCACAAATTTCCACCCACCCCGCATTCCCCAATGTCTTCCGAGAAAAATGGTACCTCACTTGTGTGGGTCAGCCTAGTGCCCGCGACAGGAAATGGCGCAAAACGTAACATGGATACACCTCAATTTCGTAGCGAAAAATGACCCTTTTTTGGCAAAGTGCCTAGCTGTAGTTTTTGAACCATAGCTCTGCCGGCACCTTGGGAAACCTAGCAAATCTATACATTTGTGAAAACTAGACACCCAGGGGAATCCAGGATGGGGTGACTTGACTGCCTCCCACCAGGTTCTGTTACCCAGAATCCCTTGCAAACCTCAAAAATTGCCAAAAAAATCACATTTTCCCCACATTTCTCTGGTGGACAGTTCTGGAATCTGCGTGGATCCACAAATTTCCACCCACCCAGCGTTCCCCAAAGTCTTCCGAGAAAAATGGTACCACACTTGTGTGGGTCGGCCTAGTGCCCGCGACAGCAAACGGCGCAAAACGCAACGTGGACACACCAAAATTTCGCTGTGAAAAATGACCCTTTTTTGGCAAAGTGCCTAGCTGTAGTTTTTGAACCATAGCTCTGCCGGCACCTAGGGAAACCTAGCAAACCTATACATTTTTGAAAACTAGACACCCAGAGGAATCCAGGGAGGTATGGCGTCCGTGGATCCCCCAATGTTTCCTTACCCAGAATGCCCTGCAAACCTCAAATTTAGCTGAAAAAATCACTTTTTTCACACATTTTTGTGTGGGAAAGTTGTGACATCACCGGGCCGACACAAATTTCCCACCACCCAGCGTTCCCCCGGGTCTCACAACGTAGTGAGGCGACATGAAAATTGCCTATCTCAAAACAACCTGGTTTTGCAAGGGGAGTCACTTGGGTTTTTGGCCCGGTGCTCGGCGGCCACCTAGGGAAACCTACCAAACCCACACATTTCTGAAAACTAGACACCTGGGGGATTTCAGGGAGGTATGGCTTGCGTGGATCCCCCAACGTTTCCTTACCCAGAATGCCCTGCAAACCTCAAATTTAGCTGAAAAATCACCTTTTTGACACATTTTTGTGTGGGAAAGTTGTGGCATCACCGGGCTGACACAAATTTCCTACCACCCAGCGTTCCCCCGGGTCTCCCAATAAAAACGGTGCCTCACTCGTGTGGGAGGCCCAAGTACCCGCAACAGGCAATGGTCCAAAACGTAGTGCGCCTCAACAGGCAAGGGTCCTAAACGTAGTGCGCCTCACTACGTTTTGGACCCTTGCCCGTGGCGGGTCCTCAGGCCTCCCACACGAGTGAGGCACCGTTTTTATCGGGAGACCCGGGGGAACGCTGGGTGGTAGGAAATTTGTGTCAGCCCGGTGATGCCACAACTTTCCCACACAAAAATGTGTGAAAAAGGTGATTTTGTCTGCTAAATTTGAGGTTTGCAGGGCATTCTGGGTAAGGAAACATTGGGGGATCGACGCAAGCCATACCTCCCTGGAATCCCCCGGGTGTCTAGTTTTCAGAAATGTGTGGGTTTTGTAGGTTTCCCTAGGTGGCCGCCGAGCACCGGGCCAAAAACCCAAGTGACCCCCCTTGCAAAACCAGGTCGTTTTGAGATAGGCAATTTTCATGTCGCCTCACTACGTTGTGGGCCCTTGCCTGTCGCGGGTACTTGGGCCTCCCACACGAGTGAGGCACTGTTTTTATCGGGAGACCCGGGGGAACGCTGGGTGGTAGGAAATTTGTGTCAGCCCGGTGATGCCACAACTTTCCCACACAAAAATGTGTGAAAAAAGTGATTTTTTCAGCTAAATTTGAGGCTTGCAGGGCATTCTGGGTAATGAAACGAATGGGGGATCCACGCAAGCCATACCTCCCTGGAATCCCCCAGGTGTCTAGTTTTCAGAAATGTGTGGGTTTGGTAGGTTTCCCTAGATAGCCGCCAAGCCCGGTGCCAAAAACTCATGGGACCCCCTTTGCAAAACCACGTTGTTTTGTGATAGGTAATTTTGATGTTTCCTCAATTGTTTTTGGGCCCTTGCCTGCCGCGGGCACTAGGCCTACCCACGCAAGCGAGGTACCATTTTTCTCGGAAGACTTTGGGGAACGCGGGGTGGGTGGAATTTTGTGGACCCACGCAGATTCCAGAACTTTCCACCACAGAAATGTGAGGAAAATTTGTTATTTTGGACACATTTTTAGGTTTGCAATGGATTCTGGGTAACAGAACCTGGTGAGAGCCAGTCAAGTCACCCCATCCTGGATTCCCCTCGGTGTCTAGTTTTAAAAAACTGTACAGGTTTGCTAGGTTTGCTTACGTGCCAACTGTGCTAGGGCCCAAAATCCACAGGTATGCACATTGCTAAAAAAAGCCGGAGCCCAGTGGGCTTTCTGCCACCCTGGGGGGGAATTGGGGAAGTGGGTTTCATCTCAATATGTCCCTAAAGGGGCAGAAATACTGTGGCAATTTTTTGTGGGGGTGGGGGCATTGGTATGACCATTTTGGGCAGCCCCCACCCCCACGCATAAAAAAAGCCTGCGTACTCGCTGGCGCCTAGAGGGCTTTCTGCCCCCCCAGGGGGCAGATCAGGGGCTGCTGCCGCCAACTACCCTCCCAGGGGGGCGGACAGACTGGAGTTTCTCTGGGGGTTGGGTGGGGGTATTGTCATGCCCATTTTGGGGTGCTCCTACCCCTACACTAATAAATCAAAAAAATCAATGGTTTCTAGTGGGCTTTCTGCGCCCCCCAGGGGGGCCAGATTGGGGGCTACAGCTCCCATCTGCCTCCTGGGGCGCAGAAAGACTGTCATTTCTGTGGGGGGGAGGGTGGGGGCATTGGCGTGCCCGTTTCGGGCAGCCCACACCCTAAAAACAATTGTGTAAAAGAAATACCTGGTGGATAGTGGGCTTTCTGCCCCTCTGGGGGGGGCAGATTGGGGGCTACTGCCCCATCTGCCCCCCAGCGGGGGGGGCAGAAAGGCTGTAATGGTGGCAGGGGGTGGGGGCATTGGCGTGCCCATTTCGGGCAGCCTCTACCATACATAAAATCCATCACCCTAAAGAAAATTGCGCAAAAAAAAATCCCTGGCGTCAAGTGGGCTTTCCCCATCTGCCCCCCCAGGGGGGGTAGAAAGGCTGTAATGATGGCGGGTGGGTGGGGGCATTGGTGTGCCCGTTTCGGGCAGCCCTCACCCTAAAAATAAAATAAAAACTAATCCCTGGTATTTAGTGGGCTTTCTGCCCCCCCAAAGGGGCAGATTAGGGGCCAATGCCCCATCTGCCCCCCGGGGGGGCAGAAAGGCTGTAGTAATTTGGGGTGGGGTGGGGGCATGGGCCTGCCCGTTTTGGGCAGCCCCCACCTCTATGTTTTTTTTATTCCCTGGTGTCTAGTGGGCTTTTTGCCCCCCCGGGGGCAGATTGGGGGCCGATGCCCCATTTGCCCCCAGGGGGGGCAGAAAGGCTGTAATGGTGGCGGGTGGGTGGGGGCATTGGCGTGCCCATTGTGGGCAGCCCCCACCCTAAAAAAAAACCTAAAAATGAATCCCTGGTATTTAGTGGGCTTTCTGCCCCCCCGAAGGGGCAGATTAGGGGCAATGTCCCATCTGCCCCCCGGGGGGGCAGAAAGGCTGTAGTAATTGGGGGGTGGGGTGGGGGCATGGGCCTGCCCGTTTTGGGCAGCCCCCACCTCTATGTATTTGTATTTTTTTTATTCCCTGGTGTCTAGTGGGCTTTTTGCCCCCCCGGGGGGGCAGATTGGGGGCCGATGCCCCATCTGCCCCCCAGAGGGGAAAAAAAGGCTGTGGTGGGTGGGTGGGGGTATTGGCGTGTCCGTTGCGGGCAGCCCCCACCCTAAAAAGAACCTAAAAACGAATCCGTGGAATTTAGTGGGCTTTCTTCCCCCGAAGGGGCAGATTAGGGGCCATTGCCCCATCTGCCCCCCGGGGAGGCAGAAAGACTGTAGTAATTGGGGGGGGGAATGGGCCTGACCGTTTTGGGCAGCCCCCTCCCCTATTTTTTTTTTTTTTAAATTCCCTGGAGTCTAGTGGGCTTTTTGGCCCCCAGGGGGTGCAAAAAGACTAAATGGTGCCAACGTCAGTTGGGGGGAGCAAAGGCCCTTGCCCAAGGGGCCGCTCCCC
Organism: Triturus cristatus; assembly: GCF_964204655.1. Taxonomy (NCBI): domain Eukaryota; kingdom Metazoa; phylum Chordata; class Amphibia; order Caudata; family Salamandridae; genus Triturus; species Triturus cristatus. Next base: position 943,868,024 of record NC_140593.1, read on the forward strand.
CCTCCCTGGTGTCTAGTGGGTGGATCCCCGCTTGGGGATCGCCCTCCTGTGGTGATCCCCAAGCAGGGATCCACTGGGGAGGGGTACCATTGGAAAAGGGAGATTCTCCCCTTTCCAACGATACCTCTCCCGTCTTTCTACATGCTCAGGGGGCTGAGATAGCCCCCTGAGCACGTAGAAAGTGAAACTGAAATGAGCCTCAGAGGGATTCCCCAGGGAATGCCTCATGACGAGCTGGACTCGTCATGGGCACAGCGCGACTGTGCTCTATGATGAGTCCAGCTCGTCATGGGCACAGAAGGGGTTAATTTAGTTTGATAATCACGTTTAAAATATTATTACTGCATGGTAGCTCTCAAATCATATTATCAAATCCAACATTTTAATGAGGGGTTAGCAGGGCCAGACTGGCTGTAGCGGGCCCCGGCCGTTTCCCCAGTGGGCTGCCAGTGTGGGGGCCGGTGTTAGGCTCCTGGGGGGCCGTTTTTGTTACCGGGGGCAGTCACATATCGGCTCCCTGTAACAAAATCGGGCGAAACCGGCTCTAGGAAACAGCTCAACCGCACTCCTAGGGGGGCCGGCCGAATGGTGCGCCAGGGCCGGTTTCGGTTCCCAGTCTGGCCCTGGGGGTTAAGCATACTATGAGCGGTCACTGATTCCCAGGCATCAGTGTTGTGCTCCCTGTGTATGCATAAGCCAATTTCATGCAATTTAACATAACTGAACTATTGCCTGGTGGAAGTACACAATCTCAGGTGTAGTGTAGATGCACCCAGTGGCGGCTGGTAGGGAACAGTGGCGGGTTTTAGGGAAAAAAAGAATTAGGAAAAGCAAACTTACCTGGAGGTCGCTCCAGCCGCTTCTCCTCCAGCAGGAAGCTCCCAGCCACCCAGAATCCCCAGACCAACCCCAACGTTACCTTAAGCAGTGTTGTGATTGCTCAAGCACCGTGGTTTGATGCTCAGACGGAGGCTTAGAGGCTGGGCATGTTCTCCACTAAGGCTATATCATAGAGCCCGTGGAGAACATGTACAGTGCGCATTACGGTTTGACCGGCCCAAGACGACAAGCTAAAGCGTCACGCGCACTTTAGGTGCTGCCACCACTCCTCCTCCGGTCGACGTCAGGGGAGGCCAGCCCTGCCCTGCCCTGCCCTATCAATGGGGCTGCACTGCAGTGTAACTGCAATAGCAAAATTAAAATGATAATAATGGACGTTTCATTATTATCTTTTAATGTTTACTTTGCAGTTGCACTGCTTTAAAGCAGTGGGTCGACGCTCCTCCGCTTTAGCAAAGGAGCCGCACCTGGATGCACCGGGGTTGCATATCAAAATATCTAGGCCAAAAGTATAGCCCTGCTAAAGTATGGCGGCCAAAGTATCAACTATCAGAATTGTGTGCTATTCTTAACTCCTCATCTGTATGGTGTCACTATATATTGTCAAGGTACAAATATGTGAAGTTAGGAATAGTAACCCTATACTTACCTACACAAACGTACGTCAATGGTATTCTGTAGGTGATATTTTTCCCACACTATTATGGCAGGTTGATATTTAGATCTAAATATTTTGGAAGTAAATATGCAAGAGGAGGTGCACCTGTGTACTACAGCTCTGCGAGGTGCTAGAAAAGAAATGCTAAGCTACTCATATATCTGTAACATAACATAACGTAAAATAACATAGCATAACATAACATGGTGTAACATAACATAAACACTGGGGAGCTCGTTGAGTCACTGAAGTTGAAAGAAGGGGAAGCATGGATGACATGGTGTGCTGTAAAGACAGTGTCTGTTGTTTTTCATCCATGGGATTCACGGTGGTTCGCCCATTCCCTGCCCCTGTAATACCTGTATTCAGAGTACCTTCACCAGGCTTTCTACAGCACGCACTTTACTGACTGAGTTCCTGGTTAATTTGGAAAAACTTAGATTGAAACCAACTGCATAGTCAGAATCTATTATTTAAAATTTGTAGTGCGGAAATGGTTATCAATTTTGTCACAATTTAACAGTGAATTTGGGGGGCAGACATTGCTTGCCCTGTGAGAAATAGCATGATAGGAAGTCTTATATTTCGAATTTAAAATGCTGTCACCTGGGTGAACACAAATGAAAATAGTGTCTCGCACAAACTTTGCATGAACAATTTCGTGAAAACACAGAACTTAAAATTGTTGCTCCCGCATGCAACACATATTTCACTCTGACTACCGTGCTATTCATCACTTTTAACAACGTGAGCTGTTGGCGTAGACACTGTATAGCAATATGTCCCAGGCCACTTGCTACTGCAAAATATGAATGGTCCACTAATGAGAAATATATTAAAAGTAATGAAGCAAGAGTATGCTTACCAAAGCTGGAAGACAGCCCGTAATTAAGGGATCAGGTCCTCTACAGCTGATTAATATACTCAGTGCCTTAGGCATGGATGCTGTCTTTTATGCCCACTGTACCGCATACTCTTTTTGCGAATGATGATTAATATCTTTCAGTTAATTAAAAAACATTGCAATCACAGAGCTACCCATACTTATGACAGATTTAGCTAGGTTTGTTTAATTCCCTCTGATACATGATGGTGGTGGCTGGCGATAGAGACTTGTTTTTATTTCTCATGGTCCTCTCACCTTTAACTCAATATTCTTGTCAAAAGATACTTATGAGAGTGTTACTCTGTTAGACACAGGGTAGCATGGTGCAGAGCGGGTGGGTCAAACTCCGGAGGAAATGTGTAAAGCATCAGCGCAGCACACACAGGCGACACACCAGGCACACGACAAAAAGAGACTCCACACCAGGTTGCATGAAAAATAACTTGTGTATTATACCAAATACAGTAGGATGCAATCACGGTGATGAACACCAGGTAGTATTTACAGAGGGCTATATACAGGGCAGGGCCAATGGGGCCGCTGCCAGAACCATCGCAAAAGGACAAAGGATAAATGGAAGTCCAGTAGTAAATGTGTAACGGCCAGTACCTACTGGCTAGATCATGGACTTAGCAATGTTCCACAATAGGCGTAAACATCGGCGTTAGCATAAATGCATTAGGCATACAAATAAAGCATCATCACCTTAGTGTCAGGCATGTAAATACCTTAACATGTGGCATCTCGTTCATATTCCATAACAATGTAAGCCGGCAGGGACCTGGAACATCACATTAAACCGGCACATTAGCATTAGCATAATCACCTGACATTAGGCATACTCGCATGAAAAACAAGTTATGCAGAACACCAATGATGTAAGCACTTGGGAGAAACATGAGGCATCTCGATAGGCATAAATGTAGCAGTAGGCCTAACAAAACATATTCTGCACCAATCCTGGGGAAGAAACATATTAGACATGAATCACATCCTGCATAGCGTGGGGCATAATTGGCATGCAACCATCTTAGCAATACCTCAGGGAAGGCCACAGGCCTCGCACGTATAACCACGGTGCACCCCAATCGGGGCCCAACACACTGAAGCCGGGCCGGCTGCAAATGCAGCGAAAACAAAGGTGCGCAAAGCGCTAGGGCGGATCAGGAGTGTCTCTTACCCCTCGCTCTCCTTATTAAGACCAAATGTCCCCTAAGCGTGGCAGCTGCCTGCGCTCTCGCAGGGCAGCTGGGAAGCAGGCCCCAACCAAGCACTGGCACTACACGTGCCACCTGAGCATGACGTATAGAACATGTTATGCATCAAAATCCGTAGGCAGGAAACCCATTATGTAGGCAATATGGGGCATCAAACACATTAACAGGAATAACATTCCCGTAGGCATAACCCTAGAACATCAGGGCAGTAATGTTAGGCATCATTAGGGCATCACCAGCATGTCCTACTCCTTGTCAAAGATTAGCCTGGGCGCAACTGCGCCGGGAGAGCCCCTCCCCTGGGACTCCCAAATCACCAATGCTGTAGCCCACAGAGTACTGGCCCGTTGGAGCCCCCTCTGGGACTCGGAACTGAAAAGATGCGGCCACTGGGATGTCCAAAACAACGTCCTGCCCACCTTGCAGCTGGCCACTTCTGCGGGCAGCTGTGATGCCAAAACGAAACAAGGGCAAGATGGAGCCCCTCACTGGGCTCTAAGATCACCAATGCCCCAACATGTGGCAGCGGCCCGCAACTGCGGTGCCGCTGGGGAAGGGGCCCACCACCGTCACTGCTGGCTCCCCCGGGGCCTTAGGCACCGACAATGTGCCTCAGCCGCCCCCCCCGACACTCTCGAGTGCAGCCCCACTCACCGGGACTCTTCGCGCTGGTCCGGGCTCTTCTCTTGGCAGGCGGGGCTCACTTGCTGCAGGCTTGGACACGCTGGGCTCTCCTCAGCTCATGAGAGCCCCACCAGCAGCAGCGCCTCGCCGGACTTCACCCGGGCCCCCCTCCTGGGACCCGGGGCTTCAACGAGGATCTTGCTTCCTCTCGGTGCTCTCCTCTTTCTCCAGCAGCAGGTGCAGGGCACACGTGGGGCTCTCCCTTGCACTACGGGAGCCCCGCCAATGGCAGCCCGTCTCCTGGCTTGGAGCGGCCCCCGCAAGGCTCCGATGTCGTCCAAGCCCCGCTCACCTCCAGGCAAGGCTGCTTGGCTTCCACGTTGGGCAGGTGCTCTTCCTCCCAGCGGCCTGCGGCGGTGATTCCTGGCAACGTTAAGGTGTGGGGTAGGCTCCTGCTTTTTAAATAAGCCTATAGGCGGCTTCACTCCTGGGTGGCAATGCGGGGTGAGCACCCGCTCGGTGAAATTTGCCGGAAGCGGGGTAGGCATCCGCTAGAGAGCACCAAAATGCGGGGTAGGCACCCGCTGTAGTTATAAAATGTTCAGAGGCAGCACACACGCGGGGTGGGCACCCGCGAAGGCGGCAAACGGCGGGGAAGGCTCCCACTTGTTTACAATCATTTTAGAAGTGTCCAAACCCGTGGGGTGGGCTCCCGCTGGGCTAAAATAAGCGTCCAAACGCGGGGTAGGCACCCGCAAAAGACCACAATCGCGGGTTAGGCTCCCGCCATTTAAGGCACAGCTCTCCCAGGCAACCCACAATGCAGGGCCCACGCTCCTCACCTCCTTAGGGTCATGAAGTATAGCGCTCAATAGGTGCTAGGCAACACCACCAGCTTCAGGGGCAACAGACAGTGCTCCTCTTCTCCTGGCACTTTAGATGTAGCGCTCACGAGGCGCAGGGTCCCACCAGCAGCCTCAGGGACAAAAGATAGCGCTCCTCACCTCCTGGGAGTACAGGCCAGTCCACTATATAGCGCTCCCACGGTGCTAAGTCCCACAAAGCAGGGTTGTAGTGCTCAAGAGGCGCTAGGCAGGAGAGCAGCAGGCACTACTGGGCAAGATCAGCAGTCAGTGGGCACTCATCAGAACAGGGCCGCAATTCCTAGGAACTGTCATCCTCTGTAACGTGGCACTCCTCCTGGTACAGCAGTCTTTACTCCAGCAGCGGGGCTCTCACTAGCCCAGTGGGCAGCAGAGGGGTTACAGTTGGACACAGGGGCCAGCACACAGGCCCATGCAGCGGTACCTCCTGGAAGTATGTCCCCTCACATTCAAGTCCACGCTCCGTCTGAGCACATGGTGGCACAGCCCCCCTATACATACCCCCCTCCTCCCACCTACCAGAAAGGGCTAGAACCACCCAGAAGGCTCCTGGCAGTTTCAGTCCCAACTGTCACTGTTGGGGAGGTGTGGGGCACCCTGTCACTTCAGACACTAGACCGCCAACCCACCTCAGGAATGGCGTCCATTTTAAAAGTGACATTTTACACAATGGTCAAAATAAACCTGCGTACACCATTGCGCAATATTTAACATTTTCCATTCAGCCATACCTTGGCAGTAGAAAGGCTAGGGGGAAAAGCGAAAAAATTCAGGGAAAAAGGGCCAAGTCCAACATACTCAAAATGTGAATAGATCAACTACAGGTTGGAAACTATGAATTATTTCCCTTTATTATGTTTATCATTGTATGACAAGGTGTCTATGTTTTGCCTACTTGTGCCAGACCCCGTGTGTTGGTTTGTGGACATAGGTTCCTCGGTCTACCTGGTGCACCTGTAACCCCACACCGCCCTTGGGTTACATCTCCAGACAATTTCTGCTCCCTCTTTTATTTCTTTGCCAACTATTTTTTATCAGCTGCTCCCTCCTTGCCAAACAGAGGCTGAAGATTGGACCCCCTTTTGCTACATTTTGCAGAAGTTCATTCCATGCACAAGGCTTTTTCCTCATTCAATTATATTTAATATGAATGTTGATAGTGTGAATACAGTTTTTATATTAATGCACTTGTATTTTGAATGGAGTTTTAATATAAGTAAAGCCAGACATAGGGAAATAATGTTCATGGGTTTTCTTTTTTACTTTTTTAATAGTAACAGGTGTGGGTGAACCACTGTAGCGGAATGAAGGGACTCCACCATTTCTGCATGGTCCCCCTGATTTTCACATCTTTTTGGACCAATTTTTTTAGCTGGCATTTGGGCTCACTGCGAGACTGATATTCAGTGTCACAATACATGCACTTTGGCTCTAAAATGGTATGGAATATTGATTTCAGTCAACTGCTTCATTTAACTTTCTTATGAGGCCAAAGTAGATGGTGTAGATATTGTACCTGTGGTGTAGAAGTTAAATGTCATAGGTGCACTGTAGTGTATATTTACACCACTCACATATATAACAACGATATGACTGCCATTGTGCTCTGGCTGGGTTTCCATTTAAGGACCCTGTAATAATATATGCCATGGAAAACTGCCTTGGCCTGGTTTGAAAACCCACCTTCATATCTTAAAAAGTCACCAGTGAAGTCTATCTTGTAAGCCCACAAAACATGACGCCAAATATCATATCTTAAAAAGTCACCAGTGAAGTCTATCTTGTAAGCCCACAAAACATGATGCCAAATATTAAAAAGTGCTGCGGCACCAAATGATGAATGAAATGCTGAAGGAATCAAACATTCACCTCCAGTCAATTGATCTGTTTTAAATCCATTGTTTTTTTGCTCACTACACCACCCCAGTTTGGACCCAGCCATATACAAATCAGTCTTGACCCTGCTCCTCATGGGAACAGTCCAGACCAAACTGCCAAACCGGTTTCTCCCTAGAACAGAAACAAGTATCCTAGGACTGGTTTCGGTGTAACACCTCTCATCAACCAGGCTAGCTTGAATTCAGTGGCACATTGAGCAAGGGTCCCACTTCTGGGCATACCCATCCCATTTAGGCCGAAAAGTGCTGTGGCAACAAATGATGGACGGTATGCTGAATGAATCAAACTTTTACCCCCAGTCAATTGATCTGGCCAGCTAGAATCCAGTGGCACAGCGAGCAAAAGACCCACGCCTGGGCATACCCATCCCAAGACTGATTTGCATATGGCTGGGTCCAAACTGGGCTGTCGTAGTGAACAAAAGAACAATGGATTTAACCCAGATCTTTTGACTGGGGGTGAATGTTTGATTCATTCAGCATTCCTTCCATCATTTGTTGCCACAGCACAAATATAAAAAACTGGAACATTATATATTTGAAATAGATGCCTTCACAGTGACTGAAGACCTAAAAGTTATTTTCACTGTGTGGGTTCAGCAACATTTTCTCTAAGAAAAACCTAGGTATGAATAAAATGTTAACTTGACCTCTCTGCTTGGGAAAATGCAATTATACCAATCAATAATAGTCTTATAAAGCACAACTACTCACCTGTGAGGGTCTCAAGGAGTTGGGTGGAAGGGGCTTGGTCTGCGATTCCGTTGAAGAGCCAGGTCTTGAGGTCCTTCCTGAATTGTGGCATTGTGGAGGGCTTTTGTAGGCGTGTGTGAGAAGCTTGAAGGTGATTCTCTTGTTGACAGGTAGGCGATGAATGCCTCTCAGGTGACCAGTGATGTGGTTGAAGCGTGGAATGTTCAGGATGAATCTGGCAGAGGCGTTCTGGAGGGTCTGCATTTTTTAGGGGAATTTCTGGGTGGTGCCAGTGTATAGTGCATTGCGTAGTCGAGTCTACTGCTGACAAGCACATGCGTGACTATTTTCCTGGACTCAGTGGGGATCCACTTGATGATCTTACGAAGGAGGCGGGGCATGTGGAAGCAGGAGGATGAGACGGCATTGATATGTCGGGTTATTGAAAGCGAGGAGTCCAGGATGATGCTGAGGTTTCAAGCGTGGTCCGTGGGTTTGGAGGGGGATTCCGAGCACTGCAGGCCACCAAGTGTTGTCCCAGGTGGAGGGGGAGGAGCCCAGGATGAAGACTTCAGTCTTGTCTGAGTTAAGCTTCAGGCATTCAGGTGGCGACTGCCTTCATTCCATCGTGGAAGTCGCGGCTGTGGGTTCGTCTGTGAGGGAGAGAATCAGCTGGGTGTTGTTGCAGTGCTAAATAAATTACAGTTAATTTTCACTTAATTTTCAAAATCTGACTTTATGGTAAAATTTGATTTTTAATGACTTGAATGGAAAACTAACTTAAGAAATATTTACTTTGGGCTATCTGATCCTGAACTGGCTTAAAAACAGTTTTGCCACTCAACACTCCTCCCAAGGCCAATACAGATTCCTGGTTGTAGTTGAGGACTCTGACTGTCAGTGCAGGGGCGTAACAAAGGCACCCGCAGCCCCCGCGGTGCGGGGGGGCCCGAGCTCCAGGGGGCCCCCTCAACACTTTACCCTGGCCTGACAGCTCCTGAAGAAGTCCGGAGGGGGCCCTCCCTGTACTGTTTAGGGGGGCCGCCTCCAGTTTAGTTACGCCACTGTGTCAGAGTGCAATAGCCTGGTTTCTGATTCCAGGAAGCTAGAGGTAACAAAGGACGGTCTTAACAGTTCTTTTGACTTGCTGATCCCAAATGGGTCTCACATAATCTTCTACCAGTCATTCCTAGAGAATTAGGGAAGGCCTGTTTTTATCCCTGAAAGAGGAAGGAAAGACCATCCAAATAGAGGAGTGGCTAGATCCTGACTGCAGTTCCTCTGGTGAAAGAAGGGTCCCGGTATCTTGAATTTAAGGCTTTGAGGAAGTTTTATTGTAAATCGAAGAGGAAGTGCTGCAAAAAGAGGTTGTCATATGGTGAGAATGAAGACTGAATTGGTTTGGGGTAATTCTCCAATAACTGGTTAATGTACAGAATAAAACTAGCACCTCACCAACAACTTTTCAGAACATTCCTACGTTGTGAACACCGTGCCAGTTCTCATTTAGGTTTTCATTTTCATTGCTTAACCTTTCCTTTATCTCTATTAGAAAGTGTGAAATTCTTCGAACAAAATTAATGTTAAAAATCATCATGGCAGACAACTCTGTAGGCCTACTTGTTTTTTGTTTATATTAATGGATGCGGACATTAAAAGATGGCGCCTTACAGTGTAAGCTTATTGTTTACATAGATGCAGACTTAATTTCAACATGTGGACAGAGCTGACACATTGGCACCAGATAATTTTTGTCTTAAATAAGATTTTCTGTCTTCAACCCTGTTTTGTTTTGAACATATGAGATTAAATCAGGGCTTAAATGATATATATAACCTGGGCTGTGACTGTTGATTAGACGACATCTTTTTGCCAGAGCTATTGCCAGAGGTAACACCATATTGCCGAGCACTGTACTCTCAGTCAAATAGTTGATTACAGAAGCCATGTAGAAGATTCCCTTCGCCAATAGCACATATCCTACTCATGTGTCAGAGCTCTTCCAAGGAATAGCTGCAGCAAGCTATTCAATGTTATGCTGTGTGGTCCATCCTATGAAACTTGCAAGGGAGGTTTTGCTATTTGATGCTTTACTAAGGTTTAGCACCACACTTAAAAATAGATTTTGGGTGTTAGAATGTCAGAAACATGCTAACAAATTTTGAAACATTTATCTTGTTTTTGTGACAGTTACATGCCTAACTATTATTCATTTTGCATTCTTTGTGGCTATTGTACATATTCATGCACTACAGTGAGGATTTTGAAATACATATTTTAAACTACATGTCCCCACTCCTTAGGGCTATCTTTGAAAGACTGTATGGATTGCCTCTGTGTCCCTGAACTCATCTAGAGGGTCTGTACATTACCTAAAAGCATGAACGGAGCAGGAATGCAAAGTGGGCTGGAGAGGGTTAACTCCTTTGAATATTTGGTCATAGTGGTCTCCGATAGGATTACCTGGAATAATCAGTTGAACAAGGTGTCCCTAAAATTTTCTCAACTAACAGGGGCATTGCGGCGCAAGATTTGCTTATCATATACGAAGCCCGTAGCCCCAGCTCTTAAACTCTATAGCTCAAAGATAGTGAGTAGTGTACTCCATGGGGCAGAACTGTGGGGTCTGGTGGACGCAAGGAAATTAACAACAGTTGAAAACAAGTTTCTTAGGAGTCTTGTAGCCCTGCTCCAAAGCACCCCCCTCCTTCCTTTGAAACTGGACCTGGGAGTTAGGTCTATACATGACCAAGCGAGTCTGTGCCCCTTGCTTTTTTGGTATAGGTTGGTCACAACCCCCGACCTGGCTCCTTATGTTGCTGCTTTTAACAAAGAAATTGGGTGGAGAAAATATGTTAACACTGTTCGGGCAGCAATTGGCCTCCCTAATGAGCCTGCTAGCTCTCCACCATGGTACTCAAAGGACCAGCTAAAGCGTCAATATTGGCTATGGATAGAACAGACCACCTATTCGAGGATTTGTCATGGTTGTTTAACCGATGTTTTTTTAGACATAAAATCCTCTAAATACCTTGAGAAATATCTTGATATTATCAAAGTGCCTGGGGACAGGAAATTGTATATCCAGTTGAGGTTTGGCTGCTTACCCATCAATGCCTTTACCAACCTTTGGCTAAACCACACCAGCCAGCCCAAGGGATGCCCATCCTTTTCAGACCCAAACAAAACTGTGGGCCATGTTTTCTTTGCATGTCCAGCCTACGACAGAACAAGAAGGAATTGGTTGGTCCCACTATGCAGACAGTTGGGGACCCATAGCCATCTTGACACACTACGGATTTTAAGATCGGATACGAGACTATCCTTTGTATGTGTCATTGCAACATTTCTTGACCGGTTCTGGGCCATTAGGCGAAGGCACCTGTCCACTTTTGCTTGTGCCAGGGACCAGCTGTAGTAAAAACCTTACGACTCGAGGGTGCTTTAATCCCCAGGATCCTGTTTTTAACTTCCTTCTCAAAGTTTTTATCAATCTTTTTAAATTGTGGACATTGTTAGACACGATTGCACTCACACTTTATTCCTGTTTTATCATTTTACTTGATTTTTAATTGAGTACACACATAGAAATGTTGCATCTGAGTGATTTCCTCTGTGTTTACAATTCTCAGTACGTGATACTTGTCCACTTGAACCTGGTGTATTAAATATCTACTTTTACTTGTGTTAACTGTATCATGGGCTCCCCTGCCAAGGAAGAATATGTGTGTATCTTTTATGGTTTTACAACTGAAATAAAGATTAGGATGACAAAGTGGGCTTGTTTTAGGACTGTGGTACAAACCCTGTTCTAATTCAATGTTAGTGCTTTGAACTTAGTCCCTTCTTCAGAGGGTTAGAAATCTGACCCCTACACCTCTGTGGACCCCCAGATTGTGTATCACTGGGAAGTGAAAATAAAACACTTGAAGAGGAATATTTCATAGCAGAAAGCAGACTTCTCACTCCTGCTGGAAGGAAAAGACTCAAGGACCGCTGACACATGAAGGCACCCAAGGACTGGAACTGCTCTCCAAGGGTCAAGTAGTTGGCCTCCTGTTTGCTGTTCTAGGGACACCAAAAACAAAAGAACTCTTGACTCCAAGAGACCTATGTTGAGCACAGTTGACCAGATGCTTTAGTTGCCCTGACTGGATAGAGCTTTAGTGGATAGGAGCTTGCACTGAGTATTTGGGGGTGTACGACAGACCAGAAAGAACTTTGCTAGCAATTGGAAAACCGTGGGACTTATTAGTTGTTTCCAACTCTGGAGGGCCAGGACATGGTACTGAAGCTTGCCTAAGGAGATCACACCTAAAGCAAGCTTGAGCCCAGGCTCCTCCTACTCAGACCTTTAAAGGACTCCCCCTAATCCGGACCTGTAAAAACCTGCACAACTACCTCTTACAGCATTTCCCTGCTATGGGACTTTGAAAACCAAAAAAGTGACAGAGCTCAAATTAAAACCATTACAGCGATAAATCAATCTGGGTGACTATAAAATCCATCTGTGTTCCTCTCAATGTGCAAAAGTGAGGGTGAGTGATGAAGGGAGGGCAGTGAACAGTGTATACATCAGAAAGCATAAAAAGGCCTAACCAGCCTTAACTAAGGCTAATTTATTTACAAAAGCAGCATGTCAAATAAGTACACAGTGAATCTATCACTGTTGTCCACTTTCAATATAGAGAATATAGAGCTGTCGACATTTCGACCCAGGGTTGGTGTAGGCAATTTCGCTCCTTACAAGAGGGTCTTCATCAGGACCAAGGGGGCATCCTAAGTCCACCTAGTCATGAGGTGGAGAGATCAAGCTTGGGACCGAAGGCTCCAGATGCAGAGAGGGACGGATTATTTTAATGTATGTGAAAGTATGTGGCTTAGTCCAATAGTTCAGGGGTAGGTGGCATGAATGAATCAAGGTGCTCCATCCGTCTGGGTAAACAACTTCACGTTGTCTCAGACATCCAATAGCTGGCTACTCATAATCTTGTAAGGAGCAAAATTACCTACACCAACCCTGGGCCGAAACGTCAACAGCTCTATATTCTCTATATTGAATGTGGACAACAGTGATAGATTCACGTGTCCTGATTTGACATTCTGCTTTTGTAAATAAATTTGCCTTATTTAAGGCTCGTTAGGCCTTTTTATGCGTTCTGATGCATACACTGTTCACTGCCCTCCCTCCATCACTCACCCTCACTTTTGCACATTGATGCACCTTTTGGGCCACCAATGCACAAACTCATGTGTTAAATATGCTTGTCTGAACATGATGCATTATATGTTCAATGTGATTAAATATTTTCAATGTGCCTAAATATTGTTTATTATTGATCAGGTGATGTTGTTGTCTATTTAATATTGTATTCCCACTGGGACCAGCCCCCCCCCATTATTGTACGCTATAAGGACAAAAACTGCACACTACTGGTTACACATTACATCTTAAATGATTGGAAATTCCAAGACAAAATATGAGAACAAACAGATCAGTCCTTCCTTCCAAGTGAATGTGGGATCGGTCGACTAAGCTTGTACTCTATGAAAAGCCTTAAAGACAGTGCTGCACGACAATGCTCAAGCCGTCATAGAAGCAAAGAGAATGGAAACCGGCCATCAAATATAAAATGCTAGAGAAGGAGATTACCTCTTTGGAATTAGAGATAATAAGGGGGAGGCACCTGGCATTCGTTTGTGTCATCGTCTTTGGTTCCGACAATGGAAGCTGAGAGACCTGGCAGGAAATAAAGTCCGAGCACACGCACTGGCAAGAGGTGGCTGTACAATGTATGTGATAAGGCCAATAAGCTTCTTCCATGGTTAGAAAGGAGAGACAGGGGTAGGAATTGGGTCGTAGAAATCCAGGACTCCGCAGGGGCAATCCACACTATTGGAAAGGCCATAGTGGAAGCCTTTACGACGTACAATGAACACACATACTCCTCCATGACAACCCGATCTTGCTATGACTGTGCTGAACTCCTGAAAGTCCTCTCTCTCTGAGTCCTCCCACCAGAGGCTAGAGATGCATTAGAGAAGGACTTGAGTATTAAAGAGATAGAGGGGGTGTTCTGTGGATTACAATCCGGTAAGGTAGCGGGCCAAATGGACTACCTGTATAGCTATATAAATGTGTAGTTGATAAAGTTGAGCCACATATGCTTGGCTCGTTCCAATCAGCTCGGCAGGAAGGTACCCTTCCAGCAGATCAGAGACTGCCCACTATTGTGGTCCCCCCCCAAAGTCACCTGCCCACCCCCTGCAATTCTAATAGGCCGATATCTCTCTTGAATTTAGAGGCAAAGGTCCTGGCCAACTGCCTCAGGAAGGTAATCACCACGGTGATCCATCCAGACAAATCTGGATTTATGCCACACAGGAGTACTATACTGCATTTAAAGCACCTTCACGGGGTACTGCACATAATGGCCGCCCCTCAGGCCAAGGGCGCTGTTCTGCTCTCATTTGATGCAAGAAAGGCTTTTGACAGTATAGAATGTCCATAAGTGTTTACTGCCCTGTCCAAACTCGGATTCGGCCCCAAGTTTTGTTCCTGGATTAGACTCCTGTATCATGATCCTTTAGTGAGGGTGCCAGTCAACTGCATACTGTCTGGCCCTTTTTCTCTTTACAAGCATGCAGTGCATGCTGCCCTATATCCTACATAATTTTCAACTCTTTGAGAGTTATTCTGGTTACCAGATACACTGGAATAAGTCTCTCATTTTCCTTTGAGACGGAGGACACCTGGTTTTGCCACCCACATGCGTGGCTCCAGTAGCAACACAGGGTTTTCATTATTTATCCTTTTTTGTGACCATAGATACCGAGGACTTTGTGCGAAGAACCCTGTTTCCTCAGTTGGAGCATCTATGGGAAGATGTGGGTACATTGGAGGGCCCTTCTGGTATCCCTGATGGGAAGGGCTGTGATGTTTAAGATGATGGCCCTTCCCCATCTGCTATATGTCCTTCAGAATACCCTATACAGGGTGCTGCCCGATGTTTTCTGCAAGGTGAACAGCAAATTGCATTAACACTGGTGGAATGGGGAGCTCACAGATTTCCCTCGGTAAGCTACATTGGGGGATGTTTGGGGGGGTGGTGACCCCCAACATTTGTACCTTCTATTAGGCGGCGCAGCTGACTGCAGTCAATGACTGGGTGTTCGGAGACAGAGAGGATCAAGCCTACCGAGTCGATCAAGACACCATGGAAAGCTGAGGATACCCATCAATCTTCTATAATAAAAAGCGAGTGAGATTGCTGCTGCCACATACTCTAATAGTTGCTAGGGCATAAAGAGAGAGGCCAATAAACACCTGGGCTGGGAAGGCAGGCTGACAGATAGGACCCTACTATGGAACAGTGAGTTATTACAGGAAGTTGGGAACCTGAAAGGCTTCCATAAATAGGGACTGATGGGTATAGAATACCTCGGTGACATTTGGAGCGGGGGGACCACCGCTGGCCTTTAAAGACGTACAAAAGGAATATGAATTAGGGGCAGTGGAACAGTTCAGATATTTGCAGTTGGAACATGCATTACGGCGCCATATGCCAGAAGGGGAGCAATTTCCAGAGTCTCCTCTACTGGTAGACTGATTGCTATTGGACCCTAAGCCAGCCAAGGGGATCTCATTGATTTATAAGAAAACAATGAACAACTCCCCTGCCCTACTGTGCTCCCTGTAAGAGGCGTGGAGGCACTCCAAAGCCCCAATAGACATAAGAGCTTCCTTCAGTCTAATACAGTTAAGGATATCACACACATTCTGTTATTCCAAGTCTCTATTACACAATCTGGACCTGTACAATAGGGGCCTCTGTGCTAGAAGATGTGGCTTGGTGGGCTCATTTTTTCATATCACCTAGTAATGTCCTGTACTGGGGAGGGAGGTGGTACACGTTATGGCCAAAGTTACAGGTCTCCCGGTTGATGGCAGCTGCTATGCATAACATAAAGGATACTTGGCCCAGATACTCAAAGATTTGGTGAATGTTGGTGGCCAGGGTGGCAAAAACAAACATTGCAAAGGCTTGGGGTGCAGGTGGACCCCCGAGCATCCAAGAATGGGAAAACAATTTAGACTGGTGCCAACAAGTGGAGCGGGTGATTTATCAAAGTTGAGGATGTCCTAGAAATTTGAGAAAGTTTGAGACAAATGGGGTGTGTGCCGGGAAACATAAAGGCCTAGTTTGGGGGGCTGGAGGGGGAGGGTTGTGGTCTGAATGACAATTGATGATGATAATAATTGCATGTACTTACAATTACACCTATGCATTTGGTGCTATGCCTATTATTTGAAACTGTAACAATGTTATGCCTCTTCACCACAAAGTGCCATATTCTGTGTACAAGCTTGTATCACCTGATGTGTACTGAGCAACTGTTTAGTAAAACGATTTTTAAAACAAAACAGTGTTGTTAGACTCAAGCTGGACCCTGCTCAAGAGTCTCAAATAGACCAAAACCGGAATGGAGTTACTTGTGTTCCCATTCAGAGGGGCACGTCTGACAGCTACAGCTTCCCTGTCCTATTGGAACAGAACCAGCACCACCTGCTTTGACTTATAGTGGATACCACTTTGTGTCTGGACTGTCAGGCCAATCCACTCACCTGATCTCAGGTATCTGCAGAAGCGAAGGTTGTTCTCAAATGCCCCCTGAGGCTTAAACACTCCCTAATTATCCTAGTTTAACAAGGAAGAATGGAGGCCCTGAGGTGAAGTGGGGGTTGGGAAGAGAGAAGAGATTAAGAGCGGCTGCTGTCTTCTGGTTCTTGGGAGACAATTGGGCCCTTGGAGCGTTTGTCTCTCTGGGTGTCTGGGAGGGTGGTCTTCAGATTTATTTTCTCTTTGGTACTGGTTCCTGTGGTTGTTGTGGACTCAAATTCAAATTTCAAAGCTTTATTCGATTATTAAAAAACAATCATAAAAGCATACATTGTTAAAATACAGAATAAAATACAGAACATGCATCAGATATTACAGTAAACGAAGCAGCTTAAATGGCATCAAGTATGTCGGCCAGACAATCTAATGTTTATAGAAAAACCACGGTTAGAACACCAGGCTTTTCCTATGGGAGACAGCTTTTAATATAAAGGTAGCGGTAAAAAAACAAATGTCCAACATATCAAGTCCAAATAACAATTTCATCGCTTGGGCAGTAGTGAACACAAAGTATTTCTTAAAAACAGGTTTGAGATAGTAAAGACGAAGATGCAGATAAAAAGGGCAAATAAGCATAAAGTGCAATATGCTTTGCTTAGTTGAGCCGTCACAAGGGCAAGGTGTTGGGCTATAAATTTTCATCTGTGGAAAGGCCACCAGGTTATGGGCAATGCCTAATCTCAACCTAGTGAGAACAAACTGGTGAGATTGTTTGGTAATGGCTTTTAAATACATAGGCAAGCCCGAGACAACCGACATGTTAGAGTGGTAAAAAACATGGGTTGACGAGAGGCTACATTGAACACTACGCAGGTTGGATTTGGTCCCTAGAAAAACGTTTTTAAGCTCCTTTTTAGGTATAGTGACAGCGCACAGGGGCTCATCAAAAATGTCAAGATTAAAAATTTCACTGTAGGAAGATGAAACATAATTTAACCAGGGGATTTTACGGACATTATCCAACCGAAGACAGTCTAAAATGATTTGCCTGGTAAATCCTGTCTCATCCTTAGCCCAAATTGACCTCCACGCCATAAGAGGTCTGAATCCCGTTAGATCTGTAAGATAATCAAGGCCCACCTCTCTATGACTTAGTTCAGTAGATGCCGAGGAGGGAAGGCAAAGGAGTCTTTTAAGGAACTGGTTCTCTGTAACTTGTAGATCCTCATTAGACAGAGCTCTGAGGCGGATGCCGGGAGCGAGATAGATTTTAGATATATTTTTAAAATTGTATTGTATTGCATCGTGATTTCCTGTGTATTTTTAGAAGGAACCTCACCTCATTGCTCCCTTGTAATTCCCCTCACCACGCAGCCGAGTCAGGCGCTGCAGTAGGTGGAAGGAGAAGCGCCGTGACCCCCGGGCACCGCCCACTCACCTAGGCCACGCTCCCCTATCTGCTATATATAAGGATGTGCTGTTTCCGGAAGCGCAGCGGACGGGTGCAGCGGGCGCGCCAGCGGTGCGCCGAAGGCGCGCCAAAGGCAAGCCCGTCTGTGCCCGTCCGCGACCAACCGGGACCAGGGGCCACAATCCCTGGCCCCCACTTACCGCAGGTCAGGACGTATAGCTCATCAGACATCCATAACATAGGGGCTATGGTGGCTGTTCACTGCGCACACATCTATTCACCAGCTGAACTTCCCCCCCATTGCCTTGGATGTAAACACTCTTTCTATAACACCACAGTATTAGCCACGACGCAGGAGTACCGCATGTATTTGCTAAATTGCAGGTCACTCCCGAGACATAGCACACAAATCGCCCTACTGCTAGAGGAGCGCAAGCCGGACGCTGTCTTTTTGACGGAAACATGGCTCACCCTCCAATCAGAGCCACACATAATCTCAGCCTTACCCTCTGGCTTTCAAATCCACAGACTGGACCGGACAGAGGGGAGAGGAGGAGGTTTGGCTATTATACTGAAAGACCAGTACCAATGCCGCACTACAACTGAAACCATCCCCGAATGCGAGAGCTTAGCATTTAGTATTGACTTCACTGCTAATAGCTCCTTCTCTGGCACTCTAATATACCGTCCCCCAGAGCCGGCCAAAATGTTCCACAGATCTCTTCCAGACATCATAGCTAAACGAGCTATGTCTTTAGCTAACTATACAGTGCTAGGAGATCTTAATTTCCATTTCAATTCTCCCACAGACCATACTGCTATGGAACTAACAGATGATCTGGCATCCTTACAGTTAATCCAGCAGGTCACAGCCCCTACCCATGAAAAGGGCAATTTACTTGACCCGATCTTTAGCAACTGTACTGAGCTGATGGTGGGCCAACCCACTCCCCTTCCCTGGTCCGATCACTTCTTAGTCCCGTTGACCTGGTTCACTCGTAAATCCCCCCCGCCCGCCCCCCAAGTGAAAGCTAAGAGGAACTGGCCTAAACTTCCCATGGAGGTGTGGTGCAGCAACTTAGATTCCACCCGCCCATCCCTCTGCACAGACCCCAACTTGGCGAATAAGGATTATGAGGGTTGGATCACAAACTCATTGGAGACTATTCTCCCTTGTCGGAGATATACATCAAAGAGGCTGCATAAATCAGCTCCCTGGTTCTCAGACACCTTAAGGGAGAAAAAACGCCTCTGTAGGAAACGAGAGAGAGCGTGGCGCCTAGATTTCCTACCCGGAAAAAAGCTTCAATATAGAGAGGCAATCAAGGCCTATAGAGATGGGGTAAGGACGGCCCAAACTGCCTACTTCGCAGATAAAATTATGGAAGCTAAATCCAAACCCAAGGAAATCTTTCACTTGGTAAAAAAATGCACTAGATTAAACACAGCCATACCCCTGCCAAAAACGCAAGATCAGTGCAACGAGCTAGCAGAATTCTTCCATAATAAAGTTTCCCAGATTTATTCTTCTTTTCCGACAGTAGCCTCAAATTCTGGAGAAGCTGAGCAAACACTCTCGAGACACTCCACTCTCCCAGACCAACAAACTCTTGAACATTTCCCACCTCTAGACCTCGACACCTTGAATAAACTGGCTTGGCAAGTCAAATCTGGCTCTCCACTTGACCCAGCTCCACCGGAGATCATGTTGCGGGCAAGTCAAACCACTCTGCCCGTAATATTGGATCTATTAAATTCCTCCATCTCATCTTGCATAGTGCCGACTGTATGGAAAAGAGCCATGGTACGGGCACTGTTAAAAAAACCGAATCTTGACCCAGAAGATCACGCCAGTTATCGCCCAATCTCATTGCTCCCTTGGGCAAGTAAGATCTTGGAAAAACACATAAATACCCAGCTAATTCAGTTCCTTGAGAACAACCTGCTATTAGACACGACCCAGACAGGCTTTATACCCAAGCACGGAACTGAAACTGTGCTGTTGGCAGTCACCGAAGAGTCACGGAGGATACTGGATCAAGGAGGATCAGTGGCAGTGATCCTCCTTGACCTAAGTGCAGCCTTCGACACGGTCAGTTACACCACCATACTGAACCGTCTCCTCAACATCGGGGTAACAGGCAATGCACTGAGGTGGCTTGATTCTTTCCTGACTAACAGATCTTTCCAGATCTTTGACGGGGACACAGTGTCAGTCAGCAAATCACTGAGTTGTGGGGTTCCGCAGGGCTCCTCCTTGAGCCCTGCGTTGTTCAACATATACATGAGACCACTGGCTGAGGTCGTCGAACCGCACGGTATTAAGATCATATCATACGCGGACAATACCCAGCTAGTGGTTTCATTGACGCAGGAGGGCAACAGGCAAACCCCGCTAGGCCTGATGAAATGTCTAGAGGAGGTTAAAGGGTGGATGACAGCTTCTTCCTTAAAGCTCAACGGGGATAAAACTGAGCTTATGCTCCTGGGCCCAGTGTCGCCAGTGCCATTTATCTCCTTATGGCCTTCCTGCCTGGGCACTCCCCCTTCCCCCAAAGAAAGTGTAAAGAGCCTGGGAATTTGGTTGGACAAAAGTCTTACATTTACCCCCCAGGCCACTAAGCTATCTGCCACATGCTTCGGCCTGCTCAGAACACTCAGGAAAGTTTTGCCCCTTTTACCTATGGAGGCCAAACAGGTGGCAGTACAAGGCCTGATACAGTCCCGGCTGGATTTTAATAACGCTCTCTACGTGGGAGCCCCTGAGATGACCCTACGGAAGCTACAGGTGGTGCAGAACTGCGCAGCCCGTACCCTGCTTAAGATCCCACGTACGCAGTCAGCCAGACTTGGACTAAAAAGTCTACATTGGCTGCCGGTGAAGCAGAGTGGCTTTTAAGGCATTGTGTATTTCACATCGAGCCTTCTGGAAAACAGGTCCAGCAATAAATGACAACCTAGTCACCCGCTACCACCCAAGCAGAAATCTTCGCTCCACGGAGGCTTTCTTGGCCGTGGTGGCGAAAGTTAAGAGAGCTAGAACTGGAGGCAGGATGTTCACCCTGAACGCCTCAAAACTGTGGAACTCACTTCCTCTACAACTCCTGACCAACCCTAACTTGCTCTCCTTTCGCAAACAATTGAGGACCCTTCTGTTTGCCAGGTCCAACGAGTCCTAAACTTCTGTTGCACCGCCTAGCCCTGTCTACATACCTAGCGCTTGGACGCCCGTGGGGCAGCAATCGCGCTATACAAATCGATATACAATACAATACAATACAATCCCTGTGTTTACAGTAGCCCCAAATACCTGAACCGTATAAGGCAATAGATACACATCTATGCCTATAGATGTTTAACATGTCAGGGATGCGACGACTGCCTAATTTGAATGCAAAGCGGAATACTCGAGAGGAGCTTTTGCCCATCTTGGCATTCACATTTAAAATCTCAGGTGCCCAAGTTCCTCTATTATTAAAAGTTATGCCAAGATAACAGAATTTGTCCACTACCTCAATTCTATGATTATTAAAATGAAATGGTTTAGAACGTTTCATCCGTTTCCCGCAGGCCATAATGAAGGTCTTAGAGTTATTTATTTTTAGTTTTCTCCCCTTGATAAAGTCGTAAAAATAATTCATAAGGTTTTGGAGTCCATTCGGAGTACGCAAGAGTAGAACCGTGTCATCTGCATATAGCAGGACCGGGACAGGGTGACTACCAACCTGTGGGGAATCTGCATGTACCCTCTTCAATTCGGACTCCATGGAATTTATAAAAAGGGAGAAAAGCAACGGGGCAAACACACAGCCTTGCCTTATGCCTGATTTGACCCTGATTTTCCTGGTACATTCCCCGGCCTGGCCAAAGCGGATCTGGGCTGATAGCTTATTATAAAGTCTGGCCAGGAAATATATTATTGCTGGGGGGGCTCCCATTTCCAATATAGTGGACCATAACAAAGTATGATCCACTAGGTCAAAGGCACTTGAGAGGTCAGCGAAACAGAGAAATAAAGAGCCCTGTTTCGCTTTAGTGTATTTCCCGATGATAAGATCGAGATTAATACACTGCTCTGTTGTCCCAAGACCCTTACGGAAGCCATATTGAGATTCAGCTAGAATTTTATTTTCCTCCGCCCATTCCTCCAGTCGCACCAGTAGGACCCTGCTCATAATCTTGAGTGAGGAATCCAGAAGGGAGATAGGGCGGTAGTTCTTAGCCTCTCCTCTATCTCCCTTCTTATAGATCAGTAGAATTATGGATTCACTCCAGGTGGATGGTGTACTATCCCTAACTGATGCGTTGAACACCTGGGTCAGGAGCGGGCTCCAAAGTGCCGGGTTGGATTTATACAGGTCAACCGGGACCCCATCTGGTCCCGGTGCCTTCCCCCCTTTGCTTTGGCTGATGGCCATTTCCACCTCTTGAAGGGTAATACCCAGGGATAGCTTAGGTTCATACAGGGCGGTAGAAAGGCTAGCACAGTCCTCCCTAGCCGAGTCAAAGATTTCTGTAAAATATAATACCCAATTATCTTCGCTAACCTGTGCTGATAATATAGGGAAATCTTCCTTTACAAGAAAAGGGCTATTGACCGTATTCCAAAAGAGCTTACTGTCACGCAATACTGCTGCTTTAGTCAAATCGTCCCAGGCAAGCTCCCTTAGCTCTTGTTTTCTACGTGTTAGGTGCTTTTTGTATAACAGCCTGAGGTATATAATGGCCTCCCTGTCTCTGGGTTGTTTAGAAAGTGCCCGCTTAAGTTCTTGGAGGGATTTGGTACACGCATTATCAAACCAACCAGTAGCTGCCTTCTTCGTTAAGCCTTTGGTGATGGTGAGGGATCTTTTTATGATGGTACCCAATTCCACAAAATCAGCTATAATGCACTGGGGGGAAGCCTCTGAGTCCAAACATTTGAGTATCGCTACAGACCCCATTTCTACAATTTTATGCTGCAGCTTCTCGGAATTATCCACACGCCATTTGATACAAATACCATTCTGCCTACAGGGGATTAAGTCTTCTACTATCAGACGCTCGATGTTAACCGGAAATCCCCAAATAGAAATCGACATGGTGATGGCATTATGGTCGCTACTTCCAAAATCTACAATAGGAACCATACAAAATGGAACAATATGAACAGAAACTAATAAATGGTCAATAACAGAAGCCAAGTTCATTCCTACAAAAGTCGGTACAGGGTTACCCTCATGGTCTGCAGCCGGGGAATGTATCAATAGATCCAGTTTAAGCATAAAGGAGTTGAGGGAGTCGCCACATGGTGAGTGTATAAAATGTGCCCGGTTTTCCCCATTATCCCCGTCGTACCCGCAAACTTTGGTGAAAGAGTGGGGGCAAGTACGAATATTAAAATCGCCTCCCCAGATGATATCAAGAGGTTTATGGATGCCTTTGCAAATGTTTCTCACTGCTACATCCAACTCATCCAAAACTGACGTATTTGTAGCATCAAACAAATTGTTGTAGTGGTTAATCAGCAGGGTTACATGGCCCCTTTTGTGTTCCATGCTTAAAATTTGCGAGTGAAAACCCACAGTCTGGTGCGATTTCACACGAACAGGGAGGTTCACAGAAAGTAGAGTTACTAGCCCCCCTTTAGCCCTGCCCATATTGGACCTTTGTGCCGGGTTGTTATATGACACAAATCCATCAAGGATGATATCAGTTGTTACCCAGGTCTCTTGTAAACATAAGACATCAAACTGGGAAAGAATTTCGCTCCAGCCCAAGGACGACTTTTGCCGGCTCCAGCCAGCAATATTCCAGCTAGCAAATTTGAAGCCGGGGGTACATGGAGCTAGTTCAATAACCTCCGGTACACTAGTAAATCCCAGTGATGGCCTGATAACAACAGGGGAGACCGTAGATACAAGAAGGTGGGGTGGGAAAGAGGGGTCAACTCCCTGGGATAGTAAATGTGCAGGGGTAGGGGTGAGGGGCATTACGGGGGCTGGATCGATAGATATACTTTTACCCATAACTGCCATTAAACTATTACCAGTAGCAGGGGGGATGCAAAATGGGAAATATAATGTGGATAGTCAGTCTACTCCATCTAAACCGTTAAGACAATTAAATCGGTTAAAATCACAGAAAGGAGTCTCTGGAGACAACAGGGCCGGTCTTGCTTCATACCCACGGAATCTACCGCTCCGCTCAACCCTCGTCCAATTATCTCGGCCTTGATCATGGTGCAAGTGGATAGGGGTAAAGAAAAAAGACACTGGCAGCGTCTGGATGGTGGAATCGAAGGATCTATTAAACCCGGCACATATGTGCGAGACTGTTCTGGGGTCTCTAAAGCTCACCATGATACAGTCCCCGATTATAGTCTTTCTAGTTTTACCCAGCCAAGGTATCCTTCTAACCAAGATGATTTCATTATGAAGGTGGGCCGGGAGGGGTCTATTCCAGTTCAGCCATTTAATGACTTTATTTTTAAGAGATTGAAAATTCTCGGCTTCTCCAACTTCTAAGGGAGGAACACCGGCCAGGACTACCATGCAGCGGTTAGCTTCAGGGGGCAGGTCAGGCCTACATGGTCTAGGGACAATCTTATCAGGGGGTGGGGAAGCTATGTGGCCATTAGTTGTGGCCCCGTTAGTAGTGGTCATAGATTGAACTGGACCTGCAGGTAGCAAAGGGGGAATGTTAGAGTTGCTATTTTGAATCGGGGCTAGATTGCCCGTTGGGGGACGCAAAGGGGGAGCGGCATCATTCACTAAGGAGGGACCTAGATTACCTAGGTTAGTAAGAGTGATTTGGGGGTTGGAAGAAGTATTGGACTTGGGGGATCTAGTAGCTAATATAGCAGCAGAGGTTTTCTCAATGTTGGTAAGACGGAGTTCTATGCGTTCCAATTTAGACTCTAGGGGGAATAAAAGGGATTTGAAGAGGGCTCCAAAAGTTTCTAAAGAGAGGTCCAAACTAGGTATGTGTTGAGAAAGACCTGATGTGGGGTTGGTGGTATCATGTTTATGTTTGGCTGTTTTAGATTTGCCACCAGGTTTCGAGTTATACGGCCTTTTACATTTAGTTGCGACCCCTTCAAGAACTCCATTTAGTATAGTATCACAAGTGACAACGGAGTCTGAGGGAGTGGGTACATTAGTATCAAGGACCATATCAATTTCTGGGAGAATTTCGTTAACCAAAATATCCAGATCAAGTGACGCCAAGTTGGTCACAGTAGATGTTGAAAAAGGGCCCATCGCAGCATTGTTAGTAGACTCTGTAGGTCGTTCGGGGGTTTTAGCATTAGCCAAAGTACCAAGGGAAGATCTTTTGAAGGCCGATAATTCCTTTGATAAACGCTTCTCAAGAACGTTTATTTCAGTGTCACCAGAAATGGCCGCTCCAGCTAGGGATGACTTGCTCCTGGTTTCACGACAAGACATCTCCCCACGCTAGAGATAGCAAAATGTAGCAAAATGTAGCAGCAAAAGCAAGAGGGGGGGCCCGGACCGGACAAGATCGATCACGAACGGGCACAAACGGGCCCGCCCTTGGCCCTGGCTTCGCCCGGCGACGCTCCCGCGCGCTCCCGCGCAGCGGGATGCTGTATCCAATAAGTAGGGAGGATTACGGGCTGTGGGCGGAGCAACAGGGAGAGTGGACCAGGTGATGTCTCTAGGTCAGGCAGGGGCTCCTGGGAGATGGAGTCCCTGCAACGCTCGCAGCCCTGATGCAAGCCTTCTGTAGGAGCCCACGGAACTCGGCTCCTTCTAGCCGTCCAAAGTGCCTCTGCCCCAGATCACGAAGCAGCACCCGCGGAGCGGGTGCTGCGAGGTCGGCAGGAAAGATGCAGAGAAATACAGCCACAGCCTCACAGGACCAAGTCTTCAAAGAAACACTCACGCAGGAAGTGCAGGCAGGCGGTAGAAAACCCCTCAGGTGGGCTGTGGGCGGAGCAACAGGGAGAGCGGACCAGGTGATGTCTCTAGGTCAGGCAGGGGCTCCTGGGAGATGGAGTCCCTGCAACGCTCGCAGCCCTGATGCAAGCTTCCTGTAGGAGCCCACGGAACTCGGCTCCTTCTAGCCGTCCAAAGTGCCTCTGCCCCAGATCACGAAGCAGCACCTGCGGAGCGGGTGCTGCGAGGTCGGCAGGAAAGATGCAGAGAAATACAGCCACAGCCTCACAGGACCAAGTCTTCAAAGAAACACCCACCATGTGGACTCATGTAGCCTGCCTCTTGAAAAGTCCCCTTGTTGTAAGTGAACATAAACATTTCTCTCCTGCAGAAGTGTAACACCATTTTAACTTTTGAATATTTTTAAATTGGGAGTGGTTTGAAAATGTTGGTTTATTTCATTGTTGTCTTTGCTCTCACATCTACTCATGGTAAAACAAATGTAGGGGGAAGTCAATCACAAACAGTATACACAGTAACTCCCCCTCAAATTATGGCTGAGACATTCCCCAAAATGCACAACAAGGCACATAGACAACAGCCTGATCTGTGCAGCTTAGCTCCTCACACCTCAATCAGGAGCCCCACATGTCTGGACTCCTCTCTGAGGCTCCAGGGCAGGTGATCTTTGTTTCTTTCGGTGATATCCACTCACTCTGCAGGGAGACTAGCAGGCTAGGCTCCTAGTCCTGGACACAGGCAGAAGTTTCACGAAGCTTCCCCATCTCATGCTGCCTGGCTGGCTGCTCTTCAGATGACAAAGTATGGGGTCTCAGACTCTTTTACAGACACAAAATGTGATTTAGGGTCTGGCGCTTTGAAGGTTTATAACGGGGTTCTGCTTCTTTGAAATGGACATCTCTTCCCCTTCCTCTTCCTCCTGAAGGATGTTTGTCACAGCAAGCAGCGTTCCGAAGCTGATTAACCCACAAGAAGATTAATGGGAGCGACCAGATTTCTACACCTGGATATCAGCCACAGTGATATGTGCATCAAAGGTTAATTCTGGGCCCTCCTCCCTGCCCTTTATCATTCCCTTATGATACCCATCTCCCTCTTCCTGATAGCTGTCAAGGCCCTTTCTCTGTGATCTGTTACTGGATCAAAAAGCTCTTTGAAATTCACAGGGAGAAAGTGGCTCGGTGTCACCTAGTGCTTGTCCTACCTAGCTTACAGGAATGCAGAAATATACAATTCTGTCTGGAGAGATTCCTCTACTCCTGATGTTTCCACCAGAAGGGCGTGGGCTTCGCGAACTAGAACCCAAGACATTCCTTGTAATGTACCACTGCAGGCACTTCTGTACTCATTATGTATTCACAGACATTCACTGTCTACTACTTATCCTTACAAAGTATGCTGCCACCACTGTGCTTGCGCGGTTTAACTTCTGGTGAAGGCAGTAGCCTTCGACCGCAATCCGTGAGATGGGCCTATGTCATGGAGCATACGCATGATTCGTGTTCACCTATGACAAAAAAATCAGCATTAGGGATCCAGACAACCATACAGTTGGGCACTCGGGGCAGGGGTGCAAGTCTTTACCATGTAGAAGACTTTTCTGTCCCCCCAAAAAATTGCACAAAATAGTTCAGTTTCAAAGAACTATTTTAAAAAGTGCCCCACAGGCCAGGGCTGCTCCATCCCACCACCCTAATGCCAACTGTACCATCTGTTGGTTACGTTATTCTACCAAACCCCCATCCTAATTCCAATAGCCCTCCGCCCTGACAGCTCTAGAGCAAAAAAGCAACTACATTTTCAAAGATCATTCCAATGCAGCCCTGTCGCCCTCTCTGGCTTGATGGGGACACCTTGAAGCACTGAAGACAGGAGATCACTTGAAAGGTGGATGGCATAGTACTGTCCCAGGAAGAAGAATGGGACGTTAGTGGCAGTATGATCTTCTGAATTTCAAGGTTTCTGTCCAGGTTGCCAAAGGCTAACCCTGTTACCTCCTGCCTCATAGCTACCTGCCAGCTAGCAGTGAGTACACAACCCATCAGCTGGTGATGGTTCAGCAGATAGTTAATAGTGCCTCCTCTGGTACTGCACTGACCAGGCCTCCCTGTGCACCAAACTGCTGCTGCCCTTATGTACAAGATTGGTGTGAGGGAATTAATATAATTGCTTGTGCATTTCAGAACACGGCTTGCTGAAAACAGAGCAATTTACCGGGTTATTTTCCGAAAGCCTGTTTGTTCCTCACAAATAAGTCAATTATGTCTCCATAGCAAAATTAAATTTAGAAACATGTTTACATTTTTTTATGACACGTATTGAGCATCATCTAGAAATCCTTCTTTCTGTACTGGGAAACCTCCAAGAAACACACTGAAAAGCAAGTCACATTTTCAATATTTTAAACAGCAAACGCATGAGTTTATTTATTTTCAATTTGTGATCCAACATTCTGCTTGTTCTGACCAATATTACTCATCGTGTATGTCATTTTCTATTCGAATTCTTTCGAGGAGCTGTGCCAGCCTGCTCCGGAGCACTGTTTTCTATGGAAGCTCTGAGTGTTATTCAAGGCAATGCTCATGAAAAGCTTTCGTCCGATCAAGCGACTCAGACAGGGTCCTATAAATCATAATGAAACTGCAAATCAACCTGGCATGCTCTTTAGTTTAGTCCTGTGAGAGAATATCCTCGCCACTAGCTTCCAATATAGAAGACCCTGAAACGTTTGCGAGGAACCTAACTATTTTTCTGAACAAAATGTACCCTATAATAAACATACCAAATGTGACAGCTAGACATGTAGGTGATCGTAGTAATTTAGACGCATATCATCAACGGCCAGCGATAATTATTTCTGGCCGTGTTTAGCGTGCACAAAATTAACGCCGCCTATCTCCGGATTCTATCGCCCGGTGAGCGCACTATCAGCAAGGCGCATCGCCGAGGCAATAGGATTCACGGCAATAGCGGCGATAAGGACCAATAACGCAGGATAACCTGCGATAAGAAAGCAGTGGTAATCAAAAAAACGGCGATAGGGAGATGTGGGCTCAGCATGAAGATCCACCTCCCATGTTAAACATGGCTAACTCACAGAGGGGCATATCAACAAGGGCTTTATCTCTGCTTTTTTGGCTTTAAAAGCCAAAAAAGCAGAGATAAAACTAGCACCCTATCAACAACAGGGTGCTAACATGCAAATTTGCATGTTAGCACCCTTTTACTCTACGCTTCCCCTTGCATCTCTAATGAGATGCAAAGGGGGCGTTCCAGAGTAAAATAATAGGAGAAATGTCGCTAAGCGACATTTCTCCTATTATCAAGAATATCGCTAACCCTGTTAGAGACAAAAAAAGCAGCGCTAACCGCGGTTAACGCTGCTTTTTTACGTCTGGTATTTTTCTGACTTAGCCATGATATCCTATGGAAGGAGGATATCATGGCTAAGTTTGTCTGTCCCTATCAACAAGCTAACGTGAGATTATCGCTGAGTTTCCAGCGATAATCTCACGTTAGCCACTTAGCGTGAGGATTCTTATCGCTATTGAGATAATTATCGCCGGTTGTTGTTGATATGCCCCAGATTTAGCAGGTGTAAGGAACCGGCGATAAAGCCGGTTAGCGCTACTTGTAATGTCGCTAGGCAGGTTAGCGTTTCCCTTGTTAATAGGGAGATCCTTCATTAGCGATTATTTTCGCTGTATTTCTCACGGGAACGCCTACCTCGCATCTCATTAGCGATGCGAGGCAGGCGATAAGAAAATGGGCGCTGAAGCATGGAATAACGCGTTAGCGTGTCCATGCTAATAGGGAGATAAAATTATCGCCGCTTTTCGTCCAAAAACGGACGCAAAAGCGGCGATGATTTTTTTTTGCCGGCTTGTTGATATGCCCCTTACTTCTTTGAAGAGGGGCTCATATGGGGGCATTGCAACACCAAAATGCTAGTTTGATGTTTATGCTTCATGGATAGGTATGTTTGAAGGCGAAAATGTTCCAAATGAATGCTTACCTGCACCACTAAAGAAATTGACATAGGCACGAACACACTATGTCTCATAAAGACAATTATGAATTTTAGTAGTGACAATGACATTTGACAAACAGTCACGGCATATTATCAAGAAATGCCGTTAAAATTATAGCCGCTTTAGCGGCAGGAAACTGCTGCTAAAGCGGCGATAATGGGCTTGATAATATGCCCTTGAGAATTCCAATAGAAGCCCATGTTCTGGTGTCAACATGGGCTTCTATTGGAATTCTCTGCGGCATATTATGAAGCCCATTATCGCTGCTTTAGCGGCAGTTTTCTGCCGCTAAAGCGGCGATAATTTTAACGCCGTGCTTGATAATATGCCCGAGTTGTCTTTGTGGTCTCCATTATGTAAGAATGACAACACACAAAATTCGCATTTTAACCATTGCATCATTGTTTTTCCTACAGGCGAAGAGAATCGAGAGTATATTTGAATTTCTCTAATAAGAGTATGAGTGAAAGTCGTTTGGAATGCATGGCACATAGTTTTGCATTAAAGAGGAATGCTGGAATCCTGACGTATCTGTCATCGCTAAATTCACGCATTACTGCAGTTGTGTCACAAGTGAGACACAACTCCAGCAATGCATGGGGCCGGCCTATCCCTATGGCACTGCGTCAACCTTATGCCAGCCATGAGGCAAGTGTAAGGTTCTGATACAGTGATGTCCTAGAATTGCTGCAGTGAAATCTGATGGATTTCACTGTGCCACTCCTATGAGGCCTTGTGGCGTGGGAACGCCTACCCTGAATACATCATACCTGACGCAGGTATAATGTGGCACAGGGCTTCACAAGGTCATTCATATGCCTAGATGCGTCACTTTGTAAATACAACGCAATGTGGTGCAAAATTAAAGCTGCAAGTATGTCAAGAAAATGACGCACCTGCAGCTTTAGACTGTTGTGCCATGGTGTTGCAAAGTTGATTGATGTTGTGCAGGAAGGAACACCTACCTGCACAATACCTATAAATTCAGGGTATGTCTTTTTCCTCTGTGGTGTGCATTGACAGCAGATTTGAAGGTTGTGTGAATTTCAGGGGTATTGTTGTGGATCCATCCCTTCTCAAGATGTTTGGAGGTTCGTCTGGACTAGTGGATGGTGGGAGTGAACCATTTGGCCTTATTGGAGTGCTGTTTGCCTGTTTTTTTCTTGAGGGGTGCCAGAGTGTCGGCGCAGTTGGAGATCCATCGGTGGAGGTAGCGTACTGCGGTATTGGCATCTGTAAGCATTGGGGGAGTGGTGGTGCTGAAGGAGTTGATAAGAAGTTTTTCGGTGGCCTTGATCCAGCTGTGACGGGGGGGCGATGATGGTGGTGGTGTACAGTGGGCGTGGTGAAGGCGTGATGTATACAATGATGGTCAGTCCAGGAAAGTTTGGTGGTGTGGCTGTAGTTGAAGTTCCAGCTGGCAGAGAAGACGGGCTCGAGTGTGTCTCCGGGTATGTGGGTTGGTGCGGTGACTTGCTGCTTGAGTCCAAAGTTGGCGAGGTTCCCCAGGAGGGAGTGGTGTTCTGGTCACTGGGGTTGTCCAGGTGGAAATAGAGGTCTCTGAGTAGTAGGATGTAGTCAGTGGATGGGAGAGGCTGGGGTACGATAAGGTCTACAATGGCATAGGTGAATGGAGTTTCATGGCCAGGCGGCTGTAGATGACGGTGCCCTAGAGGATGGTGTTGAGGTTGTGCCAGAAAGGAAGTGGAGGTGTTCCATGTTCGATGTTGAGTCATCAGAGTGCGTGGTCAGTCAGAGTGTGTTTTTGAAGACAATGGCAAAGCCTCCTCCTGGACCTTCGAGGTGGTCCTTGTGGTTGATTTTGTAGCCGTCGGGGATGGTGATGGTAATGTCCTGAGGAGAGGTTGGTTCATGTTTCTGTGACAAAGGCGATGTCTGAAGTGGTGGCGTTGAGGAGGTCCCAGATTTCTGTGGCGTAATTGTGGACGGACCGCACATTGAGGAGGATGCAGTTGAGCTGGCCAGGTGCGCTGTTGGTCAGCTGGGTGGCAAGAGGGGCTGGTGTGCTGAAGTGGGAGGAGGTGTGTTTGCAGGTTCGGCAAGCTTAGGATGCAAGGGTATTCTTCGGTGATGCTAAATGGCAGGGGGTATGGCGTCCAGGGTTGAGGACATGGACGTTGCTGGTGTTGGAGTGGTGGAGTGTCCGAGAGGCTGGGTCCCTGGTGCTGGGCATGGTACAGGGGCGGACAGATGCAGATGGGCTTGCCTTCGGCACATGCCCGCTGCTCATGGCCACACACCATCCACCAATAAGTAGTGCTGCAGGGTGGATAGACAGCTGGGAGGCAGGAAACACAGGAAAGGACACTGAAGGGTGGTTACACAGGTAATTGCAGCGGCAACAAGGGAGAGGATAGGGAAAAAAGAACTGCAAAGAAACACAGGAAAAACAAAGCTAAACAAAAAATTATTAAAAAGACAAAGGTAGAAAAGCAATGGAGAAGATCAGAAAGATGAACAGGAACAGCAGAAAAGAGGGACAGGAGGGCAGTCAACCTGCAGAGCAGTGATGCTCTACCACTGGACCAGCAGGGATGAGACGAAGGTAAGAACCTGCTGGTGGAGGAGGGACTCATACACCTGACCTCAGGTCAGAGGAATAAGCAGCAGTAGATTGAGACACCAGCAGCAGCAACAAGGTGGCGCAGCGCTGTGGGAAGAAGAAGTGCACTAAGGGTTAGTTCCCCGTACACCCAAAAGCAAACTAACAAGGGGCATTGAAAGGCAGCACCACCCAGTTGCCTCTTCCAATCAAACAGTGGCATCCAGATTCCGTGTTCCACAGTTCCCTAGCGAGTAACTGCAGATCAAGCTGTATACCCAAGGACCTGGGCCAAAATCAGCCCTGTACCCCTGGCACACACTGCCTCTGATCTCAGTGACTTGAGCCAGATATTGGAGTCCCCCACCAGTCTTGTGTGGTGCCCGCAGTGATGTAGGTCAGCTGCAGCGCATTGATTGCTCAGGGCACGATGTGCGTCACCCACAGGCACTAGGTCTGGGCCCAACTCGCTCCCGGTCCTCCTCCGCTACATGTCCCACCTTCTCCTCACCTGGACATTAACACTGGGGCTTATTGCGCGACACTCTATCCGAACCTGTGACTCAGCAAGCAGGAGCCTCAGCCAGCAGTTTTTCACAAGCCTGGGTACAGCAGTCACCGACAAGTCTTCTGGGGAACCTCCAGATGCAGGTGATGCAACAGGGCCCCCTTAGGCGTGAAGTTGCAGTGCTCCCACCTCATAAGTTTGGAGCAGGTCAGGGGCCTCACCCTGCACAGCATCTGGCCAGCTCAACATCCTCTGGCCTGTGATGCAGAGAGGCAGTGCGCACCATTGGTAATCCCCTCCATGCACCCCGGTGTAGTGATGGCATCTGGTATGTGATGTAGACCTCCCTACGTTGATGCGCATGAGTGTCTCTACCATTCACAGCTCCAAGGGTGCCAGGCGGTCTTCTCACACAGGTCAGCAACATGTCTCGATGCAACCTGCCAGACTTCACCACTAGGTAAGGGTGGCCCAGCAACTCTACAGCACCTCTGCCTCCCAATTCGGGTTACAAGCGCAGGCCCAACAAGGCCTCCAGGCCCCGGGACTGTCCCCACTTTCAAGGTTTTGGCTGCCATGGTATTGCAAGGAGGGCGCTATGAAAAGTGACGCCTCATTTCGTAACTGTAGCCCAGAATCTGCACTTCCTCTTCCCCTAGGACTCTGGCTGGTCCTCCTGGCTGTTGGGGGGTTTGGAGTTGTTGTTGATCTGTGCTGCACATGGCCCTGGCTGCTCCATTCTGCATTCTATTGGTTTTATTTCCTATTTTTCATTAGAGGTGGTCAAAAAAAGTCACGTTGGGCTGACTAACGTCAGTTTTTTTGCCACTAATGGGCCTTTCGTCACTTTTCTCTCGCTAACATCAAACTTTTTATCGCCTTGACGCAAGTGCTGGCGGCAGTTTTCACCGCGTCTAGCTGTTACTATCACTAGTTTTTGGTGATAGGCTGCTTTCAGAAAACCTCCGCTAACTAACACTAACCTTAGTTAGCTGCAGTTCTTGTAAATGTACCCCAGAGTTCCCTATCTTAGGTGGCTCCTTGGTCCAACAATCAAGGGCTTTCAGAATTTGGTTGCCTTCAAAATCCAGTATGTATGGTAAGAAATATGAGTCACCCTTGATATTTCTGTATCTCATAGAATGGTACATCTTCTTAGTTCCCACGCGTGAAGATATTTGTAAAATGATGTCCTTTTCTGCCTCTTGAATGGTGTAAAGCAGTTTTTCTGGCAACAATTGTGTCTAGAACTGATAATTGTAATACACTTTATTTAGGTTCTCTGCACATCTGTTAGTGGAACTACAACCTAGTTAATCATATTTAGCCTATTTACATTGACTGATAATTGAGTAAAAAGTCTTATTTAAAGGCTTTTCCGATTTTTTAGCAGATGATCCAGTGACCATTAGCAGCCTCCAGCAAGAAGAGAAGGCAGGCAGCCTCCCTTCCCTCCCTTAAGCCAAGGCAACC
Organism: Triturus cristatus; assembly: GCF_964204655.1. Lineage (NCBI taxonomy): Eukaryota > Metazoa > Chordata > Amphibia > Caudata > Salamandridae > Triturus > Triturus cristatus. Next base: position 943,902,232 of record NC_140593.1, read on the forward strand.
CTTGACCCCACCAGGTAGGTGCCCCCCTCCGCACAGCACCGCCCGTGTGTCCCTGCCCCAGCTGCCGCTGCTGCTGAGGAAGTTTGAAGCCCTCAACCACCCACAGGCTGCCACCTGCGCCTCATGCCTGGTGGCCAGTGGTAGGCGGTAGGTTTGTTCATCTTCCGCTCTATTGTTTTATTGTATTGCCTGTATTTCATTGTTGTGTCTGTGACTGCTGTTGTTCTGTCTTCCCCCGCTGCCTGTTCATGGTCCGTGCCCGTTTTCTTCCCTCTGTTCCCCTCGCTGTCCCCGGGTCTCTCAGCCCGGTTTTTCCTTCTGTACCCCTCGCTGCCCCCGTGTCTGTGCCCGGTTTTTCTTTCTGTACCCCTCACTGCCCCCGTGTCTCTGCCCAGTTTTTCCTCCTGTACCCCTCACTGCCCACGTGCCTCTCCGCCCGTATTTGCCTTCTTTTTCTCAGCTGCCCCTTTATTCTTGTGCCATGTTTGCCTTCTGTGACACTCGTTTTTCCTGTATTTCTGTGCCCTTTTTGCCTTCTGTGCCACTCATTTTTACCCTGTATTTCTGTGCCCTCTTGCCTTCTGTGACACTTGTTTCTTCCCTGTATTTCTGTGCCCTCTTGCCTTCTGTGCCACTCGTTTTCCCTCATTTTTTGTGCCCTTTTGCCTTTTGTTCCCTTTATCGTCCCTCACCGCCCCCACCGCTGCATCCCCTGCGGCCCCACCCCCCTGACTGCCCACTGCCCATTTGCTGCCCCAGCCTCCCAGCTGCTCCTCCCTCCCACCTCCCCATATATGCCGGCAGCTGCGCGGTGAGGAGAGTGACCCTTGACCCCACCAGGTAGGTCGCTCCCCCTCCACACAGCACCACCTGTGTGTCCCTGCCCCAGCTGCCGCCGCTGCTGAGGAAGTTTGAGGCCCTCCACCACCCGCAGGCTACCACCTGCGCCTCAACCCTGGTGGCCAGTGGTAGGCCGTAGGTTTGTTCATCTTCCGCTCTATTGTTTTCTTCCCTCTGTTCCCCTCGCTGCCCCCATGTCTCTGCCTGGTTTTTCCTTCTGTACCCCTCGCTGCCCCCGTGTCTCTGCCCGGTTTTTCCTTCTGTACCCCTCGCTGCCTCCGTGCCTCTCCGCCCGTTTTTGCCTTCTGTTTCTCAGCTGCCCCTGTATGCTTGTGCCGTATGCCTTCTGTGACACTCGTTTTTCCTGTATTTCTGTGCCCTTTTTGCCTTCTGAACCACTCGTTTTTTCCCTGTATTTCTGTGCCCTTTATGCCTTCTGTGCCACTCGTTTTTCCCTGTATTTCTGTGCCCTTTTGCCTTCTGTGCCACTCGTTTTTCCTTCATCGTGCCTCACCACCCCTGCCGCTGCATCCCCTGTGGCCCCGCCCCCCTGACTGCCCACTGCCCATTCGCTGCCCCCGCCTCCCAGCTGGTCGTCCCTCCCACCTTCCCATATATGCCGGCCGCTGCGCTGCCGCGCTTGGCGGGCACGCCTAAGGCAAGCCCGTCTACGCCCGTCTGCGCCTGGACCGCGCCCAGCGCCAGAACCCCTGGCCCCCGCACCCGCCACGACGACCGCTGCCACTACGACGCCAGCACTCTGGAAGCTCTGAACTTCGGACGGACCCACACCTGCTTCAGGGCCGCCCCGAAATGCACACATGGTTCCTTCACCTGCTGGAACTGCAGCTACACCAGCCTCAGAGCCGACGAACCACCCGCCAAGAAAGACTCCAACCACCTCCGATGCATACTACTGAACAGCCACTCCACACGCAGCTCTGGGACCTGCTCAACACAACATCCCCGGACGTCGTCTTCCTGACTGAGACCTGGCTGAACGACCCCTCCACACCCGAAATCGCCATAGCCATCCCAGACGGCTACAAGATCACCCGCAGAGACCGCACCAATGGAGTCGGAGGAGGAATCACCATAGTCCACAAGAACAGCATCAGGGTCTCGACTAGCACCGACGACGCGCTCAGCACCGCCGAACACATGCACTTCCAGATCCACACAGACCCTAACTCCACCCTCAGAGGCACCCTCGTCTACCGACTCCCCGGACCCCGTCCCCAGTTCAGCGACTCCATCGCCGACTTCATCACCACGCACGCCCTGACCTCCACCAACTACATCCTCCTCGGAGACCTGACCTTTCACCTTGAGAACAACAACGACAACAACTCCACAACCCTGATCGATAACCTCACCAACCTTGGACTGAAGCAACTCGTCACAACGCCCACCCACTCCGCCGGCCACACGCTCGACCCCGTCTTCTCCTACAGCCCGCATGTCTCCGTCAGCCACACCACTGAACTCCTCTGGACCGACCACCGCTGCATCCACTTCGCCTTCCAGAAACCCACCACACACCACCACACCCAACAGATCCCCCGCTGCTGCTGGAGCAAAATCACCGAAGACCAACTACACGCAAACCTCGCTCTCAGCCCACCCACCGAACCCTCCAACACCGACGACGCTGCCCACAGCCTCAGACCTTGGATCGAGGACTGCGCCAAACCCCCCACAGAGACACCAGCAAGAGAGCCAGCTGGTTCACCCCAGAACTCCTTGCCTCCAAGCAAGCCTGCTGGAAACTAGAGAAGGAATGGCACAGTGAACAAACTCCGGACAGCCACGCAGCACACAAGGACACCATCCGCAACCAGCACCACCTCCTCAGGGCGGCCAAGAGGACCTCCTTCAAAGACCCCCTCGACAACAAAGCACACAATAGCAAGGATCTCTTCAACATCGTGAAGGAACTCTCCAACCCCAGCTCCAACACCAATGACATCCCGCCGTCACAAGCCCTGTGCGACTCCCTCGCCACCTTCTTCCACCGCAAGATAGCAGACATCCACGACAGCTTCAACACCCAGACAGCCCCAACAGACAGAAACACAACAGACCCTCCGCACACCATCGACCACAACCCCCTGCTAGCCAGGGCCAGCGTGAGTGTCGATGACATCATCAAGATCATGAGCACAATCCACTCTTGCTCTCCGTCAGACCCATTCCCTCACCACGTCTTCAACAAAGCAAGCAGCTCCATTGCACCCCACCTGTGCAACGTCATCAACCTCTCCCTCGAGACCGCGACCTTCCCAGAGAGCTGGAAACACGCCGAGATAAACCCCTACTCAAAAAACCTAAGGCAGACCCAAGAGACCTCAAAAACTTCCGGCCCATCTCTCTGCTCCCCTTCCCGGCCAAGGTCATCGAGAAAACCGTCAACAGACAGCTAACCCGATACCTCGAAGAAAACAGAATCCTGGACCCTTCCCAGTCAGGGTTCTGCAGCAACCACAGCACCGAGACTGCCCTAATCGCCGCCACCGACGACATCAGGACCCTGCTGGACAACGGTGAGACCGCTGCACTCATCCTCCTAGACCTCTCCACCGCCTGCGACACTGTCTGCCACTGCACACTACGCACACGCCTCCACGCCACATGGATCCAAGACAAGGCTCTGGAATGGACCACCTCCTTCCTCTCCGGCAGAACCCAGATCGTCCGCCTCCCCCATTCCATTCCAAAGGCTCCGAGATCATCTGCGGCGTACCCCAGGGATCCTCCCTCAGCCCGACACAGTTCAACATTTACATGGCCCCGCTCGCACACGTCGCCCGACAGCACGACCTCAACATAATCTCCTACGCCGACGACACTCAACTGATCCTCTCCCTCACCAAGGACCTCATCACCGCCAAAGCCAACCTCCGCGAAGGAATGAAGGCCGTCGCCGACTGGATGAAGATCAGCTGTCTGAAGCTGAACTCGGACAAGACGGAGGTCCTCATCCTCGGCTCCAACCCTTCAGCCTGGGATTACTCCTGGTGGCTGACAGCACTGGGGGCAGCCTTGACACCCACCGACCACGCACGCAACCTGGGAATTATCCTCGACTCAACGCTCTCAATGACCAAGCAAGTCAACGCCATCTCCTCATCCTGCTTCAACACCCTCTGCATGCTCCGCAAGATCTACAGAAGGATCCCGACAGATACAAGAAAGACAGTCACCCAGGCCCTCGTCAGCAGCAGACTGGACTACGGAAATGCCCTCTACGCGGGAGCCCCGACCAAGCTCATCAAATGACTACAACACATCCAAAACGCCTCGGCACGACTGATTCTCGATGTACCACGACACGGCCACATCACCCCCCACTTGAGAAACCTGCACTGGCTCCCTGTCAACAAGAGGCTATCCTTCAAGCTCCTCATCCACGCACACAAAGCACTCCACAAGACCGGCTCAGCCTACCTCAACAGACGGCTCTCCTTCTACATCCCCAACCGCCAGCTAAGCTCCGCCGACCTCTCACTCGCCACCGTCCCGCACATCCGAAGAACAACCACCGGCAGGAGATCCTTCTCCCACCTTCTCCCACCTCTCCACATTGAACACCCTCCCACTGAGCCTACGACAGACCCAAGACCTGCTAACCTTCAGGAGGATATTCAAGACCTGGCTGTTCGATCAGTAGCGGACCCCTCCCAGCGCCTTGAGACCCTCAGGGGTAGGTAGTGCGCTCACAAATGATTGATTGATTGATTGACAACACTGCAATGGCAGTGCTGTGATTGGTCAGGACGGCACCCAGCCAGGTGCCTATGGGGAGTCAATTTTCTCCATGTAGGCTGCACCTGGTCTGAATTTCGTCTGTTGCCACCTGAGGTGTCACTAAAGGAACTGCACAAGAGTAAGTAGAGCTCCCGGGAGATCCGTGCCCGGCTCACTTCTTTAAACTACTGGCCCCTTGGCTTAACCCACTCTTGAACCAGATCTGGAACTCCTGTCTAACATCTGGTATCCACCCAGCTGCCTGGCAACAAGCATTCTTGCTGGCTTTGCTTAAGAAACCTGACTCGGATCCTGCGGAGCACAAAAATTTCAGGCCCATCTCTCTTCTGCCAGCTCCAGTGAAAATCCTGGAAAAGGATGTACAGAAGCAACTGGCCGAATTTCATTAACCAAAGGACTCCTTCCATGACTCGCAATCGGGTTTCAGAGCTGGGTACTGCATGGAGACCGCACGTCTTGAAGTCTCTGAAACCATTCGCGAATCTGTGGATCGGGGTGCCTTAGCTATGCTGGTGTTGCTTGACAAGTCTGCAGATTTCGACACTGTGGCCCACCGATTCTTTTGGAGAGACTGAGACAGGTAGGAGTCCGGGGTACTGCCTTGTCCTGGCTCCAATCGTTCATGGAGAACCGCTCACAGCAGGTATTTTTACGCCCCTACATTTCCACCCAGAAATCCCTTGTCTGTGGTGTACCTCAGAGATTTTTACCAGAGTGGGTTTCCCTAAGGAATTGGTGTCTGACAGGGGTGCCAACTGTGTCTGCCTTTATTCAGTCAATATGGAAGGAGTGTGGAGTTACTTGCAAGATCTCCACCCCTTACCATCCACAAACCAATGGGCTTGTTGAGAGTTTCAACAGTCCCTCAAAGGCATGATCAAGGGCATGCCGGAGGCCCTCAGGCAAAAGTGAGACATCCTTTTTCCATGCCTACTCTTTGCTTTCAGAGATGTACCACAAAATGGGGTTGTATTTAGTCCCTTTTAGCTTCTGTATGTTCATCCTCTCAGGGGATCGCTCAGCTTGGTGAAGGAGAGGTGGGAACAAGCACCCAAGAAACCTTCTCAGGATGTAGTTAGCTACATGCTAGCCTTCCGGAGGCAGATGGCCAAGTTGTGAAAGCCACCATCTGACACATTAGAGGCTAGGCAGGAGGTGATGAAACGGTGGTATGACCAAACAGCTACCTCTGTGGAAACACAGCCTTGGCAGGTGTGGGTGATTGAACCCATGGAGCCCACGGCCCTCCAAGACCATTGGACTGGGACCTATGAGACAGTTGAGAGGAAGGGGGATTTTACCTACCTGGTGCACTTCAAGACCTCCAGCCATCCCCAAAGAGTGTTCCATATCAACCATCTCAAACCACACTTTAAGAGGCCTGAGGTCACCATGTTGCTGGTGACAGATGGAGGGGAGGATAAGGAGAGTGAACCTCTCCCTGATCTCTCAGCTTCCAAAGAGAAGGATTAGTCAGTAGAAGGTGTGAAAAGCTCTACTCTAACCTGACTTTAGATAAGCAAAGGGACTGTCACCAGTTGCTGGGAGAGTTCTTGCTCTTTTCACACACTTCGGAGACTACCCACATGTGAACCCATGATATGGACACAGCAGACAGCCTCCCTGTCGAGAATCAAACTTATAGGCTGTCTGACAAAGTGAAGGCTAGCATCAAAGATGAGGTTTCTAAGATGCTGGAGTTGGGGGTGATTGAACCCTCCAGTACAACGTGGTCTAGCCCTTTGGTGCTGGTACCAAAAACTGCCCCACCGGGCACTGCACCAGAACTCAGGTTCTGTGTAGATTACAGGGGAGCACAATTCAGTCACCAGGAATGATGCTCATCCCACCCCCTGGGCTGATGAGTTGATTGATAGGGTAGGGGCTGCTTAGTTAATGAGTACCTTTGACCTTAATTCAGGGTACCAGCAGATTGCCCTAACTGTAGGAGCCAATTAGAGGTCAGCCTTCTGCACTCCAGAGGGCCACTACCAGTTCGGGGTGATGCTATTTGGGTTAAAGAATGCCCCTGCCACCTTACAGAGGCTGTTGAACCAGGTTTTGGCTGGTATGGAGTCCTTCGTGCTGCTTAATTGGCTGACAAAGCTGCCTTCAGGAGCAGCTGGAAGGAACACCTTTTTCAACTGCAGGCCATGCAACAGGCAACCCTGACAATCAAGGCCTGTAAGTGCCAGATAGAGCTGGGGTCTTTGGCGTACTTAGGACACCTAGTGGACAGGGTAGAGACTATCATGGCCTGGGAGCCCTTCAAAGCACAAACTGAGTGAGAACCTACTTGGGTCTCACAGGGTACAGCTGATTTGCCAAGGGATATGGCACAACTGTTGCCTCCTTGACAGAGCTGCCTTTGAAGAAGCAGTGTGGAAATGTGATTTTGACAGAGGAATGCCAAAAGGCATTGTACTCCATAATGCAGGCCATGTGTACAGCCCCTTTGCTGAAGGCCCCTGACTTTTACAGGGAATTTAGTATACATATAGATGGCTCAGAACATGGAATAGGGGCAGTTCTATCACAACTAAATGATGAGGGCCTAGACCAGCCTGTGGCCTTCATCTCCAAGAGGTTACTCCCGAAAAACAAAGGTGGAGTGCTACACTATGAGAAGCTCTTGCTGTGTAGTCTTGGCACTGAAGAAGTTGAGACTATACCTGTTTGGGACTCACTTCCTGATTCAGACAGACCACAGACCCCTCAGGTGGCTAATGAAAATAAGGGGTGGGAATCCAAAATTGTTGAGGTGGTCCATCTCCCTACAGGAAATGGACCTTTCGGTGGAATACAGACCTGAGGTAGATCATATCAATGATGATGGTCTCTCCAGGTTCTTCCACCTTAGTGATGAGAACTCCCAAGAGGTTGGGTAACTCTGCCCACTTTCAGCTTGGAGGGGGACAGGCGTTAGACCTGACAGCCATATGATGGTCTTCCCCCAAATGTTTTGCCTGTTTGCCTCACATTTTACTGAATTCTTTTTGTTGGCCTTAGGACTCTGAACGCTCTACCTCTGTCAATCAGTGCTAAAGTGCATGTGCTTCTCCCCTAAAACATGGTTTGACTACGTATCCACGATTGTCGTATTTAATTTACCTATAAGTGCTTAGTGGACTAGACTGCCTGTGCCCAGGGCCTGTAAATTAAATGCTAATAATGGATGTGCAGCACTGATTGTGCCACCCCCACAAGGAGCACTTTAAACATGCCTGCCACCGCAGAGCCTGATGTGCAGTTTACACTGACATGTTGAGTTGGCATTTAAAATCCCGTGCTAAGCCTTACACTCTTTTATTACCAATAAGTCGGGGAACAACCTTTACAACGCAACTTTTACAACGCACTACCTTTACAACGCATTTTTTACAACGCATAATCCATTACAACGCATGACATTACAACGCATGACACTACAACGCATTTTTAAAAACTAACTTTACAACGCATTCCATTACAACGCATACTACCATTACAACGCATACCATTACAACGCATTATATTACACTACAGTATCCAACACTTACCCTACTGTTGCACCCCCTGGAGTTAAAATAGTAATTTTTACCCCTATACTATCCAACACTTACCCTACTGATGCACCCCCTGGAGTTAGAATAGTAATTTTTACCCCTATACTATCCAACACTTACCCTACTGTTGCACCCCCTGGAGTTAGAATAGTAATTTTTACCCCTATACTATCCAACACTTACCCTACTGATGCACCCCCTGGAGTTAGAATAGTAATTTTTACCCCTATACTATCCAACACTTACCCTACTGATGCACCCCCTGGAGTTAGAATAGTAATTTTTCCCCCTATACTATCCAACACTTACCCTACTGATGCACCCCCTGGAGTTAGAATAGTAATTTTTACCCCTATACTATCCAACACTTACCCTACTGATGCACCCCCTGGAGTTAGAATAGTAATTTTTACCCCTATACTATCCAACACTTACCCTACTGATGCACCCCCTGGAGTTAGAATAGTAATTTTTACCCCTATACTATCCAACACTTACCCTACTGATGCACCCCCTGGAGTTAGAATAGTAATTTTTACCCCTATACTATCCAACACTTACCCTACTGATGCACCCCCTGGAGTTAGAATAGTAATGTTGACCCCTATACTATCCAACACTTACCCTACTGATGCACCCCCTGGAGTTAGAATAGTAATTTGTACCCCTACACTATCCAACACTTACCCTACTGTTGCACCCCCTGGAGTTAGAATAGTAATTTTTACCCCTATACTATCCAACACTTACCCTACTGTTACACCCCCTGGAGTTAGAATAGTAATTTTTACCCCTATACTATCCAACACTTACCCTACTGTTGCACCCCCTGGAGTTAGAATAGTAATTTTTACCCCTATACTATCTAATACTTACCTTAAATGTAATTTAATATAATGCGTTGTAATGGTATGCGTTGTAAAGGTAGTATGCGTTGTAATGGCAATGCGTTGTAAAGGTATTTTTTAAAAATGCGTTGTAATGTCATGCGTTGTAATGTCATGCGTTGTAATGGATTATGCGTTGTAAAAAATGCGTTGTAAGTGCATGCGTTGTAATAGTGTGCGTTGTAACGTCATACATCCCAATAAGTCACCCCTAAGGTAGGCCCTAGATAGTCCATAAGGCAGGGTACTGTGTAATCAAAAGGTAGGACATGTACTTTTAATTTTTGCATGTCCTGGTAGTGTTTACCATCCAAATTTGCTTTCAACTACTGTGTGGCTCACCCCTCTTGTCGTGTAGTTCCTGTAAAACCTTTACAGGATCTGCGCGTTCAGACAGCATACTCTGTAGGATTGGTGTTGGTCTGATTCTGAACACCCCCACCAAATATTTTGGCCTTTTGTATCAGCAAGCTCACAGTGCCACTAGAATCTCCTCTTACCAAGGAGAGAATAGTTCTCGGCAACCATTAAACATGACAACCTGATCCCGCAGGACCGAGGAAACAATATACTACTTTTTGCTCAGTCACTTGTGCTTAATTAGTCTGTACTACAGCGATACACAGAATGAACAGACTGAGCATTTCAATAAGTATTTATTGAACAGTTGTCATTCTGGTGTAAAATAGATGAGTTGCAAAAACCATTACTCAGTAAAAGATATAAATGATTAGCAGTACTATGAAAGTAAACGGATGGTATAGCTCTACCATCTTGCAGTAATCATGAATACCTAAGTGTACCTAGCATGTGTGTAGGTGTTAAGCCAAGAATCCCTCTAGGATAAAGTCAACCCCATTACTTGAAGTGAGAGACTGTGGGACTCCTTCCTGGTCTCGAGTTGGACACCCCGCAAGGGATGTTTTAGACCACTGCAAGCTGGAGTGTCTACATGCAGGAACCTCAGTGTCTCTGGTCAGTGAGTCGGCCTAGAAGTCCTGGTCTCCTCTTTCTATCTTAACAAGATGTGCTGTATATATACTCATAGGTCTCCCCAGGGGTCTTACCTCGCTGAATACTGTGTCGGTCTAAGGATGACGTCGGGCATGAACTTTATACATAGATATTATACAGGAGATGTTAGTCCTGCTGCGCTTCCAAGAATCCTCATGCATAATGTATGAGATTTCAAACTAGGGAAAACCCACGTTCTGAATGCAGTGTTGTATCTAGGTGAAAGGTCAGTCCCTGTAAACCGTTATAAGTGTAATGTAGGAAAGAATATAGGTGAAGGGTAACAAAGTTACCTGGGCCTATATTATGGTACCCATATGAAATATAACACTCTCATAGGTTAAAATTGGGAATTTCTTATTACACTTATAAGCTTTAAATCCTGATTGAGAAGGTGTAGATCTGTCATGTTTCGTATTACTGTAATGATAATGATAAATCCTATTTACTGGTAAAGATGAATTTATCACTACCCTTTAAAAAATGCCACTTTTAGAAGGATGTGATGCACTCCGATTACACAAAGTAAACACTGTTATCACTAGAAACCAAACAAAATAACTAATATTGTGCACCCTCTGATGTGGTTCTACCCAACCACCTGTTCAAAAGTGAAAATGAAAACTAGAACAGAAAGTCTTAGACAGAACGTGCACTACTCCGGGCACTCCGCTGAGTGTCTCACATATGTTACTTGTAGAAAGATGGCATTTTTCAGCTCTTAGCCCTGTGTGCCTGCAGCCCATCTCCAATACACATCTGGGGTAGGTGAGAGCTGGATTTTTGTGCATTCCCTCTAGACAGCCACACATAAAGGGAGCTTAGGCTCGACTAAGTGGCCATCCTCATCCTAATGGGCATCCCAGGCAGGATGGGAGGGAGGAGCTGACACGCCTGAATAGGCTGTGTCCTGTCCCCACACAAAGGGCTGCAATCCCCCTGGGATGAGTCTGGAGCCAGAGCTGGGAGGAAGGACTTTTGTGCACTTCAAAGCCCCTCTTTGAAGTCACCTCAACTTAAAAGGCACAACTGGGTATAGATACGCGACCTCTGACCCTACCAATTCAGACACTACTCGACCTGTGAAGAACTCTTCCAAGAGTGTAAGACTGTTGTGCTGCTACAAGGACTGCCACTCTGCTGGACTGCTGCTCTGGAAAAACTGCCTTTCTGCTGTGCTGCCCTGCTGAGGAAGGACTGGACCCATCTCACTTTAACCCAATGGGGCTCCAAGGGCAGACTGGCATGCCCCCTATTCAAAATCTCAGGGACATCAAAGACTTTTCATCACCTTGCAGCAGCACCTTGACTTCACTTGCTGCAAGTCTTGCCCTGCCAAGTGGTGCCAATCCAGTCCTGGGCTCTTGGAAGTGGGTATAAAGTGCTGCAATTGCTAAAATCCACAATCAACAATGTTGTGCTAATCAAAACCAGCACATCTCCCTTGATACTGACACATCACCGCCGTTGTATGGTCAAAGGACTTCGCATCGCAGACAGCCTGGCACAATGTCTCCAGTTTCCAACACATCTCCGACTTTGCGTGGTAACGCACGGATGCATCTCCTTTGATCCAGTGGTTCCATTGCCCTGTTGCTTCTCACATCTCAACTCTATTGAGGATGCATCCCAGGTACTTTTCAGCGGGCCAAGGCTAGTCCCTGTATGTGACCCACGCTCTATCGTGGCCGTCCTGAACATTTTGATTTACCCGGTCAAGCATGACCATATGTCCCGGGTTGGCACTTTAAGCTTTTAAGCACTACATTTTCATTTTTTCTTTAAAAAATCATAACTCTGGTTATACTTATTGGAGTTTTGTTGATTTGGTCTTGTTTTATAAAGTTATTTTTCTAAACTGGTGTGTAGTCTTTTTGTGGGTTTTCAATGTGTTACTATTTGAAGAGTTGCACACATACTTTGCACATTGCCTCTTGACTTAAACCTGTCTGATCTATGCCAAGGTACCAGAGGGTGAGCATAGGTTAATGTATGGTGTGTATCTGACTTACACTGACTAGGATTGTTAATCCTGCTTGGACAGGGTGCATATCTCTGCCAACCGGAAAACCCAATTTCTTACAATAACATAACATAGCATAACGTAGCATAGTAAGTAAGTAATATGTTTATTTTGTTTTAATTAAAATCTTACAATATAAAACCATAAAACCACCATATTTTTCAACAATCAAATATATAACTATGCCAAAGTTCTAAAACCACTACAAATTAAATTTATAAGAAGGATCAATAAATATTGCAATTATCAAGAAACCAAGCAACGTAATTGACTTAAAACAATCTAAACATTCGCCTGATGTTCAAATACTAAAATGCACCGCTATTAATTAATTCCACTTCTACACAATTATTCCTCAACTGCTAGATCATCGTTCTCAGTTGTTTGAACAATCATTTGCTGAAACTCAGTCTATGATAGCATCGCATGCATCCATTTTGATCTCCACCGTCCTCAGGAATTTTATAAATATACAGTTCAATGATGTATCCGATGTTTTAAGACATGCTATTACAGTTTATCTGCATGAGCGAATTCCCCACTGGTTAAATGGTGCCCTTAGTAACCACCTTCTTACTTCCAATAAGGCCAGGCATAGGCAAATTAGATGAATGATGTTCTCCTCTCTTGATTTACACAGTCTACAGCACGTAGTTTTTATTCATCGCACAAAAGCATCGCGAGCGCAAGCCCTGGGAGGATACCAAATCGTGATCTTGTAAACCTTCTTTTTAGTTGTGGAGACCAACAAGTCTCTAAGCATGACTATGATTTGAGAGTTTTATATTCATTTATAATCATCCAGGCGTATGATCTAGGTGCAAGTAACTCTTTGGGGCATATTATCAAGGGCTGGCGATAGAATTATCACCGCTTTAGTGTCCGTTTTTGGGCGAAAAGCGGCAATAATTTTATTGCATTATTAACAAGGACACGCTAGCGCGTGTTTCCTTGATTTAGCTCCCGTTTTTGTCACGGCTCTCATCGCGTCGATAATGAGATGCAAAGTAGGCGTGGCTGTCAAAACAACACAGGAAAATATCGCTAAGGCAGATTCGCGATATTAACAACGAGGTGTAGCGATAATCATAATCGAGCTAACTCTGCCTTAACGCAGGAATTTAACGTCTGCTAAATTCCTGACTAAGGCATACCTAATATGGGAGGTGGATTATGGGGTTAAGGCCGCAGGGCCTTATCATCAACCTTATCACCGTTTTAAAAGGGACATCGCTGGTTTTTCAGCGATGTTTGGCCATTTTCCCGCTATCGCTGGAATATTTATCGCCATACAGAGTTAGCTTGGCGATAATAAAAAGCGCGCTAGGCGCGCTCAGCCATAACTATCGCTGGGGCTTGACAATATGCCCCTTTGTCTTTTAACATTGAAGTTTTTTTAATTAATCTGATAATGGTATTTTCAAAAGTTATTGAAGATAAAGTAATTTCTCATCAAGGACGAGCAAAAACATCTATTGCGGCATTTAAATACCTCTACATTTGAGAATTTGAGTTTGTTTGCACTTTTTGCCAAAGAGCTTGACCCAGTTGATTTGAAGTGTTGAATTTTATTATTTTCCAAACTTTAATGTATGCTCCTTTTCATCCAATGATTTGAAATTCTAACCTCGTCTAGGATGGCGAGGCATTGCATGATAGATGAAAAAGAGATGTAAATATTTTTGAAACAATTATATTTAGCGTTGCTGCGTCTCTTCCCCACAGAGCCTCACTACCATATGACATAGTTGGTAGAAATTTTGCAGATATTATTTTTAATAGGGGTAAATGGCTTGGACCACCCAATGACCTCTGTAATGTATGGAATGCCGAGTAAAGTATTTTCTTTCCTCTGTAGATCCAGCTTATGCTGCTTAAAGGATCCCTTCTCGTCAAATATTACTCCGAGGTATCTATGGGGCATATTTACAAGGCGGCGATAGAAAATTATCGCCGCTTTTGCTGCCGTTTTCGGCCGAAAAGCGGCGATACTTCTATTGCCTTATTAGCAAGGTCACGCTAACACGTGAAACCTTGCATTAGCGCACGAATTCTTAACACCCAGCTTTGCCTCTCTAATGAGATGCAAAGTGGGCGTTCCTGACCTGACATGATAGGAGAAATATCGCTTTCTCCTATCATCAAGCCCCACGCTATGAAGCATAGCGGCAAGGAAAGTATCGATAACCCCTGTTATCGCTACTTTCCTTACGCCTGCTTCAGGACTGACTTAGCCATGATATCCTATGGAAGGTGGATATCATGGCTAAGTTAGTGGGGCCCTATCAACAAGCTAACGCCAGATTTCGTGAGATTATCGCTGGGTTTCCAAAACATAGGTAGATTGGTTGCTTTCTTAATTTATAATTATTTAGCATAACTTAAAATAACATCCCTCTGCTCTGTTCAGAAGAAAAGGGAAAGTGCTGCACTTGGCACGTATCAATTGGTGTTTGCACACCACATTCACCTATGCCTATGGTTAACCTTTCAAAGCCATCTCTCCCGATTGCTTTCACAAACATGAAGAAACAATAATTTGGGGGTATAGAATACAAAAAGTAGAGTATAGGGACTGAAGGGTAAGGACTGGACTCACTGAGCTGTCTTATTTGCTTTTCCAGTCCCTTTACAACTTCTTGCCTAATGAGAGCTCTTATGTTTGCACTGTATACTTCCTAATTTGAAGCAGATCATTTTGCATTGCATAATAATAATGTGACAGGACTTCCAAGGAGCTTGGTAAAATAATCTAATCCAAGACTTTATTAATGACTCCTGCCATGCTACCCGACACTTGAGCCATGCTGAGTGCGCAGCGAGGTGTTGTCAGTTCCAGGGTATCTTGACAGTTCCAACTGAATGGGAAAAAAACACCAAGGTAAAACTTGGTCACATGAACATTGATGATCATGATGACTTACCTAGGCTCATTCCATTTGTGTGTCGGTCATCAAAATGAGAATCATGTTAGCAGACACTTACATACTGTAATGATTTATCCTCCTAAATTAGGTCAAAGTTTGACAGCAAACATACAAGGCAGAGGCAAAAAAGAATTTTGTGAATAATGAGTTTCTAATTAGGCTAAATAATTTTGGTCCACCTAGGCACACCACAGTGAGTTAGTACTACCTTGGTAACTCTGAGCATGTGGCCAGTGTTGCATATTTTGTGAGTATGCATATTTTACAGATTTATTATAGGGTAAATATGTATTCATTTGGTTTTATTTTTTTCAGAACTAGCTATTGCAAATTGTGAATAACAACTGAAATTTGTTATTATTTGCCATAATTCAAAGTAGACATTTTTATCCACTACAGCTATTTTCGGGGATATGCGAATTGCAGTGGCGGCTAGTAATTTGAGCAGCGCACATACACACTAATTTACTCACAACTATGAATTCATAAATGCACACACATCCACACACCAATTCACAACACTCACAACAAATTCATACATTTATACACACACACATGCACCAAACATTAAAAAACCTAAAACTTATCTCAACTGCAGCTCCCGGAGAGGGATGCCTCAGAGGTCCTAGGAGGTTTGGGACTACTACCGTCAGTCAGCGAGTGAGGAGAAGCAGCACAGGGTGGGATGGGGTAAGTGAGACTGCTGACCCCACCCCACTTTGTGACAAGATGTCACTGATTGACACTTGGTCCTAGGCACTTCAGAGCTTAAAACTGAAGCCCTCAGGTCCTAGGAAATCAGTGACTTTTTGCGTCATCACAAGAGGGAGGACCTAAAGGCACTTTTATCAGGCTGAGGAGATCACGCTCCACAGGGCTGATAAATACTCACCCTGGCAAAGTTCAGCTCAGGCAGCCAGATGCCTGCACATTTAGAGCATGTCTAGCTTTTGGGTGGCTGACATGAACAAGAAGAGTAAATTTAATGTGGCCTGCACTTATTGAGGCCAATTGTAGTGAATGGACATTTCCACTTTTCAATTAGTCACTAAATTGAATTTCCCAATGAACTCTTGTTATATGAAACGGAGGATCACAATTTTTTACGGCACAACTTTGAGGAAGGTATTTACAGACCGTAGGCTGTATAAAGTAATAAAATCGATTTGAGAAAACTGCCACAGAGAACCGGGTTATATTCCACCATTTCTAGATTTTCTGGAGGGTCTAAATGTGTCTCACTTGTCTGAAAGGTAATGGCACTGCTGATATACAAACTAAAGGTGGAAAGCATTGAATACATTGGAGAGTATTTAATTGTGTCAGAAATTATTCTATGCTCTATTATTGTTATTAGTATTATTGCAGTTTTATATAGCACGCAGCTGCCCATAGGGTTTGCCAGTGCTCAGGTGGAGGGGTCAACAGCTACAGGAGTGATACTGGAATTTGCCAGGTTTAACCTCCTCCCCATAAAGTGGAGTATTAAAATAACCAAGTGTTAGCTTCCTGCGGAAGGCCAGCAGAGAGGTGTAGAGTTGTAGGGATTCCGGGGAGCGTTCCACAATCTGGGACTGTGTGCCGAGAAGGAGCAGAAGCCCATCCGGACGTTATAGGATGCTAGGGGGTAACAAGATACTGAGGCCGGAAGCGCAAGTGGATTTTATACATATAGCGCAGTGCCTTAAACTCACTGTGCTTGTAGACTATGAGCCAGTGTAGGTCATGAAGAAGGCTGGACATGGACAAGTGTTTAGGGAGCCAGAACAAGAGTCTGTTGGTGGAATTCTGAATCACCTGAAGACATCTGATCACAGTCTTAATCTGGTCCCAGATAAAGGATTTTTCCATAATCTAGCATAGACATAATAATGGCCTGGATGATGGTTCTCTGGGCCGAGGAGGAAAGTACCCATAGGATCTTTTTACGCCACCTCATGGTGGCAAAGCATGAGGCGGCAAGCTTGGTTACTTGGTGCTTCATGGATGGATTTGAATCTAACCAAAAACCAATGTTCTTCACTTTGTGATTGAGTACAGGATGAGTTCCAAGTGAAGAATGTCAGTGTTGGGCCCCCAAAACTGGGGATTGCTGCCTAGTACCATTACCTTGGTCTTGTCGCCATTCAACTTCTGGGAGTTTGAGTGCCTCCAAGTGGAGACAAGGCCAAGGCATGAGTTGAGATCTTCTGGGAGGCATCCTGCCCAGACGATAATGAGAAGATAATCTGGATGTCGTCTGCGTATGAAAATAGCATAGGACTAAGGGCAGAACCCTGTGGAACTCCGGAGGAGAGTGGGTCTGTCCTCTAAATGAAGGTTTTGTGTACAAGGAGTCACCATAATCAAACTGTGTCAAATGCACATGAATGAATGAATGAAATAAGCTATATTTCGATAAAAATATCTTAAAAGCACATACAAATATAAAATAACAAACAAGTGATACCAAAGAGCGAATCATATGAAGATAACATCAACATATTCCCAAGATATACAAGAGATTAAAAATACATGTAAACGTTATAAATAGGACAATATAAAATAAGGGTGCAGACAAACAATAAAAGCAGTCAAGCTACTTGGTCAAGGGCTACAAGGGCTTTAGTCCTTAAGAGCCAGGACCACCTCAGAAATTTTGATAAAGCGCAAGCGTACAGAGATCGCGTGTCTGATTTAAGAATACGCAGCGCTGTGAGGTGGTCGCGTGTGCCCAGGCTTCTGCATAGAGGTTTTAGCCAATAAGATCTTGGGATTTTATATTCTGGGCATGCAAAAAGCACGTGTGCAATAGATTCAACTTTGGTTACACAAAAAGGACAAAGAGACGAAGTTTGGAAGGGAGGTTTCCAGCGAGCGGTCAGCTCGCGCACCGGAAGAGAACCAACCCTAAATTTAAAATAGAGGGCTCGATCATATGATTTCTGGATAGTATCAAGATAAGGCTCAAAGCGAACTACATCTTTAAGCAGAAGAAACTCGGTAGTACATCTACCGAATTGGGAGCTGGAATTCCTTTTTCCTAAAACCCAACTCCAGTAGAGTTTCTTCAGCTCAGCTTTCGGGGGCCAAGTTCTGTTTACCCAGGCGTCTTTAAGGCCAAGATCACAGAGCAGGGTCTTTACGTCTTTCAGCCATTTGATCTTGTTCCAACAAGGCTTAGACAGTATTTCGGATAAGCCCTCCACATACTTGGCTAACTCGGGAGTTCGCCAAAGCCTGGCCCAGAGAAGTAAGGGGCGTACTTTTGCCAAATCTTTCAACGCATGGCACCCTAAGTCCAATAATAAGGGCACTGTAGGTGTGCTCTGCGGGAGTGCCATCAGTTCCTTATAGAAACTGGAATCGGATTTGGCAAGTTCCTCAATATTATTTAAGCCCCATAATTCGGCACCGTAAAGTGCCGAACTCACGGCCTTTGCTTTGTATATGTCCAGTGCTGGGGCTATTGGCCTAGATGTAGAGGAACAATGTTCTCTAAGAAGGGCACCAGTAACCCTCTTGTGGGTTAAAAGCATCTTTTGTAGATGAGATGTCCAACGCATAGTGTCTGTAATGCGGATGCCTAAATAGTCAAACTCTTTGACCCTTTCAAGAGGAACTGCATTCATGACTGGAGGCCGGCCTAATTTTTTCGGGGGATTCAAGATTAGGTATTTCGTTTTAGTGGTGTTAATAATGAGACCTCTGTCATTGCAGAAAGATTGGAAACTGTCGAGAAGAGTTTGCAAACCCATGGGTGTTTTGGACAAAAGGAGAGTATCATCAGCAAACAGGAGGGTTGGAACACGTTCGCCCGCCAGGGATGGTGCATCAGCAGGGACTTTCAGCAGATGGTCCACTACTCCATTCACATAAAGTGAAAAGAGGGTGGGAGCAAGGACACATCCCTGGCGGACGCCCCTGTTTACTGGAATTCTCTCAGTTTTCTGGCCCTGTGGACCCCAACGTACTTGGGCATAATTGCCATCATGGAGTTTAATTAGCAGAGCCAACAAGTAGGAAGGGATGTTCATATTGGCCAGGACGCGCCAAAGGGTGTCACGGGGGACAAGGTCGAATGCTGTTTTGAGGTCTATGAAGGCAAGATAGAGACTGCCCTTTCCAAGAAGGACGACCTTCCAATAGATGAGAAACAATCTAAAGACCTGTTCAATAGTACCTGTCCCAACCCTAAAGCCTGCTTGATAATCTGAGAGGATATTGTTGTCATTCGCCCAGGTTAGTATCCTCTCTAGAATCACTTTCCCAATGACCTTCTGGGATGAGTCAATCAGGCTAATTGGGCGATAATTAGCTGGATCGTCTCGAGCACCCTTTTTAAAAATGGGAACGACCTCGGCCCCCTTCCAAGATTCAGGGACCGGAGCGCCATTAATGATGGAATTAATTAGGGTGGAAAGAAGCTTCCCCCAGCTAGATGGATCAAGTTTGAGGACATCACCGGGAATACCGTCCGGACCGGCTGCTTTCTGCGGAACAATAGACTGGTGTTAGACCTGTCAGCCCTTTGGGTGGTCCCTCCTCATCATTATTTATTTTGTCCCACTTTTGCCTCAAACCCTGTTTGAATTTTTCCTTTTTGGGAACCACCAGACTTTTTCGTGTTGCCACAGATTCAGGGAACCATTTTAGCTACCCCTGAAACTTCTGTCTGAGGGCCTGAAGCACAAAATGGTGGCCTCCCATGACATCACCAGCACCTTCCAGAACATTCCAGGAGCTTCCAGAACCCTGTGACCGTTGGAAACCGTTTAGAATGTTGGGAGGATAAGAGAGGCAGTTGGCAGTTGGAGCTGGCAGTTGGCACCTGACTGGTGAAGAGAGAGGAGCACAACAGTGAAGGAGGAAGGAGTGAAGCAGCAGGGGTGGAAACTTGTGCCTGGAGTGGGGTCCATAAACCCACCCTTGATACTTGTCCCTACTGATGGATCCCAGCCTATAGCCCTGTGTGGGAAGAAGACAGAAGAACACCATCCTAAGGACCTGGACAGCAGGAACAGGCCTTAGAACCAAGAAAGCAGCAAGATTCTGACCTGAGAACTGGTTTCCCTGGAGCCTGGCGTCGAGTAGCCGAAGACCTGGAGCCCGAGGTGGAGAAGCGGCGCTGACTGAGGTAGCAGACGTCGTACCCGGAGCCGCCTGAGGTCGTAAGAGGGCGCCGGCGGAGGTCGAGAGGAATACCAAGGGTCGAGAAGGAGGTGAACCGAGGTCGAGTGAGCGGCGTCATCGGAAGGGTGAAGTCCGCCCTCCGGAGTCGTCGGAGACCGAGGTAGAGGAGCACCGGAGGTCGGGAGTGAGGATCGCACTCCGGAGTCGCCCGGAACCTGTGAGGAAGAGCACCGGAGGTCGGGGGTGAGGATCGCACCCCGGAGTCGCCGGAAGTCGACAGCGAGGCCAGGCCGGCCGACGTCATCGGAGCCGAGAGCGCCATCGGACCGGAGCCGCCCGAAGTCGACATCGTGAAGAGACTGCCCGACGCCATCGAATCAGAGGTCGAGATCGAACCGAGGCCACCGACATCGGACCGGAACCGCCTACCGGCGTCGACAAAGAACTGACACTGTGCCGAGGCCGCCGAGACCGAACCGGAACCGCCTCACGGCGTCGACACGACTCCAGCGGCGTCGGAACATCAGAAAAGGGCAGTAAGTGGAGTAGAGGGCGCCTAAGGCCCTGTGGAGACCTGAGAGACTACTCTAAGGGGCTAGGGAGGTGCTGAAACCCACCTGACTGTGCCTGGGGTGAACTGGGACTAACCTAGAGAGGTTGTGTGGAGAGGAAAGCCAGGGCATTGGAATTCCCCCCTTTGATCTACCTCAGTTTAGGCCTCAGCCTTTGCCTCAGCCAGGGAGTAGGACCCCCCAAGCCTTCCACACCCTACAAGCTGTGCCTGGGCCAAATCAGCCCTTAAGTATTGAAGTGTCATCTGATTCATGAGTGTTACTGTATACTTCTAATTATTTATTGGGGAAACTGTATTTATTAAATTCTTATCTATTTAATGCTGCACTGTATTTATAGGTCCACAGGACTTGTTGGTGTACAGTATTTATTGGTACAGTATTTATTGGTACAGTATTTATTACCTCAAAGTATTTAATTGTCTGTATATATGGCACTTGTATTTATGCCCTGTTATTTATGATCACCCCTATTTATTTCAGCAAACAGCAAATATTTATTTGACCTGCTCTATTTAAGAATTTGTATATTGTGATTGTTATTTATTTTCCCAATCAGCAACTAAGAGAAAAAGATAAAGAAGAATATTTTCATAATTTTTACGGTGTAGAGTCGTTTTTGGAACGGATGCACGCATGGTTATTGTATGGGTATATTGTATGCTTAGCACTGCGCCTGTTTCCTGACCACTCGAGCCAAGCTACCCCATTGTGTCGGGAAGGCCCTCCACCCCCCTGCGGCGTGGGAGTGGGGCTGTTTCCAACATAAATTGGTGTTCAGTGGTGGGATAGAGCTGTGCCTACATATACTCAACAATAACTGTGGGTAGTCCATAGGCCTACACCGGGAGTTTTCTCACAGCGGCCTTCCTAATTGTGGGTTTTTGTTTTTTCCAAATTTACTCTGGTGGTGGGAGGAGGTATTATTAAAGGTACCCCCCTGCATTGTTACTGCACAAAACCTATCCTCTAACCTGAGTGGGCAAGATGGAGTTTGTTCTTGAAAATCTAGACACGTACACTGTGGCCCAACTCAGGGAGTTTTGCCAGCGAGAGGGGGTGTACTGTCCCCCAGGAGCAAAGAAGGGTGCACTCCAAACCAGCTTAAGGGCTTGGGGGGAGGCACGCAGGGAAAGCAAGGCTGAGGAAGAAGACAGGGATGGAGAGCCTGACCCCGAGGGGGCTGAGATGTACCAACCTGAGGTGGGGAACCTGTCCGCAGGGCCCAGGACACTTTCTAGGGGGGGCAGCCGTGCCTCTAGCGGGGGCTTGTCTGAAGTGGAGTTAGCAGACCGGAGGGAGAAAAGACAGCTCACATGGGACTTAGCAAAGCTGGAGAAGGAAAAGGAGGAGCAGAGGATGGCCCATGAATTGCGCCTGAAAGAAATAGATCTTCAGATTTTGCGAATCGGGGCACAACCTGTTCCCAATGGTGGCAGCCAAAACCAAGAGTCCACCAGGAAATCCAAACCTTACCTGCCAAAGTACATTGTAGCGAGCTATGGGGCAGGTGACGACATCGCCAAGTGGCTAGCAGCCTATGAGGTCTCATTGAGGGCCCATGGGGTTCCAGCGAAGTATTGGGGAGGGGGACTGTATAAGTACATGCCTCCAGCTGGTAGGGATGCTTTATTGGCCCTCGAAGAGGATGAGCAAACCCACTACCCCACCATGAAACTGGCGCTCATCAGAAAGTTTGGACTTACTCCGGAAAAGTACAGACAGAAGTTCAGGGGTAGTCACAAACTGGGCACACAGAATTGGGTGGACTTCCTGGACTATGCAAAGAAGGCACTGGAAGGTTGGATTCAGGGCAGTGAAGTAAGGAACTACGAGGAGCTGTTTGACCTAGTACTGAAGGAACACCTACTCGAGAAATGTTTCCCTGAACTGCGGCAACACCTGGTGGATAGCAAGCTGACCAGCCCCCGGAAGCTTGCTGAGGAGGCGGACATTTGGGCTAGTACCCGGGTGTCCACAAGGGGGACTGGAGGGGATACTCAAAAGGCCGGACAGGGCGCCCCCCAGAGGAAAGAAGGAGGGGAAAAGAAAAAGGAGTTCTCCAAAGGCCCCCAAAATAACTTCCAAGGGAAGGGAACAGGATTCACCTCTAAGGCTAACCCACCCAGAAACCCTAATCCTGGCCAGAGTCAGCAGCCAAGGGTTGTCCATTGCTACGAGTGCGGTGGCGTTGGACACTATAAGGGAGATCCGAAGTGTCAGAAACGATCACCCCCTCCCACTGGAGGAAAGCCCCCCGGAGTAGCTAGTGTAGTGCTCGGGGAGGAGATGCCCTTAACTAAGGGAAGGGAGTGGGCGGGTGTCACTTTAGTGTCCCTGGGAGAACGGGAGATGGTTCCTAAGATCCAGGTGCCCGCAAATACTGCAAAGTATGGGCAGTGGATCACCATCAATGGCCAAAGAGGGGAGGCTCTGAGAGACACAGGAGCCAGTATGACTATGGTACGTAGCCAACTGGTGTCTCCAGAGCAAGTCATTCCCGATGTACTCCACCCAGCCGCGATGGCTGACGGCAGAACCGGCCACTATCCCGTGGCTGAGGTTCCCTTTGAATGGGGGGGGGTTGCAGGTTCACTTCGAGTTGCCGTAAGCCCTGCCGTGCCAGTCGATTGTCTGCTGGGCAATGACATGGAGCACAACGCTTGGAAGGAGGTGGAATACCGGACTCATACCGAGATGCTGGGTACACCTGACTGGGCCTGTGTTAGCACAAGGTCCGTGACTACCCGAAGAGGGAGTTCATTCCGGCTGGAGCCTGGAACAAAGGCCCAGCCAGCTGCCAGTCAAGGGAAGAACCGAGGACAGGAGGAGCCTGCCTCGGCGTCTCCACCCCGTAGGACGGATAGGCCACCGGAGGTGGTGGACCAGGAGTCTGCGGAGGGGGACGTTACCAACCTGGAGGACCTACCCATCCCGGCCGAGTGGCACGTGGAGGGAGGCCCGTCCAGGGAGGAATTCTGCCAGGGCCAGAGGGAGTGCCCTACCCTTGAGGGGCTGAGGCGACAGGCCGAAGCCCAGGCAGCAGGGAACGTTGAAGGGAACTACAGTGTTTACTGGGAGGATGGCCTCCTCTACAGTGAACCCAAGGCACCCCTACATGGATCGTCACGAGCCTTGGTAGTCCCTCAACGTTATCGAGCCTTCCTTTTAGAGTTGGCTCACGAGATACCATTGGCAGGACACCTGGGGCAAGACAAGACCTTCGCCCGTCTTGTCCCACACTTTTATTGGCCTCAGATGAAAGTGTCGTCCGATACCTACTGCCGGACATGTGTGTCTTGCCAAGCCAGTGGGAAAACAGGGGTGAAGCTGAAAGCTCCCCTGGAACCACTTCCTGTCGTTAGCACCCCCTTTGAAAGGGTGGGCATCGACATTGTGGGTCCGTTAGATCCGCCAACATCAGCTGGTCACAGGTTTATCCTGGTTCTGGTGGATCATGCCACACGGTACCCAGAGGCAATACCTCTGAGGACCATAACAGCACCTGTTGTGGCTAGGGCCCTGATGGGAATCTTCACCCGAGTGGGTTTTCCCAAGGAAGTTGTGTCCGACAGGGGGACCAACTTCATGTCAGCGTATATGCGGGCGATGTGGAAGGAGTGTGGAGTGACCTACCGGTTCACAACTCCTTATCACCCCCAGACCAATGGTCTGGTGGAAAGGTTTAACAAAACCTTGAAGGGCATGATCAGAAGTCTGCCTGAAAGCCTGCGGAGGAAATGGGACGTCCTCCTACCCTGTTTACTTTTTTCTTACAGGGAAGTGCCACAGAAGGGAGTGGGCTTCAGCCCCTTCGAGCTTCTGTATGGGCACCCTGTACGTGGACCTCTTAACCTGGTGAGAGACGGATGGGAAAGAACTCCCAGAAAGCTTCCCCAGGATGTGGTGAGCTACATGCTGGCCTTCCGGAGCCAAATGGCTAAGTTGTGGAAGCAAGCTTCTGACAACTTGGAAGCCAGCCAAGCAGTGATGAAGGCGTGGTATGACCACAATGCTCACCCGGTGGAGTTGGAGCCTGGCCAGAAGGTGTGGGTGATCGAACCCGGAGAGCTTAGTGCCCTCCAGGATCGCTGGTCAGGACCCTTTGAGGTGTTGGAGAAGAAGGGTAAGGCTACCTACTTGGTGGACCTGAAGACCCCTCGTCAGCCCCTGCGGGTGCTGCATGCCAACCGCCTCAAACCCCACCACGAGAGGCCCGAAGTCATCTTGATGATGGTGACTGACGGAGGAGAGGACGTGGAAAGCGAGCCTCTCCCTGATCTGTTTGCGTCTCAAGAAAAGGATGGGTCGGTGGAGGGAGTGATTCTCTCCCCATCTCTAACTCCTGAACAGCAGGAGGACTGTCGCCAGGTCCTGGGGCAGTACTCCTCGTTGTTCTCCCTTGTCCCGGGTAGGACTCACCTGTGCGTCCATGACGTGGACACAGGAGACAGCCCACCTGTGAAGTCCAAGATCTACCGGATGTCAGACAAGGTGAAGGCCAGCATTCATAGTGAAGTCACTAAGATGCTGGAGCTAGGAGTGATTGAACCTTCTAGCAGCCCCTGGTCTAGTCCGGTGGTGTTAGTACCGAAAGCTGCACCACCGGGTGCCCAACCAGAACTGAGGTTCTGTGTGGACTACCGGGGACTGAATTCAGTGACAAAAACTGATGCTCATCCGATCCCTAGGGCGGATGAATTGATTGACCGGCTGGGAGCTGCCCAATATCTAAGTACCTTTGACCTTACTTCAGGGTACTGGCAGATCTCTTTGACTGATGGAGCAAGGGAAAGGTCAGCCTTCTCCACGCCCAATGGCCACTACCAGTTCTGTGTGATGCCCTTTGGGCTCAAGAACGCACCTGCCACGTTTCAGCGCCTGGTAAACCAGATCCTCACCGGAATGGAGAGTTTCTCTGCTGCTTATCTGGATGACATAGCCGTCTTCAGTAACAGCTGGGAGGATCACTTGCGTCACCTGCAAGCTGTTCTCCAGGCCCTGAGACAAGCTGGATTGACGATCAAGGCCAGCAAGTGCCAGATCGGGCAGGGGTCGGTAGTGTACCTTGGACACTTGGTGGGTAGGGGAGCGGTGCAACCCCTCCAGGCGAAGATCGAGGCCATCATGGCCTGGGAACCCCCCAAGACACAGACTGAGGTCCGAGCATTTTTGGGCCTCACGGGATACTACCGCCGCTTCGTGAAGGGGTACGGTACCATCGTAGCCCCCCTCACGGAGCTCACGTCCAAGAAACAACCTCGACGGGTAGTCTGGACGGAGGCTTGTCAGCAAGCCTTTGAGAGATTGAAGAAAGCCATGTGCGAGGCCCCGGTCTTAAGGGCCCCAGACTTTTCCAAGAAGTTCATTGTCCAGACAGATGCATCAGAACATGGCATTGGGGCAGTGTTATCGCAACTCAACGAAGAGGGTCTGGATCAACCCGTGGTCTTCCTATCCCGGAGACTACTTCCCAGGGAACAGAAGTGGAGTACAATAGAGCGTGAAGCCTTTGCAGTGGTATGGGCTCTGAAGAAGTTGCGGCCATACCTGTTTGGATCGCACTTCCTAGTTCAGACCGACCACAGACCCCTTCGCTGGCTGATGCAGATGAAGGGGGAGAATCCCAAGTTGTTGAGGTGGTCTATTTCCCTACAGGGGATGGACTTTCAGGTGGAACATCGGCCTGGGGTGGACCACGCCAATGCAGACGGTCTCTCAAGGTATTTCCGCCTTAGTGATGAGAACTCCCAAGGGGTTGGGTAGCTCTCCCCACTTTCAGCTGGGGGGGACGCGTGTTAGACCTGTCAGCCCTTTGGGTGGTCCCTCCTCATCATTATTTATTTTGTCCCACTTTTGCCTCAAACCCTGTTTGAATTTTTCCTTTTTGGGAACCACCAGACTTTTTCGTGTTGCCACAGATTCAGGGAACCATTTTAGCTACCCCTGAAACTTCTGTCTGAGGGCCTGAAGCACAAAATGGTGGCCTCCCATGACATCACCAGCACCTTCCAGAACATTCCAGGAGCTTCCAGAACCCTGTGACCGTTGGAAACCGTTTAGAATGTTGGGAGGATAAGAGAGGCAGTTGGAGCTGGCAGTTGGCACCTGACTGGTGAAGAGAGAGGAGCACAACAGTGAAGGAGGAAGGAGTGAAGCAGCAGGGGTGGAAACTTGTGCCTGGAGTGGGGTCCATAAACCCACCCTTGATACTTGTCCCTACTGATGGATCCCAGCCTATAGCCCTGTGTGGGAAGAAGACAGAAGAACACCATCCTAAGGACCTGGACAGCAGGAACAGGCCTTAGAACCAAGAAAGCAGCAAGATTCTGACCTGAGAACTGGTTTCCCTGGAGCCTGGCGTCGAGTAGCCGAAGACCTGGAGCCCGAGGTGGAGAAGCGGCGCTGACTGAGGTAGCAGACGTCGTACCCGGAGCCGCCTGAGGTCGTAAGAGGGCGCCGGCGGAGGTCGAGAGGAATACCAAGGGTCGAGAAGGAGGTGAACCGAGGTCGAGTGAGCGGCGTCATCGGAAGGGTGAAGTCCGCCCTCCGGAGTCGTCGGAGACCGAGGTAGAGGAGCACCGGAGGTCGGGAGTGAGGATCGCACTCCGGAGTCGCCCGGAACCTGTGAGGAAGAGCACCGGAGGTCGGGGGTGAGGATCGCACCCCGGAGTCGCCGGAAGTCGACAGCGAGGCCAGGCCGGCCGACGTCATCGGAGCCGAGAGCGCCATCGGACCGGAGCCGCCCGAAGTCGACATCGTGAAGAGACTGCCCGACGCCATCGAATCAGAGGTCGAGATCGAACCGAGGCCACCGACATCGGACCGGAACCGCCTACCGGCGTCGACAAAGAACTGACACTGTGCCGAGGCCGCCGAGACCGAACCGGAACCGCCTCACGGCGTCGACACGACTCCAGCGGCGTCGGAACATCAGAAAAGGGCAGTAAGTGGAGTAGAGGGCGCCTAAGGCCCTGTGGAGACCTGAGAGACTACTCTAAGGGGCTAGGGAGGTGCTGAAACCCACCTGACTGTGCCTGGGGTGAACTGGGACTAACCTAGAGAGGTTGTGTGGAGAGGAAAGCCAGGGCATTGGAATTCCCCCCTTTGATCTACCTCAGTTTAGGCCTCAGCCTTTGCCTCAGCCAGGGAGTAGGACCCCCCAAGCCTTCCACACCCTACAAGCTGTGCCTGGGCCAAATCAGCCCTTAAGTATTGAAGTGTCATCTGATTCATGAGTGTTACTGTATACTTCTAATTATTTATTGGGGAAACTGTATTTATTAAATTCTTATCTATTTAATGCTGCACTGTATTTATAGGTCCACAGGACTTGTTGGTGTACAGTATTTATTGGTACAGTATTTATTGGTACAGTATTTATTACCTCAAAGTATTTAATTGTCTGTATATATGGCACTTGTATTTATGCCCTGTTATTTATGATCACCCCTATTTATTTCAGCAAACAGCAAATATTTATTTGACCTGCTCTATTTAAGAATTTGTATATTGTGATTGTTATTTATTTTCCCAATCAGCAACTAAGAGAAAAAGATAAAGAAGAATATTTTCATAATTTTTACGGTGTAGAGTCGTTTTTGGAACGGATGCACGCATGGTTATTGTATGGGTATATTGTATGCTTAGCACTGCGCCTGTTTCCTGACCACTCGAGCCAAGCTACCCCATTGTGTCGGGAAGGCCCTCCACCCCCCTGCGGCGTGGGAGTGGGGCTGTTTCCAACAACTGGATAGCGCGGAGCACCTCCCCATCCGAGAAGGGGTCGATGTTCAAGACATCCTCGAGGGGAGACGTCCCCTCAAGAAAGAACTTCTCCACATTCTCGGATTGGGAGGAATACAATTTGAGGAAGTGCTCAAACCATGCTGTACCAGTGATATTGCATGTCAGAAGTTCGTGGGCTGGTCTGTTCTTAGATCTAATTGTGTCCCAAAAGGCACCAGGGTTGCGCTTAAGGGAAGCCTCCCTTAAGGTCTGCCAAAACTGTTCCTCCCAAGACTTTTTGGCATTGGTGACAGAAGACTTATAGTCTTTCCTAGCTTTCTGGATCGTGGATGCATTCCCGCTTTTTAAAGCCACTATTAGAGCAGATTTCATAATCCTGCAACTTTGCGTGTACCAACCAACCTTAGGGGTGGGCTTAAGCCCTCCATTCGATGGGCCACCTTTGTTATATACGCGGAATAGGTTTCCCAGTTTGAGGATAGTGTCTTGGAAGACAAATGGAACCCTATCACTGGCAGGCTCATGAATAATTATTGAAGTCAGCTCGACTTGTGTGGCGTGTAAGATTAACCTTATTGATTCAACTTTGCCATCATCCAGCATAACTTTGCGCCATTTGAGGCGCCTCTCACAGTTAGCAGGATAAACCTCAGAAGTTTGGAAAAGACTGACTACTGGTGGAGACAAAGACCCATGTAAATCCACCCATAGTGATTTGATACAAAGAGATAGCTGATTGTGATCGCTGTCATAAGAGGGAATTATTTCCATGTCTACCATATACGTCCAGAGCTTAAGATCGAGAAATATGTAATCGATCCTTGAGGAGTGATTGGGCCTATTATAGGTGTGTGCGCCCTGGAGGTCAGAAGGTGTTCTGCCATTAGCCGCCCTTAAGCCAAACTCCAAAGACATGGTGTTAAAAAAAACAACAGATTTGGTCCATCTCTTGATGGGAGGCAATGTTAATATCGGAATGCCTCGTTTGGCGTCATCTTCGAATAAGTCAGGAAGATCTACTGAGGCTAGGGGCTCGAAGGAGCAGTTGAAATCTCCTGCTACCAGGACATGAGATGCATGATGGCACTTGCGTAGTTCGCCCTCAAGAAGTACAAGTGCAGGTGATAAGGCTCCTCCACTGAGGCCCCTTGCGTAGACGTTGAATATGTCAAGAGACTTCCTTCCCTGGGCTCCCTTAAGGGTAAGCCTTAGTAAGTCAGGGGAGACAATATGGGCCTGCCTAATGGTACACCCAAGGGAAATACTAACCCAAATCAGCAGGCCACCCAAAGGGCGTCCTCTTCCTGTCAAAGGTGGAGTGGCCGGTATAGAAAAGGTGGTATAACCAACCATATGGTGCGGCTCTGTGGCCCAGGTCTCCTGGAAGATACAAATACTGTAGGACATTATTAAGGAATTCCAATGAGGGAGATCCAGTTTGCTGGCGAGGCCAGCTACAATCCAGTTTATAATCCTGAGAGAAGGAATAGAAATAGCTGGATCTTGTAATATAGGCAAGTTGGAAAAATTAGGAGTAACCTGGGTCAAGCTATGTGGAGAGGGTAATAAAGAATGGTTAGTAGCCTGGTGAGTTGAAGTAAGCTGAGAGCAATGCTGCTGAGCATGGGGACTCAGATTGGTTTGGAGGGGATCCCTAACAGGGTCATTAGCTAATTCGAGATCATTTGTGTTAGTTTGGACACCGGCAGAAAAAGGAATATCAACCCCTGCAGGATTTCCATGTCAATAGTGCTCGTATCGGTCATAAGTGTCATAGTATCTACTGGGGGCAAATGTGGCGAAAGCTTTTTCACTGGTATTCCAAACTCCCTTAAAGTGCCCGTCATAAGGTGATTGGAAAAAAGAGTGTAGGTAGTGGGAATAGACAGTGTCAACGTAGAATTGGCTTAAATCTAGACATCCTATGCCACTCTTGCTAAGTTGTTGATAATTACAAATTAGCCTTGTAACCCGGGGATCCCTGAAATTTATGATAACACAATCACCAGGCATATTTTTTGGTTTGTTTCCCACCCAAGAAACCCTTCTGACATGAAGAACATGACCATCCAGATGGTTTGGGAGCGGCCTGTTGGTATTCAACCAGTGTGTTGTTTTATTGCGTAATTCAATATAAGATTCTGGTTTGCCAGCTTTGGGGTGGGGAACTCCAGTCAGAACGGCAACATAGGGTAGGCACTCCGGTGGAAGATTAATATGGGGTAAAGTCTGTTCTAGGCAAGTGGAGGTACCTTTAGGTTGAGCTTGTGTGAATTCGTTAATAGGTGGTTTAGAGGAATTCTGTACAGACTCTACAGTGCGTCCCGATACATCGAGGATTATACAACTACCAGTCGGGCCGGAATCCGATTTTTTATTTGTAGGAAGGCTACCCGAGGAGGTTGTGGGTAATGGAGGCCTTGAGCCTGATGAAGTGGTTGCAGTCTTTGAACCTAAGCTTAGGGCAGCCTTTGGGTGCGGCAAGGCGACTTGGGCCATAGGCTCGTTAAGGGTAGTTAGAGGGGGGTCAACAATAGTACAATGATCCTGACCCATCTTTGAATGCAACTTGATTAGGGACTTAAGAGAAAAGAAGTTGTCCAGAGAGGCCTGCTCAAATCTCTCGAGCCTCTCGGTTAATAAGCTTACTCTTTCCATCATAGGCAGTAACAAAGATTTGATAAGTAATTCAAGTTGGCCAATAAGTGGAAGTTGGGGCTCGGGGTCATTTTGAAGTGCAAGATGTTGGGGGGCTGCTCCGCAGGTGTATGAGTGGCCAAATTAGCCGGGTATACAGTGGATGACCTTGTCCTCTGCTGATGGAATGAAGGCAGTACTGTACGACTTACTTTCCTGTCCAAGTTAATGCGTGATTTACTTTTGCATTTCTTGGGTGCTTTTGTGTGATCCTCCTTATTACCACTACCCGCTCTTTTCCTTTTGCTTGGAGCAGTTTTTGAGCCTGCTGCGATGGGTGACTCAGTGGACGCAAAGGTTACAGGAGATGGAGTGACAATAATGGCAGGATCAGGTACCGCTTGGGAAGCAACCAACAGAGGAGAGTATGAGAGGTCTGACGGTGTTACAGAAGCAGGATCGCTAGGACTAACAGAATTTGTATCTACACTAATCGGCATACGCTGCATATTCCCTGTTGTAGTACCATCCAATTGGGTGTTAGCTTGGACGGGTGAAGCAGCTAGCGCAAATGTGCCCATTGAAGAGCGCTTGTCTTTTAGTGCATCAAGGGAAAGTCACCGCTCTGTAAGGGCAATCTCCTTCTCAAGCACAGAGCAGGCGCGAATTATAAAGTGGTCAAGAGTGCCGCTCACCGTAGCCCCACCCAGTGTGCCTCCCCTACCCGAACGTGTGGACATTGCCATAAACAGTGAATAAACACGCTAGTCACGGCGTGAAATATAGCAAACAGTTTGTCACAAGTGTAGTACACCGAGTCTATCAAGCAATAAAGTCAGTTTACCAGACAGTGGATCTAGGCAGGAACAAGAGGGGTGGCCCAGCCCGGCCTCCTTTGGCCCCTGATGCCCACAGACGGCCCGCCCTCTGCCCAGGCTCAGCCCGGCGACGCCCGCGCGCGGTCCCGCGAGGCGGGAACCCAGCACTTTCGCGAACCTCCGGGCGCGAAAGTACACAGGCGGCTTCCTCTTCCGCCGCTGAGGTTGCTGGGGAGTGTAGTCTCCTCTCTGTCTCCTCTCTGTGCAGCGGCCGCGGTGGAATGGCGGAAGCGGCAGCGAGACGATCTGCAGGCACAGCAATCTGTCCCAATACAGGCAGGTAAGATGACGGCTAGCAACACACCACGTAGAATAAAGGCACATGGGCCAAGACTTCAGGATGATGTTCTGACTTCAGTGAATATATTTCCCAGAGTCCCAATAGAAGACATGAGCGAACATAACCATGATTTGAGAACTTTGAGCAAATCACAGTCAAGCTTTACCGAGCTTGAAAAATAAACAAGCCTAAACCTCCTAAAAAACTGACAATAACTTTTCAACTTCAAGCAGTGCAGATACTCCATATTTCATATTTCTATCTTTTCAAGACTAGTGCACAAACATTTCTGATTCATTCATAACAAGACCAGCACCTAAAAGGCTAATAGTAAGTGCTTAATGTGGCCCTGTGATTGCTGGTTGGGCCCACCAGCACTCATTTTTGGTGACCAGCTCTTACTTTTCCTCATCAGATATTAACTGCAGGCAAGAGAAAATAAACACACAAGATTGGGAAGGAGGAGGAAGAGAAAGACAGAGAAACGGACACAAAGGGGAAAAGCAGGGACCGGCAAGAATGAGATAATGGGGCAGCAGTGGATGGTAGTGGAAAAACCGGGACGTTTGGACACCCTATCGCAGCACCATCACGAATTTTTGGAAATGAGCGGTGTCGTCGAGTCACTGCTGCAGTTAACAGAAAAGAGTATGTCGGCAAAAGGAGTTCCCACCAACACCAGTCAGAAACACCCACTGAAGAGATTGGGAATTCTCCAGGCGGTTATTTTGGCATTTTTGCTTGTCTTAATCATTGCCTTGTCAGCGACCATTGGAGTTCTACACACAAAGCAAAACTCTGCTCAGCACATCCTGACCGACTGTGCAAAGAACGGAAAGGACGGTAAAGTGCCGCCCCCTTGTGGCGATGACTGGATCTGGTACCAGAACAAGTGTTACTACTTTTCTGAAGCTGAAGGGAACTGGACGGAGGCCAAAGACTCGTGCGCTGCATTGAACTCCTCCCTGGCGATGATTGACACCCGGAAGGAACTGGATTTCATTGTGCGTCTCAAAGGGCAATTCGATTACTGGATTGGCTTAAGGAAGGCCCCTGATGAGATATGGAAATGGACAAATGGCAGTGAATTTAAGAAGCTAGAAGACTCATCATCATATAGAAAACAAAACCACTACATCACCACACCGACCACGCCCTCAGAAGACAACACCCTGACTCACGACCCCAACTCACGACGACTTCCAGGATGCTAAGCCCATTCCTGTAGATCGCAGGTATCGACCAGGAGCGGTATACACCATGCAGTTGCAGCCAAATTATAGGTACACAGGCTCACTGCCCGCCCTGACTGATTTAGAGGGTATTTTAATTGCTTTTATTTCACGTGCACTTTAACTTTATAGCTTTGGTCCTGAGGAAGCGCCAATGACCATTAAGGCGACGCAGGTGCGAAACATGTCGACCTATGACCTTTCTGACACCCAGGCATAGTGTGCCGCAGGGGCAAGATTTCACATAGCAGTTAATTTGTGAAGGGTATACAATCTAAAACATTTGCTGCATGTTTACCCTTTATGAACTGATTCATCACTATGCACGCACTATTTTTACCCTCATTTGACCCCCACCCCACACACCCGCATGCACCATCCGGCAGTCCAAAAAAGATCTCCGATAAAGAGACCCTTCGGGGGACCCGTGGGGAATTGCAGCGCCGGCCCCACGAGGAGCAAACGCCCGATGATGAAGCATGACACTCCTTGGGGTGTGTGAGGGCAACAGAGGACTATTTGTGTTCCTTCATTTCACTGGTGGGTCCCCATCACCTAGGGTCTCTCTTTCTTTTCCTTCTTTTTCTTTCCTTTTTAATAAATGGGTGACTTTTTGCACCTTTATGCATTGGTGACTGTTTGCACCATGCAATAGGAACAGTGTCCTCTTGTGGTTTTGATATTGGCATATGGAGCATGGACACTGGACCTTTATCAGCTCCTGGGTCCCCCCTCTTTGTTTGTGATAAGTGGAATAAAGAGGCCTGAGGTGAATTAAACACAACGCAGCCTTGGTATTTAGAGGGCCAATTATGAATAGTACCGCGGGAGCCGAGCTTTGGACACAGGCACTCATTCTTTTAAAAATTAAGCACTGTTGATAGGTTTGTGAAGTCTATTTCTAGTGTTTCTTATAGTTTGTGATATAATTGCATGATATCAGAAAGTATTAACAGCACATAGTATACCATGTGATCTCTATCTGCACCAATCTAAATATCTCCAACAAAGGACGGAATTAGACTATCAACTGTGGCACTCAAAGAAGGATGAGAACCTCTGTGTAATTGTCAATTGCTAGCGGGAACAATCAACATTTGCTTTTAGATTTGGAAGGTCTTGAGTATGGTTGAGTGAATATGTTATTTACTTTTTTGAATAGCTGTTTCAGAATGTTACTAAAAATCAGAAACAGTGTGTTAATTTACCAAAATGTGAGGTAGGAGAGTTGATGTACTGGATGTAGATTTTGCAATTGTCCATGGCTAATCTTTTGCATCCATTAATGTTAGACAATTATTGTTTATTTTTAATAGTTAATCTTTTTATTAATCAATTCTTTGCTGTCTCAATGTGTTGTTTGTAATTTATGATAAAGAATGACAACTTGCCATTTTTTTTTCAACTGTTTTAAAAAAAAAATTGTTTCTACCAGTTGCTCATGCTAAATTTCTTTGTGTGAAGTGGGGCTAATTCACAATTTGTCATTTTTCCCAGACCAAATATTATGCTAAATACACCTTTGGTTGAAATAATCAGCCAAACATTAGTCTTTCAGTGTCATAACCTTTGCCATACAAATTGAGGAAGGACTCTGGCAGGGTTAAGATTATCATTCGTTGAGTGAAAGCCAGACGCCCAATGCTTCTACATGCCTACAGGTATGCCCAGACGTGGGTTCTGGTCTCACTGTGCTACTGGAATCAAGCTATCCTGGTTGAAGAGGGGTGAAACCCCAAAACCGGTCCTAGGATGCTTGTTTCCGGTCCAGGGAGGACCTGGCTTGGCAGTTCGGGCTGGACTGTTCCCATGAGGCACAGGGTTAAGACTGATTTGCATATGGCCAGGTCTAAACTGGGGTGGCATGGT
This sequence comes from Triturus cristatus, assembly GCF_964204655.1. Classification (NCBI taxonomy): domain Eukaryota; kingdom Metazoa; phylum Chordata; class Amphibia; order Caudata; family Salamandridae; genus Triturus; species Triturus cristatus. The sequence continues at coordinate 943,937,565 of NC_140593.1, forward strand.
GAGCAAAAGAATGATGGATTTTACCCAGATCTCTTGACTGGGGGTGAATGTTTTGATTTGTTCTGCATTCCGTCCATCAATTGTATGTCTTTTGCTTTCTTGCCCTAAGTGCGCCAGGTATGCCCAGACGTGGGTCCTGGGCTCACTATGCCACTGGAAATAAGCTATCCTGGCTGAAGGGGGGTGAAACCCTGAAACCGGTCCTAGGATGCTTGTTTCCGGTCCAGGGAGGACCTGGCTTGGGAGTTTGGGCTGGACTGTTCCCATGAGGCACAGGGTCAAGACTGATTTGCATGTGGCCAGGTCTAAACTGAGGTGTCATGGTGAGAAAAAGAATGATAGATTTAACCCAGATCTCTTGACTGGGGGTGAATGTTTTGATTTGTTCTGCATTCCGTCCATCAATTGTATGTCTTTTGCCTACAGCTGTAGGTGAACACATTTGCCCATTCAAGTTGAAGTGTAAGAGAGAAACAACACAGATTTCTTGGCAATAGTGTGAATGACCACATTGATCCTTATAAGAGGACCTTTTATTCATCTTTATTTCCCTAACTTGCAAAGCAAGTAATTACATTCATTCAGAACCCAAGGTGTACACCATTAGGTAAACAAGAGTGCAGCAACATGATACCGAAAGTAATACATAAATTGACTTCCCCAGGAGAGGTTAGGTCACCAATATCAATGAAACTATCATGCAGTCCTAAGGAGCGAGTGAGGCAGAGAAAGAATGAATATCATACATTTCCATATTAAAACTGTTCAAGACCTTGGGTAAATATAAGATACTTGAAACTCAACAATCTGATACCTAAGCTGTGCACACTCTGTTGCAGGACTGAGCTTTGTGTGAGGTAATTAATAATGATTAATGTAGCTATCTCTTTGTCCTAACACCTGCTCACTAGGCCTCATAAAAAGGATCATTTCTACTGGGATATGTTGATCTTTTTTACCTCACAGAATGTTTGTATATATTATGAGAGTGCATACTCAAATTTATGGTGAGTAAAGTTTCACTCATGCTGTATTGCAGAGGTCTTCAAACTTTTGTAGGTTGAGCCCCCCCAGTTGAATTTTTTAGATGTTTGGCCCCCCAGCCACCTGACAGAAATTTCTGGAATCTGGTACACTACATAATCAAATGCCACTCGCATATCACGGGCCATATCCGGCAAATAATGTTCAACACAATAAGAGTGTTTAGTAAACTGCAGGTATGTGAATTGGTGTGGAGGAATGACAAAGGCTTATTACAGAGCTCAAAACACAATTTTCCAAGATAAAATGTGCGCAAATTCTTTTTACTAGGATGCTTTGCTTTATACAGGACATAGATTAATAATAACACCACCAACATAAATGTGACGGGTGTGCCGGTTTCTATCCACATAGACTGTCAATCTCTGGATGGATTTTTGCTACTGCCATCCACAGGTTGTGCTCCACATCCAGTCTTGAACGGTACTTAGTCTTTAATAGCGCAAGTGCTGAGAACCCAATCTCACATAAATAGGACGAGCTGAAAGGGAAGAGAGTTTTGATAGCAGTTTCTCTCAAAGCTGAATACTCTGCAGACATTTTGAGCCAAAACAGTGACTGTAAGGGAGACCGTGTTATCAGATTTTTCGAGCACTCCCTAGCTCAGAGTTGTTACACGAGAAACAATTATTCTCTAGAAACCATTAACAAATGTTTTAGACAGCATTATAATGGGATAATTGCCCACCAACCAGTTGTAGATCTGAAGAGAAAGGTGAAAGTCCACAGAGAAGGCGCTGAAAGAACACCTAATTGAGAATTCCTTAGTGTTATGATAAGTTGCTTATCTGAAGCAGTGGGGGTTTAGGACACGTCAGGCTTATGTTTAAAAAAAATAGAACTGATAATAAATTAATGATGTTGCCTATTTTACTTCAGAGCAATATTGTCTGACAGACTTTGTGGTGGCAGGGACATGTTAAGGAGTTTGGGTGTCCTGGTCCAATACTATTTTGGGGGTCCCTGTTCAGAACAGCTTTGAGATTAAATGATTCACTTTCAGCTCTGCCATACCCTCTTTAGCCAGGCTACTTATGGTGCACAGGCGCTATGGTCGAAATTCTAAAAGTGTTTACATCTAATATTCAGAGATAGTGATGTGCGTTTTCACTGTTGTAACAAAGCAGCAGCCCACTAATTTTACAACGAGTAATAGCTGAGATATCCTCCAAATTCTCATATGTGAGGACTTGTTTTGGTTGTTGCATGAAACAAAAACATTTCTCTGCAAATAGTAATAGACTCTCTCACATCAATCACATTAAAAAGAAATTAAACAAAACAGTATTTACAAGAATCTGTTTAGGAATTATTCCAGGCCATCAGGGCAAAAACAGAGCTGCCTCTATCAAGGAACCCCCTGAAATGCTGGATTGCAGTGCATGTAAATTTGGCCTTTCGTAATTTAGGACGAAAACCTTGTTGGGGCACGACATGCCCATACTTGTGTACAGGGGCGCAACTAGACCCAAACTTCGGTGGGGTGGGCTAATATTCCCATCCAGGGCTGGCCCTAGCACTGGTCGCACACAGTGCAACGGTCTGTTTTGGCGCTCCCTCCCTCATTTCCTCCTTCTCCATGAATTTCCTTACTACCGCTCACCAACAATGCACCCCATATCGCTATAGCACCTTTCTGGCAAACATTTCATTTTTTTATAGCACTACTCATAGTTTAACCACACTCAGTTCTTTGATCTGGATGGCACACGTTCTTTGTAGCAAGCACATTAAACCTCTGCGCTGTGTGGGTGGCATGAGTACCCATGTGAGTGCAGGGTGAGCCATGCAACAGTGTGAGAGCAGGTAAGAGGAGCGAGTGCAGGGTGAGTGAGGGGACCATATGAATTTGGGTGTGGATGTAAGTGCAGAGTGGGACAAATGAATGTTGGTTAGTGATGGTCTTATTTGAGTGAGTTTGCACATTGAGCAGTAAGGCGGAGCATGTGAGGTAAGTGTTGCATGAGTGCAGGGTGAGTAGTGTGCTTGTTTGACTGCAGGGTGAGGTACAGGGTGAATAGCACAAGTGCATTGTGAGTGCAGATTGATTACTGAGTTCAGGGTGAGGAGTGATCAGTGTGAGTGCATGGTGATCAGTGTGAGTGTATTGTGATCGCTGTGAGTGCAGGGTGAGCATGAAAGTGAAGGGCGAGAATGAGGACTGAGTTGTCTGAATGCATGGTGCATTCCCAGACACTTGAAGTAACTCAGCAGGTTATTGACGGCAGCGTAGGGTTTCAGATATGTTGAACTATTGCTATTATGGCATTACCAGGGGTCAGGGTGGAGGAAATAAATGTGCTGATCTTGCAAAAAACTTTCAGTTTGATGATTAGGGTTGCCAGCTCATTATTTTGATGTCCAATGCAGTACAAAAAATAAACAGTCATCTAAAGATGTATTGTCAGCACTTGTCTGTGCATACTTTGAACAGCAAATATAAATAGTAGCACATTTAATTGTGTTCTATAGCTGCCTGAATTGTCCATGAAAAGTCACATTTCAAATGTATATATACTTATTTATTTATAAGCATATTTAGTGTCAAGACCAGCAATTTGCACGCTGTTTAAAAAACACATGGCTGGCTGGCATTTTTCTTTGGTAACTTGAAGCCCTGTGGGCGTTTGTTGTGGCGCCTGCCTGCGTAAATTTTAAAGAAACTTTGTCTCCTTTCTGCTAAGAGCTAACCCTCCCAGGATGGGGTTAAACTTGTAGAGCTGAAATGCTTCAGCTGCAGTGGGAGGCAGGATGTTTCCTCTCCTAAAAGTGAAAGAAGGGAACAGACATTCAGCTGCAGTGGGAGGCAAGAAATCTCCTCTGATATGAAATTGAAGGCAAAGGATTTGCTTTCAGTTTTAGCAGAGGAGACACTGCCTCCCACTGCAGCCCAAGTATGTCAGCTCTACTAATTAACCCCCGCCTGGGAAGGTTACCTGTTAGCTCTTTACAGGACAAAAGCACAAGTTGTGCCTCATCTAGTTCCCCTCCCTCCCACTCCAACCCTCTGTTACCAGAGCTCGCCAATAAAGAATTCCCATTTGAAATGGGTGAAGACTTGCCAGGCCTCGGGACAGTAAAGGCCCAACAAAGGTAAATTCTTAGCGGGAGTGCGCGCTCCCCCTGAGATGGTGTTGCGCCCCCCTGGGGGGCACGCCCCACAGATTGAAGAACTCTGCTGTATTGTATCAATCTGGTGCGCATGCCAATAAGCTTGAGAAAAATATACCATATGGAGATGGTTTGCTCAGGACAAGCTGAAGCCTAGATGTTAGTTATTCGCAAGATTATAGAATTTGGAGCAACATTTCTAGAGAACACAAACTGTTTTTTAAGTCAGGTGCTCTCCTGTGGCAGTGAATCAACATGGGTGTGTATGTCACATTCAGTAACATTTCACCACAAAGGGCTTCATAATGAGTGTGTGATGAATACTGAGTTACCTGCCCGTTCTCCATTCTCCATAACAAGTCCCGTGGTAGCACTGTGGGTCGGGGCAGTTTCACTTGCACACTGAAAGTAGGTGATGTGTCCGGGTAAAAATCCATCTGAAAATGAGGAATAATGAGGAGGAATAGGCTTTAGAACACCGAGTTTGGCATGTTATTCCTACTGGAGATGTTCATCTCATAACAACAAGTTATACGCGTGGTAATACCAGCCGATATCTGTAATATCACACCCAGTATTACATTTTCTTGATCAGGCCACTTGTAATGAGAGCCAGAGTGATAAAACGAGTCTTGGCATTCTTCCCGGGATATTCACTTACCTTCATTTTACATTGGAATCCACAAATGTGGCACCTGCAATGATTTTTTTGTTGTTAATGAAATTTAAGCCTCATTGATATGGAAAATATTCTCAATATGAACTTTTTTTTTAACTTTGGGGAATTGAAGCAGTGTGTGTGTGGGGGACAGCTGGGACCACCAATTCTTTTTGACAGTCCCGGGGGTTCCAATATAGGTTGTGGTACCTCACTTTTGGATTATATTCACAGCTCCATCCAAAGATTTCTTTAAAACACTATGGTAGCTTTGAAGTAAGCATGGCTATTTATAGTTTTTTTGAGAAGGTAGGCAGAGCTGTAGGCTATGCAAATCTGCATATCCCAAACACGCATGTGGTTGGATGGTCCTTAACTGCGGAAATTATTGTAGTTGCCAGAATAGCTCCATTCCTGTCATTCCCAGATTTCAACTACAAGGCTAATTCTGCTTTCGAAACAAAATTAGATTCACAGTTGGCCACTATTTGCCCAAGTGCTAATTGAATATATGTTGTTTGACCAGTCACAATTTTAATATGCTGCAGTATTTGCCCACAGAATTTGGTTAGTAAGCCTGGCTAGGATCTTCTTGTAAAGTAGCAGAGGATTCCTGTGGAAGTGAAAAACAGTATCATTGTTCAGTGCACATTTGCGAGTTATCTGCACTCTAGACCACCCTGCATCCAACAACCAGAGGCCTGTAAAGGAAGAAAGAGACAACTTAGTCTGTGATACAGGAAGTTTTATCACACATCAAACATACAATTATTCCACTAATAACTAGTTCTCAATACGACTAACGGGCAGTGCTGGGGCTATTCCCCAACCACTAGCGCTAAAGGCTATGGATAGCAGTGAAGTCCACCCATAACTTCTTCAATTGACAGAGCTGGCCTCAACTCATAGCTCCTGCCACTAAGGTCTTAAAGATAGTGCTGGGCCTTACTCGCACTCCTGTTGCACGGTAACTGCATAAGAGTTCGGATACAAAGTCCACTTACTAACTAGGGACCACATGTATGAAAATGTCATATTGCATTACCAAATAAAGATTTTCAAGAAATCGCAATTTGGTGATCGCAAAATGCGATGTAACAAAACAGACAGGAAATAGCGATTACCTAATTGCGATTTCTTAAAAATCGCAAACGCAATTAGGGAATCGCTATTTGTAAATGCAACTCCATTAAAAAATGAAGCTGCTTCAAGTATATAATGCCTATGAGGAGACCTATCATGGTGGACTTTGCTAGTGTGTAAAGTGAATTCATTTAAACATTTAGCTCTCTGAGTGAGTGCTTTATTTTCAGATATCACTGATCTTGCTCACTGTTTCCGAGCAGTACTGTCTGAAAATAAAGCACTAGCTGTGAAACGTATTGAGTTAAATGAATTCACTTTACTCCCCGCAGGCAGATAAAACCGCGCTCTGCTTTGCACCAGAAAAGCCCACCATGACACCCCTGGCTTTAGCCGTATACGGTACAGTGCACTCATCTGAAAACATCCGCATTGTGGCACAGCTTAAACAAATCAGCATCTGCTATGCATACTTCATTAGGAAACGTAATCCTTTTTCACTCCCCTACCTATCAATCAGCACAACTCCTGATCTGCAGTCATGACTGACAGCAGGGAGAGTCATCCAAAAAATGCATTTTTCATTTTTTTATATATACAAATAAATAAGGACAGGATATATGTAGGAATGAGTAAAAGCTGAAAGCAGAGGGGAACATGCATCACTGAAAATACCAGTCGCAAAGGGGCAGATTCTGCGAATCTGCCCCTTTGCGACCTGTATTTTTGCATTTGGGATGCATCAACCCAAATGCAATTTCGCAATTCAGGTAATCGCAAATTTTGCGATTACCGAAATTGCAAAAGCATTTAGGGAATCTCAAATTGCAATTCCCTAAATGTAATGTATGATGCACTTCAAAATTGCGATTTCGCAATTTGGAATCACAAATTACCATCAATTTCAAGTTGATGGTAATTTCCAAAAACTTAGAAAAATGCACCAATGGGCATTTTTCAAAGTGCCATGTTGCGCACACACATGCCTTTGGGGCATGTATGTGCGCAACATGTGATCACATGCCAATTACAGGGGTGCATCAGGATGGCCTCTTGACCCCTTGCACACTTGAAATTGCATGCGCAATTTGCGAGTTCCTAATTGGTACTCACACATTGCGCATACAATTCCTTCATTCCTATGGGCCTCCAGGCACATAGGAATAATTGGAAAGCTATTCCTTAATTGCGAACCGCAATTTGCAACTTGCAATTAAGGAATATGTAGGAATCGCTAAGATTTTAGCAAAACCTACATGCATAGGCAATTGCGATTCCATAATTGCGATTCCTCAATAATTGCAATTGTGGAATCCAATTGCCTACATTGATGCGTGTGCCCCAGAAAGCCTTATTCATAATTCAGTTTTGAGCATCATTGTCAGTGCGAGCTGAGAAATGAAATTGTGATTTAAGGTTGCTGTTGCCACATTGTGCCCAAGAAAGCCTGTTAGTATTTTCACTCCATTCCATATCGTGATAGATGCCTGCTTTGTGAATATAACTTCAAAAACATACAGTGCTACCTTACATCATAAATGCTGCCCAATGTGAATGGACCTATACTCTACCCCTAATGCCCCAAAGTGTTTCTCATTCTGTATGCACTTGTTGCTCTTCGCCACAGATTACAGAGTTCCTGCGGGTGTTTGATGTGCATGCTGTCCCCATTTGTGGTTGTCACTATTAGCCTTTTCCTCACATATGTTTTAGCGAGATAGTGGATAATTTTATACATCAGCTGACACAACACCTATGTGGAATATGGGAAGTAAAACCTATGAGCAGGGTTGCAGAGCCTGAGATAGCAGCTGAAACAATATTCTTGTTACTGATCATTGGCAGCACTTGTGCTTGAATATCTTCAGCAAAGTCTGGAATAGACTTTTGAAGGCAAGAGAATACCAGTGCCACTGCTGCCAACAAGCTCATGGGGGCTCTTGGAGGCTGACCTGAAAAACCATGACTTGGCATGTAGAGGCAGATCCAGATGCTGGTAGACTCTATAGCCATATGAATTGTAATTTGTAAAATCTTTAATTGCCTGGGGAAGTTTTCATGAGTGTAAAAACTGGAGCAGGCATCTATGATTCATTGGAGTGTGGCTGTATCTCAGAATGCTGTGATCAGTAATGCCTCCTTTAACAACCATCACACAGGAATACCATATACGCATGTGCGACAAGCACGCATCTATTAAATAAGGCACAAGTCTTGGCCCATTGTGGGAGTATGTTGCACTCAAAGACTAAAGTCCTCAGTTGTTCAGGTGGAGTCCTCCTTACAAGTGCCACTAATATGTGAAGAGTATATCTTTTGTGGTAATATTGCAGCTAGCAACAACAGCAGCAAAATAACACACACTTAACAGGCTACAGTTTTCATGATAATGGCACTGACAAAGCCAAAGAAAGATATATCCACTCAAAATCATACTTGTGTAGAAGCTCTAAAGATGGATATGGCACTAATGGTTTTACTACCATACACTGCTGGAATGGATGAGCCTGATCTCTTGCAAATATCCACCTACCTCAGAAAATGAGGAGGCCTAAGACTGCCTTCAACAGATAATCTGCATTTACTTAAACACATGTATACGATTTATTGCACAAAACAGAAGGTGACGTGCAAACAGGACTACACTGAATGTGTAGTAGGAATACTGCTTTTTGCTCTGGGGTAAGATGGTAGCAAAGTAAATGGTACGGTTGTTTAGTCTCAGAGTTTGTCTCTGCTTTATAGTGCACCAAACCCTTCAATCTTCAATGCTCCTCTTCTCCATGTGCCCCTGAGATTTTTTTGGAATCAATTTCCTCTAATATATAATGGCAAATACAGACATTAGACATTATATTCTTTGCATCACCAAAGATCTTTTTCTTCATTATCATGAAATAAGAAAGGAATCTTAGGGCCCACTGTCTGTGGAAAAAAGCTGGTTAATCCTCATGTCTTGAGAATCCGGCTCTAAAAATAAGGCTACAGCCACAAGGCAATGGCGTAATGGATTTTGGAATCATGCCATCATTCACAGGGACAAAAGAAAGGCTCAGGGGGCATCCCATTGGGGATGGACATGCTGGATTTGTATCTCTGTGTGATTCAAGGTGAGGATTTACTCCCTCCTTGCTGTATGTTCTGCCCACACGTAGTTTCCCACACATAGACAGAGAGAGTAGAATTATTGTTAGTTCAGGCCAAAGGCATGCTACAGGATGCTGCTGACAAAGTCCCATTTGTGTCTCATTTGTCACATGCACATCTGCCTCCGAAGCAACTGACAATGCTGCTCTGACCCCAATACAGTTAACAGTGACTATGCATTTTTTATGTCCTCAAGCAATAGCCTGAACCTTAACATTTCAACGGGCAGATATATAAGAGGGTTGCATCGCGGTTGCACCACACAATGTGATGCATGCATGACGCAAACCTCTAAAAAAGATTTAAGAAGTCACACAAAGCCACTTTGTGTGGCTTTGGGTGGTTTCATAAATCTAGAGTAGCGCAACGCATTTCAACTCGCTGCGTTGTGCTACTGTGCCCTGGGCAGGCGTGCCATCGGTGAGTGTTCCCGCGCAACTCTCATGGATTCTGGTGCATTCCCAGATTTACAAGAACGTGTATACCTGGGAATGCACCAGAATGCTGTGCCTTTTCTCCTCGTCACTTCTTCTTTCTATGTGTGATGCATCCTATAATCCTTCAAGGCATTCTGTAGCACACATTGAAAGAGGAATAATCCTCCTAGGATTGTTTTTGTACAGGAAGGGGCCTCTTCCTGCACCAAAACAATCCTGCATGCAATGTAGGCACCCTTGCACCATGGTGAAAGGGCTTCTGCATTGGTGCTAGGCAGCCAAAATAGTGCCAGTGCAGCGGAAAAGGCAGGAAAGCACTGTATTCTCTCAAATGTGGTGTATTCCTGCCCTATACCTGCAACGCAACGCAGCACAGCAAGGTGCCGTTATTTTCCTATAAATATGGGCCTACGAGACTAGCCTCCAGGTGTAAGAATAAGAAAATATTGGATACAGATGCGGCAATACCTAATAAGCAGCCGCTTCCCCTGTGTGCTAAGGGGAAGGATGAGGGGCTTGTGGGACATTTCATGTTTGCGATAGTATACAGAGAATTCCCAAAGTAGATCCCCAAAAGTCAATAGAGCACTTTCTTCTCCCTGCCAGTATAGTGCATTGTGAGGAGGGAAATGTATTTTCCCCTATTGATTTCCATTCATGGGATCCGAGGATTCCATTACATTTGAGTGGCATAACTTAGCAAATAAAATAACTTAATTGTAAGTCTGCACGGGCATGCCTTTGGACGATGGAAGTCTGGTGCGGCACAATGGCAAATTGCATGGATGACCTCTCTAACCATGCATAGAAAATGAAGGGGCATATTTATAAGGGGTTATCGCCACCTAGAACATAACTTCTTTGATTAGCCCTCCGCCTTATTTTAAAAGGTGGAGTTAAGCCACTTAATGTGGCTCAACACCGCCTTGTAAATAATGCCCCTAGTCAAAAAAGCACTTAGCGTGAAAGGGCAGGGCAATGGGTGTTGTAGTGGGCATTCCGCCAAATCACTCATTGCTTTTTGATGCTGCCCCCTATTTACAAGGCTGGCATAAATATGGGCAGACACCAAAAATAAGACAAAGGAAAACATGGTCTTAAACTGGCACAACAAGGAGAAATGATTATATCTCCTTGTTTTTGCTGTTTCTATGTGTGCCGCATTCATTAGATGTGTGCAACAATCATTAGATTATAATGAGTTGCAACTTCTATATGTGCTGCATTCTGCACCACACATTGAAGTTACAAATCACCATTAGTGATTTTTTTATGTGCAGGAAGGGACACCTTCCAGCACATAAACAATCATTCCATGCAACACAGGCACCCTTGCAATATGGTGCAAGAGTGTTTGAATTAGCGCTAGGCAGCTAAATTTAGCGCCAGAGCTAGGGGAAACGCAGGTATGCGCCTGAGTTTTCAGATGTCAGAGAGCGGAGTCACCAATTGTGGTATAACACTGCGCTCTGCCAGTCTGTTGTGAATATGCCCAAAGTTCTCAAAGAGACCCACATTCTATTATGATTTCAGTGAATACATATGGTTTCTTTAAAGAAATGTAATATATTTACTGTGGAATATATGCACGACAGAAAGCTCACCAGATTGTAGAGCGGAAATCTTTTGCAAATTTTTGTTAGCACTTTTGCGTCGGAATTACGCAGTATGTATGTTGCGGAAATGCCAACTGTGGTCATGTGACCAAGCCTCCTTGGAGTCGAAACTCGAGATCCTGAACTAAAATAAACAAATTACCGAACTGTAGTTACCAGAGTGTCTGGTTTTATCGTTCCACTAATTCGGGAGGCTGCATGTATATATATATATATATATTCACTTAAAAAAACATAGGTTTCACACACGTTATAGTTAGGAATTAGCATTTAAAAAACCTTGCAAATTCACTTAAAAAACCATAGGTTTCACACATGTTATAGTTAGGTGGACATTTCACTCGAAAAAAAACAATGAAATTCCCCCGTTATAGTTAGTTCAGATAACTATAACTCGCGCTACCGCAACTCTATCACAAGGATGATGTCATCAGTGATGTCATGAGTGATGCCACTGATCATGTCATGAGTGATGTAATATGTGAAGTCATGAGCAGTGGATTGCGGTCGCGCGAGTTATAGTTATCTGAACTAACTATAACGGGGGAATTTCATTGGTTTTTTTCGAGTGAAATGTCCACCTAACTATAACATGTGTGAAACCTATGGTTTTTTAAGTGAATTTGCAAGGTTTTTTAAATGCTAATTCCTAACTATAACGTGTGTGAAACCTATGGTTTTTTAAGTGAATTTGTACGGTTTTTTAAAGGCTAAGTTATGTATATAATTTTTTTTTTTCAATTTTTTTTCGCTGTGCACACACGGTGGGCGCAACGTGCGCGCACCTCGCGATATTTTTTAAAAAAAATGTAAATGTTTTTTCACCCTTCGGGGTCCTTTAGGGACCCCCTGACAAAGGCTACGGGGTCAGAAACTCTCTACCCTGCCCCCTTTTCACGTTCTTATATGTTTTTTTTTAAATTTAAGGGTTTTTTACCATACGCGCACCCCGCGATTATTTGAAAACAAATATTATGTTATTTTCACCCTTTGGGGTCCTTTAGGAACCCCCTGACAAAGGCTAGGGGGTCAGGAACTCTCTACCCTGCCCCCTTTTCACGTTCGCCACCTCTCTTTTTCACTCTGGCACCCAAAACAAACAAAATGGCGGCCGACACTTCCTGATTTCGACCGATTCGAACGTTGACTGACATGTAACCACCAATCAGAATTACGCTTGTGCAAGTTAGGGTGCGCGCACGGTGCACGTTAGGGTGCGAGCACGGTGCGCGCACGGTGCGCGCTTATAGATATTTATATGCTTTTAAATGCTATTTTCCCAGGAAATACTAAACAGATTGACTCCATATATGCAAAAGGCACTTCCTTGACCTGAGGACTACATCTTTGCCAAATTTCAAGTAATTCTGTTCAGCCGTTCGGGCTGTACCTTCGACTAAAGGTCCTATGGGAAAATGCATGGGGAAAACGCGTTTTGGGACCCCCCTTTTTTCTCGGCCCCCGCTTGACGAATCACCCCGAGACTTTCAGGGTATGAGCTGAGCGGAGCGCCCCATTAGTTTTGAAAATTTCGCGAGGATTCGTCAACCGGCGCCAAGGTTATTCAAAATAGAATTTTCAGATTTCCTATGGAAACACGATCCTACCTATAACTAGCTACTAGCTAGTAGATAATTATATATATATATATATATATATATATTCACTGAAAAAAAACATAGGTTTCAGAGACGTCATAGTTAGAAATTAGCATTTAAAAAACCTTAGAAATTCACAGAAAAAAACATAGGTTTCAGGGGTGTTATAGTTAGCTGCCCATTTCACTCGTACAAAACCATAGAAATTCCTCCGTTATAGTTAGTTCTGCTAACTATACCTCACGCGCCCGCAATGCACTGCTGATGATGTCACATATTGCATCATTCATGACATGGTCAGTGACATCACTGATGACATCACTGATGACATCTCAAATGACATCACTGATGACATCATCCACTGAATGTGGTTTAGTTTGAAATTTAAATATGTATTATATATATACCAATCTGTATTGAAGATTGAGTGGATATATAACTGTCTGGATGGAGGATTTAGTAGCTGTCTGACTGTCTTTTTAAGTGAGTAATTAAAAGTGTCTCACTTAATACATGGATTAGTAACGAAACTATGTGAATGTGTGCAGCACTGTCTCTGTTGTTGTATAACATGCTGCCTCAGTTGGTCACTAACTACATGAGTGTGTATATTAGTTATTGATTACTTGGGTGAGTATTTGTATGGGACACTGAGTTTGTGTGTGGTTGGATGGGGTGTGTGTAACTCTATGCATAGATGTGTGAATGGTTGATTGACTAGGTGTATGGGTTTAAGAGTGCATGTGGAAACAGTTGTTTGGGTGACTGAGTGGATTTATTTGTGTGTTGGTGAGCGAATATATGTTTAGTTGTACATCTTCAACAAAGTAAAAAAATAAAAGGCATTGTATGTGAGAGTTGGTGTATATAAATAAGTTTGTGTAAGAGTCAGTGATTGTGAGAGTAAATATATGAATGAGTGTATAATTGTAATGGTGCTTTTTTAACATATTAACGATGAGTTACTATGTGTTTGAATAAATGAGATGTCGTTGGATAATTGTGTAAGTGAGTAAATTTAAGTGTGATACATTTTTTTCATGAGTGAGTAGGATGACTGCATAACCTAATAGGATGACTGCTGATGTGTCAATGTCTATATATGTGTATAAGTGCATTTGATAGTGTTCTATTAATTAATGACTGCATGTATAGATGATTCTGTTGTTGAATGGGTAGTTGTGTGTGTAGACTTAGGAATCAGTGAGTGGGTATGTAGTAACTGGTATTGGTGTGTCAATTGTTTCAAATATGGTACTCTGTATTTTACAGTGAGTGATGAAAGGTTATAATAGTGTATGATGTGGTGAATCGGATTGTCAAGTGGATGATGTCATCAGTGATGTCGTTTGAGATGTCATCAGTGATGTCACTGACCATGTCATGAATGATGCAATATGTGACATCATCAGCAGTGCATTGCGGGCGCGTGAGTTATAGTTAGCAGAACTAACTATAACGGAGGAATTTCTATGGTTTTGTATGAGTGAAATGGGCAGCTAACTATAACACCCCTGAAACCTATGGTTTTTTCTGTGAATTTCCAAGGTTTTTTAAATGCTAATTTCTAACTATAACGTCTCTGAAACCTATGTTTTTTTTCAGTGAATTTCAAAGGTTTTTTAAATGCTAACTTTTAAGTGTGATAGTAGTTATATCTATTTTATCGTACTGATTTTCTCGTTTTTTAACTGTTTATTTATAAATATTTTATTCATTAAATAACATATATTTTTCTGAAAATTGCAAAAAAACATTTTTTAATTAAAACTGAAATATTGATTAATTTTCTTGTTTTCATTTTTTATTTTAATATATTTATATCATTTTCTTTAAAAAAAATTAAATTTTTTTTTGCAGTCGCGCACTCAAAGTGTACACATCACGGTGGGTGTGCGCATTCTAGCCGCCATTTTAGAAAAGTCATGAAGGATCCGCGTATGGTGTGCGACGGCTGAGTGTTTTTCAGTTACATCATATACATTTAATATCACGTGATATGCGCGATTGGTATGCGACCAGTCTGCGACTCCTGCTCCCGCGCATTCGCGACACATGCGCATTACGGTACAAGATGTTTGCGCGCTTGCGGATCCTGCGTGACATCATATACGTGCTGGGGCGCGCTGGGTGCGCGACTCCCGCAAAAAAAAATTATGTTCCAAAATGATATGTATGTGTCTTTAATATACATATTAAGGCAAGAGATTATGTAAGATATTCATCAAAATAATATATTTGTACTTATAAGAAACTTATATTATTTTTAAATATATTTTCGCGAAGTCGGTGCGTGCGTCGTGAGTGCAGAAAATCAGGTCAGCAGAGCTGCTCTAGAGTCAGAGAACCAGGTCAGCAGTGCTGCTGTAGAGCCAGAGAAACCAGGTCAGCAGAGCTGCTTTAGAGGGAGAGAACCAGGTCAGCAGAGCTGCTTTAGAGCCAGAGAACCAGGCCAGCAGAGCTGCTTTAGAGCCAGAGAACCAGGGCAGCAGAGCTACTCTAGAGCCAGAGAACCAAATCAGCAGAGCTGCTTTAGAGCCATAGAACCAGGTCAGCAGGGCTGCTTTAGAGCCAGAGAACCAGGTCAGTAGAACTGCTCTAGAGCCTAAGAACCAGGTCAACAGAGCTGCTCTAGAGCCAGAGAACCAGGTCAGCAGAGCTGCTGCAGAGCCAGAGAAACCAGGTCAGTAGAGCTGCTTTAGAGGGAGAGAACCAGGTCAGCAGAGATTCTATAGAGCCAGAGGACCATGTCAGCAGAACTGCTTCAGAGCCATAGAACTGGGTCAACGGAGCTGCTTTAGAGCCAGAGAACCAGGTCTCCAGAGCTGTTGTAGAGCCAGACAACTAGATCAGCAGAGCTGCTCTGTAGCATACGAACTAGGTCAGCAGAGCTGCTCTAGAGCCAGAGAACCGGGTCAGCAGACCTGCTGTAGAGCCAGAGAAACCAGGTCAGCAGAGCTGCTTTAGAGAGAGAGAACCAGGTCAGCAGAGCTGCTTTAGAGCCAGAGAACCAGGTCAGCAGAGCTGCTCTAGCTGACACTGACTGACTGACACTGACTGACTGACACTGACTGACTGACACTGACTGACACTGATTGACACTGACTGACACTGATTGACTGACACTGACTGACTAACACTGATTGACTGACACTGACTGACTGACACTGATTGACTGACACTGACTGACACTGATTGGCTGACACTGACAGACTGACTGACACTGACTGACTGACATTGACTGACACTGACACTGACACTGACTGACTACCCTCTACTACTCTACTACTGACTCTCTACTACTCTCTACTACTCTCTCTCTACTACTCACTCTCTACTACTCACTCTCTACTACTCTCTACTACTCACTCTCTACTACTCTACTACTCTCTACTACTCACTCTCTACTACTCACTCTCAACTACTGACTCTCTACTACTCTACTACTCACTCTCTACTACTCATCGCTACTACTCTCTACTACTCACTCTCTACTACTCACTCTCTACTACCCACGCTCTACTACTCTCTACTACTCACTCTCTACTACTCTCTACTATTCACTCTCAACTACTCACTCTCTACTACTCACTCTACTACTTTCTATAACTCTCTACCACTCACTCTCTACTAATCTACTACTCACTCTCTACCACTCTCTACTACTCACTCGCTACTACTCTCTACTACTCACTCTCTACTACTCTCTCTCTCTACTACTCTCTACTACTACTCTGTACTATTCACTCTCTACTGCTCACTCTCTACTACTCTCTACTACTCACTCTACTACTCGCTGCTGCTCTCTAGCACTCACTCTCTACTACTCTACTACTCTCTCTACTACTCACTCTCTACTACTCTCTCTCTACTACTCTCTACTACTCACTCTCTACTACTCACTCTACTACTCTCTACTACTCACTCTCTACTACTCTCTCTCTACTACTCACTCTCTACTATTCACTCTCTACTATTCACTCTCTACTACTCGCTCTCTACTACTCGCTCTCCACTACTCACTCTCTACTACTCGCTCTCTACTACTCTCTACTACTCACTCTCTACTACTCACTCTCTACTACTCTCTCTGCTACTCACTCTCTACTACTCACTCTCTACTACTCTACTACTCTCTACTACTCGCTCTACTACTCACTCTCTACTATTCTCTACTACTCACTCTACTACTCTCTCCTACTCTCTACCACTCACTCCATACTACTCTACTACTCACTCTCTACTACTCTCTCTCTACTACTCACTCTCTACTACTCACTCTCTACTACTCTCTACTACTCACTCTGTACTACTCTCTACTTCTCACACTCTACTACTCACTCTCTACTACCTTCTACTGCTCACTCTCCACTACTGATTCTCTACTACTCACTCTCAACTACTCTCTACTACTCACTCTACTACTCACTCTCTACTACTCTACTACTCTCTCTACTTCTCACTCTACTACTCTCTCTACTACTCACTCTCTACTACTCACTCTCTACTACACACTCTCTACTACTTGCTCTCTGCTACTCGCTCTCTACTACTCTCTAGTACTCACTCTAATACTCACTCTCTACTACTCTCTACTACTCCACTACTCTCTACTACTCACTCTCTACTACTCACGCTCTACTACCCTACTACTCTCTCTCTACTACTCACTCTCTACTACTCACTCTCTACCACTCTCTACTACTCACTCTCTACTACTCTCTACTACTCACTCTCTACTACTCTCTCTACCACTCTCTGCATATGCATTTATATATGTATGTGAATATATATATATATATATTTATATATATATACATATATAAACATATAATCTGCATATCTATATAAATATAAATTCATGCAAACATATACATATACATATATGCATACATATGCATGGTATGTATATGAAATTTTGAAAAACACTAATAAAAGCAAAGCTAAAAAGCCACCTAATTATAAACAGAATTGCTTTAACTTAAACGCGGGCGAGACCTATTGCATTTTCAATGCTTGTTTACTTTGGTTCCATCAAGAAGGCATTCAGATGTGACACATTTGCCATAAATTCTGAATGGTAGCACTCTAGTTCCTCATTAGATCACTGTAGCAAAGCTACTGCTCACCATGGAAGTCTGCTGCTGGTATTCAAAGTGCATGTTTCAGTCTGCATGTCAGAACTTTTTAATGAAATAGAAGAGGATTTGAGAAGTCAAAATGTGCCCTAAGTTTTCTTTCTGCAGCACTAATCATAATTTTATGGCAAAATGAACCCCCTCATTTTGTTCCTTTGCAAATTAAATGTTTTAAATGTTACCACTTTATTCCAATCAAGATGGCTTCAGGTGTGCCATAACTTTGTCATAAGTAAGACTGTTAGCGCTCTAGTTGTTCTTTAAAACACTCTGGGATTTCTGTCATTGGGCTATACTTGGGCTACATCTCAGTGATATTTGTGCTACATTTGGGCTCTTTTTGTCTCTGGTGGCCACCTTGGGAACCTTGTTATGAAGATTCCTAATTTCCTCATTTACTGCAGTCTCCTCAGTAGGCATACTGTCAGTTGTTTACTTTGATTCAATGAAGAAGGCATTCAGATGTGTCACACATTTGCCATAAATTCAGAATGTTAGCACTCTAGTCGCTCATTAGATCACTGTAGTAAAGCTACTGCTCACCAGGGAAGTCTGCTGCTGGTATTGAAAGTGCATGTTTCAGTCTGCATGTCAGAATTCTTTAATGAAATAGAAGAAGATTTGAGAAGTCACTCAAAATGTGCCCTAATTTTTCTTTCTGCAGCACTAATCATACATTCTATGGCAAAATGAACCCTCTCATTTTGTTCCTTTTTAAATTAAATGTTTTAAATGTTACCACTTTATTCCAATCAAGATGGCTTCAGGTGTGCCATACCTTTGTCATAAGTAAGACTGTTAGCGCTCTAGTTGTTCTTTGGAACACTCTGGGAAGCTGCAGTAGAACACAAAGGATTCAACTGACACTCTCTGCCCTTGTTGGATGTACATGTTTTACTGAAAATGTCAGACTTCATTCTCACATGACTGAGAAAGATAATGTGAATTTACAGAAAATATGCTCTCAGTTTAGCTTATAGATCACCTTCCAAACCTCTGTGGGAAAAGCATGTGAAAATAGTTTTCTCTCAAACATGATTCATGATATCCCAGCAGAAGGCTTTTTCACATGGTAAAATCACCTTAGAACATACCACAATTCCTAAAATGAGTATGGGACCATCAACAAATGATTTATAATGTAACTAAAGTCGTAAAACCTTCTATTAACTGCAATGCTTTTTAATGAGGTGTTATCATGTATATTGGTCCCAAGATGGCTGCCAACACTTCTTGGATGAAGTGCTGACAGCCAATCAGATCTCACAATGAGATGTGTGGTTAGGCTCCGCCCAGATATGTATATGATTTTACTTTTGATTTTCACAGGAACTACTGAACGGATTTACACCATATATGCAAAAGGCACATGCCTGACCTGAGGACTACCTCTTTGCCAGATTTCACGTAATTCTGTTCAGCCGTTCGGGCTGTACCTTCGACTAAAGGTCCTATGGAAAAATGCATGGGGGAAACGAGCTTTGGGACCCCCCCTTTTTCTCGGCCCCCGCTAGACGAATCACCCCGAGACTTTCAGGGTAGGAGCTGAACGGAGCACCCCATTTGTTTTGAAAATTTCGCGAGGATTCGTCAACCGGCGCCAAAGTTATTCAAAATAGAATTTTGAGATTTCCTATGGAAACTAGGTTGTAACTATAACTATCTACTGGCAACCACCAGTAGATAATATATATATATATATTGCGATACGATACTCCTTCTTGTATTTCCTCATAAAAGAATGGAACGGGCTCCGATTAATTAGTGCTTGCAAGTATTTATTTGTTGCTTCTTGCCGCCATGATGCGTTTCGGTCTACCCTGAGCCTTGATCACATGACATGCTCACATTTTTCCCACGATTTTTAAAGTGACACAGTGGTTACTGGTGATAGTAAATATAAAAAACAGACTAACATGTTGTTCTCTGTTGTTCGACTTTGCATTTGTCATGAATCTCAGTACATATATTTAGAAACTTAATTGAATAAATACATTTACGGAACATTCATAAATATTAATAAATATCCCACTAGGTCATTATATCCATTAACACACAAGTTAAAAAAACACATATATATGGGTATTGTTGTATACAAACCTTCATGCAAGTTATATCTGCATAATGTAAGATTCAACTGATATTATTTTCAATAAACCATTGATGTGCAAATTTGCTATTTTCCTAAAAACAGTATAATTGTAAAATACATATTTTTTAAAGTAACATACAAATGACACATAATTAAAATTCCAATTATGTCACAACATTAGCTGTTGACGCCACTGTTGTATTGTTGTTGCTGGATAATCCATAATCGCATACTATGTTTGCTATATTCGACCTGTGTTTATATTGGAACCCACTCATATTATTATGATGACGTTCATAGTACAGTACATGATTTGTGCAAAGTGTGCTATAAAAGTGCTAATGTGCTGCTTTTAACAAACCATTTTCCTCTTTGTCCGATATTAAAGTGACACCGTGCTTTGAGCCCATGGTACTTCTAGTAAAAACACCGGGTATTGTATCAAGGAGGAGGGGCAAATTAAAATATCATAATGTATTCACAAAGTTATATTCAACATTTCGGAGTATTCCTATTAGAGCCAGGTGTACAAATCTTACTATCTAGTTCTAGAATGTATCTTATTTCCAGCCGCCTGAGTATTGCCTCCCTATTGCCTCCCCGTCCTAATGGAGGGACATTATCTATTACATAGTACTTCAAATGATTCAAGTCTTTGTTGTGTGTTTCGTTGAAGTGACGGGCTACTGGATAGGAACTATCATTGTTGGTAATTGCCCGTAGATGCTGTAATATTCTCTTGTGGACCTGGAGATGTGTGCTGCCAATATATCTCAATCCACAAGAGCATTCTAATATGTAAACAGCAAACTCAGATTTGCACGTTAAAAACTTACTGATGAGAATGGGTTTATCATTAAAAGGTGAGTGGTACGTGGTTTTACTTACCCCATATTTACATGCCTTGCATGTTACACACCTCACAAAACCTTTGCCTATGGTCAGCCAGTTGGTGTTAGTGGGAACTTCAGGGCTGCTGCTGACTAGGTGATCACTGGTACTACATGCTTTTTATGAAAGTGATGGTGGGGGAAGCTGGCATTTTGTCACCAATGACTGGATCACTTAAAATAAGGTGCCAATTTCTTTTGATTATATTCCTAATACAATTTCTTTGATTATTATATGTTAAAATTAACCTGGGATTATTGACTGTATTTTCACTGGTGTTTGCTTGTCTGATCTTATTGCGTGAGGGTTTGAACAGTAGGTCACTTCTAGTCATTGTTTTCGTA
The DNA here is from genome assembly GCF_964204655.1 of Triturus cristatus. Classification (NCBI taxonomy): domain Eukaryota; kingdom Metazoa; phylum Chordata; class Amphibia; order Caudata; family Salamandridae; genus Triturus; species Triturus cristatus. The sequence continues at coordinate 943,958,724 of NC_140593.1, forward strand.
CGAGCAATTGCATGATCTATGCCCTTTTGACCATAGCCTCTAGCTAAAAATCTAGATTTACATTCTTGCTGTGCTATGTTGAGGTCGTCATCATTGCTGCATATCCTGCGTATACGCAACATTTCACCGTATGGAGTGCTTTCAATTGTATGTTTTGGGTGAAAGCTGCTACTATGCAGGATGGTGCTCCCTGATGTGGGTTTGCAATGTAATCATGTTTGTATACTGTTATTTTGTATATATACCTCCACATCCAGAAAACATATACTGCTTGTACTTATCTCAGATGTAAATTGTAAATTCATATCATTGATATTCAATTCCATGATAAACTGTTCTGCACTTGTTCTATTGCCACGCCAAATTATAAACAGGTCATCTATAAATCGGAACAACTTTACCACATTGTTAGCCCAACAATCAATATGTTTTGTCTTCAATACCTTCTCTTCCCACCACCCCACATGGAGACAGGCGTAGCTGGGCGAAAAACTCGCGCCCATAGCTACGCCTCTCTCCTGGTGGTATATCTGCTGTTGGAATATGAAGTAATTATTGTTTAGACAAAAAGTAGTAAGATCAATCAGTAATTTGTTGTGTGCATGAAATTCTATGGGTCTTGTGCTCAGGAAGTATTCAATTGCTCTCAGTCCATCCCTGTGGTGGATTGAAGTATACAAATTAGACACATCCATTGACACAAGCACATACTCATCTTCCCATTTGAAATCATGCAATCGTCTTAGAAAGTCTGTAATGTCCTATATATATGACGGTAAGGCCCTCACGTGTTCTTGTAAGAACGAGTCAATATAAATTGATACATTTTCCAACAGACTGTCTTTTGCAGATATTATGCGTCTGCCAGGAGGTCTTAATTTGTCCTTATGAATTTTTGGAATAAAATATATTGCTGGAGTTCTTGCATGTTCATTTTTAAGAAATTTGAGTTCTTCCTGGTTGATTAAGCCTTTATTCTTCCATGCCAGTAATTTTCCAAATAATTCATCTTGTTTTGCATTCATAACAAATTTTGAACTCAGTTTATAACAGTTGCGATCGCCTAGTTGTTTTAAGGCCTCTTCTATATATTGCTCCTTCGGCCAAATTACTACGTTTCCCCCCTTGTCGGAGTTGCGTATAATTATAGAGTCATTCTCGCGCAGTTTTTTCATTAGTTGATGATATTTGTGCAACTGATTGTTGTATTTCTTTTTCTGTTTCTGAGTTTTTAAATATAATTTCCGGACTTCCGATGTTATTATTTCACTAAACGTATCAATTGAATCCCTTGTCATTATTGGCACAAATTTTGATTTTGCTCTAAAATTAGTCACTGGTGCAGTATTGATGCTAATATCCATGTTTTCCATTGTTATCTGAGTGGATTCCTCATTTGTCAAAACATTTCTTTCCATCATATTCAAATCGCGGATAAGATTGACATCAGCGGCTTTGAGGTCTGTACGTTCTTTTTGTTGTTGTTGAATGTCAATAGGGGCTATAGTTGTTGTTTTGTCACCTATCAGTTGGTGGAATTTCTGGAGTTTTATCTTTCTGATATATTGATATATATCCACCCGTGTCTGTGGGTATTCAAAATTACTCTCAGCACAGAAAGTAAGCCCCAACTTTAAAAGCTGTTCTTCCGCTTGATCCAGGTCAACCTTTGCCAAGTTTATAATGGAGTTTTCATTTGTATTGTTGATGTTTATTTGTGGCACCACCCTTTGTTGTTCGAATTATTCGTGTTTTGCTTTCGCCCTTCTCCGTTTCCTTCTTTCCCTGCACCTTGCATTTTTCCTTTGTTTGAGTAATTGCTTGGCTTCCAGGGACGGAGTGTTTGGCGCCTTTGATCTCGTAAAAAACTCAACTCATCTACTAAGGTGTGACCCCTTCTGTTGTGCATCTCCTGCCTTGAAGTTCTGGGATTCATCTCCGTTTCTGATTCTGTTTCTGCTGTGGAGCTAAGATCTGATAATGATGACCTCGATTGGATTTCACTTGTTGTTCCCCCTCTAGGGCCTTCTTCTATCCTCTGATTTGTTTGGCTCTTCGCTGCTTTAACAACATCATATTTGCGTGAAAAAGTAAAATTTTGGCCCTGTTCGTAGTCATTTTTATTGCGATGAAATTTAAAAGTCTTTTTCTTTTTTTGATCACTTCCTCTTCTTTTTTCAGTTGTGATACCATTTCCTCTCTCAATTTGTGCTGAACATTACCACTTTCAAGTGCTTCAATCTTTAAATTGATGTAATCTATTTGCAATTGTAGCTCCCTCCTGTCTATGTCCGCATATTTGATTAAGATCTCCATTAATCTTTTAGACAAATCCAAATTACATTCTCCCCACTCTTTCAGCATGTCGGGGTTAGGGGTATTGTAGCTAGGGGCCAACATGATTCATAGCCCCCTAGGAATTCTACCCATTTCCAGATATTGGGACAGTGATCTATGTTCCCACCATTTTACTTGTTCACTTTTTGATAATTTTTCCAGCTTTTTGTACAACTCCTTAAGGCTTGTGCCATTTATTATATTGCCTTCCCCACCCGTTTGTTCTCGAGTCGGCATGCTGGCAGACTCCGCAAACATTTCCTCTGCCGCCTCCTCCCGTCCTCGGAGCATGTCGGCGGCCATTATGTTGCACTTCAACTATGTGTGTGGTCACTGCTTTCCTTCGCAGTTTCTCCGCTACACCACACCTCCAACCAGGCTCTAATGGGTGTCTCCTACCTCTTCGGCGTTCGCTACGTGTCCCTCGTCCACCGACGCTGATTCCGTTGCTCCGCCGTACTCGGTAAGTGGCTATATATATATTTTATTTTTTACTTGTATTCATATGGGGAGAAAAGAGTTGCTCTATTTAGTGAATCTGAGTCAAAACAAATCTGAAAATAAGTCACTGCAATTAATTAGAAAGTTCAATGATATATTCATTGTTTTGTTGATATTGAAATGCAAGTTTGCATTTATCAGAAATCATCATATAGGAATTTCTGGTATGAAATTAATAAAATAGATGTTGATAAATCGATAAAGAGAAATAATTATGATTGAGCTTGTGGCTTAAATGAGAGGATTCAAAGGTTGATGCTTTGATTTTTGTTGTCAAGCAATTACATTTGACATTCACCTAATGAAAAGAGTTGAGTGGTCGCCAATTAATTACCGCAGGTCAGATAGTGTTTCACTGCTAAATGCCGCTCCAGCAGGCCCATTGTAGCTTATGTTTTTAAAATTTCTGTTCTGAGGTGAACACAGAGTTGCCAGCAGCCTGGATAAGTCTATTACACTATATAGGAAACATTTTCTAATTCTCTCAGGTTTGAGGTAGGCGTGTTGAACCACGGGTGGTAGTTGCATCAATTTATGGAGCTGGTGAAAAAACATTAATGCGCGGGCCAATTGCAACACCTGGCAAAGCTAAAGATTTTATGGTAACAACCATGGGCTTTGTGCAAAAGAAGAGAAGGTTAAAGACAAACGTGGGATTATGCAGAGCACATCTAAAAGGCATTAGGATGACGTTGATTCAGGGAATGTGTATTTTTGGGAGTTGATTATTGCACACAGGTTATTATGAATGGGGTGCTGACTAAGATAAACTGAAGAACTATGTTTGATTATTTGATCCCCAGGGTTGGCTGGGGAGGCAGAGTCTGTTACATTTGACACTTTGCTTTTTAAATGCACTTTTTGCTTTAAAGTGTTTACAGTTCTTATTTCTTTATCCAGTTGTGATCATTTTGATGTATATTTGCTTATGAAAATGTTCTCTATTTTTCAAAATTCGGTTTGCGCTTTTATTATATAGAAAGAACTTTATTTGGTTATTACAACCATCAAAGTGTACATCCATAAAACATTTAAAATTATAACACAATCTTATGCTGTAGGACAATACTGAATGCTAAATAGATTTATTTTACTTTTAAAATTGCATCATATGTTAAAAATAGTGAAAATGATACATGGCAAATAATCATTTGCTACCACACAAAATATAAAGTGACTTGTGCCTTCATTGCAATATATATATATATAAATAACACCAATAATACATTATAACTGATAAAATAAGTTAGATTAGGCCTCGCACAAATCCAATACAGAAAGATGATCCTCGATCAGCCTATGACAAGTACCTTCAGTTATCAATAAATTCAATGAAGGTGACAGATCTTTGGCAACAGAAATTACCATACTCGACATTTCGACAAACACTGAATAAAGTAGAAAAAGGCACTCACTAATGGAAGATAAAATCATATTTAGCAAGCGCTCTCACACGTGGATGGTACTGCAGTCGTATTCGATTTTACAACCGGCAGCATATGTGAGTATAACATACTCTATACATGTAAAAAGAAAGCTGCTAGCAATACTTCTTAGGTCACTACCGACTCATGCTCATCAACCAGCCTGGATTTATAATGGTCCACAATCTAGCACCCTATGTGGTGCAACAAAGCAGGACTTTGTTAATTTAATCTGCATATGTCCCGTATTAAAATCAAATCGACTTTTATTGCTAAAAAAACGTTTTAACTCTAGGGGCATTCGCACCTGCAGATCTGCCATACAAAAGTGTCTTGATCCAAATGATCCACAACTTATTTGCAATCTGGTAAAATGCTTACTTCTATATGAGAAACTAATCTGAACATATCTCAACAAGCACAATACCACTTTATGTCACCCAAAAAAAAAAAAAGAAAAAACCCTTTGGCATATTTGTTCAAATATCGTCCCCTTTGTCTGTAAATGTACCATTGCTGACAACCAGTTTTTAATATGTATATTATATTAGTGACAATTTGTTCAAATATTGTCTCTCTCATCTGTAAATATACTACTGGTGACCACAACTTTTAACATGTATATTATATTTGTTATAACACGCCTGGTTTTTATTGAAATATTGTTATGGGTTTAATCAACTTAAAAGATGAAGTTTCATTCATTCTTTCATTCAATACAGAAATTGGTTATAAAAGTTTACACCGGGCAGCTAATAAAAAATTAGCTAAGAACCAGAACAATTTAAATGGTAAAAAATAATATCAGCTTTTGGGATTGTGAAGGCTACATGAGTGCATTAGGCAGTAATTTTTAAAATTCTATTTCGCTTACAACCAAAACAGTTTAAAAAGAAGTATTGGTTTTTAAAATCCTAAGAGCTACCTGGTATCGGGTTTTTCCCATTTCTTTGCATAATGGTTGAATCCACTTAGGGCAAGAAGTTAGATACTCGGAGCAAAAGAAGAGTAAGTGTGATTTGGGCATTTAATTTTAGTGATTTCTTGACTTCAAAATTGTTGGTACTGCTTGAACCTAACAGACATTTCTTAAGGGAACTCCATGCTCTAGTTCTACAGCTGTAAAGGGTTGGGTAGAGTTTCTCTAAGAAGTGTGTTTTAGCCTAATCCGGAATTCTTTTTTAAGATGATGAAGGCACCCCACTCCCCAAATTAATAACCTACTTCATAAAAATGACCATTTGAGGTGTGACATTTTAAATAGACAACTCCATCTTGAGTGTATAAGGTTTCACATTGGGAAGGCTTCTTTTTTGTTGCTGGTTATGTGAACAACTGTAATCATTGTCTACAGCTAAAGTCATTTTGTAAAAATGCTGAAATCAAATGACGGACCGCCATATGGTGTCATTATTCCCTGAGCTTCATAATTTCTTCCTTACAAGGAAAGACACTTTTAATATTGAGAAATTGATATTGAAGGATGAGGGGACAAAAAAGACATTAATGTAATCACCATCTTTCTTTACAAAGTATTTTGTGTCTTTAAAGAGTTGCATGACACTCCTACAATACATTAATGCAAATCTTTGACGGCCAAATATCTGAGCATCTCTTGTGAGTAAAAGGTATGATTCTACATTCTACAACTTGCTGCACAACAGGAAATAGCAGAAAAGTCACATACAGTTGTGAAGTGGGGCCAGGAACCTGGTAGAAGCTGTTAGTAGAATGGGGGCAGGATTAATCAGTGAAATATGTAACAATATCATGAACAATCCAGACCCAATCAACAAATGTAAATCTATTGGTGGAATTTTCCACACACACGTAGATTTACACATATTCCTGGGTGTAAATGTCTGCCTAATGCCATTTTTAATAACTCAGAGCTGAGATTTATGCTGAGGAGTAGGATTACATGTCCCAGCACCTTATATGAGTGGATGTGGATGCATGTGACTCAAAATATGACCATGAAGTTAAATCACTGGTGTAAGGCAGCTGAGTGGTGGCCACTGATTACAGCTGTGAGCTGGAACATGAACATTTTCTGTTCCTGTACAGTGATAATTAAGATTTCATTTTTAGGTCTCGACACTCTTGTCATCAATGCATGAAAAAGAAAAAGAAAGAAGTATAGCACAATAGTGGACATTGGGTCACCCTTCTTCAGTCATTGCCTTCTACATATTTTTGATTTTGTTCCCATTGCTTGGATGAGCTGTCTGCCTGGCCATGCATGATGATATTGGTTACATTGCCTCATGTGTTTACGCATAGAAGTTTGTTGATGCGATCAATTAATCATTTTGTTAAACTGCAGATGCAACATGACATGTAGCAGAAATTGGGATCCTGCATGTGCTCTTTAATGCACTCACTGTCCTAGCACAACAACAGTTCAATTGCTGAAAAATGACTTTACTCCATGGTGTTTGGATATCTGAGTCTGTCATAAAAGAAAGGCACAGTGCTATTGACTAATTGCCCTTGAGTGTTTATTAGTTGTACTCTGCTGTCATGATATATTATTATATTTACAGCTTTTATTGTTCATTTAGTAATATTTACCACACAGTGAATTGCAAGCTAGAAGCAGAAACATTTTGCAACATTAAATACAGTTAACTTCTCATTTATAAGCAAAAATGTCTGCTTCATTAATAATAACATGAGTTTGTGCTTGTTTGAAGAAATCTAGAACATGCTTAAATAACACAATTTTGAAAATCAGTTAAAATATTTATATCTTACCACACAAAATCAAGCAAATATAATGTACAATACCAACGCGCCACATAAGCCTACCATACTTAACCTATCATCCTTACCTACTTACCATACCTACGAAACCTACATACAGTTCCTACCTAGAGTACTTCTCTATTTTACCTGCCAGTCCTAGCTAGAATACCTTCCATACATAACCTACTTTACCTACATAATCTACCATAACTAATCTACATACAGTCCATGCCTATCTACGATTCCTAACCTTTCATACTTAATCTACTTACTACACTTAACCTAACATTACCTAAAAAATAATATTTATCTACCATATCTATCAAACGTACCCACCATACCTACTTCCCTATCATACCAAGTTACCTACATGCATTCCATACCTTACTTACCTTATATACCATGCATACCTGACCATACCTACCATAATGTACCTACCTACCATAGTTAACATACTATACCTACCTACATACCATACCTAGCCTAATATACTCACTCTATCTAACATACTTACTGTGCCATACCACTGCTACTATATTTAATCTACTATACCTACAATCCCTAATCCAGTGTATCAAACCTACATTATCTACCATACCTGACCTATCATACATACCCTACTTCCACCTCTGCAGTGCATATTACGTGCACCTTCCCTGAGGAGGCAGGAATTATTATATCATACTTTGATTATATTAATGCTATCAAGTACACAAAACTGTAGGTGCTTGTCTGATATGTTTGTATTTTACTAGGTAGAGTCACAAAAAACGTTCTGCACCAGAAGGTTTATGTATACCTACCAGTGCAAATTAGTACTAGCTGTAATTGACAAACATTCCCAGAAGTTGAGCCAAGCCAAGAAGCTGAGCAAGGATCAGGTTTCCAGGCCTATCTCTAGGAGTGGGAATGTGATGTTACTTTAGGTTGAGCCTAAACAGCACTCGTGCACTGTCTCTGCAAGACACGTTGTATCTTCTCTGTCGGCTTTTGGTACGTCCATCATTGCGATTTATTCTTTGTTGTGTTATTCAAAAATGTTGCCTTTTTATTGGTGCATTCATTGTAATTGCCCCTTCTTTGGGTGCTTGGTTCCCTCCCAGGTGTTTTCACAGAGTGATCCTTTTTGTTGCCCATGGCAACGTGCTCAAGCTACCTCCTGGCACAGCATGCGATGGCCCCTCCTCTCATCTGGGCATCGCAGCTTCAGGGTTCCTTCTGGTTGTCCATCTTTTCGTTCTGGCTCATGTTCAGCTGTGGGTTGTATTCCAGCGCCTGCCCCTTGAGAACCCTCCCTCCAAGCGGCCCATAATGGCAACAGCACGGCTGGTAAACAAACTGCATATGGTGTTGTTTCTTTCATAGTCTCTTGGCAATTTGCAACACTCTTTCAGGCACTTTCTTTCTCCCTTACCCCCTATTTCATTTGTCTTGTTCTGTCCCCAAGTGTCCCTCAATCTCTGTTGCTCCTCTGCCTTCTCTTTCTCTCCCTGTCACTCTCTGTTTTTCTCTCTCTCCTGTCTTTCTTCATTCTTTGCTGTTCTGCTGCCCATCTTCCTTTTCCTCTCACCCCCTTGACCATCTCTCCATTCTCTTCAGGCCGCCTTGCTGCTGTCTTTCTTTCCCATATTTCCCTCTTTCTGTCTCTCCACCTCTCTCTCTCTCTTCACAATCTTTGATGACTCTCCTTCCTGCTCTCTCTTCCTGTGTCTCTGTTTCCTCATTCTGTGCAGTCTCATCACCTCACTCTCTTGCTTCTGTCTTTCTCCCTCTCTTCTGCCTGGCTCTGTGCCAGTGGGAATGCTGTGATTTGGGACCCAAGTCTGTTCAGTTTTTCGAAAAGCTCATTTGGAAGGAAGAAAGTAGTGTCTAAATATGAGTCCTTCCTGCCACATGCACCTTCCTGCTTTTTAAGTGGTGTTTTACCGTGTTTCCTTGTGCATATCCCTGTCACTATGTAGCAAAATATACATTGGCGTGCCTGTCACTATATCTCTAAATCTGCTTGTGCCTGTCACTATCTAAAAACCATGCATGTCCCCTTGGCACATGAGCGTTTTTCTGTCACAGTGTGTCTAAACGTATGTTTTTTTCTGTGTCTCAAGTTGGTTTTAAATCTGTGTGTCTGCATACGTGTGCTTGACTTTGCTGCACACTGAGATTCTGTGTACGTGTCTATACTAATGTCTGTAGGCCTCTCCATTCATAAGTGTCTGAAGTTGTGCGTGTGTGAATGTCCAGTAGGTTTGTCGCTTGTGTGCAGGTGTTTGTATCCCTTTGCCTGTGTCTGAGTCTGCATGCATTTGTGTGTTCCTTGTTTTGTAATACATCCGTGTATGTTGGATATGTCTATGTGTGCCTCTGTCACTTTGTTTACATGTGTCTCTTTGGTGCATGCATGTTTGTCTCTGGGTGTAAAAGAGGCACGTGCTAGTAAGAAGAGAAGTAAAGATTTTCAATGCAATAGGTCTCGCATTATTAAAGTTTGAGCTGTTGGCATTGCTAATAATAATGCAACACCAATGGCAGCTCAAAGATTCAGTAATGTGAAACCTATTGCATTGCAATTGTTTTGTTTTTTTTTTATATAGCACGAACTTGAGTGAAAGATGTGTATTTATGTTGCATTGAGTACAGTGTAATTATGTGTTGTGTTATTATGTGGCACAGAGTGGTATTGTGTGGAGTGTATTTATCTTGCATTAAGTAGAGAGTAATTATGTGACGTGCAATTATGTAGTACTGAGTGGTATGTGGAGTGTATTTATGTTGTATTGAATACAGTGTAATTATGTGATGTGTAATCACACAACCACACACACACAACCACACCCACAACCACAACGACATACACAACCACACACACACAACCACACACACAACCACACACACAACCACACACACACACACACAACCACACACACAACCACAAACACAACACACACACACCCCCACAACCACACACACAACCACAACCACACACACAACCACACACACAACCACCACAACCACACACATAACCACGACAATCACACACACAACCACAACCACACTCACAAACAACCACACACACAACCACACACAACCACACATACAACCACACACACAACCACACATACAACCACACACACACTCAACCACACACACAACCACACACACAACCACACACACACACAACCACACACACACAACCACACACACACAATCAAACACACACACAACCACACAAACCACAAACACAACACACACAACCACACACACACACACAACCACACACACAACCACATACCACACACACAACCACATACCACACACACACAAGCACAACCACACACACAACCACAACCACACACACAACCACACCTAACCACACAACCACACATACAACCACACACACACACAACCGCACATACAACCACACACACACAAACAACCACACAAACACACATAACCACACACACAAACACACACACACACACACACAAACACACACACACAACCACACACAACCACACACCCACACACACAACCACACACCACCACACACAAAACCACAAACACAACACACACAACCACACACAACCACCCAACCACACTCGCACACAACCACCCAACCACACTCGCACACAACCACACACACAACCACACACACAACCACAAGCACACACACAACCACACACACAACCACACACACACAGCCACCCACACAACCACACACACAACCACACAACCACACACACACTCAACCACACACACAACCACACACACACACAATCACACACACACACAACCACACACACACAAACACACACACACAATCTAACACACACACAACCACACACACACAACCACACACAACCACAAACACAACACACACACACAACCACACACACAACCACAAACACAACACACACATACCCCCACAACCACACACACAACCACAACCACACACACAACCACACACACAACCACCACAACCACACACATAACCACGACAACCACACACACAACCACGACAATCACACACACAACCACAACCGCACTCACAAACAACCACGCACACAACCACACACAACCACACATACAACCACACACACAACCACACATACAACCACACACACACTCAACCACACACACAACCACACACACACACAACCACACACACACAACCACACACACACAATCAAATACACACACAACCACACACACACAACCACACACAACCACAAACACAACACACACAACCACACACACACACACGCAACCACACACACAACCACACACAACCACATACCACACACACACACAAGCACAACCACACACACAACCACAACCACACACACAACCACACCTAACCACACACACACAACCACACACACAACCACACATACAACCACACACACACAACCACACATACAATCACACACACACAAACAACCACACAAACACACACACACACACACACACAAACACACAACCACACACAACCACACAACCACACACCCACACACACAACCACACACCCACACACACAACCACCCAACCACACTCGCACACAACCACACACACAACCACACACACAACCACAAGCACACACACACAAGCACACACACAACCACACATACACAGCCACCCACACAACCACACACACACACACACAACCACACACAACTTAAGGGAATCGAGTAACGGAAAGAGAAAGAACTCTATCCAAAATCACATGTTTTCAGTCCAGTCAGAAAGTATGACTTAGCCCCAACAAGTCCTTGTTTTGTAGTTAAGCAGATACAGTCAATTATTTCAGTAAGCCTAACGCGACATTAGAAAAAGAGAAGTATAGTGCAATTATTAGGCACGCATTGTTTAGCTTGTAACCGCGTAAATATTTGCAGCGCATTTTCATTTTTTAACCTTGTAACCGCCTTCATTTATTTGACCTTGTTACTGTCTGTTTCTTCTCTCATGGTGTATTCATCTTTTTCTTAGTTTGTGCGTTTCTATCTCTCTCTCAGTCTATCTGTGTGTCTCTGTCTTTGTATATGCTCCTCTGTGCCCGTCATGCTCCGCTATATGTGTCTACCTATGTGTACACTGTATTTGAGTGTATGTATCAAACTCTACATGTTCCTTTTAGTGTTTATAAGTTTCTGTCTTTATCTCTGCCTCTGTTCCTCTTTGTCTATCTGTCTCAGTTTCTAGCTTTGTGTATGTGCCTCTGTTTCTGTATAACTCTTTGCTTGTTAATCTCCTTTTCTATATGTGTGTACGTCTGTTTTCCTGTACCTAGGTCTAGCTCTGTGTATTTCTGTCTATATGTCTATAACTCTATTTGTAAGCAAGCACCATTTTAGATTAAGGGAATCGGGTAACGGAAAGAGAAAGAACTCAATCCAAAATCACACGTTTTGAGTCCAGTCAGAAAGTATGACTTAGCCCCAACGAGTCCTTGTTTTTGTAGCTAAGCAGATACAGTCAATTATTTCAGTAAACCTGAGGCGACATTGGAAAAAGAGAAGTATAGTGCAATTATTAGGCACGCATTGTTTACCTTGCAACCGCGTAAATATTTGCCGCGCATTTTTCTTTTTTTTCCCCTTGTAACCTCCTTCATTTATTTTACCTTGTAAAGAAGTAAATATTTGCTGCGCATTTTTATTTACTGTGCCTTGTAACCGCCTTCATATATTTTAACTTGTAACCGCCTAAAGATTAGCCACGCATTCCTCCCAATTAAGCAACAAACTGTATTGCAGCTGCAAAGCCACAAGTAAAGTGATGGCAAAACTGAAAGCAAAGCCACAAGTAAAGCGATCGCGAAATCGAAAGCAATCGCTTTTGGAAGCAGAGACAGCGGCCAATGGTGCGAGCGCGCGTGCCACAGTCAGCCATATGCTTTCAATTATCGCGCCCGTGTCTGGGCACGATAATTGAACCCAGATAGGCTTTAGTGCGCGTAACAGACACCAATAGGCCGTGGGCGGAGCGATGCGCCCGCCTTTGGCCTATTGCGTGCTCTGTCTAAACAATACAGCCACTAAAAGCCCAATAATAGAAGACAAAACATAAAACACACTTACGAGCGTGTACGATTCCAGGGTCCATTTCTGAACCCTGGACAAAAGGACTCTCGCTGCGCGAGCACTGCTGTGCAGTGCAACGCTAGGCGTGAGACCCAATAAGCTGTAATCAGCACATGCTTCTATTGTGAAAATATTTACTCCAGAGGATGCAAAGTAGTTTAGCTCTTGCTTACCAGTAATTAGGAGGAACAAAACAGGGACTCGAGCCGCAGCCATTCATCCTTTCTCCGCACTAAATCACCCCATTGGCCGGCCATCTGCTCCTCATAAAATGAAGATTGTTTTCACTTCAATGCACATAAACACACACTCACTCTCTGTATCAGTTTACGTTTTATTTGTTTTTTTAATTTCATTTGGGTTTTGTGTGACAAATTACCCATAGGCATGAGGACATTATAAACTTACTTAGTGTGATCTTAGCTTTATTCAGAGGAGTGCTTTATAACACAGTTTCACAATCTCTTACTTTTACCAATGTTTGAAAATCTGAGAGTCAACCTGCAAAGCTTAGTCGGAACATAAGCAAAAGCCCTGTGGAGTGCTAATGTTGCTGGGTTTCACACACATGTAGCTTGCTATCAATGGAGTAAATGCTCCAACACCCCATATAGGAGTAGTAAGTGCTATACAAATGCTTTTACAGTTTAGTCCAGGGGTTGTCCATCTGTAACAGCATGAGACCTAACCGTGCCAGCCGGGGAGTGTACGCAATCCAACAACTTATGCTTGTCTAATGATCAGAACCAACCACTATTACTTTAGTCTACCATAACAAAATTAAATGGCTGCATGGAATGGTTTGCTTTGAACATACAAGACTAATCCCAATAACTAACAGTAACCAATAACACTAAACTAGCCATTAACCTTGGGTTCCGGAGCAGCATGCTACCCGGCGTAAAGCGCTTCAATGCCTCGTCAGGGTAGTAAGCGCTATATACACCACTTTACTCTAAACAATTGGTCATTACACTACTACACTCTAAAACACTATACTATACACAACTATACTTTCACTACACTTTATAACAGTCTACACAACACACTCTACACTAGTACAATATACACTACACCACTACACAAAACTATAAAACAAAACAGCCTACAACACTACACTAAATTCTAATACAGGGGCCTCCAACTTTTTGTGTAATAAGAGCTACACATAATAAACTAAAATCATATTATTAGGGCTGTAACAGTGACTGCATCGGACAAGATTACACCAGTGACCACCTTGTCCAAGTTTACGAGCAGTGATCAACTATTTTTCTCCAAACAACTTATGAGTTCTGAAAATACACACAATTTTCATCTTGGAACACAGTTTTGTCATACATATGTTAATTTAACTAAGCAAAAAGTTCCAGTTTAGAAGAATGAACACAGGAGAGCTACTGACTGGTAGTGGAACAGCTACCAGTAGCTCACGAGCTACTTGCTGGAGACGCCTGTTCTAATACTATAATACACTCAACAACACTATACTCCCTCCACAACAATTAACAACACTTTACCCTGCTTCCTAACACTACTCTTCACTACTATCCATGCACTAAACTCCATAATACAGCGAGACCTATTAGCATTGCCAATGTTTGTTTTTCTCTGTAAGTAGTTCTCAAAATAGACAAGTCCACACATTAAGGAATGTGGCCCACTTTGCAAAGAGACATTTTTCTCTTTTCCCCCTAATAGAAACACGTTTTTCCTCATGGAGAAAGTCTATCTTCTCTGCCACAATCAAATTTGAGAGTAATCCGTTTCCCCTCCCTCCCTGGAACTAGTTTTTTTTACACCCTTTGCTGGTGCAAATCACTGACAGGTTCCCACTTCAATGGGATTTGCGAAAGTGGTTTTCTGCGCACTTGTGGTGGAGGAATACGACGTACTCGTAAATGCTGTGACATTGGCATATGACACATGCCAGGAATCCCTTGGTGGATTTCAGGCAATTGGAAAAAACAAGTTAATGAAAATGTAACCTTACATTTACAACCATATTTATCTTCGTGATGGCCCATTGTGCACATTTTCCTTTTTTACTGATGTTGCTCGATGTAGATACCATATAAATATTCCTCCATTCAGCATTTAGTGGAGAGAATCACCTCAGATGACAGCCTTGGTAAGGAGTATATGTTACATTCAAGAATGGAAAACACATTCTGTGAGGATCAGGGCAGTGAATGATCCTGCATGAATTATAATGTATAGTTGATATAAATTGATATAAATGGAATGCTCGCTTCCTTATTGAGTCATTATTCAAAATGTTCAGAAGTGTATCTCATTAGCCTTCTGTTCATGATTCAGATAAAAAGGCATAAAAAATAGCTGCATGTTACAAAGCATTAATGAGCTAAGATATTAAATTTTCAAAAGGATTGGATGTGTCCATCGGGCAAAGAAGCAGGTGATAAAATATATGCAAAGTGCAGCACTCACCACTCAAGCTTCAAATTCACACTGATTAAACCACAAAATCACACTCCAAATATTTCATCCAACACATTACGTGATGACTTGTAAGTTAATGTTTATGTGTTTGTGGTTTGTAAAGCGCCTGGATGCCCGAGGGCTTCCCCGTGCTGGTGTGTGCTATGATCATGAGGAACTTAACGAGGGAACAGCCAAGTCTTTCGATTTTTCTTAAAAGAGATTACGTTCGACAATGATCTACGGTCAAGTGGGAGGCTATTCCACAACCTCGGTACCAAATGGATGAACGATCTGCCTCCCCATCATGCCCTTTTGGGTCTGGTTGTCCTGAGGAGCTGCAATTTGGAGGATTTTAGGTGTCTAGTCGGGGTGTAACTAGAGATCAGTTGTCTTAGCTTTAACTGGCCTTTTTTGTTTATGGCCCGGTGGGCAACACAGAGGGATTTAAACTTGATTATGGCTTCGATTGGCAACCAGTGTAGCTGTTCTTTTACTGATATGTGGTTTGGGATTTTTAATAGAAGCCTGGCTGCTGCATTTTGCACTTCCTGGAGTCTTTTTGTTACATATTTTAGCGGACCCACGTAAAGAGAGTTGCTGTAGTCCAGGTGTGAAACTATAAGGGAGTGAATGAGTTTTTTTTTTAAATGATCTGGGATCAGTTCAATAATCTTACTGATCATTTTAAGTAGCGAGAAGCAAATTCCTGATAACTTCTTGGTTTGATATTTCATTGTGAGCGTATCTTCCAGCCAAATTCACAGATTTTTTACAACTGGTTTGGGGACAAGCAGATTGCCCATATCAATGGGCCATTGAATCAGTGGTTTGTGTATGGCAAGGTTTACCAGTATCATCAGCTCCGTTTTTTTCTCCGTTTAGCTTCAAGCAACTGTTTGACATCCAGTTTGCCATCTTCTCAAGAGAATGAAAGAGCTGGTGGTTGCATGAATTAGGGCCATTTGTCAGAGACACAACCAACTGGGTGTCATCTGCATAGGACACCGTCGATATGTCAAACTCCTGCACTAAATTGCAGAGCAGTCGCTCAGAGACGAGTCCTGTGAAACACCACATGTGATTGGTAGATGGTCTAAGAAACAGTCCTTTTCCATCACTTGATAAGATATGTTCTCTAAGAAAGAGGTGAGCCAGTCCATGGTTTTATCCTGGATTCCCACTTCCCTTAGTCTGTCTTATAAGATGGCCTGATCCTCGGTGTCAAAGGCCGCTGTAAAATCTAGAAGGAGAATATCAGCCAACCCAACCTCATCTAATAGCACCTTCAGCTCCTCTGTAACCACCAGTAATGCTGCCTCTGTGCTTTGGGACATACAAAAGTCCATCTGAGTGGGGTGAAGGATGTTCTTAGTCTCCAGAAAGCTGGCTAGTGTGTGATTTATTTGTTTCTCCAAGAGTTTGCCAAGAAACGGCAGAAGGGAAATAGGACGCAGATTATTAAATATTGTTGGGTCGAGATCAGCTTTCTTTTGTAAGGTTCTGATGACGGCTTCCTTCCAGGGTTTAGGGACCAAAGCTGTATCTAGTGACATGTTAAGCAATTCCATTAGAGATGGCACAATGATATCCAGTGCTTTAGCTAGGATATCTGGGGGTGCTGGGTCAAGATGAGAGCCAGATTTAATCTTTTTAATGAGGTTGAGAACATTCTCTTCCGCTAGCCTAGGGAATTGAGTTAGTATTGGAAATGAGGATAGTTCTCTAGCCTTAATTCCTTTATCATGACCGGATTCCCTATTGCTCAGGAATTGATCATATATATTTGTCACTTTTTTATGAAAGAAGGATGATATGTCATTGCTTCTTTCTTAAGTAGTATGAAAGGGGGTATTATTTTCGTGGGGGCTGATCAGAATTTAGACCGCTCTGAATAATTCTTTAAGAGCAGGGTCATACTCTTGCAATCATAACAGGTAAGAACGGGGAACAAACAGATACGGGTATGGCATGGAATACTTTCAGTGTAGCAATGGTTATAGGGTCTAATAGTGCTAAATGGCAGGTGAGAAACATCAGTACTTGTAGACAATGCTTACGGCTTCCACTGCTTACCTTCACACACAGTTTTTGCAGTCCAAGACACCTCTTGAGAAACAGTGACAAGGCATACATCTCCAGCTCTGGGGGACAAAACCAATGCCATGTCACAAGAATCAATGATTTTGTGATCCACAAAATTAGAGTATGGGGATGTTTTGTGGCATCCATCTTCTTCCTATAAAATAAAAAAAAACACTGCTCTTCATGTACACTGCAGTTTCGAACCCTTCATTTGGAGTGCCGTCCATGTTGTGTTGCTAGGTATGTAGGTACTGGGAAAGGGTTTCAACAATGTGGGCTGAGCCACGCATGCCATTTCCCCGCAACCCATACCACACTTGCCTAAACCACGCATATGCCTTAATCACGCATATGCGTGGTTAAGGCGATGCGCTGTCTAGTTGCCGAGCGGGGGCACAGGAAGGGGAAGACAGGGAAGGACTATCAGGAATAGGGAGATGACACGGCAAGGTTAGTGGGGCTGCGGCTTGGTCTCTTGGGGGTGGAGGGGATACTCTTTCAGGGTGGGTAGGTTTTAGTACTCAGGAGGGGGTCGGGTCGTTTTTATGGTGGGGGAGAGATTTTAAGGCTAAGGGCGGGGAAAAATGGGACAGCTTACTGCACAGTGAGCAGGGTTGGGTTACTTTAGGGATGTAGGGGATAGTTTATAGGGCTCAGGGAAGGGGGGCTGGGGTTGCGGTAGTTTTTCCATGGGCTTAATTTTTAGGGCTTAGGGCAGGGGAGAAGGACTGTTTACAGGCAGGAGGCAAGGTCGAGGTAGTTTAGGGATGTAGGGAATAGTTTTTAGGGCTCAGGCCAGGGGACAGTTTTAGGCCTTTGGGCGGGTGGATGCTGGGTCGGGGTACTTCACGGAGGTAGAAAACATTTTTTGGGGCTCAGGGCAGGGGGACTGGGGTCGGGGTCATTTTTGGTGCATGGGGTTACGTTTTAGGACTCCAGGCAGGCAGAAAAGGGAAGTTTACAGTGCAGGATCGGGGTAGTTTGGGGATGTGGGGGATAGTTTAGGGCTCAAGTGGGGGGCTGTGGTCAGTGAAGGTTTTGGGGTGTGGGTTTAATATTTAGGGGGCAGGGCAGGGGAAAAAGGGACCATTTACAGGGCAGGGGGCAGGGGTATGATCTTTAGCCCGCATGCACCTTTACCCCAGTGGCGGTGCGTCCATTAAGGGCGCTGGGGCGTTGCCCCACAAGCCGCACGCACCGGCAGCTCCCTCGGCGTCGCAATCAATGTCAGTCACAGTCAGCATGAACTCGGACTGCCCACCCCCTTCAGATTCTGAAGTGGGAGGGCGGTCCGACGTCATGCTGCTGAGTGACTGACATGCAGCAGACCAGGGGTGGCGCAGAGTGCACAGCAGGCAGCAGTGCGCATGCTGGGTGAAGGAGGCGAATTTTCGCTCCGTGCCCAGTCATGCGCACTACTGTCTGCTGTGGCTGGCGCATGCCCCTTAGGAGAGCGAGGGTTGAGCAAAGGCTCAAACCTCGGTCTCCTAATGGGCAGGCGGGCGGTGAGTCACCCTGCTCTAAGCCAATGCTGGCGCTGCTGGAGCAGCGCTGCGTCAGTATTGGCTTAGAGGGGTTGCCAACCAGTGCTGTTCAATCATTAGAAGAGGCGCCAACGGGACCCCCCCCCCCACCTCCCCCACCCCCGGCGACCTCCTCGTTGGCAGTGATGTCGCGGCTGTTCCTGTTCTTTGAGGAGCGCGCGCGGGACCCCGGCCCAGGAGGAGCAGTCAAGCAGACCGGTAAGTTTCTTTTCTTATAATTTATTTTTAAACGTTCCTGGCCCCCAACCCCCCTCACCCTCCTCCGATAGTACAGCTCTCTTGCTAATCAGCAGTGCGAGGTGCTGACAGGGCCTGCCATGCTGAGTCTGTACACGGGGTCTGCCTGGGGCTGGGGGCCCCCTGTGGGTCTGCAGTGAGGAGCCCACCCGTGCCCCCCATGGACTATGTCCGGGACGGGACCCGGGCAGCGGAAAACTCTACCGGAGGCGGAGGGGCAAACATGTACATAGACAGGCGTGTTTACTTTCCTGATTAAAGTGGTATGCGTGGGGCTGGAGAGAAGCTGTGCCGTTTGAGCAGTGCCGTGCTTTTACAAAACAACACCTATGCCCTGGAAATGGTACTCGTGTTTTGTTACTCCCAGACTCACCCAGTCCCACTCTCCGAGTCAGGTGATGTGTGGTATAAACATGTCCTGTAAATCAGAAGGTTTGCTTTGTGACTGCCTGCCTGGCACTCACCATTTTCATCTTTAGGCCAGAGTTTGTTTGTGTTTTTTAAACTTGTACGTTTACACTCCTACTCTGTGCTGGATGCATTATTCATGCTATATGCTTAGTCTGTGCTTTGAATCCAGCTCTGTAGATCGAGTAAACTTAAACACTGTATTTTGGTTTGCAAAAAGGCGAAGTCATGGGTATAAAGAGTTTAACATTTTTCGCCTAGCTCAGCTCAGACTTCTTTCTGAATAGTTACTTTAAACTTAGTAAACGGGCTACAGGAAAGAAATCACTTAAATGCTGCAACACTTTGTTTCTAAACATATTTTCATTCAAAATGGCACTAAGCTTGTGTGTTGCCAGTTGCTGTGTTAGGTTTTAGCGTTGTGACTTTCTTTTTAAAGCTAATAGCGTTGTATAATTCTCGTTGTTCATGCTTGCGGGTCTGTGTTGGGTATAGTCTGTCACAGTGTCAGAGCGACTGAATGCCCACAGCCTCCTCACTCAGCCCAAATCTTCTGACAGTGTCTCGTGCAGATTTTGCACATGTGGGTTTAGATTAATCTTGTGTGCCTTTTGGTTTGTATGTACTTCACTTGTTTTGTGCTATTTGGAGTTTATTTAATTTACTTGTACATCTGTTAACTAGTTTCTGTCTCCTCTTTGGTATTATGTAAGTTTGAGTTTTTGGTGCGTGGGTGTTGTTGTCATTTTGGTGGATGTGTTCCGTTTCGTTTGTACGTATACCATTTATTGTGTTTGGTAGCTGCTTATCTTTATATTACAGACGGTACGTGTGTGTATGTTTGTGCCAGTTGTTCTTTATGGCATTTAATATGTAGGTGACATTTAGCGTTTCGGAGTGTCTGTGACAATTTCCGTATTTGGGCCTGCCTTTTGTTTGTATTTGATGTCCACGTTCTGCTTGCTGCTGAGTGTGTGTGTGGTATTTCGGGTATTTCTGTTTCCATGTGTATACTCCGTGTGTCCTTTATTTTATGATTTTCAATTGCCCATTGCGTTCATCTGGGCATGGAGCATCCTATGTTTGGGGTGTCTGTTATTTGAAAGCGTGTTCTGTTTAGTGTATGTATGGCACTTCTATTTGTTTCTAGTTCTCCCACTTATCTACTGCTCTAGTCTCTGTGCTGCAGCTGTCTCTGTGTGTGGCACCAGTCCTAGTCACAGTGCTAAAGCGGGCTCTATGTGTGTTTGCAGCTCTAGTCTCTGTGCTTCTCAACTTTGCTTGAAAATGCACTATTTACCCACTCTTTTTTCAAAATGTTCTCGGGGGAGAATCCTCCCGAACACTCTTAAGAGGTTCAGGCTCACTCGCTTGCCATGGTGCACTCTGACAGAAAGTTTACGCCCCACTTTCAAATGTCACCAGCCGCCACTGCTTTACCCGTCATGTCTTTACCACAGAATTGCGTGGTAAAGGCATGCATGGTAAAGGCATGTCTGCTAAAGATGCAGTCAAGGTAGAGACCGGGTGGTACAGGCATGCGTTGTTCATACATGCGTTGTACCATCATACAACCATAGGTACTGCCAGGTAGGTTGTGTTAAATCCTGCATTCTATTGAGAGATTCACTTCTCACATCATGAAACTTGTGAGAAATTGGGTTGTTGGTTGACTGGGGTGTGAGCCCTGGTCCAGTAGCAACTACAATCTTTGTCAGGGAAAAACACAAGCACACCGTAAATTAACCAGCACACAACCGTCTAGTTGCTTGGCACTTAGCAGTCAGGCTTAACTTAGAAGCAATGTGTAAAGTATTTGTGCAACACTTCAAACAATAATAAAGTGAAAACACCACACAAAAAGGATCCCACACCAAGTTAGAAAACTAGAACTTATTTTAATAAATAAAACAAGACCAATATGACAAAAGTCCAATCAATAGATCCAGAGATATTCAAATTTAAAGAGTTTAGTGAAAATAGCACCAAAAATCACAAAGTGCAAGCTGTGAATATCTAGTCATGTCAGACTAGGACACAAGTTCAGGCCAACGGCGATGGATTGTGTGCCGACTACAGGGATCCAGTTAGTCCTTCTGAACAGAGTACCTTAAATCCTGGCTTGCAGAGCGCTGAGAAGATCCATGCCAATGATGTGTCACTCAGCCAAAGTGATGTGTCGGTTCGGAGATGCGGTGAGGCTGCAATGCGAGGGCCTGTGTCATCATCGAGGATCCCGTCAATGTGGCTTGCAATGTGAAGTCTGGCTTCGAGGAAACGATGTGAAGTCAGAGCGATGTGTTGGTTCTGAAGATCTGTGTGGCTATGAGGCGGAGTCCAGCATCATCATTGAGGCTGCCACTGATGAGGGGTGTGATGGTCTACGCCGAGAATGCATCGTGCAGTAGCAGTTCTGACGGTGATGCAGGTCTTTGCGATGGGTCCACTCTACACAGCAGAAGAGATGCATCAGTTCTGCTCCGTTTTGCTCCACGCAGCAGAGGAGATGCATCAGTTTTGCTGGACAAACAGAGGATGGCAGAGCACCTTAAGCCCACTTCCATGGGTCTAGGACAGGGGTGGCACTACTTTGCAGGGTAAACTCACAGATGGCAGAGTCCAGGTGCAGATACAAGGTTGTTTGAAGCCTGTTATGTCCCTGCCACTTCAGATCAGCAGGCCAGCCAACAAGCCCTTGGACTCACTCTGGGTTCTGGGATCAAGAGATGCAGGTCCAGTTCTTCTCCATCAGGCAAGAGGACTGCAAGGCAGCAGTCCTTCAGAGCAACAGTCCAGCAGAGTATCAGTATTTGTAGCAGCATTGCAGTCCTTCTTCCTGGCAGATTATTCAAAGGTCCAGAAGTGTACTGAAGTGGTGGCGTCTGAAGTCCAGTATATATACCCAGTTGTACCTTTGCAGTGGGGGAGAAGCTTCTAGAGGCACACCATTGAAGTGCACATGAGGCTTGCCTTCCTGGCCCCAGACTAACTACAGAGGGTATGCAGCCCTCTGTGTGGAGCTGTACATAGCCTATATCAAGTGTAAGTAGTGTTGGGTCCAGCTCCTCCCTCCCATCCTGCCAATGATGGTCCATCCAGTCACACTAAAGCTCCCCTTTGTGTGTGTCTGTCCAGGAGGAATACACAAAGACCAACTGTCACCCACACCCAGTCATGTGACCCAGAGACAGGCTGCAGGCACCAAATGTCTAAGGCAAGAAAATGCCAACTTTCTAAAAGTATACATAACAGAGCCCTACATTTGCACTCATATTACTGGTGCACTGCTGAGAGCGGGAGCAACTCCCTCCAATGTATAATGTTCATCCTGGTATTCCTTAGTACTCTTCGTAATCAACATATTCGTTTATCAACCTTTACTGACAGTTTCATCCTGTTCTTCACCACAACGGAGACAGCTGGGTTCAATCTGTATTTTTTATTTAACATTTCCAGTACTTGCTGTATGCCATTCTAGGCTTCGTACAACAGTACGTGCAAATTGACCTCCATATGAAGTGAGCACACCGTGTAATGTCCCAATGCATTTCAAGCACGGATGATGGTAACACACGTAAAGTATCAAACTTAAGAAATAGTGCTATACATGAAATCCCACACTATTTGAATCACTCTCCCATTATCCACGTTACTATAATTCACACATACTATTTACAAGCTGTCACCTAATAAATCCAAAACTCCATGCTCCCCTTGATTCACACACTTATTCCAACCTCCTCTCCCTTCTATCCTTCACTCTCCTCCATTGCCTTTCTGCCTAAATGTTATCACCCCCACTCCTGCGCCTTACCCCTCATTGTTGGTGTGCATGCTGACACTGTTGTTTCATCTTTCTAATCCCTCTACCTTTGCATCATTAATGCCCGTCTTCCCTCATAACAATCTCTTGCTTCCTCTACAACATTAATACCCGTCTTCCCACATAAAATTCCTCACTGATTTTGTACAGCCACCCACATCAATCTCACTTACTTTGGCATCTCTCCTCAAAGAAACTCCGTCCTCATACTTCCTCATGCTTCCGCAAATGCATCCTCATCAAAAAAGTCTTTTCTACTAACTTTCTAAAAGTGGCATTTTCAGAAATGCAATTTAAAATCCGACTTCACCATAAGATAGGATTTTAAATTGCGGTACCAGAGACACCAAACATGAAGGAGTTATCTTTTCACATTTGGAAATTACTCTTATAAAATGTAATAAGGTAATTCCAATGTTAGCCGGTGGGAAAGGTAGGCCTTACAGTAGTGAAAAATGAATTTGAGAGTTTTTCACTGCCAGGACATGTAAAACAGAAAAGTACATGTCCAGCTTTTAAAATACACTGCACCCTTCCCTTGGGGCTGTACGGTGCTTACCTTAAGGATGACTTGCATGTATTAAAAGGAAAGGTTTGGGCCTGGCAAAAGGTTTATTTTGCTAGGTCGAAATGGCAGTTTAAAACTGCACACACACAGGCTACAATGGCAGGCCTGGCACATGTTTAAAGAGCTATTTAAGTGGCTTGCACAATCAGTGCTGCAGGCCTACTGGTATCATTATATTGTTAGGCACTGTGCACAAGTAGTGCCACTTCACTAGGGACTTACAAGTAAATTAAATATGATAATTGGCTATAAGCCAATCTCAACAGTACAAACCAGGATAGGAGGGCGAGAGGGAAAAGTTTAAAGACCAGCTCAGACTAAATCCCCAATCTACATATACACAACAAGAAAGTCCAAGGGTTTCTGAACGCCACCTAGAACTATGGTGACATACTTACCTATAGTGCACTATAGGCACGTATGTCACCATAGCTTTAGGTGGCGTTCAGAGATCCTCGGACTTGTTTGTTGTGTATAAGCCAATCTCACCATGTTTTAAGGAGCGACTACAAGCACTATAGAACTGGCTAGCAGTGATAAAATGTGCAGAGTCCTAAAGCCAGCAAAAATAAAGTCAGCAAAAATAGGAGGTCTGAAGGCAAAATGTTAGGGGTAAAAACATGCCAAAGGATGTCAGGTCTAACAGAACTGTACTCTGATGAACGTGATGGGTGTAAGCTACTCACTTATGGAATGTGAAGTATACTTCTGTGGACTGTAATGGCAGATGTATATGAGGCAACATTCCAGTTGCAAAAATGTACCCCTTTAAAAGACTTAGATATCCATTTTTAGGTCTCGGGACCATCCGGTCTGCCGAAGGCAGAACCGGAAGTCGAGAGATTTAATGACTTGGAGAAGAGGGGCTTGAACCCGCCCCTCTACTCCCCTGTTCTCCATTGGCTGGCCTCTTAAATGCTGGCCAGCCACTGGAGAAGAGGTCAGTCACTCCGATCAGGCCCCGTCCTTTACGGATCGGGGGCGTGTTTTTTGCAAGAAGTCTCAAGGAGGAGATAACAGCAAAACACGCCCCCGAATCCAAAAAGGACGCTGCGTTTCTCCGAGGCATTTCTGCTCTGCCTCGGAGAAAGGCGGTGGTGTCTTCCGGTGCCCTCGGCTTGTTTTTTCTCCATAGGGCTGTGGATATCCTGCGAGCTGCCTCTGCCACCAGTCACATGCGCCTTCTCATTGCTCGGGACGATGATGCCAGGTGAGGGTGCTTACGCCTTTAATGGGGTGGGCACTGGTGTGTGGGCATCTGTAAAGGGTCGGTGTTGTACCCCTGTAACCATCACTCAGAAATGGAATGCCTAGTTATAAGCTCCGGGCGAGCCTTCTTTTAGTTAAATCCGGCTTCCACTGCACTGTGCAGTCATGGCCTCGAAGGCGAGCTTTTCGCTTTGTAAACACTGGCCTCGCGTGCAAACGATGTGGCTAATTATCCGTGGCCAGCTGGAGATGTTGGATATAACAGGGAACTGCACCTCACGATGACGTCATTCTGTACCTGTCGCGCACAGGCTTGCCAACTGAATATTTCGTCACTGACTTACATTTGTCCACATTCGATGCCACATGGTTGCCCGCAGTTTGTTTCCTCTCAGAAAAGGGAACCGATGTCTCTTCTATAGATTTGCAAGTGTGCAATCTTTAATGTGTGCCGCAGAGCATAGGCGTGTGGGTGAAAAATTACTATTATTGTTGCGACGAAAAATAGTTAATTTCCAGATCCAGTCATTTAAATATTTCGCATTTGTTCTGATATTTAAAAAAGTGCATACAATCAGGCTGAAACCCATTATCGGTCATTTAAAAAAAAAAACAGGATGATTAAGAAACCTCCTTGGCAATCCTGGGCACCATAGTCTGCACGCTTAGCGCCTTCTCGAGAAAAAAAAATCCCAAATCCCAGTACGTCGGTGTTAGGCAGCGAACGCCAACTGTCCGTCTCAGTTTGAGGGGCGGAGAAAAGGGCCATCAGCTAAAGGAATTAACAGGTCTTGATCTGTCCAGTTTGAACCATTGTTTTGTGAGTGCTGGGGGTGGGGTGACTTTCAATGGAATTCGCTAGCATAGCCAAAGTTGCAGGCCCGTGGGGGAGAGGGTGGGCACTTTGAATAAGGCGCTAATTGGTTCGGCGTAAATGATTGGCTTAGAGGGAAGGAACGGCAGGGGATCATTATCAGATAGATACAGATTCCCCAACACCACACGATTGGATAAATTTATAGGAGAACAAATGTTTTACTGTTTTCTGTTTGTTTAGTTTTTGCAATTTTTATGTAGTGCCAACTCGACCTAAAGATACTGGAGCGCTTCACATGAGCACCAGTTACGATTCAAAAGGATACATTCATTTTGGGTAGGCGGGGGGAGATAAAGTGATTTGACCAGAATCACAGGATGCTTTTCTTCTTGCAGATTTATATAGCGCGAACTCGACCCGAAGGTATTAGAGCGCTTTACATGAGCACCAGTTACGTTACACAAGGACAGATGTTGAGTCGAAGCCGAGACTCGAACCAGGTACCCCAGTTGCAATGTGGGCAGCTCTGGCCGTTACGCCTGCTCGGTGAAAGATTATCAGGGGGCGCACCAGCCACACCCCAGGAGGCTGTATGTGTGTCCGGCACTGCAGCACGGTACGACAAAGGGGCACACAACTGGAAAATAAAAGGCTCCAAGAGAGAGACAATCTCGCGGTCACTACAAACGGCCCATCCATCCAGAGACACCTGAAGCTTGATTAACTAGGATCACGTGACTGTCAAGTAGGTTGTGAGTGACAACCGTGTTTTAGTCAACTGTAGATTGCATTCCGGGACTTGCAATTTCACTTTTGTACACCACAAGAATGAGCTAACAAGCATTTACAATGCAACGGTCTAGGCATTGTTAAAGTTAGAGCTATTGGCATTGCTCATGACAATGCCGTTTCTTTAACCCCTTCAGTGCCACGTCCT
The DNA here is from genome assembly GCF_964204655.1 of Triturus cristatus. Lineage (NCBI taxonomy): Eukaryota > Metazoa > Chordata > Amphibia > Caudata > Salamandridae > Triturus > Triturus cristatus. The sequence continues at coordinate 943,985,884 of NC_140593.1, forward strand.
TTCCCCCTCCTGTGCCGGGCGTTGCACTAGTGGGTGGGGTTCATGACGAGATAGTCTCGTCATGGGCACAGCGCAACCGTGCTCCATGACGAGACTATCTCGTCATGGGCACTGAAGAGGTTAAATGTTTTAAAAACAAAAACATAAACAAAAATAATGTCATGAGCAATGCCAATAGCTCTAATTTTACCAATGCCGAGACCATTGCATTGTAAATGCTTGTTAAATATTGTTTCTTAAAAAACATGCTATGGTTTAATACAGCAAGCTTTTGGTAAAGGATAAGAGAGCATTTATAATAAAGATATTGAGTAAGCCGAGTTTGTACATTCCTTTGTTTCATATAGGTGTGTAGATACTAATTAAGTGCAAGTCAAGCAGAGGGGAATTCCTGTATGAAATTCTGATCTTCCCAATCACAATTGGCCCGGTGTTGCTGCACCCGGTTTTTCTGTGGGTACGCCCATCTCAATTTTAGTAGCCGGTAATGCCAGACGGTATGCTCCACTCCAACTTTTTCTCTGGCAAGATGGGAGCTCCTTTCTGCCAGAACTAATTTTCCCTTTCAGGTTCCTACTCTCTTTCTCTGTTCTCCATCCCCTGATCCAGATGGAACCAGAGCAAACATTTACCAGCTGCTCAGGGAAAGTAGTAAATGTGTGTATTAAACCCATCAGAAAAGAGAATGCTGTTCAGAACACCAACAGTAATTCCATATTTGCAGAGTTATTCCTCATCCTGAGGGTGTTTCACATAATAGACATAAAAACATGTGAAAATACCAGTAGTAAATGGTAATTCTGGCCCCCTGGAACCTCTGCACAAGTGTACTCTAATTTGTAATCTGGCCCATAATATGTATTTTCAGAAAGTATGTAACTGTGGCTGCTAGAGGACATGAACACAGTTATGTAACAGAGATCATCTGTTATTCGTAGGGGCAAATTAAGTTTACTTCATTTAATGCTTACTGATACATTAACTATTCTATATATATATAAGCAACACCAACAGTGCAATATGTCTGTCTAAACCCAGACACCTTAATGCCTTGTGTGATTACTGAGCAGCATATGTTTTCTTTCTTCCCCTTACCTAGGTTATCCAAGGACTGAGTATATTCTGAAAAGAGAGGTGGAGCAAGCATCTGAGCCTTATACCCCCACCGAAGCATAAATTTGGAAGTGGTCAGGGGTCGCAGCTGTGACCTCTAGCTTGCTCCCTGCTACTCCTGGCATTTCCTTTGCAACCCCTGGCTTCAGAGGGGGCAAAACCTTTGCAGGGGAAGGGCAGGAGTGTGCCGTATTCAACATAACGCAGCACATTTCTCTCCTTTTCTTGCATTGGTGTACAATGTGCTGTCTAGTTCCAACACAGTGCCTGTGTTGTAAGCAGGATTGTTTTTGTGCAGGAAGGGACACCTTCCTGCACAAAGAAATCCTCTGAGGCATTTTCCTCTGCACCCTGCATCACACATAGAAAGAGAAAAAACGCAGAGAGCTTTCTCCTTGTTGTGCCTCAACTGGGGAGGCGTAGCATTTTGACGTATTCCCTATTCTCAGGTCTACCAGTAATGTTAAATCTGGGAGTAAGGCAAAATCCATGAGTGAGAGCATGGGAAACCCCACCCTTCACCCATGGAACAGCTCCCTTGAGCAGAGCAACGCAAGGCAGCAATTTGCGCTACCTTGCTGTACTCCAGATTATTAAGCCATGCAGGGCTGTGCAAGGTGGCCTTGCGTGGCTTGATAAATCTGACTTATGCCCCCGTGTGTGGCACAAGGGTGACGCAACTCAATAATAAATATGCTGCTTCGTTTATTGAAAGTTGTTTATTTCTTGCAACCCTTTTGATGTGTCTGCCTATAGGCCTGCCTTGATAAAATCATTGTTGTTCCTCACCAAAGGAAGTGCACACCTCCCCTTGAATATTAGATGTATGTGGTTAGTGTGAATTTTAATTTGTGTACCAATACATTTTATTGGTATTTTTTTAAACAACAGCCAAAAGGTTATTTATTGCAGAGAAAAAAAATACAAATGAAATAATCACAGGAATGGTAGGTCGGTGTGGAAATATATACAGAGGTAAAAAAATAACACTATGTGTAAACACCAAAGAAATCAAAACTACATACTCATGGAAGTGAATTAAACTGCTACAATTTGCGATTCCCTAACTGCATTCACAATGAAGGGAATCACAAAAAATGCAATTTCCTTAAATTGCGAATTGCAAAAAAGGTACATGCATCTGAAAAGGCCATTTTGCGATCGCAAACAGACGATTTTTGCGATTCGCACTGTTTGCGATCGCCAAATGGTTTGATGCATGTGCCCCTTAGTTCCTTGAAGTTGGTAGCTCTGTCTGGGGCTAGCGAGACACTGAAAACAACAGGAAAAACAAACAGTTCCATCTGACTGCATCAGTCGGGGATGTTGGCAGACTCATAAACAGTACCCAATGTGTTGCGGCCGACTCAGTGGTGCGGGCCGGTCGGGGCGACTGTTGAGGTTGCAATGTAAAACAGAGCGGTGCAGCGTGCTGTGTCTTCAAGTCATGGTGCAGGTAGTAGTGCGGTGGCAGTCGTCTAGCGGCGTCGGTGAGACCAGGGCTACGATACAGAGTGAAGGCGATGCTCAATGCGGTGCTGACAGATCACGGTGCAGGTGACACAGCCGGTTGTGTGGAGCTGGCGTTGGTCGGTCCAGGCTGCGGTGTGGTATGGGGCGGTGCGTTGTGAGACTTACAAGCAGTGCCCCCAAGCCACAATGTGGTCTTGGAGTTTGCAGTCAGCATGCAGCGACGGTGTCAGTAATACCAGGGTGGCGAAGTGTAGCGAGGCAGTGCAGGATGCGGTGCCCACTGGTGACGGTGCAAGCAGTGGCTCGCTGGCGACAGTGGCAGTTGTAGTCATCGGTGAGTCCAGGGTAGTGGTGCGCGATGCGGACGGTAACCTCTGCGGTGCCTTCAGGACATGGAGCCATCGACAGACTCGGTGACGGAATCGGCTGCTTTTCCCCCACTATAGCAACTGAAACAGCAGTTTCAGAAGTGGTACCCAGAGGTTGGTGAAGTCTTTGCTGTTCCTGGGACTTCGTGAACAGGAGGCAAGCTCAATTTCAAGCCCTTGGAGATTCTCAGCACAAGTCTAGAAAGTTCAGTCCAGTCCTTTCACTGCCCAAGGCAGAAGCAGCAACTGCAGGCCAACCCAGCAAAGCAATAACACAGCAAAGGGGCATTACTCCTCCTGGCAGTTCTTCCAGCTCTTCTTCTTGCAGGTTCCTTGATTCCAGCGAGTTCTAAAGTTCTGGGGTTTCGGCCCAAATATTTATACTCAGTTTCTCTTTGTTCTCTCAGGCAGAGTTATCCTGGGCTCAGTCTGAACCAGTTCTGTCCTCTCTGGCCCAGCTTCCCAGCAGGAGGTGGAGACAGCATTCTGTAAGGCAGACCAGGCCCAATCAGGTGCACGAAAATCTCCTCCCACTATTCTAAATGCAGCCCAGGTCTATTCAGCCCAGCCCTGACTCATCCAGGAAAGGCAGGACACAACTCAACCCCCCCAGTGGCTGTCTACAGTGAATGCACATCCTCAGCCCCTATCACTCCTAAGCCATACAGTCAATCCACTAAACCAGCAGAGGCACACAGAATGGCTAAGCAAGAAAATACCTACTTTCTAGAAGTGATATTTTCAAACACAGAACATAAAAATCATCTTTACTAAAAGATTTATTGTTACATTCTGTGTCCAGGCATACCAAACACTATTTTCCTATCTTGTCCCAATGGGAAGATATGTTCATAAGATGTTATAAGCAACTTCCCATTCTATCCTATGGGCCAGCTACCCTTGCAATGGGGAAAAACAAAATGCACTGTAATTCACCACCAGGACATGTCACACACACCAGTACATGTCCTACCTTTAAATACACAGCGCCCTGCCCACAGGGTTACCTTGAGCCTACATTAGGGGTGACTTACATGTAAGAAAAGGGAAGATTAGGGCCTGGCAAGTGGGTGCACTTGCCAGGTCGATATGGCAGTTACAAACTGAGCGCAGACACTGGAGTGGCAGGTCTGAGACCTCTTTTTAGGGCTGGTTGGGTCGGTGGCACAATCAGTGCTGCAGGCCCACTAGCAGCATTTGATTTACAGGCCCTGGCACTCTCAGTGCACTTTCCTATAGACTTACTAGTCAACCAAATATGCCAGTCATGGAAACACCAATCCATGCACAATTTACCACAGTAGCACTTGCACTTAAACACTGAACACCAGTGAAAAAGTGCACAAAGACATAAAACTAGCAAACGCAATCAAAACCGGGTGGTCAGAAAACAAAAAGCCAGGGGGAACACGTCAAAAAGATGCCAGGTCGAACAGAAGCAGTGCACCTGAGAGGAGGATCTGTGCCTATGCCCCTCTCAGGGCACTACTCTCATCTCACAGCTACTTAGCTAGTATCCCAACAATTCGACAGGCAAGAATGGGAGGAAGATTTTTTTCGTACCTTGGCTTGAGGGCCTGAAATATACTCCCTCTGGACCTTCGTGGCACTTCTGAGCTTCATGTATTCAGGAAGAAGCTAAAAACCTGGTTTTTCCAACAAACTGTATAGGGCGATCATCATTAGTCTGCAGGCTACCTTACTTATAGTGCCGGGACACTCCATGGAGTATTTGAGCACTTTACAAATGACTTTCAATTCAAAATTCAATTAGCAGCCTCCCTTTGTTTACACATAAATTATGATTCCCCAGTGCACACATGGGATTCAATTAATGGGCACAGAGAGTGTACTTGGGCCGGTTATTTGTCAGGGCAGGCAACAGAGGACAAGACACTCTTCTTGTTGTGGTCAATGTCATTATTAAACCAGAACTTTGCCTTTCGTCTTATTTTTGTCATTTACAATCCCTTGATGCCCTGAGTGAGCAAGCTAGAATACCCATAAAACCAATGTGTATGGCACTACAATATGACTACCTCAGAGTAACAGCACTTCCTCTGTAACCAACAATTCATGGCTCATGTTGTATAATGCATGGATATTCCTTGACCTCGTCTGTGAGATTAAATTGTAGGACATTCCATGATTTGTTTTCCTGCAAGACTGTTTCTGAAATGGACAAGCACTCACAATTGATGGTAGCAGTTATTATTTCTTCTAGGGCTAGAGGACGTGATCTTTGATCACTGACTACCGTTCAGGCAAATTGCTCAGTATCAGCCCGAGACACCTTCATTTGTGTGGCACCCCTTGGTTGACATCATAGGTAATCAGTTGGGTTCACATTGCTTGGCCTCAAAAGAATATTCTTGCATTGCAAAATCCAGTTCTCTATGCACTGTAGTTGTTTGGATGCATACCCTTGAAAAAAGGAGACCAAAGGTTTATGAACAGTGCGCACTTTCAATTGGTGTCCGTTTATGTAGATAAGATGATGGTGAAAGTTTCCACAGAATTGTTATTGATTCCTTTTCAAAGTATGATAAGTGATGCACTATCTTGGTCAGTGCTCAGCTTTCATAGGCTACACTAGGCGTTGTTGCCGAGAACAGACTCAATGGCTGGTAGGATTTGCAATAGGTGCCAATTCAATGAGTTGTGATGGATCATTGAATTTTGTGGTGGTGTCTGTTGATAGTGCACCTTTTGGTATTTTGAAATATGGTTGCTTGTTCCTCAGACTATGTCCAAAGATTATCAGTTTTGATTACGTCTAGCAGAGATCTTGATTGGATGTTAAGATATGGTTGAAACACCCACAATTGCTGTGGATGTCAGAGGCATACTGTGGTGAAAATGCAGTCTTTATATCATGAACTTTTTTTTCGGTCAAGAGCAGCAGCATGTACCAAGAAGTGGTGTCCAAAATATAAAATTTCAAATTTTAAAAATTCGCATTTGTTGCTGTGAAGAGTTGGTTAATTCTCTTTAAGTCTGGTGTGGACAACTCTCAATAGACCACGCAGGTTGATGGAAGTTCCATGCTATATGTTGTATATTGGGTTATTGGTTGTGTGATCAGCACAAGTAATAGTTCTGCAATAATCCTCAGTGGAACCAATCACCCCATTTTAGCACTTGACTCTCACAAGGTAGCGAGGTGGAGCAGTCTAAGGCCCTCTCAAGGAAGATGATGAGGGCTAGCAATCACCAATCACCGGCATGCAATTAACACCACTCAATAAATGATTGTCCAGTCAGTACTTTTTCTTTAGAAAAAGGAGAAGTACATTTATTATTTATTATGCACACACTACTAAATACTACGCAATAATTTACAAACATACATTGGCAGATGGAAGATACAATAGAGGACATGGTGTAATCACTGGTTATCCCCTAGAGGAGTCCCCCAAACATGCCTAGTGAGTTTCAACAGTCATTATGTAATCAAAGATTTGGCATGAATCATGGTCATATGGTGATGATGACGTATCAATAAAACATGAACATCTTCAGGAAACACCAATAAACATTTATCAGGAAATAACTTTGCGGGGGTGCATTCTTTCATAAATGTAACATTAACTGGTAATGGTCAGAACAGCCCCTAGTGGCAGCACTGTAAGTAACTGGAGCAAAACTGCTCTAGACAGGGACTGCACTACCACTGTGCACTCAATGAAGAGTATGTAACAAATTAAACGCAATTTGTGGTTTACTTAAAATAACTAGAGATTGTAATCATCATCAAAACTGATGTGTGTATCTAGACAATCATAAAGCATGCACGAATTTGAAAAACGAATACAGAGCTTCTTCTTGTTGAAGTGTTGTTTAATCACACTTCTGTCGTGATGAAAAAATTCATAATACAAAATTCCATATCAATTGTAGCATAGCTTGTTTTTCCCAATGCATTTCGGGCGTGATGTTCGCCCTTCTTCAGGGGTATCTATAAGTAAAACATCAAACAATTACATTCAGTGGTTTGGAATAAGTTAATGACAAAGATGAAAATGGGGAGGCAATGCGGCGCCGTACAGAATTTTTAGGCAAGATCAGAGATTAAGCAGTTAAGTTGGAACATGAAAGCACGTCACCAGAGAGTGCGGAGGAGAGTTGCTGCACGGTTAGGGAGGCAAAAGGGTGGTCCAGAGCATGAGAGCGAAAAAAGAGAAGTAATCGTGTACAGGAAATTTAAAAATCACCGTGTGTAAGAGGTTAGACCCAGCACGTATCCATGTAACTGAGAAAACAATACCTGGAAAGCTAGCGAGGCTAATTTCTGCTTGGAGATAAAAACGATAGAGTGGGGTTGCCTGTAGAAATAAAAAGAAGGTACGTGTCCCGTAAAGTGTTCGGAGAGGAGCTCTAGAGCAGTGTGAACGCTCCGACGGTAATCAGGAGTGCGAGGAAGAAACATATCGAGGAGACTCACCAAGCGTTCGCTGAACGCTGAGGACCACTTAACTGGTAAACAACAACTATGTGCGATGTGCCCGAACGAGAGGACGCTCAGGAACAGGGCGGTGTGGTTGAAACGAAGAAACCTGCGGGCAGTATGTAAAAGCAAAAGTTAGAGGATATGTGGTGTGTGTAAGGAGACCTATCGGTTCAATCACGGGAATAAAAAATACCTGAGACGTTATTCTTTAACTCCACGTTCTGGATCCAAAAGTTGTGTGAAGTGCTCAATCGAACAACCGCTCACAAATAGCGACGGCGTCCGGATCGCGTTAACGTGGGGAGGTCTCAGTGTTAAAGAGATAAAATAAAGAAAGGACTCGCAAGAGTGTTACTTGAAAACGTGGGCGGCCATCTTGTATTGGGAAATGAGCTCTGTCCAACAGGATAGGTTAATGAAAAAGTCAGAGGTGCACAAGGGAAACCGTGAGTGAGTTACCGAGTAAAAGAACAGGCTTATACAGTCCAAACACCGGAAATGCTACAGAAATGAATCGCACCTCTATCACAAAATGACGGAATACAAAAAACTTAATATCATCCAAGTCATGGTTGTAAACAAATAAACAATGTTCTGCCTATTTACATTCTAATTGGTGATAGTAGCCACTGAGTAATGCTCCAGAAATGAATCGCACCTATATCGCAAAATGACAGAATACAAAAAACTTAATATCATCCAAGTCATGATTGTAAACAAATAAACAATGTTCTGCCTATTTACATTCTAATGGTGATAGTAGCCACCAAGTAATATCCTGCCTATTTACAGTCTTTGTTAAGTTAACATGCAGACATAGTGTCTTTGAAAGTACGGTGAAAACGTAAAACAGATAAGACACGCAGGTAGTATAAGTGCATAAATGGATAAGAATCAAATGACTTTGGAGATTTACAAGCATAATGTGTGCAATACTGCTAAAAAGACTTTGTCTCTTGTGGTTTGCTAAAGATGTTGTGTCCTGTTGATTACCCCTGTGTGAGTGTGAATGTGTTGATGAATGTAAATGGACGGTGATGCATGCTTTGTACATGATGGGACCAATCCACCATGTGTTACGGTGGGAGTAACTTGAGACACAAAACTGGTAGCGAGAACTGTGATTACCAGACTAGGTGATGAGTTAAACTGAGATTAAACAGATAAAGTGTGAACTAAAGTAAATGGTGAACGCTGTGGGATGAATGCTCTGGTGCACTGAAGGACGACCCTGACCTCCTACTATTCAATGTCAAGAAGGAAAATGGAAGTTACAAGAAACATGAAAACTCAATTTTGTCATTGAGGCCCTTGGGACTTAAGGTATTGAGATACCGAATCCAAAAAGATTCCCTTTGGACAATGAATTTGCTCATGTCACGGTCATTGTGGGATTTGATGACTTCAATCACACTGAATTTAAGTTGAGCCATCGTGTGGTGTGCTTCACACCAATGACTAGCGAGTGGTGAAGATGTAGATCTGGTGCGGATGCGACTCTTATGTTCCGTGATACGGGTACGTAAAGATCTTTCTGTTTTGCCTACATAATATAGGCCACAAGGGCATCGAATAATGTATATCACGTTTGAGGTGTTGCAGTTGGCGGTAAAATGGAATTTAACCGGCTTGCCCGACCAGGGATGAGCCATAGAAACTCCTGTGATGACATTGTTACAATGGGAACAGTTGTGGCATTTAGTCATACCCTTGGGTGCCAAATCGGCGGTGGGTTCTCGTCTCTTGAGAAGTTCCTTCAAGTTATTGGAGCGTTTGTACGCAAAAATCGGTGGATTTTTAAAGAGATTCCCAAAATCTGGTTCTGTCTGTAGTAGATCCCATCTATTGAGAATAGTTTTTTTGATGGCAGGTGAGAGGGTAGAGAACTTGGATACATAGACTTCCCTTGTTTGTACTGGTTTTATTTGTTTATCGAGTAGTGTTGGCATGGATACCTGATTAAGTCGTTCAATCGAAGATTCAATAAGTTTGTTAGGGTATCCACGTGCCAAGAACTGTGCTTTGGTATCTTCAAGGGTGGTGTGCAATTGAGAGGTATCAGAGGTGATGCGCTTGATTCTCAGGAATTGAGAATAAGGAAGATGTCTTTTCAAAGACTGTGGGTGGAAGCTGTCATAAACAAGCATGTTGTTACGGTCTGTGGGTTTTTTGAACAGAGAAGTGACAATGTTATTGGACATCAATTCAATATGTACGTCAAGGTACAAGATAGAGTGTTTGTCCAATGTATATGTGAACTGAATTCTGGGATTGAAATCATTGAGCGCTGTGAGTTTCGCTTCCAAAATCTGCCTGTTGCCTTGCCACATAATGAAAATATCGTCGATGTATCGACGATATATAATAAGGTTGTCTGTCCATTCCCTGTCATTCAAGATGTTATCCTGTTCAAATTTCATCATATAAATATTGGCGTAGCTAGGAGCTCCCGCAAAACCCATAGATGTGCCATGAGTTTGTAAGAAAAATCTGTCTTTCCATTTGAAGTAACTGTGGAATAAACAAAAATTCAAGAGTTCTAAAAGAAAAATGTTGTCCATTTGAAGCAGTGCCCACTCAATGGCTTCGATACCTTCAGAATGTGGAATTGAAGTATATAAGGCAACGACATCTACTGTCAGTAACCATATATCATCATGGCTCTGGAGACTAAGATTGTTAAGTAATCTCAAAAAGTGTGTAGTGTCTTGCACGTACGTAAGCCCTGCCTGAACAAACGGTTGAAGAAAGTAATCTAAGTATTGACCAAGAGGGTCATGAATGGAATCACACCCTGATACTATAGGGCGAAATGGTGGGTTAAGCAGGCGTTTGTGTATCTTAGGTAATGCATAGATAAGTGGTCTACGTGGATGTTTGCTGTACAGGAAGTCATATGTTGTAGAATTAATCCATTGCATGTCTTTAGCATGCTTGAGAATACTGACGGAAACAACACTCTCCTCCGTCAGTGAAACTCGTTTGACCAGACCTCCGGTACCATCCTCAAGCGACTTAGGGACCTCAGTTGTCCCATCAACTTCCAGTACTAAGGTCTCTTTTTTAGAAACAAGTCCAGCGGCCAACTGTCCACCTACGAATCATCCTTCCCTCGAGACAATCCCTCCAAAACTCGTAGAGGCAGTGGAAAGCACAAAAACACTAAGCTCAGGCAGGAGACAGAAAAAACACTAGTTGTAAATATTTCTTCCTCTAGTCTGTCAGAATCGCAAGTCGCTTTTCTCAATAAGGGAACATCCTTTGTTCCTACTTACCACACTACTCCATTTCAAACAGAAATCGAACTTTACAAATTTATGAGAAAATTAAGATTGCGATACTTTTTTTCCACTCAAATTCTTCCTGCCCCCACGGTCAGCGAGGTGGAATACAAGGAGTTTAAACCAAAAAGTACCTTTGTATCCCCTATGTCACACAAAGTGCTGGACACTTTTGAGTCATTGGTGAAACACGATCTTCTACATCTTAGTACACCTTCAAAAAAACACCAAAATATGTCACTTAAGGACAAGACAGCACTTAAAAGCTTGAGGACTAACTCATCCCTTACATTCCTTCCCGCTGATAAAGGCGGTGCATTGGTCATAATGGACACAAGTTTTTACGAATCTGCAATCAGTGGAATGTTGTCTGATGAGTCTACCTATGTACCATTACAACAGGATCCAACAGTCGAGTTCCAAGACACTCTGATCACTATTCTCAAGCATGCTAAAGACATGCACTGGATTAATTCTAAAACATATGACTTCCTGTACAGCAAACATCCACGTAGACCACTTATCTATGCATTACCTAAGATACACAAACGCCTGCTTAACCCACCATTTCGCCCTATAGTATCAGGGTGTGATTCCATTCATGACCCTCTTGGTCAATACTTAGATTACTTTCTTCAACCGTTTGTTCAGGCAGGGCTTACGTACGTGCAAGACACTACACACTTTTTGAGATTACTTAACAATCTTAGTCTCCAGAGCCTGGATGATATATGGTTACTGACAGTAGATGTCGTTGCCTTATATACTTCAATTCCACATTCTGAAGGTATCGAAGCCATTGAGTGGGCACTGCTTCAAATGGACACCGTCTCTGCCAAAAAAAAATTTCTTTTAGAACTCTTGAATTTTTGTTTATTCCACAGTTACTTCAAATGGAAAGACAGATTTTTCTTACAAACTCATGGCACATCTATGGGTTTTGCGGGAGCTCCTAGCTACGCCAATATCTATATGATGAAATTTGAACCGGATAACATCTTGAATGACAGGGAATGGACAGACAACCTTATTATATATCGTCGATACATCGACAATATTTTCATTATGTGGCAAGGCAACAGGCAGATTTTGGAAGCGAAACTCACAGCGCTCAATGATTTCAATCCCAGAATTCAGTTCACATATACATTGGACAAACACTCTATCTCGTACCTTGACGTACATATTGAATTGATGTCCAATAACATTGTCACTTCTCTGTTCAAAAAACCCACAGACCGTAACAACATGCTTCTTTATGACAGCTTCCACCCACAGTCTTTGAAAAGACATCTTCCTTATTCTCAATTCCTGAGAATCAAGCGCATCACCTCTGATACCTCTCAATTGCACACCACCCTTGAAGATACCAAAGCACAGTTCTTGGCACGTGGATACCCTAACAAACTTATTGAATCTTCGATTGAACGGCTTAATCAGGTATCCAGGCCAACACTACTCGATAAACAAATAAAACCAGTTCAAACAAGGGAAGTCTATGTATCCAAGTTCTCTACCCTCTCACCTGCCATCAAAAAAACTATTCTCAATAGATGGGATCTACTACAGACAGAACCAGATTTTGGGAATCTCTTTAAAAATCCACCGATTTATGCGTACAAACGCTCCAATAACTTGAAGGAACTTCTCAAGAGACGAGAACCCACCGCCGATTTGGCACCCAAGGGTATGACTAAATGCCACAACTGTTCCCATTGTAACAATGTCATCACAGGAGTTTCTATGGCTCATCCCTGGTCGGGCAAGCCGGTTAAATTCCATTTTACCGCCAACTGCAACACCTCAAACGTGATATACATTATTCGATGCCCTTGTGGCCTATATTATGTAGGCAAAACAGAAAGATCTTTACGTACCCGTATCACGGAACATAAGAGTCGCATCCGCACCAGATCTACATCTTCACCACTCGCTAGTCATTGGTGTGAAGCACACCACACGATTGCTCAACTTAAATTCAGTGTGATTGAAGTCATCAAATCCCACAATGACCGTCACATGAGCAAATTCATTGTCCAAAGGGAATCTTTTTGGATTCGGTATCTCAATACCTTAAGTCCCAAGGGCCTCAATGACAAAATTGAGTTTGCATGTTTCTTGTAACTTCCATTTTCCTTCTTGACATTGAATAGTAGGAGGTCAGGGTCGTCCTTCAGTGCACCAGAGCATTCATCCCACAGCTTTCACCATTTACTTTAGTTCACACTTTATCTGTTTGATCACAGTTTAACTCATCACCTAGTCGGGTAATCACAGTTCTCGCTATTAGTTTTGTGTCTCAAGTTACTCCCACCATAACACATGGTGGGTTGGTCCCATCATGTACAAAGCATGCATCTGAGGTTCCGTATGACACGGGACCGCACTTCTGAGTGGTAACGAATATGAATGAGTTTGGTATCTACGAACCGCAAATGACGAGTATAATGGGTATACGCAGTTTCGCTATGCAGCCACGTATGGTTCGTCTCATTTTTGGGTTCGTTCATCTGAACCCTCGGGTTCCATTTTAGATACAGCATCCATTTTGTTTCTTGCCCTCAGGTAGCCAGCGAACGGGCTTCTTGTCCGCTCCGTGACCCTGGGACTCTCAAGCTTACACGAAGGACACGTGTTTCTTTGAGGTGACTTTTACGATGAGGGAAACGACACGACTAAGGCAGATGGCCCCGCTCGAGGCTCATCTTGCCGCGCCGGTCTATTGTTTCAGCCATGCATACATTAGACACGAGGTCTTTGACTCCTCTATCAAGTTTCCTTTATTGCCCCTAACACTCTTTTTTAACCTGTTGTGCATCCTTGTCCTTTCCTTGCATCTGTTTTTCGTCCTTCCTCTTAATGTGTTTATGGTTAGGATGGAATGTGTTTATTGCGGAGGAAATATGTTTTTACAGTTGGGAACTGGCAAGGCTGTTGTAATTATGTTCCGGCCTCCTGAAACATGAACGCGACCCTTTTGAAGTTTATTGTGGGAACTGAGTTGTAACCTTTGTTCGCCATACTGCGCTATGGCAAAACCTGTATAAAAGGACCGATCCACTTCTACGAATTTGAAGCAGTCTCCGAGAACCTACACGTTGTGTACTTCTTGTGACCTCTGTATCCCTGCAGTAAATAAACGCTGATCTCTGACGTCGCTGGAAGTGTCCCGTGTCTCTGTGTTTAGTACGCCAGAACAGGTAACCCACGAAGGTTTCAGGTGTTGTTCCCTGGCACCGCTGGGTCTTAAGAATAACCCAGTCCTTCAGTTGGCGCCCAACGTGGGGCGACATCAACGGTACCGGTCCAAAGCCCGACGATCGTGAGGAACTTCGTGTGAAATCACCGAGGGAAGGTGCACCCCGCTTCATGGATCCAGTTGTCGAAATAAGTGGCCCGACGTCTTTTCCCGCGAAGATTCCCGCCTCCTGACGGCTGCGACGGACCGATGCCCTGACTGTCGACCTGTTTTGGCGCCTGGCGTAGTCCTTTGTACGGCGAGACGATCGACGGGCCTTCCTGGTGACGCCATTGTTCTCTCAGTTAAGTATTTGTGGGTCGCTCCCAGTGTTGCTTTGTTGTTTGCATGGTGCCATAGCATTCGTGGTTCTTAGTTGTTGGGTTTTATTTGACGATTGCAATTGCCAAAACCGAGGGTCTTGCATTTTTTTAAGGACATCGTAATTCGATAACCCTTGAAGTTTGTAAACTCGGTTAGTGTGCACGATGCCTGGCCGTAGTACTTTGTTTGGGTTTCTCAAATGTTGCAGCATGGATTCCCGGCTGGAGGATTCATGTCCGATACCTCCGGTTGGAACTCCGATTTACGAGCTCTATAGTCGTCATGGCGTGGGTCCTATCGTATATAATGAATATTGGGTCCGCTACACTAAAAAGGATGGCGTCCTCAGTTGGCCACCTCATGGTAGTTTCGAGACTGCCGTATTAGATAATTTGGAAGCTAAATTGTTTAAAAAGAAAGCTAGGCCGGCCATGTTTGATTCCTTCCGGTTATGGCGGAAAGAGGCCAAGCAGAAAGAAATCAAACAGAATAAGAAAAATAAAAGAGAAGGTGTTATTGCAGTGATGCGAAATGCAGAACAATATCAGTTAGACAAAGATGAGAAAGAGCAGGAAGTTAGTGCTCGGCTACACCATATGGCTGTGGATAAGTGTTATCCGGTGCTACCTTCTAATATCGATAAGGCAGGAGAAGAAGCGATGGAGGATCCGCTCTTGTCTTATCTGTTGAAATCGCCACCTCCCTATGCTCCCGATGTTATGGGTCCCGTGCGTCCACCTCTTCCTCAACCCGCTGTTTTGGTGGCTGCTGGTCAGCCCGCCGTTCCTCTCGTACTCCCGAATCCCCTTGGGCCACAGATCGTACATCCTCTTGTTCCGGCTTCTCTCCCTACTGCGCCTTTCCAAGTCCCTCCTCAGCCTGTTGTTTCCGCTGCTCCTGCTGCTGCGTCTACTTCTACTGTTTCCACCCCTATTGTTGCTGCGCCCGCATCTTCTTCCTCTTCTCCTTCTGTTCGTAGTCGTCTTTTGACTGCTGTTGCTTCTCTTTATTCTCCGCTTTTTGGGCCGATACTTGGCTCGACTCTTTCAGATGTCGCTCAAAGGCGCAGTCAGCTTCCTGATGGTAGGGAACGTGAATCGTTGGTGAAAACGGCACGTAGATGGATTCGTAATCCTGTTAAATATACCTCACGTGTAGTGTTTGAAACGTTCTCCCAGTTTAATGTGCCCACACAACGATTCGTGTTTGAAGAACTGTGTAAATCGTTGAAGGAGGAGTGGGACGATGATGTGACAGATAATGTACCGTCAGAGGTTTCTGAGCTACAGCATCGGTTTGCCTCGGGTATAATCGTAGGCGACAAAGTTCGAGAGGCTCTAGAGCGCTTGTTATCCTTTCGATGTGCAGTGCAACCTCGTGCGTTGTTTAAGGACGAGACTGTAGAATGGATGGCACAACCTGGTCAATATCCTATGCGAGAAGTTCCCCCGGTATGGATGCCAGGTGATCCTGCTGCTAACCCTCCTGTTCCAGGCCGTTTCCAGAGAGTGTGGATACACCTCCCTTGGAAACGATCGGAAGTTTTACAAGTGAAGCAATCTTTGCCCGATCCCCGTAAGAATCCTGCAGGTTATTATAAGGAGCTGTCCCAATTGGTGGATGCTACTGTTATGACCCTAGCCGATATTGATATGTTGTTTGGCAATGTGGTGCCTCAGCCGATTTGGGCAAAAATTCGTCACGAGAATCACGCAGCCGAGTTAGGCGGTGACTGGGCTGCCCTTACGGCGGCAGATGCCCAGCAGGTCGGTGGGGCTAAACCTGAACAGCTTATTGTGGCTTTGCCTCAGAGGATAATTACCCTCATGAAAACGCTTATGCCAGCGATGCGCGTCAATTGGGACAAATTATCAGCATGCAAGCAAAAGAGGGATGAAAGCGTTTCTGATTTCTTCACGAGATTCGAGGAAGCGTTTGTTGATCATAGTGGTCAGGACATGGGATCTGAGGGTGGTCAGCGGCTGTTTGTTGATAAGTTTGTATCGAACTTGCTGCCCGACCTTAGTTCGTGGGCTGTTTCTACCACTGCCCAAATATTGGCTACGGCCCAGTATTACGAAAACAGAGAAAAGGAGGAAAGTGAGCGTGCAGATAAGAAAACGAAGGATCTTAAAACTAAGGTCTTATTGCAGCAAGCCTATCCTCCGCGTTCGCATTTCAGTGATACACAACAGCAAAACAGATCACAATCACAGTTCTCCAGATCGCAGACGCGAAATGCTTCCCCCGCACCTCGTTTTGTGCTGGGATATAACCAATGCGCATATTGTCGTGGGGAGGGCCATCTGAAGTTTGATTGTCCGGTTCTCCGTGATAGGAACAATGGTGTGTCGGCTCGAGGAGGACGTAGTGGCCCTCAACAGGCTTCCCGTGGTAGAGGTCGTGGAGTTACCCAGAATCAGGCCGAACGCTTTGCCACGTCTTCGGACTCGCAAAATTGTTTCGATAGGTGCGAACCATCGTCCGGTCGGTCTGCACAGTATCATGTGGATGACTGTTATGTCGAGTGTGATGTTGATACTAGGACAGCCATAGACAAAGGAAGGGAGAAGTATCAGTTCCGGTTGATCAGAGAGGGCCTTATGTTGCAGTAGCCACTTTGGGCGTCGTTGAGCCTTTTCTGTTGGACACTGGTGCAGCAAAAAGTTCCATCATGCATTCGAAACTCCCTGGCGCGCCTTTGTCTGGCTTAACGAATGTTTCCGTTGGATTTTCTGGCGCCCCCGTTAGCAATCCAGTTTCTAGCCCTTTGCCCCTTACAATTGGGTCTCATGAGCTAGAGGCTCCTTTGATTTTGACTACCGGTTGTGGTGAGAATCTTTTGGGTTTGGATTTGTTGAAAAGGTTACATGCGACTTTGTACTGTTCTCCTACGGGTGTGGAGCTTACGTTGGGTAAGAGCGTGATTTCCCCTATGTATTTATCGATCGACAAGCTCCCACCGGAATTGAGATCTCTTCCGGACTCCTTGTGGGCGACAGGTCCCAATGACGTGGGCCTGTTGGATATACCATCTTATGTTGTTCAACTGAAAGTTGGTGCGCGCTTGCCACGCATACCCCAGTATCGTATTTCCCTTGATGGTGAAAGGGCACTATTAGCGATCATTCACGACTTGATCGGTAAAGATGTTATTGAGGAGACACGGGGTAATGTGTGCAATAGTCCCGTGTTGCCCATTTTGAAACGAACGGATCCCTCCAAGCCTCCTGTGTACCGTCTAGTTATCGACTTACGGGAGGTGAATAAAATTGTTGTTCCGCAGTTTCCTGTGGTGCCAGACATTACAGCTTTACTGACTCTGATTCCAGCCACCGCGTCATGGTTCTCGGTCATCGATCTGAAGAATGCGTTCTTTAGCATTCCGATTGCTGAGGAAAGCAGAGATTTGTTCGGTTTCTCATTAGGTGGTCGCAGCTTCAGGTTCAAACGCGCACCTCAGGGCTACTGTGAGAGTCCATCAATCTACAGTCAAGCTCTTAAGAGTCAACTTGATGCGTTTGTGTTACCGGCTGGTGCGGCCTTGATTCAGTACGTTGACGATCTGTTGGTAGCTGCTGACACTGAACAGCTTTGTAGAACTGCTACAGTGTCTCTGTTACAGCATCTCTGTGCTTTACATCATAAAGTGTCACCTTCCAAACTGCAATATTGTTGTCAAGAAGTAACCTATCTAGGTCACTTATTGTCAAAGGCGGGCCGAAGGTTGACCCCTGAAAGAATTGCAGCAATTGCTCGAATGACTGTGCCGACAACTCAGAGAGATGTGCGTGCCTTTCTAGGTATCACGTCATACTGCAGACAGTGGATCCCGAACTTTTCACTGTTAGCGAAGCCATTGGTAGCTCTCACGTGCAAGGACGTTTCGACTCCTTTGCCATGGACGGAGGAATGTCGGAAAAGTTTTTCTGAACTACGCGATGCGTTGTGTTCGGCTCCTGTGTTAGGTACTCCTGATTACAGTAAGCCTTTCACATTGTACGTCCACGAGAGGGACGGTTGTGCGTTGAGTGTTTTAACGCAACAATTCGGTGGAAAACAGCGTCCGTGTGCATATTTTTCCTCGACCTTAGACCCGGTAGCTAGAGCGTTGCCGAGTTGCTTGAGGGCGACAGCGGCAGCGGCGGCGTCTATTCGACAGTCCGCAGGTCTGGTCATGGATAATATGCTCATAGTAATGGTTCCGCATGCAGTTGATATGCTTTTGAATCGGACAAAGACTCAACATTTGACGAGTGCAAGGTTGTCTGGGTACGAGCTGACCCTTTTGGCAAGTCATATACAGATTAAACGTTGTAATGTACTGAATCCGGCGACATTGTTGCCGATTAATATGGAATCAGATGATGTGCTGCCACATGATTGTTATTTACGGACTGAGGAAGAAACAAAAGGTCGTGTGGACCTGAAAAACACTCCCTTGGCAGATCCCGATGGTACTTTGTATGTGGATGGTTCTTGCTTCAAATTGCCGAATGGCGATGTGACGACTGCGTACGCTGTAGTGACTTTGAGTACGGTTGTGGAAACTGCGAGATTGAATCAGAATTCCTCACAAGCGGCAGAGTTAATTGCATTGACAAGAGCGTGTGTTTTGTCGAAGGGAAAGCGAGTGAATGTGTTTACTGACAGTCAGTACGCATTTGGTGTTGCGCATAATTTTGGAAGATTGTGGAGAGAAAGAGGATTTATGACATCGCATGGTACGAAGATCCAACACGGGCAGCTCGTGAATGATCTTTTGGATGCACTTACATTGCCTAAACAAGTGGCGATCGTTAAATGTAGTGCACATCGGAAAGTGACGGATGATGTTGGTCGTGGTAATGCGTTTGCGGATGAGATTGCTAAGGAAACGGCTAAGAATCTTGCGACTCGAATGTATGCCACGAGTTCAGTTAGGTGGCCGACGGAGACTGGTATGTGTGAGAATACTGTTGAGAGTGTGAAAGCAATTCAGAACGAAGCTACTGAAGCTGAAAAGACCAAGTGGAAAGAAAGTACAGGAAAATTGGATATGCATGGATGTTGGGTTGACCTGACGAAATGTCAGAGGTGGATGTTACCAGATGCGTATGTATTAGCTGTTGTGACGATGGCTCATGGGTTGTCACATATTAGTGCGAAAGGAATATGTAAGTTCTTGTCCCCTGTATGGAGGAATGAAGGTATTGCTAAGTGTGCCGAAAGAGTGGTTAAGAATTGTATGGTGTGTTTGATGCACAATCCCGGAAAAGGTACCCCCACTCCGCCTGGTCATTTCGCTCCTCCTGCTTGTCCCTTTGAGGTTATCCAGCTGGACTTTATCCATATGGAGAGATGCAATAACCTGAAGAATGTTTTGGTTGTGGTTTGCGCGTTCTCCAGATGGATTGAGGCCTATCCTCTTAAGGATAATACTGCCCTGTCCACAGCAAAAATCCTGCTGAAGGAATACTTTCCTAGGTACGGAATGCCACGGATTGTGTGGTCGGACAATGGAAGCGAGTTTGTGGGAAGTGTGATGCAGAGTGTGTGTAAGGGCCTTGGAATTCAACAGAAATTCCACAGTGCTAATCATCCTCAGGCAGCGGGTTTGGTTGAAGGGTACAATGGTACCCTGAAGCTGAAACTCGCTAAGATTCAAGCTACGACTGGTCTGTCATGGCCTGATGCCTTGCCTCTGGCTCTCCTATCGACCAGAGCAACCGTACACTCTCGAGTAGGGCTTAGCCCATATGAGATTGTGTTCGGTCGCCCTGCGAATATTTGGGGAGTCCCGAGGCCTAGGGCTTTTGATAGTCTTGAGTATCCAATGTTGATTGATTATCTGCATGATTTGACCACTAAACTACGGTTAATCCATCAACAGGTCTTTGAAGCTCTACCGGCGCAGACAGAGGGTTCTGGACACCAGCTCCGGCCAGGGGACTGGGTGGTTACCCGAAATTTTGGTCGGAAACGTAACTTGGAGCCAAGATTCGTTGGACCCTTTCAAGTTTTGTTGACGACGAGGACAGCGGTTCGACTGGAGGGCCGGAAAAACTGGGTCCATGCCAGCCACACAAAGAAGGTACCGATCCCCTTACCAACTGACGGTTGGGTGAGGACTGGGATTTCGGCCACAGAAACTGAGACTCCTTTGCACTTTGTGCCGTTTAGTGACGCTCAACTTGTGGATGAGAATTCGTCACTGTCAAACCCATATGTGGAGTCATCAGTAGCAGAAAACCCAAGGTCTGACTCGTTGTCCACTCCATCGAATCCTGTTGCGCCAGCTGAACAATTGTTTGTAGAGCAAACTCGACCTGGAAGAAGTCGATACTATCTTCGTTCAAGGACTAATAAAAATTAATAGTATGGTGGTTTTTGACGTTACGAATATTATGGACAATTACATCCTTTCTTTTTGAGTTTTTATGTGCCTTTCCACTGCTAAGAGATTTGTAATAAATTTGAACGTTTCGAGGGAACCTCTCCATCCGGGTTACCGTAGGGCCGTGCGGGTACTTCTTTCTGTTTAGCAGGTTTCTGACGCTAGGTCGGTTACTTTTGTCGATCTCTGGGAACTCCTGGGGATTGATAATCGCTACTCAGAACGAAGTGCGTCAAGTACGTCACGGACGGTTTGTAGAGGATGGCATTCTCTAAGCTGTTGGAAGAAGAAAGGGTGTCGGCACAGAGATTAGAGTTATGGAGGGTTGTACGAACAAAATGTTTTTTGTTTCAGGTGTTTCTACTGTTTCTGACCTTATCTATGCTATTGGTGGGTGGAGTGTATTTTGGAGTACCGTTGTTCTTGCCTTCTGTTTCACCTACCTTTTCTCCTAACCTAAGTTCCCTCACCACTGTCTCCCCACATTCCTTTCATCCTTTGCCTCAACATGAGCAGGTTAGACGTGCGGAATTCATGAATAATTCCTTTGTTCAACTTCTACATCAGCATCAGTTGGTGGTGAATACTACCAATTGTTGGGTATGTGGGTTAATGCCACACACTATGGATAGGGGTATTCCGTATTTGGTCCTTCCTTACAGCTCCCAGGGTTCAGCTCGAGCATTCCAAACTATGTTCCGTAGTGCACTAGATTCCTACCCCAGTCGAGAGCCACGGTCTGTCAATTCTGGTCCTGGGCCGTACCACAAGCCTTTGGCGATAGCCATAGCAGATCTGGATAGAGATGTTTTTGATGCATCACTCATTCCAGATGAAGAAGTGCAGGCCTATAAGGATCTGAGTGAAACTGATTATAGTACGTCAGTGGGTGATAGACAGCTTAAGAGCTCGTCCCCGATATGGATTGTACCGCACCTTGGTAATTTCTGCTTGAAAGGTTTGGGTCGAGATCCGAGAGCACAACTTGGGAACAGTGCTTGCACTGATACGTATGTTCTACCCATGCTCTCCTCCCCTGTTTTTCTGACTGCTAAGGGCACCTATTTTGTATGTTATGAACGCGCATATACATGGTTACCCCGCGACTTTTCGGGTACCTGTTATATTGCGAATCTTTTACCTCCGACTTTCACAGTTGCTTCAGACTACCACAGAACTAGAGTCGTGAGAGGCGTTATTAGCAAAGAGGACACTGCTGGTCAAGAAGCAGGAGACTTCTTTAAGGGTTTCTTGCCGTTTTGGGGACCTATGGTTAATAGTAGGAACCTAAGACAATTGACCCGTGTAGTTGAGTCGACTGCTAATATTACTGCAAATGCCCTTGGTAATCTAACAGCTGAACTACAGGCGGATAGACTCATGACGTTGCAGAACCGTATGGTTCTAGATGTTGTTCTTGCGGATAGAGGGGGTGTGTGTAAAATTATCCATTCGAGTTGTTGCATTTTTATTCCTGACAATGCTCCAACTGTTTACCAAGCCATCTCGAAGTTGCACAAGATTTCCGAGTCCATACACGTGGACGAAGGTAATTGGACGCTCCTAGGATGGTTTTGGGGCCTAATGTCAACCTGGGGTTGGAAGATTCTAATGATCGTAGGGGCTGTTGTAACGTTTCTGTTCACGTGTTGTCTTTGTGTACAGTGTGGTCCTGCCTTATGTGGCCTATGTGCTGCGACGTGTATATGGCGGCCCTCTGTTACCAAGGAGACATTGATGAATAGGATGATGTTCCAGCAGCAGCTGAACGATCTGATGAATATTGACATAGATTCAGATTTTGACTAGTGCTTGCCTACATGAGGGCAAAAGGAGGGTCTGAGGTTCCGTATGACACGGGACCGCACTTCTGAGTGGTAACGAATATGAATGAGTTTGGTATCTACGAACCGCAAATGACGAGTATAATGGGTATACGCAGTTTCGCTATGCAGCCACGTATGGTTCGTCTCATTTTTGGGTTCGTTCATCTGAACCCTCGGGTTCCATTTTAGATACAGCATCCATTTTGTTTCTTGCCCTCAGGTAGCCAGCGAACGGGCTTCTTGTCCGCTCCGTGACCCTGGGACTCTCAAGCTTACACGAAGGACACGTGTTTCTTTGAGGTGACTTTTACGATGAGGGAAACGACACGACTTAGGCAGATGGCCCCGCTCGAGGCTCATCTTGCCGCGCCGGTCTATTGTTTCAGCCATGCATACATTAGACACGAGGTCTTTGACTCCTCTATCAAGTTTCCTTTATTGCCCCTAACACTCTTTTTTAACCTGTTGTGCATCCTTGTCCTTTCCTTGCATCTGTTTTTCGTCCTTCCTCTTAATGTGTTTATGGTTAGGATGGAATGTGTTTATTGCGGAGGAAATATGTTTTTACTGTTGGGAACTGGCAAGGCTGTTGTAATTATGTTCCGGCCTCCTGAAACATGAACGCGACCCTTTTGAAGTTTATTGTGGGAACTGAGTTGTAACCTTTGTTCGCCATACTGCGCTATGGCAAAAACCTGTATAAAAGGACCAACCCACTTCTACGAATTTGAAGCAGTCTCCGAGAACCTACACGTTGTGTACTTCTTGTGACCTCTGTATCCCTGCAGTAAATAAACGCTGATCTCTGACGTCGCTGGAAGTGTCCCGTGTCTCTGTGTTTAGTACGCCAGAACAGGTAACCCACGAAGGTTTCAGGTGTTGTTCCCTGGCACCGCTGGGTCTTAAGAATAACCCAGTCCTTCACATCACCGTCCATTTACATTCATCAACACATTCACACTCACACAGGGGTAATCAACAGGACACAACATCTTTAGCAAACCGCAAGAGACAAAGTCTTTTTAGCAGTGTTGCACACATTATGCTTGTAAATCTCCAAAGTCATTTGATTCTTATCCATTTATGCACTTATACTACCTGCGTGTCTTATCTGTTTTACGTTTTCACCGTACTTTCAAAGACACTATGTCTGCATGTTAACTTAACAAAGACTGTAAATAGGCAGGATATTACTTGGTGGCTACTATCACCATTAGAATGTAAATAGGCAGAACATTGTTTATTTGTTTACAATCATGACTTGGATGATATTAAGTTTTTTGTATTCTGTCATTTTGCGATATAGGTGCGATTCATTTCTGGAGCATTACTCAGTGGCTACTATCACCAATTAGAATGTAAATAGGCAGAACATTGTTTATTTGTTTACAACCATGACTTGGATGATATTAGGTTTTTTGTATTCCGTCATTTTGCGATAGAGGTGCGATTCATTTCTGTAGCATTTCCGGTGTTTGGACTGTATAAGCCTGTTCTTTTACTCGGTAACTCACTCACGGTTTCCCCTGTGCACCTCTGACTTTTTCATTAACCTATCCTGTTGGACAGAGCTCATTTCCCAATACAAGATGGCCGCCCACGTTTTCAAGTAACACTCTTGCGAGTCCTTTCTTTATTTTATCTCTTTAACACTGAGACCTCCCCACGTTAACGCGATCCGGACGCCGTCGCTATTTGTGAGCGGTTGTTCGATTGAGCACTTCACACAACTTTTGGATCCAGAACGTGGAGTTAAAGAATAACGTCTCAGGTATTTTTTATTCCCGTGATTGAACCGATAGGTCTCCTTACACACCACATATCCTCTAACTTTTGCTTTTACATACTGCCCGCAGGTTTCTTCGTTTCAACCACACCGCCCTGTTCCTGAGCGTCCTCTCGTTCGGGCACATCACACATAGTTGTTGTTTACCAGTTAAGTGGTCCTCAGCGTTCAGCGAACGCTTGGTGAGTCTCCTTGATATTTTTCTTCCTCGCACTCCTGATTACCGTCGGAGCGTTCACACTGCTCTAGAGCTCCTCTCCGAACACTTTACGGGACACGTACCTTCTTTTTATTTCGACAGGCAACCCCACTCTATCGTTTTTATCTCCAAGCAGAAATTAGCCTCGCTAGCTTTCCAGGTATTGTTTTCTCAGTTACATGGATACGTGCTGGGTCTAACCTCTTACACACGGTGATTTTTAAATTTCCTGTACACGATTACTTCTCTTTTTTCGCTCTCATGCTCTGGACCACCCTTTTGCCTCCCTAACCGTGCAGCAACTCTCCTCCGCACTCTCTGGTGACGTGCTTTCATGTTCCAACTTAACTGCTTAATCTCTGATCTTGCCTAAAAATTCTGTACGGCGCCGCATTGCCTCCCCATTTTCACCTTTGTCATTAACTTATTCCAAACCACTGAATGTAATTGTTTGATGTTTTACTTATAGATACCCCTGAAGAAGGGCGAACATCACGCCCGAAATGCATTGGGAAAAACAAGCTATGCTACAATTGACATGGAATTTTGTATTATGAATTTTTTCATCACGACAGAAGTGTGATTAAACAACACTTCAACAAGAAGAAGCTCTGTATTCGTTTTTCAAATTCGTGCATGCTTTATGATTGTCTAGATACACACATCAGTTTTGATGATGATTACAATCTCTAGTTATTTTAAGTAAACCACAAATTGCGTTTAATTTGTTACATACTCTTCATTGAGTGCACAGTGGTAGTGCAGTCCCTGTCTAGAGCAGTTTTGCTCCAGTTACTCACGCATTTTGAATTTAGGTGGCAGGGTGGAACCACCTCAGGGTCAGCACACCAAGCTTTGAACATTTTTGAATACGACATTTATTTGATTGAGCTGTTCAATCCAGAGTGCACGCCAGCTGTTTCTCTTACTTAGAAGCACTGTAAGTAAGGCATGGTGAAAGAGCTTTAGTGTGACAGCTCCCTGAGGATCTAACCCAACTAATAATGGATTATATACTTCTAGGCCCTCCAGGCATTTTATAATATTACCAAACATAAGACCCCTGGACTACAAACTACTCTCAGTTGTAGAACAATAACTCCAGCCATGGGTAAGCTTGAAAATGCATCAAACAGTGGGAAGGTAATGAGTTTGGGGTCCCCCAACCTACAGTGAGGGCCGAGTGGTTGACTTGGGGAGAAGGGGAAAATCATGCTGAACAGATTGATGGGGGTCCCATCATCCTAGGACCACCACAGGCTCAGATACGGGCATACAAGATATATTGAAACACAGGGCCCGCAAAGCATTATGGGGCAAGTCTCCGTGAAGGGGTGAATATTTATAACAGAGGCTCACCCGCTGCCCTGGGGAAAGCTGCGGTGAAGTTTTCACAGTGATTTTTCCTTTCACTGCGATGATTTGCCTCTTAATGGGGTTACCCAGTCCCACTCGGGCACCCAAGAAATTGCCACCATTGGAGAAAAGTACAAGGAGCCCACCCCCGGCTGCTTTTGCCGGCTCCCAGTGCTGCAGCACTACCGCGTGCTGCCATGATAGCTGACAGCTTTTCTTGGTGCCTATCTGCTCCAGCCAGCAGACGTGCACTCTTCTGTGGCTACCTCCTGCTCCTTCCCAGAGAAGGGCACTGGGACCGGAGAGAGTGGACCACGTGCGTGGGAAGAGCGGCAGCACTCCGATGTCCTCATCCCAGGAGTGGGGTTCTGGGACCCTCTTGCCTTCAGTGGAGGAAGCGCAATGGCACCCCCCAATCTTCAGAATCTCAGGAAAGCGCAACAGTGCTTCCCCACATCAGGGAGCACAAAGGGGTCAGTGGATGGGATCCCAGCACCCTTTAACAGAAATCCACCCAGGGAATGGGGTCTCAAGGCGAAGTGGAACAATGGGTCAGAAGCCCTACGCACGCCCTCACCCTCTTTATTGGATGCCAGAGCTTTCTTGCACCGTCCCCCAGCCCTGGTCCACCCTGGGAGTAATTGAACATATGGCAGCGGAGCCCCATGTGCTCTGAAAACAAACAAGGTCAAAGGTCGGAAAACTTTAAAATGCTGTAACTCCTGGTGATGAGCTGTATACACCAGGGGCAGTTGTATCAACTCTTCCCACCTCCAAAGCTTTGCAGTCCTCCAAAAGCTGGGCCTCCTGGCTTCCTATGCCAGTTCTCCTTTGTGGCTTTGTTGGTGGGCGCTGACAAGTCCAGGGCTTCCCCCAGCTGGTCCTCAGGGGGAGTAATGGGGCCAGCCTCACTGGCCTTTGGGGAGACCCACTGGTCCTGGGATCAACTGGACAGAGTCCTGGGTCCTGAGTGGGGGTCAGGGGGTTCCTCCTTCCAGTTCTTGATGGCAGTCCAAGGATCAAGCAGGGCAGTAGGTTGAAAATCCAATGGCAAGAGAGAGCCCCTTCTGGATTGGCTCCAGTTGTCTGGGCACTCTCCTGTGTTCAGTGGGCTTGGGCAGGCCCTTCTCTGGTAGAGTATGACAGTTGAGTAATTGATGCAGATGATTCCGCCCCACCCCATTCCTTCTCAGGAACCTGGAGAAGTACTGGTAATTGCTTCTTTTATGTGGGAGAAGCCTTGGTTCCTGCTGCTGGGGAAAATGTAAATATTGGGCACAGCAGGGTGACACAAGACCTGGGTTCTGATCCTGAGCTGAGCCTGATAAAATGGAACCTCTGAATGACCCACAAGACGTACAGTTATCATTTTGGAAGTTTCTAATTTGATTTTCAACGCAGGTTACATGTTAAATGAAGATGTGAATGGTCTCTGTAGGCCCAGTAGAAGTGAAACTACATTCTAAGGCAGTTCCCTCCCTTTGTGTATAATGGAATCTCACGATAGTTAAAACACTAAAGCACACTGACTTTCCCTAATAGTGGACACTACCCTCATGAGGCCTAGCCCAGGTGAATATCTAACCCAACCTATTCCCCATTGCGCTAGACTACCTGTGCGCTGTTACAGGGCTGTGCATGACAGTAGTCTCACACGCGCAACCCGCACACGTGTGTACACAAGTGTGCACACATGTTCACATGGAACCAGCCAAGTGAACCTTACCCATGCTTCATCACAGCGGCCTTACCTTAACAGGCAGACACGGGCCGTAAACATGTGCCATTCATTTGCATTGTGTTTACCATGGGTGAGACACTGGTAGTGAGGCTCACCCACAGCAAAAAGTTCAAAAACCAGGTGATGGGAATAGCAAATAATCCAGGCATATTGCTGGGGCAGAACCCATTACAACACTATACCATATCATCGCTGATGTTGTTGACACTGTACAAGCCTTATCGCACCTACCATCTACAGTTTTGGAATACCACTTCTGTGCTTGAATCCAGAAAAAAATCAAGTTTGTTTCAAGAGGGGACAGGATGATATATACCCCTCACCTTCAACAAACATATTGTAGCTTGGGGCACTACTCTCCCAGACCAGACAGATAAAACAGCCACCTAGCTGTGGAGGGAGTTCTTTGCTCCAGCAAGGTAAACATGCAGCTCAAGAGTCACACTGAGTCAACGAATGTGACATGAGCTGAGAGTGATCCAAGCACAGCAGCTGCAGAAGTTGGGTAGCCCACTGTGAGGCAGGGTGCGACTGAAGGAGCATGGTGATGAGACCCACTTTCTTAACAGTCTAATTTGTTGCGCTGGAGGCTCAGGAAATGCACTGGTTGGAATGAGCGCAGTGAATGATGATAGACACTCTGTCATGCTTTGGAAACTGGAATACAACAGCCCAGTGCTCCCTTGCTTTACTAACTTTCCTTTGTCAGCTTGACTATACCAACATTTCTTCAATAGACAGTTTGCATCTGTTATGCAAGCACATGCCCTTCAGTAATCATGGAGTAAATGGTTAAAAGATATATTAGAATGAGAAAGCTGAGGGAGGGAGTTGGCAAAAACAGGTGAGAGAGGGAGAATGCGAGAGAATTGAGTAATGTGAAAAAAGATTGTTCAGAGAGAAAGAGAGATAGAGGGAGGGGGGAGGTCCATCAGACAGAGAGCGATGATAAAGATGCAGGCGAGTGACACATGGTTCAGACAGAGGGAGTGGAGTGCTGAGAGGGGTAGAAAGAGACAGAGAAGCTGAAAAGAGACAACTGAGTAAGCTGGGGAATATAGATGATAAGTAGAGATCTGTAATAAACAGACAGCATGTCTTAATACAGTAAATAAAAAAACATATTTTAAATTAATTTGTTGCTGCTCGTGGAGGGGGTAAAGTCTTCTCAGGGCGCTTTGTTTGTTCCTGAACATCTGAGTGGAGAGTGGAATACACTAGCGGCAAATGAGACAAGATAGGGAGAGGGGAAGGATTGCCTAGGGAAGCAGAAAATGCTCAGAGGAAGAAAGGAACACTACACAGAGATGGATGAGTGACATACAAAAGAGCAAGAGGTAGAAGGAGGGAATTTAACCACAATAATGAAAGTGAGATAAAGGATGAAACAGGTGAGAATGATGTTAAAGAGGTAGAGACAATAACAATAAGTGCGAAAGCGAAAGTTAAGGGCGATAAACAGAAAGGGTGAGGCAGGTATGAGAAAGAAGTGATGAGAAGACAGATGAAGAGAGTGCCAATTGGGAGATACACGATCAAGAGGCATAAAAAGAACATGTTATAGAGAGAATCTGTATAGGGTCATGTGAAAAACACAGTTGACAGAGGTGGAACCAGTTGAGAGAGGCAGATAAAAAAGAGACAGTCCAATGAGGCAGTGAGGGGAGAAGAGGAATGTAGGTGCCAGAGAGAGGGTGTCGGTCCAAGTAGGGAAGAGAGTTATACCATAGCCAACATATAGAGGACAAAATATTGAAATGTAAATATGTAGAGATTTTCTATACCTAACCCACATATTTGTACCTTGACAACATATGCACCCTCTAGGTACAAAGATGAGAAATTCAGAACAGTAAATCCCTGCTCGAGACAGACTGCCACCCAGGGAGAGATGATTGCGATTAACTGACAGACTTGTGAGAGATAGGCAGATTAGAAAGAGAGCTGCTAGATATAGTATTGATGAAAAGGTTATAAAGAGGTTGTGTAGAAACAAGGTGAGATAGGGGAGATGCCGGTGTTAGATGTAGGAAGCGGGGTCTCTATATAGTGCACTGTAACGCAGTACACTGTGTAGAGAGTCCTGTGGGTCCCTGATTGGCTTACGGAGGCTACAGTGGATAATACTAGCACTCTCTTTTGTGATAGTGTGGGCAAGCAGTTAGGCTTATCAGAGGGGAGTGCTAAGCATTTGGTATACTCACTGGGGCAATAAAGAGACACACATTCAAAGAATAAATCTGTGACAAAATAGCACTTCTTTTATGTATGTTTCAAAACTAAGAACTTTGTTCAAAGGTAAGTACTGTTTCAATAGCAATTTGTACAGTTAAGTAAAGCTTTTGAAGTTGTGTACCTTTACGCACAATGCAATCCTATGGAAGGAAAAGTCAGAGATGCATAAAGGTAGGTACCGTTGGTTTTATGGGTTCACCTTCTGAGTTCGGAGTTGCAGTGGGACAAGGTCCAAAGTACTACTATCAGTTCTTTGGAACCTGCCCAGATTCTACCAGGAGCAAGGTGCT
Organism: Triturus cristatus; assembly: GCF_964204655.1. NCBI lineage: Eukaryota > Metazoa > Chordata > Amphibia > Caudata > Salamandridae > Triturus > Triturus cristatus. Next base: position 944,015,940 of record NC_140593.1, read on the forward strand.
GGTGAGTTTGGCAGCTGGCGCTCTGGAGAAGGGGGCCCACCTGGATATAGGATGCACAGGGGGACTTGCTGGCAAGTCAGAGAGCTCCCGAATGGGGGCTTAGGTCACAAGGGGTCATAAAGCAAGGGGGCACAGCTGGTTCATCAGGATCCGGGTCGAGCAACTTGGAAGTGATTAGGTCAGCTGGGAAGAGTGTGCAAAGATGCTCTTCGCAGTCTGAAGCAAACAGCTGGTAGGGGCAAAATGAGGTCAGCTGGGCAACTCACAAAGTTGGTCTCAGTGATGCTGACATCCCTCAACTGCTGCTTGGTTGTAGGGCTCTGGGAATCCGGACTGGACTCTCGATGATGGTGTTTGTTGCAGGGTGTTCTGTACCCTGGCACGGCTCTGGTTGGTCATGGTGTCTTCACACTCAGTGAGAAGAAAGATCTGACCTTCCAGAGCATTTGTACTTTTTTCTGGTCATCTGTGGAATCGGTCGGGCTGGGGAACTGCAAGGCTGCACATGTAGACTGCAGGGTAGGAACTTCTTTACTCCAAGGCAGGCTGTAGGTGATTTTCAAAGTGCTGGCAGACTACCTAAGGCTTTGGTAGTTCTCCAGCTCACAGGATGAGTCACTCTGTTGCAATTGTTGATAGAGGGCTGAGGATGAGCAGTGTTTTGCGCAAAAGTCCACAGGGCTGCTGCAGTTCTCACCAGGTAGCGACTCTTCTTCATCCATATTCTCTTGATCCATCAAATCTCCATTCTTGGGTTCAGGGGTGCCACCCAAACACAAGATATAGGGGTGTTTTGGGGGCGTAACAGGTAGTAGCCAATGGGCTACCTGCCTTTAGGGTGTCAACACCGTCTATTTCATGTGGGGAGCGGGCATAGCCCTGACAATAGAAGACTATTTTTTTCCAAAACGAGATGGAGGAATATGAAAAGTGGGGTCTACATCAGCTGACCCACCCTAGGGGTGGTACTGGCTGAATGTGGTCACACCTCCTAATCGTACTAATTTTCCCACTTGTTTTGCCACCAGAAAGTGGGGTCAGGACAAGGCGGTGGGTATCTCCACTATCTGGAGAGGTCTGGGTCACATAACAAAGATGGCAGGGCCTTCAAAGCTTCCCATCCTGGAATGCACAACCTGCGTGGAGGAAGTGTGAACACCTCCACCCAGAGTAGGGTTTGTTCCTGGCCCTTGAGAGCAAAGGCTCTCACCTTAGGAGGTCAGAACCCTGTCTGTGGTCTCTGGCTTTTTGAGACCGGTCAGTCAACACACTAGCAGTTGGTAGGTTTTCAGGGAGCACCTCTAAGGTGCTCTGTAAATGCATTTATTAATAAATCCAGCACTGGCATCAGTGTGAGTCTATCAATATGAGGTGTTTGGTACCAAACAGCTTGGGTTATAGTAAAGCCATCATGTAGCTGAGGAACTCGTAATCACAAGTGTCCAGCCCATTTACTCATCATGGTTTGGTACCAAACAGCTTGGGTTATAGTAAAGCCATCATGTAGCTGAGGAACTCGTAATCACAAGTGTCCAGCCCATTTACTCATCATGGTTTCCCTGTGCACTGGTAATATTTAAGGTTGAGCTTAGATATCACCGGGACACATCCGCTCCTGCAGATATGCCAGCACATGGGTATAGTGCACCCTGCGTTGTGGCTGTAAGGCCTTCCGTAGGGGTGACTTACATATTCCACATGCAGTGCTGGGTAGGCATGGGAAACAGGGATGTGTGCCATGTTGACTCTTCGTTTTTCTCTGCGCCAAGACATGCAGGCTCCAATGGCAGTTTGCATGAGCGTGGTGAGGAGCCCCTTAGGGTGGCACAATTCGTACTGCAGCCCTTCGGGACCCTCTTTAGTTCCAAGACCCTAGGTACCAGGGATAACCCTCACTAAGGACTTACAGGGACCTTAAAGGGGTGCCAATTGTGGAACAATGGTACAGTTTAAGGAAAGAACACTGGTACAGGGGACCTGGTTAGCAAGAACCCAGTACACTTTCAGTCAAAGTTGGACCAGATACTAGACAAAAAGTGGGGGTAACCATGTCTAAAGGGGCACTTTCGTGCATTAGAGATAGACAAGTGAGAAAGATGCAGTTGAAAGAGAGATGGAGGAGATAGATGAGAGAGAGAAAGGCGGGCAATGAACAGATAGCTAGAAGACAGAAGTGGCAAACGTGCACAGATTACACAGAATGTGTTGAAATAGAAACAGGCAAGTGTGAAAGAAAAGGATGAGTCAGAGGGAGACAGAGTAGTGTAACACAGCTGATGAACAGAAACAGGAGATGCAGTTAAAAGTTGTGGAAGAAAAGTAAACAAGAAAGGCAAGGGTGAGGAAATCAAAACAATATTCATAGTCTAGCAAAATCTTACAGTTGTACTCTCCTGTAGCAAAATAATATGAGCTTATATTCTGCACAATCTTACGAAAGCAGGGACAGCGTCCTGGTCTGCACTCTTGCGCACCCTCTTTGTTTGCTTCAGTGCAGCGCAAGAAAATGTATCTTATTACAAAAATGTAAGGGGCATTTTTATCAAGGGTAAGCGCCGGGCGACACAAGCAGTAAGTCATATTTAAGAAACAACGCTTGTGCCTAAATAAATAGTTTTTAGAATTGAGTGGTGGAAAAGCTGCACTGAATCCAGTTGCGTCATGTATGAATAATTGGATACAATGTAGGCGTTCCCATGCGAAATTCAGCGCAAGCGTAATGCAGTGGCATTTAACAGTATATCACTATGCCACAGATCATGGAGTATGCTATGTTATGTCATGTTAATATTTTATAAAGTTCCTGGTTACTCCCAACGGAGTGTCTCTGCGTTAGGGATATACCTTGCCTTCTGCTTACAAATGATCACCTTTAGACCATTAAAGTTCTCTGATTGTAGATTAACTAAAAAACCATGTCTTTAGATCTGTCCGAAACTGACTTTCAGAAGGCTGCATCACAATGTTAGAAATTTGTCAGAATTTCTGCGCATCAGCAACCAAGGCATAGGAAATGACGCAGTGGCTGTAGTAGGAATTCCTCACAATCGCAGTACACTCTGGCAAGCTCAATTACCCCACGAAGGTCGTAATACTGCAACTGTGAGTAGCTAGGAGACAACCACATAGGCAGTGAAGGAGGAAGGAGCATGTTTTCTATCAGCACATATTCCTCATTCACCTCAAGGAAGAGGAGGTCATACAGTTTTACAGGTTGAAGAGGGAGTTCATCATGGAATTGCTGGGGAAAATAGCATCAAGTGCCCAGTCAGAAATTGCAAGGACCAATGTCATCCCACCACATGTAAAACTGATGTCTGCTCCACACAAGTTGGCTTCAGAATCCTTCAAAATCACTGCAGCCAGATTGACAGGCATTTCACAGTGAACATTCTCTGCCTTTCTCCCATCTGTGTTCAATGCCATTATAAAACTCACATCCCAATACCTTCCCTTCCCAAAAACTACCCAACACAAATTGAATACCAAGAAACGATTCTAAAACAATGCTGGATTTCCTCATGTGCTTGGTGCCGTTGATTGAACTCATGTTCAATTTGTGCCCCCTGCAGCCACATCACACTTGTACAGAAACTGTAGGCACAATTACTCCATAAATGTCCAGGCAACAGTGGACCATCATAGAATGTTCATCAATTTCCTGGCAAAGATTCCAGGAAGTGCACGATGCATACATCTTCTGCCACAGTACCATCAATATTTTATTTCAAAATGGCAGATTAGAGAATGGCCTGCTCATTGTTAAGGAAAGCAGAACTATTCAATATACCAACACATAAGTTGTAAGAAATGATAATAGCCATCTATGTGTTTGTGTCTGGATCTTTTGTCATCTGCACGTAGTGGTAGTATCTTACACTAACATGTAGCCAATGATGTCCCAGAATGTGATATCTTCACTGATGCTGCAATGGAAATAGAAAAAATCCCACAGTGAGAAGTAATATGTCATCTCACACTGTGTGAGTGGACAGAAACAATTTCTGCAATGTAAACAAATCAACTGACAAATCTTGTGGTTCGTAATTATCATCAATGTAAAAAGAAAGGTTACATTTTCAAAAGGTTTGAGATGTGTGGACGTGCAATTGTGTGGCAAGTCTGGATACGTTGTAAATGTCTCACTAAATAACAGTCATTGAACACATTTTGTGATCCAAAGCATATGTTTCACACATGGCAGTATATCTGTAGGCTGATTAAAGTATCAGGAGCACAAATGGAAAAAGAGTGTCTAAAGTCCATGTATGTCATGCGCTGAAAGTGTAGTATCAAATCTTGTTTAAATATGTACACTAGTAACATATGAGATACTTAAAGATCAAAGTGCAGCTAATTCCCAGACATTCCAACATTCAAGGTCCGATCATACACAAAGATATTAAGCCACATTCATTACTTCACTAATGTGATAGATGTTAATGTTAATATTTTATAAAGCGCCTGGTATCTCCCACTGCGCTAGGAATAGTCCTTGCCATTCAAATTAGATTTAGCCACATATTGGCCATTAGACTTCTCTGGTAGTTGATTGCCTGAAAAACCATGTATTTTAGGCAATCCACCTGAATAGGTTAATGCCTCAAGTTGGCTAAATTACCTCCATCTCAGTCCATCAATGTAACGCTGAAATAATAAATAAATAGGATCTGAAAAACATAATACACTAGGAAATAACCTAGGAGAAATGTAATGAAGGTAATGTATCACAGTGTACTGGCAATCAACGTTTTTAACTGTCTCATGCTAAATCAATGGTGTAAAAATCAAGGTGTATAGTTAGAGACATATGTTGAACATACATGTGTAAAGCAATGGTCAACAGTACCTAAGACATATTAGCTAAAAGTTAAAGAAATATGTATGATTTTTCCTGGATATATAACACACATAGGGCCAGATGTATGAAGCGTTTTACCGGCGACCAGGAAAATGCATTTTCAAATGTACCAATTCTATTTTGTGAGTTGGTAACCTATTACTGACTCGCAAAATAGAGTTTGTGAGTCACTATTGGGAAGGGAAGTGCCAAGGATGTCCATTCCTAATAGTGAGTCGCACTGGTATGCAGGAATGTTTTGCGACCATAAATGAGGTCGCAAAACATTCACAGTTTACGACCAATTTCAAGTTGGTGGTAAGCCATTTGCAAACAGGAAGGGTGTGAATAGGGGCGCTAACATTTTTTCAGAGCAGATAGTGGTCCCACTCAGAGTGACTCCAAGGGCTTGCTGGTGGCCTCCTAATCTGAAGACTCAGTGACATAAAAGACTTCCAATCCCCCTGCTTCTGCACCCAGACTCTGCCATCTGTCAGTCTGTCCTGCCAAGTGGTGCCACCCCAGTCCTTGAGCCTTGGAAGCGGGCCTAAGGTGTTTGCTCCAGCAGAAGCCACGCATTTTCTGTTGAACCGATGCATCACCGCTGCTTTTTAGATCAGAACCGGTGCATTGCCTCTGTTGCATGTATCGAAACCAGCACATTGCCTCAGTTGGATGGATCAGCACTGGCACTTTGCCGCCATTGTGTGGCCCTTAGCATTGATGCATGAGTGCAACTGTGTGGTGCATCATGCAATGTACATTTGTGTAGCAATGCGTCAGAAAAATCAAAGCAAATGTCAAGAACCTACCAGTAGCACCCAGGCAATTATAAATTGGGTGTGGCTAAGTACAAGGAAGTGCAAATGTTACTTTCATTTCATGTTAGAGTTTGTTGGTTGGTGCCGGTGGTTTGAGGAATCCTGGGTGAGACTGGTGGTTACTTGGCTGTTTTTGTTGGAATCTGTGTCTGTTCTGTCTCTGTGAATAATATTTTGTGTAGTCTTCGTTCCTAAGTGTTGTTTTTTGTGTGTTTCTAATTGTATTTGTATTGTTGGGTGTTTGTCTAATTTCGGGTAACAGTTAATTAGGTATAGTTAATGTTTAAAGTTTTTTTTAGTGGGTTACGGATAGCTAGGACTTGTGCCATTGTGGCCATGTCTGGGACGGGGAGAAGGAAGAATGTCATGGTGGGAGACGTTGGATGTTTGATCTGGCTAATCATGCACTTCCTGCCACAAATGCTGGCTGCAGGAGGAAGGATCAGCATAGGCTTCAGACACAAACATCGGAAAGATCAATGGGAACTGGTGCAGAGGTAAATGAGCAAGGCGGCCCATTGGAGTGCTCTGTCTCCCACGTAATTGCCCATGATGAACCTGTTGAGTTTGGAGATTCAAGGCACCGCAGGTATGTATTATTGTACCATCAGCATGTCATAATGTAGATAACTTAGTAAAGGTATCACATTTTTTGGAATGTGTGTATGCCTTGTGACATGCAACGCAAAACAGAGTGACACAAGGTGGCAAATGTATTACATTTTTTCACAAAGCAGCACACCAGGCATAAATGCTGTGTCGTGTTACAGGGAGCTAACTAATGAAAATCAGCCCGTTATTCAAATGTAGATGACTATTTAGCAATATCCAGCAATGACGAAGGTTTGGGCTGGTAAATGTAATTGGGTTAATAGTTTTTGGTTGTTTTCCCTCACTCAAGTGATGCAAACACTGCACCATATGTGGCTATATTGGCCCCTATGACTAGATTCACAATACAGCTCAGTTTCCTCACTGCACAAGGTAAAAGGTATGTCTGTGTGGCAAGGCTGGTGTATGTACCAAGGGACTCTTGTATCAATTTATTAAGCAGCACAGCAAGTTACCTTGCTGTGCTGCGTGAAAGAGAAAGAGCAGGAATGCACCGTATTTAACACATTTAGGTGCATTTCTTTCTTTTCCTAGCGCTGGCACACTTTTGGCTGCCTAGTTCCAACGCTTGCACCCCTGCATCATGGTGCAAGGAGGCCTGTGATGAAGCTAGCCAGCGTTTCTTAGGCCTGAATTTGACATATGATGTAAGATATTTCTGACCTTTCACCTCCAGGTAGATCAGCCCTGCAAGGTAACTAGCTGTGTTCAATGGTCTGAAAATGTATACATATGTGTGTAAGGGTGTCTAAATGTGCCATGACACTGGTATGTCATACTGCATAGTTTAGATTTGGAAGTGTGTTTAATTGCTATATTTTTGCAATTTCTCCATTATTGTTTTGCATGTGTTGCATGTGTGCGTTGACCATTCATGCAAACCAAAGTTGACAGCTTCAATGATAGTGATATTGGAAAGTAAGTGTCATTAGTCATGTTAGTTAGTTTAATGTACATATTATACTTGCCCTTATATGAGGTAACATTTTCTCCCTAGCTGACACGACAATAGATATGGCGAATACCTTTGCCTTTAGACAGGCACAGTATGACTGCATCCATATGATGTTCCATGGCTTCAGAAGAATGAGAGGCACATATTAACAGACCAAGTCCGCTGATGTTTGGGGAGCACATACATTGGCAAAAACACAGAAGAACCTCTGCCGCTACTGCATCTCAACGTGCCACACAGCAGTCAAGTACACCACACCCCACACCTGGACCCTGAGGAAGACTGCAGTTTCAAACCACTGGACAACAAAAAAATGGAGGTGCAGCACAGGGCAATTTCCATGTTTTTCTTAGGAGGAGAATGTGTCAGATGGACTGAAGGATTTCCTGAATAGAAAAGGAGCAGAAGCGGCAGATAGATATGTTTTTGAAGTGCCAGGAGGCGCTGCAGCGAATTGCTACCCAGATTTTGACTCTTCTTCTGGATATCCCCTTCCCTGTTTTATATGCATTTTATGTTGTAATTTTTAGTGGTCATGGTTATAATTAGTGGTTAATGTAGGATTACAAATAGTGTAGTTTAGTTTTAAAAAAGTAAGAAGTTTCTATGTAGTAGTTTTTTAGTAAGTTTTCATTATGGTAGGTTTTTAAGTGGGTGGGTGGGGGTGTTAATGTTCTGTGCTTAGTAAAAATAAAAAAAAATACCAAGCAATGTCAGAAATAAAACAAAGATACCAAAAGATATACACTTGTTTAGGCTTCTAGGTGTAGGTAAAATATGCTTCGGATGTAGTTGATGTTTGTATTGTACTGACCTATGTGTATTAACGGGGGTGGGGAGTTAATGTTTAACTTGTCATGTTTCAATAGTGGTTAAGTTAGGTTAAGTGTTAGATAAGGTAGTAGAGGCTAGTGTGAATAATAGTTAGTGTAGGTTAGGTAGGGTTAGGTATTGTTTTTAGATATTAGTTTTTACATTTCAATACATTAATCATTGTTCACTAGTTTGATAATATTTATTTGTCATGAGTTAGTACTGCTGTGTTAGGTGAGTACATGATGTTCAATTTGTCCTAAGTACATTTTAGGAATTTGTTGCATTGTCAGTGTCCTCTGGACAAGTGTAGTCCTTCCTTGCATTACAGTTATGTATGGGCCAGTAGCCAAACATTAAACACTGTAAGTGGGGCTCAGTATTTTATTTTACACAACGCACAACGCCTTAATATAGTGCCCAGTGTGAAAGAAAGAGGGCAGGTAAGAGTTGAATTTGACATGATACTTCAGATTGCTGCCCCTGCCTGTGCTGGGACACAAACTGCTGCCTAGCACTGATGCAGACACTCTTGCACCAAAGTGCAAGGGAGTCTGCGTTGTTGCCTTGTTAATTTTACTGCAGAAAGCCACACATGCCTGGACAAAATCAATCATCATTGACATTTACTTCTTGCAAAGTGTGCCATATCATGCAGCTCAGTTAGAAAGAAAATAGTAGAACATGTTTTCTCCCGATAGCTCCTAACTTGACCTCCCTGAGGAGGAGTCACATTTGTACAGGTTCCCTGGTCTGCTACTAATGTCAAATTGTTAAGTGCAAATGATTTAATGTGTTGATGTGTGGAGGTACTCAGATTCAAAACGTGATGCCTCTCTGGAACACATTAACACAAGTCAGATATGTTAGCCCCAGGGTTACATTACTCCACATTTATCAGAATATACAGGGCCAGGCAAGGTGCCCTGGCATGTCTTAGTTACTGTCATTCAAGGTACTTGGTTGGCCTTGTGTATCTTTGTGTGGCACACGTACAAAGCAAATCCATGAGTAATATAGGCATGAGTATCTGGCTTGTACTGGTACAACCATCAAGAGTCATTTATTGTTGATTAGCTTTTGTGTGAGCAGTGAGGTATTTACATTAGTTAATTATGTTGTCATATTTACTTTGCAACGTTTATGTGGATCAGTGAAACAGTGTTTTGGGCTCACATACCTCCCACATCCCATTTACTTTGCAAAAATCTCACTGTGTGCCCATCAAGAAAAGGCGGCTTGTTAATGCACTCTGTTTGCACAAGGAAACCACAAATTGCTCATTATACCATTACAATGGATGTCACTGTTGTCGGTGTACATACAAAGACAGCATGTGTAATTAACTTTAGGTCACTCTTCTTCAGCTTCAACAAAGTGTTTTTGTTTTTTTGATTTACATTATGTATGAAGATTTTTGAGAATCAACAATACAAATCTCGAAATGGTATTTTGAGCACTGTTATTTTTAACACCGGTTCCGGTCCTCACATTACAAGATGTGAGAAGTCTATTTGTTTATAAATCAACACATATGCTAAATTATGATGTATTTTGCTTCCAGATACTTTTGGATAGAAATGTGGCTTCATATTTACATGTGTTTATTGGGATAAGTGTGGAAGAACACATTTTTATTAGTAAATGTAGCATAAAATTAAGGAGCACAAGTGGACAAGATGAACTACTGCACAACCAGAGTTCTGTACTGGATTCCAAAGCAGATGGCAGGATATTCTACACATGCAGATAGAAAAACTACCCAGGGAGCATTCACAAATGTTTATTGGGAAGTTCTTCTTTGCAAACTGGGGAACTCTACATCTTCCTCCTCTGATGAGTGTTCTTCCTCCCCTGGATGTTGTGGTGTTGGAATGGGAGGCAGCTGATAGATGTTACTAGCTTCCGGCACACAAACATCAGAGTCAGAAGATGTAAATTCCAATTTTCCGATAACATTTGTGAGTGCCACTAAGGCAGCATGGTAGTCCCTGGCAAGGGTTTGCTGATTGGCCAGCAAAACACAACGTTGCTTTTGAGGGCACTCATTGATGCTATGAAGGAATCTATCTTGGTCTCCAGGGACTGGCTGGATGTATTGATAGCTTCCAGATGCCTGACAACTTCACTGGTGTCAGATGTAGAAGGCTGGTGTTGTTGTTCATTCTGCATAATGACACCATCGATGGCAAGCCACCTTGCTGCACTGCATGAAAATTGAGTTTTCTAGCACATACACAGTCATGTCCAGACTCCATAATAGAAGAAACTAAGAGACATCCCTGGAGTGGATAGCCACCTTCATAATTGGAAGTATGCAACAGCTCAAGCTCACTTCACTCCCTCAAAACCCCAGGAGCTCATCTGCAGAGGCCCACAAAACTCTTCACTCAGCCCCACTCTCTTAAACTTATCCATGACTCATCTAGCAAGCATCATTCAGACCCTGGCAATCTACATCATCTCTTACACTGATATCAACAGATCATAGAGTGACTCTCAGGAGTAGGGGCAGGTAAAGCTTGCGGAGTTGCACTACGCGGAATTCCGCGGAGTTGCATAAAACCTCTGTGGAATTCCACAGGACTCCGCTCCGCCCTACCAAAGACTGCTGCTCTACCTCAGCATGTTAGCTCATTAGGAAAGATGGGCCTTGCAGAAGGCTTCACCAATATGGCCATATTTACGATTGCTAAAACCTTTTCTGAGCTTCTTTTTTTAGTAATGCATGCAGTGCCAGTAAACAAAACTATCTGCCTTCAAACTAAGTGAGCAACATTTCTACAAAGCTTCCTTCCACGGTGTTCCACAGCCTGGGAGTGATAGCACAGTGTGATCCTGAATTTAAATTAAAACACCCAACTGCTTCAAGTTCCCACACACCTCTCCTGCCAGTCTGCATTTCACTGAGCACTCATTGAAAAATACCTTCACAACCATCTCTTTTGCGATTGCAATAAAATATAGTAACTATTGACAAGCAGGTAAACCTGATGCACATTGCACACACAGTACCATGCTCCACTCTGTGCCCCCTGCCTGCCCATGGCTACTGTGGGGCAGCCAGGAATCAGATCTGGCTGTGCCCTGCAGTGCATTCAGGGGAACAGGGGGCCTCGCCCACAGTTGCTATCTCTTTGCAAGCACTCTTCCGATGGCACCATACCCTAACCTCTGTGCCATCCAACCCAAACTGAGCCACACAGTCACATCCTAAATGGACAGTACAAGCCTCTGCACCTTTCCGGCCTAGAGGTTACTTATGGCCCAAAGCGTCGCGTTCACCTGTGGATCCTGTCAGTGGCCAATGCCTCCCAGGACCAACTGAAGGACATAATTCTCGATGTTGCAGACGAGCTAGCGTGGACTCACTTGATGTCTCAGTGTCCCACAGTAAGTCGTGGTCCGAAGGAAATCTTGGGAGAGGACAGAGGAGGCCGAGGTACTGGCTGCATGAAAAGCTTAGCGGTGCACTGCTGACGCTTCAGCTTGAAGTGCAAGTTGTTTTCCTCACCTGGGTTGAGTGTGCCAATAATTTCTGCTCCCTTGCCACTCGACAGAGTTTTTTGCCAAACTCCATGACCTGCATCGGCGGAGCGGAGTAGACCGTTGACCCTTACTCAGGCGAAATCAACACCACCAAAAGTTGATACATTATGCCATTGCCCAACATAGCTAACTCTGTGTGAGATAAGTAGCACATACTCAACCTAACCAGATTGAAGTGATGATATTCTGCAACATGAATTCACCTTGGATGACAACATAACTAGTACCGAACCTCTCGCCCTACCCCTCACCTTCCAACCGCAACAGAAACCAGTCCATCATCCTGGACACCAACCTCACCATGAGACTTCAAATTGCCACTATCACCTCCACCTGTTTTCGCATATTTCACCTGCTCAGAAATGTCTTCATAGGTCTCTCTCCTGACACTTGTAAGTCCAGACCCCCATCACATGTAGACTATTTGTCAGTTGTGGGTGAAGGTAGGGGAGGACATCCTCTCCCAGCAGCATTGTGGCAGAGTGCCACCAGCGTGACATCTTTCCTGCACCCGGAGGTGCAGAAAAGGAGCTGGGGCTTCCTGCAGAGTGGAACGCAAGTGGGCAGGCCCATCTGGGCCCATCAGCGACTGGAAGAGGCAGGGCCCCCCTTTGTCTTTTCGATTTGATCTAGTGTCGTGAGGAATTGAAGCATCCGATGTGTGCCCAGCCTGCAGTCAAGGTTTGTTCCTGGTTTGACTTTGTTTTTACTGCCTGACGTCGATCCGTGCTTTATGGTCATCATGGTAGTTGACTTTCGATCCTGAAATATGGGACCCTGGGGACCGGTAGTGTGACTATTGTTCATTGTCCTAACTATACCTATTTCTATCCTTAGAGCAGACTGTCCATTGTATTTAAGAGACTTTCCTATTAATGTCATCTGTTGTGACTCTCTTAATTAGATTGGCCATGGTAAAAAAGGAAGCATACGGGGAGGCAACAAAGTCAGCAAGGGATACCCTGCCGTCCTCCTCCATCTTGAACTATATTATGGGTGCAATGGGGGCGCTGGAAATTCAGATCATTAGTGTTGAAGAATCCTTAACCAACTGCCCTAATAACATCTCTGGTAGCTCTGGCACGATTCCAACTGCCCCTGTTGCAACTCCCATCGATACCCTTGGCAGCCCACCTGTAAATGGCTAGCTGAAGGTTAAGGAGCTTGATAAACGCAACCTAAAATCCCCACTTATTGTAACATCAGATACCCAACCGCCTAGAAACTGTTTTAAAACTCCTTCAACTACTACCTCTCAGATTTCTTCTTTACCTGGAGGTGTGGGGGGGAGGCAAACATTCCCAAAAAATATCTCCCTTAAAGGAAATTGTGGCCACCAAACCACCTAAAACATTATCTAACCATAAGCATGCAGTCATGTTGCCCTAACTGCCTTAGTTCAGACCCTTTCTGTCATACTTACGACTGCACTTAGTTTTCTTACAGAGCAACTAAAAGGGCTTGAGAGGAACGTGCTATCTCATTTAAATATGCTGAGAACGATTCCGACAACATCAGTTTGCCCCCTCACCCCAGGGATCTCTCGATACATCTTCTTTTATTAAGGTATTTATCATCCTCCTCCTACAGTTTTAGAAAGGGTTGGTGACATAAACAGCACCTCCTTTTCTACCTCACAAGGTTATCAGTACCCCATTTTATTTCTTCAGTGAGGGCAGGAGCTATAAACAAACCTTTAGGGATTAGTTCAAATTGTGTCCCACCGACTCTACCATCCCAACCAGACCTTAGCAATCTCCCTTCTACATTACTCATCAATTCCCAATGCTCCACACTTCCTAATATGCTACCCTGGAGACACCATGTGTTTTCCGTACCTCAAAAATGGACAATCTGGAGCTTCTGCCTGCAGCCACATACTACGTAGTAATTTTAGCCACTGTTCCCAAAGTTTCTAGTTCAACATCCGAATCATGGGAGTCGCTTCTGAATAAATGCTTAAATTGGCAGAACTCAAGGGTAGGCCTTGGCTGGGTACTCTTTGCTGACTTGAAAATGATCAGGAGAGTTAAATGTGTGGTTTTAGGTAGTAAAATCTTGGATGGAGATTGTGTGGTGCTTTCGTTTACATTCCCTAATTTAGTGAAGCTAATGCTTGAGAGAGCTAGTTTACCATCCCTCACAACAAAGCAGATTGCTGTTCTACCTCTTGGTTTCTTCTACCAGCCACCAGCTCCGCTTTGAACACTAGCCCGCTTACAACATCAGGCACATTTTGCAGCTCCACAACTTCCCCCGATTGAATTTTCTAATAGGTTTGATTGCCTTTCCACACTCTGTGATGTAGATTGACTGAGGGATTCACACCACCCAAACGATGGTAAATTGTGTGGATCTGTTATACCTTTAGAACGCGCATGGGCCCCCTGTCTGGACATTGACGATGCTCGTATGTTTCACAAGCCCCGTTCCTCCAGGCCACCTAATTCTTGCATTGCTGTTGATCCTATATTATCAAGATCTTCCTCCATTGTTACTAGGTCTCCTGCGGAAGCCAATACGGTTTTGTACTTGAATGTCACTGGTTTATGCAATAAAAGTACAACAAGTGAGTGGTTCGATTTTACTACCAAATTTTACATCTTATGTTTACAGAAAACGTGGTCAGTGGACCCAATACACTTCACTGGCTTCAAAACATATCATTGTCCAGCAATTCAATTTAACAGTGGACATCCTAAAGGGACTTTGTGTATCTACGTATCAAACTTACTGACTCTTTTGAACATAACAGTAATTGCTACCAATGATTTTTATCAAATTGTCATTTTACAAATGTCTGCACACTCCTCCATTGCTATTGTAAACTTTTATAACAAGGCTTTCAGTCAGGAAATCACTATAGCTCTTAAATGTCTAGACCATGATTTAGAGACAGCCTTCCCAGTTAATTGCAAGAACCCAATAATCCTTTGGGATGGGGATTTTAACATACGCACCTGCCCGCATTCATCCAACAAGGTATGTTGCATGGCGTCTCCCAACAACAGTGATGTTACTCACTTTTTCCATTCAGCTTATGGGGATTCCCCAAATGACTTGCTTTTTAAATATAACTTGTTCTTTTGTATTGAGCTTATTAGTACTTCGGTCCAAGTGAGCTGTACTTACAATGGCAGAGGTGAGAACAGCGTGATAGATTTTCTACTTTTCTCCCTGTATCATTCTGAGCTGGTTCTAGGGTTTTCTATATATGGCATTGCAATCAGCAATCATTTTCCCCAAAGTGTCGCCCTGAACATCAATCTTTTGACTCAGAGTGGGGACGAACATAGAGCCATTACTTTGGAAAATATTGATATCTCCCGACATAATGGGTATGCATTAAGATAGTCCATGGTGGATCCATCCAATCTTTTAGCAAAAATAATTTGGGAAAAGAGGGAGGCTTTTGAACAGTGCCTTGATGAGAATACAGAGCCACATGAGCTCATTCAAGTATTTGACCATATAAAAAAGGGCATTGGCGAAGGGTTTTATGTTAACCAGAGCAAAACTAGGGCATCTCATCCTGGCTGGTTTGATTCGGCATGTTCTAAAACACACAGATTGCTAACACTTGCCCTAGCTAGAAAGCCGCTACAGGTCTTGGAGGTACGGGAATGCAGATCTGCATATAAATTGGCCATTAAGCAACTGAATTTTTCTTTAAAGGAGTATACTTGGAATTGTTTACTTGAAGCCAGCATGCCCAATAACAACATTATGTTCTGGCGTATTATTAATTCTCCTTCTTATGACCCTGTGGACTGCCCCCGAGCTGAGATAGACATTACTGAGGCTGCTTGGCTAGCCTACTTTACAGATTTGTATTCCTCCATGAATGACATTGAAATTTCCCTGATCACCGCACCCTCCACTAGTGAGTCTGCCACCACCCAACCAAAGGAATTATCTGGTCTTCACTTTGGATGAAGTAGTAGCAGCACTGAAGTCAAGCAAGGGTGGCAAAGCCCCTGGCCCGGATGGGATCCCCATTGACTTTATTTAAGTCCAACACTGACCTGTGGGGCCCCATCATTACTTTGCTCTTCAGCCTGTTGGGAAAAGGGTTTTTTGCAAACCTGGCCTGAGTCTCTCATTGTCCCAATATACAAAAAGGGTGATCATAACAGCCCAGAACAATACAGGCTGATTTCCCTTTTAGCTTCCCTAGTGAAGGTGGCAGGGCGTATTCTTTTAGATCGACTGTAAGACTGGGCAGAATCTAACAATATTCTCTCTGACCTGCAGTATGGTTTTAGGCCTGGTTTGGGGACTACAGAACAGGCCATTAACCTGGATTTTCTTATTGGTAAATACGTGCACATTAAGGAAGGGAATCTGTTTCTAGTTTTTGTGGATTTATCTTCTGCTTTTGATTTTGTGGTTCATGAAAAACTATGGTCTACTGTGACTAGCCTGGGAGTAGATTGCACAATCGTATATTTTCTCAGAGACTTGTATGCACTAGGCTGTGGCAGAGTATGCTACGGCATTAACAGCAACTGTACCGAGCCATTTAATATAAGAAGAGGGATACGACAAGGTTGCGTACTTGCCCCCTTCCTGTTCAATCTCTAGCTTAACAGTGTAGGCGATACATTGGCAAGCAAGTGTGCTGACTTACCCCAAGTAGGTCATCGTCTAATCCCGGCACTCTTTTACGCTGACGATGACGTTTTAATGGCTCGTTCTCCCCTCGGACTCCAGCGTATAGTCAATGAATTTGTTATTTTTATGCAGAACCACGGCTTGAAATTTATCATCGGTAAAACCTTCGCCATGAAAATTGGGCGCACGGCCTCCCAATGTCGTGACATTTTTATTTAGGGCACAAAAGTTCAGCACACAACTACTTTCTCTCACATGGGGATAGTATTTAGTCATACTGGAAAGTGGCAATGGGTTTTAAAATCTAGGCAACTTCAATTTGTTAAAACTACAAGGGCCCTGCTGCACTTTGCTAGTACTCAAGGAATTAAGGAATTAAACAGCCAAGGGATATGCTGACCATTTATAAGGCTAAATGAAGATGCACTGCCATGTATGGGTCCTAACTATGGACAGATTGATAGTCTTCAATTATAAGAAAATGCTTTTTTGCGATACCTCTTACATTGCAGACCTGATTAGGATACAGCCAGTGTTATTATGGCATAAAATGTGGTCATCGGAATATACCACACTTAATCGATCGATTATAACTTACTGTCTTAGATCTGCGTCCGCCCTTAAAATCCCTTGGCTCAAATTTGTGCACTACTTTCTGGCAGACATTGGTCATCCTCAGTATTTTGACCATCCTGAGAGCTTGGTTCTCGTTTAAAGAACAGTACTCAAAATTAAATGTATTTCACTACTTGAGGAAATGAGATTAGCATCTGAAATATTGAAACCTTCTGTCCTTAGGAATCAGATGATACTGATCAGCTTCAATATGCCATTTTATTAAAGCCAATGTGTTCAATGCGCGTCACAGGTTTACGCTGACTCGATTCCGTTTGGGTATTTTCTATCATTTAGTCAGCTTCCCCACCATCAAAAACTGGTCACCGGACCTGGGGAAATGTACCTGTGACGATATCTCTCTGCAGAGCACCATGCACACTGTCCTGTTTTGAAAACATTTTTCTGAGACGCAGAAGAAACATGTTAAACCTTTGTTACTGCAGCTGGGCTTTGCGCAATGCTGACCAGCCTTTCTGTATTTGCAAATGCTACCTAACATCTATATATGTGCTGTAATGTCTAGATTTCTGTGGGCCGTTATGAAACGCTGGAAGCAGCTATAGTTTGAACCTGAAAATGTAATTGAGTGTGCATTTGATAATCTTATTTGCACTTGAATCTATGTGCTGTAGTTTTTAAGCTTTTTAATTCATTTTAACTTTTATACCGCTTTTTGATTAATTTTTTATGGATGTAACAATGTAGCTTTTATGATTCACGTGTGAATTTGAATAAAGCTTATTTTGAATGATTGACTATACTACACTTATGCCCTCTACTTCAGCATCTCTGCACACTTCCTACACTAGAGTTTTTTTCTTTAGTTGCGGCTTAGACTATAACTGTTTGTAGTTCCAATCACAACAACATTACCATCTAGGCACCCCTCTGTGATAAGGGAAGAAACATATACACCATCTATTGATAAATAAATACGAATTTAAGTTTGACACTACAGACTTATTTGCATGAATCAATCATTTTTCCTCAGTTTTTTGCCCAGGCCTAAATATACATTGTTTTATAAAAAAGAAAGAAACCATTATAATGGCTACTTTAATGTTTATTCCAAAAAGACAAGCAAAAAATACAACCCCTACCCTTTGGGAAACTACATATCCCATGATTCCATTTCAGATGCACGCCACGCTGAGCTGGAGAGACATGCTCTGACAGAGGCACACTTTACTCTGTACATACAACTGAGCCCCCGCCCTTCACCGATCTGCACTCCCCACGACCTACGGCATACTGTCAGCACCTGTTTCTCAATCACCGCGCTGTGATTACGAGAAAACTGTACCGTACACGCCGGGCACTGGGGATATATAAAAACCAGCCACTTACAATTGCGAGCAGGGACGCTGAGCCAAATAGGTATTTGAATGGGATGAGACCCTCGATGAAGTAAAGTGTTTTTATAAGAGGCTATGTCACGCTGATCTTTTCTCCGCGTTTTTTTGCTAATACCTTACAATGGGGACTTTTAATAAAACATATTGTACTTAGGCTCTACTATTCCTTTCAATTACTTCCGTTGTTATCTCTTTAGAGTCTGGCTATAGAGCCGCCCACTCAAGCCCCTGTGGGGACAGTTTTCTCAAACACTTTGGGTGAGTAGGTTTTAGCAGTACAGAGTTTAAAAATATGTCTTCAGGTAAAAGCCTGGCCCTTTGTTTCCTCTCAGTTCAGAAATATCTCATAATAACATGCACAGTAGTCCATTTGTCATTGTGAAGAACAGGGTTTTATCACTTAATAATCATCATACACCACCCTGAGCATACATTTGCATGGAGAGGCTTTTGCTTTTACGAGGCAGGGAGATGGAACAGTGTCCCACCGCCTCATACCATATTTGTGTCAGTTCCACTAAATGTCTTCTTTTAAAAGTGTGTGTATGTGATCACAGTAAAAACACAATGTTTGGAAAAATGACACATACACTTATATCGGCATGCCGATGTGCATGCATAGGTGACAGCTACTAATTGGTGCGTCATGAAGGGTGTGCTTCATCTTTTCATCATTTGTGTGCTCATTTTTTCTATTTGTAATTCAGGTAATATCCCATAGTGGCAAGCATTAAACGCTAGGTGCAAGCTTTGACTATTTGCATGGCACTTAAAAAGAACCACAGGTTAGACACGTCACTGGGGGAGTAAATTACTTATGAACCCACCCTGACGAAACCCCAGGAACCTAGGTAGGCCAATAGAACAGGGCTGAAAAAATGTTGATATTTTAGGGTCATAGGACCATCACATCCTTACATCCTTATACTGTTCATTTTTAACCTTCCCACCCACCAAGGATACCTTGGGAGTAGGAGATGAATGTTATCCTTAACGTTACACCCCCTAAACAACCTTCTTCATAAGAGCTCCCTGAAATGTGGTCAATCCCACTGTGAAGCATGTCACTACTAGAGTGGGTGAAGGTTGCATAAAAAAGGGTCTTTTCTATTTCCCATTCTAATAAGAGTGGTGTATAGGTGTGGTGCATCACAGATCCTGTGTAGTCTTTTATGGAGACGTTGTCGCCCCAAAAGTGGTACTCTTAGGTTAGCAGTATTTGACAGGGAGGGTGTATCCCTTTATCCACACTCCAGAGGACCTCTCCACCCTCTAGGCACCAATAGGTTTTTTCGACCTTAAAACCTCTTTGTTTTTGCAGAAAGGAGAAATGCTCCATATTTACTAAGATATGGCTCATTCCTGCTCTCACTCTGTGCTGGTGCACTGCGTGCTGAATAACACCACACAGGCACCTGGGTGCATGGGGGCCTGCGTTACAGGCCAGATTGTTTTGTGCAGGAAGGGAAACCTTTCTGAACAAAGACAAATCTCAGAGGCATTTTCCTCTTTCTTGTGTGCTACAGAATGCAGCACATGTAGAAAGATGAAATAACAAGGATAAATAAATATATTTCTCCTTGTTATGTCTCTGTTCGGATGGCATTGCATTTTGACTCATTCCCAGACTTACTACCCTTAGTAAACATGGGAATGCGCCAAAATCCATAGGTGACTCACATTTCACCCATGGAACACCTTTCCAATGCAGAGCAACACAATGCAGTGACTTGTATTGCTGTGCGTTACTCTTGACTTACTAAGCCATGCAGAACCTTGCAAGGTGGATTTGTGTGGCTTAGTAAATATAATTTGCATTGCTTTGTGTTGCCAAGCGTGATGCAATGGCAACGCAAGGACTTAGTATATTTGGGCATAAGAAACCAACACCTGCAGTATATCAGAGGCACTCTCAATTATCCCTAAACACACACCCTTTTTGAAAAATACATCAAAACATGCAGGATGGCACACGTAATAAAATTATACTTCATTCTCATCGAGTGACCATAACTGGAAGTGCATATTAAGGACTTCTTAACCCAGGTAGCAGAATAAAGGACAATAAAGGACAACGATGTTGCCTACCATTTTGGAAATGTGTCTGATCATGTTACACTGCTATTGCAGGTGACTACCTTTGGCATATGATGTTTGCACTTGGATGTGTGGTGTATATGCCTCTGGCATAGGTCGGTAGCATCATAGTTGACATAAACATGGGGCTGTTTTCGTAACTCTTAGCGTGCATTTATTTCTTAACTATGGTGATGTTGTGCTTTGTGATTTTATCAGAATAAAATTTCATGTAGCGCATATAGGTAGATGGGGACACAGCCGCTCAGCGGATGCGCGCAGCGGGCGTGCGGCAGCACGCCCGTCTGCGCCGGTCCGCGGCTGGACGGGCCCAGGGGCCAGAAACTCTGCCCTTTTTCTAAAATATTCTACCACGGAGCTGAGAGAGCTGCATGAAAACTATGAGATTGCTGCCCATATCCGCCTTAGTTCAGCCGAATCAGGTGTCTTCAAACACAGAACCACCTTCCCTGAAGTCCTATCCAATCCTAACCTCGGCATCTCCACTACATTATCCCCCCCCCCAATACCCTCAGTAGCCATGGAAAAATGGGACTCTCAGTTATTTACCTAAACACACGGTCTATGGTAAAGCACCAACTGGAGATCTTCCAACTCTTACAGTTGGAAAAGCCTGATTTACTTCTCCTCACGGAAACTTGGCTCACCGAAGAGTCTACTCCTGACATTCTGGCAGCTCTACCAGATAATTACTATATCCTGCAAACTAACCGCCCCTCAGGGAAAGTGAGTGGTGGAGTGGCCGCCATTATTCTCAAGGACCATCAGTTCAAGACACTAGAGATTAAGGGTGTGCCCTCTGTTGACAGCTTAGTTTTTAAACTGGAATCCCCCCAGTAATCTTTTACCTGCGCCCTTTTTTATAGACCCCTTTGCTGCATGCCTACCTTTCCCCAGGCTTTGGGAGAAATGATCTCCCACCTGGCTATTGTTCACGCTAGACTCCTTATCATAGGTGATTTTAATTACTGGCCTCAAGATATAATGGAGAGCTCTATCGAACTGACGGATCTTTTGTCTGGAATGAATTGCACTCAACATGTGCATGAACCCACTCACATCAAGGGACACATTCTAGATCAAGTCTGGACAGCTAACATGACAATCCCGACACTCCTTATTTCTCCGTGTATTTGGTCGGATCACCACCTTGTTTCTTTTACTCTCCCTGAGGTTCACACTACTAAAGCCAAACTGACCAAAAATTGTAAGTCTAGAAATTGGAAAAATGCCAATATTGATCATTTCTGTTCTCTTCTCACCTCAACGGCCCCGCTTGCCTCAGAGTCAACCCACACTCAGGCTATGAATCTTAAGTTATGGCTTGAATCGGCATGTGATAGCGTTCCCCCTTTCAAGGTTACAAAAACTATCAGACCTCGCGACGCACAGCGATGGTTTTCCGCTGACCTTAAAAATAAGAAGCTATCACTGAGACAAGCGGAACGGAGATGGAGACTTCATTACTATACAGCTGATAAAAATATCTATACCAACCTGCTGAAAGAATATAAAAACTCTATTCTGCAAACCAAAACTGATTAGTTCTCAAAAAAGTCTTAAATTCAGCTAGCAAAACCAAAGAAATCTGGGGGCGTGGCTTAGGCGCCTCGGTGATGGCCGCCTTTCCAGGGAGCTCCGCATCGCCGTGAAGCAACGGGAACTCTCTGGGATGTTTTTGTTCATTCTCGGAGCATGAAGACTGCTCCTTTTCTCGGCGGAATTGCTGCTCCAGGCATCAGGATATAAAAGAATCGGCGTGCGGTGAGCTTGGAACTGTTTTTTGCTTTTCCTCAGTGACGGCAGCTGCAATATAATTGCGGCCGCCATTTTGTTTTCAATTTTTGATGCGCTCCTCACGTCTCTCGCATAGGAACCCACAAGAATGATTTTTATCAAAGGAAAGACTGCCTAAACATGAATTTATCGCGCCTCCTTCATTCTACGCTAGTAGTTGTATTTTGTGCTGCATATTGAATTACCTCTACAAGTACAATTTTCTCCACTGGCACCCCTCACACTCCCTGCCTTTGTGCTTGATAAATGCTTCCCTACTTCATAACGACTGTTTGTCATAAAATAGCTGCTATTCTGTTGGTCTCTGCTATTGCCAACTCATTTTGGGTGAACATTTTTGGGTTTTCTGTGCAAGCTTTACCTTCGCTTTGAATGCAAAGTTTTGGCAATTTTCAGAGCTGTTACCAGAGTTCTTCTCCTCATATACATTCCCTCCAGTGACGTTGTGTACATTTTATTCACCAGATCTTGTTACAACTCACCTTTTTCAGTGTGGACCATGGCAACATCCCGGGCTAGTTGTAAGGATGCTCTACAGTCCAATGGTGCATCGTTAGAGGATCCCAATCCTTTTAACATTTTACAAGAGAATGCTGATGACATTCTCAATGATCCGGCTGCTATTAATAGCTCCTCTTCCTCTATAACTCGACTAGGCACCAAAAAAGGGTCCAAAATACCATCAACAACTGTCTCCATGCTTAGAAAACGAGGAAAAACGAATCCACCTTCTCCTACCAACTCCTCTTCGCCTCTTTCATTGGAACTTCTTCTTGAGGAGATTCGTGCTCTCAAACCATACATGGAAGAAACCAACACTCGTTTGCAGAGCCTGGAAGATAATTGGTCTCACACTGAACAAAGAGTTGATGTCTTGGAGAGAAGAGTCGACTCTGTTCAAGAATTCACTGTTCAAGTTCCCCTTATTCACAAAGAAGTAGAGCAACTCAAACAGCAGGTTGAAAATTTGGAAAATCGGAGCAGGCGCAATAACCTACGCATTTATGGCCAGGCCGAAGGACTTGAGGGTTCTAATCCTATCTCCTATTTTCAATCTTTTCTTCCTCCTCTTCTTGGCCTTCCTGAGTCTCCGCCATTGAATATTAAGCGTGCTCACCGTTTGGGTCATAATCCCCGTTCTGACTCTTCATCAGCGAAAACTAGAGGTGTAATTTTGTACTTTTTAGAGTACACTGATTTACTTAAGGTCCTGCATGCTGCCAAACAACGAGGAAAGGTTTCTTGGAATGGCTCAAATCTCTTTTTTGCCCAAGACTATGCCAAAATAATTGCTGATCGCCGGAAGAAATTCTTGGATATGAGACCAGCACTTCGCAGCATGAATGCACGTTATGGCTTATTTCATCCATGTTTGTTTAAGGTGACTTACAATAACAAAACGACCAACTATGAAGATCCTGCTGTACTTCAACAATTTTTGAATTCTTGTAGAGGGGTCTCTATGGATACTTCTATGGACACTTCTAAATCATAACATGGCATGATTATCTCAATATCAAAGGCTCACTGTTTTGTTATTTGTGTGTCCTTGCTTGTGGATTCCTTCATTTAGATATATCTGTCAGTTTTGATGTTATTATCATTTTCTTCATTATTTAATATTTTTTTTTTTCCCTTTAACCAGGTTGCGGTTTCTGTGTTCCTTTGTGCTCTGTCTCTTTTATTTCGCCTGGAAGATGTTCTCCGCATGCTTCTCGTCATGCGACCTCTCACCCGGTGTCCGGCCTTCCCATGTGGCTCCACCTACCCCATCATTATTTTTCTTTTGTGGTATGCTTCTTTATTACTGTATTGGCTTATCAACTGTAAATTTTGTTTAGTCTTTTTGATTTTTTGGTATATTCACTCCTTCCCTCTGTTTCTCCCTACTCACCTGTTTTATTTCAACTTCTGGTTTTTCTTTTACTCTTCTTATTCATATCGTCATTCTTCTCATCCTAATTTTCTCTTATATTTCACATTCTTCTATATATTTCTCACTATTATCTCTCTAAGATAACGCTCTTTTCTCCTAATTGGTTAAATGATGTACAATGTTTTCGCTTTTATATATGACTGTCTTTTTTAAGCAATGTTTTGATTATCATTATATAAGATTCAAATGTTGTTAAATATTATTTCTTGGAATGTTAAGGGTTTGGGATCTCCTATTAAGCGTCAACGAGTCTTGTCACATATTGCACACTTGAAAGGAGACATTGCTTTACTGCAAGAAATTCATATTCCAGATAATGAGATAACTAAGCTTAGACGCAATTGGGTAGGCCATGTTTTCGCATCTCCAGGTTCTGGTAAACGCAATGGCGTTGCTATTCTCTGTCATAAACGCTTGGATGTTCAACTCATAAGGCAAGATAATGACTCTGAAGGTAGATGGGTTTCGGTTTCCTTGCTGATTAATGAGATCCCTCTCACCATTTTTAACATCTATGCTCCCACTAATCAGGATAAACTTTTCTGGCCCCACATCCTTTCCATTTTAATGCAATACACTGATGACTATTTGATTTTTGGCGGGGATTGTAATATGGTTGTGGATCCCTTTATAGATAGGAGATCTAACTCCAGGTTTTCCCCTCCTTTATGCATTCCCAATTCACCTCTACTATCTCTCAAAGGTCTCTTGTAGACTCCTGGAGACTTTGTCATCCTACATTACAAGAATACACATACTACTCACCTGCCCACTCCTCACAATCTCAAATAGATTACCTTTTTATTTCTAAAGCTCTAATCCAACACATTTGCCACTCGGATATAGGATCTATTCTAATTTCCGATCATGCCCCAGTTTCCTTAAACTTAGATCTTCTTCCTCCCACTAAAGGTACTAGACGCTGGAGATTTAATAATTCTCTTTTATTAGATCCTACCTTCTCGGCAAATTTTCATGATTTTGCAACCTTGTTTTTCAAAGAAAATGAATCTCCTCAGGTATCTCCTCAACTTGTATGGGACTCCTTTAAAGCTGCTTCTAGAGATTTTATCATTTCTTTTGTTGCTCAAAAACAACGTGCAGCCTCTCATTCATCACAGTTGCTTAGTACCCAGATTAAAAAACTGGAACATCTTTATTATTTAACAAAGAGCCAGTCTGATTTAAAAGAACTTATTAATGCTAAGCTTTCTTTTAATAAACTTTCTACTGATTCTGCAAATCTATACTTGCTTAAATCCAGTGCTAAATTCTATAGTGCACAAAATAAATCCGGCAATCTTCTTGCTAAGTATCTCAAAATCAAAAAGGAACGTACCAAAATTGAGTCTATTGTATCTTCATCTAATTCTGTACTCCATAGGGATGAAGACATTCTTATGGAATTCTCCAAGTTTTATAGTTCATTGTATACTCCTGAATCTCCACCGCTTTCATCTGACATCGATCTATATTTAGCTTCTATCTCTCCACCTCCCTCCTTGGATCTAGATTTCAATGCCTTAGAAGGTGATATACAAACTAAAGACATTCTCACAGCCATCCATTCACTTAAAAAAGGAAAAGCTCCTGGACCTGATGCTTTTCCTATAGAATTTTACGCTCATTTTTCCAATTTACTCATTCCCAAATTACTTAATTTATTTTAGTTTTTTATAGTTTCTCAGAAGTCTGACGGTTCATTTCAAGAAGCTTTGATTTGTCTCCTTCCTAAAGAAAGTAAAGACCATACATTATGCAAGAACTACAGACCTATCTCTTTAATTAATTTGGATTATAAGATTTTTGCGAAAATTCTTGCCCTTCGGTTGGACAATATCTTACCAAAACTAATAGGTAAAGAACAATGTGGATTTATTAAAGGTCGTCACCTCTCTGATAATACCCGTCTCTTTTTCAATGTACTTAGTAAATCTCATTCTTATAGTTCCTCACTAGCAGCTATTGCTTTGGACGCTGAAAAAGCATTTGACAGGGTTAATTGGCAGTTTATTTTTTCAACGCTTACTTGGTTTGGCTTTGGTCCTAAATTTCTTTCCTATATTTCACTTCTTTATTCTTTTCCCAAATTGTTCATCCTTGCCAATGGCCTTGTTTCCTCTTCATTCCCGCTTTTTAGAGGTGTTAGGCAAGGCTGTCCTCTTTCTCCTCTTTTATTTATTTTGTCTTTAGAACCTTTTTTATGGGGATAAACATCTCAAAATTTCAGGGTATGCTGATGATATTCTTTTATTTATATCTAATCCTCAGATCTCTTTACCTGCTTTTCTTTCAGAGGTTTCTACCTTTTCTTCAGTTTCAGGGTACAAACTTAATGTTGACAAATGTGAAATCCTTCCGTTAAATAAGCATTGTTTTCATGCTGATTTTATATCTTCTTCTTTTCATTGGAGTCCTGCTAAGATCAAATACTTAGGCTTATGGTTTACTCCCTCTATTAAAGATACCGTATCTCTCAATCTTAAGCATCTCCAATCCACTTTATCTAACTCCACATCACAATGGCATCCCCTATTCTTATCCTGGTGGGGTAGATTAGACTCTGTGAAAATGATGTTGGTCCCTATAATCTTATTTTTCTTGTCTAACCTCCCAGTCAGTATTTCTAAGTCTTGTTACAAACAAATCTATACTATTTTATCAAAATTTTTATGGCAGAACAAAAAAGCTAGGATGTCTTTTTCCAAGCTTAAACAACCTAAATGTCTGGGTGGAGTCAATTTTCCTGATTTTGCCTCATATCACACCTCCTTCTTTCTTAAAAATTCTTCCTCACTATTATCACAGAATAAGATCGATTCGATGTCTTTACCTTTATGGGTAGAAATTGAATCTTATTTCATTCAACCTTTTTTATTTGAAGAATTCTTAACCATATCTAATACTCCCCAAAAATGTTCCCTCCCCATTCTTAAACTTGCTCGTAAAACACTTCAGCCACTTATACTAGATGGACTAGATGACCGAAAACGTTTTTTGCAATCCCCGATTTGGTATAACAATCACATTAAAATTAAAAATAGAACCCTCTTTTGGAAAGACTGGTTCAACCTTGGTCTTAAATGGACTAACCAGCTTTTTCTAAGGGATACTTGTATACCTTTCTCTACAATGCAAATACGTTATTCCCTTCCTTCTTCTTATCAATCTAAATATGTATTACTGACTCGGGCTGCTCAGTGTTCTTATGATAACCTTATGGCCTCTTCCACATATATTAAATCTCCTTCTGTTAATCTTTCCTTCTTAAATTTAGCTCCCTCAGCTTCTCAAATTTATAATAAATTAAGAGAAATTGGTCATACTCGTGATAAATCAACAGTAGAATGTAACTGGGAATCTGACTTAAACACTTCATTTTCCATTCTCATGTGGGATAAGATTTGGACTGAAATAAGGAGATCTTCTAGAGCAGCAAATACTACACAAACATTATTTTTGATATATAATAGACTTTTAATTACCCCGGCCAAATTATATCATATCGATCCTCTCCATTCCCCTGCCTGTTGGTCCTGTCCAGCCCCAGTTGCAGACCTTAAGCATATGTTGTTCACATGTCCACTTATTCATCAATTTTGGGTTAATGTGTGGCAGCAAATTAACAAAATCTTTCATACACATATTCCTTTTTCTTTTTCTCATATTTTTCTAGGTAGTGTTGCAGAAGTCTGGTCCTCCTCTATTTCTTGTAACTTTTCCATTATTGATTTACTTCTCGCAGTTGCTTTTCAACAAATTACTAAATCGTGGAAAAATGCTTCAAATGTTTCTTTTCAGGCCTGGTGGTATGGTATTTGTTATAATCACAGATTAGATAGGGTTTATGTTCACCCGATTACACTCGCCATTAAGCGTGATTTACTATGGCTACCCATTACCAATTTTCTGAATATATCTGCTCAGTCATTATCTCTACACACTCCTGCTATTGAAGAAGTTTCCAAACCTCCTTAAAATACTGTTATCTAGTTATTTTTTATTTTTTTGTATTTTGTTCCTATCTCCAATATATAGTTAAATGTATTATAATGAGATATTTATGATTTCAGTGTTGTATTTTTGACGAATATTCTAATTATACCAGTATTGGATATATTTTTCTCTCTCCCCTCCCCCGTCTACACCCCTCTTTCTTTGTTGTATACAACATATTTACTCTGTATTGTTCTTACATACTGTATTGTATTACTGTCTTAGCTTATACTTATACCAATAAACCTTCTTAAACTAAAAAAACCAAAGAAATCTTTTCAATAGTCAGCAAGTTATACAAACCTGACAGAATTGTACCTAAGCTAATCCCTTCACAACTCCTTTGTGACTCGCTCAACTCATACTTTATGGAGAAAATTACTGCCATCAAAGCTAGCATTCCGACCACTGCTCCCCCAGTTGATATTTTTAATACCTGTGGTCTGTCGGCTTTGCTGACTCTGTTTCCCAATATCTCTTTAGAAACTTTTCTGGGCTTACTTAAAAGAGTTGGCTCTGGGTCACCAACAGACTGCTGCCCCCCTCACGTCCTCCAGGAGGCCTTCTCCAAGTGTCCCAACCCCCCTCTTTCTCTTCTTAATAAATCACTTGAAGTAGGCATAGTTCCTGACCTCTTTAGAAATGCGTAAATTATCCCCATCTTGAAGAAGCCAGGTGCTGACCCCTCTGCCCTTGGCAACTACCGCCCAATTTCATTACTACCTTACCTTGGAAAGGTTTTAGAGGCATATGTCTCTATTCAATTAAGTACCTTTGTCGAACAGCGTCACATTCTGGACCCCCACCAAGCCGGCTTTCGACCCTCTCACTCCACAGAATCAGTCATCTTGACTGTCATGGACGACCTTAGAGGGGGCGCTGATAGAGGGCTTACCCAGGCCCTGGTTCTCCTGGATCTGTCAACAGCTTTTGACACATCGACCATAAATTCTACTGGACCGTGTCAGCAATGCCAGGATCCAGGGCCTGGCTCTAAAGTGGCTATCCTCTTTTCTTAGTAACTGATCTCAATCGGTCCGCCTCGCCAACTTCTCCTCAAAGAAGATGGAACTTTCTTGTGGAGTACCCCAGGGCTCCTCCCTCTCCCCGCTTCTTTTCAATCTCTATCATCTCCCCTTAATTTCCTCTCTCCGGGACAGGAAAGTCGTGACATACAATTATGCGGATGACCTCCAATTGGTCTTCGATATTAATCTCCACCCTTCCTCGATTTCCCATTTCCAAGACACTATGATTTTCATAAGTGAGTGGATGAATGGAAATCAACTGAAGCTCAACCCCGACAAAACGGAACTGATCCTCACGGGCGGACTTGCTAACCCATGGAACTCCAACTTTTGGCCATCTTCCCTAGGCAACCCCCCCCCCGGCTAGTTCTGCCAAAAGTCTGGGTATAGTGGTTAGCAATGATCTATCAATGAAAGCTCAGATCAGCTCGGTGGTCTCTGCTGGGTTTTTTCAACTACGCCGAATTAAGAAAATCAGCAGATTTCTGTCTCAGGGAGTCTTGACTTTAGTGATTTTAGCCTTGGTCATCTCCCGACTTGACTAGTCCAACTCCCTCTATGTAGGCATCCCGGCGTGCCAGCTTAGATGCCTCCAACTAGTCTAGAACCAGGCTGCCAGATTGATTTTCCATCAGCCTAGATGACATCGCATTCGGCCTATGATGAAAGGCCTCCACTGGCTCCCTGTGGCCATGCGCAGACTTTTCAAGATGGGATGCACAATTTTTAAATCTCTTTATGAGAACAGCCCAGCTTTCATCTCATCTAAGATTATACGTTACGTCCCCACTCGTAACTTACGATCCACTCACTTGAGACTGCTGGTCACCCCCACCTTCAAACGCAAGAAACTCGGAGGTTCTCTTTTTGGAGTTTTATCTCCTCAGTTCTGGAACTCGCACCCGCTGGAGCTGAGGACAGCCACCTCTTATGCTCTGTTCAGAAAACAGCTGAAGACTTGGCTGTTCTCTCAGGCTTACGAT
Source organism: Triturus cristatus (assembly GCF_964204655.1). Lineage (NCBI taxonomy): Eukaryota > Metazoa > Chordata > Amphibia > Caudata > Salamandridae > Triturus > Triturus cristatus. Next base: position 944,045,954 of record NC_140593.1, read on the forward strand.
AACTAGCTCCTTTTCCTCTAGTGCTGTATCACAACTCCCTTAGCGCCAAGAAGCCGTTGGTGAACGAGCGCTTGATAAATTTCATTTAACATAACATGTTGCATCACTTTCTATGGTGACGTTACGTCAAATGTCATATGATTTCACTTCCTGGGATGACACTGGATCAAAAGCATGTGATGTCACTTGCCCTACCCCTACAATTTTTTGGAGTCTATGTCCATATCCTGTGCAAAAGTCCTAATACGAAGTAGAGTCATGTACAGATAGATGTTTCCATGGCACTGATGAATTGATATGTCTACTCTAGTCCAATATTGCTGTTTATGGTTGGTTTTCTTGAAGATGCCAATGCAGACAACTCTAGTCCATCTTATGCAGCGAGTTAGGCATCACAACGGGTGATATCTGGACTGAGGGTATTTTGTTTCCTAGGCTAAACTGACAGTGACGAAAATAAATCATTGCACATAGTTGGTGTCTGACAAATTCATTTAGGTCATGTGCCAGATAAAATGATGTAACTTGATAATAATTAAATGTATTAATTGAAGAAATAAGGCATGTTAGAATATATTGTGAACCCGTAGTCAAACATCATAGGGTTGTACATTGCCAAGGAACTGTCAGCTGCCATTATTGTTGTTCTCTTTCTGAGCTACAAAATTTGAATAATCCACATAACTAATTCATTAGTAGATCTCTGCAGTCATCAATATCAATGTCTTCTGTTGTGGCCAAGCAGAAATGGCCTTGATATTTGAATCTGAATATGCAGAGTTAACCTCAGTGCATAATGGAGTTGATTTGATAAGCACAAGAAAAAAAATGTAGCATTCCAAAGTGTCTTTCAATTAAGTTGCTCATGGCCCTAAATCAGACTTCAAATTTGTTTAAATTGGCATCTGAGATGAGCTGTAGCCTGGAAACATTTAGGACTGTAATGTAAAAGTTTCAAACAAGATTGATCTTTTTTATGTCTGGCCTAGAGGCAGCTCAAACGGCTTTGCCAGACTTTAATGAAAAAGCCTAACTGTATAAATAAAATTGCGTACATCTATAAATGCATTAGGTCAGCTCTCTTCCTCCACCGTCAATTCAACCTTCACCCACATTTGGCATTCACCCTCCACAAATGGACGTCCATTCACCAAAATGCCAGGGGTAGCAGGAGAGATATCACTTGTTCATCATATGACAGTAAGTGACATCAGGTGACTTTTGATCCTGGTGACTGCATGATAAAACAAATATGTCACAGGAAGTGAAATTATTGAAGTAAAACAAACAGGTACTGGACTAATATAAACACAAACCACTACTAACGCTGATTTCTTTCTAAATTTGTTACAAACCACATATTAACTAGTGTACTGCAACGATACGCTAGAAGCAATGTCTTGATAACCTGTCATCTATACAGATACAACCATAATGTGCTTAACATAGTCATACATAATTACAGACTAAAATGCACAAGTTCCATAGGCCCCAAATGCCCATGTAATCGTTAAATAGCCTTACATAAAAAACATATGGCCAGGCACACCCAACATATCCTGAATTTTAGCCTCACAATATCAAGTGTAGCTGTTTATGCCATGTGCAGGCTTCTAGGATAACCATGTGACTCAAGGTTATTATGAACACTGTCTCCAGTCCTGAACCTCCTCACCTTTGGGTATGCTGGTGTAATTGACTCAACTGAAGCAAGTTAAGACTTCGACTACCAGAGTGCACTTAGTTATATATAGGCCCAGAACTGAAAACGTGGTGTCCTGCCATCATGACATGATTTGGCAAGCCCTTGGCATTTTTTAATGTAGAGAGGTGCCAGGTAATAAAGGTTAAAAGACGGAGAAGTACCTGATTGTCCCAGGTTAGAAAAGGAAATTAATGAAAACTACCAATTATGGCCATGACAACGCATTGAGGACACATCTTCAAACTCCTTTTGGATAGGGGACAATTGTGAAAAACTGGACACTACAACTTTACATGTAGCATAAATAACTGCACAGAGGTGGGAGGAATAAAATTGTTCTTCTTTCCACACTGCACCCCATTCCCACTCTAAGCCGTTTGCTGGAGGAATCATGAATGAGGTTCTGCATTGTTCTCACAAATCCATGTTGCACTGGGGGTGGATTTTTACAAAGGCTAGGATATTTTTCTATGTTCACTCTTCACAATAGACTTCAAACTATTTGCATTCCTCATTGAGCTCTGCATACTGATGATGATATTAGTCTGTAAACCCTCAGCAACCCATTTTTGGGTTACAAAAATCATCCCTTTATTCAACTGTGAAAGTGAGTTCCTGTAATAAATCATTATAATTTGTGCAGTTAACCAGTAGGAGGAAGGTAAAAGGGTGCAGTGATTCAAGCACATTTATTTAAATATTGTTTTCCCCACACAGAGTCCCTTTCTGTGCCAGAAACATAAAATGTTGAATTTGGCCAGCCACGCCTATAATTCTCTATGGTCTGGACATGACTAGGCCTGGGCTGTAAAATGGCGCTCCGCTCGCAGAATTTTGCCAATTCCATGGAGAACGCGGAATGCCGAAAATTCCGCGATCCGCGGCGTTGCGGAATTTTTTCCTTGTTCACGCTTTCAAAATGCGTGTTTGCGCGAGCGGGAGCGACTTACCTGGATCCCTGCGTTCGACGACAAGTTTTCCTATCTGTTGGTAGCCGGCCGCGCGATCCCGCGAGAGTGCGCGGTCGCGAACATGTCATTCGGACGCACCATCGCACATCTGGGTTCACCAACAGGAAACACGCATCGCGAGCGGGACAAGTGAAACAAGATGGCCGCAGTAATTGGCGACCACATGGGCACGTTCGTGGGATATTTGCCCCCGAGCATGCAAACAGCGTCCCCGAACAGGAAAAACGCATCACAAATGAGCGGAACAAGCATTTCCGCATGCTTGTGGAATTCTGCGTAGCTCGCGGAGATTTTTTACCGTTTCGCGGAACTTTACGTAACGCGACTACACAAATTTCGCCCACCCCTAGACATGATACATTGTGTTAAATGTTGCACATAGTAACAAATGTAACAATCCAATGGGAGCCTGGTCACGCTGGGGGACCAAGGGGGCTATGGAAGTGGGCTGCTAGGGGATCAGATACATTACAGAAGTTTCCAAGTGCATGTGTTTATACGGTATCCAGCCCAGCCACAGGCAGTTTCGTTTTAGAAGAGCTAAAAGGAAAGTGACAACAGGATCCACTTTTGTTCACTGCCTTTGTAACTACAGGGGCTAAGGGTCGCAAGGAGAGTACGAAGGGCCACAAGGGACAAGCGAGAGGTACACTCCTCCATTGCTATCGTAAACTTGTATAACAATGCTTGCAGTCAAGAAATCACTTTAGCTCTTAAATGTCTAGACCATGATTTAGAGACAGCCTTCCCAGTTAATTGCAGGAACCCAATAATCCTTTGGGGTGGTGATTTTAACATACGCACCTGGCCGCATTCATCCAACAAGCTTTGTTGCATGGCGTCTCCCGACAACATCGATGTTACTCACTTTTTCCATTCAGCTTTTGGGGATTCCCTAAATGACTTGCTTTTTAAATACAACTTGTCCTTTTGTATTGAGCTTTGTAGTGAAGGTAGCGAATTAGATGCATACATTGCTATGTTAGCAGAAGCGCGTTAGCTTTTAGAAAGCCATCTTGCCACTTTTTGCTGCTTTTGCACACGACACTGCTGAGATATGTTATTATTTGAGAACTGCTTGCTTGCCTTTTCTTCACATGAGAACTGTCTGTTGTTCACATCCCTAGACGTGCACTGCGACCTTGGTCTGAACATAGTGTGCAAAACACTTTGAGCCGCCAGACAATGTATGTTTTTGAGTTCAGGTTGATCGGCCCACTCTCTAGCCATAATATGCACACAGCTGCAAATACCTGTGTGTCGAGAGACTTTAATATTACTGTTTGCATGCGTTAGAAACACATTCTGGAGAAGAACATTTCCAGGCTCAGAGCAAAGCTGGTCCTGTGATGTGATTCATCTAAAGCTGATCTTTACGGTATGGGGTTCCCCATTCAAGCCTAGAGACCTTCTATTAGCCTAATAATATTAGTTTACGAGCGAAAGGAAGGTGGCTGCATTCCACTGTCATTTATACTATGATTTCTCCTTTCATTTTCTATGGTATTGTAACAATGCTGATGGTTTTAATTATAATCATTTGTCTGCTTATGTTAGCCAAAGTACTGCATCTTAGGACACGTAGTTTATAAAATAAACCTTTTAAACTTTACCGTGTCTCTGATTACTTTGTTGTGGATTGATATAGGAATAATAGCGAACAGGTATTTCTGATTCCCACCATTCCTGAGAATACTCTAAGTCGCTTGTTCTGGGTTGTCTATACATTGGGACCTCCGCGATAATACGGATAACGAATGGGACACTGATGCTGGTCGGATAGGGGTTCTGGGTACTGAGGTGAGTTTTTTGGTACACCAAATTCACTGAGGTCCTGGTTTCCTGCGCATAGTTCTGTGCATGAGCAGAATCCCTGCAACATGGCGCACCTAACGTTTAGTCTTTTGATTTGAAACGCCTTAGTAGTGCTTATATCAGTCCACAACACCCTCACTCTTGTTTCCGGATAGCGGGAGTGACGGTTTTAACCTACCTGTTTGTCGATAGGTTCCCTCAAGCCTGTCAATTAAAAAGGTTTTCAATTTTCTGAACCCTTGGTGCTACTGTAAAATCCATTGGGTTTCTTCTCTGTGTCCTTATGGCGGTCGATATTGCAGCGCATAGCCGTACACCTCTGCAACGTCATCTGATGCAGTATGGGGTGCCGGACAATGGGATGGCCGTTATTTTTGTAGTGAGTGCCGATGCGTCTTACCCCTACGAGTTGTTTTACTCTTGGGTGACACTGCCGGCAGTGAATGCGGATGATAATACGTTTCACTCATATACTCACACACGGGTCCCAGCAAATTATACGGCGTATAGGACGCAGGAGATTCCCCTTTCAGCCTGGCAGCATCGCATTTGGTTAAATGGCGCCTTTCCCTATGCGGTTACACCGGCTAGTATGGACCCTTTGTCAATTCCAGGGGGCCAAATGGCCGGTGCTGGCCGGATTTACGCCTCATCCCCGCTATCTGACTGTTGCGGTGGATGAGTTGCGTGTACCCCATACTGCCCTAATTACAGTTTATAGGGCTTTGGTGCAATACGTTTCGCGCAATGTGCAGGTGGGGGCACCTGCTGTTGCGGGTCTACCAGCTGGTCATCCTGCGGTTGTTATTAGCCCAGTCATAGTTATTCGGTGATGGGCAAGCGCCCCCAGAATATGGACGATTTGCCTTATTGGCTTGCCGAGAAATTAGACCAACTGGAAGCAGTGTTTTCACACTCTACAACAGTGGAGAAACACAGAATACTCACCATTAGTTTGCCGAAAGATTTAGTCCCAGAAGTGTCCGATTGTGACAATTGGGGTAAGGTTTTTGCCGCGGTCTACTCGAAGTGCTTTGGCACTCTGTCTATGGCTGTACTTCCCTCCATAATTAAACGTGTTCAAGATAACCACGGTCCGGAGGCGGCTGTTGAGTTGGGAATGCGACTTGTCGGTGTATTCGACGTAGTTGCCTCTCTCGTCCTTGGTAACCTCAAGGGAGACGCGGTACAATTCCAAGTGGCTAATGGCTTAGCCCGCGTCGATGAACTCGATAAGCCAAAGGAGTTGCCTAAAATTATTGCGGAGGCGTATAGAACAATTGGCCGCAGTAGTTTAGGGGTTAAACCAACTATAGTCATTCCTGACCTGATACAACAAACTAAGGTGAGCTCGTCTGTTAAAGTCGATCGTCCAACTTTTCCAAAGCAAAATTGGCGACAAAAGAAACAGGGAAAGCAGCAACAGAAACAGGGGTCTCGTCCTGCGTCTCCCACACAGCCGACTAGTGAGCGCACATACGATTTGGGCGATCGCACTAGTATTAAGTCACCTGACAGATTTCAGGTTACTGAACGTTCTCCTCGTTCTTCACAGGAAACATCGGCCTCACAGTCCGGTGGAGGAGAATGTGGCAAAGCTCGGGGTGCCCAACAAGGACGTGAGCAACCCCGTCAAGCTGACGGTAAAGGAAAGCAAGACGAGTTTGCACGTCAACGTCCCACGTTTCAGAAGAAGGTTGCTGCGCTAACAGCAAGGTATGCCACAGATAGTGCGGACGCAGCTTCGGAACCTGACATGGGCGATAACGCTGCTCGACAGCGCAGTGGAGGTTACAGTAGTGCGGCAAGCACTACGTCCATTTCTGGACGCGACAGCAACTGACACGTTCATTACTGTAGAAACTGCGGACACTAGAGTGGCTCCCCCTGACAGACTATATGACATAGTCCTCTTAATTGAAGGTGACATACAACGCACAATACAAGGGATTTTTTGGGATAATCTGACCTCTTCCTATGACATTCTCTTGGCGGAGGCGGACTGGCCCCCGATTTTCATTTTAGAAGCTCCTAGAGGGGAGGAGGTAATCATCCCGTCCTTTGCGCATACTGTGCCAAAGGAGCATGCTGAAAGGTTTGCCGAATAGTGCGCTCAGGTGCTTGCACCGGCTTTGTATCGTACTCAGGTAGGCTGGGATAAATTGTCCCTCAGCCATGAGATTCCCTTACGGTCTATGCCTCAACCACAACCCCAATATCCCATGCACTGCGAAGCTAGATCTCACGTCGCGGAAATCCTTGAGCAATTGGAATATCAGGGTGTTATTGAAACATGTGTGTCACCAATGAATAATCCTTTATTCACTGTAATGAAGCCTGATGGGTCGTACCGCCTAGTTTTGGATTACCGGCACCTCAACTCTCATTGCCGGACGTGTGCGGTAATGAATACCCACAGTTCTGCCCTAGTTGATAGTCTTGTGCGTAAAAGGTTTAAAACCACACTCGACATATCAAATGACTTTTACAGCCATAACCTGTCCTCTATTAGTAGTTAGTGGACAGCATTTACATCTGGCGGCAAGCAAAAACAATTTAAAAGATTGGCCATGGGCTATAAAAACAGCCCTGGCGTCTTTGCCACACGTGTAGTCTCTCTGTTAGAGAGAATTGACCCGGATGCGTACTCGTATGTTGATGATATCTATCTCACAGATGACGAGTTATGGCCGCATCTGTGTCGCGTTGATCGCATTATTGTTATATTTGCAGACTTCGGTTACAAATTCAACTTTGCAAAGTCTCACATTGCAGAGTATACAGTGTTGTTTTTGGGCTACGAGCTCAACAATGAGGGTCGAAGATTAGCTCCTCACTTTCTGGAAAAGTGCGCATGCTTGCGTGCTCCGACAACACTGAAGAAATTACAATAGTTACTGGGCTTCCTGAATTTCGGTCGTACGTATATTCCCGATTATGCCCAGCGTATCAAGCCGTTATATGCCTTGGTAGAACCAACTTTTTTCAAATCAAGCTGGCTGCCAGAACATTCAGCTATTTTGCAATCTTTGCAGGCTGATCTTCTTGCTTCGAAATACTTACTGACACGCGATAACCACACAAACCTGGTAATAAGAATTGTGCCAGGCGCAGTGGGTTTCACGTACTTAACGTTCAATGAGGGCAACACAGTCCCCATTGCCTACAAATCACACTTGTACACTTCGGCTGAATTGCACTTTTCCTTAGTCGAAAAAGTTTTGACTGCGGTGCAGATGGCGATTCTTAAAGAATGGGCGCTGTCGCAAGGAAAACGCATGTTGGTGGTTACACCGTATCCTGCCCTAGAGGCAGTGACGAAAGCCAGTGTACCCAATTCAAAAGCTTTGCATCCACGTTGGATACAATGGGCCACTGTCTGACATCGCCAGATGTCACCTATATCTTTGATGCCTCATTGCAGATGCAGGAGTACTTGCAGTATGAATTCGTTCATCCGGCTCCTCTGTCTTTGCGCCTGTCGAAGATTATCATTGTGTCATTTATACTGACGGTTCGGCGCAACCGGCGACGGGATCGAAGCACGCCTATTCAGCAGCCTGCGCAATTGTAGCGGGTACTTTCGAGAATGGAGAATTCAAGTCTGATGTCATGCATACGCAGTCATTGGGTGATTGTACCGCACAGTTGGCAAGGCTCCGTGCTCTGGTGCTTGCACTGGAGTTTGCTGATCCTCGGGTTACTACTCTTATAGTGAGTGGCTCGTTTTACTGTGTTCAGTCTTTTAACGACAATCTATTCTTTTGGTCTCAAAATGAATATCGTGATTCCAAAGGTAGCACAATTAAGCATAAAATGCTGTGGGTTCGAGTGGCAGAACTTAAAGAACATCTACCTCTCGTGAATGTAATTCACACTCTTGGTCACCAGCGAGTTGGTGTCCACGCTGTCGGCAACAGCTTGGCTGACGAGGCAGCGAAAACAGCAGTGGCGACATATCTAGTAGCCGCAGTTACAAGATCCAAAAGTAAGATCGATGATGACATTTTGGCAGCTATTGCTGCTACAGAGAAGGGAAGTAATTACCCGAGAGGTTTACCTTCTCGTTACCATTATCACTTAAGTCCTGATAACGTCCCATTAGTGAGAATTAACGACGTTGGTGACAGATTGATTCCTAGCGCGGACTGCAGACCATCCTTGATAACAGCGGCTCACGAGGGTATGGCCTCTGCCCATGCCGGCGTTGCAGCAACTGTTACTCTGTTACAACAACGTTACTGGTGGTGCGGCTTATATAAACAGGCTCGCACTTATGTTCTTGATTGTGACATTTGCCAGCAGATTAAACCTTTAGATCACTGCGGTCCTTTCTCCTCTGATACTGCGTACAAGTATATCTTAGTTACAGTGGATTTGTGCACACGTTTTCTTTGGGTATGGCCACAAAGGAGTGCTGATGCCCGTACTGTCATAAGGGATTTGCGTGTCTTTGTGGGAATTTTTGCGTGTGGTACATTTCATTCTGATCAGGGCCCTGCGTTCGCCTCTAAGGCGTACAAAGAAGCCATGAAATCCTTGGGGGGCCAAGTCAAATTTTTGTCTTCATACCGACCTGAGGGTAATAGTGTAGTGGAGCAAATGAACCGTGACTTAAAGCAATCCTTTACAGCTAGGGTTTTAGGCACTGGCCGGAACTGGTTTGCCCATCTGTATAACGTTCAACGTGCACTTAATAATCTCCCTAGAAGGTCTCTGGGTGGGCGGACCCCATACATGATGCTCTTTGGCATAAAAATGTTTGTCCCGGACCTTGATGGTCTAGACATGTCGGCGTCTGCCGCACCCTTTGACGTAGATGATCAGTGTGCTGTGTTACAGAGTCTACAAGAGACCAGAGACAGTCTCGCGAAGGAACACTTGCCATCCACATCTGATGCTGCGCTTCAGATTCCGGTAGTCGGCAGGCTACCTCGAGTTGGTGACCTGGTCTGTGAGAAGGTGGAGAACAAGAAGGAGTTTGGCCCCTCTTATCGTGCCCCGGATCCAGTACTTGGCGTGCAGAGCACAAGAACAGTCATTTTACCTCCACTTCCTGGTCGCAAGGATAACAGGTACATCTCCATTGATAATGTCAAACTACAGCGAGTGGCCGATTCTTCTTAGTATGACTCCAGCGGTCTCTTGCCCTACGATGCTGAGAAATTCTGTTTTGGCTCCGGCTTCTACCACCATGCCTGATGTTGCCATCGAGATGCATACAGTTACTGATCCTTTGTTGCTACCACCGGCTGGTGGTCTACCTGAAGATACTGAGTATGCTTATCCTGCAGATGTAACATTGCCTGTTTTACAATCAACCGCAGTTACCCAGTCACGTTTCTCCTTTGATACTAACTCTATGACTTCCAGGGCCCCATCAAAAGTTTCTATTTTTGCTGTTTGGTTTAAAAGACATTTTTTGATTCCCCCTTGGACTTACATTTGGCTGATGCTCATATGTATTTTTTTATTTATGTCCATCGGATTTGTGGTGGTATTTTTTCGTCTTGTGAACGGACACTACCTAAAAGAAAGATCGACAATTAGATTAATTGGTGGAACTTTGGCCCCCCACTCCTCATCACACATCATGAAGAGAAACCAGACTTTTGTGAATATTACTGCCTGGCCTGTGTTAGATGGGATTGCGTGGGATGCTGTTAAATTTCAAATTCATGGACCCACTGAGGTTATTAATGTTCCAAATGTATTTCGTGTTTCTATGGGTGATGTGGTTAAACAAAACATCCGCTCTGATGATTGGGACGTTCAGGCCATAGAAGCACTGTTTTCTGATTTGACATATTATGCCGCTTTTGAGGCTGAAGATTTGTATTTAGATGCTGCTGATTACGGGGAGCTGTTTTGCTATCAACATTATGGCAATCATTTCCTACATAAAGCCAATACGTTTCGTAATTTTGTGAATTATACACAATGGGAGCATTGTCCAACGCCAATGTTAGGCAGCTCCAGCACATTGGTGAACAAATTTGCCTATTTTACTGATTTCAGTGTTTCAAAACCTGCCGCCTTTTATTTTAAAATGGAAGCGGGGTCTGCATCGAAGGTTAGGCTGACACACACTAAATTATTGTATTCCAAATCCTTTATGGATGATTTAGCGGTCAGGGGTTATAATCTGTGGAAAGATACTATTGATCTTAAATTGGTTTGGGGTTCTAAACCATGGTAGGTACAAGGAACAGAAGCTTTGCATCGTGCCTGCCTCATCCCGAACCCCATATTATTTTTGAATTCGACTATTTTTCAGACCACCTGTTTTGGATTGGCTACTTCTAAAAAGCTGAATTCCCCCTCGATTCCAGATCTGGGTGCTTATCCACTTTGGGATAATCATACAGATCTGTCCCTTGATGCAATGCAGTCATACATTACTAACACATCATTCAATATTTCCAAATTAAATTCGGAAGGATGGTTGACTTGGCAGACGAGCTCAGATTCCTGTCAACATCGTTTTTTGGGTCTGCAGCCTGGGTATATGCAGGTTCGCGTAGACCCCCGCTTTGAATCTTCTCATTCTGTTACTACCTACTGTGGGGAAGTTATGCCAGTCTTGGCTGCAACATTCCACCTTGGCATCTGTTAAAGTTCATTTATCAAAATTACATGACAAAATAGATTTGAATGATTTTGTTAAGGGTCCTGTGGGTGGCAGGTCCAAAAGATGGGTGTATGCTGTTTATAACGAAGTTTGGAAGTTATGACAAATTGAAGCTGCTTCCAGATTGAGAGCTATTGATCAAGCCAATATGGAAAAAGTGCTAGCTGTTATAGATAATAGCATTAACACCCTTTCTTCCAGAATTTACACATTGGATAATATTGTTTCATCTGTTGTTGATATTGTGCAGGATGATATGTCTGTTTTGTATCATGGTCAGAATCAATTGCGTTCTATAATGCAGTTTGCATGGACTTTGCAAACGTTAAAGGCTGGGAAAGTCCCTTGGGACTACATGAATGCTTCATCTTTATTCCTTCCCTTTAATCTAACTGCGAAGCAACAATTCATGTCCATGAAAGATTCAACATACTTATTACTGCATATTGAAAAGTTAGAACCATTGCCTTTCTCAGTGGCCGAATTGAACTCGGCTGTGTGGCTTATCCATGGGTTAATCACATTGCCATTTCCATTGTTTAAATTCAGTTCGAGCATGAAACATTATGCCCTAGGCAGATATGAACCGTTGGGTACTGCTTTCCTGCATGAAGTATGGTCACTCCCATTTACATACAGGTGCATGAGAGAAGGTAAAGAAGTTTACTTGAAGGGTGAGGAATGTTCTTCCACACGTGATCATTCTGTAGTCTGTAGGCACATCCAATTGCATGGCACGTGCAATGTGCAAGCACCTAATTTAGCATGCGTCCTGAAAGGGATTCCAGTGCCAGCTATTACACCTTCTTTTAAATTGCTAGCTAACGGTAGTTACTTGCTTTTGAATAACAAGGCTTGCTGCGGAATGCTAGTGGGAATTCCCTACATTGTGACTGTATCACAGAGAGTAGTCTGCTGTAAAAATGTCCTTTTCCCACCCCCGCATGGGCGGCTGGATGTATCCATCTGGCCTTCCATTTCAACCTTGAAAGCAGAGTTCAACAAGATGAGCAGAATAAGGGCTCTATTGTCTCAAAAAGAGGTCGCTCTGACTTCGTTCTGTGAAACATTTGTCCTTCACGTAGCTAACACCCGTACCGAGGTGAAGGAACTTTTAAATACTGATCTCCCACTTCATTTTGGTGCCCTGATTCAAACTATATTTAACGCCTCGTCAACAACTGATTGGTACATTTTTTAAAAATTGTGGGCTCCGGCCTCGTGACCTCCTTCCAAACTATTTTTGGTGTGATACCGGCCTTTTTTCATTCTATTTTTTCCAGCGTCTTTGGAGGGCTCCCATTGATTCTCACCCTCGCGGCTGGCGTGCTGCTGTTGGTCTGCATACTGCGCAATGGCTGCACACTGTGTGTTACGCAACTGCCTGTCCCGGCTGCTTCATCTTCGTAACCGGATGCTTGAATACTATGGAACTTTACCACTGGCTACCCTGAGCATAGCCTATGGATTATCCTTCCGGTTTTCCTACTTTACATGCGTACAACCTGTTTTTCATTGCCTAGATTGTCCTTTCGAATGGGCTCTGGATTTGTGCTTGTCAAACTCGGTGTCTCCTGCCCGGGATTATGATCGACTAATGAGTCCATTAGTGGCTCATGAGTTGGACTGTTCTGGTGTTAGGATTATGGCCTGTGGAGCGGCACATGGAGTCCTTGGCAATTGGTTAATTGGAACGGCAGCATATGACTTCTTGGCACGAAGTTATTTAGAAGAACACGCAAGTTGTCCTCTGAACGTGCTACAAGCTCCAGTGGTCGAAGAACATGTATGTTCATTTATCTTGTTAGACTGGATGGCGGACACTTTTGCAACTCGTTCCAATGACTTCCTTTTGGAAGCTGTTGCTACGTACTGTGCTTACACGTTTATGGATTAACTTCCTTGTCGTCTAGCTTCCCTTGCACAAACCACACATTTTTTTTGTGTGTTGCTACATCTGGGCTCATTGAGCTTTTGAATGATGTATGGTCTTCCCATTTTTTTTTCTTTCTCTCCAACATTGTGTTTTTTTTTACGATTTTCGAACTTTCACTGTTCTTTATTTGGATTTCCAATACATGCACTTGGTTCTGCTCTGTCGAACTTGAACTCTGCATTCCTTTTTGTATCCCTATTTGTTCGTGGTCCGATCAAGGGGGGGTGTAGTGAAGGTAGCGATTTAGATGCATACATTGCTATGTTATTATAATAATCAAACTGGAGGGAGAAGGAAGAGCTTCTGATCCACTCAGCTTCCTTGTGGATACATTGCTATGTTAGCATAAGCGCGTTAGCTTTTAGAAAGCCATCTTGCCACTTTTGCTGCTTTTGCACACGACACTGCTGAGATATGTTATTATTTGAGAACTGCTTGCTTGCCGTTTCTTCACATGAGAACTGTCTGTTGTTCACATCCCTAGACGTGCACTGCGACCTTGGTCTGAACATTGTGTGCAAAACACTTTGAGCCGCCAGACAATGTATGTTTTTGAGTTCAGGTTGATCGGCCCACTCTCTAGCCATAATATGCACACAGCTGCAAATACCTGGGTGTCGAGAGCCTTTAATATTACTGTTTGCATGCGTTAGAAACACATTCTGGAGAAGAACATTTCCAGGCGCAGAGCAAAGCGGATCCTGTGATGTGATTCATCTAAAGCTGATCTTCACGGTATGGGGTTCCCCATTCAAGCCTAGAGACCTTCTTCTATTAGCCTAATAATATTAGTTTACAGGCGAAAGGAAGGTGGCTGCATTCCACTGTCATTTATACTATGATTTCTCCTTTCATTTTCTATGGTATTGTAACAATGCTGATGGTTTTAATTCTAATCATTTGTCTGCTTATGTTAGCCAAAGTACTGCATCTTAGGACACGTAGTTTATAAAATAAACCTTTTAAACTTTACCGTGTCTCTGATTACTTTGTTGTGGATTGATATATGAATAATAGTGAACAGGTATTTCTGATTCCCACCATTCCTGAGAATACTCTAAGTCGCTTGTTCTGGGTTGTCTATAAATTGGGACCTCCGCGATAATACGGATAACGAATGGGACACTGATGCTGGTCGGATAGGGGTTCTGGGTACTGAGTTGAGTTTTTTGGTACACCACAATTCACTGAGGTCCTGGTTTCCTGCGCATAGTTCTGTGCATGAGCAGAATCCCTGCAACAGCTTATTAGTACTCTGGTCCCAGTGAGCTGCACCTACAATGGCAGAGGTGAGAACAGCGTGATAGATTTCTACTTTTCTCCCTGTGTCATTCTGAGCTGGTTCTAGGGTTTTCTATATATGGCATTGCAACCAGCAATCATGTCGCCCTGACCATCAATCTTTTGACTCAGAGTGGGGACGCACATAGTGACAGTACTTTGGAGAATATTGATATCTCCCGTCGTAATGGGTATGCATTAAGATAGTCCCTGGTGGATCCATCCAATTTTTTAGCAAAATTAATTTGGGAAAAGAGGGAGGCTTTTGAACAGTGCCTTGATGAGAATACAGAGCCACATGAGCTCATTCAAGCGTTTGACCATATAAAAAAGGGAATCGGCGAAGGGCTTTATGTAAACCAGAGCAAAACTAGGGCATCCCATCCTAGCTGGTTTGATTCAGCATGTTCTAAAACACACAGAATTCTAACACTTGCCCTAGCTAGAAAGCCGCAACAGGTCTTGGAGGTACGGCAATGCAGATCTGCATATAAATTGGCCATTAAGCAACTGAATTTTTCATTAAAGGAGGATGCTTGGAATTGTTTACTTGAAGCCAGCATGTCCAATAACAACATTATGTTCTGGTGTATTATTAATTCTCCTTCTTATGACCCTGCAGACTGCCCCCAAGCTGCGATAGCCATTACTGAGGCTGCTTGGCTAGCCTACTTTACAGATTTGTATTCCTCCACAAATGACATTGAAATTCCCCTGATCACCGCACCTTCCACCAGTGAGTCTGCCACCACCTAACCCCCCAACCAAGATAATTATCTGGTCTTCACTTTGGATGAAGTAGTTGCAGCACTGAAGTCAAGCAAGGGTAGCAAAGCCCCTGGCCCAGGTGGGATCCCCATTGACTTGTTTAAGTCCAACACTAACCTATGGGGCCCCATCATTACTTTGCTCTTCACAGCCTGTTGGGAAAAGGGTTTTTTGCAAACCTGGCCTGAGCCTCTCATTGTCCCAATATACAAAAAGGGTGATCATAACAGCCCAGAACAATACAGGCCAATTTTCCTTTTAGCTTCCTTAGTGAAGGTGGCAGGGCATATTCTTCTAAATCGACTGCAAGACTGGGCAGAACCTAACAATATTCTGTTGGACCTGCAGTATGGCTTTAGGCCTGGTTTGGGGACCACAGAACAGGGCATTAACCTGGATGTTCTTATTGGCAAATACATGCATATTAAGGAAGGGAATCTGTTTCTAGTTTTTGTGGATTTATCTTCTACTTTGATTTTGTGGTTCACGACAAACATGGTCTACCGTGACTAGCCTGGGAGTAGATTGCACAATCGTAAATGTTCTCAGAGACTTGTATGCACTAGGCCGTGGCAGAGTATGCTACGGCATTAACGGCAACTGTACCAAGCCATTTAATATAAGAAGAGGGATATGACAAGGTTGTTCACTTGCCCCCTCCCTGTTCAATCTCTTGCTTAACAGTGTAGGCGATACCTTGGCAAGCAAGTGTGCTGACTTACCCCAAGTAGGTCATCGTCCAATCCCAGTGCTCTTTTACGCTGACGATGACGTTTTGATGGCTCGTACTCCCCTCGGACTCCAGCGTCTAGTCGATGAATTTGTTATTTTTATGCAGAACCACAGCTTGAAAATTATCATCGGTAAAACCTTCGCCATGAAAAATTAGGCGCATGGCCTCCCAATGTTGTGACATTTTTATTGAGGGCGCAACAATTCAGCACACAACTACTTTCTCTTACCTGGGGATAGTATTTAGTCATACTGGAAAGTGGCAATAGGTTTTAAAATCTAGGCAAATTCACTTTATTAGAACTACAAAGGCCCTGCTGCAGTTTGCTGGTACTCAAGGAATTAAACAGCCGAGGGATATGCTGACCATTTATAAGGCTAAATGAAGACGCACTGCCATGTATGGGTCCGAACCCTGGGGACATGGACAGATTGATAGTCTTCAATTAGTAGAAAATGCTTGTTTGAGAAACCTCTTACATTGCAGACCTGATTAGGATACAGCCAGTGTTATTATGGCATAAAATGTGGTCATCGGAATATACCACACTAAATCGATCGATTATAACTGACTGTCTTAGATCTGCGTCAAACCTTAAAATCCCTTGGCTCAAATTTGTGCACTACTTTCTGGCAGACATTGGTCATCCTGAGTACTTTGTCCATCCTGAGAGCTTGGTTCTCGTTCAAAGAAAAGTACTCAAAATGAAATGTTTATCACTACTAGAGGAAACGAGATTAGGATCTAAAATATTGAAATCTCCTGTCCTTAGGAATCAGATGATACTGACCAGCTTCAATATGCCATTTTATTAAGCCAATGTGTTCAATGCGCGCCACAGGTTTGCGCTGACTCGATTCCGTTTGGGTATTTTCTATCATTTAATCAGCTTCCCCACCATCAAAAACTGGTGACCTGACCTGGGGAAATGTACCTGTGACGATATCTCTCTGCAGAGCACCATGCACACTGTCCTGTTTTGTAAACATTTTTCTGAGACACGGAAGAAACATGTCAAACCTTTGTTACTGCAGCTGGGCTTTGCGCAATGCTGACCAGCCTTTCTGTATTTGCAAATGCTACCTAACATCTATATATGTCCCGCTATATCTAGATATCTGCGGGCCATTATCAATCGCAGGAAGCAGCTATACTTTGAACATGAAAATATAATTGAGTGTGCATTTGATGATCTTTTTTGCACTGAATCTATGTGCTGTAGTTTTTTAAGCTTTTTAATTTGTTTTAACTTTTATACCGCTTTTTGATAAATTTTTTATGGATGTAGGTTTTATGATTCACGTGTGAATTCGAATAAAGCTTATTTTGAATGATTGACTATACTACACTTATGCCCTCTACTTCAGCATCTCTGCACACTTCCTACACTAGAGTTTTTTTCTTTAGTTGCGGCTTAGACTATAACTGTTTGTAGTTCCAATCACAACAACATTACCATCTAGGCACCCCTCTGTGATAAGGGAAGAAACATATACACCATCTATTGATAAATAAATACGAATTTAAGTTTGACACAACAGACTTATTTCACATGAATCAATAATTATTCCTCAGTTTTTTGCCCAGGCCTAAATATACATTGTTTTATAAAAAAGAAAGAAACCATTATAATGGCTTCTTTAATGTTTATTCCAAAAAGACAAGCGAAAAAATACAACCCCTACCCTTTGGGAAACTACATATCCCATGATTCCATTTCAGATGCACGCCACGCTGAGCTGGAGAGACATGCTCTGACAGAGGCACACTTTACTCTGTACATACAACTGAGCCCCCGCCCTTCACCGATCTGCACTCCCCACGACCTACGGCATACTGTCAGCACCTGTTTCTCAATCACCGCGCTGTGATTACGAGAAAACTGTACCGTACACGCCGGGCACTGGGGATATATAAAAACCAGCCACTTACAATTGCGAGCAGGGACGCTGAGCCAAATAGGTATTTGAATGGGATGAGACCCTCGATGAAGTAAGTGTTTTTATAAGAGGCTATCTCACGCTGATTTTTTCTCCGCGTTTTTTTTGCTAATACCTTACAATGGGGACTTTTAATAAAACATATTGTACTTAGGCTCTACTATTCCTTTTAATTACTTCCGTTGTTATCTCTTTAGAGTCTGGCTATAGAGCCGCCCACTCAAGCCACTGTGGGGACAGTTTTTTCAAACACTTTGGGTGAGTAGGTTTTAGCAGTACAGAGTTTAAAAATATGTCTTCAGGTAAAAGCCTGGCCCTTTGTTTCGTCTCAGTTCAGAAATATCTCATAATAATATGCACAGTAGTCCATTTGTCATTGTGAAGAACAGGGTTTTATCACTTAATAATCATCATACTCCACCCTGAGCATACATTTGCATGGAGAGGCTTTTGCTTTTACGAGGCAGGGAGATGGAACAGTGTCCCACCGCCTCATACCATATTTGTGTCAGTTCCACTAAATGTCTTCTTTTAAAAGTGTGTGTATGTGATCACAGTAAAAACACAATGTTTGGAAAAATGACACATACACTTATATCGGCATGCCGATGTGCATGCATAGGTGACAGCTACTAATTGGTGCGTCATGAAGGGTGTGCTTCATCTTTTCATCATTTGTGTGCTCACTTTTTCTATTTGTAATTCAGGTAATATCCCATAGTGGCAAGCATTAAACGCTAGGTGCAAGCTTTGACTATTTGCATGATACTTAAAGAGAACAACAGGTTAGACACGTCACTGGGGGAGTAACTTACTTATGAACCCACCCTGACGAAACCCCAGGAACCTAGGTAGGCCAATAGAACAGGGCTGAAACATGTTGATATTTTAGGGTCATAGGACCATCACATCCTTACATCCTTATAGTGTTAATTTTTAACCTTCCCACCCACCAAGGATACCTTGGGAGTAGGAGATGAATGTTATCCTTAACGTTACACCCCCTAAACAACCTTCTTCATAAGAGCTCCCTGAAATGTGGTCAATCCCACTGTGACCTTTAGGAGTCAGGGTGAACCCAATGATGAAGCATGTCACTACTAGAGTGGGTGAAGGTTGCATAAAAAAGGGTCTTTTCCATTTCCCATTCTAATAAGAGTGGTGTATAGGTGTGGTGCATCACAGATCCTGTGCAGTCTTTTATGGAGACGTTGTCGCCCCAAAAGTGGTACTCTTAGGTTAACAGTATTTGACAGGGAGGGTGTATCCCTTTATTCACACTCCAGAGGACCTCTCTACCCTCTAGCCACCAATAGGTTTTTTGGACCTTAAAACCTCTTTGTGTTTGCAGAAAGGATAAATGCTCCATATTTACTAAGATATGGCTCATTCCTGCTCTCACTCTGTGCTGGTGCACTGCGTGCTGAATAACACCAACACAGGCACCTGGGTACATCGGGGCCTACTTTACAGGCCAGATTGTTTTGTGCAGGAAGTGACACCTTTCTAAACACAGACAAATCTCAGAGGCATTTTCCTCTTTCTTGTGTACTACAGAATGCAGCACATGTAGAAAGATAAAATAACAAGGATAAATGAATATATATTTCTCCTTGTTATGTCTCTGTTGGGATGGGATTGCATTTTGACTCATTCCCAGACGTACTACCCTTAGTAAACATGGGAATGCGCCAAAATCCATGGGTGTATGCGTGGGATCACTCACATTTCACCCATGGAACACCTTTCCAATGCAGAGCAACACAATGCAGTGACTTGTACTGCTGTGCGTTACTCTTGACTTACCAAGCCATGCAGAACCTTGCAAGGTGGATTTGCGTGGCTTAGTAAATATCACTTAAGCCCTTGCATTGCTTTGTGTCGCCAAGCGTGATGCAATGGCAATGCAAGGACTTAGTATATTTGGGCATAAGAAACCAACACCTGCAGTATATCAGAGGCACTCTCAAATATCGCTAAACACACACCCTTTTTGAAAAATACATCAAAACATGCAGGGTGGCGCACGTAATAAAATTATACTTCATTCTCATTGAGTGACCATAACTGGAAGTGTATATTAAGGACTTCTTAACCCAGGTAGCAGAATAAAAGACAAAGATGTTGCCTATCATCATTGGAAATGTGTCTGATCATGTTACGCTGCTATTGCAGGTGACTACCTTTGGCATATGATGGTTGCACTTGGATGTGGGGTGTATATGCCTCTGGCACAGGTCGGTAGCATCATAGTTGACATAAACATGGAGCTGTTTTCGTAACTCTTATCTTGCATTTATTTCTTAACTATGGTGATGTTGTGCTTTGTGATTTTATCAGAATGAATGTTCATGTTGCATCACTTTCTATGGTGACGTTACGTCAAATGTCATATGATTTCACTTACTGGGATGACACTGGATTAAAAGCATGTGATGTCACTTGCACTACCCCTACAATGTTTTTGAGTCTATGTCCATATCCTGTGCGAAAGTCCTAATACGAAGTAGAGTCATGTACAGATAGATTTTCCATGGCACTGATAAATTGATATGTCTACTCCAGTCCAATATTGATGTTTATGGTTGGTTGTCTTGAAGATGCCAATGAAGACAACTCTAGTGCATCTTATGCAGCGAGTCAGACATCACAGATGGTGCATCACAGCTGGTGATATCTGGACTCAGGATATTTTGTTTCCTAGGCAAAACTGACAGTGACGAAAATAAATCATTGCACATAGTTGGTGTCTGACAAATTCATTTAGGTCATGTGCCAGATAAAATGATGTAACTTGATAATAATTAAATGTATTAATTAAAGAAATAAGGCAATTTAGAATATATTGTGAACCCGTAGTCAAACATCATAGGGCTGTACATTGCCATGGAACTGTCAGCTGCCATTATTGTTGTTCTCTTTCCGAGCTACAAAATTTGAATAATCCACATAACTAATTCATTAGTAGATCTCTGCAGTCATCAATATCAATGTCTTCTGTTGTGGCCAAGCAGAAATGGCCTTGATATTTGAATCTGAATATGCAGAGTTAACCTCAGTGCATAATGCTTCCGAGCTCCTGTTTGATATTAATAGTGATAGGCAAATGTCAGCCCCAGTGGTTAATATTAAGTCGGTGCAATGGGTGGAACAACCCAACAGTGATTGTAAATAGCTTGGGTTTCCCTCGTGTGATTTTCCCTGTCCAGGCCACTCATTCACCAGTTCAGTTTTAAGGAAAAGCTTTAGACTCTCCTCTATTTTGGACAGTCTGGTCAAAATGGGCTGTAAGAGGGTGTTAAGTGTCTGTTCCAGTGCAGGGTCTGCATGCAATACCCAAGGTGAGACTGTGGAGATGTTTTGCACGCTTTAGTAGATTTGGTAACAGGAGCTGTTTTAGTCCTCCCCCTTTTCATTTTGCCTTAGTATACTAGTACACAATAGAGTTATATCCATTATTACTATAACCAAATCATCTTTCCAAGATATATCAAAGAACAGGAAGATAGGCTTTGTACTTAAGGTCAGAGGAACCTGTCTACATCTTCAGATGCGTTTTCAAATAAAGTCCCCTGAGCTGATATAGTCTTCCCACCAGAGTTTTTGTGGATATTAGGAAACATAACTAATAAAATAATTGTTTACCAGTATATAGTTGTAAAAATATTTTACATTTATTACCATAACAATATATATAACCATATATTTGCATCACACACCATTTATCGTGGGCGCAGGAAGACAGCAGCGAGCAGGTCACAGAAGCAAAGCAGGTTCGTAGTTCATGTAGAAACATTTGCATTCTTTTTAAAGTTTTGAGATTTCAGCAAAGTGCATGTGCAAAATGGGGATAAATATATATGTACTGAAAAAATGGAAGGTTACAGGGAAGTTATACTTAGGAATTAGAATTTTAAAAAGCATTTAAATTCACTGAAAAAAATCAAAGGTTATAGGGGCGTTATAGTAAGCTCAGATATCAGTCGTACAAAACCACTGAAATTCAGCAGTTGCAGTTACCTGAGCCAACTATAACTTATGCCCCCGCAATGCACTGCGTGTGTGTGTGTGTGTGTGTGTGTGTGTGTGTGCGTGCGTGTGCGTGTGCCTGTGCGTGTGTGTGTGTGTGTGTGTGTGTGTGTATATATATATTCCAAGGTGCCCTGATTTCAGGACAGTTCAACTGAATCTTTATTAAGATGAGAGTTGTGGTGCCTGTTTGTGCTGATTCTTCCCTGCCAGTGGGGACCGTGTTCCGACAGTTATTTACTTTATTATTTTAATATTTTCAGAGCCCCCAGTGGCCCTCAGAATGAAAGTCCAGTTTTTAATTGTGACTCTTCCGTGCTACTGTTAGGCACAGAACAGTTCCAAACCCTGCAGCCCCATAAATTCTTTATGCAGGTGGTGCAATTAACAGCCGGACCGCCATGATGAAATATGATCCCAAGGTGCCCTGATTTGAGAACGCACTCCACAGAAGATGGTTCAACTGAATCTTTATAAACAAAAAACGGCACTTGCATTCCAATTATTGTAGTCCTTGCCGCTTTTCGGAGCTGCTGCTCCTTAATCATAGGGCAAGCTGACAGTCACAGGTGCATTAAACACGCATTTCCTCTCTTTTGCATGATACAATTGATTGCCCTACGGTGGGCCTCCCAGGTAAGTGAAGATATCTGTGTATGCCGGGCATTGTAGTGCCTGAATGTGCTGATTCTTCCCCGCCAGTGGGGACCGTGTTCTGATAGTTATTTACTTTAATATTTTAAAGTTTTCAGAGCCCTCCAGTGGGCCTCAGTACGAAAGTCCGTTTTTTAATTGTGAATCTTCCGAAACGCGTCAGGGACTACAATAATTGGAATGCAAGCGTCTGTTTTTGTCCCCAGGGCACGGGCGATCCCAGTGTGCCCACCCACATACATGATTTTAATTGCCCCAGGGAGGTGGTTGCTCTGGGGCAGCAGGTGACTGTGTGGACCCCCTGTATTTATTTGACATTTGCCTTGGGGAGGTACCGGTCAGTAGGGCACCCCTGCATACATTTAAACCAGTGCCCTGGGAGGTGGCAGTCCAGAGGCATTTATAAGCCCTACAAAGGGTGCCCTGTGTGACCCCTCGTGAATATATTTGTTCATGCCCCCGGGACCTGGCGCACCCAAGTGCTAAACATTAGAAAAGGTGGGCTTCTTTTAAAAAAAACAAAAATTAAACTGGAGCCACAGATTCAGCATGGCTTCCCCTGAAAATGAAAACAAAATGCTTTTTTTGCCATGATATCATCACATCTAGGGGGTCAGGGTATTCCTACCCTGCCCCCTTTTCTTTTTTTAAAAATGTTTTTTTGTAGGACTTGGCTGAAGCCACGTCCCAAGATGGCTGTCAACACTTCCTGGTTGAAGTTTTGGCCTCAGAGGATCCGCATCCCTATATATACAAAAATAATTCTCTCAATATTTCCAAAACTACTGAATGGATTGACTTACCTTGCTGCCAAATTTGGTGTACATTCATTCAGCGGTTCGGCTGTAGTCGTGTCTAAAATCTCTATGGGAATTAACATGGGAAAACACATTTTGGGATCCACCCTTTTCCTCAGCTCCCACTTGGCAAGCCAGCAGTTGAAGAAAGCGTTATCAGTTTTGAAAAATTCAAAGAATTCATCTGATGACACAAACGTTATTGGCAAAAAAAAAACGGTCTTTCTATGGAAACTAGGTCCTAACTATAACTTCCTACTGGCGGTCACCAGTAGGTAGTTATAGTTAGGACTTAATTTCTATTAAAAAGCAGTTTTTCACTTGCCTTATCTTTGGCGCCAGTTGACGAATCTTCAGAAAGGTATCCCCAGAAATTAAAAACTCACGTCAGCTTGTGTCTGGAAAGTTTTGGGGTAGCCTGTCAAGCCAGGGCCAAGAAAACGGGGTCCCAAAACGCGCTTTCCCCATGTTACTCTCCATAGTACCTTTGAACAAGCTTACAGCCCGAACTGCTGGACGGAAGTTACACTGAATGTCAAAAAGGTAGTTTTGGTTACGCAGACCATGCTTTAACTTATTTGGTGTAAATCCATTTAGTAGTTTTAGAGATATTAACCAGAAAACACATTCGTATTTATAGGGACGCGGGCCCTCCGTGGATCCACCCATCGGTAATCGGCAAATTCATGTGCCAAAGCAAAGTCATGTTTGGCTTGCTACACCTTCCCAGAAAAGTTTCAGCCACCATTTTGCTTGTTGGGGAAACTGTCCCCGGGACTGAAAATGTATACACAAAGACTATCAAACTCACTCACATACCCATACCGACTCTCCCACACCCACTCTTACATCTATGCAGACACTGTTACACTCATTCACAAACTTGTACAGAGACTCTCATACCCACACTTACACCTATACTGACAGTTTTACACCCACTCACATACCTAAACAGGCATTGTCACACCCATTTAAATATCTCAGAGAAACTGTTACACCCATTCACAAACCCATAGAGAGACTCTCACACCTACAGTTACATCCATACAGAGACTTTCACACTCAGTCACATATCCATACAGACCCTCTCACACCCACTCTTACACCCATGCAGACTGTTAATTGCATTCACAAACCCATACAGAGACTTTCACATCCAGACTTACACCTATATAGATATTTTTATACCCACTCACACATACAGACACTGTAACAACCATTCACATATCCTACAAACACTGTTACATCAATTCACAAACCCATACAGAGACTCTTACATACATACATACATCCAGACAGGAACTTTCACACCAATTCACATATCCTATGCAGACATTGTTACACCCATTTACAAACCCATACAGACTTTCACACCCCCACTTACACCTATATAAACACTTTTACACACACTCACATAGCCGTACAGACAGTGTCATGCCCAGTCAGAAATCCTACATACACTGTTACACCCTTTCAGAAACCCATACAGACACTCTCACACCCAGACTTACAACTATATAGACACTTTCATTGTCACTCAGATACTGATATAGAGAGTTCAACCTACTGATATACTCATACAGACACTGTTGCAGCAACTAAGATATCTATTGAGACACTTATGCACCTAAAATGATACCAATTTAGGCTTTGTCATACCCTCTGTGAGATCCATTCAGAACCCTTTACTAGAAATATTATGTGCTCTTTTGCATTGAATGTGGGCTTTTGGTTTGGGGTTCAGCGATGGATCCACCAATTCAATAAATTAAACAAATAACTGTTTGGGACGTAGGGTAGCTGTTGGAAGAGCCGGTGTGTTCATTGTGTGCATATATTGACTACATATATGAGCAGATGCAGAGTTTCAAGTTGCTCAGAAATCCTCTGTTGCCTTCATCCGTGAAGTAAATACCATCTCTCCTGTGTATTCCATGCATATTGAAGTGCAGATTATTATTGTAGCTAGAGCCCATATTATGGTCCCTGAGGAATGGTGAAACACTTTTTTTTAACATGTTTCCTTGCGTTCTCTATCTGGGGACAAACTTCAGAGGACTACTTCCATTTCTGCCTCTAGCATATGTTAGAAAACACCAAGGCGATGTGAGGGAAAAGTTGCTTTAATTGTTCAAAGATATTCTTCATTATGATTTCCAGTCCTGCCCCAGTCAGCATGCCCAGGTTTTTGCCACCACAGTGCGCAATTATGAGGACTGGATGTTTGGAATCCATAATGCTTTCAACCAATGGTAGAATTTGCTGCCACTTTAACTCTCTCTGGCCAAAACAACTAATAGCCACATTAGGCAAGCCCAGGTCCCTGCCAATCTCACTCTTTGTAGCAAACTCTCTAGCCCAAAACACAAAGCTCTGACCTCTAATCCACACGCTAACCATTTTGAAGGATGGAGCAGTAGCACATAGGAGAAGGCTGGAGAAGGCTGCAGCTGAATGAGTCAGTTTTCAAAATGAAGTCATGTTAAGAGGCCCTAGTAAGTAAAATATAAAAGACCACTTTTGATTGGATGCTGTAATAATGGCACTGTTTAAAACTAGGCTGTGCTATAAATTTAAAGTAAGTGCATGTCTGATTGGCTTAGTGGGATATGTTTCTAATTGCATAGAGTCAACCATACCTACTGTCTTGCGTTAAAGAGTTAGCATGCTGCTGTAGAGACTGTTGTGAACTTGTGACTTACTGCTAGAAGAGTAGTTAACATTTTTGTCACCATGTAAACAGAGCTCCAGAAGTATGGGGGAAGGAAACAAAAAAGCTTAGAATGTCAAAGTGAGGAGACATTGTTCACGAAAG
The DNA here is from genome assembly GCF_964204655.1 of Triturus cristatus. Classification (NCBI taxonomy): domain Eukaryota; kingdom Metazoa; phylum Chordata; class Amphibia; order Caudata; family Salamandridae; genus Triturus; species Triturus cristatus. The sequence goes on from NC_140593.1 coordinate 944,072,029, forward strand.
GAATAATGAATGAAGATTGTTTGGGTATAAATTTAGGGATTTGTAGGAAGTGGTTTGTAAGTGGTAGTGTTTAGGAGTAGATTTTAAAAAAGATTTGGATTTGCCATGCGGATCCCCAGATCTACTGTAGGTTTGCATGGTGGGCCACGCTGAGCTCCGCGGATTTCTTCGTGAATCCACAGATCCTGTCCAAAACCGCTACCAAATTGAGCTTTCTTTAGAAGAGTCAAACAAAGGGTTAAGAAATTTGACCATTCAGAAGAGCTATATGATTAATAAGGGAATTAAATGAAACACAGTGTTTCTCTTTGTTTGCAGCCTCTGTAACCTTGAAAGCAAAGTTGAATAGGATGCCATTAATGGTTACCTTGTAATTTTTTTAGGAAACTGCCATTGGTGCACTGCGATTCCATAGCGATCATGTGATCGGAGTAGAAAACCATAGAGTTCTGGTTGACTAGCATGTCTCACGGAAACTGCAGAAGTACAACGTAACTAAAATAAAATACCTTAAGATATTTTCAATAACAAAACAAATTACCAATAGTTTACATTTAAAAGAAACAGTTTAGAAATGGATTATAAAATATAAAAAAATTCTTTCAATTTAGAAAAGTGTATATATATACAAATAGGCCAAACAAAAAAGTTGTTACATGTATAAGAAAGAAGACTATGAAATTACATTAAATATTTTCACAATTAAGCCATAAGCAATGGAAGTATTTGGAAACAAAACACAGTTGTAAAAAAACACCTTTAAAAATATCAAAGGATTCTTGAAACAACTACTACTAAAATAGTACATATAAATAGAAAAATAATTTCCAAAATATTTTTTAAATTTGAAATAAATAATGTTTTACTGAGAAAATTTTAAATAAAAAAACCTTAGAAATTCACTTAAAAAACCAAAGATTACAAGAATGTTATAGTTCTGAAATAGAATGTAAAGAATTCTATGAAAAAGCCAAAGGTTACAGGGACATTATAGTTAGGCTGACATTTCACTCGTACAAAGCCAGAGAAATTTAGCAGTTATAGTTAGCTGAGCTAACTATGACATACACCCCTGCAATGCACTGCTTATGACCTCACATATTACATAATTCATTACATGGTCAGTGACATCACTGATGACATCTCAAATGACATCACTGGTGACATCACTGATGACATCTCAAATGGCATCACTGATGACATCACTGATGACATCATCCAGTGATTGTGAGTGTTTTCTCAAAGGTACTGAGTGTTAAACAGAAATATACTAACGGAAGTTGCTGTGGTGGTTGTATGGTGTGGTGGCCTGTATGGTTGAGAGAGTGGGTGTGTAAGTGGTATATAGAAGAGTGAGTGGTTATGTGAGAGACTGTAGACATGAGTGAGTGCATCTGAGTTTTCATGGGTGAGCGAGTTGGTCTGTCAGTGGGTGTATGAGTAAGTTAGTGGCTGTATGAGTATCTGTATGGGTGAGTGAGTGGGTGTTTAAGTGGCTGTATTGGCGAAAGAGGGTGAAAGAGTGGCTGTGTGGGTGAGTCTGCTGGTGGGTCAATGGCTGTAAATGGTGAATGAGAGGGTGCATGAGTGCCTGAATGGGTGACTAAGCAGGTACATAAGTGTCTTCATTGGTGAGTGACTGAGTCTGTAAATGGGTGTATGGGTGAGTGAGTGTCTGGGTGTGTGAGCGGCTGTATGTGTGAGTGAATAGGTATGTGAGTAGCTGTATGAGTGAGTGTGAGAGAGGTTGTATGGGAGAATATGTGCTTGTGTCAGTGACTGTACAGGTGAGTGAGTACATGTGTTAGTATATGTATGAGTAAGTGAGTGGATATTTTAGTAACTGTATAGGTGAGCGAGTGGCTATGTGAGTGACTGTGTGGGTCAGTGAGTAGGTGTGTGAGCAGTAGCTGTATGGGTGACTGTATTTTTCTGTTTTTTCTTCTTTTATTGAGATCCATCAAGAATACACAAATTCATCAAAATAGCACCATTAAAATTTCCAATGAAAAAAAAACATTCACAATAGCCATATTGAAACAAAACAGATTACATAGTCAGAAACAAAAACGATAACCTTAAATTTGACGAAGCATTAAAGTTCAGGTATAATATTCTTTCATTCATAACTAAATAAACACTAAAGTGCCCTTAAAAACAGTAAAATATAAGTCCAGGTAGAGCGGAAAGTTTTGCCAAAATTAAAGAATAATAGTGCGGTTTTGGCGTACTAAAAATCAGATGCGACGTTGCCTGCCAAATCTAGAACTAGCTTAAGGTGTCTATAGTATATTAAGTCCAATAAATTGTGCAAAAATGACAACATATATGTCATAGTTAATGTTTTTGGCCTGGTGACTTAAACCATTTTTAAAAGGGAGGCTTAAGTGTCTATAGTGCAATAAAGTGCTGTAAAATAGGTGTCTATAGTGCAAAAAAGTGCGACTGAGTATACAGATATGTCAACACAGATAACATTAGTTAAGATTTCTGCATACTTAGAACAACCTTTAAAAAAAATTCAAATTCAATCAAAATGAGCCACCCATATTTTTTCAAACTTCTTAATCCCACCAATTCGTAATGCATACAGGCACTCACTATTCCTAACCTGCTTCATTTTCCAAACCCATTCGCCTTTTGTTGGTACCAGGTCTGATTGCCATCTCTGAATCAAGAGTGGCCTGGCGACCGCCATTGCAATATATAATAATTTATCAAGTTACCAGTGAGAAGTAAAGAAGGGTCATAGCCAAGGACTTTCAGCAAATTATTGGAGTCTATTATGATGAAGCATTCAGCCTCCAGATGACGAAAAATCTCATTCCAGGACCCCTGAATTAAAGTGCACTGTGATATAATATGCGTCCAATTGGAAATCGGATGATTTGAGCAGCGAAAACACTGACCGGTTTGGCTAAGGTAAACCTTAGATGAAGAATATGTGGGATTCTATATCGAAGCCATTTGCTGAAATATAGCATCCAGTACCAATTAGCTTCCCTTAATGTTCTAAAATTAGGTTTATTTAATTCGGACCACATACTCTCTGTAACCTCCAAACCTTCGTGTTTTTCCCATTTTGTTATTGCTTTCTCAGTGAGAGCCGAACGTTTGATAGGGACTATACATTTTTTCCACTCCCCTGGTTTCCTGACTGATTTCTTCAAGAAAAGCATATGCCAGATTTTTACATTCGATAATCTGTAACAGATCCAGATTGTTAAGAAACCTGATAAGAACATTAAATGACCAGAGGAGAAGAAAATAATTCAGAATTAGGTTGTACAATTCGGACATGTTCAGCCACCTTTCAATCCGTATAAAATCTGCGATCTTCCGAAAGCCGACCTTAGCCCATTTTTCAATAATTTCGGTGGATTCTCTAGCCCAAATTGCTGAAGTGAGTTCGGAGAGCGGGAAGAAGAATTTATGACTGGGATTGAATATCTTCTATAAAAGTCCTGACGTTTATTAAAGAACCACAGCATGCACTTGTAACGCACTAATTTAGGAGATTTAAAGATTTTTAATGGACAGCGTATCTGATGCTCTTTACAGATTAAATTCATAAAATAATTTACGAATGGACCTGTGTTGAAATCTTACTTAAACCTAGACATATATTGTGCAAAAGATGCAAAATAATAATCCCTGAGATTAGGGAGAGCTAACCCACCATCCTCCTCATATAAAGTGCTTAGCGCAATTCGGGGAGTTTTCTTTCCCCAAAGAAGGGATGTAAACATGGACTCTAGTTTAGCAAAAAAAGGTACTGTTAAAACACAGGGAATTGCAGAGAAAAAAAAATTAAATAGCGGGAGAACAGACATTTTAATCAGTGAGACCCTACCCATAATAGTTAAAGAGAGCGAGTTCCACCACAGCAGAAATCCTGTGCTTTCTGCAAAAGTGGGAGAATATTTAAATCATACAAGTCAACGATTCGAGTCAAGAAATAAACCCCCAGATTTCTTTTTGGTTTAGAATTTAGACAGGACAAGATATCGGAATGTAACACATTGGGCTTGCATCCGCATTGGATTATTTTAGTTTTCTTTTTATTGATTTTATACCCTGCGAGCAGTTGAAACTGCTCAAAAACCTCAAAGACTTTTGCTTGGACCCCCTTATCACTTTTAATTATAAGCATGATATCGTCCGCATATAATTTTGGTTTCCCCATACAAGGTAAAGGGAGGCGAATATCTGCATTATTCCGAATAGCGATAGCCAAAGGTTTAATAAAAAAGCGAATAAAATGGGGGACAATGGACAGCCTTGTCTTTACACTAATTTGTTCTGCCTCGGAGGCGGGAACGATAATATTGGCTTCTGTGTTGAGAGATATTCTCTGAATCAACCCCGTGATCTTAGGATGTATACCAAAACTGGAGAGGATATGGAATAAAGAGTCCCAGACCATGAGGTCAAACGCCTTCTCGGCGTCTAACAGAAGGACCAAGGCTAGTATTTTCTTGGTCTCAAAATAATCCAATCCTTCTGCAAGATAATGCGTGTTAGCCCCAAGCTGTCTCTCTGCTATAAACCCATTTTGGTCGGAATGGATCAGATTCTGGGCTATAACATTGAATCTGTTGGCTAAAAGTTTGGTGGTGATCGTATTGTCCGAGTTTAAAAGTGTAGGTGGGCGGCATGCATTGGGATCTTCGCAGTCTTTTCCCTTTTTTTTTAAAAATGACTACATTTCCTTTTTGGAATGAAGGCGGGATCGGGCCTCCTGCTGAAATTGAATTGGCAACCAGCAAAAAGTAGTCCAAAACAACATCTGAAAATGTTTAAAAAAACTCGTCCTGGAGACCGTCCGGTCCACAGGCTTTGCCATTCAGGAGGTTTTTTATGATATCTACCAACTCTTCTCTTGAAAAAGGGTGCATCATTCTACTTTGATCGGCCTCCGAAAAAGCAGGAATTTCCTGTTCCTGGAGAAACTTATCCAGGGATGCCTTATCAATAGGTTGTTGTTGACATTAAATATTCATATAGTGTTGAAGCATTGTGTCCCCTATAACTGCTGGATCTTCGCTTTGAGTCCCAGTTACCGGACATCTCAAAGTACTAATCCGGTTACTTGCAGCCTGCTCCCGAGCCTGCCATGCGAGGAACCTCCTGGTGAAATTGCTCTCTTCATATACCATCTGCCTACAGTTGCTATTAAGAATTTCACATTCTACATAATAAGCTTCAGTAAGATCCCGTTTGGCCTGATCGAAATTACGTTGGTTGGAGGCCGAGGGGTTACTGAGAAAATTATCATAGCACCTCCTGTTCTAAATTTCACTTTTTTTCCTTAATTTTTCTAGAACTTTCTGCATCCTTCCCAATAACTAGACCCCAAATAAAAGCTTTCAGAGAGTTCCAGACAATATGGAGAGGAGCCGTCCATTGGTTTCTTACAAGGGACTCCTTTATCTCTGCTTTACAGAGTAGAACCCAACTTTCTTCCAAAAGATATTGCCTGAATCTCTGCTGGGCAGTTCTGGTGTTTACCTGTGGGGGATGTGATCCATCTCGAGCCCCTCCTGTCACCTGCCAAGCCTGGGGCACATCCTTCCCTCTTCAGTGCCCATCACTGCACGGACGTACAATCTGGTGGGACTCCAAGTCCCATGGTGCAACACGTGTTTCCCGCCTTCTCCAGCTGAGAGGGAGGCGTCATCTGTGCCCTCATAAGCCCTGCTCACATCCCACGGAGCGGGATGTTTGAATCGCTGCTGGGCAGTTCCGGTGTTTTCCTGCAGGGGGCTATGATCCATCTCTTCGCCTACTGTCACGCTACTAGAACAAGCCATATCCAGCTGTTCGCCCCATGCAAGAATTTTGATCGCAGGTGACTTCAATTGTACTTTTGAGCCTCTGAACTCTGAGGACATGCTGGAGCATGAAGGAGTCGATAGCAGATGGGCAGTCCCTCCACTTAATATACCCCCTGTCAAAAGATGGACCCACTTAGCAATCCAACTTAATGCGCTCACCACGGAGTTCGGCTTAAGGGCAGCTAATGGTAGAACTCCATCGGACACCCAGGGGGCAAACATTTTTAACAGAGTCAATTGTCCATCACGCATCGATTACATCTTAATCGATGTAAAACTTTGGGACAAGACGACTGACAAGTTTGTGGGCACCACGACTGACAGCGATCATAACCCTCTACATATGACCATGAAGATCCCATGGGTTTTACCATCTCACCCTCAAACCAGTGGGGTCTCAAACTCTATCATTGATGTCGTCCCCTCAAACTGTAAAAGGCACTTGAAGTGGCACAAGGTTTCCTTGCAAGATCCCAACTTAGCAGGCATCCGGGAGGTCTTCTCCACGAACATATCAGAACTCCATTCGCGGACACAGGCGAGAGGGCAGCTGTCCCCGTTATCCATTCTCGCACAATAGAACAACTGAGCTCTTATTTTCAAGTACCTAGCAGGCACAACAAACCGTGTGTTCCACATTAAAACCAGCATCCATGGTACTCTAAGAACTGCAGGCTTAAAAGACAGGCCCTATCCTTGGTAGTTAGAAATAAGAACTGCCCCCTGGTCAAACTGGCTAGGAAGGAATACAGGGCTACCCTGTGCAAATCAAAGATCGAGTAGGAGGAACTGCACTGGCAGGAATTAAAGAATGTTAGCCTTGGAAAGAACACAAACCATTTTTGGTCATTATTTATTTATTTGAAAAGTTTTATATAGCGCTGGCTAGACCCGAAGGCATCAGAGCGCTTTACATGAGGACGAGCATTGTTTCAGAGCATAGTTACCAGTTAACACAGTTACAGGTTACACATTTTAAGAGCATAGTTACAAGTTGCTGGAGCGTAGTTACATGTGTTAAAAGCATATACGTAAGGGAAAAAGAAGGCAAGGGGAGAGATTCAGGGGAGCGAGGATAGGAGCAGGGGAGGTAGACAAAGAATGAAAGAGGGAAAGAGGTGGGGGAGGGAGAAGGAAAACATAACCGGGAGATGAGGAAAAACCATCTCCAAACGTCCGGTGTGCAGTGATCCCAGTGGGAATGGTGTCATTCACACACCTCCACTGTGTGTGGTTCCCTTTACACTGTGCACTCTCTCAGAGGGGTCTCTGAGACTCCAGTGCATAAATACTGGGTCCCTCCCCAACAAGGGGAGAGGAAGTGCTTTTGCAAGGGGCGCCATTCCCACACCTCCACTGTGTGTGGCTCCCTTGACGCTGTGGACTCTCTCCGGGGGGTCTCTGAGACTCCAGGGTATAAATGCTGGATCCATTCCCAACAAGGGGTGAAGGAGTGCTTTGGTACATGGCACACACCATGGTGGAAACTTTAGGGATAATGGTGTATTGCGTGGTAAAAAAGTTTTAGAGTCTGCTCATGGGGCATAGTCATAGTTCATTCAGAAGATTCCATCCTTGTAGGGAAAAGGTTATTTGATTGTGTGTGCAGTTGATTTTGCCTCCGACACCAGATCACATAGAGGACTTTGTGTTAAAGTTAAAACACAAGTGTGGTGGCTATCTTGAGGACAGGCAGGGCGTTCAAAGAAAAGTCGGCACAGGGGAATAACAATAAATTGCGGATCGTTCCACTGAAGGGCTAGCCTCAGAATTAATTTCAGGATTCTGAGAGGCGAGGGGATCTGTTGCCTCGGTAGGTGATCAGAAAGATCACGGGTGACATAAACCTCTTGGTGGCAACCATTTTAAGGTCAGGCAACACGGTGATCCAGATAGGAGCACAGGGGGTGGGGCTCATTGCAGTGTGCCCTGTTGCAGCCGGGGCGTCGAAGGGCCCCAGCGGTGCTGATTTGCATGGGGCGCAGGGCACAGCCATAGGACAAGGTGAGCCTGCTGCTATCTTCTCTTCGTGGTTTAAATCTATGCACCCAATATAAAGCCTGGTCACTATTTCACTAATCTCCCATGCATGAATTGGAGGGGCATTAAAGAGGGCCCCGGAGTCTTCACTCCACCCCTGCCCATGAAATGTTAAGTGCCTACCAGACTCCCACGAGCCAGATGTTGTGGGTCAAGGCCCCCCAGGACGCGTGAGGGATCGTGCTATATGGTGAGGATCTGCGCCGTTTTTTAGTCCTGCTCCCAGCAGCAAGTGTTCTATGCTGCGGGAAGTTCAAGTCTCCTATTGCTGGCCGTCATTTGTTGTAAAAGATGCACTTGAAAATGAGTCTCCAACATATATAGAAGGGTGTTTGCTGGGTAAAGCGCAGCTCCGCAGGGTATATAATCCAGGTCCAGGCTCCGTAGAGTCCCCTGCCGAAGCCCCGGTGTCCCAGTAGTTCTCGGTAGAGGAGAGGCCGCAGACACAGTACGTGGGCCCCTCCCCCACCGGCTGAGTCCACCTTGTCGTGAAGTCGATGGCAGGTCTTCCGAGAGGGCAGTCTTCCCCGAGAATCCCCTAATTAGCGAGCCGGGGCAACAGCAGGGAATTAGGCACCCCGCCTAATCATATTACAAGCCAAGACAGGCATGATCATTTTGGGAAACTGTATTCCACTACAGAGGACAGATGTCTGGAGGAGCCATGGGGCCCCATAGACGTCCCTTTAGCAGGGAATGCTAGTGATCCCTTCTCGCTGGCCGACATTGAGGCAGCTATTAAGAAGTTAGTCCCTGCCCAAGCACCTGGACCAGACGGTCTTCCAGGAGACCTGTTCCTCGCTGACCCCAGAGATTAGTTGCGTTACTTCCAGCTACTGTTCAATGCTAAAGCTGCTGGTTGCTCAGCCCCAGAATCCTGGAAAGGCACTGAGGTGGTTCCGATTTACAAAAAGGGTGACAGGGAAGATCCCTCAAACTATAGGCCAATAAGTCGGATCGACGTAATGCAAAAGGTGTTAGGCAGTGTCCTCTTAAAGAGAATCCTAACGAGGTCCGAAGAGGAGGATGTCCTCTCCCAGTACCAGGCTGGCTTTAGGGCCTGCATCGGGACGATCGACCAGGTATTTAGGCTAATGCTTATATACTGGAAAGTCGTGTTAATTGGAAAGGGCGGCCTTACCTTGCATTCATCGACTTAAAGACTGCCTTCGACCTGGTACCTAGGACCAGGCTGTGGCAGATCCTCAAAGAGATGGGCATTCCCTCCCTAATCCTTAACATGTTGATTCGCCTTCATGAGGGAAATTACGCCCAGGTGAGATGGGGGGCTAAATGTCAGCTGACAGAGCAGATCCCTGTTGGCAAGGGAGTCCGCCAGGGTTGCGTCATGGCCCCCACCCTGTTCTCTTTATAAGTGAATGGGGTGGTGAGTTTTCTTCAAGAAGATCCAGCTGATGCCCCAATCCTGGCAGGCGACAAAGTGCCGACGCTCTATTGGCAGACGACACCCTGTTGTTGTCGAAGACCCCAGTTGGGTTACAAAAACTATTACATAGATACCAATCTTTCTGTGACTACCGGGGCTTAGTCATTAACACCTCCAAGACTAAGCTCATGGTCTTCAACCCCCACAAATCTTTCAGGAACAACCTCACACTGAATGGAAATCCTCTGGAGAGAGTCAGTACCTTTGAATGCCTTGGCAAAATGCTTTGGAGGCCCCATGTAGCTAAAATGCTTATGAATCATCATCATTATCATCATCAAATCTTTATTTGGGTTTATAATACCATAAAAGATACAAACTTATAGTTCCTTATCAATAGTGCTCGAAATAGAATTAGTACGAAAAAAACATTCCATACACCAGATTCTAAGGAGTCAATTTTCCTAAAATAGTCTTATAAACATGAAAGAGATCAACAAGGAACATAACTCAGTATTTAATATCACTATTAAAAATGGCTAAGATAAAGACTAAAGTGCAAGTGAAATTGTTTACAATCCCAAGGCAGTTAGCTCAGCTCTATATGGAGCTGAGCTATGGGGGTTTGAGAATGTAGACAAGCTTAGTAGATCCGAGCACAAGTTTTTGAGGGATTTGGTGATGCTACCACGTAATACCCCACTAACACCTCTAATGTATGATATGGGTAGGCGGCTAGTCAGAGACATTGCCAACCTCCGCCCACTGCTCTTTTGGGCTCGCCTAAGGCGCACCCCTGAGCTCACCAAATATGCCACAGCTCCAACGGAGGTGACGAACCTAGATGTAGACCACATGGTCAAATGGATATCAAATGTCAGGAAAACGTTGGTACTATTGGGCCTTAAAGATTCATGGGACACCCAAAAACCCCCGAGCAAGGCAGAGCTCAGGAGCCTATACTGGGGCTGGATTGACAGTCAGGAGCTCAGCATCCCTAATATGGGGAGATTAACAGATTAATTTCTTACTTTTAAGCAGACCAGAAGCCTCGAGCTATACCTAGATGTAATCCAGGTCCCACGTGATAGGGCCTTGTACACAAAATTTAGGTTTGGCTCACTCCCTGTTACTTTAACATCAAAGTGGCGCTCAGCTAAGAACACAAAAGAAGGCTACATTTGTTATGGAGCCCAGCTGGAGTGTGTTACCCACGTCATGTTTGCCTGCTCAGCCTATAACAATGTAAGGTCTAAATGGTTAAAACCAATCTGCAGAGACATGGGCACCCGTGACCATAGGGTTGCTCTGTGTATCTTGAAATTCGACCCATGCGTCCTTTTCGCTTGTGGGGTGGCTAAGTTTTAAAGCCACGCCTGGATAGTCAGGCATAAAGCCCTGTGTGGGGCGGCCGAATCACCTAATTGCAGACCATGGGCAATACCGGAGGCAGGTAAAAGCCTTGAGATGCCGCACTCACCAAACCTTAGGTTATACCGGGGAGTCACCATAACCCAAGAAAGAGTCTCCTGATTAACAAAGCACCTGCACTTTACATAACACCGCTGTGACGATCTGCTACCTTTTTTATTCTCTTTTTCTGCATTTGTTTTTAACCAATGTGTGCATTTTATGGAATGAACTCGCAGAAATTCGCATACACACTTTTTAGATAACTGTTTTAATGATAACTGGTTTTAATGCTTTGTGGTATAATATGATGTCTAAAATACAGTGCTAATACAACTTTTAGCCAATCTATGTATTTAAAAAGATCTATTACCATCGAGTACTTGCTTTTATTTATTGCACACCTGTCGAACAATGCTTTTATGATACATGTTATAGAAATAAAGCTATTGATTGATTGATACTATTGCCTATTTAAGCTCCATCTCTTAGAATGAGCTGAAATTTTACCTAGCTCGAGCTCTAAAATGAGCATTGCATGATCTGAAAAACCATTCGGAAGGATTTCCTGCTTACTAAAAATCAGGGTCTTAGACATAGGAAAGTAATCGATGCCTGAGGAGGAGCGTAATCCACCCGAAAAGCAGGTGTATGCAATCTAAGTTGGGAATGCTGCCCTCAAGGGATCAAATATATCTAGAGTTTTCCTAAATTTTTGAATAATTCTACAGTTTTTTGGTTTTAATTGTTTAAATTTTTCAATTTTTGGATTTACTAGGAAATTAAAATCTCCCCCTATAATCACTTCCCCGGGAGTTTGTATTAGAGATTGGAAAAACTCTTCATATAGTACCGCATTATCCTCTACAGGAGCATAAATGCTAGCTAAGGTTAAAAATCTATTTCCCATTTTTACAGGTCACCCAACACCACCTACCTCTCTGATCACTTACAAAATTAACCACCTTGGCTTGAAGTTTTTTGCCCAGGAAAATCGCCGTACCGCGATGTGATGCGGAGGAGAAGCCCCGACATGCTGCCCAAGACCTAAACATTGAAAAATCAGCTAACTTCCCCTCTGCTATATGGCATTCTTGAATTAAAATAATGGCCAGATTTGTGTTTTAATCAATGATTCAATGGCCCACATTTTCTTTTTATTATTTAATCAATCAATCAATCAGGGGTTTTAAAACTCGTTACTCACCCGTGAGGGTCTCAAGGCGCTGGGGGGCATTGGGGGTGCAGCTCCGGATTAGTCGTAGTCAAAGTTAGAGGTTGAAGTTGAGTCTGGTTTCCAAATAGCATAACATTTGCTTTCCTAATGTTAATCCGCAAATTATTATCCATGTTAAAAGAATGCACCGCATGCACCCTGGACAATTGAATCTGTAGACAAATTTGTTGTTGTGGGCAGATTTAGATTCCGTATATAGGTTTCCCGATTTATGCCCTTATATAGGTACAATTCACATTGCCCTTATTTGGACATAGAAATCTGGCCCTTATTTAGACATTGTCCGTACAAACCAAATACAGGCATGGCCACCTCCATCCCTCCATCCACGTCACAACAAATTCTTGGAAAACCAGACCCTTAAGCCTTTAGGAATTTCCCTCAGCTTGAATATTGATTTCTCCAAGAACTAATTAAGAATGCATGAACATCTATTCCTTAGGGGTTCATTCATGACGTACCTCTGCCCGACTTTTACGTCAATACTAGACACCTTCAAGGTATAAATATACCACCACTTGCCCTGGCAAATTGCGGTTCCCGGAGGATTCGATCCAACCCAGACTACGCAGTTCGCCACGGCAAGTTTGGAAGGAGATCAACTTCCAGCCTGATGCACTGACCTGACGCTGTCATCCTCCTCGCAGAGAATCCAGCTCCAGTACTCTCTGACTTCCCTTGCGGGGGGCTAGACTATCGAGTCCAGAAAAGAGATTCCAACCTCTATCATTCTAAGTTATGGAGCTGACTAGAACTTAGAGAATCTTTTGGCAACTCTTGGCTAAACTAAAATATAGCTAGCTATTCTTTAGAAATGGCACCTACTTCAAACCTCGTACTGCACTTAGGTTAGGTACACTGGGGTAGAACAATTTAGAAGCATCAGATGAGTATCACATTTTAGCTTATGTTATTTATGTATGTATTTTGATTAATATATGTCATAGCTACAAACCATGCTATTGCAGTATTATTTTATCTTACTGCTAACCTCATACATATTGTACTTCGCAGTCTGTCTTACGATTGTAGAAATTCATATCTCTTGCATGAGAAATAAGACTATTCAATAAACCCTTTTTATTGAAACGCCCGTCTCTGTATTTCTGTGCAACTCTGTAGAAACGAAGCATGCACGATTGACTGAGTGAAACTGTTGTCTATTGTTTCCACGATTCTGAGACTGTTCCGATTCTAAAGGGATACAAAGTTGTCATGTTTATGCGGTTGTCAGAGACTAATCCCTTCTTGTATATTCAAGAAGTTTCTAGTGACCTCTGAGTTAGCTGGCACACACAAGTAATTAAGTTTAATATACTCGATAGAGACATACTGACCGTAGTCCTATGTCAAATCTATAGTGTATATTATTCCAATGCGCAAAGCCTATCAAGGATATAGGAACTACTCTACACTGTGCCATTAAAAGCATCACAAAATTGCCCGCATATGTGAGTTATGGAATTTTTGTATTTGCCAATTTGGGTGAATCTCCTCTTTCCTGCTGTAAAATTTCTCACATTTCTAAAATGTATAGCTAAATAGTAGTGGAGCCAGCATACAACCTTGTTTTAGTCCATTAAAGGTGTTGAATTTTAGTGTTAGACCTTTGGTATCCGATAACTTCACCCTTACCCATGTGTCCCTATGACGATCAATTAGGATCTTTAGTAAGCCTTGATCTATTCCCCATATGTCCAGTTTAGCCCAAAACTTAGATCTATTAACCTTATCGAAGGCAGTGGAATAGTTGATGAAGCATGCAAAAAGATTGTTATGCTTAGTCCGACATGCTTCTTGGCCCAAAATGGACAGTGGCATTTTATTATCTACAATGGAGCAACATAATTTCAGCAATGCTTTCTGATGCTATCTGAACTGTCCTATTTAGTGCTCTCCTAACTTTAATTTTACATCCCCCTCCTTTTCTATAGTTTTCCTTATGATCTTCCTTATTATTATTTGCCTTGTACTATATTCCCTTGTTAACTATTTCCTGTACGATCAGCATTGCATCCACAAATTATTTAAGTGGACCAGGGGGTTTAAGGCAGACAAAGTACCAATCGGCTCATGCACTATATACAAATTCATAAAAGATAACTGGTAAGAACTATGAAAATTGCAATAGTTCCCATGTTGGCCACACCATCCCTTAAACTAAAAATAACCAATACGGTGAGGCAACTCAACATCCTCATTACCAATCATGCTGCAAGGACACTTTAAAATAGAAACTCTTCTAGCGTCCTACGAGATACCTTTTTAACTAGCCCAGAATAGTTTAAGAACTATATTAACTTTTAGTTTGGATTAATGAAAGGGTATATGGTTGACTCTCATGAGGATTAATTCCGCCCTGCTTCCCAATTCCATCATTTTTCACCCACTAAGCCACTTTACTTTGAACCCAGCTTTATGGAAATCAGGCTTGACCCTGCTCCACTGGGAACAGTCCAGCTTGAACTGCCAGGTCAGGTCCTCCCTGAACCAGAACACAAGCAATTCATGACTGGCGTCACCCTTATTAGGGCTCATCAGCTAGTATTGCTTGGTTCCAGTGGCACAGTGAGCAGAGAACTGACATAAAACATTTTATTTAGTAAATAGTCCCTATTTTGAGTTTGTGCCAACATTGAGGAATATACAAATGCTAGTGCTTACCTTACAAAATGATGCATGTCTGTCAAATTGCTTGGTCTTTTCACAGTTAGATCCTGGCAGGTTTGACCTCCTAAAATTTAACAAGGGTACAGCCTTTATCACACCTGTCATTTATCGGGTGAGATAATGTTCACACAATTTACAATTCTGAAAGCTGCACAAACAGGAGTTTGCACAGGGGTCAGCATTGTCCAGCCAAGTCATAATAAGCACCGTATTAGATATCTGAGGTGAAAGTTCTAGCATCACAGGTAATGTCTGGCTGCTCATTTTAAGAGAATTAATCACATTTGTAACATTACTCTATTGTAAATTGTGGTATTCCATAGAGTGGAAGAACCACAATCTTTGAACTAGATAGGGATCTCATTCATAACCACTAGTTTTATTGAGTAACAGTTAGCAGCCTTCCAGATATCATTTGGACCAGTCAAGGGAGAATTGCAGCTCATTAATCATGTGGCCTGTGGTTACAAGTTTGCTTTGAGTTGTTGACCCAAAAAGTTTAAAACATCAAATCTTCAGTTTCATTGGCTCTTATCATGAGTTACCTGAACGTCAAGTAATTATGGAACATGTAAAATGTTCTCTGCTGAAGACTCCACATCTAACATTGTAGATGCAAAGTCCCACTACACAATAAAAAGTGATTTTATTCTGTAACAGCCATTAATAATCTCAGTGCAAACAATTAAATGAAATAAAATGCAATAAAAAAGAATTTGTAAAGTGCACTAAACACAAGAGTGTCAAAGCACTAAGCCAATTTAAAGAAAATGCAGTAACAGCAACAAGAAGGTCTCCTAGAGATAGAAAATTAGGAGAAGAGCCAGGTTTTAAGATGTGTGTGGAAAACAGGCAGATACTCAATTTTGGAAATGTGAGCCAGAAGAGTTTCCATAATTTTGCAGCATGGACAGCGGAGAAATGTCCTTCCCTTCTTGCTTTGTGGAACCTCGGAACTACCACATTCCTTATAGATGACAATCTAAGTGGTCTGCGTAGCACACCTACCACTAAAAAGAAGATCTGATGAGAAGGGGTCTCTTTTGGTGTAGTGCAAGGAATACTGTACAAATATCTTTGAAGATCACTTGCTTCCTAACTGGGAGCCAGTAAAGGGCCCAGAGGCATCTATGACAGAAATATGTTTAGGGGTATTCAAAATAAGACCTGCTGTAGTGTTTTGGATGACATGAAACTTGTTCAATGATGAACGATTGATGTTCAGATAAAGTGCTCTGCAGTAGTCTAAGCTAGATGTAATCAGAGCAACCAAAGCAATGGCCACTGATTTGTAAATAAAAACTTTTTTCAAAATTCGAATAATGTGAAAGCAGAAACTGGTAATATGATTGACATGCATATTAATAGTTATCCCAAAAAAAAGTGTGTTGGCTGGCTCCACCGGAGTGGGTAATGGGCCACATGATTAAGGCCACCATAGTTCAGACCGAATGGACTGCTGGGCACTAAAGAGCAAAACCTCCATTTTATCTGTGTAGGAAAGTGGAAAGTTATGCATTGAGGCTGCTTAGACTTCACTATGTAATATTCTCACAATGCCCGAAAATAGGTCCTTTGGATTCACACTAAAAAATCCTTAGCTCAGTCTTGGTAGTGTGGCACAGAGCAGTCAGGCTTTACTAGAGGAACATTTGTTAAGCATTTCATTCAGAGTACTAACATGGACGATTAGTAATTGACATGACTCAACAGAAATATAACAACAATTTATAAACGAAAAGCAGATTTTTATATAAATTTAGACACCAAAATGAAGACAATCGAATGACTATAACCAGAGTTATAGATTTTAAAAGAAAAAATAAATCAATGCAATTCAATACTGCATAACTTTGGCATTGCGGTAAATGGTAAAAAGCATATGTGACAGTTAGTCACTTGCAGATCGAGTTGCATGGAACTCACTGGGGGATAAGCTGATGCAGGTCCTAGCGCCAGGCCATGACAGACAGTTGAATTTTACCTGGGCAATAGGTTTTAGGTGCAGAGTTGCTCTGGCTGTCCCTGGTGTTGAAGAGGCAGCCAATGGTGAGCTGATTTTACCGCTTAGATGGTGCTGGTGAGGAAACGGATGCAAAAAGTCAACAATGGGGCCACAGAGGTGGTCGATTGTGAGTGTTGCTGAGTTCGCTCACGTTGCAGCGTTGAATATAGAGGAAGTGGTAGCCCGACTGGCCACCAACAAGCTTTGGCAGTGGCAAGGTCATCGTGAAGTTGATTTGGTGTCTGGAAATCCAGAGGAATATGGTAGCCACCTGAAACTTGCTTGAGGTCAGAAATATATATCCCACAATGCACTGGACCATCTACTTTTGGGGGATCCCTTTGAGCGCCCAATGACCAGCGATTCTTTGGTTCAGGGAGCGTGCCTTTACATGCGGGCTGCAGGAATCTTGTCCCATCTGGAGTCTGGAGCTGCCTTTGACGCTCAAAGGGGTCCCTCTATCTGGGAGAGCCTGTCTTTGGCCCAGGAGAGTCTTGGTTGTGCAGTTGAAGGGTGGTTGCCACAGGTGTAGAGTATTGCACCTTTGTTTTGTGCAGGTCCTGAGGTCACAGACGCGGGACTCTTCTTAGTACTTTGTTGCAAGTCGAATCAAAGCTGAGGTTCTGGTCCTAGGGATTCCTTTAATCCTAGATTAAGGGGTGTTAGGGGTGTGAGTCCTAGTGGCCAATGAACTACTGGCAAAGGTGGCTAATCTGCCCTTGAGGTGACCACATCTGGGGATGTGTGTCACCACTGCAGCCCAGAACCCTCTATTCTGCCACTTTTAAAAATAGCAAAACAATTCTTTGGCTGTCCAGACTGGGTAGCCCACCCGACAAGTGTGGCTAGCCTTCTGCTAGTGTACATCTCATGACTACATAATTTTCCCACCTGCCTGGGTGGAAATTTGCCTGGGAACAGGGGGATGGCTGTGCCCTCCGCTGGGAGGTAGCCTGGATGCATTTCAGCAGCAGTGTAAGCTTTGAAGCTCACTGCCTTGATGTGCCACTTAACTAGTAATCATGTCAGGCAGGAAGGTGCCATCCCCTTCCCAGTCATGCCATTGTTTTTGACTCATGGGAGTTTTCACAATTCCTGGTAGGGTTGTCAGATTGCTGTCTGAGTGGCAGTGGCCTGCAGGTTGTCAGCCTGGGTACAGGAAAGTATGGGGCAACCAGGTGGGCAACCTCTGAGGTAGCCAACTGGGTGCATATTACATCAAATCTGACATGGGAATCGTCTGGGATGATGATACAAGTTGTTTGATACCACAAATGACATATTTCAGTGGGACCATAATAGGACTGGCCACCTCAGGGGTGCCTGAGTGCCATCCCATTTTTATCCTCTGGCCCCTGATGGAAAGAGGCTACTATAGGGCCATATAAGCTTGCAATTATATATCCACATCTTCAATATAATTCACACTGCCTCCTGGGCTCAGGCGGCCTGCCTTAGGGATTCTGGCATACATTAAAAATAGTTCTTTGACCTTCCCACAACTGTAGAGGGCAAGTCGAGTTTGAGTAGTTTGCACTGCTCATGCAGTCTACAATAGCAGTACTGCTATTATCTGTTCAACTGGGTCACTGAGAATGGCATATGCAGTGCTCAGGCCCTGGTGACCTGCTAAACTTCAATGCCCTGAGTTTCACTGGTACCATTTACCAGGGACTTATAAGAGGGTTAAAGTCCTTGGCAATTGAGGCTACCAATTCCCATATATCATATTTAGGTAGAGAGTATTGGCACTGGGGCCTGGGTAGTAGACGTCAATGCACTTTCAGAGTCGAACCCAGCATCTAGAAGTCCAAGTGGAGGCAAAAAGTGGGGAAACATCTGCAAAAAGCCTGTTTTCTTACAATCTGTATTCAACTTTAAAAAGTGTCTTTGATCCAGATACTAATACTAGCCATACAGTGTTGGAATTTAGCTGCAATCAATGTTATACTATCAGCAATGCTCCCTCTAATTTACTCTGTTTGCGGCAGTGATGGACCTCTGTGCACCGTAGCCAAGGTTATGTACACTAAAGGCTGGGGAAAATACTCTAGGCAAATGAACACAATGCGTGAGCTTCTAAAATTATTGGTATTTACTCCAATGACTGTGTGCATGAAAAAAATGCAAAATGGTCCATTAATCAATATGTAATCATTATTTTTGACGCAAAGGATTTAAGGTAATTGCATTTTAAACCAAACGGATTACATCAGCAACTTGTACTTTGACATAGAGAAAATACAGAGGTCCTTATTGTCTTGTTTGGAGGCTGTTATCTAGCATAGCTCTAAGACGGTCACATTGATACCAAATTTCCAGGATATCCACATAAGGTAAATGCACACAGCTGATGCTAGATTAAACTAATGTTCCTGGTCAGTGCATATCTGGACAATCTAGCATGGACCCACTTTTTCTGACCTATGTTGGGCCATAGTTGAGCATGATTTTACAATTCTGGGCCACTGATTCAATTGAAGCGCATAATATAAGCCCCAAATAGCCCAACAATTTCTGCTTTTAAGGAAAACTATCTCTAGCACAGTCGTCAACTGGTCCAAAGTCATGAAAGTTACTTTCAAGCCAGTGTTCAAGTCCCAGCATGCTTAGCAGTTTGGGGTTAAAACCAGTACTGGCTGAAAGTCACCATGATGGCATGGGTCAGTTCAAAGACATGCATGAGTTTTTATCACAAATCATTTCCCATTCTACCTGTAAAAAAATACACTGAGGCAAAATGTCACTTTACAATCTCTCAACTATGCTAAAATAGTAACACCAGGACAAATTATCAAGATGGTGATTGTGAGTGCAAACAAAATACATGAAGTACCAGAGTATTTGATCTTTTTGGACTAGGATATCACCTCATTCTTTCCCATTCACAAGTTGCATGCATTCATTGTATTGAGCAAGGTTTGGCTCCTATCATTCACTAACTGCTCAGCAAAACTAGTCACAGGAATAAGGTTCAGAGAATAGAGCAATTCAACTTGCAGTGATCCGGGGACAACAAATTCACATCTCACATCAAACCACCACTAACAACCAGCTTGTCAGCTGGTCAACTGGCGGTCAATCTTTCAGCAGTTTTTCTATTCCCCAAAAAGCATAACTATTGCCAAACATGGTGGCCAGTATATTAATACTGGTCTTAATCAAAAGACAGCACATGCTTCTTTCTACAAGGATTCCTCTACAATGACTATAGATTATAAATTGTCCACTGTAGCTTGTTGCTGTTATAAACCTTTTAGGTTTCTGTTTTCATGCACTTAGGCTGTACATAGCAATACCTTATTATTTAATATAAGGATGGATAGCATTACACCTAAGTCACCATAAAACCAATGCAGCAAAATCCTTCCTGCAACTTAAACAAATGTACACCATTTTGGCAGTGAACTACTTACTACTTACAATTGCTGATTTTGTGACTCTTTTTTTTATAATAATGTTAGTGATTTCTTGATACATAAAGTAAACTCATGGGTGAGTAGAAATTAATGTGGGAGCCAAGGACTGGATGTGTATGAAATGTGACCACTTTTATGACCAACTACCAGAAACTGTGTTAGATGTGCTCAGCATTCCGCCTCAGTTCCACCGCTCTCACTCTTGCCCTGTCATGAACACGAATCCATAACTCAAACTTACCCAGATAACTGAAGGAAACTCAGTTCACAAAATGCACTATACAACAGTCACATGTTGAGTGAAAAAATACAGAAAAACATCACTTGGAAAAAACTATTTTAGGAAATGCAAGGTGAAGTAAAACATAACATGTGAGCAGGTACGGCATCATATACAACTTTAGTTAAAGAAAGTTTCATGAAGCTTCTCGAAAACCCATATTATGTTAAAGTTTCTGTTTTAGGTAGAGGTGGGCAAGGCAGAGAATTTATGAGCTGAGCTGAGCTGAGCCAGAGCCGAGCCAAGGGTCTGGCTTTATTTTAAAAGCCAAAGTATGGCTAAGCCCTCAAAAATGGACTTATCCACCTAATTTAGGGCATATATACAAGGGGATTGTGCCACCGGAATGTCACTTTTTACGAAGTTCCGGAGGCGCAATGCCCTGCACCATATTAACAAAGTGGCGTTAAGCCACTTTGGGTGGGTTAATGCCGCTTTATAAATAGGGGTCCCTTTCACACAGTTTTCTGCATGAATGGGGTCGTGCAATGGGTGTTGCTGTGGGTGTTCCACCACAACACCCATTGCTTTTTGATGCTGCCCCAGATTTACGAGATCCTGTTAATCTGAGGCAGCACCAAAAACTAACATCATGCAAAAGCAAGCATTTGATTGGCGCAACGAGGAGAAATACGTTTATTTCTTCTTGTTTTTGCATTTTTTATATGTGTGCTGCATTATGCTGAACACATAGAAATAGCAAAAAATCTTTAAATTATTGTTTACATGGAGGAAGGTGACCCTTCCTGCACATTAGCAATTATTAAATAATGGCGATTTGCTACTTCTATGTGTGCTGCAAAATGCAGCACATATAGAAATAGCAAACCACCAATATTGTTTTTTTATGTGCAGGAAGAGACACCATTCTGCACATAAACGAGAATTCCCTGTAACACAGGCACCCTTGCACTATGACGTGAGGGTGTCTGTGTTGGCGCTAGGCAGCTATTTTTAGCGCCAGCACAAGGAAAAACACACAGGTGAGCCGTATCGCTGTAAATACAATCCATCCCTGCGTTCTTGAAATGGCAAAGCGCGACACTGCAAAATTTGCCGCAGAGCCACGCTGCTCTATTTACTTGTAGATATGCCCCTAAATGTTTTCATGAATTTCTTTAACTGCATGTTGCCGCTCTGTTAACCCCTTCCCCACTCATGACAGAACCACTCCGTCATGAGCCACGGGTGCGCTGTGCTCATGATGGAGTGGTTCCGTCATGCTGCGGCCGTTGGCGGCCGCTCCTCCCACACGGCGCTAATTCCCCACCTGTGCGGGCGATTAGCGCAGTGGGTGGAGTCATGACGGAACCACGCCGTCATGAGCACAGCTCACCCGTGACTCATGACGGCGTGGTTCCGTCATGAGCACAGCGGCGCCATCGACCCCCCCCAAATCCCCCCAGCGCTGCGGCGGAATTCGCGCCGCAACGAAGGGGTTAATGTAGATTGTGATAGGAAGAAATGCAAAATGTAAATAGGGAGCCTGGTTTAGCCTCTTAAACAAAATATAAACAAATCGAAATTACAAAGAGCTGGAAATGCATTCGGAAATTGTGTGTTTTACTGGTAATTCAATAAAATAGTACATTAAAGGATGCATGGTAGGAATTCGAATCCCATTTGTAATGACATAGCCAAACTACAAGTCCCAGAATGCAAGGTGTAGTTAGGCAAGAAAAGTTGCTCATGAGGTGTCTATTTCTATGCTGATTAGCAGTTAGCGTTTTTTGTCAGGTCTCGCTCTTCCCAAATAACAGGCTGCAATTCACTGATGTGAATTGCAAACAAAAGTTTAAATTTCAGTGCCAAATGTCTCATCCCTTTCCTAGACATCAGCTATGGCGATTGGATAGGGAAAATCCAGCTGTTTCAGAGGGCGTGACACCAGTCGCCATGTTTAGTTAGACTTCCGCCTTTGATAAAAGTGTTACAGGAGCCCCACAGAACTTGGCGGGCAGTAAACCACTACCTTTGTTTACTGTTCATCAGGTAAGTTTTACTTAAGATTGCAAGGGGTCCATTGTGATTAGCTCATGCAGATCTGCTGTTGATTACTACTACTGCTGTTCCATGTCTAGACAGTTCAGTTCTTTTATGTTCACATTGGGGGAGATTATTGTTTTACTGGAGAGTAATGGAGGCTGTGGGTTCCATTTTACTGATTACAAAAGGCTAATACGTGTTGGGGAATAGATTAAAGGAGAGATGTATTTAGGTACGTTTGTTGGAACTATCAGCAGTAATGTGCACACAGATGACCCTTCGGTCATTTTTTATTTTTCGCTTGTCTCAGTTAAAACCTGCAGGAACAAAATCATGTCAGAACTTTAAATGCCTCAGTTAGCAGGCTGAACTCAAAGAAGCAAATAATATTCTATCTAAAGGCGGCGCCTCTTTTGAATGAACGGCTGATTGGATCTCTCGCTCTTTCTTGGTGCCGGCTATCATGAGCGCTTATGGAGAGATACTGGGCGCTAGTGAAAAGTAGACTGCTCGCACATGTGCGCAGCCTACAGGGAACATAGGTCCTCAGCATACGAGAGAACCTGGAAGCGGAAAGACTGCACCAATGCCGCTAGCGGGGAGACATAAAGATTAAAAAGAGTAGGGCTAAGTGAGGAGCCCAGCCTCACCCACAAGGTAGGCTAAAAGCCTCAGCACTGAACTGTCCCCAGCTGACGACTTGAGCCCTGTCACTAAGAAAAGAGTGAAAGAAGAAAAAGCTCTTTGGAATCTACACAAAGATGCTGTAAACAGTGGACCATGCACAAGGGTGAGACAGTATCGGAGGCTGCTGATAGGTCCAGCATAACCAGAATTGTTCCCTGGACCACCCGGCTTCTGATACAGTCTGCTGCTGTCACAAGTACAATCTCAGTGCTATACCCTCTCCTGAACCCATTCTGAGAAGTGTAAAGAAGGTGATAGGTACTAATACATTTCATCAGTTCCTGGTTGATATATTTCTTTAAAATGTTAACAGGGGTAGACAGCAAAGAAATAGGGCGAAGTTTTTCAAGTCCACATTCAGTTTCTTCAGTAAGGGGATGATAATGGCTTCTTTCCAAAGCCTAGAAAAATCTTCACCAAATAATTTTCAACTAAATCAGAAGCAAGTTGCAAAATGTTGGGAGGGGCAAGGATCTACTGGGGAACCAGATTTAATACCCATCCAAAGTCCCTTGACTTGAGAAGCTGAAATCAGTGTGAAAGCAGATAAAGGAAGATTTGAATAGGAGTAAGGAATCCTAATCGGATCCTCAAGTGCACTAGAGATAACAAATTTCGAATATATATTTAAAATGTTATCTCTAAAAAGTTAGCTAACTCATCACAGAAAACTTGTGAAGTATTCACAAGTTGCTGTTAGGGTGTGTTGAAAAGAAACTTGCTAACGTTAAAAATAATTAATTAAAGAAATTCTTGGCTCACAATATTTTGTTCATATAAAAGTAGTTTTGTCTCGAAAATGGAGCATTTATGTTAAAAGTAATGCTTTATGCATGTTTTTCCTGACTGGATCCAAATTAATACACCATTTGCGCTCCTGTCTACATCACAGCCACCGACGTTTTTTAAGTTTATCCAAGAACCAAGGGGCAGACGTTCTGTTTCTAGTAAAAATGTTGACTTTCATCTGGGCGGCAATTTCTAAAGCTGCCTCCACCCAGCTTGCAAAATCTTCCACTGGGTAGCAAGAGGAGAGGTCTATATGTGATGCTGTGATTTTATGGGAGTTCTATCTATCTCCTAACGTGATCCTTTTCCAATTTCTACAAGACTGAGACCTACTCTGTGCATGTTCAGTGCTAGTCAGTGGGTGGAAGAATGAGAACCCAAGGGTAACCACCCAATGATTGACCAATGCCGAGAGAATATGTCCCCACAAAAATCCCATATACGTTGGTAAAAAGCCTGTCGAAGGTATGACCAGCAGTGTGGGTGGATGATTGGACTAACTGAGAACAACCTAGATTAACCATAATTTCAGAAATAAAAGCAGAATTTCAATAGGAAGAATCCTCTAAATAAAAGTTAAAATCCCCAAGAATGTTGATTCCAGGAAGCTAAATGTAGCATGTGAGCCTGCCACCCATCTTAGAGGGGTAGTCAAGTCCAGTAATCATTGTTCGTACCCTGCAGGGGCATCATCAACAAGATCAGACCTCTTTTGTCCATGTCTCTGTGATAAAGAGACGATCTAATGCCATGGATTTAACTAAATCCATGACCTCATTTTTATGTTTAATGAGAGAACGCACGTTGATTGAAGAACATTCAGCCTACGTGTGGTTATCAGGTTCCTTTGTCATACCTCCTGACCTAACCTTTGAGGGAGGAATGGGCAGTGGCGTAACGAAACTTGAGGGGGCCCCCCTGCAAGGTATGTGGAGGGGCCCCCTCGGGGCTCAATCAGGAGCTCCCGTACCGGAGAATTGTGCTGAGCTTGGGGGCCCCCGCACTGCAGGGGAAGCGGGGGCCTGTGTTACGCCCCTGGGAATGGGGATAGTTCTACCTGCCCATCGAGCTAACATGAAAGGCACAGTTAGGGCGAGAAATCTCAGTCACTTTGTCTAAATTCACAGGATGACACCAATCATTCTTACCTTTAGAGTGTAACTCCAGAAACTGAGCTCGTGAGTACTGCAAAGATAATGGGGGCTTTAAATCTGACCCTGAGCCTCGTGACGGCTAGGCGCAGATGGACTTGCCATTTGCCTGCCAGAGGTGAGACCGCTGTATGCACCCACTGTGCAGATGCACTGGAATTCCGAATTTATAGCCCAGCTTCTAAAGGGGGCATGGCTACCCAGGAAGAAACGTGCTCATAAGGCAGGGGTGAAAAATAGAAAGCTACCTGGAGTCCACCAACTCCCCCTACTAGTGGAGGCTCCCCTTTACAGTAGATATACTGGTAAATGAAAAGAAAACTAAATTGGCAGTGATAAAATTAACACATAAAATAATGAAAACATCTAAAATGTACTCAGAAAGTACAGCTGATATGGTGCTTTTAAATGGAGCCAGGCAAGTTCAAAAGGGGGCACATGCACTGTGTTAGAAATGAGGGGGCTCTGGTTGGCGCAGGCAAGTACCAGCGACAAGCAGGGACCCTTTACTTCTAGTCAGGGCGAAGGATGGCTCCTTAGAATAACCCCTGCTCACCCTCTAGGTGCGTGGCGCGAGCAGTCAAGGCTAAGCCTCAGGGCGTACACAGTTAAGCACTTGCAATTATACACACAGTAAATTCCTTGCATGCACCACAAACAGACACCAATCAGGTTGTATACAGAAATAAGGCTTTTATATATTTTCAGCAGACTTAGTACAAGACCCAGCAACGGTGAAACGGTGGGGCCACGATCTCTATTGTTACGGAAAGTTCTTTTATGCGGAAAGTTCTTCGTATACGGGGCAACAAGGTGAACTGTGGGTCTTAGCGCGCTTCACGCTGAGACAGTGACCTGGCAGCACGCATCAGACGGCAGGGAAAACAGAACGTTGCGGACCCTGGATCCGATGCGAGCTCGCGGTCGATCTTGTAAGTTACAGTACCATGTTTCTTTTCGTGAAGGCGGGTGCGGGGCGCTCAGCGGCCCTTCAGAAGGGCGAGGCGGCGTCCGGGGGCTCCCACGCTTCACAAGGGGGTCTGGTCCTTCAGGCTCACAGCAGGAGCGGGGTGTCTCAGGGTGGCAAGTGAGCAGAGCGGGGTGGCCGGGTACGTGGTCCACGCCCGGGCCGTCCGAGGCTTTGGAGATGCTCACAGCGCCGATTCTGGCGGGAGGGGTGAAAGTGCGCAGTGGGCCTCCAGCAAACGAGGTGACGGGGCAGCCCAGCACGGCGTAGGGAGAGCCGCTCAGATCGACCGAGGCTCTTCCCAAGGCAGGGGCGGCTAAGCGGTCTGGTCATGGCTCAAGGAGGGGCTGATGGGCACGGGAGTCACGGCTCCGGCGAGGGAAGGAACACCACAGTCCAGCGGTAGGCGAGTGAAGGTCAGGATGAGCCCAATGGTCCTGGGGCTCAGTTCAGGGGGCAAGCTCGCTTCCAGGCCCTTGGAGATCATTTTTGAAAGCACAAGTTTCATGAAAATAAAAATGAAGCAAAGTGTTTAGTAAAGGGTTCCTCTTCTCTCCTTTGGCAGCAAGGTCACCACTGCAGGCCAGTCCCCCAGGATAGGGACAGTCTTCCTCCTTACAGCTTTCCTGGCGCCTCCTCCTCAGGCAGAGATTCTTCTTGGTTCAAAGCGGATCTGATTTCTTAGGAGAAGGGCTCCTACATTTATACTACATTTCTTTTGTTCTCCCAGGCCAGGGGGGCCCTTGCCTAGTTCAGTCCAGTTCTGGAGCACTTTGTTGACGCGATGCAGGCTTCTTCTTTCAGAGTGCAGGGCAGAGTCATCAGACGCTCCACAGGGGGCCGAGCCGGCATTGTGCTGGCAGAGCACAGTCCTATTCAGAGTCCAGGTGTACTCCTCCCACCCATCTACCTGTCAATCTTTCTATTCACCACCAGGCTACCTAGCCCTGCCCATCTGGGTTTCCCCAGCCCTGTCACTCACACAAGCCATACAGCAGATACACATCACGCAGAGGCGGGCTGAAATGGTTAGGCAAGCAAAGGCCAACTTTCTAAAAGTGGCATTTGCAAATGCAGAATATTAAAATAAACCTTACGAAAAGATGTACCTTATTATTCTGAGTTCAGGCATACTAAACTCGATCTTCTACCATGATCCCTGGGCATGTTAGGATCATAGGATGTAATAATCTTAACAGCCCATTCTGGCCTATGAGAACAGGGTAGCCTTACAATAGTGAAAAACGAAAATGGCTGTAATTCACTATTAGGACATGCCACACACATCAGGGCTTGTCCTACCTTATGCTACAATGCACCCTGCCCTTGGGCTTACCATAGAGGTGACTAACATGAAGTTAAGGGAAGGTTTAGGGACTGGCAAGTGGGTGCACTTGCCAGTCAGCATGTCAGTACCAGACTGCACGCAGGTTCTGCAATGGCAGACCTAGACACATTTTACCAGGCCGCTTCTGTGGGTGGCACAACCAGTGTTGCAAGCCCACCAGCGGCATTTGTATTTACACGCCCTGGCACTCCTGGTGCACTTTACTGGGGTCTGACAGTAAACCAAATAAGCCAATCATGGAATCCAACCAACATAGCAATTTACAATGGGGAGAGCATATGCACTTTAGCACTGATCAGCAGTGGTAAAGTGCCCAGAGTCATAAAACAGCCAACAACAGGTCAGAAAAAATGCAGGAGGAAGGCAAAAAGTTTAGGGATGACCCTGCAAAAAGGGCCAAGTCCAACACACTGTATAAGGAAAACAATGATGAAGCAATGCACCACCTTAGCGTGAAGTCATGAGAATGCCGAGGGGGAGTCTGCTCCCAGCAGTTAGGAAGAGTGCTTCAAATGGCTGTGTGGATGTGCAGGCATTCTGAATACATAGCTCAGCCTCTAAGGGGGATGTGGTTAGCCGTGACGAAACACGTTCGCAAGGCAGGGGGGGAATTAAAAGCACCTCACAGACTACTAGTGCAGGCTCCCCTTCACAGTAGGTATACTGATGATAAATAAAAAGAAAACTAAAATAGCAATGGGAAAATGAATTTATAAAATAATTTAGGGGCATATCAGCAAGGGCTTTATCTCAGATTTTTTGGCTTTAAAAGCCAAAAAAGCGTAGATAAAACTATCGCCCTATCAACAAGGGGGTGCTAACATGCAAAATCGCATGCTAGCACCCTTGCTCCCTATGCCTCCCTTTGCATCTCTAATTAGATGCAAAGTGGACGTTCCTTCTGAAAATAATTAGAGAAATGTCGCTAATCAGCATTTCTCCAATTATCAATCGGCACGCTAACAAACATAGCGATAAGAAAAGTAGCGCTAACCACGGTTATCGCTACTTTCCTTACGCCGTCTTTTAGTTTGACTTAGCCCTGATATCCAATGGAAGGTGGATATCATAGTTAAGTATGCCGTGCCTTATCAACAACTTAGCGCCAAACGTTGTGCGATTATAGCTGGAATCCCAACGATAATTGTACATTTGGCAGCTGACTCGGTTATTTTTATCTCTCTGGAGATAAGCGTCGCTGATAGCGCACTATCTCCGCAATAAAAACAAGCGATAGCCGGCAATAATTATCCTAGCGCTAAGTGTGCTTAGCGATAATTATCGCCGGTTGTTGATGATATGCCCCTAAAACAGCTCAAATGTACTCAGAAAGTGCAGCTGATATGGAGCTTCTAACAGGAGCCATGCAACTCCAAAAAGCGACGCATGCGCCGTACAAGGAAAACAATGATGAAGCAATGCGCCATCTTAGCGTGAAGACAGGAGAGTGGTGAGGGGGATTCCCAAACCACAGGCTGCTCCCAGCGGTTAGGTAGAGTCTCACAAAGGGCTGCGCGGACACGCAGCCATTCCAAATATATAGCCCAGCCTCTAAAGGGGACGTGGCTTGCAGGGAAAAAAGGCACTTGTAAGACGGGGAAAATAAAAAGTATCCTGGAGTCCAACAACTTCCCAATAGGTATTCTGGCAAAGGAAAATAAAACTAAAATAACAGCAGGAAAATCAATACATAAAATACGTAAGACATCTAAAATGTACTCCGAAAGTAGAGTTAACATGACGCTTCAATGACAACAATTATGAGTTGTAAGGGAAAGGAGAAGCAAAGGAGTGAACAAATGTATGATACACAATGGAAAACAGAAATGTTTTGTGACTGTTTTGCAACTGCTTATAGTATATCGACTGCTTAGCAGTGGCGGCTGGCATGCGGGTGAAGGAGGGCGGGGGGACATTAGGGAGGTGGGGAGGAAAGAGGGGAAATGGATAACAATTACACATTTAAAAAAGAAAAAAGAACTTCCCTTCCTCCTGCCGCCCAACGCTCTTTTCCATGTCCTACACTGCGGCGCACGTTCTGGATGCAGTCTCCTTCATCCTCCTGGAGCTCTACTTAGCGTTGACTCGGGCGGAAAGGACTTCCTCCCTAATACAACGCAAAACCAGGGACATCTTAAGGATTTTGGAGGCACTGGGCCAAACGTATTTTTGGGTCCCCTGTGTAGATCAGCTTTGAATTTATGATCCAGTTTCAGGTCTCTCATGTCCTCTTTGGCCAGATCGTAAACAGTGCACAGATACACTGGTTCAAATTCTAAATGTGTTTATAGTTAATATTCGGAGCTAGTGATGTATGTTTTCAATATTGTAACACAGTAGAAGCTCAATACTGCTGCAAATAATCACTGTAATATCCTCCCATTTCTCATATGCGAGATCCTGTTTGTATCTAAAAGAAACATTTTTTATGGATGTTTCATGAAGTAAAAACACATTTGTCTGCAAAATGTCTGTAATAGACTCTTACATATTACCCAGATTAAAAATAAATGAAAGGAAAACGCTATTTGCAACAATCTGTTTAAGAATTATTCAAGGTCATCAAGGCAAGACTCTCTGCAGAACAGAGCTGGTGCTATCAGGGGACCCCCTGAAAGGCGGGGGTCCTGGGCCAGAGCCCACTTTGCCCATGCCTTATAACGTCTCTGAGTAAAACCAACTGATTGGTTGGAGCAGGCTAATCCAGTGCTCATTTTGAGGCTAAGGGCCTGCGGCTGCAATCCCTAGGCTGTTTCTCAGCCTTGGGACTGCAGGCTCTGTAGTGTGCAGGTCACATTGGCCAGCTCTAGACAGCTGGCCAATCTGAGGTGTGCACTGGCAGGGTGCTGCATTAATAGTGTAATTGCACTAATCAGCCCCACCCCCTGCCATCGCGCTGTAAAAGCGCAAGCCTGGGACACATTAATAAAATGGTACTTATTACCATTCTATTAATGTGTGTGAATGCTGCAAGCGCAGCAGGTGGGTCGACGCTCCTCCGCCATAACAGAGGAGCTGCTGCTGCTGATGAGGGCAGATGGTAACCATTCATGAAAAATATGTTGCCATTATCTGGCAGTTAACTCTCTGCATATGCTGGCTGCTAACATAAGGAAGGAACCCTATAAAAAGCACATACGAAAAATTGCCTCATGGCACAAGCAAATTGTCAATGGAGCAGAGATTGGGGAAGAGCTTTCTAAAAGCTGCTATAAATAACAAACAGCTGGATCTAGGCTTTGGTAGATGGCCTGCAGCCCACCAGGGTACCTGTCCAGGGGGACTGCTGCCCACCATAGAGATCTCTGCATTTATTGTGGAGACCTCTATGGCTTCCGAGAAGCCACCACCATGTCGGCTCCACTGAGGTCATTCTAAGTTTGCTGAATAGTCACTATGTTTCCTGTGGCCACTCAGCAACGTTTTTAAGTGGAAGGGCCCGATTCACAAAGGTAAACTTAG
The DNA here is from genome assembly GCF_964204655.1 of Triturus cristatus. NCBI lineage: Eukaryota > Metazoa > Chordata > Amphibia > Caudata > Salamandridae > Triturus > Triturus cristatus. The sequence continues at coordinate 944,102,704 of NC_140593.1, forward strand.
ACAAAAGCCTAACTTTACTACTTTCGGTATTCACAAAGGGAACTTATGAGTAGTAAAGTTAGTCTTTTGTCTCAACTTAACTTACGATTTGGTCCCAATTAGACTCAAGACCAAAACTTAAGTTAAACTGAAACAAAAGTCTAACCTTTCTACTCGTAAATGCCCTTTGGGAATACCAAAAGTCATAAAGTTAGACTTTCGACTCAGTTTAACCAAAACATAAGTTAAACTGAGACAAAAGTCTAACCTTACTGCTCGTAAATGCCCTTTGGGAATACCGAAAGCCGTAAAGTTAGACTTTTGTCTCTGTTTACCTTTGTGAATCAGGCCCGAAGTTTGTAGTTCTAAAATGAGTGCCGGGATCATTTTGCCTTTTTATTTTATGACCACCAGACTTTTTCTGGCAGTTCAGAAAATAAAAAAGTACATCAGACCATCTGTTCTAAATGAGGTAGACAGTCCAACACACTTCCATCGATGACCCTAAGTCTAACAGACCATTGATGTAGGGTTTCTGCTGGTTGAGCCAGCATGGGCACCACTTGAGGAAACTTGTGGTCTGGTGGATTCTAAAGAGAGTTACCGGCCCTCCAGTTTGGCGAACTGAGCACACGCTTGTCCTCCGAACTCTAAGAACGGCCCCAAGTCTGAAGCTTTATGGAACAAGTGTTTTGTCATAAAAGCGTTTTAGAACGTCCTCCCCCATCGCTGCCCGGTGAAAAAATTTCTGGTGTCATGATACAATTTGGTATATGTGTATTTTTCTGCTTGGTTTTCTTAGCGCATAGTTTTAAATTTACAATGGCTCAGTCATGTACAGATTCACTGCTGCAAACCACAGAACACAGTTTTAATCCCAGCACAGCAATTCAGATTTCACCCTTCTTTTGCCAATCAATTGTGACGTATGAAATAAAGCAATAGTGACATTGGTTTTGAAGTGCTTTGATAAGGCAATACTGAACTGCACTACTTAAAAAAAAATACAATTATACCACGGTTCTCCTTTTGCCAGTTGATTTGTCTACTTCATATTTCATTTTTCATATGTCCTCTTGTGAGAAAATTTGAAAATTCATTTGCAGTCATTGATTTTTGAAGCATTGCACGAGTTCAGTTAAAGATTCACATTTGAAGATTTTCTAATTAGCTCTGGAAAATATGTGATATCGCATAATCTTTCAAAAGTCGGAAAAGCTCAACGTTTTTTAGGAATCATTGTTTAAAAAATGATGCTGGTATAGATCAAAGGTAACAATCTGAAGTGTGGTTAGAACAAAATCATTTCAATGGTTTGGGATGTTCCTATCTCATGTTAAAAGCTACGCTGCTGATGGAAAAAAGGGCACCTATGTCTGAAAGGTTTATTGGGCTTCAATTTCAACAAAATATGCTGTTAATTCTCTCCCAAATTTACACCTAATATCGTTTCATGTTAAATGTGAGTAATTATACCCGACGACTCACTCTCTTATTACACAATTGCTTATTTATTGATGTGTTCCTTGACTGGAAGTGGAAAGTGAACCATTTGAAGATGGATGCTACAAGATGTGTTTAAAAATACTGGAAATCTGACCTCAGTCCTAGGAAATATTTTCTGCAATACATTTGAATGTTTTGTAATAGTTTATTATTATTAAAACATTTATAAAGAGCCTGGTTACACCACTTGTGTGTCCCTGCAGCTGCTCTTACAGACAACAGAAAATGGGAGAAGAGAAGGAGGGCAGAAAGGGTCAGGAAACATGAAAGAGAATTATTAGCTCACAGTTGGAAGAGCCCCTTTTTTAAATTCTTTTCCAGAAGAGGTTCTCTGAAGGTTCCGCACGGAAGAACAAAGGTAGGGCATTCCAGTTTTTGGCTGCTAGGTAGCCAAAAGAACGTGCGCCCATTCGTGCTTTTTTTATATTGGGAATTTTGACCAGGTGAGCCCTGGTGGATCTGAGGTGCCCTCCTGGATTATAAGGGATGAGAACGTCCCGTAAGTAAAGCAGGCCTTTGTCCTACGGTGACAGAAGCACAGCGCCTTGAAGAGAATCCTTTTATTTATAGGTAGCCAGTGTAGAGAATCAAGGGCTTTCTAAGAGGAAGCTTCCTGGGTAAGCTCAGAACCAAGCGAGCTGCCGCGTTCTGGATACACTGCAGCCTATTAATACACTTTTTTGTTGCACCCAGATATAGGACATTTCCATAGTCCAATTGAGATGTGAGAAGGGCATGGACCAGGGCTTTCCTAGCGGAAGGAGGGAGAATGTCCAAAGTTTTCCTTAGCATTTTCAGGGTTCCAAAGTACTTGCCAGCAACTTTCCTGGTGTGAGTCTCGAAAGAGAGGGTAGAATCCAGCCAGACTCCTAAGTTTTTCACCTCTGTCTTAGAGGTGGGAGTCGGGCCTAAGACTGATGGCCACCAGGCCGAAGACCAGATGGATGGAGTCTTTCCAACTACCAGTATCTCGGTTTTATTACCGTTCAATTTCAGGCAATTGCTTGTCATCCAAAAGGCAAGGTCCTTTAGGCAGTCCGCAAATCTGCTGGCTGCTTGCACCGAATTTGGAGACAGGGTGACCACTAACTGCGTGTCATCTTCGTTACAACATTTAAAATTCTAATACTTCCCTCACAGAAAGATCAATAGGCGGACTATATATATAACTAATGTATCCAAGTGTATATCTACCCCCATTCCATTCTCATTACTAAAGTATGTGGGCCAGATCAAAGAACATTTGCCGGTTGGCGCTAGAGTTTCACTGTTTAGTATGTGGTGAAGTGATGCTATTTTGTCCTCTTGCTAGCACCATATCAGGACACAGTGCAGGATTTGGTGTTGTTTCTCAGCAGTAGCATATATCTTTCCATATTTTTAAGATGCATTGGCAAAGCCAACAGGTTTGGTGTTAGTTGCTAGGCTTGTGACTTTGGAATGCTTGTTTTGTTTTGCTTAGGTTTTTGTAAAATGTTGTTGGGGGAGCTTTTACAAACATAATACCAAATCGGCCAATAGCAAAAATATTTACTGTCTAAAAAAAGACATTATTGCATGTGAAGTTGTGCATCTTGTGAAAGAGCAGAATATCTTCACTCCCAGTGAAGTTAGCCAATGGCTGAAGTGAGCTGACCCACTGCCCCATGCTGCAGAGGGTGGAAACAAAATGGGAATGACAACACAACCGACCAATAGAGGGCTTGATGAAGGCCTCTATGAGTAAGAATACAGTATCTATAGTTTTAGTAAAAACAGATCTTTGCAAATGCAAGACCAAAAGGTTTCCTTTTTAAAAGAATGCCTCTTATCAGTGATGTTCTTTAAAAATAGTCAAAAGTGGGTTATTTGTTTGTCAATTGTATGCCAAAGTTTGATTCTTTATGAATCTGTTAAATTCATAGAAATAGTTAAGCACAGATTTCCAGCATGCAGTCCTTTGAATTCAGGTGCACCCACAACTGTTACACCTTAATGGGCACTGTGCCATTTCGTCGGGTTATACAAACTGACCGTCTGAACCAAAGCCTCTGATATTGAATGAATGTAAAGGAAAGATTGAAATTGGAATTGTAAATTACACTTTTATACAATTTTAAAATACCATGGCTTGATTTAGAGTTTGGCAGAGTGGGTATTTCATCAAAACGGCAATGGTATACCCTCTATGCCAAACTGAAATTCTGTCCTTATTTCGAGTGGGTGGAAGTGAAGTATGTCAGCAGTCCGCTTCTGACATACATCTCTAATTTACCTAAGGAGTAAGTCCTGTGGGAGATTTGAACATTTGACTGCTCAACTGGCAAATGGTCAGTCTTCACTGTCTATCACTGCCAGGTAAAAACTGGTGTTATAGGGCAGTGAAAAGCATGGAAGAAATGCCTCATGGTCAGAATATCTTTGCTTTTTTTTATTTTCCAAAATAGAATGCAGATTTGGGATTTAGTTTTTCAAAATAAATAAATATTGAAAGCGTGTCAAATGTCTCTGTTATATTTATGGGGCTGCCTGTTACATTTTCACCGCATTGACAGGAACTGCTTTGATGGCCATTCATGCCAATGAAATCTGTCCGTTAGGCGGACGAACATCTTTAAATTCAATGTGCAGGTACTCCCACAGAGCGACAGAATACTTTACTTCATCACCCTAATGGAGTAAACCCCACCAGCCAAACTCTAAATCAGGCTTTGTATTTGCATGCATGAATTTGAAGGGCAGATTAGTGATAGTAAAATTAAGCATTTGAACAAGTCATTCAGCTGTTTTCATGGCGCTGGGGAGTCTCCTTGAACACGTAAGACAAGTAGGCAATACAAGTTGCGCACACTTAGGTGCCGATTCCGATCCTGGAAAAACCGGGTACGAACCGTCGGTCGGAGCGTTTTCTCCGTCCGACTCGTACCCGGGAAAAAAACCCTACAAACTTGCAAGTACGATTCGTACGGAAACACCATTTCCGTACGAGTCGGACAAAACACCGACCGACAGTAAAATACATACAAATGTGATCCGGGACACCGCGGACGTGACGTCCGGACGGAGTTAGGCATGTTTTTACGTATCAGCAAGTACGATTCGTACCGACAGCAGTCCGGACGTCAATATTTTTACGGCACCCAAAAAGTGCCGGAAAAGGTAAGTACGCTGCGATGCGAGCGGTATAGGGGGCCCGGTACGCGCTGTCCCCCCCCAGCCCCCGTATGTACGTGCCGTACCCCCACCCGTGTATGTACACCCATGTATGTACACCCGTGAATGTACACCTGTGTATGTAAACCCATGTATGTACGAGACGTACCCCCACCCGTGAATGTACACCCATGTATGTACACCCGTGTATGTATGAGACGTACCCCCACCCGTGAATGTACACCCGTGTATGTACACCCGTGTATGTACACCCGTGTATGTACGAGACGTACCCCCACCCGTGTATGTACACCCGTGTATGTACACCCGTGTATGTACGAGACGTACCCCCACCCGTGTATGTACGGGACGTACCCCCACCGGCATATGTACGGTGCAGACCCCCACCGTGTATGTACGGAGCGTACCCCCACCCGTGTATCTACGGTGCGGACCCCCAGCGCTACGCGCTGGGGGTCCGCACCGTAGATACACGGGTGGGGGTACGCTCTGTACATACACGGGTGGAGTGAGGGTCCGCACCGTACATACGCTGGTGGGGGTACGTCCCATACATACATGCATACACGGGTGGGGGTACGTCTCGTACATACACGGGTGTACATACACGGGTGGGGGTACGTCTCGTACATACACGGGTGTACATTCACGGGTGGGGGTACGTCTCGTACATACACGGGTGGGGGGACGGCGCATACATACGGGGGCTGGGGGGGACGGCGCGTATGGGGGCACATGTCTCCATGGTTGCTATAGAAGTTCGCTCCGTACGTTGTTTTTTCCATACGGTTGTACAATCGGACGCACGGGACGGATCGTACTTGCGCGCTCGGACTTCAGTTTTACGATTCGTACGGAAAATCGTTCGGGGACGTGTCGGACACTTTTCCCGACCCGAGGACGTGTGGGGAAATTTTTCCGATGTGATTCGTATGGAGTTTTTCCCATGCGAATCGTACTTGGCAGTTTGTACGCTACTTGTACGATTCGGACGGAAAAAAGTACAGATTCAATTCGGACGGGGGAAATTTTTCCAGGATCCGAATCGGCACCTTAATAGTTATTACACCAGCTTATTCTTCTTTAGATCTCAATTATTACGCTACCAATAGCTTGATCAATTTCCTATTTTTCTTATGCTTGTGCCAACAATGTACCTTTCTTTTGGTTTGAGCATATATGTCTTGCAGGAACTTTAAAGCCAGATGTGAGATGTGGCACATGTGCAATAAAGCAATATTCCCTGCAGAGCTTACAGCAACTGGAAAGTCAAACCATGGAGCTGGTGTCTCTTGCAAGGATTTCTGTACACAAGTGCTCATTTTTCAGATGATTTTAATTTAGACAACTAACCACGTGTAGCATACATAAAATAAGCAGTTCCAGTGCGATTTACACTTGCTACATATGGAACACAAACTACATAACTTTATCCATTCCTAAATATAACTGTGTAGGTAAAATATGTAAACCGTCAGAGAGAACCATGGGAAACATAGGATGAATAACAATATTGCTAAGCCGGGCTATGCAGTCAGGCTTGTAATAATGGTTTTCATTTTAAGAATACAGGAAGAGTGGACAGAATTTATAGCATAACAGTAGGGGTCTTACCTTGCAGAGATCTTGTGGCCTGCTGATAATTTCAGGTTGTTGTTCTTATGACAAGCTAACTCCTTGAGTGTCAGTTACAGAACACTTGTTCACGCTTTGGGTGGTTAACAACTGTTTTTCAATCCCAGGTACTCCTATGATGAACATAATATTTGATGGGTTTAGTGATAATTATCTGCCCATTTTATGAACACAGACTATTTTGCAATTTCGATCTTCTCATAGGTTTCCCTTAAGTAACACAATTGATGACCTCATTTTTTCGTGGTTGTGTTGTGTTTTGGTTTTTAGTGAAGTGTTGATATTTTGTTGTAGAATGTTGTTGCTTTATGCTGCTGTTCAATTTTGTTTTGGCTGTGTTTTTATTGTGTTATGTTGTGTTCTTGTGTGCTGGTATTGTGATATTGTGTTGCTAAGGAGCTTTTTTTTGTGGTCTTATGTTGCTTTGTGGTCCATTATTATATTATGATGTGCTGTTGAATTATTATTGTACTATTGTGTTGTTATTATGATGTATAGTTTTGTGGATCTTTTATGCTGTGTTCTCTTTTGTCTTTTTATTTTTGTATTTGCTTATGCACGTCCTTATTGAAAATATTGTATTGTGTTGTATTTCATCATGACATTTGTCGTATTTTTGTAATGTGCTTTTGTGCTTTTGTGGCGAGTTGTTGTTTTATGTTGCTGTCTTGTGTTTGTGCTCCATTTCAATGTATTTGTTGGTGGTGTATTGCATTTACTTATCTATGGTTGTGTTGTTTCTGAGCAGCATTGCTGTGTTTTGTTATTGTTCCGTATGATTTGTTTTACTCATATGTTGTATTGGTACCATTCTGTAATTTTTCTGTGGTTGTGCTGACTTTGTTGTGGTTGTTTTGTTCCGTCTTATCACGAATTGCTGTGCTGTTGAGGTGGTTTTATGCTGTGTTGTGCTATTTAGTTTCTTTTCAGTCTATATCAAATGTTATTAGCATTAAGTCAAAATCAGCCATTTCGTTAAAGTTCTCAGGAAGGGCCCCATATACCCAATGTGAATCGTGATAAAGTACTTCTGCTAAAATGCTTCCACATTATATGACAATAGTCAATTGTCATATATTGGCCTACGCTGTACCTTAAATTCAAACCTCCAGTTCTCACTATATGTGATCCCGCCTTCACTAAAATAATTTCTTTTTAAAATAGAACCAAAAATAGTGCAATTTAGCAACAGTCTAATAGAATGGGTTTTCAAGTTGATGCAATCGACTTCAGTAATTAAGATAAGGAAATGCAATTTGCAATGTGTGAAATTGAAAACATTGAAATTAATTGTTTACCAAGACACGATATTTTTCTTCCAAGCATGGTTCTACTTATCCATAAAATAATTAAGTAAATTAAATTACCAAGGCGAACAGGTAAGGATCTGGAAGTGTCAGCCTCCAAGAGACTACTTCAGTCTGTTTCAATGAAGCGTAGCACACCAGGATTTGCTTCTGCATAGCACTGAGGTGGCAGTTAAAACAATACGCTGCCTCTAGAGGACGAAAGGAGAAACATTCTGAACAACAGAATTTGGGTCATACTGAAGAACCTAGACAAAGATAGAAGGAAGCATGTTCATAACATGCCACGTAGAAGGTGCTAAAAGTAAAAGAGTCAAATGCCATGTTAGAGTTGGAAAACCAAAGGGGCATATCATCACGGCACCGCGATAAAATTATCGCCGCTTTAGCGTCCGTTTTCGGGCAAAAAGCGGTGCTAATTTTATTGCACTATCAGCAAGGTCACGCTATCACTTGAATCCATGCCTTAGCGCCCTTTCACTTAACGCCCAGCTTTGCATCTCTAATGAGATGCAAAGTGGGCGTTCCTCCCCAAAATAACGTGAGAAATGTCGCTAACAGACATTTCTCCTATCAGCAAGCTGATCGCTAACCTGCGTAGCAATAAGAAAAGTAGCACTAACCGCGGTTATCGCTACTTTCCTTACGCCTGCTTTCATTCTGACTTAGCTATTATATCCAATGGAAGGTAGATATAATGGCTAAATATGCCCTGCCCTATCATCAAGCTATCGCCAAATGTTGTGCGATTATCGCTGGATTTCCAGCGATAATCGCACATTTGGCAGCTTGCGCTTGGAATTTTATCGCTTTGGAGATAAGCGTCACTGAAAGCGCGCTATCTCAGTGATAAAATCCAGTGATAGGCGGCGATAATTATCCTAGCGCTAAGCGCGCTTAGCGATAATTATCGCCGGCCCTTGCTGATATGCCTCAAAGTCGGCTCAAAAGCCCCATGGGCCAGTCAATGAAAAGGCAAAATTTTTTACATTTGGGTTATAGGGAATCTTGCAGGAGTGTATTGATCCCAACCGTCCAGATATTCAAATATCTTTGGAGCTTAATATCTCCAAAACTATTGAACGGATGTAAACTAAATCACACAAAGCACGCTTTCTTGACCAAGCTCTAGCTTTGTGCCAAATTGGTGTAATTTTGTTCAGCAGGCTTTGCGGTAGCACTGTTCAAAATGTTGCAGACAGCCATTACAGGACTTGCAGACTTATTCCCTTGTCCTGAGGTTAGGGAAAAATGTTGCAGACAGCCATTGCAGGACTCAGGGACCAAGGGCCTGATTATTACTATTGGCTGTGCGAGTGCGGGCGGAATGCCACTGCCTCACTCCTGCTCCATGAAGATACGCTGCCGTCCGCCCGCCTGCCTGATTACAAGTATTTTTGTGGACTGGCAGGCAGGCGCTGTGGCAGTTCAGTAGCGGTGCTGTTTAAAGGCTCATTGTCAGCCTGGAAGAGCACAGCCGCGGGACCGCCAGTGCACATTGCGAAACAGGAAGAAATGCACCATGTCGTGCATTTCTTCCTGTGCAGGCACAGGGGCTGGGGAAATAATGCACCCCCATGCTCAGGTGCAAGAGGTTCATTTCTCAGAACAAGCTTTTTCATGGTGAAAGAACCTCCATTACAGCGCTAGCAGTGAGGAAAGTTGTAACATGGTTGGTTGTGCCTCAGGGCACGAGCAAGGATATTTCGGCCCTCCGACTGCTGCACCACCTCCAGGAAAAGGCAGTTCTCTGGCGGCTGTAGTGGTAAACTGCCGGTTGGACAACCCAACTCTTAATAGGGTTGTCAGACTGTTGGTGTGGTAGCTGGCTGGACCGCCATCCCCACATTCCTGTGAGTCTGGCAGTGCAAGAACCGGCAGACTCGCAATTAGGGCATTAGTGCCCTGTCCTAAGGAAAGGAAAAACATTCATTCAAGGGGGCAAGGTACGCTCTGGCGTGGGGGGGTCGCAGGTGCATGTGAGAGTCCTACAGCACTTAAGGGCTATTGTAAACAATGATGTTATGTACCCTGTGGCCAGACACGTTAAGGCTATACACAACATCAATCTTGAGTGTCTAAAATATTTTGTTATCAATGCAGTCCCAAGTTTAAGATGTGGAGGCAATAGAGAGAAACTCTTACGCCAGCTTGAAACACGCAAGATACTTGAGCTGGACAGCAAGACTCCCAATGGTCTTAATAATAATGAAGATATGCACAACTGTTTATAACAAATCTTCCTAGGAATGTCAATTTGTTAATATTGGGACAATATTTGGTGCTATCACTCCTCCGCCCATTTTTTAGCCTAAAAATATTTTTTAAAAACATTTATAAATATTTTTAAACATTAGGAAACTTCATTTTTTTAGAAAAATTTGCACTATTTTTGGCACTTTTGCACAGTTATCTCATAATAGGCACTTTATTAAGGAAAGCACATTAGCAATTTAAAAACTTTTTTCGACTGCTGCTATTAGACAATGTGTTTATTGGGATTTTTCTCCAATTCAAAATAAAAGTATATATATCAAAATGACATCAATGTACACATCAGAAAGTTTTACTACAATGTATAATGATTACAACAAAGTACATTGGTTTATGCATTTATGCAGACATAATTAATTAATTAAATAATTTATGAAACATAAAAATGAAATTTTAGGATTTTAAATCTTGATATGATGTATAAAAGATAAACGACAATGCCTTTATCTTAATTTAATTGATTATGTTGAAGTTTTAAAATATGATTTAAAAAAATATATATTTATCTATTCTTGGATGCACTATATACTCATTGAATTGTTTTTTTAGCGTTGTAATGTGAGAATTTGCTTACAAACCCATGAGTCAGCAAAGGTTGAATAGGCTGTTTACTATGTCTATGATATGATGTCACAGCCAGGAGGTGGTATTTATGTGAGGCGGAAATGCATTTGAATCATGTGATCAAGGTAACGGCTGTTACCGAAACGCGTAATGACAGCATGATCGTGTAAAACAATAGAGGAATTTTTGCGACCTTAAAAGTGGAGTTTGTGCCCTTCTGTTCCGACTGTGGTGAGGAGAAAGCGAAGGAGGGCAAACCTTGGTGTTGTGGATATATATATAGATATGACACACGACCGCTGTTCCTGAAGGAAAAGAGCATGCACACGAGGATAGCAGGAATACGGCTTCTTTATAGTGATGGGCCTCCCATGACCCAGCTACCAGGTGAGACGCATTTCGGCTTTAATGACATTCTTTGTCAATCTTGCTTGACACCTGCAAGACTCAAGAGACTCTCATGGGATCACGACTAATTTAAAAAACTACATAAATAAACGCCCATTGGGGTTTCCAAGGAGGGAAACTCAGATTGCTCCCACCCAGCAAGAGATAGTTTTATGCTGTCATCATCATCAGATTATCATGTGGATGATGTCATCAGTGATGTCATTTGAGATGTCATCAGTGATGTCACTGACCATGTCATGAATGATGTAATATGTGACGTCATCAGCAGTGCATTGCAGGTGCGCCAGTTATAGTTAAATCAACTAACTATAACGGGCGAATTTCTCAGGTTTTGTATGAGTGAAATGTCCAACTAACCATAACATCCCTGAAACCTATGGTTTTTCCGTGAATTTCTATTTTATTTTTAAATGCTAATTTCTAACTATAACATCCCTGAAACCTGTGGTTTTTATCAGTGAATATATATATATCTATATATATATAGAGAGATAGATAGATAGATAGATAGATAGATAGATAGATAGATAGATAGATAGATAGATAATTTATAGGAGCTTTCAGCCAGCCTCCTTCATCCATTAGTCTTTTGCTGTGTCATTTACATTTTATTTGACCCACTATAGCACACCGCACTGGCCAAAGGATCAGCCCATTTTAGCCATAGGCTTAGTTCATTGTGACTGACAGCATTCTGCTCTTTAACTAGAGCACGTCCATACACAAAGCAATTCCTTCAGTACCAAGGAATACTAACCCCATGTGTGCTACAATGTATTTACATTGTCGAGGGCCTAGCAGGTGCCCCAACAATAAAGTTTTACAAAACCATGGCACCAGAAGGCTAAAAACAAACACTGACAAAAAACAAAAGGCTGACAGCCAATGCTAGACCAAAAGGCTTTTCGCGTGCTTGTTTACTGTTCAGGATTGCACTGACGTCTTTCCGAAGTGGAGCTAAAAGTTCAGAAACAATTTAAAGTGAAGTGCAATTAGCACGGATGTAACTATCTGAATGCAAAAAAGAATAAATATTGTATAAAAAAGAATAAGCAAAAGTTGAGTGCAGAATTAATTATAGAGGCAGGTTTTAATTTCGTTCAAAAATTCAGTTCACTTTGCTATTGAAAGTGTTGCCTTTGGTATTCTCTTTTGGCTGTTCTGTGTGGTTCTTCCCTCACTCCTTAGGTGTTTGTTAACCTGCTTTATGTAGTAGCCCATATTCCAAGTCTTAAGCAACATTTCTGAGTCCTAGATTTCTGTGTCAGTTTTGATTGTGTAGCAGATATTTGCCTACGCTTCACGAAATATCTTTTAATGACATAACCTACATTCCTATTATGTACCTCAGGTGCATGTATTCCACATCTATAAAGAAAAGGTCATCTGCAAAATGAAAAGATCATACAACGTGACGAAAAATGTCAAAATCCTTGTTTTGCTCCACTCAGATACAATAAAGGAATAAATATCATTTTATGCACAAATTGTGTTATCATACAGGTTCCTTAATTTGCAGCATGCCCTTTCACTGTGGTTCTGGCATTTTAGATCGCCCACAAATTCATTTTGTTCATTTCCATATTGAGGCATTATGCCTAGCTCCCAGTACAAGTGGCATATTGTGCAACCTTTCCCTGCAAATTGCATAGGATCACACAAGACTTTCACAAGATTCTGGCACTCTCTTTGCCATAGAAGTCATTGACCTCAGCATCCCAAGGTTATACAGACACAGCTCTATATAATCCAAATGTATCTCAAAATCCGGCCAGTATGCAATAACCAACTACATTTCATAGCATACACCAATCACTGCTCTGGATTGTGCAGGAGACCACCATCCTTGATGTCAATAGGGTCTCTATATGGATGAAAAGAAACATATACTGGACATATTACATGTTTAATAAGTCACATTCATGCACACATATTATCCCGTGCATTTGTTCTCACACTCCCCATCTCTGTTGACTCCATAGAGACAGGTGATAGAAGTTATCCACTACAGTCACGTGTGATGATTACCTGCCGCTGCTCAGTCAATTGATAACTGAGAAGTTACAACTGCATGCACATCTACACTGAATTCACAATCAAGATAGCCATTGGGGTAATGAAATAAGGCTTCTTGTGCCTGCCCCCTGGGCTTCTACACAAACCAAGTTCACCTGCAGAAGTCAGGGTACTTACTGTGGGTCTGTCTAACTCATGCTCTAAAACATGGTAGTCAACATGTGACTCCCAATTCTGGACAAACAGGGACATCCACTACAAGTGTCACCAGCACAACTATTCAAGCAGTTGCATTCGGGCCAGTTTTGTGAAGAAGTGGCATTTGCCCCTTAAGTGCAAAGGAGGCCCAGAACAAATCCACAAATCCGATGCTCCCACTGACATTAAAGAAGCACACAGGGTCGCAAAAAGGCGTTAGTAGCTTTCTAGTTATTGCTCCCAGATATAGGAATAGGAACATACCCTCATAGTCTCATAAGGACCATTTCCCCCTTGGAAAAGAATACTAGATCTTCTCATTACTACAGGAAGCAAAATAGAATTGAATAGCAGCAAGGACCAGGCACAGAGGAGACAGAACAAGAGGGTTGGTCCGCTGGTGAGGTTGCGACTAAGCAAACGACACAAGGGAATTCCATGTGTTAATACCTGCCGGGGTGCGATGTGGTAAATTGTCCAACCAAATAGTGTTGGTCATGTCTCTAACAAGTACTTCACCTTGAGTTCTCTTAGGTTGGTTAATCAGGGACACTTCACCAGACAACTACCCTTGTGTAGATAGAATTGTTCACTTTGGTCCTGACGAATCGCTGCTAGATCCTTTGACTGAAAGGCGAGAAACATGTTGACTATTTAAAAATAAGCGCCTAGTCTGAGACATTACCTCAGCAGGGCGCAACTCCGTTTTTAATCAGGTTGGAAGGCCTATTGATTAAAGTTATTCTTTCTGGAACTTCCATTGCCTGTTTTATCTCCTTCAAGATTCCCAAAATCTCCATGCACCTCATCTACACCGTTTAGCCCACTTACCCCCACGGCACCATACGGCTAATTGGAATCAAAGATATCTGCCAAAGAGCCCCTAATAGGGAGCCCGTCAGGTATTGCAGCGCCGACCTGACGAGGAGCAAAAGCCCTATGATGAAGCATGACCCCCAGCCGGGTGTGTGAGGCCCTAATTCCAACAGGAGGAACCCCCCCGTCCCTTCTGTATCTCATGACCAAACAAACCCCTCTGTACCCTACGAACAATTAGGAACTGCATGTCCTTTTTTATTGTGGACAGAGGAGACAGACTCGTTCACAGCACCAGGAATGGTGGTCACTACAGGAACAAGAGGAAGAGGTGCCAAACATTGCCAATTATATGTACCAGGTGAACAAGAACACTGGTGTAAGACACAAAGAGGGAACAACGAGATTCAAACACAGATTGCCCTACACATCATCATCATCCTGCTGGGCCTGTGCTTGCTAATTCACAGACATGGTACCTTTCTTCTATTCTATTCTAGTGATTATACATCACATGACTACCCAACCGGCCTTCCAGCACTGGTAAAAGCAAACTAAGGTGTTAAGTGCTTACTTGATGTTAGATAGATGGGTTTTCAGTTGCTTCCTGAAGTTGAAGTCGGAACTATCCAGTCTGAAGTGAAAGTGCAGCGCATTCCACAGTTTGGAGGCTGGAATGCGAAGGAACTTCCGCCACCTCTTGCTTTCTTGACCTTAGGGACAAAAAGTAATTTGTGACCCTCTGATCATAGGTACATTTTGGTGAATAGGAGGTTACAAGATGTTGATGAGATGGGGGCCTCTTTTGTGCACGGCACGATGGACGTCTACTACCTGGGGATATGCTGGGCCGGCAAAACAACTAGAGACTGAGTGGCTTGGCCAGAACTGTCAGGACGGATCCCGAGCCTGCCAGCGCGGTAAACAATCCGAATATCGAGTAGGAAATGTCGACTTGCACTAATATTGAGTGCAAAGTATCGTGATACAGAAATATCGACTGCCAGAATATCGTGGTCAAGAATATCGAGTTTAAGGTAAGAAGTATCGTTTTCCAAAATATCAAAGTCATTAATATCGTTTGCAAAAATACAGTTGTTAAAAATATCGTTGTTTTAGTTACTGTTATGTATTTTAGTGTGTATTTTAAATGTATGTGCTATATTTTTTTGTCTAAATATTGCATTTTTTTATGTATGTGTTAAATTTTTAGAAGTTATTAATTTTATTATAATTAAACTTTGTGTTTTTGTTCCGTAGCGGGTTGTGGGTTTATAGGGGAATAGGATGGGAAGTAATTTAATTATAATAAATTGAAAATTAATTTTATTAAAATTAAATTTTGCATTTTAGTTCTGTAGCAAGTTGTGGGTTTATAGCGGACTAGGGTGGGAAGTAATTTAATTATAATAAATTGAATATACATTTTTATCTATTAGTATTTATTTAATTTTTATGTTATTGTGTTAATTATGGTAATTCATTTATTATTAACTAATTAGTAATTGGCTGTTAATTTGTATTGATTACTTAATTGGTAAATATGTTAATTGTGTCATCTTTTTAGGAGCAGGTTGTGGGTTTATAGGGGAATAGGGTGGGAAGTAATGTAATTATAATTAAAATAAAAATATTTTTTCATAATTAATATTTATTGATTTACTATTTTATATTGTTAACTGTGGAAAATAATGTATTATTCATTATTTAATAATTTGTTAGTTTTGGTGTTTATTGGGGTATAGGGAGGAAAGTAATTTAGATTACATTAATTAATCATTACTTGATCATTAATATTCATTAATTAATTGATATATATTTGTGTTAATTGTTTAGTTTTTATTTTGTCTGTGTATTTCTGTTCTATAGCTGTAATGTTGTGTTAGTACATTCATTTTTACCTTTTAAATGTGTTTTTTAATAATTAATATTTATATAAATGTAAATTAATGGTGTTAATTATGGAGGTATACTTTTTTTAAATTTAGATGTGTGTTGCAAATTGTGTGGTGTTATATGGTAGGAAAAAATATTACTTTAATGTAATTTATCTTTTTATGGATTAAAATTAATTTTTATTATAAGATAGTTATTTGTTTGTATTTCTTTTAATAATAAAAAAAATGTGTAAATTTTACATTTCTGCTACATTATATTATGTATCTATGTTTTGTGAATTTTGCCCCCTCCGATATCCAATACTTTCCCTACTGATGCACTCGCTGGTTTGGGAATAGTAATTTTTACCCCTCCGCTATCCAACACTTTCCCTACTGTTGCACTCGCTGGAGTGGGAAAAGTACTTTGTATCCCTCTGCTATCCAACACTTTCCCTACTGTTGCACTTGCTGGAGTGGGAATAGTAATTTTTAACCCTCCGCTATCCAACATTTTCCCTACTGTTGCATTAATTGGAGTGGGAATAGTAAATTATTCCTCTCCGCTATCCAACACTTTCCCTACTGTTGCACACGCTAGACTGGGAATAGTAATTTTTAACCCTCCGCTATCCAACACTTTCTCTACTGTTGCACTCGCTGGAGTGGAAATAGTAATTTTTATCTCTCCACTATCCAATACTTTCCCTACTGTTGCACTTGCTGGAGTGGGAATAGTAATTTTCACCTTACGCTATCCAACACTTTCTCTACTGTTGGACTCATTGGAGTGGGAATAGTAAATTATTCCCCTCGCTATCCAACACTTTCCCTACTTTTGCAATCATTGGAGTGGGAATAGTAAATTATCCCCCTCCACTATCCAACACTTTCCGTACTGTTGCACTCGCTGGAGTGGGAAGAGTAAATTATTCCCCTCCGCTATCCAACACTTTCCCTACTGTTGTTCTCGCTGGAGTGGGAAGTTATTGTTTCCCCTACGCCAGTGGTTCCCAAACTTTTGACTTCTGGGGACCCCCATTTAATCATTACTGGAACCCGGGGACCCCAACTGAATCATTATTCGAATCCGGGGGTCCCTGGAGTCATTACTGGGACCCCGGCCTAAGCACTATTGATGATTTGAACCACAAAATAATACACAAATATAAAAAAGCATTCATCAAACAAATACACAAATAACACATTTTATTTCATTAGAAAACATAAATAAAGAAGAAATCAAAATGTTATTTTAATAGAATGGTTGGAGCTTTTCTAAATTCAATTGAGGCCGCTCATCATCCACACTATATTCAGTTTGATGCTCTTGCACTGCTCCCGCAAATCAATCTGAGGATACTAATTTAATTTTTAGCCTCCAGTTTCAAATTCCTTCACATTTACAGTATGTTTAAAAATGGTCAATTGTACATTTAGCCTCTTTATATATCTACACTTTATTGATCTGTTAATATTATTTGATTTTCAAAGTAGTCGGGGACCCCCTCAGGTGGCTTCGGGGACCCCCAGGGGTCCCCGGACCCCAGTTTGGGAACCACTGCCCTACGCTATCCAACACTTTCTCTACTGTTGCCCTCAATGTAGTATAAAATGTACGTTTAAAAAAGAATACATATTTTAATATTTTAATTTATAACATAATTGTTTGTTACAGGTGTATTTATATATATATATATTTATTTATAATGTTTAATATATTTCTAATATATTTATAATTAATTAAAATCATTATTTATTCATTATCATTAAGTAAATACATATATTACATTTTATATATGTATGTGTAATATATTTTTACATGAAATGTATTACTTATAATTGTCCAAATTTACAAAGATTTCTAAAAATAAATTATTTTTATTTAGATATATTATTTAATTTATTTTACATTATTTTTTATACATATAAAAATAATTAGGACGCGCTAAGCAACCGGGACTCCGCCAAGCAGCCTCTGCTGCTGCGGTGAGGGGAATGGCTGAAAACCATCATTCCTGGCTGTGAGGGGAACGGCCCAACTACCGCCCCCAGCAGCCTTTGCGCCCTTGACGCCGAAAACTCGCCTGGAGGCGCGATAAAACCACTGCGGGTCCCCTGCAGTGCGGGACGCGCTAAGTAACCGGGACTCTGCCAAGCAGCCTCCGCTGCTGCCATGAGGGGAACTACTGAAAACCTTCATTCCTGACCATGAGGGGAATGGCCCAACTACAGCTCCCAGCAGCCCTTGCGCCCTTGACGCTGCAAACGTGCCTGGAGGTGTGATAAAACCACCGCTGCTCCCCCGCAGCATGAGATGCACACGGGCGTGCTAGGGCCGTGCCCGGGCAAAGCCCGGGCCAAGGGCGGACCCATCTGCACCAGTCAGCGGCAGGAGGAGGCTGGTCTGGGCCACATCTCTTGGTTTCACTGCTGGAGGTACCACCTAAGTTAAAGTAAGGAGCAAGGAAGAGGGTTGGACTGGTGGGAGGCCAATCTTTATCCCGAATCCTGCTTTGTACACATTGAGAACTAACGCACTAAAGGGAGATGGGGAGAAAGAAAACAATGCCCACGCACAAGGGTAATGACAACACACTAGACGGCTTCCTGCAGAAGGCTGTAGGGGCCCTGAACAAGGAAATTGAACTGGCTGAACGCAGGCTCTCGTTGGGTTCATCACCTTCCCTCCCAGCCTCGAACTTGTGCCCGGCCCAGCCCGACCCCCTTATAACTACAGAGGACACTAATCAAATAATATCACTATCCCCCCATACTGCACAAGAAGATCAAGAAGACCCTCCAATTGCACTTTCACCCACTTGCATCATCCGGAATCAGGGTTCCACTTGTGGAGAGCCAAAAGGCAGGGGGGATCTGTAATACCAACAGCCGGGGAGGATCAAAACGTGGTGGGGGAAAGGAAACGTACTGACTTGACTGTAAAGGGGACAGATCAATGGCCCTTGGTCAATATGCCAAGAACCAAGAGAACAAAGAAAAAAAACCCTCCTACAGGGGGGAAAACCCAGAGGGAGAACAGGGCCTATAAAGACAAAGACATTGCCCGATGTGGATTTGATGTCAGCCTGTTTTGGTAAAATAGTTTCAGATTCCCTGGTACCTGTTTTCGCCTGGCTGTCTCGAATAGAAGAGTTGCTGGGTCAATTGTTGTCGTCACAAGGGAGTACAGTGAGTCAAAGTGGTCTTAATGGGAGAGGGTCGATGGGTAATGAGCCGACTGAGAGGGGTAAAAAAGCCACCCTTCTACTTCCTGATAATGGGAGGATAGCCGAAGAAGGACCTGTGGACAGAAGAGCAGAGGTCAACATTACAGAGTTAAATCAGGATAGGGATATGCATACCGAGCCTGAAATAATGTCACACACCCAGCTAAGTGGAGAGGAGAGGAGGGTTATTAGCAAAGATAGGGTTCAAAAGGTACCCAATCCCCTGAGGGTTGAAAGTATTCCTAGAGGGAACACAGAGAGCAGGAAAAGGTCGATTCAGGGCTCTGATTCACCCAGGCAGGATGAAAATATTATAATAAATCTCCCCCCGCAATGCACTCCATACACTTTGGTCCTGACAGGGGTGCCACGTGTACCACCTGGTCACTGTGAAAACTGTCAGAGCATCATTAATAAACCTGCCTATTGGTGCGCCAGCAAAATTCAGTCTCCGGTCAACTGGCACAACCACATTATAATGGCACGGCGGGTGAGCTGGGTAGGGCAAACACAAAAAGATAGAGAGGGAGATTGTGTGGTCCTGAATTTTAATGATGGAAGATTGTTGGATTTTGCCCTATGGCATCTTAGAGACTCCCCCTTGGAGTACATACAGGCCTACCCTTTAGGCTTCTTTTACCCTCCTTATCAAGGGGGAATTATGTCTCACCCGCGTCCCCAGAATAGAAACAATATCCCTCAGTTCCCTGATTGGCTTCACCCCAATCGTTTTGAGGTATTGTCAGGCCTATCAGAAATTGACTGACTACCCCGGGCTCCACATAATTTAAGTAAGATGTCAAGGGCAAGGGGGGTAATTAAAGACAACATTCTTCCAGGGATCGGAAAAGATGGACCACCACATATCTCAATCACCTGATACTCTTCCTACCTTTGAGGTTTTGGAGTCTGTGGACACACCATCTAGACACTTAACTTCATATAATCCAGGGATGCAGGTCACGGCTCGAACTCCTTGAGTGACAGGCAGAGGGAGGATTTAGGTATAAGACCACCCAAAACTCTCCCATTTCGAATCTTCTCCTGGAACATCGCAGGTATTCATTCGAAACTTGAAGATGAAACGTGGTTAAAGTATATAAATGGTTTTGATGTTATCTGTACTCAGGATACATGGACTAGGGAGAATATTGAACTAGATGGCTTTTGTTCCCTAAATGTACATGCGATTGCATCCCCAGCAGGAAGAGCAAAAGGAGGATTAGCGACATTGATTTCCCTTAAATACGGGTCAATTAAAGAAAAGCCGTCTTGGACTCACCGTGGTATCAAGTGATTTTGATTTTTAACTTGTTTCAAGTGAAGACTGTTTTAATTAATTGGTATTATAATGTTTTTGACTCAAATATGTGTGATATTATTGTAAATCTTAAAGAAGAAATTGATCAGATCGCAGGGAAGTGGCAGCCCTTGTGTATTTAATGGGTGGGGTTTTTTAATTGTTCTATATGTTGGCACAGCACAGATAGAGTATGTGGGTTAACGGACACTGAAGGACAACCCCTGATTCATTTTATACACACCCCACAGGGAGGTGCCCTAAATGACATTATCATAGTGAAAGATTTGATTTTTGTGGATACCCTAGTTAGTAACACATTAACTAAATATCCCACCTTCATGGGCAGAGGGAGTGAAAGTGTCATTGATTTTATGCTAATATCCAGAAATTCTGCCTTTTTAGTGGACAGTTTTGAAGTGGAGCCCAACAATGCCAGTGACCACAACCCCCTTATCGCCTCCGTACGTGTAACTGCTCAGGAGGTCAAAGGCGATGACCACACCATCCAGTATAACCGGAACCATGGGGTGAAAATGAAATGGAATAAGATAAACCCCCCGCAATTTGAGGAGAGCATTGTCAAAGCTAATTGAAGCTCCATACTGAATTGCTTAGATCACAACTCCCCTCCCTGGAAATGGTTATACAGGGTTTCGAGGGCATCTGTAGGGACATTTCCCGAAACTTGACAAACACAATAGCAGCTAGGGAAACTATGGGGACTAAATGGTTCAGCGCACAGTGTTCAAGGGCCCAAAAGGACTTAAAAAAGGCACTACATATGACCCCTAGGGACAAAATCTTAATCAAGAGTGCACGGCAGGCTTACAAGAGTGCAGTAGCGCAGCGGAAGCAAGAATTTAGAAAGCAAGTCTGGACAGATTTAGAGAAAGCAAGCACACTCAAAGACTCTAGGAGTTTTTAGGAGGTTATAAACCACCCTTTATTCTCAGAGGATAAAAGGGGAATGGACTCATTAATACCAGAGAAAGAGTGGGAATTGCATTATACAAATATTTTTAACCCAAAGGGTATCACCCGCCACGACGTCCCAGCAAATCAAGCCACTGCACATTTTTTGAGTTCTTCCATAGCAGTGAGCGAGGTTGAGGAAGCATTAACAAAAGGCATACAACTCAAAGCCGCAGGACCTGATGGGGTACCCCTCGACTTATTTAAAAGTAATATTCAACTTTGGGCTCCCCTTCTGACAAATGTTTTTAGAGCGGCTATATGTGGCCCCATTCCTACTTCATGGAAAGAGGCCATAGTGGTACCCTTGTATAAAAATGGGTAACAAGGACGACCCGGCCTGTTATAGGCCCATCTCCTTGATTGATGCCACAGTGAAGGTGATAGGAAGGGTGCCCTGGCACGTCTTGAGACATGGGAAGATTCATCTGGGCTCATGTCCCAAACTCAATATGGATTCAGAAGAGGTATGGGGGACAAATGAGCAGTGTATCAATCTGACCCTGATTATGGGCAAGTACATGAAGGCAAAGAAGGGGTCAATCCACCTTGCCTTCATGGGCTTGTCCAGTGCGTTTGATACAGTCAGTAGGGGAAAATTGTGGTCCATGATGGGAGAAATGGGCTTTGAGGAGCCCCTAATTACCCACCTCCGTAGGCTGCATGCATTCACCACGGTAGCCATACGTTTTGGTCTAGGGGGAGAGAGGACAGGTCCCATCGTCTCCACAGAGGGAGTTTGACAATGGTGCATACTGGCACCCTTTCTCTTCCTCGTGTACACAAATGGCCTAGAAGCAGCCCTAAGAGAAAATAATCCAGATTTCCCGATAATTGGTGGCACCCCGGTCCCGTTGTTGTCTTATGCGGACAACCCGGTTTTAATGGCTCTAATGGCAAATAGCCTGCAGAAGTCTTTGAATACCTTTACTGACTTTATGTTAGACTTGGACCTAAAAGTTACTTTCACCAAACCTTATATCATGGTTTGCGGTCCATGCCACACCAAATCAAGGAAAGCAAATTGAGAAGGTTTCTAATTTTAACTATCTGGGGAACGTTTTTAATAATAAACTGAAATGGAATCCCCTTATTACATCTAGGGTGATGAATACCAACCGAGCTGTGGAAGGCCTTTTTCGTTTTGCATGGATGCTAGGCCATAAACCCGTAGCAGAAATGATCACTTTATACAAAGCAAAATGCTTGTCTATCGCTACCTACGGGGCGGGAGTTTGGGGAGTTCATAAAGGCACCCAGTTGCAAACATTAGAAAACAAGTTCTGTTGATGCTTCCAAAATGCGCCTCCACAGCATTCTGCCATTCTGAGGTAGGGATGGGCTTTATTGAAGATCTGATTCACATCGCCCCGTTGATTCTGTGGGCTAAAGTCTGGCAGTCGGAAGACTTAAAGCTTACAATGGTGATCATTAAGGATTGCATGGCCCTGGATAATGCCAAGGCCGTCCCCTGGCTTAGCTATGTGAAAGGCAAATTTAATGAAATAGGACTAGGTCACTACTACGATAATCCCTGTAGCATTGACAGAAATATGAAATCCATCATAAAAAATGCCTATTCTGTTGAGCTTGATAAACGTAATCAGCATCCAGGTGTGCACCCCATTATAGATCGGTACAAAAGGGGGTGGTGATGGACGGAGCATCAGAACCAATCAAACACTCACACCCTGTCAACAGATCTGGGTTTGATCCATCACCGTTCTTTAGCCCACTCTGCCACCCCAGTTCAGACATGGCCATATGCAAATCAGTCTGACCCTGTGCCTCATGGGAACAGTACAGCCCGAACTGCCAAGCCATGCCTTCCCTGGACCGGAAACAAGCTTCCTCGGACCGGTTTCTGGCATTTCAGCCGTCTTCAGCCAGGCTTGCTTGAATCCAGTGGCAAAGCGAGCAAGGGACTCACGTCTGAGCATACCCTGCCAACTTATGGCGAACAAAGCGGTACAAAAGGGGGTGGTGATGGACGGAGCATCAGAACCAATCAAACACTCGCACCCTGTCAACAGATCTGGGTTTGATCCATCACCGTTCTTTAGCCCACTCTGCCACCCCAGTTCAGATATGGCCATATGCAAATCAGTCTGACCCTGTGCCTCATGGGAACAGTACAGCCCGAACTGCCAAGCCATGCCTTCCCTGGACCGGAAACAAGCTTCCTAGGACCAGTTTCTGGCATTTCAGCCGTCTTCAGCCAGGCTTGCTTGAATCCAGTGGCAAAGCGAGCAAGGGACTCACGTCTGAGCATTCCCTGCCAACTTATGGCGAACAAAGCGGTACAAAAGGGGGTGGTGATGGACGGAGCATCAGAACCAATCAAACACTCGCACCCAGTCAACAGATCTGGGTTTGATCCATCACCGTTCTTTAGCCCACTCTGCCACTCCAGTTCAGACATGGCCATATGCAAATCAGTCTGACCCTGTGCCTCATGGGAACAGTACAGCCCGAACTGCCAAGCCATGCCTTCCCTGGACCGGAAACAAGCTTCCTCGGACCGGTTTCTGGCATTTCAGCCGTCTTCAGCCAGGCTTGCTTGAATCCAGTGGCAAAGCGAGCAAGGGACTCACGTCTGAGTATACCCTGCCAACTTATGGCGAACAAAGCGGTACAAAAGGGGGTGTGATGGACGGAGCATCAGAACCAATCAAACACTCGCACCCTGTCAACAGATCTGGGTTTGATCCATCACCGTTCTTTAGCCCACTCTGCCACCCCAGTTCAGACATGGCCATATGCAAATCAGTCTGACCCTGTGCCTCATGGGAACAGTACAGCC
Source organism: Triturus cristatus (assembly GCF_964204655.1). NCBI lineage: Eukaryota > Metazoa > Chordata > Amphibia > Caudata > Salamandridae > Triturus > Triturus cristatus. The sequence goes on from NC_140593.1 coordinate 944,126,748, forward strand.
CGAACTGCCAAGCCATGCCTTCCCTGGACCGGAAACAAGCTTCCTAGGACCGGTTTCTGGCATTTCAGCCGTCTTCAGCCAGGCTTGCTTGAATCCAGTGGCAAAGCGAGCAAGGGACTCACGTCTGAGCATTCCCTGCCAACTTATGGCGAACAAAGCGGTACAAAAGGGGGTGGTGATGGACGGAGCATCAGAACCAATCAAACACTCGCACCCAGTCAACAGATCTGGGTTTGATCCATCACCGTTCTTTAGCCCACTCTGCCACCCCAGTTCAGACATCGCCATATGCAAATCAGTCTGACCCTGTGCCTCATGGGAACAGTACAGCCCGAACTGCCAAGCCATGCCTTCCTTGGACCGGAAACAAGCTTCCTAGGACCGGTTTCTGGCATTTCAGCCGTCTTCAGCCAGGCTTGCTTGAATCCAGTGGCAAAGCGAGCAAGGGACTCACGTCTGAGCATACCCTGCCAACTTATGGCGAACAAAGCGGTACAAAAGGGGGTGGTGATGGACGGAGCATCAGAACAAATCAAACACTCACACCCAGTCAACAGATCTAGGTTTTGATCCATAACTGTTCTTTAGCCCACTCTGCCACCACAGTTCAGACAGGTCCATATGCAAATCAGTCTGACCCTGTGCCTCATGGGAACAGTACAGCCCGAACTGCCAAGCCATGCCTTCCCTGGACCAGAAACAAGCTTCCTAGGACCGGTTTCTGGCATTTCAGCCGTCTTCAGCCAGGCTTGCTTGAATCCAGTGGCAAAGCGAGCAAGGGACTCACGTCTGAGCATACCCTGCCAACTTATGGCGAACAAAGCGGTACAAAAGGGGGTGGTGATGGACGGAGCATCAGAACCAATCAAACACTCACACCCAGTCAACAGATCTGGGTTTGATCTATCACCGTTCGTTAGCCCAGTCTGCCACCCCAGTTCAGACATGGCCATATGCAAATCAGTCTGACCCTGTGCCATATGGGAACAGTACATCCAGAACTTCCAAGCCATGCCTTCCCTGGACCGGAAACAAGCTTCCTAGACCGGTTTCTGGCATTTCAGCAGTCTTCAGCCAGGCTTGCTTGAATCCAGTGGCAAAGCGAGCAAGAGACTCACGTCTGAGCATACCCTGCCAACTTATGGCAAACAAAGCGGTACAAAAGGGGGTGGTGATGGACTGAGCATCAGAACCAATCAAACACTCACACCCAGTCAACAGATCTGGGTTTGATCCATCACCGTTCTTTAGCCCACTCTCCCACCCCAGTTCAGACATGGCCATATGCAAATCAGTCTGACCCTGTGCCTCATGGGAACAGTACAGCCCGAACTGCCAAGCCATTCCTTCCCTGGACCGGAAACAAGCTTCCTAGGACCGGTTTCTGGCATTTCAGCCGTCTTGAGCCAGGCTTGCTTGAATCCAGTGGCAAAGCGAGCAAGGGACTCACGTCTGAGCATACCCTGCCAACTTATGGCAAACAAAGCGGTACAAAAGGGGGTGGTGATGGACGGAGCATCAGAACCAATCAAACACTCACACCCAGTCAACAGATCTGGGTTTGATCCATCACCGTTCTTTAGCCCACTCTGCCACCCCACTTCAGACATGGCCATATGCAAATCAGTCTGACCCTGTGCCTCATGGGAACAGTACAGCCCGAACTGCCAAGCCATGCCTTCCGTGGACCGGAAACAAGCTTCCTAGGACCGGTTTCTGGCATTTCAGCCGTCTTCAGCCAGGCTTGCTTGAATCCAGTGACAAAGCGAGCAAGGGACTCACGTCTGAGCATACCCTGCCAACTTATGGCGAACAAAGCGGTACAAAAGGGGGTGGTGATGGACGGAGCATCAGAACCAATCAAACACTCACACCCTGTCAACAGATCTGGGTTTGATCCATCACCGTTCTTTAGCCCACTCTGCCACCCCAGTTCAGACATGGCCATATGCAAATCAGTCTGACCCTGTGCCTCATGGGAACAGTACAGCCCGAACTGCCAAGCCATGCCTTCCCTGGACCGGAAACAAGCTTCCTCGGACCGGTTTCTGGCATTTCAGCCGTCTTCAGCCAGGCTTGCTTGAATCCAGTGGCAAAGCGAGCAAGGGACTCACGTCTGAGCATACCCTGCCAACTTATGGCGAACAAAGCGGTACAAAAGGGGGTGGTGATGGACGGAGCATCAGAACCAATCAAACACTCGCACCCTGTCAACAGATCTGGGTTTGATCCATCTCCGTTCTTTAGCCCACTCTGCCACCCCAGTTCAGATATGGCCATATGCAAATCAGTCTGACCCTGTGCCTCATGGGAACAGTACAGCCCGAACTGCCAAGCCATGCCTTCCCTGGACCGGAAACAAGCTTCCTAGGACCGGTTTCTGGCATTTCAGCCGTCTTCAGCCAGGCTTGCTTGAATCCAGTGGCAAAGCGAGCAAGGGACTCACGTCTGAGCATTCCCTGCCAACTTATGGCGAACAAAGCGGTACAAAAGGGGGTGGTGATGGACGGAGCATCAGAACCAATCAAACACTCGCACCCAGTCAACAGATCTGGGTTTGATCCATCACCGTTCTTTAGCCCACTCTGCCACTCCAGTTCAGACATGGCCATATGCAAATCAGTCTGACCCTGTGCCTCATGGGAACAGTACAGCCCGAACTGCCAAGCCATGCCTTCCCTGGACCGGAAACAAGCTTCCTCGGACCGGTTTCTGGCATTTCAGCCGTCTTCAGCCAGGCTTGCTTGAATCCAGTGGCAAAGCGAGCAAGGGACTCACGTCTGAGTATACCCTGCCAACTTATGGCGAACAAAGCGGTACAAAAGGGGGTGGTGATGGACGGAGCATCAGAACCAATCAAACACTCGCACCCTGTCAACAGATCTGGGTTTGATCCATCACCGTTCTTTAGCCCACTCTGCCACCCCAGTTCAGACATGGCCATATGCAAATCAGTCTGACCCTGTGCCTCATGGGAACAGTACAGCCCGAACTGCCAAGCCATGCCTTCCCTGGACCGGAAACAAGCTTCCTAGGACCGGTTTCTGGCATTTCAGCCGTCTTCAGCCAGGCTTGCTTGAATCCAGTGGCAAAGCGAGCAAGGGACTCACGTCTGAGCATTCCCTGCCAACTTATGGCGAACAAAGCGGTACAAAAGGGGGTGGTGATGGACGGAGCATCAGAACCAATCAAACACTCGCACCCAGTCAACAGATCTGGGTTTGATCCATCACCGTTCTTTAGCCCACTCTGCCACCCCAGTTCAGACATCGCCATATGCAAATCAGTCTGACCCTGTGCCTCATGGGAACAGTACAGCCCGAACTGCCAAGCCATGCCTTCCTTGGACCGGAAACAAGCTTCCTAGGACCGGTTTCTGGCATTTCAGCCGTCTTCAGCCAGGCTTGCTTGAATCCAGTGGCAAAGCGAGCAAGGGACTCACGTCTGAGCATACCCTGCCAACTTATGGCGAACAAAGCGGTACAAAAGGGGGTGGTGATGGACGGAGCATCAGAACAAATCAAACACTCACACCCAGTCAACAGATCTAGGTTTTGATCCATAACTGTTCTTTAGCCCACTCTGCCACCACAGTTCAGACAGGTCCATATGCAAATCAGTCTGACCCTGTGCCTCATGGGAACAGTACAGCCCGAACTGCCAAGCCATGCCTTCCCTGGACCAGAAACAAGCTTCCTAGGACCGGTTTCTGGCATTTCAGCCGTCTTCAGCCAGGCTTGCTTGAATCCAGTGGCAAAGCGAGCAAGGGACTCACGTCTGAGCATACCCTGCCAACTTATGGCGAACAAAGCGGTACAAAAGGGGGTGGTGATGGACGGAGCATCAGAACCAATCAAACACTCACACCCAGTCAACAGATCTGGGTTTGATCTATCACCGTTCGTTAGCCCAGTCTGCCACCCCAGTTCAGACATGGCCATATGCAAATCAGTCTGACCCTGTGCCATATGGGAACAGTACATCCAGAACTTCCAAGCCATGCCTTCCCTGGACCGGAAACAAGCTTCCTAGACCGGTTTCTGGCATTTCAGCAGTCTTCAGCCAGGCTTGCTTGAATCCAGTGGCAAAGCGAGCAAGAGACTCACGTCTGAGCATACCCTGCCAACTTATGGCAAACAAAGCGGTACAAAAGGGGGTGGTGATGGACGGAGCATCAGAACCAATCAAACACTCACACCCAGTCAACAGATCTGGGTTTGATCCATCACCGTTCTTTAGCCCACTCTCCCACCCCAGTTCAGACATGGCCATATGCAAATCAGTCTGACCCTGTGCCTCATGGGAACAGTACAGCCCGAACTGCCAAGCCATTCCTTCCCTGGACCGGAAACAAGCTTCCTAGGACCGGTTTCTGGCATTTCAGCCGTCTTGAGCCAGGCTTGCTTGAATCCAGTGGCAAAGCGAGCAAGGGACTCACGTCTGAGCATACCCTGCCAACTTATGGCAAACAAAGCGGTACAAAAGGGGGTGGTGATGGACGGAGCATCAGAACCAATCAAACACTCACACCCAGTCAACAGATCTGGGTTTGATCCATCACCGTTCTTTAGCCCACTCTGCCACCCCACTTCAGACATGGCCATATGCAAATCAGTCTGACCCTGTGCCTCATGGGAACAGTACAGCCCGAACTGCCAAGCCATGCCTTCCGTGGACCGGAAACAAGCTTCCTAGGACCGGTTTCTGGCATTTCAGCCGTCTTCAGCCAGGCTTGCTTGAATCCAGTGACAAAGCGAGCAAGGGACTCACGTCTGAGCATACCCTGCCAACTTATGGCGAACAAAGCGGTACAAAAGGGGGTGGTGATGGACGGAGCATCAGAACCAATCAAACACTCACACCCAGTCAACAGATCTGGGTTTGATCCATCACCGTTCTTTAGCCCACTCTGCCACCCCAGTTCAGACATGGCCATATGCAAATCAGTCTGACCCTGTGCCTCATGGGAACAGTCCAGCCCGAACTGCCAAGCCATGCCTTCCCTGGACCGGAAACAAGCTTCCTAGGACCGGTTTCTGGCATTTCAGCCGTCTTCAGCCAGGCTTGCTTGAATCCAGTGGCAAAGCGAGCAAGGGACTCACGTCTGAGCATACCCTGCCAACTTATGGTGAACAAAGCGGTACAAAAGGGGGTGGTGATGGACGGAGCATCAGAACCAATCAAACACTCACAACCAGTCAACACATCTGGGTTTGATCCATCACCGTTCTTTAGCCCTCTCTGCCACCCCAGTTCAGACATGGCCATATGCAAATCAGTCTGACCCTGTGCCTCATGGGAACAGTACAGCCCGAACTGCCAAGCCATGCCTTCCCTGGACCGGAAACAAGCATCCTACGACCGGTTTCTGGCATTTCAGCCGTCTTCAGCCAGGCTTGCTTGAATCCAGTGGCAAAGCGAGCAAGGGACTCACGTCGGAGCATACCCTGCTAACTTATGGCAAACAAAGCGGTACAAAAGGGGTGGTGATGGACGGAGCATCAGAACCAATCAAACACTCACACCCAGTCAACAGATCTGGGTTTGATCCATCACCGTTCTTTAGCCCACTCTGCCACCCCAGTTCAGACATGGCCATATGCGAATCAGTCTGACCCTGTGCCTCATGGGAACAGTACAGCTCGAACTGCCAAGCCATGCCTTCCCTGGACCGGAAACAAGCTTCCTAGGACCGGTTTCTGGCATTTCAGCCGTCTTCAGCCAGGCTTGCTTGAATCCAGTGGCAAAGCGAGCAAGGGACTCACGTCTGAGCATACCCAGCCAACTTATGGCGAACAAAGCGGTACAAAAGGGGGTGGTGATGGACGGAGCATCAGAACCAATCAAACACTCACACCCAGTCAACAGATCTGGGTTTGATCCATCACCATTCTTTAGCCCACTCTGCCACCCCAGTTCAGACATGGCCATATGCAAATCAGTCTGACCCTGTGCCTCATGGGAACAGTCCAGCCCGAACTGCCAAGCCATGCCTTCCCTGGACAGAAAACAAGCTTCCTAGGATCGTTTTTTGGCATTTCAGCCGTCTTCAGCCAGGCTTGCTTGAATCCAGTGGCAAAGCAAGCAAGGGACTCACGTCTGAGCATACCCTGCCAACTTATGGCGAACAAATCGGTACAAGGATTTAGAAGCTAGATCCAGACATAATAATGTCAGACTTACTGGAATCCTGGAGACGACAAATATACTAAACATGGAGAAGCACGTGGAGACCATGTTGAATGACCTCTTTGGCAGCAAACTCTCCAGCATGTTCCTTGTTGAAAGGGCGCACCGCTCTCTCGGCCGCAAACCACAGATCGGGGCGCAGTCGCTCCCAGTTCTTGCTCGCCTCCTAAACTATCGAGACCGGGACACAGTCCTGAAGATGGCCCGGGAGCACGGATCAGTGCAATACCAGGGCAACACAATATCCCTGTATCCGGCCTTCACTCAGCTGCTTCAGGCGGCACGCCGGGAATTCGGTCCAGCCAAGAAACTGCTCCAACAAACAGGAACTAAATACGCTCTTCTATACCCCGCAAAGCTCAGAGTGCAAGCTGAAGGCAAATCTCTCGTTTTCACGGATGTGAGAACCGGGCTGAAATTCGCCAAGCAGGAGGCAAAGACACAAACTGGCCCGAAGCATGTGGGTGGCACTTCACCAGAAGGCCACCTGAGTGACAATGATTGAATGCACTGTCTCTGAACTTTAGCACGGTTTGGTTTTCATGATAATACAAACTAATGTTAAGGATGCTCTCCATATATGTTCTCGAGACCAGCCTAACCATCACTCATGCTAGGCCTATCTGTTATCTTGCTAAAATGCTATGTGATTAACTACCATTCACATAGTCAACGTAGATTCATAATTCGAGATCTCTCAGGGCTTGTCCACCCAGCCTTAACTGGCAGGGGTGTATGACGGCGACTCCTCGTTCCCCATGGGGTAATTCCCATGTACCAATTCGGTAATTCTTCAATCACCATTTTGTTTGGGTTTAACGGTGGGGATATTTATTCAACCCAATTGTGGGGTTGGTGTAGGAGGGGGTAGGTAATGTTCAGTTGTTATTGTTGCATGTTTCCACCAAGACACACGTCACCGACCCATAGGCGTTCACTGCCACGGCACACACTCCTATACGCCTCGTCTCTTACACAGTTGATCACATACTGGGCCGTTCGCTCCTGACCTAGACCCGAAACAATTCTACGCAGGCTAATATGAATTCATTAAACTGCATCACCTGGAATGTACATGGTCTGAATGGCCATAGAAAAGCGCTCCTAGTACACTCTTGCCTGACCAGGCATAAAGTAGACATCTGTTTCCTACAAGGGACCCACTTGAACTACACATCCCCGTGCACTACATGGTGTGCACTACATCCGGATGCTAGAGAGGGCACCTGCGTGTCTCAGCAACATAGAGCATGGTCCAGATTGGAATTTTGGCTCACATCCAGAGATATCCACTCTTGGGCCAATGAGGCCAAACATTACCCACACACACTGTCAGACCGCGCACCAGTGGTGCTTAAGCCCCGAGACCATACATACAGCCCTTCACGTGGCGATTTCCCCAAAATGCGCTGCTAGATATGGTGTTTCAGGAAGAAGTCCGGAACTAAATAATAGAATACTTTGAATATAACACAGGTTCAGTAGACTCAGTTGGCACAACATGGGAGGCCTTTAAAGTTGTAATTTGCTGGGCTAGCATAGCCCTTCAGTCAGGGATTCTAAGAGACATCCGTAACTGCCTTGCGAAAATGGAGGGGGAGATCTGAGAATTGGAATACCAATACTTCCAATCCCAAGCACCTGAAGTGCGGGCTACAGTGTAAGAAAAACTAGCGGCATTCCAAGATGAGGCCAAAAGGGAAACCAAATTCCTACATAAACATGCACAGGCCTGTAAATACAGGGAGGGGGACAGACCTGGAAGGATGCTTGATAACCTACTAAAGCCACCCACTAAGCTCCACTCCCCTGACCCAACTATACACCTCAAAGACAGCCCCATTAGACTCAGAAATAGTAGGATATCTAGACTCATTAGAACTAGTGTGGTTAAGTGGGGTGCACGGTGAATATCTGAATGAGCCGTTCACTGCTGAGAACATTCAGACGGTCATTCAGAAACTTCCTGGGAATAAGGCCCCCGGGGCGGATGGGCTCACCTCTGCATTCTATTAAAAAAGGTTCACTAACACCATCAATGTGCGACGCTGTCATTGTTATGCTGCTCAAGCCGGGCAAGGACCCAACCTCATGCGACTCATACCGCCCACTCTCCCTAATAAATATAGATAATAAAATATTCGCTAAATTATTGCCGAACAGACTGCAGCCGCTGCTCCCTTTTATCATGGAGCCGGATCAATCTGGGTTTGTATCAGGCCACTCCACTCCTCACAACTTAAGGATAATCTTTACACTGATGCATTATCTCGCCCCACATATTTCTGAGATTGCCGCATTATTAGATGCTACTAAGGCATGTGATTCATTAGAGTGGAAATTTCTCTCCATACTCCTAGCTCGGCTGGGAATGAGCCATACTTATATACAGCAAATTAAACTCTTATATGCTTCACCCACCGCCAGAGTGAAAGTAAATGGACTCATTTCTGATCCCATTACAATCTTGCGGGGCACTCGCCAGGGGTGCCCACAAGCCCCCCTACTGTTTGCTATCGCCAGAGAGCTGCTTGCAGAGAGACTTAGACAACACCATGTGAATAGTGGTATAGGATTCACTAGAAGGGACCTGATTGTGTCTATGTATGCAGATGACCTCACTCTCTATGTCATAGACCCCGCGGTTAACTTCGCACCTGTCACTAGAGAGCTTGTGTGTTATGGGGGTATTTCAGGGATTCACATCAATTGGCCCAAATCTAAAATCCTCCCGCTGACGACTGGCACTGTTGCCTTTGAATCTGAGTTCAAGATAGCCTGGGTGGATGGACCAACATGTAATGTGGGTGTCTGGATATGCAGGGACATACAAGAGATATGGACGGCCAATTTATGGCAGTGTAATGACATGGATAGAAGAAAGAATCCAAAGATGAAAGAATTTGCCCCTGTCCCTCTCAGGTCGCATTGCGATTACAAAAATTATAATCCTCCCCAAATTACTGTAGCTCTTTGTAAACATTCCTATGCCCATGACTGCACAATTCTTCAAACGCCTCAAATCAAGCATGGGTGAGCTAGTCTGAGCAGGTAAACAACCCAGGGCGTCTTGGGAACTTCTTACACTACCACTAGTACAGTGCGGCCTAGTGGCTCCAGATTTTATGCTATATGCCTATTGTGCTCAGGCCCAATATTTACACTTCTGGCAACACCCAACGCCATTTCAACCACATGTTGCCATCGAAATAGACAGGGTTGCCCCCTTGTTTCCGTCAACAGCGTTCTATCAAAGCTACGAATGCCCCAGTCAAGAAACTGACACCACAGAAACCCTACGCTGGGCTTGGGATGGACTTCGTAGGAGGGCAAACCTGGACAGGTTATACACACCATCCATACCACTAGCCAACAACCCACTAGTTCCCCTGTTTATAGAGTAGAGCGCAAGGGTGCCCGCACACCAAAATGGTTTGGATACATTCAATGATCTGTACTCCAATGGCCAATTCCTTACACTACAGCAACTGTGTTGTTTGCCACAGCCATCGCCACTAGACACGCTACTGTACCTCCAGCTCCGGGCAGCATGTCACGCAAGATACAATACATTTACCATTGCCCCGCCACCACTCCCACCACTGGAACACATGCTTAATGAAACATCGGCCCGCAAATTGAATACCCACACCTACACTTTCACGCTGCGCGAATCCTTGGTCACCACACCTAGTACGCCCAGCGCTTGGTATACAGACAATGGCGTTGCCCTCTCGGATGAACAATGGGCCTTCTGTTGCGGTCAACTAGAGCGGCTTTCCCTTAACTACCGCCTCAGACTAATACACTTCAAATTCCTGCACCGCTTATATTGCACCTGACACAACTACACCACATGGGCCTACGGCCAGACACAAAATACTGGCGATGTGGGACTTCACCGGCAACTTTCTTGCATCTGGCCTGGGAGTGCCGGCTCATAGCTGGATTCTGGGTTGAGGTGTTAAAACACATACAGGACATAACAGATCAGAAACTAACACAAACCCCCCTGGTGGCGCTGTTGAGGTACGTGAGAAACAGTCAGACCGCAGGGAGGCAACTCACAGCGCTCCTACTTCTGCTAGCAAAAAGGTTAATGGGCATGCCCTGGGGGAAGGCAATGCCCTAACCATAAAAGCCTGGGTAGCAGATGTCACATATTGCAGAGATCAGTTGACATGTTACTGGGAACTTATACCAGTCCGTTCTTGCCCCAAAGACGTTTGGTCCCCATTCACATGCTGGCTCCGTTATACACATGGAGATGCGCTATAGTTGGCGCCAGACAAACACAACATGTTCTGGTCCGTAAACTCTGTAAGTCTAACACATTAACTGGCTGGACGCTGGCCCATGGCAGCAGACATGGGTACATACGGGTCCCACTTTGTGAGAGATCCAATTGACGTCTTTGACGCTTGGCCGATAAAAAGGTTGTGTGCTCTGCATGAATATGTCGTGGCAATATCCAGCTTTACTGGCTGTAAATAACCAAGCCTATGTAAAACACATACATGTCGGATAATATGAACAATGTATGTTTTGTAATTCTCTTTCACTAACAATGTTGGACAAATAATAGTGGTAGTTTTATTTTATGTTAATAACTGTAAAACTCAAAAAACAATTTAAAAAAAAACCTCTTCTGTTGCCATTCGGAGGCCAGTCTCGGTGCTGCTATTGGGTCTAAACCCTGTTTGAGTTGGGCGCAGGATGGCATGTGTTTCCAGGAAAGCAGATAAATGTTTGTTAATATGCGTTTCAAGGATCGTGCTTACCTCGGGAAGAAGTGAGGTAGAGCGGTAGTTTTCCACCTGTAGAGGGTCAGCAGTGATTTGTTTTAGGAAGGGTTTGACTGATGCATGTTTCCATGCCTGGGGGACCATGCTACTGTCTAGAGAGTGATTGAGGAGGTTTGTTCAAGTAGGATGGTATTTCCTCATTTTTTTAAAAATATCTGGAGAAGCTGGGTCGAGAGGTGATCCTGATTTGATTGTCTTGAGGGTCTCCTCGGTTGTGTCAGTGCTCAATTGGGGAAACACAATTAATGTAGAATTTACTGTTGCTGCGACAGTGTTGAAAAAGTTTTGGATGGTATTTATGGGAAGGGCGAGCGGGACGCTGTTCACCTTCCCCAAGAAGAAATTTGCTGGCATGTTACACCATGGTGTAGGTCCGCTCTGGGCCTTGGCTGGCTTCATGAGGCTATTCACCGGCTTGAATAGTTCCTTTAAATAGTTTGGGGCATATTCTATTTTGGTGTTAAAGTACAATACTCTGTCCTCTTTAGTGGCATACTGTTATTTTGATAGAGATTTTTTTGTATGACGCCTTGCTTGGCCCATCATACGACTTTCTCCATTCTCTTTCCACTCCTTTTGCCAGGGGGAATGACCTTTAGGGCATCCTATGCCCATGGGCTTCATAGGGACTAAATCATCCAGGGAATCTGTGAGCCAGCAGTCACAATTTTTATGTCTTTCGTCAATTCCTTCTTCCCTTTTTGGGGTTGATTCTGCTAGGGAGCATTCCCAGGTTGCGGTATCCAATTTCGACCAACAACGCTTTGACTTTCTGAAGTAAGGCTGTTTTTCAGTGCTCCCGGGAATGCTCAGGGAGAACGGTACAAGATGGTAGTTGGACCAGCACATAGGAGTAGGGATATCTGTTGAGAGACCATCAATGTTAAAAAGTATAGGACCTAGTGCATTGCTTAGTTTGTGGGTGGGGTGCTTTACTACTTGGGTTGATAGTTGTTTTGGGTTTGGTGATACTGGTATCAGAGTGAACCAGATGGTCTCTTATATTTTTACCTTTTCTGAAAGAAAACATAGGTAATTCTTGACCCACTTCCAAGGTGTTCAGAGTGAGCCAATGACTTTTAATGATCTTTTGAATCTGTGTACTCAGTGGACAGAAGGTGGTCACACATATCATCTGTGTATTTGGTGTTTTGATTGTTTTCTCCAGGAGAATTTCTCGGGGACTATACCACGCTCGTTTCATCGATGTCTTAACCAATTTCTTAGGGTACCCCCTTTCCCTTAGTTTAGTGCTCAAGATATTGGCTTCTGTGAAGAAATCTTCCTTTTCTGTACAATTTCTTCTGAGCCTTAAAAATTGACCGTATGGTAGCCCATCTTTCAATGCCCTCGGGTGAAACTGTTGTATTGAAGGAGGGTATTTCTATCTGTTGGTTTGCGATAGAGGGTAACATTAAGGTGGTTGTTATTATGCCTTATTTTAAGGTCCAAGAATGGAACCATCTCTTTTTCACAATTAAAGGTGAATTTCAAGGCAGACTGACATTCATGAAGATATTCAATGAACAGGTGCAGATCAGAATCTTCCCCTTTCCATATGAAGAAAATATCATCAATATAACGCCTCCAACACCTTATGTTGTTAAAAAATGGATTGGAGGCGTTATTGATATTGAACACTATAAGGAGAAAGCACATTCACCAGATGACATCAGATGGCAGGTGATTGAAAAAGCAAAGTTACCGACTAGAGGAGGTTATATTTCTCTACTATTACAAACCCTAGAATGTAAATGGATTGACAAATGTCAATCGACAAGTAGAGGGTTGAATAGTCTGGAAGAATGGCGAAGATTCATCAGCCTCCATTGAAAGGGTCTATAGAGATACTGGTTTGAGTAGGGCTCTGCTCAATTGAATACTCTTCCTTGCTGGACGGGGAGATACTATGATCAATGATGATGTTTGCCATAAATACTTTGAACTAAATGTAAATGATTGTTGTAAATATTGACCGTGATGTTGATTACTGTGAGACCTTAATTCAATTTTATATTCTTATCATAGGAAATGTATATCAGTCAGGCATACCTTGTTATTTCAGGATGACCATGAGTTAATTGGTAATCTCTTAGGTATGTGTGGACATCAGTTTCGACAGTACATTGGTGGTACTCCCTCACACACTGTATATCCATGCTCCTCGTAGGGATTATGACCCTTGGTCCCCTATCAGTAGATAACCCCAGAGTTATGTTGGGTTATCATTTCTGACTGTACACTGTTGGGGCATCTGCTCGGAATTCTATCCATGCCTTCCTTATGAACGGTGATGCTGACTGATTCCCCCTATTATTCCCGGATCTATTGAGAAAAGATTAATCAAAATATGGGCTCCTGCCCCTTGTTTCTAGAGAAATTAACCGCTCTAAGATGGCCGCGAGCGTTGAGAGCGCATGCGCGAACATGGGGTGGTATTCACTGTATACATCGTTAGTGGCTTCAAACACCCTCCCTGGTGAAATAACTAGTTAAATTACATGAATAGATGGGATGAGATACCATCTAACGGAATGGATTATAACCTCTAATTAGTAATGGGAAAGACTATGAAGGTTCAGGCACTCCAAAATGGCCGTGATGATTACCTGTGCCAACTCTACTGCGCATGCGGGGAAAGGTCCAGTTTCTATTTTTACTACCCTCGCAGGATTGTCGGCACTGCAGCCGTTGCGAAGGAGACGCTTAACTCGTCGTCCCAGAGATTTATACTTAGTAAGTGCAGTTATACCGTAGGCTAAGACTGACGCGAGTTTTATACTTTAATAGGCATCCACTAATAATTCCCTGGTTTTTTCAGCATTATCATTGTTGCGGCCCATCTGTATCATGGACAAGTGAGAGAGACTTACAACTCATGTGAGTGTTCCTCTATCATTTTTTCAGTGTTATAATTAATAACATGAGGGGTTAATTGAACCTCATAAGCTAACTATTACATTAATGGTGGTAGATATAGACCGATGATAATGGGCTCTCCAAGTGCCATAGACTGTAGCTTTAGTGGAGCTAAAAATCCTCTACCATCTCAATGAGGCTGTACTGAATTGTGTTAATCTCCTGACAGAATGCCCTACTGAATTGACACGTCTGTCTATATTGTTTGTATTAGGCTGAATTGAAGAGATTTAATCCTACCCATACCCTGTTTCGATCAGTGGGTTCAATGTAGAATTTTGTGGAGATACGAGACTTACATTGGTAAGCGAATCAGTAACCTACGTCCATATAATTAAATGAGACGGATGGTTCCAAATTACTACTGGCACATCAAATATTTTAATTTTCAGTCCCCAGAAAACTGTCCTGAAGAGACCCCCTACCCAACGTGGGTTGAAACGTCGTCGACACAAACCAAGAGAGAGCAACAAAGAATTATGTTATTGTTGAATGCCTCTCATTGTTTTTAAGACCTTTTCCCTATTCACTTATTTTTCACCTTAAAGGCTTTGATCACTTCACTGGGCTCTTTCTTTCACTTCCTATCCGTGTGCCTGTAGCATCAAAAATCTGTGTTGAAATAATTTTTGTGAGTAAATTGCTATTCATGAAATAAATTATATTTACTTCGGCTGAAGTAAACAATTCTCAAGGTTACTGAAGTAATTTTTCAATTGATTTGAAATGTTTTTCTCCCTGCTTTTGGATTGAATCAGTTATGAGTATATAAATTTGTACTCCTTATCGATTAATTGTTTAATTAAAATAAGTTCCCTGTGAACATTGTTATTGCTTAGTGTAAACAGAATAGGCCCATCCAAGTGGTCCCAATGAAAGCGCTGCTAAAATAATATCCCACTGAGGCAATGCCATCCATGTATTTTATTGTAAGTTTGCCTTCCACGTGTTCTCATATCCTGGGAGAATGCCTATATATACATAGCGCTGTCAACTGACATATGTCCTTACCAACTGGGAGAAATATGATATTCAGTGCAATAGAATGCACTCACTCATAATCTGAACTACTCGCTACTTCAGTGATCCATGATTGTGGTCGAGTTGGTAATGTGGCCTACACCAGAATTGCATTGGCTGTATTTCTCCCATCATCTGCCCCAATCCCTGGTAGCTATACCCACATTAGTGCAGATCTATATTTGTTTTTTGCCCACTGTGTATTTTCAGAATCTGCTCATCAATGTCTGCCTTATTGTTTCCTCTAACCTACTCCTTAACCTACTCCTGTTCAACTCTAGATGACTACGAGCCTGATTCACAAAGGTAAACTTAGACCAAAAGTCTTGGTTTAGACGTAAAGTCTAACTTTACTACTAGTAAAGTTAGACTTGTGGTCTAAGTTTAGACCAAAAGTCTATTTTAGACCAAAAGTCTAACTTTATACTAGTAAATATAGACGTTTGGTCTAAGTTTAGACCAAAAGTCTAACTTAGACCAAAAGTCTAACTTTACTACTACTAAAGTTAGACTGTTGGTCTAAGTAAGACATTTGGTCTAAACATAGACCAAAAGTCTAACTTTACTAGTAGTAAAGTTAGACTTTAGGTCTAAACTAAGACTTTTGGTCTACGTTTACCTTTGTGAATCAGGCCCTATATTTCTGTGTATTGTATAATCTTGCTGGTAGTTTGAGAAGCAAAGCCGCACAGCAACATCTGAGTCTTTTTCTGTAGTTGGTTCTGCTTGACTGCAACCTCATCTGGTGGTATTTGATCTTAAGCAGCAACACTGTGTGACTGTATTGTTCTTTCACACTGAGCTCCATGCAAATAATATTGCATGTAGTCTTCAGCAGTACTCTCTGTGGTTTTTTTAAAACATTAGAGCAGCTTCAACTATGACAATTCCTCATTTTAATATATGTGCAGTTCATATTTAGTAAAATCACACACCTTTTCATCTTGCCTCTGAGGTTTTCTATCAAATATACAGAGTGAGGTTTGTTGGGGTTCACAGAAACGTGGGCTATTGTTAGTGGTGATGCACGTTGTGTTATTATCTCATTTGTCTATCAGAGCAACATGTGGAGTCTTGGTATGCTCTGCTATGCTTCTCGATGTGGTTCTTTTATGTAGAATTGATAATCTTAGGTCGACTCCTGGTTGAAGTTTTAGCAGAAATATGTAGCTTCTGTGATCTTTATAGCCTTTAATGATCATATGTTTCCTCACTTTTTTAACTTTTCCACGAGCCTCCCTCACTTCTCCCCGTGTCTTCCCGGCATAAGTGAGTTGGAATCTGTCAGGTATTTGGATTGTGTTATATATTGCTTATAAAGAGGGAGGTACTAGTTCCCAAATCAGTTAGATGTGCATGATCACAATTGCGTGAAATTAAACTCCTAATCCACATACAAGAGGTGTCACAGAGCTGAAGTGAGCCATCACTGAACTCCCACTAAGTCCAAACAATTTGCTTCCTAAAACTTAAACAGGAGAAGCCCTAGCTCATGGCTGCTAGCTTGGCTAATCAGCAAGTACCAGTGCAACAACACCAAAATACCAATACAGCTAAGAAATAAACAAGTTTACATTCTAAGACCAGGATAGATGGAAAAAAGAAAATACAGTAAATGTGAATGAACAGTTTAAGAACATCAAAAAACTGTTCCATTACAAACGAATTGAAAGACGAAAAATAATGTTAATCCAAGTGGTGTGATTAACCAAGACTACGGCCAACTTTGAGGACTGACCACAACTTTGTAAAAGTTGGATGAGCATCACAGGTAACAGTTTTACCTTCGGAATGATAAACTTTCTTAAGGGTGAAAATCTGGAAGTTGTAGCAGGTAAGGGTTTATGAGTTTAGAAATATCTGTAGAGCAGTATGGTATGGTAGCAAACTTTGTGTTAAAAACCCAGAGCAGGAAAAATCAATGATGCTGCTTAGATTGCTTCTTTTTTCGGATTCAATGTTTTTAAGTCCCATCTTTTTTAGAAGGATATGTATATTTCTTGATTTACCAAGTCTCCATGATTTCAAGACTGTTTCGTCAGACACCAGCTCACAGATTGAACTTGCAGGCGGTCTGCTTTCAACTCCATTTGAGGTCCACAGCGAGATGCAGACTTCCAACTAATTCCAAAGTTTTGTACAAAGTGCATTTTGCACTCCTCAAACACAGGAGAAAGTTTCACAATACCAAGGAAAAAGATAATTGTGCAGTAGGAACTGGTTCATTGCTCTCTTCATGGCTGGTCACATATTTTTCTATTACTGGACCCTTGTGCATCTCTAAATGTAGGAAAGAAATTTGACTGGCCAAGCAGGCATCACTGGCAAGACATGGTCCCATTGCTCTTGGTGGTTCAGCAAGAAGTTAACACCACCAGCCCTTGGAGCAGATTCACAATCCCAGAGATTCATGCCGGAGAAAACTGCTTTGGGTGCAGGTTTCTTTACCCCTATCCCTTGCCAGTCCTTCTCTGTCCACTCCCTTTTCTAACTTTTCACAGGATGTAGGTTTGCTAATGTGAATGACACTATCTCACTTTCTCAGAGGGGAAAGGGTGTTCTTGGAGGTATGGGTCTCTCACTGTACTAATATTTCAATGAGACCTGTGGCAGGAGTAATGGGCAGATCTATATGCAGTGTACTGTGAATGTGAGCAAACATCATGTAGTGATCACACAAAATCTATTTGAAGTTCCTGCCCACTCTG
This sequence comes from Triturus cristatus, assembly GCF_964204655.1. Lineage (NCBI taxonomy): Eukaryota > Metazoa > Chordata > Amphibia > Caudata > Salamandridae > Triturus > Triturus cristatus. The sequence goes on from NC_140593.1 coordinate 944,144,389, forward strand.
TTACCAGATCTGACTAACTGGTCATTTTGTCTGGCCCATTACTGTGGTTCTTGTGCTGATAAACCAGTTGGTTGCAGCGATGTGAGCTCACTTCAAAAGTACTACTTGTCGAACAGCATTTATTTATAAAGTTTTATATAGCGCGAACAAGATCCCGAAGGATAACAGACCGCTTTACAATATGAATGGGAGGAATAACATAAATGCAGTATCAACAACCGAGTAAGTAAACGTATCCCTCTTAGGGTAAGAATTAGTTCATAAGGAATCGTTTAGCTTCCAATTTGAAAGCCTTCGTTTGTTAGACCTGGCACCATTGGCATGGGTCTCCCTTCCATTTTTCGCTGTTGTCTCCTCTGTTTTTGCTGGTAATAGATGCTCTGGGCGCTGTGCCACTGCCATTCAGTGCCACAGCGCGAATACTCCCTGTGTAAAGATGACATGTGAATTGGTATATCCATGATTGGCTTATTTGGTTTACCTGTTAGTCCCTAGTAGCGTGGCATGTGTGTGCCCAGGGCTGGTAAACCAAATGCTGCTGGTGGGCCTGCAGCGCTGTTTTGCGCCACCCACAGAAGCAGCTTGTAAAGTGTGTCTCAGACCTGCCACTGCAGTGTCTGTGTGCAGTCTAGAACTGCCATCTTGGCTGTGAAGTGCACCCACTTCCCAGCCCCTAAACCTTCCCTTGGCATCATGTAAGCCACCCCTATGGTAGGGTGCATTGTATGTGTAAGGTAGGACATGCTCTGATGTGTGTAGCATGTCCTGGTAGTGAATTACACCCAATTTCATTTTTCACTACTGTAAGGCTACCTGTTCTCCATAGGCTAGAATGGGAGGTTTGGCTATTACATTCTATAGTCCTAACTGACCCACAGAATATGGTAGAAAAACGAATTTAGTATGCCTGAGCTCAGAATATTAAAATACATCTTTTATTGAAGTTTATTTTTATATTCTGTGTTTGAAAATACCACTTTTAGAAAGTAGGTGTTTTCTTGCCTAAGCCTTCCAGTGTGCTCTGCTGTTATGTGTATTGGCTGTCTGGTTTTCGAGGGACAGGGCAGGCTGAGTCAGACCTGGGTTGAATAGAGAGATCTGCATTGGAGCATGGGGAGGGGTAGCTCCTGGACCTGAATAGGGATGTGCCTGGCAAGGTGAATGCTGGCTCCACCTCCCACTGTGCGTCTGATGGCAGAGCCCGTCTTTCTGAAAGGAAGGATGCAGCCTGGTAAACAAAGTGGTCCAGGGCTGGGCAGAACTGGTTCTGGCTGGGTTCAGTGACTTGTAGCTTCTGAGAACAAAGACTTTTGGGGTATAAATATCTGTGCCCAAACCCCTACAATTGGTATTGCTCCTGGACAACAAGAAGAACCTCTGTCCGTGTAACTGAAGGAATCTGCAGGAGAAGGACTGTCCTTGTGCTTGTGTGCTGTTTCTTGGACTGGCCTGCAGTGGTTACTAATGGACTTGGAAGAAGAGGAAAAGGACTTTGAAGGAACTTTTATTTTTGCTACAGCAATCACCCAAGGGCTAGAAGAGTGCTAGCCTCCTGCAAGAGTCTCAGGCACACCAGACTCCACCACCAGCCTCCTGTTTCCTCCCAGCGAGGATTTCTATCTGCAGGTGAGGCTCCTGTGAGTTCCAGGGCCTCTAGTTCTACTGTGGAGAAGAGAGTGCTGAAAATCGTCGCTAACGCCCGTTAGCGAGCCGCTGCAGCTGAAGAGCGTTAGGAAAATCGTCGCGCTGCTGCCGCCGAGTGCTCGCTACCGGAGATCATCGCATCACCTGTCTGCGGGCTGCCAAACGCTCGCTAACCCGAAGATTATCGCATTACCTGTTTGCGGGCCTCAAAACGCTCGCTAACCAAAGATCATCGCATCACTTGTCTGTGGGCTGCCTAATGCTCGCTAACCTGAAGATTATCACATTGCATGTTTGCGGGCCTCAAAGCGCTCGCTAACCAAAGATCATCGCATCGAGTTCATCTCTTCACGACATCGCAGAGCGGACACCGAGCATTCGCCATTTTCATCGCATCAGGATCGTCTCTCCCTCGCGGAGCGCCATTTTCTTTCATCGCAACAAGATCACACACGCAACAAGCTCGGCGTATCATCCTCCCTTCGCGGCAAGGATTTTATCGCATCGCCGGCTTAGCGTGCAGAAGTTTGTCGCTTTGTCCTGCACACAAATCAGCGCATCATCCTCCCTTGCGGCAAGGATTCAACGCATCGCTGGTTAGCGGGAGGAAAATCATAGCTACAACTCCTTAGCGGCATTTTTGTTGCTTTGCTACAGAATCCAGGTATCTTGTGAGTAAAAGGGTCGCAGAGACCACTGCCTTGAACTGAACTCCTCTTTGCACACCTTGAACTATTTTTGCAGCATTTTAAGAGTAACCCTATTTTCTAGTATTGTGGATTTTTACTGTTATTGGTCTTGTGTTAAGTCTATATATAAAGATACCTATTTTTTATAACTCCTTGTGTGGTGTCCCTTTGTAGTGTTCTTCACTGTGTTACTGTGTATGGTCATAAATGCTTCACACACTGCCTCTGAGATAAGCTTAGCTGCTCGTGCTACGTTACCACAGGGTTGAGCAGGGGTTATCAAAGGGTGTAGTCTGCTTACTCTGACTTAGGAAGAAGGGTCCCTACTTGGACAGTGCCAACTAGAGACCCCCATTTCTAATATCGTTGAAGAGATTCTGCGGACTTCCGGTGGAAGAGACTTCCAAAGCTTTTGCGCAAGGTACCTGGGAGTATTGAAGTGAAGGGCTTTGAGAGCCAGAACAGCAATCTTTAACTGAATTCGAGCTTCGTAGGGTAGCCAATTGAGAGATTTTAGGACTGGGGATATATGATTGTATCTTTTGGTGCCTGTGACCAGTCTAGCCGCCGGGTTCAGAGTTGACCTTAGTGGAACCAGGGCGTATTTGGGAAGTCCACAGAGGGCAGCGCTGCCATAATCCAGCCTCGGCAAGACAAGCGCTTGGACTACCTGCTTGAAATCCTTTAGTGGAAGGAAAGGTTTGATATTTCTGAGTGACCTCAACAAATGGTTTGCTCCCTTACATACATTGCTAATATGATTTTTCATATTCAGGTGCTTGTCCATAGTGACTCCAAGGGATTTGGCTGAGTCTATGATGAGAGGAGTGCAATTGAAAGCAGTGTGGTGACTCAGCCATAGGTCTATCTTGGGGATGTGGTTCGGAGGGGAGATGAGCAGGAATTCTGTTTTGGAAGTGTTAAGCAGGAGATGGTTCTCCGTTAACCAGTTTTGAGTAGACGTTAGAGTAGTGTTGAGGGAGATGATGTTATCCAAGGATGAGATTTTCAAATAGAGTTGCGTGTCGTCCGCATACATGTGGAAGAGAATGTTCATGGAGTTTAAAGAGTTAGTGAGAGGTTCCAGGAAAAGGTTGAATAGGATGGTAGATAGGGCGGACCCTTGAGGGACCCCCATGAGTACAGGAGAGGGCTGGGAGAGGCAGTGGTTCGCCTTGACTCTTTGTGATCTGTGATGAAGGAAAGACGAGAACCATTGTAAAACCTGATCAGCAAAACCCAATCTATTTTGCAAGATGGATAGGAGGTTGTCATGATTCACCGTATCAAAAGCGGAGGAAAGGTCAAGGAGAATCAAGAGGCAGGATTCGTTTTTGTCAAGCATTTTTAAAATGTCATCCATAACGTGAGTGAGTGCCGATTCGGTGCTGTGTCCCTTCCTGAAACCAGATTGATGTTGGTCTAGAAGTTGATAGTTCTCTATGTGCGCTCAAGTTGGGATTGAACCCATTTTTCTAGAAGTTTCGCTACAGTGGGGATGTTGGAAATGGGGCGGAAATTATTGAGCTCACATTTGTCAGCGTTAGTTTTTTTTAGAATAGGTGAAACCTGGGCTGCTTTTAGGCACCTGGGGATCGTGCCTTGTGAAAGAGAAGTGTTTACTATCCTTGTCCATTTGAGGATAAGTGCATTCTTGATTTCTTTGAAGATAGCCGGGAGCAACGGGTTACTGAAGTGGTTGGAGGGGTTGATATTCTGAAGAATCTTGTGGATGTCATTTTCACTAAAAGGGGTAAAAGTACCCCATGACGCATTGTTCTTGGTGTTCTTGGTGGTCAGTTTGTCCTTATCAAAGGGGTCAAGGGGGGAGGCTGCACCAGAGGGAGGCAAAAGAGCCTTCTTAGAGGCGAGGTCAGCAGAGATGAGTCTTGATTTCTCTGAGAAGAAAGCGGCAAGATCGTTGCATGAGGGTGGGCAGCCATCAAGTTCAGAGTGGTTTGGACCAACGACTGATTGCTGTTTGACCAATTCGAACAGTTTCTTGGGGCGGTTTGCCGCTTGATCCAGTTGGTGTCTGAAATAGTCAGCCTTGGACTCCTGATTTGTTTATTGTAGAGGCTCCTGACATTTCTAAGGAGTTTTAGTTGGTCCGAGGAAGGATTGGATCGCCAGGCCAGTTCAACTGCCCTCAGGTTGCGTCGTTCAGTGTTTAAGTTGTCATTATACCACGGTTTAGATATTTTAGTTGAGGCAATTTTGTGTTTGAGTGGAGCAATGTCATTCATGATGTTGGAAATTGTTGAGTTGTAGGCGTCGGTGAGTGATGGCACCTCAACCAAATCAACTTGGGTGGAGAGGGCAGACTTACATTGGGCAGCTAGATCGTCAGAGTTTATTGATCTGAGGTCTCTTTTCCATATCTTCGATTTCAAAGGTTGAGTCTTCCTCAACAATAACTCCCTGTTAATGTAAAAGAGGATGCTATGTGGTCGGATCAGTCACAAGGGGAAATAGAATCTAGGATGATGGTCTGCTCTTTAGAGATGATGAGGTCTAGAGTTTCTCCTTTAGTGTGAGTTGGTTGGTCGCAGTGCTGAGTCAGATCTTGATCAATTAAGAATGATTTCAAGCAAGATACAGCAGAGTCATTGGGGTTAGACCAGTGAAGGTTGAAATCACCAAGGAAGATTTGGGCCACAGCTGAGTCGACATTGCTAGTGATGATTTCCATTAGATGCTCAATGAAGGGGAGATTGTCACCCGGAGGGTGATAAAAGGTATGAAGTTTGCAAACCGGTAGGTTCATACTAGAGATGCTGAGACACAGGTATTCACTGGAAGAAGACGCAGAGGACTCCAAGAGAGAAATCGAGAGTGTGTTCCTGTGGATACAGGCTAGGCCACCCCCCAACTTCAGAACTCTGTCTAGCCTAATTATGTCATGAGTGGGGGGTACCAGGAGGTCTAAGATAGGGGTAGACACGGGATTTAACCAAGTTTCAGTGAAGATGATAATGTCTAACTCATTGTGTTGGATGAGGTCGAAGATATCAGAGGCGTATTTACTGGCTGAACTACAATTAAGTAGTACACATTAAAGTCGTAGTGGATAAGGGGGGGAAGGAGTCTGGGAGATGTTCACACAGGTGAGGTTGTCTGAGTTGCTGCCTCAAGGATTGCGAGGAGGTTCTCTGTTAGGGTTGGAAAGGATGGGATGTATTTGTCTTGGCTGGACCATGTTAGATTTGGAACAAGAAGAACTAGAATTGTGACTGTCCAGGCGATCAGTGGACGCTGGGAGTGTCCCACATCCACTGGGACTGGCGGAGGCATTGGGTAGGGGAAAGGATTTCAAAAAGGCGGGGGCTAGTGGCTGATCCGTGTGGTCACAATCCCTGGTGGACGATCTAGGACAATTCAAAAAGGTGAAGAGAGAACTGATCACTGGGAAAAAATCATTTGAGAGGGATTTCAGGTCGTGTAGCTCAGAAGTGAGAAAGAGCAACTGTCTAGAAATCTCATCAAGGCGTGCAACCAGGTCTGAGTGTTGGTCTAGGGGTGGAGGGTGTGAGGGAGAAACGGTCGGTGATGGGGAGCATCTGTGTAAGTCAGTTGAGGCCTGTGTGAGGGCTCGTTGTCCAGAATCTGGCATAGTCTGTGACAAGGTTATATGGATGGGGGAAGGGGCATTGTCGAGTAATCGAGGAAACGGTATGTCTTGAGGGAACCTCTCAGCTTGAGAGAAACCCTGTAACTGACTGACAGACGGTGATGAGATTGAGCCCATAGATCCGCCCGCCACCTGAGAGGGAGATCTAGTGGGTTAACATCATTCCACCGGGGACAAGACGGAGCTGGGATCAGCTATAAGAGATGAGGGGTTGGGGGAGAGTGGGGTACTCGTAACTGTTAAGGGGGCGTACTAGTTCAGCCCAGCGGAGAAGTAGAGGTTGAGTAGGAGTCAGAGGAGTTGCCATGCACAGCATTTTTAAGAGTGGGGTAAAATTTGGTCATGTTTGCTAGATTGATATTAGAGGCTTGGATTAGGATGATACCATTATTGTAGAGGGTGATAGTGGTGGAGGCTTTGAGGGAGGACGAGGGAGATGTTGTTAGTTTGAGGCCATGTGGGGTTTTCTTAGATCCTGTTATGCGAAGCAAGGAGTAGAGCACTGATCGCCAGCATGCCCGTTTTCTGGTATTGAAGATGAGGGCATTCACCAGAGTACCTTTGTTGGTGCAAAAGTAGGGGTCTGAGAATAGAATTTCTGGTCTAGCTTTAAGTATGCAGTGTTCGTATTTTTTTGCCGCATTTTTAGAGAGGTCAGTTGGATAATTGATGATGAAGGCATTGGAACCATTGGGATCGGGACTTATCTCCATTGTGAAGTAGAATCCTAGAGAGGGTGGGACCACAGAGAAGAGAATAAAGAGGTGGGAGAAAAAGACAATGATCCTGGTTCTTTCAACGGAAAGGTAAGGCGGCGGAAAGGCAGCACGATGGGAGGCGTTGAAGATCTTGCTATGTAAAGCTGGTGACTAATGCCCACTAAGTTTCTGCCGTCGTGGGATCCCATAAATTGTCTCAGCTCTATAAACTGGCATTGAATGGATGCAGAGGTCCTGTCCAGGAATACAGCAACAGGGAATTTCCTGGAGCATCAAAGGGATTACTTGCCTATTTCCACTCCCAGATTTGCAGCAAATTTGTTTCTGCTTCCCCTGCAGGGTATTGTTTTTTTACAAATGATGTGCAGTGCACAAAGCATGCTTATGTCATCATTCATCTAAAACCCTGAAGACACCACAGACATCTCTCTCTTAGGACAGGCAAGATAATTGGTGTTCAAGAGTAGGCCTGGACAGAATTTTAATTACACTTGAGTAATCAGAGTAATTTTGGTACTTCCATGCTACTCTTTGATGTGGAATTACCGATAATTAGGAAATTACGCCTCCTTTTGTAATTAAGAGAACCTTTGGGTGGGAAAATTCCTAATGCAAGAGCACATCTAGCACAGTATTTGTGTTGTACTGCATTGAGCACTGTTTCTTATCGCAAAATGCAACCTCACATACAAAGTGGATTCAAGGAGGCAATTTGCACTAAGAAAATAGTATGAGCGTCGCATTGTGCTTGCTATTTGTATTCTGTTGCATTTACTGCAATTATTTCTAAGGGCCAATTTTTCGAGCATGAGTTTCCACTCGCTATTTATGTTCTGTTGCATTTAGCGCTATTTCTTAACACAAAATGCATCCTCATGTCCAATAGGATTCAAGAGGGCATTTCTTTGCTAAGAAATAGAGATAAACGCAGAATTCCTCTTCTCGCATAATTCAAGCATAATCTTATGGAATACTTAGGTAATTCCACATGATTACACTACATGGAATCACATGAGTTAAATCCACCCCTACACACGAGCATAGCTCAGCTCCCTGGGCACCAATTCTGAGAGGAAATGCACTGTTAGAAAAGGGAGACTGTTCTCTTTCCAGCAGTATTTTTGAAGATTTGGATTGCCACTTGGGGAGCACCACTTGAGGTCAGTCCATGAGGACAAATCTTCCACAGAAACACCAGAGATATTTTTCTTTTGCACAGAGCAGCCCCCTCCCCAAGGTCTAGGTAGTGGTTGTCCTATCAGTAATACCAATTCAACCCCCTTGGGGCTGAAAGCACCAATAGTAAACTGGGGGGTTGTATTTTAAAAATGTTATATTACGTCTAGAAAAAAATATTTTCGATAGATTTAGCCTCAGTTCAACACTGGTAATTACAGCTAGCAGCAAAAATCTTGCCATCCTGTTTTAAGTTTTTTTTTATGACAACGTGTGTGGGTGGGCCTACCCCAAGGACAGAAATGGGCAAAAACTATGACAGGCAGGAATAGGCCTAAATGAATTGTAATGGTTGCAGATTTGGTGAGTTCCAGACTCATGCATTAGAACCATTCAACAAATTGTGGTGTTTTTGTAGAAGAAGAGTTGGAATGTGGATGCTAGGAATTTTGCAATTCCCTGCAAATCCCAGATGTTTCTGTTACATTACTACAAGAAAATTGTGTTGGAATCCCCACAAGCCAAATCACATTGGATTCCCTCAGTTCCCTCATCTACAATACTGTATGATGTCAGTAGGTTTTCCTGGGTGCCGATCAAGTCCGGACACAGATACTTCAGACAACCTAACTGGCCTTTGACTCAAATATAAATCCACTGAATCAATAGTGTCTGGTATGATTGCCCCACCCACACTGTTGGGTGCCAATTTGATCAGGTGAAGAGTTGAAATGCTTGACAGTAAAAATGTTCTCTTTCGGGAAACTGCAGCAAGAAATTGTGTTTTCACCCAAAATATACAAAACATTTAGACAAAATATTTGGAGAGGGTTCACAGTAAAAAAAAAAGTGGCAGATCCTTGCAAGGAGCACCACTCCAGATTCCCCTATTTCTGAAGCCAAGACCCAAGATGGCTGCCAACACTTCCTGGTTGAAGTGTTGGCAGCCAATCAGAGCTCTGCAGATCTCTGCTCCAGCTCGTCATTATTTGTGAAAGCTTCGCAATCGTGATATACAAATTTGGATTTCCTTTAATTTCTCACTGCTGAACGCATTTACACCAAATAACTGAAATCTTGATCAACAGACCAAAATCTACTTTTCTACCAAATTCGGTGTAATTCTGTCCAGTGAATGGGGCTGTAGTCGTGTTCAAAACTCCTATGGGAATTAACATGAGAAAGGTACTTTTTTTTAACCCCACCCCCATTTTTTTCACTACCACTTGACGGATCAGCCTGAAACTTTCTATGCAGAACCAGATTCACCAGAATTTTTTATTGGGAAATTTTCGGGAAGATTCTTCAAACGGCGCCAAAGCTATAGGCAAGTCAAAAAACGATTTTCCTTGGAAAGATATATATATATATCCAAATCGTCAAATCCCAGGAGAAAATACATGCTCACTCCCAGCAGGTAATTGCTTTTAAGGTGTATTGAGCAGCACACCCAACGAGTCATAACGACACTATGGTGTTGAAACTTGTTGAATGTGCTGCTCAATACACCTTACAAGCAATTACCTGCTATTAGAGGGCACATGTATTTACTCCTGAAGTTTGGAGTTTGACGATTTGGATATTACCGGGTCCACACCCGGTCATGGGCTGCTCTTGGGGTCTGAGAGCACCTGTGTGATATCATTGGTGTAAGAATATTCAGTATGTCCGCATATAATAGGTACTCTTATACGACTCTATCAATCATTGCTTCTTTCTCTGTCTCTTTCTTCCTTTCTTTCTTTTTTTCTTAGTTTCTTTCCAAGAAATGCACGTGTTTGCCTGAATAGCTTATAATGCATGCAAGGCTGCATGCGACAGAATGGTTAACTTTTCCAATAACAGTACTACTTAATTCTCTTCATGTATACAATATTTTCCTTGCACCTTTCTGAAATGGCTACACGTTATGTGGGCATATTTATAGGTGGCTTGAAAATTGTTATAGACGGAAGCATATTTCGTCTTTATTACTCCTCGTGCTTAAATTCCATGATTAGCAACATTATCCCATTTAATGGATACTTATGCTCCATCCTCCCTGTGGTATGTGTACAAAGCCTGCCTGAAAGGTATACTTTACTGATTTTCACAAGAATAATGTATACTCTAGAGAAATAATTCAGAAGCAGCTTTATGTTTCCAATGAAGCAGAATAGTCACCGCAATCCCTTTTCTTAAGGTAAAACCTCAGCTTTATTATTTAATATGTTTTGTGATCTTCTCAAACATAGTGTAGATTATTGGTATTCTTGTGCATTGCATTTACAACATTTCATATCAACTTATTTGAAATGTACCCTCATTCGATATTAAATAAAAATGTAAGCACTAAGATGCAGGAGAAGAAATGTAAGCTGTAATTTACCTGTAATTTCCTAATATAATCAACAAGCATCAGCAACGCCAAGAGGTTTATTCTTGACAAGCAATTCGTCATTGTAGTTATTTTCTTCCAATCATATGCACCACATGTCACACACCCCTTGGTGAGTCAGACAATCCTGCAGAGGTTTCATATTTCTGCAACGGGAAGGGGGACTCGATTGGTCTTTATCCACATCTAGGACGCAATTGAAGTTACCACCACAAATAGTTGGAGTTTAGGGGTCATGCAACAGTGTCAGAGTGAGCCTGACCACAAAAGCAGGATGGCCTACATTAGGGGCATATACAGCTACCAGCGCCAGGGGCATAACACCCAGGCTCCGGTCCACCACAACACACCTGCTGTCTGTATAAATCCTATGAAAGTCTGTGGCAAAGGGGACCCCAAGGACTATCCAGATGAGAATCCCCTGGCATAAGCCAACATTGTGGCTCCATAAATCTGACCCTTCAATTTCCTGTGGAACCTTTGGAGTTCCACCTCAGTCAGGTGCATATCCTGTAGATATGCCACACGTATGTGTCATCGCATGAGGTAGGTGTGAACATGGTAGGGCTTAGTTGGTGTAACCATTTCCCTCAGATTCCAAGTCAGTAAGTTGTACTGAGGGGTTGTGTGCTTATTAGGTATCATGTGGGCTGTGAAGCGGCATTTGGAAAGAGGCAATTGCACCCTCTAGGCACCAAGGCTCCTCCAGTGGGATCACCATCTTTCCCAGCACTGTATGCGTCTGCATGTAAGTCAGGTGTCAGATGGTCAGGCCAGTGTGTGTGTTGGTAATCTAATCCCCAAAATAATAATACAAACAACAATCCCCTTCACCACCCTCCTAGCCAAGATGACACCCGGTTCTCTGCCACAAAACTATAGAATATACAAACAAATGATAAGAACAATGTAATCCTCCAGTCCATTATGGTAATCTTGGGTGTGGGTTACATTCAAGAAGGTAGCCCTTTGATTGCAGCCACCTGTAGATAGTCCTCTGAACCACTCCATCACCTCTCCCCGGCATGAAACAGTAACCGGGCCATGCAGCCAGTCATTCAGCTTACTGCCCTGAAGGAACAAAAGTTTAACTTCACAGGTCATCCATCTGGTGATGTCAATGAAGGACCAAGGGGGTGATCATTGGTGGATTCTGTACCACCAGTGTCCGAGCTGCTGTCGGAGGCACTTTCAGAGTGCAGGACTTCAAAGGGGTTATGGATGTGCTGCAGCTCCCCCTACACTGCCTGTTCTTGCTCTTTGGCCTCCTGCTTGGATGTCAGTTTAGAACAAGGTCTGCAGGGATGACATTGCCTTTACAATTGGGTGAACCCACCCTCAAAGTCTTGAGGTTTCTCCGGTCTCTCCGCCAGGGCCTTGGCATGCAGGCAAGTCCAAGCATTCTCTAGGGTCGTGAAAAATGAGTGTGGCCTCCATCTGTGATACAGAGCTTGGCAGGGAACAGAAGAGTGTATTTAAGACCCAAGGTGTGTGGTTGAGTTTCCATGGCCATGTATGAAGCACGTTGGCACTGTACTTCACCAGTGTAATCTGGGTATGCCGTGATGTCACAGTTCTCAAACTCTCAGAGAACCTTTGCTCGGAAGAGTTGGAAGTGCAAGACTCTGTCCCTATGTTTGAGGACACGGGCAATCAATGGGTGTCAGCATCCGCTCGGTAGAGGGAGTTAACTCGGTAGGCAGTGGGCCTGCTCAATAAAGAAGGTTGTCAGTACTCTACCCGCCAACACTGTCTCCATCAGCCATTTGTCGAGGAAGAGCTTCATGTTGTGACCTTTGGAGCACTCTGTAAGTCCCACAAGTCTCACATTATTGGGCCGAGAGCGACCCGCAACATCCTTCACTCTCCACTGCACGGAGCTGTTATTGACCTTCATCTTTTTTACCTGGGATTGTAAGTCTTGGACTGTGAGGCGTATTGCAGTCAGAACTGTTTCAGTGTCATCTACCCACTCCACAAGCTTGCAGTGGTCCACACAAAGTAGCCCAACTTCCAAGGACACTGTGTCGATCTTGGACTCCGGCACTGCCTTGGTATCCAAGGTTCCTTGCTACATGCACCTGTTTGTCATTCTACCACGTATTCCGATTGGTTTAACCACCTTTGGTATTGGCCTCTTAAGGGAGTGGCTTACCTGTCGCGGTACCTCCGGCTTCAGGCTCTCTTCCACGCCATTGCACCGACGGACAGGTAAGCCTCCTTAGGTCTCCCCAGTTGGGCGTTTATATAACGTGTGCTCTTGTTTTTGTCCATTGAGCTTTGGCTGCGTTTTTTGAGCCATTTAAGAATTCCTTTTCTTTGCTATTTTGACATCGCTCATACAGCCTGCCACGTGTAGACAATATCGGACATTTTCTCTTGCTCTGATTGTTGGTCTATTGCCCAGACACATATTTTCATTTTATTTCAATCCTGTTATATGTGTTCTAGCTAGGCCTGGGTGAAAATTTCGTTCCGTTCGTGGAAATTGCGATAATTTGACATTTTCGCGTTCCGCGGAGAGCGCGAAAATGTCAAAAATTCCGGTTTCCGCAGCTTGGCGATAATTTGTATTGTTTTTAGCCATTTGCGCTGTCTCGCAACAGTTCGCGCCCGCAGTGACGTCATGCGTCGCGCGATCACGTCTTTCTTCTCGCGATCATGCACCGCGAGACAACTCAAAACAAGATGGCCGCGCCCGCAAGCAACCACATGGGTAAGTTGGCGACCCGCAACCATGCAGAAAATCTCGCGAACATGCCGGAAAAAAACTTCCGCATCTTCGCGATATTTCCGCTTGTTTGTGATAATTTTAAACATTTTTGCGATAATTTGCAAAAGTTAATCTCGCAAATTCCGCCCACCCCTAGTTCTAGCTTTGAGCTATGCAAGTTTGCTATATATTTTGGATATATATGCTAGTCTCCCCCTATTGATTTTGGCTCGTTCCAACATGCTTTTTTAAGGGTGATTAACAGAAGTGATGTAACATTTCCCCTTTAAATATATACAACATGTTTTGTCTTACAATTGGCTATCACCGTATTTTTCAGAGCGGTGTTCCTTTCCTGAGCGGTTGCCAGGTAGAGGTTGGTGACTTACCCAGTCTTTACGGGTGAATTTATTTCATTTTCCCCTTTTTTTGTTTTTTTGATTTTGTGAAACAGCATCGATGTTATGTTAATACCCAGTATTTCTATATCTTTATCTATTTGCAGGTAAAATACACCATCAACGGGCACATCTAAAGATTTTGTGTCCTTGTATCCTTTGTTGTGTTCATACACATTTCCACTTTTGCAGTAGCATCAGCGGTCCTGATGAAAACCTAGCCTTCGAATAGGCTATATGGCTGAAACATGTTGACCCATTGGTGTTTTTCTATCACCACGGTTTACATATTTTGACTGTTGGTGCACATTATTTTAATCCTGGTCAAGAACATTTCATAATAAAGTTTTTTCATGCTCTTGAACTAGTTTTAATCTTCACAGTTTTCTTCACATGCACTGCACCCCTCACTCACATTAGTAGCTTTACATTTGTGGATTTTATATATCCAATACTAAATTTCAAAACATCCCTGAGCTCCTCCCTCTCAGAGAGGGGGTTGTAGCCCCCAGAGGAACCAGGTTTTTCCTCTGGGAGGAGCATCCCAAATGATGAAGCATGTCACTATTGGTGAGTGAGGGATTACGTCCTACATAGGGATATGCCCTTAGATAGATCTATTGGGCTTAGACACTGATTTTGTTTCACTTTTTCAACTTGATTTAACTTTGTAGTAGTGAGTACTCATACGTCTTCACTATTTTTTAGACCTCAAGGTTTTCGTATGGTTGTTCATCTTATTACTGGGGAATAAACCTTGTGTGGTCTTAAAACTTCCCTTGGACCGTCCGGCGTTGAACCGTTATTTATTATAGTACCTTGCAAAATCCACTCAAACTGGGTGGAAGGTTTATCAAGGGTGGCTTCGAGATGGCGTAGAGCACCATACTCTTCTGTCGACATTCCATCCTGGATCAGGGACTGCTCCCCTGTCGGAGCAGAGTGATTGCATGATTAGGATTTCATCATGTCTGGATTGTGCCTCAGGGCTCAGTCACCCCAAGAAAAGAGCTCACCCAGTCACAGGAGGTAATCACAGAGGCTCCTACATGGTCAGCAGATAATTTTGTGGACCCCCTGAGCACCAATCCAACCAAAACCACCTCAGGATCAAGGCGCAATCACCGGGGGGGTGCACTTCGCCCCCTTTCTCTTTCACTGCTGGGCGCAGGTTAGGGGTTCCACCTCCTAGGCCCGGGCCATGAGTCTCCAGTGTGGGATAATTTGCCACAAGGGCCCTGCCACAGGGCTAGCCATGCAGGACAATCCAAGGCGACTGCTTCCTCACTAGGCAGAGCGCCTAGATACAGGGAGTCAAGTCCAGCCCCTTCCCAACTCTTCACCAGCAGCTGAAGTCCAGCAGGTAAGGGCCCAGATTCAGTAGTGGGGATCCTCCAAACAGCACTCATGATCAGCCCTACTGAACACAGAATGGGACCCACCTCACACTAATAGAAAGACCGACCCATGCGGCAAACAGTTTGGTAGGCCCCTATCAGGGGCGACATGGAGAACTCACCCGCAGCAGATGCAGGTATGCCTTGGGGGCGCCAGCAATGGGCCTCATTGTTGAGTCTCTTGAGCCTTTGACTATTAATCTCAGCGTTGGCCACAGTAGTAACCCAGCAGACTGCTCGATCTGCGTCTTCAGCAAGGCCACAAGGCAAGGCGAGGACCACACAAGGCCCAGGATTAGGCCAGGCACTGATAGTGCTCATGCAGAGACATCTGCCTAGACCGCCATCTTGGCCACACACCCCTGAAGATAATCTGGCTCTCGGCAAATAGAGTGGTGTTGTTCATCTCTCTAGTTGATCACAGGTAGGCGCTTTTGAGGAACATAACTCAACTCATGAGTGGAGGCAAGAGTCCATAAAGATGATTCAGAGCAATTGAATAATTAAACCATTTGTTTGAAAGGTTTGGCAACTGGAAACAGAAAGAGGGAAGATATCATAGAAGACCCTCCTCCCTGGGCCTTATCCATTTTTCTGGCTGGCATAATAGTTTTCTGAAGGAACAGGTAGGGCGTTGAGGACATGGGTCCCTATTGTCTTTTCAACATCGTGCTGCAAGTCCTTAAGGTAAGACTTGCATCGCTAAGTCTGTCAGAAGGCAAAGTGCACGAAGCACGAGTTGCCCAGAGGATATGATTCACAGGATTTTATGTTTCGAGATATTGCCAATATGTTGGCACTTATTCAGGCAGAGAATACAACCCTGAGACATAACGGTGTGCCAAAAACAGTTAACCCAAAAAAGGGAGTCTCCTTGGGCTCCACCACCCCCAGTTCATAGCAAGGCTAAACCAATTATGAAGTCTGCCAGTTTTCAGGCTACAGGATGTGCTACTGCCCCTACTTATCCTGAAACTCTGGACCCAATCCCATTGGCCCCGCCAGTGCGCTTTCATGGGGACAGCAATAAATGTGGAGTTTTTATGACCCAATGCCATTGACCCTTTATTGTTAAACCAATAGCCTTTCCGGATGGTGCACAAAGGTGGCTTTCATTCTCTCTTATCTAGAGGGAGATGATGTGTTCTGGTATATTCCACTGGTGTAACATAATGATCTGTTATTTTATAACTTTCAAAACTTCCAAGAAGCCATGAAAAGACTAATTGCTCACCATTCCTTGATACAGTCAGCTGAGAATTTCTATTGAGCCTTAAGCAGGGTCCTCTGACCTTTTACACTACATCTCTGCCTTCAATTGGTTAGTTGTAGAAGCTAATTGGCCAAAGAATAAACAAGTGGCATTATTTTACAGAGGCACTAAGAATGACCCCAATGACTTGATTTCTCATGCCTGGAACCTCCAGAAGATTTCAATTAATGTATTAATTCAGAGGTAAAACTAAATCACAGGTTTACTGAACAAAAATCTGAAAACGGCAGACACCTTAAGCACAAGATGATAGGGTTTCAAAATAAGACTACGATAAACTCTCCAGTCAAACCAACAGGCGCTTCTGAGCACTTGCAGATAGGGTCAATCAGATGTCCTTTATCAATAGATGAGAAGGACAAACGAAGAAGGTTAAATCAAGGCATTCATTGTAGTAAAACTGGGCATTATGACAAGGAGTGTCCAACTCGGCCAATTAAAGGCTAAGAATTCCACAGTCACTTCTACAGCAGCCACCCTCACAGTCACCCAGCCGGCTTAAAAAGAGTCAACTCGGTAGGGGAAGGAGTTGGTCTTTCGGGGTTTATTTTTAAATTCAAACCACCCTTGTGTAGCCTATCACCTAACCATTTCTATAAATCTACAGGCCATCTCAGAACGTTCCTGGGAGGCAAAATCTCTGATAGATTCTGGAGTCTCCGGAAACTTTATAAATACCTAGTTTATAGTGACACTAGGCTATCTTACCCAGCACAAGGACAAACCCAAAAAAGTAAGAGTAGTAGATGCTAAGGAGTTGACTTCGGGTCTTACACAGTTAAACACTGATAAATTACTCAAGTACTATGTCAATGCTCCAAGGGAGGAAATCTGCTTTGACATAATAGATGCTCCACAACTTCGCATGGTCCTAGGTTTGCCTTTGTTAGTTAAGCACAATTCCCACATTAACTGGCACACTAGAGTGATTACATTAGGATTTGAGTATTGTAATCATCATTGTTTTATGATAAGACCATCCTACCCTGAGAAATCCCTTGGCATATGAGAAGTATATCAGTGAGTGACGGTCTTGATGACATCTATGCAGATCAGGCTGATAGAAGTGATTAAAAAAAGTATAACACCTTGCCTTTGGGACTTTGACAGTCAAATTGATTTAGTACCCAGAGCTACGCTACCATGCAGTCAAACGTATGCCCTCAAAGAAAAATAGAATTAGCACTTCGGTCAGTACCAAGACAAATACCTAGAGAATGGGTTTATTCAAAATTCAAAGTCACCTGTATCTTCACCATAATCGTTTGGGGCAAAAAGGGGGTAGGTTTATGGACTGTATAGACTACTGTACTTTCAGCAACATCAGAGCACAGAACAAGCATTCCCTACCACTCATTCTGAGTTTGTTAGACCAGGTTAAAAATGCTGTGATCTACATGAAGTTGGTTCTGCGGGGGACTTACCGTTTGTTTGAGTCTGATAGAGTGATAAGTGGAAAAGGCATTCCAGACTGAATTTGGTTTGTTTGAGTACCAAGTCATGCCTTTCGGGATCTGTAATGCTCCGGCTGCCTTCCAATTTTTTATTGATGAGATGCTGAGAGAATTCCTAGATATCTGTTGCATAGTTTATATTAATTACATTTTAATATATTCTCCGTCAATGCCAGAGCACGTAAAACAGGTACACAACACTCTCCAACAACTCTATATGCCAAACTGGAAAAGTGTGAATTCCATTCCACTGAAGTGTATTTTCTAGGTGACAGTCTTAGCCCAACTGGGGATAAGATGGGTCCAAAATAGGTGGATGCCATGACTCCATGGCCATCCACCACAAATGTTAAACAGATCCAAAGCTTCCTTGGTTTTGTCAATTTATATCAGCGGTTCATTGATACATTTTCTAAAATGATCACTCCTATTATTCAACTCCTACATAAGGGTGTTAAGTTCCACTGAGAATCAGAGGTAGAACAAGCTTTTCAAGGGCTAAAAAGAAAATTTACCATGGCTCTCATTTTGGCTTACCCAGATACTGCCAATCTCTTTATAGTATAGGCAGATGCCTCACAAACTGCTACTTGGGGGAATTCTGTCCCAGCAAGACAAGAAAACAGACCAGATGCACCCCATTGGTTATTACTCCTGAAAATTACTTCCTGCCAAGCAAAATTACCCAATTGATGTTTGCAAACTATTGGGGATAAAAGCAGTTTTTCCTGAGTGGTGTCAGTACCTATTGAGGGGCAAGATATCTATCACTACCTACATTGAGCAGAGGAATCTATAGTTTCTACATTCTGTACATGCTCTCACAGCACGAAAACTGCGATGGACATTGTTTTTTAATTACTACAAATTCATTATTACCTACAGCCCAGGGAAGGAAAACATCAACGCAGATACTCTCTCCCGGATAAGGGAGTCAGAAGTCATCCAGACAGAAGACAAACCAAAGTCTATCATTTCTATGTAACACTTTCAGGGAGGTGTACTAATCTCAACCTTTTTAGAGTATCGGAGAGTGCACATAGACACAATAACTTTAGATCAATGGTTACAAGAGATAGACAAACGTGTGAGCATAGATGGGCTCTTGGAAAAGGAGAATGTTTGTATGTACCAAACAAATCATTACAACTGCAAGTCTTACAACTATGTTAACAACTTTGTTAGCGGGGCATTTTGGCATTCAAAAAACCTTACGATTTGTAAAAAAAAAATTTTGCTGACCATCCATGTCCCATGACATTCAGCAACATGTCCACACGTATGCAACATTCGTCTAAAGTAAAACACCCCATGGACCTCCTGTGGGTTTTGTATGCCCAATCTCAGTCCAACCCAAACCATGCCATATGTTATAGTTAGAGCTTATGATGGAAATCCCAAAAACCAACCCTGGAAACAAAAAAGTGTTAACTATTGTGGATCACCTTTCCAAGATGACCCACCTTATTCAATTGAAGAAACTCCCCTCTGCAATTGAATTGACTTCCATTTTGATGACCAATATAGTGATATTATAAGGTTTATCTACCATACTCGTCACAGATTGTTGATCACAGTTTATCTCAAAATTCTGGACCACATTGTGCAAGTCATTGGACATGGACGTGCAACTGTCTTCTAGCTACCATCCCCAAACTGATGAGCAAGCAGAGAGGACAAAACAAACAATGAAAAAGTACTTATGTTGTTTGTTACTAAGATTCTTTGGAGATTGGTCAGTTCTGATCACGCTTCCCAGAAAATGTCCTCTTTCTTTTGTGTCCAGGGATACCATCCTTGGATGACTCACTGAAATGATATGCTACAGCTTAAGATACCTGCAGTTCTGAATGACCAAGCTCACCTACTCGGTCTTCTAGAGAAGGCTCACTTCCATTTAGCCAAAGCTAAGGAAGTGTATAAGATTACTGCTGACAAACACTGTAGCCAAGAACCTGTGTATGCAGTAGGGGATAGGGTCTGCCTCGCGACAAAAAATATACCCTTACACAGCAAGAAAAAGCTACTGATCCAATTTATTGGTCCAATTGAAATCTCCAATGGTGTTAAACCCTGTAGCCATGAAATTGAAATTGGCTCTTTAGCTAAGGGTTCATCTGGTCTTTCAATTATCCTTGCTCAAGCCCTGACACCAAGACAGTAGAACAATCTACCCACCACCACCAACAGAAATAGATGGCTACTGGGAATACGAGGTGAACTCAAGCTTACATTCCAAACGCATTTGAGGGAAACTTCAGTACCTGGTAGACTGGAAAGGCCACAGGCTGGAAAACCGATCTTGGGAACCTATATCCAATATTCAGAATACCTCCCAATTAATGTAGGCATTTCATCATCTCTTCTTCACAATCCTCGCCATATTGATCCTGTTTTCGGGGCCCTTTTAGGAGAGGGGTACTGTTGGAGCCCAGCACAGAACAGTCACTAACACACAAACAGCCACCAGCACATGCACACCAGCATACACACTCTTGTGCACAAACAGTCATTAGCACATGCACACTACCTTGTACTGCAGACACCTCTCTGCAGTGAGAGTTCGTTATTACATCTCAGCCCCCCAGTACTGTTGTCCTCAGATATAATGTGATTCTGAGTTTCTGGGAAATAATCTTGTCTCAGTCTCCCAGTGCTGTTGCGCTCACATACAATGTGTGGGAAATGCTCTCACATGTGAAGTAGGTTTATGTGTTATGCACCAGCAAGTTTTTTAAACAGTCCAGAACATTCTTTCTCCTACCACGAGATTTGCTGAAGTCTTGTGACATTTCAGAAAATCTCGGCAGGAATCTTGGGCGTGTTTGTATTCAAAGAGCGCCGAGGAGTGCACACATGTTTTTCCTCGAGAACTTGATGGGAAGAACAACAATGACCTGCAACGCCCATCTGCCTCCTCAGCAGTTCCGTGGCCACGCTTGCCCTTCTGGTTTCAGGCTCAAATTCTGGAGGAAACCCTGAAAACAGACAAAGGTCAAGTAAGCACTTATCACTGCCTCAACTAACTTCGAAAGAGAACAAGTTTGATCTGAGACGACTACGCAAAGCTTATCATAAATCCAAACAGAAAAGGGACTTGGATTTGCAATGAAGGAAATACCACTACAACCTTTAGTTGACTCATTGTCAGTGAAATTGCTCTCCCCCCTCGCACCTCCACCATCAAGTGAGGCCTTCCCCTGAGCCCCTGCACTCTCAAATGCTGGTGTTCGAGACCCTCCTCCACCTGCAGGTTTTACCTGCGCCTCATCCCTGGAGGTGCAGAGGACCTCTGTCCCTTGCTCCGCTCTATTCTCTCCGTTTTCACTTGTTTTTTACTGATTTCTATCTCCCCCCTTTTACTCTCCTTCCGTGTCTTTACTCCGTTTTCTCTCATTGTTTACTGATTTCAATCTTCCCCTTTCACTCCCCCTGTGGCTTTCCTCCGTTTTCACTCGTTTTTCACTGATTTAATTTTCGCCTCTCACTCTCCTTCTGTGTCTTTCTCCCACTTTTCTTGCACCTTTCATTGCCCCATTTTCACTCTTTCCTCTCTTTTTGCCTTTTCTGCCTGTTTTTCCCTGCCGCTGCTTCCCCCGTGGCCACTCCCCCCCAGCATGACCAACGCGACTGGCCCAATCCAGCTCCCCTCCCTGCTCCCAGCTTTCCAGCCTTCCCCGACCCCTACTTATGGATGCGCAGCTGACGTGGGCACTAAAGGCAAGCCCATCCTCGCCCATCCGTGACCCGACCATGACCAGCGCCAGGAACCCTGGACCTCCTCAACGCCAATGCTACGACCCAGCGGCACTCCACACTCTCAACCCAGCACGCAACAAGAACTGCAAGCTAGCATCACCAGCCGGCACCCACCTACCCTTCAGCTGTCACCGCTGCCGGCACACCTGCAGCACCGCCAAGACCACAGACCCGGCGTAACCCGCCTGCAGGACCACAACCCAACCGAAGACCCTGCAATGCATCCTCCTCAACGTCCGATCCATCCACAAACATGCCACCGAAATCTGGGACCTCCTCGACAGCACCACCCCGGACGTGGCGTTCTTCACTGAAACATGGACCAACACCACCTCGGGACCGGACATCGCCATCGCCATTCCCCAAGGATACAAGATCTCCAGGAAGGACCGCCCATCCCAACCGGGAGGAGGAATCGCCATCGTCCACAAATCCAACCTCCGCCTGAGCACACTCCCTGACGAGCCCACAGACCTGATGGAACACCTTCACTTCAAGATACTGGCCAGCCCTACCACCACTAGGGGTGGGCGGAATTTGCGAAATTGCCTTTCGCAAAATTTAGCGAAACGGCAAAAAATCTCCCCGAACACGTAAAATTTCGCGTGCTCGCGGAGATTTTGGGCTGATTAGTGCGTTACTGAATTTGACCTTCAACTCGGGCACCTGCTTTATTTATATCTGTAAGTGCTTCCTGTTGAGGTTTAATTTTTGTGACAGGAGCATCGTGCCAGAATGAATACTGACCTGCATATTTACCCAAGAGGTGCCACCGTTTTGTGCAATACCTCTACTCAACTGTCTAATCTGTAAGTGCTACCCACGTTGGGTAAATGTATAGTGCTTTTCCTACACTACAGCTGCGTAAAGGGCCAGAAGAGTTGTCTCCCGTGACCATGTGTGTCTGTAACTTTGCCACCGCGCTGACGGGCCCTGGGGTCCCTCGAATGAGCTGTCCATCATAGTGGGGGAAAGGGCGGGAAGACGTTGTACACCGCTAGTGTGTGGGCTGGGGCCAAACGGGCATGGCCTCCATGCAGTTCACATGTCTCTTGTTTATAAAGGGCCAGAGACCGATCAGAGCAGCAGATGAGGAGACAGAACCTCAGGAACTACACGGGGATTGCGCTCGACAAACTCATGGGTGCACAGAGCTCCATCAAGGATTACAGCAAATTGTTGACGGTAGATATGCGGAGAAAGTACACCTGCCTAGTCTCCACTGGGCTCATGAATCTTTTGTGCTGATTAATGCGTTACTGAATGTGACCTTCAACTTGGGCACCTGCTTTATTTATATCTGTAAGTGTTTCCTGTTGAGGTTTAATTTTGTGACAGGAGCATCGTGCCAGAAGGAATCCTGCCCTGCATATTTATCCAAGAAGATGCCACCGTTTTGTGCAATACCTCTACTCAACTGGAGTACTCTCTACTGGCTAATCAGTAAGTGCTACCTCAGTGGGTAAATGTATAGTGCTTTTCCTACACTACAGCTGCGTAAAGGGCCAGAAGAGTTGTCTCCAGCACCATGTGTGTCTGTAACTTTTGCCACCGCGCCGGTGGGCGCCGGGGTCCCTCGAGTGAGCTGTCCATCATAGTGGGGAAAGGGCGGGAAGACGTTGCACACCGCTGGTGTGTGGGCTGGGGCCAAACGGGCGGGGCTTGTATGCAGTTCACATGCCTCTTGTTTATAAAGGGTCAGAGACCGACCAGAGCAGCAGATGAGGAGACAGAACCTCCTGGTGTCAGGAACTACACGGGGATTGCGCTCGAGAAACTCATGGATGCACAGACCTCCATCAAGGATTACAGCAAATTGTTGACGGTAGATATGGGGAGAAAGCACACCTGCCTAGCCTCCACCGTGCTCACAAATCTTTTGTGTTGATTAATGCGTTACTGAATTTGAGCTTCAACTCGGGTACCTGCTTTATTTATATCTGTAAGTGCTTCCTGTTGAGGTTTAATTACAGGAGCATCGTGCCAGAATGAATCCTGCCCTGCATATTTCCGTTCTGTGCGGAATGCAAAATTTCACAAGTTCTGCGAGCGAAACGGAAATTGTCGCTCACCCTTAACCACCACCCTCCGAGGAACCCTCATCTACCCAACCCCTGGACCCCGCGGACTTTTCATCAACTCCATCATGGACATTATCTTCCCACATGCCATCGCATCCACCAACTACACCATACTGGGAGACCTCAACTTCCACCTCGACAACTAACTGGACCTCAGCACCACATCCCTCCAGGACAACCTCCACAACATTGGACTCCGCCAGATTGTGACCGATCCCATGCACTCAGCAGGACACACCCTCGACCCCCTCTTCACAACAGGTAACTCCATCACCTTCAGCCACACCACCAAACTCCCATGGACTGACCATCGATGTGTTCACCTCACCCTCAGAACACTGCACCTGCTCCGATGAAGAAACTGGACCACAATCACCGACAACCAGCTAACCTCATCACTTAGCAACTCCACCCCAACCATCGCGGAAAACGATGACCCCAACACCGCAGCCCGAACCCTGCACAGATGGATATCCTACAGTGCCAACACCATAGCCCCCCTCAAGAAAAACAACAACACCCACACCAAGAAAGCCAGATGGTTTACCACTGAACTTCGAGAGTCCAGGCGCACTTGCCGCTGCCTCGAAAAGGCCTGGAGGAACACCAAATCCACAGAAGCCTACAACAACTTCAGAGCAGCCACCAACGCCCACCACCAACTCATCATTCAAACGATTAAAAAAGCAATTGAAGACAGAATTTCCACTCACGCACACAACAGCAAGAACTCTTCAACATCATCTAGGAGTTTGCCCAACCCACCAGCAAGTCCACTGACATCCCTCTCTCACAAGACCTCTGTGACAAACTCGGCACCTTTTTCCACCAAAAAATCATGAGCATCTATGACAACTTCGACGAAGACAACCAACACACTGAACCCCAGCAACCACCCCGACACCCTGAAGCCAGCGATCGACAACTGGACAGCCCTCACCACCGAAGGCACACTGAAGACGATGAAATCAATCCACTCCAGGGCCCCCACGGACCCCTACCCTCACCACATTTTCATCAGAGCCGCCGACACCATCGCACCCATGCTCTGCCACATCATCAACCACTCCCTGGCAACCGCCACGTTCCCCGACTACTGGAAACACTCCAAGGTCAACCCACTCCTGAAGAAACCCTCGGCGGACCCCATCTACCTCAGAAACTACAGACCCATCTCCCTGCTCCCATTCCCTGTGAAAGTCATCGAGAAAGCCATCAACAGCCAACTCGCCACATTCATCGAAGTGCACAACATCCTCGACTTCTCCCAATCCGGCTTCAGAAAAAAACACCGTACGGAATCCGCCCTCCTCGCTGCAACAGACGACATCTGCACCCTACTGGACAAAGGAGAAACAGCAGCCCTCATTCTCCTTGACCTCTCAGCGGCGTTCAACACAGTCTCTCACCGCACCCTAATACGCAGACTCCACTACGCAAGGATCCAAGACAAGGCACTCAACTGGATCTGCTCCTTCCTCTACGGCAGAACGCAGCAGGTCAGACTCCCCCCTTTCCTCTCCGACCCTACACCTACCACCTGCGGAGTCCCCCAGGGATCCTCCCTCAGCCCTACACTCTTTAACATCTACATGGCTCCGCTCGCCCCCATCGTCAGAACCTGCGAACTTAACATTGTGTCATACGCAGACGACACCCAACTCACCCTCTCCCTATCCAACGAACCCAATACCGCCAGACACAATTTTCGAGAAGGCATGGAAGCCATCGCCAAATGGATGAAAAACAGCTGCCTACAACTAAATACCAACAAAACAGAAGTTCTCATCATGGGCCCAAACCCCGACACATGGAACAACACCTGGTGGCCCCCCGCCCTCGGAAGCCCACCCACCCCCACGGACTACGCACGCAACCTGGGAATCATCCTGGACTCCGAGCTCAAAATGGACTGCCGGATCAACTCCGTCTCGTCCTCCTGCTTCCACACCCTCCACCTCCTACGTAAGACCTTCAAATGGATCCCCCTCAAACACAGAAAGACCGTCACTCACGCCCTGGTCACCAGCATACTCGACTACGGCAATGCACACTATGCCAGAATAAACAAAAACCACACTGCAAGCTACTGAACATCCAGAACGCAGCTGCAAGACTGGTCCTCGACCTGCCAAGACACTGCCACATCTCCCAGCACCTGCGCACACTCCACTGGCACCCCATCGAACCTAGAGTCACCTTCAAGATGCTCACCCACGCCCACAAGGCACTCCACAACACCGGACCAGCATACCTAAAAAGCAGACTCAAATTCCAAGCACCCCAGAGGACCGTACGATCTGCCCAGCTCTCCTACGCTGTGGTCCCCCTCACCAGAAAGACCGGGAGGCCGCTCTTTCTCCTTCCTGCAGCCCGAGCCTGTAACGCCATGCCGCTCCACCTCAGACAGACATCTCTCCCCATCTTTGCAAGAAACCTCAAAACCTGGCTCTTCGACAGACTCCCCCCCTTGATGGACTGGAGCCTGCTAACCCCACACCACCCCAGCGCCTTGAGACCCTTACTGGTGAGTAGTCGTGCTTAACAAACGCCTGATTGATTGATTGATTGATTGATTGATTGATTGATTTAGTAACTACTGAACGTTTAAAAGTAAGTGAATACATTAGAATCAGTCCATGTAAGAAATGTGTGTAGAAACAACTGTTGGGGAAGTTAACACTAATAAATATTGCATATGTTTTCTTGTAGATAGCCGTACGCACACTCTTCCCTAATCAAGAGGAACTCAGAGAAGCTAATCTGGTTCTCAACAAACAAGGCGCTAAGATCCATCTCTCCAATTGATCGCAGGTAGGTGCTTTTGGAGAACGTAACTCAACTCACAAGAGGGGGTCCATAAAGAGATATTCAGAGCAATTAAGGGGCATATCATCAAGGCCATGCGATAATTATCACTCAGCGCTGTTAGCGCGAGGATAATTATCGCCGGCCAACTCTGAATTTTATCGCGAGGATAGCGTGCTATCAGCAACGCTAATCTCCAAAGCGATAAAATTCAGAGCGCAAGCTGCCAATTGTGCATTTATCGCTGGAAATACAGCGATAATCGCACAAGGTTTGGCGAAAGCTTGCTGATAGGGCAAGGTATACTTAGCCATGATATCCACCTTACATAGGATATCATGGCTAAGTCAGTTTTGAAGCAGGCGTAAGGAAAATAGCGATAACAGAGATTATCGCTACTTTGCTTGTCGCTCTGCAGGTTAGCGTGCTCATTGATAATTGGAGAAATGTCGCTTAGCGACATTTCTCCAGTTATGTCAGGGCAGGAACGCCCACTTTGCATCTCATTAGAGATGCAAAGATGGGCGTTGGGGGAAAGGGCGATAATGCAAGGATTCACGCGATAGCGAGACCTTGCTGATTAGGCGATAAAATTATCGCCGCTTTCCGTCCGAGTATGGACGCTAAAGCGGCGATTATTTTATCTCCGGGGCTTGATGATATGCCCCTAAGTAATTATGCCATTTGTTAGGAAGTTTTGACAGTCGAACGCAGAAAGAGGGAAGGCCCTCTTCTCTGGGCTTTATCCCATTTTCTGGCAGTCATACTTGTTTTCTTGGGGAAGAGGTAGGGCATTGAGAAGGTGGGTCCCTGGCATCTCTAATTGCTAAGTCTGACATTGGGATAATCAAAATCACCACTAATCATGCATCCACTCATATTGTAACACTTATCATCTCATTTTGTGCAGAAAATCACAGAAAAATAGATCTATTTTTAAAGGAATATCTGTGCCGGAACCTCGCTGCGCCATCTTTAAAATTAAGTTCGCCAGCCATGTTGGTTATGCTACACCAGTTAACTTAGCCAAAATCATACATTCTTCTCTTGCACCACATTGGTCTATCCTGATTAATCTCTCACTCTTGCAATAATGTTTCTGGAGTGCTTAAAGGTTAAACAAGCATCTCATCTATTATTAAACCTATTTGATCCAACCTTTTTAAGCTCTCACTCTCACAATGTATTTATCTGGACTCATTAAAGGGTAAACCAGTTTCTCCTCTATTTATAAACTGATTGCATACTTGAATACTATTGATAATTTACTACTGACCAATCATGTTCTATCATTGTTTGATAAAATCTTGAAAAGTTGTGTTTGCAACCAATGTAAACAGTTTATCATTGCTAATAATCTTCTAAAAAGTTTCCAGTGTAGTTTTAAAGCTAGCAGAGATAGCCATATTGGAAAACATGGATGATGAAGTAACTCAAGTCTGCTGATTATTTGATCTTTTAGCAGGGTTGGTACCGACAATCACAATTTCCTTATTCACTTACCAAATACTCCTTGGCCATTGAAATCAAGGGTCTTAATCAATCACAATTTATCAGACAGCTCCCCTTCAACTAATTTGAACATTTAGACAACATCATAAACTAATATGGCGTATCTTATCGTCAATTTTCAATATGATGACAATACCTAGCTCTGTTTGGAGGATTCTTCTCATGCTGATATGTGCATATTGACATTGATTCTTAATAATTTACATTCTTAGAGGCCACCTAATCAAATCCTAACAAAACCAAGGGGCATATTAACAAGGCGGCGCTATAAAATTATCGCCGCTTTTGCGGCCGTTTTCGGCCGAAAAGCAGCGATAATGTCATCGCCTTATTAGCAAAGACACGCTATTGTGTGTTTTGCTGACTTAGCGCACGTTTCCAGCACGCCTAACTTTGCATCGCTAATGAGATGCAAAGTAGGCGGGGCTGTGAAACCAACCAGGGAAAATATCGCAAAGGCAACTTCGCGATATTAACAAGGAAGGGTAGCGATTATTTAAATCGCGTTAAGTATGCCTTAACGCAGGAATTTAATGTCTGTTAAATTCCTGACTAAGGCATACTTAACATGGGGGGTGGATTCTGTGGCTAAGACCACAGGCCCTATCATCTAGGATATCGCCGTTTTCCACCATGGAAAACGGCGATATCCACACTATCTCTGGAATTTTTATCACCTCGGCGATTCGCGTTGTTGATAACGCGCTAACCGTGCGATAAATTCCAGAGATAGCCGGCGATAAATATGCAAGTGCTAAGCGCGCTTTGCGATATTTATCGCCGGTCCTTGTTAATATGCCCCTAAGTTCTTACATATATCTCCTCTCTAATGTCCCATCTTCAGATAAAAAATGGCCAAATTCAAATTACATCATAGACTGTTCTCTACCAATATCGAAAGTGCCAAATAACCTGGCTTACATTTTTGCCAATAGACTAAAAGGGTCATTTAGACCCTGGCAGGTGATCTGCTACCCTGCCAGATTTGCAAGGCCATGGCTTACGCTCGCCTGGCAAAGGACACCTGCCACAAGGCAGGTGGGAATTTCTATGCCTTCAATGGATCCGCCACTGTGGCATCTGTGTTCAAGGCACTAAATATTTGCAGAGTGAGCACCATGGTCAGGGTTTGGGTGTCAGCAAGACAAGTGTCCATGGTGTCTTCTGCTCTTCACCTTACTTGGTCCATTTTTATATGCAATAGTAGTGGGGGGTTCTGCTGGTACTTGGAGCTCACAATACTTCATTGGCTGTTGAAGCAATTCTGTGCTACTTTCCTAAATACCATCAGTCAGAAACTTTCTGAAGGCCTATAGGGAGCTGAATATGTGGGCTTATGTGCTTGCGAGAGCAAAGACCTACAAGTTTTGGCACTCTCATCTTGACCTTAAAAGGAACTTAAAGGGCCTGAGATGATTTGCAAACAGGGTTATTCCATTATGGGTTTACCAAAAGTGACCAAAGACCTTGTTTTAAAACTCTTTCATTGCATGGAGAGTTATTTGGAGTTCTGTTTTTGTGTATATATATGTATTCATGATAATTCTGTGTAAGGCACCAAAGTTGTGTGCTGAAACCAGTAAGCCTCAGTCTTCTAATGTTCAAATGGGCAGTGCTGCGCAACCCAGTGCACCAGCACATATCCGCAAACATGTGAGCTGAGAGCATTGCAATTGTGAGTTGAGGGACACCATTATAGCAGTTTGAATTTACATAATTGTTCTTCTGTACATTACCATATATGTGTAAAGTCTGATGTTGCAGGATGTTCCCCGTGATATGAAAACAGAAGCACGTCTGAGGGTGCAAGCATCACTGAGCAGTAAAGAAGCCTGCAGCGGGTACTAAAATAAGTGTGGTTGTTCTCTCGTTGGGACGTACTGCTATGTGATGAGAGAAACATAATGCAAAACTTGTATATAGATAGATAATACTGATTTGGTATTCGAAAGGGACATCTACAACTTACCTCTTCCAGACATCAAACCTGTATCCCATTTTGAGATACAGAAAAACTTTTCCAACTCCTAAAACAGGATAAGCCCACAGACAAAAATTATTTTATCAGTCGCAAAAGATGAATTGGAGGGTTAAATGAGTATTACACCTCGCCCTATATTATCAATTCCTTAACAAATAATATTTCTTCAAAGCTTCCTGTCCTATTTGTTGAGTTCATGTGAAGTGCCTTTTTCCTCTCAATTCAATTAAATTCAATACAATTGTATTATAAGATACAGATCTACAATGACATTCACTTGTTTTTTTCTCTCCAGAATGTCCGAATACGAACTTTTCTAGGACTTACGCACTATACATTCAAATTCATGTTCTTTTATTATATCACTGACTTTTATGATGTGTACAGTCCCTGAAATTTTATTTCCCTTGATAATCCTTGTGGTTATGTATTGGTAGAGTGTCACATCTAAAGGGCTCAGTTGCTGAAGGGGCCGCCGCACAAGCTGATCTTTGCAATGACTGAACTCAAAAAATGTTCACTTGTTGTTCCCACTGCTGATATTTCTTGCTGTTCCTACTGCTGATATTTGTTGCAACTTTTTGTATAATTATTGTCCCCACATTATTGCTTTTGCAGTGTTCTGCCTAATGTACCTTTAAGCTCCAGGGCATTGAAGGCGCCATATCAGAAGAATCAAATAAATAAATAGCAAAATTAATATTTCATGATTGTTTTTGAGTTTTCCAAATGGCATGCATCAATGCCGTCCTCTACAGGAATAAAAACAAACAAAAAAGAGATCCTAAGCGATTTTCTAGAAATTGTTCCAAAAACAAGATCATGAAGACATTATAGATACAGTTGAGGTAAGGGCAGTAAGACTTTTATGGAAGCAGAGTTGTATCCTGAATTTTATTAATGATTCAAATTAAAAACACAATATATTTGTGTTCAACTTCCATCAGATCACAGTTTTGTGAAATCACTCATCACAAACGTAGATGGGTGATTATGTATATCAGTAGGTATTACAATCTGCAAACTATAACAGTAAATTGGACTGTTTTAATTAACCCCTTCGCTGCGGCGGACATTCCGCCGCAGTGCTGGGGGGTGCGGGGGGGCAGCGCGGTGGCGCTGTGCTCATGACGGAGCCGCTCCGTCATGAGCCACGGTTGGGCTGTGCTCATGACGGAACGGTTCCGTCATGACTCCGCCCAGTTGCGTTGTCCCCCCGCACAGGCGGGGAAACAGCGCCGCGTAGGCGGAGCGGCCGCCAACGGGCGTGTCATGACGGAACCGTTCCGTCATGAGCACACGGCAACCGTGGCTCATGACGGAGCGGCTCCGTCATGAGCGGGGAAGGGGTTAACATTGTAAACCCCATCAATACTTTATTGTTTCATATGCTGCGGCTGGCCGAGTCTGTATCCAGCTGTAAGTATAGCAAACGATTTTAGCATTTACTATCTACACTATCTTTTCACAGTTTCTATACACTTGTCAAATGTACTTCTCTCAATAGAGGAGAAGAGCTAGTCTAAGTACTAGGGGCATCATTTATGAAAAGTGACGCATCGCTGCGAGAAAACAGCGATGCGTCACTTTTTATTACGCCCTCCTCGCAACACCAATGATGCGTCATATTTACAGTATGACAAATCATGTCGAAAGGAGTTACAGATACGTCTGTATTTCTGACGTATCTGTAGGCGCAAAAGTGACGCATTGCTGGAGTGTGTCACAAAAGTGACGCAACTCCAGCAATGGGTCATTACACATGGGGCAAGCCCCATGTTAAATGTGCCTGCGTCAGTCTTACGCCTGCTGTGAGGCAGGCATAAGATAATGACGCATTTGCGTCCTAGAAGTGGCGCAGTGAAATCTCATAGATTTCACTGCGTCACTTCTACGACCCTTTCTTGCGTCAGAACGCCCCAGCATACATTAAACCTGGCGGAGGTATAATGTCACGCAGGGGTTTCCAAAGTGACGCATCTACCTATATGCGTCACTTTGTAAATATGACGCAACATGGCGCATTTTTTACACTGCTGGTGAGTCACAAAAAGTGACACATTGGCGGCGTAAAAGTGACGCACGGCCTATTAAATAAGGTCCTAGATAAAAAAAAAAAGAAATATACGATACAAGTACAAACCTATGGGGTAAATGTATTGATATAATTTTGATTATTAATTAATCAATCATTTTCATATTGTTTTACATATACAGCTAATGGAATAACAATTCCACTATAAAAATAGTTTAGAATCTCATAAAACAAGTCACAACACATTCACAGGAAATTCCAATGCAGAATGTGAAGTGTGCAGGACAGTCCGCACTATGATCGATCTTTCGGTGAAGGCCATTACAAACCTTTCCTGTTGCACTAAAGAAGGCTCATCACCTAATGATAGATATCAAGCTCTGGAATAGTGTGGGGTGATTTGTTTTTTTTTAAATGTGGAGACTTATTGCAATTTTGCATATTGCCTGAACCTACAAGTGTTATGCAACTTTATTATATAATAAAAAATGGACACGCTTTGTTTTAATATAAACGGTGAAATCTACACAATGTTCACAAAATACTTATGCTGCACCCTTTGCCACTTCATCAAACTGGGCGTTACAAAATTAGTTGCTTCTATAATTCACACTAATACAAACTTCATAGCTTTCTAATTTTCCAACTAAATACTTGTATAGCAAAAATTATTTACTTGAGCATATTGTATAATGCAGTGGGCCCTATTCACATTTGAAAACCTATGTTTGTAGATGTCCATACATGATAACTTCCGTCCAAGCCTGGGGGAAATCTCCACCTGGGTGAATTTCACTAAGTCCAGGTAGGTGTTACACCAGAAATAGGAGTATGTACCTTCAAACTCTTACATAAGGGGGTGTAAGCATGAATTACTCAAATACAACAGCAACATTACTACTAGTAACTTTATCGGTGTATTTTGGGAGTCAGCCAATAGGGGTAGTTCTATACAGTTTAGTACTGAATTAAGTGAGAGGTAGAAATGGAAGAGAATGGGGAAACAACCATCATCTGAGGACAATCACACACACATTTGACAAAAATAAAATACCTTGTGTTACATGTATTAAAGTTTATAGTGTTATGTTTCTTTAAGTTGGGTTCTGGGTCGCATGCTGCTGCATGTGACATATTATGTTTTCACTGGGGTTCTACATTCTATGGGTGAGAGCTTCAGGGAAAGATAACAGTTAATGAGAAAGAAGCTGATTACTGGGGATGTTGGATGTGTATTGAATGCGCTGCCAATAAAGGATTCATCTATCAAATATTCAATCCTTGGATTTTATCTTCATAATATTGGCGACGACGGGAAACCACTGGGCAGCGCGAAGTAATTCAGTGGTGGAACCTATTTCTTCAAAGTTATTATTTTGGTGAGCTATCTGTATGAACTCTTTCATTCTATGTACTCTAAGGGTACCTGCGGCTGTTAATACTCTCGTGACATGATTTCACCTGCGGCTGATAGGCTTTAATTGTACATCGCTACATCTGTACGTTTTGCTTCAAAACAAGAAAAAACGGAAACAGAGGAAGTAACGTAAAAGTGCTTTCCTGAACTTTCTGACTTTTGTATTGAACAGTTGGAGAACGTTTTGAAGTGCATAGCTGAGCACAAGTCATGTTCGTTTGGATGTATCTATGCCGAAATCGGAAGAGGGAAATGAAATTTGCGTATCTATGTGTGCCGTAATCGGAAGAGAGAGTTAAAATTTGCGAGCCATTTTGAATTTTGTTAATTTCATCGCGTGCTATTTACGTGCTTATTATCCACCCAAGAGTGGCAATCATTGGATAGGAGAGGTTTGTTCGCGCAAAGTCAACAGCATTGGTAATGCTTCAAATATATACAGGACTTACTAGCGATCAACGGCTCCCTCAACCTTTCATCTTTGTTTGTTGCTCGTCACGAAGGGTTTGACGCGTACGTGTGCATGAGATCACACACACGGAGGTCAATTCCGGTTTCCATGGTAACACACCACTGCACTCTCCGATGTTAGCGCAACGCGCTTAAAGTGTTTGAAGTAAGTACATTATCTTTTCAAAAGGTAAAGAGAAGAAAGAAGAGGAAAATACGTGTATGGTCACAAAACGCTTGTTTTCACAAAATGTTTGTTTAAGTTGGTTTGCTGAATAAATACACATACTAAATTTAAATCAACTTGAAAATAGCATACCGTGGTCCCTCCCACTTCCGCATTGACGCCAGAAAATACAGGCCGTAAGGTGGCGCGAAACGAGGGAGGATTATAACGGACCCCCGCCGCCTTTTGAAAGTACAAATCGAGTGATTCATCTCTCTAATAAGTCAACAATAAGCATTTCTTAATCCTGCACATGACGGATGAGAACATACAGCATCAGAGGACGTGATTTAATAAGAAAATATGGAGCAATGTTCGAGTTAACAGAGTGTAGATACAAAGGTTTGAATGTAACAGACAAGGATTTAAGCCTATGATTTGTCTTGAAAAAGATGGCCTTATAAGAAATACCATCGAAACGCGTCAACGCAATTGAAAACACAATCCGAGGGACCATCGTAGCTTTTTGGAGATATAATTCTATGTCAGGACAGGAGGCTCCGATTATGCTTTCTCATTTCTTTATTAGAAATGCCCAGCAGCCAATCAAAACCGTTTATGAAACGAAAAAACTACAGTACCCATGAGTACCCGGGTACCACGTGACAACCATAGAGTCTCTCCTATAAAAGGCACAACAGTAGATAGTACGTCCTCTTTCTTTGCTGCTCCGCAGCCAGTTAAGTGCCTTTTTCGTTTATTAGTGTTACATTGTTGCATTATTATCTGTGCACTTCTGTTGGGACGCGCTCGCTTCTACATTGTATTAACTGTTGCTACATTGTTGCGCGCTGTCCCGGTACACTTATTTCCTTTGCTCCGCTTCGCGCGGCGCGCATGCAGGGAGCGTGAGCTCACCTCCCTTGACCGTGACGCTCGCTCGAGCGTCGGGTCCGGAATTTAGTGGAGTGGGAGAATAGGGGCTGAGAAGCTCGCGCTAACGCGCGTGCTTCTCTATTTACATACAAACTGAGGCGGCCGTTCCGCGCATGCGCGGCGGCCATTTTCATTGTTTACAAACCGTGTTTTCACACGGAGCACAGGAATCGGTTGTTCTCCACACCGCTGCCCACTGCCTCAGCTTATCTTCAGCCCCATCGACGCCCTTGGCTGGTTAAAGGCCTAGGGCTGTATAATTACGCATAGGCTCTGCCTAGAGTGACTCAGCAAGCCCTCCCTCCACAATTAATTTAATTATTTATTTTGGTCAGCCTTTTTTCTGTCCATTAATTGGCTTGCTGTGGGGTTTTTCACTCCCCCTGAATTGTGCCTTTGGCATTGTAATATTACTTGACATTAAATTGTCATTTGGTGGGCATTACTTCACTTTTTCCAGTGAAATTAAGAATAATGGAAGAGTACTTTGATGAAGATGATTACTCTTACGAAGAGGAGAGCTCAGGTTTCCTTGAGCAAGATTTAGTCGAAGCATTGGACCAAGGAGTTCAGCACTCCGTTACCAAAGCCCTGGTCCACGCTATTAACCCATTGAAGCGTCATTTGACGCAATATGCCAAGCAGCAAGGTTGGTTGCCTTCTTCTCGCTCTTCCAAATCCCCCATAAATCCACACAGGGCGGATTTCAAACGTTTGGCTAAAACTCTAGCCTCAGAAAAGGCTTCCTCAAGTCCTTTGGTAGGCGCTTCTACCTCGACAGCCTGTCACACTGATTCTGACGGTCCTCCTTCTTCCTCATCTGACCAAGATGTCCCTCCACCACGCAAGAAAGCTCGCAAGGAGCATTATGTGGACGCTCCTACTCACCCGCAAGTCCTAACCTTTGAGCCTTCGGAGATATATCACCCCCATTCATCTTCTTGGCTTCCTTCTCCTGCAGTAGCTGAATATGTCCAGGCGCACATCCGACAACCTTTTGAAAAAGAGGTTAGAGCTCGCCTCCGCTCCGAGTGCCCTCGCCCGGATCTTGCAGATCACCTGGCAGACACTCCTGAAATTGACCCCACGATGCTTTCTTATCTCAAGAAATTTGCTAAGGACCCTAAAAAGGGTCTGGACAGATCTTGGCGGTCCTGCCAAGATAAAATGTTGGATTTAATGGGACCCCTCACCAAGATTCTTGATCTCGGATTTCAGGCCAAGGAAGCAGAATCTCTTGTGGATCCAGATGAACTCATAGAATGGGCTCAGAGGGCTATTTGCCAGTTGGGCAACGCAAATTGTGCCATTTCTAGTGAGCGTCGCCGCTCTATTCTTCTGAAGATTGACCCGAAATTGGCGGAACTCTCCACTTCCGAGTCGGGCCCGGTGGCACAGGGTCTTTTATTTGGCCAACCGTTCCTTAAGGAACTTACTAAATTTGTAGCAACCTTCAGTGGTTTGGACAAGGCGCAAGCTTCTATCAAGCGTGCACTTCGTCCGGTTTTTGCCCGGGCCGGACGACATAGGGGACGCTCGTTCGGCCGTGGCTCCAATAACTCCTCCCAGAGAGGTTATCAGTCCCAGAGAGGCGGGGGTCAGGACTCCGGCTACAACACCCGCTCAAATTTCTATCCTTCCCGAAAAGGAAGAGGTCAATTCCGGAAAGGCCGTTCCGGTGGCAACCAAGGTGCTTACCAAGACTCTAATACCTCAGGTGAGTTTGATTTGTTTTTCCGAGGTGGTTCTGGGGGGCAGAATACGTTCTTTTCTCCAGAACTGGCGTCAAATCTCCAACGATGCTTGGGTTCTGCAAACTGTTCAGGGTTTCAAAATAGAATTCTATCAGGCCCAACATCAATCCCTCCCCCCTCCTCCTCTCCATTTTTCTCTTCAGGACCAAAAGTTTATTTCGGCAGAGATAGACTCCCTTCTCGCCAAAGGGGCAATCAGGTCAACTATCCCCCACCCTCACGGGTTTATCAGCAATGTTTTTCTGGTTCAGAAAAAAGGGGGTGGCAATCGTCTGGTCCTCAACTTGAAGGATTTCAACGGAGGTGTAGTTTACAGACACTTCAAGATGGAAGGAATCCATCTTTTGCGCGATCTTCTGCGCGAAGGGGACTGGATGGTTCGGCTCGACCTCAAGGATGCCTATCTTTCCATTCCCATTTACGAGCCTCATCGTCGTTTTCTTCAATTCAGTTGGCAAGGAATATGGTACGAATACACAGTTCTCCCATTCGGCCTCTCGTCAGCACCCTGGTGCTTCACGAAACTTCTGAGGCCGGTAGTGGAATGTCTGCGTGCTCGGGGTGTCCGCCTGATAATCTATCTCGACGACATTCTTCTCATGGCGGACAAACCCCTCACAGTATTAACCCATCTGGAATGGTCTATCGACCTTCTACAATCCCTGGGTTTCCTAGTCAATCCGCAAAAGTCTATCTTGAATCCTACTCAAGTAATCGAATTTCTGGGTTTTCAAGTGAACTCCCTATCCTGTCAACTCTTATTACCACACCAAAAGATTCGGTATATCAAGAGAGAATTGAGGTCTGTTCTTTCCAGACAGATTGTGTCCTTGAGATCGTTAGCGCGGGTAGTAGGTCTCCTGGCGTCCTCCATTCAGGCGATATTCCCAGGTCCGCTGCATTACAGAGCACTTCAGAGATTGAAGATTCGTCACCTCCAAAAAGGTCTTCGCTATTCAGATCTGATTCCTCTTTCCGAGGATGCGAAGAGCGAGATGCAATGGTGGTTGGACCACATGGAGGCCTGGAATGGACGAGCCCTGTTCGGCTCCGCTCCGGATCTGGTGATAGAATCGGATGCCAGCCTTTGGGGTTGGGGAGCCAGGTGCGGACCAATCTCCACCGGGGGTCGCTGGTCTCCCCAGGAACTGTCTCTTCACATCAATTGCCTAGAACTTCTAGCGGGGTCTTTTGCGATTCGGTGTTTCTCCCCTCATCAGACCAATTGTTGTATTCTTCTCCGCATGGACAACGTTTCAGCGGTCCGGTATGTCAACAAGTTGGGGGGAACACGATCCAAGATTTTGGCGGAGATCGCCAAGGATTTTTGGCACTTCTGTCTTCAACAGAAGATCACAGTTATTGCCGAATATCTTCCCGGTTGCCGCAATCAGATTGCGGACTGGAACTCTCGCCATCTTCGCGACTTCAGCGATTGGCGCCTTCACCCGCGCATTTTTCGCATTCTCCGTCGGACTTGGGGTCATTGTCACCTAGATCTGTTTGCGTCTCGCCTGAATACTCAACTCCCTCTATTCTTCAGCTGGAGGCCGGACCCGAAAGCCCTGGCCACAGATGCATTTCTTCAGACTTGGCCGTCCACTCTGTGCTACGCCTTTCCCCCGTTCATGTTGATTCCCAGGGTCCTGGCCTACTCGAAACGTTTTCAAACGGAGCTGATTCTCATTGTTCCGCTGTGGAGAGCTCAACCATGGTTCCCGGACCTTCTGGAGATGTGTTGTGCGGTTCCGTTCCTTCTTCCCCAGAAGTGGAATCTGTTGCTGGATCCCCTAGGCGATCCGCATCCCCTGGTTCTATCCGGCAATCTCCTACTGTTGGCGTGCCGAATTTCGGGGATCGCTGGTCGCTCCCAGGCCTTTCATGCGACGCTTCCAAATTCATCAGTGACGCCTGGTCTCCCAGTACTCACAAAAGATATAGAGCCTCATGGAAGCGTTGGTGTGACTGGTGTGTTCAGCGAGAAGTTGATCCCGCTTCAGCGGATGTGGCTCTGATTATTAATTTTCTAGCTTCTCTCGCTTCTTCTGGTCTGGCCTATCGTACGGTCAACAACTTCCGTTCCGCCATCTCTGCCGCCCATGTTCCCATTAATGGCAAACCGGCGGGTGAACATCCTTTAATTTCCAAGTTGCTTAAGGGCATTCGTCTAGCGAACCCTCCGTGCCCTAAATATGTTTCGCTTTGGGATGTCTCCATTGTTTTGAGATTTTTGGAGGCTTGGCCTCCTAATTCATTACTTTCTCGTAAACAGCTCTCTGCTAAATTGACTATGCTGTTATGTCTCGTTTCCTGTAAACGAGTGTCTGACGTGCGGGCGTTAGACTTGGCAGGTCGAAGATTTACACCTGAGGGTGTCACTTTTCTAATCTCTAAACGCACCAAGACTGCTACCTCTTCGGTTATTTATCCTTCCTTTCCTCATCATCCCAACCTTTGCGTTGTTCAATGTGTCAAGGATTACGAGGTATGTACTGCACCTTTACGTTCTGATACACAGGGTCAACTACTTATTGCCTTGCAAAAACCTTTTCGTCCTGTTACTCCTGCTACATTAGCTCGCTGGGTTAGATGGCTCTTATCTGAGGCTGGAATTGATGTTTCCATTTTTGGTGCTCACTCGGCTCGCGGGGCCATGGCCTCTAAAGCGTTCTCGATGGGTGTTTCATTACTGGACATCATGAAAACCGCAGATTGGTCTTCTGATTCTATGTTCAAAACGTTTTATTACAAGCCTATTGAACACATTGCTTCTGTTGTGGTGGATCAGCTTTGAACAAGCATAATCGGAGCCTCCTGTCCTGACATAGAATTAAAAATTTGCAAACATTCGTGACAAGAATTTTCAATTCTATTAAGGACAAGGAGGCGAGGATTATCCCACCCAAATTCATGTCTGATTATCATGTTTTTCATTGTCACAGTGGCATTTGATTTATGACAATGCATTGTATTTCTCCATGTTTACCCTTCCCTTTTATTGCCTTCACTCTCTTTATTGGATGAGTATTACGGCTATACTTTCTTTTCAGGTTCTGACCCGAAATAGTGATTTCTACTGTTTATCCTGTTTACTTCGCTTGGATCATCTGCTGCCTGCCTCTGTTTGGCGTTTGCTGTGTTTCTAACGTCCGGATGATCACCGACTGTGGCTGATGGACTTGGTTCCTGGCTTGCTTCTTTTTCCATTGGATTTCATGTTTGAACTGCTCCTCAACAAAGAAAGAGGACGTACTATCTACTGTTGTGCCTTTTATAGGAGAGACTCTATGGTTGTCACGTGGTACCCGGGTACTCATGGGTACTGTAGTTTTTTCGTTTCATAAACGGTTTTGATTGGCTGCTGGGCATTTCTAATAAAGAAATGAGAAAGCATAATCCTCGCCTCCTTGTCCTTAATAGAATTGAAAATTCTTGTCACGAATGTTTGCAAATTTTTAATTGTGTCTAATATATCACAAACTGCGGACACAAATTGATGACCCATTAGGATGTGTAACATATGACAAAGTGCATTGTCTTTTGTGGTTTTCTGTTATGCGGGCTCATAACAGGTTGTTATTTGTATATGAACTGACAATTTTGTAATGATGTGGTCAATATGTTTTAATATGTTTTGGGAAATGTACAATTGATTTTAAATGTGATACATGTATGTTTTTTAATACAATAAATGTGATAAATATTGGGACATCTTATTGTTTAATATAATTGTGTGATATTGTGCAATAGCATTGTACTATTGTGTACTAGCGAAGGTATTGCCATTGTATATTTATCTCATTCATAGCAGTGTCATAGATCCCCTGGAAATGCGAGACACAGGTATCCAGAGTGATAGTACAATCCATTGCATCATTTTTAAACTCCTTTAAAAAGGGCCTATTGACCACTTTCCAAAAATGTGCACTAAAATTAAGTACAATAACCTGCAGAAGTTCATTCCATGCTTTTTTATATCTGTTTTCCTAAGTAAGCAGGGCTTGTGTGTAAGCTTTCCTCCTCTTTGCTATCATGTTTCTATCTCTGGATGGACTGTCTCAGGTCCCTCATCGGATCATGATGGGCCCTTGAGCAGGGTTGATCCAACCATCTCTCTCCCTCTACAACCCTCTTCCCAACAGGCTTACTAAGATCATTAGCCACCTGTCCACAAATCCGATGAAATGCTGTGAAGGCCTTCTCATCATTTTCGCTCTTATCTAGACAAATATCAAAGTCAGGTTCACAGACCCTATGGAGATTACTAACAAAGGATTCTGGCATAATTTTTTCCCGTTTTACACATCAGCCCTGATCTTTAGTTGTTATCACCCTACCTCCTCCATTCACGCATAGCCCCACAGATACCTCTATAGCCCAATCTAATTCAAACACAAGGAGATTGTGATTACTTAACTGGCTCATCCTGATCTCAAAATATTTGGGCCTATGAATCTCAGAAGCAAAAATAAAAATGTAATCAATTGTTGAATTACAACTCCTCCCAATAAAAGAAGGGATGGGGAAGTCTGCCAGGATGATCTCTAATAACTCATTGTGTGGGGTATGTTCAAGATGAGAAGTCTCTAGATCATCTTCATATAAGTCATCATTATTTATGCACCACAACGTGCACTTTTGCACATTAAAATGGCCAAGAATATGCACCGAGTAAGGGGGGTGTTGTCTTTTGGGAAAGAAGTCAAACACCTTTTTTAGGCTAAGCAAATGATCATGAGCCCGCATAAACGAGTTATAAAAATATAATAACAAGTAGACTTTGCCCTCTCTTAAAGTCTAGCTTGACAACTAATTGGAATCTATTAAACAAGGATAGATTGATTGATTGATTGATGTGGAACTTGTATAGCGCAACTATCGCCCTACGGGCATCCTGGCGCTTAGACTGATGGTCCAATATCAAGGGTGACAGAGGACGGGATGGAGAGCCGGCCTCGATTATGCTTTAGGATATAACCAGGTTTTGAGTCCCTTACGGAATTCTAATAGGGAGTTGCACTGTCTCAAGTTCAATGGGAGCTTGTTCCACATACCAGAAGCAACTATGCTGAAGGCCCTTCCACCTACCCTAGAGCGCTTAAATCTCGGGACTACCAGTAGGCCAGCTGTAGAAGATCGAAGTTGCCTGATTGGTAGGTGACGAACGAACTTGTCCTGTAGGGGGGCTGGACCGAGTCCATGCACTGCTCTAAATGTCAGACACAAGGACTTAAAGAAGACCCTTTCCTTAACCGGAAGCCAGTGTAAGTCCCTCAATGCTCTGGTGGCCGAAGAGCTGCAACGTCTATCGAGCACTAATTTGGCTGCAGCTGACTGGATCCTTTGCAGTCCATGGAAAATGTAATGTGGGGCCCCCAGATACAGGGAGTTGCAGTAGTCAAGCCTGCTTAATACCGTGCTGCGTACCACTGTAGCCCGTGACTCCCTAGGGAGCAAGGGTAGAATACTTCGGAGCAGCCGCAACAGGGCAAAGTAGACATTGGCGGTCTTGCTGGCCTGGGATGCCATCTGGAGGTCGTCATCAATGATCACCCCGAGATTGCGTACCTTCCTAACCGGTGGAAGGGATCCTTCCTCAGGCGAGAGACAGAAATCGGGGGGGAGGTGTTTAAGGATCCTAGATGGCGAGCAAAAGACCACCTCGGTTTTGCCACTGTTAAACTGGAGAGAATTTCTTCTAAGCCAGTCCGTGGTCTGGTTCATGCATTGGTGAAATCTGTCCATAGATAGTGCGTCATCCCCTTCTAAAGAGAAGGCCAGCTGCGTGTCGTCAGCGTAGTTCACCAGGCTGACTCCAAAAGATTTAATTAGCGGAAACAGGGGTCGCAGGTAGATGTTGAAAAGG
Source organism: Triturus cristatus (assembly GCF_964204655.1). NCBI lineage: Eukaryota > Metazoa > Chordata > Amphibia > Caudata > Salamandridae > Triturus > Triturus cristatus. Next base: position 944,186,625 of record NC_140593.1, read on the forward strand.
ATGGGACTAATTGCAGATTCCTGCGGCACTCCGTACGCAACTGGAGACCTACTGGAGGAGAAAGGTGTCAAGGTGACTACCTGCTGTCTACCTTCTAGGTAGGATTGAAACCATTGCAGCGCTCTACCTTTGACACCTATCTGCCTGAGTCTCTCCACCAGGACAGGGTGGCTCACCGTATCGAAAGCTGCCGACATGTCGAGAAGCACTAGAATCATGGCATTCCCGTTGTCGGCACGCAGTCGAAGATGGTCCAGCATGGTAGTCAGAGCCGTTTCGGTTCCGTGACCAGGACGGAACCCGAACTGATCCCTGTCAAGCAGAAGGTTCTCCTCCAGAAACTGGGACAGAGTCCTGCTTACTGACTTTTCGAAGATTTTCACCGGATACGGCAAGAGGGAGATGGGCCTGAAATTAGCTGGTACCAGAGGGTCCAGATTCGATTTCTTAATCAGTGGAGTTACCACTGCTAGTTTCCAGCAGTCTGGTACAGATCCAACCATCAGGGACTGGTTACAGATCGTCCTCAGCCAAGGAAAAGTATTGCGCCCATAACGCTTCCATATTTTGTGTGGGAGAGGGTCTAGGGGAGAGCCAGAAGACACGCTTTCTATCAAGCTGTCAAAAGCCGCCTGGGAGAGTGGTTGAAAGCTATCTAAGGCCGCAGTCAGTTGTAAGTCTCCCTCGGCCAGGCTAGTTGTTTCCTCAGGATCGTCCTGGGTGTTGTCCTGTAAAGTATTTACAATGTTAGAGATTTTCTCCTGAAAAAAGGAGGCAATTTCATTGCACAGGGCTTGTGAGGGAGTTATTCTATTGTTCATACAGTCTGGATTTGAGAGGTCTCGGACAATCTTGAAGAGGGCTTTAGTCCCGTTTGAGGCCTGTGTAATGGAGGTGGCATAGAAATCTGCCTTAGATCTCAAAATAAGGGCTTTATATTGTAGTTGGATTTGTCTTAGATCTTTTTTATCATCCTCGATGTAGTTTCTTCTCCATTTCCTCTCTGCTTGCCTACGAGAGAGTCTGAGTTGATGCAGCTTCTCATTGTACCAAGGCGCTGATCTTTTCCTCACCTTTTTAATGGCTTTATGGGAATAGTTTGATCTAGAAACTTAGTTATATGTCCAGTGAATGAGCTGTAATTTTCATCCACGGACTTATTGGAGGAGAAGAGACTGGCGTCCAAAGATGTAGTTGGGAGGTCAACTATGGCCAGTTTGGCCCATTCTCTGTCCATCCTATAAGAGCACTGCTGGCTGGGCATGTTCTTCCGGCATGGCAACACCATGCTCAGATGTATAAGGAAGTGGTCCGACCAATTCAAGGGCATTATATTTATTATCCTTGTTGTGGCAGGGTTAGCGAAAACTAGATCCAGGATATGCCCCTTCTGATGAGTAGGGCTAGCCACCAATTGATGGAGATTCAGGTTTGAACAGGTGTGCAGGAGGTCTCTCCGTTGGCTACCGAGGCCTCCGTCCTCGCTGAGGTTGAAATCACCTAAAACGGCCATGTTGGTGTGGGCAAGTTTTAAATTGATGATGGTATCCGCAAAAAGGTGGAATTGTGTAGTCGCGCCCGGGGGCCTGTAACATAGCATTCCCGTAAGCAAGTTCCCGCTAGGAGACTGTAGTGAGAAGCCCATGATTTCTATCCCCCCCACCTCGTCAATCTGACAACGTCTGAAATCTAAGGTGTCTTTAAAAATCAGGCCCACTCCTCCTCCTCTACCCGTGCTGCGAGGTTTGTGGAAGATTTTATATCCGCTAGGACAGGCCCCGCTCAAGCCAATAGTGGACTCAGCGGTGGCCCATGTTTCTGTTATGAAGAGTGCGTCTAATTCCATGTCTTCCAGGAGGCTAGAGATTTCGGAGGAGTGCTTAACCAGCGAGCGGCTGTTTACTAGGCCGCAAGTAAGACTATCGCCTACCGGCTTGTGACCCTTTGGTAGATTTAACTGTAGTAGTTGATCTCTACTGTATGTCAGTCGTTCTAAATTGTTAATTGGAAGAGCAGCATTTCTGGCGCTGGGAGCGTCCAGGGTGCGGACGGGCGCAGACGGGCTTGCCTCTGGCGCGCCTCCGGCGCGCCGTTGGCGCGCCCGCTGCGCGCGCGCGCTGCGCGCTTGCATTGGGTGACTTAAATAGGTGTTCAACGATGTTCCAATGAAAGAAGTGTAAGTGAACTCTTCCATGATTCAAAGGTATAGCTGCTTTAAAAAAGAATGAGTATTCATCAATAATAAACGAATTGCCCATATCCAAAGTTTCCTGCAGGGCTATAATCTGGTGGCCTCCTACAAAAATCAGCTGCCTCTTATCATCTTTTTTGTTGTTAAGCCCAGCTATTTTCCAAAAGGCTACTTTACCCGAAAAACCTACTTTATTCGAGCCTATAGTCCCAACCACCCTGCTTTCCTCTACCTAACTCGATCACCTACAACTAGAGTTTAGTCAATCAATACAGTCCAAGCCACCCAAGGGTTGAAACCTGTTATTTAGACATGATTTTCTGTCAATCCCTAAGCCCCCCATCACCCTATAATATACGCTAGGGGAAGAACCACTGGGGGGTAAAAGTAACCCAAGGGAAGAACTCTAAGGCCAGTAACCGTACCGTTTCTACATTGCTTGTGCTGTAATAGACTCCTCACAGAACCCTGATGCTTAAAATGTAAACAATACAGTCCCCCACTTCTAGCCATTATTAAATGTGAAGATACTTTCTACCCCTGCCCCATATAGTTGTCACACAAATGCCTCGCCTTGCGCATTAGCGCAGGAGTGGATTGATCCGTCCCATCTTTTAACTGTGTTACACCCCCCAGAATGACAGGTGAAGGTGTTGACTTGGAGGGAAGCTGCAGCTTGATCAAATAACTCACAATACCTTCTTTTGAGAGAAAGATTGACTTCAAGGCTGTTGATGGACTTAATAGGCCAGGGTGGACACCTCTCCCATGCAGTGTGGGTTATGAGATACAGGCCTATGACTACCTGCCAGTTTTCCACTGTGGGATGGTGAATTATGCTCTGTGTGCTGCTCCCTGTCACCCCGAGTGGGAAGGGTATGCTCAGACGTGAGTCCCTTGCTCTCCATGCCACTGGAATCAAGCTATCCTGGCTGACGAGGGCTGAAAGCCCGAAACCGGTCCTAGGATGCTTGTTTCCAGTCCAGGGAGGACCTGGCTTGGCAGTTCGGGCTGGACTGTTCCCATGGGGCACAGGGTCAAGACTGATTTGCATATGGCTGGGTTCAAACTGGAATGGCATGGTGAGCAAAAAAACGATGGATTTAGGCCCAGATCTCTGTACTGGGGTGAATGTATGACATTGTTCTGCATTCTGTCCATCAATTGTTATTTTTGCATTTGTCACCCCGAGTGGGAAGGGTATGCTCAGACGTGAGTCCCTTGCTCTCCATGCCACTGGAATCAAGCTATCCTGGCTGACGAGGGCTGAAAGCCCGAAACCGGTCCTAGGATGCTTGTTTCCAGTCCAGGGAGGACCTGGCTTGGCAGTTCGGGCTGGACTGTTCCCATGGGGCACAGGGTCAAGACTGATTTGCATATGGCTGGGTTCAAACTGGAATGGCATGGATGAGCAAAAAAACGATGGATTTAGGCCCAGATCTCTGTACTGGGGTGAATGTATGACATTGTTCTGCATTCTGTCCATCAATTGTTATTTTTGCATTTGTCACCCTTTACCCCACCAGCACCTCCCTCCCTTGTGGAGCAAGCATCAACAAAGCTCGATCCTACCTAGGCAGTCTGCACTCAAGAACTACCAGGTGAACCACAAACCCCCAGCACATTACGATCACTAGTGGTTAAGGATGATCCCCCACTACCTACATCCAAAGCTTTCAATTTAATTACAGCCGATTCAAATATACCCATCTTTGTGCGGCAGTCTTCCATGGAGCCTGACAATATAATTAATCAAAAAACTCCAAGCACAGACTCCGGAAAAGATTTGAGCTGATGTTTGAGAACATTTAGATCCAGTAACGTAGAAATAGGAGCAGCAGACGCTGCACCACTAGCTAAGCCAATGTCCATTTGAGATGCAAAAGAGGTAGGAGCCAATAAATCCCTTGATGATTTTGAGATCTTCCGTCCTTTCTTTTGACCCCCTGTGATCTGACCACCCCTGTTGATTCTGCCACGCAAATCGACATCTGCTGAAATGTGTGAAGCTGACTGTCTTGCCCTGTCTTCTCTGTATCAATCATTTCTGGAATTTGTGCAGCTGATGTTCTCCGATAAAAGGGCAAAACAATTAGCACAACAAAGGGCTTCATCGTCACATGCTTCTATGGTGGAATTAACTGGTAAAGCCGGGAAACAGGAAAGGAAAATGGGGGTCAGACAATTTGAACAGAGGTAATGGAATCCTGACCATGCTTTCTATGTTTTACAAAGATCCCAGGTATTTTCCGCTGATTCTCGGTTTCATGATGAATAGAAGCACTGGGAACACTGGGAGGGGGATCAATCAGCTCAGACACCAAGATTTGTTCACACTCTGTTAGTAAATTGTCAATCCTTTCAGGGACACGATTGTCCCTAGCAGACTTAAAGGTCTTCTTGGATTTCTTAGTTTTAGCTGCTATGTGGCCTCCCTCCATAAGCTTTCTTTTGGCCATCAATTACAACCTAGAGGACAGAAAACCAGAATGATTTAAACTTAAATGGACAGAAAAAAAATACATTCTGCTAACAATTTTATTGAAACGATTAGGCAGGTAAAACAACTATTAGCAATACCTCCGAATGGTAGGCGCCCTCTGAGCTTCAACAGGCGCAGGACAGGCCCACCCTTGGCCTGGCCTTTACCCGGGCACCGCCCGTGTGCATCCCGTGCTGCTGGAGCACTTGGTCTTTATATAGCAGAGGTGATGAGGCAATGCGGCTCAGGTGCAAGAAAACAGGAGTATTATGGGGCTTGTAGTCAGTGCAAACAAAATGAGATGATGGACAGAGTACTCAAACATTTCAAACACCCACTGTCAAGGACTGTCTAGGAATATGTCAATAACACAGTCAGAGTTGGGCAAGGACTGGCAACTGAGTAGAAAACGTAAGCAGAAAAAGGAGTACCACACTGCCCAGGATCACATGGGAAGTCAGTGGAGAAAAGTGATCCAAAGGGGAAGACTGAACAAAGGAACAAGATGCTAAGACTCAGAAAGGATAGGCTCTCAAGAGGCAATTTAGCATTCAGAATAACTACACCCAGAATGGACATGCAAGACATATATTAACACAACAACATTAGCAATAAAGGGAATGTGGGGTAAAGCACTCATGAGCTCCACACGGTAAGACTGAAGCTCAGTAAATTCCTCACCCACAATTGCTGTTACAGATACTGACTGCAAATTCCAACAAATAGGATACACATGCAAAGGCAGTGTCTGTGGAGCTGATACCTATGGTGATATTACAAATGGAACTCAAAGACAATAGTCACAGTAGACAAGAAATACCACCTAGGTTGTCAGCTGTGCCCACGGATCCTGGCATTCAAACAGGCACATACAAGCACAATAGACAAGGAGCTAGCAAGGGAAGTGCTTAATAGGAAAGAAGGGAAACAAGGACACGCTTGGCAGAGAGCAAGTAACATACAAAGAAGCTAGAAGAAAGACCAACAGAACAGGAGGACAGCATCTAAGGACTGGAAACAGAAGTAATGGGAGGAAAAGCAGGAACTGGGACAAAGGAAATACAGGATAGTGGATTCAATGTTCATTAAATAGTACTAGTTCAGAAATCAAAGAAACTAGTCATAGCTAAGGATCAGGAGTCAAGGTAGTCCTGAAGACAGTGCTAATTCAGGAACAAGGAATGCTATAGCTCAGGAACAGGAATCAAGGAAACACTACAGGCAGTGCTAGTTGAGGAACGAGGATAGCAGTAGCCAGGAAACAAGAGAGCACTGCAAGCAGTGCTATTTAGGAACAAGGAATCGCTGCAACTCAGGAAACGAAACAAGAAATAAGTATAGCTCAGGAAACAAGGAATATCAAACCTCGGGAAATAAGGATTGCTCTCTCCAGAACACAGCTACCATGACCAACCCAGTTACTGAAGGGAGCTGGTGCTTAAAAGAGCTCACCGTAATCATGTGCATCAGCTGTGGGCAGGCTAGCAGCAGCCAGCCACAGGTGAACTGAAAACCTCCACCCATCCGTGGCCTGCTGGGGTGGAGACGAAGCAGTGAGCAGAGGATTATATGTAATGGAGTTTCAAGCATGAACAGACTGGCTTCCACAAAACACAGCATGGATTGGGATCTGCCCCTCATGGGAACACAATCCCAAAAATATACACCAAGGCAGTGAGGGCTCCTGACAAAAGCGCACTGGTGTTATTGCAACGACAGTTCGACTTTCACTTTCCCACGCTCAACTCTCAGTTGCCCCACCACCCCTGGGCAACATGCATGAAGAATCCAATCTTAGTGGAAAGGAGCGTGTCCAAATCTGTAATTATTTCCTGTGTTTTCAATGGCTTTGTTTGGGTCTTGTCATAGCATGAATCTCAATGTACAGAAACTTCACATGGGAACCTTGTCTTTCATATCAATCTTGATGTTTATTTATTCAACCTCATCACTAGTAGTCAAATCAGCCGAGCCAACGTGTTTCGTCCACAAGGACATCATCGGGGTTGCAAAAGTTAAAAACATGTACATTTAAAAAATCATGCACTTGATACCCTCTACTTAAGTGTCAACCATTCTATTATGACAATTTATATATCTTTTTAATCCAAACAACTTCCCATATCCTTCCACAAGACCCCTACCTAGATACATTCTTTCAAGATGCTTTGAATCCCCAAAACACAATAATATACATTTGCAAATGAATGTCTGTTAGCCGCTTAAACTATAGATTAGTTCATGTAAATACACTTTTGCAGCCATCACGCTTTAATCCAATTCTTTTATTATATCCTGTTGTCCTACCCATTTAAAGTTTTCCATTTGAAAGAGTGAATCCTCCACACACGAGTATAACCCTCTTTCCCCTCCCCAATTAGGAATTGGGTATCCTCTTTCCCTTCGAGCAAAAGAAACAAAATCTCATCTTTACCTCTTGATCACAATATTGTTCAGCTGGCTCATTTCAATCTTCCATTCAGTCTGGCAGGATGAGGCAAGTTGAGATAGACTTCTACATCTCCTATGTTCTCTACAAATAAGAGACACACTAATTCAATTCAATTCTGTGTCCATTCTTCATCCAAATAAGTCTCAGTTCACCAAATAGTTTAAAATATCACTTCCCTCTTACATTTCTGTTTCCTTTATTCATAACAAGAAATTTTAAATGTATATTGGTATCCGCTATTTCTCCTACTATAGTTCTACTCAAATACTTCCTTGAAATCAGCCACGCTAATTACGACACAACCCATCCCTCTACATTCCATTCAGCATGGTCTAGCTCCCTCCCCTTACTGATCTCGTTATCTCCACCCTGCATCCATCAAGACCTCCTCTCCACTCCACATCCCGTGTCAAAGTATTCCATCCAGTGCCTATGACTGCAAACCACTTTCTATTTATACCATCTGTTCAGCCGGATATTCATAAAATGAAGTAATGACAGATGAAAGTTTCCTCTGTAGTCCCCCCGCTGAAAGGCCAATCAAAAGCCTCTAATATTTCTATCTATTTCCTGGTGGAATCAACCAATCGACACTTGGTATTTCGATACTCTCCTATCCCATCGAGTCCACATATCTCCCTGTTTCTGATTCCTATTCTGGCCAATCACTAAGCCGTGGGTCCGGCGTGGTGCCTGTCTCAAAGGATAACTAGAGAAACGGCAATCGTCCAATACATCGATTGCTCATTCCTTGGTTACACGGCACCACCCTTCTGTTAACTGTTTCAAGATTCTATCCTTGTTTCGTCAATAATCCGCAAGTTGGGCCGGGGAGGAAATAGGCCCACCCATGTGTGTGTCTACAAGGACCGCCCACTCCTGCTATCTGGCCAATCCCCATTGAATCTGACCAGATGGGAACCCGTCCCGAATATCCAATTGCAATATAGCCAAACATCAACTCTGAGGACCGGATGCAGAAGCAGCCAACCAACCTCTAAACCAGATCTGTGGCCAAACGTCGTACAGACAGACTTAAAGGTTGAATGACCCTAGATCTCTAATCCAAGCAAAGTTTAAGTTCTGTTTAGCCGTAGGGTCGGAATTAAAAGTGAATCGACCCCACAACGCTAATTGGAACAAGGTGTTTTTCTATTACGGTCTCCGCTTGTCCAATGGGCGCTCCATATCCATTCAAGGAGTGTCATTCCGGCTATTTATGGTGACTAACACTAAACATTCTACCAATCTACAACCAGTCAGGCAGAAAGAAAAAACGATCCGAAAACAATGAAAACCACAAGTCTGTGTCCCCTTAAATAGTCATTGGCCTAGGGCTTTTTCAACATAACAAGAGTGCAGATTACCACTCCGATTCACACAGAGGGCCATCCGTATTACACTCTGCCCCTAAATGCAACCGAATCCAATTAAATTAGAAAGGCGAGCCAAAAAGGTCATCAACATCATAATTTTTCTTGTCAAATACCTTCTCAGGCTCCTGAATCCACTTCGTATCCCAATGTTCCTTCTTACAAAAAATAATGCAGCTCATTCTCAATGTTGAGGACTAGTTGCACTGTCCTTAATCTGTTGTTCCATTTTGCCTCTGCTTGTGGTAGTCTCAACTCCCAATTACCTCCTCTGTTGCTCGGGATTATTTTTTGTATACCACGGAATCTGAGACTAGTGTTATCAAGGTGGCTCTCTAACATATGTTGGTAAATAGGTGATTTACTGTCCTTATTACCTATTGACCTTCTATGTTCTTGTATCCTGATTTTCAAAGCACGTTTCGTACTGCCTATTTACGCTCTATCACAATTGCATTTAATCACATATATGACACCACAGCTGTTGCAATTAATGAATTCCCTTACATCATATGTTTTTCGAGTGTTGTACCTGAAAACCTTCAAGTTGTTGCACCCCAAACCACACATATTACAAAAGTCACATTTGAAAAAACCCTTTGGTTGCTCTGGTAGCCACCTAAATCCTGTTTCCCCTTTGGGTTCCAAGTAGTTTCTCATAACCTTATTACCAATCGTAGGGCATTTCCTATAGGTTACGAATGGTTTGTCCGTAATGCTGTCATTTAAGCCCGGTACTCCCTTCAAGAGATTCCAATTTTTGTTAAGCACTTTGTAAATCTTGTTATGATCAATAATGTAGGTGGAGATGAAAGCTAGCTTCCCTTGTGATTCTTTTTTGAGGTTCTGTGCCAAGGTTTCCTCTCTATGGACCCTGTATAGCCTGGTCGCTGCTCTTTTAAGACTGTGCTCTGAATATTCAGGTGTTGACAACCTCTTATGAAGGTCCTTAAGACTAGTCTTGAAATCCTCCTCTTGATTACAGTTTCTACATGTTCTTATCATTTCTCCATACGGAATGCCTATTGTCATAATAGAACGGTTGATTTTTTAAATGTACATGTTTTAAAATTTGCAGTCCTGATGATGTCCTTGTGGATAACACGCGTTGGCTGGGCTGAGTGGACTACTAGTGATGAGATTGAATAAATAAACATCAAGATTGATATGAAAGACAAGACTCCCATGTGAAATATTTGAACACTGAGATTCATGCTATGACAAGACCCAATCAAAGACATTGAAAATACAAGAAATAATTACTGATTAGGGCATGGTCCTTTCCACTAAGATTGGATTCCTCATGGGAACAGTTCAGCCCAAACTGCCAAGCCAGGTCCTCCCGGGACCGGAAACAAGCATCCTGGGACTGGTTTCGGGGTAACACCTCATATCATTCAGGGTAGCTTGAATCCAGTGGCAAAGTAAGCAAGGGACTCACCTCTGGGCATACCCTGCCAACTTAGAGCAAACAACGGAAACACAATGAGATGATGGACGGAGTGCTGAAACTTTTCACTCACTCACCCCCCAGTCACTAATAGATCTGGGTTAAATCCATCATTGTTCTTTTGCTCACTACGCCGCGCCAGTTCAGACCAAGCCATACGCAAATCAGTCTTGACCCTGTTCCTCCTGGTATCAGTTTATTCTGAACTAACAAGCCAGGTCCTCCCATGGACCGGAAACAAGTATTCATGGGACTCGTTTCGGAGTAACACTCCTCATCAGCCAGGCTAGCTTGAATCCTGTGGCAAAGTGAGCAAGCGAACCATGTCTGGGCATATCCTGCCAACTTAGGGTGACCAAAGCAAACACAATGAGATGATGGACGGAGCACTGAAGCTTTTAAGACACTCACCCCTAGCCACTATTAGATCTGGGTTAAATAAATCCATCATTGTTCTTTTTCTCACATCACCACTCCAGTTCAGACCCAGCCATATGCAAATCAGTCTTGAGCCTGCTCCTCATGGGAACAGTCCAGTCCGAACAGCAAAGCCAGGTTCTCCATGGACACGTAACAAGCTTCCTGGCCCCAGTTTCAGGGTAACACCCCTCATCCGCCTGACTAGCTTGAATCCAGTGGCAAAGTGAACAAGTGACTCACATCTGGGCATACCCTGCCAACTTAGGGTGTACAAAGCAAACACAATGAGATGACGAAATGGAGTGCTGAAACTTTTCAGACACTCACCCCCAGTCACTATTAGATCTATTTTAAATCCATCATTGTTCTTTTTCTCACTTCACCACCCTAGTTCAGCTTAAGCCATACACAAATCAGTCTTGACCCTGCTCCTCCTGGGATTAGTCCAGTCCGAACTGCCAAGCCAGGTCCTCCATGGAGCAGAAACAAGAATCCTGGGACTGGTTTCAGGGTAACACCCCTCATCAGCCAGGCAATAATGCATCGTCTCTGGCAGTCTCAGAGAATCCCAACCATGCACAATAAAATCACAGCTAACACAATGCAGGTGCAGAATAGAGTGAGAATACAGGATAATAAGCAACAATGCACGATTTCAAAGAATAAACCCTCCAAACAATGCAATAAACAACAGCAGTGGCAGCAGCAAACCAGCAAATGTTCATCCTTCCATGGTGGCCGGGCAAAAGGGTGGAGGGAGGGCAGGACCGGGGATCCAGGGGGCCCAATTGGGGCCGAGTCACACCCCCCACAGGGGGCGGCCCCCAGGAGGGGAGAACCAGAAGGCCAAGTTGATTCAGAGTCAAATCCGTCAAAAACAGCTGCACCCCCACGGAGACACAAACGCCACAGCAGCTGTGGAGATAAACCCATTCCAAAGCAGGCTCTGCCTAGAGGCATTGCAAGGAGATATGTTCAATCTTCTCCCCTGCCCCTCCACTCTGTCCAAACACCCCTCCATACTGCCACATACACTCAGACTGTGCGACGTATCATTCAGGAATTCAGGGAATCCACTCTCGAGGTCCTTGGGGGGACAGCCAACCCCACAACTGTGACTACCCAGAAGGTGTAGCCTGCGGCATCTCCTCAGACATCAGCTCTTCCAACATATCACTCTAGATCTCCAAGGTCCCGCTTTGTGTTCTCATGTGTGTGGAACAATTTTAGATGCCGCTCAAAGTTGCTTGTTTCCGGTCCATGGAGGACCTGACGTGTTAGTTCTGAATAAACTGATACCAGGAGGAACAGGGTCAAGACTGATTTGCGTATGGCTTGGTCTGAACTGGTGTGTATCACTAAATGTTTCACTAAATGTGTTGGGAAAGGGGCCTGTTTCCTTTTTGCACCTAAACCTTTTTTCATGTAGACCCTAAACCAACCCACCTGCTTCTCTCCAACATTGGGAGCTTAAGTCAAGTATGTGTATCCACAAAAAATCAACAGTGTAGGTCCTGTATTACATTTAGTGCCAGATTAAGTTATCATGGTGAAGAACTTTGGCGTGGAGGGCAGGGAACTCATTAGTGTACTAGACTAGCGCTTTTCTGGCCTTCTTACATTTTAACTAGAATGAGTGGGCCTCTTGTACTGTTTTAATCCTGTGAGATCCAGGAAATATACTGTTTTAGGGGCCTCCTTACTTAAAGCGTTTGACCACTACTGGACTTGGACTTCATTAAGTTGGGTTTAGATATGTGGTGACAGAAGTGCTATTTAGAAGGTCATAGAGGGTGCCAATCTTCAAAATCAGTAATTATTAGTAGAATCTGAGCAGGATTGCAGAAGTGTATAGGTGCTCATTGAAACTCCTCAAATTATATGTATATTGAACAGAAATAGAAATTATGGTCAAAATGTTTCCCTAAGGCTGGTTTTGCAAAGTTTGAGAGTTGAAACTTTGGGCTGGTTTTTAGGTGATACTAGTCTACATTGGGCTGAATTTGGGCTTCAACTTGCACAGCTTTGGGCTTGGGACGAGTCTCAAAATCTGGCAAGACTGAACATAATGGATGTCACTAATCAGCTGCGCGTCCTGCCTGAGGAAGTAGTGCTGTAACTGGAGCCGGTCACCCTTCCATGAAGCACGGTCAAGTGATACCGCCTGGCATTGTGGGAAATTTAACTTATTCATGACTGCCCAAACTCTCTTATCCACAGAGTTCTCAGTTTGAAAGTGAAACGTAAACAAGGGGCTTGTGTGAGAGAGATCAGTCACCCAGAAATGCCTGTTGTTCCATACAGACTTTCCCGGCTTCTCCCTCACCACAAAATGTCTGAGGCTTGAGAGTTTGGACAACAAGCATCATTTCTCCCACAAACAAAATGTGACCAACAGCCCTGCACAACTCACTGCTTTTGGACAGCCAGGAATTGTGGGCCTAATTTTGCTGCTCCTTCTAAAATCCCAGGCTCCAATTTCATCAACGTCTGGGTGAGTAGCCGGCGGCCACATGGAGTGAAGGAGGTTTATGGCTGTTTCTGCCAGTAGCAGCTGCTACCACATGGGGATGGTGAGGTTGGGGGAAGGCAATGAAAAAAATAGGAAAAAATGGGATTACCTGAAATGGCCGGCTGCCGCCTCTTCTCCATCCTCTTCATCTTCCTGTCTCAGTCCTGCCCAGCAGCAGGAAGCACCTGGGCACACAGGCTCCCCTGAGCCAATAACAACGCTGCATTGCATCGCTGTGATTGGTCTGAGCACCGTGGTACGACGCTCAGACTGGGACAGCGACCCTGTGCATGTTCATCTCCAGGCTGTGTAATGCAGCCTGGTGGGGATCATGCAAAGTGTGCATGACGGTTTGGCCAGCCCAAGATGGGAAAACCAAACAGTTATGAGCACTTAGGGAGGTCAAACCACACTTCCTCCTGCTCAAGCCAGCCCTGCCCTCCCCGCCACTGACTACAATAGGGAAAACAAAATGATAATAATGTTACGTTATTATCATTTTATTTCTACTTTTGAGGAGTGGGGCGACGCTCCTCTGCTACTGCTTTCTGTCCCTCTGAGCATAGTTAGATTACAGGGGGTGCAGTTTGTGTTTGGTGTACACAAGGCACCCGTGCTATTTTTATGTTATTTGTGGTGGGAAATCAGTGCACCCTCCATATTCCTGTGGTGGCCATGGCTTGCACCTTTTCTGTGGTTCACATTTTCTCACTTTTCCACTCCATGTTTTATGGGGTCTGAAAGACCCACCCCACCATGTTGGCTTTTCTCCTTTGAGGCCGATGTTTGTTGTAGAGGAGTTTTCTGTTGTGCCTTTGGCCGCTGATGGCCCACCAGAGGGGGCCTAGTTTTACATCCAGAACCTGGCTGGAGGAGAAACTGCAAGCAGAACTACACCAGGCTCCTGATAAGTCCAGAATATGTTCACTTTCTGAGTTTTTTTTAGTGGTGCTTTCCATGAGCAAGCAGCACCTTCTTCCTCTGAGTGTTTCGCTTGGAGAGAAAAGAGTGTGTTTGTGCTCTGTGTGTGTGAAATGGTTTCCTGTTCACTGGGTAGTGCTCCGTGGCTGTTTGTCCAATGTATAGGACAAGGTTGCACAGAACATCTGCTATCACACATCCCCGATTCCAGTAAAGACCAGGAGCTTGGAATACGGGATGAGTAACATACCTGATTTTGGTGTTTCTGTACAGCCTTAGAATCAAACAACGGCATAAGAAGGTGCTGGTGCTGCAACAGGTTCACTCACATTTAACTGCCCTCTGTGACACGATGCGTGGGTGGAGAGAGGACGATGAGATGACTTAGAGACAGAGGAATCTCCGGCACTGGATGCCAAGAGGGTGTGCTGTGGTGTATGCATAGGCACCTGACCTGATACCCTCCGCAAGGCACAAACACCTCAGTAATGGACCGCCATTTTGGGTTTAGCTGATTCCCAAGTGATGACATCAGACATTCTCCTGGAGGTGACCATATCGGATGTGAATTCAACAATTAAAGAAGGCTTTGCATTATAAACTGTAACTCTATTCTTTGTGTTGTGTTTCAAAAAGCAAATATCTACCAAATCAGCATGCTTTGCCCTCCTTACTATTGATATAATATTTACATGAACAATGCAGTTCTAAGGACACCTGCGTTGTTTCCTCACATGCTAAAAGTAGTGGTGATTGGAGGAAGATGGAGGGAAACCAATATCACAAGCGCAATCTACAGCAATAGCAGCGGCCACTTTAGACACCTTTCTGTCAGAAATACAATTACTTTAAATTTATTTGAATGCAATAGATGCAGCCAGCACCAACAGAAACAAAGCATCAAACCAAAACACATGGAATTAACTTCCCTTCAACAATGGATGGATAAATCAGAAAAGAGACTGGATGATCTCGAAACACAACTTCTCCATAACCAAAGACAGAAGCCAACACAACGACTTTAGAATTTGTGGTGTACATAAATCAGACAGAGATACAGATATGCCTCTCTTTTTGTCTGCTCTGCTACAATAACTTACTGGCATTACTTTTGATCCACCTCTAGAGATCCAGAGTGTCCATAGACTTAGACAGACATAAAAAATAGGAAATAACCACCCCCATATCAATCACAGCTAGCCTATTACAACAACTCTCTCTCCTTCAACACTTCAAGAAACATGGCCTATACAATTAAGAAGGGCACAAAATATTCTGACAGGCAGGTTACTCTTATGATACGCATATCATTTGAAAGAAATTACCTGCACTAAGGCTGCATTTACAGACCGAAAATGCACCACATAGTCTGAAAGATCCAGCAACAATAATGGATCGATGGACAGTGGCATAGCTAGACCTATGGCCGCCAATGGCACGGCCCTAGCATTTGCTGCCCCATGGCCATGTGTAATAGCAGGGGGTGGGTGCTGGTGATTTCCTCAGCCGGCTGTCCTACAACAGCACTGCACCGAGATCTTACCAACCCTTTCTCTATCTCTGGACAGAACTAACCTTATCACAATTTAGTTACATATTGAACCGTCTCCCATGGACCCAAGAAATAATTTTAAGGAAAGCAATTTAGAGAAATTAACTCCTAAAGAAAGGGATAAATTAAGGTCACCCTTAAAGCACTAAGATAGATCTTACAAGTCACTCCTATCTATTTGTATTTACCTAGGATCAGACAAATAAGGATTCAGCAGAGAATCCAACATTTGGTTTTACTACTTTTAACCCTTGTCCACTGCCATTGACCAAAGGAAAACACACTGGTTGAAGTTCAGCAGTAATGTAGTTTTATACTACCGCAAACTAACATGTCGTTTTTTTATGTATCATTTCCCACAGCTCCTTTGGAATGTTCTTCCACACCTCTGATAACAACATCGTATCTCTGACTCAATGCTACATGCCTTGCAAATAATTTCAGGTTAAATAAGAGACATGACCACTATCAGTGTGCTCTCCCTTATATCATTAAATGTTAATGGTTCATCCTCCTTTGTTAAACAGAAACAAACAATGATATCCCTGGCATCCAAGAACCAAGACTTTTTTTACTCTAAGAAACACACCTCTCTGAGGGAGAATCAAAAAACTTAAAAGAGACAAGGTTGGTAACGGTATTTTTGAGTCAGGTCATACAAACAAAAACAAACATGCCACACTAAGCCCTATCTCTTATAGGAAAAGAGGTGTGGTGATCTTCATACATAAATATCTGCAGGTGAGAGCATTGAAGTAACTGTCAGAATTGGAAGGAAGATACATCTTCGCTCAACTTACTGTCCGAAACGATACCTTTATTATTGGCTCCACTGACACTGCTCATGAATACATGAATGAATTATTATTTATTCAATTCAATTTTACAATTTTTTATTTATTTTGATATGGAACTCCTACGGAGGTTGACAAAAATACACAGAAAAATTAAACGAGAGATACTTAACATGCAATACAAATTCTTCCTTTATACATTGCTTCCTCCTAAAAACGACTTTTATCAAACATACTGTGTGGTCTGCAAAAGGAAATACATAAATAGAAATATAAATTAAAACATTCCTATGGAACAAGAAGAGAAATAATAAAACATGTATACAATCAAATATCCAACCATCAAGTGTTGTGACATACAGAATAAAATTAAAAATTACCTAATAAATAGACAGAAACGTTTTCAAAAATTGATATATTCTATAGCAAACTATTTCATTTGGTGGGGACAAAACAAATGAATGGGCCTCCTGGGCAGAATGGATATTAAATTTGATAAATAAGGATCTTAAAAACATGTGCCTGGTCCTTTGTAACTCCATGCACACAAATAGCACAATTAAAATCTTGAATTTGTAAATAACACATATCACAAATTTTCTCCTCTCTTGGTATTTTATCCCAAATACCGGTAACTTCTCTTAGGGACAGCAAGTTGATTCTCAATAGTATCAGCCTTCTAATCCCATGAGGTAGATTCCAAGTTAAATAAAGCTGTGGTTTATTCCCCAAAACGCTCCCACAGACAACCTCAATACTGGACTTAGACTGACTTAAAGCAAGGTCTCTAGCCAGACTGATAGAAGTTAAGGACTTCTTTAGAAACAGCTTCAATACAGACTTTGGCATGCGGGAGTCAGAGTTCAAGCTGAGCCCAAAAGAATCAGTTGCTTGTGCAAAGGACTTAAAGAATGTTGATTGTTCTTTCAATTTATAAAAAATTTCTATTCTCAAGGCAGCCCTAAGAGTACCCTCCTCCCCCTGACAGATTGAGTTACCACACCTCAGAACCGCTGCCAAGGATAAAATATATGAGGATACTAAACCAAATCCAAATCATAAAACATGTGGGGCAGCCAGAGAGTTTAGATTACAGATTTGGCGCAGGATTCGGCCTTCGGCCTTATCAAAGGAAAGCCAATGGTTCATATCCAATACCTCAACAGCATATGTTAATGAAGGGGGAATTTTAACCTTAAAGACTGACAGAACATGACCAAAATGGCGTCTCCCACCAGTTTTATAGAATCTGTTTAATGCGCTAGCCTGGGAGACAACCTTGCTAACACAAAGTTTGATATGCTGTAGATCTCGCCCTGTTTTTGAAGAAAACCTTCCCTAAATATAAATAGGAATCAACCAATTCCAGTTTTTCAAGCCCCAACGTCCTCTTAAAACACCTCTTTATACTAAGCCCTTTCTTGCGGAAGCCCAAGATCTTACTTATAGCAATATTAATTTTCAAAAAGTGGGCTTCTGCATATTTAGTCAGGGCATCCAGACGGCAACGCAGACCAATGGGGGTTAAATCAAAAATTGCCACGTCATCCGCATATAATAAAGAACCAACGCACATTGTACCGATTCTGTGGGCATCCCCCCTCACTGAGTTCAAGACGCCAGGGAGATCAAATATATATAAAGAAAACAAAAGTGGGACTAGCAGACAGCCCTGCTTAAGTCCATTATATGTTCTGATCTTACATGATAGCCCCAGCGAACCTCCCATCAAAACTTGGCAACAGGTATCTGTGTGTAATTCTGTAATAAGACCCAAAAGGTGATATGGTATACCGAGGTGAAGGAGCTTTCTCCACAGCGTTTGGTGATCCACTTTGTCAAACATCGTGGAGAAATCAATAAATGCCGTATAACCTGACATACCTCGTGAAAAGACATATTTCTTTACAATGGTCTGAACGTCCGCAATATTGTCCAGGGTACTATGGTTCTTTCTAAAACCAGCTTGTTCTGGTGGTATAATATTCTGGTCATGGGCCCACTGTTGCAGATGACATAGTATACTTTTTGCAAATAATTTGCCCGAAGCATCCAGTAGTGCAATTTGTCTGAAACTAGCTGGTGAGGTTTTTGGACCCTTTTTATACAAAGGGACTATAATACTCCCCTTCCAAGAGGGGGGGATTTTGCTTGTTCGAAAACAATAATTAAACAGTAGCACTAAGAGAGCTCCCCATGCAACTGACTCCTTTTTAATTAGCACAATCAGAAATACATCCGGCCCTTGTGCACCGGAGGTTCTGGCGTTCTTTATGAAACCAACTACTTCATCCCCTGACAGGGGGCCAAATTCAAGAAGATAAGACTCATCCACACCAATCGTCACAGGAACAACTGGGCTGTTGTTTTTATATAACAGGGAGATATAATCCACCCAATCCTTTTCTGGGATCGGTATAGGCAGAGCCCTCTGCCTTGAATCACAATATTCCACAATCAAGTGCCAGTACTTTCTTGAATCTTTGGCCATTGTGGCTTCCCTCAACCCAATCCACCTGGTGTCATGCTCCCTTCTCTTTTCACTGAGTATAGGGCGGCTTCTTACTCGCTTAAGGTGATTGAGTTCCTGCTGTCGACCCATAGAGAATTGTATGTGCTGTTTTCAGACTAGTCGATTAATTTCTTGACTTAATATTTCCAACGAAGGGGTGCCCTGTTTAATCAAGTGAGGTCCAGCAGATTTAAAGCTTAAATTGAGTATCTCTTCCATTTGGGCCTCAAAATAGTATATGATATTAGCGTGAGGATCGCCCTGCTGTTCTACATAAGCCCTCTTGACTATCGAACTTACTTCAGAGATATTTTTTAACATCTAAAACAACGTCCATTTGCTTTATTAAAAGGGGTGCACTATTGCACCATTGCTGGCCTTACCGCTGCTCTCGTCACCGCTCCGCTCCTCCTTCCTTCTCTTTCTGCTGCTTTGGGTGCTCCTGGCTACCTGTTAGCGCCAAACTATGGTCCCCTTCTGGTTACGGGGCTACTCATCCGATTTAGGGCCAGTGGGGGGACGCCGAAGGGCAGCGAAGGACGCGGGAATCACGCTGCACTCGTTTCACTCCTTGCAGCATGCACCTCGAGCCGCATGTGACGTCAGAATCGGAATCGCCTTCCAGGTCGTATTGGTCCCCTCGGTCTGCGTGCAATAGTCAGACGCCCTCTAAGACTCTCCAAGATCTGTCTCTTTCCTTCAGAAGTCCAAAGTGTGGATAAACTACAAAGTAGTTGACGTGCTCACAGCAAGTGATATCCTTCCTGAATTCTTGAAGACTTGGGAAACGCAAGTAGTAGTGCCAGCGTCTCCGGACCGGCTTCGCTCACTCCTTCCTTATGTCGCAGCTATTTTAAAAAGTAAACTGACTCCATCTACAATTTAAACAAATAACATTTACCTTGGGTGGAGTTTGGAACCTAGCTATCAAACCCTATTTGGAAAGATCTGGCTGGCTGCATCACAGGACCTCCTCCCAGCAGATGCATTTTTACTGATATAAGGCATGATCACTCCTTAATAGACCCTTGCTACCCGATTTATTAATGGCTTGATTTGACCTTGCATCCCACAAGGTGACACAAGGGCACGTGAGTTCTTAAATCAGGTTTACCAAGCCACGCAAAGCCACCTTGTGCGGCCCTGCGTGGCTTGGCTAATTTGGAGTAATGCAAGTAAGCATAAGTCGCTGCCTTGCATTACTCTGTGCTGGGAAGATGTTACATGGGTGGCGAGTGAGTGTTTCTACACATTCATCAAAATATTTTGGCACATTCCCAAATTTACTAACACTAGTAAACTCGGGTATGCGTTAAAATGGTATGCCTTTCCAGGAGAAGCGCAACAAGGAGAAATATCTTTATTTTTCCACGTTTATTCCTCTTTCAAAGTGTGCTTCATTCTGCAGCACACTTAGAAATAAGAAAGCCTCTAAGGATTATTTTCTTTGAGGCAGCTGCCTATTCCTGCACAAAAACAATCCTGGGTATCAAGCAGACACCCCACCATGGGGCACGTGTGCCTGCTTTGGAGCTTTGCAGCCACAAGTGTGCCAGCACACAGAGACAGCAGGAATGCACCATATGTTAGTAAACATGGTACATTCCTGCCCTCTCCATTTGACACACCACAGCAAGTAGTCTTGCTGGGATGCGCAATAACTTAGAGACAAGAATAGTCTATTTCATAGTTATCAGATTATGCTAACAATCAGGGTATAATAACAGCTCCGTCCTAACAGCAATTCTGTGTTTTTTCAAATGTGTTCAGTCTGTGCCTTTCCCATATCCAAGATGCAAGTTGCACAGAAACTGATACAATTTCTTCCCCTTGCCATCATGGTTACTAGATCTTCTTTCTGAAAATAAGTCAAAGGCATGATGCAGGTCTTGTGAACCTGAAGGAATAATAGAAATGTCAGGCCTTCTGGTTACAATTGCCACCAGCAGTCATTTGTTGCTCCCTATAAGGATATACTGGTGTCTTTTATCAACCACTAAGAGGCAGCAACTGTGGACTTCCTGAATGGACCCTTACTACCTATACCTATTTAGGACACCAAACTTTCACACAAATGGTACACTAGGCCTTCACTCAAACTAGGTCCTATTCCTGAAGGTGCACTCATACTATATCAGTGAATTCCAGGTCTGCTAGATGGAGGGAACCAAGTCCCAATTGTTTGTGGGGTGCCCACAGGTTCAGGTGTTTCTTCTTGCCTTTTGACTTGTAATATATGTTTTGTGCCTCGCTAAGCAGCTTAGTTGGCAGGGACTACAAACAGGGAACTTCAGTGAAAAATCTCTATGGGCAAACATACCAAAAGAAGACCTTGGCACCTCCCCAAACATAAACACTGCATAGAGCATCTGGTGGCAGCAGACTTCCATCCAGTGTTCAACCCTATCCCTCAACCTCCAGGCTGGAAGGTGGGACAACTACTACACTAAACGTGGCGATGCCAAATGTGGCCTCAAGTGTGATTTGGAAGTGCTTCTTGATCGAATTGACCTGCTTTTGCAGCCAGGAAGATTTCTCATTGAAGCTTATGGTTTTTATCTGGGCATTATCACACATGTGCAACACAGTGAAAGTGTGAATTCACCAAACGTTTGTTGAAGGTAGGAAGGGGGCAGCTAGGGACAACACTTTTTCAAACCTGGCTTGAGCAACTGGTCACCTACCACCACATGTAGGCCTATCTCCAAGAGGTGGAAGGTTTTGGCATGTTGGAAGTAGAATGATTGCCATTCATGATGATGTTGGCTCCCTCTCTACCCTTCTTCAAAATCAGACATTAAAGGCAGTCCTCCAGGACAATCTAATACTTCTTTTTAACAAGGTCTCATTATTAGGAAAGTAACAAAAGGAACTCAAAATGTATATCAATTCTTATTACAATTAGCTAACCCTGAATAAAGCAAGATAAATTCAGGGTGGTCTCAGGCTTCTCAAAAACTGCATATATTGTGTTGCTATTTTCTAAATGCATTAATAAAAATTGAATACTGGTCATGAAAGAACACAATATCAGCCCAAAACAATTGTGATTATTTATTTAGACTTTCATTTGACTAACTTTATTAGATCTTGAAACAGTTTGAGTTTAATTGATTAGCAAATGGCCATGGTCTTCCTGACTTTTGTAACAATCAATGGAAACGAGCTACCGAAATACAAAGTATCAAAAATGCCCCATGCTCATGTCTCAAGAGAAAATCCCATATGTTTTTTAAAAGAACTCTCACCCACTACCCTAGTTAGGTAGAGCTTTCTACCTGAGATGAGTAGTGCATCTGGGTGTGCTGCAAAACCGGAATTACAGCAGAGTATTTTTTTTTTGGTGAGTAAGTTGAAACTGCCTTGAGGTGGTCTGTCCCATAAGGTTTTTGTAATCCTGGACACATTGCGCAGGGTTAAAACCACTGATGGTGGATGTGAGGTGAGGTTATCATGATCTCCCACATCCTAGGCCGACATGTTTCGTCCAATCATCTATGCCCACAGAGTCGCAGTGGCTTTCTTCAGGAAAAAGTTGCTAGGAAACAACCTAGCCTATGGTTGTATGGGCGTTAAGGCATGGGATATTAGTGGTCTTTATTCGTAACTTATCATTTTCACCAATCTTCTCAATAGTTTAGGGTGGATATATAATAAAAAGGCATTTTTTAGACATCATGGTAGCACATAGCATGGAAAGTGTTATGCATAGCCAGCGCAGTATGCTTGTGCCATGCAAATGTGCCAATCATGCTTGATCAAACCTCTCAGCACAACAAACATAATCGTCTAGTGACTCCACACTATGAACCCACCGCAATGACAATAATGCAGTAAGGTGTTGTTCATATCTACCCCGGGAATGTGGGTGTCTCCTCAAGAAACGTATTCCTATTTGGAATCTCACAAAGATAGTGTGATACACATGCTCATGCATCGAGGTGTAAGGCTTAACGTGAACAAAAACACTTGCACAAATTGTGATGCAACATTGTCGTGAGTGTCGTGATCTTTGACCTACTTATATTGCTTTAAGATGTCCTCTATTAAACTGACCTAAAGGGATGGACCACCTTGAGGCAGTTTTAACTCACCCACAAAAAAATGATGCTTTGCTGTAATTCGGGCATCACAGCACACCCAGATACGCTAGGCGTCTTGGTGGGAACCCTATGATGAAGCATGCCACTAACTAGGTTAGTGGGTGAGGGTTCTTTTAATAGCATAATGGGTTCTTCTCTTGAGACATGAGCAAAGGGCATTTTTGATGCTTTGTTATTCGGTTATGAGCTTGTTTCCATTGATTCTTATATTCAGAAAGGGAGGAGAAATGAGCTTATCTCAACTCCTCACTACCCTGTTTTGTTTTCCTTCCTGATTTATGGTCATATTTCGAGTTGGTAGGATATGCGACAACCACCGAAAAGTGACAGATGTACCATCCACCATATTAAGGGTGCATTGATGTCAAATTGTCAATGGTACTATAAATATGTCAGATAGGGCATCAGTTACTTTTTAGTGGCTGTCCTGGTCTGCCAACCTCTAAATAAGGCTCCTAACCACACTTATTTTGACATTGGCAGACTACAGCCTACTGTATTTAGAGTTCTCTGCCAGGCAGTTGGTGATCTCTGTGCCTTCAGAGGAGCCGTCAACATAGCAACTCCTCTGAAAGCACTGAAGCTTTGCGTGAAGGCACTATGCTCAATGTGTTCACAAAACTCAATTTTAAAAAACCTCCCAAAGCAGAAGTCTGTTTTTGACAACCAAAAACTAAATGTCCATGCCACCCTTGGGTTTTTTCCTAGGGTGTGCGGATCATTTATCCAAGTTCCTGTTTGCGACAGTCAGGCTTTCCCATATGGCTCCCAAAAGAAAAGAATGGTATCAGAATATCCACACTCAAGAGGGGAGATGGTCTGATGACAACTGGCAGACAGCTCAATGTCTTTTAGGGTGTTGGTCAAAGGTTTCCATCAGCAGAACAGGCTCTACCTGTGGAAACATGGCAGTTCCTCCAACTCTAAACAGGGTAGTTAAAACTGGGAGTTTGATGGACAGGACACTCTATCACATGTGTGGTGGAGCATCCAGTCCGCCAAATTCTAAATAAGTCCCAAACAGTTTTTAAAGCTCGCTTACTTACAAAATGTAGACATCAACTCAAGTGAGCTGCAAAATGGCGGGACGAACACACCCGAAGCAACACAGATAAACCTTCACACAGATCTTTAGCATTGGTGCAATGAACCTCATGGAGCGATGCTAAATTAAGAACCCATTACCAACAAACCATTAGCATGATTTTTTTTTTTAGCTCAAGTCTAGAGCCAATGAGCAAGCGCTGCTCTGGTGAAGATCTGTGATTGTTCAGTAGGTGAGGGAAGCCCCGCCCACTCCCCGCCTATATTATTTGTTGGCTTGTGTCTTTGTCCTTCCTAAATGCTGCCTTCGGATTCGTTTATAGGCTTGTTAGTCCCTCCTTATTATGGCCATGTCGTCATTGGTTTCCTCCCATGCCTACTGACCCCTTTACTTCCAGTGTTACAGGATATGTGACGTATTATTTAGACTGTGAGCACTATTTTCTTGAATGAGGTTGTTCTCCTCCCTCCCATTGTCCAGTGCCTTCATGCCCACCCCCCCTGCGCACTCCTGTTGTCGGTGCCTTCTCCAAAACCCCTCCCTCCCCTTGTCCGTGTTGACTACCACTTGCAATGCAATAGGTCACGCGTAAATGCGAGTCCTATTGCATTGAAAATGCTTGTTTTTGTTATTTTGACTTTTTCTTTTATTTTGTGGAGCACTTCTACTATCGTCCTTCTCGCTACACCACCCACATACCTGTTCAAGTCACATTTGGCCCATTCACAAAATTAGTGATTAACGTTGAAACTGTAATTCTATTGATATATAGGTTTCTTCGTTATGGGTTACAGTTTTTCACATAATGTCTATGTCGCGCCACCTCTCCAAAACGGTTTTTTTGGCAAAAGCCTTTCTCTTACAGGTTCAAATACATATTTCACGATCTAAAGTTCATGCTTCTTAGTTAAAGTGAAAAATGAGCATTTTCAACAGTTTTAGTGAGAGCGACAAAAATAGAGGGAAGTTAGTAACACACATGGATTAAAACGCAACTGCTTATTTCTACATGTGGGTGCCTGCTGGATACACTGACTCATACATGAATACCTTTATCTGAAAGGATTATGTTGAAAAGGCAATCTCCAAACAATGAGGCA
This sequence comes from Triturus cristatus, assembly GCF_964204655.1. Classification (NCBI taxonomy): domain Eukaryota; kingdom Metazoa; phylum Chordata; class Amphibia; order Caudata; family Salamandridae; genus Triturus; species Triturus cristatus. The sequence continues at coordinate 944,211,532 of NC_140593.1, forward strand.
ATCAGTGAGCTTTTACGATTTTCAGACGCTCCTGCTCCTACGATAATTGTTAATTTTATTTTATTTCTTTAGCTACCGATCAAAAATATGAATTAAATTAAAAATTATCAGATCTATCACACCAACAGACTACAAAAGAAACCTTCAATTATCATCAAAAAGAACAGAGGTATGTAATACATTATTTTCCCAATTCCATCCTTCATCCTACAATGTTGGCATTAGTCATCGAAAAACGAAATAACACCAATAATCACTTCTTTGCAGGAGCAGGAAACAACAGGTGTGCTATCATGATTTTATTATGTTTAATCCTATCGTATTTTCCGTGCCGTGTAATCAAACAAATCGATTTAACCAGCAATGTATCGAGATTGGGTCAACAACGGACAAGCAACAACAACAAAATGTGATGATACACGGGAGCAAGAAAGGCCGCTTTTACTTCGCTTTGCTTTTAAATCATTTGGTACATGTAAAAGAATGACGAGTTCTATGAAAAACGTCACTCTCGTGACACAACGGACTTGTAGCTCCAAACCTAGGGGCAGATTTACAAGAACTGGCGCATCTCTGCATCAGCCACGGCCCAAATAGGGTGTGCTACCGGGGCGGTGATGTAGGGCAGGGGAGGGGCAGGGTGGGGGGTTGTAAAATGCGGCATACGGCCGATTTCAGGTAAGTAACGAAAAAAAAAAACGAATTTTGTTGCGCGCGCTGCATCGCATTTGGCGATGCAGCACGTGCAACGAAATTCGTTTTATATATTTTTTCGTTACTTACCTGAAATTGTCCGTATGCCGCATTTTACAACCCCCCACCCTGCCCCTCCCCTGCCCTACATCACCGCCCCGGTAGCACACCCTATTTGGGCCATGGCTGCTCTGCATATTTGCTGAGATGTGGCAGTTCATTTGTGTGATGGAAAAATAGCCTTGCGCCACCATGGATGCGCCGCATTTACAATGCGGCATACCGTGGCACAAGTACAGACAGATGCGTGACGCATCTTTTGTTGGAAAGGCAATGCATTGCTGGAGTGGTGTCGTAAGCATGACGCAAATCCAGCAATGGCCAGGAATGCCTATTCCGACCATGCTGCGTCACTCCTTACGCCTGCTTCAAGCAGGCGCACGGTTTTGATGCAGTGGCATCGTAAAACTCACTCAGTGAAATTTTGCAGATTTCACTGAGTTACTTTTACGAGGCTTCCTTGCGACAAAACGCCCGCCCTGCAAATGTTATACCTGAAGCACGTATAATGTAGTGCAGGGCTTTACAACGTGACACATCTCCCTAGATGTATCCCATTGTAAATATGTCGCATCGTGGCGCATTGTTTATGACGCCGCTGCATCAGAAGTGATGCAATGGCGGCATAAGGTTGGCACAAGGGGCTTGTAAATCTGCTTCTAAAGTAATGCAGAAATTCACCAGAATTAAATTACACATGAGTCAACTCCCACTTAGGGCAGATTTACAAGCCCCTTGCGCCAACTTTACGCCGCCGTTGCATCACTTATCAGACGCAGCGGCATCGTGAACAATGCACCATGATGCAACATATTTACAACGTGGCGCAGCTAGGGAGATGCGTCACATTGTAAAGCCCAGCGCTACATTATACCTGAGGTAGAATGTATGTAGGGTGGACATTCTGTTGCAAGGAAGTCTCACAAAAGTAACTCTGTGAAATCTACAAGATTTCACTGAGTAACTTTGAGGACGCCATTGCATCAAAACCTTGCGCCTGCTTGAAGCAGGCGTAAGGAGTGACGCAGCATGGTCAGAAAAGGCATTCCTGACCATTGATGGAGTTGCGTCGTGCTTACAACACCACTCCAGCAATGCGTTGCCTTTCCGACAAAAGATGCGTCATGCATCTGTCTGTCTTTGCGCCACGGTGTGCGGCGCATCCATGATTGCGCAAGGCTATTTTTCCGTCACGCAAATCAACTGGCGCATCTCTGCAAATATGCAGAGATGCACCAGTTCTTGTAAATCTGCCCCTTGGTGTTTTACGTTTTGTGGTAATGTGTCAATTCTACATGTTTTGCCTTATTTTAAGTGGCAAAACTCAGAATATTGCATTTTTCACCCAGTCTTACCCGGCAAATGTTTGTGTAAGCCAAGTACCAGGTCTGTTTTCAGATTTGTCCACTAGTTCCAAATCCGGTGTTGGGCGGGAAACCCCTATTTCTACCTGCTTCGGAATGACCACCTTATTTGCAGAGCAGTGAACATCTTGCACCAGCAGCAAATGTGGTTACATTAAATTTACTCCACCGTACTTAAAAGGAACACAAATAGCCCTTTTAGATTTGTGCATCTAATATCTTCTGTAAAACTTACTGCCACTTAAACTATTCACTGTTGGGGGCTTAATCAGCACATGCGAACCCATGATGACAGCAGCAGAGACCACTACTGTTGCTGCAGTCCATGATTGGAAGTGAATACAACTGGTAAAGCATTTTAACTCCAAAAACAATATAGTAACTCTGACATTTTAAGCATGGTATTTTATGCCTTTTTCTGAAATATAATGCTGCCGCCAAACTATGCACCTCCATTGAGTGTTACATCAGAGGACAAGTATGCCATTTTGTGGGTTCTGTAACACAAAGTGGTAAACACATTATTGACGGTAGCAAAATTGCCATATAAAGATTTTCTGAGCACAAAAAACAAAGCATCAAGAAAGAAAACTTGGAAATATATAACAAATGCACGTAAACAGACAGGAAAAGAGTAACACTTCCATTTACATAATTGCCATTTTGTTCACTGCACATTTTGAAAGAATGAAGTCAAATCTCGTTTTAAAAAGTAGTCACCAGTCTACATGCTTAAAACTCCATTTAAACAGTTGTCTGTGTTGTGGTGTTTGCTCGATTTCTGTCTGACCTAACCCCTTCTTTTCCCACCTAGTGCTGGGACCGTTTTTGAAATTTAGGGCAGTTTATGATTACAACTTCATAACCTTTTTCCACAAAGGGTTTCCAGACCAATTCTGTGCATTTTTCCCACATGTTGGGGATTATTAAGGTCCCCACTGTTTCTGGATTCCTCTAGAGGGAACTGAGTAAACTGAAAAAATGTAGCAAAATGTCGTATGTTTATTTTTGAAAATTAGAAGAAGTATTGTGCAAGAAAGTGTGTGGTTTTTTGGCAGCAACAAATGGTTTAAGATTCTCCTCCCAGCTTTCAGGAATAGGAAGTGTTGTAAAAATGCAAACAATTATTTACCAAAATGTTTGCAATTTTATAAGTAGTGATCAATATTTTCTAGTTTGGTAGTTTGTACCTACTTGCAATTTAGGAGGGAAAGAGTTATAAAAGCAATCTGTAAACCCAGAAAGCTGTACATTTCAGAAACTTTTGCACAATTTGGATTTCACCAAGGGATCACTGGATTAGATAACTTAGGTTTTCCTAAAGAAACACATTTATTTTTTAAGTAAATAACAAAATGACAGTAAGTAGGAAAAATAGAAATATGTGATAATGTATTCATCTGTATATTTTTACCCTAGTGGATTTCTGCAAAACCAATATACCATTACGTTTCTCAGCCTCCACCGGTTGCAGGGAAACATTGTGTCTGCTGGTTGTCCAAAAACAGGAGATGCCTAGTGTGGGTGCAGCGTAGCCCGAATTCTAGACACCCCAAAATTCACTCAATCGAAATGTCCACTTTTGCTGGATCGATAGATAGGTGAGATAGAGTTAAACCTCAATTTCATGATGTAATCAGTCCCCATGTTAAGGCACTTCTCAATGCATCAATATAAATTAGAATTACAATCAATTAATAAATGAATGGTTCCCACGCAATAACTGAATTCTAGATGAATAGTTAAAGCGTTTTATTACAGAACTCTAGAGCAAAGCTTTACAGAGCCAGTGCAATAAAGAAATATGCAAAATCAGAAACAATGTTAGGTCCCAAGTGGGCAGCAACATTGGGAGAGTAACAAACAGCACTCCTAGTAGAACAGGAAAGTCTTCTGGCTCACCCAAAAAAGCAAGGGTTTTTGTACATTATTTTCATGTTTGAAATTAGCAAAACTGCAGAATCATTGTGGTGTGTGCAAATACATCATTTCATCAGCAAATCAGAGCACAGTAACATTAAATGTCATATTGCCTTCTCACCTAAACACTATCCCACTACAGGAATGGCATTTATATGTAAATTGGTGGCCTGGTTAATGCGAATCAGAAAAACACACTTTTACACATCCTAGAGAATTAGGGACAGTTGCATGAACATTTTTAGCGGTCGCAAGCGTGAAATCAGTCTATTTTCGACTGCTAAAAAGTGCTTTAGCATGTACCAAACCTATTTTGTGAGTCGGTAACCTGTTACCTACTCACAAAATAGGTTTTGCAAGTCGTTATTTGGAAGGGGCGGGCCAAGGGCGTCCCTTCCTAATATTGAGTTGCAGGGGGATGTAAGATTGTTTTGCGACTGCAAATGCGATCGCAAACCAATCTCATTAACCACCAATTTGAAATTGGTGGTAAGCCATTCGCAAATGGGAAGAGGTCCCCAGGGGCCCCTTTCCCCTTTGTAATTGGCAGCGAAAATGTTTTTTAAGACTAGGCAGTGGTCCCACGGTCAGACATGATGGTCTGCAGATCCCTGCAGGCCACCATCCCTGTGAGTGCCGGCCATTCCCAATGGGTCGCAAAATGCGACCCACCTCATGAATATTAATGAGGCAGGTCCTTTGTGACCCATTTGGGAATCGCAAACAGTGTCTCAAACACTGTTGTACATCAGTGATTGCGAGTCGCAAAAAAATGAGAATTGCGAGTCGAAAACACCGAGGGTCGTACATCTGGCCCTGAGTTTCAAAAGCAACAATACTGTATCAGCGTATACATATGTAATAACGTGAGAAAATAAATTCTTTATGTAATTAATAATGGCCAAGAATATAAACACATAAAATTGTTAACACAAGTGCCAACAAAAGCGCTGCAGCTCTCAATGATTTTTCATTGTGTACCAACCATGCATCAGTTATAAGATAGAGTCTAATAATTGATAAATGAATCTGATAGGAAAGCAGGGGGATTTCTAAATTAGGCTCAGGAATCTGAGTTTAGAAATAGTGGCTGTTCGTACTCCTCTGAATATCATGTGAAACAGAGAACAATTTGCAAAATATGTTTTTACTTTCCCACTAGCTTACATTTGGAAGCCACTAATTAAGAGAAATGTACTAAATAAGAACACATGTTTTATTATTCTGTGTTCCCATAATTCTCTTGATAAAAAGGAACCCGACTTCTGTGGGTGGGCCCATCAGCCATGATAGAAAGAGAGAGAAAACAGTACTTGTTAAAATACAACGATATAAAAAAGTGAAATCACCTTTAAAAGACCAGCCCTGGGCAAGAGGCCATGGGTCTACTCTTTTACGTTCCCTCCCGGATTCTATTGCCCCAGAGATGGATATAAAAAAATTAATATCATATAATTGTTCCCAATCAAATGCCCTATGGCTTTGCCCTACATAAAGTGCTAAGGTGTGTGTAGTAACCCTGGAGATGGACCAAAGCTCGTCAGGGTCCCAGAAAGATATATGAAACATAAATCTTACTTTCTTGAAAAGCCATATCCCCTTAAAAGCCCGGAGTGGTTAGCCAACAAAAAGTGCTAAGGTACATATAGAGACTGGGAGGTGGGCCAATGCTCAACAAGGTGGAGTAGGGATTCAAGGCTTCAAGGGTAAGAAATCAAAATGTGTCCCTTGAAGCCCACCTTCGTCTGAGTTCAGGCAGCTGGTACACTAACCCTAAATCACCATCTCCCCTCCCAGGGACATCTATTTAGCCACACTGTACCAGGAAAAGGAGAAGATGATGATAAACTGCAGTAGGCAAATATTTAAGATTCTGTATCAGGCCTGATCTCAACAGAAGTCTTAGCCTTAGCAAGGTTCTTGAAGGCTTCCATGAACTGGACCAATCCAATGTTGAGCATCACTTTTTGCATGGGTTCAGTGTTTTCAGTGATTTCAGTGCATGCAGCTGATCTGCATCTCCTAATTCCTAGTGCTTTAAACTTGTCTCTCAACAAGGTCCTTCTTTGTAGGCCCAGACAGGGGCAGATACAGAGGACATGCATCAGTGTCTCGTCTGTCTGGCGGCACAAGCAGCATTTCAAGTCCCCCCCATTGTCCCTCCTTCCGCCAATTTGGCTTGAAGTCTAGGGTGGTGAGTTCTCCCAATCTCATAAACAGCAACATCTGCTTGACTTTGAGGGAGTAGGTGACTTCCAGGAGAAACTAGCTCATTTCATCATCATAGGCACTCAGCACCAGCCACCCATGTGCTCGTTTGGCCACCATTCCTTTGTCCTCTACCCTGCTCTGCAGTTTGGCACATTTATTTTCCAATCTCTTGAACACTGGCCCAGTTGTATCTAGTTTCCACAGCTCGCCCAGCCAAGTTTTTTTTATACTTTCCTCAAGATATTTTTTGTTATTGCCCTTTCCTCTCTAAAGGTTCATTTCTATCCATACACAGTGGGCTAACGATCCCTTGGCAGCAGATCTCAGCTAATGACAGTACTTTATAAATGCTCCAGGCCTTTCAAGGGTCTGCCTTATCAATAACTCTAGGCTAATTTGGTATGGCGATACTGATCTTGGTAGTTTGAAAAGGTTCTGGTGGCAATGTTATCTGATAGACTGGTGTCTGACCTCAGCATTATTTCACCTCCTTATGATACTGATGCTTGAATATGAATTTACCTTTAAAAAATCAAAAGACAAGAGCTGTTCGGCAAAACAAACACAGTTGGTTTAATTAAATCGTTTGGCCAGGAGTACACTTACGGAAGTGGGTCTGAGGACTGTCTCAAAGTACAATCGATCTGAGCAAGATTTTATACATTTCTTTTGCTATCCTAAAATGTTTCAGTTGATCCTTTTTGTGAAAAATATTCGGGCCTTGTCTTTGGCGTCATAAATAAGGTCCCTTTTACCAAACACAGGTGAGCCTCGATATTGCGGGGACACAATGGGGGCCAGTGGATAGTGTGTCCTGATGTCCGGCATGGGGGGTGCATTATCACTGCGTGTACTGTGTGTGCTGTGTCCTGATTTCTAACTTCATTTGACATCTGACTTTCTGGTGGTTTGGGAATGCGCACACACCTCCGCCCATGTGTGCTTTAGTGGGACCAGTCTCCCTGGACCATTGTGGTGTCGCTGCTTCTATCTGTGGGATTGATCTGAGTTTTCTGTTCACACATTTGTCTGCTGGCTACGTGCCAGCCCACCTGTGACCTGTCAATCAGTAACCTTAGGCCTAGGTCTCAGAGCCTCACTAACCACGTATTTCTCAGTCAGGTTGACGGAGAGTTCATGACGGTTGAATTTCGATAATAGAGATGCAATTTCGTTCTTACATATGAATGTATCATTTGTGTAGAATTGGATACTTTACAAAAATTGTGCAAAAAGTAACACAAATCTATTAAAACAAATCTGGTACAAATTGTATATCTAATGGACTGTAAAATGGAAATTTAAAATTTAAATGGTCTTAGGAAATGTTCTAAAAATTAATTGCAAACAACAAGGTAAAGAGTTTTTGTCACAATTGTAAGAAATGCAGCAGTCTAGACATTGTTTTTAATGGTGGTGGAATTAAGGGGATTGTCCCTTTAAAAATACTCTCTGCACCTGTAAAACTTTATGACCCTGTTGAAGGTTATAGCTGAAACGCATTGGTCTCGTGTTTGCATCCAATGGTGATGTAAATCTAATAAAACGAAGGGGGCCTCATTTATGAAAAGTAACGCATCGCTGAGTGAAAACAGCGATGCGTCACTTTCCATTGCGCCTTCCTTGCGACACCAACGATGCGTCATTTTTACAGTATGACGCATCACGTCTCAAGGAGTTACAGATACGTCAGTATTTCTGACGTATATGTAGGTGCAAAAATGACGCATTGCTGGAGTGTGTTACAAAAGTGACGCAACTCCAGCTATGAATCATTTCACATGGGCAAGTCCCATGTGAAATGTGCCTGCGTCAGTCTTACGCCTGCCAAGAAGCAGGCGTAAGATATTGATGCATTTGCGTCCTAGAAGTAGTGCAGTGAAATCTTATAGATTGCACTGCGTCACTTCTACGAGGCTTACTTGCGTCAGAACACTCAACCTGCATACATTATACCTGGCGCAGGTATAATGTGGCGCAGGGGCTTGCAAAGTGACGCATCTACCTAGATGCGTCACTTTGTAAATATGATGCAACATGGCACATTTTTTACACCGCTGGTGCGTCACAAAAAGTGACGCACCGGCGGCACAAAAGTGACGCAAGGGCTCATAAATAAGCCCCAGGATTTTGTGATGCCTGGCTGTGCTGCTGTGTCCGTACCTCGTTATGAAGAGTGAGAAGTTGGGGGCTGCAATGGAGATGAATAAATCATTATTAACATTGGCATCTACTTTTTCAATATTACCAAGATGTGTGGGATACATTTTGAATTGATTACCACAAATCAAAATTGGAGGTTATGACCCAGAAGGTTTTTCTTTTTATATATTCCATATGAGGTGCATCCTCCATGATAGGAAAGACTCCAAAAGGCATTGTGGAGACATAAAGATTTTTTCTTGGAATTTCGACCATTGTGGCCATGTGGGTAGCTGCAAATCTTGTGCTCTGGGACAGCCGGCTGACCAACCCAGGAAAACCTACCAACCTATCAAATTCATATATTTCTTCAAACTAGGCATTTGTGGCAGCCTAGAGTGGTATGACTTGTATGGATCCCACTATTGTTTCTTACTCAGCCTGCCCTGAAAATGCCAAACTTTGGCTAAAATCACAGATTTTTCTCACATTCCTTTGTCTGGTAAAATGTAGAAACAAGATTGGCAAAAAAAGGCTGAGACCATTGCTCCCATTATTTTGTTTGAGATGTCTGAGCACAAATAAGAGGAGAATAGTGTTTTTTGACTCAGAGTACAATGTATAAGCAAATGTGCTGGGATTTACGCAAACCACATGGCCCTGGGTTCCCCAGGGACACCAAGTTTCAGAACTGCTTAGGGTTTATAGGTTTCCCTGTGCATCAGCTAATGCCAGCCCAAAATGTTGTAGACCTCACTCCATGACAGAGAGAAAAAAATGGGTTTTTAGGCATATTTTTTACATTTTGCTGGGTATTCGTTTTAAGGGAAAATGCTGACATCCACAAAAACGACACTAGCCTGGATTACCCTGGTTTGCTAGGTTTCAGACATGCCGATTGTTGGAAGAATTCTTGAGTACCTGCTGACCCAGAGTCCAAATACTGCTGACATTCTCCTGTGGCAAGTGGGACAAAATTGGTATTTCTTTGGACATAGTTTTTGTCTAATGGGTTGACAGAGTTGGGGTGAACCCCACAATCTGCCTTCCCAGTGTAAAAACACTCTCTAGTGCACAGGGGTGGTGCCGGATGCCAAGATGATCCAGCATACTTTTCCATTCCTTTTCACACTTTTTCCTGTGGTAGTCTGATGGTCTTCCTGTGGCCCTCGATGGATAGAATTGGGTGCTTACCCCCAATCTGCCTGTAAGAATGTGAACAGGTTTGGACCCATTCTCACTGTAAGGACATGTAAAAATGTTACATATACATGTCCTACTTTTAGATACTATGCGCCCTGCCTTAAAGCTGGTAAGGCCTATTTTAGGGGTGACTTACTACTATTTAAAGGGAAGGTATAAGCCAGCAAAAAGGATCATTTTAACAGGTCAAAATTACAGTTTTAAAACTACTGAGTGAGGCTGCTGGGGCAGACCTAGAGTCCTGTTTTACATGGTCACTTTAGTTAGTAATGATAGCAAAATAAGTGCTATAGTCATCTAGTGACGTTTGACTTACAGGTTCTGGGCACACGGGGTACCATACACTAGGGACGAATAGGTAAGTAAAATGTGCCAATCAGCGAATTTGACCAATTCTACAAGTTTTCAGGGGTCGGAGCACATGCACTGGGGCCTAGGTAGACGGGTCTCAGTGTATAGAGTCTAAAAACCAACAGCAAAAGTCCAAACAAATGGGGGGGATCATACAAAAAGAGGTATTACTTTTCACTTCCCAATCCAGAGGGAGTCTGAAAGACCACCATCCCATCAGGAAAAAAAGTTAGAAACAGCATGGGGTGTGGGACATGACCTTCCTGGCACAGCCCCCATTTCCGGGTACCAGACAGCTTTTTTACCCCTTCAGGGGGAAGATTGGAGGGTTCTTCTCCTAGCTTCCTGCTCCAAAGGACAGAAAACCAATTGGCAGAACATGGCCATGAGTCCTTCTCCCAGGCACTAGATAGTCTTTCTGTGACCTGGAGAAGAAAGAGTGGGGTTTTACAACCTCTGTGCTGGCCCATCTCTCAAAACTACACCCAAAGGAATCACATGTCCTGTCACTTCCCATGGTTATGGCTGCAGTATTATGACTGGACAAGAGTGGGTTATGCGGGGGTCAGAAAGACTGATTAAGGTCCAGGGGTAGAGGAGTGGTTGAGGTAGTGGCTAATAAAACCCTAGGCCCAAATTACACTTTTCGAATACATTTTCCTTGTTTGTACTATGGTGCACTCCTAATTAGGTTCTCCAGGCCAGACTGAATCAGAGCAGACAATTACAAAATAGGCTGCCCTCAGCGCAAGTGTAAACTCAAACTCTGATGCTACCCACATGCAATGAAGAAAGTGCATTAAAGAAATACAAGGATGCCAGTTGAAAATACAGCTCTTTCTTTCACTGGAGGTGGGCCACCCTCATTTGAAGGAAGTGAAAGCCCCCATCCTTGCAGGTGGGTGCAGTGTCTTGCTGCAACTACATCCAGGGGGAATCAAAGGAGGTCTCTGGGACCCCTGTGGTCACTTACAAAGGGGCACCTTCGTGAGATTCACAGACTGTGTGTCACTTATTTGTGGTGCAATTAGTGTACCTCCCACATTAGATGTAAGTCCCCCAATGCATCTCCTGTCAGATAGACTGTTGGGGCTTTCCAGGTCAGTCTTTTTTTTAAAAACAAATCAGCATGTCTAGTATTCCTGGGGCTAAGCTCTATAATCTGCCACCTCAGAGATGGGTTTGGAGAAAGACTGTTCAGGTTCCAGGTAGGCAGAAGGAGTGTTTGAGTTATAGCAGTGGCGAATGTGGCCCAGTGTCTCTATCGCCAACTCATTCTATTTTTTGGTAAATCTCTGGTGTTCCACCTGCTCCCTGCCTCCCCAAGGATGGCTAGTTAGGGCAAATCCACCAGTCTACCCCTAGGAGGACCGTAAGACTGTTTGGGCTCCATTGGTGGTAAATTCAGCCCAATGCCAAGACAGATGCCTCCTCACTCCATTCTCTTTCAAATAGAAACAAACCCTGGTGTCTAGTGAATTTTCTGTCCCTCTGAGGTGGGTGGACTGTGAGAAAATAACAATGCATAGGAGGCAGCTGTGAGAATTACCACATATCAACCAAGAAGGTATATTCAATTCTTTGATTTATTTAAGTTGAAGTGCAGGGAAAAAGGAAGGCCATCTGCAAACACTTACATTCTGGGGTGTACTGCCAGTTCTCAATGTGGAACAATCCAATTTCTATGCAATATTCCAAGCTCTAAAATTATGCCTTATTATGAATGAATGAATACATTAATTAATTAAGTGATTTGTAGATCGTGCTGCTACTGTGAGAGTGTCCTGGCACTAGACAGAATACCCTGTAACAAGGATGACACTTAGGGCCACATACATCAAAGTTAGGAATTGCGATTCCTAAATTGCGATTTTTTAGAAATTCCTTATGCATGTAGGAATCGCAAAAAAAATTGTGATTCCTATACATTCCTTATTTGCGACTTGCAAATCACAAATAAGGAATTGCTTCCCATTCATTCCTATGGACCTAGAGGCCTAGAGGCCCATAGGAATCAATGGGAATTGCATGCAAATTTTTAAAAGTGGTGGGGTAAAAAGTTGGGTATGACTTTAATGTAATGAGCGAAGCGAGAAAACTTAATAGACATACGTGTTGTCCTGGGTGGGTCCTCCTTCCCTGGAAAAAAATTAAAACAGACTGACTAATGGTGCATTTGAAAGCAAATGAATTTAGTGAGAAAGCAAGGTTTATAAAGCAGTGGGAATTTACAGTCTTTAAATACTAAGCACATTAAAAACTGCCTCACATCTTACCACATTATGGGCCCGATTCACAGAACAAACTTAAGACTAACTCCTAAACTTAGTACCAATCTGGTATTCACAGAATGCACCTAGTACTTCTGGTATTCACAGAATGAACTTACTACTTTAGCGATTCACAAAATGAACTTAGGACTTTTGCTATTCACAGAATCCATTTACGACCACTAAACTTACGTCCGCACTCGGGCCGGAATTTCCGGACCCGGAGCGGAATTTCCAGACCCGGAGCGGGAAGTCCGCACGAGGGCCGGAAAGTCCGCTCCGAGGGCGAAATATCCGCTCCCGGGTCGGAACTCCCGGCCCCGGGCCGGAAATCCCGCATCAGGGCCGGAAGTTCCGATTACGGGCCCGGAAATCCGGTTTGGTGGCCATTGATCATGTGAGCCAAGGGTGAACCTGTCCAAGTCCCTACCATCCCCCACCATGCATCAGCTGACACACTCCAGCCAATCCTAGCTCGGCAGCACGTATAACTGCAGAGCAGACACACACAAACCCTTTCAACATGTCACTGAATGTGTTTGTTGCACTGCCCCTTGCCATGCAGCAAAACCACTTGAGGAGGAGGAGGAGGAGAGCCAGAGCAGAGAGGATCTTCAGACAGAGGATCAACTTATTTGGAATGTCCAGTCAAGATATAAGGGCCAGGTACCGTTTCCCTCCAGAAATCATCTTGGATATGGTATGTGAGTGGGAGCAGGAACTTGACTCCGTGACCTGCTGCTCACATGCAATACCATCATACCTCAAGATCCTATCAGCGCTCCATTTCTTCGCCACTGGCTCATTCCAAAGGGTCTCCAGTGACCATGTGGGCATATCCCAGGCGAGCCAGTCGCGGTGCCTGCATCAGGTACTGCGATGCATCACTGCAAGATCCCACCACCACATACATATGCCACCGACACTGGCCCTGAGACAAAGGGCAGCACGAGATTTCTTTCGCATTGCACAATTTCCACGTGTGCTGGGTGCAATTGACTGTACCCATGTGGCCCTTCAGCCACCCCGCCACATTGCACACATCTTCTGCAATAGACACCGATGGCATTCCATCAACGTGCAAGCTGTCTGTGATGCCAGAGGGAGGTTCATTGATGTGCATGCGGTGTTCCCCGGCAGTACCCATGACAGCTTCATATTCCGCATGTCCCCTCTTGCCCGGCGGATAGCTGCGGAAGAATTTGGCAACATGTGGCTACTGGGTAAGTACCAAGCGTTAGAAAGGAGGAATATGTGTTTTTGAAATGTCTGAATGCCCCCCAAAATTAACCATAGTACTTTAAGAATCATAAAGCTAGATACAGGGCCCACCTGACAATGCATGTAATACAGTATAGATCATGTCCTGTGCAAGTCAAAGAGGGAAATCTAACCAACTGCCCTTTCCCCTCTACTCAGGTGACGCTGGGTATGCACTCACCCCACATCTCCTCACCCCTTACAGGCGTGCAGACACTGTACCACAGCGTAGGTACAATAGGGCACACATACGGACTCGAGCCATCATAGAGCGCACTTTTGGTCTGTTGAAGTCGCGATTCAGATGTCTCGACCGTACAGGGGGGGTGCTGCAGTACTCCCCAGAAGTAGTGTGCAAGATCATTTTAGCCTGTTGTGTCTTGCACAACATTGCCTTAACGCATGGCTTACAGATACCACAGGAACCTCGGCTACCTATGAATCTGGGAAACCGGGCCATGGCACATAACCGAGGTCAGGGCATGCAAGTCCGTGAGCAGCTTGTTGCCACGTTCTTCACATGAGCAACCTGTAGTGGGATGGACCAAATGTGGATTGCTGTCTGTTGCCAATGATGAAACTTGGATATACACGACTGTGTCAATAAATTCCTTCCTGAGGCAACTTTGCAAGCCACACTAACTGCATGTTAATCACAGCTCTTGACAGTAGTCAAAACGTTGAGCCTGCATCAGCACATGTGCCCATGTCAGCGATCAGTGTAGTGGATGTCCCGAAAGAATCTATAGCCGCAGATGCAAGATGATACATGTACTGAGAGACACAGCCGGACCTCATGAGGATGGGTCTCTTAATCAGAAAAGGCCATAACCATAGCATTGTCGGCCCTGTGCCATCAACAGATGTGACTCCCCCACAAATGATGCGCCCACGACGTGAGTGATGCAATGGGTCAATCAGACACCATGGGGCAGATTAATGTGGGACTTGCGGCCCTTTCACGCTGCCGTTGCGTCACTTTTGTGACGCTGCGGTGGTGCAAAGCCAGCCCCATGCTGCGGGCAATGTACTATATGACGCATCTGGGAGATGCGTCACGTTGTAAAGGCCTGCGCCACATGTAGGCGTTCTGGAGCAGGGGGGGGGCCTTCCGGGCGCAGAAACGCCTCCTAAAAATCTACAATATTTCACTCAGTCACTTTTAAGGCCATGCTGCGTCAAAACCCTGCGCCTGCTTGAAGCAGGCGTAAGGATTGACGCAGCATCATAGGGATAGGGCACCCCCGAGCCTTGCTGGAGCTGCGTTGTGCATGCGACGCAACTCCAGCAATGCGCCGCCTTTCCAACGGGGGATGCGTCACGCATCTGCACATCCGAGCTGCACGGTGCACCGAAATGTCAATGCGGCGCATCTGTGTTGGCGCACGGGTGGGCAGATGCATCGCAACTCTTCTGACGCATCTCTGCTGATTAGCAGAGATGCGCCCGAAGCCGTAACTCTGCCCCCCTGTGTCTGTGATATATCCACACTTCTCAAACACAATGTTCCGGAACACATCACACAACTCTGCAAATGAGCACCTAATATGGACTACATGTACCATAATGCAAAGCATGAGAAACTGAAACAGAAACTGCACACATGTCTTGAAATGGTCACTTCACCCTCTTGTCACATTTAAATAATTCTCACATGCACTGTCTTTTCTTTTTTATCCACAACAGAACAGCAGGATGGCAGTAGATGTGATTCCAGATTGTGGATGGATCTGGATGACTACAAAATGGCAGGCAACTACTTCCTGTGATGTATTTGCTGCCTCCCACTCCCTGTCAAACATTTCCTGTATGGAATTATATGTTCCGGGTCATTTTCGGAATTTGCGGCCAAAAAGCGGAAGCTCCGATTACGGAGCGTACGGCCCGTGTGCGGAAACACCGATTACGGAGCGTACGGCCCGTGTGCGGACCTCCCGCTCCGGAACCGGAAACCGCGCTTACGGGCCGTAAACTCCGAAAATGACCCGGAACACATAATTTCATTCAGGAAATGTTTTACAGGAAGTGGGAGGCAGGAAATACATCACAGGAAATAGTTTGCAGCCATTTTGTGTTCATTCTGAGTCATCCTCTATCACAGACAGATCCTCTGACATCCTGCTGCTCTCATCCTTCTTATTATCCCCATAATGGCTGAGGGTTACGAAGAGAAGGCACCCCCTTTCACTGAAAGTGAGTTGGACATCTTGGCTGAGGGGGTGCTGGCCAAATTTTCTCAGCTATATGGGGACCCTGAACACCAGCTGAGCAATGCAGCCCGGGCCAGGCTGTGGGCCAACATCGCCGAGCGCTGCAGTGCAGTGGGAGTCCACACCAGGAGTGCGAGGGCATGCCGCAAGCGCTGGGAGGACCTAAAACGGTGGGCCCGGCACAAGGCTGAGGAGCTGGTGGGCCAGTCTTCCCAGCACCATGTGCATCGTCCTCGCCTATCCCCACTGTACAGGAGGGTCCTGCGATCAGCTTGGCCGACCCTCCATGCTCAGCTGGAGGAGCATGAGCAGCAGGGACATGGTAAGTGCATCATATGCTAAATGTGTCTGGGAGTATGATGTGAGTGAAACAGTGCTGTACCATTGTGTGTCCGATGCCTCCATTCACAGATTCCGTGTCCATGCAGTAGTAACCAAGCTTAAAAAGGCACACTGTGGCATATGGACTGTACAGGGCAGAGTGCATTTTGGGAGTTGGAGTCTCGCCATGACAACTGGCTAAATGAGCCATATTTGTGCATTTGTACTGAAATCAGCTCTTCCCGCACCACTACAATTGGCACTAGGAAATCATTTGTGCATTGGATGAGCAATGGTACAGACACTGTCCTGTGTGCGCATGGCAGGCCAAAGGGTATTGGATGCTATGACTTGCATTGCATTTTTAGAGTGTGGGTTC
This sequence comes from Triturus cristatus, assembly GCF_964204655.1. Taxonomy (NCBI): domain Eukaryota; kingdom Metazoa; phylum Chordata; class Amphibia; order Caudata; family Salamandridae; genus Triturus; species Triturus cristatus. The sequence goes on from NC_140593.1 coordinate 944,227,916, forward strand.
CAATTGTGACAAAACATCATGTGCCATGGAGTCAAGACAGACTTTGACATCCTTTCATCACTCTTAAGCGCTTCTAAATTTACAAGGGGTGTTCACTGACAGACGTCTCAGCCTCAGTGGCCTGTTTCACATTTCACATGTACAGGTAGCTGTCACAAAATTCCCCCAGTGTTCAGCGGTGTACTGCATTACCATATCAGTCACCAAAGCCAATATGTGCCACTGGATTGTCAGTACATGTGTGGGGACAGCCAAAGGCTAGACTCACAATTTAGCTACAGAAATAGGCCAGAGCCTCAGTGCATGTGTGACCCACATTCGCCAATTGTCGTGTCCCATACAATGCTACAAAGCAGATGACACTTGTCCAGACCTTCAACAGCTGCGACTCCCTATGAATGGCCATAATCTGAGATTCGGGACTTCATGTTCTCCATTGGTGGACTGCTTGTGGAACCTGCACATGTAGCTGTGGCAGGACACACAGATCCCCAGAATGCCAGGTTGAGGGTTGGCCAATACTGTCGTGTAAGCCACACACATCCACGTGAGATGGCCATGTCAGACTCAATCCAGGAACTGACGGTGAACATACACGTAATGTCAGCTCATAGACACTGACAAATATTGAGTGTAATCAGAGGAAAATAAGTCTGACCTTGGCTCCTATGAATGTGTCTCGTCCTGCATGACACAAACATAACATTCGGATTTTGCTTACATTTCAGCAGGCACAGCTGGCGAAACAGAAGGGCAGCAGGACCTGGTCCGGAGCAAGAGGCCACCAGTGCGGCGGCGGCTACACCCACTTTCCACCAGCGAGGAAGAGGAGGATGAGGAGGGACCCTCAACATCAAGAGGCAAGGGGATTGAGCCCACCCGGACTGACAAGGGACACCCTGATGCTGGTGCCACATCCCGGGTGGAGGCTGCAGACATTGAATCGGGGGGGGTGAACACGACACCTCGGACCATGAGGTGTTGGAGAGCTACTCTCCTCAGGAATCTTCACCTGTGGTCCCTGAAAAGGTGTCCTCGGGGCAGGCCAACAAACAATCTGGGCCTGCCATCAGCCCCTCCCTACCTCTAGAGTTCCCCATTCCATCGGGGGACCCAGCTGCATCCCCTGCAACCAGTCCCCCTCATCGTAGCCGCCAGCTCCCCAACATCATTGGCTCCGGACCTCAGGCACCACATCCCTCCTTTTCCCCCCAGGCCCCTCCCAGTGTTGTTCCTCCTGTGGCTGTGCCAGTGGACTTGATGTGGATGTGTGAGGGTCAGCCAGAAATGTCCGCTCGCATCCAGCTACAAGTGTGTATGGAGGTACGCATGATGCGAGAGGACATGCTCCGATGTATGGCCACCCTCACCACCAGCATCAATTCACTGCCCGCAGCCATCTCGTCTGTTGTTTCCCCAATCCCTTCCCATACCACTGTCAATGTCTCCCCCTGTCCGTTGCCCCACACTGTTTCCCCCCGTACTCCTCGTGTGGCACGAACCCAAGTGGTGCCTGTTCCTGCACCCGCCAGACGTGTGCCTGCATCGGACTCAGAGGATCTGGACATTGTGGTCCTAGAGGATGACCAGAAGGACACTTGACTTTTGACGTGAACAACTATTTCATTTTCCCCTTGTAAATAGACTGTTTTCCCTGACGCTCCCTGACGTGTTATATTTTTTTTGCCCCACCCCAATCCAGGTTCCCATCTCCCTCTGCATTAAGATCATCATTTGTTTTCCTTTCTCCCTTCCAAACGGACGGTTGTTCTTTTGTACCTTCTCAAAATACAATTCGGAATACTAATAACTTCCACTTGTTTTACTTCATTCTGAATGTCTGGTTCTGAATATGGACACATATTTGGTGGGTCATCTGCTATGCACATAATGGCTGGTTGCAACGATGGGTTACACTTGTAACTGTGTCACACACACACATACCTTCTCACATCTCCAGGCCACTTGCAACGTTACACAGGACATGATACACAACAGATTATTATTTTTGGTAGGTGTTTATTTGGTGCGCACACAAACACGTGATCACATTGTCCCGGGTTCCTGTCACTGGTGAGTGCGACGCCGCAATTTGGGGGGGGATGACCGCTCCGAGTGCTCAGGTCTGGCTCGCCGCCTACGTGGAGGTGGGTACTGTCCAAGGGACTGTCCAGGGTCATCCACATGTGCTGGGGCAGATGGTGTATGCACACTTGATGGCTGTACAGGTGGTGGTGGTGGTTGTGCAGGTGGCGGGAGTGACTGTACAGGTGGTGGTGGTGGTGGTTGTGCAGGTGGCGGGAGTGACTGTACAGGTGGTGGTGGTTGTGCAGGTGGCGGGAGTGACTGTACAGGTGGTGGTGGTTGTGCAGGTGGCGGGAGTGACTGTACAGGTGGTGGTGGTTGTGCCGGTGGCGGGAGTGACTGTACAGGTGGTGGTGGTTGTGCAGGTGGCGGGAGTGACTGTACAGGTGGTGGTGGTTGGGCAGGTGGCGGGAGTGACTGTACAGGTGGTGGTGGTTGGGCAGGTGGCGGGAGTGACTGTACAGGGGGTGGTGGTTGTGCAGGTGGCGGGAGTGACTGTACAGGTGGTGGTGGTTGTGCAGGTGGCAGGAGTGACTGTACAGGGGGTGGTGTTGGGAGTGCCAGTTCAGCCCGCTGGTGTGGATGTCTCCCTTTGCTGTGTTGGTGTGCAGTTGGTACAGGTGTGGGGATGTGCTGTGGGCAGATATGATGGCTCCCCTCCCTGCGTTGACCGTGAAGGGAAAGGTTGGCTCTATCTCAATATGCCCTCCATCATCTTCATGGCCAAGGCATGGTGTCTTGCACTCTCTTCCCTCTGGATGGATAGCATGTCTCGCATATTTCTGGACATGTCCTGCCAAGTCCTATCCATCCTATCCAACATTTGGCTCAGCCTCTCCACCGCCTGAGGGAAGTGGACCATGTCCTGCAGGGAGTCCGACATGGTGGACAGGGTAGCCCCTATGGCACTAATGTCCTGCCTCACATCGCTCTGCTGTTGGAAGAAGTCCTGCTCCCACTGGTCATCACAGCCAGGTGCAGGCCCTCTCTGCAGCTGTCTGCCATGGATGGGATGTGCAGGTCCTACGGCAGGGGGTGGGGTGGGAGGTGGGAGCCTGTGGGCAGGTGAATGGTGCCCAGGGGATTCCAGCAGCAGAACAAGGCTGGTACTACCCCCAGATGGTGGAGAGGATGGCAGGGATACACTGTCTAGGGAAGAGTGGGTAGGGGAACCACCATGTTGGTCCTGGACGTGAGGACTGTGAGGGAGTGATGTCTGTGTTGTGATGCGTGTGTGCTGTGGCTGGTTTGCTCGAGTCTGGGGACAGGCCATGGTATGCCTGGGAGGAGGCGGAGGGACGTTGCTTGGCAGAGGAGTTGATGCCCTGACCGATTTAGCCAGTCTGGCACGATATCGCGCATTGGCATCTTCATCGTCAGACATGTAGTCCTCATCATCCACCAAGCAGAAGTCCTCAGGATATTCTTCCTCCTCCTCCTGAGCAGTGCTTGCAGCCGACATCACAGCTTGGAGGATCAGGGGATTCTCCCCTCTGATTCCCCGTCGGCCCGCACTGGTCATAGGCCTGTCATCCTCGTCATCAGCATCCCCTGGAACAGAGGTTGCAACCGTATTAGGGATTGACCTGGTATGACATGTGGTGCAAAACAAGGGTTTGTATCAACTGTACTTTGCATCAACAGATGAGGATCATGTGACCTGTGTAGGGTACCACCACAAATGACAGCTCACACCATAGCACTGAGGTGTTACACAGATACAGCCAAACTCACCAGCTCCAGCCACAACTCTCTGTCCCTTGGTGTTCCCCCCTAGTGTCACCTGCTGGACCTGTCTCCTCACGGGCCTAGCTGTCCCTGAACCAGCAGCTGTAGAGGGAAGTGACAACATTCTCAATTATCTGCATCACCAATTGTCAGACAGGCACATGACACTCCTGATTTGTATTTCACTTTGTACACAACTGCTGATTACATGCAGAGGGGAATCAGGATCTCTGACATGGCTTTGGAGTCGAAGCCAGTGACACACCTCATGCTAGAATTACCTGAAGGACGGCTGCGCGAGGGTTGGATGTCATACAGTCCCCGGGATGGTGCATGCTGCTGGGGTGTAATCCGGTCAGCAGCTGTGATAAGACATACAGGTCTATATTTTGCAACAAGAGATGGTAGCTCTGAGCCAACATGTCATTCTCAATGACCATTTGTGGGTAATCCAGAACTATGTGCAGCATGTTTAGCTCCTGAACTTTACATTTGGGCACCTGCTCACATGCAGCAGTTGCCAGCCGTTCCCTCCACACAGCAGTGACATCAATCAGATGACACATCAACAGACACCTCATGCTAGAATTACCTGAAGGACGGCTGCGTGAGGGTTGGATGTCATACAGTCCCCGGGATGGTGCATGCTGCTGGGGTGTAATCCGGTCAGCAGCTGTGATAAGACATACAGGTCTATATTTTGCAACAAGAGATGGTAGCTCTGAGCCAACATGTCATTCTCAATGACCATTTGTGGGTAATCCAGAACTATGTGCAGCATGTTTAGCTCCTGAACTTTACATTTGGGCACCTGCTCACATGCAGCAGTTGCCAGCCGTTCCCTCCACACAGCAGTGACATCAATCAGATGACACATCAACAGACACCTCATGCTAGAATTACCTGAAGGACGGCTGCGCGAGGGTTGGATGTCATTCAGTCCCCGGGATGGTGCATGCTGCTGGGGTGTAATCCGGTCAGCAGCTGTGATAAGACATACAGGTCTATATTTTGCAACAAGAGATGGTAGCTCTGAGCCAACATGTCATTCTCAATAACCATTTGTGGGTAATCCAGAACTATGTGCAGCATGTTTAGCTCCTGAACTTTACATTTGGGCACCTGCTCACATGCAGCAGTTGCCAGCCGTTCCCTCCACACAGCAGTGACATCAATCAGATGACACATCAACAGACACCTCATGCTAGAATTACCTGAAGGACGGCTGCGCGAGGGTTGGATGTCATACAGTCCCCGGGATGGTGCATGCTGCTGGGGTGTAATCCGGTCAGCAGCTGTGATAAGACATACAGGTCTATATTTTGCAACAAGAGATGGTAGCTCTGAGCCAACATGTCATTCTCAATGACCATTTGTGGGTAATCCAGAACTATGTGCAGCATGTTTAGCTCCTGAACTTTACATTTGGGCACCTGCTCACATCCAGCAGTTGCCAGCCGTTCCCTCCACACAGCAGTGACATCAATCAGATGACACATCAACAGACACCTCATGCTAGAATTACCTGAAGGACGGCTGCGCGAGGGTTGGATGTCATTCAGTCCCCGGGATGGTGCATGCTGCTGGGGTGTAATCCGGTCAGCAGCTGTGATAAGACATACAGGTCTATATTTTGCAACAAGAGATGGTAGCTCTGAGCCAACATGTCATTCTCAATGACCATTTGTGGGTAATCCAGAACTATGTGCAGCATGTTTAGCTCCTGAACTTTACATTTGGGCACCTGCTCACATGCAGCAGTTGCCAGCCGTTCCCTCCACACAGCAGTGACATCAATCAGATGACACATCAACAGACACCTCATGCTAGAATTACCTGAAGGACGGCTGCGCGAGGGTTGGATGTCATACAGTCCCCGGGATGGTGCATGCTGCTGGGGTGTAATCCGGTCAGCAGCTGTGATAAGACATACAGGTCTATATTTTGCAACAAGAGATGGTAGCTCTGAGCCAACATGTCATTCTCAATGACCATTTGTGGGTAATCCAGAACTATGTGCAGCATGTTTAGCTCCTGAACTTTACATTTGGGCACCTGCTCACATGCAGCAGTTGCCAGCCGTTCCCTCCACACAGCAGTGACATCAATCAGATGACACATCAACAGACACCTCATGCTAGAATTACCTGAAGGACGGCTGCGCGAGGGGTGAACAGCTGCAGCCAGGATGTCATTGAGTGCCCGGGATGGTGCACGCTGCTGGGGTGTAATCCGGTCAGCATCTGTGATAAGACATACAGGTCTATATTTTGCTACAACAGATGGTAGTTCTGAGCCAACATGTCATTCTCAAAGACCATTTGTGGGTAATCCAGGACTATGTGCAGCATGTGTAGCTCCTGAACTTTCCATTTGGGCACCTGCTCACATCCAGCAGTTGCCAGCCGTTCCCTCCACACAGCAGTGACATCAATCAGATGACACATCAACAGACACACATGTATGAGAAGATTACTGATAGGAAGGGATAAATGACCCGGATTCCTCCCCATTACACTGCTATCACCTTTGCCATTCAGACTTACATATTTCCAGAGTCTCATGTTTTTTGTTGTCAAGTCAGAAAGGGTTTCATGTGTGAGATTTACAATAGTCAGGGACATGATGTTGCTCATTTGTGCTTCCCCACGCATGAAGTCACACATATTTGTATGAGAGAACACAGATGTCTTACGTCCGTCCTTTGAGTGTCCTCTCTTTGCGTACTCTATTTCCCAGCTCATGGTACTACTTAGCTGACGACGATTGGTGTCTTGTACAGCAGACATCCAAACCTCTTTTGTCAAACACTAACCTATACATGTGAATACAGTAGGAGAGGAGGCAAGCAGAATGTAACATTGCGGATAGGCCTTCTGCCTGCACTGGATTAGCGTGTTGCTCTTCAGCCTAGTCATTTAGCAGGTGTAACTACATGAAGATTCACCTTAGCAGCCCCTACATTCATCTCAAAGGTACACTACTGGCATCAGTGTTGGCCTCAGCCATGCTATTTTCATCGTGGTGTTTCCTATCATTGAATTGCAAGCCAGTTGTGTTTTGGTCACTTCATATGACTCATGGTACTATTGAATGTCCATTCTGCACTCACTTGGCATACATTTTGTGTCATCCTTTTATTAGCCACCAGGGTCTGATCTTGCATGGGTTCAAATGCCATATGTGAGCATATTGTGATGCAGGACAACAGTGTTGTAATACACATGCAACATACGGCGGACGTGAAAGGCACATTTCTTGAGCAGTCAGCCTGATATATTCTTGGGTTCCCCTCCCTTGGCCCAGCACCGGAACAGTGTGTGGGCCCTGAACAGATGTCACAGCCAACCTTGTAGCAGAAGTCAGTGTGTGTCTTTGATTCTGGGAGGACCTCGTTGTACCTACAATGATAAGTGTGTTTTGCTACTTCACATTCCGGCAGCCACATGTGATGCACTAGATTTCTGGCACAAAGGATGAGCACAAGCAGTTGTGGGCACCAGCGTTGCATTAGTGTGTTATACGTAATATCATGATTGCTCCCACATTACTTCGAATGGGCCCACTACCTGGATGCAACCTATATCACAATGACATGTCTACGGATCCTGATGTGAGGTCCACTATCGTGTTTTGTTGATGGGCAACACAGAAGCCAGACAATGTAAGTGGTACATGACCAGCTGTGTGGACTGGGCATTTGATCTATATTGGAAACATTCAAAGTTGGACAGCGTATGCATTGTCAATACTAATGACCCTGGGATCTCACTTGTTCATCATTGCCATAGTTCAGTCAATTACTTTGATTGATTACGTCTACAGACACCATTACAACATAGTGGGGACACCCTTTTGAGTAGTTGTGGCACTCGATAACAGGATTGGATTCCCAGGTCTGGGCCTGTTGCTGTAAAACATGTCATGTTCCGCAATTACGAAGGTTTGATGAGCCAAGACATGTAATATATTGTCTTCAGCTGTTCACAATTATAATTATCTAAAGGTGGATGTCCATTGACTACTCCAATAGTAATGCAGCTATTTGTACATCTCTGGTTGACTTTCATATGTGGGCACTACATGTCCCTCGGTCACTCCTGGCAATGTATGCATTTTGACCATCTCCTGGCCACTTTGACTTACCAGTCGGTGAGGGTGAACGGTGGCGATGCCTCCCAGTAGATGCAGGGACCTCCGCTACGGCAGTTGTCTGTGCTCTGGCTGAATGTGTCAATGGGTGAGAAGAGAGAAAACTAAACATCTGGAATATGTGCTTGTGGAACATTTCTGTGATTTCCCCATTTCTTCTGCATGCTAACAGTGTTTTGCAGTACTGCTGCTGACTGGGCAGGTAGGAGCAGTGGTGCATTGGGGTCGTAGTGGCGTGGCAGGGTGGGAAATGTACAACAGAATAGGTGTCTGACTTTTGGACCAGATGGTTCTCTCACCTTCTGCTTTGTGCTTTCAGCTTGCACGGGGTGATTTACTTCTTAGAGATTTAGTGGCATGTTTCCACGCCCCTTGTAATACATTGACACCGCAGTTGCGTCACTTCTGTGACACAGCGGTGGGGTAATACAGGTGACACATTTAGACTTATTCCCAATGTTATGCATCTATGGGGATGCCTCACGGTGTGTGGTCCTGCGCAACATTAAACATGCATCAGCTGTGATGTAGGCAGGGTGTGTGTTTATTTGGTTATGCCTCGTACAAGTGATGCATTGTAATCGCCGGCATTTCACGTAGTCACTTTTCATAGGGTGTTGCCATGCAAACTTAAACCAGCTTGAGGCACCTGTAATGAGTTGCCCTGAGCGTTAGGTGTAGGCGGTCCATGGACATAGTTGGAGTTGCGTCACACTTGCGACACTACTCCAGCAGAGCATCCCCCTAATGCCATCAGTTGCGACACCCATCTGTCTATCCCAGCGCCACAGTGCACCGCATTGTCAATGTGACGCATCCGCGGTTGCACAAGAGTTGGATTGGGTGTGGCATTGTTACTGGCGCATCTCTGCTGTTATTTGTCAATTGCTACTTAGCGGGCTGGTGTATTAATGCAACTGGACAGTGGCCATGTTTTCAGAAGTGGAGGAGGGATTTGCCATTTCCATCCCTAAGGATTGTGGGACTTGTAGTGCTACATACAGAGGGTGACACAGGAGTCTCTGACTTACGGATTAATTAATACACTTTGGACTACTTCCTTATTCACACTGACAGTGCAACACAGACCTTCTATTCATGCACTTTAACTTTTCATCCCACTTACCTGGTACCACGTAGCGGACGTCACTGACAGGCAGACCATGGACCAAGTGGGGGTGTATGGTCATCAGGATGTCCTCCTCCTGTGTGGTGAGGCGGATGCGTGGTCCAGAGTGTGCGGCTAGGAGGATCCGTTGTAATTCCATCCTGGAGTATTTATCCTTTACCCTCAGCTGCTCATCCTGCCATTTTTTTTTAACGTCCTGGACAGTGCGCCTGTCCTCCCCCAATGCTGTGACAGCAGTGGCTAATTGCTGCCACAGGGCTGCCTTCTGGCTCCCACTGGTGCAGTAGGGTGAGAGTCCATAGAGGCGTTTGTGGTGCCTGACAATGAACTCCACAAGCATGGTGGTCTCCTCTGCTGTAAAGTTCCTCTTTCTCTTCAGGAGCTCCATTTTCTTGGCCGGTCTCTGCTTGGAAATACAAACTGCGTGTGGCCAAACCGGTTCCTTCACTGTGTGCTGCTTTTAAATGTTTTTTGCTGCTGGTCAATCTGTGTTAATTGGCTTCAGCTGGATCATGGTGGGGGATGGTAGGCACTAGCAACATGATGGCTAACTGGAGCTGTTGGCTGGGATTGGCTGGAGTGCGTCAGCTGATGCATGGTGGGGGATGGTAGGGACTTGAACAGGTGTTTCCCCTTGGCTCAAATGATCAATGGCAACAGTAATGTAGTCTGGTCCCAATTCTGATGTTCCGGCCCGGAAACGGGATTTCCGGCCCGAGGCCGGAGTTTCCGGCCCGGGAGCGGGTATTCCGTCCTCAGAGCGGACTTTTCGCCCCGCATGCGGACTTCCCGCTCCGGGCCCGGAAACTCCGCTCCGGGGGCAGAAATTTCGGCCCGGGTGCGGACGTAAGTTTAGTGGTCGTAAATGGATTCTGTGAATAGCAAAAGTCCTAAGTTCATTTTGTGAATCGCTAAAGTAGTAAGTTCATTCTGTGAATACCAGAAGTACTAGGTGCATTCTGTGAATACCAGATTGGTACTAAGTTTAGGATTTAGTCTTAAGTTTGTTCTGTGAATCGGGCCCTGCATGTTTTTTAATGCGCAAATTGTTCAGCTTGACAACATCAGACCGTTTAAGGTGTGTGCTTGTCCACTGTCTTGCACTACATGCAGCATCGACTTTAGAAGAACATGCTCTAAGCAGGAAGCACCCACAGCTGCTGGTTGCATTCAGTCATATAGAAATATGCACACACAGATCTTTAAGTGTGATGAAAAACGTGGGGGCTCTCTAAAAGGAAACATGCAAAATACATTTCTATGATTCCCATAGTTTGCTACCCGACCAGTATTTTGGTTTCTGTCTGAGATGTTTGGGTATCCAGATATTTAACACAACAACCGACACACCAAAAGCCTGTCAATACGATTGACTTTGTCAATGGTTGTTAGCTGTTTAAGATAAATCAGTAACAACAATGATTTGTTATAAATAATTAAAACATTGGAAATATTTCAATTCTTAAATTGTGACACCGTGAATTAAATATTATTGAGGCCTGTGGAAGGAGTATTGCCCTTCCGTTCTGTGAGCTCTCTGCACATCTCATCATCGACCTCTGACCCTGCTCGCAGGCAGGTCGCTCCCCACGCTGCTGCACGGCTCTGCCAGTCTTGCCTGCCTCGCCGCCCGCACCCGCATTGATGTATTTTTAACCTGTTGTTTCCCTGCTTAACTTCTCTCTCTCTTGTGCCTAATTATTGTTTTTCCCTTCTGTTTCCATATTGTTTCCCTCTGTGCCTAATCTCTGCTCCTCACCCGTTCTTCCCGCCGCCCGTTTTTCCTGCCGCTGCACCCCTGCAGCCTCGCCCTGTGCAATCCCATTTGCCACCCCACTCCCGCCTCCCAGCTGCTCCTCCCTTCCACACCACATCCCCTCATATGGAGGCTGTGCAGCGGGTGCGCCGCTATCGCACCAAAGGCGCGCCTAAGGCAAGCCCGTCTGCGCCCGTCCGCGCCTGGCCCCCGCAAGCGCCACGACACCCGCATCCGCTATGGCTCCAGCATGCTCCACGTGCTCAAAACCGGACGAACACACACCTGCTTCCTGGCCGCCCTGAAGCACACCCAAGGACCCTTCTCCTGCCGGAACTGCAGCTTCACCAGCATCCGGCCCGCCAACCCACCTACCAAAGAACCCAACTTCCTCAGATGCATCCTGCTCAACACCTGCTCCGCCCGCAAACACGCCATCGAACTCTGGGACATACTCGACACCAACGCCCCAGATGTCGCCTTCCTGACGGAGACCTGGCTGAACCCCTCCTCAGCACCTGACATCACCATAGCCATCCCGGAAGGCTACAAGATCACCCGCAAGGACCGCAGCAACGGAGATGGAGAAGGAATTGCCATCATCCACAGGAACATTCTCAAAATCTTGACATACACCGACGACACCCTCAGCTCCGCTGAATACCTGCACTTCCAGATCCACACCGACCCCAACACCACCCTCAGAGTTACCCTCGTCTACAGACCCCCGGACCCCGACCGCAGTTCAGCGACTCCATCGCCGACTTCATCAGCACGCCCTCGCCTCCACGGACAACATCCTCCTCGGGGACCTAAACTTCCACCTCCAGAACAACAACGACTCCAACTCTTCCACCCTGATCGACAACCTCACCAACCTCGGACTCAGACAACTCGTCACAGCACCCACCCACTCCGCCGGCCACACGCTTGACCTCATCTTCTCAGCAAGCTCCTACGTCTTCTTCAACCGCACCATTGAACTCCACTGGACAGACCACCGCTGCATCCACTTCACCTTCCGGAAACCCACCACACAGCACCACACCCAGCAGATGCCTCTTTGCCGCTAGAGCAAAGTCACCAAAGACCAGCTGACCACCACCCTTGCCCAGAGCCCACCCGCAGACCTGACTGACCCCGACTCCACAGCCCGCAACCTCAGACAGTGGATCAACGACTGTGCCAACACCCTCGCCCCGCTCAAGAAGCCCTCCAACACCCACACCAGCAAGAAAGCCAGCTGGTTCACCGAAGACCTCCAGGCCTCCAAGCAAACCTGCCAAAAACTCAAAAACACTGGATCCGTGAACGAACACCGAAAAGCTACACAGCCCACAAGAAAACACCACCCGCAGACACCACCACCTCATCAGATCCGCCAAAAGGACCTCCTTCAAAGACCGCCTAGACAACAACGCACACTACAGCAAAGAGCTCTTCAATATCGTGAAGGAACTCTCCAACGCCAGCTCCAACACCAACGACATCCCACCTTCACAAGACCTGTGCAACTCACTGGCCACCTTCTTCCATCGCAAGATCGCAGACATCCACGACAGCTTCGATGCCGTCACCACCACGGCAACCGCTGAGACCCCCGCTCCCACGACCACCACCCACACCAACCACCTGCTCTCCTGGACCAACATCAACGACGACGACAGCATCAAGATCATAAACACCATCCACTCTGGATCCCCGGAAGACCCCTGCCCACACCACGTATTCAACAAAGCCAGCAGCACCATCGCACCCCATCTCTGGAAAACCATCAACCTCTCCTCCGAGACAGTGACCTTCCCGGAGAGCTGGAAGCACGCAGAGATCAACGCCTTACTCAAGAAACGCAAGGCGGACTCCAAGGACCTCAAGAACTTCCGACCCATCTCCCTGCTCACGTTCCCGGCGAAGGTCATCGAAAAGGCCGTCAACAAACAACTGACCAGCTTCCTTGAGGAGAACAACATCCTGACCCGTCCCAGTCCGGGTTCCCCAGCAACCACAGCACCGAAACTGCCCTCATCGCCACCACCGATGACATCAGGACCCTGCTTGACAAGAGAGAAACCACGGCCCTCATCCTCCTGGACCTGTCAGCCGCCTTCGACACAGTCTGCCACCGCACACTACGAACACGCCTCTACGACACCGGAATCCAAGAGAAGGCCCTGGTCTGGACCACCTCTTTCCTCTCCGGCAGAACACAGAGCGTCCGCCTCCCCCCTTCCGCTCCGAAGCCACCAGGATCATCTGCCGCGTACACCAAGGCTCATCTCTCAGCCCAACTATGTTCAACGTCTACATGGCACCGCTCGCCCACGTTGCACGACGGCATGACCTCAATATCATCTCCTACACTGACAACACCCAGCTGATCCTCTCCCTCACCAAAGACTACCACACAACCAAAACCAACCTCCACAAAGGAATGACGGCCGTCACCGACTGGATGAGAAACAGCCGACTGAAGCTGAACTCGGACAAGACGGAGGTCCTCATCCTCGGATCCACCCCCTCGGCCGGGGACGACTCCTGGTGGCCGACTGCATTAGGAGCACCCCCCACACCCACCGACCACGCACGCAACCTAGGGGTAATCCTCGACTCCACCCTTTCCATGACGAAGCAGGTCAACGCCATCTCCTCCTCCTGCATCAGCACCCTCTGCAGTAGCAGCTTCCCCCCCAGCGCCTTGAGACCCTCACGGGTATGTAGTGCACTTTATAAATGTTATGATTGATTGTTTGATCCATCTGCACATTTTCAGTTCTTCTCTTTCCATTATTGCACTCTCTTTGCACTCTCCCCAATATGCACTTCTTCGCATCTCCCTCATTTCACCACCCCAAACATACACTGCACTTGTTCACATTTTAGTACTTTTTTTTACTTTTGCCTTATAATTATTTTGACATGTATGTACCCCCTTCACACACAGAGCTGAAAATTACACAGGTATGCAGAGTCTGGTGAAACACAATTTCTGCCTGAATCGGAACTTCAGAGACAGGCGTAATAAAGGCTATGTTCTCCAGCTTTAATGAAACATCATAGTCAGAGAAGAAAATAGGCCAATGTATGGAATAATCTATTTTAGCGTTTGGGGCATGGATACATAGTAAGCATCAAACTCTACACTTGATGAATGACACAACCGTAATGAAAGATTTTGCGAAATGCCACATGTGTGCACCATTGAAAAACCTTAACTGTGTTTTAATATCTTTAGTGTTCAGCTTGGAAAAAGATATGAACAATAAAACAGACCTAACAATGCAACGTAGATAAGTACGCAATCCAACTTCACTACAAATCTTAACCTGTCCGCATCGAGCCACAGCATGCTAATTTTCAAGTCAAATAGACCAAATAAAAATACGTATTTAAAAAATGAATCTTCAACCTCTAGATAAAAACACATGATATCTTCCACATATAGGGGGGGATCACATTGTAAACACTGTTTCGTGTTTAATAAAGCTCCTCTGCTCCTAACAGAGGAGCATAACAATAATTCCTCTTATGATGCTGAAACAAACATAATTTAAATGGCTATTTGAACAGTAAGCAGGGCTTTCTTTTAAGGGCCTCAATCTGAATAGCCCGGTAATGTATGTATGTATGTATGTATCCGATAAGACTGATAACAGGAGTTGCCGGCCCCATCTGAATTAAAAACAAAGCTGAAACATCGCGGGTGTGGTGTTTTCCAGCCAAAACTCCATGGGAAATACTTTGCAAACCATACAGGAATCGGTGTGGACACACCAACTCTTGCCTGATATTCCCGGTGAACATGCAATGGGAGCACTTAAATGGCTGTCTTCTTAATTCCAAGTGTGCTGAAGATGTTATCAGGACATTTTCACCCAACTTGTAATCGGCCTCAGACTTTAGCTTAATCACAGCAATATTAGCAATGATAAACTTACTTGTAAACTTCATGCGATCTACCACCCTCCTGGAGACAATCTAACTTTGTTTGAACAAGTCATGGAGCTCATCTCAACCAATGATGATCATCAAGTTATCCAGATCTTCTTTTGGGACTTCGGACTTCACTAAAATGATCTGAATGACCATGCAGTGAACAGCTTTAAATCCTTTCTATCCGACCTCGAATTGACCCAAATCTGTGCCAACCCTACTCACAACAAATCTTAGACCTTATCATTGCTAAAACGGACAACATTACACTGGACAGACTATCACCAATTCACCTTCTGAATCAATGTGGTGGTGTTCCCCAAAAAAGTGCAACTAAAGAAACTAAAACAATGGAAAAGAAATTTATGCAACATAAATTATGATGACTTTTATGTCCTCTGCAACAACTCTCCCACTCCCCAGATGGACATGGAAGATTTTCACGACCTCACAGAGCACTACAACACCTCCATCTTGAACATACTTGACTCAATCGCCCCCTTCAGCGGAACAACATATATACCAAAGTCTTTAAACCTTGGTTCAACGACAACCTTAATACTGAAAGACGCAAGCTGAGACTAGCGGAAAGAGGCTGGAGAGCCTTTCCCTCCAATGAGCACCTATAATGCTTAAAAGCAGTGAGGAACACTAGCAGCAGAAAAATCTGAGTCTCAAAAGTCAACTTCTTCTTGAGGAGGAGCCAAGATGGCGACCGGAGCAGACGCTTGAGCGCCCGGCTCCGTCGGTCCGTGGCCTCGGACTACTATCCTGATGCCCATCCTCGCCGACTTTCGAGGTGCAACGTGTGCGAAGACGCGCTGACCGCGCTGCCGCTTTCCCGGAGTCTCAGCCCGCCCGGATGCCCGAGTTCTGGGTGCTTTTGTCCTCTGCACTGAAACCCTGCGCCATTACGGCCTTTGCTGGCCCCCTGGAAGCTCCGCAGTTGCCGGACCAGCTAGCGCTAACCTGAGCCCCGCGGTCCCGATTTCACCTCGCACCACGGATCGTTGCCGGACGAGCCCGGAGAGGGACGGCCGGACACCTTCTGCACCCTGTGCCGGACGGGCTGGAGCTGTGGGGTGGGCCCCGGTGCGGCGGGTCCCCTGCCCCGCTCTGAGGACCGCGCTGTGGGAGGCAGCTGCCCCCTTCACCTATTGCCTAGCCAGCGGCGGAGGGAACCTGCGAGAAGAGAAGCGACTGTTGGCCTTTCCCGTTGCGGCGTAGACCTGAGGGGAATTGACTCCTTGCTACGACCCCCCCCCCGGCCATTGCACCGTATAGCGGCAAAACATGGCGTTTAGTGCCTGCTTGCGGCTGGGGGGCGATACTCCGGTCTCGCCTGCTGCCCACTTCGCCCCCCCTCTTCCGGACACCAGCTCCACGGTGCCGTCCCGGATTGCTGCCGCTGTGGGGGCCCAGCCTCCGCTTACATGCGGCTCCGTTCTGGCTGCCCTGCGGGACTTCCAACTACAGATGTGCGCTGGCCTGCAGGCGCTGAGTGAGCGGTTTGACCCCATACTGTCGGCCGCGGGTCGTGAGCGCACTGTGTGCCATCTACAGGGCGTGGGTCTCCCGGTGCTTTTGTCCGCTTGCGGGGACGCAACGGCGGTGTGTGACTGTGTTACACTGGTGCCTTCACCTGGCGCTCCCGGCGCCCAGGGTACACCGCTCTACACCTCAACTGCGGATGCTTTGTCCCCCTGGTCATGGCTGCCTGCTTCATTGTTGCCTGCCTCACCGCGTCCACTGGACTATCCTGTTGAGAGATGCCTAACGGCTTCGAGGAACCGTTCGCGGTGGCCCACTGCTGACTTTTTGTGGAACTCCTGTACCTTACTTGCCAGGTTTGGATTTTATGTGGTGCAAAGAGGGACCTTAATCGATGGGCGGCGGCCATTTCGTGATCCTACTTCACCATCCTTTCACAAGCGACCATCTTGTTTTTGTTTGTTCGGGACACGGGGCCTTCATGCAGGGGCTGGTTTAATCCCAAGCC
Organism: Triturus cristatus; assembly: GCF_964204655.1. NCBI lineage: Eukaryota > Metazoa > Chordata > Amphibia > Caudata > Salamandridae > Triturus > Triturus cristatus. The sequence continues at coordinate 944,244,695 of NC_140593.1, forward strand.
CGCGATCGGGCCAGGGCTAGACTGATTTCTATTGTCATGGTTTATGGACGGGCTGGCCTGGGACTGGAACTGTATGTATGTTATGCGCGCACTGTTGCGACTTGTATCCCTTCGCTTACACTGTGGTGCCATGGTATCTTTGCATGCCGTTTTTTGGCGTAGTGGGCTCTCAGTGTGTGGGGGCCATGATTGGCTGATGGTTTGGGGCGCTCTGGTGTCCCGTGGGCTCCTCCCCGCCTTCTTTTCTGTTTTCTTACTTTCTTTCCTCTATTCCTACTTTCTTTCTCCTCTATATTTCGGGTTCATTGGGCGACAGGCACTATGCTGGGGGGGGGGTAGGCCGTAGCCTCCGCATTGGTGTAGGGTGGGGGGGTAATACTCTGTTCTTAATTAGTTCTATGGGCCTTTTTTCCTTTATGTCTCTGCGTTCTACTTTCTTCGATTCGGGGTCCGGGTGTGGGGTGGATCGAGTGGGGGCGGCTCCGGAGGGGTGCGTACTTGCTCATGTGACTATCCTTTTATATTTCTGCACCGCCTCACTGTTTGAGTTTTTACTTCAATTGTTGTTCTTACTGCTGTTGCTGCTCTCCCGTGTGGTGAGGCTATCTTGCGGACTCGAGTCTCCTTTGTTCCTATCCTTCATTGACTTTTTTCTTGATAAAATTATCTAAAAAACTTAAAATTAACCTTCACTTCTCCTTCCCCGGGTGTCAAAGATATCTCCAGCATGTGATCCATAACTTGTTGTTAATCCTGACTGTTGACGCACGGGGGATTTAATGTGGGTATCAGTGCTTCATTGTATCGTGGCCGGCCTGACGGTTGTAGGCCCGTATTTGTTCTTTTAAGATGCACGAATAAAGGTTTTTTAAAAAAAAAAAAAAAAAAAAAAAAAAAAAAGTCAACTTCTTTAGAATTCAGCTTGACCTAGCAAGAAATCGCCCCAAAAACGTTTTGAAATTGTCAAGCAACAATCGCTCAGGATACCAAACTTTCTTTGCATTGAGTCCAACATGCTCCCAAAATGTGAGGACTTTCCTTCCTTCTTCTTGAGAAAAACAGAAATCATTGAAAATGAATTGCAGTCAGTGAGGGAACGCCTGCTTTCTATACCACACATCTCTCCGCATCCCACACAATCTGCTGATCCTGCTGATCACTCTGGGCATTCCCCCCAAAATAATACCACCTGGCACACGTTCACACCCCTCAATGCAAGTGACATTCACAACATGCTTATAGCATTGAAACCATCTAATCACTTCATTAACCCTTTATCGCCAAATATCTTCAAGGAGGACAGATCCTCTATTCTCCCTTTATGGACCAAGATCGTAAACACCTCGCTCCACCAAGGCACTATCACTGACTGCCTAAAAGTAGGAGGGGTAACCCCCATTTTGAAAAAAAAAACGACTGATTGCTCAAACCTCAACAACTACCGCCCAATCTCCAACATTCCCTCTCTAGCAAAACATTGAAAAATGTATCCAGATCCAACTCTGCAACCACGTAAATCATTTCCAACTCCTTGACCAATGCCAATCCGTCTTTCGTCAAGGTCACAGAACAGAATCAGCAGTCACTCACATAGTGGATGATGTTTTGAAAATGCTGGACCAGAATAAAGTGTGTCTCCTTATCCGTCTTTCCCAAACTGGACTACGGGAGTGCAATACTCCCGGGCCTGCCTGGATACAATCTAGCCCCTCTACGGGCCTCCCTTAACTCTGCTGCCAGACTCGTCACAGGAACAAAAATAAATAAGCACATCTCCCTTGACCTAAAATTCTTGAACTTGCTCTCTTATGAGGCAAGAATACAACTATAATTTGTGTGCATGACTCATTCAGCCGTACATTTCAAGACCCCTTGGTATTTGGCATAAAAACTATGGGGCAGATGCAGAACATCGCAAATTACTCAGTGCTGCTGAAACCACAGATTTTCCATAAAAAGAAAACGTGCAACAGAGCCTTTTTGGGTAAAGCGCCAAAAATTTGGAATTCTCTTCCCCTGGAAATCCATTTGATTCTGTCTACCGCCTCCTTCAAATAAGAAGTAAAAACACTTCTGCTGAACACATTTTTGCTCTAAGATCATTACTGTTGCTTTTATGATCTTATCGATGACTATGACTCATTTGTTTATGATGCCCACTTTATTGCTGACTTCCTATGGAGGTCAAACCTATCAACCTGTTAATCTTCCTTGTTTGCACCTTTCTCGTATTTGTGACTGTTTCTCTTCAGTGGCGGAGCGTCTATTAAGGGTGCTGGGGCGTTGCCCCACAAGCCCCCCGCACCGGCAGCTCCCTCGGCGTCGAGGGAGAATTTTCTGACAATCATGTCAGTCACAGTCAGCATGAACTCGGACTGCCCACCCCCTTCAGATTCTGAAGGGGGAGGGCGGTCCGACGTCATGCTGCTGAGTGACTGACATGATACAGCAGACCAGGGGTGGCGCAGAGCGCACAGCAGGCAGCAGTGCGCATGCTGGGTGAAGGAGGCGAATTTTCGCTCCGTGCCCAGACATACGCACTTTTGTCTGCTGTGGCTGGCGCATGCCCATTAGGAGAGCGAGGGTTTAGCAAAGGCTCAAACCTCGGTCTCCTAATGGGCAGGCGGGCGGTGAGTCACCCTGCTCTAAGCCAATGCTGGCGCTGCTGGAGCAGCGTCAGTATTGGTTTAGAGGGGTTGCCAACCAGTGCTGTTCCTTAGAAGAGGCGCCAACGGGACCCGGCCGAGAAGCAGAGAGGCGCCGCGCGGACCTGGTCTGGTAAGCTTAGCTTTCTTTTTTAAATTGTAATCCCCCCCCCACCCCCAGCGACCTCCTCCCCTCTCCCGCTAGTATTGCGAATTGTTAAATGAAGATGTCATGGCTGTGTCACACAATATATCTTTAATGGCAAAAAGTGTGCAGTATTTGGGGTAGATTGTATGTGCATAACATTTATAAATTGTGACGTTTGCGGTCGAATCGTATTTCCTGGAAAACTGTATTTTTTGGACAGCATATCACGCTGGCCCTTTTTCAATAATCTACACAAAACTTTCCTAAAACAAATATACCCATTTCAGCTTGGAATGCTTTATTAAGATCGGAGGGGCTTGGGGGTTCCACTTCCATAAGTTACTTTTCCGGTTCAAATTTATGTAGAGAGCTTTCAACCATCGAAAAAACCATTGCGAGGATCAACACTCAATTTAGGACTAAGACAGCGAAGATTAGTTTCTTTTTTTTCCTTTTATTTGTGAAAATTATATCTAGAATTTTGATGAACAATGAAACTATACATTTTCAGCTGGGTGTTCGTCTCTATAAGCAGACCGATATTTACAATATTGAATATACGATAATAACGCCTCCGAATTCGAATTGACTACAGATAAAATTATTGCGCATTTTGCCACATAATTTGGGCAGAACACTTAGAAAGGTCGGAGGACACCAGGCTCATAAGTTATTTGGACTGCAGTTTTTTTGCGCGCGATTTTAGAGCAAGAGTGTAAATTATAGGGTATGATTTCCTCAGACTTTCACAGATATGAAAAATAAGGGATAGTTAAGGTAATGCTGGGAGCAGCTGAAGGCATGTCAGTGTGAGGGTGGGGTGTGTGAAGCAGTGTAACTGCTCGCTCTGACCCCTTTGCAAGAGACAATGCATGTATATTCCCAGCCCATACTAACTGTTCTCTTGCTAGAGAGGCCCCGGTAGGCCCCAGTGACTCAGTACTCGAGTTCCCAGCTCACGCGGAATCGTTCCTGTTCTGCCTAGTGCCTAGACTCCTAGCCCTTGCTCATTCGTCCTTCTTGTGGGAGGCGCTGTACACGGAAACCTAGCACGCTGGAACTGTCACCCAGTTCGGGAGTTCCTCTACCGAGTTACAGAGTTCAAAGTGTCTCTGAGAAACCCTAGAAGGCGCCCACCTCGGATTTGACTGCTCCAAAGGTGCTCAGCCTGGACCGGTGCGCCCAGCCATGGCTAACCTGCCTCTTCTCTGCATGGTTGCACTGACCATTTCCGCATCCTGGTATTCCAGGTCAGGGTACAAGCTGTGATATGGTTGTGGGGGCAGCCTTGCCCCACACTTGAAAACGCTTACCTAATATGCTTCAAAAAGTTTGTTCCAACAGTTCCCACGGTGCCCCGGGATGACCATGCTCCTGTCAGAGACCAGAGCTGCCCCAGGCCAGGATTTCCCCCCAGCTCCTGCTAACCTATTGATGGGGCTCCCTCCTGTAGCCTGTCCATTGACAGCCGGGCCCCGGTACTGAAAGAAGAGTGTCCCGCGGTGACGTCCTGCGAAGTTGAGAAATGAGTGGGAGGCAGAAAAAGGAAGGTGGTAATTTTTGAACACAGAAAGAAACTCGACTTGCTGGGACAAGCACTCAGTATTTCCTCATCCTGCCCAGCACGTCTCCTGGAAGCTCCCAGAAAGGGGAAGGTGTGACCAGGGGTGCTTATGAGGTGGCACCGGGCCCAGTATGTCTAGCTGCGGGTTTTGTGTTTGTCACTTTGTGAGTAAATCGAGTATTTCACGTCTGCTTGCAGCTGCAGCAGTCTCTGTATACTTTTTTGTTTAAGCCTAAACAAATGTTTGTGACTTGTGCTTTATGTGTGTACTTGAAAGAGTTTGAGTGTGTGTGTGTACTTGTGTTGGGGTAAAGTTGATGGGTATAAAGATGTTATTACAGATCCTGTCATAATACTTTCGCAAGTGCTTTATCAACCTTCCTGCTTCCTCAAATTTGCTTGAAAATGCTCCATTTATCCACTCTTTTTTCAAAATTTTATCGGAGGAGTTGTTAGGGCTCGCTCGCTCGCCTCAGGGCAATACCATGATAACTTTACGCCACACCACTTTCAAATGTCACCAGCCGCCACTGTTTCTCTTGTCTCCTACTTATCTCCTTTGTCCCTTAATGTAAAGTGCTCTGATACCCTCACGGGTCTTGGCACTATAGAAAACTTTACAATAAAAATAAAAACAAAAATAAATATATAGGTCATAGAGCTCTCTGGTTTCCCAGGTTCATGCGGGAATAGCTCAGTCAGTCCAGATTTTTGCTTTGCATGTTGGGCCTTTTAAACATGTTCCTGTGTTATATAAAGTCAGTACTATATATCCCCAGAATGCAAAGCAATTAATCCTGACTGGATCAGTTGCTAACGCATCACCTGGGAAACTTGGAACCTTTCACCCTGGTCACCCCATCATCACACTCATGTCAAATTCAACAACACCCCTCACATTTCAGTTTTGAAGCACTTATTACTAATTTGGTCTTCAATGAGCCAGCATCCCCTTCCTGCAGCCTCTCACTGGGAAGAGAGGCACAAGCTTAGAAGGGGACATGATAGTTGGAGGGACACCCTGTGATCTCACACAGACATCCACTGCCCATGAGAAGGGGAACAAAACAGTTAGGGCAAAACTAAATAAATAAAATAAGAAGGAATGAAAAAAAGGAGAAAGGGGGGTAATGCTCAAAATTAATGTAGCCCCCTCTACAATTTGAGAAGACACATTCTTCATGATTGCAAGGATGCAGCTGTTGCTCCATCCCTTACCCTTTTACCAAGCATCTGCCTGTGATAAACTTGCCTGTGTGGGGTAATAATAACCAGTGTGTTTGTGCTGTGATTGCTATCACAGTCTTTAAATTCAATTAAATGTAGTTTGTAGAGCAAACACTGCCTCAACAGAGGGGTCCCGGTGCTAGATTACAGATTCGCTGTGAGGGTAACAAGAGGGTCAATCTAAGGCAGGTTGAAGAGCCCGGTTTTTAGAGCCTTCCTAAAGGCCTGTTCTGGCTCCATCATGCGGGGGTGAAGGGGCATAGTATTCCAGAGCTTTGCCGTTTACACCATGAACGCTCTGCCCCCTATCCTGGCCTTAAGGAAGCGAGGAACACTGAGCAGTCGTAGGTGGTTTGATCAGTCTTCGCACGTTGAAGCGCTATATACACCTATTACTACAGCCCAACTTAGTCATCCTCATTGTATTAACCACAAGGGGAAGAAAGGCTGAGACAGGCACACCATTTTGGGAATATATGATGAGCTAAATGGCTCAAATGACGTGCAAGCCACCGAGCTTTGTCTCGTCAGCATTATAAGTGATGTTGAAAGATGGTGTGCCCCTTCAGTTCTACTGTAGGAATCTGGGCATGACTGGTAATAAACTGCTTCAGTTAGACGTAGGAGCAGCACAATGTATAGCAGCTCTCAGGTATTTCCATCCCAGTGGTCTCCACACAAAATATGTGATGCCGTTGCTGCATTGCAGCAAAAGACACCACTGTGTACAGTCAATGCCCAACCAAACCCTTTGGTTCATGTACCACTGGCAGAGTCTATATCACAACTACTCTCTTCAAATGTCTGAACTGCTCCAAAGTGCTCCAAGGCTGCGGTAAGCAGCATGTCAGCGCTATATTAAACCGGACTCATTCCATGGTAATACGGGTGGTGAGCAGGGACATTAACCTACTGAGTTGCCAAGTTTTTTAATGGGTCCAACACAAGTTGTCTCACAATACACTGTACCATTATCGTGGACTTGTTTGGGTATTCGAGACCTATTTTTATTGCTCCAACACAAACTGGTCCCAAAAATATTGTCCGAGACTGCTTTTGAACTTCAGCAGATTCTGTGTTTAGTGTTACAACCCCTTTCAACCCAAAACATGCTACGGACTCAGCTTTCAAATTCAGCCCTCCACGTTCACAAGACCCTTACAATTCTCTCCTTTGGCTCCTGTCACACATCCCCATTTTGCCCATGACCTGCTGCTTCACACGTGGTCCTGCACTTTCTGACCTAGCCTAACAAGTTCACATGGTTTTATTATGCATTTTGTGAAAAGTGTTATTGTTCATCAATGTGAAAACACCTTGCCCCGTCAAAATATCAAAGGCATACATTTTTAAGAATCAATATACGAGTCCTCTTTGTGTTTCTGACACAGCAGCTGGCAGCTCAGTTTTGGGTCACACTCTGTATTTTGTCTCAGTCTCCCAGTCCAACGAGAAAGAAAATTGCGGGGTGCTGCTAAACTCCAAAGTGGCCGTTTGCAATATGAGGGACCTATGTCTCCTGGGCCAATCCAGATGCTTCTTCCTTGCTTTTTATGTTATCAAATAGCATGGGAGCAGCACCAGGATTGGCTGGAGCAAGCAAACCCAGCGCCTCAATAGACCGAGGGGTTGCAGCTCCAACACCCCCGGCCTACTATGTAGCACATAGTGGAACCCTCAAGTGTGCATCTTATGTTGGACGCAGAAAGGCACCTGTCCAACCTGGCATGTGCACTTTACTTAAAACCAAGCCTGCTGTGAAGCCCCACCCGGCCGGGAAACACCAACATAAACCAAATTAATCTTAGATTAATTTACTGCTGGACTCTGGAGCAGAGAGGGCAAAACATTCAGGGGGGGTGGGGGGTGACACTCCAGCGGCCCAATAGAGCAGCCACACCAGGCAAAAAGAAACTTTTTCTATAAACTACATTCCGGAGTTTTCTCAGTGACGTCGGGTGTACCTAGAGTCCGCACTTGCAACATGGTTAGGTACCTAATATGTCATTCTGTCTGAGACAGTCAAGTTGTGCTTGGAAAAGTACATTTCATTCATTGCAGTTGGGGAAGTCCAAGTCTTTCACTGCAAGGCCTACAATTCTATATTATAGCAAAATAATAGTAAACTACGGTGTCGTGGGCCAATATGGACGACATAACAAAGTTGTCCTAACTTACTAAAATCCAAATTACTCAACCAGTATGTACGGTGTAGTCTGAAAAACAGACTTCACAACCGCCACCTATCCCATTGATTTCAAAATCATCACATTCATTGATTTATTCATTACAGAATAGTTGTCATTAGTCTGGAATAATTTTGCTTGGATCATTCCAGTTCCTTTATGTTGTCACAAAGTTCACTCTGAGTCTCCTCGATTTTAACATCTGTTCTTTCCCCTTTGCTTCCACTCATTGCTGACAGCTTCTTTTTCCCACAATTTACCCCACCATTTGATAAAAATCCTTTACAAAGTTTTAGAAAGAAAGGCACACATGCCGCACCAATTAGTATGACCAGAAGAGGGGTCAAAAGCAATTTTAATATTCCTCCACCTGCCTCCTAGCATCTCACATATTTTGGCAAATCCCTTTCTAATAGATCCAACCACAGAACATATTGCCTCCCAAGGACCTGTCTCTTCCAGTTCAGTTAATTCATGGGTGATATTAGTGATACTGGCAACATAGCTGTTAATCTGGTTATCTATTTTCGAAATGTTCACACAACATTCCCATGCGTGACACACCTTGCAATCTCCACCTTCCTTGACAAGAAGCATTTTTAAAGAAAGGTGGTTCTGTCTTATCATGGCTCTCATTACAAGCAGCTCCTTAATAATAATGCTCAAAGCACCGGCGGTGTTAGTAGCAAGTCTATCTACTAAGGTTGACAGTTTTCTAATTTTAACATCATTCACAGCATTCAGAATATAAACTGTCAGAATATTGTGAAGGTAAGCACATATTAGTAGGTATGTATTATCTATATATGAGGAATTGAGTATGGTGAACTTATATTTCCCTACATTAACATACCTGAACAATATATTTTTGTATTTGATGTTATGGCTGTGATATATTTTAGCACTTTATTTAGTACTTGGTATTCTAGTAGTAGGCCACTTGGCAAGTGGATATCACGATTTGGAGGTTTACTGAGATGAAAATGACAACTCGGGCAAAATATTGCTTCTTTTTCAGACAATACTGTTGTCGATATCAGCTATAATGCTTTAGAAATGTCAAAGGAAAACCACATACGGTGATTGGAGGCTGCGTGCAATAAGTCTACCCACTGGCAAAAGCTTGGGGTAGCACTCCAACCCATCGTTCTTTTGCTCACGAAGCCACCTCTGAACCCAGCCATATGCAAATAAACCTTGACCCTGTTCCTCATGGGAACAGTCCAGCCCGAACTTCCATGCCAGATCCTCCCTGAACCAGAGCACAAGCAACCCATGACCAGTTTCAGCCTAGTAATGGGCTCATCATCCAGGTACAGGTGGGTTCCAGTGACACCTGTGGATACCCATGCCACTAAGGGCAATACATGAAAACCTAAACCGGAACACAAGCAATCCGTCATCACTATTTTGTATACTTACATTCAAAGGGCAATGCATAATTGTATCTGGGCTGGAAAGAGAAGATACCATAGATGGCCACACGAATTATGATGCAGGCACCTGAGCATGAAAGGCTCAGGGGCATGTCATCAAGTGACTTTTCGCCACTTTATCAGCACTTTTCGGCCGAAAAGCGGCAATTTAATTATCGCACTATTAGCAAGGCCGCGCTAAGATGATGTAGTGCTAGTTTACTTGCGATAGCAGCCGCTTTGTTAACGCTTTGCATATCAGCGATAATTATCGCTAATGACATGCAAAGTGCACATTCCTTACAAAGACCGCATGAAAAACGACGCAAGCACAACTTTGCACTTTTACAATGCAGCACCAGCGATAAATAAAGTAGCGCTAACCGCGAGTATCGCAGGTATTGTACGCCTGATCAAAACTTGACTAAACCATCCTTACAATGGGAGGTGGATTCTAAGTTTAAGTCCACTCTTGTGTATTAGCGAGATTTTTCATTTTCGCCGAAAATCATCGCAGGATTCATCCCGCTATCGCTGCCTTACGCCACTATCGCTGGATTTCACATCACCTCTGCACACCGTGTTGATGATACGCCGCTAACACTTGACGTTTTTTGATGATTGATTTTGAGGCTCCCAGATAGAGAGAGCTCCACTAGTCCAGGTAAGAAAGAATGACTGCCTGAACTACAAGTCTTCTGGAGTGTAGGGGGAGTTTTTGCAATATTTTATGGAACATTCTAAGAATGCAGTAACAGCATGCAGAAAGTTTTGTGGCCTAAGCCTGCATGCGTAATAATTTGCCCCGCCATACCCCCAGGCTTTTAGTAACCGCCTTGGGCGAAGGGGGGCACCTAAGCAATTAGGCCAATCCAAGTCGAGGTGGGTATTGAGGTTATTACCTAGCACCATGAACTCTGCCATCCAGGCAGCTACTCTCTCCAGACAAGTTCCCAATGTGGGAGAATAGGAGTCATCTCCATGGGTTAGAGAGAGCATCAGTTGGGTGTCTTCTGCATAGGACTCCAGGAATATCCCAAATGACTGTACTATGTCTGATAATGGACACATATATAAGTTTAAAAGCATTTGCCTCAGAAATGAACCCTGTAGGACTCTGCACTTCAGGGAAAAGATGTCAGAAGAACAGGATCTATCTAAGACTTAAAAGGTCCTATTTTTAAGTAGGAGGTGAGCCAGTTTAGTGCCGGACCAATGACACCTTCACTGTAAATTCTATTAATGAGGATGTCATGGTTCACCGTGTTGAATGCTTCACTGAGATAGAGTAGGATAATGGCCACTATACCTCCTCTGTCAAGCAGTTGTTTTGACTCTTTTAGCTTACAAATTGACCGTAAACAGTTCCAAGACATAAGAGTTGCTTGGAGCCTCGGACCACCAAAGAGCCAAAGTGTTGAATCATATAACTATCTAGTAACTTGATTGTCGTCAAAGGGGGAGCTAAAGTACATCTAATGCACCTGGAAGGAAAGTTGGAACCTGTTCTCTTCAGAATATTTCAAATCAACAACTCTCTTGAAAGCCCCTCCACCAAGCCAATAAGACATGTAATAGGGTCAACACTTCTCCCGACGATCAATTATGGACATGAAGCTTTCCAGTGCCAATTTGTCAAAGTTACTGAAAAAGTTCAGCTCAAGGCCTACAAAAGGGTCTTTAAATTACCATCATACATCCCAGGATACCTGATTAAGCTGGATTTCAGGATAGGGGGACAATCGTGGGCCTGCATGGCATTGTTCTTAAAGTATTACTGCAAGATCATGAAAGCTCCACCTAATGTGCTAAAAGTTCTCCTTCAGTATATCTTTGAATCCAGAAAGAACCTTGGTCAATCTGTGTCTAAAGAGTTGTCAACTCTCTCCAAATTGATAGAATGAAGCTGAAAAGGCTTAATCTCTCACATGTAGCTTTAAAGACAATTAAAAAAATCCAGAGGAGTAAACTCTCCAAAACAAGTGACCTGGGAAACTCATGGACTATTGGCCATTAGGGACCTTGGAAAAATCCTACATTGATACAGCCAAGCAGCCACTTCCCTTCTGCCCGCAGCCATACCTCTCCACCCCGCCCTGGAAAATCTGTCTTAAGAAAATAATGGTTGGAGGCTAATGGGCCTCCAGATAGAAGTACTAAATCCCAAATGGTCAGCTCTCTAAAATTGTTAGCTGCAGACTTTTCACCTACAAGTACGAGTATTTTAACACCTACTTTGCTGATGCCCAGCATTGTTGTAAGCGTGATGTTCTTTGTTAAAACCACTATTTCATGTGCACGTAATTCTCACCTGCAGCGAGGCAAAAAAACTGGTCTTCTTCTTAAAAGAGCCTAATGAGTTGGCCAAATTTGGTAAATACATCAGCCTCACACAAACACGTCTAAATGAAGTTCACAAGGTTTGCCAGACTGATGCTGGAAAATGGACATGTTTTGAACTAGTTCGTCTATCTGACCATTTGGCGGGGTTTGAGTATGTGCATGTAAAGTGAGTTTATTACATCTTACTCAGAGGGGCCAGATAATATTCCGAGCCCCTAGGAAAAGAACCAAATTACCGCTCAACAAATGATGACAACTTATGCAGCTAGGTCAATATACCCAGGAAGGGACCTGATTGAATGTTTAAGTAGAACGCTACATCCATCTTTGGTTCCTGGAGCTATACAAACTCTGCTTAACACTTCATCTGATTTCATCCACAGGCACTTGCACTTTATTAGACCCTAGCATTATGCTCTATTATGGACAGCACGTTGCCAATAATTAAGCACTTTATATTACATGTTGGTGGAAACCTGTTGCTGCTACGATTTTCCCTGACTTTATAATTGCCTTTATCATTGGACCAGGCATTACTCCTGGTCTTGAGGTATTTTCAATGCATCACTTTTTAATGATTTAAGAGATTTTACATTAATCATACAATAAATTTACTACTGGATACTGGGGTTGCCTTTGAAAAAATTGAAAATAGGATGCCGAAAGAATTATTGTGTGTCCACTATCTGGTTGCCAGAAAACTCTCCTTTTTCCTGCTAGACTTCTGTCTCTAGGTTTATTGGGGGCACTGTGGCTGCTTCATATTCGAGTTTGGTATTTGATGTGGGAGAACCCTAGTATTACCATGGTTTAGTGAACACATATAACCCCAGCCGTCAAAGCCCAAGGTTAGTGTAGCCGAAGACATTCAACATCTTGAAAATGCCCAAATTGGGCAGGGTTGGCCAAGAAACTTTTACCCCATTGGTTAGGGCATGCCAAAGATTCACTCCAATCCACTAGCATGTGCCAGGCATAAATATGGCATTTCCAGGCACCCACTTCAGACCACTTGTGGACTTGGGGAACATCAGAAGAATACTGAACTTGCTGTCTGCTGTCTGTGAAGAGCCCTGAACTATTGGACATGTTGTCTCTTGTACCCAGGAAAAACAAGCGGACTCCCAGGGTCATAGAGCTGTCCCCCTTTAAAAGATTCAGTGGAACAATAAGCAACAAGAGGCCTGTACTGGGCCCTACTGTTGGCCTTTGCTTGCCACCCTGTGAGTCTCTAGGTGCATCCCCGAGGGCCTGGGTGGCTTTAGAAGTGTAACCCTGTGGTGGATTGTGACTTAAAGGATAAAAGTAAAAAAGTAAAATCTTTGGTCGGAATGAACTTGGTTGGTGTATTCAACCTGCGCTCTATCAAGGTCATCGTTAAATTGTGCCTAGGTTACGGTCTAGCGCGCCATTGACTATCAATGGTACTTCATGCTTCTTGGTGCCACTACTACTTAAAAGTTTAAAAATTCATATCTCTGCATATATTTATTGGATTTTAGTAATTTCGGTGTCAAATTGTTCATTAAATTTGACTCTATTTTCCTTATTCAGCAAAACAGTACAGAACAATAACCAATAACTATGAAATACAATCACAAGGTTCAAAATCTAAGTGTCAGGTCTATTATGGTGAGTGATCATGTCCCGAAAGAAAAGGAGCAGCATCTGGGTCAAACCAACATGGAGGCACTAGCCAGGGACCCATTTGGCCAGTAAATCAAAGGGAACCTCTTGCTGCAAACATTAGTGAGAGTTGTAAGAAATTGGGTTTTTGTTTGAGGGGGAGGAAGCCTCATTCAGGCAACAACTACAATCCTTGTCAGGATAAATCATAAAAGCTACTAAATTAACCTTACTTAACCCTCTGTTAGCGTGGCACAAAGCACTCAGGCTGAACCTAGAGTCAATGTGTAAAGTTTTTAGGCAGCACACAAACAATGAGATATTGAAAACACAACACAAGAAAAATCCCAAACCAATTTAGAAAAAGAGAGCACATTTTAAGAAATCGAATGATACCAGAATGACAAAAATCCAAACAGTAGACCCAGAGATATTCAATTTTAAACTTTATATAGCACCAAGCTGAGCAAATAACCATCTGTGCTTATCTGGTCATGCTGGTCTGGGAACTGGGAAAAAGTCACAAGTTCAGCCTGACCAGATTAGACCGTGGGATGGATAGAAGGACCAGTTTCATCTTGGCAAAAGTTGTACCTTATGTCCTTTATAGGAGGCTTTGCTTCGCTCGGCATTAGTTCTGATCAGGAGCTGCTCGGTGTTGCAATCCTGCGTTGAGTTGCATCTCACTTCGATCAGAAGCTGTGAAGTGCTGCTATGCAAAGTATTGCATCAGGTTGTGTTGCGCCACATCAGATTTGATGGAACCCACAGTTAGGCAAAGAAGACTACATTCTGATTCCAGCCAAGAGTCCAGGACCAGGAGGGGAACCACTCTTGGGGATTAGGAATCATTCCATTCTGAGGTCCACAGCAGTAGGGCTCACGCAGGTCCAGCTGCAGATCCAGGTAGGTTCAAGTCAGCAGGGTATTTGCAGGGAGGCATCTGGAGCTTGTTGTGTCTCTGTAGCTCATACAGGAGGTCAGCCAACTGACCCTTGGATGCACTCTGGGTTAGACTGTGATGAAAGGAAGGAGATCCAGTCTTTCTTGTCAGACAGCAAGGCAGTCTTGAAGCAGCAGTGCAGTCCTTCTGCTTTGATTTCCACAGGCCCAGGAGTGTTCTGAAGAGTGGCTCTGGAGGGCCAATATTTGCACCTGATGCCAGCCTTTGTACAGGGAATTCCATCTCCTACCCCTACATCTAGTTCTGGAAAGTTTCTCCCTTCTCCTATCAAGGCTCTAAACTGTCTGAGGTGACCAAAGGCTGGCATCAAGTTTCTTTGTGTGTGATGGAGGCAAGCCTTTTGAAGGGTAAGTGGGGTGGGGCACATTCCTCCTCCCAGCGATCTGGCCATGATGGCCCATTATGCCAACATCTTGTCACTGCCTGGGAGGTATACACAAACCCCAACAACAGAGTCATGTGACCCAGGACACTGGCAGAAGACATAAATGGTTGAGACAAGAAAATGCGAACTTTCTTAAAGTAGGTATATAAAACAGTGATGGATGGGATGCTTGTGTTCCGGTTAAGGGAGTACCTGTCCTGGCAGTTCAGGCTAGGCTGTTCTCAGGAGGAGCAGGGTCAAGGATGGCTGGGTCCAAACTGAAGTGGCATTGGGAGTGAAAAACAGTGGAACAGATGCGGCCTGAGCGAATTCCAGTGGCTGATTAATTCAAGCACTCCATCACCTTATGGCAACTTTCTGAAAGTGGCATTTTCGGAATTATGAGTTAAAATCTTACTTTACCATTAAAGATGAGTTTTAAATTACAATTCATTTGAGTGTAAACACCATAGCTCTATGTGCTGCCACAATTACCACGTATTACCTGTAATGAGGTGACCCAGTATTAGTCAAAGGGAAAGACAGGCCTTACAATCTTGAAAAAGGACTATAAGACTTTTTCACTTTAATGGCATGCAAACCTGAAGTGCACCTGTCCTGCGTTTAATTTATAATGCGCCCTGCCCTGTGAGCTTTTACGGTTTACCTTTGGGGTGGCTGATATGCATTAAAAAGGAAGGTTTATGCTTAGTAAACATGTTTATTTTTCCAGTTTGAAATGGCAGTTTAAAAATTCCCTACAGAATGCAGTGGCAGGCCTGAGACATGTTTTGAAAGGTTACTCGTGTGAGTGACACAATGAGTACTACAGCCCCACTAGTAGCATTTACTTTACAGGCCCTGGGTACATATAGTGCCATGTACTAGGGACTTACCAGTAAATTAAATGTACCAATCAGGTATATGCCAATTGTTTGATGTATTAGGGAGAGAGCACAGCACTGTACCGTTGGTTAGCAGGGAAAGAGTGCACAGAGACCCAGTGCCAACAAACACAGGTTTATCAACAGGAGGCAAAAAACTCGGGGGAGTGGGACCCTGCAAAAAGGGCCAGGTCCAACATGAATTAAAAATGGAACATTAAGAAAACTGTGAGCCCCTCCCAGAGAGGGTTTCTGAAGCACCTCCTAGCATCCATGTAGGGAGGAGCAAAGTGTTGATCCAAGAAAACAAAATGATTGTCCAATGACTCTTTTTTCTTTGAAAAAGGAAAAGTACATTTAGTACACACATACTATTAAATGCTACATAGTAATTTACAAATATATACATCAGGCACATGTAATTAACTTTGGTGACATTGTTAAATCACCTTTGACCCAGACTGGGTCAAGACCCCTAAATTCACAATAGCCAACACCTATACCAGGTCGAACTTTACAGTAAAGGGAGGTTGTCATTTTAAATAAGACAGGTCTGCCTTTTTCAGGTGGTCCCAAATCTATGATAAGACAAGTGTGTTGGCTTTGTCAACTGGGTCAAGACTGATTTGCTTATGGCTGGATCTGAACTGGGGTGGCGATGTAAGCTAAAGAACGATGATGGATTCAATCCCGATCTGTGACCAGGGCTGAGTGTCTCAAAAGATTCAGCACTCCATCCATCATTTCCGTGTGTTTGCTTTGTTCGCCCTAAATTGGCAGGGTATGCCCAGACGTGGATCCCTTGCTCACTTTGCCACTGGATTCAAGCTAGCCTGGATAATGAGGAATGTTACCCAAACCAGGTTCCAGGATGCTTGTTTCCGGTCCAGGAAAGACCTGGCTTGGCAGTTCAAGCTGGACTGTACCCATGAGAAACAAGGTCAAAACTGATTTGCATATGGCTGTGTCTGAACTGGGGTGGGGACGTGAGCTAACGATCAATGATTGATTCAACACAGATCTGTGACTGGATGTGAGTGTTTGAAAAGTTGCAGCACTTCATCCATCAAGTCCTTGTTTTAGCTTTGTTCACCCTAAGTTGGCAGGGTGTGCCCAGACATGGGTCCTTTGCCACTGGATTCGAGCTAGCCTGGCTGATGAGGGGTGTTACACCCAAACCAGTCTCAGGATGCTTGTTTCCGGTCCAGGGAAGGCCTGGCTTGGCAGTTCGGGCTGGACTGTTCCCATAAGGCACAGGTTCAAGACTGATTTGCATATGGATGGGTCTGAACTGGGGTGGCAAAGTGAGCAAAAGAATGATGATGGATTCAACCCAGATCTGTAGTTCGTGGTGAGTGTCTGAAAGGTTTCAGTGCTCCGTCCATTATCTCCTTGTGATTGAGGGTTATTACAACGCCATAGCAAGAACATCTTAAGAGAATATATACATTTTTTCAATTCAGATGCATATGAACATAAATTATTTAAGGTAACAAATGCAATATAGGACCCATCCCGTATGGATTAAAGTAGGGCCTCTTGTCTTAAAGAACATTTACCCTATACATTACCTTTAAAAATCCATTTCCTCCTTGATCGTATCTGGATAGAGCTACTCTCTCTGGAGAGCTATATTTTGCCAGGGAAGAATAAGTGAACAGTTACTGATCATGGACATTCGATGGCACCATTGTTTATATTCTGTGGATTGAGCATATCCCATGTGCCCATCCATTTCCAAAGTTGACGGGTTCTGACACTTTGATGACTGTGTTGCAAAAGGCTTGACCTACTGGCACTCATGTTGACAGAGGTACTAACTATAAACACAACAAAATATTCACGGGTCAAGCAAGCCTAAACAGGCCCTAGGCACAAGCAGAGACCTTTAGACTGTAATCTCAAATAATTCTTAACAAAGAAAATCCTTTTTAAAGGACAGATTCCCATCACTCACCGAAGTGGCATGTTTCATCATCTGGGATCTCCTCCTGGTTGCAAAACCTAGTGTAACCAAGGGCCACAACCTCCTCACTGAGAGGGAGGAGCTCAGGGATGTTTTTAAAGGAATGTAGCGTTGCTAGTATTTCCTGAAATCTGACAGATGTGAAGAATTATGATGGATATGAGTGATAGGCGCAGTGCATGGGTGTGAAAAGTGAAAGTGGAAAGTAAAATTGGGTAACAAGAGAAAAAAGTTGTATTCGTTGTCTCTTGATATACAAATTAAAAACAGTGCAGATGCAGTTCTGAAATATTAACTGCATGAGTCCAAAAACAGGGTCTACATGTTTCAGCCATATGGATTATATGTAATCCTGGCCTTCCTCAGGACCTAGATATATAATTGCTACTGCGTAGTGACTAATTGAGACAAACTTCACACAAGGTTGGAACAAATACAACCTTCTGACTTGATGTCTAGGTCCTCAGTGGATTACAGAATGCTGTTAGCACCTAAATAGAAAGGTGACATTTAAAAGAACAGTAGAAGGTCAAATGCTACTGCCTAATGTTTATGCAAAGTGTGGATCAAAGCTATCCAGCATTGCAAGTACCTAAACAGTATACAACTTGTTGCCACATGCTCAATTGTGCTTACCCATAATTCACTAGCAAACAGCCTCACCTCACCTGGCGCCAGCTCAGTCTTTAAATGTTCCCTTAGACCCTCAATCACCTTGTGTTTGTTTTGATAGAGGTACTAACACCTATACTGACAGGACATATACTGCAGGTGGTTGGGTTGTTCGGTGCAAAGATGTGTCTCTGTCACAGTAGCTGACCGTGGTACAGTTACAACATTTGCACTATGATACCACACTAATGTGAGTTTGTTACTAATGGCTTCTATGCCGGTCCTACCAGGATTGTGTCCATGTTTCTGAAGCTTGCAATGGTCCTGCTGGGGCACTTTAGTGGGATTAGTAATCAATAATTGGCACACGGTGGAGACTGAGTTCCAAACACTACATCTAATGGTACAGAAACACTGCCGATGAGGAAATGAGTGTAACTGGAACAAATGATGGATGGAATGCTGAATGATTCAAACATTCTCCCCCAGTCAAGAGATCTGGGTTAATTCCATTGTTCTTTTGCCCACTACACCACCCCAGTTTGGACCCAGCCACATGCAAATCAGTCTTGACCCTGTGCCTCATGGGAACAGTCCAGACTGAACTGCCACGCCAGGTCCTCCCTGGACAGGAAACAAGAATCCTGGGTTCAGTTTCGGGGTATGTCACCCTTTATCAGCCAGGCTACCTTGAATCCGGTAGCACAGTGAGCAAGGGTCCCACGTCTGGGCATACCGATCCTACTTAGGGTGAAAAGTGTAACTAAAACAAATGATGGAATGAATGCTGATGAGGAAATGAGTGTGGCACTTACAGCTTTGGAGTTTGTGGCAAGTGAGTCGCTAATAGTGGCTAGTAACACAGTTGAAACTGGCTATCAAGGCTTGGAATTTAGCAATGGTACACTGATAGAGACTTCTGATAGGGACTCAGTTAAATAACATTATGTGCAGTGATGGTGACCAAGTTAATAAAGATTGCACAGGTGGTGCTGGCACTATAAATGACTAACTAGGTTATTTTAAGTTTGCCAGGGGAGGCCAGCGACCCCGCCAGGTCAGATTCCCCAATGAGAAAACCCCACTGTATTCAAACATCCCACTATGTCAGTGGGGATCTTTATGCCAACAGTACTTCCACCAATGTGGTAGAAGCACATTTGCCAAAATGGAAGTGCCAACAGATGGCTGTCCTTTGGCAGCTGTCTGACATTATGTTTGGCTTTGCAGAAAGAAGACCCCAAAACAAAAATCCTATTGGGTGACATCAGTGATTTTGCAGTAAAGGAAGTGCCTCTACGGCAGGGTGGCCCACCACCACTGATTGCACAAACCCTGTATCAAACCTCTAAATTCTACTGGTTTTTAATGGCGGTGTTGCCACTGATGGCAATTGACGTTCTCACTTATAGTACCAGCACTAGATGAAACACGTGAAGTATTCATCTCACTGCTGAAACTGTGCTCCATGGTAAACTAGACTTGCCAGGAAGGAAATCAAATAAATGCATGTCTCAAATCTTAAATCTCGTCAATGCTCTGGTCTCTGGTGTTTGCACTCTGCCATGCCATTAAGTGACGGAAAAGACAACATAGTAGAGAAATGAACTTTTGATGCATAAATATACCTGGGCAGAGGTGACATTGAGGGTAGAGCTTCCCTGTCAGATTAACCTACCTAATTTTATTCGGAATGTGGATGGTAGACATATCTCTCGGTTTTTGAGACTAGCTGAACAGTAGAAAATTTGCCACTAAGTAGATTTTACCAGGTCCCCACAAAATCTGACAAGCTAGTTAATGACACAGGGGAAGATTTACAATAACTGGCACATCCCTGCATATTAGCAGGGATGCACCAGTTATTGTGCGTGATGGAAAAATAGCCTTGCGCCACCATGAATGTGCTGCATTTACAATGCAGCGCACCATGGCGCAAGGATAGACAGATGCATGACTCATCTGTGGGGTCAAAGGTGACGCAGTGCTGGAGTCGTATCGCAAGTGCGACGCAACTCCAGCACTGCTCAGGGGCGGCCTATACTTGCTGTGCTGCACCACTCCTTACGCTGCAGTGTGGTCGTAAAAGTGACTCAGTGAAATCTGCGTCACTTTTACTAGGCTTCCTTGCGACGGAGCGCCCACCCTGCAGACATTATACCTGACGCAGGTATAATGTCGCTCAGGGCTTTACAACATGACGCATCTCCCTAGATGCATCACGTTGTAAATATGTCGTATAATGTCGCATTGTTTATGATGCCGCTGTCTCACAGAAGTGACGCAACGGTGTTGTAGAGATGTCGCAAGGGGCTTGTAAATCTGCCCCTCAGTGATCTGATGTTGTCAGTTGATAATGTCGCAGGTTTTGTGAGGGTGTGCCAACATATAATTGGTGAGTCTCAAGCCTATTTCCATACTGGTCTCAACTCTTTCTTTGTAATTCAGAGGAAAGAAGTGTATGCCAGACAACTCACAAGGTTTTTCAGGAATTATATTGTAAATGCAGCGAATTGATCACTGTTATGCATATTATTTTGTTCTGTAATTCAATTCCAAATGTTTTTATGTTGCATATATGTAAAAACAAAACTCTACAAAACTACATGCAATAAACTGAAATATATTTGCATCTATATCCTTCTTCGTCAGACATTTGTTGGCCAATAAATATGATAGTTCCTGTCGGAAACATAAACCAAGATAAGAACCATGCTCCTTCGAAACTATGTTTGATTGTGTTTACCACATTCGAGATAGTTATTTTTAGTTATGTTTCTCAGTGTTGTTATCTACATAAAAACAGATGGTTATCAGACTATGTATGCTGCATGGTTTCTGCCATAAAAGATTATTTTTTATCTTCTGTCCTAAAACATGCAGAGCTGAAACCTTCAACAGCTATGTATTTGCTATTCACTGCTCTGGGTGCTCCACCATTTTTTCTTGTTTATTTTCTACTCATAAATATCTCTCCCTTTATGTTCCTTTGTTGTGCACCATCCACATTTGTATTTCACGATTGGACAACTCAACTCTATTTAAAAAGGGCTAGATTTACTAAGATTTTGTGTTATGGGCATCATTCTTGTGGTGCATCCATGACGCTCAATGCTAGTAGATATTTACAAAACCACGCAAGAGGCGAGTTCCGCCACCTAGCATGGCTTTATAAAAAAAAAGGTAACACAATGCAGCAGCCTGTGCTGCATTGTGGTACATTTCATTCTGGGAGGCATTCCGTGGGCATTCCCATGCATTCACCCATGGATTTCACGCAATCCCAGATTTACAAAGGTTTGTAAACCTTGGATTGCGTGAAATCGCTATGCCTCCAAGAGGATGGCGTAACGAGGAGAAAAATCCTATTTTCTCCTAGTTATTCCCTCTTTTTTTGTGTGCTGCAATGTGCAGCACACATTGTAAGAGGAAAATGCCTCAAGAGATTGTTTTTGTGCAGGAAGGTATTCCTTCCTGTACAAAAACAATTCTTGTAACGCAGGCACCCATACAGCGTGGTGCTAGGGTGCCTGCTTTGGCACTAGGCTGCCTGAAGTGCACCTTACTAGATATGGTGCATTTCTGCTCTTTCCCTTTCACACAACGCAGTGGAGTAAATTACCTTACCACACTGCGGTGCAAAGGGTATTAAATATTGCCCTTATTATTGACTGCCATTTATACATTATCTGGTGTCTATTTCCCAGAGTTGTAGGGGCCAGATTTCTGCACAACCCCAGGACAATACTGTTTGCTGTTTCCTGGTAATGATCAGTCTCAAAAGATGACTTCAGGGACACAGTGGAACTCCAAACTCTCTTTCGTTCATGAATAGCACACTCAAGGATTGTACTAAGAGACAGTACATGTACCTTAAAGTATTTATTTTAAAATCATAGCACAAAAAATGCGATTGGTAATCACATAAAATATGAAAGCTAATGCAGTGAAACATTAAAAGGAAAATAAAAACAGCACAAAACCCTCTAATATTGTCATTGATTTCATATTGTCCCAACACCCTTATGCTATTTGTAGGCACTATGCTAACTTTAGCTAAAGCAGTAATTGAGTTTCAGAGATGGCACACAGCATACTTTTATTTTCATTATGGAACAGCACATTATCTCTTTCTTATTGCAGTTTGAACAAGGCTGGGACTTAAACAGTGACAAGATGAAGGCCACTTTATCTCGCCCACTGCCTCTGTTCAAGATTGATTGCTGCAAATTCGCGGAAAGTCCATTTTTCACTTATGGTCCAATAACTGAATTTTTATAAGATCTGACTGTCAATGTTATCTTATTTAATATTTTGAAAATAATGTTAGGACAAGCAGACACTAAATCAATAATCAGACAAACAATCATGCGCCAAATGCCTCAACTTGATTATCATATTTGCATGATACATACAAATTTGTAAACAATCCTGTACAGCAGGTGCATAGAGTGTAAAAATTTCTAGCATTGCAATGCATGTCTAAAACTTCACACTTCCTGTGAAAGAAATAAAAGAGCATGAAAAGAAATGAATGGGAATATTAGAGTCTGCAGAAACAAAATGATGGAAATAGAAAAGTCAATTATTTCCACGATGATCTTCTCAAGCCCGTGTAAGCAGTGTTGATATATCAAGTTGTTAAAAATTGCACTCCTGCCAACTCACACTGTGCCACAGAGTTTCACGTGATGTCAGCATTCTTCATACAATCACCTAGTGAATAATCAATATGACAAAGTGCCAGGGAAGGTGAGTTGTAAACCGCTTCACTGGGTGGGTTTCCAGATTTTCCTTGGATTCTCTAAACAGCTGAAGCCCATTAACAGGTGTTTTTTGTTACGATGGCAGATCTGAAATAGTTACACAGAAAAAGGGTGGCCACAAAGTTGCAAACCACAAATGTAGTACAGCTAGAAAGAATGGGTGACAGAAGTGTACCTGTTTCAAAAAAAAAATATATATATATATATACACACACACACACATATATACTAGGGGTGGGCGGAATTTGCGAAATCCACTTTCGCAAATTATCGCGAAAATGTTTAAAATTATCGCAAACAAGCGGAAATATCGCGAAGATGCGGAAGTTTTTTTCCCGCATGTTCGCGAGATTTTCTGCATGGTTGCGGGTCGCCAACTTACCCATGTGGTTGCTCGCGGGCGCGGCCATCCTGTTTTGAGTTGTCTCACGGTGCATGATCGCGAGAAGAAAGACGTGATCGCGCGACGCATGACGTCACTGCGGGCGCGAACTGTCGCGAGACAGCGCAAATGGCTAAAAACAATACAACATCTCATGGAGAACGCGACCGGATCAAGAAAACTTGTCGGCGAACGCAGGGATTCAGGTAAGGCGATCGCGCGCGCGCGAGAATGTATTATTTTACAGCGCGAGCAAGAAACAAATTATCGCCAAGCTGCGGAAAGCGGAAATTTTAACATTTTCGCGCTCTCCCCGGAACGCGAAAATGTCAAATTATCGCAATTTCCGCGAACGGAACGAAATTTTCACCCAGGCCTAATATATACCTAATGGCGGTCGCCAGTAAGTATTATAGTTAGGACCTTCTTTCAATTCAAAAAACTTTTTTCTTTTGCCAATATCTTTGGCGCGGTTTGACGAATCTTTGCGAAATTTTCAAACTAATGTTTCACTCAGGTCAGCTAATTTCCTGAAAGGTTCGGGGTGGTTCGTCAAATGGGGGGCGAGAAATAGTGGGGTCCCAAAACACATTTTGCCCATAGGAATTTTTGGAACAGGCTACAGCCAGATCTGCTGCACGGAATTACACCGAATTTGGCAAAAATGTAACTCTTGGTTCAGAAAACAACCTTTTTTTTTAAATGGTGTAAATCTGGTCAGTAGTTCCTGAGAAATTAAAATAAAAATTGATATCTGAGCGCTGAGGAGGAGCCGCGAATCCTCCCGAGCACGAGCTTCATTCTGATTGGCTGCCAACACTCCAAACCAGGAAGTGTTGGCAGCCATCTTGTGGCTTGGATAAAACCGAGTCACAAGAAAAAGGAAAAAAAGTTAAAAATGAAGAAAAAGGGGCAGGGTAGAACTACCCTGAACCCCTAGGTCTGCTCCAGACCCAAAAAAAGCAATACAAAAAAAAATGGCCGAATTTGCGCTGGGTTTGCGTATCCAGCCGGAAATTTTGAAAAAACAAACCGTGGTCATTTAATTAAGCCCCTGTGTGGGCCAGGTCCCGGGGCAATCACAAAGTATATTGCCAGGGCCCGCAGTGGCCCCCGCAGCCCAAGGGACCACCACCTCCCCAGGGCTTTGTTAAAATTAAAAGGTGTGGGGGGCTTATGCCTCCCCCCATGCAGCCCTGGGGGCCGGCACATCCCTGAGGCTTTAATAATTAAATGTGGGGGCATGCAGCCTCCCCACAGCCCTGGGATCGCCACCTTCCCGGGGTTCTGATTGTGAAAAAAATGTGTGTGGGGTCTCGAGCTCCCCACACGGCCCGGGGACCACCACCTCCCCGGGGAACATTTCATTTACATATGGGGGTCCGTTGCGGCTCCCCGGCCTTGGGGACCACCACCTCCCCAGGGCTGTGCAAATGTAGGGAGGGGGGCAGCGCGGCCCCCTCCTAGAGCCCTAGATGGCCCTGGGGACCGCCACCCTCGGGGCATTGCTGTTTGCAATGGCAGGGCGGGAGCACTGCTCCCGCCCTGCCATAGCAAACACTGCTTTGCTTCGTTGAAGCGAGAGCAGGTAACCTGCTCTTGCTTCAACAAAGCAAAGCAGAATTGCTTTTGGGCAAGGAGAGCTGCATGTTAGCAGCTTCCCTTGCCAAGAACGTGCAAGGAGGCGCGTTTGCAGAGTGGTGGACAAAGGGGGCATGACATGTGTCCGCCTATCAGCAATTCCACTATTTGGGGCATACTGGAGGTATCAGGTAGGCTAGTTGGCCCCTAAGGACCCTCAGCGGCGAAGGGGACTTTAATCCCCAACCAAGAGCGCGCTAGGGAGTGAGTTTCTAGAGTGGTGAGGAAAGGGGGCCACTACCTCTCCTATTACCTCCACTAAGTACCCCACAGTGGGATTGCTAAGAGGTCTTTGGAGGCCACGTCCCCCGTTTCTCCACCGCTCTGCAAACGCGCCTCCTGGGACAGTACTGGTTGGGGATGAAGTCCACTTTACTCCTGAGGGACTTTGGGGGCCAAGAAGCCCTCCTGGTACCTCCTGTAACTCCTACACAGCGGAATTCCTGAGCGCTGGTTGGAGGCCCAGCACCCTTTCTCCACCACTCTGCAAACGTGACTACTAGTTAAAGAAGCATTTGCAATGTAATAGGTTTCGCTTTGCGAAAGTTAGAGCTATTGGCGTTGGAAATGTAAAAGGTTTTTGCTAATGTTTTTTAGTGTAGAGTGGATGTACGTTGTGTGTAGTGGAATTAAGTGGTATGTTATGCAGTGAAATTATGTGAATAGAAAGTATGTGGTATTTACTGTATAGGAATTAAGGGGCATATCAGCAAGGGCAGGTGATAATTATTGCTTAGCGCTAGGATAATTATCGCCGGCAATCGCTGGATTTTATCGCTATCAGCGACGCTTATCTCCAAAGTGATAAAATTCCAAGCGCAAGCTGGCAAATGTGCAATTATTGCTGGAAATCCAGCGATAATCGCACAACGTCTGGCGATAGCTTGATGATAGGGCAGGGCAGACTTAGCCATTATATCCACCTTTCATTGGATATAATGGCTAAGTCAGACTGAAAGCAGGCGTAAGGAAAGTAGCGATAACCGCAGTTAGCGCTGCTTTTCTTATCGCTACGCAGGTTAGCGATCAGCTTCCTGATAGGAGAAATGTCTGTTAGCATCATTTCTCATGTTATTTTGGGGAGGAACGCCCACTTTGCATCTCATTAGAGATGCAAAGCTGGGCGTTAAGGGTAAAGGGCGCTAAGGCATGGATTCACGCAATAGCGTGACCTTGCTGATAGTGCGATAAAATTATCACCACTTTTCGCCTGAAAACAGACGATAAAGCGGCGACAATTTTAACGCAGGGCCTTGATGATATGCCCCGTGGTGGAGTGGGATTCTGTGTTTTGGAGAGTAATTATGTGGTATTGTAGTCTGTGTTGTGGAGTGGTAACCTCAGGTTTAGTCTTCCTCGTTTCCATAGAAAATAAACTATAAATTCAATGAGGAGCACTTCTGGACCTAGTCAGAGTTATGAGCAGGGCCACTGGAATTATGTGACTGTTCAGCTGCACCAATTTTCACATAATTAAATATTTTCGCATTTGCCAAATATTCCATCATCTGCTGCCTAATCTGCAGACTTGAACAAAAAAGCCTTGTTTCTAGCTCAAACGGCTCAAATGTTCCCAAAAATGCAGTGTCACGTGTTACAGCGTGGTGGAAGGCCCGTTGCAAAGCTGAAATGGTCACATGTTACTTATTGCTAAATGTGGGTGTTAAATTGGTACTAATGGTCCACAAACCTCTCTTCTTTCTGTGCCTCTCTTGCCTCTTTCTGCGTTTCTCTTGCATCTTTCTGCACCTTTCTTCCTCTTTCTGCACCTCACTGTCGTCTTTCTGCACTTCTCTTGCCCCTTTCCACACCTCACTTGCCTCTTTCGGGGCCTCTGTTGCTTTTTTCTGCAGATCTCTTACTTCTTTCTATACCTCTCTTGCCTCTTTCTGCTCCTCTCTTGCCTCTTTGTGCATTTCTCTTGCCTGTTTCTGCACTTCCCTGCCTCTTTCTGTACCTCTCTTGCCTCTTTCTGTATCCCCCTTGCCTCTTTCTACACCTCACTCTCTTCCTTCTGCACCTCTCTTGACTTTTTCTGCACTTCTCGTGCCTCTTTCTGCACTTCTAAAGCCTCTTTCTGTACCTCAAGTGCCCCTTTCTGCACTTCTCTTGCCTCTTTTCACACTTATCTTGCCTCTCTCTATACCTCTCGTGCCTCTTTCTGCACCTCACTTGCCACTTTCTGCTCTTCTCTTGCCTCTTTCTCAACCTCACTCTCATCTTTCTGCATCTCTCTTGGATCTTTCTGCACCTTTATTGCCTCTTCCTGCAACTCTGTTGCTTTCTCCTGCGCTACTCTTACCTCTTTCTGCACCCTTCTTTTCTCTTTCTGCACCTCTCTTCCTTCTTTCTGCACTACTTTTGCCTTTTTGTGCACGCTCCTTCCTCTTTCTGTACTCCTCTTGCCTCTTTCTGCACCTCTGTTGGTTCTTTCTGCACGGCTCTTGCTTCGTTCTGCACCTCTTTTGCAAATGTCTGCATCCCTCTTGACTCTTTCTGTACACCTCTTCCCTCTTTCTGCACCTCTCTTGCCCCTGTCTGCACACAGGTTCCCTCTTTCTGCACCCCTTTTGCCTGTTTCTGCAACTCTCTTACCTCTTTCTGCAGTTCTCTTGCCTCCTTCTGCACCTCATTTGCCTCTTTCTGCACTACTATTTCCTCTTTTTGCACCTCTCCTGCTTCTTTCTGCACCCCTGTAGTCTCTTTCTGCACCCCTGTTGGTTCTTTCTAGCCCCTGTTGTCTCTTTCTGCATTCGACTTCCCTCTTTCTGCACCTCTCTTGCGTCTTTCTTCACTTCTCTTGCTTCTTTCAGTACCTCTCTTGCTTCTTTCTGTACCCTTCTTCCCTTTTTTGCATTCCTCTTGCCTCTTTCTGCTGTTCTCTTGCCATTTTCTGTACTCCTCTTCCCTCTTTCTGCACCTCTCTTGCCCCTGTCTGCACACAGTTTCCCTCTTTCTGTACCCCTTTTGCGTGTTTCTGCAACCCTCTTACCTCTTTCTGAAGTTCTCTTGCCTCCTTCTGCACCTCACTTGCCTCTTTCTGCACTTCTATTGCCTCTTTCTGCACATCTCTTGCTTCTTTCTGCAGCTCTGTAGTCTCTTTCTGTACCTCTGTTGTCTCTTTCTAGACCCCTGTTGTCTCTTTCTGCATTTGACTTCCCTCTTTCTGCACCTCTCTGGCGTCTTTCTGCACTTCTCCTACTTCTTTCTGCACCTCTCTTGCTTCTCTCGGCACCATTCTTCCCTTTTTACATCCCTCTTGTCTCTTTCTGCTGTTCTCTTGCCATTTTCTGCACCTCTCTTGCCTCTTTCTGTACCTCACTTGCCTCTTCCTGCATTTCTCTTGCTTCTTTCCACACCTCTGTTACTTCTTTCAACAATTCTCTTGCCTCTTTCTGCACTTCTCTTGCTTGTTTCTGCACCTCTCTTGCATCTTTCTGCACCTATGTAGCCTCCTTCTGCACCTCACTTGCTTCTTTCTGCAGCCCTCTTGCCTCTTTTTGCAACCCTCCTTTCTCTTTCTGCACCTCTCTTGCGTCTTTCGGCACCCCTGTTCCCCTTTTCTGCACCTTTGCTGCCTGTTTCTGCATCTCTCTTGCCTCTTTCTGTACCTATGTTGTTTCTTTCTGCACTTCGCTTGCTCTTTCTGCACCCTTCGCGCCTCTTTCAGCACCTCTATTGCTTCTTTCTGCACTTCTCTTCCTTCTTTCTGCACCCCTCCTGGCTCTTTCTGTATGTGTCCTGCCTCTTTTTGTACCTCTGTTGGTTCTTTCTGCACTGCTCTTGCTTCTTCCTGCACCTTATTTGCCTCTCTCTGTACTTATTTTGCTTCTTTTTATACTGCTGTTGCTTCATTCTGCATGTCTCTTGCTTCTTTCTGCACCTCTCTTGCTTCTTTCTGCACTCTTCTTCCCTTTTTGCACCCCTCTTGCCTCCTTCTGCTGTTCTCTTGCCATTTCCTGCATCTCTCTTGCCTCTTTCTGCACCTCACTTGCTTCTTTCTGCACCCCTCTTGCTTCTTTCTGCACCCCTCTTGCTTCTTTCTGCACCCCTCTTCCCTCTTTCTGCACCTCTCTTGCCTCTTTTTACACACCTGTTCCCTCTTTCTGTACCCCTCTTGCCTCTTTTTGCACATCTGTTGCTTCCTTCTGTACATCTCTTGCCTCTTTCTGCACCCCTCTTGCCTCTTTAAGCACCTCTGTTGCCTCTTTCTGCACCCCTCCTGCCTCTTACTGTACGTGTCCTGCTTCTTTTTGTACCTCTGTTGGTTCTTTCTGCACTCCTCTTGCTTCTTCCTGTACCTTATTTGCCTCTTTCTGCACTTCTCTTGCTTCTTTCTATACCTCTGTTGCTTCTTTCTGCACTTCTCTTGCTTCTTTCTGCACATCTCTTGCATCTTTCTGCACTCTTCTTCCCTTGTTGCACCCCTCTTGCCTCCTTCTGCTGTTCTCTTGCCATTTCCTGCACCTTTCTTGCCTCTTTCTGTACCTCACTTGCCTCTTTCTGTACTTTTCTTGCTTCTTTTCACACTTATGTTGCTTCTTTCAGCAATTCTCTTGCCTCTTTCTGTACTTCTGTTTCTTCTTTCTACGCCCCTCTTCCCTCTTTCTGCACCTCTCTTGCCTTTTTATACCCCTATTCCCTCTTTCTGTACCTTTCCTGCCTGTTTCTGCACCCCTCTTTCATCTTTCTGTACCCCTGTTGCTTCTTTCTGCACTTCTCTTGCCTCTTTCTGTACCCTTCACCCCTCTTTCTGCACTTCTCTTCTTTCTTCCTGTACCCCTCCTGCCTCTTTCTGTACCTTTCTTTCCTCTTTGTGCACCTCTCCTACCTCTTTCTGCACCCCTCTTTTGCCTCTTGTTACACCTGCGTTGGTACTTTCTGCACTGCTCTTACTTCTTTCTGCACCTCACTTGCCTATTTCTGCTCTTCTCTTGCTTCTTTCTATACCTCTGTTGCTTATTTCTGTACTTCTTTTGCCTCTTTCTGCACCTCTGACTTAGAGGTAGTTTTAACCCCCCTGCCCTATTACGTAATAGGGTCTTACAGGGGAGGTCATGCCAATCACAGGGGTACCCCACCCATAGTGTATCCTAGTGTATGTAGGTGTTTTCACTGTATTCTAAGTGCCTTTCAGCATAGCACTTGCTCTGGGCCTGGTTAGTCAGAGTCAGTTACCACCAGTACCAGTCAGCAAAAAGTTGGGGGCACAGAATGACCTTGCAACAAGGCCTTTTTCTGCACCTCTGTTGGTACTTTCTGCATATCTATGGCTTCTTTCTGCACCTTTCTTTGTATTTCAGGACTTCTGTTGCCTCTTTCTGCATTTCTCTTGCTTCTTTCTGCACCTTTCTTTGTATTTCAGGACTACTGTTGCCTCTTTCTGCATTTCTCTTGCTTAGGTCTGCACCTTTCTTCCTCTTTCTGAACATGTCCTACCTCGATAGGCATAGTTAGAAATTAGCATTTAAAAAACCTTTGAAATTCACTGAAAAACCATAGGTTTCAGGGGTGTTATAGTTAGTTGGACATTTCACTCGTATAAAACCAGTGAAATTCCCCCGTTATAGTTAGTTCAGCTAACTATAACTCACGCGCCCGCAATGCACTGCTGATGATGTCACATATTACATTAATCATGACATGGTCAGTGACATCACTCATGACACCACTGATGACATCTCAAATGACATCACTGATGACATCATCCTTGTGATAGAGTGGCAGACCTCCTCTCACCCTAATATAACCTTTGATACACACACTCAAAAATACAAACTAACATTTTCAAAACAATGGACATACCAATACCAGTTACAACATACCCATTCAGTAATTTCAAGATCTACACACACATCCACTCATTCACCAACAGTCCTATACAGTCATTCATACATGTACTCACTCATCATATGTACTCATACACCTATACATCCTGTTAAACACCGCCACTCATCCATAGAGTTACTCACACACATAGTCACACATGCAAACAAAGTATCAAACATCCATTTACTTGCATATAGAGTTAGACACACACCACCACACTTACTTCTACAGAAACTTACACATACTTACTCTCTTAAACAATCACTTATAGAAACACATACTTATTTATACAGGAACTCTTCCAATCTCTCATTCTCACATATACTCACTTATATACACCAATACTCACATATACTAGTTTAAAACATATGTAGTTACTCATAAAGACACTATTGAGACAGTCATTCACTCACCAACTCACCCATACACATACTCATCCACCCATACAGTCCTGCACACATGCTGTCTTCAACACATACAAGTGTATGTCACTCATTCATGCATCTATGCACTAAGTAATACCCCCACCGAACCATACAGACACTCAGAAACTCATACTGATACTCAAAAAAACAACTAATAACCCATATAGACACTCATGTAGCTACTCACCAACCCATGCAGCCACTTATACACAAAGTGAGAGACTGATACAGATATTTACATATTTAAACATTACTCACTAACCCATGTATTCACTAAGATACACTTAATCAGTCAGTTATACAATCAATTTTACAAAAAAATATATATACTGTGGGAGGCAGTATATATGTGTGTTGGAGTATATAAATGGCTAGAAGTGAAAGTGTGTGATTGTGAGAGTGGCTGTATGGATGAGTGTGTGCTTGCATCACTGATTGTATAAGAGCGTAAGAATGTGCTAGTATTTGTATGAGTAATTGAGCTGGTGTGTGTATAACTGTATAGGTGAGTAAATGGCAGTGTGATTAATTATTTGCATGATTGACTAGGTGTGTGAGTACCTCTATGGATGAGGGGCAGTGTGTGAGTGTCTATATAGGTGTATGAGTGCATATGATAGTGAGTGGGTATGTAGTTATTGGTGATGGAGTGTCTATGGTTTTGAGAATGGCAGTCTGTAATTTAGAGTGGGTGTATCAAAGGTTATATTAGGGTATGAGAAGATGCATCTAATTATCACATGGATGATGTCATCAGTGATGTCATCAGTGATGTCATTTGAGATGTCATCAGTGATGTCATCAGTGATGTCATCAGTGATGTCACTGACCATGTCATGAGTGATGTAATATGTGACGTCATCAGCAGTGCATTGCGGGGGCACGAGTTATAGTTAGCTGTACTAACTATAACAGGAGAATTTCTATGGTTTTGTACGAGTGAAATTTCCAACTAACTATAACTTTCCCTAAAACCTATGGCTTTTTCAGTGAATTTCTAAAGTTTTTTAAATGCTAATTTCTAACTATAACGTGCCTGAAACCTGTGGTTTTTTAAGTGAATTTTAAAGGTTTTTTTAAATGCTAGCTTCTAACTATGCCTACAGAGGTAGGACATGTGAAGAAAGAAGAAAAAACGCACAGAAAGAAGCAAAAGAAATGCAGAAAGAAGCAACAGAAGTCCACAAAGACGAAGAAAAGTGCAGGAAGAAGCAAGACATGTGCAGAAAGAACCAACAGAGGAGCAGAAAGAGGCCTGTTGCAAAATCATCCTGTGCCCACAACTTTTCCAGATGGGTACTGGTGGTAACTGACTCTGACTAACCAGGCCTAGAGCCAGTGCTAGGCTAAAAGACACATAGAATACAGTGAAAACACCTACATACACTAGGGAACACTATGCGTTAGGGTACACCTGTGATTAGAATGACCTCCTCTGTAAGGCCCTACTACATAATAAGGCAGGGGGATTAAAACTACCCCACCAGGTACCTCCAGTACTGGAAGCACCTGGTGGGCTAGTTGGCCCCCAGGGGCACTCAGGATTGAAAGAGAATTAATTCCCTTTCAATCCTAAGGGCCCCTGGGGGCCAACTAGCCCACCAGGTGCTTCCAGTAAGCGCCACTGCGCTGCGTTGCAGAGATGTGGTCTACGTCATGCCCCTTTTTACACCTCTCTGCAACGCGGCTCTGTGGCGCTTACTGGAGGTACCTGGTGGGCTAGTTGGACCCCAATAATTCCGTTCAGCAGTTCGGGCTGTAGCCATGTCCAAAGTTTCCTATGGGAATTAACAGCAGCCCCCGCTTGCCGAATCACCCCAAAACTTTTCAAGACAGGAGCTGACCGGAGCTCACCACTAGTTTTGAAAATTTCGCAATGATTTGACATCCGGCGCCAAAGTTATTGGGAAAACAAAAAACGCTTTTCCTATGGAAACTAGGCCCTAACTATAACTACAATACACACATATATATATATATCCATAAGAAAGGTTTGTCCCAAACAGAGAGCCAACACAGGTAAGTTTGCTTTTCACGAGTTTACTTGCAGCTTCAGACTTGCACAATGAAAGCCGGAACACCAGCAGTGACGCCAGACGCGTTTCGGGTAAAAGTCTCCCTTCTTCAATGGCGTTTTGTCACAGTGAGACAGTCTTTTTTTCTCTTTATAAGATACTTCATCACCTTTGTGGGCGTGGCCCGCTTTGCCTTATGGTTCATGTGGTTCAGCGGTTGGTGTTGCTCTGTGAGCATGTCTCATTTGTCTGCATACACTCACTAAAATGACAACAGTGGGTCGATATTCGGGCTCACATCACCAAGACTGCTTATCTTATGCTAACAAGTACGAAATACCTCCCATTGCGGCGACAATGTTTGATTCTCTTCATACCGCCTGGGTCCGCTGTTGTGCGGCGGGGCTTCTCCACGGCTTGGACGAGCCGTTATAAATCCAGAAGAAAGGTTTGTCCCAAACAGAGAGCCAACACAGGTAAGTTTGCTTTTCACAAGTTTACTTGCAGCTTCAGACTTGCACAATGAAAGCCGGAACACCAGCAGTGACGCCAGACGCGTTTCGGGTAAAAGTCTCCCTTCTTCAATGGCATTTTGTCAGACTGAGACAGTCTTTTTTTCTCTTTATAAGATACTTCTTCGCCTCTGTGGGCATGGCCCGCTTTGCCTTATGGTTCATGTAGTTCAGCGGTTGGTGTTGCTCTGTGAGCATGTCTCATTTGTCTGCATACACTCAATAAAATGACCACAGTGGGTCGATGTTCGGGCTCACATCACCAAGACTGCTTATCTTTTGCTGATAAGTACGAAATACCTCCCATTGCGGCGACAATGTTTGATTCTCTTCATGCCGCCTGGGTCCACTGTTGTGCGGCGGGGCTTCTCCATGGCTTGGACGAGCCTTTATAAATCCATAAGAAAGGTTTGTCCCAAACAGAGAGCCAACACAGGTAAGTTTGCTTTTCACGAGTTTACTTGCAGCTTCAAACTTGCACAATGAAAGCCGGAACACCAGCAGTGACGCCAGACGCGTTTCGGGTAAAAGTCTCCCTTCTTCAATGGCATTTTGTCACAGTGAGCGGGTCTTTTTTTCTCTTTATAAGATACTTCATTGCCTCTGTGGGCGTGGCCCGCTTTGCCTTATGGTTCATGTGGTTCAGCGGTTGGTGTTGCTCTGTGAGCATGTCTCATTTGTCTGCATACACTCAATAAAATGACCACAGTGGGTCGATGTTCGGGCTCACATCACCAAGACTGCTTATCTTTTGCTAACAAGTACGAAATACCTCCCATTGCGGCGACAATGTTTGATTCTCTTCATACCGCCTGGGTCCGCTGTTGTGCGGCGGGGCTTCTCCAGGGCTTGGACGAGCCGCTATAAATCCAGAAAAAAGGTTTGTCCCAAACAGAGAGCCAACACAGGTAGGTTTGCTTTTCACGAGTTTACTTGCAGCTTCAGACTTGCACAATGAAAGCCGGAACACCAGCAGTGACGCCAGGCGCGTTTCGGGTAAAAGTCTCCCTTCTTCAATGGCATTTTGTCATACTGAGACAGTCTTTTTTTCTCTTTATAAGATACTTCATCGCCTCTGTGGGCGTGGCCCGCTTTGCCTTATGGTTCATGTAGTTCAGCGGTTGGTGTTGCTCTGTGAGCATGTCTCATTTGTCTGCATACACTCAATAAAATGACCACAGTGGGTCGATGTTCGGGGTCACATCACCAAGACTGCTTATCTTTTGCTAATAAGTACGAAATACCTCCCATTGCGGCGACAATGTTTGATTCTCTTCATGCCGCCTGGGTCCGCTGTTGTGCGGCGGGGCTTCTCCATGGCTTGGACGAGCCTTTATAAATCCATAAGAAAGGTTTGTCCCAAACAGAGAGCCAACACAGGTAAGTTTGCTTTTCACGAGTTTACTTGCAGCTTCAAACTTGCACAATGAAAGCCGGAACACCAGCAGTGACGCCAGACGCGTTTCGGGTAAAAGTCTCCCTTCTTCAATGGCGTTTTGTCACAGTGAGACAGTCTTTTTTTTTCTTTATAAGATACTACATCGCCTCTGTGGGCATGGCCCGCTTTGCCTTATGGTTCACGTAGTTCAGCGCTTGGTGTTGCTCTGTGAGCATGTCTCATTTGTCTGCATACACTCAATAAAATGATCACAGAGGTGGTCTACGTCATGCCCCTTTTTACACCTCTCTGCAACGCGGCTCTGTGGCGCTTACTGGAGGTACCTGGTGGGCTAGTTGGACCCCAGTAATTCCGTTCAGCAGTTCGGGCTGTAGCCATGTCCAAAGTTTCCTATGGGAATTAACAGCAGCCCCCGCTTGCCGAATCACCCCAAAACTTTTCAAGACAGGAGCTGACCGGAGCGCACCACTAGTTTTGAAAATTTCGCAATGATTAGACATCCGGCGCCAAAGTTATTGGGAAAACAAAAAACGCTTTTCCTATTGAAACTAGGCCCTAACTATAACTACAATACACACATATATATATATATATATATATATATATATATATATATATATATATATATATATATATATATATATATATTATCTACTGGCGGTCGCCAGTAGATAGTTATAGTTAGGACCGTGTTTCCATAGGAAATCCGCAACATTCTATTTGGAATAACTTTGGCGCCGATTGACGATTTTTCCATAGGAACTTTAGTCCAAGCTACAGCCCGAACGGCTAAACAGAATTTCTTGAAATTTGGCAGAGAGGTAGTCCTCAGGTCAGGGATGTGCCTTTTGCAGGTCTGGTGTAAATCTGTTCGGTATTTCCTGAGAAAATAGCATTTAAAAGCATATATATATCTATAGGCGCGTTCCGTGCGCGTACGGTAAAACTTGCCGTGCGCGAGCGCGATTCTGATTGGTTGTTAGATCTTAGTAAACATTCGAATCGGTCGAAACCAGGAAGTGTCGGCGCCATTTTGTGTCTCGCAGTGTGAGGGGATAAAAAACAAAGGTGGAGAACGTGAAAAGGGGGCAGGGTGGACAGTTCCTGACCCCCTAGCCTTTGTCAGGGGGTCCCAGAATGACCCCTAAGGGCCAAAATGTATTTTAATTTTTTTACGGAAAATCGCGGAGTACGCGTAGCGTGCGCGTACGGTATAAACGGAAAAATTACGCGAATTGCGTAACGGAGCGCGCACGGTGAAAAACCTTAAAAAAAATAAATAAATACATAACTTAGCATTTAAAAAAACGTACAAATTCACTAAAAAAACCATAGGTTTCACACACGTTATAGTTAGGAATTAGCATTTAAAAAACCTTGCAAATTCACTTAAAAAACCATAGGTTTCACACATGTTATAGTTAGCTGGACATTTCACTCGTGAAAAACCATTGAAATTCCCCCGTTATAGTTAGTGCAGGCAACTATAACTCACGCGACCGCAATCCTCTGCTGATGACGTCAGATATTACATCACTGATGACATTTGTGTCTTTCTGAAAAAAAAATATTTGTAATATATGTATAGCTAAAAATTAATGGAAGAAGACATGGGTAAATAAGTGTCTAAATACAGTGATGTAATATCTGACGTCATCAGCAGAGGATTGCGGTCGCGTGAGTTATAGTTGCCTGCACTAACTATAACGGGGGAATTTCAATGGTTTTTCACGAGTGAAATGTCCAGCTAACTATAACATGTGTGAAACCTATGGTTTTTTAAGTGAATATATATATCTATATATATATATGAAAAGAAACTCTCCAATACCCATAGAGAGGACACAAGATGCAC
This sequence comes from Triturus cristatus, assembly GCF_964204655.1. Classification (NCBI taxonomy): domain Eukaryota; kingdom Metazoa; phylum Chordata; class Amphibia; order Caudata; family Salamandridae; genus Triturus; species Triturus cristatus. The sequence continues at coordinate 944,281,463 of NC_140593.1, forward strand.
CCAACTGCAAGCAATTCCTTTATTGAGTCAGGACACAAACACGGGTGTGCCTCCCCAACGCGTTTCGGTCTTAACACCTTAATCATGGGTTCCAGCTGCAACAAACAATTTTGCGAAAGCAGCTGATGTTGTTTGATACTTGCTGAAGGACAACCAATAGAAAACGTTCTCAATGCATGCTGGTTCCCACTGCATTGTGGTTAAGATGGTACAACACAGTCCTTACAATTACATATTCTAGTATGCAGCCGCTTTTCAAAAAATGATAAACCATTTTATCTTCATTCAAGCCCAAGTGGGTTCACCTTGTTTGTGTCCTTTAAAAACAATTTCACCAGCTAGCAGTCCCAAAGTCACCATGTATTCACAGCAATACGGGCCCTCTACGCAGTTCATCTGCGATGGCTCCAGCCACCCGTCTTCCTCCTGGCGGCACAGAACTAATATTCTCAAGGTGGTGCACTTGCAGGCGCCGTTGGGCTACGGCGTCTATTTATGAAAAGAAACTCTCCAATACCCATAGAGAGGACACAAGATGCACCCAACTGCAAGCAATTCCTTTATTGAGTCAGTACACAAACACAGAACAACGCATGCCTCAACAGCGCATGCCTAAACAACGCGGTCTCAACCATGACTGCATTTTCACCACCCATGCCTTTATCACGCATGCCTTTACAACAATTTTTGGTGTAAAGGCATGATTGATAAAGACATATGCGTGTTAAAGATCAGACACCAGCCCCCTCACCCTGTGCACAAAAATCCAGCCCGAGTCCTGCAAACCTCCCTGCCCCACCCTAAAAACTACCCCAACCCCCACTCTGTGCCCTATAACATGGCCCCCAGCCCTAATAGCTACCCAGCCCCAGCCCCCCACCCTAAGCCCTAAAACCGACCCCAGCCCTAATAACTACCCTGACCCCAAATACCCTGCCCTGACCCCTAAAACCACTCCAGCCCTTAAAACCGCCTTTTCCCCCTGCCCTGAAACCTATATAAAAGTAAAGAAACTACTCACCAAGCCACCATTCCCAATAATGTTGTCTGCAGGAAGTCTCCAACACCCCTGCACACTCGCTCCAATGCTAGAACGCTAAGTGCCTTTACCACGTATATGCGTGGTTAAGTCATATGCGGCGTGGCAGTGTTGCCTAACTGGGCTTGATCACACACAATTGGGCTACATTTTAAATATTGGTTTGTGCAGGTAGCCAAACCTTTGGATATTTTGTAACTTACTTTGTGCTAGTTTTAGAGTGTTAAAAATGTGTTAGTAAAAGGATCAGTTTTTTATCTGTTCTAACTTTTCTCCTTTTGCTGCAACTGCCTGCCCGGGGAGCCGAGGGCGGCAGAGATAAACTTTAACGGTATGTTCCAAGGGAGAGAGACATGGCTTCTCCTCGGTAATATGGGAATTGGTTTCAGGAGAGAACGTGTACGCCTTCTGTTTCCTACTTTTCATTACCGATGCTCCTCTTCTGCACAATCAGCCAACCATCAGGCTATACAAGTCATATTTTCTGTTGACCAACACTTACAACCACTGGTACAATTTAAGCTACAGCTACCACATGTAGCAATAACTAAACAAATAAAAACCTCGGATCAGTTCCTGACAGAACTGGGAGTTATTGGCCTGTCCCCTCTCTCACTACACCTAGCCATAGTTTAAAAAAGAGTGGAAGTGGAAGAATCTTGAGCAATTGTCTTGAGCAAACGATTCCATCAAGCATGCTTGATTTGGGCTCACTGAAGTCGATGTACCCAGCAGTCTGAGACCTTCTGGAGGAAGGACATCGTGGGTATAGTGTGCCACATGTATCAGAGATAGGGCAGGGTGGAGAGCGGGAAAGGAGATGGATGGGTAAGGAAAAATAATTTTTTAAGTACTCAGAAGAGGGAAGGGCACAGAGAGGCATAAGAAGTGTGGCAGTGGCATACACATAAAAAGGTAGTGTAGAAAAGTAGAGTGCAGATCAATTGATGGCTATTAGCCATAATTAGGGTGCAATGGGTTCCTTGTATTCTTGGACTCCGGTGACACTGCACTAATGATAGATATCCCTCTGTTTCGACCTGTCTACCGCACAAAGGTCAGTAGACGTCCTAGGTGTTGTCTCAGATGAAAACCTCTTTCATAACATAAACATATTCAAAGAAATTGGTTGTGAACTGAAACCTCTTCAGACTTACGGATGCCATGATTTTAAAAGGCTCAGCAGGAGACAATAAAAAGACTGTATGTTTGCTATCTCTAATCTGAAGTATTGTTTGTGCACCGCAACTTGCCTAAATAAGGATATTGGCAGTGTTACTTCAAATTTAAAATTAATTTTAACACTGAAGAGGACTCAGGGCCAGATGTACGACAGTTTTTTGCGGTCGCAGAGGGGCATTTTGCCCTTATGCAATGGCAAAAAATGGTAGCACAATGTACCGACCCTATTTTGCGAGTCACTAATGTAATAGCGACTTGCAAAATATTGTTAGCGACTCGTTATGAGGAAGGGGCATTCCAAGGGCGTCCCTTCCTAATAGCGACTCTGACCCTATGTAAGAGTGTTCTGCGATCGTCAAACACTCGCAAGAGGGTAGTAAACCATTCGCAAGCAGGAAGGGGTTCCCAGGGACCACCACCTGCCCTTAAAAAATGAAACAAAAATGTTTCATTTCTTTTTTTTAAAATACATCGCGTTATCCTTTAAGGAAAACGGGCTGCATTTTTTTTTTAAAACTGCTTTACTGAGAAAGCAGTCCCTGACATGGTGGTCTGCTGACCCTAGCAGGCCACCATCCCAGGGAGTGCCATCCATTCCCAATCGGGTCGCAAATTGCGACAGCCTCATTATTATGCATGAGACATGCAATTTGCGACCCTATTAGGAATCGCAAACAGTGTCTCTGACACTGTTGAATATTGATGTTTGCGACTCGCAAATGGCGACTCACAATTTAATGCAATTTGCGAATCGCAAACATCAATGGTTGTACATCTGGCCCTGAATGATCTATTAATATTCACTGCGCACGCTGGCAAGAATGACCAGAGGACAACGCTATTAATTAATCTAAGGCGTTTTTAAAAATACGTGGTCATTCTCAATGCAGATACTTTCATTTCTCCTGTGATCAAGGCTCAAAGAGGAGCTGAATCGCATTGGGATTGGTATTGCAGTAGGTTGCCAAGTACATGTTTGTCTGATAAATTGCTTTGAATCCTGGAATCAGGCTTTGACGTACTTGTTTGGTGGAGTGCTGTGAGTTCATATGCCAGAGGGAGACTCAGTTCCAGCTCCATCAAAGCCACCCTGTCAGAGCCGGGGGGCATAAGCCTAACACATGTGTGTGTATGTACATGTATGTATATATATATATATATATATATATATATATATATATATATATATATATTACCTACTGGTGGTCGCCAGTAGGTAGTTTTAGTTACAACCTAGTTTCCATGGGAAAAGCATTTTTTCATTTGCTAATAACTTTGGCATTGTTTGACGAATCTTTGCGAAATTCTCAAAAAAAAGTCTATCCAGGTAAGCTCCTATCCTGAAAGTTTGGGGGTGATTCGTCAAGCGGGGGCTGAGAAAAAAAGGGGGTCCCAAAACGCGTTTTCCTCATGTTAATTTTCATAGGACATTTTGCGACGAGCTACAGCCCGAACTGCTGAACGGAACTACCCCAAATGTGTCAGAAAGGTAGAGCTTGGTTCAGAAAGTGACCTTTTTTTAAATGGGGTAACTCTGTTTTGAGAAATTCAAAGAATAAGAGTCAAAAAATCAATTTCCCATAGGAAACTTTGTGCAAGGCTAGAGTCAAAACTACAGAACGGAATTACCCCAAATTTGGCAAAAAGGTAGTGCTTGGATCCGAAAGCGACCTTTTTTAAATGGTGTAAATCCATTCCGAAGTTGCTGAGAAATTAGAAAAATAAAAGTTTCCTTATCTGGGCGGAGCCTAAGTCCAGTGCACGAGCTTCACTGTGATTGGCTGTCAACACTCCAAACCAGGAAGTGTTGGCAGCCATCTTGTGACTCGGTAGAAGCGAGTCACCAGAAAACAGAGAAACAAAGGTATAAAACAAGAGAAGGGGGCAGGGTAGAAACACCCTGACCCCCTAGGCCTGCTTAGGGGGTCCCAGAAGGACCCTCAGGGCCACAGAAAGTATTTAAAAAAATATATATATATATCGGCGGAATTCACGCTGAGGTCATGGGTTCCCGCATTTTATTTTAATGAGACCATGGGGTCAGCTAGGTCCGGGGGCATTTCTTAAAAAATAATAGCCAGCGTTCGATGGGGCTGCAGGAGCTCGCTGGGGTCCCCGCACTCATGTTGGGAGGGGGGTTGCGCGGCCCCCCTCCTGGAGCCCTCCATGTGCTTATAACTTTGGCGTCGTTTGACGATTCTTTACTACATTTTCCAGAAAGTTTCTCTTTTTTGATCAGCTCGTATCTTGAAAGTTAAAGGGTGTGTGGAGGACGTACAAGGTTGAATGTTGATTGAAAGCAAGTTTATTGCGAGATATTTGCACCCACGACCAGAGCCATCCAGCTGCGAAGACATATTACAGGGTGATTGGTCAAGGGGGGGCTGAGAAAAAGGGGGGTCCGAAAAAGTGTTTTCTCAATGCATTTTCCATAGGAAACTTTAGACAAGGCTACAGGTCAAACTGCTGAACGGAATTACGCCAAATTTGGCAGGGAGAAAGGTCCAGAAAGTTCTCTATTGTCGACATTGTGTAAATCCGTTCAGTAGTGTTTGAGATATTAAAGGAAAAAAAGATATATATATCTGGACGGTGCCTAACTCCTGAGCACGAGCTTGCGTCTGATTGGCAACTAACACTTCAAACCAGGAAGTGTTAGCAGCCATCTTGTGCCTCGCATCGAGTGAAAATATAAAAGAAAGGTCCCGGGGGCAATTTAATATACCGGAGCTCTGTCTGTGCGAGATACCTCTTTCACGCTGCATCTCCCTACACCAGCAGGTAACGCACCATTTTCCCCCATCAACAGCATACCTCCAACAACATTCTTGGGCCCGCAAGTCTCCCTCTACGAACCACATGTCGGTTCACAGCTCTTCGGGTGTGAGTTCTCGGGCCCGCAGTTGGATCTGTGAAGCCAAGACTGGAAATATACCACAGGTCTCTCTCTGTGAGATACCCCGTTCACGCTCCCTCTCCCCACATCACTGTTCCTCAGCTATCCCTGTGGAAGCTGACGGCCCGCACCTTTCCCTATACCAGTCGTCCCTCAGGTGTTCCTTTGCGAGCTGGCCGGCAGCTCTCCCTCTGCGAACTGATAGGCAGCGGTTCTCCCTCTATAAACCTGCCAGTCGGCTCGCAGCTCTTCATCTACTAGCCAGCCCACCAGCTCGTAAGTCTCTGGGAAAAGAGGCAATGAAGGCAACGATCATGCAGGTCGGACACCCAACACTGCTCCGACATCCCCCAGGAGGAGCTCCTTGTCCGCCATCCCCTCTCACTCCCACCCCCACAAACAAATGTGACAGTCACGTTAGGTTGGACAAATAAGAATCTTAGTCATGTATGGATTTACAAATAAAACATTTTATTAAAACAAAACAACAACAAATAAAACTAAGTACAGCCATGTTGTGTCATCACTGGACCATTTGTGAATCACAGCCTGCAACACAAAAAGAAAGATAAGATGGTGATGCGTCCAGCAAAGGAGAAAGAGAAAGAGAGAAAGAGTGAGGGAGAGAGAGAGAAACAAAGAAAGAGTGAGAGAGAGAGGAAGACAAAGAAATAGAGAAAGAGTGAGAGAGAGAAAGCGAGAAAGAGTGAGATACAAGGAAGAGAGAAAGAGAGAAACAGTGTGAGAGAGAGGAAGAGAGAAAGAGAAAGAGTGAGAGAGAGGAAGACAGCGAAAGAGTGAGAGAGAGAGGAAGACAGAGAACGAGAGAAAGAGTGAGAGAGAGAAAGAGTAAGATACAAGGAAAAGAGAGAGAGAAACAGAGTGAGAGAGAGGAAGCGAGAGAGAGAAAGAGTGAGAGAGAGGAAGAGAGAGAAAGAAAGAATGAGAAAGAGGAAGAGACAGAGAAAGAGAGAAAGTGTGAGAGATAGAAAGGAAGAGATGGAGAGGGAGTGTTGACACTGGAGAAAATCTTCGCAGCTCACCTTTGTGCCACCGGTGTGTCTCCAACCACGTGCCGGGACATAGTGCACCTTCAAGTTTAGTCATCAGAAAGATAGTATAGAATTAGTAATTGCAGAGTACATACAACTGCATACGCCTAATTCTCTATTTCGGCAATGCACACTCAGGCTGCTGCAGCCCATCCACTCCTGCTCGGAGGTGTCTGTGACTGCCCTCTGCTGAGGAAAGAAGCCTCTCTGATCACCTTCCGCCACCGGCGTGTGAGTAAGAGGGTGCACCACGTGTCGAAGCAACTTTCTGAGGCGTTGTCAGGATGGCCATGCATCATCACAGGTTGTACACGTGTTCAGCTGTGGTGGTGTTGGGGGGTACGTCGGTTTGTGAATCACAGCCTGTTAGATAAAAAGCAAGATATGATTGTGCGTCATGCGTCCATCAAAGGAGAAAGAAAGAGAGAGAGGGGGATAAAGAAATAGTGAGAGCAAGACAGAGAGAAAAAGAAAGAAAAAGTGAGAGGAAGACAGAGAAAGAGAGAAACAGTGGGAGTGAGAGGAAGAGAGAGAGAAAAAGAAAGAAAGAGTGAGAGGAAGACAGAGAGAAAGAGTGAGAGAGATGAAGAGAGAGAAACAGTGAGAGAGATGAAGAGAGTGAGAAACAGTGAGAGAGAGTGAGAGAGAGGAAGAGAGAGCGAGAAAGTGTGAGAGTGAGGAAGAGAGAAAGAGTGAGAGAGGAAGACAGAGAAAGAGAGAAAGTGTGAGATACAAGGAAAAGAGAAACGGTGTAATAGAGTGACAGAAAGGAAGAGATGGAGAGGGAGAGGGAGTGTTGACACTGTGGAGAAAATCCTCACAGCTCACCTTTCTGCCACCGGTGTGTCTACAACCACATGCCAGGATATAGGACAGCCCTCAAGCTTAGTCATCTGAAACATAGTATGGAATCAGTAATGGATGAGTACATACAACTGTGCATGCCTAAATTGCTGTCCTGCCTTTGTGTATCCAGGCTAGTGTACCCCATCCACTCCCACTGCCCAGAGGTGTCTACCCGCTGCTGTACACCCAGGCTGCTCCACCCGATCCACTCCCACTGTCGATAGGTGTTTGCCCGCCCCTGCACACCCAGGCTGCTGCACCCCATCCATTCTCAACGGGCCAGAGGTGTATGACAGTCACTGTGCACCCTGGCTGCTGCACCCCATGTACTCCCACTGCCCAGAGGTGACTGCCCGCCACTGCGCAAACAAGCCTCTCTGCTCACCTTCCGCCACTGGCGTGTGTCAAAGAGGGTCCACCACGTGCCAAAGAAACCTACTCACCCATTGCATACACGCGGCCAAACGGAGCTCACAATTCAGGTTGAGTGTTGATTGCAGGATGGCCACGCATCATTGCAGGCCTGCTAGACAAAAAGCAAGATAAGATTGTGCATCATGCGTCCATCAAAGGGGAGAGAAAGAGAGATAGAGAGAGAAAGAAAGAGTGAGAGGAAGACAGACAGAAAAAGAAAGAAAGAGTGAGAGGAATACAGCGAGAAAGAGAGAAACAGTGAGAGTGAGAGGAAGAGAGAGAGAAAAAGAAAGAAAGAGAGGAAGACAGAGAAAAAGAGAGACACAGTGGGATTGAAAGGAAGAGAGAGAGAAAAACAAAGAAAGAGTGAGAGGAAGACAGAGAGAAAGAGTGAGACAGCCAAAGAGAGAGAGAAACAGTGAGAGAGAGGAAGAGAGAGAGAAAGAGTGAGAAAGAGGAAGAGAGAGAGAATGAGTGAGAGAGAGGAAGAGAGAGAGAAAGAGTGAGAGAAATGAAGAGAGAGAGAGAGTGAGAGTGAGGAAGAGAGAAAGAGTGAGAGAGAGGAAGACAGAGAAAGAGAGAAATAGAGAAAGAGTGAGATACAAGGAAGAGAGAAACAGTGTAATAGAGGCAGAGAGAGAGAAAGAGTGAGAGAGAGCCGAAGAAACCTCCTCACCCATTTTGTACACGCGGCACAGCGGAGCTCACAATTTAGGTTGAGTGTTGATTGCAGGATGGCCACACATCATCGCAGGCCTGCTAGACAAAAAGCAAGATAAGATTGTGCGAGAAAGAAAAAGTGAGAGGAGGACAGAGAGGAATACAGAGAGAAACAGTGAGAGTGAGAGTAAGAGAGAGAGAGAAAAAGAAAGAAAAAGTGAGAGGAAGACAGAGAGAAAGAGAGAAAGAGTGAGAGAGATGAAGAGAGAGAGAAACAGTGAGATAGATGAAGAGAGAGAGAGAAAGAGTGTGAGAGAGAGAGAGAGAGAACGAGAGAAACAGTGTGAGAGGAAGAGAGAGATAGAAAGAGTGTGAAGGAGAGAAAGGAAGAGATGAAGAGGGGCAGTGAGTATCCATACTGTGGACAAAACCCTCACAGCTCACCTTTACGCCACCGCTGTGTCTTTAACCATGTGCCGGGATCTAGTGGAGCCCTCAAGCTCCCACATCTGAAACATGGTACAGAATTGGTAATGGCAGAGTATGTACGACTGCGTACGCCTAAATTGCTGTGCCGCGTTTCTGCATCCAGGCTGCTACACCCCATCCACTCCCACCGCCCAGACATATTTGCCCACCACTGCACACCCAGGCCTCGCTCCTCACCTTTTCGCGGACAGGGCACCCTCCACATCATGCAGCCATGCTCCTCAAGCCTACAAGTCTTACATTTGGAGCTGCGTCTTGATTTTTCCATGGCAGAAGACATACTAGTGCACCTATCATCATCGCAGGTTGCACACCCGCTCAGTCCTTGTGTTGCCACTAACTCAGTGACCAGTGAGGCCACACTTGTGGCGGTAGGGCCCCCTGTTCGATGGCCCAGGCCTACATGAGGTGTCCGGACCACCGGGACGGGCCAGTACAGTGCATGCGGTGGGAGCAATTCTAAAATGGCATAGAGCACGTGCGCCCGGTCTTTTTTATTGGTAGGGTCACGTGTCCTGTGATGCCTGTGCTGGATGGTTGTGGTGTGGGTGTATACCAGCCATGAGGGAGTGGCTGTGGCATACTGACAACTAGACCTGTGACCAGCAGATCACTACAATGAAAATCTGGGCCATGTAGCATTGTTGTCCTTCCCTGTAAGCTTAAGCAGAGTGGGCTGGCCTGGCATATGCCAGTCCTGCGTGAGGTTGTGAAGAATGACTCCGGTGCTATGGGCGTGGCTCCATCGTGTGCTGTATGAGGAATCAACTGATGTGGCACTGTTGCCATATTGGGCTAGATCATGCCCAATTGGGCTACATTTTTCCCGGTTGTGCGGTAAAATTTTGGTTTGTGCTAGTTACCAGATTATAAATATATATACAGTGCTCCAGCAAAGTAGTATGTTAAAGTGCTTTATTAGACAAATATTTACTGGGCAGCCTGCTGCAACATCAATTCCAATGCATTCACCCCCTTCTTGACGATATCCCTGTCCCTACTTCCCTAAAGTAGCAATATTGGGCTACTTTGGACTACTTTTTGGTTGGCTTTGGGCTAGAGAATGCTTAAAAAATCTAGCAACACTGCCATGCTGGTGTTCTTGTTGTAGTGCTGCCGTCACCCGGGTCGCAAGCCTAAATGTGTCACTCTGTGAGCCAAGTGCCACAACATGGCCAACATGGAAGGTACGGGGAATAAATGACCCTACATTCATCCATAGTTCCATACAAAAAAGATGGTAGACATGACACATCTGTGTGGATGTGAATGTTTATTGCACATTCAGTGGAGTATTGCAGCTGTAGCAATACAGGGTCCTGCAAAGCCCAAATTTCACTTTTTGGGTCATGGAAGGCAGCCAATTAGAGACAAGCTCGTTGTTGGAGTTAGACTGCGCCGGCATATGTACTTATACAATCACTCCGCCAATCCCCACGCACTAATAAATTCACTATCCACTCTCCTTGCACTACTCTAATCATCCAGTCTCTATGTACGTCCTTGTACAATGACTGAGGCAAAGTTACATAACCAAAGTTTTCTCCCACTGTCAAAGGTAAGTTGATTGCATACGCTGTTCAGAGCACATTGTAATGTGGTAAGGCCCAGGGGCATCATGTTGCATACATAATGAACACACGGACACAGATAGATAGTGGAACTGGGTACGGGCAAGTGCGCTCGACTCCTTTTTATTACCCGGATCACATGTCCAGTAACATCTGTGCTGGGTGCGTGTGGGGTGAGTATAAGCCAGCCCGCCGGGAATGGTTGGTGCTGGCAACAAGTACAACAGTAATCATCGGATCACACACAGAGATTCAATCATAAAGGGTCAATGATTTGTGCTGCACTAAGTTAGGGGCACCAGACGTGAAATAATACACAAAAGATTTTATCGTAAAGGGTTCATGACTTGTGGTACACTGAGGTAGGGGCAGCAGATCTGAAATCATACTCAAAAGATTCTATCATAAAGGGTCCGTGAGTTGTGGTGCACTGAGGTAGAGGCATCAGAAGCATTCCGCATGTGCACAGCTAGCGATGATGCGTGGTCCGGGAGGGCTGCACTGGTAGCAATATCTGTTGCCTACTGGACTGAGTCATCTGCAATCGCAACTCGATTTGAATTGTGAGCCCTGCAGTCCGCAATGTAGATGGAAGGCAGTAGTCAGCACAGACATCGAGGAATGCTTTTTGTCACTTGCTCCTGACAAAATCCGAGGACATAGAGTACAATTCTGTCTGCAATTAATAAATCATGTCTCACTGTAAATTGTGAGCTTTGCTAACCGCAGTGTAGGTAACAAAAGATGAAATATGTATAGACTACATTGTCGAAATGTGTAGGTTTCGGGGACGTTATAGTTAGTTGCCTACTGGACTCTAAAATTAATGAATCAAGACTGAATTTGAATTGTGAGCCCTGCTGACCACAGTGTAGGCCGGAGTCAGCGGTTAGCAAAGGCCCACAGCCACGAGGCATTGACTTTAGCTGCACAGATTGGGAGCATTTGGTTTTCTTAACCGATTATAGTCTCTTACACAATTTGCATCCGTACTAATCTTCAATTGTGAGCCCTGCTGACCGCAGTGTAGATCGGAGGCAGTGGTCAGGAAGGGCCCACAGCCACGTGACGTTGACTTGAGCTGTACAGTTAGTGGTAGGTGTGGCGCTCAGCTTGTGCGCAGCCAGCAATGATGCGTGGAATGGGTGGGCTACACTGGCAGCAATGTTTCTTGCCTACTGGACTGCGTCATCTGCAATCGCGACTCCATCTGAATTGTGAGCCCTGCTGTCTGCAGTGTAGATCGAAGGTAGTAGTCAGCACAGACATCGAGGAATGCTTTTTGTGACTTCCTCTTGAGAAAATCCAACAACATAGAGTACAGTTCACTCTGCAATAAATAAATCAAAACAGAATTCGAACTGTGAGCTCTGCTGTCCGCAGTTTTCCTTTGGACTTGCAAGATGAATTTGGTCATTGTACTAAAGCTATAATTGATGTCAAAAAAGTTCTTAAATCAAGGATACTAAAAGGATATTATTTAGGTTTTGAAGACGTTGTAGTTAGTTGCCTAATAGACTCTGTAATTAATGAATCAAGACTTAATTTTAATTGTGAGCACTGCTGACCGCAGTGTAGGCCGGAGGCAGCGGTCAGCTAGGGCCCATACCCACGTGCCGTTGAGTTGAGCTGCACACTTAGTGGCACCTGAAGCAACCAGCATGTGCGGAGTCTGCGATGATGCGTGGTCCGGGTGGGCCGCACTGGTAGCAATGTCTTTTGTCTAATGAATTCTGCCTTAATAAGGCTACGTGGCGATGACTTGTGGTGCAGTGAGTTAGTGGCACCTGGAGCACTCAGCGTGGGTGCACCCTGCGATGATGCATGGTCCGGGCGGGCCGCACTGGTAGCAATGTCTTTTGTCTAATGAATTCTGCCTTAATAAGGCTACATGGTGATGACTTGTGGTGCAGTGAGTTAGAGGCACCTGAAGCAACCAGCGTGTGCGCACCCTGCGATGATGCGTGGTCCGGGCAGGCCGCACTGGTAGCAATGTCTTTTATCTAATGAATTCTGCCTCAGTAAGGCCACGTGGCGTTGACTTGTGGTGCACTGAGTTAGTGGTACCTCTGGCGCTCAGCGTGTAGGCAGCCTGCAATGATGCGTGGTCTGGGCGGGCCGCATTGGCAACTCCATCTGAATTGTGAGTCCTGCTGTCCGCTGTGTAGCTCGAAGGCAGTAGTGTGTACCTCTGCGGTGCTGTACTGCTGTGTTCGCAGGGGGCTTGTGTCCAGGAGGCCCGTGGTCATGGCAGCAGCCACATGGCAGGGTTAGGGCCGCCGCTCTGGCAGACGCATTGGCCTTCACGCAAGTGAACCACACCCAGAGCCCCATCCTATTTATTCACACTTCTACGCTGGAGTGGCGTACGTTGGACCAGCCCACTGCGCATCCGCTTACAGGGGACGACGACACAGGTACATGACCGAGATCTACCCCACTGCCTGAGGTAACATGGTTGCATCCACTGTCCACAACACTACAAACACCAGCAGTATATGTACACATGGAGAGGTTTGTGCTCTGCATAGTGAGGTCTATCCAGCACATCACCGCTACACTTTGTATTGTGTGTATTATTATTAGTGGGTGACTTGCGTCCTTCACACCTGTTTGGTTGCCACATCTTGCAACATTCAGCTAATATGTGGCTGAGGGGCCATGCCGTTTTTGGAAGGTTCGCTGTCCTGTTGTGCACTGCCTCGGTGGTAGTAGGGGGGGTGGTCCGGGGGGAGGTCCTGATGGTGGCAGCAGTGGGTTTTGTTTTGTGGCCTTATTGGGTGTGGGAGATGCTTAATCAGTAGCTCTATGTCTAGGTCTTCAGATGGGATTCTGGGCTGGGCTCCCTTTCACACTGTAGGTAGTTGTCCTACTTTACACCAGTAAAAGGCAGATGTTACATTCCGACTGCTAACTAGGGGTGGGCAGAATTTGCGAAGTTGCCTTTCGTAAAATTCCGCGAAACAGCAAGAAATCTCTGCGAAAACGCGAAATTTCGCATGCTCGCGGAGATTTTGCTGCGCCCGTCGAAAGTATTGCCTGTAAAGTGGCGCTACTGTGTTTGCGTGAGAGTAAATTAAACCAGGTAGGTGTAGAAAGACAAACACGAGACTCACAAGACATTTTGTGGAGCTTAACCACCAAGCAGATGACTTTTCTTGGACTGTGCTGGAGAAGCCCTTTATACCTTCCCACAACAGTGATAAAGCGAGGTTTCTATTCATCAAAGAACAACGTTGGGTTTTCAAACTGCAAAGTGACACTAAAGGTCTGAATGATTCGATTCCTTGGACTCTTTTGTAACCAGGCTTGCAAGCGTCTTACTACTATATGAGTTAAGAGGCAGGGAAAGGAGAAGCATTAACACTCATTTATATGTTTCGATAAACCTGCCTCTACCTGAGAGAAGGCAAAGAGCATGGTAAGCTCCAACGCTTTACCACCCCTTTTCCTCCTCAATGTTTGGAAAGATTATACATGTCTGACATACCTATTGACAGTATGACCCAAATTCATTTTAGTCATATGGTCTGGTGTGCCCTCATGGCTATCTCGGCCATTTAATATGTGGAAGACTTTTTTACCTCACATAGAGCTGACACACTCCGTAGCGCGAATACGAGATTGCTTTAGAACTACCATTTCCCCCTCTGGTGACGTCATCCTGTAGTTTGTATATGTCATCACCCTGCGCGTACGAGGCACGCAGCACGCCGAGTCCCGTGATACGCTGGCGCTTCAAATACACATCGGTCGGAATCTCGGTACCTTCCACAAACTTAGGAGGGACCGAGACACCGACGGAGAGGTAAGCGGTTCTAGTGACCGACTCCTGCGTCTTTGCGCATAGCTTTCTCAGTCAAATTGTCTGCGATGCTTAAGCGTGCCTTAGATGGTACTCTAAACAGATAGCGGCTATCTCTATAAGTAGAGCGATTGCCTGCCTTAGCCATACTTAATGACTAACGACCTTAGTATTACAAACCGCTTGGCACAATGCGCATTTCTCTATAAGATTGGGGACTATGTGCTTATATCCATATCTTTGATGCTCGAACCCCCTGCACTTGTATCAACCTGTCTATCTGATTACACACTGTACACGTCATTGACCGGTGTTTGATGTTGAGGTATATAACCACCTGTTTTGTTACTCTCACGCTGAGTGTTAACCTCATTTGGGGTTCATCTAAGTCAAGTTACAATTCTCATTGCTGATAAATGCAACAACAGGTAGCTTGGGTCATTCTTAATCGTATTTTTCTGAACCATGATCATCAATTGTTGCTGTCTACCCGATATCCTGTTGTTTGTTACCTCTATCTGAATTCATGGCTAGAATTTTTTTTAAAAAGACCACTCAATTTAGATGTACGATATATTAAGTGATTCGTATATCTTCCACTGATACGCCGTGTATGATTAACTCTTCTAGGGCGGGGTCTCCTTTACCTGAGTTGGCTACCGGGTGAGGTGAGGTCAGATTCTCACACAAGTAAGGTGAGTTTTCTGCTCTCTACATTTAGGGTATACATTGTGATACTGCTAACGTTGATACTGAGAGACATCTAAACCTTTGAGGAAGACTTGAACTGAGTGCAGCCTATATATTTAGATCATACATGTCTGTATTTTCTCTCTTTTTTCTGACAGGAGTGAAATACACCCTACTTGTCCAGAGATCTTACCACATCAGGTTGTATTGTTGGACAACTTGTTTTATGTTTTTCCTTTTCACTATTTTGCAGTAGCTATTACAACCTCTGGTCCTGAAGAAAGCCGGGAACGTAATCCCTTCAGGCTGAAACTAGTCGACCTATTTGAGACGCAACCTATTTGTTAAAAGTTGCCGCTACACGTTTTTAATCGGATTGGCAGAGAGATGTACATTAAAATTTTCATTTATCCCTCCCAACTCCCTTTTTAATTTTCACATGCACTGCAATACTATTTTCATCACATGAGATATGAATGGCCGACCTTGGTCGATCTCTCTTTCTGGCTTTAAATCTATCGCCTTCTTCTGATCTTGGCTATTACGTCTGCCTCTAGGCTTAGAGGAGTAGTAGCAAGACCTAAGGATGACCAAGTGATGACACAGGCCTCTCTTGGCAGTTGATGGAAATGCAACTGAACTGTCTCTGTTCTCACTATCTACACGCTTACTTCTGTCTGTAGGTTTCAGAATTAGCAAACTCTCTGTTTGTTGCTGGGCATCAGTTCTTGTCCTCCCATTTTAGCTTCTCTCTCTTGACCGCCTGTTCATTCATGATTTTTCAATAAATTAAACCAACCTGGTCACCGCGTCTTGCTTTATTTATTTATTTATTGTATTTATTTGCCGCTTTCCGGCCAACGTGCCATGCTTTATATATTTATTTATTTTTCACGTTTTCTTAAACTTTTTTTTCCGCCCTTCTCCATCCAGACGCTGCACTTTGAAAGAGAAAAATGAAAGAAACAGACTGCTTTTCCAGCAAGTCAGTAGGATCGAGAATCTCAATCCTACTGACTTGCTGGAAAAGCAGTCTGTTTCTTTCATTTTTCGCTTTCAAAGTGCAGCATCTGGAAGGAGACACTTGCAGGAGCCCGAGTGTCACTGTCCACTTCTCTGTCTCCCTCCCTCCCTCTCTATCTTTCTTTCCGTCCGTCTCTACCTCGATCTCAAATCGAGATCTCGGTAGAGACGGGCAGAAAGAAAGAGAGAGAGGGAGGGAGGGATGGAGGGAGGGAGGCAGAAAAGTGGACATTGACACTCGGGCTCCTGCAAGTGTCTCCATCCAGACACTGCACATTAAAAGAGAAAAATGAAAGAAACAGGCTGCTTTTCCAGCAACAGAGTTTCATTTGATTTTGGATCCATTTCACTGGGGAACAAATGGAGGAAGTTTTCCAGCAAGTCAGTAGGATCGAGATCGAGGAGACGGATGGAAAGAAAGAGAGAGAGGGAGGGAGGGATGGAGAGAGGGAGTGAGGGATGGAGGCAGAGAAGTGGACACGGGCTAATGCAAGTGCTTCCTGGTGAGGTTTGAAATACCTCATGCCCCCCTAATTCCATTCCTCCACGGATCGTGGAAGTTTTGACATTTTCACGTTCCGCGCGGAACGAGAAAATGCCGAAATTTCGCAATTTCCGCGAGCGGAACAGAATTTGCCGCCCACCCCTACTGCTAACGCAGCTTATTGCCTGTTTTTGGATCACACCGCAGATTTGGCTGCTTGTTGAAAATATCGGGAAGTGGTGTTTTCGTGTTATTTTTGCATAGGAACGCCTACTGTGCATATTATTAGCGTTAGTTGTTGCTCGCATTTGTGGCGATTTTTTTTTGCCGGAAGCTATCGCTGGAAAACTGGCGATATTGACTGTTTTCACCAGGTTGAGAATGGAATGATAATTTAAAATCACTGAAAAAACTATAGGTTTAATGAACATTATAATTAGAAATTAGCATTTAAAAAACCTTTGAAATTCACTAAAAAAACATAGGTTTCAGGCATGTTATAGTTACAAATTAGCATTTAAAAAACCTTAGAAATTCACTGAAAAAACCACAGGATTTAGTGACGTTATAGTTAGTTGCACATTTCACTTGTACAAAACCATAGAAATTCATACGTTACAGTTAGTTGAGCTAACTATACCTCACGCCCCCGCAATGCACTGCTGATGACGTTACATATTACATCATTCATGACATTGTCAGTGACATCACTGATGACATCACTGATGTATCATCCATGTGAAAATCTGATGCACCTCCTCATACCTTAATAAAGCCTTTGATACACCCACTCTAAAATACAGACTACCATTTTCAAAACAATAGAGACACCAATACCAGTTACTACACTCTGATTCCTTGGTCTACACACACATCCACTCATTCACCCATTCAGTCTTTCATACATGCAGTGACTCATCAATACAACACTATTATAGGCATTCATACACCTACAAACACTCACACACCGCCACTCACCCAGAGTTACTCACACATCTAGTCAGTCATGCAAAGAATCAATCACACTTCTATTTACTTAGCTATACAGTTATACACACACAACCTCACTTATTCATAGTGATGCTAACATATACTTACTGTCTTCTATATTCACTGATACAAGTACACACTCATCCATACAGCACTGTCACAATCACTGACTCTCACGTATAGTCATTTATATACTCCAACTGTCTGATGAGCTGCGTTTTACATATGTAGTTACCTGGACATGTAGCACTGAGATATCCATTCACTCACCAACATACCCATACACACACTCACCCACCCATACAGCTGTTTCCACATGCAGTCTGGAACCCATACACCCAGTGAATAAAGAACTCACACATCTATGCACAAAGTCACACACCTCCCACCCCCCCACACACACACTCAGGCACCCATACAAACACTCAAGAGACCAATCAATAACCCATATAGACACTCATGTAGCTACTCATCAACCAATGCAGCAGCTTACACAGCAATAGACAGACTGATACAGACATTCACACAGTTTAGTCACTAACCCATGAATTCAGTAAGACACATTTAATCAATCACTTATACAGTCAGTCACGCACCTATTAAATCCTCCATCCCCACACTTATACACCCACTAATTCTTCCATATACCTTGGCCAGTATATTTATAAAACATATTTAAACTTTACAGAAACACACAGTCACTGGATGATGTTATCAGTGATGTCATTTGAGATGTTATCAGTGATGTCATCAGTGATGTCACTGACCATGTCATGAATGATGTAATATGTGACATCATCAGCAGTGCATTGCGGGGACGTGAGTTATAGTTAGCTCAACTAACTATAACGGCCGAATTTCTATGGTTTTGTACGAGTGAAATGTGCAACTAACTATAACGTCCCGGAAACCTATGTTTTTTTTCAGTGAATATATATATGTATGTATGTGTATATTTATTTATTTATTTATATATTGGGAATCCCTCTCCAAGCTACCTGAAAATGTTGAGAGGCGCAGCCATTCCTTATGAGCCTAAGCCATGGGCTATAACAGCGTCTCCAAACTGCACCAAATGTTACTGCTGTTACTTCACACTTTTTGCAAGTCTTAAAACTGAAGGCAAAGTTCAATTTGATTGTGACTAAGCACCACACCGCAGACAAAGTGGAGGTACTACTACTGGTGCAGCAGGTGTAGTGGCACCGGGGGCCAAATCCCTGAGGGGCCCATTGATCCATCATAAAGGTCTATTGTACTACCCAAAAAGTGGTCAAAGGGGCAATTTCCCTTGCTTGAACCATGGCACCTTGCAATGCTACAGGCAGAGATGTTTTAAGGCATGGGCAAAGTGGGCTCTGGCCCAGGGTCCCATCATTTCAGGAGGCCCCCTGTTAGAGCCAGCTCTGTTCTGCAAGAGTCTTGCCCTGATGGCCTTGAATAATTCTTAAACAGATTCTTTCAAATAGCTTTTCCTTTAGTCTACTTTTAATGTGGGTAATGTGTGAGACTTTGAACTATATTAATTTTATTTGTAATTTTAATTGTATCACATACAGTTTTAATTTATTTATATATATATTCACTGAAAAAACCATAGGTTTCAGGGACGTTATAGTTAGAAATTAGCATTTAAAAAAGCTTAGAAATTCACTGAAAAAACCATAGGTTTCAGAGACGTTATAGTTAGTTGGACATTTGACTCATATAAAACCAGAGAAATTAGCCTGTTATAGTTAGGTGAGCTAACTATAACTCGGCGCTCGCAATGCACTGCTGATGACGTCACATATTACATCACTCATGACATGGTCAGTGACATCACTCATGACATCACTGATGACATCTCAAATAACATCACTGATGACATCATCCAGTGAATGTGTTTTTATGTAAACTGTAAATATTTTTCTTATATATCTATGCCAAGGTCTATTAAA
Organism: Triturus cristatus; assembly: GCF_964204655.1. Taxonomy (NCBI): domain Eukaryota; kingdom Metazoa; phylum Chordata; class Amphibia; order Caudata; family Salamandridae; genus Triturus; species Triturus cristatus. Next base: position 944,300,544 of record NC_140593.1, read on the forward strand.
GAATGAGTCGATCTATAAGTGCCTGAATGGATTTTTTAGTAGATGCATGACTGACTCTATAAGTCACTGGTTGAACGTATGTTACTGAAAACATGGATTAGTGACTAAACTGTGTGAATGTCTCTATTAGTCTCTCAGTTGGTGTGTTAGCAGGTGCATGGGTTGATGAGTAGCTACATCAGTGTCTATATGGGTTATTGATTGTTTGTATGAGTATCTGTATGGGTGTCTGAGTGTCTATCTGGGTGGGTGGGGGGTGTCTGACTCTTTGCATTCATGTCTGAATAGCTGTTTCACTGGTTCTATACATTCAAAACTGCATCTTGGAAGGGCTGTATGGGTAGCTAACTGTGTGTACAGGTGTCTTGATTAGTGAATTGATGTCTCAGTTGTATATTTGTGACTAACTATATATGTTTTAGACAGTATATGTGAGTGTTGGGGTGTATAATTGACTATACGTGAGAGAGAGTGATTGCAAGAGTGTCTACATACACGAATGTGTACTTGTATTAGTGATTGTATAAGAGAGTAAGTATGTGATAGTATCTATATAAATAAGGGAAGTGGTGTGTGTATAAATAAGTCAGGTGGTGTGTAGATATCTGAATAGGTGAGTACATGGGTGTGTGATTGATTTTTGGCATGACTGAGTAGATGTGTGAGTAACTCTATGGATCAGTAGCACTGTGTGAATGTATGTATAGGTGTATGAGTGGATATTATATTGATGTAATGATGAGTGACTGTGTCAGTGTATCTCCGGCTCACAATATATAGATAGGAATCAGTGGATGGGTATCTAGTATCTGGTATTGGTGTGTCTATGGTTTCGAAAATGGTAGTCTGTATTTTAGAGTGGGTGTATTAAAGGTTATATTAGAGTGTGAAGGGGTGTGTCAGACTATCACATGGATGATGTCATCAGTGATGTCATTTGAGATGTCATCAGTGATGTCATGAGTGATGACACTGACCATGTCATGAGTGATGTAATATGTGATGTCATCAGCAGTGCATTGCGAGCGCGCGAGTTATAGTTAGCTCAACTAACTATAACAGGCAAATTTCTCTGGTTTTATATGAGTCAAATGTCCAGCTAACTATAACGTCGCTGAAACCTATGGTTTTTTCAGTGAATTTCTAAGGTTTTTTAAATGCTAATTTCTAACTATAACGTCCCTGAAACCTATGGTTTTTTCAGTGAATTTCAAAGGTTTTTTAAATGCAAATTTCTAACTATAACGTCTGTAAAACCTATGTTTTTTCAGTGAATTTCAAAAGTTTTTTAAATATCGAACTACTATTGTGCTAGTTGTCATTACTACTGTTTTTTCTAACTTTTCAACTACATACAATAAACTGCAAAACTACTATGTAATGTGATATATTTCACAAATTATAGTGAGGATTTAAATAATACAAAATAATTTAACATTCAGAAAACAATTTTTCTCCCATTTTTTGCTGTCATCAGCTACTACTTAGCTTCACTATTCACAGTGATGACAGAGTAGTTTCATCATAAACAGCAGGGAAAAAAAATCAACAAGATTGTTAAAAAAAACAAATCCCTAATTCTCACAAATATAATACAAAATCAACACAAATACATCCAATACTATTTCCAATCTTCAAATCTTACCTTTACTTCGTAGTTTCTGTGAACATTTTCCCAATACACCATATAATGTATCAAAAATTTCGCTTTGAAAGCATCCAGTATGAATTCCGTAAAGTATCTTTACACCTTCCCACAAAGCCGAATGGTGTATCTAAAATGTTTGTTTCAGAAATATCAAGTATGAGTTGGGTAATTCATAAGGCAATCTCGGTTTCATTTCCAAGTGTGTATCATTGCAGTGACTCCAACCATTATTACACTTTAAATAAACTGTATAATGTCCACTTGTGGTAGTACTTCCAGCATGGAAAACAATAGCAACTGTTGCAAAAGTTCTTCCAGAAATAGATACTTGACAAGCAACAAAACTTTTAATTTTGGTTTCCACTTTTCTTTCATTTGGTCTACAGCGTTGTAGCATTATAATCGAATATTTTCCATATCTTTGTAGGCATAATGTAGATAGCATTGTTGATTTACAACGAGAACAGATCATCTCATGATCTGCTTCTTTTAGTAATTTGGAAAATGGTACAGATTTGCAGTCAGGTATTGTCAAATATAGAAATCGTTCTCTGTCAACTACAGTGCTTGAAATTAACGAACACTGTTCACATTTATGTTCCCATTTGTAACTGAGTCCAAATAAACTCTCAATCTGAATTCCTTCATCTTCTAGTACTTCAAGCATACCTACCAAAAATTCTTGTGCATCTTGTTGTATATTAGCACTGAACATTAAAGATCCAGTACATGTATCCAACAGTTGGCGAATACCAGAAGCAGAATGGATCTTACTTCTATCAGTTCTCAATTCTTGAAACAAAGTATAAAGTGCCGAACATAATCTTTTTTCCTGACTTTCCATAATTTCATCATAAACATCTTCAAGATAAAATATAACGTTTAGAATAACATTACCATAGCAGTTGACACCAGAAGCATTTTGTAATTGGAATCCGACAACATCATCACTTGTTTGTATTTTCTGCTTCTTTACATCTTTTCTTTTCTCTTGATTTTGTTTCTGCTTTCCAACCATAGTTGATTCTTCACCATGTTTGCATTTAGAACACACAACACGTTTCTCATAAATAAGCTATTCACCTAAACGTGGCGCACAAAGCCTTCTCAAATGATTATATTCTCCTACACAATTAACATCAGCACTAACCTTGTTCTCAACAAAATCAATTAAATACAAACCAGACAACGTTCTAACTCGAGATAATGCAACATATACCATTCCCTCTTTAAACACAGTTCTTCCTACATTTATCAAAGCATTATCTATACTTAAACCTTGAGATTTATGAATAGTTATTGCATATGCTAAACAGAAGGGAAACTGTTTTATACGAACATACAAGTCTTTTACAAGCAAAAAACGTACAGCACAATGCGCAATTTGTCTTACCTCTGTAATCTGATCAAATTTAACTTTCAAGAATTCAATTCCATTTCTATTTTGATATTTCACAAAATCAACAACTTTCCCCATTGCTCCATTCGCTAAACCTTCTTCTAAATTCAGATTACGCCTCAAAATTACCCAACAGTTTAAACATACATCTACATTTTTTTCTATGCCAGCAGTTTTTAATACAGACTTTTCCCAAGAATCCAATTTAGTCTGTAGTTTTTCTGAAAGAAGAATTGTTTTTCCTTGATGCTCGATTTTATCAATAGCTTCAATGTGAACTATTTCTTCATTTTCCAATTTCATAAGCTCTCTATTAAATGTGTAACACTCTTCCACTGTAGGCATTAAGCAAACTATAGACTTTTTTTCTTTCATTTTCTTGTACATTACTTCTGCTGGTGTGTTTTCATTTGTAAACAAGTTCTTTATTAGATGACTTTGAAAAGCTTCTTTACCACATTTGCTTAGAACACCAATTCTTACATCTTTTAGAATATTTCCATAATCTTCATCTCTTGCTTGTCGCATATTCTGAGTGAGTTATTTATATTCAAAATGTAACCACAGATTAACATTTCCAATACTTCCCAGAGATTTCTTTGTGTCTTCATGTAGAAGAGTTTTATACACTGGGTCTCCTTTTACAGGTGTTAATTGTAGCAGATCTCCAAATACAATTAAATGTTTTCCTCCAAAGAGAACGTCATAATCTGTTTTTAATACCTGTTGCAATCTTAAGTGTACAAAAGCAAGCATTAAGTTTGAGACCATGCTCACCTCATCAATAATTAATAGTTTCATTTTCTTCAGCACTCTTGACACTTCATGAGAAGCTTCTCCAGACAACATCTGATATTGTAATTTACTATCATGCTCAACTGGTAACATCAGTCACCTATGCAAAGTATCTCCTTTAACATTGTGTGCAGCTAATCCAGTTAGAACTGTAACCACAGAACATAAATGTGAACCAGTAGTTTTTTTAAGATAACTGGTCAAAACTTTAATTAAAAACTTTTACCTGTCCCAGCTTGACCACTGATGTACATCAGAAAAGGTTTAAAAGATGAACACACACATTCTTTTTTTTCATGCACCAAATATGTTCTATCTGTTCTCTCACTTGTACATATATTTCTTTCTGTTCAACATTTAGTTGTTCTTCTAACTCTTCCAATGTAATATTCCACCTTGTGTGCTTGTTGCATTGCAATTTCAACTTCATGCATAGCAATCGCTGCTTCATTTTCCAGTATTGGTTGTCCAAGAGGATCTTGACTACATTGACCACTACTTTGACTATCTTGAGAACTTTCATTAGCTATTTCAACTGTAATAGTCTTTTTCTGTTCAACTTCATCATTCAACATTTTTAAATATGTAGGGAAAATTGCACATGCAATGATATCTTTACATGCATTAAAGAATCTTCATAGCAGTCAAAGTCTCCAAGTAATTCACTTTTGCTACACCATGGTTTCAACAGTTGGAGAAGTGCTAAATAGTAAAATTCTTGCTTATCTGGAGTTTCACAACTGAGTTTCTTGTGGTTTATAAGATTACCCTTTGCATCTTTTACTAAACAATCATGACATCCAACTACTGCATATTTTCCTTCTTTTAAATTCTGTTTAACATTTCTTTTGAAGCTGTAATGTTGAAGTACTTCATACAGACATGGCTGTTCCAGATGTCGACCATATTAGTTTTAAGAATGTTTGTACTGTCTGGTTCATTTGCTGCTAAGTATTCAATTTCTTCTAATGATTTCAACACTCTATTCCGTGGGCAGGCAAGACCTAAACTTACCCAAATGATTCCTCGAGACTTTGAATATAAACTTGAAGAGCACAAGCGGTCTGAACATTCATAGGATCCAATTTCTCGGTGGGAAAGCATTTTCAAAGTAAAGCTATACAATTTTTTGTTAACGCTTTTCTCTTGGGCAATTTCTTCCCACATTTGTTTCATCTCTGTTTTTTCTGATTTTCTTATGTACGATGTAACATAACGGGCAACAGCAATTGAGTTATCTGCAACATACTGGATGTCCATGTTCCCATTCCACATTTTTAAAATGACTGGATTGTAGTCATTGATATACTTTGACACTTTTGTTCTTTTTAAGTTGTAGGTATTCTTTGGAGATTTCCGAGTTATTGTGTGCCTTACAGGAGAAAAAAAAGAATTTACTCTTCCTTTACAAATGACTGGATGTGGAAAACCAAACTGACATTTGGTGTAAAATTTTCCTTTAGACTTGTATTTTCTTCTGCAGTACTTTCCACAACGGTGACTTTGGAAACGTAAAACTTGCTGTCTCAAGCTTCTATCTCCTTCTTCTCTCGGAATCTCACATGTCACATACTATTCGATGAAAGACAATGTTTCATCAGAATGAGTTCCAAATTTAGGTGCATCCTTGACCCATAGTAGCATATGTATATGAGGTGCACCTCTTGCTTGGTACTCCTTTCTCCAAATGAAATCAGTAACTTCTCAAAGAGGTGGATTCTTTTTATTGCAGATAAAATACATCATAGCATGAAAACTATGATTGAAATATCTGCACACATTTACAAGATCCAATGAACACAGTTCACCAGGAGTCTTTATTTCAACATTTTTAATATTGGAATTCACTTCTCTTAGAAACTCAAGCAAATCTTCCCATGCATACTCTGCACAGCTAAGTGTGACAAACTATGTTGGTGTACCTAAGTTCTGTAACATACACTTGAGTTCTCCATGACGACGATACCAATACTCATTTGTTCCACGTTGACATGCCATCAAATTGATTAACTGTGCTTCTAAATTTTCATCTGTTTTTTCAACTTTCTCCACAAATTCTTTTGCAGAAAGAAGTGATTGATAACCTCTAGTTTTAAGTATGTGGTTCACTGCATACGACAGAAAAGATAAATCACTTTCAAACAAAAGGTGAAATATGTATGGAATGCACTGTCGAAATCTAGGATCTTCATGATATAATCTTGTTGACTGATATTTTGAAGCTGGGATACGTACAGGTCAGTCATCATATCGTACACCTTCTCCAGTAGGAAACAGCTGTGGAAAACAACAAGCTTCCAAGCTCTTCTCCCATACACTCATTGGAGTTCCCTGTGCTTTTTTCATTTGAAATAACTCAATGTTGCTTCCTATTACTTCTTTTGAATGCAAAGGACATATTGTGCAATCTTCATAAATCTCTTCAGTCCTTGACTTGTCCACTTTCTCTATTTGACCACTTGAAATTTCAAATTCATTTTCTAAACTTATTACCTATTTATCCACATTTACAGTTTTGTAATAAATATTGTTCTCTATAAGATACAAGGTAGCCTTTTCAACTTTATTAACATCCACAATTTCTCGCCAAATTTTCCGACTCTTTGTTGGTACACCATTTACTAGAATGACTACTGCCTCATTGTCATCTTTCTCTCCAGCAATAGTTTCAATATTTTTCTTAAAATCCAAAGGTAAGTCCACCACTCTTCCTTTCAGCCCTCTTTGCAAGTCTGTTGGTGGCAGTTTACCTGTTTTAGGCTCCATCCGAATTATAGTTTGAAAAGCATGAACAGATTGAATTAGAACCGACTCATATGTATTCAATTCTGCCAGTTCCTCTGGAATAGCTACTAATTCTAAGTTATTATGTACTGCTCTAGCAGGCATTTTGTTCTCTTCTAATTTGTTGTAACAATATTTACATATATGTTGATCACTACCTAATTCAAATCGACCTTCCACCAACAAGTAGGTTGCAAATTCTTCCCACTTACTATTGTTCTCCTTTTCACTTTTCAAATACAAATCAACATTCCTAGTTTGACTTTTATAATGAGTACGTCGACAATAAACACAAACATTGTTTGGTATTTCAGAGCACACTACATTAAACCTTCCAATTTCTTCTTCAAACTGATCAGTCCTAATCACTTTCCCATCTCCTTCAACATCTGTAATTGTCAAACTTTCACTTTCTATTGACTGCTCTTCTGAACCAAAATATTCTATTTCAATATCATCAAACGTTTTTTGAACATCTAATAAAGAACCATATAAAAGAGCTGTATTCAGTTCACTTAAACATAATGCAGGACTTGTTACATAGTACAGTTTGCTTACAAACTTCCGCATTTCTGAATGGTGTACTGCTAACATCCTCAAGTGATGAAAAACACTTTTACACACTTTTCTTGAAAGACAAGCCAGAGAATGCCCATGTTTTTCAGTATATTTTCTTACATTACATGGATCTAGTCCTTGCAACAACTTAATCTTCTGTTTAATACTTTTCTGTGTATGTTCTCATAGCAAATTTTGCATTATATCAATAGATTCCTGTCGAATACTACAAATACTGCTACAACCCCACTTATACACAGGAGCTTGTGTACGTTTCCCTTGCGCTTCTTCAACTATTAACTCTTCAGCACTTTTAACAACCAATTCCTCTTTTGGAAGGGGACAACCATCCTGAACTTCGTAGCAACGACCTCCAGTATCAACTGCAAATTGTAAACTATTTTCCTGGAAGTAACTTTCCTCATTAAAAAAAGGCTCACTACTAGAAGTATGTTTCCAATGTCCACTAAAGATTTTTCAAAAGTTGGTTCTGTTCACAAGTCTTTTTCTTCTACTTTTTTCTTTCAACACTTTGATTATTTTATCTAATACTTTAATCCTCTTCAAAATCACAATGAATAACTTCTGTTTTAAAGTAAAAGCAGTATCCACTATACTTTCGATACGCTGCTTCTGTTTGAATTGCAGCCCTTTCTTTTTATATTTGCAGCATATTCTCATTAATTTCTGAATCACTCTAGTTCGAAAAAGTCTATGACAAATTTCTTGAAATTGTTTTTGTCTCCGGGTAACAGATACTATTTCTTTATCATGTTTTCTTTTCCTTGTATTTGAAATTGAAGTCTCCTTCTCCTTACTTGAAAAATTCTTCTTTTTCCTTTGTGTAATGTTATTTTCATTAAATGTTCGTAATATTTTTTTCAGAAATTGTCGAGTTTTTACCAGAAGAAACTGTTTGTGTAGTGCTCTCATTATTTTGTAATTCAAAATCTTTTCTGCAAATATAAATGCTTCTTTTCTTGTCTTTTTTTCTCAGTTCTTCTAGGCATTTTCAAATTTGTATCCAAACGAAATAATTTTCTGAAAAAATAATATATTCAATTATTTTTTACATCAGATCAATATATTACAATAATAGCATACAATTACATAAATTCTACTGACGGCTTCCAGAGGCAGTGCTGCAACGTGGTGGAGCATGGCAGGGGAGCAGTAGGATGACGGGTAGTGCCATAGAACATACAGCAAGTATTTATTTAATTATTGACATACACCTTTACAATTTACATGTAACTGCACTACCTCGTACTTTTCACCTCTCCACCACACCCCACCACCCCACACACTCCCTCTGCAACCCACCGCAGACAACTTTATAGATAATATTTTTAAAAATTGTAATCTATATACTTAGGATGATATTATCAACCAAATGGCACACAGAAAAATGACCATTATTAGCTGAACAATTTTATCTAAAACTTCGCAAACATAACACTACACACAAAGCTTTAATTAGAGGGGAGGTAGTCTGAGCACTGGCAGTTTATTTTTGGGGGCCTCGAAACGGATCTCTATGGGGCTCTATTTTAGAGGCCCCGCAAAGGTAGTCCGTTGTTTTTTTTTTTTATTGGACTGTAGTGAGACAGTGAGACCATGCACATTGCTCACTACTAAAAAGTGGAGACATCATGCCAGGTGAGTCGCGTTGTAGGAGAAAATAAATCCTTTAAAGAGAGCCATTTTCTCTCACAATTTCTCTTTTTGCAGCGCAGGAGCAACATCATCGTGGAGTGATTAGCAGAGAGACCACCAGGAGCACAACGCCCATTGCCCCGGACTCCCTGAGACAGCTTCCCAATAGCACACACAGAGCCGCACCTGAGTACTTCACAGGTCTTCAAAAGACCATTTGCTTGTAAATGATGCTCTGTTTTTTTCCACCCCTTTTTAGAGCCCCTACAGCTCCACTCTGCCTATTGCTGAAAGAACTAGCCTCTCCCGAAATTTCACTCTGGTTGTGCCTTTGGATACGACCACACACAGCCAACTCCAACACAACCCTGCTCTCACCTTTCACAGGGTGTTGTTGTAGTGCTACGAAAACACACGCTTTGCCTGGCTCACTTAGGGGCATATTATCAAGAGCGGTGTTAAAATTATCGCCGCTTTAGCGGCAGGAAACTGCCACTAAAGCGGCGATATTGAGCTTGATAATATGCCCTTGTGAATTCCCATAGAAGCCCAGCTTCACACCACCAACTGGCCGGCTATAGGAATTGACAAGGGCATATTATCAAGCCCATTATCGCCGCTTTAGCGGCAGTTTCCTGCCGCTAAAGCAGTAATAATTTTAACGCCATTCTTGATAATATACCCCGTTATCTTTCTAAATTAACGTCTTACACTGAAAAGCTGCTTTACATTTCTTTCCCTACATCAACCTTTGTTTAAAACACCACCAGAGAAGGGTGGTGAACTCTGGTCCACAAAGAGCAACACAAAGCTTTCTTGTTCTTTATCAGAAACTTCATCTGCCTCTCAATGATTATCGCCAGCCTTTTCGGCCCCTTAAGAGGCTGGGTGGAGTATAATATGCAGTATTTAGGATCGGCAGCAGAGAGTGCACGAAAATAAGGACGGATAGTTGAATAAAGGGCAAATGGATGGATGGCCAGATGGATGAATGAATAGCTAGATGGATGGATGAATGGATATATGGATGAATGGAAGGATACATGGATGCATGGACCAGTACTTAGGATACACGGGTGGGCTGATAGATGCGTAGGATTGGTTCTGGGACAGATGTATGTATTAATATATGGGCATATAACTGGATGGATGGCACAGTGCTTACCATAGGCGAGTGGGCTGATAGATACTTAGAATAACTGCAGGGACAGATGTATGTATGTATGTAGATAGGAATGTCTGAATGAATTGAAAGATGGTTGGATGACGCAGTGCTTAGGATGAATGGATGCAGGGCTTTAAGTGGGCCGGCTCTGAGCACCGGCAGTTATTTTCAGAAAAACTCGAAACGGTTCTATACCGGGCTCTATTTTCGGCCCTCGATGTGTGCATGCTCATTTTGCTCACTACTGAGAAGTGGAGACATCATGCTACGTGAGCCACTTTGTAGGAGGAAGGGCAATCCTTTAAAGAGCGTGTTTCCCGAACGTAGGATAATTCGAGGGGATTTTCTTAAGGACACAATGCTAGTTATCTTCATGTAGACCACGCCCCTACTTGGATAGCCCACACCCCTCTAACAGGTTTGCGCCGCCCCTTTTAGAGCACCCCCAGTTTTTTCCCACTTAAAGCCCTCACTGCACCATAGTGACAAAGAAATGGTCCAAGCTTCCATTTAAATGTACAATGGCACCAAGTTTCATAATTTGCCATCAATGCTGGCAGCCTTCTACCACAGTGCAAGAGTGTCTATCAGCACAAAGATTTGTTATCCACAGAAATGTTGTGTGATATGCGCAGCTGTCTGCTGGAACACTCATCACCAAAAGGTATTAAAACATGCAAATTTGCGAGAAAAACGTATACCATACCTTAAACGCTTCATAAATGGGCACAGTGCCACTACACCACCCTCATCCCCATTCTTGCTTAACCTTACGAAATCAAAGAAAGACCCCAGCAAACCTGGTAGAGCCACTATAGCAATACAGGGACTTAATTTGAACAAGTCTCTGCCAGAACGCCCAGTAACAAAAGGTATTAAAACATGCAAATTTCCGGATAAAACTTATACCATGCCATAGAGTGCTTTATAAATTGACCCAGTGGCACTACATCACCTTTACTAGCTAAACATATGCACGTTACAAATGTCCGTGTTATAATCAGCAATACTCCTTCCCTTGTTTAACCTTACGAAATCAGAACAACAAGCTCCAGCACTCCCATTAGCGCCACTATAGCCATACGTAGCCTTAATTTCAACAGGTGTCTGCCGGAACGCTCATCAGCAAAAGGTATTGAAACCTGCAATTTTCCAAGTAAAACATACACCATACCATAAGGCGGTTTATAAATAGTCCCAGTACCACCACACCACCTCCACACCCGCCCTTGCTTAACTTTATGCAATAAAACAAAGAGCCCCAGCAAACCTGGAAGCGCCACTATAGCCATACAGAGGTTTAATTTCAACAGATATCTTCCGAAACACTCATCAGCAAAACGTATTAAAACATGCAAATTTGCGGGTTAACCATATACCATGCCATAGGGTGCTTTATAAATGGTCCCAGTGGTACTACATCACCTTTAGTAGCTAGACATCTGCACATTACTAAAGTCTGTCTTTTAATCACCAACATACCTCAGTGATGTCATTTGAGATGTCATCAGTGATCTCATCAGTGATGTCACTGACCATGTCATGAGTGATGTAATATGTGACGTCATCAACAGTGGATTGCGGGTGCACGAGTTATAGTTATCTGAACTAACTATAACGGGGGAATTTCTAGGGTTTTTTACGAGAGAAATGTCCAGCTAACTATAACGTGTGTGAAACCTATGGTTTTTTCAGTGAATTTGCAAGGTTTTTTAAATGCTAATTCCTAACTATAACGTGTGTGAAACCTATGGTTTTTTCAGTGAATTTGCAAGGTTTTTTAAATGCTAATTCCTAACTATAACGTGTGTGAAACCTATGGGTTTTTCAGTGAATTTCAAAGGTTTTTTAAATGCTAATTTTTGAATTTTTTATATTGTTTAAAACAATATGCTACCTATGTATATAATCATAGATTTACTGTATCCTGCAATATGGAATTTTTCACCTTTATTAAATAAATGTTTAAATATAGTTGAACAACATAGTTAATATCTTCTACAAACCTTAAAACTTTTTTTTTTTAAGGAATTTTTACCGTGCGCGTACGGTAAGCTTACGGTACGCGCTCCGTACGTTATAAGTACGGTGTGGATACGTAATATGTATGCTCCATGTGCGCATGCGTACGCGATTTAAGTACGCATGCAAACTTCGTTTGCGACGCGTACACGCTGGCTTCCTACTCGCATGCGCACGTTTTATTTTTGCGCATGCGCGCGTGCTCCTTACGCGGAACTGCCGTTCGCGCATGCGCATGTGCCTCTAATGCGCATGCGCGCATGCGTCGTACGCGCGTGCTCCTTGCGCGCATGCGCGCGTCTTACGTACGCGCATGCGTACTTTTACCGTACGCGCTCGGTAAGCTTACCGAGCGTGTACGGTAGGTCATGTGATCCAGAAACAACACTTTTCATTGGTTTAAAGTACTTTCAGTTCCAGAATCTTCCTACACCACACCCATTCCCCTCATTATTGCTTGTGATTCCCTAGGAGAAGGACCTGAACTACTTTTGTGATACAATGGCAGAGCAGCAATCCACTTCTAGGAGTGAGCAGGACAGCATTATCAGACAGAGAAAGAGGAAACAGAAGGATTCTTTTGTCTGGCAATATTTTACATTTCCAGAGGGGCAGAAGAAAGTCAATGCTCCAAAAGTCACCTGCCAACTTTGTGGCAGTGTCTTGTCTAGAGGAGATCCGAAGAAGAAGTACTCTTTTGGAATCTTCACTATGTTCAGACACATTCGGGATGTACATCCTGCGACTTTTGCTCGACATACTGAAGCAACCCCTCCAGTAAGTCAGCTGAGCCCATCCGCAGAAGCTCAGCCGAGTTCATCATCGGCAGCTCAGCAGAGCCCTTCCTCTGCGGTGGGAGCGTCACCCTCTTCTGCCCCTCTGGACATTTACCCTTGATTTCAGAGGGTACATATACGGTGCAATACTTGCTATGCTCTTATTGCTTTTGGGGAGTCCAGTATTCGTCTTATAGACAATAAGATACAGCAACACAAGTGCGGTACCTTATATTATTGCCATTCTTTCCTTCCTCTTTCCCTGTATTAACACAACGGCTCTTTTAAGAGCCAACCTTACCTCACAACTTTTTTTAATTTTTTTAATCCCCTTTTTTAATTTTTTTTTCCGCCGTGCGCGTACGGTACGCGCACCCATTTTTTTGTTTTTAAAAAAAAAAAAAATGTTTTTTTACCCTTCAAAGTCCTTGAGGGACAACAACGGAAATGAGAAAAGCAGAGTGAGGAGCAGTGAAAAAAGGGAGCATGAAAGTAAATGTGTGATAAATACAGATATTTCAAACTTACCTGACCATCAAAATAACAATTATCAATAAATGTTTTTTTTAATTGCTAGAAAAAAGGATTAATTTTTCTAAATTTTATTTCTCACTCTGAAAAAAAAGAAAAAAGTATTAATATTTAACAATACATTTTATAATACAGTACACATATTTTCATATTTTAAAAAACAATATTTTGCCCTTTTTTTGCTGTTTTCAGAATATATTGAATTTCACTGTAAATCGTGAAACCAATTGCATTCATCACTTAACAGCGGGCAAAAAAATTAACAATCAGAAAGATTGTTTAAAAAAAGCGCTGAATCTCTTCTCAGTAAAACATACCTTTATAGAAATGTAACATATTTAATAAAAATATCATCTAAGAACACTAACTATTCGCAATAAATATCGTCTGTAAATCTTGTTGCTTAAGCTCATACACCAAAATAATATCTGTCAAAGAAGTCCACAATAGAAATTTTTACCTTTCCATGAGGCCAAATGGTAATTTTTAAATTCTTTTTTGATGAAATATCCAATGGTAATCCAATTAAATCGCAAAAATGATTTGTTCAGATGTTACCCTTGATTTCAGAGGGTACATATACGGTGCAATACTTGCTATGCTCTTATTGCTTTTGGGGAGTCCAGTATTCGTCTTATAGACAATAAGATACAGCAACACAAGTGCGGTACCTTATATTATTGCCATTCTTTCCTTCCTCTTTCCCTGTATTAACACAACGGCTCTTTTAAGAGCCAACCTTACCTCACAACTTTTTTAAATTTTTTTAATCCCCTTTTTTAATTTTTTTTTCCGCCGTGCGCGTACGGTACGCGCACCCATTTTTTTGTTTTTAAAAAAAAAAAAAAATTTTTTTTACCCTTCAAAGTCCTTGAGGGACAACAACGGAAATGAGAAAAGCAGAGTGAGGAGCAGTGAAAAAAGGGAGCATGAAAGTAAATGTGTGATAAATACAGATATTTCAAACTTACCTGACCATCAAAATAACAATTATCAATAAATGTTTTTTTTAATTGCTAGAAAAAAGGATTAATTTTTCTAAATTTTATTTCTCACTCTGAAAAAAAAGAAAAAAGTATTAATATTTAACAATACATTTTATAATACAGTACACATATTTTCATATTTTAAAAAACAATATTTTGCCCTTTTTTTGCTGTTTTCAGAATATATTGAATTTCACTGTAAATCGTGAAACCAATTGCATTCATCACTTAACAGCGGGCAAAAAAATTAACAATCAGAAAGATTGTTTAAAAAAAGCGCTGAATCTCTTCTCAGTAAAACATACCTTTATAGAAATGTAACATATTTAATAAAAATATCATCTAAGAACACTAACTATTCGCAATAAATATCGTCTGTAAATCTTGTTGCTTAAGCTCATACACCAAAATAATATCTGTCAAAGAAGTCCACAATAGAAATTTTTACCTTTCCATGAGGCCAAATGGTAATTTTTAAATTCTTTTTTGATGAAATATCCAATGGTAATCCAATTAAATCGCAAAAATGATTTGTTCAGATGTTGCAATTTGTATCTAAAATTTTGGTTTCAGAAAAATTAAATAGGAATTTGGTAATTCTGCAGGCAAACGTTGCTTGAAAATCAATTGAGAATCATTACACAGTGTCCAGCCTTTTTCACATTTAAGATAAACTGTGTAATGACCAGAAGTTATAGAAGGTCCATCATGAAAAATTATTGCAACTGCAACAAAAGTTTTTCCAGATATTGATAATTGATGTCCTGTAAACTTCTTTATTAAAGTGTCCAATTTTGAACCATCAGCTCTACAACGTTGCATCATTAAAATCACATACTGTCCATATTTCCTTAAAAATAACGTTGAAAACATGTCTGATTTACATTTACAACATTCCATGTTGTGATTGGCGTCTTTAACTAATTTACTAAAAGTCACTGATTTACTCTCTGGTAATGTTAAATATATAAACCTTTCTGAATCAACATTAGAGCTGCATGTGTTGAAACAGTTTTCACAACTATGTTCCCATTTATAAGAGAGACCAAACATATTTTCTATTTCTACCCCTTCATCTTCCAGTACCATAAGCATATACATCAAAAATTCCTGTGAATCTTGCTGGACATTTTGAGTAAACTGTGTACATCCTGAACATACATCTAAAAGTTTTCTAACATCAGAAACACTTTCTATTTTAGTTTTATCAATACTCAGCTTCTCAAAAAGAAAACTCAGCAGAGAACAGAATCTTTTTTCATGATTTACTATTATCTGCTCGTGCAAACTTTCAAGATAAAATACAACATTCAGCACTACATTAGCGTAGCAGTTGACACCAGAGCGATTTTCAAAATGACAACCATTAACCTCTTCAACATTGTCCTTTTTCTTTTTGCTTGCAATCACATCACTCTCCTTTTGTTTTCTCTTCTGTACATCCTCATTACAAATATTCGCAATTCTCCTTTTCCGAGAAACAACACGTTTTTTAAACACAGGATACTGACCTAAATGAGGAGCATAGGTTCTTCCTAATCTATTATACTCCTTTACACAATTTGCATCAGCACTAACTTTTGAGTCATCAAAGTCTATCATGAATAAACCAGATAATGTTGTCACTCGTGACAAAGCAACATATGCTATACCTTCTTTGAACACAGTAGAACCAATGTTTACAAAAGCACTATCTACAGTTAATCCTTGAGATTTGTGAACAGTTACAGCATATGCTAGAGAAAACGGAAACTGCTTCCTACGTACATATGTCTTTTACAAGCAAAAAATGGACTGAACAACGACTAATGTCTTTAACGTCTTCAATCTGATCAAATTTTATTTTTAAAAATTCAATCCCATCTTTTTTCTGGTATTTCACAAAACCCACAACTTTACCCATAGCTCCATTCACTAAACCTTTTTCTACATCCAAATTTCTTCTTAAAAATACTCGACAGTTCATACAAACATAAAGATTTTTTTCTAATCCAGCTGTTTTCGAAATGTTCTTCTCTAGAGAATCCAATTTATTTTTCAATTTGCCTGTTAATGTAATAGTAATTCCTTCACGCTGAATTTTGTCCACTGTTTCCATTTTCTTAATCTCTTCCTTTTCCAATTTCAAAAGTTCCTCATTGAATATCGAGCATTCACGTTGTGTTGGCATTAAGCAGATTACAGTATTTTTTTCTGCAATGTTCTGGTATATTTTCTCTGCAACTATTTCTTCACTTGGAAATAAATTATGTAGCAACCGACTCTGTAATGCTTTTCTGCCAACTTCTGTGAGTAGTCCAATTCTGATATCTTTCAGAATACTTGCATAATCTTCATCATTTGCTTGCCTCATGTTGGTAGTGAGTTCTTTGTACTCAAAGAATGACCAAATATTCGCATTACCAATACTTCCTAATGACTTCTTCGTGTCTTCATGTGTCACAGTATTAAACACTGGTTGTCCTTTAACTGGAGTGAGCTGCAGAAGATCCCCAAAAACTATAACATGTTTTCCACCAAATAACACGTCATAGTCTTTCTTTAGAATTTGCTGCATTCTTAAATGCACAAAGGCAAGCATTAAGTTTGATAACATGCTTACCTCATCAATAATGAGAACTTGCATCTTCTTCAACACTCTTGAAACTTCGAAGCATGCTTCTCCTGTTAGCTTGTGATATTCTATTTTGTTCTCATTCTCCACTGGTAACATTAGCAAGCGATGTAAGGTAATTCCTTTTATGTTATATGCTGCTAACCCAGTTGGAGCAGTAACAACACAAGACAAAGTAGAATCTGTTTTTTGCTGTAGGTAGCTTCTGATTACTTTAATTAAGAAACTTTTTCCAGTTCCAGCTTGTCCACTCACATACATCCAGATTGGTTCAAATGATGTGCATGAGCACTCTTTCTTTTCATGTAGTAATCCATGATCAATTTTTTTTGTGACTTCTTCATAAATTTGTTGTTGTTCTTCATTCAGTTGCTGTTCCAGATTTGGTAAGTCTATTAAATTTTCCTGAGCTTGATTCATAGCTGTTTCCACTTCAGTCATTGCTATTGCAGCTTCATTTTCTACGATTGGTTGTCCTAGGGGATCTTGACTGAGCGTTCCAGAACTTTGGCTGTCTTGAGAACTGTCTCTAGCTACTTCAGCTGCAATTGTAGCTTCCTGTTCAATTTCTTCATTTAACATTTGTACATAATTTGTGAAAGTACTGCATTCAATCGTATCTTTACATGCTTTAAAGGAATCTTCATAGCTGTGAAAATCTCCAAGTAATTCATCCTCTGAACGCCATGGTTTAAACAGCGGTAAAAGTGCTAAGTAGTAAAATTCCTTTTTGTCAGAAATGTCGCAACTCAGCTTCCTGTGATTAATCAAACTTCCTTTTGTTTGCTTCACCAAACATCCTTCCTCACCAATGACTTTATATTTTCCATTGTTGATGTCTTCTGTGGCTTTCCGTGTAAAAATGTACTTCTGCAGCATTTCATAGAGACACATGTTCTCAAGATGACGGCTTCTTTTTGGGTAATATGTGTCCAACATGTTTGGTTTCAAAATATCTGTACTTTCCGGGTTGTTCTCTGCCAAATATTCAATTTCTCCAACAGATTTCAGTACCCGATTTCGCATTCCTGCAAGGCCTAAACTTACCCAAATTATTCTTCTGGATTTGGAGTACAGACTTGCAGATGATAACCTATCTGAGCATTCGTAGGATCCAATTTCTCGATGCGATAACATCTTTAAACTGAAACTGTATAGCTTCTTACTGACAGTCTTCTCGTGAGAAATCTCTTCCCACATTTCCTTCAATTCAGTTTTCTCAGATTTAGTGATGTAAGATGTGACATAGTGAGCAACAGCAATAGAATTGTCAGCAACATACTGTATATCCATGTTAGCATTCCACATGGATAAAATGACTGGGTTGTAGTCATTTATATATTTTGACTCTTCTTTTCTTCTTAGGTTGTACGTATTTTTGGGAGATTTTCTTGTAATAGTATGTCGCACAGCTGACATAAAACTGTTGACTCTTCCTTTTGAAAGAACAGGTCGTGGAAATCCAAATCGACATTTTGTGTAGAATTTTTCTTTACTCTTGTACTTTCGTCGACAGTATTTTCCACACCGATGACTTTGGAAACGTAAAACTTGCTCTTTTAAGTTTTTCTCTTCTGTGCTTTTAGGTATAGCACATGTTGCATATTCTTCGATGAAACTTAAAACTGCATCATCAGAATCTGTTCCAAATTTTGGGGCATCCGTGATCCACAACAGCATATGAATATGAGGAGCACCTCTTGCTTGGTACTCTTTTCTCCAAAAGAAATCCACAACTTCTCCAAGAGGTGGATTTTTTTTATTGCAGATGAAGGACATCATAGCCTCAAATCTATGATTGAAATATCTGCAAACATTAACCGGATCCAATGAGCACAATTCTCCTGCTGTCTTGTATTGGATGTTTTCAATATTTGAATTTTGCCTCTCGAAGAAAATCCAGAAGATCATCCCAAGAATACTCAGCACAGCTTAGGGTGAGAAACCATGTAGGACTTCCTAAATTCCGTAACATACATTTCAATTCTCCATGGCGTCGGTACCAATATTCATTTGTTCCACGCTGACAAGCCATCAAATTTATCAATTGTGATTCCAAATGATCATCTCGCTGTTGCACTTTGTTCATAAAATCCTTTGCAGACACATTATGTAGATGTACTCCACTTTTTAAAATGTGATTTACTGCATAAGATAGTGCAGACAAGTCACTTTCAAATAAAAGATGGAACAAATAAGGAATACTTTGACGAAATCTGGGATCTTCTGCATATAATCTTGTAGTCCGATACTCAGAAGCAGGAATCTGTACTGGACGTTCATCATATCGTCCACCTTTTCCTGTAGGAAACAGCTGGGGAAAACAACGAGCTTCCAAGCTCTCCTCCCATACACTCACGGGAGTTCCTTGTGCTTTTTTCATCTGAAACAGATCAATAGTGTTTGCCATAACTTCTCTTGAATGAAGAGGATGTATGCTGAAATGTTCATAAATTTCTTCTTCTTTTGACTTATCCACTTTTTCAATTTGCCCAGCTGGTATTCCTGAATCTGGTAGTAAATCTTCTTCATCTTCATTCATATAAATTGTTTCATACCATTTATTATTTCTTTTCAAATATAAATTTGCTCTTTGTACTTTTCGTACATCTACCAGCTCCTGCCAAATTTTCTTATTCTTTGTTGGTACTCCATTAACCAGAATGACTAATGGTTCAGTTTCCAATCTATCTGCATCAATTGTTTCCATATTTTTTTTCAAATCCAATGGCAAATAGACAACTCTTCCTTTTAAACCTCTTTGTAAATCCGAAGGAGGTAATTTACCTGTTTTTGGCTCCATACGCACTATGGTCTGAAACGGATGGACACATTGAATGAGTATAGACTCATACGTATTTAAATCACTAAGGGGCATATGTATCAACATCTCCATTTGCGATTCTCAAATAGCGAGTTTTAAAGAATCACTATTTGAGAATTGCAAAACGGGATGTATTTAAAAAATCGCAAAACTTTTGCGATTTCTTAAAATTCCTTAATTGCGATTAGCAAATTGTGAAATCGCAATTAAGGAATACCTTCCCATTCATTTCTATGGGCCAGGAGACCCATAGGAATGAATGGGAAGTAATTCTCAAATTGCGATTCGCAATTTGCTAATCGCAATTTGAGAATAATTTCAAAGGTGCAAGGGTGTCATGATGACACCCTGATGCACCCCTGAAATTATCATGTGTGTGCATGTGGCGTACATACATGCCCTAAGGGCATGTGTGTGTGCCACGTGGCACTTTGTAAAATTCCAAAAAGTGCATTTTTAACAGAAATCGCAAATTACCACCAACTAGAAGTTGGTGGTAATTTGCGATTTCTTAAGGATAATTCGCAATGCTTTGGTGCGTTTTACATATCATTTAAGAAATCGCAATTTGCGATTTCTTAAATGCTTACGCAAAATTAAGAAATCGCTAAATTAGCGATTCCTTAAATTTGCGATGAGAATTTGCCTCATACATCCCGTTTTGCAAATTTTTAATTGCAAACGCTGTTTTTTGCGAATCGCAGCGTTTGCGATTAAAAGTTCGGTTGATACATATGCCCCTAAGTTCTGCAGGAATATCAACCAATTCTAAATTATTATGTACAGCTCTGGCTGGCATTCTATTTTCTTCTAACTTGTTATAACAGTATTTACAAATACGCTGATCTTCACCCAAATCAAAACTATTTTCCAGAAATATATATGTTGCAAAATCCTTCCACTTATAATTATCTTCATTTTCACTTTTTTTATACAGATCAACATTTCTTGTTTGAATTTTGTAATGGCTTCTCCGGCAACAAATACAAGTAATATTTGGTCTTTCATTAGAGATGATAGTAAATTTTGTCATTTGATCTTCAAAATTTTTACTAACAGTGGGTTCTACATTCTCTTCCACATTTTCTTCAATAACTGTGTCATTACCTGCACTTTCTTGTTCCGAACCAAAGTAACAAAACTGAATTTCATCAGTAACCTTCTGTACATCTAATACAGATCCACGGAACAAAGCCCTATTCAACTCATTTAACTTTTGTGCTGGACTTTTAGCAAAATACAATCTTCTCACAAACTTTCTCATTTCAGTATGATGAACTGCCAGCATCCTAAAATGGTGAAAAACACTTTGGCAAACTTTCCTAGAAAGACTAGCCAGAGAATGTCCTTGCAAACCAGTATTCTCTCTCACTCTACATGGATCTAGTCTTTGAAGCACCTTAATCTTCTGTTTAACACTTTTTTTATCATATTCTCTTAGAAACTCACGTAATTTATCAATAGATTCTTGTCGTACAGTACAAATACTACTACAATTCCAAGTGTGTACACTGGGGCTTTAGGACGTCTCCCCATAACCTCATCAGCTATCACTTCTTCCTCATTTCTTGGAACCATTTTCTCCTTTTCCATTACACAACCATCTTTCACTTCATAAGCACGACCTCTGGTGTCAACTGCATGCAGCAAACTATTACTTTGAAAATAACTCTCTTCATTAAAAAATGGTTCCGTACTTGAACTATGCATCCATTCTCCTAAAAACACTTTACAAAAGTTATTTCTTTTCACTACTCTTTTCGTTTTGCTTTGTGACTTCATTACATTGACCATTTTATCTAATGTACGGATCCTGTTCAAAATTAAAATGAATAGTTTTCTTTTTAAATCTAAAGCCTTAGCTTCAATTGATTCTATATCTTGCTTTCTCTTATAAAATTTCGCTTTCTTCTTATATTTTTTCACATCCTTTAGCAAATTGGACCTCACTCTTCTCTGAAACATTTTTCTACGAATGTCTTTAAATGCTGTTTTTCTTTTTAAGTCAATCTTTACTGCTTCTGATTGTACATTAGCATTTATTAATTTCTCACTTTTGTCCTGTTGTTTTCTACATGAAACACTATTTGCAGTGGGGACATTTTTCAAATGTTTTCTTTTCTTGAAGATATTTTTAAAAAATTCCTTAGTCTGCTTACCAGAAGACTTTTTCTTTTTTCCAACATGAGGATCTTCAACTAATTTGGGTCCTCCAGTTGTCTTCAAATATAAATGTTTTTTCTGTTCTTTCCTCTTTCTTGATTTTATAGGCATCCTTAATTTATTTCACTGTTGTTCAACAATACCTGAAAGAAACTAAAAAAAAGACCTTTATATAATTTAAATATCTTACTATATTTTTTTGGAGCTTTTCAAATCTTATAATACTATCTAAAAAAACACAATAAAACCAACACGAATTAAAGCTTCCCCTTTCCTACGAATGTAAATCTAAAAGAAACAGAGTAACACAAATTAAAACTCAGACAACAATTCCTGTGTGCGCACAGACTCATGGTGTGATTCTAGGCAGAAAACGAAATTTGATTTGCAATTTGAAAACACACTTACTACTGTGGTAGAGCAAGTGATAATTACTCTAACAGTCTGACACATTTTCATTATAGTTTTCACAAACAGAAAAGAGCACATGCCCAAACAGCTTTTTGAGACCATGAACATGTGTAACCTGGATAACGTACTATACTCTAGCAAAGGAAATGAGCCTTGGTGATGTTCAATGTATTAGCGTTACTCACTCCTATCTGAAATACCACACAGCGCTGAATAGTAAGCATGACTGTACAGGAGAAAAAGCTTGCTCTCTGCTAAGAGTGTGCTTCTGGAGACTGTCTACTGTCAGGTGCAAGAGAGATCTGCATGGACGCTTGCACAACTGCATAAACACTGGAGACATGTATGTAAGACTACATGTGTGGTAAGGGTTAATAGGACTTTTGAACATGTACAAAGTACATGACCCATTGCAGGAGTGAAAGGAAAATCTACCATGTTGATTTCAAATGTGTTAGCATTGCCCTCTCATTTGTGACATATTAATTTGGGCTGAATGCTAGCCATCACAGTTCAAAAAAACAAGCTGCCCCTTTCCTACGAATGCAATTCTAAAAGAACCAGAGTAACACGAATTGAATCTCTGACAATTCCTGTGTGCGCACAGACTCATGGTGTGATTCTAGGCAGAAAACGAAATTTGATTTGCAATTTGAAAGCACACTTACTACTGTGGTAGAGCAAGTGATAATTGCTCTAACAGTCTGACACATTTTCATTATAGTTTTCAAAAGCAGAAAAGAGCACATGCCCAAACAGCTTTTTGAGACCATGAACATGTGTAACCTGGGTGACGTACTACACTCTAGCAAAGGAAATGAACCTTGGTGATCTTGAATGTATTAGCGTTACTCACTCCTATCTGAAACACCACACAGCGCTGAATAGTAAGCATGACTGTACAGGAGAAACAGCTTGCTCTCTGCTTAGAGTGTCCTTCTGGAGACTGTCTACTGTCAGGTGCAAGTGAGATCTGCATGGACGGTTGCACAACTGCATAAACACTGGAGACATGTATGTAAGACTACATGTGTGGTAAGGGTTAATAGGACTTTTGAACATGTACAAACTACATGACCCATTGCAGGAGTGGAAGGAAAATCTATCATGTTGTTTTCAAATGTGTTAGCATTGCCCTCTCATTTGTTACATATTAATTTGTGCTGAATGCTAGCCATCACAGTTCAAGAAAACAAGCTGCCCCTTTCCTACGAATGCAATTCTAAAAGAACCAGAGTAACACGAATTGAATCTCTGACAACAATTCCTGTGTGCACACAGACTCATGGTGTGATTCTAGGCAGAAAACGAAATTTGATTTGCAATTTGAAAGCACACTTACTACTGTGGTAGAGCAAGTGATAATTGCTCTAACAGTCTGACACATTTTCATTATAGTTTTCAAAAGCAGAAAAGAGCACATGCCCAAACAGCTTTTTGAGACCATGAACATGTGTAACCTGGATGACGTACTACACTCTAGCAAAGGAAATGAGCCTTGCTGATGTTGAATGTATTAGCGTTACTCCCTCCTATCTGAAACACCACACAGCGCTGAATAGTAAGCATGACTGTACAGGAGAAAAAGCTTGCTCTCTGCTAAGTGTGTGCTTCTGGAGACTGTCTACTGTCTGTTGCAAGAGAGATCTGCATGGACGCTTGCACAACTGCATAAACACTGGAGACATGTATGTAAGACTACTTGTGTGGTAAGGGTTAATAGGACTTTTGAACATGTACAAACTACATGACCCATTGCAGGAGTGGAAGGAAAATCTACCATGTTGATTTCAAATGTGTTAGCATTGCCCTCTCATTTGTGACATATTAATTTGTGCTGAATGCTAGCCATCACAGTTCAAGAAAACAAGCTGCCCCTTTCCTACGAATGCAATTGTAAAAGAACCAGAGTAACACAAATTGAATCTCTGACAACAATTCCTGTGTGCACACAGACTCATGGTGTGATTCTAGGCAGAAAACGAAATTAGATTTGCAATTTGAAAGCACACTTACTACTGTGGTAGAGCAAGTGATAATTGCTCTAACAGTCTGACACATTTTCATTATAGTTTTCAAAAGCAGAAAAGAGCACATGCCCAAACAGCTTTTTGAGACCATGAACATGTGTAACCTGGATGACGTACTACACTCTAGCAAAGGAAATGAGCCTTGGTGATGTTGAATGTATTAGCGTTTCTCACTCCTATCTGAAACACCACACAGTGCTGAATAGTAAGCATGACTGTACAGAAGAAACAGCTTGCTCTCTGCTAAGAGTGTGCTTCTGGAGACTGTCTACTATCAGGTGCAAGAGAGATCTGCATGGACGCTTGCACAACTGCATAAACACTGGAGACATGTAGGTGAGACTACATGTGTGGTAAGGGTTAATAGAACTTTTGAACATGTACAAACTACATGACCCATTGCAGGAGTGGAAGGAAAATTTACCATGTTGATTTCAAATGTGTTAGCATTGCCCTCTCATTTGTGACATATTAATTTGTGCTGAATGCTAGCCATCACAGTTCAAGAAAACAAGCTGCCCCTTTCCTACGAATGCAATTGTAAAAGAACCAGAGAAACACAAATTGAATCTCTGACAACAATTCCTGTGTGCACACAGACTCATGGTGTGATTCTAGGCAGAAAACGAAATTTGATTTGCAATTTGAAAGCACACTTACTACTGTGGTAGAGCAAGTGATAATTGCTCTAACAGTCTGACACATTTTCATTATAATTTTCAAAAGCAGAAAAGAGCACATGCCCAAACAGCTTTTTGAGACCATGAACATGTGTAACCTGGATGACGTACTACACTCCAGCAAAGGAAATGAGCCTTGGTGATGTTCAATGTATTAGCGTTACTCACTACTATCTGAAACACCACACAGTTGTGAACACTAAGCATGATAGTACAAGATAAGCAGCTGAGTGTGTGGTAAGAGTCTGCTTCTGCAGACTGTGTATTTTCAGTTACAATAGACATGTGCATGGACGTTTCCACAACAGCATAAACATTGGAGTGATGTATATAAAAGTACATGTGTGGTAAGGGTTAATTGGAGTTTTGTACATGTAGGAACAACCTTACCCATTGCATGATTAAAAGTAAAATCTACCATATCAATTTCAAATGTGTTAGCATTTGCCTCCCATTTGTGAGATTCTGTTTTATGCTGAATACAAACCATCACAGTTCTGAAAAACAAGCTGCCCATTTCCTATAAATGCCATTCTCACAGAACCACACCAACACAAATTAAATCTCAGACAACAATTCCTTTGTGCACACAGACTCATGGTGTGATTCTAGGCAGAAAACAGTATTCCTGGGTGATACCAGTACACATTAACCTCTAGAGAAGACATACTACATAATATCTTACAAGTTCAAGGCACTTAAATATCTTCCTTACCATAAAATGTAAAACACAACTTTAAAAGTGGAAGGAAAATGTACCATGCTAATTTCAAATGTGTTAGCATTTGCCTCTCATTTGTGAGAAAGTGATTTCTGCTGAATGCTAACCATCACAGTTCAAGAAAACAAGCTGCCCCTTTCCTGCGAGTGCAAGGCTAACAGAGCAAGAGCAACACAAATTACATCTCTGAGAACAATTCCTGTGTGCACACAGACTCATGGTGTGATTCTAGGCAGAAAACAGTATTCCTGGGTGATACCAGTACACCTTAACTTATGGTGAAGACATACTCAATAATATCTTACAAGTTCAAGACAGTTAAATATCTCCCAAAACACAAAATGTGAAACACAACTTTAAAAGAAGAATCACATTTCTATTATTTATATCAAAATGCACCACATACATCCCCTATCAAATTCATAACTCACCTTTAAAAGTAGTTAGTTCAGAAAGAAATGTGGCACTCAAACAGCAGATTATCACAGCAACAATCTCTGAGCTGTACACCTCTCTCCTCTCACCAGAACCAGTTAATGGCAATGTTTCCCTCTCTTTATTCACACATATACATGTTAACTCCAAATCACAGTGCTTCCCACATTTTTTTCAAATGGAAACACACATTTCTATTGGTGCCTTTCCAAATGATCCCTTCCTTCCCCCAACATGACTTCTGCCTGCTACCATACCAACAGGTCATGGAACACTGGTGTGAGCAGAGAGGTTATAAGTTCAACACACAATGTTTCTAATTCTTAGAGCAAGAGTGCTTGACTTTTCAAACCTAACAGCAAATCCAAAGTAATGTTCTGTGGGTACACATTTTTCTGAACCAATACACAACATGCTTGTAAAAATCTAAACATACAGCCTAGTTTTAACTGTAAAATGGTTTGAATCAGCCAATCAGTTCTTTTTTTTTTTTTTTAATATGTTAGCCTCCATTTTACAACTATCTTCTTTTTATATTGCCATTCTACTGAAAGACACCTTCTGAGTGCATCCAGATCTCCTTGAAAGATGTTCACAGTGTGGATTGTAGGTCATAGCTATGTCTTCTGGAGTGAAAAGTTTGCAGAAAAAAGAGGTATTGTGAAAGACCTTGCTTTGCCAAATGTAGACATTAAATGGATTGGTCAGAGAGGGTTAAAGTGGCACCAATTAATACCTTTGGTGAAAACCTTTCTACATCTTCCACAGCCTGACCTTATTATTGTGCACTGTGGTGGAAATGACCTAGGCACTTTATCTGGGGCAGGTCTGGAAATGCTTATTAAGGACACCTTTGTGCAATTGATGTCACTTTTTCCACAAACTGCCTTTGTAAATTCTAATATATGCCAAAGGCAAAAGTGGAACTGGTCCAACCAATTTTGTCCGCAGATTGACAAAGCAAGAAAGCACGTCAATAAGTCTGTTTCTGCTTTCCTCAGAGACTATGGTATGGGTTCTATATACCACAACAACTTGCGTTACAACATGCAAGACATTTATAGAGTAGACGGTGTACATTTCAATGATGAAGGGAACAGAGTCTTCCTCTTGAACTTTAGACTCTGCATCGGTACTTACTTGCAGGTACCAAAAAAACACTTCATAAACACAACGGCTCTTTTTAGAGCCACCTAACATCTAAACATTTAATTTTGATTTTTAATTCTATTTTTTTTATTTTTTTTTACTGCCGTACGCGTACCGTACGCGCACAGTACGCGTACCCCGCGATTCTTTTAAAAAAAATTAAAAAGTATTTTTCACACTTCTGGGTCCTTCTTGGACCCCCTGACAAAGGCTAGGGGTCTGCAACTCTCTACCTTGCCCCCTTTTCACGTTCTTCACCTTTGTGTTTCAGTGCAAGACACACAAAATGGCGGCCGACACTTCCTGATTTCGACCGACTGGAATGTTTACTGTCATGTAACCACCAATCAGAATTACGCTCGCGCACGGCAGCGTGCGCGTACGGTGTGCTTACGGTGCGAGGCTATAGATATGTATGTACTTTTAACTGCAATTTTCTCAGGAACTACAGAACAGATTGACTCCAGTTATGCAAAAGGCACATCCCTGACCTGATGACTTTATCTTTGCCAAATTTCAAATAATTCTGTTCAGTCATTTGGACTGTACCTTGGACTAAAGGTCCCTATGGAAAACTGCATGGGGAAAACACGTTTTGGGACCCCCGTTTTTTCTCAGCCCCCGCTTGACGAATCCCCCCAAGACTTTCAGGGTAGGAGCGGAGCGGTGCGGAGCGCCCCACCTATTTTGAAAATTTCGCGAGGATTCGTCAACCGGCGCCAAAGTTATTCAAAATAGAATGTTGTGGATTTCCTATGGAAACACGGTCCTAACTATAACTATCTACTGGCGACCACCAGTAGATAACATAGAATGGCCTCGGTTGAACAACTTGGAGCCAGCCTGAGTCCGTTCAAACCCAAATCAAAATTTATCCCGGTAATGCCTAGGGATTCCATTGATGTTTTTCAAGATATAATTGTAGATGATCTTAAAAAGCTGCACCACAGGATCAAGCACAAAAAAAGATATAAAAGCCAGCATGAAAAGGATTACACATTGTTAACCAAAAAATTGAGTGATGATTATAGGATCATTGTGGCCACTGCTGACAAAGGAGGCAACGTGGTTATCTGGCCGCAGGAAGCCTACATCATGGAAGCAATGAATCAGCTCAATAATCCTTCATGCTACTCTAAAAGTACCATCAAGGACTTCAATGAAGCAAGAGAAGTCCTAAAAAAACTCTTGATGAAATGGAAAAGAGAAGGCATGATTTCTAAACAGGAGTTTGAGTTTCTTCATGTTGAGCATCCATTATTACCAAAATTATATCTTTTACCCAAGGTCCACAAACAAGTTGTTCCGGTGCCTGGGAGACCTATCATCTCTGCCATTGCGGGAGTAGCGGAACATGTGACTGAATACATCGACTACTTCCTGCAGGACTTGGTAAAGCATCTTCCCACTTATATCAGAGACACTGGGGATTTCATTGGTAAGATCAAGGATGCTGGTTGGAGCGACGATATGCTATTTATCACCTTAGACATCGAATCGCTTTACACAAGCATTGACCATGCATCTGGGCTTCGGGCCCTGGAATTTTTCCTGGGCAAAAGGCCGATTAATTGTTACAACCATAACAAATTACTGATGGAGCTTACCAGTTGGTGTCTCAATAACAACTTTTTTCTGTTTGGTAATGATATCTACATTCAGAAGCGTGGTGTGGCGATGGGAGCATGCTTCTCTCCCAGCTATGCATGTTTACATGTAGGCTGGTGGGAGGAGCATGTCCTCAGACTAACGCACCACGATATTTACAAAGAACATGTGGCACTTTGGGTGCGATTTATTGATGATGTTTTTATCTTATGGTGTGGTGATGTTGCCAGTGCGACTAATTTTGTTACTGCACTAAATAACAATCAGCAAAATCTTAGATTCACCTCTTCTATCAGCAAATGTGAAGCTGTTTTTTTGGATGTTAAAGTATTTGTACATCAGAATCATTTGGCCACTAAACTTTATCGAAAAAGCACTGCTGGAAATAATACTCTCCATGCCAGCAGTGCGCATCCCAAACATGTTATCGATAATATTCCGTTTGGTGAATTATTGAGGCTCAAACGGATTTGTAGTGAAACAGATGATCTCAAATTATGTACAACTGAAGCTCTGGAAAGATTCAGACAAAGAGGCTATAGGGAGTCCATTTTGAGGGAGGCAGTTCGGAAAATGGAAGCTAGAACGCGTGAGTCATTATTTTTAACAACATCTAACTCTTCTGTTGACAGTGACTCGACTAATAATAGCCAGACCCCCAGACTCATCATAGCCTACAGCAAACAGGCGAGACAAATCAGGTCCATTGTTCAAGAACGATGGCCGATATTAAAAACTGATTTGGTCTTAAAACCCAGGTTATCTGATGGGCCCATAATAACATATAGGAGGGGACCCTCTTTAAGGACCCAAGTTTGCCATGAGTTTCCCGAGCTCAGAAAACAAGAAGAGTGGTTGAAATCCCGGCCGGGATTTAAGCGTTGCTTTACATGTAGAGCGTGCAAATTTGGTAAAAACACCAACCAATATTGCACACCTTTTAGCCCAGTTCCATTTAATATACGTGGATCTTTCACATGCAAAACTGAATTTGCTGTCTATGTACTAACGTGTACCTGTGATCTAAGATATGTCGGGAGCACCCGGCAACCAGTACACGTTAGGATTCTCCAGCATTTACGTGCCATTGTAAACAATGATGCAACATATCCGGTGGCGAGGCATTTTAAGGCTTGTCATAATAACAATCTACAATGCCTCAATTACTTTGTTATTGCCTCAGTTCCTAAAATCAAGAGAGGGGGTGACCGTGATAAAATGCTTAGAAGACTAGAATCGGAATATATTTTAAAACTAGACAGCAGATTCCCAAATGGGCTTAATGCAACTGAGGATCTTCATGTTTTCCTTTAACTTTGCATCTTGTATTGTATTAGGTTAAATTTCTATGGAGTGTATTGCCCTGCCTGCTTCCACGTATATAGATTATGAATTTCCAGTTTTTTGATCCCATTTTCTTTCTTTTTACACTTACAATTCTATCTTTCCTAATGTGTTTAACTACATGATTTAGGAATAGATTAATGTGTTTTCTTTCACTTCATTAATTAGACATAGACTCTGAGGTATGTCTGTTTGGACCATACGATTAACAACAGTGAATTCACTTGCAATGCTTTATAATTATATCTCAACTCTCAGGTGTTTAACAATACAATAGGATCATCATTTCGATTATGCTAATTGCATTTTATGCGTTTTGATATTTTTTGTATTTTTATCTCCATGGTTCGATACTTGTATCCAATAATCAAATTCAATTATTGACAATTTTTGCGTTATTTGCACAACTTTTTGTGTTTACATCATTGCGTAATTTGCACATTATTTGTATATATATTGAATTTTAATCGAATATATTTGCACTTTATTGCGTATTTTGCACAGTCAATTATGTTTGGATATTATTGAATCAATGAATATGGAGTTTTATGTATTTCATACTGAATAAGGATCCTGAGTTTGTTTGGATTTTAACCTGTTACTGAATTGCACAACATATTCAATGTGGTCTTGAATGTATTGTTTGGAAAACAGACTTTCGAGGTTGGAGTAGTGTGTCTTCACTTTCTAAATGTCACATGGTGCAAAAAAACGGTGAAAAAAATGCAGCCAATTGAAAGTCATGTTGTATAAAATGGGCTCATTTTATTGAACTGATTGTCTGTGAGCAAGGGCGGATGCCCGAAACGCGTCAGATATTTGTGAAGACTCGGCTTTAAAATAAAATAACAACTATTGTGCCTGACTTTGGATCTGCGTGGTTTCTGTTTTCCGTGGACACGGATTTTTTGGAGACTGCAAACGTGGGATATATATATATATATATATATATATATATATATATATATATATATATATATATATATATATATATATATATATATATATCCACAAACAAGTTGCCCTTGTTGAATGAAGCCACACAGCCAGAGGTATAAATTCAGCAATTTTATTCTGGAGAAAGTAGCAAGCCAGAGCAGTGTCCTCACTCTTCGTTTGCCCAACGCGTTTCGTGCTTCTTGAGCACTTGATCACGGGCTGGTTTCTTAAAGGCAGTCACGCAGTCCATTACCAGCACCTGTGTTCAGTGATGCTCGCCTCAGTGGGCGTGGTAGCAAGAACTGCCTGATGGTCATAGTAGTGCTGGGCCAGTGTTGCTTCCGTGAGTGGCTCGTGATATGCCCAGTGAAGAAAATGAAATAAAAAACCCCAGTGGGTTGAAAACACAGTCCTGTGCTGAGAGGTTGCACCTTATTGCTTACATCCACGCTCCTCTGGCCCTTAGATGCTGTCGTCGGTTGGCGTCAGCAAAGACACGCAGAGCGGCAAGGCTTCAAACGCGACCGGACGAAGCACGAAACGCATTGGGCAAACGAAGAGTGAGGACACTGCTCTGGCTTTCAGGCTGCTACTTTCTCCAGAATAAAATCACTGAATTTATACCTCTGGCTGTGTGGCTTCATTCAACAAGGGCAACCTGTTTGTGGATCTAAAGGCGGCTAGTCCGGTCGCGTTTGAAGCCCCGCCGCTCTGCGTGTCTTTGCTGATGCCAACCGACAACAGCATCTAAGGGCCAGAGGAGCATGGATTTAAGCAATAAGGTGCAACCTCTCAGCACAGGACTGTGTTTTCAACCCACTGGGGTTTTTTATTTCATTTTCTTCACTGGGCATATCACGAGCCACTCACGGAAGCAACACTGGCCCAGCACTACTATGACCATCAGGCAGTTCCTGCTGCCACGCCCACTGAGGCGAGCGTCACTGAACACAGGTGCTGGTAATGGACTGCGTGACTGCCTTTAAGAAACCAGCCCGTGATCAAGTGCTCATGAAGCACGAAACGCGTTGGGCAAACGAAGAGTGAGGACACTGCTCTGGCTTTCAGGCTGCTACTTTCTCCAGAATAAAATCGCTGAATTTATACCTCTGGCTGTGTGGCTTCATTCAACAAGGGCAACCTGTTTGTGGATCTAAAGGCGGCTAGTCCGGTCGCGTTTGAAGCCCCGCCGCTCTGCGTGTCTTTGCTGACGCCAACCTACGACAGCATCTAAGGGCCAGAGGAGCGTGGATTTAAGCAATAAGGTGCAACCTCTCAGCACAGGACTGTGTTTTCAACCCACTGGGGTTTTTTATTTCATTTTCTTCACTGGGCATATCACGAGCCACTCACGGAAGCAACACTGGCCCAGCACTACTATGACCATCAGGCAATTCCTGCTGCCACGCCCACTGAGGCGAGTGTCACTGAACACAGGTGCTGGCAATGGACTGCGTGACTGCCTTTAAGAAACCAGCCCGTGATCAAGTGCTCAAGAAGCACGAAACGCGTTGGGCAAACGAAGAGTGAGGACACTGCTCTGGCTTTCAGGTTGCTACTTTCTCCAGAATAAAATCGCTGAATTTATACCTCTGGCTGTGTGGCTTAATTCAACAAGGGCAACCTGTTTGTGGATATATATATATATATATATTTTTTTTTTCACCAAGATGCCCCAAGCATTGAGAATGCACACGACTTCAAAAGAACCTTCCGGTTTATTAACACAAGGCAAACGAGCTTCAGTGTTCATGTAAGAGTTTTCATTCCGACGCGTTTCGAGGCTCCTGCCTCTTAGTCATGGATATCTCTTAAACAGTCAGCAGATGGCTCAGATTCAGTCTGCTTCATTTAAATACCCTCAGTGGGCCTCGCACATTGCGTGATTATTTAATTGCAGGCTGGGACTTGTAGTCTCAATCAGAGTAAACTTTTCACCTTTAGTAGGCTCTGCATCATGTAAAAATATTTAGAGTTCATTATTACCCTCCAGTAGGTCATGGCACTGAGCGCGTTCGATTTTGCCGCTTTTGAAGTGCTGTAAAATGAGTTAAGGCGCAGTTCCTTCTCACAGCCTTTCCTTTGCAGTTGATTGGAAATGGTGCAACTCTCCATAGGAAAAGTAAAAACTATTTTAATTAACAAACGCACTGCAAGTGACCACTAATGCTCACATTATGGACTGCATACCCCACAATGCACGAAAGAACATTGCACCAAGCATACGCCCATTAGGGGCGGGCATTGATACGAATAAAACCGGAAATTGATCTAATGTGAAACGTCAGATGTGTCGTTTGTAAATGCCCATGAAGAAGAGGCTTTTGGCCTAGAAACGCGTCGGCAAAGAGGAAACTGAAAGGCGGAGAAACGAAGCAGGCTGCATCATTAAGCCGGATGGCTGAATGCTGTCGTGTTCCATCCCAATGCTTGAGGGCATCTTGTTTGCAACTATTTACACACGGCGGCCCGGCCGTGGGGATGAGAACCATCGCCAGCTGGCAGAGGATTGCAAAAACCAGTTGGGAGAGGCTGCGACCCTGAACTATTCAAGATCGAATCGGCACAGCATTCAATATGCTAATTAAGCTTGCTCACAGTACCCGCTACCTACTATAGGAAAAGTAAAAACTATTTTAATTAACAAACGCACTGCAAGTGACCACTAATGCTCACATTATGGACTGCATACCCCACAATGCACGAAAGAACATTGCTCCAAGCATACGCCCATTAGGGGCGGGCATTGATACGAATAAAACCGGAAATTGATCTAATGTGAAACGTCAGATGTGTCGTTTGTAAATGCCCATGAAGAAGAGGCTTTTGGCCTAGAAACGCGTCGGCAAAGAGGAAACTGAAAGGCGGAGAAACGAATCAGGCTGCATCATTAAGCCGGATGGCTGAATGCTGTCGTGTTCCATCCCAATGCTTGAGGGCATCTTGTTTGCAAATATATATATATATATATATATATATATATATATATATATATATATATATATATATATATATATATACATATATATTATCTACTGGCGGTCGCCAGTAGATAGTTATAGTTAGGACCATGTTTCCATAGGAAATCTCAAAATTCTATTTTGAATAACTTTGGCGCCGGTTGACGAATCCTCGTGAAATTTTCAAAACTAATGGGGCGCTCCGCTCAGCTCCTACCCTAAAAGTCTCGGGGGGATTCGTCAAGCGGGGGCCGAGAAAAAAGGGGGGTCCCAAAACGCGTTTTCCCCATGCATTTTCCCATAGGACCTTTAGACGAAGGTACAGCCCGAACGGCTGAACAGAATTACTTGAAATTTGGCAAAGAGGTAGTCCTCAGGTCAGGGATGTGCCTTTTGCATATATGGAGTCAATCCGTTCAGTAGTTCCTGAGAAAATCAAAAGTAAAATCATATATATATCTGGGCGGAGCCTAACCACACATCTCATTGTGAGATCTGATTGGCTGTCAGCACTTCATCCAAGAAGTGTTGGCAGCCATCTTGGGACCAATATACATGATAGCACCTCATTAAAAAGCATTGCAGGTAATAGAAGGTTTTAAGACTTTAGTTACATTATAAATCATTTGTTGATGGTACCATACTCATTTTAGGAATTGTGGTATGTTCTAAGGTGATTTTACCATGTGAAAAAGCCTTCTGCTGGGATACCATGAATCATGTTTGAGAGAAAACTATTTTCACATGCTTTTCCCACAGAGGTTTGGAAGGTGATCTATAAGCTAAACTGAGAGCATATTTTCTGTAAATTCACATTATCTTTCTCAGTCATGTGAGAATGAAGTCTGACATTCTCAGTAAAACATGTACATCCAACAAGGGCAGAGACTGTCAGTTGATTCCTTTGTGTTCTACTGCAGCTTCCCAGAGTGTTCCAAAGAACAACTAGAGCGCTAACAGTCTTACTTATGACAAAGTTATGGCACACCTGAAGCCATCTTGATTGGAATAAAGTGGTAAGATTTAAAACATTTAATTTAAAAAGGAACAAAATGAGAGGGTTCATTTTGCCATAGAATGTATGATTAGTGCTGCAGAAAGAAAAATATAGGGCACATTTTGAGTGACTTCTCAAATCCTCTTCTATTTCATTAAAGAATTCTGATATGCAGACTGAAACATGCACTTTCAATACCAGCAGCAGACTTCCCTGGTGAGCAGTAGCTTTGCTACAGTGATCTAATGAGGAACTAGAGTGCTACCATTCAGAATTTATGGCAAATGTGTGACACATCTGAATGCCTTCTTCATTGAATCAAAGTAAAAAACTGACAGTATGCCTACTGAGGAGACTGCAGTAAATGAGGAAATTAGGAATCTTCATAACAAGGTTCCCAAGATGGCCACCAGAGACAAAAGAGCCCAAATGTAGCACAAATATCACCGAGATGTAGCCCAAGTATAGCCCAATGACAGAAATCCCAGAGTGTTTTAAAGAACAACTAGAGCGCTAACAGTCTTACTTATGACAAAGGTATGGCACACCTGAAGCCATCTTGATTGGAATAAAGTGGTAACATTTAAAACATTTAATTTGCAAAGGAACAAAATGAGGGGGTTCATTTTGCCATAGAAATTATGATCAGTGCTGCAGAAAGAAAACTTAGAGCACATTTTGACTTCTCAAATCCTCTTCTATTTCATTAAAAAGTTCTGACATGCAGACTGAAACATGCACTTTGAATACCAGCAGCAGACTTCCCTGGTGAGCAGTAGCTTTGCTACAGTGATCTAATGAGGAACTAGAGTGCTACCATTCAGAATTTATGGCAAATGTATCACATCTGAATGCCTTCTTGATGGAACCAAAGTAAACAAGCATTGAAAATGCAATAGGTCTCGCCCTCGTTTAAGTTAAAGCAATTCTGTTTATAATTAGGTGGCTTTTTAGCTTTGCTTTTATTAGTGTTTTTTAAAATTTCATATACATACCATGCATATGTATGCATATATGTATATGTATATGTTTGCATGAATTTATATTTATATAGATATGCAGATTACATGTTTATATATGTATATATTATCTACTGGCGGTCGCCAGTAGATAGTTATAGTTAGGACCATGTTTCCATAGGAAATCTCAAAATTCTATTTTGAATAACTTTGGCGCCGGTTGACGAATCCTCGCGAAATTTTCAAAACTAATGGGGCGCTCCGCTCAGCTCCTACCCTGAAAGTCTCGGGGGGATTCGTCAAGCGGGGGCCGAGAAAAAAGGGGGGTCCCAAAACGCGTTTTCCCCATGCATTTTCCCATAGGACCTTTAGACGAAGGTACAGCCCGAACGGCTGAACAGAATTACTTGAAATTTGGCAAAGAGGTAGTCCTCAGGTCAGGGATGTGCCTTTTGCATATATGGAGTCAATCCGTTCAGTAGTTCCTGAGAAAATCAAAAGTAAAATCATATATATATCTGGGCGGAGCCTAACCACACATCTCATTGTGAGATCTGATTGGCTGTCAGCACTTCATCCAAGAAGTGTTGGCAGCCATCTTGGGACCAATATACATGATAGCACCTCATTAAAAAGCATTGCAGGTAATAGAAGGTTTTAAGACTTTAGTTACATTATAAATCATTTGTTGATGGTACCATACTCATTTTAGGAATTGTGGTATGTTCTAAGGTGATTTTACCATGTGAAAAAGCCTTCTGCTGGGATACCATGAATCATGTTTGAGAGAAAACTATTTTCACATGCTTTTCCCACAGAGGTTTGGAAGGTGATCTATAAGCTAAACTGAGAGCATATTTTCTGTAAATTCACATTATCTTTCTCAGTCATGTGAGAATGAAGTCTGACATTCTCAGTAAAACATGTACATCCAACAAGGGCAGAGACTGTCAGTTGATTCCTTTGTGTTCTACTGCAGCTTCCCAGAGTGTTCCAAAGAACAACTAGAGCGCTAACAGTCTTACTTATGACAAAGTTATGGCACACCTGAAGCCATCTTGATTGGAATAAAGTGGTAACATTTAAAACATTTAATTTAAAAAGGAACAAAATGAGAGGGTTCATTTTGCCATAGAATGTATGATTAGCGCTGCAGAAAGAAAAATATAGGGCACATTTTGAGTGACTTCTCAAATCCTCTTCTATTTCATTAAAGAATTCTGATATGCAGACTGAAACATGCACTTTCAATACCAGCAGCAGACTTCCCTGGTGAGCAGTAGCTTTGCTACAGTGATCTAATGAGGAACTAGAGTGCTACCATTCAGAATTTATGGCAAATGTGTGACACATCTGAATGCCTTCTTCATTGAATCAAAGTAAAAAACTGACAGTATGCCTACTGAGGAGACTGCAGTAAATGAGGAAATTAGGAATCTTCATAACAAGGTTCCCAAGATGGCCACCAGAGACAAAAGAGCCCAAATGTAGCACAAATATCACCGAGATGTAGCCCAAGTATAGCCCAATGACAGGAATCCCAGAGTGTTTTAAAGAACAACTAGAGCGCTAACAGTCTTACTTATGACAAAGGTATGGCACACCTGAAGCCATCTTGATTGGAATAAAGTGGTAACATTTAAAACATTTAATTTGCAAAGGAACAAAATGAGGGGGTTCATTTTGCCATAGAAATTATGATCAGTGCTGCAGAAAGAAAACTTAGAGCACATTTTGACTTCTCAAATCCTCTTCTATTTCATTAAAAAGTTCTGACATGCAGACTGAAACATGCACTTTGAATACCAGCAGCAGACTTCCCTGGTGAGCAGTAGCTTTGCTACAGTGATCTAATGAGGAACTAGAGTGCTACCATTCAGAATTTATGGCAAATGTATCACATCTGAATGCCTTCTTGATGGAACCAAAGTAAACAAGCATTGAAAATGCAATAGGTCTCGCCCTCGTTTAAGTTAAAGCAATTCTGTTTATAATTAGGTGGCTTTTTAGCTTTGCTTTTATTAGTGTTTTTTAAAATTTCATATACATACCATGCATATGTATGCATATATGTATATGTATATGTTTGCATGAATTTATATTTATATAGATATGCAGATTACATGTTTATATATGTATATATATATATATATATACACATACATATATATAAATGCATATGCATATATATGCATATATATATGTGCATATGTGTGCATGTACAGAGAGGTAGAGGTGTATAGGTAGAGGTGTAGAGGTAGAGAGGTAGAGGTAAAGAGGTAGAGAGTAGTAGAGAGAGAGGTAGAGAGGTAGAGTAGAGAGCGAGTAATAGAGAGTAGAGAGTGAGTAGTAGAGAGTAGTAGAGAGTAGTAGAGAGTAGTAGAGAAAGTATCAGAGAGTGAGTAGTAGAGAGTAGTAGAGAGTAGTAGAGAGTGAGTAGTAGAGTGAGTAGTAGAAAGTAGTAGAGAGTAGTAGAGAGTGAGTAGTAGAGAGTAGTAGAGAGTGAGTAGTAGAGAGTGAGTAGTAGAGAATAGTAGAGAGTGAGTAGCAGAGTGTGTAGTAGAGAGTAGTAGAGAGTGAGTAGTAGAGAGTGGTAGAGAGAGTAGTAGAGAGTGAGTAGTAGAGAGTAGTAGAGAGTAGTAGAGTGTGAGTAGTAGAGAGTAGTAGAGAGTGAGTAGTAGAGAGTGAGTAGTAGAGAGAGAGTAGTAGAGAGAGAGTAGTAGAGAGTAGTAGAGTAGTAGAGCATGAGTAGTAGAGAGTGAGTAGTAGAGAGTAGTGGAGTAGTAGAGAGTGAGTAGTAGAGAGTAGTAGAGAGTGAGTATTAGAGTGAGTACTAGAGAGTAGTAGATAGCGAGTAGCAGAGAGCAAGTAGTAGAGAGTGTGTAGTAGAGAGTGAGTAGTAGAGAGTGAGTAGTAGAGAGAGTAGTAGAGAGTGAGAAGTAGAGAGAGTAGTAGAGAGTAGTTGAGAGTGAGTAGTAGAGAATGAGTAGTGGAGAGTGAGCAGTAGAGAGTAGTAGAGAGTGAGTAGTAGAGAGTGAGTAGTACAGAATGAGTAGTAGAGAGTAGTACAGAGTGAGTAGTATAGAGTAGTACAGTGAGTAGTAGAGAGTGAGTAGTAGAGAGAGAGTAGTAGAGAGTGAGTAGTAGAGTAGTAGAGAGTGAGTGGTAGAGAGTAGGAGAGAGTAGTAGAGTGAGTAGTAGAGAATAGTAGAGAGTGAGTAGTAGAGTGAGTAGTAGAGAGTAGTAGAGTAGTAGAGAGTGAGTAGTAGAGAGTGAGTAGCAGAGAGAGTAGTAGAGAGTAGTAGAGAGTGAGTAGTAGAGAGAGAGTAGTAGAGAGTAGTAGAGAGCGAGTAGTAGAGAGTGAGTAGTGGAGAGTGAGTAGTAGAGAGCGAGTAGTAGAGAGGGAGTAGTGGAGAGTGAGTAGTAGAGAGCGAGTAGTAGAGTGAGTAGTAGAGAGTGAATAGTAGAGAGTGAGTAGTAGAGAGAGAGTAGTAGAGAGTGAGTAGTAGAGAGTAGTAGAGTGAGTAGTAGAGAGTGAGTAGTAGAGAGTAGTAGAGAGAGAGTAGTAGAGAGTGAGTAGTAGAGAGAGAGTAGTAGAGTAGTAGAGAGTGAGTGCTAGAGAGCAGCAGAGAGTAGTAGAGTGAGTAGTAGAGAGTAGTAGAGAGTGAGTAGTAGAGAGTGAGTAGTAGAGAGTGAATAGTAGAGAGTAGTAGTAGAGAGTAGTAGAGAGAAAGAGTAGTAGAGAGTGTAGTAGAGAGTGAGTAGTAGAGAGTAGTAGTGAGTGAGTAGTAGAGAGTGGTAGAGAGTGAGTAGTAGAGTAATAGAGAGTGAGTGGTAGAGAGTAGTAAAAAGTAGTAGAGTGAGTAGTAGAGAGTGAGTAGTAGAGAGTGAATAGTAGAGAGTAGTAGAGAGTGAGTAGTAGAGAGTAGTAGAGCATGAGTAGTAGAGAGTGAGTAGTAGAGAGTGAGTAGTAGAGAGTAGTAGTGAGTGAGTAGTAGAGAGTGAGTAGTAGAGTAGTAGAGAGTGAGTAGTTGAGAGTGAGTAGTAGAGAGTGAGTAGTAGAGAGTAGTAGAGTAGCAGAGAGTGAGTAGTAGAGAGTAGTAGAGAGTGAGTAGTAGAGAGTGAATAGTAGAGAGTGAGTAGTAGAGAGAGAGTAGTAGAGAGTGAGTAGTAGAGAGTAGTAGAGTGAGTAGTAGAGAGTGAGTAGTAGAGAGTAGTAGAGAGTAGTAGAGAGAGAGTAGTAGAGAGTGAGTAGTAGAGAGAGAGAGTAGTAGAGTAGTAGAGAGTGAGTGCTAGAGAGCAGCAGAGAGTAGTAGAGTGAGTAGTAGAGAGTAGTAGAGAGTGAGTAGTAGAGAGTGAGTAGTAGAGAGTGAATAGTAGAGAGTAGTAGTAGAGAGTAGTAGAGAGAGAGAGTAGTAGAGAGTGAGTAGTAGAGAGTAGTAGCGAGTGAGTAGTAGAGAGTGGTAGAGAGTGAGTAGTAGAGTAATAGAGAGTGAGTGGTAGAGAGTAGTAGAAAGTAGTAGAGTGAGTAGTAGAGAGTGAATAGTAGAGAGGAGTAGAGAGTGAGTAGTAGAGAGTAGTAGAGAGTGAGTAGTAGAGAGTGAGTAGTAGAAAGTAGTAGCGAGTGAGTAGTAGACAGTGAGTAGTAGAGTAGTAGAGAGTGAGTGGTTGAGAGTGAGTAGTAGAGAGTGAGTAGTAGAGAGTGAGTAGTAGAGAGTAGTAGAGTAGTAGAGAGTGAGTAGTAGAGAGTAGTAGAGAGTGAGTAGTAGAGAGAGAGTAGTAGAGAGTAGTAGAGAGTCAGTAGTAGAGTAGTAGAGAGTGAGTAGTTGAGAGTGAGTAGTAGAGAGTGAGTAGTAGAGAGTAGTAGAGAGTGAGTAGTAGAGAGAGAGTAGTAGAGAGTCAGTAGTAGAGTAGTAGAGATTAGTCAGTCAATGTCAGTCAATGTCAGTCAGTCAGTGTCAGTCAATGTCAGTCAGTCAGTGTCAGTCAATCAGTGTCAGTCAGTGTCAGTCAATCAGTGTCAGTCAGTCAGTGTCAGTCAATCAGTGTCAGTCAGTGTCAATCAGTGTCAGTCAGTGTCAGTCAGTCAGTGTCAGTCAGTCAGTGTCAGTCAGTCAGTGTCAGCTAGAGCAGCTC
This sequence comes from Triturus cristatus, assembly GCF_964204655.1. Classification (NCBI taxonomy): domain Eukaryota; kingdom Metazoa; phylum Chordata; class Amphibia; order Caudata; family Salamandridae; genus Triturus; species Triturus cristatus. The sequence goes on from NC_140593.1 coordinate 944,341,834, forward strand.
TGCTGACCTGGTTCTCTGGCTCTAAAGCAGCTCTGCTGACCTGGTTCTCTCTCTGTAAAGCAGCTCTGCTGACCTGGTTTCTCTGGCTCTACAGCAGGTCTGCTGACCTGGTTCTCTGGCTCTAGAGCAGCTCTGCTGACCTAGTTCTTATGCTCCAGAGCAGCTCTGCTGATCTAGTTCTCTGGCTCTACAACAGCTCTGCAGACCTGGTTCTCTGGCTCTAAAGCAGCTCCGTTGACCCAGTTCTATGGCTCTGAAGCAGTTCTTCTGACATGGTTCTCTGGCTCTATAGAAGCTCTGCTGACCTGGTTCTCTCCCTCTAAAGCAGCTCTACTGACCTGGTTTCTCTGGCTCTGCAGCAGCTCTGCTGACCTGGTTCTCTGGCTCTAGAGCAGTTCTGTTGACCTGGTTCTTAGGCTCTAGAGCCGCTCTACTGACCTGGTTCTCTGGCTCTAAAGCAGCTCTGCTGACCTGGTTCTATGGCTCTAAAGCAGCTCTGCTGATTTGGTTCTCTGGCTCTAGAGTAGCTCTGCTGACCTGGTTCTCTGGCTCTAAAGCAGCTCTGCTAACTTGGTTCTCTGGCTCTAAAGCAGCTCTGCTGGCCTGGTTCTCTGGCTCTAAAGCCGCTCTGCTGACCTGGTTCTCTCCCTCTAAAGCAGCTCTGCTGACCTGGTTTCTCTGGCTCTACAGCAGCTCTGCTGACCTGGTTCTCTGACTCTAGAGCAGCTCTGCTGACCTAGTTCTTAGGCTCTAGAGCAGCTCTGCTGACCTGGTTCTCTGGCTCTACAGCAGCTCTGCTGACCTGGTTTTCTGCACTCACGACGCACGCACCCGACTTCGCGAAAATATATTTAAAAATAATATAAGTTTCTTATAAGTACAAATATATTATTTTGATGAATATCTTACATAATCTCTTGCCTTAATATGTATATTAAAGACACATACATATCATTTTGGAACATTAATTTTTTTTGCGGGAGTCGCGCACCCAGCGCGCCCCAGCACGTATATGATGTCACGCAGGACCCGCAAGCGCGCAAACATCTCGTACCGTAATGCGCATGTGTCGCGAATGCACGGGAGCAGGAGTCGCAGACTGGTCGCATACCAATCGCGCATATCACGTGATATTAAATGTATATGATGTAACTGAAAAACACGCAGCCGTCGCACACCATACGCGGATCCTTCATGACTTTTCTAAAATGGCGGCTAGAATGCGCGCACCCACCGTGATGTGTACACTTTGAGTGCGCGACTGCGAAAAAAATTGGAATTTTTTTTTAAGAAAATGATATAAATATATTAAAATAAAAAATGAAAACAAGAAAATTAATCAATATTTCAGTTTTAATTCAAAAATGTTTTTTTGCAATTTTCAGAAAAATATGTTATTTAATGAATAAAATATGTATAAATAAACAGTTAAAAACTGTAGAAAATCTGTACAAAAAAATAGATATAACTACTATCACACTTAAAAGTTAGCATTTAAAAAACCTTTGAAATTCACTGAAAAAAAACATAGGTTTCAGAGACGTTATAGTTAGAAATTAGCATTTAAAAAACCTTAGAAATTCACAGAAAAAACCATAGGTTTCAGGGGTGTTATAGTTAGCTGCCCATTTCACTCGTACAAAACCATAGAAATTCCTCCGTTATAGTTAGTTCTGCTAACTATAACTCACGCGCCCGCAATGCACTGCTGATGATGTCACATATTGCATCATTCATGACATGGTCAGTGACATCACTGATGACATCTCAAATGACATCACTGATGACATCATCCACTTGACAATCCGATACACCACATCATACACTAGTATAACCTTTCATCACTCACTGTAAAATACAGAGTACCATATTTGAAACCATTGACACACCAATACCAGTTACTACATACCCACTCACTGATTCCTAAGTCTACACACACAACTACCCATTCAACAACAGAATCATCTATACATGCAGTCATTAATTAATAGAACACTATCAAATGCACTCATACACATATATAGACATTGACACATCAGCAGTCATCTTAGTCGGTTATGCAGTCATCCTACTCACTCATGAAAAAAATGTATCAACTTAAATTTACTCACTTACACAATTATCCAATGATACCTCATTTATTCAAACAGATAGTAACTCATCGTTAATATGTTAAAAAAGCACCATTACAATTATACACTCATTGATATATTTACTCTCACAATCACTGACTCTTACACAAACTTATTTATATACACCAACTCTCACATACAATGCCTTTTATGTTTTTTACTTTGTTGAAGATGTACAACTAAAACCTATATTCGCTCACCAACACACAAATAAATACACTCAGTCACCCAAACAACTGTTTCCACATGCACTCTTAAACCCATATACCTAGTCAATCAACCATTCACACATCTATGCATAGAGTTACACACACCCCATCCAACCACACACAAACTCAGTGTCCCATACAAATACTCACCCAACTAATCAATAACTAATATACACACTCATGTAGCTAGTGACCAACTGAGGCAGCATGTTATACAACAACAGAGACAGTGCTGCACACATTCACATAGTTTAGTTACTAATCCATGTATTAAGTGAGACACTTTTAATTACTCACTTAAAAAGACAGTCAGACAGCTACTAAATCCTCCATCCAGACAGTTATATATCCACTCAATCTTCAATACAGATTGGTATATATATAATACATATTTAAATTTCAAACTAAACCACATTCAGTGGATGATGTCATCAGTGATGTCATCAGTGATGTCATTTGAGATGTCATCAGTGATGTCATCAGTGATGTCACTGACCATGTCATGAGTGATGCAATATGTGACATCATCAGCAGTGCATTGCGGGCGCGTGAGTTATAGTTAGCAGAACTAACTATAACGGAGGAATTTCTATGGTTTTGTACGAGTGAAATGGGCAGCTAACTATAACACCCCTGAAACCTATGGTTTTTTCTGTGAATATATATATATATATATATATATATATATATATATATATATATATATATATATATATATATATATATATATATAATAGAGGGAAGCATTGGAGTACTTAGTGATCAATCAATATCTGCTTTCAACTTAAGTAACCTATTATATTTTATTGAGAACATCATATACACTGTTTAATGAACATTAAGCCTATATGAAGTGGCTGTACAACATGTTTACAGCACAGTTGAGTGCAGACAATTGAATATTTTGTTGTTGTGAAACCTATTATGGCCTTTGGCCAAAATAAAGTATTAATGACAAATGTGTGAGACTCTAATACAATATTTTGCTTACAAATGTGTTTATGTTTCATTCAACATTCATAAAAAAAGTTTCTTTTAGATCCAAACAGGATCTTACATATGAGAAATGGGAGGGTGGCACAGATATTATTTGCAGTAACATTAGTGAAGTGCTGATAGGTTGCAATTTTGAAATTCCGGGCCCCCGGAAAATGGAGCTTTTCTGAAAATATTTAATGGAGGGGGCATGACCCGCTTGTGTTACTGCACCAGCCACATGGATTTCCACGGGTATATGGTGAGCAGTAACGAGAAAGGGAGGTGAGGAAGACAAATTCTCTCTCACCACCCCGCATTTCAAGGAAATAATATAGCGCTGCAGCATATGAAAGGCACTTTGCATTGGAAATAACAATTTTTAACAGTGTGCACAACTATGAATGACATTTACTTTTGTGACTATGGCAAGAAAAAAACGCTATTAAGCAAAATGGAATCATGCAGTAAATCATGTTATGAGGAATATGTATGGGGTGCACCCTGGGACCTGTAGTGCATTTTACGGGCTACATGACCACTGGGAGGATACATAACCGCTCACCTGTGATCAAGGCGGCAAAATGCTGAAACGCGTAAGGAGTGAGAGTGGTTAAAATGCTGCTGCACTGACGAAATAAATGTCTGAACTTGGAAATGAGTCGGAGTTGGGCTCTTATTTTTCTTGGATAACTCCACATACAGGCTTCTCCATTCCTGCGCAAAGAGCCCGCCCTGCAGGGTCGGGGGCCCCGGGAAAATGGAGCTTTTCTGAAAAAAAAAATATACATATATATATATATGGAATTCCAATCCTGGCAGACGAAAAGCAGACAGGCACAGACTCCGTGAAATACTGGCAAAAAGATGTCGTTTAATCCAACAACAGCAAGACGTGTTTCGATGGCGAACCGCCTTGTTCACTTGTCTGTTACACACTCTAGTGACACTTAAATATGTTAATGTGCAGTTGTCAGAGCAACCACCACTCTGTCATCATAGACATAGAAAATCATGACAAAACATACGGCATGACATGACAAAAAAAACGAACAAAATCCTGATAAACGTGTTTAAATTAAATACATGTAGAAAATTAAAAAGATACATATATTGTTAAGCATATATATATAAAAACGGCAATTTATCATGCTCAACTAAAAAGAAACAAAGTATCTCGTGTGTCTCTCTGTCCTGAAAACACATGTAGACATAGAAGACGTGAAAGAAGCCCACAAGGGAAAATACAGATTTAGAGTATTTGAAGTACACACGGTGAGTGCATGATAAAGCTGTCAGGAAAACTACCCAAATGAGATTACTTGAATCTAAATATTGTCGTAATGGAAGAAGCTTTCTGTTTATAGTGTCTCACCCGGGTGTCTGTCAGTATGTAGAAAGTTCAAGTGAACACTCGCAACTGTGACAGGCACAGCCTGGGTGGGAATGAGATACGGAGACACAGTGTCAGCCTATTAAAAGCAGAGAGGGTCTATGGTAGTCCTAATACGACGACAGGTGGGTAGAAAAATAAGAAGGGTACCGCCCAAGTGGGCTAAAAGGTAGAAAAATTAAAAGTGTAAAGAAGTGTAAGTAATACAAGAGAGTGTGTGGAAGCGTTCCCTGGGGCACAAATAAATGCAGTGAATTAGGACAATAGAGAAACAAGAAAAATAATTAGTATACATGTAAAAAGTGGGTTGCTAAGATGTCAAACACACACTATGAGGAATTACAAAAAAATGTGAACAAACTGTAGCAAAATACTAGAGAGAGATCGGGAATGACAGCCAGAGACAAACTAAACTAAAGGTGAACATTTAGCGCTTCATCTGCATTCATACCATTAGGAATTTTTGAGTTATACAAAATGATGTAACGGGATTCCAATCTCCTAAGAGCTAGAAGTCGGTTACCTCCCCTGGGGTTTTTGGGGATGCTGTCTACCACATAGAAAGTGAGATCTTCTGCTTTGCCGTTGTGGTGAGTGTTTATGTGTCTGGCAACCGGGTATGTGACGTCATTATGCGTGATAGCTCTAAGGTGTTGTAGAATACGCACGTGCACGGGGTGTATAGTGCTTCCCACATACTTTTTGTCACATGTGCAGGTCAGTACGTAAACAGCAAAGTCTGTTTTGCATGTGAAATGCCTTCTGATCACATAGGGTGATTGTCTGAATGGTAAGACAATTTCTTTGGTATTCTTACCATGTTTACAGGCCTTACATTTGGCACATTTAAAGAAACCAGTAGGCAGTCTGAGCCAAGAGCCTTCAGCTTTGGTTCTGCTAGGGGCATTGTTCACTATTTCTTGTCTCAGAGATTTAGCTCTTCTGAAAGTGATTTGGGGTTTGTTGCTAATGGATGTGCCTAGAACTGGATCATTCCTCACTGCATTCCAATGCCTATAGATGATTTTACGGACTTGGGCTTGATAGGCATTGAATCCCGTAACCAGTCTCGGGGTGTTGGTAGTGGAACTATCTTTGCTAACTACAGAAGTAGTGGTCTTAGTAGTTAGAAGTTCTTTACGGGTTTTGGTGGCTACCTTTGATTTGGCCTTATCAAGGGTTTCTTGGTTATAGCCTCTGTGGGATAATCTGTTACACAGTTCGTCTGTGGCTTCTTCGAAGCCGGTGTTAGTACTGCAATTTCGCTTCATGCGTAGGCACTCAGCATAAGGTATGCTGGCTTTGAGGGAGCTAGGGTGGAAACTATGCGCGTGTAGTGTAGCATTCCCTGCTGTCGGTTTTCTGAAAGTTTTTGATTGAAGGCTGCCTCCTTCCACAAAAAGCTCCAGATCCAAAAAATGAATAGTTTCCCTGCTTATATTGCATGTAAAGCTAAGGTTCAAGGTATTGATATTAATTTCTTTAGAGAATTGAGTAGCACTCTCTTCAGAACCCTTCCACAATATGAATATATTGTCGATGTATCTGACGTATATTTTCACTTGTTCTGAGAATGCAACCTGTTGCTCCACCCTGAGTACCTGCTCCTCCCACCAGCCCATATGCAAATTAGCATAGCTGGGGGCGAAGCAGGTACCCATGGCTGTGCCCTGCAATTGCTTGTACATAAGGCCATCAAATATGAATACATTGTTACCCAAACACAATTCAGCCATTTTCACAAGCATCTCAGTATGTTGGAACATAGACATAGGTCTTCTGCCTAGATAGTGGTGAAGTGCATTGAGACCATCTGTGTGCCTAATGCTCGTATACAGTGAGTTCACATCGAGCGTCATCATAAGTAAGTCACTCTCCCATTTGACATCATAGATTTTTCTGAGGAAGTCTCCAGTGTCTTTAATGTAGGCCGGAAGGTTACACACAAAGGGTTGTAGAAAGTAATCGATGTATCTGGAAGTATTTTCAAACAGTCCTCCTATTGCGGCGATGATGGGCCTTCCTGGAGGGTCCGTAGGGTTCTTATGTATCTTAGGAATTAGGTAGAGCAAGGGTAGTACCGGATAGTCACATTTCAGGTATTCAAATTCTTGTTTCGAAATAAGTCCAGTACTTTTCCAGTTGTAAAGGTCTTTATGGAGTTTTTCTTTTATTCCCACCATGATATTAGGGCTCACTCGGGTGTAACAATCCTTGTCATTAAGTTGTTTGAAGGCCTCTTTGTTATATTGCTCTAGGGGCCACAGAACAACATTGCCTCCTTTGTCCGACCAGCGTACCACTACATCTGATTTTGTTGATTAATTCATCATATTTTTTCATTTTGTTGCGGTTACTGCTTGCAAATGTTTTGCTGCTTATGAGCGCCAAATTTTTAAGATCTTTGGTGACGTTTTCAGCAAAGACGTCAATGCCATCCTTTGGCATCATGGGTATGAAAGTGGACTTGGGTTTGAACGGTGTCTTTATAGTGCTGGATATCGGTAGACCTGAGGTAGTTGCAAAATCAATGAGCGATTCTGGGTTTTGTGTGTTATCCATGTGTACTAGGTCTTGTAGTAGAGCCATGTCCTTAACTGTCAAGGTATTAGAATCAATGGGTGTTTCATCTATTATTCAGTTGGTTTGATCCTAGAAAGAAATATTTCTGGAGTTTTAGTTTTCTTACAAATTGAAACACATCTATTCTGGTTTGGGCATAGTCATATATATATATATATATATATATATATATATATATATATATATATATATATATATATATATATATATATATATATATATATATATATATATATATATATATATATATATATATATATATATATATATATATATATATATATATATATATATATATATATATATAATAGAGGGAAGCATTGAGCATTGGAGTACTTAGTGATCAATCAATATCTGCTTTCACCTTAAGTAACCGATTATATTTTATTGAGAACATCATATACACTGTTTAATGAACTTTTAGCCCATATGAAGTGGCTGTACAACATGTTTACAGCACAGTTGAGTGCAGACGATTGAATATTTTGTTGTTGTGAAACCTTTTATGGCCTTTGGCCAAAATAAATTATTAATGACAAATGTGTGAGACGCTAATACAATATTTTGCTGACAAATGTGCTTATGTTTCTTGCAACATTCATAAAAAAAGTTTCTTTTAGATCCAAACAGGATCTTACATATGAGAAATGGGAGGGTGGCACAGATATTATTTGCAGTAACATTAGTGAAGTGCTGATAGATTGCAACTTTGAAATTACACATCACCATCCCTGAATATTAGATGTACACACATTTAGAAATTGGACCAGTGTGCCTGTGCACTGTCAGAGCTGAAATTGGATCATAAATTAAAAGCTGATCTGAACGGGCCACCAAAATCCGTTTGGCCCATGTCCCCCAAAATCCTTAGGATGTCCCTGGCTACAGGGTATTGCCCTCCCTTCATAGGACTCAGAGAGAAAGTATACAGTTAGCAGGAGCACACATTCTGCATAGATCACTTCTGTAAGACATCCTGCCACAACTCTCTATGTACTGCCTGCTTGATGCAGCCCCTGCCTCTCCTTCCTTAAAGAAGCAATATTGGGCTACTTTGGGCTACTTTTTTGTTGGCTTTCGGCTAGAGAAGGCTCCAAAAATCGGACAACACTGATGTGTGGTAAAGGCATACGCGTGGTTAAAACCCCAAGTAGTTACTCCTGTTTTCTCTCTCAGCTGCCCCCTTTAAAAGTCTGTACATAACATTTCGTCACACAGGGTCAGTGTGTCCTCTTCTGCCAGTATACCTTTAAAATGGAACAAATGCACTATCCTCTACCGCCCTTCTCCTAAACTACATGCTGTAGGTCTCTCTACCCAAGCTAGCCCTGGTACAGTTTCCAATTAAAAACTCATCTCAATATAGTGAGGCATTGACATGTTCAAGGACCAAAACTCCTTCACATTTCACAGAAGAATCAGACGACATAAGTGACAGGACATCGTGACATATAGCAAGATCAAAATGCCTTTGAAGTACGACCTGAATTAATTAAGGAAGTGCTTTCTTTGGCGCAAGAAGACGTTTTACATTTTTTGCACCGAACTCACAAAATCCGAATAACTTGGAAAAAATGCACATTACTGAAAATCTTCACTTTATGTGAAATTGACTGTCCTTACATTAAGTCCATCCTATGATGTGGCATCACAATTATTATAGTGTCAAGATATTTGTCGTTGGTGGCGGTTCGTTTTTCAATCATTGATGTATTTTTGTTTTACATTCGATATCTGCCTTCTCCTCAGCTTCAGAAAGCAATTGACATAAAGGCGACATAAGTTGTGCATGGGTTCGCCTCTCTGCCATAGCATAATCATACTTGTTTACTTGACAATAATAAAAAAAGAAGCATTGGTAAAGCCAAGGTGTCTGTGTTAGCTTGTTTTATTTCATCATTGCTTTTGCAAAACGTCATTGTTGGTGAGCTACGGGGCACACACAAATATAAGCAGATGCCGGCAAACAACAATTTTGTTTGGTCTCAAAAAGTACACATTTTCACAATAGCATTTAGCATTAAGGGAGCTACTTTGTATGCGGATGTGTTTCCTGTGAAACAGCGAAAGGCCGACACTCACAGTGAAATTAGCCAATGGCTGAGGTGGGCTGACAGAGTGCCCTCTATGCTGTAGTGCGTGGAAAAAAAAATTGAATGACACAACAACCTATCAGAGGATGAACTGGGCTGGCAGGAAGCCCCTGTGAGGAAGTATATTACACATCTATAGTTCTAGTAATATTGAAAGGTATTGGATAATGCCACACCTAAAAAAGATTTCTCAATATGAAGGAAGAAAAAATAAAGGGAGAGAGAAGAGCAGCAAAACATAACGACACAGGGCGAATGTCAGAGAGGGACGTAGAAATGAAATAGTTGCTGAAGCAACCAAGAAAGATTACCAACAACAGGCGAGAGGAAGGAGGTCACTAAAGTTACTTTAGGAAAGAGAGAAACATTTTGTCATAATCGTTTATTTATTTTACACACCCAACACTACCCCACTCCCGCAGTGCCCCTTGCTCAGCTTCTAAATAAGGTAGCCTACAGGGCGACCTTCAAACAAAAAAGAACGTGTGTTTGCCTTTAACCATCTGGCTGCCTTAAACATAAATAATTAATCACCCCTGTACAGAAGGCACATTCACATGAGGGCCTCAATAGGCAAGTTATTCACCGTCTGCTTTAGAGATATATAAACACACCCATACAACATACACAACACAGACATTGAATTGATATGATATTAATAATGATATTGTATTGATATAGACATAAATGAATATGTTTATATATCCAGTACTTAATTTATGCCGGTAGTCATCATCAGGGCTTATTTTTCCCACCGGTACTCTTGAGGTCGTCCTGCAGGTGACAGTCCTGGTGAAGAGAGGCATATTGGGTCCCAGGTGATGCTTATTTTTGTCAGTGCTATGGCACTCATTGTATTGGGCCAACACTGTTTCAAATGGAGGAGATTTTGATTTACATCAGAGCATTTGGTTCTCCTGCATGCAGTGACTACAGTCAATGCGGACCAATCACTCATACTTTTGTTTATGAGTGGCTCAATTACTCGTGGAAGTGTTAAAAACCATTTGGGCCTGATTACCAAACCATTTTCCAATCACAAACTCTGCGATTCACAAAATCATTGGGTTTGTGATGGGCTTTCAGATATGTACTCCATTTTGTGAGTTGAAACAGCCCTCGTGAATGGTGTTGGCATGAGTTTTGGGGGCGGCACCCCCGCTCTTTAATGCAGCTGCTATGGGCGGCAGCACAGAAACTGCCAGCACCCCCCCTTTCACGCGGCCGCCGCGGGTAGCAAAAGCAGTGACGGCCACGGGCAGCACAAGGGCTAGCTACGCCACTGCCTCAGGGTGCACAGGCAATGGACCAAAAAACAACTGCCTGCTCCCCCAATGTTGTCCCAAATGGAAAACATGTATTTTTTTTTAATGCAGCTTGGGGGTTCCTTTAGGGAATACAGGATACTTTAAGAAAAATCTCCCACACATTGGAATTGGCTGCTGCTCCTTGCAGGGCACCATCCCTGAGTTTTGGCTTGGAGGCAATCACAGAGGGTCGCAAATAGTGGCTTGACAAATTATTATTCATTAGGAAGGTCAATCTGTGACTTGTTGTTACTGGAGATTTTGTGATGCGACCTATTAGAACATAGGTTGCATTCCAAAATCAGTGACAGATCGAAAAAAGTTGTGCACAATTTCTGACTACTTTTTTGTGACCTGTCTTAGAATATCTGACCTAGGGCCTTATTATAAGTTAGGTGGTTAGGTATAAATGGAGGCAGTCTGAGCATGGAGAGCTCGGCGGTGCAACTGCCACGTTATGAGTTGGGGGGATTGGCTTATGGAAGACTGCCACTGGACAGCTGAGACCGCCAGCAGACCGTCGAGCGCTGGGTTCGCGATCGGGCAAAGGCAGCCACCATAGGGAGGTGCAGGGGAGCAGCACCGCTGTGAGTATTGCAGGTTGCCTGATCCACAAGTGGGCCGTGGCAGTCAAACTGCCTGCTTCAAGGTGGCCGTGACGAAGGATTTGGGGTGCGTACTCACCCCTTTCTTCTACTTCCAGGCAGAGTCTGACATGGATACCAGGTCCCCACCTCACAGCAGGATCTTCGCCTTGAGAATTTCGACCTTGTGTGTGGCAATATTCAGTTGGGTCATTTTCATACCATATACCCATTGCCAGGACTGCTCACATATGGGCTGGTTTTATGTTATTTTTCCACACGTCATGCATATGTGTGCATCCAACACATATGCATTCGATATATTTGGAAAAAGTACTCACCACCACTGTAAGATACTTGGCGACTTGGCGACACACCACCGGCCCTGTGGACAACGTCAGTCTTTGGACCGCCAGTGCCGTGGGCGGCTGGCAGGGGCGGATAGGGTTCTATGGTGGTCAGACTGCCAATTGCATAATAAGGCCCTTGTTGTTTCTAATGTATGGATGGGTGCTGTGCTGATGCCAGCAATGTGATCTTCTACTACTATTGCTTCCCTGGGCACCTGCAGCACACAGCAGAGAGATGCACCACAGGATTTAAGACAGAGACGGATGCAGCAGCACAAGCACAGTTTGATAAGTACCAAGGTGCCAACACTGATTTTCTCCTGTTATCCCAGTGCCATGCTGTGGTATCCTGTTAACCATGGAATGCCCTTATACCTTGGTAGCTGAGGAATGCTAGTGTGCGATGGTTACACAAGTATTGGGAAACAGTTTGCAGAATGTTATCAGCACAGTTGAAGCAGGGACTTTGATGGAGGTGGAACTGTGGGCAGAGCACTTATATAGGAGTAAAACTATTGGAATCAGAACCTACATTCCTATGGTTATTGAAGTATCATGTTTTGGCGATGAGGAAAACTCAGGGGCATATTCTCAAGGAGCTATTGCGGAGTTAACTGCATTTTATCGCAGCCAAAGTGGCGATAAATGTATCTCCCCATTCACAAGCTGGTGTAAACAGCCCACAGCACCAGTTCACCCGTGATAGCAGCCGCAAAAAACATTGCTAAAGAAGACCCCAGCAACTATTGCTAATGAGATGCAGAGTAGGTGTTCCCGTGCCAAAAGCAGCGACAACACCACTCCACAACATTCACAACTACCAGACAAAACTGCGATAAGAACACAAAACAGGAGATAAGGCGCGTTAGCAGCAGGAAAATAACACCTGCTCTGACGTGGTGCAAAGTCGGACTACAGCCTGCACCACAAAAGGGAGCACAGCCCGCAGCCACATCAGAAGGGCAACAGATGCCATGGAGCCACTGGTCATGCAGCCCGGACACCCAAGAGGGCCACAACACCCACCACCACCACCCCAGGACCCCAACCCCCACCCAGAACACCCCCCCCCGGACCACCACAGAGGCAGCGCAGACAAAGACAGCAGACCCCCAGGAAAAGCACCAGCCTCACAGACCCAACACCTGACAATGTCATTGCCCACTACAGGCCCAAAAGAACAACCATCCTATGCATCCTGACCAACAATGTCCACAGCGGACAACCGACATCCCACCCCACACAAAGCTGCTGGCTGTGCTGCACCTGTTGGCCCCTGGTACCCCACAACCAACACCCACCAGAGTCGGAGAAGTCACACAGCCAGCCACATCCATGTCCCTCACACCTGTCCTGGACATCACTATCAGCCTGGTACACCAGTCCCTATACGTCCAACAAAATGCGCAGGATCTGCTGGACACCAAGCAAGGGCCATACACCAAGGTTCGATGCACGCTTGTGTTGGGGGCAATCCACAACACACATGTCATAACTGTGCCCCCTGCCGACACAGCACACATTCACTGCAACAGAAACCACACGTCTCACATCAATGTGCAGGCAACAACCGAACACCGTGGAACCTCCACCAATGTCGCCTCCAAATACCCAGCCAGTGTGCATGATTCCTCCATCCTCTGACAGTCCATCGGCAAACAGCCCCTTGGCAAGTTGCAAATGAACACCCCACTCACCTCAACTCCACAACCATGCAACTCACAACTCTGGCAATGCACACGTCACAAAATCTAAATAGGCGAAAAAACATGCCCACACACCAGACAGGACAGAACAACTCACAATGTTAACCTGGGCAAGCCCTGCACATGAGCCATCAATGGCATATGACACCTCAGCCACACACTAGCCGAATGTGGGGAGAGGTGGCAATCAGGCATGTGAGAAGGAGGCAAGAGAACTATGATTGGGAAACTACACAATGCCAAGAGTGGCAGAGATGTGCTGGACAGACCGCACTATGCAGAACACACCCATATCCATGGCGACATACACCTCTGGTGTATGGAGTTTAGTGGAGAGTGTATGCAACCATGTCACCCCAGCCAGAGGGGATTTTGCAGAAATGTTGCCTGTGACATCCCCCCGTAAGCGTGAGTGGAGTGGGATGGCCCGGTGTACGCCAGGCCAGCGTAGGGGTGTGCACATAAAGCACGTAGTCCTGGGCGTGGTCCTCTTCCAGAAAGCCCATAATCTCTGCCAGGGTGGCACCGCTCACCACGCCACGAGGCCGACACCGTCCTCCTGAGCGGAGTTGCCTGCGATCCTGTGTGCCTGCCATACCCAGGCACGCTGGACCCTGAACCCGTCAGGCCCGCACCTGCGCAGTCAGGCCACACTGATCACCTGCCAACACCAGCATGTGTCAAGGAGGGCCCATCACGTGCCTGCGCAAGCTCCAAGCCCGAGTCCCAAGACCTTGGCAGCCTCCTCAGACCGTCACGGCCTCCACGACACAGGCCCGCTTTAGTCCTTTCTCGTTGACGTACTCTACTGCCTCCTCCGGCCTACACCACGGTCAAGTAGGTCACACATTTGGAACTGAGTCTTGATTACACCATGGCAGTCAACATTATTTAAGGCAGAGTGCATGTCACTACACTCCGTTCGATGTGGTGCCACCAGGTCTGTGCATAGCATGGACAACCACACATGTCAGTGGGCCTACGCAGACTACTGCCCTCGACCTACGCTGCGCACGAGTAGGTCACAGAATTAGAACTGAACATCGATTATTCAAAGGCCGTATACATATCATCGCACGCAAGGAGAGGCATTAGAGGATGACGCGTTGCAGTCCTGAGGGAACAGGATCATCGTTACGGAGGTGATCGAACACTACAGACAACTGCCCCGGTGTCACTAACTCATCGCGAGCCAACGAAAGGTCGGTGTGGGCCATTGCTGACCGCTGCCTCCGGCCTCCACTGTGGTTCAGTAGGTCACAGAGTCTTGATTTAGCAATGGTGGAGCTCATATCAGTGTACCGGCATCATCGCAGACTGCATTTCCTCTCAGCACCTGTGCCACTAAGTCTGTTACCCGAAATTCATGGACACTCTCTGGTCGTACATTGGTGGCGTCTGAGTCTATGGACTAGGGGCTAGTTTTCATCCTCATGTAGCTGATACCGTATTGGTGGTGAAAACGAGGCTGGCGCTTTCCACTCCTCCATTTGCTGCTGCCTGATAACATCAGACCTTCCGCGTCATGCCTTGGAGGACACCTTCCTCTGTCCCCCGCAAGCCTACGCCACATTCACCTTGGACATCGATGAGGACCCACTCACTGCGCATGGACCTACGTCAGTGCACCGCAAATCACCGTTCTGTGGCAGGGTGCCTGTGTTGGCCGCTGTGCATCCGGGGCCACTATCTCTGTGCTGGTCAGGTCCGGGACCCATTCTTCTGAGATATTGGATGGCCTCTGAGGCGATGGCCTTAGGGTCATCAACGCCATGTATCTGTGGCCTTGTGCTGTCCACTACCTCCGGCCTCAACTGCAGTCCACCAGGGCTCACATATCAAATCGAGGCCTGACCGGCCTGGACGTCGCATCACCGCAGGAGACACATGCCAATACCGCCAGGACCAGCTCCAACCACAATCTGCCAGAGTCGAAACGGTGGTCCTGACGGACTAACGAGTTGCTCACACCTGTCGTGGATGCCATCATCAGTCGGATACCCTGCTTGGCATTCCAGGTGCCACTGACTCAGTGCAACGCAAGCCATCATCCGTTACTGATTGAGTTTTGTGTTGTTGAGAGGTTGCACAGCAATGTCATCTCAAGCAGTGTGGGACACCTGGGACGCTGATGAGGAAGATGATGCAGGTCTAACACACCCCACTGCATCTGCATCAGGAATGTCTCGGAGGGACAAAATCAGAGGCTTTTTCTTGACATGGGTGCGCTCAGCTGTAGTGCCCCTACCTCAGTGCACTGCAACTCACAGACACTTCTGTTTGCATGTTGTGTTACCTCAGGACTTTCTCCGGCTCCCCCCAAGTTTCTCAGCAGTTGACTGTGTCATGCAGGTGTTTTCAGTTTCCGTTGCACTGTTTTCCACTGTTTAAGTGATTGCCAGCACCAAGCACTCCGTGCTGGCTGGCTTGCACTCACCCCATACACATCCAGCACAGGCGTCACTGTACATGTGGCCCTGCCAATAAATGGGCTGGGCGCACATGCCGGTAGCCAGTACAACATAATGTCTACGTGTGTCCCTGTGGTCTTGTTGTATGCATGAGGGCCCTGGGCCCTACAACATTACATTGTGCTGTGTACATCGGATGCAGACATGTCACCGCAGGGAGAAGGTTGGAGCTTGGACATGTAACTTTGTTGTCACCCACTCAATTCATAAGTGGAGTGGCCAGGGCCATTGTACGCCGAGCCAACGTGGGTGTGTGACTGCTATTTGTGTGCTCCTGGGCGTGGTTCTGTGCTGTGAATGTGCATCTTCATGTGTCTCTATGGCAGTGTGGGTCTCCTTTGTGGGGTGTGGGTGGTCCCTAAGAGTGATAGACACCAACGTATGTGTTCTAGTTTGCCTTCCATGGGTTCGGCACCCACTCACACCTGTTGGGCCACCTCCTTTTAGCGTGCTGACACATGGCATTGGGGTGCGATGTGTGGGTGGGTGAAGTGTTGTGAGCCAGCTGTGCTTGTGGGTGCTTCCTGCTGTGTGGTCTGTTGCAGGGGCTGTGTTCTCCTCTGAGTAGCTTGTCTGCCCTGGTCCTGGTGATGGGTTGCGTGGGATATCCATGGGCTGTTGTAGGGCATCGGTGTCGACGGTGTGGTGGTCCTCTCTGGCATCACAGATGTGTTGTCTTCTGTGCTCTGATGGAGGTGTTGTGTGCCCCTCTGCAATGTGAAGGGGAGATGCATGTTGACATTGTGTTGACATATATGTTGGCGCATTGTTCTGGTTTACATGCAGACTGTATGGCAATGTACATTGTGACTGTTTGTGAGGTGCTGGATTCTTCTGCGGGCGAGTGTACATTTGAACTACGGATGTGAGGTCGTATGCGTACATTTCCATTTCACAGTTTCCAGCTCTTTTAGATGTAGTAGGCGGGTTTTTGTGCATGTGCAGAGCCATTTGTGTTCTCTGTTCTGCCGTGTCGGCTACGCTCATTGTACCACGTAGTCGTCGATGTGGTTGTGCTGTTATTGCTATGTGTGTGTGCTGCAGTGTGCCAAGGGGATGAGGGACATGATCCTGGGTAATTGTGGGTGTGCAGTGTGCTACACCTCATTGTGCATGTGCGCCATTGTGCCCATATCCCCCCGTCCACCCAGTCCCTGTCTGTTACTTTCCCTGTTGATGTTGTCAGGTCCTCTCGAGCTGTGTCCGTACTCCCTACTCCTTGCACTGTCTCCACACTGATGACTGTGGCCTCGGTTTCCTCCAGCTCCTCCTGTAGCGCTGGACTGCCACCTCCTGTTGCCGTTGCTGCCTTCCTGTTGGCAGCGGGTTTGTGCCTGGTTTAGATTGTCACGTCATGCCGGCGCCTCTTGGCCTCCTCGATTGGCCTCCTCGGTACTTCGACTGCATTCCAGGTGGTCTGCTTGTGGGTCAGTTGCTGGTAGTGTTCTGTCACCTTCGTGAGGCTGGTCTTGTTTTCCTGCGGTCTGCACCCCGTCTACCTCTCCCTCTTCTCCTTGGCCTTCCCCGACCCGTTGTTTCTTGCTGGTTGTTTGTGGGGTTTGTGGGGTCCTCTGCACTGGGTCAGGGTGCATCCATGTTGCTACGTGCTTTGGCTTGTTTCTGGTGTGTTGTTTCTGTGGTTTTTATGGTGCATTTTCCCGCAAGACGCGTGGTATTTGCAGGCCTGTGGCTGGTTTTTGCAACTTTTTGTACCACGATTGGCCTCATCGCATGATTTTTTCAATTCGCGTTTCGCATTTTTGAAGTGTTGCGTTGATTTTTGCACGGCCATTTGATGCGTTATCTGGTGACTATCGCATGCTACCGCCGCATTGTGAATACTTGGTTGGCATGGCGTAATTTTCCCACAATGGGCTGCGATGTTGAGAGTTGCGTTAGGCTACTCTGGCGGTAGGAATCACACGTTCTTGTGAATATACCCCTTAGTGCTCTAACACAGCAATCTGCACTGCCTCCTAATTTCAATATTTGTGTGGGGATCACCTTTTCAATCATCGTTTCTACACCGGGTGGCTTGGCAGTATTTAGCTGAACAAGAGATCCTGCTATATCCTTTGTGAATACCTATGTGGTGAATTTCGGCATTTTGGTGCGTTTCAACACTTTGGTGTCCTTTGAGAGGGATTGGATGTGAGACGCTGCTCAAGCTCAGGAGGGCTTTCCCTGCTAGGTGCTGCATTCTGTGAGACTGGATTGTTTGAGCGCATGAGTCTTGCTCGTGTAGGGATTTACTCGAGAGATCCTGCATTCTTTGGGGCTGGTTTATCATTTGAGTGACGTCACACGTCCGCTACACGTTAAGACGTCCCACGACGGGAGGTGCCATTTTGAAGATATTACCTTCAATGGTGATTCGCACACCAGCAGATCACGCCAATCCTCTGCACATCGTCAGCACAATTGTGACATCCCACAACGTGAGGTGCCAATTTGAAGGTATGACCTTCTACGATGATTCACACAACAGCTGATCTTTGCAAGTTTGTTATGCGCTGTTTACGTTGGCATGCTACATCGCTTTGTGTGCCATTTTGGTGTACAATTCTCCATGGCAATTTGCAGTCCTGCTAAATTTATGCGGTATTTATGTTGTAATTCACACACCAGCGAGTTACTCATGTTCAGCTCATTCTTTGTTTAGCCCACCTGTGATCCTAATACTGCTGCCAGGGTACTTAGGTGACTTTTATGTCGGTGTGAAGAATTTCGGCACACTGTCTGTAAGTCACTCTTACAATTGTCATTCACGACCTGTTTGTGGACCATTTGGAGGTATTTTATTTTATTTTAAGAAAACAGTGTATTTAATGTATTGAAGAAACTTGTGCGTGTTAGCAAAACAGTGTGCAATTTTTATGTTTTCATACTTTGTATTTTATTTATTCCATCAGATAATATGCAGAATATTGCTCTGCCGCCATTTCTCCTATCATCTCTGGGTGAACCAGCCATTACATGGAAAAATGTTTTACAAGATATGCCAGAATGTGTGGGGCTGCTTTGAGAGCAGAGAGGAAAGCATTGCTTTTGTTACCTTGTATAGGTCCTGAAGGAAAAGAAATATTTGACCATCTTCCAGAATTACCAGGTGAAGTGACTGATGGATTGAACAAGTTTGAAATTTGTCTATAAAAATTAGGTAACCATTTTTTGCTTAAAGTATCTTACATTTTGGAAAGATTTCACTTTGGAAAGTGCAGGCAGGTGAAAGGAGAAACTGTAGAGAAATATGTCACAGCATTGAGGATGTTAGTTTCTACTTGTAAGTTTGGAAATATGTTGGATGAGTGCATAAGGGATCAGTTGATGCTAGGATGCAGTAAAGATGAGGTCAGAGAGGAACGGGATGATCCATCTTTGACGAAAATGATAAATTCGGCCAAAAGATTGGGTTATGTGTAGAAGTAATTGAGGAAAATGCAATGGTAAATAACACTAGTGGTGCAGTTCTGACTGTGCATAAGTCCCGCCCTGCTGTAAAAGAACCTGATGATGTTGTGTCACCAACTCCTAAGGATCGGAACGATGCTCAAAAATGGTCCACCTCTCGATAGCTTCAAGTCTGTATGCTGTTATAGCACAGATCAGTGAAGTGATCGAGCGAGGGAAGGAAAGGATTGGGACAGCGGGGAGGGAGACCTGAAACGACAACAAATAATATCTAATAAGTAACAAATTGGATATAATCTACTCTAGATATGAAGTACTTCTACTTAACAGTCAAATACCTGTAAAGAAAAATAACATGAGCTTGTCAGATGAGCCTTTGAAGTAATCACTGCTCCTATTAATCCAGCACAGGACCAGAACCAGAAGCCTTCTGGAAAGGACACACACTATTTGGGAAACATTTGAGAATATAAAGATAAATGAGTAATCACCACAACACCCTTTCTATTGTGTCACATAAATTATAACATTCATAAGTTTTAGTCAATAAACTCCAAACCTACTGTTTTCTTACAAGGCCTGACGTCACAGGGTAGTAAGAGTTATCAAGTGACTCTTCAACTATTCCCTGTTATTAGAGCGGCCTGAATTCAGAGCTAAATATTCAGTAAACTATAAAATACGCACAAACGTATTTCTTTTTATCTCCCTACGCAGATTGTGTAATGTTAACATGAAATGAAGGGTATAGGTTCAGTAATGTCTCACAATGGACATTATAAGGATACCCTGTTCGAATAGTTACTCAGCAAGAACACACAATCAATGAACATAACATATAACATACAGCGTATGAAAGTGCCATTCAAATCCGGGCACTTGCAAGACCAAACTGTGATAGTTTAAGGGATTTCAAAATGTGTGATAAATCCCTACCTCCTGCACGAGACAACAAACGTGGGTCTCACCAACAGGGATGAACATTGTTACATGCACATGAGGCACCAATGAATCAAATAATGCACAAATACTGCTGGTATCCCTACCATCTGCATGAGAACACAAATGTGTGTCTCACCAACAGGGAGGGACACCGCAAGTATGTAAATGAGGCCGGATTTGAGATCAAAGCATATTGCTAGAATATGCAGACGAAAAGATGTAGCAGGCCAAGGAACTGTCTCCAAAATGAAAACAGAAAGTAGTGGTGTATTGACACCCTTACTGGACCCCCAACAAGTTGAGCGACGGAGCGCCTCACGCCAAACCTCCAACACAGTACACAAGACTCAGGAATAATCGGCAATGCTGCGGGGAGGCAGATGTGTTTTTAAATCCTTCCGCTTCCCTGATGGCAGCGTGTCTCCTGCAGGACATCTAGGGAACTGTAGTCTTTTTTCCAGATGTCCTTGAGGATGCACGGAAAACGTCAAACACGGCAAGACTACCGAGTCTCGAGGTGAGACAGGGTTCATGCCGACAACCAGGAAAAGGAACAAAAGGGGAATATGATAGATGATAAGAAATCAAAGACCCAGAAGAAAGTGTATCAGGTGTGGGGTAATAGGTCACATGGCCAGCGACAAGAAATGTCTGGGTTGGAAGGTTACTTGAAAGGCCATATGAATAAATGTTGCAGAAGCAAAAATAGTGAGGGCCGAGTCAATGAGATATTGGATAAGAAGGATGAGTGTGAAGAGATTACACTTCAGGTGACAAGCAAGGGGATGAGCCTCAAGATTATGTGTTGGTTCAAGGACAAAAGGTTAAGATGCTATTTAACTCTGGTCCAAGCTTACCATTATTTCTCAAGAAATGTTTCACAACAATATTGAGAACAAGGTACAATTGTTCAGACCAGACACCTCATCCACTGGTTATGGGGGTGAACCTATCAAATTGGTGGGGTGTCTTCAAGGCTGTTGACGTTTTTGGGCAGGTTGTCTGTGGGGAAAATATGTGTGGCAAAGAAAGGAGAAGCTGGAATACATTGGTTTCACCAACGAGATTTAGGAACCATCTTGGATCCCAATGCCGAACTCCCTATTAGTTTCAGTGACAGAGTTGGGTTGAATGTTGCCAAACAAGATAAATGTGAAACACGTGTTGCTCTTCAATGTCCAAGTGTGTATTTGATGATGTGGAGTCAAATAATATGCTGTGTAAGGAATTTCCTGAGGTTTTTGGGGATTCATTGGGGTGCTTAAAGGGCTATCTACACAAGATTAAGATCAAAGATGGGTCCAACCCTTGTGTGTGTAAGGTGAGAAAAGTTCAGTTTGAGATTAAGGATGATGTTGTTAAGGAATTGAAGAAACGGGCAGAGGCTTGTGTTATTGGAAAGGTGGAGGACATGGAATGGTTATCTCCAGTGGTCCTGGCACGCAAACTGACTGGAGATATTTGTTTGTGTGTGGACTTTAGAGGGTTGAATAAAGCTGCACTGTCTGACAAATTCCCTATACTAGGTAATCATGATTTTGAGTGTATATTGGGTAATGCAAAGTGGTTTTCCACTTTGGATTTGGCCTCTGCATCCCACCAGATTGTGTTGCACGAGAATTATATGGACCTCATCACTTTTGCTTAATTTAATTGGACGTACAGATTCAGGAGAATGCCGTTTGGCTTCATGTCAGTGGCGTTTTATTCAGAAAGTGATGGACAGTATCTTGGGAGATTTATCTGGAATAAAAGTATATCAGGAAGATATTTAGATTTTTGGGAACACGCATGAGGAGCATGGTGACAGGATTCGTATGGTGATTGGAACGTTGTGTGATAAAGGTTTGACTCTTAAGGTAAGAAGTGTAAATTGCAAAGGAACCAACTTGATTTTTTGTGACACACATTGACTGGTGATGGGCTGAGACCTAAGCTCAAATTAGTACAAAGTATCCAAAGAATGCCAGTGCTTCAATGTAAAGAAGCATTGGCGTCTTTCTTATGTCTTGTGAATTTTATAGTAAGTTCATTGAGAGGTTTTCAGAAAAAAACGTTTGAGTTAAAGGGCTTGTTAAAAAAGAATGTGAGGTTTAAATGGAGGAAGATATGCTTGGAATCATTTGAGCAATTGAAAGAAGAGTTACAATGGGTATAGAACTTAAGGCGTTACAGTCCCAAGTCAGAAAATGTAATTTGGACGGATGCTAGTTTGAAAGGTTTAGGAGCTACATTGTTACAGGTTCAAGGTGCTGTAGAGAGAACCATAACCTTTGTCTCATGTGCACTTAGACCGGCTGAAGTGAGATATTCTGTGATTGAAAGAGAGGTGCTAGCTGTGTTCTTGGCGAAAAAGAAGTTGACAAATTTTATTTGGGGATATAAATTTATGGTAAGGACCGATCATAGCAGCTGAAGGAGATATTCTTAAAAAATGGCGTGGACAATGTGTCTAGCAGAATCACGCAGTGGTTTTGGCTCTTCAAGAACATGATTTCCAGGTAATGCATGTGCCTGGAAAGAGTAATGTTGTCGCAGATTGTTTGTCAAGAATGGTCCGTGTAGGTGATGTAGAAGTGTTATGAGACCCAATGTACCCCAATATAGGCCTAGGTAGTTGCACAACCTTTTACCTACATTTGTCCTACCTTGCTCTACATAACAGCTCTGGCACTGACCTTTTACCTAGTTTGGTGCCAAATAAATGTTGTGTAGTTTTCTACGAAAACTAGCCTCATTTATTATGCATGAGGATTCTTAGCATCACAGTAGGATTACCATCTTCTGTATAATAACTCTGTAGAAAAGTCGCCGCTATTGTCATTGTTGGACGACAGGCCCACAGTACCATGGCACATCTAGGTAGAACCCCTAAAGGGTACATTCCAGCTATATAAGACTCATATCTTCACTGGGCAAACCAGAGGAGAAGCTTCCATGCTGACACAAGACGCTGAAGTCCCCGGGGGCACACAGACACTCCAGCACGCAGTGGTCTGACATCACTTGCGGGGTGTGCAACTCAAGACCAAGAAGGGGGCCTTCATTCTGTTCCATCAGGTAAAGGGGTTGCATCTTTCGTAGGGGGATTCTTGGTGTTACAACTACATACATGCTAGGTACACTTAGGTACACTTAACTAGGGTTAGCATCTTAGGAGTACACACGATTACTGCCATATATATATATATGCCTGCATATATTCACTGTTTTAGCACCATGGTAGAATTCTACCTCTTATTTACTCTGCTCGTGTTTGCAGGCGTATATATCTGTTTCTGTCTAAAGGTTGTTGCAGCACATGTATTTTATACTAGAATGACGCTGGTTCAATAAATGCTTATTGAAAACGTCCCCATCATTTATTCTGGATATCTCTCAGAGAAAAAGGGAGCACGAGTGACTGAGCAAAAAGTACTGTACTGTTTCCATGATCCCTGAGGGATCAGGGTTGTCAAGTTCGATAGTTGCCAGAAACTATTCGCTTCTTGGTAAGGTTGTAGGGCTTATAGTGGCACTGTGATCTAGCTGGTCTACAGGCTAACATATCCTTTGGTGGTGTCTGGAATCAGTCTGGACACCAATCCCTTAGTTTATGTTGTCTAAATGCGCAGATCCTATATAGATTTGTAGGAACTACACATCAGAAGATGTTGAGGATGTAGAAGATGATGAAAAGGTGTGCGTAGCGAATGATGGAGTGGTAGAAAAGGAGGAGTGTAAGAAAGAGGTGGAAGCAGACAGGATTTTGCATAGTATTATAGTTGAGTTGGAGAAAGGCTGGGAAGAGAAGAAATAGTTTGAGGAAGAAGAAAAGTTGTTTTAGAGTATTAGAGATGCGTTGTCTGTGGATGAAGATGTCATGTTCAGAGGAACAAGGTTATTTCCTCTTAAGTCTATATGGAAAAGGTTGGTATGGATGGCTCATGAGGGGCACCAAGGGATTTCAAGGACTGAGGAGCGATTATAGTTGAACTATTGGTGGTCATCAGTGGACAAAGAGATAGAAAGAGAGGTTAGTGAATGAATGGATTGTTGTATGAGCGATAAAATGTGTAAAACTAGAGAACCGCCTATGGTTATTAGAGTGTTACCACAGAATGCATGGAATTAGGTGGCTGCGGACAGTTTCGGACCTCTCAGTGGTGTAATACAGGGAAGATTCATCATTGTATTAGTGGATCTGTATTCTAAGTGGCCGGAAGTGAAAGTTGTTGATTAGGTGTGTTCAAGGAAGATTATAAAGTTTCTGTCTGAAGATTTTGCAAGATAGTTTCTTCCAGGATCAGTATTGTCTGATAACGATGTACATTTTGTATTAAAGGAGATGGAGATGTTTGTGAAGGAACAGGGTATTAAGCATATAAGGCGTGCCTTGTACCACGCACAAACTAATGGCACTGCTGAGAAAATGATTCAGACCATTAAGGAGGCCATACAGTTGGCAATGGGGTCAGAAAGGGATTGTAAGAAAGGAGTGATGAAGTGGGTTGAGGTGTATAGACTGGCGCCTCATGGAAATACTGGCAGAACTCCCTTTGAGTTCTTTAGGGGAAGTAGAGATAATTCAGTGTTGTCACCTTCCTGGACTCAAAAATTTAAGAGTGATGAGAAGTGGGGTGTGGATGATGTGTGACAAAGTAGGGTGAGTAAGAAAGTAGAGGAAAGGAAGTGAAATGTTAAAAAGAGAAAAGTGGTGAAGGCATTGCATGTTGAAGTGGGTGATGTTGTAAGGATCAAGACTCCAGTTACTCATGAATTGCATTCCAAGCACAGCAAGAGGATGAGGGTTATTCAAGTGTTTAGCAATGCTGTGATGACTAAAGATGGACGCATTTGTAATTTGAATAGAATTGCTAAAGTCACTAATGGTGTCTTCAAGGAAAGGAGTGAAGAAGGTGTGAAAAAGTTGGAATAGAAGAAGACTGAACAGAAGCCGCTAAAAGGACTGGGCCACAGCCCGGATAATCATGTGAGGTCCAAGGATTTTGTAATATGCAGATAGAGTATTTATTGTAAAGTATGCAATTTTATATTGTATTATGTGTTGTGTTGGTATAGGAGAGAGATGTATGGTATTCTGTTAACTATGGAATGCCCTTACATCTTGGTAGCTGAGGAATGCTAGTGTGGGAAGGGTCCACAAGTGTTATTTTACAATTTGTAGAATGTTATCAAGACAGTTGGACCTGGGACTTTGATGGAAGTGGAGCTGTGGGAATATCACTTATTTAGAAGTAAACCTATTGGAAGAAGAGTCTGCATTTCTGTGGTTATTGAAGTATTATACATGCCTCATCTGCTGAACGGAGAACAGCTCAGAATAAGCACGTATCATTGCTGTTATGAAACGCTCCCAAATGTTTAGCGAGGGCAGCCTTTGTGCCGAAGAGTAGCAGCTTGAGTGTTGTTGCATAAAATTTATAATAAAGGTGTTATTCTCTGAATAATCACCTGATAGTGATACAGAGATCTTGTTATGTGCCCGGGTTAGGCCCATTTTTTATATTGTCCTATTTTTCACAATAACATTTCGGCTGTGACATTTTGCACATATTCACATGTGCTGCAATGTTGGATTAGTTTCCCTGAAACTACTTTGTTTACACATCTAGCTTCACATTACATTCTCATGATACCTCAAACACTATGTACAAGGCCATTCTACACACTATCTATAAATGTTGTTTTATCTTTATCCACGGGGTGACAGGGCTATCTACATATCCATAACATTGATTATCAATACGTACATTGCAAAGATGCTTTACATTATTAATAATGAGCATCCCAATAGATTAGCAGAGGAGGCACTTCAGCTGACACAGAGGGTCCCTGCATGCTGAGACTTCACCACAAAATGGTCTGACATCTCTGTGAGGGGGTGTCCAGTTTGTAACCAAGATGGGCCCCTACATTCTTTCCCTCCAGTCAATGGGTTTGGATCGTCCCTTGTGGGGATTCTTGGCTTCACAACTACATACACTGGAGGTACATGCAGAGTAGGGTTTGCATAGTAAGAGTACCCGTGATTACTGCCTTGTTTATATGCCTGCAAATATACAATGTTCTAGCACCATGGTCGAACTATGACTACTACTTACGCTTTTGGTGCTCGTTATCACTTTCATCTGCTTCTGTCTTGTGATTATTGCAACACATGTATTCTATACAAGAATAACGTTGGGTCAATAAATATATTAAAAACATCCCAGTGTGTATTCTCTGTATATTTCTCTGAACACAATTAAGCACAAGTGACTGAGCGAAAGGTTCTGATCTGTTTCGATGATCCCTGAGAGGTCATGGTTGTAATGTTCAGTGGTTGCCAGAAACCATTTACTCCCTGGTAAAGTTAGAGCTTGTGGTGGCACTGTGAGCTAGTTGGTCTCTAAGCCAACATATCCTGCGGGCGTGCTCGGAATCAATCTATGCACCTCGCCCAAATGTTGTCTTGTCCAACAAACACGCAGATCCTACATATTAGTTGGAACTACATGACAATCTGTTTGGGCTCAAGAGCCACACACTCTTCTACCTGACAGCTGTGCTTTAACTGGCTTCCATTCTACTGTGTCCTTGCTGTTCAAGCCCGCATCAGAAATAGTTCAGGTAATATAGTAATCTCCTGCTAGTTGGAGCTGAGGTGGAGGGTACAAAGATCCGGGTTTCTTCGTTTTTTTAAAGTAATTCTTTATTGAGTCACCATCCCATTCACATAGACTTTTCCAATCAGAAACAATTACATAAGAAAGACACAATATAAGGGGTAGTACAACTCATACTAATAAACAAGGTGGAGTGCATTTTTAGAAAAACCCACCAGTATCCTATGTGCGAAATTCAGAGGGAAGATTAGCTGCTTACAATACAAGCACCATCAACAAGGACCTTAAAATAGCAACAACATGGGTAAGTAAAGGACCGCAGAAAAACCAGTTGGGCATTTCCCCCTATGTGAACAGTGGGGGGGGGGAGGTTTCTCCTAGACAAACCATAGATACATATGCATACACATCTCACATCCCTGTCATCAATCACCAGTGGTCTAAGGGTGCGAAGCCCTCCAGGCAGAAATGGTTTGCAAATGTGCATAAAAGTGTCAGCTTTGCCCAACACTCTATAAATCAGCCATTGGTACAAGGTCACCTTGTGCATGTCAGAAAACCACTCATCATGCGTCAGTCTGTGTGGTGCTCTTCAATGGCGCAAGCTGCTGATCTTTGCCACTGTGAGGCTTGTGGCGAAGAGATGTCTCATGTGGGCCATCAAGAATGGGCGATCAGTTGTCTTATGGAGGAAGACAAATGGTCCCGTTAGAGTGATAGGTGTTTGCAAAGTCTCTTTAAGTGAGGACAGCACTGAGGTCTAATAAGGGAAGAGCTCCGGGCATTGAGCAAGTATGTGGGGCACGTTCCAATGATCGAATGCATCTTCAACAGGTCATGTGATACAGCAATCCTGTTTGCTTCAATTGTAAGCAGGACCAATATCAATCCTGAAGTGTCTTGAATAGGGTAAACTTAGTCTTAAATTCCCTGAGACCCCTGTCCAGGTTTGCCAACTATTTCGGTCCAGTTTTCCTCAGAGTATTTGGTATTGAGTAGACATTGTCAGCTGATACGCAACTGTTGTAAAAGGACCTGGGAATGAAGAAGCCATACTGAGAGATTATAGAATCCAGAAACTGCCCTCTTAAACTGTCCCCACACGGTTAGATATTGCAGTACTGGGGATTCTTCAATCTTCTACAGAAGTGAACCCCAATTTTCTAGTGAAGTCATTCCCCATTTATCGTATATGAATCTTTGTTGGTTGACTTGAAGCGCTATAAGGGAGAAGACATCAACAAGATATTACTGGCTTGTGAAGCCAAAGTGACTCCACAATAAGGGCCATGAATGGCCAAATATGGTTAAATGGACCTTATTTTAGGAAACTAATCAATCCAGTACATAAGCAGAATAAAAATAAGATCAACGGTTCAGTAATGCAGCAGGTAAACTGAAATATCTCAG
This sequence comes from Triturus cristatus, assembly GCF_964204655.1. Lineage (NCBI taxonomy): Eukaryota > Metazoa > Chordata > Amphibia > Caudata > Salamandridae > Triturus > Triturus cristatus. The sequence goes on from NC_140593.1 coordinate 944,370,008, forward strand.
TAGATTGAGTTGCAATAAAATAAGATACAGATTAGCGACAGCCATAATAATAATAAGCAAATTAAAGTAAACAGGTATTCCATAAAGAAACTTCCCTTCTCTGTTCTAAACCTAGATAAACTGCAGGACCATCTATCCAGCATTTGTATTTAGGGAGCTTAGAAGGTGTCATCATAATGAAGTCTGGGAAAAAGATATAAGTGTCTAACCTAAAGCTTATAAACGTACAGGAAAAGGTAGCCAGAGAGGTCTGCACCTCTCCAAGTTTAAAAGGAGTTTGCCTCTCTAACTGTGGGAACACCAATTAAAATAACAGGAGCTTCAGAAAACTCAATATTTCCTTCCACATCACCAGGAACCAATCAAATTGTTACATGCTAGGAGCATCCTTACCCTCCCTTAGGTTTCTCATCTCACCAAAACCAGGACTTTAATCTGTAACCTTTAACATTCTGCCATCCTGGTACATGATGAACAGAAGGCCTCGTATGACCATTAGTTTTCCACATTGATTGCCAGGTTTCTCTCTTCAGGCTTGACTATAGACAGTCTAAAACAAACAATACACCTTTCTCTATCTACCGAGAAGCATGATAATGCACCGGCACAATGAAGAAATAAATATATTGACATGGCTAAATGCATTTCAATTGAGGCCTTTTGTCAACTCAGCAGTCAATATGAACTTCGAACACTTGATTATATAAACACAAGTCTAACTTTAAGAGTAAGTGCAAAACACAAATAAAAAAGGCATGATTACATGTTTCAACTGAACATTAATGCACTTGTATATAAACCTGTAATCCCTAAAATGATTACATTTCATTTATACATTTAAATGCTTTACACATGCTAAGGAAGTTAAGACACACAGTGAATACAATGTCAGTTATGAGTATATAATTGCAAATTGTAACAAATAAATTCTGCTGCTCCACAGTAGTTTGACGCTATGCTAACCAAAGCCATTTGGCATAGTGCGTTCCACAACCTTTTGACATAAATTGCTGAGAATTAGAAGAATATAGCCATATCAGTAACTTTCCATCGTACAGCCCTGCTTTGATAGGTGCAAGCACACATGCAAACACATAGTCAGTCAGTGATTTAGGATTGGTAAAATAGGCAAAAGATATGTTAAATGTAGTACACAAGATGCGTAGATGGAAAGAATGCAAATTCCTTGGGGGAGCTGAAGAAAAAGAATTCACAATAGATTCACATCAATCACCTCTGAAGGTCGGAATCTCGACTTAAGGTCATTCAGTAGGTGTCACATTTCCTTTGCCCTAGCAGTGTAGATTATGTGACCACCATCTCCCTTTCTGTCTGTCAGATTCAGTGGCAAGGTGCACTGCTGCATTGATGATGGGAGTTATTATTTCTGCATGAGTGATTCCAAGTTCTTTTATGAAGCTGGGCATTGTAGAGACTCAGAGCAGCAATTTGCCCTGCCGCTGTGGTGCTCTACAAGCAAGGATGCTAACAGTCTCGATGCTGCCAAGCATAGAGACTGTGCTATCAAGATCATGTGTGCAATGCTTTCTGCATGTTTTCATAGCTGACCACTTTCCACGTGGCTTGACAGAATTAACATTGATAGTATTTTTCTAGCATCTCAAATGCATCAGCTTCCAATTTAAGCAGTGTAGCTCAACAGAGTAAATATTACAACGTGACAGATTAAAGTATCTGTTATAATAGAAACTCTGAAACTGAGCAGAAGCAGGGCTTTGCATGCTAGGGGAGTGGTCAGACAGTACCTGAGGGTTGCAAATCAAAATATTGAGTACAGATATTACTGCAGGAGCCCATTCACAAAGGCATTTTAGCACTGTTATACTTACTCTTACATGCCTTTGTGAATTTCCACCTAAACATCTAAAATGGGAAAATATTCAGCAAACACATAAACTTTTAGTACAAATTGAAACAACTATGCTCTCCTTGCACATTTATGAACAGGAAGCTGGGCTTGCTGGGGCCAATTCATAAAGACATGTAAGAGTTTTTGAAAAAGGACTCCTGAAGCACTATTTCCCGTACGTATGCAGGCTTTTCTGGATTGGCCCTGTTGTGATACAGACTGGCATTGGTTTCAACTATACATCATGAAACAATGTGATAAAAAACCAGCACATGATATATTATGTGCTGATAACTGCATCTCTGTTGTGTTTTTCTGTGTATCGGTATGTTTGTCTAGGTCTGGTGTCTACTCTAGCTCCAGATGAACACACTGGTCCACAATATGGGACCTTTTGGTTAATAAGAAGGTCTTATGCCAGAATATCTATAAAACTATTGTTATTGCTGTGTGCACTGTCCCTTTGTCTCTTTCTAGGTCGGACAACGAATTGAATGACAAGACAAGTAGGCACCACCACATGGGGAATACTTTCTAACAAACATAGTGTGGGGCAGGTAACTCATCCATGTTTGAGGTCCTGAAGAAGCGCCATGGATATTTTTGACCAATAGGGGCACGAAACATGTTGACCCATGTTTGGTCCTCACAAGGAAAATAAACCAAGCTACGAGGGCACATTGTAACCCCTCTAGTAGCACCAACTTATCAAGGTTTTTTAACCTGACAGGGGAATCCATATATTAAAGGTTGAAGTGATATCCCATAGTCAGTTTTAACTCACCCTATCATTAACACTTCACAACACCCCACCAGGACACCCTTCGCACTCATCAAGCTGCGTAAATAATAAAACAATCTCTGCCAAAGTGACTCTTTGGGGACCCATAGGGCATTGCACCACCGGGCTGAGGCGGAGTACCCGCCCGATGATGAAGCATGACATCCCTTGGGATGTGTGAGGGCAACAACAAGAAACAGTCTTGTTGACTGTCCCCCATGTTCCATCCAATACCTAGACACTCCTCCTTTCTCTTTCTATCAGGAACAGTACACTCCCCTTGTGATTTGAGTATAAATATGGGGCACCATAATGTGAGGACATGCATTATACAAAGTTAGCGCACCTTCATTTAATGTATGTCCTCAATATGAATGAATTAATACCATTATGGCTGGACCACCATTATATCTGGTGTGTTCATCACCATGCCATGGAGTACAACATTGTATCACAGATTCTCAGCATTATCTGAGTGTTAGCATTATACCTTGGACAGGAACCAAAATGTGATGGATGCTCACAACACACCAGCAATTAACTTACATTTCACAGGGGCAAGGATTATACCAAGTGTAGGCACCATCATTATACTGAAGGTCAAAATGATTCAAGAATGACCTCAATTATGCCAGAGCCAGCATTAGACAAAGGGGTTTGGGGGAATGGGTTACATGATGCTATGAATGTCCATAATATTGCAGGCATGTCCACCATTTTATCAGCAGTATTCAAAGAGTGAGCACCATTATATTGTACATGCCCTTCCCTTTCCAGGAATTAACAGCATTAAACTAGGACCAGCACCCTCCAGGAATTGTCAACGTGATACACTGGATGCTCATAATATGCCAAGATGTGTGACAACAATACTATTTAAAATATCATACCGAGTGGACACCATGCCATCATAAATGCCCACAATATGTATTGAATTCCGATCTTTCTTCAGCAAGGTCTCTAAGTATATCATAATGTGCAAGGCTATGTTTTTAATAGCCCACACGTGTTACATTTTATTATGTTAAAAAGTATTCCATGAACGCATAGATCACAAACTTTCAAGGTACTAGAGAATAGGAAACACCTAAGCTTGAAGCCAAACCATGGTATTTAAAGAAAGCTTTGGAAATAATTTCTTAGATTCAGGCCATTGGACTTCTTGTGGAGGGACCCGGCAATGAGTTGAAATGGTTAGCTGCTTGGAATCTTATGGCTCTGCTTTCAGATTTACCTTTCCCAAAACAGGAATTCAAAGGCTGGATTCAATACAAGATCGATGGCTATATAAAATTTGACATATCACACATTTGGTTGCAAGGGAATTGAGATTTCTACATAGAACAGGTTGCAGACTCAACAAGCAGTGTTTCAGTGTCTTCATTATACTTCAATAATACAATTGCTGGGAATGATCAAATCATGTGTAGTAAATTATCATCTTTATAAGACATCTCAAACATTCATCAGATCACACAGGATACATTGTACTTAATAATAATGGGTTAAGATACTCTCTGTACAGCGTGTTTCCTGGTTGTTAATGAAAACTGAATGTACTTGATTTTCCCCCACATTTCTTTGAGAGATATAAAAACAGCACATTTTTTTACCTTACTTATGTCTTATATAATGTCAGCATCCCTGCGCTAGTGTCACCAATGTAGTTAACACTGGTGAGTGGGGCAGTCTGCCCAGCAATCCTTCCCATGTGATCCTTGATGCTCGCAACTTCCTAGTATAGAATAGTAATTGACCTTTTCCAATGGCAAACAGAATTCTTGTTTCGTTAAAGGTTAGAAAGATGCCATTCATATATAGGCCTTCTGGTGTATGATATTCTCCTTCCATCCATGCTATTCGGATAAATGACCAAATATTTAGAAAAATTATTCATTTACTATGTCGGAATTGAATTTTAGGACACATTTAAATGCTTTTGAAATACTCGCTTTAGAAAATGACTCACAAATTAAAACATGAATGCACTTTATTAGAATGTTAATAAATAACCCAAAGTTATATCTCATTATATTAATGTAAAAGTGGAAGATGTCATTAGAAATGCTTCATTATTAAATGCATGTGTTTCGAATTTTTGCACCAAGTAACTATACTTTAGCATGTGCAGTGACAAGGCCCAAAAGCTTTCCTATCAGCATTTGCTCATAGTAAAACATTCTGTGTGACTACTTAGCATTGATGTCATCTTTAGAAATGTACTGACTATGATATCATGTTCATTTAGTTCCTTACCCCATATTAGATCGTTTGACTATAATACAAAGAACTTAATAAAATTGTATAGAATACTTGTTGACATAGACTTTTATAAATGTTGCTTCCGAATAGCTTGATATTTGATTTCACATTACTGACACGCCTTTGTCCACGCCACGAGCTAATAGAGCATCGTTTAGCTTAGGTAAGAGGGTTGTCATGGGAACCTTCCCTCATGTAACAATTGTGCTAGACACTGTATCAACCCTGACAATGAGAGTGCAGACTGTGAGAATCGGAAGAAGATGCATTGCATGACTGACGACACCACCTTGTGAGCGGTTCTTATTGGGCATCGAGTGAAGACGCCTTTAAAAGTTCTTACTTGTGTGAGAAAACAATATTAATGAGTGCTCCTAGCTAGTTTGACAGATGCACATTTGTATTCCTTTATCAATCCAGTGGTCCTGCTGCTGGATTTTCCTCCTGTCATGAGATTCTTCTTTATGGAGAGTTGAATTCTTTTTAGATATTCTTGATGTGATTTGCTTTTATTAATTTTGTGATTAATGCTACTGCACAGATCACTTTTCTAAAGTACAGTTTGCATTGCAACTGTGGTGAACTCTGCTGAGCTTCCAGAACTACTCTTTTAGAGAAGTGTATCTCTTTTGCTCGCTCTTCTCAAATGGCACTGTCATGGGCTCTATTTTATAATAGGTCCTTTAGCCAGACTATTGTGTTTCTTTATAGAACACTGAGCCTTTAAATGCTGAATTCTAATCATTTTCTTTTATCTCTGTAATCTACTACATGGAATAAAGATAATTAGAAACTCTAGCCTTCTGATAAAATAAAGATATTAAAACTTTCCCAATCTCTCATTATTGACTCATTAAAAATTCTAAATGTCTATGATGTTTTAATGACATTCTTGAGGAAGCTCTAATTCGCCAAAAGTGGAAAAGGTCCATTGACCTCTCCAGAGCCCCTGGGATTCTCCATGGCAACATGTGTTAGTGGGTGTATGTGAAAGAATCTGAACCATATGGGAGAGTCTATTTTGGGCTTTAGCACTATCAATTTGGCCTTGCAACTTAATTTAGAAAATGACTGGAAGCCATGATTTAAAGCTTGGCCAGTCATCCAATTCCAGGTCTCAGATATTAGGTCAGCCTGGTGTCGGAGCTTTCTCAGAGACACAAGCAATTGATACAGAAGAATGTTAGCGCAGAAGCATTCATTAAATTTCTTTCCTGATTAACAGAATATTCTTGCCTCTTCATTAAATATTGGAGCACTGAAGCTACATAATAGCATTCAAAATTAAGGGGTGCCAGCCCTCCTTTTTATGTGAAAGTAATTTAATTCTGGTGTGAGTTACAGACCATGCCAGATCAATCTTCCCTGTATAAATCCTCGGTGAAATCAGCTTAGGTAGCATCTACATCCCACCATAAAAACATAGAGACATCTAAGGAGTATTAACAATCAAATGCTATACAACAATGAACTGTTCTTTAACATAATATATAGTGGGTGATGTTTTTTCTTTTTCATGGGTTCCCAATGTCAGTATTGGTGCTGTGATCTTATTTTGTGACATCCCCGCAATCATATCCTAGAATGCTTTTGTAAAGGTTGTGGCTCTTTACAAATAAATACTTTGCTACTGCAGAGGAACAATGCTTCCAAAAATAATGAAGAGTTTGGATGATTTCAAAAGCTCCCTTTCACAGCAGTCTTTAAAATATGTGTTGTTTTTTGTTTTAGGTGAGATGGCATTAAATATGCTTTTAAATTACAATCTAGCAATATTTTCAATGTAAAACAAAAAGGTTTCATGGGTCCTCCCCTGTACCTCGCAATCAGCACATAGAAGTGGTAGCTTGCATGCTTACATAATCGCTAACCTCAATGTCCTGCTGTGCACACATTAAAAATAAAGTGCACCCACAAACAATTCCATTGCTGCACACAGGGGAGAATAATTGTAAGAGACATAGATTGGAAATTATGTTATAATGCAACAATTTTATTTATTTGAACAATACATTTATTCATTTACTGAGTCTAATAAGTGTTAATTATATTGTCTTTCCACTAACTTGGAATCCAAGATTGTATTAACTTCATATTAGTCTTCACCATACATCTCGTTTGGGGGTTGAAGAAAAGGTACTGCACAAATCTGAAAGGCACAACTTGTATTGAGGCATAAAATACCTGGTGCACTCGTGGAGAGGGGTGACGTAGAAAAGTTACTATGACAGGTATACTAAATCTCTCAATGGAATATGGCCCAAAAATGTTGGCTTGGAACTCCCTTAAGGTGTAAAACTTTGGTGGCCCATCTCCAGTTTTATTATGAGGGGCAGCTTTTATTTTTATCAGACTGGGTCTTGTCATTTTTTGGCTTCTTCAAATAGGCTTAAGCGCTCTTCATGATCAATGGTTATTATTATGGTGTTCTTGTATAGTGCGTAAAGAGGACCCTATGGACCATCGAAGTAGTAGGACGTTGAAATTATACCTGATGGATCAGAAGAAAGGTGAAAATCCCAATGCAGTATGTTCCTTCCATACTATTTCACTCCTCTATTTGCCCTGCTGTAAACTTAAACAAAATAAATATTAATTTAATATATTTCAACATAAATTAATTTTGCATCTACATTCATAAATTTACACAACCCTTGCCAATAGTGGATGCAAATTGGCAGCCTCATCTATTATTAACATATTGGGAATTCTGAGTAACCATACTATGGGCCTTATTTCGATCACGGGCGGACTTGTGTCTGCCCAACACCGTTGCAGATACGGTTCAGGCTAACCTCAGGTCGGCGGTCCCGACCACTGAATTTTCATGCTTCTGTATGGAGGTTTGTGCTGCAGTTGGAAACTGGGGTGGTGTAGTGGGCAAAAGAACGATGGATTTAACCCAGATCTCTTGACTGGGGGAGAATGTCTGCATTGTCAGCATTCCGTCCATCATTTGTTTGTTGTAACGCTTTTCGCCCTAAGTGGGATGGGTATTCCCAGACGTGGGACCCGTGCTCACTACTCCACTGGAGTCAAGCTACCCTGGCTGATGACGGCTGATAGCCAGAAACCGGTCCTAGGATGCTTGATTCCGGTCCAGGGAAGACATGGCTTGGCAGTTTGGGCTGGACTGTTCCCATGAGGCACAGGGTCAAGACTGATTTGCATATGGCCATGTCTAAACTGGGGTGGTGTAGTGGGCAAAAGAACGATGGATTTAACCCAGATCTCTTGACTGGGGGAGAATGTCTGCATTGTCAGCATTCCGTCCATCATTTGTTTGTTGTAACGCTTTTCGCCCTAAGTGGGATGGGTATTCCTAGACGTGGGACCCGTGCTCACTACTCCACTGGAGTCAAGCTACCCTGGCTGATGACGGCTGATAGCCAGAAACCGGTCCTAGGATGCTTGATTCCGGTCCAGGGAAGACATGGCTTGGCAGTTTGGACTGGACTGTTCCCATGAGGCACAGGGTCAAGACTGATTTGCATATGGCCATGTCTAAACTGGGGTGGTGTAGTGGGCAAAAGAACGATGGATTTAACCCAGATCTCTTGACTGGGGGAGAATGTCTGCATTGTCAGCATTCCGTCCATCATTTGTTTGTTGTAACGCTTTTCGCCCTAAGTGGGATGGGTATTCCCAGACGTGGGACCCGTGCTCACTACTCCACTGGAGTCAAGCTACCCTGGCTGATGACGGCTGATAGCCAGAAACCGGTCCTAGGATGCTTGATTCCGGTCCAGGGAAGACATGGCTTGGCAGTTTGGGCTGGACTGTTCCCATGAGGCACAGGGTCAAGACTGATTTGCATATGGCCATGTCTAAACTGGGGTGGTGTAGTGGGCAAAAGAACGATGGATTTAACCCAGATCTCTTGACTGGGGGAGAATGTCTGCATTGTCAGCATTCCGTCCATCATTTGTTTGTTGTAACGCAGTTGGAAACCGGCCACAGCACAAGCTCCCATACAGAAAAGGGAGCTTGTGTTCACCCCTGCACCGTGTGACAGGCACCTCATGGTGCTCCCCCAATACCCAACCAGAGGTCGCTGTCTGAAGGGGGCCCTGCTGGGAGCCACCAAAGTCACTTTCCGACAGGGCTTCCATGTCGCAAAGTCCGGCATGGAAACCCTGCCGGAAACCTACATCGTAATCTGGATGGTGTAAAACGCCGTTCATAGGGATTACATGTCGGTTCCGACTGGCAGACAGGCTCCTTATTTCAAAACAGACAGTCTCCATTTTAATGAGGCTGTCGGTTTTGAAACTGCAATGAGGTCGGGAAAGACTCCGAACTGTGGTCAGAGGCTATCCTAGCCTCATAGTAATGAGTCCCTATGTGTTGAAGAAAAATTGATGAAAATTCTAAATCTGAGGGAATTTTTGGTAGTGAAATAAAGTGCCCCGTTTTTGTAAGAAGTTCGGATACCACTAATACAACAGTATTTCCTAAAGCAGAAGGAGTGTCAGTTACAAGATCCATTGACACAGTGCGTCAAGGAGCTGGTGGCACTGGGAATGGGCTCAAAAGTCCTTCTAGTTTGGTATGGTTGGATTTCACCAGGATGCAGGCAGTACATGTTAAAAACATAATTTGTTACATCTAGTTTTAAAATTGATCACCAGAATTTCTCCTGAATTGCAGCTACGGTTTACTTTATTTCTAGGTGACCTGTAAATTTTGTGACATGCACCCAGTATTAGACTCAGTTTCAAATTCAATTCAATTCAAATAGACTTTATTCGGATTTCAAAAGACCATCCATAAAAGCACAAAAACAAAATTTTAAATACACATTTGATACTACAATTTTGGGCCACAATTTATAATATATAAAATATAATTTACAAGAACAACAATTAAAACACAGTTATACCTTCTTGTTAGGCTATGTATAAAACCATCATACATACAATATATGAGGGTGTGCAAAAAAGATAACTATTAATTTTATGAAGGCAAAACAAATGCAATACATTAAGTTTGTGCAAATCATGCTTTAAAGTACAGAATGCGTGTCTAGGCAAAATTAATCAATTTTCAAGGACCTGCGTGAGCGTACAATTGCATTAAGGAAGCCACTAACTCTGAAAATTAGTTCATCTGATCCCAACATTAAAAAGTGTCTAAAAGCATAGTTGTGATCAGTCAAGTCATATTTCCTGCAGTAAGGGATTAGGTAATGCTTTGTATATTTCCTGTAGAAACCACAGCCGAAAATAAAATGGAGCATACTTTGGGTTCCACCACGGTCACAAGGGCAGTGTAATTTTTCCAAGTTTTTAATGTAACCCAGTGGGAAGCAAATAAGATTTACGATGCTCCTATCCCTGAATCTAAATAATAGAATCCTATTCCACCTGCCCAATTTTTTTACGTAAATAGGGCTGGGGTAGCATAGGAAATTCAATATATGGTTCCCGGATTATTAAGTAGTTTATTGTAGATTGTTTCAGAGAGTCCACTCTTTCCCTCTCATTATGAAAATGTTGGTAGAGTGCCTTTCTCACCAGATTTTTATGGGAGCCGTCAATCTGGTCGGGGTCTGTAAAAAGATGACCATAATTGACACTCACAAGGCTCCTTTCTACCGCATTTAACCATGGGATTAAACCGGCGTTCTCACTTTTCAAACAATCCATAATAATCTCACGGGACAGGGAAGCTGCCGGGTTTTGCCAAATCCTTAACCAAAATAATGCAGGTCTGGCTCTTATAAAGTCCTCAACATAATGCAGTTTTAATTCATTGTGACATACAAAGGTCGATGCACTAATAACTCCCCCCAGGATCTTCCGACAGAATCTATTCTCTTCTCTCTGTAGTTCTAAACAGTTCGAGAACCCCCAAATTTCTGCACCGTATGTTCCAGTTGGAAGACATTGAGTCCGGTAGATTTGTAGTAAGCTGGAAACCACATCAGCCTGACGTGGTTGATGGAGAGAGGTAACAGAATTAATCGATTTAGAGATTTTGTTTCTCCCCATTGCAACATGGGGTTGCCACGAACCGCTATTAGAAAATAGCAGACCCAGATAAGGGAAAGTGCAAGTGCTTTTTAGGATGTTTTGACCTATCGCAATCTTTGAGATTTTATAATTTTTAGGGCCGCAAGTCATTATAAAAGATTTACTAAAATTAGTGCACAAAGCCAAATCAGACATATAATTGACGAATCCCGATATTAAAATACGCAGAGCATTCGGAGTGCGGCCCATAAGGACCGCATCATCCGCGTAGAGTAACGCCGGGATAGGTTTCTTGTTGATAATAGGAACGTCCTTTGTCAAGTTGCATAGAGAGTTAGTTAATTCATTGATGTTTAATATAAAAAGCAAGGGGGCCAAGACGCAGCCCTGTCTCACCCCCTTGCCAATTAAAATCTCGTTTGAAACCTCGCCTTCGTTATTTATTCGAACTCGGGCTTTCAAATTGCGATGGAGATTGGCCAGAAAGTGGACTAAGGGTTCATCTAAACCATAATTTAAAAGAATGGACCATAGGCGGGAACGGTTTACAAAATCAAATGCCGAGCTTAAGTCCATAAAACCAAAATACAGGGGGGATTGTTTGGCTCTTGTGTATTTGGCCATTATGAGATTAAGGTTCAAACATTGTTCCACCGTACCAAGTTTGCTCCTAAAGCCCAGCTGGCAACGGTGGATAATAGAGTTTTCATCTGCCCAGGTGCTAATTTTATCAAACAAAACCCTACCAAGGACCTTCAGGGTGTTATCGATCAAAGATATTGGTCGATAACACCCCGGGTCCATCCTATTTCCCTTTTTAAAAATGGGTACAATAGTACTACTGGACCACGTCGAGGGGATGGATTTCTTACTCAAATTGTTAAAAAGATTACAGAGTAGGGGGGCCCAAAAACATGTGTTCGATTTTATCTGGTCGATGGACAGGCCATCCGGGCCAGGGGCCTTGTTGCCAGCACTGTTGGCAATAGCTTCCTCCACCTCCTCTAATGTTATGACTATGGCACTGTCGGGGAAAATATCCTCAGTTGGGTCTTCAACTGCAGCGTAAAGCTTTGAGAAATGGGTGACCCATGAATCACCTGTGATATTACAGTTTATCGGGGTAATATTACTACCCAGGGCTCTCAAGTTCTTTACTTCTCTCCAAAACCCAGTCGGGTCTTTTAGGGCAGCAGTTTTGGTGAGATTGTCCCAATGGCTTATTAAAAGCTCCTCAGTTCTAACTTTTAATGCATGTTTATATTTGGAGCGTAGTGATCTGACAAGGTACACATCTCGGGGTTTGGCTTCCAAGGCCTTTCTAAGTTCTCTATTAGCCCTCGAATAATTGGTATCAAACCATCTATGAGTGTTTATATTATGTTCTTTTGAGGGTCTGGAGATTGCCCTTTTTATAACTGTACATAAGTCACAGAAGGACTTAATTATATCAGGGCCACCGAGTGTTAAGCAGTTAGAAATCAATAAAGGGTTATTCCTAATCACATTAGCTAGGATCTCTTGATTATCAATCCCTCTCCATACAATCCTGAGCCTATCTGTAGATACAGTAATATTTTGGGCTCCAACCTCATGTGGGCCTACAGATTGTTTAGTGGATTTAAGGTGGATTACTATTGGCAGATGATCACTATATGAACTGCTGACGACCTCAGATTTAAGTAACACTTCACTAAGGAGAGAGGAGGTAAACATATAGTCGATCGTTGTTGAACTACCACGGCCAATATAAGTAGGGGCCGGTACCTTTTCCTCAGTGGTCCCACTATAGCCCATAACATCGTCTAGATCCCTACTATATAATAGGTCCAATAATTCAGATCCTCGTCTACAAGGCGGAGATATAGAATGAATATGGGCATTAAAATCTCCGCCAACACAAATACCATCGAATTGGCCAAACTTTTCTCCATTCGCAACTTCATCAATAAAATTAAACAATTCTAAAAAAAGTAGGATTGGGATGGTTAACGAAATCATTATTGTAAAAGTTTATAAAACAAATCTTTAACCTTGCAGCATATTTCACGGCTATCAGATGTTTGCTGACCACATGTAGTGGTTCAATTTTCACGTCCTTAGAAATTTTTGCCCAGATAGACAGACCGCCACTTGGTCGCCCCATAACAGGAGATGGTACAATAAGATTATGACAGAAAAAACCATCCAATAGTTGAGCGCATGTGCACCATGTTTCTTGCAACATTACCACATCAAAATCGCCTATCCAGGTAACCCATTCTTTGATTTTCATCTTACCTGGAAGCCCAGCAATATTCCAGCTAATGATACTTAAAGTATCAGTCGGTGGAATAGTGGGGAAAAAAGGGAGGGCAATGGGAGGGTCGGGGCATACTACATGTGGAGGTACTAATCTATCTGGACATGGTTTGTGGATACATGTAGGATTTGCCATTTCCAGAGGCACTATACTGATGTCCTTATCCGATGTAGTAGGAGATGTTGATAGTGGTCAGTCTAAGCTTCCTAAATCGGATAGGGCGGAAAATCTATTAGATAAAGGAAAGGTAGTAGGAACCGTTTGACATAGTCTATGAGGGGGCCTATAAAAATAACCCAATGGGAGAAGGGTTATTGCAGTGGACAGACTGGAATGGGTATTATGTATATCCATGAAAAATCTTACAGAGTTCGGATGTCTAAAATTAATCACTATACAGTCCCCGCTAATATTTTTATGTTGTGGGCCCACCCAACTTACCCGACGAGTTGATATAATCTCGTTTGAGATGTCCCATCTTGCCCCTTTGTGTTTAGTCAGCCAATCGATACATTTATTATGTAATTGTGCCCATGACTCGCTTTGGCCTTCTTTAAGGGCAGGCACGCCTGCTAATACTAAAACATATGGGCAGGCTTCTGGGGGTAAGTGGAGTGACGGCCCTAAATTATTAGTGGGTCTGTTTCTTACTAGTACACCTCCACTAATGCTTACGCTATCCAAGATGTTACCTGTCCTATCTATTGAGGTAGTAGTAGCCTTAGCATCTGAACTTACAGTTCTGGTCGTTGTTATTCCTGCTACTCCAGAAGGATCATAAATTGGGCCCATGGTCTGTACAGGTGGGGTATTGGCTGGGCTGCTGCTAGATGAAGCAATTTTAACAATAGTTGGGCCTTTGATGTTGCTATGCCCAAGGTCAGCGGTAGCAGCCGAACCCCCCTCCCTCAGACCATTACATAGTGATTCTAGTTTGTTCATGATTTTCTCGCCCCGAAGGGCATCTAGACTGATAATGCCTTTCCTTTTAGTTTCCTCTTTTTTGACAAGGTTTTCAATTTTATCTAGTCTCTTAAAAATAGTATTAAATTGTTTAGCTATTTGAATTTCAACTTGTTTAAAAATAGTGTCTACGATAGTTTCAATCAAATTGCCATTGAGATTAGATTGAGTATTTCGATCGGGAAACTCAGTCTGAGTACTGACTGAATTATCAGTACTCTCATTGTGCAACATAGAGACCCCACAAATGCCTTTGTCCAGGGCTGGAAACTGAGGTCGACAGGTAGAAACAGGGTGTCTCTCGGACCCATCATCCAGTAGTAACAGTGGGGATGGTAAATCCTCGGTGGCACTTGATGTAACTATTTCGCAGTCTTTATCTTTATTCCACATGCTCTGTGGGGTAGGTTGGTTTCTACAGCGACTTAGTTGTTTCCTTTTATTTATAGTGCATTTCACTGGGCCTCTCTTACGTTTCTCCCTTGTTGTTTTGTTGGTACGTGACATTTTATCTAATTCAGGCTCCACTAAACAGTCGGTGACAGAAATAGTCGCCAGACTAGTGGCTTCAATAATAGGGGTTAAAGTGTCAACTTGAACTGTTGGTTTAAGAACCGTTACTGTAGGGGAGAGAGGGAGAACCAGATTAGATGAAGCCTTTGGGGGTTGGGAACATAGCGAAGTAATGGTGGGTAATCCAAAGGACAATCTTCGTTCTGTATCGGCAATCTCGTTAGTGACCATGGTAAGGGCATTGGCCAACAATGTATCGAACGATGTGGGCAACTCCACGGGGACAGCAGAGTCTACAGATGCAGTCTTAGTCGTCCGTTTCCCCATGTTTTGAATAATTACCTTTGCAGCCTGGGGTCGAAAGAGGAGTGGCCCGCCCGACCGCTGTGGACCACTGAGGGCCACAGAGGGCCCGCCCTTTGCCCGGGCTTAGCCCGGCGCGTCCCGTTCGCGTCCCGCGATGCGGGCCTCAGTGCTTTTTGAACGCTCCTCCGGGCGCAGGCGTGACGTCAGCCGGTCGCACCGCCGCAAAGGACCTCGGGATTTGTGGTCCCGTAGCGGCGGCGCCGGTGTTAGGCAGGGGCTCCCACTGACGCGGCAATGTGCAGTGCTGACTCTTGGCGATGTCGGCAAAGGCAAGGGCTTCACCCGATGTCGACTTCCTGTCGCTGTTTTGGCTCCCCCCGCTCCGCCGGCCTCAGCGCTTTTTGAACGCTCCTCCGGGCGCAGGCGTGACGTCAGCCGGTCGCGCCGCCGCAAAGGACCTCGGGATTTGTGGTCCCGTAGCGGCGGCGCCGGTGTTAGGCAGGGGCTCCAACTGACGCGGCAATGTGCAGTGCTGACTCTTGGCGATGTCGGCAAAGGCAAGGGCTTCACCCGATGTCGACTTCCTGTCGCTGTTTTGGCTCCTTTCGTAAATCTTTTGAGAAAAAAAGGGTTTCCCCACAATATAGCAACGTTTTTTTGTTTTGTTCAACCTTTTTAGGCTTCAATCCAAATGTCACTCTTAAAACTCAAGTTTCGACTTTAATGAAGCTAAAACATCTTTTTGCATGTTTATAACAGTAATGTTTCCCTTTGTGGGTGTAGTAGGTAAAACGAATGATGCTTCTAAGACTAGTTCTCTTTTTATACTTATATTGGATTTGACAGTCAGAAAAGCGCAGAAGGTTTTCTATTTTAGGTACCGTGTTGATATGTGATTATGAAGTCATCATCATCATCATTTACTTTATTTCGGCATAATACCTTAAAAAGTTTCACATTCAAGAAGAAACGAGTCAAATTATAAATACATTAATTTCTATGAAATTCATAAAAATTTGGAATAATGCCAATTAAAACATTTGGAATGTTGCTAGAATTAAAAAGATCTATAAAAGATAAGAATGAGATAATCATATATATAAACAACCCAGAATCACATTAATAGTAATTGCACAATAATAGAGCTTTATGGCTTGTTGGCCAAAATACTAAAATCAACTAATGTACAGGAACCTAAATAGCATCTCGGTTAAAGATGGTGTGCCCCATCTATAGTGCATAGTAGCATAAGCCATGTAACTGCTGTTGGCCACCCCGCTGCGTTCTATGCTTCTTCCTTGCACCTTTGTCCTGATACCCCACATGTGGCCAAGGAACTTAGCAACTGCGCAGACAAAGACAGATCTTGTGTCAGATTTTAAAATACACAAGGCTTCCCAGACGGTCCGCGTGCCCAGTTGCTAGCAGACGGGCTTAATCCATTTCAATCTAGGGCATGCATAAGCAGGGCAAGCGAACAGCACATGGGATATGGACTTCACGGGAGCCTTGCATCCTGGGCAGTTGCTTGGGCACAGATCTTTAGTATGCAATTTGGCTTTTACCTCATTCACTGGGAGAGTGCCAAGCCTGAATTGGATGTAGAACTTTCTGTCTTGGGTTACTTGTATTAGATCAAGGTAAGGTTCCAGAAGTCTGTTCTGTTTGTGAAGTAGGAATTCTGTGGTTCGTTTGCCCCGTCATTCCTGCTGGAATCTGCTTGTGTAACCTATTCCCAATAATGCTTCTTTATTACATCTTTTTGGAGTAGGGGTCAATCAGGGTTTTCCCAGGCTTCTCTGAGCCCTATATCAAATACAAGCCATTTTATATTGCTCAGCCACCCAACCTAAGTCTAGGTAAATGACCTCTGCCATGGGATCGACATAGGCTCACCTGGTTTTAATTCATTTATTCTCGACGCGGCTGCCATCTTGGGTGTAGTGCAGGGAGCAGTTCTAGCGTCTGTCTCCCTTGCACTATATCTGGGGCGATGGCGTGAACGCGCAGCGGACGCGCGCAGCGGGCGCTCCGCCGGCGCGCCGAAGGCGCGCCAAAGGCAAGCCCGTCTGCGCCCGTCCGCGGCCGAACGAGGCCCGGGGCCCTACCCCCTGGTTTTCTTGCCCCTCGGGACATCCCATCAGCCCACAGACAGGAGTTACACTACACTAAACATGAACTATTATCCCTATGCCCTACATCTAAAGATAGCTGCTTCCACACCACACAGGCGGACGCTCTACCCCACACTTGCGAAACCTGCAAATGCACTTTTCAACTCCCGATAAAGGAAAAGCGGGCGGCAACAACTAAGTTAAAAATGCTGCTATTAAACTGCAGATCTCTGAAGAAACACAAATTGGAAATACACGATCTATTGACGGAAAGTTGTCCGGATGTTCAATTCCTTACCGAGACGTGGCTTGATGAAACTTCATCGCCCGAAATTCTCGAAGCCATCCCTTCTGGCTATTGCATACTTAGATTAGATAGACAGAAACAGAGAGGTGGGGGACTTGCACTATTGCATAAAATAGATTTAGAATGCACCCTTTGGAAGGCTTCGCTACCTAACAGCGAGGGAGGTTTTTTTACAATAAAAACAGGAACCAGCAATATCATTAATGGGTTACTCATATACCGCCCGCCCGGTGGGGCAGCTCAGTTCGGCGACCAACTTACAGAACTAATCACCCAACCAGCACTTCGATATAAAAAATTCCTCATTTTAGGTGATCTAAACCTTCATTTCGACATTACTGATAGTAGGGAGGCTCAAGACGTAGTAGAAGCTTTGAAAGCCCTAGAATTTAACCTTCAATCCAATTCCCCCACCCACCAATTTGGCCATCTTCTCGATCCTATCTTTGCTAATTGGGAGGGTGTAATGGTTTCCCCCCCGATCAGAACTATTTGGTCAGATCATTTTATAATCCCGTTCAATATAGAAAGCACCCCCTCAGAAACTAGATCCAACAAATCCCTACCCTAGAAACTGAGAGAATGGAAAAAATTCAATGAGGAAGCTTTTAAACTTGCCCTACTCGAAAAGCCTCCACCCCCTAGTAAAACCTTACAGGAGGCATGGAATAATTATGAAACTTGGATGTCTAACGCGTTAGATACGGTAGCCCCCTGGACACAGAAACCACCCGCAAGACATACCAAAACTGCCCCCTGGTTTTCCGAGGAACTTAAAATAGCCAAAGTTAAATGTAAAAATTTGGAAAGACAATGGAGGAAAAACTATAACCATAAAAGTAAGTCACTATACAGAACAGAACTAAATAAATATCATAAACTTATAAGAACAGTGAAAGGTGCCCACTTCAAGAGTAGAATAGAATTCGCCGATAATCCCACCAAAGAACTCTTCACCATCTACAAAGAGCTAACGGTCCCTACCAGACTCGAAGCGCAAGACACCTACTCCAGTGAGTTATGTGATGCTATTGCAGATCATTTTGTGGGCAAAGTTGATAAAATACACGCCACTTTCACAACCCACACTGATATCTCTAGTAAGCATGTGACATCTACAGACAATTCTACCACAATATCTGGTCTGACACATTTCAAAGTTCCCGGAAGACAGGAACTGTTGAACATTGCTTACAGCATACAATCGGGCTCCCCCTGTGACATGTGTCCCCCCAAGCGCTGTAAAGGAGTTCTGGATAGTATGATTGATCAGATCACTCACATTGCCAGCCTCTCCTTCCAAGAATGCCATGTGCTCGATGCATGGAAAACAGCCCAGGTCATCCCACTGAAAAAAAAACCCAATACTCACATTTCCCAACTTCAGAATCTTCGTCCCATCTCCCTTCTTCCCTTCTGCTCGAAAATTTTGGAAAAAGTGGTCAACGGTCAACTCATGACCTATCTAGAGGAGGAATTCCTTCTCCACCCCACCCAATCGGGGTTCAGAGCTGGCTATTCAACGGAATCGGCTGTCCTATTCTCCACCGAAAGCCTCAGACAGAGGGCGGACGAAGGACAGACAGCAGCGTTGGTTTTACTTGACCTTAGTGCAGCTTTTGACACCGTGATGCACACCACGCTGCTGTCTCGCCTCTCTGATATGGGAGTGAAGGGGTCCGCCCTTGCCTGGATAAAATCTTTCCTAGAGAACAGGAGTTTCCAAATGCACTGCCCTCCTTTTAAATCTTCCCCCCGCAAGCTGACCCATGGGGTTCCTCAAGGCTCCAGTCTAAGTCCAACCCTGTTCAATCTTTATATGGAACCCTTAGCTCATATTGTTGAAGCTTTTGGAGTAGAGATTGTCACCTACTCTGATGATACACAGCTAATGATCAAGCTTACGCACGACCGCACGGAAGATGCCACTAATTTCTCCAAATGCCTTTCATCTGTGGCAACATGGATGAATAACAACTGTTTGCGCCTTAATGGCGATAAAACGGAACTCTTAATTGTCGGAAATTCTTTAAATGCCTGGACGCACATGTGGTGGCCTGTGGAACTAGGAAATCTTCCCATTCCCGCCAAATCTGTCAGAAACCTCGGAGTAATGATCGACTCTGATCTCTCTTTTAGGTCACAGGTTAGCAAAGTTACAGGTAGATGCTTCAGTACATTAAAGACTCTCCGCAAAGTCCTCGATCTGCTCCCCATCAACACTAGAAAAACTCTCGTCCATGCCTTGGTCACACCCCATCTTGACTACGGCAACATTCTTCTTCTAGGTCTAAGTAAATCAGGTCTTCATCGTCTTCAGTGCGTACAAAACGCGGCTGCCCGCCTGGTACTTAACCTGCCCCGCAGAGCATCTGGGAAGAATGCTCTTACTAAACTCCACTGGCTCCCGGTCAAGGAGCGCATCATATTCAAAGCTCTATGCTTCACGCACCGCATCGCCCATGGTAAAGGCCCTAGATACTTGCAAAAGCTCCTCACTATTCATCGCCCCACCCGGAATCTTAGGTCATCCGGTGCGATGCTGTTCAAACTTCCCCGCATTCGTAGAGCTAGAATGGGAGGATGTTCGTTCAGGTACCTGGCCCCCAGGCACTGGAATGAACTACCGCTTGACCTCCGTATGGAACCTTCAGAGATCAGATTCCATGCTAAACTGAAAAATTACCTATTTCCTCCCGACTAATCTCCTTTTTCCTCTTTCCCCTCTTCGCTCTCGTGACTCTTTGCCTCCTGACTTAGCAACAATCCAGCGCGGGGACACACTATCTTTAGTGCAGCCAGGCGCTTTAGAAATGGCTTTATTATTATTATTATTAATAGCTCTGGAGTCCTCCCGACTGTAGCCCAGAATAACAATGGATGAAGTTTCACAATTTCACTAATGGGGTGTTGGTCCATGTCTAGCATTAGGGCCTGAAGTGGGGTACTTTGGGGCAGCATCACTAGATTCCTTATAAATGTATGCTCTGATCTAGTGAGCTCCATTGTCTTTTCAAAGCCCCACAATTCAGATCCGTACAGGGCTGAGCTAGCAGCTTTAAGATCATAGACCTGCAGGGCAGCAGCGACTGGTCTGGTGTGGGAGGAGTGGTGTTCTTTCACTAGTGCCCCTTTTACATGTTTATGATTCAATATCATTTTAGTTATGTGGGGCTTCAAGGCAGTCATAATCTGAAAAGAGTAATACAAATATCAATTGAAGAAAGGTCAGAGGACTCTCAGGGGTATATTTACATCGAAAGTGGTGAAGCGTGTCGTTAAGCCTAGAAGGCTAACGACACGCTCTGCCACTTCCAAAACGCAGCGCTGCACCATATTCAAAGGAATATGGTGCAGCCCTTTGTTTTCTCCTGCACTGGCACTAAGTTTAGCAGCCCAGCGCCAAAACAGGCACCCTTGCACCATAGTGCAAGGATGTCTTTGTTGAGGGGAATATTGATTATGTGCAGGAAGGTCCCCCTTCCTTCACATAAACAATCTGTAAATGCTGTTTTGTAATTTCTATGTGTGCTGCTTAATTCAGCACACATAGAAGTTGCAAAACGGCATTTTTTTTTAAATGATTGTTTATGTGCAGGAAGGGGGACCTACCTGCACATAAATAATCATAGGCTATTTGCTGTTTCTATGCGTGCTGCACAAGGCAGCACACATGGAAACAGCAAAAAGAGGAGAAATAAAGCATTTCTCCTTGTTTTCCCTGTTTAAGACCATGTTTTCCCTGATCTTAATTTTGCCGCTGCCTCCTATGTACGCTGCCCTTGTAAATAGGAGGCACCGTCAAAATCAATGGGCGTTGCTGTGGAACATCCACCGCAACACCCATTGCCCTCCCCTTTCAGGCTAAATACAGCGTGAAAGGGTGCCTTCTTTACAAGGCATGGTTAAGTCACGTTAAGTGGCTTAACGCTGCCTTGTAAATAAGGCAAGGCCCCTATCGCCTTCACAAGGTCACTGAAAGTGACATTGTGGTGGCGATAGGCTCGTGTAAATATGCCCCTCAGACTGTAAAAAACTGAAGATCATGACTGTCAAAATAGATCTCTACAGTATAGCGGGCTCCCATTAGGTGATGGTGCTGCTGTTCGAAGGATCTCTTGATGGCTAGTAGTTCCTTATCTGTGATACTGAAGGTGAATTAGCTCAGTATATGTCCACAAAAAACTGCTACGATGTATTTGCCTGGTTTCTGGGTGTCTTATCGATAACACAACACCCCTTGCACAATCAGAGGCGCCCACCTATCATAAAAACAGCAGGTTTATATTGTTGTGGCGCAACAATGACACTTGGGTAAATTGATCCTTAAAATAATTGACAGACTTGTCTTGTTGGCCCCTGGTGTCCAAACAAGCTGCACAATCAACATTTTTTAATAAACCCTGTATAAAAATTGGTGAAGTCTAACACAGCATAAATGTAGAGTGACAGTGATTTAAAGAACCGTGTACTCAGTATCCCAAAATTATTGCCTCTGAACGTATGTAGACTGTGCAAGACTTAAACCTTAGATTCCTGTTTCTAGAAAGTCATCCTTAATGGAAGAGGAAACCTCACACACTTTTCAGTGTCATGCTTCATCATAGGAGTCCTCTCCCAAACCTGGCAGGACAATACCACCGGGGCGGACTCAGCCTCCTAGAAGACTGACTAGATAGGAGGGAGCTCTTGCATAATTCTTTCTGGACAACACCATATTACAGGGGATCCAGCTGAATATTTAAAAATACCTTAGTGTGCCTGGGGAAAATATACCTTTATTAAGTGGAACATTAGGTATCGTTAAAAATCAAAATAGGTTGGGTAGTAGAGTACAATGACTCACACCCAACTTCTTGCCATCATGTTTCTGCCCATCATTATTAGCCTGTAAGGTCTGGGGCATTCATCAGGGTGTGTGGATCCCTCTCAGTAAAATATTCCTAAATACTCTCCTGTTCAGACTAATAAGGTTGGTCAAGGAGGATTCCTAACTTAGGTCCTACTACACTATTCTATCTATTAGTAATTAAGTTGAAATTTGCAACCCTAGATTACAGGGGATGCCGGCATCATGGTCACAGAGGAGGTGGGGTCCTTTATAGTCACTCATTATTCCCTACTCCAGTCCCCGTTCTGTGCTGTGGTACCAAAAATTAGTGAAGCTCATCAAACTCTGTAAGGTTTTTATATTACTGGGTACGTTCCACTGAGTAATCACTGTGACCTTTCGGTTATACATTTGAACTCCTGTTGAGTTTATGACATTACCTAAGAACTCAACTGTCCTAGCATTGAAATCAACATTTCTCCAACTTTGCCAAATGAAAAATCAGTCCAACTGCAACACACTGCTGATTTCTATTCTCCAAGTTATTACAATCTCTTTCTTGTCAAAGATTTTCCTGAATTTAAATGTTCTTGAATGGCAATTATCACTTTCCCTAGGTGAAAATAAACAGTGCAATTATTTCTCTGAGTTTCTGTGCAACTTTGAAGACCTTTTGTTTCTCAACCACATGTAACTTCTTAGTTCTTGAATATATTCTTACCACGATTCTCTGCTTGATACGTGAACATGCCATGACCTTTTATCAATGTCTATTTCAGTCATGGCTTTGACCATTAGATACTGTGTACCAACATTACATATCTGATTATCTTGTGTTCTTCTCTTTCAGGCTCTTGAAGTTCCCTTTATTTGAAGCATAAGCAAGAGCTCGGGTCATTTTATGGTGTCACTGAACACTCTCTTAGGTTAGTCTCTCCAAGCCTTGTTCAACAGTTCTCTAGGGAGACCTGGCAGCTCTGGGTGGGAAATTTATAACCTAGTTTAAAAAGTTGGAATATTATTTGGGGCAGGTAACTACCCACCACCATTAAAAATCACAACCCTTATCAGGGTGAACCCTCGAAGTCACTAAATAAACCTGAGCTCAACTCAACTGTTAGCTATGGCACTGAGCAGACTGGCTTAATTTGTATACAATATGTAAAGTATGTATGCACTATGAAAATAGAAATAAAGTCAAAATGCAAAACAATAAAAAAAAGAATTAAAAAATATCAAAATGCAAAACAATAAAAAAAAATTTTTTAGAATACAGTAAAATTTAATAACTAACAACATCAAAAAGACAAAAATCCAACAAAGGGAACCAGCGATATGATTTTTAATGTTTTAAGAAGAAATTGTGCAAAAAGCACAAAGTGCCAATAACCACCATAGACCGGGACCTGGATGCAATTTGAGGCTAACTGATGGACAGGTCTTCCTGGTCAAAAATGTTACCTTCTAATTTAGGGCATGCTTTATAGTTTGGTGAAGAGAGTACTCCATCACAACAGTGACCAAGTACCCTCTCCTCTAAACTGAGGTAAATCCGCCTCATTTTGAGTTGGGTGGACTTAAGTATGTTGACAGTGGAGACTACTCTGTCTCTCCCGCCAACATACACCTCACCTCTGATGGCCCGACAGATTAAGGGCCAAAGGAGGTTTGGCCATTTGTCCCCACTCTACTTAGACTGGGTGGAGAAATGGCCAGTTTTTACTGTACGTCACCGCCAGGTAAATCCTGATGGTTAGAGAAATGTCCCATGACAAAGGGGTCATTGTAAATTTTCTTTAAAAAAAAAAGAAATCCTGCTTTGGTTAGATGATTGTTTCAAGGCTCATCATGCACTGTGTTTTTATGTCAGTCATCTTTTCTGCTCTCGTTAATGGATTATTTTATTCTCAGGAGGGCTTGAATCTCATCTGTCAGTTGTCACAGAAGAGCTTTAGGTCTCACAGTTGAATTCTTATCTCGAATAGATAATTTTTGCATCAGCCTCTATGGGTCAAGATCATGCTGTGTTATAAACTGAGTTCTAAATTTTGCTATGCCAGTTGCACCGCGACAGTGTCAAACAAGAAAGCGGTATCACTCAGAGTTTTAGATTCAGGCAGTAGGTGTGTGTTTGGTATTGGCTGAGCTCCTGAGGATCATGCTACTTGCATCTGTGGTGACATAAACTACTCGTTTCTCCTTTTGCATGCATGCCCTTCCCTGCATGGTGTATCTTGCTCTCTTTGTAGTATGTGCTTTAGTGGTGCTCTCAATGTTGTCATTGGATACTTTATTACACATTGTGTTTGCAGGATATTTAATGTTAATAGGTTGTTTAGTGACTACATCTTGGCTGGGCTCCGTAATTTAACTGTGTTGTTCGGATTTGCATTGGCTTTTATGAAAGCCATTAGTATGTGTATATGTATAGAATAGGGAGAAGGGTTGTGCTTCAGCCCTGTTGCATGGGGCAAGCTACTTACTGATGCCCAGGTTGCTAGCCAATATTGTTCCACATTAGTCAATGTTTGGTTGTGGATGCATATGCACTATTGTTTTTAGGTAGTGGTTCTTGGATTGTTGTAGTCCTGTAAGAAGTTGAAATTGTCATGATTTTGAGCTAATACGCAATTAGTAGTAAGTGGTAGAGTTGTGGCTGTATGAATGGGCATCGATTCACCAAAGTCTCAGTGGAAGTGACATCACATACCCTTTGATCTTATCTTTGCCAGGAAGGCATGTCACATGACCATCATTTCACAATAGTTGACATTGCTGAAGTTCCATAATTGTATATTTAGTATAACTGCATAACACAGACAAATGTATATTTTAGATATCACCTATATTATGCTGCTGACTTGATCTATGAATATTTTGGGAATGCTATTTGCCCTAAATTGTAATGAGCGAGCAAAGCGATTAAGACTGACCTCTTTTTGGGTATTCCCTCCCACTGTCTCCTGACAAAAATTGGAAAAGAAGGGTGTGAAATGCTGCATTTATAGCACAATTTTCTTATATATTTGCAAAAATGCCATAGGTGCAAAGGGCCATCATTCTATATTCAAATTCTTTATGCTGTGCCACGCCAGTAAAATCCTAAGTGAGGATGTGGTGTTATGGCCAGAGCTGCTGACTTTGGAACTGAGGAACCAGGTTCGAGTTTAGGCATTGTCTCATTATGCTGTGATTCTAGATAAATCACTTAGGGCCAGATGTACGACCGTTTTTGCACATGCAAAAACAGCATGGGGAATGTACAAACCCTATTTTGCGAGTCTCAATTATTTGCGACTCGCAAAATAGGGCTTTGCGACTTGCTATTAGGAAGGGACATTCCAAGAGTGGTGCATGGGTCTTTCAATGCAGCCATCTATTGATTTCGTAGCAATTTCCTATCTACAGATATTGGTGGATGGGAATTTGCTGCAAAATCATACGCCTCTTCAAGGCATGTATAACAAGGATAAATTGATTCATTTTTACTTGTTTTTCCAATTTTGCATGTGTGCTACATTGTACAGCACACATATAAAGTGGTAAAATATTTAAAGCATATTTTTTGCACTGGAAAGGACCACTCCCATTACAAAACCTATGCTTCAGTGAACGTACACACTCTTGCACTATGGCACAAGGGTATGTGCTTTGGCACATGGCTGTCAACATTACATCAGTGCACAAGGAGAGAAAAAAATTCATAGTTCATAAATTCTATTATCAGTAGTACAATACAAACAGCTGGGAAGAACGAGCCAGTGCAAGTGCAACATGGAGTGAACAACAGCAGATAGGGGGAGGGATATCAAACAGAACACTAGCTAAGTATAGGCAGTCAGGGCACAATCGCCAAGATTGTGAAGGCACATGACCAGTTCCAGTGACCAGTCCACACTTGTTTCCCTACTGACCAGTGCAGAAGAAACATTGTTCAGAAGTGTCTATATAGGGTAATCACAGGGGAAAGAAGAAAAGGAGGGGACAGAAGGGGGCCAGTGGGATCCAAACGTATATTAAACACAACAGGCGTGTAACCACCAACAGGTCTATAAATACAATGTGTCGCTATTTCCACCATCTTTAGTGCCACTTGGTGGCAGCACATGGAATGTAAGTTATAGTATGCAACTGTCACAGTCATTATGTACAAACACAGTGGAAAATAAAAAAAACAAATCACTAAACATGAAGCATCTGCCAACATACCACCTATTCTTATGCAAGACCGCCGGTCTCAAGCGATTCCGGTGATAGAGATATCCATCCTGCACAAAGTTCTGATCCCGAGAAACCTGGCCAAGTGGTCTCAGCTTAAACTCCACATTCTACATTCTATATCGACAGTGGGATGGAGGGGAGCAATCCTCATAGAGGGTCAGCCCCGTCAAGCATAAGTAAGGCAGCAGTTATCGGTGACCAGAGAGAATGGCCAAGGTGAGTGGGACAGCATACGTTGAGGGACTCGTCCCACGGGGGTAAGTAGAGTGATTTTAGGGACGTGTAGGTCAGTGACCAAACCCTCCATAGCAGGGGATGGATGGCAAAACCACCATTTATGTAGAGCCATCAGCTAGGAACTACCCCTAAACCCCCTCAAAGGCCTCCAATTTATCCTTAAGTTTATATGTGAACTGTTCATGAAGAGTCACTTTATGAGCTCCTGTGATCCGCTCCGCGTGGGCAAGGCATGTGGCTAGAGCCAATAGCGCAGGATACATATTTTGAACACTGCCAATGCGGTTGCTATCCATCGGTGAGTATGAATATCCATGTCGGGTGTCAGGAATCCTCACACCTTGCCTTGCATTATCAGCCAACATCCACAGGGATCAATTGTCAACAATATTGCTGTTATAGCTTTTCTCCCCTGTTCACATTAAGGATTGTACTGTCAAAGCTTGTTTTTGCCAATGCTTGTCTATAATTGTGGTGCATTTACTGTATTACGCCACACTGTACAGATCCCAGGACTTCTAGCCCTCTCACAGCGTGTCTTTGCCTATATTGTTTATATTATGCATGTTTACATGGTTTTCATGGTGACACTCACGCTCCCCTCACGTTTATTGACAGGCATGGCCACGCACGCTCAGCATGGGTCACGTATTTTGGCAACGACCATCTTAGATTGGCATAAAAAGTCCAGCCCAATGCAACGCTTTGCTTGGATTTGTGTTCTCGTTCCTGTAAGGACGCCGTCCCCTCGCCGCGTCTCCACTGATCAGCTTCTTTGATCTGGTCTGGAGTGCTCGACTACCCTGGCTCCAACAGGAAACCAGGAAACTTGTCAGACATCGAAGAGACCTATGGAAGCCATCCAGCTGCCAAATAAGTGCATTGCACTTAGTATGCGCTTGTTTGAAATTCTTTAAGTGCTTTCACACGCGCTCCTATGTGCTGGTGGACAGAGTTGAACACACGCTATGTGTTTGAACATTGTGTGGAGCTGCATCTGTTTTAATTTATGTGTGCAGTGATGTAGACAACTGCTGAGTAGCATTGTGAATGAATCCACAATTATTCTTTCTGTTTTCCAGTATGTTATTGTTCCATTTGGTATGTTGTGTAAGGTGCTAGTTTAAGCTTCCCCAGAGCGCTCAAAAAAGTGTTGGGCAGTGCATGTTGGTAAGGTCCCAGTCGCACTTCATGCTTTGAGACCTGCAATTCTTTTTGAGTGCCTAGAACTCTCTTTGTTGGACAAATTGAACTGAATGAGATCAAAGTATCCGAGTGACAGTAACCATTGCTTATCAGAACATATGAAGAGGGATGATTTATGAGAATATTCCAACAAGATATAAGGTGATTACTGTATTCATGTTACCACGTTCCTATGTATTTTGACCCTATCAAGTAAGCATAGTACTAATGTATGTGCCTTTTGCTCACCAATAGAACACTGATTGACAGAGCACTGAATCATAGCACTCCCACTAGAACACTGATTGATGGAGCACTGACCCATAGCACTCATGGAGAACAGGGTGCCCGGCTATTCCAGGAGGCAAGGTGTAGCAGTATCTTTTCTCTCTCTTCCAATTCTTTATCCCTTTCGGGACACCTGCTGAGACTCATGTGAAAACCCAGTAGTGTTGAGAGGTGTTTCAGGAGGTTGAGATAACCTTCATCGCCCCTTCAGAGGACTTGCTTTTCAGGTGAGTGGCCGCAACATCGGGGGCTTTTATGACATCATGAAGGAGGTCAATTGGATGAGGGATGCACAAAGAGTGGGTGAAACTTCAGGAGACAGTGCCGACACCACTGCCTAGTAGGGTTGGGTACTCTGGCAGCCCCAAAGCACATGATAAATCTCACAGTCCTCTTCTGGGCATTGCCAACAGCGGCTGTGAGATAGTAGTTTGGCCCTTAAGAGTCTCCTCGGAGTCCAATCCACTAATCTACCTCACAGAATCAGGTATCTCTGAGGGAGGGTATGCGATGTGAAGCAAAGAAGTCATCTATCTGAGCTGCAGAGGGGTAAATTCCAAGTGGCAAAGTAAGACATAAAACTCTGTAAACCAGCTCGCTATGTCCAGGGGGTGGGTCAGGTGGGATGCAGATGCTGCTCTGAGTCTAGGTCTTGCTTCCTGTGAATCAGGCTGATAGAGCTGGTTGGCAAATCATACAGTCTTTTTACTTTGGTCATATTTGTGCCACTGTACTCTCACAAGCACTTTTTCGGCAGGTATGGTATTTAGAGCATGCAGCCGAGACCTGGCCAACTCTAAAGCCCTATGTGTAATGTGTGTGAAAGGAAATATACCTGTCTGTGGGATGTTGGAGCTGCCAAACATTTTCAAAGGCATGATCAGACAAGAGATCTCTGAAGACACCACTATCCATGCAGTGCATGGGGATTGGGTCTTCCAGTCCTGTGCAGAAACTGGTCTGGGGCTAGTTTTCAGTCACCTCCCATAAGGAGACCAAAAGTCAAAACCATTTGGAAGAGGCCTGTAAAGAAGTCAGCCTTCTCTGTATTGGGGGTATTTATAGAACCAAGCATAGCATCCTATCCATGAAGCAGATTGTGGCAAAGACCTAGTGGCCCTCCTTGTCAATCCATGTCCTAAGAACTTTTCAGGAGAAGTTACTACATAGCAGAATAACCACCCTGCACTTGTTTGATCATCCGTGGATGAGTGAAAGCATGCAATCTGCTCCTAACTGACAGCTGCTGCTAATCACCGTGTCCACTCAGTCCCCTTTAAGTTTTAAGGATTGTTCTTGGGACAGGTGTGTTTCAAGAATAAGCACAACATTGACCTGCTGTGCACAGGAATAATGCAGAACCATTTTGTGTTTTATAAAATGTGTCATGCCATTCACATGTGGCTGTCGAGAGGGGCTGGTCCATCTTCTAGCAGTTGTCAGGGAAGGGCAAAGGAGGTAGCGTAGCAGAGAAATCCCAGGCAGTTGCTCTCAAGGCTGACTAACTAGTAGTTTGGTTATTCCGGGAGACACTGTAGGGTTGGGGGCAATCAGCACAGGGTGTGGGATTAAAGAAGGGATGTGAAGATAAGGGAACAAGAAGAACTCTCTGTGGTGTCTCGAGTTAGGACCAGCTCACTATGGTGCTGGTATTTCCTAGGGTCCGATAAAGTACTATCTTTTGCAGTATGAGAGGGGGGACCCAGGCAACCCCACTGGTCTTGACAAGGAGGGGAACAGGCATATCATGGAGCAATGAGGAAGGTTAGGTGTCCAGAGACTGACAGCCAGCAGCAGTGGAGATAGTGCCTGTTGGACTTGGCCCTTTTTGCAAGGTGATCCCAGGACGTTTTGCCTTCCTCCTGTATTTTTTCTGACCTGTAGTTGGTGGTTTTATAACTCTGGGCACTTTCCCACTGCTAATCAGTGCTAAAGTGCATATGCTCTCTTTTGTAAATTGTGTTATGGATTAGTGGTTCCATGATTGGCTATTTGATTTACATGTCAGACCGTAGTACAGTGCGCTATGTGTGCCCATGACCTGTAAATCAAATGCTGCTGGTGGGCTTGCAGCACTGATTGTGCCACCCACAGAAGCAGCGTGTAACATGTGACTCAGGCCTGCCATTGCAGAGCCTGTGTGCAGTCTGGGACTGCCATGCCGACTTGGCAAGTGCACACATTTGCCAGTCCCTAAACCTTCCCTTTACTACATATTAGTCACCCCTACGGTAGGCCCAAGGTACCCCTGTGGGCAGGGTGCATTGTATGTGAAAGGTAGGACATGCCCTGATGTGTGCGGCATGTCCTGATAGTGAATTACTGCCAATTTTGTTTTTCACTATTGCAAGGCTATCTGCTCCCATAGGCAAGAATGGGCCGTTTGCTTATAACATCTTATAAACATAACTGACCCTGGGAACATG
This sequence comes from Triturus cristatus, assembly GCF_964204655.1. Lineage (NCBI taxonomy): Eukaryota > Metazoa > Chordata > Amphibia > Caudata > Salamandridae > Triturus > Triturus cristatus. Next base: position 944,400,589 of record NC_140593.1, read on the forward strand.
ATCGGAAAATAAAGTTTAGTATGCCTGAACTCAGAATGTTAAAGTGCATCTTTTAGTGAGGGTGATTTTTACATTCTGTGTTTGAAAATACCACTTTTAGAAAGTAGGTATTTTCTTGCCTAACCATCCAGTGTGCCTCTGCTAGGTTTGTGTATTGCATGTCTGGCTTGTGAGTGACAGGGGCTGGGGGAGGGCAGTGGTTCTGGCAGTCTGATGAGTCAGGGCTGGGCTGAATGGACCTGGGTTGAATTTAGAGTAGGGGGAGGAGATTTCCTTTCATCTGCCTGGGCCAGGTCTGCTTTCAACAATGCTGTCTCCACCTCCTTCCAGAAAGCTGCACCAGAGAGGACAAGAACTGGTTTTGGCTGGGTACAGACACTCTGTGCCTTCAGGGAGCAAAGGATTTGTGTGTATGAAAAGGAGGACCCAGACCCCAGAACTTTAGATCACTTGTGGAAAATCAAGAGGAACCTTTGCCAAGGAGAAGAGCCAGAGAAGCTGAGGAGGAATACTGCCCCTGTGCTGTTTGCTGTTTGGGGTTGCAAGGAAAGGAGAAAAAGGACTTTGCTGCTTGCTTTGTCACCTGCTTGAAGAAAAGATCTCCAAGGGCTTGAAGCTGAGCTTGCCTCCTGTTCTGAAGTCTCAGGGACACAAAGACTTCACCACTAGCTCACCTGAATTTCCTTGCTGGGAATTCCAATCTGCAAAGAGGTGCCTGCTGCTGTTTAGGACCTCTAGAGACTGTTCATCGCTGGGAATTGGAAGAGCGACACAATGAGAAGAAGAGTGTTGCATCCGCACCGATTCCCGATGCATCGCCAAGCCACTGGGAAAAAGCATGCCGCATCTGCACTCGGTCCTGACGCCTTGCCGAGCAACCAGGAAGAAGCGCGCCGCATCCACTCCGGGTTTCAACGTATCGCTGAGAAGACCACCGCAGCACCTGCCGTGCAGCTGCAAAAGTTCAAGCATCGTACCGGATCGTCGCCTCGCATTGAGCCGCCATTTTGTCGCATTGCACTGGATCGTCATCACATATCGAGGCGCCATCTTGTCGCATCGTCACCGGAACCCAGTAAGAAACAGACGCATCCCCTCCTCTCTGTTAAAGAACAGACGCATCGCCTCCCCTGCACTGCAGTAAGGAACAGACGCATCGCCGCCCCCGAAGCAAGGAACTGACACATCACCTTCCCTGCAACCCTTTTGTCTGTTTTGCGTGACTTATCTAAGGTACTTTGTGGGAAAAGTGTTGCATTTACAACTTGCATTGAACTGGACTTTGTCTACCATTTAAGAGCCTTATTTTTGATACTGTATTGTGGATTTTTGTCATTTGGTCTTGTGTTTGTTTAGATAAAGATTACTAAACTGGTGTGTTGTCCATTTGTTATGTTTTCACTGTATTTCTGTATGTGTTCACAAGTGCTTTACACACTGCCTCTGAGATAAGCCTGTCTGCTCATGCCAAGCTACCAAGTGGGTGAGCAGGGGTTATTTTAGAAGTGTATACCCCTTATCCTGACTAGAAGCAAGGGTCCCTATTGTGCCTGAGCAAAGAGAGGAGTGAGGTGCACATATGCCTTAGAGGTCCTAATACTACTTTCCCGACCCAGAGGTCAACCCTCTGGAGATATCACAGTCATGGGGAAATGTGGGGGACCGGGGGTTACCTGGGAGGTATCGGGCTACATCCAAAAACGGGGTGGGGGCTCTTCAGCCTGTAGAATTTTGGAAATGTACTAGCAGATAGGAACAGCAAGTAATCAGTCAAATAAACATTATCATGAAGAAAAAAGAGGACACCTAACCCATCTAAGTCGAGATTCCAGGGCTCTCCAGGTCACCAGGCTGAGAGGGCATGTATCAGCTACTCCCCTAACCACATTCCAGAGGGGGTGACAGTATAGTCTATTAGGGTGCAGAAGCTGCCATGGGCTCCGCGGCAGGAGTTTGCTTGAGTGAAGATATTGACTTTACCCTTCTTTTTCTATATGCAAAGCCTCCACCACCCGATTGAAACCCATACATTCCAAATTCTGATGCCTTCCAGCCGGTAAGTGGCGTTCTTTTTGGTGAGGTAGATGTGGAGCTTGAGTGAGCTCAGCAGGTAGAGGAAGCAGTGGAGGTGTCTAGTGGGGCCCTCTTGTCCATTGGAGAGTCCTCAAACGTGTCTATGAAAGTTTCCAGGTCACTCGGATCAATGAACTCCCTAAACCTACCATCAATGGTGATCGACATATGGTCCAGTTTAAATAGCCTATGTTAGAATAGAAAAATATGCTTTAGCATTGTTTGACGTAAGTTAACATTCACAGCACCATTTTGTGTAAGGGCGCCATTTTGTATCATGGTCGTAACTAATCCTTTTACCTTTTCCAAGAAACGGCCTTCTCTAGGTTATGTTTCTTCAGAGCTGGGTTTTCTACACTAATAAATACACTGTTCTTATTAGCGCATACCTTTCTTTTAGACGTAGGCCTTCTCCCACTTGTCTAGTGGTGGGTACAGGCAGAGTGACCTTGAATAGTAGATAATGTGTGCCCGGCCTCAGAATCGAAACTTACTCCTAAGTTATTTACTGTCCACCTGCATCTCCTTGGAAAATTCCATGGTGGCCGTGCTTTTCATTGGTTTCAAAGTGTACATAATGTCTTGTTATGCTTGCTGATGTTAGTCCCTCTGCAGCGCTCCTAGCGAATGGGCAGACAGGGATCCGCTCTGAGTGTAATTTGAATAAACAGTTATTGGTTTGTATTCTCCACTGTCTGACCGGCACTTCATTTGGTATGGAAGGCTGAGAGGTGGTCGTGAGTGACCCGAGTGACCCTAATCGGGCCACTTCCTTCACCTATCTTTAATGCCCCTTCTCTGAAGATGGGCCAATAGAGCAAGAATCTGCTTGCCTCTGGTGTTAGTGGCTGATGAGTAGTCCGCTGAAACGTAGATACAATGGCCATCAAAGAGCCGAAAGGACAAGGTGTGCTTCTCCGTCTGCATGATGGCTCTAGCCTATTAATGGTGAAGAAGACAGGCAATAATTGGAGGAGTGGGTAATCACGTCCTCCCTCTCTGCCCCTTAAAGACAACAAAGATGCATTTGATGTCCCACACAGAACTATTCTCCAGGTTCATGACCTTGTGCATGAGGAAATTGCTGCATCGGCCCCAGTCCGTTAAGCTCACATATTGAGATTCCACTTGTTTTACACGTTGCACCAGAGTATCTAGGTGGGAATGGAAGGTGGTAAGTTCCATTTGCAGGGATTTCATTTCCGAGGCGAGGTCAGTCATTTTACCATCCATGGTCAACAGGGTGGCCCTATGGGCCAAATCTCTTTCAGAGTGACCTCCATAGCTGTAGAAGTGGCTGGAGTCGATTCAAGTGTGGACAGAGGCTTTGTACATGTGACCACCTCCAATAAGACTAGTTGGCATGCCGTGGGCTTGGGGTGCTGCGTATGGGGTATGAATGAGAAGAACTGCAGACAGGTTGCTGAGATATGTGTCTCAATAACGGGCCTGGTAGGGGCACCAGGGCCTGTCCAGGGGTCATCGATGAGCCTGTCACTGATGTTAAAGACTATTCAGGGGCCCACTGGTGATCATCAGGAGAAGGGGTATCCCCAAAGATGGTACTTGGAGTATGCCAGAGGTCATAACGGGGTCACCAAAGTCTCTTACCTCCATGTGGTGCTCCGTGGCTTCTACATACTGCGTGTAGCAGTAGCTCAGACTCCCCCAGATAGGGCAGTATCCAGAGAGTGGCACCCAGGAGAAGTCAGCATTCCGTTTGGCAGCAGATGATATCATGAAAGCCCTCCTAAAGCAGGTCACACCATGGGTGAAGTTACCATGGCTGCAGGGCTGGATCCTTGGCCACGTCAGGTGAGGCTGTAAGGGGAAACCAAAGCAGAACGTGACTCAGGGCTAGGAAGGGCAATCCCTGGGTCCCCATAACTGAAACAGAGAGAGGGAGGGCAGAAAACAGCTAACCTTGGCTGAAGTATCAGGCCCCCTTGTGGGTGTCCATATCTCCCATTGGGGGGAGACAAGGGCTGTGTGTGGGGTTTGGCCCAGCATCACTCCTTAACACTCTTCAGGCACCTCTGGTCTATCCAAGGAGAAGTAGGCACCCCCACAGCCTTCTGGGACACTCCAGCCCACCTCTAGCAGTTAGCACAGCCCGCATAGGGCCTGCTGACCAGAAGCCTACACCATCCTTCCCAGGAAATGTGTCCCCGGGCCCGCTGCTCATATTGTGGCATGTGGGGGGTAAAGGCAACCATGCTGTCAGCTTCTTGCGGGCAGGGTAATGCCCAAAGCAAGTTCCTTTGCACTGGAGGAGGAGAAGGCCTGCCCGGGCCATGGCAATCAGCCCACTCCTGCCTGGTCTAGTGGTGGGTCAGAGTTAGGTAGCCACCTCAGCAGACTCCAAGGGGGTTCAGCACAGCACTCCTATTCATTTGTCAGCGATCCAATCCCAGTGCTCACGATCGGGACCCCAGCAGCATGGCACCACTCAGGAGCATTAGTAGGGTGTGGCCATCTTGGTCCGTGCAGAGCTCTCTTTCTCTCTCCCTTTGACGCAAGGCAGAGCAGCAACTTTGGTGCAGTGTTGCCATGCATTAAAGAACATAAATCTGGGCTTCAATCTCGATCTCCCACAATATTACTCGCTACTTGTCACTGATTCTCACTCACTTTTACTCACACACACATGCTTGAACATACAGGCAAACATGCTCAGACATAGACACTTTATCTCACATAAAATCACTCACCCGCAAGCACACATATACCATACGTTGAAACTATTTTTAGTTATCACAGCTACCACCAAATGTCTTGTTCCATTTTTTATTACATTAATAGGGAATAATAAAACCATATTCTCTGTTAGTATAATCAAAAATGGGCAGAAAAGAAGGAATGAGGAGCCACCCTATGTTTTTGGCACTGATTTTGCCACCTCTGAGGCCAGGGTTGGAAAGGGGCAAGCCAGGGGTTGAAGATGTAACCCCTGGCAACCCCTGAATGATGTCTATGGTTGTATGTAATAAAAGCTGACTTTTAAAATGTTTTCTACATTAAAGTCGAGTTAAAATTGTTGAGGTAATAATTTCTTATCCATCATTATTATATGTGACAATTGCAAAACTGATGAATTTCACAATTTTTAAATAAAATGCATCGTTCATTTTATCTAACTGTACCATTATATCTCCTTAATACTCTTAAAGCTTAGAATCCCTGAAACTTTAAGATCCTAAACTATCCCTTAATGCTACTCTTTCTTCAATGCCAAAAATCTCTTTCTAACCCTATCCATTCCTAAACCTTTGAAGTTCCGTCTACCCCTTTATGTTAGCCTTTCCTGAACCCTAAGCACTCCCTACTGCCATCTTATGTACCTTTTCCTGATGTCTAAACACCTTACTATTTCTAAACACTACCCTACCCTGAGGCCTAAGAACCTTTACTACTAACTTTCTTCGGCATAACACTACCTTCCCTGAACCTAAAAGCCCCTTCCTTGCCCTTATTGCTACACTTCTGTTAAACCTAAAAAACTCTTCCTACCTCTTATTACTACCCTGCCCTGTACCCTAAAATCTGCTCAGTACCCTTTCACTCTGCCAATCCTGATCTCTAAAAATCCAGAATGACCCCTTAATACTTCCCTGAATCCTAAAATTCTCTAACTGGTCGCCTTTCCCACCTCACTGTAAATGCTCCTCTTTACTTCAATAGGAGGAAGCTCATTTGCCCCTGCTCCCAGTACACTTAACTTAGCCCTCTGAGGCACGTAATGTTTTCAATTTTTTATAGATACTTTTTCATTCTAATATTTCAGTAGACAACATTTGCGACACAACGTTTTGCAGTTTTAATTTCTCACAGTATATTTGCACTGCAAACCACTCACAATGACATGGTGTGCCTTTATAAAAATAAGTTGTTCATTTTATTTAGCTGTATTCAAGGAAGCATGGACATTGTAAACAACATTCAAATCATAGTATTTGTAGAATAATTAGCATAAACACAAAAGTGGTTATTTAAAAAGGTAAACATATGTATGAATGAATCCACACCTGTAAGTTACTTTTACACTTTGTAGTAAATGTATTACTTTTGGCTATTTACCATCTGTGAGTAGAATTTAATACGAAGTGTAGACATGTCTGCACCCCCGAAACCAGAGGGTGAAGTCTAAATTATGAGTGTAAAGGTATTACTTATAACTTATTACATGTAGACGGACATCTCTGCCACCAGAGAGGAATGCTTGTGTTTATTGCAATGATTCTTATTAATTGGCAATAAAGAATTTACATACCTACTTAGTAAAATATGTTTATGTTAACTATTCATGTAAATGTATTTAATATGTAATAAAATTAAATTTGCTACAGCACTATTAACTGACTTTTAAATAAAAAATGTATTCAATTTAAATAAACGTATATTAAAGATGTGGTAAAACACCCCATCCAAAGTAAAAACAAAACAAATATATATATATATATATATATATATATATATATATATATATAGTGTTAACATTGCTTCAAGTTATGGATAGAATCCGTTTAAAATAAATTATAGGGGTACGTAAAAAAGCGTCACATGTACTTTTATTAAAATATTTTAAACATAATTAAAAATAATATACAATTTATTTTGTTTTCACAGTTAATTTTTTAACATTAAATTGAATTTATAAATATTTTTTACAGTAGAAATAAATGAAATCAATTTATTTTAACATTATATCCTATGGGGTTTGTAGGTCTCTACCTGATTAGTTTCTATTGGAGGGTGATGCGGCACCAGTGTTTACATTAGGGCCTTATTATGAGTTTCCGTGGTCCTGGAGCGGCCGGCATGTCACCGCGCTGCTCCAGGACGCCGAAACTCACCGTTGCCTGCCCACCAGATTACAAGTAATTTTGTGATCTGGCAGGCAAGCAATGTGGCGGTGCTGTTTAAAGGTTCATTGTGAGCTTTAAACAGCAGCACTGCGGGAAGGAATGCACCATGTTGTGCAATCCGTCCCGTGCAGGAACTGGGGGCGCAAAACTACAGGAAGGCCCAACATGTGCCCCCCTGTAGGCACCCTGTGCACAGAGGCACAAGGGGAAAAAGAACAATTGATTGACATAATGCAGAACAATGTCATACATTGACCCCAGTACATAAATCTGGGCCTAAATCCATCATTTTTTTGTTTCCCATGCCATTCCAGTTTGAACCCAGCCATATGCAAATCAGTCTTGACCCTGCGCCCAATGGGAACAGTCCAGCCTGAACTACCAGACCAGGTCCTTCCTGGACTGGAAACAAGCATCCTAGGACTAGTTTCAGGGTTTCACCCCTCATCAGCCAGGATAGCTAGACTCCAGTGGCATGCAGAGCACGGGACCCACATCAGGGCATACCCGTCCCACTCGGGGTGACAAATGCAAAAAGGACAATTGATTGACAGAATGTAGAACAGTGTCATACATTCACCCAAGTACAGAGATCCGGGCCTAAATCTATTGTTTTTTTGCTCCCCATGCCATTCCAGTTTGAGCCCAGCCATATGCAAATCAGTCTTGACCATGCACCCAATGGGAACAGTCCAGCCTGAACTGCCAGGCCAGGTCTTCCCTGGACTGGAACCAAGCATCCTAAGACCGGTTTTGGGGTTTCACCCCTCATCAGCCAGGATAGCTTGACTCCAATGGCATGGAGAGTACGGGACCCACATCTGGGCATACCTGTCCCATTCGGGGTGACAAATGCAAAAAGAACAATTGATGGACAGAATGCAGAACAATGTCATACATTCACCCCAGTACAGCGATCCGTGCCTAAATCCATTGTTTGTTTGCTCCCCATGCCATTCCAGTTTGAACCCAGCCATCTGCAAATCTGTCTTGACGCTGCGCCCAACGGGAACAGTCCAGCCCAAACTGCCAGGCCTGGTCCTCCCTGGACTGGAAACAAGCATCGTTGGACCAGTTTGGGGGTTTCACCCCTCATCAGACAGGATAGCTTGACGCCAGTTGCATGGAGAGCACAGGAACCACGTCGGCATACCCGTCCCAGAGGCATACAGGAGCCCTGTAGAGCCTCCTTTGTTGCCTCACCGCCACCCTTTCATGGTTGTGCGACTGCCATGAAATAGGTGGCGGTGAGGCAACTCAAAATATGCTCGGCGGTGCCCCAGCGGCATCGCCAGCATATTTTGGCCTTGAACTGCTACCAGACCACCGCAGGATCCTTGATCTGTGGCAGTAACAGCGGTTCAGTGGTGGTGCGAGCGCCACACTTATAATACTGCGGGTAGTCGTGGTGGTGGTCGGACCACCACCACAACTACGACAGTCCAATGGACCGCCATACTCATAATAAGGCCCTCAGTGTGGTGGAGACTTACTCCAAGTTTGAACTGGAGTACAATTACAACTGTTTTGGATCATTCTTGGCTGCAGTAACTCCAGAGATGCAGTGTATGAATAGGGATGAGCTTTCTCTTTTGTGGGAGGATGCACATCACTTCCAGAACCCTCTCTAGTTCTGCCTTAATCCCTTCTTAATCGGCCCCTAACACCTCCCATTTCGCTATACAAATTCCCCATTTTCTAGCCACTCACCATTTCACTTCCGCATTTAAAAAAAAAATAAAAACCTATGTTTGCTGATATCTCCGCAATCAGGGTGGAGATCTCCACACAATAAAGATTGGAGAGGTGGAGACCTACACATTTAGGTTTGTGAATAGTATTTTGTTGTATGTAAGTAGCAAATTGCATGGACAAGCAGTGAGGTAAGTGCCTAACAAAAATGAGTGTGTCCTTGTGCAATGCAACTGGTGCTTTGTAAAGCGTTCTGATACCCAAATCGAGTCAAGTTTGCGCTATATAAAACTCTGTAAAATAAAAATAAATAAAAATAAGTGGAATGCTGTTTCAGAAAAGTGCCACAGTGACAATTTTTGCACGCTATTCCGCATTGCACAGCACAAAACCAAAGTTGGGAACAAAAACCGATCCCACACTGTTCGCAAGTAGGCAGTTTTTGCTCCTTATTCTATTTCCAAAAAAGAATCAGACATGTATTTAGTGGAATCAAAAGAAGGCAATAGACACTGGTTGACCTGATGGGGCAGTGTCCTACATACTATAAATAAGATGCTCACCAAATGTCGATGATTTCCACATTGTGTTTGGAAAACTAAAAATAAAATAAACTCCTATGGAGAGATGAAATAAAACAAGTGCCCTGTATTTCCAGTTTCACATTTAATGCTGTTACTGTTGCCAACACACCTGAAACTATATCTGTTGAAAACATGAGTCAGCGACTGAATAAGAGCCATAAACTGGTCGCATGCAACACAGGACAGCACAGTGCGCCTATGAGAGCTGCATCGTTTTGCTGCAGGCAAAATGAAACAAGCATTGGAAATGAAATTGGTCTTGCATTTGTTTGAGTTAGAGCTATTTGCATTGTAAATGGCAATGTCTTTTATCTGTGTGTTATGGAATCTATGAATAGGGTGTGTACTGGAATTATGTTTGTTGGATTGGATTAGTTAGCTGTGTAATTGTGTGGTGTGCAATTGTGTGCTGGATTTGTGTAGTGCAATTATATGGCATGGTGTGCTGTGGAATTATGTGGATGGTAATTATGTGGTATTGAGTCTACTGGAATTATGTGGAGTGGGATCATGTGTTAAAGAGTATGCTTATCTGGAATGGTATTTTGTGTTGTGGAGGGGTATGCATTGGAGTTTAATTATGTGATGTGCTGTTGAATTTTGTGGCTCGATGTAGAATTGTGTGGTGTGGATTGGATGTATGTGGTGTGTTGTGTAATTGTGTTGTTCAGTTGTATTGTGTGTTTTGGTGTGGAATTATGTGGTTTTGATTTGAAATGTGTGGAGATGAATTGTGTGGCGTGGAAGTGCATGGATAGCTTTGTGTTTTTGGTTATGAAAAAGAACAAATAGGAAGGAGCTAAGCTCCAGATCTGTGTGTATGGGTGTTTAAAAAAAAGAGTTTGAGGTATTGGCACTGTAAATGTATTTTACCTATAGGCTGTGAATTGGAGTGGATGTATGCGGTGTGCAGTGGAATTATGTGGGTTGGATTGGAATTGTTAGTTGTGGCATTGTGTTGTGTGGAATTGTGTGGAGTGGATTTGTGGTGTTGAATTATGTGGCATGGTGTGCAGTTGTACTATGTGGATAGTAAGTGTGTGTTTTTGGGTGTTTTGGAATTATGTGGAGCGGGATTGTGTGTAATGTAGTGTAAATATGTGGAATGGTATTTTGTGTTGTGGAGGGTTATATAGTGGAGTATATGTGTTGTGCTGTTAAATTTTGTCGTATGATGGTGAATTATGTGTTGTAATTGGATATATGTGGTGTGTGGTGGAATTGTGTTGTAGAATGAAATAATGTGGTTTTGTGTTGAATTATGTGGCGTGGAATGGATCAGTGTGCATGCACAGTAAGAATTCCAGATTTATCAGTGGGTTCTCTGAGTTTACTTTCCAGGTTCCATCACTGCCCTACCTAACTCCAAATCACAAATTTTAATGCTTCCAACTTAGCACCCCTCTGTTCATCCGTAGCCAGTGAATCACAGATCAGCTTCCACCTCCATGAAAGGCCCATCCTCTTACCCCCAAGGTAAGGGTGTTTGTTTCACACAAACATTTCAAAATGTAATTTTAGCACACTCATAATTTTTAAAAGGCGTAAAGCATGCATTGTGGCCACTGCCAAGGTTAAAGATAGAACACGTTTTTAACTGATTAAGTGTGCCCCTACAGGAGAACAAGGTATGCCCACACCTCGACGCTGGTGTCAGTGTGGAGCGCGTGGCGGGTGTGCATCAGGATGGTGCACGGTTTGGGTTGGATAGGTAGAGCCAGGCTCACCTGGGGACGCCGTGTGTGCTCCCACTGTGACTAGGAATGCACGCCCACCCGGAGCATCACTTGGGCAAGATACCTCTGCCCCCACTCCTCTAGCACTCGTGCATGTCGGGGGGCTAAGGTGGGGCACCCCAGAGAAGTCCACCTTCTCTTTTTCCCTAGTAATGTTGCTGGTTTCAAAGTACATGGGAACCGTTCGTCTCTCCCCAGTGGGATTTCAACGGTAGATGGCTCTTGGGTGTGGCACGGCTGTGTTCGGCTGTCCTTTGTTTTGTTTTATTGATGTGCTGTCTTAATTATATTATACCCGGGTTGCAGGGGTGTAATTAGCCCGTACTTTCACAGTTACCATAGTCGCCTGTTTTGCTTCCAATGCGTATGTCAGGGTTGCTGTATTAAGGGGGTTATTGGTAGATGGCCGGTTTGTGGCGGAAGTAGCCTCATGGCTAGTTCCTGCAGGGTGTCAATGTTTCCTGGCGGTTTTCTTAGTTGGCAGCGGGCTTCAAGTGAAAAATTTTCAATATTATATACAAGCCATAGTTGCTGCCTATTTTTCACACCGTTAATTATGTTTGCCATGCCTGTGAGGCAGAAAGGTTGTGCAATATTGGCGCACTGCTGCATTTTCGTGTACTAATGCTCAATGCGTGTCATTACTAACATTGATATGCTTCTCGCATTTCCTGGTTTTATTTGGCTGGCTAAAAAATAAAATTGTCAGGCATAGTCTGGATGTCACTCACAGATGCACGGTAACTGTACAAATATCAGGCATAGCACTCTGAAACACTTGCAGCTATGGTTGGGGCCGGCTATCTTGGGTTGTGCGGCCGGTGCCGGAGCCCTTTCGGACAAACACTCCACCAGGTGGCTCTGGGTGGCTTGCTTAGAGGTAGACAATGGGTTTTGGGATGCTAGCCGGAGTTATGTTTTGGTGAGTTGGCAACGTAGAACAGAAGTTCATCTCATCCCCCCCACCCTGTTGCGGGTTGCATCATTGCCACCGAGGGGCTTTTGATGTGTAGTTATCGTGTCGCAGCATATGTTGATGGTCGGCTGGCAAAGCAAAGACGTGCCTGATGTTGCCTGGGCACACATTGATTGATCAATACCTCCCCTCTGGCAATGCACAGCCTCGTCAGAATGTGTTGGGGGCCCTGGCGCTTTTAACAAGGCATTTTGAAGGTTGGAGGTCAAGACTGGCCACCCCTCTGCTGTCGGATCGAACTGTAAATCTTGTCAGCGCTCACTTGCTCAGTTAAGATATCATATTTAGTCATTATGAGGCCAGTCTGTGGATCTCTCTTCTCCGCTTGAAACTCAGTATTATTGATGTCGGATGGGGAAGAGAAGACGTGTTTGAGGTTGCCTGGGCCCACATTGATTCATTAACTCCTTTTCTCTGTTGGCAATTCACAGCCTTCTTAGGATGCGTGGGGCAGCTCTGGCGCATTTAACATGGCATTTTGAAGGTTTGTGGTCAGGAGGGCATACTTGTGCATGACAGCACATGCGGTAGTGTTAGCAGCTGCCCTTGGTAGAAATTTATTCGGGGGCCCCATTAGAATGTGAACAATCCAGCTCTTTCTTGCCCATCTTGGGGAAAGGTACTGACAGTGCACGGGCATACTCTTCCAATTTCTAAATGTGTTTGCATACAATATTGGGGGATGGTGACGTATTTTAACACAGTAACAAGGCAACAGCTCACTTATATCACTGGAAATAATAGGTGACTCCATCACTTAGCAGATAGGAGGTTCTGTCTCGATCTAAAAGAAACATTTTAGTGATATGGTAAGTCTGGAACACATGGCCTTAGCGGCGCAGGGTGAAGCTTTGCAGGTAGGCATACCGGGGTCGGTAAGCGGAGTGCTGTGGGTCGGTAGTGCGACCGTTGGTTAGTTTTGCTCTCACACTGAGAAGAATAAAAGAAATTTGCATCTCTGCACTTCACTTAACTGTCACACCGGTGCTTGTGACAGCCTGCCATGAGTTGGCGCTGTCTGTCTATTTTTAGAGATGACCGCAACCGGCATGGTTTAATTCAATTTACATTAAAATCACTATTGCCTGCTGCCCAAGCCATTCTTATAGCTTTGAGGGCCTTGGAATAGGCGGACTTGTCACGCTTGCACGGGTGTCAGGGTTAGTAGTTGTGGTGATAATAGGATGGGCAGCACGGCAGGAGCAAGGTATAGGGCAAAGGAAGTGGCCGCCTGACATGAGTCAAGGCATATAGTGGCACTAGTGTCAGGTTGTCTGTTGCACTGCCTTGCGGTAAGGTAGCACAAGCATATGCGGATTCTAGTTTCGCGCAATATTGGGCGTCTATGTAGGCGTCACCGGGAACAGCTCTAGGTCAGAACTTGTTATTCTGCCTTCAGTTGGCATTGCGGTACGTCCAGGGACATCTTAAGGAGGTTGGGGGCCCTGGGCCAAACATATCTTGGGGGCCCGTGTTCGGAACAGCTCTGAATTGATGATCCATGCCCCCTGCGGCCAGGACACTGACAGTGCACAGGCACACTTGTCCAAATCCCCAATGTGTCTACATCTAATATATAGGCATAGTGAGGTATGTTTTCAATTTTGAAACACCAGCAGCACACTAATATTACTGCAAATAATTTCTTTGACACCCTCCTATTTTTCAAATGTGAGGTCCTGTTTTGATCTAAAAAAAAAAAAAGTTTTTATGGATGTTGCATGAAACAAACACATTTCTCTGAATAAAGTCTAAGTCTGCCTTCAGTTGGCGTTGCGGTGCGTCTTCCTTGGCGGTAATTAGACAGAGTGCCCGGGGTGGGGTTAATTCATTTATTTAGCTTTCATGGATGCAGTTCCAGAGTTTTCAATTTCCGTTAGGTTCAGGTATAGCACGCCACCAGCCAAGGTCGCATGACCACAGATTATACAAAGGCAGGTAAAGAAAGCACCTTATTTGAGGTTCCCTCTTATAGCAAGAGCCTTTGCACCATGGGGAGCTGTTACAGTGATATGCATCCTTTAAGTCACCAAGCATTCTGTTAATGATTATCGAGTTTCAGATGGAAGAGACAGGTTGTCTGGTATCGGTCACGTCTCTACAATGCCCCAGATAAACTACGTCTATGGTTTCGTCTGGCCATCGCTGGGTTTCACACACATTTTACCTGTTTGACAGGGGGTATGGTTGATTTCTGTTGATTGGTGGTGTTGCTTAGTGTAATGGTCCCATTTGCGTTGAGCTTGCTATTCATTAAAGGCGTTGTTCAGGGGTGGATCCTTCAGCGGGGCCTCGGTGAGTGACTCGCGCAGGGCTTTGGGTTTGTGGTGCATTTTCTTTGGAGTTGGGGATGTTAGGTGTAAACCTCGGTGTCCTGTTTGGGGCCTGGGTGGCATGCGCCATGAGAAGTCTGTTTCGTATTATTGCATTGAGCGAAGATTTCGCCGCTTGGCCAGCAAGGTCCTTTGGCCACTAGGAGTTATGCATTTGGCCCTTCTCAATGTCCTATTGATGAATGTGCTACTGATGACAAATGGTAAAATGGTTGTATGTTCTGGCCGGGGCTCAGCAAGTATGGTTTCATCTTCCTCACCTATCACATGTGCATTATAGGCCTAGAACCCAGGCATACTTCACGGGGCTCTGGTCACACCAAAGTGGGCCAAGATCACACAAAGCACAGGCTGAGAGTGCGGTGTCAGTCATATATGGCGAATTATGAGAAATATGCCAGAGGTAGCGAAGAGGACATCACAGACTTGGTCAGTGATAATATCATGGTTTATCTTTTGTCCCTATATAGGCAATAGATACGGACAGGCTCTGTTTTGCTAAGAATAGTTATTTTGTCTCCGCATGTGCCTCTTTCGCAGTACAACGAGGTCAATTTTGTCTCCAACGCGGGGATTGTGCGCCGCTATTCCGTTTCCAAAGGGCTCCCGCTTTCGGTAACCGGCTGACAGTGCAGGTGACCTGTCTGGAGGTTGCAGAAGTTGATTAGTGGAATGGTCCCAATTGCGGGTAAGGTCACTACTCATCGTAGGGAGACAATTCATGCTTGTTCAACACGTTAAGGTGACAGTCCCACCAGTTCTGAATGGAGGCATGTTCAATATGCTACGCAGCGAAGCCGGAATTGTGACTTCAGTTACCTTATGCAACTAACAAGCATTGTTAAAGCCAATGGTACTGGCGTGTTGTAGGTGTACTGTGGTTTTGTAGTAGTTACACAGCGGCAATGTCAGAAGCCACAAATTAACAGTCTGTCTTTGCCACCGATTTCCTGCCCAATGGTGGGAAAGTATAATTTTACACTTACTCAGGAAATTTCAATGCAGAGAGAGGCACTTACAAAATAATGACTGCATTGTGCAATTGGCTACAAGGGCCTTCATGGGGAACACCTGCGGGCACCTTATAGAATCGGGTACCATGTTCACGGGTGGGCATTCGGCTGCAGCGAAGGGCAGGTATCAGGTCGCTACAGTTAAGATATATTCACCCGCGCATTAACCAGGGCAGCAGGCGGTTGGTGGTAGTTGCCAGATAACAAGTGTGCTGTGGCGCAGTAAAGTTTGGTTAACACTGCGTTAGTGCCAAAGGGCGACAGGGTATCATAGACCTTTTGGCGTCCCAATATTCAGGAAAGGGCAGGTTTTTGCACAGTATATCCCCCCCCCCCCGGTTCCCACAGACTTGTCCGCTCTCTGGTTATCCTTCTAGGGGCTAGAACCTGAGACTAGAAGGGGCATCTTCTGCGACCGGTGTCCCAAATATGTTGATAGTCATTGCTGGGGTAAATGTACCTTGAAGGGCATGATTACTTCCAGGCCTGTCCCAAGTTTTGGGGTCAAACTGGGTTGGAGTATTAAGTCCGCAGTCCTTAGGAATCATCCAGCTTTCCTACTATCCAAATAAGTGTCAGGGTTTAGCCTTTGCGCCTGCCTAAAACTACATTTCCCAGGTTCAATGGGCTTTGAACTACCGTTCCCAGCAGCCCTTGCTGCAGGACCAGATATAGGAAGGCAAGGCGGTGGAAAAGATGTTCGTGATTTTGTGGTGTTCAGCGGGAGTGGCTGCTCTCGCTTCCGGAGTTTCTAAGTAGCTGCAGCGTCCGAGGAGCGGGTGCAGAGTCACTTCGTTACGAACAGGTATCGTTTTGTGTCCTGACTTAACGCACTTGAAGCATTATACGAGCGGACGCTCCAGGACGTGCTTCCTAGCCTGGTTACTGTCAGCTGAACTATGTTATAGTCCTGACCGTTGGTCTGCGGCTCATGGGAGCTGACTGGTTGTTTGTTGTCCTCCGGAGTTATCGTGTGGTGGATGCAAGTGGCGGAGTGCAAGGGGAAGGAATCCTCTGCACTACCGACACGAAGTAAGCTCTCCTTGTGGACTACAAGTGCCAACGCGGACGGCTGTAGTTGATCACTACGCCCTACCGTGTTTAGAGGATTCTAGGTCCGGAGGGAGTCTTTTTTTTGGATGCAACCGGAGTATATGAAGTAATATACACCGAGAACTTTCCTTTCATTTCTTCGTAGAGCCTTGGGTTTGCACCAGGAATAAGACCTATGGCAAGATTTGGCTTATAAGATTGAATCCATTGGGTGTCGTAGTTTACGTTAGAGAGGGTAGGTTAAGCATTTACTACTTCGTGCTGTTGAGCAGGAGGGCGATAGAACCATTGCCAACTAACGGGGTTTTTGTGTTCTGTAGGGAGAGGGAATACCAGGAGAGATCCGTCGATTTGAAGCTATTAAGCAGAGTCAACTCAGGTGACCTATCATTTATTTTAGCGAGACATTATTGAGGGTAGTATGTAGTCAATGTACTAACCTGTGTGTCTTATTTTACAGCTTCCTTTCCCTGCTGACCCTTCCTTTCCCTTCCTGAGGTTTTTTTCCCCTTTTAGGTTTTTTTTTCCCCTCGCCGTTTCATTTGAACACCCTGTACCGTTATATACTTCAGGGTGTTTGGACGGTCCGGAGGTGGAGCATATTGCTGCGACTGGATTCTGCAGAGTGAAAACCTGACAATAAGGGCAGTTAGCGATACATCAGAGAGTGGGTAATATACCCAGTTATCAGCGACTGCATGCCCCGGGGGCAAGCGCGCTTCACATAAACACAGAGCTGCAACCAGTAGGGTACCAAGTGGCAGAATCCAGTAAATAGGTTGAATATTGTGTCTCTCTGGCCTACAGCTGTGTGGAGCTGGTGTCATTGAGGAGTACGGCGAGGTGGTAATTGTGTGCTTCTTCAGGTTCTCATTACCAATACGGTTTGTGGCAGCACACCACGCGGATTGTTTAAGGGTCATCCTGGGCCGCAGTTACTCAGCCCAGCAGGAGCATTACAGCTGGGTGAAGCCAGTCCCATTTAGTGGTATGCCCGGGTGTTAATGGTGTGCTCCTTAAGGTTCCCATGACCTAGGCAGTGTGTGGCATCTCCCACATCAAGTGTTAGGCACTGGATTTCAGACAGTGCGCCCTGTATCGAATCAGACATATTTTCTGAGCAGGTATGCCTAGGGGGCTTCACCAGAGGGAGCTGAGCATTCGAAATTCCCATAAGGAATAAGGGATGCAGGGCAAGTGCTGGAGGGCAGCCGTGCTCATTGTCTCATGCACCTGTTATGGACATTCCTGTACGCATGGATTTAGCAAGTAAAGGGACCATACCAGGGTTAAGCATAATCCTCCTCGCCCGTATAGACCAAGCTGGCAAGCTGGGGTAGGAACTGTCTTCTAACATGTGAGCTGCTGTCCCAGAGATGGGAGACACATGTGTCCAGCTACACACTGTGCTAGGTGGGCGGCTGCCAGTGTAATCAGCAAATAGATGGGGCATCGTGTGCCAGGGTGTCTGAAACTGTGCTGCCCAGAGTGGGACGGGGCTGAGTCATGTGACGCCGTGGAACTTTGCGGCGTGAGGTGAATAGTGCTTGGCACAACTTCACAGGCATAAAGGGCGTTTTTGTTTCATCAGACACTAGCTGATCCAAGCTAACGTCTAGGGCTATTGGGATATAGATGGGGCATCGATAACCAGTAGGGATGTTCTCTTTCATCTAGATTTGCAGGAGGATCTAGACAGGAGAGTTAGCGGGCAAGACTATAGCTATTTTGGTGGGGGGCTCCGGCGGCGACGGTGGCTGCCTCCAGAGCTGTGGCGGAATTACAGGGCGATCTGGAAGCAAATGGGTACCGAAGGGTACCTCTGCGCGGCACCATAGGGGGTGCCAGAGCCCAGGAGCCTCATAGGAGGTTCCTGGAAAACCGTGTCGGTACCGCGTTAGTCCTTCGGGCGGTTGGGAGCCTGAACAACCGGGGGCTTGCCTTGCTACGCTCCGCCCTGAAAGGGGCGTGAGTAATAAGGGACCGTGATACGGGAAGAGGATCACCGAAGGGGCAGCACTGATGGGGTTCGCCCCAGTGCTGCTTGGCTCATCCGGTGGGCAGGCGGCCCAGATGGTTGCCTGCCCTTGGATCGCCCGTAAGATAACCCACCAATTACATAACGGTGTATGTAATAAACCTGCAACAGTTTTTTCCCAAACAAAAATTGTGTGGTGTGTTTTATTTATGCGTAGAACATGCATGCTATTGTGGTGGGGTGGGGAGTGTTGCCTACTGCTGGTGCTATGGCGGCAGCAGCAGCGCACGGACGCCACATGGTCTTTAGATGCAACCGTGACAAGAGGACTGATCCTTAAGAACTCCTGATGTGGTGCTAAATGGAGAAGAGGTGAAGAGGTGAAGAAAGGAAAAGGTATTGGTATGATGCTTGATCTGTCTATATGGTAGAATATTCAGTTGGAAAGTTTCTTTCAGTGATAATATCCTTCAGTCTATCATAGATTTTCATAATATGCAATGTTGGAGACTACCAGTAGATTGAGGAGTAATAATGGTGCTACCCCACTCTTGTTTTTAGGCAAACCCAGGTGGAAATCAAAGAAGATTCAGTACCTCTTATCAGAAAGAAAGCTGTATATTGCTCAGCTAGTAGTAAGTTCACTTCCAGGAAGTTTTAGTTCTGTGAGAAAGCTGCTGTTTCTATTAGTTTTTGTAGGGATTTTTTCTTAACCGCAGAAAAAATCCAAACAGCACCCTGCTCCTCTCGGGGGCAGACAGACACGTACATGTCTGCACTGAAGTCAGGAGCTAAGATGCTGTTGGTATTTTCTATTCTTCAGAAAGATTTCAAACAGTGCAGACATGTGTGTGTGTTTGTGCCTCATAGTGGAGCTTGGTAGTCTTTGGATGTGTTTTGGGGCTAAAAAAAAATCCAAATTGCATCCAACCTCTTAGCTGGGGTGCAGGCACATACACAAGTCTGCACCCCTGCAAGAAGCCTGTACCATTGCTAGTGCTCCTTGCTTAGGCAGATATATGCACCTCTGGTCATGCAGTCATCTGACACTAAGGGAAAACTATCAATCACAGACATTTCTGAGCTCTAGACAGAAGGATGAGTTGTACATAGTGTGCCTTCCATGGATACCACCACTTTTTCTTACCTGGAACACTCTGCATATGTCAAACCTTGGTTAAGAAAATATCTCTGTGACACAAAATTCTGGAGTTTGTGGGACACAGCAAAACATCCGTCACTCAGTTTTCCGAACACTGTCCTATTGTGGGGAAACAAATATTGACAATCTGGAAAATGTCTTGTTCCGTATGTTGTCCCAGCCAGTCAGACGGGGCAAGGGCATTTTGGCACCCACCAAACTTTCTGATGTGTTAGATAGTACAAATATGTGGGTATATATGTGGGTATAGTATATATCCATACATTAAGGGGTGATATATGTGACAAAAAGACAGTACCCTAAATTGACAATTCTGTTGCAGCTGATTTTGAAATTTCAACTATGCACTGCTCCCAATGTATTGCCTATGGACACCCTGAAAAACCTATACCTGCCTGGTACCTCATGCTCATGAGACTCAGTGGAACGAATCTGAATGTCAAGCCTTGCAAAAGATGTGTTTCTGAATGAGAGAGAAAGGAAGAAAGGACCATGTTTCAGTATGAGAAAGGTGTGGCACCCATTGATAGAAAACGTAGGATGAGTAGATGTTAAACTCCTTATGATCACACGTAATATTTACTGTTTGCAAAATACTGATTACAATTTGAGGCCTGTATTTTTGTGACTGGTAAAGAAATTTAAGAACTGACTTATTTTAGGTAGGTCGTAAATTGTGATCAGTAATTTACAACCAATACTAATAGGTCGGCCCTTAAAATGTCAATCTTAGTGTGTCTGAATTACTCTGCTTCTTGTATATTAGTAAGATATGTCACAAATGTCGACTCACTTTGATTGGAGGCAATCACATGGATGGTGACCTGCTTAGGTCATCAGATCTCCATGTCTGTGATTGCTTTTTAATAAAGCAAGCTTGTTTTCTCCCACCTTCAATCTTAAAAGAAACTCAAATTAAAATGGTTTAGGACATCGACATTTCGGTCTCTAGTGAAGTAAACCTATGAGACCACTTAAGGACAGAATATTTCATGGGAAGATCAAAGACCCCTTGATCAATGAGTCAAAAGTTCGAAGGAGCGAGTCCTCGCAGTTTAGATGCGGAATTTGAACACCGAATGGTAGTGCCGTCATAAGGCAACAGAGAATTTAAACTGATTGCGTTATTTGAAAGGCAGTTGTGCCGCAGCAGCCGTCAGTGGTCTTCATGAGAGTAGGAAAGTAGGATCTGCTTTTATGGTTACCCCCACTTTTTTGCTAGATGTAATGCTGTTTCTGACTAGTCTGACTGGGATCCTGCTAATCAGGACCCCAGTCTCTGTGCTTTCTCCCCTAAATTGGTACTAAATACTTAGGTACATCCCAGATTGGACACTTGTGTACACTTATCAGTCCCCAGTATATGGTACATAGGTACCCAGGGCATAGGTACGACAGGGGTTCCCCATGAGCTGAAGCCTGTATTATGCCACCCATGGGAGACCACTCAATTTGTAACTACAGGACTGCCATTGCAGCCTGTGTAAGCTGGTGCTAACACAACTTACGAAAGATATAGGTTTCCATGTATCTAAGGTCACTGCACTTAAAACCTATAAGTTACCCATAAGGCAGGCCTTACAATCCTGAAGGCAGGGTGCTTGGTTCTAAGTGTGAGGGTAACCCTGCATAAGCAGGACAACCCCTACAGCCTATGGCATCCATTCTCCCAGGTTGTAAGTGAGACAGCCATATCACATACAGGGGAGCACCGCGTCATTACGCTATGACCATCTCGAAACTGGCTGTAACATACCCTATCATGTTTGGTATCAAACATTTTGGAATCATACCCCTACACCATAAATGGTGTGGAAGGTATGATTCCATGCACTGTAATACTCCTCCGGGAGGCCATCAGTGCTCCCAGTACCAGTCTTCTAGACCCGGACAGCACAACATGGCTGCTGCCGACCAGAGACACGATTCTGCCTTCCTGCAGCTCAGCCAAGCTCGAGCAGGGGAAGGCAGAACAATTGGTATCCTATTACAGGGAGGTGTGACCACTTCCCAGACAGGGTTTAGTGTACTGGGGCAAGGTTGGAGCACTTGCTGCTTGAAGGGCACACTTGGTGCCCTCCTTGCATAGTCCAGTTCAAACCAGCTCAGGGAGCTCATGGCTCCTGCTCTGGAACGAAACTGGACAAGAGACATGAGAATGTCCTACCCACTGTCCGACCCCTCCCCTGGGAGGGAACCCTGAATACTCCCAACCCTTTCATTAGGGTACTTAACGGACTACCTGAGGGCGGGTCCCTAGATTCATCATGGGACAAGATTCATTTCAAGACACTACTTCTTTTCCAACCGTCTGGGCACTCTGGACTTCGCTGGATTTCGCTCTGGACATCAAGACTGCAACCGGGAAAGTTCCTGCTGCTCCTGGTCTCATCGCCCTGTTAGTCTGCTGCAATGTGCATGCCTGTGCACCATACAGGAACCTTCCAAGTCCTGTGGGCCTTCAAGACACCTGAAGGATTCTCCCTTGAAGTGAAGTAGTCACTTCTCTGCATCTGCAGGCACCACAACTAAGCTGACCAGTCTGCTGATCCTGGGCTCCCACTGACTCCAAAAGGCTCAACAACAAAGGTGGTGGTTCTTCATTTTTCTTGAGGCCTGCACTGTCCTCTCACCAAGTTTGAGACCAGTATCCCTTGTCAGAGCGGCAGGTACCGAACCCCTGTGCACTGCATGGATGTGCAGTTGGAAATGCTTGTTGGCTTCCTTCCAGCAAGATATTCGGGCTCCAAGTAGCCCCCACCTCAAGCATCTCCAGTGACCAAGATTTTCATCCTCACCACATCACTTGCACCGTGGTCCTGCATCTTTGGTGAGCTGATCGAGGTCCTCTTGCGACTCCAGTGCCTCCGGCCTGTGGGTCCTCTTGAGGGTCATCTTTGAATTCCTTGGGCTCCCCTGATTGTTCGGGGCCTTCACTGACTCCCCTGCTTATTTGCAGTTGCCAAGCTTTGTTGGTGCTCCCAACGGACACCGACCCCTCACCTCTTGACATCCGATGTGGGACAGCTCGTGAACGGCTCCTGGTCTTCCATAGTGTCACCTGGTCCTCACAGCTGCAGCTACAAGGTCACCATCAACTCTCCTGCAGCCCTCGACATAGGTGGCCATTTGTCTTCCGTGCCTCCTGATCACTCCTAAGTGGCATAGACTCTGCCCCCTCTGCTTGTAGGTACTTCTCAACTTGAATACACCTTTGGGTTCCACCAGACACTTTCACCTTCTTCAGCAGCGGCATCTTCCTGAAGTCCTCCGTTGGGTTTGACAGCGGTTTCCAATGCCACTTCACACCTATGCACCCGGCTTCCCTGGTTCCTAGGGTATCCACGTGTGGGGTGGCTCTCCAACCTTCTGTCTTCCATGAGGTTTTTCAGGGTCCACTGGAAAGGGTCCTTCTTTAAAATTGCAACCGTGACTTACCCATTGACTTCCATTGATCCCTCTGTCGAGTTCCCACTCTGCACACGGCCTCTGTGGGGCTACTGCTTACTAACCTTGGGTGGTTTCTTGGGTCCCTGGCACTTCTACGTCTTTTGGGTATAGTCTTGACTCGTGGTTCGCATACCACTATTTAATATATGGTTTGGTCTCCCCCTGGCAACCACTGTGTATTCCGTGCTACTTATCTGTTTATATTGAATTGAATTGTGTATATCTCCGGCT
Source organism: Triturus cristatus (assembly GCF_964204655.1). Classification (NCBI taxonomy): domain Eukaryota; kingdom Metazoa; phylum Chordata; class Amphibia; order Caudata; family Salamandridae; genus Triturus; species Triturus cristatus. Next base: position 944,423,735 of record NC_140593.1, read on the forward strand.
AGGAGATATCTGTATGTGTTAGTGAGTATCTTGTAATAAATACATATTTTTCTAAATACACTGTGTGGTTCTTTTTCACTTAATCTATACCTATAAGATTATGTTCTGGTAAAACAAGATGCTTTACACTCCTTCTGAACTAAGCCTGAAGGCTGCTCTCCACAGCTACCACTTAGAGAGCTTTCTAAGGTTGTCTAAGACCACCAATATCCCCATAAGGGTTGTCTGGATTGGTGCACGGTACCCACTTACATAATTGTGCATCATGTACCAAGCTAGCTTCTCACAATGGGCATCCCACAAAATGTTGAAGGCCACTACAATTTGGCATTCGAATTCCATAGATAACCTCCGAGAACTCTCTCCTTTGACCTACTTTTGACTCATGGCTCAAGTGGTCTTTGATCTTCACATGAAATATTCTATGCTGAAGATGGTTTCATAGATTTACTTCAGAAGAGACAGCAACGTCAACGTCCTAACTCATTTTCCTCTTACTTTCTGTTAAGATTTATATGTGAGAGATTTTGTTGCTACATTGAGGACAATCTTCATACTGTATACTATTTGAAATGGGTTATTGTGCATTGATAACTAGCTAAATCAAACTGTGAAAGATTTCTCAGTTCTGTAATCAATGTTTTCTGAAGTACTGTTTGTTTTGGACCCCTAATGAAACTATCATTCTTTGATTGAAATACAATGAATTAAGAAATACACCAGTTGTGTTTATTGATAGATTACTTTAATAATACAGACCACTGTGCTTAGAATTAGTTTCTTGGTGTCATGATTAGACATCTTACAAGTAATTACAGAACTCTATCTAAATATACTTTCAAATACATCCCTTGTAGGTACTATTACCTGACAATTATTCACCTAAGCCCACAAGGGTATACTCGGTCCCCTGTTTCTATACGAACATTTAGAAAGGTGGCATTTTCCTGGCAAAACCAAATGTGCCTTTTTTCCAGTGTCACATAACTGTGAATGGTGCGCCATTGGTGTATTGTGTATTCCTTCCAGAAAATGGGACAAAAGGGCCTTGCAGGCAGGGTGTTCCTCCTCATGAGCAGAAAGTCTTAAAGGTTTTACTCAGATCTTCCTGAGCTACAAATGGTAGCCTGAGGGCTATGACCACCTCCTTCCTGACTTCCATGGCCTGCCTGCCTGCCTGCCTTGCCATTGATAAACGCAGCTCACAGCTAAGCCTGCCAGCCTTTGTTCCTCCGGAAAGATTGTAGACAAACCCAAGAAAGGTGTCAGGATAGATAAAGGGGCATTCCCTACCCACAGCCTGGCACTTGGTATTAAAATAACACCTTCAGAATCTCTCATCAGAACACTCCTGGAAAAGGCCTGTGTTCAGAAGAAGGAAGATGGGACCTGCTTGCCTTGAACCCAGGCTCCCCAGAAGTGGCTCCATGGGTGAGCTGGCTGACCTCATGTTTGAGCTACAAGGGCACAACAAGCTTCCAGAGTCCTACCCTGCATTTATTCAGCTGCCCAGCAGAAACTGCATGTGCCTAAGTCATGCTGCTGACCTCTGCAGAAGTGAGTCTTGATCCCCAAGAGGTGCACTCTTGTCCTGGAACCTTGATTGGCATCAGAGTGTAATGCTCCTGAACTCCAGGTGAAAATTCAAATGTTTTGGGCTCTTTGCGACCATTAATTGGCTCCTCACAGCAAATGACTGCCAATGCAAATCTCCAGCAATGGCAGCTCTTCGCATCAGGCACAACACTCTGCGTCAGCAAAGACAGTCCGCATCGACCGGCTTTTTTCACTACAACAAACACCAACTGCTGTGTCTGACCAACTCCTTGCCCCAACAAAGACCTCTTTGCGGTCCCCGCCAATGTGAAATTCCACCTACATGTCCTTGCATGGACTTGTCCTTGAGAAGGTACTCTTTAGAGGGACGAACCTGGTTCCTGTGTCTGACCCGCACTCCATTGCAGTCGGCCTGAACTTGTGACTTTTTCCCTCGCCAGTGCAACCAGAAAGCCTTGAATGGTGCTCTCGGCTTTTTAGTTCTATTTTCACCTAGACATTTAAAAAATCTTAACTCTAGTTCTGTTGATTGGATTTTTGTCATTTCGATGTAATTCTACTAATTAATAAATACTTCACATATTAGCCTGACTGCTTTTGTTCCAAGCTCTCAGCACACAAATTTATTTTGTGACTTTTGTGGTTCACTCTGTCAAAGATTGTGTGAAACTTACTAATGCCTCGTGTATTCTTATAAAAGCAATCAAATAGCCTTTGAAACTATAAGAGATTGCATTTAGTCAGAGGAATACTTTGAAGGGAAGGATTGGTAAACGTAAGTAATGAAATTGCAAAAGATAATCCGGTGGTAAGTGAGGCATCCACACAAAGATACCAATAATTCAAAATATTTTTCACGTAGATAGAAATGGGGTTGAAAATACCATGAGTTAAACCAAGGACCAAGTAGAATGGATTTGACTTAACTGCATCAGTTGCTCAGCTAAATTAAGACCACCTTAGTATTTATGAACATTTTATAGGGGCAATACAACATGGCATGCAGTATGAGAAACAACTCCACTCCTACTCTCAGTTGAAAGTGCCAGGAACTAGGCAGCAAACTGCATATGTGTGCTCTCCTACTTAATGCAATCGCTTGCTTTCTGCATCAGGAAACAGACTACAGTTTTTCCTGCACCACCAACAGATTGAGAGGCCTACACACTTTGAGTTATTACTTTAAATCAGCTCGCTCTACTACCATTAGATCAAGTCAACAAAGTGGAGTTGGAAAAGTTGCAAGGTAGTCCCGTTCATAACGTTAGCAGAATCCTTCAAGAAATAAAGGTGTTAATGGTAGATGAGGTCGGGATGGTGTCCACCCTTGTGTTGACAGTCATACATCATATGATGCAGAAGGTACTAAGGACAGTGTACGAGTAACTCGGTATATTACATCTTCTACAATGTATTCAAGTCAAACACAAACCAGCGTTTCTCATTTTATGATATATAGATTAATGAAATAATCCAGGCAGTATTGGAAATGTAAACCTTTGTCTGAGCATCCATAGAGGCCATGTTGAAAAATTGAGATGAGCTGGACTAGTAAAGGTTTTTTTTAGAGAAAAAGGGTTAGTGTTACACCAGGAATGAAAATGTTACGAAAACAGAATCTGCAAACTAAGGGGCAGATTTACAAGCCCCATGCGTCACATTTACGCCGCCGTTGCGTCACTTCTGTGACGCAGCGGCGGCGTAAAGCATGCGCCACGTTGCACCTTGTTTACAACGTGACACATCTAGGGAGATGCGTCACGTTGTAAAGCTCTGCGCCACATGAAACCTGTGTTAGGTTTCATGTGGACGTTTCGGCGCAGGGTGGGCGTTCCGTCGCAGGAACGCCTCGTAAAGGTGACGCAGTGAAATCTACAAGATTTCACGGAGTCACTTTTATGTCCATGCTACGTCAAAACCCTGCGCCTACTTGAAGCAGGCGTAAGGAGTGACGCAGCATGTTAGGCATAGGGCGCCCCTGAGCATTGCTGGAGCCACGTCGCGCTTGCGACACGACTCCAGCAATGCGTCGCCCTTACGCCACAGGATGCGCATCCCTGCTGATTTGAAGAGATGTACCAGAACTCATTAATCTGGCCCCAAATGCCATAAGGCAACTCTAGCAGACTGCGCCAAATGCAATTGGCAATTAACAGTGAGTCTGAAGTCAATTGTTAAATTGGAAACCCGTGGCATGACCAGACCCATGCGACAAAAAGACAGGAATGTTTAACTGACTTTCAAATGTCAGTAACTTTAGCTGCTTCTCTTGAATATACATTGATTGTGCCAAAACTGTGTTATTTTGAGTAGGAATTTAAATATGGAATATGGTGATGTAAATGGAGCTGTGTTACATGGTTGATTTTGTAACATATCCAGACCAGAAATAACACAGAGTATATTTTAGCGAAATGTGACATCTCAGGACACAAGAAAATCATATTACCATTTTTAATTTTCAAAAGCCTGTACGTGCATAGAAGACAATTCCCATTATGTCTTTCCTATGCAGATGTCACAAGTCTTAGGGACTGAGGGCCTAATTTATGAAAAGTGACGCATCGCTGCATGAAAACAGCGATGCATCACTTTTCATTGCACCCTCCTTGCGACATCAATGATGCGTCATATTTACAGTATGACGCATCATGGCGCAAGGAGTTACAGATACATCAGTATTTCTGACGTATCTGTAGGCGCAAAAATGACACATTGCTGGAGTGTGTCACAAAAGTGACACAACTCCAGCAATAGGTCATTACACATGGGCAAGTCCCATGTTAAATGTACCTGCATAAGTCTTACGTCTGCCATGAGGCAGGCATAAGATATTGATGCATTTGCGTCCTAGAAGTGGCGCAGTGAAATCTCATAGATTTCACTGAGTCACTTCTACGACACTTTCTTTCGTCGGAACGCCCCCCTGCATACATTATACCTGGCGCAGGTATAATGTGGTGCAGGGGTTTACAAAGTGACGCATCTACCTAGATGCGTCACTTTGTAAATATGAAGCAACATGGTGCATTTTTTACGCTGCTGGTGCATCACAAAAATTGATGCACCGGCGGCGTAAAAGTGACACAAGGCCTCATAAATAAGGCCTGAATCTTGACTTTGTACTTGTGGATGAAAGCTGAAAAGTGTTTAATTAGGGAATGGCATGTAGCATTTACAGGCATGTGGACATTGTTTGTATTACACCTTCCAGTTTTGGAGGAGGCAAAAAATAAATGCATATCTTTGCTGTGTCCAAAAACGCAGGAGATGATGAAGACGTTAATTGTAGTTGTGTCAAAAGCTGAGCCGAATGGCGAGCACTGGCTGAAATTTTCAAGAATTCCAATTTGCAGTTGCTTTTTGGACTCGTATTGGACAATGCTCTACATCCCAAGAGGTAATGAATGAAGAAAGGAAAGAGGAATCTATACACATTACTTCTAATTCAATGAGAAGTCAAAATTCATACCTGTAACTTGTGGTCAAAAGTAAACTTCCGTCATATGACATCAGAAGCACTGGAAGTTGGGGAGAGAGGAGAGGGGGTGCTGCAGCACCCCCCAAAAAGCACTGCTGTAGTTCAGAAGGTGAAAGACAATTAAGATGTCTTTAAAGACACATTTGCAATGCGTTCAAAGACAGAGCTCAAATATGAAGCTATGTCCTCTGACAAATTGTTACTTATCCTTTTAAAAGGGCTATTGGTGTTTACTTCTCTTTCCCTGACTGCAACGTGAGAGGATTTTGTACAGTGCACTATCTGAAAATGTTGCTAGGGTAAAGCGAGTGTGAAAGAAAAGTATGTAGTATACCATTTTTTGTAACACACAATAAAATGTATATGATCGTAATTAGACAGTACATATATTTAAAAATGTCTCAGCATCAAGGAAAGCAAACACGTGGGACATTTTTAATTCTGAGGCGTGATGGAAATAGATTTTAATAGGATCCATACTAATTAAGACACTTTACTTGATGATGGACAAATGATATACACTGAAACCTGTTTTTCACATATCATTTTTGTGAGCTATATAGTATCATTTCTAAAAATGTATGCCTGCGCATATTTGGGGAAAATTGTGCTATCCTAAATGACTGTGCGATGCCACACAATGCTTTAATAATATATTGGCAACAGTGTGCTCCAATATGAATAATTTGGACATATACCACACACCCTTACCACTCACTCGCTCAATGAGCATGGCTCATTTGCTGCACTTGTTCTTTGTGTCCCACTTGTATGTTTTACAGCCCTATGACACCCGTGATGCAACATTCATGGCAGCTTCCCCACTCTGAAAATTGTTCCAGCAACAATGTGTGACATGATACAGCAGACATCTAATAGTTTTGTGCACTTGTGATATTGTATTGTGGTGCAATAATTTATGGTGTTGTGATTCTGCGTTAAGTTCTTTATTTTTCGTGGCATTTTGTATTATTATAAAGCTGTTTAGTTGTGATATGTTTTCAAGTGAAGTTACAAATATTTGTATTGTTATTCAGTTTGATTTCTGATTGTTTGTGTAGTGTGACTTGTGTTGTTCTGTTGTGTTGTTTTTATGTTGTGGTTCTTGTAGGGTGACCAGATGTCCCAGATTTGCCCGGACACTCTCAGTTTTTCCCCAGCTGTTCCGAGAGATTTCGGTAATTTTGGCTCATGTCCCGGTTTTTAGAGGGGGTCGCCTGACAACAGTGAGAGGCACTTTTTTGTTTGTTCTAAAGCTGTGCTAGTTAGCAGCTGTTATAAGTAAGCAATTTAATTATTAGGTATGATGTTGGTTGTAGAGATTACATTTTATTTATTTTCTTAATGCATCTTGTGTGATCATATGTTGATGAGAGCTGTCATTCTGTGTCATTCCGTGGATGAAAAATTGTAGTCCTTCTTCTATTTTTCCAAAATGTCCAGGGTTTTGGTTCTCAAAATCTGGTCACCTTAGGCTGTTGCTCTTTCTTTTCTGTTTTACGTGTTGTTCTATTGTTCGAGGAGTCTATTTTTGGTAAAAAGAAAAGTTACAAATATATAATAACTTTACATTTCACATCAACACAATGAAAAAAACAGTAAGCTGCGGTTCATCTATGATTGCTATATAAATATAAAAGACACACAATATGGCTTCTCTGTGTGCTCCCAACCAATTTGCAACCCACTGTGTGACCCCACATCCCCTTCAGCCAATCTTTGTGCCCCTATGGTCCTTAACGACTCTCTGTTATGTTATGTTAATCTTACTTGATAAAGCACAACAAATCATACCCTAAGGTATATCCCGGCACTCGGCCAGTGCAAGTAAGAAAACCAATTACGAAAACAGCCACTTTTCAGCATTTTCGTGAATCTAGTGAAGTCGAAAAATGGCAGGATGGAGAGGCAGTTGATTCCAGGACATGGGGGGCGTAAAGGAGAAGGCTTTACCCACATATCTCCCAGTGCGGACACTGGGAACAATAAGAAACTCTATGTCGCTAGATTTCCAGGTGGAGAATCAGATAGTGATGGAGTTTATCCATTAGGTAGATAGGGGCATTGCCCATCAAGGACTTATGGGTGAGAAAACAGATCTTAAACAGGATGCGTTTACGTACAGGGAGTCAATGGCGACTTCTCAGAATAGGAGCTGAGGAGGAGCCTGGCGGGAGATTACGCACCAAACAGGCAGCCGTATTTTGTACCACCTGGTACACTGCCTTGTTTAGTGTTATTGTAGTCCAGGCAGCTTATTACCAAAGTCTGGACTAGTGTGTTTACTTTGCAGAGTTTGTAGCCAAGGAAAGACCTTCCTCAGAAATTTAATAGTCGCAAAACAGGTGCCACAAGTAGCAACAATATGGTTCTTCGTGGAAAGTTCCTGATTAATTTTGACACCTAGGATTTTTACAGTGTGAAGGTGATAGAGATCAGGGTGTATATAATATCCCTACTTCCACGGATAGAGTAATCTCACAGTTACACGCACATACATTCTTCATACACTAGGGCCCATTTCACTAACATACACTCAAATACTCTACCAGCAATAACCTGTGGAAGGAAAACTCCTAAACACCCTACATCTATATCGAGGTCAATAAGATCTGGTTATTGTGACTGCCCTTAAACATAATCTAATCAATCTATACAATAATAATCAAAATATAATACTCAATAATTGACAAGAAATAATAACCAACACCATATTCAAAATTATATTGCTTTATCTAAAATTAGTCAAGGAAATCAATCAGAATAAATCATTTTTTCTCATAGTTACCTATTCTAGCTAAATGTCAGAACGGGTCAGGACAAGTCTCTCGGTAAAGTCTCTCAAGACGAAGTCCTCTCAGCAACGATCCTCACCAACGCAGATTCGGAACGCGGCAAAAGGCAAATGGCAAGTGGCAAAAACCCTCTCTAGGCTAACAATTCTTATAGTGAATTAAACAAAGGAAAATATAATTTGTATTGACTTCTTCCGTCAAACCTCTGAGCAAAGCGAGAAGGAAAGGATGTAGCATCGCTACATTTGAAAATCTCCGCTCAGGAAAAATCACAAAATAAACATAACGGAACAGGAACCAAAAAAATACATTTGTATCTTGTAGTTTCCACGTCTCTTCGGCAATGAGATCATAGTTCAGAGTCTTTCTTTAAAGCTCCTTTGTTTCCCAAAGCTGCCAAGGACGTTTCATTTCATTTGGAGATCGCCCAAAACTGCTGCTGTCCTCACGGAAATTTTTAACCAGGCAAAGCAAGGACTGTGGTCAGCTGACTTCAGGACCATATTCAGCAAGGCTCTCTCTCGTCACAGTTTTCTACTCGAGGCCAGGCTCTACATGTCGGCCATCTTTATTTAGGCCACAATAGGCCACAATAGACCATCTTAATTAAAAGAGACAAAAACAACGTTACCACAGCATAGTGATTGAACAGTGTTAACCCCACTAACACCCTTATGTGTATGTAATTATCTAGCTCTTGCAACATAGAAAAGCATTAATTCGAAAAGCGTTTTGTGCTTAAAAATAAACAGCACACAGCAATCCTTAAACATGTAAACACGCACATTATTATTAAACAGCACACTTATGCGTTCCCACGTGTAACTCTCTCTTGTTAAAACAAACGAGTTGATTAGTATAAACACTTACACAAGACAAATAATTAATAATTAATAATTAATAAATTAATATAACAAATAGACATGCCAGAGCTTCAAAACCCAGTTAATTTTCAAACTGAAAATTCTGCTCTAGCAATCCCCCCTTTGGTGATTTTATCACCAAATAAACCCAAAAAAAAAAAAAATTAGTGAAATTTTAGTCCCATTTTAGGAGAAATCGGAAATGTCTTTTTCTCCTTACACAACACTACACACCAGTCACTCTTTCATCATCCCTCTTTGTTTCTAAATAAACACTCTCCCTCAATTCTTCTAATTCAATTTCTTGTGGTTCTCTTTTCAACCTTTTGTTTTTCCTCTCCTTATTTAATTTCTTCTTCCCTCCCCTGTTTTTACAACACACACACACTAATCTCAGTATCAATAAAGCAATAATTATACAGGTTAAAGGAAACAATATTCTACCTATAATAGTACTACCTATTTTTGCAATAAAATCTTTAACAGCTATCACCTTATTAGCTATTTTAGTCCATAAACTCTCAGCTTCAAGTGGTACTAATTCTTCATGCAAATCAGTAATATTTTTGATATAGACCTTCAGGTCTTTGCTTTCGTCTGGAATGTAAGTGCAACAATGTTGAACTTTCAGCATTCCACAAACTCCACCCTCCTTGGCCAATAGAATATCAAGGGCAAGTCGATTTTGCATTGACATGGCACGTACGGCACTTAATTCCGTATTCACTAAAAGAAACCCTCCAGCGGTATTTGTCGATAAGCGATCCACCACTGTTGACAGTTTCCGAATTCCATAAGCATTTAAAGAAATTCCCACTGCTGGAATTAAAACCCCAAAAATGTCACCCACTATTTCAGACCAGGTTTCTCTCTTGAAACGCATTAGTAAATTAATATGTTCTACATCTCTTATTTTATCTATATGAAAAAGTTTTGGAAAAACCAGGCCCACATAACACGTGCCATACCAATGGTCAGGCAACTTGTAATAAGCGTTGTTCCCACAAACATAATACACTCCTGGGAAAACTGTATCTTCTCCACCCCTGAAACCCCAACCTGTTGCAATGAAGTATGTATCATGACACTCACTAGTCCCAACAAAATATGTATCATATTGGGATTTCCTCCTTGTAATGCATAGCTTACCCTTCTGTGGTGCATCTAGAGCTAAAGTTGGACTAGCCCCATTTCTCAATTCTTTTCCCATCTCAATGTCCCAAATTGTCTCACTCACTTTATATTTCCCTGCTTTCTCATGCATGTTCAATCTCCTTTCCTCTACCATATCCAGGAAAGCTTTCTCCTCTTCTTTCAGACTGCAAGTTAAATTATTCTTAAAAATGTAATCTAATGTTAATCCTTTCTCTTCAATAAAAATTTCACCAAAATTATTAGCTTCTTTAGCTGGATTCAGCTCTTTGTCCATTGGCAAATGCCCAAAAATACTATCTCTGTTAGACATCTTATAATCTATTTTCCCTAACAAATAGAAAACACTACTTAATATACTACATGAAATACCATATGTAGCTGGCAAATGATGATAAGTAACACCCTCTGAAACGGATGCAGGTAATTGCATACAAACGTAGCAATCCCTAACTTCCATTGTTTTCACATATTCGTACAGCAACTTCGAAAAAACATTACTAGAAAAATTATTAATTGACCTAACTTTGTGTATGTAAGTATTACTAATTCTAGTCGGAACTACTTTTTGCGAATTCTTCTCTATATCTGTCATATTTTCTGTATGCATCTCAAATGTAACTTTAAAAGTAACTAATAAAACTAAAACTCCCCACAGTAGCATTAATAATCCAGTACAGCAGCAGCACATTCTACACCATCTTTTAAAGAAGGCACATCTACTTTGATTATCCTCTATGTTAGCCATTTTACTACTTTGACCTTGTCTTTTGACTTAGCCTCTACTACTACTCCACTACTGTGATTTCCCAACTTTGGATTACTTCAGACAACTGAATTTCAGACTTTCTCTTTTCACTTTTTCTCCAAGTGATTTCTCAGTTCACTCAATTTGGATATTCATCAGTTTTCACTCCTTCTTCTTCAGTAACATCAAATTGTATCAGATCATCAACAACATCCTGTGCATCTGACTCTTCTCCAATGTCAGTCAGGATAACTTTTAAGATTCCTTCTTTTTCCTCAACCACTTTTCTCAAGATCCCCTCCGGATTATCTCGAGTCACTGTTTCTTCTTCTCCTTCTTCAGACAGTGCCACATAAGACCATTCCGGTGATCTGTACTTTTGGTTGGGTCTTCTAATTCTCTTTATTTCCTCAGGTTCTCTTGATTCTTCTTGCTCCTTTCTTTTTACTTCATTTTGACTTGACACCTCATTCACTTGTTCAGCTTTTGATGTATTTGTTCTTATTACTCTGTATCTCAATCTCTTTACTCTGTTGTTAGGCCAACGATCTCCTTTTATCACCTTTTTCGGCCTAATTTCTTTATTATTTCTTTCTCCAATCCAAGTTCTCTTTCTCAGAACTCGACCCTCTGTTTGTTCATTCTCATTCTCATCCAATTCTGTTTCAAGTGCCTTCTGTTTTCGTTTTCTAGCAGTTTTCTTTTTCTCCACAGTTTCTTTCACCACTGTTTGAGACTTCCCTACTCCTGTCCCTCCTCGGGTCTCCGACACGCAATCTTCTTGCTGTCTACTTGTCCCTTCACCTAGCTTGTCAAGAATGTTCCCTACACCTCCTCGGGGGTCTTCCGCAATCTGTCCCTCTCTATCTTCTTCTGACCCTGCTTCTTCAGGTATAATCTCAAGTGGTTCTTCAGTCTCCTCCTCTTCTGATTCAGGAGTAATCTCTGTGGAATTGCTCTTTTCTTTTCTTTTTTCTTCACTGCTTTCTGAATTTTCAGGCTCTCTTACAGAATTTGATCTCCTTTCTGAGACTCCCAATGGTTCTCTTGAACTTGTAGGAAAAGCTTCTTCTCCTGAATTTTGATTTTTTCTCACTGGTTCTGGGTCTTCATCATCACTGGAATCCGATTCTTCAAAGTACTCTTTACCAGTTCCTTCTTTTGGGTTTGGAACTCTCAGAGTATGACTCGCATGCACCCAGTTTTTCACACCAGCACACTTCACTGCAGTTGTCGTAGTTAGAATGACTTGTCTCGGCCTTCCCCACCTTGGAACTAAGCAATTTCTTCTTCTGTGCACCTTAATCCTCACCCAGTCTCCTGGACTCAGATCATGAGCTTGCTTCTTCTCAAGTGTGGTAGCTTCTTCTCCAACCTGGTGAAACACAGAATGAACTGCGTCAGCCAGGCCTTTACAGTAATCCAAAATCATGTCATCAGTTATTGTCATCAACTTATTGACAGGTACAAATGCATGGCGCATTGCACGTCCCATGATTATTTCGTGCGGACTTAAACCAGTAGTTCTATCTGGAGTAGATCTAATAGTCATTAGCACTAGAGGCAAGACGTCGGGCCATTTCATTCCAGTGGCTAAGCACATCTTACCAATCCTGTTTTTGATTGTGCCATTTATCTGCTCAACCACACCAGAAGCTTCTGGTCTGTATGCACAATGTAGCTTCTGCTGTATGCTTAATGCTTCACAAATCAAACTCATGAGTTCATTATAGAAGTGTCCACCTCTATCAGACTCAATCGTTACTGGAAACCCGTACCTAGGAATCAACTCCCTTAACAGTAATTTTGCCACTGTTACTCCATCATTTTTTCTAGTCGGATAAGCTTCCACCCATCTTGAAAACAAACAAACTACCACTAGAACATACCTCAGTCTGTTCACTTGGGGCATTTCAATGAAATCAATCTGCATTCTTGTAAAAGGACCTCCTTCTCTGCCTATCGTTCCCAGACTCACCACTGTCTTTTTCCCAGTGTTAAATTGCTGACAAATCAAACACCTTTGACAGATGCTCTCTGCAATTGTCCTGAACTTTGCATTGTACCAAGTCTGCTTGAACGACCTAATCATCGCATCCCTCCCCAAATGTCCCTGGCCATGATACATTCTTGCCATTGACGACAAAATGGAGTTCGGCATTACTGGTCTGCCATCCCTATAGACCCAAACATGGTCTGTTTCTCTTGGGGCACATCCTGCCTTAATGCAATCTTTTTTCTCTTCCTCTCCTGCCTCATCCTGCAACTGCTTCACTTCATCTCATGTCTCTAAGACATTAGTAAACATCACAGAGCAAAAAGACATTTCACCCTCTCGTTCCCGATTAATAGACTGATTGGATTTCACACAGTATTGAGCAATGTCATTAGCATAACGGTTTCCAACCGTTATAAAATCCTCCCCTTGTCCATGGGCAGCACACTTTACAACTGCTAACTCCTTAGGCAGCTGTATCGCCTCAAGTAATTTCCCAATCACTTCAGCATTCTTTATTGGAGTTCCACTCGATGTCAAAAAACCTCTTTGTAGCCAAAGCTGGCCAAAATCATGCACCACTCCAAATCCATACTGACTATCAGTCATCACAGTCGTCCTCAAATCTTTCCCAATTTCACAAGCTCTTGTCAATGCCACCAATTCAGCAACTTGTGCAGATTTCACTCCATTCAATGGTGATGCTTCCATAACCTCTGAAACTTTGCACACCGCATATGCTGCACATAGCACACCATCATCATTTCTCAGGCATGAACCATCCACAAACAACACATGATCACTCTCATGCAAGGGAAGATCCCTTATGTCTGGTCTCGGTTTTGTACAATAATCAAGCACATCCAAACAATCATGATCATCTTCTGTTTTCACACCCACATTTTCAATATCCGGCAAAAGTGTCGCTGGATTCACATTTACACATCTCTCAAGAGTCACATTCGACGCTCCTAGAATCACTTTCTCATATTTAGTCAACCGACTATGTGACATGTACTGAGTTCTACTTCTTGTCAAAAGAATTGCCACATTGTGAGGTACGAATACCCTTACAGGATATCCCATTATGATTCCCTCACTCTGTTCCAGACTCCTGCATGTTGCAGCCACAGATTTCAGACAACCTGGTAAACCCACAGCTACTGGGTCAAGTGTCGATGAGAAGTACGCAATAGGCCTTCTCAGTAATCCATGCTTCTGAATTAACACTGAAAGTGCACATCCGTTTCTCTCACTGCAGTACAATTCAAACTCCTTTTCGTAGTCAGGCATACCCAAAGCTGGAGCCTCACACATTCTATTTTTAAGCTCTTCAAATGCTGCCATTTGTTCTCCCTCTAGTTCCAATGGGTCTGTCATCTCACTTTTTGTCAGTTTAATCAGTGGCTTTGCTATCAGCGAAAAATTAATTATCCACTGACGACAATAACCCACCATACCCAGGAATATTCTCACTTCCCTCTGGGTCTTTGGGGCTTTCATTTCCCTGATGATTCTGATTCTGTCATCAGTCACTTTTCTCAGACCTTTTTCAATATTGTGTCCAAGATAATGCACCTCTTTCTTGCAAAATTGCAATTTAGCTGGAGATACCTTTAACCCTCCATCTGCCAGATGATTCAGTAAAGCTATGGTATCTACTTCACAAGCTTCCCGTGTCTTTGATGCCACAAGTAGGTCATCAATATATTGTACTAGTACTGAGTTTTCAGGCATGATCAAACTCTCCAACGATTTTTTTAACAACTGATTGAATATCGAAGGACTCTCTGTATACCCCTGTGGGATTCGACACCATGCTAAAATACGCTGGCCAAACCTAAATGCAAAAATCGGCTGGCTGTCATGATGCAATGGAATTGAAAAGAACGCATGACACAAATCAATCACTGTATACCACTCAGCATCATGTGGAATCTGATACATTTGGCACGATAGGACAACATGCCACCACAATTTGATTAACTTTTCTCAGATCCTGTACGATCCTAAATTTCCCATTAGGCTTCTTTAGCCCCATTATCGGTGAATTACACGGACTACTCAGTAGTTCTCTCAGGACTCCCTGCTGAATCATTTTCTCAATTATAGGAGTTATTCCTTCAATTATTTCTGGTGTCATTTTGTACTGAGGAATGTTAGGATATGTAATTCCCTCTTTCACTGCAATTTTCACTGGATCTACATTATTCATCAATCCCACATCCTCTCCAGTAAAATCCCAAACTGTCCTTTTCACTGTGTCCCTCAGCTCTTGAGGCAAATCCTCTGGATCAAACACAGCAAATGCACCAATTAACTCACTTTCCCTATTTTCTAGAGTCACTCGGTACAAAACATCCTCATCTGGTGTTTCAAAAGCTATTCCATCCGGTGTACAAAAAATTGTGCAGTTCATCTTGCACAACAGATCCCTACCTAACAGTTTCACTGGACTCGTGTCACAGACAATAAATCTGTGCATGTCTGAAAATTTCCCTATCTGTACTCTTACTGGTTCCGTAAGACGTGTTCTGATTTGTGTATTGGGGAACACCAACTACTTGGATTGCTTCATCCGAGAGAGGAAGATTTCTAACATCTGTTGACCTGACAGTTGATCTCGTCGCACCTGTGTCTACCAAAAAAGTAACACTCTCTTCATTTATTTTCCCATCTACAAGTGGTCCTGCCTGGTCTATTTCTAGAGTTGCACCAAGTATGCACTCTTCCTCCTGTCTTCGGCACCGTCAATAATCACCCTCAGATTCACTCCCTTCATTCTTTAACAAGTACTGTTGTACCTGATTAGAACGCCTTGGTTTGTTTACCTGTTCATCATTGTAGAATCCTGAATCCTGATTATACTTTTGTGCTCCTCTATTCTGCGGCAAGGGCGGTTTTGGCTCTTGACTCTGCTGTCTCACAACTTTCTGCTGTTGCTGCTGTTGATTTTTCCCCTCGTTCTGCACCTGTTGATTCAAGGAATTTCCCTCATTATTCACTAATGGTGGATTGGTACACTCCGATCTCCAATGCCCCAATTGGCCACAGTTGTGACAAGGAAACTTCTTTTTTGCTTCCTCAAGATTCCCCTTTCCTTTCCCTGCATATCTAGGTCTATTCCCTGCATTATTTCCTGGACTATTCGCCTGTTCCATCAACTGTGCTTCCTGTCTTTCTGCAACTTTCACTTGTGCCCACATTGCTTTCTCTTTCAGCTTTCTTTGTTTTGCTTCAATTTCATCACTGAAGTATTTAGCATGTCTCAGAATCTCATCTATTTTCTTACTCTGCCAATCCACTGTGTGCTCACGAATTCTCTCACCAATTTCAGGTCTCAGGCCATATACAAATCTGTATACAAAATGACTCAAATCTTTGTCACCCAGGTGTTCATCTCCACTGAATTGTTTAAACGCCAGTATCAGCCTCTCGTAAAAAGCATGAACTGATTCGTTTGCTTCCTGTTGTGTTCTATCTATTTTTACCCAGTCTGTCTCTTTTGCAGGTACTTTACTCTTCAGGTATACCATCACCTGATCGTACTTTCTCATTATCTCTGGATCTGGTGCTCCTGTTCTTGGATCTCTTGGATATTCCTCAGTAGGCCAACTCACAACTATTTTACACTCAGTCCACAAGTCTGCTGGAACAATTATATCAAACAGACTATTCAGGTCAATCCACAGCACTTTTGACAATTTCACAAACCTATCTACCTGCCTATACCACTCGACGGGCTTTTCTCTCAATCGAGGGAAATCATTCGTAAATGATAAAATATCCTGTCTGGTCCATGGAACATGTACATATCCTCCTCCAGGTATTTCTCTCATAGGATAATTATCCACTGGTTTCTCTTTTTCTCTCACTGGAAAAGCTGAATAAGTTGTTCTATCTTCAGATTCCTCTCTTTTCTTATACCACCTATCCTTCCATTTTTCTACATCTCCCCATCTTCGCAATAATGCAACCATTTCTTTAATCTGTCCTGTTCTACCAGTTGCATTCAAATTTTCAATATCCTTTTCTGTAAAATCCATCCTGTAGGTTTTTTGCAAAGCTTTCACTTTATCAATGTCAACTCCCTGCTCATTCGCTATTGCTCTTAACCTGTCATGTGTATTTCTCGTTCTCCAGGTAATATTTTTACACATGAACATTAATTCACCATCATGATGACTTTTAAGAATTTCTGTTGGAACTGTCCCTGTAACAAGCTCTTCTAATTCTACACGTAACCTAGCCACATCAATTGCTTGTGAATCTTTATCCTTTTTCTGAAGAACTTTCATCCAATCATTCAAATCTTCAGCTGTTATTGCAGTAGTTTTTCTCACTAGAACCACTCTCTTCTGCGGTTCTAAAATTGGCATCCCTGAACAACTAGCTTCACTAGCATCCAATATTTCACTACATGTGTCATGTCTGGATTGTCTCAGGTCACTACTTTCTGTCCTTTTTCCTGAATCTCCTGAAGGACCAACTGAACTTATCAAATTATTCCCAACATATGGAATCACCAAACCATTTTCACCTATTCTCTGCTTGTCAAACACAGGCATAACCGGACCTATTGTTACAGGCACCGTAACAGCTTCCAGATTCTTCGTTAACTCCCTAATCTTTTCAGCCAGCTCTGTTGTAGTTCTGGCTAATTCCCTTGCATTTTCGTCACCACTTCGATTCCCTTTCTCCCTGAAAGAATTACCACTTCTTAATTCAGATGTCACATTTTCTGTCTCAATGATACAAACTGTATCTCTTATCGGAGAAACAACTGGTGTACTCTCATCTGGTTTTGGTCTATATGGAGGTGGTCTTTTGTAAATCATGTCATTCAAGACCTCATCCTCATATTCATTAACTCCATATCTTCTCATTTCTGACTCAGGAACCCTCTCTGCTCCTTCTTCAACTGTTCTCATTGGATATAATCCCTCTGACATACTAGCATCTCGCCACCTTTTCATTCGATCATGATGAGTCTCACGATCATGTCTCCTCCCAAACATGTACCTGTACTGTCCTCCAGATCTCTGTTTTTCTCGCTCATGTACTTCCTCTTCCCATTCCACTAAAGCCTCAAACTGTGTAGGTCTTGGTTTCGGGTCTAGACATAACATCTTTTCCCGTAAATTTCTCAACACGGCCAAATTAAATGAACCATGTTCTGGAAATGCTAGAACACCATCCTCTTTGGTATACCTAACCCAATTCTCCAACCATATACAGGTATGATACCCATATCTTGCAGCCATGTAGGATGCAGGTGTTTTCGTTGGAGGTAACAATTCACCCTCTCTCGTCTTAACATCTTTATCCTTGTTAAACCACTTTTTAATTTTTCCAAAGAATGTTTTCTTCTTTTTCTCTTCTTGGTAATACATTTTAGCTTTTACCAAAACTTCTACTCTTTTCCCGTATTACAAATATACAATACAGATTTTCAACCAATAACAGCGCGACTCACACTAACGCACCAATCCTGGAGCGTCTACGTCACTAGAATAGCTCTTCCAATCCTTGCGCGGCTCACACCAACGCACCAATCCCAGCGCGAACACTATTCTGATCTATTATCCAATCAGAGCGCGGTCTTCCTGACGTCAGCAGTCGCTGCAGTCGCTTGTCTCCTGTCTCCTGTCACTCGTCTACCCCTCCTTTACAAAATCTTTTCAGTAGACTTTGTGTCAAAATTTCTACAAAATCTATTAGTTACAACATATAAACATCTCCATTGTCTACTTCGCTAACCAAAGAATAGTAAAAGAAATCTATTTCACAAGAAACCTCTCGTTGACACAGTAGCACATCCCTCTACTCTGCCCTTCTAACATACATTCATTAACTGTTTCCTCTAGGACTTGTCCAAAGAGTCTTACAATCAACTAAATGTATAATCATTCACGCACATTCATACAAGAAAATATAGTACATACACACAGAATCCTGCTTCCCGAGAACAGCGAACAATCTGCTCCACTACAGAATTATAACACACGTTAACCAAGCAGCTTACCCCTGCCCAGTTCCTCAAACCAGCTCAGAGAATACCTATTACTCCTCCCGTGATAAGCTTTAACGGTAAACCTTTCGGATTCCTGGGACTTAAGACCAGAGTTTCACAGATAACCTTCACTACCATACACACTCCTTATATACCAGAAATATATTCTAATAGTAACATACAATAATATCACTGATTCCAAACTCAGACAATGTGAATTTTCCTGCATACATACAGGACCAACAATCCCGTCTTTCCCGAGAGCAGCATATACTTCCCTCTGCCCTACTACGGAACTGCTACTAGCTTCCAAGTTCCAGAAGCACTACATATAACTCAACATGACGACTCCAACATATAGTATTAGTACATATACCAACATCAATAATCAATAATCAATATGTAATCTAATCAGATCAAGACAATCATCAATAACCATCCTACTCTGCTACCAGGAAATTGATAGAGATCAGGGTGTATATAATATCCCTACTTCCACGGATAGAGTAATCTCACAGTTACACGCACATACATTCTTCATACACTAGGGCCCATTTCACTAACATACACTCAAATACTCTACCAGCAATAACCTGTGGAAGGAAAACTCCTAAACACCCTACATCTATATCGAGGTCAATAAGATCTGGTTATTGTGACTGCCCTTAAACATAATCTAATCAATCTATACAATAATAATCAAAATATAATACTCAATAATTGACAAGAAATAATAACCAACACCATATTCAAAATTATATTGCTTTATCTAAAATTAGTCAAGGAAATCAATCAGAATAAATCATTTTTTCTCATAGTTACCTATTCTAGCTAAATGTCAGAACGGGTCAGGACAAGTCTCTCGGTAAAGTCTCTCAAGACGAAGTCCTCTCAGCAACGATCCTCACCAACGCAGATTCGGAACGCGGCAAAAGGCAAATGGCAAGTGGCAAAAACCCTCTCTAGGCTAACAATTCTTATAGTGAATTAAACAAAGGAAAATATAATTTGTATTGACTTCTTCCGTCAAACCTCTGAGCAAAGCGAGAAGGAAAGGATGTAGCATCGCTACATTTGAAAATCTCCGCTCAGGAAAAATCACAAAATAAACATAATGGAACAGGAACCAAAAAAATACATTTGTATCTTGTAGTTTCCACGTCTCTTCGGCAATGAGATCATAGTTCAGAGTCTTTCTTTAAAGCTCCTTTGTTTCCCAAAGCTGCCAAGGACGTTTCATTTCATTTGGAGATCGCCCAAAACTGCTGCTGTCCTCACGGAAATTTTTAACCAGGCAAAGCAAGGACTGTGGTCAGCTGACTTCAGGACCATATTCAGCAAGGCTCTCTCTCGTCACAGTTTTCTACTCGAGGCCAGGCTCTACATGTCGGCCATCTTTATTTAGGCCACAATAGGCCACAATAGACCATCTTAATTAAAAGAGACAAAAACAACGTTACCACAGCATAGTGATTGAACAGTGTTAACCCCACTAACACCCTTATGTGTATGTAATTATCTAGCTCTTGCAACATAGAAAAGCATTAATTCGAAAAGCGTTTTGTGCTTAAAAATAAACAGCACACAGCAATCCTTAAACATGTAAACACGCACATTATTATTAAACAGCACACTTATGCGTTCCCACGTGTAACTCTCTCTTGTTAAAACAAACGAGTTGATTAGTATAAACACTTACACAAGACAAATAATTAATAATTAATAATTAATAAATTAATATAACAAATAGACATGCCAGAGCTTCAAAACCCAGTTAATTTTCAAACTGAAAATTCTGCTCTAGCAAAGGCACTGCCTCCAATTCCGCCAATCGCCATTTGAGAGTCCAGAGGTACTGAGGTTTTCTGAACAGTAAGATCTCAGTTTTTTCACCGTTCAGCTGGAGACAGTTGGTAGTCATCCAGGCCACGATTTTGCTCATGCAATCTTGAAAACGATGTTTCACACTGTCAATATCCTGTCCTATTAAAATAATCAACTGCATGTCATCAGGATAGCAAATAACATCAAAGCGACAGGACTTCACCTGCTGGGCCATGGGGCCACGTAAATGTTAAACAAGTTCGGGCTCAAAGATGAGCCCTGAGGTACCCGCTTTGAGTGCGACCTTCTAAAAAATCTGTGTGCATCCACCTCCACTCTATGTGCCTGTAGCCTGCTACAGATCCTCTATGTGCCCTCCTGTAGCCCTCGTGTGCTGCTTTGCCCTGCAGTACCCTACAGCCTGTCTTTATGCCCCAACCTTCCACATGTCCAGTCTTTGTTTTTCTCTGCGGCCCCTGTGTCCTGCCATAACCCTGAAACCAAATTTGTGCACCTTATTCCTGCTGCCCCTCTTTGTGGTACTTTTCCCCTCGCAGCTGTCCAGTGGGGGATTAGGGGCTCAATACCTTGAAAAGAAGAGTGGATGTTCTTATGGGAGACACCATCCCCTTCACCCTGTTTCTATTTGTGGAGTGGAGTTCTCAAATGTGTGTCAGCTGATCTACTGTTCTGTGTCCTGCAAAAAGGTGCACACCACGCAAGGGCAATTAGCTCGCACCCACACTTGCACACCTTCCATTCAGAGCACAGGGGCATTTGAATGGGAGCAGGCATTAATTCATGTATATTGGCCCCAGCAGCTGGAAACATCAACATTGCCTACAAGCAGCAATGCATTTGAAGGTCCCTAGTCAGTACCAAACATTTAAACTGTGAATTTTTAGACTTCACCCTAATAACTATCTTTTTTGTGTGCAAATTTATATAGCGTGACCTCGACCTGAAGGTATTGGAGCGCTTTACATGAGCACCAGTTACTTTACCCAAGTACACATTCGTTTTTAGGTCAAACCTGGGCAGTGCATGCGCTGCTCAGCGAGGCATGCTGTATTTAAGTATGGACTCTCTCCGCCCATATTTTTCATTGATTGTGTCAATGTCCTTTGTAAATGCTGCCTTTTGATTTGTTAATAGGCGTGTTTATCTCTCCCTAGTACCCCCCTGTCTTCATTTGTAGCTTTCCATGAGGACTGGCCCTTTTACTTCTGTTGTTGTACGGTATGTCTTATTTAGTCTGTAAGCACTATTTTCTTTAATAACTTTCTCCTACTGCAGGCACGACATGCTTTCCTGCAACATTCAGCGCCCCATGCGTGCTTTCACTTTCCGAACAGCCTGGGGCAATGACCGCCGCTTCTTTGAAGTGAAATAGGTCTCACTTTAACAATAATTTGAACTATTGGCATTGTAAATGACTGCCTTTTATTTTTGTGTTAATTATCAAAAC
The DNA here is from genome assembly GCF_964204655.1 of Triturus cristatus. Taxonomy (NCBI): domain Eukaryota; kingdom Metazoa; phylum Chordata; class Amphibia; order Caudata; family Salamandridae; genus Triturus; species Triturus cristatus. The sequence goes on from NC_140593.1 coordinate 944,445,632, forward strand.
AAATAAATAAAAGGTAATGTCATGTACAATGCCAATAGGTTAAACTCTCTCAAACGTGAGACCTACTGCATTGCAAATGCTTTTTTTGGTAGGCACGGGGAGATTAAGCGATTTGCCCAGAGTCACAGGATGTCGATCCCACGTCAGCAGCTCTGGCTGAAAGGCCACATCTTTGCCAGCGGTGCAGTGCCACTCACGATGAAGAGGTTTTGTTGGTAGCTCTTCTCTACAGGAAAACTGTTATTTGTATGTTCATACGGCGTACATACGCAGAAGGACAGACGTAAATCCCGGATTTGCATTAGCAGATTAAAAGGCACTCAACATTTTTCTTGCTGCTCTCTTAGCAGTGAAAAGGTCTGTGAGTGCATTTACCCTCAGGAGGTTCTTAAATATAGAAGCATTTCACATTTTAATAACACATGCCTTAGTGTTGTGCTCTCTGAAAGGTATTGAAAATAAGATGCATTGCTTCCGTTGTTTGTTCTGCTTTCACTCGTGCTTGGTCTCGTTACCATCGAAAAACAAGTATTTTGTCAGAACCGTACGTACATTACAATGAAACATTAAGAAAGGAATGCTCAATATGTGTATGTTTACTTGTTTCCGAGCATCCATTTGAAAGGTGAAGTATATTGACCTCGAAGTATTTCCATTCATATTATTTATGTCATTCTTGACAAGTCTAATCTGTCTGACAAGATGCTAAGAAGCATTACTAACACTAAAACAATTAATGGTATGTCCCATAATAGTCTATTTTATGTGTTTTGCCATGTTGGGCAACAGCCTTCACTCTCTTATGACTATTTGTTTATTTAGGAAGGCTATAGAGTTCACTGCAAACCCAATGAACACCTCGTACATAATACATGTACTACTGTGCAAGCACTCTCCTCCAAGGAGGAAGGTGCCCCATGGTCCACATATATAGGCCCATTAGGATGTAGGGTGGATCGCCTCTGCCCGCATGGCGGAGGCGATCCGCCCTAAATCCTTCCCTGCCCGCCACCCATTTACCCCCGCCATATTAGTTTAGCGGGGGGTACCGCGGCGGACGGGAAGACCGTCCGCCACTTTTCCGCCCAGTCGACAAGTCGACCGGGCGGAAAAGGGTTTAATATGGTGGCGGTGTCTGCTAGACACCGCCATCCATATAAGCATGGGTGCGGAAACATGCCTTTCCGTGGTGGCAGAAAGGCATGTGGATTTCTCTTCCGGGGGCCCGTTGCGGGCACCCTGGGTATTGGGGGGTGGGGGGTGCACAGGGGGGGTACCTATGGTACCCCCTGCATTGTCATGGACATGGTGGCAGGCACCTCGCGGTGCCTGTCACCTTGTGCATGACAATGCACGCAGTGCATTCCCAGCATTGTGGCGGGCGGTGGCATCCTAATTGCCGATGCGGGCATCCTAATTGCCGGTGCGGGACCGCCGCACAACTGGCGGCCGGTCCCAGCACCGCTAGGGTGGCGGGCGGACGGAATAATCCCTGTTATCGCTACTTTCCTTATGCCTGCTTCAAGACTGACTTAGCCATGATATCCTATGGAAGGTGTATATCATGGCTAAGTTTGTCTTGCCCTATCATCAAGCTAACGCCAAACTTTGTGAGATTATCACTGGATTTCCAGCGATAATCTCACGTTTAGCAGTTAGCGCTAGAATTTTGATCGCTTTCGAGATAAGCGTTGCTAATATCACACTATCTCAGCGATAAAAATCCATGTTAGCCGGCGATAATTATCCTAGCGCTAAGTGCGCTGAGCGATAATTATCGCCGGTCCTTGATGATATGCCCTTGGGTTTTTAAGGAATAAATTCAATTCCAGAGAAACTGGAACTTTCCCTAAAAAGATTTGTATGGTATTTTTCACCAAAAAGTGATGCAGATCGTGATCTGGAATAGTGCTTTGTGGCAGCCAAAGATCTCAGAGCCCTATGAAGGAGTAAAAAACAGAAGCATGGCAGGTGTTTTGCACATAACAAATGCCTAGCTCAATCTAAAACCTTACCAATGAACAATCAAGTAAGCCTAGTTCACGTAGCTTTCTATCTCTGAGATGTCATATGAACAAAGGATTCCCAGAGTAGTACATGAGCCTCCGTTTCGAAACATTTGAATAAGAGTGGAACTATTAACTATTGTTTGCTAGCAGCAAATGGCCAGGATTACGCTTACAACTACATATGGGGCCAGATGGACCAATTCCTTAAGAATCACAGTGCAGAAGCTGCAAATGCTGCACTGAGTGAGAAGGAGAGAGGGAGAGTGTCAAATGTACCGAATTATATCTGCTGTGCTCCACGGAGACACCTTTGTGCCAAAGTGCAAGGGTGTCTCCGTGAGTCAAGCATAGATTTTGTACTGGAAGGGTAGCCTTCCAGTACAAAATGCTATGCTTAGACTAATTTTAAACATGTTCCCACTTTGTACGTGTGCTGTACAGTGCAGCACACATGGGAATCGGAAAATAAAGGAGAAAAAAAGAATTTCTTCTTCATAGCACCTGGTTGAAGGGTGCACTATTTTCTGACGATTATCCCTGTCTTCTTTATTTAGTAAATTGTGTTTAGCTTCAGAAACCTTGGGTGGTTGCATGGGAATGGCCATACACCTCCCTATGGTATGCCCCCTTGTTGCTATGCAATGCAAAGCACGCTATGGGCTGCTTCGCGTTACTTCCACATTATTTTCAACGTTAAAAGAGTTTTGTACTGCATAGGAAATTGGACAGAAAGATTTTGTGCCGATTTGAGTCACTTTTGTGGCACAAACACAGCATAAAATCTTAGTAAGTATGCCTATAGTGTGATGAATATCATGTTGTTCTTGATTTCTATCATAGGCATTTTAAACTTTTCATTGACTAAGTGTTTGCACATCTATGTCAGTGCCTTTTCAAAATATGAGGTCAGGTTGTTCAAAGAAATGTAATGCTCTGGTCCTTCTGTGCATAAATACAAACTAGGGGGCCGATTAGGCTGTCGGGCGGACTTTAGTCCACCCGCCACCCTAGCGGTGCTGGGACTGGCCGCCAGTGGTGCGGCGGTCCCGCACCTGCAATTAGAATGCCACCGCCACCGTGGCGGTGGCATCCTCCATACCCAGCATTGTGGTGGGCGGTGCTCACAGCACCGCCCGCCACAATGCTGGGAATGCACTGTGTGCATTGTCATGCACAAGGTGACAGGCACCGCGAGGTGCCTGCCACCATGTCCATGACAATGCAGGGGGGGACCATAGGTACCCTCCATGTGCACCCCCCATTACCCTGCTGGCCCACAACGGGCCCCCAAAAGCAGACTCCGCAGGGCTTTCCATGGCGGAGACCCCATGCTAATATGGATGGCGGTGTCTAGCAGTCACCGCCACCATACATAGCCCCTTTTCCGCCCAGTCGACTGGTCGACAGGCGGAAAACCGGAAGACGGTCTTTCTATCCGCCGGGGTCCCCCCCGCCATACTAATAGGCAGGGGGGAAATGGGTGGCGGGCGGGGAAGGATGTAGGGCGGATCACCACCGCCATGCGGGTGGTGGCGATCTGCCCTACATCCTAATCGACCCCTAGATGTTTTTTATCATCAGATGCAAGGCTATGTATTGGTGCAACCGCTGCGTCAGTATCTCCATGGATCCTAAAAATATAAAGACAAATGTGGATATTTTTTAATACATTTGCTAAACATGTTACTGCATTTGTCTAATGGACAAACATAAAATCCATAATATTAAGCAAGGAAATGTAACCTGGAATGTTCAGAGTCTGGAAATACCAATTATATGTGGGTTTTCCCAACGGATGGGGTCCTTGCAATAATTTATGCAATATCAGGGGAGTGCAAAGCTCTCAATTATGGCAAACTCTCTGCTGAGGGGCTACTGTTCATTTGATAACTGATATCAAAGGCAGGGCTGAGTGGGAAGGATAAAAACTGCACATTTTCTAATTCTTTTCAACCTAAGGTTTCTTCCAGTGCATGCTAGACCTTGTTTGCTCAGATTGACTGGCAGGGAGAACTGTTTGGATGTGATATTTGTCAGGTTTTCAGCAATTCTTCCCAAAAAACTGTTATTTCCTGTAATCATCCTCAGGCAGGAACATATCTCAGCCATGACTCGCCCCACATCTGTGTTCCTGGTGTCTTCTGAGCATAGTGGTATGTATCCAATATTCCCTCGACATGTTTTCCTCTGTGAGCGGTGTCACAGGTATCTACATTTACCCTAATTTACCAAGCAAGTGCTTGATCTACTAAAATTAGTGACATGAACTACTCCAAAGTTTTGTTGGAAACTCAAACACAGGATTAGAAACGGTTGAAGAGCCAGGTTTTCAGAGCTCGCCTGAAGGCTGGTTCTGGTTCAGACAGTCGGAGAGGGAGCGGCATGGCATTCCAAAGTTTTGCGGTCCTTACCGCGAATGCTCTGCCACCTACCCTTGCCTTGCGAAGCAGAGAGTGGTGAGGAGCTTCAGGTGGTTAGATCTCAAGGCCCGGTCCTGTTGGCAGTGTTGGAGTCTGACTCTCAAGCATGCTGGACCTCGGGCCCTGGTGGCTCTGTAAGCCAGGGTGAGTGCCTTAAATTCTATTCTCCTGATGACGGGCAGCCAGTGAAGGCTTCTCAGGTGGGTAGTGATGGAGTGATGGTAAGGCACCTTGCAAATCAGTCTGGCTGCAGCATTCTAAATCATTTGCAGTCTGCGTATCAGATATGCTGGAAGTCCCAAGTAGAGACCATTAGCGTAGTCCAGGTGAGATGTAAATAAGGCATCAACCACCGTTCTCCTGCAGTCCAACGGGAGGAAGTAGAGGAACTTCCTAAGGGTTCACAGTTTCCCGAAGCAGGAGGAGGAGACTTGCCGAATCTGGGACTTACGAGAAAGATCATTATCAAATCTGAACCCCAAATTTCTCACTGAGTCTACTGGCTCAGGTGGGGGATTCAGTTCTTGTGGCCACCAGAGCTTAGAGGGTGGAGAGACCCGTTGGTTAAAGAAGAGCACGTCGGTATTCTCCGACTTCAGCTTTAGACAATTCTGGGTCATCCAAGCCAAGATGTTACTCAGACACCTTCTAAAGTTGACAAAAGCAGCCTCCGATTGTTCTTTAAAAGAGAACAGAAGCTGGGTGTCATCAGTGTAGGAGATCACCTTCACCTCGAGGGATTCGACCAAGGCTGCAAGCGGAGAAAGGTATACATTAATAAAAAGGAGTGGACTCAATGCTGATCCTTGGGGAACCCCACAAACAAGGGGCTTCTGGGAAGAGACGAAGGGACTTAGAAAAACTTGTTGTGACCGGTTGTCAAGGAAGGACTGGATCCAGGACAGGGCCGTGCCCTGAATTCCCAAGTGTTTTAATCTCTCCAGGAGAATGGGACCCGCCACAGTGTCGAAGGCCGCAGACAGGTCCTGCAGCACAAGCATTGCTGGGTTGCCCTGGTCAATAGTCTTACGAACACTCTCTGACAGTTCTAAGAGTGCGTTCTCCGTACTATAGCCTGTTTAAAGCCAGATTGGGAGTCATGGATTCGATTTTTAGATTCCAGGAATTCCGAAAGTTGACTCTGGACTATCTGTTTGAGAATTCAAGAGCTCGTCAGAAGACAGATAGGTCTGATTTCTTGAGGATTGACAGTAGAAAAGCCTGTTTCCATGCTGCTGGAAAAATGCCTGAACTCAAAGAAGAGTTCCAGATCTAGTTCAGGGGGCATTAAAACAGGGGGCAAGAAGTTTAATAAACTGGGCTGGGCAGGGATCACCCGGCGAGCCAGATTTACATTCCAATAGTTTTTAAAAAATAAGCATCAAGAGAAAGAGGACAGAATTCGGTCCATGACTCAGTACTGTCCGGAATAGCGTTATGCTCGGACAGAGTCAAATTGGATGGAAAAATGGCATGGATAGATTGAATTTTGTCCTGGAAAAAGTTTGACAATCCAGCACAGAGGGAAGGGGAGGGAATCATGATACTATCAAGAGCTGCTGGTTTGGTAAAGCATTGAACAATTTTAAATAATGCTTTTGCTGAGTTTTCAGCTAATTTAATGCTGTGGGTAGTCCTTCGCTTATGTTTGTGAACGTTTTTTAGGGCTTTTCTGTAGGAGAGCTTGGCTGCGGGGTCATATGATTGTCTCCAGGTGTGCTCCAATTTTTTACATAAACTTTTCTTGGCTCGAAGCTCCGAGGAAAACCTGGGGGCTGACGGTCTCTTCCTGGAGGAGGTGACTAATCTAGGGGGGGAGGCAAATATGTCTAGGGCATTGACAACCCAGCTATTGAAGCTTGCTGTATCTTCATCAGGATTCCCTGACAACTTGAGGGGGGTCGTAAGGAGTGCAGGTGTCATACTCAGTGGCGTAGCAAGGTCAGGTGGTACCCGGTGCGGAAACTTTCTTGTCAACCCCGGCTTGACAAAATGGCAAAAATATGTGTTAAAACACATATTTTTGCCATTTTGTCACCCCCTCAGTGATGACACCCGGGGCGGCCCGTACCACCGCACCCCCCTTCCTACGCCACAGGTCATACTATCTCTAGTGACTTTGCTCCAGTTTCTCCTTCTCTCTGGGAAGTGCTGAGGTCTAGTACTGCAGTGAGCAAGTTTGAAGCTGAATGGTATTAGTAGTTGGTCCGACCACGTTAGTGGTAGGGGAGCCTCTATCATCAGGTTGAGGTCATTAGAGAAAATGAGGTCCAGTATGTGGCCGGCAGCATGTGTGGGGGCCATGACACATTGTGTCAAGTTGAGTCCGTCCAAAGTTCCTGCTAGTTGGTTAGCTTTCGTGCATTTGCCACTGTTCATATGTATGTTAAAGTCCCCTAGAATAGTGTAGCAAGCATGTTTTAAAGAGAGGTCTGCTGCTATGTCACAGAATTCTGCTAGATGGCAGACTGGGGTGTTGGGGGGTCTGTATACCAGGATCCCAGGCACTGATAGAGTGGATGCGATTTTTAAACAAAAAGACATGTCCTCCAAGATCCCTATTTGTTCAATCCCTCTGCAGGATATTTCCCAGCCCTCCCTTAGAATGATAGCCACCCCAACTCTGATCTTGTTACCAAGGAGAAGGTGGGATGCGTAGCGCAGGAGGGCCGGGGGGGAATTACTCATGCCAATCACACGTAGATGACGCAACCCAGTGGTGGCTCCACAGCTATGTTGGAAGAGCGTTGCCCCACCACCTCAAGCTGGGCAGAAGAGGAACAATCATCACACGATGATAACTCAATCAATCACTCACTCAAGGGAATTGTAAGCGTGCTACTCACCAGTGAGGGTCTCGCGTCACTGAGGGGGGGGGCGCAGATCTGTTAGCCGAAGAGCCAGGTCTTGAGGGCCTTCCTGAAGGTGTTCAGGAAGGGGGCACCTTAGATTTCTGCCGGTAGCTCTTTCCAGGTATTGGATGCAATGTGGGAGAAGGATCTGCTGCCTGCTCTGGCTCTGTGGATGCCCGGGGTTTCAGACAGTGTGGGGTTGGAAGATCGGATGTCTCATCTGTGTACGTGGAAGTTGATTCTGCTGTTGAGGTATTTGATTAAGTTGTTGTGCAGGCATTTGTAGGCATGAGTGATGATTTTGAAGGTGACTACTTTCACCACGGGAAGACAGTCAAGTCTACGTAGGTGTTGGCTGATAAGTCAGTGCCGGGGGATGCCGAGGATGAGTCTGGTGGCGGTGTACTGTAATGTCGGTAGTTTGCGGAGTAGGGACTTGTAAATGGCGGCGTAGAGTGCATTTCCATAGTCCATTCTGCTGGTGATGAGGGCATGGGTGACTGTCTTCCTTGACTCTGGGGGTATCCATTTGAAGGTCTTGCGGAGGATACGGAGGGTGTTGAAGCTGCTGGAGGTGAGGGCATAGACCTGTCTGTTCATGGTGAGGGATGGGTCGAGTATGATGCCGATGTTTTTGGCGTGGTCCGAGGCGGTAGGTGGACTTCCAAGGGCAAAGGCCAACAGGTGTTGTCCCATGCTGAAGGGGTGGTTCCAAGGACAAGGACTTCTGTCTTCTCAGAGTTGAGCCTCAGGCAGCTGTTGGTCATCCAGACTGCGACGTCCTGCATTCCTTTCTGGAAGTCGAGTCTGGCGGTGGTGGGGTCTTTGGTGAGGGAGAGGAGGAGCTGGGTGTCATCAGCGTAGGATACGATGTTGAGGCCGTGTTGTCGGACGATGGCGTCGAGGCTGCCATGTAGATGTTGAAGAGGGTCGGACTCAGAGATGAACCCTCTGGGACTCCGCAGGTGATTTACGTGGTTTTGGAGAGGAAGGTTGTCAGTCTGATCCTTTGGTCTCTTCTGGGGAGGAATGATCGGATTCAGTCGAGGGTTCTTCCTTGTATGCCGGAGTCATGTAGTCTGGCGACTAGTGTGCGATGGGACACCGTGTCGAAGGCCGCTGAAAGGTCGAATATGATGAAGGCTGTGGAGTGGCCTTGGTCCAGGAAGGTGCGGATGTCGTCTGTGGCGGCGAGTAGGGCGATCTCGGTGCTGTGGTAGATGTGAGGAGGGCAGAGGTCGGTGGGGTCCCCTGAGTGGATGCATTTCATGGTCAAGGTGGTGTATTCGGCTGTGACCGGAGTGCAGGTGGAGATGGTGGGCTGGCTGGTGTGTTGGGGGGCAGTTGTGGCATCTGGTGGATGGACAGCAAAGTTGTTGTGGAGTATTTTTGATCTTGAGGTGGAACTAGCTTCCACACTTATCGCAGAGCTCTTGGGATGGGGTGATGTCTGTGGATTCGCTGTGTGGGTTGATGAATTCAGGAATTACCTTGAAGAGTTGCCTGGAGTTGGTGGAGTTGTTGAGGATTTGGTTGTGGTAGTCCGTCATGGTGTCCTTGTAGGTGGTGTAGATTTTAGGTGTCTTGGTGTTTCTTCAGTGCTTCTCGAGGCATCTGCAGGTGTGTATTGCTTCTTGGAGATCAGTGGTGAACCAGGTGGCTTTCTTAGGCTGCTGTTTGTCGGGCTTGCGTAGCGGGGTGAGCTTGTATGCGCAGTTGGAGATCCAAATGTGGAGTTCACTGGCTGCGACGCTGGTGTTGGCTGTGTTGGAAGCCGTAGTGGTGATTAAGGTGTGGCGGCAGTGGAGGCAGGTGACCTGGCCGTGGGTCGTGTTTGGCGAGGCCTGTTGTAAGTCTCTGAGTTTTCCGTGGTTGAATGCATGGAGGTGGCTGAGCTGTAGCAGTGGCTGGCTCGAGATCCAGGGTTCCTGGCACTGGTCGCGGTCAGAACAAGGACGGGCGCAGACAGGCTTGCCTTAGGCACGCCTTTAGCGCACCAGCAGGGCACGTCTGCTGCGCGACGGCGCATCGGCTGCCATTAAGTAGGGGAGGGGGAGGAATGATCATCTGGGATGCATTAATGCGCAAGGACAGTGGTGCGGGCCGCACGGGTAGCAGCTGCAAGAATCGGGAAGTGCGGGCTCAGAGAAGACAAAAATACAGAATAAAAAAAGGGGAAAACAAGGGATAACTAACTAATGTGATCATGCTATGTATCGTCAGGGCGTGGGAGTGTGGATAGGACTGCTCCAAACACAGAGCAGGGCATGGGTGGAACAGTGCACAGAGACTGTTTGGTCAGCCCACTCAGGACGCCCAAAGCAGTCATGTGCACTTCCCTGTTCGCACTGCAGGCTGCATTTTAGCCTGCATGGAGAACATGACCACCCCACCGGCCCCTGGCTGCATGACTTGTCCCATTGCCAATTACCAATCACACCGCCACATCGCAGTGTTGTGACTGACTCAGGGGAGGGAGCCTGGCTGCCTACTTCCTTTTCCTGGAAGCAGACGCAGGAGAGCAGGAACAACGAAGACATGGGACACGGCTTCGAGGTAAGACTTCCCTCAATACATTTTTAGCAACACCCGCTCACACACACATCCCCGTGTCTGTGCACCATCCAGTGTTCTTTCTGGTGTTTACCACCTCACAGCTGTCCACCCCCCGCCCTTCTCAATGGCGGCCACTGTGCATCCATGCATAGCGGGCGCACCACTCTGGTGCCAAAGGCACATACTTACTTGCAATGCATGTCATAACATTGCATTCTATTCCAATGCATACTAATACTAGGCAGATTGCAACAGTAGAGAAGGTGTTGCATAGCGGAGACTTTAAGAACACTGTTCCCACTTCAGTGTGTGCAACCCAAAACTATCCTTTGCACCACAAACCCAACTGTGAAGCCTGGAGTTCCTTTTTGAGTACCCACAACACACCCAAAAATCTCATTTGAGACTAATGCACACCCTATTTTTCATATTGTACCCCATAATACACCCCATTTTTCTTATTTTACCCCAAAATACAACCCATTTTTTCATATTTTACCCCAATTAACACCCAAAATTTAAATTTTTACATCCGAAACCCGTACCCACCCAAAATACTTAAATTACACCATTACTGACCCCACAATGCGTTGTATTCAAATGCGATGTAACGGCACCTGCGTTGTCAGAGTTGCGTTGTTAACAATGTACTGCCTGCGTTGTAATGGTCGTCTCTGAAGCCAAAGGCAACCATATGCTATGCCATTTGCGTCCGACTGCCCCTGGACCGTGCTCAGCACCAAGGATCATTCCTCTCGGATACTCCACCGATACGACGCCAGCATCCTCCTCGCCATCAACCCTGGATGCCCCCTCGCCTGCCAGGACTAACCTCTGCTCCAGACATCGCCATCGCTGTCACTGACCGCTGCAGTGTCACCTACAAGGAGCACCCAGACCATCAGAGAGGAGGCATTGCCATCACCTACAGAAGCACACTCCGACTGACCATGCACTCTAATGACCCAAGGGTGACCATGGACTATGGCAACTCCAAGATCCGGAGCAGGCCCATGAACATCCTCTGCGGCACCCTCATGTGCAGGCCCCCCGGGCCATGGCCCCCATTATCCAATTCCATTGTAGACCTCATTGCACCCCAGGATCCCCAATCCACAGACGACATCCAACTCGGTGACCTCAAGTTCCACCTGGGCAACCCAAGTGACCAGAGCACCACCCCCTCCTGGGGAGGGTCACCGACATCAGACGCCAGCAGTAAGGCACCTCAACAGGCCACACAGCAAGACACATGGTCGAGCACGTCACCTACGCCAGCGGGTACTTCCACTACAACCATGACTCCGGACTCTCCTGGCACTACCGTCATTGGATGAATCACGTCTTCACCTTGCCCACCAGACACCAGTGCCATCATCACACCCCCTCGCAGCTGGATCAAGGCCACTGCAGAAAGTCTCAACTCCCTCCACACCGACACTCCACCAATGCCTCCAAACAATGACACAGCAGCGCTAAGCCACCACCGATGGATCCCCAACAACGCCGAAATTCGGGCACCCCTCATGAACAGCAATGCATCAGTACCTTCCGTCTGCCTCATGGCAGGCGTGAGGGTGGGGCTGTGCCATAGGGATAGGCTGGTGCCATGCAATGCTGGAGTTGTGCCATGGTTGTGACACGACTGCAGCTATGCGTGACTTTAGTGCAGACAGATACGTCAGGATTCCTGACGTATCTGTCATTAATTGCGTCATGGAGCGCTGTCCAGTGAGTACAGCACATCCATGCTGTTGCAAGGGGGGCGTAATGAGAAGTGTTGCAACGCTGTCTTGTCGCAACGCAGCAACACTTTTCATGACTGGGGCACAGGAATGCGCACTATCTTATTGATGGTGCACATTCCTGCACTGTATTTTTGTCACAGGGCTGCGCTGTCCAGCACCAAAAACATGCATAGATGTGGGCCCAAGACGTATCCCCCTTCTTAAGACCATCTATTTTCTGGTCTTAAGTTCCTGCAAGAAACGGGCCTTAGCGCGACTTTTTTTGACGCTCCGCTGGGTCCAGGCCATCCTTGCTAATAGGGTGAAGTGCGGTTAGCTGTAGTTTTTGGGATATTTAGTGATGGAACGCCCACCTTGCATATCATTAGCGAAAATTATCGCTGGCATACCAGGCAATAGAAAAAAATGGCTGGTATCGCTGGAAAGCTGTCGCTAACGCCTGTTAGCGACAGCTTGCTAATAGGGAGATAATATATCGCCACTTTAGCGGCAAAAAAGTGCCGCTAAAGCAGCGATAAGCCCTTGCTAATATGCCCCTATATATTACTGGCCATGGAGCTGTGGTTTCAAGAACCCTAGATGACACGATGTGTGGGAAATATAAATTAGTCTCCTACCAGATAATGAGCTATACCCAGCAGCTGGCCTGAACTGTCTGGCTGGCCTCTCAAAGGAATAAATACAACAGACAAATTGCTGACCACACCCTTCTATGCAGAACAAATACCTGGGAAGAAAGCCTTCAAAACTGCATGTATCTGGTATTGCTTACATTTGAGAATTGAAAGGTTGCTTTGATTTTTGTTAAATTGGATTTCCACAACTGTATTCAAAGTTGGATATAAATGAGCCTTATCATGCCATAAAGTCAAACTTCATTCCGATTGCAAGGAGGATATCTTTTGCACCAAAGATTGTCTATAAGGACAAGGACTGTTTCTGTTTTCCCTCAAGACTAGCACTAAAGCTACTATCTAAAGAAACCTGCTCCTCACTTGACCCTGAAAAAGAAGAAGCTGTTTTGACCTGTGTAGAGAGGAAGAGGACAGGATGCTACAGAAGAAGAAAAGTTCAAAAATCTAAAGCCTGTGTGGAGCTCCTTATGTTAAACCTTGGACGCATTGCATCCCAGTTAATTAGAAAAACATCTGACTTGTTGGAGATATTCCAGGAGCCTACATCATCTCATTTCCAGCATGATAGGCCGTCTGAGGTTTTTAGGTCTCGCCTGGCATTAGCAGCGCAAGCGCTGCCCTCGCTATGCGAGGGCTTCTTGGAATCAATACGGTTCCAGAAGTCGTGTGTCCGCTCCGCCTGCAATTGTGATTGGCGTGCGTCGGTTTTCGTCACTAATTATGCTGAACATACTTCGGTGATTGCACTGGAGGGTTTTTAGTCCCTCCTAGTTGCCACCCTGTCTGCTTTAGGCCACACCCACTGGGATTGGATGTTTTACTGGCGGCGTGAGACGGCGGCTTTAATATTTACGCGTGGCACTTTTTTTTTTTACTATTGCATGCGTCTGCATTTACCACTATTGGGGAATGTTTAACTGAATGTTTTGTCAATATCTTTTGTGGCAATAATTTTGTTTAGTTTACGGGGTGTCGTGTTGTGTGTGGGATGCATTTTGTTACTTTAAAAATTAGCTAAACGCTTAAGGCGCGTGGGGCTTATGCCATTATTTCGTTTAATATTGCATGTTTTGCGTCAGGTATGCATTTATTGCTATTGGGTGAAGTCTAACTAGTAATGTTTTGTGCCGATATCGGTTTGCTCTCAGGTATTTTAAATATTATTCCTATACGCTTGTGGGGCATTATTTGCTCTTTATCCTGCCTGCTTTTGCAGGGCAGGACAGGGTCTCCCACAATGTATTTATTTTTTAGCATGGCCAGCAGTAATAATGGCAGACGCATGCCTTTTTAAAATGTATTTACTTCATTTTACCGTGCCTTTACCCGCGCTTTAGCTTTAAACAGCTTAAGCTAAACCGCGGGTGCCTTCAAAAGCAAACAAATTGAAAAAAAAAAATATTTTTTCTTTATATTTCTTTACTTTTTAAGCAATCTCTGCACCTAAGCTTTAGCTTAAGATGTACAAAGCCTAAGCGCGAGTGCCGCCATTGTAACAAAAGTAAACAAACAGAAAGAAAAACGTGCGGCTGCCATTTTCTATTTGCTTACTTTTGCTACAATTGTGGCACTCGTGCTTTAGCTGTAAACATCGCAAACTAAAGCGCGGGTGCTGCGATTGCTTTATAAGTAAAGAAATAGAAAAAAACATCTATTTCTTTACTTGTTAAGGACTCGCTTCACCCTCGCTTTACCTTATGATGTTGACAGCTAAAGTTAAAGCCATTTGCTTTGCTATACAATACCATTAGCAAAGCAAATGGCTTTAACTTAATCAAAGGCAAGACCTATTGCATTTTCAATGCTTGTTTTTCTTGAAACTTGGTTTTACCGTGATGTTCTCCAATTGAAGATCAGTTGATGCTGAGACTGGTTGGCCTCCTTCAAATACTTTATACTTTATTCGGTCATTACAACCATAAAAGTGCAAATGTAAATAATACAAAGGTTCAGTTGATACCAATGTAGCCATAGTACAATCATGATCAAAATTTGGATTTCATGTTAAGACCAACATCATGATGTGAGTATTTAAAACAATGATTTAAAAGAAATAAAACCAAGAGTTAAATTCTAGTAATATTAAAATAAAACCCACACAGGATTTCGGAGAAAGTGCAAGTGCAAAATAGTGCAAAAATACAATAGAGCAAGTATGAGCATCATTTATTCATAACACTGGCTTTAAATTAATAAAAAAGCTTGCTCTAATTAGCTCAAAAAACTAAAATCAGTTAAGATTGGAGCTATAACAGATAAAAAGAGAAAATTGTTGAAATAATGTTAAAATTGGTGGCAAATAGATCTAGGGGGCATGCTTTATCTCTTCATTAGTGCATAGCGCCAGATAATCCACATTTTCCCTAGAAATGTTGCCACTGCGCAAACTATTAATGGCCTGGAATATGTTTTTAAAATACGAAATGCTTCTTTATGGCATTGAGTTCCCATCAGCCTACATACAGGTGCTAGCCATTTAAATATCGGAATAATATATAACGGACACACGAAGAGGATGTGTTTAACCGACTCGAGTGTCCCGGGGCAACTAGGACAATGCTGTACAACTTCAGAAGTTCGTTGCCAAACCACTGTGAAGGAATTTACAAGGAGGCAACGAATCTAAATTGTATGTAGCGCTTTCTATCATGTTGGGCTGAGATTACCTCCATGTACTGTTTGTCTACACCTAGCCACTTAAACTCCATAAACTCTAAAGATAGACGACCAGCAGATGGTTGGAAAACAGTTGTCTGTGCCACCCAGTTCCAATGGTGGGATTTTACAACATCTGTGCTGGGTAAGATGCTGGGATCAGAGACATCCCACAAGTTACCCAAGCCTATAGCAGAGAGCAGTGCCTTAACTTTGGTAAACCATTCTATTTTTTTTAAGTGATCAAGTTTGTAAAGATCTTCAAATGCTATAGCATAATGACTAAGTTCATGTGTTTGTTTAAGTCATAACCAGAAACGAAGGGGGCGAAGCCTTGCTTGATCCACTATAGTAGATCTACCCATGTCCAATCTCAAAGGAATAAGTGGAGTACTCGGGGAAAGGGAGCATAGAGATCTTAGGAACTTATTTTCTGTGTGTAAAAGGCCCTCAAGATTGTCAAAACCCCAGATTTCAGCCCGTATAAGGCAGATGTTGCTACCTTCTGATCATATATCTGAAGTGGTGCTGCTATTGGCCTGGATTTGGAGGCCCTGTGCTCTTTAATCAGTGCCCCAGAGACTTTCTTCTGCTGTAGAATCCTTTTGGTGATGTGATGTTTCCATGCCACTGACTCCGAGAGAGTGGCCCCCAGATAATCAAAAGTGGACACTTTCTCCAAAGGAGTCCCTCCCAACATCAGTTTACCTTTAAACGATTTGTGGGGGATCATTGTCAGGAA
This sequence comes from Triturus cristatus, assembly GCF_964204655.1. Classification (NCBI taxonomy): domain Eukaryota; kingdom Metazoa; phylum Chordata; class Amphibia; order Caudata; family Salamandridae; genus Triturus; species Triturus cristatus. The sequence goes on from NC_140593.1 coordinate 944,461,249, forward strand.
CTTAGTTTTCGAGGTATTAACCTCCAGGCCTCTCTGATTACAGAAGGCCACAAAGAGGTCAAGAAGGAGTTGAAGACCACTAGGGGTCTTAGAGACTGCTAATATGTCATCTGCAAATAATAAAGTTGTTAATTTTCCACCCCCCAGTGAGGGGGCATCAGCTGGGACTTCCTCCAGATGCTTCACCACCCTGTTTATAAAAAGGGAGAACAGGGTGTGGGCCCTAACAACTTTGATGCAACCGAACAACCAACGCAAGAAGCTCCGATGGTAGCCCCAGTTCCTGCAGTACCTGCCATAGTTTAGATCTTGGAATAAGGTTGAGAGCCGAGTTTAGGTCAATAAAAGCAATGCACAAACTGGCTTGTTCGATGTTCACTGTTTTCCAAGCCACTAAGGCAAATCCAAAAACTTGGTCGATGGTGCTGACTTTTCTCCTAAACCCAGCTTGGAACAAGGATAAGATGTTATTCTCCTCCATCCAATCTGTGATCTTAGACAGAAGAGCATGGGCGAAGATCTTGTGAACAACATTGATTAAACTAATCGGCCTGGGAGGAGGAGCCTAGCGCGCAACCAAGATGGCCGCGTAGGCTTGTGGCTCCCGAGGGCCTCCGCAACCTCCCACGTCTATCCTGTCATAATCCTGATTTTTTCGACGGGCTTTTGTTTATGATCTTGCGCTAAGGTGCCACTCGTTTTCCGAATCGAAATTGGACTCCGGAAACCGGTTTTCTGGCGATCTGAGGTTTGCGGCCTTCTCCGGCCTTGGTCCCGGACTCGGGTTGGTGAGGTACCCGGCTGTGAAGTGAACAACAGCGGCATGCCAGGCTGGGCCTGCCCCGGATCCCGCACTTTCACTTTCGGTTTCGAGTTGGTCTACTGACACTGATGAGGAGACATTGGGAGAGCTGCGTCGAGTACGGAGTGCAAAGCCTAGTCTTGACCTGTAAACGGGCCTACTTCAGCTAGCGGCCCGGATCTCCTAGCCTTCCTCCGGGTGCTGGAGGGTGCTGTCCCTGCTGATTGCTGACGATGACGACAAGAGTGGATGGCGACAAACTGAAATCCAAATCTACCCGGAGGGGAGCCTATTCCCAGGCCAACAATATGGACCGCTATGCGCAGCCAAAGGGATCCCCTAGTGGATCACGTAAATCGCCTGAGCCGCCCAAGGAGGACTCGGGCGCATCACCCGAATTGACTCTGCTGGATGTCATGGGGGCCATTGAGGAGATGAAGGTGACTGTGAACCAACAACTGGATACTCTGGCCAACAAATTGGACTCGGTGCTTATTGATGTCACCTTGGTCAGAGCGGACCTGTCGAAAACCAATGACCGGGTCGACTCGTTGGCTCAAGCGTCGTCGAGCCTAACGGTAGATGTGGCCACTTTGCAGACGACGGTGCGGAGGTTGCAGCTCACTAGTGACCTGACTGAGCGTCGCCTCGAGGACTCTGAAGGCAGGGCCAGGCGGAACAACGTCCGCATTATCGGCGTGCCCGAACGATCGGAGGAGTCTGCTGTGGATCTCTTTGTGGAGGATCTAGTGGTGACTCATCTAGCACCCAAAGGGCTGAGCAAGTTCTTCGCTGTTGAACGGGCCCACAGGGTTCCAGGGGGTGCGCCTAAGGTGGGGGCCCCCCCGCGGCCGATCATTGCCCGACTTTTTAATTTTCGGGATAGAGACGCTATCCTGCAGGCATCGAGGGTGGCTGGGCCATTACGATTTGAGAACTCTAATGTTAGCTTTTACCCAGACTTTACGCAAGCGGTTCAAAAGCAACGGATGGGTTTCTCGGCCATCAAACGGCGCTTGAGAGACATGGACTTCAAGTATGCGATGCTATTCCCAGCTAGGCTGCAGGTCGAGCTAGATGGTCGCACACACTTCTTCGACCGGCCGGAGGCGGTGGGAGAGTGGCTGGATGCCCTGCCCAAGAGTCGGGAGCCGGAGGGTCGGATGACGGAGAGCGGAGAAGGTCTGACGGAGTAGGAATGGAACAGTGATTTTGGCGCTGGACTGCACTGGTAACGTTTTGCACCTGTGGCTGCACTGGACTCCAGTTTGTGACACTTTGCCCCGTGGTGTTTGGAGGTTGCGGGGTGCTTGCTGGGGCCCTTTCCTCCTTCTGGGGATTCCTTTTTTGGTCCTTTTTGTAGTGAATTTTATATTGGGGCGACAGGCACACTGCAGGTTGGGGGGGCTGTTCGGGCTCACGCAGGGGTGCAGGGAGGGGGGAGTTTTGTTGGGGTTGATGGGGTGGGGTTGGGGGTTGTTTGTTTGTTTCACAAGGCGGGGTAATATTTCATGTTGTGCTAGTATGATTGTGCTCCCCGGGAGAGGGATGTTTTGTGTGGGGAGGGATGGGGGGTAGGGGGCTGAAACTTCTTTCCTGGAATGTGAATGGGCTGGGGGACAGGATAAAGCGGGGGGTAGTCCTGCAGTTCTTGAAACGTATTTCGCCTGACATTGTGTTCCTGCAGGAAACGCACCTCATAGGGAACTCTTTCCATGCCATGAACAGACGAGGGTATCGCCTTCTGGCCCATTCTGGTTTCACCTCTGGCTCGAGGGGAGTGGGCATTTTAGTCAGGACCTCTCTCCCGTTGGTGGTGGATGAGGTGCTCCACGACGACAGAGGGCGCTACACTGCGCTGGTGGGGAGGTGGGAGGGTAGGTTGATTACGCTGGTCGCGGTCTATGTGCCGCCGGGCCTGCAGACGGCCACCTATGCCGATTTGGGACGCCTGCTGCTTGGGCTTCCGGGGGGGTGTTGGTCCTGGGGGGGGACTTTAACGCTGTGATTTCCGGAGTTGAGGATCGATACCCCCCTAGGGACCTCCCTCGGGCCCAGAGTTGGCTGGGGGGCTTTCTGGATACCCTGGGACTGATAGATTGCTGGCGGTTGAAACACCCTGGACAGGCGCAGTATACCTTCCATTCCGGGGCCCATGGTAGTCTTTCGAGGCTTGACTATATGCTAGTGCCTGCGGCCCAAGCTGGGATGATCGGGGAGGTGCGACATTTGGCACGCGGTATATCAGATCACTCCCCCCTCTTGTTACACCTAGATATCGCCCGGGGGGCGGAGGGGAGGGTGGCACCGATCAACCCCTGGTACCTACGAAACCCCATGATTCGTGCAGACCTGGTTAAGTCTCTGGAACACTATTTTAATGACAACGCGGGGTCGGTGTCTTCCACCATCTCCCTTTGGGAGGCCTTTAAGACGGTGCTCCGCGGCCAGGCCCTGTCTCTCATTTCCTACACCAAAAAATGCGCTGCGCAGGAGGTTGTTCGGCTAGAAGATGAGATCACTGAGTTGGAGAGTGATTTGGAGCAAGGTGTTACGGATTATAGATTGCATGTGTTGGAGCTTAAGCAAGCCGACTATAAGGCACTGGTTACAGAATCCGCTAGGAGTATGAGCAGGGAGCAACAGGGGCGTTTGTATGATATGGGTGATAAGGCCGGGAAGTTGATTGCTTGGTTGGATAAGAGGGAGAGAGCGAGTCGAGTGGTACCGGAGGTTGAGAGGGGGGACGGTGTGTGTGTGACGGACCCCGGTGATATAGTTGATTGCTTCGCGGAGTATTTTCACGGGGTCTACTCTCCGGTCTCAGAGCGCTCGGAGGAAGACTCTCGACAGCTGCTTCGAGACATTACTCTGCCTTCCCTATCTGATGAGGATAAAGTATTGATGGATGCGGCCCTGTCGCCAGATGAGATTGCTCTGGCCATTCGCTCTATTGCCTCGGGTAAGGCCATGGGTCCTAACGGACTTCCCATCGAATTATACAAGTTGCGCCCAGATGTGATTGCGCCTTATCTCCGAGACATGTTCCTTGAGGCTAGGGCGGCGGGCTCCCTCCCCCCTGACCAACGTCTTGCTACTATTGTGGTTATCCATAAGGAGGGGAAGCCGCGGGATCGGTGTGCTTCTTACAGGCCCATCTCCTTGTTAAACGCGGAGCCCAAAATCCTTCCGGGTTGTGAGCGACCTGATTCATCAGGATCAATCCGGCTTTATACCCCATCGCAATACCGCTTTGAACCTGCGGCGATTGCATGGCGTCCTTGCTCGCGCTCCATTCATTCGTGAGCCGGACATTTTGGCGTCCTTGGACGCTACCATGGCGTTTGATACCTTGGAATGGCCGTACATCTGGGCAGCATTGGCGAAGTTTGGTTTTGGCCCGGGTTTTATCGGTTGGGTGAAATTGCTTTATGACAATCCACTGGCACAGGTGGTGGTCAACGGACGTGTGTCGGCTCCCTTTGTCTTGGGTAGGGGCACCCGACAGGGATGTCCACTATCGCCTCTTCTTTTTGCGCTTTGTCTGGAGCCCCTTGCGGAGTGGTTGCGGTGGGAACCCTCGATGCGTGGCCTTAGATGGACGCCGGAATACGAGGATCGGGTCTCCCTATACGCGGACAATATCCTTTTGTATCTTGCATCACCGCGCAAATCGCTCATTGTGTTGGTGGATGTTTTGAGCTCCTTTGGTCGCAATTCCGGGTTGGTCATCAACTGGGCTAAGTCCTGTGTATACGTTCTTTCCGGGGAGGCCCCCCCCCTATCCAGATTGCGCCGTCGGGATTTACGTATTTGGGAATTTTTATAACACTGGACCCGGTGGCCCGCTACGAACGGAATCTTCTCCCCCCCCTTCAGCGCCTAAGGGCGGATGTGGCGGGTTGGCGGCGGTTGCCGCTCTCGCCACTTGGCCGGGCAGCACTGTTCAAAATGATGTCGCTGCCACGCTTTTTGTACGCCCTGCAGAACACCATGGACGTAGTGCCGGCCCGCTATTTTCGGGAGGTGGAGTGTCTCCAGCGTCGATTGTTTTGGGATGGGCGGCCGCGGATTGCTCTTGACAAACTAACTCTACCGTGGTATGACGGGGGGATCGCCCTCCCTGACATTAAGCGATACTACTGGGCCTCCCAGTTGGCTGCCTTCAATCACGGGATGTATGGCCCTGCTTTGAACCCGGCGTTTGAGATGGACAAATTGCTATTGCCGGGCGGAGACTATAATCGAGCGCTATACTCGGGGTCCCTTGATGCGCGGTTGACGGGCCCGACGCGGGTCGCGGTACAGGTGTGGCATGCGGCAAATGCGGCGATGGGGTGGAGGGATCGTTTGACTAGGGCTACGCCCTTGTATGCGTCCCAGCGTTTGGGTTATCTGTATACTACGAAAGGCTTTGATAAGTGGGATACGATTGGTATCAGCACGGTAGGGGATCTCTGGACGAAAGGGAAATTTAAGACGTTCGACATGCTGAAAACTGAATACCAGTTGAATGATAGGGAATACTATCGGTACGCTCAGGTCCATCATGCCTTGTGTTCCGTGTTTTCGGACGTGTCGGCTATTCCGGAGCATTCCCCGTTGGAGGACAGGATATTGGATGGCTATGTGCCGGATAGCACCATTTCGCTGATTTATAAGAAGCATATTAATGATCGGATGGGTTTGCTGGCTTCATTGCAGGAGACATGGATCGCCGACGGTTTAGAACTGGACGACGGGGATTGGGTGTCGGCGGTGGCCTCCCCGAAAGAGGTGGCTATCCCGGCCCGGTTGCGGTTCGTCCAACTTAAAATACTCCATAGAGTGTACGTCACGGGGCCTGCTCTGATGCGTATGGGGTATTCGGTGGATGAATTGTGTAAGCGAGGCTGTGGACTCCTGGGGAGTTTCCTCCATATCCTGTGGGAGTGTCCGGAGGTGACTCGGTTTTGGTGCAGAGTGCATGCGGTGTTAGAAGAAGTCACGCATGTTGCCTTGTTGCCGGAGGCACGAAGGTGTTTGCTGAATGTCTGGGAGCCGACTGATTACAATGTGACGCAGACGCAATGGGTGACTCTGGGCTATATGGTAGCGAAGCGTGACATTGCACGATTGTGGGGCTCCCAGAGGCCACCCACGGTCTCCGAGTGGAAAGAACACATGGACTGGTGTATGTTCAGAGAGAAAACGGTGTATGTGGCGAGAGGCAAGCCTGGGAAGTGGATTAAGGTGTGGGGTCCCTGGAACTCCTATCATGGCGGTATATGCGCCCCGCCTCAGATGCGTGAGATAGATGCCGCTCTATCCCCCTAGCCCGCGCATTCCTATATGCTCCTGCGACATGCGAATTTGGTTTCTTCGGCCTTGCCCCCCCCCCCCCCCTCTGTCTACCCGGGTTGGATTACTCCCTCGATACGAGGGGCACATGCTACTGCTATTAATTTCCTCTGCCTTGTGTGTTTGCTGTTTTTCGTTTCCTTAAAATATGAAACCTTTCTTGTTTGTTTATGGACTGCGGCTGCGACGGACTGCGAGGATTAACCCTCCAGTGACCCCTTTTTTGTTGCTTCATCAATGTGAATGTTCAGCTGTGCCTTGGGTTATACTGCATTTTAGTGGCCGGCCTGTTGGTTGTAGGCCCATACTTGTATTTCTCTGAAATTGTAATAAAGGTTTTTAAAAAAAAAAATAAAAAAAAATAATCGGCCTGTAATTAGAAGGCAGTGCACGATCACCATTTTTGAAAAACAGGATTACTTCTGCTCCCTTCCATGATGGTGGTATTGGTGCCCTACCAGCGATTCTATTGGCAAGTACCCAGATGTATTCGGACCAGTTGGCTATATCATTAAGGAAGACGTCTCCAGTTACGCCGTCTGGAGCAGAGGCTTTATTCCTAGCTGTGGATCATACACTTTGGGTGATTCCAGTTATTGAAAACAGCTCGCTGGTCCGCTTGCAGAGAATTCATAAGAAGGACCTTCAATGGCCGGCTCTGCTGGCCCAGTGTAAACAGCAGAGAAATGGTCAACCCAGGCGTCTACAGAAATGTTACTAGTAGGCGGCCTTGGTGTACTGGCCTCTTCCCTCGTAACCAACAGCCTGAATTGTTGAGAATCTTTCCTCTGGCAAGCATCACAGATTTGTACCCAACGATTTTCAGCCCAGTCTCTTCATGTTTTTGCCTGGGCTGACTTGTAGGTCTTCCTGGCCTCTCTTATTTCAGAGAGATCATTTGTTCTAATCGCAGCAGCTAAGGCTGCTCGTAATTTTTTGCAATCTTTTCTAAACCAAGTATTTTGTGGGCGGGTAGACCGCCTTTTTTGTTGAGTCCGACTTGGTAATATGAATAAGGAATATATCTGTTTGAAGAGAGATATGTGTCTGTCTGTTACCTTTAGGAGCTCCTCCCGTTGCTCACACAAATTATGGAAATTTCCAGTACTGGCAAGTAATAGTTGCTTTATTGCGTCACATTTAGAAGTATCTATTGCTATTCGTGCCCATTTCAATCTCCAATTATTGTTTGTGGGGCAGATCATCTTAGTTGATAGTATGCTGCTGGGTGGGCTACAAAATCTTGTCCAAAGTGATGACATGGCAAGCTCAAGCGGACTGTGGTCGATGGCGGTGGTTACCCCAACTGACATGTTCAACATACCAGGCCATAATCTTACATCAATCAATAAATAGTCAATGTGACTCATGTTCATAGTTCTGTTGAACTTATTTGCCCCTAACCTATCGGATTTGGTACGTCCATTTGCTGCCCTTAGCCCATACTCGAGAGTAATTGCTTGGAGCTGCAGTAATGGTCGTGTCCATATTTTGATTGGTGGTGGGTCAAGCGGAGGAACATACCACATCTCATCTATCTGGTCAGTGCTGGTTAGGTCTTCAGAGTCGAGTGGTTTGAAGGTAACATTAAAATATCCAGCTATTATTAGGGGAGAAGGAGACTCTCTTTTCTCTAGCCAATCTTCCAGCTCTTGAAATGTTATAGAGCTGCAATCCGCTTTGGTGCCACAAGCATAAACGTTGAATAAGGCCACTGACTTTCTATTCCTGCCCTTGAGGTGTACGATAAGAATATCGGAACTATTGGTCTTAATTTCTTTCGTGGTACATTGTAAATCAATTCTGATCCATACCGGAAGCCCTGCAACTGGCCGTCCTGGTCTATTGTTGACTACTGGGCAACAAAAAGTGATGTATCCAGGAATAAAAACAGGTGCTGTGGCCCATGTTTCCTGTAATATGCAGATGTTGAAGAGTTCAATATATTGTAACCAGTGAGGGAGTGCTACCTTAGGTCTTAAACCAGCCACGTTCCAAGATAGTATACGTAGTTTGTTGGTTAAACCTCCTGGGTCAAGGCTAGCAGGGTGATGTTCATCTGTTGCTCATCTCATCAATGAGCTTATATCTGCAGCTTGCTGGCAAGGGCTTGCCCAGAGATTTCTGTTCGTAGGCTGTGTAGAGACAAAAGCCTCGGAACTAGGAGACTGGATTGCAACAACTAATGATAGGTCTTCCTTTGGCTTTTCGTTGGGGGCTAAATAAACAATTGAGTTTGGAAGATGGAACGTCAAATAGCTTGACGGTGCTGAGGATGCCAGTCAATCAATATTGGCTAAAGTTGAGTCTGAATCCAACAATGTGCCATGCCTATTATTGGCTTGAAGCTGCAGTGTACCAGTGGGATTGTATTTCAACTGGATTCCAGTGGAAGAGGGCGAATATGTCCTTGCCTCAAGAGCTATTAGATTGTGCACCAAGTTTTCATCCTTCAAGTGCAATTCAATGGAGTCCGAGAAGCGGTGGGTTATCCTTTTTTCCCATAGAATGTCATCTCTAACGACTGATCTACACCCCCTAACCTTCCGGATCAAGTGAATGGATTTGTTTATTGAAGAGCTGTTATTTTCGTATTTGGCATGTGACTGTATTTTGGGCAAATTTATCATGTAGATGCTCTTAGTGGGACCATGACCCGGCTCACGCCTGTTACTTAGGTAACGTTTGTTTCCAACTACAGATAATTTGTTTTTATTCATATTTCTACCCCCTAATGCTTGTTTCTCCAAAATAGGGGGTTTAGCAGGGAGGCATGTAGAGATGGACATTAGAGAGGCTATGTTGTTTGTGGGCTTGGAGGCACCTGTACTTCTCTAATGTGTGGTAATGTTCATTGTAGTGCCCTCTAACTGACTAGGGGTTCGTGTTTTAGATGAATCTCTATCCAAAAGGAGTTTAACTTGATCTGTGAGCAGGAGAATGAGTGATTTATGGGTAATTACTGCGGCCCTAAGCTCATTAATAGTTGTTATCGTATCCAACTCAGATAGAGTGGACTTTACTAGACCACCCTCTACCCTTCTCTTGGTTGAATCTTGTTCATCCCGGGTGTCGACTAAATTTAACAAAGGGGATACCGTCTCTGCTTCTGATACCCTTCCCAGGAAATTATCTGATAGATCCTGTAGTGGTAGAAATCTGTTAAGCAGAGGGATGTTAGTATTACTAGGGTCAGCAGTGCTACCAGAGTCGACTTTATCCCTTAACATTGGGTTAGACTCTACCTCTGCTGGGGAGGGGCAGAAATTCCCTTCATTTACATCATCGATAGCAACTATAGATTGCATAAAGTTTCTATAGCTAGGGGACTTATCCTTTGAACTCCTTGTAGTGCGTTTGGTAAAAATAGAAGGAATTTGTTTGACAATTGTGGGGTATAGGCTAGGGAGGGGAGGGATCTCAACTGGGGTAGACAGATTTCCTTGAGTAGGTGTATTACAGTCGGAAACTAGGACACCTTGGCACTCTATCAGTATATCATCAATGTGATCTAGGACGCAATTGTTATAGATCTACGGACTACTTTAGTTTTGCTAGCTTTAGTGACTTTTAAACAAGACCTAGCTGTCTTCCTGCCCCCCTCACTAGTGTTTGTCTAGCTTTTCCCCATCCTGTTAACAACAATGTAGGTTAAATGTTAAAATTCTTTACAATTTACTTTACAAATAATTATCAAATCTTACGGTAAGCACTTGCTAAGAAAAGAGACGCACCAAATGCTCACTCAAAAAAGAATAAGAAAGAAGGGGGTAGGGGGACAATGTCCAGCACTCACAATATAAGTCTTTAGCAGGCAAGCAGTCCATTAGGACCCGGTGTGCTAGCTCAAAACCAAGGGGGGTGGCCCTGCCCTGCCTCTTCCTGGCAATGACGGGCACCCCTTGGCCCTGGCGCGTCCCGCATGCGTCCCGCACTGCGGGGGCTGGCAGGTGATTAAATGCACCTGCGGGTGCTTGGAAGTGATGAGGCTTCCGTTGTGAGAGCGAGGGAGCCTGGTAAGTGGAGTCCTGTGGACCCGCTGCTGCTGATGGCTCCCACCCCCGATGTCCAGTAAAAGGAGCATCTCGCGCTGCGGGGGCTGGCAGGTGAATAAATTCGCCTCCGGGTGCTTGGAATTGACGAGGCTTCCGTTGTGAGAGCGAGGGAGCCTGGTAAGTGGAGTCCTGTGGATCCGCTGCCTCTCACCCCCGATGTCTGGTGCAAGGAGCGTCATTCTTAACCAGAGTACCTGTGTGGCCCCGGAGGTTTCTTAAAAGAAATTGTTTAAAGGCACTGTAGGATCCAATATCTAAATATCAGTTCCTCAGTCCCAATGATTTGCCAGGTGCTTTGAGTGTTTAAAAAAATATTACTGTCTCCAGTCACATTTAGTATCTGGACCTGTGAAATTTATTATTTTACAGGAATATGCTTTAGGGTGTTAGCCCCCTTCCCTCACTTAGGTACTGACTGAAACATGTAGCATTAATGGAGACTGCTCTCCGATCAATTGTATCCAGTGACTTGGATTCGGGCCCATGGACCCCAGTGAACCTCCCTATAAAGAGATATTGAGATTTCCGGCAAGGGTTAACTTGGTGTCTTAAATCTATTCCCTTGGCTTGGGGGTATCCATTGTTTATTTTGGTGTATTCATTTTGAGAAGAAAAGAGGTAAGTCAGTTTTAGATACACTTTCAGAGTCTTATTAACCCAGCTTCAAACCCTCTAAATTGTCTCTCCTTGCATCAATGTTTTTCAGATACTATGGCAAAGCGCTGACATTTAATAGTCAAAATCATACAATATAATATGCTGTCTGGCACATATTATCTATTCAATGTGTAAATACTGCTGAGAAATATATCTGTGTTCTGAAGGTTTTTAAAAGAGCCAGGTACACCTAAACATTATGTATACAATGAGTATGCAGTTCCTAACTAAAAATAACAAAGACAAATACTAACTGTAAAGCAACCACCAGTAAAAAAGCAGGAGAGTGATCTCCTTGTTGGAAAAAGGCCCTCACACACCTGACAAGAAGGTGTCTTGCTTCATCATCGGGCCTGCTCCTACTCGGGCCGGCGCTGCAATGCCCGATCAGGCGCCCGTGATGGGGCCTACTTAACGGAGATCTTTATTCCGATGCCGTCAGGTGAAGTGCAAGTGAGGGTCTTAGTGTAGGTGAATGTGAGAGTGTATAGTGAAGTTAAAATAGGGAAAAATATTCCAATCAAATTAATTTTAATGAGTTTGGTTCTTCCCCTAATTAAAATTAAAAAGAATCGCATATGGTCACCCTATGTTGTGCTATTATACGCTGAAATGTGAGGTCAACATGTTTCTTGCCCTATTATCAGTTCGATGGCAATTCCTCAGGACCTAATAGAAAAACTACCTACACATTTTTTGGTGGTGGACACCCAACACATGTAGTGAAAAATGACCACCCTTACAGCACCCTAAAAAATGTGGGGGTACCTCTGGTGTCAATAAAGTTAATCAAGTGTAACCTGTAGAAAGAAAAGCAGTTAGAACAGTCAAAGAAATAACATTGTAATATCACTAAAAGCAGATCCATAGTACTGATTCAGCAAGTGACAGTGCATCACACGCGTGCAAGAAGCCCATGGGCTGTGACATGCTTGATGCAACCAACCATTCGTCAAAAGATCGAAATATGTTAAGGTGATGAATAAAATGTCATGATTGTCACAACAGGTAAGTACAAGGCAAGAGGAGACTAATGTAAAAAAATGGCACTATCAAACATCAGGACAGTCCTCACCTTAAATATTTTATGGGCTGGGCCATAACAGTACCGGTCGCTATCAACACTGATTTCTAGTGTCCTGATATATGAAAAAAAGATGTTAATTCAACTCGAAGAACATGAGGGAAAGCGCAAAAGTATGCGGTATCCTAGTCATGTCTAGAAACAGGAAATTAGGTAAACGTGGATGCCACCAAGAGTAATTAGATAAGGTGGGGTACAGAGATGGATTTACAAGATTTAATCCAGTTACGGTGAAAAGTGGAGTGGTTAAAATATGAAGTGTGCCACCTTTCCGATTATTCAAGCTACTATAAATACCCCAGCCAAGCTCAAAGCATGGAAACTATGTAGCGCGGCAAAAACAGCCGATGTTGCTAACTCATTAATGTCAAGAGAGGAAGGAAAAAGCGCTTACTCATCAGGATGAAGCGCCCGCCTAAACGTAGCGGTGAACTTCGTGAGATAAAGGGAGGCAGGAGCGTGGAGGCGTTTGAGAGAAACGCGGACTCATTACGCACGGTTCTTTAGTAGAGATAAAGAGTTGATCCTACCCCGGCGGCGCAACCGGTCCAAACGGTCTGGTAACTGGACTCGGGAGCCCACCAAAGATAAAGGTTGAAAGTCGGGGAGGGCGTGTTCTCAAGAGTGCCGATAACAATATGGATCGCTAGAACACACACAGTCCATCAGCGCCATCTTGGGGCAGTAGTCACATGACACCCTGGCGGTCACGTGATCGCATGATCGGCCAATCAGGGTTGTCCGATCTGCCGATCATGATCGTGAATGGGGAAGTAAACGAAGAATGTAAGAGGCCGGCTACGAGGCACCAGGGACACGTAAAGGTAAGCCCAAGGCCACAAGTACGGAGGTGTCCAAAAAAATAAATAAATACTTAGCACCTGCATGAGCAGTAGAGGTGCATGCGTAATTGAGGTGACAGAGTAAAGATCGTAAATGACCAAGATGAAGGCGCCACAGATGTGTGGGTCAGAGCTCGTATCAGGTAAACATTTCCACACAGGACATGATTGCCCACAGGGGATTATTTAATGTTTTGTACATGCCCTCATAGGTGCAATAATTGTGTTTTTAGTCATATCTTAGTTTATTCATTTGTTTGTATTTTTCGCATCTCTGTAATATGAAATGGAGACAGAACTTAGCTGATCTGAAGTTGCTGATCCCAAACAGGTGTTATAGCAGCGATACAATGGGTAGTAAGCTCTGCCAGGTATGGGGATGCTCCAGCAGTATGGTTAGAAGACTGTACCGACTGACCAATGTAATTCCAAGGTCCAATAGAAGAGAGAGATCCTAAATGGAAGTGAATCATTGAGTTGGGGACACTCACAAATAGAGGCAAGGGGGGTCAGATGATAGAGAGGTGTGCTGCCTGTGGATAGAAGCACCACTATAAGACTCGCCTAGGAAGAATTAGGCCAAAGTGTGTAAAGGGACGTGTTGATGTCCTTATTTGGAATCATCTAGATATATTTAATCAGAATAAACAATGAAAAAGAGAGACCTCAGGGGAGCACCAAATGGGGGGATTGAGAAAACTTCAGAACATCTTGTAGGTTTTTAATCGTTGATGTGTCTTTCATAAACTCATGAAAGGTGAGGGGAGGATAAACTCTCCCTGCTGTTAACTCCTGTCACTTTTGTTAAAATAATTCTAGTCATGTTGTGTGCTGTTTTTTTTAAATTTTATTTGGAGCTTTATATAGCGCTAGCCAGACCCGAAGGTATCGGAGAGCTTTACAACATTTGTCAAAGACAGTCGAGTATACAAAGAGTGGCACAGTAAACACAGTGTTCAAAGGTGGGTCATTGTTCGCTATAAGTCATGTAGCATTCAGATGCAGAGCAGTAGTGTTTGTGGTAAAAGTAAGGGGGAGTACTGTGCGGGTCAAGAGGAAGATGCTGTAAGGAGTTGTTCATTTCGTAGTGACTGGATCCTCGGATTGGTGGCGGAATATTATTGTAGGTCCGTTGTCACTTCGTGAGGGCTCGATTGAGGAAGAGCACTTTGAGCTGGCTTTTGATTTCTTTGAAGGAAGGGTTAGTCCTGATATGTATAGAGATGGCATTCCAAATTCTGGGTGAATTTCCAGAGAAGGACCGAGATAAGGTCTTTTGTTTGCGGGTTTTCGGGCAGATGAGTAGTAGAGTATTGGTGCTTCTGAGATTTCTTGTCTGTCCCGCTTTGTTGAGTTTGGTGGCTAGATAAGTGGGTTTACCAGTGTGCAGAGCTTTGTGGGTGAGACAGGCAGTTCTGAAATTAGCCCGCATTTCTATTGGGAGACACTTAAGCTCTTTTAGAGTGGGGGAGATGTGTTCATATTTCTTTACTCCCGTCACCATTCTGGCTGCTGCATTTAGGGTTGATCTAAGAGGAGCAAGGTGTAGTTTAGCCATGCCTGTGAGGGTGGCGATCCCGTAGTCTAATCTGGAAAGCACGAGGGATTGCGTGACTTGCTTAAGGTCATTTGGGGGGATGAATGGTTTGATTTTGTTTAGTAGTTTTAAGTTGAAGAAGGCACATCTTGCGTGCGGTGTTCTTGATGTGTTTGATCATGTCAAGGTTGGGGTCTAGAGTGATACTCAATGACTTCATGGACGCTGCCAGGATGAGAGTGCAGTCGAGAGCATCAATAGACTTTATCCATTCCATGATTCAGGGGGTCTGTTGTTTGTTGGCTATGAGGAGGATTTCAGTAGGGGGCTGTGTCAATATTAATAAACATATCAATGACAGAACTGTAAACAATAGAACAGTCTACTGTAAAGGAGGGGTGGGGGGGTGAAAAAGGTGTCTGGCATAATTCAATAATTTGTTTATTTTTGAGTGCTGACACGTTACAAAAAAGTGTGATTCTGTATGTATAGTCTTATTTAATGGAAATGATCTTGATTGATGGCATCAGTGCATAGCATACTTCAGAGAAATTTCATCAGGGCATGAAACGTTATGACTTAGTGTATGTGTCTTAGTATAGCCACTGTACCTAGTAAATGTAGGTATCCCATGGGTCACCTAACGTGCCAATAAAACATGAAAGAAAAAGAAACCAACATAATTGTGTTGATACACCTTCAAATATCACATAGTTGACAGGTCAAAAAAGCACTTGCAAGTCCATTGCGCCAATGTTGCGACACTTTTTTTGATGCACAATGGCGCAATGGGCTTGCCCATATTTACAAGGACATGCAAAGTCACCCTGCGTGACATTTCATGGCCTTTTAAAAATGGGCCCCCTTCATGTATAACTCTGCATGGAAGTGGCGTTCTATCGGTGTTTCTGTGGGTGTTTCCAAGCAACATCTATGGAACTTGACGCATTCCCAGATTTACAACATTTTGTAAAACTGGGAATGCGTCAGAATGATACACCTCCCCAGGGAAGGCATAGGAATCGCGCAACATGGAGAAATACTTTTATTATTCCTTGTTTTTTCCTTTTTCTATGTGTGCTGCCATAGAAAGTGGAAAATGCCATTAATTAGTGTTTTTGTATAGGAAGGAACACCTTACTGCACAAAAACAATCATCCCAGCAGTGCAGGCAACCTTTCAAAATTACACAAGAGTGGCTGCACAGCCAATTGTGTGCCAGAGCAGGGGAAACTTCAGGAGTGTGTCATATTGTTGTTAATATGACGCTTCCCTGTGCTTCGAAAACGATGCAGCACGGCACAGCTAAATAGCTGCATCCTTTTCTTGTAGATGAGGCCCTCGATGTTGAAATATCTAAATCTTTCAGTGAATATAAATAGAAGTCCTCTAAAATATATTTTGAGCACCTAGCAAACATGATATGTTAAGATAAATGTCTATTTGCCAGGTTTAATAAGAAACCATCTTATGTGAGGAAACTACTAGCATCACAGGGTACAATAAAAACCAAATCGATTTTGCATGTTTTTTTTTAAAAATGTATTGTAATACCTAAACCATGGATATGTGTTTCTCAAGTGTTTAAAGTCAATATTTATAATAATGTAAACATGAAATAGTAATCACCACAAAGTTAAAAGACAAATTACTTTGAATGTAAATTATAATAAACAAAATTATTTCTTATGAACATACACCTAGAAAAGGTTGGTGGAGAAGGTTGGTGTAAGTTCTTAGAAACAACTATTTAACAGGATTGTGTCTCACATACAACAAATAGCAGAAAAATGAGTACATTGCAAAGAGAGTTTTGTCAGACCAAAGATGGTATGATACTTTCAGTGCTCAAGAAATGTGTACTCTCTGCACCCAAGCCCGCTTGATTTCAGAGACCGAGTTCGATGCTAAAATGCTTGGGCAATAAAAGACACAAAATGTACGTGAATTCAATGGTGTAGTGATGTATCATATGCAACAAATGAAACAGACAAGGAACTATCACTTTTCGCCACTAGGATCACGACACATTGCATGAGACAAAAGTTTTTATATCAAGCATGTCATAATAGTAACTTAAATATTGTTATACGCACACTGATTAGTGCCCAATTGGGGTGGGTGGAATGTTTCATTCTTCCTGGGGAATTGGAGAAATTTGGTCGCTCAGTTCCAGCAAAATTCTGCCAATTCTCATTTTTTTACGAATTTTACACCTGCAAGGCTCCAGTAAATGTGAGCTGTCAAGTGCGAGCGAGATTTGGCGTCCCCTAATGTGATTTTCTAGCTTGGGTGGTCACAGGCGGTCGCGAGCTGTAGTGGTCAGAGGGCTGCTGCTCAAGTAGATTTGCTGCAGCTCAGGTAGATTTTCTACTCGAGTTGCAGAAAAATCAACTCGAATAACTGTGTGCTCTTGTGCAGTGCATGGTGCAGTTCGCTCTGATTTTTCAGCACAGCCCACACTGCTGGAGCTACATTACAGCACAAGCAGCATGAGCCACATATTTTACACCTATTGGCCGAAGTCTGCTAAATCTCGCAGAGTTTGTATGTAACTCTGCAGAATTCAACAGAGTGAAACACTGGAGTTCCGCCCACCTCTAGTGTGCCAAAGTGAAACCTATTGGAAGACTGAAACTGAGCACATTTGAGCAGAAATACATCTGTTGTCACTCTATCGATTCAAAGTGCTGATTTATGAAGAAGAAAACCAGATGTATGTGTGCCATAAATCTGAAAAAGTCCTCAACTTACTCTTGCTCTTATGTTTTGCAATTGAAAAAAATGCTGTGTAATTGTCTGCAATGCCTCGAAAATGATCCTACCAAAAAGTATTTCTTATGCATGCCTGTGTAAGTAGCACCATTGCAAAATCATACAACAAACAATAAGTCAACATAAATTGCACTGGACAAAGGAACACAACAATTAAATATCACACCGGGCACCCGAAATGTTCTGGTTGTTGCCATCATCTGGGGGCCAGAGTCGGACCCAACACACATGATATATATTCCTTCCATGAATACATGATAATCAGATCCAAGGTTACAAATGCAGCAACGCAAAGAATCGTAGTCATGCATGAACATGTGTCACATAATAAAAATGTCCACTAACGTATACTTCATAGCTAAGAAACACAGGAATGCGTAGTTCATGCCATGAACTACTTTGCACTGGCACTAACAAAGCAGGCATGCACATCTATGCATTTGTAAATAGGATATGCAGTAAAACGTTATTGAAAGTCCTCGTATGGAAGATCTTTCCATATATGCACTCACTATTTATGAGAAATGCTTTTTGGGGGGGAGTATGTGTTGGGAGGGGATAGTTGCTGTTGTCTGGACAATGTGACAAACCCCAAGCTCTTGGCTTTAAGGACTTTTACAAAAGGCTTTGCAATACATATATGTTTTTTTTAGCCAGTTAAAAGTATTCATTAAAGATAATCAAGTGTAAAGGAATAGCAATCAACTTCATTTTCACAGAGTGAGTGATAAAAGAGGTGTGTTGTGGAAAAATATTTTAGGGGCCAGAAACATGTTTCCTCGTTTTTATCTTTTTCAATTGTATGTTTTTATTTTTCAATCACTGTCATTGATTTAGGTATCTGTTTTTTGGCAATACCATCTGCTTATTTTAAAACCTAAAACATTCATATGCTACATCTCATTGCCTTTCCTGGTTATGTTTATTGCGGGGTAAGATGTAACTTAACATAGTTTACAAATACCTTAAGTTACATCACTTTTATAAATCATCCCCTAAATTCCAAAGCATCACTGATCACTGCTACATTCAACAGCATCACTGAGTCCTTTTGTGCCTGTTTTTTAAGAAACAACTCAACAACTTTCTTTTCAAGTGAGGACTTTCTCAAAATTTTAGAGTGGCTTCTAGTTTGGTCTAGAATGGTCCAGGTAAGTAAGTGTGTCCATGTTTTTTATTCTCAAAATAAGTTACAAGATTGCTAGATGACTTGAAATGTTTTAAAGCCCTAGAATGTACCTGCATATCTTTGCATAATCATGCTAGTTTTGGAGAACTTGCTTGGGCACATAATGCAAGATATCTCTTTAGCAGAATTACAATGTGTATGGTGTTCCTGCATTTATATCTTATTGTATTTCAACAAAATGTCTTTGCTCATATATGTGGTAGGAAACATACTACAGGCCTCACATGAAAAGAATCCAGTCATTGGAGTCTGATAAAGTATATTGACAATAGGTATGGCATTTGCTTGAGTCTTGTATGTACCCGTCTATTAAAAATCCATCAAAAAACAAGCCTTCCTTGCCTTATACCAGACCAAGAGATACCCTAGGGATGTTCCATTGAGAAGAACTCTTTTTCATTTGTGGCAAGGGATTTCACTGTGTGTAGTTCACCTAAACGATGATATCTGACTGCAGGCCAAACTTTATTACCACCTACTTGTACGCCCTTTGCGATGAGGGCAACCTAGGGTACAATGTATTCACCACTTGCCACCCATAACAGAAGGATACATTGGCTGGGCAGCATTTAGCATTGCCACCATTGCATTGCAGCCAAAACATGCTACAGCATGACCAAGGAGATCAAAAGGTCTCTATTGCCCCATAACATGCATACAAGGGTCATTATGGCTGTCCATGGAATGTGGTCTCAAGTCTGTCAATGAACTCACAAACCCTACACTCCCACTTGACATTCCTTCTATACGGCGACAATCTCTCTTAACCCATTCCTGTTTTCGCTACGCTACTATTATCTTTCACCCCTGACATCTTCCCGAGTTGTCATAGAGTAGGCTGCACCTGCTGCTCTGGCAGACTGCTTGGAGCCTGACATAGGTAAACGTTTCAATGAACCCATGAAAGGCATGAGGTATGCTTTGAAACAATCCCTGAGGGGGATGTGGAAAATAAGCCATTGTCATAGTTTGAAGTGTGTATATAAAATAGGATTTATTTGTTGTGTACTTCGATCCAGTAGCCTCATCTGTGGCCTTCCCTCACTTATTTTAGGAGGGTTGAATAGACAATCCCATATGTAACATGGTAAACGATGGTCTGAACTTTTAACTCCTGTCTGTGCTCATGTGGAAATACAAATAAAGTGGACCATACACACTCTTTAATATTCTGGCATGCTGTACATGTCAGTATCCAAACCCATCCTCAGATCTGATCAGACAATTTCATCATATCCCTACATCTCTTGAACATGTTCTATAGCCTGTGACAGTGTCTAATTAGAATATTGGAGCAAAAGCCCATGCCTACCCGGCAGCTTAATGACCTTGAGGAAGCAGAATTTCATCAACAAAGAAGCAGGCTCAATACTGGCTCTCAACAAATTATCCAAAGGCTTTAATCAGTCAAACTACAACAAAATCACAACTATGATGAACAAGCCGACACCAGACAAGTAATTAAACTCAAACAGGAGCACAAAGCTGTAAACCAATCTTTTAGCTGTGATCGGGCAAAACTGAAAAGGGAATTCGGAAATATGGAACACCAGTGGTGTAAATTACTATGTGTAACTGACAAAACATTAAAAAAAAAAAAGGAAAAGAATATTAGATTTGAGGACATTTCATAGTGGAGCAAACACAGACATATATATATACTTGAGGTGCCCCCTCCTGCTCAGTCTTACCTCCACATAGCACCCTCAAATGCAGCGCTGTGTAATTAGACACTGCAGTGCAGACGCTTGAATGTCCTTTGGAGGAACAAAACGTGGCACAATGTCCACATACCGGAAAATGTTATTAGAAAAACATGTTTGGACTAAAACATAATTTGTCTTATCAAACGTGATATTGGATTAGCAATAAAAAAAAATATTTTCAGCTCAATTCTAAAACCTTACAGTCATCAATTTACTTAATCCTTTACCCTGACCCACTTCATTCATACATGATCACCTTAAAGTCTGTATTCAATTTGAAGACAACCAGGTTATCCTCTACAATCAGTACATTCAATCTACAGCTGAAACACTGTCCTAAAACTCTCTTCAATCTATGCTTCTCTTCCCTTGACACCAACATGATCAACATTATAAACCTCTATCTTATGATTGGAATAGTCCCTGGAAATATTTTTAACTTTTTTTAAAACAGTCTTCTAGACTTTTTAGTCCCTGATGAATTAAAGCATGCAATCATCTCCACACTCCTAAAAAATTATATGGAAAACCTGCTCCTTCTGTCCTACCACGGAATTCCAATCTACCATATAAAAGCAAAATTCTGGAAGGGTGAGTTCATGGAGTAACTACAAGAATAAGTGTCTTGACAAATGCTAACCTGTAATCCTACCTCTAAGGGGGCTAGATACTGCATCGCTTTTGTTTACCTGACCCTCTAGGCCAAGGTCTGCTTCTACCACCTCCCAGAAAGTCAAAAATCTAGGTATCCTTTTCGACTGAAACCTCTCATTCATCCAACAAATCAATGTAGTGTTTAAAGATGTCAAAACACAACTTTATGTAATCTGGAAATTGTCACACTCCTGCAAACCACTCACTGGATTGATCTGCAAATGTGCTGTCATAGGATACATAGAGCTCCCAGAAGATTATAAGCTCAAATTCAAGATGTTTTTTATTAGCCAAAAGGCCCACTCGAACTGCATACTTACATAACCAGGCCCCTTGTTGTATCCACACCACAAAATTACAATTACTATCCTTGCATTTGATCCTTCAGTATGCCTTCACTTGACAGAAACACAGCAGATTATTTCTGGGAGTGCATAGTCTAAAACTTGGAAAGGCTCTGTAGTCCAGACTCCATGAAATATAGTAACTTCCAATTCAGGAAGCTGAACTTCTGAAGATGACAGTTGCCTGAAGAGTTTTCCTTGGGCCACTGACTTAACAAAGCTCCATGGAGGTTTTCTCCTCACCCTACTCACTGGAATCCAATGGCCTGTAATTATTTTGATAGCAATTGTTGTTTTATATTTCTATTTTCTATTTCATATTTCACAACATTCATAAGATAACAGACATCATGGAGGGGAGTAGCTAGCAGGGCCAAGATGGAGGACGCATCCTAGGGAAGCTCCGCAATGCTGCCCCTTATCCGGCATTAATCCTGGCTACCATCACACATCTGAAGTGCCAGGGGTGCCTGCTTTAATGCCAAAGCCACCCTGCAGCTGCTGAAGTTTCTGCCATGCTGTTTGATAGTGGTGAGTGACATATTTCCAGGCCCCCCATCGAGGCCTGCTGCCACGCAGTCACCGACTGGAGATGGCCGCCTGGGTCGGGCGGACATAGTGACAGAGATGCTGTTCCTAGCTCCCTGCCTGACTGCGGAGGAGGCTGATGGCTCGGCTGGGGCTGGTGTGCTGTAAGTGAAAGGCACCACGTACTATACCCCCGCCCATTGGTGTGCCCGGAATGCCCACAGTGAACTCCGCTTGCTCTAACTGACAAGGCATCCTGGAGGGGAAGTGGGACCTGTGGCGCTGTCACACCACTGGCCTACTTTCCTCCCTGCATCTCTTCTACAGAGAAACCCAGATTTCTGCGGCTGCTGTGGATTCTGTTTGGAGTTGGTCATGCCAAGTGAGGGCAGGGCAGCCCTGAGCACAGATGCAGCCTCCGCAGCTCTGGCAGGGACCCATGTGGATCTGCTGGAGCCTGCCTAATCTGTTACGCCCCTCAACAGCCTTCCCGGATGGAATGGGCACTGGCTCTTCCTGGCTGCCCTTCCTGCCCTATGCCTGACTGCCAGAAAGCACAGAGGATATTGGAAAGATGCTTGATCCCTGTGAGAACTACCCACCGACCCGTGAGCAGATGTTTCTACCACCACCACACTCGGGCCATGTGGTGGAATCAATACCTGCTGTCCCTGCCAGCCTGGCCCTCTCCAGCTACTCCCGCTGACACCTCTCTCCTGCCACCATCTGAGACCCAGGGACTGAATTTGGTCTAGAGCCTGCCACCTTGTGCCTACAAGATTCACATGCCTCTTTGGGGAGGGTGGCCACCTGGACACCCAAAGATGTCTCCGCTGTCTATGGGCACGGTACATGTGACCTGCAGGGGTTGTCACCTGCGCCTCGGGACTACTTCATTGATCCCCTCAGGTGACCTATGCTGCCCTGTGCCTTCCCAATACTCACAATCTGGGCCCGCACTCCACTAGTTTTCTTGAGTGGCAAATTCTATTTGAACCCTACCTCCTTGCTCAGATGAGTGGGGACCCCCGTGCTAGTGGAACAGAGTGGCATCTTGCACCCTGAACGTGGCACCAGAGACCCTTCTTGGACTGCCACTAATCTCCTTCTACCTGAAGTGCTGGGCCTAGCACACTGGGGGATGCAGCCTCCATTTCCTCCTCTTGTCAACCTGGGAGCCACTATTCCGCCACCCATGGCCAGTGGTGCACAGGGATCTACCACATAATCTCTGCTACCTGCCTGCATTGCAGATCTCAACACAGAAGGACCGCATAACAGTGGAGACAGAGCACCATTGGGTTGCTCATGCTGTGACACTCCTGTGCACCTGTAGTTGTCAGTAAGCTGGCTTAGGATGACGCGCTGCAGAGATGCGACCAACTCACTCAGCAGACTCTCACTCAAATCCCTGGATCATTGCTCCACAGATACAACTGCTCAGGACGCTGAGGCTGGTCATGCTGCAGTGCTACCAACCCATCTGGCACACGCAAGCAGGCCCCAGGCTGTGCAGCTCTCCCCACGACTTTTGACAGACAAGCCTTTCAGCTGTTTCCCGGGGTTGCTCATGCTGCAGTACCCCATTGCATGCTAAGTCGCAGGCAAGCGGACCCTGACTGGTGGTGGTACCACCCACACCTTAAGCACATGGGTAGAAAAAGCAGATGAACCCTCTTAGCATGAACTCCAGCCCCTAATCGACATGATGTACCAAATACCACACCATACACCACACTGCCAGAGACCCCTCAGTGGATTAGGTGGTGTGCCCCTTGTGTGCGACACCCAACCTGGAACCCTCCTGATGCTCAACACAAGTCAATTGGCAATGGATCGCCTATGCTAAGAAGCCCAGCCTGCGATGCAGCGGCATCCGCCAGTCATGGAGCACCAAACTGGGGAGCCCAAGGCGATGGGCCCACTCGACTAAGCTGAGTCCCTTGCCACTAAACTGGATACGGTGCTACATGCCATGGAGAAGATCAGAGCCACCCTCAACCAAATTCACACATCGCTCTAAAGCAGAACTAATAACGTAACAACAGACTTTACCCTGCTACATGCGGATCACCGCAGGCTGGCAGACAAAGTAAATGGTATTGAGCATACATTGGCTGAACTTAAACCGGCAACACTCAAAGTGGCCTCCCTGGTGCAGCCCTTGATGGATCGGGTGTACACCCTTGAATGCAGAGCAGAGGACGCAGAAGGCCCCTCTAGAAGGAACAACATACACATGGTGTGTCTTCCAGAAAGAGTGGAAGGCATAGGCGCAGTGACCTAGGCTGGATCCTGGATCCATACCCTGCTCCCCGATGCAGTGCTCTCTCTCCTTTTCTATTGAGCAAGACCACCGGGTGCCAGCTTGCCTCCCTCCACCAGGTACTAACCCCAGCCTGTTTCTATTCTGCCTGCTTAACTACAGAGACTGCTACTCCATCCTGCGCGAGTAAGCTTCAGGAGATAAAAGTGGTCAATGCCACCGTTATGCATTTTACGGACTATACCATGGCGGGTCAGCATCAAAGGAGCTCTTTTCATGCAGTCAAGTGGCACCCCAGCAAACTAGACACACAATAGTATCTTTTGTTCCGTGCCCATTTCCACATGCTGGCAGATGGGGCCACACATTTCTTTGATTAAGCAGAGGAATTCTGGGACTGGATAGAGTCCACTCGGCTTACGACTTCTCCCCCCCACCCAGCACAGAGGGTGACCAAGGGACACTATGGGCAGCCATCATCGAAGGCGCTGCAGACTGGAACGACACCCTTGATAACCTGGCTCTGCGCAAAACCTGGAGTAGGTAATCCAGGAGAGGCATCAGGCCTTGCGGGTGGTATCCACAATTTGACACCACGCTCTGATCCCAGACAATGATGTGTCCGCCGTTAAATCCTTCAGTGACGATAGCTCCTCCACCACCTGGCCTTTCAGGACAGATTCAATAGCACCACCAGATGTGACTCCCCAAACAGCTATAAACAAATATGAACCATTGAAAATTGACACCAGCCTCAATCAATCTGTTTTAACCTTATCTCATAACTGTTCTGTGTTGCTTATGTATGCACTAATTTCTCTTCCTTTTCATCTGACAATGGCCTGGCCTTCAGAGGTGCCACATCTCTTCTAGCATGCAGGTATTCTCTAAACTATGCTGCACTGCTGTCACATATGTATGCACCACGACAGTTGGTATCCCCATATCCTGTCACGTGGGGGCACTCTAACCTTGGCTTTTGCACTGTTTCCCAAAGCTTCCTTTAGCTAGCCTCCAAGGCCATTACTTGCCACTCATGGTTTTGCTGTTTGGATGGATACCCATTGTTCCTCCGCTCTGATAATGTTGCATGTTCTGTTTTCCCTTTTTTCCCCAGTTATGAATGATTGCCCAGGTCGGACCTATTCCCCAATGCGCTCCCCCCACCAACACCGTTGCTCCCCACATGGACCCATGCCTCACGCTAGTTACCCACAGGCAGCACCCTGGCCCATTTCCTGCATGACCCACATTAGTTGTATCAACCGGAATGTGAGGGGCATGCACGTGCCACTATGCCTTCCTGCAGGAGACAAACTTGACACAGGTTGAGGCCCGGAAACTCCAGCAACGGAGGCATGGACAAGTATTTACCACTGATTACTCATGCTATGCCAGAGGTGTATTGGTCTGGGTGAAGCCAGGGGTTCAATTTGTAGCAGAAAAGATCAAGATTGACGCCGATGACCGGTATGTGTTCAAACATGGACGACTAGATGGCTGCCGACTCTTGCTAGGGTCAATATATGCTCCTAACACTCATCAGGCCTCGTTTTGCACGAAATATCCAATGTCCTGTTGGAGTGGGATGCCAAAGCTTCTGGGAGTGGACTTTAACTCTGTTCGAGGCACAAACCTGGATTGCTCCTTTCCTCCCCTATCACGCACGTTAGCCACATCTAACGCCCAGACACTGAGCAAATGGCTCCTGCACTGGCAACTTGTAGATATATGGCGCACCAGCAACCCTAACACGTTTTGGTACTCCTTTTACTCCTTACCACACTTGCTGCATGTTAGACTTGACAGGATAGTGGGGTCAATTAGTCTCCTCCCAACTATCCAGCAAACAGATTATCTAGGGGTCACATATTGGAACCACAACCCTCAATTCCTTCTATTTGCCTGGGACAATAGCATAGCAGCCAGACCTAGTTGGTGCCTACAACCCAAGGCAATAGAAGACCCTCTATTCCATGCATCTCTAGACACCGCCACAGCGGACTATTTTTAGTTTAATAACAACACTGCCACTAACAGGTTGACAGAGTGGGATGCCTTTTTTATTTAACCTTCAGAGGGCACTGATTGGGGCTGAACTGGAATCTTCACAAGCAATTAAATGGTGACTACACAACTCAAACGCATGCTCCTGAGACTCGAGACATGCTCGGTGACTGACCCGACGTGTATCCGCGGGCTGGTGGAGACATGGCGTGAACACGTCTCACTGCTGGAATGGTTGTGAGGTCTAAACTACACTGCACATCCTGCACCCATGCAACAGCAGATCATGCTGGGTGGTTCCTGGCATGGCTGATATGTCAGGATCAGTCCAGGCACCCTATTTGTTCTCTAGGATCCTCCACAGGGCATCTTCCACACACTCAGCACAAAATACACACAGAACTGGCGTGGCACTGAGCCTCGCTCTACTAGTCGGTCACGCTGGCCAATCCAGATCACCTTGAGGGATTCTTCTCTACGGTCTATCTGTCCACCATCATGCCTGATCAGCATGCAGAACTGGATGAGCCATAGCACTCTCCAAAATTTGTGAACCCATTAGGGCCCTAGCAACAAGCAACTTTCCAGGGCTGGATGGCCTAGCAGCTGATTACAACAAAGCCTATGCCCCTGTCGTGGATACTCAACTGCTCGTCCTCTACAAAGCATCCCTCTTGGCCTCCTCCCTTCCTGCATCATTATGGGAGGCCCTACTGATCTCCCTACCTAAACCTGACCGGGACAATACAGCCATGGGTTCCTATCGACCCTTGGTGTTACTCAATACTGACTACAAAATCTTATCCAGAATCCTAGCGGAACATCTGGCACCCTTGGTCCCATCTCTGGTCCATTTTGATCAGAACTGGTTTGTACCTGCCCACAGGACCTCACTCAACTTGTGTTGCTTCCTCCCGGTCTCCAAATACTCTGCGCAACGAAGGCCCCACACTGGTTGTCTGTTCCTAGACCTCGAGAAGGCCTTCAATTCACTGGAGTTGGACTTTCTGTTTAGCACTTTGCCCTGTTTAGGCATGGGGGCTCACTTCCTCTGCTAGATCAAACTGCTTTATACAGTACAGGTGGCCAGAATCAAAACAGACTCTTTATTTCAGACCCTATCCAATAGGCAGGGGCACCCACCAAGGATGCCCACTATTTCCACTACTTTTCTCCTTTGCTATTGAACCAGTTACCACAGCTATCCAGGTGCATAGCGCAGACTTTGGCATCCCACTAGGCGATGGAACCCACACAATCTCTCTCTATGCTGAAGATCTTCTCCTATCCGAAACATGCGATCGGTGCCTGCTGCACTAGTCCGGATGCTCAACAACATTGCCGTCCTTTCTGGACTGTGGGTTAACTAGGCCAAATCATGCTTGATTCCATTTAACCCTTCATATCCTGACCCCATAATTGTCCTTAATGGTGTTCCAGTGGTGTGGCAAACCAACACATTTTGATATCTAGGGGTCAGGGTGAACCATCAGCCCACGGATCTGTTAGAGGGAAATCTCATGAAAACGATAACTGGCATCAGATCCTAGATTTTGTTCTGGTGCACGCTCCCACTGTCTGGCATGGGCCACATAGCTCCATTTAAAATGGTGGTCCTATCCCCCTACTATTCATTTTTACTAACCTGCCCTGATAAATTCCGCCTCCCTTCTTCTGCTTATTCGAGGGAACTATGCGGAAGTTCATTTAGAACAAATCTCGTTGTAGGGTTGCACTCTCTAAACTGTAACTACCCACTGATCACGGTGGGCTTGCTGTACCAAATTTGGAACAATACTACCTTGCATCACAGCTCAAGTGGGTGGCCAGATGGGTAGCAGGGTTGCAGCTCCCAGCCATGGCCATTCTGTTGATGGAGCGGGTAGTACAAAATTGTGTATACCTCCCCCATTCTGCATGAAAATACTAATTGAATAATCTATTAATTATAATTACTAAAATGAGTTTGCATGAATATTAAACCAACATTACTAATGTCCAAATTACACGTGGGATTGCATATTGCATGGCTAAATAACCTTTATGACTAAAATCCGTATGCATACTAACAGTACTATATGTAATAAATAGAATATTACATGATATATGTTGCTTTTATGATGTCTTTGTAATGTTGCTCAAGAGAAGGACCAAAAGGGTGAATATAAATGCTTTAAATGTTGCTATACGCTAGAAAAATACAAACACATAGAGGGATTATTAAGGGGTTAACGTTAGATTTATTATTTCTATGCATTAATTACTCTTTTGTGTTTGTTTCGCTTAAGTTGGCGTTTGGGCCTAAATTCCAAAATGGCCGCGGACGCGACACGACAAAGTTGCCACTGTCCCACGAGGCATGGAGTGAAGTGCGCAGAAGCGACAAAGTCTTCCAGACCTCGTCATGAACCCTGATCTCTGGGTATCGAAGCAAGTACACTGTGGGATGACGGCCAAGACGAAAGACAATAGACTTTCACAGAAAACCAGAACGGACCGACATTAAATGAACTTGTGACATCACCCCTTGAACTGTACCAAAATACTAAAAAGATTCCATCAGACGATCTCAACCAACCAATCACAACTGTATTAAAATAACAAAATGTATATTCTTGCTCTGATTTTATTATAAAAATACGCGGTAGAATAGAGAGGGTCTCAAACGTTCTTTCCGATGACCACTACGACGACGGTGACGCTAAGCGAACTCTACTACTTAGGGTGACTGCTGCGTTTTCCTGAATCCTAGATGGTCCGGACGCTGCCCAATTAACTGATGACTGCAAAATGTTCCTAATTCTATGGGCACTGACAGATGCTTGCACGTCTCTGGTCTTTACCGATCCTTTGAGACTGTAGCGTGCTCAGCAAAGAACTTTGAACTTTTAGACGAATGACGTTTGAGTATGTAGACCCAATGACTTAGAGGACTTCAGATAGCCAGATTAGGTAAATATGATGTACTGCGATTTACTTGAAATTTGATATAAACTTTCCAAATGCAAATCTAACTTTTCAAGAAATGTTAGATAAACAGATATTGATTAACAAGAAATGAGTTTGTGGTTTATTAAGAAGGGTAAGATCTACATCTTGAAATGTGTTTTAGCTGGTTCTAAATCACCATCAACCAATCCAACTATTTGGTCTATTGACCACGTGGGAGGTGTGCCTTGATGTTTAGGATTGAGATCTGTAGGTGGAAGGGCTATTGATGTATATTTTGTAAATTAACTTTTCTTTCCCTATAGGTTATAATGTGTTCCCCTCACATGTCGAGCGCATGAATTGCTCATCCCTCCAACTGCGTGCAGACCGGTGAATGGTTAGTGTGGGTGTTGGTGTTATGGGCCCTACCAATGACTGCATGTGTGAATGAGTTAGTTTGACGTCAGGTCTGTGACGCAGGGGAGGATACCGGTACGGGTTTTGCTTTTCCCCGTTACCAGGGTTTTTTGCACTCCATCACTGTCACCGGCCTGGACCCTCTTGGGAATACTCTGAATTTTTCACCCTTGCACTCATGGACAGCCAGCGGAGGCTTTACCACTAGAGGTTGCATATAGGTGTTATGGGCATAGCCTATAATCACATTCTCCACTATACAATATGCACCAGCGTTGTCCCTGCTGGACACACCTAGCTGTGTTATTACTACCTCGCTTACTGAGCTTTCTGCTTGGATGGAGGCTGGCCTACACACCCTTGGGATTTCCATCGGGATGGCGCACTGGCGTCATATGACCATTAGAGGAAGAGGAAGGAATATCACTGGGTCACTTCCCTCTGCATGCTTCGATTTTCACCGCGTTAAGTAACAGGTGGGGAGACATGTCTAGGGAACCCCCAACACATCTTACTGTCCAATATCTGCACATTATGGGGACAGGCAGACACCTCATGCAATGGTTCACAGTTTCCTTGTTCCAGCACACAGCAGTGCCACTCACATCTTCGAGGTGACATTGGGAAGACAATTTTGCCTGCCCAAGCACAGACAAAGAGTGGGTCACTATATTAGAGAGTCCAGTCCACGTTTTTTGGAACACCAGCTTCCACCTCATGCAATACTATATAGTTCAGTGAGCTTACTTTAATCCTACCAGAATAAACAGATACTTCAGTCATGCTGATACCCATTGCTCCAGGTGTCACCTCCTAGATGCTGACCTCCTTCACATGTTGTGGGCATGCCCACTTCTTACAATTTACTGGCAATAAGTAACAACTCAACAGGCCGCTTGCACAGGATGAGTAATACCCTTTGCTTGAGAGACGGGCATCTCGGGGCTTTTTTGTAGGAGCAAGAGACAGAAGGTCACTTCCCACTTTCTTGACTTGGGGCTACTGGTGGCCAAGCACTTGATCACCAGGTGCTGGAAGTCACCTGAGCTTCCTCCTCTGATAGCATAGAGACAATCACTCCAAATATGGGCCCAGGCTAAGAGTACTGCACTACACAAAAAAGACACCTTAGGATTACGTAGGATCCCTATTGCTGCTAACTGGGACATTATATTATATGATTTTCAACAGGAACAACACCCAGACTCAGATTATTCTGCTAATGCAGTTAGATGCAGAGTCGTAACCTAGCTTCATGAAAATGGAAACTCAGTCGAAAACAACATGCTAATCCCTCATACAGTCCAACACTTGCTGGGCCCACTGGTGGGCAATGTTGCATATTTTTGGAGGTAAATGGGGCAGACATGATTGGTCAGAGTTGTCCCTTAGTTTTTGTCCTTTCCTCCCCTCCTTCGATTCCTAGATGTCTCCTACTGATGATGATTTCACAACGAATTTGTGTCAATGCCACATGCCGTAGGCCCTACCGTAGGCACTTCACGAGCACCTAGTAGTGTCTCCTACACACTGAGAAATCTATGCCCACAGCCCTTCGGGGTGACTCTAAACATGCTCATTGTGGCATGGGACACCACTAACTGTGCCATACTGTATGCAATTTTGCCTCAACAACAAAAGTCTCTAGTGATGTTGATATATACTTGGCACTGTATCGGATTCTGAAATGTCAACCCCTGACCATGTTTATGCCTTTTGTATTTTTTTTAAACACATTGAAACATATTCGAAAAAAGTAAAGATAACAGACATCATTTTGTAAATCACAGAAATAAATGAATGCATAAAAAAGGCCTAGCCGGTGCACAAGCCAAATACAACCTTCAGGATAACAATGAGATATTGATGACTGGTAAGACCAGTTCACAACAATTAGTGTGTTCCAAAAGGGTAAGGAAATACTGAACTCTGGAGCACAAATGATGTGGCCCAAATTATGTGATGAATAGGATTAGTGATGTAATCTATTGGGTTGATACTGTTGCCAAGACGAAACCCTACATGTTCTTCTGTATTAAACAGTTTAATATATTTCTCTGGAGATTGAACCTGACAGGAATCCTCTAACTATGATGAGGCGGTGATTGAGCTTCTCTGTGACTTGCTACTTTGTTCGGAGAAGGATTGCTCATTAGAGAGAGTTAAATGACATTTGTACAGAAGACCTAGTGCCTCACAGTATTAGAACCCATTACCGACTTCTGCTCATTTACCCCTCAGTTGACATCAGTCCAAACTGAGGACATTGTTATGGGGACAAGCTGCCACTAAAAAGAAAATTTTACAGGATGTTGGTGATGTAATGGGACAGTACCAATATACAGGTTGCATTTAAATTATCCCTGAGATTGTGTGTGATTTCCCAGAGTCCATTGACATTCTGCATGTAATCTCCATGTAATGTTGGTTATTAAGCAAGTATCAAGAGACCTGAGTATTTCTGTGAGCTCATGGCTATGACCAAGATGGATATCCAACATGGTACCAGCACAGACAATAAATAGATATGATGGGCACAGCCAAACCACTAAGTACTCTCAAGAGCTTGGTATGATGACTGGATACTATGAGGTTGCTTTAAGAGTGACCAGTCCACCTTCCAGATGCTGGAGAACAAGGTGATAGCTAGTTTGAGGACAATTCATCCCTTCTGCTTATATGACATAGCTGGCATAACTGACATCTGAAAACAGCTGTATCATTACCTCCAAAGGGTGTTTGAAGCACTATCTAATGCTTGGCTGACCGTTAAGGCAACCCAATGACAGAGTTATCAATCATCTTCAGTGCAATATGGTTATTAGGCAGCATGACAATACCTGACCTCTTAATACCGAGGTCCAAGCTATGCTGGAATGGGAGTTCCCTACTATCCACAATCATGTGAGGGCCTTTTAAGGACTTATATGTTACTACAGTAAATGCATGAAGTTCTAAGGCTAAATAGATACCCCTCTAAAAGCACTGTACTTACTGTACTTACTATAGAAGCCCAGGTAAAGTATCTAGATCAGTGTCATGTTTGAGGCCATTTTGGATTGCACCTGCATTGAAGACTTCAAAATAAGACATGCCTCACAAAGCCACAGATTTGGGGCTGTACTGGTCCAACACCATAATAAGGAAGTGGATCACCCTGTCACCTTTATCAGGTTTTTGCCTAGAATGTAAAAATGATGGATTAAACCCAGATCTGTGACTGGGGGTGATTGTTTGATTTGTTTAGCATTCCGTCAATCATCTGTTCTTTTTGCTTTTGCCATCCTAAATGGGAAGGGTATGTCCAGACGTGTGTCCTGTACTCCCGTGCTCACTCTGCCACTGGATTCAAGTTAGCCTGGCTGATGAGGGGTGATACCCCAAAACCGGTCCAAGGTTATTTGTTTCTGGTCCAGGGAGGCCCTGACATGGCTGTTCGTGCTGGACTGTTCTCATGGGGCTGGGTCAAGACTGATTTGCATATGGCTGGGTCTGAACTGGGGTGGCGAAGTGAGGTAAAGATGACGATGGATTCCACCAAGATCTGTGACTGGGGGTGAGTGTCTGAAAAGTTTCATCGCTACGTCCATCATCTCCTTGTGTTTGCTTTGTTCGCACTAAGTTGGTTGGGTATGTCCAGCCGTGGGACTCTTGCTAACTTTGCCACTGGATTCAAGCTAGCCAGGATGATGAGGGGTGTTACCACGAAACCGGCCCCAGCATGCTAGTGTCCGGTCCAGGGAAGAACTGGCTTGGCAGTTCGGGCTATGTTATTACCATGAGGCACAGGGTCAAGACTGATTTGCATATAGCTGGGCCTGAACTGGGGTGGTGTGGTGAGCAAAAAAACTGGGGGCCCGATTCACAGAACTAACTTAATACAAAATCCTCAACTTACTACCATTTTCGTATTCACAGAAGGCACTTACTCATTTTGGTATTCACAGAAGACACTTACTCACTTCGGTATTCACAGAAGTTAGGAGTCCTAACTTTAGGACTCCTCAATGCCTTCTGTGAATACCGAAAGTCTTAAAATTATGATTTTTCTCAGTTTAGGAGTCCTAAAGTGAGAACTCCTAACTTTACTACTACTAAACTGAGAAAAATCCTAATTTTAAGGCTTTCGGTATTCACAGAAGGCATTTAGGAGTCCTAAAGTTAGGACTCCTAACTTTACTACTACTAAATTGAGGAAAATCCTAATTTTAAGACCTTCGGTATTCACAGAAGGCATTCAGGAGTCCTAAAGTTAGGAGTCCTAACTTTACTACTACTAAATTGAGAAAAATCCTAATTTTAAGACTTTCGGTATTCACAGAAGGCATTTAGGAGTCCTAAAGTTAGGAGTCCTAACTATACTACTACTAAACTGAGAAAAATCCTAATTTTAAGACTTTCGGTATTCACAGAAGGCATTTAGGAGTCCTAAAGTTAGGACTCCTAACTTCTGTGAATACCGAAATGAGTAAGTGCCTTCTGTGAATACCAAAATGAGTAAGTACCTTCTGTGAATACCAAAATGGTAGTAAATTTAGGATTTTGTCTTAAGTTAGTTCTGTGAATCGGGCCCTGTGGATTTAACCCAGATCTGTGACTGGGGCTGAATGTTTGATATGTTCTGCATTCCACCCTTCATCTGTTCTATTTGCTTTTAACGTGGAAAAATAGGCTGACATTTTTAAATAGAGATTTTCTGTTGTCTGGACCTTTAAGCACTTTTGGTCTGCTTATTTGGGACTCTGTTCCCAAACTTGATAGATCTAAGGCCTGTCAATGGCTAGTAGCAATTAACAGTAATATATACACAGTGCTACGGTACTCTATTCTCTGCAAGGATTTGACTTCAAGGTAGTGCACAAAGCCTAACTGTAATATGACAATACTGCTGAATTTTGTCAAAGGTTTTCCAAATCACGTAACAGCAAAAGCCAATGTAGTTCAAGAAAAGCTGTGCCACCATTACCAGTTGATACATTTCCTGCTTATCCAGTAATTTGTCCTGCAGAGGGCTTGACATTCTGAGTTGTCTGCTTGACATGCTCCAGATTGTGGAGATTTTCCCTGGCAGAGCACCAAGCTATGCTGGCAAGAAAGGGCGGGGGCGCCCAAAGTGTATGGCTCCTAGTTTCCACGAGTGGCTAATGCTCACATCAACTAAAATATGAGAACACTAGTGGTTGTTGACATCATTCTCATTATTCTAGATTCACAGACACATGCCATTCTACCTGTGCTCCTGTTGGTGGCAGTATCTCCCACTTTCCTTGGTAAAATCGTATTACTCCCTAGAAATTGCAGTCTATATATTATATCATATGCCACTTTGCACTGCTAATCAGTTACAGAAATTGTGTCCACCGGTGCAAATTATTTTTAGCTCTGTGCTCATCATGTCAACATTCAGCGTGAAAACACTTTAGCACCAGAAACTTGATCGGCTCTGCCCATTCCGCTGCTCTAGATCTCAAAGTTTATTTAGCATTGGCCAAGCGCCTGCGTTGAAGGATGCTAAATCAGTGCTGAATTTATTAAGTGTAATAATGACTTGTGTCATACATAATCTAAGATGTAAATGCTCTAATACCTGTTGGACTATACTTTGAAGTTTTGGCCTCATTACGATTGGAGAGTTAACCAATGAACAGAAATACTTTGGTTGCCCACTTAGAATGCATTAGTATCCAATGTTCAGGGCAACAGTACTTAAGAACAGCACCCTCCAAATACACTGCCCGATAATCAGTTATCACTCCATTAATGCTAGGCCATGCTAGAATTTAAATTTGTATAAAATATTGTATTTGAAAATCAGAAGTATGTTAAACTATTCCATATGTAGGTATTTACAGCAATCATAGACAATGGATAAGCTAAAAATCGCACACAATCCTTGGGACAATCAACAACTTCAATCCAGGTAAGAGGAAACAAAATCACATCCAGATTCCTTTTTGTATTGGCCGAAGGTTGCATCCTTGTGAGAAGAAGGAGAGAAGATTTGTTCAAGGAAAACGAGTATTAGTTCTCTTTTGAGAGTAGAACCAGAGGGGATAGAATGGATGGCCGGTGCAAGAGTTCCATACCTTGGGTACACACGCAAAGAAGGATTGTCTTATGGTACGACTTTTGTTGAAGATTGAGGTTTCAATAAGAAGGGCTTCAGAGTTATGGAATTTGTGAGAACCAACCAAGATCATTAGCTTTTGTCCAGATATTGATAGTGGCTGAAACATAAGAGTTTATTGACTCTGCAAGCCAGTTTGTATAAGCATTTACCATTGACAGGAAGCCAGATTGGCTAGTGCAATATTGGAGTAATATGATCACGGCGTCTGTTTCCTGAGAACAGGAATGCTGCTGCATGCATGAAGGCCTTAGGAGAGGCAATTCGAGTTTTTGGGATGCAAAAAAAATAACTTTCCTGTGGTTGAGTCTGGATAACAACAAAGGGGCATATTATCAAGGCCAACATCGCTGCTTGAACGGCCGTTTTCGGACGAAAAGCGGCGATTGAATTACCTCAGTATTAGCAAGGACACGCTAATAGGCATCAGTGCATATTTCCTTGTGTCAGCCGTCGTTTCATTAACGCCTCTCATCGTGTCTCTAATGAAATGCAAAGAAGGTGTTCCCTCAGAAAACAACAGTGGAGAAGTAGCTAACCGCACATCGCGGTATTTACAAGCCGAAACCTGACACCCATAGCAATATAAAAAGCTGCGCTAACCGCAGTTATCACCATAAGCTAACGTCTGCTAAATTTCAGATTTAGCTATATGTATAAAGGGAGGTGGATTGTCAGGCTATGACCACCATGGCGTATCACCAATGAATTCCCTATCGCTGCAGTGTTATCGCTGGATTTCCATCGATAATCCCGCATTTCGCTGCTATCGCTGTATTATTTATCCCCTTGGAGATAAGCGTTGAAAATAACGCGATATCTCGGCAATGAAATGCAGCGATAGCCGCGATATTTAAAACAGCGCTAAGCGCGCTTTGTGATAATTATCGCAGCTCCTTGTTAATATACCCCAGAGCTTCTACTACATTCTTGAGATCCATCTCTGGTAGGGAAGGTTTAACGTCTTGGTGTAGTCTTGATGATTAGCATTGTTGGCCATATCGTTAATCTGTGTATTGACTACTAAGTAGGATTATCGAAGCTAAATCCTAATCATTGAGTGATCTCAATAATTGTCGGAGAGCAATCAAGCATGTTGGTAGACTCAAGCCATGTCTGGAATAGGAGAGAGCAAGAATGAAATGACCTTCATAGGAACCATTTGCAAAGTTTAATTTTTGATGGTTATAGATAACCAAGACTGGGTATTTTCAAGAGTCCATGCTATATGGGCCACATCTGTTGGAGTGGAGACCTTACTTGAGATTGTTTTGTCTCACATTTTCTTTTGTTTGCAATGTAACACAACAGTGATATCTTGTCCCCCCATACTATGCTACATACTTCTTTTGATCTCCTTGTTGTTTGGGTCAAATGTGATTAAAAAAATAGGCAGGTTGCTGCCCTGAAAGACACATGAAATGAGTGGCATCAGCCATCCTTTCACAGCTGGCAGATGAAGAAGGGAAACACGGTGCTGAAGGGCCACTAAACCCTCGGATGAGTAAATGCTACTGAGGGTGGGGCTACAATTATTTAAGAAGTAGTTGTCCTAGTTGAGTCTACCTGACCCATGTTTTGTGCAAGTTCAGCTAAAGCTCATATCATCCTTTCTAGTTATCACCTCGGCCAGCTGTAGGATTTCTTACAAATAGAAATCAATGAAATAGAGGAACCAAAGGTTTCTATCCACACAGCAGCGAAGAATGCAAAAATAGCATTCGTAGCAGGTGATATTTTGCACACTCGGCAATGTCAACAGTGAAACCATTCATTAATCAGCCAAAGTACTGCGTATTGCATTTTAAAATAAAATGATTAAAATTCAGTATTGTTTTCTAAAAAAAGACGCTAATTCCGTTTCGATAGCAACAGCTATAATAACGTGGCTATCGTATTAGCACAATTATAAAACGTACCAGTTCAGAGCCAGCACCTGTAGTGAGCAGCAGCAGTGCACACAGCTGCTGCCAAAACATTTAGACAGATGAGAACTGAATTTTCATTGCCAATTACGCCTCTTCAGAGAGCTAAGGCGTGTTTGTTTATCGACTGTTTCTTGTTCCCAAAATCTTGAAAATCCATAAATGCAAATTCCAACATTACCAGAGTGCTTGTGTAAATGCATAATGCGAAAAATTCATGATAAATCTGTTTTAGAGAGCAAAAAAAAAGGTATTCCTGGGCTAGAGGTTGGCAATCTTGTGGATTAACATTCGTTCCACAACAGTACTTTGTTAATTAAACAATGTATGTATTTAACCATTTTTACAATAATTTAAGGTGTTTTAAAGCGCACCTTGCTAAAGGTATCCTCTTTATGTACGAGCTGACCATGCCCTCCATTAAGAACAATGGAGGGTGATGGTTAGTCACATGGGCAGTTGCATTATGTAAAATTATGCCTCCCCCCAAAAAAAACAAATGTGTTAAAATGCCCCTGAGTCACACGTATCTCACAGATACTCATTGGCCCTAGGGTGAATGGGGGCTCCCCTGAAGGATTGAGGACCCCCTCAAGGGTTGAGGACCCCCTGTGCCACTGGGACTGCAGGGGCCTGCATTATGTCCAGGTATATGGGTGTCTGTAGGGCTTCGCTGAAGGCTAAGAGGTTTCCGTGTGATCAAAAATCAAACTGATTATTTGGAAGATGACCTGGACGTCAAAGAATCCGTCACCATTTGGCAGGAATTTCAATGAGGGAATGAAGAGCAGAGGGTGGTTGGTATTTTGCTGAATTTTGTTTGTAATTCAATGTGTGGTTAGTTTACAGTATTGTGTGGGGTGGGGCGATTCTGACTTTCCATTAGTGAGGCATTTATATTTGAATTGTATTTTTGCTTTAATCAAGTATCCTTGAAATGGATGAGCCCCAAAGCAATTCCAATGGTCTGGCTTCAAACAGGATTCAAGTATTATACATAAAATAAATGTAGAAGAAATAATCTTACTTTGATTACCTACATTGGCTGGTCTCCTCTTTCATCTTATATAGTTCTACTCCCATTAATGTAGGGTACATTTTGAAAATGTATGTGGAACATGGACAGATATTTATCACAAGATCTAGTTTGTCTTTGCAAAGGAGAAACACAAACTGAAGACGTTAACCTACTGCATTTCACTCAACAAGCAGCCTATTACAGAATCGCTGCACACTCAGGCCTTGATTTAATGTGCTGCATCACATGTGAAGGGCAGAGTGGAGGGCCCTAGCAAGGGCTGGATCATGATCCCTTTTCAGGTTTCACCTGCACAGCACTTGCACTGTGCATGTGAAATCTATTGTATTCAATATTAATCTTTAAAGAGGCTTACATCCCACCACCTTGCTTTTCATTGGTACCTGTGCTTTCCACTTACTTTTCCTCCATTTCTATTGGCTGTAGCATACTATTTCCTGTTGTTCCTTTGTGCATTTCTCTTATCAGTCTCCAACAGGCTGAGTACTGTGTTCATCCGATTTTATGGACAGTCTTTCTTATAGGCAAGCGTGTCACCATCCCTTCTTGTTTCACTTTGCGTTTAACTCGAAATTTGTTTGTTTGTTTGTTTGCAAAGTTTTATATAGCGCTGGCTAGACCCGGAGGTTTGAGAGCGCTTTACATGAGGATCAGCGAGTTACAGGTTACAAAAATGATATCAGTTACAGGAGCCAAATATAGGCATAGAAGGAAAACATGAGATTACACAAGAATATAAGTTATCAGCGAGTAGCATAGCCAAGACACGCGTCTATATGGGGAATGGAAGGTAGAGGGGGAAAGGTAAACAGGGCAAAGGAATGCAGATAGAGGCAGGCAGACGGGAAGGGGGAAAAGAATTTCAGGAGGAACAAATCAGACAAAGCAGTCAAAGTGAAGGACAGACAAAACATGAAAAAAGGTGAAAAATAATGTCCGACGTCAGGCTGGGTAGGTGACGGCTGAGACGGTGAACCAGAGCCAAACTCCTCTATAGCTGCTTCGGACAGCTCCACCGGGTATCGGCCAAGGGTACTCGGGCTCCACAGTAAGTACAAACAGTTATAGTATCAGCCTGTGGGGCATCGTCATAGTTCTATTGAAGGCATCGGTACCGGTATTACTGTGAGGCGCCGTCCGCCTCGTCCTCTAGATCGCCCCCAGGTCAGAAGACGTAGGGAGAGATCGCTGGCAACGTCAGTGGAAAAGGTTCCCTAGCGGTGGATGTAGTGGAATCGTCTCGCTCAGAGGGGTGTTTTGTGTGCAGAGGGACGGTGCGCAGCTGCTGCCAATGACTACGATCAGGTGCAGCTACAGGGCATTAGGCACACAGGAGTTAGATGGGACACTGGGTTATTTGCATGGGATCCCGCTGACATAATGCATCAAATGCTGTTGGAAAGACTATCATAGGTAAAGTATGACCTCAACATGAGTTGGGCGCCATCTTGTCCGCAGAGCACTCGGCTACCTCAACAAACGTGGACCAAAGTGAGCAATTGAGAAGTTGCTACAGATCAAGGAGCCACCAATAAAGAAGTGCTTTCAATTAGTGCTCCGTATTACACATGAATCAAAATATTTGCAGTGAGATGAGTGCAGACGAGGTTCGAATGGGGAAATTGTGACCACCATTTTAGAGTCAGGCAGGTACAGGCAGCATCTCTGGACCGATCGCCGTGAATGGCGAGTACAATGCAACAGTCCGCAAACACATGGTACCTTGAGCAGAGGAATACAGATGGCTTTCCTCACAAGGGGGCCGATTCACAGAACTAATCTGAGATAAAATCCTAAACTTACTACTTTTGGTATTCACAGAAGGCATTTAGTAGTAGTAAAGTTAGGATTCCTAACTCTACTACTACTAAATGCCTTCTGTGAATACCAAAAGTAGTAAGTTTAGGATTTTATCTCAGATTAGTTCTGTGAATCGGCCCCAAAAAGCATCACATGAAACTGATTTCAACGAAGAATGCTGGGGGAACATGGGGGCCGTTAGCTAGCTTCGGTCGCGATCTCTCCCCCGGCGGGTGGCGGCGGCAAGTCTTGTTCACATACCTGTGCCTTCCATTATGATGAGAGCAGGGTGAGGTCTCTTCAGTGGCATTGGGAATCGAAGCGAGGATATTTTGGTTGTCGTGGTGGCGCTACTCTGGAATACCGTGGTAGGGCAGTAACGATGAGCTGAGAGCGCTGGGAGGAGTGTGGGTGGAGGCTGCAGCGCGGCTCAGCTGGGGCCGCCGTGCTGCTGCGAGAGTCGGCTTCCTGGGGAGCGGGACTAGTTTGTGCTCGTTCTCGGAGGAGGCCGGCCTGGGAAAGCCTCGGAGCACCATAATCTGCGAGTAGCCGCAGCCAGGAAATGTCATTAAAGAAACCCCGATGACCCCGGTAAGGAGGAGGGAGCGGTCCCTGTTAGAAGGAAAAAACATTCCAAGTTCCAGTGGTGTTTCTAAGCAGAAATCAGCTACTCCAGCCAAACTAGATAGCAGAGGAAGACCGGGTTCCGAGAGTAGTGTGAATGATGTGAATAGATACACCCTGAGAATTAGAGGCGTTTGGGCAAAGATGATTCTGTCTCTGTTCTAGGCTTGTTTATCCCCAGGGATAACCCCCCAAAACCTTCTGTGTTGTCACTGCCCCCACCAACAGAACAAGGCAACATTACCTCCAGGCGGTACGTACTTCCCGTGATTTTAAAGTTAAAAAACACCCGTAGATAAAGCAGGTCAGAAAATAGATATTAAACCTACGAGAAAAAAGACTGAGAGCATAAGAGTACCGCCCTCGTTCCGATCCTACTTTAAAGTTCAGGCACAAGGAGTTCCTGTGATCTCTCAATCTACTTCTGAAAATACGTTTCAAAAGGAGAAAGAAGGTATGGAGGTTGTAGGTCAAAAGAAAATGAAGACTGATTCTATACAGTTAGAAAACAGGTTTGAAACTTTGGCAGAAGAGAACTTAGAACTGGATTTGCCGGGTCTCAGTCCTAGTATCAGCCCCAGCTCTAGTTCTATACCTAGTTCTACAACTTCAGAACCCCAGTCTCAAATAAAAAAAAGGAGTTGAACAAATTAATTCCCCTGAATTAGAGAAATTAATATCTACTCTCTTAAAAGAAGTTAGGGAGAAATTTGCAACTTCAGATCTAAACCAGCAACAAATTTAGGGTACCTGTGAAGCCATGGAGGACAAAATTAACAATCTGGTAGAAAGAGTCGGGGCTATGGAAGTCTCATTGGAAGATCTTTCTAAGAAGGTTGACACTAATTAGGAAGAGATAAGCTAATGAAATAGCGAAAGAGACTTCAGAGACAAACTGGAATCTCTTGAAAATAACGCAAGAAGGAACACCATTTGAATTTTAAATGTTCCTGAGGGCCTTGAAGGGTGGGACATAAAAGCCTTTGTGATACATCTTCTGAAGGAATTTAATATGGACATTGACTCACGGAACCTAGAAGAAGACATTCAAAGAGTCCATCGGGACCCCTTTGAGAAAAACCGCAAGAAGGATTCTTGTCAATTTTAAATCATAATCTTTAAAGGAGAGAATTCTCTCTGGGGCCCTAAAAGCAGGAACTTACAAAAAAGAACAATAGACTTTTCGTATTAGGTCTGACATCTCACGCACTACGCAGGATAGGCAGTGTGAAACGGGTAAATATATTCAGGAGTTGAAAGAGCTGGGCGCCACTGCAACATAAGATTTCCTGCATCTTTGAGGGTCATGAGAAATAATAAAATGCACAATTTCAGAGACCCAAGTGAGAGACTTTATAGAGCAGATTAAGGCACAATCGGTATAATCAGAAAAAAATCAGTAATGCTGGTTGCCACGCCATAGGAGAGCTCATACGAGGTAATTTACAATATACCTCTAGTTTGTAGGGAGGGTTCCCCAGGATGGGCGAGGGGGGGGGTCACGTGTAAAGCATTAAAGTTACAAAAAATAAATAAAAATAGAAACACATTGGGTGGGGGAGCATGTGGGAGAAAATCTAAATAAAGTCCTCTTTTGTCAATTTTAGAATACATTTCCTTTTCCAATCCTTTTGGTTTTCAAGATTGATTAGACTATCTAGATCCTTTTGGGTATCCTTTTTAAACACTTTAACTTCTTATGGCTGGCCCAGATAACCCAGGCTATTAAGGATATTGTCCTGGAATGTTAATGGGCTTAGGGTTCCCCAAAGGAGGAAGAGGATTTTAGAGAATCTCAGGCTTAGTGAAACAGACATAACTTTTATTCAGGAATCTCACCTGGTTAAGGAAGAATGGCGAAGAATTTGTTGGATACTATGGCCCTAATCTGGACGACCCCGCGCCCTTACGTACTTTATTTTCGTATCTAGTGGACATAAATGTACCGATTATTTGGGGAGGCGATTTTAATGTCTTTTTGGACCCTGCACAAGAAACAAATTCTAAGCGGGCAGTTTCTGCCACCCCCAAAATGGGAAAAGTCTTGAAACAATTGATAAACGATACAGGTCTCATTATTATCTGGAAATTCATGAATTCTAGGGGGAGACCGAGGGTGAAAATTTCACTTTTCACAATAAAAAATATGGACATCGATCTAGCCTTTAGCAATAACATTAGGAAAGTTACCCATATCCCCAAGCATTTATCGGACCATTCGGCGGTTTCCCTTGAGATCCTTTTTAAAGATTATGTTCTATTATGGCAATGGACTTCTTTTTTTTTTTTAATCTTTTTATTGAGTTTCAATCGGAGACACAGGAACAAGACATCACAGATGTTGTCACACAAGGCACCTGAAGCAATCAATACAGAACAATCGGGAGAGAACAGAGCATGACCAATGAGAATTGCACATTCCCTTACAGACCACAAACCAACTGAAATGTGGGCTACATACATACAGTGATCACCAAGAAAAACAAACATCATTCAGTTTAGGGGCCGTCTTCCTCAGTAGTGGTGTAGGTCTGCAG
Source organism: Triturus cristatus (assembly GCF_964204655.1). Lineage (NCBI taxonomy): Eukaryota > Metazoa > Chordata > Amphibia > Caudata > Salamandridae > Triturus > Triturus cristatus. Next base: position 944,504,435 of record NC_140593.1, read on the forward strand.
ATATTGTCTAAGTGGCTCCCAGATATCATTAGGTCTAGATGTAGCCGGCAGCTCTTCTGCATAAAGTGCAAGAGTTTCTTTACAGTAAACTAAGTCTGTAATCCAATTTTTGAGCTGAGGACCCGGCCGCCCCTCCCAAGACATGGCAACACGCCGTTTGGCCAGCAACAGGGCAATACGCACAAACCTGCCCATCACACCTTTCATGTGTGGTACATAGCCAAGCAAACAAGTGACTGGTGTACATTGCAACTTAGCCCCTGTCATCTTGTGTATGTGACTAAGAATCTCTTTCCAGTATGTAAACACCACAGCACAGTTCCATGCAAGGTGACAGAAATCTGCATCTCCGTGTCCACATCTTTTACACCGCGCGGAGTCACGGAGCCCCATCTTATACAATTTACGGGGAGGGTAGTACACTTGATGAAGACATTTTATATGAATAATTTGTAAGTTACCGTTAGGTAGAAGTCTTCCAGTAAGGATGCATATTTGTTCCCATTCCTTTACCGTTAGTGGGATTTCCAACGCAGCATTCCAACGCTCTAGGTTACGATCTTCCCCCCTCTGCACCTCCTCCTGAAGAGATGTATAAAGCTTAGTGATTAATTTCTTCTTCGTGGGTGCAACTAGTAACTGCTGTAGAGAAAGGAGAGTATGCGGCTCTGCCGGAAACACCGGGTAGTGACATTGCAAAGCCCGCCTGAGATGATATATAGTGTATGTAAATAGTGGCGTTGGATTGGTGATGAAGTCCAACCCAGTGTCCAGCGTGCACAAGCCCCCTGAATACAGATCTCGCATATGTGTTAGTCCCACATCTTTTAACGCCCTGATTGGGCCTGTTTCCCACATAACTGACAGCGCTGCATGCCCTGCCAGAGGCAACGCTGGTGCATATAGAGGAAGCTTTCCCGCTATCCGGCCCATTGTCTGCCACGCACCCACTGTCACATCAATTGTATTAATCTCTTGTTGCGGTGTGCCCCTGTGGGCATGAGTAAGTATCCCCGAAAGTGATATAGGGTATGCATCCCCATCCTCCACTGCTATGTGCGGGGTGAACTTGTGTGGCCTGAACCAATAGTAGGCGTATTGAGCCTGTGCACAGAGGTAATAAAGAAATAGATCGGGTGCCCTAAATCCGCCCCTGGCATACGGAAGCGTCAATGTGGTCCAGCTAATTCTCGCCTGCTTCCTTTCCCATAGCAGCCTTAAAAGTTGTGTTTTAACTTTGGCAAAGAAATGAATGGTTAGTCTGATAGGAATGTTACAGAATAAATACAAGAAGCAAGGCAAAACCACCATTTTAACCACCGCAACCCGATCCGCCAAAGATAGAGGAAGATGTAACCACCTTTCCACCTGTTCCTCCAACTGATGTAGAGCTCTACCGTAATTCTCTTTTATGACTATCTCTGGATCCCGATGCACCCAGAAACACAAGTATTTGATAGGTTTGGTCGTCCAAATCAGTGGAAATTCTAAGGGGGGATGTGTACATAATGTTAATGGGAGTATCACTGATTTTTCCCAGTTAATAGTTAGTCCAGAAAAGAGACCAAATCTGATGCACTCCTGCAGCACTGGGGAGAGGTAGGTCTGTGGTTCCCATATAAAAAGGACCATATCGTCCGCGTACATAGAAATCCCAACCAGCCTCTGATTAAAATTGAGTGCTGACTTTCTATGGCGCTGACGGAGGATACAAGCGAGCGGTTCGAGCATAAGAGCAAATAATAGAGGCGACAGCGGGCACCCCTGTCTAGTGCCTCTGTCCACCCTAAAAGGAGCCGACGTGAGGCCACCCACTCTCACTCTCGCCGATGTGTCAGTATATAGGTGTTGCAACCAGCGTAAAAAGACATTGGGAAGGCCCATTCTCTTGATGATATAGGACATGTATCCCCATTTGATGGAGTCGAAGGCTTTTGCGGCATCAAGCATGACCGCCGCGGCTTGGAGATCGGGATTTAAAATATGATACATGGCAAATATTGTACTGAGGTTATTGGAGGTGGAACATCCCGGCACAAAACCAGATTGATCCGGTAACACCATGATCGGGAGCAGTGGTTGCAGTCTAGTGGCCAGTATTTTTGCCAGTATTTTAGCATCAAGGTTTATTAATGATAAGGGGCGATATGATTCACATAGTGTCAGATCTTTATCCTTTTTTAACAGAGTGATGATAAGCGCCTGTCTGAGTGATGGCGGCAGTATTCCCGAGTCATGGGCTTCCGCGTATACCTCCAGTAAGTGCGGGGAGATAATATCCGCATATTGTTTATAAAATTCGGAAGTGAGCCCATCCGGGCCAGGGGCCTTGCCCTTGGGAAGTAATTTAATGGCTTCCTTAATATCAGACTCCCCGATAGGTTGGCCAAGATATTCCCGGTGGCCGTCCGCAAGCCACTCACAAGCCACTTCCTCTAAATATTCAGACAGAGCAGCTTCTTCGCATGTGCCACGAGAGGCATAAAGCTCGCCGTAGAACATTCTAAATTGTTCCACAATGTCCCTTGGTTGATAGTGCTCTTCCCCATTTCCGTCTACTATTTTATGAATATGATGGTGGTGATCACGAAATCGCAGAGTCTCAGCAAGTTTTTTATCGGGGAGTCCAGCCTCACCATAAGCCCTAGCCACATGTCGCTTCGATCTGTATCTTATCTCTGTGTCCGCCAGCGCATCATATTCTTTCTGTAAGGTGTGGAGCCTATCAAGAGGAGCAGAAGACGGGTCTGTGCTATATTGCGTTTCAAGGGCACTGAGCTGTGTTTCAAGCTTCGCCAGCTGACCCTTGAGATCCTTCAAGATTCCCAAAGTGGTGCTTATACAAACCCCACGAATTGTGACTTTGAAAGCCTCCCACAAAATTGCTGGACCGTCCACAGTCCCCTCGTTTAGCTCAAAATATTGCTTGATCGCTCGTCTAATTGTGTCTTCGTAAATGGGATCTAGTAATGCCTCTGCTCTAAATCTCCAAGTGAAAGGGAAGTGCGTATTGGCCGGTATTTGGACTTCAAGCAGTATAGGGTTATTATCAGAGAGCGTACGAGGTAGATTATACACCTCTGTTTCCCATCCGCTAGCGTCCTCATTCAGTAACCAATAGTCCAATCTGGGCTAGCTGTGATGCGCAGGCGTTACATGTGTACCCGTTCTAACTGTTGCATTGCGTAGCCACCAAACATCGACCAAACCCATCTCTGCCATAGCATCCCACACACACTGCACAATTTTGATCGTGCGCACTCCGTGGGGGTTGGATTTATCCAGGGACGGATCAAGGTGTGTATTAAAATCTCCTCCCCATAATATCGCAGCATCTGGCCATGATCGAAGCACCCCCAGTAACTGCACATAAGTATATGTCTCATCCACCACTGGGCCATATACATTGATGAGTGTAACCAGTGTATTACCCAGCCTGCCCTGCATTAGTGCCCAACGACCTTCACTGTCAGTTTGTGTCCATGTTGGAGTAAATGGTAAGCCTTTTTTTATCAAGATAAGAACACCTCTGGCGTATGTTGAAAATGAAGAAGCAGCCCTGTGCCCCGCCCACCTGCGTGCAATACTGTTCTCTCTCTGCTTGGACAAATGCGTTTCTTGTAATAGGGCAATATGAATCTAAATATGCCAATACTTGCCTGACTTTCTTAGGGGTATTGAGCCCTCGTATATTCCATGTGATACAGTTGTATCTCTCACCCATCACTGCAGGTACATTGCGTGAGTCTGCATACAAGTACTGTTAACTGCAAACACAATAAAAGCCAATAATGATCTGTGTCTGTCTCCATTACGTGCAAAAGATCGACCACCCCAACTGATACAACACCCCTCTCCCACCCCCCACCCACTTTGGCAATCCCAATTCACCAAAGACAGTCCCTACAATAACCTCCCCACCCAACAACAAAATGTCGAACTCCTGTTACATGACGGGGTATAACCATAGAGGGGGAACGCAGTGTCACGCATCACACTCCCCCTGTTAGAGGGAGCGGGCCGCCCCCGGCTGTGCCGCCATTGCTAGTACTACCCCCCGTACCCGGAACCAACATATAGCCTTCACCACCTTACCCACATCCAGAGCAGTAAGATATTTTCCCCTCAGCAACATTGATTCTAGTTATCAGTGTACTCTTCTGCCCCCCAGAGCATACCATTCAGAGGTGAGATCGGCAGCAGCACTTCCCAGCGCACGCCCATCAAAAGGAATTCCCTCAGCAGTGGCAATCTACCTTAGACAACCCTCATATGGACATACATCCCACCAGCACCACCCTGAGCAACTTATCCAGTGTGTGCAACTCAGGCCCAACCAATGTAACAATTAGCAAACAGGCAGTCGATTTCACCACCCGTATCTGCTAACAAAAAACAGTTGCAACAACATAGCACTAATATACAGTATTACTAGTCAATGTCTGAAGTGTGGTCGGGTCCTTTGTTCTTACGCCTCAGGGTTTTCGCATAGTCCATAGCCAGTTTCGGATTATTAAAGATTTTCACTGCATTATCCACACCAATACGCAGGCGCGCGGGGTACAGCATGGCATAAGGCACCTGTTCCTGTAGCAACACTTTCTTTACCCTTGGACCTCTTTTCTTGCCGCTTGAACCGAGGCAGTAAAATCCGGATAGAATGACAGTTCACTCCCTTGGATCTGCACCTTTCCCTTCTGGCAGGCCACACGCAATACTGTGTCTCTATCACGAAAGTTCAGAAGACGTGCAATAATGGGCCGGGGCGGCGCGCCCGGAGACAGACGCGCCGCCAGAGATCTATGAGCACGCTCCACCACCAGCATATTGGACAGAGTATCCGGCCCACACATATCCCGAAATAGAGCTTCGACGTATTCCTCTAGCCGGCCTACATTTGTGGACTCTGGCAGCCCCAGTATGCGAACATTATTGCGCCGCGAGCGCGCTTCAATATCCTCGTTCTTGTCTTTAATAATCGACAGTATCTTTTCGATGTCCGATGTCTTGGTGGTCACTTGCCGCAAGCCATCTTCGGTGTCCTAAATTCTTGGTTCGGCTTCACCCAGACGGACCCCCTGTTTATCCAATTTAGCTGAGATAGTGTCTATGCGACCGTTAAGCGCCTCAATCTTATCGTCTATGGAGTGCAGGCTGGATTGAATCGCCTCCAATGTCTTCTCTAAGGCGGAGGGGGCCTGCTCCGGTGTGTCCAATTCCGAGTCCGACGCCGCAGTCTGCGTTGATTTGACAGATTTACGCGAATCAAAGTGTAGTCGAGGCTGATTTTTATCTGGCTTCCCCATTGTAATAGATGCCAATTCAGAGGATCCCCCAGGGAAGGACAAAAATTCAGAACCAGCTGATGTACAGTGCAACCAAGCACACGACACTGCAGTAGGGCGTTAAAGTGCCAAATCCCAATGCCAGTCCGCGTGGAAGCGCAGGCGCGGGGCGGTGCTGAAAGGACACACTTACACAGTCACTTCTAACAATGGTGCACACACTGTTGGACCAGCAATTCCTCACCACCCGGCCACTGCAGGAAGACTGTACCCAAAAAGGAGGATCACTCACCACCGGTCAAAAAGCTTGTGGTCTCTCTCCACACGGCCGCAGATGAGCCCCACACAACCAAGCAGTGGCATCCAGGGCTGTTACTGTGCATCGTATCCTTAGCGACGAGTCCAGGATAAGCAGAGTCACAATGGGACCATTCAGCAGGAGCAGGCAGCAGCTAGTATCCAGCAGGCAGAGGCGACTCCATCAGGCCGCACCACGAGGCCTCAAGTACTCCTCACCCCAACTGGCCAACACCGAGGTGTACTGTAGGAACAGAGAAGGGGGCGAGACAGTCAAGTGCCCCGGGGGGAGTGCCGTGCTGCTCCACTACCGCATATCACCGCCAAATCAGCCTCCAGAGTGCTCTCCTGCAGCGTTTGCCCCTCAGCATGCGGCCAAGCGCGGCACCGCAAGCCGGCCGCTTGCGTGTGATGCACCCCCGGAGGCCAGATCCAGAAGCAGCCGTCAGCTCACGTACCTCCCAGCACTCGATCACGCACAGCAGCGGATCGGCTCTCCGGCCGCTGCCGCCGCCTCCGGGGGTCCCGCCGCACTCACTGAAGAATCAAGAGTGTGTGCCACGGCAGCTTAGGATCGCAGGAGGGCTCAGCTCACTGCCAACATCGCTCCCATCACCATGTCGCTGCCATCTTCCATGCGACCCCAGCGCTTCACAGTTCGGGACGGAGGGGCAGCGTCGTCCAGCAGATTCCAAGGTATGGGACCGCGTTAATGTCAGATCTACAGGTCCACAGCTCCGGGCACTCGGGGTGGCCACAGCAAGGCAGGGTATTCGCAGGATAGTAACGGCGGCCGGCAGAGCTGCACTACGGTGCTGCCATCTTTCCGCACGCCAGACCACGCCCCCCTATGGCAATGGACTTTAAATCATACTTTGCTGTTAGATCCCTTGGTAGTGGATAATTTTAAAACAGCAACAATGGAGTTTTTTTTACTTTAAACCTTGACCCAGCTCCTTTGGATAAGGTATGGGATGCATACAAGGCTTATCTTAGAGGTATTCTATCTAGTCTAAGCTCAGCACAAAATAAAAAGGTCAGGGAGGAGATTAAAACCTTTGAAGCTTCTATTAAACCCATTCAAGATGCTTTAGTGTATGCCCATAATCATATGACTAAAACGCACATAGAAAGTGATTTAACTAAGGCAAAATCCAAATTAACTGATTATTTGGAGGCCAGGGTAAGGCGAAAATGGGAAGCCAGCAGATTATCTAATTATGAATACGGGGATGGGTGTGTGAAACTCCTGGCTCAGAAGAACAAAGCAAACCAATCAAGAAATATTATTAAATACTTAAAATTCCAAGCTTCAGGTAATATAATCTCGGAGGATGATGAGATCGAAAATGCATTTGTGCAGTACTTTCAAGACTTGTACAAAGAAGATGTAGTTATCCATAAAGAACAGTTAGGGTTTATTTCAGGATCTCGAGCTTCCATCTCTTAACGATGTTCTAAAAGATAAACAGAATGGCCCTATAACTATTGAGGTAGTTTACAATGCGATAGTAGACTAAAAAAAGGGAAAGCCGCTGGACTGGATGCCTTCCCAAACGAAATATACATCCTTTTAAACGAAGAACTAGCTCCGATTTTGCTTCAACTCTTCAATTCAGCTTTTATTTTTAACCAAGAACTACCATCCTCCTGGGATTTCGCTACCATTACAATCCGAGTCATATAGACCTATTTCACTCCTTAACACTGATTATAAGGTTTATACTCAATTGCTCATGAGGCGTTTAGATCAGATAGTAGGATCTTTGATACACACCGATCAAAAGGGTTTTATTAAGGGGAGGCAAATACAGGACTTGACGCACAAGTTACTCTGCGCTATTGATTTGTTACCTGCCTTTGCTGCCTGCGCCGGTGATTCCTGCTCTCTGCCCGGTTTGAACTTCTCTCTGTGGTGCTGTGGGTGCTCTGGTGGGACGCGGTCCCAGGGTCCACGCTGCTCTTATGAATACATCAACTACAGGCGCCAACACTCCGGGAGAGGACTCTATCTCCCAGAGTGCAACCTCCTTGGTCCAGCTGCCGCAAGTGAGGGGGAGGCGTGGTCACTATGCTTAAAGCGCTGCCTCTCCACCCGCGGTACGCATCCTGGACGAAGCCCGGACCAAGGGCGGGCCCGTCTGAGCCCGTCCGAGTCTGGAGGAGGCTGGGCTGGGTCACGCCTCCAATTCCTGGACTATTAGTAGGGGGTACGGTTTAGTAGCAGTATTGTTTTGTCATGCCATATGTTGGGGCCAGCTTACTGGGTAAACATAAACCGGGAGTGGGGGGTGGAGTTGTGGGAACCCTTGATGGCAATTTCTAACTAGGGCTGAATCTGCGCTCATTCACGAGATCCAACTAACAGAGCGCAGGTTAACGTTAGAACCTTTTACATCAATAGATTCAGGTAATCTAGCCCCCTCTACCTTAATAACGCATCCAGACTCCCCCATTGTTGCTCCTCCTGGGCCATCTAAGCAGCCCATATCTGTCTCCATTTCTTCGCCCCCTCTTATTCCAACAAGCTCGGAAGGTTCCCCTAGAGCCTCACCGGTTACTACCAGGGGAAAGAAAGCCAAGCAGGGGGCTGGGGGGGGGAAGAGGGGGAACCTCCAATGTAGAAAAGGAAAGCCCGTGGCCTAGCGAAGCCCCATCTCTATTCAACGGGGGGTATAAGTTGGAAGGTTTCTGCAAAGGGGTGTGGGGGGCGTTTGCAATCTTCTCTGGCAACTACCAGTGATTGCTTTCCTGTGGATATTATTTCTGAAACAGCCAATTGTATTAAGGACGATTTTACCACACAGTTATTGCAGAAAATGTCCACATTAATGGATCCCCTGCTACAGAAACTAATCTCGATAGAAGATAGGCTCACTAAAATAGAGCGGGCCTCCCTGGAAGCTCATTGAGTAACCTTAATGCACAACTGGATAGTGGGGATATTTCCCAAAATTGTGGGTGCGGGAAATTGTCAGTCAAACCCCCCCAATTATTGGCGGTTCTGGTGCCCTGTGAAGAACCAGAACCAATTGGGCCTGGCGGCGCAGAGTACGCCTTAATCTCCTGGGTTCTCCTGCTTCAGCTAACAGAGACACGGGGACACTCTGTCGGCGTAAAAGATCAGATTTTATTAGCTGCAGCTAGTACAGTTGTCCTAGAAGTACACACGGTATGTTCTCAGGAGACTGCCACTTCACTCCGTGGCGCACAATCTTTTATAGTACATAGGGGACATATACATTAACGAAGGACACACCTAAAACATACATGGGAAAACCAGTAGGAATAGTTTGAAAAAAAGTCAGAGCCAATAGAAAATGTCGGAAAACAAAAGTATCGAGTAACTCAAAGAAGCCTCTCCTCCAACTGTGTTTGCCACCCCTCCCACAGGTTAAGGTATTAACATGTCTGTAACTGGCTTGCAGGTGGCGAGATACGTTAGTGTGTTTTGGAGGACAGTTGTGAAACGAGAGAATACGAGCGGAGGACAGCGAAGGCTAGAAGATAAGATAAAGTCAGGAGAGAATAGTGTGAACCAACAGATAGTTAAGACAGGGATTAGAAAAACCAGACAGGGATTAGTGTACTCGGCCAGTCTCTAACACCAGCTTTGTAAACAGAGGCACAAGGCTATTTTGACACAATATTGCAGGAAAAGCAGAAACGACTTCGTTCGTCGTGCTGCCTGAGTGAGGGCAACACAAAATGGCGGCGGAGCACAAAATGTCAGCTCAATGCGATCGTGATCGAAAATCGAATTTCCTCAGACCCTCCTTTTGCCAGAACTCAGGCAAGATACACAGACTCACGTCAATCTGAGTCGATGTCGATGTCCATGAGGTCATCAAGCTGTTGCTGTAACATCATTCTAATATTGTCTGTTCTTTGTGTCTTAGGTTTTGGGATGTACATAGTAGCACAAAGATCGCAGATGGCGGGACCACAGTGCATACAAAGACAACAAGAGAAAACAATGGCTAAAACCATACCAAGGAATGTTAGCACTTTCCAACCCCATTTGGACAGTAGTCCCCAAAACCATCCCAATAACGACCAATCTCCTTCGTCCTGATGAATCGACTCAGAGATTATATGTAATTTAGAGATGGCCTGGTATACTGTGGGAGCGTCATCAGGTATATAAATACAGCACCTCGATTTGATCAATTTACAGACTCCACCACGATCTGCAAGAATAACATCTAAGGCAACTCGGTTCTGTAAAGTAATAAGACGATCCGCCTGTAGTTCCGCTGTAATATTACTCAAAGCTCCTACAGTGATGTCTATGGTAGTCTCTACAACACGAACCAGTTGTCTCATATTCCTGCTGTTTGCCATAGGACCCCAAAAAGGAAGAAATCCTTTTAGGAAGTCTCCTCCCTCTTGACCTGCTGTGTCTTTGGAATCAATAATTCCTCTGCCATATCTGTTTTTATGGAAATTTGAAGAAGCAGTGTATGTAGGGGGAAGAAGAAAAGCTATATAGCAAGTTCCGGAAAAACCAGTCGGCAACCACGTATAGGCTCTATCGTGACAGATTAAATACTTGCCCTGAGATGGCACTAACGGCGGCGAATTCTGAGAGGAGTGAATGTAAGTATGGGAACAAAAGCTTTTTCTCTGTTCGGGGTCAGTAGTTTGGCCATTTATTTGCAAACAGAAATTGCCTTGATGAGGTACAGTCCAAATTGGTGGAGACTTTCCTTGTTTAACCTTATCACTAAGGCTTGTGATATAATGAGTGACATTCCAATTAGTATATGCTTTTCTCTCGTCAACAGAAGTTTTACTATTTTCCATGATTTTAGCCATAGCTACCATTCCCTTTATCAATGAACTATGACTGAAATCTGGTCCACCAATATAAGAAATGACAGGTCGTTTAAATCGGCTTTGATAGGCGTTAGAGAAAATTACAAAATAAGCCCAAGCAGAACCTTCATAAGAGAACGGAAGGACTAAATATGCCATTCCTTTTTCTGTGGTATAAGGCATTAGTCCACATACCCAACAATCGGTTGTATTAATTACTAATTGGTGTTGGTGTAATAATTGAATAAACAAATTATTGTAATATTCGATTCTTCTAACGAGTTCATGTTGAGGAGGTGTATGAAACAGATGCGGAGAGATAGTAGAATAAGAAGGCACAGAGATAGAAGAAGGGACAACTTTTTGCTGCATAGCGTAAACAATCCATCCTATACACACCAATAAAATACACAGTAATATAAAAACACATAAAGTTATACCACAACGACTGTATATTATTTTACAATGATTGTCTTTCATTTTGTTCTTTCTCTCTCTTTCGCCTAATGTAGTTTCCATCTTCTAAATGGATGCTCACGGCAATCTTCCTTAATCACTCACTTGGTCACGATTGTCTGTCGTCCTATGACACTGCAAGTTCTGCAGGCCTATTGCCACTACTCAGGTCACAACCAAGACTCCTACCGTGACCCTGCAACCAGGATAGAAACTACATAGAAGAGAGAATCTCAAGTTTTCTTCTTCAGTCTGGGTCTTAAATCGTAATGAGCCTTATCAGGTACAGTCTGATCCTGAAACAATGTTCGTGGATTTGTGGTGTTCAGACGAAAATGTGATGGTGCAGCTTCTTGGAGAATGTCGTCGTTTTCTTTTTCCGACAATGTTCCATTCAAGCGTGCATCGCTAAAAGGTATAAATCGTGGAACCTTCTCGCTTTCAGAGTCACTTATACCCTTGGGGACCCACTGATCAAAGGGCAAAGGCAAAGGAACCTTCTTGCAGTGCACGCCGTGAATCCAGTTCTTCTTTCCTTCAACCTTCACTGCTGTACGAGTAGTTAGGAGAACCTGACGGCGTTCTCTCCAGCGAGGCTCCAAGTTCTTCGTCCTTTGGAAATTCTTCACACAAACCCAGTCACCTGGTTGGATGGAATGACCTGAGTCTGTGGAGGCCTCTGGCAAAGCGCTCTGAACCTGTTGATGGAGAACACGCAATTTAGTTGTGAGGTTGTGCAAATAATCAATCAACATTGGGTATGGCAAGTCTGAATACTTCTTAGGGCGAGGGACTCCCCATATATTAGCTGGGTGTCCAAAAACTATCTCATAAGGGCTAAGTCCCAAACGAGAATGCACAGCCGTTCTGGTGGATATAAGAGCCAAAGGTAGTGCATCGGGCCAACTAAGGCCTGTACTGGCCTGTACTTTAGCATGTTTGAGTTTTAGAGTGCCATTGTAGCACTCCACTAGACCAGCTGACTGTGAATGGTTTGCCGCATGGAACATCTGTTTTATACCAAGACCTGCACAAACTTTTTGCATGACTTGGCCCACAAATTCACTCCCATTGTCACTCCAGACAATGCGCGGCAAACCAAATCTAGGGAAAAACTCTTTTAGAAGTACTTTGGCTGTAGATAAAGCAGTATTGTCTTTCAGGGGGTAAGCCTCTATCCATCTGGAAAAGGCACATACCACCACTAGAACATATTTGAGATTGTTGCATCGTTCCATGTGAATGTAATCGATTTGCAACACTTCAAATGGATAGGTCGGAGAAGCAAAGTGACCTGCTGGAGTTGGGGTTCCCTTTCCCGGATTATACATTAAGCAAATAATGCAATGTTTCACTATATTGTCTGCACACTTCGGGATTCCTTCGTTTTGCCATACTGGAGCCAGAAGCTTGCATATTCCCTTCACACTTAGGTGGGCTGGACCATGCGCCATAGTAACTACAGGTAGTACATAGGCATCTGGTAACAGCCAACGTTGGTGTTCGGATAATTCTACCCAACATCCCATCTCATCTAACATTCCTGTACTTTCTTTCCACCTACTCAATTCTTTCTCTGTAGCCTCTTCTTGAATTGATTTCACACTTTCTACTGTATCCTCATACATTCCTCTTTCTCTGACCCAATTTGCGGGGCCCGCAACATACATGCGACTTGTAGCATCTCTAGCTGTCTTTTTCGCTACCTCATCCGCAAATGCATTCCCGCGACCAACATCGTCAGCAATCTTCTTATGCGCACTACACTTCACAATTGCTATCTGGGTAGGCAAAGCAAGTGACTCAAGAAGGTCAGTCAACAACTGACCATGTTGTATCTTAGTGCCATGGGAAGTAAGGAATCCCCTTTCTTTAAACAAACGTCCAAAATTGAACGCCACACCAAAAGCGTATTGGCTATCGGTGTACACGTTCACTCTTTTTCCTTTGGATAACACACACGCTCTGGTTAAGGCTATCAGTTCGGCTGCCTGAGCTGAATTATGTCTGATGCGTGCTGTTTCCACGATTGTATGTAAAGTAGTAACAGCATAGGCTGAAGTTGTCTCTCCATTAGGAAGCTTAAAACAAGAACCATCTACCCATAGCGTTCCATCCGGATTCACCAATGGCGTATCTGTTAAGTCAATTCTACCTTTTGTCTCTTCCTCAGTACGAAAGAAACAATCATGTTGTTCCTGAACACCTTTCTCTTCTGGAAGAGGCAACAAAGTAGCTGGATTTAAAGTATTACATCGTTCGATATGCACGTGACTAGCCAAAAGCGTCAGCTCATATCCAGACAAACGAGCACTCATAAGATGCTGTGTTTTTGTTCGGTTTAGCAAAGTATCCACTGCATGTGGCACCATAACAATGAGAGTATTATCTAGCACCACTCCAGCAGACTGTCGAATAGAAATTGCTGCTGCTGCTGTCGCTTTAAGACAACTAGGCAATGCTTTAGCTACTGGAGCTAGCGTAGCCGAAAAATAGGCACATGGCCGCTGTTTATCTCCAAATCGCTGTGTTAAAACTGACAACGCACAACCTTCTCTTTCATGAACATAGAGCATAAAAGGCTTACTGTAATCAGGAGTACCTAGTACAGGAGAAGAACACAGAGCAGTACATAAGTCAGTAAAACTCCTCTGACATTCGTCAGTCCATGGAAGGGGCTGAGGCGTATCTTTCAAAGTGAGTGCCAATAAAGGCTTGGCCAACAGAGAGAAGTTAGAGATCCACTGCCTACAATAGGAAGTAATGCCCAGAAAGGCACGTACCTCTCTTTGTGTGGATGGCACAGACATTTGCGCAATTGCTTGGATACGTTCTGGGGTTAATCGTCTTCCCTCCTTTGATAAGAGAGGACCCAAGTAGGTAACCTCTTGATGAACATATTGTAGCTTAGAAGGTGAAACCTTATGATTAAGATTGGATAAGTGTCGCAACAATGCAACCGTCACATTCTTACATATATCCTCTGAATCAGCAGCGATTAACAAGTCATCCATGTACTGAATGAGAGCAGCACCAGACGGCAAGGAAAAAGCATCAAGGTGACATTTCAAAGCTTGACTATAAATAGAGGGACTTTCACAAAAGCCTTGAGGTGCGCGCTTGAACCGGAAGCTTTGGCCTCCAAGAGAGAAGCCAAAAATATCCCTACTTTCTTCGGCGATGGGAATACTAAAGAAAGCATTTTTCAGATCGATAACAGAAAACCAAACCGCTGTAGAAGGTATCATTGTCAACATCGCAGTGATATCTGGGACAACAGGAAACTGTGGTACAACAATTTTGTTTACCTCCCGAAGATCAATTACAAAGCGATAAACAGGAGGCTGAGAAGGATCAGTGCGTTTAAGAATAGGAAGAATAGGGCTATTACATATGTTACCTCTCGTTTCCTCAACCACATCTTTCTGAATCAAGTCATGAATGATTTCCAAAAGCGCTCTTTCACCTTCAGTGGAAATTCTTTTTTTTTTTTTTTAAAACCTTTATTGAGCATGCAGAGTCCACACCCAGCTTGATGCCCACAACCATCCATGGCCGGCAGCGTGCTACAATATGTAAAGAAATAAAAACATCAGTGTACACAGCGTGGTGCCAACAACCCAAGAGGGCCGGCCGCGTCAGGAACCAAATACAGGGCCCACCAGCAGAAAGAAACAATAAACTGAAAACACTAGCATCTGACACCAGAAGGAGAGCGGCATGGAGAATTTTCAGATCGCGCAATCGTTCACCCCCGCCTCAGCCACAGGCACACCGCAGCATCCAGCGAGTTATGCCACCCCCCCCCCGACATCACCATTTCCAGCGGGCTCCCACCGGCCGGTGAGTTAGCCGCCGACTCACCCGCCCATAGCCCGCGCCCCATGGGGTCCCCAGACCCTTACATTCCCTAACTGTGTGGGGAGGGGGGGCACGTCAGGCACCAAAGGGGTGCGCAACAAATAACTCTTCAGCGGGCCCCATATGTCTCGAGGTCGGGAAGCCGTTGGGAGGAGGTCAGAATATAGGGCTAGCTGATCCTGCCAAAAAATCATTGTTTCTAGCCAGTCCTTGAACTTAGGTGCCCTCCCCCTACCCCACCTGCAAGCCACCTTCCATTTAGCCAGAAGAAAACAGATTGAAGCGAATCTCCTATGTGCCACCGGGAGCAGTTACGTATAACCTAATATACCCATCAGCGGAGTCGGCTGCAGCGAAATATCTAGCATTTTCCCGACCGCTTCAAATATATGTCCCCAATAGTCCTGAAGGGCCGGACACCCCCAGGCCAAATGTAGCACATCAGCCCCATCGGCCCGGCATCTGTCGCATCTGGCATCCCCCTCAGGCCATACCGATGCAGGCGTGCAGGAGTGTAGTAGTAGCGCTGCATGTATTTGTAGTGCGTTATGCGCAGTCTGCTACTAGCAGACACTCTCTCTGTCTGCGTGCAGCAATAGAGCCACTCCAGATCTGAGATCTCCTGCCCCAATTCACACGACCATCTTGCTCGGGCGTTGCTCTGCGATGAGCTTATTTCCCCATAGAGGGACCTATAAAGGACTGCCACCAAGTGGGACGCAGTCCCTGCTCTCAGCAGCGTGTGCATCTGGGGAAGCACAATGCGGCTCCTGCGGGTATTCCGGGGTGCAAGCCCATATTCCCGCTCGCAGGCGGGCATAGAGGAATGTTTCCATAACAGTTGGCGGGGGGTCATCGCACAGCTGCTGCAGCGTACCGAATTTCCCGTGTTGATAGAGATCCCCCCATGTGTGTATTCCCCGCTGTCGTTTGAAGTTTTGGAAAACGCCCTCCTGCAAGAGGGTCAGTTGGGGATGATACACAAGCGGCAAGCGGGGGGAGTAGATCATGGGAGCCTGCATTTGTCTCGCAATCCATTGCCATGCGCACACCGTGCAGTCCACCGTCGTGGGAGCCTTGTCTCGCTGCGATGCCTGCCGCAGAACCGCGCCCTCTATCGGAATGGGGTCTGCCAGCCAATGTTCCGTGGCCAGATGAGCAGTGTATTTCGGGCCTCTAACACAATAGTGCGCATAGTGCGCCTGCGCGCACATGTAGTATAGCTCGAAGTTGGGCAGCTCAAGCCCCCCCATAGCGAACGGCCTGGTCAGCGTCTCCCATTTTATTCTCGGCTGCTTGCCCCCCCCATACAAGTCGCAAAAGCTCTGTCGGCAAGGTAGCGAAGAAGTATCACCCTGGATGGTAGGGGATGTTTAAAAAGAAATACAAGAACTTAGGTAGCACTACCATCTTGACTAGGGAAATCCTGTCAGCAATGGACAGTGGCATTGCTATCCGTCGCGAATCAATTCCTCCCTATCAAGGGTAACGGTCACGCCCAAGTAACGGACTGAGGTGTCGCACCATTCCAACGGGTAGTCAGCCCCAAAGGGGGCAGCAGCTGGTGTGAGGGGGAGTATCTGCGATTTCGACCAATTGATCTGTATCCCCGAGAGTCCCCCAAACCTCACAAACCCCCGTAGGAGCGGGTTGAGATTGTGCTTCGGGTCCTTGACATACAAGGTGATGACATCCGCGTACAGCGAGATCAGGATGGGGCGCTGCAGACATCTCAAGGCCTTCTCCTGATGGTACTGGCGCACCCTAGCCGCCAGCGGCTCCATCGCCAGCGCAAATAACAGCGGCGATAGCGGGCACCCCTGTCTAGTACCTCGAGACAGTGGTATAGCCCTGGACGTTTGACCATTAATGTGCACGCAGGCCACCGGGTAGTGTAGAGCAGCTGGATCCAAGCAGAAAAACCCACCGGGAATCCCATATAGCGGAGCACCGCGTGCAAATACTCCCACTCCACCGAGTCAAACGCTTTAGTTGCGTCCAAAAATATAGCCGCCAATGGGATCTGCGGATCCACCTGCTGAATAATTGAGAAGAGGGTGCGGAGGTTGTGCGGAGGTTGTGCTACGTGGACCTTCCGGGGATGAACCCCGCCTGGTCTGGCAGGACCAACTTGTCCATGAGAAGGTTCAGTCGATTGGCCAACAGTTTAGTGAGGATTTACTATTGATGAGGGACAAGGGCCGTTAGGAGTCACACCTGTCAGCCGGCTTTCCCGGCTTCTGAATGGAAATGATGAGGGCTTCTCTCATTGTGGGAGGCAGAGACTGCACCTCAAGTGCCTCCACGTATACCTCCTGCAGAACGGGGGTGAGCTGGTCTATGTATAGTTTATAAAAGTCGCTCGGGAGCCCTGTCCGCCGTTTCTGTATACTCGGTCAACACCTCTCTCAATTTGGCCCTCCTTTCCCCAGTCTCTGTCTGCCAGACACTCTCCTCTAGCTCCTTAAGCTCCTCCTCAAGCCGTCGAAGGCGTCGACGAATGTCCCTCAACACCCCGAAGCTCTTGGAGATGCACACCCCTCGCATGGTCACCTTGAACGCCTCCCACATCGTCCCCACCCTCTCAACCGAACCTCTATTCCGCTCAAAAAATTCTATTATGACCTCCCCAAGCTCAGTCTTAAATACTTCGTCCAGCAGCGCCTCGGGGGCTAGCCTCCATCCCCTGGAGTCAGCGCGCAAGCTGGGGACAGCCATGGAGAGGCACACCGGGGCATGGTCAGACAGCGTGCGAGCCAAGTGCTCCGCGCCTCGCACCCACGGGCAGATCCCCCGGGACCCAAGCCAGTAATCTAGTCTCGACCAGGACTCATGGATCGAAGAGTGGAAGGTGCCCTCCCGCCTCTCTGAATGCCAGTGTCTCCATATGTCCACCAGCCCGCCGTCCTCTAACAAACCCCTCAATGCCCCCTGGCTGCGTGTATAGTGATGGGGCAGGTGAGAAGACCTGTCTGTAGTAGGATCACAGACAGTATTGAAGTCCCCGGCCCAGAGCACGTGAGTGGCCCCTATGTCCAGGATCTGTCCCCAAAGTGCAGTCAGTGTGTCAGGGCTGTAGGTGTTGGGGCCATAGTAGATAATGATGACAATCGAGTGCGTTCCTAGTGTGCCCCACATCATGCAGAATCTGCCCCCTCCATCGCTCCGCGTTCCTCCATAGAGGAAGGGGGTACCCCTTTTGATCAAGATGGCCGTGCCCCGAGCATATGTAGAGTATGCTGAAAACACCCTGCTGGAAGCCGTCCTGCTGCCGAAGGTCGGGTCACATCTAGGGTCAGTGTGTGTCTCCTGCAGCGCCACTATGCTAATATCGTGTCGGTCGAGGTAAGAGAGAATCTGCTGTTTCTTCCTAGGGTCCCGCAACCCCCACACATTCCAGGATAGCAGCTTTATCGTGTGTGGTCGTGCCCCCTCCATGTGTGCCTCACAGTGATAGACGTGTTCATGCGTGCGTGTCTGGTATCCCCCGCATTTCCCTCTCGTGGCATGACGCGTAGTGCGGTCTCCCCTAGCACCCAAGAGTGTAGCAATGCCCTCAAAGCGCATCGCGGTCTGGTCAGATGGAACCCTGCTCTCTCTAGGTCAGAATGCTCTCCCACAACTGTTCCCCCACCCCTCCCACCCACATCAGTGCCCCAAATGCGCCGGCATCGCGTCGCCCTCCCACCGTGTCCCCCAACAATAGTACAGGCCCATGTCTAAACAATAGCATCAGGCTATACAGAACAAAAGGCAAAAGAAAACAAGCAACTAGGTTGGTTAAGGCTGTCTGTCTTTAAACAATGGGGACCACCCGCTGTGGGGCGCTGGCGTGCCACTGAAACCCTCTCTTACCACCAAGCAGCGGGATTCCCTGAACCCTTCTCAGCGGATCTGAGGTGAAGGAGGGTCAGGGTGGAGGGCGCCCAACCCCGTGTCCGTAGTCCCCTTCATACCCGTTCTATTCAAGCACTTCTATAAGGCCCCTGTAGGGCGGATCAGAGCCGACTCCCCAGCACAATTTATCAAAGCAATACTTCCAACACCCAGTTACTCATCTGTCCGCAATGGCGTAGAGTCTCAGCAGCAACATCACCAGTTCCTCTTGCACGACCTCCTGCGCCTGGCCGCCGCGGCCAAGTCGATCGGGACTCGCCCCCTCTGCCGGGTATAACCCAGTCGTCTCTGCAGTCTGCGCTGCAATGATGTGCAACCGTGTCGCAGTTAGTCCTGCTTCGGACCGTCCATTCCACACCGCTCCACGCTATGCTGTGTCTCTCGGCGACTGGGAGCCAGATCTCCTGCCATCGCCGTCCTGTGCCGGGGGGGTCCGTCGCAGCGACTTGAGGAACTCCTCCGCCTGTTGCGGGTTGACGCAGATGATCGTGCGGTCTCGATGGCGAATCCTCAGCTTGGCTGGATAGAGGAGGGCATATTCAACGTTAGCCGTACACAGATTCTGCTTCACCTGGACGTATTTCTTCCTTGCTTCCTGGACGGCCAATGTAAAGTCCGGGTATATGGAGAACGAGTTTCCCTCATACTGCAAGTCCGGTATGTCCCGTGCTCTCCTCAAAGCGGTGTCGCGATCTCGGTAGTTGAGCAGTCTCGCCACTATGGGTCTCGGCGGCGCGCCAGCCGCAGGTCGCGGGCCCAGTGATCTGTGCGCTCGCTCGACTGTCAAGTGTGCTGAGAAGGAATCCGTCCCA
Organism: Triturus cristatus; assembly: GCF_964204655.1. Classification (NCBI taxonomy): domain Eukaryota; kingdom Metazoa; phylum Chordata; class Amphibia; order Caudata; family Salamandridae; genus Triturus; species Triturus cristatus. Next base: position 944,523,861 of record NC_140593.1, read on the forward strand.
AGCGAGGAGGTTAGCAAGCGCTCCACATAGTCCTCCATTCGCCCCGTGGCTGTGGTCGCCGGTATACCTATCAGGCGGAAGTTATTCCTCCGGCTGCGCGCCTCCAAATCCTCGTTCTTGGCAGCTATCACCTTGAGAAGCTTGTCCATTTGCGACATATGCTTGGCCATGGCCGAGGTGGTGTCTTCTGTGTCGGAGATCCTCTTCTCGGCCTCCTTAAGCTGCTCCTCGTGTTTATCGACTTTCAGCACCAGGAAGTCAAGGCGAGTATGCATGGTGTCCATTTTCCCTGAGAGGGCGTTTAAGCTCTGCTGCATTGCCATGAGCATGACCTTCAGTTCCTCATTGGGGGAAGCTGCTAACGGGGTCTGCGGCACCACAACAGGTGCACTAGAATCCTCCATGGCGGAGCGCGTAGCCGACTTTTTACCCTTAAATGGCAGCTTGGATTGGCGGTGCCTCTGCCTTCCCCATGGCGTTCTCCCCACGGCCGTCAACGCCGCAAGGCTTCTCAACAGGCCACACCGCGGTGTCGTGCCTCTTCAGGCCCCAAACGTTCAGGATGCAGCGTTCTCAGTCCACTCCTCCGCACAAATCGCCAGCACCGTCTTCTCAGCCTGCTGTGTGTGTTTATGTTTGGGGTGATGAAGCCCAGCCTGGGTCCGCTGCGGGCCCCGCTCACGGGTGGGGGGTCAAGGGCCTTTCTCCGCCTTCAATCCTCCGTGGCTCTGGTCGGGCGGACTGCGCCAGCTGAAGGCCCTCTCGCGGCCGCCCTGCAGGACCCTCTCCGGCCCCCAAGATTGAGGCCGGCCGCTACGCGGCAATCCTCAGCCCACGCCGCAGGGCAGCAGGGCCGTCCTCCGCCACACAGCTCTCCCGCCGCGCCGCTCTCACCGCCGCGCCAGGTCAAGCCGCGAGCAGAGCGGCTCCGCGGTCCAGGTGCCGGTCCGGGCCTCCACACCGACAGCCGCCTGCTTCCCAGCTCCGCGCTCTGTACCGGAGGGCCGCAGCCGCCCCCACGTCAGGGAGGGGTCCCAGCAATCTAGCGCAGGCCGCGATCGGCTTCTGCCAGCCCTCACCTTCGGGCGATGCCGTCAAGGGGGCCGCGCCGCGCTCAGCTCATTCTCGGGCCCTGCGCCGCGTTACTGCACCGGTCCCAGCGTAGGTGTGGCAGCCGCCGCTCATTTCCAGCAGTAGCGGGCACGTCTCCCCCGGCCGCACAGCAAGCCGGATATCTTCGGAGCCGCTGGTCAGAGTGGCCCCAAACTTTCAGCGAGTCCGCCGCTTCTTGTCGGGCGCATATCCCCGTGTTTCTGAGTACGAGCGAGGGGTACTTCAGCACATAATTGTTGGATCAGCGGGTCGGGCGGCCAGAGCCTCACGCAAGTGCGGCCATCTTGGTCCGGCGCCACCTAGCGCCCCCCTTCAGTGGAAATTCTATATTGAGGAACACGTGGCAATTCAGCATTGGGCTTGAGAGTAACAACATAAGGTGGAATTTCAAGACAACCAACATCATTTGGACCCGTAGCCCAAAGCGTTGTAGGAAGAGAGAGCAATTCGGGTGGGAATTGATCTTTAGACAAATACATTGGAGAAGTCCGTTTTTGTCCTAAAGTGAGATATACACCAGAAGGAGAACAAGATATTGTGGCATGCAATCTTTTTAATAGATCCACGCCCAATAGATTCTCGCCGCAACCATTCGTTAAGAGAAGCGGAACTTCTAAATCATAAGGGCCAATTGAAATAGGCAAAGGGCAAGAAACCGGATTACGAACTGGGGCACCAGAAAAACCTACAGATACATTCATTAAGCCTGACAAAGGTGCCCCAGGGAGTTTTGAATGAATGATAGAACTTCTCATTGCACCAGTATCTAAAAGAAATGGCTCTGAAACACCCATTGTAGTGACATTAACATAAGGTCCATTCTGATCTACTGGAATCGACACAACTCCCTTACTTTGTCCATGGCTGTCCTAGGTAGCATGAAGACTTTCATTCTCGCCTTCAACGTAACAATCCTCATTGTAATACTGTGTAGACCGAGCGTTTTGCTGATCAAAGTAGGTCACGGAATTAGAAGGAGGAAGGGAACGCTGTTCTTGGGTCAACATACCTCGACCTCTACCTCTGTTTGCTGACTGGAGGCCAGCACGCCCTCGTGGAGCAGATAGTGTCCCATTGCGCTGCAATAAAACCGGACAACTATTCTTAAAATGACCTTCCTCTCTACAATAGGCACATTGATTAGGACCTAACAAAGGTCGTGGAATATATGGCTCAGGCTTTTGATACACCCTTTGAAACTGTGGAGGTTGTTGAAACTGGGGCTGAGCATAACGAGGTGGATAAGCCTGTTGCAAGAGAACCTTAGTTTTCAATTCTTTAGTCTTTTTCTCTTGCTTATCTTTTTCTTCTTTATCTCTATTTTCATAATATTGAGCAGTAGCCAATATCTGGGCTGAAGAAGAAACAGCCCATGAACTTTCGGAGTCTTTCAGCTTATGTGACAGCTCGGGAAGCAAATTAAATACGAACTTATTTACAAATAATCGCTGTCCACCCTCCGTAGTCATGTCCTGACCACTGTGATCAATGAATGTTTCCTCGAAACGAGTGAAGAAATCGGAGACACTCTCATCTTTCTTCTGTTTACACGCGGCTAGGTTATCCCAGTTAACTCTCAAGGCAGGCATCATCGTTTTCATTAATGTAATAATCCTACCAGGGAGTTCTGAAATCAAGGCATCAGGCTTCGCACCACCCACTTGGTCTCTATCTGCGGCAATTATAGCATCCCAGTTTCCACCTAATTCTTGGGCATGATTCTCTTTGCGAATCCTAGCCCATAACGCTTGTGGAACTACATTCCCCATTAACATTTCGATATCTGCTAAATTCATGATGCAGGAATCAACAGTTTGTGACAATTCTTTATAATAACCTGCAGGGTTTTTACGAGGATCCGGTACAGACTGTTTAAGAGCCAAAACTTCAGATCTTTTCCAGGGGACATGTACCCATATTCGTTGGAAGTGAGCAGGAATAGCTGGATTAGCACCTACTGCTGCAACCTCTTCTCTCCATACCGGAGGAACCTCTCTCATTGGGTAATTTTTCAGTGTCAACCTAACTGAGGGATCGGAATCAAGAAAAGTATGTGAGGTAAATAAGGTTCTAAAGGAAATAAGTGTCTTTACAGCGTCCTCAACCTTAGAACCCACAATGAGTCCTTTATCAAAATTAGCCTGAATATCTAACAGACCCTGAGGAACCGAACCCAAGTCCATATCCTCCCAACCTTTAACAAGAGTATCACACATAGCATTGAAAACATATCTCTGCGTAGGCGCATTCCACTGTGAGAAGGTAGGCATAATGTCGGGTACACTATACCGAGGACCCTTCTCAATCCATTTGCGAGCGAGAGAATCCAACCTTTCTCGTTCTTCGGAAGCTGGGAACTGACTACGAGACTGTCTTCGAGAAAATGCCGGAGACACATTTAATGCCACAAAGAAAGGAGATAAAAGACCAGAGACCGTTTCTGTGAGTCGTCTACGCATAGACGGAGAATTGGACATAGGGATAGGGGACAAGGTATTAGGCGAAATAACTAAAGAGGAATCAGTAATTACCGGGGGAGGAGAGGGCAAAGAAGATGAAGGTAAAGGAGTTGAAGGCAAAGCTGGCAGAGGCGGCAATACTTGAGGGGGCAAATGTGGAAGAGCCGGATCAAGCGGAGGCGCAACTGGTGGCTAAACAGGCTGTAACAACGGGGGTGCATTAGCACCTTGTACATAGGGCGGAGGCAATCTTAATAGGTGAGACATTAAGGGATCTTCCTCTAAATCCTTTCTTTTATCAGAAGGGGAAACTGGCAACATCGGATAGCATTTAGCTATTGCCATACGATGCTGTCTCTCTGAAATTTCCATCGCATTATCAACTTCATCATCTTTAAGTTGCTGAGCAGCCTGTATAATTGTCATACCCTGTGCTTTCCTATCTCGTTTTTCTTGCTTAATTTTTCTCTGTTTGGCTTCCTTACGCCAAAGGCGGAAAGAGTCAAACATTGCCGGCCGGGCTTTTCTTTTAAATAAAATAGTTTCCAAATTATCTAGTATGTCGGGCTCAAAGCTACCATTTTCTGGCCATTTTAAAACACCATCATTCTTCGTGTATCGGATACATGCCTCGTTAAAGGCAATGGGGCCAACCCCATGTTTAGAATAGAGCTCATAAGTGGGAGTTCCAACCGAAGGAATCAGACAGGAGTCCTCCAGCCGGGAATCCCTATTACAACCAAAACAACAAAGTTTCTTAAACTTAGTCAGACCAGGCATCGTTATTTCACTGGACTCTTCACAAACATCAAGGGGGTTAAATCAATTAACACAGCACAAATGTACTTACCCCTCGGCTTCGGTTATTGCAATACCCGAATTAAAGACTCAAAGAACCTAAGAACCAAAGAACCAAAGAACCAAAGAACCAAAGAACCTAAGGACCAAAGAACCAAAGAACCAAATGTGGGAGCGACCCACCAATACTTAACTAAGATGTCTTCTTACACCAACAGAGGCCCGTCTATCGTCTCGCTTTACCATACATCACCAAAAAGAGGGCCAAGGCAGGGCGGCAGTCAGGGCAGCAGTCGTCAGTAGCCGTCAGGAAGGAGTAACCACGCTGCAAAAGACCTTCGGACCACTTTCGACATACAGGGGTCGCTTGACGTGGCTCGCGATTCCTCCAGAATTTTCTTGCGGGGTTCCTCACGACCTTCAGGCAGAACCACTACCTCTGAAACAACCCCACATTGGGCGCCAGTTGAAGAACCAGAACCAATTGGGCCTGGCGGCGCAGGGTACACCTTAATCTCCTGGGTTCTCCTGCTTCAGCTAACAGAGACACGGGGACACTCTGTCGGCGTAAAAGATCAGATTTTATTAGCTGCAGCTAGTACCGTTGTCCTAGAAGTACACACGGTATGTTCTCAGGAGACTGCCACTTCACTCCGTGGCGCACAATTTTTTATAGTACATAGGTGACATATACATTAACGAAGGACACACCTAAAACATACATGGGAAAACCAGTAGGAATAGTTTGAAAGAAAGTCAGAGCCAATAGAAAAAGTTGGAAAACAAAAGTATCGAGTAACTCGAAGAAGCCTCTCCTCCAACTGTGTTTGCCACCCCTCCCACAGGTTAAGGTATTAACAGGTCTGTAACTGGCTTGCAGGTGGCGAGATACGTTAGTGTGTTTTGGAGGACAGTTGTGAAATGAGAGAATACGAGCGGAGGACAGCGAAGGCCAGAAGATAAGATAAAGTCAGGAGAGAATAGTGTGAACCAACAGATAGTTAAGACAGGGATTAGAAAAACCAGACAGGGATTAGTGTACTCGACCAGTCTCTAACACCAGCTTTGTAAACAGAGGCACAAGGCTATTTTGACACAATATTGCAGGAAAAGCAGAAAAGACTTTGTTCGTCGTGCTGCCTGAGTGAGGGCAACACAAAATGGCGGCGGAGCACAAAATGGTGGCTTAATGCGACTGTGATCGAAAATCAAATTTCCTCACCTGGGTGCCAAGCAAGCCACGAGAGTTGGTAGAACACGTCCACTCCATCAACCCCTAGCTGATGTGTTGCATTCTCCAACATTCCTTCACCTACCGCCAAAAGCTACACCTTATACTGTCGTTTTGGGAAATGTCCCTGAGCTTGCAACACAGACGCAGGAGCATTGGTCTACCCTGCAAAATAAGGCATTACATCTGTTAAGCTCTAAGACAGGGATAACAACCCAACTGTTTACTGAATTCAAAATAGTGAGAAGGGTACCTTGGGTAGGGAAGTCCCAAAAAACTCTGCGGGGGGACTGTGTGGTTTTGAGCTTTAGGACATCTAGCCTGGTCCACTTTATATTGTCGAGGGCAGGGAATTGTGATGCAAGGGACACTATTTCAGTGCTTCCACTGGGATTTTTCTACCCACCCATAATAGATCCCAGCAGTGCCAACTGGAGAGGGATATCCCATCCCTTGGGGCAATATAACTACTCCGTCCCCGTGAGCAAGCAATTTGATGCCCTTTCTTCACTGGAAAGCATTGATTGACTTGACCCTATTGGTGGCACTGAAATAACAACAACAAGTCTCGATGGGGGGTACACGGGATTAGACCCTAGTTCTTTCATTTGTGACCCTGTTGACCTGACCAAAACTAGGACTATCAATCCAGCGAGGGCTGAAACTGGTGATAACTTTGGCTATTTAGGGGAAGCCAAAAAATATAGGGAGGAATTGTGTCTGGAGGACAAGAAGGAAGGCCAAGGCAGTGTCCCACTGGTCGGATGCTCCTTACCGAATGGCTCCCTCGGTATGGTTGTATCGAGAACCATGAATGTACCCACAGTTCAAATGCCCCTCTCGAGTACATGCCCAGGGCACAACAAGTCCAGCATTACAGTGGGTTCTTGGAACATTGCGGGGCTTTTATTTAAAATTGAATCACGTGATTGGTCTTTTTTAATTGAACAGCATGACATCTGGGTATTCCAAGAGACATGGTCCATGGAACAAGTTTATCACCCCGGGTTTCTGAATTTTTCAAAACCTGCTCAAGGGGGACGAAAGGGAAGACCATCTGGTTGACTCACCTGCTGGGTGAGACAGCAATCGAGCTACACCGTTGAGGTAGTACCGATCGACAGCCCTGATATTATGGCTCTTCAGTTACGAATTGGACATTCTGTTAATTAACATCTATGCAAGAGGGCTGCCGGGTGGGAGGCGCTCTGAGACAGTTGCCCTCCTTGTTAGATGCCTGGATAGTCGGAGGGAAGAATGCAACTTGATTATAGCGGGTGATTTTAATTGTTCTTTCGAACCCCTCGATCGGGAGGATGGCAATCTAAGTTCCGAAGAGGATTTACAGTGGAATATTCCCCCTTTAGAACTTGGCCCAATTAACAAATGGACAGAAGCAGCATTGCAGCTTAAGGGGCTGTGTCTGGAAAAGGGAGTGAGGGCAGTAAATGGGAGGACTCAGTCGGACCGGAAGGGTGCGTAAACCTTTAATAATGGTTTGAGAAGAAGTCGGATAGATTATATCCTCCTCAATGTGGAATTTTGGGCTTACTTACAAGATATGTCAGTTGTTGAGTGGACCGAAAGCGATCATGATCCTCTGGTATTATCACTCAAGGCTCTGTGTCCAATAGATAATGCCAACAATGGTGTGGCCCGCACCCAATTGGACGTAGTAGTTTCGAATGACGATAGGAGAGTCAGATGGGCCAGGTTCATTGATAGAGAAGCGGACCAGGAGCAGATGAAGTCTATGGTTGCCCATTCGGTTTCGATTCTTAAAAACTGCTTCACACATGAGGATATTAACCGCACTGTCCCATATGTTCATAGTGATCTATTCTCTAATTTAAAATCTGTCTTTATTAAGTCTAACCCAAGGAAGAATAAGCCAGGTGTCAAAACGGCCACCTGGTACAATAAGTCATGTAGAGAGGCATATCGGATATTAACGAATGGCATTAGATCTAAAAATATGGGTTCGGTCAGATTGGCCAGGGCCAGATATAAAGCAATTCAACAAACAGCTAAGAAGGAATGGGACGATAAACGTTGGCTTGACCTGCTTGAAGCTAGTAATGAGAGAGATATGGTCAAATTTTGGCAGCTAGTTAAGTGGGGTAGCAATGAAACACCACACATACCAGTTAATCATGTAGCCCCAGAAATGTGGGTGGCGTATTTTGAAGCACAATTTTCTATTTCAAATAACACCTTAACCCACCCCCAATTCGGCCCCTTGACCACTCGAGATGATTCTCTCAATGATCCTGAAAGGAAGGGCACCAGGCCCAGACTGTATACCGGCGGACTTGTTTCTGCACGACAAAGAGAACTGGGTCATTTACATTACCTTTTTAGCCAATGCCTTAGCCAGTGGTGCGTCCATCCCCGATACCTGGCCTGGAGCAGTTATCATACCGATATATAAAAAGGGCAATCGTTCATTACCTGGCAGTTATAGGCCTATCAGCCTTATTGACTCAATGCAAAAAATAATAGCCAGGTTGGTACTCAGGCGTATTCAAGCATGGATTGAGGAGCACAAGATTTTATCACCGCTGCAGGCCGGCTTTCGCCCCTAGACCAGTACTATTGACCAGGTTTTTAGGTTTGTAATGATCTATTGGAGAGTAGTTATCATAGGGGGGGGGGGCTCCCTTTATGCAGCTTTTATTGATCTAAAGTCTGCATTTGACTTGGTTCCACGTAATAAAATGTGGAGTGTCCTTTTGGACGTAGGGATGCCCCAGGAGCTACTAGCCTTATTGATTAAACTGCACACGTTGAACTATGCACAGGTTCGGTGGGGCTCAAAAGGTGAGGTTACCGATAGATTTCCTGTCCTAAAGGGTGTACGTCAAGGTTGTGTCCTGATGCCCATGTTGTTTTCTCTGTTCATTGATAGGGTGGTCCACTATTATTCTTCATGCCATACAGATGCCCCTACATTGGCGGGGCTGAAGATACCACTGCTCATGTTCGCGAACGACACCTTGATCCTTTCTAAGACACAGAAGGGACTACAGGCTGCACTGTCCAGGTTTGAGGCGTTTTGTCATGATCATGGGCTGGTGGTAAATGTGGACAAGACAAAGTTCATGGTTTTTCATAAATACGAGACCATTAAAAGTAGTGTGTACATGAACAATGCCCTTCTAGAACAGACAGATGCGTTCACGTATCTGGGGATTACCTTAGGTAGGAAACTCAACTGGAAACCTCAGATTGACTTGTTAGCGTTAAAACATGTACAGCTGGCAGGAGCCCTCGCAAAAGAGCATAGGCTTTCGTTCACCAAGCCAAGAGCCCCTGTTCTTAAGATATACAACACCAAGGTCATCTCTTCAATCCTATATGGTGCTGAATTATGGGGCTTTGAGAACATTTCCCCTTTGGTATTAGCCCAGAACAAATTTGTCAGAGCTATCACGGGCCTCCCGCAATCAACCCCATTGTTGCCCCTCTTCATGGATTTGGGTTGCATACGCATTGAGGATCTTGCCCAATATAGACCAATAGCATTTTGGAGACGCCTCTGGGTCACTCCTGAGCTCTCCCAATATGCTAAATCCCTTTTGGACTTTAGGGGGGGTTGGATGTTTAGGCAATATCAAATGGCTGCAGAATATAAAAAACACCCTGTGTGGGATGGGGATGAGTGGTCTATGGGAGCATCCAGGAGAAAATCCATTTCCGACTAAAAGGGAGTTTGAGGCTGCCTATTGGGATATGGTTAAGAGCAATTATTTTTCATTCCTTACTAGGCCCACCCTGTCCAGGGATTTTCTGAGGCTTAAACAGGACTTTGTGTTTGAAGTTACACTGGGATGTCATTCTAAGACCGATGGACAGGAAACTATACCATCAGTTTAGGGTTGGTTCTCTTCCTATCAACGCCTTTAGTAATGGCTTCTGTATGGATCAGATCACTGTCCTGTTTGTTCAGCCCAGACGGAATCCATATCCCATGTCCTCTTTATATGTCCTGCCTATAAGTTACCCAGGACCAAATGGCTGAAACCCACTTGTATGAACCTGGGTACTAGATCTGCCATGGGGGCGCTAAGGATTCTGCAGACATCTACCAATGAACCAATAGTTATTGCTATGGCGAAATTCCTGAGCTGGGTTTGGCTTATCTGAGCCAAAAAATTAAGAGAAACCCAAGTCTAGTTATAACTATCCTGAAGTCATGCTATATTAGTGTGGCTACGTTAAATGAAAATTACAGTGATATTGAATCTTTTTATCTTTATATATTGCACCATTGTATACTTACGGTTTTTATTATGTTTTTAACATTCTTGAGTTTTTTCTGTATGGTATAAACCTTTTTACTAGTTACTGTGCTTAGTTATACCCTAATGATTGTTATATACTGCTTTGTGTCTTTATTCCACGTATTTTAACTTACATTGTCTGTACTGTCTTTTATGAATATTTTAATCGAAATAAAGACATAATGAAATGAAATGATTTGGCCATAGAGTATGGTAAACCCCTGACAGTCATGACATGCAATGCTGCAAAAGCCTTTGATAGGGTCAGTTGGCCTCTTCTCTACCAGGTGATCCAACGTTTTAATCTAGGAGAAACCTTTTTAGATGCTGTCAAGGCTCTTTATAAAAACCCTTTAGTCAGAGTATTAGTTAATGCAAATCTGTCTAAACCATTAAATATTGCCAGGGATGCCCTTTATCCCCCCTTCTCTTTAATCTTTACATTGAACCGTTGGCTGCAAAATTAAGACCATGCAGAAATATTTTTCCCTTTGTGTGTAACGGCTGGAGAAGATCGGACTTTATGCTGACGATCTGATGATTTTCACAGGCCATATGCATTTATCTCTGCCAGCAATTTGGGAAACTCTAGAAAGCTTTAGCAAAATATCCAGCTATGCTGTGAACCAACAGAAAACTGAGATTACGCAATGGAATAACAAATACCCCTGTGACTTAATCAGACAAATCATAAGATATTTGGGAATTCAAGTCGTCCAAAATCTAGGGAATATATTAAAAGTAAACTTCGATATTGTAACATCTAAAGTAACGAAACAATTACAGGCTTCAGAAAATGTCCATTCTCCCTAAATATACCTTCTTATTCAATACAATCGATTTAAAGTTTAAGAAGGAGTGGGTCAAGAAGGTACAAGGGGGGGATAATATCGTTTACAACGATATTTTTACAACGCAGACTTTGACCCCGCATACATTTTCTCCGCAAGTGCACTTACCCCACATACCATCACTCTGCATTTTTTTACTCCGCATGTGCATTTAAAACGCATGCCTTTACAACGCAAATTGTTGTAAAGGTATGTATGGTAAATGCACATGCGGAGTAAAAAAAAAGATTTGGGGCGGTGATCCACTTCGTTGTGAGGAAACAGGCATTTCCGTTTCCTCACATCGACATGCACCGCCCCTCACAGAAAGACGACGTGATGCAGGAAGCAGAAGGCGAGAAAAACAACGAGGAGAGAGAGGGAAGGGGAATGGGAATGGGGTGGACGCTAAGTTTTTTTAGGGGTTAGGGTAGTGTATGTGTAGTGTAGGGTTGTGTTTGAGTAGTGTAGGGTAGTGTTTTAGGGTTTAGGGTAGTTTTAGTGTAGGGTAGTGTTTGTGTAGTGTAGGGTAGTGTTTTAGGGTTTAGGGTAGTGTTAGTGTAGTGTAGGGTTGTGTTTGTGTAGTGTAGGGAGGTGTTTTAGGGTTTAGGGTAGTGTTAGTGTAGTGTTGTGTAGTGCATGTGTAGTGTAGGGTAATGTTTTAGGGTTTAGGGTTGTGGTGTAGGTGTAGTTTAGGGTAGTGTTTGTGTAGTGTAGGGTTGTGTTTTAGGGTTTAGGGTTGTGTTAGTGGAGTGTAGGGTAGTGTTTGTGTAGTGTAGGTTAGTGTTAGTGTACTCTCACTTACCTGTAAACTTTTACACGGAGTATACCTTTACCATGTATGCCTTAGCGTTGTAAGGGCATGCGTGGTAAAATTATAGTCGTGGTAAAAGTTTGCGTTATTTTACAATGCGGGGTGATAGAATTTGCGTTAAAAAAATTTCATGATGACGGTATGCGGAGTGATGGTTAGCGGAGTAACGTGATATATTCACAAGGGGAGCTTACTAGTTTTATATTGGGGAACAAAAGGCCCGGAATTGCATGGAAAAAACTTAGGGAGAAAAAGAAAAATGATGGTATAGCTAGTCCAGACCTCCTTCAATATTACCGGGCTTTCCACTTAAAAATCTTTAGGCAATTTCTCAGGAATGCGCCTGACCTATCACCACTTTTCCGTGCTCTTACATTTGGCCCACCAGATCAATCCAGCTTCTTTCTCTTTAAATTTGGGGACCCAAAGTACTTTAAAAAAGTGAGACACAAGATTCTCCAGGGTGCATGTAAGATCTGGTATCAAATAAGAACTCAGCTACAGATACAGACTCACTTTTTACACCATTGAAGGAATGCGGAATTCTTAGATGGGGTCAACTCTTAGAAGGTTCTGAATTAATCTCTTAGGAAAGTATGCAGGAGATTTCCGAAGGATCGGATTCCAAGTTCAAATATTACCAATAAGGGAGCTGGGCAAAATCACCAAGAAAAGGCGGAAAGGGCAAACCGTTTTGAGAATCAAAGATCTATTCATGTCCCCTTTGGCGGAGATAGATCTCAGAATGATACTGGATGTTGATACAGGCTATGGCAGATATACAAGCCTTATTAATAGCAACTTGGAGGAGGGAACTGACGGCGTACGACCTTGATTTTTATGGCAAGTATCTCTATCTTTCTTACGGTTGTCTGTGAAATCGGCACCTCTTAAAAAGAAATATCACCTTTTTACCATCAACAAGGCTTACTGGATGCCACGGAGATTGGCCAAAATGGGTACCCAGGCTGGGAAGAACTGCCTGAAGTGTGTGGAGTCCAACACAGATGAAGCACATATGTTCTGGCAGTGCCCCTCCATCCAGACTTTCTGGCAGAAAGTGGGTATGACGTTATCGGGGATATTGAGTCAAGAAATAACGGTGAAGCTGGCACTTGTCATTTTTGGGGTAATCCTGGCTAAGGAGGGCAATATGACTTTTTCTAAAGCACATAAAACACTCACTTTTATTTTAGTTCTTTTGGCACATAGAGAACTTTGCATGAAATGGATTCTACCTAATCCTCCTCTTGAAGGCGAATGGATAAGCTCAGTATTAAGAATAGCGAATCTAGATCGAGCTACACTGAACACCAATTGAACGAAATTTTGGAATCTTTGGGATAACTGGCATAAATTATCATACCCTTGATCTGCGATTTTTTTTTTCCTTCACCTCATGTTCTATCTTGTTGCTATGTTATGCCCAATACCTGGTCCAATGATTACCAATCTGAAATGCAGGTTCCCGTGTTTGGGATTGCTAAACCACGACTAGCACAAGTACCTGTATGAAGGAGTTAGAATTTTAGACGGTATCACGATGGGTGCCCGGGATGTCATCCATCCCTCCCTCTGGGGAGTGACCGGGATTTTTCCCTTTCTAAGTCGAGGCTGCTAGAATTCGTTTTTACTCCTACGTACAAAAATTGACAAATGAGGATTATAAAAAAAAAAAAAAGAAGCAGCCGCTTGTGAAGGAAACAGTTGTACCACTGGGCTGGAGTTGCTGCGATCGGGTGCGTCCACAATTTTGGAATCGATGCAATATTACACTACGGTGATCTCCCCAGGAAGGTCAGCCGGCAAGTCGATGTTTCAAGATGCGGGCCAAGGGGTGGGGGCACTGATTGTTAGAAAAAACGGAGGTCGGCGGCAACGCGGTACGCTTCTTTCGGCACCGGGCGCGTTCTCACAGCTCCTGAAGCACCATCTTTGCGTATTCATTGGTAGGGATGTCACGGCTCGGTTCTCAGCAATGCAAGGTCTGAGAAGGGCGATATTGAGCTTCATGTTATCCGCCTGCATTCTGATTGCGTAATCGTTGTTTTGGGTGGGATAACAGTGCCGCGGAACGCTGCTCAGGAAGCTGGTAAGGGGGTTCACCACGGAGCATCAGCTCCGAGCGGCCATGTTTAGGACAGCCTCCTCCTTCACTCTGTGAGCTCCGTCAGTTGTTCAGTACAGTGCTAATCTAGACAACAGACATTCCGCCTCTGTTTCTCTCTTTTAAGTAAAACGCAGCATTGTAGAGTGTGCACTTGAAGGTTATGCCACTGAATGAGATTCAAACTGGTTGCACCACTCCATGTATACTACCTTTGTATCTTCACTGGGAACGACATTTTGCCCAAACTAAAATGGCGTTCTACAACACGTCTTACACTTTCCTGGTTGATGTCGCAACACAAAAACAAAATACATAGCTCCAATGCAGCGTGTCACGTCAATATGCATGTCACCTTACATGCGCAGACAGCTACCGTAGCACAGTTCTGAGAGCGTGCCCGCCTTGAAAATTAAAAGATGCCGCTTGCCGGTAAGTTGATTTGTTGCCCTCTCGTTTCCTGCATGCCCTCCTACGCAGCCTCACAAAGCAAAGGAAAACATCTGTGGGTTTTTTGGGAGACTAAATCAGGAACCTGCAATTTAGTCCAGGCACAATTCCAACAAGCATTGGCATAGCCAATAGGTCTCGCTTTTGGGACCTTATAAGTGTTTAGCCATGCAACATTTGCATAACTAAATACTTATAAGGTCCCAAAAGCGAGACCTATTGGCTATGCCAATGCCTGTTTGTATTGGTCAACCATTTAATCTGTTTATTATTTTAAGTACCATGGTTTTTTCTCCTGTAAACTGTCTGCTTTAAATGCTCTTGCTTCCAAGCGCATTTAAAGGGAAAAAAGCATAACTCAGACAGTCACCATTATGAGTAGTAGGGGTGGCAATGTCTACAGAGGTTCGTTGAGCACGCTACAACACCAGTCCTACTTCAGAAATGGCACGTCAGCGGCATCGCTAAGAGGCACCGAGTGGTCCTGAAGCACGGTCACTGACCTAGAGCCTGGAAAGATAACTGCCTCAAATGGGATCTGATCGTCCACACAAAAACATTACCAGGTACCCTTTTACCAGTCTGCACTATAACAGACACTCTCCAATACAACAAGTTCGGACGGTGTCCAAGTACACAGTTAATGTGATTAAAAACAAAAACTTGCATTTTACATTAAGCTTCACACGGTACTTCTTCTGTTTTAAAATGCGGTAAATTACAGTTGAACCTATTAGCCAGCTTAGTTTGCATTGATCGGTTCTAATCTTTAAACTGCTTTTATGAAAGTAGGGAGATAAAATGCGATGTGGTCTCGGTTTCATTTTTCCTAGTGTTTCAATAAAGGAATGTCTATTAAAAAAAAAAAGAGGGTCGTTTGCAATGCATGGCTTACACTTGGACGGCAAAAGGTAATATTTAAGTATTAGTTTAAATCTGAGATATGCATACACCCCATTAAAAGTAGTACTTAAATCCTGCAACTGGTTCATTACAATTAGGGCTCCCGGTTTTATGGTATTTATTTTTTTAACATTTCCGTCTGTATTTATCCATATTTATTTTTGGGTCTTTTTATCTGTATTTATCCACATTTATTTTTATCGCAAACTAAAGAAGATGCTGCAGCTAGTATTTTTTCACATGTATTTAAATAGACACTGCACACTTGCACTCAGTTGTTATAGGTTTATATATATTTATATATATACCTCTAATCAAGTAAACACAATATATTCATCTAAAAACTTCGCAAAAATCATTTCGAGAGAACATAGGCCTAAACAGACCTTGAGTAACTTGCATTAGGAAACCATTACTGTGGGGCCTCTAGGGACCAGAGGGGAGGATAGAACTACATACATGCCAACATTTCAGAAGAGCAAAGTGGGAGATTCTTTAAAAAAAATCGGGAGAATGGGGCCTTGAATCGGGTTACTGTCATGTATGGGCCTCGGAAGTGTGCTGCTGCAGGATCGGACATTTGCACAAATGCACGTTTTTTTCTTACCTTTCAGAAGCATAGAGCGCAATGGCAGGCAGAGAGAGGGTGATGCAAGTGTTCTGAACTCACTGGCCTGGCAGGTTGCTGGCAGTCCATATACCAACCCCCCCATCCCCCCCACCTGTGTGGCAGCCCAGGCACACACACAGTCGTCCCCAGAGTACTTCACAGGTCTTTAAAAAGACCATTCGCTTGTTAATGGGGCTTTGTTGGTTTTTCACCCCTTCTAGAGCCCCTGCATCGCCACTCTGACTATTGATGGAAGAATTATCACGTTACACAATACAATCGGGTTTTTGCTTGCAGGAGTCTGGAGGCGGGAGACTAGCCTTGAAATCGGTAGGCTCCCGCCTGAATGGGGAGGGTTGGCATGTCTGGAACTAGATTATTGTAAACAGACCTTTAAGTCCCGTTCTTATCTTGGTACATTTGCTGTGCATTCAAAGACAGAGGTCAAATGTCAAGCTGTGTCTTTGAGGAAGCAACCCCTTCTTTTTTTTCCTCATTGCAGAATAATTTCACTGGGATTAATTAAAACTACATAGGAATTATTTTGGTGGATTTTTCTTCTATTTTGATTTAAAGGGAGGAGATAATTTTCCAGTGTACACTATTTATACCTTGCTAAAACGCAAGGTGACTGTTCATATTTTTGAGGGGAGGAGTGTGTGAAATGCTTTGTTTTAAAATCGGAAACATTCTTTTTCGGAGCATACACAAAGTCCAATGGAAGTGGGCCCTGAGGTCTTGAGTGCTTTACCCTAGCACCAGTTCAATTTACCTGTTAATATGCATTGTTTACAGGCATGTGGAAATTAAGTGATATGCCCAGAATCACATGATGGTTTTCGGATGCAGCATCCGAGATTACTCAATGAAAGTACTTTGATTAACTGGCCGAAAGTGTTTCGCCCTGCAACAAAAGGGCTGTGAAATTGCGCACACAATAAAGCTATGCACTGCTCGCCCTCCCCATTCCCCTCTGGAGCAAACCTAAAGACAAGGGCTGCTGAAAGCACCGACCAAGATAAAGTAATGCACATTCAACGGGCAGGCAGGAGCAACAGGCCCCATCACTGCACAGCTCACCTGAATAAAGTGAAGCACTCAGACCACGAGACCCAGCACACATCCAGAAGTGACAAGGGGTGAGCATGCCGGATGGGGACGACTGCCCCAGGCTCCCCCCACCTCCCCCGGGGCCCTGATGAATGAGCTGTGAAAGAAGAGTTTCAAAAGCGGTACTAAGAGTACGCCCTCTTAGTAGGGTGCCTTTCATGTGCAGATGGCAGCCGCATTTCTCTTTGCATCAGATTAGGCAACCCTGGAGTGAAACGCTGCCCGAGCTCACCGAAATGAAGTGAAGCACTCTCAGACTACGAGACGTGGCACACTCGGAGTGCAGCTTCATTCCTCTGTGCACCAGTTTAGACAATCTTTGGCTAAAGCACTTTGTCGAAATCTTGTTTGTTAGTATTTTTCCGTTTGTATTTATAAATGCAGACAAAGGAAAAAAAGATTTCCGTCTGCATTTATATGTAAAAATCCGTTTAAACGGAAAACCGGGAGCCTTAATTACAATGTATAGTAGCCATCCATGTGCTGATATTGTCCCAGCAGATGTGTAGAAAGTACCACGCTAAGAATAACTTGCATGGAATATTACTAACCATCCTAGCTCTACTGGGAAGTGCTGTCCACTACTAGAATGGCAGCCATGCTCAGAGGTGCCGATCCTCTTCACTACTAGGATTACAACCATGGTAAGGAGAGTCGGTAATGAACTTAAAATGTAAGACATTCTTGTAGAGAGGTGTCAGTGGCGACATGGGGAGTTCCAGGGCATTTTTTTATGTGGACCTCCCTCATCTCCGTACAATGAGTCCTCTAAGTAAATAAATGCTTTCCAGTTCCAACACTGACGGGCGAGACACCCATAACAGTTTCACATTTTAATACAGTGATACAAGCACACATATGTATACCAATAGAAATTATTATGCTGCAACAAGAGCGTTTGTAAGTATCACACTGTCAACTGTGGAATCGGTAAACAATACGAAATAGGATTAGGAATCATGTTAGCCTGATTAATACACATTTCAGGTAGAATATTATTTTGAGGACTCCTTGGTGACTGATACAAGGCGCCCTACGGTCACGTATTTGTTAAGCGAACAAAAGGTGTCAATTCTCTGTACTTAGTCAGCTAATCTCCAAACATGCCGCCTTAAACACAGACAAATACAACTGTGCTACTCATGCCGTTGCAATAGTTAGAAATACAGAGGCAAAAGGAGTGGGGACAGGGACCCCGAGCGCAGAAGCGTACTGCTGCAGCAGCATACATGCCAACATTTCAGAAGAGCAAAGTGGGAGATTTTAAAAAAAAATAATCGGGAGAATGAGGCCTTGAATCGGGTTACGGTCATGTATGGGCTTTGGAAGCGTGCTGATGCATGATCGGACTTTAAAAAAGCAAATGCACGTTTTTTCTTACCTTTCAGAAGCATGGAGCGCAATGGCAGGCAGAGAGAGGGTGATGCAAGTGTTGTGCACTGGCCTGGCAATTTGCTGGCAGTGCCAGAGACGCAATATGTGGTGGGGGAGGGGGAGAAGCGGTAGTTGTGTGTGCGCGTGCGTCATCTTGATCGCTCTGAAAGCGAAAGTGATCGCGATGACGCACGAGTTTTCAAAGTGCTGCTGGCGGCCGGCTGCGCGCGTGCACGATCGCGTGAACGCAAGCGTTAGGCCAGCCAGCAGCACTTTGAAAATCCCACATACAAAATGTCCCTCCGAGCCAGCGCATGCGCTGGGCTCAGCGAGACCTAAAAATGCATTAACAATTGCAAAGTATGTTTTTGCTGCAAGTGCCTTTGTAATGAGCCCAGCACAGACGGTTCTTTGCGGAATGGGTTCAGCCTGATAAATCTGCCATGATTTCTAATAGCACTGCTTTTAAAAGCACATCAAGGCCCAGCCTTTGTTCTTGACCCCTCATACTACCTTCCTTTTAATATTCATCTTGCTATCTTGCACTTTGCTTTTCACTGTTATTGATTCTTTGTTGTATGTGCTATTCATTCTCCCTCATCTGCGCCTCTCAACTCCCACCTGGATCAGCCTGATTCTCTTTTATCTCTGTTAATTGCAACACATAATCTTGTTTCTCGTTGTGATTAAATTCACTGAAATTGAATGAAACTATTTTACCTACATGTTCGAGCTGCAAGTGTCACTGATGCCTCTAAGTAACAAACCATAAAATTGAGTCAAGCACCACCCGTGACTTAGCTAACACAAAGGCCTCGAGCTCAGGAGAAGCCATATACCACAAACAACGGGCTATGTTCCACATATGCACACATGTGCACTGCACACACAGATACACTCACACAAACACACATCCATATACAAACACTCACAGCTATTTTTTTATGTTTGAAATGCTTTATTGAAGAAAAGTATAGTGAACAACAAAATACAGATCATATAAAGAACATTGTCCATACAGAATCAAAAGAGAAAAAAAAAAATAGAGGATCATCATGTGTTAACATAAGAGACCTGAAGGAAGATTAAAAAGCATTTTGTAAAAATTTTTAAAGGCAACCAGGAAGAAAAGGGGGAAAGAGGAGAAAAAAGGAGGAGAAGGGAAGGAAGGGAAAGGAGAAAGATAAAGGTAAATATGAGGCGTTAGAAGAAGAATAGATAAAGAGATCAGAGAAAGAGTAGGTAGAGTAGAAACAGCAAAATAAGCCAAGGATAGGGAATAGTTAAAAGGCTGGAAAGACAAATGCAAATGTAAAAGATACCAGAAGGGTAAAAGGAGAAGAAGAAGAAGAAGGACAGAGGAAGAGTCAGTTATGGGGGTTTAAAATTCTCAGAGGATAAAGGAGAGATAGATTTCAGAGCCATGCGGTCAAGATATGTTGTGAGAGGCAACCAGAATAAATCTCTATTGAGGGTAGGAGTGGAGGCAGCGGCAAAACGGACACCAAGCCTATGATAGTGACAGAGAGAATTCCACCAACATTGTATAGAGGGCTTAGAGAGATCCTTCCAGTTAGAAGAAATGTGTTGGAAAGCCAGAGCCAACATAAGATCTAATAGTCCAGAGGAGTGAGAAGAAATATCAAGAGTGTCAGAAATACTACCTAAAAAAAGAAGAGGGATAGAGTATGGAATAGAGATAGAAAATAGACGAGAGACATAAGACCACACCTGATCCCAAAGTGCGAGAACAGAAGGGCACAGAAAAAGTAAATGAAAAAGATCAGCATTAGGGGCCGAACAGGTACAACAGGTAGAGTCCTTATCAGGAGAAAAGCGAGAAATAGAAACAGGAGAGAGATAGAGTCTATGATATAGAAAGAACATCAATTGAGTGAGGGAAGCGGAGCGGGAAATTTTTAAAGACCTGGCCCAAACTTTGTCCCAAACAGCTATAGGCCAGTTACAGCCCAGATCCAGCTCCCAAGCAAGTTCCAATTTAGATTTCGGGCGGGTCGGATTGGGGGAGGAGAAGAATTTATAGATAAGAGAGGCTTTAGGGAGAGCAGACAAAATCTGAAGAAGTGGGGAATGAGATACGGGAGAGGATGACAAGGAAGTGAATAATAAACATCAAGTATGATGGCCATGAGGACAGTGAATCTGCGGAAAAAAGACTGGGGGCATTGAAACAGAAGTCGGAATCGAGGAAAAGAACATGGAAGGAGACCATCGAAAAGTTGGTTAACCCACATCAGACCCTTTGACCTCCACACAGTCCAACAAATAGGACGATTATTGAGGAGAATAAGCAAATTGTACCAGATAGGGAAGGCCAAAAAGGATTCACGAGAGACCGGATCAGGACGGACCAGAGCATGTAAAAGAGAGGAAGTGTGCTTAAACAGGGGTAGAGGAGTAGTTAAGTTCTGAGCAGAGAAATGTACAATTTCAGATAGAGAGAAAGGAGAGAGGAGTGAGCGTTCAATAGAGAGCCAAAGAGGAGCAAGAGGGGAGGGTGCGAGAACAAGCCAATTAGAAGCCTGGCGACGAGAAAAAGATTTATGATAAAGACGGAAATCCGGAAAGTTGACTCCGCCATTGGATTTCGGTTTACGAAGAGCAACTAGAGCAACTCTCGATTTTTTATGATTCCATAGAAACTTAGAGAGACAGGAATCAATGCGTTTCAAATAGATATCAGGGATATGAATGGGGAGCATGGAAAAGATGTATATAAGAATGGGAGATATCATCATTTTGATCAAATCAAGCCGACCCCACCATGAGAGAAAGAGAGGATTCCAAGAAGAGAACAATTTATCAATACGGGATAATACAGCAGACATGTTCAACCGAATAGATGAAGAGATGGAGCTAGAGAACCAAATTCCAAGGTACTTAATTTTAGAGGAATTCCATGCAAAGCCAGTGGTTGAAAACTGATGAGGGAGACAAAATTTGGTAAGAGGAAGAATCTCAGTTTTATCAGAGTTAATCTTGTAACCAGAAACTTGGGAAAAGGAGTTAAACTCAAGTAGTAAGGCCGGAATGGATTGGTCAGGGTCAGAAATAAACAAAAGAATGTCATCTGCATACGCAGAGAGTTTCAAATGAGTCTTGTCGTAAGGGAAGCCAGAAATAGAAATGTTATTTCTAATAGACGTAAGGAATGGCTCTAAGGCTAGAACAAAAAGTAGAGGGGACAAAGGGCAACCCTGACGGACGCCGCGCTGTAAGGGAAAATAGGGGGATAGTTGACCATTAACCAAAACAGACGCTTTAGGGGCAGAATAAAGTAAAGAAACAAGATAAATAAAATTAGGGCCAAAACCGTGCCAGCGCAAGGAGGCAAACAGAAAGGACCAATCTACTCTATCAAAGGCTTTCTCAGCATCAACCGAGATGGCGGCTAAAGAGATGTTGAGAGAAGGTACTCTGTTTAGAACATTGAGGAAAAGGCGGGAATTATCCGAGGTGAGCCTGCCCTTTACAAATCCACACTGTTCCTTACCTATGAGATGCGGGAGAAGAGGATCCAAGCGCAGGGCAAGAAGTTTAGCAAATAATTTATAGTCTACATTAACAAGGGATATTGGGCGGTAATTTTTACAGAATTGGAGGTCGCGACCCTCTTTAGGTATAAGGCAGAGCGTAGCCTCGTGAAAAGTACCGGCAGCTGTGCCAGAGGTAAAGAAAGATTGGAAGAGGGAGAGAAGTTTAGGAAGCAGAAGATCTGAAAAATGCAGATAAAATTCCACAGAGAAACCATCCGGACCCGGAGATTTACCTTTAGTGAGAGACGTTAAGGCGCTATCCAGTTCGGTAATAGAGAGCTCAAGTTCAAGATCAGGAAAATTAAGATGAGAAGTGGAGGGGGCTGGAATTTTATCCAAGTAGGATTGAATAAGAGAAGGCGAAGGGGGGGACTCAGGCGTATAAAGAGATTGATAGAAACATTGAAATTGGGTGAGTATATCCTGTTCCTTATGCAAGAGAAGATTATCGGTGGAATAAATCGAATCAATCGAGTTACGCTCCTTGCGAGACTTAAGGTAGTTGGCCAAAAGTTTACCAGATTTGTTGCGACCCCCGTAGTAGCGGGCACTGCTCCGAAGTAGTATTGAAGACGCATTATCAGTAGTGGTTTTGTTAAAGTCGAGTTTGGCACGTATAAGGTCTGGTAAAACCGTTTTAGTAGAAGAAGTATAGAATTTATGCTCCAGGGATTTAATATGGGAGAGAAGGTCTTTCTGTTTCTTAAGGTAACTCTTTTTTTTCTTTGAGACAAAATCAATCACAAAACCGCGAGCGGTAGCCTTAAAAGAGTCCCAAATAACGTGAGGGGCTAAAGAGGGATCAGAATTAAGTTGAAAAAATTCTGTAGCAAAAGAAAGAAAAGAAGAGGAAAAGAGGGGATCCAGGAGAAGAGAATTATTGAAACGCCAACGAGAAGATTTGGGATGAGGAGGAAGAAGATCAAGAACTGTGACAATGGGAGCATGGTCTGAGATAACTATCGGCTCTATAGACGAGGATAGAAGATTTTGAGAAAGAGACTGAGAAAGGAAGATGTAGTCAATCCGAGAGAAAGAGGCATGAGGAGGTGAAAAGAAGGAATAGTCCAGAGAGTCAGGGTGGGACAGTCTCCATGAGTCAAGAAGGTGAGATTTAGAAATAGTGTCAAGGAATTGCGTATGTGATTTGTGGGGGGTAAAGCGGGCAGAGGATTTGCGATCAAGAAACGGGTCAACAATTTGATTACAATCCCCCCCCCAAAATGAACAGGGAATCATTGTATTGAAAACATTTAGAAGTTATTAGAGGCCAAAAATTACAATCGGGATGAGTGGGAACATAAACATTGAAAACAGTCAAGGATACAGAATTGATTAACAGCTTAACTAAGACCCAACGGCCATCAGTATCATTCTCTTGAGAAAGAACTTTACATTTGAGTTTCTTGTGGCACAAAATGGCCACACCATTCTTTTTATTAGATGTAGGAGAAAATAAAACCGTTCCCACCCAGCCTCTCTTTAGTTTAAGAGACTCCGCCTCAGAAAGATGAGTTTCCTGTAAAATAACTAAATCAGGAGTATAAGAGGCTAGATGGGAAAGCACTCTCTGTCATTTAATAGGGCTAACAAAACCTTTCACATTCCATGAAATAACTTTGAATTAAATAACAATAAAATGTGCAAGGAACACAGGAAAGGCATAAAACCAAGAACGCCATAAAGAGCAATAACAAATGAATGAGAGAAAAGAGCAAGACAAAAGAAAGTCAGGAGATACAGTAAGAGAAGAGCAAAGAAAAAGGAAAGAGGGGAAGCGGGAAGAAAAAAGAAGTAGAAGAAGAGACAGTACATATCCAAAACGGATGACTGAGGAAAACATACCTGAAGGGGGAAGGGAGATGACAAGATGACGATGGGGTATGGGAGGATTCGACAAGAGCGGCCTCCCAAGCCGGGGAGCAACACACCGCACCCGGACGGGATATGAGGAAGACGAATCGTATGAGACGGAGAGAGATACAAAAGGGTCTATCGAATAATCTAAGGGAGGGAAAAAGAAACGTGTTATACAAAAGTCATGGTGAGATAAACAGCACAAAAGCAGACATTATATGTAAAACAGAAAACCCAGACAACAACCACAATATAATCACATCAAGCAGGAGAAGAATCAAACCAAGGAGAGAATATTTCAGCAAAAACCTGCAAGGAGAAAAACAAAACAGATAAATAATCAACCAGTAGTAGGACTGGATGTATCCATGCCAGCATTGGTCTGAATGTGAATAAAATTCTTGAGTTCAGCCGGATCTTGGAAAGTCCAGGTGTTGTTTTGATGAGTTACCTTGAAGGTACAGGGGTGAAAGAGGCCATATCTAGCTCCTATAGAGTGCAGAGGAGCACGAAGAGACAAGAATTCCTTTCTTCTGGCAGCAGTGACATTAGAAACATCCTGAGAGAGAAAAACTCTCTGACCCATCCAGGACACTTGGCGCTTCGCTAGAGCTGTAGAGAGGACCAGAAGGAGATCAGTAAACTTGAGGAAGAGGATGATGACCCCTCGCGGTTTGGTTGAGGAGGAGGATCGAGGGCCAAGTCTATGGGCTCGTTGGATACTGAGAGAGGTAGTAGCGGGAAGGTCCAGGAGTTTCAAAAGGAAAGAGGAGAAAAACGTAACAGGATCATCTCCTTCCAAGGATTCCGGCAGGCCATAAACGCGTAGGTTGTTCCTCCTATTCCTGTTTTCCAAATCTTCAGTGTGCTGTTGAAGGGCGAGAAGAGACTTTTCCAGAGAGGAGATGCGTTGAGAGTTTGACTGAATCTCTGGAACCTGCTGCTCCACAGAAGAAACACGAGCTTCCATAGTTGACCATTTAGCTTCAAAAAGCTGCATCTTAGTATTAGTCTCCTCCACGAACGGGCGCAAAGCGCGAATCTCCTCAAGTATCAACTCCATAGATATAGGGGATGGAGATGACTCAGATGGAGGAGGAGAGGAGTCCTGCTTCAAGCGCTTAGGTAAGGAGGCAGAAGGAGAAGACTTGCTGGAGGTAGGTTGTGATGGAGAGGAACGGGTAGAGGATATTGTCGCCATTTGATCTGTGGAAGGAGAATGAGAAGAATGACTTGCTGTTGAGGAAGAGGCGGAGGAAGGTGGAGTCTTCGAGGGCACAAAGACAAACTTTGGGTTGCGTAGCTTGCCCATAGAAGCCTGAACGTGCCAGTGACAGGAAGGCAAAGAGGCAAACCAACACAACGACCTGCACTTAAAAAGCAAAGAATGTCAAAATGTTCGGACTGAAGAGCCCAACGGTCAGCAGGAGCAGTGAAGGACACCAGGAAAAATCATGAAGAAACCCCGGACCCAGGGGTAATGCAAACAGGAGTTAAAGAGTGTTTCCAGTAATAACAAGGAGATCACCAGTGGGCGCGACAGCCATGCGCACTAAGACTTGGTGAACATAATTGCAACAAAAAATCAGCACGAAGACGCAATGAGGATGGTATGAGTCTTACGCCTTGAGATTGAAGTAAGTTATCAAGGAAGAGCACAGCGTCTGTGATAGCCTGCGAGGGGAGCATGAAGGCAGAGATCACTCAGGAAGCAGCGTCGACATGAGGAGTAATTGGCAAACATAGCGTACTGACAGGGCGCAAAACATAAAGGAGAGGTCCTTAGTTGCTAAGAATAATGTCCAGCGTCTGGAGGAAGAACAGGAAGAGCATGTCTGCAGTCACCTCAGCGTCGCGCAGACATCGCGCATATTACAAAATGGCGGTCGCGCTGAGGGACTTACATCGAGAGGCATGAATGGGCGAAAAACTGGGCTCCAATCGCAGTCATAAAAAGCTACCAGGTATGCTATACTTGTCGCTCTTACTGTCGTCACAAAAACTTCCAGAGCATCCGCAGAGAATAAAAACCTTCAAGAGAGCTGGTTCCAGCACAACGCATGGCGCCAAATAACATGACCCACTGATGCAGCTACAGAGATAGTTCAGTCAGGTTGGAAGATGAAACGACCTTGCCCAATAAGAGAAATAGCTCCATTTAAAGTTTGCCTCTTAAAGGTCACTGAAGAAATGAGGAAAGACTCTGAGGAACAAGATTGAGCAGCAGTGCGAGGACTTCGACTATACACGCTGGCAGCATTTGAGCGCTACGGAGCACACAAAATGGCGTCCGCGCTGAGGCGCTCACGAAAAGCAGTGAAAGTGAAGCATTTCCTCGCAAATAAACGCTGCTGTAGACCTCACCAGGCGTGCATCATGCTCCGACGTCAGGAACTGCCAGAGAATTCGGCAGGGGAGCAGAAAAACTTCTGAAATTCATGGAAGTCCGTCCGGGTGCATCGGAGCTCCGGACTCAGGCAGCCATCCCAGTCGGCGTCCAAGCCACGCCCCCACTCACAGCTATTTTGAACATGCACAAGACCCCACCTTGTACAGGGTAACATCTCTCACCCTGTACACTCATACAATTCTCCTTTTGCACTGAACACACATCAATCACCAATGCAAAAGGCATTTTATTTTGTGCAAACCACAAATTGTAATTCTGTAATACTTTTGTGGTAAATAAAATTCCTTTACCGGGACTTAATTTGGTACAGAAACATAATAAAATAGCTCAGTAAAATAAGAGGCAGAATCCGTGGCATTAGAGGTTCGGAATGGGCTTTATTCCAATAATCGATTATAATCGGTTGCTCCAAGTTCCATCACCACGGAGGTTCAGGAAGTGAAGTACATACATTATTGACATGAAATGACTTTTATAGATCATACATTACAATGAAGCGAATGCGGTAGGCGTAACAATTGATAAGGAAAATGACGATTCACCTGCGTAACCAAAAATGGGCGTAATGAGGAGTAAAACAGAAACATAATTGGTTATGATGTCATATATAGGTGGATCTATAAGATTATACTTGGCATAGTTGCGCGCGCAGCAGTATGACGTGTGATTGACGTGCAACTAGGGGGTGAAGGGGACTTGACATTTAGCTCTACATGTGGAGACAAGAAGTCTGGGGGGTCAAGTCAACCTAATCCCAAATCATATCTAACATCCTATGTTTAAAGAACTATGTTATCCAAAAGAGAGGTCTCTTCGAGTAGAATCTTATTCTATACTGACTATACTGACTGTTAGTGCGTGTACAAGCGTCTAAGTGTCTACACTAGATGCGAGGGCGGAAATCTTCCCTAGCAATAGGGCTATGAATTACTTTCATAAAGACAGAGAAGCCGGGCCTTTGCTCGGTAGCTGGAAGAATGTTTACTTAAACTGCTAGACAGGAATGCATCGGCTAAGGAGTGAAGCAGATAACTCGAAGGTGAAATACAGTTTTTGGCAGGCAGCGGGCTGATGTCAGGCTTCGTGAGCCGCGCAGAGAATGAGACAAAGTTCATGGTTACAGATGCAGGCTCAAACTGGAGCTTTCAGAGGCAGAAGGCAAGAAGAGTTCGATGACAGAATCAGGGCCTACTTGCCTGGACTGTAAAATGGCATAAGTGAACCATATAAAACCGGTGGCCTTTCATACTTAGGAATGGAATATCTGGCCTATTCATGGCGGATCTGACAGAGGACATGTTGACGGTGGACGCACATGTGTTTGCGTCTTCATAACTGGAACTGGAGGGGACATACATGTACTTGTGATTCATACATGGAACCGTTGGGGTCCAAGATAGGGGACATAACTGATCAGAAAATTCCATATTTCCACATTCCCTCCTTGTCCCCTACTTGCCCGTTAAGAGATATCAATCTTCATCAATCCATTGATCTGTTCATATAACATCATTTGTTCTTCTTTCTTCTTCCGTGACGAATGGAATCCTGGTGGTGGAATACACGATGTGGCACACAGACCACAAATCGCTGGTCCACATTGTAGGCATAAGCAGCAACTGAATAGTATGAGAAGGCCAATACCTAGGAAGGATAAAACTCTCCATCCCCAGGCTGATATCACACTCCAAAACCAACTGGACCAAGTCCAAGTGCCTGGGTTCTGGTGTATCTGGTTTACAATCTTATGAAGGCGAGTTATGGCTTTATATACTGATGGCGAATTTTCTGGTATGAAAATGCAACTGCTTGATCCGATGACCCTACAAGCTCCGCCCCTATCAGCCAGGATGACGTCAAGGACAAGACGATTTTGAAGCACAACAATCCGCATAGCAGACTGCTCTTCTGTTAAATTGCCTAAGGCGGAAATAGTTTCATTCACTACTGCTTCAAGGGTTCTAGTTAATCTACGTATCAGTTTACTATTAGTAACAGTACCTATATAAGGAAAGAGACCTTTATTGAAATCTGTGTATTTTTCCCATGCTGTTTCAGTGTAATCGACAATTGGGAGATCTCTCCTTACTCTATTATGTACTAAATGAATATTTCTGTAATAATCAGGAGGAGCTAGGAAAACAGGTGGCAAAAGAAATGCAATGTAGCAGGTACCATCCCAATCTAGAGGTAGACGCATATATGCAGTCTGACCACATATAAAGTAGGAATGGCGGGAAGCTCTAAATGTGGACTTGCCTTGATCACTAAATTCTACTACAGTGGTGCATTTACTATGGCCCATATGTATGGAACCATTTTTCCTTACACATAGTTCACCCTTTACTGGGAATATTGACATAGCGGACAAAATTGGAGTAGCTTCGGATTCGACATTTAGGATCATAAAATTAAGCGTAAAATTACCTAATCCATACACTTCATTTTCTAGATCAGTTCCTGTTCTCTGGGGAAGTCCCTCCTTGTTAGGGTAGCAGACCTCAAGCAAAACTAAGTTCAAATTTCCCCATACCCAGTTATCTTGATAAACTGCAGAATTCGAATCTAGAGAATTAATTAAACTAAACCATGCTCCACAGGAGCCGTTGTGTGTGAACGGGTATGGAAAGAAAGGCAGGGCTCCTTCATAATTCTGATAGGGAGGGAGTCGGCCACACACCCAACAATTAGTGGCATTACTAGTCTGATGGGAATGATGTAACATACTAATGAAAGTGTTATTGCGCAGCGCAAGTCTATAAGACAATTCATGCGGGGGTAAGTCACTAAAAGAATGTTCAGCAGTAACATTGTAAACATGTCTAGAAATAGGGTAATATATGTGCAACAATATACTTGCAGTAAT
Organism: Triturus cristatus; assembly: GCF_964204655.1. Taxonomy (NCBI): domain Eukaryota; kingdom Metazoa; phylum Chordata; class Amphibia; order Caudata; family Salamandridae; genus Triturus; species Triturus cristatus. Next base: position 944,552,633 of record NC_140593.1, read on the forward strand.
TATTAAAAGACTCAAGAAAAACAAGATTAATAATGTCACTATGCAGTGGCTACGCAGTGATTTACAATACGCCTGTCGTTTCAACATTTTTCGCGGCTGTCCATGATTCAGGTCTAGAGGATACATGTCAGAGACAAATTCAACCGCTTCACCTTGGAGAGGACTTAAACAATCAAATTGTCTGACGTTCTAGGCCTCAATTTTACTTTATAGAGTTCGGTTTTAGTCTTTTCAACCAAAGGAAGTTTTGAATCAGTCTGTGAGGGAGTGCAGGGCACAATGTCTATATCCGAGGATAGTCCATGAAATTTCTTGATATGACTTGAATGAATCCAGCCCTTGCGGCCCTCGATCTTCACGGCTGTCCTTGTAGTGAGCAGAACCAACTTGGGTGTCTTCCACCTGGGCTCCAGCTGAGTCTTTCGGTCGAAATTTCTCACAAATACGAGATCACCCGGAACTACGTCATGGGGTTTCACCTCAGTGTTGTCGGGAAAGGCTGCAGCTACCTGTGAACGACAAGATTGTAGTGCAGACATCAAGGAAGCCAAGTAATCTGTCAGCATATTACAGTCAATATCAGTTATTTTGCGTGGTATGGGCGTCCCCCACATATTTGGTGGTCTGCCGAAGATCACCTCATACGGGGATAGCCCTGTTCGAGAGTGTGCTACCATTCTCATGTAAAAGAGTGCAACTGGTAATGCTACTACCCAGTCGACGCCTTTTTCTCTGCATATTTTGGACAATCTGATTTTCAGGATCTGATTATGTCTTTCTACGAGACCTGCTGCCTCGGGGTGTCGGACACAGTGGAATCTCCACTGATATCCTAACAAAAGTGAAACGTGTTTCATTAATTCGGATGAGAACGGCTGGCCGTTATCTGAGTAGACAACACGTGGTAAACCGTATCGTGGGAAGAATTCTCGAACCAACTGTTTGGCAGTAGTCGGGGCAGTGTAATCTGAAACCGGGTATGCCTCTGTCCACCGGGAAAGAGCACATACAACTACGAGAACATATTTGAATCCTCGACACCGTTCCATCTGGATATAATCCATCTGGAGGACTTCAAAAGGGTGATCAGGAGGCTGAAATCCACCCTGTTCTACGGGAACGCTTTTTCCTGGGTTGTACTGGCAACAGATCATACAGGTACGGACTTTTTGTTTGGCTGCTGCTCGTAAATGTTTATTGAACCAAATGTGTTGAATGCTGTCTAGCATAGCTTTTTCTCCTAGATGCGCTGGACTATGTATACTGTTAATTATAACTTGGACCATTGAATCAGGAAGGAACCACACAGATTTTTCCTTCATCATCCATCCTTGATCCGTTTGAATCCCTCCTAATTCAGTCCATTTCTTTATTTCGTCTGGTGTAGCATGTGTCTGTATATCAATTACGTCAAAAGTAGGATCTTTAACTGTCATACAATGTGTCGGCGTCGGGACTATTGTCTTTGTCATGTCGGATGTTTGTGTTTGAGCAGTCTGTTTAGCTGTTCTGTCGGCTAGATCATTGCCTTGAGAAATGATATCAGTAACTTTCGTATGAGCTTTACATTTCATAATTGATATTGCCGTGGGTAAATGTATCGCATCTAATAAGGCATGAATGAGGGGTCCGTGCTGAATGTGGGCACCGTGGGAAGTTAAATAACCTCTCTCTCGCCACAGCACGCCGAAGTCATGTACAACTCCGAATGCATAACGTGAATCAGTGTATATATTGACTTTTTTATTTGTGGCTTGAATACAGGCTTGTGTCAGAGCGATGAGCTCTGCGGCTTGAGCTGACAAGGTATTTATGCGATTTGTTTCAATGATTTCAGTATCTGTTGTGACTGCATAAGCGGCCACTAATTCTCCTGTACTTGTTCTCATACATGAACCATCTACATACAACGTCAGGTCTGGATCTGACAATGGAACATCTGTCAAGTCTTGTCTGGGTTTCGTCGTGATTGTAATAACTTCAATACAGTCATGAGCTAGTGGGTCTGTTCCGATTACTGGCAAAAGTGTGGCAGGATTCAATGTGTTACAGCGTCTGATTTCTATATGTGGCTGGAACAATGTAAGTTCGTACCCTGTAAGTCGCGCTATAGTCAAGTGTTGTGTTTGCGTTCTATTTACAAGAACCTCTACTGCGTGTGGCACTTGAACTGTCAAAGGATGTCCTAACACTATGGCATCGCTTTGTCTGATTGCTAAAGCTGTCGCTGCTACTGATTTTAGGCATGCAGGCAAAGCCTGAGCTATGGGATCTAATGTACTAGAAAAATAAGCACATGGTTTGTGTGCCCCTGCTTGTTCTTGTGTGAGTACTGACAAGGCAGTACCTTCGCGTTCTGTAACAAAGAGTGTAAACTGTTTTCTGTAACATGGCGTTGCTAAAACAGGTGCTTGACATAAAGCTTTCTTTAAGCTTTCAAAAGCTTGTGTATGTTCCTGAGTCCAAGGGAGAACAGTCGATGTGGCTGCCTCCTGTGTTGTCAACTGAATGAGTGATTTTGCTAGAAATGCATACTGAGGGATCCACTGCCTACAGTATGAAGTGAGACCTATGAAAGCTCGTACTTCCTTTTGTGTCTTGGGTATTGGCATGTTAGCTATTAACTGAATGCGGTCGGGTGTAAGCTGCCTTCCCTCCTTGGACAGCGAGTGTCCAAGATAAACAACTCGCTGGACACAGAATTGCAGCTTAGAAGGGGACACCTTGTGCCCCTTTTCGGCTAGAAATTGTAAAACTGTCAGTGATGCTTTCTCACATTCGGGTTCGCTTCTCGCGGTGATCAGCAGATCATCGACATATTGAAGCAAGGCAGTGTTAACTGGCATGTGGATACTGTCAAGTTCTCGTTTCAGTGCTTGGCTATAGATGCTGGGACTTTCTGTAAATCCTTGAGGTGCGCGTGAGAATTTAAAGCTACGTCCATTTAAACTAAATCCGAACAAATATTGGCTTTCCGGATCTATTTGGACGCTGAAAAAAGCATTCTTGAGATCAATTACAGTAAAGAATGTTGCTTCGGAATCAATGGCTGTCAGTAATGACGAGATATCTGGGACCACAGGGAATTGTGGCACAATGCACTTGTTTAATTCGCGCAGATCAATAACCAATCGATATACTGGCGGGACCTTCGGATCTGTTCGTTTAAGAATCGGAATTATCGGTGAATTACATACATTGGAGTCTGTTTCCACAACTACTCCTTGGGCAATGAGCTCGTCAATGATTTGCAGCAAAGCCACTACAGCATCTGGTGGTAACTTGTATTGTCGCATTCGTGGTAGCACCACTCCTGCCTTTAATGTGACTCGATATGGTGTAATATTCATGCAACCAACATCAGTAGGGCCTTGTGCCCATAGATGTGTAGGTAAAGTCTGCAGTCGGGGATCCATGTCTCTAGATACATAGTGACCTTTAAAATCACGCAAAAACAATCTTACTCCTTCCGGAGAACAACATATTATAGCTCCTAGAGCTTTCAGTGTTTTTATTCCTAACAAGTTTTCTGGACATGATTTAGTAAGCAATAAATCTGTAGTTCGGGTCAAAGGTCCTATCGTAAGTGGCAGAGGTTGTGACACTTCATTAACAATAGGTTTTCCTGAAAAACCAAGGGAAATATTCTGTGAGCCTGAGAGGGGTGCCCCTGGAACTTCACTACGTTTTATAGTTGTTCGACTTGCCCCTGTATCGAGTAAAAATTTTCTATCTTGGCCTAATAATTTACTATGTACATAAGGTCCTTCTTGGTCTACAGGGACCTCGATAAGGGGTAAGTCAACTTCCCTCTCTAGGCTAGTTCATGCGTATCGTTGATAATCAGGATAGTCATACTGTGCGGTCTGGTACAGTTGTCGTGTCGTGGTTTGGGTGGCAGCAACAGGCAGCGCTGGTGCAGCTGGCACAAACTGTATAGACTGTGGTGGAGCCGGCATGGACTGTGCATGCTGCGGAGCTCCTTGTTCATTCTGATCCTGTCTGGGTGGCCGTGGTCTTTCTTTTGTATTACCTATGGCGATATTATGTTTTAAAACTGGACAATCGTGTACGTAATGACCTGGCTTTTTACAATAATTGCATGTCCCTTTTATAGGTCCTGTTGAATCACCGGAATGTGTCATACCCTTTTTATGTCCTTCAGCTGGAACTGTCTGAGAAACTAGCATTTTCATTTTCGTGTCTTTCATGCGTCTGTGTTCATGTTCTTGTTCCTCCCTAATTCTATTGTGATGGTACTGTAACATTTGTAACATTTGTGATGGGGTGTTACTTTGCCAGGTACTCTCGAATTTTAATACTCTGTTCTTTACTTGAGGCAAGGCATTTTCCACTAATTTTGTCACAAACAGATGTGGGTATGATTCGCTACTTGCTTTTATGCCACTATTTATACCAAAACATTTTTCAAATCGGGCATAGTAATCACTAGTGTCTTCATCTTGTTTCTGTTTACAGGCTGAAATAGTACCCCAATCTTCCTTTTTCGTAGTTAATAAACGTGGCAGTACCTGTACTAGTAAACCTGGTAGTGCTTTAGTTTTATCCCCAAGTCCTGCTCCTGCAGTTCGGGCCCTTTCTTCTGCTTCTAATGCTGACCATTCTATCTTTTGGTCTCCTACCTCCCACTCTTTTTCCCTGAGTTTTTCGTAAATGCCAGCAGGCATCAATACCTTCAGTATTGTCATAATGTCGGGATAGGTATACTCTCCCATGAGTAACATGTCTTTAATTTCTCGGTGAAAACCCGCTGGGTCTTTGTCATGACTGGGTACCACTTTCTTCATTTCTAACAATTCTATTTTCGATATGGGCGTGTATACAAATACGCGTTTAAACTCATTGTCCTCGCCCTTTATTGGGTGTACTTCTCGCAAAGGATTCTGTCTGTCCATGTAATACGTGGTTCTTTCCTTAATGGGCAGTGAGACGTGTTCTGGACATACAGAAAGAATATACTGCTTTCTTGATTCTAGTATTTCTTTAATTAATTTAATACCTGAACCTCTCCATCTATTCATGAGTAATTCAGTCAATATGTCAGGTAAGGGACCAGGGTCCGAATGTTGACTCTGATATAGTATAAGGAGTTGTTGAATCATATAAATCCCAGCTAAACGCTGTTCATCTGGGGTGAGATTCAAAAACGTGTGTGCTACTGTATCATCACCATACTTTCCAGGACTGTCAACCCAATGAACGGCTGACCTGGCTAATTCTTGTTCATCTATAGAATCGAGGAAATGATAACCCCTTCGTTCTCGGAGTAATTTGTCAGCGGCTTGGAATGAATGCTCGTTAGACCTTATATGAACTATGGGTGTTGGGAAATTCCTGTTATTATCTGGACATATCGGACGTATCGGGTCAATAAGACATCTATTACTATTACAAGATCTTCCTCTTCCTACATAGGCTATGGTGTCTGACTGTCCTGTGGGCAGTCCTGATCCTTCTTCTTCGTTCAGTTCGAACTGGTCTACCGCTAATCTTTCTTCGTGCAGGCGTTCTATTTGTACGTCTATGAGATTCTTTACGCCATAACTCAACGGCGTCTTTCTGTGACTGTCTGACTTTCCTTTTCCATAACTCTTCCTCTACTTTCATGATGCACTCTGCATCCCAGGTTCCCGCTGTGGGCCACCTCTGACTTTCTGGTAATTCCTTGGTGTAGTCTACCCATAAATCAAGAAATAATATAGCGTCTAAGCCATGTTTATGATACATGAAGTACCCTGGAGTGTCCCTAGGAGGAATAGGAACGGCTTCTTCGAGTACCCCTTTTCTTGTTGTGATCTGTCTTAGTTTCGAAAAGAGCGGCATATTGAGAACTGACCTTATACTTGATTTTGACCAACTGACCTGATACTTGATTTTGAACAGACTTAATACAGTAAACACGATAATGAACAGTCATTCATACCACAATATGCAGAACGTACTTGAAACATTTAACATTTAACATTTACCTGAACAATCAATAACAATGACGGTCTAAGGAAAACTTAATCACTAAACATAATACTCGACATTAACTGAATTATTCTGAATTTATATACTTGATATACTAGATATACCGCTAAACAGTACAGATACACTGCTGAAACAGTGCAGACCGGATTTGTGTACCCAAACCCGTCTTGACCGGCACAACCTATGTGCACGTCAGAAAGCCTCCCCAGTAATGGTACTCACCGGGTAGCTTCGGAAACGGAAGGCCTCGGAAACTGAACTTGAACTTGAACCGGACTGGACTCGACTCGAACACTGCGGAAACTGGACTCGACTCGGGACTTCGGGAACTGGTGGGCCTCTGTATACCTCGGATCTTGCTCTCTCAGCTAGGCTCTGGTCGGGATACTTCGCACTTCTCACCGCCTCGTCTGGGTGTTGATCGCAGCCTCAGTCGCCCCCGCTTGACCGGAGGGAGATACAGGAAATCCTGCTGGTACGCGTAATTGTCCGTCCAGCTGTGGCAGGAGACCGGGCCTGCAACTCACCGCCGGCGCGTGAGATGAGAAAGTGTCCCTGTTCGGGCGCCATTCATGTGGTAAATAAAATTCCTTTACCGGGACTTAATTTGGTACAGAAACATAATAAAATAGCTCAGTAAAATAAGAGGCAGAATCCGTGGCATTAGAGGTTCGGAATGGGCTTTATTCCAATAATCGATTATAATCGGTTGCTCCAAGTTCCATCACCACGGAGGTTCAGGAAGTGAAGTACATACATTATTGACATGAAATGACTTTTATAGATCATACATTACAATGAAGCGAATGCGGTAGGCGTAACAATTGATAAGGAAAATGACGATTCACCTGCGTAACCAAAAATGGGCGTAATGAGGAGTAAAACAGAAACATAATTGGTTATGATGTCATATATAGGTGGATCTATAAGATTATACTTGGCATAGTTGCGCGCGCAGCAGTATGACGTGTGATTGACGTGCAACTAGGGGGTGAAGGGGACTTGACATTTAGCTCTACATGTGGAGACAAGAAGTCTGGGGGGTCAAGTCAACCTAATCCCAAATCATATCTAACATCCTATGTTTAAAGAACTATGTTATCCAAAAGAGAGGTCTCTTCGAGTAGAATCTTATTCTATACTGACTATACTGACTGTTAGTGCGTGTACAAGCGTCTAAGTGTCTACACTAGATGCGAGGGCGGAAATCTTCCCTAGCAATAGGGCTATGAATTACTTTCATAAAGACAGAGAAGCCGGGCCTTTGCTCGGTAGCTGGAAGAATGTTTACTTAAACTGCTAGACAGGAATGCATCGGCTAAGGAGTGAAGCAGATAACTCGAAGGTGAAATACAGTTTTTGGCAGGCAGCGGGCTGATGTCAGGCTTCGTGAGCCGCGCAGAGAATGAGACAAAGTTCATGGTTACAGATGCAGGCTCAAACTGGAGCTTTCAGAGGCAGAAGGCAAGAAGAGTTCGATGACAGAATCAGGGCCTACTTGCCTGGACTGTAAAATGGCATAAGTGAACCATATAAAACCGGTGGCCTTTCATACTTAGGAATGGAATATCTGGCCTATTCATGGCGGATCTGACAGAGGACATGTTGACGGTGGACGCACATGTGTTTGCGTCTTCATAACTGGAACTGGAGGGGACATACATGTACTTGTGATTCATACATGGAACCGTTGGGGTCCAAGATAGGGGACATAACTGATCAGAAAAATCCATATTTCCACACTTTACCGAATCACAATTGGGTTTGTGACCCGAGTCCAAATCAGTATTTGGAAGAGGCGTGTTTAGGGCTTTCCCTACAAATACCAATTCGTAGTGGCACCTATTAATGTTTGCGACTGAATTCCAGTCACACGACATGAATCTTTTACAGACTGCTGAAAGTCAGTAGTAAGGCATTCACATACAGAGAGAGGTGCCCAAGGGACTAATTCCCCTTTGTTGTGAATGTACAGAAAACCATTTTTAAGAGTAGGTCATCTAAAAAAATGTTAGTTAAATATTTTATTTTTTTAATGCACCCCGTTTGCCTGGAAGAAAAACAAGCTGCATTTTGAAAGAAAATGATCACTTTCTTTAAAAGCAATCACAGACGTAGTGGTCTGGTGACCCCAACAGGCTACCATCCCTGTGATGCCAGTGATTCATAATGGGCTGCAATTTGCGACCTACCTCATTAATATTAAGGAGGTGGGTCGAATTGCAACCCACTAAGAATCATGCTTTAGTGCATAGGCTGGTTCGCAAAAACAGAATAGATTTAATAAAAGTCATTGTGCACTCTGCAACCACTTTTACTAACTCCATCCTTATTACACCTGGCCCCGTGTTTAGCCACTCAAAGGGGCATATTATCAAGAACAGTATCGCCGCTTTAGCGGCAAAAAGTGCCGCTAAAGCGGCGATATTCTTATCGCCCTATTAACAAGGCGGCACTAACATGCATTAGCGCATGTTAGCTGCCGTTTTTGTAACGCTTCTCATGTTAGCAATATACATCGCTAATGAGATGCAAAATAGGCGTTCCTACAAAAAAAACATGTAAGAAGTTGCAAACAAGACATCGCTATATCAACAACGCTGCCCCTGAACAGCGAAGCGATAACAAAACACTCGCTAAGCCCTCATTGTCGCATGATTCTAACGCCTGAAAAAAACCTGACTTTGCAGTATTGCCTATGGGAGGTGGATTGTGTGGTTAGGTACACACTCCCCTACTAACAAGCATTTCATTAGCGCTGTGAAATCATCGCAGGATTTCACACGCTAATGATGATTATCGCCCTCTATCGCTGGATTGTACATCGCCTGTTAGCAAAGCGTTGCTAGTACACTGCTAACACGGCGATGTAATTCAGCGATGGGGGCGATAATGAAAAACGCGCTAAGAGCGATTTGCGATATTTATCGCGTGTTCTTCATAATATGCCCCAGAGTGTTTTAGGCACAGGTCAGTTTTTGCAACATTTCCAATTGTGCACAGCGCCGACCTCTGCTGTGGCCATGGCCTATGTGTCCACAACTGAAAAGTAGGGATTTTAGTTCCTGGAATAGTACGTTAACGATGCGCCACTACAACCTCCTACCCCCAACCTGTTTGCACTGCAGAGTGTGGGGTGCTGAATGCAGTGCATATTCAGATGAAAACAGCCTTCATGCCTCAGTACTATGCATTATGCAGACAAGGCTGATCTGCACTTCAAGGCTGGTAGCATCCAAACATGTCTTTCCAGATACAACACTGTGGCTCAGCCTTGCCTTTCTATGCCCTAGTGCAACTTGCTGCCCATCATCAGGAACTTACACAAATAGTGTGTTTTAGGCACTGCAGCTAAAGGCTGGTCCTTTCTGGGCTAATTCCGCAAACAGAACATACAGAAAGCAAGCATTGTATAGCTGACATATAGTAGAATATGTTTTAAACAGAGCAGTCTGAATAGCATTTAAAGTTAGTACTAATGCTAAAGGAGGCCAACAAGTCGATTTTTGTCATTCTGTGTTTTGTTATGTTATATTTTGTATATTATTCCATGCTCTGTTATGTGATTTTATACAATAAGCTCTGAATAGGAGAGGTCTTGTAGGGCTGATTTTCAGGACCACAATGCTGACGGTGGTGTAATGCAGGGTGGGTTTAGTCAATGAGAAATATATGATTTTATTTCCAGACATGCCTGCAGGCGGGATGGCCTGTGATCTTCTTAAGGTATCTCAAAAGCTTGTTCCATACTTATGAGCTCTAAACTGAGAAAGCCTGGCTACCAGGGTGGAGCTTCCTAAATCATGTATAGTCACATGCACAACTGTTAGCCAATCACTCCGCCACCCGGCCCTTCTTCTCCCTCGTGTTAGGCTGTAGCTTAGTCAGCACATATGGGTAAAATAAGGTGGCATCTATGCTCTCCCGACTCACAATGTGATGCGCAACAGATTTGCTTCATCAAAGAAAGTGGCTATCTGAAACGAGTCACCATTGCCCAGCCTCAGTGTAGGGACTGGCCCAGGAAGGTAGAAAGTAACATATCAGGTTTGTATGAAGGACTAGGGTAGTTTGAACATGGCTCCACAACATGGTGGTAGATGCTGGGTCTTGCGTCAGTCTTCCAATGGTCCGGGGTAATTCCTCTCTTTCCAGAGTAGAGCAGATCCTACTCGCCCACCGGTCACATCAGCGAGTGATTCAAGGATTCCAGGCTTGTCCCCAGTGTTAAGGAGAGAAACCCCCATAGAGTTTCAGCTCCTCTTAATGCTTCTGCCCAACGCTGATGTGAAAGGTAACCTTGGTGCCCAGACAGTGTCCCAGTGACAGGGTCAAGGTGAGCAGTGTATTCCGGGACTTGGATAATGGCGAATTTGACTCTAGTGTCTCTACGCACATCCGCAGTTTGTGTGGTGCTGCACAAGTTTTAAACTTTGTACACTGTGATAGTCCTGTTATAGGTTAAGAAGGAACAGAGAAACGCGTATTTTCCTGGTAATATACACTGCCAAAATGTCCATTATCTATTGTATGGTTGTTAAATCAATACAATAATAAAGAAATTTACATTAAAAAAAGGTGAACAGTGTCTTCCACTTTGTTGATCATGCTGGAAAGCCTGAATCATAGTTCTGCATGTGTTTTCAAATGTTGAGTTCTTTCAATCAGTCTCAACTCCACTCCTATGGCAAGGCTGGCTGCGGGAGAGAGTGAATGGTGCATGGACAGGCAGCTTGTCATGCCTCATGAACCACCACGGACTGTCTCGAAGACTGATATCTTTTTCATCAACTCTCACAGAATCTGATTGGACAGGACTATTCACTTGGTTGCAATGAAATGTGCACACATAACACACTGTTTATGTAATTGCAGGAGAAGCCCGTGCAAGTAATAGCGGTGGAGCCGGGTTGAGGGGGTTTCGACCGGTGCCCAGGAGGGGAAATAAGATAGATAATACATTTTCCCTCATTGTCGTCTGTCGAAATCCCTACCCACCCGGCCCCACCAATCTTACCTGCACGGAAACACAGCCTCCTGCATGCTATTCCCAAAAACTTGTCATCTCCGTTCTTTCCCAGCTCTGGACTGCTGGGACTACGGAAACAGTAATACTGGGGTTGGGGAAATAACATGGATTACTCAGGACAACTAGTTAAAGGGGCCTGAAAAATTTAAACATGTTTACGGCATAGGAGCTTTTATTCTCCATGTATTTCCATGTACTATTCTGTAAAAATTCATCCAAAAAAATCACTGAATTTATATCGTCTATTGAGTCAGTATGTGTAATTAATTATACTTTTCTACCTTGTTCACTTCACAAAGTCCATTTGCTATCACTGGATTTTGAAACAGAGTTGCGAGATACTTTTAAAATGACATCTTCTGAATAAACTGAGTCACTGCACATCAATAGCTGGAAAAAATTAGACACGTGAGAGAAAATAATATATGTTGATCTTTGAAGACCCCGATTGATCTGGATAAGAAATCCGAAAAAAGTAAAGCGCGACCCATCCCCGCATGGCATGGAATCCGTGATGGCATACACAGAAACCACTTTTTTTTATTTCATATATTTTATAATAATTTTAGCTGCACTTACGGATTAGCTCTGTTCGCTCGCTGGTTTTTGCAGATGTGACCTGGCAATGGCACACTGCTGAGAGTGGAAAATAAAATTACAGTTATTATTTTGAAGGGAAAGTTGTGTTTGCAGCTGTGTTTGGCTTGCCTCGCGCTCCTCGCGCGCCTCTCGCGCTGATGAGACGTCATCGCCTTCTTGTTACAGACTCCGTGTGGACCATTTAGGTGAGCGCCCTGCCGTGAGATGTGTTGAGCTCCCAGCCGGAGTCTTTTGTTCTCTGCAGAAATAAATAAAAAAAATCCCTCTAATTTGTCCTAACAGCTAAAGGGCTACACGCTCGAACAAACATTTCTTTTATTTTCTACCCTATTTGATTCAGTTTAGAAGAATACAAGAGATGTTCTTGTGACTATTTGCAGTTGCGGGCTATTATCCCAAAATTGGTCCAACTTGTACCCTGCTTCTGCCACAGTGTAGCAACAAAGGCTGTTACTAATTGTAATCTAAAGAAACAATTGTGGTGCTAGATGGGCTGTGAGGTAGGGAGCGCTTTGTGAATCCGTAATACAAGTCACAATAAAGTGTGTCCGTCGTCTTATTACACTAAGGCAGAAAGTACGATATGGATTACAACTTTTACTGGTCCGGTCGCGTGAGTACGGAGACTATTATTTTTTTCTTCATTTATTCGATCATTTTTTGGGCACGGGGAGATAAAGTGATTTGCAGAAAAACACAACATTTTGAGCAGACGCAGAGACTCGAACCTGGTTCCTCCATTTCAAAGTAGGGAGCTGTGGCCGTAACGCCACATCCTTTCATGTTTTTGGGGGATCCAACGTATCCCATCATTAAAATTGCAGGTCTCATTACAGGTACCCAACTAAAATTATGTGATAATAATTCCTAGAAAGTTATCTATGGCGAGGATTGTTTTTTTTCGGTTTAATGATAATAATGTGGCAAAAGCCCATTACAGAGCTTTATATGACCATTGTATCACATCACACAAGTTTGTAGCACAGAAAGGCTAATAGATTTTACCAGAATCACAGGAACTTCAGCCGACCCAGGAACCGGAACTTGATTCGCCTTTATCCAAAAATGGAAACTCTGGCATTAGACTGCATCCTCTCCTTTTACTTCCTGGTAAGGTATTATTACATGATAACATGTTCCCCAGGTCAGAAAGCTGTATATAAAGTGATAATACCTACATTCTTGCAACCCCCATTTGACCTATCTAACCAAAATGTTCAAATGGTTAGGAAATTACTATTGCCAGAGGCAAGAGTAAATCTCCTTCCAGAATGGAAACAAGATGGAAATATGCCCAAAACTGGTTAGGGTGTAGGGGAAGGATTTCTTTGTGGGGGAAGGAACAAAAGGTTCAAATGTCCGATGATGGCATATCAGCACCTATGGTCTTACAACACAAACAATTGCACAGGAAGAAATGGTTACACACAGGTTAAAATGGTATTCCCAGATGTTTTCCTATGCAGCTTTTCTCCTCGACCACTGGAAAGTTTGGTGAAGTCCCATAATGTGAGCCCATGGGAGGATGTAACTACGGAGGTGCAATTTTAGGCTTTTTTAATGATTCAGTCCCCAAATGCATTCTGTTGGGTCACTTTTCTCCATAATTTGGCCTCAGATAAAGCACCAATATCTTTCTTTAACACAGGGTTAAATCTCTTTATTAGTGTCCCTGGTCTGCCTCAACTTGGGATATCCAATCAGTTAAACATCTAACAGTTTTTTAAGTTCAGAAAAGCTTTATTAATTTCCATGAAGGTGTCGATACACAATTCACAAAATGAAACTCATATCAGTACAATGAAAGTTGCAATAATACATTAATAAGTAAGTGGACTCAAATAAAAAGATAAAAGAAAAGGAGAAAAAAACAGTCAAAAGAAAATTTACAGAAACCACAAGAATAGCAAAATATTCGGAAATGGTAGGGGGGATCAAGGGGGTTTTAAGACTTCCTGTTGAGATGGTGGCATCTGGGAACAACGCCTGGCATTTATGTCCAAGTGTATTGTGACAGGTGCCCACAGATCCAAGCGCTTTGTTGCCATATGCAAGGTGTGAACAAAAGCAGTGTCTAATCTATGGTTGTGGCAGACAGTGTACCACCATGCCTTGTAAGAAATTTTTGTAAAATCTTTCCAATTTGCAGTAATCTGTTGAAAGGCAATCGCTAAGAACAAGTCAATAATTTTGATATCAAGCGAAACGTTCTCCCAACAAGAAGACAAGCTACCTAAGAAAATATTGATAAAAGAGAAAGGGCATTGGGTTCCGTAGAACAAGTTGACTTGGGACCATACTTGCTTCCAGAAAGTATGCACAATTGGGCAGGAAAAGAGCATGTGAAACAAATCGGCATTTGGGGAGGTACATGTCCAGCAAGTATCAGGTACGGTTGCAAACTGCTTACACAAAACGTTAGGTGTCAGGAAAAGCCTATTATATACAAAAAATAACGTCTGAGTTATATTGGCATCTCTAGATGACTTACGAATCTTGGTCCATATTTTGTTCCATAAGGACACTGGCCAGGATACCGTAAAGTCCTTTTCCCATGCCTCCTCCGTTTTAGATTTCTGCCGTGTGGAGTGATTACCTTGTAAATAACTGTATATCGTAGAAGCCTTGGGTATGGTTTTTAACAATGTGTGGAGAGGCGAGGCGGGGCCAGGATTGGTAATAATAGAAGGCGCAGCAGAGAGTTGGTTATATACATCCATCACCGCTTTTTAAAGTAAATTATATTTATGAATAAATGAAGCAGGCATATTAAATAATTGACGAAGTGAAGCGAAGGGTAGGAATTCCGATTGCGAAAATAATTGATGAATCCAAACTAATCCTTTTTGTCTCCAAGACCGCCAGTAAAATGACTTATTGAGAATAAGCAAGTGTTTATTATGCCATAGTGTTGAGTGAAGAAAGGACTTCATAGCATCATGAGGGGAAGGAGAAATGGAGTCCAGAAGTTTGGAGGTGAATTTAATAATGGGAGTGGATAAAGTCTGTGGTTTGAGTGAGAAGGAAAGATACTCAGCAAAGGAGAAAGTGGACAGGAAAAGATGTTCAATTGTGGTCCAAAGAAGACAATTCTCGCTAGGATCTAACAAACAGAGAGAAGCCTGACGTAGGAGGAAGGCTTTCTAGTATGTCTGAAAGTCAGGAAAATTAACTCCTCCTTCAGACTTAGGATGAATTAGTTTAGATAAGGACATTCGAGATTTCTTATTGTTCCAAAGGAAAGAGGAGAGGATCAAATTGATTCTCTTAAAAAATTTAGCAGGAATAGGGACTGGAATATTAGAAATGGTATAAAGAATTATGGGTGATAACCTCATCTTTATAGTATCCAAACGACCCCGCCAGGATAAGTATAAGGGATGCCATTTAGTGGATAAATCAGATTTTTTTTTAGAACACTTATTCATACAGAGGGCAACTGTGTCCGAAATTAAAGGGGTAATGTAAAGTCCAAGATATTTAATGTGGTCAGGTTTCCATGTAAAATTAGAAGCACTAAAGTCAGCCTTAAATGTAAACTTAGTTAGGGGCAGAATCTCACATTTATCATTATTTAATTTGTAGCCAGATATCAAGGAGTAAGCTTGCACTTCTGCTAAAAAGGCAGGAATTAACTCATTTGGTTGTGACATAAAAAGCAAAATATCGTCCGCATAAACTGCAAGTTTCATGTGAGAATGTGAAATCTGAAAACCATGTACGTTAGGATTTTGGCGTAATTTAGAAAGAAAGGGTTCCAAAGCCAAATTAAAAAGGAAAGGAGATAAAGACAACCCTGACATACTCCTCTACCCAGATCAAAGAATGGGGAGATTAAACCATTGGCACATACTGCTGCGCGGGGGTTTGAGTAAAGAAGGGAGATCAAAGAAATAAATTTAGGGTCGAAACTGAACCATTTAAGAGTATAAAATAAGTAGGTCCACTCAACCCTGTCAAATGCCTTTTCGGCATCCAGTCCTATTGCCGCAAGTGATTGCTTAGAGTGGGACGACTTAGACAGAACATTAAAGAGAAGCTGTGTGTTATCAGTTATGAATCGACCCTTAACAAATCCTGATTGTTCTGCTTCTAACAGATCCTGTAGGTAAGAGTTTAATCGCATAGCTAAAGCTTCAGAAAAGATTTTATAATCAATATTAACCAGGGATATAGGTCGATAATTCTTACAATATTTAGGGTCTTTCCCTTCTTTAGGGATAAGGCAGATATGTGCATCAGAGAAGGAACCCGAGGAACTACCTAATAAATTAAAAGAGTGTATAAGAGAGTAAAGTTTAGGCAACAGATGTTTAGAGAAATGGTTATAAAACTCAACTGTAAATCCATCCGGACCCGGTGCTTTATCTTTCTTAAGGCGATGAAGGGCATCCGATAATTCTTGCTGAGAAATATCTAATTCTAGGGAGGACAGATTTGGAGAGGTATGTTGAACTTTCTGAACATTAGAAAAGAATTGTGACAAGGAATGATCAGTGGGTTGCTTTTCGGAGCTATACAATGATGTATAAAAGGAAGAAAAATCGGTTAAAATTGCTGCATCTTTAAACTGTAAATTTGAGTGTGCATCATCAATTGCTTCAATATTTAGTTTGTTATGCTTAACTTTTAAGTAATTGGGCAAAATTTTCTCCGCTTTATTTTTACCCCCATCAAAATTTGCACTAGATTTCAGCAGATATAATGAGGCATCTTCAGTAGACTTCTTATTAAGCTGCAGTTTAGCATTAATGAGAGCTGTCAAACAATCTTGTGAACAGGAAGTATAATAAGAGTGCTCCAGTCTCTTAATGTCCTGAAGGAGATCCTTAGTGAATCTGCAGGCATTTTTCCGTTTCTTGGCTACAAACCCAATTATAAAATCTCTCGCAGAAGCTTTAAAAGCATCCCAAACAGTCGAGACAGGCATGGAAGGAGTCTGATTTATCTAGAAGAATTCGTCAAAAAATTTAATGAAGGAAGCATTACATTTTGGATCCAAAAGGAGGGCATTATTAAAACGCCATCTTCTAGAGCCTGTAGATTTAGGTAAAATATCCAGGCCAATCGAGACAGGGGCATGATCTGATAATAAAATGGGACCAATCTCTGCGTGAGTGAGAGTTTGTGAAATGGTATGAGAGACAAAAATTTAGTCAATTCGTGATTGGGTATGATGGGAAGGGGAGTAAAACGTGTATTCTTTAATAGTCGGGTGACAAAGACGCCAAGCATCAAGGAGTTTATGTTGAGTAACAGTATGGACGAAAGACTTTTGGGGTTTATTAGGAACAAAAGAGACAGTGGAGTTCCTATCAATAAATGGATCAAAATTAAGTTATCTTCTATGCAAAGAGAGATTTGTCGAGCAAGCATGGGCCAAAAATTGGGATCCCCACAAGTAGGGGCATAAAAGTTGAGAAGAGAGACTGGAGCACCCTTCAGTAAAAGTTTAACATTCACCCATCTACCATCATCATCTGACGCTTGAGATACAAGTGTGAACGAAAGGAACTTACGACAAAGTATCCTTACACCATTACGTTTACCATCACCTGGAGAGTAGAAAACTTCACCCACCCAACCTCTTTTTAATTTTAAAGGTTCAGCATCTGAAAGGTGTGTTTCTTGTAAAAAAGCAATATCGGCATCTAATCTGGCCAAGTGTGATAGGACCCTTTGTCTTTTAATAGGAGAATTTGACCCCCTAACATTCCATGTAATTAACTTTAATGACATTGAGTCTTAGACATGAAGTGGTCAAAATCAAAATAAAAAAAAATACAAGAGTCCAAACCATTGTGGCAACAATAAAGAACATAAGAAGAAATGAAAATGAAAGAAATAATTGGTTCAGAAATAGGATAGAAAAATTTGAAAAAGTCAAAGAGCAAAGACCAAAAATAGAAGTCTGTATTACGACAGAAGAATCAATGAAATAGATGAGAAAAAAGTGAAAAAACACAGAGAAAAAGGGAACATGAAGAGCTGCAATAAGAAGTGTTGACGACACCTATGAATAAACGAATAGATAGAACTAGATAAGCAAAGAGAAGGAAAGATAGAGAAGAGAAAAATAAAAAGGAGAAGTAGAAGAGAAACATACATACACAGAGAAAAATCAGGGAGATAACACGGGGGGAGGGGTGGAACCACACGGAACTCTCGGGCATCCATGTGCAGCAACGGAGGACCAGGGGTAACCGCGCCAAGAAGTTGAAGAGTCTGTAAGGCGAAGGACAACAAGAAGTGAGCCAACAAAAGAATGTGCCCTAAACGCAAGAGACTATAAGAAACATGATCAACATACGAACATGCAATAAATACAAGAGAGAGCAACAAGAATATCTAGAATATCAAGTAGGATAAAAATGTGGAAAAACACTACAAACTAAGAAGTGAAGCATTCTGAAAAAACAGGAAAGCAATGCACAATAAGAACATAAGAAGTTGAAAAAAAAACATGAATCCAACAAATAATACATATTACCAAAACATCAGAAGTTGAGAATCAGGTAACATGTGAAGATGAAGTTCCTGCAGATTCCACAGCGTTCGGCCCACAAGAGTTAAAGAAGCTCTGTAGTCGTACAGGATCATCATAGGATGATGTTCTGTTGTTGTGGGTAACATTAAAGAGACAAGGATGGAAGAGACCATAACGGGCACCCATCAATCTCAAAGCTGGTCTCAAATCAAGAAACGCCTTGCGTCTATTGGCAGTGGCCTTAGCATTGTCTTGCGCAAAAAATAAGATTGAACCAGACCAAGTGATTCGCTGAGAGGATCTAACTGCTGACAGAGCCTTCAACAGATCAGTATATTCCAAAAAGTATAAGATACCTCCTCTTGGTCGTTGCGCTGGTGAAGTATTTGAGGAAGGCCGACCCAATCTGTGAGCACGTTGTATGTTGAGAGCTGTTCCATCAGCCATGTGCAGCAATTTTGGAAGGAAGGATTTAAAAAAGGTGAGAGGATCCGACCCTTCAATTCCTTCCGCCAGGCCGTAAATGCGTAGGTTGTTCCTCCTGTTGCGATTTTCAAGGTCCTTGAGCTGTCGATGAAGCATAGAGACCTGAGATTGGAGCTGAGAGACAGTCATACTTGTATCATGAAAGGAGGAGACGCTCTGTTCTACTGCGGTGACTCTTGTGTCAAGCTGAGACCAATTGTCTGCGAGAATTTGTAATTTAGTATTAGTTTCCTCCATAAAGGGTCAAAGGGCCCTGGGCCCTGATTTCTTCCAACAGTTCCATAGAAACTGGTGAGGATGATTTAGGAGGAGAAGGCGGGTGTTGTTTCAAACATTTAGTAACAGACTTGCCTGGCGGGGCCACAAGAAGATCCATGTTTATCAGACTAATCTGAGATGAAGGTAATAAAGAGTCTTCTAATCTGGAAAATGTAGTGAAAATTCTTGAGTTTTTAATAAAAATGTGCTTAGGATTTTGTTGCTTGAAAAAGTCACCTTTCAACCTGTCCATACGTCAAAACTACTACGTGGGTCGAGTCACAAGTGGTTAAGACCAGTTGTCATGAAGTAAAAGGGAAAAATCCGTGAGAGAGTAGCAGAATCAAAAATACACCTATTCAAGTGGCGCAGTCAGCAGCTACTCTGTGGTGAAAAATCTTCGTTATAAGGCATTACAATCGCAAAAAATTTAAAAAAGAGGCAAACATTCTGCCCACGCATCAATAGGAATAGTAGTAACACTCAGAAAAATATGCCACCAGTGCAGCTCAGTAAGGTGGAGGGTTCGTGCGAGTACAAAATGGCCGCTATGGAGAATTATCATCCAGATGGCAGTCAGAAATGAGCGTGTGGCAGTACTAGTGAGCTTTGGGGCAGAGAAAAACAAGACAAAATATCTGACCTGCAAGCAGAAATGGTGCCAAAATGACTGTGGAGGCAGAGAGTGTCACCAGTTCAAGTGCCGCTGAGCATGCAGCGTAGCCATAAAGGGAGAAGCCTCACATAGATCAAGCACCGCTAGGAATGCAGGATTCAAAATGGCGGCCGCCACCGTGATGCCGTTTCCCCATGAGAGAAGGCTTCAATTCAAATCTCCCTTGCTTTTAGGCAGCTACGAGGTCAAAGAAGAACACATGTCATTCACTGGAACATCCGACGTCTGCCGCGTCGCATGTTGAGATAAACGGCAGCCGGGAAGCGCGGGACCACCGAGTCACACCGTGGAGCTTCACTCGGATGCCTCCATGTGTAGCGGGCGCCAAGCCACGCCCCAAACATCTAACAGTTAACTGATCAATTGTGTCCTGTTGATGGTGAGTTTTGCACCAGTATTTGCACAGAATAACCAATGCGAGAACAACCATAGCCCTGTTTGGACTGGTATGTTAATACACATTCTGATGCACAATCCCTCTGTCACAGCTATAATGCATGTGATCATCCCTCTAGAAGGTAAGGGTGTGTAGAATTAGTTGCCGCCACAGGCTAGTCACAGTCTTGCAATGATAAACACAGAAAGCTATACAGGATCCACACTTAGAAATACTTCAGTTAAATTCACACTTTTCTCGAGACTTGGGGCACCAGATGAGTACTTGAAAGAACATCAACGAATTTGCGCAGACAGAAAAAAACAGCTTTAATCAATTTGGGAACATATGACATGCAAACTTGCATATCTGTCTCATAGGAATGCTTTTGACAAACTGCTTCCAAATGTTATGTGAAACTTCAACTTGGCTTCTGACGTACTGAACACTGTACTGGTTACCTACTAATAATCTTCCTTACCCTGTATCCTCAGGGACATCTTAAGGATTTTGGGGGCCCTGGGCCACACAGATTTTGGGGCCCCTTGTTCTAAACAGCTTTATATTGATGATCCAAATGTTGCTCTTTCATGCCCTCTTTGGCCAGGTCTGATAGTGCACATGCGCACTTGTCCAAATTCTAAATGTGTGTTTTCAATATTGTAACACATCAGCAGCTCAGTAATATGACTGAAAATAATCTCTGGGACAACATCCAATTTCTTGCATGCGGGGTCCTGTTATGATCTAAATAAACTTTTTAATAGGTGTTACATGAAACATAAACACAACATTTATGTGCAAAATGCCTGTAACAGACACTCACACATCGCCCAAATGAAAAATAAATTAAAGGAAAACGATCATTAAAGCAATCTGTTTAAGAATTATTCAAGGTCATCAGGGCAAGACTCTCTGCAGAACAGAGTTGTCTCTATCAGGGTCCCCATGAAAGGCTGGGGCCCTGGGCCAGAGCTCACTTTGCCCAGGCCCTAAATAGTCTTTGCGGGTCCTAGTCTTTCTTTTCCCAGGGGCAGATTTATGAGGACTGGCGCATCCCTGCATATTAGCAGGGATGCCCCAGTAAAGATGCAACACGCAGGAATACCCTTGCGCCACCACCAATGCATCGCATTTACAATGCGACGCACCGTGGCGCAAGGATAGTCAGATGCGTGTCGCATCTTCTGGCGTAAGGGCAAAGCATTGCTGGAGTTATGTCGCAAGCGCGACGCAACTCCGGCAATGCTCAGGGGCGCCCTAAGCAGGGGCGGCTAGTGACATTTGAAAGTGGTGGGCCGTAAAATGATTGGCATACTGCACCGTTGTGAGCGAGCGCAGCGAGCAAGCCCGAACCACCATAAGGGCGTTTCGGGGGGATTCTCCCCCCGCGAAAATTTTGAAAAAAGAGAGGAAAAATGGTGCATTTTCAAGCAAATTTGAGTAAGCATGAAGGTTAATAAAGCAATTGTGAAAGTGCAGTTATTTCATTAATAAACAGATGTCATATAATATAGGTAGCTGCTTATTCAGTATATCCACAGAGCTTCATAACATACTTCGAGATACAATGCATTTCTGAGTACCTCACTCACAGATGTTTTTTATTTAACAAACAACTAAACTGGTCGCAAAGTAGCAGCATTCAACATAGATATTGTTTACTTTTTGTAAATGAAATCAGCACGTCTCTCTTTAGGAGCAGCAAACTTTTCAATTACTTGAATGTTAAAGTCTGGGATTTTCTGAACTAGCTTGCTCTCTACAGAGAGCATTGCCAAAGCATTGAGTCTTTCCTCAAGCATGGTTTTCCTCAGGAATGTCTTAATCCTCTTTAAGGCATCGTTCTGACTCGACTGTTGTCATAGGAGTGGTTATGACAATTTTAAGTAAAGCCACTGTCTCTGTAAGTGACTTTTCCATATTAAGTTTATGCATTAAAGCCAGCAAAGACAAGGCACTTGTGGCCTTCCGGTACACAGGCATTGCGTACAGTACAATCAACTCAGTTTTCAGCTCCTCTTTTTTGAGCATAGGATAAGCTTCCACAGCCTCATTCAGAGCACGCTCAGGGAATGATTCATCATATTTGGCAAACTGTTCACTTTGCAATAATGTGGCACTCACCAAATGTTTTGTGAAAGAAAAACGTTCTTGTGCCTGCACAATTACAATGTCACATATCTCCTTTGCAATTCGGACCAGAGTGGTGATGTTTTTCCTGCGGTTTGAAAAAGTAGATTGCTCTGGCAGTTTGCTGTCTAAATTGTCACTTTGCTTATGCTTTGTACAAACATAGTGGCATATACTTGCACTTTGACAGTATCTATCTCTTGTGCTTGTAACTGATTGTATAACAGGTCGACAGCTACCATTATATCATGAAATAAAAACAGTAAGAACTGAAACTCTCTGTCTTGTAGTGTTCTAGCAAAGCTACGGGCTTCAGTCTGACTTTTGTAATCAAACTCATCATTGTCTTCTATGGCGGCAAAACATTTCTCAAGGTCCTCTCTATGTTCATAGATTAGGTTGACTGTACGGATGTTAAAGTTCCAACGAGTTGAGGATCCCCTTGGAACGCTTTTGTCCACAATCTCATGAAGTGCTTCCGTTCTTTTGTGGGAACCTGAGAAGAATGCTGCCATGCCTCCTATATCCTGAAAGAAAATTTGTGTCTCAGTGATCCTTGATACTGCCTATTGCATAATAAGATTAAGTTGGTGAGCGTAACAGTGCACATAATGAGCATTAGGGTACACATCTCGAATTCTTTTCTGAACTCCACTAAGGCTTCCACTCATTACGGACTCACCATCATAGCTTTGCTCAATAAGTTTTTTTTTTGAGGCAGCTCTGGAAAAATTAAGCTCAGTTGATGCAGTATAGCTGCAGTAATGGTTTCAGCACTAGAGTCTCTTAAATGTGTGAAACCATAGAACCTCTCCACAACTTCTATGTCATTGTCAATGTACCGAAACACTAATACAAACTGTGTTTTAGTGGCCACATCAGTGGTGTCATCAGCCTGAATAGCCACAAAGTCTGTGTTTTGCAATTCTTGCACAATATGGCTTCTCATAATTTCGAGCATACACTCAAGGAGTTCATTTTGTATTGTTTTAGAGGTGCCCTTAAAGACTGTAGCACTTGCTAAATGTGCTTCCATATCCTTGTCTATGATTGCTATTAAATCCACAAGGCCTCTGAATATCCCAGGTTTTGAGGAACTTGGTGATTCATCATGGCCTCGCAATGCCAGTTCGAAAGCACCACAGAAACCAATGCAATCAATTATTTTGGATAGAATCTGTCGGTTCCTATCAACTGCTTCATTGTGTTTCTGTATTGTTTTGCGGTATGCATCACTTATCTGCTGCTCAATCGGTGCGTCTTCCCCCAACATTCCCAGTCTCGTCAGGTTTTCCATATGCTTTCTTGTGTGTGCATGCTTCTTTATTTTTTCAGACAAATGCTTCAAGTCCGTTACTCCTTGATTTGTCCAAGAAAACTCACCACCAAACAGCAAGCAGGGAAAGCAGAACAGAGAATTTCTTAAAGGGCACCCTGCAAGCCAATCAGCTTTTGTGTAACAGGCGTTTGAGAATGTACGTGTGGACATTTTTCCTCTGTCCTGGGAAGTTTGCTGAAGCTTTATCTCAGGCTGATGAGGTCCTAATTGCTTTAAATGTTGTTTCTGTTCAAGTGGCCGTGCCTGGAATGACCTTGTAATCAGCTCTTGTACTGTATTCATGATGCCGATGCTGACCTTACCAATATATATTAAAGAAACCTGACAATAATCAAAGAACAACGTATAAGGTGCGGTGCAATAATATCAAATTTCAGTATTAATACATATATCTTGTGCAGTATCGCAATAAATCTCCAACAGCTCCCCTTTGCACAACATGACTGCTAAAAATACATCCTTACTGGCTGCTGCCTGTGTGCCAGAGAGGTTGCTGAAGGCACTGAAACAGACACTGCTTGAGGGTCTTTAACAAGGCAAGGGATAGATAGTGCCTTTAACCCCTTCCCTGCTCATGACGGAGCCGTTCCGTCATGAGCCACGGTTGCCGTGTGCTCATGACGGAACGGTTCCGTCATGTTACGGCCGTTGGCGGCCGCTCCGCCTACGCGGCGCTGTTTCCCCGCCTGTGCGGGGGGACAACGCAAATGGGCGGAGTCATGACGGAACCGTTCCGTCATGAGCACAGCTCAACCGTGCCTCATGACGGAGCGGCTCTGTCATGAGCACAGCGCCACCGCGCTGCCCCCCCGCACCCCCCAGCACCGCGGCGGAATTCCCGCCGCGGTGAAAGGGTTAACAACCGGTATTGCGCTATTAGTAAATTCCATCCACTGAGGGTACAATGTTCAGAATCTGCACACAACCATCATGTAGAGTGACCACCAGGATACATAGTCTTAACTTCAATGTACAAAAATATAGCATCAGTTTCCTTACCTTTAACACTGGTGTTTGCTGCAGCAAAGGAGGTTGGGGCGGCTGGGGCCTCTTGTTCTTTGCAGAAAAATTGCCCAGAAATTTGGTAATGGTTCAGGTTGTTGTCAGCCTTTACGAGGTGCTGAAAATAAAAATATACCAATTTATTATTGAAACATTAGGGAAATCAAACAAAGACTGGGGGGAAAAGACAAAACACGCTAATTTTTACATTGCAGTTTGCATGCAGCTCTTAGATGACAGTTAATGGCTCACTGTTCTATGTTAGGATTTTAACTTACAAAAAACTGCAAGTGACAAAAGGATCTCTCTGACAAAAGCAGTGACTCACTGACCTATTACATCATGTGCATTTTGTGATCTGCATCAGGTACATATTCTTTGCAGCACATGTGAGGGGGAGAGGTGCAAAACATAATTACTTTGCCATTTGCAAAGTACTGCAGCACTTCTAATCTATTCCCAACCACGTCTGAACGTTTTAGTGAGTGTATTTTCAAATGATAAAAGCTGAAGAACTATCCTCTAAATGTCTCACTCCAAATCGGACACTGAACCTGTTGGAATGAATGTCGAGGGTTGTGAACGCCTGTTTCTGTGCGGGCGCGGCCGCAACGCCCAGGGCTGTCTGTGGATTCAGTCCAACTTGAGGTCCCACAATGAATGTCTCAAGAACTGAGTGGCCCTTTGCAGGAGGTGAAGGAAGGCGAGAGGGAGCCCTACGGGCAGGGGATCCCCCAACCCCTTCTATCCCACTTGGAGCGACGTCTGCCTGCAGCACCGCCTCATTCCTTCCCTTGAGGCCTCGTTCATCGACCCTTCTCTGTTCCCGCCTCTCTCACGCTCTCTCCATATCTTGCCTCCATCCTGTCTGCTCAACAACTACCCCCTTCCCCCGCCTTCTCCACATCCTGCTGACCTCCGAGTCCTGTCTTCATTTGTCGCTTAATACATTTCTTTAAAACTGTTCATCGAAAATCACTCGACTTGCGCACCGTCTTGTTGCTTGTTACTGGTGCCACAAACTCACTGGCACAGGAGGAGTTAAATCTTAAAATAACACGAGCTGTCGAGCTCAGCTCAGGTGAATAAACTATTTGGTTCCTGATCCCGTTTAATAAGAGAATATTAGGTTGTCGTTTCAGTGCAACACAGAAAATTGTGAACAGCTGAGGAAGAAGAGAAGCGCAAAGACATTCCTTTCGCACCAGGAAGTCCACCACGTTGCTTGATACACAAATTTACCGTAGCTATTAAATCATAGGACATTTCTTCTGTTGACTTGTCGATTAATGTTCAACAGCGGCTTCAGGATCAGTGTTTAACCGAAGCAAATTGATGGTCACATAAGGCTGCTTGCGCATGTTGAAATACATAGCACAGTTCCTAATGCAGAGGAGCTGAGAATGAACGTTTTCCGTTCTTTATGAATATGGCACCTCCAGACTCCAGCCCAGAGACAGTCCTGCTGCCAAAAAGGCCAGAGCTGAGGTTATTACGGCCTGGCAGGAGGTGTAAAAGAAGTTCTGGCGGCGCGGCACCTGATCGACGGCATAGGTGCGACACTGCGACCGGACCGTGCGCAGCAGGTCTGCCGCGCAGGGCCCAGGCAGGCCAGCCGCCAGGGATTCACGTTTGTTTCTTTTAGGGCGATTGGTGATTGGTGAATGAATTATTCATTCACCAATCACCAATCGCCCTAAAAGAAACAAACATACGTAACGTGACAAACTACTAACGCTTCTTACTCAACTCTGGGCCTGTGGTCCACCCGGCACCTGACCATGCCAACCACCCACCCACATGCACCCTCCACCCACCTGACCAAGCTGCGCGGCGGACTCCGAGTCGGAGTACTGTCTGTCTGACACTCTCTTGGACTGATTGATTATTATATTTCTTTTACTGAATACAGTAACTGATTGAATATATGTGATATGTTGTGCTTGCAGACAGTACTGTGTGCTTGCTTGTGTCTTTTTTAAGTACGTTTAGTCTACACAGTTGGTTGTTGATTCTTACTTCAACGTGACGTCGAGGAGATCTGATTCACTTCAGGATCTTGAGCACGCAGCAATCAATCAAATGGAATGGAATGGATGGAAATCATCAAATGATGAATCGCCAGTAGCACCGCACGACGAGGTCTCCAGTCAGTCACTCTCTGGTGTCGACTCCTCGTGGCACTGACGCGGTGACCGTGACGGAGCCTGCGCGATTGAGGTCAAGAATCTCAAATGATGGTCCAATCACAGTGCGGCACAGCGGCAGGGCCACCCTACCCACGCGCGGCACCCAATGCGGCAAATGCCTGCCCTCAGGCTCAGGCTGCACTGTGTCTCTGCCAATCCAGAAACTGCATTAGCAGCACCAGGATTGGCTAGAGCACGGGTGACGGCTCGCCCAGTAGGAGACTGGGGGCTGCTGCATGAAGCAACCCTCGGCTCCGACTCCCCCCCCCCCGCTTTCCTGGCTAAGTATGAGTGGCTATTGGTTAATGCTATAGGTAAGTAGGGTAGTGCGCATGTTCGGGATGGTCATATCCCAAAATTGAGCATGCGCACTATTATTGCAGCAGCACTTAAGCGCAGCTACCTGTCAGTCAGCCCCGCCCTCACCCACCCCCTTCAGTGCTGCGGCTGACTGACTGCCATAATGCCGGCTGCCGACTGCTGCTGCCTGCAAGCGCGCTGTGCGCGGACTCCCGCGGATGCAGAGTGGCGAGTCTCTGACTGTTTATAGGTTTGTCGCTTATTTAACTCATTCTCAGTCTCAGACTTGTGATGATACTGGCTAGTGGGGCAACGCCCCACTGCCCCAATGAACGCACCGCTACTGTGCCTAACATGCTGTGTCACTCCTTACGCCTGCTTCAAGCAGGTGTAAGGTTTTGACGCTGCATGGATGTAAAAGTGGCTCAGTGAAATCTTGTAGATTTCACTGCATCACTTTTACGGGCCTTCCATGCGACGGAACGCCCACCCTGCATACATTATACCTGATGCAGGTATAGTATAGCGCAGGGCTTTACAATGTGACACATCTCACTAGATGCGTCACGTTGTAAATCTGTCGCATGGTGGCGCATTGCTTACCACAACGCTGTGTCACAGAAGTGACGCAACGGTGTCGGAAACATGTCGCAAGGGGCTTGTAAATATTCCCCCCAGTGCTTACGGATGCGAGTCTCTCCCTGAGACAGATAACGCTGTACTCCATGACTAGGAAGAAATCTGTTTTTCTTTGTTAACACATGGAAAAGTATTTCTTCTCATTTATACTAAAGCCCACTTAACTCAGTTTTGGCTGATAGGGTTAGCAGGGGGGTGGGGCTCACCAGACTTATGTGAGGATAGGGATGAGAAAGACAGATGACCTGGCTTTGTCAAATTGTTTTTATCAGCTTGAGGCAACCTGCAGCAATTGTCAGCCCATCATATTCCAAGGTCATTCAAATATTTATTTACTTTGCAAAATACTTTGATTGTTCAAAAAATCTGTAGGTCAAAGAAAACTATTTACAAAGATCATCAATTTATCTTTAGCAACATTCAAACAAGTTATCTTATCCTGCTAAACACTAAGACATATTGTATTCATTCTCTTAGTCTTTATTTTGGAATACAATCCCACGTTCAATCATGTGATCCCAGAACATGAGGATGACTTCTTTGTTTATCACTTTTCAGTACGGATGAGAGGAGCCTGCTGCCAAATTTACTGCTCTCATAGTTTCCATTAATTAAAAGGGACAGCCAAGAAGACGCGTTTTATTTAGAAAACTCGCTTTCTATTTCAAGCTGGAAAAGGGCAGAGGACTAAACGCTAAGGGAAGAGCATAGGATGTTGGAATTTCCTATTGTCATCCCAAAGGGGCAGAACTTGCGCAAATGTTTCTGCAGCCTGCTGCGTCATGCAAGAGGACAGGCTGCAACTTCCATCAGAACTTTCTGTTCTTGGAACCTTTAACCAAAGGGGTTTCCAAGTGTTAAACTTCTTATGTTTTACTAAATAAGCAATGCATTTAGAATTCGATAAATGTATAGTTGAACTTCCAGAACACGTGCTACAGTACTTTTGGGGTTTTTTAAAGGTGGTAAGTTAGCACAGTGTATCATACTCTGGTTGTTCCTACCAGTTCGTAACCATCAGTCTTTTTATCCTTCAAACGTTGATGCACTAAGTTCTATTTATGTGACTAATTTCAAAATGTGAAGTTCAGTGGAGAACATTTTGGGACATATTATCAATAACGGCGTTAAAATTATCGCCGCTTTAGCGGCAGGAAACTGTCGCTAAAGCGGCGATAATGGGCTTGATAATATGCCCTTGAGAATTCCAATAGAAGCCCATGTTCTGGTGTGAACCTGGGCTTCTATTGGAATTCTCAAGGGCATATTATCAAGCCCATTAGCGCCGCTTTAGCGGCAGTTTCCTGCCGCTAAAGCGGCGATAATTTTAACGCCGTTCTTGATAATATGCCCCTTTGTACATTAAAGCAACAGCAGTATTCTATCAAGTTACATTTATTATGGTAGTCAAAATAGTCTCTAATTTAAAAATGTACATTGATTCACCAAAATACCCGGGGTAGCGGAAGTCTCATCTTGTGGACTTTGCCCTGTGATGGCATCACAGGAAGCAACGTCACAAAATCTCATTCCTGGTGGCTTCACAAAAAGTGACCTTACCAGCATAAAAAAGGAGTACAATAAATGCAAAATTAAGCGATGTTTGGGGATTCATTAAATTAACAATTAACAAAAAAGCTGCTGGAAGAGGTACAATTCTATTTTAGTTATTACACATATACCAAAAGGGCTGTTACCATGTCATAGAAGCAGCCATCACATACTCACCATTTGCCAAGTAGCCATTCTGTGTTGTCTAATTAGGGCCCCAATATCTAATTGCAGTCTCCAATGCCAGCCACAGACCCACATGAAAAGGTAAAACAATGATTGGAAGGTTAACTTGGGCACAAATGTGCATAAAAGCATTGGCTGTAGCAGTTCAGGCATCAACCATACTTATGGGACATGCGTAGCAAAGACAGCAACAGTACATACTTGCCCTACCACACAATGCAAATACAGAGAAGTAGTATTGTTAACATTAATGCTGGTGTCCGGGCTGGCACACGTATATTGAGTTTAGGATTGGCTTCCACTCGCAGCAGAAAATATTCCAGGCAGAAAGTCCCAGATGAAACCCCTTTGAGTGGGATGTAATATAAGGAAACTGGCACATTTAAAACAAAAATGTAGGCAAGATCAGTGCTTAATTTCAGCCGGTGGTTTCCTGGGCCCAGCATTGGCACTTAATTGCCAACACCGGGTCTTATGACAGTCTGCCACATGGTGGCACTCTTTGTACTTTTTAGAGATGAGCCCAACAACAGTTGTTTATTAATTCAATGTACATTAATAAGACTAATACTGCCCAGCCAAGCCTTTGTTATGGCTTTGGGACCCTGGAAAAGTCTGAAATGCTACACATGAAAGAGTGTGATGTTTGTAGGTGTGTTTGTACGGTAACCGGCAGTGCTGGCCAGCGCAATGGGTGGTGCTAGCTGCAGAGGCCTCCTGACAACAGCCATGGCACTTATTTTTTAGACAAATTAAGAATCTCAAACACATCAAAATAGATAAGATCTTTAGGAGAAAACCAACTGATTTCACACTTGAAACATTATAACATTCTTATTCTATATACATATTTCCAGACAAAAGAGTGAAGCATACACATTATTGAGTGTTTGGAATAATGACAGTGTGAGACTCAAACACTGCTTTGTGCTGCTGTTAGTATGTTTCTCAACATGAATACTACAGCACTGTTAATTGGATACAACAGGGCTTGATTTAATGTGCCACACTATCAGTTTCCTTTTGCAATTGTGTGAGTAACCCATTTAGGTACACACTTCAATGCCATTATCACAATGCCCAAGTTAGGCACACATTTCAATGCGGCATCACAAATCCCAGCTAAACACACATTTGCATTCCAAGCAGCCTGACTTCTGAAAACCTCCAGTTAATTCTTGCAAAAATGCCACCTGAGGGATGGTGCAAAGAAATATAGGACTATTCCAAAACTTCATGATCTGCTAAGTAATCTTGAACTTTGCAAAATAAACAGTAGCTAGAAATGGCTTTTCATTTACCATTTAATATAAAGCATCTCCCTCCCAGTTTACCTTTAACTTCCAATTAGATGTAAATGTTGTACTTTCCAAGTAAACAATCATTCATATTATGGCTAAGAATCTATTTGGAAGTTGGTGTTGTATGGAAAAAGATAATTATTCACAGATCTCACAGTGGGCAGATTTATTTCTCCATGTCCTTTCTTCAGCGAGATAGTGGAGTAGCATAATTTTGACTCCATCCTTCTATGCTTGGTTAGGCTATACATATATTTACCTTTGGCCTTATGTACTCGTGTGATGCAATAATACTAATGAGATATAGTGCACTAAAGGTATAGAAGGTGCATTTATTGTGTGTGCAAAACATACATGTGTGTGTGCATAGTAACATTTTTCATTTTCAGAAACATCTGGATTGCTGATATTAATTTTCTATAGGTTTAGATTTTAAGGTAGTGCACTAAAATGCATCTAATACAGTGCATTTGCCAGGCATTTGTGAGAATGAATCATATGTGTGTTTAATGCTTACTTTATAAATGGCAACCAGTTGTTGTTTTTGCTTGAAATTAAATGTATTAGTTATTGTGCCACATATAAGAGTACAACACGATATAGCTTGATTCATTATTAAATATTTAATTTATTGAATTATATGTAGGTCTAATATGTTTTAAAGAGAAATGTCAAGTTAGCGTGATTGTGGGCATTAAGCTTACGGTCGAGATATTTAATACTAACGTGAATGTCATTTTTCTGCATGTTTCTCCTCTGCAGGAGCAGAACAAAGGCATTAATTAGTTAGTGAAAAGCACATTGTATTTAGGAGATCGAGAGGTGAGGAAGAGCTGGCAAGGTCAAATGATTTTAATGAAGAGCAAAGGGAGTGTTACCAGTTAGTACTAACAGAGGAAGGGAGGAACCAAGGATGCTTTCAAAGTGGAGATTGGAATAGGGGAGTGGAGTTCAAGGCACCAAGTTCTATTGTGGGAATTGGAAAAAATATTACGATGTGTATGTGATCATGTTTTCTTGAATGTTTGTTGTGCATTTTAATTAGTGAACCCACCTTGGGTTTGGTCAGGTTCCCTTTAGACTTGGGTACAGACCTCTCTTGACATCTCTGATTGTGTGGCTTCATGTTATACATGACTCCTTACTTGCAGAACTTCTACAGAGGTTCTGATGCTGACACCTTTATTGCTACCTTGATTCAATAGGGTTTCCCCTATCCTTAGGTTAGTGTAGGGTTTAGTAGATGTTGCAAATCTTTTCCATGTATGGGGTGAAGGACTGAAACCATTCGACGAGTCATCAAATCCTTTTCCTTATTTTTTATATCACCGCTACTGAGATCCTTATATGCTCTTTGCTGTTGAGGACCAATTATGTAAGACGCTTCAGTCTTCCTTTGATAATATTATAATTTTTTACTGCATTATCTTGAAATCGATTTATATTATACTTGCTTTGAGTTTGTCATAAAACTTTTAACGTCAGGTTTACTGACTCAGACCTTTATTGTGTGGTACTGATCATCACACTGTACTTTAAGATTTAACTTGTTCTTAACCCCTACTCAGAGTACTAAAAATGCCCATTAACTGGAATTAAATTGGAAGGAATGGCCAGAGCATTCTTAATAGCATAGAGAATATGGGTAGTTGTTTTTAATTATTTCTTTGTTTTAATTGTTTGTAACAGTTTATCACTCTGTGGGAGACACTGAACGTTGTTGGAGAACGTGGGTTTAATGGGAATGTAAAACTTAAGTTGGAAATTTTTGCTTATACTCCTCCTTTAGAAAGGAAGAATATTCCGTTAGGAAATGGTGGGTGGGTAACCCTGAGTTGGGGTGTTTAGCCAAAATATCGAGTTTTAAATTTCGACCTACAATAATATCGTGTTTTTAATATCGTAGGTACAGAATATCGAAGTCAAGAATATCGACGGACAGAATATCGATCCCAAGGTAAGTAATATCGAAGTTAATAATATCGAAATAATTAATATCGATGTAAGTAATATCACAAGTAAAAATTTCGATGTCAATAATATCGATATTTATTTAGTGTAATGTAATTTAATTTGTATTTTATTTGTATGTTAAAGATTATTGTAATGTATTTTAATACATTTAAAAATAAATGTTTAGAGAGTAATAATTATTTTAAATTTAATTTTGCGTTTTAGTATCAGAGCGGGTTGTGGGTTTATAGGGGAATAGGATGGGAAGTAATTTAATTATAATTAATGAATTAATATGTATTGTTTAATTGGTATTTATGATCAATTAATTGGTAATTAATTAATAATTGGTAATTAATTGATTAATTAATTGTTAATTAATTGATTAATTCATTGTTTATTAATTATATAATTGTACAATTATTTTATTAATTGGTTAATTATATACATTATAATTAGTTTAATATTAATATTTATTTATTGTTATTGTTAATTAATTGGTAATTAGTAATTAATTTTATTAAGTGATTAATTGATAATTAAATTAATTATTTGAATTTTTATGTGTAGTGGGTTGTGGGTTTATAGGGGAATAGGGTGGGAAGTAATTTAATTATAATTAATGAATTAATATGTATTGTTTAATTGGTATTTATGATTAATTAATTGGAAATTAATTAATAATTGGTAATTAGTTTTATTAATTAATTGTTAATTAATTGATTAATTCATTGTTAATTAATTATTAATTGTAAAATTATTTTATTATTTGGTTAATTATATACATTATAATTAGTTTATTAGTAATATTTATTTATTGTTATAGTTAATTAATTAATTGTTAACTAGTAATTAATTGGTGATTTAATTTTATTAAGTGATTAATTCATAATTAAATTAATTATGTGATTTTTTTTATGTGTAGTGGGTTGTGGGTTTATAGGGGAATAGGGTGGGATGTAATTAAAATCAAATAAATAATGATATATTTTATTTATTTGTAACTATTATTAATTAATTGTTATTAGTTAAATATAGTAAATATAAATAATTTATTATTGTATTTTATTTGTTGTTATTGCTAATTAATGTATTGTTAATTAATAATTAATAGGTGAATATTTGTAATTTCTTAGTTAATATGTATTAATTAGTCAATTAATAACGATATTAATTATAAAGAATGTATTATTAATTGTAAATAAGAGATAAATTGATATTTAAAACTATTGTGTATTTTGTATGTGTAGTGTGTTGTGTGTTAAAGGGGGAATAGTGTGGGATGTAATTTAAATTTATTTATTTAAATATTTATTTTACATAATTGGTATTTAATAATAATTTGTTTTTAAAAACATTGTTAACATGCAATTTTTTTATAAGAAATTATTGAATTGGTTATAATGTTCAGAGAATCACTATGCTATCTAGTGCTTTCCCAACTGTTTTACTATCTGGAGTGGGAATAGTAATTTTTACCCCTACGCTATCCAGCGCTTTCCCAACTGTTGCACTCTCTGGAGTTGGAATAGTAATTTTTACCCCTACGCTATCCAACGTTTTCCCTACTGTTGCACTCTTTGGAGTTGGAATAGTAATTTTTACCCCTACGCTATCCAACCTTTTCTCTACTGTTGCACTGTCTGGAGTGGGAAGAGTAATTTTTACCCTTACGCTATCCAACACTTTCCCTACTATTGCACTCTCTGGAGTGGGAATAGTAAATTTTACCCTTACGCTATCCAACACTTTCCCTACTATTGAACTCTCTGGAGTTGGAATAGTAATTTTTACCCCTACGCTATCCAACGTTTTCCCTACTGTTGCACTCTTTGGAGTTGGAATAGTTATTTGTACCCCTACGCTATCCAACGTTTTCCCTACTGTTGCACTGTCTGGAGTGGGAATAGTAATTTTTACCCTTACACTATCCAACACTTTCCCTACTATTGCACTCTCTGGAGTGGGAATAGTAATTTTTACCCTTACGCTATCCAACACTTTCCCTACTATTGCACTCTCTGGAGTGGGTATAGTAATTTTTACCATTACGCTATCCAACACTTTCCCTACTATTGCACTCTCTGGAGTTGGAATAGTAATTTGTACCCCTAAGCTATCCAACACTTTCCCTACTGTTGCACTCTTTGGAGTTTGAATAGTAATTTTTACCCCTACGCTATCCAATGTTTTCCCTACTGTTGCACTCTCGGGAGTTGGAATAGTTATTTTTACCCCTACGCTATCCAACATTTTCCTTACTGTTGTTTTTGTTGAAGTTGGACTAGTAGTTTTATTGTGTCTGATATTTAATATGTTTTGTAATATTTTAGCTATTGTAATATATAATTAATAATAAAAAAAAATCAAATTAAAAATATTGATTATTATTTGCTATATGTAATTATTTAATATTTATTAATGTTATTGTTTTATGTGTATAGATGTATTGGTAATTTAAATAAATATTTAATAATTTATATGTTACAGAAATTAATATTAAAAGTAATTATTAAGTAAGTGTATATATTATATATTATATGAAAGCCACCACTCTCGTAATCACGAAAATAGACTCGAACTCCAAAGCTGTATGCAAATATTTAATATCCAAGTGCAAGAACGACGCGTTTCACCAATACGGCTTGTTCACGCTCGAAAATGCAAACCAACCACCATGTTTAAATACACAGGTTCATTGAATGACGAGTTTGCAAAAGGTATCAGGAAAGATGTAAAATAGGCGGCCATCTTGTAACGGTGTGTAATACATTATATACTTATTGTTATTTACACTATTGTATGCAAAATACGAAATAATGCATGTTGACATCATTGTATATGATAATTATACAAAGGCACACAAAGTAGATGTTGATGCGTGATGAAAACGTCATTCAGATACAATACAAAAAATTCAAAAAATACGTGATTGAATATCCACAGAGATGTTACTGCATCTTCAAACACCATATTACGTTGTGGGCGTGCTGTTGTGGTGCACAACTCTTAAACCATAACATACAAAAGTGAAAATGCGATGTAGCTCGCGTACCGAACGCCCAAATGGGCGGAACCAAGAACGTCAACCAATCAGTGAATCATAAATGGAAACACCCAATCAGGTCGTATACCAAGCCAACAGCACTCCCAAAATCGTAAGTGGTTCTAATAAGAACATGTCCAGTGGCATTGCGTTAACGTTTGCGTCCAATCGCCCAAGTGGGCAGGACTGCGATCAATCTTGACCAATATAAAGATCAAGCCAATTATACAGTCAAAATATCATGAGATGGTACACATACCTCAGTGTATGAGTGCAGTATAATCTGTTATCCCAGTTGGGTTTCAAACAAGACATAATAAACAAGAATATAAAGTAATAAGGTCCCTGATGGCAACTAATGAAGGTACAGAAAACTGAATTCCATCATTACAATATACATGACCACCTTCCTCAGTGTTCCTGATACACCGTCTGAAAAATAAACACATGTGAATATAAAATATTAAAATGAGTCTACAACAGCTCAGGATAAACTTTCATAGATGCTTAATCATGCAGATGAACGGATAATTCTTCGCTCATATTTAATCCTTTAGGAGCGAGACTTTCAGAATCCACAATATACCGGGATTCTAATTTCCTCAACAGTAGTTCCCGATTACCACCTCTTATTCCCTTGTCCACAGAATCGATGACAGCCATGCGTAACTTGGTTTCATCTTGGTAATGTTGATCGAAAAAGTGTCTAGCTATGGGATATGCTCGGTTGTTATTCCGTATAGCCCGTAAGTGCTCCAACACGCGTTTCTTGGCTGCATGTTTGGTGCTGCCTACGTACCATTTGGCACATGGGCAGATCAACACATACACACAGTGGTTGGAATTGCATGTGAGTTTCTTTTTTATAACAAATTCTCTCTTGGAATTTGGTATCTGTAACTTGGCACAGTCGGTGCTATTTTTGCATGCTTTACATTTCTTACAGCATTTGAAACCCCCTTCCCCGTTCCTGGGATCATTCTCATTGCTAGTAATGTAACTGCCACTTAATTCATCCGCCAGACTGCGACTTTTTCTGAAAGTAATCTGTGGATTGCTACTCAGATCTTCTTTGAGATGTTCATCCGTGAGTAGCACATGCCAATGTTTGTTAAAAACTCTGCGTATTTCAGCAGCTTGGCCTTATATATATATGTTTAATTAAAGTTTCATTTAATTATATATATTTATTATAAATTTTACATATTATAAAATATATTTAATTATGTTTCTTTGATTTATAAGTATTATTTGGTTTATTTTACATATATTTTTAAAGTAAAAAAAACCCGATATTTTTGAATTACGATATTTTTGACATCGATATTAAATTATCGATATTTTTGTACTTACCATGTTGTAGATAGGATGTCGATATTCTTGACCGCGATATTTTTGTTGCGATATTTTTGTAGGTCGAATTTTTGTCTTTCGAAATTATGTCATACAACCCCTGAGTTGGCTTACCATGGCAGTTAGTTAAAAACCTACGGATGCAAAATAAATAACTTCTTACTGGTAGTTAATACATGATAGGCGGTGGGTATATTTTTATGTGAAGGGGGCCTCCACAACATCAATTTCTGAATACCAGGTACTGGTGGACATTCACCTGGAGCTATTAGTGGTCATAAGATCAGTTTGATCTATGAACCAGCCTTGAAAAAGAACTTTGAATGACTGTATTAGCCGTGGAGAATTTAATGATGGATATAGTATTGCGCGGTTGACATTTACTCTATGAAATGGCACTCTATTTTTTTGATTGAATTATTGTGTAAAACATGATCCACGTGTTGGAAATCAATTGCTGTTATTTGGACAATAATTTGGACAATAAACTGTTGTAACCTGAACTCCAAAGAAATTGTATTCCACATCAAACATTTTTACTTTGTAGTGTCCCTCACATGATGATATTTTGTAAGAGTTTTTAACTGTAGATTTGCTACATGCAGCATGCAGAAAGATGTTTTCTAAAAAATCATAAAAACATAGGAAATGGGCAAGTGGTGGAATGGCAGTTATGCTATGCAGATTAATGAATTCACCTGCCTATCTCAATCTGCATGTTGACTTGCCTCTAGATGTCACAATTTTAGGCTAGCAAAAGAATAAGGGCATAGAACACAAAATTGATGTGCCTAAGATCACACAATAGGAACATGTCAGGATTTGAATGGTGATCTTTATTTCATGCCTACAACTTTGTTAATAGCCACATTTGCCCCTCAAAATGCCCTAATTGCGCACATTTGCTATAGGGTAGAACTACCAAAATACAATCCCTTTCATAAATATATGTGTTGCTTTACTCCTCACCAAAAGAGTTGTGTTTACTCACACAGAACAAGCACATTATATAATGACAGTCCTTCTGATTGCAATACTGACGGCAATACGGACAAAGCACTTGTGTGACTTGTGTTGAATCACTGGACAAACACAAAATACAGCAATCTTAGAGAGCTATACATTTTGCTGTGTATTGGTATATGGAAGGATTCAATGACTGGGAAGTGCTGTACTAATAAAGAGGAACAGACATGAGAATGCTATGCCACATGATCTCTTGAAAGGAGCTAAAATCAAACATCTAGAAAACAGTAATACTGCCCTTCTCATCCCCCGGTGAAACAGAAGCCTGGTGTATGATGAAGACATACTCTTTCACAACTACCAAGTTGCCTCATCTCTTGTGAGCATTACATGTTGGAATTCATATCACCCTTTGAATACAACCCCTGCCTATTTTCCCCAGATGCATTTGTCCCTTAGCTGCATATCATTTTCTCCAGCAGAAAGAAAATAATAATCACAGGTGCCTTAATCCACAGTACAAACATGGCTCAATGCCATGGACATTGACAGCTTTGAACCAGGGCAGTAATGGACACCACTGCATCCCCCGCTGTGCAGAGGGGCCCCCAGTCTTCTATACATAAAGAGGGGCCCCTCATCTTGTCAGCTCTAGTGCATTGGCATTGCCAAGGTACTCCTTACCATCCCTTGCAGGGGGTAAGATTTCCGTACGCCACTGCTTACAACCCCAACTATCACCCAGTGCCAAGTTTTTTGATTCTTCCTGGACATAAACCTCACTCTGAAGAAACACATTGTCAAGAAGATACAGACAGCTTGGTACTGACTCACTCTAGTGAACAAATGAAGTGTTCTTTCAAAAAACAACTTAAAAACTGGTGTTAAAGCCCATGTATTCTCATATCTAGAGAGGAGCAATGTATTGTTCCACCACCTTAAAGACTCCACACTTGCCCAGCTTAATTGCAGCCTACACCTTGAAGCACATTTCATTCATTGCCTGAAGAAATACCACATGATCTCCAACCTATTGGAACTCCGCTGGCTTCCCTGGTGCTGACGCTATCTTCAAAAGCAGTTGTGTCATCCTAAAAGTCATCACGACTACCGGCCCTGCTCATCTGATTGATAAGCTCACCATCTCTGGTAACTCTCTGCATACCCACACCCAGGGCACCATCAGACTGAAGGCAAAAAAGTGTTCAAAAGAAATAAATATGGCAACAGGCCTTCTCCATCAATGCATTCAGGGTCTGGAACAACATAGCCATATCCAACAGGACTGCACAACTCTGCTCTAATCAAGGAAAGCGTGGAAGACACACCTCTTTAAAAATCATTACATCAGTACACTTCTACCCTCTACTCCAGCTCCAATCACTTGTTGATTGTATCATTGCCTTTGACCCTGTGCAGAGTTCCACTGCCGTTTGGCTAGCTTTGCACTATACAAATTCTACGGGCATATTTATGGGAGGCTTGCATCTTATTTGCACCACGCAATGTGGTAAATGTGTGACGCAAATCTATGAGTCAAATTTCTGAAGCAACACAAAGCGACTTTGCGT
Source organism: Triturus cristatus (assembly GCF_964204655.1). Lineage (NCBI taxonomy): Eukaryota > Metazoa > Chordata > Amphibia > Caudata > Salamandridae > Triturus > Triturus cristatus. Next base: position 944,592,068 of record NC_140593.1, read on the forward strand.
GGCTCTGAGTAGCTTCAAAAATCTGGAATAATGCACCTCAAATTGCTGCATTGAGTTACTCTTTCCTGCGAACTCTGATGGATTTTGATGAATATAGCTCTTTACAACGCATGCGATTTGATCGCATGCAATTACAACGTACTTGCTGTAGGGGGCACGCTGGACTTAGGAATTGTATTATTTACTATTCCTACTCCACTTTGCTCAACAGCAGGGAATGTGTTGGATTTTAAATCCCCATACAGCAAGTCGTTGTGATGACTTGCGATGTAATGGTAGGGCGTACTAACAACACGGTCATTGTAACAACCGCGCTGTAATGGCATTGCATTGTGGAGACAGCGTTGTAAACGCTTTTTCCCGTTTTTGGCACATTCACATTCCCAGATTTACCAGTACTGGCAAACCTGGGAATGCACCAAAAAGATACGACTTCCTAGAGGAAGCATAACTAGGAGAAATATCTCTATTCTCCTAATTTCTTCCACTTTCTATATGTGCTGCATTTTGCACCACACATAGAAAGAGGACTATGCCTTGAGGGATTGTGTTTTTGCAGAAAGGTGCTCCTTCCTCACAAAACCAAGGCTCCATGCAACACAGGTACCCTTGCACATAGTGCAAGGGTGTCTGCGTTGGAGCTAGGCTGCCAAAAGGGCACCAGTGCACGGGAAACGACAGGAATGCACCTCTTTGCCTTAAATACATAACATTACTGTCGTTTCCGTGTCACACAGTGTAGGGCAGCAAGGTGACTTGCTGCACTGCACAGTGTCACTTTCTCATAAACGAGCCCCTCCATACCTAGATACTGAGCAATGAAAGCAAAACACATATTTGTGGGGGTCGCTATGTTTCTCAGTGTTGGCTTACACAGGGTCTCAGCATGTCTGCTTTGTGAAAGACTTCTGGGAAAGGAGAAGAGAGGATATTCCTGACTGCTGGAAGTTCAGCACCTAGGTGTGGGAGTCTAGCTGCAAGGAAACACTCAAAGTGTAATTTCTAAGAAACTGAATCATCACAAGTATGCACAATGGAAAATGTTACACATAATCACATTGAAAACTTGACAGCTCTGTAGTGCTGCAGGAGCAACATAAATGTACACTGTTGTAAATGCATAATTGCCATCTTTAGCAAATCAGTCAGTAGGAGACTGCTTTCCAGGAAGTCCTAATGCCTACTGATTTTACAGGGTGATGCTACATTTTATTGCTCAAACTGAGGTTGGTGCACTTACTGCGCAATGTACAACCTTGGAATTAATATAACCAAACAAGATGTTCCTTGACTGGCGCAGGCAAACATCGACAGATTGGCCTAGGAGTCCTGTATGGATGGGGCTGAGGTCTGGCACCATTAACGCCTACAGCACTGAGCATTCTGCCCTGATATCACCATGGTGGTTTACTTAGTATATTGCACTGCTTTGAAGTCTGTAAGAGCTTCTATAGTGTAGCTGCTAATCAGTGGTTGCTACTGCAGCACACTAGACCTGCACTGCATGCCCCTCAATTGGGGACTTGGCAGGAACACCAGCCCACCTCACTTTCCCTTTGAGCTGCCTCCACATCAGGTGTGTAACAATGGGTCACCATCCTATGAGTTCGGTTTGGGGATTCTGAGTTAGAACTGACTACCATGAAAATCTACAGAGCACATGGGTCCTAACTTAACCAGAGCTGCAGGATGCTCACTGAAGAGATATGAAGAGTTCAGTCTGATTGGGGAAGAATAATGCTTGCCAAGGCAGAAAGCCTAAACCGTTTGGTGAGCATTAGTCAGTTCTAGGGGCAACCTGAGATAGGTACAGCTTGATCAGTCACTCAAAAGTGGGAGATCAGTAGGGGACTATGGGAGGTGAGGGCAGAAGGTCAACAGCATGTGGAGAAATAAATAGGCCAAATATGTGTGGCAATTGTAGGCATGGCTCAGAGGTCATTCATGTTTAGGTAGAGCAGGCTGAGCCATTGAAGGCACAAGCATTGTTTGAGCCGGATGTCTGACTCTGACTCAGCAGAGCTGAGCTTTCATGTGGCTTATGCCTGCCACCCATAGTGTAACCTCATGCATCAAGAATTAAAAACAAAGCATCAACATCAACCATTGATGTAAAATAGGAGAGGGGAAGAGATACCCATCAGGTTGCTGAACTGCACTATATGAAACCAGAAAAACTGCGACCAATCCCTGCTTCCCTGCTTGACCAAATTATGTGATCACAGGCAAACACTTTTTATAGCCATTCTCCTTTTTCTTTATTATTGCACATAATAACCCCTTGAAATATGGAGTTCAGGATGTGTGCTGTACAAAAAGCTCTCTCATATTTGATTTAGTAGAATGTATTAATGCCCTTACGAATGCTATCCCACATATAGGGTGATTGGCAATGTCGTCAGGGTGAGTGATAGGACTTTTTCCAAGTTCATGTTTAAAAAACATAACTTTTAATAAATATCGTTCAATGCCCTGATATAATCTGATGTATTAAGGTGAAGCACTTCCGAAAACATTAAGAAAACACCTTTTTTGAATTTGAAGAGCTTTTGCATGATGTTTCTTGCAAGATTTACAAGCCAAAAATGTACTTGGGTCAATATAGCTCTTGCATAGGCTTTTAGGGTCATGCCAGACACTTGGCCTAGATTTGTCTCTTCTCTCTCTGTTAATTTGTTGGCTCACCCTCCTCTATGTTTAGTGATATTACAAAAGGTCTGAAAATCATATCTGGAAGATCATAAGGGCTGTACTGCTTGGGTAGTTGGTCACATGCTTGGAGATCAGTGGTGGATCATGGCCGTGCTCAGGATCAGGAAATTTGGTCTACTTCAAACATTGTTCCAAGATATTGAAATTGGGACCTGTTCTAGGGGCTGTGTAGCATCTGCTAAAAAAGAGAAAATGCATACCAGATTGGAAAGACATTGCATCACATATAGTATGCCAATTTGCGCTGCAATTCGATATTTTGGAACTCAACATTACCAAAATGTCAAATCTGTATCTTGTTTTAAAATATATATCTCAAGGCCTAGACACCCATTCTGATTATGGCTCCAGGCCTGGGTTTGTTTGTAGTAGCATTTGTGACCTGGGGGAGGGCTGAGCATGTCCGACTACCTTCCACTCTAACACACTAACTTCCTTAAATAATGTAAATAACCTCTTGTGGGGAGGCAGTAACTTATCAGGGTGCAGGAACAGTCCGCTGCAGTTTAATTTCTCCAGAACACCTAACAAATTTGTCCTTGTCAGAACTGCCAAAGGATTGGACCACACTGCAATCGATAACAGAAAGAGAGCAAGCATAACTCTATCTTCCAAGTAGTGTACTGCAATTCCCTGATGTACAGAAAAAGCAGGGCCTAACTTCTGTAATCCTGGTACTCACAAAAATCTAATTTCATCTGCGTCTTTGTGTCTATGGCTACTGTGAGTTGTGCAGACCCGGCACTCATTCTTTCTGTTTGCAGGATGTGAGGTCCCATATTCCAGCACTATAAATGGCTCTACCAGCACTCTGAGGCTCATGAATTCGCAATATGGAGGAAATACGCAAGCCCCCTACCTCTAGCGAAGCTCAGTGAACCACCAATGATTTTACCCAGAGTGGCCTGTTTATTCAATATTATAGTGGTTTGAAAGAATCAAGGGGTGCCCCTGAGATTGATTCCTAAATCAGGGTGCTATTAACATTTAGTTGTGCGATAATTTAGGAATATTATTTAAAAATGCAAAATACAGACACCTACAAAACGGACAGTGTGTGACAATATATCTCTGAGAACTTTTGAGAGTGTATCAAATACATTTTATTCATATCATGTTATATGTACATTTTAAATATAGAATTCAAATCTTATTCACACATTTCGGTCATTTTTAGACTCAAAACAGAAGATCAAACATTTATTTTTTACTCCTTATGTAGTGAGTGGTAAATTTCAACATAACATGAGAATTCAAATATTTTTTTGTTGTTTAAATTACATACAAAAAAGCAAATTACATTGGTGAGTAGTTATGGCAAAATCATTGGTATGTCCAAATTACATATAGGAAAACAAATTGCACTGGTGAATGGTCATGGCAGAATTGTTATATGTCCTATAATGTTATATTATAGGCCACCATTTTAAATTGTAGTCCCGAATAATTCCCAAATATGGAAATGAGAGTACTCTAACTGCTTGCTGTTCACCTTCATACTCGTAGGTTTCATTTTCATAGGTACCCCAGACAACATTTTGGATTTCCCCGCATTCATCTTTAAACCAAGCTTTTCCCTGAAGTGGGTGTATTTTAAAACCAATCACTGTGACCATCTTCAGTTCTCAAGATTAGGGTTGCATCATATGTATAAAGCAAAAGGGGAAATTTTTTAAGGTCGATGGGACAACAGCAATCTCTATCTCTAAGTTGTTAATGTCAAGGTAAAATAAAGAGGGCCAACACACCATCTGCCTTACTTCACAAACTGACCTAACTGGTCCATTGATGCCAGATGTAAACCTTTCTTGGGATATTTTGATATTTGAAGGTTAAGATTTAGGCACTTTTCTCCCATTTGAAGCACATGAGGAAAACCCAATTAAACCCCTTGATAGAGTGCATTTATTGGACACCAAATCCAGCAATTTACTCATTAACAGTTTACCTAAAATTTTTAAAAAGGAATCCAAAAGTAGCCCATAACGACCTGGGTCAACCCTGTCCACCTATATGCAGCCCAAGATGCAATGAAATTATGACAATTATTGACTGCATTGAGCACATTAGTAAATATAGGAGCCTAACCAGCCAGATTATGCTTATATATGTCAATCTGTATCCCATCAGGGTAAGGACACATATTGGCAGGTGTGGGATATAGAGTTTCCAAGTGCTCCCCCAAATGTATCTGTACATTTAAATAACCTTTGGGAGGTCGGGATTGACGAATCTATGTATGTCACCACTTCATTAAAATGTTCAAGTAAAAAAAACAAATGTCTTCATGAAATACAAACTCGTTCCTCTGTGCCACCATTATTATCAAGAAAGGGCTGCAATCAATAGCTCTACAAGCAACACTGATCTCAACCCACATATTCACCCTAGCTTTTTGTTTAGCTGTTTGGATAGACTATTTCTATATAGCTCTTACATTAGCAACAACCTATTGCCACTTGGCATAATTGTATGGCGGTCCAAAGGAGGTCCACCCTGGATTTCCTACAATTTGTATTAAATTAAATGCCCTGTTTCTAGGTCTAGGCTTTCCAAAATTAGTCAAGGAAATTTACAATCCACATGCTAATCTTCTGGAACTCTGCCAATACCAGGGGGCGCTAGAGGGCGCCAGACCAACATGGCCGCACATCCGTGAGGCTCTCGCCAGCCGGGCGATTCATTGCTCCTTCAGCCCATCCTTCATCATGGAAACTCGCAACTGACCCGCGCCGATTGTTCAGCTGGGGCCGGAGCGCACTTGTGGTAACTTTTGGGCCATTCTGACCGGTGGCTCCGAAGTTATAGACGCTGTTTTCTCCCGCAGCCCCTCCGGCGCGAAGAGGCCGGCGTGCATGTGCACGCGACACCGAGGATTGGTCGCGGTTGGCGGGCCGCGGGATACGGCCGGTGACGGAGCGGAGTGGCGGCGGCGGCACTTACATCAGGACTTCCTGCGGCTGCTGCGGTTCACCCGGAGTGCCGGTAAGGTGGAGGTGGGCGCGGGCGGCATTGGAGGATTTAAGCCGCATGACAGCTACTGCACGGTCACCATAGGCCCCCGCGTTCGGAGAAGAAGGCCTCCGCACATCTTATCGCCCTGAGCGGCCTCTGGGTGGACGGGAGGTGGAGATTCCTCGTGGCCCGCACCCCCCCACGGTTCATAGCGGGGAATACCCACCATTTTTGCCACGGTGCGCCCGGCCCTCTGGGGATCTGCCAGGAGAGGTGACTCTGCTGAGGGAGGGCCTCGCCGGCACCGGCCGGCCTCCTGTCTGTGACTGGGGGCCCAGGGAGAAGACCATTGTTGGCCCGCGCTTGAGGCGTCATCCGAGGAGGTAGGAGAGCACCCCCGCGCTGCCATCACAGAATGCTGCGCACTAGGAGGTGTGGGGACACACAGGGCTGACGGGGGGTGATCCTCCCGCTGCGTTGGATGGGCCATCGTCGCTGAGCTCCTTCTAGCCTCGTGGAGTGGGCACTGACGGGGCTGCTCCCCCGAATGGAGATCTCGCTTTAGGGGCAGACTTTGTGTTTGGTGCTTTGCTGGGAGCGGCTCCCCCCCCCCCCCCCGATTATTAAGGGCCCTCCACTTTGCCGATATTGAGGAGAGACGTCCGTGGAGTTTGATCAGAGGCGCGGACCGGGTCCCCTATCACACCACACATTAAAGCTCTGGCTGCTCCAGTGGGGGTGCTCCGTACTGGTGTTACTGCATGGTGGTCCGACTCTTATATTCTGCCATAATGGGGAAGACAGATACTAAGCAATCCCGGCTCCCCTTTGAGACCCAAAAGAAAAAAGCTCGAGCCCCGCCATCGGGGGACGGCGACTCCGATATGGGGCAAGCTGAGGAGGTGGACTGGAAGGCGCTCCTACTTAACATGCAAACTAGCCTTACCTCAATTGACTCGAAGATTGACAACATGTCTAAACGTCTGGACTCTGTAGTCCATCGACTTGACCAACAAGAGGAACGAGTTAAGGAGTCGGAGCAGCGGATTTCTGGGCTGGAGGATGGGGCATCGGCCACTGGAACCAAAGTATCGCAGATGGAGAGACTGCTGAAGGTGATCGCTGACAAGAATGAGGACTTAGAAGCGCGTTCGCGCCGCAATAACATGCGCCTTATTGGTCTGGCAGAATCTACCACCGTTGGCAAAATGGAACTTTTCATTGGAAAGCTTCTGTCCGACCTTTTCGGCGCAGATGCCTTCTCTCCACAGCTGGTGGTGGAGCGTGCCCACCGCACCCTGGGCCCTCGCCCCATACCCGGAGCCCCCCCGAGACCTGTCATCATCCGCTTTCTGAATTATAGAGACCGAGATACTCTACTTCGCCTTGCCCGGGAGAAGCAGCCTGTCCATTTTGAAAATACCACGCTCTCCTTCTTTCCTGACTTCACACAGTCGGTGCAGGATGCGCGCCGTAAATTTGGGTCAGTCAAGAAGCGATTGATTCAGAATGGTATTCAATATTCCATGCTGTACCCAGCGCGCCTACGGGTGGTCCACCATGGCAAGCCACACATATTTCAGGACCCATCTCAGGTGGAACTCTTTCTAAAGGACCACAAACAATCTCACGAGGCTGCCCGGCCCCCGTCGGAGAGAGCTGGCTCCCGCTCGCCCACCTCTGCTCTGGACTGATTGGGGACTTCATAGCTGCTATTCCTACTCTTCACTCTACTATTATTGCATGGCCTTGCCTAGCTCTCACCTTACGATGGGCCTTAAGGCTCGCAACTTATTCTGATCTGTGCCCTGGCCTTCTATTGATGACCTACTAATCGTTGGGCTCCGCTGCTTTCAGGGTTTCCTTGATGTTGTTTAACATACCTTCGCCTTGGCACCTCCCTCCCCCTCCCGCGCCTTCCGCTGGCTACTGACCCAAGCGGGCAGCGGGTGTAATATCGGGGGAGTTGGATGGCGTGTCTGGACCCCTTGTGTCCCCCAATCGGGTGTTCCCCAACAGGGTAATGACTTGGCATTGTGGGTTTGTTTGGGGTGGGGGAGATGCCCGGCATGATTGGGATGTCGGAGTGGGTGGGGGGGGTGGTTTTCAAGGGGTTGTTTATGTTTTGCTTGAATTCAGTATGGATACTGTCAAAATGCATAGTGTTGCTACACCTTCTGACACCTTCGACATACAGTGGCACCGGGGAAGGTATTGTTCAGTGCGCTTCTTGACCTATTATTCTCCTATATGTAGACATGAGTCATGCCGTAAACCTTGATATTAATGTGGGGGGACTGATCTCCGCTATTACTTGGAATGTTAGAGGACTGGGTGATCCGAGGAAGCGGAGACAGATCTTGGGTGCGTTGGACCGATTAAATGTCCATATCGTATTCTTGCAGGAGACCCATATGGATCCCCAACGCAGAGGTGGATTTGCCGCCCGATGGGCGGCGCACTCGGTCTTTGCACCATACTCGTCCTATGCGAGAGGCACTGCTATTCTGATAAAAAGAAGTGTTCCCTTCACTCCCCTGGGCGACGCAGCCGACCGGGAGGGCCGGTATTGTATAACTTGGGGTAGGATAGGCGTTGAAACCATAACTTTGGCCTGCTCTTATGGCCCTAATTGCGATGACCCGAGCAGCTTTATTGCCCTCTGGAATAAGATCAGGGACGTAGGATCGACACATCTCATATGGGGAGGAGACTTCAACGCCGTGCTTAACCTGGCCCTGGATAGGTCCAACCCTTCTGCACAACACTACACCAACACACACAGATACCTGCGGGACATTTGCGACACTCGGGAGGTCGTGGATGCATGGCGTCACTTACACCCGACTCGGATGGAGGGCACACATTGGAATACGGCTCACGCCACATGGGCTAGACTGGACTACATTTTGGTGTCTCGTGGGTTGGCCCCCTCCCTAGCTGCGGCGCAACATGTGAGCCGCACGACATTGAAGATTTCCTTTCACACAACAAGGGTTCGGTGGAGCGGGTTGCCACCCTGTGGGAGGCGCTAAAGGTCACAGTGCGCGGTATTTGTATCTCTAAGTGCTCCGGCGTGTTGCGGGCCCTACGCACCACATTACACACATTGGAGAGCACACTGCACACACTAGAAACTCGGCCAGACTATGCCACTAACTCCGATGCACAGGCACAATACCGGGAGGCGCTGTCTGAGTATGCTTCCACCGCTGAAAGGGAGGTCAACTTCCGTGGTAAATACTTCAGGGCTAGGGCCTACGGGGAGGGAGAGCGACCGGGGAGGTTCTTAGCGGGAAGTGGTTCGCCCCCCACGCGGCTCAAATTTAGTACTGGAACTGGAAGGAGTCGGAGGGGTACCTCTACGAGACACACGTTCGATCTTGGCTGCTTTCACTACACACTACTCTGCACTCTACTCCACTACTAGAGTGGGTGACCTGGACATGGATGACTACCTGAGGGAACTCACCTTGGGATGGCTCCCAGACCATCAGAGAGAGTTCTTGGCTGAGCCCATAGGCCTGGATGAAATAAGGGACGCGATTAGTCAGATGGCACCCGGAAAGGCTCCTGGGTTGGACGGGCTGCCCATGGACTTTTATAAGGCTTATGTAGATATCCTGGCGCCGGTGCTTCGAGAGGTCTATATGGAGGCACATGAGTCTGGCACACTCCCCCCATCCATGCAGGAGGCTCTAATCACCTCCCTACTGAAACCCGGAAAACCGCCTCAATATTGCGATTCTTATCGTCCTCTCTCATTAATCAACTGTGATGCTAAAATCCTGACCAAGGTGTTGGCCAATCGATTGCAGTTGTTACTAGGGGGATTTGTGCTGTCGGATCAGGCGGGATTCATTCCCGGCAGGGCTACCTCATACAACCTTCGTACTCTTTTTTCAATATTGCAAAATGTGGACCCTGATTTGCCGATGGTGGTGGTCTTTCTAGACGACACTAAGGCCTTTGACTCTTTAGAATGGGATTATCTACACTGCATCCTACGAAACATGGGGATGCCAATAGGATTCACGCAGTGGATCGATCTCCTTTATCGTAAACCTGTAGCTCGCGTTGGGGTGAATGGTCAGATATCTGAGGCCTTTGCTATATCGAGGGGCACTCGCCAGGGGTGCCCCCTATCTCCATTGCTGTTCGCCATAGCGATGGAACCGCTGGCTACCAGGCTCGCGATGCACCACCGGGACAAGGCTCTACGCTGCCTTCAGCGGGAAGTTCTTATATCCCTATTCGTGGATGACATTACACTGTACATCCGCGATCCCTCTGCTAACCTTAACCCTATCTTGAGGGAATTCATTCGCTTTGCTGGCATGTCTGGCATTCATATTAACTGGGGATAATCCACTATCTTCCCGCTTACTACAGCAGCTCAGCCCTTCCCCCTCGATTACCCTCTACGGTGGTGCGCAGATGAGGTCCGATACCTGGGCATACTTCTCTCTCGGGATCGTGAAGAATTGATGCGGCTGAATTATGGCCGTGCATTTGACCACATTCAAACCTGCGTGACCAGATGGATCACGCTGCCTCTCTCCTTTGCAGGCCGCGCATCCCTCATTAAGATGGTAGTTCTCCCTAAGGTCCTTTACCTCTTTCTGAATATCCCATATTATCCGGGCAAGTCCTTCTTTAAACTGTTGCGCTCTGAGCATATTCGACTGGTTTGGGGGGGAAGCGGCCACGTCTGAGCTGGGACATCTTGACTCGTCCATTCGCACAGGGTGGCTTTGATTTACCGGAGTTTGAACTTTACTATTTCAGTGCTCAGGCCCACTACGTTCATCACTGGTTCCGCCCCACTCCTTTCCTGCCTCAGATAGCGGTGGAGCATTGGTTGGCAGCTCCCATCCCGTTGGAAGGTGCCATATTTAGTGTGCCTGAGACACGGGCTGCATACCATACCACAGTCTCCAGCTCAGTGCTAGCATGGAGCCATATTGCGAAAAAAGCCCAAACGACACTGGTGTACTCTCCATTGCTTCCCTTGGCGTATCACCCCCTCCTACCCATTCTGCAGGAACAATTATTTAAGAACTTTATGGCCAAACTCAACATTAAGACATGGGGAGATCTTTTTCAGGGCGGACGCTTTGTTCGCAGACACACATGTTCGCCGACCTTACACCTACTCCCATGGACACATTTCTGTACATTCGGCTTCGTAGTGGGGTCCGGGCACTGACGGAGGGGTTTCCTGATGAACCACCCACTTTAGACCCTCTACATCGGTTGCTCGAGGCTGCTACCCCTGCACATGCGGTCTCTAACCTATATCACTCACTACGCACCACACCGGATCCAGGGCCTTGCAGAGCGCGCACCAGATGGGAGGTGGAGTTGGGTGCGCCCATTGCAGACGAGCTCTGGAGCTTTTGCTGTCTACAGACTGAGCAAATCTCCTCCAGTAGCAGATTCAGGGTCATTCACTATAAGTTCCTACATAGACTCTACTGTACTCCAGCCCACATGTGCAGGATAGGCCTCCGAGAAGATGACCTCTGTTGGCGCTGTCGCGCACCTGCGGCGGACTTTTTGCACATAGCCTGGGGATGTCGGTAGATTGCCGACTATTGGCGACAGGTGTATTCTGGCATTTCGGAGATGATAGACATCCCATTGACGCCTTCTCCAACGCAAGCACTCTTGGGTTACACGAAAACCGTTAGGAGACCTGTCCCCAGATTTGCAACAGTTGCTTTTCTCATAGCGAAGAGACTAATAGCATGCAGGTGGGGGAGGGGCAGGGCCCCTAAATTCAAAGACTGGATCAGAGACATGGTACAGTGTCAGGACACCCTGCTCTGTTATGCGGAGCTTCTGCCTACCGCATCCAGACCGGTGGATTTCTGGGGTCCTCTTACGACCTATCTGATGTCGCATCCCCTGTCGTAGCAAGCCTTCCCTACAGATGTTTTGTTCGGGTTCCATAACACTACTCCCATTGGGGGCGCTCTACTTGAGCGTTCGGACGTTGTGCCTAGACCGGGTGTAGGTTGTTCTTCCATCTTACTCCTTTCCGGCTTGCCCACACTTCAGTTGATGGTTGACATAGTTTCCAAGATTTGGCGCGCCCTCCTCTGCTATTGCTGGCGGGTGGCGGTATTGTGGTTTCTCCCTCACTTTTTCTTCGACAAATGTGGGTTGAACAATGTGACTCTGATGTACTGTACACCTGGGATATGAGAAGTGATGCCACCGCACTCTGCGGTTTCAACCTATGTACAATTTGTACGGAACAATGGATAAATACGGGTTACATGAACAAAAACAATGCTGCAGTCCCTTTGGGTTATCACACTACCTATTGGTGCCTACTGTGACGCGGCCGGCCCTTAGCGGGTTGTAGGCATACCGCTGTGTACACCACTGCCTATCATTTTCTTATACCATGCTGCCGGCCACTTGTGGTTGTAGGCATGGTGCTGTGTATTGCTTTCTATGCTGGATAAAGGTTTTTGAAACTTAAAAAAAAAAAAAAAACTCTGCCAATACCACTTGATTGGTTAAGGCTACATCCAACAAACACCGCTGGTGACTCCTCGCATTATTTGATACTTCCACCACCCTGGGACATATTGAATTAAGAGAAGATGATCATATATAAATAGTAATCAGTAATACTTGAAGTGGTATTGTCTCTCTATAGGTACAACATATTGGTTGAGACTCTGAGTGGTATTCACCCTATAAGTATAAAAAATTGGATTGAGTGCTCACTAATACTATGGAAGAACCAAGCATGTCATGCATATTTAAATAAATCCAGTGAAAAATCTCCCTGGCTATCATGTCTTACTAAAGCCCATCAATACAGTCTTAAGTCGTTGGCCAAATAAATGGGTTTTCAGAGTTGAACCACTTGACCTGGTAAGACATAGTTTGGTCCAAAAATGCCCTGTTATCAAGATTTTGAAATTAGCGGTGTACTTCACATAACTGGTAGCAAGTCACTCATAACATGTATTATAATGCAATCAAGCATAGAAAAAGTATGGCCCCAAAATGATTGCTAATAAAAATCAACTAATAAAAGAATACACACTTTGCTATTAGCTAACATGTACAAGGAACATTAGAGAAATTAGACTATCAAGGCCTACAAAGAGGCACCCACTTAACACAGCAGAGGAAAGTGAAAACATCTGACAACCATGTAAGTGACAGTATTAAATTAACCATGAATCTTTTATAGGCATAGCATCAGAAGTAGATAAGAAGAGAGTACATTCACAATCCCATAATTTATCCTTCAAGTCACCTGGAATTAAAACAAAAATGTTTATCAACCATCAAATTTTGAAGTGTACAACAAACATTCAGCAACTATTACCTATCACTAGGAGCAGAAAATTGACTAAAGGGATTAAAACAATCTTCTCTGTTTTTGTATGCCTAGACAATTGTAGTACTTTATTTAAAAGTCAATCATTTTATTTTTTGAAAGAGATGGCATCGAACCTCTATGGTTTGGATGGGCAAAAATGTAATTGCCCCTCACCTTCTCCTATTAGAAATCCCCTTAAATGATGGATTGCTTTTTGGCGTCCCTAGCTGATGCTCACCAGAGGCCACACTTCTTTTGGACATAAACATCTGGTTTCGTCTAAAAATATGCCTGTGCCTGAACAGGATTTAGGAGTTGAAAAAACTCATGTTACTCTACATGTCATTCACCTAGAACAATCACCTAGAACAATACGCATAGCACATATGCTATATTTTAGCCAATGTAATGTGTTATTACAGAAGAATTGTTAATTTGGTCTTTGAAAGTCTCAAAGAGGTTAAAGAATGGATGGATCTTAAAAAAGTCAGAGGATCTTCATCATAACCCATTAGCTGCTGAGAATTTCCACTCAGAGTGCTGAGCTTTTTTTTTAATGTTTGAGAAACTTCATGCTTAGGCCTTCCTAACTTTTTTCAACAAAACAAATCTAGGCCAAGTGCATGTCCTTTTCTGCCCACATCGCTGGGATTCCAAAGGTATCATCGTCTTTGTTTGGAAAAATGGGAAAAAACGTGATGCACAAAAAAGCGTATGTGTTTTTAAAAAATCACATCATCAAAATGGTTGCTGTGCTGAGCAAACTGTCTTTGTAGCTCTCAGAAACAAGCACAATTATAAAAGAAAACCATTTTTTACCACAGTTTTTGTATTTTTCTAACTAGTAGTTTATTTTTCCTGTTTTTTAGCAGTGTTAGCCTACTTGTAGTTTTTGGTGGAAACAGGTATTCTACCAATGTGTTAATGCAAAAACCTATATATTTCTGAAAACCTGACACAATTTCAAGTTTAGCAAGTTGCATTTGTGCAGATTGCTCGTGATTTTCTAAAATAAGCCAATTGTTGAAATACAAAAATTACTAGGAAAAATAGAAATTGGTGACAACATTTTCATCTGTAATTGATTTTCCCTGATGGCCTCGATATCAAGAACAAACTACTGAGCTGCAGCTTTTAATGATTGTTCATTGTGTACAGACCAAGGAGCAATTCATTTGATAAAATGTAATAAATGAAAAATGGATATGAAGGAAATCAATACATTTTTAAAATGTGGACAAGATAATAAGTTTAGGAATAGTGGGTATTTTTATACCTCAGATTTTAGGGTTATCTCTACTTTCATCTTATTTAGAAGGAAATATGTAAAATGTGATCCTTCGGGCACACTGGCTAACATTTGGAAACCAATAATAGAGAGAGGACTGGTCACACCAGATACAAATTCATATAACAAATTATTGTGTCTGTGTTAGACCTGGCATCCTTGGCATGTTTTCCCCTGACGTTTTGCCTTGTGACCTCCAGTTTTGTACTTGGAGATGATGGGGTTGCCTGAGTGGGTGGACCTGACTACACGGTCAATGGCAGCTCATGAGGTTGTCAGCAGGACCTAGAGCCTTCAAGAATGGCCCAGGTACCTGCCAAAAAGAGGAAGGGCAAGGGGTGTAAGAAACCTGTTTCTAAAATTTACATGATCCGGGTGGAGGCGAAACCTGAGTGGAATGCCCAGGTACTTACAGGGGATTATGCGGTTCAAATGGGGAACCTGGCTGAGCTGCCCAACTGGCAGCAGGAAGAGGGGTCCCTCCAGGGAAGTGTTCTACAAGGAGCAGGAGTGGTCCTTCAGGGGCAGACTGCGGCCCAGGCAGCTGGTGTTTCCTCTGGGCAGATTTAAAGGTCCTCTCTGAGAGTGTCTACATAGAAGTTCTAAAGGGCTGAAGCCAACCACCTTTTGTGGAACCTTCCTGTAGGTGAACAAAAGTAATGACAGGAAGATATCTCACTTATGCCTCATTGGTTCAGGGAGACCCATAATCAAAAATAGGAGTTATTGAGTCCTCAAATGGCCTGTGGTCCAGCCAAGTGGAGTTGGTTCCCAAGGTTGCCCCTCCAGGTGTCACACCTGAACTTAAGTTCTGTCTGGACTACCGTGGGCTCAATGCAGTCGCCAGGACTGATGCACCGAAGCCACCATGATCATCTGCGTCGCGCCCCAAGGAGCATCCCTCAGCCCTACCCTCTTCAACGTCTACATGGCACCGCTCGCCAACATCGTCCTCTCGCACAATCTCAACATCGTCTCCCACGCCGACGATAATAAGCTGATCCTCTCACTGACCAAAAACCCAGCCACCGCCAAAACCAACCTCCACGAAGGAATGAAGGCTGTAGCCAGCTGGATGAAGACTAGCAGCCTGAAACTTAACTCGGACAAGACAGAGGTCCTCATCCTCGGATCCACTCCCTCCACATGGGACGACTCTTGGTGGCCTGTCGCCCTGGGAGCCACACCCACACCCACCGACCACGCACGCACGCAACCTCCGGGTCATCCTGGACTCATAGCTCTCAATGACCCAGCAAGTCAACGCCTTCTCCTCCTCCTGCTTCAACACCCTCTCCATGGTCCGCAAGATCTACAGATGGATCCCCACCGGAACCAGAAGGACGGTCACACAGGCCCTCGTCAGCAGCAGGCTGGACTACGGCAACTCCCTCTACGCAGGAACCACGGCCAAACTCCAGTAGAGACTCCAACGCATACAGAACGCCTCCGCACGCCTCATCCTCGACATACCCCGCCACACCCACATCACTGCCCACCTGAAGGACCAGCACTGGCTCCCAGTCAAGAAGAGGATCACCTTCAAGCTCCTCACCCATGCCCACAAAGCACTACACAACGAGGTTGGCCAGCAGGATCTGGCTAGGTTGGAGAACTTAAGTGCTGCCTACCTAGACGATATTGGGGTCTTCGGATCCAGTTGGGAAGACCACCTGAACCACCTCCAGGAAGTGCTTCTGGCTCTGCAGAGGGCAGGCCTGACTATCAAGGCTGGTAAGTGCCAATAGGGCAGGGTTCTTTGTCTACTTGGGACAACAATTAGTGGATGACAAGTTGCAGCCCTTTCAGCCCAAAATTGACACCATTCGGGTCTAGGAACCCTCCAAGACCCAGACAGAAGTGAAATCCTTTCTAGGCCTCACTGGATATTACAGGAGATTCATCAATGGTTAAGAAAGCAAAAAGTAAAAATAGAGGCAACATGATGATAAACATTTGACATACAGATTCCAGGGTCTGTGTTTGGAAGTTGTTCATTTTAACCAGAATGGACTATTTGTGATAAGCCATTTACCTCTCACCTTTGCATATTCAATGTTTACATTTTAGTTTTTTGCCCTTTTTGGATGAAATTTGATATAACAGATGACAAATCCTCACTCAATCATGTTGCAAGAAATCTAATATTTCTCATTTATTTTGTATTTTAAGAGTTAAAATATTAGCGGCATTCCTTGCAATAGACCAGAGATTAAGTATGATGTGATGAGAAAGTAAGGCTCAAATAGTGACTCCTTCTCAGGGTTGGACAGAAAATAAGCCAGGGCACAAAATTAAAAGTGGTCCTCATTAGTTAAACAGATAACTAAAATGTGAGTTAATTTGCAAATCAGGGAAGTTTTGATCTTGTAAAGAAAAACTGTTGAGGGTTTTTTAAGGTATGAGAAATTGTATTCATTTGTGTTTGTTGAAGTTAATATCAGAGAAACCAAAAGTAAGAACTATGCCCAGCAGACTCTAAAACTGGCCCACAAACACCCACAAAAACAGCCCATACACTAATTCGGCAGATCAGCCCTTTGGGCACTGCCTGGTTGCTCTATATGACAGTTTGGCCCTGCTCGTTACATTATAAAATCTACTGACCGCACTAT
Organism: Triturus cristatus; assembly: GCF_964204655.1. Taxonomy (NCBI): domain Eukaryota; kingdom Metazoa; phylum Chordata; class Amphibia; order Caudata; family Salamandridae; genus Triturus; species Triturus cristatus. Next base: position 944,608,989 of record NC_140593.1, read on the forward strand.
ATGTAAAAACATTAACTGACCTATCTGAGGGAATTTGAGATAAAGATGAGGCTCTCTCTCAAGGAAGGTCAAACGTCAGGTAGAATTACATGGTGAGGAACCAGAGAGTGAAATTGAGAGCTTAAGTTTTAATATTGCACAAGCTTGACAGACACCATTATGTACCATATGTTGTGTCCAAGTCACTGACATTGTAGACTGCATTTGTTTTTTTGCCTTGACAGGTAGAGGGTGAGTTTGGAATATATGTGGTTCTGTTTAAAGGCTGAAGGTGATTGCCATCATCTGAATTGACAAACAAAATAAAATGCATGGGAGTATTGCACTGATCCATGGTTACGAAATTGTATACAAGAAGAATAAAAAATGATCAATTTCTCTAATTGAAAACATAGCTGTACAGGTAAAAACCAGGATACTAACTCTAATAAAATCCACCCCATCTACAACCCCACCGGTGACAGCACAAACCTCATTGAACAACTTATTTAATGCATTTAACAAACAGATTTGTTCATAGAATAACACTCTGCTGGATGACTTTATTTTGCCCACTGGGCAGGAGTGTGGGGGCAGACAACAAGCCCCAGCAGCAACCGCGGCAGGGAGGCCAATGATGCCACCAGCTTGTGCCCAGAGGCGCATTACTTAAACAGCTCGGGGCTCCCGCAGAGTGGTGAGATCACAGGGCAGGAGTGTGGGTGCAGAGAACAAGCCTCAGCAGCAACTGCGGCAGTGAGGCCGCCAACGACACCAGCTTGCCCCGGAGGCACTTTACTTAAATAGCTTGGAGCTCCTGCAGCGCTGGATGTGCACGCATGCATGGCCCAGGCGAAGACTGGGCCAGGAGCAGGGCCCATCTGCACCCATTAGTGGCTTGATGAGACTGGGCTGGGTGTGGTCTCTTGGCTGTTGGCTTTGGTCTCATACCAAGTAGAGTGACTCATCGACTAGAAGAAGCAAACAGGATATAAGTAAGTGAGCCCCACCAACGGAACGCAAAGGTAATTCGCACAAAATTAACTTTGCATTACCCATTTCTTGGATGGGGAAACATAAGGGGACACACTAAACTATGCATAAAAAAAGGTAGAGGCACCACCTAACTTTATTCAAAGTTACCTCTCATTTGTTATAGTTGCTATTGAGACATAGATTGATAGGGTTAAAGCAAGGATGGATTCAGCTTTAAAAAAATCTGTTCTTTCTGGACCTAAGTCTATTACTATGGACATAACAGAACCAACGTAGATACAGTCTGCTAGTCACTCTTCTCTAGTATGGAACCACCTACTCTGCCTAATGAGTTTGTCCCTATTTCTATCTCCCCTTACCCATGTGCTGTAAAGGGCCTGCATGTTTTGACAATGCTTGAAGTTATATCTCAGGCGGCGAGTCCTCCTTGTAAGAAAAGCAGACAAGAGGTGATTAAAGCTGTCTACGTGAAGAAATACAGTCTAATCCCAACCTCCCATTTGTTAAAAAACAAGGCCCAAAGGCAAAGACAAATGTGGGGAAAAAAGCATGCTAAGAAGATCTCCTCAGGGGATTGTGGCTTAAAAAATTCTAAAAGTAATCTGGGTAGATTGAACTATTTGAGGAACCAGATTAATACTATAGCACACTCTTGCTCCACGATAATTGCAAAAATAGCCACCTTGGAGGAAAGAATTTATAATATTTCTTCAATTCAGGAGAAGTGTATGGATAAAGTGGCCTTTCTGGGGAAACAAGGGAAGGTTCCAGGTGACCAAAGTGCAAAAGGGGGGATGTCAGATCCAACACAGTATAATTCCAACACAGTATAATTTAAATGAAGGAGAAGGGAGATGTGTGCATGTCCCCCAACCAGAGAGATTATCTGAGAGCTGACATGCAGCTCCCTTTGTACAAAAGGAATTCTGCTTCGCTTCATGGAAGCAAGTACAATTTTCCTGCTCTCACTTCCATGAAGTGAAGCAGAAGTGTGCTATGGCAGGGCAAGAGCAGTGCTCCTGCCCTGCCATAGCACACTGCAACGTCCCAACGGGGGCACCCTGTGACATTGCTGGAGCCGGCCGTGGGGGGTGGTGATCCCCAGGGGGTCGCATGGCCCGCCTCCCATCTTCTGTGTAGCCCCGGGGATGGGTGGTCAGCGGGGCCAGGGGTCTGCAACAGAACGCCATATTTTAATTCATTAATGCCCCTGGGAGGTGGTGGTCCTCGGGGCAGTGTGGGGGGCTCGAGCCCCCCCAAACTTCATGTTTTAAGAGTAGTCCCAGGGAGGTGTCGGTCTCTGGGGCTGCTTGGAGGCAGTGAGGCCCCCAGCATTTAAAGATTAAGGCCCCCTGGATTTGGGGGTCCCCAGGGCAGTGTGGGGGCAGGCAGGAGTCCCCCCACACCTTTTAATTAAAAAAGCCCTGGGGAGGTGGCGGTCCCAGGGGCTGCAGGGGTCCTCTGGGACCCCCCCTGAGCAGGCCTAGGGGGTCCGAGTGTTCCTACACTGCCTCCTTTTCTTGTTTTTTCCCTTTTTTCTTGTGACTCGGTTCAACCAAGTCACAAGATGGCTGCCAACACTTCCTGGTTTAAAGCGTTGGCAGTCAATCAGAGTCTAGCTCGAGATCGGCAGCGTTCGCGGATCCACCGCGGTCACCAGATACTAATATTTCTAAATATATGAATTTCTCAGCAACTACTGAACAGATGTACACCATTTAGCAAAAAGAGTGCACTCTGGACCAAGAGCTACCTTTCTGCCAAATTTGGTATGATTCCGTTCAGCAGCTCAGGCTGTAGCTGCGACAAAAGTTTCCTATGGTAATTAACATGGAAAAACCTTTTTTGGGACCCCCCTTTTTTCTCAGCCCACTTGACAAATCACCTTGAAACTTTCAAGACAAGAGCTAACCGGAGCGCCCGATTAGTTTTGAAAAGATTTGTCAAACGGAGCCAAAGATATTGGCTAATCAAAAAACGCTTTTCCTATGGAAACTGGGTCCTAACTATAACTACCTACTGGCGACTGGTACTTATTACCAGTAGGTAACATATATACACTAATGCAATAAAGAAAACTTCAGCACGAAACTGCGGTCCATCTCCGTCTATCGTGCGAAAGCCGTGGAGTGGCAGAGTGACTGGATATATTTATTGCTCCAAGGGCAAGAAAGGGTACAGACTCCACATTTAGTGCCAAACTTCTATTTATTCCAAAAACCGCTCCAGCTTGTTCTGACACGTTTCGGTCACTGCCGTGACCTTGATCACTAATATGTGTGTGTGTGCGTGCATCTGTTTAGTAGTAGTGCCCCACTGACAATCTAAAATCAGCCACTGCTGGTTTTAAAGGACTATAGAGTTTGGAATACCCTGTATCACATTCTGTGAAAAAAATTCGAAGTACCTTTATTATTTTTGGAGAAACTAATACTTGTGTCAGTTTTCCACAAACAAATCTCCCATTTTATTTAATGTCTGAACGGACTGTTATCGGGCCATTGAATATGACACTGCTGTTTGATCAAGCCTTGGTTTTTGCTTTCGACATGCATCTTGTTATTTCCAAGCATATTGTATTGCTCTATGTGCTTCAGGCACTTTTGAAAGTGGCTTTTAGTCCACAAGGGTTTCCTCTGCCCACCTCCTGTATTTATGAAAACAAAATTTAGAAGTAGCCCCTGATCCACCACACACCTTACCTGGTAGGGCCATAAAGCTAGCTACATTTCTATTTTTGCAGTATTAATTGCTGATGACTGTATTCACTGGTGCATGATTGAATAGCAAATTAACCGAACTAATCGCCCTCTTGTCGTTCTGCGTTTGCTGCTGGTAATGCTTCTGAAGGAAGATGTGACCTGGAGGAGTTATTGCAAGCAGCTGCTTCTAAGGAGAGGTTATATCTGCCTTGTGCATCACTTCTCATTTCTTCAAAGACCACACATCGTTCCCTTTTCATGATTCATTCATTGCTGTCACAGCATTCTCCATTTCCCAATGTGCCTAATTTTCTATCGACTTTCCAGCCTCCAATTCTTCGCAAAGTTCTTTCCTCGTTTTTAATTAGCGCTATGTGGTGCATAACCAGCTGCTTGGATGCTAATTGCAGCCTTTGCATCTGTGGTCCCCTGCCTATTTATTTTCGCTCTAGGTAGATCCTTTCTTTTCAAGAAAAGCACAAAAATGTTTGATCTACCCGGAAGTGCTCTTGTCCCTTGTGCCTGTGCTGAGGAAATATTATCTGCTATAGACATTGCCACACAAGCAGCCGAATTTAGAAACCAGACTTATTAAATCATAAATTAAGAATAGTCCCCTTTAAATGTTTAGTTGCTGAAAGCAGGTCATAAAGGCCCGTGCTCGTCTGGATTCTTCCTTGTCTGATTGCAATTTTAACCCATGCACTGTTGGGTTGTTTGCACTCCCTTATGCCACAGCTTTTTCCATCGGTGTTAGCTTGTGCACCTCTTTTTTCCCTCTGTGCACCCATCGCAACGTCATATTGTTTTTATGGCACATTCAGGATGATGTGTTGTCAACCTCGCATTTATATTGCATTGCAGTCTGAAGATATAATGATAAACATTGTACATATAGGCATTTGGCAACAAATGTAATTAATATTTTAGTGCACTTGTCAAATGGACAAAAATAAATCCTGGGACACTAACCAAAGATGTGTTATCTTTAATGCCAATCATAATCAATTATGTAATGTTAACTGAAATCTCAAAATTATGGCTTTTTCTCAGTTTGTTCTGCACTGTTCATTTGATCACAGATATCAAACTCAGGCTATATGTAAAGTTAAAAAATATATATTTTCTAATTTTGTACAACCTAAGCAGTGCAAGAACCTCCCTTGCCCTCACTGGCTGGCGATAGGAATTGCTGAACATGACGTTTATCAGACTTTCAGCAATTATTTTCCAAAATATGATAATTCTGTTTAGTCTCTCTCATGCAAGATCATATCCCTGCCAATGCTCCAGTGCTTAATTTGTGCAGTGGATTCCGGTGCTCAGCACCGGCACTTAATTGTCAGCACCAGCTCTAGTGATAGCTCACCACATGGTGGCCTTGGCTTTTTTAATTTTGAGATGAACACAGCAACCCTGTTTATGAAGCCAATATACGTTGAAAACGAATAAAATTAGCCTCTCATGTCATTATTATAGGTTTGTGTGGCCGGAAATTGTCTGAATTGTCAAGCTTGTAGGATGTCGATGCTTGGGTGTTATGTTGACCCTGTCAATGGCAGCTCGGGCAGGGGCAATGCATGGTGCAGGCTGCAGTAGCCTTCCAAGAAGGGCCCTGGCAAATTAAGCCCTGCAAGACTCCACCCCAAATGCGTTCCTCTCTTTTTTCTGGTGTGAGAGTACCAGAGATATATTAGATTTCAATGATTCAGGGGGCAGGGGACTGGGAAGGGCAGACAATAAAGAGCACATAGTCTATTTGAAAAAGTGGAAAGCAACTGCCATTTTAGGCTACTTGTTTTTAGCTGCAGGTGTGACTCCAGGCTTTATGTAAACATACCAAAACAATGGGCCTGATTCACAGAACTAACTTAAGACAAAATCCCAAACTTACTACCATTTTGTTCTTCACAGAAGATACTTACTCATTTCGGTATTCACAGAAGTTAGGAGTCCTAACTTTAGGACTCCTAAATGCCTTCTGTGAATACCGAAAGTCTTAAAATTAGGATTTTTCTCAGTTTAGGAGTAGTAAAGTTAGGACTCCTAGCTTTACTACTCCTAAACTTAGAAAAATCCTAACTTTGGGTAGGAAAACCTGGTGAAAGCCATGTCAGACACCCACCCTATATTCATCTGTGTCTAGTTTTCAGAAATGTGCAGGGCTGCTAGGTTTTTCTAGGTGTCAGATGAGCTACAGCCCAAAATCCATAGCTATCCAAATTGCAAAAAAAGGGTTAGATTTCAGTGGAAAAATATGATTTGTCCATGCTTTGTTTTGAGGCCTTTCCTGTTGTGTGCTCTAGGCCAACCCACACAAGTGATGTAGCATTTTTATTTCGAGACCTGGACAAATGCTGGGTGGGAGGAAATGTATGGCTCCCCATAGATTCCAGAAGTTTTCCTCACAGAACAGTGAGGAAAATGGGTATTTTTGTCAGTTTGAGGTTTGAAAGGGCGTTTGGGTAGGAAAATCCAGAGAGAGCCATGCAAGTCACCGCACCCTGGATTCCCCATTTGTCTAGTTTTCGAAAATATGTCATTTGGTATGTCTCAGCAGCACCTCCAGTTTAAACAGAACATACACAAAACCTCTATATGTGTTACCACGTTTTTTGGAATGATGTATACAATATGATCCCAAAGTGGGATTGAATAACATTGAATATCTACAAAAGACTACTAAATGAAATGAAATAAATGTATTTGAACATTAAGAATTTGAATGAATCATTTGAGAAAAAGCGACATATTCGCTTTGGAGAGTCTACAGGTTCAGACCCTTCCAGGAGGAAAGGGCAGTCTTATCTTGTTTGGTATGTTTTCCTAGGTGCCCGCTGAGCTGCGACCCAAAATCCACAGTTACCCTCATTGTAAAAAAGAGTTTGTTTTCAGTGGAAAAATGTGACATGTCCATGTTATGCTTTGGGCCCTTTCCTTTAGTGGGCCTTAGTCCTAGCTACACAAATGAGGTACCATTTTTATTGGGAGACTTGGGGGAATGCTGGGTAGTAGGAAATTTGTGGCTCCCCACAGATTCCATAATTTCTCCTCATTTATGAGGAAAATGTGTGTTTTTGTGAAAGTTTGAGGTTTGCAATGGCTTCTGGGTTGGAAACCCTGGTGAGTCATGCAATTCAACCACCCTGGATTCCCCATGGTGTCTAGTTTTCGAACGTGCAGGTTTGCTAGGTTTTCCCATGTGCCAGCTGGGCAACAACCCAAAATCCACGGGTGCACACATTGCTGTGTTGTGTTTCATGCACTTTCCTGTCGCTGGCACTAGGCCTACCCACACAAAGGATATAGCATGTTTATCTAGTGACCTGAGGGAATGCTGAGTGGTAGGACATTTGTGGCTCCCCATTTCAGAATTTATCCTCACAGAAATGTGAGGAAAATGTGCTTTTTTGTCGAAGTTTGGGGTTTGCAAGGGCTTCTGGGTAGGAATACCTAGTGAGAGCCATGCAAGTCACCCCACCCTGGATTCCACAGTGTGGCTAGTTTTAAAAAATGTGCAGGTTTGCTAGGTGCCGGCTAATTTATGCCCCAAAATCCACTGCTGCTCACATTGCAAAAGAGGGGTCTGTTTTCAGTGGAAAATGTGATTTGTCCATGCTGTATTTTGGACTCTTTCTGTAGCACGCACTTGGGTCATCCACACAAGTGAAGTACCATTTTTATCTGGAGATTAGTAAAATGCTGGGTGCTAGGAAATTTGAGGCACCCCACACATTCCAGAAGTTTTCCTGAAGGAGATATGTGTGTTTTTTTCAAAGTTGTAGGTTTGCAAGGGCTTCTGTGTAGGAAAACCTGATGAGAGCCATGCAAGTCATCTGACCTTGGATTGCCTGGGTGTTTAGTTTTCCAAAATGTGCAGGTGTGGTAGGTTTCCCTAGGTGCTGGCTGAGTTAAGTCTCCAAATCCACTGCTATGCACATTGGAAAAAGGATCAGTTTTCTGTCTGATAATTTGATATGTCCATCAGAAAGGTCCTTACTACAGCTCTCTCTGCTGCCCAAACATCCATTTGTGCCTTTCCTGCCTGTCTGCCTGCCTGCCTGCCGCTTGCTGTAACCACTAGTCTTGTTGTTCTGTTCTTGACTCCCTATATTGTACTGTGAACCTCTGTTTAGTCCCATTGGCATTGTCCTGGTTTTCTGTATTCTACTCTGTGCCCCCACTGCTTAGTTTGTTCAGGCTTGTATCTTTATTGTATCGCTTTGTGCCCCCACTGTCTAGTCTTGTTAAGAAATTGAATTGTATTGTTCTAGCTTTCTGTTACTGTATTTTGTTGTTTTTTCCTCCTTCATTGCCATGGGCAGCTCTCCCACTGTTTAACTCTTGCTTCTAGCAACCCCCTCCCACCGCCCCTCCCTCCTCCCAGGACCTACCTAATGGAGGCTGCAACTCAGCTATGCCATTGGTGTGCCTAAGTTGCACCAAAGGTAAGTACATCTGCGCCCATCCATGTCCATCCGTTCCTGGACCCTGCCCTGTGCTAGGAACTCTCGCTCAGCTACACCAGCACCGAGCTTCGAGCCCTGGACCCTAGACTCTGCATCAACAACTACTGCGGCACTGCTCCATGATCAACAGAAGGACCTTTCTCCTGCCAGCACTGTGTCTTCTCCTGCAACACTGAAGCACCTGCTGACATGACAACAACCACCACTCAAACCATGACAACGTCAGAACAACTCCACTGGCTCCTACTTAATCCAAGTTCGCTCTGCAAGCATGCTACAGGGGTCTGGGACACCATCACCTCCCTCATCCCTTATGTCATCTTTCTTACAGTGACCTGGCTCAACCCTGCAACCTTACCAAACATGACCCCAGCAACACCTGATGGCTACAACATCACATTAACAAATAAAGAGGCAGAATCGCCATCATCCACAAAGACACCATCCACTGCACCGCCAATGCCACCAACCCTATCATGGAACACCTCAACTTCCAACTCCAAACCAACGGCAAACACACCATCAGAGGCACCCCCCACCTAAAGACCTCCAGGACCACGCCCCAGTTTCTGCAACACCATCCCCAAATTCATCACCTGCTCGCCATTGACTCCAAGCACTATGGGCCATATTCACGAGGAACTATCGCCAACTTAACGGCACTTCATCACAACAGAAGTTGCGATAAACTTAACGCCCCAATCACAAGCTGGTGTAAACAGCCCACAGCACCAGTTTACCCGCGATAGCAGCCGCAAAAACATCGCCACGGATGACCCCCGCAACTATCGTTAATGAGATGCAGAGTAGGCGTTCCTGTGCCAAAAGTCGCGACAACACCACTCCACAACATTCACAACGAACAGCCAGAACTGCGATAAGAACACAAAACAGGCCATAAGGTGCGTTAACAGCAGGAAAATAACACCTGCTCAGACCTGGTGCTAAGTCAGACCACAGCCTGCACCACAAAATGGAACCCAGCCCACAGCCACATCAGAAGGGCAGCAGATGCCATCGAGCCACTGTTCATGCGGCCCGGACACCCAAGAGGGCCACAACACCCACTGCCACCACCCCAGGACCCCATATAGCACCCACAACACCCACCCCAGACCACCACCCAGGCAGCGCTGGCAAAGACAGCAGACCCCCAGGAAACACACCAGCCTCACAGACCCAACATCTGACAATGTCATTGCCCAATGCAGGCTCAAAAGGACAACCATCGCACGCATCATGACCAACAACGCCAGACAGGCAGACGGCACCAACACAGTAGACAACCAACATCCCACCCCACACAGAGCTGCTGGCTGTGCAGCACCTGTTGGCCCCTGGTACCCCCCAACCAGCACCTGCCACAGTCGGAGGAGTCACACAGCCAGCCACATCCCAGTCCCTCACACCTGTCCTGGATATCACCATCAGCCTGGTACCCCAGTCCCCATAGTCTAACATAATGCGCAGGATCTGCTGGAGACCAAGCAAGGACCATACACCATAGCTGGATGCACGCACGTGTTGGGGGCAATCCACAGCACACATTTCCTACCTGTGCCCCCTGGTGACACAGCACACAATCACCGCAACAGAAAGCACACGTCTCACATCAATGTGCAGGCAACAACCGAACAGCGTGGAACCTCCACTAATGTCGCCTACAAATTCCCCACCAGTGTGCATGATACCTTCATCCTCCGACAGTCCATCAGCACCCAGCGTTACCAGGATGGCACCAAGGGAAATGCACACTCCCTTGGCAAGTACAAAATGAACACCTCACCCACCTGGACTCCACAACCATGCAACTCACAACACTGGCAATGCACACAACACAAAAAATCACAACTAACATGCAAAAGAAATGCCCACCCACCAGACATGACAGACCAACTCACAACGGTAACCTGGAGTGTAGTGGACAGTGGACGCAACCATGTCACCCCAGCCAGTGGAGGAGTTCACAGAAAGGTGGCCTGTTACATCCGCCTCGTAAGCGTGAAAGGAGTGGGATGGGCCGGCGTACTCCAGGCCAGCGTAGGGGTTTGAATAAAAAGCACGTAGCCCTGGGCGTGGTCCTCTTCCGGAAAGCCCAATATCTCTGCCAGGGCGGCGCCAATCACCACGCCACGAGGCCGATGCCATTCTCGTGAACGGAGTTGCCTGCGATCCTGTGCGCCTGCCGTACCCCCGCCTGCTGGACCCCGAAGCCGTCAGGCCCGTCCCTGCACAGCCAGGCCACACTGATCACCTTCCGACAACGGCGTGTGTCAAGGAGAGCCTACCACATGCCTGCGCAAGCTCCAAGCCCAAGTGCCGCGTCCTTGGCAGCCTCTCAGACCATCACGCCCTCCACAAAACAGGCCGCTTTAGACCTTTCTCGTTGACATACTCTACTGCCACCTCCGGCCACACTACGGTTAAGTAGGTCGCACATTTGGAACTGAGTCTTAATTACACGATGGCAGAGTACATATGTTCATTGCAGAGTTTACATCAGTGTACTCCCTTCGACGTGGTGCCACCGACTCTGTGCTTCGCATCACAACTACACATGTCTGTGGGGCTTTGCGGACTTTTGCCCTCAGCCTACGCTGCGCACGAGTATGTCACAGAATTGGAACTGAACATCAATTTTTCAACGGCAGATTACATATCTTTGCACGCAATGAGAGGCGTGAGAGGATGACGCGTTGCAGCCCGGAGGGAAGAGGATCATCGTTACGGAGGTGATCGAACACTACCGACAACTGCCCTGTTGCCACTAACTCTGTGCATCGCGAGCCAACGACAGGTGGCTGTGGGCCCTTGCTGACCACTGCCCTGGTCTACACTACAGTCGAATAGGTCACACACACCTTCAAATTCAGCCTCGATTTGTTTATGGAAGACTTCATGTCATTGTACAGGTCTCATCACAGACAGCATCCCCTTTCAGCCCAGGTGCCAAGATGTCTATTTCCCGAGACCCATGGACACTTTCTGGTTGGACTTTGGGGGCGACTGAGTCCATGGACTTGGGGTTTTGGTCGTCATCATGGCAGTGATACTGACTTGGCATTCCACCCCCCATTTGCTGCTTCCGGATAACATCAGAACTTCACCTCATGCCGTGGAGGACACTTTCCACTGTCCTCTGCAACACTCTGCAACATATACCTCGGACATTGATGAGGACCCTCTCAGGTCGCATGGCCCATCTGACTGCACCGCAAGTCACCATCCCATGGCAGGGTGCCTGTGCCGGCCGCTGTGCATCTGGGGCCTCTAACTCTGTGCTGCTCACGTCAGGGACCCTGTCTGAATGAATATTGGATGACCTCTGTGACGGTGGTCCTGGGGTCATCAATGCCATCTGCATGTGGCCCTGCGCTGTCTGCTGCCTCCGGCCTCAACTGCGGACCACCAGGTCTCACACATGAAATCGAGTCCTGACCGGCCCGGATGCCGCATCACTGCAGGAGGCACACACCACCTACGCCAGGACAACCTCCAACCGCCATCTGCCAGAGTCGAAACGGTGGTCCTGACAAACCTATGGAGTTGTGAAACACCTGTCGTGGATGCCATCATCAGACTGTTACCCTGCTCAGCACTCCAGGTGCCACTGACTCAGTGCCCCGCAAGCCATCGTCCATTGCTGATTGTGTTTTGTGCTGTGGTGAGGCTGTGCAGCAATGTCATCTCAAGCAGTGTGGGAGACCTGGGACGTTGTTGAGGAAGCTGATGCAGGTCTCACACACCACACTGCATCTACATCAGGAATATCTTGAAGGGACACAATATGAGACTTTTTCTTCACATGAGCACGCTCATCTCTAGTGCCCCAACCACAGTGCACTGCAACTCACGGACACTTCCATTTGCATGTTGTGTGTCCTCTGGACTTTCTCCTTCTCCCTCCATATTGCTCAGCAGTTGACTGTTATGCAGGTGTTTTCAGTTCCCATTGCACTGGTGTCCACTGTTCAAGTGGTTGCCAGCACCAAGCACTCCGTGCGGGCTGGCTTACACTCACCCCACACACATCCAGCACAGGCGTCACTGTACATGTGGCCCTGCCAATAAAGGGGCCGGGCGCATATGCCCGTAGCCAGTTCAACATGATATCTGCTTGTGTCCCTGTGGTCTTGTTGTATGCATGAGTGCCCTGGGCCCTACGACATTACATTGTGCTGTGCACAGCAGATGCAGACATGTCACCGCAGGCAGCGGGTTGGAGCTTGGACATGTAGTTTTGTCGTCACCCACTCAATTCGTAAGGGGAGTGGGCTGGGCCATCATAGGCAGAGCAGACGTGGGTGTGTGACTGCTATTTGCGTGCCCCTGGGCGTGGTTCTGTACTGTGAATGTGCATCTGCATGTGTCTCTATGGCTGTGTGGGTCTCCTTTGTAGGGTGTGGGTGGTCCCTGAAGTGTAATGGACACCAACGTATGTGATCTAGTTCGCCTTCCATGGGTTCGGACCCCAACCACGCCTGTTCGGCCACCTCCTTTTGGCATGCTGACACATGGCAACGGGTGCCATGTGTGGGTGGGTGGTGTCGCGAGCCAGCTGTGCTTGCAGATGCTTCCTGCTGTGTGGTCTGTTGTAGGCTCTGTGTCCTCCTCAGAGTAGCTTGGCTGACCGGGTCCTGGTGGTGGGTTGTGTGGGATGTCCATGGTCTGTTGTAGGGCATTGTTGTCGAAGGTGTTGTGGTCCTCTCCGGCATCACAGATGTGTTGTCTTGTGTGCTCTGCTGGAGGTGTTGTGTTGTGTGCCCCTGCAATGTGAAGGGGAGATACATGTTGACATTGTGTTGACATGTATGTTTGTGCATTGTTCTGGTCTTCATGCAGATTGTATGACAATGTACATTGTGACTGTTCGTGAGCTGAATTCTGCTGCCGGACAGTGTACAGTTGGACTACATGACGGATGTGAGGTCGTACGCGTACATTTTCATTTCACAGTTTCCTGCTCTGTCAGATGTATTTAACCCAGATCTCTTGACTGGGGGAGAATGTCTGCATTGTCAGCATTCCGTCCATCATTTGTTTGTTGTAACGCTTTTCGCCCTAAGTGGGATGGGTATGCCCAGACGTGGGTCCCGTGCTCACTACGCCACTGGAGTCAAGCTATCCTGGCTGATGACGGCTGAGAGCCAGAAACCGGTCCTAGGATGCTTGATTCTGGTCCAGGGAAGACATGGCTTGGCAGTTCGGGCTGGACTGTTCCCATGAGGCACAGGGTCAAGACTGATTTGCATATGGCCATGTCTGAACTGGGGTGGCGTAGTGGGCAAAAGAACGATGGATTTAACCCAGATCTCTTGACTGGGGGAGAATGTCTGCATTGTCAGCATTCCGTCCATCATTTGTTTGTTGTAACGCTGTCAGATGTAGTAGGCATGTTTCTGTGCATGTGCGGAGCCAGTTGTGTCCTCTGTTCTGCAGTGTCGGCTATGCGCATTGTACCACATTGTCGTCAATGTGGGTGTGCTGTTCTTCCTATGTGTGTGTGCTGCATTGTGCCAAGGGGATCAGGGACATGATCCTCGGTAATTGTGGATGTGCAGTGTGCTACGCCTCATTGTGCGTTGTGCCATTGTGCCCATCTCCCCCACCCCCCAGTCCCTGTTGGTTACTCTCCCTGTTGATGTTGTGTCAGGTCCTCTTGAGCTGTGTCTGTACTCCCTTCTCCTTGCACCGTCTCCCCACTGATGACTGTGGCCTCGGTTTCCTCCAGCTCATACTGTGGCACAGGACTGCCACCTCCTGTCGCCATTGCTGCCTTCCTGTTGGCAGCGGGTTTGTGCCTGGTTTCGGTTGTCACGTCATGCTGGCGCCTCTTGGCCTCCTGGATTGGCCTCCTTGGCACTCCGACTGCATTCCAGGTGGTCTGCTTGTGGGTCAGTTGCTGGTAGTGTTCTTTCGCCTCCATGACGCTAGGCTTGTTTTCGTGCGGTCTGCACCCCGTCTTCCTCTCCCTCTTCTCCTTGGCCTTCCCCGACCCAGTTGTTCCTTGCTGTTGGTCTGTGGGGGTGGTGGAGTTTGCGTTGACCTCTGCGCTGAGTCAGGTTGCATCCATGTTGCATGTGCTTTGGCTTGTTACTGGTGTGTTGTTTCTGTGTTTTATATGGTGCATTTTCCCGCCAGACGCGTGGTATTCGCAGGCCTGTGGCTGGTTTTCGCGACTTTTTGTGCTGTGATTGCCCTTGTCGCATGTTTTTTTGTGTTCGTGTTTTGCATTTTTGCGCTGCGGCGTTGGATTTTGCACGTACATTTGACGCGTTATCTGGTGACTATCGCATGCTACCGCCGCGTTGTGAATACTTGGTTGACACAGCGTAATTTTCCCGCGCTGGGCTGCGACGTTGAGAGTTGCGCTAGGCTACTCTTGCGATAGTTATCACACGTTCCTGTGAATATACCACTATATCTTTCTTTAAGACCTTAATTTACACCTTGATGACCTCAACGACACCAACACCGCCAACCTTCTGGAGAACATGAACAAAATCAGCCAACCCAACTGCTCACCAACCCCACACACATCAAAGGACATACGCTTGACCCCATCTTCAGTACCGGTGACAAAGTAAAGTACAACCATGTCACCATGCTCACCTGGACAGATCATGCCATTGTCCACTTCAGCATCACAAGATTCCCCAGCACCACCACCAAGCCACCCAGCTCATCCCAGCACAGCTGGAACAAAGTATCAGTGAGTTAGTGGACCGACGCCCTCAACACCTCCCACCCTGAAACCGCAACCAACCTAGAACAGGCGGTCAAGAGCTTCTCTGCCTGAATCACTGATTGCGCCAACAGAATTACCCCCGTCAAGCCCACCAAACACAACAAATCATCTAAACAGGTACGTTGGTGCACCGCAGAACTGAGAACATTTAAACGCAACTGCAAGAGACTTGAAAGGAAATGGCCCACCAGCAAGGAGCCCACAGACCATGCCACTTTCAAGACATCCCTCAACCAATATCACCAACGCCTGAAAGAAATGGAAAGGTGTGCTTGTGTTGACAGCATTGGAAGCCAGTTAAATCCACAGCAAAGAACTCATCAACATTGTCAGAGAGTTCTCCACGGAAAATATCATCACACCTTCCCAGGAACTCTGCGACACCCTGGCGGGCTACTTACACGACAAGATCTCCACCATCTACAAAACCTTTGAATACCAACCTGCCGATATCCTTAGCCTCCTCGCTCCCACAGATGAAAACCCCGACCGCCTGCCCACCAACTGGGACCATCTCACCCCATAACACAACACACCACAGCCATCATGAAGTCTGTCCTTTCAGTAGCTCCCTCAGACCCATGCCCCTACCCCATGTTCAACCTGGGGAGCAAGATGATCAGCAACAAGCTCACCAATCATCCTCAGTGCATCCATCACCACTGCCATGTTTCTCGAAGAATGGAAATACACAGTAGTGAAACCCCTTCTAAAAAAATCTTCCGCCAACCCCAGTGAACTCAAGAACTACCGTCCCATCTCTCTACTCCTCTTTCATGCTAAAGTCCTGAAAAGGGGCATCAACTGCCAACTCACAGGACACCTGGAAACAACAATCTTTTGGACATCTCCCAATCTAGATTCTGCAGAAACCACAGCAACTAAACCACCCTGATAGCTTCCACATACGACATCAGAACCCTTCTTGACCAGGGAGAAACAGTAGCCCGGATCGTGCTCGATCTCTCAGCAGCGGTTGACACAGTATCCCACCACACCCTTATCAAGAGTCTTCACCACATTAGAATCCGAGGAGATGCCCTCAAATTGTTCGCCTCCTTCCTCACTAGAATAACCCAAAGAATCAACCTACCACCTTTCACCTAGGAACCTAAGAACATTATCTGCTGCATCTTGCAAGGCTCAGCCATACACTGTTCAACACATACATTACCTCCCAGCCAACGTCCTCAGAACCCATGGACTTAACATCAGATCCTACGCCAATGACAGTTAGCTCATCCTCTCTCTATTTGAAGACTCCTCCACCACAATGTGCAACTTCCGCGGGTGCATGGCAAGCATTGCCGATTGGATGAAACACAACTGCCTAAAACTCATCACAGACAAAACAGAAGTACTGATCTTTGGAAACACCTCCTCCTGGAGCGATGCCTGGTGGCCATCTGAAATAGGACCCATGCCCACTCCAACAGATCATGCCCACAACCTTGAAATTATCCTGGACAGCAAGCTCTCCATGGGGAGCCAGGTCAAAGCAGTCTCTTCTGCCTGCTTCCTCTCTCTCCACATGCTAAGCAAGATCTTCAAGTGGCTCCCCTTCAGCACCAGATGTGCCATATCTCAAGCCCTAGTCACCAGCCGGCTGGACTACAGCAACACACTCTACATGGGAATCACCTCACACCTCCTGAAGAGACTACAGGCCATACAGAATTTTGCAGCCAAACTCATCCTCAACCTCCCAAAGCAGACATACATCACCCCACCTCAAGAAGCTCCACTGGCTTTCCATTCGGAAGAAATGTCAATTCAAGATGCTAATCCACACCCACAAATCCCTTAGCAACGAAAGACCAGCATAGATCAACCCCCACCTGAACTTCCACCAACCCTCAAACACCTGCACTCCGCCTCCCTCTCCCTAATTCACATCCCCCACTTCCGCTGAAGCAGCAGTGGAGGATGCTCCTTCTTCTACCTCATTGCGAAGTCCTGGAATGACCTTCCCCTTCATCTTCAGAACTCATCCTCTGTGCTGAAATTCGGAAATGGACTCAATACCTGGCTGTTCAACGGACCCCCCCCATCCTCCACGCAGCAGGGTGTTCTCAAGGCCTGGATACCCTCACTGGTGATTAGCCGCGCTATATAAGTCATGATTGGTTAACTGAATGATTGATGTTGTGATTTGGGCACTTTTCTTTAGTGGGGACTAGGCATAACCACATAAGTGAGGTAGTGTTTGTATTGGGAGACATGTGGGAAAACATGTGTTATTGCCAATTGGATTTCTCTGCATTTGAGCCTTTCAAATGTACACCAGTGTGTAAGAAAGAAGACATTTTGAAAAATGCCCTCTGAATGACATGCTACTGTGAGTACCCACAAATTCATAGATGTACAAATACCCACTGCTCCAAAACTCTGTGCCTGGTGTCCAGTTCAGTAAAACATAGGTCTCCTTGATACCCATTTTTCACTCTATATGTTTAACCACATGAATTGCTCTACGCATGGTACACAATGAAAAACAATTGTAAGGTACAGCTCAGTTGTTGGCTCTGAGTACCTTGAGTTTTTGGACAACCTACAAACCCTAAATATCGCTGCAAACAGAAGAGTCTAGCAGACATAATGGTATATAACTTTTGTAAGCAGCCATTGTGACAAATAGCTACAACTAAAAATGTTGTCTGAAATGGCCTACTCATTTTCATAATTGTTTTTATTTCAACAGTTAGTTTCTTTGGGAGAATCTTGAGCGATCTATACAGATGACTCCTAGCTGAATTCAAAATGTTGTCTACGTAACTGAAATCAATACCTTTCTGGGATCATCTATGGGATTCGCAGCGGTTTCCACCACAACCTTGAGGTAGGTTAGAAGTACAAAAATTCAGAAAAATGAGCTTCCACTTAGAAAAATGCAAAAACTGTGGAAAGAAAGTAGGTTTTTAATTCAGCTCTGCATGTTCCTGAAAGCTGGGATGATGGTGACTTTAGCACAGCAAACCTTTTGATTATGCCATTTTTATGAGAAAAACCAGACACTTTTATAGGGAGAACTTTTTTTCCTATTTTTCCCCAAAAACTCCAAATGAAGCAATATTTTGCTTATTTCCTCTGTCCTCTCCAGGGGATCCACAAACCCTGGGTACCTTTAGAATGCCTGTGATGTTAAGCTAAAGGGCTCAAATTTGACTTGGATACATTGTTAGGGAAAAACATTATGGAGGCTGAAGCGCAAAGTACTTCAAATAGCCAAGAAAAGGCTCAGCATTGGTGTGAATAAGTATAAGCAGTTAAGGGGTTAAAAAATATCCATACAGTGTTTGACTCTTTGAATGGGGCACAGAAACACAGCTCTTTCTATCCACAGTTCTTCTCTGGGACTGAGAAGCTTTATGAAAGTTGGTGCGTGAAATTGAATGTGAAAGTGGGTATTGGAAGGAGTGTGATTAGGAACAGTACATTCAATCCTCTCCTTCTGGTTTACTTGTGCTGTTGGTGAGAGGGGGGACATGTCTGGGAGGAAGTTGGGAGGGGTTGGGCTACTTTCTTGCCTCACTCCCACCAACACAAATAAGTGGGTCGGCTGATGGGATTAGCTGTATAGGAGCTGGGGTCCTTATCAAACAATCAATCATGGAATTTATATCGCGCACTACTCACCCGGAAGGGTCTCAAGGCGCTTGGGGAAGGGGGTCTGCTACTGCTCGAACAGCCAGGTCTTGAGCTGTTTCCTGAAGGCCAGGTGGTCCTGGGTCAGCCGCAGGTGGACGGGTAGGGAGTTCCAAGTCTTAGCCGCCAGGTAGGAGAAGGATCTTCCTCCGGCGGTGGCTCTCTGGATGCGAGGGACGACGGCGAGGGCGAGGTTCTCGGAACGTAGCTGGCGGGTGGGCGTGTAGAAGGTGAGGCGGTCGTTGAGGTACTCTGGGCCCAGGTCGTGGAGGGATTTGTGTGCGTGGGTGAGGAGTCTGAACATGATCCTCTTGTTGACAGGGAGCCAGTGCAGGTCTCTCAGGTGGCACGAGATGTGGCTGCGTCGGGGGACGTCCAGGATGAGTCGGGCGGAGGCGTTCTGGATACGCTGAAGTCTTTTCTGAAGCTTGGCTGTTGTACCGGCGTAGAGGGTGTTTCCGTAGTCTAGTCTGCTGGTGACGAGAGCCTGGGTGACCGTCTTCCTGGTCTCGGTCGGGATCCATCGGAAGATCTTCCGGAGCATGCGGAGGTTGTGGAAGCAAGCTGAGGAGACGGCGTTGACTTGTCTGGCCATCGATAGGGAGGAGTCCAGGATGACGCCCAAGTTGCATGCGTGGTCCGTTGGTTTGGGTGCGGTGCCTAGTGCCGGAGGCCACCAGGAGTCGTCCCATGCGGAGGGCGATGGTCCCAGGATGAGGACTTCTGTCTTGTCCGTGTTCAATTTCAGGCGGCTGATGTTCATCCATTCAGCGACGTCTGTCATCCCTTCGTGTAGGCTGGCTTTGGCGGTGTCGGGGTCTCTGGAGAGGGAGAGAATCAGCTGGGTGTCATCGGCGTAGGAAATGATGTTGAGGTTGTGTTGGCGTGCGATGGCAGCGAGGGGTTTCATGTAAATGTTGAAGAGAGTGGGGCTGAGCGACGATCCTTGCGGGACGCCACAGATGACTTCGGTGGCCTCGGAGCGGAACGGAGGGAGGCGTACTCTCTGTGTTCTGCCGGAGAGGTATGAGATGATCCATTCCAGAGCCTTCCCTTGGATGCCGGTGTCGTTGAGGCGTTGGACTAGTGTGCGGTGGCAGACAGTGTCAAATGCTGCGGAGAGGTCTAGGAGGATGAGTGCCGCTGTTTCACCGTTGTCGAGCAGGGCTCGGATGTCGTCGGTGGCTGCGATGAGGGCGGTCTCGGTGCTGTGGTTGGCTCTGAATCCGGACTGCGATGGGTCGAGGGATCCGTTCGTCTCGAGGAAGGCTGCCAGTTGCTTGTTGACGACCTTTTCGATGACTTTGGCAGGGAAAGGAAGGAGCGAGATGGGGCGGAAGTTCTTGAGGTCGGTCGGGTCCGCTGTTGGTTTCTTCAGCAGAGCGCTGAGCTCGGCGTGCTTCCAGCTCTCCGGGAAGGTGGCTGTGTTGAAGGAGGTGTTGATGATGTCTCGGAGGTGGGGTGCGATGGTAGAGGCGGCCTTGTTGAAGACATGATGGGGGCACGGGTCGGTTGGAGATCCGGAGTGGATGGTGTTCATCATGCGTGACGTGTCTTCGGTGTTCACCTCGGTCCATGTCTGGAGGGTGGCGGCGGGGTGCGTAGGTTCGACCGATGGGTGCGGGGGTGGAATGCCGAAGCTGTTATGGATGTCGGCGATCTTGCGGTGGAAGTACGAGGCAAGGGAGTCGCAGAGGTCCTGTGAGGGAGTGATGTCGTTGTTGCCGGTGCTGGGGTTGGAGAACTCCTTGACGATGTTGAAGAGCTCCTTGCTGTCATGGGCGTTCTTGTCTAGTCGTTCCTTCAGAGATTTCTTCTTGGTGGTGCGGATGAGCTGGTGATGTCTGCGAGTGGCGAGTTTGAGTGCGGTCATGTTGTCGGCGGTCTTGTTGAGGAGCCAGGCCTTCTCGAAGGTGCAGCAGGCCTTCTTGGAGTCCTTAAGTTCATCGGTGAACCAGGGGGCCTTCTTGCTTCTGGGCCTGGTGAGTGGGTTCTTCAGTGGGGCGAGGTCGTCGGCACAGGAGGTCAGCCACTGCGTGAGGTCGAGGGCTGCTGTGTTAGGGTCCGTAGTCTTGACAGGTGGGCTCTGGCTGAGGGAGGTGGCGAGCTGGTCGGCGGTGATCTTGCTCCAGTTTCTGTGGGGAACCTGCTTCGGGTGATGGTGGACCGTGTTCTTTCTGAAGCTGAAGTGGACGCAGCTGTGGTCAGTCCAGTGAAGTCCGGTGGAGTGGCTGAAGGTGACGTGTTTGCTGGATGAGAAGAGGGGGTCGAGCGTGTGGCCGGCGTAGTGGGTGGGAGTGTTGACCAGTTGCTGGAGTCCGAGGTTGGCGAGGTTGTCCAGCAGGGCGGTGGTGTTGCGGTCATTGTTGTTCTCCAGGTGGAAGTTGAGGTCCCCGAGGAGGATGTAGTCGGCGGAGGGGAGGGCGTGAGGGCTGATGAAGTCCGTGATGTCCTCGCAGAATTGTGCGCGTGGTCCCGGTGGTCTGTAGATGAGGGTGCCTCTGAGGGTAGTCTTGGGGTCGGTGTGGATCTGGAAGTGCAGGTATTCGGCAGCGTTGAAAACGTCGACGGAGTCAGTCGAGATGCGAATGGTGCTCTTGTGTACGATGGCGATACCTCCTCCGGTCTGGTTGACGCAATCCTTCCTGATGATCTTGTAGCCGTCTGGGATGGCTATGGCGATGTCGGGGGCTGAGGAGTCGTTCATCCAGGGTTCCGTGAGGAAGGCGATGTCTGGAGATGCTGTGTCGAGGAGGTTCCAGAGTTCCACGGCGTGTCTGTGGAGCGGGTGTTGAGCAGGATGCACTTGAGGTGGTTGCTGTTGTTCGTCCTGATGGGTGCGGTGCCGGGTCGGAGGCAGGAGAAGTTGCAGGATCGGCAGGCGAAGGGTCCATGGGTGCGTCGCTGGGATGCTCGGTGGCACCCGGGGGCTTGGGCGGTGTTGAGTGCGATGAGTGTGGCGGCATCGTAGGTCCTTGCGGGGGGGCTGACGGCCGCAGGTGCCAGGGGGTCTGGCGCTGGGCGCAGTCCAGGCGCGGACCTGTCTGCCCTTTACCTATTTCATAGCTCCACCAACTAGCTCGATCCTTTAAAGGACCTGGGAGGTATTAGGAAATCGCTTTTAGGCCTATCCATATGTTTATGAAGTCACTGGTGTTGTCACATGCATATTAATAAGGTGGCATGAACTGAACCTAAGGCCATCTCATTCAGCAGTTTGTTGGTGCCCAGAAAGGATAAGCGCCTTCAAGCAGTTTAAAAAAAATATCAACAACATCTATATATAGAAAAAAAAACATATACATTAATATAAAAGCATACATTGAAAACAAAGTACTATGGATTGTTACACCAAAGTCTCTCTCTCTCTTTCTCTCACGCTCTCTCTCTCTCTTTATCCTTAGATTGATTTTCGTAATAGCAGAAAATCAACATTTTGAACTGTGCGTTATCCTTGGATCCCTACTCCCTACAGAGCATAGCTCTAGGAGCAATAAACCTTTGCAGCTGCTTTGGAATGTGAACAATGGAATCCCCTTGGTGATAATACTTATGCAGCTTAAGATATTGTATTTCATTTTGTCTTAATTTGAGCAATGCTCAGAAAAATGATGAAATGAAGATGCGGTGCAATTCTTTCCTTTCCTTCCCTTTAATGTCATTCTACGACTTTCACTTTGTCCCGATACTCCAACCAGGAACCTCTGTGCTCTCAAAACTAAGGGGCATATTTACAAGGGCATTGCGGCACCGGAGCGTCACTTTTTATGACTCTTTGGTGGCACAATGCCCTACTCCATACATGATTTTCTGTGTCAAAGGGGCGTGCAATGGGTGTTGCTGTGGGCGTACCCACGCAACACCCATTGCTTTTTGACACTGCTCCAGATTTACAAGGATGTGTAAATCTGGAGCAACGCCAAAAACTAATGCTATTCAAAAGGAGGCATTAGAGTGGTGCAACAAGGAGAAATACTTTTGTTTCTCCTCGTTTTTTGCTCTTTCTTTGTGTGCTGCATTCTGCAAATAATTATTGTTTATGTGCAGGAAGGTGTTCCTTCCTGCACATAAATAATCATCCCTGCAACACAGGCATTCTTGCACAGGGATGCATTATGTTCTTGTCAATACGGCACATTCCTGCGTTTTTTAAATGACGCAGCGCGGAGCGGCAGAGTTTCTTGTGACGCCGCGCCATTTGATTGTCATTATACCCCTAAATATTTCTCAAGGGCATCCAATATTTTCAATTCTGATAACCAGATAATTTACAGATATATTTTCAACAAAAGCTATACTAGTTGCAAAGAAAGGAAGAAATTCCCTAAATCCCACATGAATTACCTTGTGTTAAATGTAATAAAGGATTGCATATTATAGAACAGAATATATTATCAAAGTGAATATTCAGAATTACTTTTCACCTGCACAAATGTATTTCGAATGAAATTGTATGTTTGAAGATTAACTTGATTTTTGGAAAAATCAGTTTGATAATGAAATGAATCACTTTGGATCACTTTGGCAAATGGAAATATGCATGCAAATTCCTTTGTTGTGACGAATACAGAATATTGATTGCCTCAGAGACATTATAGCTCTAAGCTTTTGGTCTTACTGAACATCAAGTTTGACAAGTTTCCAACTTTTATCGTCCAGAGTGCAAACATTACAATTCAACACTGATACATTATCGCCTGTACACTGAATGTAACGATATGACACCAACAATATGTTTATGTGGTGTTGATAAAAATAATCAAAACGTAATACAAAATATATATTCAAAGTAAACTACCATTTATTATAACTTGGGGCCAGATGTACGAAGGATTTTACCAGTGACAAACGGCCCATCAGGCCATTTACGACCGGCAAAATGCATTTTGCCATGTACGGAATGGCAAAATGCGACTCAGTTACGTGTTACCGAATCGCATTTTGCTTTTCAATTCGGTTTTAGGAAGGGGCGTGTTAAGGCTCAATAGCACAGTTATGTAGGAATTTTTTCGACCAGAATGCAGTTGCAAAACATTTGCAGTTACAATCAGCTTTAAGTTGGTGGTAACCCAATCGCAAGCAGGAAGCCTTTGCGAATGTGGGCGCCAATATATTTTAAGAGCAAGCAGTGACACCAGGGACCACTGCCTACTCTTAAAAATGAAAAGGTAGTGTTTCATTTTTACTTTTGAAATGCATCCCTTTTTACTTTAAGGAAAATGGGCTGCAGTACAAAACAATTATAGTTTTATTCAAAAAGCAATCACAGATATGGTGTTCTGATGATCCCTGTGATTGTAGCAATTTGCAATGGTTCGCAAATTGTGATCTGACTCATGAATATTGATGAGGCAGGTCCATTTGCAACCCACTGTGAATCACTAACTTTGTCAAACGCACTGTTTGCGATTTCCTAATAGTAAATCGCTAAAATTTGCTATTAGGAAATCGTAAACATGTGATGTTGTACATCTGGCTCTTGGAGACTAGGGGCCAGTCTTACAAAGCATTTTACCACTCCCAAACAGCTCATTGGGCCGATTGCAACTGGTAAAAGGCTTTTTGTCATGTACCACCCTATTGTGTGAGCTGATAACCTATTACCGACTCCCTAAATAGGGTTTGCGAGTCGCTATTTGGAAGGGGCGTGTTAAGGGCATCCCTTCCTAATAGCGAGTCACAATGGTATGTAGGCATGTTTTGCGAACGGGAATGTGGTCACAAAACATTCACAGTTATCGCCAACTTCAAGTGGGTGGTAACCCATTCGCAAACGGGAAGAGGTCCCCTAGGGACCCGTTTCCCTTTGTGAATGTGGGCGCCAACATTTTTTAAGAGCAGGCAGTGGTCTCATGGACCACTGCCTACTCTTAAAAAATTAAAAGGTGGATTTTCATTTATATTTTTGAAATGCATCCTATTTTGCTGTAAGGAAAACAGGCTGCATCCCCCAAAAAATGCTTTATTTAAAAAGCAATAATAGATGTGGTCTGCTGACCCCAGCAGGTCACCATTCCTGTGATTGAGGCCATTCACAATGGGTCACAAATTGCGACCTGCCTCATGAATATTGACGAGGCAGGTCCCTTTGCGTCCCACTGCGATTCACTAACAGTGTCAAATGCACTGTTGTATATCGCAGTATGCAATTTTCTAATAGCGAATTGCTAAAATACGCTATTAGGAAATTGCAAACACGTGATTTCGTAAATCTGATCCTAGATCACCGACATCCAACAGGTCTGTCACAGACACGAGTGAAATAATGTACCAACAAGTCCATAATGTTGTCTCGACACAGGACCGAAGGCATTTGAGGGTCGGTGCCAGCCCAAATGAATCTTTGGCCCCCCCAAATGACTGAGGCTGCTGGCACAGTATAGAGGTGCAGGAGTTCAGAAGCTAATTGAGCAATAAAACTGTCTTTACATTTTGTTTATTTCTTGCTACATTTGCTGTGTGTTCCAAGATAGGGTAAATGTCAGGCTATGTCTTCTGAAAAATCACTGTCTATTCTTTTATGTGGAGATGTTGTTTACTGTTCTATCTTTGACTGCAAATTGAGAGGAGTTTGTGAAGTAAACTATGTGACAATCTTTCTGGGGTACAGATAGGACCAATGGAATCATACAGTGGGGGGGACTACATTTTGCGGCAACGTTGTCTAAATCTGTGACAAAAAAAACACAAATTATTCCGCTTATTGTGGCACATTTTGTGATAGTTTCATTTCAATATTTTTTCATTTTAACATTGTCTGGGCAAAGTTTTCACTTCATTAGCACCAGTTCTGTTGGATTTGGACCTTTTTGCAGGGTCATCCCAGAACCTTTTGCTTTCCTCCTTTATTTCTCTGACATGTTTTTGTTGGTTTAATGACTCTGGGGACTTTACCGCTGCTGATCAGAGCTAAAGTGCATGTGCTCTCTCTTGTAAACTTGGTAAGATTGGTCTACACCTGTTTGGCATATGTTGTTTACCTGTAAGTCCCTTGTACAGTGGAATTCCATATACCCAGGGCCTTTAATTTAAAGCTACTAGTCGGCTTGCAGCGCTGCTTGTGTAACTCACTGAAGTAGCCTTTCGAACCTGTCTCAGGCCTCTGCCACTGCAGGGCCAGTGCGCGCAGTTTACTGCCGCAGTGACGTGGCATGTAAAGTGGTTCTCACATCTGAAATTCCCCTTATAATACATATAAATTACCCCTGAGGTAGGCCCTGGCTAGCCCTATGGGCAGGGGCTGTGTAGGTAAAAGGCAGTACATGTGCCTTAAATATGTGGTATGTCCTGGTAGTGACAATCAGCTTATTTGGTTTCTCACTGCTGTGAGGCTGCCCTCTCCTAGGTTTGCATTGGAGATTCCCTGATATGTGCTTCAGTGGTAATTTCTGATATGAGAGGGGTTGTGGCGCCATGTTGGGTATGTTGGGTATGTTAGGAATAGTTGTAATAAATACTGCTTATTAGTGAAAGCAGATTGGCTATTACTATTTTAGAAATGGCACTTCTGTGTGCTTATGAGTCTTTGTGCCCTGCCTGGATGTGTATTCATGGTCTGGTTTAGACAGACAGGAGAGAGGGGATGTGCACTCATTCTAGACAGACCCAAGGGGTGTTGAGGTGACTCAGCGCTAAGCTGAATTGACCTTGGCTGCATTTAGAGTGACGGGAGGGGTTTCCTTGCACCTGAATAGACCTAGTCTGCATTTAGAGTGAGGGAGGAGTAACACCTTCACCTGAATTGGACTGTGCCTGCCTTTTACAATGTTGTCTCCGCCCCCCCTGGAGTGTGTCTGGAGCCAGGTCTTAGGATGTAAAAAGTGCTGTTGTGCACTTCTGAAAAGTGTTTGAAGTGCCCCCAGAATAAAACCTTTTGGACTATAAGTATTGGGCCTGTGACCCCATGAATTTATACACTGCATGGACTTGTAACCAGCCACTGCTGGCTCTACAGACTGCACATTGCCAGCTGTTGTGCTGCCAGAAGGAACTGCCACTTTGCTAACTTGCTGAGAAGGACCCTGTGTGCTGGATTACTGCCTGTCCTCCTGCTCTGGGACCCCCCCTGTGCCCTCCAAGAAGTGCTGTTATGCACTTGTTTATTTGCCAGTTAGCGCTGGGTGAGCGCCTTAAATTCTGTTGCCTAAGGAGTGGGCTCACTCTGTGATAAACCAGGGAGAGGTTCTTTAGATTGCCCTGCAGTGTGGGCAGCACTGCACTCTGCTCAGTGGCCTGAGCAAAGGGAGGGGAGAGCCATGCTGCTGGGGCAACGCCAACACCAGAGGGAGGCGCGGCCCACCCACACCCGGAAAGAAACACCCTTGCGGGCTCCAGTGTGCTCCCTGCTGCCACGGGGCAGAAACGCTGCATGTCTCTCTGGCGGCTTAGAAACGAGCCACAGCTTCTTCCCTGACGAAGCGGGACTTTGAAGGAAGGATGCCTGCATTCATAAGTGCCAGCTCACTTCTCATCGCTGCAGCCTACGGCTGAAACCTAAACCCTCTCAGATCCTGGGGATTGGTGAGTGAGGCTGAGCTTCACTGCAGGCAGGCGCCCTGCACGTTTGCATGCAGATGCGCTCTTAGCTCCTGTTGACGGGTATTGCTTTTGCTGGCATCACAGGGTAGATCTCAAAAGAGGCCCCACCGCTTCGTGGCTAAAGGAATTACTGTATCTCATGTAGTAAAGGTGCAGGCAGGCTTGCAACCTACGTGTTGTGCCTATTAACGCCTAACATGTAAAGGAAGTGCAAGTGCGCTATACCTAGGAAATGACCACACAATGTTGAAGATTTCTTGTGATCCCACTTGTTATATGGGGTGATGCTTGGCGATGTGGCGGTTGTGGCTAATCAAGCTGCTTCTTATGTGCTATGCCATGATGTAAAGTTGCATTTGGCAGGAGTTGTGCAGTGATGGTGTTAGGTGATGTTTTCATCACATATGGGTAACTTGTGCAATCTATAAGTATTCACTTTAGTGTACTACTGGTGGTGTTATGACAATAGCCTGATTGGCAAAGTGATTGTGTAACCTATGTGAGGTCATGAGAAGTGCCTAGTGGCACACTGATTTATGTGATTGTGGTCTAATGTGTTTTATGAATAATACAAAGGATATTTTTATATAACTTTGTGTGGAGTCTCTTTTTTTGGTGTTCCAAGTGTTTCTCTGTTGTTTGAGTGTGTGGTGCAAAAGCTTTACACATTGCCTCTGGGATAAGCCTGACTGGCTCTGCCATGCTACCAAGGGGGCAGGCAGGGGTTATCTTAGATTTGTAACTCCCTTGCCCTGACTAGAGTGGTGGGTTCGGTCTGGCTTAGGTGTATACCCTAGCCAACCAGAAATTCAATTTCTAACAAGTTCCACATCCAAGTAAAGCTATAAGAAACTGAACGTTGACCAGTCAACCTTTGAGAAGGGCCTTCCATTGCACAGCAGCACTTATTCCATCATTTTTAGTCATTTTTGATCTGTATGTTTTAAACACAAAATGTGTTATCATTAAAATCAGCAGAATAAAGAGCAGATGATGGATTATGTGGCAAATGCAGCAAACTCATGATTTTGTGGAAAATGTCACTTAATCACATAATTCCAGTGGCTTGCATACAGAGTCAGAAAGAAAGTACTGTAGGATGTCCATTTTTTTAATTCACAAAAAGAAGATTTAGTAGCAGCAACGAGGTGCTGCAAAAATCTAGAGAATTTGGAGGACCAGCTACTCTCTACAAGGAACAACTGTGGAAATATAAGGAACTACTAAGACAAGCTCAAGCCTCCTTTTACCATTCTCGGATCAAAAATCCGACTAGAGACGTTTTGTCTTTATTCAAGAACCTTATACATCTTATGGCAGCAAAGTTTTT
This sequence comes from Triturus cristatus, assembly GCF_964204655.1. Lineage (NCBI taxonomy): Eukaryota > Metazoa > Chordata > Amphibia > Caudata > Salamandridae > Triturus > Triturus cristatus. Next base: position 944,637,396 of record NC_140593.1, read on the forward strand.
TTCACTCCAAATTTGAATACCTTCTCACTGCTCTCTCAGTGCATCTCTTACTCTTGTCAGTACTTTCTCCCAAGACAAAATGCTCACTAAATCAGGCACTCTCTTCTACTTTGCCTCCGATCTTTGCTTTGTGCCTGCTCTAAGTATCCTCTGCAATCTCACTAACATCAGGCTGTTACTAGATGCCTGGAAAAAACATTAATAGGTTGTCTTCTAAAAAAAGACCCTCAGCTGAACCTAGAGTTTCAATCAGCTAATAAAGGACTAACTAGCTTCTTCCTTTTCCCTCTAAAATTTCTGAAACCATTGCAAATCAACGACTATCCTAATTCATAAAAGACATATTGGTGCCGATTACGATCCGTTAAAAACCGCGTACGAACCGTCGGTCGGAGCGAATTCCCCGTCCGACTCGTACCCGGTTGTAAAACTTTACAAACATGGAATTACGATTCGCACGGAAACACCATTTCCGTACGAATCGTAAAAAACACCGACCGACGAAAATATACATACGAATGTGATCCGGGAATGCTGCGACGTGACGTCGGGACGCTGTCAGGCAGCGTTTCACGAACCAGGAATTACGATTCGAACCGACAGCAGTCCGGACGGCAATATTTTCACGGCACCCAAAAAGTGCCGCAAAAGCGAAGTACGGCGCGAATCGACCAGAGTAGGTGGCCCGGTACGCGCCGACCCCCCCCCCAGCCCCCGTAGGTACGCGCCGACCCCCCCCCAGCCCCCGTAGGTACGCGCCGACCCCCCCCCCAGCCCCCGTAGGTACGCGCCGACCCCCCCCCAGCCCCCGTAGGTACGTGCCGACCCCCCCTGTGTGTACACCCGTGTACGGTGCGTACCCCCCGTGTACGCTCGAGTCGAACCCCCCCGTGTACGCTCGAGTCGGACCCCCCCGTGTACGCTCGAGTCGGACCCCCCCGTGTACGCTCGAGTCGGACCCCCCCGTGTACGCTCGAGTCGAACCCCCCCGTGTACGCTCGAGTCGGACCCCCCGTGTACGCTCGAGTCGGACCCCCCCGTGTACGTTCGAGTCGGACCCCCCCGTGTACGCTCGAGTCGAACCCCCCCGTGTACGCTCGAGTCGGACCCCCCCGTGTACGCTCGAGTCGAACCCCCCCGTGTACGCTCGAGTCGAACCCCCACCCGTGTATGTACGGTGCGTACCCCCCCGTGTATGTACGGTGCGTACCCCCCCGTGTACACTCGAGTCGGACCCCCCCGTGTACGCTCGAGTCGAACCCCCCCGTGTACGCTCGAGTCGGACCCCCCCGTGTACGCTCGAGTCGGACCCCCCCGTGTATGTACGGTGTGTACCCCCCTGTGTACGCTCGAGTCGGACCCCCCCGTGTACGCACGAGTCGAACCCCCCCGTGTACGCTCGAGTCGGACCCCCCCCGTGTACGTTCGAGTCGTACCCCCACCCGTGTATGTACGGTGCGTACCCCCAGCGCTACGGGCTGGGGGTACGCACCGTACATACACGGGTGGGGGTACGACTCGAACGTACACGGGGGGGTCCGACTCGAGCGTACACGGGGGGGTTCGACTCGAGCGTACACGGGGGGGTCCGACTCGAGCGTACACGGGGGGGTTCGACTCGAGCGTACACGGGGGGGTACGCACCGTACATACACGGGTGGGGGTACGACTCGAACGTACACGGGGGGGTTCGACTCGAGCGTACACGGGGGGTACGCACCGTACATACACGGGTGGGGGCACGACTCGAACGTACACGGGGGGGTCCGACTCGAGCGTACACGGGGGGTCCGACTCGAGCGTACACGGGGGTTCGACTCGAGCATACACGGGGGGGTTCGACTCGAGCGTACACGGGGGGGTTCGACTCGAGCGTACACGGGGGGGTTCGACTCGAGCGTACACGGGGGGTACGCACCGTACACGGGTGTACACACAGGGGGGGTCGGCGCGTACCTACGGGGGCTGGGGGGGGGGTCTGCGCGTACCTACGGGGGCTGGGGGGGGGTCGGCGCGTACCTACGGGGGCTGGGGGGGGTCGGCGCGTACCTACGGGGGCTGGGGGGGGTCGGCGCGTACCTACGGGGGCTGGGGGGGGGTCGGCGCGTACCTACGGGGGCTGGGGGGGGGGTCGGCGCGTACCTACGGGGGCTGGGGGGGGTACGGCACGTACCGGGCACCTGTTTGGACGTCTCCATGGTTGTTATGGGAGTTCGGTGCGGACGGTCTTTTCACCATACGGTTGCACATTCGGACGCCCGGGATGGATCGTGATTCCCCGGTCGGAGTTCACCTTTCACGTTTGTACGGTGAATCGTACGAGGACGTGTCGGACACATTTTCCGACCCGAGGACGTGTGGGGAAATATTCCCAGTGCGGTTCGTATGGACTTTTTACCATGCGAATCGTGATTGCCAGTTCGTACGGCACTTGTACGATTCGTACGGTAAAAAGACCCGATACGAGTCGTACGGGGACATTTTTTACCGGATCGTGATCGGCACCTGTGTCTTTCGCCCCCAACAATCTGGTTTTTGACCTAGGTTTGTGCAAAAAGCCTATTTAGTCTCAGATGGCAATGACATCCACCTAATATTTAATACCGGAGGTGAAGTAGTCCTTATTCTTTTAGATCTCTTGTTGGTCTTTGATGCTGTCTCATATAACGTCCTGCTTGACTGATTAGCCAGTATTGGAGCTGTTGACATAACTTTGGCAAAATTCACATCTTTCTTGAAAGACCGCCATTGGCTGTGAAATTAGCCCCTTTTTGTTCTTCCTTCGATTAGGTCTACTATGGCATACCATAAGGCTCTGCCCTCAGTTTCACTTTATTAAATACCAGTAAATTAACTGTACAAATATTTCAACATATACCAGTAGTTTTGAAAGCACAAATGAATCACAGTTTATTTTATAATTCTGAAGGGTGATAGAAATAAAGATTTTAATAGGCTCAAAGCAAATCTTGGTGATGCACAAATGATAAACATTGTATTGTATTTGTGCTTACTTTCCCTACATGTAGCACTGAAGTGCTTGCCTACATGGGCAGCAAGCTACATCCCATAGGGTGGTGTGTGGTTGGAAGGGTGTTGTCATTGTTTTGTGATCCTATCTGGGAAGTGATTCTATATCATACCTGATGGCTTCTGGGGTGCAATTTTCATGTTATGGGACACAGCTTGTATCAGTGTGGGGGATGATGAGTCGCATATGCGCATTTTGTGGTTTTTTAGTACACTGGCAGCTTTGAACAGCTCTGCAGGTCCCTTCATGGTAATATATGACAATAGTCTGCTAGCTGGTGACTGTATTGGGATGTCCAATCAGTAATTCTCCGGCAGATATACTTATATCTCAAGTAGCACAACACAGCAAGGCAACTTGCTATATTGCATTGCGTGAAAGCGATTCAGCAGAAATGCACCATATTTACTACAATAGGGCACATTTATGCTGTCTCCTAGTGCTGCCAAACTGTGTGCTGCCTTACACCAATGCAGGAAGCCTTGCACCATGGTGCAAGAGTGTTTGAATTTATGATGCGATTATTTTTGTGCAGGAAGGTGCCCCTGCAAAAAAACAATCCTTAAAGGCATATTTTACTTTCTATGTGTGCGGCAGAATGCAGCTCACATTGAAAGAGGAAGTAACAAGTAGAAATAAAGATATTTCTCCTCTTTATGCCTCTCTGGGAAAAGTGCAGCATTTTGATGCTTGTGTAGATTTACTAGCTTTAATAAATCTGAGAATGCAGCAAATATTTATAGGTAGATGCATAGGATCACCCATGCTCCACCCATGGAATGCCTTCCCAATGCAAGGTAACTCAAGTCAGTACTATGCGCTGCCTAGTGTTACTTTGTATTTACTAAACCACGCAAAGCCATGCAAAGCAGCTTTGTATAGCTTAGTAAATACCAAAAGTGATTTTGCATCAGGGCTGCACCACAAAAGTGACGCAATCCAGAAGCAAAATGTTAGTAAATCTGCCCCTGGTGTATAGTTTGGGGCTAGAGCTAGCTTTGCTGGAGGGAGAGAGAAGTGGAGAGATCTGCTGGGATGTGCATTGTTATTATCATCGCATATCTGAAAGTCATTGTGAGATGAAAGAAGTGGCCATAGTGTAAAGCTATTTAGGACCTGCTGTCATGGACTCGATTAAAGTCCTCCGATTGACCCACAGTATGTGACAGATCTCTTCAGGTATTCCATGTCTGTTCAATTGATGATGGGTGGTTTTTTGGCTGCATGGTACTAGTGATGGACAATGCTCGTAGCATATATGCCTTCATTGAATGTAGGAGGTAAGTTACAGCTGGCTGCTGACCGCTTGATCTTAAGACAGTAGTATTAGTGTGGCCCAGAAATGTTATGTATGAACATTCATACCTATATAATGGCCACGCAAAGCATAGGTCAGCCCTTCGTAACTTACCTGCTTATCAAAAGTAGTTTGCTGGTTGTGTTGTTTCCAGCCCGTGGATTGTAAGCTAAAAACTGAGTTTGAGAATGTGACTGCCTTTCTGTATTATGTGGCTGGGATGTTGGTGGTGTAGTTGTCTTAGAAATATCCATGTTTGCAACTGTCCTCTGAAGTGTATAGATGGATGCTTTAAATGCTGGCTGATACTACGCTCCATAGCTTGGCAGCTTGTACAAAGAAAGCAGTGCCTCCTACGGGTTTCCTATGGCAAACTGGTATGATGATAAGTGGTGCAATACTGGAATGAAATGTCCAGATTTGTTTTAATTGCTTTTTATGTCCAGCGGTCCTTTTCGTTGGAGGCTCTGTGAACAAAGCAAAATGCCTTGAACATTGCCCTTCTTGATAGAGATAGCCAGTGAAGTGATTGAAAGACTGAAGTCATGTTCTATTGGGTGTAGGCAGAGAATAAGTCTTGCAGCAGCATTTTGGATGAGTTGTCTTTTGCAGAATATGAATGCAGGTGCACCAAGGCTGGCGGTATGGTCAAACATGGAGAATATGAGTGTGAGGATAACTTGCAGTTGCTGTTGGAATCCAAGGTATGGGACGATGCAACATACTGTTTTCATCGTGTAGAAAGTGCTCTGTTTTACGTTTTTAACATGTGGTATCATATATAGTCTGAATCCATGGTTACCACTAGGTTTCTTACTTCTCTGGATATTGCTGGAGGGGTCTCATGTTCCTTAAGCCATACGGCAGTAGGCTTGTAATTTTGTCTCCAGGGAATTAGCTCTGTCTATGTTTAGGTTTAGATGTTTTTTCACCATCCATGTGTTTATGGCCCAAAGGCAGTCATCAAGTTGTAGACATCTTCCAGACCATCCATTTTTAAAATTATTTGGGTGTCAAAGTCATGGTTGTAACAGCTCAGGTTGAATGATTCAATCAGGTTTGGTAAGTGGGTTAGGTATATGTTGAACAAAAGGGGGATATGATAGACCGCTGGGGATGCCAGTGTTGTGTGTGAGAAGCCGACATGAAAGATAGTATAAACACTAGCTCACTGTCACAGATGAGAGACAAAGATTTCAATGGGCATTAGTGGAACTCCCTTCTCACCTTTCATATATGGTATGTCAAACAAGAATTTGCTGGGTTAAGAGATTGCACAGTTGTACAGGACATTGAGTCATTGTGCTCCTAAACCAGTTACTTGCATGTTATTTTCCCTTCCTGATATAGAAGTGGTTGTCACTACCTAAACCTACCAGTAATTCAGAAGCAATGTCCAATCAGGAAACTCCAAATTCCAATACGGCATGGTGCTTTGATTAGCCTATTGTGCAGGGGCAGAGTTATCACAAGTCAGGTCCAACTTACATTTGACTGACATTGCTTTAGCCTACACTGGACTGTTATGAAATATAGCTTGGCAAGATAATGTATCTGCTCTACAGATCGTTATTTTGTTTCCAGGAGCCAGGCAGTTTTTTATGTTAATGTACCTGCTGCAAAAGGTGGCAATTGCCCTAACTAGCAGTAGTGTGAATCTTAAATGACCCAATACAGCCTGCCATGTCACAGAGGGCTGCTGTGACAGACTATCTTTCAAAAGGTGCCTAATATCTAGATAACCCTGCCAGCTTAAACACCTTGAGGATTCATCTCTTTGAACCAAATATTGTGGAAACCATAAGCAGTGCATTTGAGGCTGAAAGCATTTTTTATAAAATTATAAGTGACCGCTTTATACATCCTTGTAGAAGATCGACTAACATTTTGTGAGTTTTGCATATTATAATTTGCAATCTGTGTAGTATGAATCTGCTTTTGAAATGTATTGCCTCCTTTGAAATTCTGCTTTCCCTTTATCTAATTTATGGTCATAACCCATAAAGAGTTGTTATGGGGTCCTATAAAAGTAATGTACCTAATGCACAAAATTTGGCGAACATTTGGGGTAGCATGTTTAATGGAAGAAGTGTAGGAATGCTGGGTGATAGGATTTTTGTGGGTCCTCACAGATTCTGGAATTTCCCGTCACAAAAATATGAGGAAAATCTGTGATTTAGCCAATGTTTGGTGGTTGCCAGGCATTAGGTGTAAGAGGAGTGGGATCTACTCAAGCTAAATCTCCCCAGACTACCCTAGGGGGCAGATGTACGACCATTTGATTTTGCGCCTCACAACTTGCGACAAATTGCGAGTCGCAAATTGTGAGGTGCAAAATAAAATGTACAACAGTGTGTTTAACACTGTTTGCAATTCCCAATGGGGTCGCAAATTGCAAGGCTCATTAATATTAATGAGCCTCTTGCAATTTGCGAGCCCATTGGGAATGACAGGCCCTCCCAGGGATGGTGGCCTGCTGAGCTCAGCAGACCACCATGTCTGAGACTGCTTTTAAATAAAGCAGTATTTTTTTTCTAAATACAGCCCGTTTTCCTTTAAAGATAAACTGGATGCATTTAAAAAACAAAAAAATGAAACAGTTTTAGTTTAATTTTTTAGGGCAGACAGTGGTCCTTGGGACCACTGCCTGCCCTTAAAAAATATTTTTGCATGCATTTGCAAAGGGTTAGGGGTCTCTTGGGGACCCCTTCCCATTTGCAAATGCATTACCACCTACTTGAAGTAGGTGGTAATTGCGAGTTTTTTGCGACCGCAATTGTGGTCGCAAAACATTGGTACATGGGTTTAAGACTCACTATTTGCAAAGGAACGCGCCTTCCAAACGGCGAGTCGCAAAACCTATTTAAGCGAGTCACAAATAAATTTCAACTCACTAAATAGGCTTTGTACATGGCCCGAGTTGTTTTTGTATGCACAAGCGAGTTCGCAAACCCGTTTGCACATGCAAAAGCGGGTCGTACATCTGGCCCTGGGTATCTTGTTTTCAGAAATATATGGGCCTGGCGGGTTTCCCTGGATGCTGAACGAGCCTTGGCCTAACTATCGCAGCTTCCCACAATACTAAAATTGGTATTACACGGCAAAATATGGATATAGAAGGCAAAATTCAGTTGTTACCTTGTATCTTAGGGGCCTTTGAGAGCTTCTCCTTTCACAGGCAATAGCTCTGTAACAAAAGTGGGATACTATTGTTATTGGGAGAAGTATAGGAATGCTGTATGGTGGGACATTTGTGGATCCCCACATATTCCATTAGTGTGGTCTGCCTTCACTTTTGTTTTGCTGTATAACATCAGTGAGCACAATGTGCTACGCAATACAGCAAAACAAAAAAATCAAATTCAGGACTTGTGGCAAGCAGTTTCCTCACATGCTGACTTTGGTTTTGTGAAAAAAATAATCCTAATGTTTTTACCAGAATCATTTTTTTTTTCAGTACTGTGAATGCCCCGTTGGAGTCCTCCACACTGTAAAAATAATGTGGTAGACATCAACAGGTCATCGTCTGCCCTAAAGCAGGTAAAACCCACCAAATGCATGCAGCCTGGTGTCCTGTCCAACAGGAATTGATACTGAGCTGCAGGGATATGATAGCCACATTGCACTATCTTCTTTGTTCCATGATATGAGGGGACTTCCCCAGTTCCAGTAGAAAATACACAAAGATGTGAGTCAGTCACTTTAAAACTTTGCACCCTTCAACTTTAAATTCCATCTAATTGATCAAATTCAAAGTTGGATTGTGAAAAGTTTATTGAATGTGGTTTATATTGTACCTTACAAAAAGCCACATATTCTTTCACACAGAATCACACGATGTGCACCTGAATATCGAAGGCACAGAATATCGAGGACAGAAAAACAAATCGAAAATGCTGACAGGTAAGTGTAGATATTTCTATACCTTCCTCCACATATATGCCACGTATATGTACCTACGCGATACATATATCTTCCAGGTATGTAGATGTGGAGTTAGGAATAGTAAATCTATACTTCCCTACATATACTTACCTTTCAAAATACTGTAGTCGATATTGTTATACCACGATAATCTGGCGGTCGATATTTAGTGGTGACACCAGTATTTGGGAAAGATAGCACCTATATAGCACAGTTCTAATGTTTGGTCAGAGCTGAGAGTCATGTGCCTCTCAAAACAAACTTCTGGCTACAGGCCGTCGACACGTGCATTTTGCAATTACTGTACACCACCAAGTTAGGAGCAGAACCCCAGCCTAGGCACTTCTATAGATACATTCCCTTCATGCCAGGTACTCCAATGCATACATTCCCCTCCGTATACTTAACCCCCTAGGTGCACCCTCACCGTCCCTTGCTGGTGACCATATGATAAGACTCTTACATTTGCCAGCACCACCCAGAGTTCACTTCATAATATGGTAAACAATTCATACATGTGCCAGAATCATTCGGAATATTGCAGCCCTTGGCCCTCATTTTCTCTTGTGGCCTCCTTTGGCTCACACAGCCATTGGGAGACAAGATCTCGTGAGATCTTGTCCCCACTGAGTTCAACTGCCATCTTGGGATGTGGTCTATAAAGACTGCACCCAAGGCCTCAAAGCTCACTTGGATTGGATTACCTTACCTGAGGAGGTTCTTCGGCTCAGGGAAATCTTGTATTTTGACGGCCCAATTCTGGACAGCAACCTCACCACCCCATCACCAGCGGCTCCTTGACTCCGGCACCTGAAACATGAGGAAAGAAAGATCACCAAAGAAGTCTGAACTTGCGCTTTTGACAAATATGGGTGCATCGCCAGCATCAACCTATGGTCAGTGCACTGTACCTTACAACAAAACTGTGCATTATTCAAAATTGAGAAAATTAACTTGCCCAGAAGGTTGAAAATAGTTTTATGCTCTCAATAGAATAGACCTTGGCTTCAAACCTATAAATTAATAAGTATTTCATCAGACACGGTGTACCTCTATGGACATTGGATATACACCTATGTTGGAATAGGTTGTTTGCTTCACACTTTGCACAACCCAGCTTATAGTTGATGGTGAGCGACGTTCAGGTTATAGGTGGGCAGGGTGCATGAAGGAACAATGGACACTGTTGTGATTCTTTATGTCATATTTATACATTTTGTCTCCTGTAACGTGAATGATCCCAGATAGCAGTGGGGCCCTAGAATTCCTAAGACGTTATTGAGGCACAATCAAGGTGGTCGCCACACAACCCCAAGCAATAGACCATCACATCTAACCTCCTCTTCCCTTCTCCAATTCTCCTTCCCCCACTTCCTCTAAAGACTAATCGCCTGGACTTTTTGCTAGTCGAGTGTTGAGGATTAGCCTGAAGGTGAGTGGGTGGCTTACAATCTATTTGCCTGGAACCTGGATTTCAGGTGAGTGGATCCCTAGTGAATGACACATGTGCACTCTAAAATAGCTGCTCTAGGACTGGTTCACAATAGTAACAGACTCCTGCTTTAATAAACAGCAACCCACACATGTCCAGCTCCAGCCTAATAAATCTTGCCCCACACAAAGACGTACGTATGAATGCATATACCATGTACCAAGAGACATGGTACCCTGACTACATGCTTGAAAATGTAGCTGTACGTCAGAACATGGGGTACTTTTTTACTCTGAGATTAACCACTTTCCACACTGGGCATGATATGATGTATAAACATGTTTTGAATACAGTTGTTGCATTTCAACAATGAACCACATACACCCCTGGAGAGAAAAGGAAAAGAAAATCCCTTTACCCTGCAGTCAGTCAAATATTGGTGGGAGGACTCTAAATAGGAACCAACATCATGTCCTTGCATTGGCTAATATCAGCAGCCAGCTCAAACCAGGTAGGAGTGGAGAAATAGATGCTGTTTTCAATCCATGTGGCAATAGATTACCTTCATTCTGCGTTCCTTTTTGTCACCCACTTCAAAAAGCTTGAAGCACATGCACAGGATTTGATTCATTCTACAAGATTTGCATTATTCTTTATAAGGCCTACACTCAAACCACATCACCCCGTATCACAGTTTTCCAATGGCCACCGAGGACAACACAACTAAGGACTACTCCTGTTAATTGTTTTCTGATGGAATATCATAGCTAATTGTATCATTTTGACAGAATACTGTGACAAATACTTTAAAGGGCCAAAATATCAAAAAGTTAAGTGCAAATTGGTAAGTATAGATTCACTAATCTTAACTCCACATCTACTTACCTTGAAGATATATATATATATATGTATATATATATATATATATTTACTGAAAAAACCTAAGGTTTCAGGGGCGTTATAGTTAGGAATTGGCATTTAAAAAACCTTAGAAATTCACTAAAAAAACCATAGGTTTCAGGGGCGTTATAGTTAGCTGGACATTTCCCTCGAACAAAACCCTAGAAATTCCCCCGTTATAGTAAGTTCAGCTAACTATAATTCGCTCCCCCGCAATGCACTGCTGATGACGTCACATATTACATCACTCATGACATGGTCAGTGACATCACTGATGACATCTCAAATGACATCACTGATGACATCACTGATGATGTCATCCATGTAATACATTAGTGCATCTTCTCACACCCTAATATAACCTTTGATACACCGACTCAAAATTTCAGACGGCCATTTTGAAAACCATAGATACTCCAATACCAATAACTACATACCCAATCATTGACTCTTAGGTCTACATACATCTCCACTCACTCACCTGTACAGTCACTCATACTTACATTCACTCCGTACAGGACTATCATATGCATTTATACACCTATAGAGACACTCACACACCGCTAATTATCCATTGAGGTACTGACACACCTAGTCAGTCATGCAAATAATTAATCACAGTCCAATTTACTCACCTATACAGTTAAACACACTCAAGTTCAGTTACTCATAAAAATACTAACATATTCTGGCACTCTTATACAATTACAAATACAAGCACACACTCATCCATACAGGCACTCCCTCAATCACACACTCTCACATATAGATAGTTATATACTCTTACACACATATACACTGCGTTTCACATATGTAGTTACTGACACATGTACAACTGAGATATACATTCAATCACTAACACACTCATACATACACTCACCCAACCATACAGTCCATCACAGTTGCACTCTTAAAACCATGCACCATAGAATCACCCACTCACACATCTATGCACAGAGTCACACACACACTACCCACACAAACACTCAGGCACCCATACAGATACTGAGACAACCAATCAATAACCCATATATACACACATTCATATAGGTATTCACAAAACCATGCAGCCACTTATACAACAACACACAGACACATACATACATTCACACAGTTTAGTCACTAGTCTGCAGTAAGATACATTTAATGACTCACTTATAGAGTCAGTTACGCACCTAGAAAATCATCCATTCACACACTTGTACACCCATTCATTCTTCAACAGGCCTTTCAATATATATATTAAACATATTAAAACTTTACAGATACACAGACTCACTGGATGACGTCATCAGTGATGTCATCAGTGATGTAATTTGAGATGTCATCAGTGATGTCATCAGTGATGTCACTGACCATGTCATGCGTGATGTAATATGTGACGTCATCAGCAGTGCATTGCGGGGGCGCGAGTTATAGTTAGCTGAACTAACTATAACGGGGGAATTTCTAGGGTTTTGTACGAGGGAAATGTCCAGCTAACTATAACACCCCTGAAACCTATGTTTTTTTTAGTGAATTTGTAAGGTTTTTTAAATGCCAATTCCTAACTATAACGCCCCTGAAACCTTTGTTTTTTTCAGTGAGTATATATATATATATATATATTATCTACTGGCGGTCGCCAGTAGATAGTTATAGTTAGGACCGTGTTTCCATAGGAAATCCGCAACATTCTATTTGGAATAACTTTGGCGCCGATTGACGAATCCTCACGAAATTCTCAAAATAGGTGGGGCGCTCCGCTCCGCTCCTTCCCTGAAAGTCTCGGGGGGATTCGTCAAGCGGGGGCTGAGAAAAAGGGGGGGTCCCAAAACGCGTTTTCCCCATGCATTTTTCCAAAGGACCTTTAGTCCGAGCTACAGCCCGAACGGCTGAACAGAATTACTTGAAATTTGGCAGAGAGGTAGCCGTCAGGTCAGGGATGTGCCTTTTGAAGGTCTCGTGTAAATCTGTTCAGTATTTCCTGAGAAGTAAGCATTTAAATCAATATATATATCTATAGGCGCGCTCCGAGCGCGTACCGTAAGCTTACCGTACGCGCACGCCGCCGTGCACGAGAGCGATTCTGATTGGTTGTTAGATCTCAGTAAACATTCCAATCGGTCGAAACCAGGAAGTGTCGGCCGCCATTTTGTCTCTCGCAGTCTGAGGTGGTGACAAACAAAGGTGGAGAACGTGAAAAGGGGGCAGGGTGGACAGTTCCTGACCCCCTAGCCTTTGTCAGGGGGTCCCAGAAGGACCCCCAAGGGCAAAAATTAATTTTAATTTTTTTTCGATAAATCGCCGAATGCGCGTAGCGTACGCGCACGGCTAAACGGAGAAATTCCGCGAGGAAAAATTCCGCGAACTTCGCGTAACTATTCCGCGATTACGCGTACCGTACGCGCACGGCAACATTTTTTTTTCAAAAAGGAAAGCTTAAAAAAAAATAAAAAAAATTGTGAGGTAAGATTGGCTCTTAAAAGAGCCGTTGGGTTAATACAGGGATGGAGGAAAGAAAGAATGGGAATATTATGAGGGTCTACAAACGTGCTGGTCTATCTTATTGTTAATAAGGGAAACACTGGTCTCCCCAAAAACAATAAGACCACAACATGTTGTACACCTCATTGAAACCCTCCGAAATCGAGGGTTAATGTCCAGAGGAGCAGAAGAAGGTGATGCTCCCACCTCAGAGGAAGGGCTCAGCTGAGCTGCCGATGATGTACTCGGCTGAGCTTCTGAGGTTGGGCTCCGGTGACTTACTGAAGAGTTTTCTTCAGTATGTCGAGCAAAGGTCCTGGGATGTTTATCCCTAATGTGTCTCATCATAGAGTGATTTCCAAAGGAATACTTCTTCCTTGGATCTCCTCTAGATAAAACACGGTCACAAAGTGTGCAAGTGACCAATGGAGCATTGACCTTTTTCTGCCCCTCTGGAAAAGTAAAATACTCCCACACAAAAGAATCCTTTTGTTTCCTCCTTCTCTGTCTGATGATGGTGCTGCTAGGCTCACTCTCAGAAGAGGTCTGCTGCTCTGCCATTGTATCTCAATGTCAATTCAGCTCCTTCTCCTAGGGGATCTCAAGCAGTAATGAGGGGAATGGGTGTGGTGTGGGAAGTTTCTGGAACTGAAAGTAGTTTCAACCAATGAAAAGTGTTCTTTGTGGATCACATGACCTACCGTGCGCGCTCGTAAGCTTACGGTACGCGCTCGTAAACAAGTACACATGCGCAAACGTGACGCTTACGGAGCGCTTACGGAGCGCGTACGTAAGACGCACTTGCGCATGCGCATTACACGCCCCTGCGTAACCGCGACGTTGCTTCCGCACAACGCGCATGCGTGTGCGCGTACGTCACGTACGTATCACGTAAGCGCACTGTACTTATGACGTATGGAGCGCGTAGCATCAGCTTACCGTACGCGCATCGTATCACGTAAGCGCACCGTACTTATGACGTACGGAGCGCGTAGCGTCAGCTTACCGTACGCGCACGGAAAAAAATGCATAAAAAAAAAAAATAACCATTCCATTATGCAGGATATAGTACATATATTATTGTATACATAGGTTTACCAAAAATCTCCCCAAAAAATTTGCATTTAAAAAACCGTACAAATTCACTGAAAAAACCATAGGTTTCACACACGTTATAGTTAGGAATTAGCATTTAAAAAACCTTGCAAATTCACTGAAAAAACCATAGGTTTCACACATGTTATAGTTAGCTGGACATTTCACTCGTAAAAAACCTATGAAATTCCCCCGTTATAGTTAGTGCAGGCAACTATAACTCACGCGACCGCAATCCTCTGTTGATGCTAATACTGTATCTTTAGCTATACATATATTACAAATATTTATTTTTCATAAAGACATATATGTCATCAGTGATGTAATATTTGACATCATCAGCAGAGGATTGCGGTCGCGTGAGTTATAGTTGCCTGCGCTAACTATAACGGGGGAATTTCATTGGTTTTTTACGAGTGAAATGTCCAGCTAACTATAACATGTGTGAAACCTATGGTTTTTTCAGTGAATTTGCAAGGTTTTTTAAATGCTAATTCCTAACTATAACGTGTGTGAAACCTATGGTTTTTTCAGTGAATATATATATATATATATATATATATATATATATATATATATATATATATATATATTCACTGAAAAAACCATAGGTTTCAGGGGTGTTATAGTTAGCTGGACTTTTCACCTGTACAAAACCATTGAAATTCCCCCGTTATAGTTAGTTCAGCTAACTATGACTCGCGCCCACGCAATGCACTGCTGATGACGTCACATATTACATCACTCATGACATGGTCAGTGACATCACTGATGACATCACTGATGACATCTCAAATTACATCACTGATGACATCACTGATGACATCTCAAATGACATCACTGGTGACATCACCATGACTGGTGAATGTGTGTTTTTCTGAAAATTAAATATGTTTTATATATGTATATCTCAAGGTCGCTGGAAGAATAAATGGGTATATATGTGTCTAAATGGATGATTTGTTTTTGAAAAATTGATTGTGTAACTGACTGATTAAGTGTATCATAGTGAATACATGGCTTAGTGAGTAATGTTTAAATATGTAAATATCTGTATCAGTCTCTCACTTTGTGTATAAGTGGCTGCATGGGTTGGTGAGTAGCTACATGGGTGTCTATATAGGTTATTAGTTGGTTTTTTGAGTATCAGTCTGAGTGTCTGCATGGTTCGGTGGGGGGTATTACGTAGTGCATAGGTGCATGAATGAGTGACTCACTGTTTGTATGTGTTGAACACAGCATGTGTGCAGGACTGTATGGGTGGATGGGTGTGTGTATGGGTGTGTTAGTGAGTGAATGACTGTCTCAATAGTGTCTTTATGAGTAACTACATATGTTTTAAACTAGTATATGTGACTATTGGTGTATATAAGTGAGTATATGTGAGAGTGAGAGATTGAAAGAGTTCCTGTATGAATAAGTATGTGTTTCTATAAGTGATTGTTTAAAAGACTAAGTATGTGTAAGTTTCCGTAGAAGTAAGTGTGGTGGTGTGTGTATAACTGTATATGCAAGTAAATGTATGTTTTTATTCTTTATTAGCATGAGTGACTATGTGTGTGAGCAACTCTATGGATGAGTGGCATTGTGTAACAGGATGTATAGGTGTATGAGTACATATGATGAGTGAGTACATGTATGAGTGACTGTATAGGACTGTTGGTGAATGAGTGGATGTATATGTGGATCTTAGAATTACTGAAGAGGTTATTGTAACTGGTATTGGTATGTCCATTGTTTTGAAAATTTTAGTCTCTATTTTTGAATGTGTGTATCAAAGGTTATATTAGGGGGAGAGGAGGTCTGCCACTCTATCACAATGATGATGTCATCAGTGATGTCATCAGTGATGTCATTTGAGATGTCATGAGTGATGTCATGAGTGATGTCACTGACCATGTCATGAGTGATGTAATATGTGACGTCATCAGCAGTGCATTGCGGGCGCGCGAGTTATAGTTGGCTGAACTAACTATAACGGGGGAATTTCAATGGTTTTGTACAAGTGAAAAGTCCAGCTAACTATAACACCCCTGAAACCTATGGTTTTTTCAGTGAATTTCTGAGGTTTTTTAAATGCTAATTCCTAACTATAACGTGCCTGAAACCTATGTTTTTTTCTGTGAATTTCAAAGGTTTTTTAAATGCTAATTTCTAACTATGCCTACAGAGATAGGACATGTGAAGAAAGAAGAAAAAATGCAGAGAGAAAAAAAAGAAGTGCAGAAAGAAGCAACAGAAGTCCTCAAAGATGAAGAAAAGTGCAGGAAGAAGTATAACGTGCAGAAAGAACAAAAAGAAGAGCAGAAAGAAGCCTTGTTGCAAAATCATCCTGTAACCTCAACTTTTTCAGACGGATACTGGTGGTAACTGAGTCTGACTAACCAGTCCTAGAGCCAGTGCTATGTTAAAAGACACTTAGAATACAGTGAAAACACCTACATACACTAGGGAACATTATGCGTTGGGGTCCCCCTGTGATTAGCATGACCTCCTCTGTAAGCCCCTAGTATATAATAGGGCAGGGGGATTAAAACTACCTCTTAAAACAGGCCACAGGGCGTTTTTGCACACGTTAACTCAGGCCCCGTCCCCTCCCTTCACCACTGTGTAAACACGCCCTGTGTCCGTTTTTAGTTGGGAGATTAAGTTCATTTGAATCCTGAGGGTCCCTAGGGTCCAACTAGCCCACTAGGTACCTCCAGTAAGTGCCACAGAGCTGCGTTGCAGAGAGGTGTAAAAAGTGGCACGACCTGGACCACCTCTCTGCAATGCAGCTCAGTGGCGCTTACTGGAAGCACTTGGTGGGCTAGTTAGCCCCCAGGGGCCCTCAGTATTGAAGGGAAATTATATCCCCAATTTAAAATGTGCCATAGTGCGTGTTTGCACACGTCACCTCATGCCCCGTCCCCTCCCTTCACCACTGTGTAAACGCGCCCTGTGGCTGTTCTAAGTTGAGAGATTAAGTCCCCTTGAATCCTAAGGGTCCCTAGGGTCAAACTAGACCACTAGGTACCTCCAGTAAGCGCCACAGAGCTGTGTTGCAGAGAGGTGTAAAAAGGGGCTTGGCCTCAGAACACCTGTCTGCAGCGCAGCTCCCTGGCGCATACTGGAGATGCCTGTTGGGCTAGTTGGCCCTCAGGGACCCTCAGTATTGAAGAGGAATTAATTCCCCAACTTACAACTCGCAGGGGGCGCGTTTGCAGAGTGCTGCAAGGAGGGGGCGTGGCCTCCGGCACGATGCCAGTCTTTTATTTATTTTAATTTTTTAAGAAGGGGGGCTGTGTGGTTCCCCTTCCTATTCTAATTTATTGGCCCTGATGACCCCATCCCCCAGGGCCTGTCTCCTAATTATATTTTTTTGACCCCAATCCCCAGGGCCGGCCACTGTTTTTTATTATTTTTAAAAAATGTATATTTATAGACACACCTAGGACATGCTGGACAAACCGTACGTACCTATCACCATGACGATTTGCGTGATATTCATTAAAAGGCAACTATGCATACAATGAATCCACGTGGAATGTATTTACACCACTAGTGAAGCTCTGACATGTCTGATGCCCTACCGTGCCTAATCCCGGTAGACACCCTTGTCGTTTATTTATACAAACATGGGTAGCTATTGACGGGCACATTTAATATACATGCACACCAAGCCATTCAAAGGGGATTCGACAAAAATTCGACCAAAACTATGCAAGAAATCCCCCTCACGGTTAATAAAACACACATCCACTGCCGGATGTGTAATACTTTTTATTTTACTCTCTGGAAAGGGGACGAACATCACTTGAGAGTCACAGCGCGCTCCTGGCAGAGCCCAATGCTGTGTTACACCCACCATTGCCTGCTGAGTGCCACACACCTCTGTGTTGTATTCCACTAGCTAGTGCATATGCTATGACACTCTCTAGCCCATGTGCACTGTAACACCACCCCGTGAATATGTCATGCCACACTTGTCTTTGCACGGGTTATATTGCCCCATCTAACGTGCCTTCCTCGATGCCTATGTTATAACGCACAGTGCTATGCCATACATATTACAATCTGGGATCCATATCTTTGTCACAGTGCATATGCAACGTTACACTCCCCAGCACATATTTTATATTACAACTTTAGAGACTACCTAGGTTACACAACACTGCCCTGTGCATATTACACTCCAAGGCGCATATCGCATAGCACGCGCTAGTGCCTGTGCTATCTCGCGCTCTCCAATGAATCTGTCATTGCGCACAATGTATTGCATATTATATTTCATGCCCGGTTCATCTTATATCACACTTTTTGGTGCATAGTTTATACCATACACTATATCTAGTTTTCATTTTCAATCGTGCTCCCAGGACTATGTTCTATATAACACTGTGTTCACCTACCCTTTTCACGGGCATTACATTTTGCGATAGGGGGTGGAGGGTCAGGGGGTGTTTCTGCCAAGTGAGCCCGGAGTCACAGTCACAAACGTCCTCTTCTTCCTGAATAAAAGTGAGATTATGCTGCATACTTGTTCATATTTTAAGTAGTTCGCACAGACACACGTTTTAAAAACAATAAAGTTCCTAATACCCGCCTTCTCTGAACAGTTAGCTTGCTGCCCCATCCCCCTCCTCCCTATCCTCTGTTGTGTGAATCCATAGACTAGCCTCCTCCCTCCTGCCATGCATGGTCTGATGTGCTGCCACTGCCCTCAATTTAGTATGATGTACCAGTCCACTCCTCCTGCCCTCCATTGCCCAATTGTATGCCCCATCACTGACCTCCTGCTTAAACTCTGTGCTTAGCTTGCTGCCCCTATTCTCCTTCCCCCTGCCCTCCGATGTCTTTGTGCATGCCCCTGCTCCATCCTTTTTGCCCACCATGTTCCATGGACCTGCCACTCCTATCTACTCTGAGTGTTCTGTTGAGCTGCCACTCCCCTCCCACCTGCCTAGCATTGTCAGATGACTGTAACCTGTCCCTGCCACCTCCACCCTGCCTGTCCACATGCCATGCCCCTATCCTCTTCCTCCTGTCCTACATGGTCCATTGTACTGCCACACCCTTCTGCCCTCCCTGGTCTGTTGTGCTGCAACTGCTCCTCCTGCCTGCCCCGTGCGGTCTGTTGTGAGGCCCCTTCCCCTGAACTTTCTTGTCTGTGCACAGGTCCTGACCCTCCCTTCTATCCTCCATCGTCCTTTGTGCATGCCCCTGCACCCTCCTTCTTGCCCATAATAGCCATTGTGCTGCCACTAACCCTCCCACTTGCCATGCATGGTCTTCTGTGCTGCCATGGCCCCTCCCACCTTCCCTGTGTGGTCAGTTAGCTGCCCCTGACCCCCTCCCACCTTCCCTCCATGGTCTGTGTGTATGCCATCACAGTCTCACTGTTGCTCTTCATGGTGTGTCTTGCTTCTAGTGCCCATCCTGCCTGACCTCCATGGCTATCTTGCTGCTCCTGCCCTGCCCCCTTGCCCCCAGCCCTCTGTTTACATGTGCAGACCCCTACTCCCTCCCTCCTGGCTTGTCTGTTCCATTGTAATGCCCCTGATCCGTCCCTCCTGCCCTTTATGGTCTGTTATGCTGCAGAATTCTCTCCTGTCTGTCCATTATGGTCAGCTAGCTACCATTGCCTCTTGCCCCTCTGTTCTCTGTTGTCCATGTGCATGGTCCTGTCCCCTCCCTCTTGCTTTATATGGATTGTTGTGCTGCACTCCCGTCCCGCATGCCCTGTGTGGTGTATTGTGCTGCTGCAAACCCTGATGCCTGCCCTGCAGGGTCAGTTTGGTGCACCTCTCCATGTCCCTCCTGTCCTCTGTTATCCAAGTCCATGTCCCTACCCCATTTCCTTCCATGATCCAATGTACCATACTTGCGAACATTTTGAACTTGGTAAGAGGGAGATTTTGAAAAAAAACTGGGGTATTGATTTTCCCCTTTGAGTTACATTGAAAAAGAGGAGATTGTAGACAGGAGACAGATCAAATAAAGCCCATTTGAGCTTAAAAACATTGGACGTTTCCTGGCTGAATCGGGTCTGTTGGCATGTATGGTTGTACTACCATTGCCTCTTCCTTCTGCCCACAATGGTCTACTACATTGCCACAGCCTCTCTTGCAAGTCCTGTATTGTTGGTTTGTTGCCCCTGCCCCCCTTTCCACTGCCCTCCATAGTCTGTTCTGCTGCCACGGCCCTTCCTGCCTGCTCAGTGTGGTTAAATTGTTGCCTTTGCACCCTCCTACCTGCCTTCAATTTTCAGAGTCCGTGCCCCTGGCCTCTGCCTCTCAACAGTATCCTAATGAACAACTAGATTGCTAACATTCTATATTTATTACAAAAGTGTGGAACGCCTGACGTCATCTTGATGTACTCCAAACTGTAATACCTAGAGCATTTCCTTTAGAAATTACATATATGAGAGGGTCTTATTGGCATCAAAATTATGGTTAGTGCTCTAAAAGACTAAAATAAGGACATATTTTCTGAGTTTTCAAATAGCGACAAAGCACTTTTAAATTATTTGTTATCTTTATGTTTTTTTATCCAGTTGACCACTTGATTAAATGTTGCACTTAGGGGAGAGGATGTGGTGTTACTTCCAGAACTGCAGACTTTGCAACTGGGGAACCAGGTTGGAGTTTCTGCTTCAGCTCGACATTCTGTGATTCTGGTCAAATCACTTAGTCTCCCCATGTCTACAACCAAAATGAATTTGTTCTTGTGTGATGTAACCAATGCTCATGTAAAGCACTCCAATACCTGACAAGTCTGCACTATATAACACTGCAAAAACACAAAATAATAAGTGTTTTGCACACTTCTGTCATTGGGCTATATTTGGGCTACATCTGGGTGATTTTGGGCTACATTTGGGCTCTTTTGACTCCGGTGGCCATCTTGGGAGATTTATTTGTTATGAAGTTTCCTAATTTCCTCATGTACTGCAGTCTCCTCAGTAGGAAATGCTTTCAGTTTTTTACTCCGATTCCATCATGAAGGTATTCAGATATGTCACACATTTGCCATAAATTCTGAATGTTAGCACTCAAGTTGCTCATTAGATCACTGTAGTAAAACTACTGTTCACCATGGAAGTCTGCTCCTGGTATTAAAAGTGCATGTTTCAGTCTGGATGTCAGAATTTTTTAATGAAATAGAAGAGGATTTGAGAAGTCACTCAAAATGTGCCCTCATTTTCTTTCTTCAGCATTAATCATAATTTATATGGCAAAATGAACCCCCTCATTGTGTTCCTTTTTAAATTAAATGTTTTAAGTGTTACCAGTTTATTCCAATCAAGATGGCTTCAGGTGTGCCATACTTTTGTCATAATGAAGACAGTAAGCGCTCTAGTTGTTTTTAAGAACACTCTGGGACATTCTGTCATTTGGCAATACTTGGGCTACATCTGGGTGATATTTGGGCTACATTTGGGCTCTTTTGTCTCTGGTGGCCATCTTGGGAGACTTATTTGTTATGAAGTTTCCTAATTTCCTCATTTACTGCAGTCTCCTCAGTAGGAAATACTGTCAGTTTTTTACTTTGATTCAATGAAGAAGGCATTCAGATGTGTCACACATTTGCCATAAATTCAGAATGTTAGCACTCTTTTTGATCATTAGATCACTGTAGTAAAGCTACTGCTCACCAGGGAAAACTGCTGCTGGTATTGAAAGTGCATGTTTAAGTCTGCATGTCAGAATTTTTTAATGAAATAGAAGAGGATTTGAGAAGTCACTCAAAATGTGCCCTAATTTTTCTTTCTGCAGCACTAATCATACTTTTTATGGAAAAATGAACCCCCTCATTTTGTTCCTTTTTAAATTAAATGTTTTGAGAGTTACCACTTTAATCCAAGCAAGATGGCTTCAGGTGTGCCATACGTTTATCATAAGTAGGAGTGTTAGCGCTCTAGTTGTTCTTTGGAACACTCTGGGAAGCTGCAGTAGAACACAAAGGAATCAACTGACAGTCTCTGCCCTTGTTGGATGTACATGTTTTACTGAGAATGTCAGACTTCATTCTCACATGACTGAGAAAGATAATGTGAATTTACAGAAAATAAGCTCTCAGTTTAGCTTATAGATCACCTTCCAAACCTCTGTGGGAAAAGCATGTGAAAATAGTTTTCTCTCAAACATGATTCATGATATCCCAGCAGAAGGCTTTTTCACATGGTGAAATCACCTTAGAACATACCACAATTCCTAAAATGAGTATGGTACCATCAACAAATGATTTATAATGTAACTAAAGTCTTAAAACCTTCTATTAACTGCAATGCTTTTTAATGAGGTGCTATCATGTATATTGGTCCCAAGATGGCTGCCAACACTTCTTGGATGAAGTGCTGACAGCCAATCAGATCTCACGATGAGAGTGTGGTTAGGCTCCGCCCAGATATATATGTGATTTTACTTTTGATTTTCTCAGGAACTACCGAACGGATTTACACCATTTAAGCAAAAGGCACGACTCTGAACCAAGGTCTACCTTTCTGCCAAATTTGGTGTAATTCCGTTCAGCAGTTCGGGCTGTAGCTGCGTCAACAGGTCCTGAGGGAAATTGCATAGGGAAAACGCGTTTTTGGACCCCCCTTTTTTCTCAGCCCCCGCTTGACGAATCACCACGAAACTTTCAGGATAGGAGCGGACTGGAGCTGGCCAAAAGTTTGGAAAATTATGCGAAGATTCGTCAACCGGCGCCAGACTTATTGGGAATAGAATGTTGCGGATTTCCTATGGAAAATAGGTCATAACTATAACTACCTGCTGGCGACCGCCAGTAGGTAATATATATATATATATGGAGCACGTACGCATGCGCACACGGAGCACGTACGCATGCGTGCACTGTAAAAAAAAAGTGTTTATAAGTTTATAGAAGATATTAACTATGCTGTTCAACTCTATCCAAATTTTTTTTAAAAACTGAGCCATTCAATATTACAGGATAAAGTTAATCTGTAACTATATTCACTGAAAAAACCATAGGTTTCACACGTGTTATAGTTAGCTGGTCATTTCACTCGTACAAAACCATTGAAATTCCCCCGTTATAGTTAGTTCAGCTAACTATAACTCGCGCGCCAGCAATCCACTGCTGATGACGTCACATATTACATCACTCATGACATGGTCAGTGACATCACTCATGACATCACTGATGACATCTCAAATGACATCACTCATGACATCACTGATGACAGCACCGTAGCATTCACACGCATCTGCAGAGTTACGATTTCTCGTAAACCTGGAGATGTGTCTAGTTCTTTGAGTGTTGCGTGGGAACACCCAAAACAACACCCATGGAACGCCCCTTCAACGCACAGTGCTGCGTGTGAAGTGACTGTATTTATGTGGAAAGGAAAAGTCACGCAGGGTGGCTTTTCCTCTCCTTGTAAATATGGAGGAGCTCCCTGCGCTTCCAGTATGTTATGAAAGGTGACATAGTGGTGGCGCAGGGGCCTTGTTAATTTTCCCCAGAGATGTTAAGCAAATTAAGGGTAAGACAGACAAAGGGAGAGAGACAGAAAAAGAGACAGAGAGCAAGGAACTGAGAAGGAGTAAGGCAGTTAGAATGACTGAGACACATGGAGACAGGGAGAGATACATGGTTGAAAAAGTAGTGATGGAGGCAGTAAACCTAGGGGAGTAGTATAGAAGGAGTGAGGGAGTTACGAAAGAGCAGTAAAGGAAGAAGAGAGAGAGAAGGGGAATGAGAAAAGCAGAGTGAGGAGAAGTGAAGAAAATGGAGCATGAAAGTGAAGGGGTGAGAAATACAGATATTTCAAACTTATCTGACCAACAAAATAACTTAATTATAAATAAATGTTTTTTTTTAATTGCTAGAAAAAAGGATTCAATTTCCTAAATTTTCTTTTTCGATCTGAAAAAAAAGCAAAAAAGTATTAATATTTAACAATACATTTTAGAATACAGTACACATATTTTCATATTTAACAAAGTAATTTTTTGCCCTTTTTTGCTGTTTTCAGAATATATTGAATTTCACTACAAATTGTGAAATCAATTGCATTCATCACTTAACAGCGGGCAAAAAGATTAACAATCTGAAAGATTGTTTAAAAAAAGCCCTGAATCTCTACTCAGTAAAACATACCTTGATAGAAATGTAACATAAATATTGAAAATATCATCTAAGAACAATAACTATTTGCAATAAATAACGTCTGTAAATGTTGTTGCTTAAGCTCATACACCAAAATAATATCTGTCAAAGAAGTCCACAATAGAAACAGTTACCTTTCCATGAGGCCAAATGGTAATTTTTAAATTCTTTTTTGGTGAAATATCCAATCGTAATCCTATGAAGTCGAAATAATTGTTTCTTCAGATGCTGCAATTTGTATCTAAAATTTTGGTTTTAGAAAACTTAAGTAGGAATTTGGTAATTCTGCAGGCAAACGTTGCTTGAAAATCAATTGTGAATCATTACACAGTGTCCAGCCTTTTTTACATTTTAGATAAACTGTGTAATGACCTGAAGTTATAGAAGGTCCATCATGGAAAATTATTGCAACTGCAACAAAAGTTTTTCCTGATATTGATAATTGATTTCCTGTAAACTTCTTTATTAAAGTGTCCAATTTTGTTCCATCAGCTCTACAACGTTGCATCATTAAAATTACATACTGTCCATATTTCTTTAAAAATAACGTTGATGACATTTCTGATTTACATTGAGAACATTCCATGTTGTGATTTGCATCTTTAACTAATTTACTAAAAGTCACTGATTTACTCTCTGGTAATGTTAAATGTATGAACCTTTCAGAATCAACATTAGAGCTGCATGTGTTCAAACAGTTTTCACAACTATGTTCCCATTTATAAAAGAGACCAAACATATTTTCTATTTCTACCCCTTCATATTTTGAGTAAACTGTGTACATCCTGAACAGACATCTAAAAGATTTCTAACATCAGAAGCACTTTCTATTTTAGTTTTATCATTACTCAGCTTCTCATAAAGAAAACTCAGCAGAGAACAGAATCTTTTTTCATGATTTAGTATGATCTGCTCTTGCAAACTTTCAAGATAAAATACAACATTCAGCACTAAATTAGCGTAGCAGTTGACACCAGAGCTATTTTCAAAATGACAACCAACAACCTCTTCAGCATTGTCCTTTTTCTTTTTGCTTGCAATCACATCACTCTCCTTTTGTTTTCTCTTCTGTACATCCTCATTACAGATATTCTCAATTCTCCTTTTCCGACAAACAACACGTTTTTCAAACACAGGATACTGACCTAAAAGAGGAGCATAGCTTCTTCTTAATCTATTATATTCCTTTACACAGTTTGCATCAGCACTAACTTTTGACTCATCAAAGTCTATCATGAATAAACCATATATTTTTTTCACGCGTGACAAAGCAACATATGCCATACCTTCTTTAAACACACTAGATCCAATGTTTACAAAAGCACTATCTACAGTTAATCCTTGAGATTTGTGAATAGTTATAGCATATGCTAGAGAAAACGGAAACTGCTTCCTACGTACATATAAGTCTTTCACAAGCAAGAAACGAACTGAACAACGACTAATGTCTTTAACCTCTTCAATCTGATCAAATTTTATTTTTAAAAATTCAATTCCATCTTTTTTCTGGTAATTAACAAAACCCACAACTTTACCCATAGCTCCATTCACTAAACCTTTTTCTACATCCAAATTACGTCTTAAAATTACTCGACAGTTCATACATACATAAAGATTCTTTTCTAAACCAGCTGTTTTCGATATGTTTTTCTCTAGAGAATCCAATTTAGTTGTCAATTTGCTTGTCAATATATTAGTTATTCCTTCATGCTGTATTTTATCCACAGCTTCCAGTTTTACAATCTCTTCATTTTCCAATTTAAAAAGTTCTTGATTGAATATAGAGCATTCATTTAGTGTTGGCATTAAGCAGATTACAGTATTTTTTCCAGCAATTTTCTTGTATATTTTCTCTGGAACTATTTGTTCTGTTGGAAACAAATTACATAGCAATCGACTCTGTAAAGCTTTTCTTCCATGTTCTGTGAGTAGTCCAATTCTGATATCTTTGAGAATACTTGCATAATCATCATCATTTGCTTGCCGCATATTGGTAATGAGTTCTTTGTACTCAAAGTATGTCCAAATATTCACATTACCTATACTTCCTAACGACTTTGTCGTGTCTTCATGTGTAAGAGAATGAAATACTGGTTGTCCTTTAACTGGTGTCAGCTGCAGTAGATCCCCAAAAACTATAACATGTTTTCCTCCAAATAGCACGTCATAGTTTGTCTTTAGAATTTGCTGCATTCTTAAATGCACAAAGGCAAGCATTAAGTTTGATACCATGCTTACCTCATCAATAATGAGAACTTCAAAACATGCTTCTCCTATTAGCTTGTGGTATTGTATTTTGTTCTCATGCTCTACTGGTAACATTAGCAAACGATGGAGGGTAATTCCTTTTATGTTATATGCTGCTAACCCAGTTGGAGCAGTAACAACACAAGACAAAGTTGAATCAGTTTTTTTCTGTAGGTAGCTTCTAATTACTTTAATCAAGAAACTTTTTCCAGTTCCAGCTTGTCCACTCACATACATTCTGATTGGTTCAAATGATGTGCATGAGCACTCTTTATTTTCATGTAGTAATCCATGATCAATTTGTTTTGTGACTTCCTCATAAATTTGTTGTTGTTCATCATTCAGTTGCTGTTCCAAATTTGGTAAGTTTATTAAATCTTCCTGGGCTTGATTCATAGCTGTTTCCACTTCAGTCATGGCTATTGCAGCTTCATTTTCTACGATTGGTTGTCCTAGGGGATCTTGACTGAGCGTCCCAGAACTTTGACTGTCTTGAGAACTGTCTCTAGCTACTTCAGCTGCAATTGTTGCTTCTTGTTCAATTTCTTCATTTAACATTTGTACATAAGTTGTGACAGTACTGCATTCTATGGTATCTTTGCATGCATTAAAGGAATCTTCATAGCTTTGAAAATGTCCAAGTAATTCATCCTCTGAGCGCCATGGTTTAAACAACTGTAAAAGTGCTAAGTGGTAGAATTCCTTCTTGTCAGTAGTGTCGCAACTCAGCTTTCTGTGATTAATCAAACTTCCTTTTGTTTGTTTTACCAAAAATCCTTCCTCACCAATGACTTCATATTTTCCATTGTTGATGTCTTCTGTGGCATTCCGTTTATAAATGTAGTTCTGCAGCACTTCATAGAGACACATGTTCTCAAGATGATGACTTCTCTTTGGGTAATATGTGTCCAACATGTTTGTTCTTAAAATGTCTGTACTTTCAGGTTCGTACTCTGCTAAATTTTCAATTTCTCGAATAGATTTCAGTACTACCCGATTTCGCATTCCTGCAAGTCCTAAACTTACCCAAATTATTCTTATGGATTTGGAGTACAGACTTGCAGATGATAACCTATCTGAGCATTCGTATGACCCAATTTCTCGATGTGATAACATCTTTACACTGAAACTGTATAGCTTTTTACTGACAGTCTTCTCGTGAGAAATCTCTTCCCACATGTCTTTCAAATCCGTTTTCTCAGATTTAGTGATGTAAGATGTGACATACCGAGCAACAGCAATAGAATTGTCAGCTACATACTGAATATCCATGTTAGCATTCCACATGGATAAAATGACTGGGTTGTAGACATTTATTTATTTTGACTCTTCTTTTCTTCTTAGGTTATAGGTATTTTTAGGCGATTTTCTTGTAATAGTATGTCGCACAGCTGACATAAAACTGTTTACTCTTCCTTTTGAAAGAACAGGTCATGGAAATCCAAATCGACATTTTGTGTAGAATTTATCTTTACTCTTGTACTTTCGTCGACAGTATTTTCCACACCGATGACTTTGGAAACGTAAAACTTGCTCTTTTAAGTTTTTTTCTTCTGTGCTTTTAGGTATAGCACATGTTGCATATCCTTCAATGAAAGATAAAACTGCATCATCAGAATCTGTTCCAAATTTTGGGGCATCCTTGATCCACAACAGCATATGACTATGAGGAGCACCTCTTGCTTGGTACTCTTTTCTCCAAAAGAAATCCACAACTTCTCCAAGAGGTGGATTTTTTTTATTGCAGATGAATGACATCATAGCCTCAAATCTATGATTCAAATATCTGCAAACATTAACCGGATCCAATGAGCACAATTCTCCTGCTGTCTTGTATTGAATGTTTTCAATATTTGAATTTGCCTCTCGAAGAAAATCCAGTAAATCATCCCAAGCGTACTCTGCACAGCTTAGGGTAAGGAACCATGTAGGAGTTCCTAAATTCCGTAACATACATTTCAATTCTCCATGGCGTCGGTACCAATATTCATTAGTCCCACGCTGACAAGCCATTAGATTAATCAATTGAGATTCCAAATGATCATCTCGCTGTTGCACTTTGTTCATAAAATCCTTTGCAGACACATTATGTAGATGTACTCGAGTTTTCAAAATGTGATTTACTGCATAAGATAGTGCTGATAAGTCACTTTCAAATAAAAGATGGAACAAATAAGGAATACTTTGACGAAATCTTGGATCTTCTGCATATAATCTTGTAGTCCGATACTCAGAAGCAGGAATCTGTACTGGACATTCATCATATCGTCCACCTTTTCCTGTAGGAAACAGCTGGGGAAAACAACGAGCTTCCACGCTCTCCTCCCATACACTCACAGGAGTTCCTTTTGCTTTTTTCATCTGAAACAGATCAATAGTGTTTCCCATAACTTCTTTAGAATGAAGAGGATGTATGCTGAAATGTTCATAAATTTCTTCTTCTTTTGACTTATCCACTTTTTCAATTTGCCCAGTTGGTATTTCTGTATCTGCTAGTAAAACTTCTTCATCTTCATCCATATAAATTGATTCATACCATTTATTATTTCTTTTCAAATATAAATTTGCTCTTTGTACTTTTCTTACATCCACCAGCTCCTGCCAAATTTTCTTATTCTTTGTAGGTACACCATTAACCAGAATAACTAATGGTTCAGTTTCCAAACTATCTGCATCAATTGTTTCAATATTTTTTTTCAAATCTAATGGCAAATAGACAACTCTTCCTTTTAAACCTCTTTGTAAATCTGAAGCAGGTAATTTGCCTGTTTTGGGCTCCATACGAACTATAGTCTGAAACGGATGGACACATTGAATGAGTATAGACTCATGTGCATTTAAATCACTAAGTTCTGCAGGAATATCAACCAATTCTAAATTATTATGTACAGCTCTAGCTGGCATTTTATTTTCTTCTAACTTGTTATAACAGTATTTACAAATACGCTGATCTTCACCCAATTCAAAACAATTTTCCAGAAACAAATATGTAGCAAAATCCTTCCACTCATAATTATTATTTTTTTCACTTTTTTTATAGCGATCAACATTCCTTGTTTGTGTTTTATAATGGCTTCTCTGGCAACAAATACAAGTAATATTTGGTCTTTCATTAGAGATGATAGTACATTTTGTTATTTGATCTTCAAATGTTTTACTAACAGTGGGTTCTACATTCTCTTCCACATTTTCTTCAATAACTGTGTCATTTCCTGCACTTTCTTGCTCTGGACCAAAGTAACAAAACTCAATATCCTCACAAACCTTCTTCACATCTGCTACAGATCGACGGAACAGAGCACTATTCAACTCATGTAACTTTAGTGCTGGACTTTTTAGCAAAATACAATCTTCTCACAAACTTTCTCATTTCAGTATGATGAACTGCCAGCATCCTAAAATGGTGAAAAACACTTTGACAAACTTTCCTAGAAAGACAAGCCAGAGAATGTCCTTGCAAACCAGTATTCTCTCTCACTCTGCATGGATCTAGTCTTTGAAGCACCTTAATCTTCTGTTTAACACTTTTGTTACCATATTCTCTTAGAAAGTCACGAAATGTATCAATAGATTCCTGACGTACAGTACAAATACTGCTACAATTCCAAGTGTACACTGGGGCTTTAGGACGTCTCCCCATATCCTCATCAGCTAACACTTCTTCCTCATTTCTTGGAACCATTTTCTCCTTTTCCATTACACAACCATCCTTAACTTCATATGCTCGACCACTGGTGTCAACTGCATGCAGCAAACTATTACTTTGAAGATAACTCTCTTCATTAAAAAATGGTTCAGTACTTGAACTATGCTTCCATTCTCCTAAGAACACTTTACAAAAGTTTTTTTTTTCACTTCTCTTTTTCTTTTGCTTTTTGACTTCATTACATTCACTAATTTATCTAATGTACGGATCCTGAATATTTTTCTTTTTAATTCCAAACCTTTGCAACAATTGATTCAATATGTTTTTTTTTCTTATAAAATTTGGTTTTCTTCCTATATTTTTTCACTTCCTTTAGCAAATTGAACATCACTCTTCTCTGAAACATTTTTCTACGAATGTTTTTAAAATCTATTTTTCTTTTTAAGTCATTCTTTCTTACTTCTGATTGTACATTAGCATTTAGTATATTCTGTCGATTGTCTTGTTGCTTTCTCCTTGAAACAGTATTTCCAAAGGATATATTTTTTACATTTTTTCTTTGCTTGAGGATATTTTTTTAAAAATTCTTAGTCTGCTTACCAGAAGGCTTTTTCTTTTTTCCAACATGATGTTCTTCAACTAATTTGTGTTGTCCAGTTGTCTTCAAATATAGATGTTGTTGCTGTTCTTTTCTCTTTCTTGATTTTATAGGCATCTTTAATTTATTTCAGTCTTGTTCAGCAACACCTGAAAGAAACTAAAAAAAAATACCTTTATGTAATTTAAATATATTACTATATTTTTTATGAGTTTTTCAAAATCTATCATATGAGCTGTCCCTTTCCTACGACTACAAGTCTTACACAATAAAAGCTACACAAATTAAATCTCTGACAACAATTCCTGTGTGCACACAGACTCATGGTGTGATTCTAGGCCGAAAACAATATTTGATTGGCAATATCAAAGCACATTTACCACTGTGGTTTTGTAAGTGCATGGGAGTGCAGGAGAAGCTACTGCCTGTGTGCTAAAAGTATGTTTCTGGACACTGTGTATTGTCAGGTGCAAGAGAGATCTGCATGGACACTTGCAGAACTGCATGAAGACTGCACAGATGTATGTAAGAGTACATGTGGGGTAAGGGTTAATTGGAGTTTTGAACATGTAGGATCTACCTCACCCATTGCAGGAGTGTAAGGAAAATCTACTCTGTTGTTTTCAAATGTGTTAGCATTTGCCTCTCATTTGTGAGATATTGATTTGTGCTGAATGCTTGCCATCACAGTTCAAGAAAACAAGCTGCCCCTTTCCTATGAATGCAAGTCTTACAGAACCAGACCAACATGAATTAAATCTCTGACAACAATTCCTGTGTGCACACAGACTCATGGTGTGATTCTAGGCAGAAAACTATTTTTGATTGGCAATTTCAAAGCACATTTACCACTGTGGTTTTGCAAGTGATAATTACTGTAACAGCCTGACACATTTTCCTTATAGTTTAGAGAGGCAGAAAAGAGCACATGTCTTAACAGCTACTTGAGATCATTAGCATGTGGAACCTGGGTGAGTGATTAGACTAGAGCAAAGGAAATGAGCCTTGGTGATGTTGAATGTGGTAGCGTTTCACACTACTATCTGAAATACCACACAGTTCTGAACACTTAGCATGGGAGTGCAGGAGAAGCTACTGCCTGTGTGCTAAAAGTATGTTTCTGGACACTGTGTATTCTCAGTTGCAAGAGAGATCTGCATGGACGCTTGCAGAACTGCATGAAGACTGCACAGATGTATGTAAGAGTACATGTGGGGTAAGGGTTAATTGGAGTTTTGAACATGTAGGATCTACCTCACCCATGGCAGGAGTGGAAGGAAAATCTACCCTGTTGATTTCAAATGTGTTAGCATTTGCCTCTCATTTGTGAGATATTGATTTGTGCTGAATGCTAGCCATCACAGTTCAAGAAAACAAGCTGCCTCCTTCCTGCGAATGCAAGTCTTACAGAACCAGACCCACACAAATTAAATCTCTGACAACAATTCCTGTGTGCACACACACTCATGGTGTGATTCTAGGCAGAAAACGATTTTTGATTGGCAATTTCAAAGCACATTTACCACTGTGGTTTTGCAAGTGATAATTACTGTAACAGCCTGACACATTTTCCTTATTGTTTAGAAAGACAGAAAAGAGCACATGTCCTAACAGCTACTTTAGAGCATGAGCATGTGGAACCTGGGTGAGTGATTAGACTAGAGCAAAAGAAATGAGCTTTGGTGATGTTGAATGTGGTAAAGTTACACACTACTATCTGAAATACCACACAGTGCTGTATACTTAGCATGGGAGTGCAGGAAAAGCTACTGCCTGTGTGCTAAAAGTATGTTTCTGGAGACTGTGTATTGTCAGGTGCAAGAGAGATCTGCATGGACGCTTGCAGAACTGCATGAAGACTGCACAGATGTATGTAAGATTACATGTGGGGTAAGGGTTAATTGGAGTTTTGAACATGTAGGATCTACCTCACCCAAATCTACCCTGTTGATTTCAAATGTGTTAGCATTTGCCTCTCATTTGTGAGATATTGATTTGTGCTGAATGCTAGCCATCACAGTTCAAGAAAACAAGCTGCCCCTTTCCTACGAATGCAAGTCTTACAGAACCAGACCAACATGAATTAAATCTCTGAAAACAATTCCTGTGTGCACACAGACTCATGGTGTGATTCTAGGCAGAAAACAATATTTGATTGGCAATTTCAAAACACATTTACCACTGTGGTTTTGCAAGTAATAATTACTGTAACAGCCTGACACATTTTCCTTATAGTTTAGAGAGGCAGAAAAGAGCACATGTCCTAACAGCTACTTGAGACCATGAGCATGTGGAACCTGTGTGAGTGAGTAGACTAGAGCAAAGGAAATGAGCCTTGGTGATGTTGAATGTGGTAGCGTTACACACTGCTATCTGAAATACCACACAGTGCTGAATACTTAGCATAGGAGTGCAGGAGAAGCTACTACCTGTGTGATAAGAGCGTGCTTCTGGAGACTGTGTATTGTCAGGTGGAAGAGAGATCTGCATGGATGCTTGCACAACTGCATGAAGACTGCAGAGATGTATGTAAGAGTACATGTGTGGTAAGTTTTAATTGGAGTTTGTAACACGTAGGAACTACCTCACCCATTGCAGGAGTGGAAGCAAAATCTACCCTGTTGTTTTCAAATGTGTTAGCATTTCCCTCTCATTTGTGAAATATTGATTTGTGCTGAATGCTAGCCATCACACTTCAAGAAAACAAGCTACCCCTTTCGTACGAATGCAAGTCTTACAGAACCAGACCAACACGAATTAAATCTCTGACAACAATTCCTTTGTGCACACAGACTCATGGTGTGATTCTAGACAGAAAACAATATTCCTGGGTGATACCAGTACACCTTTACTTATGGTGAAGACATACTCCATAATATCTGAGAAGTTCAAGGCAGTTAAATATCTTCCAAAACATAAAATGTAAAACACAACTTTAAAATAAGAATCTCATTTATATTTTTTTATATCAAAATGCACCACATACATCCCCTCTCAAATTCATAACTCACTTTTAAAAGTAGTTAGTTGAGAAAGAAATGTGGCACTCACACAGCAGATTATCAGAGCCAGAATCTCTGAACTGTACACCTCTCAGCAGAACCAGTAAATGGCAGTGTTTCCCTCTCTTTTTTCACACATATACATGTTAACTTCAAATCACAGTGCTTCCCACATTTTTTCAAATGGAAACACTAATTTCTATTGGTTTCAAATTGCAACCCTTTCCAAATGATCCCTACCCCCAACATGACTTCTGCCTCCTACCATAGCAACAGGTCATGGAACACTGGTGTGAGCAGAGAGGTCAGAAGTTCAGCACACAATGTTTCTAATCCAAAGAGCAAGAGTGCTTGACTTTTCAAACCTAACAGCAAATCCAAAGTAATGTTCTGTGGGAACACATTTTTCTGAACCAATACAAAACATGCTTTTAAAAATTTAAACATACAGACTAGTTTTTAGTGTTGAATGGTCTGAAACAGCCAATGAGTTCCTTTTATTTAAAAAAACAGTATGTAAGCCTCCATTTTACAACTATCTTTCTTTTCATATTGCCATTCTACTGAAAGACACCTTCTGAGTGCATCCAGATCTCCTTGAAAGATGTTCACAGTGTGGATTGTAGGTCATAGCTATGTCTTCTGGAGTGAAAAGTATGCAGAAAAAAGAGGTATTTTGAAAGACCTTGCTTTGCCAAATGTAGACATTAAATGGATTGGTCAGAGAGGGTTAAAGTGGCACCAATTAATGCCTTTGGTGAAATCCTTTCTACATCTCCCACAGCCTAACCTTATAATTGTGCACTGTGGTGGAAATGACCTAGGCACTTTAACTGGGGTAGGTCTGGAAATGCTTGTTAAGGACACCTTTGTGCAATTGATGTCACTTTTTCCACAAACTACCTTTGTATATTCTAATATTTGCCAAAGGCAAAAGTGGAACTGGTCCAACCAATATTGTCCGCAGATTGACAAAGCAAGAAAACACGTCAATAAGTCTGTTTCTGCTTTCCTCAGAGACTATGGTATGGGTTCTATATACCACAACAACTTGCGTTACAACATGCAAGGCATTTATAGAGGAGACGGTGTTCATTTCACAGATGAAGGCAACAGAGTCTTCCTCTTGAACTTTAGACTCTGCATCGGTACTTACTTGTGGGTACAAAAAAACACTCCATGAACACAACGGTCCTTTTTAGAGCCAACCAACATCTAAACACTTAAACTTGATTTTTAATTCTATTTTCTTATGGTTTTTTTGCCGCCGTGCGCGCACCGTACGCGCACCTTGCGCGCACACCGCAAATTTTTTTTAATTTTTTTTTTTTGTGACCTAAGATGTGATTCATGGTCCCCCTGAGAAGGCCTAGGGGGTCAGGGACTCTCTACCCTGCCCCCTTTTCACGTTCTCCACTTGTGTTTTCAGCTCTCTTCTGCCTCTAAAACTCAAAAGGGCGGCTGGGGGTGCGCGCACCCCGCGATTTTTTGAAAAAAAATAAAATGTCATTTGAGATGTCATCAGTGATGTCATGAGTGATGTCACTGACCATGTCATGAGTGATGTAATATGTGACGTCATCAGCAGTGGATTGCGGGCGGGCGAGTTATAGTTCGCTGAACTAACTATAACGGGGGAATTTCATTGGTTTTTTACAAGTGAAATGTCCAGCTAACCATAACATGTGTGAAACCTATGGTTTTTTCAGTGAATATATATATATTATATATATATATATATATATATATATATATATATATATATATATATATATATATATATATATATATATATATATATATATATCCAAAAAAGATTCACTTCACCAGGGAAAGAACCGGAGGGACACAGACGGGGAGCCAAGAGGAAAACCTTTATTGCAGCATAGGAGGCATGACGCGTTTCGGGTTGAGTCCCTTTATCAAATGCCAAACACCGACTCCTGCCACCTGTAGCTTATCAGTGATCCATCTCGCTGCCATTGGTGGAAGCCCAGCTGAGTCGTTTGGTTGACTGAACGCCTACACGCTGCCTCATCAAAGATATATATATCAAAACCAAGGTTGCCCCCAAAGGAGATATCACTCAGAGAAGAGTTGCCGCACTCACATCCCCGGCGGTGACAAAGTCGCTGCTCTCGCTCATTCCCCTCGAGTCACCAAACGCGTTTCGGGCGGTAAGCCCTTGATCACTGGTTCAAACTGAGACACGGAGGCAACGTCTGTATATGGAAACCATTTTATTTAGATTAAGGTCCCGCCCCAATGGGCGTCATCAGGCATTGCATTATGGTAGATGCAGTCATTATGCTTGTAAAGACCCCAGGTTATCCAAGGTACACCCAATTGGGCGATGCTGTCCCCGTTGCAAATATGGAAATGTGCTGCAAACAGTTCCTTTGGCACTAATATCCCCCGAAGATGAGGCCTCCTCAATTCCACACGGTGCTGTATTAAAACACCAGGATCTGCTATAGTTAGCGGCGGGACATCTCCGTGACCGGACCGGCCACATAACATCAAAACCAAGGTTGCCCCCAAAGGAGATATCACTCAGAGAAGAGTTGCCGCACTCACATCCCCGGCGGTGACAAAGTCGCTGCTCTCGCTCATTCCCCTCGATTCACCAAACGCGTTTCGGGCGGTAAGCCCTTGATCACTGGTTCAAACTGAGACACGGAGGCAACGTCTGTATAAGGAAACCATTTTATTTAGATTAAGGTCCCGCCCCAATGGGCGTCATCAGGCATTGCATTATGGTAGATGCAGTCAATATGCTTGTAAAGACCCTAGGTTATCCAAGGGACACCCTGGTGTTTTAATACAGCGCCGTGTGGAATTGAGGAGGCCACATCTTCGGGGATATTGGTGCCAAAGGAACTGTTTTCAGCACATTTCCATATTTGCAACGGGGACAGCGACACCCACTTGGGTGTACCTTGGATAACCTGGGGTCTTTACAAGCATATTGACTGCATCTACCATAATGCGCACACGGCGGAAAAAAATTCGAAAACAAATAGAATTAACAATCAAGTTCAAGTGTTTAGATGTTGGTTGGCTCTGAAAAGAGCCGTTGTGTTCATTGAGTGTTTTTTTGTACGTACAAGTAAGTACCGATGCACAGTCTAAAGTTCAAAAGGAAGACTCTGTTCCCTTCATCTGTGAAATGTACACCGTCTCCTCTATAAATGCCTTGCATGTTGTAACGCAAGTTGTTGTGGTATATAGAACCCATACCATAGTCTCTGAGGAAAGCAGAAACAGACTTATTGACGTGCTTTCTTGCTTTCTCAATCTGTGGACAATATTGGTTGGACCAGTTCCACGTTTGCCTTTGGCATATATTAGAATATACAAAGGTAGTTTGTGGAAAAAGTGACATCAATTGCAAAAAGGTGTCCTTAACAAGCATTTCCAGACCTACCCCAGTTAAAGTGCCTAGGTCATTTCCACCACAGTGCACAATTATAAGGTTAGGCTGTGGGAGATGTAGAAAGGATTTCACCAAAGGCATTAATTGGTGCCACTTTAACCCTCTCTGACCAATCCATTTAATGTCTACATTTGGCAAAGCAAGCTCTTTCACAATACCTATTTTTTCTGCATACTTTTCACACCAGAAGACATAACTATGACCTACAATCCACACTGTGAAGATCTTTCAAGGAGATCTGGATGCACT
Organism: Triturus cristatus; assembly: GCF_964204655.1. Classification (NCBI taxonomy): domain Eukaryota; kingdom Metazoa; phylum Chordata; class Amphibia; order Caudata; family Salamandridae; genus Triturus; species Triturus cristatus. The sequence goes on from NC_140593.1 coordinate 944,674,844, forward strand.
CAGAAGGTATCTTTCAGTAGAATGGCAATATGAAAAGAAAGATAGTTGTAAAATGGAGGCTTACATACTTTTTTTAATAAAAAGAACTCATTGGCTGTTTCACACCATTCGACACTAAAAACTAGGTTGTATATTTACATTTTTAAAAGCATGTTTTGTATTGGTTCAGAAAAATGTGTTCCCACAGAACATTACTTTGGATTTGCTGTTAGGTTTGAAAAGTCAAGCACTGTTGCTGTTTGGATTAGAAACATTGTGTGCTGAACTTCTGACCTCTCTGCTCACACCAGTGTTCCATGACCTGTTGCTATGGTAGCAGGCAGAAGTCATGTTGGGGGTACTAATGATTTGGAAAAGGGTTGAAATTTGCAACCAATAGAAATGTGTGTTTCCATTTGAAAAAATGTGGGAAGCAATGTGATTTGTAGTTAACATGTATATGTGTGAAAAAAGAGAGGGAAAGTTTGCCATTTATTGGTTCTGGTGAGAGGTGTACAGTTCAGAGATTCTGGCTCTGATAATCTGTTGTGTGAGTGCCACATTTCTTTCTCAACTAACTACTTTTAAAGGTGAGTTATGAATTTGAGAGGGGATGTATGTGGTGTTTTTTTATATAAATAATAGAAATTTGTTTCTTCTTTTAAAGTTGTGTTTTACATTTTATGTTTTGGAAGATATTTAACTGCCTTGAAGTTGTAAGATATTATGGAGCATGTCTTCACCATAAGTAAAGGTGTACTGGTATCACCCAGGAATACTGCTTTGTGCCTAGAATCACACCATGAGTCTGTGTGCACACAGGAATTGTTGTCAGAGATTTAATTTGTGTTGCTCTTGTTCTGTAAGACCTGCACTCGTAGGAAAGGGGCAGCTTGTTTTCTTGAACTGTGATGGTTAGCATTCAGCAGAAAACACTATCTCACAGATGCGAGGCAAATGCTAACACATTTGAAAACAACAGGGTAGATTTTCCTTCCACTCCTGCAATGGGTGAGGTAGTTCCTACATGTTCAAAAGCCCAATTAACCCTTACCGCATGTGCTCTTACATACATGTATGCAGTCTTCATGCAGTTGTGCAAGTGTCCATGCAGATCTCGCTTGCACCTGACAATACACAGTCTCCAGAAACACACTCTTAGCACACAGCTAGGTGCTTCTCCTGCACTCCCATGCTTACTATTCAGCACTGTGTGGTATTTCAGATAGCAGTGTGTAACGCTAACACATTCAACATCACCAAGGCTCATTTCCTTTGCTCTAGTCTAATCACTCACCCAGGTTCCACATGCTCTTGGTCTCAAGTAGCTGTTAGGACATGTGCTCTTTTCTGCCTCTCTAAACTATAAGGAAAATGTGTCAGGCTGTTACAGTAATTATCACTTGCTCTACCACAGTAGTAAATGTGCTTTGAAATTGCCAATCAAATATCGTTTTCTGCCTAGAATCACACCATGAGTCTGTGTGCACACAGGAATTGTTGTCAGAGATTTAATTTGTGTTGCTCTTGTTCTGTAAGACTTGCACTCGTAGGAAAGGGGCAGCTTGTTTTCTTGAACTGTGATGGTTAGCATTCAGCAGAAATCACTATCTTACAGATGCGAGGCAAATGCTAACACATTTGAAAACAACAGGGTAGATTTTCCTTCCACTCCTGCAATGGGTGAGATAGTTCCTACATGTTCAAAAGCCCAATTAACCCTTACCGCATGTGCTCTTACATACATGTATGCAGTCTTCATGCAGTTGTGCAAGTGTCCATGCAGATCTCGCTTCTACCTGACAATACACAGTCTCCAGAAACACACTATTAGCACACAGCCAGGTGCTTCTCCTGCACTCCCATTCTTGCTATTCAGCACTGTGTGGTATTTCAGATAGCAGTGTGTAACGCTAACACATTCAACATCACCAAGGCTCATTTCCTTTGCTGTAGTCTAATCACTCACCCAGGTTCCACATGCTCATGGTCTCAAGTAGCTGTTAGGACATGTGCTCTTTTCTGCCTCTCTAAACTATAAGGAAAATGTGTCAGGCTGTTACAGTAATTATCACTTGCTGTACCACAGTAGTAAATGTGCTTTGAAATTGCCAATCAAATATCGTTCTCTGCCTAGAATCACATCATGAGTCTGTGTGAACACAGGAATTGTTGTCAGAGATTTAATTCGTGTTGCTCTTGTTCTGTAAGACTTGCACTCGTAGGAAAGGGGCAGCTTGTTTTCTTGAACTGTGATGGTTAGCATTCAGCACAAATCACTATCTCACAAATGAGAGGCAACTGCTAACACATTTGAAAACAACAGGGTAGATTTTCCTAGCACTCCTGCAATGGGTGAGGTAGTTCCTACATGTTCAAAAGCCCAATTAACCCTTACCACATGTGCTCTTACATACATGTATGCAGTCTTCATGCAGTTGTGCAAGTGTCCATGCAGATCTCTCTTGCACCTGATAATACACAGTCTCCAGAAACACACTCTTAGCACACAGCCAGGTGCTTCTCCTGCACTCCCATGCTTACTATTCAGCACTGTGTGGTATTTCAGATAGCAGTGTGTAACGCTAACACATTCAACATCACCAAGGCTCATTTCCTTTGCTCTAGTCTAATCACTCACCCAGGTTCCACATGCTCATGGTCTCAAGTAGCTGTTAGGACATGTGCTCTTTTCTGCCTCTCTAAACTATAAGGAAAATGTGTCAGGCTGTTACAGTAATTATCACTTGCTCTACCACAGTAGTAAATGTGCTTTGAAATTGCCAATCAAATATCGTTTTCTGCCTAGAATCACACCATGAGTCTGTGTGCACAAAGGAATTGTTGTCAGAGATTTAATTTGAGTTGCTCTTGTTATGTAAGACTTGCACTCGTAGGAAAGGGGCAGCTTGTTTTCTTGAACTGTGATGGTTAGCATTCAGCAGAAATCACTATCTCACAGATGCGTGGCAAATGCTAACACATTTGAAAACAACAGGGTAGATTTTCCTTCCACTCCTGCAATGGGTGAGGTAGTTCCTACATGTTCAAAAGCCCAATTAACCCTTACCGCATGCGCTCTTACATACATGTATGCAGTCTTCATGCAGTTGTGCAAGTGTCCATGCAGATCTAGCTTGCACCTGACAATACACAGTCTCCAGAAACACACTCTTAGCACACAGCCAGGTGCTTCTCCTTCACTCCCATGCTTACTATTCAGCACTGTGTGGTATTTCAGATAGCAGTGTGTAACGCTAACACATTCAACATCACCAAGGCTCATTTCCTTTGCTCTAGTCTAATCACTCACCCAGGTTCCACATGCTCTTGGTCTCAAGTAGCTGTTAGGACATGTGCTCTTTTCTGCCTCTCTAAACTATAAGGAAAATGTGTCAGGCTGTTACAGTAATTATCACTTGCTCTACCACAGTAGTAAATGTGCTTTGAAATTGCCAATCAAATATCGTTTTCTGCCTAGAATCACACCATGAGTCTGTGTGCACACAGGAATTGTTGTCAGAGATTTAATTTGTGTTGCTCTTGTTCTGTAAGACTTGCACTCGTAGGAAAGGGGCAGCTTGTTTTCTTGAACTGTGATGGTTAGCATTCAGCAGAAATCACTATCTTACAGATGTGAGGCAAATGCTAACACATTTGAAAACAACAGGGTAGATTTTCCTTCCACTCCTGCAATGGGTGAGATAGTTCCTACATGTTCAAAAGCCCAATTAACCCTTACCGCATGTGCTCTTACATACATGTATGCAGTCTTCATGCAGTTGTGCAAGTGTCCATGCAGATCTCGCTTCTACCTGACAATACACAGTCTCCAGAAACACACTCTTAGCACACAGCCAGGTGCTTCTCCTGCACTCCCATTCTTACTATTCAGCACTGTGTGGTATTTCAGATAGCAGTGTGTAACGCTAACACATTCAACATCACCAAGGCTCATTTCCTTTGCTGTAGTCTAATCACTCACCCAGGTTCCACATGCTCATGGTCTCAAGTAGCTGTTAGGACATGTGCTCTTTTCTGCCTCTCTAAACTATAAGGAAAATGTGTCAGGCTGTTACAGTAATTATCACTTGCTGTACCACAGTAGTAAATGTGCTTTGAAATTGCCAATCAAATATCGTTCTCTGCCTAGAATCACATCATGAGTCTGTGTGCACACAGGAATTGTTGTCAGAGATTTAATTTGTGTTGCTCTTGTTCTGTAAGACTTGCACTCGTAGGAAAGGGGCAGCTTGTTTTCTTGAACTGTGATGGTTAGCATTCAGCACAAATCACTATCTCACAAATGAGAGGCAACTGCTAACACATTTGAAAACAACAGGGTAGATTTTCCTAGCACTCCTGCAATGGGTGAGGTAGTTCCTACATGTTCAAAAGCCCAATTAACCCTTACCACATGTGCTCTTACATACATGTATGCAGTCTTCATGCAGTTGTGCAAGTGTCCATGCAGATCTCTCTTGCACCTGATAATACACAGTCTCCAGAAACACACTCTTAGCACACAGCCAGGTGCTTCTCCTGCACTCCCATGCTTACTATTCAGCACTGTGTGGTATTTCAGATAGCAGTGTGTAACGCTAACACATTCAACATCACCAAGGCTCATTTTCTTTGCTCTAGTCTAATCACTCACCCAGGTTCCACATGCTCATGGCCTCAAGTAGCTGTTAGGACATGTGCTCTTTTCTGCCTTTCTCAACTATAAGGAAAATGTGTCAGGCTGTTACAGTAATTATCACTTGCTCTACCACAGTAGTAAATGTGCTTTGAAATTTCCAATCAAATATCGTTTTCTGCCTAGAATCACACCATGAGTCTGTGTGCACACAGGAATTGTTGTCAGAGATTTAATTTGTGTTGCTCTTGTTCTGTAAGACTTGCACTCGTAGGAAAGGGGCATCTTGTTTTCTTGAACTGTGATGGTTAGCATTCAGCAGAAATCACTATCTCACAAATGAGAGGCAAATGCTAACACATTTGAAATCAACATGGTAGATTTTCCTTCCACTCCTTCAATGGGTGAGGTAGTTCCTACATGTTCAAAACTCCAATTAACCCTTACCACACATGTACTCTTACATACATCTCTGCAGTCTTCATGCAGTTGTGCAAGCGTCCATGCAGATCTCTCTTGCACCTGACAATACACAGTCTCCAGAAACACACCCTTAGCACACAGCCATGTGCTTCTCCTGCACTCCCATGCTTACTATTCAGCACTGTGTGGTGTTTCAGATAGCAGTGTGTAACGCTAACACATTCAACATCACCAAGGCTCATTTCCTTTGCTCTAGTCTAATCACTCACCCAGGTTCCACATGCTCTTGGTCTCAAGTAGCTGTTAGGACATGTACTCTTTTCTGCCTCTCTAAACTATAAGGAAAATGTGTCAGGCTGTTACAGTAATTATCACTTGCTGTACCACAGTAGTAAATGTGCTTTGATATTGCTAATCAAATATCGTTTTCTGCCTAGAATCATACCATGAGTCTGTTTGCACACAGGAATTGTTGTCAGAGATGTAATGCGTGTTGCTCTTGTTCTGTAAGACTTGCACTCATAGGAAAGGGGCAGCTTGGTTTCTTGAACTGTGATGGTTAGCATTCAGCAGAAATCACTATTTCACAGATGAGAGGCAAATGCTAACACATTTGAAAACAACAGGGTAGATTTTCCTTCCACTCCTGCAATGGGTGAGGTAGTTCCTACATGTTCAAAAGCCCAATTAACCCTTACCACATGTGCTCTTACATACATGTATGCAGTCTTCATGCAGTTGTGCAAGTGTCCATGCAGATCTCTCTTGCACCTGACAATACACATTTTCTAGAAACACACTTTTAGCACACAGCCAGGTGCTTCTCCTGCACTCCCATGCTTACTATTCAGCACTGTGTGGTATTTCAGATAGCAGTGTGTAACGCTAACACATTCAACATCACCAAGGCTCATTTCCTTTGCTCTAGTCTAATCACTCACCCAGGTTCCACATGCTCATGGTCTCAAGTAGCTGTTAGGACATGTGCTCCGTTCTGCCTCTCTAAACTATGAGGAAAATGTGTCAGGCTGTTACAGTAATTATCACTTGCTCTACCACAGTAGTAAATGTGCTTTGAAATTGCCAATCAAATATCGTTTTCTGCCTAGAATCACACCAAGAGTGTGTCTGCACACAGGAATTGTTGTCAGAGATTTAATTTGTGTTGCTCTTGTTCTGTAAGACTTGCACTCATAGGAAAGGGGCAGCTCATATGATAGGATTTGAAAAGCTCAAAAAAATATAGTAATATATTTAAATTACATAAAGGTATTTTTTTGTGTTAGTTTCTTTTAGGTATTGGTGAACAACACTAAAATAAATTAAACATGCCTATAAAATCAAGAAAGAGAAAAGAACAGCAAAAACACCTATATTTGAAGACAACTGGACAACACAAATTAGTTGAAGAACCTCATGTTGGAAAAAAGAAAAAGTCTTCTGGTAAGCAGACTAAGGATTTTTTAAAAAATATAGAAAAAATGTAAAAAATATATCCACTGCAAATAGTGTTTCAAGTAGAAAACAACAAGACAATAGACAGAAAATAGTAAGTGCTAATGTACAATCAGAAGCAAGAAAGAATGACTTAAAAAGAAAAACAGAATTTCAAAACATTCGTAGAAAAATGCTTCAGAGAAGAGTGATGTTTAATTTGCTAAAGGATGTGAAAAAATATATGAAGAAAACAAAATTTTATAAGAAAAAGAAACATATTGAATCAATTGTTGCAAAAGCTTTGGAATTAAAAAGAAAACTATCCATTTTAATTTTGAACAGGATCCGTACATTAGATAAAATAGTCCATGTAATGAAGTCAAAAAGCAAAAGGAAAAGAGTAGTGAAAAAAAATAACTTTTGTAAAGTGTTCTTAGGAGAATGGAAGCATAGTTCAAGTACTGAGCCATTTTTTAATGAAGAGAGTTATCTTCAAAGTAATAGTTTGCTGCATGCAGTTGACACCAGTGGTCGAGCTTATGAAGTTAAGGATGGTTGTGTAATGGAAAAGGAGAAAATGGTTCCAAGAAATGAGGAAGAAGTGTTAGCTGTACGACAAGAATCTATTGATAAATTACGTGACTTTCTAAGAGAATATAGTAAAAAAAGTGTTAAACAGAAGATTAAGGTGCTTCGAAGACTAGATCCATGCAGAGTGAGAAAGAATACTGGTTTGCAAGGACATTCTCTGGCTTGTCTTTCTAGAAAAGTTTGTCAAAGTGTTTTTCACCATTTTAGGATGCTGGCAGTTCATCATACTGAAATGAGAAAGTTTGTGAGAAGATTGTATTTTGCTAAAAGTCCAGCACTAAAGTTACATGAGATAAATAATGCTCTGTTCCGTGGATCTGTATCAGATGTGAAGAAGGTTTGTGAGGATATTGAGTTTTGTTACTTTGGTCCAGAGCAAGAAAGTGCAGGAAATGACACAGTTATTGAAGAAAATGTGGAAGAGAATGTAGAACCCACTGTTAGTAAAACATTTGAAGATCAAATGACAAAATTTACTATCATCTCTAACGAAAGACCAAATATTACTTGTATTTGTTGCCAGAGAAGCCATTATAAAACTCAAACAAGGAATGTTGATCTCTATAAAAAAAGTGAAAAAGAAAATAATTATGAGTGGAAGGATTTTGCTACATATTTGTTTCTGGAAAATTGTTTTGATTTGGGTGAAGATCAGCGTATTTGTAAATACTGTTATAACAAGTTAGAAGAAAATAAAATGCCAGCTAGAGCTGTACATAATAATTTAGAATTGGTTGATATTCCTGCAGAACTTAGTGATTTAAATGCATATGAGTCTATACTCATTCAATGTGTCCATCCGTTTAAGACTATAGTTCGTATGGAGCCCAAAACAGGTAAATTACCTCCTTCAGATTTACAAAGAGGTTTAAAAGGAAGAGTTGTCTATTTGCCATTAGATTTGAAAAAATATTGAAACAATTGATGCAGATAGTTTGGAAACTGAACCATTAGTTATTCTGGTTAATGGTGTACCTACAAAGAATAAGAAAATTTGGCAGGAGCTAGTAGATGTACGAAAAGTACAAAGAGCAAATTTATATTTGAAAAGAAATAATAAGTACTATGAATCAATTTATATGGATGAAGATGAAGAATTTTTACTAGCAGAAACAGGAATACCAACTGGGCAAATTGAAAAAGGGGATAAGTCAAAAGAAGAAGAAATTTATGAACATTTCTGCATACATCCTCTTCATTCTAAAGAAGTTATGGGAAACACTATTGATCTGTTTCAGATGAAAAAAGCAAAAGGAACTCCCGTGAGTGTATGGGAGGAGAGCTTGGAAGCTCGTTGTTTTCCCCAGCTGTTTCCTACAGGAAAAGGTGGACGATATGATGAACGTCCAGTACAGATTCCTGCTTCTGAGTATCAGACTACAAGATTATATGCAGAAGATCCCAGATTTTGTCAAAGTATTCCTTATTTGTTCCATCTTTTATTTGAAAGTGACTTGTCTGCACTATCTTATGCAGTAAATCACATTTTAAAAACTGGAGTACATCTACATAATGTGTCTGCAAAGGATTTTATGAACAAAGTGCAACAGCGAGATGATCATTTGGAATCTCAATTGATTAATCTGATGGCTGGTCAGCATGGAACTAATGAATATTGGTACCGACGCCATAGAGAATTGAAATGTATGTTACGGAATTTAGGAACTCCTACATGGTTCCTTACCCTAAGCTGTGCTGAGTACGCTTGGGATGATTTACTGGATTTTCTTTGAGAGGCAATTTCAAATATTGAAAACATCCAATACAGGACAGCAGGAGAATTGTGCTCATTGGATCCGGTTAATGTTTGCAGATATTTCAATAATTGATTTGAGGCTATGATGTCCTTCATCTGTAATAAAAAAAATCCACCTCTTGGAGAAGTTGTGGATTTCTTTTGGAGAAAAGAGTACCAACCAAGAGGTGCTCCTCATATTCATATGCTGTTGTGGATCAAGGATGCCCCAAAATTTGGAACAGATTCTGATGATGCAGTTTTATCTTTCATTGAAGAATATGCAACATGTGCTATACCTAAAAGCACAGAAGAAAAAAACTTAAAAGAGCAAGTTTTACGTTTCCAAAGTCATCGGTGTGGAAAATACTGTCGATGAAAGTACAAGAGTAAAGATAAATTCTACACAAAATGTTGATTTGGATTTAAACGACCTGTTCTTTCAAAAGGAAGAGTAAACAGTTTTATGTCAGCTGTGCGACATACCATTACAAGAAAATCTCCGAAAAATACCTACAACCTAAGAAGAAAAGAAGAGTCAAAATATATAAATGACTACAACCCAGTCATTTTATCCATGTGGAATGCTAACCTGGATATTCAGTATGTAGCTGACAATTCTATTGCTGTTGCTCGGTATGTCACATCTTACATCACTAAATCTGAGAAAACGGAATTGAAAGAAATGTGGGAAGAGATTTCTCACGAGAAGACTGTCAGTAAAAAGCTATACAGTTTCAGTTTAAAGATGTTATCGCATCGAGAAATTGGCTCATACGAATGCTCAGATAGGTTATCATCTGCAAGTCTGTACTCCAAATCCAGAAGAATAATTTGGGTAAGTTTAGGCCTTGCAGGAATGCGAAATCGCGTACTGAAATCTATTCGAGAAATTGAATATTTAGCAGAGAACGAACCAGAAACTACAGACATTTTGAAAACAAATATGTTGGACACATATTACCCAAACAGAAGTCATCATCTTGAGAACATGTGTCTCTATGAAGTGCTGCAGAACTACATTTATAAACGGAATGCCACAGAAGACATCAACAATGGAAAATATAAAGTCATTGGTGAGGAAGGATGTTTGGTGAAACAAACAAAAGGAAGTTTGATTAATCACAGGAAGCTGAGTTGCGACACTACTGACAAAAAGGAATTTTACTACTTAGCACTTTTACAGCTGTTTAAACCATGGCGTTCAGAGGATGAATTACTTGGAGATTTTCAGAGCTATGAAGATTCCTTTAATGCATGCAAAGATAACATAGAATGCAGTACTTTCTCAAATTATGTACAAATGTTAAATGAAGAAATTGAACAAGAAGCTACAATTGCAGCTGAAGTAGCTAGAGACAGTTCTCAAGACAGTCAAAGTTCTGGTACGCTCATTCAAGATCCCCTAGGACAACAAATCGTAGAAAATAAAGCTGCAATAGCCATGACTGAAGTGGAAACAGCTATGAATCAGGCTCAGGAAGATTTAATAGACTTACCAAATTTGGAACAACAACTGAATGATGAACAACAACAAATTTATGAAGAAGTCACAAAACAAATTGGTCATGGATTACTACATGAAAATAAAGAGTGCTCATGCACAGCATTTGAACCAATCAGAATGTATGTGAGTGGACAAGCTGGAACTGGAAAACGTTTCTTAATTAAAGTAATTAGAAGCTACCTACAGAAAAAAAATGATTCACCTTTGTCTTGTGTTGTTACTGCTCCAACTGGGTTAGCAGCATATAACATAAAAGGAATTACCTTACATCGTTTGCTAATGTTACCAGTAGAGCATGAGAACAAAATAGAATACCACAAGCTAACAGGAGAAGCATGTTTTGAAGTTTCAAGACTGTTGAAGAAAATGAAAGTTCTCATTATTGATGAGGTAAGCATGGTATCAAACTTAAAGCTTGCCTTTGTGCATTTAAGAATGCAGCAAATTCTAAAGACAGACTATGACGTGTTATTTGGAGGAAAACATGTTATAGTTTTTGGGGATCTACTGCAGCTCACTCCAGTTAAAGGACAACCAGTATTTAATACTGTTACACATGAAGACACGAAAAAGTCGTTAGGAAGTATAGGTAATGTGAATATTTGGTCATACTTTGAGTACAAAGAACTCATTACCAATATGCGGCAAGCAAATGATGATGATTATGCAAGTATTCTCAAAGATATCAGAATTGGACTACTCACAGAAAATGGCAGAAAAGCTTTACAGAGTTGATTGCTATGTAATTTGTTTCCAACAGAACAAATAGTTCCAGAGAAAATATACAAGGAGATTGCAGAAAGAAATACTGTAATCTGCTAAATGCCAACACTACATGAATGCTCTATATTCAATGAAGAACTTTTGAAATTGGAAAATGAAGAGATTATGAAAATGGAAGCCGTGGATAAAATACAGCATGAAGGAATAACTATTACATTGACAGGCAAATTGAAAACTAAATTGGATTCTCTAGAGAAAAACTTATCGAAAACAGCTGGTTTAGAAAAGAATCTTTATGTATGTATATTTAAGACGTAATTTGAATGTAGAAAAAGGTTTAGTGAATGGAGCTATGGGTAAAGTTGTGGGTTTTGTTAACTACCATAAAAAAGATGGAATTGAATTTTTAAAAATAAAATTTGATCAGATTGAAGAGGTTAAAGACATTAGTCGTTGTTCAGTTCGTTTTTTGCTTGTGAAAGACTGATATGTACGTAGGAAGCAGTTTCCGTTTTCTTTAGCATATGCTGTAACTATTCACAAATCTCAAGGATTACCTGTAGATAGTGCTTTTGTAAACATTGGATCTAGTGTGTTTAAAGAAGTTATGGCATATGTTGCTTTGTCACGAGTGAAAAAATTATCTGGTTTATTCATGATAGACTTCGATGACTCAAATGTTAGTGCTGATGCAAATTGTGTAAAGGAGTATAATAGATTAAGAAGAAGCTATGCTCTTCATTTAGGTCAGTGTCCTGTGTTTGAAAAACGTGTTGTTTGTCGGAAAAGGAGAATTGAGAATATATGTAATGAGGATGTACAGAAGAGAAAACAAAAGGAGAGTGATTTGATTTCAAGCAAAAAGAAAAAGGACAATGTTGAAGAAGTTGTTGGTTGTCATTTTGAAAATAGCTCTGGTGTCAACTGCTACGCTAATGTAGTGCTGAATGTTGTATTTCATCTTGAAAGTTTGCAAGAGCAGATAATACTAAATCATGAAAAAAGATTTTGTTCTCTGCTGAGTTTCCTTTATGAGAAGCTGAGTAATGATAAAACTAAAATAGAAAGTGCTTCTGATGTTAGAAATCTTTTAGATGTATGTTCTGGATGTACACAGTTTACTGAAAATGTCCAGCAAGATGCACAGGAATTCTTAATGTATATGCTTATGGTACTGGAAGATGAAGGGGTAGAAATAGAAAATATGTTTGGTCTCTCTTATAAATGGGAACATTCCTGTGAAAACTGTATGAACACATGCAGCACTAATATTGATTCTGAAAGGTTCATACATTTAACATTACCAGAGTGTAAAGCAGTGACTTTTAGTAAATGAGTTAAAGATGCAAATCACAACATGGAATGTTCTCAATGTAAATCAGAAATGTTATCAACGTTATTTTTAAAGAAATATGGACAGTATATAATTTTAATGATGCAACGTTGTAGAGCTGATAGAACAAAATTGGACACTTTAATAAAGAAGTTTACAGGAAATCAATTATCAATATCAGGAAAGACTTTTGTTGCAGTTGCAATAATTTTCCATGAGGGACCTTCTATAACTTCTGGTCATTACACAGTTTATCTAAAATGTGAAAAAGGCTGGACACTGTGTAACGATTCTCAATTGATTTTCAAGCAACGTTTGCCTGCAGAATTACCAAATTCCTACTTAATTTTTCTAAAACCAAAATTTTAGATACAAATTGCACCATCTGAAGAAACCAATATTTCGATTTTATAAGATTACCATTGGATATTTCACCTAAAAAGGGTTTAAAAATTACCATTTGGCCTCATGGAAAGGTAAAAATTTCTATTGTGGACTTCTTTGACCGATAATATTTTGGTGTATGTGCTTAAGCAACAAGATTTACAGACGTTATTTATTGCAAATAGTTATTGTTCTTAGAAGATATTTTTAATATATATGTTACATTTCTATCAAGGTATGTTTTACTGAGGATAGATTCAGGGCTTTTTTAAACAATCTTTCAGATTGTTAATTTTTTTGCCCGCTGTTAAGTGATGAATGCAGTTGATATCACTATTTTCAGTGAAATTCAATATATTCTGAAAACAGCACAAAAAGGGCAAAAAATTACTTTGTTAAATATGAAAATATGTGTTCTGTATTCTAAAATGTATTGTTAAATATTACTACTTTTTTTCTTTTTTTTCAGATCGAGAAAGAAAATTTAGGAAATTGAATCCATTTTTCTTGTAATTAAAAAAACCCATTTATTTCTAATTAAGTTATTGTGTTGGTCAGGTAAGTTTAAAATATCTGTATTTCTCACCCCTTCACTTTCATGCTCCCTTTTCTTCACTTCTCCTCACTCTGCTTTTCTCATTGCCCTTCCCTCTCTCTTCTCTCTTTACTGCTCTTTCGTAACTCCCTCACTCCTTCTCTACTACTCCTCTAGGTTTACTGCCTCCATCACTATTTTTTCAACCATGTTTTTCTCCCTGTCTCCATATGTCTCAGTCATTCTAACTGCCTTACTCCTTCTCAGTACCTTGCTCTCTGTCTCTGTTTCTGTCTCCCTCCCTTTGTCTGACTTACCCTTAATTTCCTTAACATCTCTGGGGCAGATTTACAAGCCCCCTGCACCACCACTACGTCACTTTTCATGATGTACTGGTGGCGCAGGGGGCTCCTCCATATTTACAAGGAGAGGAAAAGCCACCCTGCGTGACTATTCCTCTCCTCGTAAATACAGCCACTTCACACGTAGCACTGTGCGTTGAAGGGGCGTTCAATGGGTGTTGTTGTGGGTGTTCCCACGCAACACCCATAGAACTAGACACATCTCCAGATTTACGAGAAATCGTAACTCTGGAGATGCGTGTGAATGCTACGCCACCCTAGAGGTGGCGTAGTGAGGCGCAACGAGGAGAAATGTTTTCATTTCTCCTCGTTTTTTCCTCTTTCAGTGCGTGCTGCATGCTACAGCACGCATTGAAAGAGGAAAAAGCCTCTTGTGATTGTTTTTGTGCAGGAAGGTGTCCCTTCCTGCACAAGAACAATCTCCCCACCACGCAGGCATCCTTGCAGCATGGTGCAAGGGAGCCTGCGCCAGCGCATGGCTGCAGTTTGTGCACCAGCGCAGGGGAAGCATAGAGATGCGATATATTCTTGTAAATATGTTGCATCTCTGTGCTTCGAAACTAACGCAGCACGGCGCAGCAAAATTACTTGCTGCACCGTGCTGCGTTAGTTTGTTATAAATCTGTCCCTCTGTTTCTACCACTCCTCCTCTCTCCATCACTCATTTTCCATCTATCTTTCTCTCACTCCAGTTACCTAAATCCCTCCATCCCCTCACTCCCCATCTCTCACTTTCTCTGACCCCCTTTTTTAATCCTCATACCTGTATCTCACCATCACTCTACTTCTCTTACTTTCAATCCCTTTACCCTGCTGTACTTCATCCGCTTCGTCTGTTACTCCCTTTTCCTATCTCCGTCCCTTACTCTCCTTTTCTCACTCCCCCTCCCTCTCTCTCCATTACTCACTGCCATTCCCTTACTCATTTACTCTTCTGCTGGACATTTCACTCGTAAAAAACCATTGAAATTCCCCCGTTATAGTTAGTTCAGTCATTTGAGATGTCATCAGTGATGTCATGAGTGATGTCACTGACCATGTCATGAGTGATGTAATATGTGATGTCATCAGCAGTGGATTGCGGTCGCGCGAGTTATAGTTAGCTGAACTAACTATAACGGGGGAATTTCAATGTTTTTTTACGAGTGAAATGTCCAGCTAACTATAACATGTGTGAAACCTATGGTTTTTTCAGTGAATTTGCAAAGTTTTTTAAATGCTAATTCCTAACTATAACGTGTGTGAAACCTATGGTTTTTTCAGTGAATTTCAAAGGTTTTTTAAATGCTAATTCCTAAATATAACGTGTGTGAAACCTATGGTTTTTTCAGTGAATTTGCATGTTTTTTTAAATGCTAATTTCTAAACTATAACGTGTGTAAAACCTATGTTTTTTTTAGTGAATATATATATATATTTATATATATATATATATCACTTTCTTCTCCACATCCGGCAAAATCCACACCGAACAGATGGACACGGACCCAATGTAAGTGCTAAGATGATTTTACTTCACTCCTTTTGTCGCCATGATGCGTTTCAGCTCCACAGAGCCTTGTTCACATGACGAATTAAATGAAGAACTAGACAAATTAGGTGAAAAAGATGAAATCCTTAAATTACGTAAGGAAATGACAATGAGACTTAGGAAAGAGGAAGAAAAAAATCAAAGAACGCAAAGCCTTTAAATTCTTAAGAGGCAAGA
This sequence comes from Triturus cristatus, assembly GCF_964204655.1. Taxonomy (NCBI): domain Eukaryota; kingdom Metazoa; phylum Chordata; class Amphibia; order Caudata; family Salamandridae; genus Triturus; species Triturus cristatus. Next base: position 944,690,200 of record NC_140593.1, read on the forward strand.
ATGACTATGACCTAGGGCAAATTTTTACATTTGCCAAAAAATATGACTCGCTTCGAGTATCCAAACGTAAGAATTCCTCAGGTGCGCACAATGTCGCACCAAATTTAAACATCAAGAAAAGTGGGAGCAACCAATGAGACAACATATTCGGATCTCAGTTCCACAGGGGGGAGTGAATCAGAATCTGAAATGAGGCACCCCCAGGGGGAACAACAAAAGGTCAAACCCACACCTGGCGAAGAGGTGAATTTTTTATTCGAAGAGAGGAGACAAACCCTTCGCCCGAGGCCCCAAAGAATTCGCGCCGCACAATTGCAAACTACAGGAGAAGGCAAAGATGCAAAGCAGGAAAGCGCAGCATACAACAACAAAAAAGAGGTCGGGGTTACTGGAAGAAGAGATAAATCAGTCAATAGTCAACAACAAAACAGTAGTCAACCTCACTCAAATGAAATTAACATCTGAGGAAACACGCATTTTAAGTCTCGGTCTTTCATATTGTCCTTACAATGATTTCAACTATGCATCCACTAGGATGGACATCTACAAAGGGGTTAGAAAACTCAAATTGAAAAAACATTTCATGCTCCAGGGTGATTACACCCACATCCAACAGAAGGGAATGGAGGAAGTGGTGAATATACTATCTAATATAACACAATCTGACCTTCCCTTTTTTCATGAATTGACGGAACTATGGGATGGAACAACCAGGCAACAACCTCTGACTAGTACACCCACAGATAAAACGAGTCATGGGAGCACGATGGTCAGGACCCTTTTCAAACCTACATCTACATTCAACCCAATTGCTCCACTTGATGCCATTGATGTGTTCCACGAAACTGTCACGGCCAACATTAAAAAGCTCAATAAATCAGCTCTTACGACTCGAAAAAGATATAACAGACAGGACCAACAATATTTCAGCCTGATTCAAAAACTAAAAAAAAACAAAAATATAGTTATACGTAAAAGTGATAAAGGTGGGAACATTGTTCTTTGGCAACAGGAGGAGTATAAAAAAGAGGCTTTCAGTGAACATAATGACAGTTCATGTTACAGTCGGAGCAATATGGCACATTTGAAAGATACATATTTGGATTTTTACAAAAAATTGGCTATATGGAGGAGAAAAGATTTAATCAGTGAGGATGAATTCAAATTTCTTAAAAAAGATAATCCCACCACTCCTTCAATATACTTTATTCCTAAGAAACATAAGGACAAGGAAAAACCACCTGGCCGTCCAATCATTACAGCTAAAGACGGGCTACTAGAAAATTCATTCAAATATGTATATTATTTTTTGCAAGACTATGTCAAAAAGTAAAAAACAACAGTTGATGGGCAGAATGCAGAACAATGTCATACATTCACCCCAGTACAGAGATCTGGGCCTAAATCCATCGTTTTTTGCTCACCATGCCGTTCCAGTTTGAACCCAGCCATATGCAAATCAGTCTTGACCCTGTGCCTCAAGGGAACAGTCAAGCCCGAACTGCCAAGCCAGGTCCTCCCTGGACTGGAAACAAGCATCCTAGGACCGGCTTCGGGGTTTCACCCCTCTTCAGCCAGGATAGCTTGATTCCAGTGGCATGGAGAGCACGGGACCCACGTCTGGGAATACCCTGCCCACTCGGGGTGACAAATGCAAAAACAACAGTTGATGGACAGAATGCAGAACTGGGGGTGAATGTTTTGCCAATGTGCAACATTCCGTCCATCATCTTGTGTGCTGGGGGTGAATGTTTTGCCAATGTGCAACATTCCGTCCATCATCTTGTGTGCTGGGGGTGAATGTTTTGCCAATGTGCAACATTCCGTCCATCATCTTGTGTGCTGGGGGTGAATGTTTTGCCAATGTGCAACATTCTGTCCATCATCTTGTGTGCTGGGGGTGAATGTTTTGCCAATATGCAACATTCCGTCCATCATCTTGTGTGCTGGGGGTGAATGTTTTGCCAATGTGCAACATTCCGTCCATCATCTAGTGTGGATCTGTGACTGGGGTGAATGTTTTGCCAATGTGCAACATTCCGTCCATCATCTTGTGTGGATCTGTGACTGGGGGTGAATGTTTTGCCAATGTGCAACATTCCGTCCATCATCTTGTGTAGATCTGTGACTGGGGGTGAATGTTTTGCCAATGTGCAACATTCCGTCCATCATCTTGTGTGTTTTGCTGTTCGCTCTATGTGGGAAGGGTATGCCCAGACGTGGGTCCCGTGCTCTCTAAAAACTTTCTTGTTTTAAATCTGTTGTTTTCCCGTGATCTTGTGTTGGTTGTGTTGTACCTTGTCGCGCGCCAGGACGCCCCTTAGCTGGGGCAGCTGTGCGCGTAATAAATGTTATTAACATAACATAACATAACATAACTACGCCACTGGATTCAAGCTATCCTGGCTGAAGAGGGGTGAAACCCCGAAACCGGTCCTAGGATGCTTGATTCCGGTCCAGGGAAGAAATGGCTTGGCAGTTCGGGCTGGACTGTTCCCATGAGGCACAGGGACAAGACTGATTTGCATATGGCCATGTCTGAACTGGGGTGGCGTGGCGTGGTGAGCAAAATAACGATGTATTAAACCCAGATCTGTGACTTGGGTGAATGTTTTGCCAATGTGCAACATTCCGTCCATAATCTTGTGTGTTTTGCTGTTCGCCCTATGTGGGAAGGGTATGCCCAAACATGCGTCCCGTGCTCACTACGCCACTGGAGTCAAGCTATCCTGGCTCAAGAGGGGTGAAACCCCGAAACCGTTCCTAGGATGCTTGATTCCGGTCCAGGGAAGACATGGCTTGGCAGTTCGGGCTGGACTGTTCCCATGAGGCACAGGGTCAAGACTGATTTGCATATGGCCTTGTCTGAACTGGGGTGGCATGGTGAGCAAAATAACAATGGATTAAACCCAGATCTGTGACTGGGGGTGAATGTTTTGCCAATGTGCAACATTCCGTCCATCATCTTGTGTGTTTTGCTATGTCAAAACGTTGCCATCATATGTTCGGAACACTGGCGACTTTATTAGAAATATCAAAGATGTTAAGTGGCAGGAAGACTATCTGTTAATGTCATTAGATGTCTCTGCTCTGTATACTAGCATCCAACACCAAGATGGTATCAATGCCATACAACACTACTGGCACAACGTGCTATACACGATCAACAACATAGTGAGATGATTATATCTATGATTGAATTTTGTTTGAACAATAATATCTATATGTTCAACAATTTGTTATATCAACAAATCAGGGGTGTAGCGATGGGAGCCAGCTTCTCCCCCAGCTATGCATGTTTGCATATGGGCTGGTGGGAGGAGCTGGTTCTCAACATTGAACATCAATTGACAGTCAAAAACCATGTAATCAAATGGCTTCGTTATATTGATGACCTACCCTGATAGTATGGCAAGTTACAAAGGAGCAGGCACAGAATTTTGTAACATCAATTAATTGCAACTCCTTGAACTTAGAATTCACAGCTACTATCAGTGAGTTATCTGTCAATTTCTTAGACACAAAGGTATACATCTACAACAATCACATAGAGACACGACTCTACAGAAAAGAGACGGCTGGTAATTCAACCCTACATGCCCAGAGTACTCATCCCAAACATTTGATCAATAGTATACCATATGGCGAGATGCTTCACCTAAAACGGATATGCAGTAACAAAACAGATCTAAAAAAAGCCCAAAATGAGAGCAAATCTATATTCCTTGAGAGAAGTTATGCTCCCAATATCATTTTACAGGCTATCTCCAAATCGATGAGCATGTCCAGGGATGCACTCCTTACAGACAAACAAATACAGACAGTCTCCTCACCGTATACAACTAGCCCTACTGTCAATGAATTTCGCATGATCTTGGGGTGTAGTCGCCAACATAAAGCGATAAAAAAAATCTTGCAAACCAGTTGGCCCCTTGTATTGAATGATCCGGTGATTGGACCCCTGCTTCCGCAGAGGCTGTCCATCACCCATAGTAAAGCATTTTCGATGAGGGACAGTCTAGTCACTACTAACCCTGAAATTATTGAGAATACAACCTGGTTACAGACACACATGGGATTTTACAAATGTAAGACATGTAAAGCACGTATCCATGGTAAGAACACTAGCACATACTCCACGCCGTCTTGTAATAGAGAATATAAAATTCAAAAACTGCTCACCTGTAAAAACGAATATGCTGTCTATGTGCTCATGTGCCCATGTGGCCTTAAATACATAGGCAGCACCAAACTTCAGGTTCACAAACGGGTGCTTCAACATCTACGTGCAATCACTAACCAAGACAACACATATATGGTAGCTCACCATTTCAAAGAATTTCATCCTTCTGATGATAAGCATTTGAGCTACTTTGTGAATGATACCATACCACCCAGTAGGCGTGGAGGTGACAGAGACCACATATTGAGAAAATTAGAGACCCGGTACATTTTACAACTTGATAGCAAGTCTCCAGGTGGCCTCAATATCACAGAAGATCTCTATACATGTCTGTAAATGGTTACTGCAACATCTAAATATAGAGCTGAGTAGACTTTACCTCATCGTTGCTTTCAATTTGCAGTGCAAGGCCATACATTATTTGATTTCCATACCATGAGGCAATACTAATCCACGATGTACATTAACTCATTTTCCTAGGGCCTAAATCATAGATTTTACTAGGAAATGTTTTGATATCGAGTACATATTTATTCTTATTTATTTATTTATTTATATATAGATATATATATATATATATATATAATTATTTATATATTTATGATGAGATATCTATTTATGTGATAGCCCTAAAATGTACGATTTTATATATATACATATTCACTTAAAAAACCATAGGTTTCACACACGTTATAGTTAGGAATTAGCATTTAAAAAACCTTGCAAATTCACTTTAAAAACCATAGGTTTCACACATGTTATAGTTAGCTGGACATTTCACTCGTAAAAAACCATTGAAATTCCCCCGTTATAGTTAGTTCAGCTAACTATAACTCGCGCGCCCGCAATCCACTGCTGATGACGTCACATATTACATCACTCATGACATGGTCAGTGACATCACTGATGACATCTCAAATGACACCCGTGATTTTTTTTTTTTAAATAAAAAGGCCTAGGACGTTAGGAAGTGTCTTCCGTTACTTGTTTTCACGTTCTTAACTTTTCTCTTTGGCTATCTTCTGCCGCGGGGGTGCGTGCTCCGGGCGTGCATGCGTGCGTGCTCTGTGCGTGCTTTGTGCATGCATTCGAGCGGGCACCGTGCGTGCACGGCAAGTCATGGGATTACGAAACAACACTTTTCATTGGTTCATAGTAGTTTCTGTTCCAGAATCTTGAAACACCACACCCACTCCCCTCACTATTTCTTCTTATTTCCTGGGAGAAGGTTGCTGAACAGCTACTCGAGTGAAATCTTACTTGAAAATGGCAGAACAGCAGTCAACTTCAGGGAGTGAGGAGGAGACCTTTGTGGAACCACCAAGGAAGAGCAAGCAAAAACACTCTTACATCTGGAATTATTTCACATTTCCAGAGGGCCAAAAGAAGGTGAATGCGCCGAAGGTGACATGCACTATTTGCGGAAGTCTTCTATCTAGAGGAGATCCGAGCAAAAAATACTCCTTTAGTATTTATTCCATGCTGAGGCACTTCAAAACAGTGCATCCTATCCGCTATGCTCGAGAAACAACTAGAGCCCTAAGGGACAACCCTCCACCTGCTCAGCCGAGCACATCATCTGCGGCCGCAGATTCACCGTGCACCAGGCAACTGGACATCTGCCCCCTTTTCAAGAAGGTACACATACATTGCAATGTGTGCAATGCTGTTCTTTGTTACGGAGAGAGCAGCATTAATTTGATTGAGAACAAAATCCAGCAGCACACATGCTCCACCCCATAATTTTTTTCATTTATTGTTTTTGTTCCTCTTGAACAGTTTTTCATTCCCAGTTTTTTTTTGGGTGCTCTAAAAAAATTCAAAAAAAATACAAAATTGTTAAAAAACAAAAAAAAAAAATACCAAACAAAAAAGACAAAAAAAACAGTTCTTTTCAGCACTCACTTCACTTCTCCAAGAAGAGCTATATTCCTAATATACTGTGTTGTAATTTTATTGAATGAATGTGTAGTGTATACATGAATGATTGAAATGATTGAAATGACTGAGTGAAAAGGACGAAAGGACAGACAGAATGAGTGAGAAAAGGAAAGTATGATCAGTCATGAAAGGGAAGTGAAAGACTGACTGCAACAAAAGGACTAAGGGTAGAGGATACAGGTAAGAAGAGTGAATGAGTAAGGGAATGGCAGTGAGTAATGGAGAGTGATGGAGGGGGAGTGAGAAAAGTGGAGTAAGGGACGGAGATAGGAAAAGGGAGTAACAGATGAAGTGAATGAAGTACAGCAGGGTAAAGGGATTGAAAGTAAGAGAAGTGGAGTGATGGTGAGATAAGGGGTATGAGGATTAGAAAAGGGGGTCAGGGAAAGTGAGAGATGGGGAGTGAGGGGATGGAGGGATTTAGGAAACTGGAGTGAGAGAAAGGGAGTCAGGATTTCAATGAGCAAAGGAGAGTGAGGGAGAGTGAAGGAAAGAATGCGAAAAGATGAAGGGGTGTGAGATACAGACAAGAGGAAGTGAAGTAGGAGAATAGGAGTGACTATGAGTAAAGGATAGTGACAGTTAGGGAAGGAGAATGATGGAGAAGGTTAAAAAATTAACATAGATAGAAAATGAGTGATGGAGAGAGGAGGAGTGGTAGAAACAAAGGGGCAGATTTATGTTAGACTTGCGCCACTTTTACGCCGCCGTTGCGTCACTTTTGTGACACAGCGGCGGCGTAAACCCTGCGCCACGTTGCGCCCTATTTACATCGTGACGCATCTATGGAGATGCGTCACGTGTAAAGCCCTGCGCCAAATTAAACCTGTGTCAGGTTTAATGTATGCAGGGTGGGCGTTCCAGCGGAAAAAGCCTCAGAAAAGTGACGTAGTGAAATCTACAAGATTTCACTCAGTCACTTTTCCGACGCTGCTGCGTCAAAACCTTGCGCCTGCTTGAAGCAGGCATAAGGCATGACGCAGCATGTTAGGTATGGGCAGCCCCTAAACATTGCTGGAGTTGCGTCGTGCTTGCGACACGACTCCAGCAATGCGCCGCCCTTACGCCATCAGATGCGTCACGCATCTGTTTATCCTTGCACCATGATGCGCTGCATTGTAAATGCGGCGCATCTGTGTTGGCGCAAGGGTAAACTTGCGTGACACATCTTTCCTGGCGCATCCCTGCTGATTTGCAGGGATGCGCCAGGAAACAATAATCTGCCCCAGAGATGTTAAGGAAATTAAGGGTAAGACAGACAAAGGGAGAGAGACAGAAACAGAGACAGAGAGCAAGGAACTGAGAAGGAGTAAGGCAGCTTGAATGACTGAGACATATGGAGACAGGGAGAGAAACATGGTTGAAAAAATAGTGATGGAGGCAGTAAACCTAGGGGAGTAGTAGAGAAGGAGTGAGGGAGTTACGAAAGAGCAGTAAAGGAAGAAGAGAGAGGGAAGGGGAATGAGAAAAGCAGAGTGAGGAGAAGTAAAGAAAAGGGAGCATGAAAGTGAAGGGGTGAGAAATACAAATATTTTAAACTTACCTGACCAACAAAATAACTTAATTAGAAATAAATGGGTTTTTTTTAATTACAAGAAAAATGGATTCAATTTCCTACATTTTCTTTCTCGATCTGAAAAAAAAGAAAAAAAGTAGTAATATTTAACAATACATTTTAGAATACAGTACACATATTTTCATATTTAACAAAGTAATTTTTTGCCCTTTTTTTGCTGTTTTCAGAATATATTGAATTTCACTGAAAATAGTGATATCAATTGCATTCATCACTTAACAGCGGGCAAAAAAATAAACAATCTGAAAGATTGTTTAAAAAAGCCCTGAATCTATCCTCAGTAAAACATACCTTGATAGAAATGTAACATATATATTAAAAATATCTTCTAAGAACAATAACTATTTGCAATAAATAACATCTCTAAATCTTGTTGCTTAAGCATATACACCAAAATAATATCTGTCAAAGAAGTCCACAATAGAAACATTTACCTTTCCATGAGGCCAAATGGTAATTTTTAAACCCTTTTTTGGTGAAATATCCAACGATAATCCTATAAAATCAAAATAATGGTGTCTTCAGATGCTGCAATTTGTATCTAAAATTTTGGTTTTAGAAAAATTAAGTAGGAATTTGGTAATTCTGCAGGCAAACGTTGCTTGAAAATCAATTGAGAATCATTACACAGTGTCCAGCCTTTTTCACATTTTAGATAAACTGTGTAATGACCAGAAGTTATAGAAGGTACATCATGGAAAATTATTGCAACTGCAACAAAAGTCAACAATAATTGATTTCCTGCAAACTTCTTTATAAAAGTGTCCAATTTTGTTCCATCAGCTCTACAACGTTGCATCATTAAAATTATATACTGTCCATATTTCTTTAAAAATAACGTTGATAACATTTCTGATTTACATTGAGAACATTCCATGTTGTGATTTACATCGTTAACTAATTTACTAAAAGTCACTGATTTACTCTCTGGTAATGTTAAATGCATGAACCTTTCAGAATCAACATTAGTGCTGCATGTGTTCATACAGTTTTCACAACAATGTTCCCATTTATAAGAGAGACCAAACATATTTTCTATTTCTACCCCTTCATCTTCCAGTACCATAAGCATACACATTAAGAAGTCCTGTGCATCTTGCTGGACATTTTCAGTAAACTGAGTACATCCAGAACATACATCTAAAAGATTTCTAACATCAGAAGCACTTTCTATTTTAGTTTTATCATTACTCAACTTCTCATAAAGGAAACTCAGCAGAGAACAACATCTTTTTTCATGATTTAGTATTATCTGCTCTTGCAAACTTTCAAGATAAAATACAACATTCAGCACTACATTAGCATAGCAGTTGACACCAGTGCTATTTTCAAAATGACAACCAACAACCTCTTCAACATTGTCCTTTTTCTTTTTGCTTGCAATCACATCACTCTCCTTTTGTTTTCTCTTCTGTACATCCTCATTACAGATATTCTCAATTCTCCTTTTCCGACAAACAACATGTTTTTCAAACACAGGATACTGACCTAAAAGAGGAGCATAGCTTATTCTTAATCTATTATACTCCTTTACACAATTTGCATCAGCACTAAATTTTGAGTCATCAAAGTCTATCATGAATAAACCAGATAATTTTTTTCACTCGTGACAAAGCAACATATGCCATACCTTCTTTAAACACATTAGATCCAATGTTTACAAAAGCACTATCTACAGTTAATCCTTGAGATTTGTGAATAGTTACAGCATATGCTAGAGAAAACGGAAACTGCTTCCTATGTACATATAAGTCTTTCACAAGCAAAAAACGAACTGAACAACGACTAATGTCTTTAACCTCTTCTATCTGATCAAATTTTATTTTTAAAATTTCAATTCCATCTTTTTTCTGGTAGTTAACAAAACCCACAACTTTACCCATAGCTCCATTCACTAAACCTTTTTCTACATTCAAATTACGTCTTAAAATTACTCGACAGTTCATACATACATAAAGATTCCTTTCTAAACCAGCTGTTTTCGATATGTTTTTCTCTAGAGAATCCAATTTAGTTTTCAATTTGCCTGTCAATGTAATAGTTATTCCTTCATGCTGTATTTTATCCACGGCTTCCATTTTCATAATCTCTTCATTTTCCAATTTCAAAAGTTTTCTTTGAATATAGAGCATTCATGTAGTGTTGGCATTAAGCAGATTACAGTATTTTTTTCTGCAATTTTCTTGTATATTTTCTCTGGAACTATTTGTTCTGTTGGAAACAAATTACATAGCAATCGACTCTGTAAAGCTTTTCTGCCATTTTCTGTGAGTAGTCCAATTCTGATATCTTTGAGAATACTTGCATAATCATCATCATTTGCTTGCCGCATATTGGTAATGAGTTCTTTGTACTCAAAGTATGACCAAATATTCACATTACCTATACTTCCTAATGATTTTTTCGTGTCTTCATGTGCAAGAGTATTAAATATTGGTTGTCCTTTAACTGAAGTGAGCTGCAGTAGATCCCCAAAAACTATAACATGTTTTCCTCCAAATAACACGTCATAGTCTGTCTTTAGAATTTGCTGCATTCTTAAATGCACAAAGGCAAGCATTAAATTTGATACCATGCATACCTCATCAATAATGAGAACTTTCATTTTCTTCAACACTCTTGAAACTTCAAAACATGCTTCTCCTGTTAGCTTGTGGTATTCTATTTTGTTCTCATGCTCTACTGGTTTCATTAGCAAACGATGTAAGGCAATTCCTTTTATGTTATATGCTGCTAACCCAGTTGGAGCAGTAACAACACAAGACAAAGTTGAATCAGTTTTTTTCTGTAGGTAGCTTCTAATTACTTTAATTAAGAAACTTTTTCCAGTTCCAGCTTGTCCACTCACATACATTCTGATTGATTCAAATGATGTGCATAAGCACTCTTTATTTTCATGTAGTAATCCATGATCAATTTGTTTTGTGACTTCTTCATAAATTTGTTGTTGTTCATCATTCAGTTGTTGTTCCAAATTTGGTAAGTCTATTAAATCTTCCTGAGCTTGATTCATAGCTGTTTTCACTTCAGTCATGGCTATTGCAGCTTCATTTTCTATGATTGGTTGTCCTAGGGGATCTTGACTGAGCGTACCAGAACTTTGACTGTCTTGAGGACTGTCTCTAGCTACTTCAGCTGCAATTGTAGATTCTTGTTCAATTTCTTCATTTAACATTTGTACATAATTTGTGAAAGTACTGCATTCTATGCTATCTTTACATGTATTAAGGAATCTTCATAGCTCTGAAAATCTCCAAGTAATTCATCCTCTGAACGCCATGGTTTAAACAGCTGTAAAAGTGCTAAGTAGTAAAATTCCTTTTTGTCAGTAGTGTCGCAACTCAGCTTCCTGTGATTAATCAAACTTCCTTTTGTTTGTTTCACCAAACATCCTTCCTCACCAATGACTTTATATTTTCCATTGTTGATGTCTTCTGTGGCATTCCGTGTAAAAATGTAGTTCTGCAGCACTTCATAGAGACACATGTTCTCAAGATGATGACTTCTGTTTGGGTAATATGTGTCCAACATATTTGTTTTCAAAATGTCTGTAGTTTCTGGTTCGTTCTCTGCTAAATATTCAATTTCTCGAATAGATTTCAGTACGCGATTTCGCATTCCTGCAAGGCCTAAACTTACCCAAATTATTCTTCTGGATTTGGAGTACAGACTTGCAGATGATAACCTATCTGAGCATTCGTATGACCCAATTTCTCGATGCGATAACATCTTTAAACTGAAACTGTATAGCTTTTTACTGACAGTCTTCTCGTGAGAAATCTCTTCCCACATTTCTTTCAATTCCGTTTTCTCAGATTTAGTGATGTAAGATGTGACATACCAAGCAACAGCAATAGAATTGTCAGCTACATACTGAATATCCATGTTAGCATTCCACATGGATAAAATGACTGGGTTGTAGTCATTTATATATTTTGACTCTTCTTTTCTTCTTAGGTTATAGGTATTTTTTGGAGATTTTCTTGTAATGGTATGTCGCACAGCTGACATAAAACTGTTTACTCTTCCTTTTGAAAGAACAGGTCGTGGAAATCCAAATCGACATTTTGTGTAGAATTTATCTTTACTCTTGTACTTTCGTCGACAGTATTTTCCACACCGATGACTTTGGAAACGTAAAACTTGCTCTTTTAAGTTTTTTTCTTCTGTGCTTTTAGGTATAGCACATCTTGCATATTCTTCAATGAAAGATAAAACTGCATCATCAGAATCTGTTCCAAATTTTGGGGCATCCTTGATCCACAACAGCATATGAATATGAGGAGCAGCTCTTGCTTGGTACTCTTTTCTCCAAAAGAAATCCAAAACTTCTGCAAGATTTGGATTTTTTTTATTGCAGATGAAGGACATCATAGCCTCAAATCTATGATTGAAATATCTGCAAACATTAACCGGATCCAATGAGCACAATTCTCCTGCTGTCTTGTATTGAATGTTTGCAATATTTGAATTTGCCTCTCGAAGAAAATCCAGTAAATCATCCCAAGCGTACTCAGCACAGCTTAGGGTAAGGAACCATGTAGGAGTTCCTAAATTCCGTAACATACATTTCAATTCTCCATGGCGTCGGTACCAATATTCATTAGTTCCACGCTGACAAGCCATCAGATTAATCAATTGAGATTCCAAATGATCATCTCGCTGTTGTACTTTGTTCATAAAATTCTTTGCAGACACATTATGTAGATGTACTCCAGTTTTTAAAATGTGATTTACTGCATAAGATAGTGCAGACAAGTCACTTTCAAATAAAAGATGGAACAAATGAGGAATACTTTGACGAAATCTTGGATCTTTTGCATATAATCTTGTAGTCCGATACTCAGAAGCAGGAATCTGTACTGGACGTTCATCATATCGTCCACGTTTTCCTGTAGGAAACAGCTGGGGAAAACAACGAGATTCCAACCTCTCCTCCCATACACTCACGGGAGTTCCTTTAGCTTTTTTCATCTGAAACAGATCAATAGTGTTTCCCATAACTTCTTTAGAATGAAGAGGATGTATGCTGAAATGTTCATAAATTTCTTCTTCTTTTGACTTATCTACTTTTTCAATTTGCCCAGTTGGTATTCCTGTGTCTGCTAGTAAAACTTCTTCATCTTCATCCATATAAATTGATTCATAGTACTTATTATTTCTTTTCAAATATAAATTTGCTCTTTGTACTTTTCGTACATCTACTAGCTCCTGCCACATTTTCTTATTCTTTGTAGGTACACCATTAACCAGAATAACTAATGGTTCAGTTTCCAAACTATCTGCATCAATTGTTTCAATATTTTTTTTCAAATCTAATGGCAAATAGACAACTCTTCCTTTTCAACCTCTTTGTAAATCTGAAGGAGGTAATTTACCTGTTTTGGGCTCCATACGAACTATAGTCTGAAACGGATGGACACACCGAATGAGTATAGACTCATATGTATTTAAATCACTAAGTTCTGCAGGAATATCAACCAATTCTAAATTATTATGTACAGCTCTAGCTGGCATTTTATTTTCTTCTAACTTGTTATAACAGTATTTACAAATACGCTGATCTTCACCCAAATCAAAACAATTTTCCAGAAACAAATATGTACCAAAATCCTTCCACTCATAATTATTTTCTTTTTCACTTTTTTTTATAGAGATCAACATTCCTTGTTTGACTTTTATAATGGCTTCTCCGGCAACAAATACAAGTAATATTTGGTCTTTCATTAGAGATGATAGTAAATTTTGTCATTTGATCTTCAAAATTTTTACTAACAGTGGGTTCTACATTCTCTTCCACATTTTCTTCAATAACTGTGTCATTTCCTGCACTTTCTTGTTCTGGACCAAAGTAACAAAACTGAATATCATCAGTAACCTTCTCTACATCTGATACAGATCCACGCAACAGAGCACTATTCAACTCATTTAACTTTAGTGCTGGACTTTTAGCAAAATACAATCTTCTCACAAACTTTCTCATTTCAGTATGATGTACTGCCAGCATCCTAAAATGGTGAAAAACACTTTGACAAACTTTCCTAGAAAGACAAGCCAGAGAATGTCCTTTCAAACCAGTATTCTTTCTAACACTGCATGGATCTAGTCTTTTAAGCACCTTAATCTTCTGTTTAACACTTTTTTTACTATATTCTCTTAGAAAGTCACGTAACTTATCAATAGATTCTTGTCGTACAGTACAAATACTACTACAATTCCAAGTGTACACTGGGACTTTAGGACGTTTCCCCATAACCTCATCAGCTAACACTTCTTCCTCATTTCTTGGAACCATTTTCTCCTTTTCCATTACACAACCATCTTTAACTTCATAAGTTCGACCACTGGTGTCAACTGCATACACCAAACTATTACTTTGAAGATAACTCTCTTCATTAAAAAATGGTTCAGTACTTGAACTATGCTTCCATTCTCCTAAGAACACATTACAAAAGTAATTTTTTCTCACTACTCTTTTCCTTTTGCTTTTTGACTTCATTACATTGACTATTTTATCTAATGTACGGATCCTGTTCAAAATTAAAATGAATAGTTTTCTTATTAATTCCAAAGCCTTTGCAACAATTGATTCAATATGTTTCTTTTTCTTATAAAATATTGCTTTCTTCCTATTTTTTTTCACATCCTTTAGCAAATTGAACACCACTCTTCTCTGAAACATTTTTTTACGAATGTTTTGAAATTCTGTTTTTCTTTTTAAGTCATTTTTTTTTTACTTCTGATTCTACATTAGCATTTGGTATTTCCTTTCTATTGTCTTGTTGTTTTCTTCTTGAAACACTATTTGCAGAGGATATACTTTCTACATTTTTTCTATGTTTGAGGATATTTTAAAAAAAAATCCTTAGTCTGCTTACCAGAAGACTTTTTCTTTTTTCCAACATGAGGATCTTCAACTAATTTTTGTTGTCCAGTTGTCTTCAACTATAGATGTTTTTCCTGTTCTTTTCTCTTTCTTGATTTTATAGGCATGTTTAATTTATTTCAGTGTTGTTCAGCAATACCTAAAGGAAACAAAAAAAAATACTTTTATATAATTTAAATATATTACTATATTTTTTTGAGCTTTTCAAATCCTATCATATGAGCTGCCCCTTTCCTAAGACTGCAAGTCTTACAGAACCAGAGCAACACAAATTAAATCTCTGACAACAATTCCTGTGTGCACAAAGACTCATGGTGTGATTCTAGGCAGAAAACGATATTTGATTGGCAATTTCAAAGCACATTTACTACTGTGGTAGAGAATGTGATAATTACTGTAACAGCCTGACACATTTTCATTATAGTTTAGAGAGGCAGAAAAGAGCACATGTCCTAACAGCTACTTGAGACCATGAGCATGTGGAACCTGGGTGAGTGATTAGACTAGAGCAAAGGAAATGAACCTTGGTGATGTTGAATGTGTTAGCGTTACACACTGCTATCTGAAAGACCACACAGCACTGAATAGTAAGCATGGGATTACAGGAGAAGCAGCTGCCTATGTGCTAAGAGTGTGTTTCTGGAGACTGTGTATTGTCAGGTGCAAGAGAGATCTGCATGGACCCTCGCACAACTGCATGAAGACTGCATAGATGTATGTAAGATCACCTGTGGTAAGGGTTAATTGGAGTTTTGAACATGTAGGAACTACCTCACCCATTGCAGGAGTGGAAGGAAAATCTACCCTGTTGTTTTGAAATGTGTTAGCATTTGCCTCGCATCTGTGAGATAGTGATTTCTGCTGAATGCTAACCATCACAGTTCAAGAAAACAAGCTGCCCCTTTCCTACGAGTGCAAGTCTTACAAAACCAGAGCAACACGAATTAAATCTCTGACAACAATTCCTGTGTGCACACAGACTCATGGTGTGATTCTAGGCAGAAAACGATATTTGATTGGCAATTTCAAAGCACATTTACTACTGTGGTAGAGCAAGTGATAATTACTGTAACAGCCTGACACATTTTCCTTATAGTTTAGAGAGGCAGAAAAGAGCACATGTCCTAACAGCTACTTGAGACCATGAGCATGTGGACCCTGGGTGAGTGATTAGACTAGAGCAAAGGAAACGAGCCTTGGAGATGTTGAATGTCTTAGCGTTACACACTGCTATCTGAAACACCACACAGTGCTGAATAGTAAGCATGGGAGTACAGGAGAAGCAGCTGGCTGTGTGCTAAGAGTGTGTTTCTGGAGACTGTGTATTGTCAGGTGCAAGAGAGATCTGCATGGATGCTTGCACAACTGCATGAAGACTGCATAGATGTATGTAAGATCACCTGTACTAAGGGTTAATTGGAGGTTTGAACATGTAGGAACTACCTCACCCATTGCAGGAGTGAAAGGAAAATCTACCCTGTTGTCTTCAAATGTGTTAGCATTTGCCTCGCATCTGTGAGATAGTGATTTCTGCTGAATGCTAACCATCACAGTTCAAGAAAACAAGCTGCCCCTTTCCTACGAGTGCAAGTCTTACAGAACAAGAGCAACATGAATTAAATCTCTGACAACAATTCCTGTGTGCACACAGACTCATGGTGTGATTCTAGGCACAAAACGATATTTGATTGGCAATTTGAAAGCACATTTAATACTGTGGTAGAGCAAGTGATAATCACTGTAACAGCCTGACACATATTCCTTATACCTTAGAGAGGCAGAAAAGAGCACATGTCCTAACAGCTACTTGAGACCATGAGCATGTGGAACCTGGGTGAGTGATTAGACTAGAGCAAAGGAAATGAGCCTTGGTGATGTTGAATGTGTTAGCGTTACACACTGCTATCTGAAATACCACACAGTGCTGAATAGTAAGCATGGGAGTGCAGGAGAAGCAGCTGCCTGTGTGCTAAGAGTGTGTTTCTGGAGACTGTGTATTGTCAGGTGCAACAGAGATCTGCATGGACGCTTGCACAACTGCATGAAGACTGCATAGATGTATGTAAGATCACCTGTGCTAAGGGTTAATTGGAGTTTTGAACATGCAGGAACTACCTCACCCATTGCAGTAGTGGAAGGAAAATCTACCTTGTTGTTTTCAAATGTGTTAGCATTTGCCTTGCATCTGTGAGATAGTGATTTCTGTTGAATGCTAACCATCACAGTTCAAGAAAACAAGCTGCCCCTTTCCTACGAGTGCAAGTCTTACAGAACAAGAGCAACATGAATTAAATCTCTGACAACAATTCCTGTGTGCACACAGACTCATGGTGTGATTCTAGGCACAAAACGATATTTGATTGGCAATTTGAAAGCACATTTACTACTGTGGTAGAGCAAGTGATAATAACTGTAACAGCCTGACACATATTCCTTATACCTTAGAGAGGCAGAAAAGAGCACATGTCCTAACAGCTACTTGAGACCATGAGCATGTGGAACCTGGGTAAGTGATAAGGCTAGAGCAAAGGAAATGAGCCTTGGTGATGTTGAATGTGTTAGCGTTACACACTGCTATCTGAAATACCACACAGTGCTGAATAGTAAGCATGGGAGTGCAGGAGAAGCAGCTGCCTGTGTGCTAAGAGTGTGTTTCTGGAGACTGTGTATTGTCAGGTGCAACAGAGATCTGCATGGACGCTTGCACAACTGCATGAAGACTGCACAGATGTAAGTAAGATCACCTGTGGTAAGGGTTAATTGGAGTTTTGAACATGTAGGAACTACCTCACCCATTGCAGGAGTGGAATGAAAATCTACCCTGTTGTTTTCAAATGTGTTACCATTTGCCTCTCATCTGTGAGATAGTGATTTGTGCTGAATGCTAACCATCACAGTTCAAGAAAACAAGCTGCCCCTTTCCTACGAGTGCAAGTCTTACAGAACAAGAGCAACACAAATTAAATCTCTGACAACAATTCCTGTGTGCACACAGACTCATGGTGTGATTCTAGGCAGAAAACGATATTTGATTGGCAATTTCAAAGCACATTTACTACTGTGGTAGAGCAAGTGATAATTACTGTAACAGCCTGACACATTTCCCTTATAGTTTAGAGAGGCAGAAAAGAGCACATGTCCTAACAGCTACTTGAGACCATGAGCATGTGGAACCTGGGTGAGTGAATAGACTAGAGCAAAGGAAATGAGCCTTGGTGATGTTGAATGTGTTAGCGTTACACACTGCTATCTGAAATACCACACAGTGCTGAATAGTAAGCATGGGAGTAAAGGAGAAGCAGCAGCCTGTGTGCTAAGAGTGTGTTTCTGTAGACTGTGTATTGTCAGGTGCAAGAGAGATCTGCATGGACGCTTGCACAACTGCATGAAGACTGCATAGATGTATGTAAGATCACCTGTGCTAAGGGTTAATTGGAGGTTTGAACATGTAGGAACTACCTCACCCATTGCAGGAGTGGAAGGAAAATCTACCCTGTTGTCTTCAAATGTGTTAGCATTTGCCTCGCATCTGTGAGATAGTGATTTCTGCTGAATGCTAAACATCACAGTTCAAGAAAACAAGCTGCCCCTTTCCTCCGAGTGCAAGTCTTACAGAACCAGAGCAACACGAATTAAATCTCTGACAACAATTCCTGTGTGCACACAGACTCATGGTGTGATTCTAGGCAGAAAACGATATTTGATTGGCAATTTCAAAGCACATTTACTACTGTGGTAGAGCAAGTGATAATTACTGTAACAGCCTGACACATTTTCCTTATAGTTTAGAGAGGCAGAAAAGAGCACATGTCCTAACAGCTACTTGAGACCATGAGCATGTGGAACCTGGGTGAGTGATTAGACTAGAGCAAAGGAAATGAGCCTTGGTGATGTTGAATGTGTTAGCGTTACACACTGCTATCTGAAATACCACACAGTGCTGAATAGTAAGCATGGGAGTGCAGGAGAAGCAGCTGCCTGTGTGCTAAGAGTGTGTTTCTGGAGACTGTGCATTGTCAGGTGCAAGAGAGATCTGCATGGACGCTTGCACAACTGCATGAAGACTGCATAGATGTATGTAAGATCACCTGTGCTAAGGGTTAATTGGAGTTTTTAACATGTAGGAACTACCTCACCCATTGCAGTAGTGGAAGGAAAATCTACCCTGTTGTTTTCAAATGTGTTAGCATTTGCCTTGCATCTGTGAGATAGTGATTTCTGTTGAATGCTAACCATCACAGTTCAAGAAAACAAGCTGCCCCTTTCCTACGAGTGCAAGTCTTACAGAACAAGAGCAACATGAATTAAATCTCTGACAACAATTCCTGTGTGCACACAGACTCATGGTGTGATTCTAGGCACTAAACGATATTTGATTGGCAATTTGAAAGCACATTTACTACTGTGGTAAAGCAAGTGATAATTACTGTAACAGCCTGACACATATTCCTTATACTTTAGAGAGGCAGAAAAGAGCAAATGTCCTAACAGCTACTTGAGACCAAGAGCATGTGGAACCTGGGTGAGTGATTAGACTAGAGCAAAGGAAATGAGCCTTGGTGATGATGAATGTGTTAACGTTACACACTGCTATCTGAAATACCACACAGTGCTGAATAGTAAGCATGGGAGTGCAGGAGAAGCAGCTGCCTGTGTGCTAAGAGTGTGTTTCTGGAGACTGTGTATTGTCAGGTGCAACAGAGATCTGCATGGACGCTTGCACAACTGCATGAAGACTGCACAGATGTATGTAAGATCACCTGTGGTAAGGGTTAATTTGAGTTTTGAACATGTAGGAACTACATCACCCATTGCAGGAGTGGAATGAAAATCTAACCTGTTGTTTTCAAATGTGTTACCATTTGCCTCTCATCTGTGAGATAGTGATTTGTGCTGAATGCTAACCATCACAGTTCAAGAAAACAAGCTGCCCCTTTCCTACGAGTGCAAGTCTTACAGAACAAGAGCAACACAAATTAAATCTCTGACAACAATTCCTGTGTGCACACAGACTCATGGTGTGATTCTAGGCAGAAAACGATATTTGATTGGCAATTTCAAAGCACATTTACTAATGTGGTAGAGCAAGTGATAATTACTGGAACAACCTGACACATTTTCCTTATAGTTTAGAGAGGCAGAAAAGAGCACATGTCCTAACAGCTACTTGAGACCATGAGCATATGGAACCTGGGTGAGTGATTAGACTAGAGAAAAGGAAATGAGCCTTGGTGATGATGAATGTGTTAACGTTACACACTGCTATCTGAAATACCACACAGTGCTGAATAGTAAGCATGGGAGTGCAGGAGAAGCAGCTGCCTGTGTGCTAAGAGTGTGTTTCTGGAGACTGTGTATTGTCAGGTACAAGAGAGATCTGCATGGACGCTTGCACAACTGCATGAAGACTGCACAGATGTATGTAAGATCACCTGTGGTAAGGGTTAATTTGAGTTTTGAACATGTAGGAACTACCTCACCCATTGCAGGAGTGGAAGGAAAATCTACCCTGTTGTTTTCAAATGTGTTAGCATTTGTCTCTCATCTGTGAGATAGTGATTTGTGCTGAATGCTAACCATCACAGTTCAAGAAAACAAGCTGCCCCTTTCCTACGAGTGCAAGTCTTACAGAACAAGAGCAACACAAATTAAATCTCTGGCAACTATTCCTGTGTGCACACAGACTCATGGTGTGATTCTAGGCACAAAACAGTATTCCTGGGTGATACCAGTACACCTTAACTTATGGTGAAGACATACTCCATAATATCTTACACGTTCGAGGCAGTTAAATATCTTCCAAAACATAAAATGTAAAACACAACTTTAAAAGAAGAAACAAATTTCTATTATTTATATCAAAATACACCACATACATTCCCTCTCAAATTCATAACTCACCTTTAAAAGTAGTTAGTTGAGAAAGAAATGTGCCACTCACACAGCAGATTATCAGAGCCAGAATCTCTGAGCTGTACTCCTCTCACCAAAACCACTAAATGGCAAAATGTCCCTCTCTTTTTTCACACATATACATGTTAACTTCAAATCACATTGCTTCCCACATTTTTTAAATGGAAACACACATTTCTATTGGTAGCAAATGTCAACCCTTTCCAAATGATTCCTACCCCCAACATGACTTCTGCCTGCTACCATAGCAACAGATCATGGAACACTGGTGTGAGCAGAGAGGTCAGAAGGTCAGCACACAATGTTTCTAATCCAAAGACCAAGAGTGCTTGACTTTTCAAACCTAACAGCATATCCAAAGTAATCTTCTGTGGGAACACATTTTTCTGAACCAATACAAAACATGCTTTTAAAAATTTAAACATACAGCCTAATTTTTAGTGTTGAATGGTCTGAAACAGCCAATGAGCTCTTTTTAATAAAAAAAAGTATGTAAGCCTCCATTTTACAACTATCTTTCTTTTCATATTGCCATTCTACTGAAAGACACCTTCTGAGTGCATCCAGATCTCCTTGAAAGATGTTCACAGTGTGGATCGTAGGTCATAGCTATGTCTACTGGAGTGAAACGTATGCAGAAAAAAGAGGTATTGGAAAAGACCTTGCTTTGCCAAATGTAGACATTAAATGGATTGGTCAGAGAGGGTTAAAGTGGCACCAATTAATGCCTTTGGTGAAAACCTTTCTACATCTCCCACAGCCTGACCTTATAATTGTGCACTGTGGTGGAAATGACTTAGGCACTTTAACTGGGGTAGGTCTGGAAATGCTTGTTAAGGACACCTTTGTGCAATTGATGTCACTTTTTACACAAACTACCTTTGTATATTGTAATATATGCCAAAGGCAAGAGTGGAACTGGTCCAACCAATATTGTCCGCAGTTTGAGAAAGCAAAAAAGCACGTCAATAAGTCTGTTTCTGCTTTCCTCAGAGACTATGGTATGGGTTCTATATACCACAACAACTTGTGGTACAACATGCAAGGCATTTATAGAGGAGACGGTGTTCATTTCACAGATGAAGGGAACAGAGTCTTCCTCTTGAACTTTAGACTCTGCATCGGTACTTACTTGTAGGTACAAAAAAACACTCAATGAACACAACAGCTCTTTTTAGAGCCAACCAACATCTAAACACTTAAACTTGATTTTTAATTCTATTTTTTTTATGAATTTTTTGCCGCCGTGCGCGCACCGTGCGCGCACCCCGCGATTCTTTGAAAAAAAATTTAAAAAAATGTTTCACCCTTCGGGATCCTTCAGGGACCCCCTGACAAAGGCTAGGGGGTCAGGAACTCTCTACTCTGCCCCCTTTTCACGTTCTCCACCTTTCTTTTAAATGGAAACACACATTTCTATTGGTTGCAAATTTCAACCCTTTCCAAATGATTCCTACCCCCAACATGACTTCTGCCTGCTACCATAGCAACAGATCATGGAACACTAGTGTGAGCAGAGAGGTCAGAAGTTCAGCAGACAATGTTTCTAATCCAAAGAGCAAGAGTGCTTGACTTTTCAAACCTAACAGCAAATCCAAAGTAATGTTCTGTGGGAACACATTTTTCTGAACCAATACAAAACATGCTTTTAAAAATGTAAACATACAGCCTAGTTTTTAGTGTTGAATGGTCTGAAACAGCCAATGAGTTCTTTTTATTAAAAAAAAAGTATGTAAGCCTCCATTTTACAACTATCTTCCTTTTCATATTGCCATTCTACTGAAAGACACCTTCTGAGTGCATCCAGGTCTCCTCCTCACTCCCTGAAGTAGACTGCTGTTCTGCCATTTTCAAGTAAAATTGATAGCTGTTCAGATCCTTGTCCCAGGAAATAAGAAGAAATAGTGAGGGGAGTGGGTGTGGTGTTTGAAGATTCTGGAACAGAAACTACTATGAACCAATGCTTATGAGTGCATCCAGGTCTCCTCCTCACTCCCTGAAGTAGACTGCTGTTCTACCATTTTCAAGTAAAATTGATAGCTGTTCAGCTCCTTGTCCCAGGAAATAAGAAGAAATAGTGAGGGAAGTGGGTGTGGTGTTTGAAGATTCTGGAACAGAAACTACTATGAACCAATGCTTCTGAGTGGCATTTATAGAGGAGATGGTGTACATTTCACAGATGAAGGGAACAGAGTCTTCCTCTTGAACTTTAGACTCTGCATCGGTACTTACTTGTAGGTACAAAAAAACACTCAATGAACACTTTTTAGAGCCAACCAACATCTAAACACTTAAACTTGATTTTTAATTCTATTTTTTTAATGAATTTTTTGCCGCCGTGCGCGCACCGTGCGCGCACCCCGCGATTTTTTGAAAAAATTCAAATGTTTTTTTCACCCTTCGGGATCCTTCAGGGACCCCCTGACAAAGGATAGGGGGTCAGGAACTCGCTACCCTGCCCCCTTTTCACGTTCTCCACCTTTCTTTTTCACTGTCACACACAAAATGGCGTCCCACACTTCCTGATTTCGACCGATTCGAATGTTGACTGACATCTAACCACCAATCAGAACTACGCTCGCGGACATTTGGTGCGCGCACGCGTGCGCGCACGGTACGCGCTTATAGATATTTATGTACATTTAACTGCAATTTTCTCAGGAACCACTGAACAGATTGACACCATATATCCAAAAGGCACATGCCTGACCTGAGGACTACCTGTTTGCCAAATTTCAAGTAATTCTGTTCAGCCGTTCGGGCTGTACCTTCGACTAAAGGTCCTATGGGAAAATGCATGGGGAAAACGCGTTTTGGGACCCCCTTTTTTCTCAGCCCCCGCTTGACGAATCACCCTGAGACTTTCAGGGTAGGAGCTGAGCGGAGCGCCCCATTAGTTTAGCAAATTTTACGAAGATAAGTCAACCGGCGCCAAAGTTATTGAAAATAGAATTTTCAGATTTCCTATGGGAACTCGGTCCTAACTATAACTATCTACTGGCGACCGCCAGTAGGTAATATATATATTTTATATGCATGTATTTTATAATCGTGTATGTTTACTTAAACAGTAGATTTATTCCAACTATTCTAACTAGGCCACTTGGAATATGTAAGTTTGCACAGCAGGTTTGCACAAATATATTTGCACAATTAAAATTGCACATCAATAGGGTCATATAAACTATATAGCCTTGGGTCTAACATTACTATATCCTGTGGATACATATAGCCCATTTTGTTAATGATCAGGATATACACCTATAAACACGAGTGATTGATTGTGATACTAAGTTATGATGCCATGACAACGTCATCCCCCTTTTTTTGCACCCAGATATTTTAGTCTACTAAAATTAAGTTTTGCGTTGGATTAGTATCCTTCCCTTTTTTTCATTTATTCTGACATGTCATATTTTGGCATGTACATCTGTATATAGAGCAAGATTATTTATACTCTACTTGGAAGGTACCTCCAATATATTTCAGTAGTTTTTACTTGTTGCATAAGATCGATTTGAATTATACTTTTTTTAATGATTATTGGCACTTCAAGTTAAACACGATAGCACTTCCATACCATGTCCGACATTTAGACAAAGTTAGGCATCTCTTTATAAGTATAATTTCCTCTCTCTTTTATATGTAAGGATTAGACTTGGCCATTTAGTTTTGTAAGCTTAACACACTGCAAGGCCATTTCACCTTCTATTTGAACAATTTTTGTCATTTATTATGTATATGATTTTGGGATATCTCAGTATTTTACTGGTCATTGGGTCACCTATTTTGGTTTTATCTGATCGATTTTATAGCCAAGAATCATTGTCAGAATTCAAGAGTAGAGTGAGGGGAGAAAAAAACACAGAATAAAACCATGAAAAAAACACGAAGAACAAAACGTGACAAAATGTAATTGTTTTTTTGTTGTTTTTTGGGTATTTTACTTGTATTTATTGATGTATTTTTAAACATGCTCAATAGCTGTTAGTATTTTGTCTATGTCCATGCTGGGCAGGTCATGTGATGTGTTTACGTATTGGACTAGCACTTTAAAAATGCACTGAAACGTGGCTCCGACATGTCATGTGAACAAGGCTCTGCGGAGCTGAAACGCATCATGGCGACAAAAGGAGTGAAGTAATATCACCTTAGCACTCACATTGGGTCCGTGTCCATCTGTTCGGTGTGGATTTTGCCGGATGTGGAGAAGAAAGTGATTTAATAGACCGTTCGGTTCTACGCGGTCATCCACGGATCCCTCCCCCATTTTGGACGACGCACTTTGTGGAACACTGCTTCCGGGTCTCCCGGAAACATCACGGTCCGACAAATATATATATGTATATATATATTCACTTAAAAAACCATAGGTTTCACACACGTTATAGTTAGGAATTAGCATTTAAAAAACCTTGCAAATTCACTTAAAAAACCATAGGTTTCACACATGTTATAGTTAGCTGGACATTTCACTCGTAAAAAACCATTGAAATTCCCCCGTTATAGTTAGTTCAGCTAACTATAACTCGCACGCCCGCAATCAACTGCTGATGACGTCACATATTACATCACTCATGACATGGTCAGTGACATCACTCATGACATCACTGATGACATCTCAAATGACATCAGTGATGACATCATCGATGACATCATCCTTGTGTAAGAGTGGCGGACCTCCTCTTATCCTAATATAAACTTTGATACACACATTGAAAAATACAAACTAAAGTTTTGAAAACTATAGAGATAACAATACCAGTTAGAACAACCTATTCAGTAATTCCAAAATCTACATACGCATCCACTCATTCATCAACACTTCTATATAGTCACTCATACATGTACTCAGTCATCATATCTACTCATACACCTATACGTCCTGTTACACACCTACACTCATACATAGAGTTACTCACACACATACTTACACATGCAAATAAACATCCATTTACTTGCATATACAGCTATAGACACACCACTACACTTACTTCTAAAGAAACATACACATACTTACTCTCTTAAACATTCACTTATAGAAACACATACTTATTTATACAGGAACTCTTCCAATCTCTCACTCTCATATATCCTCACTTATATACATCAATACTCACATATACTAGTTTAATACATATGGACTTACTCATAAAGACACTATTGAGACAGTCATTCACTCTCTTACTCAGCAATACACACACTCATCCACCCATACTGTCCTGCTCACATACTGTCTTCAAAACACATACAAACAGTGAGTCACTCATTCATGCTTCTACACGCTAAGTAATGTCCCCCACTGAACCATACAGAAACTCATACTGATACTCTAACAATGAACTATTAACCCATATACACACTCATGTAGCTACTCACCAACCCATGTAGCCACTTATACACAAAGTGAGACACTGATACAGATATTTAAATATTTAAACATTACTCACTAATACTTGTATTCATTAAGATACTGTTAATAAGTCAGTTATACAATTAATTTTACAAAAAAAAAATCCATTTAGACACTTATTTACCAATTTATTCTTCCATTAACCTTTAGATAACATATATAAAAAATAATAACTTTTTCCAGAAAGACACATAGTCACTGGATGATGTCATCAGTGATGTCATCAGTGATGTCATTTGAGATGTCATCAGTGATGTCATGAGTGATGTCACTGACCATGTCATGAGTGATGTAATATGTGACATCATCAGCAGTGGATTGCGGGCGCGCGAGTTATAGTTAGCTGAACTAACTATAACGGGGGAATTTCAATGGTTTTTTACGAGTGAAATGTCCAGCTAACTATAACATGTGTGAAACCTATGGTTTTTTAAGTGAATTTGCAAGGTTTTTTAAATGCTAATTTCTAACTATAACATGTGTGAAACCAACGTTTTTTTTAGTGAATTTGTAAGGTTTTTTAAATGCTAATTTATGTATGTATTATTATATTTTTTATATATTTATTTTACAATAAACTACCTATGTATATAGTTATAGATTGACTGTATCCTGTAATATGGAATGGCTCAGCTCTTTTTTTTTAATTTGGATAAAGTTGAACAGCATAGTTAATATCTTCTATAAACTTATAAACATTTTAAAATGTTTTTTTTTAAGTGTTTTTCACCGTGCGCGCACCCCGCGATTTATAAAAAAAAAAATTAAAAGTCCTAGGACGTTAGGAAGTGTCTTCCGTTACTTGTTTTCACGTTCTTAACTTTTCTCTTTGGCTATCTTCTGCCGCGGGGGTGCGTGCTCCGTGTGCGCATGCGTGCGTGCTCCGTGCATGCTTTGTGCGCGCATGCGTGCGGGCACCGTGCGCGCACTGTGCGCGCACGGCAAGTCATGTGATTACGAAACAACACTTTTCATTGGTTCATAGTAGTTTCTGTTCCAGAATCTTCAAACACCACACCCACTCCCCTCACTATTTCTTCTTATTTCCTGGGAGAAGGTTGCTGAACAGCTACTCAAGTGAAATCTTACTTGGAAATGGCAGAACAGCAGTCAACGTCAGGGAGTGAGGAGGAGACCTTTGTGGAACCACCAAGGAAGAGCAAGCAAAAACACTCTGGAATTATTTCACATTTCCAGAGGGCCAAAAGAAGGTGAATGCGCCGAAGGTGACATGCACTATTTGCGGAAGTGTCCTATCTAGAGGAGATCCGAGCAAAAAATACTCCTTTAGTATTTATTCCATGCTGAGGCACTTCAAAACCGTGCATCCTATCCGCTATGCTCGAGAAACAACTAGAGCCCTAAGGGACAACCCTCCACCTGCTCAGCCGAGCATATCATCTGCGGCCGCAGATTCACCGTGCACCAGGCAACTGGACATCCGCCCCCTTTTAAAGAAGGTGCACATACATTGCAATGTGTGCAGTGCTGTTCTTTGTTACGGAGAGAGCAGCATTAATTTGATTGAGAACAAAATCCAGCAGCACACATGCTCCACCCCATAATTTTTTTCATTTATTGTTTTTGTTCCTGTTGAACAGTTTTTCATTCCCAGTTTTTTTTTTGAGTGCTCTAAAAAAATCAAAAAAAATACAAAATTGTTAAAAAACAAACAAAAATACAAAACAAAAAAAAACAGTTCTTTTCAGAACTCACTTCACTTCTCCAAGAAGAGCTATATTCCTAATATACTGTGTTGTAATTTTATTGAATGAATGTGTAGTGTATACATGAATGATTGAAATGATTGAAATGACTGAGTGAAGAGGAGGAAAGGACAGACAGAATGAGTGAGAAAGGGAAAGTATGATCAGTCATGAAAGGGAAGTGAAAGACTGACTGCAACAAAAGGACTAAGGGTAGAGGATACAGGTAAGAAGAGTGAATGAGTAAGGGAATGGCAGTGAGTAATGGAGAGTGATGGAGGGGAGTGAGAAAAGGGGAGTAAGGGACGGAGATAGGAAAAGGGAGCAACAGATGAAGCAGATGAAGTACAGCAGGGTAAAGGGATTGAAAGTAAGAGAAGTGGAGTGATGGTGAGATAAGGGGTATGAGGATTAGAAAAGGGGGTAAGGGAAAGTGAGAGATGGGGAGTGAGGGGATGGAGGGATTTAGGAAACTGGAGTGAGAGAAAGGGAGTCAGGATTTCAATGAGCAAAGTAGAGTGAGGGAGAGTGAAGGAAAGAATGCGAAAAGATGAAGGGGTGTGAGATACAGACAGGAGGAAGTGAAGTAGGAGAATAGGAGTGACCATGAGTAAAGGATAGTGACAGTTAGGGAAGGTGAGGGAAGGAGAATGACGGAGAAGGTTAAAAAATTAATATAGATAGAAAATGAGTGATGGAGAGAGGAGTAGTGGTAGAAACAAAGGGGCAGATTTATGTTAGACTTGCGCCACTTTTACGCCGCCGTTGCATCACTTTTGTGACGCAGCGGCGGCGTAAACCCTGCGCCACGCTGTGCCCTATTTACATCGTGACGCATCTATGGAGATGCGTCACGTGTAAAGCCCTGCGCCACATTAAACCTGTGTCAGGTTTAATGTATGCAGGGTGGGCGTTCCAGCGGAAAAAGCCTCAGAAAAGTGACGTAGTGAAATCTACAAGATTTCACTCAGTCACTTTTCCGACGCTGCTGCGTCTAAACCTTGCACCTGCTTGAAGCAGGCGTAAGGCATGATGCAGCATGTTAGGTATGGGCAGCCCCTAAACATTGCTGGACTTGCGTCGTGCTTGCGACACAACTCCAGCAATGCGCCACCCTTACGCCATCAGATGCGTCACGCATCTGTTTATCCTTGCACCACGATGTGCTGCATTGTAAATGCGGCGCATCTATGGTGGCGCAAGGGTAAACTTGCGTGACGCATCTTTCTTGGCGCATCCCTGCTGATTTGCAGGGATGCGCCAGGAAACATAAATCTGCCCCAAAGATGTTAAGGAAATTAAGGGTAAGACAGACAAAGGGAGAGACACAGAAACAGAGACAGAGAGCAAGGAACTGAGAAGGAGTAAGGCAGTTTGAATGACTGAGACATATGGAGACAGGGAGAGAAACATGGTTGAAAAAATAGTGATGGAGGCAGTAAACCTAGGGGAGTAGTAGAGAAGGAGTGAGGGAGTTACGAAAGAGCAGTAAAGGAAGAAGAGAGAGGGAAGGGGAATGAGAAAAGCAGAGTGAGGAGAAGTGAAGAAAAGGGAGCATGAAAGTGAAGGGGTGAGAAATACAGATATTTTAAACTTACCTGACCAACAAAATAACTTAATTAGAAATAAATGTTTTTTTTTAATTACAAGAAAAATTGATTCAATTTCCTAAATGTTCTTTCTCGATCTGAAAAAAAGAAAAAAAGTAGTAATATTTAACAATACATTTTAGAATACAGTACTCATATTTTCATATTTAACAAAGTAATTTTTTGCCCTTTTTTTGCTGTTTTCAGAATATATTGAATTTCACTGAAAATAGTGATATCAATTGCATTCATCACTTAACAGAGGGTAAAAAAATAAACAATCTGAAAGATTGTTTAAAAAAGCCCTGACTCTATCCTCAGTAAAACATACCTTGATAGAAATGTAACATATATATTAAAAATATCTTCTAAGAACAATAACTATTTGCAATAAATAACGTCTGTAAATCTTGTTGCTTAAGCACATACACCAAAATAATATCTGTCAAAGAAGTCCACAATAGAAACATTTACCTTTCCATGAGGCCAAATGGTAATTTTTAAACCCTTATTTGGTGAAATATCCAATGAAAATCCTATAAAATCGAAATAATGGTTTCTTCAGATGCTGCAATTTGTATCTAAAATTTTGGTTTTAGAAAAATTAAGTAGGAATTTGGTAATTCTGCAGGGAAACGTTGCTTGAAAATCAATTGAGAATCATTACACAGTGTCCAGCCTTTTTCACATTTTAGATAAACTGTGTAATGACAAGAAGTTATAGAAGGTCCATCATGGAAAATTATTGCAACTGCAACAAAAGTCTTTCCTGATATTGATAATTGATTTCCTACAAACTTCTTTATAAAAGTGTCCAATTTTGTTCCATCAGCTCTACAACGTTGCACCATTAAAATTATATAATGTCCATATTTCTTTAAAAATAACGTTGATAACATTTCTGATTTACATTGAGAACATTCCATGTTGTGATTTGCATCTTTAACTAATTTACTAAAAGTCACTGATTTACTCTCTGGAATTATTAAATGTATGAACCTTTCAGAATCAACATTAGTGCTGCATGTGTTCATACAGTTTTCACAACAATGTTCCCATTTATAAGAGAGACCAAACATATTTTCTATTTCTACCCCTTCATCTTCCAGTACCATAAGTATATACATTAAGAATTCCTGTGCATCTTGCTGGACATTTTCAGTAAACTGTGTACATCCAGAACATACATCTAAAAGATTTCTAACAGCACTTTCTATTTTAGTTTTATCATTACTCAACTTCTCATAAAGGAAACTCAGCAGAGAACAAAATCTTTTTTCATGATTTAATATTATCTGCTCTTGCAAACTTTCAAGATAAAATACAACATTCAGCACTACATTAGCGTAGCAGTTGACACCAGAGCTATTTTCAAAATGACAACCAACAACCTCTTCAACATTGTCCTTTTTCTTTTTGCTTGCAATCACATCACTCTCCTTTTGTTTTCTCTTCTGTACATCCTCATTACAGATATTCTCAAATCTCCTTTTCCGACAAACAACATGTTTTTCAAACACAGGATACTGACCTAAATGAGGAGCATAGCTTCTTCTTAATCTATTATACTCCTTTACACAATTTGCATCAGCACTAACTTTTGAGTCATCAAAGTCTATCATGAATAAACCAGATAATTTTTTCACTCGTGACAAAGCAACATATGCCATACCTTCTTTAAACACACTAGATCCAATGTTTACAAAAGCACTATCTACAGTTAATCCTTGAGATTTGTGAATAGTTACAGCATATGCTAGAGAAAACGGAAACTGCTTCCTACGTACATATAAGTCTTTCACAAGCAAAAAACGAACTGAACAACGACTAATGTCTTTAACCTCTTCAATCTGATCAAATTTTATTTTTAAAAATTCAATTCCATCTTTTTTATGGTAGTTAACAAAACCCACAACTTTACCCATAGCTCCATTCACTAAACCTTTTTCTACATTCAAATTACGTCTTAAAATTACTCGACAGTTCATACATACATAAAGATTCTTTTCTAAACCAGCTGTTTTCGATATGTTTTTCTCTAGAGAATCCAATTTAGTTTTCAATTTGCCTGTCAATGTAATAGTTATTCCTTCATGCTGTATTTTATCCACGGCTTCCATTTTCATAATCTCTTCATTTTCCAATTTCAAAAGTTCTTCATTGAATATAGAGCATTCATGTAGTGTTGGCATTAAGCAGATTACAGTATTTTTTTCTGCAATTTTCTTGTATATTTTCTCTGGAACTATTTGTTCTGTTGGAAACAAATTACACAGCAATCGACTCTGTAAAGCTTTTCTGCCATTTTCTGTGAGTAGTCCAATTCTGATATCTTTGAGAATACTTGCATAATCATCATCATTTGCTTGCCACATATTGGTAATGAGTTCTTTGTACTCAAATTATGACCAAATATTCACATTACCTATACTTCCTAATGATTTTTTCATGTCTTCATGTGCAAGAGTATTAAATAATGGTTGTCCTTTAACTGGAGTGAGCTGCAGTAGATCCCCAAAAACTATAACATGTTTTCCTCCAAATAACACGTCTTAGTCTATCTTTAGAATTTGCTGCATTCTTAAATGCACAAAGGCAAGCATTAAGTTTGATACCATGCTTACCTCATCAATAATGAGAACTTTCATTTTCTTCAACACTCTTGAAACTTCAAAACATGCTTCTCCTGTTAGCTTGTGGTATTTTATTTTGTTCTCATGCTCTACTGGTAACATTAGCAAACGATGTAAGGTAATTCCTTTTATGTTATATGCTGCTAACCCAGTTGGAGCAGTAACAACACAAGACAAAGTTGAATCCGTTTTTTTCTGTAGGTAGCTTCTAATTACTTTAATTAAGAAACTTTTTCCAGTTCCAGCTTGTCCACTCACATACATTTTGATTGGTTCAAATGATGTGCATGAGCACTCTTTATTTTCATGTAGTAATCCATGATCAATTTGTTTTGTGACTTCTTCATAAATTTGTTGTTGTTCATCATTCAGTTGTTGTTCCAAATTTGGTAAGTCTATTAAATCTTCCTGAGCTTGATTCATAGCTGTTTCCACTTCAGTCATGGCTATTGCAGCTTCATTTTCTACGATTGGTTGTCCTAGGGGATCTTGACTGAGCGTACCAGAACTTTGACTGTTTTGAGAACTGTCTCTAGCTACTTCAGCTGCAATTGTAGATTCTTGTTCAATTTCTTCATTTAAAATTTGTACATAATTTGTGAAAGTACTGCATTCTATGCTATCTTTACATGCATTAAAGGAATCTTCATAACTCTGAAAATCTCCAAGTAATTCATCCTCTGAACGCCATGGTTTAAACAGCTGTAAAAGTGCTAAGTAGTAAAATTCCTTTTTGTCAGTAGTGTTGCAACTCAGCTTCCTGTGATTAATCAAACTTCCTTTTGTTTGTTTCACCAAACATCCTTCCTCACCAATGACTTTATATTTTCCATTGTTGATGTCTTCTGTGGCATTCCATGTAAAAATGTAGTTCTGCAGCACTTCATAGAGACACATGTTCTCAAGATGATGACTTCTGTTTGGGTAATATGTGTCCAACATATTTGTTTTCAAAATGTCTGTACTTTCTGGTTCGTTCTCTGCTATATATTCAATTTCTCGAATAGATTTCAGTACCCGATTTCGCATTCCTGCAAGGCCTAAACTTACCCAAATTATTCTTCTGGATTTGGAGTACAGACTTGCAGATGATAACCTATCTGAGCATTCGTATGACCCAATTTCTCAATGCGATAACATCTTTAAACTGAAACTGTATAGCTTTTTACTGACAGTCTTCTCGTGAGAAATCTCTTCCCACATTTCTTTCGAATCCGTTTTCTCAGATTTAGTGATGTAAGATGTGACATACCGAGCAACAGCAATAGAATTGTCAGCTACATACTGAATATCCACGTTAGCATTCCACATGGATAAAATGACTGGGTTGTAGTCATTTATATATTTTGACTCTTCTTTTCTTCTTAGGTTATAGGTATTTTTTCGGAGATTTTCTTGTAATGGTATGTCGCACAGCTGACATAAAACTGTTTACTTTTCCTTTTGAAAGAACAGGTCGTGGAAATTCAAATCAACATTTTGTGTAGAATTTATCTTTACTCTTGTACTTTTGTCAACAGTATTTTCCACACCGATGACTTTGGAAACGTAAAACTTGCTCTTTTAAGTTTTTTTCTTCTGTGCTTTTAGGTATAGCACATGTTGCATATTCTTCATTGAAAGATAAAACTGCATCATCAGAATCTGTTCCAAATTTTGGGGCATTCTTGATCCACAACAGCATATGAATATGAGGAGCACCTCTTGCTTGGTACTCTTTTCTCCAAAAGAAATCCACAACTTCTGCAAGAGGTGGATTTTTTTTATTGCAGATGAAGGACATCATAGCCTCAAATCTATGATTGAAATATCTGCAAACATTAACCGGATCCAATGAGCACAATTCTCCTGCTGTCTTGTATTGGATGTTTTCAATATTTGAATTTGCCTCTCGAAGAAAATCCAGTAAATCATCCCAAGCGTACTCAGCACAGCTTAGGGTAAGGAACCATGTAGGAGTTCCTAAATTCCGTAACATACATTTCAATTCTCCATGGCGTCGGTACCAATATTCATTAGTTCCACGCTGACAAGCCATCAGATTAATCAATTGAGATTCCAAATGATCATCTCGCTGTTGCACTTTGTTCATAAAATCCTTTGCAGACACATTATGTAGATGTACTCCAGTTTTGAAAATGTGATTTACTGCATAAGATAGTGCAGACAAGTCACTTTCAAATAAAAGATGGAACAAATAAGGAATACTTTGGCGAAGTCTTGGATCTTCTGCTTATAATCTTGTAGTCCGATACTCAGAAGCAGGAATCTGTACTGGACGTTCATCATATCGTCCACCTTTTCCTGTAGGAAACAGCTGGGGAAAACAACAAGCTTCCAAGCTCTCTTCCCATACACTCACGAGAGTTCCTTTAGCTTTTTTCATCTGAAACAGATCAATAGTGTTTCCCATAACTTCTTTAGAATGAATAGGATGTATGCTGAAATGTTCATAAATTTCTTCTTCTTTTGACTTATCTACTTTTTCAATTTGCCCAGTTGGTATTCCTGTGTCTGCTAGTAAAACTTCTTCATCTTCATCAATATAAATTGATTCATAGTACTTATTATTTCTTTTCAAATATAAATTTGCTCTTTGTACTTTTCGTACATCTACTAGCTCCTGCCAAATTTTCTTATTCTTTGTAGGTACACCATTAACCAGAATAACTAATGGTTCAGTTTCCAAACTATCTGCATCAATTGTTTCAATATTTTTTTCAAATCTAATGGCAAATAGACAACTCTTCCTTTTAAACCTCTTTGTAAATCTGAAGGAGGTAATTTACCTGTTTTGGGCTCCATACGAACTATAGTCTGAAACGGATTGACACATTGAATGAGTATAGACTCATACGTATTTAAATCACTAAGTTCTGCAGGAATATCAACCAATTCTAAGTTATTATGTACAGCTCTAGCTGGCCTTTTATTTTCTTCTAACTTGTTATAACAGTATTTACAAATACGCTGATCTACACCCAAATAAAAACAATTTTCCAGAAACAAATATGTACCAAAATCCTTCCACTCATAATTATTTTCTTTTTCACTTTTTTTATAGAGATCAACATTCCTTGTTTGACTTTTATAATGGCTTCTCCGGCAACAAATACAAGTAATATTTGGTCTTTCATTAGAGATGATAGTAAATTTTGTCATTTGATCTTCAAAATTTTTACTAACAGTGGGTTCTACATTCTCTTCCACATTTTCTTCAATAACTGTGTCATTTCCTGCACTTTCTTGTTCTGGACCAAAGTAACAAAACTAAATATCATCAGTAACCTTCTCTACATCTGATACAGATCCACGCAACAGAGCACTATTCAGCTCATTTAACTTTAGTGCTGGACTTTTAGCAAAATACAATCTTCTCACAAACTTTCTCATTTCAGTATGATGTACTACCAGCATCCTAAAATGGTGAAAAATCCTTTGACAAACTTTCCTAGAAAGACAAGCCAGAGAATGTCCTTGCAAACCAGTATTCTTTCTAACTCTGCATGGATCCAGTCTTTGAAGCACCTTAATCTTCTGTTTAACACTTTTTTTACTATATTCTCTTAGAAAGTCACGTAATTTATCAATAGATTCTTGTCGTACAGTAAAATACTACTACAATTCCAAGCGTACACTGGGGCTTTAGGACGTTTCCCCATAACCTCATCAGCTAACACTTCTTCCTCATTTCTTGGAACCATTTTCTCCTTTTCCATTACACAACCATCTTTAACTTCATAAGTTCGACCACTGGTGTCAACTGCATACAGCAAACTAATACTTTGAAGATAACCCTCTTCATTAAAAAATGGTTCAGTACTTGAACTATGCTTCCATTCTCCTAAGAACACATTACAAAAGTTATTTTTTTTCACTACTCTTTCCCTTTTTGACTTCATTACATTGACTATTTTATCTAATGTACGGATCCTGTTCAAAATTAAAATGAATAGTTTTCTTATTAATTCCAAAGCCTTTGCAACAATTGATTCAATATGTTTCTTTTTCTTATAAAATATTGCTTTCTTCCTATTTTTTTTCACATCCTTTAGCAAATTGAACACCACTCTTCTCTGAAACAATTTTTTACGAATGTTTTGAAATTCTGTTTTTCTTTTTAAGTCATTCTTTCCTGCTTCTGATTCTACATTAGCATTTAGTATTTCCTTTCTATTGTCTTGTTGTTTTCTTCTATTTGCAGAGGATATACTTTCTACATTTTTTCTATGTTTGAGGATATTTTAAAAAAATCCTTAGTCTGCTTACCAGAAGACTTTTTCTTTTTTCCAACATGAGGATCTTCAACTAATTTTTGTTGTCCAGTTGTCTTCAAATATAGATGTTTTTGCTGTTCTTTTCTCTTTCTTGATTTTATAGGCATGTTTAATTTATTTCAGTGTTGTTCAGCAATACCTAAAGGAAACAAAAAAAAAATACCTTTATGTAATTTAAATATATTACTATATTTTTTTTTAGCTTTTCAAATCCTATCATATGAGCTGCCCCTTTCCTACGACTGCAAGTCTTACACAACCAGAGCAACACAAATTAAATCTCTGACAACAATTCCTGTGTGCACACAGACTCATGGTGTGATTCTAGGCAGAAAACGATATTTGATTGGCAATTTCAAAGCACATTTACTACTGTGGTAGAGCAAGTGATAATTACTGTAACAGCCTGACACATTTTGCTTTAAGTTTAGAGAGGCAGAAAAGAGCATATGTCCTAACAGCTACTTGAGACCATGAGCATGTGGAGCCTGGGTGAGTGATTAGACTAGAGCAAAGGAAATGAACCTTGGTGATGTTGAATGTGTTAGCGTTACACCCTGCTATCTGAAATACCACACAGTGCTGAATAGTAAGCATGGGAGTGCAGGGGAAGCAGCTGGCTGTGTGCTAAGAGTGTGTTTCTGGAGACTGTGTATTGTCAGGTGCAAGAGAGATCTGCATGGACGCTTGCACAACTGCATGAAGACTGCATAGAAGTATGTAAGATCACCTGTGCTAAGGGTTAATTGGAGTTTTGAATATGTAGGAACTACCTCACCCATTGAAGGAGTGGAAGGAAAATCTACCCTGTTGTTTTCAAATGTGTTAGCATTTGCCTCTCATCTGTGAGATAGTGATTCGTGCTGAATGCTAACCATCACAGTTCAAGAAAACAAGCTGCCCCTTTCCTACGAGTGCAAGTCTTACATAACAAGAGCAACACGAATTAAATCTCTGACAACAATTCCTGTGTGCACACAGACTCATGGTGTGATTCTAGGCAGAAAACGATATTTGATTGGCAATTTCAAAGCACATTTACTACTGTGGTAAAGCAAGTGATAATTACTGTAACAGCCTGACACATTTTCCTTATAGTTTAGAGAGGCAGAAAAGAGCACATGTCCTAACAGCTACTTGAGACCATGAGCATGTGGAACCTGGGTGAGTGATTAGACTAGAGCAAAGGAAATGAGCCTTGGTGATGTTGAATGTGTTAGCGTTACACACTGCTATCTGAAATACCACACAGTGCTGAATAGTAAGCATGGGAGTGCAGGAGAAGCAGCTGCCTGTGTGCTAAGAGTGTGTTTCTGGAGACTGTGTATTATCAGGTGCAAGAGAGATCTGCATGGACGCTTGCACAACTGCATGAAGACTGCACAGATGTATGTAAGATCACCTATGGTAAGGGTTAATTGGAGTTTTGAACATGTAGGAGCTACCTCACCCATTGCAGGAGTGGAAGGAAAATCTACCCTGTTGTTTTCAAATGTGTTAGCATTTGCCTCTCATCTGTGAGATAGTGATTTGTGCTGAATGCTAACCATCACAGTTCAAAAAAAGAAGCTGCCCCTTTCCTATGAGTGCAAGTCTTACAGAACAAGAGCAACACAAATTAAATCTCTGACAACAATTTCTGTGTGCACACAGAATCATGGTGTGATACTAGGCAGAAAACGATCTTTGATTGGCAATTTCAAAGCACATTTACTACTGTGGCAGAGCAAGTGATAATTACTGTAACAGCCTGACACATTTTCCTTATAGTTTAGAGAGGCAGAAAAGAGCACATGTCCTAACAGCTACTTGAGACCATGAGCATGTGGAACCTGTGTGAGTGATTAGACTAGAGCAAAGGAAATGAGCCTTGGTGATGTTGAATGTGTTAGCGTTACACACTGCTATCTGAAATACCACACAGTGCTGAATAGTAAGCATGGGAGTGCAGGAGAAGCAGCTGGCTGTGTGCTAAGAGTGTGTTTCTGGAGACTGTGTATTGTCAAGTGCAAGAGAGATCTGCATGGATGCTTGCACAACTGCATGAAGACTGCATAGATGTATGTAAGATCACCTGTACTAAGGGTTAATTGCAGTTTTGAACATGTAGGAACTACCTCACCCATTGCAGGAGTGGAAGGAAAATCTACCCTGTTGTTTTCAAATATGTTAGCATTTGCCTCTCATCTGTGAGATAGTGATTTGTGCTGAATGCTAACCATCACAGTTCAAGAAAACAGCTGCCCCTTTCCTACGAGTGCAAGTCTTACAGAACAAGAGCAACACAAATTAAATCTCTGACAACAATTCCTGTGTGCACACAGACTCATGGTGTGATTCTAGGCAGAAAACGATATTTGATTGGCAATTTTAAAGCACATTTACTACTGTGGTAGAGCAAGTGATAATTACTGTAACAGCCTGACACATTTTCCTTATACTTTAGAGAGGCAGAAAAGAGCACATGTCCTAACAGCTACATTAGACCATAAGCATGTGGAACCTGGGTGAGTGATTAGACTAGAGCAAAGGAAATGAGCCTTGGTGATGTTGAATGTGTTAGCGTTACACATTGCTATCTGAAATACCAAACAGTGCTGAATAGTAAGCATGGGAGTGCAGGAGAAGCAGCTGCCTGTGTGCTAAGAGTGTGTTTCTGGAGACAGTGCATTGTCAAGTGCAAGAGAGATCTGTATGGACGCTTGCACAACTGCATGAAGACTGCACAGATGTATGTAAGATCACCTATGGTAAAGGTTAATTGGAGTTTTGAACATGTAGGAACTACCTCACCCATTGCAGGAGTGGAAGGAAAATCTACCCTGTTGTTTTCAAATGTGTTAGCATTTGCCTCTCATCTGTGAGATAGTGATTTGTGCTGAATGCTAACCATCACAGTTCAAGAAAACAGCTGCCCCTTTCCTACGAGTGCAAGTCTTACAGAACAAGAGCAACACAAATTAAATCTCTGACAACAATTCCTGTGTGCACACAGACTCATGGTGTGATTCTAGGCAGAAAACGATATTTGATTGGCAATTTCAAAGCACATTTACTACTGTGGTAGAGCAAGTGATAATTACTGTAACAGCCTGACACATTTTCCTTATAGTTTAGAGAGGCAGAAAAGAGCACATGTCCTAACAGCTACTTGAGACCATGAGCATGTGGAACCTGGGTGAGTGATTAGACTAGAGCAAAGGAAATGAGCCTTGGTGATGTTGAATGTGTTAGCGTTACACACTGCTATCTGAAATACCACACAGTGCTGAATAGTAAGCATGGGAGTGCAGGAGAAGCAGCTGCCTGTGTGCTAAGAGTGTGTTTCTGGAGACTGTGTATTATCAGGTGCAAGAGAGATCTGCATGGACGCTTGCACAACTACCTGAAGACTACAGAGATGTATGTAAGATCACCTGTGCTAAGGGTTAATTGGAGTTTTGAACATGTAGGAACTACCTCACCCATTGCAGGAGTGGAAGGAAAATCTACCCTGTTGTTTTGAAATGTGTTAGCATTTGTCTCTCATCTGTGAGATAGTGATTTGTGCTGAATGCTAACCATCACAGTTCAAGAAAACAAGCTGCCCCTTTCCTACGAGTGCAAGTCTTACAGAACAAGAGCAACACAAATTAAATCTCTGACAACAATTCCTGTGTGCACACAGACTCATGGTGTGATTCTAGGCACAAAACAGTATTCCTGGGTGATACCAGTACACCTTAACTTATGGTGAAGACATACTCCATAATATCTTACAAGTTCAAGGCAGTTAAATATCTTCCAAAACATAAAATGTAAAACACAACTTTAAAAGAAGAAACACATTTCTATTATTTATATCAAAATACACCACATACATCCCCTCTCAAATTCATAACTCACCTTTAAAAGTAGTTAGTTGAGAAAGAAATGTGCCACTCACACAGCAGATTATCAGAGCCAGAATCTCTGAGCTGTACTCCTCTCACCAAAACCACTAAATGGCAAAATTTCCCTCTCTTTTTTCACACATATACCTGTTAACTTCAAATCACATTGCTTCCCACATTTTTTTAAATGGAAACACACATTTCTATTGGTTTCAAATTTCAACCCTTTCCAAATGATTCCTACCCCCAACATGACTTCTGCCTGCTACCATAGCAACAGATCATGGAACACTGGTGTGAGCAGAGAGGTCAGAGGTTCAGCACACAATGTTTCTAATCCAAAGAGCAAGAGTGCTTAACTTTTCAAACCTAACAGCATGTCCAAAGTAATCTTCTGTGGGAACACATTTTTCTGAACCAATACAAAACATGCTTTTGAAAATTTAAACATACAGCCTAGTTTTTAGTGTTGAATGGTCTGAAACAGCCAATGATCTCTTTTTATTAAAAAAAAAGTATGTAAGCCTCCATTTTACAACTATCTTTCTTTTCATATTGCCATTCTACTGAAAGACACCTTCTGAGTGCATCCAGATCTCCTTGAAAGATGTTCACAGTGTGGATTGTAGGTCATAGCTATGTCTACTGGAGTGAAAAGTATGCAGAAAGAAGAGGTATTGTGAAAGACCTTGCTTTGCCAAATGTAGACATTAAATGGATTGGTCAGAGAGGGTTAAAGTGGCACCAATTAATGCCTTTGGTGAAATCCTTTCTACATCTCCCACAGCCTGACCGTATAATTGTGTACTGTGGTGGAAATGACCTAGGCACTTTAACTGGGGTAGGTCTGGAAATGCTTGTTAAGGACACCTTTGTGCAATTGATGTCACTTTTTCCACAAACTACCTTTGTATATTCTAATATATGCCAAAGGCAAAAGTGGAACTGGTCCAACCAATATTGTCCGCAGTTTGAGAAAGCAAAAAAGCACGTCAATAAGTCTGTTTCTGCTTTCCTCAGAGACTATGGTATGGGTTCTATATACCACAACAACTTGCATTACAACATGCAAGGCATTTATAGAGGAGACGGTGTTCATTTCACAGATGAAGGGAACAGACTCGAACTGCTTGGGTTAATAGAGTGGGGTGACTGGATCAGTATAAGAGACTGGGATTTGAAATGGTGCACAGTGATTTGATACAACAAATAGGACAGGGCAATACACTGCAGTGATTGGTTATTTGGACCATTTCTTTTGTATGAGTGGGGTAGAAAAAGACGGGAAAGATATCATGGCTTGGAATAATAGACAATGATTGGATGCAGCCAACAGAGGAATGAATGAGATTGGTTGATAATAGGTGCTCCCGCAGGATTGGCAGTTATAAGATTTGGTGGTCCATGGACTGGATGATGCGGTGGACCAGAGAGGGAACAGGATATGCTAAAGCATGGTGTTTAAAATGGTGAATGAGGATTGGTTGGCATAACAACTTGTGGAAAGGTGTAGGATGATTGGTCCATGGACTGGAGGATGTGGTGGACCAGAGAGGGAACAGGATATGCTAAAGCATGGTGTTTAAAACGGTGAATGAGGATTGGTTGGCACAACAGCTTGTGGAACGGTGTAGGATGATTGGTCAGAAAGACAGTGGACCAGAGAGAGAACAGGCTGATGAATGAGAAATGGCTCTCAGTGATTGGCTGGGCTACGAGTTATATTCTGAGGAACGGGATGGGTCACTGCGTGCAGCAGGAGAGACGGAATAGACCGTGGTGAGAGACGAGCCAGGCAGTATCTACACTTGAATTCATACAGGTACAGGGTGAGAGATTCTAGAAAGAAGGGGGTGTAGAATCAAGAAATGGACAGAACAATTGGAGACATTTTTGGTCTCCTTTGTCTTCGATGCAGGAAAAGAAGTTTTTGTAATCAATGTTGAGATTGATGAATAACATATGAGAAAATAGGCCCGGAAAAGCTCACCAAGATTTTTGGGAGAATAAGGTGAGAAGAGAGTAAATCTTTTTGAGATGGGGAGTATTGAATTTGAAATCATAGGTCAATGGTAATGGCATACACATTGGGTGGAGAGTATTTAAGATAAGTTTGAACTGGTGGAGAATATCTTTTCTCCTTTGTCTTCCATGCAGGAACTATAATGTTTGGTGGTTACTGTTGATATTGACGGATAACTAAATAATAAGATAAGCTCGGGAAGAGCTCATTCAGTTATTTGGAAAAAGAAGGTGAGATGATTTTAAAACCTATTAGGACTGAGAGTGTTAAATAGAAGTGACATGTTTAACACAACAGCATAATTAAGATTGGGGAATAGGAATCGACTACAGTGGATGGGGGACTTGGTCGATAACATAGTAAAATTAGCGTTGTATAAAAATACA
Source organism: Triturus cristatus (assembly GCF_964204655.1). Classification (NCBI taxonomy): domain Eukaryota; kingdom Metazoa; phylum Chordata; class Amphibia; order Caudata; family Salamandridae; genus Triturus; species Triturus cristatus. The sequence continues at coordinate 944,732,598 of NC_140593.1, forward strand.
TAACTAGAATAAGGTACAATGAAAGGATTTACATTGTCTGGGTGATAGGACACTGGGGAAGGATGAGGTAAGCAGGACATAGGATGCAATAATGTGGAAATAGAATCCAGATAAGACTGTGGGGTAAAAAAAATAATAATAATAATAATAATTTTTTGAGTGGTAGTGTATTGTACGAGGTGAATTTTATAATGTGGAGCGTTTCAAATCATGTGTATCATGAGGATAATTGTGCAGGTGTTTGTTAAAAACTAGTAATGATTTGTCTATATATCCTGATCGACCATGGAGATTGTTAAATAGGCAGGAAATGATGTATAAGGAATGGAGGATGTGAATTTATTTGCATATAGGATGAAAATCTGATGGAATATTTATTTATTTCACAGCCCTGATGATGTCCCAGGAGGGGACGAAACGGGTCGGCTGTTGAGATTGTGTGAAATAAGGATTTGAAGCATTTGTTCCTTGATAGATTGATTGGAATATAAAAGGACTGAAATATAAAAGGATGGAATGATCGTTTGATGGATTGAAAAGAATCTCAATGATAAATCATCACAAAAAGGAAGTGAAGCAATTTTCCTTGATGGATTGATGGGAATATATAAAAAGGATTGGAACCGCTAAGGATGGAAAAAGAACTTTATTGACAAATCATCTTAAAACAACCAGTTCTATATGCAATTGGAGGAAGTACCTTGAATATACAGAGGACATTTATATGTGATATATTAGACATATTTCTTGTTGGGAGGGAAGATGACAACTAAGAATAAATTATGCTTATGTTTGAATCCCAAAAATTGGTTTTTGGAAATATTGTTTTGAATTGAGTGCTCCTTATTTGTGTGAATTGTTTGGAACAGAGTCTTCCTCTTGAACTTTAGACTCTGCATCGGTACTTGTAGGTACAAAAAAACACTCAATGAACACAACGGCTCTTTTTAGAGCCAACCAACATCTAAACACTTAAACTTGATTTTTAATTCTATTTTTTTAATGAATTCTTTGCCGCCATGCGCGCACCGTGCGCGCACCCCGCGATGTTTTGAAAAAAAATAAAATGTTTTTTTTCACCCTTCGGGATCCTTCAGGGACCCCCTGACAAAGGCTAGGGGGTCAGGAACTCTCTACTCTGCCCCCTTTTCACGTTCTCCACCTTTCTTTTAAATGGAAACACACATTTCTATTGGTTGCAAATTTCAACCCTTTCCAAATGATTCCTACCCCCAACATGACTTCTGCCTGCTACCATAGCAACAGATCATGGAACACTAGTGTGAGCAGAGAGGTCAGAAGTTCAGCACACAATGTTTCTAATGCAAAGAGCAAGAGTGCTTGACTTTTCAAACCTAACAGCAAATCCAAAGTAATGTTCTGTGGGAACACATTTTTCTGAACCAATACAAAACATGCTTTTAAAAATGTAAACATACAGCCTAGTTTTAGTGTTGAATGGTCTGAAACAGCCAATGATCTCTTTTTATTAAAATAAAAGTATGTAAGCCTCCATTTTACAACTATCTTTCAGTTCACATTGCCATTGTACTGAAAGACACCTGAGTGCATCCAGGTCTCCTCCTCACTCCCTGAAGTAGACTGCTGTTCTGCCATTTTCAAGTAAAATTGATAGCTGTTCAGCTCCTTGTCCCAGGAAATAAGAAATAGTGAGGGGAGTGGGTGTGGTGTTTGAAGATTCTGGAACAGAAACTACTATGAACCAATGCTTCTGAGTGCATCCAGGTCTCCTCCTCACTCCCTGAAGTAGACTGCTGTTCTGCCATTTTCAAGTAAAATTGATAGCTGTTCAGCTCCTTGTCCCAGGAAATAAGAAGAAATAGTGAGGGGAGTGGGTGTGGTGTTTGAAGATTCTGGAACAGAAACTACTATGAACCAATGCTTCTGAGTGGCATTTATAGAGGAGATGGTGTACATTTCACAGATGAAGGGAACAGAGTCTTCCTCTTGAACTTTAGACCCTGCATCGGTACTTACTTGTAGGTACAAAAACACTCAATGAACACAACGGCTCTTTTTAGAGCCAACCAACATCTAAACACTTAAACTTGATTTTTAATTCTATTTTTTTAATGAATTTTTTGCCGCTGTGCGCGCACCGTGCGCGCACGTTCTCCACCTTTCTCCACCTTTCTTTTTCACTGTCACACACAAAATGGCATCCCACACTTCCTGATTTCGACCGATTCGAATGTTGACTGACATCTAACCACCAATCAGAATTACGCTCGCGGACATTTGGTGCGCGCACCTTGCGCGCTTATAGATATTTATGTACTTTTAACTGCAATTTTCTCAGGAACCACTGAACAGATTGACACCATATATCCAAAAGGCACATGCCTGACCTGAGGACTACCTCTTTGCCAAATTTCAAGTAATTCTGTTCAGCCGTTCGGGCTGTACCTTCGACTAAAGGTCCCATGGGAAAATATGGGGAAAATGCGTTTTGGGACCCCCCTTTTTTCTCAGCCCCCACTTGATGAATCACCCTGAGACTTTCAGGGTAGGAGCTGAGCGGAGCGCCCCATTAGTTTTGAAACTTTCACGAAGATAAGTCAACCGGCGCCAAAGTTATTCAAAATAGAATTTTCAGATTTCCTATGGGAACTCGGTCCTAACTATAACTATCTACTGGCGACCGCCAGTAGATAATATATATATTCACTGAAAAAAACATAGGTTTCAGGGGCTTTATAGTTAGCTGGACTTTTCACTTGTACAAAACCATTGAAATTCCCCTGTTATAGTTAGTTCAGCTAACTATAACTCGCGCGCCCGCAATGAACTGCTGATGATGTCACATATTACATCACTCATGACATGGTCAGTGACATCACTCATGACATCACTCATGACATCATCCAGTGAATGTGTGTTTTTCTGAAAATTACATATGTTTTATATATGTATATCTCAAGGTCGATGGAAGAATAAATTGGTATATAAGTGTCTAAATGGATGATTTGTTTTTGAAAAATTGATTGTATAACTGACTAAGTGTATCTTAGTGAATACATGGCTTAGTGAGTAGTGTTTAAATATGTAAATATCTGTATCAGTCTCTCACTTTGTGTATAAGTGGCTGCATGGGTTGGTGAGTAGCTACATGAGTGTCTATATAGGTTATTAGTTGGTTTTTTGAGTATCAGTATGAGTGTCTGAGTGTCTGTATGGTTCGGTGGGGGATATTACGTAGTTTATAGGTGCATGAATGAGTGACTCACTGTTTGTATGTGTTGAAGACAGCATGTGTGCAGGACTGTATGGGTGGATGAGTGTGTGCATGGGTGTGTTAGTGAGTGAATGACTGTCTCAATAGTGTCTAGTATATGTGACTATTGGTGTATATAAGTGAGTATATGTGAGAGTGAGAGATTGAAAGAGTTCCTGTATGAATAAGTATGTGTTTCTATAAGTGATTGTTTAAAAGACTAAGTATGTGTAAGTTTCTGTAGAAGTAAGTGTGGTGGTGTGTGTATAACTGTATATGCAAGTAAATGGATGTTTGATTCTTTATTAGCATGAGTGACTGTTAGATCTGGGGGTCTCTAGTTGGCAGGGTAGGTACCACTGTCCAAGTAGGGACCCTTGCTTCTAGTCAGGGAAAGGGGGATACACTGTTAAGATAACCCCTGCTCACCCTCTAGGTAGCTTGGCCTGAGCAGTCTAGGCTATCAAATGGAAATAAATGTTGTATACTTGTAAAGTGCACAGCTACCCCAGCAACGGGGCGTCCCGGCGCTGTATACCGCTGGGGAACCCATCCTGGCTTTCCCTGTGAGATGGTCCCTACTGGGCATCTCCAAGGTGAAGACAAGCATCCCCGGCGCTGATGGGGCCGTAAGTGGAGATTAAGCAAGCTATTGCCCAGAGTTGCTGAGTGGGATCCATGGTTAGAGTAGGCACCAAGGCAAGAATTATCGAGTCCGCTGACCTTGGCCCAAGACCCTGCCGCGTCGGGAATCGAACCCTGGTCCCGGGCCGACCTCTGCTTCCGGGTGTGCCGCCTCTAACCAGTGAGCCACACCACTCCACAACCAGTGAGCCACACCACTCCATCAAAGGCAATGTGTAAAGTATTTGTACCAACACTCACAGTAACACAGTGAAAACACCACAGATTTACTCCCCACCAGTTTTAGAAAAATAAGGTATCTTTACTAAAAACTTCACAAGACCAAATACTACAAAAAAACCAACATACAATTAAAAAGGTTACTTTAAAGATAGTTCAAGAGTTTGCAGAAAGTACTCCAGGATGTAAAAATCAGTGTCCTGCACAATGTGACTCTCAATGCACAAAATGCGACACTCTCGTGCCCAACAGTACCTGTAGTTGCGTCAAGGTTCCCAGAAGCTATAACAATGAAGATGGCAAAGGCGATGCGATACTCCTGAGACCTTGGGGAGGCTTTGCAGCAGCCCTGCTTCATGCAGCAGAGGTGGATGCGCCGGCTCCGATCTGTAGGGGGAGGATGCGGTGACTTTGGCTTTCGTTGCGTAGGTTTCTTAGGGAGAAGCTTCACGCACAGGTATTGCCTGCTTTCTGTTTGCGGTCCTTGTACCTGCCCTCCGTCTTCCCTCCCCGCTCCCCGCTTCCCGCCACCACTGCTGACCCTGCCCCTTTTTTCCTTCTGTACCCTCCCCGCTCCCGCCTCCCAGCTGCTCCGCCCCCCCGCGCACTTGGCCATATATGGCGACCGTGCGACGCAGGTGAGTGTGACCTAGTTGTAGGACACCCCCGTGCCGCACGGCCACCAGCTGCTGCGTGTGCCTCCCTGCCTAACTGCCTCGCTGCCCGGCTGCCGCGTGACCACGCCCCCTCCTTCGAGCGGCGTGGTCCGTGCTCGCCGCTTCTCTCCCTGGTGTCTTCGTTGGTAGATTGCTGTTATTGTTGTACATTGTGCTTTTTTAACTCTGTATTGCCTGCTTTCTGTTTGTGGTCCTTGTACCTGCCCTCCGTCTTCCCTCCCCGCTCCCCGCTTCCCGCCACCACCGCTGACCCCGCCCCTTTTTTCCTTCTGTACCCTCCCCGCTCCCAGCTGCTCCGCCCCCCCGCGCACTTGGCCATATATGGCGACCGTGCGACGCAGGTGAGTGTGACCTAGTTGTAGGACACCCCCGCGCCACACGGCCACCAGCTGCCGCGTGTGCCTCCCTGCCTAACTGCCTCACTGCCCGGCTGCCGCGTGACCACGCCCCCTCCTTCGAGCGGCGTGGTCCGTGCTCGCCGCTTCTCTCCCTGGTGTCTTCGTTGGTAGATTTGCTGTTATTGTTGTACATTGTGCTTTTTTAACTCTGTATTGCCTGCTTTCTGTTTGCGGTCCTTGTACCTGCCCTCCGTCTTCCCTCCTCGCTCCCCGCTTCCCGCCACCACCGCTGACCCCGCCCCTTTTTTCCTTCTGTACCCTCCCCGCTCCCGCCTCCCAGCTGCTCCGCCCCCCCGCGCACTTGGCCATATATGGCGACCGTGCGACGCAGGTGAGTGTGACCTAGTTGTAGGACACCCCCGCGCCGCACGGCCACCAGCTGCCGCGTGTGCCTCCCTGCCTAACTGCCTCGCTGCCCGGCTGCCGCGTGACCACGCCCCCTCCTTCGAGCGGCGTGGTCCGTGCTCGCCGCTTCTCTCCCTGGTGTCTTCGTTGGTAGATTTGCTGTTATTGTTGTACATTGTGCTTTTTTAACTCTGTATTGCCTGCTTTCTGTTTGCGGTCCTTGTACCTGCCCTCCGTCTTCCCCCCCCGCTCCCCGCTTCCCGCCACCACCGCTGACCCCGCCCCTTTTTTCCTTCTGTACCCTCCCCGCTCCTGCCTCCCAGCTGCTCCGCCCCCCCGCGCACTTGGCCATATATGGCGACCGTGCGACGCAGGTGAATGTGACCTAGTTGTAGGACACCCCCGCGCCGCACGGCCACCAGCTGCCGCGTGTGCCTCCCTGCCTAACTGCCTCGCTGCCCGGCTGCCGCGTGACCACGCCCCCTCCTTCGAGCGGCGTGGTCCGTGCTCGCCGCTTCTCTCCCTGGTGTCTTCGTTGGTAGATTTGCTGTTATTGTTGTACATTGTGCTTTTTTAACTCTGTATTGCCTGCTTTCTGTTTGCGGTCCTTGTACCTGCCCTCCGTCTTCCCCCCCGCTCCCCGCTTCCCGCCACCACCGCTGACCCCGCCCCTTTTTTCCTTCTGTACCCTCCCCGCTCCCGCCTCCAGCTGCTCCGCCCCCCCGCGCACTTGGCCATATATGGCGACCGTGCGACGCAGGTGAGTGTGACCTAGTTGTAGGACACCCCCGCGCCGCACGGCCACCAGCTGCCGCGTGTGCCTCCCTGCCTAACTGCCTCGCTGCCCGGCTGCCGCGTGACCACGCCCCCTCCTTCGAGCGGCGTGGTCAGTGCTCGCCGCTTCTCTCCCTGGTGTCTTCGTTGGTAGATTTGCTGTTATTGTTGTACATTGTGCTTTTTTAACTCTGTATTGCCTGCTTTCTGTTTGCGGTCCTTGTACCTGCCCTCCGTCTTCCCTCCCCGCTCCCCGCTTCCCGCTTCCCGCCACCACCGCTGACCCCGCCCCTTTTTTCCTTCTGTACCCTCCCCGCTCCCAGCTGCTCTGCCCCCCCGCGCACTTCGCCATATATGGCGACCGTGCAAACGCGCAGCGTGCACGCGCAGCGGGCGCGCCGACTGTGCGTCGAAGTTGTGCCAAAGGTAAGCCCGTCTGCGCCCGTCCGTGCCTGGCCCGCGCCCAGCGCCCGAACCCCTGGCCCCCGAGGACCCCAGCCCACCCGCCAGACGTACGACGCCGCTACCCTCATCGCACTCAACACCGGCCGAACCCCGGGATGCCACCAAGCCACCCCGAGACGCACCCACGGACCCTTCAGCTGCCTCACCTGCAAGTTCACCTGCATCCGGACCTGCCCGCCACCAGCACCTGGCAAGCCGAACACCAGCAGCAACCACCTCAAGTGCATCCTCCTCAACACCCGCTCCGTCCACAGACACGCCATCGAACTCTGGAACCTCCTCGACACCACAGCCCCGGACGTTGCCTTCCTCACGGAGACCTGGATGAACGCCTCTTCAGCGCCCGACATCGCCATCGCCATCCCTGAGGGCTACAAGATCACCCGGAGGGACCGCACCGCCAACAAGATGGGAGGAGGCATCGCCATCATCCACAGGAACACCATCCGTATCACGACCAGCACCGACAACTCCCTAACCACCGCCGAACACCTGCACTTCCAGATCCACACCGACCCGAAGACCACCCTCAGAGGCACCCTGATCTACCGACCCCTGGGACCACGCACCCAATTCAGCGAGGACATCGCCGACTTCGTCAGCCCGCATGCCCTCCCCTCCGCTGACTACATCCTCCTGGGGGACCTCAACTTCCACCTGGAGAACAACAACGACCGCAACACCAGCACCCTGCTCGACAACCTCACCAACCTTGGTCTCAAGCAGCTGGTGTCCACCCCCACCCACCTCGCCGGACACACACTCGACGCCGTCTTCTCATCCAGCACAGACATCGCCTTCAGCCACGCCACAGAACTTCACTGGACGGACCACAGCTGTGTCCACTTCACCTTCAAAAGAACGGCGATCCACCACCACCAGCCAGCACCCTCCTGCCAGCTCAGCGAACCCCAGCCAGGCCGCCGATAACCTCACGATGTGGATCAGCAACTGCGCGGACGAACTCGCCCCTCTGAGGACCCCGCCCAGCAGACCTGGCAGCAAGAAGGCCCCATGGTTCACCGACGAACTCAAGAGCTCCAAGAAGAACTGCCGAGCCCTCGAGAAAGGCTGGAGAAGGGAACCAACACCGGACAACATGACCACCCTCAAGCTCGCCACCCGGAAGCACCACCAACTGATCCGCGCCGTCAAGAAAACTGCATTCAAGGACCGGCTGGACAACAACGCACACAACTGCAAAGAACTCTTCAACATCGTGCAAGAGCTCTCCAACCCCAGCGCAGGAAACAACAACATCACCCCATCGCAAGACCTCTGCAACTCCCTCGCCTCCTACTTCCACAACAAGATCGCAGACATACACAACAGCTTCAGCACTTATCCGACGCACGCCACGACCACAACAACGCCGCCCACCACCACCCTCCGCGCCTGGACTCCGATCAGCACCGAAGACACCGTCCGCATGATGAATTCCGTCCACTCCGGATCTCCGACCGACCCCTGCCCTCACCACGTCTTCAACAAGGCAGACGCTGTCATCGCACCCCACCTGCGGGACATTATCAACACCTCCTTCGACACCGCCACCTTCCCCGAGAGCTGGAAGCACGCAGAACTCAGCGCTCTACTCAAGAAACCCACTGCGGACCCCACCGAACTCAAGAATTACCGCCCCATCTCGCTCCTCCCGTTTCCAGCCAAAGTCATCGAAGACCGTCAACAAGCAGCTGGCCGCCTTCCTCGAGACAAATGGATCCCTCGACCCCTCACAGTCTGGCTTCCGAGCCAACCACAGCACCGAGACCGCCCTCATCGCTGCCACCGACGACATCAGAGCCCTGATGGACAACGGAGACACAGCGGCCCTCATCCTCCTAGACCTCTCCGCGGCATTCGACACGGTCTGCCACCGCACCCTAGTACAGCGCCTCAGCAACGTCGGAATCCAGGAGAAGGCACTGGATTGGATCATCTCCTTCCTCGACGGAAGGACACAGAGAGTCCGCCTACCACCGTACAAGTCAGAGGCCACCGAAGTCATCTGCGGCGTCCCTCAAGGATCCTCGCTGAGCCCCACCCTCTTCAACGTCTACATGAGCCCCCTCGCGGCCATCGCACGCCAACACAACCTCAACATAATCTCCTACGCCGACGACACCCAGCTGATCCTCTCCCTGACCAACGACCCCGCCGCCGCCAGAGCCGATCTGCACGAAGGGATGAAAGATGTAGCCGAGTGGATGATGACCAGCCGCCTGAAACTGAACTCAGACAAGACGGAGGTCCTCATCCTGGGCCCCTCGCCCTCTGCCTGGGACGACTCCTGGTGGCCCCCCGCCCTGGGCACCGCACCCAAACTGACGGACCACGCACGCAACCTGGGCTTCATCCTGGACTCCTCCCTCTCCATGACCAGGCAAGTCAACGCCGTCTCCTCGGCATGCTTCAACATCCTACGCATGCTACGGAAGATCTTCTGGTGGATCCCCACCGAGACCAGGAAGACCGTCCCCCAGGCCCTCGTCACCAGCCGACTAGACTACGGCAACGCCCTCTACGCCGGTACCACCGCCAAGCTCCAGAAGAGACTCCAGCGGATCCAGAACGCCTCAGCCAGACTCATCCTCGACATCCCACGTAACTGCCACATCTCCGGACACCTGAGAGACCTGCATTGGCTCCCCGTCAACAAAAGAATCACCTTCCGTCTCCTCACCCACGCACACAAAGCCCTCCACGACCAAGGCCCGATCTACCTCAACAACCGAATCAACTTCTACGCTCCCAAACGCCACCTCCGATCAGCCAGCCACGCCCTCGCCGCCGTCCCGCGCATCCGAAGAGCGACAACAGGAGGGAGGTCCTTCTCCTACCTGGCCGCCAAGACCTGGAACTCCCTCCCGACCGACCTGCGCCTGACCAAGGACCACCTCTCCTTCAGGAAGAAGCTGAAGACCTGGCTGTTCGAGCAGTAACGGCACCCCCCCCCAAGCGCCTTGAGACCCTACGGGTGAGTAGTGCGCTCTACAAATGCTTTGATTGATTGACAGGTACGAGGCGACGATCTTTGATGCGGTGCGATGCGCGGCGCAGCGCTGACTTCTTTTTGATACAAAAAATCTTTTTGCTTGTTACTAAATAAAAAAACAAAGAAAAAAAGCAACAATTGTGTGTAGACATTGTATTTATGGGGAATACTGATTTTGTTATTTTGATTTCTGAGAGTATCTACCAGTAAAAATAAGAAAGGTCGGTTAAGAGGTATCAACCTTACATATTTGTTTTTTTCCCCCCCCTTGGACCTCAAAGCAACTGGGGAATACCTTTTTTTCCCATAATCATGGACCCTCATGGGGTTCCTGGGAGACCGCAAGTTGACCAGGTAGGTCACTTCACTCTTGCGCTCCACCACCTCATATGGCCCAGTCCACTTGTCTTGGAGCGCGCAAGGCTCCACTGGTGCCATCACCCACACCATCTGCCCAGGTTGAAATTCCACCAGAGTGGTATGCTGGTCATACCACCTCTTCATCTCATCCTGGCTGGCTTCCAGGTTCGCCTGAGCGAGTGTCCTGAAACGCTGTGTCTGGTTGCGGATGGCCAGCACATAGCTAAACACACCCTGGGGGGTTTTCCCAGGGCATTTCTCCCAACCCTCCTTCACCAGACTGAGAGGCCCTGTAACAGGGTGCCCGTACAAAAGCTCAAAGGGACTGAACCCTAGAGACTTTTGTGGTACCTCCCTGTAGGCAAATAATAGGCATGGCAAAAAGACGTCCCACTTCCGTCTCATGGGCTCTGTCAGCCCCATGATCATGCCCTTCAGGGTCCGGTTGAACCTTTCAACCAACCCATTTCCTTGAGGGTGGTAAGGAGTGGTGAACTTATAAGTTACCCCACACTCCTCCCACAGAGACTTCATATACCTGGAGATGAAGTTGGTACCCCGGTCAGATACCACCTCTCTGGGGAAACCCACAAGGGAAAAGATCCCCATCAACGCACGGCCCACCACTGGGGCTGTGGTTGTCCTGAGAGGGATAGCCTCCGGGTACCGGGTGGCATGATCCACCAGGACCAGGATGAACCTGTTGCCCAAGGCTGTCCTGGGGTCCTGTGGCCCCACAATATCTATCCCCACCCGCTCGAAAGGGGTGCTCACTACAGGAAAAGGCTGCAGAGGGCCTTTGCACTTCCCTCCAGCCTTACCACTTGCCTGGCAAGTCTGGCATGATCTACAAAAGGAACCGACATCCGTCTTCATTCCGGGCCAGTAAAAGTGGGTGGCAAGCCTTTGTCGGGTCTTGTCCTGCCCGAGATGTCCTGCAAGAGGCACGTCGTGAGCCAGTCCCAGTAGGAAGTGTCTAAACCCTGCGGGTACCACCAGGGTACGTGATCCACTGGGCTCAGCAAACCTAGGCTCAGGTCAGCTCAGGTATGTCTCCCAGCTCAGCTACCTGTTCCCCTGTAGGCTCCAGGGCATCCCCCTCAGGGTCTGCTCCTTCCTGGACCGTGGGAACAGCGGGGGTGGATGCACCACACCCCTTGCCCTTCCTCTTTCTGGCAGGGACCTGGGCCACTGTTTCAGGCTCCAGGTCTGCTTCACAACCCTGCCTGGCTGCCATGGACCGAGTGGTCACACAGACCCACTCAGGCAAACCCAACATCTCAAATGAGCCTGGCATTCCACCTCCTTCCATGGGGAACTCTCCAGGTCATTACCTAGCAGACAGTCTACTGGCATGGATTGACTCACAAAGACTCTGAGAGGCCCTGAGACCCCTGCTCCCACTCAAAGGGAACATGTGCTACCTTGCAAAGGCGCACGGAGTTGTCAGCTGACACTACAGGGTGAAGTACATCGGGAATGATCAGCTCCTCAGGGACCCACTGACACCTGACCGAAGTCACACTGGCTCCAGTGTCCCTGAGAGCCTCCACCCTCTTCCCATTGATGGTCACCCACTGCCTATACTTCTTAGTGTTATCAGGGACAGGGGTTTCCCGGACCATTTCTGTGTCTCCTAAAGCGACAAGGGACATAACTGCTAATCCCTCCAAATCACTAGAAATTAAATCCCCACCAAAAGCTACACTAGCTATACCCAGTGTTGGAGCACCAGAGGGTGCCTGGGATCTCTTGGGACACACAGGGGATTTGTGACCCAATTCCTGACAGTGATAACACTTAATGGGACCCCTGTTATCCGACCTGTCCTTAGGGGGCCAGGTTGGTTTGGGTTTTGACTTGGGGGGCTGGGACTGGTTGCCCAGGTAACTGTTTTGGGGCCCTTGTGAGAACTCCTTTTGGTTACCCTTGTCCCCCCCACTCTTCTGCTGGGGACCCTGCCCACCTTTGGCTGTGGTACCCACAAAACCCTTATGGACCCTGGTACTGACCCAGCGGTCCGCCTCCTGTGCAAGCTCAAGGGGATCAGTAAGCTTGTGGTCTAAAAGATGCTGGCGCAGCTCTGGAACACATATACTACTCAAGTGCTCCCAAATGATCAAATTCAACAACCCCTTATAATCATTCACCTTGCTGCCCTTTGTCCAACCTTCCAGTGCACGTGAGAACAGATTCACACATTCCACCCAAGTCTGGGACCCCTCCCTCCTGGAGTTCCTGAACTGTTCCCTGTACTGTTCTGGGGTTAACCCAAACCTGAGGCATAAGGCCTCCTTCATATGGGGATAGGTCAGGTTACCGGCTGCTTCCAAGGGCTCTAGAGCACTCCTCCCTGAGGCCTCAAAATGCTTCCACAGACCTGCACCCCAATCTTCTTCAGGCACTCTATGCATTTTACAAGAAATCTCATAGGCCGAAAACCACCCATAGATATCATCACTCACTCTGTAACTCTGAACCACATCCTTGGGGATATATACCTTACCCCCTTTCACTGGCTGTTTGCTGCCACCATTTGAGCCGGTCTCCACCTCTCTGGCTTTGATCTCCAGCTCCTTCATGCTCAATTCATGAGCCAAAAGCAATTTTCTTTCCTCAAAAGCAAGGGCATTCTTCTTCTCCTCCTTTGACATTTCCATTTTCATTTTGATTACTTCCAGCTCATGTTCTTTGATTCTCTTGTAACTCCTCTGCTGGGGAGAGACCCCTGCTGGAATGGTGGCTCCCCGCTCCTCTGGTGGGGTTGCCCACTGGCAAATCATTTGCCCCAAACCCATTCCCTTCATTATTATCATCTGCTCCTTCAGCCTCTTTAGCCTCCCACCAGGTTTTCAGAACCTTCTGCAACTCTTCCTTTCTGAAGTTGCTTTTTATGGGACAAAAAAATCCTTGCAGAACTGCTTGAGCTCCTCCACCTTGTATGAATACAAATCCTCAATGGTGAACTCTAGCTCTCCTTCTACACTGGCTGCTTTCTCACTTGGAGCCATGATAATTCAAGAGTTACCTCAAAAATAGAACCAACATTCAACAATCAGCAGTATGTGGCTGTGTAATGGTCTGCTCTCCTAGTGCTGTACACCAATTACTGTGGGTCAAGTACAAATACAAGTTCAATCCTCACCGCTGACCACCAATGTTAGATCTGGGGGTCTCTAGTTGGCAGGGTAGGTACCACTTTCCAAGTAGGGACCCTTGCTTCTAGTCAGTGAAAGGGGGATACACTGTTAACCCCTGCTCACCCTCTAGGTAGCTTGGCCTGAGCAGTCTAGGCTATCAAAGGCAATGTGTAAAGTATTTGTACCAACACTCACAGTAACACAGTGAAAACACCACAGATTTACTCCACACCAGTTTTAGAAAAATAAGGTATCTTTACTAAAAACTTCACAAGACCAAATACTACAGAAAAACCAACATACAATTAAAAAGGTTACTTTAAAGATAGTTCCAAGAGTTTGCAGAAAGTACTCCAGGATGTAAAAATCAGTGTCCTGCACAATGCGACTCTCAATGCACAAAATGCGACACTCTCGTGCCCAACAGTACCTGTAGTTGCGCCAAGGTTCCCAAAAGCTATAACAATGAAGATGGCAAAGGCGATGCGATACTCCTGAGACCTTGGGGAGGCTTTGCAGCAGCCCTGCTTCACACAGCAGAGGTGGATGCGCCGGCTCCGATCTGTAGGGGGAGGATGCGATGACTTTGGCTTTCGTTGCGTAGGGGGAAGCTTCACGCACAGGTACGATGCGACTATCTTTGATGCGACGATCTTTGATGCGGCGCGATGCGCGGCGCAGCGCTGACTTCTGGCACCGCAACCCTCGATGTGTCACGGGACGTGACTCTGCGTTGACACACGCAGCGACTGGATACTTTCACGCACCGGCAGTGGTGCGGCCCGCAAACTGGTTCTGCGACGACCCTCGCAGCGTCAGGAATCTTCACGCACCAGGACGGTGCTCGACGTGCTCGACGCACTCGGCGATGCGGGGACTCCGGGTGCAGCGATGACGCTGTGATGAAATTCTCCTCGCACTCTCGCTCTTGCGGCTCGCAACCGGATGATGCGTCCCTCAAATGGATGATGCGATGGGTACCAGTTACTCTTGTTCACGCTTCTGCTTTCCAGCTCCCAAACACAGCAAAACGACCTCCTGAGGCCCCAAGACTAGGCAAGCACTCCAAGGCAGGTCAGAACTCCCTCAGCAGAGTTCCAGGGGAGCTGGTGGTGAAGTCCTTTTGTTCCTGGGACTTCTGAACAGGGAGCCAGCTCTCCTCAGGGCCTTGGAGATCAGAATCAAAAGAAGGGGACACAGCAAAGTCCTTCCCCTCTCTTTGGCAGCAAAGCAAAACAGCAAGCAGGCAGTCTTCTCCTCTTCAGTTCCTTCCAGCTTTCTCCTTGGCAGAGGTTCCTTCTTAGTTCCACAGTGATCTAAAGTTTAGGTGTCTGGGGTCCTCTTCTTATACCCCTCCAAGTCTTTGTCTCTCTTTGTTTCAGTGGGGGGATTCCCCTGCTCAAACCGGTTCCTGGGTGTGCTGTGCCCTGGAGCACCTGGTTCCTTTCAGAGTCAGGGGCAGGGTCGTTAGACGCTCAGCAGGAGGTGGAGCCTTCTTTGTGCTGGCAGAGGCAGAGTCCTCAGCCTGGCCAGCAGGGGGTGGAGTCAGCATTGTGCTGGCAGAGGCAGCCCTACTCAAACCCAGGGGCTACTCCTTCCACCCATTTAGAGCAGATCTCCCTATTCACCCTGCTGCTGACTCATCCAGACTCCTGGAGCCACCTAGCCCATCACATGACACCAGTCAGCCAATCTGCACACAGGCACACAGGAAGGTTAAACAGGAGAATAGCTACTTTCTAAAAAAGTGCTATTCTCACACAGTTAATTCAAAAACCATCTTGCTAAAAAGATGTATAATTAAATTCTGAACACAAAGATAACAAACTTGGATTTTCTATCTTGCCTTTAGGGGAAGATAGGCATGTAAACAGCCTCCCCCATTCTGTCCTATGAGCAAGATAGCCTCTCAGCAGTGAAAAACGAAAATGGCTGTAATTCACTACCACACCTGTCATGTTACACACCTCAGTACATGCCCTACCTTTCAGATACACTGCACCCAGCCCAGGGGGGTACCTAGGGCCACCATAGGGATGCCTGACATGTACAGAAGGGGAAGGATAAGGCCTGGTCAGTGGTTGCACTGGCCAAGTCGACATGGCAGTCCTGGACTGCACATAAGCACTGCAAGCAGGCCTAAGACATCATTTTAGCGCTACTCCTGTGGGTGGCACAATCAGTGCTGCAGCCCACTAGTAGCATTTGTACTACCAGCCCTGGCACTCTCAGTGCACTTTACTAGGGCCTTGTAGGTAGAACAAATATGCCAAACATGTATAGCCAATTACATCACAATTTCCCTAGGGAGCACTTGCACCTTGACACTGATCAGCAGTGGCAAAGTGCCCAAAGCATCTATACCAGTAAAAACGACATCCAGCATAGCATCAAAAATACAGGAGGTAGAGGAAAAAAGTCAGGGGTAACCACACCAAAAGATGCCGGGTCTAACAGTGACTGTGTGTGAGTAACTCTATGGATGAGTGGCGTTGTGTAACAGGATGTATAGGTGTATGAGTACATATGATGAGTGACTGTATAGGACTGTTGGTGAATGAGTGGATGTGTATGTGGATCTTAGAATTACTGAATAGGTTGTTGTAACTGATATTGGTATGTCCATTGTTTTGAAAATGTTAGTTTCTATTTTTGAATGTGTGTATCAAAGGTTATATTAGGGGGAGAGGAGGTCTGCCACTCTATCACAAGGATGATGTCATTTGAGGTGTCATCCGTGATGTCATGAGTGATGTCACTGACCATGTCATGAGTGATGTAATATGTGACATCATCAGCAGTGCATTGCGGGCACGCGAGTTATAGTTAGCTGAACTAACTATAACGGGGGAATTTCAATGGTTTTGTACGAGTGAAAAGTCCAGCTAACTATAACGCCTCTGAAACCTATGGTTTTTTCAGTGAATTTCGAAGGTTTTTTAAATGCTAATTTCTAACTATGCCTACAGAGATAGGACATGTGAAGAAAGAAGAAAAAACGCACTGAAAGAAAAAAAAAGAAATGCAGAAAGAAGCAACAGAAGTCCTCAAAGACGAAGAAAAGTGCAGGAAGAAGGATAACGTGCAGAAAGAACAAACAGAAGAGCAGAAAGAAGCCTTGTTGCAAAATCATCCTGTACCCTCAACTTTTTCAGACGGATACTGGTGGTAACTGAGTCTGACTAACCAGTCCTAGAGCCAGTGCTATGTTAAAAGACACTCAGAATACAGTGAAAACACCTACATACACTAGGGAACATTATGTGTTGGGGTCCCCCTGTGATCAGCATGACCTCCTCTGTAAGCCCCTAGTATATAATAGGGCAGGGGATTAAAACTACCTCTTAAAACGTGCCACAGGGCGTGTTTGCACACGTCACCTCAGGCCCCGTCCCCTCCCTTCACCACTGTGTAAACGCACCCTGTGGCCGTTAAGACCCCTTGAATCCTAAGGGTCCCTAGGGTAAAACTAGCCCACTAGGTACCTCCAGTAAGCGCCACAGAGCTGCGTTGCATAGAGGTGTAAAAAGGGGCGTGGCCTCAGAACACCTGTCTCCCTGGGGCATACTGGAGATACCTGTTGGGCTAGTTGGCCCTCAGGGACCCTCAGTATTGAAGGGGAATTAAAACTGGCCAGGGGGCGCGAGTGCTGCAAGGAGGGGGCATGGCCTCCAGGGCGATGCAGGTCTTTTATTTATTTTATTTTTTTAAGAAGGAGGGCTGTGTGGCCCCCCTTCTTTTTCTAATTTACTGGCCCTGGGGACCCCATCCCCCAGGGCCTGCACCCTAATATATTTTGTTGAAAAAATAAATTTGGCCCTCCCAAGGCCTTAATCGGCCCCAGGGACCCCAACCCCCGGTTAATGGCCTTTTTTTTTTTTTTTTTATTCTTTAGGAGGGGGCTGCTTTGCCCCCCTCCTCAGGCCACTTATGGCCCCGGGGACCCCATCCCCGGGGCCAGCCTTTGTTTTTTATTATTTTTAAAAAAGATATATATTTATAGAAACACCTAGGACATGCTGGACAAACCGGATGTACCTATCACCATGACGATTTGCGTGATATTCATTAAAAGGCGACTATGCATAGAATGAATCCACATGGAATGTATTTACACGTCTAGTGAAGCTCTGACGTGTCTGACGCCCTACCGTGCCTAATCCCGGCGCCCCCGCCGGTGGGTACTCTCCAAGTAGACACCCTTGTCGTTTATTTATACAAACATGGGTAGCTATTGACGGGCACATTTAATATACACGCACACCAAGCCATTCAAAGGGGATTCGACAAAAATTAGACCAAACTATGCAAGAAACCCCCCTCATGGTTAATAAAACACACATCCACCGCTGGATGTGTAATACTTTTTATTTTACTCTCTGGAAAGGAGACGAACCTCACTTGAGAGTCACAGCATGCTCCTGGCTGAGCCCAATGCTGTGTTACACCCACCAGTGCCCGCCGAGTGCCTCACACCTCTGTGTTGTATTCCACCAGCTAGTGCGTATGCTATGACACTCTCTAGCCCATGTGCACTGTAACACCACCCCGTGAATATGTCATGCCACACTTTCCTTCGCAAGGGTTATATTGCTCCATCTAACGTGCCTTCCTCAATGCCTATGTTATAACTAGGGCTCCCGGTTTTCTGTATTTACGGATTTATACATATAAATACAGACGGAAATCGATATTTCCTTTGTCTGTATTTATATTTATAAACGGTGAAATACGAGTAAATGTTGCCGCGCTAGTCTCCCGCCTCCCGATTCCTGCAAGCAAAAACCCGATGCCTCTGGGTTTCAGCTGACAGGGCAGTATTGTGTAATGTGCTAATTCTTCCAGCAATAGTCGGAGTGGCGATGCAGGCGCTCTAGAAGGGGTGAACAGCCAACAAAGCCCCATTAACAAGCGAATGGTCTTTTAAAGACCTGTGAAGTGCTCGGGGCGGCTGTGTGTAAGCTGTTTCAGCCCGGGC
Organism: Triturus cristatus; assembly: GCF_964204655.1. Classification (NCBI taxonomy): domain Eukaryota; kingdom Metazoa; phylum Chordata; class Amphibia; order Caudata; family Salamandridae; genus Triturus; species Triturus cristatus. The sequence goes on from NC_140593.1 coordinate 944,750,829, forward strand.
TGCCACAAACGTGGGGGGGGGGAGGTACGCACTGCCAGCAACCTGCCAGGCCAGTGCACAACTCTTGCATTCCCCTGCCACTCAGAAGAGCTGGCGAGCGGGTGGCCCTTGCCGCAGTAAAGCTACAGACAAACGGGCACAGAAAGTAGAAATTGAAATAAATAGAAGGCTTTTTCCGAAGAAAAGGCTTTTTGGTTGTTTTGCAAAAAAGCCAGTGATGATGTGAAAAATAAAAGAGAATGAGACATGAAATAAGTATATAACGACTTGCAATTTCACCTTCCATACAAACACAAATGTAAGAGCCTATTTATTTGTAAGAAGTGTTATAAAGTGCTACAAGTCGCCTACAGCACTTCAGATCATTAGCCAAAAGATAACACTGAGATGAAATCGTAAAGCATCTTCAGTGCCCCTGGCAACCTGCTATAGTGAGATTAAGCAGCTCCGAGAAAGCTGCCAACTTTGCAGTTGGGGAACCAGATTTGAGTCTTGGCGCTGGCTCAACATCTTCTGACTCTGAGAAAATCACTTCATCTTCCTGTACCTGCATAAAATTAAAGTCTCACAATGTAAAGCACTCCAATACCTTCGGGGTGAGTTTGCGCTATCTAAAAACAGCAACAAAAGCAGTCTGAGTCTTTCATGAAGCAGGACGGGACAAAGGCATATGGCCTCTCTAATCATTTATATTGTGCTGGGTGGGAGGCCAGCAGGCAAAGAGAAGGAGCGGCAACACAAAGGGAAGAAGCAAACACAGATGGTCGAAGGGAGCAGGTTTTTTTAAAAGCTGTGAAACATGGTTTTGTTGAGGCCTCTGGGGCAGGTTTCAGAGGGGTGAAGCTCTAACAGAATCTTTTGGTCATTCCAGTACCATCAGCAAATATTGAACGGGTTTTCAGTGGTCTTCACTTCATTAACAAACCAGAAAGAGCCTCAATGCCCTCAAAGTCTCTTGAAATGCACATGTGCTTGTACTACAATGGCAAAGTTATCAGCTGAATGTATTGTGTTGCCCAATAGCAACCGGGCGCAGGTGTGCCTTGTCAATGTAAATAAATGTGGAAAAATACTAGCTGTAGCGTCGCCTTTTGCTTGTGGCAAAAATAAATATGGATAAATACAGAAAAAAAGCCCAAAAAATAAATATGGATAAATACAGACGGAAATGGCAAAAAAATAAATACCATAAAACCGGGAGCCCTAGTTATAACACACAGCGCTATGCCATACATATTACAATGTGGGATCCATATCTTTGTCACAGTGCATATGCAACGTTACACTCCCCAGCACATATTTTATATTACAACTTTAGAGACTGGCTAGATTACACAACACTGCCCTGTGCATATTACACTCCAAGGCGCATATCGCATAGCACGCGCTAGTTCCTGTGCTATCTCGCGCTCTCCAATGAATCCTGTAGTTTCAAAGAGCATCAAAGAAAAGAGCCCAACTCCGACTTGCTTGCAAGATGACTTGTATTTGTCAAGTGCTGAGCAGCATCAAAACACTCATTTCAGATTCCTGACCGGTTTTGGCGACCTCGCCTTGTTCACAGGTGAGTGTAATTTGTAGCCTCCTAGTGGTCATGTGGCCCATAGTAAAATACTGCAGGCCCCAGAATGCACCATAGTGTAAAAATCGATATCTTAGTGATGAATGTCAATTAAAGTGCAAACAGTGTTCAAAATATATCACAGGCACAGTGCCCTTCGCTGCCAGGCACAAATTAGTTTACTTGCAAAGCGGTGTCCCAGAGAGGGAAACGTCTCTCTCATCTCCCTTTCTCCTTCGCGTTGCCAAATATCCTCGGAAATCCTGTGGCTGGCACGTTGCACGAGCGGGTCAAGCCCCCTCCATCAACTGTTTACAAAGGGCTCCATTTTACTGGGGGCGCCCGACCCTGCAGGGCGGGCTCTCAGTAACAGGAACGGAGAATCCTGTAGTTTCAAAAAGCATCAAAGAAAAGAGCCCAACTCCGACTTGCTTGCAAGATGACTTGTATTTGTCAAGTGCTCAGCAGCATCAAAACACTCATTTCAGATTCCTGACCGGTTTCGGCGACCTCGCCTTGTTCACAGGTGAGTGTAATTTGTAGCCTCCTAGTGGTCATGTGGCCCATAGTTAAATACCTCAGGCCCCAGAATGCACCATAGTGTAAAAATCGATATCTTAGTGATGAATGTCAATTAAAGTGCAAACAGTGTTCAAAATATATCACAGGCACAGTGCCCTTCGCTGCCAGGCACAAATTAGTTTACTTGCAATGCGGTGTCCCAGATAGAGAAACGTCTCTCTCATCTCCCTTTCTCCTTCGCGTTGCCAAATATCCTCGGAAATCCTGTGGCTGGCACGTTGCACGAGCGGGTCAAGCTCCCTCCATCAACTGTTTACAAAGGGCTCCATTTTACTGGGGGCCCCCGACCCTGCAGGGCGGGCTCTCAGTAACAGGAATGGAGAATCCTGTAGTTTCAAAGAGCATCAAAGAAAAGAGCCCAACTCCGACTTGCTTGCAAGATGACTTGTATTTGTCAAGTGCTGAGCAGCATCAAAACACTCATTTCAGATTCCTGACCGGTTTTGGCGACCTCGCCTTGTTCACAGGTGAGTGTAATTTGTAGCCTTCTAGTGGTCATGTGGCCCATAGTGAAATACTGCAGGCCCCAGAATGCACCATAGTGTAAAAATCGATATCTTAGCGATGAATGTCAATTAAAGTGCAAACAGTGTTCAAAATATATCACAGGCACAGTGCCCTTCGCTGCCAGGCACAAATTAGTTTACTTGCAATGCGGTGTCCCAGAGAGAGAAACGTCTCTCTCATCTCCCTTTCTCCTTCGCGTTGCCAAATATCCTCGGAAATCCTGTGGCTGGCACGTTGCACGAGCGGAACAAGCCCCCTCCATCAACTGTTTACAAAGGGCTCCATTTTACTGGGGGCCCCCGACCCTGCAGGGCGGGCTCTCAGTAACAGGAACGGAGAATCCTGTAGTTTCAAAAAGCATCAAAGAAAAGAGCCCAACTCCGACTTGCTTGCAAGATGACTTGTATTTGTCAAGTGCTCAGCAGCATCAAAACACTCATTTCAGATTCCTGACCGGTTTTGGCAACCTATATCCTTCACCCGTTGATCTCTCTAAAATGGAAGGACCCGCAGGAAGTGGCATGCATGCATGCCGACAGAGCATACCGGCTGCCATCACATACCACATAGTTCCAGTAGGTGCTCTCTCAGGGTACAGTACACTCGAGCCCAGATAGTTGCCGGAAACTGTTTATTTACACAGTTTCCGGCAACTATCTGGGCTTGAGTGTACTGTATCCTGAGAGCGCGCCTACTTGAGCTTTGTGGTAGGTATACATATATATATATATATATATATATATATATATATATATATATATATATATATATATATATATATTCACTGAAAAAACGATAGGTTTCACGCACGTTATAGTTAGGAATTAGCATTTAAAAAACCTTGCAAATTCACTTAAAAAACCATAGGTTTCACACATGTTATAGTTAGGTGGATATTTCACTCGTAAAAAACCAATGAAATTCCCCCGTTATAGTTAGTTCAGATAAGTATAACTCGCGCGCCCGCAATCCACTGCTCATGACGTCACATATTACATCACTCATGACATGGTCAGTGGCATCACTCATGACATCACTGATGACATCATCCTTGTGATAGAGTGGCGGTCGCGCGAGTTATAATTATCTGAACTAACTATAACGGGGGAATTTCATTGGTTTTTTACGAGTGAAATATCCACCTAACTAGAACATGTGTGAAACCTATGGTTTTTTAAGTGGATTTGCAAGGTTTTTTTTTTGAAACCGTTTATTGCAATCTCAAGAATATACAAGTATGGGCCTACAACCTTCCGGCCGGCCGCTAGAATGACAGGAGCATATGGCATACGTTCAAAAACACTTGGCGTTGCAGAGAAGCAAAATCAGGAGGTATCAATGTCGTGGGCCACATCACTCTGACCCCACAATACGGTTTCATTTTATACAAACAACACGAAAAACCACACCCGCAAGGCAACCCGCAATCGAAAGTAACAGCACGTGCTCCCCAAATGGGGGACCCCAGCCATCCACAGGAGTCTAAAGAGGGGGAAGGGGAACAGATCGAGGACTGGGGGAACCCCGTGCCCGGGGCTGGGGAAAGGAGTCAACTAAGGGGACGGGGCTGGTGAGGCAGCAGGCAGCAGTGGTGGCGCGCAGATACCCCCGCGGTAGGCGTTCCAGGGGCCCCATACTTTCACCCATGTCCCAGGCTTACCCCTCGCCACATACACCACCTTTTCTCGGAACATGCACCAATCCATGTGTTCTTTCCAGGCCGACACCGCCGGGGGCCTCTGGGATCCCCACAGTTGAGCAATGTCACGCTTAGCTATCATATATCCCAAAATCACCCATCACGTCTGCGAAACCGAGTAGTCAGTTGGTGCCCACACATTCAGCAGGCATCTCCTCGCTTCAGGCAGCAGCGCGACATGCGTAACCACTCGCAGGACCTCATGCACACCACGCCAGAAGCGCTCCACCTTCGGGCATTCCCACAAAATATGCAAAAAAGTCGCCAAAGCACCACACCCACGCTTACACAACCCATCCTCAGCATAGCCCATACGCAGAAGCCTTGGCCCCGTCATGTAAACCCGGTGGAGTATCTTAAGCTGGACGAAGCGAAGGCGAGCCGGTATGGCCACCTCCTTCGGAGAGGCCACCGCGGAAATCCAGTCCTCGTCGTCCAACTCCAGCCCATCGGCAACCCAAGCCTCGCGGAGGCCAGTCAGCAAGCCCGAGCGGTCATTAATCAATTTTTTGTAAATAAGGGAGATCGTGCTGTCCGGAACGTGGCCATCCAGCACTCTATCCTCCAGGGGGGAAGACTCCGGGATGGAGGCGACGTCTGGGAAGACGGAGCCCAGTGCGTGACGGACCTGCAAGTACCGAAAGTATTCACTGCCCTGCAGCTGAAACTCCGTCTGCAGCGTCTCGAATGTTTTAAATCCCCCCCTCGTCCAGAGATCCCCCACTTTACTGATGCCTATCGTGTCCCACTTCGCGAAGCCCTTCGAGGTCCACAGGGAGCCCAACCTCTCAGACGCGTACAACGGTGATGCCCGGGTCAAACGGTCCTTCCACCCCATAGCTGCGTTAGCCGCGTGCCATACTCGCACCATGACACGCGTAGGTCCCGTCAAGCGGGGGTCGGGCGCGCCAGAGTAGAGCGCTCGATTATAGTCGCCACCAGGCAGGAGCATCTTGTCCATTTCAAATGCCGGGTTTAAGGCGGGCCCGTAAAGGCCATGATTAATCGCAGCTAGCTGGGAGGCCCAGTAATACCGTTTAATATCCGGGAGGGCAATCCCCCCGTCGTACCATGGGAGCGTCAACTTCGCAAGGGCAATACGCGGCCTCCCGTCCCAGAACAGGCGGCGCTGTAGACTCTCCACCTCACGGAAGTAGCGCGCCGGGACTAAATCCATAGTGTTCTGGAGAGCGTACAGGAAGCGTGGCAGCGACATCATCTTAAACAATGCCGCCCGGCCGAGCGGCGAAAGCGGCAGGCGCCGCCAGCGCTCGACGTCCTCCTTCAAGCGCTGGAGGGGGGGAAGCAAATTCCGCTCGTAGCGGGCCTCCGGGTCCAGAGTAATATAAACACCCAGGTACCGAAACCCCTGAGAGGCAATCTGGATCGGACAGCCCCGCGGGAGGATGGGAGCCTCCCCGGAAAGCACATACACACATGATTTAGCCCAGTTAATGACAAGGCCTGAGTTGCGGCCGAATGAGCGCAAAACATCAACCAGGACAATCAGTGATTTACGCGGGGAGGCTAGGTACAAAAGGATATCGTCAGCGTATAGGGACACGCGGTCCTCATACTCGGGGGTCCAACGGAGACCACGGATGGAAGGGTGCCACCGCAGCCACTCCGCCAGGGGTTCCAAGGCCAGCGCGAACAGGAGCGGCGACAAGGGGCAGCCCTGTCGCGTGCCCCGTCCCAGCTCGAATGGGACCGATACTCTTCCATTCACCACCACCTGCGCCAATGGGCCCGAATACAACAATTTGACCCAGCTGATGAACCCCTGGCCAAATCCAAACTTCGCCAGCATCGCCCAAATGTATGGCCACTCGAGCGTGTCAAACGCCATGGTGGCGTCTAAGGACGCCAATATGGCCGGCTCCCGCACAAACGGGACACGCGCGAGCCCCTCGTGCAAGCGCCGCAGATTAAGGGCCGTGTTGCGATGGGGAATAAAGCCGGACTGGTCTTGGTGGACCAGATCGCCCACCACGCCGGCCAGCCGGTTGGCTAGCACCTTGGCGAGGATTTTGGGCTCCACATTCAAAAGCGAGATAGGCCGATAGGATGTAACCCGGTCTCGGGGTCTCCCTTCCTTGTGGATCACCACGATTGTAGCCAGACGCTGGTCCGGCGGGAGGGAGCCCAGCGAGTGGGCCGCCAGGAACATCGCGCGGAGGTGGGGTGCCAGTACATCCGGTCGCAGCTTATACAACTCGATAGGGATGCCGTTCGGGCCCATGGCCTTGCCGGATGCGACCGAGCGTATGGCGAGGGCAATTTCGTCGGAGGTAGGAGCGGCATCTAACGACACCCTGTCCTCCACCGAAAGGGAAGGCAGCGCAATATCCCTAAGCAGGGCATGGGAATCCTCCTCCGAGCAGGGAGAAACCAGGGAATACACCTCGCGGAAATAATCCGCGAAACAAGAGACAATGTCTTCTGGCTCGGTGACACGCACACCATCCATCCTCTCAATCAGCGGGACCACACGACTCGCTCTCTCCTTTTTATCCAACCACGCAAGCAGTTTACCAGCCTTATCACCCACATCATACAGTCGCCCCTGTTGCTCTCTACAGAGGCCCCTAGCCGCCTCCGTGACGAGGGCCCTGTAGGCCGCCTGCTTAAGGTGTAGGACATGCAGTGCAGCATCCGTCACCCCACTCTCTAGATCACCCTCCAATTCAGCAATTTCGGCCTCCACCCGGGTCACCTCCTCCTGCTCGCGCCTCCGGGCATGGGAGATAAAGGAGAGGGCCTCCCCTCTAAGAACTGTCTTGAAGGCTTCCCACAGGGAGATAGCCGAAGGGACGGACCCCACATTCTCATCAAAATACCGCTGCAAGGATTTAATCAAATCAGCGCGAATAGTGGGGTCGCGCAGATACCAGGCATTGATTGGAGCTACCCTGCCCTCCCCCCTCGGGAAGACATCAAAGTGCAACAGGAGCGGGGAGTGATCTGAAATACCCCACGCCAAATGGCGCACCTCTCCTACCCTCCCAACATAGGCCGCAGGAACAAGGACATAATCAAGCCGTGAGAGGCTACCATGGGCACCCGAGTGGAAAGTGTACTGCAGCTGCGTGGGATGTTTTAAGCGCCAGCAGTCCACCAATCCCAGTGTATCTAAGAAGCCGGACAGCCACGCCTGGGCCCGGGGGAGGTCCCTAGGGGGGTGACGATCCACGGTCCCAGAAACCACCGCATTGAAGTCCCCCCCAACCACCAGAAGCCCCCCCGGAAGGTCAAGGAGGAGGCGCCCCAGGTCTGCAAAAGTGGTAGACTGTAACCCCGGTGGGACGTACACTGATACAAAGACAACTACTTTGCTCTCCATTCTCCCCACCAAGACAGCGTAGCGTCCCCTCTCATCATGGCGCACCTCGTCTATTTCCAACGGGAGCGAGTTCTTAACCATGATGCCCACCCCCCGTGAGCCCGACGTGAAGCCCGAGTGGGCCACCAAACGATAGGCACGCCGATTCATGGCACAAAAGGAATTACCAATAAGGTGTGTCTCCTGCAGAAAGACCACATCTGGCGAAATTCGTTTCAGATACTGCAGGACCACACCTCGCTTGATTCTATCCCCCAGTCCATTAACGTTCCAAGACAACAAAGTCAGGTCCCTACCCCCCATCACATACAGAAGCCATCATTCGTCCCCCCGAGAGCACCTTAAAAACACCAATACAATAAAGGGTTTGCCTTGCGGTGAAAACGAACAACACCCCACCCCAACCCACCCATCCCAACAGAACTCCCCCCTCCCTGCACCCCTGCATGAGCCCAAACAGCCCCCCCAAAGTGCAGTGTGCCTGTCGCCCCATAGATGATTAAACTAACTAGTCCCCCAGAGGAGGAGGGAGAGCCCCCAAGAGACCCCGTACTACCTCCACAGGAGGGGAACTTACACGAACAGTCAAAAGTGACGATAATGTTGTCCAGAGCGAGGCCTACTATTAGTCCCTCAGTCCTGATCCGGCGAGCCCTCCCCTCCAACCGCGCCCCCCCCCACCCCCCCGGCCCCGATCCCCGGACAAAGAGTCCAACCAGTCCCCGGCCGCCTCGGGACGATCAAAAAAGTGCGTGCGGCCATCCACCTCCACCCGCAACTTAGCTGGAAAAAGCATCGCATACTTGAGGTTCAGGTCCCGTAGACGACGTTTGACTCCGAGAAAGCTCAGTCTCTGTTTCTGGACCGCTGGAGTGAAATCAGGATAGAAGTTTACATCCATATTGTCGAGTCTGACCGGTCCTTGTAGCCTAGAAGTCTGCAGGATAGCGTCTCTGTCCCGAAAGTTGAAAATCCGGGCAATGAGAGGCCTCGGAGGGGCTCCGGCCTTAGGTCTTCCTCCGGGAACCCTGTGGGCACGTTCCACCGCAAAGAATTTACTCAGCCCCCGGGGCTGGAGATGGGTGAGAATCAGGTCCTTCACAAACAGGTCCGCCGCCGCCTCCTCACGTCCCTCCGGCACCCCGACAATGCGGACATTGTTCCTCCGGGCCCGACCCTCGGAATCCTCCAGTCGACGATCCATCAGGGTGCTCGCCTGGCCAAGCCGGCGCACCTCCATTTGGAGGGCCGCCACGTCCGTTGTGAGGCCCGAGGTGGTGTGGGCCAAAGAATCGACCCGGTCATTGGTCTTGGATAAATCGGCCCTCACCAGGCCAACATCCACGAGGACCGAGTCAATCTTCTGCGCCAGTGTGTCAAAGCGCTGGTCCACCGAGGCCTTCATCTCGGCGATAGCGCCCATGACATCTCGCAGGGTCAGATCCGCGGGCAGAGCAGGAGCAGCAGTCGGGCCCTCAGGGGACCTACGCGGCACCTCGGGAGATCCCTCCTGGAGGGTGTAGTGGTCCATGCTGTTGGACTGATGGGCTGCGCCACGGCGGGTCGATTTCACCTTTGCCCGGTCGCCATCTTGCTTTGTGGACATGGTTTCAGTCCCCAAATCGTGCCAATCACCTCGGAAAAGGCCGACAAACCAGTTCACGGGCTCCGGGGGGGGGGCAATCACAGGTCCGCAGGACGGATCACAGCCGGCGGGCCGGCAGGGCACCCCAACGAGGCCACACTACCGCACACCGCCCCGCAACCCAACCTCGCCTACGCAGCAATCAGGGTGCAAAAGCGAAAGTGAAAGTGCGGGGTACGCGAGTCGCCCAGCCCTGCCCGCCGCTGTTGTTCACCTTGTCTCCGGATCGCCCCACAACTCCAATCCTGGGGGCCGGCGTGGAGAAGGCCGCAAACCTCAATCGGTGTTCCCGCCGGTGTCCGAGGTCCAATTTGGAAGCGAAAAACGGGTGACACCTCAGCTCGGGCTCACCAACACAGTCCCCTCATCTAGGACAGGATATTGTCAGGATTTATGTAGGAGGTCACGGAGGTCCTCGGGAGCCTCGCACCTACGCGGCCATCTTGGTTGCGCGCTAGGCTCCTCCTCTGCAAGGTTTTTTAAATGCTAATTCCTAACTATAACGTGTGTGAAACCTATGGTTTTTTCAGTGAATTTGTACGGTTTTTTAAATGCTAATTTATTTATGTATTATTATTTTTTTTATATATATATATTTTTTTTGGGTTTTCACCGTGCACCCTGCGATTTTAAAAAAAAATTGTTTTTGCCTTCGGGGTCCTTCAGGGACCCCCTGACAAAGGCTAGGGGGTCAGGAACTCTCTACCCTGCCCCCTTTTCACGTTCGCCACCTTCCTTTTTCACTCTCGCACTGAAAACAAACAAAATGGCGTCCGACACTTCCTGATTTCGACCGATTCGAACGTTGACTAACATGTAACCACCAATCAGAATTACGCTCGCGCACGTTAGGGTGCTCGCACGGTGCGCGCACGGTGCGCGCACCCTGCGCGCGTATAGATATTGATATGCTTTTAAATGCTATTTTCTCAGGAAATACTGAACAGATTTACACCAGACCTGCAAAAGGCACTTCCTTGACCTAATGGCTACCTCTCTACCAAATTTCAAGTAATTCTGTTCAGCCGTTCGGGTTGTAGCTGTGTCTAAAGGTCCTATGGAAAAATGCATGGGGAAAACACGTTTTGGGACCCCCCTTTTTTCTCGGCCCCCGCTTGACGAATCACCCCGAGACTTTCAGGGTAGGAGCTGAACAGAGCGCCCCATTAGTTTTGAAAATTTCGTGAGGATTCGTCAACCGGCGCCAAAGTTATTCAAAATAGAATTTTGAGATTTCCTATGGAAACATGGTCCTAACTATAACTATCTACTGGCGACCGCCAGTAGATAATATATATATATATATATATATATAGATATATATATTATATACTGGCGGTCGCCAGTAGATAGTTATAGTTATGACCGAGTTCCCATAGGAAATCTGAAAATTCTATTTTGAATAACTTTGGCGCCGGTTGACTTATCTTCATGAAATTTTCAAAACTAATGGGACGCTCCGCTCAGCTCCTACCCTGAAAGTCTCTGGGTGATTCATCAAGCGGGGGCTGAGAAAAAAGGGGGTCCCAAAACACGTTTTCCCCATGCATTTTCCCATAGGACCTTTAGTCGAAGGTACAGCCCGAATGGCTGAACAGAATTACTTGAAATTTGGCAAAGAGGTAGTCCTCAGGTCAGGCATGTGCCTTTTGCATATATGGTGTCAATCTGTTCAGTAATCAAAAGTAAAATCATATATATATCTGGGCGGAGCCTAACCACACATCTCACCGTGAGATCTGATTGGCTGTGAGCACTTCATCCAAGAAGTGTTGGCAGCCATCTTGGGACCAATATACATGATAGCACCTCATTAAAAAGCAATGCAGTTAATAGAAGGTTTTAAGACTTTAGTTACATTATAAATCATTTCTTGATGGTACCATACTCATTTTAGGAATTGTGGTGTGTTCTATGGTGATTTTACCATGTGAAAAAGCCTTCTGCTGTGATATCATGAATCATGTTTGAGAGAAAACTATTTTCCCACAGAGGTTTGGAAGGTGATCTATAAGCTAAACTGAGAGCATATTTTCTGTAAATTCACATTATCTTTCTCAGTCATGTGAGAATGAAGTCTGACATTCTCAGTAAAACATGTACATCCAACAAGGGCAGAGACTGTCAGGTGATTCCTTTGTGTTCTACTGCAGCTTCCCAGAGTGTTCTAAAGAACAACTAGAGCGCTAACAGTCCTACTTATGACAAAGGTATGGCACACCTGAAGCCATCTTGGTTGGAATAAAGTGGTAACTCTTAAAACATTTAATTTAAAAAGGAACAAAACGAGGGGGTTCATTTTGCCATAGAAAGTATGATTAGTGCTGCAGAAAGAAAAATTAGGGCACATTTTGAGTGACTTCTCAAATCCTCTTCTATTTCATTAAAAACTTCTGACATGCAGACTGAAACATGCACTTTCAATACCAGCAGCAGACTTCCCTGGTGAGCAGTAGCTTTACTACAGTGATCTAATAAGCAACTAGAGTGCTAACATTCTGAATTTATGGCAAATGTGTGACACATCTGAATGCCTTCTTGATGGAATCAAAGTAAAAAACTGAAAGTATTTCCTACTGAGGAGACTGTAGTAAATGTGGAAATTAGGAAACATCATAACAAATAAGTCTCCCAAAATGGCCACCAGAGACAAAAGAGCCCAAATGTAGCCCAAATATCACCCAGATGTAGCCCAAGTATAGCCCAATGACAGAATGTCCCAGAGTGTTCTAACGAACAACTAGAGTGCTAAAAGTCTTACTTATGACAAAAGTATGGCACACCTGAAGCCATCTTGATTGGAATAAAGTGGTAAAGTGGTAACACTTAAAACATTTAATTTACAAAGGAACAAAATGAGGGGCTTCATTTTGCTATAGAAATTATGATTAGTGCTGTAGAAAGAAACATTAGGGCACATTTTGACTTCTCAAACCCTCTTCTATTTCATAAAAAAATGATGACATGCAGACTGAAACATGCACTTTGAATACCAGCAGCAGACTTCACTGGTGAGCAGTAGCTTTACTACAGTGACCTAATGAGCAACTAGAGTGCTAACATTCAGAACTTATGGCAAATGTGTGACACATCTGAATGCCTTCTTGATGAAACCAAAGTAAAAAACTGAAAGTATTTCCTACTGAGGAGACTGCAGGAAATTAGGAAACTTCATAACAAATAAATCTCCCAAGATGGCCACCAGGGACAAAAGAGCCCAAATGTAGCCCAAATATCACTCAGATGTAGCCAAAGTATAGCCCAATGACAAAATGGCTCAGAGTGTTCTAGCGAACAACTACAGCGCTAACAGTCTTACTTATGACAAAAGAATGGCACACCTGAAGCCATCTTGATTGGAATAAAGTGGTAACACTTAAAACATTTAATTTACAAAGGAACAAAATGAGGGGGTTAATTTTGCCATAGAAATTATGATTAGTTCTGCAGAAAGAAAAATTAGGGCACATTTTGACTTCTCAAATCCTCTTCTATTTCATGAAAATATGCAGACTGAAACATGCACTTTTAATACCAGCAGCAGACTTCCGTGGTGAGCAGTAGCTTTACTACAGTGATCTAATGAGCAACTAGAGTGCTAACATTCAGAATTTATGGCAAATGTGTGACATATCTGAATACCTTCTTGATGGAATCAAAGTAAAAAACTGAAAGCATTTCCTACTAAGGAGACTGCAGTAAATGAGGAAATTAGGAAACTTCATAACAAATAAATCTCCCAAGATGGCCACCAGAGACAAAAGAGCCCAAATGCAGCACAAATATCACCCAGATGTAGCCCACATGTAGCCCAATGACAGAAGTGTGCAAGACACTTATTTTTTGTGTATTTGCAGTTTTATATAGTGCAGACTTGTCAGGTATTGGAGTGCTTTACATGAGCATTGGTTACATCACACAAGATCAAATTCATTTTGGTTGTAGACATGGGGAGATTAAATGATTTGACCAGAATCACAGAATGTTGAGCTGAAGCAGAAACTCCAACCTGGTTCCCCAGTTGCAAAGTCTGCAGCTCTGGAAGTAACACCACATCCTCTCCCCTAGGTGCAACATTTAATCAAGTGATCAACTGGATAAAAAAACATAGATTACAAATAATTTAAAAGTTCTTTGTCACTATTTGAAAACTCAGAAAATATGTCCTCATTTTAGTTTTCTAGAGCACTAACCATAATTTTGATGCAAATAAGACCCTCTCATATATGTAATTTCTAAAGGAAATACTCTAGGTATTACAGTTTTGATTACATCAAGATGACGTCAGGCCTTCCACACTTTTGTAATAAATATAGAATGTTAGCAATCTAGTTGTTCATTGGGATACTGTTGAGAGGCAGAGACCAGGGGCACGGACTCTGAAAATTGAAGGCAGGTAGGAGAGTGCAGATGCAACAATTTGACCACACTGGGCAGGCAGGAAGGGCAGTGGCAGAACAACAGACTATGGAGGGCAGTGGAAAGGGGGGCAGGGGCAACAAACCAACAATACAGGACTGGCAAGAGAGGCTGTGGCAATATAATAGACCATTGTGGGCAGAAGGAAGAGGCAGTTGTAGTACAACCATACATGCCAACAGACCCGTTTCAGCCAGGAAACGTCCAATGTTTTTAAGCTCAAATGGTCTTTATTTGATCTGTCTCCTGTCTACAATCTCCTCTTTTTCAATGTAACTCAAAGGGGAAAATCAATACCCCAGTTTTTTTTCAAAATCTCCCTCTTACCAAGTTCAAAATGTTCGCAAGTATGGTACATTGGATCATGGTAGGCAGGAGGAATTGGGATAGGGACATGGACTCGGATAACAGAGGACAGGAGGGACATGGAGAGGTGCACCAAACTGACCCTACAGGGCACGCATCAGGGTTTGCAGCAGCACAATACACCATACAGCGCATGCGGGACGGGAGTGCAGCACAACAATCCATAGAAAGCAATAGGGAGGGGACAGGACCATGCACATGGACAACAGAGAACAGAGGGGAAAGAGGCAATGGTAGCTAGCTGACCATAATGGACAGACAGGAGAGAAAGCTGCAGCATAACAGACCATAAAGGGTAGGAGGGACGGATCAGGGGCATTACAATGGAACAGACAAGCCAGGAGGGAGGGAATAGGGGTCTGCACATGGAAACAGAGGGCTGGGGGCAAGGGGGCAGGGCAGGAGCAGCAAGATGACCATGGAGGTCAGGCAGGTTGGGCACTAGAAACAAGACACACCATGGAGAGCAACAATGAGACTATGATGGCATACACACAGACCATGGAGGGAAGGTGGGAGGGGGTCAGGGGCAGCTAGCTGACCACACAGGGAAGGTGGGAGGGGCCATGGCAGCACAGAAGACCATGCATGGCAAGCGGGAGGGTTAGTGGCAGCACAATGGCTATGATGGGCAAGAAGGAGGCTGCAGGGGCATGCATAAAGGACCATGGAGGATAGAAGGGAGGGTCAGGACCTGGGCACAGACAGGAGAGTTCAGGGGAAGTGGCCTCACAACAGACCACACAGGGCAGGCAGGAGGAGCAGTTGCAGCACAACAGACCAGGGAGGGCAGAAGGGTGTGGCAGTAAAATGAACCATGGAGGAAAGGAGGAAGGGGATAGGGGCATGGCATGTGGACAGGCAGGGTGGAGGTCGCAGGTACAGGTTCCAGTCATCTGACAATGCTAGGCAGGTGGGAGGGGAGTGCAGCTCAACAGAACACTCAGAGTAGATAGGAGTGGCAGGTCCATGGAACATGGTGGGCAAAAAGGATGGAGCAGGGGCATGCACAAAGAGGGCAGGGGGGAGGAGAATAGGGGCAGCAAGCTAAGCACAGAGGCTAAGTAGGAGGTCAATGATGGGCCATAGAATTGGGCAATGGAGGGCAGGAGGAGTGGACTGGTACATCATGCTAAATGGAGGGCAGTGGCAGCACATCAGACCATGCATGGCAGGAGGGAGGAGGCTAGTCCGTGGATTCAGACAACAGAGGATAGGGAGGAGGTGGATGGGACAGCAAGCTAACTGTTCAGAGAAGGTGGGTATTAGGAACTTTATTGTTTTTAAAATGTATGTCTGTGCGAACTACTTAAAATATGAACAAGTATGCAGCATAATCTCACTTTTATTCAGGAAGAAGAGGACGTCTGTGACTCCGGGCTTACTTGGCAGAAACACCCCCTGACCCTCCACCCCCATCGCAAAATGTAATGCCCGTGAAAAGGGTAGGTGGACGCAGTGTTATATAGAACATAGTCCTGGGAGCACGATTGAAAATGAAAACTAGATATAGTATATGGTATAAACTATGCACCAAAAAGTGTGATATAAGATGAACCGGGCGTGAAATATAATATGCAATACATTGTGCGCAATGACAGATTCATTGGAGAGCGCGAGATAGCACAGGCACTAGCGTGTGCTATGCGATATGCGCCTTAGAGTGTAATATGCACAGGGCAGTGTTGTGTAACCTAGCTAGTCTCTAAAGTTGTAATATAAAATATGTGCTGGGGAGTGTAACGTTGCATATGCACTGTGACAAAGATATGGATCCCAGATTGTAATATGTATGGCATAGCACTGTGCGTTATAACATAGGCATAGAGGAAGGCACGTTAGATGGGGCAATATAACCCGTGTGAAGGCAAGTGTGGCATGACATATTCACGGGGTGGTGTTACAGTGCACATGGGCTAGAGAGTGTCATAGCATACGCACTAGCTGGTGAAATACAACACAGAGGTGTGAGGCACTCAGCGGGCACTGGTGGGTGTAACACAGCATTGGGCTCAGCCAGGAGCATGCTGTGACTCTCAAGTGAGGTTCGTCTCCTTTCCAGAGAGTAAAATAAAAAGTATTACACATCCGGCGGTGGATGTGTGTTTTATTAACCGTGAGGGGGGTTTCTTGCATAGTTTGGTCGAATTTTTGTCGAATCCCCTTTGAATGGCTTGGTGTGCGTGTATATTAAATGTGCCCGTCAATAGCTACCCATGTTTGTATAAATGAACGCCAAGGGTGTCTACTTGGAGAGTACCCACCGGTGGGGGCACCGGGATTAGGCACGTAGGGCGTCAGACACGTCAGAGCTTCACTAGCGGTGTAAATACATTCCATGTGGATTCATTCTATGCATAGTCGCCTTTTAATGAATATCACGCAAATCGTCATGGTGATAGGTACATACGGTTTGTCCAGCATGTCCTAGGTGTTTCTATAAATATATATTTTTTTAAAATAATAAAAAACAAAGGCTGGCCCCGGGGGATGGGGTCCCAGGGGCCATAAGTGTCCTGAGGAGGGGGGCAACGCAGCCCCCTCCTAAAGAATAAAAAAAAAAAAAGGCCATTAACCGGGGGTTGGGGTCCCCGGGGCCGATTAAGGCCTTGGGAGGGCCAAATTTATATTTTGCAACAAAAAAAGTTAGGGTGCAGGCCCTGGGGGATGGGGTCTCCAGGGCCAGTAAATTAGAAAAAGAAGGGGGGCCATACAGCCCTCCTTCTTAAAAAAATAAAATAAATAAAAGACCGGTATCGCGCCGGAGGCCACGCCCCCTCCTTGCAGCACTCTGCAAACGCGCCCCCTGGCCAGTTGTAAGTTGGGGAATTAATTCCCCTTCAATACTGAGGGTCCCTGAGGGCCAACTAGCCCACCAGGTATCTCCAGTATGCGCCAGGGAGCTGAGTGGCAGATAGGTGTTCTGAGACCACGCCCCTTTTTTCACCTCTATGCAACGCAGCTCTGTGGCACTTACTGGAGGTACCTAGTGGGCTAGTTTGACCCTAGGGACCCTTAGGATTCAAGGGGACTTAATCTTTCAACTTAGAACGGCCACAGGGCACGTTTACACAGTGGTGAAGGGAGGGACGGGGCCTGAGGTGACGTGTGCAAACACGCCCTGTGGTGCATTTTAAGTTGAAAAAATAATTCCCTTTCAATCCTGAGGGACCCTGGGGGCCAACTAGCCCACCAGGTGCTTCCAGTAAGCGCCACTGCTCTGCGTTGCAGAGAGGTGGTGCAGGTTGTGCCCCTTTTTACACCTCTCTGCAATGGCGCTTACTAGACGTACCTAGTGGGCTATTTTGCCCCTAGGGATCCTCAGCATTCAAGGGGACTTAATCTCCCAACTTAAAAAACGTCCAGAGGGCGTGTTTACACAGTGGGGAAGGGAGGGGACGGGGCCTGAGGTGAAGTGTGCAAACACGCCCTATGGCGTGTTTTAAGTTGGGGAAATAATTCCCCTTCAATCCTGAGGGCCCCTGGGGGCTAACTAGCCCACCAGGTGCTTCCAGTAAGCGCCACTGAGCTGCGTTGCAGAGAGGTGGTCCAGGCCGTGCCACTTTTTACACCTCTCTGCAACGCAGCTCTGTGGCGCTTACTGGAGGTACCTAGTGGGCTAGTTGGACCCTAAGGACCCTCAGGATTCAAATGAACTTAATCTCCCAACAAAAAACGGCCACAGGGCGTGTTTACACAGTGGTGAAGGGAGGGGATGGGGCCTGAGTTAACGTGTGCAAACAAGCCCTGTGGTGCGTTTTAAGTTGGGGAAATAATTCCCCTTCAATCCTGAGGGACCTTGGGGGCCAACTAGCCCACCAGGTGCTTCCAGTAAGCGCCACTGCACTGCGTTGCAGAGAGGTGGTCTAGGCCATGCCCCTTTTTACATCTCTCTGCAACGCAGCTCTGTGGCGCTTACTGGAGGTACCTAGTGGTCTAGTTGGACCCTAGGGACCCTCAGGATTCAAGGGGACTTAATCTCCCAACTTAAAACGGCCACAGTTTTACACAGTGGGGAAGTGAGGGGATGGGGCCTGAGGTGACGTGTGCAAACACGCCCTGTGGCGCGTTTTAAGAGGTAGTTTTAATTCCCTGCCCTATTATATACTAGGGGCTTACAGAGGAGGTCATGCTGATCACAGGGGGACCCCAACGCATAGTGTTCCCTATTGTATGTAGGTGTTTTCACTGTATTCTGAGTGTCTTTTAACATAGCACTGGCTCCAGGACTGGTTAGTCAGACTTAGTTACCACCAGTATCCGTCTGAAAAAGTTGAGGGTACAGGATGATTTTGCAACAAGGTTTCTTTCTGCTCTTCTGTTTGTTCTTTCTGCACGTTATCCTTCTTCCAGCACTTTTCTTCGTCTTTGAGGACTTCTGTTGCTTCTTTCTGCATTTCTTTTTTTTCTTTCAGTGCGTTTTTTCTTCTTTCTTCACATGTCCTATCTCTGTAGGCATAGTTAGAAATTAGCATTTAAAAAACCTTTGAAATTCACTGAAAAAACCATAGGTTTCAGGGGCGTTATAGTTAGCTGGACTTTTCACTCGTACAAAACCATTGAAATTCCCCCGTTATAGTTAGTTCAGCTAACTATAACTCGCGCGCCCACAATGCACTGCTGATGACGTCACATATTACATCACTCATGACACGGTCAGTGACATCACTCATGACATCATTGATGACATCTCAAATGACATCACTGATGACATCATCCTTGCTGATAGAGTGGCAGACCTCCTCTCCCCCTAATATAACCTTTGATACACACATTCAAAAATAGAAACTAAAATTTTCAAAACAATGGACATACCATTATCAGTTACAACAACCTATTCAGTAATTCTAACATCAACATACACATCCACTCATTCACCAACAGTCCTATACAGTCACTCATACATGTACTCACTCATCATATGTACTCATACACCTATACATCCTGTTACACAATGCCACTCATCCATAGAGTTACTCACACACATAGTCACTCATGCTAATAAAGAATCAAACATCCATTTACTTGCATATACAGTTATACACACACCACCACACTTACTTCTACAGAAACTTACAGATACTTAGTCTTTTAAACAATCACTTATAGAAACACATACTTATTCATACAGGAACTCTTTCAATCTCTCACTCTCACATATACTCACTTATATACACCAATAGTCACATATACTAGTTTAAAACATATGTAGTTACTCATAAAGACACTATTGAGGCAGTCATTCACTCACTAACACACCCATGCATACACTCATCCGCCCATACAGTCCTGCACACATGCTGTCTTCAACACAAACAGTGAGTCACTCATTCATGCACCTATGCACTACGTAATACCCCCCACCGAACCATACAGACACTCAGACACTCATACTGATACTCACAAAACCAACTAATAACCTATTTATACACTTATGTAGCTACTCACCAACCCATGTAGCCACTTATACACAAAGTGAGACTGATACAGATATTTACATATTTAAACATTACTCACTAAGCAATGTATACACTAAGATACACTTAATCAGTCAATACAATCAATTTTTCAAAAACAAATCATCCATTTAGACACTTATATACCCATTTATTCTTCCATCGACCTTGAGATATACATATATAAAACATATGTAATTTTCAGAAAAACACACATTCACTGGATGATGTCATCAGTGATGTCATCAGTGATGTCATTTGAGATGTCATCAGCGATGTCATGAGTGATGTCACTGACCATGTCATGAGTGATGTAATATGTGATGTCATCAGCAGTGCATTGTGGGCGCGCGAGTTATAGTTAGCTGAACTAACTATAACGGGGGAATTTCAATGGTTTTGTACGAGTGAAAAGTCCAGCTAACTATAACACCCCTGAAACATATAGTTTTTTCAGTGAATATATATATATATGTATATATATATATAATATTATATATGTGGAGACAAATGTTAAAGTCATGTTCTAGGTGAACATGTCAGTCATAACGTCCCTTTTTAAAACTGAGCAAACACAGAAATTCACCGGCTATACTTTACTGAGCTAGCTATAAATTGTGCCCCTGCCATGCACTGCTCATGACATCGCATATTATCTCACTCACGGCAATTTCATCTCTGCTGACATCTCAAATAACACCATTGATGACATCACTGATGATATCATCCACCATACTGCTGTTCAATGTAGTATACAAAACAGTGCAACCTTTGTAATATGTAAGTAAGTGCTAAATTACAAAGCCAAATCACATGGATAGCAGGAGGAAAGGTGCAGGGTCATGCACAATGACAAGCGAGGCAGCACAATGGACCATGAAGGGCAAGCGTAAGGGAAGGTGGCAATACAGCAGATCATGGAGGATAGTAAGTAGACACACATGGAAAATGGAGGGTAGGGGGCATGTAGGGAGGGGCTAAAGCACCAAGCTGGTCAAGTGGTGAAAAAGGAGGACCAGTGGAAGCACAGCACACCATGGAGTGCAGAAGGGAGGGAATAGGGGCGTATACAAGGACAGCAGAGGGAAGGTGGGAGGTGGTCAGAGGGAACAAATCAACCATGAAGGTGGGAGGGGCAGTGGCATCACAACAGACCATGTATAGAAAGCGGAAGGGTTAGTGGCAGCACAACAGACGGTGGTAGGAAAGAGGGAGGGGCACAGGGGCATGCACAAAGGGCCATGGAGGACAGAAGGGAGGGTGTAGGGACATGGCTCAGAAAACACAGGGTGGGAAAAGGGGGGACAGCATAGGGGCAGCAAGCTGACCACAAAGAGTGGGCATGACGGTAAGTGATGGCACAATAGACCACATGGGTCATGGAGGAGGGGCAGTAACAGCCCTACATATGGTTAGGGGATATAGCATGGACTCAGATGTTGGATGGCAGGGGGAGGGACCAGGGCAGCAGGCTGAAAAAAACAAAGGTTAATGTGATGCTGTAGTTAGGCTGGGTAATAAGATCTTCGCTGATGTTTAAACACAACCTAGAAATTCTCTGAAAAAAGCAAAAGATAAAGTAACATTATAGTTAAGTGTTGAAAGTGCTTAAGCATTTATGCTTAAAAACAAAAAAGCACTGAATTTTCAAGTTTAAGTTCAATTTGTTAACTATGACTTGCGACCCCCAAAATGCACAGCTTATGACCTAACATTTTACATTAATCTTGACATGCTAAATTACATAATTGATGACACCTAGTAACTGTCCCTCAAATGTCTCTATAAATTGCTTGGTCATTTTAGAAAAGAAAGTAAATAGTAAAATTCCCACAAACATCAACAATATACATTGACTGTATGCACATGTGTGATTCTAAAACTATAAATAGTGTAGTCCTGGAGATAAGCCTGATTCAGTATAATAAATTGTATCTGGAGCACAGTGTAATTACTAGCCATTTTCCTAATGCATGCAGTACTTCATTTAAACAAGGTAGAGCTTTAGTGCAGCTAGTGTTAGTGACCAACATACTTTATTTAGGCACTTGTGTTACTGGTTCAGGGGGGTGAAACCTTTTAAAAGCAGCAACCCCAATTTCTGTTTGGGTCACAAGCAAACCCCAAATTAACCTGTACTCAACCCTCTGGTAGCTTTGTAAAGAGCAATCAGACTTAACTTGGAGGCAATGTTTGAAGTTTTTTATGTAGCAATTCACACAGTAATAAAGTAAACCACAACACAGGGAAAATCACACACCAATATAGAAAACTAGAGTAAAATATGATAAATTAATTGACACAAAAATGCCAAATATCCTATCAGTAGAACCGGAGATATTCATTTTCAAAGTTGGAGAGTTTTGGGAGGCAATGCATTGCGCTGCCTAGGTTCTGATGGGACCTCAGTACAGCAGTCAGATCACCTTCAAGCCCACTTCCAAGGACCTGGACTTGAGTGATACCATTTGGGAGGGCAGGATGCAAAGCTGGTATGACTCTAGTGTTGGCTACAAAGTGAGCTTGTTCTGTCCCTGGGGCTCTGATCAGGAGGCCAGCCAACTAGCCCTAACAATGCCCTAACAATGCAGGTCTAGTCCTTCTCACTTAGGCAGGAGGACAACAGGAAAGCACTGCAGAGCAACAGAGGGCAGTACTCCTTGCAGCAAAGCAGCACTGCAGACCTTCTTCTGAGTATTCCACAGGTCCAGATGTGTATTGAAGAGTTGGGTCTGAGGGTCCAATATTTATACTTGGTGCCCACTTAGAAGTAGGAGAAGGTTCCTGAGCGTTCCACCTCCAAGGGTGCTTGCAATCTGCTTCTCTGCCCTGACCCAAGATTCTTTGGGGGTGACAATAGACTAGTGGCAAACTCTTTGTGAATGTGCTCAGGCAGAGCTTTTGTGATGTGCAAGTATGATAGGTGACAGCTTCTCACCCTCATCAAGTCAGAGATGGCACATCCTACCAACATCTATGGCTCTTTGTTTCACTGTCTGGGAGCAATACACAAATACCAACTGCTGGCTACAGCTAGTCATGTGACTCAGTAAACAGGCAATGGGTACCAAATGGTTAGAACAAGAAAATGCCAACTTTCTAAAACAGGCGTTTTCAGAATTGTGATTTAAAATCCAGCTTTACCATTAAAGAGGGCTTAAATTAAAAATGTATTAGACACCAAGCTCAATATTTCTACCTGCTTACCTCTTATTATATGTAATAAGTTAACCCAATGTTATCCTTTGGGAAAGGTAGGCCTCATAGTAGACAAAAACAAATTGAGGAGATGTTCACTGCCAAAACATGTAAAACTTAAAAATACCTGTCCAACTTTTAACACATACTACACCCTACCCTCTGGGCAGTTTAGGGCCTATCTATGTGGTAAAAAGGGAGGTTTGGACCTGGGAAGATGTTTATCTTGCTAGAGTAAAAAGACAGTTTTAAAACAGCACACAGAGACTCTGGGCTGGCAGTGGCAGGCACCGGGCATTTCCCCAGTGGGCTGCCAGGTTGGGGGCCGATTTTGGGCCTCTGGGGGCTGTTTTTGTTACCGGGGCCCTGCAATTTAAGCCCCTTTAACAAAATCTGGTAAAACCGGCCCTAGCAAACAGCTCGGCCTTCCCCCCCTATTCCAGGGGGGCCGGCCGAGCTGTTTGCCATGGCCGGTTTTGGTTCCCAGTCCAGCCCTGCACAGACTGTACTAGAAGGGCTGATACATGTTTAAAAGGCTACTTAAGTGGGTGGAAAAATGAGGGCTGCAGGCCCACTAGTTTTGTTTAATTTACAGGCCCTTGGTACACTTAGTACCACTTTACTATGGACTTGCCAAGAAATGAAGGGACATATTTACAAGCCCCTATCACCACAGAAACGTCAATTTTAACGTCAGTCCTGTGACGATAGGGGCGCCGCCTTATTTACAAGGTGGCATTGAGTCACTTAACAGGGCTTAACACTGCCTTGCAAATAAGGCACCCTTTCACTCTATACTTAGCGTGAAAGGGATAGGCAATGGGTGTTACAGTGAGCGTTCTGCTGCAACACCCATTGATTTCGATGCTGCCCCCTATTTACTAGGGCGACATAAATAGGAGCAGCGTCAAAATTAGGACTAGGGAAAACCTGGTCTTAACATGTCAAAACGAGGTGAAATGCTTTATTTCTCCTCATTTTTGCTGTTTCTATGTGTGCTGTATTGTGCAGCACAAATAGAGACAGCAAAATACCATGAATTATTGTTTTATGGGCAGTAAGGGACACAATCATTAAAAAATTACTATTTGCAACTTCTATTTGTGCTGCACAATGCAGCACACATTGAAGTTTCAAATCGTCATTTGTGATTGTTTATGTGCAGGAAGGAACACCTTCCTGCACATAAACAATCATTCCCTCAATGCAGGCACTCTTGCACTATGGTGCAAGCTTGTCTGCATTGGCGCTAGGCAGCTTAATATAGTGCCGGCGCTAGGTAAAACGCAGGAATGTGCTGTATCTTTGTAAATATGGCTCATCCCTGCATTTTTGGAATGTGCCCCTGAATGTGTCAATTGGGTCTATGCCAATGTTACCATATTTAAAGGAGAGAGCACAAGTACCTTAGCACTGGCTATCAGTGGTAAAGTATGCAGAGTCCTAAAGCCAGCACCAATGAAGTCAGCAAAAGCAGGGGGCTGGAAGGCAAAAAGCTGGGGTAAACCACGTCAAGGATGTGAGGTCCTACATGTTACAAATGAGTTGTGTCTTAATCAAAGTTCTCATGACCATATATGCAAGAAAAACGAAAGCTTATATTTACAATACATTATTCACCTGTGATTTTTTTGTGTGCACATTCTGACATTAAAGAGTTGTCATGTAGTGCTATTGACAATTTAACTATAAACCGGAGATTTACAAGGTACAGATATTTATTTCCAGAAGTTGAATGACAATTCTAAGACATTATACATTGTTGAAGAATGTATAATCTATTGATGACTCACTTTCTTACGATTCAAGTGCCATAATATTTACAATTGTTATTGTAATGGTGTACGCCATTCTGCTCATTTCAAGAATATGTGTAAGGTACTTTACGCCTTGTCAGTGTCCAAAGCATAGATTTGAAGTCATTGACTTAAAATTGTATATCAGATTAGGTATGTAACAGGTACATCTCATTAAAGTAAATAATGATCAAACATCCTTTTGAAAGGTACTTAAGGTTCATTAAACTGCTGATTGCATTAATGTCTAAAGAGACATTATGTTTATTATGCACCTGAATACCAGTAAAAAAGGACAAGTTTTATGACTCAGAGCAAACTTTTTTCCCTATCATTGTTGGAAAAAACGTGAAAGGAGAGAGAGCACAACTGCTGTGAAAGAAACCCCTCACCCACCTACCTAGTAGGTGGCATGCTTCATCATCGGGGCCCAACTGGATTGTCTAGCACAATCCAGTTGTGCTACAACGCCTGAGATACAGCGGAGCAGGGTTTTGAGCAGTAAGTGGCGTGCTATGTGTGATGTGTTTAAGAGTTAAAAAAGTCTCTGGGAGATGCCCTATGGAAAAACTTTAATTATAAGGGTCCCAGGACTAATGTAAAAAAAGGTTTTGCGGGATACGAAATTAGGAATGTTATTTTCCTTATATCCCTTGTAACTAAGGTCAACTAGTTTCAGCCTTCTCGATGGTTCTAGAGGCTTTCGTCAGGACCAGCAAAAAAATTGTTGTAAATGGCCGTAAAAACAAGGTACAGGCCGCGTGTAAATATCAGCACACACCCTAAAGTGTGCTGTGAGTGTAGTGATAAGGTACTCACAGTAACTCCGTTTGAGATTACCTGAAAATGAAGAATTGATTGAGATATGGAGAACAGTTGTGAATCATGCATATACACTAAATGCATGCTCCTTTCAACTAAAAGGCTAGTGATCTCGAGCCAAAATGATTTTGTGAGTGTGCATGAACACTATAAAGGCTTGCGTGGCTACAATGTGCCCCACGGGATCCGTGAGTGAGTAAATGTCGTAATATTGGGGCACATGGTGCGCATACTTTTTATCCATTATGTGCGTGCCTATAGCGCAGTCATACACATATTATTCATATTAGGTTGTGACTATGCAAGTCATGAAGACACTGGTAGCCGATATGCTTAAGTGGCCCAGTGCGCGTGCAGTATTGTGATAGTTTGTTGACATGAAATGTGGTATTTTTATTTAGTCCCCGAACACGGGACACCGAGTTACACTCTTTTACTTTATCTATTTATTCACACATCTCTTTCATTTCTACTATCAGAGGCTACGTCTGCACCATTCGCAGACACGGCGTTCTAGTCTTCCCAGCCGCACCGCGCAACTTCCTGTTTGCCGGCTTCTTTAACCACTCCCCATTTGTGTATCGGCGCTGAACAAGCGGACCCGATCGCCGCCCTAGGTACTTCGGACCTGTCCTCCCTTACAAACTGTGAGTACAAGACAAGGACGGGTGAATATTGATCGACCCTTGGTCCCGTCTAGACCCAGAATGTTACGCCGCTTTAATCCATTACGGTAATGTTCATTAACGCTATGCGTTTACAAACAATTCTCCCCGCCATTTCCCTCTCCATCAAGGTCAAGCGGAGAATCATACGGCGTTCTAATCCCAGAGGCATAACAACCTCTCTACTCAAGTGAGACTGTATTTCATGTTGTCTGTCATTTAAGCCGTTGTTTGTCTTTTAATTTTTAATTATCTGTGTCTGTTTGTTGAACGCCACACACAGTGGACACCCTGTTAATATATGCCACCATGTCAACAAACTATCACAATACTGCACGCGCACTGGGCCACTTAAGCATATCGGCTACCAGTGTCTTCATGACTTGCATAGTCACAACCTAATATGAATAATATGTGTATGACTGCGCTATAGGCACGCACATAATGGATAAAAAGTATGCGCACCATGTGCCCCAATATTACGACATTTACTCACTCACGGATCCCGTGGGGCACATTGTAGCCACGCAAGCCTTTATAGTGTTCATGCACACTCACAAAATCATTTTGGCTCGAGATCACTAGCCTTTTAGTTGAAAGGAGCATGCATTTAGTGTATATGCATGATTCACAACTGTTCTCCATATCTCAATCAATTCTTCATTTTCAGGTAATCTCAAACGGAGTTACTGTGAGTACCTTATCACTACACTCACAGCACACTTTAGTGAGTGTGCATGAACACAATAAAGGCTTGCGTGGCTACAATGTGCCCCACGGGATCCGTGAGTGAGTAAATGTCGTAATATTGGGGCACATGGTGCGCATACTTTTTATCCATTATGTGCGTGCCTATAGCGCAGTCATACACATATTATTCATATTAGGTTGTGACTATGCAAGTCATGAAGACACTGGTAGCCGATATGCTTAAGTGGCCCAGTGCGCGTGCAGTATTGTGATAGTTTGTTGACATGGTGGCATATATTAACAGGGTGTCCACTGTGTGTGCTGATATTTACACGCGGCCTGTACCTTGTTTTTACGGCCATTTACAACAATTTTTTTGCTGGTCCTGACGAAAGCCTCTAGAACCATCGAGAAGGCTGAAACTAGTTGACCTTAGTTACAAGGGATATAAGGAAAATAACATTCCTAATTTCGTATCCCGCAAAACCTTTTTTTACATTAGTCCTGGGACCCTTATAATTAAAGTTTTTCCATAGGGCATCTCCCAGAGACTTTTTTAACTCTTAAACACATCACACATAGCACGCCACTTACTGCTCAAAACCCTGCTCCGCTGTATCTCAGGCGTTGTAGCACAACTGGATTGTGCTAGACAATCCAGTTGGGCCCCGATGATGAAGCATGCCACCTACTAGGTAGGTGGGTGAGGGGTTTCTTTCACAGCAGTTGTGCTCTCTCTCCTTTCACGTTTTTTCCAACAATGATAGCGAAAAAAGTTTGCTCTGAGTCATAAAACTTGTCCATTTTGTTTGGTCATATTGTTTGGGGAAGAGGACAAGTTTTTCTTTTCCTCGCTCTCTTGTTGTTCCCATTTACCAGTAAAAAAGAGCATAATCTCTACTAGGGCCAATTCCGATCTTGCTCTGAAGGGCTCCGAACGCGATCCGGCCAGAAAAAGTATGAGCCGTACGCGTGCTTACCAACCGACTCGTACAGCTGTACGAGCGAGTAAGTACGATGTGAGAAACACAAAATCGCCGACCGACTCATTTTCGGGTCCACACCGCTCCGTACGTCTTGTCCGTAAGGAAACCATGTCGTGCAATGGAGGCGATTTCCGACCAAGCCAGTACGATGTACAATTCGGACAGCTGGAACGAGTCGGAGCCTCCGACACGTAAACGCACGGGAAGCGGACTTCAGGGGTCTGCGCTGGACTCCACTTCCCCCGTAGCCTTACGAATTGGTCACAGGGGGAGACCCAAGGGTCTCCCCTACACATGCATGTATGGTGCAGATGGCACCAACACGTACACTCTACAGGGGGCACCCTTGTTCGCAACGTACACATTCAGTCAATGGCAGCACGTGTACGGGTCGTATGACTGGCTCTCATTGACTTCAATGGGAGTCCGAGCGACCCGAGTCCGTCAGCATACGGCTGCATCGAACTCGCCCAGTCAGACTCCAGGGGCACGGCTCGGTCGGAAATCCCTCCGGATCCAACTCGGAGGGAGGGCTTTTCCAGCGAGATCGGAATCGGCCCCTCAGTGTGGGTGTTTCACAGATATGCGTTATGTCCTGCATGTTGCAGAAGGTTACACCCATTAGCACTACAGAGGAGGTAAAACATTGTGTCTAGGTGTAGGTCACTGATACCTTCCAGTATGAAAAGTATATATCAATCTGTGACATTTGTTGGATGATGACATCAGTGAGGTAATCAATAATGCCATTTGACATGTTATCAATGATGTCATTTAACATTTCATGAGTAATATATTATGTGGTGGGTCTACTGGCTCAGTGGACTAATGCGTCCACTGCAGGGCCTGTGTTTGACCTCATGGTCGCAGGTTCAAATCCTGGTCATTCTACTCAGCCTTTATTCCACCTATATTTGATCAAATGAGTGCCTCTGGGTAACAATAAACAACTGTTATTCAGCACCAGGATACCTACGGGTGAGTGTGCACTTTACAAATACAAATGTTATGTTATGTGAGATCATAAAAAGCCCAAGTTATATTTAGTTCAATGAACTTTAACTGGAAATTTCAGTGTTGTCTTTTTTTAAGCATTAGTTTTTATCTCATTTCCATACCTAATTATTATGTAAATGTAACCTTTGATTTCAACACCTAACTATTAATGTTAATTCAACAATTGATTTTTTAACCTTTGTTATCTTCTTCAGTGAATATATAAATATGTATGTATGTGTGTAGACTGTGAAGTTTTATATAAATATATATAAATATATTCACTCAAAAAACAAAGTTAGAATGACATTAATGTTAGGTGAAAATGTCAGTTAAAGTGTTATGAACCCAAAAAACACTGAAATTCACCAGTTATATTATTCCAAGTAACTTTAACTTATGCCTCTGCTATACAGTATTGTTATCAATAATGTAATTTCAGATGTTGGATTGATGTTATTAGGGGTGTCATTGAACATTTCATGAGTGGTATGATTTGTGCGGTAATAGGAAGGGCATGGTGTGGACTCAAGTTTTCACCACTTAAGTTAACTGTAACTAGTAAATTTCAGTGTTTTTTTCAAAGATTGAAGGCCATGGGTAGAATCAGCTTGGCCAGTGCCTGCACAAAAACCCCACGGGCGGTCAACTTTCTACCGTGCACACTGTGAGGTTGGCTGCTGGGTCCGGCCTATGGCCAAGCCCTCTGCCCAACCAGCCATGGCCAGGCAAGACCCAGGCCTGCCCCCTTTTTTTCTGCTGCAGTGATACTGTGGTACTACCGCAAAATTACATGAGGGCCGCGATCAGTACAGCTGTATTACCGTCATTCCGCTGCACTGTGGAAAATACATCTTTGTACTTATCCCCCAGGGGTGTCCCTCTGGGACCTCCAATAGGGCCAGTGTATCAGGATACTTCTACCCTGCCCCCTTATTGCATATTTGTAATTGTTTTTGATGACACTGAGTCCCTGAGTCATAAATGGCAGGTACATTCATGTTGTGGCCATTCAATCAGATCACATGATTCGAGCTTTCAGTACCGCAGTACTTTGCAGTTCTATCGCAGAGGTACAGCAGAATGAAATATCTATATATTTGCAACCTTAATTTCTCAAAAACTACTGAACAGATTTACACCACATCACAAAAACACTCTTTCTGACTCAGCTCTTGCTTTCTGCCAAATTTGGTGTCTTTTTGTTCAGCCGTTTTGACTGAAGCTGTGTCTAAAGTTCTGATAAGAAATTTGATGGGGAAAACATAATGTAGGACCACTTTTTTCTCAGCACCATTTGACAGATCACCCCAAAACTTTCCAGGAAGGAGCTGTGGTGGATGAACATTGTATTTGTAAAGTTTTGTTAACATTCGTTAAACTGCACAAAAGTTATTAGCAAACTCAAAATATCCATTACCTAGGAAAACTGTCCTTACTAGAACTACACAGTGGCAACTGCTGACTGCCACTGTGTAATACACACACACAAACACACAGAGTCATATATATATGTATATATAGTCACTGAAAAGTTTGAAGTCACATTATAGTTAGGTAAAAATGTGAGTTAAAATGTAACATTTTGAACTAAAACACTGAAATTCACCAACTATAGTTTACAGAGCTAATAAGAATTTCTGCCCCCAGCACGCTCAGGGTTGTTATCAATAATGCCATTTGAGGTGTTATCAGTGATGAGAGTGATGTCATTGACAAGTCATAAGTGATGCAATTATGGAAGATCATAAGCAGAGCCTGGTGGGGGCACAAGCCACTTTAACCTTTGCTTGTTCTGTGAATTTCTGATATTTTTAGTGCAAAGTAAGGTTTTATTACTATTGCTTATTATAATGTCTCTTTAACCTTTGGTTTTGTCAGTCAATTTTGAAGGTTTCTTTAATGTAAAGTAAGATCTTACTACCATACCCAACCCCCAGCAGGTGGTGAAAGTTCCTTTTTGCATGGCCTTTGGCGTGCATGGCTTGAAGTTCGGCATCGGGTCTGGACCCAATCACCCGTGGGTGGCCAACACCCAGGGGCACACACACCACATTTAACAAAAAATCATTTTCCCAGTCTCTCATGAGTCAGAGATCCTCAAATGTCCTTGGTGAGTCCCGTGGGATTGCAGTAATCCCCCAAGTCTTTTCCCTCAAGGGGCTAGGGGTCAGGGAATCCCCACCTTACCCCCTCATGTCCTTTTTCAAAACCCTTTTCAGGGCAAGGGTCCAAGTCCCTGAGACATGTCATGGCTACTGTGTTGGGTCATGTCCTCATTTAAATCTCCACAGAATCTGAGGAGATTGGAATGTATTGTTGGAATGCTGTTGTGTAGAATGCTCAGCACCGTTCCAAGGTCGCAGTTGCTGCCTGACTCTCGGCGTTGCAAGATAAAATAAACGTGCCTGCTGCCGGTAAAGAGTTGTTGTCCTGTCAGTGGCAATGAGCGGCAATACTGAGACACCCAGAATTTGTCATTATCCCCCAGGAGAAGCCGAGTTCACCGCTTTCCAGCCACTGCCTTGTCCGTATTGGCTTCTAAAGGTGCCCCATCCAGCAGTAATCGGCATAGGTGTAGGTACATCTGGGGTGCACACCTACACTCCCTGATTATTCTGGTGCCAGGGCATTGCTTTGATTTCCACATAACCAAAAATAGCCTCTTTTATTTATCAACATCAGCAGCCATCTCAGTTTGGGCACATCTACTCTCCGAAGCAGTTAGTAGCCAATTGGAAGTGGTGGTAGCACATACCTGTCAAATTGTTACTGTCTCGTAATCAAATTCCTCAAGGTCAGCTCGTTGCTCAATAGGTCCACCTCTTGACAGCCATAATTCTGATTGCTATTATAGCACAGAAGGTTAAGGTGATCAACTGAGGGAAGGCAGGGAAGGAAAGAGCTGGGAAGGAGACCTGTAATACAAGAAAACATATACAATTGCTCTGACCACACAACATTGTGTAATAATCTATTCTCTGTTACCATATGCTACCTGCAAATAAAATCTTCAACTTAAATTCAGAGATGCTATATATATATGAAATGTCAGTTCAATATGCTTATACGCTCTTCGTTAGTATGATGCTGTAATAGGAAGAGAACACTACTCAACTATTAAACTCTTTCTAACCCAGGTTTCTGTATAAGAGATAGGATATACATGCCGAGAATAATAATGTGCCTTGCTTTATAGGTGGGGAACCAACTCGAAAGACTCATAGAGACCCCTGTTAAAAATGGCAACTAATAAACATCATAAACATCTGAAATGAGCTGCACACATTAGTTTCCTCATTTAAAAGGTTGTGTTTTTTACACTAGACAGCAATTGATTTTCTCCATAATTCGCTGAATCCAAATGCTCTCAAAGTCTCTTTACCACTGGTAGCCAATAAAAATGATCTTACGATACATTGGGAAATTTTCAGCAAGTCTTGCATCTTTTCAAAGTTAATTTATGCTAAATGGTCTGAACTCCATAAATCAAGGAAGTCACTATTGCTTAAGTCCACGCCGTAAATCAAGGAACTCAGTATTATGTAAGTCCATAACTCCAGACTAAGGAAACTCCATGAAGTAAGGTATGACAAATAGCCCGCAGAACGAGGAGCTAAAATTAGAATTTGAAAAGTTGCGCAGTTGAGGTGTCATTGAAACTATTGAGTGTTCAGACTGTTTGGCTCCGCTTAAGACCTCGCGATTGTGTGTAAACTTGCATGACTTCAATTTCAACATTTGGGTCGACTGCCAACTACTTCCTAATATTAATGATTTGTTGTACACTTTAAAGGGAGCTGGTGTGTTCACTACACTAGATATGTGAGGAATCAAGGCACTTAACTACTTTTGTGATGCCAGAAGGGGTATTCGGTTATAAACAGATGCCAGTTAGGTTATCCTCTGTGTCGTTGGCATTGCAGAGGTTAATGTTAATGAACAATCTGTTGAAGGAGGTGACTGGTGTGTTATAGTTTCAAGACGACATATTTATTTATAAAAAGAATGAGTGTGAACATGATGAGAGATTATAGAAAGTGTTGGAAATTCTGAAAAAGTTCAGGTTTGACCTTGAAAAATGCAAGTGGAAGTTCTGCAGTGAGGGCTTGGATTATTTAGGACTCCATGTGTCTGGCAAAGGAATTGAACTGAAGATAAAGATATCAGGTCATTTCTTGGGTTGAGTATTATGCGTAGTTTTTTCTAAAAAGATTGCATGTTTGCATGATGTGCTGAAGAAAAATGCAAAGTTCGAGTGGAGTAAGGAGTGCATAAAAGTCTTTGATTCACTTAAGAGAGATATAAACCCTTGAAGCTGTTCAAAGCACATTACCAATGCATTATCACAGCTAATGGAAGTAATCATGGTTTAGAAGTGGTTTTGATGCAAAAGAGAGGCATTGGCAAGGAGGAAATTGTCGCATTTGAATCTAAGGCCCTTCGTGGGGCAGAACCAACTTATTCTACCATTGAAAAGGAGCCATTTGGATTGTAGTGAAGAGTTCAATATTTTGAAAGATTTTTGTGTGGGGTAACCAATTCATTCTTCGTACTAATCACAAGCCACTTTTGGAATTATTTAGTACAAGTAATGGTGAAAGGGTGACTCCCCGTATCTCAAAGTGTCAATACTGCATGCAAAAATATCAATACCAGTTTTAATACATTTCAGGTGTTCACAATTTCACCACTGACTGCCTTCAAGGCATGCCCATGGATGTTGATCTGAGAAGCAAGTGTGATTGAGAAGATGATATGAAGTTTGTGTGTTCTGTGAGTGTGGTTACTTGCGGGGTTTTTCCTGAAGAAGAATGGTGAGCAGCTGCCAGCAGGGACAAAGTGCTGCAGGAAGTCATGGAGTATGTTACAAATCGGTGGACCAGTGCTGGAAAAATGGATGAAAGGTCAGTTTTATATTGGAGCTCTGCCATGAAGTTATCTGTTCCAGATAAAATGTTTGTTAAGGTGTGAACGTTTGGTGGTTCCTCAGGGTATTGGTTAGAAGGTTTTTATGAGGGTCATGTAGGCATGTGGGCAATGAAGCCCAGATTTAGTGAGCATTTGTGCTAGACAGAGTGTTTGAACATTGTGTGAGGGAGTGTGGTGCATGTGTTTTACGTGGCAAGTTGCAATTCACTTTGCTGTTTCCTGTAACTCCAGTGACCAGCAATCGGATGCCATGGCACAAGCTGGCATTTGATGAGTCCTGTCCCTGGGAAGCTCACACAAATATGCCCTGGTGTTGATGGATTATGTGTCAAAATAGATGGAGATAAAGTTAGTCAACATTGTCAACTCAAGAATGATTATTGATTTTTTTCTAGGATATTTTTTTATCAAGGATGGTTTTTCCAGAAGACTTGGTGACAGACAATTGGTGTCCAACGAGATGATTGAATGGGATCAGGCATGTGAGAACTTCATTGTACCATCCTCGCAGCAATGTTCTTGTTGAGAGAGTTATTTGGATAGTTAAGGACCAGTTTCAATTAGCTCCAGTCAACAGTTGAGATTGGGAAAGTGTAATAAAGCATATGTTGGGTCATATGAGGAGATTGGTATGTATTGTTGGAATGCTGGTGAGTGGAATGCTTGGCACTGTTCTAAGGTGTGCAGTTGCTGCCTGACTCTCATTGTTGCAAGACAAAATAAACGTACCAGCTCCCGGTACAGGGTTGTCGTCCTTTCACACTTCAACATATCTTTTCATGTTGCAGCCAGCCAATCCGAGTGCTCAATCTGAAAAAGCCCTCTCAGCCTACCAGAAAGCTTGTATTTTTTAATTACAGTCCAACAGTAAAGATATCTATTCATATGAAGCTTACTTTCTCAAAAACTACTGAACAGATTTACACTAAAGCACACTTTCTGGCTAAAGATCTAACTTTCTGCCAAGTTTGGGGCTATTCTGCTCACCTGTTTTGGCTGCAGCACAGATTAAAATTCCATATGGAAACTGCATAGGGAAATCTCATTTTGAGGCCCCCCTTTTTCTCAGTCCCCACTTGTAATGGTCACCACTGTGAAGTTATAGTTAGGTCTGACTTTCTATAGGAAGACCGTTTTTAGGTCTCGCTGAGACAGCGAAAGCTGTCTCTTTGAGACATTTTGTAAGTGGGTTTTCAAAAGTGCTACCCACATGGTTTTGCTGGCCTAGAGCTTGAGTGCACGATGGCGTGCACGTGCACAGCAGCTCCTCTGCTCATTGCATTCCCCCCTCCCTTCTCACCCATCCCTTTGATGCTCTGCTTGCATCTCCCCAACGCGATCACTTTCACTTTCTTTTTTTAACGTAAACCACATCCTCAAAACAGCTGCTCCTCTGCTCATTGCATTCCCCCCTCCCTTCTCACCCAGCCCTTTGATGCTCTGCTTGCATCTCCCGAACGCGATCCCTACTGTCTTTCACATGTGTTTACTTGTTAATTCTGCCCTCAGACGTGTTTTTCTGACACTATTGTGTGCATCACGCTGAGTGAATCGTGAGATCCAGTCCAATCACATCAACAATTATTTTGGCAACAGAATCTTTGCACTCTTCTACATTATTCTCAGATCCTACAGCTTTTCTGTTGGAAACTTGCACATTTGAGGTATATGCGCCACTGTGCTAGTTTTTTCTTTTCGCGTGCTTGTTAAATGTGGCCTCTGGCGCATTGCCACTCACTCGAACAGACCCCAGGCCTGCACACTTCGCAGCTAAACGAGTGCAATCTGGTTGTCTTTTCCCTGACAATCTGTGAGCACCGACGCGGCTGGTTTGGGAGCTGAAGCAGCCTTGGGAAATGTTACCCTTAATGCCACGTGTCGAGCTTTAGTCCGACCCTCTTCCCGAGTCTTTCCCCACCTCCCATTTTCTATTATAAAGGAGTGTATTTCACAGAACGTCAGATACATTTCACAACATGTTACAGGTGGGAATGCCATCAGATATTTAACACTATAAAGTCTGACGCGGTTCTATAGAGCATTACACAGACACATGAGCATTATTTCTCTGCAGCAGCAATTAACGCATGTGGCGATATAAGTGTGTGCGGCTCCCTCGAGGCTAATTAAGGTATGGATGGGCGCAGGCCCTCTGATCCCAGAATTCACTTCTGCCCCTGCATACCAAGGGTTTGTTGCCCTGTGTCCCGCGTGACTCGCGTAGCACTGGCCCACCAGAAGCATACTCCCCTCAAAGGCCTCTTTATTGTGGGGCCTTAGGTTCAATGTTTCCCAGCGCACAATTCTACAATGGCCGTTTTAAGGACGTTCTATTGAGCGGAGCCCTTCAACAACGCGTTGTTCCTCACAGAGGGCGATACTATTTTTGACTCTGGTGCAATGGCGTCAAATTATATTTCAAGAAATGTCGCCTTTGTTTTTCAACTTTATGACGGCACCGGCTTTACATCATTTTTCAACTTAATGACGGCACCGGCTTTACATCATTTTTCAACTTTATGACGGCACCGGCTTTACATCACGAAGTGGCTTTGCATCGAGACTGGAACTCAGACCCAGCAGACCAGCCTCAAGGTCGTGTCTGCTAAAGGTGCAGCAGGTGCAGAGTATCCAGGATGTTTTTGATGAGGAGACAACTGAATATGAAATATGGCTGCCTTTTACAAAATAAGACGGGCTGGGGGCATTTCCCTTACATACCCCGGTGCTTTCCCGATGGTCACTATTGAAAATAACGAGCTACAGATGGAATTAGTGCACAGCGCCTTCCACCAACAAGCATTAACATAGACAATAGGTCTCGCCTTTGGGACCTTATAAGTGTTTAGCTATGCAACAGTTGATGTTGTTGCATCAAGGATATTGTGCTGCATAACTAAACACTTATAAGGTCCCAAAGGCGAGACCTATTGGCTATGCCAATGCTTGTTTATTTTGCTAATTGCTTTGGTGCTGTCTGACAAAGCTTCATGAAACATTTCAAAAAGTTCATCTCCCTAAACGTTTTTCTGGAAGGTATTTGAGTCGCTCCATCAAGTGGGGGCTGAAAAAATGGGGGTCCCAAAACAAGTTTTCTCAATGCAATTTCTCATTGGAATTTAAGGAAGCATTTTAGAAAAAACTGTTCAACATATTTACAGCAAATTTGGCAGAAAGCTAGATCTTGGTCAGAAAGTGTGCTATTTGGTGGAAATCTGTTCAATGTTTTTTGAGAAACGAAGGTTCAAAGGTTAGTGATTTATTAAGTGTTGAACCTGTGGGAGTCCCGCAGTACTTCTGCAGTGCACTGAATAAAAAAAATAGAACATGTCCTGAAGATAAATAATCAATAAGGTATAAGGCGACAAGGTAGGGTTACTGTCCCTTGTGTGGACAACATTGTTTTTAATTTGTACAGCAGATCCAGTGGGATTCCTGCCAGATCTAGAATGGATCCCTTTGTGGTCACACAGGAGAACCAAGAGACCCCAAAAAACATACAAAAAAGATGAAAAAATTGAAAATGTGGGTGGAGTTTTTGTGCCACGGATGGTCCAAAGGCTGTGCGTAGTGAAGGGTTTGGTCAGCCACTGCCACCCTCATGAAGTGCACAGACCTTTCCCACATGTGGCAGGGAGTTAGTTGGCTGTGAAATATTGGCCGCAGGGCCAGGCCACAGTCCAGGCCCTCCATCCAACCCTCTACTGTACACAGTGAAAAAGTATGCTCAGTGAGGGAGTTGATTGAATATGATTAAAAAAAAGACAGAAATTCAATGAAAAATATGCAAAGTTAAAGTGATGCTACTGCTGGAGCAGAGTTTTCTGTTAGAAAATTCTGGGGCTTTTGAAGCTCTGGCATGTCTATGCGTTTTATTAATTTATTAATAATTAACAACTAATTATTTGTCTTGTGCAAGTGTATTTTATTAATCAACCTGTTTGTCCTAACACAAGAGAAGGTTACACTAGGGTTAGCATGTATGTGCCGTTTATGTATTCACAATAACGTGCAAGTTTTCATGTTTAAACGTTGCTGTGTGCTATTTATTTTGAGCACAAAACGCTGTCTGGATTAATGCTCTATATGTCGCAAAGCTAGATAAATGCATACACATAAGGGTGTTAGTGGGGTTAACACTGTTTAATCATTATGATGTAGTAATCTTTATTTTGTCTCTTTAATTAAAGATGGTCTATTGTGGCCTATGGAGGCCTTTATGAAAATAACTGAGAATAATTTGAAGCCTGGCTGAGCTGTGGTGCAGGCGAGAACTATGATGTTGTAAGGGAGACCCCTGCTGGAGTTCAGTTAACAGAAAAACTGACGGTAGTCCTTATATGGAAGTTTCCGGGAGGACATCAGCAAGTTTGGAGGATCTCCAAAAGAAATGTTTGTCCTTGGTGAACAATGGAGCCTCAGAAAGAACTCTGTGCAGAGGCTGGTTTGCTGAGGGAAGTGAACTTCAACAGTTACAAAACTTGATTCCTTTTCCGAGGATTGTGTATTATGACTTTTCTTGAGCGGAGATTTCAGGATGTTGCTGAGATACATCCCTTCCTTTTCGTTCTGCTCAGTGATACAATTTTACTTGTAGAAGTTTATGTGGGTTTTCATTGTATCTTGCATTATAAAATGTTAGCTTAGGGAGGGCTCTCCCCGCACTTTTTCCGTCGCCTTGCTGCGTGAACTTGCGTTGCTGAGGACTGATGCTGAGGACCTGATCCTGAAAAGACTTTTCTGAGAGACCGGTCCTGACCCGTTCTGACACTAGTTAGAATAGGTAATTATGAGAAATGATTTATTCTGATTTGACTTTGACTAATTTTAGATAAAGCAATATAACTTTAAACATGGTGTTGAATATTTCTTTCCTTGTCAATTATTGAGTATTTTTGATTATTGTTTATAGATTGTTTATATTATGTTAGACAGCCACTAAACT
The DNA here is from genome assembly GCF_964204655.1 of Triturus cristatus. NCBI lineage: Eukaryota > Metazoa > Chordata > Amphibia > Caudata > Salamandridae > Triturus > Triturus cristatus. The sequence goes on from NC_140593.1 coordinate 944,789,437, forward strand.
GGTCCTATCGCCTAGATATAGATGCAGGGTGCTTTAGGAGTTTCCTTCCCACAGGTTTGCTGCTGGTAGAGTATTGGAGTGTATGTTAGTGAAATGGGCCCTAGCGTATGATGAATGTATGTGCGTGTAACTGTGAAATTACTCTATCCGTGGTAGCGGGCATATTTCTGATACCCTGATCTGTATCAATTTCTCTGGTAGCAGAGGATGGTTAGATGGTTGTCTTGATCTGATAAGATAAGATTGCTTGTAAATTAGCTTATTGATTATTGATTTATTTTGATGTTTTTGGTATATGTACTAATACTATATGTTGGAGTCGTAATGTTGAGTTATATGTAGTGCTTCTGGAACTTGGAAGCTGGAAACAGTTCCGTAGTAGGGCAGAGGAAGGTGTATATGCTGCTCTCGGGAAAGACGGGATTGTAAGGAATTACGTGTGACAATTGAAGTTGCGCGTTCACATTGTCTGGGTTCGGAATCAGTGACATTGTATGTTGCTATTTAGACATTTCTGGTATATAAGGAGTGTGTATCGTAGTGAAGGTTATCTGTGAAACTCTGGTCTTAAGTCCCAGGGATCCGTAAGGATTGCCGTTAAAGCTTATTGCGGGAGGAGTAATAGGTATTCTCTGAGCTTGTTTGCAGAACTGGGCAGAGGTAAGCTGCTTAGTTGTTGTGAGTTATAATTCTGTACAGAGGCAGATTGTGCGCTGTTCTCGAGAAGCAGGACTCTGTGTGTATGTACTATATTTTTCTCGTATGAATGTGCGTGAATGCATATACATTTATTGATTGTAAGACTCTTTTGGATACGTCCTAGAGGAAACAGTTATGAGATGTATGTAAAGTTGTTGACTCTTGAGAAATAGACACTTTTTACTATTCTGTGGTTAGCGAAGCAGACAATGGAGATGTTTTCATGTTGTAACTAATAGATTTTGTAGAAATTGTGACACACGAAGTCTACTGAGAGTTTTTGTAAAGGAGGGGTAGACGAGTGACAAAGACAGGAGACAGAGACTGCAGCGGTTACTGACGTCAGAAGGTTCGCGCACTGATTGGATAGTGACTCAGAATAGGGTTTGCGCTAGGATTGGTGCGTTAGTGTGAGTCGCGCTGCTATTGGTTGAGAAACTCGTATTGTATATTTATAATACGGAGAGAGTAGAGAGTTTTGGTAAGCGTTAAAATGTATTATCAAGAGGAGAAAAAGAAGAAAACCTTCTTTGGAAAAGTTAAAAGGTGGTTTAGTAAGGATAAAGAGGTTAAGACAAGAGAGGGCGAATTGCTACCTCCAGCGAAAACACCTGCATCCTTCATGGTTGCGAAATATGGATTACATACCTGTATTTGGTTGCAGAATTGGGTTGGCTATACTAAAGAAGATGGTGTTCTAGCATTTCCAGAACATGGTTCATTTAATCTAGCCGTGTTGAGAAATTTACGGGAAAAGATGGCACATCTGGACCCAAAGCCGAGACCTACACAGTTCGAGGCTTTAGTGGAATGGGAAGAAGAAGTATTAAATCGAGAAAGACAGAGAACTGGAGGTCAGTACAGGTATATGTTTGGGAGGAGACATGATCGTGAGACACATCAGGATCGAATGAAAAGATGGCGAGATGCTACCATGTCAGATGGATTATATCCTATGAGAACAGTTGAAGCTTCGGCTCCTTCAAAAGAAAGGGTTTCTGAGTCAGATAGGAGAAGATATGGAGAGTATGAGGATGAGGTATTGAATGACATGATGTACAAGAGACCACCTCCATATAGATCAGAATCGGAAGAGAGTACACCAGTTGTTTCTCCGATAAGAGATACAGTTGAGAAAGAAAAAATGACACCTGAATCAAGAAATAATAATTCTTTCAGAGAGGAAAATGCCAGAAATGCCAGACAATTAGCAAAGACGACAACAGAACTGACTGAGAAAATTAGAGAGTTAACGATGAATATGGAAGCTGTTACAGTGCCTGTTACTATAGGTCCGGTAATTCCTATGTTTGACGGACAGAGAGCAGGTGAAAATGGGCTGGTAGTCCCATATATTGCAAATAATTTAGCTGGTCCTTCAGGAGATTCAGGAAAAAGAACAGGGAGAAATGACCTGAGACAAACAAGACATGACACAGGTAGTGAATTAATGGATGTTAGTGATTCTAGTAGTTCAGGGATGCCGATTTTAGAACCGCAGAAAAAAATAGTTTCAGCGAGAAAAACTGCGGAAATAACAGTTGACGACCTAAATGACTGGATGAAGGTTCTTCAGAAAAAGGATAAAGATTCACAAGTTGTTGATGTGGTTAAATTACGTATAGAATTAGAAGAGCTTGTGACAGGAACAGTTCCGACAGAAATCCTGAAAAGTCATCATGATGGTGAATTATTGTTCATGTGCAAGAGCATCACATGGAGGGCAAGAAATACACATGATAGACTGAGAGCGATAGCAAATGAGCAAGGAGTTGACATTGATAAAGTAAAGGCTTTACAGAAAACGTACAGGATGGATTTCACAGAGAAAGACATAGAAAATTTGAATAATTCTGGTAGAACAGGACAGATTAAAGAAATGGTGGCATTATTGCGTAGATGGGGTGATGTGGAAAAGTGGAAGGATAGGTGGTATAAGAAAAGGGATGAATCTGAAGATAGAACAACTTACTCAGCATTTCCAGTAAGAGAAAAAGAGAAACCAGTGGAGCAGTTTCCCATGAGAGAAATACCTGGAGGAGGATATGTACATGTTCCATGGACCAGACAGGATATTTTATCATTTACGAATGATTTCCCTCGATTGAGAGAAAAGCCCGTTGAGTGGTATAGGCAGGTAGACAGGTTTGTGAAATTGTCAAAAGTGCTGTGGGTTGACCTGAATAGTCTGTTTGATATAATTGTTCCAGCAGACTTGTGGACTGAGTGTAAAATAGTTGTGAGTTGGCCTAGTGAGGAATATCCAAGAGATCCGAGAACAGGGGCACCAGATCCAGAGGTAATGAGGAAGTATGATCAGGTAATGGTATACCTGAAGAGTAAAGTTCCTCCAAAAGAGACAGACTGGGTTAAAATAGATCGGACACAACAGGAAGCAAAAGAATCAGTTCATGCTTTTTACGAAAGGCTGATACTGGCTTTTAAACAATTCAGTGGAGATGAACACCTGGGTGACAAGGATTTGAGTCATTTTGTATACAGATTTGTATATGGTCTTAGACCTGAAATTGGTGAGAGAATTCGTGAGCACACAGTGGATTGGCAGAGTAAGAAAGTAGATGAGATTCTGAGACATGCAAAATATTTCAGTGATGAAATTGAAGCAAAACAAAGAAAGCTGAAAGAAAAAGCAATGTGGGCACAGGTGAAAGTTGCAGAAAGACAGGAAGCACAGTTGGTGGAACAGGCAAATAATCCAGGAAATAATACAGGGAATAGACCAAGATTTGCAGGTAAAGGAAGGGGAAGTCTTGAGGAAGCAAAGAAAAAGTTCCCGTGTCACAACTGTGGCCAACTGGGACACTGGAGATCGGAATGTCCTAATCCACCATTAAATGAGGGTAAATCCTTGAATCAACAGGTACAGAATGAAGGGAATAACCAGCAGCAACAGCAACAACAGCAGAAAGTTGTGAGACAGCAGCAGAGTCAAGAGCCAAAACCACCTTTACCGCAGAATAGAGGGGTACAAAAGTACAGTCAGGATTCAGGATTCTTCAATGATGAGCAGGTAAACAAACCAAGACGTACTAACAAGGTACAACAGTACTTGTTAAAGAGTGAAGGGAGTGAGTCTGAGGGTGATTATTGACGGTGCCGAGGAGAGGAAGAAGAGTGCATACTTGGTGCAACTCTAGAAATAGACCAGGCAGGACCATTTGTGGATGGGAAAATTAATGAAGAGGGTGTTACTTTTTTAGTAGACACAGGTGCGACAAGATCAACTGTCAGGTCAACAGATGTTAGAAATCTTCCTCTCTCGGATGAAGCAATCCAAGTAGTTGGTGTAGCCAATACACAAATCAGAACACGTCTTACTGAACCAGTGAAAGTACAGATAGGGAAATTTTCAGACATGCACAGATTTATTGTCTGTGACACGAGCCCAGTGAACCTGTTAGGTAGGGACTTATTATGCAAGATGAACTGCACAATTTTCTGTACACCAGATGGAATAGCTTTTGAGACACCAGATGATGATGTTTTCTACCGCATGACTCTAGAAAATAGAGAGAATGAATTAATTGGTGCATTTCCAGTGTTCAATCCGGAGGATCTGCCTCAGGTGCTGAGAGACACAGTGAAAAGAGCAGTTTGGGATTTTACAGGAGAGGATGTGGGATTGATGAATAATGTAGATCCAGTGAAAATTGCAGTGAAAGAGGGAATTGCATATCCTAACATTCCTCAGTACAAAATGACACCGGAGATAATTGAAGGGATAACTCCTATAATTGAGAAAATGATTCAGCAAGGAGTCCTAAGAGAACTACTGAGTAGTCCGTGTAATTCACCGATAATGGGACTAAAAAAGCCTAATGGTAAGTTCAGGATCGTGCAGGACCTGAGAAAGGTTAATCAGATTGTGGTGGCATGTTGTCCCATCGTGCCAAATCCATCAGTGATTCTGTATCAAATTCCACATGACGCTGAGTGGTATACAGTGATTGATTTGTGTCATGCATTCTTTTCAATTCCATTGCATCATGACAGCCAGCCGATTTTTGCATTTAGGTTTGGCCAGCGTATTTTAGCATGGTGTCGTATCCCACAGGGGTATACGGAGAGTCCTTCGATATTCAATCAGTTATTGAAAAGATCGTTGGAAAGTCTGATCATGCCTGAAAGCTCAGTGCTAGTGCAATACATTGATGACCTACTTGTGGCATCAAAGACACGTGAAGCTTGTGAAGTGGATACCATAGCTTTACTGAATCATCTGGCAGATGGAGGGTTAAAGGTATCCCCAGCCAAATTACAGTTTTGCAAGAAAGAGGTGCATTATCTTGGACATAATATTGAGAAAGGTCTGAGAAAAGTGACTACTGACAGGATCAAAATAATCAGAGAAATGAAAGCTCCAAAAACTCAGAGAGGAGTGAGAATGTTCCTGGGTATGGTGGGATATTGTCGTCAGTGGATAATTAATTTTTCCCTGATAGCAAAGCCATTGATTAAATTGACAAAAAGTGACATGACAGATCCATTGGATCTAGATGCAGAACAATTGGCAGCATTTGAAGAGCTCAAAACAAAAATGTGTGAAGCTCCAGCTCTGGGTATGCCAGACTATGAAAAAGAATTTGAACTGTACTGCAGTGAGAGAAATGGATGTGCACTTTCAGTGTTAATCCAGAAACATGGGCAATTGAGAAGGCCTATTGCGTACTTCTCATCGACACTTGACCCTGTAGCTGTGGGTTTACCAGGTTGTCTAAAATCTGTGGCTGCAACATGCAGAAGCCTGGAACAGAGTGAGGGGATCATAATGGGGTATCCTGTAAGGGTATTCGTACCTCACAATGTGGCAATTCTTTTGACAAGAAGCAGAACTCAGCATATGTCAAATAGTCGGTTGACTAAGTATGAGAAAGTGATTTTGGGAGCATCAAATGTGACTCTTGAAAGATGTACGAATGTGAATCCAGCGACACTTTTGCCGGATATTGAGAATGTGGGTATAAAGATGGAGGATGATCATGATTGTTTGGATGTGCTTGAGTACTGTACGAAACCAAGACCAGATATCAAGGATGTTCCCTTGCCTGAGAATGATCATGTGTTGTTTGTGGATGGATCATGCCTGAGAAATGATAATGGTGTGCTATGTGCAGCATATGCAGTGTGCAAAGTTTCAGAAGTTATGGAAGCATCACCATTGAAAGGAGTAAAATCTGCGCAAGTTGCTGAATTAGTGGCATTGACAAGAGCTTGTGAGATTGGGAAAGATTTGAGAACAACTGTGTTGACTGATAGTCAGTATGGATTTGGAGTGGTGCATGATTTTGGCCAACTGTGGCTACAAAGAGGTTTCTTGACATCGAGTGGAACTCCGATAAAGAATGCTGAGTTGATTGGAAAATTGCTTGAGGCGATACAGCTGCCTAAGGAGTTAGCAGTTGTGAAATGTGCTGCACATGTTTCAGGAGAGGATTTTATCACTGTTGGCAATAGATATGCTAACGATGTGGCACAGTATTGTGCAAAGCTAAATCAGTCAATTAACAGGGAAAGAGAAAAAAAGGAAATGTCTTTCCCTTCTGTGATGTTTACTAATGTCCTAGAAACGTGGGATGAAGTGAAACAGTTACAAGATGAGGCAGGAGAAGAAGAGAAACGAGATTGGGTTAAGGCAGGATGTGCTCCAAGAGAAACAGACCATGTTTGGGTCTACAGAGATGGCAGACCAGTGATGCCAAACTCAATTTTGTCGTCAATGGCAAGGATGTATCATGGCCAGGGACATCTGGGGAGGGACGCGATGATTAGGTCCTTTAAACAGACCTGGTACAATGCAAAGTTTAGGACAATTGCGGAAAGCATCTGTCAAAGGTGTTTAATTTGTCAGCAGTTTAACACTGGGAAAAAGACAGTGGTGAGTTTAGGGACAATTGGCAGAGAAGGAGGTCCTTTCACAAGGATGCAAATTGATTTCATTGAAATGCCCCAAGTGAACAGACTGAGGTATGTGTTAGTGGTAGTCTGTTTGTTTTCAAGGTGGGTGGAAGCTTACCCGACAAGGAGGAATGATGGATTAACAGTGGCAAAATTACTGTTGAGGGAGTTGATTCCTAGGTTTGGGTTTCCAGTTACAGTTGAATCTGACAGAGGTAGACACTTTCAAAATGAACTCATTGGTTTGATTTGTGAAGCATTAAAAATACAGCAGAAGCTACATTGTGCATACCGACCAGAGGCTTCTGGTGTGGTTGAACAGATCAATGGCACAATCAAAAACAGAATTGGAAAAATGTGCTTAGCCACTGGCATGAAATGGCCAGATGTTCTGCCTCTAGTCTTAATGACTATGAGATCTACTCCAGATAGAACTACAGGATTGAGTCCGCATGAAATCATTATGGGACGTGCAATGCGCCATGCATTCGTGCCTGTGAATAAGTTGATGACAATAACTGATGACATGATTTTGGATTACTGTAAAGGCCTGGCTGACGCAGTTCATTCTGTGTTTCACCAGGTTGGAGAAGAAGCTACCACACTTGAGAAGAAGCAAGCCCATGATCTGAGTCCAGGTGACTGGGTGAGGATTAAGGTGCACAGAAGAAGAAATTGCTTGATTCCAAGGTGGGGAAGGCCAAGACAAGTTATTCTGACTACAACGACTGCAGTAAAGTGTGCTGGAGTAAGACACTGGGTACATGCAAGTCATACTCTGAGAATTCCAAGCCCAAGAGAGGGAACTGGTGAAGAGTATTATGAAGAGTCAGATTCCAGTGATGGTGAAGATCCTGAAGATACGGAATCAGTGAGAAAAGAAGCAGAGAGAGCTTCAAGAGATTCACTGCGAGTATCAGAGGGAAGATCTGATTCTGTGAAAGAGCCTGAAGTTTCGACTAGCAGTGGAGGAAAAAGGAAAGAAAAGAGAAAACACACAGAGACTACTCCTGAATCGGAAGAGGAGGAAATTGAAGAACCACTCGAGATTATTCTTGAAGAAACAGGGTCAGAAAAAGATAGAGAGGGACAGATTGCGGAAGACCCCCGAGGAGGTGTAGGGGACATTGATGAGGAGCTAGGTGAAGGGATAAATAGACAGCAAGAAGATTGCGTGTCGGAGACCCGAGGAGGGATAGAAGTAGGGAAGTCTCAAACAGTGGTGAAAGAATCTGTGAAAGAAAAGAAAACTGCTAAGAAACGAAGGCAAGAGGCAATTGAAACAGAATCAGATGATGAAAATGAACAAACAGAAGGTCGAGTTCTGAGAAAGAGAACTTCGATTGGAGAAAGGAGTGTTAAAGAAAAGCCGAAAAAAGTTGTGAAAGGAGATCGTTGGCCTAACAACAGAGTGAAAAGACTGAGATACAGGATAATAAAAGCAAATACATCGGGAGCTGAACAAGTGAATGAGGTATCCAGTCAAACTTCAAAAGCTGAAGAAGAAGAATCAAAGAAAACAAAAGAACCAGTAGAAATAAAAAGAGTTAAAAGACCCAACCAAAAGTACAGATCACCGGAATGGTCTTATGTGACACTGTCTGAAGAAGGAAAAGAAGAAACAGTGACTCGAGATAATCCGGAAGTGGTCTTGAGAGAAGTGGTTGAGGAGGATACTGGTGAAATCCTGAAAGTACTCTTGACTGACATTGGAGAAGAGTCAGATACTGAGGATTTGAATGTTGGAGATCTGATACAATTCGATGTTGAAGAAACTGGAGTGAAAAATGATGAGTATCCAAACTGAGTAAAAGAAGGATTCACTTTGCCTGAGTAAACAGGAAGATTCATTTGAAAAGTTGAAAAGTTTGGAACCAACGTTGAAGAATTGAAAAGATCTGATTACAGTAGTGGAGTAGTACAAGTTAAAGCAGAATGGCTAACATAGAGAATAATCAAAATAGATGTGCCTTCTTTAAAAGATGGTGCAAGATGTGCTGCTGTTGTACTGGAATATTAATGCTTCTATGGGGTGTTTTAATTTTATTAATTACTTTTAAGGTTGAATTTGGGATGGATACAGAGAACATGACTAATATAGAGAAGGATTCACAAAAAGTAGTTCCAATTAGGAATAGTTACATACACAAAGACAGGTCAATTAACAATTTTTCTAGTAATGCTTTTTCTAAACTGTTATATGAATATGTGAAGACAATGGAAGTGAGGGATTGCTATGTCTGCATGCAGTTACCTGCATCCGTTTCAGAGGGTGTTACTTATCATCATTTACCAGCTACATATGGTATTTCTTGTAGTATTTTAAGTAGTGTTTTTTATTTGTTAGGGAAAATAGATTATAAGATGTCTAACAGAGATAGTATTTTTGGGCATTTGCCAATGAATAAAGAGTTGAATCCAGCTAAAGAAGCTAACACTTTTGGTGAGATTTTTATTGAAGAAAAAGGACTAACATTAAATTACATTTTTAAGAATAATTTAACTTGTAGTTTGAAAGAAGAGGAGAAAGCTTTCCTAGATATGGTAGAGGAAAGGAGAGTGAACATGCATGAGAAAGCAGGGAAATATGAAGTGAGTGAGACAATTTGGGACATTGAAATGGGAAAGGAGTTGAGAAATGGGGCTAGTCCAACTTTGGCTCTAGATGCACCGCAGAAGGGTAAACTATGCATTACCAGAAGGAGATCCCAATATGATACATATTTTGTGGGGACTAGTGAGTGCCATGATACATACTTCGTTGCGACTGGTTGGGGTTTCAGAGGTGGAGAAGATACTATTTTTCCAGGAGTGTACTATGTGTGTGGGAACAAGGCTTATTACAGGTTGCCTGACCATTGGTATGGCACATGTTATGTGGGTTTGGTTTTTCCTAAGATTTTTCATACAGATAAAATAAGTGATGTAGAAGATATTAACCTATTAAAACGTTTTAAGAGAGAGACTTGGTCTGAAATTGTGGGTGATATTTTTGGGGTTTTGATTCCAGCAGTGGGAATTTCTTTAAATGCTTATGGAATTCGGAAATTGTCCACAGTGGTTGATCGTTTATCGACGAATACCGCAGGAGGATTTCTTTTGGTAAATACGGAGTTAAGTGCCGTACGTGCCATGTCAATGCAAAATCGACTTGCCCTTGATATTCTTTTGGCCAAGGAGGGTGGAGTCTGTGGAATTTTGAAAGTTCAACATTGTTGCACTTACATTCCTGATGAAAGTAAAGACCTGAAGGTCTATATCAAAAATATTACTGATTTGCATGAAGATTTAGTACCACTTGAAACTGGGAGTTTATGGACTAAACTAGCTAATAAGATGATAGCTGTTAAAGATTTTATTGCAAAAATAGGTAGTACTATCGTAGGTAGAATATTGTTTCCCTTGTCTTGTATAATTGTTGCTGTGTTGATACTGAGATTAGTGTGTGTGTGTTGTAAAAACAGGAGAGGGAAAGAGAAATTTAAAAATGAAAAGACTGAAAAGAATAACAAGAATTCGAAAAGAGAACCAGAAGAGATTGAATTAGAAGAATTAAGGGAGAGTGTTTATTTAGAGACTAAGAGAGATGATGAAAGAGTGACTGGTGTTTAATGTTGTGTAAGGGGAAAAGACATTTCTGATTTCTCCTAAAATGGGACTAAATTTTCACTAATTTTTTTTTTTGGGTTTATTTGGTGATAAAATCACCAAAGGGGGGATTGCTGGAGCAGAGTTTTCTGTTAGAAAATTCTGGGGCTTTTGAAGCTCTGGCATGTCTATGCGTTTTATTAATTTATTAATAATTAACAACTAATTATTTGTCTTGTGCAAGTGTATTTTATTAATCAACCTGTTTGTCCTAACACAAGAGAAGGTTACACGAGGGTTAGCATGTATGTGCCGTTTATGTATTCACAATAACGTGCAAGTTTTCATGTTTAAACGTTGCTGTGTGCTATTTATTTTGAGCACAAAACGCTGTCTGGATTAATGCTCTATATGTCGCAAAGCTAGATAAATGCATACACATAAGGGTGTTAGTGGGGTTAACACTGTTTAATCATTATGATGTAGTAATCTTTATTTTGTCTCTTTAATTAAAGATGGTCTATTGTGGCCTATGGAGGCCTTTATGAAAATAACTGAGAATAATTTGAAGCCTGGCTGAGCTGTGGTGCAGGCGAGAACTATGATGTTGTAAGGGAGACCCCTGCTGGAGTTCAGTTAACAGAAAAACTGACGGTAGTCCTTATATGGAAGTTTCCGGGAGGACATCAGCAAGTTTGGAGGATCTCCAAAAGAAATGTTTGTCCTTGGTGAACAATGGAGCCTCAGAAAGAACTCTGTGCAGAGGCTGGTTTGCTGAGGGAAGTGAACTTCAACAGTTACAAAACTTGATTCCTTTTCCGAGGATTGTGTATTATGACTTTTCTTGAGCGGAGATTTCAGGATGTTGCTGAGATACATCCCTTCCTTTTCGTTCTGCTCAGTGATACAATTTTACTTGTAGAAGTTTATGTGGGTTTTCATTGTATCTTGCATTATAAAATGTTAGCTTAGGGAGGGCTCTCCCCGCACTTTTTCCGTCGCCTTGCTGCGTGAACTTGCGTTGCTGAGGACTGATGCTGAGGACCTGATCCTGAAAAGACTTTTCTGAGAGACCGGTCCTGACCCGTTCTGACACTAGTTAGAATAGGTAATTATGAGAAATGATTTATTCTGATTTGACTTTGACTAATTTTAGATAAAGCAATATAACTTTAAACATGGTGTTGAATATTTCTTTCCTTGTCAATTATTGAGTATTTTTGATTATTGTTTATAGATTGTTTATATTATGTTAGACAGCCACTAAACTGGTCCTATCGCCTAGATATAGATGCAGGGTGCTTTAGGAGTTTCCTTCCCACAGGTTTGCTGCTGGTAGAGTATTGGAGTGTATGTTAGTGAAATGGGCCCTAGCGTATGATGAATGTATGTGCGTGTAACTGTGAAATTACTCTATCCGTGGTAGCGGGCATATTTCTGATACCCTGATCTGTATCACTACAATTAGATATAATAATAAGATCTTACTTTACATTAAAAAAAGCTTAGATATGCACTGAAAAAGATATAGGTTCTAGGCATGTTACAGTTAGGTATGCTAATAGGATTTTAGTTTACAATTAAAAAAAATGGATATTCACTGCAAAAACAAAGCTTAATGTGACAGTATAGTAAGGCCTACTAATAACCGCTAACTTTACCATACATAACTACATGGATAGATGACCTTATGTGGGCATCAACCAGACACGGAAATAATTGCCCTTACTGCTCTGTGAGCAACTGTTGTAAAGATACTTATGTACTTTGTGCTTCACGAGTTCTGGTCTGACATGTTAGTGTTCTAGAATTGTTAGTTGCTCAAGCTGCAAGTGGAATGTAAGACAGGAGATTGAGATGAGCCTGTTGTCGGTTGGGTGGCTGAGCTGTATTATACATTTATCCTGTGAATGAAACAACATCAGAAGACTTCCTGATTCATGTGGTCTCCCTTGCTGTCGAAACTACTATTTAACACTGGCGACGACTGGGATCTTCACAGCTCAACTCCAACGACATTGATTCTCTTCTGCTACGTTGACCTTCGTGAACCTGAACTATCTGAACCTGATCTGCGACTCTCACGTAAGATGTTCATTTTGGTTTGGGGCGCCTGTTTCTACTAAAGAACAGAGTCAAGTTTCACGCGTAAAGACCTTTGGCTTTATCGACCCATGCGTTGAACAAACTGTTTTGAGGTCAGTGTATTCACGAACCTCATTTACAAGCTACTATTTTCATTTCTGTGCGTGATTTTTATGATCTGAGGCCTCATCTGTGCATCTAGCATTTTTTTGGGTGTCGTCTTACAATACTACAGTTGCCCAGCATTTTCTTTCAAACATCTTCAGACGCGCCCACGCGCTCCCACGCGCAGCACCTCACCTGCAATTCTCTCGTCATAAACTCGATGTTCCACGTTTACATGACTGTCATCTCTGAAGTGTGAGTTTTCTGGTGACTCGGAACTTCTCGACAGATCGTCATCCTACGTTCGTCAGAAGCGTACGTCTTACGCTCAGGCACAGTGTTACTTGACCTACGTTTAAAAAAAAAAAAGGGGAAACTTTATTCATCGTACATGGCTACATTACTCTGACAAGCAACCCAACGCTGTCATTTACTGTGTGTCAACAGCGTCTGCAACACCGTCTACTAATCCTTAGCAAAGCGTAGCTTCACCTTCGCTGACACACACAATAATTAATTGAATTTGCCTTCAAGTTGTTTCATTTGCAGTGTGTCAACAAGTATCTTCAACGCCATCGCTGACACACACAGCTTCACTAACTAATACTTTTATGTGTTTGTTTGTCATCTGTACTGTTTACTGCAGCTCACCTTGCCTACCGCTTTAGCTCCGCCCGCCCCGGTCCATCACGGCTTGTGCCGATTGTGTGGAGGGCGCGGCCGAGCTAGCTGACGTATTTCCTGGGTGGGAGGAGGGGAGGAGGGGAGGAGCTAACCTGACTCCTCTACTTAAACACATGTGTAGGCGACCGCGCAGCGGACGCGCGCAGCGGGCGCGCCGCTGGCGCGCCGAAGGCGCGCCTAAGGCAAGCCCGTCTGCGCCCGTCCGCGCCGGTACGGGCCCAGGGGCCTGGCCCCCTGGTCCCGCGACTCCCAGAGATAGGATTATCTACACCAGGGAAGAGCTACTCATGTTATCCAAACCACTGAACCCTACATGCAAACATAGGCTAAATGTAGACAAAGACACTTTGAAGTGTGGGCACTGCCAAGCCAGCTTCAGGCCAGAGATACAGATTAATAATACTCACGTGTGGCGTTTGGCCCTGCTCAACTGCAGATCATTGGCCAAACACAAATATGAAATTAAAGATCTACTGGAGGAACATAAACTAGATGCCCTATTCCTTACTGAAACATGGCTTAACGAGAGTTCCACCCCAGATGTTCTGGATGCTTTTAACGTGGACTACAAGATAGTTAGACAGGACCGCTCGGGACGGAATGGAGGAGGTATTGCCATAATCCTTAAAGTCAATATGACATGTGACGTGCAACAAGCTGGAATTGATGACTGTGAAGCCCTTTCATACACGCTATCAACATTAGATGGCACCACACTAAGTGGTATTTTAATATATAGACCACCGGGCCCAGTCACCAAGTTCATACCAAGTCTAGTGGATACAATAGTGCAACCTGCCCTCAGACACAACAAATTTATGGTGTTAGGCGATTTAAACATACACTTTGACAACAAACAGGACGAGGGTATAAACCTCCTGTGTAAAGACCTACTCACACTAAATTTAGCCCAAAGGGTCACGACACATACCCACCAAAAAGGACACCTACTAGATCCCATTTTCACTAATTGTGAAGATGTAATGGTGGGACTTCCTTGTCCTATCCCATGGTCAGACCACTATCTAGTGCCTTTTCTCCTTACCTACACACAGAAAACTCCCTAAACAACCCCACCAGAAAATAACTACTAGGAACTGGAAAAAATTTAATCCCACTTCCTTCTCGCAAGCTCTAATAGAAAGGGAACCTAGATGGGACAGGGACACTAATCGTGCAAATGACCAACTAGATTCGTGGATCTCTGAGACACTAAATGAAATAGCGCCATGGAACACCAGAATCCCTAAAAGGAGGGGTACAACTGCACCATGGTTCAATAATGAACTAGCCGTAGTTAAAAAGAAATGTAAAAAGCTGGAACGTATATGGAGGAAGAATTATTGTACCAAAGCGAGAGAGGAATACAAATATGAACTCAAACAATACCACTCATTAATCATGAAAACGAGAGGCACCTACTACACGGAGAAAATTAACGGAGCTAAGAATGCTCCTAAAGAACTATTCACTATATTGAAGTCGCTAAGAACTCAGAAGAAGCCGGATGAAACTCCTACCTCCAAAGAGAATTGTGACAAAGTTGCGGAGTTCTTTGCCTCTAAGGTTAAGAACATTTATGACACTTTTCCTACAGAGGCAAGACTTGGTACTAATACTTTTCAGGCCAACAACAAATACCGTGAAGTAGGCATATTGGACGAATTCACCGTACACAGCCTAGACGTACTTAAGGACACAGCCAAAGGAATAAAATCCGGCTCCCCCCTTGATGCCGCCAGACCGAATATAATTATGGAAGGCGCCAATACTATCATGCCCCACATTATGGACATCATATCCCGCTCCTTCCAAGATGGCATAGTTCCTGACAAATGGAAACAGGCTATTGTCAAACCTCTGAAAAAGAATTCCCGCATTGACCGCACGGTATTAGAAAACCTACGTCCTATCTCTCTACTACCTTTTACAGCTAAGATAGCGGAGAAAATATCTAATAAGCAACTTACTGACCATATAAATAAACATGATCTATTACACCTTTCACAATCAGGCTTTAGAAGTGCACATTCAACGGAGTCAGCCCTACTCTATGCCACTGAAGCACTGAGGAAACATGCTGATGAAGGAGATACCGCTGCACTGATCCTTCTCGATCTCAGTGCAGCTTTTGATACTGTATCCCATCAACTGCTCCTACAAAGACTGGAAGCATGCGGTATCACGGGTAAAGCTCTCTGCTGGTTAAAGTCTTTCCTCTCTGATCGTAGTTTTAGAGTGGCTCACGAGTCTTGTATATCAAAGAGCATGCCTCTCGAGCAGGGAGTACCGCAAGGCTCCATATTAAGCCCGACCCTCTTCAACCTATATGTAAGCCCGCTG
This sequence comes from Triturus cristatus, assembly GCF_964204655.1. Taxonomy (NCBI): domain Eukaryota; kingdom Metazoa; phylum Chordata; class Amphibia; order Caudata; family Salamandridae; genus Triturus; species Triturus cristatus. The sequence continues at coordinate 944,804,857 of NC_140593.1, forward strand.
GCCGAACAGGTCGAACAACATAATGTGTCTATCGTCTCATATGCGGACGACACACAACTAATTGTCCTACTGTCTCAAACAGATGAACTAGCAGCCACCCGTTTCTCTAACTGCCTATCAGAGGTTGCGAAATGGATGTCAAACCACTGTCTTAAATTAAATGGGAATAAAACGGAGGTAATGATTGTGGGGAAATCACCTACCATTTGGTCATCTGCCTGGTGGCCAGCTTCTTTAGGCCCACTACCCAACCCTAAAATGGAAGTCAAAAATCTAGGTATCTTTTTTGACGCAGAGCTGAATTTCATCAACCAAATACATAGGGTTGTGGGTAAATGTTATGGAGCGATCAAGGTTCTGAGGAAAATTCTGAACCTCATGCCCTCCAATGCTAGGAAAACCATTGTCCATGCAACAATAACTTCACAGTTGGACTATGGCAATGTTCTATATCTTGGAACTACCAAGGGAGGACTTGCCAAATTACAGAGGGCACAGAACGCTGCTGCTCGTTTGGTACTTGGCTTACCCAGAAGAGCTAACGCAGAGAAGGCACTGAAGAAACTCCACTGGTTGCCAGTTGGTAAGAGGGTCATTTTCAAGGCGTTATGCTATGGGCACCGCATCCTCATGAAATCCGGCCCTAAGTATCTGCACTCACTCCTTGAGGAATACAAACCTGACAGAACTTTACGTTCATCGGACAAGGCATTGGCTAAAATACCCAGGATACACAGAGCCAGGCAGGGAGCACGGTCCTTCAGATATCTAGCAGCAAAGACCTGGAACACTCTTCCAATAACCTTAAGAACAGAGACGTCTGAAATACGTTTCCGCAAACAACTCAAAACATGGCTCTATGGAAAAAAGAACTATTAGAGTTCTGATTATCATCTCCTCACTGCTATTTTCTTTCTCCTGTGTCATAGCGCGGGGACACACCGTTTGTGGTGTAACCAGGCGCTCTATAAATGTGTTATAAATAAATAAATAAATAAATAAATAAACGCGTATCTCCACTTTCATCGCTGACACACACAGCTTCAATATTTGCGTTCATTTACAGTGTGTCAACAGCGCTTACTACACCGTCTATGAAACTTTAGCAACGCGTAGCTCCACCTTCATCGCTGACACACACAGCTTCATTAATTGATTGAATTTATCTTCAAACTGTTTCATTTAGTGTGTCAACAGCGTTTCTTAGCAATGAGTACTTTCAACGCCGTCGCTGACACACACAGCTTCACTAATTAATACTTACCCTGCCCTAATAATCTACAAATGTTCTCTTCTACGACGGGCATGGTGGTGTGACTTATGGTGTGTCAACAACATTTGCTATCTCTTAGCAATACATATTGTTTCATCGCTGACACGCATTTTTTTAAAATAGTCTTCGCCTGTTGTGTCGACGTGTAATACACAACGATTTTTGTTGATCTTTCCATGTCATTGCTTTAGCTTAAGCGTGTGTAACAAATCGTGCTCACAGCTAGCTCTACTTCATGTGTTTTTTTATCTATGTATTACAGTAGTATCTACTACGCTGACACACTCAGCTAGAACTTCCTCCTTCTTACTCATTACAATGGTGACTTCATCACTACTTTATTTACAATCAAGTGCATCAGCTACACAGTGCTGATACACATCTCATTTCGGATTTTTTTTTTTCTTTCATTTTGTTTGTGTTTGCCTGTGCAAGGCTAGCACATATCTAGGCCATGCAGAATGTAACTGCAGCTCCATTTTTTCTGCAATCCCCTGGTGATCCGCCTATCAAATGGTCAAAATGGAAAAAAGTGTTTGAGCGTTATGCTCGTGTTTGTGGCACTTCCCTCAGTGTTGAAAGGAAGACTGCTTTGCTTATGCACTGCCTTGGATCAGAGGGACAAGATGTTTTCGACCATCTTCCAGATGTCCCAGACAGTGCTGCAGGAAGTATGAATGAATTTGAGTTGTGTATTTATAAATTAGATGCTCATTACCTGCCTAAAGTTAGTACGATTTTAGAGCGCTATCATTTTGGTAGACGCATGCAAAAAGAAGGTGAAAGTATTGAGAATTATGTCACTGATCTGAGGCGCTTAGCTTCAACTTGTAAATTCAATACACTTATTGATGAGAGAATACGAGATCAGTTCATGCTTGGGTGTGCATCTGAAAAAATACGTGATGAATTGTGGCTCAAGGATGAACCCTCTCTGGATGAAGTCCTTGTTATAGCCAAAAGAATTGAACATTCTGTAGAGTGTGTTAAGGAGATTAAAAAAGATTTGAATAAAGATGTTGCTGTGGTCAACACAAATTCAACGTCAAAACCTAAAGATTCTATGGTAAAACCTCTATTTAAAGATGAACCTACTAACAGAACTTATGCTAAATTTAATAAAGAAAATAAGTGTTATAGGTGCAATAGTACTGGACACTGGGCAAATGACAAATCGTGCCCAGCTTTGAATGCAATATGCACTCATTGTAAAAAAAGGGGTCATTTTGTCTCTGCGTGTAGAGTTAAAGCTTCTAAGCGAAGTGTGAATGAGATTTCCCACGAGGTTTTGGATGATAAACATGATTTTGAATGTGGTCAGATTGTAGTTCAGGTTGGTAACGATGGACCTTTGGACACCATATTGGTAGAGGGTCATAAAACCAAGGTTTTGTTCGACTCCGGGGCTAAGATTACTATCATTTCTAACAAATTTTTTAGTGATAATTTGAGTACTAAAGTCAATCTTTTAAAAGCGGACATCCGTCCCACTGCTTATGGTGGAGATCCAATTGAATTAAAAGGATATTTTGTGGGTCTGATTGAGTATCAATGCCGGTTTGCCTCCGGTAATATTTATGTCTCCAAGAAAGGAGATAGCATTATTAGTTGGTGGCATCAAAAGGATCTTGGTGTTATGTTGGACCCTAATAGTTCTCCTCCCTTCATTATTAAGGAAAGAAGCTCTATTAAGGCTGTTGATCACTCTTCCTTGCAGACCCAACTTATGGAAGAATATCCACAAGTTTTTGGGGATAAGTTAGGCTGCTTAAAGGGATATTGTCATAAGATAAGATTGGCTCCAGGATCCGTCCCAATTTCCAGTAAGGTACGTAATGTACCTTTCACTGTTAAGGATGAAATGCTGAAGGAATTGGAAAAACTGAAGTCTCAAGGCATCATTGAAGAAGTAGAAGGAACATCTTGGTTGGCTCCCGTAGTAGCCGCCAGGAAGGCCGATGGGTCTCTGAGATTATGCATTGACCTCAGGCAACTTAATAAGTGTGTGCTCGTAGACAAATACCCACTCCCCAACATCTCTGAGCTATTGAGCATGATACGTGGTGCAAGGGTTTTTAGTACTATTGATTTGACTTCCGTGTACCACCAGATTCTTCTTGATCAGTCTTCCAGAGACTTAACTGCTTTTGTAACTCCTTTTGGAACGTTTAGATTTGTGAGACTTCCTTTTGGTTTAGTATCCGCTGCCTCTGTCTTTCAGAGAGTAATGGAGAAAGTGCTAAATAATGTACCTGGGGTCTGTGTTTATCAAGATGATATCCTAGTGTTTGGGAGTGATGAGATTGAACATGGGAAGAGGGTCCATCTGGTGTTAGACAGACTCACGTCTCACAATCTTACCATTAAACGTGAGAAGTGTAAGTTTGGTCTCGACAAAATTAATTATTTGGGTCACACCATAACTGCTGATGGTGTGGTTCCCAAGACGAAGTTAGTCAACACCATCAATGACTTAATTTCTCCCAAGTCTAAAGAAGAACTCATGCGATTTCTTGGTATGGCAGAATATTACAACAAGTTTATAAACATTTTTGCAGATGTCACGTTTAATATGAGAAATCTACTAAAAAAGGGAGTGAAATTTGTCTGGGATGAGTTATGTGAAAAATAATTTAATGAGATTAAGTGTATGCTGCATAATGCCCCTAATCTTCGTAATTTTGATCCTTCAAAAACTTCAATCATTTCCACTGATGCCAGTCTCAAGGGCCTCGGTGCTGTTTTATATCAAGGTGGCACATATCCAGAGAACACTATCATGTTTATTTCGAGAAGTTTAAAGGGTGCTGAGTCAAGGTATTCGGTAATTGAAAGAGAGGCGCTTGCTATCTATTGGGCCATTAAAAAAACTTAAGAAATTTCTTTGGGGTACTTCTTTTGTTGTAAGGACAGACCACAAACCTTTATGTGAAGTGCTAATGCTGCAGATCAAAGCTTATAAATTCCCCCTACTTCCACGGACAAAGTAATTTCACAGTCATGCACACATATACTCATCATACGCTGGTGGGGCCCATTACACCAACATTCATTCTATTACTCTATCCGTACTGAATATAAGAGAGAACTCTTTAATCAATCTGCACTTAATTTGAGGTCAATGCAACCAAATTGAATTATCTTGAGTCTTGATATAAACAATTAAACACATCTGAGATCTTAATAACATGACAAAGAAATAACCACCCGACACTGCAATTCAAACAAGAATTGTTTATCTAAATTAATTCATATGAAAAGCCATTCAATTTGCAAGATCATTATTCTCATATTTACCTATTCTGGCTAAATGTCGTTCTCTAAGTCAGGACAGGTCTCTTCAGCAAAGAATTAAAGTCTCTTGAGCTGTCATGTAGAGTCACCGTCCTCTCAGTCAGCATCGGTCTTCTGATCATAAGTTCAGGAAGAAGTAGCCCTAGACCCTCTCTAGTCTAGTAATATTTATACTAAAATTTACATACTAAAAGTTACAAACAAAGCTCTAAAACGTCCGTTAAGCAGGAAAGGATGTCATCTTCCAACATTAGAAGAATCTCCGCTCTTGGATATCTCGAAATTCAAAACAAGGAAATAGGAAGTCCAAAACTAACTCGTAACATCCACGGATGTCTTTCTCCAGAATTGTATCACTCGCAGTGAAGCCACCACAAGTTTATCAAAAATGTTCATTTGTGACAAATGTTCTCTACCAAGGATAACTGGCGGTCATCCCAGAGTTGTCATCTTTTTTTTCATAGCTTTTTAGTTCAGGCAGAGGTCAGGGTCACAATCAGCGAAGCCTCTCTTCATATTTCATCTACTCAAATGCAGGCTGTAGATGTCGGCCATTTTCTTAACAGGCCACAACGGACAACTTAATTAAAAAGAAACACAAAACAACGTAACTACATTGTATTGATTATACAGTGTTAATTCCCACTAATACCCTTATGTGTATGTATTTATCTAGCCATTTGCAACATAAAAAGGCATTAAAGCATATTATTTTAAAGCGCAATCACATAACAAATATCACATAAGCCACACTTATTTAATTAATTTGCTCACCAACTTAGTTCACTTATTAATTTAGCCATGCAATTGCATCCCCACGTATAATTCTTTCATTAATAAGGTTGGTTAATAAAAAAACTCAACAAACTTAGTACTTAATAATTAATCATTAGTAATTTTAATTATGACATACAAAAATATAAACTGATGTTTGGGTTTAAATAAAAAACCCTGCTCCAGCAATCCCCCCTTTGGTGATATATCATCACCACAAAAATCCAACCCAAAAAATGTAGTTCCCCTTTTTTAGGAAAAATTCAAATGTCTTTTTGTTCATTCATTAAACTCCAGTTTCTCTTTCATCATCTCTTTTTGTTTCTAAGTACATGCTCTCCCTAAATTCTTCCAATTCTATTTCTTGTGGGTCTCTTTTTGACCTCTTTTGTCTCTTTTCAACATTTTCTTTAATTATTTTCTTTTTATTCCTCCTATATCTACAACATAAACACCCTAATCTAAGAATCAATAAAGTAACAATCACACATGTCAATGGAAATAATATCTTACCAAAAATGGTACTACCTATCTTAGCTATAAAATTCTTAACAGCAATCATCTTATTAGCCATTTTAGTCCAGATACTTTCAGCTTCCAGTGGTACTAATTTTTCATGCAAATCAGTAATATTTTTGATATAGACTTTTAGATCTTTGCTTTCATCAGGAATGTAAGTGCAACAATGTTGAACTTTCAGCATTCCACAGACTCCACCCTCTTTTGCCAATAGAATATCAAGGGCAAGTCGATTTTGCATAGACATAGCGCGTAAAGCAACCATCTCTGCATTTACCAATAGAAACCCTCCAGCGGTGCTTGTCGACAAGTGATCTACCACTGTTGACAGCTTCCGAATTCCATATGCATTTAATGAAATTCCCACTGCTGGTATCAAAGCTCCAAAAATATCTCCTACAATTTCTGTCCAAGTTTCTCTTTTAAAACGTGTTAGTAAATTAATTTGTTCTGCATCTTCTATTCTATCCATATGGAAAATCTTTGGAAAGACCAGGCCAACATAACATGTGCCATACCAATGGTCAGGCAACCTATAATAAGCTTTATTCCCACAAATATAATACACTCCCGGGAAAACTGGATCTTCTCCTCCTTTGAATCCCCATCCTGTTGCAATAAAGTATGTATCATGGCACTCACTAGTCCCAACAAAATAATAATCATATTGGGATTTCCTTCTGGTAATGCATAGTTTACCCTTCTGTGGTGCATCTAAAGCCAAAGTTGGACTGGCCCCATTCTTCAACTCCTTTCCCATCTCAATGTCCCACATTGTCTCACTCATTTTATATCCTCCTGCCTTTTCATGCATACCCATTCTCCTTTTCTCTACCATGTCTAGAAAAGCTTCTTCTTCTTTCTTCAAACTACAAGTTAAATTGTTTCTAAAAATGTAATCTAGTGTTAATTCTTCTGTTTCAATAAAAATTTCACCTAAAATGTTAGCTTCTTTAGCAGGATTCAGTTTTTTATTCATAGGCAATTGCCCAAAAATGTTATTCTTATTAGACATATCATAATCTATTTTCCCTAATAAATAAAAAATACTAATCAACACACTACATGAAATTCCATACGTAGCTGGGAGATGATGATAAGTAACTCCCTCTGAAACGGATGCAGGTAACTGCATACAGACGTAGCAATCCCTTACCTCCATTGTCTTTACATATTCATACAATCATTTTGAAAAAACATTACTAGAAAAATCATTAATTGACCTATCCTTGTGTATGTATATATTACTAATTCTAGTTGGTACTACTTTCTGTGAACTCTTCCCTATGTTAGTCATATTCTCAGCATGTATTCCCAAAGTGTCTACTGTAACTCTAAAAGTAACTAATAAAGCAAGCACACTCCATAGTAGCATCAATAGTCCTGTACAGCAGCAGCACATTCTGCACCATCTTTTCAAAAAGGTACATCTACTTTGATTATTTTCTGTGTTAGCCATCTTATTACTTTGACTGTGTCTTTTGACTTAGCCTCTACTACTCCACTACTGAATCTCTAGGACAGCAAACATCCACTAGATCGTTACAATCTGTTAATTTTTTTTTTATATTTCTTCTTCTTCACTCTTCTCCAGTTCACTCAATTTGGATTTTCATCACTTTTCACTTCTTCTTCATCAACATCAAATTGTATCAGATCTTGAACATCTGTCTCTTCTCCAATGTCAGACAAGATAACTTTCAGGATTCCAACAGTTTCCTCCTCCTCAACCACTTTCAGTAAGGTCCCCTCTGGATTTCCTTGACCCTCTGCCTCTTCTTCTTCTTCAGACAGTGCCACATACGTCCATTCTGGTGACCTATACTTCTGGTTGGGCTTTCTGATTCTCTTGATCTCCTCTGGTTCCTTTGGTTCTTTTCGTTCTTCTTCTTTCGCTTGATTTTGGCTTGACACCTCGTTCACCTGTTCAGCTTTCGATGAATTCACTCGTGTTAGTCGATATCTCAGCCTCTTTATCTTGTTAGGCCAAAGATCTCCTTTTACATTTCTTTTCTGTTTTACTTCTTTATTGTTCCATTCTCCAATCCAAGTTCTCTTTCTCAGAACTCGACCCTCTGGTATCTCATTCTCACTCTCATCCGATTCTGTCTCATTTGCCTCTTGTTCATCAACAATTCTCTCTTTTTCCACAATCTTCTTCTCCACCGATTGAGATTTCCCTACTACTGTCCCTCCTCGGGTCTCCGACACGCAATCTTCTTGCTGTCTACTTGTCCCTTCACCTAGCTCATCATGAATGTTCCCTACACCTCCTCGGGGTTCTTCCGCAATCTGTCCCTCTCTATCTTCTTCTGACCCTACTTCTTCAAGAATTATCTCAGATGGATTCCTCTCAACTTCTTCATTTGACTCAGGTATAATCTCTGTGGAATCACTCTTTTCTTTTCTTTCTTTCTCCTTATCTTCTCCACTGCTAGTTAGAACTTCAGGCACTCTTCCAGAATCTGAACTCTCTTCTGAGGTTCGCAATGTTCCTCTTGAAACTTCTTCTGGTAAGAAAAAAGAATCTCCTGACTCTCTTTCTGACTCTCTTTCCCCCCTTTCAGGATTCTTTTTCCTTCTCACTGTTTCAGTGTCTGCATCATCACTGGAATCTGACTCTTCAAAGTATTCTTTCCCAGTCCCATCCTTTGGATTTGGAACTCTCAGAGTATGGCTTGCATGGATCCAGTTCTTCACTCCAGCACACTTCACAGCAGTCGTCGTAGTCAGAATGACTTGTCTTGGCCTTCCCCACCTTGGAACCAAGCAATTTCTTCTTCTGTGCACTTTTATTCTCACCCAGTCCCCTGGGCTCAGATCATGGGCTGCTTCTTTTCAAGTGTGGTGGCGTCTTCTCCAACCTGGTGAAACACAGAATGAACTGCGTCAGCCAGGCCTTTACAGTAATCCAAAATCATGTCATCAGTTATAGTCATCAGCTTGTTGACGGGCACGAATGCATGTCTCATTGCACGTCCCATTATTATTTCATGTGGACTCATCCCCGTAGTTCTGTCTGGAGTAGACCTAATAGTCATCAGCACTAGAGGCAAGACATCAGGCCATTTCATTCCAGCGGCTAAACACATCTTGCCAATTCTGTTTTTGATTGTACCATTCATCTGCTCAACAACGCCAGAAGCCTCTGGTCGGTATGCACAATGTAGCTTCTGCTGTATACTCAATGCTTCACAAATTAAACTCATGAGTTCATTATAGAAGTGTCCTCCTCTGTCTGACTCAATTGTCACTGGGAACCCGTACCTAGGAATCAACTCTCTTAACAGCAACTTGGCCACTGTTATTCCATCATTTCTCCTAGTTGGATATGCCTCCACCCACATTGAGAACAAACAGACTACCACTAGAACATACCTCAAACTATTGACTTGGGGCATTTCAATGAAATCTATTTGCATTCTGGTAAAAGGACCTCCCTCCCTGCCTATTGTTCCTAGGCTCACCACTGTTTTCTTTCCAGGATTGAATTGCTGACAAATCAAACATCTTTGACAGATGCTCTCTGCTATCAGCCTGAACTTTGCATTGTACCAGGTGTGCTTAAAGGATCTAATCATAGCATCCCTCCCCAGGTGTCCCTGGCCATGATACATTCTTGCCATTGTTGACAACATAGCATTTGGCATGACTGGTCTTCCATCCCTATAGATCCATACATGATCTTTTTCTCTTGGTGCACAACCTGCCTTGATCCAATCTTTCATTTCCTCATCTCCTGCTTCATCCTGCAACTGCCTCACCTCCTCCCATGTTTCCATCACATTAGTAAACATCACAGAACAAAAAGACATTTCTTTCTCTTTTCCCCTATTATTGGAATGATTGTTCCTTGCACAATACTGTGCTATTTCATTAGCAAACTTGTTTCCGAGAGTAACAAAATCATCACCCTGTCCATGAGCAGCACATTTTACAACTGCTAGCTCTTTGGGCAGCTGTATCGCCTCAAGCAATTTCCCAATCGCTTCAGCATTCTTTATAGGAGTTCCACTTGAGGTCAGGAAACCTCTCTGTAGCCAAAGCTGGCCAAAATCATGAACAACTCCGAATCCGTACTGACTATCAGTCATTACAGTCACTCTCACATTTCTTCCAATCTTGCAAGCTTTTGTCAGTGCCACCAATTCCGCTACCTGAGCAGATTTAACTCCTTTCAAAGGTGAAGCTTCCACAACTTATGAAACTTTACACACCGCATATGCAGCACTCAGCACACCTTCTTCTGTTCTCAGACATGATCCATCCACAAACAACACATGATCACTCTCAGGCAGTGGCTGATCTCTTATGTCTGGTCTCGGTTTTGTACAGTAATCAAGCACATCCAAGCAATCATGATCAACATCATCTCTCACACTCACATTTTCAGCATCTGGCAACAGTGTTGCTGGATTCACATTCACACATCTCTCAAGAGTCCCATTTGATGCTCCCAGAATGATTTTCTCATATTTAGTCAGCCGACTATGTGACATATATTGAGTTCTGCTTCTTGTCAAAAGAATTGCCACATCATGAGGTACGAACACCCGTACAGGATATCCCATTATTATACCCTCACTCTGTTCCAAGCTTCTGCATGTAGCAGCTACTGCTTTCAAGCAATCTGGTAAACCCACAGCTACTGGGTCAAGTGTTGATGAGAAGTACGCAATTGGCCTCCTCAGACGTCCATGTTTCTGGATTAACACTGAAAGTGCACATCCATTCCTCTCACTACAGTACAGCTCAAACTCCTTCTCATAGTCTGGCATTCCTAGAGCAGGGGCTTCACATAATCTATTCTTTAATTCTTCGAATGCTGCCATTTGTTCTGCATTCAATTCCAATGGGTCTTTTACTTCACTTTTAGTCAATTTAATCAGTGGCTTTGCTATCAGGGAAAAGTTACTTATCCACTGACGACAATAACCTACCATTCCCAGAAACATTCTCACTTCTCTCTGAGTAATTGGGGCTCTCATTCCTCTGATAATTTTGATCCTGTCAATGGTCACTTTTCTTAGACCTTTTTCAATATTGTGTCCAAGATAATGTACTACTTTCTTGCAAAATTGCAATTTGGCTGGAGATACCTTTAATCCTCCATCAGCCAGATGATTCAATAAAGCTATGGTATCTACTTCACAGGCTTCACGTGTCTTCGATGCCACACGTAGGTCATCGATATATTGTACTAGTACTGGGCTTTCAGGCATGGTCAGACTTTCCAAATATTTCTTCAGCAACTGATTGAATATTGAAGGACTCTCTGTATACCCCTGTGGGATTCGGCACCATGCCAAAATACGCTGTCCAAACCAAAATGCAAAAATCGGCTCACTGTCATGATGCAATGGAATTGAAAAGAAAGCATGGCACAAATCAATTACTGTGTACCATTCAGCATCATGGGGAATCTGATACAAAATCACTGATTGATTTGGCACAATAGGACAGCATGATACCACAATTTTGTTAACCTTTCTCAAATCTTGTACTATTCTGAACTTCCCATTAGGTTTCTTCAGTCCCATTATAGGTGAATTACATGGGCTACTTAGTAACTCTCTCAGAACTCCTTGCTGAATCATTTTGTCAATTATAGGTGTTATTCCTTCAATTATCTCTGGTGTTAATCTGTATTGTGGGATATTAGGATAAGAGATTCCCTCTTTCACTGTAATCTTTACTGGATCTACATTATTCATCAATCCCACATCCTCTCCAGTAAAATCCCAAACTGCTGCTTTTACTGTGTGTCTCAATTCTTGAGGCAAGTCATCTGGATTAAATACAGCATATGTTCCAATAACCTCATCTTCTCTATTACCTAGAGTTACTCTGTATAAGACATCCTCATCTGGTGTCTCAAAGGCTATTCCATCCGGAGTACAAAAAATTGTGCAATTCATTTTACACAACAAATCCCTACCTAACAAGTTCACTGGACTACTGTCACACACTACGAACCTGTGCATATCTGAAAATTTCCCTATCCTTACCCTTACTGGTTCAGTAAGACGAGTCCTAATCTGTGTATTAGATACACCAACCACTTGGATTGCTTCGTCCGAGAGAGGAAGATTTCTTATATCTGCTAACCTGACAGTTGATCTTGTCGCTTCTGTGTCTACTAAAAAAGTAACACTTTCTCCATTTATTTTCCCGTCTACAAATGGTCCTGCCTGGTCTATTTCTAGAGTTGCTCCAAGTATGCACTCTTCCTCCTGTCTTCGGCACCGTCAGAAGTCCGCTTCAGACTCACTTCCCTCATTCTTTAGCCAATATTGTTGTATTGGATTTGTACGTCTCTGTTTGTTTACCTGTTCCTCATTGTAGAATCCCGAGTCTTGATTTTATTTTTGGGATCCTCTGTTCTGTGGCAAAGGCGGTTTTGGCTCCTGATTCTGCTGCTTGACAACCTTCTGCTGTTGCTGCGGATGATTACACCCCTCGTTCTGCACCTGTTGATTCAAGGATTGATTGTCATCATTCACTAATGGTGGATTCGTACACTCGGATCTCCAGTGCCCTAATTTTCCGCAGTTGTGGCATGGAAATTTTTTCTTCGCCTCCTCAATGTTCCCCTTTCCTTTTCCTGTACCATATCTGGGCCTATTTCCTGGATTATTTGCTTGTTCAACCAGCTGTGCTTCTTGTCTTTTTGCAACCTTCTCCTGTGCCCACACCGCTTTTTCCTTCAGCTTTCTTTGTTTCGCCTCAATTTCATCACTGAAGTACTTCGCATGTCTCAAGATCTCATCAATCTTCTTACTCTGCCAATCAACTGTGTGCTCACGTATCATTTCACTGATTTCGGGTCGCAAACCATATACAAATCTGTATACAAAATGACTCAAATCCTTATCACCCAGATGTTCATCTCCACTGAACTGTTTAAAAGCCAGTATTAACCTTTCATAAAAGGCATGAACTGATTCTTTTACTTCCTGATGTGTTCGATCTATCTTAACCCAGTCTGTCTCTTTAGGAGGTACCTTATTCTTCAAGAACACTATGACCTGTTCATATTTCTTCATAACCTCCGGATCTGGAGCTCCTGTCTTTGGATCTCTAGGATATTCTTTAGTGGGCCAATCTATGACTATTTTACACTCTGCCCACAAGTCTGCTGGAACAATTATATCAAACAGACTATTCAGGTCAATCCACAGCACTTTTGACAATTTCACAAACCTATCAACCTGCCTATACCACTCGACAGGCTTCTCTCTCAGTCGAGGGAAATCATTTGTAAATGACAAAATATCCTGCCTAGTCCATGGGACATGTACATATCCTCCTCCAGGAATCTCTCTCATAGGATAAGCATCCACTGTTTTTTCCTTTTCTCTCATGGGGAAAGCTGAGTAAGTCCTGTCCACTGTATCTTCTCTTTTCGTATACCATCTATCCTTCCACTTTTCCACATCACCCCATTTTCGCAATAATCCAATCATTTCCTTAATCTGCCCCGTTCGGCCAACGTCATTTAGATTCTCAATATCTTTATCTGTAAAATCCACTCGGTAAGGCTTCTGTAAAGCTTTCACCTTATCCATGTCAATTCCCATTTCACTCGCTATTCCTTTTAACCTGTCATGTGTATTCTTAGCCCTCCATGTGATGCTCTTGCACATGAATAACAACTCTCCATCATGATGATTTTTTAACGTTTCTGTAGGAATTGTTCCCACTATAAGCTCCTCCAATTCCATACGTAACCTGGCTACATCAATTGCCTGAGAATCTTTTTCCTTCTTTTGGAGAGCTTTTAACCAATCATTCAAATCCTCAGCTGTTATTCCCGTAGATATTTCTGTACTCACTTGTTCTGTCATCCTCTGTGGTTCCAAAATTGATCCTCCCATCATAACATTTCTTTCCACACAACCAGTATTCAATCCTGAGTTAGGCTGTACATTTAACTCTCCACCACATATGGTATGTCTCAACTGATTCTCTCCCGTCCTCATTCCTGACTGGTCCGGAGAACTAACTAGTCCATTTCCTACATATGGAACTGTTAAACCACTTTCACCCGTTCTTTGCTTATCAAAAATAGGCATAACCGGACCTATGGTTACAGGCACTGTAACAGCTTCTAGATTCTTAGTCAGTTCCCTGATTTTCTCTGTCAACTCAAATGTGGTTCTTGCTAATTCTCTTGTTTTTTCATCCTCGATTTCATTCTCTCTTTCTCTCTCTCGCTCCCTCTCTCTTTCCCTTTCCGCGAAAGAGCTACTACTTTTCAGATCAGGTGTCACAACTTCTGTTTTTATGATTTGCAAAGTATCTCTCATTGGGGTAGCAACTGGTGTTCTCACTTCTGGTTCTTGTCTATAAGGAGGTGGTCTCTTGTAAATCATGTCATCCAAGACTTCATCCTCATATTCATTAGCCCCATACCTTCTCAATTCTGCATTATGTACCTTTTCCGTACCTTTCCTCCCTTCTGTTTCCTCAACAGTTCTCACAGGATATAGTCCCTCAGTCATACTAGCATCTCGCCATCTCCTCATTCGATCATGATGAGTTTCACGATCATATTTCCTCCCAAACATATACCTATAATTACCTCCACTCCTCTGTTTTTCTCGCTCATGCACCTCATCTTCCCATTCTACCAATGCCTCGAACTGTGTCGGCCTTGGTCTGGGCTCTAGACTCATCATTCTCTCCCGTAAATTTCTCAACACGGCCAGATTAAATGAACCATGTTCCGGGAATGCTAAAACACCATCTTCTCTAGTATACTTAGCCCAATTGTCTAACCAAATACAGGTATGATACCCATATTTCGCAACCATGAAGGATGCAGGAGTTCTTGGCGGAGGTAGTAACTCACCTTCTCTAGTTACTATATCCTTATCCTTGTCAAACCATTTTTTAATTTTACTGAACAAGGATTTCTTTTTCTTTTCCTCTGTTTGGTAATACATTTTTTGCATTTACCACAACCCTCTAGTCCTTTCTACAACTGTACGATCTTTTGTCCAATAACAGCGCGACCCACACTAACGCACCAATCCCGGAGCGTCTACGTCACCCTGTATTTCTTCCAATCCCTGCGCAGCTCACACCAACGCACCAATCACAGTGCTTTCACTGTTCTAACCCACTGTCCAATCACAGCGCGGTCTTTCTGACGTCAGCAGTCGCTGCAGTCGCTTCTACTCCTGTCTCCTGTCACCCGTCTACCCCTCCTTTACAAAATCTTCTTGGTAGACTCTGTTTCAAATTCTACAAATCTATTAGTTACAACATATAAACATCTCCATTGTCTGCTCCGCTAACCACAGAATAGTAAAGACCTTTCCCACGAGAATCCCGCTTCTCTCTAGAACAGCGCTTACCTCTGCTCTACTACGGAATTGTTACTTTCGTCGACACAGTAGGACATCCCTCTACTCTGCCCTTCTAACATGCATCCATTAACTGTTTCCTCCCGGAATGTTCCTAAAAGCTTCACAATCAACTAAATGCCCATACATTCACGCACTTTCACACCAGAAAATGTAGCACATTCACACATACTCCTGTCTTTCCCGAGAACAGCAAACAATCTGTCCTACTACAGAATTATAACATACGTTAACCAAGCAGCGCTTACCTCTGCTCTGTCCTTCAAACAAGCTCAGAGAATACCTATTACCTTCCCAGTGATAAGCGTTAACGGAAATCCCAAAAAGGATCCCTGATACCTAAGACCAGAACTTCACAGATAACCTTCGCAACCATACACACTTCTCTTATACAGAAAATATGTCTCTAGAAGTAACACACGACGATGTCACTGAATCGAACCCAGACAATGCGACGCGCAACTTCAATTGTCACGCGCTTTTCCCTGCATTCGTACAGGGCCAACAATTCCGCCTTTCCCGAGAACAGTACTCACTTTCCTCTGCCCTACTACGGAACTGTCACCGACTCCCTACGTCCCAGAAGCCGTACACACTACATATAACTCAATATGACTTCAACATTTAGTGTTAGTACATGTATCAACATCAATCAATAAATCCAAAGCCTATGTACAAGCAATCTATCAGATCAAGACAATAATCAAAACCATCATTCTGCTACCAGGAAACGGCTGCAGATCAAAGCTTATAAATTCCCCCTACTTCCACGGACAAAGTAATTTCACAGTCATGCACACATATACTCATCATACGCTGGTGGGGCCCATTACACCAACATTCATTCTATTACTCTATCCGTACTGAATATAAGAGAGAACTCTTTAATCAATCTGCACTTAATTTGAGGTCAATGCAACCAAATTGAATTATCTTGAGTCTTGATATAAACAATTAAACACATCTGAGATCTTAATAACATGACAAAGAAATAACCACCCGACACTGCAATTCAAACAAGAATTGTTAATCTAAATTAATTCATATGAAAAGCCATTCAATTTGCAAGATCATTATTCTCATATTTACCTATTCTGGCTAAATGTCGTTCTCTAAGTCAGGACAGGTCTCTTCAGCAAAGAATTAAAGTCTCTTGAGCTGTCATGTAGAGTCACCGTCCTCTCAGTCAGCATCGGTCTTCTGATCATAAGTTCAGGAAGAAGTAGCCCTAGACCCTCTCTAGTCTAGTAATATTTATACTAAAATTTACATACTAAAAGTTACAAACAAAGCTCTAAAACGTCCGTTAAGCAGGAAAGGATGTCATCTTGTAACATTAGAAGAATCTCCGCTCTTGGATATCTCGAAATTCAAAACAAGGAAATAGGAAGTCCAAAACTAATTCGTAACATCCACGGATGTCTTTCTCCAGAATTGTATCACTCGCAGTGAAGCCACCACAAGTTTATCAAAAATGTTCATTTGTGACAAATGTTCTCTACCAAGGATAACTGGCGGTCATCCCAGAGTTGTCATCTTTTTTTTCATAGCTTTTTAGTTCAGGCAGAGGCCAGGGTCACAATCAGCGAAGCCTCTCTTCATATTTCATCTACCCAAATGCAGGCTGTAGATGTCGGCCATTTTCTTAACAGGCCACAACGGACAACTTAATTAAAAAGAAACACAAAACAACGTTACTACATTGTATTGATTATACAGTGTTAATTCCCACTAATACCCTTATGTGTATGTATTTATCTAGCCATTTGCAACATAAAAAGGCATTAAAGCATATTATTTTAAAGCGCAATCACATAACAAATATCACATAAGCCACACTTATTTAATTAATTTTCTCACCAACTTAGTTCACTTAATAATTTAGCCATGCAATTGCATCCCCACGTATAATTCTTTCATTAATAAGGTTGGTTAATAAAAAAACTCAACAAACTTAGTACTTAATAATTAATCATTAGTAATTTTAATTATGACATACAAAAATATAAACTGATGTTTGGGTTTAAATAAAAAACCCTGCTCCAGCACTAACAAGCAAGGGCATAGATTCTATTTCCCCTAGAATTTCAAAATGGATTGTTGGTCTGCAAGGCTTCAATTTTACTGTCAAGCATGTCCCTGGTTCTGATAATTTTGTTGCAGACACCCTTTCAAGACTAGTCTCCACTGAGGAATCTGAAGATCACACTGATCCTGCTTTTGAGAATCCACATGACTTTGTTTGTGCAATTGATTGTAAAGTGATCTCACGTGAACGTTGGTTGAATGCATGTAAAGATGATGAAGTGATTCAAAATGTTCTTAATCTGATTCGTGATGGTTGGCATAATAAAGAACAAGGGAGTTCATCTGTGAAGGAATTTTGGACAGTGAGAGATCAACTCTCCTGCTGTGAAGGTATGCTTCTGAGAGGTCACAGATTAGTCCCTCCTTTGTCTCTTAGGAAGGATGTTTTGGATTTAGCTCATGAGGCACACTTAGGGATCTCTAAGACCAAAGAAAGGGTACGCTCTAGTTATTGGTGGCCTGGTCTTGATGTTCAAATAGAACGTATGGTTAGAGAATGTGTCCAATGTTCCCTCAGTGAAAAATGTTTAAAGGTCAGAACCCAACCCATGGAGAAAAGGTCTCGTCCCAGTGGTCCCTGGAAAGACATTGCTCTTGACATTCTGGGTCCTGTACATGGTGATGGGTCTGACACTTACATTATTGTTGTTATGGATCTATTCTCAAGGTGGCCGGAAATATCTTTCGCAAAAAGTGTGAATACAGATGCAGTAATCGATTTTTTAAAACTACTTATTTCTAGAGAAGGCATACCGGAAACTTTACTCACGGACAATGGTGTTCAACTTGTCTCAGGTAATATGGAAAGTTTTCTTAGTAATTGTGGAATAATTCACAAGATATGTGCTCTGTATCACCCAGAATCAAACGGCACAGTTGAGAGGTTTAACAGGGTGTTAAAAGAAACAGTCTCATTAGCAAAACAGAGTGGTCTTAACTGGAAAGATGAAGTGTCAAGGAGAGTTTGTGTATATCGTTTTGCTCCCCATTCTACAACTGGGAAATCTCCTTTCCTTCTGTTTCGTGGGAGGCATCCTGATACATTTTTAGAACCTCCATGGGTTAATAAATGTCTTTCTTTAAAAGATGGGATGACAGATCTTACATCTTGGCAAGAGAAGGAAGACAAGAGGTGTATAAAGAGCAAAGAAAACTATGATGTGAGGCATGCTGTTAGGACAACTAATGTTAATGTAGGTGATCTTGTTAGAATCAAAAAGCCTGGTTTCTCTGTTTCTGGTGCTAAGTTTTCCAAACCTATTAGAGTTATTAAAGTCTTCGACAACGCTGTTAAAACCTCTGATCATAGAGTTTGGAATTTAAGTCGTGTTGCTGTTTGTAATAACAATGACTTTGTAGTTGCTCCAACAGATAAACTTGTAGATAAAACTGTATCTTCATTTGTAAGTAGGCCCAGCAGGGTTACTCGCACTCCCTCATATCTAGGTGATTATGTTGTGTGATATATTTTATGTGATAGTTCTATG
The DNA here is from genome assembly GCF_964204655.1 of Triturus cristatus. Classification (NCBI taxonomy): domain Eukaryota; kingdom Metazoa; phylum Chordata; class Amphibia; order Caudata; family Salamandridae; genus Triturus; species Triturus cristatus. The sequence goes on from NC_140593.1 coordinate 944,823,663, forward strand.
TTTTTCTTCCTCTTCTTTTTCTTCTCCCTTCATATATAAAAGAGGGAGATATGTTGTAAAGATACTTATGTACTTTGTGCTTCACGAGTTCTGGTCTGACATGTTAGTGTTCTAGAATTGTTAGTTGCTCAAGCTGCAAGTGGAATGTAAGACAGGAGATTGAGATGAGCCTGTTGTCGGTTGGGTGGCTGAGCTGTATTATACATTTATCCTGTGAATAAAACGACATCAGAAGACTTCCTGATTCATGTGGTCTCCCTTGCTGTCGAAACTACTATTTAACAGCAACTCTTCATGGAGTACCCTCTCCTTCCAGACTCCCTAGCCCCATTAGGTGGTAAACTCCTACTACACAGCTCTTGCACTGTTCCGAACCCTTCACAGATAGCCGACCTCCTCTGTACAATGACCCAGTAATGGTCAGGAAAGTAACTACTGCAAACAGTCTTTGCCCTGTCCAGAACCCCTCCAAAGAGAGCCACTACCTCATGAAATCCAAGGTCCCTTAGGTACTGAAGGCCCTAATAGGCACAACTTTCACCATGTACTGAGCACTTTGCAGATAACTGACCTCTTGTGGCCATCAATCACACATGGATGGGATAGTACCTGGTGCATTCACACTTCACTTCTATGCACAACTTCTCATACTGAGCACACTACCTCCAGACCCTCATGGCCCCTGAGGAGAGTAAGCACTTACTTTGTACAACCTTTGCCCTGCATCAAACCAAAATGTTGTTGGCACACTGGAATTCCTTGTTGTCACGAGGGATGACAACCGGGGCATATAGTTTGGGACAACCATGAGAAAATGATAACCCGGCATATAAGAAGTAATTTTCAACACAGGTCACTCATGGTATATGGATATCATTAGTGGGAAAAATCTGGCACTGGCATATTTTACGCAATTTTCAGATTAAAGGGTATTCATGGCATACGAGGAGCACCCATGATCAAATGCTGGCCCTGGTACAATGGAGGTAAAATTTGACATGCAAGTGCACCCATTGCACATTTTGAAACAAATGGGGTCAACTCCTGTGAAGGGTTAGTTTTTATTTGCTCAGAACACCATGAAAGGTATTTAATGCCTTCCTCTTTCAGAGCCTAAGGCTTTAACACCATGAAAGGACTTGAATATTTAATGCCTTTCCTTTCAAAACCTAAGGCTTTATAACAAACTGATGTGAAAATTATGCTTTTAAATGCAAAATATGATCCCATATTTTTCAAAATGTTTCCAGGGGAGTGGGTGCAAATACCTGTTTTATTGCCCTTTGTTTAAGTCTAATTATGTCAGTGAAAGTAAATCAATACAACAATGTCCCCAATGCATTAGGCTATCAAACGAAAGTCCAGGACTGGAAGTATTGTCAGTAATGTCTTGGAGACAGATAGTCAACCTACACTGGTGAACGGTGATAGAGTGGCACAAGATTTTGAGTAGAAGGCAAGTAGAAATATAATGTATACCAGAAGTCTAAGGTGTGATTAAAAAGTCCTCCTAAAAACAGTTTAACTGTCCCCTTTCGCAGGGAGAATCGATACACATACTTTAATAAGTTTCTATGAAGTATCCATTATGCAAAGACATAATTTTGTGACAGGATACCTGATATTTGGACACTCAAGGCCCTTTTACAATGTGGTTCGGAAATCATTCCAACCAAATCAGTTTGGGAATGGTTCCTGACCGACTCAGGATCGGGAGAGTCCGACCGACCGATTATGATGCATCTGGATGCTTCCAGACACGATGCGGTTGGACTCCTAGTGACTTAAATGGGAGCCTATGTTCCGACCCAATGCATAGGCTCCCATTGAAGAAAGGGGTGCCTAGGGAAAATCATCCACCCTGTGGCGGGCTCCCCCTGGTGCCTGCCACATTGTGCATGGCTGGTAAGGCCCCGCTACAGGCTCCCAAAATCTGATTCCAGATCTGTTGACTGGGTGTGAGTGTTTGATTGGTTCTGATGCTCCGTCCATCACCACCCCCTTTTGTACCGATTCGAGTCGGATGGCAGGATTCAGAAAGGCTGTCCGAATCCAGCATCGTAATCGGTCGTTCAAATGAGGCCCATAGAGACGTACGAGTCTGCTCCGTATGACTCCGTCATTCCGAATGCTGTCGGGTTCGGAATACGATATTCCTAACGGCTAACTGGCATCGTAATTGGTCGGTCGCAAACCTTTCTGATTCAGTCGGAAAGACGTCGTCCCCGATCCGATTTGGACGGAGCAAATGCCGTTAGGTGGTCTTCCAAACCGCATCGTAATCGGCCACTCAGTGTGGGTGTTGATCTTGAGGAGAGGGCTTGACCATGGATGACCTGAAACACCATTAAATTATTGACACAGATGTAACTTAGCACTATCTGGGTAATGAGTGACTTCAATATGAAGTAAAATAGGGGACATTACAAAAGACAAGCAATAAAAATTTACTGATATAATGAGGGGAGAACACCCAGCAACGAGTCTACAGATGTCTGTTCCTCGATAAGAGTGATGATAGGTAAGGCAATAATACATTAACATTTACATCTACTACAAGAACATGATACCTTGCATAAGATAATGCTGATGCCTGTGAGAAAAACAGGGACAGATGATTGGTGGACCCATGCACATTTCCATGAAAAAAGTTTTGAAGATCCCCGTGCTTTTCTCCCTTTTTGTATGATTTTACTGGATTGTGGGACTACAAATCATGGGTAAAAGTAGATGAGAAAAGGCTAATAAACATATTTAGCACATTTAGCATTAAGGGTCTGATTTAGAGCTTGGCAAACAGGTTACTCCATCAGAAATGTGACGGATAACCTGCCCGCCTATTACAAGTGCATTAAATTCAATGTCACTTGTAATACGGAGAATGGGATATCCATCACCTGTGTGACAGAGTAACCATCCTCCAAACTCTAAATCAGGGCCTAAGTTTCTTGTACGATGTTTGTGGTGTAAGAAACTTAATACCCAATAACTTCCCAGCACTAAAGTGTCCAGCTCTGAGGGGGCAAATGTTAATTAAAGTGCTGTGACAGGACTCGAAAAATTCACTCGCCCGCTCGCATTTGCGAGCCAGATTCAATTAGGGCAAGCTATTTTTAAGCCCTACTCGCCCTTTCAGGCGACTAGGAAGACAAAATGACTTTTGACCTCTGTCTCTGAAAGCAGAGGAAATGTGGCAAGATAGCAAGATTTAAAGGCATCTTTATTGCTCACAAAGTGAATGAGCAATAAAAATGCCTTTAAATCTTGTTAACTTGTTACATTTGCTCCGCTTTCAGAAAATGTGAGGGCAAGTGCATTTCAGTTAGGTCGAGTTCATTTTTTAGGTTACTAGACCTGCAGGTCTAGTAAAAACTAAATGATTTTTCGAGCCCTGTGTGAGCATTGGTTAGTCAGAGGAATTGGCATTAATGGCCTTATTTAAAATTTCGTGGACGAGATACTTCCATGGATGTTACTTCACCCAAATGTCAGGGATAGTTGAAATGACGTATCTCACTTTTTGACCATAAAGACATCACATGAAGTGACATCATATGAACTTTCAGCTTGAATCTTCCCACAGAAATAAGTCACATGACCTTTATCCTGGTAACATCACAATAATTGACAGCACTGAAGTTGCATATTAACTGCAGGGCTATTATAACAATACATAACAAACAAATTTCTGTTTTAGATACTACCTATTAGAGTGCTGACATGAGTGTGATATAATACTTGCCCTGAATTGTACTGAGCAAGCGTGCAAGTGAGCCACACGTCTTGCAAGAGAGTAGGGGGGTGTTGAACTTAGGAAAAACATTTTGAAAAATATATGGTCAAATAATGCATTTCAATGCATAATTTTCCATCTATTTGCTAAAAAGCCAAAGGCTCTGAAAGCTCATTAAGTATCCAATTTGTTTCATGGTGTGCCAAGCCAGCGAAGCCTGACAAAAGGTGCTATGTGTGCCCCATATGTGAAAAATGGCCACCATTGTACTACTGTTCTATTTTGTTATTGGTGCCCCCATATGACAAGCCAAAAATTACTTACAATATTCTAGTGCTAGAATTTTGTCATTAAAGTTGCCCGTATGCCATGGATAACCTTTATGTTAAAACGTATCTCTAGTATGTCAAGTCATGTGTTATGTAATGGCTGCCCATCATATGCCATAGTTGTCCTCTCTTATGCCAAGACCTACCTTCGATGTGCTAGCGCCAATATTGTGTCATGGATGCCCCCATTATATTTATATCCTCAAGTATGCAAGAACCAGCTCCAGTAATGTTTCTGTGACAGTATTTTATCATAGGTGCCCATTGTGCCAAGTACTTAGTCACAGGCGCTTGTCTTGCTAAGAATTGCCACTAGTAGGCCAGCTCTAGTATTTTGCCATGTGTGCTTTTATATTCTTCAATATCTTGGGGTGAATGGAAAAATCGTAAGCATAACACTATGTTCCCACTCACTCAAGCTCATTGTTGCTCATTTACACTCTCACTCCTTATTTCTCACTCACTTGCACTCAATATTCCCACTCACTATATTGCACTCTCTCACTTTCATATTTTCTGCGAACTACTCATATTCACACACTTTCTCTCACTCCTACCCTCACACCTTATTTTTCTGTTACTCTCAATTATTCTCACATACTCTAACTCACTCATTCTAATTGACAAATTCACACTCATCCTCAATCACATTCACTCTTACACTTACTCTTACTCTCATTCACTTATTATTATTGATTCTCATACTGACTGACACAGAAATACCTTTCTAAACAAACATGAACAAATTAACTATATCTGTGACTTGTTTAGAAATATAAATGTAAAATATGTCTAAATACATTTATTATTTTAAAACAAGTATATTTATATTTAGCACATATTGTTTTATCATAATACATAAACAAATACTTTAATTAACAACACCGAATAGGGACACATTTATTAGTTTCTAAATATATAATTTCAATTTAAACAAATATATTTCACATATAAACATATATTCTAAATTCATTTGAACATTTTAAATAATTTAAATATATTTAAATAAATATAAACAAAATAATATTTTTTTATAAAGTAATAAACATTAACAAAATAATTATAAATGCTAATGATTAAAAACATTCAAAATAAATTTAAATATCAATCTTGCAAACAATATAACAATACACATCATTTAGGTGCCGATTCCGATCCGTTCAAAAAATTTACAGTCCGACTCATATCCGTATTTTTTTACGTACGAATCGTACAAGTCCCGTACAAACGGCGAAGTACGAATCGTACGTGAAAAATACATACGAATGACCTCAGGAAAAGTCTACGAGACGTCCCCGGACTGTTTTACGTACGAGTCGTAAAACTGAAGTCCGAGCGCACAAGTCCGATCCGTACCGGCGTCCCGAATACACAAGCGTATGGAAAACGTCCCGTACGCAGCGAACTTTGCACGACCCCTACCCCGGGTACACTTGTGCCCGGGGCATGAGTCGTACGGCCCCCCCAGCCTCCCACCCCTCCCGCATATGTCCGCACCGTACCCCCCACCCCCCGTATGTACGGCGTGTACCCCCCAGCCCCCCCGTATGCACGTGCCGTACCCCCAACCCCGTATGTACGTGCCATACCCCCAGCCCCCCCGTATGTACGCGCCGTACCCCCAGCCCCCCCATATGTACGCGCCCTACCCCCAGCCCCGTATGTACGCGCCGTACCCCTAGCGCTTGGGGTATGGCGCGTACATACGGGGCTGGGGGTACGGCGCGTACATACGGGGCTGGGGGTACGGCGTGTACATACAGGGGGGGCTGCGGGTACAGCGCGTACATACGGGGCTGGGGGTACGGCGCATACATATGGGGGGCTGGGGGTACGGCGCATACCGGGCCCCCTTTTCCTTGTGCATCGCGGCATACTTAGCTTTTCCGGCACTTTTTGGCTCCCGTAAAAATATAGCCGTGCGGAGTGCTGTGGGTACGAATCGTACGTGCTGGTCCGTAAAACGCTGCCTGACTCCGTGCGGACGTCACGTACGCGCTGTCCAGGATCAGAATTGTATGTATTTTTTGGCCGTACGGTGTTTTTTACGATTCGTACGGAAATGGTATTTCTGTACGAATCGTACTTGCTGGTTTGTACGGTGGAATTCCCGGGTACGAGTCGTACGGAGAAAACGCTCCGTACGACCATTTGTAACCGGGTTTTACAGGATCGGAATCGATCACTCCAGTCTTACTAACATTAGGGAATGTGCATAGATCATAGGAGGTCAGAAACAATATTCCAACTCAAGTACAACAAACATTGGGGAAGATACACAAGTCAAAATTAATATTCTTACTCCAATCACATTTATGCAATTAACTTTACATTTGTTAAACAGTATTACAAATTTAAAAATCAATCTAATACATTTAATTTTTAAATGTTTATACTGTAAAATGTACATTATTTACAATAAAGAAAACATTTAAAACATATTTTAACATTTTAATTAATTAATTGAAAAGATATTTGGATGTTTATGTAGTATTGTTTTTTTAACACAGGCACTAAAATAAAATGTAGGACAATATAATTACAACATGTTGATCCCTAATAAGTTCCAAAGGGATAATAAAAATACTTTGTTCTGGATGATTGTAGAATCTGTTATATGTTTTCAAGGACCAGTGTAAATAATACTCCTTTCCATTATACTTCTTCATTAGCATAAAGGCAATAATTGGAGTTGCAGAAGATCTTTCAGCAATTCTCCAAAATGTAATACTTTCATTTTTCCTTGGGAGCTTACCAGTTGATAAGCTTTTTCAGCCCAGAGGAACCAAAAAGCAATTTCCACAAAATACTTGTTGACTGGCTGCAATCTAATGCCCTAAATTGCTGTGCCCTGGAACATTTGAGAATTCATTTATGGATTTCCTCCATCAATCTACACTCTGTGGACTTAAGTACAAGTTGGAATGTAACAACTAACTTACACAGGATCAAGATAAAAACATTTATAAGGGCCATTACAGACAGTGACATTTGTAAACTTTTAATGTATTCATTTTGGTTTTGAACTTCACATGGAACTCACTATTAGGAAATCACAAATTTTTGAATTAGACCTGGAAAGACTATCCAACCCTTAAGATGTACTGCAATAGCTTTATGGTACCCCATGTAGCTTTGAATCTCTTTAGGGCTCTCACCTGTTTGGCATAGGGCTCTTCAAAGGATCAACAATGTTATTATGCAATGTTAGAGAATCAATGAACGAGTTATCGCTATGGCAATCAATATGAAATATTGATGATGTTTATGTAAATGATACACCTCATGAGATGATCTGAACAGCACCTACATAGGGAATGGGGATACTGTAGTATGTAAGGGCTAACTGATTGCATGAAAAACCCCAACCGAAAATTGTTGGAGCATTGGACAATCAAGAAAAGTGTTCAGCTACCCACCTCCATCAATTGCTCACATCTAAAACACTGCTCTGGATGAGATGGAAACATCCTGTGTAACCTGTCAGGTGTATAATAAGCTGTCCATCTTGATAAAAATTACGTTTGCTTGATGTTTGTGGCTCTAAGTGATCTATACCTGTCTCAGAAAGGCGCAGCCATCCCTTATTATTATAACTACAGTTGGTTGCCTGAAAAACGTTTGACAGCATCTCATTCTGACTGGGCTGCTGCCATAAAATCTGGTACCAGTTTCCCACTCCCACCAGTTGGTTTTGGATATATTTGTCAAATCTCTTCTTTCATTACAACAGAATTAGTTTGTAAAAATCTGGTTATGTGACAAAACTAAACCAAAGCACTACATTTTGTTTGCCAAGTTGTTAAGTCAATAAATCCCATAAAATTAAATTCGGGCCATTGTAAAAATCCCCCAATTTCCCGAAGCCAAAATCTTGCCATGCCTGAACCATCGTTTTTGACGTACCAACCCCAAAACGCACTGTCCTGCAATGAAGAATAAGCATGGCAGATCAGAATTTCCCAAAATTTACTGAGAGTCTGGATTCGGGAGGCTAGGATCTTTAGGACCTTGTACTTCATTTTCTTAGGAAGTTTAGAAATACAAAGAAAACGGGTAAACTTATTTGACTCTCCTCAACCATGTACTCAAACAAAATATGATAATACACTGTAACATCTGATGCTAGCTGGACCAAGGAATCAATTAGAGTGGCCTGGTATCATGTTCCAAAATGTGGCAGAGCTATACCTCTCTGTATTGTGTTGAGCTGCACGACAGATGTTTTAAACTGAGGTTGCTTCCAAACATAGCTTTTGATAACCATATCTAGTTCTTTAAAATAAACACTGAGTATTTTTGAGGGAAGATTCAGGAAGAGAAATAAAAATGAAGGATAAAGAAACATCTTAACCAGTGCACCTCTGCCAACCAGAGAGAGAGGAAAAAGAGCCCATCTATCCAGCACCCTTCTTGTTTTAGCAAGACTTGAGCCGTAATCTAAACAAAATAGTTATGAAAAATCGTTTGTGGCAAAAATGGTTATGTGGAACCATCTGTAAAAAAGTGGGGAGCTCATAGCAGTGTCAATTAAACAATAAAAGCTTGGTCTTGGCCTGATTGACTTTATATTCCCCAATGTGCGTAAAATAGTAAATTCCATGCATAGCATTCTGGATATTCAACCTATCAGCCCTCAGTCTCATGTCTTCGACAAATAACTTGATTGTCCCCATCCCCTTAATAGGTGGTAAAATATTTAGATTTTTACTAATCCTGGAGGCTAAGGGTTTATTAAAAAAAAAATAGCAAGGAGCGGGGAAAGAGAGCAACCCTGGCTGGTGACACGATTAATTTTCACTAACAACGTTTCGTGAGAATTAATAACAATCTTATTGTTGTGAATATCATTCTATGTTTAAATAATTGCTTTTGTCATGTAAATATTGTATGAGATGTAGGTTTTGCTTTTAGACATTTATATTGTTGGGACTGACTACTACTGAATGTTAAGTTAAATAAAAATGATAGCCCACTCAGCCTTCCTTCCTCTAAATGCTTTTATAAACCTGTTCCTTGACTATTCTACTCTAGATATCTGACTGCTATTTAAAACATATTAATCTCTAACGCTTTATGGATGATTTCTAAAAATATATTCCTTTCACCACAATGTTTATAAAGAAACACCTTCAATATTGACCTCAATTTGAGAAAATCTTACACCTCTGAAATTTACAGTTGGTAATACCTCTGCAGAAGTTTAAACACTAAGGACCTGATTACGAGTTCGCCAGTCCTGGAGTGGGCCGCCATGCCATTGCCCCGCTCCAGGACTGCCAAACTCGGCCACCAGGCTCCCACCAGATTATGAGTTCCCACAAGTCCTTTGGGGTTCCCCTGGGGGTGCCTATTGAAAAGGCACTGCAATTGGAACGCCAGAGCCCGTGCCTGTACGGCATGGACTGCAAAGTCCATGCCGTGCAGGAGAGGGGGTGACTGCACCCTTGTCGGGCCCCCGGTATTTCCTCACCGCCACTGCTTTCATGCGTCCTCTACCCCATGAAAACTGTAGCAGTCAGGAAACTCCTAATATGCTTAGCAGTGCCACCGCAGGCTAGCAATAAAGTACCTTGCTTGTGCGGGAGTCAGTTTATCTTCTAAGCGCATGTTCAGTGCAACTGGTGCAGTTGTCACAGTCAGAAGGACCAGTCTCTCACCTCAAAACATGGAGAGACTGACCATGATTTAAAATGAACAAACACTTCATACTAAAAATTACACAGTTCCTGAAATGGTACAGGAGGAAGATGAGGGCAATTGTTCAAACTCAAGTGTGTTAGCTGATGCGCTTCTGGGTGAACCCACTGAGCTTGAGAACAAACTCTACTTCCCTGACTAAGCGGGCCACAACAGAACTTGCATGTATCGTCGAACTGCTTTGAAATAAAAAAAATTATATAGAAGAACATTTATATATTTGGTGTCTGACTTACACTGGCCCATTTGACATGTATAGAGGAGATCAGTGTGCACACAAGCAGCCTCCACTTGCTAAAGGACATAACGACAATGCTTACCATCCCTATCTTCCTTTTTTCAATCCCTAGCTGGGCTGCCAGTAAAGATCATTATACAAGACTGCCCTTTAATGTATTGCTTCCATGGGTAAATAGATACAACAGGCAAATGTGCACTACTCTTGGAACAGGAAACTATTGCGTCAATGAATAATATTGATTGATTAATGACTAGTTGTGGCTGGGAGATTGTTGAATCTAATTTTTAAACTTGATCTGTAATATTTTGGGGCAGGAGAATGATTCTGCCTGATTGTGTGCCTTTCACATGTCACTACAATAACTTACATGGTTGTTTCATGCACTTCTTTTTAGCACGGGTTCGTCCGAGATCAGTCAGTTTATTCACCAAAACTAGACAAACTGCTCAAATTATTTTGCTTTTCTCGTTCATTAACACTACAGGTCTATCTCATTCAGGTGGAGGTCACACTGGCTAGAAGAAGGAAGTTAGGAACAATGCCTATCTACTTCAAAGGGAAACAAGTCTCAAAGAGGCCTACTCCTGCAGAGTAGGTGCTTCAATGTCAAGCACTAATTAAGAGTTGTGGTCTGGGGGAACTGTCACTGAACACATGTCACATGTTGAACGTACCAGCTAGATGTAATTGACATTTGTGAGATTGATCAGCCAGGTATATGCAGCTACTTGTCTGGGATTGGTGGTACAAAATTGTTCTCCCTTCTTAGTTAATTTCATATGACTACACCAGGCTATGCTCTGCCCTCTTGTTCCTTGTACACCATGAAGCTTACCTTGACGCTAAAATATTGTAAAAAAAAATTGCATTCCACAAGCCTTCTCTTCCTCTGATGAGAGCTCAATAACTCTCCTGCTTACCGGAATGGTTCTGTCCTGCACCCAAGACAGACATTCTGGGAAGAAGAATGCAGATGCACTGTCCATTTTGGCATTTACATACAGTAACATTTTTCTTTTGTTAACAATAACAATTTTTAGAACTGTGTGGGTCCTCCCTATTTTTCATTTTTCAACCCTTACATAGCAACCAGATAACATGAGACTCTGAGGCTGAAGAACTGTTTACATTTGGCAACTGAACTGTTATCTTCCTTCCATAACAGATGTGATGTGCTGCTCATCACAATGATAAATGTTGTGATTATCTTTGCTTCACCTTTCTCCAACTCTGCCTTCCCATTAATTCAGGGAACCCCTAACCATCTTCCCCCACGTTGTGTGATCTATTGAGGTGTGACTTAATAGTTTGCACCATAAGTGGATCACACACTTTGAGGGGCGGATATGGTTAAAGCAATGTCAACTCTTATAGGATCTTCTTAACTAAAAAATAGCCCACGCCAGCCTTAATGCCCCCAGGCATGAAATGCACATCATCATAGTCCAGAGTTTTAGAACAATGTCTATCCAATGATAGGTAGTACCAGTGTGCACTATGGCCTAATTCACAAATACAAAGTTACGCTTTTGGTGTAAGTTTACTCTTGAAGTGTAACTGTACTGCCATTAACTTTACAAATAGTAGCTAACTAGTAATAACTCCTTTTAAAATAATAGGAGTTACTACTCGCAAAGCTTCTACTCGTAAAGTTCAATTCAATTCAATTCAATAGTCCTTTATTCGGTACTTAAAAAATACCATAAAAGTACATATACAGTTAAAATCAGTAAAATACGGTTCATAACACATGGTTGGAGACAATTGGCCATAGGTTACTACCTTGGACAAAAAAACTGGAAACATGTACCAGAAAAATATTATTAATCAAAAAAGGTGAACATATGTGAGCATCACACACTACAGTCCCAAATTAATATTGAGAAAGATCCACAGCAACCATATTTTTATTTTTAGCTCCTGGATCAATTCAAAAATAAAAACGTGCTGTATCTTAACAGACCAAATGCCGTTAGGTCCAAGGTAGTTACCTATGATGAGAAACATGGAATAACTGGCGATAATTTAACCAGTTTAAGCCCACTGTGGTGTTGCGCATGTGAGGTTCTACCTTGTTTTGCACTCATTTTTTCACTGATATTCACGGGGTGGTTTGTCTACATCTGTGATTTCACAGGGTTTTTGCACAAACTTGGTTTTTTGAACGCAGTGACTGCTTCATTTGGACAAGGTTCTTGTAGATTTTATATAGGTACGGAGTCTTGTGAATTAGGGACCTCTCTTACATACCTATATGGTGGGGAGTTGGTCAGAAGATGTAAAGTCTATACTTTTCAGTCCGTTTCACACAGTGTCTAAAGAGTTTCCGTATTAGTAGATTGGCCCCCACAGACACAACAGTGGCAATACGAAGCATCTCGTAACGTAAAGTTACTAATGGAAACATTATTAATCATGAACTTACCCTGCAAGAGTAAAGTAAAACCAAAAGTGTAAGCTTACCTTTGTGAATCCGGCCCTGTGTTGCTTGAAAATCTATGCAACATGGAGTAACCCTCACCTGAGTCCAGACTCCTTCAGTTATCCCTATGATTCCTAGGGTGATGGCTGCTATATTTTAGCAATGTATTCCTGGCTGTAGGTTTGGTATACAAGCTCAAGGATAATAGTCTATCATCATTGGTCACTTGTAGACCCAGGAAGCTTTTGGAATGGTTTTAGTGTTATGTTAAATTGCAGACTCTAGCGACACTTTAATCATTTAGTTGTGATTTGGTTGTGATTATTATCATTATCTCGTTGATGTCTTTCATGTTTTATTGATTGGGGTTATTCCAGCTACACAAGTGTACAGTTGTTACACTATATATTCTAAAGATGATTACCATAATTTTTATATACCTGCTGATGAGTGTAGTTCATTCTAATTTATTAGATGCTTGAACAGGGTATATATTTCACCATTACATGGGATTATTCACATGTTCACTGTTCCCCTTTTTGAAGGTGTGAACACACATTTGTGCAACTGCTCGGCATTGGACTGGAATAGCTTTTGATTAACTACCCCTTACAGTTTCTACTATGTTGTTTTTCTTGTTGAAGTAGTATGTCTTTGATACTATGGGCACTTTTCCTTGAGACGATTTATTTAGATTAAATATGGATAGTTCAGCTTTTGTAATATGACCTTTGAGGATAAAGTTTGGATCGCGTTGGGACCAAGTGACCTATCACAGGGCTACAATATATGGTGGCCTGTCTTTAAATGATGGGACATACATTATAGCATTTATGTATATCTTTGTCATTTTTAAGTATGTATTTCATCAGTAATTTACATTTATGTATTTGGTTTGTACGATATCACAATTTGACTTTGTGGGCAATTTTTGTTTGCTGATAGTGCCTCTGGGTTCATTAACGGGTGTCCATCATTTAAATGCCTTTTTGTACCTTCATGCCCTTGACAAGATGAGAACACTAAGGGTTATCCGGTTAAACAGAGCCTCTTTCTTTATTACAATATGGCAGCTTAGTTTGTGTTGAAGTTGAGTCCGGGACTGGTGTTCTGGTTATGTGATCAGATAGAGGCATGCAAATGCACGTTTGGCTTGCTCCGGAATTTAGACACACTAAGGGATCAGCGTTGTCGGCCCGTTGAGCAGTGATTGAGGTAAGTTTAGGGAAAAATTGGCTTATGGAAAGATAGAGACCACAATGCCTTGGATGTGTTTTTAATTCTTTTCCCTGGCTATAGCTTTTTCATGCTACTCAAATTCCCGGTCGTTATGAGAGTATCGGTGGGTACGGTGACTTTGAGTTTACTTTTTAGCATGGTACATGTAGGTTTTATGGACAGTGTTTCTAATTGTTTCTATTACTATTTATTTTTAGCAGTCATTTATAAGAGATTGGACATTCATTCTGTCCGTGCTCTGGATTAAACAGGTTATTTAAGGTATTTAACGACTTATGGCCATATCATATTATAGGATTAGGTTTTTTACAACATGTTGCACAGTGTTTGAGTATTTTTTAGAAATGGGATAGCTCCACAGTTGAGTTTGTGTTCCGTAAACACTGGTGCTTTGAATATTATACTACACTTTGTGCTTTAAGAATTTTCCTCTATTTCACTAGCTGCATGGTATCGGGTGTGTGATTATGGTAATTCGTTTTCCAATTTTTTTGATTATGGGCAAGCAATGCATATTAAGGCATCGTTTACCAAGGTTTTTCTTTTTCTTAAATTTGTGTATGACGGCACGATTTGGATTCTTCCTGCCACTAGACTGTGTCCTGAAGATGTTCTTGCAGAGCAATGATGCCCATTGAGACCAAAACGTTGACTGTATTCCTTTCTAACAGGATTAGATTGCACCTGATGGTGTCCTCAGTCCTTGAAAAGAATTACATTGTAAGAAATCTAATCAAATAGACACTATGGGGCCTATTAGGATGGCGGGCGGACGCACCCTAGTGGTGCTGGGACCAGCCACCAGTGGTGCGGCAGTCCCGCACTGGCAATTAGGATGACACCGTGGTGGTGGCATCCCCTATTCCCAGCATTGCACAATGCTGGGAATGCACATCGTGCATTGGCATGCACAAGGTGAAAGGCACTGCGTGGTGCCTGCCACTTTGTCCGTGCCAATGCAGGGGGGTACCATAGGTACCCCCTATGTGCACCACCACCACCCCAACTACCTGGGGTCCCGCTACCGGCCCCCATAGGCAAAGACCGCATGCCTTTCCATGGCGGCAATGCCGCCAAGGAAAGGCACATCTCCGCCTACATGCTAATATGGATGGCGGTGTCATGCAGACACTGCCACCATATTAGACCCCTTTTCCGCCCGGTCTCCTGTGAGACTGGCGGAAAACCGACAGACAGTCTTTCCGTCCGCCGGGGTCCCCCCCGCCAACCTAATATGGCGGGGGGAAATGGGAGGCGGTGGCGGAGAATAATGGCGGGCGGATCGCCCCCACAATACGGGCGGAGGCGATCCGCCCACCATTATAATAGACCCCTATGTTTTTAGTACTCATAGAGTTAGGAGAATTCTTACTGTAATTTTGATCCTATTCACTGGAGATAGTTCGAGATTAGGATCAAAAGGGATCCTCTCTGGGTGTATCATTTGGTGTACTCATTATTTGCTGTAGTGTTGACTCAAATATAATGTCATTTGAGATTTTGTTTATGTACAATTAAGTTTGATGTACTATAAATTGAAAATTTCTCTCTCTATATATAAAAATAACATCGTTTTCCCCCAAAAATTATTACGTTATTTGCACATGAAGGTTTTGCTAATGCTTGTGTATCATTTGGACTAATTCAAGTAATAAGAGTGAGTCTAAATAAATCCTTCAGGAACACTTTTGCCTTGTAAGTTACAATACCCAGTTCCTTGTGGGTATACTGGGTTGCCCTGTTGGATCAAATACTAGTGGGCCTGCTGCACTGATTGTGCCAACTACTTCAGTAGCCCTTCAAACATGGCTCAGGCCTGCTATTGCAGAGTCTGTGTTGGCAGTTTTACACTGCAAAGTTGACCTGGCAGGTTAACCCTCTTGTCAGGCCCAAACCTTCCTTTTATGTACTGATACAGATCAGGGTATCAGAAATATGCCCACTACCACAGTTAGAGTAATTTCACAGTTACACGCACATGTATTCATCATACGCTAGGGCCCATTTCACTAACATACGCTCCAATACTCTACCAGCAGCAAACCTGTGGGAAGAAAACTCCTAAAGCACCCTGCATCTATATCTAGGCGATAGGACCAGTTTAGTGGCTGTCTAACATAATATAAACAATCTATAAACAGTAATCAATAAGTCTTCAATAAACAACAAGGAAAGAAACAACCAACACCATGTTTAAAAGTTATATTGCTTTATCTAAAATTAGTCAGAATAAAATCAGAATAAATCATTTCTCATAATTACCTATTCTAACTAGTGTCAGAACGGGTCAGGACCAGTCTCTCGTAAAGTCTTTTCAGGATAAGGTCCTCAGCATCAGTCCTCAGCAACGCAAGTTCACGCAGCAAGGCGACGAAAGAAAGTGCGGGGAGAGCCCTCCCTAAGCTAACATTTTATAATGCAAAATACAATGAAAACCCACATAAACTAATTGTATCACTGAGCAGAACGAGAAGGAAGGGATGTATCTTAGCAACATCCTGAAATCTCCGCTCAAGAAAAGTCATAATACGCAATCCTCGGAAAAGGAATCAAGTTTTGTAACTGTTGAAGTTCACTTCCCTCGGCAAATCAGCCTTTGCACAGAGTTCTTTCTAAGGCTCCATTGTTCATCAAGGACGAACATTTCTTTTGGAGATCCTCCAAACTTGCCGATGTCCTCCCGGAAACTTCCATATAAGGACTACCGTCAGTTTCTCTGTTAACTGAACTCCAGCAGGGGTCTCCCTTGCAACATCATAGATCTCGCCTGCACCACAGCTCAGCCAGGCTTCAAATTATTCTCAGTTATTTTCATAAAGGCCTCCATAGGCCACAATAGACCATCTTTAATTAAAGAGACAAAATAAAGATTACTACATCATAATGATTAAACAGTGTTAACCCCACTAACACCCTTATGTGTATGCATTTATCTAGCTTTGCGACATATAGAGCATTAATTCAGACAGCGTTTTGTGCTCAAAATAAATAGCACACAGCAACATTTAAACATGAAAACTTGCACGTTATTGTGAATACATAAACAGCACATACATGCTAACCCTCGTGTAACCTTTTCTTGTGTTAGGACAAACAGGTTGATTAATAAAATACACTTACACAAGACAAATAATTAGTTGATAATTATTAATAAATTAATAAAACGCATAGACATGCCAGAGCTCCAAAAGCCCCAGAATTTTCTAACAGAAAACTCTGCTCCAGCAATCCCCCCTTTGGTGATTTTATCACCAAATAAACCCAAAAAAAAAAATTTGTGAAAATTTAGTCCCATTTTAGGAGAAATCAGAAATGTCTTTTTCCCCTTACACAACATTAAACACCAGTCACTCTTTCATCATCTCTCTTAGTCTCTAAATAAACACTCTCCCTTAATTCTTCTAATTCAATCTCTTCTGGTTCTCTTTTCAAATTTCCCGAATTCTTATTTTTCTTTTCATTTTTCAATTTCTCTTTCCCTCTCCTGTTTTTACAACACACACACACTAATCTCAGTATCAGCACAGCAACAATTATACAAGACAAGGGAAACAATATTCTACCTACGATAGTACTACCTATTTTTGCAATAAAATCCTTAACAGCTATCATCTTATTAGCTAGTTTAGTCCATAAACTCCCAGTTTCAAGTGGTACTAAATCTTCATGCAAATCAGTAATATTTTTGATATAGACCTTCAGGTCTTTACTTTCATCAGGAATGTAAGTGCAACAATGTTGAACTTTCAAAATTCCACAAACTCCACCCTCCTTGGCCAAAAGAATATCAAGGGCAAGTCGATTTTGCATAGACATGGCACGTACGGCACTTAATTCCGTATTTACCAAAAGAAATCCTCCTGCGGTATTTGTCGATAAACGATCAACCACTGTGGACAATTTCCGAATTCCATAAGCATTTAAAGAAATTCCCACTGCTGGAATCAAAACCCCAAAAATATCACCCACAATTTCAGACCAAGTTTCTCTCTTAAAACGTTTTAATAGGTTAATATCTTCTACATCACTTATTTTATCTGTATGAAAAATCTTAGGAAAAACCAAACCCACATAACATGTGCCATACCAATGGTCAGGCAACTTGTAATAAGCCTTGTTCCCACACACATAGTACACTCCTGGAAAAATAGTATCTTCTCCACCTCTGAAACCCCAACCAGTCGCAACAAAGTATGTATCATGACACTCACTAGTCCCCACAAAATATGTATCATATTGGGATTTCCTTCTGGTAATGCATAGTTTACCCTTCTGCGGTGCATCTAGAGCCAAAGTCGGACTAGCCCCATTTCTCAACTCTTTTCCCATTTCAATGTCCCAAATTGTCTCACTCATTTCATATTTCCCTGCTTTCTCATGCATGTTCACTCTCCTTTCCTCTACCATATCCAGGAAAGCTTTCTCCTCTTCTTTCAAACTGCAAGTTAAATTATTCTTAAAAATGTAATCTAATGTTAGTCCTTTTTCTTCAATAAAAATCTCACCAAAAGTGTTAGCTTCTTTAGCTGGATTCAGCTCTTTATTCATCGGCAAATGCCCAAAAATACTATCTCTGTTAGACATTTTATAATCTATTTTCCCTAACAAATAAAAAACACTACTTAAAATACTACAAGAAATACCATATGTAGCTGGTAAATGATGATAAGTAACACCCTCTGAAACGGATGCAGGTAACTGCATGCAGACATAGCAATCCCTCACTTCCATTGTCTTCACATATTCATATAACAGTTTAGAAAAAACATTACTAGAAAAATTATTAATTGACCTATCTTTGTGTATGTAACTACTACTTCTAATTGGAACTACTTTTTGTGAATTCTTCTCTATATTAGTCATGTTCTCTGTATCCATCCCAAATTCAACCTTAAAAGTAACTAATAAAACTAAAACACCCCATAGAAGCATTAATATTCCAGTACAACAGCAGCACATCTTGCACCATCTTTTAAAGAAGGCACATCTATTTTGATTATTCTCTATGTTAGCCATTCTGCTTTAACTTCTACTACTCCACTATTGTAATTAGATCTTTTCAATTCTTCAACGTTGGTTCCAAACTTTTCAACTTTTCAAATGAATCTTCCTGTTCACTCAGGCCAAGTGAATCCTTCTTTTACTCAGTTTGGATACTCATCATTTTTCACTCCAATTTCTTCAACATCAAATTGTATCAGATCTCCAACATTCAAATCCTCAGTATCTGACTCTTCTCCAATGTCAGTCAAGAGTACTTTCAGGATTTCACCAGTATCTTCCTCAACCACTTCTCTCAAGACCACTTCCGGATTATCTTGAGTCACTGTTTCTTCTTTTCCTTCTTCAGACAGTGTCACATAAGACCATTCCGGTGATCTGTACTTTTGGTTGGGTCTTTTAACTCTTTTTATTTCTACTGGCTCTTTTGTTTTCTTTGATTCTTCTTCTTCAGCTTTTGAAGTTTGACTGGATACCTCATTCACTTGTTCAGCTTCCGATGTATTTGCCTTTATTATCCTGTATCTCAGTCTTTTCACTCTGTTGTTAGGCCAACGATCTCCTTTCACGACCTTTTTCGGCTTTTCTTTAACACTCCTTTCTCCAATCGAAGTTCTCTTTCTCAGAACTCGACCTTCTGTTTGTTCATTTTCATCATCCGATTCTGTTTCAATTGCCTCTTGCTTTCGTTTCTTAGCAGTTTTCTTTTCTTTCACAGATTCTTTCACCACTATTTGAGACTTCCCTACTTCTGTCCCTCCTCGGGTCTCCGACACGCAATCTTCTTGCTGTCTACTTATCCCTTCACCTAACTCCTCATCAATGTCCCCTACACCTCCTCGGGGGTCTTCCGCAATCTGTCCCTCTCTATCTTTTTCTGACCCTGTTTCTTCAAGAATAATCTCAAGTGGTTCTTCAATTTCCTCCTCTTCCGATTCAGGAGTAGTCTCTGTGTGTTTTCTTTTTTCTTTTCTTTTTCCTCCACTGCTACCCGAAACTTCAGGCTCTTTTACAGAATCTGATCTTCCCTCTGATACTCGCAGTGAATCTTTAGAAGCTCTCTCTGCTTCTTTTCTCACTGATTCTGTATCTTCAGGATCTTCACCATCACTGGAATCTGACTCTTCATAATACTCTTCACCAGTTCCCTCTCTTGGGCTTGGAATTCTCAGAGTATGACTTGCATGTACCCAGTGTCTTACTCCAGCACACTTTACTGCAGTCGTTGTAGTCAGAATAACTTGTCTTGGCCTTCCCCACCTTGGAATCAAGCAATTTCTTCTTCTGTGCACCTTAATCCTCACCCAGTCACCTGGACTCAGATCATGGGCTTGCTTCTTCTCAAGTGTGGTAGCTTCTTCTCCAACCTGGTGAAACACAGAATGAACTGCGTCATCAGTTATTGTCATCAATTTATTCACAGGCACGAATGCATGGCGCATTGCACGTCCCATAATGATTTCATGCGGACTCAAACCTGTAGTCCTGTCTGGAGTAGATCTCATAGTCATTAAGACTAGAGGCAGAACATCTGGCCATTTCATGCCAGTGGCTAAGCACATTTTTCCAATTCTGTTTTTGATTGTGCCATTAATCTGCTCAACCACACCAGAAGCCTCTGGTCGGTATGCACAATGTAGCTTCTGCTGTATTTTTAATGCTTCACAAATCAAACCAATGAGTTCATTTTGAAAGTGTCTACCTCTGTCAGATTCAACTGTAACTGGAAACCCAAACCTAGGAATCAACTCCCTCAACAGTAATTTTGCCACTGTTAATCCATCATTCCTCCTTGTCGGGTAAGCTTCCACCCACCTTGAAAACAAACAGACTACCACTAGGACATACCTCAGTCTGTTCACTTGAGGCATTTCAATGAAATCAATTTGCATCCTTGTGAAAGGACCTCCTTCTCTGCCAATTGTCCCTAAACTCACCACTGTCTTTTTCCCAGTGTTAAACTGTTGACAAATTAAACACCTTTGACAGATGCTTTCCGCAATAGTCCTAAACTTTGCATTGTACCAGGTCTGTTTAAAGGACCTAATCATCGCGTCCCTCCCCAGATGTCCCTGGCCATGATACATCCTTGCCATTGACGACAAAATTGAATTTGGCATCACTGGTGTGCCATCTCTGTAGACCCAAACATGGTCTGTTTCTCTTGGAGCACATCCTGCCTTAACCCAATCTCGTTTCTCTTCTTCTCCTGCCTCATCTTGTAACTGTTTCACTTCATCCCACGTTTCTAGGACATTAGTAAACATCACAGAAGGGAAAGACATTTCTTTTTTTTCTCTTTCCCTGTTAATTGACTGATTTAGCTTCGCACAATACTGTGCCACATCGTTAGCATATCTATTGCCAACAGTGATAAAATCTTCTCCTGAAACATGTGCTGCACATTTTACAACTGCTAACTCCTTAGGCAGCTGTATCGCCTCAAGCAATTTTCCAATCAATTCAGCATTCTTTATCGGAGTTCCACCCGATGTCAAGAAACCTCTTTGTAGCCACAGTTGGCCAAAATCATGCACCACTCCAAACCCATACTGACTATCAGTCAACACAGTTGTTCTCAAATCTTTCCCAATCTCACAAGCTCTTGTCAATGCCACTAATTCAGCAACTTGCGCAGATTTTACTCCTTTCAATGGTGATGCTTCCATAACTTCTGAAACTTTGCACACTGCATATGCTGCACAAAGCACACCATTTTCATTTCTCAGGCATGATCCATCCACAAACAACACATGATCATTCTCAGGCAAGGGAACATCCTTGATATCTGGTCTTGGTTTCGTACAGTACTCAAGCACATCCAAACAATCATGATCATCTTCCATCTTTATACCCACATTCTCAATATCCGGCAAAAGTGTCGCTGGATTCACATTCATACATCTTTCAAGAGTCACATTTGATGCTCCCAAAATCACTTTCTCATACTTAGTCAACCGACTATTTGACATATGCTGAGTTCTGCTTCTTGTCAAAAGAATTGCCACATTGTGAGGTACGAATACCCTTACAGGATACCCCATTATGATCCCCTCACTCTGTTCCAGGCTTCTGCATGTTGCAGCCACAGATTTTAGACAACCTGGTAAACCCACAGCTACAGGGTCAAGTGTCGATGAGAAGTACGCAATAGGCCTTCTCAATTGTCCATGTTTCTGGATTAACACTGAAAGTGCACATCCATTTCTCTCACTACAGTACAGTTCAAATTCTTTTTCATAGTCTGGCATACCCAGAGCTGGAGCTTCACACATTTTTATTTTAAGCTCTTCAAATGCTGCCAATTGTTCTGCATCTAGATCCAATGGATCTGTCATGTCACTTTTTGTCAATTTAATCAATGGCTTTGCTATCAGGGAAAAATTAATTATCCACTGACGACAATATCCCACCATACCCAGGAACATTCTCACTTCTCTCTGAGTTTTTGGAGCTTTCATTTCTCTGATTATTTTGATCCTGTCAGTAGTCACTTTTCTCAGACCCTTCTCAATATTATGTCCAAGATAATGCACCTCTTTCTTGCAAAACTGTAATTTGGCTGGGGATACTTTTAACCCTCCATCTGCCAGATGATTCAGTAAAGCTATGGTATCCACTTCACAAGCTTCACGTGTCTTTGATGCCACAAGTAGGTCATCAATGTATTGCACTAGCACTGAGCTTTCAGGCATGATCAGACTTTCCAACGATCTTTTCAATAACTGATTGAATATCGAAGGACTCTCCGTATACCCCTGTGGGATACGACACCAAGCTAAAATACGCTGGCCAAATCTAAATGCAAAAATCGGCTGGCTGTCATGATGCAATGGAATTGAAAAGAATGCATGACACAAATCAATCACTGTGTACCACTCAGCATCATGTGGAATTTGATACAGAATCACTGATGGATTTGGCACGATGGGACAACATGCCACCACAATCTGATTAACTTTTCTCAGGTCCTGCACGATCCTGAACTTGCCATTAGGCTTTTTCAGTCCCATTATCGGTGAATTACACGGACTACTCAGTAGTTCTCTCAGGACTCCTTGCTGAATCATTTTCTCAATTATAGGAGTTATCCCTTCAATTATCTCTGGTGTCATTTTGTACTGAGGAATGTTAGGATATGTAATTCCCTCTTTCACTGCAATTTTCACTGGATCTACATTATTCATCAATCCCACATCCTCTCCTGTAAAATCCCAAACTGCTCTTTTCACTGTGTCTCTCAGCACCTGAGGCAGATCCTCCGGATTGAACACTGGAAATGCACCAATTAATTCATTTTCTCTATTTTCTAGAGTCATGCGGTAGAAAACATCATCATCTGGTGTCTCAAAAGCTATTCCATCTGGTGTACAGAAAATTGTGCAGTTCATCTTGCATAATAAGTCCCTACCTAACAGGTTCACTGGACTCGTGTCACAGACAATAAATCTGTGCATGTCTGAAAATTTCCCTATCTGTACTTTCACTGGTTCAGTAAGACGTGTTCTGATTTGTGTATTGGCTACACCAACTACTTGGATTGCTTCATCCGAGAGAGGAAGATTTCTAACATCTGTTGACCTGACAGTCGATCTTGTCGCACCTGTGTCTACTAAAAAAGTAACACCCTCTTCATTAATTTTCCTATCCACAAATGGTCCTGCCTGGTCTATTTCTAGAGTTGCACCAAGTATGCACTCTTCTTCCTCTCCTCGGCACCGTCAATAATCACCTTCAGACTCACTCCCTTCACTCTTTAACAAGTACTGCTGTACTTTGTTAGTACGTCTCGGTTTGTTTACCTGCTCATCATTGAAGAATCCTGAATCCTGACTGTACTTTTGTACCCCTCTATTCTGCGGTAAAGGTGGTTTTGGCTCTTGACTCTGCTGCTGTCTCACAACTTTCTGCTGTTGTTGCTGTTGCTGCTTGTTATTCCCTTCATTCTGCACCTGTTGATTTAAGGATTTACCCTCATTTAATGGTGGATTAGGACATTCAGACCTCCAGTGTCCCAGTTGGCCACAGTTGTGACACGGGAACTTTTTCTTTGCTTCCTCAAGACTTCCCCTTCCTTTACCTGCAAATCTTGGTCTATTTCCTGTATTATTTCCTGGATTATTTGCCTGTTCCACCAACTGTGCTTCCTGTCTTTCTGCAACTTTCACTTGTGCCCACATTGCTTTTTCTTTCAGCTTTCTTTGTTTTGCTTCAATTTCATCACTGAAATATTTTGCATGTCTCAGAATCTCATCTACTTTCTTACTCTGCCAATCCACTGTGTGCTCACGAATTCTCTCACCAATTTCAGGTCTTAGACCATATACAAATCTGTATACAAAATGACTCAAATCCTTGTCACCCAGGTGTTCATCTCCACTGAATTGTTTAAAAGCCAGTATCAGCCTTTCGTAAAAAGCATGAACTGATTCTTTTGCTTCCTGTTGTGTTCGATCTATTTTAACCCAGTCTGTCTCTTTTGGAGGAACTTTACTCTTCAGGTATACCATCACCTGATCGTACTTCCTCATCACTTCTGGATCTGGTGCCCCTGTTCTTGGATCTCTTGGATATTCCTCACTAGGCCAACTCACAACTATTTTACACTCAGTCCACAAGTCTGCTGGAACAATTATATCAAACAGACTATTCAGGTCAACCCACAGCACTTTTGACAATTTCACAAACCTGTCTACCTGCCTATACCACTCAACGGGCTTTTCTCTCAATCGAGGGAAATCATTCGTAAATGATAAAATATCCTGTCTGGTCCATGGAACATGTACATATCCTCCTCCAGGTATTTCTCTCATGGGATAATTCTCCACTGGTTTCTCTTTTTCTCTCACTGGAAATGCTGAGTAAGTTGTTCTATCTTCAGATTCATCTCTCTTCTTATACCACCTATCTTTCCACTTTTCCACATCACCCCATCTACGCAATAATGCCACCATTTCTTTAATCTGTCCTGTTCTACCAGAATTATTCAAATTTTCTATGTCCTTCTCAGTGAAATCCATCCTGTACGTTTTCTGTAAAGCCTTTACTTTATCAATGTCAACTCCTTGCTCATTTGCTATTGCTCTCAGTCTATCATGTGTATTTCTTGCCCTCCATGTTATGCTCTTGCACATGAACAATAATTCACCATCATGATGACTTTTCAGGATTTCTGTCGGAACTGTTCCTGTCACAAGCTCTTCTAATTCTATACGTAATTTAACCACATCAACAACTTGTGAATCTTTATCCTTTTTCTGAAGAACCTTCATCCAGTCATTTAGGTCGTCAACTGTTATTTCCGCAGTTTTTCTCGCTGAAACTATTTTTTTCTGCGGTTCTAAAATTGGCATCCCTGAACTACTAGAATCACTAACATCCATTAATTCACTACCTGTGTCATGTCCTGTTTGTCTCAGGTCATTTCTCCCTGTTCTTTTACCTGAATCTCCTGAAGGACCAGCTGAATTATTTGCAATATATGGAACTACCAGCCCATTTTCACCTGCTTTCTGTCCGTCAAACATAGGAATTACCGGACCTATAGTAACAGGCACTGTAACAGCTTCCATATTCATCGTTAACTCTCTAATTTACTCAGTCAGTTCTGTTGTCGTCTTTGCTAATTGTCTGGCATTTCTGGCATTTTCCTCTCTGAAAGAATTATTATTTCTTGATTCAGGTGTCATTTTTTCTTTCTCAACTGTATCTCTTATCGGAGAAACAACTGGTGTACTCTCTCCCGATTCTGATCTATATGGAGGTGGTCTCTTGTACATCATATCATTCAATACCTCATCCTCAAACTCTCCATATCTTCTCCTATCTGACTCAGAAACCCTTTCTTCTGAAGGAGCCGAAGCTTCAACTGTTCTCATAGGATATAATCCATCTGACATGGTAGCATCTCGCCATCTTTTCATTCGATCCTGATGTGTCTCACGATCATGTCTCCTCCCAAACATATACCTGTACTGACCTCCAGTTCTCTGTCTTTCTCGATTTAACACTTCTTCTTCCCATTCCACTAAAGCCTCGAACTGTGTAGGTCTCGGCTTCGGGTCCAGATGTGCCATCTTTTCCCGTAAATTTCTCAACACGGCCAGATTAAATGAACCATGTTCTGGAAATGCTAGAACACCATCTTCTTTAGTATAGCCAACCCAATTCTGCAACCATATACAGGTATGTAATCCATATTTCGCAACCATGAAGGATGCAGGTGTTTTCGCTGGAGGTAGCAACTCACCCTCTCTTGTCTTAACCTCTTTATCCTTGCTAAACCACTTCTTAACTTTTCCAAAGAAGGTTTTCTTCTTTTTCTCTTCTTGATAATACATCTTAGCTAATACTTATTAAACTCTCTACTTTTAAGTCGGAAACTCAATTTTCGTTAACGCACCAGTCCTGGAGCGTCTACGTCACTAAGCAGCTCTTCCAATCCCTGCGCGACTCACACTAACGCACCAATCCTAGCGCGAACCCTATTCTGAGTCACTATCCAATCAGTGCGCGAACCTTCTGACGTCAGTAACCGCTGCAGTCTCTGTCTCCTGTCTCTGTCACTCGTCTACCCCTCCTTTACAAAAACTCTCAGTAGACTTCGTGTGTCACAATTTCTACAAAATCTATTAGTTACAACATGAAAACATCTCCATTGTCTGCTTCGCTAACCACAGAATAGTAAAAGAGTGTCTATTTCTCAAGAGTTAACAACTTTACATACATCTCATAACTGTTTCCTCTAGGACGTATCCAAAGAGTCTTACAATCAATAAATGTATATGCATTCACGCACATTCATACGAGAAAAATATAGTACATGCACACAAAATCCTGCTTCTCGAGAACAGTGCACAATCTGCCTCTGTACAGAATTATAACTCACAACAACTAAGCAGCTTACCTCTGCCCAGTTCTGCAAACAAGCTCAGAGAATACCTATTACTCCTCCCGCAATAAGCTTTAACGGCAATCCTTACGGATCCCTGGGACTTAAGACCAGAGTTTCACAGATAACCTTCACTACGATACACACTCCTTATATACCAGAAATGTCTAAATAGTAACATACAATGTCACTGATTCCGAACCCAGACAATGTGAACGCGCAACTTCAATTGTCACACGTAATTCCTTACAATCCCGTCTTTCCCGAGAGCAGCATATACACCTTCCTCTGCCCTACTACGGAACTGCTTCCAGCTTCCAAGTTCCAGAAGCACTACATATAACTCAACATTACGACTCCAACATATAGTATTAGTACATATACCCAAAACATCAAAATAAATCAAAAATCAATAAGCTAATTTACAAGCAATCTTATCTTATCAGATCAAGACAACCATCTATAAGTCACATCTAAGGTAGGCCCTAGACAGCCCAAAGGGCAGAGTGCTGTGTATTCAAAAGCAGTACATGTACTTACTTTTAAGATTTACATGGCTTGGTAGTGAAAAACTATTAAATGTGCTTTTCACTACTGCAAGGCCCATCTCTCCCATAGGTTAACATTGGGATTGCTTTATTACATTTTGTAAATGTAATTTCCAATTGTGAAAAGATAGACATTTCAGGTTTGGTGTTTCTGGACTCATAATTTAAAATCACACTGTATGGTAAAGTTGGATTTTAAGTAGCAAGTCCGAAAATGCCACTTTTAAAAAGCTGGCATTTTCTTACTTTAACCATTCTGTACCTTCTACCTTTCTCTGAATACACATCTGGGGTGGGTGTCAGCTGGGCTTTGTACCAGAGGATATTCAGCCAGTAATAAGGACTGCTGTGCTGCTGAAAGGACTGTCTCTATGCTGTACTCTGTTGGACTTTGCTGGACTCCTGGTCTGCTGTGCCTGCTCTGCTGCGTGCTGCCCCCTTGCCTGGAAGTGAGAAGGACTGGACCTGCATCTCTACAACCCCAGAACAAAAGTGACTCCAAGGGCTTGCTTCCCGTTCTGAAGTCTCAGAGACATCAAAGACTCTGATACAGCTTCTGGAATCTGCAACTGTGAGTCCTGCCCTGCCAAGTGGTGCCAATCCAGTACTGGGCCTGTGGAAGTGGGTTTTCTAGACATTTTCTAAATAAATCCATGCATCGATGTCGTTGCACCAGTCAGAACTGACACATCTCCCCTCGACACTGACGCATTGCAGCTGCCACTGAGGAGAAAGACATCACATGGCCATCTGCGCAGCCCACCCACATTGTTAAGAAAGCACCGATGACGCATCTCCGATTGCACAGCTCGGAATGGACGCATCGCCTGCATCCAGCCGGATTGACAATAATGCATCGCCTCCTTTGCTCCACGCTTCAGGCCCGTCGACAGCACAACAAGGTGCTTTTTCAGCGGGATATGGTTGGTTCCTGTATCCGATCTGCTCTCCATCGCGATCAGCCTGAACTTTTGGATTGTCGCCAGTCAAGCACAACCAGAAAGCCTGGGTTTGCGCTACATGCTTGTAAGCACTATATTTGCAGAGATTCTTTAAAAACACATAACTCCAGTTCTACTTTTTGGATTTTGGTTGTTTAGGTCTTGTTTTGTTCAATAAACTAAGCTTTATTTTCCATGCAGGTCTGGTATATTTTTGTATGTTTTGTTTCACATTTCCATTGTTTCACTGTTTTAAGTGTTGCACAAATACTTTACACATTGCTTCCAATGTTAAGCCTGCCTGTTCTGTGCCAAGCTACCAGAGGGTTAGCACAGGTTAATTTATGGTGTGTATCTGGCTTAACATGATTGTGATTGTGGTCCCTACTTGGACAGGGTGCATACCTCTGCCAACTAGAGACCCAATTTGTAACAATAAGGTTACTCCATGTTGCAAGGCCTGATTCACAATGGTAAAGTTACACTTTTGGCGTTACTTTACGACTACTAACTTTTCCATCAGTAACTTTACTGCCCATAAAGTTACTGGTAGTACAGTTACACTGCAAGAGTAAAATTAGACCAAAACTGTAACTTTACTTTTATGAAGTAGGCCATAGTGCACACTAGTACTACTTATCCTTGGACAGACATTGATCTAAGACTCTGTACTATGGTGATGTTCCTTTTATGCCTGGTGGGTAGTAGGGCTGGCATGGGCTATTGTTTAGTAAAGAAGATCCTATAATAATTAGCATCACTTTAACCACATCCACCCCACCAAGTGTATGATTCATTGATGTTGTAAATTATGAAGTCCCAACTCAATAGATCACATAACCTGGAGTAAAAGGGTTAGGGTATTCATGAATTAGTGGGAAAGGGAAGTTGTGGATAGGGGAGACAAAAACAGCATGTCATCATTACAACTGTTGTGAATTGTTATGTTACCTACGGCTGAAAAATACAAAATAGAGCAAACACACAGTTCTAAAAATTGTTATTGTAAAGAAAAGAAGAATAATACTGTATGTAAAAATGCCAAAATGGATGGTGCATATGAGTTCTGTTTCTCAGAGTGTCTGTCTTGGTTGCAGGCTGAACTGGTCTAAACAGCAGTATTATGAAGCTCTTGTGCTGAAAAAGGGAAGGCCTGTGGAATGCAAAAGGGTCAATTTCAATATTCAGACCTCCCAGGATATTGCGGGATTGATTTGTAAATTTTGTGGCACAAAAATGGAAACTTTGCGCCATAAAAATGGAAATTTTGTGGCATTATTGCAGCACTTTACTTTAATCTTAATCATTCATGTTCAGCCTAAAATCAAAGGAATCTGTTTTAGCAGAGTATTCCACTTTGAAATAGGCATGTTAAAAGTGCCTACAACTCTGCGGAAGCAGTGCTCCAATCCTAACCTCGTGAGAGGGAGCCCTATTTCTCCCTGGTATGCTCTAGCACACATGTATGCACCCCTGCCGGGGCACCGCTGCCTCCTGGACCCATGAGGTTTGACATCTCTTTATCAGGCACCCTAGGGCACAGGATTGTGGTTGGTGAAGGTGCATTGCCACGGCTAATGTAAGCACATTGATTATTGCTATAGGCAGATAAGTGGCATGGGAGTGGGTGCAATCCCTTTCAAAATACAGCCCCACCTTACTGTGACTTACAGGTGCTGTGTTTGCAGTCTACACCCCAAATACAAGACTATTCCCACCACAGCTCTTCTGTGAGCAACCCCCCTCCCTATGCAGTGGACTCTCACACACACAGAATCAAGATATGAGGGGTACATTACTGCGCATGCACTTATTGTCATTACAGTTGAATACATAACTCTAGGAGTAAGAACTGAACTGGATACTTTGCAGAGTTTAAATATAGTTGACTTTCTAAAACTCCTATAACCCCCGCCCGTTCCCAAAAAGCTTTTATTTTTGTGACTTTAACAAATGGAGCACTATGCAGTGCCATGTAGTTGCCATATTAACAGGGCTGCTAGAGCCATAGCACACAAAGGCTCCCATATGCTGGTAGCTCACATTTCTGTTTTAAATAATGAACCACACATTAACTTAACTGCAGCTACCCCAGCCCTCCACTGATAGAGTTTGGTAGGCCAAGTTTGTATGGAAAAAAAAGTTTACTATTAATGTACACACACAGGAACACGAACACACAATAATGTATACCAGCTTCTCCAGTGTCCCATCTTTAACCGCACACCTGTTGTATTGAGTTAATTGTATTTATGTGCAGTGTTCCCCTGGGACAATACCGCGAGCGCTACACCCCTCTTCTTTCCAAAAGACAAACCTCAGTCGCCCGCAAGTTACTGTGCCAGCCTCTTCCTGTACGTTTTCTGGAGATTGGATTTCATTCTGTTCAACTCTCAGCTTCGTGGAAGTTAATTTTATTCCTACGGCTTCTCCCTCATCCACCCTTCCCTCAATCCTTTCTTTCCATCACTGTTCCAGGCCCCAAACTCTGAGGCACCTCGGGGCTTCCCACAACACAACATATGGATTGATACTTGGCTAATAAGAGCGTTTGGTTGTGGCGAGCTTGCATCTATGCTTAGACTGTCTGGGTTTATTATCGCGAGTCTTCCCCGTGTTAAAAACACTGCTGCCACTTAGCTGCTTCTTGTTCTGTCTGCACTCGGGGGCCCTTGCTGAACATCGGTTTTTGCACGATTTAGTATTTATGACGCCCTCCAAATGAACTCACTTGCCACCTTTCAAGGCAAGTACATCATGACAAGATACTGGTGCTCTGGAAGGCGTGAAGCAATGGGGAGGCAGCAGTAATTGAAGAATAATTGACGCCCAGGGCAAGGCTTGCTACAGTTTCCATTATACAGAGAATCGAAACGAGTTCTAAAGATACACTTCAGGATGTGAGCATTGCCTGACTCGCTCCTGTACTGACTTTCTGTAAAAGAAGGAGCCGAGCTGATGTGTACAATAATATTCAGTAAAAATAGACCACCACCTGCCCCCCTGCATGGTAACCTCACTTTTCTACAGGTGTGTGTGTGTGTGTGTGTGTGTGTGCAGTATGTGTGACATAGGGCAGCACACGACCACTTCCTGCAGGCATCAGTGCTCCATTCTGTGGTGACAGCAAATCATGGCTCTGACCAGGACCAAAGGGCTCAGCCATGACCTTTCAGTACTTCCTGCCAGTCCGTACTGGGAGACAACCCTGGGAATAATGCTGACGTGCTCATTAAAACCTGACTAACTCCCTAAGACATGGCTCCTTCCTCTCCAGACCCATAGGATGATCCCCATGTCCGAGAGCCAGTGGACCCCATGCAGCATCACAGGCCTCTCATTCCTGGGGTACCATCTCTGCCTCCTGACCCTAGCTCGGGCAAGCCTTCTGCAGAGGCTGTCTGGCACTACCTGAGTGGTGGTAGCAACTTTATAGCTCATCACCGGGTCGAATGAGGAGTAAGACAGTGTCTGCCCTGTATAGGCCTGGCAGTGCTCTTTACACCCCCTGATCAGGAGGCACAAACACTGAAACTTGAACCATCACACCCTGGTTGAGTTAGGTGGGCACCCCTGCATCTGTGTGCATGGGAGAACCATGTGCATCCAATGCCAGTGCCACCTTGGCCAATGTGTGGGTAAAATGCTTCACAGAATGAAATGTCTTTCTTGTAAGACAACAGGTCAGCAGACTGTGCCTAAGGGTAATGATGTCTTCAGGCAGATGTGTGAAAGGAGCCCGCAGCTTTCATCAGCCCGTGGGCAGATGAAACTACAGCACTTACTGGCGTGAGTCTTAGGTTATGCAACGCTGAAGAAGGGTACATGTCACAGACACAGTGTGGCAGAAGGAAGGACCTATTTTAAAGATGGACGGGGTCAAGTAGTGGCATGTGCGCATGCAGACATTCAGAAGCCATATTTTTGTCCTTTCTTCCAGCCAAAATAGTAAATATTCTGGCTATTGCGCTTGTTATCTGATTTGTGCTTTTTCGCAAAATTGCGCAATGCTGCAGGGTCTGAATATAGTGGAGTCAAGGACAAGTAAGATTCATGGTGAATGAGGATCAAGACAGCAGAAAATAGGCTGGTGCAGCTGTGTGTGATTAGCTAAGATGGGAGAACAATCTCTCCACCAATCCCAGTGAAGGAACTGCATGTACCTGCACAACCCACGAATGTCAATGTCATTTAGCGTGCACCTATATCAAGTACCATGCCTCCAGTGACAGTCCCCCCCAGACCACAACCACTTAATTTGAGTTTGATATTGGAGCCGCTACCAAATGAACACACCTCTCCAGTTCACAGGAGTAGGCCTCTAAGTCTTTGAGTGATATTGTTTCCAATATATATATTACCTACTGGCAGTCGCCAGTGAATAGTTAGCATAGGAAAAACACTTTTTGACCTGCCAATATTTTTGGTGCTGGTTGATGAATCTTCACGAAATTATCCCCACAAATGTGACCCAGTGGGAATTATTTTGCATGGAAAGTTTTGGGGTGATCTGTCAAGCGGTGGCTGAAAAAAAGGGGGTGGGGTCAAAAAAAGGGTGTTTTCCATGTTAATTCCTATAGGGATTTTAGACACGACTACAGCCCGAACCACTTAATGGAATTAAACCACATTTGGCAGAAAGCTAGATCTTGGCCCAGAAAGCGTGCTTTTGTGATTTGGTGTAAATCCATTCAGTAGCTTTTGAGATAGTAAAGGAAAAATTAATTTGTAAATCTAGATACGTGAATACTTCGTTATTAGTTCACAACGCTTTGCGAACTCATGTGCCAACAGCTAAGATGTGATTGGCTGGCCGCAACCTGTGTAGAAAGTTGTGTTTGCCATTTTATGTAATGGGACACAGTCCTGTGGGCACCAAATAAAGACTGAAAATTAAATAAGGGGTTAGGGTAGATGAACCCTGACCACATGGGTGTGATGCAGGGGTCTTTTAAGAACCCTTTATATGTACAACACATCGTAAAATCGCTTGTTTTTCCATGCGATATTCACAATTTCAACACGATGCTCAGCGTGGTTCCCCCCTGTAATGTTGCAACATATTCTCAAATATCACTGTAAAAAATAACAAAACTACATTCAGATACTCACACACACACTAATGTAGTCACTCAGAGAACCACTCATACTGTTATACGCACTCACACACCCACTCAGAGATACACACACTCACAGACCCTCTATGACAATCACTCACCCACTCACAGACCCACTCAGACTCAGGTGCCCACTGAGACACTTATGCACCCACTCAATGACCCACTCAGACACTCATGCACCCACTCACAGACCCGCTTTGACACTCACATACCCACTCACAGAACCACTTTGACACTCACATGCCCACTCACAGACCCACTTAGACACTTACACACCCATTGACAGACCCGCTCATAGACCCACAGTCTCTCAGAAATACTTCAGATGAAGTGCGCAGATGTTCTGAGCCGCACGCTCCAAATAGAATCTTGAAACGGGAGAAAAGACTAGTACTGCTCATCATCGGGACTTTCGGCCATCTTGGAGTTTCTAGATTTCCATAACTTACTCCAAGAAATAGATTTTCTTCCTTGAGTGGCTAAATGTGTCTTTCCATGGACTATAGCACATATTGTGGTGTTCTTATTTCCGGGAATCCTGACACACCCACTCACAGACCCGCTTTGACACTTACACACCCATTGACAGATCTGCTCAGACACTCACCAATCCACTCAAAGACCCACTTTGACACTCACATACCCACTCACAAACCCAGTGAGACACTTATACACCAATTGACAGACCCGCTCAGACACTCACCAATCCACTCATAGACCCACAGAGACTCACGCACCCACTCACAGACCTGCTCAGATACTCACATACCCACTCACAGACCTACTTCGACACTGACATACCCACTCACAGACCGACTTAGACACTTACGCACCCATTGACAGATCCGTTCGAACACTCATCAATCCACTCATAGACCCAGAGAGACTCACGCACCCACTCACAGACCTGCTCAGATACTCACATACCCCCTCACAGACCAACTTTGACACTGACATACCCACTCACAGACCCACTTAGACACTTACACACCCATTGACAGACTTGCTCAAACACTCATCATCCACTCATAGACCCAGAGAGACTTACGCATCCACTCAGAGACCCACTCACACAGTCAGGTACCTATAGACAGACCACTCAGAGACTCACACACCTACTCCCAGACCTCCTAAGAGATTCACATACCCACTCACACTGCCACTCAGACACTCACACACCCACTCACAGATCCACTCAAACACTTATGCACCCACTGAGAGACCCACTCAGATACTCATGCACCCACTCACAGACATACTCAGACACTCATGCACCCACACTCAGACACTCATGCACCCACTCAGAGACTCACGCATCCAATCACAGACCCACTAAGACACACACACTGACTCACATACCTACTCAGAGACTCATGCACAGACTGCCCCACTGAGACACTTACACACCCACTCCCAGACCCACTCAGGCTCTCACGCACCCACTCACAGCCCACTAAGACACTCACACAACCACTCACAGATCCACTCAGACACTTTTGCACCCACTGACAGACCCACTCAGATACTCATCCATCCACACACAGACACATTGAGAGACTCACACACCCATTCACAGACCCACTGATAGCCTTACGCACCCCTTTATAGACCCATTCAGAGACTCATGTACTCACTCACAGACCTGCTTAGTGACTCACCCACCCACTCATAGACCCACTGAGAGACTCAGGCACCCACTCACAGACCCACTCAGAGACTCATGCACCCACTCAAAGAACCACTCATAGACCCTCTCAGACACTGATGCACCCATTCACAGACAAATTCAGATACTGATGCACCCACTTACAGACCCACTCAGCCACTCATGCACCCACTCACAGACCCACTCACAGACCCATTCTGACATGCACACACCTACTAACAGACCCAGTCAGACAGTCATGCAGCTAGTCAGATACACAGTTGCAATCCAACAGTCACTGGCATCATATATTCAGGTGAAATGTTGTAGAAGGGGTCAGGGTACATCTACCCTGACCCCATGGGTGCAATATAGGGGTCTGGGCAAAGGTTACAGGGACATTATAGTTAGGAAATAACATTATAAATACGTAGAAATGTACTAAAAACAAAGATTACAGGGACATTATCGTCAAGAAATAGAATTAAAAAGACCTCAGAAATTTACTGAAAAAACAAAGGTTACAGAGATGTTATAATTAGGCTCAGATGTCACCCATGCAAAACCAGTGAAATTCAACAGTTATAGTTACCTGAGCTAGCTATAACTTATGCTCCCCGCAATGCACTGCTTATGACCTCATGTGTTACATCACTCATGAAATGGTGAGTGATATCACTGATGTCATCTCAAATTACATTTCTCCCCTCCTCAAAGTCGTTCCTTAAGAACAGTGTGAGGTATTCCTTGGCTTTAGCATGGGAAAGCACAAGGCATATGAACTTCTCAAAACAAATGTGAAGATAACAAAATAACTTCCCCGATTGGTTCTGGTACTAATCTTTCCGCACGAAGGATTTGTACTCTTGATGATATCAACCACTTAATTGAGGAAGTGGAATCTAATAAAGAACTGATACTGCAACACTTAGAGGGTCAAGTGTGCAACCAAAGTCCCTGAAATGTTTGAGAAAAGTGGCATAAAACCTTCAGGAATCTCTGAGGGGCAGTGCCTGCAGATGAGGTTTTACTGATCAATACCCCCTCATCCCCCTTACCCGGACCAGCTTTATCACCAGTGGATAATGTAGTTGCTAATGTGCCTTGTGTAATTAGGTATTCAGCTTAGTGGTTGAAGATATGCCCAGCCAAGCTCTCGTCTCCCTTCCAATACAACAAGCTGACCTGCCTGTGAAGTCGCACAGTGCTATCTCTTTTGCATCTTCCAGTAATATTAATTTAAATTCCTTGCGTTTTAAGCCAGATGATATGAAGGGACTGGTCGTCCTGCTAGTTGAGCGTCTTTCTAGGCTTCATCAGACTTGGTCAGGGGGTTTCATGTATTGGCCCAAGTGGTGGTTATATTTATAGAGCCGAGAAGAGTGGACGATTGGTTACTTTAGTCCAGGCAACAACTTATGCCCATTGCTAAAATAGCACGTCAACAGTACCTGTTCTACAAAGGGACCAATCAGGTCGATTCCAACTTAAACCAGGGTGCTGATTCATTCCTATTGCTGCCTCTGCCTGGGTACCTGTGTCCCTCATCTATTACTGTGTAATCAGCCACATGGGCCATAGAGAACCCCCTTTTGCCACATTTACTTAAAGCCGATAAAACACTGAATGACTGTTTTTCAACCTCAAGAAAATTCCCCATTGTACCACATCTTTCTACATCTAAGTGGCATGCTGGAGAGGATGACTCTAAGGATGACTTCGGTACCCAAGCTGGACAGAGGTGCATACGATGACACTGAGGCGCTTATTAGGAAAGTTGGCTTAGATCAAAATTAAATTGTCTTTCCATTATTCGTTCTGACATTGTTAGAACTACACGGTGTAGTAGTGGTCTGACTCAGTTGGATTACATTATGTTTCGCCTGAAGAGTGAACTGATGGTGCAAGATCTCATAGGCATGGAACTTAGAACTTTTCATCTTAATGCATACATTAATACTGCTATCAGATTGAGGTTGTCTCCACCATCTGTGCCAAAGAATCACGTGAACGAGGTCCAGATCTCAGGTTCGCTGGTGCCTGCACCTGCTCTAGAGCCTACTCCTGCTACCCAGCTGGACGACAATGTTGATTCTACTCTTAACACAGTTGACTGACCAAGCGGAACCTCTTCTTTTCCTGATTCATCTTCTAGATGTTCATCTTTTGATCGAGGAGTCTTATGGCAAACTGTTAGCAATCTTCCTCAAAGGCTAAAATATGTTTTTCTGGGCACTCATCGCCCAGCTCTATCAGCGAGGGAGACACCGAACATGTTTTTTTCTGAAAACCATGACTCACTCAGTATGATCTCGTAGAATGTTGCAGAAATTATGTCCAAACTGTTGAATCCCGAATGGATTAAGTTTATTGGGAATTATGACATATGTCTCTTTCAGGAAATTTTTCTTGATGGTTATGTTATCAATAATGTTGAGGCAATACTCCCTAATGGGCCCTGTAAGGGGATTGGGTGGTTGTTGGTCCTGATAAAAACAATCTAGCATGCTCCTATTCACACTTGAAAAATCCTTCACTGGACTTGAGATGTACCACCATGAGGTTAAAGTTATGCTTGGGAGACTTTAATGTAAATTTTGAGCCCTCCTCTGTCATTAACGAACTAGTGGAAGCTGAGGGTGAGCGCTGGGGAATTTCTTGCCTTACTGGCAAACCTTGTCAGTTCTCTTTTTCCAATCTTGCTCTTCAGCTGGCATCCCTGGTTGTTGGGCGGGGCATCTGGGCTTTTAACAGGCATACTTGATATGACTGTAAAAGTTCACCCACGGTTTACTGATAGAATATCGATGTAACAAACGTCA
Organism: Triturus cristatus; assembly: GCF_964204655.1. Taxonomy (NCBI): domain Eukaryota; kingdom Metazoa; phylum Chordata; class Amphibia; order Caudata; family Salamandridae; genus Triturus; species Triturus cristatus. Next base: position 944,861,295 of record NC_140593.1, read on the forward strand.
ATGTTATAAATATTAAAAAAATAAAATCAACTGCAAAAATATTGACTCCACTACTTTACTAGGTAAGTACAAAAATATTGAATAAAAAATATAGATGTAAAAAATATCGATTTTAAAAATATATATCAAATAATATATTAAATATTAATAATATTTTTAACAAAATAAATTACATTTTATATACATTTTAACTAAATATAACAAATACACTTAATGAAAAAGATTTAAACACAAAAATGTATACATATATTTACTTAAAAATAATGTATTAAGTATTCTCTTTATTTAATTTTTAAACTTTATAATTATATAAAATATTATATATATATATATATACAATAATTTAAAATAAAAACATTCTATAATAAATTAAAACATTAAACTATTTTTTTTAAAATTACCTTACATTTTCCAATACAATAAGTTCAACAGTAGGGAAAATGTTGGATAGCGGAATAATTAAATTTACTATTCCAACTCGTGAGTGCAACAGTAGGGAAAGTGTTGGATAGCAGAGGGGTAAAAATTACTATTCCCACTCCAGTGATAGAAACAAAAGGGAAAGTGTTGGATAGCAGAGGGGTAAAAATTACTATTCCCACTCCAAAGAGTGCAACAGTAGGGATAGTGTTGGATAGCGGAGGGGTACAAATTACCATTCCCACTCCAGTGAGTGCAAAAGTAGGGTAAGTGTTGGATACCGGAGCAATTAAATTTACTATTCTGACTCAACTGATAGCAACAGTAGGCAAAGCGTTGGACAGCGGAAGGGAAAAAATTACGATTCCCAATCTAAGGAGTGCAACAGTAGGGAAAGTGTTGGATAGCGAAAGGGTAATAATTACTATTCCCACTCCAATGAGTGCAACAAGAGGGAAAGTGTTGGATAGCGGAGGAGTAAAAATTACTATTCCCACTCCAGTGAATGCAAAAGTAGGGTAAGCGTTGTATAGCGGAGGAATTAAATTGACTATTCCCACTCCAGTGATAGCAACAGTAGAGAAACTGTTGGATAGTGGAGGGGCACAATATACTATTCCTACTCAAAAGAGTGCAACAGTAGGGAAACAGTTGGATAGCGGAGGGGAAAAAATTACTATTCCCACTCCAAAGAGTGCTACTGTAGGGAAAGTATTGGACAGCGGAGGGGTACAAATTACTATTCCCACTCCAGTGAATGCAAAAGTAGAGCTAGGGGCCGATTCTGATCCAGGTCGGAAAGGCACCGATCAGGCCGGAAAAACTACGAGCCGTACGTGAGTTTTCCGCCTGACTCGTACAGCTGTATGAGCGGGCAAGTACGATGCGAGCTACGTGAAATTCACCGACCGAGTTGTTTCCGGGTGCGAACCGCTCCGTACATCTCAGTCGAAAGCTAACCGTGGCGTGAAATGGATGCGATCAATGACTGAGCCAGTACGATACACGCGTCGGACAGTCTGTGCGAGCCGGAGTGTCCGGCTCGCAAAACGTCTGTTTGGTTGTCACCCGCAGCCCAACGACTTGGACACAGGAGGAGACCCAAGGGGCCCCCCAACACAGGCATGTACGGTGCGGATGGCACTGACACGTACCCACTGTAGGGGGCGCCCTTGCGCGAGACGTACCCATTCAGTCAATGGGAGCCCATGTATGCGTCGTACGACCGGCTCCCATTGACTGCTATGGGAGTCCGACCGAGCCGAGTCTGGCAGCATACGGCCACATCGTACTCGCTCGGTCGGATTGCAGGACTCTGGCTCGGTCGGAAAACACTCTGGTTCCGGCTTGGACGGAGTGCTTTCCGACCCGGATCGGAATCGACACCTAAGTGTTGAATAGCGGAGTAATTCAATTTACTTTTCCAACTCCAGTGAGTGCTACAGTAGGGAAAGTGCTGGATACCAGAGGAGTAAAAATTACTATTCCCACACCAGTGAGTGCAAAAGTAGGGAAAGTGCTGGATAGCGGAGGGGTAAAAATTACTATTGCTAATCCAGTGAAGGCAACAGTAGGGAAAGTGTTGGATAGCAGAGAACCAAAAATGCCTAATAACACAAAAAATTGGAGATTTTTGTTCTTCAAAAGTTTAAAAATCATAAAAATAAAGAAACAATATTTTAAAAATATAAACTTGAATATATGAAACATATAAAAAGAACACATATTATAATATTAATTACATATACCAAAAACCTACACATAATATATAAAATAAATTAATAAATACATTTATAAACTACGATTTAACAGTAGCAAATATTAACAAACAAAAACATAATTTAAAACATAAATGTATTCATGTTATTCCCTACCCTATAACATCACACCAATAACAAAACACTTCAACATTTTGAATTTAATGTATTTCCATAAAATAACATAATTAATAATCAATTAAACAAACCTTATTAATAAAAAATAAACATTAAACATTCATTAAGTGCACATGCTTTAACACTATAATATCCAAAACACTCACCTAAATTAAACTATAAAATAATAAAACACAATTAAATATTATTTTTAAAAGAAAAACTATTACTATTAAAAACGAATAATTAAATATTTAAAAATGTATTTAATATCCACCTTTTACCCCTTTAAAAGTAAAAACAACACACAAAAAAATAAACAAACAAAATAAATATCAAATAATTAACATTAAATAAAAACTATATAATAATTAATTAAACACAAAATTCTTACCACCCTTTACTCCCATAAACACCACAACACACACCTAAAATTAATTACACAATTACCATAATTAATTACTAATTAACTAATTAAAATTAACTAATTAATAATTCATCAATTAAAAATAAATTACTTCCCACCCTTTACACCTACAAACACCAAAACACACACCTAAAATTACCATAATTAAAATTAATTAACAACCAATTATTAATTCATAATAAATTACTTTACCCATTTAACACTATAACATCTCAATTAAACAAATAATAATAAATAAAAAATATTCAATACATTTAATATAATTAAATTACTTCCCACCCTATTCACCTATAAACCCACAACCAGCTACGGAACTAAAAACACAAAATTCAAATAAAAAAATATTAATAACTACTAAAAATAATCAATTAAGGGGCTGATTCCGATCCGGGTCGGAAAGCACTCCGACCGAGCCGGATCCGGAGTGTTTTCAGAACGAGCTGGAGTCCTGCAGTCCGACCGAGTGAGTACGATGCGGCCGTATGCTGTCGGACTCGGTTCCGTCGGACTCGCATAGAAGTCAATGGGAGCCAGTCATACGACGCGTACATGGGCACCCATTGACTGAATGGGTACGTCGCGGACAAGTGCGCCCCCTACAGTGAGGGTCAGACTGATTTGCATATGGCCATGTCTGAACTGGGGTGGCAGAGTGGGCTAAAGAACGGTGATGGATCAAACCCAGATCTGTTGACTGGGTGTGAGTGTTTGATTGGTTCTGATGCTCCGTCCATCACCACCCCCTTTTGTACCACTTTTAGAAAGTGGGCATCTCTCTGTGCTCATAACGCTCATGTGCCTTGTAGCCTGACTCCAATCCACTTTTTTGGGCAGAGTGACAGCTCAGCTTGTGCATACTTTCCTGACAGCCATCACACAGGGAGGGATGGGTGTGACAAGGTTTCATCTGCATTCTTCTGCATTTTGAATGGTCCGAAGAATACTATCACTTGCCTACAGGACTCGGGTATTGAGCAGGGGCATGATTTGGGCCCCTTACACCATCTGTGGACGGCATGAACATAACCCCTTTATATGAAGATTACCATAGAATGGTACAACAACCCTTAATTTATAACTATTATGAAACCTCTACACAACATTTCAAGCCCTGATGAAGTTCCTAGGCATCCAGGAATGAAACGCGTTGGCTGATTGTTGAAAAAATGAATGTGCAATATTTTGGAAAAATAAAGGAAGATGATGGACTCAATCTTGTGAAATTGAAAGACTTGTTCCTGGTGCACCTTCCTTTTGAAGAATTTCCTGTTCTCCAGTGTCACTGAACGGCGGCAAGTGCCGGAAGCGCATGCACAGGACACTAAAACTTTACTAGACTGAGTTGAGGTGCAAATAATTGTGGTCCGCCACTGTTTTGCGTTATGTTTATACATTTAGAATGGTCTTCCTGGGCTGGGAGACTGAGAGGCATTGACACTTAAAATTTGTATAGGCTGTGTCCTGCCCTCACACAAAGGGCTCGTTTACCACCTACTGATGTTTGGAGCCAGTGCTAGGGTGGAGGGAAATTCCTGGGACTTACCAGATATTGCTGGAACCTTCTCCCCCTTCTAGAAGCCAGGTCTCAGAGAATAAGTACAAGGCCTCTGACCCCACATCATAGAGCATTTTTGGAGTACACTACGGGACCTGGAAGAAGCTGTGCTGGAGATAAGGCTGCTGTGCTGAAAGGACTGCCTATCTTGCTGTGCTGACTGTTCATAGGAACTGCTGCCCTTCTTTGTTGTGCTGCCCTGATGTCTGCTGACCTTTGCTCTGCCAAGAAGGGCCACAGATTGCACCCAGAGTGACTCAGTAACTGCAAGGTCTACGCACTGCCCATTGCCAGGAAGAATCACCATAAAGTTATTTGCTTCAGTGTGCTGGCCTACCTGCTCCTGGGTGCTTCCCAAGGAAACCAGTGTGTGTGTGGGGGGGTGTTGTTTCTTGCTCTGTTGCTTCTCCTTCAATCTTGCGCATTGTGAGTGCTTCGGTTTCTTATTTTCACACAGAAGTGCGTGGTGAGTGCTTATTTTCACCCCAGGAACTGCGTGCGGAGGGCACTTCAGGTCTTCACTTTTCCTGCAATCTAGTGTGTGATGAACCCTCTGCCTTTTCTCCAAAAAAAAGTGCCAAGTGTATTTCCCCACATGGTCCCCCAGTGAGCAGTGCCCTGCTGTGGCAGTGTCAAGCGGAGAGAGGGGAGCAGAGAGTCGATCCTAGCACTGCCCAGCTCAGAGAGGCAACACCACTGCAGTTCGAAGGAGACTGAGGTCGGCCTCATCCCCAGAGCAGTGTCGCATGGGACCAGACCGTGAAGGCTGTAGATGAAGAGCAGCCCGCTCCGAGGCCACTAGTATTGCTGCAGGTGTTTACCTAACTTTACTACTACTAAAGGCCTTCTGTGAATACCAACTGTAGTAAATTTAGGATTTTATCTCAGAATAGTAGTAGTAAAGTTAGGAGTCCTAACCTTACTACTACTAAATGCCTTCTGTGAATACCAAAATTAATAAATTTAGGATTTTATCTGTGCATTGGCCCCTATGGTTTTTAGTTCTAAGTGGAATAAAGACTTGTTTTTTGCTATTTGCCCAGTCTATGCCTAAAGATCTGAAACTGAGGAACATGTTCTTTTTTCTGCTCTGAGTATCAAAATGCTGTTCAAAAGTGGATACTGCAGATTTGTAGAAATATTGGTACCCTTCATTTTGGGGAACCTATAGAGTTTAAAAAAGACACTTCTGGCCCTATTGCCTTTGCAGTTAGGCGCTTCATGTTCAATGTCTGGAACGAAAGAGGTAAATATCTGGTCTTGTAGCGTTGGCTAAATGAGTTTTTAATCTGCACGTAGTCAGCTTACAGTTGAGTAGGGAGTTTTATAACCTGATTTTGCTCCTGGATTCCAGCAAATCTTGTTCCCTAATGAATTTCTCCTTATCTGGGTCTGTAACAGTCTTGATAAATTTTAGCTAGTAGACATTCATTTAGCTGATTTTTTAGCCGTGGCTCTTTGTTCATTGTAAGGGTATAATTGATCACTAGGCCTTTTGCATTTACATTTTTTTTCTTTGGACACTGTACTACAAATAATTGTATTTGATTGAATTTACATATCAAATTTACTCTTGATACACCTTGTCTGTTTTAATGTTTTATTTTTTTACTTTGATTGTTCTGGTTAACCAAATAAAGTATTTTGAAACAAAAAAAAGTCAAATGGCAAGGAGGAAAGTTCAAGGTATGGAGTAGCACATTAGCATGGGTTTGGTTCCCGATTGCGAGGTTCGTTCAGAAATAAAAAAAATTCATTGGTGACTTTGCAGTCCTGAGTTTGCAGGAAGAAGCAGCTTCATATAGGTAACTGCTCCTGTAGAGGACCAGGGAAAATGCAAATAAGATACAGCTTACCAAACGTCAAGGGGTTGATCCCCACTCGTGGGGGATATAACTAAACGTAATTTTATTTTGATTAATTAAACAATGATATTAAGTTTTATAGTTAAAAGAAATAGGGAAAATACTGCAACCGTGGTTTCTTTGACTGGTTGTGTATTTAAGCACATAATGGGCTAGGCTAACAAAAAATAAAGATGCTAAGGGCCATTTGACATGCGAAAATAAATCGTGTCTCAACCAGGTGGGCCCAATGTATTAATTGTTTAGGATATATAAGAGCATTGAAATTGTGAAGGAGGGAGGACCCTATCGAGGGGAGACACAGTGAGCGAATCTGTCTGGGGTGGCTGTAGGAAGAATGATGAAATATCGGCTTTGGTCCATAGAGAGTGTTTACAATGTAATTTGCAGTGCGAAGCTAACTGAAGTCAACATGTAAGTTTATTGAGGGGAGAGGCTGTGGAGGAGAGACAATGTGAGAGTATCTGTCAAGGATCGTTGTATGTTGAATACAGAAATGCTGGTTTCAGTCATCTAAGAAGGTTTACCATACAGTTTTGGTCGTATTTTGAACTATGGCATGACAGCAGTGTATAATGTAAATGGCATTTTAGAAAGGCAATGTTTTCATCGGGCAATAATAATGACCCTGAGCCAATAAGTTGGGTAAAAGGCCGCTTTATTGGACAGGTGGCAAATAATTCAACAATATCACAAAATACATATTCCAAACTATCACCCACCCACCCCTACCAAATTTCCCCAACAACCAGCTTCCCCTAACATTGTTGGGCCTAATCCTCCTCCCCAAACCCCTATCTACCTCTCCTGCCTACCCCTTGCCTCCAACCTCGCTCCCTTGCTTCCCTCTGTCCGAAACTATTCCTGATGCCCCCAACCCTTCCTGCCTGTCTTGCTCTCCTCCAACTCTGCCACCTGGCCAAGCGACAACCACCCAAAAGGTTTTTTTTTTTTTTTTTTCTTTTTGCAAAACAATTGTATAACTCCTATGCACTTGGGGAGGGAGGGTGGGCCAAAAACACCACCGCCTACCTCAGAGCCCCTCAGCAGCTGTGCGTGACGGTTATTACGTCACCACAACGCTCGCGCTGCCGCGAATCTAAACACGCAGCGCGCGCCACCTGTCTGGGCATACCATTGCCCGAAGCAACCCGGGGGTGGACAATCTGCGATTGCCACCCCCAGGAGCCCCCATCGGGCAATAATAATGACCCTGAGCCAATAAGTGGGGTAAAAGGCCGCTTTATTGGACAGGTGGCAAATAATTCAACAATATCACAAAATACATATTCCGAACTATCACCCCCCACCCGTACCAAATTTCCCCAACAACCAGCTTCCCCTAACGTTGTTGGGCCTAATCCTCCTCCCCAAACCCCTATCTACCTCTCCTCCCCTTGCCTCCAACCTCGCTCCCTTGCTTCCCTCTGTCCGAAACTATTCCTGATGCCCCCAACCCTTCCTGCCTGTCTTGCTCTCCTCCAACTCTGCCACCGGGAAAAACCCTAACACAGGAGTTTTTCCCCGCCCCCCCGGTAAAAACCCCCACTCCCATTGACTGGACGCTTGTCATCAGTTAATATAACACATGCCACCGCTGTCGCCAAACAGGTGAAACTTTATTCATACATAACATTTTCCATGGATCTCAGACTTTGTCAAAATTTTTCATCCCCCAAAAAACCCCGCAATATTTGAAGAAAATGTTTTTTCCCCCAAGCAGTACAATCCAAAACCTACCCCTCCATATCTTAAAAAAGTGAATTGAAAGCTTCTATGAAAACTGGGGGGAGAGGGGGGCCGGGAGGGAAGGGGGGGGAGAGAAAAAGTTTGGATGAGGGAAATGCTGTGGAACCAGACGAGAAAACATGCCCGTGTCTTAACAAAGACTTCAACAACAACACAATTCATATTATGCATTGAAAACGAATGTCGCTAAACATCGTAACTAACACCATGTGTTAATCTGAAAATTCTTTGAAACCTTTTCCCTTATGTTCAGCAAATAAATGTCATTACCTATGAAGGATAAGTGGACACCGTCGTGCCTAAAAAATTGATAGTCATCTTTTGTAATGGAGTCATGGGACAACCAACCTATTCCAGCATCGTGACAAAAGCGATGAAGGTCTCTATTCGCTTTCCGCCTTGCCCTTTCAACTGCTGTGAACTTTTCTGCTCCTTTCCAAACTCTTTGTGGCATTAATGCCGTTAAAACCAAATGTGTTTCAGGCCATGTCTTTAAGAGGATTTTAAGATCCGCTTTCATGTCGATAATTAACCCGAGACCTGACAATTGAATTATATCATTTTCACCAAGGTGAATCAGCAACATCGCCGGTTTACTTCTACAAGACAGTTCGCTGATCAGAGGCAAAAGCTGACCCCACCTCATGCCACTCTCACCAAACCATGACAACAGGATCTCTTAGAACGGAAGCCCAAATTTCTCCCAAACTGCCTTTTCTCCGCTTGCTTAGCGGCCCACTTAATAAAAGAATGTCCAATGATCCATACCCGGCGTTGGGACAATGTGTCACTGGCACAAAGACCTGAAAAGAAAAGGCAATTAGTATCATAACTTAGGAACATCACTCTCTAAGTGTCGAATGTAGCGTAAGCAGCAATCAGAAGTCCACCGTCCCAACTTTTTTACATCACTGAGAGAAAAACCCCACCTGGCGGCTTCTGAAGCCGCTCCTATTCGGAAGGAATGGGTCCCAAATTGAAAGGGGTCCTCTCCTACCCTTTCCAACGCTCTGCGCAGGATCGCTAATGTTTGGTAGGCCGTTAGCCGGGAACCATCCCGATGCCTGAAAACAAACCTTGATGTTGCCCCCCCCCCCGCTGACATGAAATCTGACCATGCCCGCTTGGGGCATAAAGGGCCCTTAATCGCTTGCAAGACCACCGTTGACCCTTTACCAACCTGGTCTGTTTTAGACTGTTCCAAGAAAATAGAAATAGAGGAGTGAGAAATAGAAACATTATGCACTTTTAGGCCCTCGACATGAGCTGTACCCAACAATTCAGAAATTCGGAATGCCCCAAAGAAAAGCCATATCATGCATAGTTTCAACAATTGACATTCAAATTGGGAAAAACATACCCCACCGAGAACACATGTGATGTTGTATAACAATCTGAGTGATATAGGTTCTCTTTTATACTGACCCCTCTTTTTCATCTTCGCCCAACCTTGCAAAATTCTCCGACCCATCTCCCCTGCTGAAGGTTCATAACCCCAAAAGAATTTCCCATAAAACGACACCCCGGCCAACTTTCCGGCTATCGTAGTGGAAGATATGCTCCTGTGGATATTGCCCATTATGAATCTAATTATGTCATCGTTACGTTGCTTGAAACCTGCCCCATTAGGAGATCTATACTTAGCACCTGATTCTAAAAATTCCAGCCAAGCACGTTTGTAAGCCAACTTGGTGCTGGTAGCTAATGAGCTCTCGATGAGATGATGAGTGGTCAATTCGCCAGATCCCACACCTCCCGAGGGACCGGTGTCTTCTGACAGTCTGCTCCGGGCGCCAAACCATGGAATCTCGCCCACGGGAAACGAGAGAGGGCATCTGCGATGTTATTTGCCACTCCCGCAATATGTTTGGCTTTGAAAATCATATTAAACTGCAAGCATCTTAACATAAAATTTTGCAAAAGCTTTAGCAACTTTGTGTCCCTGACTTTCTGCCCATTGACTAGATCTACCACAGTTCTGTTATCCACGTTAAAAACCACTGCTCTGTTGGCTAACTGTGGACCCCAGATAGCCAATGCCACAATAAGCGGGAAAAATTCAAGATAAGCTATGCTCCTCTTTTCAGCAATCCATGCCTGTGGCCACTGCTCTGAACACCACTTCCCCTCCCAAAATATGCCAAAGCCATTGGCACCAGATGCGTCAGAATATAACTGTATTTCCCAAATGAAATCCACGTCCTACGACCAGATTGTGACGCCGTTGAAATCCTTCAAGAAGTGTAACCATACTACCAAATCAGCCCTTATATTGGCAGTAACTCTAATCCTATGATGGGGCAGCTGAATGCCCGACATGGCAAACCCCAACCTTCTGCAAAATGACCTACCTGCCCGGACCACCCTACAAGCAAAGTTCAAATGGCCAAGTAAACACTGTACCTCACACAACTTCAACTTGTCGGCTCCGATGGCATATTCCAGTATTCCGTTGATCTCGATCACCTTTTTTCTCGGTAATCTGGCCTCCATCTTATGGGTATCCACTTCGATACCTAGGTATGTTAAACAACAGCTAGGCCCTTCAATTTTTTCTGGCGCTAAGGGAACACCCATCTCCTGTGTGAATGATTGAAAATCTGTCAACGCTTTCCCACATTGCTGGGAACCTGCCAAACCCATAAACAGGAAATCATCCAAATAGTGTGTCACTCCCATGTGGTCTGTTACCCATGAAAAACACCACTGCAAAAATGAGCTAAAAGCTTCAAAAAGCCTGCAAGACGTTGCACAACCCATGGGAAGGGCCTTATCCACAAAAAAATGTCCCTCAAAATGGATGCCTAGCAAAGGAAAATCTGAGGGATGAACAGGTAATAGCCGAAAAGCCGACTTGATGTCGCATTTCACCAGCTCTGAATCTTGTCCTGAAAGCCTTATCATACCTAAAGCCGTGTCCACGGAAGCAAACTTTACCATGGAGTCTTCCCTTGCGATGAAATCATTGATTGATGCCCCATGTGGCCAGGAAAGATGCTGAATCATACGGAATTCACCTTCCGCTTTTTTGGGTACCACCCCCAGTGGAGACACAATAAGGTCTTCTAACGGCCATGTACCAAAAGGGCCTGCCATCCTACCCTCAGCTACCTCTGTCAACAGTTTCCTTCTCACCACATGTGGAAACTCCTCTGCAGACTTTAGATTCTTTGCAAAACGGCGAAGTCTGGGTCCTTGACATCCTAGCTTGAACCCTTCTTTAAAACCCCATGCAAGTAGAGATGCTTCGTGTGTGTCAGGTTAATATGCCAAATATGCAGTCAGCCTGTCAATGTTAATTGGTGTAGAAGCCTTTGACTCCAGGTTGAAGGCCCCCGCCCCTACCTCTACCTGGCAAACTGCTCCCCCCCACTGCAACTGCTCCCCAAAACATTGAGTAACGGCATGTCTCCCTCCACATCGTGAACATTCATGTTTGTATTTACATGGGTTTTTGGTACAAAACCCCTTGTTGAAGTTCTAACAAGCGCCGGAACTGGAAATTTGTTGTCTGTTCCAACTGCCCACCCCCAAGGGTGGGCTTACTTTGAAAGGGCCGGTTGTGGACTGCTAAACCACTCGCTGTATACGTGGCTGGCGGGGGCCTTTGTGGATACATCAATTGCACCCAAGTTCGTTGTCCACCTCACCCCATGGTTTTTCGGGTATAAGAACCAATCGTGCCCTGAATTCTTCATCATACCGCAGCCATGCATACCCACCAAATTCAATGGCCGCTTTCCTAATGGTATCCATATATTTAAAAATCGCCACTGACCTATCTGGAAAACGTTCACAATATATACTTGCAAAGATAAGAAACGCCGAAGTCCAGGAATCTATATTGGTGGGCACCCTAAGTCCCCTGGCCAAATCCCACGCCTCTTCCTTGGAACCCTCTTTTGCCTGGACCTCCCTGTGCAGTAGCTTAAATACATCGATGAAGTCCCCTTTCCAAATCTTTTCTTTTGTGACTTTGGACAAATGGGCGCCCAATGGCATCGAAAAACCCATATAAGGTAAGCGCTTCAAACCAGATGACTGTGGTGTGTTAACCTCTGTTTTTGTCCCCGCATCTTTACTTACAGGCTCCTGATGTTGTTTGTCTAAACTGACGGTATCTGCAACTACCTGACTAGCCTCTACCAGTGTTGACTTGACATCACCACCATCCGTGCCCACACCTTTATCCACACATAAACTCTTGCAACGCGATTTGCCTCACCTGTTGGTATGGCCTGTCGGTCGTCCGATAATATTCTCCTCTTCCTCCCTGTAGTTTCCGGTCCCGACTTGCTCCCTTTTATTGCTTCAACCTTTGCTTTTTCCTGCGAAAAATAACTTCTGGAAAAATCTTTAGTAGACCCCCCTAGTTTCCCAAAAGAAAAGGAAAAATCCTGCTCCGGGGTATCTTCTTCCCCAATTTCCCCATCTTCTAAAGAGACATTGTCGATTTCTACTGGCTTGCCCTTCAAAACCCCATCCTCACCTGCTCTACCACCCCTTGTACTACAACCTGGCAGCTCCCCATCTCCAATACCCCCATCATACACAGTCCATTTTATCTCTGGCGCAAAACGAGCCACTTTCTTGGGATCCAATGGCGTGGGGAATTTCGCCAAAAAATCCCCCTCCTCTCTACTTCGTTCGTTGCAGGACGCAAAAAACCTGGCCGGAGTGCTCCCACTGCCCTTTTTTGTGCATGGCAGTGTCTCGCCCCCGGAGGGCTGCAAGGCGCTCAACCCCACAGCTACTGACGCTCCAACAACTTTAAACCGTGAAAGACGCGCCGTATCCCTAATTTCTTTAGGCATCCAAACCCAACGCCCTTCTGTTGTATCGTCAAGGTCATCATACACCTGACCTCCCCCCCTATTTCTAGCACAAACAGTGGAAGAAACCCCCCCCCCGTGTCACCCCGGCCGTTCCCGATAAAAACAATTCTTCCTCGTTCACATGTTGCTTCATAGCATCGCATTTGTCTAAGGCGCCATCACCCTGCACTGGGTAAGACAATAAATCACCCCCTGCACTAGAAAAGATAGGTGACAAACACCGTTCCCCTGAAGGCTTTGTAATCACACCTGAACCACCTAATCTTTTCTTATTAAATATAAACATGTCATGCTTGTGTGTCGCCAATGCTTGTTTGTCACCCTGTACCACATGTAATTCCTGAACAAAACCACCAGATGGCGTATTCTCTTTCCCCAATAATCCCTCTGCTGTTTTCAGGGAAACCGGGCCTTTTTCTGTTGTGTCTTGTTGCTGTGGAAGCAAGACCCTGGAAGCGCGCGTGCGCGGCCTGCCCCTCCCTCTCTTCAGCTGTGCCGGTGCAGACACGCCGCCAGGAGCCTGGGGGAGAAAAGCGCCACCCTCCTGAGGTAAAGCCTTGTCGAGCAAACCCATTCTACCGAGTGAAGGAGCTGGGGAGCTCTCACTCGATAGGCAGAATACCACAGCAGCTGACACACCTTCCGCCGCCCCGCGCGTCTTCCTCTCGAGGCCCACCCACGCCTGAGACAAAACTCCAGGCATAACCAAATCCTCGCGCCCCGCCTCGCACAACGTACGCAGCGCTTCACGTACTGAAGCGGCTGTGTCCATATCTTCCCCACCCAAAAGCAATTTTAATTGAATTTACCGCTCCCTCCAAAAACACCACCGCCTACCTCAGAGCCCCTCAGCAGCTGTGCGTGACGGTTATTACGTCACCACAACGCTCGCGCTGCCGCGAATCTAAACACGCAGCGCGCGCCACCTGTCTGGGCATACCATTGCCCGAAGCAACCCGGGGGTGGACAATCTGCGATTGCCACCCCCTGGAGCCCCCATTTTAATTTATACTCGAAGAGACAAGCAAATGTAGGCATATTTTAATTGTAATGACTCGGTATGGAATTCCTAAATTTGACTCAATCGTTCCTTTACTGAGTACAATGAGAGGGGTTAAGGGAATGCAGCAGAACAGAGGAAATTAACCGTGCGGTTATGCATCGAAATTCTTTTAATAGTTTTTAGGCAAAATATCCCCCTTCCTAGCTGTATAGGGTGTTTGTAAATTAATAAGAATCCTTAAATGTCGATGTCATGCGGTGTAGAAAGCCATTCTGTATGTTCTTATTATGCTCTTAACAGTTCTAAGTGACTGCATTTTGTAAAATGATGAATGTCCTTGTTTGTATATTTGAACTTTTATGATCCTTAAGAATATGGATCGAATGAAGTGATTTGATGATGACGATGATGACTAAATATGATGCATGGAAAAAACAGAAGACAACCTATTCACTTAGCGGTATGAAGAGCTAGAATTTAAAAATACATTTGATTTAGAGACAATAATAGGAAATCATATCATGGGGAATTTATGGACAAGGACTGCAAATTAATCCTGATGCATGCTGTGATACAACGTTTGAACTCAGTTAATTTGATAAGGTGAGATAATGGTTTATAATATAGGTATCACACTTGGGTTAAAGAATTTGAATATTATATGAATAATCTAGATGTACAAAAATTTTAACAGATATCATGAAAACTACTGGGATTATGAATACTGCATTCCAATGATCCTACAAAATGGAGGAATTGATCAAACCCTCAGATTAGAGTAAGTATACTCGATTTTGAGATAATGTATAATGCTTAGGAGTGAACTTGCTATATGAAAATAAAATAGTAGTTAATTGTCAGTTACAGGAAATAATGTTGATTAGACTGTCATAATTCGTGCCCAGAAGATGAAGGGAGCGACAGTTTTTGTCCCCTGGGTAGGCTATTGCAACTATTGTTAATGTAATGCATAATAAAGGAAGCTACAGTTTTGTCCCCTGGGTAGACCTCGGCAACTACTGTTAATGTAATGTATGTGTAATGTGTTATGTGAACTTAAAAATAAAGCTATGTACACATGGTTAGGATGCAAAATTATTAATTTGCACTATACTAAATGTTCATTTGTTATAAAATTGTTTTCCTTTTCAGTGTATGACAGTGCATGACTGTTTCTTTTTTTTTTAAACTTACTTTTGTATATTTTCTGCATTCTTTCTAACAGCCCTGTAGAAGCACAGTGTGCATTAAACATGTGTTAGCTGTAGGCTCTAATTGCTGTATAAAGAGACACACCAAGTGATCACATAAAGAAAGAATAAAAGAAAGCCTATGGAAGAATGTGCATTGTGTGATTTTGGTTATATCTCAGTTTTTTTTATATAAAAAAAAATTCTGAGCAGATCGGTGATGTATATGCAAGTTCAGTTGTGGACTACTTATTCAGGGATGTAGAGTTCATCCTCAAACTCAGTGGGTTGGCACAGAAGTTCATCCGCTAACCCGTTTGAGTCTGACCAATTGCCCTAATCCTCCTCCTTTCCTGTTTCAGGAACAGTGTAATCTTGGGCTATGAAGTGTTAATTCATTTTAATAATGATCATTATCTCCAGCTAAACAGAATGCATGCTCAGAAGAAATAATGGCCAAGATACTTTATTGCCAGCCTTCTGAACTCTGGCTATTGTCGCATCTTCCCATACCAACAGACCAATGGGTTTGATGCAGGTAGACCTCTTTTGGAGCATCCAGATAGTCTTGGACCATCCTCTGGTCATTAGTGCTGCCACTTGCTCGGCCTCCGTTGCCTTCACCTGTGTTCCTGCCTTAAGCTCTGCCACTTGAAAACAAGCCATTGCAGAGGCTGGTTTGGATTCTCCTGTTGCTGCTGATGGTGGTGTTGAATGTGAGACAATATCACTGCTCTCTCTGGAGGTTGAGTGTTGCACCCCAGAACTTCTGCCCAGTCCTCTAACTTCCAGTCGTTCTTCTTCCAGGTCTTTCTCTTGATCGACAATCCGGGTCTTGTAAGGTGAAACACCCCTTTATGAAAAAGAAATGAAGTGGCTAGTAATTGTTTTGTACAACGGATGAAGTATTGTGGCACATATGTACTCTTTGAAGGACACATATTCTCTTTGCAGCCTTTGAGTTAACAGCCACGCAAAGGATAAAGCTCTGAACCAACTCATATGCTTCTTCATTGACAACGGCAAATCGTTGCGCCATGTTTTTCAATTGGTCCTGTACCAGATTCAACAACAGGATTGCTTCACTCATCGTACTGTCCTCCATGCTGACTTCCCGTGTGAAACCCTCAAAAGGAAGTAGAATTTGTGTCAGGCACTCGAATAGCACCCATTTGTCCACCTCCATTGTCATGCTTTTCCCAGTTGCATCCCTTCCTCTTTGAAGGACATAGTCAGTGGTCATTTTGAAATCCTCAGACAGATGTTGCGGCATGTGGTAGGTCGAGTTCCATCAGGTTGGCACCTCTTGCATGAGGGATTTAACTGGTACCCTATTAGAATTTCGAATGATACTCAACTGCTTCCGGGCTTTAAAAGGATGACTGAATGAGTGCAGGTGACCGATAGGTTGCTGACTATGTCTTCTATTGTAGAAAGTCCTGCTCAATCAGGTTGATGCAATGCCCCAAACACAGGACAATGAAATGTCCAGCATTTGCCGTATCCATCACTATATTACCTCCATTGTCTGTGGCAACAAGTCCAGTTCTGAGACCTCTGGGTCAATGCCGTTCAAACACCTTGCTGCTAAACTCTTCCAAGATATTTACAGCTGTATGGGATTTCTTCATGGCAAACATCGCTACTGTTCATGTCAATGAATGCCCTTAAAAGATTCTTCAGTGCTGAGACATGCAGATAGCTGTTGCCTGACCCCCACAAAAGCGATCCAGTGTGCAGTAATACACAGGTAATCAGTTGCTTTGACAACTGGTCCACATATCTCTCTTCAGCTGGATAGCCTGAACAGCACCCTACTGCATAGCTTGGCCAACCAGCTGCAGCACATAGTGTGGAGTGCATGAATAGCAACTCTTGAAAACATTTTGACCATCGCCCTGGAAAAATTACTGATAGACCTAAGAATGCATATTTTCATAAAAGTGAAACCTAAGTCAATATGTAGAGGATTTTGTGCGTTTAGCTACAGTACACAAAAGTGAAATCTATTGGCTTTCCCAATGTTATGTGTAAAGTAAATGCTGCAATTAACCCTACGCCTTTCGCTTCCATCCGTCCCTCTCTTGTCCCATTCCCTGAAACTGCCATGATTTTAAACACGATCATCTGAAATCTAGCATAGGTTGCACACTTGACCAAAAAATTGCATTTGTTACTTAAAACATGTGCTTAAAAAACTCTCCATACATATCTGTAAGTTGTCAAATCTATACAACAGAAAAGGATTTCGCTGCAATTTTTTCAAGCCTGTTAATCACAGCAGAGAAATGTGCATGTCACAACAAATGTAGAAGGCTATGGAAGGGTGTGCAAATATAGTGCTGGCCCATCCTCCTTGCAGAGTTAACTCTTAACATCAACCCTGGAATCCATCAGGGTGAAAGAATTATATTCTGCTGCATTGAGCATGTCTTTGATCCTTCTTTCTTGTGGCTTCATCTAGTGTTTTTCAGAGAAAGCACCTGTGCTTGCAAAGCCGCTAAAAGAACTCATATTTAACTTGCACTGTTAATAAAGTGGAATGAAATTACTACAGCATGGTTCATGCTGTGCATAGTTGTGCAGTATGAAACAAATAAATAAAAAACAAATGAATAAAAATACAGGAAATTCATTTTGATTACTTGAGAAATTGATTCATGCTTCCCTGTGTTACAATATGTCACATTATAATTTGTATCATGATAGCTTGTGTCAAGTTATGTTAAGTTAAATGAAATCTGTTTGTAAGTCACTCATACACCAACAAAATCTTAATGGCATTTAATGACGTCAAACACTGAGCATCCTGCCTTTTTGAAAGAATTGAGAGGTTGTGAGCTTAGGGATGGTTCTTCAGCCCAACCACCAACAAGCAATCTGCTCATTGGTTTATTGTTGAAACTGTGGTCCATTAGAATTGAGAACAGCTAGGCAAACGTTGTAATGTGCTTGTAGCAAAGAGCTAGCCAGATGGCAATGCTTTGAAGGAGTTTAAACAGGAAATAAGACACAGTTTAAAGCAAAGATAAAGACACTTACAGTAGTCAATATAAAAAGCAACAACAGACACAGAGAGAAGACTTCTGATATACTCAAAGGTAATATTCACCATACATAGGCTGCTCAACTAGAAAACAACATTTTGACACATTCTTAATGTAGGTTATGAAAGAGAAGTCTTTGCTAAGTTAGACTTCAACATTTTATTCTGAGGTGAATGGGATTAATCAAGGAACTGGAATTTTGGGTCAAAGTTCAAACCAAATTTCTTCCATCTTGCCACTAAACATCGAGAAGTTTGACTAGGGGCCAAGGTGCATTTAGTGTTCAGCAATTTCAGGAGAGAAAAAAACATTAACTAAATTTGCTATTTCAATGTACTGTCTCTAGAAAATGGTTGGAACATTTCTGCCAAAGTTAATAAGATATACATAAACTGTATAACTCCTGTATTAAAAAGACATATGTCATGATTACGAGTTCGGCTGACCATCAGGCTGCCGAACCCATGGTGGAGATGCAGTGGCGGCCGGGAGCTGCTGCACCAGTGGTCCTCCTGCCGTAGTACAACTACGCAGTTGGACCACCAGGGGATCGCGGCAACCACAAGAAAACCGCATGATCAGAGGCGTGCAAGATGCTGGCTGTGTTGCTGCGGCACCGCCAAGCATATTACGAGTTTTCCCTCACCATTTAGATTTCATGGCAGGGTTCACGCCATGAAATTCTGGTGGTGATGAAACAAAAGGGGCCCAACAAGGCCTCCTGTTGCCTCTGGGCCCTTGGGTGCATGCAGGGGAGCACACATTGTGCCCCACTGTGTGCATGCACCCCCTTTCCTGCACGGCATGGACTTAACAGTCCATGTCCTGCAGGAAAGGGCTTTTGTGTTCCTATGGCGGTGCATTTTCAAAGGCACCACCATGGGAACGACAAAGTAACGCCAGCCAGACAACGAGAAAACTTGTAATCTGGCTGGTGGCCGTCAGTGGGGTTTGGCAGTGTGGGGTGGCGGTGTGCCGCCCACTTCGCACTGCCAAACTTGTAAACCCCGAACCCGGTCCTAGGATGCTTGTTTCCAGTCCTGGGAGGACCTGGCTTGGCAGTTCGGGCTGGACTGTTCCCATTGGGCACAGGGTCAAGACTGATTTGCATATGGCTGGGTCCAAACTGGAATGGCATGGTGAGCAAAATGTTTTGTTTGTTTAAAGGTTATAACTTGTGCCAACACATTTGAGCTGTTCTATAGAATTGTATATATTTTACATGTTTGAATTTCATAACTGCACTTTTTGTAACTCTTAATAAATTGAACAGCTTGGATTTGGAACTTTAACAATTGCACAAGACTTTTTTAACTGTTTGCAAAAGATGCCATATTTTATTGGAGGGCATAAAGCTATCAATCAATTTCAGTATATTAGAGTTATAATATTTAGCAATTACCTAAGGTGGGATCCATTGTAATTTACTTCTACAAAAGTTTCATAATCTTCCTCAATCTTTGTAAAAGGTTGAAAAATTGGCAATTAATTCTTACATTTAAAAAAACTCCTAAATGTCATTAATTATTTGGAATTAGTTTACTAACATCGAAAAGTTATGTATATAATTATCCACTTAATTCCACAATTTTCAAATTGTACAACAGTTCCTAATAACATCTGAAAATAACTTAGATTTTTAACATGATAAACTAAATCTTATAACAGAAATAACTTTTAGTTTGTCACAGGAAGTCGTTGACGACCGGTTACGTTTTTATATGGCTTTGCTTTTTTTTCTTGAGTTACACCTAACAAAGCAAAAATCCTTCTTTGTACCTTAGAATGAAAAAGGTGCACAATTGACAGCAATTTTTCTCACCCACAAATCCAAAGGATAGCCTTTAGCCCTGTGTACGCAATATTTGACATATTTATTAAAGGATTGCATCACCTTTGCACCACACAACGGGATGCATGCGCAACGCAACCCTTAAATGTGATTTATCAAGCATGTAAGGCCACCTTGCGTGGCCCTGAGTCGCTTGATAAATCCAGAGTAAAGCAACACAGTGCAAATCAGTTGTTCCCACGCAACACCAATGGATTTTGATGTATTCCCAGATATACTATAAGTGGTAGACCTGGGAATGCGCCAAAACTGCTACTCCTCTCCACGTCAGGCATAACGGTGAGAAATATGTTTATTTCTCCTGGTTTGTTCCTCTTTCTATTCTGCAGTCCACTTAAAAAGAAGAGAATGCCTCAGTGAATTGTTTTTGTGGAGGAAGGTGCCCATGGTGCAAGAGTGCCTGCATTGGTGCTAGGCAGCACATTGTGGACCAGTGCAGGGAAAAGGCAGGAATGAGCTATAATATGTTAAATATGGTGCATTCCTGCCCTTTCTCTGTCACGCAGCACAGCAAGGTGGCTTGCTCCGCAGTGTGACATATTGATAAATGTGACCCTAAGCGGCGGTTCGGATTCCGGTTGGATGGGCTCCGACCAACGGTCGGAGCCCTTCCGACCGATTCGGATCATGTCGGCCGGATTCCTTTCCGACCAAGCCATTCCGATGGGCTCGGTCGGAAAGGAATCCGACACGAATTTCCGGAGTGCGGACGACAGGCTCGGTGAGCCCGTCCGCTGTCCAGAAATCTCCCAGTACTCCACCGGCCGCCTCTTTGCCACTAAGGGAGTACTAAGGCAGTTTTTCACTGCCTTGTCGTGCCGGTTTTTCCGGCATGAAAAGGCAGCTGTAAACTGTCTTTGGGGACCCCCAGTAGGGCCCCAATGGGTGCGAGGCTGCCGCCTGGCAGCCTGGGGTCACCTATGGTGCACCTCTGTGGATCCCTGCACCCGGTGGCAGGCACCTGGGGGTGCCGCCCACAGGGTGCAGGGATGAACTGCACACCTGCTTTCCATGATGCAGGCATTGGATTGTGTTGGATACGAGTGCGACCGAAGCCTGTTCGGTCGCATCGTACTAGCAGGGCTGTAACCGACGACAGCAGGTCAGTCGCTTGCGGCTCTTGCCCGATGTCGGACGGACCTGAGTCCGCCCGACATCGGAATAGGCCCCTTAATGTATTTGCTAACAGTATCTGTTCAAATTATTCTTACGAACTGGTCAAACTTTTCATTTTAATTACGATAACTGATATGTCAAACAGTTTTCTAATCACAAAACAACTAAGTAAAATGAAGATCTTTTTTTTCCTAGGGGATCCAGTTGATTAACCCTAAACGTAGCCATCAATATGGTACTGCCACTTCCTCTTATGCTGATACTGTCTTAAATAATAAAGTTCCACCTGAGTAGCTAAAGCAATAATAAATAACGTGATTTTCTTCCATTTTACAATAACTTTTTAAAGTCGATCCAGAAATGTTGACATTCACCTTTTGCATCGGCCCTAATTATGCAGTGAAAATTCTGCTGAGAGGGAATTGCTCCGTGAGATTAAAAAAAAATACATTGCTCGAGATGGAATGTGGGAGCAGACACTGCAAGTGAATGCTTTAATAACAGTAGCAGGAACAGAACAAAAAGAGCTGGCAAACAATGTTAGACCTGGGTCATTCATTTTCGGTATTGCATTTAGTAATGATAAATGTTTTGACTCTACATTTTTAAAATGAAGACAAGCATCAGGAATGCAGCGCTCATTTATGGTTAATTTTTTTTGTTGTTGTCAGGATCGCCATTATAAATTCTTCTTCGAGCACAACACATTAGTAACCTTCATTTTGCATTAAATGCTCTATTATGTTAGGGAAATGAATAAGCTATCTTGGTGTTTAGTCTTTTCCGGTAACTGGAAAGCTTTCAGAGCTATGCTTTATAGTGAACGTAATAAAACATTGTCAGGCTTTGGTGTTATTAAAGTCCTGCTATATTTGTTGCTCAAAGACTCTTTTGAACCTATTCACAAAGGAATTTTGAAGTAGTGAAGTAGCATTCCTGTAATACTCGGTGAGTACTCTAACATGCCTTTGTAAATTGGTCCCTCAACATGTCAAATGGGATAAAAGGAATGTTCTGCAAATATTCATGCACAATTGGTACAAATAGACAGCATTGTGTCCTCTTTCCCCTTTTACTAATAAAAAGTTAGGTACTTTGGAGCTGTTTTAGAAAGGCAGTACTTCTCTAGTACTACTTCCCATACTCATAAAAACTTTTGCGAATCGTCATCTTTGTGTATAAGATGTCATCGAAATTGTTGGGGAGCGTGGACAAGATCTCAATGCCGCAGCTGCTATTTTCTGTTCTTTCCTTGCACCCAAAAAGGCCATTATTACAAGTTGTCCCTTATTTCCAAAACAAGGGCATGGGTAATACCGGGGCGCAGCATTTTCCGGGAATTAGAATTACAAGTTATATCCCATAGGGCCATATGGAATTGAGAATAACATGCAAATTTCTTCCCTATTTCTGCACTTTATTTTGAGAGAGTGAGTGATATCTTACCAAGCACCAAACCCAAAGTAAACAACATTAGGGCACTCAGTCAAAATACTTTATTAGACTCAAAAGAGTCATAAAAGATGATATCTATCATACACATTTTTATTAAAAAAACAATAAAAAAACAATTAGGGCACTCATTTTTTATAACCCATAGCCATGCACGACTTGCCGCTGGCATCTAATACATGTCTGTACTAAAAATGAATTACCAAACCTCATGAAAGGCACTTCTTTCAGCTACCACTAGTCAAATGTCATTCACCATCAATATGGAAGTTACAAAAAGTAGAGTAATGTTTTCCTTCGATTGTAAATTCACAATGGCGAAAACCACACTAGAGCCATCGCCATGGTCCCTTAAATGAAAAGCTACACTAAGACTGGCTCTAAAAAATAAGCCAAACCAGAATGAGCCTTTCCTAACACAAAGCAAATATTAACATGCATGCTGTAATTGATAAAAGTTGTGCCCCTGTTATTATTTTTATTGTTTCTTAAGTCGCATTAAGAAGTCATGTTTCCAACTGTCCTTATCTCTTTAGTAAGATCCAATCACCAGGCAACTGTGGATACATATATAAATCTAACACTTTTTGATTAAATTAAAGTTTTCTCCTTTTATGCAGGCAGTTGTTGAGTTTTTTGGGGAGTTAACTTTCTGTCGTTGACAAATCGGCAGATGTGTGTATCAAGCTAAAACTACTTGATTTAGTTACTGTATTTCTAAGAGGCCTACGCAATGTCTTAAAAAGTTGATGTTTCTATTACAAACTAAGTAGATGGTGAGCAAGATTGAGTCACTGCTGTTGTTTGTATGTAAGAAAATCAGGATTCAAAAGATTTTTTCTCATTATTAAATTGACCATAATGTTGTAATCGCCCCAACACTCATGATGGTTTTCTCTGCCGAAGAGAAAGGAAGGATATCAGGATACATTTGTCTCCCTCGATGAGCACCCCCAGACTAAGTAAGTTGCTCTCTTTTCAAGCTTATCCATCATTTAGTCTAGTACTATATTATTTTTCACTATTCAGGATATGTAAGAAAGTGAGTTATTAATTAAGGTGGATATGAGGATATCACACGTAAATCAGGATAAAACAGATTCAATATCTTAAACATGGCTCAACCCTCTGATTGCAATGGCACTGAGCAGACAGGCTTAACTTAGGAAAATATATAAAGTATATACCAGTAACATAACAGTTACAAATTTGAAATACAACTCAATAAAATATCCACAACCATCTTAGAAAAATAGAGAAATATTTATGAGTAAAATGACACCTAATGACAAAAATGTCATAACAGCAATCAGAAGATATGATTTTTTTTAGATTTATTACAAAAAGCGTCAGGAAAAAATAAAGAGCTAATTAGTAGCTAGCAGTTGACCTGGAGGTAGACATGATTTCAAGCTGATCCCAATGGAGCACAGATTAGATACATAAGGCTGGTGGAGTGACGGTTTCTGAATGGTTGGCGGAAGTTGAGGCAGTTGTTTATATAGACAGGTGCTTGGTTTTGGAAGGATTTGTAGGCATGAGTCAGTAGTTTGAATTGAAATCTCTTCAGGATGGAGAGCAAAAGTAGATTTCTCAGGTGCTGGGTCACGTGGGTCACTTTGGGTGGGTTGAGGATTAGTCTGGCTGCTGTGTTGTGTACCATCTTGAGTCTTCTCATGGGCTTACTGGTGGTACCTGTATAGAGTGCATTTGCGTAGTTCAAACTGCTGGTGATAAGGGCTTGCATGGTTGTTTTCCTGGTGCTTGTGCGGAGCCATTAGAAGATTATTTGGAACATGCAGAGGATGTGGAAGCAGACCGCTGAGACGGTGTTGATCTGTCAATTAATGGTGAGTTTGCTGTCTGAGATGATGCTGAGGTTGTGACATGGTCTTTCGGTGTAGGTGTGGGTCCGAGCACCATGGGCCAGCAGGTGTTGCTCCAGAGGGAGGTGTGGTTGCCAAAGATCAGCACTTTGGTTTTGTCCATGTTGAGCTTCAGGCAGTTGTTCTTCATCCAGGCCGAGTTGTTCTTCATGCAGTTATGGAAGTTGGTCTTCAATGTGGTGGGGTCTGCTGAGAGTGAAAGGACAAGATGGGTCAGGGGAAGAGCAGTCACACTGCGAAACAGGCACCTCTGAGTGAATGATAGGCTACAGGTGGAGGTGGCAGCTGCAGAGAAAGAGGTAAGCTTAGTTCTGGTGGGCGGTTCTGTGCTTACGTAGGGCGACATAGCTATATTAAGGCTTTTCCACTGACTGTCTTGTCCCTCATCATGGCCTATTTGGGTTATGTGTTCTGAACAGGATTCTTCCAGAGTAAGGAGGTATTGGCTGCCAGCCTGCACCAACTTGCAGTATTAAAGACAATAATATATATCATTTTTATAAGTCACATAAGACTCACAGAGGCTGAGGGCTGGAAAGTCACATGGTCATAAAACCAGAAGAGACAATTTGAAAACAAGAGCTCAGTTAACTGTTCAAAAGCCTTTAGCCATGGACAGTGACATACAAGAGTTATCTCCAGTGAAGATAACCAATAGGTCAACTAAAACTACAGCATGCTCTAAGGCTGACTGAAAGGACTGAAAGACAAACAGCAGTCAGTTACATCTTGCTACGTTGCAAAATCTATCAGAAACCAGATGTCCTTGCAGGTGCTCAGTCTGAGATGTCCATATATAAAGCAACTTCAAAAAGCATGCTTAAAACAAAATACACAGTGTGTCATAGTGCAAATAAATGCTTCTACAAGTACTCAGCTCCCAGACCTTCCTGTTCTGGACTTAGATAATGATGATGAATCATTTTTTAGCTGGCAAGACGCCTCAGACCAGTACCTAAATTCTACCTATAT
The DNA here is from genome assembly GCF_964204655.1 of Triturus cristatus. Lineage (NCBI taxonomy): Eukaryota > Metazoa > Chordata > Amphibia > Caudata > Salamandridae > Triturus > Triturus cristatus. Next base: position 944,886,538 of record NC_140593.1, read on the forward strand.
ACAGAGCAATGAAGTGGAGACAGGTAACTCCCTATGCATCTCTTGAGATGACCCAATCTTGTTTAAGGAGCTGGATATCTCATGAAGAAAACATGCTTCTTTACAACAGAGTGAAAAGAATCAAGTACAAGCGCAAGTGCCACTTTCAGGAGAGACTACATAAGTAACTAGATATTCAATTCAATCAGATCTAGAGCTTGATAAAGTGCCAAGCATATATCCAGCCGTAATGGCAATGAACGTGATAACAAATACTCTTGCGAACATATCAGACTCCCTGATTTATCAAGCAGCTGCTATGGATAATCAAACACTCTTATTACACTCTTGTTACTGTTGATACTTTAACAAACTTCAATGGGATCAAACTTGAAACTGTATGTCAAGAAGTTATGCTGGATACATCAGCTTCTAAAATGCAACAGATATTATATTATGCATTGACAATATAGTAGATTTATTACAATTATTACTTCATAAGAATTCAGGTGGATTGTGGCACTAGGCCAACTACAAGGACTTATCCATTGGAGAATTAAAAAATATATATATTTAAAGAGTTTTATATCATGCTGGCAAGACCCAAGCACTTTACAGACATTAAAATCAGAACTTTAAAGAACATTGATTATAAAGTACAAGTTGAGTTAGCTGGAAGTTGGGTCAAAGTAATCCTTAAGGATGAGCAACCATATAGTAAATTTAACGAGGAAGAGAGTCCAGTTGTGTGTTAGGTGTTAGAGTTCAAAGGGTTGAGGTTCCAATTGAGGGGAAGATCTTTTAATTGTATTTTGAAGCAAATAAAGGAGCAGTTTGTCCTGATATGAACTGGTTGGGAGTTCCAGATTTTGGGGGCATTGCACAAGATGGAGCCCGCAAGGGCTTTGGGTATATGCATTTTCGGTACGACGATAAGCAGAGTGTTGATGCTTGTTAGGTTTCTTGGCTGGCATGCCTTTTTGACTATGTCCGTGAGAAAGTCTGGTTTCCCGGTGTGAAGGTCATCTTGAGTGAGGCAGGCCATTTTGAAGCAGCAGCAGGCTTCAATCAGGAGCCACTTAGAATTTTCAGGGATGGTGAGGTGTGAATGTGTCTTTTTACTCCAGTGACCATCCATGCTGCTGCATTTAGTGTGGGTCTTCAGGAACTAAGTGCAATTTGGCAGTGCCAGTGAGTGTGACATTCCCATAGTCCAGTCTAGAAAGTACGAACGCTTGCATGGCGGCTTTTCGATCATTCAGGGTAAGAAATGGCTTGATTCTGTGTAGGAGTTTTAGGTTGTAAAATGTACTCTTTTCTGAATTCTTTAAGCTTCAGATGGTTATTCGAAAGTCAGTTTTGAACTTTTAAGAGAGTGGTGTTGAACCGTTGTAAGTCCTCTAGTGTGGATACTTTTAAGTAACACTGAGTGTCATCTGCATAGAGGTGGTACAGGATGTTTGCTTGTTTGAGTATGGTGGTGAGGGGTTCCATGTATATATATATTTATATATAAGAGTGTAGTTGAGAGGACTGAGCCTTGTGGGGTACTCTTTGTAATGATGACGGTGTCAGAGGCCGTGGTGTTTCTTTTTATTTGTTGGGAATGGTTATGTAGATATGAGGAGAACCATTTCGGAACTGGGCCATCAGCACTTCTCCAGTTTTGTAAGGATTCTAGCAGCAGCTTGTGCCGTGTCGAAGACTGTGGAAAAATCTAGACAGATGAGTAGATAGCATCTATCAGTGTCCAGCGATTTGTGAATGTCATCTGCTATAATCAGTGATGCTGTTTCCGTGCGTCCTAAAACCCGATTGGAGTGAGTCAAGAAGATTGTCGGGGTTAATGGTTGAGTTAGGAGAGCACTCATTTCTCAAGTATTTGTGCATTGAACAGAAGGTAGGAGACAGGCCTGAAATTGTTGAGGTCATTTAGGTCAGCACAAACTTTTTTTAGCAAGGGGGTGACATGTCCTAGTTTGAGGCAGTCAGGCATCAACCCATTGTTCAGAGAGCTGTTTACTATCTTAGTCCAGAGACGTGTTGAGGCGTGGTTGAGACTCTTCACCACGGAGGCCAGGAGAGGGTCTGCTTGGTGAGTTCAGGGCTTGGAATTCACAATCATCTTTGAGATGTCCTCCTCCATGAGTGAGCTGAACGTCTTCCAGCTCCTGAGAGTTGAGGGGGCTCCTAGGTTTAAATTGTAACCTGAGTGTTCAGAGCAAATGATCGCCCATTGGGAGTTTGAAGGAAGAGAAGTTGTGTTGATTTCCTCAATTCTTAGGGGGTGTTACAGTGGATGGTAGAGTGTGGTGGTTTTAGGAGAGGTTGATCTCCGTGATTTTATCATTGACTAAATTAGCAAATTTGTCAAAGTGTTCTTTGGATACATGAGGATTTGTTTTGTTGGTTTCGAAGTTTGTTGTTTTTGATGTTGAAAAGTTCTTTGTGGCTTTTTTTGCTTTGTCTAGCTCTCTGCAGAAGAATGTGGCTTTCACTTTCACAATGTGGTTTTTGTATTTTCTGTGTTCCACTCTAAAATGTTGAAGGTGTGTTGTGGATAGGATTGTTCTCCACAGTATTTATGCAGCTCTCAGTTGTCTTCTTTTTGCATTGAGGTCTTTGTTGAACCAGGATTGCGAGGGAGTGTCTCCCATTTCTATCAGTTTCAGTGGAGCTAGTTTGTCTAGTATGGATTACTTTGCTGAGTTATAGTGGGATGTGAGATCATCTGTTGAGAGGTTATCTGTTGGGAGGTGGATTTGACATAATTTTCTCTTCCGGATCACCCAGTAGGATCTGACTTATGTTGTGGGACCATTTGATGGTTTCCTGAGTGCATATTTCCGTTAGGTTGATTTGAAATAGAATGGTGTGGTGATACGTTCAGTCGACTGTTAGGATTTAGTCATAACGTACCGCTTCATTGTGGGCTATGATGGCATCTAGGGTAGCACCTTTGGTGTGTGTTTGTACTTTGCAGTGCTGGATCACGTTTTCACTGAGTAAGAGAATGCCCCTCTGACACGCATCAGTGATAAATGTGAATCATCCACCAATTTTAAAATGAGGTACAAACACAGAAAAGTTTGGGATTAATGGCCAAGCAAAATAGCTGTGGATCAAAACTTCATAGCTTGCCTTAATATCTGGATACAGGCACATGGATGAGCACTGTTGAGGTCCTAGGGAAGAAATTTGAGGATCAGCCAAATGGCTTTCATACATAATGTAGCAAGAGTTGCTTAACAAAACTGTGCAAATTACATACATGAAAAAAGGCATCAAACACAGCTTGAAGCCATCTCAAACCTTACAGGTCTCTAAAAAGAGGATGTATGCATCTTGTTTATTCTAATGCATTGTACAGAAAGCTTGGAAGAATGAGCCCTAAAAACGTTTTGCATGCTTTATTGACTTTTCCACTGCTTTCAAAAAAAGTTAATAGATCTTAGCTGTCGTCTAAATTGATCTCCTGGAGCATTGAACAAGGTCTACTGAAGGTTCTAATTACAGAGCGCAGTAAGAGATGGGTTAGGGTGAAACTATCTGAAAGAAAAGGGTTGACGCAAAAATGAACACCATTAATGGTCTAAAACAAGGATTTATCAAGTCCCCCTTATTATTTAGTTTATTCATCTCTGATTTAACTGGTGTCTTACAATATGCTAGGGGAGAGTCACCCAAGTTGTCCAGCACAAAAGTCCTGTATCTGGCCTCTGTAAATGACTTAATCTTTATATTCACTTCACAGATTGGCCTACAAACTCAATTAACTAAAGTGGTCTCTTTTATTACGAGCAACAACCTTCAGATTAACACCAACAAGAAAATGATCAGGGCATTTGACTGGGTTAACCCAAAATACACTTGTTCTATTGGTCGCAGTGAAATCGATTTGGTGCCAACATACACTTATATAGAACTAGACAATAAACTAAGATGGAATGCCCACTTAACACATTTGCAAAATAGAGCAGCAGTAACAACGGGAGCAATAAAGAGATTTTCAATATTTTAAGGAGCAGAAGCGATGCTTCCCACACTCCTGGTTGCCACTTCTATAATGGCCCCAGCACTTATGCATGGGTCTGTCCTTTGGATGCCAGTTACAGTTAGAAAGGTTGAAATAATATTCTTGACTAGGCTGAGGAAATTGTTAAATCTATTGAATGCAACTCAACAAAGCTAATTGAAAATGAAGTTTGGCATTTGGTCCCTGTCTGCACAGGCTATAATCAATCATAATAATTATGTTATTAGATGCTATTTAGCAGAGGATGTTACTCGAAAGATCTATATTTAGAAAGGGTTGCCCAAAGCTCGCCACCGACGCACTGCTAGTGGACCATTGCATCAAGACTGATTTGGCCAACTACCATTTGCTGTATGTAGAGGACATTTAAATTATGTCCAAGTTAGCCCAGAAGGCTTTGCAAAAACTGGTAATAAAATGATGTCCCTGCCTATAGGATATTGAGAGGACAAACATAAGCAAATATAAGAACACAAAGTACACGCTGGAATCCTATTCTTTGCAGCAGCAACCATACATTGTCTTCAACATGGGTACTAAGAAAACATTTTACCTATGTTTTAGCCTTTTTTACCTACCCTTTTTCCAGTTTGATGGTCAATGGAACACACATCAGAGAGCTGACAGTTTGTGCTGGCTATGTCAGGGGGCAGGAATCCTTGGACACATCTTTTATCTTTGTCTTGAAATTCTCGATCTCTGTGGGAAGTACCTGAAACCTATCTTTAATAGTGAGGGAGTTAGAACTATCACAAAAGCAATCTTATTTTATTTCAGGAGCTCGTCCCAAAGGGTGTTGGTTACTTACTTAACTACTTGTCTCAAGCAATTAGGAAATGGGAAGCTTTCCAGATGGGGAGTAATTTGAAACTAATGGGCATTTGATTGTTGATGATTTTATATGTAATGTGTCTGTCTCCGTTTTTAGAAGACACGGTTTTTAGTCTTAAAAGGCACATTTGTATGTATTTCCGAAACTGAGTTTATATGGTATCAGATTTCATATTGTATGTGGTTCTGAGACAATAAAGTTATTATCTTAGAATGAACTTGCAGGATAAACTATGTCAGAATCCACAGAGAACTCACTTTTGTCTTAAGATAACAGACTGGTATAATATGGTCCTATCATTATGCCTAATTTAAGTCTAAGGCCCGGATAACCGTCAGTGGAAGAGGTCATTGTCGAGGAGGCTCGAGATCACAGCCTCATTGCCTTTTCACCATTCAGACAGCGGTACTACATTTTAGGTGGGAGAATGTGTTGTGTCCGGCACCCTCCACCAAGTCTTCCCTGAGTGCTTGATGGTACAGTTAGTCACATGTTAAGCACTGGTTTATAGACGTTATGAGGACTAAAAAAATTGTATAGTGGGTTCTCTGTTCGTTGCTGCATTATTAATTACTAAGCAAAGATCATGTTACTATTGAACTATGGAGTGCTACAATTCGATTTTAATGAAGTTAATTCGGCATATTAAAAAACAGCCATAAAAGTACATAAATAAAATATCATAAAAGCATGTTATATAAAAACACATCCAAAAGAGCAACCCCATGTCCTCCCATTGTCATCTCTAAAACATAATACCTTGTCGTATTGCCCCCCGCCACTTATAAAGAGAACACCATTAAAACATACAAGGGGATCTCCAAGTGCAATCAGGTAGGTCAGGTCATTTTTATAGTCTCCAATATTTTACAAGAGAAGAATTGGTTTAAGGTAATAACTCCCAAAATTTATATAAAATCACTGAGCAATATAAATTGCTGTGTGCTTTGCATGGACACACCATCACAGGGACAGGGTATCGTATCTTGTGGCTATTTCTTCAGATGAGGGAAGGTGACTAAATGATGAACTGTTACAGTTCGCAATCTGGTCAAAAATAGCGATGCTGGATATTAGTTACACAGGACAAATAAAACTGTCACCTTTCCCACAGATTAAACGACGTATAAAAAGCAACAGTAAATATCTTCAACTCATCATATATTCTGCGATCAAATCTTTTGTTAAAAAAAGTTACCTTGATAAAACTCTTGTCAAAGGACAAAACTTTAGATGGGTCTTGCAGCACAGAGATATTAAACAAAGTACTAAAAGACATATTAATGTATATTAGCCACGGAATATAAGAGACGTGGTCCAGGGTAAGACAATCTGTAATAATCAGTTTTGTAAGACTTGTTTCCTCATTAAGCCATATAGAAAACCAAAGTAATAGAAGTTTCAGTAAAAGTAGGTGAAGTGATTACACCAAGCAGGTAAGTGTAAGAGCATGTACTTTATTGACTGTTCGTCTCCACAGCTTCCAGGAACTGACAAGAACCTGGGATTCAAACCATAGTGTTCCATTACCATGACCGTGACATCATAAGCTATGCAAATCACATGGACAGTGAGCTTAAGGAGAAACTACTACAACATCTCCTCTCTTTCCATTAATACAAAAGGAAACAGAAAAAGAAAGACAAAGGAAGATAATTAAAGAGAAAGAACAAGGAGAACAAGGAAAATAACAAAGAATACAAAAGAAGATAAAAGTTCATTGTTAATAAAACAACATATAATTTCATTTGTATAAAACAACACAGCAAACTACAAATGTAAGCGATTTGGCGGGACACTCGCCCTACTGATCCTTCGTGGAGGGACATATTTCAATGAGTTTTTCACAACCTGGGAAGGTCTCTGCCCACTCTCTTTGACTGATGGTTTTCTTAGGCCTGATTGGGGCTGAACCAAGTTCTCAGATTCAAGACCCAAGTGCATCACAACCCTCATAGAAATCTTGTTAATTCTAGACAGGTTCCACCAATTTTTTCCATTGACTCTCACAGCAAAATGTGATGTAGTATCCATTTTAACAGGCGGACCAAACTTTGACAGCCCCTTAGGAACATTATGAGGGGACTTGATTCTCACCCAATCCCCCACATTAATCACAGACTTGGAACAAGTCTCATCAGAGACTGCAGGTTGTGGAAGCGTGCCACAATCATTTTGTGATGGGAAAGCAGAACAAGATTGTACATCATTATTTCCTTTTGTCTCTCGACACCTTGACAACGGACCCCATTTCTTCATCCAAGCAAGACACGTATGAAACAAAGCTTGTCTACAGTCTACAGTAGAGCAAAAGGACTGGAACCTTGAATGGCACTTGAAGTAGTGTGATGTGCCCACAACATACTCTGGACAGCCTCTTTAATATCAACTCTGGCTGAAACAGCCCACTGAACACATTCAATAAGAATTTGGTTGATGCGCTCAATGAAACCTTTGGCCTGTGGGTGATATAGAACCACACGCCGGTGAGAGATCCCACATTGGTACAGAAAATCAGACATTTCCTTGGACATAAACTGTACACCATTGTCAGATACAATCTCCTTGAGAAAACCCTCCCTGGTAAAGAGACTTTGTAGAAACTTGATGACTTCTTGAGAGTTGGGATCTGTCATAGAATTGTCTTCCCACCACTTGCGAACTTACATTTGTTGGGTAGAACATTGAAGTGTCCCACAAAGTCAATAGCTAACTTCAACCAGGGACCCTCGGGTGCCTCCACGTGCTGTACAAGAGGTGAAACAATCTCAAAATTTATCACTGGTACAACGTGACACACCCTTCCACAACATCATTTATTTGACAGTCCATGGAGGGCCACTAATATACACAACAAATTATTTTCTTCGTGTTAGTCTGACCAAGATGTCCCTCATGACCATAGTCAATGATGTGACTTCTGAGAGACTCAGGAGGGACAAACTTATCCCCCGCATGATCATTTCTTCACCCTCCAGTGTAAGCTCATCAGCAACCTTGGCAAAGGGATGAAGATCACTGTCAAGATGTTTCTCTTTAGGCCAACCTGACACGCTAAAATCTTTCACCTTTTTAGGCATAGCATCGGACTCCATTCCACAAAACCAATCACGCTCAGAAAAACAACCCACACAACAAGCATCCACTGCAGCAATCAAGCACTCAAGGAGATGAGATGACCCACTTCTGTCTCGAGATTCCAACTGAATAATAATTCATAAAGCAGCTTGGGAAGGCAGCTCACGAAGACTGAAAACACAGGAGACCGCTACAGCACACGTGGGTGGGGAGAGGAACAGTCAAACTTGTCGCCAAATTTGAAGTGATTACACCAAGCAGGTAAGTTTAAGAGTACATACTTTTTTGACTGTTCGTCGCCACAGCTTCCAGGAACTGACAAGAACCCAGGATTCAAACCATAGTGTTCCATTACCATGACAGTGACATCATAAGCTAAGCAAGTCACATGGACAGTGAGCTTAAGGAGAAACTACTATAGTAGGTCCTCCAGGCATTGCAAATCAACTTGCTAATGAGCAATCAGGGATGAGACCCAAACAGTTGACATGAACATTTAAGGAATATATTTTCTTCTATCTGGAGGGGATTACTAGGGGTCTAACCCCACAACTCTGCCCCAAATGTGGCAGTAGAACCCCGTCTTGCCTTATATATCTCTACCATCTCCTTAACAGCCCAGCTTTTGACAATGTCCACTAATTTTTGATCAAGCATTTAGAACCTACAGGGCCCGAACACCTATGCTTGAAAATAAAATCCCTAAAGAGCAAGTAGAATTTACTCTGGTTAATAAAGAACCTCCAATAAAAAAGGCCCTACATTTTCTGCGAGTGTTTCCGACGTACCATTATATAAGTTTTGGTTTTATAAATGACCATCTTTTTTGTTTTCATAAAGTCCTCAAATACATTCATTAGCTTCTGCAGGCTGATGGGAGTCCTAGATAACAAAACTGCATTGTCTACATGTAGCAGCACAGGGAGGGTGCAGCCGGCAGCGTTAGGCGCATCGGCCTGCAGAACCTGAAATGTGCCATCAATTCCATTAATAAAAAGAGAGAATAGAAAGGGGGCCAATGCACAATCGTGTCTAATTCCCTCCCTACCTTAAAAGGGGGGGCATTCACCCTGGGAGCCATACAGAACCATTCATAATACATTCCCACACAAGAAAGCAGGTGATCTCCTCTTGGGCACCAAGGGCAATCAAGGTTGACCAAAGCATAGAATGGTCAACCAGGTCAATTCCTCTACTTAAATCGGTGAAGCAAAGATAAAGAGATCCTGACTTCACCCTAGAATACTTTCTGATCAGCAATTCCAAGTTCGCACATTGCTTACCTATCCCCAGGCCCTTCCTAAATCCAAACTGTGCTTCTGCTAGAATAGAATTATGCCGGATCCATTCCACTAATTTCTCTAATAGTATCTTACTCATTAATTATACTGAATAATCTAAGAGGGAAATAAGGCGATAGCAGCTGGGATGTGATTTATCACCCTTCTTAAAAATGGGTATGATTGTTGAAACAGCCCAAAAAGGGAAGATCATACACACCCAGCTGCATTACGCACCCGTGTCACAATGGTGTCCTATAAACCCAAGGCTGCTTTAAATGCATCAACTGGTACCCCATCTGGGCCTGGTGCTTTCCCAACTGCACTTTGATATAAGGCAAGGTGGATCTCTTCAAGGGTCATGTTTAATGAAAGAGGGTTCTAATTTAAGTTCCCCTCACACTTAGTTTAGCTGCTACCCACCAAATTTGAATTACAAATGTGTTACCCATGATTCATAAAAGACAATGGAGTTAAACTCTGAAATTGAATCATTTTATAGGAACAGAGCATTAACTGTGTCCCAAAAATCTTAGTATCCTTCATTTCAGCAGCCATAATAATCAGTTTGGGCCAAACCTCATCCTATAACACTTTCTTCCTAGTTTGAAAGGCCAGATTATAGTTTTTCCGGAGGAGGTTAATAGCCGTAGGGTCCCTAGGGGAACAATGTAAGGGTGATTTCAAATTCTGCAAAATCAGGGTACATGAGCATTCAAACCACCCATTATTGCAAACTTTTGTAAATCTCAGAAAGAAGAGAATTTATTGTACAAGTAATCTGATTAAAACTAGAATATAAATACCATGTTCAACCACCTCCTCCAGGCTATAGCCAAACTCAACTGGGTTCCTATTTACTACTTTGCATAGGACTCTACCGGGGTCTATTCCTGCCCACTTAATGCGCACACCATTAGGACTTACTGGGGCAATATTAACTACACATGCGGATTCTTCAATGTTAATATCCCAGAAGAAAAATTGTAAAACTTATTGGATTATGGTCACTGATAGCAGTTGGAATGATGTTGGGAGTACAAACTAAACCACAAACTGAGTTAGAACTCAGGACATGACCAATAGTGGTGTAAGCCTTTCTGCCAATAAAAGAAGATATCTGCTCCCCATCGGCTGAACGTTTACGATCTAGGAAAAAAAGATCATAATTAAAAACAAATGATTGTAATGCATTCCATAATCATTATGGGGAAAATGTGAAATGCCCATCAGGGCTAGAAAGTCTGCATATCTGTTGTGCTGGAAGAGGAAATGTCTGAATATTAAAATAGCCTGCCCATATCACGGTAATGTTTAAATGGATGGAGCGCAAAAAGGCATCCAATCCCACTTCAAGGGTATAAACCACTTGGCTACGAGAGGAATCAAATACGTTATTATAAAAATTGACCACCACTGGATCAGGGCCGCCCGTAGTTGACAGCAACAAAAACTGGGAATGGGGCGCAACAAAGGAATACTTTTTAAAAGTATCTTGTAGATTATTAGATACTAAAATTTGTAGCCCCCCTAGTGTAGGTTGAGACTGTGGTAGAAGGGCATCTAAAACATCAATGCACATGTCCCTTTGGCTAAGTAAGAATTTTTCTATATTCCCTAAGAGCTCGGCGATAGACAGTAACAGATTATGCCTCAATCTCCTAACACTTTTGAGTAACTTCTCTTGGAAAGTAGCCAGGGTCTCAGAAGAAACCATGTTAGTAGATGTGAGGCAGTTGGCAACAAGTGTGGCATCAGTAACATGTTGAGCTACAGTTAGAGAGGGGTCCTTTTTTCGCCCTGACACCTTTTCTCCTGGCTGGAGGGCCTCTTTCTGGGGGGATGCTGAAAGATGAGAGCAATCCAGCCTTTGTTCTCGTCCAATAGACTTATGGAAAGCCTCTGATGAGGCTTTGGAGGGGATCAACAATTAAACATAAGGCCTCATTAGTAATGGGTCATCAGAAGTTACAGTGCCAGAGAGACATCTTTCTATGCTCTCACTTTCTTTACCTATGGCACCCACAGCTTTCCTGATGCCATCTAAAGTAGTAGCTCCAGGCCCAGCGGGGGAGGGTCTTTTGTTGAACCATGATACACTAAAACTTGGCAAAGACCCTGCTCATAGGCAGGAAGCGAAAGCTGCACAATAAATCAATGAAGGCTTTCTTAATTTAGGTCTAATAGGGTTGGCCCAGCCGGTATTGTCAGGCTGTGGATGGGCATAGATGGGCCAGCTCTTTGCTCAGTCTTGACTCGGGTCTCAGATCTATAGAAGCAGTTGATAACTTTTTCTAATAGGGCGCATTAGAGGTGATGCTCCTTTTTTCATACGATCTTATATTTGCTGCAATTAATACACTTCTAGGATTTTTCATTTTTTTCCTCAAAATGTTTCGCCAATATCAATTTCCTAGTTGGTTATTAAATGTATTGGGCAGTTAGAGATGCAAACATTCTTACTATATATTTGACCTGTAGACTATGTTATAAGAAAAATATTGCATGCTGGATTTATTAGAACAATCTTGACAACTTCTGTAGTGATAGAAATGTTTAAGCTAGATCGGACCTTTGATTTGTTGTTAAGTATTCTTTTATATATTTTACTTTGAAAATTTTCTTGTATGGTAATTTGAAGAATTTGGCTTGGTATACTCATGTCCTTTTATCATCAATGTGGATAGACATAGAAACTATTTACCATATACATTTAGGCTGTATTTGTTTGAGTGTTTTGAAAGCCACTAGCATCTTTCCATTACTTTTAAATGTTAATGCCGAATGGATTGATCAAGCCATGATATGGTTGTAGAATTGTTAGTAAAAAGATGGCAGGGTTGATTCCAGGGCCGGACCAGCCATAGCGGCCACCAGGCTTTTCCCCAGAAACCGGCCCTGGAAAACAGCTCGCCCGCACTCCCCCATTCCCCCATGGGGGTGCAGCCGATCAGTTTGCAAGGGCCGGTTTTGGTTCCCAGTCCAGCCCTGGTTGATTCCCTTTGATTGTGGTTGATATTCTGCATCACTATAGCTTGAGAACTGTACAATATATTTAGGTTCCAACTATGTTACCATCGTTGAGCTTCAAATGGCAATTCATGTGGTTTAAATTCCTACTGCATTTAAAATGTTTGGGGATACTTACAAGAAAATGCCAGAAGCGGTGTTATGTCAAATTTGGCAACGCTGCGCTCTGACATATTCAAAATGCATGGATGCACCGTATTTACAATAATACGGTGCACTCCTGAGTTTCCCCTAGCGCTGGTGCAAACAAAATCTGCCTAGCGCCTGTGCAGGCACCCTGCCGCCATGTGGCAAGGGTGCCTGTGCTTCAGGGGTCCTTGTTTATGTGCAGAAAGGGGCAACTTCCTGCACATAAACAATCACTCATGGCGAATTTCTGTTTCTATGTGTGCTGCAAAATACAGCACACGGAGAAAGAGAAAAGCATGAGGAGAAATTAAAAATTTCTCCTCGTATAGCCATCCTAAGACCAGGTATTACCTGGCCTTAGTTTTTGATGCTGCTCCTGCCTTGTAAATAGTGTATATTTGTAAAGCCCAAGTGTATCCTGGCCCTGAATAACACATCTTTGTTGTTAGCCAACTCAATGGTACTCATTTTATTGACCTCAGGATGAAAGGCTGAGTGGACCCACCGGGATTTAAAGCTGTGACTACGAGGTCAAACACAGGCCCCTACAGTGGAAGTATTAGTCCACTAAGCCACCAGGCCCATACTTTGGCAATGGGTGTTGCGGTGGAATGGCCACAGCAACACCCATTATATATGCATATATACAAGGTGGCGTTAGGCCACGTTAAGTGGCCTAACACTGCCTTGTAAATATGGGGAACTCCACCGGAGCGTTAGAAAAAGTAACTCTTCAGTGGCATTAAGGGCTTGTAAATATGCGCCTTAGAGGCATATGCATCAAGATAAGGAATTGTGATTTCTTAATAGCTGTTTTTAAGCAGTCGTTATTTAGGAGTCGCAATTCCTTATGTATGTAGGGATCACAAAATAAATTGCGATTTCTACACATTCTCTTATAGTAAATCGCAAATTGTGATTCGCTATTATGGAATGCATTCCCATTCATTCCTATGGACCTAGAGACCCATAGGAATGAATGGGAAAGCATTCACAATTTGCTATTACCAAATATGTAATTGCAAAATGCAAATGCAATTGCAAGGGTGCTAGGGGGCATAAGGCCCCCCTGATGCACCCCCAAAAAGGTCAGTGTGCACATGTGGAGCACACACATGCCCTAAGGGTATGTGTATGCACCACATGACACTTTGATAAAAAATTAATTTTGTGCATTTTTCTAAGGATTCGCAAATTACCATCAACTTGAAGTTGATGGTAATTTGCGAATCCTTAATGCAAAGTCGCATTTTTAAAATGCTTAAAGCATTGCACATAGGGAATCGCAAATTGCATTGAGGTTTGATGCATCGGAAATGGCTTTTTACCAGTCACAAACGGGGTGATTCTGTGAATCGGCCTGTTTGCAACCAGTAAAAAGCTTGATGCCTGTGCCCCTTAGTTTCTTGTGAACTTGGTCTCAAGTTATTAAAATGCTGAATACTTGTAACACAGCCAGGGTTGTCATAAACCAGAATTAATCAAAAAGATTCAAATCGTCTGGGGCGTATACCAGTGTACCTACAATTTTTCAAAATTATTTATTAGTGATCACAACAAGCTTTGGTTTCCTTGGATGTAGACAAGACAAAATTGACGAGGCATACTGTATGGGTATTGAGGTTTCTATTGATTGTATGGAAATGTTAGTATCAATTTTGACTCAGTCTAGTTTAGGACTAAGGGGCTGATTATGATCTTTGCGGATGGGATACTCCATCATAAAATATGACGGATATCTCGTCCACAGTATCACACTTTCAATAGGATATAATGGAACTTGTAATACAGCAGACGGACTATCTGTCACGTTTGTGACAGAGTATCCCGTTCGCCAAGATCGTAATCAAGCCCTAATGTGTTCAAAATAGTGTAGCTCCGTGGCTTGCATCTTAGCTTCTGTTTTAAACTATAGATAGATAAACAAAACACATAGCTAGACCTAGTCTAAACAAAAATGGGGAAACGTGTGAGTGGCCCTTTACGCTAGTGGGAAACTGACACACTGTCAAGGGGAGCCACTCAGAGCAACAGAAGCTGCTCATTGCTCCAGCCCTCTCATCTACTACTCCTTCACTATTTACACCCCTACAGGGTGCAGCCGGCCCATCTAGCATTGCCTACTCCAGAATGTTCTGGCAAGGAACCTACTGGAGCAAGAGAATCACTCTACTTACTATTTAGTAGTAACATTTCCTAATTTTGTCCAAAGGCATAAGCAGAAGTTAAAATATGAACAACCCTAGTTCAGTTTCAGTTTGTTTCAACAAAAATATGGTGGTTGTGTAATTTTCATCTGTCTGAAAACAATTCCAGCATTTAGTTTGCACTCAGGACATTACATGACCTCAATGTTACGTTCAATTTATAACAAAGGTGCCATCGATGGGGCCACATAGGGCATTTTATTGGGACCTTATCATCGTATCACTGCATTATATTTGTCTCAACATTTAAACAGGAAGGACCCTCAACCAGACTCTATCTTGTCTTCTACATGTATGTAACTTGCTGTCTCTGCTGTGCTCTGTTGCTGCATGAACTAAAATACCCGTGTTTTATATCCTTAAGAAAAAAGCCAATTCAATCACAGTAATGATTGGATTCCCGTCAACGACGCAAAGCTCAACTCACACGCAACTTTCTGTAATTAGTGTGTGAGCCACCAATGACAGCTTGACGAAACATAAGCAAATAACCAAGTGGTTCTGACAAGGATGCATCAAAATAAATATATGACTTCTTTTAGGTTTTTAAAAACATTACAACTGTTGACAAGATTCATAAAAGCAGTCTAAGAATTGGAAACTTTTAATTAAAACTTATGAGCGCTAAGTAAACCTGAAGGTCAGTTGGTGGCAACAAATTTTTACCATCATGTCAGTTTGCAGCAACTCATTGACATCACATGCAAATATCCCAGCACCTCTGTTCTGACATAAAAACACTCTGTAAGTGAAAGGTCAGGGATATATGGACTGAAACAAGGGTGACTTTCTGAGTTAACAGTGCAATACGAGAAGCAGACTAGATTTCCTGCATAAGAAAAAAAAATACAACCTAAATATGTCAGACAGTTTGCACTCTAAACAGTGAATATCAATGCATTTTTCATGAACGGAAGACATAGCACTTACCAGATGGATGATTTCAGCTAACTTTAATCAGGTATCAGGGCAGCTCATTAGCAAAGATGGACTATCAGAGGGAAGCAGGTACCAGAAGATCAGGTAACTCAACAGGATAGGAGAACAGAAGACAGATTAAATTAGTAACTGGAAGATGAAATTAAATAAAATGAAATGAAAAGTGAATTTATACAGCTCACAAAATCCAAAGGTGTCAAAGTGCTCAGCCAGTCAAGGCTTAGCACCACCTGCAGCTGGGGGGAAATCTCCAGGGACAGAGGGTTAAGATGAATAAAGCCAGGTTTTAAGGTGTTTTTGTAACAATGACAAAGTCTCCCTTTTGGAGATATGAGCTTGTAGATTGTTTCGCCGTAGCGACAAAGAAGGAGCGTCCTCCCCACCTGGCGTTGAGGAATCTTGGAAAAATCACCTTCCTGCTAGATGCTGATCTGAGTGATCTAGATGGTACGTACCACTGAAAAGATGATCTGATATACCGGGGTCCTTTTTGGGATAAAGAAAGAAAAAATGTACAGTGAGCTTTGAAGATCACTTGCTTTTCTGACCAGTAGCCAGTGAAGAGCCCAAAGACCTTAGCTAGCGAGAGTTGTTTCGGGGAACTTAGAATACGATGTGCTGCAGCGTTTTGAATAACTTGAAGCTTATTCTATGAAGAATTCTGAATATTAAGGTATAGTGTATTACAGTGGTCTAAGCGTGACGTGATGAAGGTAATGACTACTGATTTGCAAAGTTCATCAGGAATAAAAGGGACATTTATTTCATAGTTTCTATGATATGGAAGCAGGTGATGGTAGAATGACTAACCTACAAATAAAAATTCAGGGAATCATCACAGAGAACCCCGATGTTTTTGGCTGACTCAACAGGGGTTGCAGCAGGCCACATGTCTCCGGCCACCACAGTTCGCACCAGATGGATTGCTGGGTCCCGAACGCAATACCTTCAGTTTTGTCCACATTTATCAAAGGATGTTGTCACCATTGGACATGATAATTAGCGTGTAGTCAGCTTATGACAGAACCTGGAAGCCGAAGGACTGCACCAACGCCGCAAGGAGGGAGATGCAAAGATAAAAAAGTGTGGGGCTAAGAGAGGAACCCTGTGGCATCCCACATGGAAGGCTAAAAACCTTAGCCCTCAATTCTCCACCACTGACTATTTGAGCCCTTCCTGTAAGGAAAGAGTTAAAAAGATCCAGAGCAATGGAGTATACCCCCAGATGCTGTTGTCGTTGAACCAGGAGGATGGACAAGACTGTATCAAAAGATGCAGATAGATCACAAAAGTTTAAGAAAAAAAATTGGTGAAAAATCGTAAAGGGAAGGCTGGCTATAAACAGTGAGAAGCTACTGCAGCAAGATCATTTTGCCAGGAGATGAGGGAGCATCCCCTCAGGAGGACCGAGGGACATTTGTTCACTCACCAACATAATGATGTGGGCTAGGCAAGTATGAAAGCCCTTGTGAGTGTCGACACTGTGTCACCTTCATCATGTTTAACATTTTCTAGCTTGCCCTTTGATCTAACCCTAGTGGTCTTGAAAATCTCTGAGTCTCCCAGAGATGTTCAGAGTTTATCACTACCAGTAGTCAAGAGTGGCTACTGCCATATTGTACCATGCAATGGGGTGACTGACAGTTTCCGGCAGCTGATGATAGTTCAACTGCACAGACAATTTTAACTTTACCTCTGCAAGGGATATGGCCTACTGGCCTGTCCCCTGACACATCCATGAATTCAAATGTTATCGGCTAATTTCTTTACACTTATTTCACAAGGAGGTGTGTATGTATATGCTGAGAAATAGCATGTTGTTATATGGTGCAGGAAGGAACTACTGTTTGCCAGCTAAATAATGTCATATAAAGAACACAGTGAGTTGCTGGCCAAAAGGTGGTTACTCTCTAGGTTGTCTACATCATTCCCTTCTGAACATGACAATCTTTGAGCCAAATTTATTATTATTTCATACAACAAAATGGAGCATGGGAACTTACTTCGCGAAAGGGAGAGAGCAGAAAGGCATACCCCCTAGGATAAGGCGCACTCCTGCTTTCTCCCAACAATGGTGTACTACAGGCTGCCTATCACCAATGCAGGCATCCTTGTGCCATGAAGCAAGGGTGTCTGTGTTAGAGACAGGATTGCTTTGGTGTAGGTAGTGATACCTTCCTGCACAAAAACAAACCTTTAGAGGCATATTCCTCTCATTCTGTCTATGTGTGCTGCAGAATGGAGCACACCTGAAAGAAGTAAGAAGAAGAAATCAAGATATTTCTCCTTGTGCCTCTATCTGGTACCTGCACCATTATGGCACAAACCCAGGTTTACAAGTGTTTGCAAATATGGGTTTGCATTAAGATAAATGGGTGGAAGCATGGGAACGTCCATGCCCCCCCATGTAACAGTTTCCAGGTGAAGTAATGCAGGGCATTGCTTTGTGCTTACTTGTATTAGTTTGCATTTAATAAACCACAGAAAGCCAAACAAATCGACCTGGCTTGGCTTAGTAAAGGTCAAAATGGATTTTGCATCAGGGCAGCGCCACATAAGTGATGCAACCTGTAGTATCTAGCATCACAGCTCTTTGTGGCATGTGTTGTAAGCCACTGACAGCTGAATCAGAATGTTGGGATGGTATGTCAACATTGAATAACATGGAATGCTTATGTTTAGGTTTCCATGGCAAGGGTGGGGGTTCTAGAGAGAACACAGTTGATCCTGGAGGTGGTTAGACGTGTGAGGCTCGAGTTCATATAATCCACTTGAATAAACATCAACTATCTCAACTAGAACCTCACCTGTTTCTTCACTTCATTAACGACGACGTTATGCGGATCGGATCTCACCTGCTGGATGAAGTTTTGACACTCCAACTCAAGAGTGTCTCCTTTAAAGCTACCTCGACTTATAGGTAACTAACCATCCCGGTGAGTGCTTAAATTCTTGACTACATTTCAGCAAAGCGCAAGGACTAAAAAACATTTTGTTAAGTGAAAGTAATATCATTATTTAAAAATCCTGAGCCTTATCATTACTCAGCGTGCGCTTACTTTCGCTCAAGCCTGCTCTGAATTACTCTTCTGCTCGAGGCTGCTCATGAGACGCTCTGCAGAAGAAAATAAGCTGACCGCCTTCAGAAAATTCCTTGATAGTTGATTTCATCATACACAGTGGCCATCTTAATAAGTTTAAGGAAAATAAGCAGACGAGCCGTCAAAAGTTACCCGAGTGTTTGCGTCATTACGCACAACAGCCATTTTCGATAGGTGGAAGATCGTAATTCAGTTGTTTACGGTCAGTTGTGTACTCCAATAACATTCGGTCCTTGTTCTGAGTCACGTTTTTTCATGCTCGGTGAGGAGCACACTATTTATCTTCGTCATGCTCAGCTATTTGTGCAATAAATTGGAAGAAGTTTGATTTCGGCAGTTTTTCGCTCAGTGATAGGCACACCATCAATATTGGCAGTCACTTTCTATTAAAAACTGCAAAAATAACAATACGGAAATTACATTTCTTCTATTACATGCTCGTTGACGGGCACACCATTATAAAATCAGTAACTGTTTGCAAACTATGCCAGGGTTTGCAGACCATCTTTAAGTGCGAAACGCAAAAATTCCCTTACTACTACATTGCCTTGGCTCTGAAGGCCAAGGAGTATTTGAGCATTTACCCAACTTGTCTGCAGAATTGAGAGACAGTCTTAATGAACATAAACTATGTATAAAGAAGTTATATTTACATTATTTACCAACATTTTCAAGGGTTTTAGAACAATATCAATTTGGTAAGTGAATACACAGGTCTAGTGAATCCGTTGAAGAATATGTATCTGTGTTGCGAAAACTGGCCTCAGCTTGCTCCTTTGGCATCAGTAACGATGAAAGATTACGGGAAGAGTTCATGTTGGGTTGTTTTGTAGAAAAAGCAAGAGAAAGTTTTTGTCAAAAAGATGATCCTTCTTTATCCGAAGTGGTTACTCTTGCGAAAAGTTTTGAACATAGTCAAGCATGTGTTGAAGAGATAAAAAAGGGGAATGATAGTTCTAAGGAAGAAACAGCACAATCAGTCACTTTACACAAAAAAACCTGGTGATGGCTCCACTTCATGGTTTCATCAGAAGGATGCTGGAAAAGATGGGAAAACAAATCAAGCGAAGTGTTATAGGTGTGGTGATTATGGTCACTATACCAATTTTAAAGGATGTTTAGGTTGGAAAGCTACCTGCAAAAAAAGTGAGAATAAAGGGCATGTGTCTAGTTGTTGTAGGAGCTCTAATACTTTAGGTAATGCTGTCTCAAAAAAAATCATGAAATTAGTTGTGAACTTGTTGATGATTCATCAGATGATGAAATTATCTTGCAAGTTTATAATGGTACAGGAGGTCCTTGGGAAGTGGTACAAGTTGAAGGTGCTTCAGTATCAATGTTGTTTGACTCAGGGGCAAAAATAACATTAATACAGGAGGATCTTGGGGTCTATTTTGATCCCAATGAAAATCCACCTGTTAGGTTAAAACAAATGACACAAGTAAATAATGTAGGTTCAGACAAACCTGACTTTGAGAAAGAATTCCCTGAAGTATTTAACAACAAACTAGGCTGTTTGAGGAATTATGTACAGAAAATAAGAGTAAAAAAGGGGGCTACTCCTGTTGTAAGCAAGGTTAGGGGGAACCATTGCTGGTGAAGGACAAGATGAAGGTATAATTAGACAAATTAAAG
This sequence comes from Triturus cristatus, assembly GCF_964204655.1. Lineage (NCBI taxonomy): Eukaryota > Metazoa > Chordata > Amphibia > Caudata > Salamandridae > Triturus > Triturus cristatus. Next base: position 944,906,784 of record NC_140593.1, read on the forward strand.
GATAGTGGCATTATAGAGGAAGTAGAAGCCACAGAGTGGCTAGCTCCTGTAGTTATGGCAAGGAAAGCCAATGGTGAGGTTCGCCTTTGTGTGGATCTACGTGAATTAAATAAGAATGTTATTGTTGATCACTTTCCCTTGCTAAACATCAATGAAATGCTCTCTATGTTAAAAAAGGCAAAATGTTTTACGACTGTTGACCTCATATCTGCTAACCATCAGGTTAAACTACATCATGAGTCGCAAGACTTGACCGCTTTTGTTACCCCGTTTGGTACATATGCCTTTTGGGCTAATCTCGGCAGCCGCCATTTTTCAGCGAGTAATGGAAAAGATCTTGAGTGAAATTTCAGGAATAAAAGTGTATCAAGATGATGTGCTAGTGTATGCTGAGAATGTGAGCCTACATAATCAAAGTGTGAGTGAAGAGTTGCAAAGATTTAAGGACAGTGGTGTAACTTTGAAAGCAAGCCAATGTAAGGTCAATTTAGACCAGATAGATTACCTAGGGCACAAAGTTACTTCTGAGGGCATTGAACCTAAACAGGAGTTAGTTGAAACTATCAATAATTTGGCTAGTCCCACTTCAAAGGGAGAGGTGGTTAAATTCTTGGGGACGGCTGAAAATTATAATAAATTTGTTTTGAATTTTGCAGAAAAGAATAAAGATATGCGAGCTCTAGTAAAGAAAGGAGTTTTTAGCCCGGGCAGGTATCCATAATGATGTCTGGCCCCAGTTCTAAAGGTCTGGGGGCTGTTCTTCTACAAAACATATTGGCATAGAAAGAACCAGATTGTTTCTTTCCAGAAGTTTGAAAGGGGAGGAACTAAATTACTCAGTTATTAAAAAAGAGGCGTTGGCGGTGTCTTGGATTGTGCAGAAACTAAAAACATTTGTGTGGAGGAGCAAATGTGTTGTAAAAACAGACCACAAACCGCTTAAAGAGATTTTTGAGAAAAGGATTTGGATGTTGTTTCTGCAAGGATGAGGCGCTGGGTAATTCGTTTACAGGAGTTTAATTTTGATGTTGAATATGTTCCTGGCACAAAGAACTGGGTAGCTGACTGTTCCTCACATTTAGTTAGTGCAGGGGATGCAATTGAGAAAGAGAATGATCCCAGTAAAGAAGAGGAATTGGAGGTTTGTTTGATAAGAGAATGGGCAATTAGAGAAGAAGAGTGGTTAGTTGAAGTAAGCAAAGATGAGATCTTGAAAGATGTGGTGCAAAAGATCAGAAGTAATTGGACCTATGTTGATAAGACTCATGAAGATTTGCAGACCTTTTGATGAGTCAAGGATTAATTGTCTGTGCAGGGCGGACTGGTGTTCAGAGGGACCAGATTGATTCCTCCGGTCTCATTAAGGGAGGGTCTCCAGAAGACCTCAGTATCTCAGTGAGTTTGTTTGAATTCTCTAGGATGCCTTTCCTTAGTTTATTTAAATATTTATATGTGTTATATATTTAATTTTGGGGGGGGGGTTTTAGTCATTGAATGGAGCGAGGTGTTTAGTATCTAGCATCACAGCTCTTTGTGGCATGTGTTGTAAGCCACTGACAGCTGAATCAGAATGTTGGGATGGAATGTCAACATTGAATAACATGGAATGCTTATGTTGGGGTTTCCATGGCAAGGGTGGAGTTTCTATAGAGAACACTGTTGAAACTGGAGGTGGTTAGAAGTGTGAGGCTGGAGTTCATATCATCCACTTGAATAAACATCAACTATCTCAACTACAACCCGCCTGTATCTTCGTTTCACAACCAAAAGCAAAATCTAAGTAAATCTGGGCCTTTGTGCATACTACCCTTTGAATCCTTTCCTCAGACTCACTAGTTGCATTGTGAACTTGGGAATTTACATTTACTCCATGCATACCAATTAATGCCTTCCATGGTATCTGAGCTGCTGTTCATGATTCGTGTGCTGGTCATCTCATTTTGGTCAGAGGTTCATTCATATAGCTTCAGTAATTGCTCCTTGTCCCTTACCTTTTAGAAAAACCTGGGAAAATGTGTTGCACCCTGATCAGAGGAGTGTTTGACATTTTAAAGCAAGCATGTGCACTGGTTGTCTAAGGATTCCTACCTGTGCCCCATGGGCATCATTTAGTAGTCACCAGGAGTCGCAGCTTTGAAGCCTGGCTTGCCCCTTGAAACCCCTGGCACTGTCGTTGCTAGCCCTGACCTCAGAGGTGGCAAAATTAGTGTCTGGAACACAGGGGCAGGTCATCCCAATGGATGTTGGTTAGGGCGCCACTTCCCCAGCTCTCTGACAGTTTTTTATTACACAAATTTTAAATAATAGAATTCACTATTAGTGTTATACAAAATGGAGTACAATTACCTGGAATATCATGCTATATGGCAGCTAAGGTAAATAAGAATGCTTTTAAATGTATGTTGCATGCGTGCTTGCCGGTGAGAGTGTGTTTATGTGAGAAAGTGTGTGAATGTGTGTGTATCTGTAAGCACGTGTCTGTGAGTCAAAGTAAGAGTCAAATGGCGTGTGATGTCACTTCTGCTCCCACTGGCATTTTGGTGAATTGACACCCATGCCGTGTCCCAAAGATTAAGAAATACCGGCCTTGTGGGAAGGCTGTGGTCCCCCATTTAAGCAACAGGGCCTGCTTCATGAATGCAAACCTTAATGTTTTGTGTAACATGCGTGTCAGTATTCATACAGTAGTGCTTTGGATCTGTGCATTTAGTGTGGTCTGCAGGGTGCTACTGCTGGGGCTAAGAAACAGTGCTGAGAATCTGGGCAGGAGGGCACTTCATGAGTTCTCCCTCATTGGAGGGAGAACAGTTGACAATAAGAATCAAATCCATTAAAATAATCTTTATTCGATTTTTTCATGCAAAACCATAAAAGCTTATCCAAAAAAATATAAAAACATGATAATAAGAATCAAAAAGTGCTCAATAGTTGGAGACCGTGAGGCCTAGAATGAACACTCCTCATGGACGAAGGACACCAGCAGGAGCAAAATACACAAAAGCCTTCCGAATAGGGCCCAACAGGTCCAGAGATATCCATCTTTTTTTATCTCATTCTTAGGAGAGCTGCCCGGTAGGTTACCAGTGATAACAGGTGAGAAAAACATTAGTCTATTAAGCAGCTTCAAAATAATACTCCTGGAGGCGACTAATTCCCTGAGAGGTCTTAAGTGGGCAGAGGACACTTGTGGCACTCCACCCTTTTCTCTTCTTTAGCCCCCAGGGTGGGCCAGTACCCCCAGGTGATAGTGGCCGGAAGTCTGTTACATTCCGTAACTGAGGGCTGCTTGAGAGGGCAACCATGAGCATGACTTTGGACTTGCACTCCACTCCCTGTGCTCAGGTCTGGGGGAGTAGGGAACACTCATTGAACTGCACCTGTCCATGCTAAATAGTAGATGGCCAGAGGAACAGAGAGAGAGCAGCAGCTCCCTTGCCTGCTCATGAAAGAGTACCAAGGGAGCAGAGTCTGCCTGGCTGCATGGGCTTGAGCTCTGAAGCAGCCAAAATCAAAGTGCACAGGTGCCCCACATTTGGAGCGCCGCAACTCATTTTGCAGTGGAAATGCGTGTCAGGTGGGACTTGCAGTTGGCTAAGATAAAAAGGGAAAATTTACCTGACCTGTGCTTGCTACTTCAAGTTTTACAACAAACAAATGATGGACGGAATGCTGACAATGCAGACATTCTCCCCCAGTCAAGAGATCTGGGTTAAATCCATCGTTTTTTTGCCCACTACGCCACCCCAGTTTAGACATGGCCATATGCAAATCAGTCTTGACCCTGTGCCTCATGGGAACAGTCCAGCCCGAACTGCCAAGCCATGTCTTCCCTGGACTGGAATCAAGCATCCTAGGACCGATTTCTGGCTATCAGCCGTCATCAGCCAGGATAGCTTGACTCCAGTGGCGTAGTGAGCACGGGTCCCACGTCTGGGAATACCCATCCCACTTAGGGCGAAAAGCGTTACAACAAACAAATGATGGACGGAATGATGACAATGCAGACATTCTCCCCCAGTCAAGAGATCTGGGTTAAATCCATCGTTTTTTTGCCCACTACGCCACCCCAGTTTAGACATGGCCATATGCAAATCAGTCTTGACCCTGTGCCTCATGGGAACAGTCCAGCCCGAACTGCCAAGCCATGTCTTCCCTGGACTGGAATCAAGCATCCTAGGACCGGTTTCTGGCTATCAGCCGTCATCAGCCAGGATAGCTTGACTCCAGTGGCGTAGTGAGCACGGGTCCCACGTCTGGGAATACCCATCCCACTTAGGGCGAAAAGCGTTACAACAAACAAATGATGGACGGAATGCTGACAATGCAGACATTCTCCCCCAGTCAAGAGATCTGGGTTAAATCCATCGTTTTTTTGCCCACTACGCCACCCCAGTTTAGACATGGCCATATGAAAATCAGTCTTGACCCTGTGCCTCATGGGATCAGTCCAGCCCGAACTGCCAAGCCATGTCTTCCCTGGACTGGAATCAAGCATCCTAGGACCGGTTTCTGGCTATCAGCCGTCATCAGCCAGGATAGCTTGACTCCAGTGGCGTAGTGAGCACGGGTCCCACGTCTGGGAATACCCATCCCACTTAGGGCGAAAAGTGTTACAACAAACAAATGATGGACGGAATGCTGACAATGCAGACATTCTCCCCCAGTCAAGAGATCTGGGTTAAATCCATCGTTTTTTTGCCCACTACGCCACCCCAGTTTAGACATGGCCATATGAAAATCAGTCTTGGCCCTGTGCCTCATGGGAACAGTCCAGCCCGAACTGCCAAGCCATGTCTTCCCTGGACTGGAATCAAGTATCCTAGGACCGGTTTCTGGCTATCAGCCGTCATCAGCCAGAATAGCTTGACTCCAGTGGCGTAGTGAGCACGGGTCCCACGTCTGGGAATACCCATCCCACTTAGGGCGAAAAGCGTTACAACAAACAAATGATGGACGGAATGCTGACAATGCAGACATTCTCCCCCAGTCAAGAGATCTGGGTTAAATCCATCGTTTTTTTGCCCACTACGCCACCCCAGTTTAGACATGGCCATATGCAAATCAGTCTTGACCCTGTGCCTCATGGGAACAGTCCAGCCCGAACTGCCAAGCCATGTCTTCCCTGGACTGGAATCAAGCATCCTAGGACCGGTTTCTGGCTATCAGCCGTCATCAGCCAGGATAGCTTGACTCCAGTGGCGTAGTGAGCACGGGTCCCACGTCTGGGAATACCCATCCCACTTAGGGCAAAAAGCGTTACAACAAACAAATGATGGACGGAATGCTGACAATGCAGACATTCTCCCCCAGTCAAGAGATCTGGGTTAAATCCATCGTTTTTTTGCCCACTAAGCCACCCCAGTTTAGACATGGCCATATGCAAATCAGTCTTGACCCTGTGCCTCATGGGAACAGTCCAGCCCGAACTGCCAAGCCATGTCTTCCCTGGACTGGAATCAAACATCCTAGGACCGGTTTCTGGCTATCAGCCGTCATCAGCCAGGATAGCTTGACTCCAGTGGCGTAGTGAGCACGGGTCCCACGTCTGGGAATACCCATCCCACTTAGGGCGAAAAGCGTTACAACAAACAAATGATGGACGGAATGCTGACAATGCAGACATTCTCCCCCAGTCAAGAGATCTGGGTTAAATCCATCTTTTTTTTGCCCACTACGCCACCCCAGTTTAGACATGGCCATATGCAAATCAGTCTTGACCCTGTGCCTCATGGGAACAGTCCAGCCCGAACTGCCAAGCCATGTCTTCCCTGGACTGGAATCAAGCATCCTAGGACCGGTTTCTGGCTATCAGCCGTCATCAGCCAGGATAGCTTGACTCCAGTGGCGTAGTGAGCACGGGTCCCACGTCTGGGAATACCCATCCCACTTAGGGCGAAAAGCGTTACAACAAACAAATGATGGACGGAATGCTGACAATGCAGACATTCTCCCCCAGTCAAGAGATCTGGGTTAAATCCATCGTTTTTTTGCCCACTACGCCACCCCAGTTTAGACATGGCCATATGCAAATCAGTCTTGACCCTGTGCCTCATGGGAACAGTCCAGCCCGAACTGTCAAGCCATGTCTTCCCTGGACTGGAATCAAGCATCCTAGGACCGGTTTCTGGCTATCAGCCGTGATCAGCCAGGATAGCTTGTCAAGTTTGTCACAGGCTACACCTCACAAGCCCCTGCAAGGGCTACCAACCTTGATTGTTTGTGGCATCCCAGACAGGTTACAGGAATCAGGAGAGTCTTTGCATTTACAGACATTAGCAGAAGAGTGACAGGCCTTTCGACAAGCAGCCACACACAAAAAGGCACCAGTAGCATCCTGGCTCAAAATAATGTCCACACTCTACCCTGGGAGAGTTGTATGTGAATTGTCTAAATGCTCCTGGGTGCGTTGTCCTTTGTTAATAGGCTCCATGATTGTTTTACAGTCTTGGTAAAAAAACAATGTTGAAAACACGTTCATACTGTGTTCATTCGAATATTGAAAGCTGTATTAATAAGTGTGTGTTGGCAGTGAATCATTGTATATGATTTTTTATTTTAATGAAAGTGGAATAGTCATAAAGAATTTTGAATATTGATTTGTATTCTGTTGGAGTATGAATTTTGTCTTTCATTGTTGTGGTGACATCTGAAAGGGCCAGGACAATAAGTTCTAGACTTGTTCTAGAGACCCACTCAGTTGGTTCTTTTTCACAGCATGAAAGTGTAAGGGGGAGAAAAGACGTTAGGGAATAGTCATTTAGCCAATAATTATTCTGGATACATAATAACCCACGGACCACTACTTAACTTTAGGCTGTTTATTACAATAACTGGACATAGAGACCTCTGAACACGAGAGTGTAGAAATACAAAGGAATTAACAAGAAGCCAAATCTGCGCATCCAATTTAGACAGTGCAGCATGAATAAAACAATTAATTCAAAAGTAAGATACAGAAAATCTGAAAGCATGAGTCCAAATTTCTCAGCATCGAGGGTTGATGAGTGAAAAGCATTGTTTCCCTCCCTACTCTAGCACTTAGGTGACATCCCTAATTAGGCATTCTAAGGAGAATGGAAAAAAGGTGTCAGTGCCTGGAGTCTTCCTAAGTTCCCTCTCCACCTATGACGGGTTAAGTAGCATATAGCCACTATCACAAAGAAAGAGCTTGTCTAGGATGCTCTCTCCCAGAAAGCAAGAAAGAAGTGGGGCACTTTCCTTCGTTCAAAAAGTTATCCACAGGTAGAGTTCCTTTAATACACTGTACTCAAGTCATCCACTCCTGGATGTATTTTTCCACGATGTCCATGTACCTTCCGTGCAACAGTTTGTCCTTAGTTCCCAGGCCTTCTCCAGTGTGAAACGTAACAACCTTCCTTTATCGACTCAAGCCACATGATTGTAACTTCTTCTCTCCTTGCCTAGCTAGTAAAACAAAGACATTATTCTGTCAAAGGAGTGTTTCTTCACCTGCAACCCAAATCGTGAGGAACAGATTCGACAGTGCACATGAATTTCAACTATTAATTTTAAAACAAGAGTTTCCAGGAACTGGCATTTCTGGCCTACGATTTGAGCAAATATAAAATAAACCATGTAAGTTTAAGAATTTACATAAACATGTATGCAATTTCAACTAATGCATTTACCTAAGTATGAAACGTCATAATTAATAAGCAGATTTACCAACTATGACAATATCATTATCAAACTCATTCAGTATATAAGGAATGTTAACTTCACAACACATGTTTCTGCATGTTAATGGTTCTGCTAGTTACATTCATTTCCCACGTTCATTTCCATGCTACTTGTCACTAGTCTAAAATATGTCACGAATTTATGTTAATACATTCCAAAACTCTAACACTTCTAGTTTTTACAATTACAAGATATGTGGGTGCCCTCTACACATGATTATGATGCACCACTACAAATGAAATGGTGTTTCTGCTCCATCACATCCTTAGAAAGCCTGTAGGCCTGACTTTTATCAATGCATCCCCTCATGTGTTGAGTTAGGATTGTGATTGTATGGTGGATTTAGGGATTCAGGTTTGCTGTTGAGCAAACAATTAAAGGTGCCTCCAGCATAAGGTGTCCTGAATACATTTAGGGGTTAGCTGATATCTAGACCTAATTTTTTTGTGTGCCCCCCTTTGGATGTTGGGCCTTTTACAGGGTGCCACAATAAGTTATTTCACCTGCTATTTGTATATATTTGTTAATTTGCTCATAGTATTTATTAATGCGATTAATAAAATGTTTTTTTTAGTGACTGCACAGCAAATTATTGCTTATTATTTTTTCTGCAGCTGTGATCTGGAATTACTAGCCCATTGCACCTCCTTCGAGTAAGCCTTGGATTACTTTGAATTGCCACCCTAAAAATCAAGTACTAAAAAGTGGTTCTTGATTCCCAGTTGGGGGTGGAGGCGTATGCAGTATGGGGGTCAAAAACACCAGCAGCAAAACATCCCAGTTGCTAGGGTCCAATGCTCCCTGTCTGCCATAGTACTCTCCAACCAAGATTTCTTACACATACTGTACTGCAACTGAGAAAATAGTGTTTTACTGTATACCTAGGCTCACACTGTACACTTCCTTCAAAGTTAAATAATGGCTGCTCACACATATTTACACAGAGAGTCACGGAGACTAAAGTCTAACCCACTTACTATTGTTGAATTTATGGGTTTTTTACTAAGTGTTGTTTGGGCTTGTGTGCCACTGCCGAATTTTGAGCTGTGCCTACAGGCTTTTATAATGGTAAGTAAATCAACACAACGCCTTGTGTTGCTTTGTGTCACTTTAAACATTACTGGCATCTGTGCAAAATTTTAGTAAGTAACTGCCCTTGTTTCCTAAGTGTTCATTACCAGGGCGACCCTAAGCTTTTTCCCTTTGAGAGAGCTTCATGTCTCACATGATTGTGTGATCTGGTAAATTGAGCCTGACAAATGGTATTAACTGGTTTTTCCCAAACCATTGAGGAGAAGCATTTTTTAACAGACTTGTATCTGCCCATCCATTTGATGGCAAATTCACCAACCACAAATACTCCTGCAATAACTCACTTTTGAATGCTTTCATAAGGTATTTGTTGCAGGGCTCAGGAGCTGAGATTCTCATCTTCAACTATCAAGTTTTAATGAGATCAGTAGACAATGTTTGTGATTTTTTGGTATATTGATGGTTAACTACCAGTTAAACAGACATGTGTCTGTTTATGTAGTATCTCTAGGTGTCATGGCACCACAAAGGAAAGAGACAAAGCAGCCCCGGATGACCAATACCTCTTTGGTAATGCCAAGATAGGTTCTATGTGTAAAAAATAGGTGTATTGGTTGATGGGAATGTAAGAAAATGCCTCTTTCTGCATGATCATCCCCAAAGTTTTGGACTGATGCTGATGGCTTGTCGTTTCTGAGAGTGCACTGAATCCTGCTAACTAGACTTCAGTGCCAGTGCTCTGACCCGTAAAAGTATATGTTGATTGGCTTGTACTCAACTGGTATAACTTTACTTACATATCGGTCCTTGGTATATAGTACCAATGGTACCCAGGGCCTGTAAGTTAAAGTGTCTCACCAGAGCTGCAGCACTTATTGTGCAATGCTAGATGCAGCAATGTGAAAACATGTCTCCGATCCTGCCACAGCAGACTAGCAGAGCAGTTTTACACTGCTGCCTCAACTGTGCCATTTAAACCAATGACAAAGCCCAAACCTCTATTTTCATTTAATATGCATGTCACCCCTTCAGCAGGCCTATTGAGTTCTAAAGCATGGTGCTTCTGAGAAATTGGGTTGGTGGTGGAGTGGAGTGTGAGCCCTGGTCAAGCAGCAGCCATAATACCTTGTAGCATGAACCACAAAAAGTCACTAAATTAGCCTGTGCTTAACTCTGGGTTGCTGGGCACAAAAAGCAGTCAGGCTTGACTTTGAGGTAATGTGCAAGGTACTTTAACAGCGCACAAACAGTAATAAAGTGAAAACACAAGGAAAATCCCAAACCAACTTAGAAAATAGAGTAAGTCTTAATAAATTATTTGACACCAGAAGAACAAAACTCTAATCCTTATGACCGAAGTTTAACCCCAGATGGAAACCTCCGCTCTGCCAGTGAAGTGAGTGGAGATTTGCCTCCTTTGCGTTCCGCGGAGAAGGCAAATCTCCGCACACTCCACAGCGGAGCGGAATTGTCAAACCCCCGCCTCCACCTCTCCTATATTATAAAGTAAATCTAAATTACGTACTAGTAAATCAAAACCACTTACCTGGCATGCTGCATCCCCGGGCTGCCCTCTTCTTCTTCCTTGCAGTATTGGTAATAATTGAGAAAACTGTGCATGCGCGCGTGACCGCACATTTCTCGCAAGAAATGCAAATGCGATGGTACGCGCGTATGGGCTGTTTTCTCAAGGATTACCGATACTGCAAGTAAGAGGAGGAGGACAGCCCGAGGACACTGCATGCCAGGTAAGTGTTTTTAATTTACTAGTACGTCATGTAGATTTACTTGATAATATAGGGGGGTGGAGGCAGGTGTTGGAGCGGAGTTCCACGGAGTTTGTTTGCAACTCCGTGGACCTCCGTGTACCCCGCTATGCCCACTATGCCCAGGGTTACCAGAGTTACACATTTTTAAAGATTAAAGTGTAAAAAAGCACCAAAAAGCATAAAGTGTCAACTGGGGATATCTGGTTGCGCTGGACTGGGTCAAAGTCACCCTTTCAGGCCAACTGCCACGAAGCGCAGTTCGGATACAGTCATCAGGTTGTCTCGAATTGAAAATGTGTTTTGTCTAGTATGTTTTCATATTTGATTGTGTCCAAATTGTGTTCATGTTGATTGTGTTGTTGAGATTTATGTCGTTGGGAGGGATTAACACATTTTAATATATTTTGTATGTGATAATAACTTTTTTGACTAATGTTTAGATACAGAATAATTATTTTTTTTAAATAATAAACGGTGACCGCTTCTATTGATTAAAGCGGCCACAAATTAATCAAAATTGAAAAAGAATAGTCAGTGTGGCATTTTTTGTTTGATAAAACTTTCTAAAAGTGGCATTTTCAAAATTGTAATGAAAACCATTAAAGTGAGTTTATCATTACAATTCTATAGGTATCAAACGTGATATAGCGCCCTGCTATCAATTAGGAATTACAACTTATTAAATGTAATAAGAAATTCCCAATGCTATCCCATGTGAGGGGTAGGCCTCACAGTAGTGAGAAACTAATTTAGGAGTTTTTCACTACCAGGACACGTAAAACATAAAAATACTTATCCAATTTTTAATTACACACCACCCTGCCCTATGGGCTGCCTATGGTCTACCATATGAGTGACTTATTTGTAATAAAAGGGGAGTTTAAAGTTTGGCAAGTGGGTTTAAATGCTGAGTTTACATGGTGGTTTAAAACAGCCCTCAAGCTTCAATGTCAGGCAAGGGACATGTTTTAAGGTGCTATTTAAATGGGTGGCACAATAAGTGCTGCAGGCCTACTGGTAGCATTTAATTTACTGGCCATGGGTGTATGGTATATCAGTCTACAAGGGACTTACAAGTAAATTAAATATGTGAATTATATATATGCCAATCAAACCATGTTTAGGGGATTGAGCACAAGCACTTTAGCACTGGTTAGCAATGGCAACGTGCAAAGAGTCCTAAGGCCACCAAAAATGAGTTTCAGCAAAAAATTGGAGGTAAAAAGGCAAAAGGTTTGGAGGAAGACCACCCTAAGCCTGACAAGTCTAACAGTGCTGTACCTTTAAAAGTAGGACATGTATTTTTATATGTCCTAACAATAAAAACCCAAATAGTTTTTTTTTACTGTGGAGACATTAGTAGCCTCATTGGCGAGCATAGGGTTACACACTGACAACTCAGTTGTGCTAACTTTTGAACGGGACTACTAAGGTTGGTACTTTAAAGTATGTTATGTGAATTTGCAGAGCGCAGCTAATCACCCATGAAGCTATCAAGATACTGAGTAGGGCAGGCCTGAAGCGGTAGGACAAGATCATGCCTGTTTCGTCTGGAAGAGCCATGTCTTGCGTTTCTTTCAGAACTCGCTGATGGAAGGGGAACCTTTGAGGTGTTTAGGGAGGTCGTTCCAGGACTTGCCTGAGAGTGTTGAGAAGGAGCGTCCTCGTCTTCTGGTCTTCTTAATGTAAGGAAGGGGTGCTCTAGTCTAACCCTGGGCGGAGTTCACGTAGTCGCGCTATGGTGAATTCCGCGAAGTGGTAAAATAACTCCGCGAGCTACGCATAATTCCGCAAGCACGCAGAGTTGCTTGTTCCGCCCGTTCGCGATGCGTTTTTCCTGTTTGGGAACACGTTTTGTGTGTTCAGTACGCTGTGTGCGTGCTCGGGGGGAAATATCTCTCAAACTTGCCCCTGCGGTCGCCAGTGGGCACAGCCACTTTGCTTTTCTCTTGTCCCGCCCGTTCGCGATGCGTATTTCCTAGTCCAGAATGTGTATTGATATTTCCACCCATTCGCGAGGTGTATTTCCTATTCGCGAATGCGTTTTGCGTGTTCACTGCGCTTTTTGCGTGCTCGGGGGGGGGGGAATATCGTGCAAACTTGCCCATGCGGTCGCAATGTGCGCGGTCATCTTGTTTTTGCTATGGTTCTGGACCCAGTTTTCTATCCTCCCTCTATCTTTTCAATGCTTTGTTTCTGGAAGCTTTGTTATGATCTTTTTTATTTATTATCTATCGCTCTATTTTCCTGATTCTATATGTTGAGTTGTTTTCTCCTTTTTGTGTGTTTTTCACTACTTTTTTATTCTTTTCTATCACTTGCTTTTTTCATTTCTTTTACTTACTTTTTTAATTCCAAACTTTTCTTTTACGCCCCCCGAGTACCAGAACCATGGCAAAGGGCAAGGCTCGTAGCCGCAGCCAGAACCGCGACCGCCGTTCCTTTTGGAAGGCGGCGCCCAAAAGGGGTGCAGACACGGGCCTTAATTGGAGAGGCAGAGGTGGCCACACTTGGTTTTTTTTGTGCAGCGCCACCTCCCCTTAACCCTGGCAGCAGGCGGCAGGCCTGGGTATGGGCTCCGGGAGCGTCACCAGCGGTGGGGAAGGGTGCGCCGGGCAGTGTTTCGCTGCTCTTGGGTCCAGTGCACCCCTAACCAGCTTATGCACTTGTGGTCCGAAATTCTGGACCGGGAGCAGGGCCTGCTGGACCTGCTAGAAGTTAAGGTTCCAGGGCTTGGTGTGTAGCTATTTAATATTACTACTTTGTGTTCTTCTGCTCTGTGTTATATATTGCGAATATATATTTTTTCCGAATAGCAAGAATGCTGCTGCTTACATTGCAAGGTAAATTACGTTTAAAAATCTTCTGTGATTGTTATGCCACAGGTGCTCGGCGCTACTAATATTACTTGTTTGCAACTTTGCGCTCACTTGGGCTGATTATGTAAGGGTTTACTTTAGAGAAGTTAAGTTAGGTAATGCTAGAGAGACGCTAGTCCTTCCTTTGTCCTCCTGTCACTAAGAGATAGTGGTGGATTGATAGGTTTAGTTACTTATTAGTATGAGTTGGCAATATTTTAGCGGTCTGCGTGACGCATCCTCTGTTACGTCACGTGCTGCTGAGTGCTACTTACCACAGTACTTAGTAGAACATTTTGTAGGTTGTTTAGTGAGTGGCTTAGCACTAGCAGAACATCAGCAGCAACCAACCAACCAACAATTTGGTGTATGAAAAAATGTATGCATGTGTCCTCCATCTATGCATTTTTGAGGACTAAAATATATAGAAATACAGACAATAGGCCTGTCTGGAATAGGTGGGCTAGGTCAGGTGGTACTTAGGCTTAGTTAGTATTCTGGAATCAGAATGGAACACTGGATTAGTGTTCATAAAAAATAACTAGACGGCCCGCAAATTCCGCGATACTACTAGTCGACCAGATTAGATAGGTCAATTTTATTGCAATTGTTGTTTCCAATAATGTTTTTTTGACTGTTTTTTAAAATATTTTATTTGTTTCACACCAATCATCAATGTTTATCTCTTTCTTTCTTATATCTTTCATGATCAGCATCCAGGGGCAAGAAGACGGGCCGTTGGAGTTGGCGGGAGCAGCTGCAGAAGATGCCGGCCAGGACCGCTCCTCTACCGAGGGCTCTGCTGCTGGCCCCAGTAAGTCCTCCTGTTGTTAATATTAATAATAATTCTTCCCTAACTTTTACTGCACCTTATTTTTTCCGAACTATTATTTCCGTTTCCTAATTCTATTTTTTACCAATTCTTCTTCGATCTAGACTATCTGTTTCTAAATTCTTGTTGTCCCTGCCTCTAACTGCCTCTGCTATAACTCTCTGTACTACTATTATTAGTCTGTCTGTAGCTAAGCTTGCCAGGTTAGACACTCTTTATTTAAAAGGTTTTAAAACTCAGATTCACCAATAGCTCTAGCCACTGAGTCCAGTTATTTGGCTTGTCCTCCTCTAGTCTTCCTAATCTTGAGGCTTTTTGACAATTCCCACCAACAAAATGCCCAACCAGATATTTTACTATTTTTGATAGGATAGAACACACTACTACTAGTCTACTCTACTCTAGTACCCGATTTGTACTAGTGATGTATGTTGTATATGTATGTATTAACTTTTTTTTCAATCTTGCTAGTGAAAAAGAATAAATAGGGGGAGGTGTATGTGGCATCTAAAAAATGTGTAATGTTTTTTCTAGGTGTACAGACCACCAGTGCCGTGGCCAGCGGCGAAGGCGATGTAGCCAGTAAGGAGGGAGCAGAAGATGCGGCAGCTGCAGGGGTGAGCCAGCAGCTGTGGTGGGCGGTGGTAAGTTATATTCCTTACTTATTGACATTACACTCGCTGCAAGGGTGTACACTGTACTGTTGAGAGAGACTAAGTTGTTGTGAACAACAGTTGAAGAAGACACCCTTTACTTAGCATTAACAATAGCATTAGCGGCGGGAGTTGAGTAACTAATGGCCTCTTCTATCTGACTTCAACTCAGCTGTGAAAGTTTTATGGAGAAGACTAAGAGTCAGATCAGATGACCTTGATGGATGGGTTGAATGAAAAGGGAAAGAAGGGTGGAAGCCAAGGAGGAAGGACGGGCGAGATGTAATATTTATGACTGGCAGAGAAGGATACGCGGGATGCATGCATAGGTGGCTGATAGGAATCAGATGCCTGGGTGGTTCAAGGATAGGTGGAAGGTGAAAGAAAAGATGCCTGCCTCGGTGGGTGAAACTGTATGGGTGGATAGCAAGAATCGTCCGGGTTGTTTCATGGGTCAAACTCAAAGCCAAGGCAAGCAAGGAAGGAAGGACGCATGGGTGGCGGTTAAAAAAAAGAATAAATATTTACTGTTGGTGAAATAAACTAAGATTTGCTGAGAGATTTAGAATGATGATAGACATGTTTACCTTGAATGGATGGATGCCTGGATGGTAGTCATCATAGATAGCATAGGTGGAGACTGTCACTGGATGAAGAGTCTTAGTTTGAAAAGAATGTGAAAGAAACCGCACCAGAGTAGCAAAGCCAAGGAGAATAGAAGTTGTATTTTCAGAATACACCCTTGACTCACAGTAGTTTGCAAGCACAGCATATATATTGTGTATGTATGTTGTTATCAAGCGCCTCCCTCTGACTCCGAGGCCCACTCCCTACCTATGTTAATTTATTTTCGACTGTGTCAGCCTGCCATGCGTGGCCTATTGGCTGCCTGTTTATTGTTTACACAGTCGATCAAAACAAAGTACCTCATGTCAACCCATATATAAGCAATGATCATTTGGATCAGAAATCATCTGCCATTTTGTAGTAGTCAGGGCAGGTTGAAAGTGAAATTAAGCAGTTGCCCTTGATGTAACAGAGTATGGCCAGTGCCACCCGTAATAGAAAAATACGATGATTGTGTAGTCATCTTCCCCACTTGCAGACAGTAGTAAAAAAAACTAACATGAGTCTGCGTCATGAGTATGCTTGTTTTGGGCGCAAGCTCACTGAGCTGGCATGCCGGCTACAACAAGGTTACATAATTTCGCTAAACAAGAGAGAAGAAGAAGACTGGTGTACTGTGTACTCGAGTCCATAGTGCTAGTATAATGCCTGAAACTTACACAAATGTTAGAGGCCGAGGAAGTGGCAGGATAGATACATACCACAAATGTTATGTACTGTGCTTGCTAGTGCTACAGTGCCACTATGTGTAGAATTAATTTGTCTTACTGTTCTGCTAAGAGTATCTTGTTACAATAGTCTTTTTTTTCTTCTTGATATAGCTTGTCCTTCCAAAGGAAAATCTAAACAGGACAGGAAGGAGTTGGTAGCCATGGCCTGGCGCCGGAAGCTTGAGGCCATACAAACCAAATACCGGCGGCTGGTGGTTCTGGCAGAGGAGGAGGCGGCAGCAGCTGCAGCCTCTTCCAATGCCCCGGGCCCCAGCCAGGCCCAGTCCCCTCCAGGGGTACGGCGCCGCGGTCAGGCAGCCACCTGCTGCCGCACTACATCCAACACTGCTGCCCCCCCGTGGATGCAATTATAGGGCATTGAAGCGCTGCATGCTCCTCCGAATGGCACGCCTAGAGAAGCACCTAGAGGAGCGGGTAAAGGTCCTAGTGGACAAGCAACTCAGAGCCCGCCGATAAGAAAGAGCCTTTTGGATTGCCCCTTTTTTATTCCTTTTTTTTGGTGGTTGGAAATTGGGCGTTGGGGTTTTATTACTCACCGGACATTGGTTGGACTTTTTCTTGTTGGTCATTGGTTGGGGTTAGGGAGAGGAGTGGGTCAGGTGTTGTGGGATTTTTTAAATAGTTTACTTTTGTTAGGGGATTAAATTATATTTATACTTTACATACAATGTTAATGTTTTTCGCGGGGTTACTGTTTTATGTCACATGGTTTCCTTGTTGCCTCAGGGCTGCAGCCAGAGTTTGATTTAAATAATCTGCCGATTTTGTAACATACAAACAGATAGATGCGGTACCCCTCACTAAGTGACTTCTCCTATTAGTACTGTCAGTCTCTCCTACTAGTCTATACATTCTGCAACAGGAGGACTCAAGAGGTGTGTGAATTAATTAATTAATTTCCATTATTAATTATATCTCCCCCAAACTTCTTCTCTTACCTGTGATTGATGTTTAACTTAGGCACAGCAATGGGTGCATAGCGATGATGGTTTGGTTTCCCAAGATGCCATGGTTGTGGTGGTAGTTTTAGACACTGGCAGTAGCATTTGCAAAAAAAGAAAATTAGACAGTCAGTCACATGAGAGAGACTCTGGGAGTAGTAGTAGAACGAAGTACAGTACAGTACACAAAAAGACTGCCAAACAATAATAATAATGCTGATTAGAAATGCTAAAGTAAAATAAAACATAATGGTGGCGGGGATAACCTAGTACAACAAGTTACAAACTGTAGTTGTGTTGAGTCACTTGACACAAGTGTAACCTTTAGTGCTGTGTGGGAGGGTGATGAATCCAATCGATGCCTGTAATTAATTATGATGGATTAGGTTCCTTTGGACAAAAAATTGACTTGCAAATATACTGAGCATGGGTGGGCAAGCACCAGAAGAGCCTCGCCCTGCCTTGAAATTGAATCAGTGTTGCTTTCACCACATCCGCCTTAGCAAGCGTGTGATCAAATATTGGTGTACATTTAATTTAGTCACACCTCAATATAAATCACACAGCCCGGAGGAAGAGGGTTAGGGTTTGATGAATGGTTGGGAAGGGGAGTTTGGGGAAAGGTTTGACAAAGAAAAACACTGCGCATGGACAAACAACAAAACACAATCTTGGCAGACGATCATCATATCCATAAATCTGTTAAGGGAGAAAGGGGAAATGCATACATGATAATGATGACTTGATGGTTAATGATAAGTAGTAATTACTAACTAGACTAGTAGACAGTACAGGGCAGCAGTATATTATTAATTATTATGCAATTCGCCTTGCCTGTATGCCCTCAGAGAGACCCAAATTACATAAATGTTTACTTCTGTTGTACCGGGCTTACTTTTTACAGCTAGCAAAGAAAATTTTAAAAAAGCTGTAGGGATCAATTATAAGCAGAGAGCAAACAACAACAACACACAGTCATAATGATTGTAGAGAAGCAATTAATCAAATTATTTAAAAGATGATGAATGTTGATACTAAAGTGTTACTGTATGTTATCCTGGTCAAATTGGGGAGTTGCATCTCTGCATTCCTCTTGGTCCTGCCTTCCATGGACGCTGCGTCCGTCAATCGTGGGTGGCGTATGCAGATTGGTAGGTGAGTGTGAGTTGTTTTTCTCTGTTTAGCACAGGGTAAAGGCCGGCCTGTAGGTGTAGATGGAAAAACAAAAGGGATATTTAAAAATCGAAGGAGGAAAAAAAGCATAATTTACGGAGGAGTGCAAACACGTTCAGAGCGGCATGGCTAAATCATGTCTACTCTGTTGTCTGTTTCCAGCATTAACCTACAACAGCAACAGGACAGAGCAGGCCCACGGCGCTCACCCAACCTCCACTTAGCTTAGATTTTGACTGAGCCAGACAGAGCACACATGTCACATATACAGCAACATAGCATTTTCCAAAGTGAGTAACTGAATCTATGGCATGCACAGCTGTCAGTCATACCACCATTACTACACTTGTGACTCGATTCCACCACTACACGGATATGTAAGTCTGCTGTGGTTGTTGTTGACTTGTTTACCTTTTATGCCACTCATGAAATGACCTGAGTTATTCCATCAATCATCTCCGATCCTACTGATTGACTGCGAAGATATTGTGTCACTGTGGTCATCATCATGGTGTTGTCCAACTCAGTCTGCAGTGTACCGAGTGAGTCCAGATTCCATATTAAAAAATGCTATGGATCGGCCAGCAGTGGAAGTACAATTTTGTTATTAACAACAAGAAGGGAAACATTGATTTGAATCACTTTTAGTGTGTAGATTGAATAATAGTACACAATGAATTCACTTCATGCACAACAACAACAAAACAAACACCAATCAATCAGAGTCAGCATCCAATAATGCCATCCTTACCTGTTCCTTGTTCTCATCTTAAGTTAATGGGCAGTCTCTCTCGGCTCGGAAAGGAGGATAGCTATAGTAGCCATCAGGTTCAACTTCTTTTGGAGGGACTCGACGAGGCAACATTTTCCTGTACTATTCTCCATCATCATCTCGCTTGAGGGAATTGGATTTACGGCGAGTCAGGAGGATGGAGCAGGACTCGGAGGAGTGGACTTAAGTGAAACGCACACAGCTGCAACTCCAATATAGCAATAAAAAAACTAGAAGACGGTGGTGATGGATTTGTTGTGATTCGAAGTGTCGAACCAGAAAGACAGAGACACACACAAATAAAAGCAAAGAAAGAAGAAAGAAAGTAAGACGGTCAAAGCCTAGTTGTCATGGAAGTATAGCTCGTCCTCAAACTCTGGTGATTCAACCAGAAGTAGGTAATCATCGAACACACTACTTCCGTCACCTAAGTCGCTGTCCTCATCTTCCTGCGTTGATTCACGTATTTTGTAATTTGGTGGTATAAAGTGCTGATTCATTTTGATCATGGTTAACCTCTCCACATTTTTGGGCGAGAGACTGGACCTTTTTACTGTTACAATGGTATCAGCAGCACTGAAAACACGCTCAGAAGAGACACTTGCAACAGGACAAGCCAGATAGTTTACCGCCAGCCTGCTGAGCACTGGCCATTGGCCCCTTTTCCCATACTAATACAGCAATGGGTTTTGATCAATGTAGACCTCTGTTGGGTCATCCAGATAGGTCTGGACCATCCGCTCAATGTTCACGGGTGCTCCACTTTGCTGGGCCTCTTTTGTCTTTGCATCAGCACTGGACCTAGCAAGCCCTTGCTGTAAATACCAATCCTGTGCCGATTTTACTGGGGCTGATGATCTGGTTTTTGCTGTTGCCGATAGTGTTGGTGACTGCTCTGAGCCAAACGCATTGACCTCAGGCTCTGAAGTTGAAGTTGACGCCGGATGCCCTACTGCAGTACTTGTTGTGGGTTTGAGGAGCGGGCCTTTAATTACCAGCCGTTCATTTTCCAAGTCACTGGCTGCATCAGCTATCCAAGTTTTGTACTGGGCAACATCCACTTCTGATAAAGGAATTAATGTCTTAGTGTTCAGTGCTGATTTGTACCGTGGATCCAGAATTGTGGCACAAATGTAATGTTTTTCTGAAACAATGCGAGTTTGCACCCTTGTATTTTCAGCTAAGCGACAGGATAAGCCCTCCACCAACTCATATGCTTCATTTTTTTCCTCCACACCTGTGTAAGTTTCAGACACTTCCTTCAGCTGTTGCTCTAGCATGTGTAACAATGGGATAGCTTGGCCCATAGTGCAGTCCTCCTTGCTGACATCAGGTGTGAAGAGATCGAAAAGAAGTAGCATCTCTGTCAGGCATTTAACTAGGCCCCATTGGTCCATCTGTAGGGCCATGCCTTTCACAGTCGCATCCCTTATTCTTTGCATGACATAGTCATTGATTTGTCTGTACTGATCAAATTGACGATCAAGCATGTAATAAGTTGAGTTCCAACGTGTTGGCACCTCCTGGATGAGTGCTTTGACTGGCATTCTATGCTCACATTGAATAATCCTCAGCTGCTTCCGGGCTTTAAAAGAAAGTGTGCATTTTCTTCTGTAGGTGGTCAGTAAGTTGCTGACTCGGACTTCTTTTTTCAGAAAGTCTTGAACAATAATGTTAATGCAGTGTGCCAAACACAGGACCCTGAAATAGCCACCATCCTGCATGGTACTAACTATATTACGCCATTATCCGTGGCACCAAAATCAATGTTAAACCCTCTTGGGCACAGCCATTCAAAGACCTTGCTGTTAAACTCTTCCAAAATGTTTGCGGCGGTATGAGATTTCTTCATGGCGAACATGGCTACAGTTGCATGTTTCCGAGTAGCATTAAAAATCTCAGCAGTGTCAACAATACCTGCTTATAGGACCGGGTGGGAACCTTCCAGTTTGGGCAGATGGCTGCCACAAATTCAAGGAAACCCACCCCTTCCACAAAAGAAAAAGGGAGAAGGTCCAGCGTTAACATTTTAGCCAGCTTCGCATTCTACAAACGTGATGTTGGGTGGTTGCGTTCGTACTGCCCCTCCGACCTAAGCATGCTGACAATGGTAGGCTGGATTTTTTTTCCTTTCTGGTGTAGCAGATGCAGGTGACTTCTTGAACCCAGTTAGGCTCAAAGACGCACTTTTTTTCATTGCGGTACTCTGTTGCCTTGGTGTCTCAGCCTGACTCTTGCTACAGTGCAACTGAGATGTTGCTGAGGATGTGGGCTGTACCACTACACTGCTGGGGACAGGGCTACTTTGTGTACCAGAGAAAATGTTTCCCTCTTGTTCACCTTCCACACGATCATATCTTCTTCTACCTCTTCATCCCCACCAACAGCAATGGGTACAGTTTTACTTTTTTGTGCGCTAACTAGGTGCACCTCCCACTGGATCATGTGGTGTTTTTTAAGATGGGTTGTTTGGCCTCTGGTACCATAGTTTGTACCAAGCTGCCCCGACTAACACCTTGACGACAAATTGAGCATATAGAAACGTTGTCCTCTTTACTGCTGACCGAAAAGAAGTCCCAAACTGGGGAGGTGAACTTTCTTGCGCTGCTGGAGGTGCCACTTGCAATGCTGGATGAACGTTAGGGTGTGCCTGGAATTTGACTCTGTGCAGTTACAGTACCACGACCTACTGAGGTGGTGGTTGTGCTGGATGTAGGTCCCTGCCGGGCCTTTGCAAATGCAAAAATGGAAGCTGGAGGTTGTGTTGGTGTTACCTGTGTTGGTGGTATCTATGCCACATCCCTCACAGCAATTTGGGATGGGGTAATAATACTGTCGGTCTCCATCTCCACTGGGGCAGGAGAGATCTTCGCGATGACTGGCTCGTCATCATCCTCCTCTTCTACATCTTTCTCCATTACTCTAGGCTTTCTGGAATCTTCCTTTTCCTTAGCCTTGTCGCGTGGCGTGACTCACTCTCAGACTGAGCTGATGGGTTCCAAGTGGTATCTAGATCATCAGAAGGGGGGATTGAAGAAGAAGTTGATGGACTAACCCTCATTTTCCTTGCTGGGGATCGGGAAGACAATGGATTTTCTGAAAGAGTGGCTTGCTCTTCCTTCTCTGCAGGAAGCTTGATTTCCTGAGCTGCCCCTACTTCGGGAGGAACAACTACTATTGTGGGCTGTTGTTGCAGCTGTTGTTGCAGCTATTGTTGTGGCTGTTGTTCCGGCTGTTGTTTCAACTGTTGTTCCGGCTGTTGTTGCCAACTTATCTGCTGATTTTCCGCCTGTGTTGATTGGGTACTACTTTGCGATAATGACATTTCAACATCACTGCTCGTTGGCGTTTGCACAAGTAGACTGGCTACCTCTGCGACACTCATGGGTTGGTGGGGTGGGCCCGCTGATGCGGAGGTGCTGGTCCCAGCTTGGTCCCCGGACACCGCTGACGCAGGTGTAATTTTTTGTTTCCCAAAAAACATATTGGGCTGCACACCAGTCTTGATAAGTGGCAGCACCAATTCCTTCTTCTGTTCCTTCTTCTCACTGGCAACTTTCTTGGTACTGGAGGACCTGGTACCTTTCTTTGGGGCCATCTTCTTCCGATGTCAGCAGGACGCAGGTGCACAAATTGCAGAGATGTCTGTGGTCACACGTCACGTGACGTGGTGCGCAGCAGGACTTCTGTCTTGCAGTACAACGGGTGATGACACCTCCACCTCAGTCTTTTTGTGCACCTAAAAGCAAAGAAGCCAGAAGAACATCAGTGAAATGTTGCATTTGTTGTTGTGGTTCAATTAGTACTAGTACAAATAAACAAATATAATATATAACTTAGTGTGTGGTGGTCACACTTGTTAGTATTATATTATTACATTTTATTAACTCAGTTTAAGTTACTAAAACAAACATAGCAGTGTAGCCATTTGCGAGACTTTGACAGCAAGGGCTTTCCTGGTATACTGTGTACACTCAGGAAGGATAGGAAAGAAGAAGAACAAAAACAAAAATACAAATGTAATGGAAGTGGAACCTGTTTGGCATTAATTTGCGCATCACGTCATTCAGGGAGTTGCAGCTGGTAGTGGGAATGGAAGCAGTTCGCCAAGAGGAACAAACAAAAGACATGCAGGCCTATATGGCAAAAGCAGCACACTACTAAACTACCACCACAAAATGGCCACCAGCCACATGGTCACTCACAGTCACAACAAGCAGGAGGCCTGGAAAACAATGAACTCAAGCAAGCCTATATGGCCAGACAAAGAAGGCATACTAAACAACCTAGCTTTAATGCAAAGATGCAAAAATGAAAATCCACAGGGCTAAACAAGGTTTGCAAGTTACACAACAACCACACCACACACACACATCCAACAACGGCATTTATTTAACACACACCAATAAAGTGAAATATCCCACAAAATACACATTTTGCAATTCAATCCAATGCTATCCATGCCCTAAATGATGTTTAAATTTAACAGACACCACAGAAACAGTTGTTTCATGCACCCATGAGTAGCTCTGGGCCTACTGGCTGAAAGGCCTATTGGCAGACTAGGCCACAAGCTTGCAGGCCTATGGCAAAAACACATTGGCTGTCTCCACAATATGGCCGCCAGCCACATGGCCAGGCCACCCACAGCAACAAGAAAGGGAAGACAGACAATGCAGGCCTATGGCAAAAGCACACTGCATGGCTTTAAAATGGCCACCAGCCACATGGCCAGGCCCACAACAACAAGAAAGGGAAGACAAACAATGCAGGCCTATGGCAAAAGCACACTGCTTGGCTTCAAAATGGCCGTCAGCCACATGGCCAGGCCCACAACAACAAGAAAGGGAAGACAGACAATGCAGGCCTATGGCAAAAGCACACTGTCTGGCTTCAAAATGGCCACCAGTCACATGGCCAGACCCACAACAAAAAGAAGCCTAGGCCAAAAAGAACAAAGGAAACACATACAGGCCTATATGGCAAAAGCAGCACACTTCTAAACTACCACCACAAAATGGCCACCAGCCACATGGTCACTCACAGGCACAACAAGCAGGAGGCCTGGAAAACAATGAACTGAAAAAGGCCTATAATGGCCAGGCAAAGGAGGCATGCTAAACAATACTGCTTTAATGCAATAAAATGTAAAAAAGAAAATCTACAGGGCTAAACAAGGTGTGCAAGTTACACAACAACCACACACCACACACATACACACACACACACAAAACAAAGTCATTTATTTAACACACACCACAAAAAGTGAAATACCCCAAAAAAACACATTTTACAATTCAATCTAATGCCTTCCATGCTCTAAATGAAGTTTAAATTCAACAGACACCACAGAAACAGTTGTTTCATGCACACATGACTAGCTCTGGGCCTATTGGCTACCCACAATATATTTTTAAAACAAATGATGAAAAGTACAAACTGCAATGCCCCAACCAAACAAATAACACCAATTTACTTGTAAAATCTCAAATCCAAAAGTCCTCAAATCCAAAAGTCCTCAAATCCAAAAGTTCTCAAATCCAAAAGTCCTCAAATCCAATGATATATGATGCAGCCGACACAAAGACTGATCCTTCCAGCTCCAAATCCAAATGAAAAGTGAACAGGACATGGACAAAGCACTGGGAGGAGCCTGCTGGACAGGAACAGGAAATTGGAGACTCTGGGGCACTTCCTTCCTCTCCAAAAAAAAAGTAAAAAAAGAAAAAGGACTCCTTGCACAAAAAAGTACAGCCAAATGTCAATCTGAGGAGTTTTTTTCATCCAAATCATAATTTTTTAGAAGGTTTAATGCTGCTCAAGAGATAGTCTTCTCCAAATTGCAAGTTTTGCGAGCTTCACCAAACTTTCGCCGGATGTCCGATGGCGCGTCCGAATAACGTGTTCGCGATCGCGATGTAAATGCTTTACATATGTTCTTTTTTCAAGCCCAACTGCTTGAAGCCACAGCTACCAAGGGTTGAGCAATGAATTAGCAAACAAATCTGACTGAACCCAAGTCAATATCATGAATGTATTGTGCAGTGAGGTCACACAACCACACCATATAATACACCACTTTCTTCACAAATTGTGAAAACACACCCCAAATAATAATCACATTCCTTGTCTCGTTGATCCACAAAAGACACTAAATAAACCTCTACTTAATCCTCTGGTAGTTAGACACAAAATCTGTATGGCTCAACCAAGAGCCAATGTGTAACTTATGTATGCAGTGAATACACTAGAAAAATACCAACCAACACCAAAATAATTTAGAAAAAAGAATATTTTAATAAATAAAAATAATACCAAAAGCACACAAATTCAATAAGTAGAACTGGACTTATGAAAATAATGCCAAAAATCATCAGGTGCCAACCACAGTCATCGAGTTTTGCTACATTTTTAGACTTAGCCTCTGGAATGTGAGTCAAGGCAACAGGCTGTGACCAAAGAGGGTTCCACGCCATTGGATATCTGCTGAATGAGGTCTCAGTGAAGCTGGGAACTTTTAGCTGGAGAACTCCAAGCATGAGAAGTTTGAATTTCATACCCAGAGATTGTCCCACTCTGGGCAAATACTTTTCGTGCCTTTTCCCAGTGGAGATTTATACCTATTTTGGAGTTCGTATTCTTCCAGTAGACAATGCTGCAGTCTGTTGCCAAAGAGGGCTTCAGAAGGCTGGACACCTTCTCTTTGAAGTCCTTTTAGATCAGATTTCCTGCTATGGAGAAGAACGTGATGGGAGCAGCCTGAATCTTTGAACCAGTGGCTACACACCTTAATCAGGTCAGAGTTGGCCAGTTGGTCCCAGTACTGCATCAGTTGTCAGAGCAAAACGTTAGCAAAATGTTTCCTCATTTCCAAAAAGTCCCAGGCTTCAAGAAACTTTAGGAGGAGGTCACTTTGACACCAGTCTTGGTTTTTTCCTTTTCATTTCAGAGTTTATAGCTTGAACGTGACCCGGAGGTATCAGACATCAGAGAGCTTTACATGAATACCAGTTGTGTTACACAAGGACACATTTATTTTTGTTAGGCACAGGGAGACTAAGTGATTTGCCTAGAATCACAGGATGTTGAGCGTCCTCCTTACCGAGACTCGAACCCAGTTACCCAGATGTGAGATCGACCGCCCTGGCCGTTAGGCCACATCCTCTTCCCATTGTTCAGGACCATCGTGACAGCACTTGTGAAGGGGTAAGACTCACTCCAGCAGAGGCCAGCAATAGGGTCCAGGGTCGGTCCAGTTGCAACTGGTCAGCTAGCCAGTTTTCAGTAAAGGCCTCTTGAAGCTTGTTGTGTGCCTGTAGTGCAAACAGGAGGCCAGCCAACTGATCCTTGAAGTCACTTCTGGGGTCCTGGGTTGAATGCAAGCAGGTCCAGTCTTCCTTCAGGTTCCTCATTCAGATTTTTCACAAGTACAAGATTGTTCTGAGGAGGGTACTGGGGTTTCCACATTCATGTCCTGTGCCAGCCTGTGGGTAAGGAAAACTCCTGGCCGCTTTCTAACCAATCGGGTAAAAGTTCACAGGTGTGACCCTAAACACTTTTCAACACTTTTTGTATATTGTTCTGTAAGCTATCCCACAGTACCCCGGTTTCCCTAAAGCCAACATGGCTGAACCCTTCTTCCTCAGGTCAGAGCTCCCTGTGCCATTCAGAAGTGTTGCTATGGAATGCAGTTGTGACTGGCAGCACTAGAGAGTGGTGGGGAGGGCAAATGGGTGGATGACTGCATATACACAGTTAATAAAGAAAATAATTACAAAGGCACTTACCTGCACCAAGGTCCTTGACACTCCAGATGTTTTTATTTTGGTCAGCTCTTCCTCCAGCACGGACCCCTCAACAACTCCCCAACCAATCCTGGTGCTGCTCTCATGCCGGTTAACCAGCTTGAGCGCAGAGATAGGAATGGAGGAAGTGGCTTCTGTCGGTGCTCCTGAGGGCACTGGAAGCCTGGGCTTGGTCTAACCGAGCTGTCTTAACATGGAATGGGCAAACTCTCCCTCGTGGTCACTCTAAGCCAGTTCTGGGGCAGCTCCACTCCCACTGGGTTTGAAGCCAAGGTGATTAGAAATACAAAATAGCAGGCCTAGGAGTGAGCTACATCTGCCAGTGACAGGGTTGGCACTATTTGAAGCTCAGGAAGTGGGAGGAGAAAAAACACCTCTCCACACCAAAACCAAAATCCACATCGCACCACAAGGAAGCCATTCAACAGTCAGTGACACTGGGCACTGGCATAAAGCACATTTGGCTTAGGCGGGAAAATAACGTGTTATTTTAATTTTCAAATTAGTTACATAAAATCCGCCTTTACAATTAGGTTGGATTTTAAATAACTTTCAAAACAAGACATTGAATCATTTTTCTAGCTACTCCCAAACTGAAACTAAGCCTTATAAGTTTTTTTTTGCATAGTTTTGTATAGCGCAAACTGGACCCGAATCGGGTATAAGAGTGCTTTACATAGCACCAGTTATGTTACATGAAGACACATATTCATTTTTGTTAGGCACGGGGAGATTAAGTGATTTGCCCAGAATCACAGGATGTTCAGCGTCATTGCCGAGACTCAAACCCAGTTCCCAAGATTCTAGGTCGACCGCCCTATTCCTTAGGCCAACTCCTCTCCCTGATAATGTAACCCAGTTTTTCCTTATTGGAGAGTCAGCCTTGCTACAGTGAAAAACATCTCTGGGGGTCTTTCACTGTTAGGACATGTAAAACATTAAATGTAAATTTCCTAATTTTTAAATTCCATACATCCTGCACTATGGGCATTAAGGGCCTACCTTAAGTGTGCCTTATAAGTACTAAGAAGGAAGCTTTAGACCTGACAAAAGATCTATGTTTCCAAGTCAAAATGGCAGTTTAAAACTGCACATGAAGACATGTTTTACAGTGCATCTTTAATGGGTGACACAATGAGTGCTGCAGCCTACTTGTAGCATTTAATTTACTGGCCCTTGATGCATGCAGTATCATATACTAGGGACTTTTAAGTAAATGACTTGTGCCAATTAGGCGTATGCCAGTTTTATATGTTTAAAAAGGGAGGCACAAGCACTTGTCCAATGGTTTACAAGACCTGAGTAAAGCATGAACAGTCCTACTTCAAACTTGAAATTGGTTCAGTTAAAGACAGCAAACATCCTGAGGGATACCGCACAAAAGATGGCCATTTTCAACACT
The DNA here is from genome assembly GCF_964204655.1 of Triturus cristatus. Lineage (NCBI taxonomy): Eukaryota > Metazoa > Chordata > Amphibia > Caudata > Salamandridae > Triturus > Triturus cristatus. Next base: position 944,935,080 of record NC_140593.1, read on the forward strand.
ATGGTACATATTTATGTCCTTCAAATAAAGCAAGATACTCCTTCAAGAGGATAATTAACAAGGACACGCTAACAAGCGTTAGCGCGTGTTTCCTTGCTACTTTGCATGTCAGCGATCAATATCGCTAATGACATGCAAAGTAGGCGTCCCTCTCCTAATCCTCATTGAATCCCCCGTAAACATCGCTCTATTATCAATGCGGGGCCGGACCCACGAAGCGATAATAAAAGCCGCGCTAACCACGGTTATCGCTGGAACTTAACACCTGCTAAAAATGTGATTCAAGTATCTCTTCAATGGAAGATGGATTGTTATGTTAAGTCCACACTTGAGTATCACCAAGCATTACACATATCGCAGGTTTTGTATCGCAGGAATCAGCCTGCTAGCGCTGGTTTTTCCCGCTATCGCTGGATTTTACTTCGCCTGTGAGCAGGGCGTTGTTAATACGCCGCTAACAGGGCGAGAAAATCCAGCGATATGCGGTGATAAAAAAAAATGCGCTAGCCTCGGTTTGCGATAATTATCACAGTATCTTGATAATATGCCCCTTGGTTGTTAGTTCTACATTTATCAATCACTGATTGCGACCTGTATCTTTAATATATTGTAATATTTAGCAAATGTTTTAGAATCTTCCAAGGGGGAGGCAGATAGGATGAAATGCACTTAATAAACAGAGCTGCCAACCTTGGAATTTGTGAATTAGGGTCGAACCCCGGCCTTGGCTGAATATCCTCTGATTCTGGGTAAATAACTCAACGCCCCTGCGCCTAACGCATGCAATGCTAATGTAAAGCAGTTCGTGCTATGTAAAAACTGTAAAAATAATTTGTAAAAGTGAGTGGTCTCCCCAGTGAATTGCTTTCTAACAGTCCACAGAATAATGGATGGATGTTTCCAGAGTTTAAAAATAGTTCAGCTTCAAAGATAATGACCCCACCTCTCAGACGCAATTACTTTTTGGTCCACTAATTGTACTCGTAGCTGCAACACAACCGGATAATACATTTTCACACAGGCTGTCAAAAATCATAGCACTGTGGAGATTGTACAGCTGCACCCATCCTTGCCTGACATTAATTTCCATTCTTCTATAATTCTGTACTAAGCACATGTTTTCTATAAAAGCGTCTCATTTTATCTTGTCCTATTAAATACAACGCAGAAGACTTTTACTGAATGGATGTGACAAACCTGATAAACCTGTGTTTTTATGAGACCCTGCTGTAGGTTGCAGATGTGAGGCCTTTACCGTCCAATTTGTGATTCGTGCCCTGTGAAGAGGTTATTGTTTGAGTGCTGAGAGGTAGGCAGAATGTGCGGAAGTAACGTCAGAGGTCAGCAGCTGGATCACTTTGACAGAAAAAGCATATTTCTGGACACCACTGACCTGGATGCAAATTACCTCTGCACGATGAAAGCCCTGCACTGTCCCTGGTAATGCCTGCCACAAGCCAGCGTGTAGAACGAGGTTAATGAATGCTAAATTCCAGTCGTCCCCTGCTACGTTCAATAATGAATACTGCTGTTATCTTCTCACTCTGAAAGATGCTATGTAAATGCCCAATTTTAAGGCTCAGGGGCTAGGGACTTTTTATAGGGTATTTTCATGGGCACGTTGTTAATCTGCAAACACGTGACTCAAGGCTTGACTATATCCAGTGTAATTTTTGCTTCACAAAGACGAACATTCCAGGGCATATTTACAAGGGGATATCGCCACCAGACCGTCACTTTTAGTGATGGGCTGGTGGTGATATCACTTTCTCATTATTTACAAGGCGGCGTTAAGCCACTTAACGTGGCTTAATGCCACATTATAAATAAGGATCCTTTTCACGCTTCACTTAGCATGAAAGGGGCGTGCAATGGGTGTTGCAGTAGGCGTTCCGCCGCAACACCCATTGCTTTTTGACGCTGCCCCACATTTACAAGGAAGGGACAGGGACAAAAACTAAGACCAGGTAAAACCTGGTCTTAGGATGGCGATACGAGAAGAAATTATTAAGTTGTCCTCGTATTTAGCTCCTTCTATGTGTGCTGCAGAATAGAAACAGCAAATCGCCTTTACAGATTGTTTATGTGCAGGAAGGTGTGCCTTCCTGCGCATAAACAATCGCCCCTGCAGCGCAGGCACCCTTGCAACATGGGGCATGGGTGCCTGTGCTGGATCTAGACAGCTTTCTTAGCCCCAGCACTTGGGGAAACGCAGGGGTGCACTGTATTTTATGTAAACACAGCGCATTCCTCCGTTTAAAAAATGTCGGAGCATGACGTTACCAATTTTAGAGTAACTCAGCGCTCCACACTTTTAGTGTAAATATCCCCCTCTGTTTTGCAATTGCCTTCATCAACGTCACTGGCAGGCACACCGGAACCCAAATGTTTCACCTCTTGCCGTCTGGGGGCGAGTACTGCGGGTCGGAACCCTTTATTGGACTCCCAATTGAGCCCAGGGTTTATGAATATATGTGAGATATGAAACTTTCAGGGTCCACACACAACATTCTTCTGGGAAGGCCCATCATTTTCTCACTGCGACAGTCGCCAAAATATATCTAACATGGCCATTTCTCCTTTTGAGTAAGAGAATGTTGTTGCAACTGCCTCTGTTCTCAGTAAGGGCACTGCAAGGAGACCAATAGCATATTGATGAACCTTGTCCTCATTATGTGGTAAGTGATATTACCATTATGTAGTACCGCAAGAATTTGCTTTGACCATGGAAAGTATTATCTACCCAATCACAGTTCCACAGGTCAGAATGGCGGATGATGTAATAAATACTACTAATTTTCTATGTTCCATGCCGCAAAACTTAGAATTCTGTATTTTTCTCAGCAAAAATTACACCAGATTGTATTTGGCAAAATGTGTGCGAGGAAAATTTATAGAATGTGTAAGTAATAACAGCACCACTGTGAGTGTAAACTCCCTTTTCCACAAGGGTTGGGTTGACCATGAGTTACTGACCCATTAGAGCATATTGTTGTAGAGACCCTTTGTCATTCATGTAAAGAAAATTGAGATAATTATCTAAAGGCAAAAGTCATCACAATCATACGATCATAGGGGCATATTATCAAGACAGGCGATAAAATTCCAATTGAAGCTCAGGTTAGATGTTCTTCACATCTAACATGGGCTTCAATTGGAATTCCATAGAGCATATTATCAAGCCCATTATCGCCGTTTTAGCGGCGATAATTTTATCGCCTGTCTTGATAATATGCCCCATAGTCAGAATGTTTATCATGCAGTGGACGGATATTAAGCTTTTTCCATACATTCTCAAAGTATGATATGTCTGTAGACCACCTCCCTTCCTGGCCTTGTAATTTAAGGCATTTGGATGGCAATTTAGGTCTATTAATTAATGTAAGTGGTACAGCAGGCTCAAATAGCATTAATGCCCGTTTTACCACTTCAGTGCATTTTTCCCAAACTTGTGTTTCTGCACAATCACCACCATCATCTTGTCATTGATTGTAGTTGCCATCGATTACTATTCTAAGGATCTCAACATGCCGAATCAGAAGGCCGTCGTGGGTTCTGCAGTCCGCCGCCACTTGTTGCCATCACAACTGTAGTAGGAAAGTCACCGCAATCGTGGTAAGTTGTTAAGGATGGCTTTATTCGAGGCAGGGTCTGTGCAGTAGCCCACACAGGAACGGATTCAAATCAACTGACACCAGACAAATCAAGAGGTAAGTTCTATGTTCTGTTGTGGAATGCGCATGTGCAAATGAACCATCAGGAGTGAGCATTCAAAAACAGACAAGCATCATGAGTAAAACCACTACAATAATGCTAGTGCAATGTGAAAAGTGAAGTCAAATGGGGAGAGGAGTTGGCCTAACGGCTAGGGCGGTCGACCTCGAATCTGGGGAACTGGGTTCGAGTCTCGGCAATGACGCTGGACATCCTGTGATTCTGGGCAAATCATTAATCTCCCCATGCCTAACAAAAAAAATGAATGTGTGTCCTCAGGTAACGTAACTGGTGCTATGTAAAGCACTCTGATACCCGATTCGGGTCAAGTTCGCGCTATATAAAAGTCTGCAAAAAAAAAGTCAGAATGTGGTTGCTCATGGTATTTCTTATCACTAATTCACACTGTGGCAGAAATAGGGGAACAGGCCAGTTGTATACGCCTTAACGAAATATATTCAAGAAAAATGTCACCAGAGAAGAGCATTCTGTTCCACAAAGTGCCACGATTGAGCACATGTGGATAGCAGCAAGTGCTGAACTAAGTAAACACTGACTAGTCAATGCATATAATAAGAAGTACCATAGTTCTGTGGTTGTCAAGGGTTACAAAGTGACTTAATGGATTCCAGATTGAAGTATTATGAAGCCTTCGGGACGTGGAGGAGGACAGAATGAGAGCAGGGTCAGACTGGGGCATAAATAAATCCTGGCACAGAAATAAAAGTCCCCCCCATTAGTGAACCAGATAGCTAAACAAGCATTTGCAATACAATAGGTCTCACATTTGTGAGGGATAGAGTCATTAGCATTGTGAGTTACAATGCTTTTACCTATGTGTTTGGGTTTGAGTGTAGTGGATGTATGAGACGCAGCTGCAGCACTTTCTAGAGGACTTAGAATGGAGGAGTTACTGACTGGACCAGAGAAGCAGCTGCAGCTCTTTCTATGGACTAAGAATGAGGAATTACCACTGGGAACAGAGACACAGCTGCAGCACTGTCTAGAGGACTTAGAATGAGGAATTACCACTGTGACCAGAGACAGAGATGGAGCACTGCCTAGTAGACGTAGAATGGAAGAATTACTGACTGGACCAGAGAATCAGCTAGCAACAATGCCCACAGAACTAAGAATGAGGAATTACGACTGAGACCAGAGACGCAGCTGCAGCACTGCCTAGAGGATTTACAATGGGAGAGCTACTGATGGGACCAGAGATGCCACTAGCAGCACTCTCTAGAGGACTAGGAATGAGGCAGCTGCAACACTATCCAGAGGACTTAGAATGTAGAATTAGCCCTGGGACCAGAGAAGCAGCTAGTAACACTTTCTAGAGGACTTCGAATGGGGGAGTTACTGACGGGACCAGAGAAGCAACTAGCAGTACTGTCTAGAGGACTAACAATAAAGAATTGCCACTGGGAACGGAGACACAGCTGCAGCATTGCCTAGCGGACTTAGAATGGGGAAGTTACTGATGGGACCAGAGAAGCAACTAGCAGCACGGTTTAGAGGACTAAGAATGAGGATTTACCACTGGGACCAAAGACACAGCTGCAGCATTGTCTAGAGGGCTTAGAATGAGGAATTACCAACATGACCAGAGAAGCAGCTAGCAGCACTGCTAGAGGACTTAGAATGAGAAATTACCACTGTGGCCAGATACACAGCAGCAGCACTGCCTAGAGGACTTAGAATGTGGAATTACAGACGGGACCAGTGCAGGGGTGGCTCCTCCGTTAGTGTGGAGGAACATCCCCCACTGCTTTCTCGCAGTGCAAAAAGCAGAAACATAAAATGGTAAAGCTACCATTTTATGTTTCTGCTTTTTGCACTGCAAGAAAGCAGAGGTGTGTGGTTGGGGCATGGCGGTAGGCGGTCCTGCTCGAGTGCGGGGGGGGGTGGGCCCTGAACAGTCATGTGCACTCTCCTTTTTTCTCTATGTAGGCGGCATGCAGCTCACATAGAGGAAATGGCCTCCCTACAGGCGCCCAGCTGGGCGCTGTCTGCTCAAAGACAAATCTGCCATTGCAGCATTGTGATTGGCTTAGGGGAGGGAGGCTGCCTGTGGTTTTCCATTCCATTCCCAAGACCCTGGCTTCTCTACGGTGGCTAAAAGTATGGATTGGTCTTTTCCGAGATAGAGAAAAGTGAAAATCCATTTTTGAACCCAAATTTCAATTAAGACCCAGGGGCTGTTATCGCAGGTGTAGCAGAATGGGCCCAGTAAGTGGAAATGTTGCCTAACCTTTCTGAATTGGAACCTTAACAGGCGCTATGAAGATGGGCGGGGACAGCCTATCTGTAAATTACTTTTCTTCCCGTGTTAACTCAACCTTACTTCGGTCATAGGGAACCCTCCCCATTTGCTGGCAATAATCTATTGAGTACATTCTGCGCCCACGATACCCCACGCCACAGGGACTTGTTTTTACGCGCGACCACTGCTGCAAATGGCAAGAGAGGGCCAGCACGTGCATTTGGTTATATATCACCAAAAGTACAGGAAAGACTGGCATTCTTAAGTATGCACTCCCACCCGTTGCATGCCTTGTGATTTTTCAAATGCAAACACCAAGGCCAACTGATTTCATTAATTCAGAGCCAACCAGCGAGGCTTTTCTCTCACATCACCGTCCAGACCCAGCCAGGAGCAGCAGGAGTTGAGGTGGCAGCGCGTTACCCGGGGGAAGGTAAGTTTTTTAAATTGTAATTACCGTCCTGCTTCCTAAGTAAACCCCCCCACTCGCGTGAACATGCACAACCGCCACCCCCCCCCCCGCCTGTCATGCTGGCAGCGACTGGACCTAAAGCCCCTCTCTGTATGTAACTATGTACTATTATTATCAGGCAGGCAGATGAAATGGTCAGGCGAGACCTAAAAAAAAATTGCTAAAAAGTCAAAGTAGCCTGAGGTCTGCACAGAAATGCATGCTTTGCTGAATGTTGTGTGTTGCTTTAAACTACTCTTAGCACCACAGTTTCTTTGATTGCGCAGATCCACGGAGCCCATTAGTGCAGGCGAATCCATTGCATGAACGCCCTGGCCACTTCCGGTTATCAATGAACAACAAAGCCAGGGTTTGTTCATCTGCTCATACCTGACATCTTGGGAGCCTCTGCCGATGATGTGGAGCGTTTCCGATTTATATTTTATTTCAGCTGCATAAGACCTAGCCTCGAAAGCATACCTTACGTACAGCTGTTGTTTATTCTGATGATTGCTATCAGCGATATTCCTAATTAGCTAACAATCAGCCCCCTCTTTCCTCTGGCCCTCTTTCCTTTCTTGCCAGCAGAAGTGTAATATGGTTAGCAGTTGCTGCGGAATCTCTCTTTTCAGCTTCATGACACACCGCCACAGCCCAGTGCGAGGCACCTTTTACTGCATGACAGCAGCAATCCCTGAACATTATTTATTGCACAGTTTATATTACACGCCTGCGGGTATTTATTGTATACTGCTAGAGCGCTTCACATAGTATTGCTTCCCTGTAGTAGTAGCATGTCACCTATTTATTAAAACAGCGAGGTCACACGCGGAAACGCCCTGGTAGGCTGGAGGACAGTGCGCTGCTCTCACTGCATAATTATCGGGGGAATCGTCCGTCCAACAGTCATGTCGAGGGAGACCAAGCAAGGACCATACATGCTGCTGTGGCAAAATACTGCTCCTATGTAAACATTCTCTAACCTGCTGTTCACTCACAGTCCAGCTCTGTAAGCAATGCTTTGCCAGGCTATGGTTGGTAAAGGGGTAAGAGGGACTTCAGGCTTGTCTTCATTTGTGTGCACCGCCAAAAGGCAAGGATGGCCTTGGACCAAGAGCGCGGAGCACCCCCATTCAGCTCAAGGCCAATAAATATCTTTGAAATATTGGAGACTTAGGGGCCCCTCATCACAGTGTTAGGGGGACATTATTTTGCTTCACGCCATGCCTTGGACACTGAAAGGCAGACATACTGATTACTAAACTGGGGACCATATTCACAAGGAGCTATCGCCAAATTAACAGCACTTTATAGCAGCCAAAGTCGTGATAAATTTACCTCCCCATTCACAAGCTGGAGCTAACAGCCCACAGCACCAGTTTACCCACGTTAGCAGCCACAAAAAACATCGCCACAGATGACCCCCGCAACTATCGCTAATGAGATGCAGAGTGGGCGTTCCTTTGCCAAAAGCCGCAACCACACCACTCCTCACCATTCTCAATGACCAGACAGATCGGCGATAAAAACACAAAACAGGCGATAAGGTGTGTTAGCACCAGGAAATCTACACCTGCTCTGACCTGCTGTTAAGTCGGACGGCAGCCAGCACCACAAAAGGGAGCACAGCCCAGGGCCACATCGGAAGTGCAACAAATGCCAAGGAGCCACTCATCATGCGGCCCAGACACCCAGGAGGGCCACAACACACACCGACACGACCTCCGGACCCCACCCCACACCCGGAACACATCCCCCCCGCAGACAACCACAGAGGCAGCGCAGACAAAGACAGAGGACCCCCAGGAAACGCACCAGCCTCACAGACCCAACATATGATAATGTCACCGTCCACTATAGGCTGAAAGGGACAACCATCCTACGCATCCTGACCATCATCGCCTAACAGGCCTACAGCACCAACACAGCGGACAACCAACATCCCACCCCACACCAAGCTGCTGGATTGGCTGCACCTGTTGGCCCTTGGCACCCCCCCAACAACACACACCAGAGTCGGAGGAGTCTCACAGACAGCCACATCCAAGTCCCCCACACCTGTCCTGGACATCACCATCACCCTGGTACCCCAGTCCCCAAACGTCCAACACAATGCGCAGAATCCGCTGGAGACCAAGCAAGGATCATACACCATAGCAGGATGCATGCAAGTGTTGGGGGCAATCCACAGCACACGTCACACCTGTGCCCCCTGGTGACACAGTACACAATCACCGCAACAGGAAGCACACATCTCTCATCAATGTGCAGGCAACAACAGAACACCATGGAAACTCCAACAATGTCGCCTCCAAATACCCTTCCACTGTGCATGATTCCTTCACCCTCCGACGGTCCATCAGCAACCAGCCTACCCAGGATGGCAACAATGGAAATGCACAGCCCCTTGGCAAGTTTCAAATGGACACCCTACTCACCTCAACTCCAATACCATGCAACTCACAACTCTGGCAATGCACACGTCACAAAAGCACTACCAACGTGCACAACAACATGACCACATACCAGACACCAAAGAACAACTCACAATGGTTACCTTGCCAAGCCGTGAACATGATCCATCAACGGCATGGCACTTCAGCCACACAACAGCCGAATGTGTGGAGAGGTGACAAACAGGCATGTGTGATGGAGGCAGTAGTACCATGATTGGGAAAGTACAAAATGCCAAGAGTGGCGGAGATGTGCTGGACAGACCGCAGTATGCAGCACACACCCATTTCCATGGCGACATACACCTCAGGTGTATGGAGTGTAGTGGACAGTCGACGCAACCATGTCACCACACCAGAGGGGGACCTTGTGGAAATCTTGCCTGTTATGCCCCCCTAAACGTGACCGGAGTGGGATGGCAACGGGATGCCACACCGGCATAGGGGTGTGAATAAGTACCACGTAGCCCTGAGCGTGGTCCTCTTCCGGAAAGGCCAACGTCTCTGCCAGGGCGGAACCTCTCACCCCGCCACGAGGCCGACGCCGTCCTCTAGAGTGGAGTTGCCTGCGACGCTGTGTGCCTGCCAAACCATGAACCCGTCAGGCCCGCCCCTGCACAGCCAGGCCTCACTGATTACCTGCCGACACCGGCATGTGTCAAGTAGGGCCCATCACGTTCTGGCTCAAACTCCAGGCCCGAGTCACGCGACCTTAGCAGCCTCCTCAGACCATCCCGGCCTCCATGACACGGACCCGCTTGAGTCCTTTTTCGTTGACATACTCTACTGCCGCCTCAGGCCTACTCCATGGCCCAGTAGGTCCCATGTGTGAAACTGTGTCCTGAGTCATGAATGGCAGTGACCCCAAATCCGGGCCACCGGCAACAGCACCAGACTCCCTTCGATCAGTGAGGCATAGTTCCATATGGGCTTCTTGTGACACGATGGTGCCACTAACCCTGGTTAGCGCCAGCCGGCAACACGTGGTGCCACTAACCTTGTTCAATGCCAGCCGGTGACACGTGGTGCCACCCCTGCCTCTGGCCTACACTGCGGTCCAGTAGGTCACAGAGTCTTCAATTTGCAATGGCTGAGTTCATATCAGCGTATCGGCATCATCGCAGACAGCATTCCCTCTCAGCCCCGGTGCCACTAAGTCTGTTCCCCGACAATCATGGACACTCCTGGTCGAACTTTGGTGGCATCTGAGCCTATGGACTAGGGGGTAGTTTTTATCCTCATGTAGCTGATACCTAATTGGTGGTGGCAACGAGGCTGTCGCATTCCACTCCTCCATTTGCTACTTCCGGATAAAATCAAACCTTTCGGCGTCATGCCCTGGAGGACACCTTCCATTGTCCCATGATACCCTCCGCAACATACACCTCGGACATTGATGGTGACCCGCTCAGGTCGCATGGCCCATCTGACTGCACCGCAAGTCACCGTCCCGTGGCTGGGTGCCTGTGCCGGCCGCTGTGCATCCAGGGCCACTAACTCTGTGCTGGTCAGGTCTTGGACCCCTTCTTCTGAGATATTGGATGGCCCCTGAAGCATTGGCCTGGGGTTCATCAACGCCATTTCTCTGTGGCCCTGCGCTGTATGCAGCCTCCGGGCCCAACAGCCTCCCACCATGGCTCACACACCAAATCGAGTCCTGACCGGCCCGGACGTGGCATCACCGCAGGAGGCACACGCCACCACCGCAAGGACCACCTCCAACAGCCATCTGCCAGAGTCGAAATGGTGGTCCTGAGAGACTTACAGAGTTTCCCAGACCTGTCGTGGAGGCCATCATCGTCCTGATACCCTGCTCAGCACTCCAGGTGCCAGTGACTCAATGCACCGCAAGCCATTGTCCGTTACTAATTGAGTTATGAGCTGTGGAGAGGTTGCACATCTATGTCACCCCAAACAGTGTGGGGTACTGAGACGTTGGTGGGGAAGATGATGCAGGTATGACACACCACACAGCATCTGTATCAGGTGTCTGTCGGAGGGACACAATCCTAGACTTTATCTTCACATGGGCGCGGTCATCTCTAGTGTCCCATCCCCAGTGCAGTTGAACTCATGGATACTTCTGTTTGCATATTGGCTGTCCTCTGGACTTTCTCCGGCTCCCTCCATGTTGCTCAGCAGTTGACTCTTTTATGCATGTGTTTTCTGTTTCCGTTGCACTGATGTCCAATGTTCAAGTGGTTGCCAGCACCAGACATTCCTTGCGTGCTGGCTTACACTCACCCCACACACATCCAGCTCAGGCGTCACTGCACATGTGGCCCTGCCAATAAAGGGGCCTGGTGCATGTGCCCATAGCCAGTTCAACATGGTATCTGCTTGTGTCCCTGTGGTCTTGTTGTTTACATGAGGGCCTGGGCCCTACGCCATTACATTGTGCTGTGTACATCGGATGCAGACGTGTCACCGCAGGCAGCGGGTTGTAGCTTGGACATGTAGCTTTGTCGTCATCCACACAATTCGTAAGGGGAGTGGCCAGGGCCATCGTACACAGAGCCAACATGGGTGTGTGACTGGAATTTGAGTGCCCCTGCCAGTGGTTCTGTACTGTGAATGTGCAACTGCATGTGTCTCTATGGCAGAGTGGGTCTCCTTGGTGGTGTGCTGGTGGCCCCTGAGGGGTGATGGACACCTACGTATGTGTCCTGGTTCGCATTCCTTGGGTTCGGCCCCCACCCACACCTGTTGGGCCACCTCCTTTTGGTGTGCAGGAACATGGCATTGAGGTGCAATGTGTAGGTGGGTGAAGTGTTGTGGGCCAGCTGTGCTTGCGGGTGCTTCCTGCTGTGTGGTCTGTTGTAGGCTGGGTGTTCTCCTCTGAGTAGATTGGCTGTCCGGGTCCTGGTGGGGGTTGCATGGGATATCCATGTGCTGTTGTAGTGCGTCAGTGTCGACAGTGTGGTGGTCCTCTCTGGCATCACTGACGTGTTGTATTCTGTGCTCTGCTGAAGGTGTTGTGTGCCCCTCTGCGATGTGAATGGGAGGTGCGTATTGAGAATGCGTTGACATATATGTTGGCGCATTGTGCAGGTTTGCATGCAAACTGTATGGCAATGTACATTGTGACTGTTTGTGGGGTGCTGGATTTTTCTGCGGGACAATGTAGATTTGGTCAACATGACGGATGTGATGTCGTACGCGTACATTTCCATTTCACAGTTTCCGGATCCGTCAGATGTAGTAGGCATGTTTCTGTGCATGTGCAGAGCCAGTTGTGTCCTCTGTTCTGCAGTGTCGGCTATGTGCGTTGTTCCTCGTTGTCTTCAATGTGGGTGTGCTGTTCGTGCTATGTGTGTGTGCTGCAGGGTGCCAAGGGGATCGGGCCCATGGACCTGGGTGATTGTGGGTGTGCAGTGTGCTACACCTTGTTGTGCATGTGTGCCATTGCGCCCAGTCCCCCCAGTCCCTGTTGATGTTGTGTCAGGTCCTCTCGAGCTGTGTTCGTTCTCCCTACTCCTTGCACCGTCTCCACACTGATGATTATGGCCTGGGTTTCCTTCAGCTCCTTTCGGTGGCGCTGGACTCCCACCTCATGTCACCATTGCTGCCTTCCTGTTGGTAGCACGTCATGCCGGTGCCTATTGGCCTCCTGAATTGGCCTCCTGGGCACTCTGACTGCAATCCAGGTGGTCTGCTGGTGAGTCAGTTGCTGGTAGTGTTCTGTCACCTCCTTGACGCTGGTCTTGTTTTCCTTCGGTCTGCACCCCGTCTTCCTTTCCCTCTTCTCCTTGGCCTTCCCCGACCCCGTTGCTCCTTGCTGGTAGTCTGTGGGGTTGTGGGGTTCGGGTTGGCCCCTGCGCTGTGCCAGGGTGCATCCATGTTTCTACGCACTTTGGATTGTTTTTGGTGTATTTTTTCTGTGGTTTTTATAGTGCTTTGTTCCGCCAGACACGTGGGATTTGCAGGCCTGTGGCTGGTTTTTGCTACTTTTTGTGCCGCGGTTGGCCTCATCGCATGTTTTTTTGCATTCGCGTATCGCATTTCTGCAGTGTGGCATTGATTATGACGCAGACATTTGGCGCGTTATCTGGTGACTATCGCATGCTACCGCCTTGTTGTGAATGCCACGTTGTCACGGGGTTATTTTCCCGTGATGGGATGTGATATTGAAAGTTGCGTTACGCTACACTTGCGGTAGTTATCACAGGTTCTTGTGAATATACCCCTGGCAGTATGTTATGATCTGGACCTTGAAACATTACTTGAGGTGCTATGCACCTTGTCATGACAGCCTGTTTGGGGAACTCAAAAGAGCTATTCTATATGAGCCCTTCTGTGCTTCAAAATATTCAATTCCGAGTGTATACTAAAATAGCTGTGCCAGCTTTGAACTTGAAAACGTATCCTCTCATGTTAGGAATTAAGAGAACTTTGGTTCGGTGACTTTCTTACAAAAGGGGAAGTTATTGCTACATGACGGAATGTCAGGTAAAGTGACCTACTTGAACATAAATGTTACACAGTGCGCAAGTCATTAATCAGTTAGTTTCTGGAAAGTATTGTCCTCAAATATTTAATCTACGCCTTCCTTTGTACAATATCGGTTAACAGTTCTTCATGTTCGTCGATATTACAATGACAAAAACCTAAAACACGTAGAAAATCGTGTTACTGGGTATTCTTGTTTCCAAATTGTACTTTACGTATATTTAAGCACTGACAGTGTGTGTGCTTCCGTTGCACAGGTTCCTGTTAAGTTGTCATTCAGACACTTTGATTAGCCTTTGTTGCCCTGGCTTACGTTAATCTATTTTTCCCCTGCAGTGTTCTTTAATAGCGCAAACCTTGCAGAAGTGCCTTGGAGCACAATATAGCAGAACCATACTTTCTTTTTCATTTTAGGCACAGGTACATTACAGAATTTGGTCAGCATTACAGGATTTGTGCCGAGATTTGGACCCAAGCCTGGTTCGCCATATGCCAAAGTTACCAACTTTACCCTCTAGACCACAGCTCTTCCTCAACTATCACTTCACCATTATTTTCCAAATTATTTAATTGAGATTCTGCAGAGGGCAATCCTCAAAACCATTCTACAACTTTAATATTTGAGCTGTCCCAGTGAACAAGGTGCTAAAGATTCCTCATGGCCAATTCCCTCTTCCACAAACTCCAGAATCCCTCCCTTTGCTGCTTTGGGATTCACCATTCCCATTCATATAAAAAAACAGCCCTGTTTGCTCAAGCAAGAGAGGACCGGTGGTCCCCTTGACACAAAACCAATCACTGGTTTTCAGTAAAAAAGTAACATTTCCTCTAGTACATGTGGGTTCTTGATCCTCCTGTGGCATTGCACCAAGAAGGAGTGAGTATCCCATCAAGCTCTGCCAGGACCCTCAGGGCTGTTGCCGTTAATCTGAGAGTGAGCACATTGGGAGTGAGCAGGACCTGTGGTGTTTTGGGTATGATCTGGTTCCCTTGGATCTTTGTGTGGGCAGAGCACCAGTAGAGCTGTGGGTAAACAAGCTTCCAGGAATCTTGTGGGGAGCATAGAGTCTCCAGGTAATAGTGCACAAGACCTACATGGCATAAGGGAGAACAGTGATATCATGTGGCATTAGAGTGAGAAGGATACCAAGGGCACCAACAGAAGGAGTCTCAGGGGACCGGAGAGTGAAAATAAGCTTATAAGTCCTACCTTGGACCCTGGGACGGCTTTTCTACTGAGAGTTTTGGGAAGCAATAACATGTGAAGCCTTTGCTGTTACATGCAGGCATTTTTTACATAGAGTACTACTTGAAATGCATTCATATTTGCTGCACTTCATTTTTTTAAATGGAGTTTCTTGCATGAAAACAGATAATCATTTTAAGGAAATAGTGTCATCATATTGATGTACAGCACTGCATACTAAAAGAATGTATTTATTGCATAGTTGAAACCATTACAAGTGTATCAGTGTGTTCAAAAGTTAATATGGGCAAATGATATCATCATCATATACACAGATTGTCCTGTATAGCTCATAAAAATTGGCAATTTCCTAAATGATAAATAATTAAATCATATTGCTTTATTAACCTTCCTGCTTCCTCAAATTTGCTTGAAAATGCACCATTTGTCCACTCTTTTTTCAAAATGTTCTCGGGGGGAACCCCCTCTAACCTCTCGTAGGTTGTTTGGGCTCGCTCGTTACGCTCGCCAGAGTGCATACAACAATAATTTGACGCCTCACCACTTTCAAATGTCACCAGTCGCCACTGGACCGGACTAGCAGCCAGCAGAACTGTCTAGAAGACTTAGAATGAAGAATTATCAATGGGACCAGAGTAGCAGCTAGCAGCAATGTCTAGAGGACAAGGAATGAGGAACCCCCACTAGGACCAGAAAAGCAGCAAGCAGCACTGCCTAAAGGACTTGGAATGAGGTATTACCAACAGGACCAGAGAAGCAGCTAGCAGCACTGTTAGAGGACTTAGAATTAGGTATTGCCACTGTGACCAGCTCCACAGCTGCAGTGCTGCTTAGGTGACTTAGAATGTGGAAATACCGATGGGACCAGAGTAGCAGCTAGCAGGAACTGCCTAGAGGACTTACAATGAGGAATTACTAACAGAACAACCGAAGAAGCTAGGAGCACTGCCTAGTGGACTTAGAATGAGGAATTACCGACAGGATCAGAGAAGCAGCTAGCAGTACTGCCTAGAAGACTAAGAATTAGGAATTACCCCTGGGAAGAGAGAAGCAGCTGCAGTATTGTCTATAGGACTAAGAGTGAGGAATTACCACCGAGACTAGAGAAGCAGCTAGCAGCACTGTCCAGAGGACTAAGAAGGAGAAATTATCACTGGAACAGAGACACAGCTGCAGTACTTCCTAGAGGGCTATGAATGGGGAATTACCACTGGGAACAGAGACATAGCTGAAGCACTGCCTAGAGAACTTAGAATAGAGGAGTTACTGACGGGGCCAGAGAAGCAGCTAGCAGCACTGTCGAGAGGACTTAGAATGAGGAATTAACACTGGGACCAGAGAAGCAGCTAGCAGCATTGTCTAGATGACTAAGAATGAGGACTTACCACTGGGACCAGATAAGCAGCTGCAGCACTGCCTAGAGGACTTAGAATGGAGGAATTACTGACTAGACCAGAGAAGCAGCTAGCAGCACTGACTGGAGGACTTAGAAAGACGGAGTTACTGACGGGACCAAAGAAGACGCTTTTAGCACTGTCTGGAACCACACTGCTCAGTGAGTGAGCAATTAAAAACAGCAAAATAAAAGATAATAACTGAAGTTATTATCATTTTATTTAAACGTACTGGCTCAATTGATGCGGGCGGGCAGGGCTGCACTGTTTAGAGGCTGGGGGAGGACTGGTTGGCACTTCTTAGTGCGCATGACATTTTAGCCGGCCGTATCGGGCCGGTCAAAATGCCATGCAAACTTTGCATGTTCTCCACCCAGACAGCATTATAGCCTGAGTGGAGAACATGTCCTGGTCCCATTCCCTGACTGAGCGCCGAGCCAAGGCTCTCAGACCAATCACAACGCTGCATTGCAGTGTTGTAATTGGCTCAGGGGAGCCTGGGTGCTTCCTGCTTCCACAGAGGCCAAAAGGAGGACAGTGGAGAGGCGGCACCGCCCGCATCCAGGTAAGTGTTTTTAAAAATGTATTTTTAATTCCCTCCCCATTCTGCAACAACCCTCCCCCCGCCCCACACACCCGTTTGATAGCAGCTGCTACTGGTCTGGAGAGGTTACATTGGTGAAATTACCGATGGTACCAGAGAAGCAGCTACAGCACTGGATCCGGAGTGACTCAATTTAAATGTTTGCACTCCATCTGTTTTACATAGAATAGGTGTGGAACATGGACTAGAGCAAGAACTATACATGTTTGAAGAGTCAGACTAATCCCGATCTGTACAACCCTACATTCTCATTGTATACCAGTGCAGGAGCCGTACAACCCTACACTCTCATTGGATACCAGGGAGAAGGAGGAGGGCTGAGAAGGACAGGAGAGAGGGATGGAGGAGGAAGTGGGAAGCTGCTGCTACTGAGAATTCTGCATTCTGGGTCCTCCATTCCCAAGTTTACATCTGGAGATGCCAGTGTCTGCACAGCTAGGGCCCGGCTGTGACTGCCCCAGGACATTGCTTTACATGTAGACTGATGTCAGTGCTATGGAATAATATATTTTAGCCCTCATCGTTCCCCTTTTACATCCCTTTTTAAAGAATATCATATAAGTGAATTAACCAATCCTGACAATGAATATTGGGAACTGCTACAGAAGATTATTTTCCCTAAACTCAGATTCCTGATTATTTGGAAAGATTATATCTTTGGCTGAGTTGTCGGTCCTCTCGATGTAATAATTCACTTATATGAAATTCTTTGGTGGTCGCTTTAAAAAAATTGTCTTGTGTCCTGATGATGACCTTTGAGTGATAAGGTTGAAACACTGCGCCAACGATCCCTTTGGCAATTAAAGAGGGTGCAGTCACTGTATTAATTGACCAGTAATTTAGTGGACAATTGTTTACCCCTTCTCTGTCATTGTGTCTGTTTGTATACACTCTAATTTTTGTTTTTATATGTTGATTATGTGTAACCCCATGAGTACCATGTTATATGTTTGTACTGTATGTGATCTTTTTTGTGTTTTGCAATCAATCATTTTAACACAATGTTGCTTTGAAAAAAACATGTTGTCTATGTGTACCCTTACTTGCACCTTAATTTTGTATGTGGTTACATTTAATCTTTTTTTATTTTGTCCCTGAACCACTGTAGCTATGATGTCGTATTCTAGATAGAGCATGCCTCGCAGAACAACGCATCCGCTCTCTAGGCTTGACCTAAAAAGTGGCCGACATTTAAATATTAGGGCAGATTTTTTTCCGGAGTTTTATATAGCGCAAACTTGACCCTTACGCATCATAGCTCTTTACATGAGCACCAGTTGCGTTACACAGGGACACATTAATTTTTGTTGGGAACGGGGAGATTAAGTGATTTTCCCAGAGTCACAGGATATTGAGCGTCCCTGCCGAGACTCAAACCCGGTTCCCCAGCTTCAAAGTTGACCGCTCTAGCCGTAAGGCCACATCCTCTCCCCAGTTTTCAACTTGTAAAGCCGCCCTGTGTGGGTATTTTGCAAGGGATGGAAGATTGGATGCATTTCTGCTTGCTGCAGACAATGCTTGTGGTAATAGCAAGGAAATCAACAGTAAACACGCATTGGTAAATGCAATAGGTTTTGCCTATGGGATTAATAATACTTTTTTTTCTGTGGCAAGCACATGCACAAATGAAAATCAAGGGCAGAATATGTCACCCTTTTAAGATTTATATTAAATTCAATGATTTCACCAGCACAGCCCAAGTGCTGCGCAGGCAAAACCTAAAAAGCAGTGATGACCTAACATGCAACGGTGCAGAGATCCACAAAGAGAAGAGACTAACTAGTATGGAAAGATGTGTGATATAGGAAAAAAAATAAAAATTCTCATACTGATGCACTAATTTTGGTATGCACTGAAAATTACTGTTCTTATTTTTTTTTTAAAAAGGAAAAAAATCTTCTTTGTCCTATAAGACATCTGTGAACACAGTGTGAACATAAAAATGTGAAATTATTATTATTTTTTTAAATCCAAAAAAAGCAAGTATTGCTATTTACATCAAGGATTCCCGCAACAAACAATCACAGTACTTACATAGCAAATTAACTTTCTGAACACTATATTGGAACAAATGATACACAAAGTAAATGAAGCCTGAAAGTAGTATGTCAGTTAAAAATTCACTGTAAAAGAATAAACCAAGATTTAAGGTTTAGACACAGCATCTGAGTGAGAAAGCGCATAAATAAATAAATGCGTTAACCAAAAAAAACGAAAATTAAAAAAGCACTTGGTATAGAAGATAATATAAAGGAAAGTCAAGGGGAATCTATGAAAAAGAAATTGGAAAAACAGATATGTAACCATGGAAAGCCATTGTGAACCCATGCCATTAGAGTGCTCACAGAGATAGCTCAGTCTGGACAGAAGCAAAATATGAAAAGAGAAATAGAAAAGATAATTAGTAAAGGAACGCTGCCATACTACGTGAACAACCAAAATGAGTGTGGTCAATAGAAATGTGAAAAAGTGTGAAGCTATTGGTGCAAAGAGAGCATTCCGCTTAGAAATTATCAGCACGAAAGTGACCCAAATAAGTACTTGTGTAGTCATTGGAAGAGAAGCAACCATTGGAATCATATTGCCCTTAGAGTTGAGGACTCCCAGGCTGGGCAGCAGGGCAGACAAATTCAAAGGCAGGAGGGGTGGAGGTGCAGCTGGTTCCCCCAGCTTTACTGTCAGTGCCACGCGCATTTTATGGTCTGTGTTCCCGGAAGTGTTGACAACGGCTAGAAATACAATTTAGATGTGCTTGTTTTTCTCTGTTCCCCGTGACACGGAAGTTGAAGAGAAAAATGCACTATTGTGGTTTAAGGGAAATAATGGTATTTTATTTAGTCAGCAAATGAGCAGTAGCAAAGTGTGTACGGGTTATGCTCAATATACATCCAAGTTGCTTGGTAATACCACCTGCTTCGTTTGCATTTCTTAACTTATTTCCAGGGCAAACTGAAATTAATTATGCTGTAATAGTAGACCAAATTATTAATCAGGGTTGGCAAAACTGTGCAGCATGAAAATGCAATAGCGTGCAACAGAACAGTCTGCACAGTGGCAGCAGCACTCTTCTGGGGTAGTAGGGCAGGGGGTAAGGGGGAAATAAAAAAACACACTTACTTCCTGCTGTGTCCCTCCCACATCATCTCTCCTCTGTCAGGCCAAAGTCACCAAAAATGAAACACATCCAGGCTCCCCTGAGCCAGTGACAATGCTGCAATGCAGTGTTGTGATTGGTAAGCACCCAGGCTCCCCAGAGCCAATCAAAATGCTGCAATGCAGTGTTGGGATTGGTCTGAGCACCGTGGTTCAGTGCTCAGATGAGGGCTGGGGGCCTGAGCATGTTCTCCATCCAGGCTGTAATGCAGCCTGGGTGGAGAACATGCTAAGTGTGCATGACTGTTTGGCCGGCCCGAGAGGGCTGGTCAAATTGTCATGTGCACTTCAGTGTGCCGACTACTCCTCCCCTGCCCTGCTCTGTCAGAAGAGCAGCTCCACCCGCCCAACCAAGCTGCCAAAACAGGACAAAATACATTGATAGTAACATCAAGTTATTATCATTTTAATTTTCCTCTCTTTCACTGCTTCAAAGCAGTGGGGCAACGCTCCTCCTCCTTGGCGGAGAAGCCGCCACTGAGTCTCCACATGCCTCATTGTTCTGCTCACCGAGGCTGTGTGAGTGCGACAAAGAGATGAGCCGGTATTCTAACCATCTGCACTCCCCATCTGTCTTTTTCTTGTAAAACTAGACACAGAACGATTTATTGCTGACTTGCACTCTACATCACTGAAAATCAGGGCTGAGACCCCAGCGTTTCCACTAGGCCTATTTATATATGTGATTCTGTAAAAAATACTTTTTTGCCACTGTACCTCATTGCCTTCAATTTAAACATGTATGAACATCAACTAAATGAGCCTTCAGTTAGCTCTATGTGAAAAAAATAATCAATGGTTTAAAAAAGTTGAAAAATGTTTCTTTCTCTTGACTCACTCGTGACTAAGACATCCAGCTATTTTCAAATCAATTTAAACTTCTATTCAGGCACAATATGTTTTACTCAAGGTTACTGACTGTGTTTAATTAGATGTATTAAACTGAAACACATATGTTGTAATGCAAATTGGTGTGTAGAAATACGCAGACATGTAGCTAGATAGGAAAGGATTTGTTCCAAGGTGCAGGGATAAATGTTGGTCCAACTAAGAGCAGGTGTGACTCCCAGCTCAGCCCTTGTGACACTTACTGTCTGCCAAGAAAACTAATCATCTTGGCATTTTATGATGTAATTGTGTGTCCTAACAAGAAGACTTGTCATAGTTTTACAGGACATTTGTGTGCGTAATTTACATGATGGATCTTTTGGTGGTTCAGATTATGCTTTGGATCTTGGGTCATGCCAGACCATTGACTCAGCTCCTCATATGAATTGGTGGCCACTGACCTCTAGGTGAGTGCAACTTGTGGACCTTGCTGTCATAGCTATGACAAACTAGACTGAGAAGAGGATGACACTGTTGATGAAGTGCATTAACAAGCATCTTCTGGTGAAGCACAGGATCCCGTAACCACAAAAACATTACAGTCCTAGGTCTGCTGACTGTGAGGGAACATAAACACAATATGCATGAATTAACCCAATGAACAGACAAGACATTAGGGCACAGGCTCCAAAATTGGGACAGCGACTGAGGCAGTATATACTACTTAGGGACTGAATAATTCCATATATTTAGATATGCTTCAACTAACTCAATGGAAGTCATGGCATGTCGACTGTGGCATGTCTGACATAATTCCAGAGTCCATGATCCAGAAAGATAGCAGGGATTGAGGGAAATGTGCTTATAGTGACTGATGGACATGCCAATGGCTGCAGAAAGGGACGAAAGCCTGAGATATGCATTAATGCCATGCAGGCAGGAAGTACACTGACTACCTCTACAGGGCAGCAGGGTCTGAGGAAGTAAGTGTATACTGATTGAGGGCTGTGCTGATGGGTGCACAAAGTAACCATAGAAATAGGCATTGACTAACTTCATACATGGTTCAGAGGGGGTTGCAAAGGCAGTGGTCGGTGTTCGATATCACAATACAGTGCTGCCACAGGGAGCTTGGAAATACATGTTCGATAGCAAAATGCATAGTGCGCATGAGTACAATGACAGGCATGTGCACACAAAATCACAATACACTGCTGTAGTGGGGAGCTTAGCAATACTTATCCAATGGCAAAATACATAGTGTGCATGCGTACAATGACAGGCATAAGCACATGAGAAAATAGGGCACACACCATAGAGATGTTTAAAGAAAGACTAAAGTGCATCGTGAAGAGGCACATGTATGCTTGCAGCCTAACGCCAGTGAAGTAGAGGAGCCAGATTACTACACTGCAGCAGCTGTAGACCACAGTTCCCTATGAAAATGGTGCCGAGTAGAGAGCTCTCAGGTATGTACGCAAGTGCTGTGCAGGTAAAACATCAAAAAAAATTCTGCTTCAAAAGCTGATGAAAACAGTACTTGTGCTACAGGAGAATGATAAGAGAAATACACAAGGAACAACAGGATATAGCATGCTACAGGCAACAGAAATGGAGGAAAAGTAAATAGCAAGCACAGAAATCAATAAAAAGCAAAGGCGGGATGTAAGCCCCTTTTAAGATTTATATTAACAATAGATTTCACAAGCACAGCGCAAGCGGTGTGCAGGCAAAACCTAAAAATGGTCCACCTGGCCATATAACAGACCCACAAACTGCCAAAAAACTGGCCCACACACCGACCTGTCAGACCAGCCCATCAGACATTGCCTGGTTGCCCTGTAGGCCAATCGGACCCTGAATGAGAGTTACTACCTCTCACACTCAAATGTCATCATTAAACTACCTTTACTGTATATGCAATAAGATGAGCTTGATGCTCAGCAATTTTATTGTTACCTTTAATCCAATTGTTTTTTTATTATGAGCTATAGTGAGATCTCATGAGTTTGTTTACTCAAATAATATACTGAATATCTATGCAAGTGGAATTTTCCTGCAGCTTTCCTGTTAAATATGGAATGAACAAGGTTAAAAAGCAAGGGAAAACAGATGGTTTCATTGTGTGCATATAGGGTGCTTCCCACGCATAACTGTTGTGTTGTGCAATGGCAAATGTCCGCAATGTACAAAAATGTGCATCTTCGTAACTTTCTGGAGTTTGTTTGTTTTATGTTTCTTAGGACACCTGTGGAAAAATCTCCCTCTTCTCGCACAATATATCTTATGTATGTCAGGAATTTTTTTTTTTTTGGGGGGGGTTTGTATCACAAACCTTACCTGCATGTAAATGGTGAGTGCTTGGCCCTGTTGAAGGTGTGGGATCTTTGAAACAGTACTGAATTACAACACTTTATCCCCATACAGAGGTGTGAGTCCATGCTTTATAATTTTTTTAATAATTACTACTTGGAGAAATGACTCATCAAACAGAAGCAGTTTTTCTGCACCTAGCCTGTATGTTATCAGTCTTGAAATGCACCATATAAATCCTCTCTGCAAAGACAAGCAGCTTTATGCTGTCACACACCGGAGGAATACATTTGAATAATAAGAATATTGTCTCACTATAAAGACTGGCTGCCAGCACTTGCTACATTGAAACAAAAGGAATAATAGAAGTAAGCATTATGGGCCAGATGAATCAAAAGTGCATTTTGCGATTCCCAAATAGCAATTTTTACCAAAACGCTATTTGGGACTCACAAAATATGTATGTAGGAATCGTAAGGAATTTTGCAAGTCCTTATTATTACCTACAGCGATTTGGTAAATAGTGAATTGTTATTAGGTAATATGACTCTATTCGTTCCTATGGGGCAAAAGACCCATAGGTGTGTGGTTTTGAATTAGCTAATTTGCGATTACTTAATTGATAATAGCAAATAAGCGAATGCAAAGCCAAGGGTGCCTGGGGGCCTAAGGCCCCCCTGAAGCACCTCCAAAATTTGAATTGTGCACATGTAAAGGGCACACATGCCCTAAGGGCATGTGTGAGCTACATGGCACTTTGAAAATTTATTTTTGTGCTTTTTTCTAAATTTGCACAAGGTTACCATCAACGTGAAGTTGATGGTAATTAGCATTTCCTATATGCACAGTTCGCATTTAGGAAAGGCTTCTTACATGTGCATTAGGGATTCGCAAATTGCAATTCCCTATTTGCATTCGCAATTTAGGTAATCGCAAAAAATTGTGATGACCTAAATTGCTAATCCAAAAGCCTTTCATACATAAGGAAAGGCCATTTTGCGTTCGCAAATGGCCGAATTTTGCGATTTGCACCGTTTGCGAATGCAAAATGCTTTCATATATCTGGCCAAATGTTTTAATTGCTGAGAAGCAGGGTCATGATAATTTTCCCCTTGCCGTCCCCCACCGTCTTAAAAGTTTCACACTATTCCATGTGAAGCCCATTAGGTTACCTGGGTACCACTTACAACCATAACTTTCCTGTAACAGTTTCCCACTGAAATAAGACATACAAATGTTTTCTGAGCAGCTTTAGTCTTTTGTACAATGTTTTCTGCTGAAACAGTGTAACTATTATTTTGTCATGAGGACGCAGTTTTACATTGAAACTGAAAGTGTAATTTTCTCATAAAATTGCCAAAGCATTAAAGGGGCTTATTTACAAGCCCCTTGTGCCGCCGGTGCGCCACTTTTAATATGGGAAAATGTGGCGCTCGCTACGAGGGCTGCATATGGAGAATCAAAAGAAGCCACGGCAAAAAAGCTCAAAATCCCCTCCCTTTGTCTCCTCACAGAATCCCTCTTTTTCCATCCATCCATTCTCTCTCTCTCACCTTTCCTTCTCTCTCTCTGTTTCCCCACCCTGATCACTTTCTCTCTGAATTTTCCCTTCCTGTCGCTCTTTCACTATCTCCTGATGCAATTAAGCTTGGGGACCTGAAGAAAATGGCCAAAGCACCGGGAGTGGCCCTGGGCTTTCAAAAACAGCCACAAAGTGCTCCAGCCCAATGGGAATTACCTGGTGGAATAAAAGGCCAGCCCTCCTTGCTGCATTTTCCTTGTAACTTTATAACCGAGTGGATATCTGCAAAAATTTGGCTTGACTTAGAGCTTGGCAAGAGGGTCGCTTCGTCACAAATGTGACAGCTATCCGACTGACTTACTGCAAGTGCATTATATCCTATGACACGTGTAATAAGGCAAACAGGATATCTGTCACATTTGTGACAGAATAACCCTCCACCAAACTTTAAATCAGGCACATTGTTTTAGATTCTGGGGATGCTAGAGGGCCTGTGATAGATGTTTTAAAAACAAAAATTATGACATATGTAGGTGTCTTCTAGGGCTCTGAGGGTGAAGATAGCAAGCCAATAATCGAAGATGTTTTCAGCTATTTTTGAATTTTTCCTAGGTGTATTCTAGTGTTCTGTGGGTACTGGGAGTATTGCGATGGCCACAGGCATATTTGATAACCTTTCAGGCTTTTTTCTTATGTCTTTGGATGCTGGCAGCAAGAGTATAGTTACCACCAGTGGCTTCCCCATATGGGCAAAGGGGGTAAGCCCCATTTATTTTACTGCCTCAAATAATAAGAAATAAGAAAAATTAATAATGCACATACACACACGCGCACTTACAGCACAACTCTCCATCCGTCCCAGTCACCCTCAAGCCTCAAACACTTATCTTTGCACTGCACTGCTAGTAATGTGCCGATGCACATGTGCCAATACTATATTTAAGCTCTCAACAATTGCTGAGATGATAATTTCACAGACCCATGGTCCATGACGTCACCGCTCGGCAAAGTAATAGACTCCTGGCATAAGCTCCATTCCTTGTTGACACTGGACTAAAGTAAGCCTCTGGGCACTTCAGGTCCTGCTGCGGCGGAGGTTCCATGTCAATCAAGGACAGGAGCTGTGTCACCCAACCCTTCTCCAACTCGTCACAGAATGGGGTGGAAACAGTGCGTTTCACTGACCCCATCCAACCCTGTGATGAGTTAAGGAAGGGTGAGCTTAGATGTTCCAGGTAGGAACATAGGCACTTGATTTTGTGCAGTGTACCAGCTCGAGTTTTGATGACTCACTGAGCATATGGCCTGGTACTGTCTAAGTCCCCTTTTATTAAGACCCAAGACCGCCC
The DNA here is from genome assembly GCF_964204655.1 of Triturus cristatus. Lineage (NCBI taxonomy): Eukaryota > Metazoa > Chordata > Amphibia > Caudata > Salamandridae > Triturus > Triturus cristatus. The sequence goes on from NC_140593.1 coordinate 944,960,780, forward strand.
TTGGATGAGGACTCCCTCCCTCCTCCAAGGCAAGCCTTTCAGACTACACTCTTTTGGATTAGGGGTAGTAACCCCCCGGCCGTATTTATTACATAATTAAAACATTGATATTATTTACATTATGTACAGTTACGCAGAAAGTCCGGATACCTTGATCGATACACGAGGTTAATTGTCTAACCTTAACATGTTACTAATACATAACATTCCTATCGTAATCTAAACATGTATATACATTACTTTCTGCGTGTCCCCGCTAGAGCCTATGGCAAGGTGAATGACTGGCGGCCCCAGATCCTGTTAAAATGACAGAGACTCCACTGGAGTAGGCCTGCGCAGGAGGTACAGCTTATCGGACTGATATTTTCCCCTGGCCCCCCCCACGCCCTGAGCCTTAACTCCCTAATGGGGGCTGCAATACTGCATACTTGCGCCCTGCTGAGCATGCGTGTGCGAGGGTGGCCACAGGCCTACTGGAAAGAGTGACTCCCCTGGCCCCCGCACCCTGACAGCCTACTGGCAGGCTATCACCGCCCCTGGAGTTGTAAACATTGCGTAGGGTGTTCAGCTTACTGGACGTATGTAGCCCCTGGACCCCCCCCTACGCTCTGAGCCTTAACGCCATAATGGGGCACTGCAAATCTGCATCCTTGCACCCTTGTGCGTTTGCGTGTGTGGCAGCCTACTGGAAGAGTGACTCCCTGGCCCCCGCACCCTTTCAGCCTACTGACCGGCTGTAACTGCCCCTGGAATTCCATGTGAGACCCTCTGTCTCCCCCTCGGGCATCCCCATTTGATAAATGGTGATGCCCACTACGAACCGAAACTATACTCACCAATCATGACCTTACCGCCTGACCAAGGACACAAACTAAAATACGGCAATCTTACCTGCAACAACATACAATATACTGACACTTTTATTACACATTACCATAGCATCAACACATAACTTTACATTACACATTACCTATAACTGAAAACGACATATACTGACATTTTTATTACAAAATACCCAAATCATCAATAATCACCATTTTTTATTAACCATGTCCCTCGAGATACCTGCTACGAAATTTAAGAAAACAACGCCAGACACATATGACTGCAACACTCCTATAAACAGCCTGCCTTAGCGGATGGTGGGTGGGGAAAAACAAGTTACGGGCCCTTTGAGAGCCCGTACCCGTATGCTGGCTGTGGGGAGCGAGAGAACAAGGGACTGTTCCTGCTCCCCTCGCCCCCTTTTAAAGGGGGCACAGGGCAGACCTGTCTAAACCGGCCTGCCCCAACATCTCCAGATCGCGCTGAACCCGAAGCACTAAAGTGCTTCAGGTTCACGCCCCCACGGGGTGCTGCCATTGGTTGCTCAGGGGAGGTGGGGCACCGTATCATCAGAGGGCACGGTGACCCCCCCACCTCCTCCGAGCCCCGAGGACCGGCGCGACCGCCATAATGGCGGCCCGTGCTATGCAGCGCCAGGCCTTGCCCAGAATCTTGTTCCTAGCTTCCCGCACTGTACTGATTGTGCTGCCGAAGGGTCTGAACGTGCACTGGAAAACAGCGGCGCGCATGCTGCAAAGCTTATAGGGGTGGCTCCTCTACTGTGGTAGAGGAGCGTAGCCCTCCCTGCCAGCAGAAAAAAAAGAAAATGATAATGAACCTCTGTTTATTACATTTTTATTTTTCTCTGTAGCATCACCTAGTGGGCGAGGCCACGGGGGTGATCGGCAGAGGGGATTGGTAGGTACACTGGTTGTCAGTGAGCATGACGGTTTTGCTGGCCATCTCAGGGCGGTCAAATCGTCATGCTCACTGAAGCTCTCTCCAACCCAGCTGTATTGCTGGGTTAGAGAGACCAGCAGGCACAGGCTCCCAGTCTCCCTGGGGGAGCAAATCATTGGTGCTAAGCCCAATCCTTATGCTGCTTTCATGCAGTGTAAGGATTGGCCCAGGGGATTCTGGGAGCCTGTGTCTGCAAGTTCATTTCTTTTTATTCTTTTTTGTTGTCCTGTGCCCAGCTTCCTCCGCCCCGCAACTTTACCCAGAGATCTGCTGCTACTGAGAGCTTAGGTAAGTCCTTTTAGTCATAACTTACTGTCTGTCTTGTGAACTTCTTTTCCATTAATTTTCCATAAACAGAGGCTTCTCCAGTGGATAATTGGTGCCTCTGGGCACCTTAGCTGCTTATTTGTGGTGACCAGGACTTCTGTCAGTTCCATAGGCAGTCCAGATGCTGACAGAAAAATAGAAATGATCCTGGTTGCCTGTTCTGTGCCTGAGTAAGGTGGCCCTTCACTTCAATGCCTGCTTATTTCAGCGCTTGCAAAATTTATGAAGTCATTAAAAGATATTTTATACACATTTTCCTCATATATTTCTTCACAACCAATCGACAGTCCACATATTTTCTTGCATTTTGGATCCAACTTGAATATCGGCCACATCTGTATACAATTGACATCCAATACAGTATCCAAAAGGACTTCATAATATTTGCCACAGTAAAACTGTTTTCATCTCTTGTGAACTCCTTATAGGTACAGACGTTGATGTGCTTTGGCTTTTTGGGATTTTTGGCCTCCTCAGGACTATGTAAGGTGAGTGTTTCCTTAATTTGAAAGAAATGTTCCTCTATCAATAAGGGTGTCTGCTGGACAAGTATGAAAAATCAGTTGCCAGTGAAGTCTGCCAATATATAAAGTGAATTACCCATAAATCTATGATTAATTAAAAAAGACCCACCGTCCAGTAAGTCTAAAACAGAGACATGCTTGCATGTGCCGCCCAAAATGTGTCTCCTGGTATTAATATAAGTGATCCAGAAGAAGGTGCTTGGGTAGGATAACTTGTTGATACATGCCTTATATACTCCTCATGCAAAACCCATTGAAATTAATCAGAAAACTGCCTCTAATGCATGTCCTATTCAAAGTAGTGAACAACAGACTTCCTCTAGCCAGAAGTCCCCAAATTAGTGTAAATATCAGGCCAAAGTGTGCCGGCAAGTTATAGGTGAGCGCCCGTGTGGTACAAGTATGTTTCAAAACAAACCACCCCTAATCCAACATCCTTCCCATTGCCTGGGGCGGGACCTGGGTGGCTGCAAAGGCTTCAGATGTTTCTAAAACAATGGAGGATGCACATTAAATATATTGCGTAACGTATTAAAACTGTGTCCTGATTAGAGTGAAATTGAAAGCACAGGTCGTACCTCAGTAAATATCAGCAAGTTTCTACTAATATTTCCCAAGATGTCAGTGAAGACAGACATGGTCAGTCAATCAGTCATTCAGGGGGTATAGTCCTCTTTCCCTTAAACACTCCAAGTTTTGGAGGATATGTCTCAGTCCTGCCGTCAAACAGCCATTAGCTGGTTAAAGCAAAGAAAAACATCTGATAATGTGGTAATATCAACCTTCTGCCATATAACAAGATATGACCAAGTTGTGTGACCAAGTCAACATGCACAGAGTTTTGGTCATATTTGCTTTTGGAAATTCCTTCAATGAATATCTCAATATGCAAAGGCTCAAATCCACTTGTAAATAAACTTTCATTCAAGTCCAATCCCGTAGGGAAGACCTTGAGCCTTTTGATGTATTAACTCTTTCAGTCAGTCAGTCAAAGCTTTTATTTCGGTAAAATACCATAAAAAGACATAAATAATTATATACAATAAAACATGATTAAATAGACATTGCATAGAGTATAATCCATCAAAACATTAACATTTTTGTAGTAAAAAATATTACACAGACAAATGAGGACAACATTTTTCCACATAAGAACATATTGTTGGAACTGTATCCAAGGCCCAAAGTGTTCTCACTACACCGCAAGCTTCTATAGTAACAGTAGTAACAATACTAGGATCAAGAGAGTTGTGTGGCAAATAGCATTTTTTTGGACCTGGTGAACCACATAGAAAGAAGATATTTGGCCATCACAAACACTATCAATGGGGTAGTGTCATACTTCAGAATTCTAAACACCTCCTGATAGTCCCTAAGACCCCTAGACTTGCAGAGCTGGATGATCCACTTCTTCCTTGCCTTATTATATAGGGGCAAAGAACAACATGCAGCTCTGTTTCACAAATATCAATACATACAGGACACGTGCTTAAGGGATCAGATGTATTAGACCATCTATATGTAAAGGCCCTCAGTGGTAACGAACCGTGTCTAAACTGAATGTAAAGTTTCTTTGCCAAAGGGGGTTGGATAACATCCAAGAAAACTTCGAACTGGGGACTAATCTTAATGTCCAGAAAGGTGTCAGTAAGCCTACCCAGAGAGGAATGCAGTAAAACGTCCTTCTGATACAATTGTAAAGCCTCCCGCAATGATTTCTTAGATAGTGAGCGGCTTGTCTCTTCTGGTGCGGACCATAGGTCCCCCATCCCTATGAAATAACAGAGGTTCTTTACATATGTTAACCAAGGAATTTTTTCCAATTTTCCCCTAGACAGTATATCGCCGAGATCATGCCTATAGCTTGCAAGCTCGGGCGTTGACCAGAGTCGTCTCCAGAACAGGAGAGGGCGATTCAGGGCAATCTCTTCTATAGGAACTAAACCTTCGATCCCATCTCAAGGGAATTAAGGGGGTGCTTGCAGGTAGTTTCAGCAGTCGCCTAATAAAAGAATTCTCAATTGACGATAAGGAAGCAGGAGTACAATAACCCCAGAGTTCAGCGCCGTAAAGCGCACCCCCTCTTGCTTGGGATGTGTAAATTTCCATGGGGGGGCCCAGAGGTTTAAAAGAGGTGTTATTAAAAACCTTCAGGATCCCCCCCACTGATTGTGCTAGCTTCAAATTTGCCTTCACCATGTGAGACCCCCATTTCATTTTGTCATTGAGGGTCACCCCCAAATAATCAAAAGTAGAGACCCTATCCAGCTCTACATCTCCCATCTTAGGGTGGGGACAGTTGGTTGAATTAGAGCTGAAAACCATAAACTTTGTTTTGGATAGGTTCAGCTCCAGATCCCTTTTTTTACAGAAGGAGCAAAAGGCCTCTAATGTACGCTGGATGCCCATGTAAGATTTAGAGCGTGTCATCCGCGAACATTAGGGCCGGTATCTTACGCCCGCTAGGATAGGAGATTAGCGGCGCACAAGAGATGCTCAATCAACCATTAATAAAAAGGGAGAAGAGAGTGGGGGCCAGGACACAGCCCTGCCTCACACCCTTTTCAACCGCAAATGGCCCTGAAATTTCCCCGCATCTCCCAAATCTCACCCTTGCATAAGTGCCTTCATGCAGACGTTTGAATAAATGGCAAAGGTAGGGGGGAACACCCATCTCTAATAATAAAACCCATAGTTTTTCCCTTTGGACCATATCAAATGCGGACCGAAGGTCCACAAAAATCAAGTAAAGATTGCCTGCACCCATGCTGACTGTCTTCCAATAAATCAACTGTAGCCTGAACAATTGATCAATGGTAGAAACCTTTGCTCGAAACCCCGCCTGGAGGGAGGTTAGGATTTGATGGTCCTCCATCCAGGTCTGCAGTCTTGTTAAAAGGACTCGGGCAAACAGCTTCTGTAGGACATCAATCAAACTTATGGGGCGTTAATTGGCTGGATCCAAAGGGGAAGATTTTTTATGAATGGGTATAATTTCTGCTCCCAACCAGGTATCCGGGATCTCAAGGCCCTGCAGAATGGCATTAAAGTATACCCGAATGTAGGGGGCCCAAATTTTGAATTCGCTTCTATACAGATCATCAGGGATCCTGTCGAGCCCCGGAGCTTTCCCTACTGATAGAGTGCTAAGGGCCAACTCTATATCTGGAAGGGAGAAGGATCGACTCACTGAATCTTCCTGGTCCATTTGATTCATTACAGTATCATTAGGCGGGGTTACCGGGTCAAATCCTCCCCTAGGGTTACTGAGAGAATAAAGGGGTTTAAAATGGGCAAGCCAGACCTCCTCGCTAAGATTGGGGATAATAGCGGGGCTGCATGCTGCCGTACCAGTTCGAACAATGTTCCAAAAAGCCCTCGAGTCACGATCTGCTAAAGCTTGCTTCATATTTTGCCACCTTAGATCCTCCCACTCAGATTTTGCCTCCTTAATCAAATTTTTGTAAAAGGCCCTCGCAGCCTGTATACTAGACTGTGTACCCTTTTTTACTTCTTTAATCAGGGCAGTCTTGGCCAGCCTACAAGAACCATTGTACCAATGCTCAGGCCTTAAAGCCCTTGGCCTTGAGACAGTAGAACTGTAGAAAAAGCCAACCAGGCCGCCGAGGAGTTCCTTGTGAATATTCTGGAAATCTAGGAGATGGTTCTGCCGGATATCCCCGTTGGGGCTCAAAAGGTGGGAAACTGCCTCCAGGGCACGAGTGACACTGCTATATAAAGCTGCAAGCTTTATCTCGTCGGTCACAACCCTTGCCCACCTAATCTGTCTACCTCCTGCAGCTAGCACCAAGTTCTCACTATTTGATGGTGTTAGGCCCCGTGGGACTCCACTGCCACCAATATTATTTACCAGTTCCAGTGACAATAGGTTGTGATCACTGTCGACCCGCGGAATAACAGAAAAAGCTGCTAGATAGCCCCAAAATTCCACGTTCACCAGAATGTAGTCGATAGTCGAACAGCTCCCGGGTCTATTAAAGGTGAAGGAACCCGGTACATCAGGACAAAGTCTACCATTGCAAGCCCTCAAGGAATGTGCAATGGCAAGCTTGTTGATCTCAAGGGCTAGTGGGAGAAGACGTTTGGCAGGATAGATGGTAGGATCTGGGATTTTATAGTTTTCGTCCTCATCACAAGTAGGAGAGGGGATCCCAAGGAGGGGGGATCCCAAGGAGGGGTTTAAAGTGACAGTTAAAATCCGCACCTATTAATTTATGAGACGCAGGGGGAAGGGAATGTAATACATCATCTAGGGCACCCAGAATCGACAGACCCAGCTGTACCGTATAAGGACGCAGGTAGACATTTAGTACTACCAGCGAATAACCGGCAGGGAAGGTAAGTAACAGACACAAGATATCAGGGGACTTTGAATCTATGGGCTTTGCAGAACAACCTAAGTGGGTTGCAACCCAAACAACTAACCCCCCAGAAGGTCTGCCCCTAGCACCTTGGACCGCAGGAACAGAAAAAGATGCGTAGCCCGCCCTCACTGGTATGTGCCGTAGCCATGTTTCTTGGAATAGACAAATATCATAATTGTCCATTAACTCTCCCCACTCAGTGTCGGAGAGTTTGGACTCCAATCCAGCCACATTCCAAGACCCTACTAAAGGTCTATGTGTAGGTGTGCGGAGGGAACTGGCCACCAGGGGGAGAGAGATGGGGGAACAGTGAGAAGCAATATGCTCAAGGGGGCCCAACTCAGGGCGCCCTTCCGTGGAGCTGTTGTTCAGAAGCAAAGAAGAGGTGGAAGTGAGGCCTCTCCCGGTACCAGGTACAGCCAAGGAGAGATCCGTCACCACACCATGGCCATCCCTGCCCAAACTCCCCCCCGTATGCATGTGTCTTCCCTTGTTATGCCTCAGGGATGATGGTCAATCCACGGAACTGAGCACATCAAAGCGGTTGACAGCCGGGATATTGAAGTAGGAGTTATGAGAGGGTTGGTGGAAGTAGGGAAGTTCCACAGGGTTCAGAACATTGGGATGGGGGTAGAAATACCCCAAATGAGAAGTGTCAATGGATCCTAGTTTAAACTTCCCGCCCAGATCCAATATATGTCCGACTACTCTAGGGTCCCTAAAATTAATCAGGACACAATCCCCACCAATGTCCTTTGGTCGAGTCCCTAGCCAGTTAACCCTGCGAACAAAAAGGATCTCCCCTCTACCAACTCCATTCAATGGTCTATTTTTAGACAACCAGTGGATGACTTTATTTTTTAGTTCATAATATGTTTCCCCCTTAGCATTTGTTAGTGGAGGAACTCCTGTAAGCACGATCACATAGGGTGCTGCCTCAGGAGGGAGCTGTACAAGGGGAGAGGAATCGGCCAGGCTCCGTGGAGCTGAATTCCCACCCATATTAGAGAGAAGCCTACCCCCACCAGGGCTCCGAGGAATATGATCCTTATTACTGTGGGACTGATCACATGCTGATGAAACAATAGAAACTCTGGGGATAATCGTGGGCGTAGGGGGACCAACAGAGAGAGAAGGGGCAGTTAGCAGCGCCAAAGGTGGCTGAGCTAAAACAGAAGGAGTAGGGTGCGAGGGGAAAATAGACTGACCCTGTGAAGTTGCAATATTAATCGTGGCTTGGGTACCAACACGCTCTATACTACCAGAGTTATGCAGTAGATCGTGATTTGGCTGCTTTTTCCCAATACCTTTGGTATTGATTAAGGATACCAACCTGTCGATTTTAGATGACAGGGTTTTTAGAAGAAGGTTTAGGGAGTGGTCTATATGCGACTGTAGGTCTATTAATAAATTAGAAGCCCAGACCGGTGGGTTAGAAATGGGAGGGTGTTGGGCCAGAACTGGAAGGGCAGGCCCAGCTGCAGGGGGGGCGGGATGTATGCTCCTTTTTTTGGTTTTCTGTTTTTTTTTCCTTGGCTTTACCTGCTTCTTGGGGGCCACTATAGAAACAAAAGAGGATGATAATGGGCCGACGTCCGCTTGCTCAGACTCGTCTAATATCGCCTGTGCACAGGGTAGCTGGGTAAAGGAGGGCAACATGGATGACATAGCTTCCATGTCCACCTGATATGAAGACGAATCAGCCAAACCATCAGAAGGGGGTGCCATAGTAAATGCAGGGGTAATGGACAGCCGTCTTTCCGTGTTTTCAATGGCTGTAGCAACCACCCCAATTGTTTTCTGCAGCATTTTATCTATAGCTGTAAGACTTGGGAGCGGCGGATTTGAATTGGCTAGTTGTCTAGTCATAGGGCGACTCGATGGAGGTTTAGTGTGTTTTCCCATAGTTCAGGTGCAGCCTAACAAGCTGGTATAGTGCAGAAAAGAACCCCTATACAAAAAATAGCTAAAAACTAAACAGTATTTGTTAAAAGATAAAACACTCTATGCACAGCTTATGGCTGAGTGCTACATATAAAAACAGAAGTCTAATGACCAGTGGAGATTAGAAGTCCAAACTAACCCGGTGTCCGCGACCAAGAGGTGTGGCCCAGCCCGGCCTCCTTCGGCCTATGACGGCCACAGACGGCCCGCCCTCTGCCCGGGCTCAGCCCGGCGACGCCCGCGCGCGTCCCGCGACGCGGGGAGAGCCTCTGTTAAAGTAGCGCCTCCGGGCGCGGTGTCCGCCGGAAGTGGGCGGTTCGCAGGATGGACGCTGGGGGCTGTAGTCCCCCCCTACTGCAGCCTCGATGGAGCGAGAGGCGGCGGGGGAGACCAACAGCGACGAGGCAGAAAGATCCTGGAAAGTCTGCCCTGGAGCCCAAAAAACAGGTAGGTGCTGCTGCGTGGCGATTTTAGCGCTGTAATGCAGTACGCGGTCCCCAAGCTCCACCGGGAGAGCCTCTGTTAAAGTAGCGCCTCCGGGCGCGGTGTCCGCCGGAAGTGGGCGGTTCGCAGGATGGACGCTGGGGGCTGTAATCCCCCCCTACTGCAGCCTCGATGGAGCGAGAGGCGGCGGGGGAGACCAACAGCGACGAGGCAGAAAGATGCTGGAAAGTCTGCCCTGGAGCCCAAAAAACAGGTAGGTGCTGCTGCGTGGCGATTTTAGCGCTGTAATGCAGTACGCGGTCCCCAAGCTCCACCGGGAGAGCCTCTGTTAAAGTAGCGCCTCCGGGCGCGGTGTCCGCTGGAAGTGGGCGGTTCGCAGGATGGACGCTGGGGGCTGTAATCCCCCCCTACTGCAGCCTCGATGGAGCGAGAGGCGGCGGGGGAGACCAACAGCGACGAGGCAGAAAGATGCTGGAAAGTCTGCCCTGGAGCCCAAAAACCAGGTAGGTGCTGCTGCGTGGCGATTTTAGCGCTGTAATGCAGTACGCGGTCCCCAAGCTCCACCGGGAGAGCCTCTGTTAAAGTAGCGCCTCCGGGCGCGGTGTCCGCCGGAAGTGGGCGGTTCGCAGGATGGACGCTGGGGGCTGTAGTCCCCCCCTACTGCAGCCTCGATGGAGCGAGAGGCGGCGGGGGAGACCAACAGCGACGAGGCAGAAAGATCCTGGAAAGTCTGCCCTGGAGCCCAAAAACCAGGTAGGTGCTGCTGCGTGGCGATTTTAGCGCTGTAATGCAGTACGTGGTCCCCAAGCTCCACCGGGAGAGCCTCTGTTAAAGTAGCGCCTCCGGGCGCGGTGTCCGCCGGAAGTGGGCGGTTCGCAGGATGGACGCTGGGGGCTGTAGTCCCCCCCTACTGCAGCCTCGATGGAGCGAGAGGCGGCGGGGGAGACCAACAGCGACGAGGCAGAAAGATCCTGGAAAGTCTGCCCTGGAGCCCAAAAACCAGGTAGGGGCTGCTGCGTGGCGATTTTAGCGCTGTAAGGCAGTACTCTTTCTACAATGCCTCAGGAACTTGCCTAAGCACATTCTTGTACCAGCGTTGCTGAATATTTACGTTTGCAGCATTAAATCTGATTGTTAAAGCTGACTTCTTTCAAAATAAATTTCAGATAGCAGGGCAAAAGAATTTGCCACTAAGCCATCTTGCCCAGTTTTATGAACGAAGCTTGTAAATTAATTGCATCCAGTACAAGAACTTTGTTTCTTTATGTTTGTTCACCGCATACCCACCAAAGTCGCAAATCATGTCCTGCTGTGAAGGATTACCTGCCCTTTTGCCAGATTTGCAAACCTCAGTGTACTTTTAGGTTTAGCTGCCAGTGAGTGGTAATGTAGAGTGTAGGGTTTACATAGTATAGTGTAGTGTAGTTCCTACAAACCTATATAGGATCTGCGCGTTTAGAAAACATAGACTGTGGGATTGGTGTTCAGACTGATGCTAGACACCCCCACCGACTATGTTCGCCTGTGTACCAGCTAGCTCACTGTGCCACTCGAAACCCCTCTTACCAGGGAGAGAATAGTTCTTGGCAACTATCGAACATGACAACTCTGTCCCATCAAGGATCATGGAAACAGTGCAATACTTTTCGCTCAGTCACTCGCGCTCACTTTGTCTCAGAGAGAGACACAGAATAAACGGTGGGGACGTTTTCAATAAGCATTTATTGAGCCAGCGTCATTCTAGTGTAAAATAGGTGTGCTGAAACAGATATACATGATTATAAGCACCAACAGAGTAAAAGGATAGTAGATTTCTACCATAGTGCCAAAACAATTAATACAGGCAAGTATAAAAATACATGACAGTAAATATGCGTACTCCTACGATGCGATCCTAACTAGATGTACCTTAGTGATTCTAGCTTGTATGTAGGTGTAGAGCCAAGAATCCCTCTAGGATAAAGTCAACCCTGTTACCTGAAGTGAGAGACTGTGGGACTCCATCTCAGTCTCGAGATGGAAACACCGCGAGGGATGTCAGACCACTGCGAGCTGGAGTGTCTGCGTGCAGGAACATCAGCCTCTCCCGTCCGTATGTCAGCATGGAAGTCCTTTTTCTCCTCTGCCTACCTCAGCAAGATATGGGGGCAGATTTATGACATCTGGCGCATCTCTGCTAATCAGCAGAGATGCGCCAGAAGAGTTGCGACGCATCTGCCCACCCGTGCGCCACCACTGATGCGCCGCATTTACAATGCGGCGCACCGTGGCACTCGGATGGGCAGATGCGTGACGCATCTCCTGTCGGAAAGGCGGCGCATTGCTGGAGTTGCGTCGCAAGCGTGACGCAGCTCCAGCAAGGCTCGGGGGTGCCCTATCCCTTGAATGCTGCGTCAATCCTTACGCCTGCTTCAAGCAGGCGCAGGGTTTTGACGCAGCATGACCTTAAAAGTGACTTAATGGAATCTTGTAGATTTCACTCAGCCACTTTGAGGAGGCGTTCCTGCGCAGGAACGCCCCCCCCTGCTCCAGAACGCCTACATGTGGCGCAGGGCTTTACAATGTGACGCATCTGCCAGATGCGTCACGTTGTAAATACCCCGCAGCATGGGGCAGGATTTGCGTCACCGCTGCGTCACAAAAGTGAGGCAACGGCGGCGTAAATGAGGCGCAAGGGGCTCATAAATCCGCCCCAGAGTGATTATTCACCCAAAGTGGTACCCGCAGGGGTTCTAAATAGGGGTGGGCGGAATTTGCGAAATTCACTTTCGCAAATTATCGTGAAAATGTTAAAAATCTCCTCAAACACGCGGAAATATCGCGAAGATGCGGAAGTTTTTTTCCCGCCCGTTCGCAGTATTTTCTTCGCGGTCACAGCTCGCCAACTTACCCATGCTGTTGCTCACGGGCACGGCCATCTTGTTTTCACTTGTCTCGCGGTGCATGATCGCGAGAAGAAAGATATGATCGCGCAACGAATGACGTTACTACGGGCGCGAACTGTCGCGAGACAGCGCAAATGGCTACCAACAATCCAACATCTCGTGGAGAACGCGACCAGATCGGGAAAACTTGTAGGCGAACGCGGGGATTCAGGTAAGGCAATCGCGCGCACGCGAGAATGTATTATTTTACAGCGCGAGCAAGCAAAACATTTCCGGTAAAATGCAGATTGCGGAGATTTTGACAATTTCGCACTCTCCGCGGAACGTGAAAATGTAAAATTATCGCAATGTCCGCGTTCTAGTTCTAAATTGCTCTGTCATGTCAGACTTCGGATAACGGAATGAATGACCCAAATACATAGTTATTATGTTGAGTTTCCAAGAATCCTCATGCATAATGAATGAGGCTAGTTTTCAGGGACAATCTCACTTCCTGTTAGCAGTACTGTAACTAGGTAAAAGGTCAGTCCCAAGAACCGTTAAGTAGTGTAATGGTAGGAGAAATATAGGTGAGAGGTTAGGTTGCTACCTGAGCCTATATTGCGGTGCTTATATGGAACATAACAAGATCTGAATATGATCAGATCTACACATGTAAATACACCCTTGTGAATCAGGCCTTTTATTTATATATATATATATATAATCTACTGGCGGTCGCCAGTAGATAGTTATAGTTAGGACCTATTTTCCATAGGAAATACGCAACATTCTATTGGGAATATCTTTGGCGCCGATTGACGAATCTTCGCGAAAGTCTCCAAACTTTTGGCCAGCTCCGCTCCACTCCTACCCTGAAAGTTTTGCGATGATCCGTGAAGCGGGGGCGAGAAAAGAGGGGGGTCCCAAAACGCCTATTCCCCATGCAAATTCCCATAGGATCTGTTGTCACAGCTACAGCCCGAACCGCTGAACGGAATGACACCAAATTTGGCAAAGAGGTAGTCCTCAGTTCGGACTCGTGCCTTTTGCATATTTGGTGTGAATCTGTTTAGTAGTTCCTGAGAAAATTAGGGTAAAAAAGTTAGTGATATCTATGGCCGCGGAGGATCCGCGGACCGTACCTGCACCGTAAGCGCACCCTCCCCGAACGGAGCGCGCACCTTCCCGATCGCGCGCTGAATGCTAATTGGCTGTCGAGCGTCTCTCTACATTCGAAAGCAGGAACTGTTAGCGGCCATTTTCTGCCTCGGTAGAAGCGAAGCTGAAGATGGAAGGGGAATAAGTGTGTAAAAGATATAAAGGGGGCAGAGTGGAAATACTCAGACCCTCTAGATCTTCTTAGGGGGTCCCAGAAGGACCCCCTGTGGCCCCCCTTTTAAAAAAAAAAAAGCGGCGAAGTGCGCGCACGGTGCGCGCATCCTATCGCGTTGGATGCACGGATTCTCTCGCGGTGGGTGCACGGATCCACGGCAACGTTTTTTGAAAAACGACAAGAAATCATTGGTTGTATAACAACTTTCTACACTGAAAGGTAGGGTGTATATTTTTGTTTTTTAAAGGTATGATTGTTAGTGGTTAAAAAAAACAGATTGGTAGGAACATTATATATGATAAGCTGATATGTTGAAAAGTCAAGCACACTTCCTGTCTTGTGTAGGAACATTGTGTGCTGAACGTGTGACCTGTGAGCTCAGTGCAGTGTCCCATGACCTGTTTCTATGGTAAGAGGCAGAAGGCAGATTGGGGGAAGGGTTGAAATGTATTTCAGTTGGAAAGGGTTGAAATGTTTAACCAATAGAAATGTGTGTTTGCTTTTGAGTTTATGTGCGAAGGATTGTGATTTGATGTTTACATGTATATGTGTGGAAAATGAAAGGGAAACTTTTTCATTCTTTGCTTTTGCTGAGAGGTGCACAGTGCAGAGATTCTGTAAAAGAAAATATGGTGAGTGATTGATATACTCCTTAATCTACAAAAGAAGTTGAAAGATGAGTTATTTAATTGTGAGGGGATGTATGTAGACTATTTTGATTTTAATCAGACTAATGTATTTTTCCTGCTAAAGTGTAGGGAGTACTTTTTTTCTCTACAATGTGTGTGCATGTAGAAACCATTCTGTGATTGGCATTTGTGTTTTTAATGTGTTTGTAGACAGATAACTGTGCAGTTTTTATATTTTGGTAGAATTAGAAACCAGTCATTGTTTATGAATTTGTGAAATGAGTTATGTTATGTTTCTATACTAAAATGTAGTACTACTTCTAGATGAAGAAATGTGTTTTGATATAGTGCAAGGGATAGTGTTGTTTGTCTAGAATCACACAGTGAGTCTGTGTGCATTTGGGAACCACTGTGAGAGGAGCATTTGGTAACATTGTGTATTTGCTGACAGATAACTGTTTTAAAACCAGTCAGGTTGTCAAGTTTTAGTAGCATTAGAAGACAGTTATGGCTTATGCTTTCATTAAATGAGTTAGGCATTGACAGTAAATTGCAGTCGTGAAATATGTAGATTGTGTGCAGTTCCCTTACCACTTTCACTGTAGTGAATGAGTTTTGGCAAACTCATAGGGATAGTGGTGCTTGTCTAGAATCACACTGTGAGTTAGTGTGTATTTGGGATCAGTGTGAGAGAATCATTTGGTAACATCATGTATTTGCTGACAGATAACTGTTTTAAAATCTGTCATGTTGTGAAGTTTTAGTAGCATTAGAATCCAGTCTTTGTTTATATGTTGATTAAATGAGTCATGCTTTGACACTGATGTGCTGTACTTAAATATGTAGATTGTGTGCAGTCCCCTTACCCCTTCCACAGTAGTGAATGAGTTTTGGTAAAGTCCTAGGATAGTGTTGATTGTCTAAAATCACACTGTGAGTCTGTGTGCATTTGGTTAAGGATTGTGAGAGAAGCATTTGGTAACATCGTGTATTTGCTGACAGATAACTGTTTTAAAACCTGTCATGTTGTCAAGTTTTAGTAGCATTAGAAGCCAGTCTTTGCTTATGCGTTGATTAAATTAGTCAGGCATTGACATTAAAGTGTAGTCGTGAAATATGTAGATTGTGTGCAGTTCCTTTACCACTTCCACTGTAGTGAATGAGTTTTGGTAAACTCCTAGGGATAGTTTTGTTTGTCTAGAATCACACCGTGAGTCTGTGTGCATTTGGGGAACCACTGTGAGAGAAGTGTTTGGTAACATTGTGTATTTGCTGACAGATAAGTGTTGTAAAACATGTCATGTTGTCAAGTTTTAGTAGCATTAGAAGACAGTTATGGCTTATGCTTTCATTATATGAGTCAGGCATTGACAGTAAATTGCAGTTGTGAAATATGTAGATTGTGTGCAGTTCCCTTACCACTTGCACTGCAGTGAATGAGTTTTGGTAAACTCATAGGGATAGTGGTGCTTGTCTAGAATCACACTGTGAGTTAGTGTGTATTTGGGATCACTGTGAGAGAAGCATTTGGTAACATCATGTATTTGCTGACAGATAACTGTTTTAAAACCTGTCATGTTGTGAAGTTTTAGTAGGATTAGAATCCAGTCTTTGCTTATGCGTTGATTAAATGAGTCATGCATTGACACTGATGTGGTGTACTTAAATATGTAGATTCTGTGCAGTACCATTAACTCTTCCAGAGTAGTGAATGAGTTTTGGTATACTCCTAGGATAGTGTTGCTTGTCTAAAATCACACTGTGAGTCTGTGTGCACTTGGGTAAGGATTGTGAGAGAAGCATTTGGTAACATCGTGTATTTGCTGACATATACCTGTTTTAAAACCGGTCATGTTGTGAAGTTTTAGTAGCATTAGAAGCCAGTCTTTGCTTATGCTTTGATTAAATGAGTCAGGCTTTGACACAAAAGTGCAGTCCTGAAATATGAAGATTGTGTGCAGTTCGCTTACCACTGCCACAGTAGTGAATGATTTTTGGTAAACTCCTAGGTATAGTGGTTGTTGTCTAGAATTACACTGTGAGTCTGTGTGCATTTGAGAACCACTGTGAGAGAAGCATTTGGTAACATCGTGTGTTTGCTGACAGATAACTAATTTAAAACCTCTCATGTTGTCAAGTTTTAGTAGCATTAGAAGCTAGTCTTTGCTTATGCATTAATAAAATGAGTCAGGGTTTGACACTAAGGTGCAGTACCATGTACTATTCTGTTCACTGTGGCAGAACTGAAAATTTAAAAGTTTTACCTAAGCACTGTCCTAGTAGTAGTCTGATTATTTAGTCAGTTTCTAAGTACCAAATAGACTGCTTCAAATGTTTATGCATGTAGTGTTCTAACATACTAGACTTGTCTTTTACACCTTCAATTCCCTAGTCAGTATCCATACACTTCCAGGAAACATCCTGTCACTTCCTTTGCAGTCCTCTAGAGACCCATTCAACAGTATGTACTAATCCATTCACTGTGCCAAAACCCAAACACTTATAAATTCACCAAGACACTCTCTTTCCAGTACTCTTATGATTCAGTCACTGCCTCAGTATTCATGCACTGAGCCAGGTCCTAGCACATGGACTTCTTCAAACCCCTATCCACTATGCATGCAGTCCTCTAAGCACCTACACACTTGTCTTTCACACCTTCAATTCCCCAGTCAGTATCCGTTCACTTCCAGCAAACACCCTGTCACTCCATTTGCACTCCTCTAGTGACCCATTCAGCATCATGTACTAATCCATTCACTGCGCCAAACCCTAATAAATTCACCCAGGCACTCTCCTTGCAGTACTCTAATCATTCAGTCAGTACCCAAGTACTCATCCAGTGACCCAGGCCTTAGTATATGGACTGCTTCAAACCCTTATACACTATGCATGCAGTCCTCTAACCACCTACACAATTGTCTTTCTCACCTTCAATTCCCTAGTCAGTATCCATACACTTCCAGGAAATACCCTATCACTCCCTTTGCAGTCCTCTAGTGACCCATTCAGCACCATGTACTAATCCATTCACTGTGCTAAAACTCAAACACTTATAAATTCACCTTTGCAGTACTCTAATCATTCAGTCACTGCCTAAGTATTCATACACTGAGCCAGGCCTTAGCACATGGACTGTTTCAAACCCCTATGCACTATGCATGCAGTCTTCTAACCACCTAGACACTTGTCTTTCACACTTTAAATTTCCTAGTCAGTATCCATACAGTCCAGCACTTGTGACTGCTTTTGCACTCCTCTAGTGACCCATTCAGTACCAAGTACTAATCCATTCCCTGTGCGAAAAGCCTAGCACTTATAAATTAACCTAGGTACTCTCCTTGCTGTACTCTAATCATTCAGTCAGTACCCAAGTAGTCATGCAGTGAGCCAGGCCTTAGCACATGGACTGCTTTAAATGCCTATGCAGTATAGATGCAGTCCTCTAATCACCTACACAGTTGTGTTTCACACCTTCAATTCCCTAGTTAGTATTCATACTCTTCTAGCAAACACCCTGTCACTCACCCAGTGTGTCTCCTTATAGTACTGTAATCATTTAGTCAGTTAGCATGTAGTCTTTTAGGGAGGTAGGCTTTAGGGCATGAACTGCTTCAAAGTAGTATGCACTATGCATGTAGTGTTTTAACGATCGTCACACTTGTGGTTCAGGGCTATAGTTTCTTAGTCAGTTTTTATATAAAATAGGTTTGTACAGTAATGGAATAGTATAAATTTGAAAGTTATTAATATACATTTATTTGTGATTCTTTTTTACAGATACAGAACAGGAGTGTTTCTCATCTGTTTGCACTCTTCTCGTGCAAGATTGGTTCGATGAAGGGTCCTTAGGTGTTTCATCATATTTGCTGTGCCGCACGAGTATTTTTTGTTAGGATCCCCTCATAACAGAACTCTTTGGCAAATCTTGCGAATGAAGAAGGTGGCATTGGTCTTTGTTTGCTCCTTGGAAAAAGTAAAACATTTCTTCACCACTGAAGAAAAATGTTGTGGGCGTGGTGCCTTCTGCAAAAACAATTCCTCAGATTCGGTAAATATTTTGAAGCGGCAACATTTACAGTTTTTGTAAGTTAAACTTATAAAATTTTGTTAGCTGTATACATTTTATATATCTGTTATTTTTTTTCTTGTGGTATTTTGTTGAGAATACCATGTTGGTTTTTTTTAACAATCTTTCTGATTTTCCAGGTCTGTCGTCGACATCCGTGGTTCCTACAGGAGTGTTCCGCCTTGTTGTTTTGTATTATTGTTGTTACATTTTGTTTATTAGTTTATTGTTTATATTTATGTTAATAAAAAAATAAAGTTTGAAAATAGTTTATCGTTTATATATTTATTATTATAAAAAATAAAGTTTGAAAAAAAATTAATAATGTTTTTGGTTGTTCTCTTAACTGCTGTGTGACTCTTTCTTGTTCTTATTACTGTTATTTGATGGAGTCCACCATGGTGTTACATTTTGGGGCACTTTTTGCTGGAATACTGGTGATATCTGCAGTTTGCACCAACTTCTGAATAGTGTGTTAGATTTATCTCAACTTTACTTCCATTAAAGTGCTGATAATGAAATGGAGAGTAGCCGTTCCCGTGCAAAAAGACATGAGGTGCACCTTTGCGATTTATTCTAAATACTAAAATCCTGTATTGTATTGCACTGAGGTATTGGCTGCACTTACAGTGTAAACACAAAATCTATTAAGAA
The DNA here is from genome assembly GCF_964204655.1 of Triturus cristatus. Classification (NCBI taxonomy): domain Eukaryota; kingdom Metazoa; phylum Chordata; class Amphibia; order Caudata; family Salamandridae; genus Triturus; species Triturus cristatus. The sequence goes on from NC_140593.1 coordinate 944,979,741, forward strand.
ATCTCATTGTATTTATATTGATTGGGAATAGTGCGTCAGGTGCTGGATCTTGACGAGATACACTGCTCAGTTCGTATATTGTTGTGCACACGAAAAAAATCACATCACAACTTTCACACCAATTGCAATGCAAAACAAATTCCGGCGATAAGACACGTTAGCACCAGGGATTTTACACCTGCTTTCAGCTGGTGTTAAGCAGGACAACTACCTGCACCATGAAAGGGAACACAGCCAAGAGCCACACCAGAACACCCACAGGTGCCATAGAGTCAATGAGCATGATACAGGGATACCCATGAGGGCCAGAAGACTCATCTCAACAACTGCAGGACCGCCAATTCCCCCCAAACCCACATCTTAGTAAGTGTGTCCCTGTGGTCATTGTCCTAGCATGATAGGCACAAGCCCTGCAACATCACAGTGTGCTGTCACCTCAGCGTTGGCAGTGAGCCTGGATGTGTAGCTACGTATGCATCCTCCTGCATGCACAACTGGCGTGTGCTGGTCTGTCGTTCACAGGTCAGTGCAGGGGTGTGCCTATCCGGCAAGGGGAACGGGGTGTCTCGGACATGTCCGTGTACAGGAAGTGCGGTAAGTGTGTCTCTGTGTTCTGATGTGGCCTGTTACAAGAGCCGCAGCAGTCGATGTTGTAAAGTGGCATGCACCACTTCCAAATGGCACTGTGATGTTGTAGTTGGAATGTAGCAGGAGATGCGCAAATAGGCATTACAATGGCGTGCCGTACGAGTGCACGAGATACAACAGCTCACCGTTCAAAAGTGTGGGGGCTTGTGGGAGGGAGGAGCAGCCGTTTGGCAACATAACACACAGTGAACTCGACCATGTGCCACATGCTGGGCATCTCATCCATGATGACCACGGTCGCAGACATCCCACAACACCAACGACTGGCCTTTGTACACATCCTCTATGAATGCAGCGTGGTTTTCACTTCTATGCTCGTTCAGTGGTGTGATGTTGGCAGGTTGTGTGACTTGTGCTCCTTGTTGGTGTGTTTCATTTTGGCCATTGTTAGTCTATATGTGTGTTGTACTTAATTGTGCATGTATGCCATTCTGCCCATCTCCCCCCCTGCCCCCACTCCCTGCTTCTTCCTTTTCCTAGTGCTGTTGTGTCTATAGTTTTGTTGCTGCACACATAAATACATGTAAAGAATAAATTAGAATAGTTCCTTGATTATTTTAGGTTTCAAAACTTCTCTATTGGTTTCTTTTTAATTTTCCATATGAATCGGTTTTTTTAATATTCAACAACACATAGAAGTCAGAAGTGCAACGTATTCTATCAACACACTTTCTAGAAAATTCTACAATACGTGCAGGTTAAAAGTTCATCAAGTTTTTAAAACTTTACGATATTTTTTTGTAACATTTTCTTGAACATTTAACGACATGTGCAGGTTAAAAGTTGACGATTGTTTTAAGTTCGAACAGTGCGTTCCAAATGCAAGTAGCAGGTGTGGTTAAGCTGAGCAAATGTTATCCTATGATATGTACTTCACGTTGAAACTGCTTTTTCTTAACCAATCACAAAGATGCTTTTCCACAAAACTAATGTGCACCCTACTTTTAAAAAAGAATGCTTTTCATGATATCTTCAGAGATAAGCTATAGATAGGTATTAGCATTTAAAAAACCTTTGCAATTCACTGAAAAAACCATAGGTTTCATGCACGTTATAGTTAGGAATTGGCATTTAAAAAACCTTTCAAATTCACTGAAAAAACCATAGGTTTCATGCATGCTATAGTTAGGAATTGGCATTTAAAAAACCTTATAAATTCACTGAAAAAACCATAGGTTTCAGGGGCGTTATAGTTAGCTGGACATTTCCCTCGTACAAAACCCTAGAAATTCCCCTGTTATAGTTAGTTCAGCTAACTATAACTCGCGCCCCCGCAATGCACTGCTGATGATGTCACATATTACATCACTCATGACATGGTCAGTGACATCACTGATGACATCACTTTTGACATCTCAAATGACATCACTGATGACATCATGCATTGAGTATGTGTTTCTTAACAGTTTTAATATGTTTAATATATATAGGGAAAGGCCTGTTGAAGAATAAGTGAGTGTACAAGTGTGTGAATGGATGATTTTCTAGGTGCGTAACTGACTCTATAAGTGAGTCATTAAATGTATCTTACTGCAGACTAGTGACTAAACTGTGTGAATGTCTGTATCTGTCTGTCTGTTGGTGTATAAGTGGCTGCATGGTTTTGTGAATAGCTATATGAGTGTCTATATGGGTTATTGATTGGTTGTCTGATTATCTGTATGGGTGCCTGAGTGTATGTGTGGGTGAGGTGTGTGTGACTCTGTACATAGATGTGTGAGTGGGTGATTCTATGGGTGCATGGTTTTTAGAGTGCAACTGTGATGGACTGCATGGTTGGCTGAGTGTATGTAAGGGTGTGTTAGTGATTGATTGTATATCTCAGTTGTACATGTGACAGTAACTAGATATGTGAAACACAGTGTATATGTGTATAAGAGTATATAACTATCTATATGTGAGAGTGTGTGATTGCGGGACTGGCTGTATGGATGAGTGTGTGCTTGTACTAGAAATTGAATAAGAGTGTCACAATTTTATAGTATTTTTATGAGTACGTGAACTTGAGTGTGTTTAACTGTATAGGTGAGTCAATTGGACTGTGTTTAATTATTTGCACAACTGACTAGGTGTGTCAGTACCTCAATGGATGATTGGTAGTGTGTGAGTGTCTATATATGTGTATAAATGCATATGATAGTCTTGTACAGAGTGACTGTAAGTATGAGTGACTGTAAAGGTGAGTGAGTGGAGGTGCATGTAGATCTAAGAGTCGATGAGTGGGTATGTAGTTATTGGTATTGGAGTATCTATGGTCTTCAAAATGGCCGTCTGAAATTTTGAGTTGGTGTATCAAAAGTTAGATTAGGGTGTGAGAAGGTGTACTAATTTATCACATAGATGATGTCATCAGTGATGTCATCAGTGATGTCATTTGAGATGTCATCAGTGATGTCATCAATGATGTCACTGACCATGTCATGAGTGATGTAATATGTGATGTCATCAGCAGTGCATTGCGGGAGCGCGAGTTATAGTTAGCTGAACTAAGTATAACAGGGGATTTTCTAGTGTTTTGTACGAGGGAAATATCCAGCTAACTATAACGCCCCTGAAATCTATGGTTTTTTCAGTGAATTTCTAAGGTTTTTTAAATGCCAATTCCAAACTATAACATGCATGAAACCTATGGTTTTTTCAGTGAATATATATATATATATATCACACCGCTTCAAAGTACGAAGTACAGCACTCGCGGGGAATTGATAACCAGATTTATTTGGTTAAAGTGAACACAAAAGACGCGTTTCGGCGACTGCCTTTGTCTTATATATATTACCTACTGGCAGTCGCCAGTAGGTAGTTATAGTTAGGACCTATTTTCCATAGGAAATCCGCAACGTTCTATTTGGAATAACGTTGGCGCCAATTGACGAATCTTCGCAAAATTTTCCAAACTTTTGGCCAGCTCTGGTCCGCTCCTATTCTGAAAATTTCACGGTGATTCGTCAAGCGGGGGCCGAGAAAAAAGGGGAGTCCCAAAACACATTTTCCCTATGCATTTTCCCATAGGACCTGTTGACGCAGCTACAGCCCGAACTGCTGAACGGAATTACAAATTTGGCAAAGAAGTAGTCCTTAGTTCAGACTCGTGCCTTTTGCTTAAATGGTGTAAATCCGTTCAGTAGTTCCTGAGAAAATTAGAGTTAAAAATATAGATATCGCTGGGCAGAGCCTAACCACACATCTCATTGTGAGATCTGATTGGCTGTCAGTACTTCATCCAAGAATTGTCGGCAGCCATCTTGGGACCAATATACATGATAGCACCTCATTAAAAAGCATTGCAGTTAATAGAAGGTTTTACCACTTTAGTTACATTATAAATCATTTGTTGATGGTACCACACTCATTTTAGGAATTGTGTTGTGTTCTAAGGTGATTTTACCATGTAAAAATGCCTTCTGCTGTGATATCATGAATCATGTTTGAGAGATAACTATTTTCTCATGCTTTTCCCACAGAGGTTTGGAAGGTGATCTATAAGCTAAACTGAGAGCATATTTTCTGTAAATTCACATTATCTTTCTCAGTAATGTGAGAATGAAGTCTGACATTCTCAGTAAAACATGTACATCCAACAAGGGCAGAGACTGTCAGTTGATTCCTTTGTGTTATACTGCAGCTTCCCAGAGTGTTCTAAAGATCAACTAGAGTGCTACCAGTCCTACTTATGACAAACTTTTGGCACACCTGAAGCCATCTTGATTGGAATAAAGTGGTAACACTTAAAACATTTAATTTACAAAGGGACAAAATGAGGGGGTTCATTTTGCCATAGAAATTATGATTAGTGCTGCAGAAAAAAAAATTAGGGCACATTTTGACTTTTCAAATCCTCTTCTATTTCATTAGAAAATTCTGACATGCAGACTGAAACATGCACTTTGAATACCAGCAGCAGACTTCCCTGGTGAGCAGTAGCTTTTCTACAGTGATCTAATGAGCAACTAGAGTGCTAACATTCAGAATTTATGGCAAATGTGTGACACATCTGAATGCCTTCTTGATGGAAACAAAGTAAAAAACTGAAAGTATTTCCTACTGAGGAGACTGCAGTAAATGAGGAAATTAGGAAACTTCATAACAAAAAAATCTCCCAAGATGGCCACCAGAGACAAAAGAGCCCAAATGTAGCCCAAATATCACCCAGATGTAGCCCAAGTATAGCCCAATGACAGAATGTCCCAGAGTATTCTTAAGAACAACTAGAGCGCTTACTGTCTTACTTATGACAAAAGTATGGCACACCTGAAGCCATCTTGATTGGAATAAACTGGTAACACCTAAAACATTTAATTTAAAAAGGAACACAATGAGAGGGTTCATTTTGCCATAGAAATTATGATTAGTGCTGAAGAAAGAAAAATTAGGGCACATTTTGAGTGACTTCTCAAATCCTCTTCTATTTCATTAACAAATTCTGATATGCAGACTGAAACATGCACTTTTAATACCAGCAGCAGACTTCCGTGGTGAGCAGTAGCTTTACTACAGTGATCTAATGAGCAACTAGAGTGCTAACATTCAGAATTTATGGCAAATGTGTGACATATCTGAATACCTTCTTGATGGAATCAAAGTAAAAAACTGAAAGCATTTCCTACTGAGGAGACTGCAGTGAATGAGGAAATTAGGAAACTTCATAACAAATAAATCTCCCAAGATGGCCACCAGAGGCAAAAGAGCCCAAATGCAGCACAAATATCACCCAGATGAAGCCCATATGTAGCCCAATGACAGAAGTGTGCAAAACACTTATTTTGTGTGTATTTGCAGTTTTATATAGTGCAGACTTGTCAGGTATTGGAGTGCTTTACATGAGCATTCGTTACATCACACATGATCAAATTCATTTTGATTGTAGACATGGGGAGAATAAGTGATTTGACCATAATCACAGAATGTTGAGCTGAAGCAGAAACTCCAACCTGGTTCCCCAGTTGCAAAGTCTGCAGCTCTGGAAGTAACACCACATCCTCTCCCCTAAGTGCAACATTTAATCAAGTGGTCAACTGGATAAAAAAACATAAAGATTACAAATAATTTAAAAGTTCTTTGTCGCTATTTGAAAACTCAGAAAATGTCCTCATTTTAGTTTTTTAGAGCACTAACCATCATTTTGATGCAAATAGGACCCTCTCATATATGTAATTTCTAAAGGAAATGCTCTAGGTATTACAGTTTTGATTACATCAAGATGACGTCAGGCGTTCCACACTTTTGTAATAAATATAGAATGTTAGCAATCTAGTTGTTCATTGGGATACTGTTGAGAGGCAGAGGCCAGGGGCACGGACTCTGAAAATTGAAGGCAGGTAGGAGAGTGCAGAGGAAACAATTTGACCACACTGGGCATGCAGGAAGGGCAGTGGCAGCACAACAGACTATGGAGGGCAGTGGAAAGGGGGCAGGGGCAACAAACCAACAATACAGGACTGGCAAGAGAGGCTGTGGCAATATAATAGACCATTGTGGGCAGAAGGAAGAGGCAGTGGTAGTACAACCAAACATGCCAACAGACCCATTTCAGCCAGGAAACGTCCAATGTTTTTAAGCTCAAATGGGTTTTATTTGATCTGTCTCCTGTCTACAATCTCCTCTTTTTCAATGTAACTCAAAGGGGAAAATCAATGCCCCCGTTTTTTTCAGAATATCCCTCTTACCAAGTTCAAAATGTTCGCAAGTATGGTACATTGGATCATAGTAGGCAGGAGGAATTGGGGTAGGGACATGGACTCGAATAACAGAGGACAGGAGGGACATGGAGAGGTGCACCAAACTGACCCTACAGGGCAGGCATCTGAGGAACTTCAATTTTCGATCACGATCGAAGCGACTCGCCATTTTGTGGTCCGCCGCCATTTTGTGTTGCCATCACTCAGGCAGCACGGCGAACAAAGTCTATTCTGCTTTTTCTGTAGCCTGGCGTCGAAATACGCCTTCGGCCTCTATTTGCAAAGCTGGTGTTAGAACTAGCCGAGTACACTAATCCCTGTCTGGCTTTTCTAATCCCCGTCTCAACTATCTGTTGGCTCACACTATTCTTTCCTGACCTTATCTTATCGACCGGCCTTCACTGTCTCCTGCTAGCATTCTCTCGTTACACAACTGTCCTCCAACACACACAAACGTATCTCGCCACCTGCAAGTTAGTTATGAATCTGTTAATGAATTAGCTTGAGGGTGGGGTGACAAACATAGTTGGAGGAGAGGTCTCTTCGAGTCATCTGACACTTTTGCTTTCCAACTTTTCCCATTGGTTCCATCCTGTTTCCTAACTTTTCTTATTGGCTCTTTCTGTGTGTTTTAGGAAGTGCTTTTGAACAATGTGTATGAACTCTATACAGTATAAAACCCTGTGCACCACAGAGTAAAGTGGCAGTCTCCTGAGAACCTACTCTGTGTACTTCTAGGATAACTGTACTTGCTGCAGCTAAATAAATCTGCTCTTCTAACGCCTACAGAGTGTCCCGTGTCTCTGTGTAGCGAAGCAGGTGAACTCCGGAGACTTTGGGCGTACCCTGAGCCGCCAGGCCCAAAAGGTTCTGGTTCTTCAACTGGCGCCCCACATAAATTGAAGTTCCTCACATCAGGGTTTGCAGCAGCACAATACACCACACAGGGCATGCGGGACGGGAGTGCAGCACAACAATCCATAGAAAGCAATAGGGAGGGGATAGGACCATGCACAGGGACAACAGAGAACAGAGGGGAAAGAGGCAATGGTAGCTAGCTGACCATAATGGACAGACAGGAGAGAAAGCTGCAGCATAACAGACCATAAAGGGCAGGAGGGACGGATCAGGGGCATTACAATGGAACAGACAAGCCAGGAGGGAGGAAATAGGGGTCTGCACATGGAAACAGAGGGCTGGGGGCAAGGGGGCAGGGCAGGAGCAGCAAGATGGCCATGGAGGTCAGGCAGGACGGGCACTAGAAACAAGACACACCATGGAGAGCAACAGTGAGACTATGATGGCATACACACAGACCATGGAGGGAAGGAAGGAGGGGGTCAGGGGCAGCTAGCTGACCACACAGTGTAGGTGGGAGGGGCCATGGCAGCACAGAAGACCATGCATGTAAATCTGTGCTCGGGAGTGTAACGTTGCATATGTACTGTGACAAAGATATGGATCCCAGATTGTAATATGTATGGCATAGTGCTGTGCGTTATAACATAGGCATCGAGGACGGCACGTTAGATGGGGCAATATAACCTGTGCGAAGGCAAGTGTGGCATGACATATTCACGGGGTGGTGTTACAGTGCACATGGGCTAGAGAGTGTCATAGCATACGCACTAGCTGGTGGAATACAACACAGAGGTATGTGGCACTCGGCGGGCACTGGTGGGTGTAACACAGCATTGGGCTCATCCAGGAGCACGCTGTGACTCTCAAGCGAGGTTTGCCTCCTTTCCAGAGTGTAAAATAGAAAGTATTACACATCCGGCGGTGAATGTGTGTTTTATTAACCATGAGGGGGGTTTCTTGCATAGTGTGGTCGAATTTTTTTCGAATCCCCTTTGAATGGCTTGGTGTGCGTGTGCATTAAATGTGCCCGTCAATAGCTACCCATGTTGTATAAATAAACGACAAGGGTGTCTACTTGGAGAGTACCCACCGGCCGGGGTGCCGGGATTAGGAACGGTAGGGCGTCAGACACGTGAGAGCTTCACTAGCGGTGTAAATACATTCCATGTGGATTCATTGTATGCATAGTCGCCTTTTAATGAATATCACGCAAATCGTCATGGTGATAGGTACATACGGTTTGTCCAGCATGTCCTAGGTGTTTCTATAAATATATATATTTTTTTAAATAATAAAAAACAAAGGCTGGCCCCGGGGGATGGTGTCCCCGGGGCCATAAGTGGCCTGAGGAGGGGGGCAACGCAGCCCCCCTCCTAAAGAATTAAGGCGGGGCACGCGGATTGCCTGGCAATTCAAATTGCCGCTCCAACGTTCGAGGAACATTACTGCCCCTTCGAGGATATTATTTGGATCGCTTCGCTTTTCTCACACGATGGTAACAATCGCCTCTTGGAACATTAAGCATCTCAAGCCGCTGAAACTTCCGGACTGCAATCTCCAAGACTTGTAAGAAATTCATGTTATCCTTGGATTGATTTTTTCCAACTTTTTTGACTTTTTCCAATAAAATTTTTAATACACTTCAATTGAACTATTTTTATATAATAACTTTCTGAGGGGCATATTATCAAGGTCCGGCGTTAAAATTATCGCCCCTTTATCGGCAGAAAACTGCCGCTAAAGTGGCGATAATGGGCTTGATAATATGCCCTCCACGCACTGCACGGCTCCCCGGGGGTGACCAGGACTTCTGCCCCATCACCGCTGCTGCCGCGAGGTCGCCGCCGCACCCGTGTTTCTGAGTATTTCTGTTAAGTGCACCCAGTATTGTATTGCATTGTGCCCTGTTTGTTTCCTGTTTAAATTCTGTATTTTCTGTGACTGTTTTTTCCTGCTTCTGTGCCCCCCCGCTCCCCGCTTCCCGCCGCTGCTCCCCTGCGGCCCGCCCCTTTTTTCTGTACCATGCCTTCCCGACGCCCATTGGCCGCCCCGCTCCCGCCTCCCAGCTGCTCCTCCCTCCCACTATGGAGGACACCGCATGGATGCACAGCAGACGCGCGCAGCGGGTGCGCCGCTGGCGCACCGCTGGCGCGCCAAAGGCAAGCCCGTCTGTGCCCATCCGCGCCTGGACCGCGCCCAGCGCTAGAACCCCTGGCCCCTGCCGGCACCAGGACCCCCGACTGAGATACGACACCGCCGCCCTCAACGCACTCAACACTGGACGACTACCCGCCTGCTACCAAGCCACCCCAAAGCGCACCCACGGACCCTTTACCCGTCAAGCCTGCAAATTCACCTGCATCCGACCCCGCAACCCGCCCACCAAACCAAACCAAACAGCAACTACAACCACCTCAAGTGCATCCTCCTCAACACCCGCTCCGTTCACAAGCACGCCATCGAACTCTGGGACCTCCTCGACACATCAGCACCAGACATCGCCTTCCTTACAGAAACCTGGATGAACGCCTCCTCAGCCCCCGACATCGCCATAGCCATCCCAGGTGGCTACAAAATCACCCGGAAGTACCGCATCAACAAAACAGGAGGAGGAGTCGCCATCATCTACAGGAACACCATCAGCGTCACGACCAACGCCAAAGACACACTCTCCTCCGCCGATCACCTACACTTCCACAATTCAGCAAAACCATCGCAGACTTCATCAGCCCACACGCCCTAGCCTCACCAGAATACATCCTCCTAGAAGACCTGAACTTTCACCTGGAGAAAAACAACAACAACACCACCACCACCCTGCTCGACAACCTCGGACTCAAGCAACTGGTTGACACCCCCACCCACCTCGCTGGCCACACGCTCGACACCATCTTCTCCGCCAGTAACCCCATTGCCTTCAACCACCCCACCGGACTACACTGGACCAGCCACAGCTGCGTTCACTTCACATTCAAGAAGACTACATCTCACCACCTCACGCACCGGATCCCCTGCAGATGCTGGAGCAAAATCACCACAGACCAGCTAACCACATCGCTGAGCCAGAACCCACCAGCCGACACCAATCTACCTGACACCAAAAACGCAGCCCAAAACCTCGCACAGTGGATCACCAACTGCGCCAACGACCTCACTCCACTGAAGAACCCCCAAGGCAAGACCGGCAACAGAAAACCCCCATGGTTCACAGACACTCTCAAAGCCGCAAAGAAATCCTGCCGAACACTTGAAAAGACCTGGCGCCACGAACGGACAACAGAAAACATGACAGCCCTCAAAAACGCCACCCACGAATACCACCAGCAGATCTGGGCCACCAAGAGGACATCGTTCAAAGAGCGACTGGACAACAACACCCACAACAGCAAGGAACTCTTCAGCATCATCAAAGAGCTCTCCAACCCCAATGCCAGCAACAATGACATCACCCCTTCGCAAGACCTCTGCAACTCCCTCGCCACGTTCTTCCACCGCAAGATTGCAGATATACACGACAGCTTCAGACCCCAAACGCCACCTCCGGACACCAAACCAGCAACCCCAGCCACCACCCTCAGCTCATGGACCCCCATCAGCAGTGAAGACACCATCCACGTCATGAACACCAGCCACTCCGGCTCTCCCTCCGACCCATGCCCCCATCACATCTTCAACAAAGCCGGCACCACCATCGCACCCCACCTGCGGAACGTCATAAACAGCTCCTTCACGTCAGCCACCTTCCCTGAGAGCTGGAAACACGCAGAAATCAACGCCCTCCTGAAGAAACCCACAGCGGACCCCAAAGACCTCAAGAACTTCCGCCCCATCTCTCTTCTCCCCTTCCCGGCTAAAGTCATTGAGAAGACAAACAGCTGACCACATTCCTCGAGGCAAACAACTCGCTCGACCCTTTCCTGTCTGGATTCCGAGCCAACCACAGCACCGAGACCGCCCTCATCGCAGCCACAGACGACATCAGAACTCTGATGGACAACGGAGAAACAGCCACTCCCATCCTCCTACACCTCTCAGCAGCCTTTGACACTGTCTGCCACCACACCCTAATAACCCACCTCTGCAACACTGGGATCCAAGGAAAGGCCCTGGACTGGATCACCTCATTCCTCTCCGACAGAACCCAGAGAGTCCGCCTCCCCCCCTTCCGCTCCACGGCCACCGAGATCATCTGCGGCGTACCTCAAGGATCCTCACTCAGCCTAACACTCTTCAATATCTACATGAGACCCCTCACCACCATCGCACGCAAACACAACATCAACATCATCTCCTACGCAGACGACACCCAACTGATACTCTCTCTCACCAACGACCCAGCCACCGCCAAAACCAACCTTCAGGAAGGTATGAAAGAGGTAGCAGAATGGATGTGGCACAGCCGTCTGAAGCTCAACTCGGACAAGACGGAGGTGCTCATCCTCGAACAATCCCCATCCGCCTGGGATGACTCCTGGTGGCCCACAGCGCTGGGCACCGCACCAACACCCACAGACCACGTACGCAACCTGGGATTCATCCTGGACTCCTCCCTCACGATGACCAAGCAAATCAACGCCGTCTCATCCTCATGCTTCAACACCCTGCGCATGCTCCGAAAGATCTTCCGATAGATCCCAACCGAAACCAGAAGAACAGTCACCCAGGCCCTCGTCACCAGCCGACTGGACTACGGGAACGCCCTGTACGCAGGAACCACTGCCAAACTTCAGAATCGTCTCCAGCACATACAGAACACCTCCGCACGACTCATCCTCAACATCCCTCGCCACAGCCACATATCCACCCACATGAGAAACCTCCACTGGCTCCCCGTCAACAAGAGGATCACGTTCAGGCTGCTCACCCACACACACAAGGCGCTCCACGACATGGGCCCCGAATACCTCAACAGCCGCCTCTCATTCTACACCCCCACCCGCCAGCTCCCCTCCACCAGCCTCGCCCTCGCCACCATCCCACGGATTTGCAGAACCACCACCGGAGGAAGATCATTCTCCTACCTGGCAGCGAAGACTTGGAACTCCCTTCGCATAGAGGCGTATTCTATCGGACATGATTGTTACCACAGGGAGTGCAGCCATTTTTAAAAGCAAAAATGTAGGATGGCCGCAAACAGAGCGAGAATTATGGGCACTGTTCCTGTTATTACAGAGATGATTGAATGAATTAAGTCTGGTATTATACCAAAAATAGTTTGAAAGCCTGTGACAAGGAGACAGTGTTAAAAAAATGTGCCAGACCTTGAGTGTCAGATGTGTTGAAAATTGTGTAACAATTCACAAAGTGTAATGGGAGGTTCGTATTTAAAAGGGACTGTATTTTACTTGAAGTTCGTGCTATCTGCAGTCGATAAATTTATTTTGCAGAAGTGAGGGACACTTCTGTTTGAAACAAAAGTGCTTTCAGTTTGCTCAGTTTAATGAAATCTGTTTTCAAGGTAGGTATTGAAGGCCAAGTTGAACTGTGGGAGTTACTTTGTGTGGGTGGGAATAGACATTGCCACAGGAAGTTACTAGTTTTGAAACAGTAAGGACATACGGTATGCCAGCTCACATTCCGTAGCAGTCCATATTATTAAGAACCTGGGGGCATATGTATCAAACTATTTTGTATTCGCAAACGCTGTGATTCGCAAAAAAACTGCGTTTGCGAATACAAAATCGCAAAACACGATGTATGAGCCATTTTCGCATCGCATTATTAAGGAATCGCTAATTTTGCGATTCCTTAATTTTGCGTAAGCATTTAAGGAATCGCAAATTGCGATTCCTTAAATGCTATGTAACAAGCACCCAAGTTGTGTGATTTCTCCTTAAGAAATCGCAAATTACCACCAACTTCAAGTTGGTGGTAATTTGCGATTTCTTTGAAAAATGCACTTTTTGGCATTTTTCAAAGTGCCATATGGTGCACATATATGCCCTTAGGGCATGTATGTGCACCATATGCGCACACATGCTCATTTCAGGGGTGCATCAGGGTGTCCTTATGACACCCTTGCACCCTTGAAATTATTCTTAATTTGCGATTCTCTAATTGCGAATCGCAAATTGAGAATGACTTCCCATTCATTCCTGAGGGGCCTCCTGGCCCATAGGAATGAATGCGAAGGTATTCCTTAATTGCGATTTCGCAATTTGCTAATCGCAATAAAGGAATAACAAGAAATGGCAAAATATTTGCGAATTTTTAAATACATCCCATTTTGCGATTCTCAAATAGCGATTCTCAAAAAAACGCTATTTGAGAATCGCAATAACGTTTTTTGATACATATGCCCCCAGATAACTGCCGTTAGAAAGCTGTGTGAATGTTGGTCTGATTGTGGTAGTTGGCGTGCTTTTAAGAAAGCACGCAAGATTGGGGGCTGTAAGCTTAGAAGCGTCGTGCAGTTGGACATTCTTGCATAGTAATGAATGACTGCCATTGTGGTCGCACTTTTCACCTATGAGAAAAACTTCTGTATCCTCTTTAAGACAGCTATATGTAAATGGGAGAAACCACTGCTCGTGAATAAACGCGCTACCTTATATAATCATATACAACATGACAAACAACATGTACACCTAGCAGACACAACAACACTACATACTGTGGGAACCGTGGCTAGCCATGTACACAAACCAAACATGGCATGGCACCTCTGCCACACAATGCAGAATGCGGGGAGAGATGGGAGCAAAATATGTGTTAAGGTGGCTAGTGATTCTCGATTATAAAAGTATACAATGCAAACCGTTGAGGGGATGTGCCGGAGAGACTTGAGTATGCAGAGGACAGACATGTAAATGTCAACATACACTGATGGTCTATTGAGTGAAGTGGACAGTGGACGCAACCATGATAGTACAGTCAGTAGGGAAGATTACGAAAACATAGCGCGTACGTGCCCCCTTCCCCCAAAATCTTTAGCGTAGTGGGCTGGCTCGACATACGCAAGGCTAGCATAGGGGTATGAATAAAAGGCACGTTTCTCTGGGTGTGGTTCTCTTCCGGAATGGGAACATGTCTGGCAGGTCAGCGCAGCTTACACCGCCATGAGGCTGACGCCGTGAGCGAAGGTGGGTGCGTGAATGCTGCTCTCAGCCTGCTGGTACCCAGAAACCGTCATGGCCGCTGCGACACACATATGCCCCACAGTTCACCTTTCGACACCGCCGTATGTGAAAGAGGGCCCACCACGTGCCGGCGGAAGCTCCTGGACAGAGCTCTGCAAGCTGGGAAGGCTCCTGAGATCAACGTTGGCTACTGCGACACAGGCACACAGCACCCAGCCTGAGGCCCAGCACTGTGGAGTGCTCTGTATGCTACTAACAAATTAGTCCAACAGGTACCAACTGTGGAACGGTGTCTTGATCCCACAATGGGCGATGTTGGAACTGCATCCGAGAGTGGAGATGAAGGTACTCCCTTCAACCAGGTGCAACCAACTCTAGGTCCCAACAGTGGAACGGTGTCTTGATCCCACAATGGACGATGTCCGATATTACTGGCTGCTTGGTTTTCACAGAACTCCCGCCATTGAGGTGCATCAGACTCTGTGCTTCCGTAGCTAACTGCTGCACATGATTATTGGGCTTGGTTCACTGTAGTCGCTGGACTACACCGCGGTACAGCAGGTCTGAACAGTGAGACGGGGTCTTGATTTTATGATTGAGGATGTCAGAAGTTAAAGACTGTGATGATTTCTGTGTACCCCCTCCGATCAGGTGCAACCAACTCTGTGCTTCCGAATCCAACTGCATGTGGCTGTGAGGCGTTAATGACCACAGCCTCTGGCCTACACTGCAGGGCTCACAATTCAGATCGAGTGGTGATTGTTAAATTACAGAATCCAGTAGGCAACTAACTACAACGTCTATTGAAATATACACAATATCCTTTCAGTATACTTGCTTCAAGATTTTTTTTTTAATGAGTTTTAGGTTTAGTACAATGACCAAATTTTTCTTGGTAGTGGAAAAGAACACTGAATAACAGTCTACACTATGGACAGCAGAGATCGCAACTCGAATTGTTTTGATTTATTTATTGCAGAGTTTTTTGTAAGTTATGTTGTTGTATTTTGTGAAGAGGAAGTGAGAAAAAGTATGCATGGAGGTCTGTGCTGACTACTGCCTTCAATTTACACTGCAGACAGCAGTGTTCACAATCCAGATCGAGTCGCTATTGTAGATGACGCAGTCCTGTAGGCAAAAGACATTGCTCCAGTGCGCTCTGTCCGCACTACGCATACGTATCATCACAGGCTCCACACATGCTTTTTGTTGCTTTGTGTATTACAAACTGGGCAGCTAAAGTCAACACCACGTGGCTTTGGGCCCTTGCTGACCACTCTCTCTGGCCTACACTGACAGAAGTGTTCACAATTCAGATCGAGTCGCTATTGCAGATGATGCAGTCCTGTAGGCATCTGACATTGCTCCTAGTAAGGCCCGCCCGCAGCACGCATCATCGCTAGCTGTGCACATGCTGAATACTTTTGATGTGGCTATCTGAGTGCACTAGAACTGATGGACCCTTTATGATACAATTTTTTTTGTGTATTATTTCAGATCTACTGCCTGTATTTCAGTATACCACAAGTTATGGTTCTTTTACAATAGAATCTTTTGTGTATTATTTCACATCTACAGTCTCTACCTTACTGCAGCACAAACTATTGACCCTTTTATTATTGAATCTCTGTGTGTGATCCAATGATTACTGTTGTAGCTGATGCTAGCAGCAACCATTTCCTGAGGGCTGCTTTACACTCACCCCACATGCATCCAGCACAGACGTCACTGGATATGTGACCCTGGTAATAAAAAGGAGTCAAGTGCACATGCCCGTACCCACTTCCACTATCTATCTGTGTCCGTGTGTTCATTATCTATGCATGATACTGCCCCTGGGCCATACCACATTACATTGTGCTGTGGACAGCGTATGCAACCATGTTACCTCTGGCAGTGGGGAAAACTTCGGTTATGTAACTTTTAGGTGCATGGCAATCACAGGTGGAAGGCTACTTTACAGACTATGAATATTGATGAAGATGATGTTTGCGTGTTGTGTGTAGTGTAAGATATGTGTACATTGCAAAAAGTTTTCAAAAAAGCTCTCTAAGCAGAAGAGGTGTGTCTCATCAAATGCTGTAGAGAGAATGACTAAAATGGGTGGCGTTCTCCAACTGCTACAATGGGAAATGTTATGAATTAATCAAATGCTTTTTTTAAGGTCACATGGCAATCGCGCACCCAGCACGCAAGGAGACCGCACCCAACGCGATTTTGAGAAAATATATTTACCATAATATAAGTTTATTACAGTTAGAAATATATAAATGTTTAAAATATTTTAGATTATCAATGCTCTCATATACACTTTAAATTTATTTAGATACATGTTTTGAGACATAAAGAAACTAGCACACTGTCAGCGTTTAGGACGTTTTTCTTAAAAGAAAGGCAAAACTGATTTCAACTGCATTAGGAGCATGTTTACAGCAATCAATAAATGGGTGACCGGCCGTGTTTAAGAGCACGCCGTACTTCGCTATGAAGCCCCGCTGGGTGGAGTCGATGCTACATAAGATATTACATAAATAAATATAAGGAGGCTGTTAACTTTGTTATTCTGTTCAGAGGTGGGGGTCTGTCCTTTAACTGAAGACCCAATAAGAGATGGGAGGTTAAAACTTGTTTGATGAGGCGACCCCTTTCTCTGGACCTATTTACCTCTCTTATCACAAGAGCCGGGCCCCACTGTCTTCAAACTAACCCTTCCAGCCACCTTTTCAGATCTCTTATCCATCACCAGCGGCCTCCGCCCATGCGAGAAACATTAAACCTCTGTTTGCACAGTCGGGCCAAGTGTCTGGTGTCAAAGGATGGCTGGTTATACTGGGGCCCGTTCACAGGGCCTTGGCACCCGCTTTGAAGAGAAGTGAGGGAAACACGCTTGCATCCTGCAGCCAGCCAGCCGAGCGTGGTTTGAGTCACTGCGTGCCGAGACGGAGGCAGCCGCTGCACTACAGAGTAACACTTTTGGTGCGCATGCGCACGATGTAAAGCATTGCGCGCTTGCAAGAGTCTGGACAGGTCAGGCAAAAGAAAGTGCGAATGCAGGCAGCCAATCAGATGAAAAAAAAGTTTACAAATGCAATAGGACTCATATTTACGCGAGTCCTATTGCATTGCAAACAAAAATGCGGGTGCCGAAGAAGGCAGGAACGGGAGTGGGTGGGGGGTTGGTGGTCCGAGAAGTCACAAACTTTGGGAGGGAACAGGGGGAGGCACGGGAACAAAAGAGTTGCTGAAGTAAAGGGGCTGATAGCCATTGAAGGATAAAAATAACGTCATGGCAGTAAGGAGGCGGGACTAATATGCCGGCAACCAATGAGAATGTAGCATTTCAGATTTGAGCCAATCAAAAGCATGGGCAAAAGTGGGCGGAGCTTCCCCCACAATGCTGTATACAGCATCTCTCGCCGAGACAGCGCATGTCCTGCCTAGGCGAAATCTAAAAATGAGGGAATGGCGTACCCGGGCGCGACACCACATGTCTATGATGTAACACAGGGCCTGGCAGCGTGCACTCATCGCATATGGAATGCGCAGCCAGTGCGACCCCATACGTATATGACGTAACGCGCGGCTTGGTACCGCGCACCTGTCGCATACCAAACTAGCAGCTGGAGCGACCTCATAAGTATATGATGTTAGGCAGGATGCGGTGCCACAAACCCATCGGATACGAAATGCGCATCCTTTACGAGTTTAGCAATATTGCGTATAGGATTCATGTGCTGATGGAGCTTGGTACACTACCGGTACGGGACTCTAGTTTTCTCAACAACAAAAAAAGATATACATACTTTTTTGGGAAGATATAAAACATTACAGAATTTTTACAATTAAAAAAAAAGGATAATAGAGTTCCAAAATATTACAAAAAAAATAGAAAAAATATAGGTTTTATAAATATTAAAATATGAAATTAACATGTAAAAAACCTTCAAAATTCAGTGAAAAAACCATAGGTTTACAGACATTATAGTTAGGATTTAGCATTTAAAAACCTTTGAAATTCACTAAAAAACCATAGGTTTCAGTGACGTTATAGTTAGTTGGACATTTAACTCAAATAAAACCAGAGAAATTCCCCCGTTATAGTTAATTGAGGTAACCCGCAATACACTGATGATGACGTCACATATTACATCACTCATGACATGGTCAGTGGCATCACTCATGACATCACTGATGACATCTCAAATGACATCACTGATGACACCATCCTTGTGATAGAGTGGCAGACCTCCTCTCACCCTAATATAACCTTTGATGCACACATTAAAAAATAGAAACTAAAATTTTCAAAACAATACCAATACCAGTTACAACAACCTATTCAGTAATTCTAAGATCCACATGCACAGCCACTCATTCACCAACAGTCCTATACAGTCACTCATACATGTACTCACTCATCATATGTACTCATACACCTATACATCCTGTTACACACCGCCACTCATCCATAGTTACTCACACACATAGTCACTCATGCTAATAAAGAATCAAACATCCATTTACTTGCATATACAGTTATAGACACACCACCACACTTACTTCTACAGAAACTTACACATACTTAGTCTTTTAAACAATCACTTAAAGAAACACATACTTATTCATACAGGAACTCTTCCAATCTCTCACTCTCACATATGCCCACTTATATACACCAATAGTCACATATACTAGTTTAAAACATATGTAGTTACTCATAAAGACACTATTGAGACAGTCATTCACTCACTAACACACCCATACCCACTCTCATCCACCCATTCAGTCCTGCACACATGCTGTCTTCAACACACACAAACAGTGAGTCACTCATTCATGCATCTACGCACTACGTAATACCCCCCACCGAACCATACAGACACTCAGACATTCATACTGATACTCAAAAAAGCAACTAATAACCTATATAGACACTCATGTAGCTACTCACCAACCCATGCAGCCAATCATACACAAAGTGAGAGACTGATACAGATATTTACATATTTAAACATTACTCACTAACCCATGTATTCACTAAGATACACTTAATCAGTCAGTTATACAATCATTTTTTCATAATAAAAATCATCCATTTAGACACTTATATACCCATTTATTCTTCCATCGACCTTGAGATATACATATATGAAACATATATAATTTTCAGAAAAACAAACATTCACTGGATGATGTCATCAGTGATGTCATTTGAGATGTCATGAGTGATGCTCCAAACCATAAATATGAATACTAAAGCTATGGCAGTTGTGATGGTATGATGATGCCACACATATTGTTGTTGATGGAGTCCTAGGTATTGATGAGGACCTGGCGGGGCCACAGATGTTCTCACTTTTTTTCCCTGGCTTTTATTGTGGGTTTTGTAAAGGTTCGGAGGTGCTGGTGGCATGAGATGTTCAAAGATATTTTACTTTGGTTTTCCTGGCATTTTTCCTGCAAGTGTATGATAAGGCTGTGAGTATTCTGGTGGCAAGTGTAGAAGTATACAGATGTTGTCCTCGAATTCAATGGTTATTTTCATATATATCTGGGGTGTTAGGAGTCTTGGTGAGGCTACAAACCTTTGCCTCAATTATAGTTCTCCTATGTGTCTGCAACGTGCGTGAAAGTGGTATTATCATCGGTTGGTCACATATTTTCCTTCTATTTTTCTGGAATTGTTCATATGTGTCTACTAAGGTTTTGAAGATGTTGAGGATGAAGGCACAGAGATGGTATGCTCAATTCATCTATTATTTTCAGAAGGTGTTTGTGTTAGCATTACGAGGTTGTTCATGAGTTTGGGGTTAGCTTCCCATGGTTTCCTCAATTTCTCAAGCATTCCCATATGTGTCTACAAGTGTCAAGAGGGTGCTAGTCACATGGGAAAGGTTCCATTGTTTTTAATCAGTGCAATGATGTTTTCCTTTTTGCCTGCATTGCCTTGCTGGATCCTGGTGGCACAGGAATGACTATGGATAATTTCCTTGATTGTGCCGGCTTTTTTCTCATCTGTGTTCTTATGTTCTGTGGTAATAGGAGGCCACAGAAGTTGTTCTCAGACTGCTGGCGTTTATGTAAGTGCCGAGGGGGTAGTAGTAGCAAAGGGTTGTCAGTGATGCTTTTATGATTATTCGATATTTCCCTACATTTGCTGGTGATATAAAGAGTGTCACGATTATTTTACTCGATGCATCTATTTGCAAGGGTTCTGGGAGCGTTAGATGGTCTAGGGAGACACAGAGTTTTTCAGGACTTTTGTAATATGTGTGCAGAGCTCCTTGGAATTACAAGAGTTCTGGGAGTTGCTGTAAATTTTGAATTTCATACTTTTATATCGCTTGCTTTTAGGACCATCATGCGTTGGACCTCTGAGTTGATCTGAGTAACTAGGCATCAGACTCACCATATGCCAAAATAGCCAGCTTTCAAAATGGAAATACACTTAAGAAGAATTGTAGTTTGTCTACATTGTAGTGTGTTTTTGTATTGCATCAGCAATGCTGAAATCTGATGGATTGCCTTTTTCCTTATATCTTTATACATACACCCAAAACCAGTACTTCCTTTCCGTATCTCGGATCACATTGCCAGCAGTTTTCTAAACCAATCTGAATTAGTAGCATCTAAAAAGGGATTAGTGTCACTACTATCCCTATAAAGACTACAACTAATGTGGCTAATTTGGTACATTCCAGGATCATCACGTCTACTGTTAAATGAGATGTATGCAGCATCCTCTGTGCTGGTGCCCAGCAAGCAGTATAAAATGATGGATGTGAGGCAGCAACATCATACACCTATGGAGAAATAAAGTTCCTTCTTTTCTTGAGTATTGTGGTTGAGGCAATTAAAGGTGGCATTAGAAAAAAACAGTAATCAGTAATGAAATACAGAAAGAAAAAGTTAAAAAGAGCAGGAAACCGAAACGAACAATGGTGCTGCATCATCTGCTCTACATCCTCCCAACAAGGTTACACAACTTCTGCAAAGTCTCTTTCAATTCAAGACAGTGACAAAAATTGGTCCCATTATCTACAAGGGAGACATAGCAAAAAGAAGGTTGAAGAAAACATTGTTA
This sequence comes from Triturus cristatus, assembly GCF_964204655.1. Lineage (NCBI taxonomy): Eukaryota > Metazoa > Chordata > Amphibia > Caudata > Salamandridae > Triturus > Triturus cristatus. Next base: position 945,001,091 of record NC_140593.1, read on the forward strand.
GTGATAATTTTCTGTGATTGATGGTGAAGGTAATGCTTGGGAAAAATGAAACTCCTTGATGGAGAAAGTATGTTTTGTCTTTGTGTCTATTCTTTGAAACAGACTCTGAATATGGTCCACGCTTTATAAGTACACCTGCAAGAGCAGCAACAATATCCTACTTTATGCCCAGAGTTTCTGCACCCTCAGAGTCTGGCACTGACAAGAACATAGGGCCCCATTAGTATAGTGGGTGTACACCCTATCGTAGGCGGGACCACCTGACAGGCTATCAGCTGTCCCACACTAGGCATTATGGTGCAACCACTACCACAGCAGTCGCAATGCCTATTTTGTGCATTGCGGCTGATGCTGCTAGCTGCAGCACCCGCTGCAATGCAAAACTCAGACACTTACATATCCCTGCACTATGTGGCAGGCACCGCATGCGTGGCCTGCCACATGGTGCAGAGATATGTAGGGGAGCAGCATAGGTGCCCCTAAGTGCCCACAGCATAGGATCATGGGGCCCCGCTATGGGCCCCCAAAGTTCCTTTCCGCTTGCCTGTTCATGGTAGGTTATACGCCACGAACAGGCCGGTGGAAAAGGACATCGTAATCCCTATGGTGGTGCGTAGGGACTACGAGCCCCTCTGCTGCTCTGGAGCCCATCAGATGCGTGGTGGTTGGTCTGTCCAACCACCAACACACCTCCGCCATCGTAATGTGGCGGGTGGTGATTCTGTCATCGATGACGGGGGGAACCATCATCGTAATCGGGCGCATAGTTTCTGTTCTCATGTCCAGCAACAATCCATCCCCATTTTCTTTCCTTAGCCACCACCCCTCTCCAGAATTCACCATCCACAATGCTAAAATGCATTACGGGGCAAATGCCATGACACCTTGGCCAAAATGAGACTATGGAAGGTAAACATTGACAAATATGAGAAGAAGACCAAAAGAAAGTGATATGTAGGAAGACTACAATTTTTGCTTTTCACCTTCTCAATCTACAGAGTCTAGGGTCAATGAAGCAAATTGTACTGCACAGTGTGGTACACCTCCTCATTCAGAGGACAGGACAAGCTACTCTGTCCCTCAGTGTACCTATATTTGCCACCTCAGGCTTGTACAGGGTTCTCACCCCCATGTTCTGGCCCTGCATTTTCATGACAGCCAGTTGTGATACCGTCTCAACACAATGCAAAGTGTGACTGAAAACATGCTATGACAATTTCATACAAAGGAAAGGTGGCCAATATGTTGTGTTATGTTTGGTGTCCTCCCCATTTCTTCTGAGAAAGGAGATGGGTCACTAGAATTTTTCAATAATGTTTTCTCAAAATGGAAGATTCCATATAGGACTCATTTTCACTGTCACTGTGTCAAAGGTGGACAAGATAATGGTTAGCCGGATTGCAAATTCACTGTAGAAGACGAAAGTGCTCACCATTAAACTTACCATGGACAATTCAAATGGTGGTCTAGGAAAACACTAGAGGGTTCATTACGATGTCGGGTTGAATCACTTCTGCCTGGCACTGCATCGGTCATGGGACCGATTATCACCCGATCGGCACTCCGGACTGCCCTATTAGTATGCGACTGTACACTGTTCGTATTACTATATTTTAATATTGGAGCATGCATTCCGGCCATAAACTGGCCGTAATGCATGCTCCCATAGTAAAATGGGAGGTGCAGATCATCCCTGCACCCGTGGCAAGCACCTCAAGGTCCCTGCCGCAAGGTGCAGGGATCAACAGGGGGGCACGCCTCCAACCGGAGGCCGTGCACCAAAGGGGACCGTGCTGGGGGCCCCCAAAGACACTTACCGGCATGGTTTCCATGTCGGACAATTCGGCATGCAAACCATGTAAACCGTCATTGTAATCTCAAGGGCGGAAAGGCCCACCCTTGAGATTACTTGCTGCATTCCGACTGGCGGAAGGGCTCCCTGAGCCCATCAAAAGCCAGCCAGAATGACTGTATGGATTCCTTTCCGACCTCCTCAATCAAAATGAGGAGGTCGGAAAGGAATCCGACTGGCACATTACGATGCGGGTCAGAAGGCTTCAACCGTTGGTCAGAGCCTTCCGAGCCACATCGTAATCTATTGTCTACTACACTCCCTTAATCATAATTCATAAACCTATCACCTGACTGATGGGCATGGTATCTGGCAGAATGTTCAGTATGGAGAAAGCAAATACAGCTGTAAACATCCAGAAGTAATTCAATGGCAAAGGGTCTGAATTTATTCGACTTGTGAGATAGAAGGTTAGTTATATTGCATTTTAAGAGATTAGAATCTCTGTCCATGTCATTGCAGAGAGTACATTTGAGTGTGTGCTTTGTTTTACCACAGCATGAATCTCATTGTGCAGTAATTGTCAAAAAAAGGGAACAAGATGTTTTGACATACTGGTCATTAATTGAAAGATTTGCCATGTACTTTTAAAGAACAGGGTGGTGCAGGGAGATAGTGACCTCTCTGCATGCTCCCTCCGATAATAGAATACATCCTAGGCAAGTCGCTTTTCTAAACGCTTCAAAGCGTGTTTGAACAATACTAAGTCCCAAATTGTTTTGCAATGCATGCGAAAGGTAAAGCATCATTATTTTGTAATTCATAAGAAAGTGAAGCATTACTTAGAATAAAAAACAAACTTCCAAGAAAGATTAGGTTTATGAATCCTCCCTAGTCAGTTATCTCACCTTAGCAGAAAAGCTCTAATCAAGAAATCATTGTGACTCATTAACCTCCACCAGATGGTGGAATACTGGTGACATTAAATGAAAGAGAGGATAATGTCCCTTCTAGCTCTGATAACATAAGTGGGAATGGCTGTGTTAAGTGTCCTTCTGAAATTACCATTTTATTCAAGGAGGAGAGCATTAATTTAAATGCAAATGCTAATATTTTCCTCTCTAAAACTGATCCTGCGATGAGGAAGCGTGAATTTATTAACTCTTATAGTTATTTGAACCCATGGATTCATACTTGCACTCTAAAATGTATAGAGCTTTTTCCTACATCAAATGAGTACTCAGTCTTGAATCACCAAGCTAAACTGAATATGTGTTTTAATGTTTATGATTTTAGGCATATTTCCTCAGATGATATTGATCTAGTTGAGCTGAATTATTATGCTAAATCAGGGCAGGAATTTCAGCAGTCGAGTGTGCACTTATTTTTGTGTCAATTTCCTCTTTGGTACTGAAACTCTGTTCATCTTTTTACAAAATGGGTATAGACGTTTTCCCAGTTGCCAGAAATGAAGTGCCCACAAAGTCCTCAATTAATAAAACAATGTTGGCCTTCAGTGCTACAGTACTCATTACCAAGGAAAATGTAAAGTCTTGAGTGGAAAATTGTACAGTTACCTGCCAGAAAGGTTATAAACAAGTTAGGGAGAGATAGAGCGGAAGGAAGGGAGATTATAGGGATTAATTAGTAATGTAGGCCAAGGTTTGGTCTTGCATCCACTGTGTGCTCACAAACATTTGTTCTTCCTAGTACTATTTGGAAGCTATGTAGCTGGAAATTGGTTGTGCCACAAGATCTCATTGCTTCAAAGAACTTTGGGATTAACTTTGACAGTGTATTCATTATTTATTTACAAGAAACCTTGATTTAGATAAATGTTTCATATTTTGTTGTCCAATAGCTATGATTGTTAAAGGTCGAGCAATGGAGGTTATGTATTTTATGTTGATCATATTTTAAATGGAAGGCTATGCAGCTAGTCACTACTTTACAATATGCTATGGATGTGTATTGTTCTTATATAGTAACAAAAGACACACTGTATGTGTGATAGAAGAGAATACAGTATGTAGACGACAACTTGGTCTCCAGCTCAGGTCCCCTTCCTATTTATTACATGATAAACTGGGAAGGGGACTGGAGTATGTCAAGGACCTTAAACATCTTGCTCCATTATTGTTGTGGTGTTCTCTCTGGAGTAATCCCTCGGCTGTGCTCAATAGAGGAATCATAGACGACTGCTTACCTTGTGATAGAGGGCATAGCATCCCCTGGTTACAATATATCAGGACGATATGTATTGCCCTGGGAAGATAATCAATTTTTTCCATCCTGACAAATCTTCCTAAGGGTGAAAGGAGATGGGTGAAAAAATTGTTTCTGGCCTTGAAGCAACTAGAGCTGGAGTTGCTGGAGTTTACCACAACTAAGAGTAAGGGGTACGTTATGATCAAAACCTCCCCGGGCTAGAGCTATATTTGGACTTTGGCTTACATGTTAGGGATAGGTCCCTTTTGACTAGATTCCATCTTGGGATCATTAGATGGCAGCACTGTTTCCACCTCAGACAGTTTGATCGAGCCTCTATTCTCCTCTGCCCATGCATCAAAAGAGCTTTGCAAAGTTTGTTCATTTTCAGTTTTTCTGTGTTTTTTGTTCTTGTTTTATGAAACGGTTCTTAATTCCTATTTAATAAGTCAGGCAGTGAACTCCGCTCCGCTTGCGGTGTTTTCCGCACTCCGTGTTACGGGGAGCTCACAGAGTTCCGAAATACTCCGCTCCGCTCTGTGGAGCGGAGTTTTTTTCCTCGGTTGCGCTTTTTAACGGCAAGTTGGCGAGCGAGGAAAATTAACCTCCCGGCAATATTTTTCCTGATTCGCGATCATCAACGTCAAGTTGGCGAGCATGAGCATGGAAAATCAACCTCCCGGCGATATTTCTCATTGCGAGTGGTCACATATGCTTGCGACCCTTCAGGTTGAAAAACCATCCATTTGCGCTGAGAAAGCTAGAGTAGATTTTTTTACTTGAGCGGCAGAAAGGAAGCAGCACCGCTTGTGCTGTACATGGTGCCATTCACAATGACTGCACAGTGCGGACAAACACCCAGGGCTCAAAATCAATGCAAAAAGCATTTATCTAACGCTGCTTGCGGAGCTACGCGTGGCGCAGTAGAGTATTTTTTGCACTTCGCGGAGTTCCACGTAGCGGAACGATGCAAAGTCCACTCAGGCTTACTATTTAAGGAGTTTAGGATGTAATAAGTGTAGCTTGGCCCTATTATATCTGCAGAAGTTGGACACCACCGAGATTTGTATTAATGTTTGGTCGTTTCTAAAAAATACTTTGTAAGAAATGGGATGTGGTTTTAATCAGCTTAAGCTCATTAATTTAATATTGTTTTATGTGGCCAGATTTGTATAGGTCATCGATGTGTTTTTTTAACAATTTTTTTGCTTTATTTAAATCTTTTTAGGCCTGTATGGGGGTATTTGTAAAATACTGATGTTTTAAAGAGTGAACTTTATTATTTTGTGTTGTTTATTCTGTATTCTTTTATGATCGTTGAATAATGTTTCAATAAAGTTCAGTATTCCTATTATGACTCACTGTATGAACAATTTATTTGTTAATTTTTATCTTTCTCCTATTCATTTCCAAATTCATTTCTAATATTAATAGAAGATTTCAACACAAGAGTAACTTCCTTTGCATATAGGAAAGGTGGCTTTTTAGAATTAGTCTCTTTTTAGGGTCTCACCTCACCTAGCCTTTTAAACAAGAAGTGCAAAAATCAAACTTTGCACTTACTAACTTGGGCATTGGAGTTGAACCTGGCACTAATCAATGGAAGATTTGGTGATTTGGGATTTGATAATTAAACCTGGCTAAGAGGCCCACACCGGTCACTGATAGACTTTATTTCTACTCAATGCTTTGGGACTAAATAAATTATAGATTTATAAATTAGGCCTAAATTCTGGTGTGATCATTCTCAGCTTTACAGTACACTCAAGTTAAGTGAAGCTGAGTCTAGGGATATAATAGAATTCCCTTTTGTTTTAAGATGTTGCTCGGACTGTTTATACATTTGGAAGGACAGTTTAGGTGTTGCTATAACATCATGGTTACAGCAAATTATAAATGTTAACTCCATCTGTATGATTATTAGCTTGTTTTGAAGATCTATGATGTTACGTAAGAGAGTTTTTCACTGTTAGTACAAACTTTTCAAATTGTCCTGTTAAACCTGCAAACTAAACTTTACCAGGCAAGGCTTATAAATACACCAAGTTCTCATTTTCACGTCAGTCCTCAGTGACTCATGTAACTATGTATACATTTTGGTATATGAATAGCAGAATGTCACGGTAAGGCTAGTACTAAAAAAATCTATCCAGAGAGACGAAGTGAACTAGTACGCCTACTTTAGCAGGTTATATGCTCCAACTAATATCAGTCCCCATGAGACCAGATTTTACTTCCTCCCTTAGTTTAACTCAAATATAGATAAAGTTGTGTGTTTGACCATGGCGAGTGAGAAATATGTCAGACATTGGAAAATAAATGTCTTTGTGGCATATATAGACTTTAGCAGTGCATTTGATTCCATAGACAGAGCCATTTTATGGCCTAAACTGACTAAATTAGGTATTCCAATTGAGCTGCTGCATTTGTTGATGAAGCTTCATTCTGAAAATTGGATAAATGTCCAACTGGGTACTGGAAATGAGTTTTCTGATAAAATTAGTGTTGATAACAGCTTAAAACATGGTTGCATATTAGCCACACTCTTGTGTTCCTTATATTTGTTCGATTTTCTAGTTTTAATAAGAAAAATCGTCACTCATCCACCAAAATTAGGGATGAAGGAAATATCAACTTTGTTTTATGCCGATGACCTAGTTTTAATGCTCTTTAGCCTGATAGGTTTACAGTAACACATTCATATTTTGGCCTCACGGTAGATCATAACTTTCTGTTAGCAAAAGGAAAACTACAAATATGATAATGGGAGCACAAGGTCTTAAATCTCTTCAGTCCTGGTATTATAATGGGAAAAGCTTGGAGGTAGTAAAAGATTATACATATGTGGGAATACATTTAAAAAATAATCTTGCTTGGGTACTTCATGATAGACTTTAGATCTCTAGAACAAAGACTATAGGTTTTGATATATTGCAATTTTTAATGTACAAGGTCCAAGAGATGTGCAGTCATTACTAAAGGTGTATGTTGTAAAAGACCTCCAATGGTATTATATGCAATTTAGGCCCGGTCCATGACATTGCTTAAAAATGTGCCCTGCATCGAATCTGAACGTCTGGAAACAGTATCTTGGTAGTAGTAATTCCAGCTCTATTGAAATAATAAACCTTGGGCTACTGACAGAGTATTTATTATGTTTATCAATTAATTTTTAATCCCAAACATTTGTTGTAAAAGGTTTTATAGAGAGTATTTTAATATGATATGAATATGAGATATAGGATTGGTCAAATCTACTACTTACTATTGCTTGAAGCAGATAGACTTGATTTGTGAAGAAGTGTTATCTCATAAAAATATCAATACAATGAAATTCTGATTAAAAAAAGTTTTCCAATAAAACGTTTTCTTGATGATACCACACATTGTTTGATATAAAACGCTGCAATTAAATTTTTCTTTTGTGAGGTGTGGTGCAATGGAATGTTATATGAAGAGTAATATTTGTCATTATGTATAAAACATTTTTAAGAAATTTACATTTGGTCATGCACTTACAAACAAATGTGTTAGACCTTTGATTAAGCATTTAGTTGAAATACACAAGGAAGCACCATAGCTATTGTTACATCTATTAGATATCTGTTATGCTTTGATGACATTTTTGGGGTCTTAAACTGTAATTATGTTTTTTTCGAATATGTTTTTATACTGTATATTTTTATGTATTTTATGTGTTGAATGTGCTTCTGTGGAATCACTACTGAAGTAAATAAATAATAAATATGATAAAACACAAATCAAACTCAAGTGGCAACCACAATGGCACAACGACCCTGCAGAGTTCTTAATTAGTCTGTGAATCAACTGAGGACATAGGTATTTTAAACAAACCAAAACACCACCTTTCAAAGTTCCCATCTCTCAATATAAAAATAGGTATATGTTTTTAACAATTTTAAATCCTTTTGTGAGTTCTGGTCTGATGAATTAGGATTTGTATAACTGTTTTTATACTGTATATATTTATATATTTTATGTGTTGAATGTGCTTCTGTGGAATCACTACTGAAGTAAATAAATAATAAATATGATAAAACACAAATCAAATTCAAATGGCAACCACAATGGCACAACGACCCTGCAGAGCTCTTAATTAGTCTGCGATTCAACTGAGGACATGGGTATTTTAAACAAACCAAAACACCACCTTTCAAAGTTCCCATCTCTCAATTTAAAAATAGGTATAAGTTTAAAGACAGTGTCCTGACTCAAAACCGAGCAAATACAAAGTACACGTGATAATGCTTCCTCATAACTGCAGCATAAAGGCAAATATTAGTGTTATTGACATCTAAAACCTAAGAAGGGTCAATTTCTAGGATTTCTGCTTGTAATATCTTCACCTTTGCACAATTCAAGGTCAATGACCTTGTTAAAGTATAGGCATTTCAGACATCCAAAGCCTTTGCTTGAAGGAAAATTGTAACCAGAATATTTAGAATAAAATTGGAGTTATTTCTTAACAAGGGACTTAGACTCAGAATGCCTCATCTGCTTGTCCTATGAGGAGGCCAACTCTAACTCATTAAATTAAGATCACCAAAATGTACCCAACATGTGCCATTTGTTGCTGTTTGTAGGGAAGTAATGTAAGTCTGAATTACTTGTTTAGCTGTGGCCTGATTAGCACTGTGCCACAAGTCTCATTTAAAAATGCCAAATTCTAGGAGGATAGGATCTTGCTTTTTAAATTGAGCAATACTGAAAATTGACTTGTAAAGCTTAATTAGATTTTTATCAATCCTAGTAGGAAAAGCACCCACATAGATTTTATGCTTTTAAGTACTAGTGGTAGTGGAGAGGTTATGACAGAATAAAAGTTCTGAATCTTTGCTATCAAAGGTGTTTCTCAGGTATGTATTTATGACATTGTGGAACAATGTGGTGAAATCATAAATCATAAATGTTGTAACTGATATGATGTGATTTAATCAGCAGTGTCATCAATAATGTAATTTGAAATGCCACCAAATATCTCATCAATGCTTTCATTTAAGATATCATCAGCAATTTCATGTGTGTGGCCATGAGCAGCATATGGTGGCCGTGAGTTATAGTTTGTGTAATTGCAAATTTACTTTAAATGTGTTTTTCCATGGAATTTTTGAAGTTTTTTTAAACATATTTTAATAGCTTGCATACAAGGGGAAACTACAACTTACCATTAACAAAGATTTGTTCAGTGATTTTTCTTTATGGTATACTGCATGCAATCTCATGTGTTTAGATATTTTACTATTCTCAATACTCTGTATGGATAAACACTCTTTTGTCCAATCCACCATGCTTCCAACCTCTCTTGCGCACAGCTTGTAGATGTGTGAAGCATGACTAGGTTGGAGGGCCTCCACCCAGTCTCCAATGCAGTCAGATTCTGCAGCCCATAAAATGTAGGCTTCTTCAGTGGAGGGTGGTAACAAGACCTATGATCCACCAGACATGGTCTAATCTTTCTGCATGGTAGCTGACCACAGGGCTGGCCTATGACCTGTCACTGCACCCTGCTCCTAACCTACTGTTAAGTAAATACCCGCCAAGCGCACTCTTCGGTTTGAGTTAGCCAACCCCCACTACGCATTTAACTTCAGACAATCTGTGTATAGGCTCCAGCTATGTGCAACATACTCTAATGAAATGGCCTGTTCACCAATCCCTATGCTAGTCAAACTATGTACCCTCAATCCTGCTTCACATGGCCTTCATCATTGTACAGCAGGCTTTAGGTTTAGGGCCCGCACCAGTTTCATGTGCGACAGAATCACACTTACACAGTTATTGCCATGTACAGTGGGAGTCAGAGATCAGGCTCTGCTGCATAAACCATGCCATTGACAGAATTGAACAACTTCTTCCGCAATATACAGCACACTTTGCATGCATGGCCTGACCTTCAACCAACGCTGTTTAAGCATCTGTGTCACTGAGCCACCTGTGCATGGCACTTGTTCCTCTACAATGGGGTCTGAGCAAAGTACCTGGCCTGCTCCCAGACTCTGTGCTGCTCTCCAAGTCCAGAGTGGTTACTGTGTTCTGAATTTGCCATTAATTGTTGTGCTGTGAATTGTTTGTTTAAATTTCTTTCAGGATTTGCACAGCAATCGATTTTCAAAAAAGAATTACCTGTAAATTTGTGGATCTACAGACTTAAAGATTCCACAAATCCCATGAAAACAACATGAATGTTTGCGTTGTTATCAGCCAATCAGATTGCCCTCATCCTTGAGAACTCTGAGGATCCATTACTGTACAAACGAAAAAAATTGGTGCAGCTCGGAAAATGATTTCTTTTAAAATGTATTGCCTTTGGAGATCCATATCCACTAACATTCCAAGATACACAAAAGTTTATGTCCTGGTCTGGTGCATCTAGATAGAAACCATGCTTATTATTTTCCTAATCTGTGAGAACCATCAACATTTCCTCAAGTTCCATTGAGGTCCATTTTGCATTTCTATAGCCTTAACTGTAATCCTAAATCAGCACTCACTGTTTCATCAATCTGTTTAGTACAGTTGTAGGCCATCTTCTCACCTATAAAGTTTGATTTGCGATTTTCATGAATGACATTGCCTGGATGTCTCACTACCTTCTCCTGATGTAGTCACAGTTTTGCGAATCTGTCAACCTCCTCTATAAACTTAACGGTATGCTTCTTTGAATTCTGTTACATTCAAATGGATTCATTGATTTGTAAATTGATGAGGAATTTGTTTCTCACTCCCTCCTCTTGCTTGTTGTTGACTTCACAAATCCTGAACTCTTTCAAAAAGCCTCACTGGGCCAACTTGGTGTCACGGTCTGGATACTGACAAGGCCTTGTAAGTCCACTTCTTGATGGTCCAAGTAAACTACGACACCATTCAGTAGATTTGGTGACCTCTTGAACAGAATACCATCAATAAAAGCTGTTACGTTTCTCCTTAACAGGGTCCCAGAAAGGAAGGTAAAGGTAAATAAGGAAGAAATCAATCAGGCATTAAACTCCTCCTGAATCTGGAGAGAGAAAAGAGTCAAGTTAGAATCCAGGCAAATACATCCAAAAGGCAATCAATCTGTTAGAAGAAGAAATCTAGGACATAAATAGTAGCCAATAAATAATGTGATCAGAAATAAGGGAACATATTTATTGTGACATATCTTTCCCTCATGAAGATCTTGCTTATACATGATCAAACGGGAACTCACATCAAAGGAAAGGACTTAAACTCCATTTGAGATCGGTAATATCAAATTATGTTCTATTGTCAATCGACCATCTTGTGAATGACTGTTTATAAGTTTTGACCACACCCATATTCAAAAAGTCATGCTGGTCATTTAAAAATGGAACAAGACCTCTTTGGTTCTATGCTGAATTCCAGGACCCCTCTACCACCTCTCATGTCTGGATTTCTAGGCGACTCTGGGAACACACTTCAGAGTGGCTGCGAGCGTGGAGGTGCCAGAGCGATCTGGTGTGGCTCAGGTGCTCAGCATTCATCAACACGATGTTCCAAGAAAATCCAGATGTGTAGTGTGAGCATCATTTCTTCAGCTTTTGAACTCATGCAACCTTTGAAAGGATCTCACCATGACTCCTGGCACAGATGTAATATTTGGCCACTACCATCCGGTGCTGGCTCTGCTGGGTTTCAGCAGAAGCTGATATTGATAGTTACGGATTTGGTGCACTGTCCCTAGCACACCAGATGAAGGCCTTGGACAGTCTGGCATTCTTACAATGACTGATAGGTCCAATATCTCCATTGCTGTTCCTTTGGTGCTTGGCAGGTTTCAACATGGCATATATTGTACTCCTTGTTGATTTTTCTTAATACAGAGATTTTCATAGCTTGTAAAGAGAGAATCATTATCACATGAAAGAAAAGGAGTTGGTTTTTTATAATGATTCCTCTTCTCTAGTGACACATGTTTTATCGTTGTTTAACTGGAAGCTCGTATTAAACTTGCCACTTATTTCTCCCCTCTATGGTGAGCATCAACGTATCACTATGTATTGTCATTGTGATTCAAATGACATGCTTGTTGTTCTTGGCATAACACTTTTTTCCTCCACAATACTTAGAGCCTTATTTATGAACCCTGTGCAACATTTTTGCGCTGCCGATGCATCATTTTTTGTGACACACCGGTGGCGTAAAAAATGTGCCATGTTACGCCTTATTTACAAAGTGACGCATCTTGGCAGATGCGTCACTTTATAAAGCACTACATTATACCTGCACTACATTATACCTGCACCAGGTATAATGAATGCAGGATGGGCGTTTCCCCGCAAAAAGCCTCATAGAAGTGGTGCATTGAAATCTATAAGATTTCAGTGCGCCACTTCTAGGACGCTACTATGTCAATATCTTACGCCTGCCTCACAACAGGCTTAAGACTGACGCAGGCCCTTTCACATGGGGCTTGCTCCCTGTGAAAGGACAACTTGCTTGAGTTACATCTGTTTTCAGACACACTTCAGCAATGCACAACTCTTGCGCCTACAGATATGTCAGAAATACTGACGTAACTGTAACTCCTTGCGAAATGGAGTGCTGTACATTAAATGCGGCGCATCCTTCCTGTCGCAAGGAGGATGCAGTGAAAACTGTTGCATCGCTGTTATCATAAAGGGATGCGACAGTTTTCATAAATGAGGAACTTAGAGTTGTTTCTGTTCTTTCAAGTGCCTTCCATCTTCTTTGTTGCTAGCCTAAATTGCTTTTTTTGTTTGCTTGGATCTTATTTCCTGAAATCCTACTGCCTTTCTTTAAAGCATCTTCGGCGGTGGATTCCTGTTCACTGTTCATTCATGTTGATTAGTGCTATTTCTGTCCTTCCATGTGTCATTTGCAGCCTTCACTCTCTCTTTCACCTCATCGATAGGCCGTCTCATTGATGTTAGAGTCTTTTATAATCTCACGTATGTTTCCGTGGGAAGCCTTCTGCTGCTGACATTGGCAATTAAAGGAGAGGTGCCATGTAACATCTGCCTCTTGTCTTTAAAAAAATCTCTCTGAGCAGAGCAAGCTAGGAAAACCACCAATTGCGTTAATTGCTTTTTGCCAAAGTATCTCACTTGCGGTTGCTATTGAACTTGTATTACGCAATCAAAAAGGCAATTTTTATGTTTTTTCTCAAAATAATTTCTACTATTACCTGGTAATCTGAGAACATTCTAAAATGGGCTACATTTTTTATTAGATTTTTGTAATTGAAGTCATAAGCTGATATCATACACTATGTTCCTTGAAAATACACAACGGATTTCACACACTTAGGGGGATATTCACAAAGATCCATCACCGAGGTAACGGTACTTTATTGCAGCCAAAGTAGCGATCAACTTATCACCCCAATCACAAGCTGGTGTAAACCGCCCGCAGCACCAGTTTACCCACGATAGCAGCCGCAAAAAACATCGCCACTGATGATCCCCTGCAACTATCGCTAATACGATGCAGAGAAGGCGTTACCGTGCTAAAAGCCGCAACAACACCACTCAACAACATTTACAACGACCTGCCAGAACTGCGATAAGAACACAAAACAGGCGATAAGGCACGTTAGCAGCAGGAAAATAACACCTGCTCTCACCTGGTGCAAAGTCGGACCACAGCCTGCACCACAAAAGGGAGCACAACCCACAGCCACATCGGGCAAAAGTTGCACCCAGGCAACTGAACATGCAGCCCGGAGGGCCAAAAGGGCAACAACACCCGCCGCCACCACCCCAGGACCCCCCCTCCCTGGCACCCCTGACCAAAGACATGCCACATCAGCTACACCTAAACACGTACAAAATAATCAGCTTGATGTCGCACAATCACAACTGGTGACATGCATGTGTCGTCACAAAAATTAGCATCACACATTCACTTTCGAAGCAACAAATGAAAGTTCATTAACATGAACACTGAAATGAAATGAAGACACATGGCGGCTCCCCTCGGGACAATCCGTAGGTCACAGCCTGCAAGACAAAAATCATGATGAGAAGGTGTGTCCTGCGCACATCAAAGGACAGAGAGAGAGTGAAGGAGAGAGAGAGGAAGAGAGGGAGAGAGAGAGATAAGAAGAGAGGGGGAGAGAGAGAGAGACAGAGAGAGAGAGATAAAAAGAGAGGGGGCGAGATAGAGAGAGGAAGAGGGTTGAGAGATAGAGAGATAAATAGAGAGGGGGAGAGAGAAGAAGAGAGGAGAAGAGAGAGAGAAGAAGAGAGGGAGAGAGAGAGAGAGAGAGAGAGAGAGAGTGCTGCCCCTGCGCACCCAGGCCCCACTGCTCACCTGCTGCCACTGGTGTGTCTCCAACCACTTGCCGGTATGTATAGCAGTACACCAGGTCACACATCTGAGACACAATTACACAAGACAACATCTCCTGCCCGCCCATGCACACCCAGGCAAAGGCACCCCAGCCCCTCCCGCCGCCCATCGGAGCATGTCCGCCCATGCACACCCAGGCCTCACTGCTCACCTTCCATCACCGGCGTGTAGACAGGAGGTCCCACTAGGTGCTGCTGCAAGCCACAAGCCTGGGGCCCACGGACATGGCACCCTGCACACCATGCAGCCCCGCTTGGTGCTGGGTCGTGATTACTCCATTTTCTAGGACATACCAGTGCACCCGGCAACACCGCAGGCTGCACACCCGCTCAGCCCAATAGGTGCCACTAACTCTGTGATCCCGGAAGCGACGCAATGTGGCGGTAGGCCCGTGCTGCCCACTGGCTCTGGCCTACACTGCGGTCCAGCAGGGCACACAAAACCTGAGCTGTCCGGACCGCCGGGATGGGGCATCATCGCAGGTTGCACACCGCTCAGCAACTTAAGGTGCCAGTGACTCAGTGCACCCAAAGTCCCCGTCCCGTGGCGGGGTGCCTGTGCTGGCCGCAATGCTCTGGGTGCCTAACCCTGTGCAACGCCACTCAGCGCCACGTGGTGGTAGGCCTGTGACGGACGCAAGGCCTGTGGTGCCACTAACCCTGTGCGCAACAACTCATGTGCCCTTTATGATTGAGAACCGTGGAGTGTCCGTCATCCAGTCACCACGGGCAGAGGGGAATGTGACGTCATCGGCCCCTTATGTTGACGGAGTCACATGGCCTGTGACGCCTGTGCCGGATGGGTGTGGTGTGCGTTCAAACCTGCCCTCAAGGAGTGGCTGTGACATGCGCACAACTAGATCAGTGACCTGCACACCACCAGCGAGTACGTCTGCGACGGGTAGCAATGAGGGCCCCCCCTCGGAGCGTAAGCGGAATGGTCTGCCCTGCTGTACACCGGACCAGCGCAGGGCCTGCAAAACTGACTCGTGGGCTCTGGGCATGGTTAAGTCCATGTCCGGACAAGAAGTGACTGATGTGTGTGTCCCTGTTGTAGTGTTAACAGAACAAGGGTACACAAAATGCAATGAAGCATCCTCTGATTGGCATCCCACAGGATGAGCATTATTGACGCGAGGGAAATCACTGTCCCTACATTCATCCACACATTCATACATGAATGATGAAAGACATGGCACAACAGTGCGCCACTGGATGTTTGTTTCACATCCAGTGCCGTTTTGCAGCTGGAGTGGTACAGGGCAATGCCGAGCACACTACACAATATGGGTCCATGGAGGGTCAGCCAGAGTCCATCCGGGGATGACAAGTACTGCGGAAGAGGAAGGGTACAGTCTGCAGTCCGGTCACCTTGTCATTGGTCATCAAACAGGATATGGCAGTCCATGTCGCTGTCCAAGGTGAGTGAATCGGAGTGTATCGGGGGTCAGTAGAAGGTCATGGGGCCATGTGCAGCACCAATCAGAAACAGGCCAGGTGGCGGAAATGAATGCTAGTGCCTCCTGATCACAAACCCATCCCATGTCCTCATCCCCAGATGTGTGCTCTGCCCCACCTGTGGGTGTTGCAATACCGGCTGAGGCACAGTGTGCCACTGACACGTCAGGTGTCCGAAGTGAATACGTCTGCCGCACTGTGAGGTAAAGGCACACCAGGGGGTGGATATGTGAATGGTGTAGGGGCAGCAGCATTCATCTGTGTCACGCCTTGTGGCAGCAATGCCATGATGATGATCTGCAGGGCATGGTAGATCCCAGCTACATTTCGCTGATGTACAGCGGTGGCTGCCATCCTTTCCACCTCCATCCGCACCATGTCCTCCATGAGACTCCACATGTGTGCCAGCTCACGGCTGGTATCGTTGGTGCCCTTCTGAGCGGACAGGTGTTCTTCTATCCGCGTCAGGACTCCAGCAATGTCAGTCAAGGTTCGTTGGAGATCATGGAGCG
Organism: Triturus cristatus; assembly: GCF_964204655.1. Classification (NCBI taxonomy): domain Eukaryota; kingdom Metazoa; phylum Chordata; class Amphibia; order Caudata; family Salamandridae; genus Triturus; species Triturus cristatus. The sequence goes on from NC_140593.1 coordinate 945,017,395, forward strand.
GGCCTATACACCCATGGATGGCGTCCAGTTTGTTGGCCATGAGGTCGAACCCCACCCGCACCTGCTCAGCCGTCTCCCTCTGGGCCTCCAGCACACTTTGTTGGAAGGCCGTGTGTTGTTCCTGGGGGTCTTGGGAGACTGCTGGGGCCGTGGGGGCCTCCTGCTGGGTGGTTTGGGTGGTGGGTGGGGTCTCCTCGATGCAGCTGGTCAGCCCTGATCCTGGAGGTGAGTCGCAGATGATGTCAATGATGTCTAGGAGGGCTTGTGCGTCGATGCACGGGTTGTCCTCCTCGTCATCAGTGAAGAGTGGCTGGGACTGCTCTGCAGGGGGTGTTGACGGTGGCCCTGCAATGTGAAGGGGAGATGGTGTATTGCAATGTGTCCATATGTACGTAGCCGCATGGTACATGTTGACATTCAGACAGCATGGCATTGTACATTGTGACAGTTATAGATCTGGGCGATGACCCTGAGTCAGTGAGGGTGTGCACTGTGCTCTGCTTGTTTGTGCATGTGTGCCATTGTAGCCATCTCCACCCGTACCCCCAGTACCTGGTGGTCACTCACCCTGTTGCGGTTGTGTTGAGTCCTGTCGAGCAGTGTCCGTCCCCCCGACTCCGGCCACAGTATCCACACTGATGACTGTCGACACCAGCTCCTCCATGTCATCCAGTACGAGCTGTGGTGCTGGGCCCCCACCTCCAGTCTGCATTGCTGCCTTCTGGTTGGCTGCGAGTTTCTCCTTGGTCTTTCCCTTGATGTCATTCCATCGCCTCTTGACCTCAACCATTGTCCTCTTGTGCTCTCCGACAGCATTCACCTTGTCCACGATGTCACGCCATATTCCAGTTTTGGTGCCCAATGACACGTTGGAGGTGACGAACAGTTGTTGATGGTGTTCCATCACCTCCGTGACTATGATCCTATTCGCCTGCGGACTGATCTTCGTCTTCGTCTTCTTCTTGTCCTTGCCCTTCCCTGAGCCCGAGGTCCTGGGCTGGTCGTCCGGGGTGCTTGTGGTGTTGCGATTGTCCTCTGCGCCTGCTCCGGCTACCTCCATGGTGTTTGGGTGTTGGTCAGTTGGTGTTTGGGTTTTCTTTTCTACTTTTATGGTGATTTTTCCTGCCTGCCAAGTGTGTGTTGCAGGCCTGGCGCTGCTTATCGCTGATTTCCTCATCACTCTTTGGCCCATTGCAGGTTTTTTTGTGTTGTAGTTTGTGTTTTTATCTCCATCGAGGTGGTTATATCGCGGACATTGTCCATGGTTTAGGCAGACTATCGCATGGTATCGCCTTGTTGTGAATTCCACGTTGTCACAGGGTTATTTTCCCGCGATGGGCTGCGATGTTGAGAGTTGCTTTAAGCTACTCTTGCGGTAGTTATCACACGTATTTGTGAATATACCCCTTAATATTTTGATGTGAACGATGGCATTCTTATTGCTATTAAACACTTTGAGAGGTTTGCTTCTTCCTTCATAGTGCAAAAAGACAATGCATCGATTAAAAAAAGAAAGATTTCTATCACAAATAATTCAATTTATATTGTTTAAAAGGGTACTGTTTACGGTTTCTTATTCCCTGCATAAATTCGGCTCATTTTTATCATATTTATTGTCTTACTATTAAGGTATAAAATGCACCGTTATCCGCTCGCATCATTGCTACTTTTCAGGTTGGTTTAAAACATGTTTTCTGCTCTTGTAACAGAGAAATAAAGACATTACGTTAACAGAATATCTTAGAGATGAATGGACATTCCTCGTTTGGCGGGGGGTCCTTCCTATGCGTATTCTTCCACTCCTTTTGGTACTTCTCCCAGCTTTAATGGCAGATACTTCCTTGGGAAAACATGTTATTAAAGAAGAATTTGCAAGAACAATATTCCTGGCCTTAGCTAGCTGATGTCTATTTAATGTTATTTTTTTTTGCAAGGATATGCTACAAAAATGAAAAAAGAAATTATGCTGCTAGCCAAAAAATTGCAATAAAACTTGAAAGTTAAAAATAAATTAACCATCGCAAACAATTTATTAGAACTGTACAAGTGCTTCTTAACAGAAAGTTGTACTCTGAACAGGAATAGCACGAATGAAAAAAAAATTGGCAAAATAAAGTATCGACCCACCATTCTTGGTCCTGAAATACACTTCTTTTAAAGCAGATATGCACATTTGATCAGGAAAAATGTCATCATTCACAGTTCAAGACAGCCAGTGGTTGAAGTGCTCTGACCTTATGCTGTATGGTGTGGTGGGTATAAGTACAGTGTAGGGATGGATAGATAAATGGGTGAAGAGGTCTGACCAAAAAACACTCTATGAATGTACATATGCATTTTAATTTTTTCCTTACAAAAGTGACATTTTACCTATTTCTAGGCTAATCTTAAAAGGCAGCATCTGTTAATGTGAATGTCACTTGATGTCAGATGCTCTGTCAAAGTGCTAATATGCAGATTTGATCAAATTTGTATATGGGCAAGAAGAGAAACTAGGCTGGATGAACCACAGGTTAAATGTAATCAATGACAATTCAAGCAAAGTTCATATGAAAGGTAACCTGACGTAGTGAGAGTGTACCTCAGACATAGAGAGGGCAGTAAGAGACGAGTCACTATCGGATTGTTGTGGCTACGTCCAGAAATATGTTATCATTGTTTTTTCTGCGGACACATTCACCCTGATTCTGAGTTGGCCAACAATATCAAATATAATACAAATTTGATATTTGCACCCGTTTTGACATTCTAACTTGTAGGAACATTTAGCACTGAAATGCCATTTTTCACACTCAACTTTTGCCAGGTAATACCTGGCTAAATGTGTTCATGGAAAACAAAGTCTCCAAATATAATAATGACCAATTCACAAGATTCTTTAATGGACGGAGTACTACATGAGTACTTTATTACACATACCATGCCTTTTTGAGTCGGCCCACTTGTCAAATGGCCTTCATCAACGTTATTTTTCCTTATATTCTGCTTTGGGTATGATCTCGCTACACAATCAAATGCCACTTGGCCAAACATGATAGTCTAAACAAAAGTATAATTTCCATTCTCCACTCATTGAATAGCTAGCAACATTTTTCAGATCTTGCCACTTTGGATAGCTTCTTTTAATCCGATTATTCCGTGCCACTATCAAAGGTTCCATCCAATTGAGCTCCATTGCAAATGTTCTGTGTGATAATTGATCAAACCAAACGAAGTAAAACAAGAGTTGCAATAACATTTTTCTACTATGTTGAAATGTTGAATTGATTCAAAATGTCTTCCCTTGGGGCGTGGCCTGCAGCCAACTAAGATGGCGGCCTGACGTTGGAGCTCCACTCCCTTGCCCATAAAATCCAACATCATCCGCCCCCTAAATGGGCTGAATTCAACCCCATGCCTGATGGTGTGCATCCTGCTTTGCCTGCAGACTCTTTATGCCTGAAATCACCACTGACCGGCCTTTCGGGTGTCAGTGATCTGCCAAATTGTGTTCCGGAACCTCGTGCTTGGAGGCCTGCGGCTTAGGCTGGGGAGCGTTACTGTCTTGGAGTTGCATGCGGCTCTGCAAAGACGAGTGCCCTTACCTACTGCCATCGCCTGCGTGATCGCCAACAATGGGGCTGCTGGGAGCCTGTCATGAGGCCACCTGAGGAGGTAGGGAGGCGGAACTAGGCTTCTTGGGCCGGGGGGTGTGAAGTGGGGAGCTAATACTGAGTGTTCTCAGGGGCTTGTGGCCCAAACTGCACCGGGAGAGGGAGTCGACTAGCAGTGTCTGCTTCCTTGTGAGGCTCAGGAGGCTGGTGGGGGGTGCATGGGTGTCAGGCAGCTGGCTATGGTGGGGTCTGGCAGACGCCCTTAGTTGCTATCTTCAGCGGAAGCCCTTGAGGCCCTATTTCCTCCCGGGTGGTTGTGGGGTTTCGGGGAATAATGCATGTTGCATCACATGCTATTACATCGTGTTCCTTTACAACGCGACCATTACAACGACCACTTTGCTAGAACACAATACCTTTACAACGCAAGTCATTAGATCGACTTGCTGAAAGGGGCGCGCTGTACTTAGGAGAAGTGTAATTTACTATTCCAACTCCAGCCTGCGCAACAGTAGGGAAGGTGTTGGAATAGTAAATTATACTATTCCTTATGTCAGAGCGCCCCCTACTGCAAGTAAATCTAATGACTTGCGTTGTAAAGGCATTGCGTTCTAACAATGCGTCGTTGTAACAACTGCGTTGTAAAAGAACTGTGATGCAATGACTGTGTTATAAACGCTGTCTTCCAGTTTCGGGTGGTCCCTGCCGGCCTTCGAGGGACAACGCTGCAACATTACTGCCACAGACCCTGGAGGCCGATTCACAGGCATATCTCCTTAGGAAGACACCTGTGGACTATTAGGTGTGAAGGTCATCTCCTTCTTTGTGGTGGTCCCCTTTGGCAGGGATTTGCATTGTTCTTCAAGTTTGAGACTTTTGATAAGCTGTTTGGCCCTCCTATTCACTTTTCTCAGTCAGGGCCTCATCTACTGTGACTGCCCTGAAGTGTCCCTAATCACTTGAATACTGTGGGGTGGTGCTTGGCTCTGCTTATGGGACTTGCACCAATCGCTGCCAGCTACCTGCTCATCAGAATTACACCCTGGTTGTCACTAGGCTACTCCTAGGACTTTAAGCAACCCAATCTGTACTGGCTTTATGCTCCTGTCATTGCGGTGCGTGGATCTGGTGCAATAAAGCCTGGTGTGCTTCTACTGGTGTCTTCACCACATCTTGGCATCTGTTGCCGGTCCTCTCCTCCTGTGACCCGCTGAAGCTTATTGTCAAAATAACCCATGCCCATCCTCTGGAGGAGCTGTGTTCGCTCACTTTCCTGACTAGTGGGAGGAGGCATAGACTGCTGGTGGCTGTGCTGTGCTATTGTCCCTGGTGACGATTTCTCTGGTGGTGGTTGGAGTGACAGGTGTGCATGGGAGGGGGATTCCCGCCTCTTCCCCAATGACCTTTGCCTCACTGTGTAGGGCAGATTTGTGCTGGCATATTGGGGGCCTTGCATGCCTCCTCATAACTCTTTTCAGCATGGTCAAGACAGTTCTCAAACAGCCCAAGCTTGAGTTTGAACCTCACAAAGACACCTCTCATAAAGCAGATGAAACAGGGACATCACAGATGCCTGAAGAGGACAGGCATGCTCTACTGCTTCAAATAAGCGCAAGCCTACAGTGCATAGAATCTAAACTTGAAAGTCTGAGGGGCTGGCTTGATTGGCTTAAAGCTCGCCTCATGAAGCAAGAAACATGTACCACTGACACGAAGCAGTGCCTCCCTTCATTGGAAACTGACCAAGCAACTCTTGCTGCTGACTATCACAAGCTCTGTGATGAATTACTCAACGTATCTGCTAAGACTGAGGACTTGGAGGCCTGCTCTAAAAGAAAAATGTAAGCCTGGTCGGTATTCCTGAGTCCACTAAAACTGGCCGGATGGATCTCTTTGTCAGCAAATTACTAAGTGGCCTATTTGACGCTAAGTCCATCTCCAAATGCTTTATAGTGGAGTGTGCTCACCACTTGCTGGGCCCCCATCCTGTCCCAGGAGCGGTGCCCTGTTCCATTATAGTCCAACTTCCTAATAATCATGACTGTGACGCCATAATTCGACTGGCTTGAGAAAAGGGTGAACTTGCCTACCAGGGTATTTAACTCTCAATCTTCCTGGACTTTACTCTCAGGGCGCAGTTGGCCAGGCGTACCTTCCGGTAGGTGAATGCACTTCTCTGTGATCACAGTGAGCCTTACGCCATGCTATATTCTGTGCACCTCCGCTGAAAATTCAATGGGAGATTGAAAATCTTTATAACCCCAATAGAGGCCCTTTGCTGAATTAAAACCACCCTCTGCACGTAGAGATGACGTAACCATAGCACTCTGTCCTCAATGTCTGGTAGTGATATTGTCCTCTCATATATCACAGGATCTGATGATTAAGTCTGTGATATTCTTCCCTATTTGCATGCTTAGGCCTAAGGAGCCGCTGATTCTTTGCATTTACACCTTTTCTTCTTGGTGACTCTTTGCTGTAAATTAACATTATCGCAGGTTGAATGGCAATTTGATGTTCACAATACTTAATATCGTTAAGCATTTGTCATGTTGATACTCCTGATGTGTTTAGCTACTTTTATTTATGCCGCTCTAATCTGGGGAGGAGTTCACCAACATCCTGATAAACCATCATGGGGTACCCAGCTCTTTATGGTTGATACGTGGGCAGGGTGGTTGACTGTCTTGAGTTAGTCCCCAGTGCGCTGCTCGCTTTCATTGTTTCTATTTGATGCCTAAATGTATGCTGTTTTCTGTTGCTTGGCTTAGGATGCAGTTTCTGTTGTTAGGGTCTGCACTGATAGTGGGGATGATCAGTGCTGTAGGGGGGTGGTAAGGGGAGGGAGGGATGGAGGAGGAGGTTATATTTTTGATTCTGTTTCTCACGTGACTGCATTATGGCTGCTGATCCTATATTGCTATATTGACCTGTGAATGTTTGCCACTGCAGGGTGGATAGGCACTTTTGGTAACCTTCTAGGTCCTACCATCTACCAGGGTCCTCACACAACTTCCTATCCATAAGCCTGCATATCACAGTCCCCTTAAGAAACTTGAGATAAAGTCCATAGAATGTGTGCGGCCTTAATGACCCTAGGAAATAGTGCAGAGTAGTTACCGACTTGACATGCCATGACATTCTTATCGCACTGTTGCAAGAAACGCACCTTAGGCCCCAGCCACAGGCAAAGTTTTCTGGTAGTTGGGCTGCTCGTGGGCTCTATGCACGCTATTCCTCTTATGCCAGGGGAGTGGTCCTACTTGTGAGGAAGACTCTCCCTGTTCGCCTGCTTGGAGTTATATGATTCTCAAGGCAAGTATTTCATCTTGCAATTGGTCATTTACAGGAAGTATTTTACCATAATGAATACCTATGGGCCCAACATTGAGGATCCAGACTTTGTTTGGACTGCCTGGCGGCGCTGTTTAACCATTTCTCCTGGCAGTGTGCTCTGGGAAGGATATTTTACCATTGTGCTGGACAGAATTATAGACTGCTTTAACCTTGCATCTTGTACTTAGCTGGCTTTGACGAGATTATGGATGTCAATGGTTTCAGGGTTTGCACAAAAAATTATTTTTCTAAAAAGAATTACCTATAAATTTGTGGAACTACAGACTTGAAGTTTCCAGAAAATCCTATGAAAACAACATTAATGTTTGAGTTGTTATCAGCCAATCAGATTGCCCTAATGCTTGAGAACTCTGAGGATCGATTACTGGCCAAAAGAAAAAAACTGATGCACCTTGGAAAATGATTTTTTTAAAATGTTTTGCCTCTGGAGATCTAGATCCACCAATAATCCAAGATACACAAAGGTTTCTGTCTTGGTCTGGTGCATCTAGATAGAAACCATGTTTTTTCCCTAATCTGTGAGAACCATCAACATTGCCTCAAATTCCAATAAGGTCAAGTTTTGCATTTCCATTGCCTCAACTTTGATCCTAAATCAGCACTCACTGCTTCATCAAGCTCTTTAGCACAGTTGTAGGACATCTTCTCACCTATAAATTTTGACTTGCGACTTTCATGGATGACATTTCCTTGATGTCTCACTACCTTCTCCTGGTGTAGTTACAGTTTTGATAATCTGTACACCTCCTCTATAAACTTGGCATCATGGGAAGCTTTAGGATATATACTTATACTCCCTCTCTGGTAAATTAGTTTTTCAGCTTCTTATTGACTCCAAACTTTCTCTGTTCAAAAGCCTCAGAGGAAAGTTATGCCACCCGAAAGAGGAACTTGAACCGATGCTCGATGAGAAACTCATATCTGTGAGAGACGTAGACTGATTGATAAGTCTCATCACATCACCCATCCAACCAATTTGTTCAGGCCTCCGGCACCAAAAAGCCCTGAATATTTTGGCTCTATTCACTTGAGGCAGTGATCCGTCTGCTTGAATTTAATCACTCTGATCTATAATTGCAGATTGAATTTAATTTAAAACTCATTTATATGGTGCAAGGATCATCCCCAAGTGGATCTTTCGGCGCCTGAGAAAGAAAGACCCCATGTAAAGTAAGATCTTAGAATAGCCAAGTCTTAAGCATTTTTTTAAATTGAGGCAGGTTAGGGCAGGCACGGATTTGGTCAGGGATGTCATTCCAATATTTGGGGGCCAGATAAGAAAAGGCACGACCACCCATTTTGACTTTCCTTATTCTTCGGCAGCAGAGCAAGCTGCGATTACTAGATCTAAGTTGACGTACAGGTTGATACCGCTCAATTTTATTGGTCAAATAAGCCGGTCCCGTTTCATGCAGGGACTTGAATACCAAACATAGCAAGTTGAAGATGGCTCGTTTCCTGACAGGAAGCCAATGTAGTTGGCGTAGGAGAGGGAGAGAGGGGGTTCGTGCTGCTTTATTAAGGGCAAGACGGGCTGCCGTATTTTGCGCAACCTGTAGTTTGGATAACAGATCCTCCCTGATGAACAAGCGATTGAACAGTGTAGAAACCTTGAATGGCAAAGCCATTTTTGTTTTCCAACCGAATGTGATCCTATGCAACCAAGCTGTTAGGCAGGGGTTCCAACTTTAACTGTGCCATAAAAGAAAGAGTGTGGCATTGAGAGAAGTCTTCCTTCCATATTAGTTTCTTTGCTGTCAAGTGCCTAGGCAGGAACATCAGCAAGCCCACCATTCCTCTTTGGATCGATAATTTGATTGCGGTCCATAACATCATCAAGCTTTTCTCATTAGACTTATTGTTTGGCAAGACATTTCACTGTTCAGGTGGACTTCCTCATAAGTCTCTCCAAATCTCTTCCATAGTTACACTCACTCAGGAGCGCTCAGAGAATCCAACAAAACTGGGGTCCTATGGAAATGGACCTCTTCACCTCCTGTCTAAGCTGATGTCTTCCCCCACTGTCTAAACTGAAATTCTGAGCACAACATCTTTCAGGGTGGGATTGCCATTCCCTGCTTTCTCCACGATTCCACGAATAATGGTCCACATTTGTAGCTGTCTCACTTGATTGGTCCTAGCAAACCCTTCCACAGCTGACCATTGTGCAGAACTTTACATTCCAGAGATGTCCTGGTGTGTTTCAAAGGTCAGGACTGAATCCTAAGCCTCTTATTAGAAGCGCTCTTGGTACTGAGAGTGCAAATAAGGCAGCCCTGGTAATTTCAGTGAGCTAGTGCATTTAAAAAGGTCTGAATCCTTTGTTCCATTAAGAAAACAATTTAGGGCCTGATTATGAGTTGAGGCATAATGTATTGCCCTTGATAAGTAAATATACGATGGGATGCATTATTTATTGGGTGTGTTCAATAATGCTTATAATTTGTTCATGGGAATAACATGGATTTTGGTGTTTAATGCGTCAAAATCAGCATGATATGGTAATAACCTATGTTTCCCCCTGTTAAATTTCACCAGGTTTGACTTGCCAAAATGAAAAAAATGTTGGGTTATTTAACACATCTGATAATCATTTGATGGGTTATATTAAACCAAACTTGTAATTCCATTCTGTGGGTTACCAGCACGGGACGATTTTAACAAACAGCTCATAATTAGGCCCGTGGCATTCCTTTGTCAGGGTTTCTTTCTAATTCCCCATTTATGTCTGTGTCTCAGATATTTCCTCTGATTATGCTTCTTTGAATTCTGTTACATTCAAACAGATTAATTGAATTGCAAATTGATGAGGAATTTGTTTCTCACACCCTCCTCTTACTTGATATTGACTTTACAAATCCTGAACTCTTTCAAAAAGTCTCACTGGGCCAACTTGGTGTCACGGTCTGGATGCTGACAAGGCCTTTTGAGTCCCCTTCTTGATCGTCCAAGTAAACTACGACACCATTCAGTAGATTTGGTGTCCTATTGAACAGAATACCATCAATAAAAGGTGTTAAGTTTCTCCTTAACAGGTTCCCAGAAAGGAAGGTAAAGGTAAAAAAGGAAGAATCAGCCAGGCATTAAACTCCTCCTGAATCTGGAAAGAGAAAAGAGTCGAGTTAGAATCCAGGCAAAGGCCTCCAAAAGACAATCAATCTGTTGGAAGAAACAATCTAGGAAATAAATAGTAGCCAATAAATAATGTGATCAGAAATAAGGGAACAAACATATTGTGGCATATCTTCCTCTCATGAAGATCTCTCTTCTACATGACCAAACGGGAACTCACATCTCAGGAAAGGACTTAAACTCCATTTGAGATTGGTAACATGAAATTATGTTCTATTGTCAATCGGCCATCTTGTGAATGACTGTGTAGAAGTTTTGACCACACCCCTATTCAGTGAGTCATGTTGTTCATTTAAAGGTGGAACAAGACCTCTTTGGTTCTATGCTGAATCCCAGGACCCCACCACCACCTCTCATGTCTGGATTTCTAGGCGACTCTGGGAACACATTTCAGAGTGGCTGCGAGCGTGGAGGTGCCAGAGCGATCTGGTGTGGCTCAGGTGCTCAGCATTCATCAACACGATGTTCCAAGAACATCCAGATGGTAGTGGGAGCATAATTTCTTCTGCTTTTGAACTCATGCAACGTTTGATAGGATCTTATCATGACTCCTGGCACATATATAATATTTGGCCACTACTATCCGTTGCTGGCTCTCCTGGGTTTCAGCAGAAGCTGATATTGATAGTTACGGATTTGGTGCACTCTGTCCCTAGCACACCAGATGAAGGCCTTGGACAGGCTGGCATTCTTAAAATGACTGATAGGTCCAATATCTCTATTGCTATTCCTTTGGTGCTTGGCAGGTTTCAACATGGCATATATTGTACTCCTTGTTGATTTTTCTTAATACAGAGATTTTCATAGCTTGCAAAGAGAGAATCATGATCTCATGAAAGAAAAGGAGTTGGTTTTTTATAATGATTCCTCTTCTCTAGTGACACATGTTTTATTGTTGTTTAACTGGAAGCTCGTATTAAACTTGCCAAGTCTTATTTCTCCCCTCTATGGTGAGCATCAACGTATCACTATGTATTGTCATTGTGATTCAAATGACATGCTTGTTGTTCTTACCATAACACTTTTTTCCTCCACAATACTTAGGGCCTTATTTATGAACCCTGTGCAACATGTTTTGTGCTGCAGATGCATCATTTTTGTGACACACCGGTGGCGTAAAAAATGTGCCATGTTACGCCTTATTTACAAAGTGACGCATCTTGGCAGATGCATCACTTTATAAAGCCCTGCACTACATTATACTTGCACCAGGTATAATGAATTCAGGGTGGGCGTTTCCCCGCAAAAAGCCTCATAGAAGTGGTGCACTGAAATCTATAAGATTTCAGTGCGCCACTTCTAGGACGCTACAATGTCAATATCTTACACCTGCCTCATAGCAGGCGTAAGACTAACGCAGGCCCTTTCACATGGGGCTTGCTCCCTGTGAGAGGACAACTTGCTTGAGTTTCATCTGTTTTCAGACACACTCCAGCAATCCACAACTCTTGCGCCTACAGATACGTCAGAAATACTGACGTAACTGTAACTCCTTGCGACATGGAGTGCTGTACATTAAATGCGGCGCATCCTTCCTGTCGCAAAGAGGATGCAGTGAAAACTGTTGCATCGCTGTTTTCACGCAGCGATGCGACAGTTTTCATAAATGAGGCCCTTAGAGTATTTTCTGTTCTTTCAAATGCCTTCCATCTTCTTTGTTGCTAGCCTAAATTGCTTTTTTTTGTTTGCTTGGATCTTATTTCCTGAAATCCTACTGCCTTTCTTTAAAGCATCTTCCGTGGTGGATTCCTGTTCACTGTTCATTCATGTTGATTAGTGCTATTTCTTTTCTTCCATGTGTCATTTGCAGCCTTCACTCTGGCATTCTTGACACACGCTTTCACCTCATCGATAGGCCGTCTCATTGATGTTAGAGTCTTTTATAATCTCATGTATGTTTCCGTGGGAAGCCTTCTGCTGCTGACAGTGGCAATTAAAGGAGAGGTGCCATGTAACATCTGCCTCTTGTCTTTAATAAAATCTCTCTGAGCAGAGCAAGCTAGGAAAACCACCAATTGCGCAAATTGCTTTTTGTCAAAGTATCTCACTTGCGGTTGCTATTGAACTTTTATAATGCAATTTTTATGTTTTTTCTCAAAATAATTTCAACTATTACCTGGTAATCTGAGAACATTCTAAAATGGGCTACATTTTGTATTAGATTTTTGTAATTTAAGTCACTCATAAGCTGAAATCATACACTATATTCCTTAAAAATACACAAAGGATTTCACACACTTAGGGGGATATTCACAAAGATCCATCACCGAGGTAACAGCACTTTATCGCAGCCAAAGTAGGGAACTTATCCCCCCAATCACAAGCTGGTGTAAACAGCCCACAGCACCAGTTTACCCACGATAGCAGCCGCAAAAAACATCGCCACCGATGACCCCCGCAACTATCGCTAATGAGATGCAGAGTAGGCGTTACCGTGCTAAAAGCCGCGACAACACCACTCAACAACATTCACAACGACCAGCCAGAACTGCGATAAGAACACAAAATAGGCGTTAAGGCGCGTTAGCAGCAGGAAAATAACACCTGCTCTGACCTGATGCAAAGTCGGACCACAGCCCGCACCATAAAAGGGAGCACAGCCCACAGCCACATCGGAAGGGCAACAGTTGCACCCAGGCAACTGAACATGCAGCCCAGAGGGCCGAAAGGGCAACAACACCCGCCGCCACCACCCCTAGGACCCCCCCTCCTTGGCACCCCCCCGACCAAAGACATGCCACATCAGCTACACCTAAACACGTACAAAATAATCAGCTTGATGCCGCACAATCACAACTGGTGACATGCCTGTGTCGTCTCAAAAATGAGCATCAAACATTCACTTTCGAAGCAACAAATGAAACTTCATTAACATGAACACTGAAATGAAATGAAGACACATGGCGGGTCCCCTCGGGACAATCCGTAGGTCACAGCCTGTGATCCAGCGGTAATTACCTGGTAATTTCCCAATTCAAAATCTCATTACCTATGGTTTACCACTGTAAAGGGTGAAAATGATGTACCTTTTGATGACCGTGTTTCACCAAACAGGAGACTTTACATAAATATGAAAATTAAAGGCAAACAATATTAGAGATAATAATGAGAGTGGTGAGTTATTTTAAAGGGTTTTATTTTAAGTCAAAAGTTAAGGTTCTCTGACTCTTTATTCATTAGTCAAATATCAATCAGGTTACAGAATTGAAAAATAGGAAAAACAGCATTAATACAGAACATATTACAGTCTGCATATAAGCATCACATATAGGAAGGGAAATGTGGCGCAAATTGTCAGTCAAAACTCTTAAAGAGTTTCTAAGAAAAAGAGTAAGTCTAACAAGGTTAATCAATAATTAATAATGGCAAAAATATCCCATAAAGAGAAATAAATGCAGTTTAGCACCTAAAATCTAAATCTGTTCTGATCCTTTCAGCTCTTTCTCTCTCTGCCTCTGCTTCGCTGTGCTAGTCTGTGTCTCTGTCTCAAGCTGCACCATAGCCCCCACAGAATGCAGCCCCTCCCTGTCTCTGTGTCCAGCACAGAAACTGGGCCTGGCCCTCAGAAAAAATGAAAAAAAGAGGAGGCAAAAGCACTCCTCTCACTTGTAAGCCATATTTCAAGTAGAAGTTCACGTGCTCAGTCCTCATAGCTGGTCCAATCAGAACTTCAAGACACATCATCTCCCCATGGACTGACTGGATACATCATTAATCAGGCTTATTCCTCTTCAAATTTTAGTCTTGTGATTTATGAAAAAAAAGTGTGTTCTTCTCTCCACGTTTAAACAGGCTACAAAAATATGCAACATTGTGAAGGTCGAAGAAAACTGGAGGCAGGATTTTTTAACAGAGCCTTTTCATTGAACGTTGCTAGCAAATAGGAGTACATTCCATTCTGAGTGTCCAAGGGCAAAAAAAAAAAAAGAAAACTACAGAAAACTGAGTCAACTAAAGGAAACTAAAATCTCGTGGTTTTCTACACTGTGAAACACAATTCAGCACATTTCTACTCTTGCAAAAATACATGATGCCATTTTAAAAGTACAAATACATTTTCTAAATTAATGTGCATTCTATAATGAGATTACATATGGATTAATCACATATAAACATGGCTGTTCAACTAATTAAGCATGTTTTCACATGAAAGCACCTCCAAACTGAAGTATTCTGATCAGGCCCTATGTTTTCATCTTGCTTGCGCCACAATCTGCGTGCCATTTTAGAACTCATGTCTGCAGCTTTTTGTCATATAATAATGCATACATTTTATAGGTGAAATCTAAGCTCCATCAATTCACCCTTTTGATAAATATCAAATCATTGTACCTCAAATGATTTCGAAATTTATCACACTTATTTAATTTTACGTTACATTTGTTTTAATAAAACACATCATTAGTTGAGTCAAATATATGTTTTTCTCTACCTAAAATATTACTACTCATCTTTAGTACACAGGTGTCTAAAAGAAAACCCTACTAAATTAGTATGTTCTTTATCACTTGATACTACGAAAGCTGAGCAGATAACAATGTTAGCTCTATTTCTAAGGCCACACAAATTTGGTCTGAAAGCAGATCATATATGGCCAAGCTCAAATGTTGTTGTGCAGATTTCTGTACGTAGCTTCTTGGAACAGTTTGACAGTTCTCATTTATTGTTTCAGCACATGTTGGCTCCTTGTCACTTGGCTTGTCATCAAGGTGGCTCAAACAGTGTGGCATCCTGTACTTTTTCCATGCATTTTGACCACTCAGGTGCTGAAAAACTCTGACAGAGCACCATCAATTCCGTGCACTTTTCCAATCCAAGCCTTTCACTTTTATTTTCACTTTGATCAGATTCAGATGTTTCAGCCAGGGGTGCAAATGATTTTTCAAGGGACCACTGCAAACCTTTTGGATTCCCTTTCAGCCAGCTTTTTCCTACCTCCACTCATAGGCCCACAGCACTAATTTCTTCTTCAGAGGCTGCATCTGACTCTTTCACCCTTTGGATACCGCTTTCATCTGCGTCAGTTTCCACTTTTTGCTTTTCCAGTGCCACCTCAGTTTTTTCTAGTGCTGCTTCAAACTCTGTGTGTTCCCTTACAGCTTGACTGACCCTCTTCTGTGGACTTTTGACCACTGCTGGCATTTTTTCTTGAAGAGGAGCTGTTTTATCAGGGAGACACAGGACCATACGTGTGTGAGAGGCATGCACCCAATTTGGAAGGCCACCACATTTCACAACAGTCTTTGTCAGGATCATTTGGAACAGGCCTTTCCATTTCACAGCATCTCTCAGATCAAAGTTTTGGCACCATTCATTATGTAGATCTTGTGTAGCAGCTGCAATCTGGTGAGAAACTGCACGCTCCACATCAGTCAGACCTTCACGGCAATGGCTAGTCTTTTCATCTGTGTTTTTCACAAGTGCATTTGCATGTAAATATTCAAGCAACTTTGGTGACGCTGAAACCCAGTCTTTTGCAAAGTGTAACTCTGTACTGCCTTTGTGTTGCTTTATTATGCTTGAAACTTCAGGTAGATAGCTACAATCCACTTCTTGTCCAGTCTGTGGTTTTGCACTCATCATCTTTGAGACCTCATTATGATCAGATTTCAGAGAAACTGACAATCTATGCCTGGGCATCAGCTTTTGCAATAACACATTTGAGACTAACAGGATACAATATTGTGCAACTGAATTAGCATTTCTCTTTCCCAGGACTACAGTGACTCCCAATTGAGAAATTATATTGCATGTTATGGTAAGGGCAATCAATCTCGAATTTTGGGCTGAGGTAACTCCTGACAGCCATGAAACTTTGACAACATAATGTATAGGAAGCACAGCATGTGCTGCTCTTAATGTGTCATTGTTACCTTTCAAATATGGGCCATTTACAAAATGGTTGGGCTGAATCAGACGTTCATAATTAAAGTCTAACTTTGGTTTCATAGTACAAAAAACAATGGTCCTAGACCTAAATTCAGAGATAGGCTATAAGTCCTTACTTAGTATTATCATTCAAATATTCTGGGCTATACAGCATCAATTTGGGTAGCCCTCAATACTCAATATAACATTTGTCATATAAAACAAGACATGCAACCAACCAGCATCAAAAATTCTTATAGCATTTATTATTTTTATAATTTTCTTTTGACAAATTTTCAATCAAGGTTGCTCCAAGGGGAACGTGCAAAGAGTAAGGTGTTGGAATATGAAAAAGTGAAAGGAAAGAGAAAGTATTCAAGAGATTGTGACATAAAATACTTAAAAGACTTGAACAATGGACCGGTTGTCAATCACCGTCCAAATGAAATAGCCCGGTCACGTTAATCAATTTGTACAACAGATGAATTAGACAATTACAAAGTGAATTGGAAACTAATTCCAATAAGGCACGTGAATAAATGAACGTATCCCAGGCTTTATGATATAGGGCGTCGACGTTTCGATCCGTCTTAGTGGCCTCAAGAGGAAATTTGGACCTTGGCCGTGCGGATCTTCATCAGGACTGAAGGGCAACCTAGATAGGTACTGGGCCTTGTCGAGTGCCTAAAGTTAATGAAAATTAAATTGAGGCTGTTGCATGAGGCTAATATATTATTAATCAGCTATGTAAAGCTTAAGGGGCTTACCCGCTTATCCTTGTAATTAAGGTATAACGGTGGACATCGTGTGGCTGGACTCCATTTGTGAGGCGCCACTAGGTAGAATTAGATTCAAAACTGCAAAAACAAGGTTACGGCTATTAATAACCGAAACAAGTCCGCTGATTTGTGACCAGATGGAAATAAACAATGTGAGAGGTACCTTAATGCGTGGTGTCACTCCACTAGAACTCTCGATTTTTGTAAACACAGCCGGATTGATTGCCAACTGAAAGAATGTATAAAGAAGCGTGTTTTAAGGGGAGGTCCATCAAGGGGAGGAAGTTTGAAAGGATGGGTGGTATATTATTGAAGGTCTTTACCTGGTGCCGCTATTATCCGGCGATCGTCCGTACCGCGAGGCGCTCGTGTTTAGGCAACCGCGCACCTCGGAGACGTCTGATTTAATGAGAACGTGATGGTACCGGGACGCGGATGGAAAGAGTACCTGTTTCTGAACTGACATTTGCATTTGCTTAGCTGGCACCTCTTGCACCTGCATTTCTCTCAGTTTTTTCACATTTCCTACTGCTGCATCATGTTTAAATTTAAATTTCTTCTTCCAGTGCTCAAATCTGTCACAAAGATGGCAAAATGACACTTTTTCCAGCAGTACAACATCCATACCTGAATTTGCACAAATCAAAAACCTTTATTTCCATCCTGTGGAACACCAAGTCTTCCTTGAGCACTTTTTACCTCTGCTTGTGAAACATCACCCTGTACCACAATTGTATTCTCTGCAAACAGCTTATTCGGAAAACCTTTCTGTGCAAACCTTCTCTGTACCATCATAGGTTTTTCTTCAAATTCTTTTGGCTTCATTCCCTGTCCAGCACAATAGTAACCTTCATCCTTCAGATACCATTCTATCAGCTTTTGCTGTATGTGCACACTGATCTGATCAGAAAATATTAAACCAATAACCAACTGAGTGACAAAAAATCTTATGCTAGTGGCATCTGGACATACTCTACCACTGTGTTGCTGAAACATTAAACATACACTTTCACAAACTCATGAACCAATTTTAGCTCCTGCTTTGTTCTTTTAGTCCGTACCCAATTAACATATTTTGCTGGCACTCTGCCCTTCAGGTCAAAGGTAAGTCAGAAGCACATGATGTGCAAGGTACATTAACACGCGTTTTATTTAAAGGCCCACCGTGACCATTGTTTTTCGCTTTATAGATGAATTACATTCTATCTCCAATGAGGAAGCGCACACCAATATTAACGTATTCCTTCACCCCTTTCCACTGAATTATACAGTAATGCAACAACGCTGTTCTTCTTTGGTATAAGGTGTTTCTTTCACAATGTCTTGTAGACAAGATTGTTTTCTCACACACGGGCTATCCCTTTACTTTCTCTATCAACTATGAAGAGAATTTTATGGTTTTTCTTTGTAATTAATTGATACCATATTTATGCAGGAGTCTTTTTGTATTGCTCAACTGTCCTGAAGATGGTCTGACCGATTGACGCCCCAACAGACCGAAACGTCGACTGTATTTTCCATTTCCACAGCATACCTGCACAGTTGATTGTTCTCTAAATATGAGATAGATCTCTGTTTACTTTATTGGATTGGATATCTGTAATGTCATGATTTGTGGATAATATTAAGTTGTTTTTCCCTTCATGTTACATTATACATTTACCTGTTTTCTGTACTCCTTTTTATGAATTGTTTCTACATAAAAAACTAGTGATTTTTTTCACTTTAAAAAATACCCCGTGTGTGTTGCTATATATCATTGACTGAATTCAATTGAATAACGTTTGGTTGAGTTTCTATCTAGAACTCACGTAAAGATTACTTTGTACTGTAAAATAGAACTGAATCTCGCTAGAACAAAATCCCTTGTTGGCCTTCTACTATTACATTATACTTACCCAAGCCCTCAAGGGTATATTGGGTGCTACCCCTGAATTCAAATATTTTATCTAACTTGGGCAATTATTTTCTAGCGCTAGGCATTAAACTAACTACGCTCCTTTTGGTGATGGCACTAACCATAACTCTGCTACCAAAAACTGATCCAGCGGTAATTACCTGGTAATTTCCCTATTCAAAACCTCATTACCTATGGTTTACCGCTGTAAAGGGTGGAAATGATGGACCTTTTGATGACCGTGTTTCACCCAACACGAGACTTTACATACATATGAAAATTAAATGCAAACAATATTAGAGGCAATAATGAGACTGGTGAGTTATTTTAAAGGGTTTTATTTTAAGTCAAAAGATAAGGTTCTCTGACTCTTTATTCATTAGTCTAATATCAATCAGGTTACAGAATTGAAAAATAGGAAAAATAGCATTAATACAGAACATATTACAGTCTGCATATAAGCATCACATATAGGAAGGGAAATGTGGCGCAAATTGTCAGTCAAAATTCTTAAAGAGTTTCTAAGAAAAAGAGTAAGTCTTACAAGGTTAATCAATAATTAATAATGGCAAAAATATCCCATAAAGAGAAATAAATGCAGTTTAGCACCTAAAATCAAAATCTGTTCTGATCCTTTCAGCTCTTTCTCTCTCTGCCTCTGCTTTGCTGTGCTAGTCTGTGTCTCTGTCTCAAGCTGCACCATAGCCCCCACAGAATGCAGCCCCTCCCTGTCTCTGTGTCCAGCACAGAAACTGGGCCTGGCCCTCAGAAAAAAATGAAAAAAAGAGGAGGCAAAAGCACTCCTCCCACTTGTAAGCCATATTTCAAGTAAAAGTTCACGTGCTCAGTCCTCATAGCTGGTCCAATCAGAACTTCAATATACATCATCTCCCCATGAGCTGACTGGATACGTCATTAATCAGGCTTGTTCCTGTTCAAATTTCAGTCTTGTGATTTATGAAAAAAAAGTGTGTTCTTCTCTCCATGTTTAAACAGGCTACAAAAATATGCAACATTGTGATGGTCGAACAGAGCCCTTTCATTGAAAGTTGCTAGCAAAGAGGAGTACATTCCATTCTGAGTGTCCAAATGCAAAAAAAACAAAAAAAAAAACTACTGAAAACTGAGTCCACTAAAGCAAACTAAAATCACGTGGTTTTCTACACTGTGAAACACAATTGAGCACATTTCTACTCTTGCAAAAATACATGATGCCATTTTGAAAGTACACATACATTTTCTAAATTAATGTGCATTCTATAATGAGATTATATATGGATCAATCACATATAAACATGGCTGTTCAACTAATTAAGCATGTTTTCACATGAAAGCACCTCCAAAATGAAGCATTCTGATCAGGTCCTATGTTTTCATCTTGCATGCGCCACAATCTGCGTGCCATTTTAGAACTCATGTCTGCAGCTTTTTGTCATATAATAATGCATACATTTTATAGGTGAAATCTAAGCTCCATCACCTGCAAGACAAAAATCATGATGAGAAGGTGTGTCCCGCGCACATCAAAGGACAGAGAGAGAGCGAAGGAGAGAGAGGAAGAGAGGGAGAGCGAGAGATAAGAAGAGAGGGGGAGAGAAAGAGAGATAAGAGAGGGGGAGAGAGAGAGAGAAGAAAAGGGGGAGAGAGATAGAGAGATAAATAGAGGGGGAGCGAGAGAGAGAGAGAGAGAAGAAGAGAGGGGGAGAGAGAGAGAAGAAGAGAGGGGGAGGGAGAGAGAGCGAGAGAGAGAGAGAGAGAGAAGAGAGGGAGAGAGAGAGAGAGAGAAGAAGAGAGGGGGAGAGAGAGAGAGAGAGAGTGCCTCCCTTGTGCACCCAGGCCAAACTGCTCACCTGCTGCCACCGGTGTGTCTCCAATCACTTGCCGGTATGTATAGCAGTACACCAGGTCACACATCTGAGACAGACCCGTCATCTGAAACAGAGTCCAGATACATGATTGGCATAGTACACACAATTGCACATGACAACATCTGCTGCCTGCCCATGCACACCCAGGCAAAGGCACCCCAGCCCCTACTGCCGCACATCGTAACATGCCCGCCCATGCACACCCAGGCCTCACTGCTCACCTTCCACCACCGGCGTGTAGACAGGAGGTCCCACCATGTGCTGCTGCAAGCCACAAGCCCAGGGCCCGCGGACATGGCACCCTCCACACCATGCAGCCCCGCTCCGCAGGCCACCAGGTTTCACGTTTGGTGCTGGGTTGTGATTACTCCATTTTATAGGACATACCAGTGCACCCAGTATCACCGCAGGCTGCACACCTGCTTAGCCCAATAGGTGCCATTAACTCAGTGATCCCGGAAGCGACGCCACGTGGCGGTAGGCCCGTGTTGCCTGCTGGCTGTGGCCTACACTGCGGTTCAGCAGGGCACACAAAACCTGAGCTGTCTGGACTGCCGGGACAGGGCATCATTGCAGGCTGCACACCTGCTCAGCAGCTTAAGGTGCCACTGACTCAGTGCACCCAAAGTCACCGTCCCGTGGCGGGGTGCCTGTGCCGGCCGCAATGCTCGGAGTGCCACTAACCCTGTGCAACGCCAGTCAGCGCCGGGTGGTGGTAGGCCCATGACGGCCGCAAGGCCTCTGGTGCCACTAACCCTGTGCAACGCCAGTCAGGGCCATGTGGTGGTAGGCCTGTGATGGCCGCAAGGCCTGGGGTGCCACTAACCCTGTGTGCAACAACTCATGTGCCATTTATGATTGAGAACCATGGAGCGTTCATCATCCAGTCACCATTGGCAGAGGGGAATGTGACATCGTCGGCCCCTTATGTTGGCGGAGTCACATGGCCTGTGACGCCTGTGCCGGATGGGTGTGGCGTGCGTGCAAACCTGCCCTCAAGGAGTGGCTGTGACATGCGCACAACTAGATCAGTGACCTGCACACCACCAGCGAGTACGCCTGCAACGGGTAGCAATGAGTGCCCCCCCTCGGAGCGTAAGCGGAGTGGTCTGGCCTGCTGTACACCGGATCAGCGCAGGGCCTGCAAAAATGACTCGTGGGCTCTGGGCGTGGTTAAGTCCATATCCGGACATGAAAGTGACTGATGCATGTGTCCCTGTTGTAGTGTTCACGAGGAAAAGGGTACACAATATGCAATGTAGCACCCTCTGACTGGCATCCCACAGGACAGGCAATATTGACGCAAGGGAAATCACTGTCCCTACATTCATCCATACATTCATACATGAATGATGAAAGACATGGCACAGCAGTGCGTCACTGGATGTTTATTGCATATCCAGTGCAGTTCTGCAGCTGGAGTGGTACAGGGCAATGCCAAGCACACTACACAATATGGGCCAGTGGAGGGCCAGCCAGAGTCCATCCGGGGATGACAAGTACTGCGGAAGAGGAAGGGTACAGTCTGCAGTCCGGTCGCCATGTCATTGGTCATCAAACAGGATATGGCAGTCCATGTCGCTGTCCAAGGTGAGTTAATCGGAGTGTATCGGGGGTCAGTGGATGGTCATGAGGCCATGTGCAGCACCAAGCGGAAACAAGCCCGGTGGCGGAAATGAATGCTAGTGCCTTCTGATCACAAACCCATCCACGTCCTCGTCCTGTGTGCTCTGCCCCACCTGTGGGTGTTGCAGTACCTGCTGAGACATGGTGTGCCACTGACACATCAGGTACCGGAGTGGATACGTCTGCCGCACTGTGAGGTAATGGCACACCAGGGGGCGGAGATGTGGATGGTGTGGGGGCAGCAGCATTCATCTGTGTGACGCCTTGTGGCAGCCATGCCATGATGATGATCTGCAGGGCATGGTAGATCCCAGCTACATTTTGCTGATGTACAGTGGTGGCTGCCATCCTTTCTGCCTCCATCCGCACCATGTCCTCCATGAACCTTCACATATCTGCCAGCTCACGGCTGGTATTGCTGGTGCCCCTCTGAGCGGACAGGTGTTCTTCTATCCACATCAGGACTCCAGCGATGTCAGTCAGGGTTCGTTGGAGACCATGGAGCGGGCCTAGACACCCATGGATGGCATCCAGCTGGTGGCCATGAGGTCGAATCCCACCGGCACCTGCTCAGCCGTCTCCCTCTGGGCCTCCAGCACACGTCGTTGGCAGGCCGTGTGTTGTTCCTGGGGGTCTTGGGAGACTGCTGGGGCCATGGGTGCCTCCTGCTGGGTGGTTTGGGTGGTGGGTGGGGTCTCCTTGATGCAGCTGGTCAGCCCTGATCCTGGAGGTGAGTCGCAGATGATGTCAATGATGTCTAGGAGGGCTTGTGCGTCGATGCTGGGGTTGTCCTCCTCGTCATCAATGAAGAGTGGCTGGGACTGCTCTGCAGGGGGTGTTGACGGCGGCCCTGCAATGTGAAGGGGAGATCGTGTATTGCAATGTGTCCATCTGTATGTAGCCGCATGGTACATGTTGACATTCAGACAGCATGGCATTCTTTATTGTGACAGTTATAGATCTGGGTGATGACCCAGTGTCATTGAGGGTGTGCATTGTGCTCTGCTTGATTGTGCATGTGTGCCATTGTGGCTATATCCACCCGTCCCCCCAGTACCTGGTGGTCACTCACCCTGTTGCAGTTGTGTTGAGTCCTGTCGAGCAGTGTCCGGTCCCCTG
The DNA here is from genome assembly GCF_964204655.1 of Triturus cristatus. Classification (NCBI taxonomy): domain Eukaryota; kingdom Metazoa; phylum Chordata; class Amphibia; order Caudata; family Salamandridae; genus Triturus; species Triturus cristatus. The sequence continues at coordinate 945,040,634 of NC_140593.1, forward strand.
ACTCCAGCCACAGTATCCACACTGATGACTGTCGACACCAGCTCCTCCATGTCATCCAGCACGAGCTGTGGCGCTGGGCCCCCACCTCCAGTCTGCATTGCTGCCTTCTGGTTGGCTGCGAGTTTCTCCTTGGTATTTCTCTTGATGTCATTCCATCGCTTCTTGACCTCGTCCATTGTCCTCTTGTGCTCTCGCCATATTCCAGTTTTGGTGCCCAATGACATGTTGGAGGTGACGAACAGTTGTTGATGGTGTTCCATCACCTCCGTGACTATGATCCTGTTCGCCTGCGGACTGAACCTCTTCTTCTTGTCCTTGCCCTTCCCTGACCCCGAGGTCCTGGGCTGGTCGTCCAGGGTGCTTGTGGTGTTGCGATTGTCCTCTGCGCCTGCTCCAGCTGCCTCCATGGTGTTTGGGTATTGGTCAGTTGGTGTTTGGGTTTTCTTTTCTACTTTTATGGTGATTTTTCCTGCCTGCCAGGTGTGTGTTGCGGCCTGGCACTGCTTATCGCTGATTTCCTCATCGCCCTTTGGCCCATCGCAGGTTTTTTTGTGTTGTGATTTGTGTTTTTATCTCTATCGAGGTGGTTGTATCGCAGACATTGTGCGTGGTTTAGGCAGACTATCGCATGGTATCACCTTGTTGTGAATTCCACGCTTGTCACGGGGTTATTTTCCCGTGAAGGGCTGCGATGTTGAGAGTTGCGTTAAGCTACTCTTGCGGTAGTTATCACACGTTTTTGTGAATATATCCCTTAATATTTTGATGTGATCGATGGCATTCTTATTGCTATTAAACACTTTGAGAGGTTTGCTTCTTCCTTCATAGTGCAAAAAGACAATGCATCGATTAAAAAAAGAAAGATTTCTATCACAAATAATTCAATTTATATTGTTTAAAAGGGTACTGTTTACAGTTTCTTATTCCCTGCATAAATTCGGCTCATTTTTATCATAATTATTGTCTTGCCATTAAGGTATAAAATGCACCGTTATCCGCTCGCATCATTGTTACTTTTCAGGTTGGTTTAAAACATGTTTTTTGCTCTTGTAACAGAGAAATGGAGGGGCCGATTCACAGAACTAACTTAAGACAAAATCCTAAACGTACTACTTTTGGTATTCACAGAAGTTAGGCTTTTGTCTTAAGTTTGTATTAAGACAAACTTAAGACAAACTGAAGACTGACTTAAGACAGACTTAAGACAAACTTAAGACAAAATTCTAACTTAAGTCTGTCTTAAGTCTGTCTTAAGTCTGTCTTAAGTCTGTCTTAAGTCTGTCTTAAATTTGTCTTAAGTCTGTCTTAAGTCTGTCTTAAGTCTGTCTTAAGTTTGTCTTAAGACAAACTTAAGACAAAATCCTAACTTCTGTGAATACCAAAAGTAGTAAGTTTAGGATTTTGTCTTAAGTTAGTTCTGTGAATCGGGCCCAAAGACATTAGGTTAACAGAATATCTTCGAGATGAATGGGCATTCCTAGTTTGGCGGGGATTCCTTCTTATGCGTATTCTTCCACTCCTTTTGGTACTTCTCCCAGCTTTAATGGCAGATACTTCCTTGGGAAAACATGTTATTAAAGAAGAATGTGCAAGAACAATATTCCTGGCCTTAGCAATCTGATGTCTACTTAATATTATATTTTTTGCAAGGATATGCAACAAAAATGAAATTATACTGCTGCAAAAAAATTGCAATACAATTTGAAAGTTAAAAATAAATTAACCATCGCAAACAATTTATTAGAACTGTACAAGTGCTTCTTAACAGAAAGTTGTACTCTGAACAGGAATAGCAAGAATGCAAAAAAAATTGGCCAAATAGTATCGACCCACCATTCTTGGTCTTGAAATACACTTCTTTTAAAGCAGATATGCACATTTGATCAGGAAAAATGTCATCATTCACAGTTCAAGACAGCCAGTGGTTGAAGTGCTCTGACTTTATGCTCTGTGGTGTGGTGGGTATAAGTACAGTGTACAGATGAATAGATAAGTGGGTGAAGAGGTCTGACCAAAAGACACTCTATGAATGTGCATATGCATTTTAATTTTTTCATTACATAAGTGACATTTTACCTATTTCTAGGCTAATCATAAAAGGCAGCATCTGTTAATGTGAATGTCACTTGATGTCAGATGCTCTGTCAAAGTGCTAATATGCAGATTTGATCGAATTTGTATATGGGCAAGAAGAGAAACTAGACTGGATGAACCACAGGTTAAATGTAATCAATGACAATTCAAGCAAAGTTCATATGAAAGGTAACCTGACGTAGTGAGAGTGTACCTCAGACATAGAGAGGCGAGTAACTATCGGATTGTTGTGGCTACGTCCAGAAATATGTTATCATTGTTTTTTCGGCCTACACATTCACCCTGATTCTGAGTTGGCCAACAATATCAAATATAATTAAAATTTGATATTTGCACCCGTTTTGACATTCTAAATTGTAGGAACATTTAGCACTAACAATGCCATTTTTCACACTCAACCTTTGCCAGGTAATTCCTGGCTAAATGTGTTCAGGGAAAAAAAGTCTCCAAATATAATAATGACCAATTCACAAGATTCTTTAATGGACAGAGTACTACATGAGTACTTTATTACACATACCATGCCTTTTTGAATCGACCCACTTGTCAAATGGACTTCATCAACATTATTTTTCCTTATCTTCTGCTTTAGGTATGATCTCGCTACACAATCAAATGCCACGTGGCCAAACATGATAGTCTAAACAAAAGTATAATTTCCATTCTGCAGTCATTGAATAGCTAGCAACATTTTTCAGATCTTGCCATTTTGTATAGCTTCTTATAGGGAAACAACCTTTACAACGCAGTCATTACATCGCACTACATTTACAACGAAGTCATTACATCGCAACATCCTTTACAACGCATGTCACTACAACGCATGTCACTACAATGCAGGCACTACATTGCATATCATTACAACGCATACCATTACAACGCATAGTACCCCTACACTAACCAACACTTACCCTACTGTTGCACCCCCTAGAGTTAAAATTGTAATTTTTACCCGTACACTATCCAACACTTACCTTACTGTTACACCCCCTGGATTTAGAATAGTAATTTTTACCCCTACACTATCCAACACTTACCTTAAATGCAATGTAATGGAATGCGTTGTAATGGTATGCGTTGTAAAGGTATGATGCGATGTAATGGAATGCATTGTAAGTGCAGTTTAAAAAAATGAGTTGTAGTGGCATGCGATGTAAATGTGTGCATTGTAAATGATGTTGCGATGTAAAAACTGTGTTGTAATTGTATGCGTTGTAACGTCATACATTCCTTCTTTTAATCTGATTATTCTGTGCCGCCATCAAAGGTTCCATCCAATTGAACTCCATTACAAATGTTCTCTGTGATAATTGTTCAAACTAAAAGAAGTAAAACAAGAGTTGTAATTACATTTTTCAACTATGTTTAAATGTTGAATTGATTCAAAATGTCTTCCCTTGGGGCGTGGCCTGCAGCTAACTAAGATGGCAGCCTGACATTGGAGCTCCACTCCCTTGCCCATAAAATCCAACATCGTCCGTCCACTAAATGGGCTGAATGCAACCCCATGCCCGATGGTGTGCATCTTGCTTTGCCCACAGAGCCTTTATGCATGAAATCAACACCTACCGGCCCTTTGGGTGTCACTGATCTGCCAAATTGTGTTCTGGCCCCTCGTGCTTGGAGGCCTGCGGCTTAGGCTGGGTGCAACACTGCCTGGGGAGCGTGGCTGGCTTGGAGTGGCTTGCGGCTCTGCAGAGAAGAGCGCTCTTCCCCGCTGCCATCGTCTGCGCGATCGACAACAATGGAGCAGCTGGGAGCATGCCCTCAGGCCAACTGAGGAGGTAGGGAGGCGCAACTAGGCTTCTTGGGCCAGGGGGTGTGCAGTGGGGAGCCAAGCCGGAGTGCTCTCAGAGGCTTGCGGACCGAACTGCACCGGGAGAGGGAGTCGACTTGCGGTGTCTGCCACCTTGTGAGGCTCAGGAGGCTGGTGGGGGTGCATGGGGGCCAGGCAGCTGGCTTTGGCGGGGGCTGGCAGGCGCCTTTGGTAGCTGTCTTAAGCGGAGGCCCTTGAGGCCCTATTTCCTCCTTGGGCGATTGTGGGGTTTCGGGTGGTATCTGCCAGCCCTCGAGGGACAACGCTGCTACATAACTGCCACCAACCCCGGAGGCCGATTCACAAGTATATCTCCTTTGGAAGACACCTGTGGACTATTGGGAGTGAGGGTCCGCTCCTTCTTTGTGGTGATCCCCTTTGGGAGTAACTTGCATTGTTCTGCAAGTTTGAGACTATTGGTAAGCTGTTTGGCCCTCCTATTCACTTTCCTCAGCCAGGGCCCCATCTACTGTGATTTCCCTGAAGTGTCCCCAATCACTTGAATACTGCGGGGTGGTGCTGGGCTATGCTGATGGGACTTGCACCACTTGCTGCCAGCTTCCTTCCCATCAGAATTACACTCTGGTTGCCACTATGCCACTCCTAGGACTTTGGGCAACCCTATCTGTGCTCTCTTTATGCTCCTGCCCTTACGGTGGGTGGATCTGGTGCAATAAAGTCTGGTGTGCTTCTACCGGTGTCTTCACTGCATCTCAGCATCTGTTGCTGGTCCTCTCCTCTTGTGACCCACTGAGGTGTATTGTCAAATTAACCCATGCCCGAGCTCTGTGTTCGCTCACTTTCTTGACGAGTGGTACGACATAGAGCCTGCTGGTTGCTGTGCTGGGCTCTTGGCCCTGGTGATGATTTCTCTGGTGGTGGTTGGAGGTGCGGTTGTGCAAGGGAGGGGGGTTCCTGCCTGTTACCCGATGACATTTGCCTCAGTGTGCAGGGCAGATTTGTGTTGCCATATTGGGGGCCTTGCATGCCTCCTCATCACTCTCTTCATCATGGGAAAGACAGTTCTCAAACAGCCCAAGCTTGAGTTTGAACCTCGCAAAGACACCTCTCATAAAGCAGATGAAACAGGGACTTCACAGATGCCTGAAGAGGACAGGCATGCTCTGCTGCTTCAAATAAGCGCAAGCCTGCAGTGCATAGAATCTAAACTTGATAGCCTGATGGGCTGGCTTGATAGGCTCGAAGATCCCCCCACGAAGCAAGAAACACGTACCCCTGACACGGAGCTAGTTACCTAAAAGGGTAAACCTGAATGAAGTCACTGGGACCTGGGTATTGAACAGTACATAGAGAAAGTGGTCCAGGTGAACCGGTACATAAGTGTAAGAGAAAGCAGCAAATCTTATAAGAATTTAGAAGCAAAAGATGAAGGAAATAAGTTACGTTCAATGTACAGTGTTGTTTAATCACACTGGACAGACAATGATTAGTAACATTAAATAATACAATTCTGAAAAAACAGTGCCCCAGGGAGGAGAAGGGGGTATAGTGAGGGTAATGCGATTGTAAGTGAGGATAAGGGAGGGAATGCTCACTTTCTTGACGAGTGCTCACTTTCTTGACGAGTGGTACGACATAGAGCCTGCTGGTTGCTGTGCTGGGCTCTTGGCCCTGGTGATGATTTCTCTGGTGGTGGTTGGAGGTGCGGTTGTGCAAGGGAGGGGGGTTCCTGCCTGTTACCCGATGACATTTGCCTCAGTGTGCAGGGCAGATTTGTGTTGCCATATTGGGGGCCTTGCATGCCTCCTCATCACTCTCTTCATCATGGGAAAGACAGTTCTCAAACAGCCCAAGCTTGAGTTTGAACCTCGCAAAGACACCTCTCATAAAGCAGATGAAACAGGGACTTCACAGATGCCTGAAGAGGACAGGCATGCTCTGCTGCTTCAAATAAGCGCAAGCCTGCAGTGCATAGAATCTAAACTTGATAGCCTGATGGGCTGGCTTGATAGGCTCGAAGATCCCCCCACGAAGCAAGAAACACGTACCCCTGACACGGAGCTAGTTACCTAAAAGGGTAAACCTGAATGAAGTCACTGGGACCTGGGTATTGAACAGTACATAGAGAAAGTGGTCCAGGTGAACCGGTACATAAGTGTAAGAGAAAGCAGCAAATCTTATAAGAATTTAGAAGCAAAAGATGAAGGAAATAAGTTACGTTCAATGTACAGTGTTGTTTAATCACACTGGACAGACAATGATTAGTAACATTAAATAATACAATTCTGAAAAAACAGTGCCCCAGGGAGGAGAAGGGGGTATAGTGAGGGTAATGCGATTGTAAGTGAGGATAAGGGAGGGAATGCAACAAAGTCTGATTCTCAAAATATATAAACAACACTATACATTAAACGTAACTTATTTCCTTCATCTTTTGCTTCTAAATTCTTATAAGATTTGTTGCTTTCTCTTACACTTATATACCGGGTCACTGGGACCACTTTCTCTATGTACTGACTGACACGGAGCAGCGCCTCTCTCCATTGGAAACTGACCAAGCAACTCTTGTTGCTGACTATTACAAGCTCTGTGATGAATTACTCAATGTAGCTGCTAAGACTGAGGGCTTGGAGGCCTGCTCTAGAAGGAACAATTTAAGCGTGGTGGGTATTCCTGAGTCCACTAATACTGGATGGATGGAGCTCTTTGTCAGCAAATTACTAAGTGACCTATTTGACGTGAAGTCCATCTCCAAATGCTCACCACTTGCTGGGCCCCCATTCTGTCCCAGGCACGCTACCGTGTTCCATTATAGTCAGACTTCCTAATTATCCGTGACGCCATACTTCGACTGGCTTGAGAAAAGGGTGAACTTGCCAACCAGGGTATTCGACTCTCAATCTTCCTGGACTTTACTCTCAGGGTGCAGGAGGTCAGGTGTACCCGCCGGTAGGTGAAGGCACTTCTCTGTGATCACAGTGAGCCTTACACCATGCTATATTCTATGCGCCTCTGCTGAAAATTGAATGGGAAACTGAACATCTTTACACCCCCAATGGAGGCCTTTCGCTGAATTAAAGCCTCCCTTGGCATGCAGAGACGACGTAACCGTAACACTCAGTCCTCACGCAGGACCCGATGCCTAAGTCTGTGAGATTCTTCCCTATTTGCATGCTTAGGCCTAAGGAGCCACTGATTCTTTGCATTTAGCCCTTTTCAGCTTGGTGACCCTTTGCTGTAAATGAACATTATCGCAAGTTGAATGGCAATGTGACGTTCATAATCCTTAATATCATTATGCACTTGTCATGTTGATGCTCCTAATGTGTTTAGCTACTTTTATTTATGCCTCTCTAATCTGAGGCGGGGGTCACCAACATCCTGATAACCCATCATAGGGTACCCTGCCCTTTATGGTTGATGTGTGGGCGGGTTGGTTGACTGCCTTGAGTTCTTCTCCAGTGCGCTGCATGCTTTAATTGGTTCTATTTGATGCTTAAATGTATGCTGTTTTCTGTTACTGGGCTTAGGATGCAGTTTCTATTGCAAGGGTCTGCACTGATAGTGGGGATGATCAGTGCTGTAGGGGGTGGGAAGGGGGAGGGAGGGATGGAGGAGAGGGTTATGTTTTTGATTCTATTTCTCACATGACTCTGCATTATGGCTGCTGATCCTATATTGCTTTTTTGACCCGTGGATGTTTGCCACTGCAGGGAGGATAGGCACTATGGGAGCCTTCTAGGTCTTTCCATCTACCGGGGTCCTCGCACAACGTCCTATCTATAAGCCTGCATATCATTGTTCCCCTTAAGAAACTTGAGATTAAGTCCATGGAATGTGCGCGGCCTTAATGACTCCAGGAAAAAGTGCAGAGTAGTTACCTACTTGATACACCATGACATTCATGTCAGATTGTTGCAAGAAGAGCACCTTAGGCCCCAGCCGCAGGCATAGTTTGCTGGTAGTTGGGCTGCTCATGGGGTCCATGCAAGTGATTCCACTTATACCAGGTGGGTGGTCCCACTTGTGAGGAAGGTTCTGCCTGTTCGCTTCCTTGCATTTATATGATCCTCAAAGCAAGTATTTCATCCTGCAATTTGTCAGTTACAGGAAGTATTTTACCCTTATTAATACCTATAGGCCCAACGTTTATGATCCAGACTTTTTTTGGACTGTCTGGCGACTGTGTTTAACCTTTTCTCCTGGCAGCGTGTTCTGGGAAGGAGATTTTACCCTTGTGCTGGACAGAAACATGGACTGCTCAAACCTTGTATCTTGTACTTACCTGGCTTTGAGCGATATTATGGATGTCAATGATTTGTTAGACTTTTGGAGAGACCATCATCTTGAGCTTCGCGAAGGCACAATCCTGAGCCAGGCTTGATAACGGGCTGAGCACTAACCCTAGGCAGTGAACTATGCTACGCTCGCGGAGTTTGCGGAGTTTCGGTAACTTCGCGGTTCGCGTAGAACGCATAGTTACCGAACAGTACGCAATCTGCAACGTAGCGTAGTTGTTCTTCTTCTTTGCACGCTCAATATGCGTTCTCGCGCTCACAGTAATGACTTACCGGGATTCTTCGTTCCCCAACGAGATTTCCTATCTGTTCGCGTGCGCCACGAGATTTGGTATCCAGCCGCACGATCCCGCAAGAGTGTGCGAACACGTCATTCGGACGCGCCATCTGACTTCCGGCGGCAGTGTTGGTAAGATCGTGATCCCGAACACGCAGAAATTGCAATCTGGCGAAGAATATCTCTCGAGCATCATAAAACCTTCTAGAAAATGATCATTTTGCTAAAAAAAACTCCTCAGATTGTGATATGGCTGTAGTTGTTTGTGCAAGGAGTCCTTTTTCTTTTTACCTTTCAAGAGGAAGGAAGTGTCCCTGAGTCTCCAACTTCCTGTTCCTGTCCAGCAGGCTCCTCCCAGTGCTTTGTCCATGTGCTGTTCACCTTCATTTGGATTTGGAGCTGGAAGGATCACTTTTTGTGTCTGTCTGCTGCATCATATCATTGGATTGGATTTGAGGAATTTTGGATTTGAGATTTTACAAGCAAGTTGGAGAATTGGTGTACTTGTTTGTTTGATTGGGGCATTGTTTGTACCTACATTTTTTGAGGATTTTCATCGTTTTTAAAATTTATTGTTGTGGGTGGCGTGTAGTTTCTGTAGGGGCCTAGTTGTTTTTCTTTGATTGTAATTTCAGCCAGTAGGCCCAGAGGTACTCATGGGTGCATTTTTCTGTGGTGTCTGTTGAATTCAAACATCATGTAGGGCATGGATGGCTTTTAACTGAATTGCTAAATGTGGTTTTTGGGGTGTATTTCACTTTTTGGGTGTGTGTTAATTAATAAATACCTTTGAGGATGTGTGTGTGTGCTTGTTGTGTAACTTTCCAACCTTTCTTAGCCCTGTGGATTTTCATTTTTGCAAACAAGCTGTGATGTTTAGCAGGCCTCCTTTGTCTGGCCATATATAGGCCTACATGAATTCATTGTTTTCCATGGCCTGTTGTGACTGTGAGTGACCATGTGGCTTGGGGCCATTTTGTGGTGGTAGTTTAGTAGTGTGCTGCTTTTTCCATATAGGCCTGCATGTCTTTCCTTTGTTCCCCTTGGTTTATGCTTCTAGTTGTTGTGGCCTGGCCATGTGGGTGGCGGCCATTTTGTGAAGGCAGGCAGTGTGCTTTTGCCATAGGCTTGCATAGTCTGTCTTCCATTTCTTTTTGTTGTGGATGGCTAGCGACCATTTTGTGGAGCCATCCAGGAAGTGTGCTTTTGCCATAGGTCTGCATTGTCTTTCTTCACTTTCTTGTTATTGTGGGTGGCTTGGCCATGTGGGTGGCGGCCATTTTGTGGAGCAAGGCAGTGTGCTTTTGACATAGTCTTCCAAGCTTGTGGCCTAGTCTGCCAGTAGGCCCAGAGGTAGTCATCATGGGTGCATGAAACAACAATGTGTTGAATTTAAACATCATTTAGGGCATGGATTGAATTGCAAAATGTGGTTTTTGAGGTGGTATTTCGGTTTTTTGGTGTGTGTTAAATAAATAGGCCTTTTCAGCAAGTAGGTAACCCTGGGCGTTCAGCTCGCGGAGTTTTGGCAACACCGCACTGCACAACAACGTGACTTACACTTTTTTTGTTCTTTGCGCGCTCAATATGCGTTTTCGCGCTTGCGATAACGACTTTTCGTGAAGATCGCGCTGCCGAACACGCAGAATTTGCAATCTGGCAAAGAATATGTCTTGAGCAGCATAAAACCTTCTTGAAAATGATGATTTTGGTCATTTTGCTCAAAAAACTCCTCAGGTTGTCATTTGGCTGTAGTTCTTTGAGCAAGGAGTCATTTTTCTTTTTATACAAATTTTTTAAAGAGGAAGGAAGTTCTCCAACTTCCTGGTCCTGTCCTTTGTCTTACCTTCCTTGTTATTGTGGGTGGCCTGGCCATGTGGGTGGCAGCCATTTTGTGGAGCCAGGCATTGTGCTTTTGCCATAGGCCTGCATTGTCTGTCTTGTCTTGTCTTCCTTTTCTTGTTGTGGGTGGCCTGGCCATGTGGTGGTGGCTATTTGGTGGGACCAGCCACTGAGCTTTTGCCATAGGCCTCCAAGCTTGTGACCTAGTCTGTCAGTAGGCCCAGAGGTACTCATCAACCATCATTGGTGCATGAAACAACTATTTTTGTGTTGTCTGTTGAATTTAAACATAATTTAGGGCATTCATGACATTGAATTGAATTGTAAAATGTGATTTTGGGGGGGTTCACTTTTTTGGTGTGAGTTAGGCCTTTTCAGCCAGTAGGCTCAGAGGTACTCATGGGTTCATAAAACAACTGTTTCTGTGGTGTCTGTTGAATTTAAACATCATTTAGAGCATGGATGGCATTGGATTGAATTGCAAAATGTGGTTTTTGGGGTGTATTTCACTTTTTGGGTGTGGAATGGAATGGAATGGAATGGAAAGGTGTACTTATATAGCGCGGCTACCACTCCAGGGAGTATCTTGGCGCTAAGCCAACCAGATGGAATGGTTGGGGGGGCAGACAAATTCACGCTAACACCAATACCTACACCATTGCTAAGCAGGCTGCATCAGTAAGAGAAAAAATCCATGTCTTCAGGGCCTTTCTAAACAGAGTCTCCTGAGACAGGGATCGAATGGAAGCGGGGAGATTATTCCAGGCCTTAGCGCCCAAGACAAAGAGAGATTTGCCACCTTTAGTGGTTAGCCTGAATTTGGGGACAGTAAGCAGGTTCAGTCCTGATGATCTTAGGCAGCGTGCTGGAAGATAACGTTTAAAACCATTACACAGGTATTTAGGACCTCGCTGATAAAAGGCCCTAAACGTAAGTAAAAGGATCTTAAAAAGAATCCTTTTGCAAATAGGCAGCCAATGAAGCGTATTTAATGCTGCTGAAGCTGAAGATTTACGAGGCCAGCGGAGTACTAACCGGGCCGCAGCATGCTGGACTATTTGTAGTCTATGTAGTACTGATTTATTGGCTCCAGCGTATAGACTATTACAATAGTCCAGCCTGGAGGCAATCAAGGCCACCGCGACTGTCTTCCTAGCTGGCAAAGGCAAGAGATCGAAAAATGTCCTTAAAGATTTTATTATGCAAAAGCATGAACCCGCTACCATCAATGCTTGTTGTTTAAAGGATAGTTGGCAATCGAACTTAACGCCCAAATTTCGCGCAGTGGTAATGGTCATAGGAGGAGCCTCTGCATCATCAGGCCAGCACGTTGTTGGAGAAAACAAATTTTGTTTCCCAAAGGGAATGATTTCGGTTTTACCGGCATTGCATTTAAGGTGGTTATCCGCCATCCAGTGAAAAGTAGCTGCTAACTGTGTGTTAACTAAATGCATTTGTTGCATGTGTATGTGTTGTTGCTGTGGTTGTTGTGTAACTTTCCAACCTTTTTAGCCATGTGGATTTTCGTGTTTGCATTAAAGCTGTGTTATTTATCAGGCATCCTTTGTCTGGCCATATAGGTCTGCTTGAGTTCATTGTTTTCCGTGCCTTGTGCCTGTGAGTGACCATGTTGCTGGGGGCCATTTTGTGGTGGTAGTTAGTAGTATGCTGTTTTTGCCACATAGGCCTGCGTGTCTTTCCATTGTTCCTCTTGGCTTACTGTTTCCATCCCCATTGCCAGCTGCAGCTCCCTGATGCTGCATCCATCCCACGTGATGCACAAGTTAAGGCCAAAAAGGCTCCACTACATTTGTATTTTTGTTTTTGTTCTTTGCTATTCTTACTCTTCCGGAGTTTACACAGAACACCAGGAAAGCCCTTGTTGTCAAAGTTTCATAAATGGCTACACTGTTGTTGTTCACTGAGTTACTAAAATGTAATAATTGTGACCACCACACTAAGTTATATATTATATATTGTATTTGTTTGATTGTACTATTAGTAATTGAAGCACAACAAATTCCACGTTTGACTGCTTTTTTGCTTTTAGGTGCACAAAAGACTGAGTAGGAGGTGTGTCATCATCGCCGTTGTACTGCCAGACAGACGTCCTGCTGCTGTACACGACATGACGTGTGACCTGATCAGACATCTCTGCAACTTGTGCAACTGAGTGCTGCTGACATCTGAAGAAGATGGCCCCAAATAAAGCAGGTACCAGATCCTCCAATACCAAGAGAGTTGCTATTGAGAAGAAGGAACAGAAGAAGGAAGTGACACTTAAGTCTGGTGTACCGCCCAAAACCTTTTTTGGGAAACCAAAAATTACGCCTGCAGCAGCGGTGTCCGGGGGGCAAGCTGGGGGCAGCACCTCTGCATCAGTGGGCCCAACCCACCAACCCAGGCCAAAGCACATAAGTGTGGAAGAGGTAGCCAGCCTAATGATGGAAACCAGTGATGCTGAGCCTGAGATAAACTTATCGCTATCTCAAAGTAGTACCTAATCAACGCAGGAGGAAACACAACAGATAAGTGGTCAACAACAGCCGCAACCACCGCCCACAATAGTAGTTGTTCCTCCCGAAGTAGGGGCAGTTCAGGAAATCGAGCCTCATGCAGAGGAAGAAGAAGAGGAAGCCACTCATTCAGAGGATCCATTGTCTTCTACATCCCCAGAAAGGAAAAGGAGGGTTAGTCCATCGAGTTCTTCACCAAGCACCCCTTCTGATGATCTAGATGCCAATTGGGAGCCAAACTGAGTCTGAGAGGGAGACACATCCCAAGACCAGGTTAGGGAAAAGGAAGGTTCCAGAAAGCCTTACACTTATGGACGTCGATGTAGAGCAGCAGGATGATGATGAGCCAGTCATCATGGACATTACTCCCGCCCCAGTGGAGACTGACATTACCACATGCCAAATTGCTGTGAGGGATGTGGCACGGATAACACCAACACAGGTAACACCAACACCACCTACAGCTTCCATATTTGCATTAGCAAAGGCCCGGCAGCGACCTACATCCAGCACAACCACCACCACAGTAGAAGTAGGTAGTGGTACTGCACAGAGTCAAATTCAACGCACACCCTCCAGTTCATCCGGCATTGGAAGTGGCACCTCCAACAGGAGACAAAAGTTAAGCTCCCCAGCTTGGGACTTCTTTATGGTTAGCGAAAAGGAGGAGAACATTGCTATATGCTCCATTTGTAATACCTCTGTTAGTCGGGGTAAGCTTGGTACAAACTATGGTACCGGAGGCCCATTAACCCATCTGAAAAAACACCACTTGATCGACTGGGAGGACCACCTTTTTTTTTTTTTTTTTTTAAACTTTATTTATTGAATTTTGCATCCAAAACATTACATTCACACAGTTTATCATAAGCAAATTTCAGTGACATTACAAGGTCTGAATCATTACAGCAGTATATCTGATGTATGTCCGGGGGGAACGATTACCGCAAAACATAAATTATCATGAGTCTTTGGCGCAGGGACCTTGGGCAAGAACAGCTGGCAGCAGAGCCACACACAAGTCAAGCGAACAACGTATTCCTGGGAGGTACTTTAGTGGACCTTCCCCATGCAGTATACCTTTCCCAGGGCGAGATCGTCATCATTAAAACACGTGTAACAGGTATGCAACCCGATCATCCCAGCCTGGTAAACTTGGAAGGAAGGACAGAATGGCCACGTAGGGAGAGGGGAACAGAACAGAACTCCCGCCCCCACAGCACCGCAACAGCTCAACCGTCCCCCCGCTCAAGTTGTGCATCATGAGCAGCAGAAGCAACGCCGTCATGGGCCATGGGGGGGGCATCCCCAGCCAGGGCCCCCGGGTATTGCAGTAGGTAACATTGTAGTGGGCCCCAAATATCGGCGGGGCGGGATCGAGCCGGGAGCAGGTCGGAGTATGCCAGTATCTGCTCTTGGCAGTAGACAAGGTCTTTAAGCCATTCCTTAAATTTCGGAGCCCTCCCCCTACCCCAACGGCACGCTATCCGCCGCTTCGCCAACAGCAGCGCCGCCGTGACAAACCTGCGGCTCGCCCGCGGAATGTGTTTGGTATACCCCAATAGGGCCTGCACCGGGTCGGGCTCAAGGAGTAGGTCCACCATCTGTGAGACAGCGGAAAACACTTGGGTCCAGTAGGTCTGAATTGTGGGGCAATCCCAGGACAAGTGCAGGAAGTCCGCATGTGGGGCGTGACATCTCTCACAGTTATCCGAGTCTTGTAGTTTAAATTTGTGTTTGGTGACCGGTGTGCAGTACAGGCGGTTTAGGAACTTAAAGTGTATGATACGGTGTCTGCTGCTCGCAGAAATTTGCTCTGTCTGTATGCAACAGTAGGACCACCTGTCATCTCCCAGCACTAGCCCCAACTCCCGCTCCCACTCCCCACGAGCCCGTGAGGTGTCCAGTGCAGCGTCAGATCGAATTGTGTGGTATAGTATGGAGACCAGGTGGGAGGGCGAGGACGCCTGTAAGACTCTGTGCAATGGGTCAGTGATTTCGGGTTCCACCGGGAATGTCTGTAATATGGACCGCATGCCATGCCTCAGTCTCACGTAGGTGAATAGCTCCAAGGGGGTAGGCGCGTACCCATCGAAGAAGTGTTCCCGATCTCGGAAGCGCCCAGCTGAGAATAGATCGCCCCACCTTTGAATTCCCAATTTGCGGATCAAGTCTTGAAATAGTCTTTCCTGTAGAAGGGGAAGCTGCGGGTGGTAGGCAATGGGGAGAAGGGGCGAGTACAAGAACGAGCTCGCAACTCGCTTAGATATCTCCCGCCATGCCCGCACCGTTCCCTGCAATGCATTATAATCCGAGGTGTTATGAGGGAGAGTACTATGCAGCAGACCGTGCAGAGGCAGAGGAGCCGCCAGCCAGTCCTCCGCAGCGAGTTGGGGCATAAATGCAATGGGGTGGAACCAGTAATATGCATAGTGTGCTTGAGCGCAATAGTAGTACAACTCCAGGTCCGGTATGTCCAAACCCCCCCGGGAGTAGGGAGAGATCATCACCTCCCACTTCAACCGAGGTCTCTTCCCACCCCAAACGAGCCGAATCAGTTCCGAGCGCATTCGATTGAAAAAATGCCGACCCGGTGGGAAGGGAATGTTCATAAACAGATATAAGAGTCGGGGGAGTACCACCATTTTAATCAAGGCAGCACGTCCTGCCAGCGAGAGGGGGAGCGCGATCCAGCGGTCCACACAGGAGGAGACCTGTGTCAACGCCGCACCGTAGTTAGAGCGCATCAGTTCTTCCCTGTCACGGGATACCCTGATGCCGAGATATTTTACGTCAGACTCACACCATTCTATGGGATAGTCAAGTGAGAACCTCCGACATCCATCCGTCAAATGGAGGATCTGAGACTTTGACCAATTGATTCGCACGCCCGACATTTCCCCATACGTGATGAATTCCCGAAGTAGTGGGTTCAGGTTGTGTTGGGGGTCCCGCACATACAAAGTTATGTCATCTGCATAGAGCGACAGCAGAAGCTGCCTCTGCTCGCAGATCAGCGCCCGATGTTGATGACGCTGTCGCAACCGCGAAGCAAGGGGCTCTACCGCCAGTGCGAACAAGAGCGGGGATAAGGGGCACCCCTGCCTGGTCCCCCGGGCGATTCCAAAGGGCTCCGACGTCCTACCATTGATCAATACCCTGGCGCGGGGGCCTCCGTAAAGGATAGCTATCCAGCCCAGGAAAACCAGGGGGAAGCCCATACTAGTCAGCACCGCCACCAGGTAATCCCACTCCAGGGAGTCGAACGCTTTCGTCGCGTCCAAAAAAACGGCCGCCATCTGGAGGCTGGGGTCAACGTTCTGCAGAGTGGCGAACAGCGTGCGCAGGTTGTGCGACGTCGCCCTGCCCGGTATGAAACCCGACTGATCCGGGAGTACTAGCCCCTGCATAAGGAGCGTCAACCGGTTAGCCAGAGTTTTGGAGAGGATCTTTACGTCACAGTTAAGGAGGGACAGTGGCCGGTAGGAGTCAGGGGAGGCCGCCGGTTTACCCGGCTTCAAAAGGAAGGTAATCAATGCCTCTCTCATGGTAGGGGGGAGCTTTCCCAGTGTGTGGGCCTCCTCAAACACCTCTTTCAAGATCGGGGCAAGGATATCTATGTACGACTTATAAAACTCGATCGGGAGCCCGTCGAGGCCAGGGGCTTTCCCCGAGGCCATTTGCATGATGGCCTCGCGAATTTCGTCAATCCCGAGCGGTGCCATGAGGAACTTCCTCTGCGTATCAGATAGCCATCCCAGTGTGGTTTCCCCCAAATAGGGAGCTAGCTCCGGCGGTTCCGCGTGGGCGGAGGAGTACAGGTCGGTATAATGAGTAACAAATGTTTGCATGATGGACCGGGTGTCCCTGTGGAGCTCCCCCGACCCATCCTGGATCTCGAGGATTTGGTTGTTAAAACGGGGCGGCCGGATTGCCCAAGCTAGGTATTTACCCGGGCGCTCCCCCTCCCCGTATCTGCGAGCCTGAAAGTGTTTCCCCCTGAACCGGACTTCTCTGTCCGCTGTGTCTTTATATTCAGTCAGCAGTTCCCGAAAGCGGGCCTGAGCCCCAGCATCAGTATGAAACGTGGGGGCATTCTCCAAGTCTTTCAGGTCAGCCTCGAGTTTACAAAGGGCGCTACGTAAAAC
Organism: Triturus cristatus; assembly: GCF_964204655.1. Lineage (NCBI taxonomy): Eukaryota > Metazoa > Chordata > Amphibia > Caudata > Salamandridae > Triturus > Triturus cristatus. The sequence goes on from NC_140593.1 coordinate 945,057,586, forward strand.
CTTGAGGACCCCCACCCCCTTCGAGATGCATAGTCCTCTAATCGTGACTTTGAAGGCCTCCCACACCACGGCAACACTATCCACCGTGCCACCATTGCGTTGGAAGAAGCTCTCAATTTCCTGCGCTATTTCGGATCTGAAGACATCGTCCAGCAGGGCAGTGGGCTGCAGTCTCCACGACATCGGGGAACCGGCGAGGTCAGTCAAGACCAAGCTCAGCAGGACCGGGGCGTGATCGGAGTACGTGCGAGCGAGGTGTTTTACCCAGCCTATCGTGGGGGCAAGCCCCGGTGAAACCAGGATATAGTCCAGTCTCGCCCATGTGGAGTGCGCGGCAGTCCAGTGCGTGCCCTCTCTAGTCACCGGGTGCCTAGAACGCCACGTGTCCAGTAGATGACGCTCGGTGAGAAGGTCACGCACATATGCCTGCGAGCGGGAATAGTGGTGTGGGTTCGGCTTCGACCTATCACTCTCGGGGTCAACAGCTATGTTAAAGTCACCTCCCCACACTAGGTGAGTGGAACCGACACGTAGGATCTCTCCCCACAGCGTTTGAAGACAGGACGGATCATCAGTGTTGGGACCATAATAGCACACCAAAGTGAGCGTATCCATGCCCATGCGCCCCCAGACAATACAATACCTGCCCTCCCGGTCTATCCGCTCACCCATGTGCACAAACGGGGTATGTTTCCTAATGAGGATGGCCACCCCACGCGAGTAGGTGGAGTAAGAGGAGAAGGTACGGTGCACCGCCCAGCGCGAGGCAAACAGCACCGGCCTGGAGGGATCTAGGTGCGTCTCCTGAAGAAAGGCCACTCCCACGTGGTGCCAGTCCAGGTATGCCAGGACGTGCCTGCGCTTTCTGTGGTCCCCTAAGCCCCTTACATTCCAGGATAGAAAGGTAAGTCGCCCAGTCGAGTCCCTATGTGTTTGCGGATCACTCATGGTAGACCAAAAGACTCACACCCAGCAATATAATGCAAACGCCACCTCCCGACCCGTGTGAAGAAGACCATGCCAACAGCGCCACATTTCCATACAAACTTAACAAACATAGTAAATCCCCAACTCCCCCCCCCTCCCCCCACCCACAGCAGCATCCCAAACATGCTATCTGGACAGACCCCCTCCCCCCCCCCCAAACGAACTCCGTCCATAGCAAAGGCCACAGTGGAGCAACATGAGAACTTAAAGTCGATTGGGTAATACCCTTGGGAGGACAGTCTAGGTGAATACACAATAACCCCTTGATCCAGAAGGAGCCCCCCGCCCGTGGGCCGGGCCCTCCCCATGGTCAACAAAAGGGTGCCCAGCCAGACGATGATTTCCTGAGAGTCTAGTGCAAGCTAAAGAGTTTCTACACCCCGCCAGCAGCCCCTCACAGTGGACAAAGCCGGGTTCACGGGTCACTGTATCCAGTCCCATAATAGCAGATACGCGCACCACCTTACCAGCTGACAGACCACAGTCTCAGAATCGACAGGTCAACAATCCAGTCCCATCAGTCTGATGTCGGCGGTGAGGAGCAGTCCTGATCACGTTTCTTGAGTCGCTTCAAAAACTCCTCCGCCTGTTGGGGTTTAGTGCAAAAAATTTGTTTCCCTTGATGTGTGATGCGCAGGCGGGCCGGGTAAAGAAGCGCGTAGTCAACTTGTGCAGCGCGTAGTTTATGCATGACCTGGACAAATTTCTTCCGCTCCTCCTGAACCACCGGGGTGAAGTCCGGGAAAATAGTGAAGGTATTGCCGCCATAGGATAGGCTCTTCTTCTCCCTCGCCGTCCTAAGCGCGACATCTCGGTCGCGGAAGTTCAATAGGCGTGCGATAATAGGGCGAGGGGGAGCCCCCGGCGGTGGTCTCAGGGCCAGAGATCTGTGTGCCCTTTCCACAATGAACTGGGGAGATAGGGAGTCCGTGCCCACCACCTCGCGCAGGAGACCCTCCACATAGTCCTCCATCTTGCCCGTGTGGGTCGATTCCGGAATGCCAATTATACGGATATTGTTCCTCCGACTACGCGCTTCCAAGTCTTCGTTTTTGGCTGCTATCACATGGAGGACTTTGTCCATGCGCGCCACAGCGGCGGACAGTTCCGTCGTGCGATCTTCGGTGTCTGAGATACGTCTCTCCGTTTCCGTGAGGCGTTCGCCATGGCTGTCAACCTTATGTACAATCGAGTCCATGCGGGATTGCATGGAATCCATTTTGTCAACTATGGTCGCTAGACTTTGCCTCATGTCCAGCAATATGGACTTGACATCATCCCCCGGCGGGGCCTCCACCGGCATCGACCCCGCCGCAGCGGCCTCCGGTTGCGGCCTGGTCTGCTTCTTGGACTCAAAGGTAAGGCGAGACTGTCGGCTGTCCGGCTTCCCCATGGCGGCGCCACCAGGCTGCCCGCAGCAGGATCAGGGGGGAAGCCCGGGTGGGCCCCGGGGGCAAGCAGCAAAGGAGGGGGGGAGCGCTAGCTTAGGGAAGAGGGAGAACGGCCAGATCCTACAGCAGGTCTCAGGATCAACCACCAACACCTCGTGCAACCCCCTCCACCTGCCAAGCAGGACCTCGCTGGGGACCAGCCGCCGCCCCCGGGGCCAATCGCGACCCCACAAGCACACCTTTCACCTCCACCGCCCGTAGCCACTCTCCGTGAGTGAACGGGATGATCTCCAGCAGAAGAGAGTCAGGTAGATAGGGGCAAAGAGGATCCAAGTCGGGGGCCCCAGCGCAGGAGGGCCAGCGGCCAGCGCTCTAGGCGACAGTCTCTCCGGGCCCCGCACCTCCTCCGATCTGTCCCTCCGTGTGTGTCTCCCCCAGTGGGGTAGCAGTAAGGTAGCAGCCGGGGGGGGGTTCTGCGCAGGCCGGTACGGGCAAGGCGGCACCGCACCGCAGTAAGGATCCGGCGCGGGCAGGGAAGGCGGCCACCTCAGCCGCTAACTCAGCCGGACGCGCCACTCACCAGCGCCCGCGTCCGTTGTGTAGCACGCCGTAATCCTGTCTGTCCTCTCGCCCCCGGCCGGGGGTATCCAACGAGGGCCACAGCAAACCCCAGCTGACACGCCGCAGGGCCGCCGTCCGCAGCCACGAATCCGGAGGCGAGGCCTGCCACCCACGTGGGACGCACCGGACTCGCGTCGCAGCAGCCTCCCGGACACAGCTCCAGCGGGATATCCCTCACAGCGGGCACAACTCGCGGCAGCTCCTCAGTCCGACATCGCCGGGTCGCCAGGGATAAGACAGCGCTCCGACTGCGGTAGGGGTGTTGGTCCACCCGCACAGGTCCGTGTGGGCTGGCAAATGCGACTTTCAGGAAGGATTTTTAAGGATTTCTTCGCTGGGCTGCGGGAGCTTCACCCGAAGGCAGCCATTCCGCTGTGCGCCACCTAGCGCCCCCCTGGGAGGACCACCTTTGCCGCATAAAAACTGCAATCATTGCTGTTGGTGGGGATAAACGAGTAGAAGATCCGATCACGGTGGAAGAGGAAGGAGAGGGAGACATTCTCTCCTGTAGTGGTACACAAAGTAGCCCTGTCCCCAGCTGTACAGTGGTATCACCCACATCCTCAGCAACATCTCAGTGGCACAAGAGTAAGAGTCAGCCTGAGACAGCAAGGAGTACCACAATGAAAAAAAATGCGTTGTTGAGCCTAACAGAAAGAAAAACCATGCAGCCTACCATTATCGGCATGTTTAGGTCAGAGGGGCAGTACGAACGCAACCACCCAATAGCACGTTTGTACAATTCAAAGCTGGCTAAAATGTTAGCACTGGACCTTCTCCCTTTTTCTTTTGTCTGGAATTTGTGGCAGCCATCTGCCCATAATGGCAGGTTCCCAGCCGCTACTATTTCGCCAGAGTTGCTGTTCCAGCACTACATCACGACATGCTGGAATTGCTTGGAAAAGCCTTGAAGCAGAGTGCTGTTCAGAGTATCCACCTGATAACAGACATGTGGACCAGTTGCCAAGCCACTGATTACATGTGCATCATTGCACACTGGATCTCTTTTGTGGGGGTTAGAGAAAAGATATCTGCTGGTGTTGACGCTGCTGAGATTTTGGATGCCACTCGCAAACATGCAACTGTAGCCATGTTTACCATGGAGAAACCTCATACTGCTGCAAACATTTTGGATGAGTTTAACAGCAAGGTCTTTGAGTGGCTGCACCCAAGCGGGCTTAACATTGGTATTGTTGCCACGGACAATGGCAGTAATGTAGTTAGGACCATGAAAGATGGTGGCTATTTCAGGGTCCCGTGTTTGGCACACTGCATTAACATTGCTGTTCAAGACTTTCTGAAAAATGAATATAGTCAGCAACTTACTGGCCACCTGCAGAAGAATATGCACACATTTCAGCCATTCTTTTAAAGGCCGGAAGCAGTTGAGGGTCATTCAACGTGAGCATAAAATGCCAGTCAAAGCACTCATCCAGGAGGTGCCAACACATTGGAATTCAACTTATTACATGCTTGATCGTCTATTGGAGCAGTACATACCACTCAATGCTGATGTCATGCAAAGATTAGGGGATCCTACTGTGAGAGGCATCATTGTTGAGATGGACCAATGGGACCTCGTTAAATGCCTGACAGAGAGGCAACTTCCTTTTGAGGTCTTCACACGTGAAGTCAGCAGGGAGGACTGTACTATGCGCCAAGCTATCCCATTGTTGCACATGCTAGAGCAACAGCTGAAGGAGGTGTCTGAAATGTACGCAGGTGTGGATGACGAACAAGACGCATATTATTTGGCGGACTCCTTAGCTGTTCACTTGTCTGAAAATACGAGGATTCAAAATAACATTGTGTCACATCAACATTACATTACTGCCACAATTTTGGATCCACGGTACAAAGTATTTCTGAACAGTAAGGCAGTTACTCCTTTTTCAGAAGTGGATGTTGCCATGTACAAAACTTTGATAGCTGAGGAAGCCACTGACTTCGAAAACGAACGGCTGGTATTTAGAGGCCCGCCATCCCAGGCCAGAACAAGTACTACAGGTCATCCAGAGTCAAGTTCTACTTCAGAGCCTGCGGGCAGTGCGTTTGCCTCCCAGCAGTCACCAACAACACCACTAACAACAACAGCAAGAACAGGATCATCAGCCACAGTACAATCGGCAACTGATTAGTTTCTACGGCATGGGTATGGTAAGTCCGGTGCTGATGCACAGGCAAAAGAGGCCAAGCAAATCGGAGCTCCCCTCAGCATTGAGCATACGGTCCAGGCCTATCTGGATGACACAACAGAGGTCTTCATGGATCGAAACCCATTGGTGTATTGGTATGGGAAAAGAAGTCGATGGACAGTGCTCAGCAGGCTGGCGATAAAGTATCTGGCTTCCCCTGTCACAAGTGTCTCTTCTGAGCGTGTTTTCAGTGCTGCTGGTGCCATTGTAACTGTGAAAAGGACCAGTCTCTCGCCCAAAAGCGCGGAGAGGTTAACCATGATCAAAATGAATCAGCACTTAATACCACCAGAGTACAAAATACCTGAATCACAGCAGGAAGAGGAGAGTGACTTAGGTGACGAAAGTACTGTGTTAGATAACCTACTTCTGATTGAACCACCAGAGTTTGAGGACGAGCTCCTCTTCCCTGACAACTAGGCTTTCAAATTGTTACTTTCTTCCTTCCTTTATTTGTGTGTGTCTCTGTCTTTCTGGTTCGAATCACAACAAATCCATCACCACTGTCTTATCTTTTTATTTCCATATTGGAGTTGCACCTCTGTGCATTTAACTATCCACTCCTTAGAGTCCTGCTCCATCTTCTTGACTCACCCTAAATACATTTCCCTGAAGCCAGACATTGGATGGAGAATAGTACAAGAAATGTTGCCTCTAACAGTCCCGCCAGAAGAAGTGGAACATGACTATAGCTATCCTCCTTTTGTTTCTGAGCAGAAACTCATCACTGTAAGAAGGCTACCGCCTCTGCAGGCATCCAAAACTCTTCACTGTCAGAAGGCTTTTGCCAGTCGTCAGGCTTCCAAAAGTAAACTCATCACTGTCAGAAGGCTACAGCCTCGGCAGTCATCAAAAGCTCATCAATGTCAGAACAGAAGGTACTTGGCAGAGAAAAACAAGACTCTTCGAAGAAACTTGCTGACATGTCACATTTCTGCAAACTCAATTGACCAATGACCGCTACCCAGGCCGTGGCCCATCTCACAGCGCTGACCATGTGAACCAAATTCAACTGCGACAAAGTGCCACAGATGAATAAGAAAACCGAAACAGCGACTAACACTCAAAATTAATGTGTAGTAATAATGAGGTCACTACCTCGGTAAAAAAACACACACCTGTCTGAACTAGGCATCTGACAGCCAGGGAGAAGAGCAAGACAGGTAATTATGGCATGCGTTGGATGCAGACTCAGAGTGATTGCTGTTTTTTGTGTTGATGACATTGTGCATGAAGTCGAACTGTACTAGTAATTAATTTACCAACTAAAAGTGACTCAAGTGACAGTCAATGTTTCCCTTCTTGTTGTTTAATAACCAAATTGTACTCCTACTACTGCAGGCCAATATCCGTTGCATATTTTAATATGGAATATGGGCTTACTAAGAGTCGGTACACTGCAGACTGAATTGGAGTTGGACAACACGTACAACACCATGATGATGACCATACTATCGGGGGCGTGGCCAGGGCTCAAATGCAGGCGGACGTGTGAGCCTGCTGCTCCGCCGAGGCCCAGCCGGAAATCCTGAACTAAATGCCAAAAACGGCACCCCTGAGCGGCGTGCATCGGAACGCTGAACTGGCACTGCAAAGGGGAGCACTTTGATGTGCGACGAAGGGGTGCTGAAGGCGGCGAAGCGGGAATCGGCCGAGGACGGTGGCGCACCATAGAAGGGAGACAAGATGGCGGCTGCGGAGCCTCTCGGAACCTGATCGGGCGGTCGATGCTCTGCGTGTCTGCGGGAGAAGAAGGCCGAGCACGGAGGTAGGCGCTAGCTGCACCGGAGCCGAGGGGTGCTGTGGCGACGTAGAGAGGAGGCATCTGGGCAGTGGCAGGAGTTGGGAGGAGCCCGGGCGTGGGACGTGAACCGACGGCGATGACCGAGAGGCCGGTGGAGGTGGCGGCTTGGGCACAGGCGCTGGACGACGGAGTGGCTCGAGGAGGTCGATGAGGTGTGCGGGGAGCTTGCTCTGAGAGGCGTCAGCTCGGCATATCCTGCAGACGGAGCTGCGGCGAACAACGGCCCACTGCGGAACACTTTCTCTCACCTCCTGGCCCAGGAGGAAGGCGCAAAAGTTGACAGGGGGGAGCCGGAGTGGAGGCTAACAGGAGAGTGGCAGCAGTGTGGTGGAGACCGCAATTACAGAGCGCGAGGAGGGGAGTCCCGGCTTGGATCGCATCGCACTGAAGAGCGAGAACGACACTCCGCTGCGCCGGGGGCCCTGAACAGTGCCCCGCCCGGAGCGCAAGAAACTAGTGCGGGCAGTCTGGCGAGGCGCTGAGGGACTCAGAGGCGCCCGCCGGAGTGCGGTAACGAGCTGCTACTTGAGCCTTGACGGCCCGGCAGCCCAGAGTGGCAAATTTATTGCAAACAAGCGCAGAGAGAGGAGCTAGACCTGGAACATTGAGTCCCGCGGAGTGTATGGGCCAGAGCGCGGTTCCCCTACGGACTGGATGGCGATGAGTGGGGCTGGACGGCGATAGGAAGGGAAGCGAGCTGCACGTGCAGGGAGTGTACCGGTGGTGGGAAGGGAGCCCCGGGAAGGATTGGTACGGTGGAACGTACTGCCTCGCTGGAGACCACGCTGGAGACCACGACTAGCGCCTGGAGTGGGTGGGATAGACCATCACGATTGGACCTGATATCTGCAGGACCACGATATCTGCGGAGACGGTGTAAAGAAACGGGGGTCCTACGGGCATGATGGGGAAAACCCGACACAGACAGGGCAGGGGGCAGTCGGCCCGGGACAAAGAGGCAAGCTCATCGGCAGAGCAGATAACACAGCCGACACCAACTGATTGCCTCCCGCAGCAGCAAGTCGACCAGATCTTGCAAGCCATAACAACCACGCGAGAAACGCTGCAGGCGGATATAGCACAAGTAACACAGAGTTTGGGATTACTGAGAGCGGATCACAGCAAGCTGGTAGACAGAGTGAAACCGACTGAAACAGCCCTGGAAGGCATGGAACCGACTACTAAGACATTAACGGCCCAAATGAAAGAAGTGCAGAATCGGATACATGCACTGGAACAAAGAGCGGAGGATGCAGAAGGGAGAAACCGGCGAAGTAACATTCGCGTGGTGGGTTTGCCGGAAGGAATAGAGGGAAAGAGCATGCTGGAATACTTGGAAACCTGGCTGAAAACTGTAGTAGCACCGGAAGGTCTGACCCCTTTCTACACGCTGGAAAGAGTGCATAGAGTGCATAGAGTGCAAGCGAGACCGCTAGTGCCGGGGCGCCCACCCAGACCGGTGATCGCTAAGTTGCTGCATTATAAAGACAGAGACTGGCTATTGGCCCAGGCACGCGAGAAGGGGCCGTATAAAGTAGACAATGCTTCTGTAACAATATTCCCGGATTACACACGGGAAGTACAGCGTAAACAGGCATCCTACCTGGCGGTCAAAAAGGCGCTGCGTGAAGAGGGACTGCAGTATGCCTTAATGTATCCGGCAAACTTGAAAATCCTAGTCGACGACAAGTCCTACTTTCATAGCAGACCGGAGGATGCCTGGGACTGGCTGGAGCGTTACAGAGCAGGAGCCGTGCAACCAACTCATGAAGGAAGGGGGGTCCTGGCACAGCCTAAACCCAGACGCACTCCAACGGATTGGAAACGACGAACGGGATCCCCATGGCAAACGTTGCGACAAGCAGAAAAGGAGAGATCGGCAGCGGTGGAGGCGGTAGTGGCACTATCCAAGACAGGGATGGATTCGCAGAGCGACAAAGGGGACTCGCAGCGGGGCACAGACGGCTCGGACTCGGATGCTTCAAGAGCGGACAGTGTGCGGCTGCCACATGTGACGGCGAGGACGGCGGATGAGATGGTGGACTAGGGTGTTTGAGATTCCTCCGGGGTCTGAGCACTCTGGTTACTTTCTTAGTTTGGATGGGTGTTCAGTTTGGGGCATCTGTCCTGGGGAGGGGGAGTTGGGGTGTGTTTAGCTTCGTTTACGGGTATCAGGGGGGAACCAGTGTGCTCCGGATGACGCGGCAGATTGATGGGGATAAGAAATAAGATAACGGCCTCCATCCCTGCCTTTAAGTGCATAACCTGGAATGTCCGGGGACTCCACACTATGACCAGGCGCCATCAGGTGCATGCCTACCTGGTGCGCAGGGGAGCACATGTTGCTCTCTTACAAGAGACGCACCTCACGATGGCAGAGGGAAGGGCGCTCCAGCGCAGATGGCGAGGGCAGGTGTATTATACTACCTATTCGGCATACGCGAGAGGTACGCTGGTGTGGATCAGGGCGGGAGTACCATTCCAACTGCTGCATAAGATGATTGATCCTGAGGGGCGCTATGTTCTGCTGGCGGGGCGCTTAAACGGGGTAGATGTCATGATAGGGAGTATATATGCCCCAAATGTTGAACAAGGAAGTTTCTTTGACCGCCTGTCTGGAGTCATGGCCGCGCACGTGCCGGGCTCGTTGCTTCTGGGGGGTGATTTCAACTCAGTGTTGGATGTAACCATAGACAGATCTCACCCGCCACTGCTTGAGTTGCGGATATGGCAGTCAAATTGGAACTTGATAGATATATGGCGGGAACAGCACCAGCAAGAGCGAGATTATTCATATTATTCGGGTCTGCATGATTTGCATGTTAGGCTAGATGCGATGCTGGGAACGTCTGATGTATGTATTAAAGTGCAACACAGTGAATATTTGGCCAAAACATTGTCAGATCATAACCCCCTGCTGGTCCACCTGGGACGGCGCAAAGAACGGGCGTTGATACCAACTTGGCGATTGTGCCCTGAAATACTAGAAGACCCGGTATTCCGGGACGAGCTCCAGCAGGGGATCATCCATTATTTTAATGAAAATGAAAATACAGCGACAACTATAGCGACAGAATGGGAGGCATTCAAGGCAGTAGTCCGAGGGGTATGTATTTCTAAGAAGGTGGGGGTACGGAAAACCTTGCTAGATGATATTCAGAGGGCGGATGAGCGGTTGCGAGACGCAGAGAAGCGTAGTCACACAGTGGAGAGGGACCACGATGAGGTGTCAGGAGCGAGGGAAGAGGTAGCGCGACAAGTTGAAAGGCTCAGGGCGTTTGATTTTAAAGCATATACTGCACAAATACATGACGAGGGGGACAAAACGGGTAAGCTCTTAGTGCGGCTTGTTGCTCCTGATAACAGAGGGGCACCAATCCTGGGGCTCCGAACTACGGCAGCTACGATGGAATATACCCAACAGGGAATAAACGATATGTTCGCGAGCTATTATGCAACGCTGTATAGTAGCCTGGGGGAGGCAGATGTTGCAGATATGGAGAGTTATTTTGCTGGGTTGGTTTGGCCCCAGTTGGAGGAGGAACAGTCATTAGCACTGGGACAAGAGATATCGTATGGGGAAATCCGGTCAGCAATCAAGCACATGGCCCGAAATAAGACCCCAGGAGTTGATGGGCTACCAATCGAGTTCTACGCCAGATTTGTGGACATACTAGCGCCCCGGCTGCAAGCGTTGTATAAACAGGCCTGGAAGGCAGGAACGCTGCCAATCACTACTCGGGAGGCTATTATAATTCCCCTTTTAAAACCAGGCAAAGACTCTACTGAGCTAGCAGCATATAGGCCGCTATCAATGTTAACGGTGGATTATAAAAATATTGAGCAGGATACTGGCGACGCGATTGCTCCCTTATATGGCCTCCCTGGTCCACAGTGATCAGGGGGGGTTTATCCCCAAACGGAATACGGCCGGCAATATTAGATGTCTCCTGCGTATCTTAGAGGAACAACGAGACACTACGCCGGGAGCAGCGGTGCTGGCTGTAGATATTGAAAAGGCCTTTGACAGCCTAGAATGGTCTTTTTTACATTATGTGATGGGGAAAATGAGAATAGGGGACAACTACACGAGATGGACTCGGATTCTTTATAATGGGGCCACAGCTAGAGTAGGAACGGGTACGACAATTTCTCGGGCGTATAAAGTAGAGCGAGGGACGAGACAGGGCTGCTCTCTCTCCCCGCTGCTATTTGCAATAGCGATAGAACCATTAGCTATGCTGGCACGAGCGGGGGAGCAGTGTCGGGGCCTAGCACTGCAGGGAGAAGTGCAATACATCTCGCTATATGCAGACGATCTCTTACTGTTTTTGGAGGACACCGGAGAGGCTCTAACAACGGTGAAACAATTGCTGACAGGGTATGGGAGTAGGTCAGGGCTGTGGGTCAATTGGCAAATTACTTGTCTATTCCCGGTGCGGCCGAACCTGCCGGCGCTGCCCCGGGTGCAAGGGGTCCGATGGGAGGCACAGTGCCTGCCCTATTTGGGAGTCATCATTTATCATACGCAGGACGGGCTCCTGGAAGGCAACATTAGTCGGGCAATCCGAGGAGTCAAGGGGAGTACGGAGTTCTGGACTACCTTGAAGATGTCGGTGGCAGGGAGGGTGGCCTTGTTAAAAATGGTAGTGTTACCGAGACTGTTATATTATTTTAGGACCCTCCCAATATGGATACCTGGGGCGATGTTCAGGCAGTTGAAAGCGATGGTGGGAGATTTCTTATGGGGGAACGGCAGGAGACGGGTTGCCCTGGATATAATGATGCGCCCCAGAGCGGCGGGGGGTTGGGCAGTACCGGACTTTGAACGATACTATCTGGCAGCCCAGCTCCAGTGGGTCACACAGGCAGTGGCAGCGGCGTTTCGAGGGCCCTACCTAGGCAATAACTGCTGGATACCGCGGCATGTGCTTTCCTACATCTTGCTGGGGCAGAGACTGCGTAGAGATACCATTACTAATGAGGAAAGAACACTGCAGCGTTGCTGGGTCAGGAGTCATAAAAAGCACGGAGTGGAGCGCCCCTATGCGCCTGAGCTCCCGATAGGGGCGTGTACAGCGTTACCCCATGGAGGAGATTGGTCTGCTCTGGGAGATTGGGAGGAGAAGGGAGTATTTATGGTGGGCGACTTCTATGAAGACGGTGCCTTACTGCCGTTCTCGAGCTTACGAGATAGATATGACCTACCGCGGGTACACTACTTATTGCATGCGGCGCTGGTAGCGGGGATCCAACGCAGGTGGAAGATGGGGCTGAGGGAACCAGAGACGTCGTTGGTTTGTCAATATGTAGCTATGGCGGCTGGCAAGTTCAAGGCCGTCACGTGCCTTAATAGGAGAATGGAACAGTAGGGAAGGCAACCGCTGGACCGACTAAAGGTGAAGTGGGAGTGGGACCTAGAGAGGGACATCCCGGAAGCTACTTGGCCTAAACTAGTGGAAAGGGCATGGAAGATTACACGGAACGCTAGGTTCCAGCTAATACAATTTTACGTGTTACATAGGGCATATATGACCCCGAAGCATATTAAGCAGATCTTCAAGGTGGAGAAAGCTAGCTGCCCTAGATGTGAGACAGAAGATGTGGACTTTCACCATATGCTGTGGTCCTGCCCAAATCTGATAGTATATTGGGGAGAAGTAATTACGGCACTGGAGTTGACAACGGAGCGAACACTTAACAAGGATATGGGGGTGAGTTTATTGCATTGGTTCCCGCATACAAAACACAACAAAGTGACCAGCAAATTTATAGATTTGGGACTGATAATAGCTAAAAGGGAGATAACCAGCTATTGGAAGCACAGTCAGGGACCTAGGTTGCAGAGATGGAAACACAAATTTCTTAAGTGGGCAGCGAGCGAAAGTGTGATTAAGCTACGGCTGGTGCATAGATAGCAGAAAGAGACGATGCTGGAAGTGGCGCGTGCCTGGGAGGCGCTAGTTGAGGCGCTGCGCAGGCCCGACAGGGACCTGGAAGATGAACTTGACCCTCCACTAGACTGTGGACCATTGGGAGCAGTGGGGGGAACGCGAGGATTGGAAGGGCTGTAGACAGGGAGAGTACCAGGTAACATGGGGAGGGAGGTCATACCACAGAGAAGGCACATTTCAGGCAAACCCCATAGGCCAGTTCACATTGGAAATTGTACACAGAAGCGGAGCACACTGGAGGGGGGAGAGGGGTAGGGATCGGAAGGGGGTAGTAGTTATGTTGTTGGGGAGGGCTGAGCGATATTGATACTAGTGTGCAATAACTGTCGCTGTACCAGGAGATACCGTAAAGAATTGCCTAGATGATAATATCTAATCCTATGTTTGGAAAGGATAACGACTTTGTACATAAGGGGTAGAGGGCAGTTAATAGGAATGTACTCTATGCAAAGTATGAGGATGTTATGATGATGATTGAAAAACAAAAAATTAAAAAACTTTATAATAAAATAAAATCAATAATAATATGATGACCATACTATCTTCGCAGTCAGTCAGTTGGATTGGAGGTGATTGATGGAATAACTCGAGGCGTTTCAAATCAAGTGGCATAAAAGGTAAATAAGTCAACTACCACAGCAGACCTACATGTTTGTGTAGTGGTGGAATCGAGTAGTCATGAGTGTAGTTGTGGAAGTATGACTGACAGACGTGTGTTGATTCAGTTACTTACTTTTGAAAATGCTATGTTGCTGTATATGTGTGCTGTAACTGTTTCAGGTTAATGTTGGAAACAGACTTGTTTAAAAAAAAAATTGTACTTCTACTGCAGGGCGATCCATTGGATATTTGAATATAGACTCTAGACTCACTCGGTACACTACAGACTGAGTTGGACACCATGATCTTGATGACCACATACTATACTCTTCGCAGTCAGTCAGTACTTAGGATCGGAGATGATTGATGGAATAACTGCGTTTCATGAAGTGGCATAAAAGGTAAACACAAGTCAACAAGAACCACAGCAGACCTACATGTCCGTGTAGTGGTGGAGTCGAGTGTAGTGGTATGACTGACAGCAGAGTATTGATTTAGTCACTTAATTTTGAAAATACTAGGTTGCTGTATATGTGCTTTGTCTGGCTCTGTCAAAATTTAAGCTAAATGGAGTTTTGGTCACGGCCCGGTGCTGTGGGCCTGCTCTGTCCTGTTGTTGTTGTAGCTTAATGCTGTAAACAGAGTAGACATGATGTATCAATGCCGCCTCAGTCTGAAAGTGTCCTCTTCTCTTGTTGCACTCCACCGTAATTGATGCATTTTTTTATTCATTGATTTTTCAATATCCCTTTTGTTTTTCCATTTACACTTACAGGCCGTCTTTTACCCTGTGCTATACTTGGAAAAACAACGCACACTTACCTTACCAATAAGTCTACATCTGCCAGGCAGGCAGTGGCGTCACCCAAGATTGATGGAGGGAGCATCCATGGAAGGGAGGACCAAGAGGAATGCCGAGATGCAACTCCCCATTTTGACCAGGATAACACAGTAACAGTATCAACTTTCATCATCTTTTAAATAATTTGATTCATTTTTTATCTTCAATCATTACTACCGTGTGTTATTGTTATTATTAATTATGTTTGCTCTCTGCCTATAATTCATCCCTACAGCTATTTTTAAATGATCTTTGCTATATTTAAAGGTAAGCCCGGTACAACAGAACACAAACTGTATGTAATCCGGGTTTCTATGAGGGCAGACAGGCAAGGCAAATTGCATAATATTAATATACTGCTGCCCTGTCTAATTGTCGAATAGTAGTTAGTTAGTACTACTTATCATTAACCAGCAAGTTATCATCATCATGCATGCATTTCCTTTTTCTCCCTTAACAGATTTATGGACATGGTAGTCTACAAAGATTGTGTTTTGTTGTTTGTCCATGCGTACTGTTTTTCTTTGTCAAACCTTTCCCCAAACCCCCCTTTCCAACCATTCATCAAACCCTAACCCTCTTCTCCCGGTCTGTGTGATATATTGAGGTGTGACTAAATTAAATGTACACCAATAATTGATCACACGCTTGCTGGAGCGGATGTGGTGAAAGCAACACTAGTTCAATTTCAAGGCAGGGGGAGGATCTTCTTCTGCTTGCCCACCCATGATCAGTATATTTGCAAGGTAACTTTTTTACCAAAGGAACCTAATCCATCATCATTAATTGCCGGCATCGATTGGATTTGTCATCCTATAACACACAGCACTAAAGGTTACGCTTGTGTCGAGTGTAGGCCTAGTTGAGTGACTCACCACAACTACAGTTTGTAACTTGTTGTACTAGGCTATCCCCTCCACCATTATGTTTTATTTACTTCGCTCTACTACTCCTCCCAGAGTCTCTCTCAGGCGACTGACTGTCTAATTTTTTGGGGGGTAAATGCTACTGCCAGTGTCTACTACTACCACCACAACCATGGCATCTCCATTCTCTTCGGAAACCCAACCTACATCGTCATGCATCCATCGCTGTGCCTAACTTAAACATCAATCACAGGTATGAAAAGATGTTTGGGGAGGTATAATAATGGACTAGGAGGAGAGACTGACAGTACTCATAGGACAAGTCACTAACTGGCTGTGGCCCTGCAGCAGCAAGGAAAAAGTGTGACGTAAAACAGTAACCCCACTCACAAAACATTAACCACATCGTATGTAAAGTATAAATATATAATTTAATCCCCTAACAAAAATAAACTATGTAAAAAAAAACACAACACCTGACCCACCCCTCTCCCTAACCCCAACCAATGTCCAAAATGAAAAAGTCCAACAAATTGAATGTCCAATTGTCCATGTCCATAAATAAAGTGCAAACCCCAATGCCCGATTCCCACCCACCAAAAGAACCTCTAAAAAAGGGGCAATCAAACAGGGTCTTTAGCGACGGGCTCTTCGGATGTCAATCTCCAGGACCTTGACCCTCTTCTTAAGCTCCTCTACCTCCTCCTCCAGTCGCGCATTTTGGAGGAGCATGCAGCGCACATATTCCCTGAAGTTGCACCCACAGGGGGGCAGCAGTGCTGGATGTTGTTGGTGTATGGTGGCGGGCGGCTGCCTGACCGCAGTCCCATGCCACTGAAGGGGCCTGGCTGGGGCCCGGGAAATTGGAGGAGGCTGCAGCTGCTGCCGCCTCCTCGTTCTCCTCCGCCAGAACCACCAGCCGCCGGTACTCTTTACAGATGGCCTCCAGCTTCCGGCGCCAGGCCATGGCTGCCAACTCCTTCCTGGTTGGTTTTGGAGGAGCTATATCAAGAAAGAAAAAAAGACTATTACCAATACTTTTAGCAAAACAGTAACACAAAATTAATTCAACACATAGTGGCATAGTAGCACTAGCAAGCACAGTACATAACATTTGAGGTATGTCTCTGTCGTCCCACTTCCTCAGCCTCTAACATTTGTGGGAGTTTCAGGCATTATACTAGCACTATGGACTCAAGTACACCAGTCTTCTTCTTCTCTCTAGTTTAGCGAAATTACATAACCTTGTTGTAGCCTGCATGCCAGCTCAGTCAGCTTGCGCCCAAGACAAACATACTCGAGTCATGACGCAGATTCACGTTAGTTTTATTTACTACTGTCTGCAGGTGGGGAAGCTCGTATTTTTCTATTACGGGTGGCACTGGCCATACTCTCTCTGTTACATTAATGGCAATTGCTCAATTTCACTTTCACCCTGCCCTGACTACTACAAAAAGGCAGATTATATATCTGATCCAATGATCATTGCTTATATATGGGACAACATGAGGTACTTTGTTTTGATTGATTGTGTAACCAACAGATAGGCCACCCCCATGGCAGGCTGGCTGACACACTCAAAAATAAATTAACATAGGTAGGGAGTGGTCCTCGGAGTCGGAGGAAGGTGCTTGATAACTTACATACATACACAATATATATATATGATGTGCTTGCAAACTACTGTGAGTCAAGGGAGTATTCTGAAAATAAAACTTATATTCCCCTCGGCTTTGCTACTCTGGGGCGGTTTCTTTTACATTCTCTTCAAACTAAGACTCTGCATCCAGTGACAGTCTCCACCTATGCTATCTAAGATATATACATCCAGGCATCCATCCATTCAAAGTAAACATCTATCATTCTTCTTAATCTCTCAACAAACCTTAGATTGTTTCACCAACAACCACCCATGCGTCCTTCCTTGCTTGCCTTGGCTTTGAGTTTGACCCAAACACCGCTGACAATTCTTGCTATCCTATCTACCCATACGGTGTCGGCCACCCAGGCAGGCAGCTTTTCTTTCACCTTCCACCCATCCTTCAACAACCTATGCATCTGATTCCTATCAGCCACCTATGCATGCTTCCAACGTATCCTTCTCTGCCAGTCATATTACATCTCGCCCGTCCTTCCTCGTTCTACCCTTCTTTCCCTTTTTGTCAACACATCCATCAAGGTCATCTGATCTGACTTTTAGTCTTCTCCATAAAACTTTCACTGCTGAGTTGGAGTCAGATAGAAGAGGCCATTGGTTACTCAACTCAGGCTGCTAATGCTATTGCTAATGCTAAGTAAAGGGTGTCTTCTTTAACCGTTGTCTAATGTTCCCTACAACTTCATACTTACTAAGTCTCAACAGTACAGTGAGTGTACACCCTTCCCGCTAGTGTAATGTCAATAAGTAAGGAATATAACTTACCACCGCCCGCCACTGCTGCTGGCACACCCCATGTAGCTCCAGCAGGTGGTGCATCTCTTGCTCCCTCAGAAATGGCCCATCGCCATCGCTGCTGGCCCCGGAACTGGTGGTCGATAGTACGCCTAGAAAAAACATTACACATTTTTAGATGCCATATATACAACTCCCCGCATTTATTCTTTTTCACTAGCAAGATTGAAAAGAAAGTTAATACATACATATACAACATACATCACTAGTCCAAATCGGGTACTAGAGTAGAGTAGACACTAGTAGTGTTATGGTCCCTAGGGACATTCTAGTCTACTCTACTCTTTGCAAAGTTAGCCTGAGCCATGCAACCATTTTAGCTTCATGTCTTTTGCGCATGTGGCGTTACCTCGCAGCTTGTTGTGTAAGATACCTTTGAGCCCACATGAGCTCATACAGCTACTGTCTGAGTGTTGCATACAAGAGGTCGAAAAGCAAGTGTAGGAAGGTGGAATCTGACTAATGGTTGCCCCCAACTTTTTGCCTGGTATTTGAGTGATTTTTGACTAGTCTGGCTGGGATACTGCTATCCAGGACCCCAGCCTATCTGCTTTCTCCCTAAAACTAATGTTAAGTACCCTAGGTACAAGCTAATTGGATGCTGAGGATACCCTGACAGTCCCTTGTAGATGGTACCCTAGGTACCCAGGGCATGGGCCCCTCAGTAGGCCTACCAGGGCTGCAGCACTTATTGTGCCACCCTGGGACAGCCATACAAACTGACACCACCAGACCACTACTGTAGTCTGGGTAAGGTGGTACTAGCACCCCTTACAGGGATATAGGTACCCTATATCCCACCCCATTACAACACATATACTCTCATAGGTCACCCCTATAGCAGGCCTTGGTAATCCTACAAGGCAGGGTGCTGAGGTATGTGTGAGGGGGGACCCCTACATGAGTAGGGCCTCTCTGCAACCTTCGTAAAATCATTGCTGGGTTGTTTGTAGTGTAGCCATACCATATACTCTTAACCGCATTATAAGTCTATCGCGATAACGCGATAACTTGAGAATGGCTACACAGAACCATACCGTGTTTGATGTCAAACATGTAGGAATCATACCCCCAGTCCAGCCATGGGCATGAGGGTACGATTCCCCCCTGCTAGAGGGGCGATATGGGAAAAGCGGCAGAATTTAGACACCAATTTAAAAGTGCACAAGTAACACAAAATGGCTACTGCCCGCCACCTACACGACCCTGACTGGCTGTTGCTGGGGAAAACCCCAGCCTCGCCAGCTGGACAATAGGGCTCCTGTGGCAGGGAGGTGCTAGCATCTCCCCAGACAGGATAATGTGGATTGGAACAGGGTGGGTGCACCAAAAGTCCTTTCAGAGTTGCATGTAGGCAGCTGCAGAAGCCTCATTCTGCATACACTGCTTGGAACCGGTTCAGGGGCATCCTGCCCCTCGCCCAGGCGGGAAACACACAAAGGGGAGAGGGTGTAGCCACCCTTTCCCGCCTCACCTACCATTGGTGGACGCTACTCTGAACACTCCCCTAATCTTGGGGATAAAGGTGAATAACGTGTCCCCAGAGCCTCAGATTAATCTTGAACTTTACAGTCTTGACCTTCGACTTGCTGCTGCCCAGCTGACGGAAGAAATCTCCCTTGGGATAAAGGAGTTATCCCCCTGCTTGGCAGGCACCTGAAACACTGCAAGTGACCCAGTTGGAACTTCGCTGCTCTCACGAACTTCGACGACTTCCAGAAACCTTGAGGTGGGTTTCCAGCGCATCCCAGAGGCCAGTGAGTGTGCTCAACGAGTTTGGGCACCGTGGACCACGTGGGTGCCGAGATCCCCAATACCCCAGGACACCGGCCACCTCTTGCGTAGCACACGACCCTGACCAGTGGGGAAGTTGTGCTTTGGCCCGTTTACGAGCCAACCACTCTACAGCAATTGTGCCAAAGACCAGTGCCCTAGCACCCTCCGGTGGCCCATGGGTGCCCTTTTACGCACTCCAAATTGCCGCCTCCCGCGGTCCCTTGTCTCTCAACTTGTGGGCCCTAGCGGAGGTCTATCTTTACAAACAAGAGTTTCCCTGGTTGCTCAAGGCCTGCTCTACAGTCTCCTCGAAGGAGACCTCTCCCAGACCTCGTGGGTCTGTACTGTAGCCGATTTGTTTATTCTTGTGGGTTGCGGTTGCCAAGGCTTAGTGGATCCAATCCAGACTTTAACACCACAGCGACTCTCATCCAATGTGGGACAGTCGCCCTCCTGAAGCTGGCCTTCCTTAAAGCCTCCCGGAGCCCGTGGCTGCAGATCCAAGCTACACCCCTTTCCACCTGAAGCACCCGACATCGAAGGGCTCTTTGCTTTGAGCCTCCTGGTCACTTTGCCGTGACCCAGACTCTGTCCCCTCTGCTTTCAGGTTCTTCTCTACAATCTTCACATCTTTGATCTTCACGGCATTATAGACACTTTTGGCTAGCAGAACTTTTGACTATTTTCCCATTGAAAATCAGCCCGCGACCCGACAGCAGAAACGACCTATGCACCCGGCTTCCCTGGGGCAGGTACCAGTGGTACCTCGGTACTCTCGTGGTATTGGGCTCCTCAAAAGCTTAAGTCTAAAGTTTTAACTTTGTACTCCTGCTAGAAGTATTTTTAATCTGTTTATTACCAACCGCGACATTCTCCATAGGCTGTAATAGAGATCCCGATAGCAGCTACTTGCACTGCACACGCCTCCCGTGGGTCCCCTTCCTCATAACCTGGGGTGGATTCTTAAGGGGCCAGCGATCCTGAATGCCCTAGGCATTGCCTCTAGAATTGTCGTGGTTCTTATACCACTTTTTTAGTATATGGTTTGGTCCCCCCCTGGGGCCCAATGTTAATAGTGCTATTTATTGTGTCTATCAATGCTTGTTTGATATTGTAACTTTGCCACAGCTTCATAAAGAGACTGTGGGATTCTGTCTAGATTAAATACATATATTTTATATACATACCTGTGTGGGCTACTCTTTCATTTGGTTCTTCAAGAGATTATTATGGTAAAACAATAAGCTTAACACTCCTTCAAGACTTAGCCTGAAGGCTGCTCTCCACAGCTACCACTAGGATAGCTTTCTTTAAAGGTTGTCTTAAACCTATCATCAATAAGAGTCGAATTGGACTGGTGCAAGGTGTCCCTATAACTAGGAGACAGCATATGCCAGGCCAACTTCTCACAGCAAGCCACTTTGTTATGGAGTTTTGGTCAGTCTGCATTGCTTAGCCATAACATGCTACACTTTTTGGCATGACTGAGAAATGCTTGCATTATACTATCTAACGTGCAACATTTTTCTCATAACAGGCAGAAGATTCCCTTCTACAAACCAGAGCTTTGCCGTGCTTATGATGTAACCAGTACTTCTACGTTCTAAGGTGAGGGGTCCCCAGAATTCGCACAGAGGTCTTTTGTCTTCTATGGACTTGTAACAATGTTTATTGTTTTAATCTTATACATTTTGCTGTTGGAGCTAGCTCGCATAGTATACTGAATTGTATATTGGGTTTCTTTGGGGGGGTTCGGGGACCTAATGAGACACTATAGCTAGTCGGTCAGGGGATTGTGGTTTCTGACTGAGGTGTGAGGAAGGTTCAACCTCCCATCACCAACATCCTATTTTCTTATGCATAGTTCTGTATGTGGCTGTGCAGAATCCCCACAACAGTAGTAGTATGTACTATATCCTATCAAAAATAGTCAAATATCTGGTTGGGCATTTTGTTGGTGAGAATTGTCGAAAAGCCTCAAGATTAAGAAGACTAGAAGAGGACAACCCAAATGACTGGACTCAGTGGCTAGAGCTATTGGTGAATCTGAGTTTTATTTAAAACCTTTTAAATAATGAGTGGCCAACTAGGCAAGCTTAGCTAGAGACAGACTAATAGTAGTAGTAAAGAGAGTCATAGCAGAGGCAGTTAGAGGCAGGGATAACAATAATTTAGAAACAGATAGTCTAGATCGAAGAAGATTTTGTAAAAAATAGAATTAGGAAAAAGAAATAATAGTTTGGAAAAAAAAGGTTGCAGTAAAAGTTAGGGAAATATAATTATTAATATTAACCACTGGAGGACTTACTGGGGCCAGCAGCGAAGCCCTCGGTAGAGGAGAAGTCCTGGCCCTGGGAGGCATCTTGTTCTTGATCTTATCCCGCCGACTCTGACCCCGTCTTCTTGCCCCTGGGTGCTGATCATGTAATATATAATATAGAAAGAGACAAATATTAATGGTTGGTGTGAAACAAATAAAATAGTTTTTAAAACGCTCATATCTTTTTGTAGGAAACAACAATTGCAATAAGATTGAGCTATCTAATCAGATCGACTAGTAGTATTATTGCGGGATTCACGGACCGTCTACTTATTATTTATGAACACTAATCTAGTGTTCCATTCTGATTCCAGAATACTAACTAAGCCTAAGTACCACCTGACCTAGCCCACATATTCCAGACGGGCAAATTGTTCACTAAGTCTGCATTTCAATTTTAGTCCTCAAAAATGCATAGATGGAGGACACATGCATTAATTTGTGCATACACCAAATTGTTGGTTGGTTGCGTCTGATGTTCTGCTAGTGACACTGCTAAGCCTTACCACTCACTAAACAAACTACAAAAGGTTCTACTAACTGGGGTAAGCAGCACTCAGTGACATAGGATGCGTCACGCAAACCTCTAAAAAATTACCAGCTAATACTAACTAAACCTATCAATCCATCCACCACTATCTCTTCTTAGTGACAGGAGGACAAAGGAAGGACTAGAGTCTCTCTAGCAATAGCATTACCTAAATTAAGTTCTCTAAGTAAACTCTTACATAATCAGCCCAAGCGAGCGCAAAGTTGCAAACAAGTAAGTGCAGCGCCGAGCACCTGTGTCCTACAATCACAGAAGAATTTGAAATGTAATTTACCTGCAATGTAAGCAGCAGTATTCTTGCTATTCGGAAAAAAATTATACACAATACTTATACTACTAGTATATTAGCTACTCACCAAGCACCACAACCTCGACACCTAGCAGGTCAAGCAGGTCCTGCTCCCGGTCCAAGATGTCTAACCACCTGTGGGCCAGTTGGCTATGGGTGCGCCGGACCCCTGAGCAGTGAAACACTGCCCTGCGCACCTTCGCCCACCGGCGGTGACGCTCCTAGGTAGGGTACCCGGAGCCAGGCCTGCCGCCTGCTGCCACGGTGAAGGGGAGGTGGCACTGCACAAAAAAAGCAAGTGCGGCTACCTCTGCCTCGCAGAACAGCTCCCAGGCCTGCACCCCTGTAGGGCGCAGTCTTCCGCAAGGCAGGCAGCTCTTGAGAGCAGGTGCCTTGCCCTTGGAGCCGGTAGTACCCTTAGCCATGGTTCTAGGGTGTGCGGGAGGCAGAAAAGAAAATTTAGAAGGAAGACATAAAGTTAGGGGCAGAAGTAGGAGCTTAAAGAAGGAAGTAATATAAAACAGTAGAAAAGTGAAAAAAACGCAGTAAAAGTAGAAATAAAATGCAAAATATAGACTTAGGGACAGAGAGGGATAGATAATAAATAAAAAATATCAGAAAAACAGCGTAAAAACCTAAGGATTGCAAAGATAGAGGGAGGATAGAAAAGCAGGCCCAGAACCATAACATAGAGTGAAAAACAAGATGGCCGTGCCCATCGCAACCGCGTGGGTAAGTTCGCGCAATTTTTCCCCCGAGCACGCAAAAAGCATTGCAAACACGTAAAACGCATTCCCGAACATGAAATGTGAATCGCGAACACGCTATACGTGACCCGGAACAGGAAATAAGGCATCGCGAACAGGTGGGACAAGTGAAAAACAAGATGGCCACGCCCATAGGCGACCGCATGGGCAAGTTCGCGAGATACTATCCCCCGAGCACGCAAACAGCATCCCGAACACGTGATACGCGTTCCCGAGCAACTTTTGCAACTTTGCGTAGCCTCGCGTAGCCTCGCGTAGCCCGACTACATGAACTACGCCCAGGGTTACTGAGCACCACTGATACCTATGTGTGGGTTGCTAAGAACTAACCCCTGCCTAAGACTTTTTCTGATCATTCCCCTGTATTCTAACACTGCCCTACCGGCCTCTCCATGTGCTGCCTTTGCGTGGTCACTCTCCCCCCCAGGCCTTATTAGACCCAGTCTTTAGGTCTAATATTCAACGTGACATTTTTTTTGACATAAAGGAGGGAATTGTAGACTCCATTGGCACAATATGGGAAACATTTAACTTTTACCTCTGGGGAATATGTATATCTAAGCAGTTCTCTATTTGAAAGTGTTGGAAATGGCCCATTCTGCAGGGTCACCCTAAAACTTTTTTCCTTCCTCATCCCCTTTTTGCTAAATTAGTTTTTGTTGGCCTTGGAACTCACTGCACTTTACCACTGTTAATCAGTGCTAAAGTGCTTGTGTTCGCCCCTCTAAGCATGGTATAGTTGGTGTAAACCTGTTTGGCATATGTAATTTACTTGTAAGTTCCTTGTAGAGTGGTATACCATACACCCGTGGCCTGTAAATTAAATGCTATCAGTGGGCCTGCAGTACTTATAGTGCAACCCACTGAAGTAGCACTCTAAAACATGTCCCAGGCCTGCCACTGCAGAGCCTGTGTGTGCAGTTTTGAACTTCCATCTCGACCTGGCAAGTTAAACCTCTTGCCAGATCCAAACCTTTCTTTTTAATACTTATACAATCACTCCTAAGGCAGCCTTGGACATCCCCAGGGCAGGGTGCAGTGTATTTAAAAAGTAGGAGATGTACTTTTAAGTTTCAAATGTCCTGCTATTGAAAAACTCCTAAATTTGTTTTTTACTACTGTGAGGCCTACCCTCCCATAGGTTAACATTGGGCATTCCTTGTTATATTTAATAATCTGTAATTACCAATTGGAAGAGGGTAGATCTGTCATGTTTAGTAACAATGGAAGTGTAATGATAAATCCTCTTTACTGGTAAAGTCACATTTATAATTGCAATTTTAAAATGCCCCATTTTTCTTCTCTTAGCCCTATGTGCCTGCAGCCTGCCTCCAATACACATTTGGGGTGGGTGACAGCTGGGCTTTGTGCATTCCCTCTAGACAGCCACACACAAAGGGAACGTAGGTGTGACTTGATGGGCTATCCAGATCCTGATGGTCCATCCTGGGAAGGATGGGAGGGAGAAGCTGGCCACAGCCTCAAACGTACCCCTGAATAGGCTGTGTCCTGTCACCACACAAAGGACTGCTTACCCCCTGTAATGAGTCTGGAACAAGGGCAGGAATGGAGGACCGCTGTGCACTTCAACGCACTTCTTTGAAGTCTCCCCCACTTCAAAGGCACAACTAGGTATAAGTACTGGACTTCAGACACCACCACTTCAGTACACTTCTTACCTTGTGGATACTCTGCCAGCAAGGACTGCTGTGCTGCTGAAGGACTGTCACTCTGCTGGACTGCTGCTCTGGAAGAACTTCTTTCTGGCTGTGCTAACCTGCTGCCCTCCTTGCCTGGGTGAGACGGACTGGGCCCACATCACTTGAACCCTGAACCAGAGTGACTCCAAGGTCTTGCAGGCTTGCCTCCTGTTCTGAAGTATCAAGGACATCAAAGATTTCCAACTCACGTGCCTCAGCACTTGGACTCTGCCATCTGTGAGTCTGCCCTTCCAAGGTATGCCAATCCGGTCCTGTGCTCTTGGAAGTGGGTTTAAAGTACTGCCCCAGAAGAATCCATGCATCACCGCTGAAACAAAGGAATCAGAACTGGTGCATCTTCTCCACTGCAGATGCATCGCCTCTGTTGTTATGATTGATTCTGATGTGGGGTGCATCGACTCCATTGCCGACACATCCTCACCGCTGTGTGGCTTGGAACCAACCTATCTCCTTCCTTAGTGGATCAATGATACATCGCCTCACCTACACCACTCATCTCGCCTTCGACAGTGACACTTTGCCTTCTCTGCACCCCGTATCTTGTCTTCCTCGATGACACAACCAAGGTGCTTTTCAGTGGGCCAAGGTTATTTGGGAATATTTGGGAATTCACGTCAGTGCTAGTAAGCTGGAAGTTGTCTTTGAAAATTATGGTGTTGCACCATCCAAGCTGGAAGACCAGATCAAAGGATTGATTAAATTGCCCCTTTTCCCTAATGAAAATGGTTGTCCTCCCTAAAGTTCGTTAACATTTCCTGAACATACCCTTTCCTCCACCTCATCATCTTTTACTTAACTTGCGAACTCTAATGGTGTGTCTTGCCTGGGCGGGTGGCCAATGTCACCTCACTTTTGAAACCTTGACTAACTTATGACTGGAGTGGCCTTGCGGCCCCTGATTTAAAGCTTTATCAGCTGTGTGCTCAGGCTTCCTTTGCTCATTATTGACTCAGACCTCCATCCTACCTGACACCTTGCACTTGGCAATGGCCAAATGCATCCCACCCCTTTGTTGGCTTTGCTCAGGCAGGCCACGATGCAGTCCCATACGGAAATCGATAGGGTCATGGGTACAGAGCAAGCCTGGGTTCACTTGCAAACTAAACTGGGTCATCAGATCCAGTACTCCCCAAAACAGTTGACTGTCCAATTCCCATAGCATTTTATTCTCCAAGAAAGGGTGGCCCATCAGAGAATTAGACGCTGGGGTGTGCTGTAGATGGGCAACCTTTTCCCTGATGTGTAATTTTGAGAAAGGCTGGATTCCAATGCTGACGAACAGTTGTACTTGCTCGATCTTTTCACCTTCTATCGCATTTGAGCGAAGCTCCGAGAATGCTACCCACTTTTCCCACAGCTCCAGCACAATAAATCTAATTCACCCTTCTATTGACGATGCCGTCTCCTCAGCACCTCCAATCTTGACTGTATGCATCTGCACAGATGCTTTTGGGCCTTCGACGGGGTTTTAGGAGACAAGGGTACCCCGATATGTGAACCTGGGGTGATAATGAAGAGTTAAGAACAATGGTTCAAGTATGGCCCAAAAGGGTCCGATAGAAAAGGTGACCCAAGCAGGGTCACTTGTTCTTTAAGAGAAGTGAAATCAATTCCGTAGGGAGCAGGAGACAAAGTACATAAAGGGTCATGTAGGTCAAAAGAAAACAGGTATTTATTTACACAAAGTCAATTTTAGAATGCTCACATAATAAGAAAGCGTGGTGTGAAATAGTGATAGTAGTTTTAAAAAGACATCGCATTGACAACAATATAGTAGTTGAATTCCATAATTGATCTTTACAACTTGTAAGGAATTCATGTTGTGGGGTGGTCGACGGCGTTTCGAACTCAATTATTGGGGTTCATCTTCAGGACAGTGGTGAGCATGCTGAAATTAAAGAGGGGGAAGGGGAATGGGAACACATTTGTTTAAGACCCTGTGTATATGTATACAAACACATTACTGCATACATTCTAGTAAATACAACAATAGCTCCCTAGAAGGAAAAAAAGGGGGAAAATAATTCTTACATTTGGCAGGCATTATAATCATGCGTTTGAAACAAATTATCAAGAATTAGAGCTTGGAGTCCAATCTAGCGCCTTGATAACTGCACGTTGTCATCCTTTAATTTAATTTAAACAAACACCCACTTTTGCAATTTTGCCCTCTCCTCTTTTGATTCATTTTTATGTCATTTTTTATGGACTCCAAGCTCTAAGTATTTACTAGAATGTATGCAGTAATGTGTTTGTATACATATACACAGGGTCTTAAACAAATGTGTTCCCATTCCCCTTCCCCCTCTTTAATTTCAGCATGCTCACCACTGTCCTGAAGATGAACCCCAATAATTGGGTTTGAAACGCCGTCGACCACCCCACAACATGAATTCCTTATAAGTTGTAAAGATCAATTATGGAATTCAACTACTATATTGTTGTCAATGCGATGCCTTTTTAAAACTACTATCACTATTTCACACCACGCTTTCTTATTATGTGAGCATTCTAAAATTGACTTTGTTTAAATAAATACCTGTTTTCTTTTGACCTACATGACCCATGTACTTTGTCTCCTGCTCCCTACGGAATTGATTTCACTTCTCTTAAAAAACAAGTGACCCTGCTTGGGTCACCTTTTCTATCGGACCCTTTTGGGCCATACTTGAACCATTGTTCTTAACTCTTCTTTGGGCCTTCGACGGGCCAAGGTTTGTTGGAGCTTGCCTTTGACAAACCTATCTCTGGAATGGAATGGGCCTCTGTTTGTGGGTTGATGCAATCAAGTGTCCCCAATGGTAGGCTCTGTCTTATCGATTTTCAATATCTTCATCAGGCATACTACACTCCTGCTAAATGTCACCAATGCAAATTGCGAGCTGCTGATGAATACGCTTGCTGCCATGGGAGTGGGGCAGACTTCATGCACCTGGCCTGCTACCGCCCACCAATCTCGGCCTACTGGGCTGCAGTTTTTACGACCCTTCTATGACATCTTGCATGTACCACCCCACGCCTCACCAGGTCTGGGGCTATCATGTCTCCCGACAGAAATGCCAGATGACCAGAAGAAATTCCTCGTCTTGACGTTGCTGTTGGCCACGCGTAGGGTGGCCTGCGCATGGGGACGAGAAAGTGTCCCTACTGCCCGAGAGGAGTTATTAGACGTGGCTTATTGTCAAGAGCAATTAACATTATACCATTCATAGCTTCACTTTGCTAGCAGGCCCAATACATATGGGAGCCCTTTCAGTTGTATTTGTTGTTGCAGACGCAGCCTCATCTCCTACTCCGACAGATACCACTTCAACTTGTTAATGTAATTATGAATCTACTTCTATAGTAGAGCATTTAATTGGGCCTTGAACTTCTAGTGTAAACTATTGTGTTAATAGATAATAATTGCCTATTCTGCAATATATGGATTATATATACCATGTCTGCCTTTTGACTGCCCTGATGCACCATCCAATAAACTTAATGTTATTGATTGCATCATCTCTGGAGATGCAGCTATTTCTTGGTTTTGCACAGTTTTTTACGCCTTGAAATTCCCAATAAATAAACACTTAAATAAAGGCTTCCCTTGCATAATAGCTAGAATACAGAGAGTCTATAGTAGGCAAATCTAGTGAATAGATGTGCTTCATATATAACCTAAGTTTGGGTACACAAAAATAATTGTTTTTGATGTGTTATAGTTTATGAGATGTTACTTTACATGCGCATTCCTACAGGCATGGAGAACTGATCATAATAAACATGAAAGTGTGGCCTGGAAACAGACGTGGATCTGTTTCCATGATCCTGTACATTTTTGTGCAGGGAAGTTAATGTCTAAAAATGTAACTCATTCCCCAACAGATATGAACATATGTGTAACGGAACTATGCCCAGCAAAGGATGCTGGAGCAACGAAATGACCTGAGAAAGAGTTCCCACTACAAAGAAAGACCCTTGAACATAACGGAGTGTACAGAATCATAAATGCGCGTTATGCAACTTTTGCTTGGATAGAGCCTCGCTTTGAAATTCGGAACACTGCGCTGGGGGCACGCAGCTGAAGACGAAAGGCAATCACCAAGTGAGCGAGCGCCTCTGCCCGGGAGGCATCAATCACAAACATCGACAGATCTGTGCTGGCGTTGGAATGCTTTGTGCGACAAGCAACTGTAAGGTATTGCCAGGATAATAATGAAGACAATTATGCTCAAATTACAATATTAAAACAAATGCTAAATGCGAAATGAAATATTAGCTCTCGAATAGGTGGTAGCTTCCTTTTTCATTTAATATCATCGTCGTGCAGCTCCAGAAGTGCACTTTCTCCATTTATTGAAGTATTGATCTGGCTTTCCCATCAACATCCCTTTTGCTCTTTTTTCAGCGCAGTTTTCGAAAGAGGTTGAATGTTCTCTTGCTTTGATTCAAAAAAGTTTTTTGAAAAAGTTTGGATCTGACCTACTAATATGGGACTGAGCCGTTGACAACATTTATTTTCCACTGCACTGCGGGACAGCCAATGAGAGGACACAGGATCGCAGGACTTGTTGTTTCAGTCTTGGTCTGAAGGAGTGGATCTGATAAAATGTCAACTATTTAAAGAGGGATGAATTACAGAAGTTAGCAGCAGGAAACTCTGGACCCAACACTAACCACTTTTGCACGAAGTTGCACAATACAGGGTCTGATTACAAAACATTTTGACTGGCGTTACTGAAGAACTTGGTAGTAACTTGAGACAGTGCTTGCGTTGAACATAGTTTACCACTATATTAGGAAAACAAGATTCTGGAGGTGGAAGTGTGTGACGTAACCATTTGTGCACATTAGTTATGGGCATTTTGGTTGAGGTGTTGACGAGTTTTGTTAATTTCTGCATTGTCATGTATTTGTATTGCTATGTGATTTTGTTGTGTTGTACTGCAGTTGCTGTGTTGTGTTCCATTTTGACTTTTTTTTGTGATGTGCACTATTAAGCTTTAATTGTGTTGTTATATTGCTTTTATATGTACAATAGTGTTAAGCTCTTTTCCTTATGCTGCTGTAGCTCTCCATCTACTTAAGACACCAGTCAGCCCAAAAGTGTGTCTTAACTTAGCTCTCCCAGTGTTCACTTTACGTGATACATCCCAAGTGGCAAATGCTGTCATATGCATGTACTACATGTCATAATGTGCTGCATTAAGTAGCACATACTAGTAATGGTCTGGTAACGACTGATGCAACTGTGCAAATTCACAACATGACACATAGAAGGATACACCTCAACAGACCCACATGAATACTGCATCTTGTACAAAGTCCAAATATCACTCTAAAAACCACAGGACCTCAGAGAACTTCACAATTGCAGCTTGTGGAGCATCATTTGTAGCATAATTTGTGCCAGTGTTTGCTGGTGCACACCACTGGCACATAGTTGCAGACACCTGCACTTTGTTTTGACAGTCCGCCACATGGTGATGCTGTCTGAATTTTTTAAGACTAGCAAAGTGTTTAATATTGATTATAGTTAAAAAACACATAATGAACCAGCACGTCTAGTCCAGTCTTACAACTTAAAGTGGCTTGGAATAGTGCAAAATGTCACACTTGCATCAGTGTGATGGTTAGTAGTAAACACTGAAACTGGCATTTGGCATTTTAAGCAGGGGCGGTGAATGGTGCACCCAGTGGCTTCCTGATACATAAGTTGGGCTCTAACACTTACCTTTCTGCAGATTAACCACTGTTGTGAAATGTTGACTTATTTTACCTTTTCTACCCCCAGATTTCTTGCCTCGGTGACTGTTTTTGCTGACTGTAGTACTCTGAGCACTTTATCCATGCTTAAACATTTTAAAGTGCCTTTGCTCCCCCTTACATGATGAAATTGGCATACCCTAAATTGGTATGTTTTTACTTATGTATAAGTCCCTAGTATATTATCCAAAGGTTACCCAGGGCCTGTAAGTTAAATATCACTAGCGGACTGCAGCACCCATTGTGCCAACCACTGCCATACCAGTGCACACAAGTCTGCAGGCCTACCATTGTAGACTGGCTATGCAGTTTTAAACTGCAAACTCAACCTTTCAAAATTACCCCGTTTGACCCTATCTAAGGCTTTTTCTGCATCCAACAGAATCAAAGTCATAGGGTTTCCTGCCACCCGAGCACCATCAAAAAGGGTGATTACACTTTGCGTGTGATCTGTTGTGCCGCTCTCAGGAATAAGCCTGTGTTGTCGTCTAGAAGCCACCTTGCTTATTACCTGAGACAGACGCGTAGCCAAGATTTTAGAATAAACCTTAGAGTCCCCATTGATCAGAGTGATTGGTCAATAGGAGTCAAGTTCTAGTGTTGACTTATTTTTCTTGGGGAAAACAGTCATTTTTGCCAAAGACCAAGAGCTCAGAGGCCTAACTCCATTGTAAATTTGCACAAACAAGTTAGTTAAACAGTCTTTAAACTTGGGAGTGAAAATTTTATAAAACTCGGTGGGCATGATATCTGTACCTGCAGCTTTCCCTTGGGGAAGACTAACCAAAGCAAGCAGAATCTCTTCCCACGATGGGGACCCCACGAAGATTTCTTACTCCTGTTCACTAAATTTTTCTAATGGAGCTGTATTTAAATAGTGGAATATATTCAATTCATCTCCCTCGGTACTATCTGTATAAAGATCTTGATGATATCTGTGAAATGTTGCCCTGATGCCTACAGGATCAGAAACCATCTCTAGTATCAGATCTCTTATTTGCCGTACTCTGCTTTGCACATTTTTCTATTTTGTTCTGGTAGCCAGTTGATGTCCTATCTGTTTACTACATTCGTATGCTTTTTCCCTCCAAACAATGTGAATTTGTCTGCTGCTACTATTGCTGCTATTTCCACAATCGCACCTTTGGCGACAGCTAAGCCAATTGCACCTCTTCTGCATTATCTCCTTGCTGCATAGCCATTAATAATTTCCCTTCCGCTACTGCTAGTGCTGCACACAGATCACCCAATCTTTTTTCGCCTTCTTCCCTCTGTTCAGAATGAACTGCAGAGTCTCCCCGTATCCCTGCTTTCAATGTGTCCTAAACAACCCCTAACGTGGCACTCCCTATATTTTCTTCCAAAAAAGTAGGTGTCCATTTATTCATATGTGCACAATATTCTTCATTAATTAGAAGAGTACGTTCAAAGCTCCAATGGATCCCTTCCTAACAAATCATCCACTCTTTATTTCCAGTACTAAGAGGTTATGATCAGACATGACCCGTGGTTAGCTTTCAATATCATATTCTTGTATAAGAGCATGGGAAACATAGAAAAAATCTAAGCGGGCATGAGATTGATGTGGTGCAGAGAAGAATGTAAACCCATACTTGGAGGTCTCCTAACCTGCCATACATCTGTTAATCTGTGTTCTCTACAGAGCCCCCTCAAAGACTGAAAGACTTAAAGCTTCCTCCCAGTGTATACATAGTGGCCCTCCAGAGACCAATTCACAGGAAGAATAATATCAAATCCCCACACAGGATGAAAGGTAAGGGCCAAAGTACCAGTTCTATCCAAGACCCAATCAAATAACCCAGGATCATCTGTAATGCAACCATAAGCAGAACATATAGTGAATCTTTTCTTAAAAGACAAAAAATTCTGCGGTTACCCGCCAACCATGTTTATCTACCCGTACTTGTTGAAACTGATCATATGTATTGCAAGCTGATATTGAACAAGTGCATGCTCCTTGCGGCATCCCCCCAATCAACTTAAAACCAAGAGAGTCAACCAACTGTCATTGTGATCCCACAGTGTGTCTCTTGATAACAAATAATATCAGCGTTACCATTTGAAGCTTTAGTGCAATTCTCCAACTTTTTCTACCATCATTCAAACCAAAGAGATTAATAGTTGCTATTCATAACTTACTCATATCTAGCCTTAAGCCTGACCATCAAACTGCACTCTCCCCCCAATGCAACCACACGGAGAGGACACAAAGACCCTGGCATATACTAGCCTATCCCCTTTAAGTCACATCTCTGCTGTCTTTGTCCACCTGTTTGTGTAGCATCCCCCTTCCCCATCCCTCCCTCACCACATCATAAATGACTTGTCACAGCAAGCAATTCCCCAAATAAACTAAAATAGCCCGGGCCTCTCTAATTCATTAGACTGGTGTTTCTTCACCATTGGGGGAATCGATGAGCACGTTGGGTTTCCACAACCCAGTTGCAATTGGTAATTTCTGGGAAAGCGCCTTTTAATAAACTTACCATATACGGTCTAGTGTCGCTCACCTCTACCCCTTCCAGAATCTCCAAGAATCTTACATTGTTCCTGCATTATCTATTTTCTTGCTCTTCTAGTTTCCACAACACATCCATCATTATTATTTATTGGGATTATTTCTGGGTTCTTCATGTACTAATCTCAGTCTCTAGACACTTAGTCCAACCTTCTATCAATGTAATCCTTTCCTCAATGTCTGAGCAGGTTTTTATTAACTTTGCTGATATTTTCATTCAGTTTTTTAAAGCAAGATGAGCACAACGGCTTTCACTCCGGGTTTCTTCCTTAAGTTGCTTAATAGATTGGAGGATCACTGTGAGTGCTGATTTTACTGTAGATGACTAAGTTGCTGCATTCTTGGAGTCCTTGACCTCCTATATTCTGTTCCTTCTCATTATTTTCCTCTAGGTATACTAGTTGGGTAGCTGAATAGTACCATTTCAATTTCTCCCTGGAGTTTCCATCAATGCTCCCACCCCAGCCCTCTCAAAAACTCTTCTCTCCTTTCTTTTTTGACATTTTTTGTTGGATTAGAACTGCAGACTTATCCGGAGTACTATTAATAGAAGAATCAAAGGCCAAGTCATTTATAGATGAAGATGATGTACGGCAAAGATTAGACAAATCAGAGTCATCAATCAATCAAAAGAACTACTTCTCTGGGTCGGGGCACCTAGCTATCTCACTTGTTTTCCCACCACTCTGCTTCTGGAACTGAGCAACGACCATTGAGGATCCTTGGTTGCTTAAGGCCAAATTGCACGCACTGCTTTTCAACTCCTCATTCCCTGTACATAGGGTCACATTCTATTGTTCTTGTTCTTCAGCCAAGACTTCATATTTTGCCTTACTAGAAGCACCTGTCTGTGCCCTCATTAAATTCCGCCGGTCTTCTGAGGTTTGGACTCATTTCCTCCTCCGCCAGAACGTCTCCAATTGCCGTAGCAAGGGACACCATTAGAGAAGCTTCCACCCTGCTCGCGGATATAATTTCCACACATCCTTCCATTGTTACTGGGGCTGTGCTTGCCCCCCATCTCAGCGTTCAGATCTTTATTACAAATTAGGGGGAATATATTTGCTAGCAGAGGTTGAAAAGACCCTAAGTCTTCATGTAGTGCTCCCCTGACTGACCGTAGTGTGGCCCTTTTTGCCACTTGCTCCCGATTCGGATTTATCTTCACATGCAGCATTCTCTTCTTTCTTTCCACCCTGTAGCTCCTTATCAGGATTGCTTCATGTAGGCATGAGGGCAGGAGCAGTAATGGTCGCTGGTCGTTTAAATCCCCTGCCTGGCATTTCGCATATCAGGGACACTGCCAGCGTCGAAAAGAAAAACCTGTCCTGCGCCAAGCATAAAGCAGTCCAACCCCCTTCGAATACCACATATACTGCAAGCTTGGCTGAGCCCTCCATGTCCTCACCCTATCGTCCCAACTCCAGTGCCGACTCCTCCACGCATGTTCCAAGAATGCCGCAAACTGAACTAGCGAGGATGTGGCAAGAGGGGAACGGCAGACAATACAGCGTATCACTCAGGCGCCATCTTGCTCTGACACTAAAATCCAGCCTTCTAGCAGCCTTTCCTGATTGGCCAGCCCATAACAGGCTTAGCCAAACTGCTTTGATAAGATGATAAGTGGCCAGCATAGAGAGAGAGGTTATCTGGTGAAGGTATCTCTAAGGCCACACTTTCGAGGAAGCTGTCATGCTTTTCGGTGGCATCCTGTACCCCATTGGCCAGGGGTACCCCCCTACTTGTCACCCAAAAACATTAGATAAATATGTGAGAGCTGCATAGCATCTCAGATCTGCTGCCTGAAACTACAAGAAGAAGAGTGACTGCCCTGCTGGAATCCTGGTCTGCACCCCAAAGGATTTCACTCTGTGGGACTGCTCCTGCTGCACCATGGGTCCTACAGCCCTGAGGACTTTTCCATGCTTCAGAGAGGACTCATGAGTGGAATCCATGAAAGCAAAAGGTTAACAAAGCTCATCTGCACCATCTTCCCCAAAAAGTTCTCGGCCTAGAGTGCATCCAGTGGACTTTTAAGAATTTGCCCAGGTGCATTGAGGGAATTGTAGTCACACATTTCCAAGGACCATCTCAGAGCTTCTAGTCCCTTGGATTTGTGTTTTGAACACTTTCAACGCTACAGAGGAACTTCAGGAAGAGGTTCCAGAAGTTTGAAGTAACTTTTGTAAAAAGCTCCATAAGGTGACCGACCCGTCACAAGAGTCAAGCCGCCAATGTCAAACATCGACCCGGCCTGATCTCAGGTTTGTCTCAATGAAAGCTCCGGTGCTGAAGACATCCAGGATTTCACCGA
Source organism: Triturus cristatus (assembly GCF_964204655.1). Taxonomy (NCBI): domain Eukaryota; kingdom Metazoa; phylum Chordata; class Amphibia; order Caudata; family Salamandridae; genus Triturus; species Triturus cristatus. The sequence goes on from NC_140593.1 coordinate 945,093,321, forward strand.
ATCCTCCTGCTGAGCCAAGCCGCTTTCGTTGACTCGAATCCTGACCAGAAGAGGAGCCTTGCTCGAAGATGAGAGATAATCTTCCAGAAACGATTCTAAGTGCAAAGGTAACATTTTGGCTGAGGCCTCCCGCTTAGTGTATCTGACAAGAGTTCCCTCGCAATCAGCCTCAAACTTTGACTTTGTCCCGACCAGATGTCCCAAGTTGACGATATATGTTTTTACGCACTAGAAAGTGTTTATTATTTAAAACTTCATATCTCCGGTTCTCTACCATGGATTTTTGTCGTTTTCGTGTCATTTAATCATAAAAATATTTTGATAAATTGGGTGTGGATTTTTATTGTGTGTTGTGTCTTAATTATTTGATTTGTTTGTGTTTTTAAATGCTTCACATACCTGTCTCCTAAGTTAAGCTTGCCTGCTCACAGCCAGCTACTTAGGGTTGATCTAGGGGCTAATATATTGAGACCGTGACTGGACCTTATATTGCATGGGACCAGGCCTAGGAGGCTGGAAAATCCAGAAAAGTTTTGGTGTAAAGCCTCAAGAAGTTTCTGTGACTTCAAAGGGGGCACCAGGTATGAAAATAGGACCCTTAGACCGACTCTTCAGTTCACTTCTGGACCTGTAGAAGGATTCTCACAGAACTTTCTGCCGCCTGTGGCCTGCTGTGAACTTCAGAGGACTATCGCATTGCACCAAGAAGGACTGCCAGCTGCCTGAAGCCTGCTTTGAACCCTCAGAATATTGCCCTGCTCCTTGAACCACACTTTTAGCTTGAACCCAGGACTTCTAGAGTGGCTCCCAGGGCTAGTTAGCTGGCTTTCTAATCAGAGCCTCTGGGATGGAAAAGGCTCAAACGATTTTGAACCCACACCTGAACCAAGTCTGTGTGCGTCCTGACCCTCCAAGTGGTGCCCCTCCAGTCCCTGACCCTTGGAAGAGGTCTAAAGATGCCCAAATAGCCTAAATTCAAAACTCATGACTTACAAGATTTTCTACCAAAAACTGCTCTGAGAACGGAGAGGAAATCGGGTCATCCGTGCTTGCAGATCCGCCCATGATGCATTGCCGGTCAGCCTGACTTCATAGTATCTCCTTCTTCGTTCCTCTCCACAGCAGCAAATCCTGTTCAGCAGCTCCTCACAGAAGCGTTGTCCGACCTTTTAATCTACAGCCTGCAGCTTTGTCCCACTGTAGATTTTCGACTTCCAACAAAGAGACTAAGTCCAAAGGTAGAATTGTTCACCCTGACTTCATCCAGTGGCTCTCCGGCGATGACGTATCTTCCTCAGACACCACCGGCTGCCTTGCCCTGCTGAACTCTTACCTTCTCAGACATTTTTCAAAATTTCTTCAACTTGCTTACTAATTTACTTATGCCTACTACCCCTCCTGGAGTATGAGCCATCAAACAGGGTCTTTTGGTTGACGTTTCTGCAGCTAGGATTGTTTTACATGGTGGGGGAGCTAGCCCCATGCATAACACTCCTCTTTTCTTGGCTGGGATTGGGACCGGCCATTGAAGAGTTAAAATTTGTTCTAAGTCCAAACGTAAGTAGAGACCAGGACCAATCCACCGCATGTGTCCTACCTGCGCTCCATCACGGTCAGCCATAACATTTGGTTTGCCCAGTCTCTGATTTAAAGGTACCCTTTTTCTGCAGAGTGTTACCCTGCTGTCTATGGCGGTCATTCATTGCAGTGGAGAAAATACCCTTTGACAATGAGAGAGTAGCTGCTTTAAAAACTGGTTTAAACTATCCATAGTTTCAAAACTAAAACGCTGCTTTTTCAAAGATATACCCAATGGGAAGAAATGCTGTTGTGACTTGGTCATCACTCTTGCAGTTGAGAAAAGAGCTGAAGGCATATTGGGGCATATGTACAAGCCCCTATCGCCATCACAACGTCACTTTCAGTGATGTTATTATGATGATAGGGGCCTCGCCTTATTTACAAGGCAGCGTTAAGCCACTTAACGTGGCTTAACGCAGACTTGTAAATAAGGCCCCCTTTCATGCTGTGTTTAGCTTGAAAGGGGTGGACAGTTGGTGTTGCGGTTGGAGTTCCATTGTTTTTTACGCTGCCCCCTATTTACAAGGGCAGTGTAAATAGGAGGCAGCGCCAGAATTAAGACCAGGAAAAACCTGGCCTTAAGTTCTCGAAACGAAGAGAAATGCTTTATTTCTCCTTGTTTTTGCTTTTTCCATGGTTGCTGCCTTGTACAGCACACATGAAAAAAGCAAAACGCCTTGGATTGTTTATGTGTAGGAAGGTGACTGTTCCTGCACATTAACACTCCTGAAAAAAGATGACATTTTGTAACTTCCATGTGTGCTGCATTAAGCATATTGGCCTGGAAAAGTTGGAGGTGGTTGATTCATATTTATATCTAGGGAAACTAATTGCGAGCAATATGAAGAATAAACTTCATATTGAACACAGCACCAGTAAAGCTATGTCCCACGCTACCGGTCTGCACATTTTTTACAATGCAATGGGTAGAAGGCATTTTCTACATCTACTGACGGTGTTGAAAGCAAAAATTCCATAAACCTTACTTTATGCTATTGAATCAATCCCTGTAAAGGAATGGAGTTTTTTAGAGAAGATAGAAGGCCAGATTTGATGAAAATTGTGTAATTTTAATACGTTAGTTTCTTCAGCTGCTATTAGATTGGAATTTGGACTGATAAGCACCTATGTTCAAGGCATTTCCAGAGTTTTACGCTGGGGATACCAGTTAAAAAATAGTGAATTTTATTCACTAAGAGGTTACATGTGTAAGAAAATTTTCGGTAGTATGTGGGAGAAATACTCTTTAAATCGAGATTTCTCTCTGGCTTTAAAATTGTTTTGTGTTCAGGAGGAATCCGTGATTTCCCTCTCGCTATTAGAATTCAAATCCTTTGTAAAAAACTTAAGTGGTAAGTTCAGCTTTAATAGAGATATTGAGTTCTGTAATACTAAAGAGAGACTAAAGATAATAGCAAAGACTACTTCTCCGAAACTTCCTCAGAAATATTTAACTTGGAACTTAGATCATGGAACAAGACGCTGGTTCTCCTTATTTAGATTAAATCTACTATCTGTAAATGATTTAACAGCACACTGGTCTCAGAATTCAAAACATGGAAAAAATTGTAATTTCTGTGAACTGAATATCCAGAACTTGGATCATGTTTTGTTCCTTTGTCTGGCACAGGCCTTTCATCGCCGTCGCTGGCTTAGGCCAAAGTTTTTACAAAATGGTGTTAAGGATGTAGTTTCTGCTCGCAACTTTCTTTTTAATCCCAAAAATGAAGCAGTGTGCGTAACATTTTTAACTTTTTTAAGCAATTTATGTATATATTTTAACTGTATAATTACCAAGTGGGATATAATTTCTGAATCGTTGACCTTTTTGTAGTCGTTTTATCCTCTCCTAATTTCTAATGTATTTCGCATTGTTCTGGCTTCTACTCTAAAGGCTTTTTGTTCATCTAATTTTTAACCTTAAATTTGCAATTTTACACATCTGTTTGCTTGCTGTTTGCTATTTGCACATTTCAGGATATGCCCTGTTCTCTCATTTTTGGCTGCTATTTTCAAACTTTGATCCATGAAGATGTTCTATGGTGTCCCGGCTGCTTCCTCACTGTTACTTCCACAACCCATGATATGCTCTGCTTCTATATTGTTAATCCTTTAATACTGCTATATGTTGAAAAATGTTGTATTCGGACTGCCTTGTCATTCTATATTTTTACATGGTGCTATTGTATTTTATGTATTAATTGATATGTATCCTTTTAAGTGGACCTCATTGGAGTTCCAAAGCTTTAATAAACTAAATTGAATTGAAGTCACAAAATGGCATTTCAGGATTGTTTATGTGCAATCCTCCTCTGCACACAGACACCCTTGCACTATGGTGCAGGGGTGCCTGTGTTGGCTCTACACTGCTAAGTGTAGCACCAGCGCAGGGGGGAACGCAAGACTGCCCCATATCCTTGCAAATGGTGCAGCCTTGCGTTTCTGAAATACCGGAGTGAGGCGTTAAGCCATGAAGGCTATCGCCTCACTCCGCCACTTCCCTGTACATATGCCCCATCGTCTCAAAGAGCACCTCATCTGACACTGAGAAGAGCCCACTGACCTCACACAGACCAAGGCACCGAGTCTAGAAGAGGCTCCACCGGCCTCCTCCTATAGCATTCTGTTACTACTCAGTTTTGATCAAATATATAAAGGACCCATATATTTTTGGGGGTATATTTATCACTGATTAACATTGGAGAGAAAAATCTCAGACTCTATTGTTATCATTATTTTAATCAAAATTTCATTTTTAAGGGGAACCATAGGAAATTCTTTAGTTTCTTTTGCTTTGCTTTTGACAGGAAAACCCCCAAACCCATTCCTTTCCTTAACCCTGCATTATTACTTTCTTTTCTTTGGCAGATTTATATAGCGGGAACTCGAACCGAAGGTATTGGAGCGCTTTACATGAGCACCGGTTACGTTACACAAGGACACATTCATTCTTTTGGTAGGCGCGGGGAGATTAAGGGGCAGATTTACAAGCCCCTTGCACCATTTTTGTGTCATTTTTCCCATGTTAAAAATGATGCAAAAGTGGCACAAGGGGCTTGTAAATCTGCCCCTAAGAGATTTGCCCAGAATCACAGGATGTGGAGTCGATCCCAAGACTCGAACCTTGGTTTCTCAGCTCCAAAATAGGCAGCCCAGCCGTGAGACCACATCCTCGCCCCAGGATGGCAATCCTCTCCTCTTTGCCATTATCCTTTAATTTATACTTGCATGGCTGCTGTTTTTTGTAGGTCACAATGGTAAATCACCCCTTCCTGTAATATAACCCTTTCTCCTTATCTTTTTACAATACTCGTTCACTTACATCATTCCTTGCTGGTGCATAATCCTTAATATTTACCTGTTCCCTTCTTGATGTTTTTTATGTCCCATATTGCTGTTCTCCTGTTTTACCCCAAAAAGTTTGGGTCCCAATGCAAAGGCCATGAAAAAAACACGTCACCACGAATAACACCACGGACATGCATATTAAATAAAGTTGTGGGGGGGGGGACTTTATACCATTTTACCCACTTCTCTGGCACAATCAAGGATTCGTGAAACCTGCAATTTCTGGGTCTGCTGCAAGATAAAGACAGAAGACAGCTTCAATGTAAATTGTCACATTTATGGGCATTGATCTATTTTTCCTGTGGATTTCATTTATGCTCCTGAATTTCCCTAATTTCTTCATCCATTCCAGAATTCCTATTTGAAATGCAATTGTGAGACAGAACTAGGGCAAAGAAGACGGACATTGCCTGGCTTCTGGACTGCTGGCAGCGTGTGATGTCTGTGGGTGCAATAATGCAGCTGTCAGCACATGTACAAACGCGGTGTTGATTATTTGAATATGCATGCTGACAAGGTAGAATTGAGGTCATGACCTCATTTGGGCAGGTAATGAATATGACTATATCTACCGACGAGCACGCACATCACTGCCTAGGGTTGTGTATCGCTGCCCCTAGGGATGGTGCAGTTTAGGAAGCAAACGAGCTGGTCGGAGGAGGCAAAAAAAATTTGAACATGTTTGTCGATGCTCTAATTTGTCTCATTATATATATATATGTTACTTTCTTGTTAGGTGCCCTCTGGGTGACATGTTGACCAATGGTGTGGAGGTCGCTTTAATTTTTTGCTTCATTAGTGGGATCAGAATGCTGTGTGTGGCTGTCGCCAGTTAGTTCTTGCATATGGATATATTTCAGGCACATTTGTTCCATCAGCCACAATTCAGATGCAGAGCGAGTGCCTTAATACACAGAGCCATGAGCGCTGGATTTTAATGTTTGAAATATTACCTTTCTGTCAGCATAATAAAGATCTAGGATTGATTGACTGTGCTTCTTAGAAACATCTGGATTTGGCATTGCATCTCTGGGTGTCTGATAGAGGGTAGTGGGGGGGGGAGTGTGGTAAGCAGTGGTTAATTTATAAAGTGGCGGGGCCTAGCCTATTGTTTAAGAGGCCACAGAGCTGGCTTTAGCACTGTCGGCAACCTGTGCGACAATGTTTGTCGGTGCCCCTCAATAACCACTTCTGGCATGGATTTCCTCACTACCATCCTTTAACAGTGCCCCTCAAGTCTGCATAACCGCTCTCTCTCAGATACACTTAATTTGTTTTATAGCGCCGCCACCCCTCCTACCAGTGTAGGGTGTCAGAGCACTTACATCTCATACACAGAGACAATCAATCATAGGTGTGTAAATCAGTGTATATGGATATGTTACATAAGACAGAGGGCTTAAGGTGCAGTAGTCACATGTCATCCATACTGGTAGGCAGGATAGTTTAAGAATGCCTGGTCGGGAGAAGCACAAACTAAGAATTTAAAACATACCACCATGGTTGGGGTGCTCTTTAATATTCAGAATTGACTTCTATCCAAATGAACCAATTTTCCAACCTTAGGTTAAGAAAAGGCTGGGAAAAATATCATAATGCTCTAATCTATACCTTGTAGTTTGTATGCAGCTCTTTTATGACAGTTAATAGCTCACTGTTCTATGTTAGGAATCATAACTTACAATCTGTAAGTAACAAAGGATCTCATAGACAAAAGCAGCCACCCACTGGCCTATTTAAATTACATGCACTTTGTGATCTGAATGGTATATGTTCTTTGCAGCAGGCACATTAACTCTCTGCTACCTTACCATGAGTCAAGACTTCCACTAGACAAGCCTGTGATCTCTCGCTAGGAAAAACATTAATCACCGGAGTTATCTTGACATTTTTTATTGTTGCCTAAAAATTGATGGAGGCCAGGAAAGCGACAGCAGGTGCTTTTAGAACCATAATATAATTCAAACACGACGCCCCCACCCGAAGTCAGTGCCTGGTGCGGTCGCACCAGTCACACTGCTCTAGAGCCGACCCTGTGAGGCCATCGGATCTCACACCACCCACTGCTCCTGCTAGGTTTACCAAATGCCAGTTCTGGCACTTCCTTCTAATGATCAAACTGATACAAGTGTGACATTTTGGACTACTGCAGGCTACCTTGTGCTCTAAGGTTGGACTAGACTCACTAGTACATTATGGTTTGAAGTCTTGAAATTGTGAAACACTTTGCTAGACTTAAAAAACAGACATGCAGTGCCACCATGTTGTGGAATGTCATAATTATGCTGGGGTGGCTCCTCCACCAAGGCGGAGGAGCATCGCCCCACTGCTCTCAGAGCAGTAGAAAAGGGAAAAATAAAATGATAATAACAAGGTTATTATTATTTTATTTTTCGTTTCTGCTTGTATGAGTTAGGTTGGGGCGGGCTGGTGGTTCAGGGAGGAGTGAAATGTGCACACTAAGTGGGCAGGACTGCTTGGCCGGTCGTCTTGGGCCGGAAAAACAATCCTGCGCATTTTGCATGTTCCACACCCAGGCTGCATTACAGCCTGGGTGTGGAACATGCACATGCTCCCTGTCCCAGTCTGAGCGCTGAACTACAGCGATCAGACCAATCACAATACTACATTGCAGCATTGTGATTGGCTATGGGGAGACAATCACAAAGGTGCATTGCAGTGTTGTGATTGGCTCAGGGTAGCCTGCGTGCTTCGGGATTCTTCAGCAAGTAGGGAGAAGAGACGGAGGGGGCCGCAGTGTGAAGAGGTAAGTGTTTTTTGTGTTTTAATATTTTGTCATCCCACCCACCTCCCTTCCCCGTTCCCTGCGAGCCAGCGCTATAAATTTGTGCCAGTGTTTATAAATAGTTCCGGTGCTGAGTACCAGCAAACACCAGCATAAAATAAGCACTGGTGGCAGGAAGTGCCTTGTCCTGCTGTGAGCTCTCTAGAGGCTGAAAAAAATAAAGGTTTGGGAGATATTACAAATGTAATGGTAGTGATGTAGAGCAAAAATCAATTTTCCATTGAAGGGGTGCATTATAATCACACGTGTAGACTGCATCTGCATATAATCCTTTGTTGTGAAGGGGATACATTGAGCATTAATACTGATAATGGAGAACTGTGGTATTTTCTCATTGGAGAGAGCCTGGTAATAAAGCCCATTTCACCACTGCTCAGGAGCATTGCTGCCCAATGGAAAAGTACCTATGAGAATGTGGCCTGACCAGATGGCGTGACCCATGAATGATCCTGGGAATCTACTTGTGCTATTGATGTATCGTAAGCAGATAAGAGCCACTGTCACTTCTTCTCTGCCTCCAGAGAGAGAGAGAGAGCATCTTAGTACAGCTCTGTAGCTTCATGCTATTCAACCCAACTGATGTGGGGAGACTTCTATGGAAGACCTCACACGCTGACACCTTAACTGATCCTGCCCCACAAAATGCTTATTTAGGGATGTCACTTTAGTGCTAGTGTGGGGAAAAATTAATGCTTTATTCCCACACACCTTCGATGCAGAGGAACTTGGACGTTTGTTCCCTAATCTATGGTATCCTGATTCTTGAACTAAATATCTTGTGCATGTTGCACCGCCTTAATTTCATTCGTAGATGTTGCTTTGTTTTAGTCCCAATGTATTTCTACACCCTCATCTTGAGGTGCATGTACGTTCAGTTATTTTTGGGTTTGTAATAAACCAACTAACCCCATTTGGTAGTCTGTGATTCTTAAGAGTCATAGGAATTGGAATTGTCATGATCGACCCACCAACGAATTCTCTCCCTCCCCCTCATGCTTTCATGCTGAAAAAAAGTACCATTGCCTAGAGGTTCTAGCGCAGATCTAGAACGTCGAAACTTGGCTCCTTCAGTAGTTTTTGTCTAAACATATGAGATCATTTTCTATATTTATGCCATCTCATCATTATTTCTTATAGGTGATTTTTTAACATGAATTCTGAAAACTCTTGAGAAAGGGCTTTCGGTTTGAAAGCTTAAGAGCTTATGCAGATGAATACAGCAAACATATGCTGAAATCAAGTTCTAACCAAGGGCACAAGTACATTTTAATGGAAAGAGAAATGGAATGAGTATGTGGGATTTACTCTGGATTAATTGGCAGAACTTATTTCCTTAGTCTGAATAGCGCACACTTGGGTCTAAGTCGTGCTTCGAGAAAATATCGATTGCACATTGTTTGGCATTTGCATGGTACGCAAGTTGCTCTCTATTACATTTTATGCACCATGGAACTGCGACAATGCACTTTTTGGATGTGATATTTCCATTAGGAGGTGTGCAAGCAGATATGTCCTCTATTTGTCTACATCATTTGCAGAGGTTTTACCTGGCAGGAATTGTAAGGCCAAAACCCTGGTGTTAGCAATTTGCACATCGAGCCACATCCTAATCCAGTTTTCTGCACCGTGCTGGGGCAAACGGGATGTGTGTGTTTATATTTGGCATTGTTAGAGCATACATTAACTTTAAATATCTCTAAATCAATCAATCAGGGAATTATGAAGTGTGGCAAATCACCATTGAGGGTCTCAGGGCCCTGGAACTGCAAACTGCTTTGTGGTGATCTGTTCATTCGAACAGCTAACTTATTACGTTTTTCTGACAGCATAGCTCGAAAAACACATAGGGGTCCATTAGGATGGCGGGTGGACTACTGTCTGCCCGCCACCCTAGCGGTGCTGGGACTGGCCGCCCGTGGTGCAGCGGTCCCGCACCGCCAATTAGGATGCGACCACCACCGTGGCGGTCGCATCCCGCATATACAACATTGTGGCGGGCGGTGCTGTGAGCAGCAACCGCCACAATGTAGTAAATGCATGTTGTGCTTTGGCATGCACAACGCGACAGGCACCGCGCTGTGCCTGCCACCTTGTGCATGCCAATGTAGGGGGGTACCATGGGTACCCCCCAAGTGCATCCCCCACACTCCCACCACCCCCGGGGGTCCGCAACGGGCCCCCAAACTAAAGAATGCATGCCTTTCCATGGCGGATCCTCCGCCATGGAAAGGCATTGAACCGCCAACATCATAATATGGATGACGGTGCCTGCAAGGCACCGCCACCATATTGCAGGCCTTTTCCGCCCGGTAGGCAATCGTGACAATTGCCTACCGGCGGAAAAGCGGCGGATGGTCTTTCCGTCCGCCGCGGTACCCCCCACCATGCTAATGTGGCGGGGGATAAAAGGCCGTCCGGTGGGGTGTTTTGGCGGGCGGATCGCCACCGCCGGTTGGGCGGTGGTGATCCGCCCCCCATGCTAATGGACCCCTAAGAGTCGATCAACGCCATGTGTTACCGAGCTTTGCGTTCTGCAAAACAAACAGTAGCTCAAAGATATTTTGAGTTAATACATGCACAAAAGATGCTAAAAAGAAACGCATCAACCACTTCTGTGCTGCTCCAGATCGTGACATGGATCCTAAGTTGTAATGCTGATTCAGATGAAAACACAAGCTTGCACTCAGATCTGGAAAAATGCAAAGGTTTGAATTAGGACCAAAACCGGAAAAAACAGTAGCTGTGAGAAAAAACCTTCTGGAGTGCAACCAGCAGTGCCTTGCTACTTCTACATTGATGTGGATCATGGGTTAGCATTTCACAAGAAAGGGGGCTGACACATTATACTAAGATTATAAAACAGTATAATGTACAGATTTTTCATTGTGTTTTCGTTTTTTGACATTTCAATAATCTGTACATAACAATTGTTATTCTTATAAAAAAAATGCATGTTTCAATAATCGTTATTTGGCTATTTCGCAGGACACTGTGACATAGCAGGCTGCAGGCCTTTTCCATCTATGCACCCAGGACCTAGACGGACATCCCTGCACCCATGCTGCTCATATCTAGAAAAGAATTGAAGAGGAACCTCTTTAGAGAATACTGGATCACTGACATAATATCATCAGTCAAAATATCGAGGTTCCAGAATATCGTGCCCAAAATATCGATGGACAAAATATCGACTTCCTATCTCCATTAAGGTAAGTACCAAAATATCGAAACCAAAATATCGTTGTTAAAAATATAGTTGTATAAAATATATTTTTTTTTAATGTCTTAAAAATAATATAAAATTAATTAAATTATAAATATAATTAATTAAAATATAGTTAAAATTATTTAAAAAATGCTAAAATTAATAAATAATAAATGTAATGTAAAAAAATATTAAACATGCATTTTTTTTATATATATATATTGTCTTGGTAATATTAATAAATATTTATTAAATTGAATTATAAAGGTGCCGATTCCAATCCTGTAAAACCCGGGTACAAATGGTCGTACGGAGCGTATTCTCCGTACGACTCTTACCCGGGAAATCCGCCTTACAAAGCAGCAAGTACGATTCGTACAGAAATACCATTTCCATACGAATCGTAAAAAACTACGTGCGGCTAAAAAATACCCACAATTCTGATCCAGGACATCGCGTACGTGACGTCCGTACGGAGTCAGGCAGCGTTTTACGGACCAGCAAGTACGATTCGTGCCTACATCACTCCACACTGCTCATTTTTTACGGCAGCCAAAAACTCCCGGGAAATTGAGTACGACACGAATAAGGAGCACCGGTACGCGACGGACAGCCATGGACCCCATCCTACGTGTCATCCCGGCCCTCCTAGCCTACGACCTGGTGCACCGAACCCGACGCACACGCCGCAGAAGGTGAGAACAACACCCATGGGTCAAGGGGGGGTGAGGGGCATGAAACATACCCCCTACACAAATTAAAACATACAATATGGAGGACATACATTACCTCTAGGGTCTGGTCACTTTGGGGGGCGTGTCCACCAATCCCTGCGTACCGCAACAACAGAAGTGGACGTGTACCCGTACCCGTCACCACTACAATGGTGGGACGGACCGTACCCATGCCCTCAGAGCGTGGGTACGGTCCGTACCACCATTGTAGTGGTGGCGTAGGGGTACGCATGTTATGGACCGTACCCACACACTCAGAGCGAGGGTACGGCCCGTACCACCACTGTAGTGGTGATATAGGGGTACGCGTGGTATGGACGGTACCCACGCTCTGAGTGCGTGGGTACGGTCCGTACCACCATTGTAGTGGTGCCGTAGGGGGTACGCGTGGTACGGACCGTACCCACGCCCTCAAAGCGCGGGTATGGTCCGTACCATGCATACCCCTACGTCACCACTACAATGGTGGCACAGACCGTAGCCACGCTCTGAGGGCGTGGGTACGGTCCATACCACGCGTACCCCTACGTCACCACTACAATGGGGGTATGGACCATACCCACGCCCTCAGAGCGTGGGTACGGTCCGTACCACGCGTACCCCTACATCACCACTACAATGGTGGTACGGACCATACCCACGCTCTGAGGGCGTAGGGTACGGTCCGTACCCCTACGCCACCACTACAATGGTGGTATGGACCGTACCCACGCTCTGAGGGCGTGGGTACCGTCCGTACCACGCGTACCCCTATGTCACCACTACAATGGTGGTACGGACCGTACCCACGCCCTCAGAGCGTGGGTACGGTCCGTACCACCATTGTAGTGGTGGCATAGGGGTACGCGTGGTACAGACCGTACCCACCCTATGAATGCGGGGGTACGGTCCACATTACCCGTACCCCTAGGGCACCAGTACATTTGTGATACAAGGCGTACACACGCCACGAATGTTGGCTTAGGGCCTGGTGCAGCATATAACCAGTATATTGGGGTGTGTGTATGCCCAGGACAGCAGTGTCCTGAACCAAGGGTGCGGGTGGGTGTGTGGGTGGCTGCCTAGGATTCCCAAGTGTGGACAAAGACATGTGAGGTGTGGGTGCCTATCACTCCCATCAGTGGACAGAGACATGGGGGTGGGTGCCTATCACTCCCAGCAGTGGCCAGAGACATGGGTGTGGGTGCCTATCACTCCCAGCAGTGGACAGAGACATGTGAGGGGTAGGTGCAGAGGAATACCAGCAGTGGACAGAGACATGGGGGTGGGTGCCTATCACTCCCAGCAGTGGACAGAGACATGTGAGGGATGGGTGCCTATCACTCCCATCAGTGGACAGAGACATGGGGGTGGGTGCCTATCACTCCCAGCAGTGGACAGAGACATGTGAGGGGTGGGTGCAGAGGAATACCAGAAGTGGACAGAGACTTGTGAGGGGTGGGTGCCTATCACTCCCATCAGTGGACAGAGACATGGGGGTGGGTGAATATCACTCCCAGCAGTGGACAGAGACATGTGAGGGGTGGGTGCCTATCACTTCCAGCAGTGGACAGAGGCATGTGAGGGGTGGGTGCAGAGGAATACCAGCAGTGGACAGAGACATGGGGGTGGGTGCCTATCACTCCCAGCAGTGGACAGAGACATCTGAGGGGTGGGTGCAGAGGAATACCAGCAGTGGACAGAGACATGTGAGGGGTGGGTGCCTATCACTCCCATCAGTGGACAGAGACATGTGAGGGGTGGGTGCCTATCACTCCCAGCAGTGGACAGAGACATGTGAGGGGTGGGTGCCTATCACTCCCAGCAGTGGACAGAGACATGTGAGGGGTGGGTGCAGAGGAATACCAGCAGTGGATAGAGACATGGGGGTGGGTGCCTATCACTCCCAGCAGTGGACAGAGACATGAGAGGGGTGGGTGCAAAGGAATACCAGCAGTGGACAGAGACATGTGAGGGGTGGGTGCCTATCACTCCCATCAGTGGACAGAGACATGTGAGGGTGGGTGCCTATCACTCCCAGCAGTGGACAGAGACATTTGAGGGGTGGGTGCAGAGGAATACCAGCAGTGGACAGAGACATGGGGGTGGGTGCCTATCACTCCCAGCAGTGGACAGAGACATGGGGGTGGGTGCCTATCACTCCCAGTAGTGGACAGAGACATGTGAGGGGTGGGTGCCTATCACTCCCATCAGTGGACAGAGACATGGGGGTGGGTGCCTATCACTCCCAGCAGTGGACAGAGACATGTGAGGGGTGGGTGCAGAGGAATACCAGCAGTGGACAGAGACATGTGAGGGGTGGGTGCCTATCACTCCCATCAGCAGACAGAGACATGGGGGTGGGTGCCTATCACTCCCAGCAGTGGACAGAGACATGGGGGTGGGTGCCTATCACTCCCAGCAGTGGACAGAGACATGTGAGGGGTGGGTGCCTTTCACTCCCAGCAGTGGACAGAGACATGTGAGGGGTGGGTGCCTATCACTCCCAGCAGTGGACAGAGACATGTGAGGGGTGGGTGCAGAGGAATACCAGCAGTGGACAGCGACATGGGGGTGGGTGCCTATCACTCCCAGCAGTGGACAGAGACATGTGAGGGGTGGGTGCAGAGGAATACCAGCAGTGGACAGAGACATGTGAGGGGTGGGTGCCTATCACTCCCATCAGTGGACAGAGACATGTGAGGGGTGGGTGCTTATCACTCCCAGCAGTGGACAGAGACATGTGAGGGGTGGGTGCAGAGGAATACCAGCAGTGGACAGAGACATGGGGGTGGGTGCCTATCACTCCCAGCAGTGGACAGAGACATGGGGTGGCTGCCTATCACTCCCAGCAGTGGACAGAGACATGTGAGGGGTGGGTGCCTATCACTCCCAGCAGTGGACAGAGACATGGGGGTGGGTGCCTATCACTCCCAGCAGTGGTCAGAGACATGTGAGGGGTGGGTGCAGAGGAATACCAGCAGTGGACAGAGACATGTGAGTGGTGGGTGCCTATCACTCCCATCAGTAGACAGAGACATGGGGGTGGGTGCCTATCACTCCCAGCAGTGGACAGAGACATGGGGGTGTGTACATCATTATCAGATGACCACAACTCCATGGGTGTATGTACGCATCCCTAATTTTTTACTATGTTGATAGTGCCATAACAACACATCACTGACAGCAGTGTCCCAGTCCCGTGAGGATGGATGTCTTTCCCCCACTGCATGACACACCACATGTGGGTGTGAGGACAAATGACACATGCATACCCACCCCTGGCGGATGCAGCACAATACACACACAGAGATCATGCCACAAGACTATATAGTCATGTCAATGCCTACTAAACTAAGAGAGCCAAAGGGAACACACACTGTCACGCACATCTCAGGACTGATAGGAATGTACTGGTGCTGGGAGAGCCACCAAGATGTTGTCTCTCATGGAAGGAATAGGGTGGAGTTCCCACATATACAATGCCCATAATTGTGAATCAGGTGCCCAAATACCCTGCAGAACAAGTACCATATGTGTGCTAGGCTGGGATTACACACATGCATAGTGTGGAAAAGGGAGAATTTCTCCATGAAGGCATGGCAACATACTCAATACACAAGTACAGTGACTAGCAAGGATGGCACAGACGATGCAGCCGGAGACATTGCTGAGCAGGCATGGCCATAGTTGAAGGGCTCCGTCACCAACAAAGGGAATATATACACAGGTCAGCACAACAATTGTGTAACTCTCTGCAGGGAAGATGTCAGGTGCCACGGAGGAAGGGACACTGAAGAACCAGAACCTTTTGGACCTGGCGGCGCAGGGTACGCCTTAATCTCCTGGGTTCTCCTGCTTAGCTACACAGAGACACGGGGACACTCTGTCGGCATAAAAGAACAGATTTATTAGCTGCAGCTAGTACAGTTGTCCCAGAAGTACACGAGGTAGGTTCTCAGGAGACTGCCACTTCACTCTGTGGCGTACAACCTTTTATAGCATATATGAAAAATATACATTAACCAAATATACACCCAGAGTACATAAGAAAGAGCCAATAAGGAAAGTTGGAAAACAGGACAGAACCAATAGGAAAAGTTTAAAAACAAGTGTCAGATGACTCGAAGAAGCCTTTCCTTCAACTGTGTTTGTCACCCCTCCTTCAAACTAATTCATTAACGGATCTACAACTAACTTGCAGGTGGCGAGATACGTTTGTGTGTATTGGATGACAGTGGTGAAACGAGAGATTGCTAGCAGAGGACAGTGAAGGCCAGATGATAAGATAAAGTCAAAGGAGAATAGTGTGAACCAACAGATAGTTGAGACGGGGATTAGAAAAACCAGACAGGGATTAGTGTACTCGGCCAAACCTAACACCAGCTTTGCAAATAGAGGCAGAAGGTTAATTTTAACACGAAGCTTGCAGAAAAAGCAGAAAAAGACTTCGACCGTCGTGCTGCCTGAGTGAGGGCAACACAAGATGGCGGCGGAGCACAAAATGGCGGGTCGATACGATCTCAATCGAAAATCGAAGTTCCTCAGACCCTCCTTTTGCCAGAACTCAGGCAAGATACTCAGGCTCATATTAATCTGAGTCAATGTCGATGGCCATAAGGTCATCGAGCTGTTGCTGTAGCATCATTCTGATATTCTCCGTTCTTTGTGGCTTGGTTTGAGGGATACACATAATAGCACAGAGGTCGCAGATGGCGGGGCCGCAGTGCATACAAAGGCAACAAGAGAATATGATGGCTAAAACTACTCCAAGGAACGTCAATATTTTCCAACCCCATTTGGACAGTAGTCCCCAAAACAACTCCAATAATGACCAATCTCCTTCGTCTTGATGAATCGACTCAGAGATCATGTGTAACTTAGAGATAGCTTGGTATACGGTCGGAGCGTCATTTGGTATGAAAATACAGCAACTTGACCCGATCAATTTGCATACTCCACCACGGTCTGCAAGAACAAAGTCTAAGGCAACTCGGTTTTGTAAAGTCATGAGACGATCTGCCTGTAGTTCTGCCGTGATATTACTTAAGGCTCCTACAGTGATGTCTATGGTGGTTTCTACGACACAAACCAATTGCCTTATATTTCTGCTGTTGGCCATTGGACCCCAAAAAGTAAGAAATCCTTTGAGGAAATCTCCTCCCTCTTGTCCTGCTGTGTCCTCGGAATTAATAATCCCTCTGCCGTATCTATTTCGATGATGATTTGCAGAAGCGGTGTATGCAGGGGGAAGAAGGAAAGCTATATTGCAAGTATCGGAGAAACCTGTTGGCAACCACGTGTAAGCTCTATTATAACAAATGAAATATGTGCCTTAAGACGGCACTAGAGGAGGCGAGTTTTGAGAGGAGTAGACATATGTGTGGGAACAGCTATTTCTTTGTACAGTGTCAGCAGACTGACCATTTATCTGTAAACAGAAATTGCCCTGATGTGGTATAGTCCAAATCGGTGAAGACTTTTCTTTTTTAACTTTATCACTAAGGCTAGTGATGTATTGGGTGACGTTCCAGTTAGTATACGCTTTTCTTTCGTCAATGGAGATCTTACTATTTTCCATGATTTTAGCCATAGCTACCATTCCCTTTATCAACAAACTATGACTAAAATCCGGATCACTTATACATGAACTAACGGATCGTCTGAATTTGCTTTGATAGGCATTAGAGAAGATGACAAAATATGCCCAAGCAGAACCCTCATAAGAAAACGGAAGGACTAAATACGGCATTCCTTTTTCTACGGTATGTGGCATGAGTCCGCACACCCAACAGTCAGTTGTATTGATCACTAATTGATGTTGATGTAACAACTGGACGAAGGAATTGTTATAATATTCAGTTCTTCTAATGAGTTCATGTTGAGGAAGTGTATGAAATAGATGTGGAGAGACAGTAGAAGAAGACGAAGAGGTAGAAGGAGAGACAACTTTTTGCTGCAGAGCAATGACAATCCAATTTATACACGCCAAAAGAATACACAATAATATAATAATACATAAGCAATACCACAATGACTATACATTGATTTACACTGATTCATTTTATCTTTACTTTCTCTTTTGCTTGACATAGTTTCCATCTTTCTAAGTGGATGCTCACGGCAATCTTCCTCAATCACTTAATCACGATTGTCTGCCGTCCTATGACACTGCAAGTCCTGCAGGCCTATTGCCACTACTCAGGTCGCAACTAAGACTCCTACAGTGACCTTGCAACCGGGACAGAATACTACATAGGAGAGAGAAATCTTAGGAGTTCTTTGGTCTGGGTCTCAAATTATAATGTTCTTTATTAGGTACAGTTTGTTCTTGGAACAATGTTCGTGAATTGGTCGTATTCAAGCGACGATGTGATGGTATTGCTTCCTGAAGAATGTTGTCGTCCTCTTTCTCAGACAATGTTCCATTCAGGTGTGCATCGCTGAAAGGTGTGAGTCGTGGAACTTTTTCACTTTCTGAGTCACCAACACCCCTATGAACCCACTGATCGAAGGGTAAAGGCAAAGGTACTTTCTTACAATGCACACCGTGAATCCAATTTTTCTTTCCTTCGACTTTGACTGCTGTTCTCGTGGTTAAAAGTACCAACCGAGGCTCCTTCCACCTGGGCTCCAAATTTTTTATCCTTTGGAAATTCTTGGTGCAGACCCAATCACCTGGTCGGATGGAATGACCTGGGTCTGTGGAAACCTCTGGCAAAGCACTCTGAACCTGTTGATGGAGAATACGCAATTTAGTCGTAAGGTCATGCAAGTAGTCAATTAACATTGGATATGGCAAGTCTGAGTATTTCTTAGGGCGAGGGACTCCCATACGTTAGCCGGGCATCCAAAAACCACTTCGTAAGGGCTAAGTCCCAAACGAGAGTGTACTGAAATTGGCAAAGCATCGGGCCAATTGAGTCCTGTACTAGCCTGATCTTTTGCTAGCTTTAATTTTAAGGTTCCGTTGTAGCATTCTACTAAACCCGCTGACTGTGGATGATTTGCCGCATGAAACCTTTGCTTGATACCAAGACCCGCACAAACTTTTTGCATGACTTAGCCCACAAATTCTCTCCCATTGTCACTCCAGTCAATGCGCGGCAAACCAAACCTGTGGAAAAATTCTTTTAGTAGAACTTTAGCTGTTGATAAGGCCGTGTTGTCTTTTAGAGGGTATGCTTCTATCCATCTTGAAAAGGCGCATACTACCACCAGAACATATTTGAGGTTGTTGCATCGCTCCATATGAATATAATCGATCTGCAACACCTCAAATGGATATGTCAGAGGAGCAAAAAGTGACCTGCTGGAGTTGGGGTTCCCTTTCCCGGATTGTACATCAAACAAACAATACAATGCTTCACTACATTGTCTGCACACTTCGGAATTTCTTTATTTTGCCACACTGGAGCTAGAAGCTTGCATATAGCTTTTGCACTTAGGTGAGCTGTACCATGCGCCATAGTGACCACTGGAAGTACATAGGTATCAGGTAACAGCCAACGTTGGTGTTCAGATAATTCCACCCAACAACCCATCTCATCCAACATTCCTGTACTTTCTTTCCACTTGCTTAACTCTTTCTCTGAAGCCTCCTTCTGAATCGCTCTTACACTTTCCACTGTATCCTCATACATTCCTATCTCTCTAACCCAATTTGCAGGACCCGCCACATACATTCGACTTGTAGCGTCTCTCGCTGTTTCTTTCGCTACTTCATCTGCAAATGCATTTCCTCGACAGACATCATCTGTAATCTTTTTGTGCGCACTCCACTTCACAATTGCTATTTGGGCAGGTAAAGAAAGTGACTCAAGAAGATCAGTGACTAATTGGCCATGTTGTATTTTAGTGCCATGAGAAGTAAGGAAACCCTGTTCTTTCCAAAGACGCCCAAAATTAAACGCTACACCAAAGGCATACTGACTGTCGGTATTCACGTTTACTCTCTTTCCTTTTGACAACACACATGCTCTCGTTAAAGCTATCAATTCTGCTGCTTGAGCCGAATTGTGTCTGACACGTGCGGTTTCCACAACTGTATGTAAAGTAGTAACAGCATAGGCTGAAACTGTATCTCCATTCGGAAGCTTGTAACAAGAACCATCCACCCATAGAATACCATCCGGATTCTCTAGTGGCGTATCTTTCAGATCAATTCTTCCTTTTGTCTCTTCCTCGGTACGGAGGAAACAATCATGTTGCTCCTCAACACTTTTCTCATCTGGAAGGGGCAACAGAGTAGCTGGATTTAAGGTATTACATCGTTTGATGTGTACGTGACTAGCCAAAAGTGTCAACTCATATCCAGACAAACGAGCACTCGTAAGATGCTGCGTTTTTGTTTGGTTCAGTAAGGTATCCACTGCATGCGGCACCATAACAATAAGTGTGTTATCCAACACTATTCCAGCAGACTGCCGAATAGAAATCGCTGCTGCTGCTGTTGCTTTGAGACAACTAGGCAATGCTTTAGCTACTGGGTCTAACGTAGCCGAAAAATATGCACATGGTCGCTGTTTGTGTCCAAATCGCTGCGTTAAAACTGACAACGCACACCCTTCTCTTTCATAAACGTAGAGCGTGAAGGGTTTACTGTAATCGGGAGTACCCAATACAGGAGCGGAACATAGAGCAGTACGTAAGTCAGTAAAACTCTGCTGACATTCGTCAGTCCATGGAAGGGGCTGAGGCGTATCTTTCAAAGTGAGTGTCAACAAAGGCTTGGCCAACAAAGAGAAGTTAGGGATCCACTGCCTACAATAAGAAGTAATACCCAGAAAGGCACGTACCTCCCTTTGTGTGGACGGCACAGATATTTGCGCAATCGCCTGAATTCGTTCTGGGGTTAATCGTCGTCCCTCCTTTGATAGGAGATGACCCATATAGGTAACCTCTCTACGAACGTATTGTAATTTTGAAGGTGAAACCTTACGATTCAGATCAAACAGATGGCGTAACAATGCAACAGTCACATCTTTACAAATATCTTCTGAATCAGCAGCGATCAACAAGTCATCCATATATTGGATAAGAGCAGCACCAGACGGCAAATGAAAAGCATCAAGATGACATTTTAAAGCTTGACTGTAAATAGAGGGACTTTCACAATAGCCCTGAGGTGCGCGCTTAAACCGGAAACTTCGGCCTCCAAGAGAAAAGCCAAAAATATCCCTACTCTCTTCAGCAATGGGAATATTAAAGAAGGCATTCTTTAGATCGATGACAGAAAACCAAGTCGCTGTAGAAGGTATCATTGTCAACAAAGCGGTGATATCTGGTACTACGGGAAATTGCGGCACAACAATTTTGTTTACCTCCCGGAGATCAATAACGAAACCATATACAGGAGGCTGAGAAGGATCAGTGCGTTTAAGAACGGGAAGAATAGGACTATTGCATATGTTACCTCTCGTTTCCTCAACCACACCCTTCTGAATCAAATCATGAATGATTTCCAAAAGCGCTTTTTCACCTTCAGTAGAAATTCTGTACTGCGGAATGCGTGGCAATTCAACATTAGGCTTAAGAGTGACAACATAAGGTGGAATCTCAAGACAACCCACATTGTTCGGACCCGTGGCCCAAAGCGTTGCTGGAAGAGAAAGCAATTCAGGTGGAAACTGATCTTTGGACAAATACATTGGAGAGATCAGTTTCTGTCCTAAAGTAAGATGTACACCAGAAGGAGAACAATATATCGTAGCATGCATTTTTTTCAATAAGTCCAGACCCAACAGATTCTCACCGCAACCATTCGTCAAGAGGAGTGGAGCTTCCAAATCATAAGGGCCAATTGAAATAGGCAAAGGGCAAGAAACTGGGTTACGAACAGGGGCGCCAGAAAATCCTACAGAAACATTTGTTAAGCCAGACAAAGGTGCCCCAGGGAGTTTGGAATGAATGATAGAACTTTTCATCGCACCAGTATCTAGGAGAAATGGCTCTGAAACACCCATTGTAGTGACGTTAACATAGGGTCCATTCTGATCTACTGGAATCGACACAACTCCCTTACTTTGTCCATGGCTGTCCTAGTTAGTGTGAAGATTTTCATTCTCGCTTTCAACATAACAATCTTCATTATAATATTGCGTAGACCTAACATTTTGCTGATCAAAATAGTTCACAGAATTGGGAGGAGGAAGGGAACGTTGTTCTTGGGTTGACATGCCTCAACCCCTACCTCTGTTTGCTGACTGGAGGCCAGCACGACCTCGTGGAGCAGATGATGCTCCATTGAGCTGCAACAAAACCGGACAACTACTTTTAAAATGACCTTCTTCTCTACAATAGGCACATTGATTAGGTCCTAACAAAGGTCGCGGATTATATGGCTCAGGTTTTTGATACAACCTCTGAAACTGTGGAGGCTGCTGAAACTGAGGCTGAACATAGCGAGGAGGATAAGCTTGATGCAAAAGAACCTTTGTTTTTAGTTCTTTCGTCTTTTTCTCTTGCTTTTCTTTTTCTTCTTTATCTCTGTTTTCATAATATTGTGCAGTAGCCAATATCTGGGCAGAAGAAGAAACAGCCCATGAACTTTCAGAATCTTTTAATTTGTGCGACAACTCGGGAAGCAAATTAAATACAAATTTGTCCACAAATAATCGCTGACCACCTTCTGTAGCCATGTCTTGACCACTGTGACCAATAAATGTCTCCTCGAAACGAGTGAAGAAATCAGAGACACACTCGTCTTTCTTCTGTTTGCATGCTGCTAATTTATCCCAGTTAACTCTCAATGCAGGCATCATCGTTTTCATTAGTGTAATAATCCTACCAGGGAGTTCGGAAATCAAAGCGCCAGGCTTTGCACCACCCACTTGGTCTCTATCTGTGGCAGTTATAACATCCCAATTAGCACCTAGTTCCTGGGCGTGATTCTCTTTACGAATCTTAGCCCATATTGTCTGAGGAACTACATTTCCCATCAACATGTCAATATCAGCTAGATTCATGATGCAAGCATCAACTGTCTGTGATAATTCGTTGTAATAACCTGCAGGGTTCTTACGAGGATCCGGTAGAGTCTGCTTAAGAGCCAAAACTTCAGATCGTTTCCATGGAACATGTACCCATATACGTTGAAAGTGAGCAGGAATAACCGGATTAGCACCTACTGCTGCAACTTCTTCCTTCCATACTGGAGGAACCTCTCTCATGGGATAGTTTTTCAATGTCAGTCTAACCAATGGATCGGAATCAAGGAAAGCCTGAGAGGACAATAAGGATCTATAAGAAATAAGTGTCCTTACAGCTTTCTCAACCTTAGATCCCACAACAAGTCCTTTATCAAAATCAGCCTGAACATCTAACAGATCTCGTGGGATCAGACTCGAATTCACATCCTCCCATTCTTTAATGAGAGTATCACACATTGCATTAAAAACATATCTTTGCGTAGGCGCATTCCATTGTGAGAAAGTACGTTTTGTAAGAGACAGTGGTCCCTGAAAGCAAAAGAGTATATCAAGCAATAAACAATATAGCCACAATGGGTTCTATATTATAGCCTGTGTCCAGCCGGACAGGACAGCTTTAATAAGCAAAAATGGTTCTCAATGATCAGACAAGATGTAAGCGAAATATTGGTGGGACACAAGCCTGTATCCTATGGCTTACATATCAAGAGGACAAAAATTTCTGAGAAAACAAACAGGCAATTGAGGCGATGTTTCTATGACGAGAATAACAGGTGGTGAAACAT
The DNA here is from genome assembly GCF_964204655.1 of Triturus cristatus. Classification (NCBI taxonomy): domain Eukaryota; kingdom Metazoa; phylum Chordata; class Amphibia; order Caudata; family Salamandridae; genus Triturus; species Triturus cristatus. The sequence goes on from NC_140593.1 coordinate 945,116,690, forward strand.
CTTGGTATATAACTAGTCACCTTCACAACATTTTATACACATACGTAGTCATAGTGTAAGGTGAACGACATAGTCGACGACGTTTCGATCCTTACTGGGGGGGTGTTAGGATCATCATCAGGACTGATTAGTATAATTGCCTTTAGAAATGCCTGAATTAACAACAATTCACACAAAAACCAACATAATACAATGAAGAGGAAGGAAGGGGGGGAAGAAAAATTGGGAAAAAACATAATTGTCAAGATTAAATAAATTAAAACAAAAACATAAGACAGTATATGTCAGAACACGTGCTGAACGTGATCAGGATGACTTAGTGAACTCTCGATCACGGAACGATAGAAAAATAATAAAGTGGAACACGCTACGTAGCAGGTCGTATTAATGGTGGAAGGGCGTGGTTACCGCGAGTGTAAAGGGATTTTAACGGTGGAACAGTGCGTGGTCGTTGACATGCTTGAAAGGAGGGCGTGTCTGAGACCGGGAAATGTGAATGCCGTCGGTGAGAAACAAGCGCTTTCTATACAGTGAAGAGTATATTTAGTGAGCATTGCGTGATACGCGAGCAACAATTTACCTCATGCTGTCCAGAGTTACAGCAAGAATGATGTGTCGACTCGGTAAATATACCTGAGCGACTGATTAAAAGTACGGGATCGGTCTGAAATAAAAATATATAAAATATATAGGTCACAATCAAGGCCCAGGAGTGCGGGGGTGCTGTGTAGAAAGGGGGTAAAAAGTCTTACCCAGGTCCACGATGAGCAATGTCAACGCGGTGGCGACAATCTGCCGAGAAAATACAAGGCAAATTAACGAGCGGAATCATATCGTGAATAAAGGGTTGGGGAGCCCGCGGTAGGAGAACGAAAAACGTACCTCAATGTGATAATGGAGTCGCGTTCACGAGGGATCAACGAAGCAGCGTCTCGGTCAATGCCGGATTGGTTGTGGAGAGGAAGTGCTTGGGCCGGTATCATGTGATAGTGGCTGGATCAGGTGATCAGTCACATGTTCGGCTGGTTGCTATTGGTGATGTGAAGCTGGGCTGATTTGGGCGCCATATTGAGTGAGTGGAAGAACGGCGTGTAGTGAGGTTAAAAACGAGTTTGTATGGCTGGTTGCCAGGAGTGATGTATAGCTGGGCTAATTTGGGCGCCATATTGAGTGAGTGACAAAACGGCGAGTAGTGAGGTTAAGAGCGAGTGCAGTGGTGGAAGACGGTCAGACAACATCATATTAAGTCAAATACAAGGATGTATAAGCCATTACATTTCCAAAACATGGAGAGCACAATTTTGAAAGGGAAAGAAAGTCAAAGTCTATTAAAGTATGATGGTGGTTCTGTAGTAGTATCCTGATTCGCGGACAGTTCCAAATGGAGAATTCAAAGTAAAGAGGTCCAATCCTCTAAGCGGTTCAATCCACTGTGAATGCTTCCCGTTTTCAAAATCAATTTTAATTCCTCCCTATTCAGGAGCTGTGAGATATCTGCACCTCTTGGAGGGATTTTGACAACAGTGACAACTGTCCAATGAATGTCATCTTCAGTATGGCCAGCTGATTCGAAATGTTCTACCAGTGGTGCGTTCGGTGTTTTGCATCTCAGTCTGCTTCTGTGTTGGCAGATTCTGATCCGGATTTTTTGTGTCGTTTGTCCTATATAGATCTTATTACAGGGGCACAAAATTGCGTAAATGACATTACTGGTATTACAATTACTGAAATGATTATGGGGTTTACGTATGTCACCAAACACAAACTCTTTGCAGTCAGTAGTGAATCCACATACAGAGCAATTGCCACACTTGTTGTGCCCAGTGACTGCAGGTAAGGACCAATGCTCAAGGAGGGTGCCAGTGTTTCTAGTGTCAGGGAGTGCCGCTCTTATCAAATGGTCTTTGATATTTTTATTTCTTTTGAACGCAAAGAGTGGTCTTTCAAGGTTAAGTATTCCAGCATTTAACACACTCCAGTGTTTAAGAATACTTTTGCGTACTTTGTTGGAAGATGGAGAAAATGTGGTGACACACACTAGGCGATTGTCTCTTTTCTTGGTTTTTGGTTCCAAGAGGACATCCCTGGGACAGTACCATGCTCTTTTCAGGGCACTGCGAATTAGCTTTTTTGGGTAACCTCTCGATGTTAGTTTGTCTGTTAGTGTTTTGGCTTCCCTGAAATAATCCTCCTTAAGGGTGCAGTTGCGTCTAATGCGTAAGTATTGTGAGTAGGGAACCACGAACCTTGTTCCAGACCACGAAATCAGGTCTGGAACAAGGTTTTCTATCCAAACATGAATATGATTTTTTGAATACCAAGGCCCCACGTACACCAGTCATCTACACTCTACCTAAGATCCATAAGGATAGTTCCAACCCCCCTGGACGGCCACTCTAGACACTCGTATTAGACCACACGCTGTCCCCACTATCTTCATTTTGCAACTCCTCGAGATCTGTTTGACCAGAAACTTTTTTCTATTTGACGGTCATTACTACCAACAAACCAAGGGAACATCCATGGGAGGAGTTTTCGCACCGAATCTGGCTATCCTTTATATGAATGCCCTTGAGGTGAACTACATAATGGCCCAACAGAACCCCTTCCAATCTGCAATAACACTATGGAAACGTTATATTGACGACATCTTTTTCATCTGGCACGATACCCAAACTATGCTCAGTAACTTTCTCCATTGGCTCAACAATAACTGTGGTGGTCTCAAATTCACACTCACATACAACAAAACATCCATACCATTTCTTGACCTAAACATAACACATGATGGTGGACACTTGATCACCAGCCTCTTCAGGAAAGCTACCGAGCGCAACACTCTTCTGAAATACAGTAGCAGCCACCCAAGGGCCTTAAAAGACTCTCTTCCCTACTCACAATACTTACGCATTAGACGCAACTGCACCCTTAAGGAGGATTATTTCAGGGAAGCCAAAACACTAACAGACAAACTAACATCGAGAGGTTACCCAAAAAAGCTAATTCGCAGTGCCCTGAAAAGAGCATGGTACTGTCCCAGGGATGTCCTCTTGGAACCAAAAACCAAGAAAAGAGACAATCGCCTAGTGTGTGTCACCACATTTTCTCCATCTTCCAACAAAGTACGCAAAAGTATTCTTAAACACTGGAGTGTGTTAAATGCTGGAATACTTAACCTTGAAAGACCACTCTTTGCGTTCAAAAGAAATAAAAATATCAAAGACCATTTGATAAGAGCGGCACTCCCTGACACTAGAAACACTGGCACCCTCCTTGAGCATTGGTCCTTACCTGCAGTCACTGGGCACAACAAGTGTGGCAATTGCTCTGTATGTGGATTCACTACTGACTGCAAAGAGTTTGTGTTTGGTGACATACGTAAACCCCATAATCATTTCAGTAATTGTAATACCAGTAATGTAATTTACGCAATTTTGTGCCCTTGTAATAAGATCTATATAGGACAAACGACACAAAAAATCCGGATCAGAATCTGCCAACACAGAAGCAGACTGAGATGCAAAACACCGAACGCACCACTGGTAGAACATTTCGAATCAGCTGGCCATACTGAAGATGACATTCATTGGACAGTTGTCACTGTTGTCAAAATCCCTCCAAGAGGTGCAGATATCTCACAGCTCCTGAATAGGGAGGAATTAAAATGGATTTTGAAAACGGGAAGCATTCACAGTGGATTGAACCGCTTAGAGGATTGGACCTCTTTACTTTGAATTCTCCATTTGGAACTGTCCGCGAATCAGGATACTACTACAGAACCACCATCATACTTTAATAGACTTTGACTTTCTTTCCCTTTCAAAATTGTGCTCTCCATGTTTTGGAAATGTAATGGCTTATACATCCTTGTATTTGACTTAATATGATGTTGTCTGACCGTCTTCCACCACTGCACTCGCTCTTAACCTCACTACTCGCCGTTTTGTCACTCACTCAATATGGCGCCCAAATTAGCCCAGCTATACATCACTCCTGGCAACCAGCCATACAAACTCGTTTTTAACCTCACTACACGCCGTTCTTCCACTCACTCAATATGGCGCCCAAATCAGCCCAGCTTCACATCACCAATAGCAACCAGCCGAACATGTGACTGATCACCTGATCCAGCCACTATCACATGATACCGGCCCAAGCACTTCCTCTCCACAACCGATCCGGCATTGACCGAGACGCTGCTTCGTTGATCCCTCGTGAACGCGACTCCATTATCACATTGAGGTACGTTTTTCGTTCTCCTACCGCGGGCTCCCCAACCCTTTATTCACGATATGATTCCGCTCGTTAATTTGCCTTGTATTTTCTCGGCAGATTGTCGCCACCGCGTTGACATTGCTCATCGTGGACCTGGGTAAGACTTTTTACCCCCTTTCTACACAGCACCCCCGCACTCCTGGGCCTTGATTGTGACCTATATATTTTATATATTTTTATTTCAGACCGATCCCGTACTTTTAATCAGTCGCTCAGGTATATTTACCGAGTCGACACATCATTCTTGCTGTAACTCTGGACAGCATGAGGTAAATTGTTGCTCGCGTATCACGCAATGCTCACTAAATATACTCTTCACTGTATAGAAAGCGCTTGTTTCTCACCGACGGCATTCACATTTCCCGGTCTCAGACACGCCCTCCTTTCAAGCATGTCAACGACCACGCACTGTTCCACCGTTAAGATCCCTTTACACTCGCGGTAACCACGCCCTTCCACCATTAATACGACCTGCTACGTAGCGTGTTCCACTTTATTATTTTTCTATCGTTCCGTGATCGAGAGTTCACTAAGTCATCCTGATCACGTTCAGCACGTGTTCTGACATATACTGTCTTATGTTTTTGTTTTAATTTATTTAATCTTGACAATTATGTTTTTTCCCAATTTTTCTTCCCCCCCTTCCTTCCTCTTCATTGTATTATGTTGGTTTTTGTGTGAATTGTTGTTAATTCAGGCATTTCTAAAGGCAATTATACTAATCAGTCCTGATGATGATCCTAACACCCCCCCAGTAAGGATCGAAACGTCGTCGACTATGTCGTTCACCTTACACTATGACTACTTATGTGTATAAAATGTTGTGAAGGTGACTAGTTATATACCAAGATGTTTCACCACCTGTTATTCTCGTCATAGAAACATCGCCTCAATTGCCTGTTTGTTTTCTCAGAAATTTTTGTCCTCTTGATATGTAAGCCATAGGATACAGGCTTGTGTCCCACCAATATTTCGCTTACATCTTGTCTGATCATTGAGAACCATTTTTGCTTATTAAAGCTGCCCTGTCCGGCTGGACACAGGCTATAATATAGAACCCATTGTGGCTATATTGTTTATTGCTTGATATACTCTTTTGCTTTCAGGGACCACTGTCTCTTACAAAACGTAACTTCCCAAGGTCCCTGACCAATTGCTTTGGGTGCCCTTGTGCCTCTGTTACTGATTAAGCGCAATCGCTGGATTGCAAGGGCTCACGCTCTTATCCCCCCCTTTTTTTCTCTTAAAAGTGGGTCACTTTCCTCCCCCTCTGACTACCATATCCAGATTCCCCCCTTTTTTTGACATGTCAGATCACGCACCTCTCTACACGGATGAATACATTAAGAAAATCCTAGAAGGTCCTTCCCTCTTTGTTGACTCCACCAATGCCCCCCAAGAAATCAGTTCCACCCTATCTGAACAACTAGAAAAAACTAAGAAAAAGTCTGTTAGGTTACAACTGATGATACGGATGCTCACGGAATACCTGAAAGCTAATATTATTCCCACCGGCCTACAAGTCAGAAACATACCAGGTATTTTCACAGATATCCCAAAATATATCAATAACTTTAGTTATATCAGTACTACCTGCTCGAGACATTGGCTAGTCCTAGGTATAGATATAGCGACCGAGGAACTTAAAAAAACTCTGGAAGAGATAACTGAAATTGAACAACAACTAACCACTAGCGACACTATAGCGGACGGCAAAAAACTGATAGAACAAATCCAAAAAACAGTAGATGAATTCTTTAGAATAGAACAAAATAAAAAATCCACCAAAGTGAAGAAGGATATCAAATCCTATTCTACTGAACGTACGTACCCTTACCTTACCAAGGATTTCTATACTAATAGGTCCTATAACAACCAACGTTACAACCGTCCTTGGGGTAGATTCAACAAAGGCAATACCCTGGTTGGTTTTTCTGACAATTCAGTTGACTCATCCGATAACTCGGATCCCGGAGAAGGTACGAGCAGCTCAAATAGAGCACCTACCAACCCACACTCATCTACATCCTCTTTTTTAGGTCGTGGCCCAAACGAACCTCCGAGAAGAGGAGGGCTGAAACGTGCCCATTGGCAAAACCCTCCAGGAGAACGACAAACCCGACGCAATTATTACCGTTGGTAAACTGTTCTCCAGAGTTACACAACAGTGACTCCTCTAACCAGACACAGACTAACCTTTCATTGCCAATATTCAACCTCACAAAATTCCAACTGAATAAATCTGAATTATCGATTCTTAGCAAGGGCCTGTCCTTTGTACCCACGACTAGGACTAACTTTTTGGACTTACAAACTGAAGTGCTTAGGTTTTTCCGTAAAATCAGACTACAGAGCTATTTTTTATTTAATCCTCTTCCACCTAAAACATCAAACACCCCGTTGAGACCACCATCTACTTTCTCTCCATCAGCCAGCATGGTTCCATCTGAGGTTTCCTGCTTTGAAAAATTGGTACTTAAAGACCTCTCCCAATTAGCGACAGAACACCAGTTCATTCCGTACAATATTGCACTGGAAGAAAAAACAGCACTTCAAACCCTCAAGTCCAACGCCTTATTGGTTATTAAACCGGCAGATAAAGGCGGGGGCATAGTACTACAAGATACTATAACCTATAAAAACGAAATACTGAGGCAGCTAGGGAATACAGATCACTATTGCAAACTCCCAACGAACCCTACAAATGAGCTTAAACAGATTATTCAGCAGACCACGAAATCAGGTCTGGAACAAGGTTTTCTATCCAAACATGAATATGATTTTTTGAATACCAAGGCCCCACGTACACCAGTCATCTACACTCTACCTAAGATCCATAAGGATAGTTCCAACCCCCCTGGACGACCCATCGTTTCAGGCTGCGGGTCTATCCTAGAGCCATTAGGTCTCTATGTGGACTACTTTATCAAGGAGTTTGTTCCGTCTACCCCTTACTACGTCAGAGACAGTATGCAGATGATTACTCTAGTAGAAAATCATAGGTTCAACCCCTCTATCGACACACTCTGCACATTAGACGTTGAGTCACTTTACACAAACATCCCCCAACGAGACGCATTACTCATCATTGAGACCACTCTAGACACTCGTATTAGACCACACGCTGTCCCCACTATCTTCATTTTGCAACTCCTCGAGATCTGTTTGACCAGAAACTTTTTTCTATTTGACGGTCATTACAACCAACAAACCAAGGGAACATCCATGGGAGCAGTTTTCGCACCGAATCTGGCTATCCTTTATATGAATGCCCTTGAGGTGAACTACATAATGGCCCAACAGAACCCCTTCCAATCTGCAATAACACTATGGAAACGTTATATTGACGACATCTTTTTCATCTGGCACGATACCCAAACTATGCTCAGTAACTTTCTCCATTGGCTCAACAATAACTGTGGTGGTCTCAAATTCACACTCACATACAACAAAACATCCATACCATTTCTTGACCTAAACATAACACATGATGGTGGACACTTGATCACCAGCCTCTTCAGGAAAGCTACCGAGTGCAACACTCTTCTGAAATACAGTAGCAGCCACCCAAGGGCCTTAAAAGACTCTCTTCCCTACTCACAATACTTACGCATTAGACGCAACTGCACCCTTAAGGAGGATTATTTCAGGGAAGCCAAAACACTAACAGACAAACTAACATCGAGAGGTTACCCAAAAAAGCTAATTCGCAGTGCCCTGAAAAGAGCATGGTACTGTCCCAGGGATGTCCTCTTGGAACCAAAAACCAAGAAAAGAGACAATCGCCTAGTGTGTGTCACCACATTTTCTCCATCTTCCAACAAAGTACGCAAAAGTATTCTTAAACACTGGAGTGTGTTAAATGCTGGAATACTTAACCTTGAAAGACCACTCTTTGCGTTCAAAAGAAATAAAAATATCAAAGACCATTTGATAAGAGCGGCACTCCCTGACACTAGAAACACTGGCACCCTCCTTGAGCATTGGTCCTTACCTGCAGTCACTGGGCACAACAAGTGTGGCAATTGCTCTGTATGTGGATTCACTACTGACTGCAAAGAGTTTGTGTTTGGTGACATACGTAAACCCCATAATCATTTCAGTAATTGTAATACCAGTAATGTCATTTACGCAATTTTGTGCCCCTGTAATAAGATCTATATAGGACAAACGACACAAAAAATCCGGATCAGAATCTGCCAACACAGAAGCAGACTGAGATGCAAAACACCGAACGCACCACTGGTAGAACATTTCGAATCAGCTGGCCATACTGAAGATGACATTCATTGGACAGTTGTCACTGTTGTCAAAATCCCTCCAAGAGGTGCAGATATCTCACAGCTCCTGAATAGGGAGGAATTAAAATGGATTTTGAAAACGGGAAGCATTCACAGTGGATTGAACCGCTTAGAGGATTGGACCTCTTTACTTTGAATTCTCCATTTGGAACTGTCCGCGAATCAGGATACTACTACAGAACCACCATCATACTTTAATAGACTTTGACTTTCTTTCCCTTTCAAAATTGTGCTCTCCATGTTTTGGAAATGTAATGGCTTATACATCCTTGTATTTGACTTAATATGATGTTGTCTGACCGTCTTCCACCACTGCACTCGCTCTTAACCTCACTACTCGCCGTTTTGTCACTCACTCAATATGGCGCCCAAATTAGCCCAGCTATACATCACTCCTGGCAACCAGCCATACAAACTCGTTTTTAACCTCACTACACGCCGTTCTTCCACTCACTCAATATGGCGCCCAAATCAGCCCAGCTTCACATCACCAATAGCAACCAGCCGAACATGTGACTGATCACCTGATCCAGCCACTATCACATGATACCGGCCCAAGCACTTCCTCTCCACAACCGATCCGGCATTGACCGAGACGCTGCTTCGTTGATCCCTCGTGAACGCGACTCCATTATCACATTGAGGTACGTTTTTCGTTCTCCTACCGCGGGCTCCCCAACCCTTTATTCACGATATGATTCCGCTCGTTAATTTGCCTTGTATTTTCTCGGCAGATTGTCGCCACCGCGTTGACATTGCTCATCGTGGACCTGGGTAAGACTTTTTACCCCCTTTCTACACAGCACCCCCGCACTCCTGGGCCTTGATTGTGACCTATATATTTTATATATTTTTATTTCAGACCGATCCCGTACTTTTAATCAGTCGCTCAGGTATATTTACCGAGTCGACACATCATTCTTGCTGTAACTCTGGACAGCATGAGGTAAATTGTTGCTCGCGTATCACGCAATGCTCACTAAATATACTCTTCACTGTATAGAAAGCGCTTGTTTCTCACCGACGGCATTCACATTTCCCGGTCTCAGACACGCCCTCCTTTCAAGCATGTCAACGACCACGCACTGTTCCACCGTTAAGATCCCTTTACACTCGCGGTAACCACGCCCTTCCACCATTAATACGACCTGCTACGTAGCGTGTTCCACTTTATTATTTTTCTATCGTTCCGTGATCGAGAGTTCACTAAGTCATCCTGATCACGTTCAGCACGTGTTCTGACATATACTGTCTTATGTTTTTGTTTTAATTTATTTAATCTTGACAATTATGTTTTTTCCCAATTTTTCTTCCCCCCCTTCCTTCCTCTTCATTGTATTATGTTGGTTTTTGTGTGAATTGTTGTTAATTCAGGCATTTCTAAAGGCAATTATACTAATCAGTCCTGATGATGATCCTAACACCCCCCCAGTAAGGATCGAAACGTCGTCGACTATGTCGTTCACCTTACACTATGACTACTTATGTGTATAAAATGTTGTGAAGGTGACTAGTTATATACCAAGATGTTTCACCACCTGTTATTCTCGTCATAGAAACATCGCCTCAATTGCCTGTTTGTTTTCTCAGAAATTTTTGTCCTCTTGATATGTAAGCCATAGGATACAGGCTTGTGTCCCACCAATATTTCGCTTACATCTTGTCTGATCATTGAGAACCATTTTTGCTTATTAAAGCTGCCCTGTCCGGCTGGACACAGGCTATAATATAGAACCCATTGTGGCTATATTGTTTATTGCTTGATATACTCTTTTGCTTTCAGGGACCACTGTCTCTTACAAAACGTAACTTCCCAAGGTCCCTGACCAATTGCTTTGGGTGCCCTTGTGCCTCTGTTACTATTGTGAGAAAGTAGGCATAATGTCAGGTACACTATACTGAGGACCCTTCTTGATCCATTTACGTGCGAGAGAGTCCAACCTTTCTCGTTCTTCAAAATCTGGGAACTGACTGCGAGATTGTCTTCGAGCAAAAGCCGGAGACACATTTAAAGCTTCAAAGAAAGGAGATAGAATACCAGTGACGGTGCCTGTGAGACGTCTACGTACAGACGGAGAATTAGACATCAGAATAGGGGACAAGGTATTAGGCCAACTAGTGGAAGGAGAACCGATAATTGCAGGAGGATCAGAAGGCAAAGGAGATCGAAGATCGGAAGATGAAGGCAAAGAAGTTGAAGTTAAAGGCAAAACTGGCAGAGGCGGTAATACTGGAGGAGGCAAATGCGGAAGAGCCGGAACAGGCGGAGGTACTACTGGCAGTTGAACAGGCTGTAACAACTGGGGTGCATTAGTACCTTGTACATAGGGCGGAGGCAACCTCAATAAATGGGACATTAGGGGATCTTCTTCTAAATCTTTCTTATTATCGGAAGGGGAAACAGGCAATACCGGATAGCATTTATCTATCGCCATACGATGCTGTCTTTCTGAAATTTCCATCGTATTATCAATTTCATCATCTTTAAATTGTTGGGCAGCCTGTATAATTGTCATACCCTGTGCTTTCCTATCTCGTTTTGCTTGCTTAATTTCTCTCTGTTTGGCCTCCTTACGCCAAAGGCGGAAAGAGTCAAACATTGCCGGCCGGGCTTTTCTTTTAAATAAAACTGCTTCCAAATTATCTAGCACATCAGAGTCGAAACTACCATTTTCTGGCCATTTTAAAACACCATCTTTCTTCGTGTATCGGGTCCATACCTCGTTAAAGACAATGGGGCCAACACCATGTTTTGAATAGAGCTCATATGTGGGAGTTCCAACCGAAGGAATCGGACAAGAGTCCTCAAGTCGGGAATCCCTATTACAACCTAAGCAACAAAATTCTCCAAACTTAGTCAGACCAGGCATCTCAGTTTACGCAGCGCAAATGCACTTACCCTCGGCTTCGGCTATTGCAATAGTCGAATCTAAGGACCAGAAATACTAAGAAAACAAAGGACAAAAATTGTGGGCGCACCCACGAAGATACTTAACTAAGGACGTCTTCTTACACCAACAGAGGCCCGTTTATCGTGTCGCTTTACCATACATCATCAAAGGAAGGGCCAAGGCAGGGCGGCAGTCAGGGCAGCAGTCGTTAGTAGCCGTCAGGATGGAGTAACCGCGCTGCAAAAGACCTTCGGACCACTTTCGACATACAGGGGTCGCTTGATGTGGCTCGCGATTCCTCCAGAATTTTCTTGCGGGGTTCCTCACGACCTTTGGGCAGAACCGGTACCACTGCAGCCGCCCGACGTTGGGCGCCAGTTGAAGAACCAGAACCTTTTGGACCTGGCGGCGCAGGGTACGCCTTAATCTCCTGGGTTCTCCTGCTTAGCTACACAGAGACACGGGGACACTCTGTCGGCGTAAAAGATCAGATTTATTAGCTGCAGCTAGTACAGTTGTCCCAGAAGTACACGAGGTAGGTTCTCAGGAGACTGCCACTTCACTCTGTGGCGTACAACCTTTTATAGCATATATGAAAAATATACATTAACTAAATATACACCCAGAGTACATAAGAAAGAGCCAATAAGGAAAGTTGGAAAACAGGACAGAACCAATAGGAAAAGTTTAAAAACAAGTGTCAGATGACTCGAAGAAGCCTTTCCTTCAACTGTGTTTGTCACCGATCCTTCAAACTAATTCATTAACGGATCAACAACTAACTTGCAGGTGGCGAGATACGTTTGTGTGTATTGGAGGACAGTTGTGAAACGAGAGAATGCTAGCAGAGGACAGTGAAGGCCAGATGATAATATAAAGTCAAAGGAGAATAGTGTGAACCAACAGATAGTTGAGACAGGGATTAGAAAAACCAGACAGGGATTAGTGTACTCGGCCAAACCTAACATATAAATTAGGCAGAAGGTTAATTTTAACACGAAGCTTGCAGAAAAAGCAGAAAAAGACTTTGACCGTCGTGCTGCCTGAGTGAGGGCAACACAAGATGGCGGCGGAGCACAAAATGGCCGGTCGATACGATCTCAATCGAAAATCGAAGTTCCTCAACACTCCTTGGTACAATGTATCAAAAAACAAATAACACACACGACCAAAGATCTTTTGCAGAGACCTTGTGATGGCATGCAGATCCCATGGTCCACCTCATGACCATCAGACTCAAACCTTTGCCAGAAACATAACACATTACCACAACCCCAACTCCTGGAGCATCAGCACCAACATCAGTACCTGAAATGCCATAGTGTTCAAAGTAAAAAGAAAATGCTTTAATCAGCATAATTGTTTTTTTTTAAAGAACACTATATACAAATGCCAATGGCCAGTCCAGAATAGAAGTCCTTGGGGGGACACATGGGCACGCGTCTCCCCTAGCTTGCCTGCACAGTGGAACCCTCAGGTTCGTCGACTGGGGGGGGCATCATGTGGGGAAGGACCAGGCACCGCAGGTACAGGAGTTGTAAGGGTAGGTGTGGTGGGTGCAGGGCCGGACGCCTCCACCACAGGGGGTGGGGCAGCGCCAAAGGTGAAGGTGAGCTCGGTGCTGCACACTTCTGCCAGGGCGTCCAGAGTATTCCCTGCACTGGAAAAAACCACAGGCACAAAGGAGGGGGGGGTCAGAGGGATGGGGTGCAGCGCTACTGGGGGAGGTGGTGGACATGGGGGGGACTCAACTCCCCTACCCGGGGAGTGCCTTGCCAGTTTGCGGGCTGGTGACACAGTGGGGCTGAGGCCCAGCACAGACATGTAGCTCTCCTTGTCTGACTGTGTGGCAGGGGAGCCAAGGGGAGTGTTTTTGGAGGGACTGGGTAGTGAGGCATGCGGACTCAGACTGTGGCTGCGTGTATGTCTGTGTGCCCCAGACCCAGTGGGTGTGCCTTTATCCCCCTGAGTGTGCGTGCCAGGAGGTGTGTGTTTGCCCTTACGTGGTGGTGTGCTGCCTGTGTCTGGTGGGGTGCGTGCTTGGGAATGCCTGGGTGTGCATGGGACAGGCATGGGAGTGGGAAGTGTGGATGGGGCTGGGGTAGGGGGGGACGAAGCGCTGCAGGAGACTCACTGCTGCTGTCAGTGAAGAGTCCATGGACCTCAGCAACATCCGTTGGTCAGACATCGCTGCTGACATGCCCTCCATGAACGACACCATCTGTGTCAGCAGTTTGGTGTGGCCATGGAGGACATTCAGCATCGATGTCTGGCCAACCTGCAACTGCCGCTGAATGTCCACAGACTCTGCAGTGAGGGCAGCAGGGGTGACAGGGGCAGGGGGTGCGGTGCATGGCATGAAGGAGACATGGTGGTGCCCTGCACGGACAGAAGGGACTGGAGCAACTGGGAGGGCGGTGATGGGAATGGAGGAGGCGGGGACAGATGTTGTGCTGCTGCCAGGTGTTGTAGCAGCCTCCGCCCCCTTGATGAGTTCAGCCTCGGACCCGTCAGCGTTGTAGTCGGTCTCGCCACCAGACAGGTCCTCTGCCTGACTCCCCTCGCCCTCTGTGCCACTTGCTCCCGCAGACTCACCAGCACAGGTGGCACCGGTTCTGGATCCCTCCTCCAGGTCCGTGCAGATGTCTCCCTCGGTTTCCTCCGATGATGCTGTGGGCAAGGTGAAGATACAGAAAACAATCAGTCACCTGTATACATCTGACACGTGACATGAGTCAAAACAAAATAGGTCACAGTGCATATCAGGCAATGCATCATGAGTAACATCTAGATTACTCTGCACATATGTAAGCCCTGTACTCCGCAGTTGGTTGACCCACCATGCCACTTGGAAACAAGGAAAAATAGGACACAACAGCCAAAAACTTGATTTAGAAATATACTGAGAAGCTAGTGTCTGGGAACAGTTGAGCACAGCAATACTATGAAGGCATGTCACCTCTTGTTTACTGTGAAAGAAACAGTATTGGTGCACCCAAGGCTAAATAACAGACCTCAATGCTGAAGGTGTCCCCACACTCAGAGACCTGTAAGTACTTTGGAAACCCAAACGAAATACATTGTGATCCCTTGAGAATCACACCACTTTACACAATCTACATGTTTAGAATGTGCGAATGTGCCACTTTGTGAACAGAACACATATGTGCCTGTATAAAAGAAGTCACACAAGGAGGTGCACACAAAAAACTACATTTACACAGTCATTTTCTGAGCTGCCAGCCTTATTCAAAGAAGCCACTGTTAGAAAGAAATGGGGTTTCAGTAAGTACATATACATGGGACCATGGCGGCCTGGATGACTTGACACTCGTAAGTTGGTATCAGCAACAACCAAGGACTTCCCCAAAATGCCACCACACTGGGAACATGGACATGTATAATCTGAAAAACAGTCTTATTCGAAGTGTGCCTTTCTTGAAAATGTGCCAGCGTGTTCCCTGAAAGTGTAAAGGTGGTTTCTTGTGCACTTCCTTGGGAGACATCTGTCATGCAGGCACATTATTGTCCTTCACAACAAAACATCAAAGTCAAGCATTGAAAACATGAAGACATGTTGACAAGTGTAGTAAGTGCCAAGGTACAAGACTTTTTGACTAACAACTTGAATCATGCCACCTGTCACATGGCCATCCGTACCACGATGACACAGTTGGCAACACATCTGACCCACTGCCTGTCATGTGGAGTGGCACACATGTCCAAACACAGGACAATGCATAAGCTAATGGGCCTGCAATTGTGTTGGAATAAGGCACACCTGCACTGAGGAGACACCCTCATGGCAAGCCAGAATGTCCACACAGATGTCAGCACACAAAGACAAAACTACGTAGCATCTGGACCACACACTGGTGACACAAATGGATGAGTAGGAATCATGTATTTAAACTTTTGACACATGCTGCAAAGCACAAACATTAAACCCTGCACAACATCACTGGGTCACTGCATGTTGAGTGTCTGTCCAGACAATTATCACACACAGGTCAGACCTGGCAAGGAGACATAAGGTTTGGACATGTAGGCCTCGCCCGCACAAACCCCCCATACCTGAGACAATGTGATTGAGACAGATCAAGAAGTGACACCTCTTAATCGGGGTTTACAAAAATGTCCATCAAGAATTCCCAAATGTACTCCACATCACCTCGTGAGGCTGCCAACACATATTTGTGACAAACAACCATCAACAGATAGTTGTAAATAGACACACAGGCACTGCCCAGTGTGAGTATGCATAAGCCAAATGGGGTCACCCTGTCCAGTGGACACATGTAGCACACTTTAGATAAATACAAATGAGGCCAGGGAACAATGCCACAGAGGCCAACCTATGCTGAACACACAGAGAATGGGCACAGTGTTGGATGACACACATGATTACGTGGCAAGGGTGTCTCAGGGGACTGTAGTGGGCACACTGCTCCATGGTCCTGGAATGATCTGACTGTAACATGAGCAACCGTCCCGGCACTATGCATATCTCGCAGTCATGCACATCATGTCTGTGGCCACAACATCGGTCATGCATGCTGCAAGTGTGTTTATTTGAAACCTCACACTCCTATGTTGAGACTCAGCATCAGTGGCAACAAATATGGACCCCCAAATGACTGAACATGACAGGGCACAGGCAAGGTACCAACACATGTAACAGACCACCCCCACACATGATGCAGAAAGCAATGTGCACTTGGATTAACTGGCAGCCTAGATGACCATGTGCAATAGTGATTACACACAGACCAGGGAACACATGTCAAGGAGGGGAAGGGAGGAAGAACAGCACTGGTTGACTTGGGGGAACAGGATATGCACTGCACATATAAACCCTGGCAGTGTATCCAGGCGACTGAGCACTTCCAAAAGCTGGTGACACACAATAAACACACATGTACCTACCCCCTCCTTGCTGCTGTCTCTCCTGTAACTGCCTATCCATGTCAGGGAAGACCATCGCCAGGACACGCCCCATCTGGTGGGTCAGGCATCGGCGCCCGCCATGGGGGCGTGGAGGTGAGTCCCCCAGCAGGACCCGGGCGATCCTCCGTGTCCAGCACCGGATGTCCTGCCACCGTTTTCGGACTTGGGCTAGGCACCGACTGCGACCCTCCACCGATCTCACGGCCCTGACGGCCCGCTTCCAGATCTCCCCCTTCTCGTAGGCAGTTAACTGTGAGGATGACAAAGTGAGACAACATCACTACACCTGCTCCATGTCAGAGAGACACACATTTGAACATCTTTGATATGTTGAACAGGGCATAGGATGCTGCCAATGAATAGCATCTTTGTCATATGGACATTGGCCTCTGTGGAAGCCCCAATGCACTACATGGCATTGAAAGTACACAGGTGGCATGAGGGGTGCGACACACTCCATGATCATGGCACACACTGTGCATCACAAGCAACACCAGGCTGATGGACAGCACCTCCAAGCAGTTACATGCCCCAGGCCACTGACGCAACCTCAGCAGAGTACACAGACATACACAGGCACAGATCAATCACATGCCATTGGCAACAGCGGATACAAACCTCACTCTGCACATGTGCCACTTGCCTGTGGGGTGTCACAGGTGTGGGGCTAGCTCAGCAAGTCAGACACACAGCACGGCTTACTTCTCACATCAGATGGGTAGAGCTGTTGCCTCCTCCATGCGGCTGTGGTGCAATACTTCACATAGACACATGACAAGGAACATTCACACACATCAAGGTACAGGGGGCGTACACATCACTTGGACACTCTCACCACAGCTCCACTCAACTCACACACATCTGTGGGTACAGTCACCTGTCACACCGAGGGGAACACTGAATCACCTCAGGACTATAGACAAAAAATGCCACAAAGGATTAGCCAGGCTGAATGTGTCATGCACTATGCAGTGAATGTCACAGTAAGCACAATGCAAGTGAGGAGTGCACACATGAACTACATCATGCTCTGCATGGGAGACATAAGCCATTCCCCCCCTGGGACCCACTCTAAACAACATTGCATGTCTGTCACACCTGGACACAATGCCAGAAGTGACAGTCACAAAAAAGGTGCACAGCCAAAGGTAGTGGAGTCAGCACTCACCTGCTCCCCTGGTCTCCCATACAGGTTGGTGTACTGTGGGAGGATGACATCCAGCAATGCCTCATTCTCCTCCTGGGTGAATGGCTGGGCCCTCTCCACAGACCTTGATATGGTGCCAGGGGAAGCACAAACAGCAGCAGTGTTGTCTACAGGAAAGTTGTACAGGGAAGTGCCCTCTCATGGGTTCTGGCTGACTTATATCTGTCTTGCTGAGGGGCATTCATTTGGAGGAGTACATAGTGATTGGTCAGATTCATCCGCATCTTACGTTTACTCCAATCCCTTTCCACATACACCAGTGACAGCATTTGCATTGTTCAAATTTTGAGCATCATGTCAAGTCAACAACCACTTTGCAACATTGTATTTTGTGGCCAACTGACTTTTCCAGGACACCTGATGGAAAAATTTGAACTGAAAACTCTGTATCCATGACAACCAGCATGCATTTAGTGCCTAATACTTGTCCCTTATGTGTCCCCTATGTCATTTTCAAATCCACACACAGGTACGGTGCATTTCACACGTACCCCAACGGCACCAGTTGCACAGTGCGTTTGACACGTACGTGTACGCACTGGTAGTACACGTACCCGTACGTGTACTACCAGTGCCTACACGTACGTGTACTACCAGTGCCTACACGTACATGTACTACCAGTGCCTACTCGTACGTGTTCGCACTGGTAGTACACGTACACTACCAGTGCCTACACGTACGTGTACGCACTGGTAGTACATGTACCTGTATGTGTGCTACCAGTGCCTACACGTACCCGTACGTGTACTACCAGTGCCTACACATACGTGTACTACCAGTGCCTACACGTACGTGTACTACCCGTGCCTACACGTACGTGTACGCACTGGTAGTTCATGTACGTGTAGGCACTGGTAGTACACGTACGTGTAGGCACTGGTAGTACACGTACGTGTAGGCACTGGTAGTACACATATGGGTACGTGTACTACCAGTGCGTACACTTACATGTAGGCACTGGTAGTACACATACGTGTGCGCACTGGTAGTACACGTACGTGTAGGCACTGGTAGTACCCGTACATGTAGGCACTGGTAGTACACATACGTGTGCGCACTGGTAGTACACGTACGTGTAGGCACTGGTAGTACCCGTACATGTAGGCACTGGTAGTACACGTACATGTACGCACTGGTAGTACACGTACGTGTAGGCACTGGTAGTACACGTACGTGAGTACGGTCCGTATCACGTGTGCTCCTACGGCACCCCTACTATAGAGATACGGATCGTACTTGTACGGTCCGTACCACGCGTACTCCTACGGCCACACAACTCTAGTGATACGGACCGTACACACCTCCTCAGAACGTGTGTACGGTGCGTTTCACACGCTTACACTGTTGATAGGATGCGCACACGAAAGCAATGGAGGTCTCAGACTCGCACAAGGATGTACATCAAGTCATTGTCATTGCTGTCCTACATGTGCAGGGCCTAGGTGTGTCAGGCAGTGATATTGCACATGTCTCCTCATTTATTTGCACAATTGATGTGTGATAACCTGTGTACACATGTCATGTGTGAGGGGGCACTATGTGGCACACTTCCCCTTCACACTTTGGACATGTGTGGATGTAGTACAAACGTGTCAAGCACAGCATCACTGGTATGGCACAGTCACCACCACCCGCAACTGTCCCCTGATGCCAGGGTCAGGGACACTAACAACTGACATTTAACGACCAGCGTGCACCGATGTGACTATGTCATGTGTGTGTCATGTGTTCCCATGAGCTTGCTGTTGGTGTTCCGTCAACTGCATCTGCTGTTGCTGCATCGAACATGTGTCTGTGTGTAGATGGGCATGGCACACATCTACGCACACCATGCCACATGTGGATTTCCACGTAACGTGTGTCTGTATGCATCGAACATGATATTTTGACATGAGGACCTATCTGCGTCGTCTCAATGTCTGTGTTTTCTGTTTTCACTTGTACCCCTTCATCGCAATGTGTGTGATCTGTACATTTGACATTCCATGTGATCTGTGCGTCTAGCTTGCCGTCAGCTGTCTGTATGAGATGACATCCTTCAAATGCAGATATGTGGATGTATGTCACTCTTGTGATGTCTCTGGCTGTTCACTGACACTGGCCCACAGCTCATTTCAGGGCATGTCATGTAGACTTGACAATCAACGGGTGTAGCTGGCTTTTTGTAGGAGTATCACCTGGCTGGCATACGTGTCCTGGATGTATTGCACAGACCAGACTCTGTATTTAGCAGATGTGTATTAGCAGTTGAGCATGTGCTCAGTTAATTGACATTGATGTTGTTATGTTCTCACTCTTCGTTATTCATTCCAATTTTCTGCAGGGCACCGCCTGTCCCCAGACCAATGCCAGACTTGGGTGCCATGAGGGAACGTGACTGCATACGACGTTACAGATTCACCCAACAGTTGATTGAGGACTTGACCGCCAAGCTGGCACCATACCTCCAACCACGACACAGGTATCCTACTGCGCTGACCTCCAAGATGAAGGTGATGGCAGCCCTACATTTTTTTGCCACAGGTACGTTTCAATTCACCATAGCTGATGTTGGTGGCATGTCACAGACGATGTTCAGCCGTGTCCTGCATGATCTTTTAGCAGCCATGTTGGAGCACCTGGATGAATTCATCCATTTTCCCACTCCTGAGGAGTTGACAGGTGTCAAGGGTGATTTCTATGCCCTGGGAGGGATGCCCCATGTCATTGGGTCCATTGATGGGACACATGTGGCTTTGGTACCACCACAGGCACAGGAGGTCACCTATCGCAACCGTAAACATTACCACTCTATAAATTCCCTTCTGGTGTGTCTTGCTAACATGCTGATTTCCCATGTCTTTGCACGTTTTCCAGGGTCAGCACACGATGCCTACATCAGGAGGCGTAGCAGGGTGCCACAAATGATGCTGCGGCTGCACAACGTACAAGCATGTCTTGTTGGTGGGTATACTCTGTTTGTCCTGTGTTTTGTGGTATCTTTGTATCTTACGGCATCTCCTGACCCACTTCTTTACATGATCTTTCCATGTAGGGTACTCTGGCTATCCCAACATGCCATGCCTCTCCGCAACCCAAGATCAGCTGCAGATCACCGTTACAACAATGCACACGGGCAGACCAGGCGAGTGATTGAGAGGACGTTTGGCCTCCTGAAGAGCCGAATCCGGTGCCTTCACAAGACAGGCGGGTCCCTCCTATATGCACCAGCAAAGGTCTGCAAAATCTTCCTCGTGTGCTGCATGCTGCACAACATGGCAGTGGAGAAGGCAGTGCCACTCATCCTGGAGCAGCATGTAGAGGATGAAGGGCTTGGTCACGAGGCAAGTCAGGAGGAGGAGGAGGATATCCGGAGTCAGCTCATAGGCAACCTCTTCTCATAATGGTGAGTCACTGGGTCTGAGTGTGTTGCAATGTGTGTGTCCAGCTGACTGTATGCTAAGTGACTTAGATGTGTGTTCTGATGTGTCACTCGAGTGATGATGTCATTCCACTCATTTTAGCTGAGACACTAAATTTTCAATTCTCATGGTGACAACATTATTCCTGTAGAGTAAATGACCATGTATGCGGATAACAATCTTTTAGCTGACTTCTTGTGTGTCTGTCATCCACAGGTTCTTGCGCATGTTGTCTGGTCATGTCATCGTTGGCCTCCTGCTATTCCTCATGAGTATTGCAACGTGTGCTGAATCAGCGTTCCATGCAGGGACATGGGGAAAAGTCATTTTGAGTGAGGATTGCAGCAGGGCATTTTGGGGGTGTTACGTGTTTGGAATGTGTGGGTACTGCTCCTGTGCATGTTGGGTTACCATGCATACATGTCGACTCACCATGGGGCACATGACTTGATAGTCAACCTTTGTGACAGTCATCTGTAATGGTTTGTGGATTCTGATGAAGGCATCAATGTGTGTAAAACTTCCCTCTGAAACATACGGGTGGACATAGTGTGGGACATCCCCATAAGAGGCTCAATGGGGAATTGCAGCCTCTCCGTGTGCAGCAGGGGGTGTTTGGCTCATCCCCTTAACTTGTGTGCCAGGCCATTTGGATTTACAACATCTGTGTTGTGAAGGGGGTGTCCAGTGTAGGTCCCACATGTTCAGCCAAATGACCTGTGAGTCCGTTCATATTGATGCATTTCCCTTAGTGTGAGCCTGAGTAATAAAGGTGTTCCTCACCCTCCAAGGTGCCTCATCTCTGTCAATGCAGGTCTCTTTCCACTTTGCATGCGGCATCTCTGGCATAATTGTCAAAGATTGTGCATATGAGTCTATGTGTAGTTTGGCTACATGCATGCATTTCTTCATGGGTTAGAATCTCTATTGTGCATGAAGTCCATGGTTGTGTATGTATTTGGGCATGTTGGTCCCCACGACGGGCCGTCAGCGCCTGCTGAGGGTGTGTCTCCTGTGCACAGCTCGGCCTTCTGTTTCCTGATCCTGTGTCAGTCATCTTTGGTGATTGTGCATTTATTTTCTCTGGGTGTGCCATGGGTAACCGGACACTCCTTCCTTTACATACGCCTGTTGCAGTTGTCCTTTCTGACATCCTTGTCTTTGTGTGCTAATTTTGGCATAGTTTCCAGGAAATGCTGCCTGCTGCTGCGGCCCCGGCAGCAAGGGCACACAAAGTAGCGGGATTCGGCAACACACACGCCTCAAAGATGCTCCTCCCTGCCTCCCTCCACCCATTCATTTGGCTGTCATCATCTTGTCTGTGCCACTGTTGCGGCCACGCGGTGCCAAAGGCAGGACCGTCAGCACATGCAACATGCACATTGCACGACCCTCATGTCCTTGCATGACCCACATCACACTACAGTCTGATGTTGCAGCCATCCTCCAAGCAATGTCCATCCGAAAATCAACCGCCTGCTCTCAGGCATATCCTAAGCGCACACACAACACCTTTGCATACTGAGTGTACAACTCCAACTGCCTACACAGCACTGCCCCGCCTTCCAGGCCCTGTCACACCAACCTGATCATGTCCCTCCTACTCCACACCGGCTCCGTCCACCAGCAAGGCCATGGGAGTGGGACTCAAGCCTTCAGCATGTAGTATAGTGGCGTCATCTGGCACATTGCCCAGGGATCATCTCTCAGCGTGTCAATCTTCAATGTGTCCAGGACCCCCCTCTCCACCATCACATGCGCACACAACCTCATCATCATGTCGTATGCCATTGACACCCAGCTGCTCCTCACCCTCACCAAAGACGCAGCCATTGCCAGTTCGAACATTCAAGAAGGCATGAGGTCCGTGGATGAATGGCCGAACATCAGCCACCTGAGGCTGGACTTGTACAGGACTGAGGTAATCATCTGAGGATTGTCCCCTTACAGCTGGCTCAACTCCTTGTGTCCCACCCGCAGGGGCCCTACACAAGCACCCAGTGGCCACGCACACAAGATGGTGTGCATCATGGATTTGTCACTCACATTTGCCATGCAAATCACCAGCATCTGTACCTCATGCTGCAACACCCTCTGCATGATGCACATGATCCACAGATAGATCCACTCCAAGGAAAGACAGACTATCCCCCAGGTCCACGACACCAGCCGTGTCAACTACTGCCCCGCCCTCTACGGAGCAAGTACATCCAAACTCACGGGAAACTTGTCCACATCCAGGGTGCATCTGCACACCTCAGCTTCAACATCCCGCACCCCATCCACATCACCGTCCACCTGAGATAGCTGCAAGGGATCACTGTGTGCTGCAGGATGACCTTCACACTTCTCACACACACTCAGGAGGCAGTCAACAACCCCAGACCCCAAAATCAACCTTGTACGTCTGTCATCCAAGACCCCGTTGGCCCGAACTTGTCCTGGCCACCATTCTTCACATCCACAAAACTCCAGCATGAAGGAGATGGTTCTCCCACCTGGCCAAACATACCTGGGACTCCCTCCCCGGGAACCTCCACATGAGCCAAACCTCTAGGCCTTCATCATCCTCTTCCTGATTGGTCTGTCCGCACAGTATTGCAAGCCCCCCCTCAGCAGCTTGAGGCCATCACGGGTGAGTATTGGGCTCCCAGGCTGTATCGGATGATACATTGTGACCCATGTGTGTCCTGTACCGGACTCAGATCCCAGGGTATGGATGGCTGGAGTTAGTTCAACACTCAGGCATAGTTTGACATTTACCCACAGGTATGTTGTGGACTAATGCAAAATGACTGCAACATCTAATAATGAATAAATAGTTTTATTCTCGGTGGGGTGCGTGTTTTGTTAGAAAAAAATAAGGTGCTCTACCGGGTGCATAGAATCCAAAGTTCACAGGGGGAGATGGGATCCTTGGCCTTTGAAGTCATCAGAGTCCAGACCACAGTGTTGGTCATCATTGATCAGACTGTGACCAGCAAGTCCATGTGGCAGAGAATGTCAGTGAATGAGGTGCTGCTGTTGCGCATGAAGGCCAGGTGCCAGGCCAGGTGACCTGGGAGATGTGGATGGTCCGCTGCCTCTCACGGTCTTTTCCGTGGACAACCCACCTTCCTCTGGGGACCCTCAGATGCAGGCCTTGACGATGCTTGGGACGCTCCGTCGGACGAATCCTCCTCCACCTCCTCCCTCCCTGTGGCTAGTGTTGGTCTTCGCCCGGTGGCACAGGGAGGGTTGGCCATGTTGTCGGCGATCCGACGGAGTGAGCGGCTTATGTCCGTTTACACCACCAGGAGCTCAGCCAGTCTTGCCTCCATCCGTCCTTGGTGTTGTTGTTGACTGGAGTGTTGCTCGGCCTGCTGATTCTTAATGTCTGTGAGGGTCACCACTACCTGACTGATGGCCCTGGTGCCACGCCGGTATGCCTCCATGATGTTGTGTACGTGTGACATACCGGTCCCTTCAGCTGTCTGGTCAGGTTCTCGCCTCCGCCTGCCTCCACTCCCACCACCCCTGCCCATACGAGCCTGGCCTGCCGTTGTGTGCACATCGGGTCTACGGGACCCCTGAGGGATGGCAGTTGCGGTGTTGTCTGCCTCCTCCTGGGTGCCCGGCGAACCTTGTCCCTCCAGGTCAGACTGGCTCAGTTGTTCAGTGTGGGCAGGGCTCCTGGGTGTCTCCTGGGATGTGGCAGTAATGGGGGTGGTGGTTGGCACAGATGTACCTGAAGCAGGTGCTGCAGGGGCTTGGACACCAGAGGGGCCAGGTGAGTTGGGGTCATCCGCGGGGTGTTGTGAGGTGTCGCTGCCGGTGGGATCAGGTTCCTCCCGAGCCTGGGACTGTGGTACTTCCCCCCCATTGTTGGGGGGAGATCCATGATGTTGCCCTGTGTGTTAGAGAGAGACAATGTTAATGCTGTTTAATGCGACATCCATGTTTCATACATATTCTAGTTGCCACAGTTCGTCCAGGTAGTTGCATGTGCCTAGCATTCACATCAATGTTCACTTGTGGATTGGTATGTTGCAGGGGACTGATTGAAATGTTCTCCAGGGTGTTTGACATGTCGAATTTGGGCTTGGATGCTTCTTTGGCTGTAGCTTGATCTTGTTGTGTCACATGTCTATTGTGAGAGTGGGTAACTCCATTGGCTGCTCTGGGGGTGTGTGCCTGTTTAAGGGGTGAGTTATCATCCCTCAGCCCGACGCTGTTCAACATCCACATGGCCACCCGCACACAAGTGGCCCGCCACCACAACCTCAACATCATCTCCTACGCCGACGACACCCAGCTCATCCTTTCCCTCACCAAGGACCCTCACACCACCAAAACAAACATCCACGAGGGTCTGAGGGCCATCGCCGACTGGATGAGGAGCGGCCATCTGAAACTGAACTCAGACAAGACGGAGGTCCTCATCCTCGGACCCAAACCCTCAGCCTGGGATGACTCCTGGTGGCCGACCGCTCTGGGGACAGCACCGACATCCACCGACCACGCACGCAACCTAGGATTGATCCTCGCATCCTCCCTCTCCATGTCCAAGCTGGTCAACGCCGTCTCCTCCTCCTGCTACAACACCCTACGCACGCTCTGCCGTTTCTACAGGTGGATCCCGACCGAAACAAGTAGAACAGTGACACAGGCCCTCGTCAGCAGCAGACTGGACTACGGCAACGCACTCTATGCAGGACTCCCATCCAAACACCAACAGCGGCTACAACGCTTCTAAAACGCCTCCGCACGACTGATCGTCAACGCCCCCCGCCACAGCCACATCACCCCCCTCCTGAGTGACCTGCACTGGCTCCACATCGACAAGAGGATCACCTTCAAGCTCCTCACCCACGCACACAAGGCACTCCACAACACCGGACAGGCCTACTTGAACATCAGACTCAGCTTCTACACCCCCAACCGCCAGCTCCGCTCCGGCAGCCTCGCCCTCGCAGCTGTCCCCCGCATCCAACGTACGACCGCCTGCGGCAGATCCTTCTCCTACCTTGCCGCCAAGACCTGGAACACCCTCCCAACCCACCTACGACTGACCCAAGACCTACTTGCCTTCAGAAGACTCCTCAAGACCTGGGTCTTCGAGCAGTAGTGGAACCCCCCCCCCCCCCCCCCAGCGCCTTGAGACCCTCACGGATAAGTAGCGCGCCTTACAAGTACCCTGATCGATTGTTAATTGATTGGCGGTGCCTGCTGGTGGGTGTAGTGTGATTTGGCAGTGGGTCTCCCAGGTGATGTATCTGTCCCCCCATGGAGCATGCTGCCATGTCAGTGAGTGTGAGTTCCATTCCTAGATATCTGAGCTTGTTGTGTTTGTGTTTGAGTTTGCAGTGGTCACAGGAGGGCCTTGTGCTGCCTACAGCAGGGCCAAGTGTCAGCTACCTTGTCAGTACTTTGCCAGTCCCTGTGCATTGAGCATGGTGCATGGGTATGTACTTGGGCCATATGGGCTGAGGGCAATGGTGTCTATTTCTGAGTTGTACAATATGTTTTGTGATCCCCACCCTCCCAGCATCCCAGACATCCAGTCTTAGGTTTGTGGTTTGTGTTGCCTGGGACATGGCATGGCCTTGCTTTGTGAATGGGGCATACACATGTTAGTGGCATGAGCGTTGTTTTTGAGTGTGGTTGTGTCCGGGGAGGGCTTGGGGGTAGATGAGTGCATTTGTTGTAGTTGAGGTGTGGATGCCATTACCCCCATGTTACGTAAGTTGTTTGTGTACTCACCAGGCTCGGCAACTCCTTCGACTCCGTGTACTCCCTCCGGCGGAAGCAGGGCCATCACCTTCTCCTCCCAGGGATGGTAATGTACCGGTCTGCGGGGAAGCCCACCTCCAGTGATGGTGCTCTGGGCGTAGTCCTCGTTCATTTTGCGCTTGACTGCCCTCCGCAGATCGTACCACCTGGCTTGGCATTCATTCCTGGTCCTTCTGATGGGCGCAACAGCATTCACCCGATTGACAATCCTCTGCCACAGGCGTGATTTCTCGGCTATGCTGGTCTGTCTGACCAATGTTCCAAAGAGCTGTGGCTCGACTCTGATGACTTCGTTGACAAGGATGTCCAGCTCCTCCCTTGTGATCTTTGGATTCTTGTCTGTGGGCATGGTGTGGGGTGTGGGTGTGGATGGTTGTGGGTGTATGGGTGTGAATGTGTAGGTGTGTGTGTGAATATGTAGAGGGGGTATGTGTGAAGGAGGTTGTGTGAAGGTGTGTAAGTTAAGGTGTATGGGTGCAGTTGTTTGTGTGTGGTGTCTGTCAGCAGTGGGTCTGTTGTAAAGGCTCATGGTTTGTGAGTGTGGGCCCTTTTTATTGGTCCATTTGTGGGTGTGGCTGGGTTTGAAATTTTGGTGGGTGTGTTATAAGAGGTGGTTGTGAGTTTGGGCCTCTGTTTGCCTGTTTGGATGTGCCAGGTCAGTCTTTTAGATGTTTTTTCTACTGTAGACGTGTTTTTTGGTGTTGTGCGAGTCGAATTGACCCTCCTTGTGCTGTTTTACAGTGTCCTGGTTCTGTACGAGTCGTTTTAGCGTATGTAAGGTGTGTACATACGCGATGTTGTTGTACAGTGCTCACATATGCAATGTTGTTGTACGGTTCGTACATACACGATGCTGGGGTACGGTGGTGGGGTACGGTGCGTCCAAGTACGGGGCTAGGGTACGGTCTTGGGGTACGGTGCGTACAAGTACGGTGCTGGGGTGCGGTCTTGGGGTACGGTGCGTACAAATACGGTGCTGGGGTACGGTGGTGGGGTATGGTGCGTACATGTACGGGGCTGGGGTACGACGCTGGGGTACGGGCTGGGGTACGGGCCTGGGGTACGGCGCTGGGGTACGGTGCGTCCAAGTACGGGCCTGGGGTACGGCGCTGGGATATGGTGCGTCCAAGTACGGGGCTGGGTTACAGTGGTGGGGTACTATGCATACAAGTACGGGGCTGGGGTACAGTGGTGGGGTACGGTGCGTACATGTATGGGGCTGGGGTACAGTGTGTACATGTACGGGGCTGGGGTACGGCGCTGGGGTACGGTGCGTCCAAGTACGGGGCTAGGGTATGGTGGTGGGGTATGGTGCGTACAAGTACGGGGCTGGGGTACGGTGTTGGGGTACGGTGCGTACATGTACGGGGCTGGGGTACGGTGGTGGAGTACGGTGCGTACATGTATGGGGCAGGGGTATGGTGGTGGGGTATGGTGCGTACTCGTACGGGGCTGGGGTAGAGTGCGGACATGGGGTGGTACGGTGCTGACATATGGGGGGAGGGGGGGCTGTACGACTCGTATCCCGGGCACAAGTTTACCCGGATACGAGTGGTACAGCGTTCGCTCCGTACAGGGCCTTTTCCATGCGCTTGTGTTTTCAGAAGGGCGGTACGGATCGTACTTGCGCGCTCGGACTTCAGTTTTACGATTTGTATGTAAAACTGTCCGGGGACGTCTCGTAGACTTTTCCCGAAGCGATTCGTATGTATTTTTCACGTACGAATCGTACTTCACCGGTGGGACGGCACTTGTACGATTCGTACGTAAAACAATACGGATACGAGTCGTACAGTAATTTTTTTAATGGATCGGAATCGGCACCAAAATGTTAGAAGCATAATCTAAACTATAATTACATATATATCTAAATAAACCTGTAATATAAATATAAAAAATAATTTTATATATAATAAATTAAATTATAAAAATTATTATTTGCTTTTAAATAATATTTCACACTACATTAATTATAACAGTAGGGAAAACATTGCATATCGTAGGGGATGAAATTACTATTCCCACTCCAGTGAGTGCAACAGTAGGGAAAGTGTTGGATAGCGGGTGGGTTAAAATTACTATTCCCACTCCAGCAAGTGCAACAGTAGGGAAAGTGTTGGCTAGCCTATGGGAATAATTTACTATTAGCACTCCACCAAGTGCAACAGTAGGGAAAGTGTTGGATAGCGGGAGGGTTAAAATGACTATTGCCACTCCAACGAGTGTAGCAGTAGGGAAAGTGTTGGATAACGGGTGGGTAAAAATTACTATTCCCACTCCAACTAGTGTAGCAGTAGGGAAAGTGTTGGATAGCGGGTGGGTAGAAATTACTATTCTCACTCCAGCAAGTGTAACAGTAGGGAAAGTGTTGGATAGCGTGTGGGAATAATTTACTATTCCCACTCCACCAAGTGTAACAGTAGGGAAAGTGCTGGATAGAGGGAGGGTAAAAATTACTATTCCCACTCCAGTGAGTGCAACAGTAGGGAAAGTGCTGGATAGCGGGAGGGTAAAAATTACTATTCCCACTCCACCGAGTGTAACAGTAGGGAAAGTGTTGGATGGCGGGTGGGTAAAAATACTATTCCCACTCCAGCGAGTGCAACAAATGGGAAAGTGTTGGATAGCGGGTGGGAACAATTTACTATTCCCACTCCACCAAGTCAATAGTAGGGAAAGTGTTGGATAGCGTAGGGGATTAATTTAGTATTCCCACTCCTGCAATATAATTAACATTAATTAACAATTATTATTATTTTTTAATTGCCTCCCACCATATTCCCCTATAAACATCACCACCAATATTAGTAAAATATTAATCAATTAACATAATTAATTATCAATTAATGTATTAACTAATAACAATTAACAATAAAATTAATAACCATCAAATATAAATTAATTCATACAATTAACACTATAAATAAATTATATAAAAAATATAAAAAAAATCATAAAACATTAATTTCTTTCCACCCTACTCCCCTATCAACCCTCAACCCACACCTAAAAAAAGTACACAATTAGTATATTAACAAATTAATTATTAATATTTAGGTGCCGATTCTGATCCGTTAACAATAATTTGCGTACGACCCGTATCCGTATTTTTTTACGTACGAGTCGTACAAGTACCATACAAACTGCCAAGTACGATTCGTCCGTGAAAAATAACTACGAATAGCGTCAGGAAAAGTCTACGAGAGTGCGTCGGAGCGCGCAAGTACGATCCCGACCGTCCGTCCGAATACACAATCGCACGTAAAATGGCCCGTACGGAGCCAACGCAGTAGCACACGTGTACACGGGTAAACTGATGCCCGTGTATGAGCCGTACAGCCCCCCCACCCCCAAATATGTCAACAGTGACTAGTTGGCACTGTTTGGTATACATTTTTTGTTCACACACTTTTTAATCGAGATGTGCAGAAATGAGTGGATTATATCATACTCTTCACACAATCTCTTTTTAAATTTCACTTTTCCCCTGCACTGCACTCCTTCTGTCTGGTAGTCACAGTCTGTCACGTGACCCCTAGACTTCTTCTTATCAACCCAAATGAGCAATAGAGCCGTACACTAACGAGGAAGTCTCTATGATCAAGAGGCATACCTCGGCTCAAGGTGGAGACCACATGACAATAACTGATCGTGAGAGGTGACTTTGCTCTCAATTTTGGTCTCTTTGGTTGAGACGGTTTGATGGTTTTCCGTGCTCTGCTCTAACTTTATATGGGTTTGATATTTCACACACTCCTCTTCCTTTTCTTCAATTCTGTGCCTTTGATTACTAGACCTCCTATTCTGTTGTGTTTATATAGTTTGGCTTATGGGGATTAGAATTTGGGCAGGTCTTTAAACATTTTTCCCTTAGACCCTTCATCCAGTTGGAAGTTTTGAAGCACCGTACACCACCCTGTCCGCACTGTACCCCAGCCACGCAACTGTACGCGCCGTACCCCCCCATGTACGCGCCTTACCACCCCTGTCCGCACTGTACCCCAGCCCCGCACCTGTACACGCCGTACCCCCCCATGTACGCGCCTTCCCCCCCGTACGCGCATCACCCCTGCATGTACGCGCCGTACCTCCGCATGTACACGCCATACCCCAGGGCCGCACGTGTATGCACCGTACCCCCACCGCATGTATGCGCCTTTCCCCCCATGTACGCGCCGTACCTCTGCATGTACGCGCCATACCCCAGGGCCGCACCTGTACGCACCATACCCCCACCGCATTTACGCACCCTCCCCCCCATGTACGCGCCCTCCCCCATGTATGCGCCTTACCCCCCCATGTACGCGCCGTACCTCCGCATGTACGCGCCGTACCCCAGGGCTGCACGTGTATGCACCGTACCCCGACCGCATGTATGCGCCGCACTCCAACCCCGTACCCCAGCACCCTCACCCAGCATCGCGTATGTACGGATCGTACCTACGCGAAAAAGACTCTTACAGAACCAGGACACTGTAAAACACCACAAGGAGGGTCGATTCGACTCGCACAACACCACAAAACACGTCTACATGACAAAATACATCTCAATGACTGACCTGGCACATCCAAACAGGCAAACAAAGGCCCCAAATCACAACCACCTCTTATAACACACCCACCAAAATTCAAACACAGCCACACCCAAAAATGGACCAATAAAAAGGGCCCACACACACAACCCATGAGCCTTTGCAACAGACCCACTGCTGCCAGACCCCACTGAGAAACAACTCCACTGAGAAACAACTCCACATTACTCATACCTCCACTACACCTTCACTCACACATCTTCACACAACCTCCTCCACAAACATCGCCCTCTTCACATTCACACACACACCGTCACATCCACACCCACACCCACACCCCACACCATGCCCACAGACAAGAATCCAAAGTTCACAACGGTGGAGCTGGACCTCCTTGTCAACGAAGTCATCAGAGTCGAGCCACAGCTGTTTGGAACATTGGTCAGACAGACCAGCATAGCTGAAAAATCTGCCATGTGGCAGAGGATTGTCGATAAGGTGAATGCTGTTGCGCCCATCCGAAGGACCAGGCATTAATGCCAAGCCAGGTGGTACGATCTGCGCAGGGCGGTCAAGAGGAAAATGAACGAAGAGTATGCCCAGAGTAACATCACTGGAGGTGGGCCGCCCCGCAGACCCGTACACTACCATCCCTGGGAGGAGAAGGTGATGGCCCTGCTACCGCCGGTGGGAGTACACGGAGTCGAAGGAGTCGCAGAGCTTGGTGAGTACACAAACAACTTACGTAACATGGGGGCAATGGGGTCCACACCACATATACACCAAATGCACGCAACTTCCGCCAAGCACTCACCGCACACAACCACACTCAAAAACCACTCTCATGCCACTAACGTCTCCATGCACCCTTCACAAATCAAGGCAAGGCCATGTCCAAGGCTACAACAGCCACAAACACAAGAATGGATGTCCGGGAGGCTGGGCCCCACACAACACATTCTGAAAAGGAGACGCAGACACCAATGCCCTCAGCCCATATGGCATAGGTACATACCCATGCACAATGCACAGGGACTCGCAAAGTACTGACAAGGTAGCTGACACTTGGCCCTGCTGTATGCAGCACAAGGCCCTCCTGGGACCACTGTACACTCAAACACCAACTCCACAAGCACAGGTATCTAGCACAGGAACTCACACTCACTGTCATGCCAACATGCACCATGAGGGGACAGACACATCACCTGGGAGACCCAATGACAACTCACACTACACACAACAGCAGGCCTGGTCACAACCCCCCCCCTAACACAAGCACACACCCCCGGGGTAGGCAACGGATTTACACACTCCCACAATGGACATGTGACACAACAAGACCAATCCAGAGCCAACTAAGCATCAGAGCCAACAATCTACAGGTCAAACACTCAGGAGAACATCCCAATCTGTCCCCCGCAACATACCCATCCCCAAGTGGACATTGAGAGGAATGCTAGGCACATCCAACTACCTGGAGGAACTGTGTCAACTTGAATATGTATGAAACATAGATGTCGCATGAAACACCATTAATATTGTCTCTCTCTCACACACAGGGCAACGTCGACGATCTCCCCCCAACACTGGGGGGAAGAATCACAGTCCCAGGCTCCGCGTGAAGATGATCCCACCGGCAGCGACGACTCTCACCACTTCGTGGATGACCCCGACCAACCTGGACCCTCTGGTGCCCAAGCCCCTGCAGCACCTGCGTCAGGTACATCTGTGCCAACCACCACCCCCATTCCTGCCACATCCCAGGACGCACCCAGGAGCCCTGCTCGCACTGAACAACAGAGCCAGTCTGACCAGGAGGGACAAGGTTCTCCGGGCACTCAGGAGGAGGCAGGCAACCCTGCAAATGCCATCCCTCAGGGGACCCGTAGACCCGATGTGCCCACAAGGGCAGGCCAGGCTCAAGTGGGCAGGGGTGGTGGGAGTGGAGGCAGGCAGAGGCGCGAACCTGACCAGCCAGCTCAGGACACCGGTATGTCACACATACGCAACATCCTGGACTCATACCGGCGTGACACCAGAGGCATCAACCAGGTCGTGTCCAGACTCTCCGAGATGCAGGGGACCCTCGATGAGATTAAGAACCTGCAGGTCGAGCATCATGCCAGTCATCAACAACACCAAGGACGGATGGAGGCAAGACTGGCTGAGCTCCTGGCGGTGCACAGGGACGTGAGCCAATCACTCCGTCAGATCGCCCAAAGCATGGGCAACCCTCCCTGTGCCACCAGGCGTAGACCAGCACCAGACACAGGGAGGGAGGAGGAGCAGGAGGATTCGTCTGACGGAGCGTCCCCAGCATCGTCAAGGCCTGCATCTGAGGGTCCCCAGAGGAAGGTGGGTCGTCCACGGAAAAGACCGTGAGAGTCAGCGGACCATCCACATCTCCCAGGTCACCTGGCCTGGCACCTGGCCCTCTGGTGCAACAGCAGCACCTCATCCAATGACATTCTCTGCCACATGGACTTGCTGGTCACAGTCTGACCAATGATGACCAACACTGTGCCCTGGACTCTGATGACTTCCAATGCCAAGGATACCATCTCCCCCTGTGAACTTTGGATTTTATTCCCCCGGTAGAGCACCTAATTGCATCTACCAAACCACTTACCGCACCGCAAATAAATATATCACTTTGGACATGAGACGTTCCTGTCATTTTGCATTATTCAACGACATATGTGTGTGGAAATGTCAAACTATGCCTGAGTGTTGAACTAACTCCAGCCATCCATACCCTGGGATCAGAGTCTGGTACAGGACACACATGGGTCACAAGGTATCATTCAATGTAGGCATGGAGCACAACACTCACCTGTGATGGCCTCTGGCTGCTGAGGGGGTGCTTGCTAAACTGTGCGGAGAGACCTATTTGGGAGATTATCATCAAGGCGTAGAGGTCATGGCTCATGTGGAGGTTCCCGGGGAGGGAGTCCCAGGTATGTGTGGCCAGGTGGGAGAACAATGTCCTGTATGCTGGAGTACGGTGGATGTGAAGAATGGTGGCCAGGGCAAGGTTGGATGCACGGAGATGGCCCAACGGGATCTAGGATGACAGACGTACAAGGTTGGTTGGGGTCGGGGTTGTGGACTGCCTCCTGAGTGTGGGTGGGGAGTGTGGAGGTCATCCTGCAGCAGACAGTGATCCATTGCAGCTATCTATGGTGGACGGTGAGGTGGCTGGGGCGCAGGGTGTTGAATCTGAGGTGTGCAGATGCACCCTGGAAGTGGACCAGTTTCCTGGGAGTTTGGATGTACTTGCTCCATAGAGGGCAGTGCAGTATTTGACACGGATGTTGTCATGGACCTGGGGGATGGTCTGTCTTTTCTTGGAGTGGATCTATCTGTGGATCATGTGCATAATGCAGAGGGCGTTGCAGCATGAGGTACAGATGGCGTGGACTAGCATGGCATATGTGAGCGAGCCAAACATGATGCACACCATCTTGTGTGTGTGGCCACTGGGTGCTTGTGCAGGGCTCTTGTGGGTGGGACACAGGCACTTGACCCAGGTGGAAGGGGACAATCCTCAGATGATCACCTCAGTCCTGTACAAGTCCAGCCTCAGGTGGCTCGTCTTCAGCCATTCATCAATGGATCTCATGCATACTTTAATGATGGAACTGCCAATGTATGTGTCTTTGTTGAGGGTGAGGAGCACCTGGCTGTTAATGGCATACGAGCTGATGATGAGGTGCTGTGCGCATGTGATGGTGGAGAGGGGGGTCCTGGACACTCTGTAGATTGACATGCTGAGAGATGATACCTGTGCCATGTCCCAGACGATGACACCATACTACATGCTGAAGCCTTGAGTCCCACTCCCATGCCCTTGCTGGGCTACAGAGCCTGTGGGGAGTATTAGGGATGTGACCTGGTTGGTGTGACAGGGCCTGGAAGGCGGGGCAGCGCAGTGTAGGCAGTTGGAGTTGCACACTCAGCATGCAAAGGTGTCGTGTGTGTGCCCAGGGTATGTCTGACAGCAGGCGTTAGATGTGCGGATGGACATAGCTCGGAGTGTGGCTGATACATCAGACTGTGGTCTGATGTGGGTTATGCAAGGACAGGATGGTGGTGCAATGTGCACCTTGCATGTGCTGATGGTCCAGCCTTTGGCACCGCGTGGCGGCAACAGTGGCATAGACAAGCTGAGGACAGCCAAATAAATGGGTGGAGGGAGGAAGTGAGGAGCATCTTGGAGGCGTGTGCGTTGCCAAATCTGGATACTCTGTAGGCCCTTGCTGTAGGGGCCGCAGCAGCAGGCGGCATCTCCTTGCAAAATGATAGAATTTGCACACATAGACTAAGATGTCAGAAGGACAACTGCAACAGGCGCGTGTGTAAAGTAAGGAGTGTCCAGTGTCACATGGCACACCCAGAGACAATGCATGCACAATCACCAAAGAAGCATGACACCGGATCAGGAAACTGAAGGCCGACCTGCGCACAGGAGACACACCCTCAGCAGCTGTTGATGGCCCATTGTGTGGACCAGCATGCCAAAAAACATACACGACCATGTACTTCATGCCCAATAGGGAGCCTAATCCATGAGCAACTGCATGCATGTTGCTAAACTACACATGGACTCCTATGCATAATCTTCCACAACTATGCCAGATATGCCGCATGCAAAGTGGCAAGAGACCTGCATTGACAGAGATGAGGCACCTTGGAGTGTGACGAACACCTTTATTACTCAGCCTCACACTAAGGGAAATGCATCAATTGGAACAGACTCACAGGTCATTTGGCTGACCATGTGTGATCTACACTGGACACCCCCTTCAACACACAGATGTGTAAATCCTACTGAGCTGGCACACAAGTGAAGGGGTTGAGCCTAACACCCCTTGCTGCACACGGAGAGTCTACAATTCCCCATTGAGCCTCATATGGGGATGTCCCACACTATGTCCACCATTAGCATCCCGTATGTTCCTGAGGGACGCTATACACACATTGATGCCTTCATCAGAATCCACAAACCATTACAGATGACTGTCAGGAAGGGTGACTATCAATTCATGGGAGCCATGCAACACGTCATGTGGCCCATGGTGAGTCGACATGTATGCATGGTAACACAACATGCACAGGAGCAGTCCCCACATATCACAAACACGTACCACCCACAAAATGCCTTGCTTCACTCCTTACCCCAAATGACTTTTCACCATGTCTGTGCATGTAACTCTGATCCAGCACACGTTGCAATACTCATGAGGAATAGCAGGAGGGCAATTAGGACATGAGCAGACGACAGCCTCAAGAAACTGTGGAGGCCAGACACACAACAAGTCAGCGAAGAGCTAGTAATCCTCAGACATGTACATGTACTCTACAGGAATGATGTTGTCACCATGCCCTTAATAATTTTAGTGTCCCAGCTAATGTGTGTGGAATGACATCATCACTTGAATGACACATCAGAACACACCTCCAAGTCACTTAGCACACAGTCAGCTCGACATACACATTGCAAAACATGCCACACAAGGCTCAAAGCATGCACACTCAGACACAGGGACTCACCATCATGAGAAGAAGTTGCGGATAAGCTGACTCCAGATGTCCTCATCCTCACTTGCCCTGTGCCCGAGCCCTTCATCCTCCACGGGTGGATGATCCAGCTCATCCGGATCAAGGATGAGTGGCACGGCCTTCTCCACTGCCATGTTGTGCAGCATGCAGCACACAATGAAGATTTTGCAGACCTTCACCGGGGCATATGGGAGGGCGCCGCCGGTCTTGTGGAGGCACCGGAATCTGCTCTTCAGGAGTCCAAACGTCCTCTCAATCACGCGCCTCGTCTGCCCATGGGTGTCGTTGTACCGGTGTTCTGCGGCTGTTCTGGGGTTGCAGAGAGGCGTCATCAGCCATGGCATGTTGGGATAGCCAGAGTCCCCTACATGGAAACATCATGTGAAGAAGTGGGTCAGGAGATGCCTTAAGATACAAAGATAGCGCTGAACACTGGACTAACAGAGTATACCCACCAACAAGACATGTTCGTTCCGCGTGCAGCTGCAGCATCATTTCTGGCACCCTGCTACGCCTCATGATGTATGCATCGTGTGCGGACCCTGGAAAACGTGCACAGACATGGGAAAGCAGCATGTTAGCAAGACACACCACAAGGGCATTAATGGAGTGGTAATGTTTTCTGTTTCTATAGGCTACCTCCTGTGCCTGTGGTGGTACCAAAGCCACATGTGTCCCATCAATGGCCCCAATTAAATGAGGCATCCCTCCCAGGGCATAGAACTCACCCTTGACACCTGTCAACTGCTCACGAGTGGGAAAATGGATGAATTCATCCAGGTGCACCAACATGGCTTCTATAACATCATGCAGGACACGGCTGAACACTGTCTTCGACATGCCACCGACATCAGCTATGGTCAATTGAAACGTGCCGGTGGGAAAAAAATGTAGGGCTGCCATCACCTTCATCTTGGCGGTCAGAGCTGTAGGATACCTGTGTTGTGGTTGGAGGTGTGGTGCAAGCCGGCGGGTCAAGTCCTCTATCAACTCTTGCGAGAAGCGGTATCTGCGTATGCAGTCATGTTCACGCATGGTATCCAGGTCTGGCATTCATCTGGGGAGAGGCGGTGCCCTGCAGAGATTTGGAAGGAATAACGAAGAGTGAGTACATTACCACACCAATGTCACTGAGGTGAGCACATGTTCAACAGCTAATACACATCTGCTTAATACAGAGTCTGTGCTGTGCAATACATCCAGGACACGTGGGCCAGCCAGGTGATACTCCTACGAAGAGCCAGCCACAACAGTTGCATGGCAATGTTGACGTGACATGCCATTAAAATAGCTGTGGGCCAGTGTAAGTGACAAGCCAGACACATTACATGAGTGACAGATATCCACATATCAGCATTTGAAGGATGTCATCTCATACAGACAGCTGGCGGGAGTCTAGACGCACAGGTCACATGTCATCTGGAAAAGGACAGATAACACACATTTCCATGAAGGGGTACATGTCAAAAACTGATGACACAGACATTGAGAGAACGCAGATATTGCCTCATGTCAGGAAGTCATCTTCGAACCATCATGACACATGTAACGTGTGAGTCCACATGTGGCATGGTGTGCGTATATTTGTGTCATGCACATATGCACACAGACACATGTTGGATGCTGCAACAGCAGATGGAGTTGACGGAACACCAACGGAAAGCTCATGGGAACACATGACACACACATGACATAGTCACATCGTGGCACGCTGGGAGTCACATGTCAGGTGTAATTATCTGTGTACCTGGCATCAGGGGAAAGTTGCGGGTGTTGCTGACTGTGCCATACCAGTGATGCAGTGCTTGACACGTGTGTCATACATGCACACATGTGCAAAGTGTGAAAGGGAAGTGTGCCACGTAGTGCCCCATCACACATGACATGTGTAAACAGCTCATCACACATCTATTGTGCCACAACATGAGGAGACATGTGCCACATCACTGCCTGACACACCTAGGCCCTGCACATGAAGGACTGCACTGCCAATGACTTGATGTACAGCCTTGTGCGAGTCTGACACCTCCATTCCTTTCATGTGTGCCTCCTATCACCAGTAAAGCAGTGAAATGCAGTACACATGCTCTGAGGGCGTGTGTAGGGCCCGTACTCACGCGTGAGTACCTGCCATACACGCGTGGGTATGTACCTATCACTATGGTTGTGTTACTGTAGGTCTGAGTGATACGGCACGTGCTCACGCGTGTACGGCCCGTACACGCATGAGAACGTGCCGTATCACTAGGCCCTACGGTACCCCCAACTATAGTGATAGGCACGTACTCACGCGTGTACGGCCCGTACACGCGTGAGTATGTGCGTATCACTAGGCCCAACGGTACCCCCAACTATAGTCATAGGCACGTACTCACACGTGTACGGCCCGTACATGCGTGAGTACGTGCTGTATCACTCGGACCTACAGTAACACGACTATAGTGATAGGCACGTACTCACGCGTGTACGGGCCGTACACGCGTGAGTACGTGCCTATCACTATAGTTGGGTGTACCGTAGGCCCTAGTGATATGGCACGTACTCACGCATGTACGGGCCATACACGCGTGAGTACGTGCCGTATCACTAGGCCCTACGGTACCCCCAACTATAGTGATAGGCACGTACTCACGCGTGTACGGGCCGTACATGCGTGAGTAGGTGCCGTATCACTAGGCCCTACGGTACCCCCAACTATAGTGATAGGCACGTACTCACGCGTGTACGGCCCGTACACGCGTGAGTACGGCCCGTATCACTGTAGTGATGGTGCCCTAGGGGTACGTGTGAAACGTGCCGTACCTGTGTGGGGATTTAAGAATTACAATGGGGACACATGAGGGACAAGTATTAGGGCCTAAATGCATGCTGGTTGTCATGGATACCGAGTTTCAAGTTCAAAATTTTACATCATGTGTTCTGGAAAAAGCAGTTGACCACATTATACATTGTTGCAAAGTGGCTGTTGACTTGACAAGATGCTGCAAAATCGAAAGATGCAAAGGCTGTCACTGGTGTATGTTTAAAGGGATTGGAGGAAACGTAGGATGCAAATGAGTCTGACCAATCACTCTGTACTCCTGTAAATGAAATAGGCCAGCAAGGCAGATATAAGGCAAGCAGAACCCATGAGAGGGCACTTGCCTGCACAACATGTCAGTCGATACCACTGCTGCTGTATTGTCTCCCTCTGGCACCATGTCAAGGACTGTGGAGAGGGCCCAGCCTTTCACCCAGGAGGAGAACGAGGCCCTGCTGGATGTGATCCTCCCACGGTACCCCATGCTGTATGGTCGACCAGGGGAGCAGGTAAGTGCTGACTCCACTACCTTTGCCTGTGCACCTTTATTGTGTCTGTCACTTCTGGCATTTTGGCCAGGTGTGACAGACATGCAATGTTGGTTGGAGTGGGTCCCGGGGGGGGGGATGGCTTATGTCTCTCATGCAGGGCTTGATGTAGTTCATGTGTGCACTCCTCACTTGCATTGTGCTTACTGTGACATTCACTGCATAGTGCATGGCATATTCCGCCAGCCTAATCCTCTTGGGCATTCTTGTTCTATTGTCCTGCGGTGATTCAGTGGTCATCCCGGTGTGACAGGTGACTGCACCCACAGATGTGTGTGAGAGTTGAGTGGAGCTGTGGTGAGAGTGGTGAGAGTGTCCAAATGATGTGTACGCCCCCTGGACATTGATGTGTGTGAATGTTTCTTGTCATGTGGGTGAGTGTCTATATGGAGTGTTGCACCACAGCAGCATGGAGGAGGCAACTGCTCAATCCATCTGATGTGTGAAGTAAGCCGTGCTGTGTGTCTGACTTGCTGAGCTAGCCCCACACCTGTGACCCCCCCCTGGCAAGTGGCACATGTGCAGAGTGAGGTTTGCATCCGCTATTGCCAATGGCAGGTGATTGATGTGTGCCTGTGTGTGTCTGTGTACTCTGCTGAGGTTTCGTCAGTGGCCTGGGGCATGTGACTGCTTTGCGGTGCTGTCCATCAGCCTTGTGTTGCTTGGGATGCACAGTGTGTGCCATGATCAGGGATTGTTTCGCACCCCTCATGCCACCTGTGTACTTACTATGCCATGTAGTGCATTGGTGCGTCCCCAGTGGAAAAAGTCCCGATGACTAAGGTGCAATTACTTTCCAGCATACTATGCCCTGTTCAACAAATCTAAGATGTTCAAATGTGTGTCTCTGTGACATGGTGCAGGTGTAGTGATGTTGTCCCACTTTGTCATCCACACAGGTATCCCCCTACCACAAGGGGAAGATCTGGAAGGATGCCCACTTGTGGGACACCCCCGCGCCGCACGGCCACCAGCTGCTGCGTGTGCCCCTTGCCTGCCTTGCTGCCTCGCCGCCGGCCTCGCTGCCGCCTGGTCGTTCCCCATTGGTTTTCGCCATTGTTTTGCCCTCCATTTGTGCTTGCATTTTTCTGTGCCGTGTGATCGTTTCTCTCACTGTTTTTGCCATTGTTTTGCCCTCCATTTGTGCTTGTGTTTATTCGTGCCGTAACATCGTTTCTCTCACTGTTTTTGCCATTGTTTTGCCCTCCATTTGTGCTTGTGTTTATTCGTGCCGTAACATCGTTTCTCTCACTGTTTTTGCCATTGTTTTGCCCTCCATTTGTGCTTGTGGTTATTTTTGCCGTGACATCGTTTCTCTCACTGTTTCTGCCATTTGTTTTGCCCTCCATTTGTGCCTGTTTCATTTGGTGTAGTCCCTGTGCCGTGTCTCAGTTTCCTTCCTGCTTGCCCGCCTACCTCGCCGCCCTCCGCTCTCCCTCCCCGCTTCCCGCTTCCCGCCACCGCCATTTGCCCCGCCCCTTTTTTCTTCTGTTCCCTCCCCGCTCCCGCCTCCCAGCTGCTCCGCCCACCCGCGCACTTCACCTTAAATGGCGACCGTGCGAACGCGCAGCGGTCACGCGCAGCGGGCGCGCCGATTGTGCGCCGAAGGCGCGCCAAAGGTAAGCCCGTCTGCGCCCGTCCGCGACCGGATCGCGACCAGCGCCAGGACCCCTGGCCCACGAAGACCCCGACCTACCCGCCTGACGTACTCCGCCGCCACCCTCATCGCACTCAACACCGGCTGACTTCCAGACTGCCACCAAGCCACACCACGACGCACCCACGGACCTTTCAGCTGCCACGCCTGCAAATTCTCCTGCATCCGGACCTGCCTCGCTCCAGCACCCGCCAAGTCAAACACCAGCAGCACCCACCTCAAGTGCATCCTGCTCAACACCCGCTCCGTCCACAGACACGCCATCGAACTCTGGAACCTCCTAGACGCCACAGCCCCTGACGTTGCCTTCCTCACGGAGACCTGGATGAACGCCTCTTCAGCTCCCGACATCGCCATCGCCATCCCAGAGGGCTACAAGATCGTCCGGAGGGACCGCAACGCCAACCAGATGGGAGGAGGCATCGCCATCATCCACAGGAACACCATCCGTCTCACGACCAGCACCGACAACACCCTGACCAGCGCAGAACACCTGCACTTCCAGATCCACACCAACCCGAACACCACCCTCAGAGGCACCCTGATCTACCGACCCCCGGGACCACGCACCCCATTCAGCGAGGACATCGCCGACTTCGTCAGCCCGCATGCCCTCCCCTCCGCTGACTACATCCTCCTGGGAGACCTCAACTTCCATCTGGAGAACAACAACGACCGCAACACCAGCACCCTGCTCGACAACCTCGCCAATCTTGGACTCAAGCAGCTGGTGTCCACCCCCACCCACCACGCCGGACACACACTCGACGCAGTCTTCTCCTCCAGCACAGACATCAACTTCAGCCACGCCACAGAGCTTCAATGGACGGACCACAGCTGCGTCCACTTCACCTTCAAGAGAACGACGACCCACCACCACCAGCAACAGGCCGCCCGCAGAAGCTGGAACAAGATCTCAGCAGACCAGCTTGCCACATCCCTGAGCCAGCACCCTCCTGCCAGCTCAGCGAACCCCAGCCAGGCCGCCGACAACCTCACGAAGTGGATCAGCAACTGCGCGGACGAGCTCGCCCCGCTGAGGACCCCGCCCAGCAGACCCGGCAGCAAGAAAGCCCCGTGGTTCACCGACGAACTCAAGAGCTCCAAGAAGAACTGCCGAGCCCTCGAGAAAGTCTGGAGAAGGGAACCTACACCGGACAACAGGACCACCCTCAAGCAGGCCTCTCGGAAGCACCACCAGCTGATCCGCGCCGCCAAGAAAACTGCATTCAAGGACCGGCTGGACAACAACGCACACAACAGCAAGGAACTCTTCAACATCGTGAAAGAGCTATCCAACCCCAGCGCAGGAAACAACGACATCACCCCATCGCAAGACCTCTGCAACTCCCTCGCTTCATACTTCCACAACAAGATCGCGGACATACACAACAGCTTCAACAACCAACCAACGCACACCATGACCGAACAACCACCCCCCACCACCACCCTCCACGCCTGGACCCCGATCAGCACCGAAGACACCATCCGCACGATGAACTCCATCCACTCCGGATCACCAACCGACCCCTGCCCTCACCACGTCTTCAACAAGGCCGACGCTGTCATCGCACCCCACCTGCGAGACATCATCAACACATCCTTCAACACCGCCACCTTCCCTGAGAGCTGGAAGGGTCCTCTCTGAGCCCCACCCTCTTCAACGTCTACATGAGCCCCCTCGCGGCCATCGCACGCCAACACAACCTCAGCATAATCTCCTACGCCGACGACACCCAGCTGATCCTCTCCCTGACCAACGACCCCGCCACCGCCAGAGCCAACCTACACGAAGGGATGAAAGAGGTAGCCGAGTGGATGACGACCAGCCGCCTGAAACTGAACTCTGACAAGACGGAGGTCCTCATCCTGGGCTCTTCACCCTCTGCCTGGGACGACTCCTGGTGGCCTCCCGCCCTGGGCACCGCACCCAAACCGACAGACCATGCACGCAACCTGGGCTTCATCCTGGACTCCTCCCTCTCCATGACCAGGCAAGTCAACAACGTCTCCTCGGCGTGCTTCAACATCCTACGCATGCTACGGAAGATCTTCTGGTGGATCCCCACCGAGACCAGGAAGACCGTCACCCAGGCCCTCGTCACCAGCCGACTGGACTACGGCAACGCCCTCTACGCCGGTACCACCGCCAAGCTCCAGAAGAGACTCCAGCGGATCCAGAACGCCTCAGCCAGACTCATCCTCGACATCCCACGAACCAGCCACATCTCCGGACATCTGAGAGACCTTCACTGGCTCCCCGTCAACAAAAGAATCACCTTCCGCCTCCTCACCCACGCACACAAAGCCCTACACGACCAAGGCCCGAGTTACCTCAACAGCCGCATCAACTTCTACGCTCCTAAACGCCACCTCCGATCAGCCTACCACGCCCTCGCCGCCGTCCCCCGCATCCGAAGAGCGACTACAGGAGGAAGGTCCTTCTCCTACCTGGCCGCCAAGACCTGGAACTCCCTCCCGGCCGACCTGCGCCTGACCCAAGACCACCTCTCCTTCAGGAAGAAGCTGAAGACCTGGCTGTTCGAGCAGTAGCGGCACCCCCCCTCCCCCAGCGCCTTGAGACCCTACGGGTATGTAGCGCGCTCTATAAGTGTCTTTGATTGATTGATTGATTGATGCCGTCAAGGCCGTGCAATCGGTGGAGGGTCGTAGTCGGCGCCTGCCACAAGTGAGGAAGAGATGGCAGGACATCCGGTGCTGGACCCGGAGGATCGCCCGGGTCATGCTGAAGGAGCCACCTCCTCGC
Organism: Triturus cristatus; assembly: GCF_964204655.1. Classification (NCBI taxonomy): domain Eukaryota; kingdom Metazoa; phylum Chordata; class Amphibia; order Caudata; family Salamandridae; genus Triturus; species Triturus cristatus. Next base: position 945,161,351 of record NC_140593.1, read on the forward strand.
AAGCATGGCGGGCGCCGGCGCCTGACCCACCAGATGCGGCGTGTCCTGGCGGTGGACTTCCCTGACCTGGATAGGCGGATACAGGAGTTACAGCAGCAGGAAGGGGGTAGGTACGTGTGTGTTTGTTGTGTGTCGCCAGCTTTTGGAGCTGCTCAGTCGCCTGGATACACTGCCAGGCTATATATGCGCAGTGCATATCCTGTACCCCAAAGTCAACCTGTGCTGTTCTTCCTCCCTTCCCCTCCTTGACATGTGTTACCTGGTCTGTGTGTTATCACTATTGCACATGGTCATCTAGGCTGCCAGTTTATCAAGGTGCACACTGCTTTCAGTATCATGTGTGGGGGTGGTCTGCCTGTGCCCTGTCCGGTTCAGTCATTTGGGGGTGCATAGTTGTTGGCACTGATGCTGAGTTCCAACATAGGAGTGTGAGGGTTCAAATGAACAGACTTACTGCATGCATTACCAATGTTGTGGCCTCAGACATGATGTGCATGAGTGGGATATATGCATAGTGCCGGGACGGTTGCTCCTGTAACAGTCAGCTCATTCCAGGACCATGGAGCAGTGTGCACACTACAGTCCCCTGACACAGCCTGTCCTCCTACTCATGTGTGTCATCCAACACTGTGCACATTCACTGTGGGTTCATCATGGCTCTGCCTCTGTGGCATTGTTCCCTGGCCTAGGTAGTAGTTTTCACATGTGTGATACATTTGGCCACTGGACAGGGATACACCAGTTTGCTTGTGCATACTCACACTGGGCAGTGCCTGTGTGGCTATTCACAACAATCTGTTGATGTTTGTTTGTGACCAATATGTTTTGGCAGCCCTACAAGGTGATGTCGTGTTAATGAAGCTAGTTTTCAAGCACAGTTATTGTAACCCTGAATAAGAGGTTTCACTTCTTGATCGGTAACAGTCACAATGACTCAGGTATGGGTGGGTGTGTGCGGGAGGGGCGTACATGTTCAACCCTGATGTTTCATTGCCAGTTCTGACTTGTGTGTGATGATTCGCAGTACAGAAAGTCATCGTGCATTGCCCCCGTGATGTTGGCCAGTGCTTAATGTTCGTGCTTCATTGCCTGTGTCAGTTTTTGACAATCATGTATTCTGCTTGTACATTTTTGGCACCTGTGTGTGGTTCAGATGCTACACAGTTGTGACTTTGTGTGCTGACATCTGTGGGTACATTCTGGCTTGCCATGAGGGGGAACCCACAGTACAGCTAGGCTTTTTTGCTAAACAATTGCAGGCCCATTAGCTTATGCATTGTCCTGGGTGTGGACATGTGTGCCACTCCAGATGACAGTCAGTAGGTCATATGTGTAGCCAACTGTGTGATGAGGTGACGGATAGCCATGTGACAAATGACATTATTCAAGTTGTTACTCAGAGAAAATGTCCATTGGCACTCACTACACCTGTCAACATGTCTCAATGTTTCATATGCTTGACCTTGTTGTTTGGTTGTGAAGGACAATGATGTGCCTGCATGACAGATGTCTCCCAAGGAAGTGCATAAGACACCACCTTTACACTTTCCAGGGACACGCTGGCACATTTTAAAGTAAGGCACAGTTTGAACAACACTTGTTTGGAGTTCATACATATACATGTTCCCACAGTGTGCTAGCAATTGGGTTAGTCCTTGGTTGTTGCTGATACCAACTTACGAGTGTCAAGTCATCCAGACCACCCTGGTGCCATGTATATGTACTTACTGATACGCCATTTCTGTCTAACAGTGGCTGATTTGAATGAGTCTGGCAGCTCAGACAATGACTGTGTACATGTAGTTTGGTGTGCACCTCCTTGTGTGACTTCTGCTATACAGACACATGTGTGTTGTGTTCACAGAGTGCCACATTCACATATGCTAGACATGTCCATTGTGTAAAGGGTTGTGATTCTTCAGGAGTCACAATGTAATTCTTTGGGGTGTCAAAAGTACTCACAGGTCTCTGAGTGTGGAGACACCTTCTGCATTGGAATGTGGTATTTGGCCTTGGGTGCGACAATACTGTTTGGTCCACAGTGAACAAGAGGTGGCATGCCTTCATAGTCTTGCTGTGCTCAACTGATCCCAGACACTAGCTTCTCATGATCTTGTGATTTCAAGTTATTTGCTGTTGTGTCCTAATTTTCATTGTTTCCAAGTGGCATGGTGGGTCAACCAACTGGGGAGTGCAGGGCTTACATATGTGGGGAGTATCCTAGATGTTACTCATGATGCCTTTCCTGATATGCACTGTTGCCTATTTTGTTTGGACTCATGTGTCAGATGTATACAGGTGACTGATTTTTTCCTGTCTCTTCATCTTGCCCACAGCATCATCGGAGGACACCGAGGGAGACACCGGCACGGACGTGGAGGAGGGATCGAGCAGTGGTGCCACCACTGCTGAGGAGTCGGTGGAATCTAGTGGCACGGAGGGCGAGGGGAGTAAGGCGGAGGACCTGCCCAGTACCAACACTGACTACGAGGCAGACGGGTCTGAGGCTGAGCTCCCAGAGGGGGCGGAGGCTGCTCCAACAGCTGAAAGCAGCAGTACATCTCTTGCCGCCCCCTCCATTCCCATCACCGCCCTCCCACTTGCTCGGGTCCCTTCTGTCCGTGCTAGGCCACACCGTGTCTCCTTCGTGCCAGGCACCGCACGCCCTGCCCCTTGTCCCCCCTGCTGCCCTCACTGCCGAGTCTGTGGACATTCAGCAGCAGTTGCAAGTTGGGCAGACATCGATCCTGACTGTCCTCCATGGCCACACCAGACTGCTGACCCAGATGGTGTCGTACATGGAGGGCATGTCATCAGCGATGTCTGACCAACGGATGTTGCTGAGGTCCCTAGACTCGTCACTGACGGCAGTAGCGAGTCACCTGCAGCACTGCCTCCCCCCTACCCCTGCCACATCCACAAGTCCCACACCCATGCCTGTCCCAAGCACACCAAGACATCCACACACACGCACCCCACCAGACAGAAGCAGCACACAACCACGTAAGGGCAAGCGCACACCTCCTGACATGCACACTCAGGGGGAAGCAGGCAGGCACACCCATTGGGTCTGGGGCACACAGGCAGGCACGCAGCCACAGTCCTCGTCCACATGACTCAATCCCCAGTCCCTCCGATGTCACTCCCCTTGGCTCCCCTGCCCCAGATTCGGAGAAGGAGGCCTGCTTTGCTGGGCTGGGCCTCAGCCCCACTAGTTCACCTGGACGCAAACGGCCAAGGCACTCCACGGGTAGGGGAGTTAAGTCCCCCAGCCCGTACACCACCTCCCCCAGTAGCGCTGCAACCCATCCCTCCGACCCCCCCCCTCCTTGCGGGGTGTTGTTTCTCCGGGTGCAGGGGAGACGCTTGAAGAACTGGCAGAAGTGTGCAGTGCCAAGCTCGCCTCCACATTTGGCGCTGCCCCACCCCCTGTGGTGGAGTCGTCCGTCCCTGCACCCACCACACCTACCCTTCCCCCTCCTGTCCCTGCGGTGCCTGGTCCTTCCCCACATGATGCCCCCCCAGTCGACGACACAGTCTTGTGATGTGCAGGCAAGCTAGGGGAGACGCATGGCCATGTGTCCCCCCCCAAGGACTGATGATATGGACTGGCCATTGGCCTTTGTGAATAGTCTCGTTTACACATTATTGTTTTCATGCTGAATAAAGCATTTTCTTTTTCGTTTGAAAAGTCTTGCATTTCAGGTATTGATGTTGATGCTGATGCTACAGGAGTTGGGGTTGTGGGCATGTGTTATGTTTCAGGGAAATGTTGTAGTCTGCTGCTCATGGGGTGGAACCTGGTATCTGCGTGCCATCACAAGGTCTCTGCAAAGATTCTTTGTCGTGTATGCTCTTTGTGTTTGGAGACATTGTCCCAAGGAGTGTTCCTTCCTCTGTGGCACCTGACATCTCCCCTGCAGAGAGTTGCACAATTGTTGTGTTGCCCTGTGTCTACATTTCCTTTGTTGGTGATGGATCCCTTCAACTCTGGCCATGCCTGCTCAGCAATGTGTCCGGCTGCATCGTCTGTGCCATCCTTGGTACTCACTGTACTTGTGTATAGAGTATTTTGCCATGCCTTCATGGATAAATTGTCCCTTTTCCGCACAATGCATGTGTGTAATCCCAGCCTAGTACACATATGGTACTTGTTCTGCTGGGTATTTGAACACCTGACAATTGTGGCCATTGTATCTGTGGGAACTCCACCCTATTCCTTCCATGACAGACAACATCTTGGTGGCTAGCCCAGCACCTGAACATTCCTATCAGTCCTGGGATGTGCGTGACAGTGTGTGTTCTCTTTGTCTCTCTTAGTTTATTAGGCAGTGACATGACTATACAGTCTTGTGGCATGATCTCAGTGTGTGTATTGTGCTGCATCTGCCAGGGGTGGGTATGCATGTGTTATTTGTCCTCACACCCACATGTGGTGTGTCATGCAGTGGGGGAAAGACATCCATCCTCCTGGGAGTGGGACACTGCTGTCAGTGATGTGTTGTTATGGCACTATCATCATTGTCCAAAGTTAGGGATACGTACATTCACCCATGGAGTTGTGGTCATCTGATAATGATGTACACCCCCCCATGTCTCTGTCCACTGCTGGGAGTGATGGGCACCCACCCCTCACATGTCTCTGTCCACTGCTGGGAGTCCTCTGCACCCACCCCCATGTCTCTGTCCACTGCTGAGAGTCCTCTGCACCCACCCCCATGTCTCTGTCCACTGCTGGGAGTCCTCTGCACCCACCCCCATGTCTCTGTCCGCTGCTGGGGGTCCTCTGCACCCACCCCATGTCTCTGTCCACTGCTGGGAGTCCTCTGCACCCACCCCCAAGTCTCTGTCCACTGCTGGGAGTCCTCTGCACCCACCCCCATGTCTCTGTCCGCTGCTGGGAGTCCTCTGCACCCACCCCCATGTCTCTTTCCACTGCTGGGATTCCTCTGCACCCACCCCCATGTCTCTGTCTGCTGCTGGGGGTCCTCTGCACCCACCCCCATGTCTCTGTCCACTGCTGGGAGTCCTCTGCACCCACCCCCATGTCTCTGTCCACTGCTGGGAGTCCTCTGCACCCACCCCCATGTCTCTGTCCGCTGATGGGGGTGCTCTGCACCCACCCCCATGTCTCTGTCCACTGCTGGGAGTGATGGGCACCCACCCCTCACATGTCCCTGTCCACTGCTGGGAGTCCTCTGCACCCACCCCCATGTCTCTGTCCACTGCTGGGAGTCCTCTGCACCCACCCCCATATGTCTGTCCACTGCTGGGAGTGATATGCACCCACCCCTCACATGTCCCTGTCCACTGCTGGTATTCCTCTGCACCCACCTACCCACCCACTTGCGCCCTTGCTGTGGTACACTGCTGTCCTGGGCATACACCACCCCCAATTTACAGCTGATGTGCTGCACCAAGCCGTACACCTACATCCGTGGCGTGTGTACACCTTGTATCCATCATGTAATGGGGCTGTAGGGGTACGCATGGTATGGCCTGTACCCATGCTCTGGGGGCGTGGGTATGGGCCGTACCACCATAGTGGTGGTGACGTAGGGGTACGCGTGGTACGGCCCGTACCCACACCCCAGAGCGTGGGTATGGGCTGTACCACCATAGTGGCGGTGACGTAGGGGTACGCGTGGTACGGCCCATACACATGCTCTGGGGGCGTGGGTACGGGCCGTACCACCATAGTGGCGGTGACGTAGGGGTACGCGTGGTACGGCCCGTACCCATGCTCTGGGGGCGTGGGTACGGGCCATACCACCATAGTGGCAGTGACGTAGGGGTACGCGTGGTACGGCCCGTACCCACGCTCTGGGGGGCGTGGGTACGGTCCGTACCACCATTGTAGTGGTGATGTAGGGGTACGCGTGTACGGACCATACCCACGCTCTGGGAGCATGGGTACGGTCCGTACACGCGTACCCCTACATCACCACTACAATGGTGGTACGGCACGTACCCATGCTCTGAGGGGCGTGGGTACATCCTGTACCACCATTGTGGTGGTGACGGGTACGCGTCCACGTCCACTTCCGTTGTGGTGGGACGTGGGATTGGTGGACACGCCCCCCGAAGTGACCAGACCATGGAGGTAATTAATGTGCAGGATGTATTAGTATTTTGTGGGGTGTGGGTTATGTTTCCTGCCCCTTGCACCCCCCCCTTTGCCCCTGAGGGTTGTTCTGACCTTCTGCGGCGTCTGCGGCGGTTTCTGAACACGAGGTCGTAGGCAATGAGGGCCGGGATGACGCTTAGGTTGGGGTCCATCGCTGTCCGTCGCGTACCGGTGCTCCTTGTTCGCATCGTCCTCAATTTCCCGGCAGTTTTTGGCTCCCATAAAAAATGCTACGTGCGGAGTGACGTTGGCACGAATCGTACTTGCTGGTCCGTAAAACGCTGCCTGACTCCGTCCGGACGTCGCGTATGCGCCGTCCAGAATCAGATTTGTATGTATTTTTTTGCCGGTCGGTGTTTTTTACGACTCGTACGGAAATGGTATTTCTGTGCGAATCGTACTTGCGAGTTTGTAAGGTGTTTTTCCCGGGTACGAGTCGGATGGAGAAAACGCTCCGTACGAGCATTTGTACCCGGGTTTTACAGAATCGGAATCGGCACCTTAATATCAAATTAATAACTAATTAATAACTTTTTTAGCACAAATAACATATTTACCAATACATTAATTATTATTAATAAATGTATTAATAATTAATAATTAATTAATTAACACAATTAACAAAAGAAATTATTAGATACAAACATATTAATTATTTCATTTATTAAATAATTCATTTAAATTAAATTACTTCCCACCCTATTTGCCTATAAATCCACAACCTGCTACAGAATAAAATTACGCAAAAATGTATTAACATTTAATTAACTAATTCAAAAAATTCTTAATTAATATATTATAATTAATTTACTTCCCACCCTATTCACCTATAAACCCACAACCTGCTACAGAACCAAAATATGCAAAAATAATTTAACATAAAATTAATTACTTTCAAAAAATTCAAACATACATTACAAAAATAATATATATTTTTAACGCATGTACTAACATTTAAAACACTAAAGCAAATTTGATATTTTTAACGATATTATGACTGACAATAGTACTAACTTCGATATTATGACAAACAATATTTCTTACCTGCATTTCGATATTCTGTACTACTATATTTTTGACAGGCGATATTCTGTCCTCTCGATATTTAAAACTCGATATTTTGTCATATCGATATTTAGAACTCGATATTTACACTGTTTACCGAGAATACTAAATCAAAATGCATTAACAGGCCACAAACAGGTATCTCTCCCGCTGACTTTATTCCTATCTTTGATCTTGTCAATGCTCTGCATCATTTTGGCTAAGTTTAAAGTAGAAAAGCCAAATACATATAAAGAAATGCAAGTCCCACTAGCTCCAATAGCAAGAAGTTGGCCTGGGCGGTGTAAAACACTAAAGCAAATTTGATATTTTAAAAAATATTATGACTGACAATAGTACTAACTTCGATATTATGACAAACGATATTTCTTACCTGCATTTCGATATTCTGTACTACTATATTTTTGACAGGCGATATTCTGTCCTCTCGATATTTAAAACTCGCTATTTTGTCATATCGATATTTAGAACTCGATATTTACACTGTTTACCGAGAATACTAAATCAAAATGCATTAACAGGCCACAAACAGGTATCTCTCCCGCTGACTTTATTCTTATCTTTGATCTTGTCCATGCTCTGCATCATTTTGGCTAAGTTTAAAGTAGAAAAGCCAAATACATATAAAGAAATGCAAGTCCCACTAGCTCCAATAGCAAGAAGTTGGCCTGGGCGGTGTCTCCAATTCTGGAAATCTCCATAATTATCAAATCTAATGTCCTCAATTTGTTACCCTCACAGTAATCAAGCACAGGATTAGCAACAGTGACTTTCAGATCTGAGCAGGGTGATGAACTTGATGAGGGATCACACTTTCTAATGTAGTCTTGGAGAGAACCAGCATGATGTATGCAACGTTTTTAGGAAGTCATCTGTGACTTCTACCTATAATTACAGAGAGGCCTCATTTAGAGTGTTTCGGACATTTGTGTTAATACGACAGTTTCAGGGAAGGGGTTTTCACAGCTGATGATCATGTTATAACCACAAATGTAAAACTATCAAATTGTGTTTCCACATTGTTTGCCTTTAAATGTGTAGAACTGGATGGATTGCCCCTGCAGTGATGTGTTAATAAAATATTTCTTTATGCAGTATTAGAAGATTGGAATGTGGAGCATTCCATTGAATACAATGGAGTGCTCCGTGCTTCTACGGGCAGGTAAAGGCCCGCAAAGCAACATTCCAATGTTGTTTTCACAAAGGCCTCTCTGAGCCTAAGGGGATTTAAAACCCCTCGAACTCCGAGAGGCCTTTGTTTAATTTTTTAGAACATTCTGCCCTCTAGTGGCAGAATGTTCTAATAGCCTTATGGCCGTTCGTATCTGGGCTATACCGGCTATTAAAGTCCCGCTCCCTTGTTAAAGTCCTCGCCTTCCGCTTGGGCCTTTAACGCTGGAGCGGGCCTTTAATAGCCGGTATAGCCCACTACGGTGGGCTATAAAGCTATAATACCAACTCTGAATCCTGGTGATCTCTAAAATGAAGCCCAAGGGTTTATGTCTCATGTGAGAGTGATGACTGTACTTGAGATGCATCAGAGTATAGAGCAAGGCAGAAGAAGTACTTACGGGCAGAATATATTTAACTTTGATTGTTAGTGACTACTAGCAGTCAGTGAAAGGGATTAAGAACACGAGATAACTATACATAAAATCTGATACTATGACAGCCTGAATGGCACTAATATAGGTCTTCTGTAAAATTAATATGATAAGATCTATCTCAAGGTTTAAGAGCTTTAGGGGCACATCGAGAGTTCAACGAGTGGTCCGCCAGGCCCGCAGAGTCAAAAGATGCCCCACCTCTACCCTCTTTCCAGTGATAATCTTCCTCTGTGCATAAAGATCCTCCCCTACCTATTGAGAATCTCTAAGCCTTAAGTGCATCTTCCAAGGACTGGATGCACATAAGGCCCAAGTGAAAGCCAAGTTGCCACTCCATATATTTTGTTACTCTCAAAGTGGAATTTTCTTAGTGAAAAAAATACCAATGACCCTCACAAGCAAGGAGTTCAATCCCTCCTTGTTAAGGCCATTGTTTGATTTCCCTGCCTGGGTATGCCATCACCTTGCATGGTGGACCTCAGTAGGGAAAACCAGTCATGGCCTATATAGAGCATGGGCACCATCACTGTGAACTGGTAGCCGAGTGGCAGACAGATCACTCAGGGACAGATTTCTGAAGGCCGAGTCAGCAGATGTTCCACTCATACACACTGCAGCCCCCTCTACTTTCAAGGAAGAGGAAGTCCCTCATGTTTGACATGGTGAGAGCACTGCATATAAATGACACTTCTTCCATTCCACCAAACTCCAAATGAGGTTTTTGGTGTTTTATGCATAATCTTGATTTCATGTTCTAAGCAATTTATTAGAGATTGATAGGGTTGAAGACAGTAGCGGAAGGATATGTATCAAGAATTATAGCATCCAGCAAGTTTACATCGGCTTTAAAGTGCGATTATATCATATGCTTACCATGGCGGACTGGTAACGCAAACTGGCCCTGGCAATTGAGTAGGGCCGACCGCGGGGGTGGGTGGTGGGGGTGGTGGCGTGTTGTACGTGGAAAACACTGCAGAGAGCCAATATTGCAGATATTCTGCAAACCAGTCTCCGGTAACAAAAACGCCCCCACAGGGCTCTAAAAACGGCCCAACCTGGCGGCCCACCGGGAAAATGCCCAGTGTCCCATACAGCGAGTCTGGCACTGATGCTTTCCCATGCACGTATTAGTTGTTATATTTACTTAAATTATACATATGGATAGTTTTCACATGCATTAAATTCCAAGCATCTGTTACATAAGTATGCACACCCTGTGCAACTGAGAAGTGCTTTTTATCTATTTTTTTTACCCTAACTACCAGTTCTTACTTTGCTGTAGTGGTTCCTGCTGTCCTTAGTGTGTCCCCACTAACCAAAAGTCTTGGTTTCACATGCCCTTTTTGAGGTATGAGCCACTCATGCTTGGTACCACTAGGGGATGCCTTTGTGGATGCTAGCGACCTGCACGCTGTCTTCTTTTAAAGACTGAGGGCAAGATTTAGAGTTTGGCAGACAGGTTACACCATCACAAATACAACATATCAATTTTTATTCTAGTCTATTCTGGTGTTTTTGTAAAGCCGAAATACCTTAATAAACTTTAGACTAGTGCTGGGCTTAGAAAAGGTGGGTTTTAAGGGGTGTTCTGAAGCTAGCTTCCAACTGTTGAAATCTGAGGTCTGATATCCCATCTGCTTTATGTACATTATGTCATATATGTTCATTTTACAAGTGCATTGTATCCCATGTCACTTGTAATACGGTGGACGAGGTATCTGTCACGTTTGTGAGGGAGTAACCCATCCCCTAATCTCTAAACCAGGCCTGAGAGGCCGGTAGTCTCCTTCACTGGCCTCCTGCCCATGACTGTACCTTTTGTACCAGCCCCCTTGGCTGTTTTTTTCCCCAGTAGTCTTCATAAACTAGACACAGAGGCATTTGGAATATTCACCCTTTGGTATCTTGAACAATTCCAAGACTCAGGTGGATTCTGGATTTTTTGGGGGGGCATTCGTTTTTTAATTAAATTTTTTTGAGCCCAGATCCACCGCGACATTCCCCAAAACGGTAGACCTTGAAAAGGAGGGACAGAGGAGGCTCCAACCACCTCAAGTCAACCTTTGCATAGGGCACGCATCGATGAATTGGTTTTGATGTGCATTCTGTAAACAAATTATAAAGCGATATAATTTGATCTGAGGGAAACACGTCAAGGACGGATTGTGACCTGTAATTAGATAGAAGATAACGAAGAGGTGGATTTTGTGGAAGATCTCATATATCCTGCAGGAGGAGCTGATTTTATGTTTCTATCAGGAATCGCAGGCAGAGCAACCAGGTTCAGGCAATGTTTCCTCCTCAGTTCCTATTACATACCAGCTCAATACCTCCTGCTGTATCAGGCCTCGAGGTTTATAACTCTAGGGAAAAGGTTTACATTAGATTATACATTTTCACTGCACTTATGTTGATAACACAGAACATATGGCTAGCATTTGTTTTTTTCTCAGGAGTATGGCAGGTTTGCAGATGTATTGTAAAACTCAAGGACAAATGACTTTAATAAAACAATAAATGTTGAAAAAAAGAAAAGTTTAAATCTCTGAAGACAGCATCCCACAGTAAGAAAAACAAGTCAGTATACGATTGTGCAAGAAAATATATCCATATGCTGCTGGATGCTCGAAGAACACATACACATTTTCACAGTCTAGAATTCGTTGTAAATGTTCCCAAAACTCACCCATCTATGGCTTTGTTCATTAAGAGTATGTTTGTTAAGAGTCTCAAAGGTGACTTTGCCTGTCAGAGCAATGACTGACATTCAATTAAAAGGGTTTCATCGGTGCCACTTTTCATTCCCACCTTGGCCCCGGAATGTCAATAGCATTTTTATCCCCTCAAACAGTAGATAATAAGGCTTCTAAGCTGTTTTTTTATCCCCTGAATCAATGCTTCAACTTTATCGGAAATGCTCCGGTAAAGCTACTGAATCGGGAATTACATCTACACATATTTGTTTTATTTCTTCTATGTGTTTGCAGGAACTTGCAGCGTCTTCTATTTACGAAAAGCTCTTTTTAAGCTCAGTCCAGATAGGTGAACTTTTCCACCACTAAGTGAACAAGCATTTACAATGCAATAGGTCTCGCACTTACGAGAGTTGGAACTATTGGCAACGCAATAGCTTAACCTCTCGCAAATGCGAGACCTATTGCATTGCAAATTACTAGCGCCCATGCGTCACTTTCACATTCATGAAGGCCGCACCCCTTTCTTTAGACAAGACGCGTCTAAAGAAAGGGCCGTGTCTGACATTAAAGTGAAACCGCAGCATGGGTGCTTTGACAAAAAAAAGCATCTGTTTGTCAAGTTGACAGATTGTTTTTTTAGGTGAAAGCACCCATGCCGCACTTTCACTTTCATGTTGGACACAAACCTTTCTGTAGACGCAGTTTGTGTGAAGAAAGGGGTGCGGCCCCCATGAATGTGAATGCGCCGCATGGGCGCTAGTAAAGAAAATAAATAAATAAGTAAGCGTAGCCACTATATTGAAAGCGGACTACAATGTTAAAATAAATACATTAAAAAGCGCAGCCACTATAGTTAAAGCGGACAGCCATTAGTAAATCAAAGTGGGTGGAGGCTATTAAATAAAATAGTGCTGAGAGTCAAGATAAAGCAGACCGTGTAACAGGTCAAGTAAAAGGTCCAGTCATTATGGCCGGTAACAAATTCAGACAAGGCAGTACCAAGGAGGGACTAACAGGCAGAATAATGAATCGGAAGCCAGCATTTACGAAGGACAATGAAACAAGCCAATTACAAATATGGCCGAGAGTTGGGGTGACTTCAAGTCCATACTCCAATATTGCATGCCTCGCAGCAGCGCATGCACGGCCCAGGCTTGACCTAAAAATGTAAAGGTGTGCAACTGGTCAATCTGCAAATGTAAAGGCTGTTTGGAAGCCACTGTTGGCTTTAATTAAAAGAATCAATTGAAGCTTCCTTATGATACACATTTGTTTGAGTGGTATCTAAACATACACGTCGCTACTATCCTCTGCACCAACCAGGTTTCAATTCTGTGGCTCTCTGGTTGCACGCACAGACCTCTGCAGTGCATCAACTTAATGAGGTTTCATAATAGACAATAGTGGATTTCCCATTGATTAATTCAACCTGCATTGGTTTTTTATTGATGCTGTACGTTACTTTATATGCAGCTAGCTGAAGGTAAAAGACCGAAAAAAGTCGCAGAATATTTGGTTTTGAGTCAAGCCTTTGACACGCCCTCCATCTTTTTCTCATAATGAGAAAGAGATGGAGATGGATAGGACACATCATCAGATGAGAACAAGACTACATCACAAGAACAACTCTCCACTGGTCCCCAGAATGCAAGCGTAAGAGCCAAGGGTCTGGCTCAGATCTTAGAGCCCTTTCATGAGCTAAGTCCTAAAAAATGTTTGGTATGTAAACCAAATAACAAACATCACGTAAAATATGACACGCCTTTAAACATAAACCATTAGTGTACTAAGAGTCAAGACAGTTGTCATGTAAACCCAGATTATTATAGAGGAAAATTGCAATCTACTAAATCAAATACAGTAGGTTTTGTACAGCTGATATTCTCAACTCACATATTTGAAAGTGCTTTTTTAACGGTAATAAAGAAAAAGGAGTTTTAATGAAATAAATGATTTGCCTAAGATCACACAATTTTAGTGTTAATCCACGATTTATACTAGTTTCCTGGTTTTACTTTGTACAAATTAGCCACTAAATGGACATTTATTTGTATCTGTTTATGTAAACGCTTTGTTTTAGACTCTATGTGCATTTCCTGCAGTTTTTATATAGAGCAAATTCGACCCAAAGGTATTGGAGCACTTTACATGGGCACCAATGACACTACACCAAGTCACATTCATTTTTTAATGGCATGGGGATATTAAGTGGTTTGCCCAGAATCACAGGACGCTGAGTTTTTTTTTTTTTTTGATTTTCAACAAACTTTATTGGTTTCCTCAAGATCACGACATACATCATCATCAGTACACTGCATACCAAAACCTTATTGACAAGTGCCTCGAAGGGACTCTAACCCAAGAAGCCGTAGGGCAGTTATCCACTAATTACCAAGGGACCAAGCCCACACAAGGCACCCAGCAGTGGTCTGGCCATTGCGTCGTCCAGAAGCCTCCTAGTAAGTCCGCAGCAATTTTGCCCCCCGTAGGGGTGCAACACCTTGTAGAGGCCTTTCTCTTCCATAATGTACAGTCGATGTCACTGCGAAATCGCTTTATCCAAACCAATCTTAAAACAATACCCCCCTCCCACCTCCCATCCACTTCCCCCAACCCAACCACCTCCCCAACCCCTCCTTATCCCTCCCCCCCCCGCTGCCGGGTCTCCGTAACTCAAGGGTCGCGTATCGGAGTACTCACACGGGGCCACGTGCGATCTCCCTCCCTCGACCTGGGGTCTCCCCCGCCCCGATGGACAGTCCAGCTGTACTGGATATAGTGACCTGGGAGGCCTGTCCCGCTATATCCTGCATCATTGCCCCCCACGCTAGTAGCACCTCAGGCAACTTGGGGTCTTTCCTAGTGCTTCATATGTGTCCCTCCTCTGCCAGGGCCCATTCCCGTAAATCTGACCTCCACTTTGCCACTACGGGACCTTGCTGCGTCAACCAGTGGATAGCTATACGCCGTTTGGCTATCACTAGCCCCAGAACCAGAAACCGCCTGCTTAGCTTGCGATTCGGGTCTCGAGGAATCAGCCCCAGCAGACATACATGGGGATCCAATACGATCATCCAACCGGTTATCCGGGTCAGCTCGTCAACAATCGCCCCCCAGAACGTCTGGATTGTTGGGCACGTCCATACCATATGCAGAAAATCTGCAGGCTCACCACGACATCTGGGACAATGGGGGTCCCTGGAGCCATCAATGGCGTGCAGCCTTCTAGGGGATAGGTACGTCATGTGTATTATGTTGTACTGGATTTGCTTAAAGCGATTGCTCACCGCCACCTTCCGCACACTTTCGTGGATTCGCACCCAGTCGCGCGGTGCTAGCTCCTGCGGGCACACCTGCTGCCATCTGTCTTCTATTTTTAGGGGGCTGGTTTTTTTATCATCCCGTAGCGCCTTATAGAGGTGAGTAACACATTTTTGCCCTCCCGCCATAGCTATCATAGTGACCAAGGTCTGAGATTGCCCCGGGGCCTCCGGAAACTTAGGCCACAATTGTCATGCTGTTGCCGCTATTTTTGCATAATGCAGAAACTGCCCCGCTCCCAGCTCAAAGGTGGTCATGGCTTCCTGATACGTAATGAATTTATCGTTCGGGTACAGGTCGGCCAACATCAGTCAGCCCCCTGACACAGGACGCTGAGTTAGCGCTGAGATTTGAACCTGGTTCCCTGGTTCTACAGTCAGCATTACTGGATAGAGGTAAGGTGGCAGTCAGAAGCCCCTTGAAAGCTTGGCTCGTTATGGGCTTGAGGTTCCAACAGGACCTCACACTCAGCCAGAGCCAGGCTCCTGGCTTGAGGTTACTTCAGTTCACCCACCTCCATCATCGTGACCTCCAGACGCACAAGAAGTTCTCACCTGGCCCTTGACACATAGTGAAAGTGAACAGTCACAACAGGCAATGGGTTCGGAGGGGAAACATCGGTTATATCACGGTGTTTACACCGCAATACCTTTACAACGCGGGTATTATAACGCAAGTCATTACAATGACTTGCGCTGGATGGCGCTCTAAGCTAAGAAATAGTATGATTTACTATTCCAACACCTTCCCTACTGTAACATAGGCTGGAGTTGGAATAGTAAATCATACTATTCCTAAGTCCAGCACCCTCCAGTGCAAGTCGTTGTAATGGCTTGCATTGTAATGCCTGCATTGTAAAGGTATCGTGGTGTAAACACCACGATGTAACGTCATATATTCGACCCGGAGATATGAATAGAATGTAAACCCCATGGGCTGGCACCTAGTGAGCTCAAGGAGGAACATCAGGAAAGAGAAGAGCAACAGATAAGGCAGCCTGAATTCTTTCTCTGGGACACTGTACCTAAAGCCCTGCAAAACAACAGATTCAATTTAAGAGCACAAAACAGCAACTTCAGAACCATGCCAAACGGTGGAACCTACATCAGTGCATCAGGGTTGTCACCGTTCAGGTCTGTGATGTCACATCCAGGAAAGATCTGAAATCAGGTGGGAGTCATAGCGTCACCTCCTGGCGCAGGAGAGCTATTACACATTTTCTGCCTTCAGTCTGGACCCTGGGAAGATTCATGATACGAGTAATCTGCAGGTAGATACGTCCATCAGAATTCATACTCTTGTCTCAATCTGGTTCAAGAATCAACACTGAAGTGATTCTAATGAATGGAAATGGACTACTTCTCTGAACCATCTTGGGAGTGCCATTGGACCCGAGAATGGAGCCATCAGAAGGGAGGTTCCGGAAAAATCTAAAGACCTGGCTATTCAGGCAAATAACTTAAGGCTGCCCCAAGCCCTGACAGATGAACCTGACTTGACAGGACAAAAGACTTGTGTGCTGTAATCTCCATCATGGGGACACTCCTTGGGAGTAACCAAGCGCTTTACAAAATTCCTAACATAACAGATGCTGGGATATTTCTTCTTACAGATCAGATTGAAGACTAGATGTATCAAAGAGGGGGGGTATACTGCCAGGAATGGGATATCTATTCTGGAGAAGCTACTTAAGACATGTTTGAAGTTGGAATGGCAACCAGTAGTTAAGAAAATAAATGCTGGGGGGCATGGCCCAGGGACGGGATTTGTGGGCTGCTGTAACCCAGGTTGACAAAGTTACATTGATTTCATTACAAAATTGTGTGAGGGAGTGCAAGTACCTAACGTTCATAAGGATGGGCAACCTCTGGTCAGTGAGAGAGCAACTGAAAAGCGAGATTGACAACATGTGTGCTGGAGCTGTGGTGAAGACAACAGAGGAATGTAAGTGTTTGTCCCTCATAGTGGTGACTACTTAGTGCACAATGTTATAGAGTAATGTAGTTGAAGGCCATGCAATCAGAAGGAGAAGTTGGCTGAGCCTATTTTGAGAGATCTGCTGTCAAAAGACTATAATTTGTATAACGGAACACAAACTGAATTACTACAGACCTTGAACTCAATGGCACTTTTCCAACCTCTGAACCATTTAAATTAGCCATGCGTGGATTTAAGCACATGCCCCACAGGTTACATGCATGTCTTTGCAGCAGGCTCGTAAATATACTTAGTTAGATTGGAACTTGTAACCCAGAGGTTACACTCTGTTCTGTGGAAAACACACCAACCATGTGAGCATCTAATAACTATTAAAATCTGTGTCATGTACACTACACAAATATTTCTACAGTGGGAACGTAAACTCACTGAGTAAATACAGCCTGTAAATCCGTGTTTGTAAAGCACGAACTACTCACCCATACGGGTCTCAAGGCGCTGGGGGCCATCGTGGAAATTAAGTGAGCTATTGCCCAGAGTCACATGGTGCTGAGCTGAGCTGCCTCCTGAGCCGGGATCGAACCGTGAATCCTGTGCTCTGAAGTCAGCTGCCCTGGCCGCTGCATCACACCTCTCCACTCACTGATTTATATTCCTACTGAAGATATGTTGTTGTGGCAAATTAGTTTTTCACTCTCCTGCACTCAATAAAAAACAGAACTGCAGATTTGTGAAGTAATGATATTATTTATAATATTTGCAGTGCTTGTGGCTGCTAAATGCTGTAAAAAGCACCTACATAATAAATGTGCAAATGGCAAATATGTGGCTGGATGCATCTGTTTGAGAGCTGGTTGAGTGTGTGCAATCTGAGATGGGTGTGTAAAGGAAAGCTAGTTGTCAAAGGACTGCTGGTGATAAGCAAGGCCAGAAGCATTTAGGTCACTTGGATAAAGGCTCAAGAGAGAACAAGAGAAAGCTGGTATCTGAGCAGCTTTCCTCCCACAGGTCTGTGAACACAATGGATGAACATATGTGTAGTAATTTGAAGAGGTGGTTACCTAACTGTGATAGTGTGTCCAGCACGGGCCAGCTAGGCACATTCTACCAGCACTTTTGGTTACTTACACACGAACAGAAAGTTGTAAATACTAGACTGTTGCAGCGGGGGGGGGGGCAGGGGTTGTAAGGAAGCAGCACACTGTGAAGTTAAGGAGGGCATTATATTCTAGTAGTCTAGTATGGGGTGTGTGCTCATCTCTTGTACTATGGGTGATGTAGCAGGTAACTGCGTGCCTCTGGGGACTTTCTACAATAAATGTTGAAATCACTCCGCCACCAGCCTGCTCATTTCAAATAAATGAACACAACGATGCAAAAAACCCAGAAATCACACAGCGAAATAATAAATAGTCACTCTATGTTGGCAATAAACACCGAAATGCCTTTAAACATCGATTGAAATATAATCATGATAATATGGATTTTTCATAAAGTGAACTTTACAAATGTCATTGTCTCTTGGCTCTTTAAGAATAGGTATATTATCCAAACAAGTTATTTTCCCTCATCTTAGAAAGAGGAAGGTTGTAATATGCTGACCTACAAGTAAAAAAAAAACACAGATCTAGGCAGCACTCGCATTACCTCCTGAGCTACTCTGTTAGACTCGGCCCCACAGTGATCTCCGCAGGAGGCGGTCAATGGCCATAGCATCAATAATAATCTATCAACTTTTATTTTTTAAGGAAAAGCTCAGGCTTACAGTGTTCTAACTGCACCCCTGGAAAAGTCTCATTTGACAGCAAGCGTCTGTCTCTGTAATGCAGCTCCTAGAAGCTTTCTTCGGGTGAAGGAGCTCTTCAGTGTAGATAAACAGCCGCCAGAACCAATGTATTCCCTTTCGTAAACTGTGCAACAGCTGGCGATCACACGTCAACACAGCGAGACTACATGATTGATAGCTTTCCAACAGTCCGGAAATCAAAACCCCGCGGAGCCAGCAACTCCAATGTGACCAACAAATCAGATTTCTTTGCTCAGTGCGCGGCTAACACCCACTTCCCACCCAAAGCAAACAGGAGCCCAAAGCTGGTTGCCGGTCCAGCTGTAAGCAGAGACATCCTGGAGAAATAGCGCTGACGCGTGACGTCACTGACTGCACCCCGGGCACCTCTACCGCGAGCCCATCCCGGAAGCAGGACATGCCACCCGTAACGACCCCGGCCTTCTCATCAATCATACGAGTAATTAGTGAGCACCCTTTCTGTGCTGAACAGAACAAAATAAATGACACCCACCCATCTCCGAACCAGAGAACAAGATAGAAACAAGCATTTGCAATGCAATAGGACTCGCATACGCGAGACCTATTGCATTGCAAATGAGAGTGAGGAAAAGTGTTCTTCTGATCGGCATAATTTGCACCGAGACTCCATTGTTTTTTCATTGTCATCTCGTGTCAAACACTTCCACATGACCCACCTGGTCGTTTCTGCTGATGCCTGGGAAAATTCTAACTGACACGACAAAAACCATCTTGCAGCCTGCATTTCTGCCCAGGAACTGTTGCACACCCAACCCCCCTGTTCTTTGCAGTTCAACAGAAAGCCATGAGACTCTCAAGCCCTGGGTAAATGATTTGTTTTCCATCTCCTGCTCCCAGCCTGGTAAACATCCTTGACACCGTGATCAGGTTATCTGGACAATGGTCTTACTGCTGGGCCTTGATCAGGGTGATTAAACAATGACCTGAAAGACCGGGCTTTGATCAAGCTGAGTGTACAATGACCTGAAAGACCAGCTTTGATCATACTGAGTGAACAATGATTTGTGTACCAAGCCTTGACCAGGTCACCACCTACAAACATCGTCTGGATCTGGTTATCAACTGCAAACACTGCCCTGATTGAACAATGGACTAACAGCCAAAAGACTGGAATGAAAAAGTATAAAAGGCTTGTAAGCTGCGGAGTAAAGCAGCAGCCTCCTGGGTTTTGTCTCTGACTAGCTTGGGACTCTGTTCCATAGCCTGGGCTATTTGAATAAATCTGGGTTCCTCCTGCAGACGAAGGCTCCTGTGTCTCCTTTTACTACGTATGGAAGACTTGGGCGGTTCCCCCGCCGCCGAGACCCAGTAAGTGGGCTATTCCGGTTCTTCAAATGGCACCCGAATAGGAACTCCACGAGCACGAAGGTCAGGCCCGGTGGATGTAAGGAGGTGCACGGAGAAACTCCGACAGAGGCGCCCTACCCGAGGGATTCTTGCAATCCGGTAAGCCGAACGACTCGCCCCGCTGTTCCTCCCCACCCAGTCTGGGCCACATGACCGCGTTCTCGCTGGAGTCCCCTAGCAAATAATTTCTGGAGCAGGACACAGCCCTACGTCTGCAGAAGATAACTACCCCTGTAAGGTAAGGGTGGACTGATCACCCACCAAGTCTGTATGATTCTGTTATTGACTTTTGCAAAAGCCAAGCTGTTATTGACTTTTGCAAAAGCCAAGCAAGCGAGGTGAATTTTTAAAAACCCGCTGGTATCTTTTCTATATGATTCTGCTGTTATTGACTTTTGCAAAAGCCAAGCAAGCGAGGTGAGTTTTTAAAACCCGCTGGTGTCTGTTATCTGTTTACAAGCATGCCAGTCAGTAGTAAGTTCAAGAAATTATGTTGTTGTATGTGCACGCAGGACTCCCAGCTGGAGGTGGCTTGTCCGCATCCTCCAGAAGGGACCTCTGGCCATACAATGTATGTTAAACATGGTCCTTCTGCCATAATGTTTTCCTCATTCTGGGTAAAATATACGAAACTAAGTAACGCGGAATTACAGTGGCCACTTTATGGCTCCTTTAATTCCCAAGTTCTCGCCAACTTAGAGGAACAATTAATGAAAAGAAAAACGCGCCCGTCTATGTTTGAATCTGTCTGATTTTGGAGGAAAGAGCTAGAGCAGAGAGCTAGAAAGCAGAAGGCTCAAGAAAGAAAACAGGAACGTATGTCAAAGGCCGATCATGCCAGAGAAAATTTACAAAATCAGATGACAAAATCGGTAGAAATAGCCGATAGGGAGCATGGTGCCCGGGTACAAAAATGTTATCCAGCTCGTGAGGAGAAAGGACAGGGCCAAATGGAAGGGGGAGAAAAAGGTGATTCCTTACTTGATACCATGCTAGAAAGCCCGCCTGCATATGCCCCAATGTACTCTGCCATGACGCCTCACACCCCGCATGTCCCCCCGCCACAGCCCACTCCTGCCCCCACTACTGTTCTCCCTGTCACACCGACCCTCCCTATTTTTCCTATGACACCGACCACGCACGCTAACCCTGTCCTCGCTGTGGGAATGACAATAAGTCCCCGTCTGCCCAACCCCTGCGGCTTTACCCCTACCCGCCCTTTCCCTACTTCCCCGTGGTCTACAGTTAAGCAGGATTTATATAAATTGTTGAATTCCCCCCGACTGGCCTCCTTGCGCTCTGCAGTCAGCTTTTCATCCCTTCGAGAAAATGACCTGCAGAAGCAACAGTGTGAATGTTGGATAAATAACGGGAATATTTATACCTTTAAAGAAATATGGTCCACCTTTTCCCAGTGGACGATTATGGAACAGACCACCTGGGCTGAATACTTGTGTACCCTGGTCATGCAAAGATTTGAGAATGCGCTTATGCAGATACCAACCGGATTAATGGACCTTAGGTCACAAATAAAAAGAGGCGATGTTCAGGGAGAGGGGATGTTTGGCACTATGTCTACTTTAATGGCTTACTGTGATATGACCGCTTTTCCCAACACCCCTCTAGAAACAGTAATGCCAATGAGAGAGGCGGCCCCTGTCTTTGTTAACGCAATTACCGATGCCCAAAATAATGGCCGAGGGGCTGTTGAGGCACACTGGCGCAGGCTTTGGGTTCATGTTCCTTGGAAAAGGTCAGAAGTAATGCAGTTAAAAGGACAATTACCAGATCCCCGGAAGAATCCGGCTGCCTTTTACAGAGAATTAGGTCAGATTATATCTGCAGGTACTCTCATTCTTGAGGATATAGATTTACTTTTTGGTACCGTTGTCCCCACTGAAATTTGGGACAAGATTCGACATACTGACCATGAAGTGGCATTGGGAGGTAAATGGGCTGACCTAGAGGCTATGGAAGAAGCAAGGGTAGGAGGGACTAAACCAGAAGCTGCCATCCTGACTTTGCCCGGTAAAATAATGACGTTTATGAAAACACTTTTGCTGGAAACTGTCATTAACTGGGATAAAATAAACGCCTGTAGGCAGCGAAAAGATGAGAATGTGGCTGACTTCTTTACCCGTTTCGAGACAGAATACAAGGGACATAGTGGTTTGGATCCCCGGACCCCAGGTTCTGGACCAGTGTTTGTCGATAAGTTTGTCAGCAACTTGCTTCCTGAGATCTCCGCCAGGCTTAAGAAAGTTGAAAGTACGTGGTCTGCCCAAACTATGACTGGTATCTTGGCTATGGCACAATATCATGAGAATAGGGAGAACGAAGATAGAGACAAGGAAAGTAAGAAGGTTAGGGATCTTAAGACTAAGGCACTTCTGCAGCAGGCTTACCCTCCCCGAGGTGCCGATGCCCGCGGGAATGTCAGACCCCAACCCCAACACCCTCCGAGGGCTCGCCAGTCTACCCCCTCCAGCCCTCAATGTACGGGAGCCCTCCAAACAGATCAGTGTGCTTATTGTAAGGGGTACGGCCATTGGATAGATGAGTGTCCCTTGTTAGCTGAAAACATCCGAACAGGGAAGACTCGGCTTCACGCTCCCAGGGAGGGGAGGCCGACTAGGGACCATGGCCCGTCCCATCCACAGGATATGGACAGGGATGATGCTCCCGTCCGGCAGCGCCCGGCCAATAGGTTTGATGGGTACGAAGCCACACGCACTTATTACAGTGATGATTATGACAAAGTTGATGAGACAGGGTCCTACCAAGCATAGGACAGCCAGGAAAGGGGTATTACCAGAGTGCAAATTCCAGTGGATCAAAGGGGCCCGTATGTTCAAATGTCAGTTGTGGGGAACAATCAGAATTTTCTTTTGGATACTGGGGCCACCAGGTCTTCTATTGCACGTCTGTCAGTCCCGAAGGCACCCCTTTCTGGCAATATGAATGTCTCCGTATGCGACCATACCATGTAGTCCCCAAGGTGTATCCCTAACAATTTCTCCCACCGCAGCTTCCTATATGTACCTGTCCGGTCCCCTCCCGCTTTACCTTCCTCCCTCTGGGCATCATCAGACACTGATGTAGGGTGTCTCAACATATCCCCTCATGTGGTACGCATCCAGCCAGGTGCACTTCTCCCCCGCCTCCGGCAGTATCGACTACCCGCGGAAGGAGAAATGGCCCTTTTGACAATAATATCTGAATTGATGGACAAAAGCGTAGTGGAGGAAACACGTGGCAATATCTGTAACAGTCCCATTATTCCTGTTCTTAAAAAGACCAATGGAGATGCTCTCTCCCCTAAAATATACAGATTCGTAATTTACCTAAGAGCCATTAACAAAATAACAATCTCCCAATATCCTGTTGTCCCCGATATTACAGCCCTCTTAACGATGGTCCCTTCTGACGCCACGCACGTTTCTGTCATAGACCTGAAGAATGCTTTTTTCAGCATTCCTATACATCCTGACAGCAGACATTTTTTGGGTTTCTCCCTTGGTGGGCGGAGCTTTAGATTCTGCCGCGCCCCTCAAGGTTTCACCGAGAGCCCCAGTATCTATAGTCAAGCCCTAAAAAGTCAACTAGATTCCTTGGAACTCCCTGATAATTCCACACATTTACAATATGTAGATGACCTCCTCATTGCTGCAAATTCTGCCCCAGCATATAAAGAAGCTACTCTATGTTTGTAACGCCACCTTGCCCTCCATAATCACAAAGTCTCTTTGAGAAAGCTTCAGTTTTGTCAAGAGAAGGTGACCTATTTAGGTCATCTCCTCTCGAAGGAGGGAAGGCAGCTCACCGCTGATCGTATAGCCATTATCAATGCTATGACGGCCCCACAAACACAAAAGCAGGTGCGAGCCTTCATAGGCCTAACCTCATACTGTAGACAGTGGATTTCCAACTTTTCGGCCATGGTCAAACCTCTTCTTGCCCTCACCACTAAAGACATATCAGACAGTTCCTTTCCATGGACTAGAGAGAATGCGCAGGCCTTCCAAGATTTAAAGAGTGCTCTGTGTACTGCTCCAGTCCTCGGTACTCCTGATTATAGCAAACAATTTTTTCTTTTTGTACATGAGACAGACGGCTGTGCATGCGCTGTCTGGACTCAGATGTTCGGTGGTCACCATCGGCCATGTGCCTATTTTTCAGCCACCTTAGATCCTGTTGCAAGGGCTCTCCCAGGATGCCTATGGGCGACCGCTGCGGCCGCCCTCATGGTCCGTCAGAGTGCGGGGATCGTCATGTACTCCCCCCTGACTCTGATGGTCCCCCATTCTGTAGATACCCTCCTTAATAACACCAAGACACAGTACCTCACTAGTCCACGACTCACAGGATATGAACTGACACTCTTTGCCAGCCACATTAACATCAAAAGATGCACTGTACTAAACCCCGCCACATTAGCCCCACTGGATACTCAGGATGCCCGCTTAGACCCACATGACTGCAAATTAAGGACAGAGGAGGAGACGAAGGGACGGGTTGACTTACAGGATACCCCGATAGCAGAACCAGAAGGTACACTGTATGTGGACGGATCATGTCTCAGAGGGCCAGATGGTAACACCTCAGCCGCCTACGCCCTCACATTAGGGCAAGTAGTAGAAACAGCTCAGATTCCGCAGTGCTCTGCTCAAGCAGCAGAATTAGTGGCCCTCACTAGAGCCTGTGAGTTAAGCAAAGGGATGACGGTGAATATTTATACTGACAAGCAATATTCCTTCGGGGTGGCCCACAACTTCGGGAGGTTATGGAAAGAAAGGAATTTCCTTACTTCCCATGAGACCAAGACTCAACATGGCCCCCTAATTCACCGATTGTTAGACTCCCTGACACTCCCCAGAAAGGTAGCCATTATAAAATGTAAAGCCCATAAGAAAGTGACAGATGATGTTGGGAAAGGCAATGCCCTCACTGACCAGACGGCCAGACAAACAGCTCTTAGAAAAAGGGAAGGAATGTATGTAGGAGGTCTCGCTAGGTGGGTGACAGACGAGGGCATGGTTGAAAACACAGTACAGAGTGTGATTGATATTCAGTCCCATACTACTCCTGAGGAACTAAGGGTGTGGAAGGAGCAATTAGCAAAGGAGGGAATTGATGGTTGCTGGGTCCGTACGACTATGGAAAGACAATGGATGTTACCTGACAGTCATGTGCTACCAGTAGTTACGATGGCCCATGGTCCTGCTCACATTAGTGCAAAAGGGATATGTAAACTGTTGGAACGTACATGGTACAACTCTAAGATACCAGCATATGCTGAAAAGCTGGTTAAAACATGCATGATTTGCCTAATGTATAACCCAGGAAAAGGCACAGTTACCCCTAAGGGAGGATTCTTTCCTCCTACCTTCCCTTTTGAAGTCCTCCAAATGGATTACATCCAGATGGACAGATGTAACAATTTGAAATATGTCCTGGTGGTGGTCTGTACCTTCAGCCGATGGGTGGAGGCCTACCCCGTCAAAGACTGCACCGCTATCACTACCGCCAAAGTGCTATTAAAAGAGTACCTCCCACAATTTGGTTTGCCCCGCTTGGTCAGGAGTGACAACGGGACACACTTTACAGCTCAGATTATGGAATATATCTGTACAGCATTGGGTATAAAACAAAAATTTCATGCAGCTAACCACCCCCAGTCAGCAGGTCTAGTGGAGGTGTACAATGGCATCCTAAAAACTAAAATGGCCAAAATAGTAGCCGAGACGGGTGTCCCTTGGGTTGATGCTCTGCCCCTGGCCCTACTGTCTACCAGAACAACGGCCCACACCAGGATAGGGCTATCCCCCTATGAGAATGTGTTTGGGAGGCCTGCCAATGTATGGGGTGTCCCACAGCCTAAGAAACTGTCTGATGTTGAATACCCTGTATTAACTGATTATCTGTACAGTCTAACTAATACCTTTCGTACTCTTTATCACCAGGTGCATGAGGCCTTACCTGACAAAAGCCTGGGCCCAGGACACATCATCCAACCTGGTGATTGGGTCTTAGTGAGAAATTTTTCTATGGACCGAGAGCCTCAAGCCCCACTGGACACAGCCCCGTCAGGTGTTGCTGGCCACCCGCACCGCCGTGAAAGTAGAAGGTCGGAAGAATTGGGTGCATTCGTCTCACTGCAGGCGTGTGCCTCTGCCCCTCCCCTATGATCAGTGGGTGAGGGAAGGACAAGAAGACTCAGAAACAGAAACAGTCCCGACGTTTGTCCCATTCAGCGATGCCAGACTGCATTCTACATCTACGGAAGCAGAGAGTGACAGCATACTGAAAGGAAGGGTGGAACCCTCCCTTAACTCTGCTCAACACCAAGAACAATTGTTTCCCGACCATACTGTCCCTACTTCCGACCGATATAACTTGCGCCCCCGAGGGAAGGCTTGCCCTTGACTTCCCCAAGTGCCTATAGGCTGTAGGGCTGTGATCTTCCCCGGCTGAGAGTAGTGCTGGTGTGTCAGACTAAGGTACGCCATAGGGCCCTTGGCACCTGCGCCCAGTGAAGCAACCACCAATCACAGACAGCCACTAGAGGTCCCTGGCTTAGCACAATGGCTGCCATCCAAAACACCAGAATCCAGAAACAATATGTCAGTCTCCGACATAGTAAATGCTTCATGGCCACCGTGGTAACGCTGTTTGTCTCCCTCATCCTGTCTATCCTTGGTTGGCTGTTACTAATCTACCATCCTGTTACCTCACCAACTTCTACACCGACTCCTGCAGAGCACCAGTATTACACGCTACCAGCCCACGAATTACCCCGCCGTGCAGAATTCTTCAATAACACCTTCATCCAAATGTTGCATCACCATCAGCTGATCATGAACACTTCCAACTGCTGGGTTTGTGGACTGATGCCGCATTCCAAGATACACACTGTCCCATTCTTTCCCTACCCCTTTTCCATCTCTGGGTCTTGTCTTGCATGGTGGATGTTGATGCAGGAGGCCTACACTGTCAATGGTACTGCCAATTCTGTCCTTGGGACATTTCGGGATGACTTCTGGCGGAACAGATCTGGCAATGCCAATGCTTCTTTTTGCCCGACCAGCTAATCCACATTGCTACTACTACCAGATGAACTCGGTGAGATGGTAGTATTCAACTCAACCACTCGACGAACAGTTTCTAAATTCTGCACTAGAAGGATACTGCCTGATGAACGAAACACTCTGAATGTCATAAAAGTGCAGGGCCGTGTCTGTATCCATGGCCTAGGAACTAAGAAAGTTGGCACTAGTACTTGTGATATCACTAAAACTTTAAACTCAACATCTCCTCCAAAGCTGGTGGCATCCCCCAACACCTATTTCATCTGTGGCACAGCCACCTACACTTGGCTCCCCCGTAACTGGTCTGGTACTGTCGTACTTTAGAATTCGGGACCGCGTAGGAGGCAGGGCCCTACCCCTGTCTATCCCGGTATTAGTGAACCGCGAATGGTTAATGCGGTATGTACAAGTGCTTTTTGTAACGTTTTAGCTATAATTGCACTGTGTATACGCTATTATACATCACTACGTGGGTTCCATTTTAGAAGAGGTGGCCATCTTATGGTTGCCCTCACATAGGCTACATAGCATGAAGCAAATACGGGCCTTTTAGAGCACATGTGCTTTCCTTTGACTTTGCTGTGACCTGGGCAGCTTGGCTCCGCTGCCCCAGGTCAGTCCTGCTTTATGGCTTGTTTTCCAAACAGGAGATGCTCATGTTTATTGGGGCCTATCGATATCTGATGTGGGATCTGAGCCTTGCTGGGTAAATAATTGCGGGCTGGCTTAACTGGAATGTGGGATGGTCATCATGACTCTGCCTTTTCGTTTGAAATGTATACACATGAATGACCATGCCATAAAACAAGGAATGTGTGCCTGAAGCATGATATTCTGTATTTAAGGAGAACCCCGTTTCTGTGATTTTTAGCAGTCTCCTGAGAACATACACGCTGTTGTACCTCTAGGATACCTGTAATTGGTCTGCAGCCAATAAACTGATCTTTGACTTCACCCAGAAGAATCTGTGTTTCTGTAGGTCTGAAACAGGAAGAACCCGAAGTCATAGGGTGTGTTCCCCTGCACCGCTGGGCTTAAAATTCCCAGTACTTCAGTACCTGCTATTTGGCCTTCCTCCTTCCACCAACATATTCTACCCATGGAGGTTACCACCTGTTGATGAAGGGCGCTCTGCGCCGCTCACGTAGGGGCGTCATATCAGCCGAAGATACATGAGGCCAGGAAGCCGGGGACTTCTTTAAAGGTTTCCTTCCATTCTGGGGCCCCATTGCGAACAGTCGGGCTATACGAGGACTGACCAGGGTCCTTGAGGCCACCATCACAGTAACAGCTGGTGCCCTCTCCAACATCACTGCAGAGCTACAGGCGGACTGCCTTATAACGCATCAAAACCGCATGGTCCTTGACGTCATCCTTGCTGATCGTGGTGGTGTGTGTAAATTGATCGGCTCCAGCTGCTCTGTGTACATTGCAGACAACGCACCGACAGTATACGATGCCATCCAACGTCTGCATCGCCTTTCTTCTGAAATTCATCTGGATGAAGACAACTGGTCCCTCACAGGCTGGATCTGGGGCCTCCTTTCCCAGTGGGGGTGGAGGGTCCTCATCTTCCTTGCCTTGGGAGTAGCTGTCCTGGTCTCCTGCTGTTTGTGCTTTCAGTGCTTGCCAGTGCTCTGTACAATGTGTGTCCAGACCATCAAACCTCCACCCTCTAACATTTACAACACCAATATGATGATGATGCTCCAACAAGAAACAGATGGCCTTATGAACATTGACATTTCCTAAAGTATTTGCCACTCAATGGCAAAAGTAGGGTCTGAGGAAAAGTGTTCTTCTGATCGGCATAATTTGTACCGAGACTCCATTGTTTTTTCATTACCATCTCATGTCAAACACTTCCACACGACCCACCTGGTCGTTTCTGCTGATGCCTGGGAAAATTCTAACCGACACGACAAAAACCATCTTGCAGCCTGCATTTCTGCCCAGGAACTGTCGCACACCCAACCCCCCTGTTCTTTGCAGTTCAACAGAAAGCCATGAGACACTCAAGCCCTGGGTAAATGATTTGTTTTCCATCTCCTGCTCCCAGCCTGGTAAACATCCTTGACACCGTGATCAGGTTATCTGGACAATGGTCTGTCTGCTGGGCCTTGATCAGGGTGATTAAACAATGACCTGAAAGACCGGGCTTTGATCAAGCTGAGTTAACAATGACCTGAAAGACCAGATTTGATCACACTGAGTGAATAATGATTTGTGTACCAAGCCTTGACCAGGTCACCACCTACAAACATCGTCTGGATCTGGTTATCAACTGCAAACACTGCCCTGATTGAACAATGGACTAACAGCCAAAAGACTGGAATGAAAAAGTATAAAAGGCTTGTAAGCTGCGGAGTAAAGCAGCAGTCTCCTGGGTTTTGTCTCTGACTAGCTTGGGACTCTGTTCCATAGCCCGGGCTATTTGAATAAATCTGGGTTCCTCCTGCAGACGAAGGCTCCTGTGTCTCCTTTTACTACGTATGGAGGGTATGGAAGACTTGGGCGGTTCCCCCGCCGCCGAGACCCAAAGTGGGTTATTCCGGTTCTTCAGGAGTGTGGGCGGTTGGGGGCAGGGGGGCGAGAAGGCACAAACAACAGGAGTGGAGG
This sequence comes from Triturus cristatus, assembly GCF_964204655.1. Taxonomy (NCBI): domain Eukaryota; kingdom Metazoa; phylum Chordata; class Amphibia; order Caudata; family Salamandridae; genus Triturus; species Triturus cristatus. The sequence continues at coordinate 945,190,987 of NC_140593.1, forward strand.
GGAGAAAGCACGGAAGAAAATAGTGCTAATGCCACACTCGAAATAAAGGGGCCAGTAGCCATGGAAGGATACAAATGACGACATGGCCATCATAAAACGGGACTACAAGCCTATAAACCACCCGGAAGGAACAATTTAGAAAGGACAAAGACACAAGCCAATGAAAAAGATCGGCGGGGGAGTGGGCGTGGCTTCTCTCCCGTACTTTACTACCACAGATCAACCACAAAGCAGCGCTTGCGCGCTGGCTCAGGACTCGACCTAAAAAGGTATACTTTTCATCTTACACTTCCAAATAAATTATGATTCTTCATAAAGGCCCCTGACCCTCAAGAAATCTTCCAAGCCTTCCTCACACTTTACAGCATCATGGACCTTGATGCTAGGATTTCGTGGACTTTTTGGGTTCTTTAGGGTGTTTAGAAGCACAAAAAAAGATGCTTATGATTGGACCAGTAGGCCACCTCAACAATAGAGAGAGAAAGGAGAAGTTTGAACTTTGATTGTAGTAGGGAATATCGAATCCTAGTTATTGATGTGAAAGAATTTTGTGATCAGAATATAATATCGAAAGGTAAGTGCACAGAGATAAGGATTTAGTATTCTTAACTCCACATCTAGGTGCCTTGACAAAATATATATCACTGAGGTATATATATGTGGAGTTAGGTATGGAAAATGTATAGATAATTACCTTTCAATATTTTGTCCCTCGATATTGTGGTTAAGATATTCTGTCCCATCCATATTTAGGATTCAATATTCCCAGCCTACACGTTAACATTTTATTGGGAGACTTTTAGGGGGTGAAAGCAACTTTTTTTTGCACTAAAACTTTGCAACTTGAGGTTTATCTTTATTTAGGCTTTATTTGATTGCATTTTCTCACTTGTCAAACTGAATTCTTGTGGGCTGTATTGGTTATGTTTTTATTCACCATGTTGCCTTTCTAGGCTCGAGGTAATTAGTTTGTTGAGTCTTTTTCTTGTTCAGTCACTACTTTTGTCTTTTTGTGTCCTAGCACTATTGTAATTTTATGATCACTGTTGATGCTTTATTCTTTCTTTGGTAAGTCTTTGTTGTAGTTAATTGATGCTAACATTACTCATTGTTGGTCTTTTTCTTCATGCAATGTATAAATAGCTCTTATTGATTATTGATATTTTAAAAGTGGCAAATTGAAGTTATTAGGAAGTTATTAGACCATTGCTTGGTGCTTGCTGCATGGTGTTTGGCTTCGGTTTGCTTGCCACCACTTGTTGCATGTCTTCAATGGGAGAGCTCACACAGTTGAGTCCCCTGTAGTGGGCTTCTTCCTGCCCTTCAACATGTCTCTTGCCTATCATTTTCCTCACTGTCCTGCCAATGTGTGATGATAATGTTGGTTGTGTATTCCCTAGGTATGATCCACATTTACCAGGCAGTGGCGGTTGTAACCTTCTATGACATCAGCATTTTCCTTGAGTAGTAGTTCTCACAACAAGTAGTGATCTCCCTGCAATCCAGGGGTGCACTGTCTTTTCCCAGAGTTATAACTTGATGAGTTCTGCAGCCAGGCACTGTTCCTTAGGCTTTATTCCATCCGCACCATTAAGAAAAATATATATGTTGGTGCCACGGGTGGCACACTTATCACAAGGACCAACCTGCTGGCTCGTAAGGCGCTTCAGTTATCACCCACTTGAGTCACTGTCCGCTGGCTACTGCCAATATAGAGAAGCAAAGATAAGCGTCAGGTGGTGCTCACAAACGTGAGTCAGATGACTGTTCCTAGTAATGAGGCAGGCAAACCTGTGAGTGATATACAACAGCCTGTTAAAAGTACAATGGTCTTGCTGAGAAATGCAGGCATTGTTACCCACCAGGGGTGTAAATGAGGCTTCCTCAGCCCCTGCGGTGCAAGTGGGCCCCATACCTTACATGTCAGAGCCCCCCAGGGCCGGACTGCCCGTAACAGGCATCGGGCATTTCCCCGGGAGGCCGGAAGGGTGGGGGCCAGATTTTCAGCGGTGGAGTCCGGTTTTGTTACTGGGGGCCGGTTTTGCAGTAGCGCTGCAACATCGGCCCACACTAACAAAAGCAGCAAGCAATCATTTCCAGCCTCCCGGGACCAGGCAGTGCTTCACTAGGGGCTGGTCAGAAAACATTGCCAGGGCTGCTTCGCGTTTCCAGTCCGGCCCTGGCTCAGCCCCCCACCACAACTGCACATGAATAAAAAAGCAACTTAAAAATTGCATAAGGGGGAGGCCGGCTGTGGCCTATCTGCTATTGCAGGGGTAAAAATGAGCTTCACTGGGGGAGGACTGAGCAGATTACATTTTAAAAGCAAAAGGTAGGACTGAAGCTGAGCTGTTGCCAGCCAGCGGGTGAACGCAGAGAGCAATGGTGACATGTGTCACTTGGAATTGTGAGTATATTCGAAAGTGTGTGAAGGAGGTACAAAGTTGGTGAATTATTTACAGGATAAAAGTAAAAGGAAATGAAGTGCTTACATGTGAATATGTGTGGGGCTTTAGTGAAGTGAAGGGGAGAGTGAAAATGTGCAGAAGTGGAAAGATGAGGTGTGAAATATGCAGATGGAGGATTTCAGAAAGATGTTTGAAAAGGGGTGTGAGTGTCTCACAGACAGGCTTCAGACGAAAGTGATAAGGAGGGGAGAACAAGAGTGATTGTGACACTGAAGACCACTACCCCTTCTGCAGATATTTTGGCGTTCTCAAATTTTCGGAATTGAAACATTTTCAATTCAAATTTTTCAAGATATAATTGTCACTCATTTATCTAATACTTCTAGCAAACACTGGCAAAGCCAATAGGTCTGGGTATGTTTTAGGCACATATCTGTTATTATGTGGTGTGTTTGCAATAACAGAAAGCTCACAAAGAGGCACTCAGACACTAGTCAGGTGCCACCCTGTGTGATGCACATGGTTTTAGTTTTATGTGTTTTAAGTCACAACCGTATTTACTTTGGCCACACCTCTTGGAAAGACATTTATAGTTATGCTTCTTTGCACTTGCCTCTCTTAGAGACAGACACCCACCACCTTCATTTTATCCCACTTAAAGCTGCATCCCTTGTACAGCTCCTTTCGCATGGTGCTCCTGAGACCCCAGGCTGACCTCCTTACCCAGCTCAATTCTCCAAACTGTAAATTTTGTATCCTTCATTTAAGGGTGAAATACATTTAAAAAGACAACTATATCATCTTGTTCAAATGGCATGCCAGGAATTACAGCTTATTAATTGTGATAAGGAGTCCCCAATGCTATCCTATGAGAGAGGTAGGCCTCAAAGCAGTGATAAACAAATTTGGAAATTTTTCACTACCAGGACACGTAAAACTTAAAAGTACATGTCCTACCTTTTGATTCCATAGCACCCTGCCCTATGGGTTAAGCAGGGTCTACCTTAGGGGTGACATATGTAATAAAAGGAGAGTTTAAGCCTTGGTAAAGGGGGTTTTCAATGATAAGTTGACATGGCAGTGTAAACTGCACACACAGGCTCTGCAATGACAGGCCTGAGACATGGTTCGGGCTATTTAAGTGGGTGGCAAAAGCAATGCTGCAATCCCACTAGTAGCATTTGATTTACAGGCCCTGGGCACATGTAGTGCACTTTACTAGGGACTTATAAGTAAATGAAATGAACAATTGTGGATACATCAATCAAACAATATGTTGGGGCGAGAGCACATGCACTTCAGCACTGGTCAACAGTTGTAAAGTGCTCAGAGTCTTAAAGCCAAGAAAAAGGGATCATTAAAAAAGGGGCAAACAGGCAAAACGTTTGGGGAAGACCACCCTAAGGCTGTCAGGTCTAAAAGTGGAGTGAAATAGGTGGACAGAAGAGAGATTTTATGATGTGTTTGAAACAGAAATGGTGAGGGAATGATAAGAGCTAGACTCAGGATGATGGAATTGAGAAATTTCAAAGGCAGAATACCAGGAACAATGTCCAACGGTGCACTGCAGATTGACTTTTCAATACCACTCAGGCAGCGCTTTTGCTCAATATCATCTCTGTTATGCTTAAGATCCTATGTCTGTGCCAGTGGATCCCTCCATATCACCAAGAATTTCTACTTTTGGGATCTTGATGTTTCCAGCCTGCAGAGCATGTTGGTCATCTTGAAACTAATTGTAACACTGAAATTCCTTCTGATATGTTGGTGGTAGGTTGCAAGGGTAAGGTGCTTTTAAACGGTGAGTAGCTGGATGAGATTAGTGGGGCTGCCCCCCCCTTACAGTCCCTTGCAGGTTCTCTAAGGTTTAGTTATGCCACAGTTACCCACAGACATGTTTGCCAGGACAATAAATATGAGCCTTTTTGCAGTAGAACCACTAATACGCAGCTGATCCTGGGATATCAAATACCCTTATAAGACTGTGCTGAAGAACACACACAAAACACAGAGGGGCTTATTTACAAGGCTGTTGCACCACTTGTGCGTCATTTTTAACATGGGAAAAGTGATGCAAAAATGGCCCAAGGGGCTTGTAAATCTGCCCCAGAGTATTGGGGCAGGAATTCTCAGTCAGCAATCTGCCTCTAGACCCGTTTTTTTATATATGATAATCTGTAATAAGTACTCCATGTTACAGTTGTGTATAGTGTATGATCACATGCAGGGCTGGCTCTAAGGCTAGTGGTGCCTGATTAAACAATCATTTTTTGCGCCCCCCCCCATGACCTGTTTTTCCATGGATTCCGTTTCTACCACCCTCCAACAGTGCCCCTCATCTCTCAATAGCCCCTGTTTTACATACATTTCATTTGTTTCATAACTCAACTCATACCAGTGTAGGGGGGCCGAACACTTTACATCACACTCACATTATTCAGAGAAAATGAATCATACATGTGTAAATCAATGTTTAGGAAATGTTACATAAGGAAATGAGGATTACAAGTTGTAGAAATCACACAAACAAATCCTTTTTTTTGCAACATTAGGATAGTAAAAGACTGGGCGAAAAAACATACCGTTCCACCCTATACCATGTGGTTTTAATGTTGCTCTGATGACAGTTCAAATGTCACTTAGAAGGGATGCAGGTGAATGGATTACTCCACAGGAAACACATTTACACCATGGAGCAAAGAAAAAATAATAATTTGCAATTGAAAATCAGACTGCATTTTCCCAGTTTGTAACAATTTCGCATTGAAGAAACTGGAGCTGGAGAATGCCACACTACATTCTCAGAATTACTCTGAGAACCTACTTCCTGCACCAGGCACAGCTTTCCAGTAGTACTGCTGGAATGCCTGTTATTTTACAAAATTAGTAACTCTCCCCTTATACATGGGAGTACTACTTGAGGCGCAGATTTACAAACTGTGAAATCCTAGGTGTGAATTGAAGTAGCAACTTATGGCCTGATTTAGATCTTGGCAGATGGGTTGCTCCGTCACAACGGGGATGGATATCCTGTCCACTGAAATATAAATTGCATAGGATATAATGGGGTTTATATTTCGGCGAACAGGATTTCTGTTACTATTCTGATGGAGTAACCTGTCCGTCAAGATCTAAGTCAGGCCCTAAGTGTCTCAAGTGATGAGGCCGTACTATGAGCCAGTTCAACTGTTTTAACCAGTAGCGGCTCCTAGAGGGAGTGCTGCGGGGCAGGGTGAGGGTAGTAAACTCCTGCATACGGCCGAACGGAGGTAAGTAAAGAAATAAATAAATAAAACAAATTACATTGCGCGCGCTGCAGAAGACAATTCTTTTTAAATGTGGTGTTTAACCCGTTTGCTGAACGTGTCGGCCAACAGCCGTCACGAGCACTACCTCCGAGGTGCTGCGCACGTCTGTTGGCTGATGCAGCCCCGCTCGCACATGGAAACGTCCGCACCACGGCGGATTTTACGCCGCGGTTAACCAGTTAATGTCAAAGAGCATCTTGCCTGTAAAATGAAATCTCTATAATGCAGTAGAAAGATTTCTGAAATTCCCGTCTTTGCCTTTCAGAATGTCCATAGTTTACCCAGTTCAGATTTATTTTTGCAGAATGTGACTTGCAGCCCTGCATTTAGCATGGGTAAAATACCACAGATCATAAAAACAGAACTGGGTGAGTCATTCTTGCCTGGTAAGGACAATTGGAGACCACCCTCTTCATAACCATGTGAAGCCGCTGTAGTACACTTTCATGGACCCTATTATAAAAAATCACCCCATTCACTCTGGTGTGCCACACCCTGGGGCCTTATAATGCGCACAGCCCTGTGCTCCTGAACTGTACATAACCTAGTGCTCTGATGATGCACAATAGTCAATGCTCACGGTATGCACATGACCCGGTGTAATGCTGACGCACATCACCCAGCACTCTCCTTATGTGTTTCGCTTTTGGCTCCCCTTGGGTGTATCACTTTGTGCTCCCTTCTATGAGCCTATGTAGGCCTCTATGGCCCAGATTTACAAAACGTACACACAATGCAGACCAGCGCCCAAAAATGCTGCTCTACTTTGCGCGAGAGGGAGAGAGCAGGAAAGTGACACATCTACAAAGAAGTGGCACTCTCCTCTCGTCACCCTAGCGCTGGCGCACAATCAGGCTGCCAAGCGCCACACACACATCTTTGCGTCATAGTACAAGGGTGTGCTCGTGAGTCTAGCGTAGGTTTTGCACTGGAAGGGTACCCTTCCAGTACGAAACACTATGCATAGAACAGCTCTAAAATGTTTCCCATGTGTGTTGTATAGTACAGCGCACATGCAAAGTGGGAAGCATTAGGAGAAATAAAAGCCTTTCTCCTTTTAACGGCTGCTTCAAAATGATGTTATTTTTTGGTGCAAAACGTTGTCTACTAATGTTAGTACTTAAGGTTTTTCTTCAAAAAGCATGGGTAGTTGTATGAGAATTCCCATGTGCCACCCATGTAACAACCCCTGACGCTAAGTAACCCAAGGCAGCGCTTCACCCTGGTTTGCATTACTTTTAGTCAACTTTCCTGCGCAAAAGAGCTTTTGCAGCGACAACTGAATTTTTTTTAAAATTGCGCTGATTTGCTTCACGTTTTTTACGCGCACATCCAAAGTGGGAAGCATTAGGAGAAATAAAAGCTTTTCTCCTTTTAACGTCTGCTTCAAAACGATGTTATTTTTTGGTGCAAAACATTGTCTACTAATGTTAGTACGTAAGGTTTTTCTTCAAAAAGCATGGATAGTTGTATGAGAATTCCCATGTGCCACCCATGTAACAACCCCTGACGCTAAGTAACCCAAGGCAGTGCTTCGCCCTGCTTTGCATTACTTTTAGTCAACTTTCGGCGCAAAAGAGGTTTTTCAGCGACAAGTTAATTTTTAAAAAAATTATGCTGATTTGCTTCGCGTTTTTTACGCAACCATTGCGCCAAACGTTTGTAAATCTGAGTTTACGTTTGTTCTTTCTTGTGTATATGTTTGTCGGTCAGGGCACCTGCCTGTCTTATTGACTTTGCGAACAAGCTATCAGTAGATGTGTCGCAAGTTGCTGTGTGTGCGTGTGAGCCTTGTGTTGTGTGCCTCAGTGAGCATCAAAAACACAAAATACAAACGGATCGGCTTGGTCAATGCATATTTATACTGGGAAACAATTGCTGAGAGGAATGTTGCCTCGTTTAAAATCTTGGGAATAATGCAAATATCTGACTGTAACTGAGTTGGTGATCCCTATGGAGGATTTGAAATGAATATTTCATGATTTGCCATGAGGTTGTTGTTATAAAAATCTTAGCCTCATATACATTATACTTCTATTTTTTTTAACTTGTTGTCAATAAATGATCATTCACAAAAGGAGACAAACAGCTCGGATAAAACATTAAAAACGTCAAAATTAAATATATTTGAATTTACATCATAAAAACATCATAATTACAGACTAAGGGGCATATTATCAAGAAACGGCGATAAAATTATTGCCGCTTTAGCGGCAGGAAACTGCAGCTAAAGCGGTGATTATGGGCTTGATAATATGCCCTTGTGAATTCCCATAGAATCCATTGCTCCGGTGTGAACATGGGCTTCTATTGGAATTCTCTGCGGCATATTATCAAGCCCATTATCTCCGCTTTAGCAGCAGTTTCCTGCCGCTAAAGCGGCAATAATTTTAACGCCGTTTCTTGATAATATGCCCCTTAGTCTGTAATGATGATGTTTTTATGATGTAAATTCAACTATATTTAATTTTAACGTTTTTAATGTTTAATCCGAGCCGTTTGTCTCCTTTTGTGAATACTCCATTATTGATTGAATAAACAAGCACTGCTACTGCTTGTCATTATTTTAGTCAAAGGAATAGCTTGTGATAGTAAAGGATGCTATCTCCTTCGGGATCCCTGCAGCAGTGTGAGCAGGATCTGTGGCCTGGTGTGCAGAGATATGTCACTGTTCCCACTCGCTGCTGGTAATCAGCCAAAGCTCGTTATGTACCATCCATCACGAGGCATGCTCCCACTGTGTGTGTGGGGGCGGCCCCAGGGCTGCAGGGCATCTCAGAATGAACGGGACCGGGATAATGGGCAAAGAAATAAACTACTGTGGCGGAACGTGGTGAACAGCACCAGGTTTGTGAAACGCGGGGGTAGGATGATGCAATGGAACAGGCAGGGGGTCCAACACTTGATAGCATAGTTCAGTCTAATGTGCCTGGGGCCAGCAAGAGGAGCTGTGATAATACTGCTCCTGGAAGAAGAGGCCGAGATTTGGAAGGCAGATTTGGCTGGTCCCCCTTTTCCCAATTTAATATATGCGGAATTGTGGTGTTTTAAATGGAAGGATTTACTCTCTTTAGTTCCTTATTGATTCTTCAAAAAGTTCGTGTAATTACTAAACATAGTGCCTCATTTACGAGGCCCGCGCGCCATCGTGACGTTCCGTGGCGCAGGAGCCTGCTCCATATTTACGAGGCTGCACTAATCCACTTTTTTTGCTTCCTCGTAAATATTGTCCCCTTTAACGCAGTTTTCAGTGCTAAAAGGGGCGTGCAATGGGTGTTGCTGGAGGTGTTTCCAGCAACATCCATGACATTTTGGCACTGCCCCACATTTACAAGAAATCATAAATCTGAGGCAGCGTCGAAATGTACGCCTCCCCAGGGGTGGCACAATGAGGAGAAATATCTTTATTTCTCCTTGTTTTTCCTTTTTCTATGTATGCTGCATTCTGCAGCACACATAGAAGAAGGAAAAAGCCTCTTGTGACAGTTTTTGTGCAGGAAGGTTTCCCTTCCTGCACAAAAAGAATCATCCCCTCAATGCAGGCGCCCTTGCACCATGGAGCAGAGGTGCCTGCATTGGCGCTCGGCAACCTATTGTGCGCCGGCACAGGGGAAAACGTCAGGAATGCAGCGTATCTCATAGATACGGCGCATTCCTGCCATTTTCTTTTGCCATAGGGCAGCTCAGCAGGAAGGCCTGCTGTGCTGCCCTACGGCAAAAGCACACAAATGAGGCCCATAGTATCTTGCTTGTGTGCCTTCAGGGGATACATCTAAGCTCTCCCCAGAGCTGAATGAGGAGCCACGCGTTCTGTTTAAGACTATGATGAATACACAATGATTTCATCACGTAGTCTCAGAATATTGTGGACGTAAACATCGTGCTGCAAAAATATAGTCTCCCTCCACAAAAAATATGAAAATGGACCTGGGAGCCCGGGGGCCCTCCAAAGGGTCTGGGACAGTGCTTTAAATGGGGAAAAATAAGTGCAGGTATTCAATAAAATAGAGGTGTGGCAAGTGGGCAGGGGTAGGGGAGGGGGTTAAGGGCAAGATATATGACTTTTGTACTAGTTGCAGCACCTATTAAAGCACACGAGAAATGTGTTTGTGTCAATAAAACAGATTAACTCATTACACATATTGAAAGCCATGATGGCACTTTCACTGGACTGGTTGCTGCGCACCTGATTGACTGATTGACAGCGCAGGGTCTGTCTAGAGATCCTGGCCTGTTAACCACAGCGTTACACAAGCCCTTTCAAACCCCTGCAGTTTGGGGACATTCAAATGGGTGCTGCAACTCTGCAAAAGGCTACTTCACAACTCGGTTCATCCGCCCTGCACTGGAGGAGAAACTTAACATGCGCCTGCCGTGTCGTGGATCAGGGAACCGGTACTCTCCCTGGCTACAGAGAAGTGCCTGTACTGACAGCAAAAAAAATCAGAAGTGCCGGTACTCTGTACCGGTGAGTACCGGCCCATTTAAAGCACTGGTCTGGGAGGAGGGCTGCAGATACTCCTTGTCCTCTGCATCGTGTTCTGGTACTGAACTTGTAAAGCATGGCAGGCCTGCAGACAAGTGTCACTACCGTCCTCATTGATTCATACCAGCCCTGTGAAGAAGTGCTGCTAGGAACTGACCCACTGCAAGTGTTGCAGCTCTTACCTGGAACTGCTGGTACTGCACATCCCTTCTGATGAAGGGTGCAAGTACAATGGCCTAGATGAGCAGTATTGGAACTGTCCCACGAGTATACCATCTTTGCTGAGAAGTGCTGGCCCACCACATTACTAGTACAGCAACCCTGCTGAAGATATTGGCACTGTACCTTGCACCATAGGTAAGGTGTGCACAACTGCAGTAAAGTCGTCATTTTCGCCCAAGCATCCTGTTACCTTTCTGTCACAATTAACTCTTACACCACCCCATGCCCCCACCACCACTGCTGCCGACTCCCATACAGATGGATGGTGAGATGCAGGAGCGCTTCCATTTCCAGCAATGTTGCCATGGAAACACAGCTTGGTTCTCAGCCAAAACGTGTTAACAAACGTTGGTTGAGCGGCAACAGAAGTCATAGGCAGAATAGGATATCAAGGGCCCAATTTAATTAGTGTTGGGGATGGAACGTTGTCTCAATGGAGACTGAGTTCACTCCCTTCCAAGACTATGGTCTGCTCACTCGATTTAGATGCGGGTGGACAATAGTTTGCCCACACCTGAGCCCTGTCTGCCTCCACTGTGATAAAACTGGTGCGATTGCCCGACAAAGGAAGGGCTATTGGAGGTTTAGCTATATGTTCACCCACCTAGTTTGGTTGGGCAGATGTATTTCTCATTTTCAATGCCCATCACCACCAAGAAATACCTGGCAGTAAGGGGCATTGAAAAGTGCTTAATGCCGCTTTCGCCATGAGAGGAAACTCTAGTGGTGAGGGGGGCATTATTTTCTGGTTGTGTGGGATTTTCTTTATGAAAAAATAAAACAAAACGTAGTAAATTTGTGGTATGGTGGTTCCTGAGAATGCTGGAAATGCCAGCTAGCCCGACGGACATTTCTAAATTTGGCCACCGACACCTCCGCCAGGGCGACAGAGTAAATTACTCTGTCGCCCTGGTGGAAGACAGGTTGACCAGCAAAATTTGAATCAGGCACTAGACTCATGTTTTTTTTTAATTTGGACAATCTTGTCACTAAACATTGTATGATTGTGAGCATAAGGCATTTTGTGCGCTTCTTTTTTATGTTTAATGTAAACATTTTGACAAGTTTTATATATTTTCTTGTGACGCTGGGCTTGGTATAATGATTGACTTCAGAGGCTCTTTTATTGCATTTCCTTTTTTTCTATAAAAGGGATTAATTAATAAAATAGAACGTTTTTCTTAACTTTGGCAGTTTGTAGAGACTCCACTTTGCAACAATTAGCCAATCATCATCAACTACATGAATGGAGTTAATTTGTTTTACCAGTGGCGACTCCTCTGCTAAAGGGGAGGAGCGTCACCCCACTGCTTCAGCTGCAAGCTGAACACAAAAAATAAAATGATAATAACGTTTGTTATTATCATTTTGTTTTTTGTAGTCAGCTTGCAGCTGAAGCCACGCAGGTGAGGCTCCCCGCTCGTAACAGGGGGAGGAGAGGTGGTAGCACCTTAAGTGCGTATGACGCTTTGGCCGGCTGGCTCAGACAGGCCAAAGCGTCATGCGCACTCTGCATGTTCTGCACCCAGGCTGCATTACAGCCTGGGCGGAGAACATGCACAGCATGCCAGCCCCTGTCCGAGCACCAAACCACAGTGGTCAGACCAATCACAACACTACTAAGGCACCGTTGTGATTGGCCAGGGGATGCTGGGATGATGTGTGCTTCCTGCCGTGCAGAGAGGAGGACATCGAAAGAAGAGGCGGCGGTCGGCGTTAAAAAGCTATCTGCTTTTTTTTATTATTCCCCCTCCCTCCCTCTGTCCATCCCCCAGTCCCCCTGCCTCACCAACCCTGGTCGGTAGCAGCCGCTACTGTGTTTTACTGAGAGTTTATAATATAGGGGGTCATTACGATGGCGGTGAACCCGTCACTGCAGCCTGAAGGTGGTGGGTTCACCGTCATCCTGTGGCCATTCTCCGCCTGCCAGATAAGGATGGCGGGCGAAGTGCTGGTGGACGGAAAGCCCATCTGCCACAGGTCCGACACAGGCAATCATTACGATTGCTTGTCAGAACCGGAAAGCAAACCTAGAATGGTGGCGGTGCCTAGCAGGCACCGTCCGCCATATTAGGATGCTTCATCTCCACCAGCCTTGAATGGCAGTTCAACTGCCATTCAAAGGCTGGTGGAGATTGACTTTGGGGGCCTCTAGCGGGCCCCCCTTAAGCATGGGCACTCCAGTTTTGCACTTCTTTTTCCTGCACCATGTGGCAGGCACCACGTGGTGCCTGCCACGTAGTGCAAGGAAATGCAAAACATGCATTTTTACCATTGAGGCGGGTGCTGGAGCCTGCTGCACCCGTTGCAATAGTAAACATGCCCAATGCGACCACCACTGTGGCGGTTGCATTGTAATTCCATGTGCGGGACCGCCACCATATATGCGGCTGGTCCCAATTCCCATGACTATAGCGGACGGACTTAAGTCCGTCCGCCATCGTAATGACCCCCATATACACGAGATCAGATGAAAGGCATCAGATCGGTGTACATTTCAAAATTCAAAAATGTTAATAGATATTCAATAGGTAGTAATAATCAATAATTTGGGGAATGGGGCTGGCAATGTGCTGCTCAAATGTGCGATCTGAGTCGTCAAAGTGTTACTGGATTACATGGTAGTTTTATTTCAGAAAAAAACAGCAGGTCTAGCTTTAAAAGGCAGGTTGTAACTTTCTGACCTAATGTATTATTCTGTGTTGTCATTATCATTTGTGTGAAACAGAGAGAGGATGGTTTTAGTCATCCACAACATTGTTGGTGTAGTTAGAGTAATGAACTTTTGTTTCATTTTTATTTAACCAGAAAATTGCACATTGAACTTCTGAATGTATTTATCTATGTATGTATGTATGTATGTACCTATTCTGAATGTATGTATTTTATGAAACATAAATGATATTGTCCTGGTCCCTGTGGAAGCTTCAGAAGGTCAACTGTACTCATTAAAACACTGTTTACCGTCTGCAGTGATGATTGGCAATCTTTGAAAGTGCTGTGACATAATACTTGCCCTGAATTGTAGTGAGCAAGCAAGAGAGCCTGACCTCTTCTAAGGAGGATTCATATGGATCTCCATCATGGAAAATGTGACGCACATGGTGCAATGAAGAATAACAGTGCATTTTAAATCACAATTTCCATATATATTTGCTAAAGAGCCATATACTCTGAAAAGGCACTCATTTAATAAAGTCCTTTCATGAGGTGCCAAGCCAGATGTCAAAAATTGGGTTAATAATTTGGGCGGGGAATACCCTTAACAACTCAATAAATCCACTCTGGTTAAGGCAAAGCACAGTTCTGAAAGAATCTCTGATAAACCCTTTGTAGCTATGGCACAAGCAGCAGCAATCTGCAGATAAGTGAGTTTTAAGTTCTAGAAGTACCAACAATGTTAAAGACACAACACAACACTATAAAATTCCCAAACGCATTTAAAAAGATAGAAAAAAAATTAACAAGCAAAAAGATACCAATATCATCAAAACAGGTTAAAGGGGTAGTAGGGACATGATTTCTAAAGGTTTTAAAGCAAAAGGGGGCTTAGAAAAAGTCAGACTATAGGGGAAAGCAACAGTTGGCAGTGGACCGATACCTAGGCACGATATCAGGATGAAAAGGATACCGCAGAGGTTGAATACAACAAGTAGGTTGTCCCTGCCAAAGGCTTTACCTTCAGATTTAGTAAACAACTGCTGGGAAGGCTTCTTCTACCCCCCAGGGTAGGCTTCTGGGCACCATGTCTCTCTCCATTCAGGTCTTCTGAAGGGTCTATTCCTCTTTAGTCAGCTGGGCCATCTTGTAGTCAAGAATCCTTTGGTATTTGTATCCTTGAAGTAGGTAAAAGGAGGCCAACCACTTGACCTTTGGAGATCAGTTCCAGTCCGTGGGTTCTAGCAGGATTCAGGGTGCAGTAGTCCTTTAGTCCCTGTGTGAATCCTCTTCTTCCAGCAGGAACTAGGAGTCAAGAGTCAGAAGTCAGGATTCTTCTTACAGCAGGGTTGCCATCTTAGCATGGAGTCTTACCAGGTCCAGAAATTTTCCCAGGAGGTGGTCTTGGAGGTACCAGATTCATATTGTACACTAGCCAGTGATTGGAGGAATTCTACTGCCAGTTCTAACAATTTACTTGTAGCCTCCTTTCTTTTGCAGCACTACCTCTTTACCATGCTGTAAAAGCACCCAGGTGCATCTGTTTCAAGATGGCAAGACCCAGCTGCCAGCATGTAGGCCTGTCTTCCACTTCCTGGCCACCCCCCTACTAGACAGCATCAAAACTGGTTTTCCCTCCTACCATGGCTAGAGACTGTGGGGCAGATTTATGACGACTGGCGCATCCCTGCATATCAGCAGGGATGCGCCAGTTATTATGCGCCACTGCTGCGCCACCATGGATGCGCCGCATTTATAATGCGGCGCACCATGGGGCAAAAACGGCACAGATGCATGACGCATCTGTGCCGAAAAGTGGCGCATTGCTGGAGTTGCGTCGCAAGCGCGACGCAGCTCCAGCAATGATCTGGGGGGCCCTATCTTTACAATGCTGCGTCAATCCTTACGCCTGCTTCAAGCAAGCGCAGGGTTTTGACGCAGCATGGGCCTAAAAGTGACTGAGTGAAATCTTGTAGATTTCACTCAGCCACTTTTAGGAGGCGTTCCTGCGCCGGAACGCCCCCACCTGCCCTGGAACGCCTACATGTGGCGCAGGGCTTTACAACGTGACGCATCTCCCAGATGCGTCACGTTGTAAATACCCCGCACCATGGCGCAGGATTTGCGCCGCTGATGCGTCACAAAAGTGACGCAACTGTTAGAGATCTGGGTGCATAAATTATCCCCACTTCCACGGATAGAGTAATTTCACAGTTACACGCACATACACTCATCATACACTAGGGCCCATTTCACTAACATACGCTCAAATACTCTACCATCACTGAACCTGTGGAAAGAAAACTCCTAAACACCCCACATCTATATCGAGGTCGATAAGACCTGGTTATTGTAACTGTCCTGAAACATAATCTAAACAATCTATACAACAATAATCAAAATAAAGTACTCAATAATTGACAAGAAATAATAACCAACACCGTATTCAAAGTTATGGTACTTTATCTAAAATTAGTCAAAGAAAATCAATCAGAATAAATCATTATTCTCATAATTACCTATTCTAGCTAAATGTCAGAATGGGTCAGGACAGGTCTCTCAGTAAAAGTCTCTCGAGTCGCCGTCCTTTCAGCATCGATCCTCACCAACGCAGGTTTGGGAAGAAAATGGCAAAGTGGCAAAAACCCTCTCTAGGCTAACAATTTTTATAGTATTTTGAACAAAGGAAAGAAACAAAAAGTATTCATCGCGTCCGCTGAACCTCTGAGCAAAGCGAGAAGGAAAGGATGTAGCATCGCTACATTTGGAAAATCTCCGCTCAGGAAAAATCACAAAAATAAAAAGACAGAACAGGAACTGAATATTAAAAGTATCTTCTCAACATCCACATTTCCTCTGGTGAGCTCAGAGTTCATTTAATACGGCTCCATTGTCCTCCAAGGTTACTCAGAAGCCTTTTGGATGCCGGCCCAACGCTGCTGTCCTCACGGAAAATTTTAACCAGGCGAAGACTGTGGTCAGATGACTTGCATCCATATTCAGCAAGGCCTTTTCCATCACAAACTCTCACTCGAGACTAGGCTGCAAACGGCGGCCATGTTTTGTTAGGCCACAATAGGCCACAATAGACCATCTTAATTGAAAGAGACAAAAACAACGTTACCACAGCATAGTGATTAGACAGTGTCAACCCCACTAATACCCTTATGTGTGTGTAATTATCTAGCCTTTGCAACACAGAAAAGCATTAATTCAAAAGCGTTTTGTGCTTTAAAATAAACAGCACTCAGCAACATTTAAACATGTAAACGTACACGTTATTATTAATTAGCACACATACGCGTCCCCACGTGTAATCCTCTCTTGTTAATACACACATGTTGATCAGTATAAACACTTACACAAAACAAGTAATTAATAATTAACGATTAGTGTTAGTTTTGACAAATAGACAAACCAGAGCTTTTTAAAAACCCGATTGATTTTCAATCCCCCCTTTGGTGATTTTATCACCAAATAACCCAAAAACACAAAAAAAATTAGTGAAATTTTAGTCCCATTTTAGGAGAAATCGGAAATGTCTTTTTCTCCTTACACAACACTACACACCAGTCACTCTTTCATCATCCTTCTTTGTTTCTAAGTAGACACTCTCCCTCAATTCTTCTAATTCAATTTCTTGTGGTTCTCTTTTCAACCTTTTATTTCTCTTCTCATTATTTCTTTTAATTGATTTCTTTTTCCCTCCCCTGTTTTTACAACACAAACACACTAATCTGAGTATCAATAAAGCAACAATTATACAAGTTAAAGGAAACAATATCTTACCTATAATAGTACTACCTATTTTTGCAATAAAACTCTTAACAGCTATCACCTTATTAGCTAATGTAGTCCAGATACTTTCAGCTTCAAGTGGTACTAATTCTTCATGCAAATCAGTAATATTTTTAATATAGACCTTCAGGTCTTTACTTTCGTCAGGAATGTAAGTGCAACAATGTTGAACTTTCAGCATTCCACAAACTCCACCCTCCTTGGCTAATAGAATATCAAGGGCAAGTCGATTTTGCATTGACATGGCACGTACGGCAATCAACTCCGTATTCACCAAAAGAAACCCTCCAGCGGTATTTGTCGACAAGCGATCCACCACTGTTGACAGTTTCCGAATCCCATGAGCATTTAAAGAAATTCCCACTGCTGGAATTAAAGCTCCAAAAATGTCACCTACTATTTCAGACCAAGTTTCTCTCTTGAAACGCATTAGTAAATTAATATGTTCTACATCTTCTATTCTATCTATATGAAAGATCTTTGGAAAGACCAGGCCCACATAACACGTGCCATACCAATGGTCAGGCAACTTGTAATAAGCCTTGTTCCCACAAACATAGTACACTCCTGGGAAAATGGTATCTTCTCCACCTCTGAAACCCCATCCTGTTGCAATGAAGTATGTATCATGGCATTCACTAGTCCCAACAAAGTATGTATCATATTGAGACTTCCTTCTTGTAATGCACAGCTTACCCTTCTGTGGTGCATCTAGAGCTAAAGTTGGACTAGCCCCATTTCTCAATTCTTTTCCCATCTCAATGTCCCAAATTGTCTCACTCACTTTATATTTCCCTGCTTTCTCATGCATGCTCAATCTCCTTTCCTCCACCATATTTAGGAAAGCTTTCTCCTCTTCTTTTAGACTGCAAGTTAAATTATTCTTAAAAATGTAATCTAATGTTAATTCTTCTTTCTCAATAAAAATCTCACCAAAAATGTTAGCTTCTTTAGCTGGATTCAGCTCTTTGTTCATTGGCAAGTGCCCAAAAATACTATCTTTGTTAGACATCTTATAATCTATTTTCCCTAGCAAATAAAAAACACTACTCAACACACTACAAGAAATTCCATACGTAGCTGGTAAATGATGATAAGTAACACCCTCTGAAACGGATGCAGGCAATTGCATACAAACGTAGCAATCTCTAACTTCCATTGTCTTCACATATTCATATAACAGCTTTGAAAAAACATTACTAGAAAAATCATTAATTGACCTATCTTTATGTACGTAAGTATTACTAATTCTAGTCGGAACTACTTTTTGTGAACTCTTCTCTGCAAAAGTCACCTTCTCAGTGTGTATTCCTAAAGTGTCTAATGTAACCCTAAAGGTAACTAATAAAGCTAAAACACCCCATAATAGCATTAATAATCCAGTACAGCAGCAGCACATTTTACACCATCTTCTTAAGAAGGCACATCTACTTTGATTATTCTCTGTGTTAGCCATTTTACTACTTTGACCGTGTCTTTTGACTTAGCCTCTTCTACTCCACTACCTGAGACTCTAAAATTTGGATTACTTCAAACAATCAATTCAGTTTCTTCTTCTTTTCACTTTCTCCAAGTGATTTCTTTTGTTCACTCAGTTTGGATATTCATCATTTTTCACTCCAACTTCTTCGACATCAAATTGTATTAGATCTCCAACAATATTATCCTCAGTATCCGACTTTTCATCAATATCAGTCAAGATTACTTTCAGGATTTTACCAGTATCTTCTTCAACCACTTCTCGTATGGTCTCCTCTGGATTTCCTTGACTTTCTGCCTCTTCACCTTCAGACAGTGCCACGTACGTCCATTCCGGCGACCTATACTTCTGGTTAGGTTTTCTGATTCTTTTGATCCCTTCTGGTTCTTGTTCTTTTGACTCTTTTCTCTTTTCACCTTTTACTGGATTCTGACTCGATACTTCATTCACTTGTTCAGCTTTCGAAGTATTTGCTCTTATCAGTCTGTATCTCAGCCTCTTTATTCTGTTGTTAGGCCAAAGATCTCCTCTTACAACCTTTTTCGGTCTTGTTTCTGTATTATTTCTCTCTCCAATCCAAGTTCTCTTTCTCAGAACTCGACCCTCTGATTTCTCATTTTCACTTTCATCCGATTCTGTCTCAAATGCCTCTTGTTCTCCAGCAGTTCTCTTTCGCTCCACAGTCTTTTTCACCACTGTTTGAGACTTCCCTACTTCTGTCCCTCCTCGGGTCTCCAACACGCAATCTTCTTGCTGTCTACTTGTCCCTTTACCTAGCTTATCAGGAATGTTCCCTACACCTCCTCGGGGATCTTCCGCAATCTGTCCCTCTCTATCTTCTTCTGACCCTACTTCTTCAGGTACAATCTCAAGTGGTTCTTCGATCTCTTCCTCTTCTGATTCAGGAGTAGTCTCTGTGGAATTGCTCTTTTCTTTTCTTTTTCCTTCACTGATTTTCAGTACTTCAGGCTTTTTCACAGAATCTGATCCTTTTCCTAAGACTTTCAATGGTTCTCTTGAAGTCTTCTCTGACTCTTTTACCGGTTCTGTTTCTTCATCATCACTGGAATCTGACTCCTCAAAATACTCCTTACCAGTTCCGTCTTTTGGGTTTGGAACTCTCAGAGTATGACTCGCATGCACCCAATTTTTCACACCAGCACACTTTACTGCAGTTGTCGTAGTTAGAATGACTTGTCTCGGCCTTCCCCACCTTGGAACCAAGCAATTTCTTCTTCTGTGTACTTTAATCCTCACCCAGTCCCCTGGACTCAGATCATGAGCTTGCTTCTTCTCAAGTGTGGTAGCTTCTTCTCCAACCTGGTGAAACACAGAATGAACTGCGTCAGCCAGGCCTTTACAGTAATCCAAAATCATGTCATCAGTTATTGTCATTAACTTATTTGCAGGTACATATGCATGTCGCATTGCACGTCCCATTATGATTTCGTGCGGACTTAAACCAGTAGTTCTATCTGGAGTAGATCTAATAGTCATTAGCACTAGAGGCAAGACATCTGGCCATTTCATGCCAGTGGCTAAACACATCTTACCAATCCTGTTCTTGATTGTGCCATTTATCTGCTCAACAACACCAGAAGCCTCTGGCCTGTATACACAATGTAGCTTCTGCTGTATGCTTAATGCTTCACAAATCAAACTCATGAGTTCATTATAGAAGTGCCCACCTCTATCAGACTCAATCGTTACTGGAAACCCGTACCTAGGAATCAACTCTCTTAACAGTAACTTTGCCACTGTTATTCCATCATTCCTCCTAGTCGGATAGGCCTCCACCCATCTTGAAAACAAGCAGACTACCACTAGAACATACCTCAGTCTGTTCACTTGGGGCATTTCAATGAAATCAATCTGCATTCTTGTAAAAGGACCTCCTTCTCTGCCTATTGTTCCCAGACTCACCACTGTCTTTTTCCCAGTGTTAAATTGTTGGCAAATCAAACATCTCTGACAGATGCTTTCTGCAATTGTCCTGAACTTTGCATTGTACCAGGTCTGCTTAAATGACCTGATCATCGCATCCCTTCCCAAATGTCCCTGTCCATGATACATCCTTGCCATTGACGACAGCATGGAGTTCGGCATTACTGGTCTGCCATCTCTATAGACCCAAACATGGTCTGTTTCTCTTGGGGCACAACCTGCCTAAATCCAGTCTTTCTTTTCTTCCTTTCCTGCCTCATCCTGCAACTGTTTCACTTTATCCCATGTCTCTAAGACATTAGTAAACATCACAGAACAAAAAGACATTTCACCTTCTCGTTCCCGATTAATGGACTGGTTATTCTTTGCACAATACTGTGCAATGTCATTGGCATATCGATTTCCAACTGTCACAAAATCATCTCCTTGTCCATGAGCAGCACACTTCACAACTGCTAACTCTTTAGGCAACTGTATTGCTTCAAGTAATTTCCCAATCACTTCAGCATTCTTTATTGGAGTCCCACTCGACGTCAAGAAACCTCTTTGTAGCCAAAGCTGGCCAAAATCATGCACAACTCCAAATCCATACTGACTATCAGTCATCACAGTTGTCCTCAAATCTTTCCCAATTTCACAAGCTTTTGTCAATGCCACTAATTCAGCAACTTGTGCAGATTTCACTCCTTTCAATGGTGATGCTTCCATAACCTCTGAAACCTTGCACACTGCATATGCTGCACACAGCACACCCTCATCATTCCTCAGGCATGATCCATCCACAAACAACACATGATCACTCTCATGCAAGGGAAGATCCCTTATGTCTGGTCTCGGTTTTGTACAGTAATCAAGCACATCCAAACAATTGTGATCATCTTCTATTTTCACTCCCACATTTTCAATATCCGGCAACAATGTCGCTGGATTCACATTTACACATCTTTCAAGAGTCACATTTGATGCTCCCAGAATGACTTTCTCATATTTAGTCAGGCGACTATGTGACATGTACTGGGTTCTGCTTCTCGTCAAAAGAATTGCCACATTATGAGGTATGAATACCCTTACAGGATATCCCATTATGATCCCCTCACTCTGTTCCAGGCTTCTGCATGTTGCAGCCACAGATTTCAAACAACCTGGTAAACCTACAGCTACAGGGTCAAGTGTCGATGAGAAGTACGCAATAGGCCTCCTCAGCTGTCCATGCTTCTGAATTAACACTGAACGTGCACATCCATTCCTCTCACTGCAGTACAATTCAAACTCTTTTTCATAGTCAGGCATACCCAAAGCTGGGGCCTCACACATTCTGCTTTTCAGCTCTTCAAATGCTGCCATTTGTTCCCCATCTAGTTCCAATGGGTCTGTCATCTCACTTTTTGTCAGCTTAATCAGTGGCTTTGCTATCAGAGAAAAATTAATTATCCACTGACGACAATAGCCCACCATACCCAGGAACATTCTCACTTCCCTCTGGGTCTTTGGGGCCTTCATTCCCCTGATGATTTTGATCCTGTCATCAGTCACCTTTCTCAGACCTTTTTCAATATTGTGTCCAAGGTAATGCACCTCTTTCTTGCAAAATTGCAATTTGGCTGGAGATACCTTTAACCCTCCATCTGCCAGATGATTCAGTAAAGCTATGGTATCTACTTCACAAGCTTCACGTGTCTTTGATGCCGCAAGCAGGTCATCAATATACTGCACTAGTACTGAGTTTTCAGGCATGATTAAGCTCTCCAAAGACTTTTTCAATAACTGATTGAATATCGAAGGACTCTCTGTATACCCCTGTGGGATACGACACCATGCTAAAATACGCTGGCCAAATCTAAATGCAAAAATCGGCTGGCTGTCATGATGCAATGGAATTGAAAAGAAAGCATGACACAAATCAATCACTGTATACCACTCAGCATCATGTGGAATCTGATACAAAATCACTGATGGATTTGGCACAATAGGACAACATGCCACCACAATTTGATTAATTTTTCTCAAATCCTGTACAATCCTAAATTTCCCATTAGGCTTCTTTAGCCCCATTATCGGTGAATTACACGGGCTACTCAGTAGTTCTCTCAGAACTCCCTGCTGAATCATTTTCTCAATTATAGGAGTTATTCCTTCAATTATTTCTGGTGTCATTTTATACTGAGGAATGTTAGGATACGTAATTCCCTCTTTCACTGAAATTTTCACAGGATCTACATTATTCATCAATCCCACATCCTCTCCAGTAAAATCCCAAACTGCCCTTTTCACTGTGTCTCTCAGCTCTTGAGGCAAATCCTCCGGATTAAACACAGCAAATGCACCAACCATTTCACTTTCTCTATTTCCTAGAGTCATTCGGTACAAAACATCCTCATCTGGTGTCTCAAAAGCTATTCCATCCGGTGTACAGAAAATTGTGAAGTTCATTTTGCACAACAGATCCCTACCTAACAGGTTCACTGGACTAGTGTCACAGACGATAAATCTGTGCATGTCTGAAAATTTCCCTATTTGTACTCTTACCGATTCAGTAAGACGTGTCCTGATTTGTGTATTAGCTACACCAACTACTTGGATTGCTTCATCCGAGAGAGGAAGATTTCTAATATTTGTTGACCTGACAGTTGATCTTGTCGCACCTGTGTCTACCAAAAAAGTAACACTTTCTTCATTTATTTTCCCATCTACAAATGGTCCTGCCTGGTCTATTTCTAGAGTTGCACCAAGTATGCACTCTTCCTCCTCTCTTCGGCACCGTCAATAATCACCCTCAGACTCACTCCCTTCATTCTTTAACAAGTACTGCTGTACCTGATTAGAACGCCTTGGTTTGTTTACCTGTTCATCATTGTAGAATCCTGAATCCTGATTATACTTTTGTGACCCTCTATTCTGCGGCAAGGGCGGTTTTGGCTCTTGACTCTGCTGTCTCACAACTTTCTGCTGTTGCTGCTGTTGATTATTTCCTTCGTTCTGCACCTGTTGATTTAAGGATTTTCCCTCATTATTCACTAATGGTCGATTGGTACACTCAGATCTCCAATGTCCCAGTTGGCCACAGTTGTGACATGGGAACTTTTTTTTAGCTTCCTCAAGATTCCCCTTTCCTTTTCCTGCATATCTAGGTCTATTCCCTGCATTATTTCCTGCACTATTCGCCTGTTCCACCAACTGTGCTTCCTGTCTTTCCGCAACCTTCACTTGTGCCCACATTGCTTTCTCTTTCAGCTTTCTCTGCTTTGCTTCAATTTCATCACTGAAGTATTTCGCATGTCTCAGAATCTCATCTATTTTCTTACTCTGCCAGTCCACTGTGTGTTCACGAATTCTCTCACTAATCTCAGGTCTCAGGCCATATACAAATCTGTATACAAAATGACTCAAATCTTTGTCACCCAGGTGTTCATCTCCACTGAATTGTTTAAAAGCCAGTATCAGTCTCTCGTAAAAAGCATGAACTGATTCTTTTGCTTCCTGTTGTGTTCGATCTATTTTAACCCAGTCTGTTTCTTTTGGAGGTACCTTACTCTTCAGGTATACCATCACCTGTTCATACTTTCTCATTACCTCTGGATCTGGTGCTCCTGTTCTCTGATCTCTTGGATATTCCTCAGTAGGCCAACTCACAACTATTTTACACTCAGTCCACAAGTCTGCTGGAACAATTATATCAAACAGACTATTCAGGTCAATCCACAGCACTTTTGACAATTTCACAAACCTGTCTACCTGCCTATACCACTCGACGGGCTTTTCTCTCAATCGAGGGAAATCATTCGTAAATGATAAAATATCCTGTCTGGTCCATGGAACATGTACATATCCTCCTCCAGGTATTTCTCTCATAGGATAATTATCCACTGGTTTCTCCTTTTCTCTCACAGGAAATGCTGAATAAGTCCTATCCTCTGATTCTTCTCTTTTCTTGTACCACCTATCCTTCCACTTTTCTACATCTCCCCATCTTCGCAATAATGCGACCATTTCTTTAATCTGTCCTGTTCTACCAGCACCATTCAGATTTTCTATGTCTTTGTCTGTGAAATCCATCCTGTAAGTTTTCTGCAAAGCTTTCACTTTATCGATGTCAACTCCCTGTTCATTCGCTACTGCTCTTAACCTGTCATGTGTATTTCTCGCTCTCCAGGTAATGTTTTTACACATAAACAACAGCTCACCTTCATGATGATTTTTAAGAATCTCGGTTGGAACTGTCCCTGCAACAAGCTCTTCTAATTCTACACGTAACCTAGCCACATCAATTGCTTGTGAATCTTTATCCCTCTTTTGAAGAACTTTCATCCAATCATTCAAATCTTCAGCTGTAATTTCAGTAGTTTTTCTCACTGGAACCCCTTTCTTTTGCGGTTCCAAAATCGGCATCCCTGAACAACTAGCTTCACTAGCATCCAGTCCTTCACTACATGTGTCATGTCTGGATTGTCTCAGATCACTACTCTCTGTCCTTCTTCCTGAATCTCCTGAGGGACCAGCCGAACTTGTTAACTTATTCCCAACATATGGAATCACCAAACCGTTTTCACCTGTTCTCTGGTTATCAAACACAGGCATAATCGGACCTATAGTTACAGGTACCGTAACAGCTTCCAGATTCTTTGTTAACTCCCTAATCTTTTCAGTTAACTCTGATGTAGTTCTGGCTAATTCTCTTTTATTCCCGTTACCACATCGATTCTCTCTCTCCCTGAAAGGATTACCACTTCTTAACTCAGGTGTCACATTTTCTGTCTCAGTGATACGCACTGTATCTCTTATCGGAGAAACAATTGGTGTGCTTTCTTCTGGTTCTGGTCTATATGGAGGTGGTCTCTTGTAAATCATGTCATTCAAGACCTCATCCTCATACTCATTAACTCCATATCTTCTCACTTCAGCCTCAGGAACCCTTCCTGCTCCCTCTTCAACTGTTCTCATAGGATATAATCCCTCTGACATACTAGCATCTCGCCATCTTTTCATTCGATCATGATGAGATTCACGATCATGTCTCCTCCCGAACATGTACCTGTAATGTCCTCCAGACCTCTGCTTTTCTCGCTCATGTACTTCCTCTTCCCATTCCACTAAAGCCTCAAACTGTGTCGGCCTTGGTTTTGGGTCAAGACATAACATTTTTTCCCGTAAATTTCTCAACACGGCCAGATTAAATGAACCATGTTCTGGAAATGCTAGAACACCATCCTCTTTGGTATACCTAACCCAGTTTTCCAACCATATACAGGTATGATACCCATATCTTGCAGCCATGAAGGATGCAGGTGTTTTCGCTGGAGGTAACAATTCACCCTCTCTCGTCTTAACATCTTTATCCTTGTCAAACCACCTTTTGATTCTTCCCAAAAAATTTTTCTTCTTTTTCTCTTCTTGGTAATACATTTTAGCGTTTACCAAAACTTTCTAATCCCTTCCGTATTATAAATATACAATACGATTTTTTCAACTAATAACAGCGCGACTCACACTAACGCACCAATCCTGGAACGTTTACGTCACTAGAATAGCTCTTCCAATCATTGCGCGGCTCACACCAACACACCAATCCTAGCGCGAGCACTATTCTGATCCACTATCCAATCAGAGCGCGGTCTCAATGACGTCAGCAGCCGCTGCAGTCTCTGTCTCCTGTCACTCGTCTACCCCTCCTTTACAAAACTCTTAGTAGACTTCGTGTCAAATTTCTCTACAAAATCTATTAGTTACAACATATAAACATCTCCATTGTCTGCTTCGCTAACCATAGAATAGTAAAGAAAAATCTATTTCACAAGAACAACGGACTTTTCATACATTCATTAACTGTTTCCTCTAGGACTTGTCCAAAGAGTCTTACAATCAATTAAATGTATATGCATTCACGCACATTCATACAAGAAAATATAGTACATGCATACAGAATCCTGCTTCCCGAGAACAGCGAACAATCTGTCCCACTACAGAATTATAACACACGTCAACCAAGCAGCTTACCTCTGCCCAGTTCCTCAAACAAGCTCAGAGAATACCTATTACTTCTCCCGCGATAAGCTTTAACAGTGAACCTTACGGATCCCTGGGACTTAAGACCAGAGTTTCACAGATAACCTTCGCTACCATACGCACTCCTTATATACCAGAAATATATCTAATAGTAACATACGACAATGTCACTAATTCCGAACCCAGACAATGTGACGCGCAACTTCAATTGTCACACGTTTTTTTTCCCCTACAATCCCGTCTTTCCCGAGAGCAGCATATACTTCCCTCTGCCCTACTACGGAACTGCTACTAGCTCCCAAGTTCCAGAAGCACTACATATAACTCAACATGACGATTCCAACATATAGTATTAGTACATATACCAACATCAATCAATAATCAATAATCAATAAGCTAATGTACAAGCAATCTAATCAGATCAAGACAATCATCAATAACCATCCTAACTCTGCTACCAGGAAATTGGTAGAGATCTGGGTGCATAAATTATCCCCACTTCCACGGATAGAGTAATTTCACAGTTACACGCACATACACTCATCATACACTAGGGCCCATTTCACTAACATACGCTCAAATACTCTACCATCACTGAACCTGTGGAAAGAAAACTCCTTAACACCCCACATCTATATCGAGGTCGATAAGACCTGGTTATTGAACCTGTCCTGAAACATAATCTAAACAATCTATACAACAATAATCAAAATAGAGTACTCAATAATTGACAAGAAATAATAACCAACACCGTATTCAAAGTTATGGTACTTTATCTAAAATTAGTCAAAGAAAATCAATCAGAATAAATCATTATTCTCATAATTACCTATTCTAGCTAAATGTCAGAATGGGTCAGGACAGGTCTCTCAGTAAAAGTCTCTCGAGTCGCCGTCCTTTCAGCATCGATCCTCACCAACGCAGGTTTGGGAAGAAAATGGCAAAGTGGCAAAAACCCTCTCTAGGCTAACAATTTTTATAGTATTTTGAACAAAGGAAAGAAACAAAAAGTATTCATCGCGTCCGCTGAACCTCTGAGCAAAGCGAGAAGGAAAGGATGTAGCATCGCTACATTTGGAAAATCTCCGCTCAGGAAAAATCACAAAAATAAAAAGACAGAACAGGAACTGAATATTAAAAGTATCTTCTCAACATCCACATTTCCTCTGGTGAGCTCAGAGTTCATTTAATACGGCTCCATTGTCCTCCAAGGTTACTCAGAAGCCTTTTGGATGCCGGCCCAACGCTGCTGTCCTCACGGAAAATTTTAACCAGGCGAAGACTGTGGTCAGATGACTTGCATCCATATTCAGCAAGGCCTTTTCCATCACAAACTCTCACTCGAGACTAGGCTGCAAACGGCGGCCATGTTTTGTTAGGCCACAATAGACCATCTTAATTGAAAGAGACAAAAACAACGTTACCACAGCATAGTGATTAGACAGTGTGAACCCCACTAATACCCTTATGTGTGTGTAATTATCTAGCCTTTGCAACACAGAAAAACATTAATTCAAAAGCGTTTTGTGCTTTAAAATAAACAGCACTCAGCAACATTTAAACATGTAAACGTACACGTTATTATTAATTAGCACACATACGCGTCCCCACGTGTAATCCTCTCTTGTTAATACACACATGTTGATCAGTATAAACACTTACACAAAACAAGTAATTAATAATTAACGATTAGTGTTAGTTTTGACAAATAGACAAACCAGAGCTTTTTAAAAACCCGATTGATTTTCAAACAGAAAATCTGCTCTAGCACAACGGCGGCGCAAAAGTGGCGCAAGTGCAACATAAATCTGCCCCTCAGTGTATTGTGGAGCAGCGTAATTTAGGCTCCACCCTGTATACGTTATGGGGCAGATTTATGACGACTGGCGCATCCCTGCATATCAGCAGGGATGCGCCAGTTATTATGCGCCACAGCTGCGCCACCATGGATGCGCCGCATTTATAATGCGGCGCACCATGGGGCAAAAACAGCACAGATGCGTGACGCATCTGTGCCGAAAAGTGGCGCATTGCTGGAGTTGTGTCGCAAGCGCGACGCAGCTCCAGCAATGATCTGGGGGGCCCTATCTGTACAATGCTGCGTCAATCCTTACGCCTGCTTCAAGCAGGCGCAGGGTTTTGACGCAGCATGGGCCTAAAAGTGACTGAGTGAAATCTTGTAGATTTCACTCAGCCACTTTTAGGAGGCGTTCCTGCGCCGGAACGCCCCCACCTGCCCTGGAACGCCTACATGTGGCGCAGGGCTTTACAACGTGACGCATCTGGGAGATGCGTCACGTTTGTAAATGCCCCGCTGCTGCGTCACAAAAGTGACGCAACGGCGGCGCAAAAATGCCGCAAGTGCAACATAAATCTGCCCCTATCTGTCTAGAAGTGTCCTGAGGTTGAATAGATGAAGCTCTCCTTGTTATCTCCGCGTCAAAAGAGGTAGTACTAAAGCAGCCCTTGGTTCTGCCAACAGTTCCTGTCCGCTCCCAGACAGCTAATGCCTGCCTGCTAAGTGGTCAGCAGTTACCATCCACAGGCCTTTGCAGGGCTCAGAGGCAAGCTATTGTTCTCTGAGTCAGAGTTGTGAACTCTCCCAGCCAAGGATGGGTGTTCCAGGTCTGTAGGTCTGATAAGAAGCAGAGCCAGTTTTAAGCCATTTCTGGCTCAGGCAGCCTAAAATACATTTTTACAAAGTTATTTTACTGCTTAAGTTACCAAAAATCCGACTTCTCTATTACGTCATATTTTAAAAACTAAGCAGGGAATAGCTTTGAAGCATTTTTTACCATTTTCTGAGAGGAGGGGGAGGAAAAATATTTGTATGCTGCCCAGGTCTAAAAAGTCTAGCCTGGACTACATAGTGAAATAGGTTTGGGATTTTATTTCAGTGTGAAAGCACACCAACCTCAATATGTACTTTGTACCATTTTTATATATTAACACAATGCCTGTGGTCCTACCGGTTAGTTATTGGGATGACTTATGAAAATATAAAAATATGCTTTTTCTATACCCAAAGGCATTTTCCCTGCTATATGTCATAGAGTGCATTTAAACAGGCGACTAGCCAGAGGATAGTGATACTTTTGGGAGAAATATATTTTTGTCACGTATGTGACTGCTGTAAATACACACAGAAGCCTACATTTAACTTTCCATGCCACAAGTGCACTCTTTTCAATGGCCTTATAAGGACTTTTGAGAGGCCAAATACTCTGCTCCAGTGTGCATCACATGATTTAGAGGGGAAGCACTGGCACTTTACTACTGCTAAGAAATGGTAAGGTGATCATAGCCCTAAAGATAGCAAAACAGGTTCCAGAATATTGCAAGCAAATCGAGGGTAACCATGCAGAAAAGCGAATTTGCTCCAACAATGAAATCTGATGCACACCTTGAGATGCCCCTATTGTTTTCAAAACATGCTAAGGGTTTCTCCTCGTGTAAAAAATTACCTTCATTGCACCAGGGCCAGCATATAGCATTGGTACCCCATAAAAGCCTTGTGTGCCATGGGTGCCCCTATTTGCCAAAAATTACATTCAATATGAAAATTATTTTTTTTGCCAGTAGTGCCATCCATATACCACGAGTGACCCTTATGTCTAAATTAACCTTTAGCATGTGAGGGCCAGCATTTTGTCACGTTTGCCTCCAACATGCCAGCGCTAGCATTTTTCCATGGGTGCCCCTATGATAAGAATTGCCTCCATCATTCCAGTGCCAGCATTTTGTCACAGGTGCCTCAATAAACCAAAAAATATATTCAGTGTTCCAGTACCAGCAGCAGACCTGCAAGAATAACATGTTATGTTATGTTAATGAGCATTTATTGAGCGCAAATACACCAGGTTGTCCTCTTGGCGCTTGGTTAACAAGTGCATATACCACAGCACATGCTTTAGTCATAAGCCTGTTTAAAGAGCCATGTTTTTAGGAGTTGCCTGAATCTCGCATCGTTGGGTGCCGATCTAAAGTCAAGAGGAAGGAAATTCCATATGCGGGGGGCAGCTATAGAGAATCTAGCAACACCCATTTTATTCTTTTTGAATTTTGTGATTGAAAGGAGATTCAAATGAGTAGATCTTAGGTTTTAACTGGGGGTGTATTTCTGAATTCTAGATGATACAGAGGCCAGACTTCTTCTGTGGAGGGATTTAAAAATAATGCATCTAGTTTTGAGGATGGTCCTTTGTGCTAATGGAAGCCAGTGTAGCCTTTTCATCAGCAGGGTAATGTGGCAATGTCTAGACTGTTGGAAAACCAGACAGGCCACCTGGTTCTGTGCTAACTGTAGTTTGATATTTATGCCTATTGGGAGTCAATGTAGAGAGAGTTTGTGTTGTCTATCCGATAGATGACTAAAGCAATGATGACTAGGATAATGGCTTCAACAGTGAAGCACTTTTTGATTTTCCTAATTCTTTGCAGTTGCAGGAAGTCGGAGGAGGTTACTGCTCCTAGTTGGGGTTTTATAGATAGATCCTCATCAATGAGGACCCCAAGGCGTTTTACTGATTTCCTAGGTGTAGGGGGTGTGCCCATCTCCGGAGGTCAAAAGGAAGGATTAAAAAAATTGTACTTGTTTTTTTTTTTTAATTTTGTTTTATCAGAGTTTGGTTTTAACTGGTTGCTGTTCATCCAGTCATGATTGTACAGCATCGTGTATTGGAAAGCCTACTTTCATTGCATGGAATTGTCCATGGTAAAAAGTAACTGCATGTAATCAGTGTAGTCATAGATTCTGAAATTAATTTTATTAGTGAGTGTACTAGGGGGTGGATGGACAGGTTAAAATGATGAGGGGATAGGGAGGATCCCTGGGGCACTCCACAGTTCAGCTGAACCTTGGATAAACTAAAGGAGACAGTCGACCGATTGTGAGCAGCCCTAGAGGAAGGATCTGATCCAAACGAATGCTGTACCCTACAGGCCTGCAGCTCCAATACGGTCCACCAAGAGATCATGGTAGACCATGTCGAAGGCTGCCGATTGGTCCAGGAGGACAAACGCTTGAGTGATGGATCTGTCTGCTTCTTCTCGCATGCCATCCACTGTAAAGTTGGCAGGCCAGAAACCCGCCTGGTGAGGGTCAAGCAAGTTGGATTCCTCTAGGAAGGAGCAGAGGTGTTGAGCGACATGTGCCTCTAGGTCCTTTGCTAAGTAGGGAAGTAAAGAGATGGGGCAGTCATTTTTCAGGACCAATGGATCTTCTCTGGATTTCTTTTAGAACAGGACTACTATAACCTCCTTGAAAGGGCTGGGGACACTGCCTTGGCTGAGGGACAAGTTAAGGAGGGAGATGGCTTTGTCAGAGATTAAAGAAAAGGCTGTTTTTAGGACTTGCGAGGGACAAGAGTCATTAGGAGATCATGACTTAACTTTGGTCAGCAGGTCCACAAGGCAATCCTTGGTGATGGTGGGAAAAACAGAGAGTGTGATGGGGTTTCTGTAATCTAAGGAAGTTGTATTGAGTAGTGAACTAGGAGGAATCCTATCTTTTATCACCTTAATCTCATCAATATAAAAGGAGTTAAGGGCATCACATAGGTTTTGAGTGGGTAGGATAGGTAGGGTCACTCTGTCAGGGTTAGATAGTTCTAAGATAATTCAAAGATCTCCTTTGTTTTGTTTACAGAATTTAAGATTTTATTTAAGAAGGAAGCCAATTTAGCTTGCATGATTGGTTTTTGTTATATGCTTGAAGGTGTTAAGTGTAGGCTTCCGTTTTGTCAGGAGAATAATCTTTCCGTCATATGCGTTCTGCAAAGCGAAGTTCAAATTTGGCTGATTTTAGATCTTCTGAGAACCATTTAGGCTCATCATAGTGTCTAGCTTGTTTGGCTTCACGGAGAGAAGCCTGCCTATTGCTGGCTACTGTTAGCTAGTCAGAGATTGCTTCCTCGTATTTGTCTAAGCTCTCATTTGGTTTCGGTAGAGAGACTGCCAGTGAATCACAGATGGCATTAAGGTCTATATGGGTCCCTGTTCCAGGAGAGAATTCCAGAGCATGGAGGGAGTTTAGGAGGGGTCCAGTCAGTCAGGGAGTATTGAATTAGATGGTGCTCTGACCATACACAGGGGGAGACAGTGAGATTAGATATGGATAACTTAGTGGACCAGACCTGGTCTAGTGTGTGACCTTTAATATGTGTCAGTGAGAACATGTGTTGTTCTAAATTTAAGCTGCTCTGTAGTTCTGAAGAATCTGTGGATGCCTCATTTGCCCAATAGTTGAGGTCGCTAATTAGTATTATTTTTGCATGGTCGATAACCAGTGGTGAGATTGAGTCTGCTAGAAGTTAAGAAAAGTGTTGCATGTGGGCTGGGGTTCTGTACAAGAGGGTGTATGCCAAGGGGGAGGTAGGAGAATCCAGTTTGATCATTAGACTATCAACTGCTGAGATATTAATTGGAGTAATAACAGAGAAAATAAGATGTTTCTTGCCTATTGCTGCTGCCCCTCCTCTTTTTTTGCCTAGGAACTTGTTGGTTTGGATTAGGTAGTATCCCTCTGGAAGTGCTACTAGGATATCCAGTGTGGATTCAGTCAGTCATGTTTCAATTAGGAGCAGAATATCAGGGGATTCAGAGTCAAGTAGATGAAATATTTCAAGTTGATGCTTGACCATAGAATGGGTGTTAGGGTAAATGACCAAAAGTTGGTTAATATTCAGTTTTTGGGGAGTTGGGGTAGAGTTTCTAACTGAGATGGCAATGAGGGAGGATCAATCAGTGTGACTGATTCTATGATAGTGAAGTTTTTATTTAAAATGTCTAGATTATGAAATTTTGGCAAGAGAAAGGGATCTAATCGGTAGCTTACTGAGGAGAGGTATCTGAGATTGTCGGAGGAGTAGGTACATTTGTGGGCATTGTTAGAAATAGGGTTTCTGGTTGGCTAGGGTATACACCTGATCCAGGCAGAACCCACCACTCTAGTCAGGGTAAGGGAGTTACACACCCAAGATAACCCCTGCTCACCCCCTTGGTAGCTTGGCAGAGCAGCCAGGCTTATCCCAGAGGCAATGTGTAAAGTGTTTACGTAACACACACACACCTGTGACACACTAGGCACACCGCAAAAAGAGGCTATACAAAAATATTGTTTGTATTGTTCAGAAAACAAATTAGACCACAATCACATAAATTACTGCACCACTAGGTGCTTGTTATGACGTCACGTAAATCATAAATCATTTTTGCCATAAGGCAATGGTCATCACATTACAAGTTACTGCACACGTTATGGAAACATCATCACAACACTGTACATATTATGCAGGTACTACATTGCATTAGGGCCTCACATTAGGGTGTAGAACTGTACATGAGTATTCCACCTCACCTGAGTTACGAGATAACCTTGTGCCCAAATAACTACTGGGTGCTTTAAACCGGCAGCCGCAGCGCTTTCATGTTGCTCCCATAAGGTATGCGGTAAGTATACTCCAGCCTTCGCTGTATCAGGGGCTCTGTCTTAAGGATCCCTTACCGCCCAGCTGTCGGGCCAACAATGCCTCCAATGGTACCTGTACTTTAAACAGAACAAAGAAAGGTGGGGGGAGACCTCAACCGCTCCTTTCCCCACCTGCGGCCTCAGGATCCCGGCAGCTGCCCACCACCGTGCAATGCAGCCGCCAACCACTCCTGGCTCCTAAGATACGGGGTAGGACAGTAGACATGACCTCAAGGGGTCCCCTGCAAGAAGAATTTCACCAAATGGGGCTGCCCAGGAACAGGCGGTGTAGCTCCTTTTTCCTGGTGCTCGACAGCCCTCAGCGCCTGAGGGCAGCCGTGGTGGAGACCTCCCAGGGCTCAAACGGCCTCTCAGGCTGCAACGTGCAGTCGTCATCCTTCAGCCCACTATCTGAAACCTTTGGCTGGTTGCCAGGCAATGACTGGCTCTTTCTTCATGCTTTCTCAGCG
The DNA here is from genome assembly GCF_964204655.1 of Triturus cristatus. Classification (NCBI taxonomy): domain Eukaryota; kingdom Metazoa; phylum Chordata; class Amphibia; order Caudata; family Salamandridae; genus Triturus; species Triturus cristatus. Next base: position 945,225,229 of record NC_140593.1, read on the forward strand.
GGCGAGCGGATAGGCTCCTTTGCAAGGGCCTTCTCTCCCTGGGGGCTTCATGCCGAGGCTCTGCATGGGTTCCTGCAGCGGCCTTGCTCTTGGCTGCAACAAAGAGACTTTCTTGGTAGGAAATGGAAGCGCTCACCACACACTTCCCATACTTCAGGCTGGAAACCACAGTGCTCCTACAGGTGGTATTTTTTTCTCTCCTGCATACGGCCTCTACACAGCATGGGGCCACGTCAGCAGAGCTTCCTGCTGTATTCTAGTAGGGACATGCCGTACTGTGCTGAAAAGACCACCAACACTGCAATTCTTTAAACACAGCGCTCACAAAACACCCTGATCAGGGAACAGAGCCAAAAGCTCTCCTTCCAGGTCGGCTTTGGAAAACAAAAAGGTGAAGAATCATCCAGTCCTTCCCCTGTCCCAGGCAGGAACAACGACTGCAGGATGTCCTACTTCACACCAATTAGGGGCAGCACTCCTCATACAGCTGCTCCAGCTGTCCTCCCAGGCAGGTTCTTTTCAAGCATAGCAAGCATCCTTCTTGAAGTCTTTTGTATCCCTGAGACTTCCAACAGGAGGCAAGCACACACGAGCCCTTGGAGATTCTTCCCAAGCAGGATGCAACAGCAGGGAAAAAAGAGTCAGTCCTTTTCCTCTACCACAGACAAAAGCAGCAACTGCAGGACAACCCACCCCTTACTCAGAAAAAGCAGCACTCCTCACACCGACCTTCCGCTCTTCTTTTTGGCAGGGTCCTCTTGTTCCTGGAAGTAATCTAAAGTTCTGGGGTTTTAGGTGTAATACTTATACCCCAAAATGTCTTTATTCCCATTGTGGCAAGGGTCTCTGAACCCAGTCCAAACCAGTCCTGTCCTTCCTGGTGCAGCATGAACACAGGGAGTGGAGACAGTATTGTGAAAAAGGAGACACAGCCTTATCAGGTGTAAGCAAAACACCTCCCACCACTCTAAATGCACACCAGCCATATTCAGCCCTGTGATTAGTCACCCAGGCAACGCAGGGCACACCTCAAACCCCTCCCCGTGAATGCATATCTCAGCTCCTGTCACTCACACACCAGACGCTGAGTACACAAACAGCCAGAGGAATGCAGAATGGTTATGCTAAGAGAATGCCCACTTTCTAAAAGTGACATTTTCAAACACAGGATTTAAAAACCACATTTACCAAAAGGTGTGTTAATAGATTCTGAGTTCAGAGAGTCTAAAGTTCATTTTCCTATCTCATCCCTATGGAAAGTTACATATGTAAAAATTTCACTGTGCAACCCCAATGATAAGCCTATGGGAATGATAACATTGCTACAGTGAAAAATGAAATACACAGTATTTCACTATTAGGGCATGTCAAACACACTCGTACATGTCCTAACTTTCACATACACTGCACCCTGCCCATGGGGGTCCCTTGGGCCTACCATAGGGGTGCCTTACATGTATGGAATAGGATGGTTTGGGCCTGGGAAGTGGGTGCACTTGTCAGGACATCATGGCAGTTTATAACTGTGTGCACAGACACTACAGTGGTAGGTCTGAGATACATTTACAGTGCTACTTGTGTGGTGTTGCAAGCCCACTAATAGTATTTGATTTACAGGCCTTGGCACACGCTGTGCACTTTACTAGGGACCTATCAGTAAATCAAATATGCCAATCATGGATAACCAATCATTGTCAGAATTTATACAGAGAGGATATGCACTTTAGCACTGGTCAGCAGTGGTAAAGTGCCCAGAATACTATTGCCAACCAAAACAGGGTCAGACAAATAGGAGGCAAAAAGCAAACATTTTGGGGATAAATCTGTCAAAAGGGCCAGGTCTAACAGGCATAATGGCTGGCCCTTGACCCCGGCCGGTTGTTGACGTACACAAACGGACTTGCCTTTGGCGCACCAGCAACAGCCGCGCTGCAACTATCATTGGGTAGCCAGGGTAGCTCTAACTGGCTCCTTCCACATTGGTGCTGATTGGTTGCGCCCCACCAATGCAGTGCAAGTAGAACAAATATTAAAACCAGTCAAATTTTAAGGTCAATTTCAATTAAAAACAATTTCAAACAAAGTGCTTATGCTCGCCGTTTAAAAATGTGATTCCTGGTTGGCTGAGGTATGCTCCCAGGCGAGGCAGGACTCATCACTCTAGTTAGAGTAAGCTAGATACTCAATAAGATAACCTGGGCTCACCCTCTGGTAGTTGACACAGAGCAGTCAGGCTTATCTACAAAGGCAATGTGTAAAATATTTGTGCAATGCACACACTCACAGTAACACAATGAACACACCACAAAAAGACTCCACGCAGGTTCAGAAAAATAGAGAACATTTATTTGAGTAAAACAAGACCAAAACAACAAAAATCCAATCATTAGAAGTTGAGATATAAATTATTTAAAGCATACACCGAAAATAGTGCTTAGAAGTCCCTAACAGTCAAAAGGTTAATTGAGGTCACGAGGTACTGGTGTAAATCCAAATTTCAGGCCGACCGTGATCGACGGCAGGCCAGCTACAGGCACTAGACAAGTCCTGCTAAAGAAATACCCCCATGCAGCTTCTTTCGACGTAGAGAGTCTACTGCATCTTTGTTGAGTCATGCAAATGTAGTCCTGCATCATCGTCAAACTCCTTTGAAGTGAATGCAATGCGGCACTGAGCTGCACTGAGTGTTGTCGTTGAGCTGCGAATGCTGTGGAACCGCTGTTCTTGGGAAGCCTCTGCGTCGAAAGGCAATGCAGAAGAATGTCACACCCAGTTGATGCAATTTGTCGTTTTTTTATTAAAACAGCTGTAGACACCACTTCTGAGGCTCAGAACTTAAAGGGGGCACCTCAGGCAAGGGTAGGACTCACAGAAGGCAGAGTCCAGCAGCACTAGCAGAATTGTAGGGAATCTTTTGTGTCCCTGAGAGTTCATAAGAACAGGAGGCATGCCAGCAAGCCATTGGAGATTACTTGGAGGGAAGGAAGAATCCGTCCAGCAGAGTCAGGGAGCAACAGAGAGCAGACAGCAGGGAAACAAGCAGCAAAGCAGTCCTCCCAGAAAAGCAGTCCAATCGAGTCCTTTAAGCAGCACAGCAGTCCTTCTGACAGAGGTTCAGTTCAAGATCAAGAAGTGTCTGATTTCAGAGGATCAGAGACCCAATACTCAAACATAAAAGTGCCTTTGATTCAGGGGGTGACTTCATAAGAACTCTCTGAAGTGCAAATGATCCCTTTCAACCCAGTCCTGTCTGCCAGGCTAACCCTTGGTGGAGAGCAATGCTTTGTGTGTAGACAGGACCTATTGTAGTATAAGTGTCACCCCCTCCCATTCATTCCCTACCCAGCAAGACCCATTAGAATGCAGGTGAGCCTCACCTTCCTGTGTTTTTGGATATCTAGAGGAAATGCACATATTGTGGCTGTCACCCAGACCAGAAGTGTACTGTGGACAGGTTGTCAGGCAGGGCAGTAGGTACAGAAAACGTCCAATTTCTAAAAGCGGCATTGCTAACACAGTAATGTTAATTCCAACTTCACCAGTAAGAAGGAAGTATCATTACCATTCCAAACATTTCACAATTAAATAGCTTCTCCTCTCTGATCAGGAATTACAGTTTAAATGTGTATTAAGAAATACCCAAAGCTGGCCTTTTTGTCAAGAATTCCTGTCATACAAGGGAAACACGCCCTTATGTAAACAGGAGAGCTGTTACATAACTCAAGGGAAACACGCCCTTATGTAAACAGGAGAGCTGTTACATAACTCAAGGGAAACACGCCCTTATGTAAACAGGAGAGCTGTTACATAACTCAAGGGAAACACGCCCTTATGTAAACAGGAGAGCTGTTACATAACTCAAGGAAAACACGCCCTATAAAGGGAGGAACCGGGAGGTACAAGGCTGTCGGATATTGTGTTTACACCGACGTACCTGCTTAGTGAAGAGCAGTGTTCCGGAGTGGTGCTCCAGTAAGGCAAGAACGGAGGTAGGTCGAGTCGTTACTCCCTGGGCCGTGTCTTGCCCCATCGTCACCTGTGAAGGACCCGGAAGCTCTACCGGTCAACCATTGAGCTTCGCTTTTTGACTCGGCTGAGTCCAAGCGCAGTGGCGCTTTTGCTGGTTGGAGTCGTAACTCCCAGCCCGACCAGAGACACAGGGACTGCCAGCTGTAACGCACACCAGGAGGTGTTTGCCGCGTTACAGACTCGGAAGTCCACAGGATCGATCGAGCGGCTGCTCTCGGTTCAGTCTTCTTGCTTGTGATTGGGGTATCGGTGACGCATCACCAGGAGGTGACTCCGCGTCCCGGTGCAGTCTGAGGAAGAGGTTGAGCGGCTGCTCCCTTCAGGTAGAGACCCCGGCTGGGTGTTTCCCTGACTCCTCGATTCTCCCCAACACTCTTCGTGCCCCTCACAGCCTACCGATTGGCATTGTCGGCCATTTCATTTCTGCCCTCTGTTGGCATACGCCGGGATCGGCGTATATGCAGAGGACGGTTAGGACCATCCGTGCTGTGGGCTGGTAACGTACTTAGCCTGGAGGATTCCAGTGACTATAACTTTTGTTTGTTCTTTGTATTTTATTTGCCTTCATTAAAAGAACTAACCCTTCACAAGTGGTTGCGTCCTCATTGTCGTGTCTGTTAAACGATCCTGAGACGTTCAGGGCGTTACAAAATATCCGACCTTAATAACACTAACTGTCTCCCGGTCGATAACAGACATGGCAACACTTGATGATGTGCTGGCTGCTTTAGCGGCCATGCAAGTTGAAGTGGCTGCCTCTAGGCAAGAAACAGCCGATGTAAAAGCCAGACTGGATGCTATCCAATTGGACCCGCTCACGCCCAGCACCTCCCTCACGAACCAGACCCCTGCGGTAGTAGTGGAAATGCCGGTAGCCATCCCCTTGGCAACACCAGAGAGGTACAGTGGGGATCCTAACACAGTGCAGGTATTCCTCACACAAGTGGCGCTACATTTATCGTGCAAACCAAAGGCGTTCCCCACGAGTCAGGCTCGTGTGGCTTTCCTTATATCCTATTTGGCTGGAAACGCGGCACAATGGGCCGTACCTCTGGTGAGCAGGGACGACCCCCTCTTATGTGATTGGGGTGCTTTTCGCGAGGAATTCCTGAAGGTATTCGACAGAAGGGCTGACTCGTACACGGCGGACCGTGAAATGCTTGAGTTGAGACAGGGATCCAACGACCTGGTGCAGTATCTCAACGCGTTCCGAAGGCTGGTTGCGGAAACCAAGTGGCCTGTTGCTAAACAGACGGCGCTATTCCATCAAGGGCTGTGCGATGAGCTCAAGGACGCCGTGGCTCATATTGACCCTCAACCCAAGACATGTGAGGGCCTTATCAACCTGGTATTACGGCTGGAACATAGGCTAAGTGAAAGAAAGGGGGATCATGGGAGAAAAGGAAAATCCCTTCCATCCTATGTGACGGTGGGAAGTCCTGAAACTTCCACTGCATCCAAGGGAGAACCCATGGACATCAGCGCAATACGAGCGAGCCTCACAGCCACGGAGAAAGAGTCACGCCGTAAACAAGGATTGTGCCTATATTGTGGCAAAAAAGGCCACTACGTACGTGAATGCCCTGCCAAACCGAAGACGTCACGTTATCGGGCCAACCGGTCGGTAACAGCCGTGGTGGACATACCGGCGGAAAACTAGAGGACTCCAAGACCAGAGAAGGGGCATCTCGGAGTCACTCATCCATCCCTTTACTTTCCAACTCGGTCACTAAGGGACAACGACACCTGTTTATCACGGTGCACGTGGGAGTGCATGACCAGTGGATACCCGTTGTGGCCATGGTGGATTCAGGGGCCACTGGCACGTTTATGGACCACAACGAGGCATGCAGGCTAGGGCTAGTGCTTCTTCCCAAAGCAGTACCCGAAGACGTCTATGCGGTAGACGGAAGGCGATTGGTGACGGGGCCCATCGGACAGCACACGGGGGTCCTTCCGATGAGATATGGGAGGAACCATTTGGAACAAATCGATTTTAACATCATCCGAGCGCCCCAATATGGCGTCATATTGGGATTGCCGTGGCTACAGAAACACAACCCCTTTGTGGATTGGCCAACACATCGCATCGAAATGACATCACCGTATTGCATCCTGCATTGTGGAATAAGAACGGAATCCCTTGACGCAGAGGAGAGCGGGAGTCAGACGGTGGCTACAGCGGCAGAAAAAGATGTGGCTCTCCCCCAGGCTTATCACAGTTTTGAGGATGTATTTGATGAGGTGAAGGCGGAAGTGCTACCACCACATAGACAGTTTGACTGCCAGATCGACCTGGTGCCAGGGGCCAGCGTTCCCAGCGGCAGGCTGTATGCCCTGACGGAGCCTGAAAACGTGCATCTCCGGGGGTACCTGGATAAACTCCTCAAGCTAGGATTCATCCGCCCGTCCAAGTCTCCGGCCGCCTCGCCACTCTTCTTCATCCCGAAGGCTAATGGGGAGCTGAGAGCCTGTGTGGACTTTAGGGCATTGAATGCGATAACCATAAAAAATCGGTACCCCTTGCCTCTCATCAGTGTACTTCTGGAACAGGTCAAGAAAGCTCGTATCTACACCAAGTTGGATTTGAAAGGGGCATACCATCTGGTGCGCATGAGGGACGGAGACGAGTGGAAGACCGCCTTTAAGACCAGGTTCGGCCTTTTTGAGTACCTCGTCATGCCGTTCGGTCTGTGCAACGCCCCGGCAGCCTTTCAGTACTTTTTGAATGAGGTATTCAGAGAGGAGTTGGATATCTACGTGGTCGTATATATCGACGACATCCTCATCTATTCGTCCAGTGTGGAGGAGCACGTACACCACGTCAAAGCTGTGCTCCAAAAACTGAGGGAAAACATGCTGTTTTGTAAACTCAGCAAGTGTGACTTCCACGTCACATCCGTGGAATTCCTCGGAGTGATGCTGAGTCCAGAGGGACAGGAGATGGCAGAACGAAAGATCAAGGCGGTGAAAGAATGGCCGGTGCCCCAAAGCGTGAAGGACGTCCAAAGTTTCATTGGCTTCGCCAACTTTTACAGGCGGTTTATAGATGGATTTTCAGGAGTGGTGGCCCCAATCACACAGCTACTGAGGAAGTCCAAGGAGTTTGTCTGGTCCCCTGAAGCGAACAAAGCCTTTGAGGCCCTGAAAAGCGCCTTTGGTAAGGCGCCGGTGTTGGCTCACCCCGATCCGGATCTCCCCTACGTGGTGGAAGCGGACGCGTCGGATGTGGCGCTGGGGGCTATCTTGTCCCAACGCAACCACGACACAGGGGTGCTTCATCCCGTTGCGTACATGTCCCGCAAACTCAACGACGCCGAACGCAACTACCATATTGCGGAGAAGGAGCTTCTCGCAATCAAGGACGCCTTCACCGAATGGAGGCATTGGTTGATGGGGGCAAGACATGTGGTATCGGTGTACACGGACCATCGGAACCTACAGTTCATGACGGCCACTAGACACCTTTCTCCCAGGCAGCTGCGGTGGATGATCTTCTTTGCGGGGTTCAACTTCCGCATCACATATCGGCCGGGGACGGAAAACCGGAAGGCGGACGCCCTGTCCCGTCAATCTGCAGTTAAGGAACCATTGCCTGCAACCGAGCGTTCCATCATTTCCCCGAGGATGGTATTGGGGGTTATCCAACCGGATACTTTCCTGAGGGGAATAAAGAGAGGGATCAGGTCATTCGCATGGTGGAGGTGGCTCCTCAGTCACAGAGAATGGCAGCTGAAGGACGGGATACCCCTGAAGGGCAGGTGCCTATTGATACCCACGCCTAGGCTAAGGAAACAAGCATTCATCTGGTGCCATGACTCTCCATGCGCAGGTCATTTGGGCTTTGAAAAAACGGTGGCTAGCATGGGACGGCATTTCTGGTGGCCAACCATGAGAGTGGATGTCAGGAGGTGGGGACAGGAGTGTCCTACGTGTGCTACCATGAAGGCCGACCATGGCCGAACCCAAGGGCTCTTACATCCACTTCCGACCCCGGATAGACCATGGGATAGCATATCACTGGACTTCGTGGTGGGCCTACCGGTAGACCAGGGGATGACGGCAATACTGGTGGTGGTGGATTACTTGACGAAAATGGGGCACTTCATCCCCTGCAAGAGAGTCCCTACGGCCGGGGAATTGGCGTCACTACTCCTAAAGAATGTGGTACGACTGCATGGATTACCTGGGGTGATCGTGTCGGACCGGGGGTCGCAGTTTACTGCGCAATTCTGGAAGACTTGGTGCACTGCGCTGCATGTTAAGACCGCCCTGTCCACCAGCTACCACCCTCAAACGGACGGCCAAACCGAGCGCCTGAACCAAACGCTCAAACAGTATCTGCGATGTTTTGTGGACCAGGGCAGGGAAGAATGGGTCGACTTGCTATGGGTTGCAGAGATAGCCTATAACAACGCCACTCACAGCTCCACACAGTCATCTCCGTTCTATAGCAACTATGGCCAACATCCCAGGTTCTTGCCATTTCTACATCCGTTCAGAGAGGACAGGATTCCCGCCACAGCGGACAGGGTGGCACACATAAAAGACACGTTGATGCGCTCAAGGGCTGTCCTAATAGAGGCCAAGAGAAGATACAAGGCTGCGGCAGATAGGAAGAGAAGGCCCGGGCCACTGTACCGCACTGGAGACTACGTCTGGATATCCACAAGAAACATGAGGTTTCGAAAGAACAGTGTGTTCCATCCCAAGTACATGGGCCCCTATCGAATTACCAAGTGTATGGGTCCCGTGAACGTGAAGGTGTGCTTGCCCCAGTCATTGCGGATACACCCTGTCTTTCATGTATCATTGCTCAAACCAGCACCCTCCAAGCCGTCTGGGACACCTAGGCCGGTATGCGTGGAGTCGGAGGTGGAGTATGAAGTGTCGGGCATACGGGCGTCCAAATGGCGCAGGGGGAAGCTGTGGTACCTGGTTGCGTGGAAAGGCTATGGCCCGGAGGAGCATTCATGGGAACCGGCTAAAGGGGTTCATGCTCCGCGCTTGGTCTCCTTGTTCCATCGGCGTTTTCCTGCCAGCGCTGGACCCGTGGGGAGCCGCTGAGAGGGAGGATGTACTGTCAAGAATTCCTGTCATACAAGGGAAACACGCCCTTATGTAAGCAGGAGAGCTGTTACATAACTCAAGGGAAACACGCCCTTATGTAAACAGGAGAGCTGTTACATAACTCAAGGGAAACACGCCCTTATGTAAACAGGAGAGCTGTTACATAACTCAAGGGAAACACGCCCTTATGTAAACAGGAGAGCTGTTACATAACTCAAGGAAAACACGCCCTATAAAGGGAGGAACCGGGAGGTACAAGGCTGTCGGATATTGTGTTTACACCGACGTACCTGCTTAGTGAAGAGCAGTGTTCCGGAGTGGTGCTCCAGTAAGGCAAGAACGGAGGTAGGTCGAGTCGTTACTCCCTGGGCCGTGTCTTGCCCCATCGTCACCTGTGAAGGACCCGGAAGCTCTACCGGTCAACCATTGAGCTTCGCTTTTTGACTCGGCTGAGTCCAAGCGCAGTGGCGCTTTTGCTGGTTGGAGTCGTAACTCCCAGCCCGACCAGAGACACAGGGACTGCCAGCTGTAACGCACACCAGGAGGTGTTTGCCGCGTTACAGACTCGGAAGTCCACAGGATCGATCGAGCGGCTGCTCTCGGTTCAGTCTTCTTGCTTGTGATTGGGGTATCGGTGACGCATCACCAGGAGGTGACTCCGCGTCCCGGTGCAGTCTGAGGAAGAGGTTGAGCGGCTGCTCCCTTCAGGTAGAGACCCCGGCTGGGTGTTTCCCTGACTCCTCGATTCTCCCCAACACTCTTCGTGCCCCTCACAGCCTACCGATTGGCATTGTCGGCCATTTCATTTCTGCCCTCTGTTGGCATACGCCGGGATCGGCGTATATGCAGAGGACGGTTAGGACCATCCGTGCTGTGGGCTGGTAACGTACTTAGCCTGGAGGATTCCAGTGACTATAACTTTTGTTTGTTCTTTGTATTTTATTTGCCTTCATTAAAAGAACTAACCCTTCACAAGTGGTTGCGTCCTCATTGTCGTGTCTGTTAAACGATCCTGAGACGTTCAGGGCGTTACACTTTTTGAGAAGGGTATGCCTGGCTGTAGTGAAAAATTAAATTGGGAGTTTGTCACTACCATGACATGCAAACCATAAAGGTTCATTCCCTACCTTTTACTTTCATGGCACCCTGCCCTTAGGGTTACTTAGGGCCTACCTTAGGGTTGACCTATATGTAATAAAATGGGAGTTTAAGGCTTAGCAAGGAGTTTTAAATGGCAAGTCAAAGTGGCAACAAACTGTACACACAGGTACTGCAGTGGCAGGCCTGAGACAGGTTTGAAAGGCTACTTCTGTGGGGACACAATCAGTACTGCAGCCCACCAGTTGTATTTGAAGTACAAGCCCTGGGTATATGATATACCATTTTACAAGGGACTTACCAGTACAAAAAATACACCAGTGTAATTTTGTTTAGGGGAGAAGCGCATACACTTTAGCAAAGTGCTCAGAGTCCTATGGCCAACAAAAAGAATCAGCAAAAATGAGAGTCAAAAGACAAAATGCTGGGGGTAAGACCACCCTACAGATGACAGGTCTTACATCACCATATTAATTATCTACAGATTCCCTCTAGCATACAGCAGGCATGTGTTACCTTTGTGACTATGCTGCCACAATCATTAAGCAGCCGGGGAAGCTCTAACTGGCTTCTCTCAGCTTAGCGCTGATTGGTTGCCCCCACCAATTCAGTGCAAATTGTAAGGTTCAATTTCAATTATATTGTAACTGTCACTCTCTTACATTCACATGCTCACACTCACCACCCACTCGAGCTCATTTGCATTTATTCACACTCACACCTCTCATTCTGTCTCACTGACTTTCTTGCACTCGCTCTTGCTTTCACTAATTCTCATTCAATAGCACTCACTCATGCTGACTGACTCATTCTGTCTCACTCAATCTCATTTGCCCTCACTCTTACTCTCATTCCTCATTCTTACTCAGTATCACTTATTTTCATGCACTTTGGGTTACTCAGTTTCACTCTTTAATTTGCATTAATTATCTCTCATCCATATGCACTTACTCTCACTCAGAGTATAGGCAGGGTAGGAATACCCTCATCCCCTAGACCTGGTGCAGGGGTCCCCAGGGACCATGCCTGTGAAACTTTTAAAAAACAAGCACCCGTCTCCTGCACTTGTTTGTATTTCAGCCCAGGGTGGGCCAGGTTCTGGCAGCATAATTATATATTATGGCAAGAGAGTGCAGGAAAACTGTGCCTGCTCACTGGGAGCGGACTTGTCATCTGTTTTCCTGCCAAAAAGAGATCAAATGATTGCTCGACACACACTCCATGTGGGAGCAATGCTGGCTTCCGCTGGAGGTGAGGACCTGGCAGGGACTGAGAAGGCATTAAGGCACCCCAAGTGCTTCCCAACACGGCACACTGGGTGCCCTGGGTGGGCTCCAGGGCACCCAGCATCAAGAGGCCGGGCCCCCGTTGATGGGGTTCCCACGGTCAAAATTGGCCCAAACGGCCCCCCTTCTCCATGAATGGGGAGTGGGTTCTTTCTTCACTTATCCTGGTGAGAGCAGAGTCCATGGTTCTCCCTTTTAATTACTATGAATATCCAAATGTAGAATTTACCTGGAAGCTCTACCCGTTTGGACCCTCTCCCTACACCTTAATAATATGCAAAGATCTTTGCATCTTTTGCCAGGATGATGGACAGCTTAACAGAGGCCTCAAAGCACATTTCCCACCAATTTTGGTGACATCTTCTTGATGCAGAGGAATATTAGGACATCTACACCAAACAAAAAAGCACTTATTCATATAGTTAAGAGGAAGGATCCGTGTTTGGTGGAGATTTACCTCTTTGTAGTTTCGTTGTGATCTCTATAGGAGGATTCATGTTATCACAGATTTCTGGATGAAGATGCACAAGGAACAATCACAGTGCAGAAACGCACACAAGGTCACTGGAGACATTTACCCATTTTCCATTATGCAGATGTAGTGTAGAATACGTACTAGGCAGTTACCCATTGAGGTAGCACTGACTAACTAACCAGTAGAAAGTACTCCATTTGGTTAGATATTTTGTACAAAACTGTGGACTCTTGTTGGATAAATGGGCAGGTGAGGTTCCGTTCTGACCCTGATGCTCATTTAACAGAAATTAAACCTCACCAGGAAGCACTTACAAATATAAACATTGCAGGTACCCCAGTTGAAGCTCCACTTCTGTAAAGGACAAATCATCCTAACTACCTGGGCTTGGTGAAGGCATAGCAACTGTGTTTTCCCAGCAATGCCATATTGATAAACGATCTGCAATCGTTGTTGGAGGTGAATGCATCATTGATCTATTGAAGTGCAATCTGTAGTGACTGTGAAAAGTGGATTCTTTCTTGGCTTCTCCCGGTGAGAGCAAATTCCATGGATCTCCCTCTAAATTACTGCAACTATCAAATGTGCAAATCACCTGGAAGCTCCACTGGTTTGGCCCTGCGCCATCCACCTTAGTAGTATAAAAAGATCTTCCCGCTTTTGCCAGGTGATGGGAAGTTTACCAAAATGTCCCCCAGCACATTTCCCGCTGATTTTGGTGACACCTCCTGGATGCCAAAAAATATGAGGACATTTACACCAAAGAAAGATATACTTATTTTATATAGTTAAGAGGAAGTACCATAGTTTGGTGGAGTGTCTACTCTTTGTAGTCTTGTCATCTTCTCATTCATTTTATGACAGAATTCTGGAAAAAGACACTTGAGGAACAATCACATTCCCGAAATTAAATGCACAGAAGGTCACTGGAGACATTTCCCCCTGGTCCATTACGCAGCTGTGGTGTAGATTATGCACTAGACATTTTCTAAATGAGTTGGACTTACTAATTAACCCATATAATGTATTCCAGTTGGGTAGATATTTTGTGGAAAACAGTGCACTCTTGTTGGATAAAAAAATAAAGGCGATGCTCTGTTCTGGCACAGTCACTCACACAACTACTAGCACAGACACTCAGACACACACTCACACACCCATTCTGCCACTCTCACATCCACTCACAGGTCCACACAGCCACTCACACACCCACCCACACACCCAGTCTATAAGTGGGTTTGTGAGTGGTTGTTTGGGTGTGTGAGTGGGTGTCTGAGTGGCTATATGGGTCTGTGAGTAGATGTGTGAGTGGTTTTGTGGGTGCGTGTGTGGGTGTGTTGGTAGTTATGTGGGTGTGTGAGTGTTTGTGTGAGTGGCTGTATGGGCCTGTGAGTGGATATGTGAGTGGCTGTATGAGTCAGTGAGTGAGTGTGTGAGTGTCTCTTTCAACCGGAAGATATCATTGCCCAAGGTATTAGAAAACTATTTTACGCAGTTTGGTTGAGAACCCTAGAGATCACCAACATCAGCAGTGGAATACGGCTCTCTAATATGAGGCAGGACAAGGTATCAGCATATTGTGGCCTAAATATGCCTGACAAAAATATAGTTTACTTTAGTGCCCCGCTGGAGTCAACTCCCACTGTGGAAATGTTTTTCTAAATGGCATTTATGCCACCATATTTGTACTATCCCATTTTTCTCCACATATTCTCACATACAGCAAGGAGGAAGAGCCACACCGTATATATTTCATGCACTACACACATTTACAGTTTCGATCACATGCCACAATTTCCACCAAGGGAACAAGCTGGTTCCTACCCGAGCTCATGTAAGTGAATAGATAGCTTTCCCATGTTACACATGTAAACAGTTCTGGAAAGCAAGAGTATTTTCAAACATTTACATTTGGTGTGCCAGAACACAATATCAAAGGCTTGGAGATGAGGTCATCAGGTGATGTCAAATTAGCATGAGCAAAAACACATGGCAGAGGCAGGTTACAGTCACTCCAAACAAGTAAATGGATTTAAACTATACATCAGCCACCGTCCTCAGTTTTTATAAATATCTAATACTTTAAGAACATCTCAAGAGCACGTAATATATTTAAAGAAGAAATGGGGGGGATAACACATTGATGTTCATCAGTAACTGATCTCAAGCACCAGAACACCCCCGAACATGAGAAAATACCTATAGAGTTGCGTCAATGATAGAATGGTTCAAAACCAAGACTGTTCGCATCACTAACTGGTCACAAAAAAATCAAGGATCACAATCCTGCTGCCAAAACTGAGAGTCCTGGAACGTGAGTTACTGTTGCCAGCAATATCAGTCAATCTCCCATTTTAGGGTTAGGTGTTGGCAGTAGCAGCTGGTACCGGATCCGGTTGGTGGGGTAGAGGACAGGGGGGACAAAAAAATTTACCTGAAACACCCATCACATCTCCTTTGTCCTCCGTCCCACCGACATCTTCTTGCACTCCCAGCCAGCAGCAATAAGCACCTGCCCTCCCAGCCTCCCTATTGTCGGTTACAATGCTGTAATGCAGCATTTTGATTGGTATGAGTGCCGTGGAATCGCACTCAGATGGGGACTGGGAGGGTTTGCATGTTCCTCACCATGCTGTGTAATGCAGCCTGAAGTGCTTAATTTGTGCCGGTGCTTTCCGGTGCTTAGCACCGGCACTTATTTTTCAGGGCCGGGTCTACACCTGAGGGACGCTGTGTCAACATCAATGACTGAACTGCATGTAATATATGTCAGTATAAATAATTGACTGACTACAGTGTAATTCACACTATCACAGTCGCCTGAGTCCCCGGTGAAGAGTGCTGCTGTACCGATAATAAATCCATATCTGTGGTTCCGTGCGAATTTGCCTTCAGTTCATCGATGCTGTGGGCGGGCGAATGATTGGGCTGGATTTTGTTATGTGGGGTAGGGGCGGCAGCAGTGTGCGTGTGCGTAACCCTTTTTTTCAAATTCCAATGCCTGCACACACGCACTGCTTGAGTCACCGCCAGTTCAGCACGACGTATAAAGGAAATGCCAGCAGTAAACAAGTAAGTACCCAAATTAACACTGCTTTTTATTGAGCGCAGTGCAGTGTGACAGTCACTGTGTTTAGTAAAGTTAAACAGACTTCGAGTCTGAGCAATCATGCTGCTGGACTGGAAGTCTGTTTAACTTTACTCTGTTTATAATTACCACGAGGCATGGCGGATTTCGGAGGACGTGGCATTGGTGGGTGGCTGGCGCTGCCCTTTCTAATGACTGGAAATAAAGGGGAGCCGGGCACATTGGGGGAGCAAAGCGCTGAGGAACTCTCCTATGCGTGTGCGCTTTAGGACTGTGGAGTTGTTCTGGTTTACCTCAATGGAAGGTTAAAACACGGTAGCATGTGCAATCCAGTGGTCGAAGTACGCGGGATCGGCAGGGCACTACTTAATTCTAAAGATTCCGTTCCCCTACTTTTTTATTTTGAACATGCGTCCCTGGACCTCCGAAATATCCAAGGCTTGCAGAGAGGGCTCGGCATTTGTGGCTGTTCGGGGACGGGCGGGGAGCAGGGAAGGAAAAGGTCTCCGTCTCTTGCTTCCTGCCCAGAGGAGACAAGGAAGGAGTCCACTTCTGCTCTTGTAGTGAGGGCTGTGATTTAGATACATACATTGCTATGTTGGCATAAGCGCGTTAGATGTTAGAAAGCCATCTTTTGCTGCCTTTGCACACGACACTGCAGATACATGTTATTATTTGAAAACTGCTTGCTCGCCTTTTTCTTCACATGAGAACTGTCTGTTGTTCACATCCCTAGACGTGCACTGCAACCTTGGTCTGAACATTGTGTAAAGAAACAGTCTGGGTCGCCAGACAATGCATGTTTTTGAGTTCAGGTTGATCGGCCCACTATTTAGCCATAACACGCACGCAGCTGCAAATATCTGAAAGTCGAGTGCTTTTAATATTACAGACTGCATGCTTTACACACATTCGGAAGAAGAGCTTTCCCAGAAGCAGAGTACACCTGATCCTGTGATGTGATTCCACTAAGTTGATCTTTACGGTATGGGGTTCTCCGTTCAAGCCTAGAGACCTTCTACTAGTCTAATAATACTAGTTTACTAGCGAAAGGAAGGTGGCTGTATTCCACTGTCATTATATTATGATTTCTCCTTTCATTTTCAATGGTATTGTAACAATGCTGATGGTTTCGATTTTAATCATTTCTCTGCTTATGTTAGCCAAAGTACTGCATCTTAGGACACGTAGTTTACTCTTGTTGTGGACTGATATGAGAATAATTACGAACAGGTATTTCTGATTCCCATCATTTCTGATAGTACTCTAAGTCGCTTGTTCTGGGTTGTCTATACATTGTGACCCCCGAGATAATACGGATAACGAATGGGACACTGATGCTGGTCGGATAGGGATTCTGGGTTCTGAGGTGAGTTTTTGGTACACCACAATTCACTGAGGTCCTGGTTTCCTGCGCATAGTTCTGTGCATGAGCAGAATCCCTGCAACATGGCGCACCTAACGTTTGGTCTTTTGATTTGAAATGCCTTAGTAGTGCTTATATTAGTCCACGACACCCTCACTCTTGTTTCCGGATAACGGGAGTGACGGATTTTAACTACCTATTGGTAGCCTAATAGGTTCTTTCAGGCTTGTAAATTAAAAAGGTATCTTATATTTTTTTAACCCATGTGCTACTGTAAAATCCCTTGTTGTTTTTCTCTGTGTCCTTATGGCGGTCGAAATTGCAGCACATAGTCGAGCGCCTCTGCGACGTCATTAGACGCAGTATGGGGTGCCGGACGATGGGATGGCCGTTATTTTTGTGGTGAGTGCAGATGGCTCTCACCCTTATGAGTTGTTTTACTCTTGGGTAACGCTGCCAGCAGTGAATGCGGATGATAAAACGTTTCACTTGTTTACTCACACGCGGGTCCCAGCAAATTATACGCGGTCTATTCGAAGTGCTTGGGCACTCCGTCTATGGCTGTGCTTCCCTCCGTCATTAAACGTGTTCAAGATAACCAGGCAGCTGTAGAGTTGGGAATGCGGCTTGTCGGAATGTTCGACGTAGTTGCCTCTCTCGTCCTTGGTAATCTCAAGGGAGATGCGGTACAATTTCAAGTGGCTAATGGCTGAGCCCGCGTCGACGAACTCGATAAGCCCAAAGAGTTGCCTAAAATTATTGCGGAGGCTTATATAACTGTAGGCTGCAGTAGTTTAGGGGTTAAACCAACTATTATAATTCCTGACTTGATACAACAAACTAAGGATGAGTTCGTCTGTCAAAGACGATCGCCCAAATTTTCCAAAGCAAAATTGGTGACAAAAGAAACAGGGAAAGCAGCAACAGAAACAGGGGGTCTCGTCCTGCGTCTCCCACACAGCCGACTAGTTAGCGCACTTACGATTTGCGCAATCGCAATAGTGTTAAGTCACCTGATAGATTTCAGGTTACTGAACGCTCTCCTCGTTCTTCACAGGAGACATCGTCCTCACAGTCCGGTGGAGGAGAACGTGGCGAGTTTCCACGTCAACGTCCCCCGTTTCAGAAGAAGAAAGT
This sequence comes from Triturus cristatus, assembly GCF_964204655.1. Lineage (NCBI taxonomy): Eukaryota > Metazoa > Chordata > Amphibia > Caudata > Salamandridae > Triturus > Triturus cristatus. The sequence continues at coordinate 945,242,778 of NC_140593.1, forward strand.
TGCTGCTCTAACAGCGAGGTATGCCACAGATAATGTGGACGCAGCTTCGGAACCTGACATGGGCGCTAACGCTGTTTGACAGCGCAGCGGTGGTTACAGTAGTGCGGCAAGCACTACGGTCATATCTGGAGGCGACAGCAGCTGACACGGTCATTACTGTAGAAACTGCTGACACTAGAGTGGCTCCCTCTGACAGGCTATATAATATAGTCCTCTTAATTGAATGTGACATACAACATACTATTCAAGGGATATTTTGGGATAATCTGACCTCTTCCTTTGACATTCTTTTGGCGGAGGCAGACTGGCCCCCGGCTTTCATTTTAGATGCTCCGAGAGGGGAGGAGGTAATCCTCCCTTCCTTTGTGCACGCGGTGCCAAAGGAACACGCTAAAAAGTTTGCTGAGGAGTGGGCACAGGTGCTTGCTCCTGCTTTGTATCGCACTCAGGTAGGCTGGGATAAATTGTCCCCCAGCCATGAGATTCCATTACGGTCTATGCCCAAGCCACAGCCCCAATATCCCATGCGTTGTGAAGCTAGACCCCACGTCGCAGAAATCCTTGATCAATTGGAATATCAGGGTGTTATTGAAACATGTGTGTCACCGATGAATAATCCTTTATTCACTGTAACGAAGCCTGATGGGTCGTACCGCCTAGTTTTGGATTACCGGCACCTAAACTCTCATTGACGGACGTGCGCGGTACAGAATACCCACTGTTCTGCCCTCGTTGATAGTCTTGTGCGTAAACGATTTAAAACCACACTTGACATATCCAATGGCTTTTACAGCCACAACCTGTCCTCTATTAGTAGTCAGTGGACAGCGTTTAATTCAGGCGGCAAACAGAAACAGTTTAAAAGATTAGCCATGGACTATAAAAACAGCCCTGGCAGGCTATATAATATAGTCCTCTTAATTGAATGTGACATACAACATACTATTCAAGGGATATTTTGGGATAATCTGACCTCTTCCTTTGACATTCTTTTGGCGGAGGCAGACTGGCCCCCGGCTTTCATTTTAGATGCTCCGAGAGTTACCCAGTCCCATTTCTCCTTTGACACTAACTGAATGACTTCCAATGCCCCGTCCAAGGTTTCCATTTTTGCTGTTTGGTTCAAACGACATTTTTTAATTCCCCCTTGGACTTACATTTGGCTGATGCTCATATGTATTTTTCTGTTCATGTCCATTGGATTTGTTGTGGTATTTTTTCGTCTTGTGAATGGACACTACCTTAAAGAAAGATCTACAATTAAACTTATTGATGGAACTTTGGCCCCCCCACTCCTCATCACATATCATGAAAAGGGACCAGATATTTGTGAATATTACTGCCTGGCCAGTGTTAAATGGGATTGTGTGGGATGCTGTTAAATTTCAGATTCATGGTCCAACTGAGGTTATCAATCTACCAAATGTATTTCGTGTTTCTATGGGTGATGTAGTTAAACAAAACATCCGTTCTGATGATTGGGACGTTCAGGCCATAGAAGCGCTGTTTTCTGATTTGAAATATTATGCCGCATTTGATGCTGAGGATTTGTATTTAGACACTGCTAATTATGGTAAACAGTTTTGCTATCAACATTATGGCAATCATTTTCTACACAAAGCAAACACGTTTCGAAATTTTGTAAATTATACCCAGTGGGAACATTGTCCAACGCCAATCCTAGGTAGCTCCACCACGTTGGTGGAAAAATTCACATATTTTTCAGATTTTAGTGTTTCAAATCCTGCCTCCTTTTATTTTAAAGTGGCGGCTGTGTCTCCCTCAAAAGTCAGGCTGACACACACTAAATTGTTATATTCCAAGTCCTTAATGGATGATTTGCCAATCAGCGGTTATGATCTGTGGAAGGCTACTATTGCTCTTAAATCGGTTTGGGGTTCCAAACCGTGGCAGGTACAAGGAACAGAAGCTTTGCATCGTGCCTGCCTCATCCCGAAACACATGTTGTTCTTAAACTCAACAATCTTCCACACCACCTGCTTTGGATTGGCTACTTCGAAAAAACTAAATTCTCCCTCTACTCCGGATCTGGGTGCTTATCCAAATTGGGGTAATCATACAGATCTGTTCCTTGATGCGTTGCAGTCATACGTTGCTAATACATTCTTCAATATTTCCAAGTTGCCTTCTGAGGGATGGTTGACTTGGCAGACAAGTTCTGATTCCTGTCAACATCGTTTTCTGGGTTTAACAGCTGGGTACACGCAGGTTCGCGTGGACCCTCGTTTTGAATCTTCTCATACGGTAACTACCTACTCTGTGGGGAAGTTATGCCAATCTTGGCTGCAACATTCCACCTTGGCATCTGTTAAGCTTTATTTATCTAAATTACATGACAAAATAGATTTGAATGATTTTGTTAAAGGCCCTATAGGTGGCAGGTCCAAAAGATGGGTGTATGCTATTTATAACGAAGTTTGGAAGTTGTCACAGATTGAAGCTGCTTCCAGATTGAGGGCTATTGATCAAGCCAATATGGAAAAAGTGCTAGCTGTTATAGATAATAGCATTAACACCCTTTCTTCCAGAATTTACGCTTTAGATAATATTGTTTCTTCTGTTGTTGATATTGTGCAGAATGATATGTCTGTTTTGCATCATGGTCAAAATCAATTACATTCTATAATGCAGTTTGCATGGACATTGCAGACGTTAAAGGCTGGGAAAGTTCCCTGGGACTACATGAATACATCATCTTTGTTCCTTCCCTTTAATCTCACTGCAAAACAACAATTCATGTCCATGAAAGATGCGACATATTCCTTACTGCATATTGAAAAGTTAGAACCTTTGCCTTTCTCTGTGGCCGAATTGAATTCCGCTGTGTGGCTTATCCACGGGTTAATCACATTGCCGTTTCCTTTGTTTAAATTCAGTTCATGCATGAAACATTATGCCCTAGGTAGATATGAACAACTGGGTACTGCTTTCCTGCATGAAGTTTGGTCACTCCCATTTACATACAGGTGCATGAGAGATGGTAAAGAGGTCTATTTGAAAGGTGAGGAATGCACTTCCACACCAGTTCACTCTGTAGTCTGTAGGCACATTCAATTGCATGGCGCATGCAATGTGCACGCTCCTAATTTAGCTTGCGTCCTGAAAGGGATTCCAGTGCCAGCTATTATACCCTCTTTCAAGCTGCTGGCTAACGGTAGTTATTTGCTTTTAAATAATGAGGCTTGCTGCGGGATGCTAGTGGGAATTCCCTACATAGTGACTGTTTCACAAAGAGTAGTCTGCTGTAAGAATGTCCTTTTCCCGCCCTCGCATGGGCAGCTAGATGTATCCATCTGGCCTTCCATTACAACCTTGAAAGCGGAGTTCAACAAGATGAGCAGAATAAGGGCTCTATTGTCTCAAAAAGAAGTTGCATTGACTTCCTCCCGGGAAACATTTTTCCTTCACGTAGCAAATACACGCACCGAGGTGCAAGCGCTTTTAAATACTGACCTCCCACTTCATTTTGGTGCCCTGATTCAAACTATCTTTAACGCCTCGTCAACAACTGGCTTGGCACATTTTTTCAAAATTGTGGGCTCCGGGCTCGTGACCTCCTTCCAAACAATTTTTGGTGTGATACCGGCATTTTTTCATTCTATTTTTTCCAGCGTCTTTGGCGGTCTCCCGTTGATTCTCGCCCTTGTGGCTGGGGTGCTGTTGTTGGTCTGCTTACTACGCAATGGCTGCACAGTTTATGTCACACGACAGCCTGTCCTGGCTGCTCCATCTTCTTAACTGGATGCTTGAATGTTATGGAACATTACCACTGGCAACCTTGAGCATAGCCTATGGATTGTCCTTCCGGTTTTCCTACTTTACATGAATACAACCTGTTTTTCATTGCCTAGACTGTCCATTCGATTTGGCTCTGGATTTGTGCTTGTCAAACTCGGTGTCTCCTGCCCCGGATTATGATCGATTAATGAGTCCCTTAGTGGCTCATGAGTTGGACTGTTCTGGCGTTAGGATTATGGCCTGTAGAGCGGCACATGGAGTCCTGGGGAATTGGGACATCGGTACGGCTGCATGTGACTTCCTGGCATGAAGTTATCTTGAAGAACACACCAATTGTCCTCTGATTGTACTAGAGGCCCCATTTGTTGAAGAACATGTATGTTCATTTGCTTTACTAAACTGGATGGCGGACACTTTTACAGGACACTCCAATGACTTCCTCTTGGAAGCTGTTGCTACTTACGGTGCCTATACATTGAAGGATTAACTTGGATGTCGTCCAACTTTCCTTTGCACAAACTTTTTGTTTTTTTTAATTCAACATTCGGGCTCTCCGAGCCTTGCCGTTAATTTTTCCGTTCAAATATTTTTCCTTTTTTTTTTTCCCTTCGAACCTTCACTGCCTTTTATATGGATTTCCAATTCGTGCCCTTAGTTCTGTTCTATCGAACTTGAACTCTGCGTCCCTTATTTTATCCCTATTTTGCTAGTGGTCCGATCAAGCGGGGGTGTAGTGAGGGCTGTGATTTAGATACATACATTGCTATGTTGGCATAAGCGCGTTAGATGTTAGAAAGCCATCTTGCCACTTTTGCTGCCTTTGCACACGACACTGCAGATACATGTTATTATTTGAAAACTGCTTGCTCGCCTTTTTCTTCACATGAGAACTGTCTGTTGTTCACATCCCTAGACGTGCGCTGCGACCTTGGTCCGAACATTGTGTAAAGAAACAGTCTGGGTCGCCAGACAATGCATGTTTTTGAGTTCAGGTTGATCGGCCCACTATTTAGCCATAACACGCACGCAGCTGCCAATACCTGAAAGTCGAGTGCTTTTAATATTGCAGACTGCATGCTTTACACACATTGGGAAGAAGAGTTTTCCCAGGAGCAGAGTACACCTGATCCTGTGATGTGATTCCACTAAGTTGATCTTTACAGTATGGGGTTCCCCATTCAAGCCTAGAGACCTTCTACTAGTCTAATAATACTAGTTTACTAGCGAAAGGAAGGTGGCTGTATTCCACTGTCATTATATTATGATTTCTCCTTTCATTTTCAATGGTATTGTAACAATGCTGATGGTTTTGATTTTAATCATTTGTCTGCTTATGTTAGCCAAAGTACTGCATCTTAGGACACGTAGTTTACTCTTTTGTGGACTGATATGAGAATAATTACGAACAGGTATTTCTGATTCCCACCATTCCTGAGAGTACTCTAAGTCGCTTGTTCTGGGTTGTCTATACATTGGGACCTCCGAGATAATATGGATAACGAATGGGACACTGATGCGGGTCGGATAGGGGTTCTGGGTTCTGAGGTGAGTTTTTGGTACACCACAATTCACTGAGGTCCTGGTTTCCTGCGCATAGTTCTGTGCATGAGCAGAATCCCTGCAACACTCTGCCGTTGACAGCTGCCCCCCTTTCGTACTCTTATTCCCTCTCTGTCTGTCTAACTCCTCCTCACTTACCGTGACTCAAGAAATGGTTCTCACCCTCTCTTTCTTCCTGTTGTTCATTTGTTCCCCTTTGAAATGGATCCAAAAAAGAAAAAACTTTTGCTGGAAATGCCGTTTTGACATTTTTATATTCCAAAGTGCAGCCTGGGAAATAAAAGGGTTCATAATATGAAAAATCAATAACTAAATAAAGCAAGATGGAGTGTTCTTAAAGTGGCAAGATTGGTTTTATTCAAACCCCAAAAACAATAGCGTCACTTTACTGAGTTTGCCACACCTGGTTGATGGGTGGATTGGAAAACAAAATGTGTACGGCGGCTTTGTGTTCACGAATGTGGTCTTTTTAAACCATACTGCTTACTTTTTGTAAGCATATAAGCAGTGGACATTGAAATGGGGCCTTTATGGGCCCTGTAGTTTTCAGGCAGAAGCACTCCCTGATTTCTGAATAGTGAGTATAAAAGCGTTAAGTTCACCATGTTGTTCCTGCTTACATTTCACATGCTTTATTTAATCTTTCATTCCCTATGAGTGTTTGCTTTTTCCAGGATGTTGTTACTTTTTCTTTTGGGCAGCATATTGCTCTTGCCTAGTGTGTAATTTGAATTGAGTCGCATCCACTTGTTTATAGCAGGTCAAATTGGATTGTAGTTGAAGGCAGTGAGAATTTCTCTCAGTGGGGCACTATGGTGTTCAGTGAGGGAGCGGATGTAGCACTGGGGGCAGAGCTGCCAAATTTAGAATTAGGGAACCTGGTTCAGCCTTCATGAACAATCCCCCAGACCACTCTCCTGAGGGAGCACATTCCCATGCTAGACCTTAGAAGGACCCGCAAAACCGGAAAAGCCCTGGTGTCTAAGCACCAGCAGGTGGACCCTAGCAGTGGCAAGTGTGGGTTCAACATGAAGGCTTGCCCACCACAATCCATACTGAAGTTCGCCTCCAGTTTTGCGGGCAGGCCTACGAAGTAGCAGACCCTAGAGCAACAGTGACTCTGTCACTGAGGTCACAGGACCCTGAGAAGAGCAGGCTCTAGGGCGGTGCGACCGGTGGGACTGCAACGGGTGCTGACTTTGAGGGGGGCCGTTGTAAATTATGGTTTTAAAAGCACCTGCTGCCTCCTTCCTGGCCTACAGCAATTTTCTGCAATAATAAAAATGTCATGATAACTCCGGTGAATAAACTTCTTCCTAGAGCGAGAACGGAGTTTTGTCTAGTGGAGGTTTTGACTCATGGAAAATAGGGCAGAGGGTTAATGTGCCTGCTGCAAAGAAAATGTACCATGCCCATCACAAAGTGCACATATTTAAAATAGGTCAGTGGGTTACTGCTTTTGTCAGTAAGATCCCTTTGCTACTTGCAGTTTATAAGCTAAAATCCTAACAAAGAACAGTGAGCTATTAACTTTCATCTAAGAGCTGCATACAAACTGCAAGGTATAAGCTAGAGCTTTGTGTTTTTTTTCCCCCTAAGCCTTTAATTATCCTAATGTTGCAAAAAGGGATCATTTGGATAGAAATCAATAATGATTATTAAAGAGAACCCCCAATCATGGTATTAAGTTGTATATTCTGAGTTTGTGTTTCTCCAGATCAATCACTATTAAACTATATTGCCTACTAATATGGTTGTCATGTGACTCCTACACCTTGTAGTCCTTTGTCTTATTTAACATTTCCTATACAGTGATTTACACATGTAAAATTGATTGTCTCTGTGTATATTGCTGACGATAGAAACTCCATGGCTCGGAAACAAATGGCTTGTGCTTCCACTTTTAAGCATATTTGGGACATTCTGTGATTAGAAACATATCCCACTTTGTGAATTTATTTTAATGTCAATAACTCATATTATTCATTAAATAATCATGTGTATCCATTGGTTGTATTACATAACATAATAAGCTGTAACTGGTCAGTGAAATGCCAAACAAATACTACAAAATTGGGATGTTTTGCCAATCCTGGCCACACCTCTAACTCCGCCCACTGATCCAATCCTTAGGCTATTCCCGCCCTCTGATTCTCTGCCCACAGTTCCCTACTTTTTTTCCCCCACTTCGACCAATGGTGCAATCTGGACTATTCCCGCCCTCTGATTCTCTGCCCACAGTTCCCCTACTTTTTTTCCCCCACTTCGACCAATGGTGCAATCTGGACTGTATGGAAACATTGAGAACTTCGCAAAAGGGCCAGTGGGTTTGAAGAAGCTGTAGGAAAGCGAGGGGAAAACCGGCATGCATGGGAGTGATACCACCCCAACTCAAGTGACCTATACATGGTAGCATTTCATTAAATATTACATAACACCCGCCGGTAGTGGAGCGATGCTCATGCTTTACATTCTAGTTAGCACATGGCCATCTCAGTAGTGATGGGTCAAAACGCACAATCCCCTTACAGTATTCACTCGGTATTTACTTTTTTTTCATGCATGATGCAGGCCAAAGTAAGTGCTGTGCCAGCAGCCAAACCGGTCTTTGGAGCATGTCCCTGTGAATGCCACTGGTTTCAGCAAAACCCTGTTCACGTGCCATCCGCTGCCGTGGGCACGTTTTTCATATTATTTCTGCCCTGGTCCCTGTCGCAGTCCACACGCTTAGTGCCTGCTATAGAGGTGTAAACGGGACATAGCGTCTCAAGAGGAGGTACGGGATAACCAGGACTGGTGGTTACCTACACCCCCACTACCTTATTCTTTTACCCACCCGCAGGACGATTGGGGTACGTGCGAGACTACGGAAGTGGATACAGAATACGGGACGGGTCCCTTTAAGCCGCACTGCCTGTTCGCGGAAGCCACGCCCCCGTCATCACGTGGACACACGGGATTGGATATTGGGGCGGAAGACCAGACAACGGCGGGTGACATCACCGAAGAGTGGATTCCAGGAGACGAGGAGCGGAGAAAGAGAGCGGAGAGCGGAGAAGACGGCCCAGCGGAGCTACCAGACGGGGACTTCACGACTGAGCCTGGAGGAAAGCCAGGAGGCCAACGTACCCACGCAGCGCCGGGCCACTCTCCTGGAGGAGGGTGGCTACCCCAGGTACGGGAGCGGGTCAAGGGCTGGATGGGGTGGCGAAAGAGTCTTTAGAACGCCGTGTTCCCCTTTCCCCCTACCCCTTCACTACTCACACGTTGCACAGAGATCGATGCCGATGCACTACGTAGAAAACACAAGAGAAGGTGTGTCCTCACCCCCGGTCCCGGTTTTAGGGTTTCCAAGCGTCACACATTAGAGTCCTAACGGTCCCTTTATCCCTTCCTTTACATACGTCCTGTGGGTCCTGGAGTCCCGGAGTACCAGCGGAGGACGCCCCCGTAGCTGGAAAGAGGACCAACACCACCGCTGCAACCACGGAGCCAGCAAAGAAGGAGGAAAGACTGCCTAGCAGATTTAGACGTGTAACTTCCACAATAAAACCTTACGTTAAACGACCTGGTCTGCGTGCTGTTCATCCCACACCTCTACAAGAGGTGAATTAGAGTTTGCTGGCAGTGTTGCACCCTCTCTGTGCCACAGTGAGCTCACACTGTGACACAAGTGTGTATAATTGGTCTCATGGCCGGCTTAGGGCAGTACGACCGGTACCACCAAACCGGGTGCTGATTTCAAGGAGCGGAGCGCAGTGTTTGCAAGTTTATTTTCATTTTAAAAGCATCTGCTGCCGGGTTCCTTGTCGCCAGTAATTTTCCAGGCAACAATAACGATTTACAGATAACTCAGTGATTAATGTTCTTCCAGGAGAGCGTTGGGAGTTGTGTCTAGTAGAGGTTTTGACTCATCATTAGGTTGAGGGTTAATATGCCTGCTGTAAAGAATTCGTACCATCCAGATGAAAAGCTCACATAATGTAAATAGGTCAGTGGGTTACTGCTTTTCTAAGAGACAGCCATTGTTACAGTTTATAAATTAAAAATCTTAATATAGAACAGTAAGTTTGTAACTGTCATCAAAGAACTGCATGCACAGTTAAAAGTGTAGGTTAGAGCATAGATTAATGTTGCAAAAAGAGTTACTTTGGGTAGAAATTAATTCTTAATATTAAAGAGAACCCCCAATTATGGTGTTCCATTTTCAATCAAGCAGTCTTAAACTATACTGCCTACCCGTATGGACATGTCACTCCAACAACTTGTAGTCCTCTGGGCCTGGCTTATGTAACATTTCATATACGGTGATTTACATACGTAGGTTGTGTGTGGACCCAGTGGAGGAAGTGGGTGGAGCCGGAGGAAAATGGGTGTGGCCTGCGAAAAATATTTGAGCACCTCGACTTCATATTTTACAAATTAAGCACTGGCAGCCTGGTGGGGAAGTGCAACGTGCACATGACAGCTTGGCCCGCCCAAGGTGGCTGGCCAAGCAGTCGTGCGAACTTCAGGAGTGAAAACCACTCTTCTCCCTACTCCGCCAGCCCAGCCCTTCCGGAGAGCCACTGAAGTATATAGGAAAAATAAAATGATAATAACAATAGTTTTAAATTTTCCTTTTGTTAGGTGAGGCGACGCTCCTCCGCCTTAGTGGAGGAGAACTAGAACAGTGGTTCTGTTGGGAATGAAGTAATTTCAGTACACTGCACTAAATGCATATGATCAATATTCAAGTGCTCATTGAATACAGAAGTATATACAAGTATGTATACACACACACATATATAACAATTTGAAAGACGCAAAAACTATTTTCTTTTTGCTATATTTGAATCCAACAAATATTCCATAGAAAATTATTATGTACAGGACTAACCAACATAACACCAAAATGACATTAGACAATTAGTGACTGAACGTGCTTAGTGACACAATGTTTGATCATAAATTGACATGTATAGCATACATTTACAATGACAAATACAGTTGAATAAAAATAGTCCAAATTCAGAGGCATAAACCACAACAACACATGTTATTCAGTGATTCTGATGGTGGAATTGCATGGACAGATTGAACAGGCAACGTCGACGTTTCGACCCTATGAAGAGGTGCAGCTTTGTACGCATCTAAAGCGGGTCTTCATCAGGACAAAGAAGAAAATACGGCAGCCTGGAAAATAGGAAATGTACGATTTACGATCCTAAGGACACCTATACGGAGATGTCAGCCGACATCCCTATCAATCAGCTCTATCTGTTCTTGGAAGTTAGCTATTTCAGTCAGACATGTGGTGCCGTCGTAACAATCACCCAATATAGGTACACTCTCGAGGGACGTCCGAATCCGTCAACCGCTCGGCAAATAATGGCAAATAGTGGAGGAGCCGCCACTGGGTGGTGGTCCTTTAAACTGAGGGGAAGTCTCGTCAGTTGGCTGCCAAGGTACTCCAGTTCAGCAATTCTTCACTCAGGAGTGACCGACCTTCACGATGAAAGAGGTCAGCCTGTTCCCTATTTCAGCGAACATCAAAGAAATAACACAGTTGCAGTTTGAGGGGTCCCAAAGGATCCGGTACCTTCAAGCAATTACCAAAAACAAGTAGGAACCTATAGAGACACTGAAAAAATGCCCTGGAAGGAACATCTGCACTGATGGTCAGGGACGTAAGCCCTTTAGGTTGTCGCAAAGGTGTTCAGTTGGAACAGTACAAAAGGATGTGCAGCAACTCACTTGCTAAACATTTTTTACATTTTCTGAATGTTTCCATTTGCTGTCGTTGTTATAATGCATTAAAAAATAAAGAGTTGTTCTTATTTAAATGAATGCAATACATAGGAACACCGATACAAGACAGAACCAAGGTTTATTGAGAAAAATAAAACCTTATGTGTGGAATACTCGCATCTATCCCAGCCAACATTAATAAAACTAGGTTTTAATCAGTCTAAGTACCAAAGCCAAACAAATCAGATTTGTCTGGTGTGAGGTTGGGCCAAGATTGATTTGCACATGGTTAGTTCCTAATTGTAGTGGGCCAGAGATCAAAATAATCAATGGACTGAAAAGCGGTGCAGAGTCATTTTCTATGACCAAGGTTATGTCAAGTTCACCACTTTATATGTTCCCACGATGGATACTAGGTCAGGATAGTAAGCTCAATGAAGAACAAGCATTTGCAATGCAACAGGTCTCGCATTTACATGAGTTTGAGCCATTGGCATTGTAAATGTCAATGCCTTTAATTTATGTTTTGGTTTTTTAAACATAAATAAAACGCATTGTCATTTACAATGCCAATAGCTTAAACTTGCGTAAATGCGAGACCTATTACATTGCAAATGCTTGTTCAAATACAACTACCACGCACTCGCCCTCAAGCCGGTGTGCTGACAGTAAAACAACCGAGGCATTTCCATTCAAAGTATTGCTTTCTAAACACCTGACAACCTTAGGGGAATTTTGTTGCCATGTTGGGGCTTGCAATGCCCATTTAGCAAGGCAGCGTCATTTCTCAATCTAGGCCATCTGTGAGTCATGAAACAAAGCATTCTACCCTTTAGGGACAGACTCAATTACATTACGTAATGCCACAATCTTGTGTCATATCAGGAACAAGACATGATTTAATTCCTAAGAGGGTTAATCACATTGAAGCTTTTCAACAGCCTGGAAGAAGCCCATTTCAACCAACATTAACGATGAAATACTGCAGGGAATTGACTATAACACATGCCGGTTGCACGAGAGCAACCCCCACCGTACCCATGTACAACCTTTGATCATTCCACAGCAGCAGAGGGGACGTAAGGCAGAGGCATTTAAATACCTTTGGATTAATAAATACGGTAAAGTTGGGAAACAGCAACTATGGAAGTCGAGACGCCTCAGTCGCTCCGGTGTTTAAGTGCACTGTGTATGTGTGCGATATTTGTTTAGCGTGGACCTCGGCGAAAGGCAGCGAAGTACTGAATTAGGTCGAAGGTAAAGATACAGTCAACAATTGACTGGAGTGTAGAGTGGGAGGTGCCAGGGCGTTTCTCACACTTAACAGGTTGAATGGCGAAGAAGATCAGAGTGCGCCTAGGAATGGAGAGCGCCACCCCCTCTCTCTCAGTGTCCACATGCGCATTTGCACATGCATGTTGACAGCCCGACTGCGTTAGCAGCGCACAGCGCTGCTCTCGCCATTCGAGGGCTTTTTACATGTGCACGGGTACGGAGGGACAAAGATGGCGTCGGGCTGTCCACATGGCCGTGCATTTGCAGCTGTATGTGGACAGCCCAACGCCATCTTTGTCCCTCCGTACGCATGCAATCGTGAATTGATTACAAAAAGCCCTCTCATGGCGAGAGCAGCGCTGTGCGCTGCTAACGCCAGGCGAGATCTAAAAACGAACATGATGCTTACAGCTACCCAAGTGTCTGCACTTCTCTGCATGTTAACAGCAGTCATGTTCTTTATTAATCAAATATTCAACTATTATGTGAATAATTCATTGCACCCGTTTCCCATTTTCAGTGCCTAAAATGGTCATACAAATGGAATAATTAGTTTTATTTCAATTGCATCACATATATAAGAATGAGAGCAAATAACATGGACTGTCAGTAATCTTTGTAAAAATGATACCACAATTGTTCATAATTGATGTTTGTTCTTGAAAAACCAGCATGTAGGTAGTGAGAGAACACCCTCAGTATTGCCCTCAGTTCATATTTAGTACTTTGATAGAAACAGACACCAGCTTCTGTATTGCTGAGCTGGGAAGTGCCCATGCCTTGCCTTAGACAATGGTATTTTATACCAGTGTCAATGCTAATATGCAAATGTGAAAGGGAGGAAATTAATATTCCCCCTCGACATGCTCTGGCAGTGCTTGACACTGCCTATACAATCCTTCAGTTACCTACACATGGAAGGGCACTTCAAAAGTGCAGAAATACGCCTGTCACTGCCCCAAGGGCTCCTGTGGCCAGAGGAAACTTAACAGATATTTGCAAACGCAAACTGTACTACTTGAATCCAACTATTAATTCAAGAATCGATGTATTCAAAGGGTGATGGACCACCCCACAAAAGTCCAATGAAGCCCCATTTGCTCATGTCCACATTATGTGGCAAGGTAGTTTCAACAGTGGAGCTGGAACAATTTTCAGAATGGGGTTACTGCCATCAATGTCACTTCACTGAACTCATAAGGATTGCGAAAAAGCCAAGCGTAACACAGAGAACAAGTGCAGAAAATGAGCCATGCCCATTTGGCGAGAGAGCGGTACGGGTGTAGTAAGTAGCTCGTAGTGGATTTTGGCACACACTTTCAAAAATATATTTCCAAAGCCTGATTTGGTAGTTTGCTGTCATTTACAGGCACCACATTCTACTTTGAAAAGGCCACTAATTCTGCACAGACATACAGTTTTACTGATAAAACCATATAGCGCACAAAGAATATAAGTGGAAATCCTTGAGTTTTTGTCACATGCGCATCACCAAATACAATGTCTTGGTTTATTTCGATCCTATTAAAATCTTTATCTCGATCAAATACTATGGAATTACAAAAAAGGTTCTTCCTTTGTGCAGTCCTACCTGCTAACTTACTTTTGTATATATTTGTACAGTACATTAATAGGTATTTATATGTTGTGCATTAGTAAAAAATGCCAGCCTACAGCTTTTCCTTTCTCACCAGCAAGATTGCCACATAGTTTCACTTTACAAAAGCGTGTTACTTTGCAGTCAAAGAAAGACAATTAAACATCAATCTCCATGTGAAAAGAAGCAAAAATTTGTCATAGGACGTAGCATGACATTTGACCTCTATCTTTGAATGCACAGCAAATGTGGCAAGATAAAAACTAATTTTAAATGCATCTTTATTACTCATTCACCTTGGGAACTCCAGCATGGTGTTTGCACCCTAGCACTTATATTTCCAGCATCCATGAGTGCAAATGTGTATTTATTTGGACAGGGAGAGACAGCATTAGCTGTCTCACTGATTATGATCACATTGATTAGTGTAAGAAAGTGGTTTACTAGTGGGGGTGGATGGTAGTCCACCACAAGTCATAATGTCACTATTCCTGTTAGGTCCAGTGGAGGTTTCAGTAATTTAAACCTGAGTTCAGTCCCTGGTAGCTATGGCACAGAGTAGAAAGGCTTAACTTAAGAAAATGTATAAAACATTTTGAAGTACCGAAATAGTTAAAAACTCAAAACACAACATGATATAAATCCCACTCCAATTAAAAAAATTAGAGACTCATTTAATCAACAAAATGACACCAAAATGACAAAAATTCAAAAAGGGGAATAGGAGATATACATTTTTTAAGTTGTAACTGGAAATAGCACCAACAAACGTCAAGTGCCAACCGCTGTCATCGGGTTGCACTTGATCGTAAATAGGCATGATTTAATGCCAACCCCATTGGACTGCAAGTCATCTACTGAAACCAGTTTGTCCTGGTCAGACGTTTTCCCTACTGACTTAGTCTCTGAAAAGTAAACAATTCTATGTGTGGCAAGGCAGCGGGCTGTGTCTGAGAGGAGTTCCTTGATGCCAGATAGTCATCAAACAAGGTCCTGGTGAAGCGGTTGACCTTTGGTGGGAAAACTCTGAGAGAGGGAAATTCGAAATTCACACCCAAGGAAGGTCCATTCCCAGCCGGATAGTTTTAGCACCTTCTCCTGGTTAAGATTTTTATGTTTGGACGTAGACACTTTTTTGGAGCTAAGATACATAAAGCGGGGCACGGCCAAAAGCTTTACCTGCATAGGGCACTAAGAAGCTCCATGACTTCCTCCTGAAACAGATATGCTCCTGCGGAAAAGCTCTGAAAAGGAGCAGCCTGAATCTTTGGCCCAGGGGCAGCATACCTTCATTGGATTGACTTGGCAGGTTTGTCTTGGTCCTCTGAATATCTTTGGATTCAAAAGGGTTTTCAAGATGTTAGGAGGAATATACTATGGCACAGCCAAGGGTCCCATGATGTAACAAACAGCATTTGCTGGTCAAGACTCACTCCTGCAGAAGCCACCAGCAGGGTCCAGGACAGGTCCAGTTGGAATTGGTATGCTTTGCCCTTCAGAAAAAGGGCTTCAAGCAGCTTGTATTTTCCCTGTAGCTTAACAAGAGGTCAGCCGACTGACCATTGGAGTCCACTTTTTTGTCCTGGGTACAAGTAGGAGCATGCCAACACTTTCAAGTGTCCTCCAGGTCTCAACAGCAAGCGCAGTCCTTCTTTTGTCTTCCACTGGTACAGTAATGTACTGAAGAGGGTGCCCAGGGGTGCCACATGTATGTCTGACCAATAGGAAAAAAAGTTCCCTGGGGTAACCCTACCCACTTTGCAGCAGTTCTTGTTTTCCTTATTGCAAATTGTCCCAAAGTGCCCCTCTCTGCCCAAAACCAAGCAGGCAGAACCTTTCCTCCCTTGTGCAGAGCTTCTGTGCTCTCCTTATCAGTGCGGCTAGAAAAATGAGCAAACCCTCCCCTGAGGTCACTCAAAACTGGTCCCTGGGACAGTTCCTCTTTCACTGGGATTGGTGCCTGGTTGACTAGGTGGTGAAAGAGGGACGTGCCCAGGTGTCAGCTCACACATGCCTGTGAAAGGGTAGGCCTCTATGCAGTTAATTAAGTTCCTGGTCACAGACCTGATGGTCATTCTGCCAGAGGAACACAACACTTTCCCACACCCGAGGCCTTTGTCTAAGCTCTGGTAATAAGTTCATACGTCATCAAGGTGGCCTTGTAGCTGCCTGGTAACACTTGAAACTTATGCATATGGACTTCTAGAGGCTTTTTGCACGGAACAAAAGTGACTTTCTAAAAGTACATTTTCTAAAATATTTATTAAAAATCCGACCTCACTAGTGATTTGGACTGCTAATAAATATTTCAAAACGTCCCAAAAATATCATTTGAAGCCATTTCTAGTCAGAGACAACATTATTAAATGTAATATGTTATCCCAATGCTTTCCAATAGAACAACCAACTCTGTTGCATTTAAAATAGATTTTGGAACCCATAACTGTAAGGAAATGTTTAACATTAAAAAATTACATCTTCTGCTTTTCAATACCAAGCACCCTGTCTTACGGGCAGTCAGACCTACTTAGGGGTGATATTTAACCCCTTGAGTGCCCATGACGAGATGGTCTCGTCATGGGCCACGGTTGCGCTGTGCCCATGACGAGACTATCTCGTCATGAGCCCCGCCCGCTAATGAAACGCCCGGCACAGGGCGTGGAAAGGGCGGGGCACTCAAGGGGTTAAAAGGTTGCTTCAGGTGTATCAAAATAGGTTATTTTGATAGGTTGACTCTGCGTTTTTAAATCTTCGCAGACATGCTACAGTGGTTGGCCTGTAGTCATGTTTCCACTGTCACTGTAGTAGGTGGCAAAACCTGTACTGTAGTCCACTAGTGACATGTAACTTACAGGCCCTGGATTCACTTTGTACCATATACTAGGAACATATACGTAAGTTAAATATGCCAATTAGGAGTATAGTTGACTTGTTTTAAACCACTTCCTCTAATTTAGACTAATTTTACACTACTTCCTGTAACTTCATTAACACTAACAAGTACATATCACAAAATAGATTATCTTTTGGGGATATCATCTGTGTATACATATGCCTTTAGAGTTATCTGGATGATCATGTGTGACCATCTGTACATGTTGTGTGTTTATGTGTGCAAGTAATTTTGCCATTAGTGCAATATATGTATGTTCTCTTGTGTCCCTGTGGTGTTATCTGTCCGTGCATGCCTAATAAGAAATCCAGGGCTATTGAATTTGTCAATGCGTGTTTTAGGTCTTGTCAAAAGATTGCTTTTTGTTGTATGTTGTAAAAGATCTATTGTGGATAACACCATGTACATACAGTGATCCTTGGATAAGCCCATCGCTTCATTTGTTTGGTTTTTCTTCTCAGTCTCATTTGCTATATGTTATTCACTAGCTTTCCTTTCTCTTGTATTGTATTCTATTCTAGTATTTATACAGCACTAAAGACCCATATGTGGGGTGCTGAAGTGCTTGCTTACGTGAATTTCATGATGCACCATGTAGAGTGTGTAGTTGGAAGGATGCTGTTTTTGTTATGATCCTATTTGGAAAGTGTTTCCATGTCATGTGTGATGACCACCGAGGTGCGGTTGTCATGTTATGGGATGCAACACGTAGCAGTGTGTTGAATGATGAAGAGTAAGAGGCAGACATGCAGTTTTATGGTTTTCAGTATGCTGGTAGCTTAGAACACCTCTACAGGTTCCTTTGTGGTATTTCCTATGATACAGTCTGCATAGCTATTACTGCGCTGGATTGTCCAATCTGAGATTTTGAGTATGGTTGTGGTCCTGAGCTGGCATAGCTGGGGGAGAGAAAAGTAGAGAGTACGGTGGGATGGACATTTTTTATTATTATCACATACCTGAGTGTCTTTGTGAGAAATAAAGAAGCGGTTGATTTGCATAGATATTTGGGCCCTGCTTTGAATATACTTTATTAAAGTCCTCTAACTTGTCCAGTAATGTGTGACAGATCTCGTCAGTTATTCCACACCTTTTTATTTGGTGATGTTTGTGTTTTTGGTGATACAGTGCTGGTGATGGACAACCCTCATAGTAGATATGTCTTATGTGAATTTAAGAGGTATAAGTCACAATTTTTTGCTGACTGCTACACATTATGGTTTTAGTATTATTGTGGGCCATAACTGTTATAAATGGAAACATAATGCCACTGCGTACCATAGGTCAGTCCATTTTCTTACCTGCATAAAGAAAGCAGATTGCTGGTTGAATTGTTTGCAATTCGTGGGTTGCAAGCTGAGGATTGCGCTTGAGGGTGCAACTGTTTTCTAGGCTCTCCTGGTGGGATGCGGGTGAGGCAATCTTCTAGGAAATCGCCACGTGTTCAATTGTCTTTAGAAGTGTAAATGCTCCTGGGTGCTTCTAATACTGACTGATGGTAGGTTTCAAAGCGTGGTGGCTTGTACTGAGAAAACAATGCCTCCTAAGGATTTCTTATGGTAAGGTGGTCTGATGATATGTGGTGCAAGCCTGGAGCACAGAAAGTGTTCTGTTTGGTTTGTATTGTTAGAATTGAACTTGTAGGCATAGCGGTCCTCTTCTGTTTATCCCTTGGACCATATCTTCTTCACCATCTTTTTGATTTAATGGCTTGTTTTCCTTCAATGGCCTCACAACGAGGAACTAGTTTTGTTGTCAGCTGTCCCTGGGAGCGTATATGTTTTCTTGCCCCCTTCTTCCCAACACTCTCCCCAATTCATTCATTCCTTTAGCTGTCCGTTCTTTAATTAAATTCTCCACAAACACTTCAGTTGGTTCTCTGCCCTCCGCCCACCGCGTTGCTCCCACCACGGAGTTAACATGCACTTCCCCACCCACTCCTTCTTCACTTCCCTCTTGTTACATTCTTCTTTAAACAATTTTTTTTTTTTGTGAGGACCCAGCAGTTGCAGTTTGCAATTGGGTATCTTCTTTATCTTTGAAATGCTTTTGCTCATTTTTTTTAATGTGGGGCTTCACGTTGACATGCACTTATCTTGCAATGCTTGGCTTAACAAAGGCCTCCACAGTGCCAGGGGGGGCCCTGAGCTTCAGGGGGCCCACTCAGCACAGTACCCTGGACGGAGAGCTCCTGGGCGAGTACGGAAGGGTACCCCTGCAGTACTTTGCAGGGGGGCCCCTCAAGTTTTGTCACCCCAGTGCTTGCAATGATGGAATTATAGTCAAAACAAATATCCACCATGCCATTACCATATGTGCACATGCATGGTGACATGCCTGCGCACCTATGCGTCGTTATGCTGTGGGAGCTTTTTATTTTTATTTTGCCGATGCTGTTGCTCAGGAGCAAGCAAGATTTTTTTTTTCGTTTGGCTGATGCCGAACTGTACTGACAGAAATTACCTAAAACAAAAGGTCGGGTAACGCTACTGAAAGGCAAAACCTATTGGGTTTGCAAAGGCTAGCTGTTGCAAATTCCACATAACTTTAAAATTATCTCTTACTTAAACACCCAGAATAATCGAAGCTCTGCACAAATTGTATTGTAATGCAATCATAGGTATAACATCCACACCTTAACATAAAAAGGAATCCCTCTGCCCCCTCTAAATCTCATAAAGTCAAGGTACGTATTTGTATAGCTGTCCATGTTTTCTTGGTTGCTCTATATCAGTATGCGTCACAGCGACTGCTCACGCGAATGTTGTTCCAGAGAACAAACAACAGCCAAGACTGCAGACGCCATGACACCCACTCGTTTGCAAATCATGAATGAAGCGAGAGGTGTTAAAAAATAAAAATGCCTCTTCCCGGTTTCTCCAAAGAGAATAATTTACTGTCATGGTAGGAAAGAAGCGCTCTCTTCTTGGCTTAGCATCAGCAAAGAAAATGAACGATGCTGCTGCCACGTAGGTTTATGAGCATGGACTGATCGTGAAACATATTGTAAGAGGCTCAGCGGCAGAGCACAGGCGTCTAAGTTACACGGCCGCCATAAAAAGGACAAGTCAACTACGAGCAGCTATAAAAATGATGGAATTGTGAAATAAATGTTAAGGCCCACACCTTCCCCAGAAATAATGCTTTTGCTGTGAAGGGAGGCAGTAAACGGGGGAAGATACTAATGTAATATTGTTTATGCTTGTAATATGTGAATCATCGGCGGATTTCCCATAAAGTCCACTGGGCTTTATGGCCGGTGTGACTGCTCTCAGGTCCTAGCAGCTCCTGGTCGTCTCAGGAGCTGCTTCTGTGCTCTGTACAACAAAGTTTACAAGCTCAGAGTAAGGTATCTGCAAACGTAAGCCTATTTTCACAACTCTGAAGTTTCTGATTTTTCCCTTTTGTCAAGGTGCCTGGTCCCGCAGAGCTATTTTTTGCTGTACATTGAGAGATCATTTTCACCCTATTGCTATATGATTTTCCTCTTAGTCAAGCTTGGCAAATATGAAAAGTGCATGGATGATATTTCCCGTCATATTTACTTTCTGCAGAGCTTTTTACGTACAATGGCAACTGTATACATATTTTTTCATTTCAATGTAAACTTTTGCAACAAATTGTTGCAAAAGTCAAAATTGTATGCAAAATTGAGGGAAGCTTAAAACTTTGCAACTTTATGAAAAGTGAAGATTTTCATAGACCTTTCTGAAGGTTCTGTGATTTTTTTTTCTAATCTTTGCACAGCTCTACTTGGAATTAGCTGGTCAGTTAAAATAATTCTCTGCATTTGACATGAACACTTTTGCACATGATGAGCACTCTTGCACACCATGAGGAAGCTAGAAAAGAAATGTCCTATTACTTACCAGTAATCTTCATTACTCCTGGTCCCGGTGCCCTCGTCCTATTCCTGAACAAAGTGGAGATGACCATCTTTACGACAGAAAAAAAGAACAGGAGAATGCTGGGATACCTAAACCCACCCCCTGCCACTGGGAGTACATAAGCTGTACCAACCCAGCATTCAGCCTGAAATACCAAGCCACCAACCTGAAGGCCGGCTGGCCGGGAGGGAGGGAGCGGTGTAAGGAATGGGACGAGGACAACGGGACCAGAAGTAATGAAGATTACCGGTAAGTAATAGGGCATTAAATCCCGGTCCCTCCAGTCCTTGTCCCATTCATTAAAAGAGTGGAGAATACGTAAGCAAACAACCCGGCCTTCCGAACTCCCACCAACACCAGGGACACCACATCGAAAGCGGCACCCCAAAAGAAGCAAAAGGGAGAACCACAAGAAAAAACACAGGCAGGAGCACACAACCAGCAAAGCCCCCAACCAAACCAACAGAGCCAAAACCCCAAAATAAGCAGGGAACGACCAGGAAAATCCCAAAACAAGGAGCCCAACCAAGGAGCCGTCCCCCAAAGGGTAGACAACTGACACCAGGAACCTCCGATCCAGCCACAGAGGAAGAGAAACCAACAAGAAAGGACCAGAGACTGACATCACTGCAACCACAGCAGAGAGGCCACCCAGAAGAAGACCCAGAGCAACCCGACTGAGCAAGTAGTGAGGGCGACACCGAGAGGGACACCAGACCCCCAGGTAAGACCAGAAGGAGGCCCATCACACAGAACCAAGTCCCAAGGGAACCCCCAGAGGGGCTGAAACAACCAGCCCCCCCCTCCCCGGACAACCAGCAGAAAGGGGCCCAGAAGACGCAGAAGAGCACACATGGCACAATGAAAGCCAAGAAGGGCACCCAACCAGCGAGAAGACAGCCAAGGACAGAAACACCACCCGGCTTCCGGAACACACCAGTAGCAACGACAAAGAGCGACCCTCCTCAGACGAGGGAAGAAAGCCACCCACCGTCGAACGAACCCACAAGCCGAGGGAAGGAAGGAGAGACCAAACAGGCCCCACCCAAAGCAGGAGACAAAGGAATGACCAACCACAGGACTAACCCCAATACACCAGGCCAGCAGAGCCACAGAGAAAGAAGAGGACAGAGCCAGAAAAAGAACCAAGGCACCGACCCAGAGAACTAACCAAGGGCAGTCCCAAACCGAACAAACCAGGAAGAGAGGAGACAGCGACCACGAGCAAGCTCCCTGCCAACAACAGCACAGCAACAGAGCCCATAGGAACCAACCACAGAAACACCCAGGCCACGGGGCAGAAGCATCCAGCAGCCAACACCAACGGATACACCGGAGAGCAGCAGAAATCCCCCCAAACCCGGAGAACAACCCGGGCACAGGGACAGGGCAACAGGCCAGACCCGAGGCAACCACCTTGAAAGCAGGGGACACCGGGACTCAACCCAGCACCCCGCCCAAGGAAGGCAAGGGGGAAGCCAACCCCCCCAAGAAAACAAGGCCAAAACAGGCCCCTGCCCAAGGGAAGCAAGGGATGGACCCCAGCAGGCCCTTAACCAGAACAGGGCACAACCCCAAGAATGGGTACAGGCAAAACCCCGAAGGTCACAGAGACCAGAGAAACCGAAAAAGCAAACAGGGACCACCGGGAAGAAGACACCACAAACAACCCCCAACAAGGGTGGCTCCCCCATCCAAAATCCGGGGCAAACTCCAGGGGATAAAGAGGGGACCAGGGAGACAAAGCCACCGGGCATCAAACCAGAAGCTGGAACAGGGAGGGGGGGAACCCCCAAGCGAACCAACAGCGACGCAAGAGCATCGGCCAAAGGGCAAAACAGGGGAGATAAACAGGGAGGTCAACTGCCCATACCCCCCACTCCCTCGAGTTGACGCACCTCAACCCAATTCCTTTGACAACACCAGCATTATCCACACTGTCCCAATCACACCCCCACCCATATCGCCTCACCCCCTGCCTTCCTACCTACACCCTCTCTCCTCTCCAATACTTACACAGTCCCACCCATACCTCACATCCTTAACCCCTCACTTCCTCGAGTTGACGCACCTCAACCCAATTCCTACTCCAACGCCAACACCAGCATTATCCACACTGCCAAAAAACACAGGCAGACTGCAATACAACGAACCTGAATACGACTTCCCCCCAAATTACTTACAACGCTCAATCACCCCACCCTCACCCACAGTACAAACTTTAAATTTGCTACCTCTCACTACGGACACCAGACTAGATGAGATATTATTGTCACTACAAGTCAAAGAGGACCCCCAAACGTTTCATGACCTGATTTTACAACAACCTAAGCTCACACACCCTGAACTAGAATACAGAACATCCCCTCACACCAAACATTTGAATTTCACCCAACAAAGGCACACTACCTCCCCAATACATGAGCCCCCAAGATGCAGAACGACGCCCTACCCCAATGCCTCATCAAGGCCGGTCCGGAGAAAAAACCCTTCATCAGCTAAAGATTTAAACGCCCTACTGCATTCTTATGAGCCACGTCTCTCTCACATGATACTGTGCACACAGATAATATGCTAAAACACCACTTAATCCAATCCATCCCCGCTAACACCCATAGAGTCACAAGACACAATTCCAGAGGTATAGATGAAAACAACCTCATGCAAATCCCCATCACACCCGAACCCAACACAACGCCCTTCAAGACTCCACTAAAATGCATCCTTCTAAATTGCAGGTCGGCTTCACAACATGCAACTGATATAGCCGACCTCATACTCTCCAGTGACCCTGACCTAGTAGTTCTGACCGAAACATGGCTGAATGATTCCTCCACGCCCATACTAGACATACTGTTACCCCCAAACTATGATATCACAAGGCTAGATAGAACTGACAGGCCTGGTGGTGGAATCGTGTGCATACATCGGAGTAATTTAGCAGTGAACTGCTCCAACTCCCCGGTACTATCCTCCTGTGAATACTTCTGCCTAAACATCACGAGTAATAACAAACCCATATGTTCTCTACACACATTCTACCACCCGCCAGGAGATAACCTCACCTTCATCGAACACCTCATGGATATTCTAGCTACAAATGCTGGACTTCATAACACTCAAATATTCCTTGGTGACTTCAGTCTCCATTGGGATGACCAGGACGACCCAGGAGTCAATAGCCTCAAAACTTTCCTAGCAGACCTTAACCTCACCCAAATCTGCCACAGCCCCACACATGATAAAGGCGCAACCCTTGATCTAGTAATTGTTAAAGCTGATTCCACTCAGCTAGAATCGATCCTACCATGTGACTGGTCTGACCACCACATCATTACATTCCACATCAATGTTGCTGTGAAATTACTCTCCACACAACCCACGAGAACGAAAATCTGGAAAAGGAATTTAAATAAACTCGGTCCCGACTTACTCTCAGCCTCCAATCTGAACATCCTGCTTCCCTCGGATGGCTTAGTAAATGTACAAAGTCTGTCTGAAAAGAGTCTCCACAAAAGACTCTAAACCCTGGTATGATGGCAGACTAAATGAAGACAGATGATCCTTAGGCTTAAGATCAATTGAACGGCGGTGGAGATCTGCGCCATCCTCTGCCCACCTTAAGTTACTAAGAACCACGAGAAACTCATATTACAGAGTGATCAGACGATCAAAATCTGACTTCTTCAGAAATCAATTAGATCAAGCCAAGAACCGTCCCAAAAAACTATTCGAACTAATCGAGGTTCAAACTAAGGGTCTACCCCACCATCACCAGGATAACCCTGACACACTACCCAACTGCGAGGAATTTGCCTCTTTCTTTACCATGAAGATAGAAAACATAAAGATGGACCTGCTCAACGACCTCATATCCCTTACCGACACTCAGATAGACACTCCACTGCACCCACTAAGAGCTCCACCCACATGCGCCGCAAATTTTGACCTCAAAAACAATGCATCCAGGTGCTGCTTCTACACCTACAGTGAAGAAACTATACTAAAAATGCTAACAAACCTGAATCCCTCCTACCACTTCACTGACCCTCTTCCCACAAACCACTTAAAAGACTTCATTCCGCTGGTACTGCCCCTATGGACCAAGATCATAACCACCTCCCTCCTCCAAGGAACCATCCCAGAAATCCTTAAAATGGGGCAGATATCCCCTATCTTAAAGAAGCCATCGGCATACCCATCGGACTTAAACAACTATCGCCCAATATCAAACATACCCACTCTGGCCTAACTCTTAGAAAAATGTGTGTACACACAACTTGGCAAACACATAGATAAATTCAACCTGCTCAAACAATACCAGTCAGACTTCTGTGCAGGTCATAGCACTGAATCCGCCATGACCCACATAATAGATGACGCACTAGGAATTTGTGACCAAAACGAAGCCTGCTTACTAGTCTTGCTTGATCTATCTTCGGCCTTTGACACCGTCGAGCACGACAACCTGCTAGATTTCTTGAAACACAGAATGGAACTATCGGGCTCGGTGCTTACCTGGTTCACCTCTTTCCTCCAAAATAATCACAAAGATTCAAGGTTAAGCAATCTAAACCCATCCCAGTCACTCTAGGAGTTCCACAGGGATCTTCCCTTTCACCCACACTTTTCAACCTTTTTATGGAAGCACTCACCCAACTTCTCAGCTCCTCCAAGGTCCATTACCACATGTACGCAGATGACACACAACTCTACATAAAGAACCGCTCACTTGAGGACATCAAATCTCTCAACTCAATGCTTCATAAAACGCAGACCTGGCTGGCCAAAAACCATTTGAAGCTAAACACCCTCAAAACTGAATTCCTAGTAATCGCTCACCCCAACCAATCGTCCATCACAAGAGAGTGGATGAATCATCTAATACACTCAAAGGCCAAATTATCATTATCTACTCAGCAAAATCGCTGGGAGTAACGCTGGACTGAAATCTAAACATGCAGAAACACATTAGCGCCTCTACTAAAGGAGCAAACTTTCAAATAAACACTCTGAGAAGACTGAAACCCTTCCTGCCCGCAAATGACTTTAAACAGGCAGTACAAGCACTAGTTATCCCAAGAGTGGAATATGGGAGTGTCGCTCTCTGCGGCCTTCCCAAATCGACGATGGCCCCTCTAAGAGCTTCAATCAACACTGCCGCTAAACTCATTACCGGCTCTAAAAGAAATTGTCACATCTCCCCAGACCTTAGAGCCCTCAACTGGCTACCTTTCGAGGCTAGAATTCACCTGAAAATCGCATGTATGATGCACAAGGCCATACACCACAATACACCGAGTTACCTAACCCAGAAACTGGTACTATCTTGTGGTAACCGAACCTCCAGGAGCTCCAAGAATCTTCTTTTGAAACCGCAAAGCTTTGCCAAGAAGAAAACTTACATCCGGACTTTCTCAGGAATGGCGCCCAGGATCTGGAATGCCTTGCCCCCAGAAACGAGACCGAACCCATCTAATTACCTGATCTATATATACACCCCCGTAATATATTTGCTTGCATGTTTTAGTTATTACTCTGTATTAGACTCAGCCATATTCTTCACTATATTTTGTCCTGTTTCTTATGTATGTCTTTTAAAGCGCTCTGATACCACCAAGGTTCTTGTTCGCGCTATATGAAACCTTCAAAATAAATAAATAAACCCCGCAGAAGCCCCCAGCAAAATCCAGGAGGCCAGCAGACTGAGCAACAGACACGTCGGCAAGCCAACGCCAAGGTCCAGCCGGCACCAGGGAGGGACAAAGAAGAGCCAGAGGAAAGAACGGAAGGTCGGCCCAAGCCCCAGCTAAACCAGTCACCGGACTGCTGACTACCTAGGGGCCAAAAGACCCACACCCAAACAAAGTGTTGCACCCGCAGACAGGGTGGGTGGGGAGCATCGTGCTGTCCCCCTGATTGCCATCAATGCACCACACGGGAGCCCATGGGGTGCAAAGAGCCCACCTACTAGGGCAGAAGGGCACACAGAGGGGACAGGGGCAAACGCACTGCCACTGGCGGGAGCAGCCAGCTCCCCGGAAAGGAGAGGCCGGCCAAAGCGACCAGAGAAAGAAAAAGCGAACAAGGTCACAGGCAGAAATACAAAGGAGACCCCCAAGGGGCCAAGGGCCACACGGCCGGAGCCGGACACAACTCAGAAGGAAAGGCACCACCAACCCCCCCCCCTCAGAGACAAATGAGGGGCCAAACACAGGGACAGCAAGGCCAAGACCGACAAGGGCAAAGTCAAGGCCCCCACCACAGACCCGAAGACCCGAGGACACACCAAAATCCCAGGGATGCAGCAGCAGAAGCCCAAGGGCGCACACCCCACCAGGGGAGAGGAACCATTAAGCCTACAGCACCTGGCATGAGGAGACAGACTCCCCTCCTGCAACTAAACAGGCCCAAACCTGGTGAACTGCAGAGATCAGACAAGATCAGGTGCGTACAGGATGGCATAGCCCTAAGTCAGAAGAGGCCAAGGAAGAAACTGAACCTTAACAGAGCACAAGAACAGGGACTAGAGACATCACAGGCCCAAAACAAGCCCCCGCACCAGAATGCCAAAGGACCAGGCCCAAACGACAAGCCCTAAGGGGAAAGCAGCAGGATCAGACCAATCCGGAGGCACCCCACAAAGTGGGCCGATGACAACAAGACACCCAGGGAAAACCCAAACAAAAAACAACTGCGAAGTCACCGTCCCAGGGCAGAGGAGAGAAATGAAGGAGTCGCAGAGGCCGAACTGAAGGAAGAACCACAACACCCAGCCCCCACCGGTGGCAAAGGAACCCACAACAGAGAGACAGAGGACCCCGAAAAGCAGCCCAAGCCCCAGAAAAGGTACCCAGAGGGGAAAGGAAACCACAACAAGGCACCCAAACACAACCAGCCAGGCCAGGCGCAGACCACAACCCAGCACCAGGCAACAGACAAATACCCCTATAAGGCACACCAGGGGCACCCGCAACGCCTGCCCTGAACCAACCAGCTGACCACGGGCAGCCGCGGGGCACTAACAAGAGGCAGCAGAAGCACAGCGTACCATTTAGCCCCAGCACCAAGGACCAAGCCAGGCCAGCGAAAGGACACAACACCAAGCCTCCCCGGCGAGACCAAGGACCCAACGTTGAACGCGAAAAAATGTGATGTAACGCCCAGGGAGAAATGCAGCAACTGGCAACCGGTGGAAAAAAGACACCCCAGCAACACAGAGGTTGGGGACCCCAAAGGACAGGGCCAGAGATCTGAAATAGGAGACAAATAGCAATGCAGTACATACCCCAGGGGCAGACAGACAGCACAGCACACTGCCTGCCCCCACCAGCCAGCCCAGAAAGCAACAACCAGTGCAGCACCGGGCAGAAGGCCAACCGGAAACACCCCCTGAAAGAGAGAGAGAGACATAGCATAGACCCAAACACCGACCAAGCAACAGGGAGTCAGGGACAGAAAAGGCCAACAGCCCACAGCACCAGGGAACACCCATGCAGAACCAGGAACCAACCAGGTCCGACCCCACTCAACAACCGAGCAGGCTAGACCAGGCCCAAACAGGGAGGCAAGGGTTGAGGAAGGCCAGCCATAAATGACAGGCACCCCCAGGCGGCCAGCCAGGGAAGGCAACAACCCGGGCCCACCAGAGGAAACAGGAACATCTACCAAACGAAGCAGCCCACAGCACCTAGTATACCTAGGCAGTCTCCCATCCAGGGACTAACAAGGCTGGACCCTGCCGAACTCCTGATGTAGTATGACCATAGGTCATGATGGAGAACTCGCAGCCATGGAACACCATGACCATAACTATTAGGCCACTGTGACCCCTCCTAGAACACAGGAAAAAAAGATGGCAGGGCTGCAGGCAGACACAGGGAAAATGGAACATCTTCGCGGTACTTACCAACGGGGCAGGAAGACAGCACCACAAACCGACTGCCCCCACCAGGCAGCCCAGGCGGCCCCAAACAAACCAGCGCTGGGCTGAAGGGAATGACTGCAGCATCAGGCACTCCCAGGCAAGTAGAAACCTGGCCCGCATCTGCACCACAACGAGAACTGCAGGGGCCTCCAGGGAGATAAAGGACACCAGCAGGACCCCATCAGCCATCCAGGAAGCCCAGGGCACCACCAAGAACGGCCCCAGAACACTCCACAACAGCCGCAGCAGCGCGTCCTCCAGACCGGCCAAGGCACAGGAAGACGCACCCTACCACCGGAACAAACAGGGAGGAATGGTGCTCCAGCTGCAGAGGGCCAGCCGCCAGCCAACGCAGCTCCCGGCCAGCCCGGCAGGCCAGGAGACCGCCAGCAGTACGTCGAGGACATCCAAAGAAGACTTCATCACAGGTAAGAACCAGCCAAATCCATGTCCCATTCTGTCAGAAGACAGAAAAAAAGAACAGGCTGAATACTGGGTTGGTACAGCTCATGTACTTCAGTGAGAGGGGGTGGGCTTAGGTATCCCAGCATTCTCCTGTTCTTTTTTTCTGTTCTGGAGATGGTCATCTCCACTTTGTTAAGGAATGGGACGTGGACTGGAGGGACCGGGAGGTAATAGCATCATTAAAAACATGAAAAAAAGAGGGCAAATCATGAAATTGGCAGAGAAGGCGAGAATTCTAAAACAAGCAGCAAACAATGGCAGAACAGCAAACAATAGCAGAGAATGCAAAAGGGAGAAAAACATTTTTTTAAAAGATTGCGAGATGAAAGGAGACTGATAAGGGAAAACAAAGGGGACAGAACCAGACAAGTGAAAAGAAAAATATCACAGCAATAAGGGAAAATAATAGAATTACAGGCGTACCAAAATAGGATAAATATTAAGCAAGTTGCAAAACAATGAAAAGTGAAATTGCAGGAAAAAGGAACTTAAGCATGAAACGAGGTCTCAGGATGATAGGAAAAAAGAAAGAAAAGAATAGAAAAATGAGGATGGACTGCTTGTTGCAGATTACCCTGTAAACAAGATTCCACAGGGCATTAATGTACCCTGTTGAAAGTACCTTAGTCTGCAGGTAACTGCTCAGGGAATCACTAGTGAGTGTGAAGATGACAAGACCAACATTTGAATGTACTTGTATAATTGTATTGATAAAAAATTCCATTCTTTCTTATTGAGAGCTGCCTTCAGTCAACCTTTGCAGGCAGCATTGTATTCTATACTTTGGGATGTACTTTTGAATCTTTTATTGGATGGCTCTCTTGCCTATTTTAATGTTGTGCTTTGGACTGGTTGCTTTACTTGTATCCTGTAGTTGTGTCACCAATGGAGCATAGCTCTTCCCCCATTCTTTTTTATTGCTGACTTATGTATCGTTTTACTGCTGATGTTATTGAACTCTTTTTTATTTCTTAATTGCTTTGAGTTTTCCAACTCTCTCTGGACACCCTTCTCTCACTTCATAGAGGTTGCCGCTTTTGGCTTTGCCAGTGTTAGAGGCTTTTAAAATCTAACAGGATTGGCAAGCCGAATAACAGGCTTGTCAAAAGAACAAAACAAAAAAAACATTGTTTTCTGTACTTTCGAAATGTCCTCCGTGTTGCTTGACGTGGCATAAGTTGCATAAGGGGGATATTCTCAATGAAGTGGCAGTGAGAGGTGTTAGCCTCCTTGGCTTAACGCCTCTCATCGCCACTTCGGAAACGCAAGGCTGCACCCTATTCTCAAGAATGTGGTGCAGCCTGGGGTTTCGCCCTGTGATGGCGCTGAGCTTCACGACTTAGCGCCAACGTAGGCACCCTTGCACCAGAGTGCAAAGGTGTCTGCAAGCAGAGAGGTTTGTTTATGTACAGGAAGGTGTCCCTTCCTGCACATAAACATACCGAAAATACCGGTTTGTAATTTACAAGTGTGCTGCCTCGTGCAGCACTAATGTAAGTTAAAAAACAGCATTTTAAAAAAAGGTTTGCTTATGTACAGGAAGGGACACCTTCCTGTACATGAACAAACCATGGCATTTTGCATTTTCCATGTAGCAGCACACATGGAAAATGCATAAACGCAGAGAAATAAAGCATTTCTCCTTATTTCGCCTACTTAAGACCAGAATTTTCCTGGTCTTAAGTTCGGTACTGCCACCAATTAACGCCACCCTTGAGAATAGGTGGCAGCGTCATGTACAATGGATGTTGCAGTGGAACGCCCACCGCAACACCCACTGCATGCCCCTTTCGCGCTAAGTTTAGCGTGAAAGGGGCTTTATTCACAAGGCAGTGTTAAGCCACCTAACGTAGCTTAAAGCCACGTTAAGTGGTGCCTTGTGAATATGGCGCTGACCCTATCGCCAAGGGAACGTCAGAAAAAGTGACGTTCCCATGTCGATAGGGGCTTGAGAATATGCCCCTCAGTTTTCTAGACTTTCGTAATGGCCACTGAATTGCTACACATGATGTTCATTGCAAGCACTTTCAAAATGACTACTATGTTAAGGGATGAGACTTGATGATGCAACACAGCAACAAGGCATCCATCTTGGAAGCATTGTTAGGTATTTTCTATACTTCTCAAATAGTTGGGCACTGACGCCGCAACTTTATTCACAGCCTCACAAAGACAAAGCAAGACTGATTTGCTTTGCCAATCCTTGTTTAAACAGCTGATTTTTTATTTAAATATTGGTAATTATCAATGGATTCATGTTAATATGTTGTCATTTTTTGAAATTCTTTTTTTATACTAAACGACTGTTATTAAATGGAGGTCCCTCGTTGGAATTCTTGAGCTAGTTCAGTGAGTTAATCAACTGACTACAGAGCAGTATGAGTAGTCTGCAGGTCACAGGTTCAAACTCCACCAAAACATCTCAGTAGATAATGGACCTCCTTCAGAGACGACTTGCATGCAAAATGCTGCCCACATGTTCCCACCATAACGAGAGAGAACAGTGGCTTAATGCATCCGCCAGGGCTGTGTGTAAAATGTAAATCAAACATGTCAGTCATAGTAATCGTGGTTTCAGAAGTTCTTTGTCTATGTGAACTCTATTTTCGTGGAGTGCGGTGATAAAATAGGAACAAGACAGAAACACAGGCAAACATTAACTTCTAAAATGCCAACTGTTGCAGTCAAAGTTCCCTCTAATTTCCTATACCTATGAGGAGCAATGAAGGGAGTCTGTGCAATGCAACCAAGGTTATGTGCACCAAAGACAAGCGGCAACACGCTTTGCAAGCTAGTGCAGCAGGCGAGCATCCGCAAACAGTGGAGTATGCCACTTCTAAGATCTGTGTGGAAATTGCAGCAAAAAGGTGCATTTTGGCTTTTTTTATGCATGTAAGAGACACGTTTGAGGATCATGTGTGTCCAATTGTTCATGTCTCATTTTTTGCTAAACCACCATGGCCTTTTGGGTGCAGGGGTTTCCTGCATGCTCCACGGATTCATCTATCAATTTGCAAACTGGTTTCATGCACAGCCTACGCAGATCAACTCTGCTATATCCAGTGACGCAAAATGATTCCTTCCTTTCATAATTAGTTGGGTTCAAGCCAATGAAGGGGCATTGCATTAATTCTACATGTTCAGTTTTAGACTAGCAGAGGTGATGGGGGAGAAATCTCACTATGCTCCCAGAGCCTTTGTGCTCCAAACTAGCACTGGGGTGCATGAGCACAGCAGGGTGCGGAAGCCCCAGTGTTAAGGCATGTCAAAAGGGTTTGCGGGGCCTAGGTCAAAAACCTCATGCCGGGCCCACCTGTCAGTATTTGGCACCCTCTAGTGGTTTATGCCATGTAGTACCCACCAATAAACATGGCAAGCTTGCTTTAAAATCTCTAAATGTATTTTTTGAGTTTATAAAGCTTTATTAGATAGGATATTCAAAGTAAAACATCAGTACAAAAAATATAAGTAGAGAAGACACAGGCAATACAGCAAAACAGTATAAAGAGGAAAATCATTATACTCTAAAAAGATGCCAGTGAAAGGGTAGGGCATATACTTAGGGAAAAAGCATTTTAAGGTTTTGATTCATGGGTGGGGAGGGCGGAAAAGAGGAGAAGGGGAGGAAGGGAAGGGAAAATGCAACCAATGTACAAGATAAGCATCAAATAAGTACCGTAAGCTAGCAACTGAACAAATACATAAGATAAAACTATATGTAGAACATGAACAATGATAAATAAAAACAGCAAATTAAGGGACATGTTGAGAAAGAAAATTAGTTAGTGGCGACCATAACAAATCCTTTTTGATCAAAAGGGGAACAGTGGTAGCAAAAGCACGATCCAGCCGATGGTGGTGACACAATAAATTCCACCATGCATTGTATGAAATCTTCGAGGTATCTTTCCAGTTGGACGTAATTATCTGTAAAGAAATAGCTATATACAAGTCTATAAACTTACGTACGTTAATAGAAACATCCCAAATAGAAGCCATACCACCCAAAAAGATATGGACAATCTCAAATGTGTGGTTGGTAGCTAAGATATTGTTCAGTTTAGCCCAAACACGGGACCAGAGGGACTTAACCAACGGGCAGTGGAAAAACATATGAAGAAGGTCACTATTGTCAGAGGGGCAAGACCAACATTTCTTAGAGTCAGTTAACTTGAACCTATAAAGATCAGAGGGAGTGAAAAAAAGTTTATTATAAAAAAAATACAAGGTCTGTGTGGTGCCAGCAGAACGTGAGGCAGTATGTAGCTTTGACCACAAGGAATTCCAAACTTGAAGGGAGAACTCTTGGGCTAAATCCGTTTCCCAGGACAGTTCAAGTTTGGACTTTGTTCTCTCTACAGGGGAACAGGAGAGTAACTTGTAAATGGCAGCAGCTTTAAGGGGAATAGAGAAGTCCGGTAGCGGGAAAGTGGTTGGATCAGTGTTGGAAAGTGAGGCGCCCTGAGAGATAAAGAGATCTAAAGAGTTTTTGAGCAAGGGAAATTGGGAGGAGTGTGTATTTGAAAGTTGGAAAGAGGTACGTATATCAGAGAAATCGCGCAAGGAATCATTGCTAATTAAGGAGTCAAAGGTGATAATACCTTTATCTATCCATTCTTTCCAAAAAAGAGCTCTGTGATTAATCTTAATGGATTTATTATACCAAATTGGGATTGAGGAATGAAACTTCAACGGTGAGAGGGAAGAGCGAAAGACGGAAAGAGCAAGTGCCTTAGAATGTTTAAAGATAGGGGTAAGGAGGCGTTGTGGGGGATGAGACAATCGGGAAGCCGTAGCAAATGTGAAAGGAGAAAGCTGCGCAAGCTCTATAGCGCTCCAGGCTGTCAAAGGGGGGTCAAACAGATCAGAAAGAAAAGGCCAGATCTGTTTTAGTGTGAAAGCCGAGTGAAATCGAACAATGTTGGGAAAGTTAACACCACCTAGATCTTTAGGTTGTTGAAGACGGGAAAGAGAAATCCTCGCCTTACGTTTATTCCATAAAAATGTAGTGAAAATGCGGTTTATGGTTTTGAAGAAATGGAGAGGAAGGGAAATTGGAAGCATAGAGAGATAAAAATTAACAATCGGAAGAAGCATCATTTTAATAGTGGCGAGCCTTCCCCACCAGGATAGAAAAAGGGGGGACCAACGCTCTATAAGGGAAGAGAGCTTTTTAACTATATCTTGTTGATTGAGCCTAACAGTCTCTCTAATAGAGCTAGCGTATAGGATACCCAGACATTTAATATTCCCTGAATTCCATTCAAAGCCCGAGCCCTGAAACATATGAGGAAGGCAGAATTTGTTAAGTGGCAGAACCTCAGATTTATCAATGTTAAGTTTGTACCCGGAAACCCGAGAATACTCTTGTAGTAGAGAAAAGAGCGTGGGCAGAGAGGTGGAAGGGTTAGAGATGTAGAGCAGAATATCATCAGCATATGCTGTGAATTTGATATTAATGTTACGAAATACGAAGCCAGTATAGGATGATGAACGACGAATTTTTTCCAAAAAGGGTTCTAACGCAAGAATGAAAAGAAGAGGGGAGAGAGGGCAACCTTGTCTTGTGCCTCTATGCAAAGAAAAATAAGAGGATTGAGAACCATTAACCCAAATAGAAGTGGAGGGAGCAGAGTATAACAGTTTAACAAGATGGATGAAGGGGGGACTAAATCCATGCCACCGCATAGCACCAAACATGAAGTCCCAACAAACCCTGTCGAATGCCTTTTCGGCATCTAAGGTAATAGCAGCGATAGGGGAGTCCATCTTTGAGGCCAAATGAATAATATTAAGAAAGGTTCTCGAGTTGTCAGTAATGGATCTGCCTTTAACAAAGCCAGATTGATAAATGTTGGTGAGATCTGGGATAACCTTATTAATACGAGATGCCAAGACTTTAGCGTAAATTTTACAATCTGTGTTGATTAAAGAAATGGGTCGATAATTTTTGCAGAGGGAGGGATCTTTATCTTTTTTAGGGATTAAACATAGCATAGCCTGAGTAAAAGAACCTTGGGACTTCCCTAGAATAACAAATGAGTTAATCAAAGAAAATAAATGTTGTAACAAAATATCTTTAAAGTGGAGATAGAACCGAACCGTGAAGCCATCTGGGCCCGGGGTTTTGTCTTTGGGAAGAAGAGTAATAGCACTGAGTAATTCTTTTTCAGAGAGAGGTGCGTCAAGTAATGCAAGGTCCAAAGGACTATCCGAGGACTTAGGGAGAGATTGAAAGAAGGACTCAATTTGAGCAGGTGAGGGAACAGATTCCGGTGTATAAAGCGTGGAGTAATACTGGACAAAACAATCGAGAATTTTATCGTCAGAATGTTGAGGATTTCCGTGTGAATCAGTAATAGTTGTTATTTTAGATTTTTGTTTCTTAATTTTTAGATAATTAGCAAGAGACTTACCGGCCTTATTTCGTCCCCCATACATCTTAGAATGAAAGTTGAGAAGAATATTACTCGCAGAGTCCCAAGAGTGTTTATTGTATTGTAACTTTGCCTTAATAAGGGAAGAGAGCACTTCTGAAGAATTAGTGGTATAGTAGAGGTGCTCTAAATCCTTGATTTGCTTAAGAATTTGGGCCGACTTTGACAGAGCAGTTCTCCTTTTCCGTGAGACGAAAGCAATAATGAAGCCTCTGGCAGCCGCCTTGAAGGAGTCCCAAATAGAGTGAAAGTGAGGGGTGGAATGGAGATTATTTGTAAAAAAATTCCTGCGCAAAAGATTTAAACTGCTCAACAAACTGTGAGTCAAGGAGGAGCGAATTATTAAAGCGCCAACGCCTAGAGGTGGGGGTAGGTGAGGGAAAGTCTAGATCAGTAATAACCGGAGCATGGTCAGATATAAGAATTGAGCCTATTTCTGAGTTGGTCATAAATTGGAAAGAGTGTTGTGTGAGAAAAATATAATCTATACGGGAATGTGAAGAGTGCACTGGGGAGAAAAAGGAGAATTCTAAAGTATCGGGATGAGAAAGTCTCCATGAGTCAATAAGACCTCTAGAGGAAATGGCGTTAACAAAGGACTTTTGCATTCTATTGGGTACATATCTGGTATGTGATTTACGATCTAAAAATGGATCCATGAGTTGGTTGCAGTCACCACCCACCACTAGATTATCACTTGCATGAGAAGAAAGGAGCTTAGAGAAGTCCCCCCAAAAGGATAAATCAACACCATTCGGGCCGTAAACACTGCAGAAAGAAAATTGTGAATTGTTAACAGTTACCTCTAGAAATAGCCACCTACCACAAGTATCATGGAGTTCGTTGTGCAGTTGAACAGATAATGACTTATGAAACAAAATAAGAACACCATTTTTGCCATTTACTGCTGGAGAGCAGAATGCCTCTCCCACCCATTGTCTACGCAACGAGGACAAGTCTTGAGAGTTAAGGTGAGTTTCCTGTAACAGTGCAACATGACATTTCAATCTTGCTAAGTGAGATAAAACACGTTGTTTTTTAACAGGATTGCGAACACCCTTAACATTCCATGAGATAATACGAAGACCATTCATTCCCGAGAATGAGGTAAAGATAAGCAAAAAGGGATATGAAGTTTAAGACAGCGTAGAAAAGGAGAAATAGGCTGAAAAGAGAAGACACCCAAGTAAAAAGCAGAGTAAGTAACAGAAGGCAGAGAGAATAAAGTAGTCCACCACCGAAAATACAGTGGTAAAGGTGGAAAAGAGTATAAAAAAAGAGGGGTACCATACTCAGGAAAAAGAGGAAAGGGAATATGACTTGTGACAAATAGTAAAGAGGTTGCCAAAAACATAGAAATGACAGGGATGAAAAGGAAAGAAGAAAGGGAAGACACATAGCAAAAAGGGGGGAAAAGCGAAGAGGAGAACAGGGAAAATAGAGGAGAGGATGCAGGGGTACAGAGACCCCCGAAAGGTATCCAAAAGAGGGTGACAAAAAGCCAACAAGCTTTAGCCACAGAAGGCAGGTAAACGAAAAACATTACTATGAGAGGGGGGCGACGTGAAACAAAACAGCCGCACTAAAAGGAGCATGTAGGATAACAAACTACCACAGAGATCAAAAGAACTAGAAGACAAAAAGACTATAAACTGAAAAACTAGAACAATATAGCAATCAATTATAACAAGTGAAGGAACTTACCAAACATCTAGGGAAGGAAACAGCAACAGAATAGGGTAAACACCAAGAAACAGCAGGATAGGACATAGGGTGACCTTAACAAGAACGTCACACAAGGGAATCCTGCAAAACAAGGGAAAAAACAAGGGATGAGCTAAGAAAAAAACCAAAATGATATAAGAGTTATACAGTAATGAACAGAATAATCTCGAAGAACAAAATCGTCCTAGGCTTTAAGAGAGAGAAAAAAAAAAAAAAAAAAGTCCGCTAGGGTTTGCTCAATTCCATAAGCTCTCCCTTATGAGTATGGATGAACTTCCGCAGGTCAGCAGGGTCATCAAAGCTAAAAGTTCTCTCCTTATAGGTCACTTTGAAGAAACAAGGGTGGATTAAACCATAGCGTGCATTCATAGATCGCAAGGCCGGTCTAAGGTCCAAAAATTCCTTTCGCCGGGAGGCCGTAGGCTTGGAAACATCCTGAGAGAAAAATATCTTGTGCCCTGACCAAATCATTTGCTTATGCTGCTTGGAGGCCTGAAGAATTGACATAAGATCTGAGTAGAGGAGGAAATATGCTATGATTCCACGAGGTTTAGACGCAGAAGATGCATTCCGAGGCCCCAGACGATGAGCGCGCTGTATATTAAAGTCTGAGGATTTCGGGAGGCCAACAATTTGAAGGACTTGAGATTTAAGGAATTGAATCATGTCAGACCCCTCCGAACCCTCCGGAATACCATAAATGCGCAGGTTGTTGCGCCTATTGCGATTTTCCAAATCCTCCGCCACCTTCTTAAGCTGATCGACTTCCTTGGTGAGAGTGTCAACTTTAGCAACAACGTCCTGCGCATCGCTAATCCTCTGCTCCACATCCGACAGTCTCGTATCCAGACTAGACCACTTGTCGTCCAATCTCTGAAGCGTGGCAGCAGTGTCTGTCATAAAAGGACGAATGAGGCGCAACTCCTCCATAATATCCTCAAGGGTGAGAGGCGACGGGGACTTAACTGGGGAAGGCGGATCTTTTTTGGTGCGTTTGACAGAAGGAGTACTTGAGTCCTTCCTTCCCCCAGCGGAGCCCCCATGGGGTTTGGTTGGATGTGCGCCCTCCATGCTGACGGTGTCGCAAGCAGGTATGACAGAAAAACACAGTGGCAGAATGCAGGCAGGACAGCGATGATAAAACGTAGCAAGAGCAAGAGGAAGCGTAGCAAAAAATTGAAAATGACCGGAAACAAAACAGCAACAGGTACAGAGTCTCCGGAGACACAGCTGGCTCCCTCTGACGTGGTTACCAAGAGATGCAGTGCGCAGGGGCCACAAAAGCAGCAAAAGAGACCAACCACTAGCGATTGCTGGCACAAAAGGATGGCATAAGGTATATCAAAGCAGCCACTTCTGTGATATCATAGGAAAACAGCATAGGACCAACCAGATAAACACAGTGGCATCAAAAATAGGAAAAAAAACGTTGAAAAAAAAAAACAAAATGGCGGCCGCCATCTGAGGAGAGCAGAAATTGCACAATTAAAGCGATAAAAAACAGCAATTTGATCAGGAAAACCTGCCAAAATAGTCTCCACTGTTTCCGACGCTCGAATCCATCCTTGGAGCGAAGCTCCGTTGCCTTAGTGAGGCACCTTCACGCTCGAATCGGCATATTCCGAGCGGAGCTCCTCACCCGGCGGCCATCTTGAATCGCCGCGCCGCGCGCTCCCCTCTAAATGTATTTTACATCACAAGCATGGAACCCTGTCAATGTGCAGGCCTGGGTATTAATGCCCTCCACTTTTATCCCTCTTCTGACGGCCTTGACAGTGTTTGAACAGTTGGTGCTGACTTGGGGATTTAGTTGCATTAATAAAATTGGGTACAGGGGTTCTTGATCTGCACAAATACTGTAGATTTAAAACATGTGTATGTATTGTTAGGAGTATAGAGGTGCTTACAGGTGTGCATTAGTTAAGTAGTGTGCTGCCACAGGGATCCTGCAGACAATGAATGAAGCCAGTGAGAATGTTACATGTTGGATTACATTGCTTCCTGCTCAGTTTGTCTCTCTGCCAGGCACACAAACTCTAACTCCAATATGTTAAAGACTACCCATCTTACATGAGGTCATAGTATGGGGAAGGTGAATTCCTTGAAGCCCTGTGATTAACTACCATAATGCATCAACAATAAGAAGAGTACAACACACTTTAAAAATAATGTAGCGGAAACCACATTTTGTGTGTAGGGGTGCATTATAATTAGGGCTCCTGGTTTATATGTTTTTTTTAACATTTCCGACTGTATTTATCCATATTTATTTTTTGGGCATTATATCTATATTTATCCATATTTATTTTGAATTTTTCGTAAAAATTAAGTTGTAAAACTGTACATTTCCATATTTCTTTAACTGATCGACGCGCACTCATACTTTGATTTCTGTCATGTTTTCGCTATTTAGGCTACCAAATATTACATAACAATACATCCACTGGTAAATATTAGCATTATACTACAAATTTGACATATGCCATTATTTAAAGAAATTTCATCCTGATTTTTTTATTTTCCACGCTGTCCATCTGCTCAGTTGTTGGGCTATAATTCATGAAACACAGAATGGAGGATCACTTAAAGAAGCACAATTTTCTGTATTTATCCACCTTTAAAAATAAATGCAGACAGAAAACACATTGTTTTCTGTCTGTATTTATCTTTAAAAATCCAATAAAAAGGAAAACAGGGAGCCTTAGTTATAATCACACGTGTAGAGTGCACTCACATATAATTCTTTGTCGTATTAACATGAAGTGTTAGAATTTGAAACGTAGTAACATGAAAAGTGATGTGCTTAGGCCATTGAAAAGTAATGTGGAGAATTAAACGTGCATAGTGAATGTAATTAGTAAAAAACATTAACGTGAAGAACTCGTTTTGTCAAACTGACAATTATTCATGTATTAAAAATTTTCATTAATTCTGTCATTTTACTTGTAGGTAAATGCATTCATTGAATGTACCTTATTTTCCTATGCCAATCCGTCAAAGCCATAGGATGGTTTCTTATGTTATCTAAATCTTGTAGGCCTGAAATGCAGTTCCATGAAAACTCTCGCTTTTGATTTAATAGCTGAATTTCATGTATGCAGTGGAATTTGTACTTTTGTGTTGCAGGTGAAAGAAGTGTTCTTGTGAGCTAGAATAATGTCTTTGTTTTACCAGTCAGGCAAGGAGAGAAGAAGCTACTTTGTATAGCTTCACACACTAGAAGGCCTGGCAACCAATGATGAATTGATGCAAGAGTAGAACACTGTTGTCCCATGGATAACTACCTTTAGGACTATACCCAGAGCAAATGGTGTGACATGCAAAGGATCTTAGGAGAGATTACCCACAATATCGTGATGTTGAGAGTGGGGAAAGAGACAACTTCTTCCTTTGCCTTTGGAGAGAGAGAATCTTAGAACAAGATCTGTCTCAATAGCTTTATGCTATCTGAACAATCAATGGTGGAGAGACTCCTTAGGAAGACTCCACATGCTAACATATTTTTCATTCCTTTTTCCTGAAGATGCATAAGTAGGGATGTCTTCTTAGTGTTAGTGTGTGGATGTATTAATGCATTATATTTGCCACCTTCGATGCATGGAAACGTGGACTCATGCTTCTTGATCCTCTGCATCCTGCTCTTGGATTAATTGTGTTACTTATGGTACATCGTCTTCATTGAATACGCATATTTGGCTTTATGCTAATTCCAATGTACTGTTACACTCTGGTTGAGGTGTCTTTGTGTTCAGTTTTTATTGGCTTTATAATAAATTAACTAACCATACATAGTTGTCTGTGGTAACTATGTGTTTAAGGGAATTCTTGTTTAATTGATTGGCAATAATAATGACATTTCTCATTACTAGACTTAATTAGATGCTGCTAAAAAGAACCATCGGATTGTGTTTCTAGATTAGGTCCAGAGCTAATGGCCCGGCCCTTTAAAAAATAAGCAAGATGCTCAAAAGGCAAAACATTTTTATGGCTCATTCTAGACTGTAGACTCTTGCATAGTAAATAATAGGGACATTACAGAAAAAAGTCTTACACATACATTAGGGTGTCACTTAACTCAGAGAAAGTGTCCCTCTCTGTTTCTGACATAAAAGCAAGCCAGGACTGTGAACTCTAAAGAGATCCACCACATTTTTTTGGTCACCGGAGATAAATAGTCTACTACACTCTGCATGTCCCAAATAGTTACATATTCACAGCACCAACATACTATATTAACTATGAAGGATGATTATAATGATACACATTCTACCAAATTCTCCTTATCTGACATCTCATGAGGACAACTACATTAAGGAGGAATGTAACACAGTCTACTCAATCAAAACTGAGAGTCCCCTCAGTCTTTCTCTACACCTTGAGGGGGTACTTTGATCACCGCTCCCACTTTCCTTTCTATATTACGCTATTTTGCCAACGCTGCTTGCTGCTACCTTCAATACGTTTTTTAACAATTTAAAATTCCGGAATTGGTTCTTACAGTGTTTTGTTTTACTGTGTCACATGAATTTGACCACCGATCTTTGAGGGCTGTTCTCCTCCTGGTTTCCCGCTCTGCCCCTGAGAGTCGCCATTTTGGGGCAGTGTGCTCTCTAGTTTTTGTGGCTGCTGGGACCATAAATATGCGTACAGCGCAGACGTGCCTAAGGCAAGCCCGTCTGCGCCCGTCAGCATCCCGGAAGCAGCCAGCACCAGTCATGCTACCCATCAGGCTCCCGTTTTTGAGGGAAGGTTGCATTATACCAGCGATCTTCTGTTGTCACTCCGCCCCCTTTCCTGTTTCCATCATTGTATCTGGGACGTGCTTATGTGCCAAGACAACAGCTGCTCAATGTGCGGTTTCAGGCTGGGCTTGGACCCGCCTAATTCTGCCCATATCAGCGCTTCACCTTGCGGACCCATAAGGGTACCCCCTATTCTGGCGGCTATGATTAATGCACGCTCACTTAGGAAACATCCTTTGGATGTCTTTGACCTCCTTGTGGATAAACCCATTGACCTCTTGTTTATCACGGAGACCTGGCTAGATACCACGTCCGATCCTATTGTCACCCTGGCCCCTCCCAAGGACTATAGGATCTCTAGAGCGGACCGCCCAGAGGGCATGGGGGTGGAGTGACTATTATTTATAAGGATAAGTGGGACCTCCATAGGGGCGATGTTAGCTCATGGGGGAATTGTGAAGCCCTTGACTTCAGCATTCGCTTCTCGGCTCACTTCACTCTGGGAGGCTCCCTGATCTATAGGCCTCCTGACCCAGCTGGGGCCTTTCTTCAAACATGGGGTGATGCAGTGGTCCCTCGGGCTCTTCGCTTCTCCCAATACATTGTTCTAGGAGATTTTAACATTCATCTTGACCAGGCTGATTCTAGGGACTCACTTGATTTTCTGGACATTTTACATCTTGCCCAACTCTCTCAGTGGATTATCCTCCCTACCCACCAAGGGGGTCATATCCCCGACCCAATTTGTTCCAACTTTCCCATTTTGGTGGAAGATCCTTTTCCGGTCCCCTGGTCGGACCACTTTTTGACTTATTTCTCTTGGGTGGTTGCCAACGCTGACCCGCCAGCTCGCTGCTATCGCAAACCAGCATTTAGAAAAATTTATCCGCTTGTGTTTAACCAGGCCTTGGATACCTCCAGGTCCGCCCTACCGCGTCACCTTGAGGGAGGACTTGCGGGGTTTTCAAGTTGGGTTTCTAACACCATGGTTTTCCAGGGAGTCGCCCTCCAAACCATGGTTTACGCCAGACCTGAAAGTGCTTAAACATGAATGCAAGAAACTGGAGCGGGATTGGCGTCTTAGAGACTTCTGTCTTTTGGCTAAGCACAAACTTAGGCTTAAACAAAAATTCACTAC
The DNA here is from genome assembly GCF_964204655.1 of Triturus cristatus. Classification (NCBI taxonomy): domain Eukaryota; kingdom Metazoa; phylum Chordata; class Amphibia; order Caudata; family Salamandridae; genus Triturus; species Triturus cristatus. The sequence goes on from NC_140593.1 coordinate 945,285,913, forward strand.
GCGGCAATAGCCCAGGCCAAAGGTGATTCTATTTTCCCGCATTGATTCTGCCAAAAACAACTCCAAGGAAATGTTCGCTATTGTTCAGAGCTTTACTCCCCCTACGCCCAATCGAGTACATCGCTGTCCACAGATGCCTGGTGCGATAATCTCTCCAGCTTCTTTATGGATAAAATCTGCATCATTCAGGGGGCTTTTACTTTCTGCCGCAGCACTACAGTAGTCTCCCTGCCTCTGGTACCACCACCTGTTAATCCCATTCGCTCCCTGCATGCCAACCTCTCTTAAAATTCGGAAGGGCTTGAAATCAGTCTCGCCTTCTGACCCCTGTGTGGCCAAATTGTTGGCAGCTGCTGCAGAGACCATCAAATTTGAAGTTAATAGCATTATTAATATGTCTCTTCAGGAGGCTCGCGTACCGGAGGTCTGGAAGCAGGCCAAGATTCTTCCTCTTTTAAAAAATCCTTCTCTTGATCCCCTCAGCCCAGGGAATTACCGTTGCATCTCCCTTTCGCCTAGTTTGGAAAAGGTGGTGAATAAACAACTCACAGAGTTCATCGAAAGTTCAGGCCTATTGTACCAGGCCCAGTCAGGGTTTAGGGCCTCCCATAGCACCTAGTCAGCCTTGGTTGAGGTCTCGGAAGCCATTCAGGAGTGTCTGGACGCCAGCGGGAAGGCAGCATTGATTTTGCTCAACTTGTCGGCAGCGTTCGACGCGGTTCTACACTCACTGCTCCTCACTGCACTTGCCGAGATTGGTGTTTCTGGTACTGCTTGGGGGTGGCTCAGGTCCTTCCTTGAGGGATGGGTGCAACAGGTCTGGCTTCCGCCCTTCTCTTCATCCCCCCAGATAGTGGCCACAGGTGTCCCCAAGGGTCTTCCATTAGCCCCCTTCTCTTTAACATCGATGTTACCCCTTTGGTCTATCCGGCCGAAGACTTGGGGGCTAAGGTTATTGCCTAAGCTGATGACACCCAGCTTCTTTTTACCCGGGGAAAAATGTTGACTCCGTCTCCTCTGCTAAGCACTGTTTGTCCTTTGTTTTTAAGTGACTGGCCGCTGCTCAACTCAAGTACAATAAAGAGAAGTCGGAGATTCTCCTCTACGGTAAATTCCCCCCCAGCTTTGGCCACCCGAGTTCTCTTTGCCGACATTGACAGGGTAACCCACGAAGAACCTGGGGGTTTGGTTTAAAGAGAACTTCTCTTTCTTCACTCAGGTCAAGAATATTGCCGGCAATTGTTTTGGTCTTCTTAAAACCTTTAGGAAATTTCTCCCCCTTCTTCCTAGGGCTGCGAAAGAAACAGTCATCAGTGCTCTTATTTTATCTTGGCTGTAACGCTCTGTATGCGGGAATCCCTGGCTATCTGCTGAATAAGCTTCAGGTGGTCCAGAACACAGCAGCCAAGCTTCTTCTTGACATTCCTATTAGAACCAGTGTGAGACATCATCTGCGCTCACTCCACTGGCTTCCCGTGGCAGAATGGGTCAAGTTCAAATCCTTGGTTATCGCCCACCGCGCTCTCTATGGTCAGGGCTCTACCTATCTCCTTTTATGCCCCTTTGAGACAACTGTGCTCTATGTCTCAACTTCTAGCCCAGGTTCCCAGCTTCAAATGCCATAGGTTGGCTGGCTGCTTGCTCGCCCTAAAAGCTGCCTTGGCCGTTCGTTTGCTTTACGAAACATCCAAGACCCCTTGGTTTTAAAAAAATACCTGAAAACGTATCTCTTTGTTTAGTGCTAGCTTTTCTACCCCTCTTGGTTCACGCCGGGACACTCTCTGGACACTCTCTGGAGTATCTCTGCGCGCTACAAAATAAAATAACATAACATAACACCTCTTACCTCTCCCAGATCCTTAAGATCTCAGAGCGGACAACCTCCTGTCACCATCAGCAAAGATTGAGTAAATAGAAGAAAAAATACCAACACAATCAAGGCTCTTGCAAAGATAATCAGAGTTGCCAGTATACTATAAATTTAATAAAAATTAGTGTCAATCTTTCATTGTCACTTGTTCAGTGCACCACCAAGCACTGCATCCTGTAACACAGTAACCACACCTCAATGGTCATCACACAAAAAATGGATACATTTACCACATACGTTCAAAGAAATGACAACGCACTTCCAACCACACACCCACACACTGTAGCATGCTACCCTCATTGATAAGTATTCTATTGTATTGTATTGTATTGTAATTGCATTTATATAGCACTTACTACCCCTGACAAGGCGTCAAAGTGCTTTTTCGGCGAGTAGCACGCTACTCCAGAACACATAAAGGATTAGTGTTGAATTAGTATAGTGAAATATGTAAATAATGTGAGTGGTGGATATTAGTCAGTTATTTGGATTGAGGTTAGCGGAGGGTCAGAAGAGGGAAAAAGGTTTGCATTTATATAGTGGTTGCTACCCCTGATGGGATTTTGAAGCGTTTTTTTGGTAAGAAGCACGCTACTCTGGAACCCATAAAGGATTAGTGGTGAGTTAGTATAGTGAAATAAGAAGGTAATTTGAGTGGTGGATATGTTAGTCAGTTATTTGAATTGAGAAGGATAGGGAGGTCATAGCAGTAGGAGGAGGCATGGTATGAGTAAAAGGTATGTGGAGGGGAAGAGTTAGAGGGAAGGGTTTAGAAAGGCTTGTTTTAGGGGACGGTATAGTAAAAGAGGTATGAGATGATGCAAGGAGGGGTAGAGTAGGGAAGAGTTTAGAAAGGATTATTTTGGGGGTCATAGTAGTGGTATGGGGTTTGGGATGAATGAGAGAGTGAACATAGAGGATATATTGATAGAGATATAGGATGAGAAATAGGGTAATGCATTGGTAAGAGTAGTAGAAAGAGGTTTGAGATGAGTCAGAGTTGAGGTAGAAGATATATTGAGAGAGGTATAGGGTGAGAAATAGGGTAGTGCATTGGATATGCTGAATTAGAAAAAAAGTCATAAATGTAAAGATCCATAAGTACATGGAAAGTCTATATATGCATAAAGGAAGTACATTTATGTAAATTAAAGATATTGATAGAGGTATAGGGTGAGAAATAGTGTAGTGCATGGGAAAGATTAGTAGAAAGAGGTTTGAAATCAGTCAGAGAGTTGAGATAGAGGGTACATTGAGAGAGGTATAGGGTGACAAATAGGGAAGTGCATTGGATATGCTGAATACACAGAAAAGTAATAAATATATAGATCCAAGTACATGGAAGGTATATAGATGCATAAAGTAAGTAAGTATGTGTAGATTAAAGATGCATTAAACATGTTCCAGCTTTCAAGTGTTGTTGTACTTAAAAATTCATTTTATTAATTTGTTTTAAAACATAATTATTATACACGTTCGCACAAAGCAATACACATATACAGGTAGATACATATATATAGTACAAATAAATGATTATATACAGAGGGATATGCTGTATATTTCTATTTGCGTACGTGCCTATGTGGGGAAGAGCCAGTGCTTGAGTAGTTTTCTGAAGACAAGGTGGTTGTCTGTGGATCGTATGTTGGGGGTAAAGAGTTCCATAGTTTGGCTGCTTGAACAGAGAATGATGTGCCACCCATGTTTTTTTTCTTGTATCTTGGGATTTTGAGGTGAGGTTCCACTCTAGAGCAGAGGTTCCTTTGTTGAATGTGTTTGGTGATTTTATTCCTGATGAAGAGCGGTCCCGTTCCATGCATTGCTTTGTGGGTGATACAAAGCAGCTTGAACATGGATCTTCTGGCAACTGGTAACCAATGCAGGGCTTTCAAGGCATGGGAGACTGGTCTCATGATTTGATATGTAGGAGTAGTCTGGCAGCTGAGTTCTGAAACTGTAGTAGTCTTTTCGTGGTCGTTCAAGATGATCCGTGTCAAAGGCTACTAGCGTAATCGAGTTTGGACAGAATAAGGGTGATGGTAGCATGGACCTTGTGTGGAAATCCTAAATGGGGAAAGATTCATCGCAGAGTTTTTATAGTAACACAACTTGATCTTGGTAGTTTATCAACCTGGGCATTCATCAAGAGCTTGGAGTCCATGTGAGTCAGCAGCTATACAAATACCATATTATGATATAATACAATGTAAGCATAAAGAAATGATGGAACTGTCACTCTAAGCGAACCTGAAAACGACCTTGCCATGTGTGTTGGTCCCCCTGACAACACCTCTGGACAGTACATACATTTTTGAAGCAGGCAGGGCTGGATAGAGTCAGCTGCTCCCATCATCATATCTCCTTCCCACTTGTTGTGAGTGCTCTTCTTTCTTCCAGCATCAAGAAAGGCACAACAATAAATCATGTGGCAGGTGGCCACAATCAGACTGGTTTTTGTACAGCTCCTTTTTTCAAACAAGCAGTTAGTGAAGTCTCTCTCCTATGTATGGAGCAGTATTCAGTGCAAGAGAAATGTGGACAGCGTGGCCTACAGTCTTTGTGGACTATGGCTCACCACCCATCTATGTAGTGGGACCACATGGCATTTGAGTTTCATTTCAATCTTGGCTTCTATCAGAGGGTGAAAGATGAATGTCCATTCTCTTTTCAGCCGTCCTTTTTTATCTGTGCTGAATTTATTAAGTGCAATGTATGAAGGCTTCTTCATGCTAATCATAAACCAAAACACAATCCAGACAAACAGGAAATTAGTAAGGACAGGTCCTGCTTTTACCCAGCTTTTCCTAAACATGGGTGTCTATGAAGAGAAGGAAAGCACCTGGAGAAGATACCCACATAGTGAGGTCTATTAGGGTTTTTTTAATATGATTTTAAGGCCATGTGATCATCAAATCAACTGCCCTATCACCCACATAGCCGTTGGAGCTTGAACACTTCCTGGTATGGACACATTCATACTCTTTTGGGGGGAGTTTTATATAGCGCTAACTAGACCCAATGGTATCAGAGCACTTTACAGGAGCACCAGTAATGTTACAGATGGAAACATTCATGTTCTGTTAGGCAGGAGGAGATTAAGTGATTTGCCTGGCATCACAGGATGTTGAGCATTCCTGCTGAGACTCGAACCCAGTTCCCTGGCTTGATGCTCGACCGCCCTAGCCGTTAGACCACATCCTCTCCATTTGATAAAGGGAGAAGCACTACCGATGCCTTGGATATGGCTGTCCTTGCAAACTAGGGTGTAGTCCATTATGCACTCTTGTTTTTCTCAATTCTCACACAGATTTATTAACTTCTTCACCCAATGTAATACAGGGACTATCGAGGTACAAACATTCATGTTGTCCGAATACAACCACCCATCAATGTACTGAACACATCCAATGAAAGAAAAAGTCCTGTGGCTGTTTTGGATAGGTTTAAAGGGGATAAAATACATGTTTGCTATATTTCATCTGTAATTTTACCAGGCATCAAATTTGGTACTGACTTCCAAACAAATTATTTCTGCCACAACTGTAAACCCATCTGATTATTTCTAGTAGGACGAGGGGGTAGTCAACAGACCACGGGTCGGAAATGCAGCGAGCTCAAGGTAAGTGGTTTTATTTATTTTTGCATTAAATTTTACTTATCCCATCATCTGTTGACTCCCCCCCTTACCACCCGCTCTGCCCCACTGCTCATACCTGTGCTGGCCGCGCCTGCATCAGTTAACCATGGCACTCCAGCAATATTAACTATTAAGCTTATTTTACCATGGTATGGCTGCTGGCCATGTGTAGTGTTAGCATGTTATGGCGCCTGATGAACAAATCATAGCAACTCTGAATGTATTTCAAGGCAAGCTAGCTGATGGTGTCACACTGGTAAACAAGCTCAGCTGGTTAACACACTTCCTACACGCAGCTGTTTCTAAACAGCTAGTCACTAGTTTGAATCATTGTAAAATATATTTTTAGATGGTTAAGGTACCTACAAGTCCCATGTTTGAAAACTAAAAACATAGCACAGTGCGTGCCAACATTTTTTGTACAAGCCCATTTCGAGCCCACAGGTCAAACCTTCTTATTTAGGCATTGGCGTAACGAAACTCGAGGGGGCCTCCATGCAAGGGACGTGGAGGGTCCCCCTCCGGGCTCAATCAGGAGCTCTGCAGCCCGAGTGCTGTGCTGCGGGTGCCCACTGGAGCTTGGGCCCCCCCCCCCACACCACAGGGGCTGCAGGGGCCTGTGTTACGCCCCTGTATTAAGGTATAAAGATTAGTGGATAAATGCTGATGTAAACATCCTCATGTAACCAGCAAAGCATACGATTAAAGGCGTGCATGTCTAACCAACATTTCAGTCTTTTGAGTTTGATAGAATGTGTACTATTACATTTGGTAATAATGAGCACATACTATTATGCATATAAAACATCTGCATGAACACAGTACATTACATTAACTCAATAATCATGTTGCATTGCTTTGAAAAGGAATATACCTTTTGTTGCTGTTACTGAAAACAAGGGGCATGCTACCTTGCAGCAAGCAAGGCTACTATCTTTATGTTAGACCTTGCATCATTGGTGAGGTTCTCCCCTAGTCTTATGGCTCCATGGTAAATTAGTACTACATGTGCCCAGGGTCATGAAATTAAATGCTACTAGTGGGCCTAAAGAACTAATTGTGCCATTTACTTTAAGTAGCCATTCAAACATGTCTCTGGCCTGCTGTTACAGCTTGTGTGAACAGTTCTAAAACTGCCATTACAACCTGGGTAAAATAAACTTTTTGTCAGGCCCAAACCGTCCTTTTTAATGAATGAATGAAATTAGATTCAGCAAAGCGTACATATGGGGTCAAATTCGTAAAAGGCCTCTGTAACGACAAATAAGTAGAATCATGCAGAAACTACCCGCATGTACAGATAGTATCAAGTGGCTTAAGGTACCGGCCCACACTTCTCCGAATTAATCTGGAGGTTAGCTCGAAAGGGACCGGTCACCCCAAAGTGATAATTGGAAATAACAGGGCCAGTGTAACAGCCTGTCGTCCTCCATATTAATCTGGATGTTCGCTCGTAGGGAAATAGTCACCCCAGAGTGGTAATTGGAAAACGGTGGGCCAGTGTAGCGGCCTACCGTCCTTTAAGGTACTCTTGTTCAGCTGTAGTTTCGACTCCATGGGTTCAGGACCTTTTTGAGCCTAAACTGAGACATTTGAGCCCTGACGAAGTTCCAATAGAACGAAACGCATTGGCTGTGGTTGAATTTTAAAAACATTTAAAGAATAAAGGACATATTTGGAGAAATTTGAGGCTTTCTTTGACTCCGTTTCTGGTGCACCGTCCTTATCTTCATGAATCTGTCTTATCCTCAGTGGAGTGAAAGTGTGGCGAGCCCTCGACGGGTGTGCAGAGACAAAGGACATACCTTTTTACTTTGAAATTGAGGTGCTGAATCATGGTCAGCCGCATTGATCCTTTGTAACAATGTTAGTTTTACATGTCGTGGTAGTGAAAAACTTTAACATTTGTATTTCATAACACAAGGCCTACCTCTCCCACAGAATAACATCAGAGTTACTTTATTACATTTAATAAGCTGTAACTTCATATTAGATAAGCCAAGTTTGATGTCTAAAGAATTGTAAGTAAATTCCCCCTTTAATGGTGTAGTCGAATTTTAGTCACAATTCTGAAAATACGACTCTTAGAAAGTTGGCATTTTCTTGCCCTATTTGGTTCCTTTAGTCTGATCCTGGGTCACAGGACCAAGTGTAGCTGGCAGTTTGTCTTTGTGTACTGCTCCCAGACAGTGAGACAAAGAAAACATAGGTGTTGGCAGGATGGGCCAATTTGTGTTGAGGAGGGGGAGGAACTGTCACCTACCACACTTGCACATCCCAAAGGCTCTGCCTGAGCACACTCAAAAAGGGCTTGATACTGATCTACTGTGACCTCAGACAAGCTAGGGCCAGGACAGGGAGGAAGGGGATGCCTGACACCAATAGAAACTTCGCCAACTTCAAAGTGGACCTCCGAACCCAACCCTCAATACGATTCCTGGCCTGTAGACTCTGGCAGTAAGAAGGACTGCTGTGCACTGAAAGGACTGCTGCACTGCTGTTCTGAAGGACTTCTGCCATGTTGTTCTGATCTGCTTCCCTCTTTTCTGGATGGGAAAGACTAGACCTGCATCTCTAAACCCACAAACCCAGAGTGACTCTAAGGGATAGTTGGCTGGCCTCCTGATCAGAAGCCTCAGGGGCATAACAGGCTTCCAACAACCTTGAACCCAGCTCCTGGACTCCCCCATCTGTGAGTCCTGCTGTCACAAGTGATGACACCCCAGTCCTGGACTCTTGAAAGTGGGCCTGAGGGTGCTCAGCCGGCCTATCTGTGGATCTAGTAGAATCGATGCATCACCTTCATGGAGCATCTCCCTAGAACTGGTGCATCGCCTTTGAACCTCGACTCTTCACCCTAGGAACTGATGCAACGTAAGGACTTTGCATTGTACATTGCAGCCCATGGCAACCCATTGGAGCCAGTGCATCTCCACACCAGGACATCACTGCGCCCAACGCAGCCCATCAGAACTGCCACTGCATCATGACATATCTTCGCACACGGTCATCTCCTCGCAATTCGGAGCTCACAGGAACCGGCGATGTGTGGTGCATCTCCGCGCCCTGACCTCACATGGCCTCTGCTGCATGATGTATCTTTCACACGGGACTCCACATCTCTCAGCAACCAGAATTTAAGGTACTCTTGTTCAGCTTGCCTAACTGCGTAACTGATAGAGCGCAACGTTTTCTTAAATTTGTAGGGGTGCATCATATTTACTGTTAGTCCGCACCCACATATTAATCGAAGTAGTATTAAGGTGTGATTTAGAAATGTATTACTAGAATCTGTTTAACATACGTGTGATTAGAAATGTAACCATGCTTTTCATGAAGAGTAATGTCGTAGTTCACTGCAAATGTATTTTAGTCAACGCATAATGATTAGTTTCCATGTAATGTGGTGCATTAGGTTAAACCTGCACCATATTAAAGTCGGCACATGTAGTTTGCTTATTCATATATAAAGTGTAATGAAATTAAGGCTTATAGTGTGAATTTTAGAAGTGTGTGTTTAAACTGTGTAAAGGCCTGATCGCATATACGTTTAAAGAGAAAGGCCTGTCAATTTCTTATGTTATCTACATGTTGTAAGCCGAAAATTATTTCCCTTGGTAAGGCTTTGGGTTTCAGGATGATAGAAAATCTTAGAGAAGTGAAAAGTTTCTCGTTCTCATGTTTCTGTTGCAGGTGCAAGGACACTCAGCTCGTTAGAGAGACTAGGCCTTTGTTTTAAGAGTTAGGATGGTACGAGAAGCCAATATGGGAGTACACCGGAATTTAGGGGTGATACTTTCAGCAGAGATGGTGTCTGGGACCCAAGGTCAAGCTAACCGTTGTTGGATGGAATACAAGTTTCACTGGAAAAGTACTGGAAAGAAGACCTGCCTGAAGAGGTGTGCCTAAGGGCGTGTTCTATGTTTTTGGGATTTTGTATTAGGGATAGTGCCCCGAGGGTTTAGTAGTTGAGGCTTAGATGGGAAGCTAGAAGGAGCATCTTAGAGTGAGCTCTGACTATGTGAGTGCACTTCTAAGGAAGTCTTCACTTCTGACACCTTTTTTACTCTCTTGCCTGGGATAGAAATTGCTAGGTAGGGATGTCACCTTAGAGTTAGTGTAGGGATAGACTAACTGTTTTTCCTTTTAGGCTAATGACTTCTAATGTAGAGACTGGACTAATTATCGCATTTCTGATGTTATTGGAATTGATTATTCTTCTTATTCTGAGTAGAATGAGACTCCTGCGTAGGCTCTCTTTTGTATTAGTGCCCATCTATTTCCTTCACCTTGTACTGAGGTGTTTGTATGTGCAGTTATTCCTGGTTGTAATAAAATCCTAAAAATGTGTATTCGGAGTCAGTGGTCCTTTGGAACTGATATTTGATTCTGTTGATTATGTACTAAGAATTGAATTTCCTCTTCTCTACACTATTTAGCAGATAAAAAGATTCTGGCGACCTGAGAGGATTCTTGGTGATGGTAAGGTAGACAAGAATCCGGCGGCATCATCCCTGTAGCAGGCCTGCTGTCCATCGCAGTCGGCCTGAACTCATGACTTTGTCCAGGCCCGGTACGACCAGAAAACTACAGTTGGCCCTCTGTGCTTTTTGATGCTGTTTTCATGTAAATATTTTAAATTGCATTTCTATGGTTCTACTGGTTGGATTTTTGTTGTTTTGATCTTGATTTATTTATTAAAATGAACCTCTACTTCTCTAATTTTGTGTGGAAGTTTGTTTGTTATATTTTTACATTATTAACATTTAAAGTGTTACACAAATATATTACACGTTGCCTCCAAATTAAGCATGACTGCTCTCTGCCAAGTCACCAGAGGGTTGAGCACAGGTTAATTTAGGGTTTGCTTGTGACTTCACCCTGACAAGGATTGTGGTTGCTGCTTGAGTAGGGTTCACCCCCTCCCCGTCTTCTATCAATCAGTAACACAATTTCCTGCACTTTCCTCATGTTTATTAGGGTCGGACAAATTTGCTTCCAAAAACCTTTCTATTTTTGCTGGGCAACTTATTTTCTTTGTTTCCTCTAACGGGTTGCTTAGTTTGGAAAGGAGTCGCAGCATGTCCAGCTGTGTAGACTCCTGGACACCTACTGGGCAAAATCATTTCTTCACAAAAGGAAATAGTGCTTACCTGTAAACCAGCTGATGCCTGGCCATTATTTTTTTTTATTTCACAAATCACTGTAGCTGAAGAGCCGAATACTAAGAATCGCAGAGGTGGGACATTATAATGTACGCGCATCTGAAGAGCTGTCGTACCCTTCGGGAGTAGTTCGGCTAATTTACTCTGCCTGTGTGACATAGCCCGCAGATGTGCAGATCTGTGAATGTTCTCACCTTGCTCCAAAGCAGACATTTCAGCCCCGCATCTGGTTTTATTTTCAAGATGCTGAAAAGTCTCTCAGCGCCTACGGCGGCAATCATGCTTCCAAACAGGCCGGCTTCAGTACTGATGGTGATGCAGCGCGGAGTGCAAAAATCCCTCCCTACTGTCACGGACTAAAAGATCTCACACACGCACACTATCCATACATTCGCTGGTGGGGCCCATAACACCAACATACACTCACCATCAGTCCGTGCGAGAGGCGATTATCCTTCCAAGCGCTGAATAATGAGGGTGGAAGATACCACTGTACCCTAATGAGAAACAAACCTACAAACCCTTCTTATACTCATTAGGCCCTAGATTTGACATTTGGTATTCCCCTCATAACCGGGACGGATCTGTTAGTTGTAGATTTAAGTGAATTTCTAATACTCTAATTAACATTTTCATTAACACATTTCAATGAATAAACAACCCAACTCATTTCTGTAGATGTTCAGATCCAATTTTATATTAATATTGCAGATTAAATCATGCATTCTACCATAATTTATAGTAAAATCAATGTTAAAAAGTATCAAAGTTTGGGCATCCGAGTTCGCTGATTGGACAATCAGGGATCATCCCTTTGGTTTCTCACGAAAGTGTCTTTTGGGTTATGAGCCTTGTGAGTTCCGGTTCACACAACAGTCTTTGTTCAAAATATTTGGCTGATGTCCCAGGCTGTCCTTGGAAGGTACATGTTCATCTGGGGTCAGGACAGGGCCATTGTTGCTCATCTTTAGCGCAGGCGCACATCACCCAAGCCTGGTTCAGCGTTGGCAGTCGGGTTAGGCACCAAAGCAGCCATCATTTGATAGGCCAGAATAGTCAACTTAAGCAAAGAAACACAAAAACGTAATTAATACATAGAAATGACTAATTAAATGTTATTCCCTCGCTAATACCCATATGTGTGTGTATTTATTTAGCCAAAAGCAACACTCAATGCGGTTTATACTTACTAAATAAAGCACGAATCACAATTACATCACCAAAGCGACATATATCATGCAATGTTCTAATTATCTATCATTAGTATGCGTATAAAATTTAGTTTACGTAAATAATTAGGCCATGCAGATGCAAATCCCACGTGTATTTCGGTCATTAATAAGGTTGATTAATTATTTCCACATCACTCCAAACCATTAGTACAATTATAATTAATTAATTAATCTAATTATTAAAACGACATGCAAAATGGGGTGGGTATACAAAATTTGCATAACCCACTCCAGCAATCCCCCCTTTGGTGATTTTATCACCACACCACCCACAATTTTGTTCTGTCTTTACGGAATCTTTAAAATGTTTTCTTGCTCCTAATCATAATTCAGTTTCACCCATTTATTCTCTTTTTACTGTATTATACATACTCTCCTTCCATTCTTCTAATGTTATCTCTTCCAAATCCCTATCTTGATCCTTGTCCTTTCTTTTTAATTTTTCTCTTTTTATTCTTTTCTTATTTTTCTTGTTTCTACAGCACATACAACATAATCTTATCATTAAAACTATGCAGATTACACATGTTAATGGAAACAATATTTTACCTATAAGAGTACTACCTATTTTCACTAAGAAATTCTTAATAGCAGCTATTTTCTTTCCAATTCTATCCCAAACACTTTCAACCTCCAGTGGTGCAAGTTCATCATGCAATTCAGTAATATTCTTAATATAAGTTTTCAGATCTTTGCTTTCGTCAGGAATGTAAGTACAACAATGTTGAACTTTCAGCATTCCACAGACTCCACCCTCTTTTGCCAATAAAATATCAAGGGCAAGTCGATTTTGCATTACCATAGCACGCATGGCAACCATTTCAGTATTAACCAATAAAAATCCTCCAGCGGTGCTTGTTGACCAGCGATCCACTACTGTTGACAATTTTCTAATTTTGTTTGCATTCAGAGTTATTCCCACTGCTGGTATCAATGCCTGAAAAATGTCACCAACAATTTCTGCCCAAGATTCTCTCTTGGTTCTAGCTAAATGATTACTTGAGCTATGTACACCATCTTCTCCTCTATCCATATGAAAGATTTTTGGAAAGACCAGGCCTACGTAACATGTGCCATACCAATGGTCTGGCAAACGATAATATGCCCTGTTCCCACAAATAAAATATAATCCAGGAAAGACTGGATCTCTTCCACCTTTGAATCCCCATCCACCCATGATTCGATATGTATCATGGCACTCACTATTACCTAGAAAATAATTATCATACGCAGTTTGATTCCTTTGAATGCAAAATTTCCCTTTCTGAGGCCAATCTAAAGCTATAGTTGGACTAGCTTCTCCTTTCAAATGTTTTTCTTTCTCTATATCCCAGATTGTTTTCTCTACTTTCCCTTCTGCTGCTTTTCTTTGCATTTTCAATCTCCTTTCCTCAACCATGTCTAGGAATGTCTTTTCCTCCTTCTTCAAACTGCATGTTAAATTGTTTCTAAAAATATACTCTAATGTTAGTTCCTTAGTTTCTAAAAAGAATTCACCTAATACCTTAGCAGGTTTTACTTTGTTCAATTTATTATAAGAAGGCACTTGCGCAAAAATGTTATCTACATCTGAAAAATAATATTCTAATTTCCCTGTCTCATAAAACAAACTAGCTATTACACTACATGTTATTCCATACGTTGCCGGAAGGTGATGATAGGTCACTCCCTCAGAAACAGATGCAGGTAACTGCATACATACGTAGCAGTCCCGTACGTCCATTGTCTTTACATATTCATACAATAATTTGGAATACACATTATTAGAAAAATCTGTTATTGACCTGTCTTTATGCAAATAATTTCTATCTATTCTAGTTGGAACTACTTTTGGAATTTTCCCTATATTAGTTGTGTTCTCACTATGTCCTTCTAATGTATCTATAGTAGCCTTAAAAGAAATGACAAGAGCAAGGATGCTCCATAAAAGCATTAATGATCCTGTACAACAACAACACATTTTACACCATCTTTCCATGAATGTACATCTACCTTTACTACTTTCTATGTTAGCCATCTTGTTAAAATGGACCGTGTCTTTTGACTTAGCCTCTTTTACTTCACAACTAGTTTTTCTAACCTAAGGTTCTAACACCTATTTGGTTCTACCAGTCACTATTTTTAATTCAATATCCTGTTTTCTTCATCAATAGTTTTCTTAACTTATTCAGTTTGGCATCTCATCGTTCTTCACTCTCCTCTCATCTTCCATATATGGATTTTCCTGAACTTCCGTTTCTTCTTCTCCAATGTCGGACAAGAGAACTCTCAGGATTTCCGATTCTATTTCATCCTCAACCACTTTCAGTACAGTCTCCTCTGGATTCCCTTGACTATCTGCCTCTTCTCTCTGTTCAGGCAGAGCCACGTACGTCCATTCTGGTGACTTATACTTCTGGTTAGGTTTCCTTGTTCTTCTACTCTCTTTGTCTTCAGTTAATTCGTCCTCTTTTGATTTTTCTTGACTTGTCACTTCATTCACCTGTTCAGCTCTTGGTGAATTCACTCTTGTCAATCGATATCTCAGTTTCCTTATTTTATTGGGCCAAACATCATCTCTTGCAACTCTTTTTACTTTAATTCCTTTGTCATTCTTTTTATTCCTCCAAGCTCTCTTTCTTAGAACTCGACCTTCAGGTATTTCATTTTCACTCTCTTCAGACTCTGTCTCAACTTGCTTTGTCTTTTCAGCAACTTCTTCTTCCACCACTTGTTTTGTTTTCCCTACTTCTGTCCCTCCTCGGGTCTCCGGCACGCAATCTTCATGCTGGCTACTTGTCCCTTCACCTAACTCGATGTTGCAGTTCCCTACACCTCCTCGGGGGTCTTCCGCAGAAATCTGTCCCTCTCTCTCTGTACCTGTCCCTTGTTTACTTAGATTTGTTATTTCAGGTGGAATTTCTCTCAGTCTCTCATCTGGTACTTCCTTTTAAAGAATTGTTCATCTTCAGTACTTTTCCATCTTTTCTTCCTGTGTTCCTTCTTGGAACCCTGCGCTTCTTGCTCGTTTCCAGAATCGCTAGATTCGGAAATCTGCAATCTTCTTCTCAGAGCGATACTACTGGGGACTAAAGCTGATCTTTGTTATGTTTCCCCCCTTTCAGAGTTTCCTTGTATCTTTGACCCTTCGTCATCTGATTCAGTGCTTGATTCTGATTCATCAAAGTATTATTTTCCTGTGCTGTCCACTGGATTTGGAATTCTCAATGTATGACTGGCATGGATCCAGCTTTTCAGTCCAGCACACTTCACAGCTGTGGTCGTGGTCAAAATGACTTGTCGGGGTTTTCCCCACCTTGGAACCAGACAATTTCTTCTTCTGTGGACTTTTATCCTTACCCAATTACCTGGGCTCAGATCATGGGCTTGCTTCTTTTCAAGTGTGGTGGCATCTGGTCCAACCTGATGAAACACAGAATGTACTGCGTCAGCCAGGCCTTTACAATATTCCAACACCATGTCATCAGAAATTGTCATCAGCTTGTTGACTGGTATAAACACATGTCTCATTGCAGGTCCCATGATTATTTCATGAGGACTCAATCCTGTAGTTCTGTCTGGAATTGACCTTATTGTCATTAGTACCAGTGGAGGCTGGTGCATAGGGGCGAGATGGGTGTCGCCCTCCCACCCTGGGGGACAAAAAAAATGCCTGATGAAAAACACTGAGCAGCTAGCAATAAATTGTGCTGGCTGCTAGTGCTCAGTGAACAAACACGTGAAAATGTGGGGTTTTCTTTAGGGGGGGTGGGGGGATGGCCCTTGCTCTGCACATGCTTTTGGCTGGGCGAAGATTTCTTCAACCTGGAGCCAGAAAGCAGGGTAGTGACGACACACTGGTGGGTGCAGCCTGTGTCTCATTTGCAGAATAGCATTTTGGGCGTTATTCCCTTGGCCCAGGGAGGAGTTGGAGACACTCCATTCATTCCTATGGCTGGGGGCGGGGCTGTCTAGCAAGCTTAGAGTTTGTGGGGGTGTGGCAGTGGCCTTTGCCTCTTTCCCCAGACCCAGCAACAGTTGTTGTTGCTTTCAAGTGATTGGTTTGCTGGGGTCTGGGGGAGGAGTCCAAAGACAAAATCCAGTTTATTCTAGTTTTTGGCTTTGCTTCGTCGTGACTTGTGAGACCTGCGTGCTTTCATACCAATTCCACGCTGTGAACTGCAGACCCGAGGAGCCCGGCTTAGATGGACTGAGATACTGAACAAGGCCTGGAGTCCTGGACCGAACAACATCGAGGTGAAGGAAGGTCATCATCACATCGGAACATCGGTAAGTAAAGTGAACGGAATCCGATAATTTATTACTTCACTTTGACGCCTGGGGGCTTGGCCGGCAGGCAGGGTGACTTAGATTATGTGGTGGTGCCTGTATTGGAATAAATAAGGTGCATTCATTCGCTTTCCAATTCCCTGTATCACAGCACATCAAGGGGATTTGCTGCGCTGCGTTGTGATACTTTTTTTTTAATATGTGTATAACTTTTTTTATCTTTTGCTTTTTTTGTTAAACACACGCGCCCTCTCTGTAAATCTCACACCGAGAGCCACACAAGTTTGTGTCCCAGGCCCTCGGGCTCACTCCCGGCTGAGAGTCCTGTCCTGTCCTGTCCCAGGGCAGGACAGGGCAGGGCTCTCGTTCCCACAGCAACGAGAGACACCGCCCCGAGACACCTGCTTCCCGCCTCGGATCCCGGGCAGAGGGAGGGAGCGTGCTCCGGAGAGGGCGCACACGAGAGAGTGCAGAGCACCCTCCCAGAAGAGACAGAGCCTCCCGGGGGAGAGAGAGCAGAAACCCCGAGAAGAAAGGAGTACACAGACCGAGCCCCTGACAGGAGAGAAGAAAGGAGTACACAGACCGAGCCCCTGAGAGGAGAGAGACAGAGACCTTGAGGGGAGAGAGAGCAGAGACAGAGCCCTCGAGTGTGGAGAGAGCAGAGACAGAGCCCTGAGAGAAGAGAGGGCAGTGACCCACACTCGAGGGTGACCCCTCTCTCCTCTCTGGGCAGTGACCCAGAGAGGAGAGAGAGCAGAGAGACAGACCCCTGAGAGAAGAGAGACTGACCCCTGAGAGGAAAGAGACTGTGCCCTTGGCCCCTTGAGGAGAGAAATAGAGCAGAGACAGAGCGGTGCGACCGGTGCCACCGCATCGGGTGCTGGCTTCCTGGGGGTTTGAAAGTTTATTAAGTTTTTGAAGCACCTGCTGCAGCGTTTCTTTCCCTCGGCAATTACCAGGCCTCACATAAATGTCAAGAAAACTCGTGTGATTAATTATCTTCCTGGAGAGAGATCAGTGTTTTGTAAAGTTGAGGTTTTCACTCATGTGAAGTTAGTGCAGAGGGTTAAAGTGCCTGCTGCAAAGAGCGTGTACCAAGTAGATTACAGAGTGCACACAATGTTAACAGATCAGCAGGTTACTGCTTTCAAAAGAGACATCCTTTTGTTACTTGCAATCTATAACTTAAAGTCCTAATATAGAATAGTGAGCTATTAACTTTCATCCTAGAACTGCATACACACTGCAAAGTATACATTATTAGAACATTGATTAATGTTGCAAAAAGGGTTAATTTGGCTAGAAATCGATTCTTATTACTAGAGAAAACTCCCAACTATGCTGTTTCTTTTTCGACTCTGCGTTTGTGCTTATCCACACCAAGCACTCTTGAACTATACTGCCTACCAGTATGGGTGACATGTGACTCCTACACTTTCAGTCCTTTGGCTTAAGTAACATTTCCTATACACTGATTTACACACGTATGATTGATTGTCTCTGCGTAGTGTGTGTGTGATGCAAGGTGCTCGGACACCCTACCCTGGTATGAGTGGCGCTATATAACTAATTCAATGCATCTGAGAGGGTGTGGTTATGGTGACTTGGTCACTGTTAAAGGGTGTTAGTGAGAGAATCCGTGGTGGAGGTGGTCACTGGGGGGGGGGGGGCGCCAACAAACATTATCGCACAGGGCGCCACCAGCACTAAAGCCGGCCCTGTCTCTTACAGAAAACCGAGATTTCAAGACGGGGTTTTCACACTCTTTCCTCTCCTTCCTTTTATTTGCTCCCCTGTGAAATGGATCCAAAAAAGAATTTTTTTTTGCTGTAAATGTCGTATTTTAATTCCAAAGTGCAGCATCTGGAATAAAAGGTTAAAAATAGGAAAAATAATGAAATAAAGTAAGACAGAGTGGTAGCAAACTGACCAGATTGATTTTATTCACACCCAAACACATCAGCGCCACTTTTACAGAGTTTGCCAGTGAAGCGCTATTTTTGTTTTCTTGACTTTGTTTTCCCTGGGCTTGCAACTAGTGCACCAGTCCTGGAGGTACTGCAAAGTGTGGATTGGAAAACAAAATGTGTACTGCGGCTCTGCGTTCAGGGATGTGGTCTTTTTACCATACTGCTTACGTTTTCTAAGGATATAAGCAATGGACATTGAAATGGGTCCATTCAGGGCCCTGTAGTCATGTCCTTAACTTTTCAGGTAAAACCACTCGCTGATTTCTGAATAGTGAGTGAGAGATCGTTAAGGTAACCATGTTGTTTCTGCTTACATTTCACATGCTTTACTTAATCTAGCATTCCCTTTGAGTGTTTGCTTTTACTTTTTTTTTTTTAGGCAGCATATTACTCTTATCAAGTGCATAATTTGAATTGAGCCACATCCAAGTGTTTATAGCGGGCACAATTAGGTTGTAGCTGAAGGCAGTGCGAGTTTCTCTCAGTGGGACAGTATGGTGTTCAGTGGGGGAGAGGATGGGGCACTATGGCCAGTGCTGTCGAATTTGGAACTGGGGAACTGGGTTCAGCCTTCATGACCAGTCCACTCTACTGAGGGAGCATATTCCCATGCTAGACCTTAGAAGGCCCCACTAGACCTTAGAAGGCTTGATGTCTTAGCAGAAGCAGATGTACCCTAGTGGTGTCAATTGTGAGTTAACCTTGAAGGCCTGTCCACCACAATCCATACTGAAGTTCATCTCCAGTCTTGCGGACAGGCCTATGAAGCAGCACACAACAGTGATCCAGTCACTGAGATTCTGTCACCGAAGTCACATGAACCTTGAGCAGGTTAGGGCGGTGCAAACTGTGTGACCGCACTGGGTACCTATTTCGGGTGGGTGCGTAGTGTTTGTAAGTATATTATGCTTTAAAAAAAACTTGCTGCCACCTTCCTGGCCTTCAGCAATTTTCAGAAACAATAAAAATGTCATGATAACTTCGGTGATTAATGTTCTTCCTAGAGAGAGATCCGAGTTTTGTCTAGTGGAAGGGTTGACTCCTGGAAAGGTAGCACAGAGGGTTAATATGCCTGCTGCAAAGAACATGTACCATGCAGATCACAAAGTGCACTGCTTTAATGGGGGGACCATGATGAATGGTCATTTAATGTCAGCTGTAGATGATGGATCCCTGAACAGTGTCATGTATGTGCATGTTTGCATTGTGCTGAGGGGATTATCAGGTAATTGTTCACACAGTTCTCTGATGGATGTCACATGCGGTTTTTCTGAGTCCCCAGATAGATCATGCAGTCTGTGTATTCTC
Source organism: Triturus cristatus (assembly GCF_964204655.1). Lineage (NCBI taxonomy): Eukaryota > Metazoa > Chordata > Amphibia > Caudata > Salamandridae > Triturus > Triturus cristatus. The sequence goes on from NC_140593.1 coordinate 945,305,367, forward strand.
TTGTGTACTGCCAGTCACTGCCAATCACCGGTGTATTCAACTGTGTAGCCTTGGACCGTGTCATGTATGTGCATGTAACTTGCATGATCGAGATAACTATTAGCGGCGATAGCATGTGTCTCTCTGTCCTCTTTCAAGTGCTTGCCGTCCTTTTTCCCCAGCAACCCCTACCCCCCCCCCCCCAGGGGCGGCAATCTGAGGGATAGCCCTGGGCGCCATAAGCTCTAGCTACGCCTCTGATGGGGTCTATGCTGTTAACGATCAGGCAAGATTTCCATATTTGTGCACACTTTATTTGTGCGTGAGGTATGTTCTTAGGCATGGGTTGCAAGCAGCATTTTTCCAGTCTGGTTTAAAGTCTGGTCTTTGACCTCATACTAAAACATCTGTGCAGAACTTCTGAAGACTGTTTAAAATGAAAAACAACACTTAAACAGTTAAACTGTTTAAGTGATGTTTTTCATTTAGTCACTGCTGCAATAATTTATTTTACTGACGCCTTTTGGGGCCCGGCCGGCAGGGTGACTTTGATTCCATGATGGGTAGTTGCGGGGGTGGGGTGGTGGTGGTGGTGCGGGGGTGGAGGGTGGCTTTGAGGCCTGCTGCCTTGCCCTGGTGGCGTACGTACATTGTGCAATTTGTTGGTAACTTTTGGTTTCGTTAGTTGGATAGCAGACATTTTGAGGCCCTGTGCGCCTTTGTGTGCCATTTTTAACCATTCCATTCATAAAAATACAAGGACGACTTAACAACTTCAAATGATGGCACTCTAATACCAACTCAAACCCTGCAATTGTGGCACTGTGATATGAAAAACGGGTAGCGATTGTAGGTTTGAATACAGCAAACCGTGTGTGGTGGGGTATTAGGGACAGAGTCGACTACCAGACCAGGATGCGGTAAAGCGGGTTTTATTTTATGCCACACTTTCTTTTGGCGGGCCGCCCAACGAGAGTTTGTTGAAGAGGGGAAGGCTGTCTTTCTTCTTCTGTAAGACTCCAGGCTGAGACTACGGGGCTGGTTGCGTCACCACCCTCTGCTTGCCGAAAAGGTCGTCCCTCAGGGGTTCCGGGTCTGGAGGTACCGGGCGTCCTCGGCGGGTTACCCAGAAAGGAAGGGGAAAGAAACCCAGGGTTAGGACATTCGTCCGTTACGGTAGGCAACAGGGACCGGGGGTGAGGGAAACCAAGTGCGTGAGTGCTTTCTAGCTCCAACTCGTGTACGAAGGGATAGTGCTCAGTGAGGAGAGGGGGATGATCGGTACACACTCTATTTACACTGACTCGGGTGCTCAGAGCGTAGGCGGTGTCCTCCTCCCCACCCAGCCCGCTACCCGTCCCCGTACCTGTTCTAGCCACGCTCCTCCCGTCGTTGGCCTCCTGGCTTGCTGGTCTCGTCTCCTCTCGTCTCCTCGTCTTCTGCTACGCTCTCTCTTCTTCTCCACTCCCACTCTCGCTTCTCCTCCCGTCTCCACTCCAACTCGTCCTCTGCCTCCTGGGAAACGCCGTCCATCGTCTTCCGGGATTCCTCTGGTTTCGTAGTCCTTCCCTTCGTGACGTCAGCAGGGGGCGGAGTCTCGTTGTCCTGATATGCTGTGTTAAAGGTACCTCGTTCCATTTCTTGTGTCCCAGTTAAGGAAGGGTATTGATACCATTCGTCTGCTGTACAGGGTACGCCTGGTGTCTGTAAGGGGCGAGAAGGGGGCACAAGGTCTCCGAGTGAACAGAGTTTCCAGGGAATCGTTACTGCCTTGGCTACATTCTCCGCCCCGTCACACCGTGCTAAGTTAAATAGTTAATATTAAGGAGGTGGTGGTATACGGCTCGGAAATTCCGAGTATAGCCCAATAAACGCAGATAAGCTGTCTCTTCAGTGTTCACACACTCCCAATGCCACTCCTCTGGTCTAATTCTTACAGAGTATGGAACACATCCTTTTTTATGAGAATGACTCACATCAGGCAGGCCATTCAAATCAAAACCATTTAGAACATAGTTGATACCCATATGGTAACAAATCCAACCAGATGGTCATTTGACTCCATCAATTAATCAGTGTTAGAGCCCAGTTATGAGCAATGTGCAGCAGCAAAAATATTGCAATTGATATGTAATAATAATTCCTAAGACAGAGGCCCGCAAGGCCCGTGACGTCTGCCCACTTCATGTCCTGTGTCTGATGCCATATCTCAGAGTAGGTGAATGTGAGGAGGCCAGAAGTCGAATGCATTTCATTTATTTTGCTCAAATGTGCAGCATCGCAGAGAAGGAGAGTGGGCTTGCCCAGAGCTTTAAGTGGGCAGAGTCTGAACCCCTGCAGTTTTTTAATGGGGGCCTCGAAACAGGTCTCTAATCGGGCTCTGTTTTGTGCCCTGGCACAGGCAGCCGGCCCGTTTAGTTTTTTACCAGACTGCAGTGACAACACATCATTCACGTAGGGTTCCTTTAAGTGATCAGACGGTTATACTCTGTAGTGCAGGGAGGGAGAAATTGGTAATCTGAAGCAGCACCAAAGACTTACAGAGGTACAACGCGGAGAAATCTCTTTATTTCACCTCTTTTTTTCTTTTTTCTATGCATAGTGCCTTCTGCAGCACTCAGGGAAAGAGGAAAACGCCTCTTGTAATTGCCCGCTATGTAGGCACCAGTGCACCATGGTGCAACAGTGCCTGCATTGGCGCACAGCAGCTTATTGTGTGCCGTTGCATGGGGAAAGGACACAAATGCGCCGTATCTGCTGATAGATACGGTACATTTGTGCCCTTTTCTTTTGCTGTAGGGCAGGGCAGCAGGAAGGCCTACTGTTCTGCCCTACAGCAAAACCTCATAAATGAGGCCCTAAATGCAAACTACTATCTTCACTGATTTCAATTTTTTTTCTTGTAATGCTCTACATTTATATGTTTTATTATTTATGTTTCAATTTAAAAGTTAAATTTATTGTGTTAACTCCTTTTTCTCTATTGTAAATTTTGAAACAATTTATAAACCATATCTGTCTTTTTCAGCATATCTTTGCTTTCCACCCAAAATCTTGTCGTCAGGTTTGTATGCTTTGCACCTCAATTTCTGTTATGTGGACTTTCTGTCAGTGTACGTTTATAGTATATAAATGCTATATTTCGCAAAATAAACACAGTTTGCTGGAATATAATTTCTGTTTGTCTGGCTAATCTTACAAAAATCAAGGATGAACTGCAATCCTTGGATGGATCTCTTTCGCCATCTAATTTTCAAAGTATTTGCAATGTACGGTCTTACCAATGGTGTGAGCCTTGATGACTTCATTAACCAATACAGTAAAGAGGAAGAGATGTGTTACAGGTAGAAAACACTTAGAGGGCCTCTTCCCATTGGCTGTGTGTGCTTGGCTTGGGGGTCGTTTTGCAAGCAGACCAGTTAGAGGATTGGGCACATTCTTGTAATATTTTCTTCACACTTGTGCTTTAAAATGCTATATTTGGATCCCGTTTTTGCAAAAATTTCCAGTAAATATGTGGTGTAAAACCCACCATTCGAATACATTTTTTGCAAAATTTTCTTGCGGGGAGAATCCCCCCCGCACCCTCCTTTTTCAGTTCGGGCTTGCTCACTTCGCTCGCTCGCGCACGCATTGTACATGGGTACAGATTTTTTGCCCCACCAGTTTAGAAATCCACCAGCCACCCCTGATTAGTACTAGAGGCAAGACATCAGGCCATTTCATACCTGTAGCCAAACACATTTTCCCTATTCTATTTTTGATAGTACCATTCATCTGTTCGACCACACCAGAAGCCTCTGGTCGGTAGGCACAATGTAGTTTTTATTGTACATTCAATCCTTCACAAATTAATCCTACAATCTCATTGTGAAAATGTCCTCCTCGGTCTGACTCAATTGTCACTAGGAACCCGAACCTGGGAATGAATTCTCTCAGTAGTAGCTTGGCTACTGTTAACCCATCATTTCTTCTTCTTGGGAATGCTTCCACCCACCTGGAGAATAGGCAGACCACTACCAAAACATACCTCAGTCTGTTACAGGGAGGCATCTCAATGAAATCTACTTGCATTCTGGTGAAAGGCCCTCCTTCTTGACCTATTGTTCCCAGACTCACTACTGTCTTCCTTCCAGGATTGTACTGCTGACATATTAAGCATCTCTGACAAAGACGTTCTGCTACAAGTCTGAATTTTGCATTGTACCAGGTCTGCTTAAATGACCTAATCATGGCATCTCTCCCAATATGTCCCTGACCATGATACATTTGTGCCATGGTAGACATCATGCTATCAGGCATAACTGGTCTTCCATCTCGATAGACCCACACATGATCCTTTTCCCTTGGGGCACATCCTACTTTTACCCACTGTCTCATTTCCTCATCTCCTGCCTCATCCTGCAATTGTTTTACCTCTTCCCAAGTTCCCACAATGTTAGTGAACATCAATGAGCAAGAAGACATTTCTCTTTCCTTAGCACGATTGACCGAATTCTGATTTCGTGCACAATACTGTGCCATGTCGTTTGCATACCTGTTCCCAGTGGCAATATAATCACCACCTTGACTATGTGCAGCACATTTTACAACAGCCAATTCTTTAGGCAGCTGTATCGCCTCAAGCAATTTTCCAACCACTTCTGCATTCTTAATTGGAGTTCCACTCGAGGTCAGGAAACCTCTTTGTAGCCATAGTTGGCCGAAGTCGTGGACAACCCCAAAGCCATACTGGCTGTCAGTTATCACAGTCACTCTCACATTCTTCCCAATCTTACATGCTCTAGTCAAAGCTACAAGTTCAGCTACCTGGGATGATTTCACTCTTTTCAAATATGATGCTTCAGTTACTGCTGCGACTGTACATACTGCATACGCTGCACTTAGCACTCCTTCATCCGTTCTCAAACATGACCCATCAACGAACATCACAAAATCACTTTCTGGCAATGGTACATCTTTTATGTCTGGTCGTGGTTTGGTACAAAAATCAAGTACATCCAAACAATCATGATCAACTTAATCTCTTACCTCCACAATCTCAGCATCAGGCAACAATGTTGCGGGATTCACATTCACACATCTCGCAAAACTCACATTAGTTGCACCAAATATGACCTTTTCATACTTAGTCAGCCGACTGTGTGTCATGTACTGAGTACGACTCCTTGTCAACAGAATTGCTACATCATGGGGTACAAACACTTTTAATGGATATCCCATCACAATTCCTTCACTCTGCTCCAGACTTCGACGTGTTGCAGCCACCGCTTTCAAACATCCAGGTAATCCTACAGCTACTGGATCTAGCATTGATGAAAAATATGCAATTGGTCTTCTCATTTTTCCATGTTTCTGGGTCAACACAGAAAGTGCACATCCATTTCTCTCACTGCAATACAACTCTAATTATTTTTCATAGTCAGGCATGCCTAATGCAGGTGCTTCACACAAACCATCTCTCAATTGTCTAACTGCTGCCAATTCTTCTTTATTTAATTCAAGGGGATCTTTTACATCACTTCCCGTCAATCGCACCAAAGGCTTTGCGATCAAGGAAAAGTTTCCAATCCACTGAAGGCAGTACCCTACCATTCCCAAAAACATTCTCACTTCTCTTTGAGTCATGGGAGCTCTCATTCCTTTTATTATTCTGATTCTGTCCATGGTTATTTTCCTTAGTCCTTTCTCAATGTTATGTCCCAGACACTGCACTTAATTCTTACAAAACTGGAGTATTGCGGGTGATACTTTAAGTCCTCCATCTGCCAAATGATTCAGCAAGGCTATTGCATCTACCTCACAGGCTTCACGTGTTTTTGACGCTACTAAAAGGTCATCAATATATTGGACCAATACAGAGCTTTCTTGCATTTCTAGACTCTCCAAAGATCTCTTTAACAACTGATTGAATATTGAGGGGCTCTCTGTATACCCCTGTGGGATTCGGCACCATGCCAAAATACGCTCACCAAAACGAAATGCAAAAATTTGCTGACTGTCATGGTGCAATGGGATGGAAAAGAAAGCATGACACAGATCAATTACTGTGTACCATTCTGCATCATGGGGAATCTGATATAAAATCACTGATGGATTTGGTACAATGGGACAACATGATACCACAATTTTATTCACCTTTCTCAAATCTTGCACTATCTTGAATTTCCCATTAGGCTTTTTCAATCCCATTATCGGTGAATTACATGGACTACTCATTATTTCTCTCAAGATTCCTTGCCTGATTATTTTCTCTATTATAGGATTTACACCTTCAATTATTTCAGGTGTCAATCTGTATTGTGGAACATTTGGATATGTTACTCCTTCGTTTACAGTTATTGTAACTGGATCTACATTTCTCATTAATCCTACATCTTCTCCAGTGAAATCCCAAACCTCTGCTTTTACAGAGTTTCTCAGTTCTATTGGTAATTCATCAGGGTTGAATACAGCATATGTTTCAGTAACTTCACTTTCTCTGTTAGCTAGGGTCGTCTTATACAATACATCATCATCTGGTGTTTCAAAAGCTATTCCATCCGGAGTACAAAATATAGTGCAATTCATTTTTCACAACAGGTCCCTACCTAATAAATTCACAGGACTGGTGTCACACACCGCAAAACGGTGCATTTCTGAAAATTTCCCTATGCTGACTTTCACTGGTTCTTTAAGATAGGTCTTAATTTGCCTGTTGGACACACCAACTACTTGGATCGTTTCATCTGAGAGAGGAAGATTCTCAACATCAGCTGATCTAACAGTTGATCGAGTAGCACCAGTATCCACTAGGAAAGTAATATTTTCATCATTAACCCTCCCATCTACAAAAGGTCCTGTCTGGTCTACTTCTAGAGTTGCGCCAAGTACGCACTCTTCTTCATCCCTTCTGCACCGTCAATAGCTCTCTTCTGTGTCAGTCTCATCGCGTTGCAGCCAATACTGCGAGACAGCGCTAGCGCGTGGCAGCTTATATACCTGTTCTTCATTGTAGAATCCCGATCCACTACTATACTTCTGGGTGTTTCTGCTCTGTGGAAAAGGCGGCTTTGGCACCTGATTCTGTGGGGGAACAACTTGCTGCTGTTGCTGCAGTTGACCACTCACCTCATACTGCACCTGTGGGTTCAATGATGGATTTTCATTGTTAGTACTCAGGGGAAATTTACACTCGGATTTCCAATGCCCTATCCTGCCGCAATTATGACACGGAAATTTCTTTTTAGCTTCTTCAATGTTCCCTTTGTACTTCCCATTATTACATTTTGGCTTGGTCCCTGCTTGTTCCACCAATTGTGCTTCCTGTCTCTCCGCTACCTTTAAGAAACCATAAGGGAGGGTCCAAGGGAACATTTAAAGACCAAACAGACTCAATCCCCTGTACAATAATCAATAACTCACAAGAAGTCTGATGGTCTATGTGTTAGAAGAGAGACAACAGAAAAACAAATACAAAAGGTGAGAGAGAAAAGCTTTACAGTGCTATATGGCTCTAAAGGATTTCCATCAATACCCAGTGATTGGTCAGTATCATCATCTGGATATCCGTCCTTCCCACCACAATAAACCCCTCCAACAAGGGGTGTAACGTGTGGTATAGGTGTCAACCAGAGCACCAAGATGTAAACCGGGAAGGGGGAAAAAAAGACAGCAAAGGTCACTGGCTTAGTCAAGGGAGTGTGAATATATACCAAAAAATGATATGTAAATAGTGCAGTGCAAAAACGTGTAGTTAAAAAAGGATTTAGAGGAAAAAAGAGTTTTATTCAGGATATTCCTACTAATCCTTGAGTTAAAAATCGGTGCAGAAACAGCTTTTAACAAATAGGCTGTGTGTCAATGCGGTCGACATGTTTCAGCCTTCTTGACCCTTGTCAAATGGCTTTCTTCAGGACCTAATGATCTATTTCATATTGCTACTGCAACAATAGGTGTGACAAAATTAATAATAAGTGCGTAAAATACAACCTTCGTGGTGTATGCCTCTTCGTGCAAACAGTATATATGAATTATCTGATTTGCACGAGGAGTAAGCCTCACCTCACCCGGTGCTGACTCAGGTTAAGGGTGGCCCCGCCCTCTCCGTCGGTACCTCGGAGTATGTCTGTGCCCACATTGCCTTCTCCTTTAACTTCCGCTGTTTTGCTTCAATTTCATCACTGACGTATTTAGCATGTCTCAATACTTCATCTATTTTCTTGTTTTGCCAATCTACCGTATGCTGTTTAATCAGATCACCAATTTCTGGTCGTAAACCATATACAAATCTGTATACAAAATGGCTCAAATCCTTTTCACTCGTCTCCGCTAAACTGCTTAAAAGCTTGTATTAGCCTCTCATAGTATGCATGTACTGACTCTTTACTTTCCTGGTGTGTTCGATCAATTTTTACCCAGTCTGTTTCTTTAGGAGGCACTTTATTTTTCAAAAATACCATAACCTGCTCATATTTCTTCATTACCTCAGGGTCCGGAGCTCCTGTTTTAGGATCTCTAGGATATTCTTTGGTTGGCCAATTTAGCATCAATTTGCATTCTGACCATAGATCTGCTGGGACAATTATGTCAAACAGACTATTCAAATCGATCCATAGTACTTTAGAGAATTTAACAAATCTGTCTACTTGTCTGTACCACTCGACGGGCTTTTCGCGTAGTCGAGGGAAATCATTCGTAAAAGACAATATATCCTGTCTCGTCCATGGGACATGTACATATCCTCCTCCTGGAATCTCTCTCATAGGGCATTCTGTCACTACCTTCTCCTTTTCTCTTACAGGAAAGGCTGAAAATGTCTTATCTGAGGCATCATCGCGTTTTCTATACCACCTGCTTCTCCATTTATCCACGTCTCCCCATTTTCTCAGCAAAATGATTATGTCCTTAATTTGACCTATTCGTCCTGTGGTGTTCATGTTCTCAATGTCCTTTTCAGTGAATTCTACTCGATAAGGTTTCTGTAAGGATTTTACCTTTTCAATATCAATACCCATTTCATTTGCTACTTCTTCAAACCTTTCATGCAAGTTTTTCGATCTCCAGGTTACACTTTTACACAGAAATAATAATTCTTCGTCCTGATAGGTTTTCAATTTTTCTGTCGGGATCGTCCCTACAATTAACTCTTCCAGTACCATTCGCAACTTGGCCACATCAATTGATTGGGATTCTTTGTCTTTCTTCTGCAAGCTTCTCAACCATTCACTTAGCTCATCTGTTGATGGTCCTACTGGTTTTTCTACACTTCCGTGTCCAAAATCATTTTGTGTTTCTGACACTGTCTCTATCATTGTCATACGTCTTTCTGCACAATTCTGATCTACAAATGGATTATTTGTAAAATTTGGTTCCATTACACTCATAGTTTGCCTCCATGGATTCTCATTCTGACTCACTCTTGGTTGTTCTACAGGATTACTATTTCTGTAAGGGACTGTCAAACAATGCTCACTGTCCTTCTGTTTTTCAAAAATAGGCATTACTGGACCTATCGTTACTGAAACAGGTACAGCTTCTAGATTCTTGGTCAATTCTCTTATTTTCTCAGTTAATTCCAGGGTTGTCTTTGCTAATTCTACAGAATTTTCTCCATCTGTTCTTCCTTCTGATCTCTTCTCTACTTCCCTGGTACCACTGTTTTTACTCAAACTTAGGGATTCTGGTTCCGATTTTATAATCCGCATTGTTTCTCTCATTGGGGCACTTGGAGTTAACATTTCTGGCTCTGATCGATACGGTGGTGGATTTTTATAAAACATATCATCAAGAACATCATCCTCAGACTCATTCGCTCCATACCCTTTCGATTCTAAATTATGCCTCTTTTCTGCACACTTTCAACCTTCATTCTCTCCTACAGTTCTTACATGGAAAACACCCTCAGTCATGCTCGCATCTCGCCATGCTTTCATTCGATCACTATGCGTTTCGTGTCTGTATGGTCTTCCAAACCAGTACCTATATCCTCTACCACTTCTTTGTCTTTCTTGTTCATGCATTTCGTCTTCCCATTCTGTCAAAGCCTCAAACTGTGTCGGTCTAGGTCTTGGTTCCAAATTCATCATCTTTTCCCATAAATTTCTTAAAACCGCCAAATTAAATGAACCATGCTCTGGAAAAGCCAATCCTCCATCGTCCTTGGTGTATCTCACCCAGTTATCTAACCAAATACAAGTATGATACCCATATTTCGCAATCATAACGGATGCTGGGGTTTTCGGTGGAGGAAGTAACTGTCCTTCCCTAGTCTTAACTGGTTTGTCTTTCTTAAACCACTTCTTGATTCTTCCTAACCAGGTTTTCTTCTCCTTCTCTGGTGGGTCGTAATACATTTTCTTGTCTTTCGCGCAACGCTAGTCCCTCTTTACAACTGTACCGCTAGTCTATCCAATCACAGCGCGACTTCACACTAACGCACCAATTCAGAGCGTCCACGTCACTGTCACAGTCCTCAAATCCTAACGCGACTCACAATAACGCATCAATAAGGAGCATCTACGTCACCCTGTTTCCTCCAATCCTAGCGTGGCGTACACTAACGCACCAATCCGGGGCGTTTCACAGTTCTGACCGACTGTCCAATCCCAGCGCAGTCGTTCTGACGTCAGCAGCCGCTGCGGCAGCTCCTGCTCCTGCTTACCCCTCCTTTACAAATCTGCTCAGTAAGTTTTTGTTTCAATTTCTACACTTCTGTTAGTAACAACATAGAAACATCTCCATTGTCCGCTTCGCTTACCAAAGAACAACTTGCTGCTGTTGCTGCAGTTGACCACTCACCTCATGCTGCACCTGTGGGTTCAATGATGGATTTTCATTGTTAGTACTCAGGGGAAATTTACACTCGGATTTCCAATGCCCTATCCTGCCGCAATTATGACACGGAAATTTCTTTTTAGCTTCTTCAATGTTCCCTTTGTACTTCCCATTATTACATTTTGGCTTGGTCCCTGCTTGTTCCACCAATTGTGCTTCCTGTCTCTCCGCTACCTTTAAGAAACCATAAGGGAGGGTCCAAGGGAACATTTAAAGACCAAACAGACTCAATCCCCTGTACAATAATCAATAACTCACAAGAAGTCTGATGGTCTATGTGTTAGAAGAGAGACAACAGAAAAACAAATACAAAAGGTGAGAGAGAAAAGCTTTACAGTGCTATATGGCTCTAAAGGATTTCCATCAATAACCAGTGATTGGTCAGTATCATCATCTGGATATCCGTCCTTCCCACCACAATAAACCCCTCCAACAAGGGGTGCAACGTGTGGTATAGGTGTCAACCAGAGCACCAAGATGTAAACCGGGAAGGGGGAAAAAAAGACAGCAAAGGTCACTGGCTTAGTCAAGGGAGTGTGAATATATACCAAAAAATGATATGTAAATAGTGCAGTGCAAAAACGTGTAGTTAAAAAAGGATTTAGAGGAAAAAAGAGTTTTATTCAGGATATTCCTACTAATCCTTGAGTTACAAATCGGCGCAGAAACAGCTTTTAACAAATAGGCTGTGTGTCAATGCGGTCGACATGTTTCAGCCTTCTTGACCCTTGTCAAATGGCTTTCTTCAGGACCTAATGATCTATTTCATATTGCTACTGCAACAATAGGTGTGACAAAATTAATAATAAGTGCGTAAAATACAACCTTCGTGGTGTATGCCTCTTCGTGCAAACAGTATATATGAATTATCTGATTTGCACGAGGAGTAAGCCTCACCTCACCCGGTGCTGACTCAGGTTAAGGGAGGCCCCGCCCTCTCCGTCGGTACCTCGGAGTATGTCTGTGCCCACATTGCCTTCTCCTTTAACTTCCGCTGTTTTGCTTCAATTTCATCACTGACGTATTTAGCATGTCTCAATACTTCATCTATTTTCTTGTTTTGCCAATCTACCGTATGCTGTTTAATCAGATCACCAATTTCTGGTCGTAAACCATATACAAATCTGTATACAAAATGGCTCAAATCCTTTTCACTCGTCTCCGCTAAACTGCTTAAAAGCTTGTATTAGCCTCTCATAGTATGCATGTACTGACTCTTTACTTTCCTGGTGTGTTCGATCAATTTTTACCCAGTCTGTTTCTTTAGGAGGCACTTTATTTTTCAAAAATACCATAACCTGCTCATATTTCTTCATTACCTCAGGGTCCGGAGCTCCTGTTTTAGGATCTCTAGGATATTCTTTGGTTGGCCAATTTAGCATCAATTTGCATTCTGACCATAGATCTGCTGGGACAATTATGTCAAACAGACTATTCAAATCGATCCATAGTACTTTAGAGAATTTAACAAATCTGTCTACTTGTCTGTACCACTCGACGGGCTTTTCGCGTAGTCGAGGGAAATCATTCGTAAAAGACAATATATCCTGTCTCGTCCATGGGACATGTACATATCCTCCTCCTGGAATCTCTCTCATAGGGCATTCTGTCACTACCTTCTCCTTTTCTCTTACAGGAAAGGCTGAAAATGTCTTATCTGAGGCATCATCGCGTTTTCTATACCACCTGCTTCTCCATTTATCCACGTCTCCCCATTTTCTCAGCAAAATGATTATGTCCTTAATTTGACCTATTCGTCCTGTGGTGTTCATGTTCTCAATGTCCTTTTCAGTGAATTCTACTCGATAAGGTTTCTGTAAGGATTTTACCTTTTCAATATCAATACCCATTTCATTTGCTACTTCTTCAAACCTTTCATGCAAGTTTTTCGATCTCCAGGTTACACTTTTGCACAGAAATAATAATTCTTCGTCCTGATAGGTTTTCAATTTTTCTGTCGGGATCGTCCCTACAATTAACTCTTCCAGTACCATTCGCAACTTGGCCACATCAATTGATTGGGATTCTTTGTCTTTCTTCTGCAAGCTTCTCAACCATTCACTTAGCTCATCTGTTGATGGTCCTACTGGTTTTTCTACACTTCCGTGTCCAAAATCATTTTGTGTTTCTGACACTGTCTCTATCATTGTCATACGTCTTTCTGCACAATTCTGATCTACAAATGGATTATTTGTAAAATTTGGTTCCATTACACTCATAGTTTGCCTCCATGGATTCTCATTCTGACTCACTCTTGGTTGTTCTACAGGATTACTATTTCTGTAAGGGACTGTCAAACAATGCTCACTGTCCTTCTGTTTTTCAAAAATAGGCATTACTGGACCTATCGTTACTGAAACAGGTACAGCTTCTAGATTCTTGGTCAATTCTCTTATTTTCTCAGTTAATTCCAGGGTTGTCTTTGCTAATTCTACAGAATTTTCTCCATCTGTTCTTCCTTCTGATCTCTTCTCTACTTCCCTGGTACCACTGTTTTTACTCAAACTTAGGGATTCTGGTTCCGATTTTATAATCCGCATTGTTTCTCTCATTGGGGCACTTGGAGTTAACATTTCTGGCTCTGATCGATACGGTGGTGGATTTTTATAAAACATATCATCAAGAACATCATCCTCAGACTCATTCACTCCATACCCTTTCGATTCTAAATTATGCCTCTTTTCTGCACACTTTCAACCTTCATTCTCTCCTACAGTTCTTACATGGAAAACACCCTCAGTCATGCTCGCATCTCGCCATGCTTTCATTCGATCACTATGCGTTTCGTGTCTGTATGGTCTTCCAAACCAGTACCTATATCCTCTACCACTTCTTTGTCTTTCTTGTTCATGCATTTCGTCTTCCCATTCTGTCAAAGCCTCAAACTGTGTCGGTCTAGGTCTTGGTTCCAAATTCATCATCTTTTCCCATAAATTTCTTAAAACCGCCAAATTAAATGAACCATGCTCTGGAAAAGCCAATCCTCCATCGTCCTTGGTGTATCTCACCCAGTTATCTAACCAAATACAAGTATGATACCCATATTTCGCAATCATAACGGATGCTGGGGTTTTCGGTGGAGGAAGTAACTGTCCTTCCCTAGTCTTAACTGGTTTGTCTTTCTTAAACCACTTCTTGATTCTTCCTAACCAGGTTTTCTTCTCCTTCTCTGGTGGGTCGTAATACATTTTCTTGTCTTTCGCGCAACGCTAGTCCCTCTTTACAACTGTACCGCTAGTCTATCCAATCACAGCGCGACTTCACACTAACGCACCAATTCAGAGCGTCCACGTCACTGTCACAGTCCTCAAATCCTAACGCGACTCACAATAACGCATCAATAAGGAGCATCTACGTCACCCTGTTTCCTCCAATCCTAGCGTGGCGTACACTAACGCACCAATCCGGGGCGTTTCACAGTTCTGACCGACTGTCCAATCCCAGCGCAGTCGTTCTGACGTCAGCAGCCGCTGCGGCAGCTCCTGCTCCTGCTTACCCCTCCTTTACAAATCTGCTCAGTAAGTTTTTGTTTCAATTTCTACACTTCTGTTAGTAACAACATAGAAACATCTCCATTGTCCGCTTCGCTTACCAAAGAACAACTTGCTGCTGTTGCTGCAGTTGACCACTCACCTCATGCTGCACCTGTGGGTTCAATGATGGATTTTCATTGTTAGTACTCAGGGGAAATTTACACTCGGATTTCCAATGCCCTATCCTGCCGCAATTATGACACGGAAATTTCTTTTTAGCTTCTTCAATGTTCCCTTTGTACTTCCCATTATTACATTTTGGCTTGGTCCCTGCTTGTTCCACCAATTGTGCTTCCTGTCTCTCCGCTACCTTTAAGAAACCATAAGGGAGGGTCCAAGGGAACATTTAAAGACCAAACAGACTCAATCCCCTGTACAATAATCAATAACTCACAAGAAGTCTGATGGTCTATGTGTTAGAAGAGAGACAACAGAAAAACAAATACAAAAGGTGAGAGAGAAAAGCTTTACAGTGCTATATGGCTCTAAAGGATTTCCATCAATAACCAGTGATTGGTCAGTATCATCATCTGGATATCCGTCCTTCCCACCACAATAAACCCCTCCAACAAGGGGTGTAACGTGTGGTATAGGTGTCAACCAGAGCACCAAGATGTAAACCGGGAAGGGGGAAAAAAAGACAGCAAAGGTCACTGGCTTAGTCAAGGGAGTGTGAATATATACCAAAAAATGATATGTAAATAGTGCAGTGCAAAAACGTGTAGTTAAAAAAGGATTTAGAGGAAAAAAGAGTTTTATTCAGGATATTCCTACTAATCCTTGAGTTAAAAATCGGTGCAGAAACAGCTTTTAACAAATAGGCTGTGTGTCAATGCGGTCGACATGTTTCAGCCTTCTTGACCCTTGTCAAATGGCTTTCTTCAGGACCTAATGATCTATTTCATATTGCTACTGCAACAATAGGTGTGACAAAATTAATAATAAGTGCGTAAAATACAACCTTCGTGGTGTATGCCTCTTCGTGCAAACAGTATATATGAATTATCTGATTTGCACGAGGAGTAAGCCTCACCTCACCCGGTGCTGACTCAGGTTAAGGGAGGCCCCGCCCTCTCCGTCGGTACCTCGGAGTATGTCTGTGCCCACATTGCCTTCTCCTTTAACTTCCGCTGTTTTGCTTCAATTTCATCACTGACGTATTTAGCATGTCTCAATACTTCATCTATTTTCTTGTTTTGCCAATCTACCGTATGCTGTTTAATCAGATCACCAATTTCTGGTCGTAAACCATATACAAATCTGTATACAAAATGGCTCAAATCCTTTTCACTCGTCTCCGCTAAACTGCTTAAAAGCTTGTATTAGCCTCTCATAGTATGCATGTACTGACTCTTTACTTTCCTGGTGTGTTCGATCAATTTTTACCCAGTCTGTTTCTTTAGGAGGGACTTTATTTTTCAAATATACCATAACCTGCTCATATTTCTTCATTACCTCAGGGTCCGGAGCTCCTGTTTTAGGATCTCTAGGATATTCTTTGGTTGGCCAATTTAGCATCAATTTGCATTCTGACCATAGATCTGCTGGGACAATTATGTCAAACAGACTATTCAAATCGATCCATAGTACTTTAGAGAATTTAACAAATCTGTCTACTTGTCTGTACCACTCGACGGGCTTTTCGCGTAGTCGAGGGAAATCATTCGTAAAAGACAATATATCCTGTCTCGTCCATGGGACATGTACATATCCTCCTCCTGGAATCTCTCTCATAGGGCATTCTGTCACTACCTTCTCCTTTTCTCTTACAGGAAAGGCTGAAAATGTCTTATCTGAG
Source organism: Triturus cristatus (assembly GCF_964204655.1). Lineage (NCBI taxonomy): Eukaryota > Metazoa > Chordata > Amphibia > Caudata > Salamandridae > Triturus > Triturus cristatus. The sequence continues at coordinate 945,321,492 of NC_140593.1, forward strand.
GCATCATCGCGTTTTCTATACCACCTGCTTCTCCATTTATCCACGTCTCCCCATTTTCTCAGCAAAATGATTATGTCCTTAATTTGACCTATTCGTCCTGTGGTGTTCATGTTCTCAATGTCCTTTTCAGTGAATTCTACTCGATAAGGTTTCTGTAAGGATTTTACCTTTTCAATATCAATACCCATTTCATTTGCTACTTCTTCTAACCTTTCATGCAAGTTTTTCGATCTCCAGGTTACACTTTTGCACAGAAATAATAATTCTTCGTCCTGATAGGTTTTCAATTTTTCTGTCGGGATCGTCCCTACAATTAACTCTTCCAGTACCATTCGCAACTTGGCCACATCAATTGATTGGGATTCTTTGTCTTTCTTCTGCAAGCTTCTCAACCATTCACTTAGCTCATCTGTTGATGGTCCTACTGGTTTTTCTACACTTCCGTGTCCAAAATCATTTTGTGTTTCTGACACTGTCTCTATCATTGTCATACGTCTTTCTGCACAATTCTGATCTACAAATGGATTATTTGTAAAATTTGGTTCCATTACACTCATAGTTTGCCTCCATGGATTCTCATTCTGACTCACTCTTGGTTGTTCTACAGGATTACTATTTCTGTAAGGGACTGTCAAACAATGCTCACTGTCCTTCTGTTTTTCAAAAATAGGCATTACTGGACCTATCGTTACTGAAACAGGTGCAGCTTCTAGATTCTTGGTCAATTCTCTTATTTTCTCAGTTAATTCCAGGGTTGTCTTTGCTAATTCTACAGAATTTTCTCCATCTGTTCTTCCTTCTGATCTCTTCTCTACTTCCCTGGTACCACTGTTTTTACTCAAACTTAGGGATTCTGGTTCCGATTTTATAATCCGCATTGTTTCTCTCATTGGGGCACTTGGAGTTAACATTTCTGGCTCTGATCGATACGGTGGTGGATTTTTATAAAACATATCATCAAGAACATCATCCTCAGACTCATTCGCTCCATACCCTTTCGATTCTAAATTATGCCTCTTTTCTGCACACTTTCAACCTTCATTCTCTCCGACAGTTCTTACATGGAAAACACCCTCAGTCATGCTCGCATCTCGCCATGCTTTCATTCGATCACTATGCGTTTCGTGTCTGTATGGTCTTCCAAACCAGTACCTATATCCTCTACCACTTCTTTGTCTTTCTTGTTCATGCATTTCGTCTTCCCATTCTGTCAAAGCCTCAAACTGTGTCGGTCTAGGTCTTGGTTCCAAATTCATCATCTTTTCCCATAAATTTCTTAAAACCGCCAAATTAAATGAACCATGCTCTGGAAAAGCCAATCCTCCATCGTCCTTGGTGTATCTCACCCAGTTATCTAACCAAATACAAGTATGATACCCATATTTCGCAATCATAACGGATGCTGGGGTTTTCGGTGGAGGAAGTAACTGTCCTTCCCTAGTCTTAACTGGTTTGTCTTTCTTAAACCACTTCTTGATTCTTCCTAACCAGGTTTTCTTCTCCTTCTCTGGTGGGTCGTAATACATTTTCTTGTCTTTCGCGCAACGCTAGTCCCTCTTTACAACTGTACCGCTAGTCTATCCAATCACAGCGCGACTTCACACTAACGCACCAATTCAGAGCGTCCACGTCACTGTCACAGTCCTCAAATCCTAACGCGACTCACAATAACGCATCAATAAGGAGCGTCTACGTCACCCTGTTTCCTCCAATCCTAGCGTGGCGTACACTAACGCACCAATCCGGGGCGTTTCACAGTTCTGACCGACTGTCCAATCCCAGCGCAGTCGTTCTGACGTCAGCAGCCGCTGCGGCAGCTCCTGCTCCTGCTTACCCCTCCTTTACAAATCTGCTCAGTAAGTTTTTGTTTCAATTTCTACACTTCTGTTAGTAACAACATAGAAACATCTCCATTGTCCGCTTCGCTTACCAAAGAACAGCAAAAAGACCTTTCTCACGAGAATTCCCTTTCCTGAGAGCAGTGCTTACCTCTGCCCTACTACGGAATCATTACTTCTGTTGATAAAGTAGCACATCCCTCTACTTCACCCTTCTAACAAGCATTAGCCAATTGTTTCTCTAGTTTTTAAGACACATAGTTGGAGACCCAATGCTCCTGAGAATTAAACCTAGAGTTTCGCAATCAACCCAAATGCCTTTTCATTCACGCACTTTCACACAAGAAAAAGTAGTACATTCACACAGAATCCTGTCTTTCCCGAGAACAGCGAACAGTCTGTCCTACTACAGAATTATGACATACGTTAACAAAGCAGCGCTTACCTCTCCTTTGTCCTTCTAACAAGCTCAGAGAGTACCTATTACCTTTCCAGTGATAAGCGTTATCAGAATGCCAGTTGGATCCCTGGTACCTAAGACCAGAACTTCACAGGTAACATTCGCTATCATTCACACTTCTCTCACACTATAAATGTCTCTAATGGCAAAACACGACAATGCTACCGAATCGAACCCAGACAATGAGCAGTGCAACTTCAATTGTCACACCTTTCCCCTGTGTACCTACAGGGCAACAACAATTCCGTCTTTCCCGAGAGCAGCGCTTACCTCTGCTCTACTACGGAACTGTTACAAACTTCCGACTTCCTACATCCCAGAAGCCGTGCAAACAACATTAAACTCAACGTACCTCAACATAGAGTGTTAGTACATAAATCAATACCAATCAATAACCAAAATCAATAAGCAATGTACAAGCAATAATCACAAAACCAAAAAATAACAAATCATCATACTGCTACCAGAAAAACTGATGCAGCGCAGAGTGCAAAAATCCCTCCCTACTGTCACAGACTAAAAGATCTCACACACGCACACTATCCATACATTCGCTAGTGGGGCCCATAACACCAACATACACTCACCATCAGTCCGTGCGAGAGGCGATTATCCTTCCAAGCGCTGAATAATGAGGGTGGAAGATACCACTTTACCGTAATGAGCCACAAACCTACAATCCTTTCTTATACTCATTAGGCCCTAGATTTCACATTTGGTATTCCCCTCATAACCAGGACGGATCTGTTAGTTGTAGATTTAAGTGAATTTCTAATACTCTAATTAACCTTTTCATTAACACATTTCAATGAATAAACAACCCAACTCATTTCTGTAGATGTTCAAATCCAATTTTATATTAATATTGCAGATTAAATCATTCATTTGATCAAGTTGCCATTCATATTTACCTATTCTGGCTAAAGTCATCCTCTATGTCAAATTTTGCAGTCTCGCAAATCTATGCCCATCAATTTTAGCAGATGCAGTTCATCAGGAGTGTGGGCATTAATTCTGTCCGTCAAAGATTCAGGCTAACAGCTGTCCTGCAGTGTCACCGTCCTCTCCATCAGCATATCATCAGGAAATCGAAGGAGCGACCGTAATTACCTCTCTATTCTACCATAATTTATAGTAAAATCAATGTTAAAAAGTATCAAAGTTTGGGCATCCGAGTTCGCTGATTGGACAATCAGGGATCATCCTTTTGGTTTCTCACGAAAGTGTCTTTTGGGTTATGACCCTTGTCAGTTCCGGTTCACACAACAGTCTGTGTTCAAAATATATGGCTGATGTCCCAGGCTGTCCTTGGAAGGTACATGTTCATCTGGGGTCAGGACAGGGCCATTGTTGCTCATCTTTAACGCAGGCGCACTTCACCCAAGCCTGGTTCAGCGTTGGCAGTCGGGTTAGGCACCAAAGCAGCCATCATTTGATAGGCCAGAATAGTCAACTTAAGCAAAGAAACACAAAAACGTAATTAATACATAGAAATGACTAATTAAATGTTATTCCCTCGCTAATACCCATATGTGTGTATATTTATCTAGCCAAAAGCAATACTCAATGCGGTTTATACTTACTAAATAAAGCACGAATCACAATTACATCACCAAAGCGACATATATCATGCAATGTTCTAATTATCTATCATTAGTATGCGTATAAAATTTAGTTTACGTAAATAATTAGGCCATGCAGATGCAAATCCCACGTGTATTTCGGTCATTAATAAGGTTGATTAATTATTTCCACATCACTCCAAACCATTAGTACAATTATAATTAATTAATTAATCTAATTAATAAAATGACATGCAAAATGGGGTGGGTATACAAAATTTGCATAACCCGCTACAGCAATGGCGCCCGGTGCAACAATCTTTTTTGGCGCCCCCCTTACCCCCATATGACCTCTTCCTTGGATTTCCTCACTAACTCCATAGCTCCTCCCTCAACTGCATTTCATTTGTAGAAAAGCGCTGGTAAAGCCTGGCTTTACTATTCTACTCAGCTATCCACATAAAATACAGATCTGGTCCGTGCAGCAGGCATGTTAACCCTCTGCGCTATTTTATGGGGAGTCAAACTGCCACAAGACAAAACTCCAATCGGCCCCTCTAGCAGGAACATTTATCACAAGCGTTCTCTCCACATTTTCATTGATGCCTGAAAGCTGGACGCACAAGGAACCCTGCAACAGGTGCTTTTTAATTGTACATTATTGCTTAACACAGAGTCGCCCCCCTGATGTCAGCAACCCCCCTACATACAGATCAGCGCCCAGTGCGGACGCACCAGTCGCACTGCCCTAAAGCCGGCCCTGCTTCCAAAGGATTACTGGGCGCAGGGAAAAGTTGGCTGCGCGCAAGTGCATGCGCGCAGCTCACAAAGGACGTAGGTCACATTTTAGACCATCTCAAACTCATGCCAATTTAAGCTCCACGGTGCCACACCCATGCTCTAAATGCAACACCTCACAGGTCCCTCAGTTGATCTTCCCTACTGGCCCCTCTGCCTTAAATTTGCCCACTCACCTGAATATTTCCATTCCTAAATATGCCAATGATACTGAACATGAGAGTGAGCTCTTTAAAGGATATTGAATTATTCTTAATGAAAAAGCAGTTAGACTAAGAGGCTGCTGTAAAAATGCACTCTAGAAAATTAATTCCAGTACAAGCTTAAAATATTTCATCCCTAAAATTAGCCCGTACAAACAAACATACTCGGTAGCTAGGTAGGTTCTTGCTGAATTAAATTAACTTGTTTTTTTTCAGAGCGTGTTTGACCATTATAATGCATGGAGGTTTGATTTCTCGAGACATAGACATGCCCTCCAGTTTCGCATCAGACTGCACTTGTATAGAGTCACAGACTGTCATAAATCAATGCCCCAGGTAATAATCAGTCTAGTAGGAGCAGAAGAAAATGTGATAACAAGATGGTGGCAGTCTGGTTATAACATATGTATAAGCTAAGGTCCTGCATAAACTCCAAGCTGGGAAAGTCAGAAATCGAGCCCTGCGGCATTGCCCCTACAGTGGAGGAGATTTCTGACTTTGACCAGACTCACAACGAATCCCAGGATACTGACAGCATTTCAGTCATACACAACACTAAAACACTTCCATTGTACACATTTACATGCTTCAATCCATCTAAACATCTAATGCTTGAGCGACCTGTTATATCACAAACCACATGAACCTCATGGCAAAACACAAATCCTTCCATCCATGTTACTCCCCTTTAGTACTAGCTACCCATCTTGAAATCTGCTTGGGCACCTCTTTAGGAGTATGAAACCTTATTTAAGTACAACTGCAACACAACACCTTCACACCCACGGGCATTGTGAGGCCATTGTAATGGCAACACAGAGCAAGGCAATTCTGTGTTAACATAATCTATCTCTGTCTTCTCTAACATTTGGCCCTTGATTTCATGTTTAGTTTTAAATTACAATTCATGCACAGATGGAAGTTTGAGCACTGATGGAATTGTGAGTTTTTTACCAATTACCAAACTCCACAATTTTCCTCTGCCATATTTAAATAGGAAAAACCTGGCAAAATCTATTGGGGAAAATGCTAAAAATAAGCAAAACGTGGTAGTCATTGCTGTAAACCACCAAGTACACATATTAGACCATATTCTGATGTAGCAAACTCAGAAGAGGAGGCAATCATGTCACCCAATAAATCACCCATGTCTGAGTAGCAGTAATTTCTGGGTGCAGTATTCACCACCCGTATTCTGTACAAGTTAGAATTAGGTTGTTTTGCTACTGGGATGCCCCCTGCATGGTGTATGGGCCATTATGGGCACACCAACTGCGCTCTCTTTGTCAAACATGGAACTACTGTCCATGTCCTTGGTTGCGGACTTGACGCAGTGGTGACAGTGTATCGATTTTTAAATTAATAGTCCTGAACAGATCTTTTTCTGTGTCAAAAAGTAGTGAGGCCTACCTTCTGACTCGGGTAAAATATCCACTTCAATTTGTCACCCAGACCCTTAGCTGACATTCCTTGTCCATGTTTAGTGTGTAAGTACTTTGTGCATGTTTGGCCATATATGACAATAAGATTCGATGTGCAATGTGAGCACTTTTGCTGGGACCAGTGAGATCCATTTTGGATTCCCCTGGTTTCACAATGCAAAAGATGGTGGATAGATACAGCTTGCCCATACAGTGGAAGTGTATTATTTTCATTTCTCTGGCAGAGACCCAGACCCTCACATGAGGAAGGCTGGAGACAGAGCAATCTTTACAGATTTTATAAGGACCTTTTAGGAAGGGATTGTTGATTAGGTTTTCCTGAGTACTGTCTTTGGTGGCTCTCCCTGTTGGCTACCTCAGGAAAGCTAAAGACAACCAGGTGCAGAGGCTTCACACTTCATTGTACCCATCTTTTAGAATACTTGTCCTTGGAGCTAGCCTCATGTCTACTTGATGTGAGAGCCATCATCTTGCAGTAAGGCTGTGTCTCATCTACAACTGAGACCCAAGTCAGTGGATCTACATGTCCTCTCTTGAAAATAAGTGTAAAACAGACCAAACCATCCCATTTTGTGCCAGTTTCATGGGTTGATGTCTTACCAGGGTTGGTATTCGCATGAGGAGCCAGTCTTGCAAGGTAAGGGAACATCTCTTGAAGCCTGAACAACTTGCTGGAGAAGTTGAGGATCTGCCTAGCACCTTAAATCCTGACTCTCTGACTGCTGAGAGTGGGAAGGAGAGTGTTTGGTTCTACAGGAAAAGAGACTATCCAGAAGGATAAGTCCTTAATGTCCCTAGCATGTAGGTCACCCAGGAGTAGCTGACTATCAGTGGGAATTAAGCCAGTGTTGAACGAGTCATGAGGGGTCTTCCAGTCTCTCAGTGCAGATATTTTAGGTCCAATAAGGAAGCTATTAGCGAGAATGACTGTGCTACCTAGCACCTCTGAATCATGGCCAAAGGAATGTAGCTGCCACTGGTAGATGTAAAGAGCTGGTATCACCTCCGAAGCAGAAGTCCTGTCCTCAGCCCAGAGACTGTAACTGCAGAAGTCATACAACTGTCTACAGTGAGTCTGGAGAACACAACTACCAAAGACGAGTATGTATCTGCACCGGGCTCCCCGCTCAGACGGCCTGCTATATTTTTAACCCCAGTGACTGGATGAGCAGCCAGGCCACCAGCCATGGTCCTGCATCTCTGGAGCTGACACTGAAGGTGAGAGATCCCCCACTGCATCATTCAGTGCCACATGAGCCACATTTCTGTTGAGCAGGTAACACAAGCCCTGAGCTCCTAACGACTAAAAGATGGTCTTTTAATTGTGAAAAGGTGAACCTGTTGCTAAAACGCTAAATATTGCCAGTGCAAACTGCTTCTCCCTAAAGAACTATTGAACTAAACTATTAACTATCCAGTGTGATGGTTGCTTGAGATCTGCACCTGTGTCTAATCAAAGCCTTTTTCAGTACTTTGCGTAAGTTAACATATACATTGGGGAGCTTACAAGGGTGGAGAGAGGGCACTGTAGTGGGTGCAACTTTTCAGTGGAATCCATATGTGAGGTCACTGCTCTGTAAGTGTAACCCCGCTGAAGAGGGTAATATTTAGTTTACTGTGAGATTAAAGTGCGTTCTTTGAACTAAAGCACTGACCTGGATAATATGTTATTGGTCTGTTGGTTGACTGCAGAGTTTTGAGCTCATGTCCCCCAAACTATCTCCCTGAGAAGCCTTGAGTGTTCGCCCCCACTAGCCTGAGGGTCAAGTGCAAAACTGTTTGCACTTGACCCAAATTAGATGGCATAGTAGGATATTGATGGGACACAAGGACCACAAGAGTCACAATATATATTATTTTTCCTAGCTCCTAAACTTGTACACTTTACTGAGGGTGCAGGCCATTCCAAGTTTCCCAGTGTCCTTCGACCAGAAAGTGGCAGGTTTGCAAATTTCACACCTGCTAATTCCATGGCGAATTTCACTGGACCCGGGCCCATGGGTTTCAAGCAGCTGCTTATGGACAGCTGGGGAGGCTGCAGTGCATCTTCCCTTCCTCCCTTCACCGGCTCCGACCTCCCCTCACCCACACGTTGGGTTCGAGATTTAGGTGTTGGGATACTGACCAGCCTCAGTCCCACTGGTATCGCATACTTAAACTTCCTTTGCGGAGGTTCTATGCATGGCATACACAAATATAAACAGTGGACTACTGTCCCCGTTGTGGATTTAGGACAGAGAGAAGTGGTGGCAGCATACTGTGGGGCATATTTACAAGGCTCCTGCGCCACCGGAGCGTCATGTCATTTGATGCTCCTGTGGCTCACAATGCTGAGCCATATTTACAAGGCGCAAAGGCATCCCTAGTGGCTTTTTATGGCCTTGCATTCTGCAGCACATTTAAAAGGGGAAAACACCCTCAATGATTGTTTTTGTGAAGGAAGGTGTTGCTTCCTGCTCAAAAACAATCATCCTTGCAATGCAGGACCCCTTGCACGATGGTGAAAGAGTGCCTGCATTGGAGCTAGGCAGCCAATTGTGCACCAGCCCAGAGGAAAGAACAGGGATGTGACGTATTGTTGTAAATACAATGCATTCCTGCCCTTTCATAATACCGCAGCTCGGCGCAGCAAGATGGCTTGCAGCACCACGCTGCATCATTTCTAGTAAATATGCCGCTGTGTTTTGTGAATCTATACTTATGTCTTAGCCTTTTTTATCTTTGCCACTGTAGTGGAGGGCTATTGGTACACATGTATACATTTTCATTTGTATGTGCTTATCCAATTCCTAGAAATAACATCTAAGTGCATGGTGTTCATGTTTGTGGTGTTTGTGTGTATGAGTGAGACAGGGTAATAGAGGCTAGTGGGATCCATTTTGGATGCCCAGGCCTGGCCTTGTGCACAAGATAGAGCTGAGGCTGCCTTCCCTGATGGTGGAAGTGTGTTGCTGACATTCCTGAAGCTGGAGGAAAGAGACCTAGAAATGGAGAGAGAGGAGACAATGCTCCTTTAGAAAAAAAATTAGACTTTTTGCTGAAAGAAGCAGTTGATTGGTCTTCCTGGAGGCCTTCCATTTGGTAGATAGTGAGGGTGAAGAGTGGGACTGCAATCTCTGTTTTTCGAGGTGAAAAGGACCGCTTAGGTGATGCCAGCTTTTTGTTTTTCCCCAACCACTCTTCAGTGTGCCTGATGATAGCCAGGTGATTAAGCTCATACCTCTTTGTGCCTCTTGTGTTTGCCTCAGCCAGGAGACTATACAGCTAGGAGGAGAATTACTCTACACAAAGGCTGTGTCTGGAGAGCAACCTGGAGAGGACTTGAAAGGAGAACAATCCAAATCTGTCTGAAAGTAAAGCCACATATTCTGTACCATGACTGTATAAAAGTGGGACCCACTGACCAATATGTTATTCCATTTCCAAGTTCTTTTTCAGCCATACGAAGGGAGTGATGCACAGAGTACTCAGGGGACTGCTATGCAACCATAGCCTGACAACCAGCTTCTAAGAGGTCAGGGGACATTAATCTGCAGTCTACCGCTTGATGCAAGAGCTAACTACCTGTACTGATCACACAGAAACCATCCTACATGTTACGTGAGGGAAGTAGGCTGTCAACCCAGCAGGGGGAGTGACTGTCAAGGAGGAGTGCGGTGCAGAGGAACCCCAGTACCTTTCTTGTCCCAATGTTGGTGGGCTGCAGATTCTCCTGTAATTCCCTGCCAGAATTGTGAAGACGCAAATTTAGCTGCTGCACCTAAAGTTGTCTGCAGCAGTGGGACAGGAACAGCTGTGGCAAAAGATAAATTGTGGAGTGACCCGAGAAGCTATGCCAAATGATTGAATATGGCGTGACCTGAACCACTGTGCCAAGATACCAAAGTCAGCATGACCTGAGCTGTTGTGCTAAGTGATCAAGTGCAGCGTGACCAGAACAGCTGTGTCAAGAGATTGAGTTAAGCATGACCAGAGCCTGTTTGTCAAGAAATACCCAACTACAGCATGACCTGTACAGCCATCCGGTGAGAGCCACCCATCACCTCGCCTTCTGCTAAGGACCTAGCTGACCTCTGGCTGTAAATTCCTGGACCTGAACAGCTGGGTGGGACTGCAAAATGTTCTGCCAGTACCACAGAAATCCCAGCCTTTATTAGTTGCAATTGATCCACATGCCGCTGCAGACCCAACAGCGCTGCAAGCTCCAACTGTGACAACTTGTTCATGCTCATTCCCAGAAGAAGGAGAAAGATGAAGCCTTCAGGAAGCAGGACAGCCACTAGGATTCAGCCCAATCAGCAGCCTCCCATCTGATTTTGGGTGAGGAACGGTACAAATACTGAGAAATTGATCACTATTCAGAGTGTTAGGCCCAAAACAGAAGACAAAAGCAGACAGACCAACCAGTTCATTCTGCCCCTTACCACTGCACTGCAGCCTGCAACAGCCTCGCCCGTGGCCGCAACCAGCCCTTCCAAAGGTGCATACCCAAGCTGCTTTCAACTAAAACTCACGACTTAATTGAACTTTCTAAAGGATGCAGGGGCAGCCATTTTCTCTGGTAACACCAATGACAGGGGGCTCTTTGTCAACTTAAGCCCCACTGTAGTTATATGCCCAAGGGCTATGAATCCCCCTCAGCAGGAAGGGATCCCAGAATGTTGCTGCAAGGAGCCCAAGAGCCTAAAAGTTAATTAATGCCTCTCACCCATTGAATGTGACCATGCCTTTCAGGGCAGGGATGAGAAGATGGCTGTTAAAACTCGCTCAAGCAACCTTCTCATTCATTTACCCTAAGAGAAATTAGAGAAGCTAGTGGATACTGCCACAGAAACCGATCTCAAACCTACGGGAGTAGCAAACTTGATGCAGCCTCTGTTCAGTTCGTTGCTGGGAGAAGAATTGTGTCACCTAATAAATTAGCTAGAGGAAGAGGAAAAAAAGCGCAATCCACTCGGGAGTGAAGTCACCTCCGCCTACAGAGCGGGACTTGCAGGACCAGCCCAGCTATGCAAAGGGCCTCCATGGGAGCAACTCCGCTATCCACAGAAAAGGACCATATAGGGAGTAAGAAACCACAGGAAAACACAGCTAATTAAACAGCCCCAACCGAGGAAGACTCACGAGTCCTATCAAAAGACCTATCATCTCTCCACTCTAAGGAATGGGAGAACATGCTGGCTTAATACAGCAACATAGCACCGACCAACTCCAGCCCCTTCATAAATGGCAAAAAGGAACCTCAAGGGCCCCTAGAGCTGCTTTGGTCAACCATGCTCAGAATCTTGCAGAGCTCAGTGGAGACAGTGAACTTCAGGCCAACAAAATGGACATACAGATCAGCCTCCTGATCACTTTAGCAATATTTGTAGCAGGTATCGATGAAAAGATTGCCAACCTTAACAACTTGATAAAAAAGAGCACAGGAGGATGCACAGGGGCCAGGTTTTTGGTGCAATTGCTTCCCGGTCCTTGACAATTTATCAACACTCCCAGAAATGATGTCTAAGGATACTGGGTGACCTGAAGGAAGTGGTCAACCAGAGGTCTCAAAAGGCCAGAGGAAGACCGCCAGAGGAAACTTATACCGAACAAGGAAACCAGATAGGGCACAGAAATGTTATAATTGAGGCAGCTATTAATGGGGCTGAGGACCTGCAGCATTGAAATCTGAGGGGAAACTCCACTGAAGGCAACCACCAGACCATGCTGACTAATGTAACTGGCCCCAGGGATACACCAGCCTCAGCAATGAGTACTCAGGAATCTGGCGGAAAACATCTATCAACTGATGCGGACCCAAAACGTAAGACACAAAAAAAGGAAGGGCAGCAAAAAAAATCTAATTCCAGTTCATGGATATGTAGCCTACCCAATCTTCCACACAGAAAAAGTCCAACCATTTCTGTCAAGGACCAAGAACAAAAACTTACTGGAGCTTTGGGGGAGGCAGCTGCAGAAGCAGGCCCAACTCAGGAGATTATAGACCAATTGCAACAACGGCAGACCTTTCTTGCCGCACCTCACACCAGTTCCAATAATTAAATTGACGGTGCAATCAACCCCAATGCCAGCCGTTGAGAGACGTCACTGTGTTCCAGATCAAAAAAGATTTGGAATAGATGGGGGTGCACAGTTCAGAGAGTCCAAAAGGCAAGTAGTTGTAGAAAAATAACTTTAAAGAGTTCATCTGGTTTAAAATTGTCTAGCCAACGCGTTTCATTCCCCCACAGAGAACTTCATCAGGGCTTATATTTTCAATTTGAGTCACTGTGTAGTCACCAACTCAGGAGATTATCCATGGGACCCAAGCACCCAATGACGTGAAAACAGCCCAGGCAATTGCCTCTCAGGACACCACAGAATTAGTCATGGCAGACAAACTAGACCCCACACAACTCTCATTCGGATGGCTTGCTTGGTTGGGTCAACCTCAAGTCCAAACACCGGCGCTGGGAGGCTCTACCAAACAAGCTGGATACCCTGAAATCCTTTAATATCTCCATGAATTTCGTATTTTGCTTTTACAAGAGACCTTCTCACAGAAGGTACTCCATTTGGAGGGCTATACAAACCACTTCATCCCCGCAACTAAAGTACATAAGCATGGGTGCAGTAAGGGCGGTCTTGCCATTCAAATATTAACCACCAGAGCAATTGAATGTCAAGAACAGGATAGCAACGATGCAGGACTCAGACTGACATTCAAAACCTTCAATGGCCAACCCAAGATAATCACTCTGTAATTGTGTACATCCACCCAAACATAAGAAAAAGAACAGAGCTCACTGACAAGCTGATTTATATCACAATAAGCCTATGGTCAGAGAGGCCAAGCAGCGAACTCATTATATCAGGTGACCTCAATATGTGGCTTATGAGTGCACCACCTACTAACGAGGTCATAGAGATGCAAAACAATTACTGGATACCATTCCAAGATACTCCTGGGTGGCACACAGGTGACAAAAGAGGACAGACCTTACAAGGTAATCCTGAACATCTTGGCCTCAGATCTTTAAATGGACACTCAATCCTGGACAAACCAGCCGGCCCCTCATATCTAACTTCCACTGGGTCATCACTTATCAACTACACTTTTGTGAGTCTCCCCTTGTTGAGCATTATTTCCTCCTTTGGCTCTGAATATTCAAGTGCGCCACACGGCCCTCTGCCAAGAGTGGGTAAACTACCATTTGATCAGAAGAGCCAAAAGGAGGGCAAACTATCTGTGGCGAGCACTCAAAATGTCACTATTGGATCTTTCAATATTGCACAACTTACGGGAGGAAAGAAGAGTGCTAAAAAGAGAGAAAAAAACTGTCAAATGGAATGATGGAACTCCTTTTTGGCAGAACTCGTGTACAACATCAAGACAAACAAAAAAGACAACTTCTGGCGGACCCTAAATGGAGTTGGTAGATACCTCTAAATGTGGCTTCCTCAATTATATCAACATGGTATCAATTCTTGCTTGAGCACTCCAACCTGGCAATGCAGCGGAACAAACCCAGCGCAAAGATAGATGACTCAGAGTCTGCAAAAAACAACCACAGCAGCTTAAGGAAAGTGACTGTAACGCAAATTGGTGTACCGTCACCGCAAGTATAGTCCAGAAACAAATTGCAAAGGGCTGCGGAAAGGGGCGATAGACCCAAATGGAATCCCACCTGTCATCTACAAGGACGACCCAACATTCTGGGCTGCACAGCTAACACTGCTCTTTTCCACCATCTTGCAGCTAAATTGCACCCGCCCTCATGGCAGTGCTTGATCCTCACACCAATCTTCAAGGGGAGTGAAAAAGGGACCCCTGAGAACTATTGCATGGTAGCTCTAATTGGCAGTGATGCCAAATATGTTGCAGGGACTTTACTGGAAGAGCTCCAGCATTGGGCTAAGGTCAATTCCATTATTCCCCCAAACCAAACCAGTTTCACCAAGCATACAGTAGCCTCAAATAACATCATGAACATCTCTCTATCTCACCCAAACAACCAATCACACACCCACAGAACCACTTACATACCCATTCACACATCCATACAACCACTGACACACCCACTTGCTCACCCTTTGAGTCACACACACAGATATTTGCTCTCCAATACAGCCACTCACATCCACTCACTTACCTACACACACATTCAAACAGCTACTCACTCACCCTTACAACCACTCATACACCCACTCCCTCACCCATACAGCCACTCGCAAAGCTACTCTTTTACCCATATAGCCACTCACACATCCACTCACTCACCAATAAAGTCAGTCACACGGCCACTCACCAAACCATACAGCTATCACATATCCACTAACACATCCATAAATCCATTCATACACCCACCCACTCACACACCCATACAGCCACTCAGAAAACCACTCATACACTGATACAGTCATACAGGGACTCCTCAGATGAGACATGTTAGAAATAGTATGACTAATTACTAGTACAGAAAGAATTGTAATTTAACTTATGCTGTAGCTTAGTATATATCTTTAAGTCTCGGAAACGTTTACAAAACACTTACACTCACAGGATCATGTCATCAGTGATGTCATCTGTGATATCATTTGAGATGTCATCAGTAATGTCATCAGTGATGTCACTGACCATGTCATGAGTGATGTAATATGTGAGGTCATAAGCAGTGCATTGCAGGGGCGTAAGTTATAGTTAGCTCAGCCAACCATAACTTCTGAATTTCACTGGTTTTGTATGAGGGAAATCTAAGCCCAACTATAACGTCCCTGTAACCTTTGTTTTTTGAGTGAATTTCAAAGGTTTTTTTACTTCTATTTCCTAACTATAACATCCCTGTGACCCTTGTTTTTAGTGAATATATATATACACACACACAGACACACACACGAATATATGTGTATGTATATATACTCATATATATAACGTTTATATATATGTGTGTGTATATATATGCGTTTGTATATATATATATATATATAGTTTTTATCAGGTCATGTGATCAAGGTCTCCTGCAGGCCGAAACACGTTATGACGGTGGTGCAGGGCACGAAATAAACTTTTTGCACCTCATTTTTGGTCCATTTCGTCTGTTCCTGATCGATAGGAGCGTGCGAGAGGTGAGTTACAGGATATATATATATATGCGCATATAAATATAGTATCTACTGGCGGTCGCCAGTAGATAGTTATAGTTAGGACCTATTTTCCATAGGAAATCCACAACATTCTATTCCCAATAAGTCTGGTGCTGGTTGATGAATCCTCGCGAAATTTTCCAAACTTTTGGCCAGCTCCGCTCCGCTCTTACCCTGAAAGTTTCGTGGTGAATCGTAAAGAGGGGGCCGAGAAAAAAGGGGGGTCCCAAAACGCATTTTACCCATGCAATTTCCCATAGGACATGTTGACGCAGCTACAGCCCGAACTGCTGAACGGTATGACACCAAATTTGGCAAAGTGGTAGTCCTCAGTTCAGACTCGTGCCTTTTGCATAAATGGTGTGAATCCGTTCAGTAGTTCCTGAGAAAATTAGACTTAAAAGTACATAAATATCTATGGCTGGGGAGGATCCGCGGACCCTACCCGCACCGTACGCGCACCCTCCTCGAACCGAGCGCGCACCCTCCCGATCGAGCGCTGAATGCTAATTGGCTGTCGAGTGTCTGTCTACATTCGAAACCAGGAACTGTTGGCGGCCATTTTCTGCCTCGGTAGAAGCGAGGCTGAAGAAGCAAGGGGAGTAAGTGTGTAAAACATATAAAAGGGGCAGAGTGGAAATACTCTGACCCTCTAGAGGTGCTTAGGGGGTCCTAGAAGGACCCCCCTGGGGCCCCCTTTAAAAAAAAACAGCATAATGCGCGCACGATGCGCGCATCCTATCGCGTTGGGTGCTTGGATTCTCTCGCGTTAGGTGCGCGGATCCACGGAATTTTTTGGGGAAAAAAGACAAGAAATCATTGGTTGTATGACTACTTTCTACACTGAAAGGTAGGGTGTATATTTTTTAAAGGTATGATTCTTATTGGTTAAGAAAAACAGATTGTAAGGAACATTATATATGATAAGCTGATATGTTGAAAAGTCAAGTACACTTCCTGTCTTGTTTAGCAACATTGTGTGCTGAACTTGTGACCTGTGTGCTCAGTGCAGTGTTTCGTGACCTGTTTCTATGGTAACAGGCAGAAGGCAGATTGGGGGAAGGGTTGAAATGTATTTCAGTTGGAAAGGGTTGAAATGTTTAACCAATAGAAATGTGTGTTTGCTTTTTAGTTTATGTGTGAAGGATTGTAATTTGATGTTTACATGTATATGTGTGGAAAATGAGAGGAAAACTTTTCCATTCTTTGTTTTTGCTGAGAGGTGCACAGTGCAGAGAGTCTGTAAAAGAAAATCTGGTGTGTGACTGATATACTTCTTAATCTACAAAACAACTTGAAAGGTGAGTTATTTAATTGTGAGGGGATGTATGTAGACTATTTTGATTTTAATCAGACTAATGTATTTCTGCTGCTAAAGTGTAGGGAGTACTTTTTTTCTCTACAATCTTATTGACAGTGTGTGTGCATGTAGAAACCATTCTGTGATAAGCATTTGTGTTTTTCATGTGTTTGCAGACAGATAACTGTGCTGATTTTATATGTTGGTAGAATTAGAAACCAGTCATTGTTTATGAATTTGTGAAATGAGTTATGTTTCTATACTAAAATGTAGTACTCCTTCTAGATGAAGAAATGTGTTTTGGTATAGTGGAAGGGATAGTGTTGTTTGTCTAGAATCACACAGTGAGTATGTGTGCATTTGGGAACCACTGTGAGAGAAGCATTTGGTAACATCGTGTATTTGCTGACAGATAACTGTTTTAAAACCTGTCATGTTGTCAAGTTTTAGTAGCATTAGAAGCCAGTCTTTGCTTATGCATTGATAAAATAAGTCATGCTTTGACACTAATGTGCTGTACTTTAATATGCAGATTGTGTGTAGTCTCCTTACCCCTTGCACAGTAGTGAATGAGTTTTGGTAAGCTGCTAGGGATAGTGTTGCTTGTCTAGAATCACACTGTGAGTCTGTGTGCATTTGGGAACCACTGTGAGAGAAGTATGTGGTAATATTGTGTATTTGCTGACAGTTAACTGTTTTAAAACATGTCATGTTGTCAAGTTTTAGTAGCATCAGAAGACAGTTATGGCTTATGCTTTGATTAAATGAGTCAGGTATTGACACTAAAGTGCAGTCCTGAAATATGTAGATTGTGTGCAGTTCCCTTACCACTTGCACTGTAGTGAATGAGTTTTGGTAAACTCCTAGGGATAGTGGTGCTTGTCTAGAATGACACTGTGAGTTAGTGAGCATTTGGGTACCACTGTGAGAGAAGCATTTGGTAACATCATGTATTTGCTGACAGATAACTCTTTTAAAACCTGTCATGTTGTCATGTTTTAGTAGCATTAGAAGCCAGTCTTTGCTTATGCATTGATAAAATGAGTCAGGCATTGACACTAAAGTGCAGTACTGAAATATGTAGATTGTGTGCAGTCCCATTACCCCTTCCACAGTTGTGAATGAGTTTTGGTAAGCTGCTAGGGATAGTGTTGCTTGTCTAGAATCACACTGTGAGTCTGTGTGCATTTGGGAACCACTGTGAGAGAAGCATTTGGTAACGTTGTGTATTTGCTGACAGATAATTGTTTTAAACCCTTTCATGTTGTCAAGTTTTAGTAGAATTAGAAGCCAGTTTTTGCTTGCTTATGCTTTGATTAAATGAGTCAGGCTTTGACACAAAAGTACAGTCCTGAAATATGTAGATTGTGTGCAGTTCCCTTGTCAGTTCCACAGTAGTGAATGATTTTTGGCAAACTCCTAGGTATAGTGGTTGTTGTCTAGAATCACACTGTGAGTCTGTGTGCATTTGGGAACCACTGTGAGAGAAGCATTTGGTAACATCGTGTATTTTTTAGCAGATAACTCTTTTAAAACCTGTCATGTTGTCAAGTTTTAGTAGCATTAGAAGCCAGTCTTTGCTTATGCGTTGATTAAATGAGTCTTGCTTTGACACTAATGTGCTGTACTTAAATATGTAGATTGTGTGCAGTTCCATTCCCTCTTCTAGACTAGTGAATGAGTTTTGGTAAACTGCTAGGGATAGTGTTGCTTGTCTAAAATCACACTTTGAGTCTGTGTACATTTGGGTAAGGATTGTGAGAGAAGCATTTGGTAACATTGTGTATTTGATGACAGATAACTGTTTTAAAAACGGTCATGTTGTCAAGTTTTAGTAGCTTTAGAAGCTATTCTTTGCTTATGCATTGATAAAATAAGTCAGGGTTTGACACTAAAGTGCAGTACCATGTACTATTCTCTTCACTGTGCCAGAACTGAAAATTTAAAAGTTTTACCCAGGCACTAACCTAGCAGTTGTCTGATGATTTAGTCAGTTTCCAAGTACTCATGTTGTGAACCATACATTACCACATAGATTGCTTCAAATGTCTATGCAGTATGCATGCAGTATACTAACATACTATACAGTTGTCTTTCACATTTTCAATTCGCTAGTCAGTATTCCAGGAAACACCCTGTAACTCCCTTTGCAGTCCTCTAGTGACCCATTCAGCACCATGTACTAATCCATTCACTGTGCCAAAACCCAAACACTTATAAATTCACCAAGATACTATCTTTGCAGTACTCTAATCATTCAGTCAGTGCCTAAGTATTCATGCACTTAGCCAGGCCTTAGCACATGGACTGCTTCAAACCCCTATCCACTATGTATGCAGTCTTCTAACCACCTAGACACTTGTGTTTCACACTTTCAATTCCCTAGTCAGTATCCATACAGTCCATCAAACATCCTGTCACTCCCTTTGCACTCCTCTAGTGACCCATTCAGTACCAAGTACTAATCCATTCCCTGTGCGAAAAGCCTGCCACTTATAAATTCACCTAGGCACTCTCCTTGCTGTACTCTAATCATTCAGTCAGTACCCAAGTACTCATGCAGTGAGCCAGGCCTTAGCACATGGACTGCTTTAAATGCCTATCCAGTATGGATGCAGTCCTCTAATCACCTACACAGTTGTCTTTCACACCTTCAATTCCCTAGTTAGTATTCATACACTTCTAGCAAACACCCTGTCACTCACCCAGTGTGTCTCCTTATAGTACTGTAATCATTTAGTCAGTTAGCATGTAGTCTTTTAGTGAGGTAGGCTTTAGGGCATGAACTGCTTCAAAGTAGTATTGTAGTGTTTTAACGATCGCCACACTTGTGGTTCAGGGCTATAGTTTCTTAGTCAGTTTTTATATAAAATGTGTTTGTACAGTAATGGAATAGTATACATTTGAAAGTTATTAATATACATTTATTTGTGATTCTTTTTTACAGATACAGAACAGGAGTGTTTCTCATCTGTTTGCACTCTTCTCGTGCAAGATTGTTTGGATGAAGGGTCCTTAGGTGTTTCATCATACTTGCCGTGCCGCACAAGTATTTTTTGTTAGGATCCCCTCGCAACAGAACTCTTTTGCAAATCTTGCACGTGACGAAGGTGGCATTGGTCTTTGTTTGCCCCTCGAGAAAAGTAAAACATTTCCACACCACTGAAGGAAAATGTAGTGGGCGTGGTGCATCCTTCGAAAATTCATCCTTGGATTCGGTGAATATTTTAAAGCGACAACATTTACAGTTTTTGTAAGTTAAACTTATAAAATTTTGTTAGCTGTATGCATTTTATATATCTGTGATTTATATCTTGTTTTATTTTATTGAGAATAGCATGTTGGTTTTTTTTTAACAATCTTTGAGATTGGTTTTTTTTGCCCCCTGTTAAGTGATGAGTACGATTGAAATCACTATTTTTAGTGAAATTTAATATATTCTGAGAACAGCAAAAAAGGCAAAAAATTTGTGGAAATTATGCTGTGTTGTAAAAAATGTATTATTACATGTTATAATTTTTTTTTCCTTTTCTTTCACAGATCCAAATTTTAAAATATGCAATTTTTATGAATTTAGATTGGAATGAAAATGTGTAAAAAATGTATACCATTTTGTATTCCTATTACTGTAAAGGTAAGTTTAACTAAGTCTCAATATGCAGAATGAGCAGGTCTGCAAGAAGCTACAAAGTTGAAACATGTTTCTAAAAACACTCTGTTTATACCTATGTAGTTTTGAAATCTGACCATAATCAGATATCATGTGACCTGCAAAAAAAGAGATTTGAGGGGTTCATAATATTTCCCATTTTAGCTATTGAAGGACCGCAATTATTTCAATCATTCTTCTTTGAACATCTTTGCAAACAAAACTCTGTGCTTACCTTTTATCATTCGCAAGGAATTTTAAAAACGGAAATATGTCACTTTTTGTAACATAGTTATTGTGGAAGATACTCTTTCATATTTACAAAGAGAGGAAAAGGCACTCTGTGCACTTTTTATACTCCATGTAAATACAACCTCATCATGCAGACCACTTTGTGTTGAAAGGGTGTTCTATAAGTGTTGTTGTGCATGATTGCACTTAATACTCATAGAACAAGACACATGTCTAGATTTATCAGAAATCATAAATCTCGATATGTGTGTGAATGGTGCACCATTCTAAAATTGGTGTAGGAAAGCACAACAAGGAGAATTGTTTTAATTTCTCCACATGTTTATATCTTCAATGCATGCTGAAATGTACAGCATACATTGAAGGAGAAAAATGCATTTTCTCATTGTTTTTGTGCAGGAAGGTGTGTCTTCCTGTAGAAAAACAAACAGCACATGACACAGATATCCTTGCACTATGGTGCAAGGGTGCCTGTGTCACCACATGGCTGCAGTTTAAGCAGCCGTGCAGAGAGAAGCATAGATTTGCAACATATTTATGTACATATGTTGCATCCCTGTGCTTCGGAAGTACTGCAGCACACTGCAGTTAAAGAGGTTACTGTGTGATGCTGCAGCACTTCCTCATAGTTCTGCACTTATGCATTCACCATACGCTACTAATGCATTCATTCAGTCAATTACGTACTACACATACATTCATCTAAACTTTCACACACTAACAAAGAAATTTAGCTCTTTTTTTAAACCAGGAAAGTTAGTTCTTACAAGAACTTTTATTTTTCTTCTTTTTTGTTTTTTAATTTTTTTGTACTTTTTGGAACAATTTTGTTTTTTTCAAAAGGAAAAAAAGACAACAGGAGGAACAAAACAGTCAACTTCTGCAAAAAAAAAGAATAAACACAAGTTTAGCACATGTGGTTTTGCCGCGCTCGGCAGATTAGTTCAATTGACTGCTCGCCGTAACATAGTAGTTTGTTGCATTTAATGCAACTAATTTTTAGTTTTCCAAATTCTGGACGTATGTCCGGGTGAGTGCTTGATGGTGATGCTGCAGAAGTGCTTGCCACTGCTGGCTGAGGCTGCTGTCGGAGTCTTCTGCATTCCTGCTTGGCCAGGTTCACGGGATGCAGAGTCTTCAGGTGTTAACATACTTGCAGTCCCACAAGAGTATATTTTTTGATGGATCTCCTCTGGAAAACACTCTTTGACATATTTTACATGTCACTTTAGTTGAATTAGTTTTATTTTGTCCTTCTGGGAAGGAAAAAAAATTCCACACCACAGAGGTGTATCTTTCTGGGCGTGGAGGTTTCACAACAAATTCCTCATCGACAAATGGTCTGATTCTGATGGTGGCTGCTGTGCAGAAGCCATTGTCGTCAGAAAAATTGCAGCTGTCGAAATCTTCCCCAAAAAGTTTCTTCTCGGTCTAAGGTGTGAGATGTTCCTCCAAAGAAGCTCAAAGAATGATTGAAATGGGTGAGGTCTTTCAATAGTTAGAATCGGAAGTGTAATGAACCAATCAAATCTCTTTTTTTGCAGGTCACATGGGATCCGCGCACCCTGTGCTGACGCAGCACGCACCCAGCGCGCATCCGTGAAATTGAATTAAAAAAATGTATAGGATTAGATGTAAAAATATATTAGTTTTAAGACTACTTTAGAGTTTGTCTTCAATTAATATTCACATGAAATACATATATATATGTTTTATAAAATGTTAAATATTTTGCGGGATCTGCGCACCTACCGCGCCATAGACCCAAATGATGCATCGCGGAGGCGCGTAAACGTCGCATTACGACATCGAACGTGTCGCATATAGGCTGGGAGTCGCGTACCAGTCGCATTGCGATCCCGCACTAAACACGTACCCAACGCATACCATGCGCGGATGCTAACGCGTAGGGATCGAGAACGGTATGCATAGGGTGCGCGGATCCAAAAACATGGAAAAAATATATATAAAATAAAGTTTTGAACATATAGTTAAAAGCATATTTTGAAAAATATAAAAAATATGTTTGAAAAACCCATTAAATTCAAATAATATTTTTTAATTTTTAAAAAGAATTAATTGAAAAAATAAGTTTAAAAAATGGTGATAAAAAAGTATTTTTTTAAAAAAAAAATTAATGAAATTGACACACTGCATTTGAAAAATATAGAAATCCAATCAAAATCATTAAACATGATATCTTCAGAGATAAGTTAAAGATAGGAATTAGCATTTAAAAATCTTTGAAATTCACTGAAAAAACCATAGGTTTCAGGCCTGATATAGTTAGGAATTAGCATTTAAAAAACCTTTGAAATTCACTGAAAAAACCAAAGGTTTCAGGGGAGTTATAGTTAGGAATTGGCATTTAAAAAACCTTTGAAATTCACTGAAAAAAACAAAGGTTTCAGGGGCGTTATAGTTAGGAATTGGCATTTAAAAAACCTTAGAAATTCACTGTAAAAACCATACGTTTCAGGGGTGTTATAGTTAGCTGGACATTTCCCTCGTACAAAACCCTAGAAATTCCCCCGTTATAGTTAGTTCAGCTAACTATAACTCGCGCCCCCGCAATGCACTGCTGATGACGTCACATATTACATCACTCATGACATGGTCAGTGACATCACTCATGACATCACTGATGACATCTCAAATGAGATCACTGATGACATCACTATTCATCTTGGCTTGAAGATCTGGAGAACAGAGCTCGGCAGAACAATCTCCAAATGCTGGTCATTCCAAAAGGAGCAGAATGAGATGATGATCTGGGGTATATTGTCCGTCTCTTCAGGGAGGTCTACCTGGCCTTCCATGATTGGGACATGGACAGTGCTATTCAAAGAGCCCATCGGTTTCTCTTTTTCCCCTGTAAGGGATGCAGAATGACTTGCTACCCACAGGCTATTTTGATTTATGTTGGCAACTTTATTTTACGACAGGAGATTTTTCACGCAGCTCAGCCTAGGTCCCCAATCACAGTTGTCGGAGTGGAGTTTTTGTTTGCTTAAACTTCTGCTATGAGACAGTGGTACGACAGTGACAACTCCGTGAACAGATTCCTGCTATGTTGAAACTGGGGGCTGCAGTTTCACTAATGGATCCTGCTACATTACAGATTAAGTATGAAGGTCACACCACTGTTTTGAAGCCGCAAAGGTTGCAGAGTTGCTGGGAATATGGAAATCCTTAAAACTGACTACCAATTAGATCCAACATACCAAATTGTTCCTTGAAAACTACTCGCTTTTCTCTCCTTTGCTCTTGATCTTTTATTCCCCACTTTCTTTCCTTTTTTCTTTAGAACTTTCTGTCCCCCTTTTTATGTATCCTTAAGGATGTCTCCATCTATTTAAAACATCTTGCTCACTAGGAGGGTCGAAGGGAGAGATGCTGGCACTTGCAGCGGCTCTTTTTTCTTCTCTCTTCTCCTCTCCTCATGTGCCAATTCTTGCAGGGCTCTTGCGTATGATTGTATTGACTCCATTTCTCAGTCTTTGGACTACCAACAAATGGGCTTTTCTCCACTCCTTTGCTTTTCTTCTATAGATCACTGAAGGTAGTCCTGGGAGAGTTCTGGTGGGGGGTCTGACCCTCATGTCTCCTGGGTGAGTAAATGCATTTTGCACTTGTCGGGATAGTGGCAATGTCCCTGGGTCAGGCTTTTTATGGGGGGTGGGATGCAGAGGGGCTGAATGTTTTGGGAGGGGCTTTCTGAGCGAAGAGAAGATTAGGTTACAACGGTGTAATGGGGTATACTAGAAACAGGCGAAAATATGGGCAGGGACCTGTGAGTAAGCAAATAATTTGGAGGTAAATACTTGCATTTGGTCACACAGAGTGGTTACTGTTTGAAGCAGGGGAGGACTCTTCAGCTTTTAGGGGGTGTCAACTAGTCTAGGATTGATTTTACTAGTGGCTAGTAAAGGTAATAGTCATGACCAATGCCTGCATATTTTGTTATGGAACGTAAACAGCATCAAAGCACCCAGCAAGAGTAAACTAATTAGGCAAGAGTTGGTTAGGCTAAGCCCATATACCATTTGTGTACAGGAGACTTATCTCTTCAGATCTGAAACCATATTGTTGAATTATCTGGGTTATCAAATGCTCGGGGACCAGCACTCTCAAAGACACAAAGAGTTGTTGGTTTATCGTGACAATTTCTCAGCAGAAAGTTACATTCATAGTTTGTGTGGTATACAGGCCAAACAAGGATGATCCTTTGGTTTTTAATCAGCTGCTGGCAGAATTGCATTTCTGGCCTGAACCAATTACACTCTGCAGGGACTTTAATGTTATTTTCCACCCTGGCCGGGATTCCTTGTGGGTTAATATTTTGAGGTGAAGCCCCAAATCAAAACAACATCTCAGGGAGGCTTTAAGAAAGGTCATGGCATTTTATGCACTGGTGGATGCATGGCAGCATTATAGTCCCATACAAATGACTTTCTTGTATCGATATGTTTCTTGTGTGCCACTCATTAGTATCTTCCCTTAGGGATCAGCTGAATCCAGGGTTATCTCGGATCACAGTTTTTTATCTTAATTTTTTCCAGTGGAGTAACCTACTCTGATCGCCCGAGCTCATAATTGGACTTCTGATAGACGATGTTACTTGATGACGGTTTCATAAATTATGTGAATATGCAGGTCAGGGAATATATACAGTTTAATGTAGGTTCTGCTTCCCCATCAGTGGTCTGGGATGTCCTGAAGGCCTGTTGTAGAGGTTATTCATTGAAATATTCTGAACACCAATGAAAGGAGCAGAGCAAGGAGTAGACTCATATAAGGTCCTCTCTTAGTGCTATGGAAGGCTATCTAGCATGCAGTATGTTAAATCAGGATTGGGGAACCTTTACCTCTGTCCTGGAGCAGCTCAAAATTGCTCAGGCCGCATGCAGGGAGAGACACTGGGATAGAATGGTTAAGAAGATCCAAGCAAAACAAGTAAATATGTTTGATAATAATGAAGAGATGGGTCCCATACTGTCATTCCAGGTTCAATATAGAATGAGCATGAATAACATCCAGGCAATCACTAATGAAAAGGAGGACCTGGTCACTGATCAACCCCCTATTAGCAAAGAATTCTGCAGGTGATATCAAAAACTCGACTGAGGATAGGGTGGCTCCAATAGACGCAATCGATCAATTTTTTTCCCAGTTTCATCAACACATGTTGACCAAGAACAGCGATCTTTCGTAGAAAGCCCAATATCCCTATTGGAAGTTGAGAATGCGGTAGGGCAGCTAGCCAGGGGAAAAGCACCCAGCCCGGATCAAATTTCAGTTGAATTTTATGTGATCTTTTAGAGGGTCTTGTACCCAGTTTCTTTGATGGATAATGATATGTGCAGGGGTAGGTTGAGGAGTGATTGGGACGCAATGAGGGGTATGTTGAGTCGTTTTCGGACCAACTAAGGTTGTTTATGATTATTTTACCTCGCTTATCTATTTGTAGTTTTCTCTCTTCTTTCAACTTTGTCGTTTATTTTATGATCAGTTGCACCCAGTATTGTATTATTTTAGCGTATTCCTTTGCTCCTCAAATTTCTCTTGGGTTTTGTCATTATGTGTGACGAGATAGGCATATTCATTATGTATTTATCATTTGCTCCAATAAAAAAAAAGAAAAATAAATGTACAAAATGTATGTATATATAGGAATGCAGTACCACAGCGGAACTTCTGCTTAGTACTTCAGTATCGCATGTTCAAAACACCTGATCTGATTGGCTGGCCACAGCCTGAAGAAAATGTTGCACTCATCCTTTTATGACTCAGGAACTCGATCGCTGTGCATAGGAAACACAAAAAATAAGGAATAAGGGGGCAGGGAAGGGCTTTGCGGGGTGTCACAGAGGAACTCGCATTGCGGCACCCCTGTACTGCCGTACTACCACAAGGCCCATCGTGCTTCCCGTGAAAATTCGCTGAAGTAATATGGTACCATGAAAAAAATTGTGGGGGCCTTGGGGCATTGCGCAAACATAGGGGATGGCCAGAAATTGAGGGTGGAGTGCCTCCAGGTGGTTGGGTGACTAATGGGTGGTGGGCACTAAAGGCCATGCGTGGCACAGGGCTGGCCACCCATGGGGTTTTGGGCACCCTGTCTGGCTGTGTTAGGCACGGGGTTGGCCAACAGTCAGGCCCTGTGCCCTACTCTACACCTTGAAGGCAATGGCCATCTTGCTTTACGTTATAATAACTAGGGGTGGGAGGAATTTGCGAAATTAACTGTCGCAAATTATCGCGAAAATGCAGAAAATCTCCGCAAACACGCTGGAAATATCGCGAAGACGCGGAAGTTTTTTTGCCGCCTCTTCGCGGTATTTTTTGCGTGATCGCGGGTCGCCAACTTACCCATGTGGTTGCTCACGGGCGCGGCCATCTTGTTTTCACTTGTCCCGCCCTCTCGCGATGCTTACTTCCTGTTCCGGGTCGCGCAATGCATGTTCGCGCCTGTTCGCGGTCGATATTTCCTGTTCGCGACCGCTTTTACTTGATCGCGTTGCTTTTTGCTTGCTCGGGGAGAAAATATCGCGCGAACTTGCGCACGTGGTCGCAATGGGCGCGGCCATCTTGTTTTTCACTCTATTGCATGGTTCTGGGGCCTGATTTTCAATCCTCCCTGAATCTTTTCAATCCTTTGTTTATAGCCACTTTTTTTGGATCTTTATTACTTATTATTTCTCTAACAATTTTCCTGCTTCTATATTTTTGGTTTTTGTCTACTTTTTTTTTGTTTTTTAGCTACTTTTTCACTCTTTGTATTGCCTATTTATTTCCTTTACTTACTTTTTTAATTTTATTACCTTTTCTTTCCCACCCCGTCTCTCATCCCCAGAACCATGTCAAAGGGTAGGGCTCGCAGTTTTTTATCTTAATTTTTTCCAGTGGAGTAACCTACTCTGATCGCCCGATCTCATAATTGGACTTCTGATAGACGATGTTACTTGATGACGGTTTCATAAATTATGTGAATATGCAGGTCAGGGAATATATACAGTTTAATGTAGGTTCTGCTTCCCCATCAGTGGTCTGGGATGTCCTGAAGGCCTGTTGTAGAGGTTATTCATTGAAATATTCTGAACACCAATGAAAGGAGCAGAGCAAGGAGTAGACTCATATAAGGTCCTCTCTTAGTGCTATGGAAGGCTATCTAGCATGCAGTATGTTAAATCAGGATTGGGGAACCTTTACCTCTGTCCTGGAGCAGCACAAAATTGCTCAGGCCGCATGCAGGGAGAGACACTGGGATAGACTGGTTAAGAAGATCCAAGCAAAACAAGTAAATATGTTTGATAATAATGAAGAGATGGGTCCCATACTGTCATTCCAGGTTCAATATAGAATGAGCATGAATAACATCCAGGCAATCACTAATGAAAAGGAGGACCTGGTCACTGATCAACCCCCTATTACTTTTTTAATTTTATTACCTTTTCTTTCCCACCCCGTCTCTCATCCCCAGAACCATGTCAAAGGGTAGGGCTCGCCGCAGCCAGAGCCGCGACCGCCTTCCATGTGGAAGGCGGCGCCCACAAGGGGTGCAGGCACGGGCCTTATTTGGGGAGGTGGAGTTGGCTGCACTCATTTTCTTTGTGCAGCGCCACCTCCCCTCAACCCTGGCAGCAGGTGGCAGGCCTGGGTCCGGGTACGGCCTCCGGGAGCGTCGGCAGCGGTGGGGGAAGGTGTGCCGGGCAGTGTCGCACATCTCTGGGGTCCGGCGCACCCAGGCACAGCTGACGCACCGGTGGTCCGACATCCTGGACCGTGAGCAGGACCTGCTGGACCTGCTAGGAGTGGAGGTCCCGGGGCTTGGTGAGTACCTATTTAATTATTACAACTTTGTGTCTGTTCTTCTGCTCTATGTTATATATTGCGAATATCTTTTTTTCCTTCCAACCAGCTAGAATGTTGCTGCTTACAATACATTCCAGGTTAATAACGTTTAAAAGTCTTCTGTGATTATGACACAGGTGCTCTTCTGCGCTACTACTAATCTTACTTGTTTGCAGCTTTGCGTTTGCGCTTGCTTAGCGTGATTCTTTACGAGTTTATTTTAGAGAAATTAAGTTACGTAGTGCTACAGTGACTCACGTCCACTCCTTACTTTGTCCTGTCACTAATAGATAGGGGCGGATTGATACTTAGGTTTAGGTAGTTTGTAAGGACCTTCTAATTGGTTAGTGGTATGCGTGATGCCCCCCCTCACTCAGTTACGTGACGTGCTGCTAGTACGGCAGTCTTTAGAACCTTTTCTAGTTTGTTCAATGAGTGGAGGTAGGCTTAGCAGTTACTTAGCAGTAGCAGATCAGCATCAATCAAACCAAAATTTGGTGTATACAAAAAATGTAGTCATGTTCATGTGTCCTCCATGATTGGACCATACACATTGTTGAGGAATACAGTGGAAATGCATACTTAATGTACAATTGGCATGCCTGGAATAGGTGGGCTAGGTTGGGTGGTACATTGTACTACTACTTAGGCTTAGTTGTAACTTAGTTTTCTGGAATCAGAATGGAAGACTGGATTACTGTTGATAAATAGTAACTTAAGTAGTCGAACTGCGAATCCCCCGATATTATATGTTGACCAGATGAGATCGGTCAATGTAGTTATTGCAATTGTTGTTTACATAAGTGTTTTTTGACCGTTGTTGAAAAATATTGTATTTGTTTGACACCATCCATCAATGTTTGTCTCTTTCTTATATCTTTCCTGTCCATCAGCACCCAGGGGCAGACCGACAGGGACTGGGCAGTCGGCGGGACAGGAACACCACCAGGAGGACACCGCTGAGGGCTCCTCTGCTGGCCCCAGTAAGTCTTCTTGTTTTTAATAATATTTCTTATTCCATAACTTTTACTGCCCCATTTCTCCCGAACTATAGTGTGTTTTTTTTTACCACCAATTATCCTTCGATCTGTACGGTTTCAAAAATCTTATCCCTGTTTCCGCTATGATGACTGAGTACTACTACATACTATCAGTCTGTCTGTACTGTAGTAGCTAGTCTTGCCCAGTTGGCCAGTGCCACTCTTTGTGAAAGGTTGTAATATAAAACTCATATTCACCAGTAGCTCGTACAATCCGTTGGGTCGTTGTCTTGTACTACTTTTACTCTTATTGATGTTGAGGCTTTGAAAATTCACAGCAACAGCCCTACCAGATTTCTTAATATTTTGATATGATACCCTATAGGACATACCACTGTTGTAGGGATCTTGCACATACATTTGCACCAGAAAATAGGATGTTGGTGATGGTAGGTTGGACCTTCCTTGCACACCTCAATCAGAAATTCCGCACCCACCACAATTCCACTGCTTGACTATAGTACTGTCTTGTCATACCTATTAGGTCTCGGAACCCTCCCCCCAAGATACCCAACAAGTAGACAACCCAGAACATAACACACCCAACCTCTGTCGTGGAAGCAATTCACATGCACACCCTTACTTTAATTTGCTCACTCGTGTAACTTAGTCCACTCCACACCAAATACCACGAAGTCTATGTAAGTTTAAAATGTTTATTTCAATTTGAGAAGGTCTGTACACTGTTTTCTTAGCAGCACCAACCGGCAAATCAATAACATTAAAACAATATACATTGTTACACTTATACAGTTGGGAATTAAATCATGATAACTGAACAGTGGTGGAAGGCAGCACCACCATCCCATAGCAATTTAGTTTATATACATTTATAAATGAAGATGTGAGTGAAGGGACCCCTCACCTCAGAAGAACCTAGTACTGGTAGTTGGTGCATCGTTCAGAAGCTCTGGTTCGTAGAAGGGAATCTTGCGTCTGTAATGCGAAAAAAGAAATGGTGTGCGTTAGTAAATTGCAACTTGCAAGCATTTCTCAGCCGTGCCAAAAAGTGTAGCATCTATGGATAAGCAATATGGACTAACAGTAACAGTAGTACACCAGTTCTTCCTTAAAAAGTGGCTTGTTAATGTTTGTTGACCGCTTGTACGCAGCGCGTAGACTAGACAGTAGCAGTGTGAGGCAGGTCATGTGGGCTCAAAGGTGTCTTAAGAAGCTGCAAGGTAAAGGTAACGTCACATGTGCATGGCTAGGGCTAATCAAGCAAAGGCTACAATGATCATATAACTATTAGTGTCTACTCTACTACTACCTGATTTGTACTAGTGATGTATGTTAGTATTAACTCATTTTTCAACCTTGCTACTGATCAATAGGGGGGAGGTGTATATGACGCCTAATAAATGTGTAATGTTTTCTAGGCGCACTACCGACCACCATTGCTGGGGCCAGCGAAGGCGACGCCGAGGGCGAGGATGCGGCAGTTGCAGATAGCAACGGAGCGGTAGGGGGAGTGGCAGCACCAGTGGCAGGCGGTGGTAAGTTAGATTCATAATCTTTAACTATTGTTGAACTTGACAGCACACTCACTGCAAGGGTGTACTGTATGTATATGTATACTGTACAGTTGTGACTTAGGGCCCCATTAGGATGGTGGGCGTATTGCCCCCGCCGGGCCGGCTGGAATTCCCTGCCGTCACCGCAGGGGCAAACCTCCCGCCATCCCTGTAGAAAATATTCAGACATGTCCAGGCGGAAAAGGGTTCAATATGGCGGTGGTGTCTCTCTCACCACACCGCCAGCCATATAATCTGTATTTTGGAATGCCTTTGCGTGGCGGCATTGCCGTCCGCCACGGAAAGGCATGCACACATTGCAGAGTATGCTTGGGGGCCCCCATGGAGGGTACCTACCGATGCTATGGTACCCCCCGACTTTCAAAGCAAAACGTGACAGGCTCCGTGCGGGGCCCGTCATGTTGTGCTTGGAAAAGCAGCACAACATTTTAGCATTGCTTTCAGCAAAGCCAACCAGAATTTAAATTTAAAAAAACAGGGTGCGCCCGCCACTGTGCCGGGCGCATCATCCTAATTAATTGTCCCCACGGGACCCCCACCCTTTTTAGCAGTCGGATGGCGGGCGGACAAAGTCCGCCCGCTATCCGATGTCGTAAGTAAGTATGAGTTCTTGGGGACGTTTGAAGAGTGAACTAGAAGACTAGAATTCCCTTTAATTGGTATAGGACTAGGAGCCGGAGTATTGAGTAACCAATGGCCTCATCTATCTGATTTCAACTCCGCTTTGAAAGTTTTATGGAGAAGAGCACCTGGTGCACTGTTCAACTAAAAAGTGTAAGACAGGTGGAAGGAAGAAGGACGGGCGACATTTAAAATGTTATGTACTACTGTGCTTTATTTTATAGTGCTACTCTACCATGCCACTATGTGTATAAATAATTACCTTGTCCTACTGTTTTATTAAGACTATATTTTACAATTGTCTTGTTTTTTTCTTTTTGATACACAGCAACTCCGAAACTCAACCGGATGAGTTGGCCGCCAAGGCACGGCACCGGAAGCTGGAGGCAATCCAGCAGGAATACCGGCGGCTGGTGGTCCTAGCCGAGGAGGAGGAGGAGACTGCAGCAGCTATTGAAGCCTCCTCCAGTGCCCCGGGCCCCAGCCACCGCCCTCCAGCGGTACGGCGCCACCGCCTGGTGGCTACCCGCCGCCACCGTGTCATCTCCGGTGGCCCCCCCACTGTGGCTGCAACTGCCGCGGCCTTAGACGCCGTGTCGCCCATTTAGAGGACGAGATGCGCCAGATGCGTGTCCTCCTCCAGTCCCGCCCCACCAGTTAGTCCCTGTCACTGCCCCTTTTTTAATTCCTGTTCTTTACTCGTTTGGCGTTTGACTTTTTTTTACTGTGGACAGTGGTTGGGGTTAGGGAGGTGGGTGGGTCAGCTTTTGTGGGTTTAGTTTATTTGTTAGGGTAAATTAAATATATTTTTCTATGTTACATGCAATGTTGTTAATGTTTTGTAGGTGGGGTAACTGTTTTACATCACACTGTTTCCTTGCTGGTGCATGGCCGCCCATAGCCTGTGTTTGATTTCAATAATTTGCTGACTGTATAAGACACAAACAGATAGATGGGACACACCTCACTCATTGACTGGTCCTTCTAGTACTTTCAGTCTGTCCTCTAGTCTATGCATTCTTTTGAGTGGTGTTTGAAAATGAAATCATTGACAACATGTCCATTATTAATTCTGCCTCCCCCAAACTTCTCTCTTACCGGTGCTTGATGTTTATGTCCAACTGTGGCACAGCACTGGCTGCATGGTGAAGATGGTTTCCTTTTTCATACATGCCATGATTGGGGTGGTGGTGGTGGTAGTATAGTAGTAGTAGTATACACTGGCAGGGTGGCAGCATTTCCAAAAAAAGAAAAGGAGATAGTCAATCGCCTTTGAGAGACTGTTAGAGGAGTAGTTGAATGAAGTACATCACAGAATTTACCGAGCAACAATTATATGCTTAAATATTTGACAAAAAAACTGAATGGTGGTTATTATGAGGATAGCCTACTAGACAGAGTTACAAACTATAGTTTTGTCGACTCGAGTCACTTGACTATGCCTACAGTCTAACAGTTAGTGCTGTATATGAGGAATGACAACAAACAAATCCAATCAATGCCGGCAATTCATGCTGAGGTATATGTTCCTTTGTTAAATAAAATAACCTCTGAAATATCCTACTCATGGGTGGGCAAGCAGAAGAAGATCATCAATCTGCATTGAAATTGAAGTAGTGTTGCTTTCACCACATCCGCCCCAGCAAGTGTGTGATTAAGTATTGGTGTACATTTAATTTAGTTACACCTCGACAATAAGTCACACAGCCCGGGGGAAGAGGGTTAGGGTTTGTTGAATGGATGGGAAGGGGGATTTTGGGTAAGATTTGACATAGAAAAACAGTATGCATACATAGACAAACAAACGACAATCATTGAAGACTACCATACCATATCCATTCCATATGTTAAGGGAGAAAAAGGCAATGCATGCATGCATGATGATGAGACCGGGATTACATACACTTCTATTTCTTGTTCTGTTCCGGCCTTAATACTTTAACAGATAGCAAAGAGAAATTTTAAATATTGGTAGTGAAAAATCGTAAACACATAGCAAACGTAATGATGATTGATAATAACAACACCAAGAACACACAGTTGTAAAGATTGTATACAAGATATTAATCAAATTATTTGAAAGAAGTTAAAAGTGGATACTGTTACTGTCTTATCCTGGTCAAAAATGTGGACTGGTTTTTTGCATCTCGGCATTCCTCTTGCTCCTCTCGTCCATCAATCTTGGGTGTGTCGCCTCGCCACTCGCCACTGCCCGGCTGGAAAAAAAAGGTGATTGATTGGTA
Organism: Triturus cristatus; assembly: GCF_964204655.1. Taxonomy (NCBI): domain Eukaryota; kingdom Metazoa; phylum Chordata; class Amphibia; order Caudata; family Salamandridae; genus Triturus; species Triturus cristatus. Next base: position 945,355,415 of record NC_140593.1, read on the forward strand.
AGGTAATTAATATGCATTGTAATGTTTTACAACGTTTTGGCCAAGGCCCGGCCTGTAATTTTAGATTGAAAACCAAAGGGGATATTGAGAAAGAAAGTGAAAACAAATGCACAAGTGATGGTGTAGTGCAACAAGAACACTTTCCGGGGTGGCATGTATGCATATGCATCATCTCTACTATAGTCTGTTTCCAGCATTGACCTTCAACAGTAACAGGAGAGATCAGGCCCACAGTGCTTACCATTAGCACATCCTACGTTAACACTTTAGAGTCCTTTTTTTTTCTCTCAAAGAGTTGGACAAACGCAAAGCACATTATCCATTCCAAACATAGTATTTTACATTTAAAGTTAGTAAAATCAATACACTGCAGTCATCCCACCGCTACACTCTATTCAACTTCTACACAGACATTTGGGTCTGCTGTGGTTGTTGTTGACGTGTTTACCTTTAGGCTTTTCTGTTTTATGCCACTCCTGAAACATCCTCCTCCTGACTTCATCATCATCTCTGATACTTTTACTGACTGAAGATCGGCCTGCAGTATAAGTATAATTTTTATGACACAACCAGAGTAGAAATATAAATACTACTGACTTGAGTCATTCTTTATTGTGTACAGAAAGATAGATTACTACTAGTACACTTTGAGATCACTTTGTGCACAACAAACAAACAACGCAAACACAAAGACCAATAGCTCAGAGTCAGGTGTCCAATGCATGCCATTAATTGTCATCATTCATTACCTGTTCCTTCTCATCTTAAGTTAACGGGCCGTCTCTTTCGCCATCATCATGATGGACGGTGCTGTTAAGTCACAGTCATTTGCATTGCGCAGATTGAGTGAGTCCCCTTCCTGTATTGAATTAAAAGCAATGTATCACCAAGATGCAGGAGAAGTACACATTTCTTGTTTGCAAGAAGGGGAAAATTAGTGTGCTCTGTAGAAAGTTGATTAGTGGCAGTGCACAATTACATCAATTCATGCACAACACACACAACAAAATCTACATCATTCAGTCTGCGATTCTGCGGCCAATGCATGGCATCAATCATTACCTGTTGCATCTCATCTCGTTAACGCTGCAGGCCGTCTCTTTCGCGATCATCATGATGGACGGTGCTGTTAAGTCACAGTCATTTGCATTGCGCAGATTGAGTGAGTCCCCTTCCTGTATTGAATTAAAAGCAATGTATCACCAAGATGCAGGAGAAGTACACATTTCTTGTTTGCAAGAAGGGGAAAATTAGTGTGTTCTGTAGAATGTTGATTAGTGGCAGTGCACAATTACATCAATTCATGCGCAACACACACAACAAAATCTACATCATTCAGTCTGCGATTCTGCGGCCAATGCATGGCATCAATCATTACCTGTTGCATCTTATTTTCAGTTAATGGCCAGTCTCTCTTGGCTCTGAAGGAGGATAGCTATAGAAGTCATCAGATTCATGGTCCATTTGTTTTGGAAGGACGAGGAAAGTTTGAATTTGTTGTTACCATCATCCAATCATCATTCATGAGGGAAATGGAATTGAGCAGGAGATGCAGTATGATCGAGCGGAGGAGCTGGATTCTGAGGACTGTAGTGTCAAATGGCAGACACCTGAAACTTGTATCTTAAATTAGAAGAGTAGAAGACGGTGATAATGCATTTGTTGCGATTCACAAGTTTATAACCGGAACGACAGACACAAACAAAGGGGGAAAAAAGGGAGGAAGACAGGAAGTGCGAGCCTAATTGTCAGGGAAGTATAGCTCGTCCTCAAACTCTGGGGGATCTTCCAGTAGTAGGTAATCATCTGACACAATACTTCCGTCACCTGAGCCGCTGTTCTCATCTTCCTCTGTTGATTCATGCATTGTGTAATTCGGTGGTATAAAGTGCTGATTCATTTCGATCATTGTTAACCTCACCACGTTTTTTGGAGATAGACTGGTCCTTCTCAAGGTTACAATGGAACCAGCAGCACTGAAAACACGTTCGGAAGAGACACTTGCGACAGGGCAAGCCAGATAGCTTATCGCCAGCCTGCTGAGCTGTGGCCATTCAGACCTTTTCCTATACCAATACTGCACTGGGTTTTGATCAACGTACACCTCTGTTGGGTCGTCCAGATAGGCCTGGACCATCCGCTCAATGTTCAGGGTTGCTGCTGGTAAGCTTTTGTGCTGTTTTTTCTGTGCATCAGCACTGTGCTTACAATAGCCCATCTTTACATACCAATCTGATAATGATTGTACTCGGCCTAATGATCCAGTTATTGTTTCTGTAGTCGATGGTGATGGTGAGTGTTGCGATTGTGAGCCAACCACACTGCCCTCAGCCGACGAAGTTGCACTTGATTCTGCATGGCCTGCTTCAGTATCAGTACTTGTTGTGGGTTGATGTGGCGGGCTTTTAATTAGCAGCCCTTCGTTTTCAAACTTGATGGCTGCTTCAGCTATACAACTTTTGTAACGGGCAACATCATTGTCGGAAAAAGAATAGTCCTAATTTTGCACGTGGATCCAGAATTGTGGCACAAATGTAATGTTCTTGTGACAAAATTTTATTTTGTATCCTTACATTTTCTGATAAGCGCCTGGATAAGCTCTCCACCAAGTCATGGGCTTGCCTTCTGTCCTCTACACCTTTGTAGGATTCAGACACATTATTCAGCTCATGCTCTAGCATTTGCAACAATGGGATAGCTTGGCCCATTGTACAGTCCTCCTTGCTTACTTCACGTGTGAAGACCTCAAAAGGAGACAGCATCCCAGTCAGGCATTTAATTAGGGTCCATTGCTCCCTCTGAAGGGTCATGCCTTTAACACTAGCATCACTGCTTCTGTACCAGACATATTCATTGAGTGACCTGTGCTGTTCGTACAGACGATCAAGCATGTAATACGTTGAGTTCCAACGTGTTGCCACCTCCTGGATGAGTGCCTTTACTGGCATCCTAAAGTCACGTTGGATGATCCTCAGCTGCTTCCGAGCTTTAAAAGAATGGCTGAAATGAGTGCATATTCTTAGGCAGATGGCCAGTAAATTGCTTACTATGGGTTCTTTTTTCAGAAAGTCTTGCACTATAATGTTTATGCAGTGTGCCAAACACGGAACCCTGAAATAGGAACCAAGTTCCATGGCCTTCAGTACATTACTGCCATTGTCTGTGGCAACAAAGCCAATACCAAGCCCTCTGGGCCGCAGCCATTCCAAAACCTTGGTGCGAAACTCTTCTAAAATGTTTTCAGCCGTATGAGATTTCTCCATGGCGAACATGGCTACAGTTGCATGTTTCCGAGTACCTTCAAAAATCGCAGCTGTGTCAACAACACCTCGTGCAGATAGTTGATCTCTAACCCCCACAAAGGAGATCCAGTGTGCAGTGATGCACATGTAATCTGTGGCTTGGCAACTGCTCCACATGTCTGTTGTCAGGTGGATATTGTGCACAGCACTCTGCCGCAAACCTTGACCAACCAATTCCAGCACATCATGATGTAGTGCCGGAACAGCAATTCTTGCGAAATAGGACCGGCTGGGAACTTTCCATTTCGGGCAGATGGCAGACACAAATTCAAGGAAACCCACCCCTTCCACAAATGAAAAAGGAAGAAGGTCCAGCGCTAACATTTTAGCCAGCTTCGCATTGTACAATCGTGCCGTTGGGTGGTTGCGTTGGAACTGCCCCTCCAACCTAAACATGCTGTCAATGGTAGGCTGGCTTACTTTCCTTAGTGGTGCTGTTTTCATTAACCCACTAAGGCTCAACGACACAGATTGTCTCATTGAGGTACTCGCCGGTCGCCTTGGTGTCTCACCCACACTCTGAGTATGGCTCTTACTGCGGTGCCACTCTGATGTTACTGAGGAGGATGTGGGCGTTACCACTGCAGTGACTGCACTACTGGAGACAGGGCTAGAAATGCCTCCCTGTTCTTCACCTGCCACCACAATAATATCGCTCCCTGATTGCTGACCAACTTCAATGGGTTTAGTTTTTCTACTTTCTTTTAACTTAAGTAGGTGATCCTCCCACACGATAGTGTGGTGTATTTTTAGATGACTTGCTTGTCCTCCGGTACCATAGTTTGTACCAAGCTTACCACGCCAAACACCTTGCCGACAAATTGAGCATATAGCAACGTTCTCCTCCTTGGCGTTAACAGAAAAGAAGTCCCAAACTGGGGAGGAGAACTTTCTGGCACTGCTGGATGTGCCACTTTCAACACCAGATGAACTTGAGGGGGTGCTTGAAAATATGTGACCCTGTCCACCTACACTGTGACTTTTACTACCACTTCCTACTGAGATGGTTGAGCTGGATGTAGGTCTCTGCCGGGCCTTGGAAAATATGGCAGCTGGAGGTAGTGGTGGTGTAACCTGTGTTGGTGAGATCCGTGCTACATCCCGCTCAGTAGCAGCCTTTCTGGATAGGGTGAGAATGTCGGTCTCCAATCCCTTTGGGGCGGGAGTAATGTGCGTGATGACTGGCTCGTCTTCATCAACATCATCACCCCCCTCTTCTACATCTACCTCCATAACTCTAAGTTTTTCTGGGACCTTCCTTTTCAGAAGCAATGTCTTGTGGCGTACTTCACTCTCAGACCGAGCTGGTGGGACCCAAGTGTCATCACGATCATCAGAAGCGGGGCTTGAAGAAGAAGATGATGGACTAAGCCTCCTTTTCCTTGCTGGTGGTCTGGAAGACAATTGATCTTCTGAAACAGTGGTTTGACTTCGCTCCACTTTGTCTGCAGGAAGCTCGATTTCCTGAAATGCCCCTACGTCAGGAGCAACAACTACTATGGTGGGCTGTTGCGGCGGCTGCTGCTGTTCTGGTTGTGGCGGCTGCTGCTGTTCTGGTTGCGGCGGCTGCTGCTGTTCTGGTTGCGGCGGCTGCTGCTGTTCTGGTTGCGGCGGCTGCTGCTGTTCTGGTTGCGGCGGCTGCTGCTGTTCTGGTTGCGGCGGCTGCTGCTGTTCTGGTTGCGGCGGCTTGACACTGATCTGCTGAGTTTGCGCCTGCGTTGAACTTGATTGTGTACTACTTTGCGGTAATGACATTTCTTCAACATCGCTGCTCGTTAGTAAACTGGCTACCTCTGCGATACTAAAGCCCTTGGGCCTAGGTTGGTGGGGTTGGACCGCTGTGCTGCTCCCAGCTTGGTTCCCGGACAACGCTTTGGTGCCAAAAAAAACATTGGCCGGCACACCACCAGTCGTGGTTAATGGCACTTCCTTTTTCTGTTCCTTCTTCTCACCGGCAACTTTCTTGGTACTGGACCTGGTACCTTTCTTTGGGGCCATCTTCTTCAGATGTCAGGCAGGAGGCAGATGCACAACAAGTTCTGGTCACATGTGGGCGTGATGCGCAGCAGGACTTCTGTCTGGCTGGCAGTACAATGGGTAGCCAGGTGATGCCGATGACACCTCCTACTCTGTCTTTTGTGCACTTAAAAGCAAAGAAGACAGGAGAAGAACATCAGTGAAATGTTGCATTTGTTTTTATGGTTCAGTTACTTAGTACTGTACTAGTGCAAACAAAAGATAGTCTAGCCATTTATGACTATTTTTTTAACTAGAGCTATGTTATACTACTAGTACTGTGTACAGCCACACACTACTCTCTCAGGAAGGATAGGAAAGTTAATAATAAACAACAAAATAAAAAACTAATGGAAGTGGGGTGGACCATTGCATTATTTGAGCATCTCAGCATCCATGGAGCTGCTGCTGGCAAAGGGGGTGGATGGATGGAAGCAGTAAGCCAATAGGAAAACCATGCAGGCCTATATGGCAAAAGCAGGACACTAATAACTCCCAACACAAAAAAAGGCCACCACCCACATGGACACTCACAAATCACAAACAAGCAGGGGGCCTGGGAAACACCAGGAGCTGACAAAAGGCCTATAAAAGTCAGGTAAAGGATGCATGCTGAAGCACACTGCTCTGCCTTTTTAATGCAACAAAATGCAAATACGAACATTCACAGGCCCCAAAAAGGTCTGCAGGGAGCATGCATCGCACACCAACACTCACCAGACACACACAACAAAAGCATGTCTTTAAGACAACCAACATCAGAAAGCCCACCCCAAAAAAACACACTTTCCCAACTCAATCCAATGCCATCCATGCCCTAAATGATGTCTAAATTCAACAGAGCACACAGAAAACAGTAGATTAATAAAGCTGTGGCTACCTGCTCTGGTCCTAGTGGATGAAAGCAGGCCTGTTGGCAGACAAGGCCAGGCAAGCTTGCCGGCCTAGGCCTCAAAATGGCCACCAGCCACATGGCCAGGCCCAACAACATCAGCAAGGCCACCCCAAAAAACACACTTCCCCAACTCAATCCAATGCCATCCATGACCTAAATGATGCCTAAATTCAACAGAGCACACAGAAAACAGTAGATTAATAAAGCTGTGGCTACCTGCTCTGGTCCTAGTGGATGAAAGCAGGCCTGTTGGCAGACAAGGCCAGGCAAGCTTGCAGGCCTAGGCCTCAAAATGGCCACCAGCCACATGGCCAGGCCCAACAACATCACAAAGGCCACCCCAAAAAACACACTTCCCCAACTCAATCCAATGCCATCCATGCCCTAAATGATGTCTAAATTCAACAGAGCACACAGAAAACAGTAGATTAATAAAGCTGTGGCTACCTGCTCTGGTCCTAGTGAATGAAAGCAGGCCTGTTGGCAGACAAGGCCAGGCAAGCTTGCAGGCCTGGGCCTCAAAATGGCCACCAGCCACATGGCCAGGCCCAACAACATCACAAAGGCCACCCCAAAAAACACACTTTCCCAACTCAATCCAATGCCATCCATGCCCTAAATGATGTCTAAATTCAACAGAGCACACAGAAAACAGTAGATTAATAAAGCTGTGGCTACCTGCTCTGGTCCTAGTGGATGAAAGCAGGCCTGTTGGCAGACACGGCCAGGCAAGCTTGCCGGCCTAGGCCTCAAAATGGCCACCAGCCACATGGCCAGGCCCAACAACATCAGCAAGGCCACCCCAAAAAACACACTTCCCCAACTCAATCCAATGCCATCCATGACCTAAATGATGCCTAAATTCAACAGAGCACACAGAAAACAGTAGATTAATAAAGCTGTGGCTACCTGCTCTGGTCCTAGTGGATGAAAGCAGGCCTGTTGGCAGACAAGGCCAGGCAAGCTTGCAGGCCTAGGCCTCAAAATGGCCACCAGCCACATGGCCAGGCCCAACAACATCACAAAGGCCACCCCAAAAAACACACTTCCCCAACTCAATCCAATGCCATCCATGCCCTAAATGATGTCTAAATTCAACAGAGCACACAGAAAACAGTAGATTAATAAAGCTGTGGCTACCTGCTCTGGTCCTAGTGAATGAAAGCAGGCCTGTTGGCAGACAAGGCCAGGCAAGCTTGCAGGCCTGGGCCTCAAAATGGCCACCAGCCACATGGCCAGGCCCAACAACATCACAAAGGCCACCCCAAAAAACACACTTCCCCAACTCAATCCAATGCCATCCATGCCCTAAATGATGTCTAAATTCAACAGAGCACACAGAAAACAGTAGATTAATAAAGCTGTGGCTACCTGCTCTGGTCCTAGTGGATGAAAGCAGGCCTGTTGGCAGACAAGGCTAGGCAAGCTTGCAGGCCTAGGCCTCAAAGTGGCCACCAGCCACATGGCCAGGCACAACAACATCAGCAAGGCCACCCCAAAAACCACACTTCCCCAACTCAATCCAATGCCATCCATGCCCTAAATGATGTCTAAATTCAACAGAGCACACAGAAAACAGTAGATTAATAAAGCTGTGGCTACCTGCTCTGGTCCTAGTGGATGAAAGCAGGCCTGTTGGCAGACAAGGCCAGGCAAGCTTGCAGGCCTAGGCCTCAAAATGGCCACCAGCCACATGGCCAGGCCCAACAACATCACAAAGGCCACCCCAAAAAACACACTTCCCCAACTCAATCCAATGCCATCCATGCCCTAAATGATGTCTAAATTCAACAGAGCACACAGAAAACAGTAGATTAATAAAGCTGTGGCTACCTGCTCTGGTCCTAGTGGATGAAAGCAGGCCTGTTGGCAGACAAGGCCAGGCAAGCTTGCAGGCCTAGGCCTCAAAATGGCCACCAGCCACATGGCCAGGCCCAACAACATCAGCAAGGCCACCCCAAAAAACACACTTCCCCAACTCAATCCAATGCCATCCATGCCCTAAATGATGTCTAAATTCAACAGAGCACACAGAAAACAGTAGATTAATAAAGCTGTGGCTACCTGCTCTGGTCCTAGTGGATGAAAGCAGGCCTGTTGGCAGACAAGGCCAGGAAAGCTTGCAGGCCTAGGCCTCAAAATGGCCACCAGCCACATGGCCAGGCCCAACAACATCACAAAGGCCACCCCAAAAAACACACTTCCCCAACTCAATCCAATGCCATCCATGCCCTAAATGATGTCTAAATTCAACAGAGCACACAGAAAACAGTAGATTAATAAAGCTGTGGCTACCTGTTCTGGTACTAGTGGATGAAAGCAGGCCTGTTGGCAGACAAGGCCAGGCAAGCTTGCAGGCCTAGGCCTCAAAATGGCCACCAGCCACATGGCCAGGCCCAACAACATCACAAAGGCCACCCCAAAAAACACACTTCCCCAACTCAATCCAATGCCATCCATGCGCTAAATGTGCTTGAAAATGAAATACATTCAAAAAACAAAAGGAACAGTTGCTTCATCATGCACACACACACCCATGAGGCCATGCCCATGGCTAGCTCGGGCCTACTACTACAACCCACAAAATAAAAATAAAAAAAAAAAGGAATGATGATAATTAATTAATTATCAAAAATAAACACAACAACCACTTACTTGTAAAATATCCTATTCCAAAAAACCTGAAATCCAATTGCAATGATGCAGCAGACAAAAAGAGTGATCTTTCCAGCTCCAAATCCAAAGGCAGAATGAGCAGGAGATGGACAAAGCACTGGGAGGAGCCTGCTGGACAGGAACAGGAAGTTGGAGATTCTGTGTCACTTCCTCCCTCTCTCCACCTTGTAAAAAAATGACTCCTTGCACAAAAAAGGAAAGCCAAATGTCAATGTAAGGAGTTCTTTTCATCCAAAATCAGTATTTGCAGATGGTTCCATGCTGCTAGAGCCGATATTCCTCTCCAAATTGTAAATTTTACGTTGTTGAGATCTCGAGCTTCACATTACTTCCGCCGGCGTGTCGAAAACGATATGATCGCGTTCTCTTCTTTGTCCCTGTCGCGTTGGATATGACGTGTTCGCGGTCTCTTTCTCCTGTTCGCGTTCGATTTCACGTGCCCGCGTCCTCATCCTCTGGCTCGCGATGTAGAATGACATGTTCGAGATCTCAATCTTCTCATACTCGCGCGGTGCATGATCGCGAGAAGAAAGACGTGATCGCGCGGCAAATGACGTGATCGCGTGAAAAATGACGTTAATGCGGCCGCGAACTCTCGCGAGACAGCGCAAAATGGCTACCAAAATCCAACATCTCGTGGAGAACGCGACCGGGTCAAGAAAACTTGTCGGAGAACGCAGGGATTCAGGTAAGGCGATCGCGCGCGCGCGAGAATGTATTATTTTACAGCGCGAGCAAGAAAGAAATTATCGCTAAGCTGCGGAATGCGGAAATTTTGACATTTTCGCGCTTTCCGCGGAACGCGAAAATGCCAAAATATCGCAATTTCCGCGAACGGAACGGAATTTTGGCCCAGGCCTAATAATAACCATAGAAATTCACTGAAAAAACATAGGTTTAAGTAACATTATAGTTAGGAATTGTAAAATTATCTTAATTTACATTACAAAAACTTAGACATTTACTGAAAGAATCAAAGATTAACGGGTATTATAGTTAGATGAAAATGTCAGTTAAAACATACCGTTTTAAAGGAACAAAATCACTGAAATTTACGAGTTATAGTTATCTCAAGTAACTATTACTTGTGACCTAAAGTAACTATAACATGCGTTCTCTCCATGCACTGCTAATTACCTCCCGTATTACATGACTTATGAAATGTTCTATGGAATTATTGCTAACATCACTAATGACTAAGCGACACCATTGATGAAAACACTGCGCATTGCAGGGGCTTGAGTTATAGTATCCTCCGTTAACTATAGCTGGTGAATTTGAGTGTTCTTTTGTGTTTGAAAGAGTGTTTCAACTAACATTTTCAACTAACTATAATGTCACTTGAACCTTTCTTTTTTCAGTAGGGTGTGTGTGTGTGTGTGTGTGTGTGTGGATGGGGGTTGTATATGTGTGCGCCCACCTGTGTGTGTATGTGTGTATGCACGTACAGTTGGACAAAGTGTAATTTAGGAGACAATTACCAGCACTGCTGAATGCCAGGGTTCGTGAATGCTGAGGCTGTCTAGACTTGATTCCACCTCATACCTCTGTCCTTCCACCCTACATTTCCTGTCTCTTTATCTCACTCCTGCAGGTCATCTTTAACCCCTGCCCTCGCTTTGTCACTTTTTCCTTCATTTCTCTACCGCCATCTTTCTCTGTTTTCAGCCTATCTCTCCCTTACTCTGTGTCAAAGTCTGATAATAAAAAGTAAGTCCAGGTCCCCAAATATTATTATTATTAGTAGGTTTTGTAAAGCGCGTAGTAACCCGTAAGTATCCCAGCGCTAAGATCCGGACAGCCAGCGGAAAACAGGGGGGGGAACGCAGAGGAAAAGAAAATCAGGGAAACAGGTAAGTTTTTAGTCGTTTCCTGAATCGGAGATATTCTGGTTCTGTCCTAAGGTCACGGGGGAGGGAGTTCCAGAGGCGGGCTGTGTTAGCAGAGAAGCGCCGTCCGCCAGTGCGTGCTCTCTTCACTCTGGGGATAGTGATAAGGTATTCATGGTCAGACCGGAGAGATCTAGAAGCTTTGTAGGGTCTGATGAATTTTTTTAGGATAGGGGGGCCTTTGTCCTGTAGGAGTTTGTGTGACAGGCAGAGAGCTTTAAACTTAACTCGCTCTCTCACTGGGAGCCAGTGGAGATGTTTCAGGGCTGGTTTGGCCGAGGATCTAGCCGGGGTATTGGTGAGAATCCGGGCCGCGGCGTTCTGGATCATTTGTAGTTTATTAAGGGTGGCCTCGGGAGCGCCCAAATAGATGGTATTGCTGTAATCCAGCCTTGATAGAATAAGGCCTTGGATTAACAGTTTCTGGGAGACAGGAGGGAGTAGGGGCAAAATCTTCCTGATGGATTTAAGAAGCCCGAAGCATATCCCAGCGATTTTTTTGGCTTGGGTCTTAAAAGACAAGTCTTTTTCAAGCCAAATTCCCAGGCTCTTGATCTCAGACTTGGGGGCTGGGGGTTCACCTAAGCAGGGGGGCCAGATGGTCTGAAGGAGGGGAAACCCCTTCTGACCAAGGAGGAGAATATCTGTCTTTGAACCGTTAAGTTTCAATGACGAAATATTCATCCATCCTTGAATTTTTGCAAGACAATTGTAGAGGTCCGAAGATTCCTGATTTGGGTGAGATAGGGACACCACTAATTGAGTGTCATCAGCATAGCTGATGATTTTTACTCCGAACGGTGTGACAACCTCCTCCAATGGGGACATGTAGACATTAAATAATGTCAGGCTTAAAGATGAACCCTGGGGCACACCACATTGGAGGGGGGTTACGGGGGAGCGGGTGTCATTCTCCCAGACCTGAAAGGAGCGGTGGTCAAGGAAAGATTTGAACCAAGTCAGCGCAGTGCCCTCGACACCGATGTTCTTGCGTCGTTGGATTAAGACCCGATGGTTGACGGTGTCGAAGGCCGCACTGAGGTCCAGGAGGATCACTGCCACTGATCCTCCTGCGTCCAAAAGGGCTCTGGCCTCCTTCACTGCTGCAAGTAGGGCGATGTCGGTGCCCTGCCCTGGGCGGAATCCAGTTTGCGAGCTTCTGAGCAGATTGTTAGTCTCCAGATACAGCGAGAGCTTTTTATTAACTAGTTTTTCAGCAATTTGACTGGTTCCAGGGAGGAGAGAGATTGGCCTGTAGTTGGTCATATCCGAAGGGTCCATAGAAGGTTTTTTAAGGAGCGCCTTGACGACAGCCGCCTTCCAGCTGTGGGGAACTTTACCCTGGAGCAGTGAGGAGTTAATGAGGTGAGTGAGTGGAGGGGCGATGGTGGAGGCCACTTTCTTAAGAATGCGTAGGGGGACCGGGTCCCTGGGGGATCCGCTTTTGATAGTGTCTAGCGTGGTTGAGACCTCTTCAATAGTGACTGGTCCAAGAGAGTTTAGATGGGGAGTGGTAGGGTTTGAGTTAAAACAGTCTTCCTCAGAAATACTGAGGTCGACAGGAGGAAGAGAGACAAGAATTTTCTGGATCTTCTCCTCAAAGAATTTGGCCAATTTAAGGCATTTCTCTTCAGCTTCCTTGAGGTCTGGCAGGTTCTTTGGTGCAGGGTCTGGGACTTTAAGTAAATCTTTTAAAATAATAAAAGTTTCCTTGGCAGAACAGGAGGAGTTTTCTATCCTTTCCTGGAAGAATGTACTTTTAGTATTACGAAGAGCGATCTTATAGTTTTTTAAGGAGGTACGGAAGACGTCTTTATTGGCTATGGACTTATCCTTCCTCCAGGAGCGCTCCGTTCTTTTACATTCCTTCCTTAGGAGGTTAAGATCAGGAGTGTACCAAGGAGCAGGGCTCACTCTTTTGATTCGCCTAAGGGTGGTAGTTTTAGGGAGGAGTTTGTCCAAAGATGTGGTGAGCCAAGAGTTGAACTGATTGTCAGCAATGGCTGGGTCAGAGACCGGGGGGGAGGAAAAGTCCTGAGAATGGAAGCCCATTCGTCTGGCGAGAGTTTGTGCCAGCGACGGTCAGTGACCCAGATTTTGGCCTGTTGGGTGGGTGAGATGAAGAGATGCCAAAAGATAGATATTAAAAAATGATCTGTCCAAGGAAGGGGGAGAGGGGTGCAGGTGGTAAGATCAGTGATGTTGGTGAAAACGGGGTCCAGAAGGTGTCCTTTGTCATGGGTGGGTTCTGAGTTGACTAATCGGATGTCAAATGACCTAAGGTCGAGAAGAAGTTCGGACGCGGTTAGGTCCTTGGAGTCTGATAGATGGAGGTTAAGGTCTCCTAAGTTTAGAAAGTTGGGAGAGGTAGTCGCTGTCTGGGTGACAGTATCGACGAGAGCGCTAGAAAATTTCCCTGGGGTTCCCGGCGGTCGGTATATCAGCAGCCCCGAAAGGGAGTTCACGGGGGATATTTGTAAAGCAAAATGGCAGCTTTCGCAGTCGTCAATATTGGCATCGCTAGATCTACATGAGAATTGTTCTCTGAAGATTATCGCGAGGCCACCTCCTCTGCCAAGGAGTCTGTTTTGGGATTGGATTTGATAGCCCGGAGGTAAAGCGTTGATGATGTCGGAGTCCGACCAGGAAGTGAGCCAAGTTTCCGTAAGGAACAAGACGTCAAACTCGTGATCCTGTACCAGAAGGTTGATTTCATGGGAGTGTTTAGGGAGGGACCGACAGTTGAGGAGGCCCAGCTTTAGGCCGTGATTTCCTGAGGTGGTAGTGGCCGGATTACATAGGCCGCAGTTGATAAATGGTTTTCCTCCCGAATGGATGTAGTTGCACTCGAGTTTTTTCGATGGATTGAGTGCTTGGAGCCTATCTTTTGTGTAAACAAGTCGGCCATCGGGAGAAATGGGCAGAGTAACTGAGCCTGGGTCCGGCTGCGCCCGTCCGCTGCGCGTACGTGGAGAGCACATGTTTTTATAGGGGGGTTCGGGGCGTGGCCTCGTGAAAGTTGACGTGGCCTAAGGAGAGGCTCGCTCGCTGATGGCGGCAGAGTAGATTGCAATCCCGCGGCAGCGTTTATCTCGGCTGCGCGGGTGTCACGGAGTGAAAACCAGTGCCCCAACAGAGTACAATCAAGGGAACAGCAGTGAGTAATTAAAACAGTTCAACAAACGATGTTTTAAAAATATTAGCGACGAACAGAGCTCCCAGCTGTGCCTCAGGAGTGTGGGATCAGTTTTGAGCTCGTAGTCAGCTCGGTTAAGTAGGCGGGGGCGTGGCCTACGTGAAAGTGGGCGTGGCCTAAAGAGAGGCTCGCTTGCTGATGGCCGCAGAGTAGATTGCAATCCCGCGGCAGCGTTTATCTCGGCTGCGCGGGTGTCACGGAGTGAAAACCAGTGCCCCAACAGAGTACAATCAAGGGAACAGCAGTGAGTAATTAAAACAGTTCAACAAACGATGTTTTAAAAATATTAGCGACGAACAGAGCTCCCGGCTGTGCCTCAGGAGTGTGGGATCAAATATCACCAGCGCTGACTTTAAAGCTCTCCACTGCACTTAAGAGACAGCATGTTGACACTCTAGCAAATATATAAATAATTATAATAACAACAACTCCGTTCAGCATCGCTGTATTGGTAGACTGAAAGGTTTCCTAATTTTCTGAGGGTGCCCAGGTGACAGCCAAGCGCTGCAAGTTTGGTACAGCATTGAAACGCACAGCATTGTGTAGGAAACATGAAACATCCTGCTTCAGTAATGGGGCAATTTTCAGTACGAATACTGAAATCACTAGAATAAAAGCCCTCTCGAATTATGCTCAAAAGCATTGCACGCTTTTTGTGTAGGATATTAAGTGATGAAAATAAAACCTGCTCGTGGCAGCAAATGGTAGTAAATAGGTGATCTTTCAGTGCACTTCCTTTAATGCAGACTAGCAGGGAATCCTGTCTGGTGATTGCAGGAGAGGCAGGACCTCGGCCCCTGGTGCTGTTTGAAGTGGAAACGCATGCGCTCAGCACTCCGGACCGAAACATGAATCACGCCTCAAACCGCTCCCCTGCGGGGTATGAAGCGCTCATTATATTTTAGCGGGAGGAGGACGAATTTGCAGTTTGCTCTTCGAGGCCCTTTCTGGCGGAATTTGTGTATTCACAGATTCCCTGTGGATATGTGCTTCATTGTACAGCAGAAAATGAGCCTGCAGTGAGCCGGTAAGTACTTGAAGGTGAGTGGAAAGTTCCTGTAAAGAAGAAGAAGAGAAGTCTCTGTTTCCTTGCTCTCACTCTAAGGATAATTGAGTGATGCTGTTTCGTTTTGGTTCTTTTAATTAAAAAGAAAACATCATTGCAAAGTGAGACACTTCTTGGAAACTTCTTGTGGAAGCAGAGTTCTGTCGTTAGGAAGGGATAACTGCTCCTGATAGGAAATCTAAACTTCTTCCAAAACAATGTGATGCCCACTGAAGCAGGGAGAACATATTCCAATAATTCAGAGGCTGTTTGAAATAACTTTATTTCAGCTGCCAGGGCCATAAAAGTACAAATAGAAACATAGTGAAAATAGAGATTAGTTAAAATATTGTAAAATAAATGTATAAAGTACTAAATGACATAGAACTTCCCTGAAGAATGATGTGAGATTATCAATAAACACAAATTAAAATGTACAGATTTATATTGAAAAGAATACAGTAACTAAAACAGAAGATAAATATTTCGGGCCTCATTTATGAAAAGTGACGCATTGCTGCGTGAAAACAGCGATGCGTCACTTTTCACTGCGCCCTCCTTGTAACATGCTGGATGCGTCATATTTACAGTATGACGCATCATGTCACAAGGAGTTACAGATACGTCAGTATTTCTGACCTATCTGTAGGCGCAAAAGTGACGCATCGCTGTAGTGTGTCACAAAAGTGACGCAACTCCAGCAATATGTCCCTTCACGTGGGGCAAAAAAGCCCCATGGGAAAGAGCATGCATGAGTCGTACGACTGCTGTGAGGCAGGCGTAAGATATTGACACATTTTCACCCAAGAAGTGGCGCAGTGGAATCGCGTAGATTTCACTGCGTCACTTCTACGAGGCTTACTTATGTGGGAACGCCCACCCTGCATACATTATACCTGACACAGGTATAATGTAGCGCAGGGGTTTACAAAGTGACGCATCTGCTTAGATGCGTCACTTTGTAAATAGGGCGCAACAGTAGGCATGCCTTACGCCGACGATGTGTCACAAAAAGTGACGCAACGGAAACACAAAACTGTCGCAAGGCCTCATAAATAAGGCCCTTCTTGTGCAGGATCCGCATTGCACCTAGGAATGCAGCAAGTGGTATGGCATATGCTAAAGAGCATTGTGACCCCAGTATGCGAAGAGCCGCTAGGTGGCTACGATGACATATTCGCCTATAAATGGGAGCCAGCCAGAACTTGTAGGGGAGGGCGTCAGCAGGGCAAGCAAACAATTGTGTGGAACGTGTTAGAGCATTTGAATATTTTTAGGTCTTGCAATATGACATTTTGATTCAGGGGGGCTTTAAACACTGTAGTCTTTTTGAATGTTACTTATTGCTTCTGATTTTCCATTACACTGTATTCTCTTTTTTGATGATACAATGATGCAATTGAGACAACTGAGTGGACTAGAGCGGAATTTGGTTGTGAGAATTGTTTAGCACCGATGATTAGAACGAGAAGGATGTACATATGATCCGTGAGTTAAAGAACAAACATCAGATTGGTGGGTTAACAGTTCTACTTATTAGTATTACCGTGCCTTTTTTCAGTTGTATAATATTTTTAGATTAGGTTGAGTTGATAATATAGTAGAGTTTGGTTTGGATTTAAATGGTGTGTTTTCAGCAGAACACTGACTTATAATTTCTCGAATGTATGTGGTCGATTATTTAACGTGAAATTATGGATAGAAGCATAGATTATGTCTAGCACAGGTTATTAGGTTAATGGAGCTGTGAGGCTAAATAGGGAGTTCAAGTTACAATTTGTAATGTAATTTGTTTTGCGTTTTTTTACTTTGGCCTTCCTGTTGAATTGTCTGGTTATGTGATTCAATCATTTAATTTGGAGCTACTTATTATGTACAGAGGGAAGATTGTAGAGCCAATTCGTCTTGAGTTGAGTTTGGCTCAGTTATGTACTTACTGCGAACTTTGAACGTCCCCTTTTCTGTTTTAAGTGATTTTTCTTTTTCCGTTTGGGAATATTGTGGGCCCAGCTGTGTAATCAATTTATTGAAACACGAGGACTTTTGCAAGCCTGGGATTGGATGCAATCAGTATCTGAGTGATACGCTTGGAATGCTTCATTGTTCATTCCCAGGGGGGACGCCAGATGATTTCTTAAGGTATGCGTATCAGTGTGTGGTTTCAAGCTGTGAGCTTTCAGTATGGTTTTGCAGGTTTTCTTGGGATCTTTTTTAATTATTGACTCTTTTGTGGTTACTTTGTCATGGGTTGTTTACCGACCTGTAGAAGCCTCAAATGTCAGCAGTGATTAAGCATCTGAAGAGAAAGGGCCTGATGTATCTATTGATGGAGAGGGTACTCCAGGGTACAATACAGTGGTCCACCCACCAGATTTAATTGCAGGTTTATTGTAAGTTTGGCCATGGAGGAGACTACTCTGTCTCTGCCAAGGGCAAACTTTCTGATGGCCCTGGGGAGTAAGGGCCATTGGAGAAATGGCTTCATGTCCGTCCGCCTGATTTAGATGGGTGGACAAGTAGTCATTTTTTTACTGTTCCTTATGTCAAGTGATATCTGGCGGTAACGAAAAGTAAAACCATTGCGGTACTTCCCCTGCCAGAGGAAAAGCATTACTTTTTTCTTTTTAAAGAAACAGGATTTTGTTTTATAAAAGAATACCCTTTGCTACAGGGCTGTGTCTTTAAATGCAGCCCTGTAGCAAAGAGTACATTGACATGATCCGCCCTGACGCGGTTACCGCCAATGCGTTTATAAATGATCGCCTACTTGCCGATCATTTATAAATTAAGTGGGTGGCCTCTCCACTGCAGGGATGGAGTAATTTAGTTTGTCCCCATGGTGGTTCCACAGGCAGTCCACCCAAATATAAATCGGGGTCTAAGTTTCACTTCCTATACCATGATTTTGTTTGGGTAAATGAGCACATCAAAAAGGGTTTTCTGTGTCCCTGATTTTGATTTTTGCATTCTTGACTTACTCTATCCTTTATTGTGAATTGTTTATTTCGATTAATTTAGATTACATGTGAGTGGTAACTTTTACAGTGCATGCTGTGAAATGGAGTTAAAGTGGTTGTTCTTATATACTTGGTACTGATACCTTAAAAGAACATTTATTTTGCTGTTTACGATTGTCAGTGAAGGAGAAACCTTGGGAAGAAACATTGAAACATTAGAAGATTTAAAATGCATTGAAAACTTAGGATTGATATATAGATGTAAACTAGATGGATTTTTATGTCTATTGTGTTGTTTGATTGTTTCAAGAGGGTTTTTTCTTTTTCTTTTTTTGATCATAATCATTTTAGATAAAGCAGTAAGGACCATTTTCATTTTTATTTCACACAAGTGTATGCGTGATTGGTGGTGTTATCAGATTTAATGAAGGGCGCTCCGTTGGCACATATCTTCGTGAATATTGGGAAAAAGTAACTTACCACATTGAATAGAGGAGCGGTTAGAGATTTGTCCTTTCATAGATTAGGTAAATTGAATGACTATGAACATGATGGGAATTCCTAACACTGCAATGATTTTTCTCGCTCTTTC
This sequence comes from Triturus cristatus, assembly GCF_964204655.1. Lineage (NCBI taxonomy): Eukaryota > Metazoa > Chordata > Amphibia > Caudata > Salamandridae > Triturus > Triturus cristatus. The sequence goes on from NC_140593.1 coordinate 945,373,983, forward strand.
TTGCCAAAGGGACAAATGAAAGACAAACGAATAAAATTAATGTCCAATAGAACTTTTGAATTTTGAGGTACTATAGTTAAGTTCAAATGGGGTGTTCAGATTAATCCCGCCTTTGCGATTCTGAAGTTGAGGAATTTTGATTTAAATTAGTGTTTCTGTAGGACTCACTTTCCTTAAACGTTTTATGTACAAGGGAACAATGAGTAGCATTGGGAGCAACATTGCTAATGATTAGAATAAAATGTTATCAATCTTGTGCATGATCATGTATACCTCATGTTTCATATCGTTGCACCCTTGAAAAAGCGACAGGGATTCGCGAAACACATGTTAGCTGTACCACTACAAGAAAACATTTACAATGAAATACTAAGTTAAATTGGACTAATTTATGCCATTGATTTCTTTTGTGGAAAACTAGTATATTATTTGTGCCATAACAATTATATTCGTTAGAGTTAACTATGTAAATTAATTTTAAAATGAACTAATAATAGCAATACATCCTCATAATTGAACTCAAGAGTAATTGCCTTTTGGATTCTTTTAGGGGTTTCCTTTAATTATGTTTTGACATTCAAAAGATTAGTTTGCTTTTCTAGACCCTATGCCTATTGCATGTATTCCTTAATATTAAACACAGCCATGTTTGCATGCAGTCAGACATGCCTTACATATACAATGCATTATTATCATATGAAGGCTGTGCTACATACAGTATCTCCATCTTGTGCTTTGATCATCATGGTTGACTATCAAATGCCCCTGTCTTGTATGCTGACTAGAAACTTTGACAATCATAAATTCCTTACTTCTAGCGTAATATATTGGTGGGGTATGGTGTTACTATTATTTGAGTGGCTCTCGAGAGTAAGGGTGCATATGGGTCTGAAGATCACTACTCAGTGCTTCAGACAATTATTTCTTCATGGTGCTATTCTTCAGGAAATCAGTGTGATTCACCAAGCTATATTCCTGGTAAACTGTGGAATGACCGCTCTCAGGACAGAAATGCTCAGATGCACATACATCTTCTAGTCAATTTTTCAAAGTTTGACCAATCCTCTGCAGAACATGAGCAGCGGAGTTCAATGCCTCGGCATGCTAATGTATGTTGATAAGTCTAGCCTTCTGTATCACACCCTCTGAATGAATGAATGAATGAATGAAGGGTTTTTGTATAGCGCGACATTCACTCAAAGGAGCATCTTGGCGCTTAGCCGAAAAGAAAGGGGTATCTGGCGATGTTCACAGAGGAAAGGGTGGCTGAGAGAGAAACTTTAGATCAGAGATAACGCTAGGTGGTCTGGGGTAGCAAAGATCCATGTTTTGAGGAGCCTCCTAAAGGTGAGTTCTGGTTGTGTGTGTCTTAGCTCAGTGGGTAGGGCGTTCCATGCTTTTGTCCCTAGTACCGCCATAGTCTCCCCCCGTGTTTTCAATTTGAATTTGGGGACAGTTAGCAGGTTTTCTGATGAGGACTGCAAAATACGTTTGGTATTATATGGCTTCATGTTGGATCTTAGGTATTCTGGTCCAGTTTCGCTTATGGCTTTGTAAGTAATGGTCAAGATTTTAAAGAGAATCCTTTTGTGAACTGGTGACCAGTGAAGCGCTTTGAGTGCCGCAGCTGAGGGAGAGTCCCTAGGGAGCTTAAGTACCAATCTCGCCGCAGAATTCTGGACCACCTGTAACCTTTTCACGACCATCTTTTTTGTTCCTGCATAGAGACTGTTGCAGTAGTCCAAGCGAGATAGAATTAGGGCCACTGCCACAGTCTTCCTGGCAGGCAGCGGGAGTAGGTCGAAAAAGTTTCGGAGGATTTTTATGGTTTGGAAACACATGCCTGCAATGGCAAGTGCTTGCTTGTGAAAAGATAGTGTGGGGTCAAATTTTATTCCTAGGTTTTTGACTGTGTCAACTGCTGAGGGTGGGGCATCAGAGCCCGAGGGTCACCATTGGTAGGGTCTAAATACATTGGACTTTCCAAACAGCATATTTCCTGTTTTGGAGCTATTACATTTAAGGTGATTTAGTTTCATCCCGTTCATTACTGCCGTGAGACAGTGAAGGAACTTCTCTTCTACCGCTGTGGAGTTTTTGTCCACAGTGAGGATCAGCTGGGTGTCATCGGCGTTTGCGATCGACTCAATGTCGAAAGTAGCTATCAGAGAGAGAAGTGGTGTCATATAAAGGTCAAACAGGGCAGGGTTCAGGGATAAGCCTTGGGGGACCCCTGATGACAACCACTTCTCTTCAGATTTGTAACTACCCAGAGTTACAATCTGATGTCTTTTATCTAGGAAAGATGTACTCCAGGCCAGAGTCTTGTTTTTAATTCCGCTGTGTTCCAGTCTGTCTCCCAGGATATCATGGGAGACAGTATCGAACGCCGCCGATAGGTCCAACAGAATCAGTACTGCCTCCTTTCCCTGATCCAAGGCAAGCTTTAGGGTGTCGATGGGATGGAGCAGCACTGATTCCGTTGAATGGCCTGTGAAAGTTAAGAGGTGTGTTGGCAATGTTGTGGGGACAAGAGTCAGGTGATTGAAAGATAAAGACCTTTTATTTGCCACATCTTCAGTTGTGCTACCCATGTCAGCTTCTGTTTGGGGATCAAGTGTGCTCTCTTTCTCAGGCTCAACACTTTCTTTCATATTAATGAGCATGTTTCAAAATTTCACCTTGTGCAGACTACACTAATGAGTTTTCTGGGTTATGTGTGTTGGTTGCTTGTGGGGTGGCTGCCCACTGTATGTGATGTTTGCTTTGGTTTTCTGGGTGAACAGTCAAAGACCCTATAGCAGCAGATTCCCTATCAGATCACTACAGTGATCTTCTTCTGGTCCAATAGTTTCATGTGTATCAAATGCAACAAGTGTATGTTCTCAAACATCTATTAATATGCGTTTATATACATATGTCAGTGTCACAATAAGATAGTAACAATATCACACAATCCCTTCCAACAAGTGCACCTGCTGGTCCCAGTTTAACATGCTGGGAACCACACCTTCTCCTTCCATTGCTGGAGCATGAGGACTGTAAAACTTCCATCTTTTGTAGCAAGGGAGTTGTGAATGCCAGTTATTCTCACATGCCTCTCAAGTCACTTTGTCTTTTGGTACAGGCTACAGTGTTCCACTATTTGATGGTATCACTGCATTAATATTGTGCTAGAACGTGCCTTTTGTATGCACTGATATCAAAACAATAAGAAAGTGAAATAAGAATTCAAAGGCTCATAGGATCTCATAAGTGAGGATTTGTAATTTAGACTAAAGTGGATTTGTAGAGTGCAGCTTGTTACCCATGAGGGTAATCAGGTGCCGAGTAGGTGAGTGTAGGGGTGTGCCGCAGCTGGGCCTGAATACAGACAACCTTGATGGTCCTGCAAGAAGACTAATTAAAAAGCCAAATACTTAAGCTTTTTGTGGGATTCAAGAAGTGAGGATGATGCCCTAATGTTTTGGGGAGGTCGTTACAGGATTTGGTGGCTTGGGAGGAGAATAATCGACCTCCTAATCTTTGGATGCGGGTGTGTGCAAGTGAGAGTTCTGATGATGAGCGAAGATGTCTGGTGGGTTGGTGGAAATGAAGTTGGTGATTGAGGTATACAGTTCCTGTGTTGTGTAGTGACTTGAATGCATGTGTAAGAAGTTTGAACTGGCAACGCTTCTGGATGTGAAGCCATTGTAGCTCCCTGGGGAGTGGTGTGGGTTTGGCCTGCGTGATGGTACGACTGGTGTCCAGTGGGAGCCACTTGAAGATTTTATATAACATGCGGTGGAGGTGGAAGCACAAGGAGGAGTTGGCATTGACCTTGAACTTCATGGTGAGGTTGGTGTCCAGGATGAGGCCAAGGTTCCTAGGTTGGTCGGTTGGCGTGAGTGTGGGTCCAAGTTTAGTGCACCACCAGGTGAAATTCCAAGGTGAGCTCTTATTCCTGAAGATCAGCACTTCAAGTTTGTTAGTGTTGAGTGTGGAGCAGTTTTCTTTCATCCAATTGGACCCCTTTGTCAAGCATTGTTTGAAGTTTGTCCTGGTGGTGATAGTGTCAACTGAGAGGGAAAAAATTAGCTGGGTGTTATCAGCATAGGAGGTGATGTTCATTCCATGGGGTATGATGATGTTAGCCACTGGAGTCATGAACATGTTGAAAAGTGTAGGGCTGAGTGATGATCCCTGTGGGACTCTGCAGAGGAGATCCTTGGGTTCTGATGTGAATGGCACGAGCCTGACTCATTGAGGGGCATATCATCAAGGCCATGCGATAATTATCACTCAGCGCTCTTAGCACGAGGATAATTATCGCCGGCCAACTCTGAATTTTATCGCGGAGATAGCGTGCTATCAACAACGCTTATCTCCAAAGCGATAGAATTCAGCACAAGCTGGCAATTGTGCGATTATCGCTGGAAATACAGCGATTATCGCACAAGGTTTAATGAAAGCTTGCTGATAGGGCAAGGCATACTTAGCCATGATATCCACCTTACATAGGATATCATGGCTAAGTCAGTTTTGAAGCAGGCGTAAGGAAAGTAGTGATAACAGAGGTTATCGCTACTATGCTTGTCGCTCTGCAGGTTAGCGTGCCCATTGATAATTGGAGAAATGTCGCTTAGCGACATTTCTCTAGTTATGTCAGGGCAGGAACGCCCACTTTGCATCTCATTAGAGATGCAAAGATGGGAGCTTAGGGAAAGGGCGATAATGCAAGGATTCACGCAATAGCGTGACCTTGCTGATTAGGCAAAAAACGCACGCTAAAGCGGCGATAATTTTATCTCCGGGGCTTGATGATATGCCCCTGAGTTCTTCCAGAGAGGTAAGAAGCTAAGGCAGCAGAGAAGTCCAAGGAGGATGAGGGTGGTGGCCTGTTCATAGTCGAGGATGGTGCGTATGTCACCTGTGGCAGTAATAAGGGATGTTTCAGTGCTGTGGTTGTTTTGGAATCCTGATTGCGAGTCACCCAGGAGTTTGTGGTGGTCTAAGTGGTCATAGAGTTGTCTGTTGATGGTCTTCTAGATTACTTTGGCTGCGAACGGGAGCAGTGAGATGGGTCAGTAATTGCTGAGTACTTCAAGGTCGGCCGAGGATTTTTGTGGAGGGGGGTGACTTATGCATGTTTCTAGCAGTCTGGAAAGGTGACTATCTTGATGAAGGTGTTGATGATGGAAGTGAATGCAGCGCTGATCGTGACTCTTCCCAGGTTGTAGATGTTGTTGTGGCAGGGGTCTGTGGGCTCCCCTGAGTGAACTGTCTTCATTATTGCTTCAGTGTCTCTGATGGATAGAGGGCTCCATGCTGACAGTTAAAAGTTTGTAGTATTTGGTTGATGAGCTTAGCAGGCTGGGAAGGTCGATGGAGGGTGGATGTATATCTTGGTGATTTTTTAGTGGAGAAGTCAGAGAGGTTGTTGCAGAGTTCTTGTGAAGGGGTAATGGTGTTGGATGAGGTTGTTGAGTTGGTGAATTCTTTGAAGATGGTAAAAAGTTCTTTGAAGTTATTGGAGCTAGATTTGATTCTCAGAGGCAGGGCCTTTTTCTTGGTCTCTTTCACTTGATGTTGATAGTGCCTAAGTACAGCCTTGTAGGTGTCTCTTGAGGTGGTTCCTCAGGTGGTTATATATTTCCTTTCGAGTTGTTTGGAAATTCTTTTGGAGTCTCTGAGGTCAATGTTATACCAGCCAGCTTGTTTGCTGGATCTTTTGGGTTTTGGTTTTTTACGGGGCATCAGGGTATTGGTGCAGGTGGTGATACAGCTGTTGAATTAGTTTGATTCATTGGTGAGGTCGGTGGTGGGGTCTGGGTAGTTAAGTTTGAGGGCATTAAGCTATTCTGTTTCTGCAACTTTCTTCCAGCAGCAACTTGGGGTGTTGCTGGATTCCACAGGTGGTGGTTGGTGGTCTGGTCTACTGATGATGGAGTGGTTTGTGCATGTAAGTGGAGTGATATGGCTGACTTTAACCCTGTCACTGAAGGAGAAGATGGGGTCCAGAGTGTGTCTGGTGATGTAGGTGGGGCCTTGTACAAGCTGGGTGAGGCCAATGTTATGTAGACTTTTGCGCATGTTCGTGGAGTTGGCGTCTATGAGGTCGAGATGAAAGCTTAGATCACCTACTATAAAGTCTATGGTGCCCATGGTGAGGGGTGCAGTGTGGTCAATAAGGAGGTTGCTGAAGTGGGTCAAGGTCCTGGGGCTGGTAGGCGATGGTACCTTTGACAGTGGCTTAACTGTCTTTCTGGATCTTGAAATGCCTGCGTTTGGTAAAAGTAGCTTCTGGGTCAGTGTAAGAGGTACACTTAATGTTTTTTTAATGGTATCTCTGTTGATGATGGTGAGTCCTACTCCTGGTTTATGGAGTCAGTCCTGGTTCCGGATTTTGTAACTAGTAGGGAGGGCTTTGGCGATGTCTGGCACAGATGTGGAGTTGAGCCAGGTGTCGATGAGGAAGAGGAGGTCTGATACATTGGAGTCGATGAGGCCCCAAATCTCAGTGGAGTGCTTGCTGAGAGACCATGTGTTGAACAGCATGCATGTTGTAGGAGAGTAGGATCTGCTTCACATGTTTACCCCCACTTTTTGCTGGTGTTTCACTGTTTTTCGACTTTAATCTGGCTGGGACCCTGCTATTCAGGGCCCCAGCCTAGCTGCTTCCTCTCTAAATTGATTGCATGTACTTTAGGCACACCACAGATTGGATCCTGAGGTACCCTTGTGAGTCCCTAGTATATGGTACACTCTGTACCCAGGGCATAGGTACCCCAGAGGCCTACCAGGGGCTGAAGCATGTATTATGCCACCCCTGGAAAGCCACCCAAAATGACACCACAGGTCTGTTACTGCAGCCTGGGTAAGGTGGTGCATGCACCCCTTACTGAAGTATAGGTTCACTATACCACACCTATCACTGCACATACAAACCTATCAGTCACTCCTAAGGCAGGCCTCAACAATCCTGAAGGCAGAGTGCTTGGTTATATGTGAGAGGGTGCCCAGGCATGAGCTGAGCCCCTCTGCAGCCTTCGGAATCTCTTCTCCGGGGTTGTCAGTGGTGCAGCCTGACGATATACTCTTAAGTGCATTATAACCCAACGGTAAATGCTAACTTTGGACTGGCTGCACGGAAACATGTCGTGTTTGGTGACAAACACCTTGGAATCATACCCCCACACCAGTTACTGGTGTGGGAGTATGATGCCACCCTTCTAGAGGGAGAGACATGGCAGCACTGGTATACCCGGTAGAAACTTAATAGAGCCCTGGCATCACAAAATGGATGCTGCAGCTACAGACACGGGTCTAGCCCCCTGCTGCCGACCGAAACTCCAGCAGGAGAGGCCTGGACAATAGGTTTCTTGTCACAGCGAGGTGTAACCACCTCCCAGACAGGCATATGTGTATTGGGGCTTGGTGGGAGCACTCTCTGAGTGCTTTGAAGTCCTGCACTGGGGGCACATTTGGTGTCCCTGTGCATAGTCCAGCTCAAACCGGTTCAGGGGCTTCCAGCCCTTGCTCTGGTGTGAAACTGGACAAAGGAAATGGTGTAGCCACCCCTCTTTCCAAACCCTCCCATAAGTGGGTCCCCAGAGCTAGTCCAACCCCTTCCTTAGGTATAAGTAAGGAACCTCTGCAACCAGAACTTTAGATATCCCTGGATGAAACTCTGAAGCTGAATCCTGGAACTTCTATGCTCTACTCAAGACTAGAGGACTGAAGAAATCTCCTTTGGGGTCAAGGAGTGACTCCCCTGCTTGGCAGGCACAAACATAGCAATTTGCCAGTCTGCATTTCCGAAACTCCCGCCGGACTCTGAAGTATTTGCAGCTCAGGAAGAGGATTTCCAGCCATCTCAGAGGCTGACCCGAGTCCCCAGCAAAATTTAGACCTGCAGCCCTCATGAGTGGCATGGAACTGGAACTCCTGGTCAGCGTGCACTTTATGCAAGTGCATTTAATTCTCGACATCTCCTGAAGTTGTGCTTGAGCTGACTTGTAGCCCCCACCTCGAGCACAGAATCCACAGAAGATTGTTGGCCTAGTCACCCCGATTGACCCGTGTACCGCCATTTTGTGTTTCATCTTGAGGTCATTTCACAATCCCTGGTCTGTCGACTGGTGGGTCCCTGAGGGGGTAACTTTGAATTTCCATGGGCTTCCCTGGTTGATCCAGATGTGCCCTGACTTCCTAGCAAGTGGTGAGTCCCACAGACCTTTCTGGTCTGCACCGAAGCATCTTTCTTGTTTCTGCATGGGTTGCTGCTGCCAAGGCTTGTTACGTCCAATCCGGGCACTGATGCTGCAGCACTCAACATCCTTCATGGGACAGCTCAAATCCAGCTCCTGGTTGTCCTCAACGCCTCCTGGTCCTCAAGGCTGAAGAGCCAAGCTTCACCTTCTTCACCTGAAATCACCCAACATCGGTGGGCATCTGCCTATCGCCTTCCTGGTCACTGGCTAGTGACCCAGACTCTGTCCCCTCTGCTTTCAGGTTCTTCTCATCTTTGATCCAGGCTTGGATCTTTTCAGACACTTCGCATCTTCCCGGCAGCAGCACTTCTTCGCCAGCTCCCATTGAAATCGACAATGTGACCCGACACCATTTGACACCTATGCACCCAGCTTCCCAGGGTGAGGTAACACAAGTACTCCAGTGCTTCCATGGGTGTTGACCCTAGAACTTCCTAAGTCCCAAAGGGTTTGGTCCTGACTCAACTCTAAGTGTCCCTAATCTTTAAAAATCTAACCGCGACTTTCCCCATAGAAGCTAACGGGAGCTCGCGGCTGTGTTCTCACACTGCACACGGCCCCCGTGGGTCCCCTGTGTCACTACCTTGGGTGGTTCCTTGGGGTCCCAGCGATTCTACAGGCTCTAGGCCTTGTGTCTAGTTAAGTCGTGGTTCTTATACCACTATTTTAGTGTATGGTTTGGCGAGCCCCTAGGGCCTGACGTGTATTTGTGCTTATTACTGTCCTGTTTGAAGTGTAACTTATGTGTTTTGACCTCTAGCCTCATAAAAAATCTAGGAGGGTGTGTTTAGAAATAAACACATATTTTTATATATATATATACATGGTGTGGTTGTCTTTCATTTAGGCACTCAAGAGATTATAGACTGGTAAAACAAGCTGCTTTACATTCCTTCAAGACTTAGCCTGAAGGATGCTCTCCATAGCTACCACTAGGATAGCTTTCAATAAAGGTTGTCTTTAACCTATAACCAATAGGAGTTCTTTGGACTGGTACAGGGGGCCCACTATAACTAGTGGACAGCATATACCAGGCCAACTTCTCACACATTTGAGTGAGTGTTGTTGTGTGGGGTGGAGGTGTTGTGCTGTGTGAGTGCGGGTCTTGAGTTCTGACTTAGTGAGGAGTGAGGTGTGTGTGTGGGGGGGCAGTGGGAGTGGGTATGTGGAGGCATTTGAAGTGGCAGTGAGAGGAGGCAAAGGGGACCACTGTGGACAGAGGTGCAGCTCAGCATCAGTGTTTCTGGTGGCATCCAGAGTTCAGCAGATGGAGAACATCAGCAGTGTAGCTGCAGGAGGCATTTGGAGCATGGTTCCTGGCTCTGGACACAGTCCAGGTGTGGATAGGTGCAGATGGGCCTCCATTAAGTAGGGCTTTGGAGAGTGGAAGATGCGTGCGGGCCAGTGAGTGGGCTCTGCAAGAGCAGGAAAGTTTGGCGAGGAGAGTCCGTAAGGGAGAGCTGGAAAGTCCTAAGGGAGGGGCAAGATGGGAAAATACAATGGACAGAGCAAGTTGAAGGGCAAACACTGACAGAAGATAACAAGATGCAAAATGGAACAGTAAGAGGAGCAAAAAAAGCAAAAAAGGGTAGTTAAGAGGAACAAAGGATGCAAAAAGAGCAGTTAAACAGAGACAAGGGGCAGATAGAGCAGACGACACAAACAAAGAGAGAGTGGTTACTGACTCAGAGCAGAACGAGCAGCTGACAAAAGAAATGGCAGTAGACACCAATATGAGTTAGAGGGTCAAGTCGAGGTAAAGGTTGCACTGAAGCAGAAGAGAGATGCTAGTGCACATACTCTTTAACCTTGGTAAATATATATGTTCTCTGCCCTCTGGAAATCTTTGCTCAAAGATTGATCATGTGGTCTTCGGTAGTTATTCAAAAGCGAAGGGCAGAAAACTGTTCTCGTGGTTGCTTAAGAAGATGGACTGAAGGGGAAGAAAAAAGTGTCAGGGGCATGATTTGTGGAAATTTGGGCATGAAGTACTTACCTAGATTTAAAAAAGAACACCACAATTGGCCAGAGAAAACCATCTTAAATGGATCTTGGGTTAAAATTCATCCATGCAACTAATATGAAAGCAGCCTCATAGGTGACCTCTAGAACTGGCCTAAAGTCTTCCCAGAAGTAGAGATCCTAAGATGAGCTATTCAGTTTGGCCCCGCATGCTATCAGGCTCAGGTCCTCTGCCAGTATATAACTACTACAGCAATTCAGAACTTTCCAGAGTAGGATGTGGGCTAGAGAAAGCCCACTATTCTCTTTAGGTTTCACCTACCAGACCGAGCAAGCACTTTTTGTGGATTTATCAAGAACTTACAGTGAGCTTTCAGCTAACCCAATATTACCATTGTTTTGCCTTATTGGCGCTTTTATTTGCTCAGATCCATTATTGCTGGTGTTTCAGAGGCAGACTAGGTACAAATGAAGGGCACATCTCGTCAAACGTGTGATTACAGAGGGTGTCTTCACCTGACAGACCAATATGAAGTAACTAAGAAACATAATGCAGTAAGAAGGTAGGAAATTCCTTGTCCCATGTATCTTTTATAAGATTGTTATAGGAGCAGGGATCCCTTGAGCCCTGACAAATGTGGCACTGCTATGGGCAGAAACATCTTGGCTTGTACTAGATGAACAGTCCATTCTGCCCATAACTTTTCAGCATGTATTTTAAACATTCCTTAGGTACCTTCCAAATAAAGGGAATTTCTTAAGATTTGACAAGGTATTCTAAAGTTATTTAGGTCCTGCCTTTATCCAGTTGTTTTTGTTAAGAATCCCTCTCACACAGGGTGAGTCGATCCTGACAGTATTATCTTACCAAGGTGGAGTGAGGAAAGAGATGATGAAGCATGCACAGAATGTGGGTGAGACTTCCTCATCCAATATGTTAAGTATTTCAGTAGATCCTAGGGCCTAGAGGGCATCCAAATGCGTCACTATCTGCCCCAACATCTCAACCTTTTGTGTTTATTCTTACAATTAATCTTTTCCCTCTGACTGCTTGTTGGACAGCTATGCCTTGTTTTTCATAATCCAATAGGCACTATTTCTTGCTATGCTCTTGTTCGGTCCAGTTTCAAACCTAGCCATTAGTAACAATTGACTGCATGGTCTTTTAAAAAAATTGCTAGGCGATGGATTGTGTTACATTGGGTGCACATGTTATTATCTTGAACATTGGACACCTTGTATTTGCTTTGTTTGCCCTAAATTGGCAGGGTATGCCCAGACGTGGGTCCCTTGCTCACTTTGCCACTGGATTCAAGCTAGCCTGGTTGCCAAACTTAGTTGCAGCATCAAATTAACCGTAAAACCATCAGAGCACATCCTTGATGGACATCTTAGTCTTCTTATTTTGGACATTCTAAACACATACCAAAAGTTTAACTCCTTCTCTATAACCATCCTTCTATAATACAGGTGTTCTTAGATGGTCCTTCCCATGTGCTACAACATGATGTGAGCACAGCTTTGCCTCCTATACATGACACCTTTATTTTGCCATGCAGGTCCCAATCCATCCATGAGCTTTCTAGCCATACATGGCAGTAGTGCATTGTTAGCAATTGGGGTCTCTAGTTAGCACGTTGTTACCCTGTCCAAGTAGGGACCCTTCTTCCTAGTCAAGGTATGGGGGATACACTTCTAAAATATCCCCTACTCACTCCCTTGGTAGCTTGGCACGAACAGTCAGGCTTATCCTAGAGGCAGTGTGTAAACCATTTGCACATAACATACAGTAAAACAGTGAAAACTCTACAAAAGGTCACCACACCAGTTTAAAAAAAATATCCAATATTTAATCTGTGCAAACAAGACCAAAAATGATCAAAATCCACCATGCAGTATCAATAAACAAAAATAGACTTAAAATACAGTTCTTTGAAGTTGATAGCTCTGTCGGGGCTATCACGGCATCCTGAACAACAAATCCAAACAGTCCTGGCTGAATGCGGCATTGTGGGCCAGCTACGGTGTCAGGAAGACCCGCAAAACAGTGCCTTTAGAAATACAGTTCATCGGACCTTGCGGTGAACTCTGAAGAGCCGGCGTCAGCAGGCGTCTGTTCCGGAGGTCGGTGCAGGAGTTGTCGGGCCCTTGAAGTCACATGCATTGCAGATCGAACTCCGTGCGGTTAAGGTCAGGAGCACTGGCATCGGTGTGCATCAGAACTGCGGTGCGAGGCAGGCAGTGGCTTGGTGACGGTCGTCCAGTGGCATCGGTGAGACCTGGGCTGTGGTGTGAAGTGGTGTAGAGATTGGTGCAGTGCTAGAAAGTCACAGTGCAGGCAGAGGTGTCATCGTTGCTGATGCGCTGTCATCGGCTGACAAACTAGAATCGATTTTGCCAGCGTCAGTAGGCCAAGGCTGTGGTGTGGGATGGGGGTGCGTCATGTAACTTACGAGCAGCGCCCTCAAACCACAATGCAAGTAGCGGCATCAATATCAGCATGGAGCAGCATCGTATGGGATACCAGGGCGATAGTCCGAAGTGATGCGGTGTGAACTGCGGTGCCCACAGGCCACGGTGCAAGCAGTGGCTTGGTTGCAGCAGCAGGCGGCGGCGGGGGTGAGACCAGGGTTGCGGTGCGAATCGCAGCAATGCCCTCTGCTGTGTCTTCAGGACACGAAGCTGGCAGTGGCGTAATTGACGTGGTCGGGTTGCTTTTTCTTCTGATGCAGCACAAAATGCACGGTTCCCAGTGCTGGTAGCAGATGAACTTGAAGTCTTTGATGTTCCAGAGACTTCTTGAACAGGGGGAAAGCTCTACCTTAAGCCCTTCGACAAACTCAAAAAAATAAGCTGCAGAAAGTTCAGTTCAGTCCTTTCACTGCCCAAGACAGAAGCAGTGACTGTAGGCCAACACAGCAAAGCACATTGCAAAGTGGTAGTTCCTCCTCACAGCTTCTCCAGCTCTTCTTCCTGGCAGGTTCCTTGATCCAAAAGAGTTCTAAAGTCCTGGGGTCAAAGTCCTAATATTTATACCATTGTGCAGAGGAGACACTGCCTATTCAGATGCTAGTGAAAACTCCTTCCACCACTCTAAATGCAGACCAGGCCTATTCAACCCTGCTGGGAGTCACCCAGGAAAGGCAGGACACACCTCAACCGCCCCCTTGTGACTGTCTACAGTGAATGCACATCCCCAGCCCCTGTCACTCCAAAACCAGACAGTCGATACACAAACCAGCAGAGGCTCACAGAATGGTTAAACAAGAAAATGGCATTGCAAGCAAAGACAAAACTTCTCCAAAACACTTAATGTATCACATGCAATATGTCTAAAATATATAGAAAGCCATGAATCAGACCAGTGTCTTTTGTAATTTATTCATCTAGTACAAAGAAAATGGTTCATAAAATAAAAATAATGTAGTTGTGAGCACCCAGAAGTACGAACAATCAATCCATATTTGAGGTATAATGCTGCACAAGCATGAAAAACAAACACATAATCGATCAAAATACAATAATAACAAGGAGAACAACTATCCCAAAAAAACTATACCAAACACTAGACAAAATAATAATTACCTCACAAACATTGAGAAAGGTCACAATAAATAGTAATTGTTACCAGTGTGTAAATAGTAATAACATCATGAGTGTTTGATCTAACTGACAGAAAAATGCCGATGTGGGTTTTGGAAGTTAGCTGTTGATGATAACAACCTTCATCAGGGCGCTGTCTATACAAATAACTTCTGTGGCAGGGGGCCATCCATATTAATTAGGATCATACAAGGCTGTGCACTAGGGAAGGGGCCCAAATCTTCACAAACACTATTTGTAAGATGAACATCCAGTAGATAAAAATAGAAGAGCACTGTACCACAAAACACAAGATTCGTGTGGCACCCACTGCTTATATCAGGGTCACAGAGAGGAGGAGATGAGGGTGGGAGGGTAAGTAGCTCTATCCGCCCGGAGATATAAAACCATATCCTCAAAGGGATAGAGTCAGGCAAACATGGCTCTGGGGGCAAGACCCAATGAACATTCAAAATACTGGTCCCACTGAAGTACAGAAATAATTCAGACTGAAGAGTCTTGAAAAGTAGAATCTAGATGATGGCAGCATCTCCTCCCGGCCTAACAATGGCCCGCCGAAACCAGCAGAGGCTCACGGAATGGTTAAACCAGAAAATGGCTACTTTCTAAAAGTGGTATTTTCAAACACAGAATGTAAAAAACACCTCCCTAAATAGATGTGTTATTAAATTCTGAGTTCAGAGAGCCTAATCTCCTTTTCTCTATCTTGTCCCAATTAAAAGTTATATGTGTAATATGTTACAAAGCAACTCTCATGTTAGCCTATGGGACAGATAGCTTTGCCAAAGTGAAAAACGTGTCATGTCCTACCTTTCACATACACTGCACCCTGCCCAGAGGGATACCTTGGGCCTACCTGAAGGGTACCTTACATGTAAGAAAGGGGAAGGTTAGGGCCTGGCTAGGAGGGGCACTTGCCAGGCCGACAATGGCAGAGAGAACTGCATGCAGACATTGTAGTGGTGAGTCTTTGAAAGGCTGCTTGTGTGGGTGGCACAATCAGTGCTGCAGGCCCACTGTGTCAGGTTCCTCCGTTCCGATGTCCCCGGGGCTGTGTTGATGCTCTAGGGGGGCCCACCTCTGGATGACCACAAGTCTGGCGTGTGTGTGTACACGGACTTTTGGGGTGATTGAGCGGGGGAAGGAAAGGATGGGGACTGCAGGGAGAGAGATCTGAAAAGCAAAGAACACAAGACAACTATGAGACCCTGTTCTTGGTAAAATGAAACACTTGCGGTATCTTAAACATCAGCGTTTTCAAACCTAGATTGCCCCCTCACCTGTAAAGCAAAGAAGGTACGTCAAAGACATATATGGGAGAGCAAGGGGCAGTGACCAGTGGTCTCAGGCAACTGATACAAATACAAAAAGGGAGAACAGATGTATAAAGTATCGCTGCAGCGCCAACACTGAGAACATTACATCTCGGCAGAACCTTCTGTTTACATGTACCCACTTGTAAAAACCTTTTTATGTTCTAAGCCACCGGAGTTGTCACCACCCTGTCTGGACAAGGCTCTCTCGTATGTCTGAATAGAAATAGAAAAGAAACAATAATGATGACTGGCGGTGGGGGGCTTGTCTGATCGCCCGTCTTACTATGCCAGCAATATTCTCTATTCACCACCGTACTTCCCTCATTCGTTTCAGCACTCTTGAGGGCGTACGACTTTCGATTTACACAAGACTATGAACCTACAGGCTGCACCTTGCCCCCATAGAATTATAGTTCCTTCGGTTCTCTCGCGTCAATAAACTGGCTTGCTTGTTTGCATGCGGTTACTGTACGTGTATTTTGGCCAAGATGCTTCACTACTCCTCTGCATGAGACCCGCTGGTCTCTCCAACAGAGGGGCGGTTCAAATGCAAATGTTCCGGGAGCTTCCCTTCTACGTATCAGGTTTACTGAGACTTCGTCTCACTCTTTAGTTCGCGGCAGAGCCGAAAGAAGAAGTCGGCAACAAACACGCCTACCTCGGTAGTTATGACTCCGGGGGCTCCGACGTACCGCTTCCTACTCTTTTCGCTCGTGCTGGCTCCGATTACCGTCACCGATACACCGTGCTTCCTGGTCGCTTCTGGATACAAGAATTATCGGCTCCGATGGAGTCGACCTTTCCCCTCTTACGTTCTCGACGGGCGTAGCGCGAGTCACGTGCTGCGTCTCTCGCAACGCCTGTCGGGATTTGTAGTCTGTCTGTAAAACGTACTCGGCCCTCAGTAAGTCCTGGCCGGCGGTGCGCTGTCCTGTGGATCCTGACAGCACATCCCCCTTCCGAGGATCACCGACGGCCGTCAGGCTTGTTAGGGTGCAACCTATGAAAGTTAGCTACAAGTCTGGGCGCGTGGACCGCCTCCGCGGGTTCCCACGAATCGTGCTCCGGCCCATACCCTTTCCAGAAGACCAAGTACCGCATCCAACCCCGTACCAGTTTGGCATCTAGGATGGCTTTGACCTCATATTCCTGGTCTTGTTGGACTAGCACGGGAGCTGGCCTCCTGTTGGGTGGTGTTTTGGCAGGTTTCAGAAGAGAAACATGAAAAACTGGATGGATGCGAATATGTGCAGGTAGTCGCACCTTCACCGCCACCGGGTTGACATGCTTCATGACCTGATAAGGTCCGATGAATCTAGGGTTGAATACACTATGCCTTTTAAACCGGATGTTTCTGGTTGACAACCATACCCAATCTCCTTTATTGTACTCGGGACCTGGTCTCCGATGTTTGTCTGCTTGTCTTTTGTATTGGACCTTTGCTTTCAGTAAATTTACTCTCGCCTGTGCAAGGACCTTCCGCATAAACACTAGCCTATCGCGCAATTCGGGGCGTCGTGTTTCGGTGTTAGGCATAAGTAACGGGGTGAATCTAGGATGGAACCCATATGTACTGAAGAATGGGGTGTGTTTGGTGGACGAGTGTGAGGCGCTATTGTAGGCGATTTCTGCAGACCATAACCACTCCACCCACGCCTCTGTGGCCTTGTTTACGTAGCACCTCAGGTATTGCTTCAAAGACTCGTTCAGCCTCTCGGTTTGGCCATTCGTTTGGGGATGGAAGCTTGTCGACAGGGAAGAGGAAACCTGGAGTTTGGAACACCATGTTCTCCAGAAGCCAGAAGTAAATTGGGCTCCCCTATTGGACACGATGACTAGCGGAAGTCCATGAAGGCGGACCACATGGGTAAGCAGGAGTACGGCCAACTGTCCCGCGGTGGGAGCCTGTTTGCAGGCTATGAAGTGGCCCATTTTTGTGTAGTAGTCTATCACCACCATGATGGCTGCCATTCCTTGATCCCGGGGGAGTCCCACGATAAAATCCACGGATATTCGTTCCCAGGGTCGTTCTGGAGTGGGCATTGGTTGTAACAATCCTGGAGCTTCTCTATGATCCGATTTCATCTCAGCACAAGTGGAACATTCTTGTACCCATTTCTGGATGTCTGGACTAATGGAGGGCCACCAAAAGTGCCTTAACATTCTTTCCAAGGTTTTTTGTTGTCCCGTATGACCCGCACACAGAATGGCGTTACACCACCCAAATGCCGTTGTCCTTAGCGTTTTGGAGGGGACGAGTAACTGCCTCCCTTTCATGGGGAGGCCTTGATGTAACCTCCACTCTGGGTGAAAGCGAAGCCAGGTTCTCCACTTTACCATTCTTATTCCTCGTCTAACGCTGTTCAAGAAGTCATCTGTGGCCACGATCCCCACCACACGACTAGGTTCTATGATTGCTTTTTCCGTGACCATCTCTTTGTGCTGAGGGGTTTCCTGTCTCGTGAGGGCGTCTGCTTTCCGGTTATTCACTCCTGGGCGAAAGGTCACTATAAAGTTAAATTCTGCGAAAAAGAACTTCCATCGGAGTTGTCTCGGGGTCAGGTGTCGAGCTGCTCTTAAAAACTGGAGGTTGCGGTGATCGGTATATACCGTGATCTGATGCGAAGCCCCCATAAGCCAATGTCTCCACTCCATAAATGCGTCCTTGATCGCCAAAAGCTCCTTTTCAGCGATAGTATAGTTTTGTTCCGCTGGGTTCAGTTTGCGGGACATGAAGGCTATGGGATGGAGGTATCCTGTCGTCTCGTGTCTCTGTGACAGCACCGCTCCCACAGCTATTTCTGAAGCGTCTGCTTCGACAAAAAAGGGCAACTCAGGCTTTGCATGGACCAGAACCGGAGCAGACGTGAAAGCCTCCTTTAAGCGATCGAATGCCTCTTGGGTTTCAGACGTCCAGATGAATGGAACCTTCCCTCTGGTCAGTTTGGTGAGGGGTGCGACAGTGTTGTAGAAGTTCTGGATAAATCTCCGATAGAAATTCGCAAACCCCAGTAGACTTTGAATGTCTTTCACCGTGTGGGGACGGGGCCATTCAACCACTGCCTTCACCTTCCTCTCTGCCATGACTTGTCCCGAGGGGGTAAGCATCACCCCGAGGAACTCTACGGTGGTAACGTGAAACTCACATTTTGTGAGTTTACAGAACAATAGGTTTCGTTGTAAAGCCTGTAACACCTGTAGCACATGGGAAATGTGTTCTTCTTCTGTAATGGAGTACACGAGAATGTCGTCGATATAAACGACTGCGAACACATCCAGGAATTCTCGCAACACCTCATTGAGAAAAAATTGAAAAGCGGCAGGAGCATTACAGAGCCCAAAGGGCATCACCAAGTATTCAAAGAGCCTGTACCGCGTCTTGAATGCCGTCTTCCATTCATCCCCTTCGTGCATTCGAACGAGGTGATACGCTCCTCGTAGATCCAGTTTAGTATAAATGTTCGCAGCTCTCACCTGCTCTAGGAGAACTGGAATCAACGGAAGGGGATATCGATTTTTCACCGTGATAGCGTTTAATGCGCGAAAGTCGATGCAGCACCTCAATTCCCCGTTGGCTTTAGGAATAAAAAAAAGTGGTGAGGCTGCGGGTGACCGCGACGGACGGATAAATCCTAATCCCAGGTATTTGTCTAGGTAAGTTCGTAGGTGCAGATTTTCTGGTATGGTCAGAGCGTAGATCCTTCCACAGGGTATCA
This sequence comes from Triturus cristatus, assembly GCF_964204655.1. Classification (NCBI taxonomy): domain Eukaryota; kingdom Metazoa; phylum Chordata; class Amphibia; order Caudata; family Salamandridae; genus Triturus; species Triturus cristatus. Next base: position 945,392,832 of record NC_140593.1, read on the forward strand.
CGGCTCCAGGGATCAAATCGATGCGACAATCGAATTCTCGATGTGGAGGGAGTTCTTCCGCCTTCTTATCGCTAAATACCTCCTTGAAGGAGAGGTAACAGTCTGGTAACGCCACCTCTTTCTCAGCAGCGGTAGCTACCCCATGCCAGGTGGCAAGCACTGTCGATGGTTGGACGGGATCCAAGTTGCAATGCGTTTGGCAATATGCAGACCGTAACTGTAATGTCTTGGTAGCCCAGTGAATGATGGGTTCATGTTTTTGCAACCACGGGAGTCCCAGTATGATTCCGTATTGAGGGGCTTGGATGATATTAAACGATGCCCATTCCCGATGAAACCCTTCATACGTAAGTTCGTATTCCGGAGTATGATGTTGTATGGGTCCTGACTACAGCTCCTTGCCATCCACTGCGTAAACCATCTCTGGGGTGGTTTTGAGGAGGAGTTGTACTCCTAGTCGTACTGCCTCCCGTTTATCCATGAAACATCCAGTAGCGCCGGAATCCACCATGGCTCGGACAGGGTGTTGCACCTGGTTGATGTCTATGTGCAACGTTATGAAAAAATGTTCTTTTTCCCTGAAGAGTGAATAATCCACCAAAGGGATGGTACTTGTACCTGAGAACTTCCCTTCTATCGTTCTCAGGTGCGGCAGTTTTCCTCCCCCTTGTCGGTTGCTACCGTTGCCATCTGACCGAAACGATTCCGGCCATACGCAGGTTTCACAGGGCATTCCCGTATGTAATGGCCTTTCTTGCCGCAATACAAACATAGTCCTTGTTTGCGCTGATGTTCTCTTTCGCTCAGGGTTAAAGATGCCCTCACTGTTCCTATTTCCATAGGTTCCGGTTTGGCGAGGGTTTTCTCTGGGGGCCCTGTTCGCTCGCTCCATGGGTTTACCCTCTCTTTTCGTGGGTGCTCGCCTTTACGTTCTCTCTCTCGATGGTCCAGCCTGAGTGTCAGATCGATGAGGGCAGCACACGTGCTTGGTTGAGGCTCGATTTGAGCCAAGACGTCCTTCATTTCGTCGGTAAGGCCATGGTAGAATATGACCGATTGTTTGGTTTCTGGACAATCGGTTTCGGCTACCAATCGTCGGAAGTTGTTAAGGTAGCTGACCAAGTCCAAAGATCCTTGTCTCAATTCCAGGAGATCCTTATCCGCAGAGAACGTTTCTGCTCTTCGATCAAAGATTTTTCGAATGCAGTTCTGAACGTATCCCAATCATATAGTAGAGGGTCGTAATTTCTCACGATCGGGACTGCCCACTGGGCGGCTTCTCCCCCTGAATACGATATTAGAAACGCGACTCGGGCTTGGTTAGTCACAAACATCTTGGGCTTGCAGGTAAAATGAAGCAATACCTGGGTCATAAAAACCTGGACCTTTTTTCTATCCCCGTGGAACCTCTCTGGGGGGGCCAAGGGGACCGAGACCGGGACTTCCACCACCACTGATGTAGGCGTGGAGGGGCTACCCACACTAAACGGGTTGCGTTGCATGTAATCTACGCGGGAATGCAATGACGCTGTTTCTTGCCTTGAAGCCGCTAGCTCCGTCTGCATCAGGGCGAGTGTTGCCATTACATCGTCTAAGGTAGCCATTGTAGCCGTCAACACAACCGGGAGGATAAGAGAATTCTTGGGCCGATAATTCTGTCAGGTTCCTCCTTTCCGATGTCCCTGGGGCTGTGTTGATGCTCTAGGGGGGCCCACCTCTGGATGACCCCAAGTCCGGCGTGTGTGTGTACACGGACTTTTGGGGTGATCGAGCAGGGGAAGGAAAGGATGGGGACTGCAGGGAGGGAGATCTGAAAAGCAAAGAACACAAGACAACTATGAGACCCTGTTCTTGGTAAAATGAAACACTTGCGGTATCTTAAACATCAGCGTTTTCAAACCTAGATTGCCCCCTCAGCTGTAAAGCAAAGAAGGTACGTCAAAGACATATATGGGAGAGCAAGGGGCAGTGACCAGTGGTCTCAGGCAACTAATACAAATACAAAAAGGGAGAACAGATGTATAAAGTATCGCTGCAGCGCCAACCCTGAGAACATTACATCTCGGCAGAACCTTCTGTTTACATGTACCCACTTGTGAAACCTTTTTATGTTCTAAGCCACCGGAGTTGTCACCACCCTGTCTGGACGAGGCTCTCTCGTATGTCTGAATAGAAATAGAAAAGAAACAATAATGATGACTGGCGGTGGGGGGCTTGTCTGATCGCCCGTCTTACTATGCCAGCAATATTCTCTATTCACCACCGTACTTCCCTCATTTGTTTCAGCACTCTTGAGGGCGTACGACTTTCGATTTACACAAGACTATGAACCTACAGGCTGCACCTTGCCCCCATAGTATTATAGTTCCTTCGGTTCTCTCGCGTCAATAAACTGACTTGCTTGTTTGCATGCGGTTACTGTACGTGTATTTTGGCCAAAATGTTTCACTACTCCTCTGCATGAGACCCGCCGGTCTCTCCAACAGAGGGGCGGTTCAAATGCAAATGTTCCGGGAGCTTCCCTTCTACGTATCAGGTTTACTGAGACTTCGTCTCACTCTTTAGTTCGCGGCAGAGCCGAAAGAAGAAGTCGGCAACAAACACGCCTACCTCGGTAGTTATGACTCCGGGGGCTCCGACGTTCCGCTTCCTACTCTTTTCGCTCGTGCTGGCTCCGATTACCATCACCGACACACCGTGCTTCCTGGTCGCTTCTGGATACAAGAATTATTGGCTCCGATGGAGTCGACCTTTCCCCTCTTACGTTCTCGACGGGCGTAGCGCGAGTCACGTGCTGCGTCTCTCGCAACGCCCGTCGGGATTTGTAGTCTGTCTGTAAAACGTACTCGGCCCTCAGTAAGTCCTGGCCGGCGGTGCGCTGTCCTGTGGATCCTGACACACTGGCAGCAATTGATTTACAGTCCCTGGGCACACACAGTGCATTATACTAGGGACTTAGTAGTAAATCAAATATGCCAAACATGGAAGCACCCGTCCATAACCACAATTTACAGTAGGAGCACTTGCATTTTAACACTGAACAGCAGTGAGAAATTTCACAGAGGCAGTAAACCAGATGCCAGGTCTAACACACACTATATAAATGTTATATACAATATTGTTCTCCCTGGTCAGACCTAGCATATTCCCGCTCATAACCACCCAGAAATAGATTGACATAAGTGGGAGCAGACCAGTCCACAGGCCCATGCCAGAGTGAATTGATAAGCTCAGTTAATTCAAAAATTAGTAACTACACTATATACATGGCATTGGTAAAACACTTAGGCTCCAATTACATTCAAACTGATGATTTGTGATATGTGCGGTAGCTCTCAGTATTGCACATATCGCAATTGCAAGTTTTGTGATAAACTTGCCAAAATTTACCAGAGGAAAAATGTTACAAAATATTGGGAAATGAAAATGTTGGTGTGGTAAGCACCAACATGTGCATGCGATTTCCTAATTCCACGGCAGCATTCATAATTGGGAGCTCCTTTTCGCATATAATAAATTCTGATCCCTGCGATGTCCGAATATATCGAGTGCTCTAATTATGTAATACCTTTTTGGGGCCTAACGTAATCGGGGCTTAAGTGTAAATGTATTGCAGCTCACATTTCAAAATATTTAGGTATTATATATCCACCTATTTCTGAACAATCTGTAAACATTCTCTTTAGAGTTGCTGTTACAAACATTAGAAAATGCAGAAAAATATAATTAAACTTATTCGAGGATGAAGAGTATCTTATAGATATGCATTGATGGTCTCCTAAGGGAAACTCAGTCTCCTAAACCTCTACCTGTGCCCATACTATTTGTGTAAGAAGTTAATGTTTACTTCTGTTATCAAAACTTGACCTAGCTCTTCAACTGCTCGCATCTTGTTTGCAAGTGCAGAGCTTTGCTATCTGATGGCCACCCTTCTTCCATGCCTTCTGGCTTACTTGGATCTGAAGGTACCATGTTGTCATGTTTGGCGTCTTTTTTATTAATCATAGATAACTTGACTTTCCAAATCTTATAATGACAGTAACTAGAGAATATATATATTTTTATACTAATGGTTTGCAAACCACTAAAACTAAACTGCACAGTAAATATTCCCATAAAGGTGTTTAAAACACATCCCTCTTTTCTACAAGATTATAGATATTTGAAGAACTATGTTAATTTGACACTTATGTACGTTAAACACAAGTGGCAGTACTCTGAATGTTACTTCTGCTAATGAGAGCTTTGGCTCTGGAAGGGTGTGAAAAAAAGTAAACAAAATTCTTTCTCAGTGGCATGGCACAACTGGTTGAGACATTCATTTTACTGTAGTTTCAACTTTGAAATTGCGTTGAATGCACCTGATGAGGGGCACCTGTGTGCCTGCTATCCAACCAGAATTATTTTAAATCAAGTTTACTTTTAAAAAGCCCTCCATACAACATGTAGCCATTTTAGATAGCTGTATAGGGTGGAGAGTTACCTGCAATGACAATTCAGACAGACAGAAAGTGATCAAATAGGTGCAAGCAGAAGCTAAAAGTTTTCTAATCTACCACCAGGCTAGAGGTAGAAAGATCAACAGATCCAAAAAATTTTGAATCAAGCTATGTGTTGTAGAATAGTTTGTTGAATTATCCTGATCAGTCTTAAGCATCTGCTCAGTATTATTGTGTCTTGGTGCACCTGTGCACTAGAAAATAAGTAGTTTAAAATTTCTTATATGCAAATTTAATTTTGTATAGGTGTGTCTACGGTGCAAACTGGAGGAAATTCAAGAGTCAGTAATCATGTAATGAGAGCTGCCTGCAGATCATTTAACTCTGGCTAAATGGAGAGAGTTTTTTAAGTGGCCGCCCTCGGATATCTGTGTGACTGATACAGCTGACAGACCTTAGAGAAGTATTTGGAGGTGTGTCCATGAAGTGACTTGTGGATAAGCTACAGACTTCAAGATTTTGAGTTTGATGGACCGTAAGTCAGGGTGGCAGAGGACATTAAGACCACCACCCTGATGGACTACCATCTGCTTGAGGTCACCATGGGCCCCTCACAAAGGTGGTGAATAAGAAAGACTGCATTTTTTGTGATAGCTTTGAATTATGGAATGAAGGATTGGCCACTCTCGAATACTAGACACAAATTGAGCACTTAATGGACTGCTGCTAGTAGAGGCCATAAAGGGACAGCCCAGGTAAACAAAATCTACAGATGAGGCAGAAAGCTCTTTGTGGGAGAGATATACTAGTCTTTATTCTCAATTGTAAGATTGCATACATGCGATTTCAAATAAATAAAAAAACATGGAATGTTATCCTGGGTAGTGGAAGAACAATATATCCCTCTGTAACTCATCAAAAACCAACCATGGGCCTGACTCTTTGCATGTTAATTGTGCATGAATGTATGCACCAACAGACTCTGAAAAGGACAGGATCAACTATTCAAACAGTTCCAGCAGACAGGCTACAAGAAGGAACAAATTCAATATCACAATAGTCTTTGTCCAGGATGGATGTTGAGTAAAAAGATCCTTCTGTGCATTGCACCACTCCTGCAAAGAAGTGTGGTTACAGTATCAGGAGTTCTTGTCATGAATGGTTCACTTTTAATGGGTGCGTTTGAGGGTTACGATCCCAATAACCCCTTGAATGCTAAGGACGAGATGGTATTGTCTTCAGCACAATTGCAGCTGGCTACACTGAGGACAATACCATTTTGTCCTTAGCACTTAAGTGGCAACAACTCTATCAGCCTTCCTGAAAAGTCCCAATACTGTTCCGCTAGTATTTTTTAGCTATATGAAGAAGCAAATTGTTGAGCTTTGACTGCTTCGGATTATCAGAGGTAACAAATTGTACAGCACCTGAAATTGTGAATACCCAGTAAGTGAAACAACCTTCCAAGATGTTCCCAGCACAAATGAGACTGCCACTTAGGGGGAACCCTTACTGCATGGAAGTTGGTTCCACCCTTTTAGTCCACCCAGTTTTTTCACTTTTTGAATCACCCATTGGACCTTTACTGTGAGAGAGTCTGACAACCTGAGTCTCATGCATGGGAATTATATGGTAATTAAACTGTTTGTGTTAACTACCGGTGTCTGTTTTTTTACGTAAGATCACTGTGGCACAGCTAGGGTAAGGGACACTGACTGATACACATGAACTATTGTGCACATGCAGTGTGCACATGTGCGGTCTGTGCATGTGAGACTACTGTTGTGCACAGCCCGGTAATTGCACACCAGTAGCCTGGCGCAGAAGGGACTCTGCAAGGATAGCTGTATACCTGTGATGGGCCTTAATTGATTACGTATGGTGTACTTGGTTCACTGTATTATCTGTAGTGTCACTCTGTTATGCACATAGGTGAAATCTACCTTAAAGTGCTGTTTTTTCCACACAGCCTAAACAGCCAACTGAAGTATCAAACATGAGTGAAGCATGCACAACGAGTTTGAAAATGCAGGTCCCAATAACTAACATGTACTTCTTATGAGTCATCCAGAACTGTCATATTACTCTTTTCAAAAACAGATTCCAGCCCTTTTATCCTCCTGCGGAGACAAGTTAATTACCCTGCTTTCCAGCAGAGGTACAAAGGCCTCCCCACACAAAAGGAACAATGATCAGTGCTTGACTCAATTCCTGAGAAGGAAGGGGTAGGGAGAAAAATCTGCATCTGGTAATTAGCGGTCACACTGCATTTGGGTTGGGACAGTCCGGGCCCACTGAACAAAGGAGGAAGTGCAGACATTTGGAGACAACACAGGAGGGACTATCCTATGAGATGTTGATGGGAAAGGTTCTGGAATTGATGTCAGCTAGGGATGGACTGGAGGCCCTAAGTGGTGCTCTTCCTATAGACAACTTGATGGCATCACATTGATTTGTCCCAGAATGATGAACAGGAGGACTGAGACAGGAGTGGAGGGTTGATGTGGCATCATACGATTGGCCATGAGTGCTTGGCATTTAGAACGTTTCATCCACACTTCAAACCCCTGCACAACAAAGAGACAGTGAACAAGATCCCGGACCTGAAAGGCAGCAACACTATGGGCAGTTGGAAGGAGGAACCACCTCACGCCCTACATGATGGTCTAAGGACTTTGGAAATCAACTGATCCCCAGGAGGGGATGTGTGACTCCAGGGCCAGTGTCCCTGGCCCCCTTACACCACCTGAGGACCAGTTGAGGGAAGACCTGGACTTCTGTGCCCCAGCAGCAAGGTAAAGGAGAAAGCTGATGCAGGGAGCCAGTAAAAACAGTTTCCCTCAGAGTTCACCCTTTTAGAAGCCAGGGGGCCTGTAGACTGTGTTCCCAGTGGATAGGCCTAGGTAACAGTAGAAATAAAAGACCAGGATCACCAGAATTGGCCAGATGGGAACCAAGATATGCAAGGGGAAATTATCTGACCCTGGACTCCTAAGAGAGATGGACCATGTGGGGCTCAATTTCCGAATATTTCCTCAGAGAGGGCCAATGCAGTACTATTTATTAAATTGCTCAGGGAGGGGTGAGTGTGAGTATACCTCCCCAGACTCCCTTTGGGCTTGGGGATCCCATATCCTGAGCTGGTGCAATATTCCATGACGCCTGGGACCCCAGCTCTTAGCCCCTGACATGAGGAAAAGGGAGAAATGCCACTGCACTCCCCCAAATATTCTTGCTGCCTCCTGCTACCCATGCCCAAGACTATGGGGAGAAGGCAGGAAAGCACAGGCTGAAGATCACCCGCAAGGAGGTAGGCAGGGAAATGAACATCTTCAAACACTAAAGATCTGGCGTTCACGGGCACCACCCATATATTTTTTGCGTAGGACTGGTATAGGTGGATACTTTTTATCTCAACCCAACATCAGCTGCTCAATTATACAGTCTGACCTGGTCCACTGTGCCCATATCTCTAATGTTTTCATAAAAAGGAAAATACATTTTTAGTCAGTCAAGTCACTCATCAAACAACATACCCTGTATAATTAAGTGTATGTATACCACAAAGAAAAATGTGTGGAGAAATGAGAAAGTACCTCACGTGCGCACCACCCGAGGAGCTACTGGCAGGTTCTCACCAGCTTGCCCACGTTTTTGTCATCATCGGTAACTTTCTCATATAGAAAAGAAATTGTGTGTACAGTGAAAAAGAAGGTGTCAACAAAGTGTGATCAACATATCACTAAAGAAAAAAAATAGGAAATGGAGACCTCGTGAAAAAAGGAGACAAAGTGTCTCAAATAAAATTGCGCTAAACTCACATGTATAATTATGCCCTTTTAATCCGAAATGTGAGTTTACTCAACATTAAAAACACAACATGTTGTAAACCACTTCAAGGATGGCCAACATGTTTCATTGCCTTTATATATTGGCAAATGCAAAAAGAACTATTGATGGACAGAATACAGAACAATGTCATACATTCACCCCAGAACAGAGACCTGGCTGGGTCCAAACTGGAATGGCACAGTGACCAAAAAAACAATGGATTTAGGCCCAGATCTCTGTACTGGGGTGAATGTGTGACATTTTTCTGCATTCTGTCCATCAACGTTCTTTTTGCATTTGTCACCCCGAGTGGGACGGGTATGCTCAGACGTGAGTCCCGTGCTCTCCATGCCACTGGAATCAAGCTAACCTGGCTGAAGAGGGGTGAAACCCCGAAACCGGTCCTAGGATGCTTTTTTCCAGTGCAGGGAGGACCTGGCCTGGCAGTTCGGGCTGGACTGTTCCCATAGGGCACGGGGTCAAGACTGATTTGCATATGGCTGGGTCCAAACTGGAATGGCATGGTGAGCAAAAAAACAATGGATTTAGGCCCAGATCTCTGTACTGGGGTGAATGTGTGACATTGTTCTGCATCATGTCCATCAACGTTCTTTTTGCATTTGTCACCCCGAGCAGAACGGGTATGCTCAGACGTGAGTCCCGTGCTCTACATGCCACTGGAATCAAGCTATCCTGGCTGAAGAGGGGCGAAACCCCGAAACCGGTCCTAGGATGCTTGTTTCCAGTCCAAGGAGGACCTGGCCTGGAAGTTCGGGCTGGACTGTTCCCATAGGGCACGGGGTCAAGACTGATTTGCATATGGCTGGGTCCAAACTGGAATGGCATGGTGAGCAAAAAAACGATGGATTTAGACCCAGATCTCTGTACTGGGGTGAATGTGTGACATTGTTCTGCATTCTGTCCATCAACGTTCTTTTTGCATTTGTCACCCCGAGTGGGACGGGTATGCTCAGACATGAGTCGTGTGCTCTCCATGCTACTGGAATCAAGCTATCCTGGCTGAACAGGGGTGAAACCCCTAAACCGGTCCTAGGATGCTTGTTTCCAGGCCACGGAGGACCTGGCCTGGCAGCTCGGGCTGGACTGTTCTCATAGGGCACGGGGTGAAGACTGATTTGCATATGGCTGGGTCCAAACTGGAATGGCATGGTGAGCAAAAAAACGATTGAATCAGGCCCAGATCTCTGAACTGGGGTGAATTGTGCCATTGTTCTGCATTCTGTCCATCAACATTCTTTTTGCATTTGTCACCCCGAGTGGGACGGGTATGCTTAGACGTGAGTCCTGTGCTCTCCATGCCACTGGAATCAAGCTATCCTGGCTGAAGAGGGGTGAAACCCCGAAACCGGTCCTAGGATGCTTGTTTCCAGTCCAGGGAGGACCTGGCCTGGCAGTTCGGGCTGGACTGTTCCCATAGGGCACTGGGTCAAGACTGATTTGCATATGGCTGGGTCCAAACTGGAATGGCATGGTGAGCAAAAAACATTGGATTTAGACCCAGATCTCTGTACTGGGGTGAATGTGTGACCTTGTTCTGCATTCGGTCCATCAACGTTCTTTTTGCATTTGTCACCCCGAGTGGGACGGGCATGCTCAGACGTGAGTTCCGTGCTCTCCATGCCACTGGAATCAAGCTATCCTGGCTGAAGAGGGGTGAAACCCCGAAACATGTCCTAGGATGCTTGTTTCCAGTCCAAGGAGGACCTGGCCTGGCAGTTCGGGCTGGACTGTTCCCATAGGACACAGGGTCAAGACTGATTTACATATGGCTGGGTCGAAACTGGAATGGCATGGTGATCAAAAAAACTATGGATTTAGGCCCAGATCTCTGTACTGGGGTGAATGTGTGACATTGTTCTGCATTCTGTCCATCAACATTCTTTTTGTATTTGCCACCCCAAGTGGGACGGGTATGCTCAGACGTTAGTCCTGTATTCTCCATGCCACTGGAATCAAGCTATCCTGGCTGAAGAGGGGTGAGACCCCGAAACCGGTCCTACGATGCTTGTTTCCAGTCCAAGAGGGACCTGCCCTGGCAGTTCGGGCTGGACTGTTCCCATAGGGCACGGGGTAAAGACTGATTTGCATATGGCTGGGTCCAAACTGGAATAGCATGATGAGCAAAAAAAACGATGGATTTAGGCCCAGATCTCTGTACTTGGGTGAATGTGTGACATTGTTCTGCATTCTGTCCATCAACGTTCTTTTTGCATTTATATATTGGCGGCAAATTCGTCAGGGCAATTGAGGACAGCAATCACCTCCCTGGACATCTAACATTAAAACAAAAGTGACTAGTGGGAGCCATGGGCCCACGTACCAGCTCCCACTCAGTCTCGGGGGTGTATATCTCTTATACTTTGGTCCCTCTCAAACAGCACAGCCGTTGCTCATAGGTTCATCGCTCTCCGGTGACCTTCGTGCAGTATCTCAACCTGGCGTCATGAACATGGGAAATGAACATGCCAGCTGCACTGCTGGCATGGGATAGTGTTGGCCGGGAAGGGAGCTGGCCGGGCAGTGCGAAAGTGGCCTCCCTGTGCTGCTCCAACTTTTACAATGTATGGGTACCCTGGATGGGACTGGGACACCCAATATAAAAATGTAATGAAAAGAAACTAAGGAAAAACATGCAGCTATAAGCAGCCATACCCCCTGCTCCGGAAGCTAAAAAGCTTCTAATATAATATTCACCAATCCCTGGATGGAGTGCCCCATAATGCCTTGCAGAGGCTTACATGCATATTTCTTGTCTTTTGTGGTGCCCTAAGGAGAGCAGGGACACAACCAACAAACATTTTAAGGCTGTGAGTGCTGAAGTTCAGCAGTTCCCCCAGGATGGATGACATCTGCCTGATGTACATATGTGTAATTGAGTGTGTAGTATTCAGTAGTTTGTGTGTAATTAACAAAAAAAGAAAAAAAAAGCACTGACTGGACAATTGTTTATTGAGTGCCAGCAAATAGCAATTACTAACCCACACCACCTTCCCTGAGTAGGCCTTGGGCTGTTCATAATCGCTACAATGAGAGAGTCATGTACTACAATGAGATGCTTGGTTCCTGTTAAGGAGACAATTGTGGGCCTATTACTCAAACAGGACTCACATCTTGCACTACTCATAACCGAAGTTCTTACAACAACAGTGACTTGCAAAAACAGAAAAATACAGATTGTTAACAAGCTTGCAACTTACGCCTGTCCTCTGGCCTGAAGACTCAAGCTGACATCAATTTAACCTGGGCTTGACCCACAAGCACCCAAAATGGCATCTGAAATGAATATTGATGAAACATACCTGTAACATGACATGAAACTTCCATGCAAGATTAAAAGCATCTCAGCAGATAACAAGTGTGAGTTTATTTTCCACCCTCTTGCACCATTTTGGCTTTGATATGTTCTCTTCTTTGGCTTGCTACTTCTCTACCCGAAGATACCCTTCTGTTCCATCTGACATCTAATGAGCAAATGGGTTTCTAACGGATAAAAGTTGAGCAGCACAATCATTTCCATGGCCAATAACATGAAGCACTTCTCAAGCTTCCTATGGTGAAATGCCAATGGAAACTGTGGAGCAATAACATTAAAGACAGTTTCACAAGAATAATTTTAAGCCTACATCCTTTCCAATTACATAGAGAGTAAACTGTCAACACCTCCATGTTGTATTCGCGAGTCAAGTATTTGTAAAACTCAAATTTAAAATCATTTTATACTTGAACTTGACTTAGGCTTGATTAAATAAAGGCAAGATTTGTTAACAAGGAAGAATACAATTCTGGACGAATCTTAAACGTTCTCAACACAGTAAGTTTCACTGCTACTCTATACATCTGAGCTACAAACAAATCAATGAAATGTGACTTTACTAGTCATGTACCATAAGCAAAGGATGTGTACATTGTAGACAATCTGATCTTAAAGAGAGTAAACAGGTATTCTTTGTTTATCTACAAAAGTATCCATCTTTTACTTGCCTTTGAGCGAGGCGAATCATCAAATGACCACCATTGTGGAACATATTTGTATCTAATGATCTTAGACTTTGCTCATACAAGAGTCCATCAGAACAATAGTTATGGCGTGGGAACTAGCAGGATATTTGGATGATGGCTAATATGGCTAAATAACAGAAGCATCTTTATTTATTTATGTTGAAATTTTAATTTTGTACATAGTAGACTCAGATAGGTAACACATACATTTACATACATACATAGGCCCTCATTATGATTGGTCTCTTCTTATTCCAGTGGGGACAGTAACAGCAGATATGAGTCCCATCAAGTTTCTGAGATCCACTGGAACAATAAAGATCTATTAACTTTCAAACCTCAGTTTAAGCTGCTGAAATCTGGCACAAAATGAGGAATTACTGTGTGGAACAGACACACATTTACTCCTCCAAATGTAATACCTAACTTCTTAGTGAACCTTCTGAGTTTAAACTCGTAATGGGACAGATTTTCACTAGTCCGTAGATTACTATTACTCCCAGTATCGGTTACTCTAGGGGTGTGGAAAATGTTGCCTATTTACCGAATTACTCATAGTGAGGACTCTAGCTGGGTAATCAATGTGAGCGGTGAAGCAGATGTACATCTAGGTCCAGATTTACTAAGCCTTTGTGTTGCCCTTGCAACACACAAGGTGACGCAGGACAATGCAAAGGCTTATTTGGAACTTACAAAGCCACCGAAGCCCTGATTCGCTTGGCCTTGCATGGCGTACTAAAGAAATGTAACGCTACACAGCTTACACTGTGGTGCATTACATTTCTTAGTGGTAGGTGTTCTATGGGTAGAGCATCGGTGTTCCTGTGCATCCACCCACAAATTTCATGCAACTCCAGATTTACTAAGGTTCGTAGAGCTGGTATTGCATGAAATTGGTACACTTCCCACAGAGAGGAGTAACAAGGAGACATAGGGTTATTTCTCCTCTTTACTTCCTCTTTCTATGCATGATGCATTCTGCATATCACATTGGAGGAAGAATATGCCTCTTTGGATTGTTTTTGTGCAGGAAGGTATGCATTCCTGCACAAAAAGAATCCTGCCGGTAACACAGGCACGCCTGTACTATGGTGCAAGGGTACCTGCTTTGGTGCTAGACAGCTACAAGTGCGCCACTGCAGGAAGAGAGCTGAAGAGCACCGTTTCTGATTAGAGATGACGCTTTTCAGCCATCTCCCATTCACGCAACACATTGCAGAAACTTTACTTGCTGTTCTGCGTTCTGTGAACTTTTGATAAATATTCCCCCATAGTAGGCACAGCCTCAAAAGCTACCAGACAATTGTAGTGTCATAGCAAAAGGACGGAAAAAAACACAAATGTAAATCGTCAGTATTACTAACAGGATTATGTACTGTCAATAGAGGCTTGAAGAGCTGTCAGATCATGTCAGTTGCTGAGCCTTAGAGTTGAGGCATCAATAGAAGATCAATGTTTCCATTGGTGAAACTTCTTCCTAATTATGTGTCTGGAAGCAAAAATAGTGCTCAATATTCTGGTCTGCAATTTCTGACTTGCCTAACTTTGAGAATGATAATTAGTTTAAAACAAAAATCTATATTGAATACCCAAATTGAACTGAGCAGGAAAAGCTTTCCAAAGTGAGACTAAAACTAGGATCCAAGGTGGCAGATTATAATAAGCATTGGCAAACCCAGCAAGTCTGGCACTGTCTGCCAGCCTTTTGGCAATTCGTGTTTTGTCTTGTATGGCTTTTGCAAAACTTTATTGTTTAGGAAGCTGCCATACTTTTATCAATCTAAAAACAAACACAATTGAGCAAAGGTAAAAATGTGTTTTAGTCTCAAAAAAGCAAACAATACCCTAGTACTCCCTGGCACTGAAGGGGACTGCTTTATATGTGTAGAGGTCTCCCGTGTGAAAGAGCAGCATGCCTTAAATGATAGTGAAGTCAGCCCATGGCTGAAGTGGAGTGACAAGTTGCCCCTTGATGCATGCTCAAAGAAAAGAAGAAGGCAAGAAGAAAGGCAATAAAAAATGAAGGCAAGAAAGAAGAAATTAAAGAAGTCAAGATAGAGAGAATGAAGGATAAAAAGACAGAAAGCAAGAAAGACGGAAAGACGGAATGACAGCAAGTAAAAAAGAATGAAAGAAAGAAAGTTAGAGGGGAAGAGAAAGAAAGAGAGACAAAGAGGAAGAAAGAAAAAGAATGAAAAAGAAAGACATAAAGAAAGGAGAAGGCAACAGAGATGGAATGAAAGTAGGGAAGAAGGAATGAAAGAAGGAAAGCAAGAAAGAAAAGTGAAAGCAATAGATCTTTGGCAGGCTCATTTTAAATCGCCTCCAGGATTGGATCGAAGAAATGGCGATTATGAGTCCCTATCAAGCGGGATTCCAACGAGGTATCTCCACCACCGACCAAATCTTCCGTTTAAACCTTTTATACTGGAAGACGGTGCTGATTGAGGGCGGCAGTCTTTACACAGTCTTTGTGGACCTCCGTGCCGCCTTCGATCTGGTACCCAGAGATAAGTTATGGTCGGTGCTAACAAAGATGGGGGTCCCCGGGGATATTCTCTCAATCCTGAGAAGGCTGCACCAGGGGAATTATGCCAAAGTAAGATGTGGAAGGGATGGTGCATTGTCTGATGCTTTCCCTGTCGATAGGGGGGTAAGGCAGGAATGTGTCCTCGCCCCGACTCTTTTTTGCCTTTTCGTTAATGGGGTCGTAGATCATCTTTGCACCCTGAATGACATTGATTCCCCCAAGTTGGACGGCAGCAGGGTTCCTGCAATTATGTTTGCGGATGATACCTTGCTGCTTTCCAAATCCCCTATGGGACTCCAACGGGTTTTGGATGGCTTTGTAGGATTTTGTGAGGAACGGGGGTTGGAGATCAATGCCGCTAAAACCAAATTTATGATCTTCAACCCCCCCTCGACCACATGAGCGTCGCCCAGTATAGGGTCCTCCAGGTTGGAGAGGGTCTTTACCTTCGAATATCTGGGTATAGTCATTAACGGGCGCATGACCTGGGAGTCACACAAATTAAGGGCAAATATGAAATTGACCCAGTTGGTGGGAGGCATTGCTAGGATGACAAAAGGCCTCACATACAGGCCCCTAGGCCCACGCATACAAATATATAAGGTACAGGCCCGGGGGGCCATTATCTATGGTGCAGAAATTTGGGGACACACGTCTGCACAGAAGCTCCAGGTAACGGAGAATACTTTTCTCAGGCAGCTGACAGCGCTACCTGCCAGTACACCTCTTTTGCCTCTCAGATTAGATCTGGGCTTAAGACCGCTTTCAGAGGAGTTGGGCTTAAAACCCCTAACCCTATGGTGTAAATTATGGTCCTCCCCAGAACTCTCTAAATACAGAGCAGAGCTGCAAGAGATTTTGCGCCTTCGTAACAACATACAAATACCATGGCTAAGTTACATAAAGCATACTTGCGAGACACTGGGTAGACTTGACTTGTGGCATGAGCCTGAGGTCACACTCAGCACATACGGCTCTGTGCCCCTTTTGCAAGCAGACACAAGAGACAGACTTGCATGTTTTATTCTTTTGTCCGGTGTACAGCAGAGCAAGGAAGTACTGGCTCTGTCCACTACTCAGAAACATGGGCTTTAAACAATACTCCCCCGCTTTTAGAATACTTAAGTTTGATATCTCGCCCCCAATCGCCTTTGCGGTGGCCAAATTTTTAACGTCTATGTGGTTTACACGTCTACGTCTTCTTAAAACCATATCAAGCAATGATGTTGTATTGAGTTAATACTTTATCATAATTGTGCAATGTTTTTATACTGTAAGGTTTTTATTGTATCATGACGCACTCTTTTATGGTCTCAACGACCGAAATAAAGATATTTGATGATGATGATGAAAGCAATAGAAGAAGCGAAGAAAGCAGGCCAGAGAGAGAGAGAAAGAAAGTAAGAATGAAGAAAAGAAGGGGGATGGCTGGAGTGCCTGCATCAGACAGTCACTGCTGAAGCCAGTGGGCGGGGCTCCTCACTATTGTTGGTGCATGGAGGGAGAAACACTTCGACATAGTGACTCAATAATGGCTATCACGAGAACTTGCAGAGTGTCAGCACCAATCGACAGATAGAGTTGCTTTTCATCCAAGTGACTCCCTCAATGAATTGTGTAATACTCATGGCAATAGAAACCTGATCTAGGATCCATTTCACCAAAGTCAGTGCTGTGGAATGCCAAGATCTGGTAGGAGGGACACTCTTAATGGTATTAGGTAAGAAGCAGGGAGTGAGAGATGATTGACGGAGGTATCGCGGGTAGGCGGGCCTCCTCTGTTATCCCTGTGTGTATGGCCCTTTTGGTGGTGGGCAAATAACCTTTTGAACGGAGGCTCACCCTATTTTTTGATCAGACCATAAGCAAACTAAACTATATTGCAGCTTCCTCTCTTGAGGCGGGGTGAGACAGTCTCTTCTTTTTTCTAACAGATCTTGTGCTGGCAGCCTATTTTGGTTTATACCTCTGCAATGAAATCATATGCCCGGCACAATTCCCCCCGTAAAAACTAGCAGTCTCACACAAATCACAAATATGGATTCCAAAAAGCTGTCAGGCCTGTTAGGTTGTGGGGAAGTGTGCTCAAGCATATCTAGGCCTATGACCACCAAAAAGATTGCTAAAGGTTTTCTGATTCATCATGCGGAAATGCTGAGCCAAGAAAACTCTCCCTGACCTAATCTTTCGACAGATCTTACCTTTATCAAAGCAGTTGTTCAACACCTACAGCCCAGAATGACTGACAGTCGGCTTTATGGAGAAAAGAGGTGGGCGATCAGGCCCCAGAACAAACATCCGGCCAGTGGTCGCAAGTCAGGTGAATGGAGGTGTTAGTGAAAAGACAGTCCTACCCCATTTTCATTAAACCTCAGGGTATGGAACCCAAAAATAAGGATGTAGATAAGAATTTAGGACTAGTTCACACCTCTTCTACCAGCATTATGGCTTCACCCGCAGGCACCGCCACAGCTTGCAACCTGCCATTTTTAAATAACACAGGACACCGTCCTAATCAGAACGCTTTGACTAGCTCAATGCTCAATGGGGCGATGCAGGATTTCACCGCTCTCCAGATTTGTGCATTCCAACTGAGCCTCTTAAAGACTCATCTGCTGCTCCCAGTCTCTCATGCAGCTATTGGAGACAAACCTACAGGAGATCAGAGAATTTAAGATCTCACAAGAAAAGAAATTGTCAAGCCTGAAAAATCAGGTATTGAGCATAAACTTTAGCTCATTACCTACAGGCATGAAGAGGTTGAGCAGAGCGTTTCAGATCTCGAAGATCAACAAGGACCACTGCAGAAAAGTGCAGCACATTTAAAAAAATAAAATAATGCCTCAAAGAAAGTGCAAGATGAGATAGAGAATCATTTGCACCACTCTAACTTGAGGTTTGTTGTAATTCCAGAAAATGCTAAAGGGTCGGGTGGGATGATTCCACTAATTGAAAAACTTTACGACAGATCTCACAATTATGTGAGCACCCCGAGTTCCTGAGCAAATTTGGAATGCTCAATCAAAATATCTGAAAACAGTTTTGATTAACTTTTCAGATTATTGGATGAAAGTATGGATTGTGGCGAAAGCAAGACAATAGAAATTGTTTGGGTCACCAGAGGAATTTTCCTTTTGCGTCTTTCTGGACATGACTGTGGCAGCAGCTAAGAGGCGCAGAGGCTTTTAGAATCTGCTGAACCCTTTTAAAACTCTTGGTGCACAGGCCTCACTTGTGCAGCATCTAAGCTGAATTTGCATAGGGGCCACCTCCAGGCTTTTACTTCTGTTGACAAAGTGCAACCATTTACAGAAGAGATTGTTTTCTCGCAGGTGGATAAAGATTGTAGCTGGGCTTAGGTCAATGTTTTAATAGCTGCCTCTCATTGTATATTTGCTTCAGTTTATGCCCCAATTGAAGACCATTCCTGAACCATTGGTGGATTTGTTTCAATCATTCATGGCCTTCCTGGTGTTGTGATCTTAGGAGGAGACTTTAATGTTCTTCAGAATCCACCTGCATGCAGGCCATTACTTTATAGCTTATGAAAAGTTTTGCACCAGCGTAAATTAAGGTGTAAATCATTTGCCATTATCTCTCATGTGTTAGGCTTCGCAGCCCTGAGCTCTATTGCTCCATCTTGCTATTCCCTCATTTGTGGCAACGGTTCTGCTCTCTGCTGTGCCAGAATGTTCTATACGTGTCTATACCAATTCCAAGTTTTGCTCCTGTGCCAGCAGTATGCTCAGCTCTCTCTCTGATGCACCAGCTCACATAACAATCAGTCCTACAACAGCACATATTGAGGGAGTCATCTAGAAGTGGGCAAGAGTACTAATGAGTAAGGTAACCGATGATTGAAGAATTAGGGGCATCCCAGACAATTCTAGCATACTATAAAAAATTTGGAAGTGCTGATTGGCTGTAGTTCGCACATGCTTTTATCTGTTTCACCCTCTTATAGTCCAAGGGTGCCGCCTGGTTTCGAGCGAATGTGGTTGGCTGGACTTCCAATTGCAACTGAGTTGTGTTAGTTCACCTAAACTACACTAGTTGTTGCTATTCAACACATTTTCCTCCGTTGCCTAAAGAGTCTCAAGTCATGCATTGCACTTTTGCATCCCCTCACATGTTCCTGCAGTGGAATGGCTGCTTCAGTTCCCTTCTGGCCTCAGAAAGGCAAGCATGGAGCTGATTGAATGGCAATGGTGAGGGTAGCATGGGGGAAGCCGAACAAGTGAGCTGTGGGCCTAAGCTCTCCATTTGCTGGTGCAGTGGGTGTGTAATAGCTAGGATTCGGCCGGCGCTGGTAAACTCCGCTACGCGGGGTGGGAGACAGCGTTTGTGTCGAACTCCACGCTCCAAGCGGAACGTGGAGTGGCAAAAACTTTTCAAATGTTATTTACATTTTAATTTGAAAATAAATGATGTTAAAATATTGCTATATTTTTGGACATTTGCAATGAGTATGTTTTACTGTATATCGTTTTCTAAAAAGTTTTTTGAGACTTGAAATTTAAATGAGTTTTCAAATTATTTTTTTAATGAGATTCATTCAATTTAAAAAAATTAAGACGTTTTTGTAATTTGCATATCTTTTTTCTAATTGAGAGCTAACAATGTATGAGATAGGATATTGTAATGTTTTATGAATTAAATATGGTTATCACATTTAGTTAAAGTGAATTTGTTTAATAATTTGCAATATTCCCAATTTACTTTATTCATTTCATGTGGTTTGTTTTTTGGGATAATTTGATTGTTTTTCTGTAATGCATTATTTTTGGTAGAATATAAGCTGTGGGAGTAGGTAATTTTGTAATCTAAAAGTACAGAATTTTCCCCAATGTGTTTAAGATTGGGGTGGAAATAGTTAATCTGACATGCCAAAGTCAACATTTTCCTCAATGTGGTAAGGCTTGAAGTAGTAATAGTAAATCCAGAGAACCCAAAGCCCAAAACTTTGCCCAATGTGGTTATGTTTGGAGTGGGAATAGTAAATCTACCACCAAAGTCCAAAAATGTCCCCAATGTGGTTAGATCTGGTGTGAAAAAAGTAAATCTGAACCCCACAAGTACAACATTTTTCCCGATGTGGTTACTTTTGAAGATGGAATAGTAAATTGGACCACCCAAGTCCATTTTACCCAATCTGGTGAGGTTAGTAAAATAGACTTTCAGTATGGTGTAAAACTTTCTTAAATGCGGTTAAGTTTTTACCTGGAACAGTAAATGTGTTCATCTTAAACTGTTAGCATTTGTTTCTATTTTTTATTCTGTACATCAAAAACGTTTAGTGGTTTATAATAATAATTGTTTGTTTGTTCATTGATATAGTTTTTGTAAAGTAATATTTTTTACAATCTATTGCTATCTCCACTTTCTAAATGTATCATTTAATATATAACATGTTTACTGTTCATTATTGAGATATAATAAGGTCAAGTTTTTGAGGAATTTTCTTTATTTCCAAGAAGAAAAAAAATATACTATCAGAATAATTGCAAAAACACGTGATATGCTTGCAGTGCATCTAGATTTGTATTTACAAAAATTCTTTACACATACAGAAATTAACAAACATGTACCTGGAGGGGCCCAGCTGATTATTGTGCTACATAGTGCTGAAGGACTATCGCTGATGAGGGACGCGCCAACATACCTGGAGAGGACTGCAGTCCAATATTGCCCAGCCACAGCCTGAATGGCCTGAGAGCGAAGGGTCCAAGCTCATGTGGTGGATGATCCTGGGGACGTTCCCAGGCCAAGACCGAGCCAAGATTGGACCCGTCTTTTTGCCCGGCATCGTCCGTTAAAGGCTCGGCTGGGTCCACTCTCTTTCTTTGCTGAGTATTACTATTAAACACTATGTTTAACCAGGCATTTTTTACCACTCCCTGTTGCTTTTTTTACATGCTTGTGAACATTTTCAGGACCAGGGGTATTAAGATGGAGAAGCGGAAAATGCCAGAAGGAGACAAGACAATAGCACCCTCATCCCAAGTACTGGTACCACACTCAACTCATTTTTGGGCAGATCGGTAGGAAATATTGTAAAAGATATTGACTTGGAGAGAGATGATTATCTCTGGACAGCGGAGGTCAGTGCAGGTAACAGCGGTGGGGCCATGTAAGGGGCGATTTCGAAGGACGATGCCGAGTAAAAATTAATTATTTAATTTTCCCTCTGCATCGTCCCTTGAAATCCCCTCTTACTTGACCCTACTGCCCCGCGGCTGTTACCTGCACAGACAGCGACTGTCTCGCAGTGCCTCTTATTCTGAAGCTGCTAGTGGACCAACTAAAGTGTTTGCATTATCCACTGAGCAGTCTGAAAGCATGGCTAAAGACAGTGTTGATGCTAGCCAAGTTCTACAAAAGCTACCTCAGGATTCTAATCTATCACTGGAAGAAGGCCCATCTTCCAAAAGGAAATGTCATTCAAGGACTATTGGGTGCTCTAAGGGTGGGGCTGCTGACATAAAAGTGTAAACTAAAGCCAAAGGGACTGTGGGCCACAGTGGTTTATCTGGACCAACATCTTATGTTAGTTCTTTTAACCCAGGCGTCGCCATATAGGACCAACTGTTTGATAAACTTAAAGATTTAATTCAAGCCAGTATTGCCCCATTAGCAGAAATAATTGTGAGCCTAGAATAAGCTGTCTTAAAGCTCTTCGGTACTACCATCACTTCTAACATCGTGGTGGAGTCAATGACCAATTATAGTGAAGTTGCCACTATTGATTCCATGGAGAAGGAGAGCCACAGTGGGCTCCAGTCTTCATGATTTGAGGGTGTCATAGAGACCATTAACTTGCCTACAGGGAATGGAAGCTCCCGATCTGTTCAGTCAACTGCCAAAAATGCTACAAATCAAAGCAGTGAGAATATGGAGTTTAATGTAAGCAATACGCCACACAGCTTATGTACCTCGATGGCCAATGCCACTTGCTTTAATCTTCCTCCTGAATATAGTCAATAAGTTGTGGTCTTGGCCTATATACCCTGCTTGCCCCGAGTCAAAGTGGAAACTCACGCCTATTTGAAAAATAAAATCTTCCATTTGGCTGAACAAAATCATGAACTCTGGATATGCGGAATACAATGATATTTTATTTGTTACAAAGGTGGGCTGGCTTGGTCCTTCATGTAAGTAGTTGACTGAGGACAGTGTGGTTATTAACTTCAACAATCTGGCTCCTGCTGAGCGCCGAATTCTGCTGCACTTTCATCACGCTTCCTTAAGAACAACTGTATAACTACACCACCACTAGGGTATTTTTATTGTCATTTTGCCAGTTTTCAGCCAGTTGGGAGGGGTTTACCTTCTAGGCAGGAGGTTCCTGAGGCCAGAACCCTGACTACAACTTTACCTACCTCCAACAGATTCAGCACCCGATCCGGCATGGAGGAACTGGATTGACTGGGATCTGACTAAATGAAATTGTGGGGGAGGAGTGATGCAAATGTTGACTCTGATTTACCAGCCACAGAGAAATAGTCTGCTGATGTGGGCCCATTTGCTGTCATTCAGATGGCCCTCATATCCTGAAATATTGCAGGACTGAGCTCCAAACTAGAAGAATCAAACTGGCTTAGCTTTATTATTAAATGTGACATTGTGATGTTGCAGGAAACTTGGGTAACTAGAGAGCTCATTTGGGATGGGTATGAATCCTTATCGTCCCAGCTACCTGTTCTTTTGGAGGAAGACCTCAATGAGGAGCTGGTGATCATGGTATGGATGAACAAGCTATTTGCCATTGCCTCCATAACATGTAACCATTCAGGGATTCGTATGTTGTGGATTGTTCAATACAGTTGATTTAATTTTCTTCTGATCAATTTTTATAATGCAGTGGTGGAGCTGCTAAATTAAGGCTCTCTTTAATGCCAATGACATTTTGAAAGTTAGAGATGAATGCAAATTATATGGGTTCTCAGTGATTATATGTGGTCATAGTAATGCCAAGCTCGGCCTGTGTCATACTGTTTCGAACCCCTTCATGCTGGAAGCTCCAGTTGTGTCTGGTCGTTTGGCTGAAAATAGAGGGCAAATACTTTTAAACTATCTCTTGGCTATGAAGATCTGTAACATGGCTCAATTAGGGGGAACCCAAGTACTACATATTCCGACATTTATAGACTGGGGGAAAAGCTCTATTATAGTCTATTGGCCTGATTTAGATGTTGGTAGGACTGCAACAGAGTGGCCTTTTTTGGTGGTTTTCTCTTCCACCAACTTGTTGGTCTGCCTGCCCTATTTAGATGTTGGCTGGCAATGGGAGAAAAGACCGCAGTAGTCCACTGATTTCACCAGGACTTCGCTCCCCACCTCTACGGCAGGATGGGTGGCAGCAGGTGGCAATGGGACTTCAGCCAGGATCCTCCCCCTCCAGATTTGGATGTGGCCTCTTTCAAAGGAAATTCCAGCAGATCGGGGGAATGGTAAAAAAGGGGTGTAAACACCTTTTGTCAGAGTGCAGGTTGTGATTTCATCCTCTCCTCCTTCGCCCAGGTCCCCTTTTTCCTGCGGGACCTTCACCGCAACAGACTGTCACCCCGTTTTGATGGACCCGAAGGTAGGTATTTGTGGTGTGTGTATACATTGCATGGTGTGTGTATGTTGTTGGGGTGCATTGCAGATTGTTCACAGCAAGCTCGCTACACAAAACCTACTTATACATATGCACACATACACAACATATAAGTGTTTTATGTAAAATAAAATCCCACTTACCGGTCTCCCCCCACCACGGTTGCTCCATCAGTACTCCGCCTACAGGACAGCCAGATCAACTGGAACATCCTAATCTGCTTGGCAGGACTCCACCAGCCAGATGTTGACAGCGGGAGGTTCGCAGCACAGAAGACTGCAGAGGTGTCAAGGCTATGTCTTTCCTCTAGTTAACCACACGGGAGCAGAACGACGCTAGTTCCAATGCCCACCAAAGAACATTCCCTGTTAGGCCTCTTTAGCATTCCATCACAGGTAAGTTCTAAGGGGGGAAAGGGATTGGGGACAGAGAAGAGACTGCTTCCTGCGCTCTGCCTGTTCTGCAAAGTCTTCTGTTCTTCTTACTTCTTGCAGACGTGTATACAATTCAACTTTAGCATATACTCAACACTTACTGGTAATCTACTTCGGTTTCAAAATGTTATAACTTATCTTACCAGAGAAACTTTGGAAGCTTGCTACTCTTCGTATTTCTCGTGTTGTTTTGTTAGATTGAGATGAGAGGTTTCTACCTTGATTGTTTATTTTCTTTTTCTCACTATCAGGAATGTCTTGCTGCTAGTATTGGCTGGCGACTATGATGCAAGAGA
Organism: Triturus cristatus; assembly: GCF_964204655.1. NCBI lineage: Eukaryota > Metazoa > Chordata > Amphibia > Caudata > Salamandridae > Triturus > Triturus cristatus. The sequence goes on from NC_140593.1 coordinate 945,416,981, forward strand.
AAATGTGGTAAGTGTTTTGCTTGTTATTCTTCCTCTAGTTATTTTATTTATTCTTCTCTTATCTACTGTACTCACTGTGTAAGACGCTCTTTCTATTTTATCTGTTTTGTTCTTATTAGGCTGCTTTATTCCTCTTCTGCATAGTAAGGGAGCTACTTGGTTTTTAAGTATGGTGAGCTTCTCCTGTACTACTTTTCTTAGGATCTTTTAAAGGGAATTTGTAATGCCTTTTGATAATTCTATTTGTGGAAGAAACGAAAATCTTTTGCACGCGTTTAACTAACGCGGTGAAATGAATGCCTTGGTAATTAAGTTCAGCTACGTGGCGCTTTGGTTGATCGCGCCCACGTTAACTGACTCCCTTTATCTCCGCTGCCAAATAGGAAAAAAATATCCTCAAATGTGTTCAAACTAACGCGGTGAAAAGGAAATGTTTAACTTTTTATTTCAAGAACGTGGCACGTAGTCTATCGCGCCCGCGTTAATTAATTCTGCTGCCCAAAGAAAATTAATTGCTTTCACACGCGTTCGAACTAACGCGGTGAAAAGAAAATGCTTAAACAATTTATTTCAGGAACACGGCGCGTTAACTGTTCTCGCCCGCATTAATTTATTCTGCTGCCAAAGGATAATTATTCTTCACACGCATTCCCTTCTTTTTAACGCGGTGAAAGAAAACTACTGAAATAGCCTTTCTTGATTTAGTGCTTGACTCACTCGACCAAGCGTAAACGGTTCATTGTGGTTAGGCGCTTGGGAGTTATTTTAACAGGGGAACTCTTTTCACACAGGCTTCAGCAAAATTATACATTTAGATTCTTTTAAAATGTACACTGACCTTTTTTCTTAACAAGAACCTTCCGACAAAACTAACAAGACTACCCTAACTAACTTTTGCGACGCCTCTGGATCAGATGTTCACTCAGGAATCTCTTCAGTGAAGTGCGCTGTGGAATGTTGAAGCCCACTTCACCTGACCTTCATTATTTAAAAAGACTAGACTAGCAGTGTTGGAATTTTGGCAGCCATCTTACAACTTCTACGATGCCAGCTAGCACTCCAGCTAAGGGAATAACCTATCTTCAGTTTAGTCTGTAAGGGAGAGATAGTCGCCGGTGTATAAATGGATGGAGGAAACCTACCGTGAACCCTGACAAGAGGTTTTCTGTGTATCGTGTATGCATCTAAAGGTGGCGGGCAGAAGACAGTGAGCTCGAGGAGTACTTGTGCCTGATGCTGCGGCGAGATGGCAGTAAGACATCTAATCAGGCCCTATGTTATTATCAAGGGATTTAGCCACTTTTGAAGCCATCAGGGGTCTATCATTAGTAGTTACATCAACCATAACCCAGTGTTTTTTACCTGGCCAATAAAACATTGCCCTGTCCTGCTGAAAGAAGTTGTCAATCTTGCCAGTAAGTATAAGGTCCTCAAGCTTGGATGGAGGGGGCAAATATGCATTCTTTATTAGCTAATGTTGTAAAAGAAAACCTGAATTTGATTAAAGATGACCTGCTAATTGAATATCACCCACCAGTGAAGGTAATAACCTCCTTTGATATCCTAACTATATTAAATCCCTACTTACAACTAAGATCAAATGTATAGACACCACCAACCCAGGACAATTTGACAAGGATTGTAGATATGCCAAGTAAAATCTTAGGGATGTATTACATTTCTGGCCTAGAGATCGGAATAGTATAACTCAAGTGAGACAATATAGGCTCGCAATGAAAAAGCGTTAGATGGCTCTCATGGAGGAAGCATGGAATGGACTAGTAAGTTCTTGTAAAGAAAAGGACCGGAAAAGATTCTGGGCTATTGTAAATGACCAGCAGGAGTCCACAAACAAGTGTGATGTGTGGGTTTGAATATTAGCGATCAGAGCTGGGTGACCATTTCAAGCATATTTACCCCTTTGAGAAAAAAAATTCCTGCCAGTCTGACGAGCCAGCCCGTTCCTTTCCTTTAACCACTAGTTTTGATCTTGAGGAAGCAATAAAAGCTATCTCACCCAGTCCCTCAAACAAAGCCCTAGACCAGATGGGGTGCCCCTGGATCTGTATAAAGAAAACACTGACCTGTGGGCCACCATCCTTACTAGTACACTGAATGCAGTAGCATCGTTCAGGATTCCAGCTTCCGGGCTGCAGGCTATTATAGTGCCAATCTTTAAAAAGGGAACCAGACAAGATCCCCATTGCTACAGGCCAATTTCACTTCTGGAGTCAGGGGTTAAGGTTCCAAGCTGGGTGATTCTGCACAGGATGGATTAGGCTAAGCAGAATGAGATCCTAAACAGGGCCCAATACGGATTCAGGGAAGGTTTGTGGACACAGGAAAAGTGTTTCACCCTCAGTTTAATAGTGGGTACATGTATGATTGCCAAGAAAACCCCGTAATGCCTTGCCTTCATGGACCTGAGCAGAGTCAACCAATCCAAATTATGGATTATTCTCCAACGGATTGGTATGCCACAGGATTTGGTGGACTTCCTACATGCACTGCACTCTGAGGTCTCTGCAAAGGTGAGGTTTGGTATAGATGGGGAATGCACCTCTCTTTTTCCCTTTATGTGAGCTATTTGTCAAGGATTGCGTTCTAGTACCGATTTTATTTCTATTGTATATCAATGATCTAAGCCTATTTCTTGTCAGCAATTGGAATGATTTACCCAGGATAATTTATAATCCAGTGCCGGACCTACTATTTGATGTGCCATTCTGCTCTCCTGTACTCTCCGGCCTACATTCCTTGGTTGATAATTTTGTATCCCTTATGGATAATTTACATTTCGACACAAATATTGCTGAGTCGCATATTATGGAATGCTGGTTGCCGCGCAGCATGGTCAGACCTATATCTATTAAGGGAGGTAACATTACTAAGGTCAGGGAATTTTTCTTTCTGGAAGTGATCTTTGATGCTAATAACAGTGCTTTGCCCTGTCATTCTGATCTCTGTCCATGCATCAATCATGCAGTTGGGGCCTTGTTTACCATATTTATTAAGGTGAGCAGAAAACAAATAACACCCTGATGGAAAGATGTATAATAAAATGTTTACCTGTTTTTGCCTACGGTGCAGGCAAATGAGGATCTGGAGACTGTAGTTTCCTCCAGAGGGAAGAAAAACACTTTTGGAGATAGGTACTTGGTCTTGGCCCAGGCAGTCCCCAGCATTTTATACATGAAGAACTGGGACTGGCCCACGTGACTGATCAGGTGGGGCTTGCCCCTCTTCTTTTTTCGGTCTGTATGTGGAGTAAACCTGAACCCTTCTACAATCACAAAATGATTGAGGACTGCCTGTGTTGTGATTACGACTCAAGAAACCCATGGCTGAATTATCTATGGAAAACAGTGGTTGCTGAAGTAAGCACAGGATTCACATCAGGTGGATTCCAGGTAGATTTATTACCATCAGAGAGGACAACTTATACAACCACACAGGACAGACTCTAACTGCTAATGAGCTCTCAACACATCATGGAACCCAGAACCCTAGTGATACAATAACACTCCATAATAGAACATGACCACAGATAACATGGACACTACACACCTTCCCCCCCAAAAAAAACAACAAAAAACAAAAAAAAAAAACTAAAACATAACAAAATCATTCATTTTAACAGGTGGTTTTCTCACCCTAGAACTTTTCCTTGGAACAGGTGGAATAGACACTTCAACAGGAGAACTAACAAGTTGGTTCTCAACAGGGACCACATTAGATGTTGCAGAGGAACATTGAGTCAAACAAGGTTCAGCAGCATTCCCAACATTATCCAAAATGTCAATATCTGAAGAAGGAAACACCCCTTCAAACTCAGAATTAGAACCATTCAATGTATCCAGAAAATTTTGAAAGTCCCCATTCTCCTCAGTGTCCAAAGGCTCCTTTACTGGAGAAACAGGTGAATCGTCACAAAAATCTTTGGATCTAAATATGGATATCCGTCTGAAATTCCATATTTTGCCACCATGTACCCTAACAGCTCTGCTGAAAACCTCAATTACTTTCACCGGGTCAGACCATCTAGACCATCTTTTGTCAATACCACCCAATTTAACACGAACTAAATCACCCACTTTGATTTTACAAACTTTTGAAGAGTTGTTGTTCTTCGTGTTTTGCATCCTATCTTGATATCTTTGAATCCGCTCTCTAACTATTTTGAAATCCACCATGGGATCAGGACACTTGTTTTTCCTCAACCAACATGGCATAAGCTTTGAGGACGGTTTTCTTCCTCTTAACATCTCAAATGGAGAACAACCTGTAACAGAATGGGGAGACATCCGATATGTGTGCAAAGTGGCCCATAAAGCCTTCCTCCAATCAATATTACTTTTAATAGCTAGCTGTATAGATTCTTTCACAACCCTATTGAAACGCTCAACCTGGCCATTAGCCATTGGGTTATAGTTAGAAACTCTTTTATGCGTGACCCCGCATTTGTTTAGAAACATTTCAAATTCATGACTGATAAATTGTGGCCCATTATCAGAAACCAATTCAGATGGAATACCTTCTCTACTAAAAATGTTGTCTAAAAATTCTATCACGTGGTTAGAGGTTATTTTATCCACCACCTTGACTTCTGGCCATTTCGAAAAATAATCCACTAAAACCACCGCAAAGACCTGTTTAGCAGAAGGAAAATTCAAAGGCCCGATAATATCAATCCCTAATTTACTCCAGGGACACAGGGAATACTCAATAGGTGAAATCCCCACAGATAAAGGTTTGACCGATTTGTCACTCTTAGAACATTGAATACAATCTCTAACCCACCTGTCCACCATGCCATCCATGCTTGGCCACCAATAGAACTCTCTCAAACGACGTTTGGTGGAGGACATTCCCAAATGTCCTTCATGTGACAACTTTACTAACTGTTCTCTGACACTTTGAGGTGGAACAATCTTATCGCCTCTAATTACGAACCCATGCAAAAACATAAGTTCATCATTAACTTTCCAAAACGAACTCAACTCACCACTCAACTTCCTTTCTTCCGGCCATTCTCCTTGTAAATACTTTACAACATTTTGTAAAACGTCATCTTCCAACATTGCCTTAAACCAAGTCTCCTCCGAGATGGCACCCGAACTTACACTTTCCTTCACATCTTCCATAGTATAAGCTACGTCACATTCCTCAGAGGTAATACTTACACCAGAACTCTCATCTAAAGACAATCGAGACATGCAATCCGCATGAACATTCAAACGGCCAGGAATATACACAACTGAGCACTGGTATTCCTGCAATTTAGCAGCTAACCTGGCTAACCGAGCAGTCAAAGTTCTACCACCACCAGCCGCTAACATGTTTATCAGAGGTTTATGGTCAGTCCTTAATTGAAACTTTGTCCCCCATAAAAATTGCCTAAAATGCTGAGCAGCCCAGGTACACGCAAGTAATTCCTTATCAATAGTGGAGTAATTAACCTCCGCTCCTCTTAAAGTTCTTGAGGCATACGAAACAACATACTCCTCCCCAAATTTCTTTTGTAAAAGCACAGCGCCTAAACCAGTGTTGCTAGCGTCTACCGCTACCATACATTCCCCACCAATAGTAAAAGGTCTCAAAAACGGAGCCACACAAATCTCGTTTTTAAGTGTTTCAAAAGCTAACTTTTGCTCACTTCCCCAGATAAATTTAGCGTTTTTCTTCAGTAGATTGCGCAACGGAAACACTTTCGAGGCATAGTTCTTGACAAACTTACTGTAAAATTCCGTTAAACCTAAGAATGACAACAATTGATCTTTAGAAGTAGGAGACGGAGCCTTAGTAATACTAGCTACATGATCCTTTTTTGGTTTAATACCCTCTCTTGAAATCTCGTGGCCTAAATATTCCACATTATCTTTTCTGAATTTGCATTTGGAAAGTTTAAGCGTTAAGCCTTTACACTGTATGTTATTCAACACCTTTTTTAGGTTACTATCATGGTCTTCAAAGTCTTTCCCAAAAATCAGAATATCATCCTGAAAGGCTATGGCACCAGGGCAACCTTCCAGGACATCCTTCATGATTCTCTGAAAGACCGAAGCGGCACTAGCCAAACCAAATGGCATCCTCTTATATTGATACATGCCCTCCGGAGTAATGAAAGCTGTCAAGCATTTGGATTGTTCATGTAACATAATCTGGTGGTATGCACTTGCCAAATCAACTGTGGAAAACACACACGCACCAGATAAAGTTGATATTAATTCATGAATGTTGGGTAAAGGATGCCTATCAATCCAAATCTCCTTATTTAAGCTACGGAGATCAACACACAACCTAAGATCTCCGTTGCCTTTAAGGGAAAGAACCACCGGAGAAACCCATGGGGATGATTCTATAGGTTCGATAATATTCCTTGAAACTAGATCCTCCAACATGTCTTTCAACTTATCACGATATGCTAAGGGAACATTACGAACCCTATGTCTTACAGGAATAGCAGAGTCCTTTAATATTATTTTGTGTTTAAAGTTTGCATATTCCCCAAGCTGATCACTGAATACTTTAGGAAACATTTTTTTAATGTCATCCACGCAATCCCCACTGAAAATACTGTATACTGGAGGAGACGCATTGGGATCTAATTTTATGCCCAATTCTTGTTGATGGGGCCACCCAAGTATAGATACCCCTTTGGTTGCTACGTATAATTTCCCTTTAGTTGACTTCCCTTTGAAAGACAGATCTGTCCAAAAATAACCTTCCAATGCAATTTTGTGCCCTGAGTAACTACCAGGTTTAATGTCCGGAGGTAATAATTCTCTGTTCTCCCATAGTTTTATGAATAGATCCCTACCTATAATGGAGTACCACGCACACGAATCTATCATCATCATGACTTCTTTTCCATTTATTAATATGGAACCAGATGGAAACCCTTTACAATTGTTTTCAGAAACACAAGCAATGCAATTAAATTCATTAAACTCTGTTGCAATCTCCTCTTCATCACAGGTAATACAATTGACTTTTTGTTGAGATCTGCACATTTTTCCAAAATGACCTGGCTTTTTACATTTAATACAAATTTTAGTCCATGCTGGGCATCCCTTATAGTTTCCAACATGTTCAAAACTGCCACACCTATAGCAGATCACAGGATTTCTCCTGTTGCTAAATTTATTGTCCTTGAAACTTGGATCTCTTCTAATAAAAACAGAAGGAGTCTTCTTTTGAAAAACCTGAGGCTTCACTACTGAAACTTCAGCTACAGGGTCTTGTGCTTTAACATTGACAATTGAAGGTTGACCTCTGATCTCACTTACAAACTTTTCTGATTGTTCTATGCCTTTAGCGATATTGACCACAGCATTCAAAGAAGATTCAGTACCCAACCATAACCTCTCTTGTATCTTTTTACTTTTGGTTTTCATCATTATTTGGTCTCTAAGCACTTGCTCGTAATTGATGGTATCAAACGCACAAGAACCAGCAAGAGAACGTAAAGCTGACACATAGTTTTCAATGGATTCGTCCTCTTTTTGAGCACGGGAATAAAATTTAAATCTTTCCATCACAATGTTTATTTTCTTCCCGAATCTGGTGCTCATCTTTTTAACTGCTACCTCAAACACATTTACGCCTTCAGTGCTCTCGAGAGGAGGCAAATTATCAAATTCTTTGATCCCTTGACCACCTAAACAATGTCTTAACAAATCCAATTTCCTTTTTGGGAAACAACCTTCTTCCTCTAAAACCTCAACATAAGCCAGAAACATGGGATACCATAGATCCCATTCCATTTTAGGATCTCCAGCTGTAGGCAAAAAATGTGGTGGTGCCGAAATGTTAGACATTTTAATAAAAACTTTTAGTTGCCTTTAAAAAAAAATTAAAAAATAAAAAATAGGCGTAATTAAACTGAGTAAAACACAAATACCACCATAGTTATTGCTTAGAGTCTTGTTTTTTTTTTTTTAAAGAATATAATTTGATTGAAGAGGAAAAAGGAAGAAAAAAAAATGAAAAATAAAAACTTGAATGAAAATGAGTAACGTGACTTCTCTTTTTTTTTTTAAATTAAGCAAAATTGTATAAGTCAGGTAATACTGTTTGCCACACGAGTAAAGTTGCCAATATTAACCACTGTATCCGAAACTAGACCAATCCAAAATGGCGGCTAAAACGCGTGACATCATCACGCTCCCAGCATGCTTTGCTGACTTGGAATCTTCTGTGAGAAGGGCGGCGCGTAAACAAGAGAATGCTGAAGATGGTTCCTGACAAGAACGCTGCATACAGCTCGAGCGGGTGAGTGTGGCTTTTTCAAAACATAACCACGTAACCGCTACAATCTCCCCAGCATACACACGCCAGTATTATACGCTGAAACTTTCCGATTTTGGTGAAACACTCAGCCGCAGGCGCGATCAAAGCGCAAGACAGTTTCACACACTGCCGCAGGCACGATCAAAGCGCAAGACGGTTTTACACACTGCCGCAAGCACATTCAAAGTGCAGACCTCTTAGGAAAGTGTCATCAGCACAAGTATCGATCGCTCCAAAACGTCACTTCATTAAACGATTGAACAGCAGTATCAAACAGCCGCGGGTGCAATCAGAAGCACATACCATTTAAACAGCCGCAGGTGCATTCATGCACAACCAGAAAAAAAATACCTTGAACGCGTCTTCACTAGTGAACGCTGTCCTCCTCTGACTCCCAGTCGTCGCCAGTGTGAAGTAAGCACAGGATTCACATCAGGTGGATTCCAGGTAGATTTATTACCATCAGAGAGGACAACTTATACAACCACACAGGACAGACTCTAACTGCTAATGAGCTCTCAACACATCATGGAACCCAGAACCCTAGTGATACAATAACACTCCATAATAGAACATGACCACAGATAACATGGACACTACAGTTGCCATGGGAAAACCAGAGTTATTCGACAAACCATGTGCCGGTTTAAACTGTGATATTAGTAATATTAAAGATTTGTTCCTGAGCAGGGCGGTGTCCAACAAGGAAGGTAGCGAGGTCATGAAGCCCAATACCAGAGAATTATTTGCCTGCAAATGGTCACAGGTGTCGAGCCATATCTCACTTATGCTAATAATGTAGGAAAAGGGCACTGTTAATGAAATTTCAATTAAGAAACAAAAGGTGCTACTTAAGTTACCTGTTGTCCAATTTGACCACAAGTCTATGCTGCTCTGTCCCTCTGACAAATCATCTCCCCAGACTTTGGATAATTTTATATTTTGGTAAATGTTATGAAACACCTAGGTGAGAGTCTTTTTTGTTGCCAAACCTTAAAAAATAGGGTTTTCATCAATAAAGGCCGGCCTTCTATTTTCTTTGAATACTTCCTATTCACGATGTTTGCCATACGATGGGAGCCTTTTTATAAAATGCACTTTCTTTATGGTATTTTTTTGCTTTCAAGATATAATGTACTGCCCTTCATTGGAAGTACCTTGTGAGGTGTTATTTATCCGTTACTGACTGTACTGTGACACTGAGGGGGATATTCTCAAGAACGTGTGATAGCCATCGCAAAATTAGCTTAACGCAACTCTTCACATCGCAGTCTATTGCGGGAAAATAACTCTGTGTTAACGTGGTATTCTCAAACTGGCGGCACCATGCGATAGTCCCACGATAACGCATCAAATGACCGCGTTAAAATTAACGCGATGCCGCAAAAATGCAAAACAGGAACACAAAAAAAATTGCAATGCCCCAAATCGCGATACAAAAATCTGCGACAACCAGCAACAGGTCTGCAATTCCCGGTGGGTAATGCGGGAAAATCCACTATAAAAGCAACAAAAGAAACCACACCGAAACCAAAGCAAACTGCGTAGCACCATGGATGCACCCGGACCGAGTGCAGAGGACAACCCGAACCTCACAAGCCCCACGGAAAACCAGCCAGGAACCCCGTGCTCGGGTAAGGGCAACCAATGACATCAAATATACATCTGCAGACAAACAATGCACAAGAGTATAAAATCTGTCCAAGAGCACAAATGACCCAAGTTGCAAACATTCCAGCACCCGAAAAGGACACAAGTCAAAGGCACACCGCCTCAAAGGGATAAGGGGCCGCTAAATCAGAGCTGCAGGGGCAACTCTTCCACAATGCAGCACACACACATAGCAATCACAGCACATCAACATTGACGTCAATGTGGTACAAAGTGCAACACACACACCACAGGACAGAGGACTCAACAGGTGCCGCTTTTGCGTAGAATCTGGTCAATCACATCTGGCATTGCATGACACTGTGAGATGATAATGTACGAGTACAACCACACATCCGTCATGTAGTAGAAATGTCCACTGTCTCCCATCAAATAGCCAGCTTCATCAAAACAGCAACAATGTACATTGCCATGCAGTCTGTATACAAAGATCTACAAGCTGCAACGTACATGGGACACATTGTTAACCTGCATCTCCCCTTTACATTGCAGAGGGACAATCAACACCCCATGCAAAGCAGACCACACATCTCTTCAGTGATGATGAAGAGGACACCCTGCACATTTGCTCAGACACCCTCCAACGGGTAATGGACAGCATCCGCACCCCACTCCCAGGAGCAGGTTGGCCCAGTTGCATCAAGGCGACCCCACCCCCTGCACAGATCACACAGCAGGAAGCGCACACCACCACGGCTGGCTCCCAGGACCCCCACGACCAACACATGGAATTCCAACGCCGTGTGTTATAGTGCCAGGAGGAGATGGCAGATCAGCTGCGGTTGGGGTTCGACCTCGTGGCAGCCAAACTTGATGCCATACATGGGTGTCTGAGTCCCATCAGGGACCACTTACAGTTCCTAACGGACACCCACTGTCTGCACCATGCTCTACAACAATCCTTGGCTGACATCACTGGGCCATTACTCGAATACAAGAGCTGTCTAGTCAGACAGGCTCCCGCGATGACAGCACAGAGTTGGCACAGATGCGGAGGACAATGGACACCATGGAGCTCATGCAGGCTGGAAGTATGGCTGCCATGGCTGAGCACCAGCGAGATGTAGCTGGGATCTTCCATGCCTTTCAGTTCCTCATCTTGCCGTTGCTGCCACTGAGCCTGTCACAGAGAACTGCTGCAGGAACTTCTCCCATAAGGGCAAATATTACAAGACCCGCAGGTATAAAAGCCTGCAGGTTTGGGAGGTAACCAGATTTGCCTTGGATTAGTCACATGCTTTGCACATAGCACATCTCGTAGGGAAAAACGGGCTGCAAATGAAAGCATCTGGGTTTTTCCCTGCAAATGTTATCAAAAAAGGATTTGTGGGGCTGAAATCACCGTTTTCCCAGCTTTTAGGGGATACCAGACTTTTGTCAGAAACCCAAAATATTTTACACAGTTTTGGCATTTTTCTGGGACATAGCCTATTTTTGCTATTTTTTGTGCTTTCAACCTCCTTCCAGTTAATGGTAGAAATGGGCACAAAAGCAATAATGGATCCTGGAAAGCTATACATTTTAGAGAAGTAGATAAAATTCTGAATTCCGCAAGGGGTCATTTGTGTAGATCCATCAAGGTTTCTTTATAGAAACTAAGTTAAATATAGGATAAATTGAAACTTTGTTGAAAAAAAGCGCCTTTTGTGTCAACGTTTTCACCTGTAACTTCTTCTAATTTTGACAGCTCTTTGAAAGCAATATACCGTTACATCCGCTGGACATTACTGGTTGTGGGGATATATAGGACTTGTAGGTTCTCCAAGAACCCGACGAACCCAGAGCCAAAAACTGAGCAGCAACTTGCAATGTTTTTTTATTATGTACCGGGTATATAGTAATTATTCTGTAAAAATGTGTACATGGAAAAATCAGTATGAAAGACACCTATGTATTTCTGAAATCGGAACAAAATATATAGTTTAGAAACAGTAGATATTTTCACATTTCCGAAATTGGGATACTCATACTAGCATGAGAATTATCAGTCATTTTTTAGAATGACTTCTTTTTTACACAATGTCTTTCATTTGGAAGGCAGAAATGCATCGAAAGTCAATAGGTAATAACGGTTCCTTTACAAATCTGAATTACCCTAAGTCTCCCGATAAAAATGGTACCTCACTTGTAGGGGTAGGCATAGTGCCCACGACAGGAAATGGCTCAAAACCCAACGTGAACACACCATATTTTCACAATACAAAATTACCCTTTTTTAGCAAAGTGCCTAGCTGTAGTTTGTTAACCCCAGCTCTGCCGGCACCTAGGGAAACCTAGCAAACATATACATTTTTGAAAACTAGACACCCAGGGGAATCCAGGATGGGGTGACTTGACTAACTCCCACCAGGTTCTGTTACCCAGAATCCCTTGCAAACCTAAAAAATTGCCAAAAAAACCACCTTTTCCCCACATTTCTCTGGTGGAAAGTTCTGGAATCTGCGTGCATCCACAAATTTCCACCCACCCCGCGTTTCCCAAAGTCTCCCGAGAAAAATGGTACCTCACTTGTGTGGGTCAGCCTAGTGCCCGCAACAGGAAACGGCGCAAAACGTAAGGTGGACACACCTCAATTTCACTGTGAAAAATGACCCTTTTTTGGCAAAGTGCCTAGCTGTAGTTTTTGAACCATAGCTCTGCCGGCACCTAGGGAAACCTAGCAAACCTATACTTTTTTGAAAACTAGATACCCAGGGGAATCCAGGATGGGGTGACTTGACTGCCTCCCACCAGGTTCTGTTACCCAGAATCCCTTGCAAACCTAAAAAATTGCCCAAAAAAGCATTTTCCCCACATTTCTCTGGTGGAAAGTTCTGGAATCTGCGTGGATCCACAAATTTCCACCCACCCCGCGTTCCCCAAAGTCTTCCGAGAAAAATGGTACCTCACTTGTGTGGGTCAGCCTAGTGCCCACAACAGGAAACGGCGCAAAACGTAACGTGAACACACCTCAATTTTGTTGCGAAAAATGACCCTTTTTAGGCAAAGTGCCTAGCTGTAGTTTTTGAACCATAGCTCTGCCAGCACCTAGGGAAACCTAGCAAACTTATAAATTTTTGAAAACTAGTCACCCAGGGGAATCCAGGATGGGGTGACTTGACTGCCTCCCACCAGGTGCTGTTACCCAGAATCCCTTGCAAACCTAAAAAATTGCCAAAAAAAACACATTTTCCGCACATTTCTCTGGTGGAAAGTTCTGGAGTGTGCGTGGATCCACAAATTTCCACCTACCCCGCGTTCCTCAAAGTCTTCCGAGAAAAATGGTACCTCACTTGTGTGGGTCGGCCTAGTGCCCGTGACAGGAAACGGCGCAAAACGTAACGTGGACACACCTCAATTTCACAGCGAAAAATGAACCTTTTTTGGCAAAGTGCCAAGCTGTAGTTTTTGAACCATAGCTCTGCCGTCACTTAGGGAAACCTAGCAAGCCTATACATTTTTGAAAACTAGACACTCAGGGGAATTCAGGATGGGGCAACTTGACTGCCTCCCACCAGGTTCTGTTACCCATAATCCCTTGTAAACCTAAAAAAATACCAAAAAAACACATTTTCTCCACATTTCTCTGGTGGAAAGTTCTGAAATCTGAGTGGATCCACAAATTTCCACCCACCCCGCGTTCCCCAAAGTCTTCCGAGAAAAATGGTACCTCACTTGTGTGGATCGGCCTAGTGCCCGCGACAGGAAACGGCGCAAAACGCAACGTGGACACACCTCAATTTCGCTGTGAAAAATGACCCTTTTTTGGCAAAGTGCCTAGCTGTAGTTTTTGAACCATAGCTCTGCCGGCACCTAGGGAAACCTATCAAACCTATACATTTTTGAAAACTAGACACCCAGGGAAATCCAGGATGGGGTGACTTGACCGCCTCCCATCAAGTTCTGCTACCCAGAATCCCTTGCAAACCTAAAAAATTGCCAAAAAACCCACATTTTCCCCACATTTCTGTGGTGGAAAGTTCTGAAATCTGCGTGGATCCACAAATTTCCACCCACCCCGTGTTCCCCAAAGTCTTCCGATAAAAATGGTACCACACTTGTGTGGCTCGGCCTAGTTCCCGCGACAGGAAACGGCGCAAAACGCATCGTGGACACACCTCAATTTCCCAGTGAAAAATGAACCTTTTTTGGCAAAGTGCCTAGCTGTAGTTTTTGAACCCTAGTTCTGCCGGCACCTAGGGGAACCTACCAAACCCACACATTTCTGAAAAGTAGACACCCGGGGGATTCCAGGGAGGTATGGCTTGCGTGGATCCTCCAAAGTTTCCTTACCCAGAATGCCCTGCAAACCTAAAATTTAGCTCAAAAAATCACCTTTTTCACACATTTTTGTGTGGGAAAATTGTGGCATCACCGGGCTGACACAAATTTCCTACCACCCAGCGTTCCCCCCCGGTCTGCTGATAAAAACGGTGCCTCACTCGTGTGGGAGGCCCAAGTACCCGCGACAGGCAAGGGCCCAAAACATAGTGAGGCGACATGAAAATTGCCTACCTCAAAACGACCTGGTTTTGCAAGGGGGGTCACCTGGGTTTTTGGCAATCTGCTCGGCGGCCACCAAAGGGATCCTACCAAACCCACACATTTCTGAAAACTAGACACCTAGGGGATTCCAAGGAGGTATGGCTTGCGTGGATCCCCCAATGTTTCCTTACCCAGAATGCCCTGCAAACCTCAAATTTAGCTGAAAAAATCACCTTTTTCACACATTTTTGTGTGGGAAAGTTGTGGCAACACCGGGCTGACACAAATTTCCTACCACCCAGCGTTCCCCCGGGTCTCCCGATAAAAACGGTGCCTCACTCGTGTGGGAGGCCCAAGTACCCGCGACAGGCAAGGGCCCAAAACGTATTGAGGTGACATGAAAATTGCCTACCTCAAAACGACCTGGTTTTGCAAGGGGGGTCACCTGGGCTTTTGGCCCGGTGCTCGGCGGCCACCTAGGGGAACCTACCAAACCCACACATTTCTGAATACTAGACACCCGGGGGATTCCAGGGAGGTATGGCTTGCGTGGATCCCCCAACGTTTCCTTACCCAGAATCCCTTGCAAACCTAAAAAATTGCCAAAAAAAAACCCTTTTCCCCACATTTCTCTGGTGGAAAGTTCTGGAATCTGCGTGCATCCACAAATTTCCACCCACCCCGCGTTCCCCAAAGTCTCCCGAGAAAAATGGTACCTCACTTGTGTGGGTCAGCCTAGTGCCCGCAACAGGAAACGGCGCAAAACGTAAGGTGGACACACCTCAATTTCGCTGTGAAAAATGACCCTTTTTTGGCAAAGTGCCTAGCTGTAGTTTTTGAACCATAGCTCTGCCGGCACCTAGGGAAACCTAGCAAACCTATACATTTTTGAAAACTAGATACCCAGGGGAATCCAGGATGGGGTGACTTGACTGCCTCCCACCAGGTTCTGTTACCCAGAATCCCTTGCAAACCTAAAAAATTGCCCAAAAAAGCATTTTCCCCACATTTCTCTGGTGGAAAGTTCTGGAATCTGCGTGGATCCACAAATTTCCACCCACCCCGCGTTCCCCAAAGTCTTCCGAGAAAAATGGTACCTCACTTGTGTGGGTCAGCCTAGTGCCCGCGACAGGAAACGGCGCAAAACGTAACGTGAACACACCTCAATTTTGTTGCGAAAAATGACCCTTTTTAGGCAAAGTGCCTAGCTGTAGTTTTTGAACCATAGCTCTGCCAGCACCTAGGGAAACCTAGCAAACTTAAAAAATTTTGAAAACTAGACACCCAGGGGAATCCAGGATGGGGTGACTTGACTGCCTCCCACCAGGTGCTGTTACCCAGAATCCCTTGCAAACCTAAAAAATTGCCAAAAAAAACACATTTTCCGCACATTTCTCTGGTGGAAAGTTCTGGAATCTGCGTGGATCCACAAATTTCCACCTACCCCGCGTTCCCCAAAGTCTTCCGAGAAAAATGGTACCTCACTTGTGTGGGTCGGCCTAGTGCCCGCGACAGGAAACGGCGCAAAACGTAACATGGACACACCTCAATTTCACAGCGAAAAATGAACCTTTTTTGGCAAAGTGCCAAGCTGTAGTTTTTGAACCATAGCTCTGCCGTCACTTAGGGAAACCTAGCAAGCCTATACATTTTTGAAAACTAGACACCCAGGGGAATCCAGGATGGGGCAACTTGACTGCCTCCCACCAGGTTCTGTTACCCAGAATCCCTTGTAAACCTAAAAAATTGCCAAAAAAACACATTTTCTCCACATTTCTCTGGTGGAAAGTTCTGAAATCTGAGTGGATCCACAAATTTCCACCCACCCCGCGTTCCCCAAAGTCTTCCGAGAAAAATGGTACCTCACTTGTGTGGATCGGCCTAGAATGCCCTGCAAACCTCAAATTTAACTGAAAAAATCACCTTTTTCACACATTTTTGTGTGGGAAAGTTGTGGCAACACCGGGCTGACACAAATTTCCTACCACCCAGCGTTCCCCCGGGTCTCCCGATAAAAACGGTGCCTCACTCGTGTGGGAGGCCCAAGTACCCGCGACAGGCAAGGGCCCAAAATGTATTGAGGTGACATGAAAATTGCCTACCTCAAAACGACCTGGTTTTGCAAGGGGGGTCACCTGGGCTTTTGTCCCGGTGCTCGGCGGCCACCTAGGGGAACCTACCAAACCCACACATTTTTGAAAACTAGACACCCGGGGGATTCCAGGGAAGTATGGCTTGCGTGGATCCCCCAACGTTTCCTTACCCAGAATGCCCTGCAAACCTCAAATTTAGCTGAAAAATTCACCTTTTTCACACATTTTTGTATGGGAAAGTTGTGGCATCGCCGGGCTGACACAAATTTCCTACCGCCCAGAGTTCCCCCGGGTCTCCTGATAAAAACAGTGCCTCACTCGTGTGGGAGGCCCAAGTACCCGCGACAGGCAAGGGCCCAAAACGTATTGAGGCGACATGAAAATTGCTTACCTCAAAACGACCTGGTTTTGCAAGGGAGGTCACCTGGGTTTTTGGCCCGGTGCTCGGCAGCCACCTAGGGGAACCTACCAAACCCACACATTTCTGAAAACTAGACACCGGGGGGATTACAGGGAGGTATGGCTTGCGTGGATCCCCCAACGTTTCCTTACCCAGAATGCCCTGCAAACCTCAAATGTAGCTGAAAAATTCACCTTTTTCTCACATTTTTGTGTGGGAAAGTTGTGGCATCACCGGGCTGACACAAATTTCCTACCACCCAGCATTCCTCCAGGTCTCCCGATAAAAACAGTGCCTCACTTGTGTGGGAGGCCCAAGTACCCGCGGCAGGCAAGGGCCCAAAACATATTGAGGCGACATGAAAATTGCATACCTCAAAACGACCTGGTTTTGCAAGGGGGGTCACCTGGGTTTTTGGCCCGGTGCTCGGCGGCCACCTAGGGGAACCTACCAAACCCACACATTTCTGAAAACTAGATACCCGGGGGATTCCAGGGAGGTATGGCTTGTGTGGATCCCCCAACGTTTCCTTACCCAGAATGCCCTGCAAACCTCAAATTTAGCTGAAAAATTCACCTTTTTCACACATTTTTGTGTGGGAAAGTTGTGGCATCACCGGGCTGACACAAATTTCCTACCACCCAGCATTCCTCCAGGTCTCCCGATAAAAACAGTGCCTCACTCATGTGGGAGGCCCAAGTACCCGCGGCGGGCAAGGGCCCAAAACGTATTGAGGCGACATGAAAATTGCCTACCTCAAAACTACCTGGTTTTGCAAGGGGGGTCAACTGGGTTTTTGGCCCGGTGCTCGGCGGCCACCTAGGGGAACCTACCAAACCCACACATTTCTGAAAACTAGATACCCGGGGGATTCCAGGGAGGTATGGCTTGTGTGGATCCCCCAACCTTTCCTTACCCAGAATGCCCTGCAAACCTCAAATTTAGCTGAAAAATTCACCTTTTTCACACATTTTCGTGTGGGAAAGTTGTGGCATCACCGGGCTGACACAAATTTCCTACCACCCAGCATTCCCCCGGGTCTCCTGATAAAAACGGTGCCTCACTCGTGTGGGAGGCCCAAGTGCCCGCGACAGGCAAGGGCCCAAAACGTATTGAGGCGACATGAAAATTGCCTACCTCAAAACGACCTGGTTTTGCAAGGGGGGTTACCTGGGTTTTTGGCCCGGTGCTCGGCGGCCACCTAGGGGAACCTACCAAACCCACACATTTCTGAAAACTAGACACCCGGGGGATTCCAGGGAGGTATGGCTTGCGTGGATCCCCCAACGTTTCCTTGCCCAGAATGCCCTGCAAACCTCAAATTTAGCTGAAAAATCACCTTTTTCAATGTGTGGGGGGGCCAGATTGGGGGCTACAGCTCCCATCTGCCTCCTGGGGGGCAGAAAGACTGTCATTTTTGTGGGGGGGAGGGTGGGGGCATTGGTGTGCCCGTTTCGGGCAGCCCACACCCTAAAAACAATTGCGCACAAAAAATCCCTGGTGTTTAGTGGGGTTTCTGCCCCCCTGAAGGGGCAGATTAGGGGCCAATGCCCCATCTGCCCCCCAGGGGGGCAGAAAGACTGTGATAATTGGGGGGGTGGGGTGCGGGCATGGGCCTGCCCCTTTTGGGCAGCCCCCACTCCTATTTATTTATTTTTTTAAATCGCTGGTGTCTAGTGGGCTTTTTGCCCCCCCGGGGAGGCAGATTGGGGGCTACTGCCCCCATCTGCCCCCCAGGGGGGGCAAAAAGACTAAATGTGGCCAAAATTATTTGGGGGGAGAAAAGGCCCTTGCCCAAGGGGCCGCTCCCCCCTCCCTGGTATCTAGTGGGTGGATCCCTGCTTGGAGATTGCCCTCCTGTGGCGAGCCCCAAGCAGGGATCCGCTAGGAGATTCTCCCCTTTCCAACTATACCACTCCCGTCTTTCTACGTGCTCAGGGGGCTGAGATAGCCCCCTGAGCACGTAGAAAGAGAAACAGAAATGAGCCTCTTGGCTCATTTCAGTTTCACTTTCAGTGTAATGACGTCGGCGTGACGTGCGCGCCGATCGTCATTACACTGAAAGCAGGGGGGGGGGGCCTCGGGAGCTGGGGAAGCTCTTTTCCCTGCTCCTGAGGCTATTTTCACTAAAAGGGAATCCCTCTGGTGCCTGCACCAGAGGGATTCCCCAGGGAATGCCTCATAACGAGCTGGACTCGTCATGGGCACAGCGCGACTGTGCTCCATGACGAGTCCAGCTCGTCATGGGCACACAAGGGGTTAAGATGATATCAATCATTTCTAATATCATCTCATTGGATTCATAATGTTCAGCCAACTCTCTATCTTATTGTTGCTGTTTTTCTTTATGTATGTATACAAGTTTGTTTATTTGCTATATTGTATGCATATTTATGTTGGTCTTTTTAACTATTACAGCCCTGATGAAGTTCCCGTGGCACTGGGGAACGAAAGGCGTTGGTTGTGTGCCGGTTTTTTAACAAGACTTAAATAAAAAGAAGAATTTCTGGATCTTAAAGTTGTCGCCTGCTTGACTTCTATCAAGTGCACCTTCCTTTTGTATGAACTTTTGTCTTAAATTGGCACCTCTCAACAGCGGATGCTGGAAGCTGTTGCACTTATCCTTTGACTATTGAAACTGTAGAATTGAAGTGCTTGACCATGGTCAGCTGTTGTGTTGGCTTTTGCACTAAAAGGTACACACTGGTAAATGACATCAATGTGCATGTTTGACCCTGATTCACATGGCCAATTAGATGACTATAAAGGTGTGAATTGGCTGTGGCCTCATTGCACATGAACAACAATCTCGCAACCCCACAACGTAGGCCCACCTCCATGTATTAAATAGGACTGTGTGCAGTAATGTCAAAATCGGTAGCAGGACTGAAGTGGTGTCCCCCATCACGTGGCAACAGAACGTCTCTTCACATACCTACTCACACACATCTGTGTGGACATAGTCTGTTTTGATGGATCACATTGATCTACATGGCAAGAAGTTGGACACCATACTCACATTGCTGAAGGCATGTAGGAGCACAGGTCTTCCAGCAACTATCCAAACCCCAATGTCTGGCTCACAGAGGTGGAGCTGTCAATAGGGACCCACCCCCATTATACAGGCGCCAGTCAGTCCTCTGTGCACGGACAGTGCTCATGGGGGCACACGATTTGTCATTCTAATCAACACACATCACAGTTGAACACTAGTGCAGTTGCGTATACTTCATTAGCATGTGTGTGTCAGTACGGGCAAGGCAAGGGGCACAACATGCAGACCAATGCTTCATACACTAACAGGCAGCATAGAAACATGTCGAGGTGCAAGAAATGGGGAGGCAAAAATGGACACAAATCATTACGGATGACAGCGCGCTCAGCCCACCTTGCATTGCTGGACGAGTCATGTGATGTTTGGCGTATGCTCATTGCCCCTTGTCAGGGGACACGACTCACTGCCCATGGGATCCACATAGCGCTGTACCAACGGACTGCGCCGACTCTTTGCTCTGCTAACAGTGAGCAAGTGAAAGGGTCCTACAAGGTCACATGTCGTACTACATTGCCATGTGTGTACTCCCACCCCCATCAGTATGTCCGAATTGGGAACGTTGCCAAACGACGCTGAGCTGCTCCGCACATGGGACTGCATCACTTTGCACAGGTGTGTGCACACCCGCGTAGGTCCACCCACATGCATTCTAAGTCCAGGCAAAGGCAGACATGTCCACTGTTGTGGTGGGATATGTGACCATTCCTCCAAGATGCAACAAGGTGTGGGGATCTGTGCAGTGGGTGACAATCATTTGTGGCTGCATGAACGTAGTTACTCGTCCATGAATGCGAGCGCAGCTTCATGGGCAATCTGTTCCAAGAGTACGTCGTTGTCGAGTTCAAGGGAACACGAGGGAGAGCCAATCTATCAACTGGTCCAGACAGCTGTGCTCCGTCCACGCCGTTTCACCAATCCACAACACAGCCCAATATGGGAGCTCCTCGATGTGGTCGCTGCACATGAGGAGTTTTGCAATCTCCCATGCACAACTGTCAGCACATATGCCAAAGATCAAGGCATCCTATGCACGGGTTTCTCGGTTACACTCCCATTCGTGGGCCAACAGGGGGCGCACACACGTCATAATCCAGTTCAGCTACCATTGTATTTGATAGGCAGAACTCCATGGGCCACTCAAATGTACATGTTCGACAGTGGAACCAGGGCCGGACGCAGGTGACGTATGCAAGACGGAAAAGTCGGCAACTGATGTGGATCACTGTCAGTGGCAGTGATCCCAACAGATGCAGCATTCGTGCACGGTACAGTTCCACATGACAAGGGTTGTGCATGAGCCCGGGATTGCCTGCCATTGTGCTTGTTGGTCTCGTAGCACCGACACTCGTCTGACCGGCGGCAATTATGTAGATGATATGCCACAGCTCGGAGCAATGAGTCGTATTTGTGTGCAACGTTTGGACATAAGTTTTTTTTTCTCATTATTTGTCAAGGCCATCCCATGCATGTTTACCTCAAGCAGGGACAAGTGTGTGTGGGGTGTGGACAAGTTGGTCTTTCATTAGCGCAGTTCGTGGTGTGGGAGTCATCAGGATCTGGTATGGTATCTCTCGCAGGGGGTAACAGCTGCATTCAAAACCAAGGTCGGAGGTTTGGATGTCCTTCCGCCTTGTGCATTGGGACAAAGGAGCTTTCATACCTAATATTAGTCTGACTACTGCTTGCATTTTTGAAATGTGATGTGGCCTTCGCGTTGCAATTGATGCCAGTCCTTAGACTTAGTGTGCACCAATAGTGATACACACGTAACAGTTGGCACATATGAGCCAAGAGCCCAATTGGCCTAGCACTCCTTGTACAATCTCTCTCTTTCTCTGTCTTTCTCTCTCTTTTTCTCTATCTCTCTCTTTTTCTCTCTCTTTCGCTCTCTCTCTCTGTCCTTTGATGAGCGCATGACACACCTTCTTATTCAGGATTTTGTCTTGCAGGCTGTGACTTACAGATTGTCCTGAGAAGACCCGCCATGACTCTTCAGAATAGTAGTTTTGTGTTTATTCTGGATGAGACAGATTTTTTTGGGATTTCTAGGATGATATGATTCTCCTCTTTCTGACCACACGACATCAGGCTATTTGTTTTGTCCCTGATTTTGTAACGTTAGTGCGACATATCTTTGTCCGGTGGGGTGGTGGGGGTGCCCAGAGTGGGCCCCAGGTGGGGTGGGGGGCAAGGGGGCCCAGGGGTGGGTGTCAGTCCTGGGGGTGGTGGCGGTGGGTGTTGTGGCCCTGTTGGGGCTCCGAGTTGCATGATCAGTGGCTCCATGGCATCTGTTAGTCTTCAGGTATGGCTATGGGCTGGGCTTCCTTTTCTGGTGCAGGTTGTCGTCCGACTTTGCACCAGGTCAGAGCAGGTGTTAATTTCCTGCTGCTAACGCGCCTTATCGCCTGTTTCGTGGTCTTATCGCTGATCTGGCTGGTCGTTGAGAATGTTGAGGTGTGGTGTTGTCGCAGCTTTTTGCTCGGGAACACCTACTCTGCATCTCATTAGTGATAGTTGCCGGGGCCATCTGTGGCGATGTTTTTTGCAGCTGCTATCGCAGGTAAACTGGTGGTATCGGCTGTTTGCACCAGCTTGTGAATTTATCGCGACTTTGGCTGAAAAAGTGCAGATAACTCGGCGATAAATCCTTGAGAATATGCCCCTGAATGTTTTAGATTGAGCTGGGAGGGCTTCTATGGGGAACTGGTATGGTGTAGTATTTTTGTATCTTGAATTATTTCTTGTCTTTTTACCTTTGTTTATATCCTATACGAAATTCATTATGTAAGTGTTGTATTCTGAATTTTTTTATATCTGGATGCTTTTTTATGATCATATATTTATAATCAAATAAAGATATTCAATAAATCAACAAACATGCACTTTTGGCCTCATTATGAATTTGGCGGTGTTGAAGCAGGCTTCACACCAGCGCCTAGCTGCCACACCGCCAAAGCAATGTTGAGACCGCCCATTGGATCTCAACTGGAATCCAGGTCTGGCCATCCTGCGGTGGCTGGCCCATGGCAGTGCAGTGCTAAGGCTCATCTGTGAGCCTAAGCAAGGCACCACAATGAGAACGACGTTGCACGTTCCTGCAGGGCATGGACTATCAAGTCCATGCCCTGCAGAAACTGGGGGTGAATGCATACGGGGGGCACACCATGTGACCCCCTGCATACATCCCTTGGTGCAGAGGCAACCTTTGTTTCCTCACCACCACACTTTTCATTGCAGGTTCACTACCGTGAAAACGGTGGCGGTGAGGAAACTCCTAATATGCTTGGAGGAGCCGCAGCGGCACTGGCAGCATATTAGGGGCCTTAGACAGCTGCAAGACTGCCAGGCAGATCCCTGGTGGCAGCAGTGGTCCCATGGCGGTCAGACTGCCCTAAATGTAATCGAGCAGTCAGACCACTGGTATGGCAGTAGCCACACTGCCACTGTGGGCTTGGCTGTCCATCGGACGGCCAAACTCATAAGGCACTCATATATTTTAGATATTAATAGTTAAAAAGTACCACAAAATATTCGTTTTAGATATTTTCTAATATATGTATTTATAAAAATGTCTGCAATTCTTTCCTTCGTTTGCTATTGAAATCTCTGTGGAGTTTGCAGTTGCAATTTCCCATTACTGCTCACCAGTTCTGAAAAGCCTATTTTAAAGCTATATTGTAAGGCCCCGGCTTATAAAGTGCTTGGATTGTCCTTGCATCACGCAAGGCAACGTAAGTGAGATTTACTAAGCCATGCAAAGCCACCAGGCATAGCTTTACATGGCTTTGTAAATCCAGAGTAACTGAAGGAAGGGAAATTGCTACCTTGCGTTACTCTGTATTTGGAAGGCATTCCATGGGTGGAGTGTGGGCGTTCCCACGCATCCACCTATGAATTATGGCTCAATCCCATATTTATTAGGGTAGTAAACCTGGGATTGTGTTAGAATGCTGCGCCATTCCAACAGAGCTTTAGTGAGGAGACACATTACTCCCTGTTATTGGTTCTCTCTACATGTGCTGCATTTGTCAGCAAAGGTTGAAACAGGGAGATGCCTCTGAGGTAGCTTTTGTGCAGGAAGGAACACAATCCTGCCTGCAAAGCAGATGCCTGCGTTTGTGCTAGGCATCACTTCTCCCTCCATTTTATGCAGAGCACCAAGTTGTCTTCCTGCGTTGTGTTGTGTCAAATGTTAGCAAATCTGGTCCTCAGGGTTTACTGATGGGGGATGTGTTTACACAGAATTAGGCTAGCTTTTGTAATTGAACTGCGGTTTGTGGATAGGTTTTAAGTACAGTCAAGTTCATTACCTTTTCAAAATCCATGATTATTTTTTTGTGGGTTATAGTTGTTATTGTGGTGTTCTATATGTGTTAGGATTTCATTGTAAGTTGCACTTTATTTGTTAAGTAACAGTAGAGATTCTAATAAAATGTTTGTATATTGATATTGACCATGTATTGTGTATATGACTCAATGGTGGACGGTATGACTTAAAACTGCTATTGGTAGCGTAAATGATAATTCTTTATTATTTAATTTTTCATATAGTAAAAAGGTGTGTTTTTTATGTGTGATTAGTAAGTGTTGGGGTATCTCTACATCATCATTTCTTTTTGTTGGTACTGGTATTTCCTTGGCTATTTACATGTTTTTGTCAATTAATCTTTTTAAGAATGGTATGCCAGGGAGTTGGCATGTTGCTTGTTCAGGGGTGACTGATATAATGTTTTTAAGTATTGGTGCTGTCGGCTCTTTTGAGCTTTACTGGCCTCTTTTAGGTCCCATAAAATATTTCTTACCACTATTTTAGTACTATAAGACAATGATTATGTTCCCTAGCGCTTTCAACTATTTCTTTTTAGTGATACCTCTGCCAAAGCATGCAGATGAATAAATATTGATGCATTTCCACTGTGTGTTCCCACTGGTGATACTCTCCTTACTATAAATATATCCTCTATAATTTAATTAACAGCTTCCCTTTTTGGGGATTTGATGTATTATTTCTATATCTACCATTCTAAATGTTGGTCGTATAGAGAATATATATATTTATATTCATATTCACTTAAAAAACCATAGGTTTCACACGTTATAGTTAGCTGGACATTTCCCTCGAAAAAAACCAATGAAATTCCCCCGTTATAGTTAGTAAAGGGAACTATAACTCACGCGACCGCAATCCACTGCTGATGACGTCAGATATTACATCACTGTATTTATTCACTTATTTACCCATTTTTCTTTCCTTTAACCTTTAGCTATACATATTTAATAAATATTTATTTTACAGAAAGACACATATGTCATCAGTGATGTAATATCTGACGTCATCAGCAGTGGATTGCGGTCGCGTGAGTTATAGTTCCCTTTACTAACTATAACGGGGGAATTTCATTAGTTTTTTACGAGGGAAATGTCCAGCTAACTATAACATGTGTGAAACCTATGTTTTTTTAAGTGAATTTGCAAGGTTTTTTAAATGCTAATTCCTAACTATGACGTGTATGAAACCTATGGTTTTTTCAGTGAATTTGTACGGTTTTTTAAATGCTAAGTTATGTATTTATTATTTAAATTTCTTTTTTTTTTTAAGGTTTTTCACCGTGCGCGTACCGTGCGCCGTTCGCGTATTTTTCACCTTTCTACCGTGCGTGCACGGTAAGCGCACTCCGCGATTTTTCGTAAAAATATTAAAATCATTTATGGCCCTTGGGGGTCCTTTGGGGACCCCCTGACAATGGCTAGGGGGTCAGGAACTGTCCACCCTGCCCCCTTTTCATGTTCTCCACCTTTATTTTTCACCTCCCTCGGACTGCGAGAGACAAAATGGCGGCCGACACTTCCTGGTTTCGACCGATTCGAATGTTTACTAAGATCTAACAACCAATCAGAATTGCGCTCGTGCACGGCAGGGTGCGCTTACCGTACGCGCACGGTGCTCGCCTATAGATATATATATGCTTTTAAATGCTATTTTCTCAGAAAATACTGAACAGATTTACACCAGACCTGCAAAAGGCACATCCCTGACCTGAGGACTACCTCTCTGCCAAATTTCAAGGTTTCTGTTCAGCCGTTCGGGCTGTAGCGCGGACTAAAGGTCCTATGGGAAAATGCATGGGGAAAACGCGTTTTGGGACCCCCCCTTTTTCTCAGCCCCCGCTTGACGAATCCCCCCGAGACTTTCAGGGAAGGAGCGGAGCGGAGCGCCCCACCTATTTTGAAAATTTCGCGAGGATTCGTCAATCGACGCAAAAGTTATTCCAAATAGAATGTTGCGGATTTCCTATGGAAACACGGTCCTAACTATAACTATCTACTGGCGACCGCCAGTAGATAATATATGTATATGTATTTTCAACAGGCTCCACACCTCCACACGACGAGAGTTCCATGGCACCAAGGACCATATATCCACAGGTAATTTACCAAAAAAGTGCTTTATTAGTACACCATATATTTTTTTTTAAAATTAACAATATGTGATATTATATTTAGTTTAAGATTTTTACGTTGCAGGTGCACATTATAACTTATTCTTGTGGTGTTAACTCTGTTTTAATTGTAGATTTTTGTTTTGCAGGTCTACTTGGTGTTGTTTTTAGCACATGTTTCTTTTCTTGCCGTCTATTCAGAGGAGGAACATTTTTAATTATGTCAGTTTATATTTATTTGAAAAATTTGTTAGAAGTGTATTTGTTTTGCTTATTTTTTAATAGGCTACAGTGTTTTTTTACTTTAATTTTAGTTACATGTTTTGAGGCAGTCTTTTTTATGTTTTTTATGTTTCGAGTTATTTAGTGTTTGTGCCTCTATTTTTTACCTTTTTGCCTTTGTTCCTTTTCACGGAGAATGCACCATTAATTTAGAGACATAAACATGTAGAGTAGTTTCATAATTTTTATCTTTATATAGTTCAAGTTATTTATTACCTTTTGTTAGCTTTCATTACTTTAGGCCTGATTATGAGTTTGGTGGTCCCACCATTATACCGCCGTGGAGGCCATCCCAAGAGGATCGCCGCAGTGGTGGTCTACAGCACGTTGTATTACAATGTCACAGCTGGCCCAGCAGCGGTGTTTCTGACAGTAGGGAATATTTTTTCTTACGTGTCGATGCAGGTGTGTATATTTTCCCTGTAGTGTACACATATGCATGACACTTGAAAAAATACCTACTACAGGTACTTTTCCATTGCTAGAGTCCGGACCATATGTGCCCAGTCCAGTCAATGGGTAAATAGTGCAAAACGGACTTACCTGGATTTCGTCACCAACAGGGTAGTTTTCTTCGGGCTCAAGATGCTGCTGTCTTTCCCTGGAGGAAGGGACCCACGTGGGAGACTGAAGGGCTGAAAAGGAAATGGGTGATTCTGCATCCCAATTCCTTCTATATCGCCGACTCGTAGCAGGCGGCCTTCTTGACTGAAAGTCAACTCGTAATTCCAATGGCAGTGAACTTGTCTGTACCGCCTTCTGACAGCTGCTTTCATCCTACCGCTGTCACGGCGGTTGGTGAATGGCTGGCAATGGCAGCGGTGCCCCAGGCATTCTTTCGTTCTGCAAACTACCAACATCTTAATATGGCGGGCATACCATCAGCTAGGTGGCGGGTTTCTGATGCTGGTTCAACTGCGGTTCCCTTACCGTCAAACTCGTAATCAGGTCCTTTGTTTTTATGTGACACAGTCCTGCTGTAATACTTTTTAGGAAGCTTTTTTTAAGCAACTTTTGTTGCCTTTTTGTACTTTTTATTAAAATTATAAACACTCTTCTATTTATTAACTGTTTTTAAATTTAATTTTATGGGCTCGTTGTAGACTAGTTTGATATTTTGCACCTTTTTAAGTAGATGCTAATAAGTGCTTTTGTTATGTATTTAATATATTTATTTTATTTTACCCTAGTTTTATTTGGGAGTGTATATATGTACTGTAATGTTGTTTATTTTAGTTAGGATTTTGTCAATTTTCCGATGTTTGATATTTTTATTATGTAATTGTTGTTATATTACCTTTCTGAAGCAATATTTGTGTAGACTGGTATAGTTTTTTTCAATATAGTGTCATACAACCCAACCAAAGCATCATGAATAGCCAGTGATTCAATTCCTCAGAGAGCATAGCTGCCTTTAAAAGCCAACAGATTGTGGAAATGGCCTTCAATTGGATGTAACAATCCCATTGCCAGTTTTGTTTCAGAAAGCACTGATCTGATAGTGATATCATAATTGGAACATTGGAATGTTGAGCGCTTCATTGAAAACAATGGAGTGCTCTGGGCTTCTAAAGGACGGTAGAAGCCTGGAGCATCAACATTCCAATGTTTAACAAAGGTCTCATGGAGCCCGAGGGGATTTCAACCCCCTTAACTCTGTGAGTCTTTTGCATTACAAATTAGAACATTCTGCCCTCAAGGGACGGAATGTTCTAATAGCCTTAGAGCCCTTTGTAGTGGGCTCTACTGGATATTAAAGGCCTGCTCCCTTGTTTAAGGCCCTCCCCTTTGGCTCGGGCCTTTGAAGCTGGAGCAGGTCCTTAAAGGCTGGTAGAGCCAACCATAGTCTGTAGTGTCTGCTTCTGCAGCATTGTTAAGGCCTTCCTAAAGTTCTGACAGTATCCTGTGCATATGATGATTTATTTTATTTATGATCATTGCATTGAAACCTCTCTATTCAATATATTCAACATACAGTCTCAGGCTGGTGATGCCCTTTTTGGTAATAAAGAAAATTGGCACGCCAGTCAAGAACTTCAAATGTATGATGAATCTGTAAACCAAATGATCTTTCAAAAGTCTCCAAGTTTTTCCATTATTTTCAGAATGTTATTTTCTTTGTGATACTACATGGATTTACATGGAGAACCACAGTAATTGAATTCAAATCTACTCAATGGTCAGATGATCTTTATAGGTAGCGCATTGTTGCAATCACAGACATCAGCAGTAGTTTGGTAATCAGATGGTATGTAGGTTGTGTCTGAAGCTGTGCTGCCCTGAACCCTGTGGTCTTGCTTAGGCAAATGGTGGGTAGTGTGTTACCAGGTGAAACCTCTTTAGAACCGGCATACACTCCACCACGAATATCCACCAGGCATGGTGATTGAGCAAGCACTGTAAATCAGATCTCTGATTTACAGTGCTTGCTTATGCACCATGCCTGGTGGGTATTCCTTAGCGAAAGAGCTCTGCAGAAAAAGTGTCAGACTTTCATTAAGGATAGTTATGGTATCTCTAACATATTGAGGACTATGTTTTAGGAATATAATCTTAGGAAAATTAGATAAGAGTATAGCAAGGTATTGTTTGACCATGTCTTATGTTGACCAAAGGTCAGCTGAAATGTGCCTTGAATGTTTTATATTGTTGTGGGGTGCATGGACGTGTATGAGTGTGACAAAGATTAGCATTATATAAATAGCTCAGCATGTGGCACCGACATACAGAACACTGAGGAGAGGTGGGTGGAAGTGTAGGTCATGGAGGAAGCCAAGAAGGGTAACAGGATAGATAGTCCTACCAGATTTTTCTGAGGGGAGCATCCACCAAGAATTGAAGTCTGGGGTCATTTTTTCTTAAAAGCGTTACCCAGAACTCATCTCATTTTTTGAGTGAGATACATCCAATGCTCCTAATTCAGGTCCAAACAGGTAGAGCCGCTCCTAAGAGCTTATCCAATACTAGACAGGGGTTCAGACTGCCAAAGTGCATTTAGTACACTATTGACCCTCATACCTTATCCAATACTAGACAGGGGTTCAGACTGCCAAAGTGCATTTAGTGCACTATTGACCCTCATACCTTATCCAATACTAGACAGGGGTTCAGGCTGCCAAAGTGCATTTAGGGTACTATTGATCCCCATATGAATAATAAAATCTTATAATGAGAATGTAAATGGCCCAAACAGGGTATCGGGTGTTTGTATAACAGTTTTAGAGAACTTGTCACTTGACAAGAAATGAGATCTTGGGGTTAAGGAACCCCTTCAGGGTTATGTTCTATAGAGCCTAACAGAGCCCATATCATGAGGTAAAATTTAAACAATGTTCAGAAAAAATCTTCTCTCCATGAAGCACCCTTTCAGGAAGCAAAGCGTGAATGGAAAGGAAGAACATATTAAGGCAGACTCATTAAGGAGAGATCTTTGAGTAGCAAAGTATGTTCAGAGAAGGAGAAAAATAAATTAAACATAAAAACAATGAAGGGACCTGGCGCAATAAAGTTCAATGCACCTACTAAACTAAAACATATGAGGGAACTTGTCACCTTTCTTAATATACCTTTTAAGGGAGTTATGTTGGCTGAAATAGAGTACATTGTGAATTAAATAGAGTGCATAACAAATATGTAATGTATGGCTGCAAGAGTCATGTAAAGAATGATATACCGGTTAAATGAAAACTGAATATTGGTCACCTTGGTTTCATTGTGGGCATTGTTTGTGAAGGAACTATGTGGACTATGAGAGTGAGTGAGGAATCTCTCTGACCATTCCCATTTGTGGCACTTAATAGCAGTGTGGAGGAACTAGTAGCTCCGAATATTTAAGAAGATATTAAAATGAGTCACCACATTGATTCTTACCTATAGAATTGCAAACACATCTGCAACAGGCATTGTGAGTATGGTGATAAAGTTATTAGCCCCCACCTCTCCTGGGGATTCTGTGATATCCTTAATGACTCTACCTCACACATAGAAGGGACCTGAAGGTTCTTGGACAACCCTGAACTTGCAAGAACATGTCACATGTGGGCTCTGCCCACTTTGTATGTACATTTCCAGTTCCCACATAGACACACTCATGTAGGTAGCTAAATACCGGTCGGTAACGGCCGAAATTCGGTAAATATCCCGAAACCGACCGGTATTTAGCTATTTGAGATGTAGGAGGCATATTTCAGGATTCGGTAAATTACCGAATCGGTAAAATACCGATTCGGTAAATACCGAATCCTGAAATCATATGTAGGGAGCACTCTAAAGAGTGAAAAGAAGTATTAAGAATTTGTTATTTACCACCAAATACAGGTTGGTGATAAATAACGAATAACTTGCAAAAAGTAATATTTTGCAGATTTAAGAGTGCCATGTGGCAGACATACATGCCCTTAGGGCATGTATGTGCGCCACATGTGCACACATGCAAGATTCAGGGGTGCAACAGGGTGTCAATGTGACACCCTGCCACCCTTGAATATGCTCCCCCCATTACCAAATCGGTATTTACCGAATCGGTAATGAGGCATACCTTCCCATTGATTCCTATGGGCCTCCAGGCCCATAGGAATCAATAGGAAGGTATGCCTCATTACCGAATCGATAAATACCGATTCATAATTACCGAATTTTTCCGATTCGGTAAAATTTACCGAATTATTACCTACATCACATTTACCGATTCATAAATACCGAATCGGTAAAATTCGGTATTTATGAATCGGTAAATGTGATGCTACCTACATATGGCCCTTAATGGTGGAAATTTCACTAGCAGAGGTGGACTTTAATTCACTTTTAATTACGTGCTTCCTCCCACAGATGACACATTCTCTGCATTTTCGGCTACTTTGATATGGAATATTCTTCCACCTAGATGGACATGTCTACATTTGGTAGATTTGGTGTGAGGTAAATGCACTGTAATGGCTGACAGTAAATCTGCCTTCCAACCTGTAACTCGGGCCCTCAGTGTCTAAAAAAAGTGTCTGATGCTCTCAAATGATAAGTGCTCTCACATTTTGAAGGTTTCCTTCACCCCTTTTAATGCTTTTTATACTTAAATGTGGGGGTGGACAGCATATGCATCATCGTAACCAAAACAAAAATCTCACTAGAAAAAGCCAGCCATATCGGTTGAATCAGTGCTTTTATGATGCTTGTAAACCATCAGCAGGAAATCATGCAACAGATTTACTGAATTTTGCCCAACACAATGCATCATCCAAAGTTGCTGCACTGCTTTGTGTGAAAAGAAGAGAGAAAGGGTGCAGTATATATTAAAATATGCTGCTGTTTTCTCTCCTTGATGTGCTAATGCACTCACCCTCGCACCATAGTACAAGGGTGTGTGCTTTCTGTCAAGCATGGGTTTTGTACTAGAATGGTGGCCTTCCTGTACAAAACTATGCTTTACATTGTTCAATACTGTTCCCACTTTGTATGTCTGCTGTAAATTGCACATGCAAAGTTGGAAAAGTCTGGAGATATTTAAACCTTGCGCCACTGTTATGCATGCCTCAAGAAGGCGTGATTTATTTAGCACAAATCCCTGTCTCAAAAGGTCGGTACATTGCGATCTGCTTCCAAACCTTTCGGTGTATGTTGAAGTACCACCCATATAATGTCTCCTTGATGTAAATTTGTGTAAATTACCGCATAGCACTACTTTGTGTTACTTTAAGCAACTTTCCAAAGCGAATCACGATTTGCGTTAGAAAGTTAATCCCAACACAACAAAGCACCAGGTTTGCTCCACTTTTGTGATGCAAACCTGGCATAAAGTAGTAGCAAATGTCCTCCATGTTCTTTACCAAAACCATCATTGATTATCTTTATGACCTATTTTGAGTATTTAATTTAATTCTTCTCTTCTTTGCAGGGCTAAAGTGTGAAAATTCACGCTTTAGCCCTGCAAAGAAGGAAATAATCAATTTAAACACTAAAAATTGATTCGGAAAATAATTGTATAGCGTCTTCCTCGATTATCAATGTCTTCGAGCTTTGAGAAAGTGATCTTAAGCTGAGTCATATTTGATTTTGCCATGCCATTCAATTCTGATCAAATTCTACTGAGGCTGAAAGGTTTCTATTTGAAATGTACTTTGACATAGTGATTTCATAATAAGACCACCCATGGATTGCTTTATATTATAAACTATGATACCAAGGTAAGAAAGGATGGAAAATGGAGAAACTAATATATGTGAGCACATGAAAATGTGTTTCATTTCCTTTGACTTGTATTGTGCAAATTATGTTGACCTCACTTTGAACCCAGGCAAGGCAGGCAATACAGACTCTGCACAAGACAGGTGGAAAAAACTCTAACAAGCCTCGTTTTATACCTTGGCATGCAATTATTTCAATTTATGTGAACCCCGTCAAATTATGGAGCGCGAGCCATATGGTTATACATCTTCTTAAGTGAACACGCTGTCTCCAGTGGCATTTAAAAGCAGCAGTAATTGCAAATGCCAGGTTCAGTGACAGGAAAGCAACATGAATTTTGCAGCTAGACTAGCAAAGCACAGCAGAGGAACAAAAGAAAACACTTAGCTGCAGGACAAAAATCCTATTCTTGGTCGCTTTCGAAGATAATGAGTCATCAGATGCAGGTAAATTATGCATAAGCACACTGACTACCGGTTTCTTATGGTGGGTTCTTCCTAAAGCGGAACAGATCTTAAACTATATTAGAACACTGAAATGTTGAGAACGCCATTGGAGACAATGGAGTAGCTCTGGGTTTATATTGGTTGGTATAAGCCCGTAACTCCAACATTTCAATGTTTGTCTTCATGTTTCTCCTTTTTTGATTGATAACGTTTTAACCTTGGTAAGTGGAATGTTCTAATAACCTTATAGACCTTCTGCCTCGGGCTCTACAGCTTGCCTGCAGTTCGGAAACTGTAGGAGATAGACACAGTGCTTAATTTGAGCCTTAATTGCCAACACCAGCACCTGACAGCTGCCACATGGTGGCACTGTTTTTTTGTAATTTAAAGATGAGCAGAACAACAGTTGCTTACCAATTCAATATGCATTGCAAACTATTAATACCTGCCACCCGAATCATTCTTATAACATTGGGGGCCTCACACAGTATGTATTGGCACACTTGTAGCAGTGTGATGGTTAAGAGTTGTGTAGGTGCTGCCATTGGCAGCGCTGGCAGGGGCGATGGGTGGTGCAAGCTGAGGTGGCCTCCTGACGAGGGCCCTGGCACTTATTTTTTTACAAATTAAGCACTGGCTAGACATCTCAGAAAACCATTTTCTTCTCAGAGACTTTGACGTTCTACTATCATTTCTCGTTGGGTGCCACTTGGTCATTTCATGAGATTATGTTCTTTCCTTCACGGTCTTAATAACTGATGAGCAGTGTGTCAGTTCAGTGCGTTGAACGGTTTGGAGAAGGGCCTCTGGTTGGCTATTAGTCAAATTTGTAAACTAAGTATTGTCAGATCTGTTGTCACAGTGGCCATGTTGGAGTTGACCTCAGCATGAGGCAGCAAACTGACGAGGAACTTGGTAGATAGAAATAAAAGTAGGTAGTGTGGTATAGCTAAGGTGGGGAACTGTCAGCTGGTGAGGTCGTTGACTCTAAAAAAGTGAGGAATGTTCATGCTATGAAGAGGTGTAAAATTCTTCATAACTTTGTGTCTGAAATTTGGCAAAAATCCATAAAAATTTCATAAAATTACACTTTTGTAGCAAATTGAGGCTTGCTTGTATCTTGCATCACTTTTTTTTACCTAGGTTTGCATCTTGCATAAAATAATCTCGTGAGATGTTGCAGGTCACTGGTTCAAGCACAAAATGGCTGTCGGCAAGACATTTTCGGTGTGAGCTGCGACGAATGCTCCAGACAACGTTTTTAGAGTGTGAGAGACGACTACCAGGAAGGTGTATCAGGGTGCCAGTCTCGTGATGTCTTTCACAAGCAGCCATTCAAAGACACTATACCTCACATAAAGTCACATCTAGCATTTAAGGCTATCATGGCAAAGCACATCCCTGCTCAACTGTTGAGTCATGAAAGAGGATGTTGTAACCCTGCAGATGATGTTTTGCAAAATCTGCAGTAACACATCTACTAGCCAGTTTTCAGTAATTGTGAAGTAGTAAGTGGACAGATCTGTGTAATGTCCTATTACTTACCGGTAATCTTCATTACTCCTGGTCCCGTAGTCCTCGTCCCATTCCTTACAAAGTGGAGATTACTATCTCCGCGACAGAAAAAAAGAACAGGAGCATGCTGGGATACCTAACCCACTCCCTCCCGCTGGGAGTACATAAGCGGTACCAGCCCAGCATGCAGCCTGAAAATACCAAGCCAACAACCGGAAGGCCGGCCGCCAGGGAGGGAGGGAGGGAGGGAAGTAAGGAATGGGACGAGGACTACGGGACCAGGAGTACTGAAGATTACCGGTAAGTAATAGGACATTACCCCCAGGTCCCTCCGTCCTCGTCCCATTCCTTACAAAGTGGAGAATACCAAAGCAGAGAACCCGGCCTACCGGAACCCCACCAAAGCCAGGGTCACCAGACCGAGAAAAACGGACCCCAACAGAAGCAATAGGGAGCCCACAAGAAAAGCAGGCAGGAGAACACAACCAACCATGCCTCCAACCAAGCCGAAAAGAACCCAGACCCCAAAAGAAGCAGGGGACTAGCAAGAAAGGACCGCAAACGAACACAAGACCCCCCAGGAAAGCCCGAAGGAGGCCCCGCACTCAGAAGCAAGACCCAAGGAAACCCCCAGAGGGGCAGAAAGAGAAACCACCACCCCTAACCACCAGGGAAAGGGAACCCCGGAGAAGCGGAAGCGCCCCAAAGGAGCAATCCAACCAGGAAGGACAAACAACCCGGGAGAAAAACCACCAAGGGAGAAGCCCACAGCCTCAGGCAGCACCAAGCAGCTGCAGCAAATGGGACAAAACAGCACAACCAGGCCCAACGCAGAGCACCCGAGAGCATGACGCACAGGGAGATACGCCAAAGACCCAGGAAGGAACATAGTAGGGCAAGCCAGAGAGCGAACCCCCCAGAACAGAGAAGAAGGCGACCCACAGTTGGACCAATCCACAAACACCACACCAAGAGGCGAGGGGAATGAAGAGGAGAACGAAGAGGCACGTCAAACTCGGAAAACACCGAGCGCGACCATTCACAGGACCAACCCCAACACATCAGGGGAAGACACCCGCAGAGCCTCAAAGACCGAAGAGGAAAGGACAGAAGGCCCAGGCCAAAAGGCAGGAAGACAAGCCGTCAACCCCAGCAGAGACACCGGAAGGCCGCAGCCAAGGCCGCCACGTCGGGAGAAAAAAAACCCGGTCACAGGAACCAGTCAAAAGGCCAGGACCGAGGCAACCAAAGGCAGGAGACACAGGGACACGAACCCAGGAACCCACCTAAGCAAGGCCAGGGAGAGCAACAAGCGCCACCCAAAGCAGACTCCACACACGGTCAGCGAACAGCCAGGAGAGAACAACCAAGGGCCGAACACAGAATCGGGGAAATAAACCCCAGAACCGGAAAGGAGAAACCCCCACCAACCAAGAGCCGACCCATAGGTCAGGAGGACACCAAGGAACCTCCTAAGGCGTACCCCAAAAAGGGGCGAAACAGGAACGACCAACAAGGAGGCCAACAGCCCAACAACGCAGGCAGCCCAGAAGACCCAAGAAGCCAACCGGACAACGGACAAGCCAGCCAGCCCGGAGGCCCCAAATTGGAGCAGCAGAACCCGAAAGGAGAGGCAAAGGGTCAACCGACCCAAACCCAAAAACCCCAAACAAGAAGGGACCAGGGACCGGCACCAAAGCAAGCCAAGCCACCAAGAGAGGAGAAGCAGCCGGGGAACAGAGAGGGAGACCGGCAAGCCACAACTGGCAACCAACACAGAGGACACAGCACACCAGCCAGGCGCAAAGGAGCAGCTCAGGAAAGAACACAGGACCAACCCGGCACCCAGACCAACAGGGCCAGAACCACCGGCCAGCAAGAGGCCAAAAAGAGGCCCAAAGCACCAGAGAACGAGCGGCCAGGGAAGAACCCAGGCAGGGACCCAGGCAGGGAACCCGCAAAGGAAGGCCCAAAAACAAGGACCGGAGGGAGGAAACACATCAGCACCCCGGAACACCCCCGGCACCCCCAAACCAAAGGAGAGGAGCCCGGAGAAACCAAAGGCGCACAACCCCCGGGGGGAGCGGGCACACACCCAAAAAGGGAAGAACAAAGCACGCAGAGCCAGCAAGAGCAACGGCCAGAGACACCACAGGCCGAAAGCAGGCCGTACGGGAGCGAGAAACCCCCAAGCCCAAGGAAAAGGCCCACAAGGGGAAACCAGAGCCCCAGGACCCAGGCAAAGCCAACCACCAGCACAAGGCCGAAAAGAGGAGCGGGGACGTAGCAACGTGGCCCACACACTACGGGAGGCTAGACCACAACCGGCAGTCCCACCAACAAAACCACTGGCCAAGCCCAAGATAAGGCACGGCGAGGAGGACATCGGGAGCGGCACCCAAAGCATGAAAGAAGGGCACAGGGCAACCCGAACCCATAAACAGGGAGAGGCCCAGAAGCAGTGCACCCAAGAAACAAGGAACCACCCAGGCAGAAGCCAAGGAAGACCCACAACCCCCAGCCACCACAGGAGGCAAAGGAGCGGCAGCGAAAGGCAAACGACCGCAAGCCACAAAGAAGAGACACGAGGGGAAAGGAAACCACAACAGGAAACCAAACCCCATCAGTCAACCCAGCGCACCACAACACAGCACCAGGCAAGAGGGAAGAGGCAAGCAGCAACACCAGCCAGAAAGCCCACCAGGAAAGCCCCGGAGTCAACAGCCAACCAAGGCCAAGACCCACCGGAACAGAGGGAAGGC
The DNA here is from genome assembly GCF_964204655.1 of Triturus cristatus. Classification (NCBI taxonomy): domain Eukaryota; kingdom Metazoa; phylum Chordata; class Amphibia; order Caudata; family Salamandridae; genus Triturus; species Triturus cristatus. Next base: position 945,454,578 of record NC_140593.1, read on the forward strand.
ACAACAGCCCCTTCCCCCCCCCCCCCCCCCCCGAGAACCCAAGAAACAGGGAGTCTGGAAGCAACAAGGACCCAGATGCAGGATGCAAGAAGCAACCCAGCCAAACACAAGCAGAGGCCAAGCGCAAAGTGGAGGATCCTCAGACGGGGGAACACCGGGGGCCACAGGCCCACCCCCCCCGACCACAACCAGCACGAAGTACACCCACAGGGAACCTGCCGGGGAAGGAGCCCACCAACCCAGGCAGGAAGATACGCCGGAGGGCAGGAGAGAGCGGACGCAAGGGCACCGGCGTGCCCAGCCGCAACACCAAGACAGGAGCAGGCGCCAGCAGGGAGGGAAGGCCACAGGCCAGGAAACCCCACACGTTGAAGCTCAGAGCACCGGACAGGCACAGGGGGGCAGAAAAAAACAAGGCACCCCGAGCACGGGCCACACCAACACCCCTGGAAGGACGCAAGAAGCGCCCAGCAGCCTGAGCCGCAGGCAGGCACCCAGACAGGCACGCACCAGGGCTGGCCATAAAAGAACAGCAGGAACCAACAGGGCGGACAGGCAGCAGGCTGAAGAATCCGTGCGAACAGACAACCAAGCACCAACCAGGGGGAAACAGAAGCACGCAGGGCAGGAAGGCAGGAAGCCCACAGGACAGAGGAACGAACCAGGACGAACCTCACCAGAAAATGAAAATAGCCCAGGGGAGCAGAAGCGAGCACAGGGGAACGGGGGACAGCCACAGCACCCGCCCGCCCCGGCACACCCCCAGCAGTGGAAAACAGGGAGCCAAGGCCGCAGGCCAGCACAGCAGAAGAGCGCAGCACATGGAAGAAAGAAAAACGGCACCCACCAGGGGAACAGGCCAACCCCATAAAACAGAGACCGTCCCCCAACCCCTCCCCCCAGACGCCATTCAGCAACAAGCGTCGAGCAAGCGGAAACAAGGAGCTTTAAAGATGAGTGAGAAACTTTGCCACCTTATGCCACTCTGACAGAGTGTGCGGGACTCGAACCCTTGTCCTGTGAGACCCTTTACAACCGTAGGCACAAGACTCACCATTGAGCTATAGCTCCTGATGACAGGGAACCCAGAACCGGAGGAGGAAGCACCCCCCCCCCCCCCCCCGCAGCATCGGGAAGCAAGGCAGGGACACAGCGCAGAAAGCCACGCAACGCCCCCAACCCAGCAAGCAGGAACAGGGAGCGCCAGAAGCCAGCACGGACAAACCCCAACAGGAATCAACCAGCAAACGGTGAGACCAGAGGACGCCAGGCCCCAGAGTAAAAAATCGCCAGGCAGCAAGCACGGCGAGAATACCCCCGAAGCAGCCAAGCAAGACCCCCAGCCAAGACCGCCGAAGCAGCCCACCGTGCACAGCCAGACCCAGCAGGCAAAGCACAGAGACAGAGGAACAAGCATGGAAGAAATCGGAACCGCTATGCGGTACTCACCACAGGGGCAGGAAGAGCACACCAAAAGCGCCCTGCCCCCAAGACCCAGCCCAGGCGCCCTCCAAGACACCAGCGCCGGGCGAGGAAGAGAGCTGCAGCCACCGATCAGACATTGACCCCCATCAAGCATCGTCCCCGCACCAACCTCAGGAACAGCAGGGGCACTGGTAGGAAAGGAGGCGAGCAGCACACCAAGGGAGACCAGGAGCACCGCCCGGCGCAGCCCCTGGGCTCCCATCTCATCCACAGCAGCGCGTCTTCCAGCCAGGCCAAGCCGTAGGAGGACGCGCGCGGTAACCCGGAAGGAATCCGGACATCCGGCGCCCCAGCCGCAAAGGGCCGGGTGCCAATCAACGCGACTCCCAGCAAGCCCAGCAGGCCAGGAGACGCGGAAGAGGATGTCGAGGACAGCCCAGCAGCCCCACGAGACATCCAACGAAGAAAGCACAGGTAAGATCAGCACGTCCTAATCTGTCGGAAGACAGAAAAAAAGAACAGGCTGCATGCTGGGCTGGTACCGCTTATGTACTCCCAGCGGGAGGGAGTGGGTTAGGTATCCCAGCATGCTCCTGTTCTTTTTTTCTGTCGCGGAGATAGTAATCTCCACTTTGTAAGGAATGGGACGAGGACGGATCTGCAGTAACACATCTACTAGCCAGTTTTCAGTAATTGTGAAGTAGTAAGTGGACAGATCTGTGTAATGTTTATCCATGTTGGAGCAGGTTTAAATACTGAAACAACATTCTCTGCGGAGTACACGACTGTCTACACACATTACCCACACATAGGGAAATGTGCCCATAGTCAAGACTATTTCTAGGTCACATTTATCTTTAAAATGAAGAGCCTGATTTGGAGTTGGAGGATGCTGGTGATCCACCAGAAAGCTCTGGACATCCCCTCCATGCTATTTCGAGTGAATTGATGTAGGTGCGCTCTGAATAGGGAGGGGAAGACAGCCACCTCTTTTTGGCGGATGATCCTCATGTGGCAAACTCTAAACAAGGACCAAACCCTTGTAACCAGCAGAGCTGTCTGTCATTACATTTAACACAATGATTTCAAAGTATAATGAAACTGAATATGGCACTTGGCAATCCATTGTACAGTAAACTGCCATCTCATAGGTACTTAGGAGTTCTGTTGAATACTCTATGCTGGCTATGAAGTATACGGATTCAAGTAAACAAAACTAACCAATCACCCTTCTACTCTACCACTGGATCCGCCATCTTGGGTAGGCCAATAGTCCATTCCATCTGGAGATTTGGCCATTTGTCTCCTCCATATCCGTCAGCCCCAATTTAATCCCACCCCCTACGGGTCCTCAGAAGTAATGACTTGCAGGCACTGGTGTTGTCAGCAAAGCTGGTTGAGTGTGCTCTCAAGAAGGGCACTACGCCAGTCCCTGTGCAATAAGCTCAAGGTTATCAAAAATTAAATGTTGTAATCTCATATTTACCTTCACGCATTTCAGGATGGGTAATCATGTAATGTATGTGTCAAACATAAACTGCAACGTAAATGTCTATGAGTGGCAATTTATAACAATTTAGATGCCCTGTCACCACTGCGACGGCCCAAGTATAAGTAATAAACGAAACAAATAGTCATGAAAGGAAATGTCATATGAAATTGATAATTTATGGTGGTAAATCTTTACTAACCATTGATATCTTTTTTAGAGGGTTCTACGTCAAAACGCTTCATCATGGGTGCCGTGACTAGATCCACTTGATTCATGTTTGAACGCTGCTGGTTCTTGGCAGTGCCTAGTGCAAGGCCTATATATTGCAAAGTGCGCCAAATCGATGTCTTTAACGTTGGTAAGCAACGATAGGTGATGCTGTGATTAGACCTGCCTTGTATATGTTTTATGTAGTGCTTGGAATTGTCACGTGCGAGACCTGTTCTGTACTGTGGAGTGCCTCTTGAAAAACAGTATGAAAGTCGCTCTGTATGCCAGCGTCTGAATGCCACATGTTGTATAAATGACCTCAGTGCTGTTTGACGACAGCCCGCGGAATCATCAATGCTACGTGAATAATAATGAAGCCTGTTGGGCGGATATTGATGCTGGAATGAATGATGAACTTAGAATACTAATGGGACTCATTACGAGTAGACCGATAAGTATAGTATCCGATAAAAATCCCACATTGAGAGGTTCGGAATGTATCAAATTAAATAATTACTGCCTATTCCAACTTTTGCGGTTTAATTTATAGATTGTGGAGCTTATAAACCCAACTGCTGTACGCCCTGCTAAATAATAGGGGGCACATTTACGAGCTCGGTTGCGTCACTCTTGTACCACGCAAAGCGGTGCAACTCGAAAATGAGTTATGAAGCCAGCAAGGCCACCTTGCGCAGTGGCGGCTGGTGGAATTTGAAAGTGGCGCGGCATAAGAGCAATGAATGCGTTTTTGCATGCAAGGGAGCCCACAATTATTATGAGAGGGGGTCAGGTTATTCTGCTTAGAATTTTTTTTTTTTAATTGGTATATTTTAGTGTCATTTTCAGCACTATTTCAGTGATCCTACTTGTTTGAGACAATCAAGCAATCACTGACAATATTTAAAATGTGTACAATGGTAAATGTGTAGATTGCTGCGTCATAAAGCTTGTTTTCTATTTTTGTACTAAAATATCCAGCTTGTTTTATTTGGTGGCTGATGTTCTGCAGGTACTTAAGAGGGCCAGGCCCCTTTGGGTCTCAGGCCCAAGAGTAACTAAAAACGGACAGTGAAATGGGTCCCTGTTAGATCCCATATTCATGTGCTTAACTTTACAGGCAAATAACACTAATTGGTTTCTGAATAATAAAAAAAAAAGTTAACGCAATCCATGTCAGTGATTTAGTTTCTGCTTCTAATTCACGTTTTACTTAATCTACACTCCCTAAGAGTGATAGCTATTTCCAAGATGCTGCGTTTTTGTGCTTTTTCATGTATCACATCACTCGTGTATTGTGTATACTATGGACTGAGTCACCACCAGGTTTTTAATTTTTTTTATTTCAACATATATATATATTTTTTTTAATTAAATTTGTGTACATGAACAAATTGGCGGATCTGTTACAGGGTTAGCAAAATTGTAACAATTGCAGTTTGTGCTTCAGTATGTTGAGACGTTATGTCCCGTTTGTTTAGCTAACCCCACCTGACGATAGTTAAAGAAGAAGAGATAGAGATAAGTAGAGAAAAGGGATAGAAATAAGGAGGGAAGAAGGAGACAGACAAGGAGAGTTACATTTCTTATCAATTATCATTACATATGACATTCCATTACGTAGGATATTCTGTGGGGGTGTTGACATCCATGTAGACTGCTGACGGAGGGGGTACACCCTTGTGGCTGGCCCGGGAAGAGAATAGTTAAATACGATTGACTGGGTGGAGTGTTTGCCAGGGGTACCAGGTTGCGAACTGTCGGTACCTTATTTTCACGGTGGTTCATAAGAGTCTAGGTACGTGTCCAGTGATTTCCATATCTTCCTGGATGCCTGTTTCCATGGTGAGTTCTGCAATGTAAAGTTGTCTGCACCTCTGAGATGTGTAATCCAGTTGAGCCAGCCTTTGAAGGAAGTTTTACCTGTGTCTTTGCAATTGGCTAGGACCAGCTTCACCGCCGCCGTCAGCAGCAGGTCAAATAGGTCTTTATCGGGTTCTGATCTCAAGTCTGTTCTCATGAATGCCATGGTAAGTGTGGAGAATTATTTTGTTAGTGTACATTCAAACAACCCATTTATAAACATAAAGATTTTCTCCCAGAGTGATTTACGTGTTGGGCAGTGGAAGATAAGGTGTGCTAGATCCCCGGTTTCCATTTTATAGTTCCAACATAGTGCGTCATCCCTGAGACCTAATGATAATAGAGGGGCTGGGGTCCAGAAGGCCTTGTGTAGCAGCCAAAATTTTGTTTGTGAGAGCACCGGGGAGATCTTGTTCCGTGAGGCCGAACTCCATAGATTGGCCCACTCTTGTTCACTATGTGTGGCGTTCTTTTGTATATCCCAATAGGCAACCGTCTTAACATTAAGCTTAGAGGATTTTGGGCGGAGGAGTTTGCAGATCTGTGAGGCCTGGTGTCCCAAGTTAGTTATGTTCGACGCAAACCGGGAGATTGAAGGTTGCGATGGGAATAATTTGTTTTTTGCCAGGGCCGTTCTGATTTGTAAAAAGTTATTGAGTTCTATGTCAGCTAGGTTGTATTTTGACTTAAGGTCTGTGAATGTGAAAGGGTATGTTCCGTTTTCCAGCTGGTAAGGGAAGTGGATACCTTTCTCGATCATGGTCTGAGGTGGCAGGCACGCTAGACAATTTACCTCAAAACGACCTCATGGGAGTAGCAGGGGATTTTAGCATCCTAATGGACCACATAACGGACAGACAATCCTCCTGTCAATACCACCCCACGAATTTGCACGCTGTACTCCAGAATATCTGTTCCAAATTTAACCTAAAGGATGTGTGGCGCCTCCAACACCCGGACACTAGAGACTACACATTCTACTCCAACCCTCACAATTTGTACACCAGGATAGACTACATACTAATCTCTGGATCTCACACACACCTAATCGAACACTCAGACATAGCTCCTAGACTAGTATCAGATCCCTCATGTATTAGCCTAAAACTGAGCGGGTGTCACAATGAAGCTGTCCCGCGGAGATGGCGCTTCAACAGTGACGTACTTGCAGACCCTGCGAACAAAAAAAAGATTGAGGAGGCCATAATAGACTACCTCAAACACAACAACACCCCAAAGACTAACACTACCACACTCTGGGATGCCCCGAAGGCAACCATCAGAGGCATAATAATTGAAATAAAGGCAAAAATAAATAAAGGGTACAAATCGGAGACTAACACAGCTTGAGCAGGAAATCAAAAGGTTAGAATCGGCCCATGCACGGGACCAACATGATAGTAAGACCCTCGCAAAACGAACACAACATAAGTACAAATACAATAAAATACTGAGCGAGAGGGCGGGGCTGTGGATTAATAAATACAAAACCCTTAACCTTTGCGAAGCCAATAAAGCAGGGAAACTCCTTGCCTCCTACCTCAAACACAAACGCAATCAGTTTGCCATCTCGTTCATTGCAGACTCTAAGAACCAAACACACACAAGACACAAGGACATCCTAAAGACATTCCAAGAATTCTACCAAGATCTTTACAAGAATGACCAGAACCTTAACCTAGAGGAGTGTACAAAATACCTTGATAGACTCGGGTTACCACAACTAAGCGCAGGGGACACACTTAGGCTGGGTCAAGAGATTAACTATGCCGAAATCGAAATGGCAGTCAAATCATTGAAAGATAATAAGGCCCCTGGGCCGGACAGGTTTACTGCCACTTTCTACAAGTCCTTCTTAGACCAACCATGAAACAAGTTTTTAATCACTCAGCATCTAGGGGGGCAGTATCACAAACCATGTCTGAAGCTAACATCATAGTCATCCCAAAAGAGGGGAAAGATCTACTGTCAACCAAAAATTACAGACCCATATCCCTTATCAACGTGGACTGCAAGATTTACGACAAAATACTGGCAATCAGACTCAACTCCTTTCTCCCAAAACTATTAAGCAACTCCCAGGTCGGTTTCCTTCGTACGAGGATGTCTAATGACAACACCGACTTCTCTGCCACATACTAGAACACGCGGCCACGAAACCTGATCCTGCACTAGCTGCAAAGAAGGCCTTTCATAGAGTCTCCTGGGTTTTCTTAGAACGCTGTATGCACTTGTTCTACTTAGGGGCGGGATACATACGGATGGTTATGGCCCTGTACGGAGAACCATCAGCCCGTATCACTATTAATGGCTCTCTGAAGCCTTTACACTGCAACAAGGCACTAGACAGGGATGTCCTCTATCTTCTTCATTATTCTTACTTGCACTAGAGCCCCTTATCCAAGATATCAAACTAAACACGAACATAAGAGGGATCGATGTCAATGGTGTTGAAGTAAAAGTAGCTGCCTATGCAGATGACAAACTAATCGTAACTGAACAACCAAAGGCATCAATTGAGGCCCGAATGGAGACGATAGCAATATATTCTGGGTTCTCAGGGTATAAACTCAACAGAGACAAGTCAGAATGCAAACCACTAAATATCCATTGCACGAGAGACACCCTGGGAGGGTCGCGCTTAGCCTGGCAAACAGGATATATCAAACACCTAGGTATACATTTTGGTAGCGACTTAATCGACACGCTTCATCAGAACGAGAAACTACTTCTTGAAAAGATTAAAAACTCCTAGACTCCTGGTCCATAAAAAACATAACGTGGTGGGGCAGAATCAAAACTATTAAAATGATGATCACCCCAATGATTAACTATCTGATTAGTATGCTCTTGCTTCTCCTCACAGATGATTTTCACTGCAAAGTTGACATCCTAATCTCGAAATTCCTTTGGCAAGGGAAGAAAACACGAATAAGTATAAAAAAATTAAGATTGTATAAAAGTCAAGGAGCAGACTTTAGAATATTCCAGCTAGCCTTTCTGGCAAAACAATGCTCATACTGGATATCACCACCTGCCGACTACACGCGGGTATGGCTACAGGTAGAGAGGGACATCCTGAACAACCTAAGCCCCCTGGCTCTATTAACAGCAAATAAATACCCCGATAAGTCTAAATCCATTTTTAAAAATACAAAAATTGCACTAATAAAGGTAGATAGGAAGCTGGAGCATAGCCTCAAAGGTTAAAAAATTGAATCACTATGGGCCAATAGCAAGATTTTGTATAAAGGGAAGAGCCTAGCCTCCAGTTTTTTTTTTATTTGGCCAAGATAGAGAGCTCCGGAGTTGAGGTTGCAGGCAGTGCACGTTTCTCACAGTGCCTGTCAAGGGTCAAATAGGTGTTAAGGTTGTAGACTATGTTGACACCTGATCTTTGACCTCTCAGCACATCACACAGAGCAGTGGTCGCGCTAGCAGTTAGCATTCTCAAATTCTGCCAGACTGAGAAGAAACAAATCTGATGTTTCTGAAAAGTAGTAATTTATCCAGTACGTAATTTCTAATTAGGCAACTTGTAAAACATGCGTCTGGAATAAATTATTACATTTTAGAAAACATCGATTACGGACTTACATTCTATACCTAGAAATAAAGATGCCCAATTTAACTAGGCAGATTGATTTCTAGACACAGAACATGGTGAATAAATCGTCTTTGTTTCTTCTTAGCCAGGAAGAATTAACAAGGCTGCCAAATGCCCAATGTATTACCTGCTGCTGAAATAGAAAGAGGGAAATAGAAAATGAAGGAGGATGAAGAACGGAAGGGAGGGAAAGAGGTAGTAAGGAAGGTGTATACCACAGCATAGAGGATTTAAAACGGGCAGAGAAAGGGAGAAAAACAGTGAGAGGAAGGTAAGAGACAGACAGGCTACTAACTTACCCAACAGTCTTGTCCTGAAATGCCATCAGCTCTGTTTGTTGTTGTTGAGGGAGTTCCGATTTCTTTCCTTTCCACAAGCAAGCCACTTCTGAACGTCCCTGGCATCACGGGTCTCTCACAGCCTGCTAGGCCTCTTGCAAAAGCTGTAACCCTCTCCCTTTTACAAGTCATCACTGTGTGACACTTGGGAAGCAGCCCTGGGAGTAGAGGGCTGACACTGTACACGCCTGGGGCTGCTACAAAAATGTGATGTTTTAGCACGTCATTACTGGGCTGTCCCTTGGACCCCAAAGTGTTGCCAACTTGAGCTGGCAGCATGTCAGCCCGTACTAGGCTGCTTAAATATAGCTTAATTTTCAGCAAACCTTGACGTAACCGGCACCTGCGCTATAGCGCATGTGCCTTTATGAAATCTTCCTTGTTGCCTGATGTCTGTTTTGGCAAGGCAGCTCTGCGCAGTCTGCATTGGTTTTAATGGAAAATGAATGGTAATAGCTGTGTGCAATTACCATTCATAACACTGTGAAATTACTAAGGAGAGCGCAGACCCTCCGCCCACCAATAGAAACCGCCACTGACCTTGCTTGGCCCTGAGTGGCTTTATAAATCTCGAGTAAAGCAATGAAGCGCATATCACTGCAATGCCTTACTCTGAGCCAGGGAGGTATTCCGTGGGTGTTCCCAGGCAACATCCATGGATTTTGATGCATACTCAGTTTTACCAGAAGTGGTAGATTTGGGAATGCAACAAAAACCTACGCCTCCTCCGGTGAGACGTAACTATGAGAAAAATCTTTATTTCGCCTCGTTTTTTCATCTTTCTAATGTGCTAAAGAAAAGAGAAGAAATCCTCAGGGGAGTGTTTTTGTGATGTAAGGCGACCATTCCTGCACAAAAACAATCCACCTTACAAAGCAGGCACCCTTGTACCATGGTTCAAGGAGGCCTGCATTGGTGCTAGGCCGCCAAAACGATGCCAGTGCAGGAGAACTGGCCGGAATGCACCATATTCTTTAAAATACAATACATTTCGGCCCTTTCCTTGTCACACAGCGTAGCACAGCATGGTGACTTGCTGTGCTGCACTGCACTGCATGACAATCCCATAAATCTGGCCCTAGGTGTTTCCATTGTCAAATTCTGTCAACTTTGACTTTCTGATATAGAAGGAAGGATTTTAATTTGTATTTTGATACTACACTGATCTTTCAATATTGCAAATCCATGGTGTCCCATGTGTGAGCTGTGTCACACTACCGAACAATAAATTACTGCCAATGCTTATTACACCAGCTACCAAACTAGCATGCACACATTCCTGTTATGCCGATTTTAAAGGTCTCTAGTTTATATTCCCCATTTTTGTAGTCTCCACTGTTCTAATAGTGTCTTGATGCCCTGCTGGGCAAACGCTGTGCTTAATCAAATAATATATCAAATTCAGTCAATAATAAGTATTTTCCTGAATTTCCTGTTAATGCTCTGTTATTGGACTGATACTCACAGACAGAGATATTGATTAAATTATTGCCTCCAGTATCTATCCCAGAGTTGGTCATCCCTTCCTCACACCGTATCTACTACTCTATGGTACCATGGCTCTCAAACAACAGACTAGATCAAAATTACCTATCAGGCTTACCCACACTGCAAATAACACATCTGAAATATTATATGACCCTGACCTCAAGAAAAATGTCTAAAAACCCCTTTAGAGCAATACCTTAATAAATGACGCAGAGATGCTCTCTGCCGCTAAGTATCATAGAATGAAATGTGGATTGAGACAGAACAACCGGCTCTTTTTCATCAATGAAAACAATCTGTGTGGGGGTGTGGCCTGCCAGGGCAGCATGGCAGACGTGTTCTAGGAGCGCTCCGTCGTTTATCCCCATAATCCAGCACTTTTATCTGGAGTCACTGCCATCCTTTGCCGTGAGGCTTTGTCCCATGCTTCAGTGACACCCCTGAGGGCCTGCAGAGGCAGGAGCAGGATGCGGTGCTGAGACTAGCGGAGAGGGAACAAGAGGCCAGCAAGCCACACCTGTGATCGGCTGGACACTGAACCTATGCCTGGGATCGGGCAGCCGGATTTGTCTCTACTGGTGCCTATTGTACTCCCATGGGAAGGAGGCGCGGGGCGGATGACAGAGAGCTGACCCCCTGGTGGGGGTGTGCGGCTAGTGAAGCACAGTGGGCAGAGCGCATTCCGGATCCGACCAGGTCAGGCCCGGCCCGGTGCGAGTGGTGAGGAGAAGCAAATGGATTGCCCAGGGGCGGAGCGGGGGTCCTTGTGAGTCTCGACCGTGCAGCGCGATTGGACGTTATGCGCTGTGGAGGCCTGATCTGTGCAGGGGTTTGGAACTGCTTGCAGCAAGACCCCGGTCATTGAAACAGTCCGCCTGGCTATGTAGTGCCCCCCCCCCCCAGGAGTAGTGCAGAGTGGATGACGGGAGAACCAGCTCCTGAGACGTGGTGAGTGGCGAAGTGTGTGGCCTGCACCTGCAAATCGGTGCACTCACCTGCTATGGCTGCGTCGGGACCGGCGGAGTCCCAGGGAAGCACAAGCGGATTCGTGTGATGGGACCAGCAGGCTAATTGGGGGAAGTGCCTGTGTGCAGTGACAGTTGGGAGCCTCAGCAATGAAGTGAGGAGATTGGCAGACTGACCTCAGGTCCTTATGGTGGAATAAGGCCTTGAGGGCCTAGGATGCACAGAGGGACTGCAGTCTAAAGGTGGAGATACGCTTGGAAGGGAAGCAGATATACAAAAGGGGGTGCAATGGACTGGTAATCCTTCTGTGGTGATAGTTGGCGAGTGGAGTGGCAGTACACAGGCCTACAATAGTGATGTGGTGACGCACTCAGGATTGGGGAGGCGAGGTGACGCCCTGGTGCCCCAGTGCATGGTATACGGTGAGTAGATCTTGGGCTACACCTGTGGAAGTGAGAGACGGAGGTGCAGCATGGTGACGGTAACTGCGGCCTGCTAGGGGGAATATTAGAGGAGAGTGGAATGGCGAATGGGGAGCCCCCCCTTCCATCAGGACTTGGACAGTACTTGCTGGCTATGCAGTGATGGACATGGCCGACGGTGAGTGATAGACCAAGGGCAGAGACAGTGGGGTTGAGCTATGATAGTGGAGCCCTGAAATACTTGAACAGAGCAAATCATTTCCTTGCTGCCTGGAGGGACAACGGACCGTGGACCTGCGACACGATGACGGTGCAGATACCACTGGGTGGTGTATTTCTGTTGTACACGCTTGCCCCACATACTTGCAGAGGCGTGATGTCCTGATGCTTTAGCTGGCTGGAGTCTCTGCTGTGGTAACTGGTGAGACTCGTCTTGGTTGGAAGAATGGGCGGCCCCAGGGGTATCGGGTCAAGGACCTCCTAGCAGACTGTAGGCGCCGGTGACGCCAATCCGCCACTGCAGGTGATGGGGCAGACGACCTATGATGACCGGCTGGATGCTATCCTACAAGCTATTGAATGTTCTCGTACATCTATGGAAGCCAATCTGGATAAGGTGGCACTGCATCTTACTCTACTCCATGCTGACCACCGAAACTTGAAGGATCGGGTCACTGCCGTAGAACAGGAGGTAGCTAACTTGAAGCTGGCTACGGAGTTTCAAGAGAAGCAGCAGAATGCACATGAAGCTCGGATATGGTATCTGGAGGAGCACATGGAGGATGCGGAAGGCCGCTCCCGGAGGAATAATGTCCGGTTGATTGGACTGCTGGAGGGGGGAGAGGGACAGGATGCCTTTATCTTCCTGGATCACTGGCTGAAATCCATCTTGCCTAACATAGAATTTTCCCCATTCTTTACTATAGAACGAGCACATCAGGTTCCGGGTAGGAAGCCGGCCTCGGAGACTAGAGCATGCCCACTTATCTTCAAACTACTACACTTCAAGGACTGCAATGTCATCCTCAGAGCGACTAGGAAGCTGGACGACATTCAATATGAAAACGCCAAGGTGTTGTTTTTTCCGGACTATACAATGAAGGTTCAGTGGCAGCGGGGGTCCTTCTTACCAGTCAAGCGTCAGCTCCAGCAGCTCAATATTTCCCATTTGTTGTTGTTCCCGGCTAGATTGGTTGTAGTTCTGGATGGGAAATCCAGATTTTTTGATACACCGCAGGATGCTTAGGACTGGCTGGAGACGTCCGGTCAGAACTCTGGCCCAAGACCCACGGGCACTGGTGCGACGTGGCTTGGGGCAGCAGGTGGCAGTGGACCACAACGGCAGCAGACGGGTAGGAGATTTGTTAGGTCGGCGTCGCCGCCTGGCCCAGACCAGATTTGCAGAGAGCGACAGGAGGTGGTTCATATTGTGGAACAGATGGCGGACACAGCAGGACCGGAAGAGAAAACAAACACTTCTTTTCACTCTTCCGGGGATGGGGGCTCCTCGATAGTGGATTCTTCTGATAAAGCTTATATGAGAATGCCTGGAGTTACACCTCAGGCGTCGGATGGTATTGTATGAAAGTGACCGTATCGGACATTCATGCATGGGTACTGTTACTTGAACTGCTGTGGGTATTCGGAACAAAAATAATAATGCTTGTTTGGGGCCAGATGGGCAGGATGGTGTTGCTTCTGCGTCCTTGGGGGGGGGGGTTGTTTTACAAAAATACGATGTGGTGATATGTTATTAGACGATTTTGAGGGGATGCACGATGCTATACCCTGCATGGTTACACTATCCCCGGTTTTCCCAATCCCTTCGGGGCCAGTAGGACACACCGCTGTGCTGCTTCACTTTGTGTTTGGATGACACCCCAATGTTGTGGGGGTTGCCCTTATGTGTTTTCTTCTCTTTTTTTTCCCTTTCCCTTTTGCTACAGAGGTCTATGAGGTGGGTAATAGAGTTGGTATGTTCCATACCGACTACTATTTAGGTGGTGGGGGTGTTGTCCATTGCTGTTTACTTCATTTAGCTCTGACATGGGTCACATGATAATTACCTGGAATGTCCAGGAACTTTGCACACCTTCACGTAAGTATGCAGTGTACTCCTATCTTAAGCAACATAATGTACACGTGGCGCTCTTGCAAGAGACTCACCTAAATGCTGTGGAAGTTGCTAGGTTGCAGCGTAGATGGAGGGGTAAAATATATGCTACAGACTACTCCCTGTTTGCTAGGGGGCTCTCATCTGAATACGCCCTGGGACACCCTTTGTCACGGATGAGGTTCATACTGATAGAGAAGGCAGGTATATGCTTGCAAAAGATAGACTGGATGGACGTTACATATTGTTGGGAAATGTGTATGTGCTGAATGTGGATCAGGGCCCATTCTATAATCAGCTGTCCCTTGCTTTGGGGAAATGGTGTGAGATCCCATGGCTATTGGGTGGGGAATTTAACAGTGTTTTGGACATAGGGACGGATAAGGTCCTTCCCTCCACTCAAGGGCACAGCGCCATGACTAATTTGGCGGTGCTGAATGGTTGGGCACAGGGTTGGGGTCTGGTGGACATTTGGAGACATCATCACCCAGTAGAGAGGATATACTCTTTCTTTTCGGTACCTCATAATCTGCACGTCCGTCTGGATCGCTTTCTCAGGTCTCTTTCCCTCCTTCCATATGTTCTGGGGTCAGACTACTGGGGGCGCACGCACTCAGATCACAATCCCCATTCTGTTGGGCTTGCTTGGGAAGGTGGGGTTCCAGGGATTCCTACGTGGAGGTTGTAGCCGGCGATGTTGGGGGATTTGGTGTTTCGGAAGACGATTGGTGACACTATTGGGGAATACTTTGAGAATAATGCGGATACTGCCTCCTCCTCGTTGGTGGAATGGGTAGCCATGAAAGTCACTTTGCGAGGGAAATGTCTGGGACTGGGTTGTGGGCTGCGACAACAGGTGGCATCAGAATTACTACAATCTGAAAGTCGCTTGCTACCGTTGGAGTCTAGGGTGGTGGTCGATGCTGGGGAATTCGTTTTCTTAGAGGAGGCACACAAGAAACATGCAGAGCTGCTTGATCGGCAGCGCTACCTCAAATTTGCGACACACTCCGTGTCAGTACATGCCAAGGCGGACCGCTCGGGGCTTTTCTTGCCTGGCTAATCAAGCAGGAGCAGTCGGGTGGGCCGATTACAGCCCTCCGATCTTCGGATGGGAGACTTAGGCACACGCAGTTGGAAATATATGGGAAGCTGACTGCCCACTTTACACAGCTCTATAAATCTAGGAGATGGGCCCCGGAGGAGGCGATACAGGAGTTCTTAGATGGACTCCCTTTCCCGGTCTTGTCGTTGGAGCAGCGAACGGAGCTATATGTCCCGCTCACATTGGATAAAGTTAGGGGTATGATGAGGATTCTACCGTCTGGTTTCCCCCATGAATTTTACAAGGCATATGCAGACCCTCTGAGCCCACAACTACTCAAGGTATATTTTAGGCATTGGAGGATCTTGCCCTCTCAGCCTCGATGATGGAGGCTACGCTGGTTACGCTTCCTAAACCGGGTCGAGACCCCACAACAACGGGTGCTTACTATCCCTTGGTGCTGCTGAACGGGAACTATAAGATTTTAGCGGGCAACCTGGCGGCTCGGTTGGCACCACTGATTCCGCAACTGGATCATCAAGACCAAAAGGGGTTAGTTCTGGCCCATAACACGACGCTCAATATACAACGGTTGTTCCGGGTGATGCGTTGCTCTATGGAAGACTGGCCGATGGCCGGTTGTGCTGGACCTGGAACGGGCTTATGACACGGTTGAGTGGTCCTTTATGTTCGCGGTGCTCAGTTGCTTTGGCCTTGGGCCATACATCTTAAGCCTCATTCAATTACGGTCCTTGTGAAGTTGGGGACCCTCTTTTCTGACCCTAAATTGATCGAACGGGGAACTCGTCAGGGGTGCCCTCTTTCCCCCTTCATCTTTGCCCTATTGATTGAGACACTAGCAATGGCAATGCGAAACTCGGCACCGGCATGGGGAATAAGACTTGGAGATGACATACATGCAATTTCACTTTATGCTGATGAAATTCTTCTATCCGTCAAGGATATTCGAACGATCACGGAAGCCATCCCGGATATGTCTCTGTCAGGGTTACGTGTGAACTGGGATAAGTCTTGTTCATACCCCTTTCATCCTGATGTAGAAGATCCGAGTTGGGAGATGGACGGGACAGTAGTGCACTGGGAGCTGGTAGCGTTCAGATATTTAGGCATCCGCATTTATCATAATGATCGGGACCTTCTGGATGGTAATGTCACTAGGGTGTTTACAGCGCTCAAGTCTCAGATTGAGTTTTGGAAGACGCCTAACCTCTCGGTATTTGGTAGGGGGAAATTAATTAAGATGGTAATGTTGCCGCGTCTCCTCTACTACATCTCTAATCTACCGCTTTATCTACCTGTGTCCTTTTTCCACTCTCTGGAGAGGATTGTGAGGGACTGTATTTGAAATAATATACGGTGCAGAGTGGCATTAGCGAAGTTGTATCTGCCGCGGTCGAAGGGCGGGCTGGCTCTACCCAACCTAGAGTGTTACTTATTGGCATCTCAAATTCTATGGGTGGCGAAATGGGTGGAGGGCTTGCATCTAACTGACTCGGTGGAGCGTGACCCCCCGTACTACCAGGACAGGATCGTTGCTATATTCTACCCTTGTAACAAATCACACAAAACGCTTACTTTACTGGTTCAGATTGCTCGGAAATGTTTTCGCAGGACGTTGCATCTTACTAAGCATGTCACACCGTATGCACCTGCGGTGCCCCTGTTGGGTATGCCAACAG
Organism: Triturus cristatus; assembly: GCF_964204655.1. NCBI lineage: Eukaryota > Metazoa > Chordata > Amphibia > Caudata > Salamandridae > Triturus > Triturus cristatus. Next base: position 945,471,244 of record NC_140593.1, read on the forward strand.
TGCAGGGACGAGTTCAGAGTTTGGATCTTACTGATTGGATGGGGGCTGGTATTACTACCCTAGGGGATTTGTATGTAGAAGGCGCTCTACAGATGTTTCTCACTATTGCAGATGAAGACGGGGTTCCCCCGGGCCAATTTTTAACTCATGCCTCCTGGATAGCTGCAATGAGGTGATGGGGGTGACATTGCACAGGAGCTTCTGACGCACCTCCTTCTACAATATGTGCATGTTATGGGCACGGGATGCCATCTGGTGAAGTGGTTTGTGGAATCGATCAGGGAACATACCCTGGTGGATTTACACCGTTGCCAGCGAAGTGGGAAACAGATCGGGGATGACCTTACTCGGAGGAGTGGCCGATGGTATTGGAAAGCCCCAGACAGGTCCCTAGGAACGTTCGTTTCAGATTGATCCAATTCTACATTGTTCACAGGGCCTATCTCTCCCCCAACAAAATCAGTAGATATTTCCATAGTCAAGATGCGTGATGCCCGCGCTGCGGACGGGTGGGTGCTGAACTGCTGCACATGCTCTGGTCATGCCCCGGGCTGCGTACATATTGGGAGGGGGTTTTTTAGGCATTGGCCGCTAGCACAGACACGTAGGTGCCGCAAACTTGGGAGGTTTGCATTACCGGGGTATTTCCAAGAAGCAAAAAGCACACAGCATCCACTAGGTCTCTGGATCTAGACTTCATTGTGGCCAAACGCCTATCCACGTGCAGGTGGAAGGCGGAGGGGCCCCCGCCGCTGAAGGTTTTTTTTTTTCTATGCTGAATTGGATGAAGGCGGAGGCGGTCTCCTTAGCACATGAGGATACATTGGGGCTGTGAAAATTCCCCATCCCTGCAGCATGGAACGCAATGCTGTGTACACTGCAGGGAATGTTCGCTACGGACGACCGCTGGGATATTCCTACTCCAGATTGATAGTGTGTAATGCATTTACAAAACCTATGATCTGTGCTGTTATGAGATCTGCAGATGACATCATTTCCACCCAACACTGCACTGTTATTATTCTTTTTATGGTCAGGGTGTGCACCCCCATGATGGTCGACTGGGTTCTATCTCACAGCGTTTGGGCTTTGTGACTCTTTGCCTCCCTTTCTGTGGCTTCTGTTTCCCTCCCTACTGTTCTCTTCCCCTTTTTTTGATAGTGTTATTATGTTGGTTATTTTCTTATAAGATTGTTTGACTACTTAAACAGATTGATGTGATATGGCAGAGTGAAGCCATGAGAGATATATATATGTACTTGTAATGTGAATATACAGTGGGATTATATTGTACCACGCCGCTGTTAAACAGTGTTGTTGATGGAGGGAGGAGGTTAAGCTGGGGTATGCCATTAGTGTTACCTACTGTACTTTATGATGTTGGTGTGTCTTAGCCGTTGTGCTGTAGATTTGTAAGTTGGTCCTAGCTAATTTTTCTACTGGTGCTGAATGATAAGTTCCATGATGATAAATTGCTTTGTTTGTTTCTCTTATCTTATGTACAAAAGAAACTTGTGTGAGCCAAATTTTCTGTGAATATTTCACCACCTTCAAAGACCTAAATATAACCTGTGGGCTAAAGCTCTCAGTTACAGGTTATCTAAAACAACATACCGACTTATACTAAGGCATCTGTGACACTGTCAAGATCACGCTGAAATCCTTTCACATCAATCTACACATATTTAAAACCGTTTGCACCTCTTAGAAAACCCGTAAAAACACAGACCCAAACTACTCTTTCTAAAAAGCCTTGCCTCAGATGTCTTTACAGCTCTCCTATCTCATATGATAACATATGTATTACTCCAAACCCTTGACCTTCATGCAAAATTCAACCACATGAAATTAGACAAGATGAGAGAAAACGCCTATTCCGAAGATTCAATACTATCTCCCTGCCTAGCAATTGCCGTGAACAGAAGGACTTACACTGGAAGGACTTTCCCCTGGACACACCCAATCCTAACTTTCTTACAGAGTCTCTATTTTATTCTAGTGCATCACACCGAGACTACAAACCACAGTATACTTTTGTAGTTTTAGCCCACGCAGGAAGCAAGATGATAAGAACCAACCAATGAAAAAAACTATGCTTACATCCCTCAAGGTGGCAATACTGAATTTTGCTCTAATAAATTGCAGATCAACAGCTGCCAAGACAGCTGCTCTCTTAGTGATATTACATAATCAAGATATAGGCCTTCCTACACTCAATTAGACTTGTTTGACCTTGGAATCCCAATTTATACTAGATAAAATAGAAAGTGATAGCTACAAAATTCTACTTCAAGAAAAGGACATCAAAGACAGGAGAAGGATTTGGGCCCATTTGTGAAGAACACTTTACTTTCAACAAAGCACAAACCTTTTCTTCTTCTAAAGGCTCACCCGTGGCATTCCAATCACCATGCAAAAGTGCATTAGGAATCTATCTATCATTTACTATCTCTCCAGGAACCAACAAATTCTTCATGAATTACTTGCGTGAACTTATGACTCACCAATTGCTCTTCCTTCACGAAAACATATTCATCGGACATTTGAAGTTGCAGTGGAATAAACTTAATGATAAGACCTCAGGTCAACTTAAATATTTCCTGGATGAAAACAATCTGTTTCAGTCCTTAATATCCATGGCATGTAAAAAGATACAACTTTGACAATATTATCTCATGATAAAGCACTGCACGAGCTTTAGAATTGCTTTGCTTTGACCGATTTTATGGTGGTTCTACCACAAATTCTATGTTTTATAGTCAACCTGCACACACATAGATTTTACAATACTGACCACAAACATATCATCAAGGTTAGTAGCTGTGGAGGTAAGAGTAGTAAATCTATCCTTCCATGTGTCTCTAATGAGTGCAACAGTAGGGAAAGTGTTAGATAGTGGAGGGGTAAAAATTACTATTCCCTTTATAGTCAGTGCAACAGTAGAGAAATTGTTGTATTGGGGAGAGATAAAGTTTACTAATCCCACCCCAATAATTGTAACAGTAGGGAAAGTGTCAGAGAGTGGAGGGGTAAAATTACTACTCCCACTCCAACAAGTGCAACAGTTGGGAAAGTGTTGGATAGCGGAGGGGTAAAAATTACTATTCCGACTCCAGTGAATGCAACAGTAGGGAAAGTGTTGGATAGTGGTGAGGTAAAATGTACTATTCCCACTCCAGTCAGTGCAACAGTAGGGAAAGTGTTGGATTGCGGAGGGGTAACAATTAATATTCTCACCCCAGTCAGTTCAAAATGAAAAACAAACAAAATATGAACAACAAAAATATTAAAAAAAAAAAAAAAAAAAAAACAATATATAAATATGTTAACAATTAGAATACAAATATATTTAATATTACAAATTAAAAATAATACATATTATAATGTTAAATGCATATGACACATACCTACAAATATTATCTTAAATAAAATAAAACATATTTTTCAAACAAATAAATATTTTTAATTAGAAATGATTTAGAACCAAAAAATGTATTAAACCTAAATTTACTTTTTTCTATTTTCCCTATAACACTACACAATTCACAACCAACATCAAAATGTAAAAAGAAATGTACTTACATAATTAACATAATTAATTATCAATTAAAGAAATATTATTAAATAGAAATTAAAACTCATAAAAATTAATAAACTTCCCACACTTTTCTCCGATAACCCCAACAAACTACAGCTAAAATGAAATTGTAAAAAAATAATTACATAATTAAAACTTATTTTCAATTAAAAAACTAATAGTATTTAACAACTAATTATAAAGTAAGTAAAATTATTTACTCCCTACCCTTGACCCCTATAAAGTAAAACCCACAAACAAAAATATAAACAATTACCCTAATTTAATATCAATTAATTATTATTATTTATCAGCTAATTATTAATTAATGGAACATAAATTACTTCCCACCTGTTACCCCTATAAACCCCACAACCCTCACCTACAACTAATGACTTAATTTCCTTAATCAATTTACAATGAATTGATTAATCTTTATTAACAAGTATGTATTAATTAATTAAACATAAATTACTTCCCACCCTTTACCTCTATGAATCCCAGACTAGCACCTAAAATTAATTACACAATTTCCAGAATTAATTTTCAATAAATTAATTAATATTAATTAACAACTTATTATTAATTAATTTAAAAAAAATTACTTCCCACCCTTTACCCCAATAAACCCATAACCCTCACCTAAACAAAAATTGCACAATTGCCATAATAAATGAGCACTTAAGTAATTAATTAATATTGGTTAACAACTAATTAATAGTTAATTGATAATAAATTACTTTCCAAAATTAATACTATAAGATCTCAATTAAATAAATATTAATAAATAAAAAATAATCATTAACTGATTATAATTAAATTACTTCCCACCCTATTCCCCTATAAACCCACAACCCGCTATGGAACTAAAAAATGCAAAATGTAATTAAAATAAACTTGATAACTACAACAAAATTAACACATCTATTAAAAACATAAAAAACATAAACAATTCTTACACAAAAAAATACATCACATTCATTTAAAATATACACTAAAATAAATACTAATTAAAAAATCGATATTGTAAGCAATTATATTTTTGCAATTGATATTAATGATGTCTATATTTTTAAAACTATATTTCTTTCCTTAAAATCGATGTTCTTGACCATAATATTCTTGCTGTCGATATTTCTGGCTCACGATATTTCTGTAGTTCTGTAGTTCGACATTTCTAACTCCATATTCTGTCTGCACACCATTCTATATTCTTGAATGATGTCTAATGTCCCATAGTTTTCAGAGAACTTCAGTAAGTAAGTAAGTAAACATTTTCTGAAGCGTGGGAATACCAAAGTGCTTTGGCACTAGCGTAACCTCAGAAAATTTTGAAGTGGAAGCACGGAGCTTATTTTGAAACGGAGTCCAAAAGCCACATCTTTAGTGATTTCCTAGAGAGGGCAATGGTCTATTGGGATCTTAAAGACAGAGGCAGGAAGTTCTAAAATGCGCTTGCTAAAAATGAAAAACTTCTGCCAACCCAGCTGGCCTGCTTTATTGTTGAAATGACCACTAGATTGGAAAGGGAAGACCTCAATCCTCACCATGGGAAGTACCACTTAAAGGTATTTTGCAAATAGATGTAGCTGTATTTTATGAAACTGCAGTGTACTTTTCAGTTGTTCAATGCACCACGTGATCACTCTAGTACCTTGTTCACAGAAATGTATAGATCATTTATTTATTGAGAAGAGAAGATTTACTTTTCATCTTACATTTTTTAGAACAATCTAGTGATTTTATATAAAACCTACCTGGAACATATCTCTGCAACTCTTACTGTATGTACACTATTTAACATTTATAACAGTAATTTACACTTGTCGTCTGGCCAATACTAATATTATATACATACATACATATACACATACACACATTCAAGTTATATGTGCTTTACATTATTCTGCACTATTTAGTACTTACCTTCTTACATGATATGCTGCACTGGTTTACAGAGTAGTTTAAATCAGCTGTAGGTTAGATGATATCAGTGATGTCTTCAATGATGTCATCAACGATATCATCAGTGATGTCACCAACATGTCATTGAACATGCCATAACTGATGTAATATGTGTGTTAATACTTAGCTTGTACCCATTTTGCCAGTGCTTTGGCGCATTTTGGTACAATTCTTTATTTACATGCATGATACCTGTATTTGGAATCTTCTTTTTTTTTTCTTGTCAAATTCTCTTTGATTCAATACCCAGAAGGGATGTGAATTTGACTGTATTTCTGCCTGAATAATAAGGCTAATATGTACCTATGACATATGGGGGCTGTGATCTATAAGAACAACAGCAAACAGTACAAACATAATAGGATATTGGCAGTTGGGAGGCTGCTGATGTGAGGCTGAGCTATGACATAAACATCAAAGATTACACAATAGAAATTCATCAGTTATAATTAAAGTTACATTTAAAATGTATGGCCCACCTTGAAATTTATATAACTGTATTTATTCTTTAGCTGCAAACAAAAGTTGAAGTACACAAAAAATGTTATTTCGAAGCTTACATCTTTCATTTATAAATTACGCAACTCCTTCAAATTATTATACCTTGCACACATCCATACACAGTGGCTTCAACTCAGTAGCCACATTGAATTAGCCATAACGTGTGCCTTCTCTGTGCACTGCTCATACCCTTTTAAAATATATTAGTTATCACATCTAAAATAATATTATTTACAATAATAGCTATGACATCACAAATTATATTTTTTGTGAGAGCATAGGGGATGATTACGATGACAGACGGACTTCCGTCCATACGCCATCGTGCCGGGCTTGGGACCGTCTGCCTGTAATGCGGTGGTCCCGCACATCAGATTATGATGCGTTGCATCGTGTATCTCTGACATTGCGGCGGGTGCTGCTGGTTGCAGCACCGGCCGCAATGTCCGAAATGCACTGTTTGCATTTCCCTGCACTACATGGCAGAGGTGCAGGGAAATGTGCACACCCACCTCCCCCAAAACAAGTGGGGCCTGCTACAGGCCCCCAAATGCAATCCCCACCAACCTGTGAATGGCGGTTTCACTGCCATACACTGGCTGGTGGGGAGTCAGCATCATAATATGGTGAATAGTGCCTGCTAGGCACCCCCACCATATTGTAGATGCGGGGTGGGTCCACCAGGCAATCGTAATGATTGCTTGTGGCAGACTTGTGGGAGACGGACTTTGCGTCTGCCAGCACACCCGCCGTTGTAATTTGGCGGGCAGAGAAGTGCTTTACGATGGCGGAGAAATCGCCACTGGCCCGCAGCCGGTGGTGGTTTTACCACCATCGTAGTGACCACTATAGTGTTTTAGGGTTAATGTAGTGTCACAACAGAGTAGGGTGGAGTGGGGTAGAGTGGAGTGGTATAGAGTGTAGTGGCGTACAGTGTGGTCTAGGAAACAGAAGTAGCATGAAAGTGAGTTAAAAGATGTAGCTGTAATGTGGTGGGAAAATATATTATTTGGTCTAAATGGTAATTTTTTTATATTATGTGTGAATAGTGTGAGTAGCTTTAAAGTTATAATTTTTAAAATACTTAGGGCCTGATTACGAGTTTGATAGTCTTCCTGCAGGCCACCACCCCAGATTATGAGTTTAATCTTGGCGGGTGGTCCATGCTGCGGTGGTGTTAAGGCGGTAAATATCTAAGGCACATTGGTGTGCCTCAGACATGCATCGCAATAAGACTGCCACAGCACTTTTCTGAATGATATGGAATGCACAATGCCATGCATTCTATAGCATGCAGGAACTGTGGGTTGAAATGTACAGGGGTGGATACCATGTGCCCCTCTGCATGCACCTCTTGGCCCAAGAGTGGCAGTGGGCACTGTTAGAGCCTCCTTAGTTTTCTCACCGCCGTGAAAAGGGAAGCGGTGAGGAAACTTGTAATATGCTTGCAGTGCTGCAATGGCACTGCCATCATATTACTTCCTCTGACCGGTGCACCACTGCAGGGTGATCACGGATCCCTGGCAGTAGGAGCTATCCAGTGGCGGTCCAACTGCCAAAGTCATAATACAGTGGGCGGACACGACTACAGTGGTCCAATGGACCTCCTTAGTTGTAATCAGGCCCTTAGTCATATCTTGTGCTGCCGTGTACCATGGTAGGTTCACGTTACACCGCAGTACTTGTGTATGATAAGGTAGTATGTGATTCGCTAATGGTTGTGCTTACCAATGGTAAAAGACAGCTGTGACATTTTCAGCACATATTGTTTGTGTTTTGTATTCTTCATTTTGCTGCATTCTGGGTTAGGTTCTTACATCTACGTAAGTAGTAGGTTTTATTGCTGTTCCCTACGTATTACCACTTTTTTAAAGTGTTAATAGTTAGAGAAATGTGTTGATAATTTCTATATATTTGTAGGGCAGTTTAGAGAGAACTGTGCACCATTCATTTGTACGTATTACTGTGGCACTACGTAGATTTTTTACTGAAGATTTAAATATATTGCCAATTGAAAATACACTGTAGTACCCTATATCTGTATAATATAGGGTACTACAGTGTATTTATTTTTATTTTTTAACATGTTTAGTTTTTTTAATTAATTGTTTTAACCCTGGTACTGCCGAGGCTGTACTGTGGTCCTCTGTAAAAAAAAAAATATAAATATTTTTTCCTAACCCATTGCCCCCTTAATAAACTGGTAATGGGTAGGAGAAAATATGAAACCTTATACTTACCTGCATCTAAGGGCAAAACGGAGAACACAGGCAAAGTGTACCTAAAAACAACATGGCTGCCTTTGATTTTTGTAAAGGTAGTCATTAGCCAATCCAATAATGACTTGTCATCGCTATAGTTAGAAACTGGGTTTCTGGTTGGCAGAGGTATGTAGCCTGTCCAAGCAGGAACCACAATCCTAGGGAGGTTGGACAAAATATTGGGGAAAAAATATTGTGCTGCAAAAATATTGTGTCAAGAATATCATGACTTCACATATATCACGGTAAGTAATATTGTAGTTAAAAATATGTTTTTTGCTGTTGTTTATAATATTGATGTTACAAATATCGAATTAGTAAATATCTTTGGACATAATATAACTTTTTATGATAAAATAGTATGTAATGTCTTAAAGTTTTTGTAAGTCTTTGTTTATAATTCGTTTTTAATTTTAGAAGTTTTTTTATTTATTGAATTGTTGAAATTTCTATGTTTGATTGTTTTAATGTAAGTCTAATAATTATAGAAAAAATAATAGTAGTGGTATTAATAGGGGATAAGAGTGGGGAGATTTTATTTTTAATTATAAATTAGTAGTTTTTATATATGAAAATTACTTTTTTTGTAAAATTGTATTACTTTTTGTAATTCTCATATTGTGTGAAATAACATATTTAAATGTTAAACCATTTAAAATAAAAAAAATGTAAAAACAAATAAGGGCCTTATTATGATGGCAGTCAGACCAAACACCGACAGGCCGTCAGTGGCGGTCCACACGCCAACAGGCCTTTGGTCTGACTGCTGCATTTCAATGAAGGCTATCGGACCCTAGGTGGTCAGGGTCAGTCGCCCCGCCACCTCTGACAGGATCATCTGATCCCAGAGAGGCGGAGGGCGGAATCGCAATTCCAAATGGAGGCGGTGCCAAGACAGGCAACATCGATGGGATTGCGATATCCCTTTATGACAGCCTTTTCATGTCAGAAAAACCGTCATGAGAAAGCTGTCGGAAATGGATTTGGTGGGCCCCAAACAGGGCCACCCTCCATCGTGGCCCACTGTAAATTGGTCAGGGGGGCCAGTAGCCAGACTAATTGCTGGACTCTGTTGTCAGTAATCGTTGCTATAGATTCAAAAGACATTTTATTCTCTGGGTGCAATGGTCCCAAAATGAGGTATAGATAAACTAATAAGGTGAGTGTGGGAGATGCACACCTCTTCCTACTACTAATTCCAATGTTTAACTGCTCAATTGATCAGTGTGCTGCGCCTGACGGTGTGTACCTATTCACACCTATGAAACATGTGTGGAAGCAGAAACGGCTAGAATTAGTTATCATCAATGAATTTCGTGTTTCAGTCGATGGTAATATATCTTTTGAATTACAAGGTCTTGGTGTTTAGAACGACGCAAGGACGCTCCCCCTTCACGGATCGGGTCCCGGTAGTTATTAGGATCACAGCGGAGATTCGAATCGGAACACGCTGAATTTGGAAAGTGCATGAAGAGAAGAAGACGGGTAAGCTCGGTTCTCAGTATTCACTGATGCGGGAAGGAGGTGCTTAACTTTATTGTTGTTAGTAGTTAAGAATAGTGTGTCACTTACGGTCGCTCTTTTTGTTTTAGGGGTGCCGTGTTGTTCAAAGGATGAGAATATAGGGTAAGAGATCTAATTGGTGGTTGTTCTTTGTCTACACTTCAAGGCATTAACGAAGGGGTATTGGCTCATAGTTTTGATCATCTATATTACAGATAATTCTGGACTGTCAGTGACATCTCCGTTTACTTACCGTTTAAAATTAAGGTATGGATTATTTAGATTACACTGAGTATTGGTTGTTGGTTTATTGGCATCGATTGATAGTGGACATGTTTCAATTATTTTTATACAGAGCGATAGCGACATTTCAGATTTTCCATCTTGAATCTGCTTATGAGAATTTTACTGAGTGAGTAGTCTGCCTGTTATTGCTTTTCATTGTTAGCTCTTTTTTTTTATCTGTTCTGATTCATTTTTGCCACACTCTCTTTATCTTCACACAACAGATATTTTCATTGTGTCTTCATCATTGGGGATGTGCAGTTTTTTAACCCATACCACAATCTCGTACATGGGGTTTGTTGATGACTGATTCATATCAGTGTACATTGTATAATTATGCTTTGTTTATCTTATGTTTTGCAGTGATGCCCCTGAAGAAGGGACATATTTAGTCCCGAAATGCATTGAGCTCAAGTCATCTGTGTTGTAAAAAATATTGTGATGACAAGTCCTTATCGAGGAATTGTCAATTTCATTTATGTATTTGTATATTTTGTTTAGCAACATTTATTTCTATGGCTGAAATTGTATGGTTCACAAATTGAATACAAGTTAAAAGCTGTTTTTGTATAAATATATTGTTGAAGTGTTTTTTTAAGATTAGGAAAGGTTGAATATCGCATAAAGTTGTGTGCATGAGTCCAGTAGGTAGTCTGGCTACTGGCCCCCCTAATTTATTTATGTTTCATAGGTGTGAATAGGTACACAACATCAGGCGCAGCACACTGATCAATTGAGCAGTTAAACATTGGAATTAGTATTAGGAACAGGTGTGCATATCCCACACTCACCTTACCACAGTAACTTGGCCCAGGTGTCACATGTAGTTCTAGCACTCACCTCAATACAATGTGTGCCCTGCACCACATGGTGCAGGGCCCACAGTGCATGGATGTGCAGGAAGTGCTTCTCTGACCAGGAAAAGGGCCACAGCACAGGCTGCCATGTAAATAAGCACTTTGCGACTGCCAGCCCAGCAAGCAGTCACATTGTAATGCGGCGTTCAGACTGCTGCCTACTTGTCATTTGGTCTCCTGACAGCTGTGAAAGTGGGTGGCAGTCCGACCGCCCACTATCAGCCCATAAATGTTTTACCAAATTATATTTGGATTTATTTTTAGATATTTTAAATATGCTAATTTGTAATTGAAATTGTTATATTGTATACATTATTAAAAATTAGGTAAAAAACTAGAATTTTTAAATAAAAAGATATATTTTTTTTATTTAATGTAAAAATGTAGGCAATTCTTTATAGAATGTATATAGTAAATGTGCTAATTTGTAATAAAAGTAATTGTATGTTTTTTGGTTTATGGATTGTAGATAAAATTATTTACAAATTTGCAAATTGTATTATTAAATGAAATATAAATATAATTTTTTTAATAGTGGTTTATAATATTTTTTAAATTGAAACATTTACTAAAGTTTGATAATAGGTGCCGATTACGATCCGGTAAAAAAAATCCCCGCACGACTCGTATCCGGTCTTTTTTCCGTACGAATCGTACAAGTGCCGTACAAACTGCCAATCATGATTCGCATGGGAAAAACTCCATACGAATCGCATTGGGAATTATTCCCCACACGTCCTCGGGTCGGAAAATGTGTCCGACACGTCCCCGGACGATTTACCGTACAAATGTGAAAAGTGAAGTCTGACCGCGGAATTACGATCCATCCCGTGCGTCCGATGTTACAACCGTATGGAAAAAACACCATCCGCACCGAACTCCCATAGCAACCATGGAGCCATGTGCCTGCATACGCGCCCAACACCCCCCCAGCCCTCCTATGTACGAGTCGAATCCCCACCCGTGTATGTACACCCGTGTATGTACGAGACGTACCCCCACCCGTGAATGTATGGAGCGTACCCCCACCCCAACCGTGAATGTACGACCCGTACCCTCACCCGCGTATGCATGGAGCGTACCCCCACCCCAACCGTGTATGTACGACCCATACCCTCACCCGCGTATGCATGGAGCGTACCCCCACCCCAACCGTGTATGTACGGACCGTACCCCCACCCCAACCGTGTATGTACGACCCGTACCCTCACCCGCGTACGTATGGAGTGTACCCCCACCCCAACAGTGTATGTATGACCCATACCCTCACCCGCGTATGCATGGAGCGTACCCCCACCCCAACAGTGTATGTACGGACCGTACCCCCACTCCAACCGTGTATGTACGACACGTACCCCCACCCGCGTATGCATGGAGCGTACCCCCACCCCAACCGTGTATGTACGGACCGTACCCCCACCCCAACCGTGTATGTACGACCCGTACCCCCACCCGCGTATGCATGGAGCGTACCCCCACCCCAACCGTGTATGTATGGACCGTACCCTCACCCGCGTACGTATGGAGCGTACCCCCACCCCAACAGTGTATGTACGACCCGTACCCCCACCTGCGTATGCATGGACCGTACCCCCCACCCCAACCGTGTATGTACGGACCATACCCCCACCCCAACCGTGTATGTACAACCCGTACCCTCACCCGCGGAAGTATGGAGTGTACCCCCACCCTAACAGTGTATGTACGACCCGTACCCTCACCCGCGTATGCATGGAGCGTACCCCCACCCCAACAGTGTATGTACGGACCGTACCCCCACCCCAACCGTGTATGTATGACACGTACCCCCACCCGCGTATGCATGGAGCGTACCCCCACCCCAACCGTGTATGTATGGACCGTACCCCCACTCCAACCGTGCAAGTACGACCCGTACCCCCACCCGTGTATGCATGGAGCGTACCCCCACCCCAACCGTGTATGTACGGACCGTACCCTCACCCGCGTACGTATGGAGCGTACCCCCACCCCAACAGTGTATGTACGACCCGTACCCCCACCTGCGTATGCATGGAGCGTACCCCCACCCCAACCGTGTATGTACGGACCGTACCCTCACCCGCGTACGTATGGAGCGTACCCCCACCCCAACAGTGTATGTACGACCCGTACCCCCACCCGCTTATGCATGGAGCGTACCCCCACCCCAACCGTGTATGTACGGACCGTACCCCCACCCCAACCGTGTATGTACGACCCATACCCTCACCCGCGTACGTATGGAGCATACCCCCACCCCAACAGTGTATGTACGACCCATACCCTCACCCGCGTATGCATGGAGCGTACCCCCACCCCAACATTCTAAGTACGGAGCGCACCCCAGGCCCCAACACCAGCACCTTCACACAACATCGCGCATGTACGAGTCGTACCAAGCCAGACACAAGGACAGCACTGTACAACAAAATTCCCGAAGTACACACCGTACACACGCTAAAAACGCACGTACACAACCAGGACAAAGCAAAACAACACAAGAATACACCATTCGAATGGCACAAAGCCACAAAACATGTCCAACAAGCACAAAAACAACACATTCACTGACCTGCAACTGCCAAAATCCCAAACAAAGGCCCAAAACACAACCACTCCTTATAACACACCCACCCAAACTTCAAACACAGCCACGCCCACCAATGGACCAATAAAAAGGGCCCACACACACAAACCATGAGCCTTTGCAACAGACTCACTGCTGCCAGACCCCACAGACAACCTACAGCACCATACTAGAACCTTTACTACACCTTACACTTGCACACCTTCACACACACACCTTCACAAACACCCCCTCATCACATTCACACACACACCTGCACAACCACACCCACACACCCACAACCATCCACACCCCCCCACCATCCACACCCACACCCCTCACCATGCCCACTAACAAGAATCCAAAGTTTACTAGCCGAGAGTTGGAGGTCCTTGTCGACGAAATCCTCAGAGTCGAGCGACACCTCTTTGGAACATTGGTCAGACAGACCTGCATGTCCGAAAAAACAGCCATGTGGCAGAGGATTGTTGATGCTGTGAATGCTGTTGCGGCCACCAGAAGGACCAGGCATGAATGCCAAGCCACGTGGTACGATCTGCGGAGGAGGGTCCGAGCCAAAATGACCGACGACCACAACCAGGCCAACATCACTGGAGGAGGGCCGCCCCGCAGACCCGTACAATACCATCCCTGGGAGGAGAGGGTGATGGCCATACTGCCGGTGGTGTCAGTGGACGGATTAGAAGGACTCCCAGACCCGGGTGAGTACACAAACAACTCACCTCACATGGGGGGAACGTCATCCACAACCAAACTCACAATCAGCCACGCAACCACCCCAAGCTATCGCATGACTCAACCACACTCCATGAACACGCACATGCCACTAGCGCCACCATGCCCCATGCACCCAGCTGGACAATGCCAAGTCACAGGCCACAGAAAACACCAACACAAGACACGGTAAGCCGGATGGCGGGAGTGTGGCCCACCAAAATCACATAGAAGCAAACAACAATGCCCCCTGCCCATATGGCCTAGGTCACAGCCAGACAAACAGTGTGTCCCCACACAGGAAAGACTTGCCAGCAAATGGCGGACGCCTTGCATTAACACATGGGGGTGACGGCACGTTTTTGCACATGACAGCAGCTAATGAACAGCCAACACTGTGAAAGAGTGGCAGCACACACCACCACAGCAGCAGCGCAGACACAGACACTACACCCAATGGGTGCCTGGAGATCAGAAACAAACTCACATCAACAAGCCAAGGGCCATTCAAAGATCTGCAAAAAATGTGTGCCTAGGAAGCTGGGCTGAGGTGACAGAGGGTGACACACAGAGGGAGGGAGAGGGGGAGAGAGAGGGAGGGAGACACAGGGAGACGGACAGAGGGAGGAGGCTGACACACAGAGGGAGGGAGAGGGGGACAGAGAGGGAGTGAGAAAGGGACACACAGGGAGACCAATTCAGCCTTGGGGGGTGTTGGAATGTCTGCTCGTCAGCAGGTGGACTGCGTGCATGTAGACAAGGGTGGCCAGTGCCTGAATCACCCCTCTTCTCCATGGCAAAACACTGGGCCATGTCTCAACCTGTGCATGAGCACAACGCCAGCTACCTGCATTATCTAAGTGTGTGGAACAACTCCATGTGCCCACGTACAGTGCAACACGGAAGGCGCCAATGCATGGCTCGCCACACCTGCTCACTCCACTGCTGACTGCAGTCACAATTGACGCAGCAAGTAAGACTGTGCCACACATAGGTAAAGTCGCAAAAGCTGTGGCCAAGGGACATACCCATGCACAAGTGCACTGTGAGTGGAATGCAAGACATATCCAAATTCCCAGAGGAAATGTGGCAACTTAGAAACCAATGAAACATGGATGTTGCATGGAACAAAATTAACATTGTCTCTCTCACACACAGGTCAACGTCGTGGATCACCCCCAACACTGGGGGGAAGACTCACAGGACCCGGCTCGGCGGGATGACGGACCCACCGGCAGCGACGACTCTCACCACTCTGTGGACGAACCCGACCCCGACCAACCTGGCCCCTCTGGTGTCCAACCACCTGCAGCACCTGCGTCAGATACAACTGGGCCAACCACCACCCCCACTCCTGCCACATCCCAGGAGACACCCAGGATCCCTGCCCCACCACCACAATGCAGCCAGGCTGGCCAGGAGGGACATGGTGTACCGGGCACCCAGGAGGAGGCAGGCGACAACGCCAATGCCACCCCTCAGGGGTCCCGGAGACCCGATGTGCCCACAAG
Source organism: Triturus cristatus (assembly GCF_964204655.1). Classification (NCBI taxonomy): domain Eukaryota; kingdom Metazoa; phylum Chordata; class Amphibia; order Caudata; family Salamandridae; genus Triturus; species Triturus cristatus. The sequence goes on from NC_140593.1 coordinate 945,487,005, forward strand.
GGCAGGCCAGGTGCAAGTGGGCAGGGGTGGTGGGAGTGGAGGACGGCGGAGGCGCGAGCCTGACAGGTTGGCTGCGGAACCGGTATATTCCCATGTCCGTAACATCCTGGACACATACCGGCAGGACACCACGGGCATGAGCCAGGTTGTGTCCACCCTCAACGAGATGAAGTGGACCCTCGAGGAGATCAAGACCCAGCAGGCCCAGCAACATGCGGAGCAACATGCCTGTCTACTGCGACACCAAGGGCGGATGGAGGACAGACAGGCTGAGCTCGTGACGGTGTTCACGGGAATTCACAGTACACTCCGTCGGATAGCCAACAACATGGGCAACCCTCCCTGTGCCACCAGGCGTAGAACATCACCACCCACAGGGAGGGATCAGGAGGAGGAGGAGTCATCCGACGGAGCATCCCAAACATCGTCACGGCCTGCTTCTGAGGGTCCCCGCAGGAGGGCGGGTCGTCCACGGAAAAGACCGTGAGGGTCAGCGCAACAGCACCATCTCCCAGGACACCTGGCCTGGCACCTGGCCCACTGGACCAACAGCAGCACAGCAGCAAAAGACATTCTCTGCCACATGGACTTGCTGGTCACTGTCTGACCAATGTTGACAAAGTCTATGGCATGGACTCTGAGGATTTTCAATGGCAAGGACACCAACTCCCCTAGTGAACTTTGGATTCCACACACCCGGAAAGCCCCTCATGTCATACCCCCCCCACGTGCCCCAACCATAATAAAAAGTTACACGATAAAGAGATGATGCCTACATTTTGCATTATTACCTTACATGTGTCTTGTAAAGTCTAACCATGCCTGAGTTCTCATTTGACTTCAACCATCCACACCCTGGGGCCTGAGTCTGGCACAGGACACACATGGGTCACAATGTATTAGGCAAGACGGACATGGAGCACCATACACACCCGTGATGGGCCCAACCAGCTGAGGGGGTGGCCGCACAACCGTGCCGACAGACATATTGAGTACAGCGACAGCCATGCGCAGTGGTCAGGGATCATGTGGAGTGTCCTGGGGGGCACCCAGGTATGTGTGGACAGGTGGCAGAACCATGTCCTGCAAGCTTGAGTCAGGTGGATGCAGAGAATGGTGGCCTGGCCAACGTTGGATGCATGGGGATGGCACATGTCACAATACCCACACAGTCATGGACATCATGCACAATACACAGTCTAATCCCACACAAACAGCTTGCATCTTGCTACTCGACACATAGACACATAGCCACTATCACGGAAAACCATGCCAGACATGCCGGATGCACCGTGGCAACACACCAGCATTGACTGAGAATAGGCACCTTGGAGGCATATGGACACCTTTATTATTCATGTATTTGGGAATGCAGAGGCAACTCGGAGTACACATGAACAGGTCATGTGGAGTAACATGTGGGTCCAACACTGGAACCCCCCTTCTGCAGCACAAATGCGTGATAGCCATGGAACTGGCACACAAGTGTCGGCTAACAGCTAAACACCCCCTGCTGCTCACTGAGAGGCTGCCATACACCATTGATCCTGTTGTGTCCAAATAATTATTCCAAGGGCCACACTTACCACTGGCCCGCAATATTAAGTAAAATAAGGAGCAGTTGGCAATGTGGAAGGTTCAAACGTTTATTAGCCACCACAGAACTCTATATAGAGGAGCCTCGTCGATCCTCACCCATCAGGTGCGCCGAGGAAGACTGCTGGCTCCTTGACAGTAACACACTTTTATACATTATCAGTACAGCATACAAAACCTTATATGTGGAAAAGTACCAGTTAGTCCTGGCGCTCCTAATGAGCTCATGCCTATTTCTAGTTTCGGTTACACATACAAAGGGTTACTATCTTTACAGAGAAGGTCGAAAGGGTGACTCCCTTCTCGTCCCAGGTCTAGAGGAATTTGCTTGATACTCCCTTTTAGCAGATGTGACCTTGCTTCTCAGCAACTCAGCCTGTCTCCTAATAAATGCAAGAAAAGGGGGAGCAGAGGGTGTGCGGAAGAGACCACGTGATTCCCAAGCGAAAGAGCCGCAATCCAAGATGGAGGCGGTTCAGTTCTCGGCCCTTTTGTCGTGCTAAACATAACGGGGATTTCGAACCTTTGAATACACCATAACTAATCACACTATCATTAGATATACTGCGCTAATCATACCATAGTGACTTGAATACCTCAGAACGACCCTTTTAGCGCAGCACAGCTAATAACGGGGTCAGTCTTCAAAAATACCCTCATCGATCTGCATTAAGTCATGCATCTCCTTCTGAGCCCGCTGGGTATCCATCCTGGTTTGGACGGACTTGGGCCTAGGGATGGATCGGCGAACCTGAGTAGCGCAATACGCACAACAAGCAGGTCCGCACTGTAGACAAAGGCAGCAGGTGAAAATGAACCCTACTACTCCCAAAAGAATCATGAATAACTTCCATCCCCAGGTGGTCACCAAATCCCAAAACCACCCGGACAAAGACCAAGTACCAGTCTCGGTGTGAATTTCAGAGGCTAGCCGATGCAGTTTCTGGTGGCTAAATGGACAGAAGGGGCGGAGTCAGGTATATATACACAACAGGAACTGCCGATGACTCTACAAGCTCCTCCGCGATCAGCTAGGATAACATCTAAAACAAGACGATTTTGAAGGGTCACAAGCCGGGTCGCCTGGAGCTCCACTGTGATATTAGTTAATATTCCTGCAGTAGTATTAACCACCCCTTCCACCACTCTAGATAGCCTCCTAATTTCTTTACTAGTGAGGATGGGTCCCCATATGGGCAACACCCCTTTTATGATATCAACGAAGTGTTGGGCTGGAGTGTCAGTCTGGTCAGTGGCATCATTACTGGCGGCTTCAGCTTTCAGACTCCGCCGATTTAAGGAATGGGACTTATGATAATCAGAAGGAGCTATGTAAACCGGTGGGTAAAGGAAAGATAAGTAACACCTACCTGCCCATCCTCTGGGTAGCCAAGTGAATGCGTTTTCACCGCACACAAAATAAACATTGGGAGGGGTGAGCGTTGGGGGACTGCTGAACGTCTGCAGTCTATAAGTGTAATTACATCTACTATAACCTACAAATAAATGTCCAGTACCCTGCACGCAGAAGGAGGAGGATGTATTCAGTACCGGGACCGGAATGATTTTCTCATCTGAGACATTTCGCTCCTGGAAATACTTGAAATACTCAGTAAAGTTAAAAGTCATGAAATCCAATACTTCATCCCTCAACCAGGTATCATTTTCATGATCAGTGTACACGTTCATGCAGGTGGTAGAATCAAGGGTACCATCCGTTCCCTCAGCATTAGGAGTAAAACCTTGGTGTTTCTCTATATAGGCTAGAATCAAGGCATAATCCTTCTCTGAGAATCGACGTTCATCTATAGTGTAGTGTTCATATAGCATGGATAACATTTTGAACCAGGCTTCGCAACTACCTAAATAAGATAAGGGCATTGATATAAACAAATCTTGCTTATGCATCACTGACGGGAGGAGACCACAGACCCAACAATCAGTAACATTTGTGGAACTATGAGTCTGGTGCAGCATCTCAATGAAGGCATTATGTACATATGTCTGTCGGTGCCTTTCCTTATGAGGGGCAAAGGTCTGAAAATGATGTTCCTTAGGAGCAGGAGTAGACACTATCAAGGTGTGTACAGGATGGCGGAACTCTAGATATATAAACAAACTTAAGCATAGTACAAATGATACAATCAGTATAGAAATGAAAACAATTTTAACACGCAAACTCCATGAGGAGAACATTGGCAAATGCGGGGGAATGGTACGGGGTACTATGGGACGCCCTTCTTCAGGGTCAAAACGAGCAAAAGGGTACATTTTTCTCACTAAAAGTCCAATATAATCTCGGGAAAAGGGGGCTACAAGCAGTCCGACCTGCCGGAGGGTGCTTCTTTCCTGTGTCCGTATAGAGCCTCACAGGCAGACTCCTATCGTTCAGAGAAACCAAAAAGGTAAAAACGATAAAAACTTCTCGCGTTGGGGTCGCACTTGACACAACCCTTGTTGAAAAGAAACTCCACCTGGGCCCCCACCAACCGATCAATGTCTCTATCTTCGTTCTGAACAGAGCTTTACTTAAAGTTCCATGCTCTCAACGAGTTCAGTCCAGTGTTCTACCAATCCTCAGGTCTTTGCCGAGGCCTCCAACTTCACTCGCCAAGGCTAGACCTGGGATTCTCCATTTCCGGGGCCGCAGGTGATATCGATCCCGACCAAGGGTTTCAGGATTCATAAACAAAGCGGGCACAGTGGGGTCAGACGAGGAGCTGGGCTCCCGACCAGATGCCTCGCTTTGGGCAATTGGGTGGCCACAAAACAGGGTTTCCAAGCTCACAGCACTCTCCCCTCGCCCGTCAACCTCTCTGCGGGTGTCCAGGGAAAGTGGCTCTCTAGTGCTGGGTTCGCCCTGAGTTGGCAGGCCTTCCTGGTCAAGCTGCTCCCTGGGCAACGGGAGGGGAACTCGCTTAAGATGGGAGATATGGATCCAGTGCTGCTTCCCCTCAACTTTCACCGCCGTTCGCGTGGCCAGGAGCACCTGGTACGGCTGGGACCAGCGTGGATCCAAACTCGACTTTCGTTGGTAGTTTCGGACCAAGACCCACTGTCCAGGTTCTACGCTGTGTCCAGGACCCTCCGGCAGGGGCTGCAGTACGGCAGATATCTGTTGATGAATGGAATGGAGATCTTTAGTCAAAGCATACAAATAGTCAGTCAACATAGGATGGTCAATGTCCCTGAAGGATTTGGGCCGGGGTACTCCCCACACATTGGCAGGTCTGCCAAAAATTACTTCATAAGGGGAGATACCGCTCCGTGAATGGGGAGTAGTTCTCACAGACAACAGGGCCAGGGGCAGGAGATCAGGCCATTTTAATCCTGTCGTGTCCTGAAGTTTAGCCAGTTTCAACTTCAGAATCCCATTATATTTCTCAACCAGGCCCGCTGACTGAGGATGTCGGGCTGCGTGAAACTTCTGCTGGATGGACAGACCCTTGCATACATACTTAACTAAGTTAGCATTAAAATGTGTCCCGTTGTCACTCCAAATCACCCGTGGCAACCCATATCGAGGAAAAAACTCTTTTACCAGAGCTTTCGCAGTTGCCAGGGCAGTATTTTCCTTTGGGGATACGCCTCTACCCATTTACTAAAAGTACAAATCACCACTAGCACGTATTTCAGATTGTTAACTCGCTCTAGCTGGATGTAATCCATTTGGAGTACTTCAAAAGGCAGAGTGGGTGGCGCAAAATTACCCGCCAGGACGGGAATACTAACCCCAGGATTATGCTGGAGACAAATTATGCAATGCTGGACCAAGTTCCTAGCCGTCTTATGGATATTAACATTATACCAGACAGGATCCAATGTTGCACAGATGCCCTGAACTCCCACATGTGAAGGTCCGTGTGCCATGGTTACTACCGCATTTACAAATGCGTTTGGCAGTAACCATCGACATCTCTCTGACAAGTCAGTCCAACATCCATTCTCATCAAGCCTCCCCACCTGTTCTTGCCAGTATGTCAGCTCTTCCGGGGTCACTTCCTTTTGTAGCTCTTTCACACTATCTATGGTGTTGTTAAAAACCCCTGCTTCTATCATTCTTGTTACTACAAACATGGAAGTGGTGTCAGACTGGGCCGTTTCCTTGGTGATTCGATCCGCAAAGAAATTTCCCCTCCCCACATCATCAATTATAACCTTGTGTGCACTGCATTTGACTATGGCCAAGGTCTTGGGCAATGTTAATGCGGCTAGTAATCGCTCAACCAATGGTCCATTCTTTATTTTCTCGCCATGGGATGTCAAGAATCCTCTTTCCGCCCATAACCTCCCGAAGCTATGTGCTACACCGAACGCGTACTGGCTATCGGTGTAGACATTTAGCCTTAAGCCTTTCCCCAACTCGCGGGCCCTGAATAATGCAACCAATTCGGCCGCCTGGGCCGACCGGTATGGTATCTTTGCTGCCTCGACTACCGTTTGCAGGGTAGTGATCGCATAAGCCGCAGCTGTCGTACCATCCGGTAATCTGAAACAGGACCCATCAACGTACAATTCTCCTTGGGCATCAGATAGTGGGGTGTCAGTTAGATCTATCCGGCCCTTGGTTTCTTCTTCAGTTCGAAAGATACAATCATGTATGTCTTGTCCACCGTCTCCCGAAGGGAGGGGTAACAACGTGGCAGGGTTCAAATTAACACATCTTTTGATCGTTATATGAGGTGCAAACAGGGTCAATTCGTACCCTGTAAGACGCGCACTAGTTAAGTGCTGCGTCTGTGTCCTGTTTAATAATACGTCCACAGCATGAGGCACCATCACTGTCAGATCCGTATTCAGGACTAGCCCTTCCGATTGTCTGATCGCTATGGCCACTGCCGCTGCAGCCCTCAGACAACTGGGAAGTGCTCTGGCGACATTGTCCAAAACCGCCGAGAAATATGCACAAGGCCTTTGCTTACCACCAAAGTCTTGTGTCAACACTGAAAGAGAACAACCGTCCACCTCATGCACGTAGAGCACAAAAGGTTTCCGGTAGTCAGGGGTGCCAAGCACAGGAGCAGAGCAAAGAGCAGTTTTCAGAGCGGAAAAGGCAGTCTGGCATTCATCAGTCCAAGGTAAAGGTTCATGCACATCCTTCGTAGTTAGATACAGGAAAGGTTTAGTCAAGAGAGAATAGTTAGCAATCCATTGGCGACAGTAGGAGGTTATACCAAGCAAAGCGTGGACATCACGTTGCGTGTGAGGAACAGGCATGTTAGTTATGGTTGCGATGCGCTCAGAAGTCAACCGTCTTCCCTCCTTCGACAGGAGATGACCGAGATAGGTCACCTCCGGTCGACAATATTGAAATTTAGAGAGCGACACCTTGTTACCATGAGTAGCCAAATGCTGTAGCAGGGTAACCGTGACTTCAACCATCCACACCCTGGGGCCTGAGTCTGGCACAGGACACACATGGTTCACAATGTATTAGGCAAGACGGACATGGAGCACCATACACACCCGTGATGGGCCCAACCAGCTGAGGGGGTGGCCGCACAACCGTGCCGACAGACATATTGAGTACAGCGACAGCCATGCGCAGTGGTCAGGGATCATGTGGAGTGTCCTGGGGGGCACCCAGGTATGTGTGGACAGGTGGCAGAACCATGTCCTGCAAGCTTGAGTCAGGTGGATGCAGAGAATGGTGGCCTGGCCAACGTTGGATGCATGGGGATGGCACATGTCACAATACCCACACAGTCATGGACATCATGCACAATACACAGTCTAATCCCACACAAACAGCTTGCATCTTGCTACTCGACACATAGACACATAGCCACTATCACGGAAAACCATGCCAGACATGCTGGATGCACCGTGGCAACACACCAGCATTGACTGAGAATAGGCACCTTGGAGGCATAGGGACACCTTTATTATTCATGTATTTGGGAATGCAGAGGCAACTCGGAGTACACATGAACAGGTCATGTGGAGTAACATGTGGGTCCAACACTGGAACCCCCCTTCTGCAGCACAAATGCGTGATAGCCATGGAACTGGCACACAAGTGTCGGCTAACAGCTAAACACCCCCTGCTGCTCACTGAGAGGCTGCCATACACCATTGATCCTGTTGTGTCCAAATAATTATTCCAAGGGCCACACTTACCACTGGCCCGCAATATTAAGTAAAATAAGGAGCAGTTGGCAACGTGGAAGGTTCAAACGTTTATTAGCCACCACAGAACTCTATATAGAGGAGCCTCGTCGATCCTCACCCATCAGGTGCGCCGAGGAAGACTGCTGGCTCCTTGACAGTAACACACTTTTATACATTATCAGTACAGCATACAAAACCTTATATGTGGAAAAGTACCAGTTAGTCCTGGCGCTCCTAATGAGCTCATGCCTATTTCTAGTTTCGGTTACACATACAAAGGGTTACTATCTTTACAGAGAAGGTCGAAAGGGTGACTCCCTTCTCGTCCCAGGTCTAGAGGAATTTGCTTGATACTCCCTTTTAGCAGATGTGACCTTGCTTCTCAGCAACTCAGCCTGTCTCCTAATAAATGCAAGAAAAGGGGGAGCAGAGGGTGTGCGGAAGAGACCACGTGATTCCCAAGCGAAAGAGCCGCAATCCAAGATGGAGGCGGTTCAGTTCTCGGCCCTTTTGTCGGGCTAAACATAACGGGGATTTCGAACCTTTGAATACACCATAACTAATCACACTATCATTAGATATACTGCGCTAATCATACCATAGTGACTTGAATACCTCAGAACGACCCTTTTAGCGCAGCACAGCTAATAACGGGGTCAGTCTTCAAAAATACCCTCATCGATCTGCATTAAGTCATGCATCTCCTTCTGAGCCCGCTGGGTATCCATCCTGGTTTGGACGGACTTGGGCCTAGGGATGGATCGGCGAACCTGAGTAGCGCAATACGCACAACAAGCAGGTCCGCACTGTAGACAAAGGCAGCAGGTGAAAATGAACCCTACTACTCCCAAAAGAATCATGAATAACTTCCATCCCCAGGTGGTCACCAAATCCCAAAACCACCCGGACAAAGACCAAGTACCAGTCTCGGTGTGAATTTCAGAGGCTAGCCGATGCAGTTTCTGGATGGCTAAATGGACAGAAGGGGCGGAGTCAGGTATATATACACAACAGGAACTGCCGATGACTCTACAAGCTCCTCCGCGATCAGCTAGGATAACATCTAAAACAAGACGATTTTGAAGGGTCACAAGCCGGGTCGCCTGGAGCTCCACTGTGATATTAGTTAATATTCCTGCAGTAGTATTAACCACCCCTTCCACCACTCTAGATAGCCTCCTAATTTCTTTACTAGTGAGGATGGGTCCCCATATGGGCAACACCCCTTTTATGATATCAACGAAGTGTTGGGCTGGAGTGTCAGTCTGGTCAGTGGCATCATTACTGGCGGCTTCAGCTTTCAGACTCCGCCGATTTAAGGAATGGGACTTATGATAATCAGAAGGAGCTATGTAAACCGGTGGGTAAAGGAAAGATAAGTAACACCTACCTGCCCATCCTCTGGGTAGCCAAGTGTATGCGTTTTCACCGCACACAAAATAAACATTGGGAGGGGTGAGCGTTGGGGGACTGCTGAACGTCTGCAGTCTATAAGTGTAATTACATCTACTATAACCTACAAATAAATGTCCAGTACCCTGCACGCAGAAGGAGGAGGATGTATTCAGTACCGGGACCGGAATGATTTTCTCATCTGAGACATTTCGCTCCTGGAAATACTTGAAATACTCAGTAAAGTTAAAAGTCATGAAATCCAATACTTCATCCCTCAACCAGGTATCATTTTCATGATCAGTGTACACGTTCATGCAGGCGGTAGGATCAAGGGTACCATCCGTTCCCTCAGCATTAGGAGTAAAACCTTGGTGTTTCTCTATATAGGCTAGAATCAAGGCATAATCCTTCTCTGAGAATCGACGTTCATCTATAGTGTAGTGTTCATATAGCATGGATAACATTTTGAACCAGGCTTCGCAACTACCTAAATAAGATAAGGGCATTGATATAAACAAATCTTGCTTATGCATCACTGACGGGAGGAGACCACAGACCCAACAATCAGTAACATTTGTGGAACTATGAGTCTGGTGCAGCATCTCAATGAAGGCATTATGTACATATGTCTGTCGGTGCCTTTCCTTATGAGGGGCAAAGGTCTGAAAATGATGTTCCTTAGGAGCAGGGGTAGACACTATCAAGGTGTGTACAGGATGGCGGAACTCTAGATATATAAACAAACTTAAGCATAGTACAAATGATACAATCAGTATAGAAATGAAAACTATTTTAACACGCAAACTCCATGAGGAGAACATTGGCAAATGCGGGGGAATGGTACGGGGTACTATGGGACGCCCTTCTTCAGGGTCAAAACGAGCAAAAGGGTACATTTTTCTCACTAAAAGTCCAATATAATCTCGGGAAAAGGGGGCTACAAGCAGTCCGACCTGCTGGAGGGTGCTTCTTTCCTGTGTCCGTATAGAGCCTCACAGGCAGACTCCTATCGTTCAGAGAAACCAAAAAGGTAAAAAAGATAAAAACTTCTCGCGTTGGGGTCGCACTTGACGCAACCCTTGTTGAAAAGAAACTCCACCTGGGCCCCCACCAACCGATCAATGTCTCTATCTTCGTTCTGAACAGAGCTTTACTTAAAGTTCCATGCTCTCAACGAGTTCAGTCCAGTGTTCTACCAATCCTCAGGTCTTTGCCGAGGCCTCCAACTTCACTCGCCAAGGCTAGACCTGGGATTCTCTATTTCCGGGGCCGCAGGTGATATCGATCCCGACCAGGGGTTTCAGGATTCATAAACAAAGCGGGCACAGTGGGGTCAGACGAGGAGCTGGGCTCCCGACCAGATGCCTCGCTTTGGGCAATTGGGTGGCCACAAAACGGGGTTTCCAAGCGCACAGCGCTCTCCCCTCGCCCGTCAACCTCTCTGCGGGTGTCCAGGGAAAGTGGCTCTCTAGTGCTGGGTTCGCCCTGAGTTGGCAGGCCTTCCTCCTGGTCAAGCTGCTCCCTGGGCAACGGGAGGGGAACTCGCTTAAGATGGGAGATATGGATCCAGTGCTGCTTCCCCTCAACTTTCACCGCCGTTCGCGTGGCCAGGAGCACCTGGTACGGCTGGGACCAGCGTGGATCCAAACTCGACTTTCGTTGGTAGTTTCGGACCAAGACCCACTGTCCAAGTTCTACGCTGTGTCCAGGACCCTCCGGCAGGGGCTGCAGTACGGCAGATATCTGTTGATGAATGGAATGGAGATCTTTAGTCAAAGCATACAAATAGTCAGTCAACATAGGATGGTCAATGTCCCTGAAGGATTTGGGCCGGGGTACTCCCCACACATTGGCAGGTCTGCCAAAAATTACTTCATAAGGGGAGATACGGCTCCGTGAATGGGGAGTAGTTCTCACGGACAACAGGGCCAGGGGCAGGAGATCAGGCCATTTTAATCCTGTCGTGTCCTGAAGTTTAGCCAGTTTCAACTTCAGAATCCCATTATATTTCTCAACCAGGCCCGCTGACTGAGGATGTCGGGCTGCGTGAAACTTCTGCTGGATGGACAGACCCTTGCATACATACTTAACTAAGTTAGCATTAAAATGTGTCCCGTTGTCACTCCAAATCACCCGTGGCAACCCATATCGAGGAAAAAACTCTTTTACCAGAGCTTTCGCAGTTGCCAGGGCAGTATTTTCCTTTGTGGGATACGCCTCTACCCATTTACTAAAAGTACAAATCACCACTAGCACGTATTTCAGATTGTTAACTCGCTCTAGCTGGATGTAATCCATTTGCAGTACTTCAAAAGGCAGAGTGGGTGGCGCAAAATTACCCGCCAGGACAGGAATACTAACCCCAGGATTATGCTGGAGACAAATTATGCAATGCTGGACCAAGTTCCTAGCCGTCTTATGGATATTAACATTATACCAGACAGGATCCAATGTTGCACAGATGCCCTGAACTCTCACATGTGAAGGTCCGTGTGCCATGGTTACTACCGCATTTACAAATGCGTTTGGCAGTAACCATCGACATCTCTCTGACAAGTCAGTCCAACATCCATTCTCATCAAGCCTCCCCACCTGTTCTTGCCAGTATGTCAGCTCTTCCGGGGTCACTTCCTTTTGTAGCTCTTTCACACTATCTATGGTGTTGTTAAAAACCCCTGCTTCTATCATTCTTGTTACTACAAACATGGAAGTGGTGTCAGACTGGGCCGTTTCCTTGGTGATTCGATCCGCAAAGAAATTTCCCCTCCCCACATCATCAATTATAACCTTGTGTGCACTGCATTTGACTATGGCCAAGGTCTTGGGCAATGTTAATGCGGCTAGTAATCGCTCAACCAATGGTCCATTCTTTATTTTCTCGCCATGGGATGTCAAGAATCCTCTTTCCGCCCATAACCTCCCGAAGCTATGTGCTACACCGAACGCGTACTGGCTATCGGTGTAGACATTTAGCCTTAAGCCTTTCCCCAACTCGCAGGCCCTGAATAATGCAACCAATTCGGCCGCCTGGGCCGACCGGTATGGTATCTTTGCTGCCTCGACTACCATTTGCAGGGTAGTGATCGCATAAGCCGCAGCTGTCGTACCATCCGGTAATCTGAAACAGGACCCATCAACGTACAATTCTCCTTGGGCATCAGATAGTGGGGTGTCAGTTAGATCTATCCGGCCCTTGGTTTCTTCTTCAGTTCGAAAGATACAATCATGTATGTCTTGTCCACCGTCTCCCGAAGGGAGGGGTAACAACGTGGCAGGGTTCAAATTAACACATCTTTTGATCGTTATATGAGGTGCAAACAGGGTCAATTCGTACCCTGTAAGACGCGCACTAGTTAAGTGCTGCGTCTGTGTCCTGTTTAATAATACGTCCACAGCATGAGGCACCATCACTGTCAGATCCGTATTCAGGACTAGCCCTTCCGATTGTCTGATCGCTATGGCCACTGCCGCTGCAGCCCTCAGACAACTGGGAAGTGCTCTGGCGACATTGTCCTAAACCGCCGAGAAATATGCACAAGGCCTTTGCTTACCACCAAAGTCTTGTGTCAACACTGAAAGAGAACAACCGTCCACCTCATGCACGTAGAGCACAAAAGGTTTCCGGTAGTCAGGGGTGCCAAGCACAGGAGCAGAGCAAAGAGCAGTTTTCAGAGCAGAAAAGGCAGTCTGGCATTCATCAGTCCAAGGTAAAGGTTCATGCACATCCTTCGTAGTTAGATACAGGAAAGGTTTAGTCAAGAGAGAATAGTTAGCAATCCATTGGCGACAGTAGGAGGTTATACCAAGCAAAGCGCGGACATCACGTTGCGTGTGAGGAACAGGCATGTTAGTTATGGTTGCGATGCGCTCAGAAGTCAACCGTCTTCCCTCCTTCGACAGGAGATGACCGAGATAGGTCACCTCCGGTCGACAATATTGAAATTTAGAGAGCGACACCTTGTTACCATGAGTAGCCAAATGCTGTAGCAGGGTAACCGTGGCATTGCGGCAACCATGTTCTGTATCAGAGGCCACAAGGAGGTCATCGACATACTGCAATAGGACATTACCTGGCGGCAATTGTAAAGAATCCAATACTCTCTTTAGGGCTTGGCTGTAGATACTAGGACTTTCGGTATACCCCTGGGGGGCGCGACAGAATCTAAAGCTGCGGCCCCCCAATGAGAAACCAAACAAATGTCTACTATCTGGATGTATGGGAATACTAAAGAAAGCATTCTTCAAATCAACCACCGAGAAAAATGTTGCAGTGGGGGGAATCATGGTCAAAATGGAATTAATATCTGGTACCACAGGATATTGGGGTACCACAATCTTGTTAATCTCTCGCAAGTCAATCACAAATCGATAGGTATCTGCATAATCAGGGGACTGGGGTACGGGGGCTCGTTTAAGAATCGGAAGAATAGGGCTGTTGCAGATGTTGGAAGTCGTTTCCTCCACCACCCCTGTTTTAATCAGATCAGAAATAATGGCCAGTAAAGCGCGTTCTCCCTCGGGGGCTATTTTATACTGTGGGATCCTCGGCAATTTGGCATTCTGTTTCAAAGTGATGGACACCGGGGGAATTTGTAGGAACCCTACGTCAGTGTCCCCCAGGGCCCAAAGATCCCTCGGGAGTTTTGCAAGCTCAGGGGGTAAGGAGTCAGTTTTTGAAAAACATTGAATGGAGGGGATAGAGGTATTCCTAATGGTCAGGTAAACTCCATCGGGGGAGCAAAAGATGCGGGCATGCAATCTTTTTAATATATCCATACCTAGGAGATTTTCCCCACACTGGGAGGTGAGGAGGAAAGGCGATTCTATCGTTACCGGTCCCAGAGTAAGGGAAAGTGGCTTAGAAATGGGGCTCACCACCGGAGTTCCAGAGAACCCCACGGACACATTAGTCTGGCCAGACAGAGCGGCCCCCGGGACCAGGGCACGTGAAACAGAACTGTTCATAGCCCCTGTGTCAACCAAAAACTTACCTGATGCATCCAGTAATTGTGCATGGACATAAGGTCCAGCTTGATCTATCGGGATTGACACATGCCCCTTACTCTGCCCTTGGCTGTCCTATGCTTGAGTATATCCGGAGCCTTCGTCCGTCACACGTCCGTCATGGTAGTACTGCTTACCTTGGCTTTGGTCAAAATAATTCTGACTGTTCTCACCTCGGGCTGCCTGTTCTTGTCTCGTGTATCCACCTCGGTGCCCACTCATTCTTCCCCGTCCACGACCCCTTGAAGCAGTATTCTGCTCATACAACAACGGGCACTGTGCTCTCCAATGCCCCTCCTCTTTACAGAAAGCACATTGAATTATGCCTAGATCTGTTCGCCCGGCCGTTTGCGCGGGTCCCGCCCCTCTTGGAGCGAAATTCTGCAACCCTCTTCCTCTTCCTCTACCCCTCTCCACTTGCTGCAGTAACACTCGTGTTTTCAAATCTTTCGACTTTCTTTCTGTCTTATCCTTGCTCTCATTTTCCCGATGCTCATAATACTGAGCCATGCTTAGTATTGTGGAAGGCGTGGTGGTCGTCCAGGTACTCTCAGCTGCCTGTAACCGGGCTGATACCTCAGGTAGCAAATTGGTTACGAATCTATTGACAAATAAACGCACACCCCCCTCCGTGGCCAGGTCCTGTCCGCTGAAATCAATGAATACTCCCTCAAACCTCGCGAAAAAATCGGATACACTTTCATCCTTCTTTTGCTTACAAGCCGTCAGTTTATCCCAATCTACTTTCCTGGGTGGGATCAATGAATGCATATAGGTTATTATTTTTTCAGGCAAGGTCAGTATCTCAGGTCGGGGCTTGTTCCCCGGTTTACGATCTCTATCCCAGTTTCTCAGTTGGTCCCATGTCCCACCAAATTCCGTAACATGGTCCTGGTCATGTACCTGGCGCCAAATGTCCACCGGTACTAATAAGGCAAAGAATAATTCAATATCCGCCAACGTCATTACTGCTGATGAGGCGGCCTCGGTCAGTTCCTTGTAATATGCAGTGGGGTTTTTTCTAGGATCTGGCAACTGGATTTTTAGGGATAATACCTCACTCCGCTTCCAGGGGGTATAGACCCATTGTTCCTGGAACCGGGCGTCTATTCCCGGGCGGGTAACGACACCGTGGGCATCCACCACCTCAGCAACTTCCGGATGGAAGATAGGGTGCACTTCTCGCATAGGGAACTGGGAGAATCCGGCGGGAATGGCAGACTGTAAACAAGTTCTATAAGAAACCAAAGTCTGCACCTTCCCATACACCTCTTCCGGCGTCAACTGAGATTTGTGAATCTGATCAAGGATATCATACAATATAGCCGGAGCTCTCCCTCCCTGGTGTACCTGTTCCCATACAGAAATAAGACAGTTAGCCATATGTTCCAGTGCATGCTGTTGCATCACCGGTTCGTAGTCTTTCATGGTACTCCAAATATCAGAAAGAGTATAAATAGGATGTCGCATCCACTGGGACGCTTGTGTGGCAATAGTTTCTCTTTCTTCCGCTCCCAAGGCAGAACGAGTGAACAACCTCCTACCCTCCGTTAGACTGGCCGGATGTATCGGAGTAGTCACAGCTGTTACCGGCGTTGTACTGGCGGAGGAGGAGGGCAGAACAGAAGGGGAAGACATTGACCCCGGCAACAGTTGAGGGGTCCCGGCTGCAGCTGCCGTCAATAAATTAGGCAGCATGGCCATAACTTCAGACACAGATGTCGGCAACCGGGAGAGGTTCGGCAGGGAGGGAGGGGTAGAAGTGGCCGGGGGAGCCGAAGCCGAGGCCCCCAGCGACATATTTGGGGACGGGGCCGAGGCCCCTGACACCTCCGGATATATCCTCTGCGGTACATAAGGGGGCGGTGGCCTGGTGTCCAATAAATCCTCTATTTCATCTTCCGCATTCGGGCGGGTCACATAGCTCTTATCAACCTTTAATCTAAATTCGCGATTCATGCAATCCAATCCCTTTTCTACTCTGTCTCGGTCATAGGCCATAGCTTTCTGAGTAACATTCTGTCCTGCCTTGGCTCTAGCTACTTTCTCTTCCCTTATTCGCCGTTGTTTGGCCTCCTTCTGCCATGCGATTAGAGCATTGAACCTAGCCTGCCTACTGCGCCTAGAAAACAGTTGTTCCTGTAGGAACGCAATTTTCAATCAAACGAACCCGTCTTGGGCCATCGTAACTCCTCATTTCCCTTAGTATACTTATGCCACAGAGTGCAGAACAATAAGGGAGAGATCCCATGTTTGACATACATAAAATGACTAGGACTGCCCTCCGGCGGGGCGGGTTGGCTCTCAGCTAATCTGGAGTCACTTGTTCGGCAGCAGCAGCCAAAACAATTCAGTTTACTAAAACAGGACATTTTGGTTAGTTTTCAGACATGTACACACAAAACAACGATCAACACGAATCATACATAATATACAATCGGTTATCAGAGAACCAAGCCCGTCGACTCTGGTTCACAGTTCAGACACCAAACTGCACGCGGGATTCCGGCCACCCTTCCGGCTCACCACTAAGACCAGCTCCCAACGAGGACTTGCCCCGTCAGGAGTATGCCTTGTGGCTACCCAGTCTAGGTCGCAGGTCCTTCCACGTGCAATCCGTCTATATTCCTCCGGCGCGCTGTTTTAATCAAATCAATACGATCTGTACGTACTTCGAGTCAAACCACTGTAACGCTAACCCGACCAAGCAAGGCACCACCCTCCGGTGCGCGCCTTCAAATCAATGCACCGCTGTCCAGCGCGAGCTTCAAACAAATGCAGCCAGTGTTCAAATCAAAAATGCATCGTTCTCAACGAATGCTCTTAAATCAATCAAATAGCACACCGTCCTCAACGCGTGCTTCAACAAAAATAATGCACCGTTTACAACGCGTGCGTCAAATCAAATCAATCTATACTCACCGGGTGCACCCAGATACGAATGTTCATTCTCCGCTGCCAACTTCTCCCGACCAAATCAGTCCATTTTCTGGGTTAAGCCCGTAGGACCCCGGTGAAGGGTGACTAGCAGCAGGGGACGTACCGAAAAGTCGCGCAGGGTGGGAGAAATCCTCAGGCTCCTCTCCCGCCAACCGGTCAGTACACCCCCAATCCCACCACCCGAATACGGGGGGGGGAAAGACCCTTTCACGGGGTCCCTTCGTGGTCGCCAACTGTTGTGTCCAAATAAATATTCCAAGGGCCACACTTACCACTGGCCCGCAATATTAAGTAAAATAAGGAGCAGTTGGCAACGTGGAAGGTTCAAACGTTTATTAGCCACCACAGAACTCGTAGATCCTCACCCATCAGGTGCGCCGAGGAAGACTGCTGGCTCCTTGACAGTAACACACTTTTATACATTATCAGTACAGCATACAAAACCTTATATGTGGAAAAGTACCAGTTAGTCCTGGCGCTCCTAATGAGCTCATGCCTATTTCTAGTTTTGGTTACACATACAAAGGGTTACTATCTTTACAGAGAAGGTCGAAAGGGTGACTCCCTTCTCGTCCCAGGTCTAGAGGAATTTGCTTGATACTCCCTTTTAGCAGATGTGACCTTGCTTCTCAGCAACTCAGCCTGTCTCCTAATAAATGCAAGAAAAGGGGGAGCAGAGGGTGTGCGGAAGAGACCACGTGATTCCCAAGCGAAAGAGCCGCAATCCAAGATGGAGGCGGTTCAGTTCTCGGCCCTTTTGTCGTGCTAAACATAACGGGGATTTCGAACCTTTGAATACACCATAACTAATCACACTATCATTAGATATACTGCGCTAATCATACCATAGTGACTTGAATACCTCAATCCGCTGATGTGGAAGTCCCACACCATGTCAAGCCAATGCAAACCGTATGTGTCCGAGGGCAGTGTAACACACATTGATGCCATCATCACAATCCACAATCCCATCACTGATGACTGTCAACAAGTCTGACCATCAATTCAGGTGTACCCAGCTGCATGTCATGTGTCCCATGGTGATGCGACATGTCTGCAGAGGAACCAAACATCGACAGGGGCAGTGTGCACACATCGTAAACAACTGCCACACCCAATACACCCCTGATGCATCCCTTACCCTAAGGAGACTTCCAAACTTGTCCGTGTGTGTAACGCTGAGTCAGCACACGATGACGTGTCCATGAGGAATAGCAGTGCCACAACAATGCAACCAGCAGACGGCATGCGCAAGTACCTGGGGATGAGAGACAAACAAGAAGTCAGCCACAAAAAGCACAGCCACTTGCATGTGCATGTACTCGACACATGTAAGGATGACAACATGCTAGGTCACAATTATGACTGTGGAAATACACTCATCACTGGCACCATCACTCCAGTGACACATCCACACACACCTCTGACTCACATGGCATACATGCAGATGGACACACACATGGCAACACATGCCACACGGGGACCAATGCGTGCACACACAGACACTGGTACTCACCACTAAGCAAAGAAGTCGCGTATGAGCCGACTCCGGATGTCCTCTTGCGGAACCACATCCTCCACATCACTAGCCCCATTGCCAAGACCTTGGTCCTCCACGGGTGGATGGTCCTGATCATCTTGATCCAGGATGAGTGGCACAGCTTTCTCAACTGCCATGTTGTGCAGCATGCAGCAGACCATGAAGATTTTGCAGACCTTCGCCGGGGCATATGGGAGGGCGCCGCCGGTCTTGTGGAGGCATCTGAATCGGCTCTTCAGGAGGCCAAATGTCCTCTCTATCACTCGCCTTGTTCGGCCATGGGCGGTGTTGTAGCGGAGCTGGGCAGGCGTGATTGGGTTGCGGAGAGGTGCGATCAGCCATGGCATGTTGGGATAGCCAGCGTCCCCTACATGGAAAGCACATGGACATAAGTAGGACAGGAGAAGCGGTCGTGCTGGAAGTCTATGCAAAATACAGGACAGACAGAGTGTACCCACCAACAACACATGCTCATTCGTTGCGCAGCTGCGTCATCATTTCAGGCACCCTGCTACGCCTCATGATGTAGGCATCGTGTGCTGATCCTGGAAAACGA
Organism: Triturus cristatus; assembly: GCF_964204655.1. Classification (NCBI taxonomy): domain Eukaryota; kingdom Metazoa; phylum Chordata; class Amphibia; order Caudata; family Salamandridae; genus Triturus; species Triturus cristatus. Next base: position 945,506,147 of record NC_140593.1, read on the forward strand.
GCACAGACATGTGAAATCACCATGTCGGACAGACACACCACAAGGGCATTGATGGAGTGGTAGTGCTTGCGATTCCTGTACGCTACCTCCTGTGCCTGTGGTGGTACCAAAGCCACATGTGTCCCATCTATGGACCCAATGACATGGGGCATCCCTCCTAGGGCATAGAATCCACGCTTGACCCCAGTCAACATTTCAGGGGTTGGGAAATGGATGAACTCATCCAGGTGAAGCAACATGGCCTCTAAGAAATCATGCAGCACACGGCAGAACATACTCTGGGACATGCCACCAACATGAGCTATGGTATTTTGAAAGGTACCCGTGGCAAGAAAATGTAGGGCTGCCATTACCTTCAGCTTGGGTGTCAGTGCCGTAGGATACCTGTGCAGCGGTTGCAGGTGTGGTGCCAGCCTCGCCGTCAACTCCTCAATCAACGGTTGGGGGAAGCGGTAGCACCGGATACAGTCATTCTCCCGCATGTCAGCCAAGTCCGGAATTGCTCGGGGAAGAGGCGGCGCTCTGCAGTAATTTGGAAGTGACAAGGAAGAGTGAGTGCACTACAACAACAATTTTTTGGTGCTGAGCACATGTTAATCTGTCAATACACATATGCGACATACGGAGTCAGGTATGTGCCACATGCCCTGGACACGTATGGCTGCCAGGTGACACTCCTACCAAGACCCAGCTACACACGGAGATTGTGAACCTCCACATGCCATGGCATGGGATTAGCTGTGTCCCAGTGTAAGTGAACAGCCAGACGCAACACAGGAGTGACATACATCAACACATCAGCAGAAGTAAGATGTCGATTTCAGAGACTGGTAGCGGAACACTAGAGCCACAGGTCACATGACATTACACTAGGACAGCCCACACACCTTGCCAATAAGGTGTACATGTAATGACTCACCACACATTCATAGAGAGGATGCAGACATGTCCTTGTTACGCTACTCCGTGTCCCATGCATACATACGCACCTCACATCCGATACCACATGTGGCCTGATGTGCGTAACAGTGTGCTATGTCCATCTTCACACAGACACATGTTGGTTGCTGCAACAGCTGATGCTTTTGAGGGAGCACCAACATCAAGCTAATGGGAACACCCCACACATACATGACATAGTCACATCGTGCACCGTGGGTAGTCACATGTCTGGTGTGGTAACCACTGTAGCGGCCATCAGGGGACACTTGCGTGTGTTGTTGACTGTGCCATGCCAGTGACGCTCATCCCAAGTGTGCAGTACGACATGCACACATGTCAAAGGAGTGAAGGGCATGCCTGGCACACATTGCACCGTCACACATAACATCTGTACACATCTCATCATTAGGGGTGAGCAGAATTTGCGAAATTAACTTTCGCAAATTATCGCGAAAATGTTTAAAATTATCGCAAACAAGCGGAAATATCGCGAAGATGCGGAAGGTTTTTTCCGGTATGTTCGCGAGATTTTCTGCATGGTTGCGGGTCGCCAACTTACCCATTTGGTTGCTTGCGGGCGCGGCCATCTTGTTTTGAGTTTTCTCGCGGTACATACGCGGGTGAGGGTACGCTCCGTACGTACACTGTTGGGGTGGGGGTACGCTCCATACGTACGCGGGTGAGGGTACGGGTCGTACTTACACTGTTGGGGTGGGGGGTACGCTCCATACGTACGCGGGTGAGGGTACGGGTCGTACTTACACTGTTGGGGTGGGGGTACGCTCCATACGTACGCGGGTGAGGGTACGGGTCGTACTTACACTGTTGGGGTGGGAGTACACTCCATACGTACGCGGAACCACATCCTCCACATCACTAGCCCCATTGCCAAGACCTTGGTCCTCCACGGGTGGATGGTCCTGATCATCTTGATCCAGGATGAGTGGCACAGCTTTCTCAACTGCCATGTTGTGCAGCATGCAGCAGACCATGAAGATTTTGCAGACCTTCGCCGGGGCATATGGGAGGGCGCCGCCGGTCTTGTGGAGGCATCTGAATCGGCTCTTCAGGAGGCCAAATGTCCTCTCTATCACTCGCCTTGTTCGGCCATGGGCGGTGTTGTAGCGGAGCTGGGCAGGCGTGATTGGGTTGCGGAGAGGTGCGATCAGCCATGGCATGTTGGGATAGCCAGCGTCCCCTACATGGAAAGCACATGGACATAAGTAGGACAGGAGAAGCGGTCGTGCTGGAAGTCTATGCAAAATACAGGACAGACAGAGTGTACCCACCAACAACACATGCTCATTCGTTGCGCAGCTGCGTCATCATTTCAGGCACCCTGCTACGCCTCATGATGTAGGCATCGTGTGCTGATCCTGGAAAACGAGCACAGACATGTGAAATCACCATGTCGGACAGACACACCACAAGGGCATTGATGGAGTGGTAGTGCTTGCGATTCCTGTACGCTACCTCCTGTGCCTGTGGTGGTACCAAAGCCACATGTGTCCCATCTATGGACCCAATGACATGGGGCATCCCTCCTAGGGCATAGAATCCACGCTTGACCCCAGTCAACATTTCAGGGGTTGGGAAATGGATGAACTCATCCAGGTGAAGCAACATGGCCTCTAAGAAATCATGCAGCACACGGCAGAACATACTCTGGGACATGCCACCAACATGAGCTATGGTATTTTGAAAGGTACCCGTGGCAAGAAAATGTAGGGCTGCCATTACCTTCAGCTTGGGTGTCAGTGCCGTAGGATACCTGTGCAGCGGTTGCAGGTGTGGTGCCAGCCTCGCCGTCAACTCCTCAATCAACGGTTGGGGGAAGCGGTAGCACCGGATACAGTCATTCTCCCGCATGTCAGCCAAGTCCGGAATTGCTCGGGGAAGAGGCGGCGCTCTGCAGTAATTTGGAAGTGACAAGGAAGAGTGAGTGCACTACAACAACAATTTTTTGGTGCTGAGCACATGTTAATCTGTCAATACACATATGCGACATACGGAGTCAGGTATGTGCCACATGCCCTGGACACGTATGGCTGCCAGGTGACACTCCTACCAAGACCCAGCTACACACGGAGATTGTGAACCTCCACATGCCATGGCATGGGATTAGCTGTGTCCCAGTGTAAGTGAACAGCCAGACGCAACACAGGAGTGACATACATCAACACATCAGCAGAAGTAAGATGTCGATTTCAGAGACTGGTAGCGGAACACTAGAGCCACAGGTCACATGACATTACACTAGGACAGCCCACACACCTTGCCAATAAGGTGTACATGTAATGACTCACCACACATTCATAGAGAGGATGCAGACATGTCCTTGTTACGCTACTCCGTGTCCCATGCATACATACGCACCTCACATCCGATACCACATGTGGCCTGATGTGCGTAACAGTGTGCTATGTCCATCTTCACACAGACACATGTTGGTTGCTGCAACAGCTGATGCTTTTGAGGGAGCACCAACATCAAGCTAATGGGAACACCCCACACATACATGACATAGTCACATCGTGCACCGTGGGTAGTCACATGTCTGGTGTGGTAACCACTGTAGCGGCCATCAGGGGACACTTGCGTGTGTTGTTGACTGTGCCATGCCAGTGACGCTCATCCCAAGTGTGCAGTACGACATGCACACATGTCAAAGGAGTGAAGGGCATGCCTGGCACACATTGCACCGTCACACATAACATCTGTACACATCTCATCATTAGGGGTGAGCAGAATTTGCGAAATTAACTTTCGCAAATTATCGCGAAAATGTTTAAAATTATCGCAAACAAGCGGAAATATCGCGAAGATGCGGAAGGTTTTTTCCGGTATGTTCGCGAGATTTTCTGCATGGTTGCGGGTCGCCAACTTACCCATTTGGTTGCTTGCGGGCGCGGCCATCTTGTTTTGAGTTTTCTCGCGGTACATACGCGGGTGAGGGTACGCTCCGTACGTACACTGTTGGGGTGGGGGTACGCTCCATACGTACGCGGGTGAGGGTACGGGTCGTACTTACACTGTTGGGGTGGGGGGTACGCTCCATACGTACGCGGGTGAGGGTACGGGTCGTACTTACACTGTTGGGGTGGGGGTACGCTCCATACGTACGCGGGTGAGGGTACGGGTCGTACTTACACTGTTGGGGTGGGAGTACACTCCATACGTACGCGGGTGAGGGTACGGGTCGTACTTACACTGTTGGGGTGGGGGTACGCTCCATATGTACGCGTGTGTTTACGGGTCATACTTACACTGTTGGGGTGGGGGTACGCTCCATACGTACGTGGGTGAGGGTACGGGTCGTACTTACACTGTTGGGGTGGGGGTACGCAACATATGTACGCGGGTGGGGGTACGGGTCGTACTTACACTGTTGGGGTGGGGGTACGCTCCATACGTACGCGGGTGAGGGTACGGGTCGTACTTACACTGTTGGGGTGGGGGTACGCTCCATACGTACGCGGGTGAGGGTACGGATCGTACTTACACTGTTGGGGTTGGGGGTACGCTCCATACGTACGCGGGTGTGGGTACGGGTCGTACTTCCACTGTTGGGGTGGGGGTACGCTCCATACGTACGCGGGTGAGGGTACGGGTCGTACTTACACTGTTGGGGTTGGGGGTACGCTCCATACGTACGCGGGTGTGGGTACGGGTCATACTTACACTGCTGGGGTGGGGGGTACGCTCCATACGTATGCGGGTGAGGGTACGGGTCGTACTTACACTGTTGGGGTGGGGGTACGCTCCATACGTACACGGGTGAGGGTACGGGTCGTACTTACACTGTTGGGGTGGGGGTACGCTCCATACGTACGCGGGTGAGGGTACGGGTCGTACTTACACTGTTGGGGTGGGGGGTACGCTCCGTATGTACGCGGGTGTGGGTACGGGTCGTACTTGCACTGTTGGGGTTGGGGGTACGCTCCATGCATATGGGGGGTGGGGGTACGGTCCGTACATATCCGTCCCCATGCTATGTGATGCTTGTGCGGGCCGTACCCAGGCCTTTGCCACGTGGGTACAGCCGTCCCGCCATTGTTGGGATGACGTAGGTGTGGGCGTGGTACGACTCGTACCCACGCTCTTAAGGCGTGGGTACGGGACGTACCTGTATTGTTGTGTTGCCGGTTCGCGTCGTCAAGCACTTCCGTTGTGGCGGACGCTGGCTTTGCTGGACACGCCCCCACCCCCTCGTAGTGACCAGGGCCTGGGGGTCAGGTATGTCCAGGGCATGTGTGCTGTGTGACTTTGGTGGGGGTTTTGTGGCCTGCCCCTGGTCCTGCCCCCCCCTTTCCCCCCTTCCTTTGTTGTTCTGACCTTCTGCGGCGTCTGCGTCGTAACCTGTAGAGGAGGTCAACTGCTATGAGGGCCGGGATGACACGTAGGTTCGGGTCCATGTCTGTCCGTCGCGTGCAGGTACTCCTTGTTCGCGTCGTCCTGATTTCCCGGCAGTTTTTGGCTGCCGGAAAATATTCACTGTGCGGGATGACGTCGGTGCGAATCGTAATTCCTGGTTCGTGAATGGCAGGCTGCGTGTGTCCCGACGTCACGTCAGCGCTTTCCCGGATCACATTTGTATGTTTATTTTCGTCTGTCGGGGTTTTGTACGATTCGTATGGAAATGGTATTTCCGTGCGAATCGTAATTCCATGTTTGTATATTTTTTCGACCGGGTACGCGTCGGACGGAGAATATGCTCCATCCGACGGTTCGTACCCGGTTTTTACCGGATCGTGATCGGCACCAGTGTATTGTGCATTATTACATATAATATTCTAGGTAAAAACTGTATTTAGACTGGGATAACATTTAAAAAATGTTTTTTAGTTTCTTAAATTGGTTTAGATTACAGTGGAAATAATAAGTGCCACCCCTTTCGCATCCAACACCTTTCATGAGTTGGTTAAGATTGGAGTGTGAATAGTAAATGTTACCCCTTTAGTGTCCAACACCTTCCCTGATATGGTTAGACAGAAGTGGGATTGGAAAATAAACCCTTTGGTGTCCAACACTTTACCCAATATAGTTAGATTGGAGTGAAAATAGTAAATGCCATCCCTTTACTGTCCAACACCTTCTATGACATGTTTTATATTGGAGTGGGAATAGTAAATGTCACCCCTTTAGAGACCAACACCGTTACTAAGTTGGTTTAGAATGGAGTGGGAATAGTAAATATCACCCCTTTAATGACAAACACCTTCTATGACTTGTTTTAGATTGCAGTGGGAATAGCAAATGTCACCCCTTTAGTGTCCATAACCTTCCCAAAGTTGGTTTAGATTGGAGTGGGGATAGTGAATGTTACCCCTTTAGTGTCCAACACCTTCCTCAAGTTGGTTCAGATTGAAATGGAAAAAGTACATTTCACCCTTTACTGTCCAACTCCTTCCCCAACATGGTTAGATTGTAGTGGGAAAAGTAAATGTCGCAATTTGGTGTCCAGCTCCTTCCTTAACATCCTTAGACTGGAGTTGGAAGAGTGAATGTCACCCTTTTAGCGTCCAACACCTTCTATGAGTTGGTTTAGATTGTAATGGGAATAGTAAATGTCACGCCTTTAATGTCAAACACCTTTCCCAATATGGTTAGGCAGGAGTGGGAATAGTAAGTGTCACCCCTTTACTGTCCAACACCTTCTATGACATGTTTTATATTGGAGTGGGAATAGTAAATGTCACCCCTTTAGAGACCAACACCGTTACTAAGTTGGTTTAGAATGGAGTGGGAATAGTAAATATCACCCCTTTAATGACAAACACCTTCTATGACTTGTTTTAGATTGCAGTGGGAATAGCAAATGTCACCCCTTTAGTGTCCATAACCTTCCCAAAGTTGGTTTAGATTGGAGTGGGGATAGTGAATGTTACCCCTTTAGTGTCCAACACCTTCCTCAAGTTGGTTCAGATTGAAATGGAAAAAGTACATTTCACCCTTTACTGTCCAACTTCTTCCCCAACATGGTTAGATTGTAGTGGGAAAAGTAAATGTCGCAATTTGGTGTCCAGCTCCTTCCTTAACATCCTTAGACTGGAGTTGGAAGAGTGAATGTCACCCTTTTAGTGTCCAACACCTTCTATGAGTTGGTTTAGATTGTAATGGGAATAGTAAATGTCACGCCTTTAATGTCAAACACCTTTCCCAATATGGTTAGGCAGGAGTGGGAATAGTAAGTGTCACCCCTTTACTGTCCAACAAATTTCACAATAGGGTTAGACTGTGAAAGGAATAGTAAATGTCACACCTTTAGTGTGCAAAACCTTCACCAAGTTGGTTTAGAATGGAGTGGGAATAGTAAATGTCACTCCTTTAGTGTCCAACACCTTCTATGAGTTGACTTAGATTGGATTGGAAATAGTAAATATCACCCTTTAGTGTTCATCACCTTTCCAAATATGACTAGGCTGGAGTGGGAAGAGTATAATGTCACCCTTTTAGTGTACAACACCTTTCTCAAATTGGTTTTGGTTGGAATGAGAATAGTAAATCTCAACTTTTTAGTGTATAAAATTATGACAACATTTAGTATAATAAAAAGATGTCACATATATTTTCTCAAAAATATTTGCTTTCATAATATTTATTTATTGTACTGTTTAACATTTTGTAAAATTTATTTTAGATATAAAATATTAGTAATTATAAAGTCAAGTAAATTCCCCCCCAAAATTTTTAATGCAAATAAATCTGAATTTATGCATACTTTTATAATGTATACTTTCACGTGTAATTGTACATTGAATATCATTTTTACACATTTCAAATAAACTTTTATACATTTTTAAACATTATTTAACATAAGTTTAATTAGTATATATTGTCTGTGCTGGCTGTGGATGTGGTGGTGGGGTCTGGTATGTGCATGCATGTGTACTGTCATCTGTGCTGTGTGTGGATGTGATGGGGAGTGGTGTGAGTCTGTGGATGTAGTATCATCAGTAGTCAATGTGGATGTGATGGGGTGGGGGTGCCTGTGGTTGTGGTGTTTGGGGCAGTGTCTGTCGGTTTGCATGAGTGCTTTCTTTTTTGTTGAGGTTTTTGCTAATGTGTGGATGTACTACTTGGGTCTGTATGAATGGGTGTATGCAAATGTTTGTGTGGGCTTTATATAGGTTTGGGAACAGGGCATTGGTATGGGTAAGGGGCGGGGGGAGGGACACAAGTTGGCGGGGTGGGAGGCTGCACTGAGGACGGAGGCCAGAGCCTGAAAAGATCTCTGTAGGCCAGACATTGCACTGTGACTGCCTTCCAGGTAGGCCACCGTCAGCTTCAGATGGTGGCCTTGCCCCTAGATAGCATGCAGCAGTGCAGTCTGACCTACAGAGTTGTTTCTCAGGACGTCAATAGCCTCCTCACTCTGTGCAGTGGATGGGACAGGACAGGGGCTGAGGTGCCTGTATCATATAGCTTCTACTAGTCTGCTGGAACGACACATTTGTGGAAAACATACTTTGGTATGGTGCCAGACTGATTATGTTCACCCGCAGGATTTGTTGCCCCTTGGACAAGCTAGCTCCCAGTGCCACCATAAGCCCCCCTGAAACCTAGACAGGAAGCGACCAGTTTTGGCAATTACTGAATATGACAGCCCATTTCCCTCAGGAACTGTGGTGACAGACCTAGAACCTTTCGCTCATACAATCGGGCATCCTTGCCTTGGGCCAAGATTATGATCAGGCTGCAATTGTTTGTATTCTTCAGATTGCTCCATCGCCATATGGACGTAAATAACAAACACATTTGCCCAACATACGTGCAGGCCTTGTACATAATGCCAAAGCAATAGGATAGTGTTCCTGTGAAGATGGTTTGTTTAAGCCAGGTCTGTGCTTCCAGGAAATAAACCCAAAGTGTCTTGAATGCAAATGTGTGTCAAAAGTCAATATGGAAAGTGAAGGCAACTTTAGGAAAGAGCTGTGTATATGTAAAAATGGCAGCGTTTCCTACTAGGCCTGACTGGAACACATGACATCTGGAGCAAAAGAGATGGCTCCCCTCTTAGGGAAGGGGGTCTGGCCAGCTGCTTGGGGAGCAACAGGGAGGGTAGCAATGGAACTGGGGGTGGCGGACAAGAATGAAGTTGGAACAAATCTTGTGGAGTCTGCCACCACTTGGGAGTGTCCACCGAAGGATGAATCTGAAGATGACAAAGTCGAGCTTGCCTCATCCGTGGAACTCTCCACTCCCTCTTAGTCACTGGGTTCCTCTATGTTTATACTTTCACACCCAGAACTACTGTTACCAGCTTCATCCCCAATGATGTTGCTCTCACTTGCCCTTGATGGATCTGAAATTACATATTCAATTTAATTAATGCAACTTCATTAATACACCGGACCATCAGATTTCAACACAAAACATGTCTAAAGTGCACAGATTACACCAGTTTCATCGTTGACTAAATAGGCTTGAACAATAGCATGAGCACATGTATGCATGCTACATTATCTGGAAACAGTTGGTCACAGTAATGTCATAACCCCAGACAGCTCCAATACCATTAATGGATTTGTCTACACTGCATCCTTATGCCTATACTAGGATAGTTGTTTACCTTGTATACTTTGGCCCTTGTAGTATAAATAACATCATGATGTCATGAAGGCCATGTTATATGGCAATGTGGCAGCAATATGTGTTGTAGCAGGAAATAATGTTACATGCAAATGTTTATTTTACACCTCACTTGAAACTTCATCATATGTCTACTTTTAAGAAATGGCAAATTAAAGATGTACTGATGTTTTGCTACGTATCGCATGTAGCATAAAAAAGTCGTCCAGAGACTTTGAGGGTCAAAGTATTGGGAGAAAGAAACTCCAAATGCACTCCGCATAAGCTTTCCTATAGCCTTATAAACATCCGCAATCTAGCTTGGTACTGGTGACAACACCATTCTTAGATTGCATTCCTACAAACCAATACACCTTTGAAAGTTGTTGTGTGTCAGTGAATATCTATGACATGAAGAGGTGGGATCACTTTAGTTCTAATGGGACAGCACAGCTTGGTATAGCAAACACGAAATGCCTTGTAAGACTGAGTGTAGACACTCACATGTGATTTCTATATTTCTACATCTCACTCCCTGATGCATGTCACCAGTCAGTAAATGGATCTTGAAACAGTATTGCAGATGAGACAACAACAGGAAAAAATTACCATTATATGCATCTGACCTACCAATAGTGGGATTACCTAAAGAGGGGGACGGGTGGCCCTTTACACACAGTCAGTTGAGAGCATGAATGAATGCCAGGTGACCACTGTCCGAGACTGTTATCAAGATGGGCAACTACTGCCCCTATTGGATTTCCTGGAATATCACGACCTAGGTCCAGGTTAGTTTCTAAATTATCATGCAGTTAGAGGGGCTATGGCCACGCTTTGGGGCAGGGACACGGATGAGCCAGACACACACTCAGTCCTCCAAGCAATGGTAACACTGGGAACAGCCAGACACCTGGTAAAATGATTGTGTAAAGCGATAATGGAATTAATGACTTCGAACCTGACCCATCTACAAGAGAGATGGGGGGATTGATCGGTAGACCTTTATCTGATGTAGAGTGGAGGAAATCTCTAGAGAATTTTGGAAAAGTATCTCGGAATTCTAATTTTAAATTTATACAGTTTAATATTCTGTACATGACATATCTCATGCTCCATAGACTCAATATCATGTATGAGACCGCTGACAAGGCATGCCCCCACTGTGAAGAATTAGATGTTAATTTCTTACACATGATGTGGAGCTGCACGGGAGTACCAGGGTACTGGCTAAAGATAGTTGGGACTCTGAATGGAGTTCTAGCACGTACACTAGAATGCGGCTCAGAGATATGCCTTCTTGGGCTCTTCCTGAGACCCAAGGCCCGAATGCTTGTACATAGGTTTATAGACCTAGCTTTAGTCCTAGCAAAGAGACAAAAAACTCACAGATGGCGCTCACAGGGAAGCCCTAGGGTGGATATATGGGAAAAGGATCTTTCGAGTTGGGCCAGAGCACAGGACAGGGCATTGGTCAGAGAAGTTAAAATAACAAAATGGTACAAGCCCCTGGCTGAACCCTGGGCAGAGATACTGAGAAACTGTGAATCCAGGGATTCTAGTGACGTAGGGATCAATAGTAAAGAACCCCCACTGGAGACCCCCCCCCCCATTTCTATTTCAACAAGGGAAACTCAGACGAGACTCCCAGAATAGGTACGAATAGTGCACAGATTGGCGGTGGTGAGAATCTGGGTCCATTCCTCCACCAGTGACTCCAGGTTTCACCCTCCGCCTCCTCCCCCTCCAGTTGGACAGACAGGAATTAATGTATATGAAAAATAGCATGTACAGATTAGAATATTAGAAGGGACCCCAGACAAGAAAAGAGTAGCATTTAATTGTTGCAAAAGTTTATTACATTTTTTACGCATATAGTTAAAGTCTGTATGATGAGATCGGAGAACTCTGCATGCTCCACACCGAGATTATTCATGAACCTGGAAACGAAGATAACATATAGGACGCTGTTATAATCATTAGGCCTGGGCGGTAAATTTCGTTCCGTTCGCGGAATTTGCGGAATTTTGGTAATTACGCGTTCCGCGGAGAACGCGAAATTGCCCAAAAATCTGCGTTCCGCGACCTCGCGACATTTTTTGCTTGTTCGCGTTCTCAATATGCGTGTTCGCGAGATATTTCACCCCGAGCACGCAAACAGCGATCGCGAACAGGCAAAAAGTATCGCGAACACGCAATTCCGCGTGTTCACGGAATTTCTGCGTGTTCGCGGAAATTTTTTACCATTTCGCGGAGATTTGCGTAACGCGATTACGCAAATTCCGCCCACCCCTAATAATCATGAACATAAGAACACTGCTAAGACATTTAAATGACTAGAGAAAAGATAATTAGATCCAGTGTTCTTTTTCTTTCTTCTATTATAATACATACGGCGACTGAGATGAAGTGATCCTGTATAACAAAAAATGTATGTATAATGCATAAAATATTGTGAATTGTGGTTCTGCTTTCAAAAACCAATATGCTATTAAAAAATGACTACAAAAAAAAACAACCACAAAAAACATACACTGGGCATCATGTAGGCAATCATGCTGATGGCACCAGTGATGTTTGCGCACTCATGTTACTGTTGTATCCCAACTTACCAAAGGGAAGTGTTGTGCAGTTACTGCATATTAAGTGCAATGTATGCCATGTCACATGTAATAGAGCTACCATCACATGAGACACAGTAGTGAGGGAGCATCACTCCTGACACAATGAAGACAAGTGTCCTGTTTGGTACAACTGTGACCCAGCACATCAAAGAACATGAGGTGATTCATTAATTTACTCAACCATGTGTTTGCTCAAGACTGTAAGTTGGTAATGGACTGGATTTTGCTATGTTCCTAGTCATAAGGACAATAGGCAAAGCACATCATCATGCACCTACTACCAGCCCTACACACAGGGGTGGCTCCTCCACTAGGGCGGAGGAGTGTCCCCCCACAGCTTTCTCGCAGTATGAGAAGCAGAAACATAAAATGGTAATAACTTTCAGTTACTATAAATTTCTGTTTGGTTGCGGGCGGGAGGTGGGCGAGCAGACAGAGGAGAAGTGGTGTGCCTGCCCACTCCCGAGCATTGCAGCCTGCATGGAGAAGATGGCCTCCCCATAAGCTGCTGGCTGGGCGGCGTCCCGATCAATGTAAATGCGTTGTCTCCCGTAGGAGTAACGTCCTTTACTCAGCACTCCGTTGTTGTCAAAATTCAAATAATGGTAATCCAGTTAATAATGCTTTCTTTGACAAGTTGTTTTTTAATTCGAATTGTGAACAATTTCTTTAACATTCATACTATTTCAAGCATAGTATAATCCATGTGGGTTGTCAACAAATTCATAATCAAGTTCAAAGTATTTCAGCCCTATGCATTTCGGGCGAACCCTTCTTCAGGGGACTTACATTTCTGAAAGCATAAAACATTATGTTCAAATAACCGGGTACAACACAAATTTCATCAAAAAATTGTCAATACGTATTACGCTAGCACCCATTGTAGTATTAAGGAAAGTACAAAGGTTTGTAAGCGGAAGAGTACCGGACTATGAAGATTGTGAAATTCATGCAATGTGGTGTTGGCGGACATGTGAATTTGTGTGGGAACACTGTCAGAGAAAAGAAACGTGAATTGTGACTGAAACGACTTAAATTTCAAAGGTGAAACGAAACTCCTGTTTAAACGTGATTAGTGCGAACTACAAGGGCTTGCTTGTTGAAAATGGTACCATAACTTAAAAACGGGGGATCAAACTGACCTGTCAAGAGATAAGCGTCAATTCCTATCAGTCTGTCGTGGCAAACCATAAGAGTTTGTCTAGAAAAAAGGGGAACGATGCTAATTAGTGAACAGGGTATAACAACAATCTTACGAAGCTGTACAAACCGTGACTACGGTTGTTAAAGGTCTTACCGCAATCGGATGTCAGTCGAGTGGCATGGTGGAATCGAGCGTTAAAAGTTCGGAAGTGTTTACTTCCTTGTATATTCGCGGTATCGTGAGTCACTCGTCACGTGATTGTAAAAAGTGAAAAAAGACTGTGCCGTCGTAAATGTGATAATGTCTGTCTGGACAATGGTGTGATTTAGCGAAAACAATATGTTAAATGGAAATGTAAAGGTCGTCGTGTTGACCTATTACATGACTTTAAGATTTATAAGTAATATCTTTCTAAAATTGTGCTAAAAAAATAAAGATGCCAATATGTCAATAAAGTTTTGAATAATGAAAAAAAAGGAAATTAGAAAATGTATCTCCTGTGTGTGGATGTGTTAACATCTACAACCCCAGGATCAGTATAATGGGTATATAAAGGTCTATGAAGGTGTTACGGAACGATGAAGACGTCCCGCATCCAATGAATAAAATAAAGAAAACATTAACGGTAGATATATTGAAGGTGTAATCTGTGTACTGTAATCAAATTTCGTAGTGTCAAAACGACGCTAATATAATGTGGTCAAAGCATGATCGATAAACCGTGAGAAGATAACAATGAGTGAGAAAAATACATGTGTTTTAAAACTTGTAACATTTGTATCAATATGACCAGTAGCAGTGATGAATGTATTCAATTTGCAAAATGGTATACATGAAATCATAGTCTCCTTACAAAAAACAGTGTAATTCGAACCGTTCATTTAAACCTTTCGGTTGGAGCGTGTTCAGATGTGTCATCCAAAATATTTCTCTTCTCAAAAGGTGTTGGGAATTGTCTCTTCCAGGGAGGATAGGTAACTGTTCTAGTATACAAAATCGTAATTGACTGGGATTATGATGATGCTCAGTGAAATGTAAGGCGACTGTGGATTTGGTGTTCTTGAGTCTTATGTTGCTTTTGTGTTCAATGATCCTGATTTTTAGTTTTCTTTGCGTTTTCCCCACATAAGGTAGACCACATGGGCATTTCAGTAAGTATATCACGTTGCTGCTGTCGCATGTGCCTGATACTCGTAGTTTGATTTTTGTTCCTTGTGAGGGATGCAATATTTCACTGCCCTGAATTATGGCGTTACAATTACTACAATTGTAGCACGGAATAGTTCCTCGATGCTTAACTGTGGTAACTTCCTCTTTGGGTCTGAGCAATTCTTTGAGATTACGAGTGCGTTTATACGCAAATCTAGGAGTGTTGTTGAATATTCCTCTGAAATCTTCCTCTTGCGTAAGTAGTGGCCAGTGTTTCAAAATGATTTTCTTGATACTGAAACTTCTGGTAGAGAATTTGGAGACGAATACTGGTCTTTGTGATTCATTTTTGGGTTGAGTTGTCAGTAACTGTTGGCGTTCAAATTTCCGGACTCTTTCCTGTGCTTGATTTAAGATGGTTTCGGGATATCCTCTTTGTCTGAATTTCTGGATGGTAAAGTTTTTGGATTGATTGTAATAATCTGAATTGGAAGAAATTCTTTTGAGGCGTAGAAGTTGTGAAAATGGTAGATGTTGTTTTAGTGAAGGCTGATGAAAACTTGAGAAATGTAAAAAGTTGTTTTTGTCAGTCGGTTTGGTAAATACTTTAGTTTCAAGGTTACCTTCATCGTTAATGACTAAGACATCTAAGAATGGTATTTCCCTTTTATTGATATGATGTGTAAAGCCAATTCTGTCGTCAACCTGATTCAATTCTTCAATGGCTGTTAACAGAAGGGTTTCTGTGCCGTTCCACAGTACAAAAATGTCGTCAATGTACCTTCCATACATGATGATATGTCTGTGCCAATTTGGATTGGATAAAATGTGCTCTTGTTCGAATTTGTACATGAAAAGATTAGCGTATGCCGGTGCGGCACAGTTTCCCATGGATGTTCCTGATGATTGAATGAAATATTGATCTTCCCATTTGAAATAACTGTGGTATAGCGTGAAGTGTAATAGTTCCATAAGGAATACTTTGAACATTTCCTCATGGTCACTTGTAGTCAGATAGTATTCTACCGCTTGTAAGCCCAAATCATGGGGTATGGACGTGTACAAAGATTTCACGTCGATGGTACACATGATCATGTCTGCGGTAAATGATTGTCTGTTAGTTTCCAAGAGATTAAGAAAGTGGGTGGTGTCTTTGATGTAGGTACTCATTTTTTGGACTAGTGGTTGAAGGTGCTTGTCTAAAAACTTTCCCACTGGTTCGTGGATAGAGTTTATGGTGGAAACAATTGGATGGAATGGTGGAAAATTAGCATTTTTGTGAACTTTAGGAATCATGTAGATGTAGGGAGTTGCCGGGTTGGATTTGATCAAGTATTCTTTCTCTTTGATACCAATGATTCCTTGAGAAATGGCTGCATTCACTATTAAATTCAGAATGTTCTTGAATTCTGTGGTGGGATCCCTGTCATGTCTTGAGTAAATATTGGTGTCATTAACGTGTTGGTTAACGTTGATGTTATAGAAATCGGTATCCATGATCACAAGGGCGCCGCCCTTGTCGGCTTGTCGAATGGTTATCTCTTTGTTTTTGGACAATTGTTCCAAAGTTTGTCTTTCTCTTTGTTTCAGGTTGGAATTTTTGTATCGAGGTTGTTTGAATGTGTCTTGTACTTCCTTTAAAACAATTTTTTCAAAAACATCGAGAACCTTGTGACTCGTAGGTGGAATGTATTTACTGGGATTCCTTAGGCCCAATAGTTTGTTCTGTGGTTGATCTGCTGAAGGTTCTAGCACATTTGAAAAGAAGTGTCTTAGCCTTAGTGTACGTAAGAATTTGTATACACAGACTTGTGTCTCTAGTAGATTGGAGTGATAAGTTGGTACGTACGAAGTTCCTTTCTGTAATGTCTGCAGTTGGAGGCACGAAATTGATTGTTTTGAGATGTTCATTACTAGGGTTTCTGACTCCTTGTATTCTTGGCTATTGTGTCCGTCATGAGTTTTCTTTTTAGACTTGCTCCTCCTGGTTCTTCTTGTGGGGCGGTGCCCCGTTCTAAAAAAGAAGAGTCTCTGCTTGTGGAAGGCTCCTGATCCTGGGTTACAGGGGCAGATGATCTGTCTGGTCTCTGGGTGTTCATAGGTGGAGGCTGCTTTCTGTGTTGAGCTTCGTCAGAAGAGGAAGTTTCCTCCGAAGATCTTCCTGTGTTTGATCGTTGTTGCCTACGTCGTGCATATATGTCCGCCCATGTATAGACCTCTCCGAGTCGATAATCTGTAGTGTCTCGTTTGAAATTCCTGATCTTGCGATCATTGATTTCCTTAGAATAAATTTCAAGTTGGTTATTAATGTCTTTGAGAACATTGTCCCACTCCTCCGCGTTTAAAGACTTATTAAGTTCTTCTTTTAGAACGGTAGCTTCTTTATTCAATTCGTCAATCAATTTTGCTAGTTCTTCAATTATGAGTAATATTAAGTCTAAGGAACACTTGTTCAAAATTGCAAACCATTTTTCTGTAAAGCGTGCGTTATTTTTGCATAATGTTGATTTGAGGGATATCCGTAAACCTCGTGGAATTCTTTGAGCTTTATGATATTTTATCAATGTGCTAGCGTGCAACCGTTGATTCATAATTCGTTTAGACATGTACATCAGTTGTTTGATGTTTGATTGTGTTGATCCTGTTGCTGTTGTAGTGCTTTCAGGGTCATCGATTAATGAGTAGATTCGTTGTGTATCCTCTTCGGTAAATACAAACGTGTCAGCACGTTGGTCTGATGTTTGTGCAATGTCTTCAAATTGCATTTTGTGTTTGTGGGTGCGTGTCCACCTTGGCTCAACCGATAAATGTGAAACTCCAATTGGATTGTGGAACGTCGCACTCCTTGTGTATATGGTAGATGCTGTTGGATTTATTTAGGGTGCCTGGTAAATGACCTCCTGAGCCAGGAGGTGAAAACTATAAATGTAAATGCGTTGTCTCCCGTAGGAGTAACGTCCTTTACTCAGCACTCCGTTGTTGTCAAAATTCAAATAATGGTAATCCAGTTAATAATGCTTTCTTTGACAAGTTGTTTTTTAATTCGAATTGTGAACAATTTCTTTAACATTCATACTATTTCAAGCATAGTATAATCCATGTGGGTTGTCAACAAATTCATAATCAAGTTCAAAGTATTTCAGCCCTATGCATTTCGGGCGAACCCTTCTTCAGGGGCTTACATTTCTGAAAGCATAAAACATTATGTTCAAATAACCGGGTACAACACAAATTTCATCAAAAAATTGTCAATACGTATTACGCTAGCACCCATTGTGTGGAAATTTAGCTTGCAAACTGAACATTATCTGCGCCATCTTGCCTCTCCCCAGCGCCACGCACAGCGAATGCACGGCCGCCATTTTAGGAACCCCACTCTCTCCCCGCTCATTCTCGATCACCAGCGCTTCCCCCTGGCGCTGCGAACATCCCCCCGCGCGCCGGCCACCCCCGCTCTCTCATACACGGGCCATAAACCCTCTCCTTCAGCGCGACCCTGCTACGGAACCACATCCGACCGACATCCCATACATGGTCATGCCGCACCTTTGATAACCCCCTTCCTCTGCGCCCCATTGTCCGAACTGGTCCCAGGCCATCACCTAGCCCTGCGGATGCAGTTTATTGCCCCTACTGTAAGGGAAACACCCCACATCAAAGGGATTACAGTGGATGAAAGCCCCTACCCCCTGAGACCCGGCCGGTCGCACACACCCCCGGGAATTGGCGGAATTCCCTGCTGCGCGATAGCCATCTCCCACTGCGGGTAGGGTGGGAACCTCTACTGTAACTATGTGTGGGATCGAATCTGAGCCGGGGCTTCAGGGGATGTTCTTTCATGCATCAAGAGAATCTCAAGAATGTACTATGTGTAATAAAGCAATAAACCGGTGTATAAGAGACCAGGTCTCAGAGATGCGGTTAGAGCACCTCGTGACGATACCTTGCTGTCTGATCTGATGTGTTCTGCTCCGACGGAATAAAACTTTGTTTCCTGCCTTCCAGTCTCCGGCGCCTGCCTCTTTCATTGGTAAATTATCGAGTGGTATGAGAGGCGATTACCGCCGGGCAAATACTTGAAAGGTTATCGACTGAAACTGCCGCTACCATTTAACAATTGGCGTCCCAAACGTGGGGCCCATCAGCGACACGTGGATCCAGTGGGAGAGGTCCCGACGACAGAGTGAACGACTGCAACGATCGGGAGAGCTCCTGCCCAATAGACCCTCGTCTGGCAGCCGATCATCCGAACTTCACTGGTTCCGAGCAGACCTCTCTCGAGTGATCTACGGTCCTGACTGGGAACCATCAGGAGTGCCGCGGCAAATACGGAGAGTAGAGGACGATCGGGCGCTGGAGGCGGAAGACGAGAAACTGTCCACGCGGTCCGGGTAAGGTCGTGATACACGACAAATTGCGAAATAATTGATTGATTGTCCGAAGCTTTTTTGAATACTAGTATTGCTCATTGATTGTGCTCATTGATTGTTCTCTTTGAGATATTCGCTGTCTACAAACGGGGAGGAGTAGAAATACTCTCTCTCTCTCCCTTTGCAGATAGTGAAGGGTAGGTAACGCAGACTTTTGTCCCCGTTGAAACCCGTCGTGCCTATCTTTATCTCCCCACTGATTGATTGTCCGAACATTGATTGTTTTGAAGAATAGTGCTCTTTGAGATATTCTCTGTTTGCAAATAACGTAGAATAGAAATATTCTGTCTAGTCTTTGCAAATAGTGAAGGGTAGGTAATGCTGACTTTTGTCCCCGTTGAAACCCGTCATGCCTATCTTTATCTCCCATTGATTGATTGATTGATTGATTGTCCGAACACTAGTTGTTCGATATTGGTTCTTTGGAGGTATTCTCTGCTTACAAATAACGAAGAATAGAGATATTCTGTCTAGTCTTTGCAAGCAGTGAAAAGATAGGTAGTGCTGACTTTTGTCCCCGTTGAAACCCGTCATGCCTATCTTCTCCCCACTGATTGGTAGTTGGTTCTGCCCGGACCGCTTATTAGAGGTGAACCATCCGGCTCCACTGGAGGGCACCCCTAATAAGGACATGTTCACTAAATATGGACTAGTCGCCGTAGCTTATACCAAGCTATGGCATAAATATACAAAGAAGGACCCCGAGAGTCAGTGGCCACTGATGGGATCCTTCGACGACCATAAGATAGAAGTGCTAGAAATAGCCCTGCGTAGCAATAAGACCACGCCTACTATGCTTGACAGTATTGGCATGTGGCGCAAAGAAGCAACGCAACGGAAAAAGAGGGAAGAAGTAAAAGCAGAAAAGGAATTACGAAAGGCAGCTCACCTTGCCGCTAGAAAGTTAGAAGAAGAAATAAAGGAGAGAAGGGAAACTAAACTAAGACAGGAGCCCGAAACATCAGGACAGTACGCTGTTAGGACCCCTTCTTTGCTCTACCCTGAGTTGTCCTCCAAGCAGCGAACGAATGACGAATTACTGTTAGGTCCCCCGATCATTTACATGCCCCCTCCATATGCACCCTCCCAGTCAGTAGTGCAACACCCACAACCCCCGAACACGAGCGAAAGCAGTACAGGGGCCTCGGTCCTCACGGCCTCCGCGCCGGCCGAGCCTCCTGTGCTGAACACAACGTCGGCTATAACGTTAGACGACCCAGAGATGAGAAAGAAAGAGTCCACCAGAATGAATCGATTAACGAAGGATGAACGAGCAGGAATTGATAAGATAGTAGGGACACTGGTGGAGCGAAAGGAAAGTGAGGAGTATATAACAGACGTGTATAACTCGTATGCCGACAGCCGCAGACGACACTTTGTCGTACGGCTCTGTTATCACGCCCTGAATGCATATGAGGATAGATACCACGATAAAGGTCCCGAAGGCTTAGCGGCCCTATATAGGAAGGTAGACATCGGAGAAGAAAGAGAGGGCGACGTGACGAACCTCTTTACTCGTACACTCGAGGTCTACCGACACCTTAGAGAACATAGGCAGACCACCAAAGCAGAAACCCCCATAGCGACTAAGCCCCAGGAAGGAAGGGCTGAGGCCATGATGCCCATCAAAGAAGCTGCCCCCTACTGGGTCCCCCCACGAGGTCAGGGAACGCATGACGACATCAACCACCAAGATGCGAAGGGGAGGGTTGTATATAACTGGGTCTACCAGCCGTGGGACCGGCAAGATATTTTGACCTTTAGAAAAACTCTACCCGACTTGAGAAAGAACCCGACTGCCTTCTACACTGAACTGGGTACAGCCTTAGGTTCTACGATTATGACTTTAGCAGATATCGACTTGTTCTTTGGGCTATGTCTGCCGGCTGATGTGTGGAAACAAATCCGGAAAGTTGACCACGCTGAGCCGTTCGGATATACCTGGGTACAACTCGATACCATAGATAAGCAGCGAGAACCAGGACAGAAACCCCCAAAAGCCATATTAGAGCTCCCAGACAAGATTGTACTAAAACTGAAGACTCTAATCCCAGAAAGAAAGGTAGACTGGTCGATAGTAACGGCTTGCCGCCAGAAACCCCAGGAGGATGTGTCTGAATACTTCTCCCGATTCGAGACTGTGTTTTCCGATTACAGTGGCCAAGACATGACCACCGCAACCGGACATCACCTCTTTGTCCAGAATTATGTGAAGGGTCTGTCACAAGAAATTTCCCAGAAACTACAGACCAGCGAGAGTAGTTGGGCAGCCTCCAAACCCGCAGCAATTCTCCAGATGGCCCAATACTACGAAAATCAGAAAAACGAGAACGATAGGGCATCAGAGAAGAAGAAAAAGGAACTGAAGGAGAGGGTAATGATAGCGCAGTTGCAAGGGGTGACCATAGGAAGGGAACCCCCGAAAGAGAATTACCAACCAACCGCCCCTAGAAAGCTACCCCCTAGAGACCATACACCTGCACCCTACAACGGACGGAGAGACTTAGATGGGAACCAATGAGCGTTCTGTAGAGGGTTCGGACACTGGAAATCCCAGTGCCCGGTCCTTCTGGAACTAAACAAAAATAGGGATCCCAGAGACACAGCATATGACCCCAGAAACAGAGGACAGGGACGAGGGCACACGAACGACGCAACCAACGTCAGGCCAGGCAAACCAAACACCTTTGATCGCCCCCGACAAAACCAGTGTCAGCAGTCCGACTATGAAAGCACCCATGACTTCGCATAGGACCGCCAGGGGCAAGGGAGGGATCCAGTCGAACTCCGTGTTGACCAGCAAGGCCCTTACGTCACTGCTAAGGTCTTGGGCACAAAATCTCCATTCCTGGTAGACACTGGGGCGACACGTAGTGCGTTATCCAAACGACTGATCCCTAGGGCACCCTTGTCTGGCTCACATGTAACCTCAATAGGCTTCGATGGAACGCCCTCCACTAACCCCTTATCAGCACCAATCTCCTTTGACTTAGAAGATAACACCACTGACACGACCTTTCTGCTCTCCTCCAACACCCCCGATGCTATTATGGGACTTGATTTGCTAAAACATTTTCGAGCTACCATCAGATGCTCCCCAGACGGAGTTCGAGTCATCCTACACGATAACCCAGATCTGTCCAGACCCTGTCACACACGGCGTATGCTCTCTATAACCGATGCTGACATGTCCCTACTCGACACATTACCTTCACATCTATGGGCTAAAACCGACTCAGATGTAGGGCGCATGGTGATTGACCCAGTACATATAACCGTCCGACCAGACGCAGTACTCCCAAAGCTTCCACAGTATCGGATATCACCCGAAGGCGAGAAGGCATTGGTGGAAATCATCGAGTCCCTAGTCGAGGCAGGAGTGGTAGAAGAAGTAGTCAGTAATGTTTGCAACAGCCCTATCCTACCCATTGTAAAGAAGCAAGGCGAGGGAGATGAGAAAGCCTACCGTTTCATTGTTGATTTGCGAGAGGTTAACAAAGTAGTCGTACCCCAGTACCCCGTGGTCTCAGACATCACCACCATCCTCACCCTGATTCCATCCACTGCCACCACCTTTACTGTTATTGATCTCAAAAACGCATTCTTCTCCATCCCCATCCACCCAGACAGCCGTTACCTCTTCGGCTTCACCCTAAAAGCCCGTTCATACAGATTCTGTAGGGCACCCCAAGGCTACACTGAGAGTCCCAGCATTTATAGCCAAGCCCTCAGGAGACAGCTAGATGCAGTCCAACTACCCGATGGAGTGGTGTTGATACAGTACGTCGATGACATTCTTTTGGCGGCCGACACCACTCCACTTGCCGTCACAGCCACCATTCACCTCCTCCGCTTCCTTGCGGAGAACGGTCACAAGGTCTCCAGAAAGAAATTGCAATTCTGCCAGCCCCAAGTAACGTATCTAGGCCACCTACTATCCAGGGACGGGAGGAAACTTACCCCTGACCGAATTCAGACCATCCTAGAGACCCCTGTTCCCAAAACTCAGAAGCAAGTGCGGTCCCTAGTAGGCCTCACCTCCTTTTGTCGACAGTGGTTGCCAAACTTCAGTCTCATCGTAAAACCTCTGCTTTCCCTGCTGGCTAAAGATGTCCCCTTCCCCCTCCCCTGGACACCCGAATGTCAATCCTCCTTCAAAGAATTACGAGACGCCCTCTGTTCGGCCCCAGTCCTAGGAACCCCAGACTACACTAAACCTTTCTCCCTCTACACCCACGAAAGGGAGGGATGTGCGTTGTCTGTCCTAACCCAGTCCATAGGCCCTAAACAACGCCCTTGTGCCTACTTCTCTGCCACTCTTGACCCTGTAGCCAGAGCTTTGCCCGCATGCCTTCGAGCAGTAGCCGCCGCGGCTATCTCTATCCGGCAAAGCGAGGGGATCGTACTCTCAAACCCCCTCACGGTACTGGTACCCCATGCGGTTGACACCCTCCTGAACCAGACCAAGACTCAACACCTGACTAGCGCACGACTGACCGGTTACGAACTGACTCTGCTTGCCCCCCACATCACATTGAAACGATGCACCACTCTGAATCCAGCTACCCTACTACCTCTCCCTGACACTGATCCCAATGCGTCCCCTATACACGACTGTGTGACCCTCACCGACAAACAGACCAAGAGTAGGGTCGACCTCCGAGATACTGCCTTCCCGGACCCTGACGGAGAACTGTGGGTGGATGGCTCATGCATCAAGCTCCCCGATGGCACCACCTCAGCTGCCTATGCAGTCACCACAGCCCGAACAGTTGTTGAGACAGCCCGCATCACACAGCGATCCGCACAGGCGGCGGAACTAATCGCTCTCACACGAGCCTGCATCCTGGCAGCAGGGACAACCGCAAACATCTACACAGACAGTCAGTACGCCTTCGGGGTAGTTCACCACTTTGGGCTCTTATGGAAAGAGAGGGGATTCTTGACTTCTCATGGCACACCCATCCTGCATGGAGATCTAGTCTCTGCCCTGACCGAAGCGGTCCTCCTCCCCACACGGCTGGCTGTGATCAAATGCCAAGCACACAAGAAAGTGACAGACATTATAGGACAGGGAAATGCACTAGCTGACATTACTGCCCGAACCACAGCCGAGAATAGGTCCACGACCCGTATGTACGTGACCAGGTCACAAGCTGAGAAGTGGAAGGATGCTGGGGAAACGATTAGGGACATCCAATTAGCCAGTACACCACACGAGTTAGCTGAATGGGCACGGGTGGGATTGAAGGACGATGATGGTTGCTGGCGGACTAAGGACTCGAACAAATGGTTGCTACCAGACTCATACTTGATCCCCATGCTGACCATGGCACACTCCCCCGCACATATAGGGTCTGCCCCCATGATCGAACTCGTCTCCAAAGTCTGGCACAACGACAAGATCCCAGACTCGGCCAAACGTCTGGTCCAACAATGCCTAGTATGCCTCCAACACAACCCTGGGAAAGGAACTGCTGTACCCCGGGGAGGGTTCGGGGTCCCCAATCACCCTTTTGAAGTCCTACAAATGGACTATGTCCAGTTAGAAAGGTGCCAAGGTTTGAAGTACGTACTTGTCGTTGTGTGTGCCTTCAGCAAGTGGGTGGAAGCCTACCCAACCCACGACAACACCGCTATGACTACTGCAAAAGTACTACTGAAGGAATTCTTCCCCCGATACGGCCTTTGTCGAATTTTGTGGAGCGACAACGGCCCCCACTTCGTAGCCGAAGTTATCCAACTCATCTTAAAGGGGTTGGGTGTAAAACAGAAATTCCATGCGGTCTTCCATCCCCAATCTGCAGGCCTGGTTGAGCGACACAATGCCACATTGAAGCTTAAGATAGCAAAAATAGTCGCCACCACAGGACTAAGATGGCCAGACGCTCTCCCACTAGCATTGCTATCAATGCGTTCCACCCCAACCAAACACCACTTAACCCCCTACGAGGTCGTCTTTGGGCGGCCCATGAACCTTTGGACTGAACCAAAACCAACATCCATCCACGACGTCCCGGACGTCCTCATGTCTGACTATTTGTATAACCTAACTAAGACGTTGTCTGTTATCCATCAGCAGGTGCTGCACGCCATTCCCAATGTTTCCAGGGGCCCGGGACACGACATCCAACCCGGTGACTTCGTCTTAGTGCGTAACTTCCAGCGCACCAAGAGTCTGGAGCCCCGGTGGACGGGCCCCCTGCAAGTCCTGATCACCACCCGAACAGCTCTTCGAGTGGAGGGGAAACGCAATTGGCTGCATGCACACCACTGCAAGAAGGTATCACCGACCCTGACAACCACGGACAACATCACCGCCCAAGAAGAACTTCGGGACAAAGACCGACCATCCCTGAGCCGCTGCCCAAATACAGAGACACTCGAGTTAGTAAGATATCCTGATCCCACCGTGCCATCCAAGGAAGGGTATAACTTGCGACGAAAGGAGAGAACTTCGGCTAAGCAGACCACAGGCTAAGTGGAAATCTCAGAGCGGTAGCCTAGTCACCTCAAAGGCCACCGGGAGAGAAACTAAGCGAAGTCTGTGGTTCTGCCCGCTACCGAGTCTCTTGAAGGTGATGGAAGCGCCCGACATGAAGATGATGGAAGCAACCGGACGTCCGAAGATCCACCACAAAAACCCAAAGACTGACTGAATGCACAACTTCAAGACTATCGCACTTTTCATTACCCTTCTCTTTTGCCTTCTCCTCGTGGTCACCTTCTGGATCATGGAGGAGGGCACACCCGCTCATAAGATATTGCTGACCACCGTTCAACCTACCACCACGAAAGAACACCATCTGATCTCACTTTCACCCCAACTCCGAGAAAGGCGTAAGGAGTTCTGGAATAACTCTTTTGTGCAGTTGCTCCACCAACACAATCTTGCTGCCAACGCCACCAATTGCTGGATCTGTGGATTGCTGCCACATGCCACTGGACACTCTATCCCTTTCATCCCTTCACCTTTTTCTGTCCATGGTTCCTGCCTCGCCTGGCTAATCCTCCTGCAAGAAAGCTACAAGGACAATGCCACTTCCGGCAGAACCATGTCACACTTCTACCATGGGTTCTGGCTGAACAAAACTGGAAAAACTTCTGCCCTCTTCTGCCCTCTGAGATCGAACACTTCCTTTCACATGGACATCCCTGCCAAAGAACGAGTTGAAATGCAGGTGTTCAACAACCCAGCCAGACCCACCTTCTCTTACCTCCGGAAACGGACGTCCGCCACCCTAACAGTGGCCCTGTCCGTCATCAACATCACTGGATTTGTGTGCATCGAAGGCCTGGGGACGCAGCTGGTGGGCTACAGCTCCTGCCTCATCACCCAAACATTGGACTCAGTTGACCCACCCTCCTTTGTTGCCTCCCCGAATATGTACTTCGTCTGTGGTACTTAGGCCTACACCTGGCTTCCGAAAGGTTGGGGAGGCACCTGCTACATCGCCTTTGTCCTTCCTCCGACATATGTGGCTCCAGCAAACCACCACCGACAGAAGCGGGCCAAAGACATTGTGCAAGCCGACTCCGCCGGGGCACAGTTCATGGACGCAGTGAAAGGCCTTGTTCCACTCTGGGGTCCAATGGCAAACAGCCGTGCCATCCGCCACTTAACCCAGGCAGTCGAGACGGCGATGAACATTACAGCTGGCGCCCTCGCCAACAATACCGCTGAGCTTCAGGCCGTCCGCCTGGTGGCTCTTCAAAACCGCCTCGTTCTAGATGTGGTTCTGGCTGATCGTGGAGGAGCATGCCGCATCATTGGGTCCCGCTGTTGTACCTACGTACCGGATAACTCACCCTCAGTCTACAAAGCAATTGAACACCTCCACAGACTGTCCACAGAGGTCCATCAAGAGCAAGAAGAATGGTCACTGGGGAGTTGGTTTTGGGACACTATTAAAGGTTGGGGATGGAGGCTGTTTTCATTTATCCTCATACCAATCGTGATACTATGTGGATGTTGCTTGGGGATTCAGTGTCTGCCACCTTTGTGTTCGCTTTTTATGAACTGCATCTGCCCTAAGACTTTGGACTTTGAAACAGAGCGAATGAAAGCTCTGAATGAGGTGGAAGTACGGGGTATTATGGGGATAGATCCAAACTAGGCAAGCTGGCGAGATATGTTAAAAGGGAGGACTGTGGAAATTTAGCTTGCAAACTGAACATTATCTGCGCCATCTTGCCTCTCCCCAGCGCCACGCACAGCGAATGCACGGCCGCCATTTTAGGCACCCCACTTTCTCCCCGCTCATTCTCGATCACCAGCGCTTCCCCCTGGCGCTGCGAACATCCCCCTGCGCGCCGGCCACCCCCGCTCCCTCATACACGGGCCATAAACCCTCTCCTTCAGCGCGACCCTGCTACGGAACCACATCCGACCGACATCCCATACATGGTCATGCCGCACCTTTGATAACCCCCTTCCTCTGCGCCCCATTGTCCGAACTGGTCCCAGGCCATCACCTAGCCCTGCGGATGCAGTTTATTGCCCCTACTGTAAGGGAAAGACCCCACATCAAAGGGATTACAGTGGATCAAAGCCCCTACCCCCTGAGACCCGGCCGGTCGCACACACCCCCGGGAATTGGCGGAATTCCCTGCTGCGCGATAGCCATCTCCCACTGCGGGTAGGGTGGGAACCTCTACTGTAACTATGTGTGGGATCGGATCTGAGCCGGGGCTTCAGGGGATGTTCTTTCATGCATCAAGACAATCTCAAGAATGTACTATGTGTAATAAAGCAATAAACCGGTGTATAAGAGACCAGGTCTCAGAGATGCGGTTAGAGCACCTCGTGACGATACCTTGCTGTCTGATCTGATGTGTTCTGCTCCGACGGAATAAAACTTTGTTTCCTGCCTTCCAGTCTCCGGCGCCTGCCTCTTTCATTGGTAAATTATCGAGTGGTATGAGAGGCGATTACCGCCGGGCAAATACTTGAAAGGTTATCGACTGAAACTGCCGCTACCATTTAACAATTGTAGTATTAAGGAAAGTACAAAGGTTTGTAAGCGGAAGAGTACCGGACTATGAAGATTGTGAAATTCATGCAATGTGGTGTTGGCGGACATGTGAATTTGTGTGGGAACACTGTCAGAGAAAAGAAACGTGAATTGTGACTGAAACGACTTAAATTTCAAAGGTGAAACGAAACTCCTGTTTAAACGTGATTAGTGCGAACTACAAGGGCTTGCTTGTTGAAAATGGTACCATAACTTAAAAACGGGGGATCAAACTGACCTGTCAAGAGATAAGCGTCAATTTCTATCAGTCTGTCGTGGCAAACCATAAGAGTTTGTCTAGAAAAAAGGGGAACGATGCTAATTAGTGAACAGGGTATAAAAACAATCTTACGAAGCTGTACAAACCGTGACTACGGTTGTTAAAGGTCTTACCGCAATCGGATGTCAGTCGAGTGGCATGGTGGAATCGAGCGTTAAAAGTTCGGAAGTGTTTACTTCCTTGTATATCAATCAATCAATCATAACACTGCTTGCAGTTTTGTGATTGGCTTACGGGAGGGAGCTTGACTGCCTCTATCTGATTCCTGTGAGCATTAGCAGAGAAGACGCGGGACCCGGCCGGCGGAAACGTATGTTTAATTTTTTTTAAATTAAATTAACCCCGCATGATTCCCCCCTACCCAGCGCGACCCCTGCGACTGTCTATTTTTATGTTGATATCAGGAGACAGCAGACAGCCCTTCAGATGGCACTCTCAGGTTTACATATTAAAAACCATGAGGGTGACGGCTAAAATGTCTCAGCACCTTAGGAACTGGCCCACTTAAAGTCATGTTGTCAACTATGTTAAAAGGAGTGCCATATTTGCCACAAATTCACATCCAACAGACTCAAAATCATGCTGACAAGTGCCTCTGCACAAGCTAACAGCAGGCCTGCAAGAGCGATAGATTGGGGCTCTAGGGGGTCATTTGGGCACCACGCCTGGGACCTTCGACCCTACAAGTACTTAGGACGTAGCGAGCACTTTGTTAACGGAGTTTTCCAGTTTCAAACCTGTGTGGGCAACAACGCACCGATAAGCACTGAGTTGATTTGCATGCGATCACACACAATGAAGTGGGCGCTGCGCTCAGAATTCTGGTATTATGATCCCACAGGGCAGTTCAGCGAGCACATGGGCTCTAGACGGGGAGGTGAACACATCACGGGGCTGGAGGTGTGTCACTGTCAACTCGCTGCTTTCACTCTAGATGTGTGTTGTCCTTTCCCAGAAAAGCAGAGGTAGCTGGGAAGAGAAAGTGGAAGAGGCGTGCAATACAGACTGGGTATGGAGGGGTGTGGAGGGGGGAGATGAAAGTACAAAAAGACAGAGAGAGAAAGAGAGAGAGCGAGAGAAGCAGAAGTTACACACAGAGGTGCCAGGACAGTATAACTAGCCCCCCGAACGGTGTACTATTGCTTGCGTTGTTATTGGTAGAAGTGCAGGTAGCATTGCCATACATTAAAAAGAGAGAGTTTTTTAGGTCTCGCGAGCCAAAGGCTCGAAGAGACATTTTATATGTGGGATTTTCAAAGTGCTACCCACACTTTTGGCTGGCCTAAACCTTAAGTGCACGAGATCACATGCATGTGCACAGCTGCTCCTCTGCTAATTGCATTCCCCCCTCCCTTCTCACCCAGTCCTTTGATGCTCTGCTCGATTACTTTCACTTTCACCGCTTTGACCCTTGCATTCCCCCCTCCCTTCTCACCCAGCCCTTTGATGCTCTGCTCGCATCTCCCTCCTCCCTGGGCGTGAAGGGAGACAGAGACATCCTCCTTAATTGCTGTTTCCCCTCTGAGCCGAGAACACATCGGGTCCTGTGGACACGTTATTGATCAGCTCCAAACTCCGATACATTGCTCTCAAGTGACCATCTGTCAGAGGAAACAAGCAGCAGGCACTTAAATGACCTCTATACATAATTATGCTTTATTATATGCCACATAATTTTACACCACTCAATGCAACACAATTCCACGCCATGCTACACAATTCTATGTCACATAATTCTACTCCACATCACATAATGCCACTCCACATCATGCCACATAATTTGACAGAACACCACATAATTCAACAAAGTGTAACAAAATTCCACTCCTCCCTACATGACTCCACTCCACACAATGGCATTCCACATCACACAATTGCACTCCAAGTTACACATCTGCCCTTCATGCCACACAATTGCTCTCCATGCTGCACAATTCCATGACTCACAATTCGACTCCACACCACAGAATCCCACGCAACCAAGTTCCACGCAACGTAATTCAACTCCACACCACATAATTTCATGCCATATATTACCCCTCCAAGTCACATAATTCCACTCCACCTATTTTCAATCCACTCCATACCACATCATTTCACCCCATGCCACATAATTCCACACCACTCAAGGCCTTGCAGTTCCATGCAACACAATTTCACATCTCATAATTCCACTCATGCCACAAATTTCCACTCACACAATTCCATGCCACATAATTCTACTCCATACCACATAATTCCACTTCAGTGCACAACATATAATTCCACATCATGCCACATACTATGCCACATAATTTCACTCCCTACAACATAATTCCACTCTGTCACATAATGCCTCTTCCCTTTCGTGCCACATAATTCAGATCAACATATTTCCACTCAACTCAATTCCTTGCCATGCGACACAATTGCACATCACATAAATCCATGCCACATAATTCTACTATATGCCACACACTTTCACTCCACACCACATAATTCCACACCACGTCACATAATTCCACTCCACATCACTTAATCTCACTCCACACAATTGCACTCCATGTCACACAGTGGCACTCCTCACAATTCCATGTCTCAAAATTTCACTCCATGGCACACAATTGCACGCCATACAATTTCACACCACACAATTCCATGCCAAAAAATTCTGCGCCACTTAAAGCCAATCCATGGCATGTAATACCATGCCACACAATTCAAATCAACATAATTCGGCTCCATGCCACATAATTCCATGGCACGTAATTCCACTCAACACCACACAATTCATTACCATGTCACATAATTCCACTCCATGCTATATGATTTCCACTCCACTCAGTGACACTCCATGTCACCCAATTGCACTCCACATCACAGTATCACACAATTGCATTTCACGCCACACAATTCCACGTTGCACAATTCCACTCCAGTCAACACAATTACACTCCATGCAACACAATTCTGAACCACACAATTCAACTCCATGCCACCTAAGTGCACTCCACCCTCATATTTCCAATCCAAGCCACATAATTTCACTCCATGTCGCATAATTCCAATCCTCTCCATGCCATACAATACCATGCCAAACAATTCCATGCAACACAATTCTTCTCCACATAATTTCACGCCACCTAATTCTACTCTACAACACATAATTCCACTAGTCAACACCCCACAATTCCATGCCACACAATTCAACTCCATCCCACATAATTTCACTCCATGCAACATCACGACTCCACATCATGCTACATAATTCCACTCCATGAGACATAATTCCACTCCATACCACATAATTCCACATTGTACCACACTGTACCACCTAAATTTAATCTCCCCAAACATAATTTCACACCACACAATTCCACACCAGACAATTCCATGCCAGACCATTCCATGTCACATCTCATAATTCTACTCCACGGAGCATAATTCCACTCCTTGCCACTTAATTCTATGCCACACCACTTGATTTCACACCATGTCACATAATTCCACTTCACGGCACTGAATTCCTCTCCACACAATTGCACGCCACGTCATATAATTGTAGTTCACGCCACACAGTAACATGTCTATCTCAGTGAACGCAAAATAATTCCACTCCACATAATTCCATGCCACATAAAGTGCTCTCCACTTCTCATAAATCCACACCACATAATTCCATTCCATGGCACACAATTGCATGCCACATAATTCCATACCACACCCCATAATTCCACACCACATCACATAATTCCACTCCACCCCCATACTTCCTCTCCGCAGAATTGCACTCCATGTCACACAATTGCATACCACGCCACACAATTCCATGTCTCACAATTTCCCTCAACACCCCACAATTCTAGGCCACACCACACAAATCCACACCAATTAATTCCATGCCATACCACATAATTACACTCCATGGAACGTAGTTCCATGCCACATAATTCCACTCCACTATTAATGAATCCACTCAATAACATAATTCCACTTAGCGGCACATAATTCAAGTCCACCACATAATTTAATTCCATGCCACATATTTCCACTCCACTCCATTCCATGACACATACTTCCATTCCTCTCAACACAATTCCATGCCACACAATTCCATGCCACACAATTCCATGCCACACAATTCCATGCCACACAATTCCATGCCACACAATTCCATGCCACACAATTCCACGCCACACAATTCCACACCACACAATCCTACTCCACGCCATGCCAACTAATTCCACACCACATCCCTTAATTCCACACCATGCCACATAATTTAACTCCAGGTAACATAATTAATTTCCATACAATTGCAGTTCATTTCCATACAATTGCAGTCTATGCCACACCACGCCAAAGAATTCCACATCTCACAATTCAGCTCCATGCCACACAGTTCGAAGCCACTCAACATACTTTCATGCCACATAATTTCACCCCACACATCATAATTTCACTCTGCATATTTCCACTCTACTTGACAACACGTAATTCTACTCCCCTCTACATTTGCAGAACAAGCATTTGCAATGCAATAGGTCTCGCATTTACGCAAGTTTGAGCTACTCACATTACAAATAACAATGCCTTTTATTTTTGTTTTCTTTTTTAAAACTTAAATAAAAGGCAGTGTCATTTACAATGCCAATAGCTTAAACTCGCGTGAATGCGAGACCTATTGCATTGCAAATGCTTGTTTCCACTGCGAGTGGGCTGATGCCCTGCACCTGAGCACATGCTACACAGCCACATAAAGGGCAAGCCGGGATCTGCAGCACTTCCACCGTCCTGTCTCTGTTGCCACCCCCCTCCCGTGCTTCCTTGCCACTGCCCCTGGCCCCGTAGACACTTGTAAAAGCAGGAAAACCAACACACATAAATAACTTTAACCTCCTGCAGCCCTGTAGATACAGCCATGGTCATGTCGCTTATGTTGTTGCCTCCATTTTCCTGAGAATATTAGCATTGCTGGTGTTGCCGTTGTTCTTATGATTGGAATTGTTAATATTGCTATTTCCATAAATCTTATTATTAACACTGCTTTCAAAAAGAGCTGAAAAAGAGACCGATACACATAAATAGATCAAAAGCAACAAAAAAAAGATTTTTTTTAACACTACAAGTCTTTAATTACATTTTAAAAATCGTTGCTTTAGTTTTTCATAGTGCTCCAGATGACCACACACACTACAGGCAGCACACACTCAAAAGACACATTCACACTACGGGGCACACACACTACGGGGCAGATTTACAAGAAAGTGACGCATCTATAGAGATGCGTCACTTTCCCTGCGCCAAAATGCGAAACCCTTGTGTCACCATGGATGTATTGTAAATATTGCGCACCATGGAGCAAGGATTGACAGATGCGTAAATTCTGTCGCATCTGTTGACGGAAAAGTCACGCATTGCTGGAGTCGTGTCCCAAGCACGACGCAACTCCAGCAATGCTCAGGGACGCCTTTTGCCTAACATGCTGCGTCACTCCTTACGCCTGCTTCAAGCAGGCACAGGGTTTTGATGCAGCATGGACGTAAAAGTGACAGCGAAATCTTGTAGATTTCACTGCGTCACTTTTACGGGGCTTCCTGCGACGGAACGCCCACCCTGCATACATTAAACCTGACGCAGGTTTAATATGGTGCAGGGTTTCACAATGTGATGCATCTCCCTAGATGCGTCATATTGTAAATGGGCCGCAACTGTTACGCTGCCGCTGCGTCACAAAAGTGACGCAACGACGGTGCAAAACTGACGCAAGGGGCTTGTAAATCTGCCCCTAAATGCTCAGCTCTCACACACACATCAGAGATATGCAGATATGAGAAACAGACAGAGACACAACAACACAATCACACAAAATACCACACACATTCTGTGACACCACCAGAACAGGCTGACATGTTTTAATAATCAATATACTTCATTGGTGAGAAATACCTAGTTTCATTGTTATCATTTCACTGCAAGAGGGAGACACTCATGTGCACACTGGGGCAGGGAGATAACCAGACAATTACTAGGACCGGGTGGGGCAGGAAACACTGAGGAAACAAGCTTAGACAGGAGACACTGACAGAACACTGGGATTTAAAAACACAACACACTAGGATACAAATTGATGGCACAACATACTGATGTAGGAAACACTGACTCAAGCACAGACACAGATGTGGGTCAGCACAACGCTCTCTTCCTCCCCCGCCATGGCAGCACTGCCTCATAATTCAAATGCTATTCAGCTGCACGTATCTCTGTGTGCTTCATCTGAAGGTACATGGTGTGAAACAGCTCTTCAGTGTGCTGCGGGTACACAGAGTTAAAGAAAGGCTTCCAAAGCCAGTGCAGCAGGTGGGAACGTGTGCTCCTCTGCACTTATGACCATTCTCTCTCTAAGCAAGTGGGAGTGCTAGGCACAGACTGTGCTTTTTAAATGTATGCAGAAGGTGCTGTTCTTGTTTGATTCATCTGAGCCTGGCAGCATTTCTGTGTACTCAGAAATACTTGTGTAGATGTTACATTGCCTCATTTAATTGGCTTACCATCTTCTCAACAGTAAACCATTTGTTCCAGTGTCATTCTTTTTCCCTGTTAAATGTGATTTTTAGTATGTGTTTGTTTCCTGTGTGAAGTGATTTATGCCTGACAATGGATGGCACTCTTTTGCGAACTGTGGTGTACTGTGCAGTGCACACTGTGACACAGACTAACAGCAGGGTCCTTTTGTGTATTAATGTTGCCTTAGTCTCCACTGTGTGGGGGAGGGCTTGTATCATTCTGACAGGAGAAGGAGGTGTGTGTGCTAACTTGGCATTGTTATCTCAAAGTCTGTTGTGACGTTCTGTGGTTATACTGAATAAGCAGCTACCTACGTCATTATAAAATCTCTTTGTTGATGTCATGACTACACTTTCACAATTTCTTTATCAACCTTCTTGCTTTCTTGAATTTGCTTCAAGATACACAATTTTTCCCCTCTTTTTTTAAACCTTAATTAGGGGTGAATAAAGGAACCCCCGAGCGACCCTTATGACACTCATGCTTGCTCGCTATGCTTGCTCACCACCGAGAACTCAACCAAAACTTTTATGCCTCGCCACTTACTAATGTTACTAGCCGCCACTGCCTACACATTCAACAGCTTTTTGACAGGAAATATCAAAAAGAACAATATTAAGGTGCTCATAATAAATTTTTGGATGTATAATGTGCACATTTATGTTGCAGACACATGTAAAGACCACAATGGGGATTATTGGTGGATGTTGAACATTAGATAATTATTATGCGAATAATGTGTAATGCTTTCACTACCGATTATGTTTTGCCACATGACTTTTGGCTTTTTCTTCATATATGTTACAGTGGACACTGTGGCCAATGTTCAAAATTGTTTTCACTCCACACATAGGTACCCTGGGAGAGGGAGGAGACGACAGTCTCCAGTGTACCACCCATTTCCAGACTTTCAGACCATGGAAGAAAAGGATATCATCAAGAATTTTCAGTTGAATAGGCAACCCATACTGGATTTATGTCATCAGTTGGAGTCTGATCTCCTTCCTCAAAACACTAATCCCACATGTATCCCATCAATTGTGAATCTCATGGCATTATTGCATTTCCTGGCTAAAGATTCCTTTCACTGCACTGTGGCTATATCTGGTGGTATGTCAAAACCAATGTTCCGTGGTGTACGGCAAGACGTACTTTCAGCAATGATGAGGCACATTGACCGCTCCATCCAGTTCTACAGACGTGAGGATTTAGCCACTGTGAAGGTTGACTTCTATGGATTTGGTCGCCTCCCACATGTGGTTGGAGCCATTGATGGCACCCATATTGCCTTAGTACCACTGCAAGCCAGGAAACACGTTTACCGTAACAGAAAGCACTTTCATTCTATCAAAGTGCAAGTTGTTTGCTTGCTGGATTTTTATATCTCAAACGTATATGCCTGGTTCCCAGGATCAGCCCAGGATTCCTTCGTACTGAGGAACATCACCATACCCCAGCTGATGTCACAACTACTAGAGGAGAGGGCCTGGTTTGTTGGTAAGTATGATCGGTCCTTACTTTGTGTGGGTAATGTCAAGTAGTAGAATCGGAAATTGTGTAACTCATTGTTACACTTATGTCTGTCTTCCGTCTCAGAGACTCAGCGTATCCCAAATTTCCATTGTTGGCGGCACCACTGGGGAATCCAACAAAGACAGGGTAAGTCTGCTTCAATAAAGCCCATGGAAGGACACCGCAGCCAGTGAAGCAGGCTGTTGGGCTCCTGAAGGCCAAATTTAGATGGCTAGACAAGACTGGGGGCGCCCTCCTTTACTTACCTGTATAATTCACCATGGTCTGGTGCATGCTCCACAACATCGCCCTGTGATGGAACATCCCTCATATCGCAGAGGATGAAGACCATGAAGTGCCACCGGGTGAGAATCCTCAAATGCCAAATGATGATGATAGTGGTGAAAAGGAAGGCGCTGACTTGTGTCAAGATCTCATAGACGACTTCTTTTCATGAGTGTAAGTATTTTGTGTAATGTCATGACTTTGATTGTTACACCAACTCTTTTTGTGATGATGTGAGGAGTATGTTAAGGTAAAATGAGGAAGGCCAATCTCTGGAAAATCCAGCTGTAAGGTGTTTGCTGAGGAAGGTTTTGACATATGGTCATTTTGTTTGTGTTGCTCCAGAAGTTACCTATGTGAATTGCCTTATATGTATGGTTTGATAGCTAATGTCATTGATTTGGTCTGTTTGAGGTACCTTCATAATGGCATCTCCATTTGGACATTTCAGAGTTGTGACATTTGGGGGTATGTGATGCTGTTTGGGAGTACAAAGGGGACATACAATATTCCTGGGAATGACCATCAGAGGATTTGGGGTGTACAAATCCTGTACCAAGACAGCTTACAGAGTGATAGAAGGGAAGTTATGAGGAATCCATTATACTTGCACTTTGTTTTATGGTGGTCCTAGTGCAATATGCGTGCCATCATGTGCTCCAACAAAATGTTGTGTGGCCAAATCATGCTAGTCTCCCTTCACAGTGGCAAAATCCTCATTTTGTGTATGTAGCTGTTGATATATCTCCTCATTATAGGGCAAAGTGCTTGTGGCACACCGCTGACATTTGGTTGTGACATTCCACCAGATGTGGCAAAATGGGTTTGGAATGATCCGGTGATCAGAAAATGTAGTACTGTCATGTGTCTGTCTATTGGGTTATCTTTTGTGAGCTAGGCGGTATGACTCCAGCTGATGATATTGGCCATCTATATTTTGCCTATTCAATAGGAAATTGTCTGAAGTATTGCCTTATTCCATTTTGTTAAGGTCTGCAACTGAAAATGTGATCACTGTCACATAATATTTGAGTCATGTGTGAATTGCTATGTTTCCGACATAATGGCAGCTATTGTTGGAAAAATGGAATGAAAATGCTATATGAGAATATGCTTGTATGTGTTGGTGAGACATGGTTGTGATCCTGAGCTAAACATTGTTTACATGTAACAAATCCATGCTTACACAAGTTGATATTTTTGGCATTGTAAAGTTCAGATGGGAGTACATATATACATTGCTAGATGTGAGATATACTACAGCAGGCAATGAGTTTCTGACTAATGTATTTAATGAAGTGAACAAGATAAAAATAAACATTGTGTGAAACCAAACAGGAAAAAGCAAAAGTGAAGAAGTCAGTCATGGTGAATGAAATCATATGTGGAAAAGTGCCTCTTTTTGCATGGCTATCCCCCACTTTTTGCCTGATGCCTGATGTGATTTTGAACTGTAAGTGCACTAGGTCCCTGCTAAACAGGTTCCCAGCGCTAAATCTCGTTCCCCAAACACTGTACTATGATTGGCAAAACTTCAGCTACCCCTGTGAGTCCTTATTAAATGGTACCCCTGGTACCTAGGGCATGGGCACTGAAGAAGGTCCCCTGGGGCTGCAGCACTGGTTTTGCCACCCCAGGGAGGCCTCCCCAAGGCTATGCACTCTACCACTGCATGCTGCGTGTCTTGGTGCAAGAAAGTTTGAAGAGTCGATATAGCATCCAGCCCTTTGTGCCATGCCTCCCCTACACTGCATAAGGTATACATAAGTCA
Organism: Triturus cristatus; assembly: GCF_964204655.1. Taxonomy (NCBI): domain Eukaryota; kingdom Metazoa; phylum Chordata; class Amphibia; order Caudata; family Salamandridae; genus Triturus; species Triturus cristatus. The sequence goes on from NC_140593.1 coordinate 945,544,412, forward strand.
CCCTACTGCAGGCCTTCATCCGTAAGACAGCGTGCCTATATCCTATGTGTGGGCATATCAGCATGAGCAGATTATGCCCCTACAATGCCCAGTATATTCTGTGATGTTCTGAATGAACAGGGAAGCTATGAAGAGTACATGGGCTGGATACTCGTCAATTCGGGTTTCCTAGCTACATGATGGCTCCGCTGATTTCTAAGATGTTTGGTACCAAACATCTTGTCTTAATAAATCCTCACTGATGCCAGTGTTGGATTTATTAATAAATACAAACAGGAGACCCTTTTAGAGGATCCCCTGAAACCTTACCAATCCCTGGTGTGGTCTCTGACTGGTTTTCACTAGTCTGCCACTACCGAACATGTTTCTGACCTCATGGGGTAAGAGCCAGCCCTCTCAGAGGACAGAAACAAATGCTGCTCTTGGTGGAGGTGCTTCACACCTCCCCTAGGACAGGGTGGCCTTCCTGAGTGGGAAGCTTCAAAGGCGATGCCGCTTTTGAAATCCAACTTAGGAACCCTAGATAGTGGGCGAGGCAAAGTCCCCTTTCCTGCTCCCCTTTTTGTTAGATAAGTAGGAGGATCCCCACTTAGCCTGCACTGCCCCTAGGGCTTGGCAGGCAATATGAACCCCTCTCCTGAATTTGTACCATCTTGAAACGGTGGTGAAACCACCCATCAGGACTAGGGTAGTGCCCCTTCCCACTGGAACGTGCCACTAAAGGGTGTAGACACCCTAAAGTAGGTAGCCCATTGGCCACTACCTGTGTCCTCTTGTAACACCCCTAAATTCAGTATTTAGGTGGCACCCCAAGACCAGAATATCAGAATTGAGGACAAGACAAGACCAGGAAAAAGAAGATCCACTACTTGAGAAATGAAGCCCTGCTGCTGAAGAAAAAGGTACCAAACCATGCCTGCTGCTCCCAGGACTCAACAATTACAGCTGCTGTGTCATCCTGAAACCTGGGAGGACTCCAAGAACCCCAGAACATGTCCAGCCTTCAAGAAATCACCAAGAAGCTCCATTGGAGTGAAGGTATCACTCCCCTGCACACCACAGGCACTGATCCTGTGACGTCTGGTTTGTCGACTTGCTGTTCCTCGACGACCTAGATGCAGCACCAAAGCAAGAAGAGGTATAATGCTCTGGAGGGTCAGATCTGTCTACTCACCAAGTTTGGAGACACCAGGACCTATCAGAGTCGCAGTGTACCAATACCCGGTGTACTGGACCCCCAACGGTAAACACCATGAAGAAGAGTCAACTCCAGACTCCCAGAGCACCAGAAGCAAGCACCCATTGAGGGACATTGAAACACCCAAGATCCACTTCCTGAGTGACGCAGCTGTCCCAAGATCACATCTCAAAGTTGCCTGCTCTTGACCGCGTGGAACTGAAGATGTATAATGCGTGGCTAACCTGTTCGCTCTGCACACAGCCACACCTTCCAGGAATCAACTAACCTGCTGTGCTCCCATGGTCCCCAGGCCTTGTACACTTCTTCCTCGTAGGGGCACCCTTGGACTTACCTGTAAGTCCACCTGTGCAGTGCTTTTTCAAGTGGCTCCCTTCGTCTTTGCCTACCAGTTTCCAAGACCCTATGCACTCTGCTCCCGACCGATCCTGGACACTCCTGATCTTCTTCTGCTGGAGCTTTGGACCTGATCCTGGCACCACTGAAAAGAAGAAGGTGAACTTTGTGAAAGCATTGCCTGATGTTCTATGCATTTTTCTGCTTTTTTCCCATTACTTCCTATGGTGCATAATTGTGCATAAATGTGATATATTTTCGGAACTTTGAAAAATCGCAACTCAGAATGTACTTATCTTAGAACTGTGTTCTTGGTCTTAAAAATTCTATAAAAAGCAATATTATTTGAATGAATTGGTCTTGGGTTTATTCTTGAGTGTGTTTCTCATCTATTGCCTCTGTGGAGAACAACACATCCTTAACACTACCCTCTGATAAGCATAACTGCTCGCTCACACTACCACAAAAAGAGCATTAGAATGATCTGGTTTTACCTCTGTATAACATTTTGGGATTCCCTGGACTCTCTGCACAGTGTACTTCTTCTTAGTGCACTATATACAGAGCCAGCCTCCTACACCATTGTTGTAGGTGCCAAATTGTTTGAAGTCCAATGTCCGAAATACTACTCTCATCAGAAAGGTAATTGTGTCTAGAAATAGTCCACAGAGTGAATGTGTTACGCACTTTGGAGGAAATTAGATGCATGTTTTCCTGCTTGTGGTGGTGGAGGTCTTGCCATCTGCACCTCCTAGAAATTTGCATGGACGTCCCCTCTTGGCAGTGCAGGAAGGACCCACAGCTGCGGGGACAGGGGTATCTGCAGGTGTGTCTTCTTCTGGCAGTGCCTTCTTTCCTGTGGCTGTGGATGTTGATGGGCCTAATGTTGTTGGGCCACAGGAAGAGGTAGATGGTGCTATAAAAGCCCTACACAGGTGTGTGCTAATGTCCTGCAGCACCCCTATGTGGGAGGCCATGTTGGTATTATGGACCTGCATCTCATGGTGTGCGTCCCTCTGCAGCTGCCTCATCTCCCGGATTTCAGTAAGTACCTGGCCCATCATGCCTTAGGAGTCCTGATAGGCTCCCAGGAATTAGTGGATGGTGGCTGTGGGTGTGAGTAGCCCCTAGTGACCTCACTCAGCTGGCCCACAGTACCCCTCCCATGATCCCTACCCTCACCAGCCTGTGCCCTTGGCCCAGGATGCCTTCTCCCTGGCTCCTCTCTAGCTGGGCTTGTGATTTTCACCTCAGGATCCAGGACTGGGGGGCACCCAATGGATATAACTGTACTAGGTAAACAGGCTTGGGGGACTGAGGTTGGCTGAGGTGTTGCAGCTATTGTGGGAGGTGTTGGTGTGGGCACAGTGAGATTCACTGTTGTTGTCTGCCCAAGCTGACCAGATGGACAAGGAACGTCATCCACTGGCAGATCTCCAGGAGAGTTGTCATATATATGTATATATTATCTACTGGCGGTCGCCAGTAGATAGTTATAGTTAGGACCGTGTTTCCATAGGAAATCTCAAAATTCTATCTTGAATAACTTTGGCGCCGGTTGACGAATCCTCGTGAAATTTTCAAAACTAATGGGGCGCTCCGCTCAGCTCCTACCCTGAAAGTCTCGGGGTGATTCGTCAAGCGGGGGCTGAGAAAAAAGGGGGTCCCAAAACGCGTTTTCCCCATGCATTTTTCCATAGGACCTTTAGACACAGCTACAGCCCGAACGGCTCAACAGAATTATTTGAAATTTTGCAGAGAGGTAGCTATAAGGTCAAGGAAGTGCCTTTTGCAGGTCTGGTGTAAATCTGTTCAGTATTTCCTGAGAAAATAGCATTTAAAAGCATATCAATATCTATACGCGCGCAGCGTGCGCGCACTGTGCAAGCCCTGTGCGCGCACCCTAACGTGCGCGAGCGTAATTCTGATTGGTTGTTAGATGTCAGTAAACATTCGAATCGGTCGAAATCAGGAAGTGTCGGCCGCCATTTTGTCTGTCGCACTGAAAAGGAAAGGTGGGGAACGTGAATAGGGGGCAGGGTAGGGAGTTCTTGACCCCCTAGCCATTGTCAGGGGGTCACAGTAGGACCACGAAGGGCAAAAAAAAAGATTTTAATTTTTTAAAAAAACATCACGAGGTGCGCGCACTCTACGCGCACCCGAAAAAAAACATTAAAAAAAAATAGAAATAAAAATCAAGTTTAAGTGTTTAGATATTAGGTGGCTCTAAAAAGAGCCCTTGTGTTCATTGAGTGTTTTTTGGTACATACAAGTAGGTACCTACAAGTAAGTACCGATGCAGAGTCTAAAGTTCAAGAGGAAGACTCTGTTCCCTTCATCATTGAAATGTACACCGTCTCCTCTATAAATGTCTTGCATGTTGTAACGCAAGTTGTTGTGGTATATAGAACCCATACCATAGTCTCTGAGGAAAGCAGAAACAGACTTATTGACGTGCTTTCTTGCTTTGTCAATTTGCGGACAAAATCGGTTGGACCAGTTCCACTTTTGCCTTTGGCATATATTAGAATATACAAAGGCAGTTTGTGGAAAAAGTGACATCAATTGCAGAAAGGTGTCCTTAATAAGCATTTCCAGACCTACCCCAGTTAAAGTGCCTAGGTCATTTCCACCACAGTGCACAATAATAAGGTTAGGCTGTGGGAGATGTAGAAAGGTTTTCACCAAAGGCATTAATTGGTGCCACTTTAACCCTCTCTGACCAATCCATTTAATGTCTACATTTGGCAAAGCAAGGTCTTTTACAATACCTCTTTTTTCTGCAAATGTTTCACTCCAGAAGACATAGCTATGACCTACAATCCACACTGTGAACATCTTTCAAGGAGATCAGGATGCACTCAGGAGGTGTCTTTTAGTAGAATGGCAATATGAAAAGAAAGACAGTTGAAAAATGGAGGCATACATACTTTTTTTTTAATAAAAAGAACTCATTGGCTGATTCAAACCATTTTACAGTTAAAACTAGGCTGTATGTTTACATTTTTAAAAGCATGTTTTGGATTGGTACAGAAAAATGTGTTCTCACTGAACATTACTTTGGATTTGCTGTTAGGTTTGAAAAGTCAAGCACTCTTGCTCTTTGGATTTGAAACATTGTGTGCTGAACTACTGACCTCTCTGCTCACACCAGTGTTCCATGACCTGTTGCTATGGTAGCAGGCAGAAGTCATGTTGGGGGAAGGGATGATTTGGAAAGGGGTTGAAAGTTGCAACCAATAGAAATGTGTGATTCCATTTGAAAAAATGTGGGAAGGACTGTGATTTTACATTAACATGTATATGTGTGAAAAAAGAGAGGGAAACATTGCCAGTTACTGGTTGTCGTGAGAGGAGAGAGGTGTACAGCTCTGAGATTCTGGTCTGATAATCTGCTGTTTGAGGGCCACATTTCTTTCTCAACTAACTAATTTTAAAGGTGAGTTATGAGTTTGAGAGGGGATGTATGTGGTGATTTTTGATATAAATATTAGAATTGTGTTTCTTCTTTTAAAGTTGTGTTTTACATTTTATATTTTGGAAGATATTTCACTGCCTTGAACATGTTAGATATTATGGAGTATGTCTTCACCATAAGTTAAGGTGTACTGGTATCACCCAGGAATACTGTTTTCTGCCTAGAATCACACCATGAGACAGTGTGCACACAGGAATTGTTATCAGAGATTTAATTTGTGTTGGTCTTGCTCTATTACCCTTGCACTCGCATGAAAGGGGCAGCTTGTTTTTTGTAATACATGGTCATGGTGTCAAGGAGCTGTTAGGACCTGTGCTCTTTTCTGCTTGTCTAAAATATAAGAAAAAAGTGTCAGGCTGTCACAGTAATTATCACTTACTCCACAACAGTACTAAATGTGTTTTCAAATTGCCAAACAAAATATCGCTTTGTGGTTAGAATCACACCATGAGTCTGTGTGCACACAGGAATTGTTGTAAGAGATTTAATTTGTGTTGCTGTTGTTTTGTAAAACTTGCACTTTTAAGAAAGGGCAGTTTCTTTTCTTCAACTGTGTTGGTTAGCACTCAGCAGAAATCACTAACTCAAAAATGAGAGGCAAATGCAAACACATTTGAAAATAGCATGGTACATTTTCCTACCAATTTAAAAGTTGTGTTTTACATTTTATGTTAAGGAAGATATTTAAGTGCCTTGAACTTGAAAGATATTATGGAGTATGTCTTCACCATAAGTTAAGGTGTACTGGTATGACCCGGGAATACTGTTTTCTGTCTAGAATCACACCATGAGACAATATGCACACAGGAATTGTTGTCAGAGATTTAATTTGTGTTCCTGTTGTTCTGTAAAACTTGCACTTTCAGGAAAGGGCCTGGTATCACCCAGGAATACTGTTTTGTGCCTAGAATCACACCAGGAGACAGTGTGCACACAGGAATTGTTGTCCGAGATTTAATTTGTGTTGCTGTTGTTCTGTAAAACTTGCACTCGCAGGAAAAGGGCAGCTTGTTTTCTTCAACTGTGATGGATAGCACTCGGCAGAAATCACTATCTCACAAAAGAGAGGCAAATATTAACACATTTGAAAACCACAGGGTATATTTTCCTTCCACTCCTGCAATGGGTGACGTAGTTTCTACATGTTCAAAACTCCAATTAACCTTTACCAAACATGTACTCTTACACACATATCTGCAGTCTTCATGCATTTGTAAAAGTCTCCATGCAGATCTCTCTTGCAACTGACAATACACAGTCTCCAGAAACAGACTCTTTGCACACATGCAGCAGCTTCTCCTACACTCCCATGCATAATACTCAGCTCTGTGTTGTGTTTCAGATAGCAGTGTATAATGCAAACACATTGAACGTCACCAAGGCTCATTTCCTTTGCTGTACTCTAATCACTCACCCTGTAACACATGCTGATGGTCTCAAGTAGCTGTCAGGACATGTGCTCTTTTTTGCCTCTCTAAAAAATAAGGGAAATGTGTGAGGCTGTCTCAGTAATTATCACTTGCTCCATCCACAGTACTAAATGTGCTTTCAATTTGCCAAAGGAAATGTCGTTTTCTGCCTAGAATCACACCATGAGTCTGTGTGGACAGAGGAATTGTTGTCAGAGATTTTATTTGTGTTGCTGTTGTTCTGTAAAATTTGCACTTTCAGGAAAGGGCCAGCTTGTTTTGTTCAAATGTGTTGGTTAGTACTCAGCAGAATTCACTATCAAAAAAATGAGAGGCAAATGCTAACACATTTTAAAACCACAGGGAATATTTTCCTTCCACTCCTGCAATGGGTGACGGAGTTCCTACATGTTCAAAACTCCAATTAACCTTTACCAAACATGTACTCTTCCACACATATCTGCAGTCTTCATGCACTTGTAAAAGTCTCCATGCAGATCTCTCTTGCAACTGACAATACACAGTCTTCAGAAACAGACTCTTTGCACACATGCAGCAGCTTCTCCTACACTCCCATGCATAATACTCAGCTCTGTGTTGTGTTTCAGATAGCAGTGTATAATGCAAACACATTCAACGTCACCAAGGCTCATTTCCTTTGCTCTACTCTAATCACTCACCCTGTAACACATGCTGATGGTCGCAAGTAGCTGTTAGGACATGTGCTCTTTTTTGCCTCTCTAAAATATAAGGGAAATGTGTGAGGCTGTCTCAGTAATTATCACTTGCTCCATCCACAGTACTAAATGTGCTTTCAATTTGCCAAAGGAAATATCGTTTTCTGCCTAGAATCATACCATGAGTCTGTGTGGACAGAGGAATTGTTGTCAGAGATTTTATTTGTGTTGCTGTTGTTCTGTAAAATTTGCACTTTTAGGAAAGGGCCAGCTTGTTTTGTTCAAATGTGTTGGTTAGTACTCAGCAGAAATCACTATAAAAAAATGAGAGGCAAATGCTAACACATTTTAAAACCACAGGGAATATTTTCCTTCCACTCCTGCAATGGGTGACGGAGTTCCTACATGTTCAAAACTCCAATTAACCTTTACCAAACATGTACTCTTCCACACATATCTGCAGTCTTCATGCACTTGTAAAAGTCTCCATGCAGATCTCTCTTGCAACTGACAATACACAGTCTCCAGAAACACACTCTTTGCACACATGCAGCAGCTTCTCCTACACTCCCATGCATAATACTCAGCTCTGTGTTATGTTTCAGATAGCAGTGTATAATGCAAACACATTGAACGTCACCAAGGCTCATTTCCTTTGCTCTACTCTAATCACTCACCCTGTAACACATGCTGATGGTCTCAAGTAGCTGTTAGGACATGTGCTCTTTTTTGCCTGTCTAAAAAATAAGGGAAATGTGTGAGGCTGTCTCAGTAATTATCACTTGCTCCATCCACAGTACTAAATGTGCTTTCAATTTGCCAAAGGAAATATCGCTTTCTGCCTAGAATCACACCATGAGTCTTTGTGGACAGAGGAATTGTTGTCAGAGATTTTATTTGTGTTGCTGTTGTTCTGTAAAATTTGCACTTTCAGGAAAGGGCCAGCTTGTTTTGTTCAAATGTGTTGGTTAGTACTCAGCAGAAATCACTATCAAAAAAATGAGAGGCAAATGCTAACACATTTTAAAACCACAGGGAATATTTTCCTTCCACTCCTGCAATGGGTGACGGAGTTCCTACATGTTCAAAACTCCAATTAACCTTTACCAAACATGTACTCTTACACACATATCTGCAGTCTTCATGCACTTGTAAAAGTCTCCATGCAGATCTCTCTTGCAACTGACAATACACAGTCTTCAGAAACAGACTCTTTGCACACATGCAGCAGCTTCTCCTACACTCCCATGCATAATACTCAGCTCTGTGTTGTGTTTCAGATAGCAGTGTATAATGCAAACACATTCAACGTCACCAAGGCTCATTTCCTTTGCTCTACTCTAATCACTCACCCTGTAACACATGCTGATGGTCGCAAGTAGCTGTTAGGACATGTGCTCTTTTTTGCCTCTCTAAAATATAAGGGAAATGTGTGAGGCTGTCTCAGTAATTATCACTTGCTCCATCCACAGTACTAAATGTGCTTTCAATTTGCCAAAGGAAATATCGTTTTCTGCCTAGAATCATACCATGAGTCTGTGTGGACAGATGAATTGTTGTCAGAGATTTTATTTGTGTTGCTGTTGTTCTGTAAAATTTGCACTTTTAGGAAAGGGCCAGCTTGTTTTGTTCAAATGTGTTGGTTAGTACTCAGCAGAAATCACTATAAAAAAAATGAGAGGCAAATGCTAACACATTTTAAAACCACAGGGAATATTTTCCTTCCACTCCTGCAATGGGTGACGGAGTTCCTACATGTTCAAAACTCCAATTAACCTTTACCAAACATGTACTCTTCCACACATATCTGCAGTCTTCATGCACTTGTAAAAGTCTCCATGCAGATCTCTCTTGCAACTGACAATACACAGTCTCCAGAAACACACTCTTTGCACACATGCAGCAGCTTCTCCTACACTCCCATGCATAATACTCAGCTCTGTGTTATGTTTCAGATAGCAGTGTATAATGCAAACACATTGAACGTCACCAAGGCTCATTTCCTTTGCTCTACTCTAATCACTCACCCTGTAACACATGCTGATGGTCTCAAGTAGCTGTTAGGACATGTGCTCTTTTTTGCCTCTCTAAAAAATAAGGGAAATGTGTGAGGCTGTCTCAGTAATTATCACTTGCTCCATCCACAGTACTAAATGTGCTTTCAATTTGCCAAAGGAAATATCGCTTTCTGCCTAGAATCACACCATGAGTCTGTGTGGACAGAGGAATTGTTGTCAGAGATTTTATTTGTGTTGCTGTTGTTCTGTAAAATTTGCACTTTCAGGAAAGGGCCAGCTTGTTTTGTTCAAATGTGTTGGTTAGTATTCAGCAGAAATCACTATAAAAAAAATGAGAGGCAAATGCTAACACATTTTAAAACCACAGGGAATATTTTCCTTCCACTCCTGCAATGGGTGACGGAGTTCCTACATGTTCAAAACTCCAATTAACCTTTACCAAACATGTACTCTTACACACATATCTGCAGTCTTCATGCACTTGTAAAAGTCTCCATGCAGATCTCTCTTGCAACTGACAGTACACAGTCTCCAGAAACAGACTCTTTGCACACATGCAGCAGCTTCTCCTACACTCCCATGCATAATACTCAGCTCTGTGTTGTGTTTCAGATAGCAGTGTATAATGCAAACACATTGAACGTCACCAAGGCTCATTTCCTTTGCTCTACTCTAATCACTCACCCTGTAACACATGCTGATGGTCTCAAGTAGCTGTTAGGACATGTGCTCTTTTTTGCCTCTCTAAAAAATAAGGGAAATGTGTGAGGCTGTCTCAGTAATTATCACTTGCTCCATCCACAGTACTAAATGTGCTTTCAATTTGCCAAAGGAAATATCGCTTTCTGCCTAGAATCACACCATGAGTCTGTGTGCACACAGGAATTGTTGTCAGAGATTTAATTTGTGTTGTTGTTGTTCTGTAAAACTTGCACTTTCAGGAAAGGGCCAGCTTGTTTTCTTGAAATGTGTTGGTTAGCACTTAGCAGAAATCACTATCTCAAAAATGAGAGGCAAATGCTAACACATTTCAAATCAACAAGGTAGATTTACCATCAAATCTTGCAATGGCAGAGGTAGTTCCTACATGTTCAAAACTCAAATTAACCCTTACCACACATCTACTCTCATACGCATGCCTGCACACTTCATGCAGTTGTGCAAGTTTCCATGCAGATCTCTCTTGCAACTGACAATACACAGTCTCCAGAAACACACTCTTTGCACACATGCAGCAGCTTCTCCTACACTCCCATGCATACTACACAGCTGTATGTGGTGTTTTAGATAGCAGTGTGTAATGCAAACACATTCAACGTCACCAAGGCTCATTTCCTTTGCTGTAGTCTAATCACTCACCCTGTAACACATGGTCATGGTCTCAAATAGGTGTAAGGACATGTGCTCTTTTCTGCTTCTCTAAAATATTAGAAAAATGTGTCAGGCTGTCACAGTACTTATCATTTGCTCCTTAACAGTAGTAAATGTGCGTTCAAATTGCCAAGCAAATATCGATTTCTGCCTAGAATCACACCATGAGTCTGTGTGCACACAGGAATTGTTGCCAGAGATTTAATTTATGTTTCTCTTGTTTTGTAAGACTTGGACTCGTAGGAAAGGATCAGCTCATGTGATAGGATTTGAAAAGTTGAAAATAAAAATTGTAATGAATTAAAATTATATAAAGGTATTTTTTTTTAGTTTTTTGCAGGTATTGCTGAGCAACAGTGAAAAAATATAAAGATGCCTATAAAGTCAAGAAAGAGAAAAGAAAAGAAACAACAACTATATTTGAAGACAACTGGTCAAAAAAAATAGGAGGAGAAGCTTGTGTTGGAAAACAGAAAAAGTCTTCTGGTAAGCAAACTAAAGAATTTTTAAAAAATATCCTCCAAAAAAATGATCGAAAGATAAATTCAAACAATGTTTCAAGTACAAAACAACAACAGAGTCGACAGCAAAAACAAAATGCTAATGTAGACTCAGAAGTAAGAAAGAGTGACTTAACACGGAAAATTGATTTTAAAAATATTAGTCGAAAAATGTTTCAGAGAAGAGTGATGTTAAATTTGCTAAAGGATGTGAAAAAATATAAGAAGAAAAACAAATTTTTAAAAAAAAGAAATTAATTGAAAGTATTGTTACCAAGGCATTAGAAATAAAAAAAACTATTCATTTTAATTTTGAACAGGATGCGTAGATTAGATAAATTAGTCAATGCAATGAAGTCACAAAGCAAAAGGAAAAGAGAAGTCAAAAAAAATAACTTTTGTAAAGTGTTCTTAGGAGAATAGAAGCACAGTTCAAGTACTGAACCATTTTTTCATGAAGAGAGTTATCTTCAAAGTAATAGTTTGTTGCATGCAGTTGACACCAATGATCGAGCATATGAAGTTAAGGATGGTTGTGTAATGGAAAAGGAGAAAATGGTTCCAAGAAATGAGGAAGAAGTGATGGCTGATGAGGTTATGGGGAGACGTCCTAAAGCCCCAGTGTACACTTGGAATTGTAGTAGTATTTGTACTGTGCGTCAGGAATCTATTGATAAATTACGTGACTTTCTAAGAGAATATAGTAAAAAGGGTGTTAAACAGAAAATTAAGGTGCTTCAAAGACTAGATCCATGCAAAGTGAGAGAGAATACTGGTTTGCAAGGACATTCTCTGGCTTGTCTATCTAGGAAAGTTTGCCAAAGTGTTTTTCACCATTTTAGGATGCTGGCAGTTCATCATACTGAAATGAGAAAGTTTGTGAGAACATTGTATTTTGCTAAAAGTCCAGCACTAAAGTTAAATGAGTTGAATAATGCTCTGTTCCGTGGATCTGTATCAGATGTAGTGAAGGTTACTGATGAGATTCAGTTTTGTTACTTTGGTCCAGAACAAGAAAGTGCAGAAAATGACACAGTTATTGATGAAAATGTGGAAGAGAATGTAGAACTTACTGTTAGTAAAAATTTTGAAGATGAAATGACAAAATTTACTATCATCTCTAATGAAAGGCCAAATATTACTTGTATTTGTTGCCGGAGAAGCCATTATAAAAATCAAACAAGGAATGTTGATCTCTATATAAAAAGTGAAAATGAAGATAATTATAAGTGGAAAGATTTTGAAACATATATATTTCGGGAAAATTGTTTTGAATTGGGTGAAGATCAGCGTATTTGTAAATACTGTTATAACAAGTTAGAAGAAAATAGAATGCCAGCAAGAGCTGTACATAATAAATTAGAATTGGTTGATATTCCACCAGAACTTTCTGATTTAAATACGTATGAGTCTATACTCATTCAATGTGTCCATCCATTTCAGACCATAGTGCGTATGGAACCAAAAACAGGTAAATTACCTCCTTCGGATTTACAAAGAGGTTTAAAAGGAAGAGTTGTCTATTTGCCATTGTATTTGAAAAAAAATATGGAAACAATTGATGCAGATACTTTGGAAACTGAACCATTAGTTATTCTGCTTAATGGTGTACCTACAAAGAATAAGAAAATTTGGCAGGAGCTGGTGGATGTACGAAAAGTACAAAGAGCAAATTTGTATTTGAAAAAAAATAATAAATGGTATGAAGCCATTTATATGGATGAAGATGAAGAAAAAATACTAGAAGACACAGGAATACCAACTGGGCAAATTGAAAAAGTGGATAAGTCAAAAGAAGAAGAAATTTATGAACATTTCAGCATACATCCTCTTCATTCTAAAGAAGTTATGGGGAACGCTATTGATCTGTTTCAGGTGAAGAAAGCAAAAGGAACTCCTGTGAGTGTATGGGAGGAGAGCTTGGAAGCTCGTTGTTTTCCCCAGCTGTTTCCTACAGGAGAAGGTGGACGATATGATGAACGTCCAGTACAGATTCCTGCTTCGGAGTATCGGACTACAAGATTATATGCAGAAGATCCCAGATTTCGTCAAAGTATTCCTTACTTGTTCCATCTTTTATTTGAAAGTGACTTATCAGCACTATCTTATGCAGTAAATCACATTTTGAAAACTGGAGTACATCTACGTAATGTGACTGCAAAGGATTTTATGAACAAAGTGCAACAGCGAGATGATCATTTGGAATCTCAATTGATCAATTTGATGGCTTGTCAGCGTGGAACTAATGAATATTGGTACCGACGTCATGGAGAATTGAAGTGTATGTTACGGAATTTAGGAACTCCTACATGGTTCCTTACCCTGAGCTGTGCTGAGTATGCTTGGGATGATTTACTGGATTTTCTGCTAGAGGCAAATTCAAACATTAAAAACATACAATACAAGACAGCAGGAGAATTGTGCTCATTGGATCCGGTTAATGTTTGCAGATATTTCAATCATAGATTTGAGGCTATGATGTCCTTCATCTGCAATAAAAAAAATCCACCTCTTGGAGAAGTTGTGGATTTCTTTTGGAGAAAAGAGTACCAAGCCAGAGGTGCTCCTCATATTCATATGCTGTTGTGGATCAAGGATGCTCCAAAATTTGGAACAGATTCTGATGATGCAGTTTTAAGTTTCATTGAAGGATATGCAACATGTGCTATACCTAAAAGCACAGAAGAGAAACACTTAAAAAAGCAAGTTTTACGTTTCCAAAGTCATCGGTGTGGAAAATACTGTCGACGAAAGTACAAGAGTAAAGATAAATTCTACACAAATTGTCGATTTGGATTTCCACGACCTGTTCTTTCAAAAGGAAGAGTAAACAGTTTTATGTCAGCTGTGCAACATACTATTACAAGAAAATCGCGTAAGAATACCTACAACCTAAGAAGAAAAGAAGAGTCAAAATATATAAATGACTACAATCCAGTTATTTTATCCATGTGGAATGCTAACATGGATATACAGTATGTGGCAGACAATTCTATTGCTGTTGCTCGGTATGTCACATCTTACATCACTAAATCTGAGAAAACGGAATTGAAGGAAATGTGGGAAGAGATTTCTTACGAGAAGACTGTCAGTAAGAAGCTATACAGTTTCAGTTTAAAGATGTTATCGCATCAAGAAATTGGTTCCTACGAATGCTCAGATAGGTTATCATCTGCAAGTCTGTACTCGAAATCCAGAAGAATAATTTGGGCAAGTTTAGGCCTTGCAGGAATGCGAAATCGGGTACTGAAATCTATTCGAGAAATTGAATATTTAGCAGAGTTCGAACCAGAAAGTACAGACATTTTAAGAACAAACATGTTGGACACATATTACCCACAAAGAAGTCATCACCTTGAGAACATGTGTCTCTATGAAGTACTGCAGAACTTCATTTTTAAACGGAATGCCACTGAAGATATCAACAATGAATAATATAAAGTCAGTGGTGAGGAGGGATGTTTGGTGAAGCAAACAAAAGGAAGTTTGATAAATCACCGGAAGCTGAGTTGCGACACTCCTGACAAAAAGGAATTTTACTACTTGGCACTTTTGCAGCTGTTTAAACCATGGCGTTCAGAGGACGAACTACTTGGAGAATTCCAGAGTTATGAAGATTCCTTCAATGCTAGCAAAGACAGCATAGAATGCAGTACTTTCACAACTTATGTTCAAATGTTAAATGAAGAAATTGAACAAGAAGCAACAATTGCAGCTGAAGTAGCTAGAGACAGTTCTCAAGACAGTCAAAGTTCTGGGACATTCAGTCAAGATCCTCTAGGACAACCAATCGTAGAAAATGAAGCAGCAATAGCCATGATTGAAGTGGAAACAGCTATGAATCAAGCTCAGGAAGATTTAGTAGACTTAACATATTTGGAGCAGCAACTGAATGAAGAACAAAAACAAATTTATGAAGAAGTCAGGAAAAAAATTGATCACGGATTACTACATGAAAATAAAGAGTGCTCATGCACATCTTTTGAACCAATGAGAATGTATGTAAGTGGACAAGCAGGAACTGGAAAAAGTTTCTTAATTAATGTAATTAGAAGCTACCTACAGAAGAAAATGGATTCCATTTTGTCTTGTGTTGTTACTGCTCCAACTGGGTTAGCAGCGTATAACATAAAAGGAGTTACCTTGCATCGTTTGCTAATGTTACCAGTAGAGCATGAGAACAAAATACAGTACCACAAACTAGCAGGAGAAGCATGCTTGGAAGTTTCAAGAGTATTGAAGAAAATGAAAGTACTCATTATTGATGAGGTAAGCATGGTATCAAACTTAATGCTTGCCTTTGTGCATTTAAGAATGCAGCAAATTCTGAAGACAGAGTATGACGTGTTATTAGGAGGAAAACACGTCATAGTTTTTGGGGATCTTTTGCAACTTACTCCAGTTAAAGGACAACCGGTATTCCATACACTTACACATGAAGACACGAAAAAGTCGTTAGGAAGTATAGGCAATGTAAATATTTGGACATATTTTGAGTATAAGGAACTCACTACCAATATGAGGCAAGCCAATGATGAGGACTATGCAAGTATTCTGAAAGATATAAGAATTGGACTACTCACAGAAAATGGCAGAAAAGTATTACAGAGACGATTGCTGACTAATTTGTTTACAACAGAAGAAATAGTTCCAGAGAAAATATGCAAGAAAATTGCTGAAAAAAATACTGTAATCTGCTTAATGCCAACACTACATGAATGCTCTGTATTCAATCAAGAACTTTTGAAATTGGAAAATGAAGAGATCATAAAACTGGAAGCTGTGGATAAAATTCAACATGAACGAATAACTATTATATTGAAAGGCAAATTGGCTACTAAATTGGATTCTCTTGAGAAAAACATTTCAAAAACAGCTGGTTTGGAAAAGAATCTTTATGTGTGTATGAACTGTAGAGTAATTTTAAGACGTAATTTGGATGTAGAAAAAGGTTTAGTGAATGGAGCTATGGGTAAAGTTGTGGGTTTTATGAAGTACCAGAAAAAAGATGGAATTGAATTCTTAAAAATAAAATTTGATCAGATTGAAGAGGTAAAAGTCATTAGTCGTTGTTCAGTTCGTTTTTTGCTAGTGAAAGACTTATATGTGCGTAGGAAGCAGTTTCCGATTTCTCTAGCATATGCTGTAACTATTCACAAGTCTCAAGGAGTAACTGTTGATAGTGCTTTTGTAAACATTGGGTCTACTGTGTTCAAAGAAGGTATGGCATATGTTGCTTTGTCACGCGTGAAAAAATTATCTGGTTTATTCATGATAGACTTTGATGACTCAAAAGTAAGTGCTCCTCATTTAGGTCAGTATCCTGTGTTTGAAAAACGTGTTGTTTGTCGGAAAAGGAGATTTGAGAATATCTGTAGTGAGGATATACAGAAGATAAAACAAAAAGACAGTGATGTGACTGCAAGCAAAAATAAAAAGGACAGTGTGGAAGAGGTTGTTGGTTGTCATTTTGAAAATAGCTCTGGTGTCAACTGCTACGCAAATGTAGTGCTCAATGTTGTATTTTATCTTGAAAGTTTGCAAGAGCAGATAATACTAAATCATGAAAAAAGATTCTGTTCTTTGCTGAGTCTGCTTTATGAGAAGCTGAGTAATGATAAAAATAAAATAGAAAGTGCTTCTGATGTTAGAAATCTTTTAGATGTATGTTCTGGATGTACACAGTTTACACAAAATGTCCAGCAAGATGCACAGGAATTCTTGATGTATATCCTGATGGTACTGGAAGATGAAGGAGTAGAAGTAGAAAATGTATTTAGTGTCTCTTATAAATGGGAACATTGTTGTGATAACTGTATGAACTGTATGAACACAAGCAGTAGTAATGTAGATTCTGAAAGGTTCATATATTTACCATTACCAGAAAGTAAAACAGTGACTTTTAGTAAATTAGTTAAAGATGCTAATCACAACATGGAATGTTCTAAATGTAAATCTGAAATGTTGTCAACATTATGTTTAAGGAAATATGGACAGTATGTAATTTTAATGGTACAACGTTGTAGAGCTGATGGAACAAAATTGGAAACTTTACTAAAGAAGTTTGTTGGCAATCAATTATCTGTATCTGGAAAAACTTTTGTAGCAGTTGCAATATGACGGTCCTTCTGGTCCTCTGGTCATTACACAGTTTATCTTAAATGTGAAAAAGGATGGACACTGTGTAATGATTCTAAATTGATTTTCAAGCAACGTTTGCCTTATGATTTACACAATTGTTACTTAATTTTTCTGAAAACCCAAATTTTAAATACTAAAATCAGCGTCGGAAGAAAGCATTATTTCAATTTAAAAGGATTAAAATTGGATATTTCACTCAAAAAGGATTTTAAACTTACCATTTGGCCTCGAAGAAAGGTAAAACAAACAATTGTGGACTTCTTTCACAGATATTTTTTGGGAAAATGTTGTTTTGCAACAAGGTTTACAGACGTTATTTCTTGTAAATTGTTATTGTTCTTAAAAGGTATTTTTGTCATTTCTATTAAGGTATGTTTTAGTGAGGATACTTTTGGGGCTTTTTTAAACAATCTTTCAGATTGTTGTTTTTTTTGCCCGCTGTTAAATGATGAATACAATTGATTTCACTATTTTAAGTGAAAATCAAAATATTCTGAAAACAGCAAAAAAAGGGCAAAAAATTGCTTTGCTAAATATGAAAAAACATGTACTGTTTAATAAAATGTATTGTTGAATATTAATACTTTTTTCTTTTTTTCAGAACTAGAAAGAAAATTTAGAAGATGTAATTCAGTTTCCTTGCAATTACATAAAAACATTTATTTCTAAATAAGTTACTTTGATGGTCAGGTAATTTTGAAATATCTGTATGTGTCACTGCTTTCGTCTTATGCTTCCTTTTCTTCACCTCTCCTTACTCTGCTTTTCTCATTTCTGTTCTCACTCACTCTTCCTGCTTTACTATTCTTTTGTAACTCCCTCACTCCTTCTCTACTACTCCCCTACCTTTACTACCTCCATCAGTAATTTTTCATCCATGTCTCTTTTTCTGTATCCATATGTCTTAGTCTTTTTAACTGCCTTACTCCTTCTCAGTTGTTTGCTCTCTATCTCTGCATCTGTCACTCTCTGTGTGTCTGTTTTACCCTTAATTTCCTTAACATCTCTGGGGAGATTTACAAGCCACCTGCGCCACCACTACGTCACTTTTCTTCATGTACTAGTGGCGCAGGGTGCTTTTCCATATTTACAAGGAGAGGATAAGCCACTCTGTGTGTCTTTTCCTCTCCGTGTAAATACAGCCAATTCAAAAGCAGCACTAAAATGAGCTATTATCTTTTTTGATAGGTTTTTAGGGTACCTATAGGTAAGTACTGATGCAGACTTTAAAGTTTAAGACTCTCTTTCCTTCATCTGTGAAATGTACACCATCTCTTTTTTAATTACTTTGCCACTCCCCTCTCTTTGTTAGGGGGTCCCTGAAGGTTTACTAAAGGTGAGAATTTTTTTTTATTTCATTGGGTGCGCGCTGGGTGCGCGCACCCCAAAAAAAAAATGGCAAATAGATTCCAAAAACAAGTTTTTGTATTTTGATTATAGGTGGCTCTAAAAAGAGCCCTTGAGTTAATGTAGGGACAGAGGAAGAGAAAAACGAAAAAAATAAATAACAAAACTATGGCCTAGTGCAAGGGTGCTCCTCAAATTTCCTCTGAATGAGATCAATACTGCTCTCACCCATAGTAATAAGAGTACCACAATCCATGCACCGTGTACTCATCCTCCCAAAACAAGGACGAATATCCAGAGGTGTGTTAGAAGGTGAAGGCACCATTGCAGAAGAAGTGCTCGCCTGAGCTGCCGAAGATGTGCTCGGCTGAGCTGCTGCAGATGTCGTCGGCTGAGCAGGTGGAGGGTTTGCTCCAGAAGCTTGACGAAAAGTCACAGGATGCATTGCCTCAACGTGCCTCAGCAAAGTGTGAATACTAAAAGAGTACTTCTTATTAGCATTCCCACGTGACAAGGTGCGGTGACACAGTGTGCAGGTGACCTTTGGTGCATTCACCTTCTTTTGTCCCTCAGGAAAAGTGAAAAACTGCCATATAAAGGTGTCTTTCTGCTTCCTCTGCCTCTGTCTCTCAAGAGTGTCCTGCTCACTCTCAGAAGGTGACTGATGCTCTGCCATTGTCTCACAAAAACAGAGTAGCTCCTTCTCCAAGGGAATCAGAACTAATAATGAGGGGAGTAGGTGTGGTTTTGGAAGAATCTGGAACTGAAAGTACTTTGAACCAATGAAAAGTGATGTTTCTTGACCACATGACTTGCCATGAGGGGATTGGGTGTGGTGTTGAAACAATCTGAAACTGAAAGTAATGAAAACCAATTAAAAGTGTTGTTTTATTATTCACATAACCCGAGGTGCGCGCACGGAGCAAGCTCGGAGCGCGCACGGTGCAATTACGCATGCGCGAACGTGTACGCGCGCATGCGCATAAGTATTATACGCGTACGTAGTGCGCATACACGGCACGCGCGCATGCGCAAAACGTCAGCGCGCATACTCCGCACGTATGAGGCATGCTTGCGTACGTAGAGTACGTAGCATGCGCACACCACGTACGTATGCATGCGTAATGGGTGCACGCTGCGAGCGCGTACTAAAACGTACGTATACGTAGGTATATAACGTACGCATGAGTACACAAAAAACGTACGCATGCGTACTAGGTGCGCGCTTCGAGCGCGCACTAAAACGTATGTATGCGTACGTAGATACCGTACGCCGGCAAACATGAAAAACGTACGCAAACGTACTAGGTTCGCGCTCAGTGCGCGCACCCTACAAATTTATAGAAAAAATAAATAAATAAATAAAGTGGACATAAGTTAATAGAAGATATTAACTATACTGTTCAACTTTATACAAATTCAAAGTAAAAAACAAATGACCCACACAAAATTAAAGGATAAAGATAATTTATAAATGTATACATAGGGAAATTTTTGCAAAAAAATATATAAAAAATATATGAAAAAATTCTAAAATTAGCATTTAAAAAACCTTTGAAATTCACTGAAAAAACCATAGGTTTCACACACGTTATAGTTAGGAATTAGCATTTAAAAAACCTTGCAAATTCAATGAAAGAACCATAGGTTTCACACACGTTATGGTTAGCTCGACATTTTACTCGTAAAAAACCAATTAAATTCCCCCGTTATAGTTAGTTCAGCTAACTATAACTCGCGCGCCCGCAATCCACTGCTGATGACGTCACATATTACATCACTCATGACATGGTCAGTGACATCACTCATGACATCACTCATGACATCTCAAATGACCAGGACCTGGGGAGACAGGGGGAGATGGGCACAATGTCACACATGCACAAAGATGTGTAGCACACTGCACACCCACAATGACCCTGAATCATGTTCCTGATCCCCATGGCACACTGCAGCACACACACATCAATAACAGCACATCCAATGACAATGTAACACAATGTGCATCACCCCCACTGCAGAACAGAGGACACAACTGGGTCCGCTCATGTGCAGAAACAGACCAATCACATCTAACATAGGAGGAAACTGTGAGATGGAAATGCAAGTGTACAACCACACATCCGTCATGTAGTCCAAATGTCCACTGTCCCACAACAAATATACAGCACCTCCCAAACAGTCACAATGTACATTATCATACAGTCTGCATGTAAACTAGAACAATGTGCCAACATACATTCCATCACAATGTCAACATGCATCTCCCCTTCACATTGCAGATGGACAAACAACACCTCCAGCAAAGCACACCAGACGACATATCAGTGATGCTGGAGAGGACCACCACACCATCGACACCGACGCCCTACAACAGCCCATGGACATCCCAGGCAACCCACCCCCAGGAGCAGGGCAGCCAAGCCACACAGAGGAGACCCCAGCCCCTGCACAGACCACACAGCAGAAAGCACCCGCCACCACGGCTGGCTCCCAACACTTCAACTAGGCACACATTGCATTCCAATGCCAGGTGTCAGAATGCCAAAAGGAGGTGGCTGAACAGGTGTGGGTGGGGTCAGAGCTCATGGACGCCGAACTAGATCACATACGTTGGTGTTCAAGTCCCATCAGGGACCACCTACACCCCACAAAGGAGACCCACACCGCAACTGATACACATGAATGTGCACATTTCCTGCAATGAACCACGCCCAGAACCATGGAATCATCTTTCACCCCTCATGCTGGACCTCCTTACGACGGCCCAGTCCACTCTTCTTACGCAATTTAGTGGCGGACGACAAAGCTACATGTCCAAGGTCTTACCCGCTGCCAGTGGTGACATGGTTGCGTCCGCTGTACACAGCACAATGTGATGTTGGAGGCCCCTGGTCCCTCATGCATACATCATGACCACATGGACACACGCAGATAGTTTGTGGAAAAGGCTATGGGCACGTGCGCCCGTCCCCTTTATTGGCAGGGTCACATGTACAGTGACGCCTGTGCTGGATGATTGTGGGGTGAGTGTAAGCCAGCCCACACGGAGTGGTGCTGCTGGCAACAACTTGAACAGTAAACACCATTAAAACGGAAACAGAAAACAGAAGCAACACATAAACAACTGTGAAGCATCATGGTGGTAGCCGGAGAAAGTACAGTATTCACCCAATATGCAACCAGAATGGTCCATGAGTTGTGGTACACTGAGTTAGTGGCACCTGAAGAGGTGAGCAGGGTATCAAGCTGATGATGGCACCCACGACAGGTGTGAGCAACTCCGTTAGTCTGACAGTTCGGCTGTTTCGACCCTGACAGTTGGCGTTTGGAGGAGGTCCTGGCGGTGGTGGCGTGTGCCTCCTGCGGTGATGCGACGTCTGGGCTGGTCAGAACTCGATTTGATGTGTGAGCCCTGGTGGACCGCATTTGGGTCCGGAGGCAGCAGACAGCGCAGGGCCACAGACACATGGCGTTAAGTACCCTTAGGCCAACGTCTCAGAGGCCATCCAATATCTCACCGGACAGGGTCCCTGACTTGAGCTGCACAGAGTCAGTGGCCCTGGATGCACTGCGGCCGGCACAGGCACACCGCCACGGGACGATGACTTGCGGTGCAGTGAGATAGGGCCACATGAGCTGAGCGGGTCCTCGTCAATGTCCAAGGTGAATGTGGTGGAGGTTTGAGGGGGACAGTGGATGGTGTCCTCCAGGGCATGATGCAGAGGGCAGAATCCAGCCGGAAGCGGAAAGTGGAGGAGTGGAATGCTACAGCCTCGTTTTTGCCACAAAGTCAGTATCACTGGCATGATGATGAAGACAACCCCCAGTCCATAGACTCAGTCACCACCAAAGTTCAACCTGAGAGTGTCCATGGATGTCGGGGAACAGACTTAGTGGCACCGGAGCTGAAAGGGGATGCAGTCTGCGAGGAGGCCAGTACAATGAGATAATGTCTGCCATAAATAAATCAAGGCTGAATTCCCCATGTCTGACCTATTCGACCGCAGTGTAGGCCCGAGGCAGCGTTCAGCAGGGGTCCACAGCCACGTGTCATTGGCTCACGATTAACAGAGTCAGTGACACCAGAGCAGTTGTTGGTAGTGTTCAATCACCTCCGTAACGGGGATCCTTTTTTCCTCCGGACTGCACCACATCTTTCTCTTACTCCTCTCCATGCGTTCAATGATATGAACTCTGCCATACACAAGACTCAGTTCCAACTGTGTGACCTACTCAACCACAGTGTAGGCCGAAAGCAGCAGTCAGAAAGGGACCACAGACAGGTGTTGTGCAGGATGATATGCACAGAGTTGGTGGCACCACATCGAAGGGAGTGTAGTGACATAAAAGCAGCCACAAAGTGTGTACTCTGCCATTGCGTAATCAAGACTCAGTACCAAATGTGTGACGGTCCTGGCAGCTGTGTAGGCCAGTGGAGTATGTAAACGAGAAAGGAGTACTGCGGGCCTGTGTCGTGGAGGCCGTGATGGTCTGAGGGGGCTGCTCAGCTTGCGGACCTCGGGCTTGCGCCGGCACGTGGTGGGCCCTCCTTGACACACGCTGGTGTCTGCAGGTGAGCAGTGAGGCCTGGCTGCGCGGAGGTTGGCATGACGGGTCGGGGACCAGCGGCCCGAGGTGCAGCAGGCACACATATTCGCAGGGAACACCGCTCACGGCGACAGCATCGGCCTTGTGGCGGGCTGGGAGGCACCACCCTGACAGAGACATTGGGCATTCCGGAAGAGGACCCCTAAGTGCGCCTGGCATATGCCCGCCCAGCCCACTCCACACACGCTTACGGGGGGGACGTCACAAGCTACTTTTCCGCGATCTTCCCCACTGGCTGGGGTGACTTGTTTGCATCCACTGTCCACTACAGTCCATACACCAGCGGTGTATGTAGACATGGATATGTCTGCGGTCTGCATACTGCAGTCTGTCCAGCACATCTCCACCACACTTGGCATTGTGTACCTTCTCATTCATGGGTCACTTGCCTCCGTCTCACATTCCTGGTTCCCACCTCTCCCCACATTCCACTATTGTGTGGCTGAGGTGCCATGCCGTTGATGGATCATGTACATGGCTAGCCCAGGTTGCCGCAGTAAGTTATGCTGTCGTGTCTGGTGGGCGGGCATGTTGTTTGGCATGTTAAATGTGAGTCTATGACGTGTGCATTCCCAGAGTTGTGATTTTCATGATTGTGGAGATGGGGGTTGTGGTATGTTTATTTGCCACTTGCCAATGAGCAGTGCATTTACATGGGTGCCATCCTGATAGCACTGGTTGATGATGGACTGTGGGTAGGGGTAGGAATGATGCACACTGCCTGTGTAGTTGACGACGACGTTGTGGCAATTCCCAGGTGGTCCACTGTTGCCTACACATTGATGGAATGCGTGTGCTTTCTGTTGAGGTAATTGTGTGCAGTGTCACCAGGGGGCACAAGTAGGACATGTGTGCATTCAGTTGCCCCTGACACGTGCGGGAAGCCAGCTATGGCGTAGACACCTTGCTTGGTCTCTAGCTGTTCATGCACAGTGTGGGGGGAGTATGGGTACTGGGATAGCAAGCTGATGATGGCATCCAAGACAGTTGTGATGAACTTGGATTGTGCTGGCTGTGAGACTCCTCCGACTCTGGCAGTTGTTGTTTGGAAGATACCAGAGGCCAACATGTGCAGCACAGCCAGCAGCTTTGTCTGCGGGGGGGGGGGTGTTGGTTGTCTGCTGTGTTGGTACTGTCAGCCTGTGGGCAATGGTGGTCAGGATGCGTAGGATGGTTGTCCTTATGAGCCTGGAGTGGGCAGTGACATTCTCTGGTGTTGGGCCTGTGAGGTTGGTGCGTTTTCTGGAGGTCCGCTGTCTTGGTCTGCCCTGCCTCTGTGGTGATCCAGGGGGGCAGCGGAGGGATAGTGGGGGGTGGCGGTCCTGGGTGTGGTGGCTGTGGGTGTTGTGGCTCTGTTGGGGCTCCGTGCTGCATGATCAGTGGCTCCATGGCATCTGTTGTTCTTCAGGTGGCGCTGTGGTCTGGGCTCCCTTGTCTGGTGCCGGTTGTTGTCCGACTTTGCACCAGGTCAGAGCAATGGTTAATTTCCTGCTGCTAACACGCCTTATCACATGTTTTGAGATCTTATCGCCGATATGGCTGGTCATTGAGAATGTTGAGGTGTGGTGTTGTCGTGGCTTTTCGCTCGGGAACGTCTACTCTGCATCTCATTAGCGATAGTTGCCGGGGTCATCCGTGGCAATGTTTATTGAGGATGCTATTGCCAGAAAACTGGATATGGACTGTTTGCACTGGTTTGTGAATGGGGCAATACATTTATTGCGACTTTGGCTGCGCTAAAGTGCCGATACCTCGGCAATAGGTCCTTGAGAATATGCCCCATAGTTTTTTCCATGCCACCTTAACTCTTTTTGCCCTACACAAATCTGTGTGAAAAATTGCCATGACAGATTTTTATTAACATATTCATGGTAATATAGTGTTTACATAGGTGTATGTTGTATGTTACACTTTCTGTGATTACACACTAAAATAGGGATATGGTTTTCTGAGGGTACTTTTTGGGCCTACCAGACAGCATAGGCTGCCTGGTTGTGAAAAACCTATTGTGAGCTTAAACTGGGTTTACAGCCCACCCATGGCATGCCTTCCTCTTGTTGTGTTTTTCTCATCCCTGAAGCATGACCTCCTGATAAGCCTTTTGATTGCCTGACTAGGATCCTTCCACTGCTCGCAAGTGAGGTACTACTTTTTTATTTTTCATTCAGCACTCCATGAGAGTACGTGTTTCCTAACATTTCCATATTGCGCTGGTTCACCCCACCAAATTCCACCACCCCATGCTCTGTGTTGCACCACACCCCAAGGGTATGGCTGAAAAGAAGACTTTAAGGGCTTGTTTTTTTCTCCTGAATTCTACAAAGCACAAGATTTGGCACACAAATGCCTTCATGGCGCCGGTGGTTGAACCAACTGCTGAACTCACTTAGGGCCACATGCATCAACGAGAAAACTGGTCGCAAACGGGCAGATTAGCAGAATCTGCCCCTTTGCGACCGGTATTTTTGCATTTGGGATGCATCATCCCAAATGCAAAAATCGCAATTTAAGGAATCTCTAAATAGTGATTCCTTAAATTGCGATTGCATTTAAGGAATCCCAAATTGAGATTCCTTAAATGCAATACATTAAAGTTAAAAAATTAGCGATTTCGCTAATAGGGGGAGCAAATTACCATGAAGTTGAACTTCATGGTAATTTGCAAAAACTTTGAAAAATGCACTTTTGTGCATTTTTCAAAGTTTCATGTTGCGCACACACATGCCCTTAGAGCATGTGTGTGTGCAACATATGTGCACAGATCAATTTCAGGGGTGCAATAGGGTGTCATTTTGACACCCTTGCACCCTTGAAATTGCAAGAGCAATTTGCGAGTACATACTGGTACTGGTACTCGCAATTTGCTCATGCAATCTCCAATTCATTCCTATGGGCCTGGAGGCCCATAGGAATGAATGGGACGGCATTCCTTAATTGCGACTCGCAATTTGCGAGTCCCAATTAAGGAATTTGTAGGAATCGCTATTTTTATAGCGATTCCTACATACGTAGGCTTTTGCAATTCCTTAATTGCGATTCCTTAAAAATCGCAATTAAGGAATCGCAAAAGTCTTTGTTGATGCATGTGCCAGTTAGTTGTAAGTCCTCCTGGAGGCCCATAAGTCTGCTCCTTGGGTTAATGCAGAGAAGTACGGTTGAATTCTGTGAAACGTAAATGAAGCCTTTGGAAGAGTTTCTCTTTACATTTTGACATTTACTTATTCCTTTTAAATTCGGTTTGGAGTTTTCTTAATAAAAAATCATTCGAAAATAAACTGAGACATATAAAAACAATGAATTGGGGGGCATGGTTAGGCGCCCAACGAACATGGCGGCATTCCTGTGAGGCTCTCCGGACCGGAGCGGCAAATCGCGTACGAAGATTGTTTTGAGCGAAGCTGCCCGGTGGATCCCCTCTTCCAGTAGCTGCTCAACATGATGTGATACTGCTCGCAGTCCCAAACAACATTTTTACAATCTAATTCAAAGGTAAACGTCTGCATTACAAATCCTTTCAGACAGCTGGTCACAACTTGATACGAGACTTATAGCAGTTGAGCAAAACATGTCCTCTTTCAACGACACCAATAAAAGCATTACCTCCCTACACTCTCAAGTATCAACACTTCAAAAACAGATTGAGGACCTTGAAAATCGCAATAGAAGAAACAACATTCGTATTTATGGTCTGGTGGAAGGAGCCGAAGGTGCGGACTCTCTCACATTTTTCAAATTTTTCCTTCCTAAAATTCTTCATATGCCAGAGGATACTGTGCTGAACATACAACACGCCCACAGATTGGGTCGTGCTCCCACTAATTCTTCATCCACACAACGCCCACGAGGAGTCATCCTTTATTTTCTAGAATATACAGATTTGTTGAGAGTTCTAGCAGCTGCTAAAGCCATGAGTCAAATCTCTTGGTCTGGTTCTACATTGTTCTTTGCTCAAGATTACTCTAAAGCCACAGCTGCCAGACGTAAAGCCTTCTTAGACATGAGACCAGCCCTTCGTTCCATGGGGGCTAGATATGACCTCTTTCATCCATGTCTCTTTAAGGTTACCTACAACAACAGAACAACGACATATGAGGACCCAATACGTTTGCAAAGTTTCATCAACTCGCAAAACACGGTTCATATGGAAGCATCAGGATCCTCCTCTTCATGAGCTCCCTGACTTTTTCACATGTGGGATGCTATCGTTCTTTGAACTATAGGATACAGGATGTTCTGTTCTACTTCTTTTAGATATGCCGATAGTTTATCATTAATAGACTTACAGTTCATTGCTGTTTATGTAATTCTTAGTTTATGATATTGGGTTTCTTCGCTCTTATGTTAAGCGCTTAATGTGCAAACTAAAATGTATTATGTTTTTCTTCGTTTACACAGTTGCGTCTACATTATGGCGTAATCTCCCCTCGGTCCGGTCCAGTCATCCCTAGACGTTCGTCTGTTCCATGTGGGTCCGCCTACTCCTACCTACACATTCCCTTTTTGTAGGTATGTGTTTTGTCCTTTGTTTTTTGGTTTGTCTTGCAAATTCTGGTTTTCTGTTTCTTTGGTGTCTTCAAAATCTTCACTTCCTCTTGCATTCGCATGTTGATTTTTACATTTATTGTTGCTTATTCAATTTCTACTATCTTTCCATTCCTTCATTACTTACCTCCCTTATCTATCTTCTTTTGTATTACTCCGTCCAGGTTACACCTCTGGTTCCAATTATCTGATTTTTCTCTCTTACTCTGCTTAAACATGTTTCTTTTTCTCCTCCTTCCTTCTCTGCTCTGTTCTACCTTTAAAGAATTGGACTTTTGCTTCATGTTCCTATTTCTTTCTCTTTCTAATACCTTATGCCACTACAATTGATTTCCTGAAACGTTAGAGGATTAAATTCTCCGATCAAAAGACAGAGAGTCTTAACCCACCTAGCTAAATTAAATGCTGATATAGTATTCCTGCAGGAAATACATCTCACAGAAGCCGAATCCTTAAAATTAAAAAAAGGCTGGGTGGGGGAAGTTTTCTTCTCTGAAGGAGATGGTAAACGTAATGGAGTTATGATACTTTGCCACAAAACGCTTCCAGTTAAACTCATATCTCAAGAATCGGATGCTGATGGCCGATGGTTGAATGTTAAATTGTTGTTAAAAGATGTTTCAGTCTCTCTCTTGAATGTATATGCTCCTACTGGTGGTGACGCATCATTCTGGCATGCAATGGCGAAACAGATTACTCACTGTATTTACAACAATTTTATACTAGCCGGTGATTGCAATCAGATCTTTGACCCATTTATAGACAGAAATTCCAAAATCACTTTCATTCCTAATAAGCCCCTTAAATCTTTTTTTAGTGCTATTACACAACATAAACTCCTTGATGCCTCGTGTTTATGTAACCCGACCATTAGAGAATACACTTTTTATTCCCCGGCCCATCATACTCAATCAGGAATAGATAATATCTTTGTATCCCACAATATCTCGCAAACTCTCATGAGCGCAGAAATTGGGCCTATTCTATTATCAGATCACACCCCTGTCTCAATCCACCTCGATTTACTGCCCAAAGTTAATGCCCCTAAAAGATGCCATTTTAATAATTCTCTTCTTTTAAATCCAAAGTTCACTGCTTCTTTCACCGCCTTCTTCAGTGAGTATTTTGCGATAAACCAAAGTGCATCCATGCCATTTACAACTATATGGGATGCTTTTAAGGCGTCAGCAAGAGATTTCATTATTGGTTTCGTCGCTAATAAATGAAAAATTGCACTCGAAACTGCTAATAATCTCCTTCATTAAATTAAGAGATTGGAACACTCATAGTATACTTCCCTTTCGAAAGAATGTTTAACTGCTCTTATTGATGCCAAGATGCAATTCAACAAACAGTCCAAAGATAATGTTTCCTTATATTTGTTGAAAGCCAGCACAAAATTTTATGGAGGTAAAAACAAGGCAGGGAAAAGTTTGGATAATTATTTGAAAATTAGACAGAAGAAGTTAAATATTGAATCTATCTTTGATGAGCATGATACGCTAAAATTTAAAGATGTAGAAATTTTGAATGAACTTTCTCTTTTTTATAAATCACTATATGCATCCGAAACACATTCCACAGAGCGCTCGCTGTCACACTTTTTCTCCACAATTCAGAAACCGCAACACACACCTCCTGATTTGTCTTCTTTGGAATTATATCTCTCACAGCAAGAACTTTTGAAGGCTCTCCAATGTCTTAAAAAGGACAAAGCACCTGATCCAGACGGTTTTACAGTTGAATTTTATCTTCATTTTTCTAAACTATTACTACCCAAATTGCATTCCCTGATAGACTCCTCTTGTTCTTCCAATGGCTCCATTTGATCTTTTTCAGAAGCTCACATATGTCTCATTCACAAGGAGGGCAAAGATTCTAGATATTGTAAAAACTATAGACCTATATCTTTAGTAAACATCGATTACAAAATTTACTCCAAAGCACTTGCCCTACGTTTAAATTCTTACTTACCGAACTTGTTAGGTAAAGAACAATCTGGCTTTGTTAAGGGGAGATTTATAACAGATAATACACAACTCTTTTTCAATGTCTTATCAAAATCTTCACATTTAAAATAACCCCTTGCAGCAATAGCATTAGACGCGGAAAAAGCGTTTGATAGAGTCGAATGGATTTATTTGTTCTATACTCTTAAGTGATTTGGTTTCGGCCCCAAATGTATATCGTTAATATCTCTCCTTTATTATAACCCACGCGCTGCAATCTGTGCTAATGGCCTGATTTCCCTGTTCTTTGATCTGGGTAGAGGAGTACGACAGGGCTGCCCTCTCTCTCCCTTCCTTTTTAATTTGGCTTTGGAACCATTTCTCTCTAAATTACGTCAAAACCCAAATCTACATGGTTTCCAACCGTCAAACTCTCACATTAAGCTCACAGCTTATGCTGATGATATTTTACTTTTATATCAAACCCAGATGACTCAATTCCTGCTTTCTTAGCGGAAGTGAGATCGTTCTCCCTTTGTAGTCCTCTGGCTACAAATTAAATAAAGATATGTGTGAGATTCTACCCTTAACTATGTACACTTTTAAGTCAGACTTTAACACCTCCAACTTCACATGGAACCCCAACTCTATTAAATACTTGGTATTACACTTCACTTCTTCAATTACGGACACAGTATCACTTTGTATGAATTGCATTCACAAAATTTCAGAGTTAACCACTAAATGGCATCCTCTCTATTTATCATGGTGGGGACGCTTGGATACTGTAAAGATGATGTTATCTCCCATAGTCTTATATACTATTTCCAACATTCCGGTTTCCATTTCTGCCCAATTTTTTAAGAGGATTAATTCCATCCTCTCTTCCTTTTTGTGGAATAACAGAAAACCCTGAATGTCTTTATTGAAGTTGATCTGTCCTAAAACAGAAGGTGGGGTTAAGTTTCCCGATTTTCAGCATACCAAAAAGCATTTCTTCTACGTCACGCCTCTTTTTGGTTGCTTGATTCCAGAGAAGACTGCCCTCTCTGGACCTTACTAGAGCGTCAATTTCTTTCTCCCTTCTCCTTTCATGAATATCTCTCCTTTTCACGCAAACCACAGTCCCTCTCCATTCCCATAATCAAACTAACCTCTAAACTTTTGGAATTAACCTCTCCTCCACACCACAAAAACATAGAATCCTTCTTTAATTTAACAATTTGTCACAACAAAAACCTGCTTATTCGAAATAAACCCTTCTACTGGAAGACCTGGAGGCAAAGGGGATTACTTTGGATACATCAGTTGTTTTCAGGGTCCGACTTCTTGCCCTTCTCTTCACTCAAGCATTTATTTAATTTGCCTGTCTCATCTGGTCATAAATATACCTTACTTGAAGAAGTTGCGTTGGATGCATACCCCCAACTCACTAATACAGCTGATACCTCTATAAACCGGATACATGTCCACAACTTCATACTATGTTAAATACTAAAACTAAAGCATCTACCATATACAGTTACTTACAAAGCAAGCACATTGTTGGACATGCATCTAAAACAGAAGAGGCTTGGGAGACGGATCTAAAGACATCTTGGCCATTATCACTCTGGCAGAACATATGGATGAAAATACGCAAATCTTCCAGGGCAGCAAACACAACACAAACATTGTTTTTTTATATATAATAGGCTTCTATTAACACCAACTGCTTTAAGTAAAAGGATTTCAACTATATCAGACACTTGTTGGACATGCTTGTCCTCGAATGCAGATTTATTTCATGTGTTATTTTCTTGTCCATGTGTACATACTTTTTGGAAACAAGTTTGGAACCAAATTAATTTAATCTTTGGTACTAAATTCTCTTTTGCCTTTACTCATATATTCTTAGGAAGTCTTTCATCTATTTGGGAAAATATTACGCTTAATGTCAAAATTATTGATTTGTTGCTAGCAGTTGCTTTTCAGCAGATCACCACAAACTGGAAGGACTTTACAAAAATCTCTTACAAGCCCTGGTGGTACGCTGTTTGTCATAATCACAGGTTGGACACTTCCTTTGTTTACCCCTTACAACTGGCAACAAAACGGTTAAACCTATGGTCACCCATTACGACCCACATAGTCGCAATTGCTAAACAAAGCTCCCAGTTGCAACCATCTCAATAAGAAGTTTTTAAGCCACCTTAATTCCCCTAAGTGTTTCCGCATACTTTTATATTCTAGTGATGTTAGCATTGAACTTATATTGCTTTGCTCTTTCTGACTTCATTAATTAGTCCAATTCATGTAATTTGTATGTAATGGTTTTATCTAGTACTGATGCAAGATGTTATTAAGTATTGCTTATGGACACCTCCTTTCTTCTTTATATTTTTGTTTCTTGAACTTAAAAAAATAAAAACAATGAATTCAATATACAATTTTAAGATCATAAGATTTGTGTTTGCATTTCCTCCAAGTATTTTGAAATGTTTTTTCTTTTAATTTTGTTAAACAATGCCGCACGGACAAACAAAGGCAAAGCCAACAGCTCAGCAGAATTTTAATGTTTGTTCTGTTTATATATGTGTATCCCAATATATGCTACATGTTAACAGTTTTAGAAATGAGCGAAAGTGGAATATTGGTTGGGGAGGATGGTAGTACTCTTCAAGTAATGTTCTTTATGTGGTCCTGTTAGGTCTCAATAAATTAAACCTGAGTTCAGACTTTGCACCCTGGGAAGGTACCTCACCAGCCGGATACTTTCATCATCTTCTCTTGGTAAAGATTGCTACCTTTGGACGTTTTGGAAAGTCAAACTTTCTCCAGTGGGGCAAACCAGGAAGATGAATCAGACTGGTGATGCGATGCCAGTGGCTGCAAACTGGTGGTGATCCCATGGTAGCCTCTGGTTCTTTTGGAAAAAATACTTTAAAAGAGTTTCTAAGCCCCAGCTTTTAGCGTTAGGCAGGAGGACCTACAAGAGCTCCAAGACCTCAGAGACACCACTTGGGGGTCAGGTCTCACTCCAGAGGAACCTACCAGTAGGGTCTGGAGCAGTCCATCTTGAACTGTCAGCTGGGTTCATCAGGAAGGTGGACTTCTTGCATCTTTTTGAGTCCCCGTAGCTTACAGAAGGCTGCTCAACTAGCCCCCAGAGTCCACTCTTCTGCCCTTGCTTCAAGAGGGAGCCGGTCCAGCCCTTGGGGTTCCTCTCCACAGGTTACAGTAGGTGCAGACCTCTTTCTGTTCTGTAGTCCAGGGAGTTCACCAGGTGCAGGCCTTCTTTTGTCTTCCTCAGGTCCAACAGAGTTCTGAAGGAGGTAAGCAAGGTGCCATTATGTGGCTCATGAGTGAACTCTATCCTGTGCATTGGGGGCACACTGGGCATTGCGCTTGTGATGTTCTCTAAGTAATGTGCATCAGTGAAGCATTAGATGATGTACATATTAGGGGGTGCATGTTTGTTAATCGCTGGGCACATGGTGAGTCATAGTGGGGGATGCAGAGAAATGCACAGCTGGGGGTACAGCACAATTTGCACTGGAGTCACACGGGAGAGGTCTGAAGTTGCCCCATGTGAAGATCATATGGTCCTTTACTTTATCTTGGCTTTTGGGGTGTATTATTTCCCCCATTATATATGGAGGACTACCACTGTCAAAAGGCAAACCAAATCATAGCAGGACCAGATATGCTAATCTCGCTCTGGGATTTTCAGCCTTACTTTCTAATGCATTGGGTAAATTGTTTGGTGGGCCACAAAGCTCTTTGTGTGTAGATGACATAATTAGAAGTGGTTATTTTGCACAAGTACCCACCTACACAGAGAATACAATAGGACAGAGATAGTGACACGCGCAACACTTAATTAATATACTTATATTTTAGTTTGCACCCAATGACGTGTGAATGAGAAACAACAGGCAGACAGCCCATGTCATTCCTTCATTCCTACACATGGAAAAATCACACTTGCAGAATCTGTACCCATGAATTGCGGGCAATTAGTAATCATGTTTCAGGCGAAAAAATCCCTTTTGCACCCAAAACAAGAATAACAGACCCTTTGTGATAGGGGTCTACGTGGGATACTGATTACTTTTAGCCAGATTGCTAGTAAAGGACAAATGCTGGAAAGTAATGAAAAGAAAATGGCTATTTTGTAAAAATAAATGAGTGAAAGATATTGGAGAGTGGGGATATTCTGTGAAGTCTATACATTCAAAGCTGTGATGCTGCTGTCAAAAGTGCAGAAGGTGCAGTGTCACCGGGGCCGAGGAACCTACTCATTTTTCACTGCCAAGCCAAGAGCTGGGTGCCCGTTTTCCTTACTCTCACAGGGCACATGGCATCCTTGCTGCAACTCTGATCAGATGCAGAGAAAACGTAACTATTTAAATGGTTGAACTGCGCATGCGCCAATGATTGCGTCATTTGCTGAGTAATGAACCGTCATAATACAGGCAGATACACTTTGGACTGGAATTGGCTGAACGGTTGTAATAAAAGAGAACAAACAGTAAGGCTCGTGGAAGTATCGTTAATATTCCTGTCTGAGGCTTAATGGAGATGTGTAGAAATCGATAACAGACTGCATGGGATTTGTGACAAGCAAAAACAAGGATTTCTGCTATTCCCGCACAGCCGACAGATGGGCGGCGAGTAAAGCTTGCATTGGGCATTTGGCAGCCTTTTGCGCTTTTGGGTCTAGTGTCAAATTAAACTTTTATCTTGACAGATTATTTCTCATGAACTGCTAGATATGAGGTTTGGCATAAGTAGCATAAGCGGTACCAAAGCTATCAATGTGCAACTCTATTGTTAGGGGCATAAGTAGCTGCAGGCAGATTTAACAGTAACATGAAGAAGATTTAAAGCGAGAATTGTAAGTCTCTGGAAGTTTAGCAGTAAAGTGTATCTAAAACCTCATGGGAAAGGAGACTTTTAAAGAAATACTGCATGCTACATAAAAAGCTACTGTATCATCTATAAATAAGCACATCATCTGAGGTCTGTTTGCATTGTTGCATCCATATTGGTACACTGATGCACTAGCATGTGTTCATTGCATTGATTTCATTGGCCTAGTGTAATTCCGAACAGATTCTTTCACTACCTGACAAATGAAACAAGCATTGGTAAGTTAAAACACTTTACTTCAAAATGTGATGCATGCAAACACAGACTTGCAAAAAGCTTTAACAGCAAATCTATTGGCTTTGGCAATGCTTATTTCGTGGGGCAGGACCTTTAACTCCAATTTTACAGTGGATTAAACTTCATTTCTCATTGTGTCTCTGTACGTGTTATGCGAGGGACAGAATAACCTTGAAAATATGCGTTGTCTTTCAAACACAGGAGCGGACTCGGTTTGACTGGAGTTCATCTGTCAAACATAGGTAGAGCAATCTAAATCTGTTGTTTGTACAGCGTGAACTACTCACCCCTAAGGAGATTAAGTGAGCTATTACCCAGAGTCACATGGTGCTGAGCTGCCGCCGGCGATTGAACCGTGAGACCTGCGCTCGGAGTCAGCCGCCCTGGCTGCTGCGCCACACCTCTCCCGTACAATACAATAGCAATCAATGTGCAATCCTGTTTGCCTTCTAGTTTTTTTGTTTTGTTTTTTAGCAGAGTTTTATATAGCGGGAACTTGACCCGAATCCAATCAGGTATCGGAGCGCTTTACATAGCTTACATGAGGACACCCTTTCATTTATTTTTTTTTGGTACCTTAAGTCCCGTATAGCCAGAGACAAGATTAGGGTGCTTCTGGGAATATAGCACTGCATTAAGATGCCCTTGGGATGAATATGCGCTATTCAAAACTGCAAAAAAACTGGTGTGCTCTAGGCGTGTACCATGAAAATACATGAGGCCATAATGTTGAAAATATTTCTGGTTTTGCAGTGACTGAGTTAGGAGAATCGAGAATTGACCTCAGTAATCATGTCGCATACATTTTTTTGAAATTAGATAAATTTGCTTTCTTGTGCTACTTGGCTGAAAAGTATATGTCACTGGCTGAATTCAGAATTAGTTTAATCTACAAGACATGCTAAGCAGGAGGCAGTGTGGCCTTCCTGCAGCAGAGGGAGAGAAGGCAGCTGTAGAAGAGCCATGCAGCCATTGAATGCTCCAAACCTTATGCACCTCACCAGCACCTTCCATGGAGATGGACCTACACCCTACTCACATTTCACCTAAATTCTTTAAAAGGCCGTCCAGGAACCTACTGAAAATTAGAGAGCTATGCAACCCTAGAGAGGGTTTGAGGTTCTAAATAAATGATAGAAAACAACACAATGCAGTTCACAAATTCCCACTATTAATGCCCTGCCACTTGCCATGCTTCATGGACCAATGGGTCTTGATGACACCAAAGTCTTGAAGCAGTACCTCAGACTCACATGTATTGCCCCAGAAGTGGCCCTAACAGACTGTAAAGCTGCGGCTCTCAGAGCATGGCTCCCTGGGATAATACAGCCTTCAGCTTGGGCTCCCCCAGAAATGACCTAGGATGTGGAATACTTTCCTTGGTCATGAAAGGCAATAAAACAACAGAGTTCTTATTCCTTAGGAAAGGCCTATGCTGAGGGCGTGGCTTGGGCACTCAAGATGGCAGACCGCAGCTTAGTGCAAGGCAGTGGCGGCTCTTCTGCTAGGGCGGAGGAGCATCGCCCCACTGACTTAAATAGGAAAAATGAAATGATAATAACGTACCGTTATTATAATTGTATTCTTCCTATTGAAGTGAGTGGCTCTTGGGACGAGGCGGGCTGGCCCGATCAGGCAGAAGACTGGTTTGCACTCCTTAAGCGCGCATGACTGCTTGGCCGACGCACTGCGCACTTTGCATCTTCCCCAACAGGCTATCTTTACACAGCCTGGTGAGGAACATGCAGTGCCTCCCAGTCCCCGTCTGGGGCCGTGGTTCGGCGCTCAGACCAATCACAATGCTGCATTGCAGCATTGTGGTTGGCTATGGGGAGCCTGGATCACGGGAGCTTCCTGCTCCTTCCTGCACCCGGTGGAGACAGGAAGAAGGGGACGGTAAAGAGGCGGCGGCCGGCCGGCCCAGGTAAGTGTTTTTTTTGTTCTGTCCTGCATCCCCCCATTCCTTGCCCCTACACTCCTAATAGGTAACAGCTGCTACTGGTGAAAGGACCTTCAAAATAAAGTGGCATTAGGCAGATTTGTGACTGCACAAAAAAGATTGAGATAATAAGGCAACTCATGGCACCAGTTTCCTTGGAGAAAAAATATTATTTTCCAGTCAGTTAACTGACATGTAAGAAGCACACAGGTTGCTCCAGTCAGTTTTTCAAAACCTGCTGAGGAGATGTATAATGTCACAATCAAAAGAAACACGTGGTGGCAGATTTTTTGAAGGGTGAGCAAGTTTATCTGTTCTACAGAAATGTGAACTACTTCTGTGGAGAGGCTATTTGCTTATTTTTATGAATGCATCATGCCTGTCATGTTTTGGAAGAAGGGCTGAGGTGCCTTGCAAGCTTTTGGCACTCACTTTATCTCTATTGCCCTGGAAGTCAAATTTAACACAGACTTAATGCTTGCTGTATAGCAGGACAGAAATAATAATGACACAATCAGTAGTGGCTGGTAAAATTTGAAAGTGGAAGGGTGTTTCTCCAAGCTATTTTTTATTTATTTTTAAACATAGAAATGCCACTCATAACCTAAACCGGCTGGAAGGTTTACAGCCATGGAAGGTAGATGATGCCAGGCCTCTAAGGCAGCTTGACAGATGAGGCAAGGCGCACTTGTGCCCTCCACTTTCGGCTCACGGCTTTAATGGTGTTTCTCCTAGAGGTGTCTCTCCAGGCCAGCTGCAGCTGGTGAAGGAAAAAGGGAAATATGAGCCAAGCACAGGACAAAGGAAGCAGTACCTGACCTCATCAAATGCTCCAAGCTCTGGTAGCAGGTTAGTTGGTACCTGATTGACTGCTCTGAGAGAGGTCCAAAAGAAGAAAAGGAGGGAAAAGCCTTCTGCAACGGTTCCAAAGGGATACGAAAATTCCTCCTCCTATTGTCATAGGCTGACAC
Source organism: Triturus cristatus (assembly GCF_964204655.1). Classification (NCBI taxonomy): domain Eukaryota; kingdom Metazoa; phylum Chordata; class Amphibia; order Caudata; family Salamandridae; genus Triturus; species Triturus cristatus. The sequence goes on from NC_140593.1 coordinate 945,582,050, forward strand.
AATCAAGCCATGTAATAGATCCGGGCAAGCTGAGTACTCGACTGAAGCAATGGGAAAGTTGCTGCTTTAGGCAGCCCCTTATTGCCCTCATCTCTGCCTCACAGATGCACACTACACATGTGGGATTTGGACCATATTGAAGTTGTCCAACTCACATACACAGCATGTGTTTGCGCACAGCTGTGCTGCACTGCTACTTCTAGACTGGACAGTATAAGGGCCTCAGGCCAGTCTTTGAATCTCCTATTCCTTCCTCCAGGACTGCTTGGGCTCCACCCCCTACGCCCTCAATCAGGAACCGCCCCTACTTGAGATAATACTGCTCTGCCTTTCAAGTCAATGTATTTTTAGGTCTCGCCTGGCGTAGGCTGCGCACATGCGCAGTCTCGCTGACTAGATTTAATGATTTGGGGTATTTTGTGTAAAGGGTATTAAGCCCCGCCCCTCTTTTCCATTGGCTGGTGTCACCGTGTATGCTAAAAGGTGGCCAGCCATTGGAAAAGAGTTGGTAGTGACGTTTTCGTTTGGCTTTTTCTGCCGTCCCACTTGGACGGCCTCGCCTGCTTTCCTTCTGAAGTAAAAGGTTTCTTTTCTTTATGGGGCCAAACACATGGCCCCATAAAGATAAGAAACCTTTGAGCAGGCGAGGCCATCCAAGTGGGACGGCAGAAAAAAAGAACAGTATACGTCATGGCGAGTGCTTGTTTTAAGCAGTTTTCAACCATGAACTTAACTACCTAATTATAGCAACTACAAACATTTGCCAGTGGTGTCTCAAACCGTGTTTACCTACAGTTACGAAGAACTTCAGAACTACCCCAAGTTTGATCTGACGCCTTGGCTGCTGTGTACAGCTGCGCGGCCTCATATAGTCGCCACAGAGGAGCCTTTGAATCACCTACAGTCCCAGCAGCCCTGAAAACTTCTAAATACACGGGGCGACTGAAAGTTTAAACTAATATCCACCGTTTGCTACTGATCCTTAACCGGATACAATTTTGTCCGTAATTTCAGCACTTCCGGCTCGCAGAAGAACCTATCTCAATTGAGAGACAATGGTAAATTTGTAAAGTGACGCCGGATTGGAGCATTGGTGATCACTAAGCCAATCTGCACTTACTTGAGCCACGGACCAGGGGACGATGACCTATCTGGGCCCAGGTAAGGGAACTGCTGCTGTCGGTCGGATCATTCTGGATCAGAAGAGAAGGGGAGGCCGGGGGATGTGTAGGGGGAGGGGCAGCGTCAGCGCGGAGTAGGGCTGATCTCGGGTGCTGTGAGTGATTGATGGTTATACCACAACTGATATTTATGCTGATTTATGAGGTAACCTACTCGCTCACCCACCCCCAGATTAGGGGTGGCTCTGCATAATAATTACGCCCTTGTGTGTCGGGTATTAATGGTATCGCTTGCGGTGACGTAACTGCGCTGAGCTAAAGGGCTCGGGTTGTGAGGTGGCGCAGTCCTAAGTTCATACTGCACAGAGACATCTTAAGGATTCGGGGGACCCTATTTGGAACAGCTTTGAAATGATGAACCAGTTTCATCTCTTTCATGCCCTCTTTGATCCTCATTACATTGAAAATAAAAAAAAATGCCTTGGGAGGTTGGTGAAGCTCTTCCCCACCACCCAGGCAAACAAGCATTTGCAATGCAATAGGTCTCGCATTTACGCGAGTTTGAGCTATTGACATTGCAAATGACAATGCCTTTTATTTGCTTTTAAAACTTAAATAAAAGGCAGTCATTTACAATGCCAATAACTTAAACTCGAGTAAATGCGAGACCTATTGCATTGCAAATGCTTGTTTAAGTAAGCAAAGTAGTCAAAAGCCTTTCTGAAATGAATGTACAACTCTTTCAAAAAGTGTGTCGAGCGCAAACAATGCCAATTCGCCCCATTATGGTGAATACGCTGCCCTGGGGGCAGCCACGAACTTGTGCTGCCCTGGGGGCAGCGAATTTATGTGAAAACACAGAGCTGCTGCTCCGTGTTTTCACAGTGCACCCGCCTGCACTTTCAAAGGAGATTAGAGATCTCCTTGCAGGCGGGTGAAGTCAGTGACTGTAACTTTACCCCCTGCAGAGGTCTGCTCTCAGGGGGCGCACCTTTTAAATGGCGTATTGTCAGTGCGCCTTCTGAGGGCTTCTTTGACTCCGCGACCCCGTCTATGATATAGCGTGGCACAGAGTCAAAGGAATTGCCAAATTTGCATAGGGCATGCTTTAAGTGCGCCAGCGCTATCGGTATAATAGAAGAGGACGCACAAGTGTCTGCGCCCCCTTCAATAATACCAAAGTGCCCCATGGGTGCACAAGGGGGCGCACAAACACCTGTTGCGCCCCTGGGGACCTTATGTAATACGGCCCCAGATCTGCTAGCAAATTTAGCAAAGGCTTTAAGAATGGATTGGGGAATGAACCACTATAGATTAGATCTGTGCATTAGCACTAAAGCCACCCAAAGAAACTCATAGTTGTCCTCAAGCGTAAAACACTGCAAGGTTAGCAAGTGATCTATGAATTCCCTGTAAAGAAGTAATAATAATCCAAGAGCATCAACTCATATTTTCAAATGTGTGCGATAAAGAGTGAGCGAGAGAAAGCGAGTACAGGAAGCAATGCAAGAAATTGATCAAAAACGAAAAACAAAATTCTCCTGCCTCTAGACTCGACTGGCACTAACAGCTAATAAAAAATGTGGAACTTAAATATGATTTTCAAATATTAATTGTCTCTTGGTGACCCCCCAAAACAATGTAGCAAGGGAGCTAATACCAAAATGAACAAGACAACATTTAACGAATGATGAAATTGCAATTGAATGCAAAAACACCGATCAATTAATGATCATGGGTGGTACCAAATTTGCAAAGTGGAAGGGACAGCTTTCACTTTGTGAATAGTGGCTGTCAGCACTGGGGGAGCACAACACGGTCTGCGCTGCATAAAATTCATAAATAAATACACCTGACACATTCCAGCTAGCAGTCAGGCCTGCCAGAATGTGTTCCGGGCAGTGGCCAGAAACAACAGCTGCAGTGAATAAATTCACTGGAAGCTGTGAATAGGGTTTTAATTTGCTAAAAAGACAGCAATCAGATGTGTTTGCAAGTTAAATAATATGGAAAAAAATAGCAACACTTACCTTCTACATGATGATTCTCTTGTACCATTCAATAAAAGACAAGCACACCAGGAAATTTCACCAACTCTTTATTTGAATAAAAGGTTTGATTTTACACATTCTATGAACAGTTATTTTGCTTAAGGGGTGAAGTTTGCAATTTTTTCACGTATTAAGCATCATTTTCTAGAAAATTATTCGAAATTGTAGGTATAAGTGGATATTTCTTTGGCCGGTGTCTGGCGAGGAAATTCAATGCAAAATCAAGCTTCAGCCGACAGACCAGGAGGGGAATGGCCTGAGAAGAAAATGCCTGTTTTGAGAAGAAAATGTCTCTCTTAGTGAAACATGTCCTACTCGGACCAATCCTGGGCAAAATGTAGGCATTATTGGCCTTTTTGCGAAATAGTGACAAACGTTCACATTTTTCATGATGCGAAATATTTGAATTAAGTGAAATAATGACCACATCACAGGCATTTCATTGAGGCCTACTTTTACCCTGCGTGCTGCATAATTGTCAAGAATTCCTGTCATACGAGGGGAGGAAAACGGTAACCAGCGAAAACGGACTACATCTCCCAGGATGCTTAGCGGTTGAGAGGTTATGTAAACAGGAGAGCTGTTACATAACTCAAGGGAAACACGCCCTTATGTAAACAGGAGAGCTGTTACATAACTCAAGGGAAACACGCCCTTATGTAAACAGGAGAGCTGTTACATAACTCAAGGGAAACACGCCCTTATGTAAACAGGAGAGCTGTTACATAACTCAAGGGAAACACGCCCTTATGTAAACAGGAGAGCTGTTACATAACTCAAGGAAAACACGCCCTATAAAGGGAGGAACCGGGAGGTACAAGGCTGTCGGATATTGTGTTTACACCGACGTACCTGCTTCGTGAAGAGCAGTGTTCCGGAGTGGTGCTCCAGTAAGGCAAGAACGGAGGTAGGTCGAGTCGTTACTCCCTGGGCCGTGTCTTGCCCCATCGTCACCTGTGAAGGACCCGGAAGCTCTACCGGTCAACCATTGAGCTTCGCTTTTTGACTCGGCTGAGTCCAAGCGCAGTGGCGCTTTTGCTGGTTGGAGTCGTAACTCCCAGCCCGACCAGAGACACAGGGACTGCCAGCTGTAACGCACACCAGGAGGTGTTTGCCGCGTTACAGACTCGGAAGTCCACAGGATCGATCGAGCGGCTGCTCTCGGTTCAGTCTTCTTGCTTGTGATTGGGGTATCGGTGACGCATCACCAGGAGGTGACTCCGCGTCCCGGTGCAGTCTGAGGAAGAGGTTGAGCGGCTGCTCCCTTCAGGTAGAGACCCCGGCTGGGTGTTTCCCTGACTCCTCGATTCTCCCCAACACTCTTCGTGCCCCTCACAGCCTACCGATTGGCATTGTCGGCCATTTCATTTCTGCCCTCTGTTGGCATACGCCGGGATCGGCGTATATGCAGAGGACGGTTAGGACCATCCGTGCTGTGGGCTGGTAACGTACTTAGCCTGGAGGATTCCAGTGACTATAACTTTTGTTTGTTCTTTGTATTTTATTTGCCTTCATTAAAAGAACTAACCCTTCACAAGTGGTTGCGTCCTCATTGTCGTGTCTGTTAAACGATCCTGAGACGTTCAGGGCGTTACAAAATATCCGACCTTAATAACACTAACTGTCTCCCGGTCGATAACAGACATGGCAACACTTGATGATGTGCTGGCTGCTTTAGCGGCCATGCAAGTTGAAGTGGCTGCCTCTAGGCAAGAAACAGCCGATGTAAAAGCCAGACTGGATGCTATCCAATTGGACCCGCTCACGCCCAGCACCTCCCTCACGAACCAGACCCCTGCGGTAGTAGTGGAAATGCCGGTAGCCATCCCCTTGGCAACACCAGAGAGGTACAGTGGGGATCCTAACACAGTGCAGGTATTCCTCACACAAGTGGCGCTACATTTATCGTGCAAACCAAAGGCGTTCCCCACGAGTCAGGCTCGTGTGGCTTTCCTTATATCCTATTTGGCTGGAAACGCGGCACAATGGGCCGTACCTCTGGTGAGCAGGGACGACCCCCTCTTATGTGATTGGGGTGCTTTTCGCGAGGAATTCCTGAAGGTATTCGACAGAAGGGCTGACTCGTACACGGCGGACCGTGAAATGCTTGAGTTGAGACAGGGATCCAACGACCTGGTGCAGTATCTCAACGCGTTCCGAAGGCTGGTTGCGGAAACCAAGTGGCCTGTTGCTAAACAGACGGCGCTCTTCCATCAAGGGCTGTGCGATGAGCTCAAGGACGCCGTGGCTCATATTGACCCTCAACCCAAGACATGTGAGGGCCTTATCAACCTGGTATTACGGCTGGAACATAGGCTAAGTGAAAGAAAGGGGGATCATGGGAGAAAAGGAAAATCCCTTCCATCCTATGTGACGGTGGGAAGTCCTGAAACTTCCACCGCATCCAAGGGAGAACCCATGGACATCAGCGCAATACGAGCGAGCCTCACAGCCACGGAGAAAGAGTCACGCCGTAAACAAGGATTGTGCCTATATTGTGGCAAAAAAGGCCACTACGTACGTGAATGCCCTGCCAAACCGAAGACGTCACGTTATCGGGCCAACCGGTCGGTAACAGCCGTGGTGGACATACCGGCGGAAAACTAGAGGACTCCAAGACCAGAGAAGGGGCATCTCGGAGTCACTCATCCATCCCTTCACTTTCCAACTCGGTCACTAAGGGACAACGACACCTGTTTATCACGGTGCACGTGGGAGTGCATGACCAGTGGATACCCGTTGTGGCCATGGTGGATTCAGGGGCCACTGGCATGTTTATGGACCACAACGAGGCATGCAGGCTAGGGCTAGTGCTTCTTCCCAAAGCAGTACCCGAAGACGTCTATGCGGTAGACGGAAGGCGATTGGTGACGGGGCCCATCGGACAGCACACGGGGGTCCTTCCGATGAGATATGGGAGGAACCATTTGGAACAAATCGATTTTAACATCATCCGAGCGCCCCAATATGGCGTCATATTGGGATTGCCGTGGCTACAGAAACACAACCCCTTTGTGGATTGGCCAACACATCGCATCGAAATGACGTCACCGTATTGCATCCTGCATTGTGGAATAAGAACGGAATCCCTTGACGCAGATGAGAGCGGGAGTCAGACGGTGGCTACAGCGGCAGAAAAAGATGTGGCTCTCCCCCAGGCTTATCACAGTTTTGAGGATGTATTTGATGAGGTGAAGGCGGAAGTGCTACCACCACATAGACAGTTTGACTGCCAGATCGACCTGGTGCCAGGGGCCAGCGTTCCCAGCGGCAGGCTGTATGCCCTGACGGAGCCTGAAAACGTGCATCTCCGGGGGTACCTGGATAAACTCCTCAAGCTAGGATTCATCCGCCCGTCCAAGTCTCCGGCCGCCTCGCCACTCTTCTTCATCCCGAAGGCTAATGGGGAGCTGAGAGCCTGTGTGGACTTTAGGGCATTGAATGCGATAACCATAAAAAATCGGTACCCCTTGCCTCTCATCAGTGTACTTCTGGAACAGGTCAAGAAAGCTCGTATCTACACCAAGTTGGATTTGAAAGGGGCATACCATCTGGTGCGCATGAGGGACGGAGACGAGTGGAAGACCGCCTTTAAGACCAGGTTCGGCCTTTTTGAGTACCTCGTCATGCCGTTCGGTCTGTGCAACGCCCCGGCAGCCTTTCAGTACTTTTTGAATGAGGTATTCAGAGAGGAGTTGGATATCTACGTGGTCGTATATATCGACGACATCCTCATCTATTCGTCCAGTGTGGAGGAGCACGTACACCACGTCAAAGCTGTGCTCCAAAAGCTGAGGGAAAACATGCTGTTTTGTAAACTCAGCAAGTGTGACTTCCACGTCACATCCGTGGAATTCCTCGGAGTGATGCTGAGTCCAGAGGGACAGGAGATGGCAGAACGAAAGATCAAGGCGGTGAAAGAATGGCCGGTGCCCCAAAGCGTGAAGGACGTCCAAAGTTTCATTGGCTTCGCCAACTTTTACAGGCGGTTTATAGATGGATTTTCAGGAGTGGTGGCCCCAATCACACAGCTACTGAGGAAGTCCAAGGAGTTTGTCTGGTCCCCTGAAGCGAACAAAGCCTTTGAGGCCCTGAAAAGCGCCTTTGGTAAGGCGCCGGTGTTGGCTCACCCCGATCCGGATCTCCCCTACGTGGTGGAAGCGGACGCGTCGGATGTGGCGCTGGGGGCTATCTTGTCCCAACGCAACCACGACACAGGGGTGCTTCATCCCGTTGCGTACATGTCCCGCAAACTCAACGACGCCGAACGCAACTACCATATTGCGGAGAAGGAGCTTCTCGCAATCAAGGACGCCTTCACCGAATGGAGGCATTGGTTGATGGGGGCAAGACATGTGGTATCGGTGTACACGGACCATCGGAACCTACAGTTCATGACGGCCACTAGACACCTTTCTCCCAGGCAGCTGCGGTGGATGATCTTCTTTGCGGGGTTCAACTATCGGCCGGGGACGGAAAACCGGAAGGCGGGCGCCCTGTCCCGTCAATCTGCAGTTAAGGAACCATTGCCTGCAACCGAGCGTTCCATCATTTCCCCGAGGATGGTATTGGGGGTTATCCAACCGGATACTTTCCTGAGGGGAATAAAGAGAGGGATCAGGTCATTCGCATGGCGGAGGTGGCTCCTCAGTCACAGAGAATGGCAGCTGAAGGACGGGATACCCCTGAAGGGCAGGTGCCTATTGATACCCACGCCTAGGCTAAGGAAACAAGCATTCATCTGGTGCCATGACTCTCCATGCGCAGGTCATTTGGGCTTTGAAAAAACGGTGGCTAGCATGGGACGGCATTTCTGGTGGCCAACCATGAGAGTGGATGTCAGGAGGTGGGGACAGGAGTGTCCTACGTGTGCTACCATGAAGGCCGACCATGGCCGAACCCAAGGGCTCTTACATCCACTTCCGACCCCGGATAGACCATGGGATAGCATATCACTGGACTTCGTGGTGGGCCTACCGGTAGACCAGGGGATGACGGCAATACTGGTGGTGGTGGATTACTTGACGAAAATGGGGCACTTCATCCCCTGCAAGAGAGTCCCTACGGCCGGGGAATTGGCGTCACTACTCCTAAAGAATGTGGTACGACTGCATGGATTACCTGGGGTGATCGTGTCGGACCGGGGGTCGCAGTTTACTGCGCAATTCTGGAAGACTTGGTGCACTACGCTGCATGTTAAGACCGCCCTGTCCACCAGCTACCACCCTCAAACGGAAGGCCAAACCGAGCGCCTGAACCAAACGCTCAAACAGTATCTGCGATGTTTTGTGGACCAGGGCAGGGAAGAATGGGTCGACTTGCTATGGGTTGCAGAGATAGCCTATAACAACGCCACTCACAGCTCCACACAGTCATCTCCGTTCTATAGCAACTATGGCCAACATCCCAGGTTCTTGCCATTTCTACATCCGTTCAGAGAGGACAGGATTCCCGCCACAGCGGACAGGGTGGCACACATAAAAGACACGTTGATGCGCTCAAGGGCTGTCCTAATAGAGGCCAAGAGAAGATACAAGGCTGCGGCAGATAGGAAGAGAAGGCCCGGGCCACTGTACCGCACTGGAGACTACGTCTGGATATCCACAAGAAACATGAGGTTTCGAAAGAACAGTGTGTTCCATCCCAAGTACATGGGCCCCTATCGAATTACCAAGTGTATGGGTCCCGTGAACGTGAAGGTGTGCTTGCCCCAGTCATTGCGGATACACCCTGTCTTTCATGTATCATTGCTCAAACCAGCAGCCTCCAAGCCGTCTGGGACACCTAGGCCGGTAAGCGTGGAGTCGGAGGTGGAGTATGAAGTGTCGGGCATACGGGCGTCCAAATGGCGCAGGGGGAAGCTGTGGTACCTGGTTGCGTGGAAAGGCTATGGCCCGGAGGAGCATTCATGGGAACCGGCTGAAGGGGTTCATGCTCCGCGCTTGGTCTCCTTGTTCCATCGGCGTTTTCCTGCCAGCGCTGGACCCGTGGGGAGCCGCTGAGAGGAAGGATGTACTGTCAAGAATTCCTGTCATACGAGGGGAGGAAAACGGTAACCAGCGAAAACGGACTACATCTCCCAGGATGCTTAGCGGTTGAGAGGTTATGTAAACAGGAGAGCTGTTACATAACTCAAGGGAAACACGCCCTTATGTAAACAGGAGAGCTGTTACATAACTCAAGGGAAACACGCCCTTATGTAAACAGGAGAGCTGTTACATAACTCAAGGGAAACACGCCCTTATGTAAACAGGAGAGCTGTTACATAACTCAAGGAAAACACGCCCTATAAAGGGAGGAACCGGGAGGTACAAGGCTGTCGGATATTGTGTTTACACCGACGTACCTGCTTCGTGAAGAGCAGTGTTCCGGAGTGGTGCTCCAGTAAGGCAAGAACGGAGGTAGGTCGAGTCGTTACTCCCTGGGCCGTGTCTTGCCCCATCGTCACCTGTGAAGGACCCGGAAGCTCTACCGGTCAACCATTGAGCTTCGCTTTTTGACTCGGCTGAGTCCAAGCGCAGTGGCGCTTTTGCTGGTTGGAGTCGTAACTCCCAGCCCGACCAGAGACACAGGGACTGCCAGCTGTAACGCACACCAGGAGGTGTTTGCCGCGTTACAGACTCGGAAGTCCACAGGATCGATCGAGCGGCTGCTCTCGGTTCAGTCTTCTTGCTTGTGATTGGGGTATCGGTGACGCATCACCAGGAGGTGACTCCGCGTCCCGGTGCAGTCTGAGGAAGAGGTTGAGCGGCTGCTCCCTTCAGGTAGAGACCCCGGCTGGGTGTTTCCCTGACTCCTCGATTCTCCCCAACACTCTTCGTGCCCCTCACAGCCTACCGATTGGCATTGTCGGCCATTTCATTTCTGCCCTCTGTTGGCATACGCCGGGATCGGCGTATATGCAGAGGACGGTTAGGACCATCCGTGCTGTGGGCTGGTAACGTACTTAGCCTGGAGGATTCCAGTGACTATAACTTTTGTTTGTTCTTTGTATTTTATTTGCCTTCATTAAAAGAACTAACCCTTCACAAGTGGTTGCGTCCTCATTGTCGTGTCTGTTAAACGATCCTGAGACGTTCAGGGCGTTACAATAATGAAGATATGAGACTGATTTTTGAAAGTATTGGTCCGTTTTTGGACGAGCTCAGGGTTTGACTGCAGGCACTTAAGTGTGTATCCATTTTCCGTCATCCCTTTTGGTGTGTGGCAGCTGTTTTATCACCTGTCTGGGCATTGTTGTTAGGATACAGAGGGGCATATGTATAAGGAGTTAACGCTTCCATAGCGTCAAATTTTTGACTTTACGGTGGCCGTTTTTTTATCACTGTATTTACAAGTTGCCACTAACCACAGTTAGCGGCAGTTTTCCAGCGTATACGTGAATTTTTAGGATCGCCACTTCTGTCAGCGGGACTTAACGAAAATGAGATGCAAGGTAGGCGTTCCCGTGCAAAAACTGCTGCTAACCCCACTTCGCGATATTTACAAGGAATTCCTTGTATGGTGCAAAGCCAAAAAAACTGCCTCTAACTTTCCAGTTAGAGGCAGTTTTTTAAGAATAGAAAACTGCTGGTATTAAAAATGGTGCAAAAACTTGGGGCCTCATTTCAGAAGGTTATTGGGGCACATGCATCAAGGTATTATTTTGGGAGTCATTAATTGCGAATATTAAGGAATCGCAATTAAGGACTCGCAAAAGCCTATGCATGTCGGAATCACTATTATAGCGATTCCTGAACACCCCCTAATTGCGACCCGCAAATTGCGAGTCGCAATTAAGGAATGGTTCCCCATTCATTCCCATGGGCCTTAATGAATGGGAAATTGCATGAGCAATTTGCGAGTACCAATAGGTACTCGCAAATTGCTCTTGCAATTTCAAGGGTGCAAGGGTGTCAAAAGGACACCCTGTTGCACCCCTGGAATTGTGATGTGCACCCATGTTACACACACACATGCCTCAAGGGCAACATGAAACAAGTTTTAGCAAATTACAGACTAGATCAATTGCTCAGTAATTTGTGGCTCCAAATAGCGAAATGGCTATTTAAAAGTGGTCATTGCATTGCATTTAAGGAAACTCAAATTTCAATTCCTTAAATGCAATCGCAATTTAAGAAATCGCAATAAATTATGATTTCCTAAATTGCGGGTGCCTTACACCTTGATGCATCGCAATAGCCCTTTTTGCGGGAACAAACGGCCAATTTTTGCGAATCGCACCGTTTGCACTCGCAAAAAACATTGATGCATGTGCCTGTTGGTGCTGGACAGCACTGCATGGAATGTTGCTACGCTGCCCTGCGACAAAACTACAGGGCAGGAATGCACACCATCAATAAGATTGGCCGCATTCCTGGGCCTCATTCATGAAAAGTGTTGCATTGCTGCGACAAGACATCATTGCATCACTTTGCACTAACCTCTTCTTGTGACACCATGGATTCCCTGTATTCACTGTCCGGTGCTCCATGACGCAATTAATGACAGATACGTATGGAATCCTGATGTATCTGTCAGCGCAAAAGTAGAGCATTGCTGCAGTTGTGTCACAAGCATGATGCAACTCCAGCAATGCATGGGGCCAGCCTAGCCCTGTGGCACTGCGTCACCCTTACGCCTGCCCTGAGGCAGGCTTAAGCTACTGATGCAGTGGCGTCCTATAATTGTTGCAGTGAAATCTGATGGATTTCACAGTGCCACTCTTATGAGGCTTTGTTGTGAGGGAACGCCCACCCTACATACATCTTTCCTGATGCAGGTATAATGTGGCACAGGGCTTCATAAGGTCACGCATATGCCTAGATGCGTCACTTTGCAAATACGGGCCAACTTGGTGCGAGAATCACACTGCAAGTATGTCAAGAAAAGGACACACTGAAGGGGTGAAATGGTCAGAAAGGGCTCATGAATAAGCCCCCCTGTCTTTTTCCCCTACATTGGCGCGCAATAGCTGCCATGTGCCAACACAGGCACACTTGCGCCATGGTGCCATGGTGCCATGGTGCAAGGTTGACTGTTGCAGAGTTGATTGATGTTGTGGCCCCCATCTCTTCTCGCGACATCTGCAGGTGGGGTTGGACTAGTAGAGGGCAGGAGTGAACCAGTTGGTCACCGTATTTACAAGTTGCCACTAACCGCAGTTAGCGGCAGTTTTCATGGCGTAAATGTGAATTTTTAGGATCACCACTTCTGTTAGCGGGACTAAATGAAAATGAGATGCAAGGTAGGCGTTCCTGTGAAAAAACTGCCGCAAACCCCACTTCGCGATATTTACAAGGAAGTTGGGGGGCATTTGTGAGTGGAGATAGGCATTGTGGAGAGCATAATTAAAATGGCAGGATGAGAGGAGACATGTGAAGGATACTCTTTCCATGACACAAGTGGCAGCTGCTTTGCCTGGTGGCAAACACAGATCACACTTCCATTCCAATCCCCTGGAGGAGTGTGTTCTCTCTAACGTTTACCTACACAAGCCTAAATGGCATACCAGGCAACCAGGCCATGTGTGATGTGAAAATAAATACTCCTTGGGAGAACTTGAACTGTTGCTTGAGGGGTGTCTGTGCATTCTCAAGCAACAGCCACAATCCTTGTCTGGGTGAACCACAAAAGTCACTAAATTGACCTGCGCTTAACCTTCGGGTAGCTAGGCACAAAGGCATTCAGGCTTAACTAGAGGCAATGTGTAAAGTATTTCAGCAGCACTTAAACAGTAATAACACAACCAAAATAGCGTAAAATTATTTGACATAAAATGACAAAATCCAATCAGTAGAGCTAGAGATATGTCATTTTAAATATTTAAGGTAAGTATAGTACCTAAAAGCACAAAGCGCCACTCATGGTTATCTGGTTGTGAAAGTCCGGGCGAAAATCAAAAGTTCAAGCCAACCGTGATGTAGCATGGGCTGGATCCAGGGACCACATTAGTCCAGCTGAAACAGTTACCTTTTTAAGTCCAGGGAAAAGAGTCCAGCTCATGGTGGAGGAGGTTGCGAAGAGCAGGGAGAGTGTGGCAGATAATCATTGCTACAGCGCAAAGAGCAGGCTGAGAGTCATGGACAGTCGTAGCAGTAATATGAAAATCCTGTTGGGCTTTGTGGACGATCATTGTTAGAACTTCGCTTTGACACACACCGCAAACTGGTAATGCTGTAGCGTGAAATGCAGATCTTGTGTAGCTGGTCGTCGCTGGCAGTCACTGTAGTGAAGAGTTAGGTTCACCAGATGTTTATGTTGACAGGTGACGTACGCAGCAAGATCTTGGTCTGAATGGGCTTGTTCGTTGTTACGAAGTGCCCAAAACTTCAGGATTTTTCCTTTTCTTCTAAGAGGAGATGAACTGATGCCACCCCATGGGCAGGTCACAGTACTTAGCAATGGTTGATCGATTTTTCACCAGGTGTAGCCATCCATTCCAGTATATACATAAGCCTCAGCTGTATCCTACACATACCAACACGTAGCTACTCACTGCTTCCTAGCTATGTAGGAGGCCAATTTAACACCATTAATTATTAAGAGTGGCACTCCACTGCTATACATATGTTTGCATTGACGCTTCGTCATATGTCTTTGACTACTTTGATCAAATGTTTTCTATTCGGATTGTTTACTGGAAAAACATATGTCTTGATTATTGAATTTATTCAAATTCACAAGTTTCCATTATAGTGTTGTATGTATTATTATGACATTACCCTATCAGTTTGGTTTTTATGCCAGTAAATCTGAATAATTGTGTCTTTTTATGCATGTGCACATCTTTATGTTCAATGTGTATGGACAATAACTTAATGTTCTTAATCCTACTGATGGTTTGTTTTGTAATGATTCTATGAGTGGAATATTTGTATGTTTTGTTTAATCGTGTCTTCCCATGGGTTTACTGTTGTTAGACCCATTTTTATTTTTATTCTTCTAATCTCATCCATCCAAAAATGGCCGTATGATTTATTTCTTGGCCAGTGTTTAATATAAGTATTTGTATTATAGGGGTATTAAAATAAAAGATTAATGTAAGCCACAGCATATGATTGCAACATCCCCGTAGTCTTTTCTCACTCTCATGCACGATCGTGCTCTGTGACTCTTCCCATCCGCACAGTATACGCGGGACGCGTGCACAACATCACCACGTCCCGAGTCTGTTTTTTAAACTCTCTTGCGGTTCACCACTAGTTGGTGGACACCGCATCGGAGATGGTCAGCGACTAACAGCGCTTAAGATAATTTGGCGTGCCATCACACTTTTCAATCCTTTCCGTGCCCGTTCATTATTCCGCATTGTAATTGAATTGACCCTGACACTAGGTTCATTTGCCTTACAGCTCCTGTAGGTCGAGGAATTCTGACCTTTTTAGATTAATTCAATCCTTGAATCTCAACCACGCATCCAATGCAGGTAAATCCCGTATATTTCACCAATCACTGTTGGCCTGATTGTAAATCACCCTGAAGGCAGTCGCCGTATAGAGAGACTTATGGCACTTTCTCCTAGCTTTCAGGTCCTCTAGGTTCCGACTTCACAGGTTTTTTCTTTGTAAACTAACTCCACGTAATCAATGTGGGTAACTTTTTAATTTTAATATGTAATGGGATAATTGATCTACCTCAATTTTGTCATAGACGTATATAATTATGACATTGCACCCTTGAATTTTAGGGTTCCTTCTCCCATCCCTTGGGCACCATGCCACACTCATAAGGCGGGTGAGTGTGTTTTTGTTGCCTTCCATATGTAAGATGAATAAGATTTTCTTTGGAGGGTTTAATTCAATTTCCTCTCCTTCATGTGCACCACCTTGTTCTCTCTCGCCCTTACTATAGGTTCTAACACTGGGCATTACCCATGGCATTGCGAGGTGGGTACTATGGGCATAAGTTCTAAATAATTATACATCTTAATTGTTGAGACATTTTGAATAATGTGTCCTTTACTCTTTAGGTTTGCACCTCCCCCTTCTGGCTCCTTGTCCTGAGGAAGACGCGCGTGGCTGAGGTAGAAATTTCCCTCTTCCGCCCTCAAGTCGGGTCGAAACATCGACACCAAACCCCACCCCCTATTTTGTAAACCTGGAACTTCGTTCCCTGTGCCCCTTCCTCAAAGGAGACATATCCCTTCAACCTTTGGAAATGATATGTATAAATATAATACATGTAGTACTGTACCAGGCCAGGTTCCTGGTGACTGGTTATTAATTACCAGGCCTACATTGAAATATGTAAATATATGCCCTTTACCCTTTTGGCAACTTCTCCCTGGTCTAAATCTCTTTACACTTGAACACCAAATGCCTTCACGTTCCTTTTGGAACAACCCTCTATTCTTTTTTCTTGACTCTTTTGAATCATGTGATGGTTTTTACTGTGCTGTATGTATATATATATAAAATAAATTGTATGCCCATGCTTTTGAAAAAACTGATTTGAGATGACTGGGTTTGGTGCACATTTGTTTATGTATTGGTGTTTTGCTAATGTGAGCTGACTCAATAGTATCTCTCTCTTGAAAGTATCAGTACCCTCTTTTTCCAATTAATTTGTGGATAAATACATATTGGTTCAGGACCATTGTTTCCTTTGCTATATTCAATACCCAGGTCCAAGGACTTTTGTTGGGTTACCCCATTTATTTAATGGCCACCCCATGGGAGGCAGCTCTTGGGGATCAGGAACTCACTCCAGCAGAAACCAGCAGGTTTCAGGCAGATCTATTTGCAAGCCAAGTGCAGCAAGTCAGCTGGGCAGTTGCAGAGAGGTCTCTGGAGCTTTTTGTGTCCCTGTAGCTCAGAATAGGAGGCCCTCATCTGACCCTTGGAGTCGTTTCAGCGTGGGATAAAGGGTGCAGGTCAGTCTTCATTCTTAGAGAGCAGGGTGGGCCTCAAGCAGCAGGGTAGTCCTCTGGCAGCAGGGCAGTCTTTGTCTGCAGTACCACAGGTCCTGGAGTGTATTGAAGAGTGGGTCTGAGGGTCCTATTTTTATACCAGGTGCTAGCTTTGAAATTGGAGAAGCTTCTGACCCCCCCCCCCCCACTGAGGAGTTTGGAATGTCCTGCCTCCCTGTCCTACTCCCAGTCTGTCTGCTGTCAGAACAGGCTAGTGTGAAGTTGTTTGTGTGTAGGCTGAGGCAGTGTCTTTGAAAAACAAGTAGGGCTGTGCACTGCTCCGACCCCATCCTGTCTTGGATGGCCCAACCTACCAACACCCCGGCTCTCAATTCTGTGGCTGTCTGGGAGGAATACACAAAGGCCAACTGCCAACTACACCTAATCTTGTGACCCAGGAAACAGGTTACAGGTACCTAACGTTTAGGACAAGAAAATGATAACTTTCAAAATGTGGCATTTTCAGAATTATGACTTAAATCTGACTTTACCGTTAAAGAGGGTTTTAAATTACAATCCCTGAAACACCAAACATGATATTCCCACCTGCTCCCAAACAAAAGTTATCATTTATGAAATGCAATAAGGTAATCCAGTGTTATCTTGTGGGAGAGGTAGGCCTTGCAATAGTGAAAAATGAATTTCAGAGTTTTTCACTACAAGGTCATGTAAATGTTAAAACTCTTAAAAACACAATGCACCCTGCCCTATGGGCTATTTAGCGGGTGACTTCTATGTAATAAAAAAGAAGATTCAAAACTGCACACACAGATCGGGTGGCACAATAAGTGCTGCAGGCTCACTAGTAGCATTTAATTTACCAGCCCTGGGTTTATGGTACAACAAACAAATGATGGACGGAATGCTGACAATGCATACATTCTCCCCCAGTCAAGAGATCTGGGTTAAATCCATCGTTCTTTTGCCCACTACACCACCCCAGTTTAGACATGGCCATATGCAAATCAGTCTTGACCCTGTGCCTCATGGGAACAGTCCAGCCCGAACTGCCAAGCCATGTCTTCCCTGGACCGGAATCAAGCATCCTAGGACCGGTTTCTGGCTATCAGCCGTCATCAGCCAGGATAGCTTGACTCCAGTGGCGTAGTGAGCACGGGTCCCACGTCTGGGAATACCCATCCCACTTAGGGCGAAAAGCGTTACAACAAACAAATGATGGACGGAATGCTGACAATGCATACATTCTCCCCCAGTCAAGAGATCTGGGTTAAATCCATCGTTCTTTTGCCCACTACACCACCCCAGTTTAGACATGGCCATATGCAAATCAGTCTTGACCCTGTGCCTCATGGGAACAGTCCAGCCCGAACTGCCAAGCCATGTCTTCCCTGGACCGGAATCAAGCATCCTAGGACCGGTTTCTGGCTATCATCCGTCATCAGCCAGGATAGCTTGACTCCAGTGGCGTAGTGAGCACGGGTCCCACGTCTGGGAATACCCATCCCACTTAGGGCGAAAAGCGTTACAACAAACAAATGATGGACGGAATGCTGACAATGCATACATTCTCCCCCAGTCAAGAGATCTGGGTTAAATCCATCGTTCTTTTGCCCACTACACCACCCCAGTTTAGACATGGCCATATGCAAATCAGTCTTGACCCTGTGCCTCATGGGAACAGTCCAGCCCGAACTGCCAAGCCATGTCTTCCCTGGACCGGAATCAAGCATCCTAGGACCGGTTTCTGGCTATCAGCCGTCATCAGCCAGGATAGCTTGACTCCAGTGGCGTAGTGAGCACGGGTCCCACGTCTGGGAATACCCATCCCACTTAGGGCGAAAAGCGTTACAACAAACAAATGATGGACGGAATGCTGACAATGCATACATTCTCCCCCAGTCAAGAGATCTGGGTTAAATCCATCGTTCTTTTGCCCACTACACCACCCCAGTTTAGACATGGCCATATGCAAATCAGTCTTGACCCTGTGCCTCATGGGAACAGTCCAGCCCGAACTGCCAAGCCATGTCTTCCCTGGACCGGAATCAAGCATCCTAGGACCGGTTTCTGGCTATCAGCCGTCATCAGCCAGGATAGCTTGACTCCAGTGGCGTAGTGAGCACGGGTCCCACGTCTGGGAATACCCATCCCACTTAGGGCGAAAAGCGTTACAACAAACAAATGATGGACGGAATGCTGACAATGCATACATTCTCCCCCAGTCAAGAGATCTGGGTTAAATCCATCGTTCTTTTGCCCACTACACCACCCCAGTTTAGACATGGCCATATGCAAATCAGTCTTGACCCTGTGCCTCATGGGAACAGTCCAGCCCGAACTGCCAAGCCATGTCTTCCCTGGACCGGAATCAAGCATCCTAGGACCGGTTTCTGGCTATCAGCCGTCATCAGCCAGGATAGCTTGACTCCAGTGGCGTAGTGAGCACGGGTCCCACGTCTGGGAATACCCATCCCACTTAGGGCGAAAAGCGTTACAACAAACAAATGATGGACGGAATGCTGACAATGCATACATTCTCCCCCAGTCAAGAGATCTGGGTTAAATCCATCGTTCTTTTGCCCACTACACCACCCCAGTTTAGACATGGCCATATGCAAATCAGTCTTGACCCTGTGCCTCATGGGAACAGTCCAGCCCGAACTGCCAAGCCATGTCTTCCCTGGACCGGAATCAAGCATCCTAGGACCGGTTTCTGGCTATCAGCCGTCATCAGCCAGGATAGCTTGACTCCAGTGGCGTAGTGAGCACGGGTCCCACGTCTGGGAATACCCATCCCACTTAGGGCGAAAAGCGTTACAACAAACAAATGATGGACGGAATGCTGACAATGCATACATTCTCCCCCAGTCAAGAGATCTGGGTTAAATCCATCGTTCTTTTTCCCACTACACCACCCCAGTTTAGACATGGCCATATGCAAATCAGTCTTGACCCTGTGCCTCATGGGAACAGTCCAGCCCGAACTGCCAAGCCATGTCTTCCCTGGACCGGAATCAAGCATCCTAGGACCGGTTTCTGGCTATCAGCCGTCATCAGCCAGGATAGCTTGACTCCAGTGGCGTAGTGAGCACGGGTCCCACGTCTGGGAATACCCATCCCACTTAGGGCGAAAAGCGTTACAACAAACAAATGATGGACGGAATGCTGACAATGCATACATTCTCCCCCAGTCAAGAGATCTGGGTTAAATCCATAGTTCTTTTGCCCACTACACCACCCCAGTTTAGACATGGCCATATGCAAATCAGTCTTGACCCTGTGCCTCATGGGAACAGTCCAGCCCGAACTGCCAAGCCATGTCTTCCCTGGACCGGAATCAAGCATCCTAGGACCGGTTTCTGGCTATCAGCCGTCATCAGCCAGGATAGCTTGACTCCAGTGGCGTAGTGAGCACGGGTCCCACGTCTGGGAATACCCATCCCACTTAGGGCGAAAAGCGTTACAACAAACAAATGATGGACGGAATGCTGACAATGCATACATTCTCCCCCAGTCAAGAGATCTGGGTTAAATCCATCGTTCTTTTGCCCACTACACCACCCCAGTTTAGACATGGCCATATGCAAATCAGTCTTGACCCTGTGCCTCATGGGAACAGTCCAGCCCGAACTGCCAAGCCATGTCTTCCCTGGACCGGAATCAAGCATCCTAGGACCGGTTTCTGGCTATCAGCCGTCATCAGCCAGGATAGCTTGACTCCAGTGGCGTAGTGAGCACGGGTCCCACATCTGGGAATACCCATCCCACTTAGGGCGAAAAGCGTTACAACAAACAAATGATGGACGGAATGCTGACAATGCATACATTCTCCCCCAGTCAAGAGATCTGGGTTAAATCCATCGTTCTTTTGCCCACTACACCACCCCAGTTTAGACATGGCCATATGCAAATCAGTCTTGACCCTGTGCCTCATGGGAACAGTCCAGCCCGAACTGCCAAGCCATGTCTTCCCTGGACCGGAATCAAGCATCCTAGGACCGGTTTCTGGCTATCAGCCGTCATCAGCCAGGATAGCTTGACTCCAGTGGCGTAGTGAGCACGGGTCCCACGTATGGGAATACCCATCCCACTTAGGGCGAAAAGCGTTACAACAAACAAATGATGGACGGAATGCTGACAATGCATACATTCTCCCCCAGTCAAGAGATCTGGGTTAAATCCATCGTTCTTTTGCCCACTACACCACCCCAGTTTAGACATGGCCATATGCAAATCAGTCTTGACCCTGTGCCTCATGGGAACAGTCCAGCCCGAACTGCCAAGCCATGTCTTCCCTGGACCGGAATCAAGCATCCTAGGACCGGTTTCTGGCTATCAGCCGTCATCAGCCAGGATAGCTTGACTCCAGTGGCGTAGTGAGCACGGGTCCCACGTCTGGGAATACCCATCCCACTTAGGGCGAAAAGCGTTACAACAAACAAATGATGGACGGAATGCTGACAATGCATACATTCTCCCCCAGTCAAGAGATCTGGGTTAAATCCATCGTACTTTTGCCCACTACACCACCCCAGTTTAGACATGGCCATATGCAAATCAGTCTTGACCCTGTGCCTCATGGGAACAGTCCAGCCCGAACTGCCAAGCCATGTCTTCCCTGGACCGGAATCAAGCATCCTAGGACCGGTTTCTGGCTATCAGCCGTCATCAGCCAGGATAGCTTGACTCCAGTGGCGTAGTGAGCACGGGTCCCACGTCTGGGAATACCCATCCCACTTAGGGCGAAAAGCGTTACAACAAACAAATGATGGACGGAATGCTGACAATGCATACATTCTCCCCCAGTCAAGAGATCTGGGTTAAATCCATCGTTCTTTTGCCCACTACACCACCCCAGTTTAGACATGGCCATATGCAAATCAGTCTTGACCCTGTGCCTCATGGGAACAGTCCAGCCCGAACTGCCAAACCATGTCTTCCCTGGACCGGAATCAAGCATCCTAGGACCGGTTTCTGGCTATCAGCCGTCATCAGCCAGGATAGCTTGACTCCAGTGGCGTAATGAGCACGGGTCCCACGTCTGGGAATACCCATCCCACTTAGGGCGAAAAGCGTTACAACAAACAAATGATGGACGGAATGCTGACAATGCATACATTCTCCCCCAGTCAAGAGATCTGGGTTAAATCCATCGTTCTTTTGCCCACTACACCACCCCAGTTTAGACATGGCCATATGCAAATCAGTCTTGACCCTGTGCCTCATGGGAACAGTCCAGCCCGAACTGCCAAGCCATGTCTTCCCTGGACCGGAATCAAGCATCCTAGGACCGGTTTCTGGCTATCAGCCGTCATCAGCCAGGATAGCTTGACTCCAGTGGCGTAGTGAGCACGGGTCCCACGTCTGGGAATACCCATCCCACTTAGGGCGAAAAGCGTTACAACAAACAAATGATGGACGGAATGCTGACAATGCATACATTCTCCCCCAGTCAAGAGATCTGGGTTAAATCCATCGTTCTTTTGCCCACTACACCACCCCAGTTTAGACATGGCCATATGCAAATCAGTCTTGACCCTGTGCCTCATGGGAACAGTCCAGCCCGAACTGCCAAGCCATGTCTTCCCTGGACCGGAATCAAGCATCCTAGGACCGGTTTCTGGCTATCAGCCGTCATCAGCCAGGATAGCTTGACTCCAGTGGCGTAGTGAGCACGGGTCCCACGTCTGGGAATACCCATCCCACTTAGGGCGAAAAGCGTTACAACAAACAAATGATGGATGGAATGCTGACAATGCATACATTCTCCCCCAGTCAAGAGATCTGGGTTAAATCCATCGTTCTTTTGCCCACTACACCACCCCAGTTTAGACATGGCCATATGCAAATCAGTCTTGACCCTGTGCCTCATGGGAACAGTCCAGCCCGAACTGCCAAGCCATGTCTTCCCTGGACCGGAATCAAGCATCCTAGGACCGGTTTCTGGCTATCAGCCGTCATCAGCCAGGATAGCTTGACTCCAGTGGCGTAGTGAGCACGGGTCCCACGTCTGGGAATACCCATCCCACTTAGGGCGAAAAGCGTTACAACAAACAAATGATGGACGGAATGTTGACAATGCATACATTCTCCCCCAGTCAAGAGATCTGGGTTAAATCCATCGTTCTTTTGCCCACTACACCACCCCAGTTTAGACATGGCCATATGCAAATCAGTCTTGACCCTGTGCCTCATGGGAACAGTCCAGCCCGAACTGCCAAGCCATGTCTTCCCTGGACCGGAATCAAGCATCCTAGGACCGGTTTCTGGCTATCAGCCGTCATCAGCCAGGATAGCTTGACTCCAGTGGCGTAGTGAGCACGGGTCCCACGTCTGGGAATACCCATCCCACTTAGGGCGAAAAGCGTTACAACAAACAAATGATGGACGGAATGCTGACAATGCATACATTCTCCCCCAGTCAAGAGATCTGGGTTAAATCCATCGTTCTTTTGCCCACTACACCACCCCAGTTTAGACATGGCCATATGCAAATCAGTCTTGACCCTGTGCCTCATGGGAACAGTCCAGCCCGAACTGCCAAGCCATGTCTTCCCTGGACCGGAATCAAGCATCCTAGGACCGGTTTCTGGCTATCAGCCGTCATCAGCCAGGATAGCTTGACTCCAGTGGCGTAGTGAGCACGGGTCCCACGTCTGGGAATACCCATCCCACTTAGGGCGAAAAGCGTTACAACAAACAAATGATGGATGGAATGCTGACAATGCATACATTCTCCCCCAGTCAAGAGATCTGGGTTAAATCCATCGTTCTTTTGCCCACTACACCACCCCAGTTTAGACATGGCCATATGCAAATCAGTCTTGACCCTGTGCCTCATGGGAACAGTCCAGCCCGAACTGCCAAGCCATGTCTTCCCTGGACCGGAATCAAGCATCCTAGGACCGGTTTCTGGCTATCAGCCGTCATCAGCCAGGATAGCTTGACTCCAGTGGCGTAGTGAGCACGGGTCCCACGTCTGGGAATACCCATCCCACTTAGGGCGAAAAGCGTTACAACAAACAAATGATGGACGGAATGTTGACAATGCATACATTCTCCCCCAGTCAAGAGATCTGGGTTAAATCCATCGTTCTTTTGCCCACTACACCACCCCAGTTTAGACATGGCCATATGCAAATCAGTCTTGACCCTGTGCCTCATGGGAACAGTCCAGCCCGAACTGCCAAGCCATGTCTTTCCTGGACCGGAATCAAGCATCCTAGGACCGGTTTCTGGCTATCAGCCGTCATCAGCCAGGATAGCTTGACTCCAGTGGCGTAGTGAGCACGGGTCCCACGTCTGGGAATACCCATCCCACTTAGGGCGAAAAGCGTTACAACAAACAAATGATGGACGGAATGCTGACAATGCATACATTCTCCCCCAGTCAAGAGATCTGGGTTAAATCCATCGTTCTTTTGCCCACTACACCACCCCAGTTTAGACATGGCCATATGCAAATCAGTATTGACCCTGTGCCTCATGGGAACAGTCCAGCCCGAACTGCCAAGCCATGTCTTCCCTGGACCGGAATCAAGCATCCTAGGACCGGTTTCTGGCTATCAGCCGTCATCAGCCAGGATAGCTTGACTCCAGTGGCGTAGTGAGCACGGGTCCCACGTCTGGGAATACCCATCCCACTTAGGGCGAAAAGCGTTACAACAAACAAATGATGGACGGAATGCTGACAATGCATACATTCTCCCCCAGTCAAGAGATCTGGGTTAAATCCATCGTTCTTTTGCCCACTACACCACCCCAGTTTAGACATGGCCATATGCAAATCAGTCTTGACCCTGTGCCTCATGGGAACAGTCCAGCCCGAACTGCCAAGCCATGTCTTCCCTGGACCGGAATCAAGCATCCTAGGACCGGTTTCTGGCTATCAGCCGTCATCAGCCAGGATAGCTTGACTCCAGTGGCGTAGTGAGCACGGGTCCCACGTCTGGGAATACCCATCCCACTTAGGGCGAAAAGCGTTACAACAAACAAATGATGGACGGAATGCTGACAATGCATACATTCTCCCCCAGTCAAGAGATCTGGGTTAAATCCATCGTTCTTTTGCCCACTACACCACCCCAGTTTAGACATGGCCATATGCAAATCAGTCTTGACCCTGTGCCTCATGGGAACAGTCCAGCCCGAACTGCCAAGCCATGTCTTCCCTGGACCGGAATCAAGCATCCTAGGACCGGTTTCTGGCTATCAGCCGTCATCAGCCAGGATAGCTTGACTCCAGTGGCGTAGTGAGCACGGGTCCCACGTCTGGGAATACCCATCCCACTTAGGGCGAAAAGCGTTACAACAAACAAATGATGGACGGAATGCTGACAATGCATACATTCTCCCCCAGTCAAGAGATCTGGGTTAAATCCATCGTTCTTTTGCCCACTACACCACCCCAGTTTAGACATGGCCATATGCAAATCAGTCTTGACCCTGTGCCTCATGGGAACAGTCCAGCCCGAACTGCCAAGCCATGTCTTCCCTGGACCGGAATCAAGCATCCTAGGACCGGTTTCTGGCTATCAGCCGTCATCAGCCAGGATAGCTTGACTCCAGTGGCGTAGTGAGCACGGGTCCCACGTCTGGGAATACCCATCCCACTTAGGGCGAAAAGCGTTACAACAAACAAATGATGGATGGAATGCTGACAATGCATACATTCTCCCCCAGTCAAGAGATCTGGGTTAAATCCATCGTTCTTTTGCCCACTACACCACCCCAGTTGTAACGCTTTTCGCCCTAAGTGGGATGGGTATTCCCAGACGTGGGACCCGTGCTCACTACGCCACTGGAGTCAAGCTATCCTGGCTGATGACGGCTGATAGCCAGAAACCGGTCCTAGGATGCTTGATTCCGGTCCAGGGAAGACATGGCTTGGCAGTTCGGGCTGGACTGTTCCCATGAGGCACAGGGTCAAGACTGATTTGCATATGGCCATGTCTAAACTGGGGTGGTGTAGTGGGCAAAAGAACGATGGATTTAACCCAGATCTCTTGACTGGGGGAGAATGTATGCATTGTCAGCATTCCGTCCATCATTTGTTTGTTGTAACGCTTTTCGCCCTAAGTGGGATGGGTATTCCCAGACGTGGGACCCGTGCTCACTACGCCACTGGAGTCAAGCTATCCTGGCTGATGACGGCTGATAGCCAGAAACCGGTCCTAGGATGCTTGATTCCGGTCCAGGGAAGACATGGCTTGGCAGTTCGGGCTGGACTGTTCCCATGAGGCACAGGGTCAAGACTGATTTGCATATGGCCATGTCTAAACTGGGGTGGTGTAGTGGGCAAAAGAACGATGGATGTAACCCAGATCTCTTGACTGGGGGAGAATGTATGCATTGTCAGCATTCCGTCCATCATTTGTTTGTTGTTACGCTTTTCGTCCTAAGTGGGATGGGTATTCCCAGACGTGGGACCCGTGCTCACTACGCCACTGGAGTCAAGCTATCCTGGCTGATGACGGCTGATAGCCAGAAACCGGTCCTAGGATGCTTGATTCCGGTCCAGGGAAGACATGGCTTGGCAGTTCGGGCTGGACTGTTCCCATGAGGCACAGGGTCAAGACTGATTTGCATATGGCCATGTCTAAACTGGGGTGGTGTAGTGGGCAAAAGAACGATGGATTTAACCCAGATCTCTTGACTGGGGGAGAATGTATGCATTGTCAGCATTCCGTCCATCATTTGTTTGTTGTAACGCTTTTCGCCCTAAGTGGGATGGGTATTCCCAGACTTGGGACCCGTGCTCACTATGCCACTGGAGTCAAGCTATCCTGGCTGATGACGGCTGATAGCCAGAAACCGGTCCTAGGATGCTTGATTCCGGTCCAGGGAAGACATGGCTTGGCAGTTCGGGCTGGACTGTTCCCATGAGGCACAGGGTCAAGACTGATTTGCATATGGCCATGTCTAAACTGGGGTGGTGTAGTGGGCAAAAGAACGATGGATTTAACCCAGATCTCTTGACTGGGGGAGAATGTATGCATTGTCAGCATTCCGTCCATCATTTGTTTGTTGTAACGCTTTTCGCCCTAAGTGGGATGGGTATTCCCAGACGTGGGACCCGTGCTCACTACGCCACTGGAGTCAAGCTATCCTGGCTGATGACGGCTGATAGCCAGAAACCGGTCCTAGGATGCTTGATTCCGGTCCAGGGAAGACATGGCTTGGCAGTTCGGGCTGGACTGTTCCCATGAGGCACAGGGTCAAGACTGATTTGCATATGGCCATGTCTAAACTGGGGTGGTGTAGTGGGCAAAAGAACGATGGATTTAACCCAGATCTCTTGACTGGGGGAGAATGTATGCATTGTCAGCATTCCGTCCATCATTTGTTTGTTGTAACGCTTTTCGCCCTAAGTGGGATGGGTATTCCCAGACGTGGGACCCGTGCTCACTACGCCACTGGAGTCAAGCTATCCTGGCTGATGACGGCTGATAGCCAGAAACCGGTCCTAGGATGCTTGATTCCGGTCCAGGGAAGACATGGCTTGGCAGTTCGGGCTGGACTGTTCCCATGAGGCACAGGGTCAAGACTGATTTGCATATGGCCATGTCTAAACTGGGGTGGTGTAGTGGGCAAAAGAACGATGGATTTAACCCAGATCTCTTGACTGGGGGAGAATGTATGCATTGTCAGCATTCCGTCCATCATTTGTTTGTTGTAACGCTTTTCGCCCTAAGTGGGATGGGTATTCCCAGACGTGGGACCCGTGCTCACTACGCCACTGGAGTCAAGCTATCCTGGCTGATGACGGCTGATAGCCAGAAACCGGTCCTAGGATGCTTGATTCCGGTCCAGGGAAGACATGGCTTGGCAGTTCGGGCTGGACTGTTCCCATGAGGCACAGGGTCAAGACTGATTTGCATATGGCCATGTCTAAACTGGGGTGGTGTAGTGGGCAAAAGAACGAGGGATTTAACCCAGATCTCTTGACTGGGGGAGAATGTATGCATTGTCAGCATTCCGTCCATCATTTGTTTGTTGTAACGCTTTTCGCCCTAAGTGGGATGGGTATTCCCAGACGTGGGACCCGTGCTCACTACGCCACTGGAGTCAAGCTATCCTGGCTGATGACGGCTGATAGCCAGAAACCGGTCCTAGGATGCTTGATTCCGGTCCAGGGAAGACATGGCTTGGCAGTTCGGGCTGGACTGTTCCCATGAGGCACAGGGTCAAGACTGATTTGCATATGGCCATGTCTAAACTGGGGTGGTGTAGTGGGCAAAAGAACGATGGATTTAACCCAGATCTCTTGACTGGGGGAGAATGTATGCATTGTCAGCATTCCGTCCATCATTTGTTTGTTGTAACGCTTTTCGCCCTAAGTGGGATGGGTATTCCCAGACGTGGGACCCGTGCTCACTACGCCACTGGAGTCAAGCTATCCTGGCTGATGACGGCTGATAGCCAGAAACCGGTCCTAGGATGCTTGATTCCGGTCCAGGGAAGACATGGCTTGGCAGTTCGGGCTGGACTGTTCCCATGAGGCACAGGGTCAAGACTGATTTGCATATGGCCATGTCTAAACTGGGGTGGTGTAGTGGGCAAAAGAACGATGGATTTAACCCAGATCTCTTGACTGGGGGAGAATGTATGCATTGTCAGCATTCCGTCCATCATTTGTTTGTTGTAACGCTTTTAGCCCTAAGTGGGATGGGTATTCCCAGACGTGGGACCCGTGCTCACTACGCCACTGGAGTCAAGCTATCCTGGCTGATGACGGCTGATAGCCAGAAACCGGTCCTAGGATGCTTGATTCCGGTCCAGGGAAGACATGGCTTGGCAGTTCGGGCTGGACTGTTCCCATGAGGCACAGGGTCAAGACTGATTTGCATATGGCCATGTCTAAACTGGGGTGGTGTAGTGGGCAAAAGAACGATGGATTTAACCCAGATCTCTTGACTGGGGGAGAATGTATGCATTGTCAGCATTCCGTCCATCATTTGTTTGTTGTAACGCTTTTCGCCCTAAGTGGGATGGGTATTCCCAGACGTGGGACCCGTGCTCACTACGCCACTGGAGTCAAGCTATCCTGGCTGATGACGGCTGATAGCCAGAAACCGGTCCTAGGATGCTTGATTCCGGTCCAGGGAAGACATGGCTTGGCAGTTCGGGCTGGACTGTTCCCATGAGGCACAGGGTCAAGACTGATTTGCATATGGCCATGTCTAAACTGGGGTGGTGTAGTGGGCAAAAGAACGATGGATTTAACCCAGATCTCTTGACTGGGGGAGAATGTATGCATTGTCAGCATTCCGTCCATCATTTGTTTGTTGTAACGCTTTTCGCCCTAAGTGGGATGGGTATTCCCAGATGTGGGACCCGTGCTCACTACGCCACTGGAGTCAAGCTATCCTGGCTGATGACGGCTGATAGCCAGAAACCGGTCCTAGGATGCTTGATTCCGGTCCAGGGAAGACATGGCTTGGCAGTTCGGGCTGGACTGTTCCCATGAGGCACAGGGTCAAGACTGATTTGCATATGGCCATGTCTAAACTGGGGTGGTGTAGTGGGCAAAAGAACGATGGATTTAACCCAGATCTCTTGACTGGGGGAGAATGTATGCATTGTCAGCATTCCGTCCATCATTTGTTTGTTGTAACGCTTTTCGCCCTAAGTGGGATGGGTATTCCCAGACGTGGGACCCGTGCTCACTACGCCACTGGAGTCAAGCTATCCTGGCTGATGACGGCTGATAGCCAGAAACCGGTCCTAGGATGCTTGATTCCGGTCCAGGGACGACATGGCTTGGCAGTTCGGGCTGGACTGTTCCCATGAGGCACAGGGTCAAGACTGATTTGCATATGGCCATGTCTAAACTGGGGTGGTGTAGTGGGCAAAAGAACGATGGATTTAACCCAGATCTCTTGACTGGGGGAGAATGTATGCATTGTCAGCATTCCGTCCATCATTTGTTTGTTGTAACGCTGGGTTTATGGTACAGCACTTTACTAGGGATGTACTAGTAAATGAAATGGTGCAGATTGGGTGTGAGCTAATTTTTAAGGTCAGGCAGAGAACTCCACTCCGCCAGCGGATTGTGAGGAGTTTTGCCTACTCCGCACTCTGCTGAGAATGCAGAGTTTAGGCAAAACTCCGACTTTGCAGCAGAGTGGAGTTAGCCAGCCACCTCGACAAAAAAAGACTAACCGCTTCGACCCCCCATAAAAAATATTAAAACACAAATTTACAAAGAAAAAAGGCACTTATCTGTACTTTGCCATCTCAGGGCTGCCCTCCCAAGGAGAGGAGGAGCAGGGCAGCCCAGAGATGCCACAGTACAGGTAAGTGCCTTTTTTCTTTTATAATTTTTTTAAATATTTTTTATTAGGGGGTGGAGGTGGGGAGCGGAGCGGAGTTCCACTGAGTTTTTTCCCAACTCCATGGAACTCTACGTAATGGCACTATGCCAGCTCCACCCGGGGTTACTAATTTTACCATGTTTACAGGATTGGGCACCAGCACTGGTTGGCAGTGGTAAAGTGTGCAGAGTCATAGAGCTAACAACAATGAATTCAGAAAGCTAAATGTTTAGGGGGAGACCACAGCAAGGATGTCAGGTCTAACACCCCTACCATCCTACAAATGTCGCCATGCCCTTTGATACTATACTTGCAAGTCAGAAGAAATAGGGACCTCTCAAACACATTCAAAATTAACCCTCCCATACTATGATCAGACTGTCAACTTGCATATCCCCTTTGAAGCATACATGAAGCTAAGCATCTCCTTGGCTCCACCTAGGCCTTATGCATGCACATTACACAGAAAAGCAGCAGCTAGTTGTCTTGTAGCAGAGCATATAACCAGGACTGGTACACAGCCATTCGAGTGGTACAGACTGTTAGAATATAAATTCTATCCATACACTTGGGAAAGGAGCTACTAAAGATGCCCCGTATCACAATAGCATCACAAAATTACCTAGGTTGTGTCCTTTAACATCTCACAATATTATGCAGTTTCATATGGCACAGAAATATAGAAATAGATTCTTCCATACAATCACATGTATTTAGTTGCTTTCATCACTGCAGATCTATTGCTGTAAGTCCCCTTAGTAACCCATCATCCTCTCCACTGTTGCTATCCTGGATTTGATTTCATGTGAACTCCTATACACATGGCAAAGCAATGGCATGTCACTCAAACCTGTGTTGTGGGCATTCCTACCAGTTTCATATCTATGTTATCCCAAAACAAGATACACCCTACAATGGTGTCACTAAACACATTGGGCCTTCTTCACAAAGGTAAACTTACACTTTTGTGTACGTTTACAATTGCTTGCTATTCCCAAAGGGTTTCACGAATAGTATCTTTATGAGTGTGAAGGCTCCACACATAAAAAGACATATGTTTTTATGTGTGGAGACTCCGCACTCGTAAAGATACTGCTCGTAAATCCCTTTGTGAATAGCAAACAATCATAAACTCACACAAAAGTGTAAGTTCACATTTGTGACTCAGGCGTTATGTTTGCACCCAATATATATGTGTATTAAACACTTTTGCAATGTGTGAAATGGGGCAATAAGCAACAGTGCAATTATAGTGACACTGTCTATAAAACATACCTGCAACCCAATGGAGTCACCTTGATGATGTACTGGGCAGAGGAAGTTTGGTGAGAATAAATAACAAATATGTTTTGACCTGTCATTGCCTATTATGTCACTATATGTGGTGTGTAATTTGATAGTATCATGTCACCGAAAATATCACTCTGCAATGACATTTCAAGCAAAGCCAACAAATAGCCAAATTGTGAAAATGTTGCTCGGGTGGGACATCACATACCTAACATACATGGCTCAGATTTCTGGACATATTTGCCACATCTCACAGATTTTGCCTGCACAAAGAACATGTCACTGCATGCCCCTGTTCACAGTAACAGCAACTCACCATCTCCTGGTGACAACGATAAAACCCATCAAGCACACTGCACCAGGGGTACTGTGGAAGCACGACAGGAGCCATCGGTCATCCATCAGTCCAGTCTGTCTGTAGCTCCAGAGACTTGATGCTTCTCTGTGACCATTTGTACTATACTGTCACCTCATCAATGTAGATGAATGTAGCTGAAAGATTTGGGGGGAGATATTAGCTATCAACTGCTACAATGTGACTGAAAATAATGCCATCACAGCTCTCTCTGGTTTGTCAGATGCCTAAACTCACTCTGCACCTATTGATCTATTGAATTACCTTTTTCTTTATAACTGCTGTTCCTTCCATTGCAAAATGTCTCTACTCCTTATGCATAAATTGGGCAGTAGTTGGGTTTGTCCACTCCTAGATCATCCATGATATTAGAGGATAAGCCTTTTCACTTGCAAAATTGACTGGGTCTTTTCCAAGAACAATGTATCCAAATGTTCAGATTTCATATTGAAACTGTGCCCGTCACTATGTAAGTCACACTTAGTTGTGTATCTCTATATGTGTGTGTTCTCAAACACACCCAACCATGAGACCCTGAAGCAACAGAAGTCTTACTCTCCATTCACAACACCTGAGGACAATGGGCCAGAGAATGACACTCCATCCTTGAGGGGAAGCCAATATGGAATTACAGGAGAGAACCCCCCTGCTCCTAGAGACCTTTATCATTATAAAATGCAAGAATGTAGATGACACAGGGATTGTTGGCACAATGCAAGGTGAAACTCCTACCACAATAACCACCACAGGTCAGACAGATCCCTCATCAGGTGTTCTTCCGTACTGTGAATTAACAGGATTCCTGAAGCAGTTAGGCAGGATTCATCCACATGCAGCACCCATCCTGGAGGATACCAAATACATTCCCACGACCTCTTTCCAATGCATCTGCTACTCCTGTGGTCTCTGTATGTTCACATGGATAGTGTTCCCCAGGTGATGAATGAGCATCTCCCATTGAAGAATTGCGATGTTGCACCCCTAAAAGTCAGGCATCCAACCCAATCCAACATGGTGGCCAAGTGAGATGATCACATGTGTGACGCCTTGGCCTAGTCTCTTTGTGATATGGTATTGAAAAAACAATGGGGCCCATGCACTCAGTAGCATAAAAAAAACCTTAGGGTCCCCTTCAAGGAATGGTGAGGGGGCCCCCTACAGTGCCCATACCTTCTTGGTCGCAAACCACCATGTAGAAGTACTTCACCTTTGCTGCCTGCATCCAATACTTCAGTAGGAGTTCAAATGGCACATTTAGCATCCCAGAGAAAAAATGTATTCTTGTGAGAGGAGCACACCCTACATAAATGCACAATGAAACATAGTTTTTTTCATATAGTTTATTATAATATTATCATTATTTGTATCACCAAAATTAACTTTAGGGTGGGTCTATATCTGCCCCTCACTGACACTTAAATAAGGGAGTAGGTTTGTGAGGGATGTGCAGACACTGATTAAATGTAGCCACCAAAAGGTGTAGATTAAGTGGATCTATTATATTTTTGCAGAGCGAGTTAGTCTGCAATACATTTGTGGACCTCCCATACTACAAGGCTGCCAGTTCCCCCTTTCATTTAAGGAATTAAGTTTTCATTTAAGTACCAGGTGTATTACCTAGTAATTATATTAAATCCTGTATGTTTACATCCCAGAGTTACTAATACAAGCGTTACCAATAATTTTGGATGGCAGAGTTAATGGTATTAGAAGATGAGCCCTGGTCTGCCTGCAGTCTATCAAAGGTGGTGGTCTATCCCCACAGGGTACCCGCTGTCAGTACATCAGTGAGATCTGCTCTATTTTAGGCGGGTTGCCTGATAAAGACCCCAGTCAAGGTCTGTCATATCAGACAATCAACATTGGCAGCCACATACAGGGAAAAAACTCCCTTTGTGTGGAGCTTATTTTGTTTGGTTTTCAGAAACAAGTGGATGTCTATTCTATTCACTGGCTACGGTGTGGGCTTAGCCAACATTGATGACAAACCCATTATGTACTGAGTGGGAAAGAGTGGGGTTAAGGAAAAGTCACTGTTTATGACTGATCTAGTGCTTCCAAGTTTCCACCTCTTTAGAGATGAGACAGGAGGAACAGACCAGAAGACAGCATGTGACTGTGATGTCCGGGTCAAGAATTGCACCACATCATTTCATCAATTACATTTTTGATGGTTCTGTTTTTACTTAACAATTTTTTTTATTGGAAAATGATGGTGAACAATTGTTTTCTGAGTTAATATCATCACTCCTAGCAAACAGCTATTCTCACTAACTTCATTAGGAATATGTAAATAGATGCTTAGAGGATTGAGACCCGAAATGCATTTTGCTGAGGGTTGTGGTGGCATGACAATCTACCACTTGGGCATTTGATAGTAATTGCTTTCATATTATTTGAATACATCATGCCAATTCATTTATTTATCCTTCCCAGTCTCACTTATCTACTAAAATTCTAAAGTCATTGATTATGCACTCTAATATGGCACAATTATATTGTCACTCACTGATGAGGAATGATGTAAGGTCTATAGACCTTCGGTGGTGCTGGAGAAAGTGTTAGAAGGTTTTGTAGTCACTTTCCTAAAGTTACTGAAGAATGAGTGTGAATCATACCAAGTATGTTGATGGAGAAGTCTGTCATATCTCAGGGTTTGGAGGTATATATGCTTTTTGCACTTGTATTCCGCACTGTCTTGCAACACTGCCAGTAACTCTCCAATAGGTTTCTTGGACAATAGCAGATTTGGGTGCCGATTACGATCCGGTAAAAAATTCCCCCGTGCGACTCGTATCGGGTCTTTTTACCGTACGAATCGTACAAGTGCCGTACGAACTGGCAATCACGATTCGCATGGTAAAAAGTCCATACGACCCGCACCGGGAATCATTCCCCACACGTCCTCGGGTCGGAAAATGTGTCCGACACGTCCTCGGACGATTTACCTTACAAACGTAAAAATCCAAGTCCGACCGAGGAATCACGATCCATCCCGTGCGTCCGAGCCTACAACCGTATGGAAAAAACACCGTCCGCACCGAACACCAATAGCAACCATGGAGACATGTGCCCGCATACGCGCCCAACACTCCCCCCAGCCCCCGTACGTCCGACACGTACCCCCCGTATATGTATACCCCCACCCGTCTATGTACACCCCAGTACGTTCCAGTCGTACCCCCACCCCAGTACGTGTCGTACCACCGTCAATGTAAACCCCCCCACCCCTGTACGTGTCGTACCACCGTTTATGTACACCCCAGTACGTTCCAGTCGCACCCCCACCCCAGTACGTGTCGTACCCCCCGTGTACCTACACCCCAGTACGTTCGAGCCACACCCCCACCCCAGTACGTGTCACAGCCCCGTCTACCTACACCCCAGTACGTTCCAGTCGTACCCCCACCCCAGTACGTGTCGTACCACCGTCAATGTACACCCCCCCACCCCTGTACGTGTCGTACCACCGTCAATGTACACCCCCCCACCCCTGTACGTGTCGTACCACCGTCAATGTACACCCCCCACCCCTGTACGTGTCGTACCACCGTCTATGTACACCCCCCCACCCCTGTACGTGTCGTACCACCGTCAATGTACACCCCCCCACCCCTGTACGTGTCGTACCACCGTCTATGTACACCCCAGTACGTTCCAGTCGTACCCCCACCCCAGTACGTGTCGTACCACCGTCAATGTACACCCCCCCACCCCTGTACGTGTCGTACCACCGTCAATGTACACCCCCCACCCCTGTACGTGTCGTACCACCGTCTATGTACACCCCCCCACCCCTGTACGTGTCGTACCACCGTCCATGTACACCCCAGTACGTTCCAGTCGCACCCCCACCCCAGTACGTGTCGTACCACCGTCAATGTACACCCCCCCACCCCTGTACGTGTCGTACCACCGTCTATGTACACCCCCCCACCCCTGTACGTGTCGTACCACCGTCCATGTACACCCCAGTACGTTCCAGTCGCACCCCCACCCCAGTACGTGTCGTACCACCGTCAATGTACACCCCCCCACCCCTGTACGTGTCGTACCACCGTCCATGTACACCCCCCCACCCCTGTACGTGTCGTACCACCGTCCATGTACACCCCAGTACGTTCCAGTCGTACCCCCACCCCAGTACGTGTCGTACCACCGTCAATGTACACCCCCCCACCCCAGTACGTGTCGTACCACCGTCAATGTACACCCCCCCACCCCAGTACGTGTCGTACCACCGTCCATGTACACCCCCCCACCCCTGTACGTGTCGTACCACCGTCCATGTACACCCCAGTACGTTCCAGTCGCACCCCCACCCCAGTACGTGTCGTACCACCGTCAATGTACACCCCCCCACCCCTGTACGTGTCGTACCACCGTCTATGTACACCCCAGTACGTTCCAGTCGTACCCCCACCCCAGTACGTGTCGTACCACCGTCAATGTACACCCCCCCACCCCAGTACGTGTCGTACCACCGTCAATGTACACCCCCCCACCCCAGTACGTGTCGTACCACCGTCCATGTACACCCCCCCACCCCTGTACGTGTCGTACCACCGTCCATGTACACCCCAGTACGTTCCAGTCGCACCCCCACCCCTGTACGTGTCGTACCACCGTCAATGTACACCCCCCCACCCCTGTACGTGTCGTACCACCGTCTATGTACACCCCAGTACGTTCCAGTCGTACCCCCACCCCAGTACGTGTCGTACCACCATCAATGTACACCCCCCCACCCCTGTACGTGTCGTACCACCGTCCATGTACACCCCAGTACGTTTGAGTCGTACCCCCACCCCAGTACGTGTCGTACCACCGTCAATGTACACCCCCCCACCCCTGTACGTGTCGTACCACCGTCCATGTACACCCCCCCACCCCTGTACGTGTCGTACCACCGTCCATGTACACCCCAGTACGTTCCAGTCGTACCCCCACCCCAGTACGTGTCGTACCACCGTCAATGTACACCCCCCCACCCCTGTACGTGTCGTACCACCGTCCATGTACACCCCCCACCCCTGTACGTGTCGTACCACCGTCCATGTACACCCCAGTACGTTCCAGTCGTACCCCCACCCCAGTACGTGTCGTACCACCGTCAATGTACACCCCCCCACCCCTGTACGTGTCGTACCACCGTCAATGTACACCCCCCCACCCCTGTACGTGTCGTACCACCGTCAATGTACACCCCCCCACCCCTGTACGTGTCGTACCACCGTCAATGTACACCCCCCCACCCCTGTACGTGTCGTACCACCGTCAATGTACACCCCCCACCCCTGTACGTGTCGTACCACCGTCTATGTACACCCCCCCACCCCTGTACGTGTCGTACCACCGTCTATGTACACCCCAGTACGTTCCAGTCGTACCCCCACCCCAGTACGTTCCTGGCGCACCCCCAACACAACCTCCTAAGTACGGAGCGCACCCCATGCCCCAACATCACAACCGCATGTACGAGTCGTACAAAGCCACACACAAGGACCAAATCGTACAACCAAATGGCCCATGTACACACCGTACACACGCTCAAAACGCACGTACACAACAAGGACAAAACAAAACAACTCAACAATACACCATTCGAAAGGCACACAGCCACTAACCATGGCCAACAACCACTAAAATAACACAATCACTGACCTGCAACTGTCAAAAACAAACAGAGGCCCAATACACCACCACTCCTTATAACACACCCACCCAAAATTCAAACACTGCCACACCCACCCATGGACCAATAAAAAGGGCCCACACACACAAACCATGAGCCTTTGCAACAGACCCACTGCTGCCAGACACCACAGAACCAGACTACAAGCGACACCACATCTTACACTTGCACACCTTCACACGACCACCCTCACAAACACCCTCTCATCACATTCACACACACACACAACCATCCACACCCCCCCCAACATCCACACACCCCCCACACCCACACCATCCCCACCCACACCCCTCACCATGCCCACTACCAAGAATCCAAAGTTCAGTCACCGAGAGTTGGAGGTCCTTGTTGATCAAATCCTCAGAGTCGAGCCACAGATCTTTGGAACATTGGTCAGAAGCACCAGCCAGGCAGCCAAAACAGCCATGTGGCAGACCATCGTCGATGCTGTGAATGCTGTTGCGGACACCAGGAGGACCAAGCAGGATTGCCAGAACAGGTGGTACGATCTGCGGAGGAGGGTCAGAGCCAAGAGACAGGAGGAACACGACCAGGCCAACGCCACCGGAGGAGGGCCCTCCCGCAGACCCGTACAGTACCATCCCTGGGAGGAGAGGGTGATGGCCATACTGCCGGTGGAGGCAGTTGAAGGAGTAGAAGGACTCCGAGACCCGGGTGAGTACACAAACAACGCACCTCACATGGGGGGAACTGCAACCACAACCAAAATTAATAACAGGCACGCAAACACCACAAGCCATCGCATTACTCAACCACACTCCATGAGCAGGCACATGCCACTGCTGCCACCATGCCCCATGCACCCAGCTGGACAATGTCAAGTCACAGGCCACAGAAGACAACAACACATGACACGGTAACCCGGATGGCGGGAGTGTGGGCACCAAGAATCACATAGTGCGACTCCAAAGCAGACAACAATGCCCTCTGCCCATATGGCCTAGGTCACAGCCAGACAAACACTGTGTCCCAACACAGGAATGACTTGCCAGCAAATGGCGGATGCCTTGCATCAACACATGGGGGTGAAGGCACTGTTTTGCACATGCCAGCAGCTAATGAACAGCCAACAGTGTGAAAGAGTGGCAGCACACACCACCACAGCAGCAGCGCACAGACACACAGCAGACAAAATGGGTGCCTGGAGATCAGAAACAAACTCACATCAACAGGCCAAGGGCCACTCAAAGATCTGCTAACAGTGTGTGCCCAGGAAGCTGGGCCAAGGTGACAGAGGGTGACACACGGAGGGAGGGAGAGGGGGACACAGAGGGAGGGAGAGGGGGACTGAGAGGGAGGGAGACACAGGAAGATGGACAGAGGGAGGAGGCTGACACACAGAGGGAGGGAGAGGGGGACAGAGAGGGAGGGAGAGGGGGACAGAGAGGGAGGGAGACACAGGAAGATGTACAGAGGGAGGAGGCTGACACACAGAGGGAGGGAGAGGGGGACACAGAGGGAGGGAGACACAGGAAGATGGACAGAGGGAGGAGGCTGACACACAGAGGGAGGGAGAGGGGGACACAGAGGGAGGGAGAGGGGGACACAGAGGGAGGGAGAGGGGGACACAGAGGGAGGGAGAGGGGGACAGAGAGGGAGGGAGAGGGGGACAGAGAGGGAGGGAGAGGGGGACAGAGAGGGAGGGAGACACAGGAAGATGGACAGAGGGAGGAGGCTGACACACAGAGGGAGGGAGAGGGGGACACAGAGG
The DNA here is from genome assembly GCF_964204655.1 of Triturus cristatus. NCBI lineage: Eukaryota > Metazoa > Chordata > Amphibia > Caudata > Salamandridae > Triturus > Triturus cristatus. Next base: position 945,620,460 of record NC_140593.1, read on the forward strand.
GAGGGAGACACAGGAAGATGGACAGAGGGAGGAGGCTGACACACAGAGGGAGGGAGAGGGGGACACAGAGGGAGGGAGAGGGGGACACAGAGGGAGGGAGAGGGGGACACAGAGGGAGGGAGAGGGGGACAGAGAGGGAGGGAGAGGGGGACAGAGAGGGAGGGAGAGGGGGACAGAGAGGGAGGGAGACACAGGAAGATGGACAGAGGGAGGAGGCTGACACACAGAGGGAGGGAGAGGGGGACAGAGAGGGAGGGAGAGGGGGACAGAGAGGGAGGGAGAGGGGGACAGAGAGGGAGGGAGACACAGGAAGATGGACAGAGGGAGGAGGCTGACACACAGAGGGAGGGAGAGGGGGACAGAGAGGGAGGGAGAGGGGGACAGAGAGGGAGGGAGAGGGGGACAGAGAGGGAGGGAGAGGGGGACAGAGAAGGAGGGAGACACAGGGAGAGCAAATCAGTCCTTTGGTGTGTGGGAATGTCTGCTCGTCAGCAGGTGGACTGCGTGCATGTAGACAAGGGTGCCCAGTGCCAGAACCCCCCCTCTTCATCATGGCAAAACGCAGGGCCATGTTACAACCTGTACACGAGCACAAGGACAGCCACCTGCATCATATGAGTGTGTGGATCCACTCCATGTGCACATGTACAGTGCTACAAGGAAGGCGCAAACGCATAGCTCGGCACACATGCACACTCCACTGCTGACTGCAGTCACACTTGACGCAGCAAGTAAGACTGTGCCACACATAGTTAAAGGGGCCAAATTGGTGCCCAAGGGACACACACATGCACAAGTGCACTGTGAGTGGAATGCAAGACAGATCCTAATTCCAAGAGGAAATGTGCCAACTTTGTAACGGATGCAACATGGATGTTGCATGGATCAAAAGTAACATTGTCTCTCTCACACACAGGTCAACGTCGTGCTGCACCCCCCAACACTGGGGGGGAACACTCACAGGACCCGGATCTGCAGGAGACCGATCCCACCGGCAGCGACCACTCTCACCACTCTGCGGACGACCCCGACCGACCTGGCCCCTCTGGTGTCCAACCACCTGCAGCACCTGCGTCAGGTACAACCGTGCCAACCACCACCCCCACTCCTGCCACATCCCAGGAGACACCCAGGATCCCTGCCCCAACACCACAATGCAGCCAGGCTCGCCAGGAGGGACACGGTGTCCCGGGCACCCAGGAGGAGGCAGGCGACAACGCCAATGCCACCCCTCAGGGGTCCCGGAGACCCCATGTGCCCACAAGTGCAGGCCAGACGCAAGTGGGCAGGGGTGGTGGGAGTGGAGAGCGGCGGAGGCGCGAGCCTGACCAGTTGGCTGGGGATCCGGTATTTTCCCATGTCCGTAACATCCTGGACTCATACCGGCAGGACACCACGGGCATGGCCCAGGTTGTGTCCGTCCTCGAGGGGATCAAGGTCCAGCAGGCCCAGCAACATGCGGAGCTAATAGCCTGTCTACAGCTACACCAACGGAGGATGGAGGACAGACAGGCTGAGCAAGTGACGGCGTCCCAGGGGATTCACGCTGAACTCCGTCGGATGGCCGACACCATGGCCGACCCTCCCTGTGCCAGAAGGCGGAGAACATCACCACCCACAGGGAGGGATCATGAGGAGGAGGAGGAAACATCCGACGGAGCATCCCAGACGTCGTCACGGCCTGCTGCTGAGGTTCCCCGCAGGAAGCCGGGTCGTCCACGGAAAGGACCGTGAGGGTGGCTGCCACATCACCATCTCCCAGGACACCTGGCCTGGCACCTGGCCCACTGGAGCAACAGCATCACAGCATCAAGAGACATTCTCTGCCACATGGCCCTGCTGGTCACTGGCTGACCAATGTTGACAAAGACTGTGGCATGGACTCTGAGGATTTCCAATGGCAAGGACACCAACTCCCCTACTGAACTTTGGATTCCCTAATCCCGGAAAGGCCCTCACTTGGCCCCCCCCCCCCAATAATAAATCACACTATTAAGAGTAGATGCCTGCTGGTAGCATTATTACCTAACATGTGTCTTGTACAGTCTAAACATGCCTGAGTCATCTGTTCACTTCAACCATCCACACCCTGGGGCCTGAGTCTGGCACAGGACACATGGGTCACAGTTTTCTAGGCAAGACAGACATGGAGCACCATACACACCCGTGATGGTCAGAACCAGCTGAGGGGGTGGCCGAACAACCGTGCTGACAGACACATTGAGTACAGCAACAGTCATGCGCAGAGGTCAGGGATCCTGGCCCGTGTCCTGGGGGGCACCCAGGTACGTGTAGACAGGTGGCAGAACCATGTCCTGCAAGCTTGAGTCCGGTGGATGCAGAGAATGGGGTCATGGACAACGTTGGATGCATGGGGATGGCACATGTCACAATACCCACACAGTCATGGACATCATGCCCATTACACAGTCTCAGCACACACACACAGCTTGCATCTTGCCACTCGACACATTGACACATAGCCACAATCAGGGAATACCATGCCAGACATGCAGGATGCACCGTGCCAACACACCAGCATTGACTGAGAAGAGGCACCTTGGAGGCATAGGGACACCTTTAATAGTCATGTGTTTGGGATTGCAGAGGCAACTTGAAGTACACATGAACACATCATGTGGAGTAACATGTGGCTCCAACACTGGCACCCCCCTTCTGCAGCACAAATGCGTGATAGCCATGGAACTGGCACACAAGTGTCGGATAATAGCTAAATACCCACAGCTGCTCACGGAGAGCCTGCCATACACCATACATCCGCTGATGTGGAAGTCCCACGCCATGTCAAGACAATGTTAACCGTATGTGTCCGAGGGCAGTGTCACACACATTGATGCCTTCATCACAATCCACCATCCCATCACTGATGACTGACAACCAGGCAGGCCATCTATTCAGGTGTACCCAGCTGCATGTCGTGTCCCATGGGGATGCCACATGTCTGCAGAGGACCCAAACCCCGACCGGGGCAGTGTGCACACATCGTGAACAACTGCCACACCCAATACACCCCAGATGCATCCCTTACCCCATGGAGACTTCCAAACGTGTCCGTGCCTGTAACGCTGAGTCAGCCCACGATGCCATGTCCATGAGGAATAGCAGTGCCACAACAATGCAACCAGCAAACGGCATGTGCAGGTACCTGGGGAAGAGAGACACACAAGAAGTCAGCCACAAGAAGCACAGCCACTTGCATGTGCATGTACTCGACACATGTATGTATGACAACATGCTAGGTCACAATTATGTCTGGGGAAATACTACCATCACTGCCACCATCACTCCAGTGACACACCCACACACACCTCTGACCCACGTGCCATACATGCAGGTGGAGACACACATCACAACGCATGCCACACGGGGACCAATGCGTGCACACTCAGACCCTGGTACTCACCACTAAGCAAAGAAGTCGCGTATGAGCCGAGTCCGGATGTCCTCTTGCGGCTCCACATCCTCCACATCACTAGCCCCATTGCCAAGCCCTTCGTCCTCCACGGGTGGATGGTCCTCGTCATCTTGATCCAGGATGAGGGGCACAGCTCTTTCAACTGCCATGTTGTGCAGCATGCAGCAGACCATGAAGATCTTGCAGACCTTCGCCGGGGCATATGGGAGTGCGCCGCCGGTCTTGTGGAGGCACCGGAATCGGCTCTTCAGCATGCCAAACGTCCTCTCTATCACTCGCCTTGTCCGGCCATGGGCGGTGTTGTAGCGGAGCTGGGCCGGCGTGATGGGGTTGCGGAGAGGTGTCAGCAGCCAAGGCATGTTGGGATAGCCAGCGTCCCCTAAATGGAAAGCACATGGATATCGTTAGAACAGGCGAAGCGGTAGTGCTGCTCGGCCAAACAGAATACAGGACAGACAGACTGTACCCACCAACAACACATGCACGTTCGTTGCGCAGCTGCATCATCATATCAGGCATCCCGCTACGCCTCATGATGTAGGCATCGTGTGCTGATCCTGGAAAACGAGCACAGACATGTGAAATCACCATGTTGGACAGACACACCACAAGGGCATTGATGGAGTGGTAGTGCTTCCGATTGCGGTACGCCACCTCCCGTGCGTGTGGTGGTACCAAACCTACATGTGTCCCATCTATGGACCCAATGACATGGGGCATCCCTCCCAGGGCATAGAAACCACGTTTGACCTCAGTCATCTGTTCAGGGGTTGGGAACTTGATGAAGTCATCCAGGTGAATCAACATGGCCTCCAAGAAATCATGCAGCACACCGCTGAACATGCTCTGGGACATGCCACCAACATGAGCTATGGTATATTGGAAGGTACCCGTGGCAAGGAAATGTAGGGCAGCCATTACCTTCAGCTGGGGTGTCAGTGCCGTAGGATACCTGTGCTGCGGTTGCAGGTGTGGTGCCAGTCTCGCCGTCAGCTCCAGAATCAACGGTTGGGTGAAGCGGTAGAGCCGGATCCTGTCATTCTCCTGCATGGTGGCCAAGTCTGGAATTCTTCGGGCAACAGGAGGCGCTCTGCAGTAATTTGGAAGTGACAAGGAAGAGTGAGTGCACTACGAGAACAACTCATGTCTACTGAGCACATGTAAATCTGCCAATACACACATGCCACATAGGGAGTCAGGCATGTGCTACATGCCCAGGACACGTATGGATGCAAGGTGACACTCCTTCCAAGACCCAGCTAAACACGGTGATTGAGAACCTCCCCATGCCACGCCATGGGAATAGCTGTGTCCCAGTGCAAGTGAACAGCCCGACGCAAGACAGAAGTGACATACACCCACACATCAGCAGAAGTAGGATGCCGATTGTAGAGACTGGTAGCGGAACACCGGAGCCACAGGTCACATGACATTACACTAGGCCTGCCCACACACCTTGCCATGAAGGTGCACATGTCATGACTCACCACACATTCCTTGTGAGGATGCTGACATGGCCTTGTCACGCTACTCCGTGTCCCATGCATACATGTGCACCTCACATCAGATACCACATGTGGCATGGTGTGCGGAACAGTGTGCAATGACAATCTACACACAGACACATGTTGGTTGCTGCAACGGCTGCAGCTTTTGAGGGTGCTACAACATCAACCTGATGTAAATCCCGGACACATAAATGACATAGTCACATTGTGCACTGTGGGTAGTGACAAGTCAGGTGTCATGACCCCTGTACCGGGCATCATGGGACACTTCCGTGTGTTGGTGTCCGTGCCATGCCAGTGACGCTCACCCCAAGTGCGCAGTACGACATGCACACATGTCAAAGGAGTCAAGGGCATGCCTGGCACACATTGCACCCTCACACAGTACACCTGTACACATCTCATCATACATCTGGTGCCTCCTCCACTCAGGAGGCATGTTCCACATCACAGCCTGTCACACCTGTGCCCCACACATGTAGTAATGCACAGACGATGCCTTGATGTCCATTCCTGGACAAGTATGTCCATCCATGGACAAGTATGTCCGCCCTATTCCTACCTGTGTGTCGACTATCACCACAGTGATGTGTACAAACCGGCGTACTGCTGCTAAGAGGGCCTGTGTATGTTCCCCAATCACTGTGGGAGTGCTGCCGTATGTGTACCCATCGTGATGGCGAGCGTACAGGCATTTGTACGGTCCGTACCACAACGAGTACGCATACGCGTGCAGACCCATAGTGATAGTGAGCGTACATGCGAGTGTACGGCCCTCTCACTATGGGTCTGCACGCGTATGCGTACACGTAGTGGTACGGACCGTACAAATGCCTGTACGCTCACTATCACTATGGTTCTGCACGCGTATGCGTACACGTAGTGGTACGGACCGTACACTCGCATCTACGCTCACTATCACTATGGTTCTGCACGCGTATGCGTACACGTAGTGGTACGGACCGTACACTCGCATCTACGCTCACTATCACTATGGTTCTGCACGCGTATGCGTACACGTAGTGGTACGGACCGTACACTCGCATCTACGCTCACTATCACTATGGTTCTGCACGCGTATGCGTACACGTAGTGGTACGGACCGTACACTCGCATCTACGCTCACTATCACTATGGTTCTGCACGCGTATGCGTACACGTAGTGGTACGGACCGTACACTCGCATCTACGCTCACTATCACTATGGTTCTGCACGCGTATGCGTACACGTAGTGGTACGGACCGTACACTCGCATCTACGCTCACTATCACTACGGGTACACAGACCCATAGTGATAGTGAGCGTACAGGCATTTGTACGGTCCGTACCACAACGAGTACGCATACGCGTGCAGACCCATAGTGATAGTGAGCGTACAGACATTTGTACGGTCCGTACCACAACGAGTACGCATACGCGTGCAGAACCATAGTGATTTTGAACGTAGGCATGCATGTACGGGCCGTTGCCATGCATTTGGGGTGCCCTAGGGCCCGGAAACGCACCGTACCTGTGTGTGATTCTCCTAATTACATAGGGGACAAGTATTAAGGCCTACATGCATGCTGGTTGTCATGGCGACCAGGTTCAAATTTCGATTTTGTTCTGGAAGGTGCACAGCAGAAGTCAGTTGGAATTCTTCTACTTTGTTGCAATGTGTTTGTGGGGCTGACATCATGCAGGAGAATGAAACCGATAGAGAACCCACAGACTGCTAGGTTTGAAGGGATTGGTGGAAACATAGGATGCAAATGTGAGTGACCAATCACTCTGTACTCCTGTGCATGAGACTGGGCAGAAGGCCACATATAAGGCAGCCAGGTCCCATGAGGGATTACTTGCCTGCACATCTTTGCATTTGTCGACCAAGCTGCTGCTACTGATTCCCTGGAACCATGTCAAGGGCTGTGGAGAGGACACAGCCATTCACCCTGGAGGAGAACATGGCTCTGCTGGATGTGATCCTCCCACAGTACCCCATGCTGTATGGGCGACCAGGGTATCAGGTGAGTGCATAGGCCACTGCCACAGACTGTCCCTATGTTGTGACTGTGTCTTCAGGCATTGTGACCCGGTGTGACACACATGCCATGTACTGTCGGGGGGGTACCAGGGGGGGGGTGCCTGATGTCTCCCAGCAGTGCCCTGAGACAGGAGGGGTGTGTGCAGAGTCCTCCCAGCAGTGCCCTGAGACAGGAGGTGTGTGTGCAGAGTCCTCCCAGCAGTGCCCTGAGACAGGAGGTGTGGGTGTGATGCACAGTGTGAGCCTTGATCATTGATTGTGACATTGCCATCATTCCACCTGAGTACCCACTATGGCACGTACTGCCTTTTCCCTCACCAGAGGATGATGTCCCTATGACAGAGGTGCAATGCGTTGGCTGCATTACATGCCATGTAGTAACCAGCTATTATGTTCACATATGTCTCTCTGTGACATGTGGCTGGTGTATTGATGTGGTGTCACTTGTACTTCCTCACAGGTAGGCGCCTCTGCCAAGGAGCAGATCTGGCTGACCGCCGTCAGTGCCGTGAGGCGTGTGGATGGTCGGAGGCGGAGCCTGTCCCAGGTGAGGAAACGCTGGCAGGATATCCGGTGCTGGACGCGGAGGATTGCACGGCTCCTGCTGGGGGACTCACCTGAGAGCCACAAGAACCGCGGCCGCCGCCGTCTGACCCACCTCCACAGGCGTGTGCTGCCGGTGGTCTTTCCAGACCTGGAGAGGCGCTTACAGGCGATGCAGCAGGCGGAAGGGGGTAGGTACATGTGCGTTTGTTGTGTGTCACCGGCATTTGTAAGGGCACAGTGGCATTAATTCACTGGCAGGGTTTAAAGGTGCTGTGCCCATCCAGTTTGCCCAAGTGTAGCGCAGCGCCCCTGCCACCCTTCCCCTCCTTGCAATGTGTTCCCTGGTCTGTGTGTAGTCACTCCTTCACAAGGTAATGTAGGCTGGCGCTTTGTCCACGAGAACAATGACTGTAGCATCATGGGTGGTGGTGGTGGGTAACAGGTTGTGGGACCTTGCCTGTGAACTGTCAAGTTCACTGCATGTGGGTTCCATGTCAGTTGGCACTGATGCTGACTCCAGACATGGGAGTTGGTCTCTCATGTGTCATGCCTTACAGCGCGCATGTCCTATGTAGTGGCCTGTGACATGATGTGCATGAGTGTGCGCTACGCATAGTGCAGGGATGGTGACGTGTGTAGCAGTCATTCCCATTCAGTAGCATGTAGTTGCGTGCCCAATACTGTCCCCTGGGGCACCTTATCCTCAGTGTTGTTTGTGTCATCATCAACGTGGACACTCTCACTGTCTACAGCGTAGGTTGTGCTCTGTGCCATTGTCCCCTGTCACCATGTATATAGACGTGCTATTATGTACAGGTGTCCACTGTGCAGCCTGACCTGATTGTCCCTCTTCATACTCACAGTTGCCAGTGCCTGTGTGTCTTGTTATACTCATCTGAGGATGGGCACTGGTACCTCATTATTTGTACAGGCGCACCTTTGCTGTTTTGCGTCCAATCTTGCCTTTTGCCTGCCACTGTGTTTATCACCCAGACTATGAGATGTTGGTGCCACCTGGGTCTCAGCAATTAGCATCGTGTGGGGGTTGCTTGGGGCGGGCAATGCCTATGTGTCAAATCCTGATTCCTAATTGCTGGGTCTGGACAGTGTGTGATGTTACTGGACACACACGCAAGGTGCAGTGACCGAGTTATGTTGGGCATGTTTGCAGCATTACCTATGCAGCATGTGTCTCAAGTTCATGGATATTGTCCCTGGTCATAGGTATTTTCACAAACGCTGTGTGGTGCAGAGGCAGTGCAGGATTGTCCCCAGGGCCTGGGTGCTATGTCAGACTCCGTTTCCTGTCATCACCTATTGTCTCATGCTCTCCATGGTATTTCAGTGGCATGGTGGCTCAACCAACTGTGTTTCATGCCCTACATCGGTACCTTGTTTTGCAGATGTTAGGGATCTGCCTCTTCAGGCTATGCAATGTTGACTATGTAGATTGGACTCATGTGACAGATGTGTACAGGTGTCTGATTAATTTCTGTCTCTCCACCCTGCCCACAGCATCGTCGGGGGACACAGAGGGAGACATGGACACGGACCAGGCGGAGGGACCGAGCACCAGTGGCAGCCGTGACATCGGGGCTGGCACATCGAGTGGGACAGAGGCGGAGGATAGTGTGGCCGAGGACCTGTCGACTGGCACATCAGACTACGAAGCTGACAGGTCCGAGGAGGATGTCTCAGGGTTGGCGGAGGCTGCACCAGCAGCTGACAGTGGAACAACACCTGCCACCGCCCCCTCAGTTCCCACCAACCGCCTCCCACTTGCTCGTGTCCCTTCCCAGCGTGCCCGGTCACCGCATGTCTCCTTCCTGCCAGGCACCGCACCCCCTGCCCCTGTCTCCACTGCTGCCGCCAATGCTGAGTCTATGGACATCCAGCGGCAAATGCAGGTTGGTCAGGCTGCGATCCTGAATGTCCTCCATTCCCACGGGAAAACCCTCACCAACATCGAGGCATTCTTGGAGGGCATTCATTCTTTGCAGGCTGACCAACGCAACTTGCTGAGGTCCCTAGACTCCACACTGACTGCAGCAGTGGGTCTCCTGCAGCGCGACCTCCCCCCACCTACCCCTGCCCCATCCACACTTCCCACTTCCATGCCTGTCCCACGTACACCCAGACGTCGGCATGCACCCACCACAACAGACACAGGCACCACACCAGCAGGGAAGGTCCACCGCACTCCTCCTGACACGCACACACAGGGTGAGATAGGCACACCCACTGGGTCGGGGGGCAAACGTGTGACACGCAGCCAGAGTGGGAGTCCGCATTCCACACAATCCACTCCCTCCAAATCCCCTCCCCTCAGCTCTCCTGGCCACATCTCCCCCAAGGACTCCTTCATGGCCGCTCTGTCCCTGAGCCCCACAGTTACGCCACCACGCAAGCGGTCAAGGAAGTCCTCGGTCAGGGTGGTTGAGTCTCCCCCCCTGTCTCCACCCTCCCCCGGTGGCGCTGCAACCCATCCCTCTGAACCCCCCCCCTCCTTGGGGCCTGAGGTCACTTCGGGTGCAGGGGACTCCCTGGAGGACCTTGCTAAGGTGTGTAGTGCCATCCTGGCCTCCGCCTTTGGCCATGACACACCCCCTGTGGTTGAGTCCTCCATCCCTGCACCCACAACGCCGCCCCTTTGCCCTGATGTCCCTGCGGTGCCTGTTGCTTCCCCCCCCCTGATGCCCTCACCAGTATGGAAGACGATGGCATTTGACTGTGCAGGCAAGGTAGGGGACACACATCCCACTGTGTCCCCCATGCAGCTGGGAATAATTGACTGCCCTATGGCCTTTGTTGACTTTGAACTGCCGTTGATCCACGGACATTGTGCTCATGCTGATTAAAGCTTATTTTTTTTTTCATTATCACACTCCTGCTATGGTGGTATTGGTGTTGGTGGGGCTGCTACATTGTTTTGGGTGGTGTTTAAGGCTTTGGGTGTGTGGGATTTGTAGTAGTGTTCTGCTCTTTGGGGCCACCCTAGGATCTGTGTGCCATCACAAGGTGTTGGCTAACTTCCTTAGGTCATGTCAGCAGTTACTGCATGGTTCAATTGTCCCAGGGTGTATTCCTTACTCTGTGTACCCAGTTTCTTCCCTGCAGGGTGTTCCCAATGTTTAGCGCAGAGCTGTGTGTACATGAGCTGTGTGTGTGACGGAGCCCTTCTACTTTGGCCATGCATGCATGGCCATGTCTCCACCTGCAACAATCGTGGCATCCTTGGTGATCACTGTACTTGTGTGTGGAGTCAGTTGACATGAGTTCATGGGGACATGTTCCCTTGTAGGCAGTATGGATGTGGGTAATTGTGGCATCACACACATGTGTTACACCCCTCCTGGGTGTGGACACTGCTGGGAGGACTCTGCACCCACCCCTCCTGGGTCTGGACACTGCTGGGAGGACTCTGCACACACCCCTCCTGGGTCTGGACACTGCTGGGAGGACTCTGCACACACCCCTCCTGTCTCTGGGCACTGCTGGGAGGACTCACCACCCACCCCTCCTGGGTCTGGACACTGCTGGGAGGACTCTGCACCCACCCCTCCTGTCTCTGGGCACTGCTGGGAGGACTCACCACCCACCCCTCCTGTCTCAGGGCACTGCTGGGAGGTCTCTGCACCCACCCCTCCTGGGTCTGGACACTGCTGGGAGGACTCTGCACCCACCCCTCCTGTGTCTGGGCACTGCTGGGAGGACTCTGCACACACCCCTCCTGTCTCTGGGCACTGCTGGGAGGACTCCACACCCACCCCTCCTGTCTCAGGGCACTGCTGGGAGGTCTCTGCACCCACCCCTCCTGGGTCTGGACACTGCTGGGAGGACTCCACACCCACCCCTCCTGTGTCTGGGCACTGCTGGGAGGACTCTGCACACACCCCTCCTGTCTCTGGGCACTGCTGGGAGGTCTCTGCACCCACCCCTCCTGGGTCTGGACACTGCTGGGAGGACTCTGCACACACCCCTCCTGTCTCTGGGCACTGCTGGGAGGACTCCACACCCACCCCTCCTGTCTCAGGGCACTGCTGGGAGGTCTCTGCACCCACCCCTCCTGTCTCAGGGCACTGCTGGGAGGACTCCACACCCACCCCTCCTGTGTCTGGGCACTGCTGGGAGGACTCTGCACACACCCCTCCTGTCTCTGGGCACTGCTGGGAGTGATGGGCACCCACCCCTCCTGTCTCAGGGCACTGCTGGGAGGACTCTGCACCCACCCCTCCTGTGTCAGGGCACTGCTGGGAGGACTCTGCACACACCCCTCCTGTCTCTGGGCACTGCTGGGAGGACTCACCACCCACCCCTCCTGTCTCAGGGCACTGCTGGGAGGTCTCTGCACCCACCCCTCCTGGGTCTGGACACTGCTGGGAGGACTCTGCACACACCCCTCCTGTCTCTGGGCACTGCTGGGAGGACTCCACACCCACCCCTCCTGTCTCAGGGCACTGCTGGGAGGTCTCTGCACCCACCCCTCCTGTCTCAGGGCACTGCTGGGAGGACTCCACACCCACCCCTCCTGTGTCTGGGCACTGCTGGGAGGACTCTGCACACACCCCTCCTGTCTCTGGGCACTGCTGGGAGTGATGGGCACCCACCCCTCCTGTCTCAGGGCACTGCTGGGAGGACTCTGCAGCCACCCCTCCTGTGTCAGGGCACTGCTGGGAGGACTCTGCACACACCCCTCCTGTCTCTGGGCACTGCTGGGAGTGATGGGCACCCACCCCTCCTGTCTCAGGGCACTGCTGGGAGGACTCCACACCCACCACTCCTGTCTCAGGGCACTGCTGGGTGGACTCTGCACACACACCTCCGATTACTGGATATGTGCGCTTGGCACATACACGGTGGGGTTACGCACACTGCATTAGAGGTGAGGGTACGTGTCTACTGACACTGGTGTGGTGGGGGTACGCTCCGTACGTCCGCGGGTGTGGGTACGGGTCGTACTTACACTGTTGGGCAGGGGGGTACGCTCCTTGCATTCGTGGGTGGGGGTTCGAGTCGTACTTACACTGTTGGCATGGGGGGTACGCTCCATGCATACGCGGGTGGGGGTACGGGTCGTACTTACACTGTTGGGCAGGGGGGTACGCTCCTTGCATTCGCGGGTGGGGGTACGGGTCGTACTTACACTGTTGGGCTGGGGGGTACGCTCCTTGCATTCGTGGGTGGGGGTTCGAGTCGTACTTACACTGTTGGCATGGGGGGTACGCTCCATGCATACGCGGGTGGGGGTACGGGTCGTACTTACACTGTTGGGCAGGGGGGTACGCTCCTTGCATTCGCGGGTGGGGGTACGGGTCGTACTTACACTGTTGGGCTGGGGGTACGCTCCGTACGTCCGCGGGTGGGGGTACGGGTCGTACTTACACTGTTGGGCTGGGGGTACGCTCCGTACGTCCGCGGGTGGGGGTACGGGTCGTACTTACACTGTTGGGCTGGGGGTACGCTCCGTACGTCCGCGGGTGGGGGTACGGGTCGTACTTACACTGTTGGGCTGGGGGTACGCTCCGTACGTCCGCGGGTGTGGGTACGGGTCGTACTTACACTGTTGGGCAGGGGGGTACGCTCCTTGCATTCGTGGGTGGGGGTTCGAGTCGTACTTACACTGTTGGCATGGGGGGTACGCTCCATGCATACGCGGGTGGGGGTACGGGTCGTACTTACACTGTTGGGCTGGGGGTACGCTCCGTACGTCCGCGGGTGGGGGTACGGGTCGTACTTACACTGTTGGGCTGGGGGTACGCTCCGTACGTCCGCGGGTGGGGGTACGGGTCGTACTTACACTGTTGGGCTGGGGGTACGCTCCGTACGTCCGCGGGTGTGGGTACGGGTCGTACTTACACTGTTGGGCAGGGGGGTACGCTCCTTGCATTCGTGGGTGGGGGTTCGAGTCGTACTTACACTGTTGGCATGGGGGGTACGCTCCATGCATACGCGGGTGGGGGTACGGGTCGTACTTACACTGTTGGGCAGGGGGGTACGCTCCTTGCATTCGCGGGTGGGGGTACGGGTCGTACTTACACTGTTGGGCAGGGGGGTCCGCTCCTTGCATTCGCGGGTGGGGGTACGGGTCGTACTTACACTGTTGGGCTGGGGGTACGCTCCGTACGTCCGCGGGTGTGGGTACGGGTCGTACTTACACTGTTGGGCAGGGGGGTACGCTCCTTGCATTCGTGGGTGGGGGTTCGAGTCGTACTTACACTGTTGGCATGGGGGGTACGCTCCATGCATACGCGGGTGGGGGTACGGGTCGTACTTACACTGTTGGGCAGGGGGGTACGCTCCTTGCATTCGCGGGTGGGGGTACGGGTCGTACTTACACTGTTGGGCTGGGGGTACGCTCCGTACGTCCGCGGGTGTGGGTACGGGTCGTACTTACACTGTTGGGCAGGGGGGTACGCTCCTTGCATACGGGGTGGGGGTAGGGTCCGTACATATCCGTCCCCACGCTATGTGATGTTTGTGCGGCCCGTACCCAGGCCTTTGCCACGTGGGTGCGATCCGTCCCGCCATTGTTGGGGTGACGTGTGTGGGCGTGGTCCGACTCGTACCCACGCTCTTCAGGCGTGGGTACGGGACGTACCTGTCTGGTTGTGTTGCCGGTTCGCGTGGTGACGGACTTCCGTTGTGGCGGTCGCTGGATTATCAGGACACGCCCCCACCCCCTCGTGGTGACCAGGGCATGGGAGTCAGGTATGTCCAGGACATGTGTAGTGTGTCACTCATGTGGTTGTTTTGTGGCCTGCCCTGGTCGTGCCACCCCCACCCCACCCCACTTTCCCCCCTCCCTTAGTTATTCTGACCTTCTGCGGCGTCTGCGTCGTAACCTGTAGAGGAGGTGTACTGCTATGAGGGCAGGGATGACTCGTAGGTTCGGGTCCATGTCTGTCCGTCGCGTACTGGTACTCCTTGCTCGCGTCGTCCTGTCGCGTACGGGTCCTCCTTGATCGCGTCGTCCTGTCGCGTACGGGTCCTCCTGGGTGGCGTCGTCCTGTGTGTCCGTCACGTACTGGTCCTCCTTGTTCGCGTCGCCATCTGTCCGTCGCGTACTGGTGGTCCTTGTTCGCGTCGTCCTGATTTCCCGGCAGTTTTTGGCTGCCGCAAAATATTCACCGTGCGGGGTGACGTCGGTGCGAATCGTGATTCCTGGGTCGTGAATGGCTGGCTGCGTGCGTCCCGATGTCAGGTCGGCGCTTTCCCGGATCGCATTGGTAGGTGTTTTTTGTTCGGTCGGTCTTTTTTACGATTCGTACGGTAATGGTGTACCCGTGCGAATCGTAATTCCATGTTTGTATATTTTGACGACCGGGTACGCGTCGGACGGAGAATATGCTCCGTCCGACGGTTCGTACCCGGTTTTTGCCGGATCGTGATCGGCACCTTGGTGTCTCTAAAATGGTGGTAGGGCTGGGACATGACTGACTCGATGCCAACCTTACTGGCCTTTCAGAGAAACCAGAATGTTGGGAAAATCCTGTGGATTTCCAAACAGGTCAATCCGTCTGGGATGAAAGTGGCCTCTCGGGTAATGATTCTAAGGCCTTCCGCTGTCGAATATTCCATGCTTTCTGATTTCTTTCACCCTAGGGCCTCTTCCTGGCAGGTGGGTGATTTAATTGGTCCCCTGACACATTGTCCTGGGACCTCATGAGTATCAACTAGTTGGGGAGGGGCATGGTAGGCCTGAAGAGTGCTGTTAGTTATTAAGAAAGATGAAGTTAGAAAGCAAGGCTTCCTGTGTGTTCAAGGCACTGTCATTTGGGAACACACACCTTGCCTGTTTATCCTACAGGCTGAGCTTTGATATAAGTAGGCTGTTAATTATTTTGTCTCTGCATCTTGTTTGCATCTTGTGGGCCATGCTTATCCCACAGCGTCTAATGCATGAGTCTGAAAATCACACTGTGTGCATGTAGCTAGAGCTGGGATCAGGGCTTCATCTTCTCTAGTAAGAAGGTGTTGTTTCCTTAAAGTATAGATCAGTGGTGTTGCAAGGGTGTCATGGCAAGACATAATGCATGCAAAGTCTCCCAGCCTTTACTTTTCTTTCTCTAATTTATATCTCTACTTTTTCTCTCCCATCCAGGAGCTATCTTTCCATTATGATCTCCTCTGCCCTATTTCTCTCACTGCCGATACTCTTCCTTTATGCTGTCTTGTTTGTATTCCCTTGGTCTGTTTTTTAACCGTCTCCATTCCTTCCCTCATTTTTTCCCCACCCTCTCTTCTCTATCACCTTTCCAGCTGCCCTCTTCCTTATAGCTCCTTTACACTTTTTTGCCATGTTAATGTTCTTTCCCACAGCACCTCCCCTTCTTTCTCCTCCTCTATCACAGCCATACTTTATATCCTTCTTTTCTAAAAAATATAAAAAACACTCATCTAGTTGTCTTTTTCATGCCGTGTCCCACGTATACAGACTGCATATATGGCTATCACGTCTGCTGTACTTTTCGGCCTTTCCAGTGGTTTAATGAGGCCATGTCTGTCTTGCTCTCCATTACTATATTCCACTTGCTTCCCAGAAAGAGTCAACAGAGCCAAGCAGGAGGCAATGAGTCAGTCAGTCAAATAACTTTATTTGATTCAAAAGAATCATAAAAGTTTACAAGAAAGTTCGTACAATTATTTTAAAATACAAAAGATTTTAGCAACCAGTACACAAAAAATTATATTAAGTTACATAAAATCAATAAAATGTGTTCATGATTCATAAAGTTTTCTGATTAAAAGAACAATACTGATAAAACTGAGCACAGAGCTACAAATGGTAATGGTTGATAATGACCTCAGGTAATCAAAACCTTCTTGATAAGTACAGGGACGAATGTCCCTTAGAGTGGGCTTGATAAAACGGGCTCTTGGAACTTTATAAAGTAAACAAAAAAGCATAAGATACATTGTGCTCTGATGGGCTGCATTATTACATGGACAAGGGGGGAGTCTCTCACACCATCCCCCCTGTTTCGGGAAAGTCACAAGAAAATGTAGTGTATTTAAACAAAATCTTGTCATTAAAAAGCGCAAATGAACCTGAGTAGTAAAAGACAAGTAGAATTGTTGTTGTTTTAAAGATACATATGCCACTGTATTACTGTGCTGACTAGACAAACTTAAAACAGTATGATATGCATTCTTGATGACCGTCTTCATATTAGATTGAATACTCTGTGTTTTCATAAAAATTTACAAGACCTATCTTATAAAAAGTTTCCTTGACATAGAGTAACCATGGTACCGCCATTGCATTGTCAAGGTTCATACAGTCTCTTAAAATACCTCTTGAAAATAACAGCTCTTCTGAGGTCCAAATTTTCCCCCATAAAAGCAGCAGGGAAACATGAATTCTGTCAATCACATAATCTAAGCCCACCTCGGAATGACAGAATAAAGTAGGAGTGCTACTGGGGATAAATAGGAGGTGTTTTAAAGATTTGTTCTCTAATATTTGGATCTGGGCACTTTTATGGTATCTCCATACCCCTGCCCCATAGGTGGCTACTGACAGACATTTAGATTTATACAGTGTTTTCAGTTCAGCTATCGGCTTATGACCAAGTTTGCTAGCAAAGCGTAAGAGTCCCTCTATGGATCTGCTAGTTTGTTGTAACTGTGTTGTAATCAAGTGGTCCCAGCTCAACTTATTATTAAAAAGATTCCCCAAATAGGTCAAATTTGACACTTTGTCAATGACTATGTCATTGACAGTGTACTTACGTCTTTTAGTTTTATTTGGACCACAAACCATAATAAAAGATTTGCTAAAATTAACCTTGAGATCCAGTCCTAACATGAACTCATTAAATGCATTCAGATATTTTTTTAAGCTGTTTGCTGTTAAAGTCATCAATACTGTATCGTCCGCATAGGACAATAAGGGTACTTGTTTGCCTTCTATACTTGGAAAATCCAATTTTTGTTCTAATAAAAAATGTTCCAAACCGTTTGTATATATTAAAAATAGAAAGGGAGCCAATATGCATCCCTGGCGTACACCCTCAGTTGAGGGAATTGAGCTGGTCTTTTCTCCTCCTGGAGCATACCGAATAACTACCGTAGTAGCTGCATGCAGTCTGCGCAACACAGTAACAAGCGATTCCTCAAATCCCATGATGTTCATTGACGCCCACAACTATCGCTGACAGACTATGTCGAAAAGCACTGGACAAGTCCATGAAGGAGGCAATCACAATTAAAAAAAATATTCTGAATGAGAAGGATGGTGTCCTAAATAAACTATGCCTCCCCTCGCCTCTGGGCTGTGGTTCCACTGCAGCAGCTGCACCAGTGATAGCTATGCTCCTGGATTACTAGTCCCACTGTCTACATGTAGCTATATAAAATATCTTTCTCTTCTTCTCAATCTCTCTGTCTCTGTCTCTGTCTCTGTCTCTGTCTCTGTCTCTGTCTCTGTCTCTGTCTCTGTCTCTGTCTCTGTCTCTCTCTCTCTCTCTCTCTCTCTCTCTCTCTCTCTCTCTCTCTCTCTCTCTCTCTCTCTCTCTCTCTCTCTCTCTCTCTCTCTCTCTATATATATATATATATATATATATTATCTACTGGCGGTCACCAGTAGATAGTTATAGTTAGGACCGAGTTCCCATAGGAAATCTGAAAATTCTATTTGGAATAACTTTGGCGCCGGTTGACGAATCCTTGTGAAATTTTCAAAATAGGTGGGGCGCTCTGCTCCGCTCGTACCCTAAAAGTCTCGGGGGGATTTGTCAAGCGGGGGCCGAGAAAAAAGGGGGGTCCCAAAACGCGTTTTCCCCATGCATTTTTCTATAGGGACCTTTAGTCCAAGGTACAGCCCGAACGGCTGAACAGAATTATTTGAAATTTGGCAAAGAGAAAGTGCTCAGGTCAGGGATGTGCCTTTTGAATATCTGGAGTCAATCTGTTCAGTAGTTCCTGAGAAAATTGCAGTTAAAAGTACATACATATCTATAGCCGCGCACCGTACGCGTACCGTACGCGTACCGTACGCGCACGCTGCCGTGCACGAGCGTAATTCTGATTGGTGGTTACATGACAGTAAACATTCCAGTCGGTCGAAATCAGGAAGTGTCGGCCGCCATTTTGTGTGTCTAGCAAAGACAAACAAAGGTGAAGAACGTGAAAAGGGGGCAAGGTAGAGAGTTGCAGACCCCCTAGCCTTTGTCAGGCGGTCCAAGAAGGACACAGAAGTGTGAAAAATACATTTTTTTTTTTTTTAAATCGCGGGGTACGCGTACTGTACGCGTACGGTACGCGTACGGCGGTAAAAAAAAATAATAAAAATAGAATTAAAAATCAAAATTAAATGTTTAGATGTTAGGTGGCTCTAAAAAGAGCCATTGTGTTTATGAAGTGTTTTTTTGGTACCTACAAGTAAGTACCGATGCAGAGTCTAAAGTTCAAGAGGAAGACTCTGTTCACTTCATCATCGAAATGTACACCGTCACCTCTATAAATGTCTTGCATGTTGTAACGCAAGTTGTTGTGGTATATAGAACCCATACCATAGTCTCTGAGGAAAGCAGAAACAGACTTATTGACGTGCTTTCTTGCTTTGTCAATCTGCAGACAAAATTGGTTGGACCAGTTCCACTTTTGCCATTGGCATATATTAGAATATACAAAGGCAGTTTGTGGAAAAAGTGACATCAATTGCACAAAGGTGTCCTTAACAAACATTTCCAGACCTACCCCAGTTAAAGTGCCTAGGTCATTTCCACCACAGTGCACAATAATAAGGTTAGGCTGTGGGAGATGTAGAAAGGTTTTCACCAAAGGCATTAATTGGTGCCACTTTAACCCTCTCTGACCAATCCATTTAATGTCTACATTTGGCAAAGTAAGGTCTTTCTCAATACCTCTTTTTTCTGCAAACTTTTCACTCCAGAAGACATAGCTATGACCTACAATCCACACTGTGAACATCTTTCAAGGAGATCTGGATGCACTCAGAAGGTGTATTTCAGTAGAATGGCAATATGAAAAGAAAGATAGATGTAAAATGGAGGCTAACATACTTTTTTTTTTTTAAAGAACTGATTGGCTGATTCAAACCATTTTACAGTTAAAACTAGGCTGTATGTTTAGATTTTTACAAGCATGTTTTGTATTGGTTCAGAAAAATGTGTACCCACAGAACATTACTTTGGATTTGCTGTTAGGTTTGAAAAGTCAAGCACTCTTGCTCTAAGGATTAGAAACATTGTGTGTTGAACTTATGACCTCTCTGCTCACACTAGTGTTCCATGGCCTGTTGCTATGGTAGCAGGCAGAAGTCATGTTGGGGGAAGGGATCATTTGGAAAGGGTTGAAATTTCCAACCAATAGAAATGTGTGTTTCCATGTGAAAAAAATGTGGGAAGCACTGTGATTTGGAGTTAACATGTATATGTGTGAAAAAACAGAGGGAAATATTGCCATTAACTGGTTCTGGTGAGAGGAGAGAGGTGTACAGCTCAGAGATTGTTGCTGGGATAATCTGCTGTTTGAGGGCCACATTTATTTCTGAACTAACTACTTTTAAAGGCCAGTTATGAATTTGAGAGGGAATGTATGTGGTGCATTTTGATATAAATAATAGAAATGTGATTCTTCTTTTAAAGTTGTGTTTCACATTTTGTGTTTTGGGAGATATTTAACTGTCTTGAACTTGTAAGATATTATTGAGTATGTCTTCACCATAAGTTAAGGTGTACTGGTATCACCCAGGAATACTGTTTTCTGCCCAGAATCACACCATGAGTCTGTGTGCACACAGGAATTGTTATCAGAGATTTAATTCATGTTGCACTTGCTCTGTTAGCCTTGCACTCGCAGGAAAGGGGAAGCTTGTTTTCTTGCACTGTGATGGTTAGTATTCAGCAGAAATCACTTTCTCACAAATGAGAGGCAAATGCTAACACATTTGAAATTAACATGGAACATTTTCCTTCCACTTTTAAAGTTGTGTTTTATATTTTATGATAAGGAAGATATTTAAGTGCCTTGAACTTGTAAGATATTATGGAGTATGTCTTCTCTATAAGTTAAGGTGTACTGGTATCACCCAGGAATACTGTTTTCTGCCTAGAATCACACCATGAGTCTGTGTGCACAAAGGAATTGTTGTCAGAGATTTAATTTGTGTTGGTCTGGTTCTGTAAGAATGGCATTCGTAGGAAAGGGGCAGCTTGTTTTTTAGAACTGTGATGGTTTGTATTCAGCATAAAAAAGCTATTTGGGCATGTGCTCTTTTCTATTTCTGAAAAATATAATGAAAATGTGTCAGACTGTTAGAGTAATTATCACTTGCTCTAAGTGTGCTTTCAAATTGCAAATCAAATTTCGTTTTCTGCCTAGAATCACACCATGAGTCTGTGCGCACACAGGAATTGTTGTCAGAGATTCAATTTGTGTTACTCTGGTTCTTTTAGAATTGCATTCGTAGGAAAGGGGAAGCTTGTTTTCTTGAACTGTGATGGTTAGCATTCAGCAGAAATCACTTTCTCACAAATGAGAGGCAAATGCTAACACATTTGAAATTAACATGAAACATTTTCCTTCCACTTTTAAAGTTGTGTTTTATATTTTATGATAAGGAAGATATTTAAGTGCCTTGAACTTGTAAGATATTATGGAGTATGTCTTCTCTAGAAGTTAAGGTGTACTGGTATCACCCAGGAATACTGTTTCCTGCCTAGAATCACACCATGAGGCTGTGCGCACACAGGAACTGTTGTCAGAGATTCAATTTGTGTTACTCTGGTTCTTTTAGAATTGCATTCGTAGGAAAGGGGAAGCTTGTTTTCTTGAACTGTGATGGATAGCATTCAGCCCAAATTAATATGTCACAAATGAGAGGGCAATGCAAACACATTTGAAATCAACATGTTAGATTTTACTTCCACTCCTGCAATGGGTCATGTAGTTTGTACATGTTCAAAAGTCCTATTAACCCTTACCACACATGTAGTGTTACATACATGTCTCCAGTGTTTATGCAGTTGTGCAAGCGTCCATGCAGATCTCTTTTGCACCTGACAGTAGACAGTCTCCAGAAGCACACTCTTAGCAGAGAGCAAGCTGTTTCTCATGTACAGTCATGCTTACTATTCAGCGCTGTGTGGTGTTTCAGATAGCAGTGAGTAACGCTAATACATTGAACATCACCAAGGCTCATTTCCTTTGCTAGAGTGTAGTACGTCATTCAGGTTGCACATGTTCATGGTCTCAAAAAGCTGTTTGGGCATGTGCTCTTTTCTGTTTCTGAAAAATATAATGAAAATGTGTCAGACTGTTAGAGTAATTATCACTTGCTCTACCACAGTAGTAAGTGTGCTTTCAAATTGCAAATCAAATTTCCTTTTCTGCCTAGAATCACACCATGAGTCTGTGCGCACACAGGAATTGTTGTCAGAGATTCAATTCGTGTTACTCTGGTTCTTTTAGAATTGCATTCGTAGGAAAGGGGCAGCTTGTTTTCTTGAACTGTGATGGCTAGCATTCAGCTCAAATTAATATGTCACAAATGAGAGGGCAATGCTAACACATTTGAAATCAACATGGGAGATTTTCCTTCCACTCCTGCAATGGGTCATGTAGTTTGTACATGTTCAAAAGTCCTATTAACCCTTACCACACATGTAGTGTTACATAAATGTCTCCAGTGTTTATGCAGTTGTGCAAGCGTCCATGCAGATCTCTCTTGCACCTGACAGTAGACAGTCTCCAGAAGCACACTCTTAGCAGAGAGCAAGCTGTTTCTCATGTACAGTCATGCTTACTATTCAGCGCTGTGTGGTGTTTCAGATAGCAGCGAGTAACGCTAATACATTGTACATCACCAAGGCTCATTTCCTTTGCTAGAGTGTAGTACGTCATTCAGGTTGCACATGTTCATGGTCTCAAAAAGCTGTTTGGGCATGTGCTCTTTTCAATTTCTGAAAAATATAATGAAAATGTGTCAGACTTTTAGAGTAATTATCACTTGCTCCACCACAGTAGTAAGTGTGCTTTCAAATTGCAAATCAAATTTCGTTTTCTGCCTAGAATCACACCATGAGTCTGTGCGCACACAGGAATTGTTGTCAGAGATTTAATTCGTGTTACTCTGGTTCTTTTAGAATTGCATTCGTAGGAAAGGGGAAGCTTTAATTCGTGTTGGTTTTATTGTGTTTTTCACTTGTAGGAAAGGAGTAGATAGTATTATAAGATTTGAAAAGCTATTAGGTACGCGCACTGTACTTATAGCGTACCGTGCATGTACCGTAAGCTTACCATACGCGCACGGTAAAAAATCCTAAAAAAAAAAAAAAGTATAAAGGTTTGTAGAAGATGTTAACTATGTTGTTCAACTATATCTAAACATTTATTTAAAAAAGGTGAACCATTCCATATTGCAGGATACAGTAAATCAATGATTATATACATAGGTAGCATATTGTTCAAAAAAAAAATCTCAAAAGAAAAAAAAAAAAATGGATTTAAAAAACCCTGCAAAGTCACTGAAAAAACCAGAGGTTTCACACATGTTATAGTTAGCTGGACATTTCACTCGTACAAAACCATTGAAATTCCCCCGTTATAGTTAGTTCAGCTAACTATAACTCGCGCGCCCGCAATCCACTGCTGATGACGTCACATATTACATCACTCATGACATGGTCAGTGACATCACTCGTGACATCACTGATGACATCTCAAATGACATCACTGATGACGTCATCCATGTGATAAATTACCACATCTTCTCACACCCTAATATAACCTTTGATACACCGACTCAAAATTTAAGAGTTCCATTCTCAAAACCATACATACTGCAATACCAATAACTACATACCCACTTATTAACTCTTAGGTCTACATACACCTCCACTCACTCACCTGTACAGTCACTCATACTTACAGTCACTCCATACAAAACTATCATATGCATTTATACACTTATATAGACACTCACACACTAACAAGCATCCATGAAGCTACTCTCACACCTACTCAGTCATGCAAATAATCACACTCCCATTTACTCACCTATGCGGTTATACACACTCAAGTTCACGTACTTATAAAAATAGTATCACATTCTTACACTCTTATAGAATCATTGATACAAGCACACACTCATCCATACAGTCACTCTCACAATCACACACTATCACATTTACCCACTTATATAGTCTTACACACATCTATTCTGCCTTTCACATATGTAGTTAGTCACAAATGTACCACTGAGATATGCATTCAATCCCTAACACACCCATACATACACTCACTCAACCATACAGTCCAAACCATGCACCCATAGAATCACCCACTCACACATCTATGCATAGAGTCACACACACCCTACCCACACAAACACTCAGCAACCCATACAGATACTGAGACAAGCAATCAATAACTCATATACACACTTATATAGGTATTTACAAAACCATGCAGCCACTTATACACCAACATACAGACACATACAGACATTTACACAGTTTAGTCACTAGTCTGCAGTAAGATACATTTAATGACTCACTTATAGAGTCAGTTACGCACCACAGAAAATCATCCATTTACACACTTGTACACCCACTCATTCTTGCACAGGCCTTTCACTATAAATATTAAACATATTAAAATTGTTCAGAAACACATACTCAATGGATGATGTCATCAGTGATGTCATCAGTGATGTCATTTGAGATGTCATGAGTGATGTCATGAGTGATGTCACTGACCATGTCATGAGTGATGTAATATGTGACGTCATCAGCAGTGGATTGCGGGCGCGCGAGTTATAGTTAGCTGAACTAACTATAACGGGGGAATTTCAATGGTTTTGTACGAGTGAAATGTCCAGCTAACTATAACATGTGTGAAACCTCTGGTTTTTTCAGTGAATTTGCAAGGTTTTTTAAATGCTAATTCCTAACTATAACGTGTGTGAAACCTATGGTTTTTTCAGTGAATTTGCAAGGTTTTTTAAATGCTAATTCCTAACTATAACGTGTGTGAAACCTATGGTTTTTTCAGTGAATATATATATATATATATATATATATATATATATATATATATATATATTGTAATCCAATCCTGACGGCGGCGAACAGGCAGGCACTGACTCCGTGATATGATGGCAAATACATTTTAATCTAAACAATAGCCTGGCAGTCGCCAGTAGGTAGTTATAGTTAGGACCATCCACATCACTTAATACGCAGCATCCCGTATGGCAAGATGCTGCGTATTAGACGTATATGTAGTTCAGATGCGGACTGTAACAATGCACAAGAGGCTAGTAAACTTTGTTTTTTAGCAAGGCTCTATTCACTTAATGTTATAGATGGCGCGATCAGGAAAACTAGAAGTTTACCCAGGTGTGAATTATTGGTTCCCAAAGTGAAGCAAAATTTAACAAGTAAGATCACTTCTAATATCCAATCTAGGATTATCCTAACCTACAGCAGGCAACATCAGGAGCTCAGGAAAAGTTTCTATCGCAATTGGAACTTAGTGCATGGAGATCCTATTATTGGCGACTTAGTCGCGAACAAACCAAAATTAACTTTCAGAAAATCACCTTCCATGAGCAACAGGTTAGTTAGCAATAGCCCGGAGTTGGCCATTCCAATAACTTGGATGGCACAAGTCAAGGGTTTCAAAAAGTGTTTTACTTGTAAGGCTTGTAAATTTGGGAATAATAAAACTCATTACACTAGTCCCTTTAAATCTGAACCCGTCTTGATTAAGAAAAGATTGACATGCAGGACAGAATTTGCTGTATATGTGCTGGAGTGTCCATGTGGGCTGAGGTATGTGGGTAGCACCAGGTTACCGGCCCACAAGAGGATACTCCAGCACATTAGGGCAATTACAGGTAAGGATCAGGCATATCCTGTTGCTAGGCATTTTGAGCTATCACATGATAGTAACCCCAATTTTCTCCACTATTATGTGATAGACATGGTCCCACCAATGAAAGGTGGTGGTAATCATGAAGGTAAATTACGCCTCTTGGAGACGCGTTACATTTTGGAGCTCAACACAAAAAAGCCGGCTGGATTGAATGCTAGCGAAGACTTTTTTACCTGTTTATAGCCCTTTTAACTCTCATTAGTGTGGGCTCACACTATGACTGATACGAGATACGGGACAGGTTTTTTATATACAATAACAATGGATGGGACAAGTTAAATCTGAGGAAATATAGCAACAACTAATAACAATCAGGAATGATTATTAAGAATATAAATCCCACATACCATTGTAAGTCTTTTTTATAGAGAAGCTATCTGGCATACCCTCGAATTATATTGTGATATATCTCTTTATATATATATTTTAAAATGATTTTGCACTGTTTTGCACATAACTTTTTTGAAGTGGTTATATTTTAAGGTATCATGTTGAGGAGAGCGGCTAAAAACAATGGCCCACTTGGGCATTATTGAATATTTTGAAATGAGAACTAGCGAATACTATATCGTTTATGAAATTGTTGGCAATGATTTGACTCAAAACTTACTGAAAACAATGTGATGAATTCAGGAAATTCTATTTAGAAATCCAATATTTATAATATTCACCAATGTCGTAACATGCCTATATTTTTTATCATGCATAGGAGTTATAAGATCGACAACACATAAAAATCTTTTTTTATGGATATTTAAGCTTTTATATATTTATATATTTTTGTATGTATTTATATATATTATATATTTATGCATTTATAGGTTTTTGTGATGTTTTGACACAAGAGGCAATGTACTTACGACGGTTATTTTCAGTATTTCTTTTCTGTCTATGCTGATGTCGCAACATTTTGATGCCATTTCCTGTAAACCACCTCAAAAACCGCTTCTTCCGTTAGCAATGTGTCATGTGATCAAGACCCGAGTGGGGGTCGAAACGCGTTATGGCTGACTGGCTGGGCAACTGAATAAAGCACTTTGATTGGCACAATTTCTCTGGGTCCGCTCTTCGTCACTGTGTCTGAGCAAGGCAGCGATAGCGGCGATCTGCATCCATATATATATATATATATATATATATATTTCTAGATGTCCTGGTATATATAGATAATGACAGACTCTGTACTAAGTTACATAGAAAAATAACTGCGGGGAATTCTATTCTCCATGCTACAAGTGCACATCCTCGGCATTTAATTATCAGTATACCTTATGGCGAATTTATCCGCATTCGAAGAATTTGCAGTTCCGAATTGGTCTCCACTGAATGTCAGAAGGCAGCATTTATTAGATTCTTGGAGAGGGGTTATAAAGCTCATCTTTTGACCCTCGCCCTCCACAAGGCCAACAGTAAACCAAGGGCTAATCTACTGCAGCCTAGTACTAAAAATGTAACTGTGATTTCAGAACTTTTGGTACAGCCAATACGTTTGATCACTACGTTTTGTACTCAAGAAAATGCCATCCGCAAGATTATCTATTCAGAATGGCCTATCGTCCTAACAGATAACATTCTTGGCCCTATTCTTCCTAGTCTCCCATCCATCACTTTTAGAAAGGCTCCTTCAATGAGAGATGCCCTTGTGAGACCTATGCTTGCACCCAGTACCAAAGGCACTTGGCTAACCAGGACGGGCTTCTTTAAGTGTAATTCTTGCCGAGCGTGCACTTTTGCAACCAACAGTACACACTACAAAACAGCTTTCAGTGACAATGAGATAGCTATCCAAGGGCATTTAACCTGCCGTACAGAATATGCTATTTACAAACTCAAGTGCACTTGTAATTTAGAATATATAGGCAGCTCCAAACTTCCTGTGCATAAGCGTATTCTCCAACATGTAAGAGCTATCGTCAATTCTGATCATAATTACCCAGTTGCTAGACACTTCAAATCCATCCATGAGAATAAATTAAAGGATCTGGAATTCACGGTCATTGGGTCAGTTGCCAACCCCGGACGGGTCAGATTGTCAATTTCTCCTTTTCTTCAGCTACTGTCCCTGTGCCATGGAAGCAGGCATGGGTATCCCCCATTCTTAAATAACCATTACTTAACCCTACCAAGCCTGAAACTTTTTGGCCTATATCTCTCCTCCCTTGGGTGGCTAAGATTACAGAGACGCATGTTAATAACATACTCACAAACTTTTTAAGTACCAATAACATCTTGGATCCTTCTCAGAATGGCTTCCGCCCGGGCCACAGCACAGAAACTGCTCTTTTGGCCATGACTGAACATCTGCAGACCATTCTTGATTCCGGTCAGACGGCGGCATTGATCCTGTTGGATCTCAGTGCTGCCTTTGATACTGACTCGCATGGCATTCTACTCCAGCGGCTGGAGGAGGTGGGTATGGCCAGCTTGGCTTTGGAATGGTTTAGATCTTTTCTAACCGATAGATCTTTCTGAGTGTCAGTCCCCCCTTTCTTTCTCAGACTCATTCTATCAATCAGGGGGTGCCCCAGGGCTCGGCACTTAGCCCGTCATTGTTCAACCTGTATGTCCAGCCTCTTACGGCGCTCGCCAGGCAGTGGAACCTCACCATTGTCTCCTATGCAGATGATACGCAGCCGGTGGTGGTCCTGGCTGAAGGTTCCACACTGAACGCCTCTAGTGTTAGGGGCGGCCTGGCGGCCATCGCAGATTGGATCACCACTAATTGTTTACAGCTGAATGCTAGCAAAACTGAGGTTCTGTTAGTAGGGATCAATGCTAGCCTCTGGAGTGAGAGTTGGTGGCCGAGTGTCCTGGGCAGCACTCCTAATCCCAAGCCTGTGGTTAAGAACTTGGAGGTCTGGATGGATTCCTCCCTCACTTTTCAAGATCATACAAAAAAAGTTGACGGTTCTTGCTTTGGAATCCTACGGGGTCTTAAGTAGGCCTGGGCAAAAATTTCGTTCCGTTCGCGGAAATTGCGATAATTTGACATTTTTGCGTTCCGCGGAGAGCGCGAAAATGTCAAAAATTCCGGTTTCCGCAGCTTGGCGATAATTTGTTTCTTGCTCGCGCTGTAAAATGATACATTCTCGCGCGCGCGCGATCGCCTTACCTGAATCCCTGCGTTCGCCGACAAGTTTTCTTGATCCGGTCGCGTTCTCCATGAGATGTTGTATTGTTTTTAGCCATTTGCGCTGTCTCGCGACAGTTCGCGCCCGCAGTGACGTCATGCGTCGCGCGATCACGTCTTTCTTCTCGCGATCATGCACCGCGAGAACAACTCAAAACAAGATGGCCGCGCCCGCAAGCAACCACATGGGTAAGTTGGCGACCCGCAACCATGCAGAAAATCTCGCGAACATGCCGGAAAAAAACTTCCGCATCTTCGCGATATTTCTGCTTGTTTGCGATAATTTTAAACATTCTCGCGATAATTTGCGAAGGTTAATTCCGCAAATTCCGCCCACCCCTAGTCTTAAGCCTCTTTTAAAGTTTTTTGATCCCCCAACACGCCAGCTGATTGTCCAGTCAGCTATTTTATCTCGACTGGACTATGCTAGCTCGTTTTTATTAGGGGCTAACCAAGCTGAAATAACTCAGCTGCAGCTTGTTCAAAATGCCGCTGCTAGAGCCTTGTTAGGGCTCCCGCGGTTATGCTCCTCTGCCAGTGCCATTCGAAGACTTCACTGGCTTCCCATGGTGGAGCGCATTCAATTTAAGATGTTGTGTATTTCCTTTAAGATTCTGAAGCTGGCTACTCCCAGTCTACTTAGTAATTTGCTCATCCCTTATGTTCCCTCGCGTCAGCTGTGCTCCTTGGGGCAGGATTTGGTTATTGTCCCCCGTGTAAAACGCCTTCGTGCTGGGGGCCGGTCGTTTCGCTGCTTAGCAGTTAAGCTATGGAACTCACTGCCTGTTCAGATTCGTAGGATGACCTGTTTGTCCGGCTTTAGGAAGGCGATTAAAACTTTTCTCTTTCCCCCTATTTAGTTTTTACTTTTTTTGACCATTTCACTTTATTCTGCTGCTCCTCTGTTTTAGGGTTTGGATCCGCTCTCTGATGCTGTAGTGCCGGGACGCCCCTTTGCTGGGGCAGCTGTGCGCTATACAAATCCGAATAACATAACATAACTTATATATATAGAAATAGATATAGATCTATATCTCACTCTATATATTTACATATATAGATAGATAGATATATTCTGCATAGACAAATCAAAACACACAAGACTTACAGCTGAGCTGGAGCACCACTGGTACATCAACAATAGTGCATTGTAGGAGCACGCAGGAAGGCCAGCTGAGCGGTGGTGAGTCAGCGGGCTGCACGGAGGACGAGAGCACCCAGGAAGGCCAGCTGAGCTGAAGTAGAGTTTGGGCGTCGCCGCAACGAGCAGAGAAGGAGAGGGCAACGCCGCAAGGGAAGCGGGCAGCACTGTGAGAGACCGGCACAATAAAGGCCGGAGACCGAAGGATAACCAAAGACGCCGCAGAGGGGAGCCTGGCAGCACGCCGGAGACCAGAGCGACGGGAAGAGTGGTAGGTGCGTGCCGATTGCAGAGCACCGCAGAGCACCGCGTGAGGCCGCGAGGGAGACACATAGCGTGGCCCAGTTGCAGAATAGACCACAGTGCGGTCTGCAGGGGAGACAGCAGGCAGAAAGTGGCGTGCACCACCAGTGTACCCAACCGCAGGCTGGAATAAGAGCAATCCCCACTTAATAGCCAAGGAGAGAAAGAGAACTGACTGGAATCACAACTCGCCGCTGAAATGTGTCATTGTTGAGCTGTGGCAACACGAAAACAAGGTTAAGCAGAGGCAGTGGCAAAAGATAACGATATACAGACAAAGTGGCAATAAGTATTAGCGCTAGAGTGGTCAATCCTCGTGCGTATGCGGCCCATTGTCACAACTGCTTGCTGCCTTGATCACGTGGGACGCCCGAGCGCATGAGGAGCTAGGAGCGAGGAGCAGCACCAGGAGCTGGGAGGAACGGAGCGGAGCAGGTCGGCGTTTCATTGACAGACTGCGCACTGCGGGGGGGCCAGTGTGAGCAACCAGCAGGCAGGTGGCGAGCAGGTTGAGCCCCCCCAGAGTCTCCCTAAAGGCCTGTTGGGGAGCCACTTTGCTGTGTTTGAGGAGGTTGCTTGAACTCTGGTAGGGACTGCAAGTCCCAGGAAGCCCTGCTGTTACCTCTAAAGTGCCGCACCTGTGCTGGGGAAAGCCTACATCACCCCTTGCGGCACCCGCTTCACGAAGCACGGATCAAGGGCAGGCCCGTCAGTGACCGGAGGAGACCCCCTCTGAGAGCCCCACCTACGCAAGGTCAGTTTTTCCATTAACTCGGTATTCATCTTTGCCAAAGCCTGTTATTAATCAGGAAGCTTGAACTGATTTTACCTGCATCACAAGATGAACAAGCGTGAGGGGAAGGGGAGAAGCGCGCTACCGAGTGGAAGTGTGGCGGGGACACTGAATCAATTCTTAATTAGAGCAAGCTCTCTACTCGAGCACGAGATAGCAATCACAGAACGCCGTCTATTGCTTGAACGCCCATGTCCAAAAGATCATCTTTGGGTTGCTTGGCCTCTGCTCATACACCCTATCATTGCCCCGCTACAGCCATTGATATTTCTGATAAGGCGAGCAACACTATTCAGTCTCTAAGTGGGCCAATGGAAGTACCCATCATAATGGAAGCACCTCTTATATACTCACCTGCTGTGCCTGTGCAAGAGTGTGCAGTAAGTAGCCCACTTCAAAGAATATCTACAAGGTCTGCGCCCCAAAATAAAATCCTTGAGGTTGTCCCAGAAGCCACAACAAAAAGGAAAAGGGGATGGAGTCAACAGAGACCAAAAATCGCAAAAATCTCAAAAACAACGAAAAATGGAGGACCTGTCTCACTACTACCTTCTACAGCAGTAGATAGTGTCCCTGTTACCACTGGAGCTTTGGATTAGGCAATTTCTCCCCTGTAGCTAATGAAGCCATGTGGAAGAAACTGGAGAATCTACTCCTAACATATTTTCATTCCATCATTGTCAGACTGAGCATGATTGAGGAAAGATTAAATAAGTTTGAATCTCAGGCCAAGTCTAATTTTTGTGCTGTGGAGGGTCTACTTGTTCATACTAAATCGCCATCTGTGCCTATACCTAACAAATCGAGTAATACTGCCCTAGCTAAATCTAAACCCTCTAAATTATCAGTATCTAGACCTTTACCCCACAGGAAATCCGTCACCGTATCTACTAGCTCGGATGTTGTGATAGCTCCTTTAATTGAAAACATTGATGAGCCAGGGAACATGTCGAGTGAATTCGCTCAATCGATCATGAGCCCCCCGGGGGGAGGAACGATCATGTGCAGCGGCTGAAGTCAATACCGCACAACCGGCCATCACAAACATTAACTGTGCTATAGTAATCAGGCCAACTCTCTACCAAGGTCACATGGCCCAGCACTCTTGACGAAGAGAGGGAAACTGGAACACAGTATAGCTCTTGATTGCTCCCTGTCCCTACATCTTTCCCCGGCAGCTGCTTCATTGGTGGTGGTCCTGAAGAACGTCCCAGCATTGCGAGAAGGACAGATTGAATCCACTGAACAATTACTGTCCAAAGCCATGCATTGGTTTAATACACAATTGAAGGGCGTTGGGATCTGGGATGGAGATATCCACAACCAGATGATCATGGATAGACGATGTGCATGGATACGACTATCCAAAAAGGAAGGGAGGGGTGACTGTGTAGTTGTGAACTTTAACAATGAGTATGTTGTTAGATTTCTTTTGGATCACTTGGGTAGTAGCAATCTAGGGAACCACTCTGATAAAATCTTTGTCTTGCCTTTAGGATTCTTTTACAAATCTTGCCACAACCTTTCAGTAGGGAGGGATACGTTTAGTGTAGCAAGACAATCCTGGGCACCTCCATGAACCATATAGATATAGACCTCGTCAATAGATTTGCTCCCTTGGTTGATCTAGATGCATGCGATTGACTACAACCAGCTGTTTCATCTCAGGCAGAGAACACCGATAATCAGCTCATTCTCTCCCCGTGATTGATATGAGCCCACAGATATTAAATTCCAACCATCCTGAGGATACAGAGATCCCGTCACCCCTAGTCTTGGGAGGTAGTACAGCTTCTTCCACACTAACAGTAATATCGTGGAATATTGCCGGCCTGCAATCCAGGATTATGTCTTCTGATTGGTCATGTTTCATTGAGAACTATGACATTATCGCTTTTCAGGAGACTTGGTCACTGAGCATGATTTTTCGTCCCGGTTACCTGGCCTTTGGTAAATTGTCTATCGCAGGACACAAAGGGAGACCCTGTGGGGGATTGATTATCTGGGTTAGACAGCAGATAGGCTATCAGGTGGAAGAGCTAATGATTGACAGTCCCGACATTCTAGCTATTAGAATCTGTTATTAACATGAGCCAGACCTCATATTGATAAATGTGTATGCGAGAGGGATAGCGGGTGGGAAAGCATCTCCAACTGTTTCCAAACTGGACACATTCATTGAATCTTTGAAAGGGGTAAATCACCTGGTAATTGCAGGTGATTTTAACTGCACATTTGAGCCCCATGGCCCCGAAGACGGTAGTCTCAGTAGTGACGAGGACCTCACTTGGGGGATACCACTTTTAACATTGCCCCCAATGACTAAATGGACAGAGGCGACGCTCCAGCTAAAAAGTTTATCTCTGGAGAGGGGCCTCAGGGCCGCCAATGGGAGGTCAATATCAGATAGTGAAGGCACCCACACTTTTAACAATAGGATAAGAAGTAGTAGGATCGACTACTTCTTTATTGATCTAGAACTATGGCCCAGAGTTCAGGACATGAAGATTCTAAGTAGAACGGAAAGCGATCACGATCCGCTATTGCTATCTCTAGAGATAAAGGGCCAATATATGGCGAGGGCAAGAACTGAAATAATGACGGCTGATGTAATTATGTCCCAGGACTGTCGTCGGCAAAAATGGGCAGTGATCTCACAAGATGAAAGCACTCTAGATCTGATCAAGCTAACCCTTGAGGACACGCTAATAGCTCTCGCCACTCTAGATATGCATGAGGACTCTCTCCCTGCCTTTTTGAAGGTCCATGACGACCTCTTTGTTAAGCTGGAAGCTTTTTTCACTAAAAAATAACAGATCTACCAGGCAGATCATCCAAAAATCAGCAAAATGGTATGACGGGTCATGCAGGTCTGCATTTAGGCACCTCTCCCAAGCTATTAGGTTGGGAGTACCACAGGAGGTCAGGAAAGCAAGGTCTGAATATAAGAAAATACAATATAGGGCAAAGAAAAACTTTGATGAAAACAGATGGAAGGATCTGTTATATGCAAGTAGTGGGAACAACTGGTGGCGATTCTGGTAAACAGTTAAACGGGGTAGTGGAGATACAGGGCCTGTGCCAGTGAATAATGTGTCACCAGAAGAGTGGGTCCTGCACTACCAGGCCCAATTTGCTTCCACCACAGGTAGTCCTATACACCACCCCCAACTAACATCTGATACCGTCCTAAGCTTTGACATAGGGGAGATTGAAAGAGTTTTAGACGGTGTCCCAGCAGGCAGGGCCCCCGGTCCGGATTGCATCCCGGCCGATATATTTAAATATGACAGGAAGAACTGGATCAAATACATCCATACTATATTTAATGCCCTAGCTAGAGGTGCTTCTATTCCAGAATCCTGGCGCGGGGCCGAAATAATTCCAATTTACAAAAAAGGGGACCGCGCTAGCCCATGCAACTATAGGCCTATAAACCTAATAGACAGTTTACAAAAGATTGTGGACAGACTTGTGTTAAGTAGGGTAAATACTTGCATTGATGATCAGGAAATTCTATCCACCTTTCAAGCGGGTTTCTGTCCTCATGTCAGTACCATCGACCAATTTTTTAGATTCATGATGATTTATTGGAATACTGTGATCCTAGCCGGGGGGACTCTATTTGCTGCATTCATAGATCTAAAATCAGCTTTTGATCTGGTGCCCCGATATAAGTTATGGGATACACTAAAGGAAGCAGGGATGCCTCCAGAGTTGCTATGCTTCATCATTAAACTTCATGAGTCTAATTATGCCCAGGTACAGTGGGGACAACAGGGTGAATTAACAGATAGTTTCCCAGTAAACAAGGGTGTACGGCAGGGGTGTGTTCTCACCCCCACCCTCTTCTCTCTGTTTATAAACAAGGTTGTTTTATATTACACTACGTATCCAACCAATGCCCCCACTCTTGCTGGTATGAAAGTTCCACTGCTAATGTTTGCAGATGATACCTTAATCTTGTCTAAAACTCAATCTGGTCTGCAACGCACACTAGATAGATTCACTGTTTTTTGCAACGACCATGAGCTAGTAGTTAACGTTGATAAGCCAAGTTCATGGTGCTGCACAAACATAAAATAGTGAAAGGCAGGGTGGAAATGAATAACGCGTCCCTGGAGCAAACTGATACCTTTACGTACCTGGGCGTTACAATGGGCAAGAGGATGAACAGGAAACCCCAGATAGATTTACTAGTTCTCGGGTATAATCAATTTGCAGGTGTCCTACTAAAAGAACACCGGTTATCCTACACAAAACCAGTAGGGCCAGCGCTGACAATCTATAAAGGGAAAATCAGGGCATCAATAATTTATGGTGCAGAGCTCTGGGGTTTTGAAAATCTAGGTCCCCTAGTTCTTGCTCAGAATAAGTTCTTGAGATCATTGACTGGTCTCCCTCAATCGACTCCTCTTATTAGATCTGGGTTGCACTCCATTTGAGGAGGCAGCGGGTTTTAGACCCCTGGCTTTTTGGAGACGGATATCGACAACCCCAGAGTTAGCACCATATGCTAATGCAGTTAAGCATATCAGAGAAGCAGACCTGTCTTCCAAAATGAAATGGCTACAAAAGATTAAGGGCACCTTATCTGATATGGGGCTTAGCCATCTATGGGATGACCCAGTAGGGAATCTTTTCCAAACGAAAAATGATTTTAAAGCACTCTATAGGGACATGGTCTGTAATAAGTCCATGTCATTGACGAGCAGCACATCCCTGACAGGCATCTTCCAAGAATATAAGCGTGAATATATGCCTGAGGCATACTGGGATTTTATTGCGCGACCTGACGACAGGAAATTATACCACCAATTTAGAGTGGGTACCCTTCCCATAAAATCTTTTACGGCTAAGTGGCATGATGTCTTAGACACCAAATGCCCCATGTGTTTAATTATGGATGAGTCTATAACACATGTATTGTTTGTGTGCCCAGCATATAAGAATCCTCGTCATAAATGGCTCAAGCCGATCTGTTTAAATCTTGGCACAAGATCATGTCAAGCTGCACTGCATATTTTGAAAACAGACATATGTGAAGATGTAGCTAAAGCTATGGCGTAATTTTTGAGCTGGACATGGGCCCTTAGAAGGAAAGGTATGGATGCTACTGCAGTCGTTACCCTGCATTAATCAAACTGTTTATTTATCTGGTGTGGTGTGATCTCTATTTACTGTATTTCTTGGATAAACAGTTTTCTCTTATGGTGTTTTATATTTTTAAATTAATTTTTTTAATTAAGGATATTAATCTTACTCTTACATTGTATTACTATTTTCAAATCCTATTCTATAGTACTGTATGTTTTATTGGAAAAAAATGTCAATGATATTTTTAGGAATCTCAATCTGCTATGACTATATCATCTTTTAAATAATATTGATTGTTGTTTTATGATCTTGTATGTATTGTACTTGTGTCTTTTATGATTGAAAATATCGAATAAAGACTAATTTGATTTGATTTATTAGCATGCAGAGAAACTGACGCATATATATATTCACTGAAAAAACCATAGGTTTTAGAGAAAGTTATAGTTAGCTGGACATTTCACTCGTACAAAACCCATGAAATTCTCCCCGTTATAGTTAGTTCAGCTAACTATAACTCGCGCCCCTGCAATGCACTGCTGATGACGTCACATATTACATCACTCATGACATGGTCAGTAACATCACTGATGACATCTCAAATGACATCACAGATGATATCACTGATGACATCATCCATGTGCTAAATTGATGCATCTTCTAACACCCTAATATAACCTTTGATACACCCACTCAAAATTATAGACGGCCATTCTCAAAACCATAGATACTCCAATACCAATAACTACATACCCACTCATTGATTCTTCGGTCTACACACACATCCACTCACTCACCGTTCAGTCACTCATACTTACAGTCACTCAGTACAGGACTATCATATGCATTTATATACCTATATAGACTCACACACCGCCACTCATCCATAGAGGTACTCACACACCTAGTCAGTCATGCAAATAATTAATCACACTCCCATTTACTCACCTATACAGTTATACACACACCAGCTCACTTACTCATAAAAATACTACCACATTCCTATGCTCTTATACAATCACTGATACATACACACACTCATCCATACAGCCACTCTCACAATCACACACTCTCACATATAGCCATTTATATACTCTAACACACATATATACTGCCTTTCACATATGTAGTTACTCACACATGTACCACTGAGATATACATTCAATCACAAACATGCCCATAGATACACTCACCCACCCATACAGTCCATCACAGATGCACTCTTAAAACCATGCACCCAGTGAATCACCCACTCACACATCTATGCACAGTCATACACAACCCACCCACACAAACACTCAGGCACCCATACAGATACTCAGACAACCAATCAATAACCCATATCGACACTCATGCAGCTATTCGCAAACCCATGCAGCCGCTTACACACCAGCAGACAGACAAACAGAGACATTCACACAGTTTAGTCACTAACCCATGCATTCAGTAAGTTATGTTTAATCACTCACTTATAGAGTCAGTCACACACCTAGTAAATCATCCATTCAGACACGTATATACCCACTCATTCTTCAACACGCCTTTCCCTATATATATTAAAACGTATTTAAACTTTAGAGAAACACACATTGACTGGATCAGTGATGTCATTTGAGATGTCATCAGTGATGTCACTGACCATGTCATGAGTGATGTAATATGTGACGTCATCAGCAGTGCATTACGGGGGCTGAACTAACTATAACGGGGGGAATTTCACGGGTTTTGTACGAGTGGAATGTACAGCTAACTATAACTTTCTCTAAAACCTATGGTTTTTTCAGTGAATTTCTAAGATTTTTTAGATGCTAATTCCTAACTCTAACGTCTCTGAAACCTATGGTTTTTCCAGTGAATTTCAAGGTTTTTAAAATGCTAATTTCTAACTATAACGTGCCTGAAACCTATGGTTTTTTCAGTGAATATATATATATATATATATATATATATATATATATATATATATATATATATATAATCTACTGGCGGTCGCCAGTAGATAGTTATAGTTAGGACCGTGTTTCCATAGGAAATGTGAAAATTCTATTTTGAATAACTTTGGCGCCGGTTGAGGGATACTCGCGAAATTTTCAAAACTAATGGAGCGCTCCGCTCAGCTCCTACCCTGGAAGTCTCGGGGTGATTCGTCAAGCGGGGGCTGAGAAAAAAGGGGGTCCCAAAACGCATTTTCCCCATGCATTTTCCCATAGGACCTTTAGTCGAAGGTACAGCCCGAACGGCTGAACAGAATTACTTGAAATTTGGCAAAGAGGTAGTCCTAAGGTCAGGGATGTGCCTTTTGCATATATGGTGTCAATCTGTTCAGTAGTTCCTGAGAAAATTGCAGTTAAAAGTACATAAATATCTATATGCGCGCACCGTGTGTGCACGGTGCCGTGCGCGTGCGTAATTGTGATTGGTGGTTACATGTCAGTCAACATTCGAATCGGTCGAAATCAGGAAGTGTTGTCCGCCATTTTGTGTGTGACAGTGAAAAAGAAAGGTGGAGAACGTGAAAAGGGGGCAGGGTACAGAGTTCCTGACCCCATAGCTTTTGTCAGGGGGTCCCTGAAGGACCCCGAAGGGTGAAAAAAACATTTTAATTTTTTATTTTTAAATCGCGAGGTGCGCGCACAGTGCGCGCACCGTGTGCACACCATCGTGAGGTGCACGCACGGCGGAAAAAAATCATTAAAAAAATAGAATTAAAAATCAAATTTAAGTGTTTAGATGTTAGGTGGCTCTAAAAAGAGCCGTTGTATTAATTGAGGAACAGAGGAACAAAAAAATGAAAAAAATTATGGGGTGCCGCATTTGTGCTGCTGTATCTTGCTCTCTATTAGGGGAATGCTGGTGTCACCATAAGAGAGAAGAGCATTGCACGCATTGCACCGTATATGCACCCTCTTGAACAGAGGGTGTATATCCAGAGGAACAGAAGCAGGTGAAGCTGACGCCGCAGATGAAGTGCTCGGCTGAGCTGCCGATGATGTGCTCGGCTGAGCTGCTGCAGATGTGCTCGGCTGAGCTGCTGGAGGGTTGTCTCTAGCAGCTCGAGCAAAAGCCACAGGATGTACTCCTTTAACGTGCCTGATCATAGTGAAAATACTAAAAGAGTATTTCTTTTTAGGATCTCCTCTTGATAAGGCAACACCACAAATAGTGCAGGTGACTTTTGGAGCATTCACCTTCTTCTGCCCCTCTGGAAATGTAAAAAATTGCCATATAAAAGAGTCTTTCTGTTTCTTTTGTCTCACAAGGGTCTCCTGCTCACTCCCAGAAGATGACTGCTGCTCTACCATTCTCAAGTACTGGAGTACTGGAAAAGCTGCTCAGCTCCTTCTCCCAGGGAATCAGTTGAAATAATGAGGGGAGTGGGTGTGGTGTTGGAAGTTTCTGGAACTGAAACTACTATAAACCAATGAAAAGTGGTGTTTCTTAATCACATGACCTGAAACTACTATAAACCAATGAAAAGTGTTGTTTCTAAATCACATGACTTGCCGTGCGCGCATGCGCACACAGAGCACGCGCGTACGGAGCACGCGCGCATGCGTGTAAGGAGCACGCATGCATGCGCATGCGGAGCACGCACGTACAGAGCACGCACGACGTACGCATGCGCACGTGGAGCACGTACGCACGCGTGTACAGAGCACGCGCGCATGCGCGTACGGAGCACGCGCGTACGGAGCACGCACGCATGTGCATACGGAGCACGCACGACGTACGCATGCGCACGTGGAGGACGTACGCATGCGCACACGGAGCACATACGCATGCATGCACCGTGCGCGCACGGTCAAAAACCCTTAAAAAAAATATTTTTTTTTAAGTGTGTATAAGTTTATAGAAGATATTAACTATGCTGTTCAACTTTATCCAAATTAAAAAAAAAAGAGCTGAGCCATTCCATATTACAGGATAAAGTCAATCTATAACTATATACATAGGTAGCTTATTGTAAAATAAATATTTAAAAAATATAATAATACATTCATAAATTAGCATTTAAAAAACCTTGCAAATTCACTTAAAAAACCATAGGTTTCACACACGTTATAGTTAGGAATTAGCATTTAAAAAACCTTGCAAATTCACTGAAAAAACCATAGGTTTCACACACGTTATAGTTAGGAATTAGCATTTAAAAAACCTTGCAAATTCACCTGAAAAAACCATAGGTTTCAGACATGTTATAGTTAGGAATTAGCATTTAAAAAACCTTGCAAATTCACTGAAAAAAACATAGGTTTCACACATGTTATAGTTAGCTGGACATTTCACTCGTACAAAACCATTAAAATTCCCCCGTTATAGTTAGTTCAGCTAACTATAACTCGCGCGCCCGCAATCCACTGCTGATGACGTCACATATTACATCACTCATGCCATGGTCAGTGACATCACTCATGACATCACTGATGACATCTCAAATTACATCACTGATGACATCACTGATGACGTCATCCATGTGATAAATTACCACATCTTCTCACACCCTAATATAACCTTTGATACACCGACTCAAAATTTCAGAGTTCCATTCTCAAAATCATACATACTCCAACACCAATAACTACATACCCACTTATTAACTCTTAGGTCTACATACACCTCCAATCATTCACCTGTACAGTCACTCATACTTACAGTCACTCCATACAAGACTATCATATGCATTTATACACCTATATAGACACTCACACACCACCAATCATCCATAGAGGTACTCTCACACCTAGTCAGTCATGCAAATAATCACACTCCCATTTGCTCACCTTTGGCGGTAATACACACTCAAGTTCACTTACTCATAAAAATAGTACCACATTCTTACGCTCTTATAGAATCATTGAAACAAGCACACACTCATCCATACAGTCACTCTCACAATCACACACTCTTACATCTACCCCTTATATACTCTTACACGCATATATACTGCCTTTCACATATGTAGTTAGTCACAAATGTACCACTGAGATATACATTCAATCCCTAACACACCCATACATACACTCACTCAACCATACAGTCCATCACAGATGCACTCTTAAAACCATGCACCCATAGAATCACCCACTCACACATCTATGCATATTGTCACACACACCCTACCCACACAAACACTCAGGAACCCATACAGATACTGAGACAAGCAATCAATAACTCATATAGACACTCATATAGCTATTCACAAAACCATGCAGCCACTTATACACCAACATACAGACACATACAGACATTTACACAGTTTAGTCACTAGTCTGCAGCAAGATACATTTAATGACTCACTTATAGAGTCAGTTACGCACCACAGAAAATCATCCATTTACACACTTGTACACCCACTTATTCTTCAACAGGCCTTTCCCTATATATATTAAACATATTAAAATTGTTCAGAAACACATACTCAATGGATGATGTCATCAGTGATGTCATCAGTGATGTCATTTGAGATGTCATGAGTGATGTCACTGACCATGTCATGAGTGATGTAATATGTGACGTCATCAGCAGTGGATTGCGGGCGCACGAGTTATAGTTAGCTGAACTAACTATAACGGGGGAATTTCAATGGTTTTGTACGAGTGAAATGTCCAGCTAACTATAACATGTGTGAAACCTATGGTTTTTTCAGAGAATTTGCAAGGTTTTTTAAATGCTAATTCCTAACTGTAACGTGTGTGAAACCTATGGTTTTTTCAGTGAATATATATATATATATATATATTGTAATCCAATCCTGACGGCGGCGAACAGGCAGGCACTGACTCCGTGATATGATGGCAAAGAAATTTTAATCCAAACAATAGCCTAGACGCGTTTATATATTACCTACTGGCGGTCGCCAGTAGGTAGTTATAGTTAGGACCAAGTTTCCATAGGAAGAGCATTTTTTGTTTTGCTTATAACTTTTGCGTCGTTTGATGAATCTTCATGAAAGTTTCCAAACTAATTCTTTGTTCATATCAGCTCTTATGTGAAAAGTTTGGGAGTGATTTGTCAAGGGGGGGCCGAGAAAAAAGGGGGGTCCCAAAACGTGTTTTCTCCATGTTCATATCCATAGGAAATTTTAGACAAGGCTACAGGTCGAACGGGTCAATCAATCAATCAATTAAATTTGTAGAGTGCACTACATACCCACAAGGGTTCCAAGGCACTGAGGGAGGGGAGAAGGGGGATGATGTTGCTACTGGTCGAAGAGCCAGGTCTTGAGTTGTCTCCTGAAGGTTAGAAGGTCTTCGGTTTGCCGTGGGATGAGGGGGAGGGTATTCCAGGTTGTGGCGGCATGGTGGGAGAAGGATCTGCCTCCGGTTGTGGTTCTACAGATGCGTGGGACGGTGGCCAGGGAGAGGTTTGCTGAACGGAGTTTCCTGCTGGGTACGTAGAAGGAGAGTCGACTGTTGAGGTAGGCTGGGCCGGTCTTGTGGAGTGCCTTGTGTGCGTGGATCAGGAGCTTGAAGGAGATTCTTTTGTCGACAGGGAGCCAGTGCAGGTTCCTGAGGTGGGGGGTGATGTGGTCGCGCCGAGGGCTGTCGAGGATCAGGCGTGCAGAGGCATTCTGGTTCTGGATTCTTTGCAGTCTGTTGATGAGCTTGGTCGGGGCACCAGCGTAGAGGGTGTTTCCGTAGTCGTGTCTGCTGCTGACTAGGGCCTGGGTTACTGTTTTCCTTGTGTCTGTCAGGATCCATCTGTAGATCTTGCGGAGCATCCGGAGGGTGTTGAAGCAGGTGGAGGAGACAGCATTGACTTGTTTGGTCATGGTGAGTTTCGAGTCGAGGATGACTCCCAGGTTGCGTGCATGGTTGGTGGGTGCGGGGGGTGTCCCCAGTGACGCGGGCCACCAGGAGTCATCCCAGGCTGAGGGGTTGGGCCCGAGGATGAGGATCTCCATCTTGTCTGTGTCCAGCTTAAGGTGGCTATCCTCCATCCATTCGGCAACGGCCTTCATTCCCTGGTGAAGGTTGGATTTGGCAGTGAGAGGGTCCTTGGTGAGGGAGAGGATCAGCTGCGTGTCGTCGGCGTAGGATATTATGTTGAGGTTGTGATGTCGGGTGATGCGTGCGAGGGGCGCCATGTAGACGTTGAACAGCGTTGGGCTGAGGGAGGAACCCTGCGGGACGCCGCAGATGATCTCGGAGGCTTCTGATCGTTACGGGGGGAGGCAGACTCTCTGGGTTCTGCCGGAGAGGAAGGAGGAGGTCCAGTCCAGGGCCTTGTCTCGGATCCCTGCATCATGGAGTCGTGTGCGTAGTGTGCGGTGGCAGACGGTGTCAAAGGAGGCAGAGAGGTCCAGAGGATGAGGGCCGCCGTCTTGCCGTTGTCCAGTAGGATCCTGATGTCGTCTGTGGCGGCGGAGAGAGCGGTCTCGGTACTGTGGTTGCTGCGGAATCCTGACTGGTAGGGGTCTAGGATGATGTTGTCTTCAAGGTAGCGGGTGAGCTGGATGTTGACTATCTTCTTGATGACCTTAGCTGGGAACGGAAGCAGGGAGATGGGCCAGAAGTTTTTGAGTTTGCTCGGGTCCGCCTTGGGTTTCTTCAGTAGGGCGTTGATCTCGGCGCATTTCCAGCTCTCAGGGAAGGTCACGGTCTTGAAGGAAAGAATGATGATGTTGTGCAGGTGGGGCGCGTTGGAGCTGCCGGCTTTGTTGAAGATGTGGTGTGGTGAAGGGTCAGACGGCTAGCCGGAGTGGATTGTGCCCATGGTCTTTATTGTGTCTTCGATGCTCACGTTGGCCCAGGTTGTCAGGGGGTCGTGGTCGGTGGGGTGTAGTGGATCCGGCATGTTGGGGCCTGTTAGGGTCATCCGGGGGTTGAAGCTGTCGTGGATGTCTGCGATCTTGCGGTTGAAGAAGGTGGCGAGGGAACGGGTGAACGGAATTGCCCCAAATTTGGCAGGGAGAAGGGTCCTGGTCTAGAAAGCACACTTTTGTTTATTTGGTGTAAATCCATTCAGTACTTTTGGAGAAATATCGAAATTTACAGATATTGATATTTGGGAATTGTGCCATCTGATTGGCTGAGGCGTTACGAGCACAAGCTTGCTGCTTATTGGCTGTGTGCGGTGCGAGCAGTTGCATCTAGGAAGTGTTGGCCGCCATTTTGTGATTCCATTGAAATGAATAAGGGGGAAGAAGGGCGAAAAAAGTAGGATAGGGGAGGGTAGGAGCACTGTAACGTCTGTGGGGTGTTTAGGGTGTGCTATACAGGGAGTGTGAAGCGAAGTATATAGTCTTACCGGTGTGAAAGTGCTGTTTTGCCAAGAGTGAGAGGGTGCTGAGGTGAGGTGCCGGTACACTCGGGGATGAAAGAGTGCGCCTAAACCGTGAGCTGAGTGCTGTAAACTGATGTGCTGAAGTATTTATCCCTACCGGTGGGAAAGTGCTGTTTTGGCCAGAGTGAGATGGTGCTGAGGTGAGGTGCCGGTACACTCGGGGATGAAAGTGTGCGCCTAAACCGTGAGCTGAGTGGTGTAAACTGATGTGGTCTGGGCGCTGTAGCATACTGGCCACTGTAGGATAGCTGTGCAGGTGGTGTTGGTATGCGTTTTGAGTATAGCGGGAGTAGGAAGCAAACTACTCACTGGTACAGGTGTGAAGAATCAGGATGAAGCCGAGAGCGTAAG
This sequence comes from Triturus cristatus, assembly GCF_964204655.1. NCBI lineage: Eukaryota > Metazoa > Chordata > Amphibia > Caudata > Salamandridae > Triturus > Triturus cristatus. The sequence goes on from NC_140593.1 coordinate 945,664,979, forward strand.
CCATGAGCTGATTGGTGTAAAGTGATGTGTGTGGATGCTATAGGATACTGGCCGCTTTAGCATATCTGTGTAAGTAGTGTTAGTATGCGTTTATACGATACAGGGAGTGGGAAGCAAGCTACTCACCTCTACTTTTTGAAGACTCAAATGCAGTGCCTTAGGAAGCAGGAATAAAGAAATAATCGTGAAGAATATAATGCAGAATGTTGCAATGCCACAGAATAGAAATGGTGAAATCAGGCGTGTCTAAGAAAGTGGCTGTGTGTAATAAAGCGATGGAGTCTGAAAGTTATATAAAGAGTGTCTTTAATTAAGTGCCATAAATGGATCCACTGGTGCAAGAGGTAAGGCATTCAGTTGAGGAAAATTCCAACTGCTTCTGTTGTATTCAAACGTAAGCTCCTGCATCAGTGAATTTCACATTACATGTTACAGTTCCATTTGACATAAACAATACCTATTACACTTGAATAACTCGAAATTCTATAATGAAAATAAAGGTAGGATACGATTAGCACATGTATCCTTTAAGAAAAGAAACAAAAAGAAATTGCAAAGTGTAATCATCAAAGTTCTTCTGTTAAAGATTGCAGGAATCGCTGTAAGCATGATCTATTTTGTTCTTGGCAGCCATTTTAGTTAGCCATGTGCTCGCCATGTGCTTTCTCCCTCTTCCAGAGCCTTGCACATGCTCAGAAAGGCCTAGCTGGTAGAATGCACCTGCTCCTAGTATGTAACTGTCAGGCTATTCTTACTGATGTAAGGAGAAATGTCTCCCCTCCCACTTTGTTGAGCAAGCAAATTTTGTATACCCATATCAGTCAATAAGCATGCTTGTATGTGCCAGGACCTCTCCTTGGTTTTATGCTGACTATGTAACCTATGCATATAGAAGGCCCCTGTTCTCTGTACTCCTTAGAATGCCTCCTACCGTGGCCTGAGGGTACTGTGTGATGCAATCTCCCTCATGTGAGGTTAATAAATATGTTTTCTTGATATTACAGCTTCCGTGCCAATCTCTTCTTTGTTGGTTTAAAGGACCAGGTGTATCAGTGAACCCCTTAGAAGGTTTTTATTTCTTCAAATGGCGCCCCGTGTTGGGCGCCAATTTTGTTGAAGTAGACCTCAGCAAGGCCTACCGGTCCTAGGGGTTTGCCCTTCTCTGCATGCAAGTCCTCAGACCAATAAATAGAAGTTGGCATAGAAGCTGAAATATCCAGAAAACAATTTATTAAACCTCATGAGGTGGAACTACATTCACACAACACCCTTCGGCAGTGTATGAAGTAGCACAAGGAGTTGAAGAACTGTGGGTCTTTTATACCCACACAGGAGCTCAAAAGGAGGCGGTACAAGTTCACATAGGAAGAGTTACATACATAGATGGTCATACAAAAAATGCACAGTCAACAAAGAAGGAGGAGCCATGGGTTGCTGACTTCAGTTAAAACATCCTGACAGTAAAAGACTAGAGCAGGTGCATGGGCAGCTACAGACTCTTCTGAGAATGTGCAGAGTAGCAGGGGCTAAGTATAGCCAGTTCTTGAGCAAAGCACAAGGGCAAGCAACAGTGAAGAAGGAAAGAGCACATGGTCAGACAAGATGGCTGCTGGAAACAAGATGGCTTCAGCTCAATGCTAACAGTGATCTCTGCCAAATGTCCACACTTCGGTACCCTGGTACTCCTTTGTTGTAACACAAAATTATCAACTGTAGAACAGTCAGAAATCTGTTGTACGGTAGATTCAATCTGGTGCGTGTCAGAATTGCTAATAGTTCTAGTCACATCGGAACTTTGAGGAGGAACACAAAATTGTGCTTCTGAGAAGCACCTTAGGTACCCTTCTCGTCAAACCATAGATTATTGTCTTCAGCTCTTTCAAAAAAAAATTCTTGTGCAAAGAGCTAAGGCACCGAGCTGAGGCAAACTCCAACCGATTCTGTTATATTCAAATCTGAAGCTGCTGCATTAGTGAATTCCACATTACATGTAACAGTTGTTTGTGTCATAAACAATAGCTATTAGACATGAATGACTCAATTCTATAATGAAAATAAAGGTAGGATACGATTGGCACACTGTGCCAACCAGTTCCTACACAATGACGCGTTTCTTTATGTTGATCGCCAGGTCGTGAGTAGAGGCTGAGGATGAGTACATTTGTGTGAAAGGGCTTCATGGATAACAGGCAGGCAGAGAGACGTGTGTAACCCTGGGCGTAGTTCGCGAAGTAGCACTTCACGAAGCTACGCAAAGTGCAGTTCGTACTACGCGAGCTACGCGTAGCACTTCGCGAACTGCGTAGTACCTTGTTCGCACTGTGCCAGATGTCGTTTCCAATGATTGCACAGTGCGGACACGCAACCGGCACTGTGCAATCATTGAAAATGGCATCTTGCACAGTGTGAGCTGTAGTTTTCTGCTGCTCGAGTAGATTTTTACTCGAGCGGCAGCTTTCTCAATGCAAACTGGTAGTTTCTCATCGCGAGCGGTCGCGAGCATACGCGACCACTCGCAATGAGAAACCTGACCTCCTCGCGTTGGGAATCTCGCCGGGAGGTTTATTTTCCATGCTCGCGATCGCCATCTTGATGTTGCTGATCGCGAACAAGGAAAAAGTCTCGCCGGGATGTCATTTTGCTTGCTCGCGGTCGCCAACTTGACGTTGAGGACCGCGAGCAAACAAAAAATGACCGCAGCACTACGCAACACTACGCTACACGTGTTCGCACTGTGCTACGTGCAATTCGCGTAGTGCGAAGTAGCGCGAACTTCGCAAACTACGCAAGCGTAGCGTAGTGCTTTGCCAAGGCTTAGACGTGTGTACAAAGAATAGAGATGGTTTCAAAATGGATGTCGGGTTTAGGCTAATTTAGGAAGTAAATAGCGTATTTGGAAAGGCCATACATCACCCATCCATGGTTAGACTGGAGACGTAAGGGGCAATAATGAAAACATTTCAAATGCCTGAGCATACTTAGAAAGTTATTATATGAAAATAGCTCAATTGAAGTGTATAAAAAAAATTGAAAGGAAAAAGTCAAAAAAGTTGGTAAAAATCAATCCAAGAAGAACGTGAATTTCTTACAAGTCTTGGAGATTGCAGTTCGGAAGTTCTTCAGCGGCTTGAGAAGTGTAATTTTCCAAGAGGTCATTGTTGCCATTGTGTGAGAAAAGGGAAGCGATCCAATTCATATCTTCAAAGGGACAGTAATGTTCCTCGAATGTTGGAGCGGCAATTTGAATTGGCAGGCAATCTGCGATGTTGTCAAAGGTCGTACGTTGCAGTAGATCTTAAGCGGCTGCGCAGAAATCCCATTCCGCCACAATACCTTTTTGCGTTGCATCCGCCATTGCTCTACTGCCTGAACAATCGAGTTCATGGTTTTCAAGATACTCCATTACCTGCTGGATATTGGGAGCGATTTTTGGGATGTTGGCAAGGCATACATCCATTCGCCAGTCGAGTGAGCAAGTTTTGCAATAGAAAGATGGTTGGACGCACATTGGATATGTGTAAATAAATGTCATGTTGTAGCTGGCTCTGATAATAGATAGAGGCAGGCAGCCGAAAAGTAGTTCAATTTTTTCACGGTATTGATGTAGCTTCGCGTAGAGGTGTATTCTGTCGGAGATGCTTGTTACCACAGGGAGCGCAGTCATTTTTTACAAGCAAAAATAGTAGTAGGATGGCCACAAAGAGAGCGAGAATTTTGGGCACTGTTCCTGTTATTCCAGAGATGATCGAATGAAGTGTAGTATTATACCAAAAACAGTTTGAAAGGCTGTGAGAAGGCCGGAGGAGACCGTATTAAAAAAGTGTGCCAGACCTTGAGTGTGAGATGTGTTGAAATTTGGGTAACAATTCACAAAGTGTAATGGGAGGTTCGAATTTAAAAAGGACTTTAGTTTGGTTAGTTTAATGAAATCTGTTTACAAAGTAGGGATTCAAGGCCAAGTTGAAGTTTGGGAGTTAGTTTGTGTCGGTGGGAATAGACATTGCTACAGGAAGTTACTCGGTTTGAAACAGTAAGGACATACGGTATGCAACCTCACATTCCGTAGGAGTGCATGTTATTGAGATGCAGATAACTGCCATTAGAAAGCTGTGTGAATGTTGGTGTGATTGTGGGAGTTGGCGTGCTTTCAAGAAAGCAGGCAAGATTGGGGCTGTAAGCTTAGAAGTGTCGTGCAGTTGGAAATTCTTGCATAGTCATGAATGACTGTCATTGTGGTCACAGTTTGCACCTGTGAGAAAAACGTCTGTATGCTCTTTAAGACAGCGATATGTAAATGGGAGAAACCACTGCTCGTGAATAAACGAGCTACCTTATATAATCGCATACAACATGACAAACAACATGTACACCTATCAGACACAACGACACTACGTACCTTGGGAACCGTGGCTAGCCATGTACACAGAGCAAACATGGCATAGCACCTCTGTTACACAATGCAGAATGCAGGGAGAGATGGGAGGAAAGTATGTGCGAAGGTGGCAAGTGACTCTCGATTATAAAAGTATACAATGGAAAGTGTTGAGGGGATATTGCGGACAGACATGAATATGCAGAGCACACACATGTACATGTGAACATACACTGATGGTCTATTGAGTGAAGTAGATAGTGGACGGAACCATAATAGTACAGTCAGTAGGGAAGATTTCAAAAACATAGTGCATACGTGCCCTCCCCCCCCCAAATCTTTTGCGTAGTGGGCTGCTTGGCGTACGCAAGGCTAGCGTAGGGGTATGAATAAAAGGCACGTTTCTCTGGGTGTGGTTCTCTTCCGGAATGGAGAACGTGTCTGCCAGGTCTGCGCAGCTTACACCGCCATGAGGTTGACCTCCTGAGTGAAGGTGGCTGTGTGAATGATGCTCTCAGCCTGCTGGTACTCAGAAACAGTTGTGGCCGTTGCAACGCAAATATACCCCACAGTTCACCTTTCGCTACCACATTATGTGAAAGAGGGATGACCACGTGCCGGCGGAAGCTCCTGGGGCGAGGCCTGCGAGGTCAGAAGGTTCCTCAGATCAACGCTGGCTACCGCGACACAGGCACTCAGCGTTCAGTTTGAGGCCCAGCAGTGTGGAGAGCTCTGTATACTACTAACACAGTAGTCGAACAGGTACCAACAGTGGAACGGTGTCTTGATCCCACAATGGAGGATGTTAGAACTGCATCTGAGAGTGGAGATGAAGGTACTCCCTTGGAGCAGGTGCAACCAACTCTAGGTCACAATAGTGGAACGGTGTATTGATTCCAGAATGGACGATGTCCGATATTACTTGCAAGCGTGTTTTTACAGAACTCCTTCTGTTCACGTGCATCAGACTCTGTGCTTCCGTAGGTAATTGCTGCACATGATTATTGGGCTTTGCTGACTGCAGTGGCTGGAGTACACCGCGCTATAGCAGGTCCGAACAGTGAAACGGGGTCCCACAGTGGACGATGTTAGAACTGCATCTGAGAGTGGAGATAAAGGTACTCCCTTCGAGCAGGTGCTACCAACTCTAGGTCCCACCAGTGGAACAGTGTCTTGATCCCACAATGGACTATGTTAGAACTGCATCTCAGAGTGCAGATGAAGGTACTTCCTTCGACCAGGTGCAAGCAACTCTAGGTCCCAACAGTGGAACGGTGTCTTGATCCCAGAATGGACGATGTCCGATATTACCTGCTGCTGGGTTTTCAGAGAACTCCCTCCTTTGAGGTCCATCAGACTCTATGCTTCCGTAGCTAATTGCTGCACATGATTATTTGGCTTTTCTCACTCTAGTGGCTGGAGTACACTGCGGGACAGCAGGTCCGAACAGTGAAACGGGGTCTTGATCCCACAATGGACGATGTAAAAACTGCATCTGAGAGTGGAGATAAAGGTACTCCCTTCAACCAGGTGCTACCAACTCTAGGTCCCAACAGTGGAACGGTATCTTGATCCCACAATGGACTATGTTAGAACTGCATCTCAGAGTGGAGATGAAGGTACTCCCTTCCAGCAGGTGCAACCAACTCTAGGTCCTAACAGTGGAACAGTGTCTTGATCCCACAATGGACGATGTTAGAACTGCATCTGAGAGTGGAGATGAAGGTACTCCCTTCGAACAGGTGCAATCAACTCTAGGTCCCAACAGTGGAACGGTGTCTTGATCCCACAATGGAAGATGTTAGAACTGCATCTGAGAGTGGAGATAAAGGTACTTCATTTGACCAGGTGCTACCAACTCTAGGTCCCAACAGTGGAACGGTGTCTTGATCCCACAATGGATGGTGTCTGATATTAACTGCTGCTTGCTTTTGACAGAACTTTTTCCGTTGAGGTGCATCAGTGTCTGTGCTTCCGTAGTTAACTGCTGCACATGATTATTGGGCTTGGTTGACTGTAGTCGGAGGACTACACCGCGGTACAGAAGGTCCGAACAGTGAAACGGGGTCTTGATTATATGATTGTGGATGTCATAATTTAAAGTCTGTGATGATTTCTGTGTACCCTCTCCGACCAGGTGCAACCAACTCCGTGCATCCAAATCTAACAGCACGTGGCTGTGAGGTGTTAATGACTACTGCCTCTGGCTTACACTGCGGTCAGCAGGGCTCACAATTCAGACCGAGTGGTGATTGTTTAATTACATAATTCAGTAGGCAACTAACTACAACGTCTTGAAATATACAGAATATACTTTTAGTATATTTGCTTGAAGAATTTGTTTCAGATGAGTTATATGTTTAGTACAATGGTAAAATTCATCTTGCAAGTTCAAAGGAACACTGAATAGTCTACACTGTGGACAGTAGAAATCGCAATTTGAATTTTTTTATTTATTTTTTGCAGAGTTTTCTGTAATTTTTGTTGTTGTATTTTCGGAAGAGGAAGTGATAAAAAGTATTAATGGATGTCTGTGTGACTAATGCCTTCAATTTACACTGCAGACAGCAGTGTTCACAATTCAGATCGAGTCGGTATTGTAGATGACACAGTCCTGTAGGAAAAGACATTGCTGCAGTGCGCTCTGTCTGCACCATGCATACGCGTCATCGCAGGCTCCGCACACGCTTTTTCTTGCTTCGCGTATGACAAACTGTGTAGCTCAAGTCCACCTTACGTAGATGTGGGTCCTTGCTGACCGCTCTCTCTGGCCTACACTGCAGACAGCAGTGTTCACAATTGAGATCGAGTCGCTATTGCAGATGATGCAGTGTTGATGGCAACAGACATTGCTGCTAGTACAGCCCGCTCGCAGCACGCTTCATCGCTGGCTGTGCACATGATGAATGCTTTTGATGTGGCTATCTGAGTGCACTAGAACTGCTGGTCCCTTTATGATACAATCTTTTTGTGTATTATTTCAGATCTATTGCCTGTGTCTGAATATAGCACAAGTTGTGGTTCTTTTACGATAGAACTTTTTCTGTATTATTTTACATCTACTGTCCCTACCTTACTGCAGCACAAACTATTGAGTCTTTCTTATTGAATCTCTGTGTGTGATCCAATGATTACTGCTGTAGTTGATAATAGCATCAACCATTCCCTGAGGGCTTGTTTACACTCACCCCACACACATCCAGCAAAGACATCACTGGATATGTGACCCTGGAAATAGAAAGGAGTCGAGCGCACGTGCCCGTACCCAGTTCTACTATCTATCTGTGTCCGTGTGTTCATTATCTATGGATGATAGTGCCCCTGGGCCGTACCACATTACATTGTGCTGTGGATAGCTATGCAAGCATGTTACCTTTGGCAGTGGGGAAAACTTTGGTTATGTAAGTTTTAGGTGTGTGCCTATCACAGGTAGAAGGCTACTTTACAGACCATGAATATTGATGAAGATGATGGTTGCATGTTGTGTGTAGTGTAAGATATGTGTATATAGCAAAACGTTTTCAAAAAAGCAGAAGAGGTGTGTTTCATCAAATGCTGTAGAGAGAATGACTAAAATGGGTGGCGTTTTCCAACTGGTAGAATGGGAAATGTTATGAACCAATCAAATGCTTTTTTTTAAGGTCACATGGCAATCGCGCACTCAGCACGCAAGGAGAATGCACCCGATGCGATTTTGAGAAAATGTATTTATTATAATATAAGTTTATTACAGTTAGAATTATGCAAATGTTTAAAATATTTTAGATTATCGCTTGCTCTCATATACACTTTAAAGTTATGTAGATATAGTTTTGAGACATACAAAAAAAATGAGGGAATGACATAACCGGCGCGGCACCAAACGTCTATGATGTAACACAGGGCCTGGTATTGCGTACCCGTCCCATACCAAAGTAGCAGCTGCCGCAACCACATACGTATATGTTCTTACATGGGACGTGGTGCCACGAACTCGTCGGATACGAAATGCGCTTCATTTCAATATGGCGGATAGGATTCGTGTGCTGATGGAGCTTGGTAGACTACCGGTACGGGACTCTAGTTCTCTCAGAAAAAAAAATAATTATATAGACTATTTTTTTGAAGATATAAAACATTACATAATTTTTAAAGTTAAAAAAGGTTTATAGAGTTCCAAAATATTAGAAAAAATTTTAAAAAATATAGGTTTTATAAATATTTATAAAAATTAAAATATGAAATTAACATTTAAAAAACCTTCGAAATACACTGACAAAACCATAGGTTTTACAGACGTTATGGTTAGGAATTAGCATTTAAAAAACCATAGGTTTCAGGGACGTTATAGTTAGTTGGACATTTCACTCATAGAAAACCATAGAAATTCCCCTGTTATAGTTAGTTGAGCTAACTATAACTCGCGCCCCCACAATGCACTCCTGATGACGTCACATATTACATCATTCATGACAGGGGACCACCTTCTCTATGACTGTATTTCTGAAAGGAACCAGTGCTGCTTTTTTTTAAATCTATTTTAGAAAACTTCAGGAGAAGGAGGTAGCGGTTTCACAGAGGCTGCCAAAAGAATTCCAAAAGGAGAAGTGGTCCTCAGAAGAACCCTTCCGCCTTGTGAATCAGTTACCACCTCAACTCGGACGCTAGTGACTCCTCAATGGTTAGCAGTTGGAGGAGGTGGGAAATTAAAGAAAACTGTTCAATCACAAACAAAAAAGGCTTCAAATCAATATAAAAATGCAAACATCAAAAAGAAGAGGGCAGTCAATACTTTCTAATGCAGAGATCTTCAAACTAGTAGTTATTCCCCAGCTCGGGTTGTGGCATCATTACCTAGGGTGCATAAAGTTCAGCAACGTTGTTGGACCATAAGGTCTGGGGAGGGGCTGGAGGAGGGTTTGTGTCAGCGCTCGTGAATGAAATTGCCTGGCAGTTTATCCTTGTTGAGCACATTTCCAGGCTGCCTTTGTTCATACATGGGGCTGTTTATGAGGAGTGAAGGCCTGGTGGATGGGGGTGGATAGCGAGTGGGCTAGGGAGGCGAAGCTGGACCGATAAGGGGCCCTCGAGCAAACCCCTACTGGGGACGGAGCAAGAGAAGTGCAGTCAGCAGGCCCGCGAAAAAGTGGGAGCGGGATTGGGCTGCGACATTCAAAGTTTCAGAGTGCCCAATGGCCTGGGGGGCCCCTGAGGCACATTAGGGTTTAAGTACCAAGGGGAGCCCCCAGGTAACGCAGGGTCTGTATCCTGGGACACTCTTATGTCACGAGGACTCTGCAGTGGGTGGCGTTGCCAAAGGAACAGTGATGGTTTGTGGTTGCAAAACACAGAGGTGCAATGGATGGGTAGGCCGGGCATGCGATGGGAGCACCTGCTGCCAACCGTTCAGGAGGCATTGGGTCGGGAGATGAAGCCAGACCCTGTAGTGATTCATCAGGGGGGAATGACCTGTCCAACTTGGGGCGTAGGGACTTGATGGGTGTCAAGGTATCTGGTTTACCAGCCATAGCCAAGCTCAAAAGACCAGCAAAGCTGATATGGTCAGAGATTATACCTCGAATCCTGTGGAAAGGGGCATTGGACAATGCTGCGATAGAGCAGTCCCAGAAGAAATTATACGGCACCATGTCCAAGGTGTACAGGGCAAATGGATGGGGCTTCGTGAGACAAGGTCCCATCAGCCTTAGAGCACGGGGCTACCACAAGGTTGATGGTGTGCACCTGTCAGAAGTGGACATGGGGCTGTTCCTCCTTAACATTGTGGGAGTATTAGAGTTGTTAGGTTTTAGCTAATACAAGACCAGGAGGAGCAAGTAAGGGAGCGGCCTGCGGTCGGTAAACCACAGGCAGCATGGGGGGACCGCACAAAGGGTCGGCGGACAGAGCGTAATAGCCAAAGGGGGAGTCGCTCTAACCTGTGCCTTTGGGATGCCTTACGGAGGGGAGGCTTCATGTCAGCATGGGATCAGCAGAGGGCAGGCCCAGCCAATGTCAGGCTGGAGGGCCACCCACAACATTCGGCAGCAAGGTGTAGCCTAAAGGCCGCATGAAGTGCTAGACCGGCTGCGAAGGGGCATTCGCTCGGAAAGTTATCGCAAAAAGGGGTGCCGTATAGGTTCAGGCCAGGACTGCCTTCGATCAGCAACGAAATGGACAAACATGACTGATTTGTTGAATAACGTGTTGGTTAACTTTATGTAAATAAAGCTGCTGCCTTTTTGCACCATAACGGCTATCTTTCAATAGTCTGTTTCTCATCTTCACGAAAAAAGTCTAATAAAAACCAATAAAAACCAAGCACGAATAACATATGAAGACGTTTGACGATTTATCCAGACTCATTTTTACATATTAAGAGGGCACAATCCTCCATCCCTCTATATGCCTTTTTGCACCATAACTGAATTGCGTTATTTGGGAGCATGAGGAAAAGGGGGGGGGTGCAAGTTTGGAATGGAAGCTTGATGGTCATGTCCACCTGGGAGGGATTATTGTAGGCAGTTGTGTTGCAACTACAGCAGAGAGAAAAATATAATTTTTGACTTTGTTCTCTTATAATTCCAAGTTGATTTTTTTTCAAGAATGTGGGTTTACTGGACCCTTTTTGAACCCATTTTGACATGACGAGACATACCAGCTATGCCTGTAAAGTTTTAACTAGGTGTTAACCCTACTGCAACTTAGGCTAGCCAAGTAACTTAGTGCTTGGCTCCTGGCGCCTCTGAACAATGGCCCAAAGGAGGGAAGTGAGACACAGACTTTTTTTAAATGCTTGGAAATGGTGTGCCACATGTAGCATGATGTAGAACGGTGTTATGAAGATGCAGAGGGATAGCTTGCTGGGAGCTTTAGAGTATGTTATGTAAAAATATTTCTAAAGCACTCCAGTACCCATGGGTGTCTTGGCGCTGGTTGGAAATAGCAGTATAGGCGAGAGCAAAGAGAGACTAGAGGTTAAAAAGCCAGGTTTTTGTTAGTTTCCTAAAACTCAGTATTGTGGGACCTGCTCTAATACTTTTGGGCAGACTGTTCCAGAGAGTTGGAGCTTCAGAGGAAAAGTAACTGTCCCCCCCCCCCTTTTGAGTCTCTTAAAACTGTGCCGGGGCACCATCAGGGAGTTTTTAGATCGTAAGTCTCTATTGGGTATGTACCAGGAAAGGGACTGTTTAAGGTAACTAGGACCTAGATCATGCAAGGCCTTATAGGTATGGCATAGTGGCTTGAATTTAATGTGGTTACCCACTGAAAGCCAGTGAAGTCCTTTAATGGTGACTGAAACTGGATATAACTTGGGAAGATCAAGAATAAGCCTGGCAGCCGCATTCTGCATGCTTTGAAGTTTTTTCATGTATTGTTTTTGGAGTTTAACAAAAAGTCTGTTACAGTAGCCCAACTCCGTGAGTATTAATAAGGATATGACTGTTTTTTTGGAGGTGGGAGGAATGAAGGGAAGAATCTTCCTGATGATTCTCAAAGTGTTGAAGCTGGAATAGACAACTGAACTGATATGTTTATTAAAGTTCAGTTTGTCATCTATAGTGATACCAAAATTATTAGCTTTTTGGACTGGGAACAGGAGAGTCCCTAACTCTGCTGGCCAGCATGCTGGGCTCCAAAACTGAGGTTCATTACCAAAGAGCATCACCTCCGTTTTCTCTGAATTTAGTTTGTGGCAGTGCATACCCATCCAATCACTAACGGCTCCCATACAGTTGTGAAACTGAGAGATAGAGACTTCCGTCTTGTTAGAGGCCGACACCATGATTTGAGTATCGCCTGCGTAAGATGTGGGGGAGAACCTAAAGATCTAATCAGGGAGGAGTACAGCCTGGGAAGGGAGCGGAGACAAAGCATGCTTAGAATTGGTGGGCAGTATGGATTGCTAAACAGAACAGGATTGTTCAGGACCACGGAGTGCTGACACAGGAGAGAGTAAACAAGAAAAGGAGCTCTCTTTTAATTATTTGCGCAAGAGCATAGCCATGATTATGGCAGCAAGCACGTCTAGGCCCAAAACAATAAAGAGCACGCTGCATCCACAGAGGTCGGAGGGCTCATTTTCCGCGCTTGTGTTGGTGCCTGTTTCAGTCTTTGTATACCACCCCATCTGTTTCTTGCAGTGCTTCGCAATAGAGGGCTGTATGTAGCCCTATATAGAAAATGAGTACAAAGATGCCTCGGTTCACCTCTCCACCTCAACTGGTTGCAATTCCATGCTTAATTTGAGCCGGTGGTTTCCAGTGCTCAGCACCGGCATTTAGTCATCAACACCGGAGCTTTCTATGAACACTAGTTAAGCACACATTAATTTACGTGAAGATAAAGTTCCTCATTTATGGGTTGCTTGCTGCTGCACTACCATATGGCAAAAAAAAGGGCAGAAATGCGCTGTATCTAAAAGGTACAACGCTTTCCTGTCCTCTTCTTGTGTGACGGCACACAATGGGCTGCCATGTGCCAACGCAAGCACCTTTGCACCATGGTGCAAGGGTGCGCTCTTTGCCGGGGATGAATATTATTGTGCAGGAAGGGAAACACACAAAAACAAACACAAGAGGTTTTTTCCTCTTTCTGTGTGTGCTGCGTTCTGTAGCACATAAAGAAAGCAGATATAGGAACAGCACATATAGAAAGGGGAAAAACAAGAAGAAATAATGATATTTCTCCTCATTGTGCCTCCCTTACGACTCCCTTGGTGAGGCTTAAGTTTTTGGCGCTGCATCAGACTTACGATTTCTTGTAAATCTGGGGCAGCGTCAAAAAGCCAAGGATGTTGCTGGGAACATCCCAAGCAACACCTATGGAATGCCCCTTTCACACAGTTTTCTACGTGCAATGGGTTCATGTTTATAAGGCCATTAAAAACCACGTGACGCAGTTTTCATGGCCTTAAAAATATGGCAGTAGCACATTGAACCACCGGAATGTCAAAAAACTGACGTTCCGGCAGTGCAATAGTGCCAGTATGGCCTTATAAATGAGGCCCCTCAGTGACTTGCTCAGAACCACAGGATGTTGAGCCCACGCGATGACTCAAAGCTGGTTCCTCAGCTCCGAAGTCTGCAGCTCTGGTCATTACGCCACATCCTCTTTACACTTTCATGGTTAGCCGTTTGTTCTGTTTTATACGGCGCTAACAGAAGAAATGGGCTGATGCAATCTGCCTCCTGACGAGAGCCCAGCACTTATTTTTTTACAAATTAACCACCGCAGTGCTTAATTTGAGCAGGTGGGTTCCAGTGCTCGGCAAGGCACTTAATTGGTTTCTGGTGCTCAGCACCGGCACTTAATTGTCATCACCACACTTATGACACTCTGCCACAAGGTGACGCTGCTCATCTAACTTAAGATGAGAAGAACAACTGTTGTTTATGAATATAATATAGATTACAAAATGCTTATACCTGCCTCCCCAGCCGTTCCTTTAACTTTGGGGATCTGGAATAATCTGAACTGTCGCACTTGCAGGTGAGAGCGATGGTTAGTAGTTGTTTTGGTCCCGCCATTGGCAGCGATGACAAGGGCGATGGGTGGGGCAAGCTGCAGTGGCCTCCTGCCAGGGCCCTTGCCAGCCACAGCCCGTATAGGGCGTGCCACCGGGAGGTGACGTGGGGCGGGGGATGGGCAGGGTGGGGGGTTGTAAAATTCGGCAAACGGACGATTTCAGGTAAGTAACGGAAAAAACAAATAAAACAAATTTTGTTGCGCGCGCTGCATCCCATTTGGCGATGCAGCGCGCGCAACGAAATTCGTTTGATTTATTTTTTCCGTTACTTACCTGAAATCGTCCGTTTCCCGAATTTTACAACCTCCCACCCTGCCCCTCCCCCGCCCCACGTCACCGCCCGGTGGCACGCCCTAATAGGAACGTGGCTGGCCCTTGCACACATTATTTTACAAATAAAGCACTGCCCTTCCGGGTATCCGCATGACAGGAGACATCATGAGGGTCCCACATCATACAACATTCTAGGCGCGGCAAATGACAAACCAGTGCCATTACAATTAAACACAGGTTTTTGTTTAATGTGTAATCTTTGTTTTCTTGGAGCTCTTAGGTTTTTTATCCCATATTTGGGATATGTCTGTTCTACAGTCCTCCTGGCAAAGAGATCGTGTTTTCTCTCATGGGGCAAAATTTTTGTTAGGAACATTGCACAATTTATTATAGTTATAAATGACAGTTTATATTGAACACATTGCGTGGTTTTCGAGAACAAGAATAGGCCCATATGGAGGAGTGTTAATGTTTTCTTCTAGATTGTATGTGGGTCATTGTGACAAAACAGGCTGCAATGATAGCACACAGACGTTAATAAAAAAGTTTAAAGATATTTAGAGAGTGTTTTTTTACCAACATAACCCCTAAAGGAATATTGTGCTGAAAATATGTGCTTTTAAAGCACATTGGCCGTTGGGGATTACTCTCAGTAGATATGGTGATAAAAAACGCCACATGGCACACGCCCCACATTGTAAACATTTAGTACCACTGTCTGCACAATGCCATTAATCAGGACATAGGTGCCTTGCTGTTCTGGCATTTGCAAAAGTTGTTAAATGTCTGTATTATTTCGAAAACCATAAATACTGAAACAAAGAACGCGATGGCTTGCATGAGAACAGTTATGAGGTGAGATTCAAATAAGAATTCTGCATTACGTCAGGTCTGACGTCAGAAGTGTGTGTGCTAAGTCACTCATCCATAGGGGGATCCACAGCAATATGCAAAATGTTCCACATAATGGTCATGATCGTAAAGTCAGAGTCATTTTTGTTTTTGAATGTGATGGTTTCTCTTTATCACAAGGTTGATACTTGTAACATCTGATGGTCTAGTGGTTCAACTAGACGTCATGCACATCATCCGCGGGCCAGGCGTGGCCTGCGGGGGTTAATAAATGGAGCCGCCCGCTCGGGGGTGCGGTCTCCGCTCTATGCACTGTGTGTGGGCTGGTTTTTGTACGCCGCGCGGAGCAGCGCTGCCTTTCATAATCCTTATAGCGGCCCGTACACGGGTCGGTACACTGGCGACGAGGCGGGACGTCAGAAGACCCGCGCCCCAGCCACCGAGCACCCGCTACACAGCGGAGTGAAAAAAACCAAAAAAAAAACGAAACGAGATCGGAGCACACGCACGTGCACCAGGCTTCAGAGGAGGCATCAGGAGTGCCGGCAGGGGGGAGAAGACAACGGTAAGTGCAGTCTCACACAGGCCCCAGGGGGGAAAAAACAAGCACAAGCCACACCAAAATACTGGGCCCCAAGGGAGGTTAATGGATACACGTGGTCCTTGAAGTCAACAAGCACAAGCCAACCCAACACACCTAGCCCAAGGGAGGCTACTGGGGAGAGGAAAGCAAAGGGCAAAACACAGGCCCACAGTGCACCCCACCAGGAGAGACACCACCACCAAGCTGCAGCAAGCCAGGAAGAGCAGAAGAGCCACACAACACTAGGAGGAGCCACTGGCATTAGGCCGCCACAACCAACAGTACAGACAAGCAAAGGCGAGGTAGGCCATCTGACCCAAGAAAACGATGGGAGACAATGACCAAGGGGCGGCGCCAGGCCCAGGAGTGGCACAAGGTCAAGCCGCCGCACCAGCCCACGTTCCATTCCAACACGCGGCATCAGGGGTCCTGCTCCCATTCAGTGAGCTGGAGGACCCGGCAACAGCCTCCCTCAATGGAAAATCTGGATAGAGCGACTCAACAACTATTTTATCGCAACCAGGAAGACAGACGACGCGGTGAAGAGATCCCTCCTCCTGCATTATGCGGGAGATGAAATATTCAAACTATTCAAGCACCTGCCTAATACGGGAGCGGCCGCGGACTACAACACAGCGGTGGCAGCCCTAGACACCCATTTCGACCCCCAATTAAACCCAGACTTTGAGCGGTTTAAGCTGCGTCAGGCTCGGCAGAGAGAAGGGGAGTCGATGGACGTGTTTTATGCCAGGCTTCGTGAGCTCGCCAGCACGTGTACAGAAGATGATCAGCCTAAAGAGATACGCGCCCAACTGATCCAAGGGTGCCGAGACAAGACGTTGAGAGGACTTGTCCTGCGCCAACCGAAAATCGCGCTCGAAGATATGCTGGTACTAACAAGAACACACGACCTGTCAGCAGCCAGAGCAAATGAGATGGACAAGGCACTCACGAAACCCCCAGAACGTGCCGAGAACATCAAGGTAGAACGGGTGGACACCCTCCGAGCTAAGCCAAGAGGAGACTTATTCAGAAGTCAAAAGCCTGAAGGGACCAAGTCAAGGTGTGGATATTGCGGGCATGAGCTGCACGCCGCAAAAGACTGCCCTGCGCAGGGAAAAACGTGCACCAATTGCGGGATTCCCAACCATTTTGCCTCTGTATGCCGAAGACGCACGAGAGGCCGCGAATTTCGGAGCCGCAGGCCCCCGACAAAGGCAGTACGGCATCTATCGGTAACCAAGGTGAGGCCGCCAGAAGACTCCAAGACTAAAGGGAAGAGATATCAGGGAACAAGTAAAGACTCATCGGACGATGATGAGGGAGAGGTGTACCTGATTTCATTCGCGCGGGAGCTCAAGCTACGCCGATAGCCTCAACCCACGTGTGTGGTCCACGTGGCAGGAACGGAAGTACAGGCAGTTATCGACACGGGGGCCACAGTGAATGTCATGGGACTCCAACAATATCGACGCCAAAGGCCCTACCCTCCGGTAAAACCATCCAAAACCAGAATCTACGCGTACGGAGCAGACACGCCCCTTCCTCTGAAGGGAAAAATTACGGTCCCTGTCAAGGCAGATGACCTGGAGGTCACGACGACAATACATGTTATTGATAGGGAGGCGGACACCCTGCTAAGCAGCAACACCGCAGAAGACCTGGGTCTAATTTGGTTCGCAAGGAGAGTACAGGTCCACCAGGTAGAAGAGCTGCTCAATCAATTTCCGGAGCTATTCCAGGGACTAGGACGCATCAGATGCAACCCGGTCAAACTGCACATTGACAAGACCATCGTCCCGGTCGCGTTGCGACATAGGAGAGTCCCCTTTCACCTGTGGCCACTGGTGGAGAAAGAACTAGAGACCCTAGAAAAACAAGGCGTCATTGAAAAGGTGTCCGGCCCAATGCCCTGGGTGTCACCAATGGTCATTGCGGAGAAGCAGAAGCAGCCGGGAGCGATACGCCTCTGTATCGATATGCGGTTACCAAACAAAGCCATACGAAGGGAGCGTCACATCACAACCACTATGGATGATATCATCGCGGACGTAAATGGGTCGAAGTGGTTCTCGAAAATCGACTTAAATGCAGGATACCATCAACTCCCGCTGTCCAAGGAAAGCCGCTATATCACCACTTTCAGTACCCATCTAGGTCTACGAAGGTACAAAAGGCTTAACTTTGGAATATCGTCAGCGGCGGAAGTGTTCCAGAACACAATACGAGAAATGCTATCAGGGCTACCCGGCGTGCTGAACGTAAGTGATGATGTCCTTATTCATTCAGCGACGGCCGCAGAGCATTACCAGCATCTCCGCAACACTCTGACATGCCTCAAAGAACAAGGGGCAACTCTACACAAGGACAAATGCCAGTTCTTCCAGCCCTCGCTAGAATTCTTTGGCTACGTGTTCAACCAAGAAGGCATTCAGGTGGACCCTCGAAAGTCACAATCTATCAAAGATGCACTCGCGCCAACAACCCCAACGGAAGTACGCAGCTTCTTAGGGATGGCAACATACTGCGGGAGATCATCCCCGGACTAGCCATGCGAGCAGAGCCCCTGAGAGCCCTCACAAGGTCGGACGCAAAGTGGCAGTGGGGACAGAAGGAGGAAGAGGCGTTCCAAGGGATAAAATATGCCCTCCTAGGGGAAGCCACACTCGCATATTTTGACCCTGCAAAAAGAACAGAGGTTTTCGTGGATGCCAGCCCGGTAGGGCTTGGCGCTGTGCTGGCCCAGGAACAAGAACCAGGGCGATGGGCGGCGTTATCGTTCGCCTGCAAGTCCCTCGCCCCGACCGAAGCCAGATATGCACAAATTGAGCGAGAGGCATTGGCCATCAGATGGGCCTGCAACCATTTCCACCTGTACCTCAAGGGACAACCATTCACAATGGTCACAGATCACCAGCCGCTCGTGCCACTCTTCAAAGGTACGGCGCCTCACCCACCGCCACGTAGAGAGAGATGGGCAGTCCAGCTGCAACCGTATGAAATGGAAGTCGTATACCGACCAGGGGCAAAGAACCCTAGTGACTTTTTATCCAGGCACCCGGTCACGGCCGACACACAAGAAGACAATGCAGATGTCGAACACTACGTACACCTGGTGTCCACAGCAGCATGTCCGGTGAATATGACTCTCGATGATATTAAGGAGGCGGCTATCGAAGACGCCATTTACAACCGAACCCTGAAAGCAGTCCAGGATGGGTCGTGGACGAACTACCTGAGGCAAGCCAACTCCTGGAGCCCAGAAGAATGAGAATACTCCACAAAAATATGGCACATACGACATGAACTCAGTGCTACAAGCGACGGGATCCTACTCCGGGGACCCAGGCTGGTAATACCGCGGACCCTGAGACACCAGGCAACACAACTGGCACACGGAGGGCACCAGGGGATTACAAAAATGAAAGCCAGAATGCGGGAAAAGGTCTGGTTCCCGGAGCTGGAGAACATGGTGGAAGAGTACGTCAAGCGATGCCCGCTATGCCAGTTGACTGGAAATCTGGAGAGGCCTGCACCGGTAATCACCGAGGACACATGCACCGTCCCGTGGTCACAAGTAAGCATGGACTTTGGAAGCTTCCCCGGGGGAAAACACACGCTGGTGTTAGTGGATGCCTTCTCGAAATACCCCATAGTAGAACCAGTAACGTCCACAGCTTTTGCCCAGATAGAACCCGTCCTCGAGAGAGAGTGTTCGCCATGTTCGGGTTCCCACAGGAGATCCGTAGTGAGAACGGACCACCATTTCAGGGAGCAGAGTTCACCACGTTCCTAAGACAGAGAGGGATACATCACAGGCGAATAACCCCCCAGTGGCCCCAATCCAACGGTGATGTTGAACGCTTTATGCGCACACTGAACAAAATGTTCCGTATCACAGGGGTAGAGCAAGCGTACCGGAAAAGCGACTACACGAATTCTTGCGGGAATACCGAAGCTCACCACACTGCACCACCCAACGGAGCCCATGGGCAATGATGCTCCAGGTTCCACGGAGAGACTTACTCCCTACCTGCCCAGGGTGGTCGCCGCCCCCACTAGAGGCCGAAGACGTGCAAGCCAGAAGAGCCCGACGGAACCAACGGGCAAGCCTTCACTGCCGTGCCACGCCAAGGACACTCGGCACAGGAGCCACCGTCCTTCTGAAAGACCGCTGCCCTGGAGGGAAATTCAGAACAAACTATGAACCGGGGACCTGGACAGTCACCGCGAACCGAGGAACTATGGTAACAGCCCAAAGAGGAGGAGAGGAGGTGTCCCGGAACGTGTCCTGGTTCAAAGAAGTGCCCCCGGTGCACCCCCGAGAGACTCTCGGAAGAGCCAACAGGGAGCACACCTACACTTACACCCGAAATCACCGAAGCCACCACGGTACTGGCACCTAACTCAGTCCCAGAGGGCAGACCTCCCACCAGTCCGCGACTGCGAAGCTCTCCGCAAAGGTACAGCCTGAGGCCCAATCCGTGGCCCAGCCAGCGGCTGAAAGACTTTGCCTGCTGAAGAGATCCTGTGGCTGCTGGCAGAGTGCACGCAAGTATCACCCCCACTGTGGGCTGAACTGTTTGAACTGTTTTAAATGATTTGAGTTTAAGTTTGGTATTTTTCATTGACTGATTTGGATAGGGATGTAACATCTGACGGTCTAGTGGTTCAACTAGACGTCATGCACATCATCCGCGGGCCAGGTATGGCCTGCGAGGGTTAATAAATGGAGCCGCCCGCTCGGGGTGCGGTCTCCACTCTATGCACTGTGTGTGGGCTGGTTCGTGTACGCCGCGCGGAGCAGCGTGGCCTTTCATAATCCTTCCAGCGGCCCGTACACGGGTCGGTACAATACTGATTTGATATTGTTCATAAAACTGAGCAACTAGTGCAGATTGCATTGATAAAACTCGATGCATTGGTCATTTCCTTTACTGTATGATGACTTCGACACACATCTCACAGGGGCGGCTACTGACAAAATAAAGTGGTTGGGCGGCGGCAAATAATAATTAGATAAAAGCACTTACCTGCCGCTCCTGCTGCCGGCCACCTCGGCGCTCCTCTCTTCCCGGAAGACATCCAAGAGCCAGCAGAGGCTACCAGACTCCCCACACAATCCAGATGCTGCTCAGCACCAGGATTGGTCTGTGCAGCCTGGTTAGGCGGACACTAAGGGACTGAAAGCCTGTGCCATTTCTCCACCCGGCTGTATAATACAGCTGGATTGGAGAAATCCAAGTGCGCATGTTGGTTTATCTGTCCTAAGACAGCCGGCCAAACCGGCATGAGCACTTGCAGTGCTGCTGTCTATCCGTAGAGGACAGCCTGGCCTAACCCCGCCCTAGACACGGCACCATGGACTGTCCATGAAAAATAAAATAATAATAAAATTGTTTTATTATCGCTTTATATTTAATTTGCAGTGGGGCAATGCTCCTCCGCCATTACGGAGGAGCCCCTGCTGACTTCTAAGTAGGACTTGCCTTCCAGGTCATTGTTCCCCTGTTCCCACCCCAGAGTGCCACAACTTGGCCCACATGAGGGATTCCCTTCATGGACCTTTGGATCATATGCAGCCAGGTTCTTCTGTGAGGTACTGCTATCCAGTGCCATTCGCAGTGATCTGCAGGCTCCAAGTTCAAATGACCGAAGAGTCAACTCAGCCAAGTTCTTCTCCCTTTCCGCCCTGAACCAGAGAACAGGCCTGCAGAGGGGGGCCCGCAGTTCACAAATCACTTTCAGCCAATTGGGAAGCCCCTCCCCAAGAGAAAAACACCCCTCTAGTATCCACCACAAGCAAGACCCACTTTGAAGGCAGTAGGTAGAGATATCATGATATTTCAGAGCACACACGGTCGGTACCATGACAAACAATGGCCGTTGTCAGAATATGACACCACTACCTAGGCACTTGTGGTCATATACTTGCTTCTTATCAATGACTGCAGGAATAGACCCATCTCTTTAGCAGTGGAGCACACCGCAAACCAATCGTCCTTATCCATATACAGGGAAAGATTCATGGGGAGAGAGCAAAATTCTGTCCTGTGGCTCCTAAGGATACCATAAAAATGATCCTGCATGGCCTCCTCAAACATGCCTTGACTGCCCTTTAAAGAGTGACTGATTGTCTTTAGATATCTGTAGGAGGCAGTGCTATGGCATTTAAAACAAAACTTACAAGGCTCATTGGACGCTGTACTAGCAATTAATAAGAATCAGTGGATTCAGACATTAGGCCATATTCCCAAAAAGTACATTTTCAAATGTGGATTTACTCAAATGTAAATTAACTTCTGCACTTCTGTGTAAATCTGTGCTTAAATGCTATTCTCCATTACTAAGTGTAGGGTTACATATCATTGTAGACTTGCATGTCTTCAGTGCCTTGAACCAGGGGTGGGAGACATATAAGAGTAACTTTAGAAATGTAGAGTTACTACTAGTAAATTTTACCACAGAGGGAGAGATCTCTGTCACCGGAGAATAGATCTCCCTATGGTCAAGTATAGGGAAAACTAATAAAGTTTATTACTTTTTTTTTTTAAATCTAAATATTTTAATCGAAAATAAAACTGTAAATTAATTTTAAATAATTACTCATAACCTAGAACTATAGCAAAATGCTGCCACACAGAGAAATAAAAACCAGATCTTATTTTTAAAATATTTGTTGTAAATAGCCTGTAACGTTAATGTCTTGTCTTATGTCCATTTGTATATACATATGTATTTATGATTGAATATATGTCTATTGATTTAACAGCCCTGAAGAAGTCCTTTTGATAAGGACGAAACGCGTTGGCTGTATTTGTGATCATTCCTATCATGTTTTAAAAAGAACTTCATTGAATTAAAGAAAGAATTTTGGAAGAACACTGGTGGACCTGTATTATATTTCATTCTTTGTCTAAAGTCAATTTGTGTTGCACCTGTGCTGTTTGTTTAAATATGCTGCCACGCATTAATTCATAAAATTAAGTCGTTATTAAATATTTAAATAGTTAAAATATAATAATGTATCTTATCAATACCATGTTTAAATAAATGTAAAAGAATCCCACCCATTCTAGCTTATCAATATTTAATTGATATTTAAATTTAATTAACAACTATGTGATTAATAATTGATTTTTTTTACTTTTTTAATAAAAATGTAAAAGGTTTCATTTTTCTAAATAAGTTAATTAGTAATTTTTACAATGATTAAGTATTTAATTTTTAATATAATATAATATGTTTTTAATATAATAAAACGTTTTAATGCCAACAAAATATATGCACTTTAGCATTAAACATTAAAGTTTGAAAATAATGTAATTAATTTAATTGAATTTGTTTAACATTATCATTTCTGGGGTTTAATATTAAACATAGGCCTCCATTATTTTCCCTGGACATCTGCTGCAATATCTGTGAGTGGACATGTGTGGTGATAGACTTACTGCAAGGCTGGGCTGGAGTACATTGATGCCTTATGGCTTGTTGTAACTTTAGAAGTGTCATTTGTAAATACCAAGGTCTTATTCTTTTGTGGGTGGGTGTTTGTATTGGCATGTCCCTCCTGTTTTCTAACCACTCCTGCTTTTCTCTCCCACATTTACAACTAAAATCATATATTTCCAGGTGCCGAGATCTCAGCCACTTTGCACAGATCTCTGCATAGAAAAGATAAGAGAGCCGGACTAGGAGATCTCGCCCATACATTAGGAAATAGCACTTTATAGTATGTGAGAAGTACTACTGTAGAACTACTTCAGTTACTACAAAATGCAGCTTATGATTATGCAACATGTAAGTCTACACCTAAGTCTGCACTCAGAAATGATACTTAGCACAAAAGTGAAGCTTTACACTTAAGTGCAAGAGTACACTTACACATCAGTAAATCTACACGTGTAAATTTACCTTCATGAATAGGGCCCCTGTGTTACTGAAATAGTGACATTTCAGTTCTGTGAAAAGTAAAAATAAAGCATAACTTCAAGAGAGTTCTCTTTCTGCCCAACCTGCCTCAGAATTTCCAACCCCAAAGTTCACTTCAAACCAGCCAATATTGATTTACAGAGGTGCTCATAATTCATGCAGATTGAGGTGCTTTGTGGGTGATTGGTCTATTGTACCATACAGCCATCACTGCTCAAAAGGGAAACAGGGATTAGGAAAGAATATAAAAATAGGGTTAAAAAATAACGTTTTAATCTCTGTCTCGCAGAAGGACCACCGGTAAAGACAGAATAAACATCATTATCTGACAGGATACTCAAATTCCAAAATTGGATGGAAGGATTCTGTGGGTGCAGAAAGTAAAGAGCTGTTAGTAAATACAAATTCCTGAATGTCGGCATCCTGATTGGTACCTGGGCAGTAAAAGTATTACCTGGGCAGAAAAAGCAATACAAAATAAGTCCATACCAATAACAAGATTGCTGCAGATTCTTCTACCGTAGAGATCTTACTCTCTAAAAAGATGTTAATTTAATGGGAAATAACGCATAGAGGTATCTAACAATTAACCATTCTGAGCTTCTATCCATATTATATTCAACAATATTTATGTGCTATTTTATACATATGGGTTTTATTTGAGAATAAAAGGTACTTACGTATTTACCAGTGGCCCACTAAACACAACAGGTCTGAAACTCTGTAACTGAACTAAATAATTACTATAGATACAATGTAGCACCACAGAGGATGGTGGCAGAACTGTATATGTCATAAAGTATTTCTATTGCAGAATATTGTATTTTACTCTGTTCACAATATTGAGATTTAGTAAAAAATGTTTAATTGACATAAATAGAATTCCATAAACATTAATGTTTTATGTGTATTATCGTGAAATATTCATGTGTAATAACCTCAAAACAATCAATAAATCCAAATGTTAATTTGGTTTCTTTCTTGTACAACCAAAACAGTTAACACATGTTTCGCGACACGTGATCCACAACTTCTTCAGGGTAAATGTCAGCAGTATCATTTACAGAAGATGATTATATGCAGTTGAATCAATTCTACTTTGCGATCATTATGTGCATCTTTAGGATACAGCTTTCTTTCCCGGAGGCGGTTTCCACAATCGAGTAGAGTAGAAGTTTGCAGTCTCTGGAGATGGGTAATACTTTAGGTTCTTGTAC
The DNA here is from genome assembly GCF_964204655.1 of Triturus cristatus. NCBI lineage: Eukaryota > Metazoa > Chordata > Amphibia > Caudata > Salamandridae > Triturus > Triturus cristatus. The sequence continues at coordinate 945,689,713 of NC_140593.1, forward strand.
CAATTTGAGAAATACTGCTCCTGGGTTTTACATTTAACAAGTTAAAGCCCTTGAAAAGGCTGTCCCCTTCAGGCTATAGAGTGGAACACAAATACATTGATCTGTGATTAGATAGCCTTCGCCAGATCCTTACAACTGTTGTCTGATAAGCATTTTAGATGTATTTGCTAAAGATTTTCTAAGTGTTTTCTGCCTTATCACATTTAATAGGTCTATGAGAAAGACACTAATCCTAGTTAAACAAGGGGGTTTCAGAGATGGCCTTTAACAAGGGATTAATGCTGCTCCCTATGGTTGACCACGGAGAAGTTAGTCGAGGTGAGTTGCTTATTATACTCCTGCTTTATTGACTTCCACAGCTTTTGACCTGGTAAATAGAAGTGGTCTATGGAATAAGCTGTGGCAATCGGATATTCCAAAATGGATGTTATTAATTTTGTGACTGGTGCATTCAGGTACCTGTGCCCACTCTGAGATCAGCATGCAAGCCTTGGAACTTCTAATTTCCAGTAATATTGTACTGCCCAGTGGTCCTACATAGGGATGTACATTAGTCCCTCTGATGTCTGTGCTCTATCTAGCCAACCTTTCCATTTCCCTGCAGTCTTCACATTATGTTGCCCTAAAATGAATAGATCTCATATACACTGCTTACTTTATGTCCACAATTGAGTTGTGTTCCATTTCATGCTCATTGGGTTGCTGCTAAAACTATTATTATGCCCAAAATCATCTTGCCGTTTATGTAAAGAAAACAACGGCATTTCTCTTTGGGAACCAGAAATTAAAGAAAGCTAATTTTAAATAGAATTGGAATTGTTCTAATTTGGAACATTGTTTGACATACATTGGGGTTAATATTTATGGTTTAGCAAAACTGGAAGTGATGTTTTTTTTTATCTCTTAAGATGTGAACTTTGTTCCCAGGTGAGGCACTGATGAGATTTGAGCATGTGTATGGCGGTAAGTCTGTGGCGCTGCTTCATAAAAAATTGCTGAAAAGGAAACATTGCCTTTAGTATTTTATGGTTCTTAACTACCCACCTTGGGTGAGAAAACCCTGTGAGATGCATTGCAGCACCTGTATCTAAAACATATTTGTAATGCCCCATCATGGTCCATGATCCAAGCTATCCATGGGAAACTGAGTTGCATGTTATAGGCACTAACTGCAGTGTTCCGTTCAAGTAGTTTCTTCCCAATCAAGACATCTCTTCTCTGTTGGCATGATGTTTTAAAAAAGCGAGCAATGTTGGACATGTGCTGTCATTGAAAGTCTTCGCTCTATAAAACATCGAACTTGAGGCGATTAATGATTGGTACCCTTCCCCAAACACAGTATCCCTAGGAAGCACTTTGTCTCAAAAATAGATGATTTATCTTTAAGTAATGCCTCACTTTTAACTCTGGAATGACCAAGAGAATCTAAGAACTTTCTCTATTTAGACAAATTGTCATCTAGGAAACCAAGATGCATGTTATTATGTTTTAGGATTGGTTGTTAGTTCCGGGGATTTGGAATCTAATTGATGTAATTTATGGAAATTGCATCGTTGAAATGAATATGAAATATGATCTGATGCATCAAACGACTGAATATTTATTGTTTCTAAATCGAAGGTGCTTGTATTTATGCCTAATATGATGTTTATAGCTCCCCTTTTGCTTACATTTATTTGCTGGAATTTAATCACTGGATGTTGGAGTTGGACTAGGAACATATTAATGTTGTTTGGAATTAAGTCTGTAAAAACCTTTGTGAATATGACTTCATTTATTCATACTGTTGTATACATTATGATTTATATTTTAGATGTTTGATAAACAAATATGCCTCATTAACATATTGTTTTACTAAATAATAAAAAAACATATTTTGTCCACAAAGGCAGTTCTAAAGGAATTCAAGTCTATAACAGTTAGATGATCTATGTAAATGATAAGAGTCAGGATCTGCCTTCAAAGTGCAATACATAGTCAATGCTATTGAAAACCAGTACCTTTAAATAAACCCAACACTTAACAATCAGCTGCATGATCCCAGTGACTGTCAAAATAAGTGCCAGTACCTCCAATTAACCACCATCATTTGCCTGGTCCTCAGTATCCCACATCAATACATAAATTTGTACGTCTGCATATTATTCCCTCTACCACATAAATGTCCTATATTAGCACAACATATCTATTACCAGTAAATAGCGTACCCTGCTGGGGATCAGTGTATTACAGCCCTGCACAAAGTCATGATTGCTAGCACATAATGGAATCCATGCCAAAATGTAATGACAATCTGTATAATGACCTCCATAATACACTGCTTCCTCAGTGCTGCAGTAAAGCACACCTTTGTCTAGTTTTCAAAATAGCATAGCTATATATATATATATATATATTACCTACTGGCGGTCGCCAGTAGGTAGTTATAGTTAGGACCCTGTTTCCATAGGAAAACCGCAACATTCTATTTGGAATAACTTTGGCGCCGGTCGATGAATCCTCAAGAAATTTTCAAAATAGGTGGGGCGCTACGCTCCGCTCCTACCCTGAAAGTCTCGGGGGGATTCGTCAAGCGGGGGCTGAGAAAAAAGGGGGGTCCCAAAACGCGTTTTTCCAATGCATTTTTCCACAGGACCTTTAGACACAGCTACAGCCCGAACGGCTGAACAGAGTTACTTGAAATTTGGCAGAGAGGTAGTCCTCAGGTCAAGGAAGTGCCTTTTGTAGGTCTGGTGTAAATCTGTTCAGTAGTTCCTGAGAAAATAGCATTTAAATCAATATATATATCTGTGGCAGCTTACGGTGCGCTTACCGTGCGCTTACGGTAAGCTTACCGTACGCGTACGGTGCCGTGCGCGAATCTGATTGGCTGTTAGATCTTACTAAACATTCGAATCGGTCGAAACCAGGAAGCGGCGGCCGCCATTTTCTCTCTCGCACTCTGAGGGGGGGTGGAAAAAGAAAGTCAAAAAACATATAAAGGGGCTGTTTAGACAGCTCCTAACCGCCTAGCCTTGATGCAGATGTCCCCAAAGATCCCCCAAGGCCAAAAAGTCAAATTTTCTTTTTTTGAAAAAATCGCCGATTACGCTTACCGTACGCGTACGGTAAATTTTTAAAAAAAAATATCCATACTCTCCCCACCCCGTGTGCTAATGGTGCCCGAAGTGCACCATTTGTGCATGGCATATTATTGCAATGAAAATATAAAAGATTACCTTTCACAACGAAGCGCATAATATGTCCTCCATGAGCGCACGGTGCGCGAAGCGCATCGTGCGTACATGGCCCATCTAGCGTAACGTGGGCACGCGGTGCGCATAGCGCACCGCGTGCCCACCGTGCGTGCACGGCACTAACTGCGTAAAGTGGGCGCGCGGTGCGCGAAGCGCACCGCGTGCTCACTGTGCGCGCGCGGTGCGCGAAGCGCACCGTGCACGCACGGAACGAACTGCGTTAAGTGGGCGCGCACGCCACGAATGGCGTAAAGTAACTTAGCATTTAAAAAAACGTACAAATTCACTGAAAAAACCATAGGTTTCACACACGTTATAGTTAGGAATTAGCATTTAAAAAACCTTGCAAATTCACTGAAAAAACCATAGGTTTCACACATGTTATAGTTAGCTGGACATTTTACTGATAAAAAACCATTGAAATTCCCCCGTTATAGTTAGTGCAGGCAACTATAACTTATGCGACCGCAATCCTCTGCTGATGACATATGTGTCTTTATGAAAAAAAAATATTTGTAATATATGTATAGCTAAAATTTAATGGAAGAAGACATGGGCAAATAAGTGTCTAAATACAGTATTAGCATCAGCAGAGGATTGCGGTCGCGTGAGTTATAGTTGCCTGCACTAACTATAACGGGGGAATATATAAATATATATAGATATATCGATAAGAAGTTCCTCTCGCTTCTCCTCCAAGTGTTGAAGGTACGTCGTCGATAAGAATCACAGCACCACAAAGCACATTCCAGTAGTATTTATTTTTAGATGGAACAGGGCATAGGCAAGAGACGGTCTACGCGTTTCGGCACTCGGCCTTCGACTGGACCATAGAGTCTCGAGGCCCAGAGTGTCCATTTAAGATGTTGATACAAAGTAACGAGTAGACAGTGAAGACATACTGGGCATGGTCGACAAAGCGTTTTTTTAAAGTAAACAATTAAATGTTCTATTTGCTGCTACAATTAATCCACAATTTCAAATGGTTGGTGAGGTGAATAAGTATTTGTAAATTGCTATCGGTTTTTAAGGTGACTAAAGATCAAGGTAAAGTACCGGTTTAAAGAGGGAGGGAACATGATTGCAGAAAAGAGTAATTCCAATTGATACTGGCCACGACCCTGTGAGTAAATAATACATATGTACAATTTTTGCAATAAACTTATCTAATTGTATCTACATGTGACATCATATTTTTAGATAGTAATTCTTGTAGAAAGAGATATGTATGTTTGAATCGTGTGTTAGTAAAGTACTAAGTGGTCAAAATCGGTACAGTAAGATGTTAAAAAGTGGAAGTCACTTCAAACAATACGTTCCCACTTGCTTAAAGAACCATTTGCAAAAAGTTTTTGTCAATCTAATCTGTTGCAGAGGGAGTGATAGGAATACAGCAGTGTACAGTCTTCTGTTGTGTGTAATCAAAATCAAGGATCAACCAAATAGGAGCCAAGTTGGTTATATCATTTTGAGGAGTGTCCATGTCCTTCTTTCCCTGATTTATAGGTGTACATGTAGTTCAGCATCCAGGTTATGACCCCATGGTTTCTCGGTGCCAATTGACAATATCGTTCTTGACTCCGCTCTTCTTAACTCGAGGATTCTATTTCGACCCCTCTCTTTCTGTTTGATGATTTTGATGCCAAAATATTTTAAGAGATTGCTGTCACCAGAGTGGAATTCAGAGAAATGTTTGGCCATGGGGTAGGAAAAGTCTCTGTTTTTAATAGCACGGAGATGTTGAAGGATGCGGAGTTTAAGTTTGTTAATCGTGCTCCCTACATATAGTTTTTTACATGGACATTCTAGAATGTAAATTGCAAATTTGGATTCACAAGTGATGTGATCCTTGATTAGTTCATCATGACCGTTTTGTAGTTGATATGAAGTTGTGTTTTTTCCATGTTCACATGCTTTGCACTTTGAGCACTTCCAAAATCCCGGGGTGTTCAACCAGGATGTTGTAGTTGTTGGTTTGATCTCAAAGTGACTGTGTGTCAATAAATCACCCAGAGACGCAGTTTTCCTATAGGTGATCTTAGGTCTCAATGATAGGATTTTTTTGACAGTTTCATCCAGTAACAGTATTTCCCAATGTTTTCGTACAATTTTACGTAAGTCATCACTTTGATTATTAAAATCAATAATTAACCTGGAGGTTGTTTCAACATCTTTCACCAGTTTGGTTTGAAGAAGGTCAGATCGGTTCTTTGTGCTGACTCTATCTTTAGCTGTGCTGATGACTTCCATAGGATATCCTCGTTGTAGAAAACGTTGACTCATTTCTTGAAGTTGTGAGTTTAAGTCAGAGAGCTCTGAACAATTTCTTTTTGCTCTTAACATTTCCCCGTAGGGGATACTCCATTTGAGATTTTTTGGATGTCCACTGTTAGCATGAAGAATGCTGTTGCTGGCAGTCGGTTTCCTATGCATTTTGGTGCAAATCTTGCCATTTAATATATAAACTTCGACATCCAAAAATACAATGTTGGTAGTGCTTATGGTGGAGGTGAAGGTCAGTTTGTATTTATTGATATTGAGAGAGTCAAGGAAGTTCGTGAGGCCATCATTGTCGCCTTCCCATATGATGAAAAGGTAATCGATGTATCTGGACCAAGATCTTATGTTCCTCGCTTTCTCTTCTTTTAAAACCTCCATCTCCCATACAGCCATCAGGAGATTGGCGTACGTTGGAGCAAATGAAGTCCCCATCACGGTCCCTTGTCTTTGCAAAAACAGGTCTCCTCTGAAAAGGAAAATATTGTGTGTCAAGCAGAATGTGAGCATTAGTACTAACATATCCGAGTGTTCTAAATAGCAAATTGGTCTGGTATCCAGGAACTGTTTCACTGCTGCTATTCCGTCTGAATGATGAATGGATGTGTACAGGGATGATACGTCGATGGAAGCCATGATGTAGTTTTCTTTCCAATCCAGTTTGTCAATTTTTTGTAAGAAGTCCATTGTGTCCCTCAAATAGGATGGTAAAGCTGTGACATAGTTCATCAGAAAGATGTCAATGAAACGGGATGTGGTTTCCAATAGTGAACCGATGGAACTAACAATGGGCCTGCCTGGTGGGTTGATAGATATATATATATATATATATATATATATATATATATATATATATATATATATATATATATATATTATCTACTGGCGGTCGCCAGTAGATAGTTATAGTTACAACCTAGTTTCCATAGGAAATCTCAAAATTCTATTTTGAATAACTTTGGCGCCGGTTGACGAATCCTCACGAAATTTTCAAAACTAATGGGGCGCTCCTACCCTGAAAGTCTCGGGGTGATTCGTCAAGCGGGGGCCGAGAAAAAAGGGGGGTCCCAAACGCGTTTTCCCCATGCATTTTTCCATAGGACCTTTAGACACAGCTACAGCCCGAACGGCTGAACAGAATTAATTGAAATTTGGCAGAGAGGTAGCCATAAGGTCAAGGAAGTGCCTTTTGCAGGTCTGGTGTAAATCTGTTCAGCATTTCCTGAGAAAATAGCATTTAAAAGCATATCAATATCTATATGCGCGAACCGTGCGCGCATCCTGCCGTGCGCGAGCGCAATTTTGATTGGTTGTTAGAGGTAAACATTCGAATCGGTCGAAACCAGGAAGTGTCGGCCGTCTTTGATTGTCAGAGCACGCACATTGTACTCCGAGGCGCTCTTTAGCACTGAGCTGGACTCCGGGCGCAGAGCCGCAGTGCTCCTGAGGGCGGGTGTTGAAATAAAGGAAGTACAAATATAAACACAACAGCGGGGCCGCAGAGAGTGACACTACTGGCCGGGTGGCTATCGGCGGCGGACAGTACCACGGGAGCTCCTCTGTTGGGAATCCACTCATACTAACATTGCCACTCCGCAGCGTCTACTCACCGGCACTGGTCCTGCGTGTCCCCGGGTGTCCCCGTTGCATCAGACCTAGATGTCCTCTGGTAGAGACGGACAGGCATAATCACCCAATCCAAACCCGCCCACTGACGGAAGTGGAAGCGCTGTAGGTAATTTCTGCTCAGGGGCACATGCTGCTTCAGACATCCAATGCACGTTCTCCTAGCCAGCCGATCACAAGCCGCGGTACGGCTTCGCGGGACCCCGATAGCCAATTGCTAAATGACAGGAACTCTTTTAGCCAATGACAGTGTATAGGCCCGCAACCAACCCAGTATTTTGACCAGGATTCGCCATGTGTAGACTATGTCTCTTTGTCTCTGATTGGTTACCAGTATTTTGAGATGTCGTAAACTCTGACCCGCTCAACATGCTATTCACGGAACTGAACCTGTGTTTAGAGAGTGTAAATGATAACCGGCTTCAAGCTCAAAGATCGAACTGTTCTCATGTGATCATACTAATTTGAGCGCAGCGGTTTAGAACAGAGGTACAGTGGGGTATGGTCGAGTACACCTGTGTCTAGTAGAGTAATGTAGAGACATGCGTGTTGTGAGTAGGGTTTAGCAACGTATGCATTCTTGCAGCTGTAGCCCTTGCTCACTTCAGTTGCTGTAATTGAACGAACACTTCTGGTACAATTATGATTTGTAAAGGAAATGGTCACTAACGAAGAATTGTGTTGTTTTAGCAATTAATGATGGTGTCATCCAGTAATCTTACGTTTAGGGCTTCAATGTAGTGAGGTATATTGGACTAGATTTTCTGCTATTAGAATTTGTATAGCGCATAGACGGCTATAAGTATGATGCTGCACTGTGGTGCTTTAGGTAAGCGTAGCGTAGAATGAGAGCCAAGATAATTCAGTCTGTGGAGGAGGGGTACGATGAGGCACATTTTCATACAGTCGATGCAGTGAGGTGTGAGCGAGAAGGCATATGGATACAAAGGTACTTGGATATTTGGGCTATAGTTTTACGCTTTCAAGGTGCATCAGGACATGGATGGTGTTATTTAGCATTTTTATAGCACATGGGTTTCACAAGTATAGCCGTGTACCAGTGTGAGCCTGGTACCAGTTATGATGGAATAAACTGAAAGGTCCAGTGCAGCTGTCGAAGTGCATTAACATTTATCCACAAGGGACCCATAGATGTTCCGTGCTCTCCAGGCGTACCGCAGTGATCCTGAGTCAGACGGGTCGCTCTGTCCTGAGCCTGCCTGTTGGTAGCACTAGCAGTTTTCACGCCCCAATTATGTTTGTAAAGTAAACTGTGACTGTAATACATTAACTTGTTTTATTATGTATTACTTCATACCACAGTTCTGTGATTTCCAAGCACTGTAAATAATAGTCATTTCTTTGATGTAATTAACAGACATCTGATAATGCAGGCGTAAGTATGAATTATCCACAGTAGTCTTTTGTGTGTAATTTAACGACACACGTTGGTCTTATTTTTTGGCCACTGTTTCGAATCTCTTCCCATTTGCTATACTAGGAGCAAATGAATCTTCAATTATATGTTATGTGTCACTCAAACCTTTGCAGGCTAAACGCCCTTGTCCACTTATGATGTTTATTGTCACCCTTGCATTGCCATTTTACTGTCATCTGAAATGTGTTTGTCCATCCCCATCCTTTCTGGAGTTGTATCTCCCCGAAATGTAGGCAGACACATTTTTCAAGTTCTTTACTGTGTTCTATGAAGTTAAGAAATATTCTGTTTTATGTGGTTTTTCTATCTTCCACAAGCTTCTCTGTAGGTACAGGTGTGACGTATTTTTTTGGGACTTGTACGCTTTTGTTCATGTTTCTCAATATTTTATCGGTTTATTTTTACCGTTGGCTGCAGAAGCTGTGCGTGCCATAGAGGTTGAAGAGAACCGGGCTCTTACACCGTCTGAGATAATTCCCCTCCCTCTGGAAGCACATACCGAGATGACCCTCGAAGATCAGCCGCTGAACCTACAAACACAGTAAGAATTGCATACATGAAAACATTTCATAACTACATTATCAGAAAACGTGTTTAACCCCCCCCCCGACTCCCCCCTCCCCCTCCAGAAGTAAAAGGGATTCTCTTTTCTATATACTCCAGTGTAGTCAGGTTCTTCATCTTTAAAAAATATAAATTCATTCTACACACGGCAGCCAAAATGCACACATGTAACTGGCTTTGACAACATTTGTGTGACGTCAGATTTTGCTTGTGAGAGATTTTGCCTTAATTATACCCCCCTACTATGTGGCACATATAGATAGGAATATTGTGAATATTTACCTGCCAATCACCTCTTTCTCATAATCCTATTACTTTGGGAGTATGTAGAAGTATCTAACCACCAAATCTGTTCAGAGCGGGCCCCTGGCGCTTCAGGACATAGGCAACAACCATTTAGGCAATGGTCTTCCTCTTGACGTGCTTGTTGTAGGTTTACGGCATCCTGGATCACATTCTCCAGAAAGACCTCAAGTACACCCCGGGTCTCTGCATAGATGAGGCTGGAGATGTGCTAGTGCTGCAGATCGGCGCATAAAAATTCTCCCTGCTTCCACGGACAGAGTAAATCTACAGTCACACGCGCAATCACACATCATACGCTAGGGCCCATCACACTAAATTCATACTATTACTCTATCCACACTGAATATAGGAGAGAAAACCTAAACCAATCTGCATCTACCATGAGGTCAATGCGACCTTAATGACATTGCCTTGAGTCATGATTTTGAACATAAGAAATACATTTGAAACTCAATAAATGACAAAGAATAAACACCCAACACTTGAATTCAAACAAATGCTTGTTTATCTAAAATTAATTCAAATGTAAAGTCAATCATTAGCAAAATCGTTATTCTCATAGTTACCTATTCTAGCTAAATGGGACAGGACAGGTCTCTCGGTAAAGTCTCTCGAGCCGCCGTCCTCAGCATAGGAAAATCCAAACGCGATGAAAGAATGAACCAGCGAACGAACATGGACCCTCTCTAGTCTAACATACTTATAGAGTATGTTGCAAATAAAGGTTACAAACAAATGTTAGATATCCGTTGAGCCACTGAGCAGAGCGAGCAGGAAAGGAAGTCTCTTGGTTACATTTAGAAAACCTCTGCTCAGGAAAAATCACAAAAATAAAAAGACGGAAGAAGGAAACTCGAGTTTGCAAATGTTTCTTTCGTAAATGCTCTTCCTTGATATCTTAGCAGAGCCACCGCAGCATTGTCATTGTTCATTGTGGCTTTATCCTTGTCCAAGGACAGTTGGACTCGTTCCCGGAGCTGTTGTCCTCACGGAAAACTTTCTAACCAGGCAAAGGCTGTGGTCAGGTGACTCTCGACCATGTTAGGCAAGGCCTCTCATCAAAATTCGATCACTCGAGCGCAGGCTGTAAATAGCAGCCATCTTTATTTAGGCCAAAACGGACCATCTTAATTAAAAGAGACAAAAACAACGTTACCACATCATAATGATTGTACAGTGTTAAACCCCTCTAATACCCTTATGTGTATGTACTTATCTAGCCTTCTGCGACACAATAAAGCATTAGTACACGTTATTTTAAACGCACAAACATAAAACGAATAGCAGTTGTGAATAAAACCGCACACTATTATTAAGCAACATATATGCATCCCACATGTAGTTTCTCTCATTAGTAATGTTGGTTAGTCCGGACAAAACAAACTATTAATTAGTCGTTACAAATTAGTCATTTTAAATCATAACATATAGACGAAACTGGAGCTTAAAACTCGATAAATTTTCAACAGAAAACTCTGCTCCAGCAATCCCCCCTTTGGTGATATCTTATCACCACAAAAACCACCCAAAAAGGAAAATTTAGTCCCAAATTTAGGAGAAATTGAAAATGTCTTTATGACACAACATTAAACACCAGATTCTCTCACATCATCCCTCCTTGACTCCAAGTACACACTCTCCCTCAATTCCTCTAATTCTATTTCTTGTGGGTCTCTCCTTGACCTCTTTTGTTTCTTTTCAGCATTGCTTCTAATTATTCTCTTTTTCCCTCCCCTGTTTTTACAACACAAACACCCCAATCTTAATATCAATAAAGCAACAATTATGCATGTCAAAGGAAACAATATTTTACCAATAATGGTACTACCTATCTTAGCAATAAAACTCTTAACAGCAACTATCGTATTAGCTATTTTAGTCCAGACACTTTCAGCTTCAAATGGTACTAATTCTTCATGTAAATCAGTAATATTTTTGATATAGACCTTTAGGTCTCTGCTTTCATCAGGAATGTAAGTGCAACAATGTTGAACTTTCAGCATTCCGCAGACTCCACCCTCCTTGGCTAATAAAATATCAAGGGCAAGTCGATTTTGCATAGACATGGCACGTACGGCAATCATCTCCGTATTTACCAAAAGAAACCCTCCAGCGGTACTTGTCGATAAGCGATCCACCACTGTTGACAGTTTCCGAATCCCATATGCATTCAAAGAAATTCCCACTGCTGGAATTAAAGCACCAAAAATGTCACCCACTATCTCTGACCAAGTTTCTCTATTAAAACGTGTTAGTAAATTAATGTGTTCTACATCTTCTATCCTATCTATATGAAAAATCTTTGGAAAGACCAGGCCCACATAACACGTGCCATACCAATGGTCAGGCAACTTGTAATAAGCCTTGTTCCCACAAACATAATACACTCCTGGGAAAACTGGATCTTCACCACCTTTAAAACCCCATCCTGTTGCAATGAAGTATGTATCATGACACTCACTAGTCCCAACAAAATATGTATCATATTGTGATTTCTTCCTGGTAATGCATAGTTTACCCTTCTGTGGTGCATCTAAAGCCAAAGTCGGACTGGCCCCATTCCTCAACTCCTTTCCCATCTCAATGTCCCAAATTGTCTCACTCACTTTATATTTCCCTGCCTTCTCATGTATGCTCTTTCTCCTTTCCTCTACCATGTTTAGGAAAGACTTCTCCTCTTCTTTCAGACTGCAAGTTAAATTGTTTCTAAAAATGTAATCTAAGGTTAATTCTTCTTTCTCAATAAAAATCTCACCAAAAATATTAGCTTCTTTAGCCGGATTTAGCTTTTTATCCATAGGCAATTGCCCAAAAATGTTATCTTTATTAGACATCTCATAATCTATTTTCCCTAACAAATAAAAAATACTACTTAGCACACTACATGAAATTCCATACGTAGCTGGTAAATGGTGATAAGTAACACCCTCTGAAACGGATGCAGGTAATTGCATACAGACGTAGCAATCCCTAACTTCCATTGTCTTTACGTATTCATACAACAAATTTGAAAAAACATTGCTAGAAAAATCATTAATTGACCTATCTTTATGCACATAAGTGTTACTAATTCTAGTTGGAACTACTTTTTGTGAACTCTTCTCTACATTGGTCACATTTTCAGTATGTATTCCAAAAGTGTCTATTGTAACTCTAAAAGTAACTAATAAAGCTAAAACACCCCATAATAGCATTAATAATCCAGTACAGCAGCAGCACATTTTACACCATCTTTTCAAAAAGGCACATCTACTTTGATTATTCTCTGTGTTAGCCATTTTACTACTTTGGCAGTGTCTTTTGACTTAGCCTCTTCTACTCCACTACTGAGTTTTAGAACTCTAGATTATTTCACACAGCTAATTTCAGATTTTCTCTTTTCACTTTTCTCCAAGTGACTCCTTCAGTTCACTCAATTTGGATTTTCATCACTTTTCACTTCTTCTTCAGCAACATCAAATTGTATCAAATCATCAACAACATCCTGTGCATCCGACTCTTCTCCAACGTCAGTCAGGATAACTTTCAGAATTCCAACAGTTTTCTCCTCAACCACTTCTCGTACAGTCCCCTCTGGATTTCCTTGACTTTCTGCCTCTTCACCTTCAGACAGTGCCACATACGTCCATTCCGGTGACCTATACTTCTGGTTAGGTTTTCTGATTATCTTGATCTCCTCTGGTTCTTTTGTAACCTTTTGTTTTTCACCTTTTGTTTGATTCTGACTGGACACCTCGTTCACTTGTTCAGCTTTCGATGAATTTGCTTGTGTCAGTCTGTATCGTAATCTCTTTATTCTGTTGGGCCAAAGATCTCCTCTTACAACCCTTTTTGGTCTCACCTCCTTGTTATTTCTTTCTCCGATCCAAGTTCTCTTTCTCAGAACTCGACCCTCTGATTTTTCATTATCACTCCCATCCGATTCTGTCTCATTTGCCTCTTGTTCTTCAACAATTTTCTTTTGCTCCACAGTCTTTTCCACCACCGATTGAGACTTCCCTAACTCTATCCCTCCTCGGGTCTCCGACACGCAATCTTCTTGCTGTCTACTTGTCCCTTCACCTTGCTTATCAGAAATGTTCCCTACACCTCCTCGGGGGTCTTCCGCAATCTGTCCCTTTCTAACTTCTTCTGACCCTGCTTCCTCAGGTGTAATCTCAAGTGGATTTTCAACCTCTTCATCTGATTCAGGTGTAGTCTCTGTGGAATTGCTCCTTTCTCTTCTACTGCTTGTTGGAACTTCAGGCACTCTTACAGAATCTGATCTCTCCTCTGAGACTCTCAATGTTTCTCTTGAAGCCTCTCTTGGAAAAGGAAAAGAATCACTCAACTCTCTTTCACCTTCACCCCTTTCAGGATTTTTCCCCCTTCTCACTGGTTCAGTTTCTGCATCATCACTGGAATCTGACTCTTCAAAATACTCCTTACCAGTCCCATCTTTTGGATTTGGAACTCTCAGAGTATGACTCGCATGCATCCAATTTTTCACACCGGCACACTTTACTGCAGTTGTCGTAGTCAGAATGACTTGTCTCGGCCTTCCCCACCTTGGAACCAAGCAATTTCTTCTCCTGTGCACCTTAATCCTCACCCAGTCCCCTGGACTCAGATCATGGGCCTGCTTCTTCTCAAGTGTGGTAGCGTCTTCTCCAACCTGGTGAAACACAGAATGAACTGCGTCAGCCAGGCCTTTACAGTAATCCAAAATCATGTCATCAGTTATTGTCATCAATTTGTTGACAGGCACAAATGCATATCTCATCGCACGTCCCATTAAGATTTCGTGCGGACTCAAACCTGTGGTTCTATCTGGAGTAGACCTAATAGTCATCAGCACTAGAGGCAAGACATCAGGCCATTTCATTCCAGTGGCTAAACACATCTTACCAATTCGGTTTTTTATTGTGCCATTCATCTGCTCCACGACTCCAGAAGCCTCTGGTCTGTATGCACAATGTAGCTTCTGCTGTATGCTCAATGCTTCACAAATTAAACCCATGAGCTCATTATAGAAGTGTCCACCTCTATCAGACTCAATGGTCACTGGAAACCCGTACCTAGGAATCAACTCCCTTAACAGTAACTTTGCAACTGTTATTCCATCATTTCTCCTAGTTGGATAGGCCTCCACCCATCTTGAGAACAAACAGACTACCACTAGAACATACCTCAATTTGTTCACTTGGGGCATTTCAATGAAATCTATTTGCATTCTGGTAAAAGGACCTCCTTCTCTGCCTATTGTTCCTAGACTCACCACTGTCTTTTTTCCAGTATTGAACTGCTGACAAATCAAACATCTCTGACAGATGCTCTCTGCAATCAACCTGAACTTTGCATTGTACCAGGTTTGCTTAAAAGACCTGATCATCGCATCCCTTCCCAAATATCCCTGGCCATGATACATTCTTGCCATTGTCGACAACATTGAGTTAGGCATGATTGGTCTACCATCTCTGTAGATCCAAACATGATCTGTCTCTCTTGGGGCACAGCCTGCCTTGATCCAATCTCTCATTTCCTCATCTCCTGCCTCATCCTGCAACTGTTTCACTTCATCCCACGTTTCTAGGACATTAGTAAACATCACAGAACAAAAAGACATTTCCCTCTCTCGTGCCCTATTAATCGAATGATTGTTCTTAGCACAATATTGTGCTATGTCATTGGCAAATCTATTACCAAGAGTAACAAAATCATCTCCTTGTCCATGAGCAGCACATTTCACAACTGCTAGCTCTTTAGGCAGCTGTATTGCCTCAAGCAATTTCCCAATCACCTCAGCATTCTTTATTGGAGTCCCACTCGATGTCAAGAAACCTCTCTGTAGCCAAAGCTGGCCAAAGTCATGAACGACTCCAAATCCATACTGACTATCAGTCATCACAGTCACTCTCAGACTCTTCCCAATTTTACAAGCTTTTGTCAATGCCACCAATTCAGCCACTTGAGCAGATCTCACTCCTTTCAAAGGCGAAGCTTCCATAACTTCTGAAACCTTGCACACTGCATATGCTGCACTCAGCACACCATCATCAGTTCTCAGACACGATCCATCCACAAACAGCACATGATCACTCTCAGGCAACGGCAAATCTCTTATGTCTGGTCTTGGTTTCGTGCAGTAGTCAAGCACATCCAAACAATCATGATCAACATCATCTCCAACATTCACATTGTCAGCATCTGGTAACAACGTTGCTGGATTCACATTCACACATCTCTCGAGAGTCACATTTGATGCTCCCAGAATGATTTTCTCATATTTAGTCAGCCGACTATGTGACATGTACTGAGTCCTGCTTCTTGTCAAAAGAATTGCCACATCATGAGGTACGAACACCCTTACAGGATATCCCATTATTATACCCTCACTCTGTTCCAAGCTTCTGCATGTAGCAGCTACCGCTTTCAGGCAACCTGGCAAACCCACAGCTACGGGGTCAAGTGTCGATGAGAAGTACGCAATCGGCCTTCTCAGTTGTCCGTGCTTCTGAATTAACACTGAAAGTGCACATCCATTTCTCTCACTGCAGTACAACTCAAACTCTTTCTCATAGTCTGGCATTCCCAAAGCAGGGGCTTCACACATTCTGCTCTTCAATTCTTCAAATGCTGCCATTTGTTCCCCATCCAGTTCCAATGGGTCTCTCACCTCACTTTTGGTCAACTTAATCAGTGGCTTTGCTATCAGGGAGAAATTACTTATCCACTGACGACAATAACCCACCATCCCCAGAAACATCCTCACTTCTCTCTGGGTCATCGGGGCTCTCATTCCTCTGATAATTTTGATCCTGTCATCAGTCACCTTTCTCAGACCCTTTTCAATATTGTGTCCAAGATAATGCACCTCTTTCTTGCAAAATTGCAATTTGGCTGGAGATACCTTTAACCCTCCATCTGCCAGATGATTCAGTAAAGCTATGGTATCTACTTCACAAGCTTTACGTGTCTTCGATGCCACAAGTAAGTCATCAATATACTGCACTAGCACTGAGCTTTCAGGCATGATCAAACTCTCCAATGACTTTTCCAACAACTGATTGAATATCGAAGGACTCTCTGTATACCCCTGTGGGATACGACACCATGCTAAAATACGCTGGCCAAACCGGAATGCAAAAATCAGCTGGCTGTCATGATGCAATGGAATTGAAAAGAAAGCATGACACAAATCAATCACTGTGTACCACTCAGCATCATGAGGAATCTGATACAAAATCACTGAAGGATTTGGCACAATGGGACAACATGCCACCACAATTTTGTTAACTTTTCTCAAATCTTGCACAATCCTGAACTTTCCATTAGGTTTCTTCAGCCCCATTATCGGTGAATTACACGGGCTACTCAGTAACTCTCTCAAAACACCCTGTTGAATCATCTTGTCAATTATAGGGGTTATTCCCTCAATTATCTCTGGTGTCAGTCTGTACTGTGGGATATTAGGGTAAGTGATTCCCTCTTTCACTGAAATCTTCACTGGATCTACATTATTCATCAATCCCACATCTTCTCCAGTAAAATCCCAAACCGCTGTTTTCACTGTGTGTCTCAACTCCTGAGGCAAATCATCTGGATTAAACACAGCATATGTACCAACAATCTCACTTTCTCTATTATCTAGAGTCATCCGGTACAAAACATCCTCATCTGGTGTCTCAAAAGCTATTCCATCCGGAGTACAAAAAATTGTACAATTCATCTTGCACAATAGGTCCCTACCTAACAAGTTCACTGGACTGGTGTCACAGACTACAAATCTGTGCATGTCTGAAAATTTCCCTATTCTTACCCTTACTGGTTCGGTAAAACGAGTCTTAATCTGTGTATTGGCTACACCAACTACTTGGATTGCTTCGTTCGAGAGAGGAAGATTTCTAATATCTGCTGACCTGACAGTTGATCTCGTCGCTCCTGTGTCTACCAAAAAAGTAACACTCTCCCCATTTATTTTCCCATCTACAAATGGTCCTGCCTGGTCTATTTCTAGAGTTGCACCAAGTATGCACTCTTCCTCCTCTCTTCGGCACCGTCAATAGTCCCCTTCAGACTCACTCCCCTCATTCTTTAACCAGAACTGCTGTACCAGGTTAGAACGTCTTGGTTTGTTTACCTGCTCATCATTGTAGAATCCTGAGTCCTGGTTATACTTTTGGGACCCTCTATTCTGCGGCAAGGGCGGTTTTGGCTCTTGACTCTGCTTTCTGACAACCTTCTGCTGTTGCTGCTGTTGATTACACCCCTCGTTCTGCACCTGTTGATTTAAGGGTTTATTTTCATTACTCACTAATGGTGGATTGATACACTCGGATCTCCAATGCCCCAATTGTCCACAGTTGTGACAAGGGAATTTCTTTTTAGCCTCCTCTAAATTCCCCTTTCCTTTTCCCGCATATCTGGGTCTAATTCCTGGATTATTTGCCTGTTCCATCAACTGTGCTTCTTGTCTTTCAGCAACTTTCACCTGTGCCCACATTGCTTTCTCTTTCAGCTTTCTCTGTTTTGCCTCAATCTCATCACTGAAGTACTTTGCATGTCTCAAGATTTCATCAATCTTTTTACTCTGCCAGTCAACTGTATGCTCGCGTATTCTTTCACTGATTTCAGGTCTCAGGCCATATACAAATCTGTAAACAAAATGACTCAAATCCTTGTCACCCAGGTGTTCATCTCCACTGAACTCTTTAAAAGCCAGTATCAGCCTTTCGTAAAAAGCATGAACTGATTCTTTTGCTTCCTGATGCGTTCGATCTATCTTAACCCAGTCTGTCTCTTTCGGAGGTACTTTATTTTTCAGGAACACAATTACCTGCTCATATTCTTTCATAACCTGCGGATCTGGTGCTCCTGTTTTCGGATCTCTTGGGTACTCTTTAGCAGGCCAATCTACAACTATTTTACACTCAGCCCATAAGTCTGCTGGAACAATTATATCAAACAGACTATTCAGGTCAATCCACAGCACTTTTGACAATTTCACAAACCTGTCTACCTGCCTATACCACTCGACAGGCTTTTCTCTCAGTCGAGGAAAATCGTTCGTAAATGATAAAATATCCTGTCTAGTCCATGGAACATGTACATATCCTCCTCCAGGAATCTCTCTCATAGGATAAGCATCCACTATAGAACTCAACACGACGACCTCAACATATAGTATTAGTACATATACCAACATCAATCAATAATCCATAAATCAAAAGCCTGTGTACAAGCAATCTAATCAGATCAAGACAATGATCAAACCATCCTCTGCTACCAGGAAACTGCTGCAGATCGGCGCATAAAAATTCTCCCTGCTTCCACGGATAGAGTAAATCTACAGTCACACGCGCAATCACACATCATACGCTAGGGCCCATCACACTAAATTCATACTATTACTCTATCCACACTGAATATAGGAGAGAAAACCTAAACCAATCTGCATCTACCATGAGGTCAATGCGACCTTAATGACATTGCCTTGAGTCATGATTTTGAACATAAGAAATACATTTGAAACTCAATAAATGACAAAGAATAAACACCCGACACTTGAATTCAAACAAATGCTTGTTTATCTAAAATTAATTCAAATGTAAAGTCAATCATTAGCAAAATCGTTATTCTCATAGTTACCTATTCTAGCTAAATGGGACAGGACAGGTCTCTCGGTAAAGTCTCTCGAGCCGCCGTCCTCAGCATAGGAACATCCAAACGCGATGAAAGAATGAACCAGCGAACGAACATGGACCCTCTCTAGTCTAACATACTTATAGAGTATGTTGCAAATAAAGGTTACAAACAAATGTTAGATATCTGTTGAGCCACTGAGCAGAGCGAGCAGGAAAGGAAGTCTCTTGGTTACATTTAGAAAACCTCTGCTCAGGAAAAATCAAAAAAATAAAAAGACGGAAGAAGGAAACTCGAGTTTGCAAATGTTTCTTTCGTAAATGCTCTTCCTTGATATCTTAGCAGAGCCACCGCAGCATTGTCATTGTTCATTGTGGCTTTATCCTTGTCCAAGGACAGTTGGACTCGTTCCCGGAGCTGTTGCCCTCACGGAAAACTTTCTAACCAGGCAAAGGCTGTGGTCAGGTGACTCTCGACCATGTTCAGCAAGGCCTCTCATCAAAATTCGATCACTCGAGCGCAGGCTGTAAATAGCAGCCATCTTTATTTAGGCCAAAACGGACCATCTTAATTAAAAGAGACAAAAACAACGTTACCACATCATAATGATTGTACAGTGTTAAACCCCTCTAATACCCTTATGTGTATGTACTTATCTAGCCTTCTGCGACACAATAAAGCATTAGTACACGTTATTTTAAACGCACAAACATAAAACAAATAGCATTTGTGAATAAAACCGCACACTATTATTAAGCAACATATATGCATCCCACGTGTAGTTTCTCTCATTAGTAATGTTGGTTAGTCCGGACAAAACAAACTATTAATTAGTCGTTACAAATTAGTCATTTTAAATCATAACATATAGACGAAACTGGAGCTTAAAACTCGATAAATTTTCAACAGAAAACTCTGCTCCAGCACTAGACTCCTCCAAGGCGAACCAGGCAGCCAATTGCAGGCTTGGAGATACCCTGGATGTTGTACTGAAGCACTTTCATGAGCCTCGCGCAATTCTGATTGGTTGTTAGATGTCGGTAAACATTCGAATCGGTCGAAACCAGGAAGTGTCGGCCGCCATTTTGTCTCTCGCAGTCTGAGGGGGTGAAAATCAAAGGTGGAGAACGTGAAAAGGGGGCAGAGTGGACAGTTCCTGACCCCCTAGCTTTGGTCAGGGGGTCACAGAAGGACCCCCAAGGAAAACATTATTATTTTTTTTTTTTTTAAATCGCGAGGTGCGCGCACCCTGTGCGCACTGCGAACCGTGGGCGCTCGGTGCGCAAAGCGCAACAAGTGCCCACAGAGCGCGCATGGTGCGCGAAGCCCATCGTGCGCGCACCGTGCGCGCAGGGTGTAAAACCTGAAATAAAAAAAAAAAAAACATAACTTAGCATTTAAAAAACCGTACAAATTCACTGAAAAAAACATAGGTTTCACACACGTTATAGTTACGAATTAGCATTTAAAAAACCTTGCAAATTCACTTAAAAAAACCATAGGTTTCACACATGTTATAGTTAGCTGGACATTTCACTCGTAAAAAACCAATGAAATTCCCCCGTTATAGTTACTGCAGGCAACTATAACTCACGCGACCGCAATCCTCTGCTGATGACGTCAGATATTACATCACTGATGACATATGTGTCTTTATGAAAAATAAATATTTGTAATATATGTATACCTAAAGATTAATGGAAGAAGACATGGGTAAATAAGTGTCTAAATACAGTGATGTAATATCTGACGTCATTAGCAGAGGATTGCGGTCGCGTGAGTTATAGTTGCCTGCACTAACTATAACGGGGGAATTTCATTGGTTTTTTACGAGTGAAATGTCCAGCTAACTACAACATTTGTGAAACCTATGGTTTTTTAAGTGAATATATATATATATATATATATATATATATATATATATATATATATATATATATATATATATATATATATATATATATATATATATATATATATATATATATATATAGGAAAAGCGTTTTTTCTTTTCCCAATAACTTTGGCGCCGGTAGACGAATCCTCGCAAAATTTCCAAAACTTGTGGGGCGCTCCGGTCAGCTCCTATCTTGAAAGTTTCGGAGTGATTCGGCAAGCGGAGACCGAGAAAAAAGGGGGGTCCCAAAATGTGTTTTCTCCATGTTAATTCCGGTAGGAAGATTTAGACATGACTACAGCCCGAACTGCTGAACGGAATTACACCATATTTGGAAAAAAGGTAGCCCTTGGTTCAGAAAGAGACCCTTTTTTAAATGGAGTAAATCCATTCAGTAGTTCATGAGAAATTCAAAAATTAGAGGTCGGAAAATCAATTTCCCATAGGAAACTTTAGACACGGTTACAGCTTGAGCTGCTGAATGGAATTACACCAAATTTGGCAAAAAGCTAGCCCTTAGTTCATAAAGAGACCTTTTTTTAAATGGTGTAAATCTGTTCAGTAGTTGCTGAGAAGATCAAATAATATAACTTTCGATATATAGAGGCGCGGTGGATCCACGCACCCTCCCGACCACATGCTTTATTCAAATTGGCTGTCAACACTCCAAACCAGGAAGTGTTGGCAGCCATCATGTGCCTCGGTAACCGAGGCACAAGAAAACAGAAAAAAAATGCAAAAAGCAAGAAAAGGGGGCAGGGTAGAAATACCCTAACCCCCTAGGCCTGCTCAGGGGGTCCCGCAAGGACCCCCAGGGCCTCAAAAAGCATTTTTTTAAAAAAAAGAATCGTCCGAATTCACGCTGAGTGCGCGAATATGGCTGAGAAAATTTTGAAAAACGAAGCGTGGTCTCACGCGCTTCATTAATATTTAGCCCCTGGGTGGGCCAAGTCCCGGGGGCATGCTGAAATATAATCGCGAGGGCCCAGGGGGAACCCCGCAGCCCCAGGGACCGCCACTCCCGGGGCATGTTTATTTAATGTTTGGGGATGCCATCCCCCGGGGCTTTCATTGATTATTTGTGGGGGGCACACTGCCTCACTGCAGCCCCGGGGACCGCCACCCTCTGGGGCTACTTTAAAAAAATATATATACCTAGGTGGGGGGGCTCGAGGTCCCCCACATGCCCCAGGGACCACCACCTGTGCATGTGATGGGAGGGGGCCAAGTGGCCCCCCTCCTGGAGCCTGTGATGGCCCTGGGGACTGCCACTCCTCAGGGCCGGCTCCTGCAGTGTCCCAGGGTGCCCAGTCCTGGGACACTGCAGTTTGCTATGGCAGGGCAGGAGCCGTGCGGCTCCCGTCCTGTCATAGCAAACACTGGTTTGGATTTTGGAAGAGAGAGCAGTAAACCTGCTCTCTCTTCCAAAATCCAAACCAGATTGCTTTTCCACACGGGGAGCTGCATGTCAGCAGCTCCCCATGTGGAAAAGCAATGCCGGCTCCCGCAGGAGGCAGGGACCGTGGGGGCATAGGGGCTCCCCCCTCGGTCCCCAACGAAGTAGCCTGGCCCCGGGGGATGGGGTCCCCGGGGCCAGAAGGGGCACGGGAAGGGGGCCACATGGCCCCCCTCCCCATAATTGTTTATTTTTTTTAAGCCACGCAAAGGCCGGCCCCCGGGGATGGGGTCCCCGGGGCCATAAATGGCCTGGTGAGGGGGGCCACGCAGCCCCCTCCAAAGACATTAAATAAATAATAAACACTGGCCATGCCCCAGGGGCTGGGGTCCCCGGGGCCGAATATGGCCTCTGAAGGGGGGCCCCGTGGCCCCCTTCCATTTAAAAAAAATAAATAGGGGTGAGGCCCTGGGGGATGGGGTCCCCAGGGCCAATAAAATAGGAAAGCAAGGATGGCCACACAGCTCCCCTTCTTGAAAATCTTTTATTTTTTTAAAAGACCGACATCGCCGAGGCCCCGCCCCCTCCCCCTCCCAGCAACACTCTGTAGTTTGAAGTTGGGTAATTAATTCCCCTTCTATACTGGGGGTCCCTGGGGGCCAACTAGCCCACCAGGTACCTCCAGTAAGCGCCACAGGGCTGCGTTGCAGAGAGGTGGTCCAGGCCATGCCCTTTTTTACACCTCTGCACCACAGCACTGTGGCGCTTACTGGAGATACCTAGTGGGCTAGTTGGACCCCGGGACCCTCAGGATTCAAGGGGACTTAATCTCCCAACTTAAAACGCGCCACGGGGTGCGTTTGCACAGTGGTGAAGGGAGGGGGCGTGGCCTGAGGTGATGTGTGCAAACACGCTCTGTGGCACGTTTAAAGTTGGGGAATTAATTCCCTTTCAATCCTGAGGGCCCATGGGGGCCAACTAGCCCACCAGGTGCTTCCAGTAAGCACCACTGCGCTGCGTTGCAGAGAGGTGGTCCAAGCCACGCCCCTTGTTACACCACTCTGCACCGCAGCTCTGTGGCGCTCACTGGAGGTACCTGGAGGGCTAGTTGGACTCCAGGGACCCTCAGGATTCAAGGGGACTTTATCCCCCAACTTAAAACACGTCACGGGGCGCGTTTGCACAGCGGTGAAGGGAGGGGGCGGGCCTGAGGTGGCATGTGTGCAAACACGTCCTGTGGCGCGTTTTAAGTTGGGGAATTAATTCCCTTTTAATCCTGAGGGCCCCTGGGAGCCAACTAGCCCACCCGGTGCTTCCAGTAAGCGCCACTGCGCTGTGTTGCAGAGAGGTGGTCCAGGCCACAACCCTTTTTACACCTCTCTGCAACGCAGCTCTGTGGTGCTTACTGAAGGTACCTGGTGGGCTAGTTGGACCCCAGGGACCCTCAGGATTCAAGGGAACTTAATACTCCCACTTAAACACGCCACGGGGTGCGTATGCACAGTGGTAAAGGGAGGGGACAGGGCCTGAGGTGACGTGTGCAAACACGCCCTGTGGCATGTTTTAAGTTGGGGAATTAATTCCTCTTCAATCCTGAGGGTCCCTGGGGGCCAACTAGCCCACCAGGTACCTCCAGTAAGCGCCACTGCACTGCGTTGAAGAGAGGTGGTCCAGTCCACGACCCTTGTTACACCTCTCTGCAATGCAGCTCTGTGGCGCCTACTGGAAGTACCTGGTGGGCTAGTTGGACCCCAGGGACCCTCAGGATTCCAGTGGACTTAATCCCCCAACTTACAACGCGCCAGGGGGCGCGTTTGCAGAGTGGTGGAGAAAGCGGGCATGGCCTTTGTCTACCTCTCACCAATCCCACTGCATGGGGCTTACTGGAGGTAAAAGGTAGGCTAGTTGGCCCCTAAAGGACCCCCAGCAGTGAAGGGGACTTCAATCCCCATCCAAGAGCGTGTCAGGGAGCGTGTTTGTAGAGTGGTGGGCAAAGTGGGTGTGGCCTGGTACGAGTACTTACCAGTGCTGCTGTGTGGGACTGACTGAGTGTAATAGTTTGGGAAGTTGGCCCCCAAGGATGTCCTTGTGGGCCAACTACGCCTCTTGTTACCTCCAGTAGGTCCCACACAGTGAGATTGCTAAGACGTCTTCGGAGGCCATGGCCCCCTTTCTCTACCACTCTGCAAACGTGCGTCGTGGTAGACTACGGGATGGGTGATCAAGTCCAATTTAGTCCTGAGGGAGTTTGGGAGCCAAGATTCCCTCCTGGTACCTCCTGTAGGTCCTACACAGCAGGATTCCTGAGCATTGGTTGGACGCCCAACACCCTTTCTCCACCACTCTGCAAACGCGACTACTAGTCAAAGTAGCATATTTCTGCACCTCTGACTTAGAGGTAGATTTAATCCCCCTGCCCTATCATGTACTAGGGCCTTACAGAGGAGGTCATGCTAATCACAGGGGTACCCCAACGCATAGTGTTCCCTAGTGTATGTAGGTACTTTCACTGTATTCTAAGTGTCTTTTATCATAGCACTGGCTCTAGGTCTGTTTAGTCAGTCAGTTACCACCAGTACCCGTCTGAAAAAGTTGTAGGCACAGGATGATTTTGCAACAAGGCTTCTTTCTGCTCCTCTGTTGGTTCTTTCTGCACATGTCTTACTTCTTCCTGCACTTTTCTTTGTCTTTGTGGACTTCTGTTGCTTCTTTCTGCATTTCTTTTGCTTCTTTCTGTGCGTTTTTCTTCTTTCCTCACATGTCCTACCTCTGTAGGCATAGTTAGAAACTAGCATTTAAAAAACCTTTGAAATTCACTTAAGAGGTTTCAGGCACGGTATAGTTAGAAATTAGCGTTTAAAAAACCTTAGAAATTCACTGAAAAAAACATAGGTTTCAGGTACGTTATAGTTAGAAATATGCATTTAAAAAACCTTTAAAATTCACAGAAAAATACATAGGTTTCAGGCACGTTATAGTTAGAAAATAGCATATGAAAAACCTTAGAAATTCACAGAAAAAAACATAGGTTTTAGGGAAAGTTATAGTTAGTTGGACATTTCACTCGTACAAAACCAGAGATATTCCCCCGTTATAGTTAGTTCAGTTAACTATAACTTGCACCCCACAATGCACTGCTGATGACGTCACATATTACATCACTCATGACATGGTCACTGACATCACTGATGACATCTCTGATGACATCTCAAATGACATCACTGATGACATCACTGATGACATCATCCATGTGATAAATTGATGCATTTTCTCACACCCTAATATAACCTTTGATACACCCACTCTAAATTACAGACTGCCATTCTCAAAACCATAGACACTCCAACACCAATAACTACATACCCACTCACTGATTCTTAGGTTTACACACACATCCACTCACTCACTTGTATAGTCACTCAGTACCAGACTATCATATGCACTCATACACCTATATAGACATTCACACCCCGCCACTCATCCTTAGAGGTACTCACACACCTAGTCAGTCATGCACATAATTAGTCACAATGCCATTTACTCACCTATGCAGTTATACACACACCAGCTCACTTACTCATACAAATACTAGCACATTCTTACGCTCTTATACAATCACTGATACAAGCACACACTCATCCATGCATCTACTCTCACAATCACACACTCTCACTTATAGCCATTTAGGTACTCCAGCACACATCTATACTGCTTTTCACATATGGAGTTACTCACACATGTACCACTGAAATATGCATTCATTCACTAACACACCCATGCACACACTCACCCACCCATACAGTCCATCACAGATGCACTCTTGAAATCATGCACCCAGTGAATAACCCACTCACACATCAATGCACAGAGTCACACACACCCCACCCACACAAACACTCAGGCACCCATGCAGATACTCAGACAACCAATCAATAACCCATATAGACACTCAAGTAGCTATTCGCAAACCCATGCAGCCGCTTACACACCAACAGAGACGGATACAGACATACACACAGTTTAGTCACTAACTCATGCATTCAGTAAGATACATTTAATCACTCACTTATAGAGTCAGTCACGCACCTACTAAATCATCCATTTAGACACTTATACACCCACTCATTCTTCAATAAGCCTTTCACTATATATATTAAACATATTTAAACTTTACAGAAACACACAGTCACTGGATGATGTCATCAGTGATGTCATTTGAGATGTCATCAGTGATGTCATCAGTGATGTCACTGACCATGTCATGAGTGATGTAATGTGTGACATCATCAGCAGTGCATTGCGGGGGCGCGAGTTATAGTTAGCTGAAATAACTATAACAGGGGAATTTCTAGGGTTTTGTACGAGTGAAATGTCCAACTAACTATAACTTTCCCTAAAACCTATGTTTTTTTCAGTGAATATATATATTGAGACTCTACAAAAGTTATTAGCACAGTGGAGTAGGGAAGGACTGATCTCTTTTGATGAGTATAAATTTATGAATAATGAGTTTCCTGTCCTTCCAGTTTTATATCTGATTCCTAAAATCCACAAAGGTATTTTACCTGTACCAGGAAGACCAATTATATCGGCCATTAAAAGCATTGCAGAACAAGTGGGACAATATATTGATTACTTTTTACAAGACATGGTTAAAGTATTACCCAGCTATGTAAAAGATACTGGTGATTTCCTGTTAAAAACTAAAGATTTAGGGCCATATGTAGGTAGCTAAATACCGGTCGGTAACGGCCGAAATTCGGTAAATATCCCATTACCGACCGGCATTTGAGATGTAGGAGGCATGATTTAAGGATTCGGTAATTTACCGAATCGGTAATGGATCGGTAAAATACCGAATCGGTAAAATACAGATTCGGTAAATTACCGAATCCTTAAATCATATGTAGGGAGCACTCAAGTGAATGTTTTATTGTATTCAGGATTCAGTAATTACCACCAAATACAGGTTGGTGATAAATATCGAATACCTTTCAAAAATCTATTTTTTGCTGTTTTGACAGTGCCATGTGGCAGACATACATGCCCTTAGGGCATGTATGTGTGCCACATGTGCACACATGCACGATTCAGGGGTGCAACAGGGTGTCAATGTGACACCCTGCCACCCTTGAATATGCTCCCCCTATTACCGATTCGGTATTTACCGAATCGGTAATGGTGAATGGCTTCCCATTGATTCCTATGGGCCTCCAGGCCCATAGGAATCAATGGGAAGGTATGCCTCATTACCGATTCGGTAAATACCGAATCAGTAATACCGAATCTTTCCGAATCGGTAAATTTTACCGATTTTTTACCTACATACTATTTACCGATTCTTAAATACCGAATCGGTAAAATTCGGTATTTATGAATCGGTAAATAGTATGTTACCTACATATGGCCCTTAATGTGGACTAATGATATGTTGCTAATCACTCTTGATATTGAGTCTCTTTATACGAGCATAGACCATAAAACAGGACTGTCAGCAGTCAAATATTTTTGGCAAAAAAGGTCATGTGAATTTCATGAACATAACAAGGTTATTCTTAATCTCATTGAATGGTGCCTGAATAATAATTTCTTTCTTTTCGGGAAGGAACTATTTAAACAACTCCGCGGAGTAGCAATGGGAGCCTGTTTCTCCCCCAGCTACGCCTGTTTACACGTTGGCTGGTGGGAGGAACAGGTCATGAAGCAAATACACAGGGTATATTTCAACAAAAATGTATCTTGTTATCTCAGATATATAGATGACATCTTTATTTTGTGGCAAGGAGAGGAAAAGGAAGCTTTAGATTTCATAAAGGCCATTAACAACAACTCTATGAATCTCCACTTTACATCCCACATTAATAGATCAAGTATAGAATTTTTAGATGTAAAAGTCTATATTGAAAATGATCATTTTGAAACAACCCTGTTTAGAAAACCTACCACAGGAAATGTCACACTCCATGCCACCAGCGCACATCCCAAGCATCTCATCGCTAGTATTCCCTACGGTGAGATTTTAAGACTTAAAAGAATTTGCAGCCTGGAATCAGACTTTGATATGTGCGTGAGGGAAACTATGACTAGATTGAGGGCGAGGGGTTATTCTGACACTGTACTTAATGAAGCCATGGCTAAGGCCAATGTATGACCCAGAATGAGCTTGTTTAAAAGTAAGGCTCCCCAAAGTCTTGTCCCAACGGCAGAGCCAGCCATTTTTGACAAAGTAGCAATCAAAGAAGGACCTAGACTGATTACTACCTTTAGCAGTGAGGAAAGAAAAATTAGATCTATAGTCAAAAAGAATTGGCCTATCATACTCACTGATGCTGTGCTTCGCACAAGACTACCGGCTACTCCTATGATCACTTTTAGGAGAGCTAAATGTATGGGAACATTCCTGGATAAAAGCGCTCTGAAACAAGACAAAATGCTATGTGGCTAAAACCTGCTCATGGCTTTCGTAAATGTTCCTCTTGCAGGGCCTGCAAATTTGGCATAAATACGACTCACTATCGTACTCCCTTTAGTACAAAACAAATAGCTATCATAGGGAGCTTTACCTGCAGGACAGAATTTGCTGTATATGTCCTGACGTGCACCTGTGGCCTTAATTACAACGGTAGCACTAAGCTGCAGGTGCACGTGAGGATTTTGCAGCATCTTCATGCCATCTTACATAGCGACCCTGCTTACCCAGTGGCGCGCCATTTCAAAAGGGCTCACAATAATGATGTCACCTGCCTCAAATATTTTGTAATAGGATCTATTCCTAAACCCCGGCGAGGTGGCAATACAGAACTTCAGTTAAGGCAACTAGAGACCAGAAAGATTCTTGAGTTTGACAGTAAATGGCCGAACGGATTGAATAACACTGAAGATATGCACAACTTTCTCTAGTTAGCCCTTTACTGTTACTTGTTCTCTTGAAGTCTGATTAGATGACACAATACTATGAGAAATACAATCTAATCTTAGGGTAAAATCAAGTTATACCACATTTACATATAGGTTCTTTTCTTTTTTTCGCACTTCAGTAGATTACTAATTAATTGTAATCAGTACATTAATGTGAAACGATCCATATACCTCCAGTGCCTCAATATTGAAAACATACGTTTATGTTGTATTTGCACTTTTTGTAGTATGATGAAATTATAGAGATTATATTTATCTGATTTTAGCAATAATTATCAGGATTGAATT
This sequence comes from Triturus cristatus, assembly GCF_964204655.1. Taxonomy (NCBI): domain Eukaryota; kingdom Metazoa; phylum Chordata; class Amphibia; order Caudata; family Salamandridae; genus Triturus; species Triturus cristatus. The sequence continues at coordinate 945,719,280 of NC_140593.1, forward strand.
TTTATTGTTATCAATATTTATATATTCATTTTTAATCATACAGCTGCACAGTATTTGTATATCTGTCAAAAATTTGCACATTAGCACGGTTTTGCACAAGTTACTTAAATTGCTGCTATGCACTTTTAGCACTCTAACGGGTCTTCTATAACAATATATATTGCTAATATATAGGAAACTCTTTCATAGTTAATGCCCAACCTTTTTTGTCATCTGGTTTGTTATCAAGGATTTATCCTGTTATAATTGACTGAGGAAATACTATACAAAAGAGTATGTATTTAAATATGCTTTGTTACAGAGAGCTATCTTTCTGTTGCAATGTGGGGATTTGGAATATTTAGAATAACAAATGACCAGTGCTTATGTTTTATACATTCTTTCCCCACATGCCCTCATATCGGCATATTGTTTTTATTTTTGTATTTATACAATAAGACAATTTTTCTCCTAAATAGGAATTTTCCAAAGGTTGAAACTTAAAAATGAAATATCTAAATTCTAAGGTATTTTGCATTAATCTAACAGGTTTTATTTCATACCTCGATGTGAAGATATTTTAATGCCTATGAAGTCTGTTTTCTTGGTCCATGATCATGTGACTTCGAAGTGGGTGTACACTTTGCAGCATTTAAAAACATTCAGTTTGACTATGGTCCGCATGTCATTTGTTGTGAAGACATGGTCGAATAAACATCTTGCCTGAAGACTTGTGTGGTCCGTCTCTCCTTCTTCGCCGCCTGGAGGTTGCGGGAGTTTACGCGTACTGAATATATATATATATATATATATATATATATATATATATATATATATATATATATATATATATAATAAAACCTATTTGCGATCGCCAGTAGGTAGTTATAGTTATGACCTAGTTTCCATAGGAAATTTTTTTTTTGTTTTGTCAATAACTTTGGCGCTGTTTGACAAATCCTCGCAAACTTTTCAAAACTAGTTTGCCACTCACTTCAGCTGCTGTCTTGAAAGTTTTGTCATCAAGCGGGGGCCAAGAAAAAGAGGGGGTCCCAAACTGTGTTTTTCCCATGCAATTTCCTGTACGAATTTGGAACTCAACTACAGCCCGAACTGCTGGATGGAATTACACCAAATTTGTCAGAATGCTAGCTGTTGGTTCAGAAAGTGTGCTTTTTGTTATTTGGTGTAAATTAATTCAGTAGTTTTAGAGATATTAACTGAAAACCAAATTTGTATATCTAGGGACGCGGTGAATCAGCGACTCTACGTGCCAAAGCAAGGTCGTAATTTGCAGGCCCCACCTTCACAGAAAAGTTGTGCCTGCCATGTTATATCTTGGGTAACGTTCCCTGGGGCTGAAAAGTTGCTTGTATACAAATTGAAGGGGGCAGGTGAGAGATGTCCTGACCATTGTTCCCAGTAAGCTGCGCGCTTGAGCGGGCGCTCATAGGGTCTTTTACAAGCGCGCAGACAGTCTCACAAAGCGCGCACGTCTCTGCCTAGCTAGAGATTTAAACCCTTCACCAGCCACCGCATTTTAAATGGTAATGCTGTGAAAAGTACGGTCTTTCAGCAATCTGCAGATTGGAGATCCAGGGGCTCTAAGAAGGGGTGAAACAACAAAGCCTCGTTAAAAAGTGAATGGTCTTTTAAAGACCTGTGAAGTACTGGTGTGCGGCTCTGTGTGTGCCCGGGAAGCTTTCTCAGCCCCGGCTGTCACACACGAGAGGCTGGGGGGGCGTGGGGGGGCGTGGGGGGGGGGCTGAAGCACTTTGAAGCCCAGCTGCAGAAGTGCACAAGCACAAGTCTCTTTTTTCTCTCCGACAGGGGGCTTAATTTTGATGCACTGATTGATGTGATGACACAAGGGGTCTCTCTAGGGCCATCACTGCACTCTCTGCTCGCCATTGTCTGTGCGAGGGTTCATTTTCCGGTTCTCTTCATTTCTTCCACCAGGCTCTTCTACCTTGATGGGGTTGTCTGCCCCTCAGGACGTAACTCTTGTCTTTCCAAGAACGGACGGATTCTTTCATAACCAACTCACCTCCCAAGAAGTGGAACCGGAGAGAGGCCCTCCCCTCATCTCTCCGACCAGGGAGGGAGGCTTTGAGCGCATTTCCAGGTCCTGGGCCCGCTGCTGTGGGCACTGATTGAACCAGGTGGGTGCGTCTTTAGAGAGTCTTTGCTGCCTCCCCACTCTCCAATCCAGGGCAGGCGCTAGGCATGGGCAGCGTGGGCAGATGCCCAGGGCCCCGCGCCTGCTCGCACCCATGGGGCCTCCCAGCTTTACACACTCCAGAGTTTCGAGGCCCAGGGGCCCCCTAGGACTTTTTATTTTTCTTTTTATTATCAATCTCCCCTGCTGGCCCCTCTCTGTGGGCCTAATGGCTGCATCTGCATGTTGATTACAGCAATCAGACAAGTCATTTAAGTGCCCTTGCCTGTGAAGTAGCCCTGCCCCTGTATGAATAAAAGTCTTAATATCCTGCAGGGGGCAAAGCAAAGGCTATAGAGTGGCGATGGCGGTACATCACAACGGAAGCTGCTCACCAAGGACAAGTGGAAAGGGAGCAGAGAGACGAATTAAAGGGGTAAAACAAACGGAATTAAGTGGGGGGAGCAGATAGGTGCGAGTACAGCAGCCAGACAAGAGGTGCGCGCAGAGGAGCAGAATCCGCATGCAAAAGTGGATGGAGCAGGGTTTAAAGTGTGCTGAGTCACTCGAGTCTTGGACCTGGTAGTAAATTAAAATGGACATTGAAAAGGGGCCCTATATTCATGTCCTTAAGCTTTCCTACAAATACATTGATCAAGTGTCTGCACAATGAAAAGTTCTGAAAAGCAGGTGATGATACGGGCGCTCTCCATTTTTGCCCTCACCCTCAGAGTGAAAAAACAAAACTTAACTCTGCAGCAGTGCCGGCCTTCACTACCTTTAAAGTAACTTCAAAGAGACTCGATATAGTTCTTTCAGTCTCATCATTTCAGAACCGAAGCATTTTCAATATTATCTACAAGGAAGCCATAGATGTGGCTTATTCATCTTATGCAACTAATAGCCACTGGCAAAGCCAATAGTCCTGGCTTGTTGTCGGTATAATGTTACCTGTTGTAATATTTATCTGGAGGCAATAACAGATGCAGCAAAATACCAGTCAGACGGCACACTATGCTATGCACAGATTTATAGCTGCCGTGTTTTTAAGCCACGCCCTTAAATACATCAGCCATGCCCATTTGAAAGACCCCCCCCCAGTTTTTTCATCCCACTTAAACCCCTCCTGTCTGGTCAGTTTGTAGGCCGCTTTTTTTTGTGCTAGTTGTTGACCTGGTTTATCATCACGTGAGCCAGTTTTTACTGTTGATTTTTGTTGATATTAAAGTAAACAGTGCCTGCAGCAAAATCAAATCAGTGCAGTCTTCCATCTCTTACAAAACACTTATACCGCATGTCTTTACAAGTTGACAACTTCCCTAGTTTGCAAACATGGGGCACTTTTCTAGCTAACTGACTCACTAATTTTCATTTTGGTGCATGGCCTATGTTCTGTCCCAGTCTGATGCTGCATGTTAGGCAGGGCCACTGGAATTATGCTATTATGCGGTCGTCACCAGCCGACTGGACTACGGAAACGCCCTCTATGCCGGAACCACAGCCAAGCTACAGAAAAGACTCCAACGCATCCAGAACGCCTCCGCCCGACTCATTCTGGACATACCCCGACGCAGCCACATCTCCGGCCACCTGAGGGACCTGCACTGGCTCCCCGTTGACAAGAGGATCACGTTCAGGCTCCTCACCCACGCACACAAGTCTCTCCACGACCTGGGCCCCAAGTACCTCAACGACCGCCTGACCTTCTACACGCCCATCCGCCAGCTACGGTCTACCAGCCTCGCCCTCGCAACCGTACCACGCATCCGGAGAGCCACCGCCAGAGGCAGATCCTTCTCCTACCTGGCGGCCAAGACATGGAACTCCCTCCCCATCCACCTCCGGCTGACCCAGGACCACCTCGCCTTCAGGAGACAACTCAAGACCTAGCTGTACGAGCAGTAGTGGACCCCTTCCCCCAAGCGCCTTGAGACCCTTCCGGGTGAGTAGCGCGCCATACAAATGCTGATTGATTGATTGATTGATTGATAGCATCAATTTCTGCATAGTTATGCATTTCCCGTATTTACCACATAATCCATCATCTGCTGCATAACCTACAGATTTTAACAAACGATTCAAAAGTTACTAAAAATGCAGCGACACATCTTGCTACATGTGGAAAGGCCCTTTGAAAAGCAGGAATAGTCAACTTTTTGTTTCCGCTGCTAAATTTGGGTGTTAAATTGGTACTAATGGGTGCAACCAATCCCCAAACAGTGTTACCAAGTTTAAAAAAGGCAACAGAATGAAGTAATACTCTTTCAAAATGTGCCACATAATGCCGCATAATTTGCCTTTTCTTGTCTCATAATTTACTCACCCTGCCACATAATTTAGCCATCTCCTGCCGCACAATTCCAGCGTTCCTGCTGTTATTTTAATCCATGGCAGTGATTTTGTTCCTGTTTATATTTCCCATGCTTTACTTAATGTTGCATTTCCCAAGAGTGCTAACTATTTCCAGCATGTGTGTTTCTGTATTTAATTTCACAGCATATTACTCTTGGACGATGCACCTTTTGTACTGAGTCGCCTCCAGGTGTTTATAACAGCTACAGTTGAGCACTTTGGAGTTGAGGCTGCGGGCAGTACAGATTTCACATTGTGCATGTGTGTGGGTCAAAAAGGTGTTCAGATTGCATGATCATTCAAAATATGGCCTCTCTGCAGAGCACAAAGAGCAATGGTCCTGCATTCTAGTTGTGATTCTCTTCAAATGTGTGTGAAGGAGCTACTTATTGGTTAAAACAACAATTTGAAAGTAAAATAATTTATTGTTGTTACTCATTTACCTTAAACAGCTAACAACCATTGACAAAACCAATACTCCGGGCTGTTTTTAGGTGAATGTCAGTTGTTGTGTTATATTTTTGGTTTCTTACTGATATCTTGCACATATTGATAGCTAAACATCATTTCCCTCTGTGGCAATCAGGTCTCTGCCGAAGAGTATGTTGATATGTGCATGCTAGCGGTTGATTTCTGAATGAAGACAAATTAATTCAAAACCTTATAGTGACAAATCAAGGGTTATCATTTTTAAAGGATCTCATACCATATGGTGTTCTCTTTTGTGGCTGGTGGAAGTATGTCAATCACCCACATGGGCAGAGCCAGCAAAAACATCTTGGATTCATTTTCCAGCATTTTCTCTTGTTTTCAGAATATAATAACCATTTTTCATCCACGTGCCTTTACTACATCCATAAGCAACAGAAAGTCATTCCTTTTCTGCCCTCTTACTACCATGAGGCAGTTGTACAGTCAATTATCTTCTCACTACATTAAGCAAATGCCTTTTTTCTTGGGCTTCCTGCCTTCTTGAATTCATTACCCTTCAAATCATTCAGAACCGTGCTAGGTTCCTCATCTGAGATGGCTGGATCATTATGCCATTTCTTCTCACCTTTATGTCTGCTGGGTTTTTCGTCCGAAGCCCTCTATCTGCAAGGCACTATCCACTTGTTGTTATGCACTGCATTAAAAAGGATCTATCTTTCTACAGCACTCCTTACTTTCAGTCCGGAACCCATACTCAGTGCCAACCAAACTCCTGTGCCATCCTAAAATTTAGATGGCCCTGATTGGAGGCAGATCCTTCTCCTTTCTACTTGTGCAGGACTAGAACTATCACCCTCTTGGGCTATGGTGTAACTCCAGTCTTTTGGAAATCCACTCAAAACTGTCTTTTCTCCACATTAGTAAAGTTTCACCTCTCTTTTGGACATCTCTTAGTGGCAGACTCAGAATGATCGGTTAGCGTATAATTTTCATTCATCCCATTCAATAGAACAATAACCAAGTTTGAATCATTTAAACTACATTTAAACTTTATTTAATCTACTTAATAGCAATTTAATATCTATGTACGTATTTTATTAGGAATATTAAAGCGTTTTAACCATGTTACTGCTATCCAAACTAGGTAAGTAGCTTCTTGCAAAGCAGCGTAATCAATGCCTTATAAATAATGGCCAATTGATATTACTTCCTATGATGTCAATTCCTGTGAGGTTAAATCTTATGCAAATTATAGGGGCCTCGCATGTTCCTATTCTGCCCGGGACCCCACATATCCTAGGACCGGCCCGCTCCAATCATGTTACAGATGGTCGAGGCCTCTTTCAGCCACCTTAGCTGATGCTCAGTTCTACGACTGATATCAGTTTTTTAATGCTTTTTGCACGCTTCTTCTGTCAGCTAAGAATCATTTATGCTCATTTAATCAGATCGTAGCTGCTTAGGCAGAACCGCGTCAATATCGAAAATGTAACAGGCCAATCTGAGGTAGACTAGGAGAAGTAAGCATGCCGGCTCCAGAGAAGCCCTGTACTTGGCGCTAGAGACAGACAGGCGCGAAAATGAATCCCTGAGCCAAGCCATAGTAAGTAAGTATTTGTAAATCACGTAGCATATAACATGTACAAATATTACAAATAATTGTTAACGTTTATTAATACTGTTTGTGTTTCAGTTTAGAACATAAATTGGACAACCTGATTTAATAATCTCAGGTCGAATTGAAGATACAATTTTCGTGCAGTATCAGCAATGCGCCGTGAGATTGTTTTAGCACTGCGATGGGTGTTCATATCCGTCATACAGCAAATTTATAGCATTTTGACTTTGGGTGGGCGCTTAGCTAGAGATTTAAACCATTCACCAGCCACGGCATTTTAAATGTGTTTACATCTAATATTTAGGGAAAGTGAGGTGCGTTTTCAATATTGTAACACAGCATCAGTTCACTAATAGTACTGCAAATAATATCTGTGACATATGAATATGTGAGGTTCTGCTTTGATCTGAAAGAGTGAAACATAAACGCATAATTTCTCTGCAAAATGTCTGTTTCAAATACCGTTTTCCTTTAATTTATTTTGAATAGGGGTGATGTGTGAGAGTCCATTACAATCTGTGTAAGAATTACTCAGGGTCACTACAGCACGACTCTGCAGAACCGAGCTGGCTCTCTCAAGGGGCCCCCTGAAAAGCTGGGGTCCTGGGCCAGAGCCCACTTTGCCTATGGGTTAAAACGTCTCTGAGTAGATCTAAAAAAAAGGAAAAGGATGTGAGATAATGCTCAATACTTTTTCACTGAGTATCGTGATAAATGTATACAAGAACTACATTTTATCTTTCCTTTCTCAGGTTTGCTGAGTAATATTGACATATACCACCTGCCGTTCTTGAATGTCCAACCAATAGCATGCTTTGCATTATGTGGCTTGTCAGCCATGTTGCAACATTTCAGTCATCAAGTGCAGACTGTGAACCAGGATTCAGTCACTTGAACACTATCAAGTCTAAATCAAGAACTAGACTGGAGGATTATCACTTGGTTACGCTGATGATGACAAAGGCCTATCTCTTAAATAGCAAAGCTGACCTTGATATAATTTATCAGCACTGGAAGAATGGCATGGACCAAAGAAAGAAGCAAATGTGTCACACATCTAGTGATGGCACTTGATTGACTTGTCTGAGCCACCCTTTCCCACAGTCTATGTTGTGCCTGGATGGGCACATTTCAAACACTTGCTCTTAGCAAAGACATTAATCATTGTTGTACATTAAAAGGTAACTGTGTCATGTAATTGTCAACTTGCTAAATATATATTCTCTTGAATAGTCTTCCAGCAATTTCCCCACCAAATGATCAGTGCTCCAATCAAGAATATTCAGTAAAATCTTATTTGGGGCTCCCTTCTGAGTCTTGGCCTTTTCTAAGCCTGGGGTGTAGGTGCAACTAGAATAAACAATTAATGTCACAATGATCTGTCTCCACAGTGCAAAACTGTCACAAGACCCTGTTAATTAGAACTATATGTGTGAAATGCACTTGTTCCCTATCTCATTGCAAACAAAAGTTTTGAGTGGTAATTGCCATGGATTTATATACTCGCAGGCTGCACTCGCATACTTGGTGCACACAGCCTTGGCTGCAGCACGCAGAGATCTTGCACTGCCGCACACAGAGGAAAAAAATTAGAGGGAACATTGGTCCTGACCCCTTGTGTATGTTATAAATGAGGTGGAAGCATGTTTAGTGGGCAATTAAATGTAAAAAGATGCTTTTTGGCCATCAGTGAGGCAACTGAAAAAATATATATGTGCTTTCACATCTACTCTGACACCCATACAGACACTCTCACACCCACTCACATACCCACACAGATACACTCACATCCACTTCGACACCCATAGAGACACTCTCACACCCACTAACACACACAGACACTCTTACACCCCCTCACATACCTGGGCAGACACTCTCCTACCCACTAACACATCCAGACAGACACTTTCACACCCACTCACACTCACAGACTGAGACTCACACCCATTCACACACCCATACAGACACTCTCACATCCACTCTGACACACAGACAGAAACTCTCACACCCACTTGCATACCCATATAGACAATCTCACACCTATACATACCACCATACACACAATCAGACATACACACACACACACACACATACACACTCTCACACTCACTCACATGCCTTTGAAAGACACTCGCACCCACTCATACACACAGACATTCTCACACCCACTAACATACCCATACACTCACACCCACTCACACAGCCATACAGACACTCTCACACCCAGTCACACACACACACAGACACTCCCACACCCAATCAGACACCCATACAGATACTCTCACACCCATATATACACCCATACATACACTCTGACACTCAGCCATGCACACAGACACTCTCACATCCACCTACATACCCACATAGAAACTCTCACAACCACCCACTCACACACACAGACACTCCCACACCCAGTGACACACACAGGCAGACACTTTGAAACTTACTCACACATGCAGATAGACACGCTTACACCCACTAAATGAGCAATTTACAGAGTAGCTTTAATATCCACGTAAACACTGACTGACCTACTCACGCACAGACCCACACAGGCACTTACACACCTGTCACATATACACACACAAAGTGTTACATCTTTTCACCAAGCTGTAGAAGGGAATTGAAAATGCCTTGTTTTGTTTTAAATGTGCGCATTTGGTTTGTTATAGTCATAATTAGGAAATTTATCAGGATAATAATTGTTTTTAATATTTATATCTTAGGAAATTTGGAAGTTATAGTTAGGAAATACAATTTTAAAAACTTTAGAAATTCACTAACATTTCAAAGGTTACAGGGACGTTATAGTTAGGCTCAGATGTCACTCATACAAAACCATTGACATTCAGCAGCTATAGTTACATGAGCTAACTATAACTTAGGCCCCCACAGTGCACTGCTTATGACCTCACATATTACATCACTCATGACTTCATGGATGATATCTCAAATAACATCACTGATGACATCATCTACAGAACAACTCACACACCCATTCACAGATCCATACAAGCACTCACACATCCTCTTACATCCCCATTCAACCTCTCATACACCCTCTCACATGCCCTCACAACCACTCACATACCCATTCACAGATCCATACAACTACTCATACACCAACTTACTCATGCATAGACTGTGACTAAAACACAGCTGATATAATGCAGCAATTTTTTTCATTCAATACCTCTCATAAGTGAAAATTAAAATACTTTCAAACTTATGTCTACTTGACTTGTAAGATTATCAGAATAAAAATAGCAGGCTGTACATAATGTGTCACAAACAAGCACAATCTCATATTTAGGGGGCTCTGGATTGCTTTCTTCCATCAGCAGAGGGCAGCATCAGTGAGGAATTGGTTGACAGGTGACAAAAGCAGGAGAAGATATATCTTAGACTTTAAAAAGAATGTTTCTGGATTAGGAGGACAAGGATTTTGAGAAATTACAGCAATTGGGACAGAGTTTTAGACACATTAAAGTGTAAGAACAAGGAAAGATAAACAAAACGGTATTGGCTGACATCAAAGAGCATTTTCAAGAAGAACTGATGAACCAGAAATAAACAAGGGATTATGAGATTGAAAAGAGTATACCATCTAAAAGACAAGAAAGATAAGAGCACAATATACAAAATTCCTCAAGTGAACAGATAAGTGAATCAGAATCTGACAGAGACTTGCAAGTAATCCCAAACAATGTGTGAAAGTCTTTTTAGAAAATCCTGTTGGAGCAGAATGGTATTTGCATCATGCAAATAGTTGATGCAAACTCCTTTAAAAGCTGCACTCAAGAGGATGAGTTTTTAGTACTGGACTGAGGCATGAAATCAACAAATCAATGCAAATGAATGCAATAGAAGCACAGTCGACCCCGCAATAATGACAGAGAACAGTGGATTTGCAACCCATGAAGGTTTATTGACACATTAGTAAAGTTATAAACTCAAATCTTTTCATATTATTATTATAAATTCAGCAATAAATAAATAATTATATATCAGTTAATATAATTCAAATTAATGCAAATCAGCAAATACAAAGAAAATGTTGTCATGAAGCAGATTGAGCACATTCAGCTCCCCATTAAGATTAAGGCAAAATCCCTATTATGATAAACTAGAGGAAATCAGCAACTTTGTGAGAGATGTCAAGCAGGAGGTGTCAGCAAATTAAGCCTCTAAAAGGCAAAATATAATTAAGATTCAGTACAGTGAGAATGGATTTTCTCAGGAGTCTAAGTCTTCCAGCAGGAGCAAAGAACAGCATCTAATCTTAAGAGAGTAGAAAGGAGCATCTGAATCTAACTAACTCAGCAACACAAACATAAAACACATTTTTGACAATATACAACCCTCCCTGTGGTTCCCATGGAGAGGAAACCAATCAGGATCAAACATGTTGTGATAGCAAGACTTTAATTTCTTTTCACAACTTGAATACAATGGATAATTTGCTGCATGGCCTTCAGCTGGCGATCAGTAGAAAGATGATACAATCCGGTCAGCTTGCCTCGCTGATGAAGGAGAGCACTTTATTTCTCGCTCTAAGGACCATTCAAAGATAAACATTCACCTGATAGCATTAAACAAGAAAATGCATTTTCAATAAATGTTGGCGGTTGCAGTTTGGCTCTTGAAATGAGAGAAAGAAAAAACACACAGCAGTCAGGCAGCATTTCATTTGAGCAGGAGTTATTTAACTGAGGCATACATTAGATATGGTCAATTTTAACATGACAATCACACTCTACATATACGTGTGCACATTAATACAAGTGTTATGCAAAGTCTAAAATAGTGCCAAAGTGTCACCAATTTCTAGGGAATGTGGTTAGCAGAGAAAAATACTGGGTACTAGCCTCAAATGGGGAAGATAAAAAAGCCTCAAAAATTATGAAGAAAAGAGAAATGTAAAAAACAGGATGGGGTGAAGGAGAAGTATTTGGCCCATCTGGACACCACTGTTATGGGCATGATTAGAGATTGTGATGGATCCGATAGAAGAATCCTTAATATTGAAAAGGAAAGACTGTGACTATGTGATCTATTTGTTAATACTAGTGGTCAACATGTGATAAAACACATGCTAACGTGATGGGAATGCTACATCCCACTCTGATGGATGATAGAGTTTGCCACATGTCTGCCAGGCCCAAATCAGAAAAATGCCAGCACAAATTTGACTGACATGATTATTGATGAAGCAGAGCAACCCAGACATTTCTAGAAGAGAGTTAGGAGCTAGTTAAAATCTTCTACCGTTATTAAGACCCCTTTGGTGATTCCTGCCAATTTTCATATATGTTTAAGAAGGAAGTGGCCTTTGCCTTTATTCAAAGCATACATTGCCAATTTAGTAAGGCAATCCAGGCATAATCTGCATTTCTCCAACATATACCTTTGCATCCTGTCGATCAATGTCTGCAAAATCATGAAATTTAAAGTCTTATGAAACAGAACAAAAAACCTTTATGATTTATTCCTAACCATCCTATGTGCTTGGTTACAATACATGGTAGACTTAGTCCACCCTCCACCATGGTCTTCATGTGCGTCTCCTGAAGCTCTAGTATACCGGCCTTTAGTAACAAGTGTGTAGCGTTAGTGCCTTGTATGGTCAAGGATATCTGTGCCTCTCCTTTCGAAGAGTACCTGCAACAGAATTGTAAACAATATACCCATAACAGTGTTCATATCAGTATACTACCACGCTCAAAGGATATCTCAATAATCGCACTCCCTTAAAAGAAGGCTATGTAGGTGGAGGCAGGGGCTTGTACCCACAAAGGATAACTTGTTAATCACCTGGCCTTAATGGGTAACTGTGAAGGCGTAGCCAAAAGCCTGTATCCTCTAAGATACCTTGTTAATCACACTCCATTAAAAGAGGTTTATGTAAGAGGAGACATGGGCTTGTACCCACAAAAGATCCCTCGTTAATCTTGCTCCCTTAAAAAGAGGCTGAGTGGGAGGAAGAAGGAATTTCTACCTTAAAAGGATACTTCTTTAATCTCACTTCTTTAAAAGGTGGCTAGATAGAAGAAGCCGGAGGCCTGTACTCTTAAGGAATACCTCGATGTTTGAGTACTTAAGAAGAGGGATGCTCCTGTTTCGATACACACGGCTGAGCATAAGTTGTGAGAAGAGAATTGAGAGATAGAGTCCAAGGGCCTATTAATTTATTGCTATGTCTGACTGAAAGTGTTTCTGTAAAATCTACCAAACAAGCCATACATTTCTTGGGTGCAGCACTTAATCTATCTAAAGAAGTCAAGTGCTGTAATTCAGGCAAGTATTACACACCACCACTTTCAAAGATATAAAGCTGCCACTGACATTGTTGGAAGCCTCAATTAAGACATCCCATTGTACACTACCACCTCAGTGAGTGGGAACATCTCTGACTTGAAACATTTAATATTTAAAGTAGAATACTCCACGTAGAACAACTTCATTCATGGGTGCTATTAAATGAATCTCCAGATTTTCGGGCATATTTATCTAAGAGGGCGATGCAACTGCAGCACACATTGAAAGAGGAAAATGCCTCCAAGGAGTGTTTTTATGCAGGAAGGTGTGCCTTCCCGCAAAAACACAATCCTGCTTACAACGCAGCCACCCTTGCACCATGGTGAAAGGGTAACTGCATTGGCACTAGGCAGCCAAGAATGAGTAAGTGCATGGAATAGACAGGAATGCTCCATATGATGTTAAATTGTCCTGCCCTTTCACACAGTGAAGCAAGGTGGCTTGCTGCATTGCTGTGCATGAAAATGTGTCCAGTACATGTACATTTATGAGTTTTGTTGTGGGGTAGATGTTTGTCTATGTAGCTTTAAATATCTCAAAGTTGTGTGCTATCTGTGCAGATAGGTGCTTGTTTGCCCCACATGGTGGTTGTAAGCGCTATGCAAATGCTGCAGCATCATATGCTATCTGACATGCAATTAATATTGTCTCTTTCTGCAGTTTTACACCTTAAAATTGAGTAAAATCACAAAAAGACTTCATCCATATTCCTAACCCTGTATGAAAATTGACATTGACTGTGAGTGTTCGCTCTCCTTCTTTCCTATTGAATGTCTCTTTTCTTACTCTCCATCCTCTGCATGCCTTACTCTGAGTGTCGCCTAGTTTAAGTCGTATGCTGATCTGCCTTACTTTCTCTCCTGCAAATTACCCACAATTTACTGCATCAATTACAAGCTCTCTTTCCTTTAAATCATATCCATGTAACCAAACAATAACTTGTCTCCTGTAGCCTATTGGCTCGCCCCACCAACAGTTTGCATGAACTCACATTGATGATCATGCCTAGCACCTTTTCATTTAATTCATCACATAGAAACTGAAGTAACTGCATGGACTGGCTCATTGAGAGCACAAGGCTAATCTCAATACCTAATATTAACCAATAGCCTCTGAATTAACCACTGCCCTTGGGCTCTGGAGTAGCCTGCTACCCACTGTAGAGCAATTCAGTGCCTTGTTAGGGGTAATATGCGCACTTTAAATGCAACCACAGTACAATACAATACAATATCTGCCCAAGAACCACACTAACAAAAAACACAATAACCAATTTAAAAGGTTGGTTGTCTTTGGGCTATTAATCGGCAGGTCATCTTGCAGTCTTCTCCAGGTTAGTGGCACTTGCCTCACCATTTCTCCCCTTCGAAGGGACTTTGTAGAGATGATCATTGAGTTCCACCCAACGCATTCAAGTAGGAGTTATCAACCACAAGGCAAGTATCCCAGAATGGCGGGTTCCCACTCCTAGTGTGCAAATCAGTTAGGATGCTATATGCTACATGGCAATCCAGTGCATCCTGCATTCCCTCAATCTACCATTGTGCTGGGGACTTTTCCTCTGCATTATATAAGCCACTCCATCTTGAGAATCCTCTTTAGTATGTTGGGAGTCACTATGTTTTTTGCTCCCGCTATCACATTAAAAACTTTGGAGTAATTTTCAACTGTGATGACATCGAAGATTTTTTTCCCCAACCTAACATGGATTTCCCCGTAGCAAAGTACACTGCAGCAAATCCTGCATCAGGGTGACGTGATTGCCGTGAAACACGATGGACCAATTTCTCCTTCTCTCCTACCCCCCAGCAGTGCCTCTGTCTGTGGGTATAATGTCATCTTCTCTATAATGTCCTAGGGAACTTGTCACATTCTATCCTCTTTGTCCTTACTCTGTAGTCCTCATTTCCCACTGACTTCCCCTCATTGATTTGCAGGACCTCAGTTAAGATGATCATCCTCACAAAGATTGTAGATATGTATGTTGTCCCGCTTGGCCCTGTTTAGAGGTGCTTACATGTCCGATGGAGAGCATCAAAATTTGCCTCAGCTCTCTTAGGTTTCTTCTCTGCACAATTCTCTCTGCAATTTCTCCTGAACCTCCACCACTCTGAGTCCAGCTGCTCTTACGGTCAAAAGAGCTTCACAAAAGCTTCTGCTGACCTCTTACGAGTCAGATGTCAGTTCCTCCTATTCCCTTTGAAATGCTTAAAGGTGAGACCTTAAATCATCCTTTGAGTGTGACTCTTTTTTTCTTCTTGAAGCCATTTCCAGTGGAGCATATAGACACCATGGACAATCACCAGTCTGGAGATAGCATGCATAAAATAGCTACCAATGTCCTTATGTACGCCTGACTAGTCCTGGCACTTCATTCACATATCTAGGAAACCACTTACAATCGCCCAGTTGTAGAGACAAGTCCACAACAAGAGGAACGGAGTATCACACTGCTTTTCATCCATCCAAGTGTAGTAAAGTCTGTAGCACTGGGTGAATATCAGCAGTGTTCCAAATATGGGCCGCAATTCCTCAGGCATAAATCGTGATCAGCTCTTCACCACAGTGCTGGTCTCAGATCCCATTGGGCCTCAGCATCTGGGTCAAAACCTTTGTCCGTATGGCTTTGTGGTCAACTCTTAATCCTTACAACTCCAAAGCAGAAGGGCCATTGGCATTTGAAAAGTAGAATATCCAAGGTCAGATGAAGGCACAGAGAAGAACAAGAACAACAAACATAGCAAGCGCAAACAGCTGCTGGCTAATGCTGCCTGCTGCTGTCCGTGTTCTGTTGTATTTAGTACTATTTTCTTAGCGCAAACTCATCCTCGGGTCCAATTTGGATGTAAGGATGAATTTTGTGCTAACAAAATAGTGTTACATGCTTGATTACCCATAATTCCACACAATCTTGCATAATTTTGCTATTATTTCCCGTAATTACGCTACATCAAATTACGCAAGCAACCCCCACCCTACTCCGAATGTACCAACATTTAAAATCTAAGCTTATTCACATACCATTATCCACCACATAAAAAACATACAGTGATCATTTAAAAAATAACACAAATTAACATTGCAACCCCCACTTAAAAAAAATTGAAAAGGACGGGAAAATAACTTTCTTGTATTTATTACATATGTAACCAAACATCTTGGTCTGTGTTAATGTTGGTAATTTTTTTAAGTCATCTCTCTATAAACGTAAATCACTGACTGTCTGATCTGTTGTTTTAATTGTACCTATTGTCCTTTAAAGTTGCTATTCAATGACTGCAATGCTTTTATAATTATTTTTTAATAATCGAATAAAGCTTTGAATTTGAAGTCGCATAATTTCAAGACATGGCAACAAACAAAAAGGTAGCTATGTTCTAGGGCTGCAAAACAATTCTAGATCTTTCATCATAACACAGGCTTTATTTTATTGCTTGGATGCCCATAGTGGTATCTAAACATCTAGCGCCAACTGTTACTTAAGGCCAGATGGAAACTACCTTGCAATGCCCCAAAATTCATTATTACTTCAATAGATTACTAGATTTCCAGAGTTCATGATAACAAGCATTTTTTTCCATTTTTTTATTAGTAATAGTGCAAATGGTATGTCACTGTGTATATTGTAGTTTGTTTGTACGTAAATACTTTAAAGTTGGTAATATTGACACAGCAACAAAATAAAATAAATAAATCACTGAGAGTGCAGTGGACAGCTAAAATTCAATCATAAAAATACAAAAAAATACACACTCAGTGAAGAAGGATGTTCTCGCACTGGGGCAGAGCAGACCAACAAAAACAAAGCCAAATTATCTTGCCTTTGGAAGCTTGTCAATTGAGGCTCTATCCCATCTAAAGCGCAACTGTGGTCTTTGGTCTCCATTGTATAGTATTTTGCAATGTTAACTGTAACAACATCTGTTGTGTGGTTAGTAGAACTGCAGCCTGTGGGCTCTACAGCTGCATAATTAATACTGAAGTCCCCGGGAGGAACATCTGCTGTCTGGTTAGCTCTATTGCAACCTGTGGGCTCCACCCTGAGCTCTACCCGAAAATTGCCAGTATGGACATATCTAGGGGCATATTCTCAAGGAGCTGTCACTGAGTTAAGGGCACTTTATCGCAGCCAAAGTGGCAATAAATGTATCGCCCCATTCACAAGCTGGTGCTAACAGCCCATAGCACCAGTTTACCTGTGACAGCAGCCGCAAAAAACATCGCCACAGATGACCCCCGCACCTATCACTAATAATATGCAGAGTAGGCGTTCCCGAGCAAAAAGCCGCGACAACACCACTTTGCAACATTCTCAACGACCAGCCAGATCGGCGATACCACCACAAAACATGCAATAAGTCAAGTTAGCAGCAGGAAACACCTGCTCTGACCTGGTGTAAAGTCGGACCGCAGCCGGCACCAGAAAAGAGAGCCCAGACCACAGCCACACCTGAAGAAAAACAGATGCCATGGAGCTACTCATCATGCAGCACGGAGCCTCAACATGGCCACAACACCCACCGCTACCGCCACCACCCCCAGGCCTGCCACAACCTCCCCGGATCCCTCCGGACCAGCACAGAGGCAGCGCAGACACAGATGGCGGACCTTCAGAAAACGCACCAGCCTCACAGACTTAACACCAGAGAATGTAATTGACCACTACAGGCTCAAAAGGACAACCATCCTCCGCATCCTGAACATCATTGCCCAGAGGCTGATGGTACCAATACAGCGGATAACCAACATCACACCTCAGATAAAGCTGCTGGCTGTGCTGCACCTGTTGGCCTCTGGTACCTTCCAACCAACAACTGCTAGAGTCGGAGGGTCTCATAGCCAGCCCTATCAAAGTACCTCAAACCTGTCCTGGATGCCATCATCAGCTTTGTACCCCAGTACCTATACTTTCCCTACACTGCGCAGGAATATCTGGAGACCAAGCAAGGCTTCTACACCATAGCTGCATTCCCACACGTGTTGGGGGCAATAGACTGCACACATGTCCTACTTGTGCACCTGCCGACACTGCACACAATTATTGCAACAAAAAGCACACGCATTCCATCAATGTGCAGGCAATAGTGGACCACCAGGGACTCTTCACCAATATCGTCGCCAACTACCCAGGCAGTGTGTATGACTCATACATCTTCCGACAGTCCATCATTAACGGCGCTTCCAGGATGGCACCTACGGAAATGCCCTGCTCGTTGGTAAGTACCAAATGAACACACCACACACCTAAACTCCACAATCATGCAACTCACAACTCTGGGAATGCACACGTTACAAACTCACATACAACATGCCCACCTACCAGACACGACAGCACAACTTACTGTGGTAACCTGGGCTAGCCATGTACACAAGCCATCAATGGCATGGCACCTCAGCCACACAATAGCTGATTGTGGGGAGAGGTGGGAACCAGGCATGTGTGAAGGAGACAAGTGACCCATTAATAAGCATGTACACAATGCCAAGTGTGGCGTGGATGTGCTGGCCAGACTGCAGTATGCAGACCACACACATATCCATGTCAATATACACCACTGGTGTATGGAGACTAGTAGACAGTGGACACAACCATGTCACCCCAGCCAGTGGGGAAGATCGCGGAAATGTAGCTTGTTACATCCCCACTGTAAGCGCGTGTGGAGTGGGCTGGCCCGGCGTATGCCAGGCCAGCGTAGAGGTGTGAATAAAAAGCAGTAGCTCTGGGGTGGTTCTCTTCCGGAATGCCCAACGTCTTGCCCCGCCACGACACCGTGGCCATGTGAGGTGTTGCCTGCGATCCTGTGGGCCTGATGCACCCCAGTCAGCTGGTTCCTGAACCAGTCTTGCCTGTCCCTGCGCACCCAGGCCTCAACGCCCAGCTGCCGACACCGGCGTGTGTCGAAGAGGGCCCACCACGTGCCGGTGCAAGCTCCAAGCCCGAGGCCCGTGACCTTGGCAGCCTACTCAGACCATAACGGCCTCCGCAACACAGGCCCGCAGTACTCCTTACTCTGTACTCCGCCGGCATACACAGCAGGCTAGTAGGTCACACATTTGGAACTGAGTCTTGCCCTCTACATGGCAGAGTCCATGTAATTGTACAGGCCTCATTGCATACTGCATCCCCTTCCAGCTCTGTTGCCCCTCAGTGTGTGCCCTGAAATTCATGGTCGATATCTGTCTGTATGTCTGTGGCGTCTGGGCACATGGGCTGGAGGTTGTCTTCCTCTACATGTAGCTGATACTGACAAGGTGGAAAAGTGGATTCGGTAGCATTCAACCCCGCAATTTGCCTGTTCCTGCTTGCTTCTGCTCTCTGCATCATGCCCTGGAGGGACACCTTCCACTGTCCCCCGCAACCCTCTGTGACATTCCCCTTGGACATTGACGAGTACATGCTCAGCTCGCGTGGCCCTACCGCAGTGCACTGCAAGTCACCGCCCCGTGGCGGTGTGCCTGTCCCGGCCGCTGTGCAGCCGGGGCCACAAACTCTGTGCTGCTCAAGTCAGGGACCCATGATGTCCGTACCTTGTACTGCTGATTGTCTGCTCACTGTTGTGGTTTTTGCCAGCACCAACCAACCCCTGAGTGGTGGTTTACACTACCCAACACCCATCCAGCACAGACATCACTGGAGATGTGACCCTGGCAATAAAAGGCTCTGGGTGCACGTGCCCATAGCCAGTCCCAAAAACTCACTCAGTGTGTCTGTGTGGTCATTATACATGCATGTGGGACCGGGGCTATTCCACATTACATTGTGCTGTGTACAGCATACGCAACCATGTCACCGCAGGCAGTGGTGTAGACATGGGACATGTAACCATGTCGTATCTTCATGTGAGAGTAAGCGGGGTGGACAGGTGTACGACAGTACTGTGTAGGGGTGCGGCTCCTCCACATGTAGATCTGGGTGTGGTTCAGTGTGGGCCTTGCCAAGGATGTGTCTGATGCGTGTGTCTCTGTTGTGGTGTCTGCGCCACCCGTCACACACTCGACAATGTTGCCATGTGGCATGTCCCCGGTGTGTGTGGATGGCTGAAGGGGCACATGTGGGAGGGCCTGCCCGCTCGGGGATCACAAATGCCAACTGTTGTGTGTGTCGCTATTAGCGCAGCATGAGCCAAAGATGTACCCTCAACTGCATGTCGAGTTCAGCCAGGCAGGTGTTCTACATCTGTGTCAGCCCTGTCCTTGCAATGGGCCTACACACACGTGGCCGGCCACATTCTGCACAGCATCATCACTGTGTCGTACTCAGGCTTGTAGACATGGGCAGACAGGCATATCAATGGTGTGCCGTAGGCGTGCATGTGATGTAATTGCGCTGCGCACACTAGTGAATGTGCTCGGGGGGAGGTTCAGCAGTGAGGCTACGTAGTACACAGTGATGCTGCTCATTTGCAACACGCAGTACATGTCATACAGGAATCACCAAGTCACACATATGACACACCAATGAACCAGTGAGCCTGCCAACACATCATGCAGTATGTAGTTGTGACTCATTTTTTTCTGCACTGTCACAGGTGACCAAGGATATTCACTCTGCACTTAAATGATGACACCCCTCCGAGCCCCGAACACACAGGCTCAGAGGCAGTACAATTTGGCCCACAAATGCACCAGGGGCATCGTGGAGCACACATTTGGCGTGTTGAAGTCACGTCTCAGGTGCCTGGACTTCACAGGTGGTAAGCTCCTGTACAGCCCAGACCTCGTGTGCAAGATGATCGTTGCATGTTGTGTGTTGCACAATATGTGTGTACACAGCAAAGCCCCATGGCTATGAGTGCCAGATGCACCGGACGATGATGATGAAGATGAGGCAGGTGGACCACACCCCACTGCAGCCGCAGCAGGAATAGCCCGTAGGGACTACATCATTGACAATATCTTCTCTGGTTGACGTCACATTGTGTGGGTCCTTCGCAGTAATGGCACAGTATGTTGACTTCCACAGGAACTGCATGTGCTAATAAAAGCATTCCGATATATATTCCCTGCATGCATGTCACTCATCTGTACAGGCACTTCACTCAGACAAGTGTGGGTGCGACATGTTGTGCTATCAATTGAGGGATTTGTTGCTGGATGGTGGGTGTGTCACCTCTGTGCAGTGAGGCTGTTTATGATGTCACGTATTCGAACTACCAGTTCTGTGTGTCACAGTTGTTACAGTATCCCACTCTTCGGTGTTTCACATGTGTCCCAAATCATTCCATTTTGGCTGTCATTTGTGGCCTGCAGGTGACAACAGGGATTCTTTTGTGCTCTGATATGTACCGCCATGATGCAGGGATGCACCCTGTGGCTCAAGTCCCACGACATGAGCAACATGTACGTAAGGGGGAGTCACTGCCCCTACATTAGTCCGTGTTTTCATTCTTGTTCGGTCATGGACATGGCACGTCGGTGTGCAGGGGGTGTTGTTTGTCCCTCTGTAATGTAAGGGGGAGATGCGGTTTCACAGTGTGTACCATGTTTGTTTCTGCATTGGCGCTGGTTACATACTGAATGCATGTCAATGTGCATTGTGGTTGTTTGTGGGGAAATGCCTATCTGATTTGGACAATGGTCATTTGTTCTGCGTCACAGCTGTGGGGTCGTGCTTCCACGTTGTCATCTCACCGTTTATTTACTCTGCTTTTATGGTGCATTTTCCAGCCAGACGGTTGGGATTTGCAGGCCGGTCGCTGGTTTTCGGTGCTTTTTGTACCGTGATTGGCCTCATCACAGGATTTATTGCATTCGCGTTTCGCATTTTTGCGGCATGACATTGATTTTAATGCGGTCAGTGGACGTGTTATCTGGTGACTATCGCATGGTACCGCCGTGTTGAGAATGCTTCGTTAACACGCCGTAATTTTCCCAAGATAGACTGCGATGTTGGAATTTGTGTTGTTACTTTTGCGATGGTTATGACACGTTCTTGAGAATATGCCCCCTAGTCTGTTTAGGACAGGGCTGTATTGTAACACAATATTCATAAGTCATTTATTCACCTTTACACATGATGCAAGCTACTTTAGGACATAATAACAAAGATCCTTGTATTCAAGAGCCATAAGGCTAAAAAACTCAGCTTCACAAATGTTTTAACAAGTCAGAAACTTTTCCCATGGTCAATAAATATAATCCTCTGGGGCACAAAGGTGAGGAACGATTGGGCTGCTACACGCTTGGTAGCCTCTGGAGCTTTGTCAAATTTATTGGTGGTGCTGCTGCCTCTTCCTGGGACACCACACACCTTAATATGCAAGCCATTATCTATCTTGGCCCTCGCAAGGGATAATTGGGTGCTCCATCCCCCAAGTTGATTGTCCCTAAGGCCAGCTAAAAGAAATAAAATATTGTTCCTTTTGTTTTGTGCCCCAATCATGCTAGAGCACAATCTATCTGCAGAGAAAGTGAGAGGAGGGAGCAGAAGTAAAACCATGCTCTCCCATGGAATGCTAAATAGTAACGTTATTTCACCAGTGTACAGCTACAGCATTGACAAAGTTAAAAGAGCTATGCTCCACCTAATAAGAAGGAAGGCCACCAATTAATTACAGGGATCAAAGGGCCTGATTTAGATCTTGATGGGGCTCTGACGGAGTGACCTTTTTTGGTGGTCTCCCTGCCCGCTCTATTTAGATGTTGGCTGGCAATGGGAGAAAAGACTGGCTCAGTCCCGCCGGCTCTGCCAGGACTTCGCTCTCTGCCTCTACAGAAAGATGGGCTGCTGCAGGCGGCGGCAGGACTCCAGCCAGGATTCCCACCATCCAGATTTGAATGTGGCCTGTTTTGAAGGGAATTCTGTCACGGATCCCTCCTACTTGGGATCGTGGATTGGTAAGAAAAGGGGGTGTAAACTCACTTTTTCCCGGGGTGCAGGCTGTGATTTCGCCCTCTCTCCTTCGCCCAGGTCTCCTCTTACCTGCTGGACCTTCACCACGACGGACCGGCACCCCATTTTGACAGACCTGAAGGTAGGTGTTCATGGTGTGGGTGTACATACATTGCATGGTGTGTGTATGTTGGTGGGGTGCAATACAGAATGTGCACCACATGCCCACTACACATAACCTACATACACATATGTACACATACACAACATATATGTGTTATACATAGGCTGTGGGGTTTTAGGTTTAAACCTATAATAACTGATAAAACCCCACTGAAAGAGAAATAGCCCTCACCAGTGAAAACATATAAACACTGAATAAACACCTGCACAGCCACAAACTAAATGCCATTCAATGAAAGGAAAAAGAGAGTGAAAGAGTAATTTTGTTTTACTTCCTGAAGGGGTCAATACAATGTAACTTTGTTATACAAGCTAGCAGTAAGAAAGACTGGGGTAACATTATTCTGCTTAAGTTTTGTTGTTTAGGGATGCCACTAAAATATTGTTTCTTCTTCCTTTTTCTTTTTTCAGTTTTGTGGTCTTTGTTCTAAAGAGGCAGGGTTTTGAAGCATGTTTTAGGCCTTGTTTAATTATTTTATAAACTGTAGAGAATAAGGAAATATCAAAATCATAGTTGATATTTTGGCTGTGTTTGATTCTTTCACTGATAGGTAAAATGGCTGGTTTCATAAGAATCTTTCCTAATATGTGTCATCATATTTACCCACAGAGAATGGGTAAAAACCCTTGATACATCAGCCCACAGTTTCTAGTGGGTCAGTATTGATAGTGGATGAATTGCCAACACCTCAGGCTTTAAATATTCAATGCAAGGTATAGTGACAAGTATATGTATAAAGAGCGCTATCGCCAAACATCTGGGATAGTCGTGAAAACATGGAACACAGTGTCACTTGGAATGCTCTGCCGAAAAAAGGTTCTTTCCAAGCTCAACAAAGATTAGAGTGATATTTTTTGGATTTTCAGTAATTTAGCTACGTATATGAAAAAGTTGTGTGATGACCTGTCAAAATTGATACCCGAGCTGAAGTGATTCCCTGTAAGAGATTCTTGCTACTTGTTAGATGGTATGCTGAAGGCATCTTTACAATCTTCAGAGTTAATGAGGGATGCTATTGACTTTTTAGTCCATTCTGGTGCACTGTTTTCTTATGCACAGGAACTAAAACACAAATATTTATCATTTTGTGCTTTGTGTGAAATCAAAGAAAGAGTCGTCCCAACCGTGTCCTTTAGCTGATGGTTCTCAGTCCAAGGGGCTATGAATGCTATATTATCCATGTGGCAAAAGTTTACAGAATTTGTGCTGAGTGATGATGCCAAAGGCAAGAAATGTGAGGATCTTTGGTCGCATATTGATAGTGATGTGAAAAAAGTACACTCTACTGCATTATTAGAGTTTTACAGGAAAACATAACTGCTGTAGTGAACATAATAAAAAAACTAGTCTGAAAAAACCCTTGTCTGCCAAGTGTTCGGCATAATTGGATAGATGTGAAACATCTCCTTGAGAGTAGGCAGGGCGACACCTTTAGTGACTTTGGCACTACAACGTTTCATGTTAGAGTGCTTGCCACTTGGTAAGATAAGCAATGTTGAAGACCAAATCAGGAACATTTATTTTACAATGTATGAGAAATGGCTTGCAATGATACATAGAAATGTCCCTTCACCACCAATGGCATTTGAAGTCAATGAAACCTCACTGTGGTTCTAGATCACTTCAGTAAAGGGGAATTTCCTCCGTAGTTTCTAAGGTGCTGCTTCATTTTTGACCGCTTCAATTACTCTGAGGGCATAAGCACCCAGCTCAATGCAAATGTTGCAGAACCTACCCTAAGAATCACAATCTTCAAGGGCACCAGTATTGGCATGGAAAGCTATGTCAGCGGCCAGAGTTCAGAAATTGTGTACTGGCATTTTGGCGTTGCCCGTCTCAAGTGCCAATGTTGAGAGGGCCTTTTCACAGAAGTTTACCTGGGAAGGAAAGAGCGAGCACACATGTCCAAAGACTCACTGAATAAGTATTGTATGGTGTACTACAATAAGTTTAATTTGCAAAAATATATTTGGACCTCATATACACTATATGTACACTGTCTATATACCATGTTCTATCGATGCAGAAAGCAACCAATACTAAAAGCAAAATGTTCCATAAACACCAGAAAAACCCTTTTTCTGTTGTTTTTAGTGGTGCACAAATGTGTAACCACTGATAACAACTGTTTTTTAAGGTATTGAAAACACTGAAAAAACCCCACCAGAATTTACCAGAAATAGAAACTGAAAACAGGAAAGCCTAGTTATACATAAAAAAAATCCCACTTACCACGGTCGCCCCCGTCAGTACTCCACTGACAGGACACCACCAGCCCAACAGGCAGCCCATATTCACACGTAGGTCCTGAAGAAAGCCCTCCGACCCCTCCTGGGCAACATACGGGGCTGAAACATGTCGACCTTTTGACCTTGACTAGAACTGCATGGTGCTATAGAACAGTAACATTTCTATAGAAGCACCGCCTCGTTTTTAACCTTGCCACCTCTCCTTCTGAATAAAGTTTGTTTTGGAAGGAGAGTGAAGCAATTTTAGCTCACCTTAGCCTTTCCGTTCACTTCACTTTTTCGACCTTATTTCTGGTCACTACTGTCAAAAACAGTGGTCCACCCTCCAGGTGGAGGAAAGCATTTTATCAAAAAGACCCAATGATGATGGTTTCATGTATCTAGAAGCGGAGAATCAAGATATACCGCTTTTCCCTCCTGCACATGATTGAGGGTTTTTATGTTGGTTACCACACCTGACCCTGGTATTACAGGTACAAGTGATCAATTCCGACTAATATAATTGACTTTCGACAGGAAGCTGAATGGATCAGAGCTTCTTCCTCCCCCTTTTGATCATATAGTATCTAGGGAGATCTACAAACCCTCTGTACCTTTAGAATCCCCAGGATGTATTGAAAAGGGATGTACATTTGTTTGGAGAAAACAGTTAGGAAGGTGTTAGAATCCGGGTTCTCTGGTTGGCACAGGTAGGTACTTGTGACAAGCAGGGAACCTTTCCTCTAGTCAGGGTAAGGGGTTACACTCCTAAAATAACCCCTGCTCACCCTCTAGGTAGCTTGGCGCGAGCAGACAAGGCTTATCTCAGAGCGTTATAGGTTAAGCATTTGTGAACACATACAGTAACCCAGTGACAACACTACAAATGGACACCACACAGGTAGGTATATTAAAAATAAGGATTCTTTATATAGGATTATCACAAGACCATTAAACGATTAAAAGTACACAATACGGTTGCTTAGTTGGTAAAAGGTTGCTTAGTTTCTCTC
This sequence comes from Triturus cristatus, assembly GCF_964204655.1. NCBI lineage: Eukaryota > Metazoa > Chordata > Amphibia > Caudata > Salamandridae > Triturus > Triturus cristatus. The sequence continues at coordinate 945,745,394 of NC_140593.1, forward strand.
AAGTTCTTAAATGCGACACTTTAAGTCAATGTACCTCAGATGCGACACGTAGGGCAACGAAAGTGTTGCAGCGATGCAGATGCGTTGAAGTTCTTGGTGCAAAAGAAATAAAGACGGGATCTTCCAGATGCGTGACGCTTCTCCGAGGTTGCGAGAAGGCCCGATTCGATGCGTCAGCTACAGCGGCGTCACCTTTGACGAGATGCGACGACAGCGGCCTTGGCAGCGGCACTCTTCTCCGACGTTGCGAGACGCTTCCGCTCGATGCGATGCTGCAGCGGCGACACCCCTTCTGCGAGGTGTGGCAACCGCGGCTCCGACGGCGGCACGCTTCTCTGTGGATGCGAGACACTTCCGGACGATGCGAGACGCTTCCGCTCGATGCGATGCTGCAGCGGCGACACTCTCTGCGAGATGCGACGGCAACAGCTCCGACGGCGATACGCTTCTCTCCCTTGTGTCGCGCTTCCAGCTTCTTGCGACACGCAGTCCCTCAGAAGGCCCAACAACAGCAGCAGGCACTTCCAAAAGACTTTGGGGAGCTGGGGATGAAGTCCACTGGTCCTGGGACTTCGTTCAGGGGGCAAGCTCAGCTCAAGCCCTTGGAGATCTTTAAGCACAAGTTGAAATAAAAGTCTTTGTAGTCTTTTCTCCTCTCCTTCAGCAGCAAGGCAACCACTGCAGGCCAATCCCCCAGGTCAGGGACAGTTACTCCTCCTACAGCTTTTCCAGTTCCTTCTCTTCTGGCAGAGCTTCTTCTTGTTTCAGCAGGATCTGATCTAATTTCTTGGGAGCAGGGTCCCAATACTTATACCCCTAATTCCTTTGTTCCTCTGGGGTAGAGGGGCCTTTGCCCAGTCCAAACCAGTTCTTGAGCACTCTGTTGACATGACTCGGCCTTTCTATTCAGGGTGCAGGGCAGAGACATCAGCCGCTCCGCAGGAGGCGGCGCCAGCATTGTGGTAGCAGAGCACAACCCTATTCAGAGCCCAGGTGTACTCCTCCCACCCATCTGACTGCCAATCTTCCTATTCACCACCAGGCTACCTAGCCCTGCCCCTCTGGGTTTCACCAGCCCTGTCACTCACACAACCAGACAGGCAGATACACATCATAGCAGAGGCGGGCTGAAATGGTCAGGCAAGCAAATACCAACTTTCTAAAAGTGGTATTTGCAAACACAGAATATTAAAATAAACTTTACTAAAAGATGTATTTTATTATTCTGAGTTCAGGCATACTAAACTCGAATTTCTACCATGTTCCCTGGGTCTGTTAGGATCATAGAATGTAACAATTCTGACAGCCCATTCTGACCTATGGAGAACAGGTAGCCTTACAATAGTGAAAAACGAAAATGGCAGTAATTCACTATTAGGACATGCCACACACATCAGGGCTTGTCCTACCTTATGCTTACAATGCACCCTGCCCTTGGGCCTACCATAGGGGTGACTAATATGAAGTTAAGGGAAGGTTTAGGGACTGGGAAGTGGGTGCACTTACCCAGTCAGCATGACAGTACCAGACTGCACGCAGGTTCTGCAGTGGCAGACCCTAGACACATTTTACTAGGCCGCTTCTGTGGGTGGCACAACCAGTGCTGCAAGCCCACCAGCAGCATTTGTATTTACAAGCCCTGGGCACTCCTGGTGCACTTTACTGGGGTCTGACAGTAAACCAAATAAGCCAATCATGGAATCCAACCAACATAAACATTTTAAATAGGGAGCACTTGCACTGTGGCACTGGTTGGCAGTGGCACAGTGCCCTGAGCAGCTAACACCAGCAAAAACATAGGAGGCACAACGACAAAATGTGGGAGGGAGACTCACGCCAAGGTGCCCGGTCTAACACGTGTCCCCTCCAGCTGAAAAGTGGGGAGAACTACCCTACCCCAGGGAGTTCCTCATCACTAAGGCGGAAAAATCTGGACAGACCGTCCGCATTGGTGTGATCTGTACCAGGGCGATGTTCCACCGTGAAATCCATACCCTGTAGGGAAATGGACCACCTCAACAGCTTTGGATTCTCACCCCTCATATGCATCAACCATCTGAGGGGCCTGTGGTCTGTCTGAACCCGGAAGTGAGACCCAAACAGGTAGGGTCTTAGCTTCTTCAGCGCCCAGACCACAGCAAATGCCTCACGCTCAATAGCACTCCATCTCTGTTCCCGTGGTAGTAACCTCCTGCTAATAAAGGCTACAGGTTGATCTAGGCCCTCCTCAATAATCTGTGAAAGAACAGCCCCCACACCATGCTCTGAAGCGTCTGTCTGGACGATAAACTCTTTGGAGAAGTTGGGAGCCAAGAGCACGGGCGCCGTGCACATAGCAGCTTTCAGGGCCTCAAAAGATTTCTGACAGGTGTCAGTCCAGATCACCTTCCTGGGCTGCTTCCTTGAAGTCACCGCTGTCAAGGGGGCAACGATGTTGCCATACCCCTTGACAAACCTCCTGTAGTACCCGGTGAGACCTAGGAAGGCTCTCACCTCTGTCTGGGTTTTGGGCGACTCCCAATTCAGGATGGTTTCTATCTTGGGTTGAAGGGGTGCCACCTGGCCACTCCCAACTTGGTGTCCCAAGTACACCACTGAACCCTGCCCGATCTGGCACTTACTCACCTTGATCGTGAGGCCTGCCCTCCGCAGCGCCATCAACACTTCCCAGAGGTGGTGCAGATGTTCCTCTCACGTGGAGCTAAACACTGCGATGTCATCCAGGTAGGCTGCACTGAACGAATCCAGCCCAACCAACACCCGGTTGACCAACCTCTGGAAGGTGGCAGGGGCATTTTTCATCCCAAAGGGCATAACCCGGAACTGGTAATGCCCATCAGGGGTGGAAAATGCTGACCTCTCTTTGGCTCCCTCGGTTAAGGCGATCTGCCAATACCCAGACGTTAAATCAAACGTACTGAGGTAGTTGGCAGCCCCTAGCCGATCTATGAGCTCATCAGCTCGGGGGATGGGGTGTGCGTCAGTCCTAGTGACCGAATTGAGTCCTCTGTAGTCCACACAGAACCGGAGTTCGTGTGTGGCTCCCGGCACGGCAGCCTTTGGGACCAAGACCACTGTGCTGGCCCAAGGACTGCTTGAAGACTCAATTACCCCAAGGGCAAACATCTTGGAGACCTCCTCCTTGATGCAGGCCCTTACCCTGTCAGTCACCCTGTAGGCCTTGTGCCTCACAGGTGTACTATCCCCAGTGTCCACATCATGGACGCACCACTCAGTGACACCGGGAACCAGGGAAAACAGGTCAGAAATTTGTCCCAGCAGCTGGCGACAATCATTCTGTTGCTCAGGGGTCAGGGTGGAAGAGAGGGTGACACCATCCACTGACCCATCTTGCTCTTTGACTGACAGGAGGTCAGGAAGAGGCTCGGTCTCCTCCTCCATCCCAGCATCTGTTGCTAAGAGCATGCCCACTTGGGACCTCTCCAAGTGGGGCTTGAGGCGGTTGACATGTAGGACCCTTAAGGGGTTCCTAGGAGACTTCAGGTCCACCAAGTAGGTAACAGGACTCTTGCGCTCCACAACCTCAAAGGGACCGGTCCACTTATCCTGGAGCGCACAGGGCTCCACGGGGGCCAAGACCCATACTTTCTGCCCAGGCTGAAGCTCTACCAGAGTGGCATTCCGGTCGTACCACTGCTTCATCTCCTCCTGGCTGGCTTCCAGGTTTGCCTCAGCAAGTTCCCTGAAACGCCTAGTCTGGTTTCTGAAGGCCAGCATGTAACTATATACATTCTGGGGAGGTTTCCTGGGAGATTGCTCCCAGCCTTCCTTTACCAGACTTAGAGGTCCTCTCACTGGGTGTCCGTACAGCAGCTCAAAGGGACTGAACCCCAGAGACTTCTGTGGCACCTCCCTGTAAGCAAAGAGAAGGCACGGTAAGAGGTCGTCCCACTTACGCCTCATGGGTTCCTCAAGACCCATTATCATGCCCTTTAGGGTTCGGTTGAATCTCTCAACCAACCCGTTTCCTTGGGGGTGGTAAGGTGTGGTGAACTTGTAGGTTACACCACACTCTTGCCAAAGGGACTTCATATATTTAGATATGAAGTTGGTACCTCGGTCGGACACCACCTCTAGAGGGAATCCCACTCGGGAGAAAATTCCCATCAGCGCACGTCCCACCACGGGGGCCGTCACTGTCCTCAGAGGTATGGCTTCCGGGTACCGGGTGGCATGGTCCACCAGGACCAGGATGAACCTATTGCCCATCGCTGTCCTAGGGTCCAATGGCCCTACAATGTCAATCCCCACTCGCTGGAATGGGGTACCGACCACAGGGAAGGGTTGGAGTGGAGCCTTCTGCTTCCTTCCACTCTTCCCACTTGCCTGGCAAGTTTGGCATGTTCTGCAGATAGTATCTGAACTCCTGCGCATTTGGGGCCAAAAGAAGTGGGTGACAAGCCTTTCAAAGGTCTTGTCCTGCCCCAAATGTCCTGCTAATGGCACATCGTGAGCCAGCCCCAGTAGGAAGGCTCTGAAGCGCTGGGGTACCACCAGCACACGGGCTGACCCAGGCTCAGCAACCTTAGGCTCAGAATACAGGAGGTCGTTCTCCCAGTAAATGAAGTGTGTTCCAGACTGATCACCGTTGGCCTGGTCTGCAGCCTGCTGCCGCATACCCACAAGAGAAGGGCATTCTTTCTGCTCCTTGCAGAATTCTTCCCTGGAGGGTCCTCCTTCCTGCTGCCAATGGGTCAGCTCAGGCAGGTCCCCCAGTTCAGCTATCTGTTCCCCTGTAGGTTCCAGGGCATCCCCCTCAAGGTCTGCTCCCTCCTGGACCGTGGGAACTTCAGGAGCCGGTTTCCCGCGCCCCCTGCTCCTCCTCTTTAAGGCCGGTCCCTGGGCCTCCCTCTCAGGCTCCAGGACCTCTTGAGTACCCCTACTGGCTGCCATGGACCGGGTGGTGACACACGCCCAATCCGGCATACCCAACATCTCCAGGTGAGCACTCCGCTCCACCTTAGCCCAAGGTGAGCTCTCCAAGTCGTTCCCTAACAGACAGTCAACAGGCATGGCGGGCCTCACAGCTACCTGAAGAGTACCAGAGACCCCCCCCCCACTGAAAGGGAACCTGAGCCACTGGGCAGTGACTCTCGGTGTTGTCAGCGGCAACAACCGGATAGAATGCTCCTGGGACAACCTGCTCTTGAGACACCAGGTGGCGCTTGACAGCCGTCACACTGGCTCCTGTATCTCTGAGAGCTTCAACCCTATGGCCATTTATGGTCACCCACTGCCTGTATTTTTTAGTGTTCTCAGGCAGCTGGGTTTGGGGGACCACTTCACAGTCTCCTAATGAGACAAGGGACATCTCTGAGGGACCCCACCCACCTTGGACATTCACCTCCTCCCCCAGGGCTACACTAGTCACCTGCTGGGATGGAGCACCAGTGGGTGCGGGTTTACCAAATAATGGACACTTCACATCAGAGGCAAAATGCCCCAGGTTACCACACTTGTAACATCTGATGGGCCCCTTCTGAACAGGTGTACCTGTCGGGGCCCCGGTCTGCTTCTGGGGTGGGGGAGGCTGAGAACCTTTCCCTTGGTTCCCTTGGGGATTACTTTGGGCCCCTTCTGGAACTCTCTCTGTTTACCCTTGTCCCCCCCACTCTTCTACTGGGGATCCTGCCCACCTTTGGCGGAATCTCCCACTTGACCCTTGTGGACCCTGGTACTGACCCAGCGGTCCGCCTCCTCAGCAAGCTTCCTAGGGTTAGTCAGCCTACTATCAATCAGGTGCTGGCGTAGCTCAGGAAAACAATTACTAGACAAGTGCTCCCATGCCATTAAATCAAGAAGCCCTTGAAAATCATTAACTTTGCTACCCTTCACCCAACCATCCAGTGCTCTGCAAAAAAAAGTCACATACTCAACATATGTACTGTTTGGAATCTTAGTGCAACCCCTGAACCTTTGTCTATACAACTCAGGGGTCAACCCATACCTAGACATCAAAGCAGCCATCATATGGGGATAGGAATTATATTCATCTGAAGGCAAATCCAGCAGTGTATCCCGCCCCTCACTAAGGAACCGTCCCCACAACCCCGCTCCCCAATCTTTCTCAGGGATCCGGTGGGAAGACATGGCTACCTCATAGGCCTTAAACCACTGCCCTATGTCATCATGCCTTCACTACATCTTTGGGTATGTACACTCTAGACTCTACCTGCACTGGGGGTGTGCTGCCACCAGAGGGAGTGCTTCCCAAGCCCTGGGCTTTCAAATCCAGCTCCCTCATTATTCTGTCATGCTCCATTTGGATTTTTTTTCTCTTCCATTAGCATTTTTCTCTCTTCCATTTCCATTCTTTTTTGTTCCATGGCTAACTGCCCATTTAGTTTGGCCATCTCTATTTCATGAGCTCTGGTGTCTTTCCTGTCTGCCAACTCCTCTGGAGATAAACTTTTGTCAGAGACACTGCTACCTGCAGGGGAAGGGCTTCTCCTTCCTCTTGAACCCACTGGCTCCTCTGCATTCTCATCATCACTGGCATTCCTTGCTTCTACCCAGGCCCTCAGCGCCGTGTAGAACCCTGTTTTGTTTTTACATCCAGTTGTAGCAACATTAAACTTTTTGCAAAAGAATTTCAGCTGTGATAATGTGTAGCTGTCTAGTTTCTCTTCTTCCCATTTAAATTCAGTATCCACAGAGACTATGGATGATGCTTTCTCCACCATGGTTAAGCTTGGCAGTGCTCAAAAATAGACAGTCCAAAAAAAGAAATCTACCAACAAGTATTGGTTGCGTTTAAGGTCTGCACTCACTAAGTAGTGTTCACCAATCACTGTACATGAGTCACAAATGCAAATACAGAATCCTCACCGCTGACCACCAATGTTAGAATCCGGGTTCTCTGGTTGGCACAGGTAGGTACTTGTGACAAGCAGGGAACCTTTCCTCTAGTCAGGGTAAGGGGTTACACTCCTAAAATAACCCCTGCTCACCCTCTAGGTAGCTTGGCGCGAGCAGACAAGGCTTATCTCAGAGCGTTATAGGTTAAGCATTTGTGAACACATACAGTAACCCAGTGACAACACTACAAATGGACACCACACAGGTAGGTATATTAAAAATAAGGATTCTTTATATAGGATTATCACAAGACCATTAAACGATTAAAAGTACACAATACGGTTGCTTAGTTGGTAAAAGGTTGCTTAGTTTCTCTCAAGTTCTTAAATGCGACACTTTAAGTCAATGTACCTCAGATGCGACACGCAGGGCAACGAAAGTGTTGCAGCGATGCAGATGCGTTGAAGTTCTTGGTGCAAAAGAAATAAAGACGGGATCTTCCAGATGCGTGACGCTTCTCCGAGGTTGCGAGAAGGCCCGATTCGATGCGTCAGCTACAGCGGCGTCACCTTTGACGAGATGCGACGACAGCGGCCTTGGCAGCGGCACTCTTCTCCGACGTTGCGAGACGCTTCCGCTCGATGCGATGCTGCAGCGGCGACACCCCTTCTGCGAGGTGCGGCAACCGCGGCTCCGACGGCGGCGCGCTTCTCTGTGGATGCGAGACACTTCCGGACGATGCGAGACGCTTCCGCTCGATGCGATGCTGCAGCGGCGACACTCTCTGCGAGATGCGACGGCAACAGCTCCGACGGCGATACGCTTCTCTCCCTTGTGTCGCGCTTCCAGCTTCTTGCGACACGCAGTCCCTCAGAAGGCCCAACAACAGCAGCAGGCACTTCCAAAAGACTTTGGGGAGCTGGGGATGAAGTCCACTGGTCCTGGGACTTCGTTCAGGGGGCAAGCTCAGTTCAAGCCCTTGGAGATCTTTAAGCACAAGTTGAAATAAAAGTCTTTGTAGTCTCTTCTCCTCTCCTTCAGCAGCAAGGCAACCACTGCAGGCCAATCCCCCAGGTCAGGGACAGATACTCCTCCTACAGCTTTTCCAGTTCCTTCTCTTCTGGCAGAGCTTCTTCTTGTTTCAGCAGGATCTGATCTAATTTCTTGGGAGCAGGGTCCCAATACTTATACCCCTAATTCCTTTGTTCCTCTGGGGTAGAGGGGCCTTTGCCCAGTCCAAACCAGTTCTTGAGCACTCTGTTGACATGACTCGGCCTTTCTATTCAGGATGCAGGGCAGAGACATCAGCCGCTCCGCAGGAGGCGGCGCCAGCATTGTGGTAGCAGAGCACAACCCTATTCAGAGCCCAGGTGTACTCCTCCCACCCATCTGACTGCCAATCTTCCTATTCACCACCAGGCTACCTAGCCCTGCCCCTCTGGGTTTCACCAGCCCTGTCACTCACACAACCAGACAGGCAGATACACATCATAGCAGAGGCGGGCTGAAATGGTCAGGCAAGCAAATACCAACTTTCTAAAAGTGGTATTTGCAAACACAGAATATTAAAATAAACTTTACTAAAAGATGTATTTTATTATTCTGAGTTCAGGCATACTAAACTCGAATTTCTACCATGTTCCCTGGGTCTGTTAGGATCATAGAATGTAACAATTCTGACAGCCCATTCTGGCCTATGGAGAACAGGTAGCCTTACAATAGTGAAAAACGAAAATGGCAGTAATTCACTATTAGGACATGCCACACACATCAGGGCTTGTCCTACCTTATGCTTACAATGCACCCTGCCCTTGGGCCTACCATAGGGGTGACTAATATGAAGTTAAGGGAAGGTTTAGGGACTGGGAAGTGGGTGCACTTACCCAGTCAGCATGACAGTACCAGACTGCACGCAGGTTCTGCAGTGGCAGACCCTAGACACATTTTACTAGGCCGCTTCTGTGGGTGGCACAACCAGTGCTGCAAGCCCACCAGCAGCATTTGTATTTACAAGCCCTGGGCACTCCTGGTGCACTTTACTGGGATCTGACAGTAAACCAAATAAGCCAATCATGGAATACAACCACATAAACATTTTAAATAGGGAGCACTTGCACTGTGGCACTGGTTGGCAGTGGCACAGTGCCCTGAGCAGCTAACACCAGCAAAAACATAGGAGGCACAACGACAAAATGTGGGAGGGAGACTCACGCCAAGGTGCCCGGTCTAACAGAAGGTTTAAGTGCAAGCTACCCCAAACACCTAAAAAAGTTCTTAGCAAGAGAGTCTGGGGTGTGGTAGGCTTAGCAGCCAAAAGGTTAAATTCACTTTACCCAATCATCATTGACAGCTTAAATGGTCCATCAAAATCCATCCGAACCATTAAATAGTTAAAGTTAGAGTTTGCAGATTTATATAGCGCAGCTTAACACCCCTGAAGGTATCCAGGCGCTGTCCATGGGCACGGGTAGATTAAGTGATTTGCCCAGAATCACACGATGTGGCGCCGACGCTGAGACTCGAACCCCAACTCCTGGAGTTGGCATTGATTACAAGTGTGCCTGCATGTGTGTTGTCTTTGAATTTATGTCTGTTTGGGCATGTAGGTGAGCATTTGTACTTTTTATGTTCCGGTGCACCTATGGGCGACTGCATATCTATTTTTCTGTGTGTGTATATATGTCAGTAATCCTCTGTGCATGGGTGCCTGCCTATTTATTTTCTTGCAATGTGCGAGTAAAAATGACTGGAGGAAAAAACATCACTTTCAGAAGCCCCCCTTAACAGATAATAAACAAAACATGTTTTCAAAGTCAACTAAAAGGTGTATTTTTAGCAGCTCCTGCTCTTTCCGGGAAGGAATTCCATCTTGCAGACGTCAAGCACCATTTTAAAGCCATTAGGTGCTAAAAACGTTTGAACATCCAACAACTCTCATAAATCAGAAGCAAGTTACCGTGCACTGCACAACAACATAATTATTTTTTTAGCCAATTTGCAGCAGCGTTTGCGGCCATGGAAAGCTTCCATTATATTTGCCGTAAGCACAGCAATATTGCCTTCATTAAAAATACATAAAATTATCCGTATATTGCTGAGACCGCCTTTTTTACTTCTTGTACTGGTTGTGTATAAACTGCAGTTTGAACTGATTTGCACTAAGAGCCCAGTGACACGATGCCGTATTGAATATAAAAACAAAGTATATATTCATGTGACAGGCACAGTTAATACAGTGCAAAAGGGGGTGGTGATGGACGGAGCATCAGAACCAATCTTACACTCACACCCAGTCAACAGATCTGGGTTTGATCCATCACCGTTCTTTGGCCCACTCTGCCACCCCAGTTCAGACATGGCCATATGCAAATCAGTCTGACCCTGTGCCTCATGGGAACAGTCCAGCCCGAACTGCCAAGCCATGCCTTCCCTGGACCGGAAACAAGCTTCCTAGGACCGGTTTCTGGCATTTCAGCCGTTTTCAGCCAGGCTTGCTTGAATCCAGTGGCAAAGTGAGCAAGGGACTCACGTCTGAGCATACCCTGCCAACTTATGGCGAACAAAGCAGTGCAAAAGGGGGTGGTGATGGACGGAGCATCAGAACCAATCTTACACTCACACCCAGTCAACAGATCTGGGTTTGATCCATCACCGTTCTTTAGCCCACTCTGCCACCCCAGTTCAGACATGGCCATATGCAAATCAGTCTGACCCTGTGCCTCATGGGAACAGTCTGTGTGTATATATATGTCAGTAATCCTCTGTGCATGGGCGCCTCCCTATTTATTTTCCTGCAATGTGCGAGTAAAAATGACTGGAGGAAGAAACATCACTTTCAGAAGCCCCCCTTAACAGATAATAAACAAAACATGTTTTCAAAGCCAACTAAAAGGTGTCTTTTTAGCAGCTCCTGCTCTTTCCGGGAAGGAATTCCATCTTGCAGACGTCAAGCACCATTTTAAAGCCATTAGGTGCTAAAAAGGTAACAACATCCAACAACTCTCATAAATCAGAAGCAAGTTACCGTGCACTGCACAACAACATAATTCTTTTTTTAGCCAATTTGCAGCAGCGTTTGCAGCCATGGAAAGCTTCCATTATATTTGCCGTAAGCACAGCAATATTGCCTTCATTTAAAATACATAAAATTATCCGTATATTGCTGAGACCGCTTTTTTACTTCTTGTACTGATTGTGTATAAACTGCAGTTTGACCTGATTTGAACTAAGAGCCCAGTGACACAATGCCGTATTGAATAAAAAACAAAGTATATTTTCATGTGGCAGGCACAGTTAATAGATCATAAACATTGAAATAAAGTTGGTGCCTGGTCTCCATTCAAACAAAAAAAGGGGCAGCTATGGTGATGTAAAGATTCTCTAGAAACCAGCTCAATGAGGCACAACAATATATTAATTTAAAGTGCATTTATTGCATCTTTCCCCTCCTCTTCCTCCCTTTAAATGCCTCAACACCACACCTAAGACAGGATAATAGCACCACCCTGGTCACACACTTACGACGCTAAGGTCCAGATCACAAAACATGTTTTACTGGCACTATTAAATATAATTTGAGGTAAGTAAGGCATTGTTTGGCGCAAACTCCTTTTACCAATCAATCAACATCTTCTAAAGCGCAGCTTGTCACCCCGGGAGTTTTCAGGTGCTGGGTAACTGTGAGCCACGGTTGGGAGCCATATTGGTTGAATAGCCAAGTCTTGAGTTTCTTTCTGAAGTCTTCAAGCAATGGGGAGGTGCATAGGTGAAGGTCATTCCAAGACTTGGCAGCGAGATAGGAGAAGGATCGACCTCCGCAGCGGCCCCGTCGGATGCTGGGGATGTGGGCCAGGGTGAAGGTGGAGGAACAGAGCTCTCTGGCTGGTGGGTGAAACATCAGCCGGTGGTTGATGTAGTCAGGTCTGGATTAGTGGAGAGACTTGTAGGCGTGAGTGAGGAGCTTGAAGCGGCATCTTTCCTGGGCAGGGTGCCAGTGGAGAGCTTTTTGGTGAGGAGTGATGCTGGTTCTTTTGGGGAGGTTGAGGGTGAGTTGTGATGCTGTGTTCTGGATGGTTTGGAGGTGCTTTAGAAGCAATTTGGTGGTTCCAACGTAGAGTGCGTTGTTGTAGTCAAGTTGGCTGGAGATGAGGGCGTTGGTGACGGTTTTCCTCGATGAGGTCTGATCCACCTGAAGAACTTGCGGAGCGGAGGGTGTGGAAGCAGGCAGAGGTGACGGCGTTGATCTGGTGTTTCATGGTTAGTTGGCTGTTCAGGAAAATTCTGATGTTGCGTGCCCAGTTGGCGGGGGTGGGAGAGGGGCCGAGTGAAGTGAGCCACCACGTGTCATTCCAGAGTGAGGGCTTATTTCCAAAGATGAGTATCTCCATTTTGTCCGAGTTGAGTTTAAGGCAGTTGGCCTTCATCCAGTTGACCAGCGTATTGTGAAAGAAGATTTGAGAAGGGGGATATGCATAAGTATTTATGAATTCTTGGTGATGCATTTTATTGTGCTGCTAATGTGTTTTAGTGTTTTCCTATTGTGTTTTTGTGCTGCATTTTTGGAGTGTGCTATAGTTGCGTTGTACCGTGGTTGTGTAATGTCCTGTTAGGACTATTTAGTAGTGCTGTGTTGTTTTATTTTGCTTTTTTGATATGTTATTGCGGTGTGATCTGATGGACTTTGTAATTACCTTGGAAGGGTCAACAAATGATGCTACATATTCAGCCAAAAATAAGAACTTCCTTCAAAGTTGCTGTGACAAACAGCTGTTTGCCAATATATCCGGTGGTAGAATACTGATGCCCCATCTTTTCAACTATTTATTTATACTATTCAGCCCCAGCGGCAGCCAGCATGACTCACAGGTGGTGGGGCGGGCATGGGGGGGGGGGGTGGGCACGGGTGCAAGGGAGTGCAGTGAAAAACAAAACAAAATGTATAAATTACATACTTACCTTGCCGCTAGTGCCGCCACCGCATTTCTGCCCCTTGCTCCTGCTCTCCTCGTGGGACAGGAAGCCAGGCTCCCCTGACCAATCACAGAGCTGCAATGTAGCGTTGTGATTGGTAAACACCCTGGCTCCCCTGACCAATCACAACGCTGCAATGGTTTTGAGCGTCCTGGTTTGATGCTCAACCAGGGAATGGGGGCATGTGCTTGTTCTCCACGCAGGCTGTAATGCCGACCAAACAGTCATTGCACACTTAGGAGTGGGAAACCACTCCTCTCCTGCCCTGGTCCGTGAGCAAGGCAGCCCCAAACCCACAAAGAAAGAAAACATAACATGATAATAAATAAAAGTTATAATCCTTTTATATTTACTTTCCTTTACACTGCTCAAAGCAGTGGGCGATGCTGTTCCGCCATAGCGGAGGAGCCGCCACTGCTCAGCCCAAGACTGTACCAAAGACCCGCATTAAATTATTAGCACTTCCAGTACTCACTTTATGTGATACGGTCCCAGCAGGTTTCTGATATGGCCCACAATGCAATTCATATTCACCCGCTAATGAACTTTGGCGGCTCGACATGGGTATAGAGCGTTAATTAAATGCAATCACATTACAACAATATTGCATTTACTCCACACATGGCGGTCTCCCTAGCAGACCTTATATAGTTCCGAATCCAAAAAATTCCCAGGAAGTCCTCATTGAAGGCATACAATACAGTGAATATTCGAGGACTCCGCAGAAAACGCGCTCATATCAAAGTTTAACAAAGGCCAATGCCTCGGGAAGAGCCCTGTAGCCGGCGTTGGCATTGAGCCCTGGCTGATATGCTGACTGCGGATTTCTTTCAAAGCTTCCCCTTAACTTTGAAGAGAAAGGAGTGTGCCATTGATGTTAAACTGAATTATGCAGTTCCTTTATTGAATCCAGGCACCGGAAACGCTTAGCACATATCAAAAAAGAAACCCTCCCGCGCGCTTCCCTAGGGGGATCTGAAGACGCGACTCGCATGTCCTCCACTAGCAGGGAATCGGTAAAATGGCGGGAAGACAAGGCGAAATGTGTCAGCCATGACAGATCCTGAATTTAAACAGACACCGAGGTGTTATAGACCTGCGCACGTTTCCCCGGGCTCTTATCTTTCCTGAGCCCCCTTCCCTCATCGGCAAAGCAACAATAAGCCTGCCACGGGAAATGGACTTGACACTTAAACTGCTCTGCAAATTGCAGGAGTATGACAATGAAATGGCAGCCTATTGATTCTTTCCGGGAAAAGGTTGAAGCAATAATCCGACTGACCTGTCAAGGAGGGACACAGCGGGGGACCCGTGAAACCAATAACTCTCTTTTTTATTTCAGGGGTGAGGGCATGGTGCTTAAATTGAAGAGAGGCTAATGAAATAAAGTGCATCCGAGAGCAATCAATGTGAGATGAAAAAAGGAAAGAATTCCAGGAAAGAAAAATGTGACAAAAACCACAAACGGAGGGGGTTTGGGTGGAGTATGATCGGCGCACGTGGCAGGGAATGCATCCTTGTAGTGTTCATACAATGTTATTGTCGTACAGCTTTTAAATAAACGCATTTTCAATATTCAATGGGATGCAGGCATTTCTCGGTGTCAATTTAGAGACTGCAGTTGTTGTCATCAACATATGGAAACCTGACCCTAAGCAGTGCACTGTTTTTACTGCATTTCGCCTGTCAGCTTCCCCTCATACCATTTCTTCTCGTTAATTTAACCTTTTCACTAAACCCAGGGTGGATGGGCTAAAAATGGGATCCCTACATTTTTTGTAAATGGAGCAGAATTAATGTTTTAATGTTCTCTTCTATTACTAATAATGTGAGCAGTGACGTGTAAATCGCAGCACTGAACTACTGTATCTTACATTTGCTGAATATCTTACTCCACAGAAACTTTAATTTAAGAATCTCGTTTTAAAGCATTGCTTTTTGATTATTAGTGCAGTTCATAAAATCAGTCTCAAATTTTTTTTTAGAAATATCCCTGTGAGGCAGGAGAATATAACCTGATTTGTTCCTTCTCAGGAGCTTATTTTTGCTCTGCCGGTGTGTCACTTTTTGTGACACTCCTGTGGTGCAGACGCCTGCTCCATATTTACCGGGCAGCACTAAGCCACTTTTTTTGCCTTATGCAGCCTTGTAAATATAGTTTACTTTAACCCAGTTTTCTGTGTTAAAGGGGCATGCAATGGGTGTTGCTGGGGGCGTTCCCGGCCACATCCATGGCTTTTTGACACTGCCCCAGATTTACGAGAGATTGTAACTATTAGGCAGCACCAAAAACGTACGCCTCCCCAGGGGAGACATAGCAAGGAAAAATATCTCTATTTCTCATAGTTTTTCCTTTTTCTATGTGTTTGGCATTCTGTCGCACACATAGAGAGAGGAAAAAGCCTCTTGTTATTGTTTTTGTTCAGGAAAGTTTTCCTTCCTGCACAAAAATAAGCATTCACGCAACGCAGGCCCCCTTGCACCATGGTGCAAAGGTGCCTGCGTTGGCGCACGGCAGCCCACTGTGTGCCAGCACAGGAAAAAAGGACAGAAATGTACCGCATCTGATAGATACGGCGCATTCCTGCCCTTTTCTTTTGCCGTAGGGCTGTGGCGCAGGAAGGCCTACGGCTCTGCCCTATAACAAAAACTCATAAATGAGACCCTGAGAGTTCATAAACATAGGGCTTATTTATGATCGCCCTGTGCCACTTTTGCACCACGTAAAGTGGTACATGTGTGACGCACGGCTCTCATAAAGATTTATGAAGCCACGCAAAGTCGCCCTGCGAGGCTTTGAGTGGCCTCATAAATCATGAGTAAGGAGATGCAGTAAGGAGATTGCCTTACTCTGCACACGGGTGGCGTTCCATGGGCATTGCAGTGGGTTTTCCCATGCAACACCAATGGAATTTGATGCTGCCCCAGATTGACAAAGTGATATAAACCTGAGGTGAGGCGTAACGAGGAGAAATACATTTATTTCTCCTCATTTTTACCTCTTTCCATGTGCTCTGCATTCTGCAGCACACACAGAAAGAGGGAAAATGTCTTGTAGGATTGTTTTTTTCTGCAGGAAGGTGCTCCAAAATGCCATAAATGAAGCCCATAATATTATTTAGCATAAGGCAGATCAGCATATCAATGTACGTGTTTCACATTTTAAGGTGGATGCTACTGATTGTTTGTTTCAGGTTAAGGCGGGTGACTTGCATATTGGGGAAGGGGAAACTCCTCGAATGAGGAATATTCAGTCTGCTATCCTATGCTAATCCTGCCTAATCCTAGGCACCATCTTCTAAGTGTGAGCGAACTGATAGTATGCAGCCCCATGGCAATCAGCACATGTGCTTTGAGAGTATAGTTTTTTGGTTGATAAATCAATGAGTAGGAAAATAACATATAATGGAAATGAGTATCACCATAGGCATCAATGAGGTGCCCTGCCACATTCTGCCCCTGGGCTGTGCTCACATTTGCTGTCCATTCATTTGGCAGTGTTCATGAAAATTTGATACTTGTCTTTTCATTAACACAAGAGTCAATTATCTCTCCCTCTGCTTGTTATTGACAGGAGGATGAGGGGGCCTGAGGCTGCTGGGCCATGATCCACCCTAGAGTGCTGATTAAGAGCCGTCACTCTGTAAATGGATGCCAAGTTTGAGCATGTGTGAGGGTGTACTCCAACTACACCCCCTCACACAGGCACAATCCATTAGCAGATATCCTGTGCATGCTTCATGCAGTGCAACATATCTGCTACAATATGACTGTTGGGACAGTAACCAATGTATTTCTGTGTCCAATCAGGATCCACACAGAACAGCAGGGGTGAGATTCCAAGACCTGCCCCAGCTTTTGATAGGCTGGGCTTCCAGTCCTATCAGAAGCTGGAAGTAGGCTTGAGGCAGATCTTCATGTCATTAATCCCACCTGTGCTGCACCCTCTGGCTCCTCGTTGGTAGAGCAGGAATTATGTTTTGCTGGTTCCTTTTTCAAAAGCCAGATTCCAGTCCACCTGCTGCCACGGAAGAGTTGCTAGCAAATGAAACAAGGTAAGTAAAAATACATTTTCAGTGTTGCGGTGTGTGTGTGTGTGCATAAGTAAGAGTGAGAGTGAATGAGTGGGCATGAGTGGGAAGGAATAAGTGAGAAGGAGTGAGTGAGAATGAGTTAGTGGCTGAGTCTGAGGGAGAATGATAGACTGGATAGAGTGCGTAGCTGTGAATATGTGTGAGTGGGTGTGAGTGGCTGAGAGTTTGTGAGAGGGAGTGATTGAGAATGAGTGACAATGAGCAATGGAAAATGAGTGACAATGTGTAAATGTGTGAGAGAGTGACTAAGAGAGTGAGAGACTTTGTGAGTGATAGGGGGAAAGAGTGAGTGTGGGAATGTGAAAGTGAGAGTGAGAGCAAGAGTGTAACAACGTAAGAGAGAGAGTGTAAGAGAGAGTGAAAGTAAGTGAGTGAGAGTTATCATGAGTGAGCGTGATTAAGAGTAACAGTGAGTGTCTGTGTGTGAATGAGTGAAGGTGAGTGTGAATAAAGGTAAGTGAAAATGAGTGGGAATGACTGACTGAGAGTGAAAATGAATGAGTGAATGTGAGTGAGCATAAGTGAGTGTGAGTGAGTAAGTGTGCATGAGTGTGTGGAATGCTTGTGAGTTTGCCACTGCCACTGGCATACTCGAAAAAATTCATGGCTCATACAGGCACCCATGGCAACATGCTGGCACAGGTATATTGTAGGCAATTAATGCCATTAGGGATGGCACCCATGGCTAAATGCAAGTCCCAGCACACTGGAGGTAAATCTTGACATTTGGGGCCCCAATGGGAAAATTCTGGCACTGGAATATTGGATGTAATTCTTGGCACAAGGTAGAGCAACCAAGGTGTATGGGGGATAACAAAAACTGATTATGGCATTCTGGGGGTACTGTTAGCATATGAGGTACCCAAGGTAAGTAGCTGCTTCCTATACTGCATTCTAGCAATGACATATTGCAGGCAATCTTTGTTACAATGGGGGTACCCATTACAAAAAGCTGGCACACTGTAAGCAATTCTTGATAAATATGGGGCACCCACGGCTAATCTTGGAAATATGAAGTCAACACCTGGGAAGCGTCAGGCTTCATTGGCACATTATGAAACTACTGGAATATTTCATGCATGCCTTTTTAAAGCCAAGTCTTTTAGGAAATGTATGTGACTTTGTGCTTTAAAATAACGCAATTTTTTCTCCAAATTTTCCAACAGGGAACAATACTTTTCCCTACACTGTAGACTAACCACCCCCCACTGAACCCATGCAGAAAAGGTTGGGCGTGCTTTCTTTTCTCTGTCACTGGAATTCTGGGTGAGGATTATGTCACGCTACTTTCTAAGATCTCAAGCTGTGATTGGTGGAAAGTTTGATATTACAGGAAGGATGTTCATTCTCTCACTCTCACACACTCTCTCTCTTGCTCTCTCTCTCTCTGTCTCTCTCTCTCTCACTCTCTATCTGTCTCTCTTTTTCTTTTTCTTTCTCTCTCTCTCTCTCGCTCTCTTTCTCTCTTTTTTCTGTTGTAGTCCACGGTTGACTAAAGGCAAAAAAAATCTGGAAGCATATAACACGAATTTAAGGCCAGCTGATAAACTAGCAGAGATTTACGGCAGTTTGAGATTTATGAGGAAAAAGGTATATACACAAATGGAATGGGAAAAACAGACATAGACTATTGGTGGTGAAGCTTACTACAGGATGCATTTGTTTTCAAGGGTGATCATGCTAACATCCAGTAGAAAAGTTGATATTATTAGGAAGCTGTGTAAGTGTAAATGTAGAGAGAAGAATTACGAAATATTGGAAGAAGCAACATCAAAGATTATTGAAAGAGTAGGAATAGGCACGTGTGAGTCAGCACCAAGAAGTACAAACTTTCCTACATAACATAAAACAAGCAAAAACAAAGTCACAACAATTTTAATACGACAAATGGAATTTCGAATGTTAGTTACACTTTGATGGGTAACTTTACAAAGAATACGTGAGTGAGTGCGTTTTGCATCTATCATCTATAAACCAACAAATCATTCACCTCGAATCCTTCCTCTCCCTCATCTAATCATGGGATTAAGGGCCTGATTAGGATGCCGGTGCCTGTCGCATGATGGAGGGATGTTTAGTGGGGCACCATAGGTGCCCCCCAGGGCCCATAGCGGAGGGCCAGGGGAGAAGGGGGCCCAGCTAGGGGCCCCCAAAGTCACTGTCCACCTGCCTTTTCATTGTGGGTTAACCGCCAAGAAAGGGCCGGCGAATAGGGACATCCTAATCCGTATGGAGGTGTCTGAGCAGGCACCACCCAATTGTAGGGAATAAGAGTCCGACTGCCGCACTGACGGGATCTTTCATCCTGTCGGATGTGGCGGTCTTTACCCCTTCCAGCCGAGATCAGACTACCTGTATATTGTGGCAGTTGGGTCCAATGGGCTGAATGGAGTTGGGACTGCCACCGATGGCCTGATGGTGGTGGTCCCACCGCCATCGTAATCAGGCCCTTAGTGCCTACCACATAATACCATGACAAAAACAAAATTTGTTCTCAACTTCACCAACACTGGTCACCCTCTCATCTAGTGCTATCTTTCAGACATAAATCTAGAAGGATTAATTCCATCATTATGTCAACTGCGCCAAGCCTTCAGGTTTTGACTTTGACACCAATATTTTCACCAAACCAACACCACTAGGAAACACCAAGATGGTACAGTGTCATCCTCTTGGAGGCTTATTAATTTGTTGATACATTCATAAAATGCCTCCAGAAAATCAACAGTTGGTTCTGAACAGCATTCATTTGTTGCTCCACATGATAATTAATTGATTCTAGGAGTGCAACAAATATCCCACAGCATATTACTGGTCAAGAAAGTTTATCAATTTCCCTCCAAGGTCTCCTTATTTGGTTTCTGATCATAATTTCTCACCGGACGCCCAATGATTTATTTGACCAAGCAAAATCGTTACTCATTGAAGTTCAGCATATGTGACTGATAGCAGAAGTTTAATATTTAGCCTTAGTTCAAAATTGAATTCTGAAGATGCTTAATTTATTACTAAAACGTATGAACTTACCCCAGTTGGTTCTGATTTAGCGGTTCACTACTTGTCAAAATAATCTTTGACTCAAAAATCACCAACATCTGTGACTCTTTTTCCAACACACTGGACCACAGCTCTATAAAGCTGAACCCTATAGTTATAATCTTAGTGCTAGATTAGCAAACACCCTGGGTTGGGATTGCGTTACTTTGTTAGCACAATCCGGACTGTAAGAACTTGGGTTATTGTTGAGGGGTATGCAAGGCCCCCTCAGGCAACAACCAAAGTCCTTGTCAGGGTGAACCACAAACGTCACTAAGTTAACCTGCGCTTAACCCTTTGATAGCTTGGTACAAAAGCAGACAGGCTTAACTTAAAGGAAATATGTAAAGTATTTATGCAGCACACAAGCAGTAATAAAGTGAAAACACCACATAAGAAAAATCCCAAACCAATTTAGTAAGATAGAGTACATTTTAATAAATCGAATCTTACCAGAAGGATAATAATTAAATCAATAGAACTGGAGAGATGCAATTTCAAGGTTTTAGGTATATACAGTACTTAAAAGCACAAAGCGCCACTCGAGGTCATAGAGTCATGCTAGACTGGGTGAGTTGTTAATGGAGTTTTGCATTGGCTGTCACAGCAGACTGTCATTGCTTTAGCGTAAAATGTAGATCTTGCGTTGTTGGTCATTGCAGATTGAAGAGCTTTGACATGAACAGGCCCATTCGCGGTCACGGAGAACCCAAATCCTCAGGATTTTACCTTCCTTCTTAGGAGGAGCTTAACTGATGTCAGTCAAGGGTCCAGGATCTGATTGGCACCTCTTAGGGTTCAGAAACTCACTCTAGCAGAGGCAAGCCGGGATCAGGCATGCCCAGTTGAAGGATCACAGGATTAACACATTCATTGTGCTACTTAATCGTAAGATAATTACCAAGATACTGAATTACTATTCCTCATGGGAAGGCAATTCAAGATATAAGTTCCAATCGAACTGGATGTACTGGGTCTCTACCTCTTGGATACATCGCAGGTAGACTCGACATTTACAGCATGGTTAGTCATTGTACTTCTTTGCTGTGCCCTCAGTAAATCAACCTCCACACTGAAGGACATTACATATGGCGAATTAATTTCCAACACTCACTCTGTAGTGGTAGTGTCTGTACTCGTCTGTCTATCTCCGTTGTCTGCCCGTCCTGAAGACGACCCGCTGTGACGCTTCTCATTTGCACACTTACCTGGGCCGAAACGTCGATGTACCTTTTTGGTCTATGTCCTTTAGGTTTACCGGCTTCCAGAAAAAACGCATTTAATGTGCCCAGGAAACACTATATTTAGAATAGTTTAAAACAGACCCAATTCTCCTGTATATTGTGTATATAATTGTATGTTTAATATCACTCATGTAGAAATCTCACCCAGTCACTTATGTCACCTTGTTACCTCATTCACTTAACTCTTTGTCACTGATGTCATTTTCTGCCTATTGAATTGTGACAGCCATATATTATTCTTAGAAAAAGAAAAAGTAAAATATAACATTCATATCCCAAATTTCTTACTCGTCATTTTAGTTCCATTCTAAATCAATTAAGAAATGTATTGTTGGGGGAGGAGCCTAGCGCACATCCAAGATGGTCGCGTGAGCACAGGGCTCCCCGGACCCTCGCTGCTCCTCGGAATTTATCCTGACTCTATCCTGACTTGGTTGATGGAATCTGGGAGACGAATGCTGGCTGAACACTAAACTCCTTTCGGAAATCAAATCGGACCTGGCAATCCGGAGTTATGGTGGTTTGAACTTTTGAGGCCCACCCGACGGCTGTGCCCGAGGCGAGGGTGATCTGTGGAGCCGGGGCGTAGTTGAACAACAACGGCAGCGGGGCTGTGCCAGTGGCCGTCACATCACTTTCGGTTTCACTTTTGGTCTTTGAGGGGCTGGACTGTGGACTTGCTTGGTGCGACTGGGCTTTCATTTTGCCTTCGCTTGATGCCGGTGGCTTCGTCTGCTGCCAGTGTGCTCATTGACGGTGGTCCCTTCGCTCCGCCATATTGCGGCCTGTGGTGCGACACGCGTCTGCCTGGCCTGTGCCACCTCGACGCTTCCTCGGTGGTCCCCTTCGGCGATCGAGGCTCTCATGGGAGGCAAGGGAGACCCCGAAAGGCGTAAGACCAAAACATCCCTACGTGGGGGACCGGTCCAGACGAACAACATGGACCGCTACACTCAGGGTAAAGGATCCCCCGGGACGGCCAATGTCCCCCCGGAGGACACCAGCGGTGGCCCGTCCGTTTCTCCGGATCTGTCCCTGCAGGACATCATGGGCGCCATTAAGGGCATCAGAGAGACCATCGCTACGCAGTACGAGGCCTTGGCCCGTAAAATCGACACGGTGGCCATTGACATTACGCTAATCCGGGCGGATCTCTCTAAGACCAACGAGAGGGTTCAATCGCTGGATGTGCGGACGTCCTCCCTTGGTACGGACGTGTCGGACCTGCAGGCCACTCTCGGCGATCTCAAGTCGGCCAATGATCTGATGGCCCGGCGGCTGGAAGACTTCGAGGGACGGGCCCGCCGCAATAACATCCGCGTCATAGGCGTTCCGGAGACCTCCGATAACCGCCCGGTTGATCTCCTGGTCGAGGAGCTCGTCCTCGAACATCTTGCTCCCGCTGGCCTGAGTAAGTTTTTCGCTGTGGAGCGGGCCCATCGAGTCCCAGGTGGCCGGCCGCGACCGGGTGCCCCCCCCCCGAGGCCTATCGTTGCGAGACTTTTCCATTACAGAGACCGAGACGCGATTCTGCAGGCCTCACGGGTCCATGGCCCGGTCCGACATGAGAACTCGTCCATTAACTTTTTCCCGGACTTCACCCAACTTGTCCAGAAACAGCGGATGGGCTTCCAGGGGGTGAAGCGGCGTCTCCGGGACCTCGGTCTCAAGTACTCTATGCTTTATCCTGCAAGGCTCCGAGTGGAACATGAAGATCGGACTACCTTTTTTGACTCTCCTGCGACTGTGAGTGACTGGCTGGATTCGCTGCCGGACCGGGGTGACCGGACTGGGCCCTCTGCCGGTACCGAGGGTGGCGGGTCTCCTTTGGAGTGACTTATGGTCCCGGACTCTGCCATGTTGTACTGTTCGGCTGGGTTCTACTTCTTTTGTGCATTTTGTTTCACTATGTTGTGTGTGGGGAGCGGGCGGGGACGGGTCCCTTCCCTCCTCCGGGGTCTTTTCGTAGAATGGGGTTTGTAGGGCGACAGGCACACTGCAAGTTGGGGTGGTTTTTTGGACCGCAGGGGTGCAGGGTGGGGGGTGTTGGAGTTGGGGGGGGGGGGGGTTGGTGGGTGGGTGGGGTTGTTTGGATTTGTGTTTTTTTGTTTTCAAGGCGAAGTATTGGCTATGGTTCATCCTTGGGTGTTGAGCTCTTTGCTAGGGGGCCCTTGATCTACTGGAGGGGATGGGGGGGACGGGTTGAGATTGATGTCTTGGAACGTCAATGGATTGGGGGACCGTATCAAACGGGGTGTTGTGCTGCAATATCTGCGTCGTCTGACTCCTGATGTGGTGTTCTTACAGGAGACGCATCTGGTTGGCAATGTTTGTCGGGCTATGAACAGGGGGGGATATCGACTTGTGGCCCACTCTGGTTTCACCACTGGTTCGAGAGGGGTGGGCATTCTCTTGCGAGCTTCACTTCCGTTGGAGATCACCAGGGTGGTCCCAGACGATAGAGGGCGCTATGTGGCTCTGACTGGGAGGTGGGAGGGGCAGTCCCTTTCCTTGATCTCGGTCTATGTTCCCCCGGGCCTCCAGAACTCCACCTTCTCAGACTTGGGTCGTATGTTGCTTGGGCTTCCTGACAGTCTTTTGCTTATGGGTGGGGACTTTAATTCGGTTGTCTCGGGTGACCTGGACCGTCATCCGCCCAGGGCCCTCCCTGCTGCCCAGGCGTGGCTGGGCGGGCTCCTGGAGACCTTCGGTCTGGTGGACTGTTGGAGGTTAATGCATCCGACACAGTGTCAGCACACCTTTCACTCTGGGGCCCATGGGAGTCTCTCCAGACTGGATTATTTCCTTATGCCCGCGGCCCAAGCTACTCGGATTCGAGAGGTCAAACACCTGGCCAGGGGTATTTCTGATCATTCCCCACTGTGGTTGCTTTTTGACACCGGGTCGCGGTCCGCTGGGCGGATCGCTCCTATTAACCCTTGGTACCTGCGAGACCCCAAGATCCGTGATAGCCTGATTAAGTCGATTGATCAATATTTTTCTGAGAATGAGGGGTCGGTGTTGTCCTCGGTGTCCCTGTGGGAAGCTTTCAAAGCAGTGCTCCGCGGGCATGCCCTGTCCCAGATAGTGGAGGCCAAGAGGGTTAAGAGAGAGGCGGTTGTGACGCTGGAGACTGAAATATCGGGGCTGGAGGCAGCCTTGGAGGCGGGTGTCACCCCGGATGGGCTGCATGCCCTCAGCCTGAAGCAGTTTGAATATAAGTCTCTCGTCACTGATGCTGCCAAGACTATGTATAGGGAGCAGCAGGGTAGGTTGTATGACGCCGGAGACAAGGCGGGTAAGCTGATTGCCTGGTTGGACAAGAAGGAGAGAGTGAATCGTGTGGTCCCGGAGCTTCGGGTGTCGGATGGAGTGTGTGTGACTGAGCCTGGTGAGATTGTTGAGTGTTTTGCTGACCACCTCCGTGCAGTGTACTCCCCGGTGTCTGATAGAGATGAGGACGACTCTCGTCTTCTGCTTCAGGATATTGCCCTGCCCGGCTTATCCGCCGAGGACCGCGAGCTGATGGATGCCCCTTTGTCTGTCGAAGAGATAGCTACTGCGATTCGCTCCCTCCGCTCGGGTAAGGCTATGGGCCCCAACGGTCTGCCGATTGAACTATATAAGTTGCGCCCGGATAAAATCGCGCCTTTCCTCCGTCATATGTTTCAGGAATCGCTCGAGAGGGGTTCCCTTCCTGACGACCAGCGACTGGCTACTATAGTGGTGATTCCCAAGGAGGGTAAGCCACGTGACCGCTGTGCCTCCTATAGGCCTATTTCCCTGCTAAATGCCGAACCCAAAATCCTTGCTAAGGTCCTCGCCAATCGCCAGCTGAGCGTCATATGTGACTTGATACATCCGGATCAATGTGGCTTCATCCCACATCGTAATACCGCTCTCAACTTACGGCGTCTGCACGGCGTCCTCGCTAGGGCTGAGTACTTCGCTGAACCGGCCATATTGGTTTCCCTAGACGCCACGATGGCCTTTGATACCATTGAATGGCCATTTCTTTGGGCCGTCTTGGCGAAGTTTGGTTTTGGGGAGGGGTTCCTTAGCTGGGTGAAGCTCCTTTATGCTGGACCAATGGCTCAGGTGGTTGTCAATGGGCGGGTTTCTCGGCCTTTCGCTCTCGGGAGGGGAACTAGGCAGGGGTGCCCGTTGTCCCCGCTGCTCTTTGCTCTCGCCCTGGAACCGCTCGCTGCCTGGCTCCGTTGGGAGCCCTCGATTAAAGGGCTCCGGTGGGCCCCGGGCTTCAAGGATCGGGTTTCATTGTACGTGGATGATATTCTCTTGTATCTCACCTCACCGCGGAAGTCGCTCAATGTTCTTACTTCCTTCGGGAAAAACTCGGGTCTGATAATCAACTGGTCCAAATCTTGTGTGTATCCTATCTCTGGTGGTCTTCCTCTCTTGCCGCCTCGGCTTCCGCTCCAAATATCTCAGTCCGGCTTTAAATACCTGGGGGTGTACGTTTCGTTGGATCCGGCGGTCCGCTATGAGCAGAATCTCCTGTCTCCACTCCGGCGTTTGAGGGCAGATACGGCTCGGTGGTGTAAGCTGCCCTTGTCTCCGCTTGGTCGCGCGGCGCTGTTTAAAATGATGTCCCTTCCCAGATTCCTTTATGCACTCCAGAACTCCTTCGATGTCATTCCTGCGGCCTACTTTAGGGAGGTGGAGAGTTTGCAGAGGAGACTGGTTTGGGACGGGCGATCGCGTATCGCTTTGGCCAAGCTGACTCTTTCCTGGTATGACGGGGGCATCGCGCTTCCTGATATTAGACGGTACTATTGGGCCTCCCAGCTGTCTGCCATTAATCATGCTACGTACGCTCCTGGTTCGAACCCGGCATATGAGATGGATAAATTCCTGCTCCCCGGCGGTAACTATAACCGAGCGCTTTACTCGCGGTCTGCTGGTAGGGCCCTTACGGGCCCTACCAGGATTGCGGTCCGTGTATGGAAGGCGGCTAACGTAGCGATGGGCTGGAGTGAGCGTTTAACGTGCGCCACTCCTCTATTCGACTCAGACCGCTTGGGAAGCCTCTGGACAACGAAAGGCTTCGAGCGCTGGGATACGATCGGCATCAGCAGAGTGGGGGACCTGTGGGTTAAAGGTGCGGTTAAATCCTTCGCGGCGCTTCAGCGCGAGTATGAGCTTAGTGACAGAGAGTTCTTCCGTTATGCACAGGTTCGGCACGCCCTGCTTTCGGTCTTTGGGGAGGGGACCACGGTCCCTTCTTCTTCGCCTCTCGAGGACCGCATACTCGATGGTCACGTCCCCGACAGTACTATCTCCCTGATTTACAAAAAACTGATAAACAATCGGGCTGACCTCTTGGTGCGTCTTCGGGAGGCATGGACGGGAGATGGGGTGGAGCTGGACGATGAGGACTGGCAGACTGCACTGTCATCCCCTAAGGAGGTGGCCATCCCGGCCCGTCTCCGCCTGGTCCAGCTCAAGATTCTCCATCGTGTATATGTGACGGGCCCCCGCCTGGTCTCGATGGGGTTTTCAGACGACGGACTCTGTAAGCGTGGCTGCGGGCTCAGTGCTACCTTTCTCCATATCCTATGGGAATGCCGCGAGGTGGCGGAATACTGGCGTCGGGTGCATGATATTATGAGACGAGTCACCGGGGTCGCTCTGCTGCCGGAGGTGCGTCGTTGTGTGCTGAATGTATGGGAGCCCAATGACTGCAATGAGGCTCAGGCTCGGTGGGCGGCCTTGGGGAACATGATTGCAAAGAGAGATATTGCACAGCTTTGGGGTTCCCAGCGGCCTCCCACCGTGTCCGTCTGGAAGGAGAACATGGACTGGTGCATGTTTAGGGAGAAAACGGTGTATGTGGCTCGTGGTTAACCGGGGGCTTGGGGTAGAATTTGGGGGCAGTGGAACGCGTATCGTGGGTCTATCTGTGCTCCCCCTTTGGTGGATACGTCCGGGGTTGCCTTGTCCCCCTGATCCTTGAGGGTTCCTTGTGTATCTCGTACTTTGGAGTACAGATTTGGTTCTCTCGTGGCCCCCCCCTCCCTCTCAGGTCTTCTTTTATTGACCGCCCTCGGGTGGTTGGGTGTTGACTCCCCCGGCTGGTGTTCGCCGCCCTTCATAAGTCGTTTCGCCTTGTTTGTTGTATTTTTGTATTTTTGTTTTTTGTTGGTATTTATATTAAAAGTGTGTATTCTGATTTTCCTTATGTGCAGTCTGATCTACTGTGATAGTGCGGAGCCCCTGTGGGCCAGTCATTGTTTTCTGATATGCTGGAACACTTCGACTACTAGCGGCCGGCCCTGGTGGTTGTAGGCCCGAGTTTGTAACCCTTTTTATGCACAATAAAATCTTTTAAAAAAAAAAAGAAGAAAAAAAAAAAGAAATGTATTGTTCTTATCAACCGTATTTTTCCATGACTAATACTATACATTTTCAAAGTAATTGCTCCATCCAACAGATCATTTGTAGTTTATCGCAGTTGAAGGTCCAGGCAGGTCCAGCGCAGCAGGTGCGGCAGGTCAGCTGCAGTAAGACCTCTGGAGCTTGTTTTCTACCTGTAGATCACTTAGGTTAGCTTGAGTTGAAGTGAACAGGTCCAGTCTTCCTTCTCAAAAAGCAAGGCAGTTCCCAAGCAACACAGCAGTTCTCCTGTAGTAGCAGGGCATTTCCCTGGTGGCAGGGTAGTCCTTCTTCTGCAATGTCCTCAGGTCCAGGAGTGTTCTGATGATTGGCTCAGGAGGCCCAGTACTTATACCTGGTGCCAGCCATTGTATGTGGGGGAACACACTGTGCTACCCCCACATCTAGTTCTGTTAAGTTTTTCCCTTTCCCTGTCAAGGCTCTAAGGAGTCTGGGGTGACAATAGACTAGTGTCAGGGCCCTTCGTGTGAGCTGGAGGCAAACCCTCTGAAGTGTAAGTGGAGCAGGGCAAAACTGATCCATCCTGCCTACACATAGTACCCTTTGATTTACTGTCTAGGAGAAATTCGCAAACCCCAACAATAGAGCCATTCACAGTCATGTCACCAGGATACTTGAAGAAGACACAAATGGTTATGACATAAAATGCCAACTTTCTAAAAAGTCCAAAGGTGACGCACATTGCGACCCTAGCTGTTGCACTGCTACGGAGGAAAAAGTATTCCATGTAATCCAATTATTCTTATTTGACCAAGTAATCCAGAGTAAACCAGTCACTTTAACATATTGTACTCGTCTTCATCTTAATCATAGACTCAATCCAGAGACGGCAAGAATTCACAGGATGCTTTATTTAATCATTTTCAAACGTTTTCTGCAGCTCATCCAAGCTTTAACATGAACGTGTGTATTTAGCAATTTTCCATATAACCCAATGCATTTCGAACCTGTTAAGGTTCTTCGTCAGGGGTAGCTGTAAAATATTAAAAACATACACTTAGCTATCATTTCAAGCAGAAAGCGGACTCAGTGATTTAAAGCAACAACTATAAAAACTAAAACTAAAACAAAAATAACAAGTCATCCCGGTGAACCTATCAGAATCCCCACCCTTATCCACCCTCACAGTGTCCCAAATGGCGCGAATACGACAATTAAACCCAAAAGTCTCCTCTCATGAAAAAACTATATGTAGTTGAAACATCAAAAGTACCCTCAACAAATACCCCTTACATGTCCACACTTAGAAAATAATGCATGAAAACAATCTTTCCCTTCACATAAATCGAATTCTCCCAATTTACCTTGTGAAAGCCACATGTAACATTACACTCTCTTGTTTCCTCCCTTTGTCCTCGAACGATAAATGAAGTTACTCCCTCCCTCTCACGCTGTTCTTTTAACCGCTTTCGCAGGTGCGTTCAATGAAACCATGTGACATCCCCATTCAAACAAAGGCGTGCACGTAACGAAAACCAACTCTCACACTACTAATCCCATAATGCATTGCCCCGCTATTACGGAATCCCTAAAGAAAATAACTCAGTGCATAAACCCTCCGTGCTTGAAAACCTTTTAGTACCAAACAAAACATGAAGAATTGACTAAGACATAACCTCAAATTATATAATCTTCCACTTATAATGATAAACAGCAAAGCCTGCGAAGTGCATAGAATGATAGAGTCTGCGGTGTTTCCAATTGGTGGAATGTGCTTTTCCTGGTGAACTTTGATCGAAATTACGCTGTCTCTGGAGTGGCACGCACTTTCTTTTAATCATCATGTTATTGTCCATAAACCAGTGGGGTGCAAACACTTTGGGACGCATAATAGTTGCAAATACTATACCTGTACTTAACTTTCTAAAAAGTGGCATTTTCACAAAATTGTGACTTAAAGTCTGACTTTATCATTAAAGAGGTTTTAAATTGCCATTCATTTGAGTCTAAACAGCATATATCCATTTGCTCCCAATCCAATCCAAAGTTAGTACTTACTAAATGTAATAAGGAAACCCAGTGTGAGTAAAGGATAAATAGGCCTCAAAATAGTGAAACAAGCATTGGCATAGCCAATAGGTCTCGCATTTGGGACCTTATAAGTATTTAGTTATACAGTAGGTCCCAAAGGCGAGACCTATTGGCTATGCCAATGCTTGTTAACTTTTAGTCAGTTGTACTACCCATGCAATGCACCTGATATTTTAACAGCCTTTAGTATATAAGGCAAAAAGAATGCATATTAACTGTCTTTCTTGACCCCTTAGCGGTGCTGCATATTTGAAGTTTAAAGTCTAATCAAAGAAAATTGAATAGTGGTTGCACCACAACAGACGGAGAGGGCAGAGCGAGTGAGTTGCCGGGACGTGTGGGCAAGGAGAGAGACGCGCGCTGGGGAGAGCAGTCTGCTAATTTTCAAGCACTGCACTCATGCTTGTGGGGCACCCCTGCTCGCTCCCGCAAGGTGGATGCCGCCACAAGCACGAGTGTGTGCTTGAAAATTAGCAGAGCGACGGCTAAAGGCCCTCCTATGCAGCACATGTGCGCTGGTAGGCGAGACCTAAAGACAATGGCAGAGCCAATAGTCTGAAATGGCAATACCCTTTTGCTTGGCCAATGCTTGTTAAGTCTCTACACAACACCCATGTGATTCTAAGCAAATCAGTCGCCGCATACATAGAACTGGAAAAAAATATGACATATGGCAACAAGAAAATAAATCCTGTGACAAAGAAAGCAATTGAGCCTAGGACTTAGTGAAAATACATTTAGAAGCAGATAACATCTGTTGTCACAATAAACATTCATTTCAAAGAAGAAAGGGGCTTCTTTGAGGTGTGTGTGTGTGGCATAGTAAAACATAGCTTCAAATGGCAAAAAGTTCAACAAAGACGACAGAGAAGAAGAAATAATGAAAATAGTGTGTCAGCCATAGCCTGCAGAAGGACAACAATCAAGCATATATATCAATCAAATTTACAGCAGAAAAGTGCGGTGCGGAACATCTAACCTGTCCACTTACTATGCTACTCATGTAAATCATTTCTCTATTACATTTTTTTCTTCTCCGAATTTTCCTCAGGGGTAACAGCACTGGCCACACCTACTGAAAGGCTTGCTTTGCATATTCAGCAATAAGTGACGGTGGCTTGAAATAGAATCCACATCTAACGTTTAACCTGGAGAATGTTACCTAGCATTTGAAAAGGCTCAAAATGCAGTTTTTTGACCATGAAGCCACCCTGAACTGCTGTTCACTCAAAAATGCAACCAAACGTGGAAAAACGTCTTCAGACAAGCCCTTTCCGAATTCTGCCCCTTGCAATTGCTGTGGGTTGAAGGGGTTGAGCTCCACAAGCAAACGCACAAACAGAACCACAACCAGAGGAGTACTTGAGTGATTTGATACCAAGCACAGAGAGGGATGGGTACAAAATGGTAGAATTTGGTAACATCAGCTGCAAAGAATTACGAAAGGGAGACTAAGCACAATCAAAGCAATTGCACCTGCATCAGCACTGAAGGATCAATGACAAAATAAATTCATTGGACAACATTCACCTATAGCCGGAGAACAATAGTCACTACAATCAAATAAAGAACATGTGCACATAAAATGTAGGGGCATATTATCAAGACAGGCGATAAAATTATCGCCGCTTTAGCGACAGACAACTGCTCCTAAAACGGTGATAATGGCCTTGATAATATGCTCTATGGAATTCCAATTAAAGCTCAGGTTAGATGTCCTTCACATCTAACATGGGCTTCAATTGGAATTCCATAGAGCATATTATCAAGCCCATGATTGACGTTTTAGCTACAGTTTTCTGCCGCTAAAGCGGCGATAATTGTATCGCCTGTCTTGATAATATGCCCCAAAATTCCTTCTGGAGATGACGGGAGGAGGGGTTGGTGGAAGAATAAATATAAAAGTCATAAATAAAAAAAAACACGAGACATAAATTTGATGTTGCAAAACAACAGAAACAGTGACAGCGTGTATGCTCACTGTAATAAACAAAACATAAGCGCATCCAATGAACCGAAATAAAAATGGCAACGGATTTATTGGGGAAAGCCAGTTGGGCCACAACAAAAAAGAAAACAAAAAAATAATTTCAATTAAAATCAGTCTGTTTTAAAGTATGTAATTTCTATTTTTCCCAAAACCCATTTCCAAGGCATCACAAAAAAACTTTAAACATTTCAGTGCATGCTACGTTTACAATCGAACCTCAGATCTTCATTCCCCAAAGAAAAAATCTTAAAGTATAAACACATTAACCCTTTAGGTTACATATCGCTGCTTAAATTAACTTGAGTCAGTAATTGATACTAAGTCACAAAAAAAATCGGAAATCGTGCATTTTTTTTTTCACGTTGTATTCTAATGTATGCTGTTTAGGGCGTATGCATTGTTCATAAATACACGAGGTTTATAGACGGAAAAGCATAAAACAAACACTTTCCAGATGAAGACCGTAACATATGTTGTTTTATGCAAGTAGAAGCCATACCCCTGCATATGCCACCTCTGAAGCCAACATATGGTGTGTTCCCACTCTAAAACAGACAATATTTAAAATCACAAAAGTGACTTGCGGAGTACACATTTCCTTCGTATAGATTATGTTACACATTTTTGTGAGAAAATCTAATTTCAGGTCATCGTTTCTGTATGAAACTAAACTTGCTCCAAAGCATGGTGCATAATCTGCAAACAAAAACCACCAAGGACATTAACAGCAATAGAATTACGACTTCCTAGTTTGTTGCTTTTGCTGCCAAATTCTTTGAGGTGTTAGATGCGTTCCTCTGATTGAAAGGGATGATCACATATGAAACGTGATGCTTTTGGTAACACCATCTACACCAAGTCAGCCACAGATCTGTTTCATCCACATGTTAATACTAAGACAGCAACTAAATGTCTCTAAGCAGTAGGTTGGGACTAAAATGCCTCCCACAGGAAAACGTGTTCAACACCTGCGCCGACCAGAATATCACAACATGTGGACAGACGGGAACCAAGAAAATACCTGCCAGGTGCACACATCTCTCACGGCCACGTCCCTACAGGCAGAGCCATGTGTTTAAGAAAATCTTTCTTTTGTATTCCTTTAATGCTGTGCACATCAATGAACACCACAGAACTCACCTGAGCCACAGACCACGAAAATGCCCCGATTACTTACCGGTAATCTTCATTACTACGAGTTAGTCTTCCTCGCCACATGACTAACGAAGTGAGCTTCAGCTCCACCACAGAACCCTCCAAAGCAAAAGTTAGCCTCCCATGCCTCCCATCCCTTAACAATATGGCCAAACCCTACCCCTATGGCCACTATAAGAGAAGGGCCGGCCCAACCGCAAAGCCTGAAACTACCAAGCAAAACATGAAGCCGATAGCCAGACAGGGAGGGAGGGACGGGAACTCATGTGGCGAGGAAGACTAACTCAGAGTAATGAAGATTACCGGTAAGTAATCGGGGCATTGGCGTGGCCAACCGTGTAGCGAAATGGCTGCTCTGTGAGTGAGCTCCGCCAGCTGCACCTATTAATCCTGTATAAATCCTGCTCTGGACGCACTCAGCGCCTCGATTCACACACCAGTGGGTGGCGAGAGACCCAGTGCCTCATCGGTCGGACTCTGGTGGCTGCCGGGGAACGAGGAGTCGAGCTGTGATCCTGGACGCCCTGCCCGAGCGAAAACTGCAGCGGAAGCCCGCCTCCATAGCTGCCGGAGGCGGACGGGCAAGGTTACTATGGTCCGGGGTTGACCGGGCCGGAGGAGAATCAAAGCGCTGCAATCTCCAGGCTGAGCAGGAAGCGTGAGTCGGAGGAGGACGGGGCCGCTGGCACTGATATGCACTGAGATGGGGCGCTGATCTCTGCCTACCCGACTGTCAGAACCACGAGCACGACTGCATACGTCTGGCCGGGGTAGTGAAGACCCGGACGACACAGGCGCCATTTTGTGTGCCTTGCGGGAGTTGAGATGGCGGCTGGCTGTGGTGGTGATCTGACCGAGCTGAGCTAGAGGCGAGCCCACGCTGAAGTGCACATACTGCGGAGCGGGTCGGTGACCGCTGGAGGTGAGCTCGTGAGGGTGGCTGCTGCCGGGGGGACCGCCGCGCGCGATCTACAGCCCGCGGACGGACGAGGAGAGTGAACTGCGTGGACGTGGCTTGCCCCCCTTGGCTGGCGGCTGACCCTGCGACGCGGCGCAGAAGTTGATGAGACTACGGGGCGCCCAGTGACCACGACGCCCATATTAAGCGCTCCTGTGCTGGTGGGGTTCTGCTGAGGCTCGCGCCGGCTGCGCCATTGGTGTACCTCACGACCCTGGTGCCGGCTCTACGTGGAATTGGGTCTGCATCTGGTGGGCGCCCGACCTGGGCTTGGGCGGTGCGGTGACACTCCTGGCCCCATCCTGAGTGAGGTGGCTTGAGCGCGTGGATTGTGGGCTGCGCTGTATGGAATCCCGGAGCTGGCTGCGGCGGGCGTGACGGTCACATCTACAGGCTGCAGACTGCCGGGCTGAGGACACCACTGTAAGTTGCAGCACCGGGGAGCGACTGAGCTGTGGCGGCGACACCCCTGTGGAGGTTGACCGGCGTGGGTACGGCAGTATTGAGCCTGATTCCACGAGCTTGTAAAGGTGTGGAGGCCGAGAGTAGGTGGCCCCACGCGTAACCGACCCTAAGACACTCCGCGTTGGGGCGTCTGCGGCAGCCCCGCTGGCTATTGGGGCCTGCTTGAGTCAGAACTTCGCTGCGGCAATACCCTCCTGGCCGGCTCCGGTGACGCCTGTGGTTCCACGCTGTACCCCTGGTGGCCTGGGGACTACTGGGCCGTGGCCCTGCGAAGTGGTGGTTGAGCCCCTGGGGTCCCGGCCGCTGCCTTTGGCTCCACCGACTGGATGAGGAAATTTCTGGCGTTACTGCGTGGCTGTGCTTGAGGAGACCTCCCCATACGTGACCGAGCCTGGCCCATCGACATGGGGGGAAACATGATGCGAAGCAGTCTAGGCTCACTTTTGACCACAAGCGCCAGGCTAAACAACAAGCGGCTGACCTGGAGGCGGCGGAGTCTTCCTCGCAGGGGGCAGGGTCGGATGGCGATTACCGGGCACTGATGATGGAGGTTCGATCGAGCCTCAAGAGCATTGATGCCAAGCTCGACGCCATGTCCTCACAGCTGGAGTCTGTCAAACAGCAAGTGGACTCGCACGAAACCAGGCTGGATAGCCTAGAGACCAAGCATACCGAATGCTGCGAGTTCAGGCGCGACACCAAGAAACAACTTACGTCTGTGGAAAAAGAGCTGGAGTTCCTCCGGGCCAAGACGGATGATTTAGAAGCACGGTCACGTAGATCCAACATCCGCATCACGGGCATCCCGGAGACGACGAACACTGGCAGAATGGAAGTGTACGTGTCTGAGCTACTCCACAAACTCTTTGACCCGGCGCTCTCCCCGGTGTTCACTGTTGAAAGGGCGCACAGATCGCTTGGGAAAAAGCCGCCGCTGGGGGCGGCACCACGCCCTATTCTAGCTAAGATCCTGAATTTCCAAGACATCTTACGCCTTGCTCGTGATAAGGGTAAAATCACACACAAAGGTAATAACATCTCTTTTTACCCTGACTTCACTCCCTCGGTGCAGGCTGCCCGGAGGGAATTTCTACCTGCTAAAAAGCTGCTACTTCAGGCTCACGTCCAATATGCATTGTTATATCCAGCAAAGCTGAGGGTGATGCACGAGGGGATCACACATTACTTAATGGATGCCAAGGCGGCGTTGAAGTTTGCTAAACAGCTCGGTGGTGCTGTGGCGAGACGGACGTCGCCACGTGTGGAGGTGGAAGACGGACGTCTAAGTGACAATGACTGACCCAGTTGAAAGTATGCGGCATGTCCTATCCTCATAGGGCATTTTCCACTGTTAGTTCGGTGCCAGCCTCTTCCCACTCACAGTTGCTCTTGCGGCCCTGTTTTTAGTTTATGGGAGGGCGCGGGGTACCTGCCCCTGACACTTGCGCTGTGTTGCTGGGATGAACTTACATCGCACGATCCCTCCGGGGTGTGGGCTGCGGACTGGGTGAGAAGATCGACGCTGGTGTTGTGAACGGACCGCTATAGTGCAGCCACCCTGTGCAAACAGGGGGGTACGCTTGGAGCACCACGCCCCATGGGGTGTCTCCCATTGTTTTTGGGTTTAAGTTGCCAACACGATTTGCGTGTCTATGGTGGGGATTTGTCACAACCTGATTGGGGGGTTGGTGAGGACGGGGTGGTGGGGGGAGTTAAGTCGTTTAATGTTCTTTATGTTTTGGTACGATGGATATGTTCTCTCACAGATTACCAGGAAACTGCGCGATTCATTGCACAGGATGTACACTAGGGAGGCACTACATTATACACACAGCGGCAGGGTGGACACGACACGGAACGGACAGCGGGATGGTAGGCGTTAGGTTATTAACGTGGAACATTAGAGGACTTGGGGACTACAAAAAGGCTCGGCTAATGCATGGGTACCTCGCTCGACACAAGGTGGATATCTGCTTTCTGCAGGAGACGCACGTGAACACCACTCCTTCACCCAGACTGAATCACTCGCGTTGGGCACGGGTGTATTCCGCCATTTATTCTAATTACGCTAGAGGGGTGGCGATCCTCATACGCAATGGGCTGGACTGGAAGGAACACCACACTCTATTAGACAAAGAGGGGCAATACGTTATTACACATGGCGTGCTTCAGGGGAGGGAGCTGGTGTTGGCGGCCGTTTACGGACCTAACGTGGATGACCCCGACTTCTTCAGAGAGCTATGGGCACAGATTATGTTAATGGATTGCTCCACAATCATCCTGGGTGGTGATTTTAATGTTGTACTTGCTGATGCGTTGGATCGTAGGGGTGCAGGAGGGCCCACACACACTAGAGCTCGTCAGGCCATTTTGGATATCATGGAGGAGGGGTTGCTGTCAGATGTATGGAGAGCAAGGCACCCCGCTGATACCGTGGGGACGTGCATAACGAGTCATCATGCGGCTTGGTCCCGCCTGGATTACTGGTTGGTCTCGCCGAATGTGGCATCCTGGGTGGTTGAGGTGGACATTCAGGCCAGGTCGCTTTCCGACCATGCCCCTTGCCTGTTGGTGGCAAAAGTGCCTGATGCCCCGCTCGTGCGTTCTCCTGGCGGTTGCCCCCGCATGCGCTTACCGACTCTGCTTTCACTGAGGAAATTAGAGCGGACATCGTGAAATATTTCGAAAACAACACGGGGTCAGTGACTACTGAGGCCGTCCTCTGGGACACATTTAAGGCGGTGATCCGCGGCCAGTGCATCTCTCGACAGGCAGGGGTCCTAAAAGCAATACGTGGCATTCTCGGCAGGTTGGAGGGGGAATTAAGGGAGTTGGATGTGCGATTCTGCAATGACTCTTCACCCGAGCTGGTGGTACAGATGAAGGCCAAGTTGCTGGAGTTCAGCGAGGAGGCGCAGCGAGAGGTGAAATTCCTGGGCAAACAATCAGAGGCCCGTAGATATGGAGAGGGGGATAGACCCAGTAGAACCCTAGCGCGGCTCATATCTCCGAGCGCACAGTCCAACTTTATACCTTCCGTAAAAAATAGTGAGGGGGCGCTCCTGCTGGGGCACGAAGCTTTATTCGA
Organism: Triturus cristatus; assembly: GCF_964204655.1. Taxonomy (NCBI): domain Eukaryota; kingdom Metazoa; phylum Chordata; class Amphibia; order Caudata; family Salamandridae; genus Triturus; species Triturus cristatus. Next base: position 945,782,658 of record NC_140593.1, read on the forward strand.
CCCTCTATACCTCCAGACAGACTACAGCTCCGGCATCTCTGGACGCCTTCCTAGATTCGATCGCCATCGTCTGGTTCAATGACCACCACCGTCGGTATATGGATGTCCCGTTCACTGCCCGGGATGTCGTGCAGGTGATAAAAAGCATGCCCGCGCATAAGGCCCCTGGCCCAGATGGGCTGTCGACAATCTTTTACAAGGCCTATGTCAGTGAACTGGCCCCTAGACTCCACTCTGTCTTTGCTGAGGCCCTGGAGACTGGCTCCCTGCCGGACTCGATGCGTGAGGCACTAATAATTACGCTGTTAAAGCCGGACAAAGATTGCCAGCTACTGGACTCGTACCGTCCACTATCCCTCATTAACGTAGACGTTAAAATCTACGCTAAACTAATCGCAGACAGGCTCCAGCCCTTGTTGCCGATGGTGGCGCTACCCGATCAATCGGGGTTTATCCCCGGCCGAGCCACATCGCACAACCTACGAACGATCTTTTCAGTGTTACACTATTTACACCCTTCCATACAGGCGGCGGTCATTTTCTTGGACGCCACGAAAGCGTTTGATTCGCTGGAATGGCCCTACCTGTTTAGGATTCTTGGCAGGATGGGATTTAGCCCCCTCTTTATAAACTTGATAAGGCTACTATATGCCGCTCCCAGGGCGCGAGTGCGGGTGAATGGGCTGATTTCCAAGCCATTCGACATCTCCCGCGGGACCAGGCAGGGGTGCCCTTTGTCCCCACTGCTATTTGCTATTGCCATGGAGCCCCTCGCGGCTCGGGTCCGACAGCACCACACAGCTCGGGGCATTGGCTTCAGCTCTCGCAGTTTGCTGATTTCCCTGTACGCGGATGATGTCACGCTGTATGTAACTAACCCCGCTGAGAACTTGAACCCACTGCTGAGGGAGTTCGTCCGCTTCGAGGGCCTGGCAGGAGTATCAATCAACTGGTCCAAGTCTGTCGCGTACCCTTTGACGGATGCCACATCTGAGGTGATGTCGGACTATCCCCTACGCTGGGAAACTGACTCAGTCAAGTACCTGGGGGTCTGGATCAGCCGTAACCTGAGCGACTTGTGGACTCTGAATTATGGTAGGGCGGTGGACTGGCTGGAAGGGAAGATCGAAATTTGGAACAAGCTCCCCCTGTCTTTGGTTGCAAGGATAGCCCTAGCAAAAATGGTGGTCCTTCCAAAATTTTTATACCTATTCGTAAATCTCCCGTTGCCCCTGACTGCACATTTCCACGCTCGGGTACGGTCACTGCTGTTGACGCTGGTTTGGGCTGGGGGCCAGGCGAGATTATCCTGGGCGCTGCTTACACTCCCCTTGAGGCAGGGAGGACTGGGGGCCCCGGATATGGCACTATACTCGCTGTGTGCGCAAGCACAATTTCTGCACTTCTGGGTTTTTCCCACTCCTTATCAGCCGCATGTTGCGGTGGAGTTGGCGGTTGCGGCTCCCTTGCCCCTAAGTGTGGTGTTGTATGGGAAGTCGCCTCGCCCCTCTAAAGATGTGGACACGGTGGCCCTGCTCCGATGGACGTGGCGGGAATTGCAGAGGAGGGAAAAACTCCCTCTCCTGTATGCGCCAGCCATTCCCCTGCGGGGCAATCCATTGTTGCCCTGCCTGCAGGATAGAGGAGGGGACGTCGTGATTAGAGGGAAGATCCTGCGTACTTTCGCTGACATTTACCCCGATGGCACCTTCAGGGCTCCCGCGGTAGGAGAGGTTGACCCACCGGAGTCCTTCGCCGACCTTTTTATTCTCCATAAGATTAAAGAATCCTGTAAAGCACTGTGGCCTCAGTTCCCGGACGAGCCCCCACAACTCCAGGCATTACAAAACTTACTCTCGAAAGCATCTCCCAAAAAACTTGTGTCCCGGTTATACAACTGTATGCAGAAAGGGAAGACCCTCCGAGAGATGAGACGCCACAAGCCACCAGCCCAGGTCGGACCGGATCTGGGGAGACACCGGAACCGGAGCTTCGTAGTCCTCGGAGCGGGGGTCCCAAAGAGATAGGAGGTGATTGACCAAGGGGTACAGGTGAAGGCGAGCCCAGGGGAGAACATTGATGGTAGCAGACATTAACCCCTGAACCCTCAACCACAGATTCACAGGAGCAGAATCCCGCCCCAGAAGAGCCCCCAGATCCCGCCACAAGACACTGCGGCGTGCCAGGGGCAAGAACACCTTCCCCTGAAGCATGTCCAACCGGCCCCCAATGAAGATCAAGTCCTGGGTGGGTTCGAGGTGGGACTTCCGGAGGTTGATCAGGAAGCCGTGGGCAGAAAGGACCTCGCAGACCCTCCGGACGTGAATCCTCCCTTTCGAAAAAGAAGAAACAGAGATTAACCAGTCATCCAGGTAGGGAAAAACCCTGACACCCTCCCGATGAAGAACGCCCACCAAGGGCGCCAGTACCTTGGTGAACACCCTCGGGGCAGAGGACAAACCAAAAGGGAGTACCTGGAACTGGTAGTGGCAGGAACCCACGCAGAATCGGAGGAAGGGCTGAGAAGACAGGTGAACCGGCACATGGAGGTAGGCATCCAACAGGTCCAGAGAAGCCACCACCTCCCCCTGGACCAGCAGCGGCAGAATCTCCTGTAGAGAAAGCATTTTGAACTTAGTGCGAGGAATGAATGAATTCACCGTTTCAAGTCCAAAACAGGCCGAAAATTCCCAGACACCTTTCTTACCAGGAACAGAATGGAGTAAACGCCGAGGCCCCGCTGAGACGGCGGAACAGGCCGGATGGCCCCCTTCACGAGCAGGTCCTGGATGCCAGCGAGCAAGGCTGCCCGTTTGACCGGAGAGGAAGGCAGCGGGGTAGCGCGGAAGGCGCCCGGAGGAGGGGAAATGAAGGAGATGGTGAGACCCTCCCTCACGATCCGAGGAACCCAAAGGTCCGAGACAGAGGACTCCCAAGCCAGAAGGAAGTGGCGAAGACGGCGGCCCACCGGGGGCCCACCCGGCGGGGCCAGAAGATAGTCAGGACTTGGGAGCGGAGGTGGATGCAGCAGCTTGAGACCAGGATTTGGAGAAGAAGGGGGCGCCCCGGCCGCGACCCCGACCTCGAAAGGGCGCACTCCCCCTGGGCGTGGACGAGGTGGAAAACGCCCTCTTGGGACCCGGAAAGCGGGCCCTAGACGAACGAAGGGGAGCCAGCAGCTTCCAGTCCTCAGCCGACTTCTTGACCATCTCCTCCAGGGAAGACCCGAAAAGCTTTGGCCCGGAAAAGGGAATCCTCATCAACAAGGCCTTTTGGGCAGCCTCAGCCTTCCAGTTGCGCAACCAAATCTGGCGCCTGGCCTGAATAGCAGCACCCCCAGCAGCAGCAGAAGCCCCCAAGGTGTCAAAGGAGATGGCAGACAGGAGCCGGGTCTGCTGCTCCATAAGCGCCAGGGTAGGCACCACATCCGCCCCCTGGTCCAGCAGCTCCACCAAGGACTAGAAATCCTTCAATAAGGACTGCACCGTGTAGGACAGGTAGGCAGAGGCACGAATGGAAAAATTGGCCGCCGAATAAGCTCGTTTGGCCGCAGCCTCCACCCGCCTGTCAACAGGGTCCGAGGGCGAGGCGTCCTCGGAAATGATGGAACCCTGTGAGGAAAGCCCCGCCATCAGAGAGTCCACTTTGACAGACGAAGGGTACTCCTTGGCAAAGTCCTGGATGGCATAGCGTTTCGCCAGGTACCTCGGGAAGGCCTGCTTGTCAACCTCCAACCACTCCCCTTCCAACACCTTTTTGACGGAGGAATGAAGAGGCAGAGACTCCGGCTCCTTACGCTGATACTGTAAGAAGAAGTCCTCCGAAAGGTCCGAAGCCGCCGGAGCTGGAAAGGCCAAGTTCTGCTTAATGTGAAGAAGAACGTCCCGCAACTCCTGACCCTGTACATAGCACCCCCGGAGATCCTCCTCCTCCCCCTCAGCGTCAGAGACCGAAGAGGGATCCAAGCGAGGACGTTTTGGGGAGGAGGGACCTGGCACCGAGCGCTGCGCAAAAGCAGCCAAAACTGCGGCCTGAATCATATCCTGAATGGACTGCAGGGTGATCGCCTCAGGGGGAGCCTGGGGGGGCTGGTCATCCCCAACAGGGACATCCCCACGTTCATGACAAAAGAACAGCAAGAACTCCAGCACTCCAAGACACACCAGGCACAGGGATCCGACCCCGGGAGATATGAAAACGAGAATGAAACCCCCCGTCTCCTAAAAAAGGCATAGGAAGGCGGGAGAAAACACCTGGTAGAGCCATCGTGGGACAAGCCCACAACGAAGCCCCGCCCCCGGGACAATGAGCCGGCCCCTCAGCAGGGAAACGAACGAACAGCACGCACGAAGCAACGCCGCCGCCCCGGAGCACACAGCCCAAGCCAGAAGAGAGATCAGCTCATAAGGCACAGGATCCCACAGGACGCAGGTAAACCAGGCCCCACAGCCGCCGCCCGCCACAGCACCCGTACGGGAAGGCGAGCGGCCGCGTAGAAAAAAAAATGGCACCCGCAGCACCGGAGTCGAAGAGACCGGGCCGTAACCCCGCAGAGCCGCCGCCTCCCCCAGCACCACGAGGGGCAGGCGAGCAGGTGAATATGCGGCTCGGGGTCGGGTCCGAAAAGCACCCGCCCGCCGTCCACTAACAAGGAGACAGGTGGGAGGCTAACACATGGACAGTGCCGCACAGCCGCTGCCCGCACGTAATCAATGAAAGGCGGGAGGCGGAGGCAATGGTACGAGAGAAAGAGTCACAGACCCCAACCCACAGAGATACCACACGCGCAAATCCCCCAAATGCACACACGGACTGCGGAAGACCCGCAGGGGTAGGCAGAAAGAGAGAAAAGGCACCCAGGGAAACACAGAATGGGACCGGAAAGACCAGCCCCCATGCATCCCCGCCCCCCCCCCTGAAAACCCACGGCCCGCTAAAGCAGAGCCTAACCGGCACCAAGGAGTAAGCAACTGCCAAACACACCGGGGGCAACAAGCAGGGGAAACAAACAAGGTCCAAGCCCCTAGGGTCCGCTAGAGCAGGACCTCCAACCCGAGACCCATGTACCTGCTACAGCAGGCACCACTTACCTGATGCACTCTGGAGAGACGTGTGCAGAACAAAAAACAAACAGGCTTTGGGGTTGGGCCGGCCCTTCTCTTATAGTGGCCATAGGGGTAGGGTTCGGCCATATTGGGAAGGGATGGGAGGCATGGGAGGCTAACTTTTGCTTTGGAGGGTTCTGTGGTGGAGCTGAAGCTCACTTCGTTAGTCATGTGGCGAGGATGACTAACGAGGAGGTAATGAGGAGCGACAGGAGCCAGGGTCCCACCGAGAACTTCTCCTCCTGTGCATTCCTCTCCCAGAGGAGAAAGAGTGGTCAGTACATGGACTACGCCGGACCAAGAAAGACACAAAGTACCAGCATAGGGGGGCACACTTTTACTAGAGACGGGTATTAACAGGGGGTACATTTAGGTTCAAGGTGGGAAGTGGAGTGTCTAGTAGTGTATCCATAAGGAGGGAGTTCCCTGCCTCTGGAACAGACATCGTACAGTATGCGGAACTGCACTTGGGCTTACTGACAAGAATACGTCAGCAAAATGTGCTTCACTTGACCCACGGGATCAGAAAGTGACATTTAATGAAAAGGGATACACCCCATGCCATATTGAGAGGGGTTCAGTACAATAAAGTGTCACACCTGAGAGAGAGGGGTCAGAGCAGAGGCTGCCCCTAGATGGATGGATTCCCCTCGCCCTTACCCCTGAAGATCATAGGGGGACTTTAACAGAATCACGAGCTACGTCACCAAAGAGGCAAGTAAGGAGCGTCAGACAGGTGAGTGCTCACCGTGGTCTTAGCTACATTGCCGTGTTGGGTGATGTTCTTGCTGTGCTTCTCGTTAGCCATCCATATCCTCTGCTTAGCCATCATCGTGTCGCGTCACCAGTAGAAGGAGACGATGCTGATTGTGCTGCGGAGTAAGTGGGTGCTGCTGGCAGGACGTGAGCTGCAGCCGCCGCAGGGAGCACCGGTTAGAAAATAAGGAACGGAGCCAAGAGGCAGTTGCCAGCGTCAGCAACTGGGCAAAGCAGCCCTGCTTCTCGATCCGGAAGTACACAATGCTCGTCTGCTCTACCATAAGCAGAATAGACCTGTCCATCACTTCAAAGGTTAAAGAAAGCGATCAGAGACACATATTTTGTACAGTGGAGCAAGCAGACAGTACAGCTTTGTTTTAACCTCTAAAAAGCCAGAACACCAGCATATTTGTTTTATATGGAAAAAAAAGGGTACATCCGTTTGTATTTCCAGCTTTGAGGGGCATTTACGGTTATCCAGTAATAGCTACTATAAATAAGCGCGCACGCCTCGTGCGGCAGCAGGGGGAGGGGGGAGAGAGAAGGGGGCCTGTGAGATTTCCATGTGAGAGCGAGCGGCATGGCGCGATAATTGCTACCATATGGCGCTGCAGCTCGCTCCCGCAAGGAAATCGCCACACGTGCACGCATTGCCATTAAAGGCAATGGAACGCGTGCACGTTTTTGCCTCAAAAAGGGAATCGACGGCTAAAGGTCTCTTTCCTAAGCAGCGCGCACTGCGTAGGCGAGACCTAAAAATGACTTTAGGAGTTTTTCCCTACCAGGACATGTGAAACTTAAACCCACATATTCTTCTTTCTAAATACAATGCACTATACCCTATGAGCCTTTCAGGGCCTACCTAAGTGGTGACATAATTAATAAATAAAGAAAGGTTTAGGCCTGGCAAAAGGTTTATTTTGCCAGCTCAAAATGGCAGTCTAAAACTGCACTTCAGGCTCCAGTGGCACGCCCGAGACATGTTTTGAAAGTCTACTTAAGTGTGTGGAAACTATGAGTGCTGCTGCCCACTAGTAACAGTTAATTTACAGGCTCTGGGTACCTGTGGTAGTATTACTAGGGACTTGCACATAAATTAAATGTGCCAATTAGGTGTAGTCCTATTTTACCATGTTTGAAGGAGCGAGCGTAAGCACTTTAAGCATAGTAAGCAGTGGTAAAGTGCGCAGAGACCTAATGCCAATAAATACAAACCCAGCAAAACAGCAGTGGTGAAGGCAAAAGGTTTGGGGCAATACCACACCAAGGATATCAGGTCTAACATGGGTTGGGTTGGGATTGTAACCCAAAGTAACGCACAGCTGCGCAATGTGCTACATTCCATTACTTTGTGTCAAGGGGGCCTTCTGGGGCTGACTCATGGACCTTCCAATGCAACCACCCATTGGTTGTGACACAAATCCTTATCTACAAAGAATTGTAGGCAGGGATTTGCTCCAAAATCCTGCACCTTGCACTATGGTCATGCCTGTTTAAAGTACGCCACTCCAAAGAGAGAGTCGAACAGCACCACATCTTTGTAGATGTGACATTGTTCTGCTCTCTCTCTCTTTCGAGCAATGCTGAACCGAAACTGTACTTGCTATGCTACATTGCGTTACAGCTTAGTAAATGCAGGCATACATGAGGCAATTCTACCTAATGCATTTGTGTCATACAGTGGAGAATGGAGTAGAGAGAAAACAAGATAGCATCACTTATTTTTCATGTGCAGGTGAAAATGATATTCAGTGTTGAAATGTAGGTTGTGTGCCTGGTGAACCTGCAGATTTTGAATAGGTTTGCATTATATAAATGTTACCTACATACATGCATACATTTCAGACATAAATGACGCTTGCTCTTGCATTGAGTAAAAGGCTGCTTATAGATGTGAAGATTTCCATGTGGATCAAGTCAAAAATCCACTCAAAGTATTGGAGGAAACGACCAATGAGTAACTTTCTGAATTAAAAAAATGGGTTACTGAATCTAGTCCTTAGAAATGTTTTGTATGGCAGATGAGGCCGTTCAGCGGCTTATATGCAATCTGTGGTCCAATATTGTATGTGCACATACTGTAGAAGCCTTTGCCTGTCTAATATTTGGTAGATTTCCACAATAGCTTTAAATGTGACTCAGCATTTTTCAGAATATAGTATAATTGGGGTAAGGGGCATAGGGGTTATTATCTATAACACATTTCCACCTGGAAGGAAGCTAAGAAGGAGAGCAGTCCTGTCCCATGGGATTCATCTCACATTAACTCTTACCAACAGTATGGATGCCACAGCTCTGTAATTTCTCCCTGCCTGCACCAACCACATCACGAAATATCACTTTCCAAGTAGCTTAAAGGATAACAAGTGCACAATATTTAGGGGTAGGTTTACAAGCCCTTTGCGCTGCCAGTTCGTCACTCTTTGTGACGCACTGGCAGCGCATTTCTCTTCCACATATGTACAAGGACACGAAAGACACCCTGTGTGGCTTTTCCTGTCCCTGTAAAATACGGCCCCTTTACACGCAGCACTTTGCGTGAAAGGGGCGTTCCATGGGTGTTGCTGTGGGTGTACCCACGCAACACCCATGGAACCAGACACATTTCCAGATTTACGAGGATTCGTAAACCTGGAAATGCATCAGTATGCTACGCCACCCTAGGCGTAGCGAGGCGCAACAAGGAGAAATGCTTTCATTTCTCCTCGTTTTTTTCCTCTTTCAATGCGTGCTGCATTCTACAGCACCGATTGATAGAGGAAAATGCCTGTAGTGATTATTTTTGTGTAGGAAGTTGCCCCTTCCTGCACAAAAACAATCTCCCCATGATGCAGGCATCCTTTGCACCATGGTGCAAGGGTGCCTGCGCCGGCGCATGGCAGCTGTTTGTGCGCCAGCGCAGGGGAGAGCAGAGGAATGCGACATATCATTGTAAATATGTTGCATTCCTGTGCTCTGAAAGTGCTTCAGTGTGGTGCAGCCAAAGGGCTTGCTGTGCCACGCTGCGGCACCTTCTTGTAAATCTGCCCCATTGTTTTTTGGTAGATAGGGTTTTGCATCATAAAGGGTTGGTGATTGCATGGGAAAGCCCATGTAACGCCCCCTTGATGCTAAGTAACTCAAAGCAGGGCTTTGCGCTACTTTGCATTCTTTTTGTCAATTTCCAGGGCAATGCTGGATCTGCAATAATTTAACACTTTCAGTGTGCTTTATTACACTCCTGAGAGGCTCGCTAGGTGGGCGAATGAGAATCAAAAGAATATAAGGTGTTTTGGATGGTGTGGCTGGCGACAGATGTCCTTCACATGTTCACTTCGTGCCCTCTACTTCAAGGTTTTGGGGGTGAAATTGTGATATGGCTAGCCGAGAGATTTGAGATCGTGTTGGAAATAGGTGTATTAAATATTATGCTGGGCATTCATTTAAAAGTTCCACGGGCAAGGATGCCTGTAATAGTTTTCTCTATAATCATTGTGAGAATTTGAATTGCGAGAGATTGAATAAGTCAATTTCCACCCACTTGAATTCTTGACTAGTAACGATACAGCACTTTCTTGAATTCGAATCTGCACCTTGAAAGCTAAAGGGAAAATGGGCTATTTGCGATTTCATAGTACATGGGGACAAATATTTCAATGTGAATAATTTTCGAACCAGTCATTTGCTACGGGTATGTCATGTTTTCTATAAAGTAAATGTCACCTTTTTTGATTTACCTATTCGCAATCGATTTATTGACATTTGTCTTCTCATTAGGTTTGATTTGATTTAATTTTAATGTAAATAGTGAGAATTGATTAATTTTGCCACTATTTTAAGGTTTTGACAATTCAATATATAGATGACCTCTCTGAATGAAAATGTAAAAAAATAGGCCCTTACTTATGAGGGCTTGCATCGCCGTTGCGTTACTTTTTTGTGACGCTGCAGTGGTGTAAGAAATACATCACACTGCGCCCTATTTACAAAGGGAACCATCTAGGCAGATGCGTCACTTTGTAAAGCCCTGCACTACATGATCCCTGCGTCAGGTATAGGGTGGGCGTTCCCACATAAAAAAGCCTCGTAGAAGTGGTGCAGTGAAATCTCTGATATTCCACTTCGTCACTCCTACAGCTTGACTCCATCACAGTCCTTACGCCTGCGCAGGCGTAAGGAGTGATGCAGGGCCTTTTACATGGGACTCCAACCATGTGTAATTACACATTGCTGGAGTTGTATCTGCTTACCAACACACTCCAGCAATGCGTCATTACGGCACCACCAGATACGTCAGGATTCTTGATGTATACGTGCAATCCTTGTGACATGGTGTGCCGTAGTGTAAATACGGCGCTTCAATGGTGTCGCAAGGATGGTGCAATGAAAAGTGTTGCATTGCTGTTTTTCCCCATGCAACACTTTTCATAGATGAGGCCCTTAGAGTTTTAGACACGTGATTGTCTTTTTTCCTTCAACTGTGTCTCCTATTAATTTCTATCTGCTTTTTGCTTTTGCAATATTTTGCAGAAAACTAGAGAGACCTGTTTGATAAAGGTGCCCAAACGATCAATATGTGTTTCCACCCACTTCTGGGCTCCCAGCTCACACTGATGTTACAGAAGAGGCCACGGATTCTTATACTGCTCCCTCTTTAATATAATTTGGGTGTCTGAAAAGTAAGTGTACACACTATGCAAAGTAACCATTTCCTCATTTACATGGGAATTCGGACACGTACAAATATGGGGATGGTTTTGCCCATGAAACTGGTCCATTTCATAGACATTGCTGCACAGGCTTAAAATAAATCTTGTGGTAATTGCTAGATGTTCTAGAGTGTCGTTTGGAATGGGCATGAAAATTCAGAGGAATCCCCTCAGTAAATGTCCTACTGAGGATGTCTTCAGCCCAAGGAGCCAAGCTCCTCGATTCCTCCCACAGCAAGGCTGGGTGGGCCTGTAAAGGGACACTCACAGAGCAGTAGGAACACCTCCAGTGCTGCAGGTTGCACCCTGGCTACTCGGGAAGCACTGAAGACATTCACAAGAGTGAATGCTTTGTTTGGATGCAGCCACCTTCATTGGGGCCATCAATGTTCCTCTTTCATGCCCTGGGGCCACCTACATGAAGCCCTCAACAGCTAAGCTGTTTCTATTATTTTTAATATAAACTTAAAAGGGACTTACATCCCACCTCCTTTCTTTCCTGGCTTCTCATCAGTTCCTCTGCGAGCCATTTACCCTTCCCCCATTTCTATTGGCATGCAACATATGTTCCTACAATTACCAATGCTTGTTCCTCGGCTGTGTCTCTTATCAGTTTCCCGCAGCCGAAATACTGTTAACCTCCACTTTGGTGGAACTATATTGCCTTTTACTATTGCAGCATATTTATATAACAATTTTTCACCCAGAGGGATTAAGGGGCATATTTACAAGCAGGCGATAAAAAATTATCGCCGCTTTTGCGGCCGTTTTCGGCCGAAAAGCGGCGATAATTTTATCGCCTAATTAGCAAGGCCACGCTAACGCGTGAAACCTTGCTTTAGCGTCAGGATTCCTAACGCACAGCTTTGCATCTCTAATGAGATGCAAAGTGGGCGTTCCTGACCTAACATGACAGGAGAAATGTCGCTAAGCGACATTTCTCCTATCATCAAGCCCCACGCTATGAAGCATAGCGTCAGGAAAAGTAGCGATAACCCCTGTTATCGCTACTTTCCTTACGCCTGCTTCAGGACTGACTTAGCCATGATATCCTATGGAAGGTGGATATCATGGCTAAGTTTGTGAGTCCCTATCAGCAAGCTTATGGCACATTGCGTGAGATTATCGCTGGGTCTCCAGCGATAATCTCACGTTAGGCAGTTAGCGTGAGGATTTTTATCGCTGAGGAGATAAGCGTTGATAATAGCACGCTATCTCAGCAATAAAAATCCACGTTACCCGGCGATAATTATCCACACGCTAAGAGCGCTGAGCGATAATTATCGCCGGGTGTTGCTGATATGCCCCTAAGTGATTTGCATAGAATCACAGGATGTTGCGAGGTGCAGCTGAGACATCGAACCGGGAACCCCAGCTCTCGAGTCGCCAACTCTGGTAGCTGCACCACATCATCTCCACGCCCGTGTTCTCTGTCAGGGAGCTCTTTCCTTCTTCCGTACGATGATTGATGACAACAACTCTTTATTCATTACATAGGCGAAACCGATGCATTTCCAATGCTTGGTATATAATGCAAGCATGAACTTGCTGAGCTAGCGCATGCCTCACAGGCGGACATTTTTTGTTAAGGGGGCACGCAACCCCAGTTCACGTGTGGGGTGACTCCAGGGAGAGGGAACACTGGAAAAAACTAGGGCCATGCGCCCTTATGTTCATGCAGCCTCAGTTGTCCTTGTTTTCTAAGATAAACTGCTGTTGTTCAATCTGTACATATCATCACAGCAATAATACATTCATAAACTGCTTTTAAAGCGTTCTAGGCAGAGACCATGGTTCAATGTCACTTTTTATTAGATAAAAACATAATCATTACTGTAAATGGAATTCATGTAAAATCCTATTATGAATCAATTTAAGGAACACATACAAGTTGAAAATGTATTCTTGATGTCATCCTAAATTGGTTATTGTCTAGCTTTTGCATTCTGTACAGCATCTTAGACCTGTGCAACTCATCTATTTCAATAAAAGCCCATTCAAGGACACCTTATTTACTGGATAAATATCAGGGACGCTCTTGAATGCCATTCGATTTCCATTAAGAGGCAAGCACATTGCTCAATGTTGCTTCCATTGAATATGAAAATAAATGGTTGTGACATGTGAAAATAAAATAATGCATGCAATCATTTTCACAGTCTCCTGTAAAGAGGGGGATTGCATTGCTTTCTATATAGGTGTTGTCAAAGACTCATTAAAAATCACAATTCCCCAATTATATCTTTTTTGACCTGGTCTTATCCAAAGTAGCACTTATTGTGCCACCCACTAAAGTAGCCTTTTAAAAATTCTCTCAGGCTGCAGACTGTATGTGCAGTTCTAAACTGCCATTTCGACCTGGCAAATTAAGATTTTTGCCAGGCCTAAACCTTCATTTTTATTAAATACAAGTCACCCTTAGGTTAAGTCCTAAAAACTCATATGGCAGTGTGCACAGTATTAAAAAAGTTGGACATGTGTGTTTAAGTGTTACTTTTCCTGGCACTAAAAAATGTCTAAAATCGTTTTTTACTGCTGTTCGGCTGTCTCTTCCATAGACTACACAGTTGGGCCTTCAGGGCATGGAAACACACCTGTATACCATGCCGAGGCCATTCCTGTTCCAACAATGTCTGAGAGGTGACAGTGAGTGTGTTGTGCCTGCTGTGAACAATACCTTTGTAAAGGTGTCACAGCTGATTATAAGAGTTAGACCAGCCTCTATTAGACTCCAAACTCACTAAGCTTGGCAGGTAAGCGGACACGTGAGTCGGACCCAGAATACCTAGAAAGACCATGGGGCATATTTACAAGGACGGTGATAAATAAACGCAAAGAGCGTTTTTTTATTTATCGCCGTCTATCGCTGGATTATATCGCCCTGTTAGCGCGTTATTTACAACGCGTTTCCCCAGGGCGATATAATTACCAGCGATAGCGGGGAAATCGCAGTTTTGCAGGGAACATCGCTGGTTTTCCAGCGATGTTCCCTGCAAAACGGCGATAACCTTGCTGATACAACCCTGTGGTCGTATCAGCACAATCCACCCCCATATTAGGTATGCGTAAGTCTGCATTTTAGCAGATGTTAGTTTTCGGTGAAAACAGCGGTTTTCTCCCAAAACTAACGTCTGCTAAAATGCGTTGGCAGCCTTGTAAATATCGCGATGTGCACCTCAGCGATATTTACAAGGTTGTACTGCCCAGTGACGCCCACGGCGTCGGGTAAAAGGGTGCTAACATGCGCTATTGCATGTTAGCACCCTCTTGTTAATAGGGCGATAGTTTTAGCTAAGCTTTTTTGGATTTAAAAGCCAAACAAGCAGAGATAAAGCCCTTGTAAATATGCCCCCAAGTGAGCGATCATTCGAAGGATGGATCAGTCGCATAACTGACACACCCAGTTGCAAGAGGGAAAAACTAAATTCACGTTCTCCTCGACAACTAAACATGTAATACAGAATGTCCAAAAATGATCAGTTATCACCTCGGGATGGAATGTGGCACTAGAGGGGAGACTGCTTATGCCTCAAGAAACACCATACTGGTTGGCAATTCAAAAGAGATACCCGCTGGGTGCTAAGAAGAGGCCGTTTCCAGGTTGGTCAGGTGGATTATTTCTTAGTGCTCCTTAATTTGGATATGAAAGTGGGGGAAACTGGTGGCCCCTGAAAGTTCTAAGATGTTCTTTCAGGAAGCTTCTGTGAATAGCGTTCTTCTGGACGGACTTCATATACCTGAGCACCCGGACCCTGATGGTGGAAAATCTGGATTCCCCAGAGCAGTGCTTGAAAAGTAAGCTCTGCAGTATTACTTATTACCATGCTGAGGAGAGTGACTGCCCTATGACCATGGTCAACCTAGAATGGAGTGGGGTTGCCCAAATAGGGTAACTGTTTGCAAAAGTGTACCAGTAGATCCGCGTCACGGGTAATGGACTACACAAGCAGGTAGAAATAAAGAGAACGAGAGCACCAAGGTTACCCCGCTGAGCGTCTCTGTGAGTAGTGACCCTGAGTTTATGGTTCTGGGACCCATAAGGACAGTGGGGAGAAAGGGTTTACCTATCCCATGAGAGGACACTGAGACCATTACAGGACACGTTCCTTCTGACGTGGAGATATTGACTCTGCTGGCAGAGAGATAGGCAGCAAGAAACCTGAACCAGGCAGGCCACTGCATGGCACCGAAAGGTTGCACCAACATTAAAGGGCTGCATTTTTACCGACCCTTGAAGTCCTAGCCTGCCAGGCAAGTGATCAGTCCTAGAGCACAGACAATGAACTGAAGTTCCAGTCCCAGTACCTCGGAGCTTGCAGAGGTGTGGGTGAAAGACAGGTGCCTGCAGCTTGAAGCGGTAGTCCCCCAACCTGTGACCCCTACAGATCCCCAAAAGCTTCTCTAGTGCCTCTTAGTCAATGGCCTAGGGCTAGAAAAGTGGCTTCCCCAGCTCCCGGTGAAACAAAACGGCCCCCATGGACCAGTGCCATATCATTCTGATATTTTTGGCATCACAGTGGTAGTTTTTCAGCACACCCAAAAGGAGACTGTGACAGTTTCAGAGTCAAAAACGGTCAGGTGTTTCTCATGTATGCTTTTGTGTGGTTGTTGTGGATTCCCAGTAACATAGGGGCATATTATCAAGGACGGCGTTAAAAATTATCGCCAATTTATTGGAATTCTCTGCGGCATATTATCAAGCCCATTATCACCGCTTTAGCTGCAGATTTCTGCCGCTAAAGCGGCGATAATTTTAAGGCCGTCCTTGATAATATGCCCTCAGTCTTGTAATTGGAACTGCACCCCAAAGAGGTGTACTAGATGACCCAGAGATGTATCTAACTGACAAAATGAAGGGTTTCTTCATTTTCTACCATATCACCAAAGTCATCTGCCAGAGAAACAGTTGGCCTTTTTCTATAATTCTGCTGGCAGGGGCATATGTAGGTTAAATGGCTTTTTCATGAGCTCTGTCAATATTTTTTTCTGGCCCTAGATTGCTGGTGCTTTTGACCTCTGGGTTCTGTGAAAAAAGCCCTCAATGCATCTGCTAGTTCCCCTAAAATCTTGTAACCATTTTGAATGCTCTAATTGACATTTTTGACTTACATGTAAATCGTTATCATAGCAAGAACACGTGTGCAAGTGGATATTTGAGGCACTAAACCTAGAGTTACAGAATGTTTGTCAAAGTTTTGAAAGTTTGAACACTTGTTTTACGTGACACTTTATAAGCATGTACATACGCTGTCTGTTGTGGAACTGTGTATTTTTTTATTAAGCAACACCATATCAATATAGCATAAGGAAAAATGAGACAGGGCCACAGCAAACCCGTCTCATGTACGACAGATGGCATTAGTTATCGACTGCATTAGCCATGTCCTTCAGACATCACAATTTTAAATTTGGCTGATGTGAAAGGTGCATTAATATAAAAAGTATTCTGCTTTTCGGGTGAAGACCGAAATTCTTAAGAGAAACAGAGGAGAGACAAATGAGAACAATGCAATATAACTAGTAACATCATAGAGACAGAACACTGCAAATATTCCACCAAGCCGCTATTCAAGAAACAGCACAGACAGGTAATGAAACACACTATAGAGAATCCAATTGTACTGAAAAGATAGAGGCTTGAATATTCAACTTGTTCAGCTCCCTCCTAATGGACAGCTGGGCTTTTTTTGTAGTTGTCTCCTAGACCGTGCTGTCTCTGTGAGACTTTTTTCACATTTCAGCTTGCTCATAGCTTACCATTTGTTAGCTTCAGCATTCCTTTTATTTGCTCCTCTCCCGTTTGTTACAGCAAGTAAGAGTCATGTATTCTTCTCTTGTTTGTTCCTCCCCTGGAGCAAGGACAAAATACTTGGGCCATCCACTGCTCATGTTTTGGAACTTCTTTTTTTGTGTTAAAGCACTTCATGTGAGTGCTTGTGTTTTGGGCTGTCTCCCATATCCTCGTCCATGTAGCTTCTATTACCTCCAACCCCCTACTCCGCACTCTATGCCACTGCACTCTACACCACTCTACTATGCACCACTCTACTCTCTGCCACTGCACTCTACTCTGCACCACTGTGCTCTGTGACACTGTACTCTTCGCCACTGTACTCTATGCCACTGCACTCTACTCTACATCACTTTATTCTATGTCACTGCACTCTATGCCACTCCACTCTCCTCTGCACCACTTCACTCATCACTGCACTCAATGCCACTTAACTCTGCACCACTTTATGCCAATGCAATTTACAGCATCCTTTTCTACTCTGCACCACTGACTCTGTGCCACTGCATTCTATGCCACTATACACAACTCTGCATCACAATGCTCTACGCCACTGTACTCTGTGCCACTGCACTTTATGCCACTGCACTCTACAATACTCTACTGTGCACCACTCTAATCCACTCAACTGCACTTTATGCCACTGCACTCTACAACACTCTACTCTGCACCACTCTAATCCATGCAACTGCAAATTATGCCACTGCACTCTAATCTGCACCGCTCCTCCATTCCACTTCACTTTATGCCATTGCACATTACACCACTGCATTCTAATTTTCACCATTCTACTCTACGCAACTGCACTCTACACCACTCTACTCTACGTCACTGCACTCTACGCCACTGCACTCTATGTCAGACTTATCTGCTCCACACTAGTCATGCCACTGAACTCTACACCACTCCACTATATGCCACTATACTCTACTCTACACCACTTCACTGTACGACACAGTACTCTGCACCTCTCTACTCTATGCCACTGCCCTCTACGCCACTGCACCCTACACCACTCTAATCCTCTTTGTACCACTCTACTCTATGCCACTGTACTCTACACCTCTGCACTCTTTGGCACTATACTCTACTCCACACCACTTCATTGTACAACACTGTACTCCATGCCACTGCACCCTATGCCGCTCTACTCTGCACCACTTTACTCTATGCCACTCTACTCCACTGTACGGCACTCCACTCCACTTTACGCCACTCCACACCACTTTATGCCATGCCATTACACTTCGCTCTACTCTACTCCTCTCCAAGCTGCTGTACAACATGACTAAAAGACATTGGCAAAGCCAATAGCTCTATCGTAAGCGAAACCTATTGGCTTTGCCAATGGATGTTATATGCCCCAGTTTTAGGCTCGGATCCAGGAAAAGAACATGATAATCACCATAAAAACATTTTCTGACTAATCACTGTCCTTCGGGTCATGGTCATCACCTCTGCTCATTGCAAAACAATCATAACTGTGCCCCCACCTCCATTACGGCACTGGAGCCCTTCCCAGGATGTGTATGTAAAATTTTGTCAAATGTATTTCTCTTTCAAACTGCTGTCTGCAAAGAGATCTGAGCAAGTCTTGCGTCTGGCGTTAAAGCTTGTCAGGCGAAACCACATTGGCTCCATCTTAACCTCCAATCTTATCAGGCCTTCTGTCGTGCTGTTCCTGAATACATCTACTTCCTGTGAGGACCAGATCAGATCAGTGGTGCATCATTCCAATGTGCTTATCTTCGCTTCTGGTTATTCTTGAGGAATTTTGACCTCCAAAATTGTGTCAGATAGAATCAGTGGTTTCTATTCAAATGCGTGACTTGAGGTCCAGATTCTCTCTGTATTAGTCCAAGACAGTTCTTAGCACATTGATGGATTTAAGGAGCACTTCTTCCCTCATGAACATTCTACATCCTCCTCTCAACTCTGAGATGGTTCGGGGCTTAAAGAAAATCCACTTATCTATACATTCATCATCTTGCAGTGTTAAGGGGAGAGGATGTGGTCTCAAGGCTGGACTGCCGACCTTCGAGCTGGGAAACCAAGGTTCGAGCCTCATGTCGACTCCACATCCTGTGATTCTTGGCAAATCACGTAATCTCCCGGTCCTTGAGTAATGTAGCTGGTGCTTATGTAAAGAGCTCCAATACCTTTGGGTCGAGTTTGTGCTATATAAATCTGCAAAAAAATAAAATAATAATAATCGTAGATCATTCAAACATTCCTGAGAGATTTTACCATGCAAGTGCATCAATTCACATGTGTACATGATATCTGTTTTGCATAAATGGTTTAGGACTCAACTTTAATTAAAAAATCTGTGATGTCCTTCAAATATTTAGGTGAGTATTTCATCAATTTTTGGTAAAACTGATGAATGTGTCTTGCTAAAGGCATGAATAATGAATTGATCCCTGAAACAATTGGTCTCATGGGAGGATTCCTTTGGTCGTTTATTTAAAAAAAAGTTGTCTTACAGGATCTTCCTCTATAAAATTATGTGTAGTCTTCACTTCTATCCAAATGTTTGTGTATTTACTTATTAATTATTACAAATTACAAATATTTATGTATAGAAGTAAATAAAATGTATGTAATTGAAAAGTTACATTTATTTTTAAATAAAAAACACTAAGAAAATATTTTATCACGAAATAATATTTATTTTTACTATATATTACTTTTTTAAAATTCAAATTAATTTATATATATTTTTGAAAATTCTAAATAAATGATTTTAATTTAACATGATTCCTAAGGGGCTCGATTTCAAGTCCCTGCTTTGAATATTTTCTAAGGGGCGGTTTTGCAGAATAAGTGGTTGGCCATGTGTGGTACTGGACTTTCTACAGCTTCTCTTTGGCAATAGGTAACTTAACGCTCGTAACTTTGGCTCCACCCTGTTTCAGGGGGTGGAGGCATTGAAGTCTACACTTTTGACTAACTTTACACTCATAAATGGTAAATATCCAAAAGTAGTAAAGTTGCTCAAGAGCCATAATTTAGTATTATTTGTGTTTAGCTTGTATTTGCAATGAAGAGCTTGGAAAGAGAAGTTAGATGTGGGATTGAGAAGAGACAATGGAAGGAGTAGTTTGTTAAAAAAAAATAAAGGTAAATAGAGTCTTATACTCCCTAGTGAACTGTCTCTGTCTGCCAGCCTGCCAATGAGGTGGATGCCCTGCACCTTCTGGCCTGGTGGCAAACCCCTGAACATGTTAGAGATCACCATGGGCGTTTCCGTTATGTTTTTTTCAGGAGCTTCACCAGCCAGCAAAGTGGGCCATATTCGAAAAAACAGTAATACAGGAGGCTTCCCATCGCTCTGTTTGCATAATTCACATGGGGGTAACAAACAGGAAACTTAGCATCAAAAAACCCATTCAAAAGGTGGCAGGCCTTCGAAGGATCTAAAACTGGCTGCCTTGGGGAGGATGGGCTGACAGCTAAAGGTTTCAAAAGGCAAAGCCAGTAAGACCTTCAACATTGGAAATCATGAGTGTGGTCGAGCCAGGCATCCACATGTTTATGAGAGGCATTCTGCATCCGCTACCCACTATGGGCCAGATATACAACCACTTTATGTCAGGTTTGTGTTACTTTTGTAACTCAAACCCAATGCAAAATGTTCATGTGGGATTTACTGTAAAACCAAAACCATGATTTGTGTTGGAGAGTAACCCAAAGTAACACAAAGTTGAGAAGAGTGCTGCCTCACATTACTTTGCCTCAAGGACGGTGTTTCATTGGCGTCCCCATGCAACCACCCATAGGGTTTGATGCAAATCCCTCTCTAAAAAGAATAGTAGACAGGGATTTCAACCTAAATCCTGGGCCTTTTTGTGGCAGGCGTAACAAGGAGAAATGTTTTCATTCCTTTCCGTTTTTCACACTTTGCATGTGTGCTGCATTGTACAGCACACAAACAACATGGAAAACACCTTAAAGCTTAAAGCATAGTTTTTCTACAGGAAGTGATTCCTTCCATCACAAAAACTATTCTTCCCACAATACAGCCACTCATGCACTATGGCTAAAGGGTATCTGCTTGGTGCATTGCAGCCAAGTGTGCGCCAGCTCAGGGAGAAAGCAGAACTTACTATACTGCATGCATGACTTCCAGTTGTAGCTGCTGCCAATATGCAGTGGCAGGGCAGCAGTGGCAATGGCAGGGGGGAGGGTTGAATTAAAACACTGAAATTAAAAATCTTCCCTGATCCTGCGCCCACCTCGTGCTCTGGTGCTCCTCCGGTTTCCTGCTGCTCCCGGCAGTTCCTGGGACAGACTCCCCATCCAATCCAGTTGCTGCACTCATACTATGAGAACAGTGCTGGGATTGGCCTGAGCGGTCTGGTTTAATGCTCCGCTCAGGTACAGGGAGTCTGTACCGTTTCTCAACCCGGCTGTATTCTACAGCCGGGTTCGAGAAACCTAAGTGTGCATGTCTATTTGGCCGGCCTAAGATCGCCGATCAAACAGATAGGCGCACTTAGAAGTGTACATAGCACTTCATTCCTCCTCCCTCCCATGACCCAGCCCACCCCTCCCTACACACGCTGGCTCAGCCAACAGCTGAAAAACAAAACAATATTAAAATATTGTTATATTTTCAGCTGCTTGCTCTGAGTCAGTGGGGCAACGCTCCTCCGTCATTGCGGAGGAGCCGCCGATGGGCAAAACTCTGTAAAATACATAAAAAAGTATAGCATGTATGCATATGTGTATTTGTTTACCTTGTAACATGCATGTGACAGTAGACGTACAGTATGCAGTAATGCACCGTCATCATTTAATTTGAAAAACGCAATCTGCCTACGGTATGCATCAAGGTAGAAGTGAACAGCCAGCAACCACTTGTTCATAATGTGTTGCTTCATATTTTCCCTAAAAGTAAAAGCTGCATTGTACGTTCTGGATATTCTCAAAGGGCAATCCGCGGGTGATGAAGAGTTCCCTAAATCCTTTTAATCTGTAGGGCTCGTTCTGAGTTCTGTTGTAAAATAAACTGATAACCCTACACCTAGTAGTTTTCACGTTCAAATTTAACAAGGTTTTTCATCTCAAAATTTGAAGGTGAGATAATCTCAGAAGCATGTGTTTTCAGGCAAAACTTGTAATTCCTATTAAGGTGCAAACTCCAGCTGGTGCCCAAATCCAGAACCTCATGGAACTCAGAATGAGTCCAGTGTGATACAGAGGGCCATATTTACTAGAAAATTATGCAGCGCGGTGCTGCAAGCCATCTTTCATCCCTGTGCTTTCCTCCGAGCTGGCGCACAATTGGATGCCATGCACCAATGCAGGCACCCTTGCACCTGTGTTGCAGGGGTGATTGTTTTTGTGCGGGAAGGGACACCTTCCTGCACAGAAACAATCATTGATGGTGTTTTCCTACTTCTATGTGTGCTGCACACATAGAAAGAGCAAAAACAAGGAGAAATAAAGGTATTTCTCCTCGTTGCACCACTTTAACTTAAGCATTCACAGGTTTATGAAACCTTGTTAAATCTGGGAATGCGCCAGAATTCTTGTGTGTTGCGTATGAACACCCACAGCAACACCCATGGAACTCCCCTTTCATGCAGAGTAATGCATGAAAGGGGGCCATACATTTCCGAGGCCATGAAAAGCCACACAGTGTGGCTTTGCATGGCCATATAAATATGGCTCAGCATTGTGCGCCACCGGAGCATAAAAAAGAGATGCCAGTGGCTCAGGGGCTTTGCAATTATGCCCCTCAGATTCTAGGTGTACGAGATCTCAATTAATATTTTATTATTGCATGTACCAGAAGTCTGTTCATATTTCTTATGGGCTGTAAATGGGGATGGCAAATGTGTACAGGAATAGAATATGAATTTTATATTAGATAGTGACTTCTAAGCTTGTCTATGGTTCCTGTCACTGAGGAAAGTCTCATGAATGAGATCATTCTGGTCTCCAGTTTCACAGCTTCTTGTCTACCACTTATGCTTCAATAATTCAAATAACTTTATTAGGTTGCAGAAACACCCATACAAGTACACATCCGCAAGTAAAAACAGAGGATATTAAAAATACGAGTAGAGCTAAAAACAACATGGCAAGCATTCTCATAGTAGACAGATACAGTACAATACAAAAACACATACATATACGACCATGTCCAATAAAAAGTGAAAATACATTACTCAAAGTGCATTGTGCTAAGTGACCGCACAGTGGCTCTCAGAAAGGAGCCAACATAATAACATAACTCATCATCAATTAGTTGTTGTAAGAAAATTAAAAGCCTGGCTGGATTGTCTAAAATTCCGAGATTTGATAAAAGGGATTAAGAATTGTTTAGTATACTTTTTGTAAAACTCACAAAAAAGGTAAAGTGCAACATTGTTTGCCCAGATCTATCATCACAGATGCAGGGACTGGTCCCAAGATTCTACTGATAGCCCAATGGAAAACACAGTAGAGACTTAACTGTGTCTGTCCTAAAGACAGTTAACAAACAGCGTTCCCAGCGCCCGGGGGCACTATGTAAATAATTAGTTATCGGGCTATCTAGACTCAGGCTCAGATTGTCTGCAACGCTTATGCTTCACTATTTGTCATGAGTCCTTTTGCATTTGATTATTGTTTTTATGGCATTACTTTGAGTTTGGCAGACAGGATACTCCATCACAAATTTGGCAGATGTCCCGTCTACCACAAGAGCATTGTAGACTATGGCACTTGTAATATGGTGGGCGCAACACCTATCACCTATTGACGGAGTATCCATTTGCCAAAATCCAAATAAGCCCCTTAGCCTGAAGCAGTTACACTGGAAATTGCAGCAATTTATCACAAAACTTAACCATGAAATACTATTCTCCAATATTGCTGATCTTGTTCACCTTCGGTTTTAGCTCTGTGATCTCTAGTTCTAGGATGATGCATTGCTAATCAACTCCTTAGCCAGTCAAGTTATAATCCACAAAGTTGTCTGATTATTTTTCACGACCTCTGGAATAAACTCAAGGAATTCACATTGAAAGCACATTGTTGAAAGGTTTTTTGTGTAGCATATCAATTTTCACATCACCTCTCAACAGACCATATTCAAAAGAGTGCTTCTCCCTTTAACAGAGTTATATCTGGATACAAGCATAAAACTGGATTACATCCCAATATTATTTAGCATATTTATAAGTTTCCTACTGGAATGGCATAAAAACTGTTAATAGATTCTGACAAGGAATACAAATCATGCATCTTTCAATCTTGGCCTAGTTTCCATATCACCCATTCAATAACGTTTTGCAAAAACCTTGACAAAACAAAACCAGAATTGCCAATAATGTCAGATCTATTGGCTTTGCCAGTGCTTGTTACACATGTAAACACTTTATCGTTAAAGGTTCACCTCATCAATATTCATTTTAACATCTACATACAGCTATCAGCAACTGAAATATGACCAATCTCTGCAAGAGAAAAGGACAGCCACTGTGCGGCAACACATGGTTGCATTTTTAGTAACTTTTGTTTCGTTTGAGAAGGAAACATTTTTGTTGTTAAAATCTGCAAAATATGCAGGAGATGAATTGTGCCACAAGCGTGGCAAATCCATAACTATGCGGATAACGCTGTGGCTACAGGATCACATAATTCCAGTATGCATACTCACAGGGCTTTATTTGCAAGAAATGACGCATTGCTGCGGTAACGCATTGATGCACAAAATTACTTGCGTCTGTGGCAAAAATCCTTACAAAGCCATGGAGGTCTCATATTTACAATATGGGGCTCCAAGGCACAAGGACCCACAGATGTGTCTGAAATACTGACGCATATGCGGGAAGGATGCCGCAAGGCATGAGGCCCAAAAGTGACGCATCGCTGAAGTTGGTCATAAGACTGACATAACTACAGCAATGCATCAAAAACAGAGGCAATGCATCAGTATTGACTGATGCAAGTTGCCTACTGTATGGGGACTAATGTAATGAAGTGTGAAAAGGTGAAAAACTCTCCTTAGACTCTATTACATTGGTCCAGTATGTCTCACATACAAGTGGTTAAAGTGTACTTCTTTGTGCCACTATACCTACGCATGTGAGACATATTGTGTGAGACTACTATGTGTGTGGATACAAATCATTACGGTTGTGTAATGTGACATTGAATGTGTTACCTACCTTATGTGTGCACTTACCTGTAGAGGGGACATGATTTCCTTGTAGATTACATTGTTGGATGGGACTTCAGCTGGTCAGATTCTTATGCCACAGCCAATGCGTCATTCCTATACCTGGGTTTTAGAGGCATAAGAATTTTGACACATTGCAAGCACAGCGGCTCAATTCCCGACAATGCGTCACTTTTCCAAAAAGTCATAAATGATACTGCGTCAGATTTACGGGGGATTTTACGTGGGAATACCTACCTTGCATATATTAAGCCTAACGCGACAAAGGTAAGAACTGATGCAGGGCAACGAAAAGTGATGCATCTGCCTAGATGCATCACCTTGTAAATTTTAAGGAAAGAAAGCGCTGATGGTGCATCAAAATCAATGATGCAGTGGTGGCGCAAGAGCCTTGTAAATAAGCCCCATAGTATGCAGGACTGGCCTACAGAAGCCAACGGAGTTGAGCGTATGAGATGAGACAGTAATGAGCGCTGCTGTGGTGGATGGAGCACCAGGAAAAACCAATCACAAGTGTGCTCAATGCTTAAGAAAAAATGCTTAGGAGCCAGCCCATGAGCCATGCACAAGCCACAGACAAAAGGGATCTCTGAAAGGACTGAAAGGAAACAGGCCTGAGATTTAAAATCATAGTGGCACCCATTACTGCTCAGGCAAGTATGATGGGCATCGCACCTGTGCAGGGAAAGGGGTCTCCACTGCTTCGCCCGTTTCCTCGGAAGCGGAACGCATTCAGGCAGGAGTGTCCAAAGAGCCCGCCCTGTCCAAAAACTACTCAGACTGTAGTTGTAACACAGGAGGGAAGGGCACAATTGCTCACATGCATTCGAGCTGTCAGAGATGATCTGCTAGTTTTAAGATACCATGGGCACTCTTATCGCAAAGACGCCAGGCAACTATAGGGTCCTGATCGGCACCCTGAAGCCGTGCTCAGTGCACAATCACTGCTGTGACAGGCCATGAATGGCAGTATAAAGTGATCAGCCACTGATGCCTGGTGGAGGGGACGTTAGTAATGGATAGATTAATTAGAACTCATAATCCTATAGGTTTAGCAGCCTATTCCCATAGTCCACCACTCCTACTCATGAAAGTTAGTGTAGTCAATGCAGATTTCAATTTTGTAGACACCCCTTACATACTAGTTCACTTGGGATGTGTTGTACTTAAATTTCCTGCTGCTTAGCCAGTATGCATGAGTGTGTGTATGGAATGTTGGAATGCCTGATGACTGTGTGGAATGTTGGTGTGCCTGTGGGACTGGAGGAATGACAGTTAGAGAGAGTGGGCTGAGCAGCAAAGATGCAGCTCCTGGTGGGACCTTGTATCAGCTTGAACTAACTCATTAACTTGTAACTACCATCTTGAAACCTACAAATAAACTTCTACTTTGGTTTACCTCCTGACTACAATTCATCATTGCAACAGGATGGTAGATTTTTCTCCAGAGCATAGCACAGACGTTTGTCTTTTTAGTTTTTATGGAAACTTGCAACAGTCCAAGTGTCTACCTGAGTGAGCAAGATACTTTTACTCACCAATCGGCTGGCATGGTAACCCACCATGGTAACCAGATGCTACACGGACATGGGTATTTTTCTGGTCCATTGCTTTCCGTTGCAAACCATAGAAATCTGGTGCAATAGTTTACGTTGTTCTACAGAAGTGAACCCCAAAGCCCTGGCCAAGGACATGGTGTCACCACCAGTAACATAAACTCACCAGGTCATGTCTGTTGGGTTTATAACTCATTGGCAGGAAATTCAAGCTCTTTGGGCATGGCTGTTCGCTTTATCCTCCCGCCTCCAGTGGAGTGATTGCAGGGCATGAGGCAGTTTGGTAAATCCTCACACATTCGATTGTTTTTGTTGTCTTGTGTAAGATGGGGCAGTGGAACCACTCCTTCAGTTTGCATGACATTTGATGTTCGTGGTGGTAATGGTAACTTGGGATTGTTTGTTGAGGTCGCGTCTTTTCATCGTTCTCTGAAGGGGTGTAAACATGCATACTGTTTTGCTGGAGTCTTACCACGCATTGGCGTATGTTACGTTCCTTAACTCTTCAACAAACTCGGGTTGGCATAAGCAGCCTGCTAATAAGGGATTGGTATTGAGTGCATCAAATTTGGTGGCAAAGGGCGATGAAAATGGGCGGTGCCAGTGGATGCAGTGTAAAAGATTATTTGGACCTTGGCACATATTGCTTTACAAATTAAGCACTGTGTAAATCAGTATAGAGATCTTGGCCTGCAAATATCGCATTCGCAAAATTAAAAAACAAAGTTAAACCACTCTCTTAAACCACAGGCAGCCTCATTTCCGAGATTTCAAATTGCAAAATGTAGGGCTCATTATTTTAGTGTTCTGTGGAAAGAAAAACTTATGTTTTCCTTGCTGGAAACAACCAATAAGTTCTAACTCTTTTCAGATAGTACATGTCTTGTAGAGATGTAAAGAACTATAGCTCATACGTATGGGTCCAAGCAGTTGAATGCTCGGTAAGTCAATCGTTAGCCATATTTCATCTGGGGTACTCAGCATGTGATGAAATGCTGCTGCTGTTAAACTGATGTGTTTACCTTGGAAATTCGCTACTTACATGGAAGGTAACCCAGAGCTCTTCCTGTTTTTCTTATCTTCTTCATCAGGTGCTTTGATTTTCAGACGTCACCTGCTCCGGTGTGCTAGGTTGTAGTACCGAGAAAAAAGTCTCCCTTGTTTATAGGTTTCTTTAACAACCCAACCAAGAAATGTCAGATGGACAGGTATAATAAAATGTAATGTGAGATTATTTTGTTTAAATGATTTTACGCTTTACATCTACGGCAGTCAGCAAATTAAACTTTAAGTGGGAAGTCAAAACAAGTGCACTATAACATAGGTATTTGTAAAGCCCACGTTCACCCAGACGGGTATCTTGGCCCTGAATAACAGATGTTCATTGTTACCCAACTGAATGGTACTCATTTTATCGACCTCAGAAGGATAAAAGGTTTAGTGGACCGGCTGGGCTTTGAACCTGTGACCATGAGGTTAAACAAAGGCCACTATAATGAACACATTATTCCACTGAGCCCCCAGACCCAGCTATACTGTCTGGACAGAGTGTGTTGAAAAGTTGCCATCTTCATTAGGAAAGTGTGTTCTTTTCAACTCATTTAAGCATTCCTTCATAAGCTCTCTCTAAACGCCCATTCATTAACCTTTAAGCTGCAGAACCACTTATAACATTACCAATCAATACACTTTTATTAAAAACAAGTGTATGCAACGCCAATAGTTCTGATTTATAACCAAAAGTGTCAGCCGGACCTACTCTCTTTGCCAAAGTTTGTTATAAAGTGCTTGCTATTACAGAAATTGCCATTTTATAGTGCTGTAAATGTCAATTGTTAAATATAGCTCAACAGTGTTCATGTTTTTTTAACCTCAGGATGATGAAAGCTGACTGGGACAGTGTGCCCTATCACAGTGACTGCGCTGTTCCCACTGCAGGTAGGAACACACACCTGCCCTGGGGGCATCCCATTAGTGAAAGGCAGGGGGACTGTTTGAAGCCAATGGCTTGTCTTTCACTACAAGTGTTCGACCCAACCTCCCTTTCAAGGGAGAGGAGACATCTCCACACGCAGGCTTATGCAATACGCGACTGCAATCGCTGTCAGAGGGGTTCTCGGGGGGAGGGGTGGAGGGAGGGAGGTCCTCGGACCCCTTCTAGCCCTGCTATTTGGGAACCCCAGGGTGCTTACTGACTATGTGCCGCCTCATATGTTGTGCAGTCAGTCTGCCCCCAACAGCTCCTCTGACTCTGCAATCATATCTGTACTATGCTGGGAGTGCAGAGTCAAAAAGTTTTCTCATGTGCTTGGGTTCATGGCCCCATTCAAATAAGGGAACAATCTCCTACTCCTCCCTTGTGATCGCTTTGGCACACATGATGCGCTGGTTTGATATATAGGGGCCCCAAGCATCAGCAGCCCCTTCTATAATACCATAGTGGACCAGAGGTGCAAGAAGCGGGTACAAATGTTCTTGCACACCCCAAGAACTTAATTTGTGCCAGTGTTTGCTGGTGCTTGGCATGTTTTTTATTTATCCACCATGTAGTGGCGCTGTGTGGCTGTTGTTTATTTGCACAATTCCTCATTGGTAATTTAATATATTTCTTTTTAAAACCTAGCAGATCGTTACTACTGTCATTTGGCATTCTCCAGCATTGGCAGGGGCCCCAACCCAGCTGCAGGGGACTCCCAAGAAATATTTTGGGCCCTGGCACTTCATTTTTTTCTTTCACAAAATAAACACTGGCAACCCGGAAGCATTGTTTTGTAACACAGCCCTAGTTGGAGACAGGGCCGAACTGGTAATGGAAACCGGCCCTGGCAATTGACTCAGGCTGGCAGGGGGTGGGTGCTCGTAAAACATGCAGCTGCTTTTGTTACAGGGGGCCGATATTGCAGCTATGCTGGAAACCGCCCCGGTAACAAAAACATCCCCCAAGTGTCCAAAAATGACCCCACCCTGGAGGACCCACAGGGTAAACGCCCGGTGCCCGCTACGGCCAGTCCGGCCCTGAGTGGACAGTATGGCTTGGTGCACCAGGTCCAAAACAGATGTATGGCTCTAGGTCTAGCTGTGCGCCATTATGCTGCTGTTTCATTCACCCATCCACACAACCAAACAAACAGGCACAAACATCCTTGAAGAAAAGCTTTCACTTATTAAACAGCCAGAACAATTGGCTTTGAACCTGCTTGTCATGTCTGATAAACAAAGTGCCATTACCTCACATAAATTTACCAATAATTATAAGAGAATGCTATTCTTATGTTGTGAATATAAAACATGTTCTTTTATATTTAATCTGTTTATTGATTTTCTGTCATAATGAAATACCACAGTCGCAAATGCATCAACAGTACAATAGGAAATAGTTTACATAGTTCGTCAATTAAATGATACTGCTAAATGCATAGAATAATACTCCCCACAAAAAGTAGGTGATGTGGGTTGCCACAGAATATGATATAATTTAATCGAACACCACTTTTTTTAAAACCATACTATTTATTAAATCAAATATTTTATCCGGGTGAGGTTCAACTATGCGCCACCGCAAAAGGAAGGAGCGGGCAAGACAAAATCCCTCTAAAATTGAATGAAAGAACACAATGGTTTTAAATAGCCTGGCCTCCTGTTGGTATAGGGGCTTCTCTGCATTTGCAAGTAATTTTAGAATGAATTACAAGAACCTAGAGTACTGCTGCCTTTTGCCCAAAGTCATGTCAGACACAGTGATGTGTTGCGCCTACATGGAAAGAGGAAACAGCTGAACATACTAATAACAGTTCATGGTTCGATGAGGAATGCCGTAAAGCAAAAGCTTTTATCAGGCAAAAGGAAAAAGACTTAGAAGAAGGTATAGCGATGAACTGTTATCCACCCTCCAGAAACTAAGGATAAACTATAAAACAATCATTAGGAATAAAAAAAGAACTTATAAAGACAGTTGTTGGGTACGTTTACTAGAGGTAATTGAAGCCAAAAATGTGAAAGGTTTCTGGAAGCTGGTACATGAAAGCTCCGGTAAAGTATTAGGGTCCCTGCAATGCTCGGTCCCCGAGGATAACTGGGTGGATTATCTGGGGGAAATCTATGGGAAGTGGCCAATGTTAGATAAAGTAAGTACAATAGAATGGGCAGGTGTGAGGGAAGAGATAAAAGATCACTTTACCTTCAGCCACATTAGGAAGATAATATCTAGTTTAAACTTAACCCATGCAGCTGGCCCAGATAATTTGCCGGCAGTAATTATAAAACAAAAAAAACCAAGAAAAAACTAAGCCGGAGTGGTGGTCAGAGTTCTTTGCAAATATGTTCCAGGGGATCCTTAATACAGGGATTGTGGCAAATAATTGGAGAGAGCAATCCACAAAAAAGGCGACGTAAACGGCCCAAAAAACTACAGATTAATAAACCTTCTAGACATAGGTAAAAAAGTATTCGCCAAAGTAATCTTGGGATTACTTAAGGACTGGGTGGTAGAAAACCAGATTGTGCCACCAGAACAGGGAGGGTTTAAAGAGGGACACAACGGTAGACCACTGTTTTGCTCTCTGGTCCATTGTGTGGAAAGCAATCGAACGAAGGGGAAGTCTGTTCTGCTGCTTCGTGGACTTCCGCGCAGCATTCGATATGGTGGACAGGGAGCAGCTGTGGGAGACTCTGATAGGGTACAACATCCCAGGCGACATATTGGGCCTGATTCAAGTACTGCATACTGAAAATTGGGCCCAGATAATCCTGGATGTAAAGGGGAGTTTATCAAAAAAAAATCCAGATTGGTAATGGGCTGAGGCAGTGGTGCGCACTGGCCCCCTTGCTTTTCTCCTTGTTTATTGTAGACTTACCCCTAAACCTAGGTAATGCAAGAGGGGCAAGCCCGAAGCAAGATGGGAAACATATCTCATGTTTACTTTATGCGGATGACCTGGTAATTATGGACCAGACGGAGATCGGTCTACAAAGAAAATTAAACAAGTTTAATGAATACTGCCATGTCAAAAAACTTGTTGTTAACATGGATTAGACTAAGATCTTATGTTTTGATAAAAGAAAAACAGGGTTCTCTTGGTATCTGGGTACCGAGAAGTTGGAAAAAGTAACAGAATACAGATACCTGGGGATGTGGTTTGAAAGAAGCCTGCAATGGCACACCCATCTTGATGCACTAAAACTGAGGGCATCGGCTTCAGTGAAGCGATTAAAAAGATTTAATAGTGTGTATGGTGAAATGTCCGATAGACCGGTCCTAAATGCTTACTCAGCAATGGTACCACCCCAATTCTTGTATGGCGCAGAGGTACTGTATTTAAGTAGCAAAAATGGGTGGAACGCGGAGGAGGGAAACATTCTGAAAAAAATCTATAAATCGTCAATGGTACAGGCAGTGAGACTAGAATTGGGAATCACCTCTTGGGGTAGAACAGCTTCCATGGCTCTATTACGCTTCTGGCAGCGCTTGGGATCAGGTGATGATCCTAAAATCTCACAATGGTGCAAGAACGAGATTTTAAACAGCAAGTTAACGTGGGCAAAAGCGATCAGAGCCACCATCAATAAGGCGTGTTGTATGATAAAGCTAAAGCTGTGCCCCCAGTCACTCCAACTTAAGATCGATAAGAGGGAACTTAGGATCCTGGGAAAATAAATCTCTCGAACTCAGGATCAAGATTACCTCTTGAGGAAAAGCTCAGTTCTCCACATGACCTCAGCATGGCAAGAGGAACTACACTATCCCTATATTGACAGGCTACCTAGTTGCCCGTTAAGACAAGAAGTGTTAAGGTTAAGAATCGGGGTAAACACATGCTATGCGAATAAAAGGGTAAAAAGATCTATGATAAACAGCAAAGGAAAATGCACCTGCCCTTTAGGAACAACATGCGATATCATACATATATTATTGAATTGCCAGAAGGTTTTAGAAATTCGAAGAGAGTTTTTATGCCCAATTTTTAAAAACTATAATATTAAAAATAGGACGCAAGCAGTAAACCTTTTAGTGGAAATGATCAATTTAGACATAACTTGTGCCATGGGGAAATATATAAAAAAAAGTTAAAGAGTTCCTTAAATGTAATGAGTCTTGAGCTGACTATGTGTAAAGCTTACGCGGAGAACGAGCTATGAAAGGGTAAAAGTAACACGGAGAGAAATATACAATTTTTTATGAGATGAAAAATGAATTGTGCCTTTTAGAATTTTTTTAAATAATTTTAAAATGTCTTGAGGATTATTGGGTCTAAGAATTTGTATAGATTATTTTATTATTCTTATCTACTTATTTTAATGAATGGTATTGAACAGCTGAAAAGTAACTGCCAAGCAAAATAAGATGCAAATTCCAGTGGCAAGCGCCACGTTTTTAAAACCACTTCCAGTAGCAACGAATCCAACAAGAAACAGGACTTTCGGATTTGAAGATGTAGCCTAGAAAACCCGAAATACGTGAAACCAATAACAAACTAACTAAATAACTGAAAATGATTCAATTGTCTGAAGCTGAAAATACATCTCCAGAATCAAAACGGCTGCAGTCTTGCAATTGTTCCATGGCGTGTAACCCACATTTGTGCCTGAGGCATGCACCCACCTTACCTAATTACTTCACATATGAACCACAGAGTGCTCCTCTGCACAACACGCGGTGCACACGCGCAGTGAGGGTGGTACCCAGGCTATTACCAACTGTAAATAAATCTGTAATACGTGGAAATGAAACTGCACTTCCGTGAGGTCAGACGTCATCTCAGACATTGTGTGGATACCAGTGCCAGTTACAAGTTTAGCTCTCTCCTTTCCCTTCTGCACGGCCCCTAATTCACTATAATATATTACTATAACATCTAGTTAATTCCCTTTGCAGTCCACATGTCATCTGAATCTCCCTCTGTCTTGATTCGACCTTCTCACTGATTGAAAGGTCAAAAAAGGTTGACATTGATACAACCAGAGCCTGGTGCACTTCTTAGTGGGGACCTCTTATTTTCGACTGGCCCTCCTGCGGTTGAAGTTCCCGGAGTCTTGAGTCAGCAGTTTTTTATTTGAGTATGTACTGGGTTTTCTCTTCTTCACTTATGTACCTTATGATCACTTTTTTAGCATAGCATTCAGCTTCGCTGGACTATTATAACTATTAATAAATCAAATTGATTTCTCTGCAGTATGCCTAATGATTCTCTTTTTGTAAAAATTAGGGGTAAGTGACATTTGTGGATTTTGCTTTATGCAATTATGTGAAATTTCAGCAAAACTAAATTCTTGCATGAAATGCAAAACCGGCTTTTGGCACAGTATTTTGGATGAAATGTGGCCCGAGGATGCATTTTGGACTAACAAAATGGTACAAAAAGGCATTCGCCCAGTCAGTCATGGTTCATTTTTATCAAACAATCAATCAACGCCACGCTCCATCACTTCTTTGTAAATATGCCCGATGAGTTTTCAATTACATTTGTGTGCTGCACAAAGCAGCACGCATAGTAATTACAAATAGCCATTTAAGATTGTTTATGTGCAGGAACAATCATTCCCCCAACGCAGTATGGTGCAAGGGTACCTGCGTTGGTGCTAGGCAGCTGAAATTAGCGCAAGCATAGGGGGAAAAGCAGGCCTGCACCATATTGTTGTAAATACGGTGCAGCCCTGTGTTTCAAAAGTGGCGAAGCACGGCGTTAAGCCAAGAAGGCTAATGCCGCACTCTATCACTTCTTTGTAAATATGCCCCAAAATTCGGTGTGGTTCATTTTGTTTGGTTCGAATGTTCACCTAGAAGGAAGTGCTTTTATGTTCCTGCAAAATTTACATCCAAGAAGGTAT
Organism: Triturus cristatus; assembly: GCF_964204655.1. Taxonomy (NCBI): domain Eukaryota; kingdom Metazoa; phylum Chordata; class Amphibia; order Caudata; family Salamandridae; genus Triturus; species Triturus cristatus. The sequence goes on from NC_140593.1 coordinate 945,816,557, forward strand.
AAAAAGAGGCCCAATACCAAGGCGTGAGGAAGAACATGATTGTGGCACATGCCTCGCAGAATGTTAAAATTTGATTAAGCAGTAGTTTTGGATTCAGTATGATTTGGGCCAGGTCTTGGATTTGAAGACCTTTGATTAAAAATGGCCTCATTTTAAACAAAAGCTTTGCAAGGATGCCTTTGGCCCTTGTACAAGGAAACATGAAAATGGCCACTTTGACTGTTGTTGAGGTAGTTAAATACAACTATGATCAGGAATCAATGGGCCCCTAAGGGCTCTGGGCCCTGGTGCCACCGCACCTGCTGCACCAATTGTATCTAAAGCCCTGCTTTCAAACTGCTTTGTGTGCAGATCATGCTCCACAGTGGCAGCATTCCAGTCACTAATGTTTCTTTGTTTAGCTGAATCATTTAGCATAATAATATCTCGATACATTAAGTAAATTGGTCTGACTGGTGACAGCGGGTATCTATTCTTGGAGCACAAGCTTAAAGTAATCTTCTGCTGTATGCAGTACTCAGAATTATTAGATAATGGATTTTGCTCTTCTGTGTGCCTTTTATGCCTTTCAGAGAAGTACAGGGACATTGGGTACATTTGTGATAATGCAGATGTCACAACATACATCAGAATAATTTTGAGTCAGTAGGGGTCTTGCTTGCCAAACCTATGTTAGTAGGTGGAACCAGTGGAATACCAAAACTTGAGGGGGGCCTCTGCAAAGTACATGGAGGGGCCCCCCTGCCCGGCCCACCACCAACCACTTTTGCTCAGGCCCCCACACCGCAGGGGCTGCAGGGGCTTATGTTACGCCACTGGTTGGGACGAGAATGGCCAAGTATGCTGTCCTAGCTATCCAGTCTGTGGTATCACAAGTGCATTATATCCTATGGCACTTGTAATATGGTGGAAGGGATGTCTGACATTTGTGACAGAGTCTCATATCCACCAAACTCTAAATGAGTCCCCAAGTTAGTGTGTGATGCCTCATGTCATCCTTTTTGCTTGTTCATGGGGACGACATGAGGATGGGGACTTACTGAGCTCAAAAAGGCTAGTCGTTCAGACGACGTGAAACAAATGTGTGATTTGCAAGATACTGCAGTGCTATACAGTGATTATGAATTGCCAGGAATGCTCATACCTATAGAAAGGCTAACAGAAACCTGTGCTGAGATTGCCCTGAACAAGAAGGGGTATGCTTAAATGTAAAGCCTTTACATTAGCCAGAATGAGATAATGGGCATTTAGCCTGTAGAAAGATGACTTGTCTATTGATTTAGTTTTGTTGTTTGTACTGCAATGAGTGAGACTAATTTACAGTCTGTAGAAATGGTAATTACATCTTTGTGACGTCAGCGATCTTTACAATCTATTTTCTTCTACTTTTGGATGTGTTGGAAGTTTAATATTTCCAGACATCTCTTGTAAGCATAATTCAAGGGCAAAGACAGCACTTAGGACTAAATACTGTGTCATGGTGTTTGATCTGTCAGGGACAGTGTTTGTTTAGGTGGTTATTACCTGCTAACTAGCACTCACTTACCCAAAAGATATGTTGAAATCAGAATCATGTATGACTGAACGCCTTAAAGGTGGGCCTAACTTGGCAATACGTCGAGGGAATTCAATTCCGGTTTTGGGCATGTTTTAAGTACTTATATAATGACAGATAAAAGAACAAAGGCATAGGGAGATCATGATTGTCCCACAAATTTAAATAATTTGGTCTAATAGGAGAACCAGGAATGCAATGCCAGACTGAGGTGCAGATTTACAAATGTGTCACACACGCAGCGCAGAAACCAAAGATGTGTATCCTGCTCTCTCCCTAAGCACTGGTATGCAATCTGGCTGCCTAGTGCCACACACACACATTTTTACCACAGTACAAAGGTGTCTGTGTCATGTCGGTTTTTATATTGGAAGGGTTCCCTTCCAGTACAAAATATTATGCTTAGACTAACTTGAAATCTTTTCCCACTTCAGATGTGAGCTGTACAGTGCAAAGTAGGAAACATTAGGAGTGGTGCTAGTTTTTGGTGTAAAACCCTGTACTATTGTTAGTGTTTTGTGTAAAAAAAAAATGATTTGCTGTGTTGGAGTGGCCATGTACCACCTATGGTATTCCCCCTTGACACAGAATTTCAGCTGCTTTGTGTTATGGAATGGAATGGAAAGGCATTTATAGAGCGCATGGCTATCCGGAAGCACCCCAGCGCTAGTAACTGACACGGCAGTGACGCAACCTCCCAGAACAAAACAAGTTTTGCACTGGAATTTAAATACATAATAAATCATTTTGTGCAGGTTTGCATCACCTTTGTAAGTCAAGCCCACGCAAAATACTTGTAAATCTAACACTATGGGGCTGATTCCGATTCCGGCAGCAAAACTAACTGACTGACATGGACCCGGACCGAATACCGACCGACACGGACCAGCGCCGTACAACCCGTGCAGTACGATGCAACGCGAGTGAATTACAACCGACAAGTATGGAATACAAGCCGTACGACCGCGCCTTAGGGAAAATAGTGATCCGGCCGGAAAACCGACACGATTTTCACCGACCGACACGAACCCGGAATGAAACCGACCGACCTGTAGCCGCGATGTCCGATCCACGCAGTACGATGCAATGCGTGTAAAACCAGACCGACTCGCACGGAGACCAAGCCACACGACTGACACGCACAGACAAACGGGCACACAAGCAATAGAGACCGCCGCAACCGACGCGTACCAAACACAGAAGATAGGCAGCGTGAACGAGGCGGAGAAGCCCGCACGAGACAACAGCAGCATCAGTTTCCGTCACATGAACGTCTCCTTCATGCCTACAAAACCAAAAGGAAAAAAGACAAAAAAGGACCAAACAAGCAATGACAAAGCCAATAAATACCAAAGAAAAAAACAGGAGACAAAGACACACCCACAACTCCAACTATATAAAGGACTACAATCACTGCCATCATCCCTTGCAAACAGGAGACACAGACAGCAGCAAACACCATTACCCAGCAACCACAGACACACTCACAACTCACCCATCACACAACTCACACCATCAGCACCTCATACAAAAGCACACACACATACACCCAGCAAAACCGACACCAAACCACCCTCACTTGCACCCTCACACACATCCCTCACCACCACCACCAATCACCATGCCCCCAAAGAAGAATCCAAAATTCACAGATAGTGAGTTAGAAGTGCTTGTAGACTAGATCATCAGAGTAGAGCAGAGGTCTTCAAACTTTTGGATGCCGAGACCCCCCTGTCAACATTTTGAGGCGTAAGGACCCCCTCCTGACAAAGATGTCTAAACCTGTTGACTAAATTGCGTGGGATGAAAATGTAAATGAGGTTATGTGATGCCGCGTATTTTGAGATAGCATTGCTTCATTATTTTGATATTTGTTACACACAGTAACGCTGAGGAAAGATTTCACCCAATCAGTACCCATTTATAACCAAAATACAGCAATTATCATCAGAAAGATTTCAAGTCATCCTTTGTGAAGGGCCTTCCACTCTGCAGCAATACGTGCTGCCACATTAGAAGCTCACCTGGCCCTGACCGGAAGAAGCAGGGGTCCCTTAAAACCCTGGCGGTTTTGTGTAGAGTTAAGCCGTTTACCCATGCAGATTTCCTCTCACCCCCTCCCTTCCATCCCTCTCTTCTCTCCTAACCCCGGATCCCTCTCTCACTTTGCAGGTCATTTTCTTTCACCCCTTTTTACAACTTCTGAACTCTCCCCATTCAACCTCTCACTTCACCTTTAATCACCTCTTGCCATTCTGTCCTTTCACTGCCCTCATCTCTAACAGTCTCTCACATTTATCTCATGGCCTCTCTGGCCCTGTCACCTCCCGTGCCCCTCAGCACTTCTCATTCACCTCGTCTCTTCATTCAAATTTTTGTCTATTTGTATCTTACACCTCTCCAGTCCCCCCATTCCTCTTTCACATCTCCCCTTTGTTCTAACAGAAGCCCTCACCTTTGGATCACACTCACTTCTTGCGTGTCCACACTTCTCTTCGGCAATTTACATTTCTCCTCATCCCTGACCTCTTCAATCAAATTCTCTCACTCCCTTGCTGTCCTCTCTCATTTTGGGTGCGGATGCAAGTTCAGAATGGGATGAATGAATGTATGATTACTGATGGGCTTGTTTGAGTGAGTTGCATATTGAGTAGTGAGGGGGACAGGTGAGTGAAGTGTCACATGAGTGCAGGATGAGTAATGTACTCGTGTGACTGCAGGTTGAGGTATAGTGTGAGCAGGACAAGTGCATTTTGAGTGCAGAGTGATCACTGTGAGTGCAAGGTGAGCGGGTGAATGGTGCAAGTGCATGGTGATCAGTGTGAGTGCATTGTGATCACTGTGAGTGCAAGGTGAGCGTGACAATAAAGGGCGAGAATGAGGAATGAGTTGTCTGAATGCATGGTGCATTCCCAGACCCATGAAGTAACTCAGCATGTTATTGACGGGGCGTAGACTTTAAGATCTAAGTTAAACTATTGCGGCATTAATCGGGGATCGAGGGTGAAGGAAATGAATAATGTGCTGATCCTGCAACAAACTTCCAGTCCCATGGTTAGGGTTACCAGCAGATTATTTTGATGGCCCAGTCGATACAAAAAAAAGCAGTCACCTAAAGCGGTATTTTCAGCGCTTATCTGTGCATACTTCCCAGGGCCGGCTTTAGTGCTGGTGGTGCCCTGTGCGACAATGTTTGTTGGTGCCCCCCCAATGACCACCCCCACCACGGATTCTCTCACTAGCACCCTTTAACAGTGACCAAGTCTCCATAACCCCACACTCTCAGATGCATTGAATTAGTTATATAGTGCCACTCATACCAGTGTAGGGTGTCCGAGCACTTTGCATCACACACACATTACACAGAGACAATCAATCATAAGTGTGTAAATCAGTGTATAGGAAATGTTACATAAGCCAAAGGACTAAAAGTATAGGAGTCACATGTCATCCATACTGGTAGGCAGTATAGTTCAAGAGTGCTTGGTGTGGAGAAGCACAAACTCAGAGTCGAAAAAGAAACAGCATAGTTGGGAGTTTCCTTTAATAATAAGAATTGATTTCTAGCCAAATTAACCCTTTTTGCAACATTAATCAATGGTCTAATAAGGTATTCTTTGTAGTGTGCATGCTGTTCTAGGATGAAAGTTAATAGCTCACTATTCTATATTAGTACTTTAAGTTATAAATTTCAAGTAACAAAAGGATGTCTCTTTTGAAAGCAGTAACCTGCTGATCTCTTCACATCATACACACTCTGTAATCTACTTGGTACACGTTCTTTGCAGCAGGCATATTAACCCTCTGCACTAACTTCACCTAAGTCAAAACCTCAACTAAACAAAATGCTGATCTCGCTCCAGGAAGATAATTAATCACACGAGTTATCTTGACATTTATGTGAGGCCTGGTAATTGTGGGTGGAAAGAAACGCTGCAGCAGGTGCTTCAAAAGCACAATACACTTTCACACACGGCGCCCCCAGGAAGCCAACTTTGTATTCCTTTCCATGAAATGCATTCTCACACTACGGCAGTGAATGTAAAATCCAAATGTAAGGAATAGGCACAGTGGGGACCCAGGGGGTACTGGAACCAGCAAAAAAACCTAAGCCTCTGTAACCAGTTTACAAAGGCATGTTAAAATGCAAATGGTCTTTAAAGACCTGTGAAAAAACACGGGGGTGCCGGAGATAGGAATCCAGACACTGCCCAGCTGAGCCCCCAGCAGCTCAAGTTTCACTGCAGCAGCTCGGGCTGAGACACAGGACGGGGGAAGTGTGGGGGGGGGCTGAAGCCCTTGGGCCTGGGCAGAAGTGTGACTGGGAAGGCGCGACCCCCTTTGCATCACTCCACGGCCCCCCTGGGGGTCGCGCCCCACAGTTTGAAGACCCCTGGAGTAGAGCCACATGTGCTTGGTACATTGGTCCAAAGGACCCCCATCTCACAGAAAACCAAGATGTGGGTGAGGATTGTGGACAAGGTGAATGCTCAAGCACCAGCAAGGCGCACAAAGGACGATATCCAGAACAGGTGGTATGACGTGCGCAGGAGGGTCAAGAAACTCATCGAAAAAGATCACGCCCTGAGTCAGTGCGCTGGCGGTGGCCCTCCTGCCAAACTAGTCTACTTCAGGACCTGGGAGGAGAAGGTGCGGGACATCCTACCACCAGAGAGCGTCCATGGCCTGACAGACATCCCAGAGCCTGGTGAGTACACAAACAACATACCCAAGATTGTGTGGCAAAGGGACAGTGAAACCATGCACCGCAAGCAAAGCTACACTAACCAATAGATAATCATCCCAAGATGTGTATGCCAGTCAGACAAACACAATACCTGCCATCTCATAGTGACTGGGAACTGTGTCATGACATGCACCAACCTACAAACAAATAGAGCAAGCCAGTGGCACAAAGCCAAATAGACCCTGCCAGACAGTTTGCCACCAAAAACACACCACCTCACAGTGCAGCTGACTGTCAGGTAGGAATAGTGGGAATGCAGGTGAAGTGAGTGTATCCAAAAGCATGATGGGGCCTGTAGTCACAGATAATGCTCCCCCTCCTGATTGGCCCATCAAGACCTCTCTGAAACATGCCCACATCACAGGGAGTGGAAAATGACTGACAAGATGGCTGACACTGCGTCCTGCTGTGGGGAGCACAAGGCCCTGCTCGGGGTTGTGTGCAAATCAGAAGCAGGACACCACTGACTGACATCCTGAAAGACAACTTGCACGCCCTACAATGGAAGCACGTTTCATGATGGGAAGGAGGACTGACAGCCCTGACCATACTTACCAGCATGTGGAGATACCCCCCCTCAACACAAACTCCACACAACTCACTGGGTACAATGCATTAACACACACCTCATTGAAATATCAGCAAAAGATACCCCGTACTGGGTGCTGCTGTGTGAAGCACAGGGGCTCACTTTGAACTTGTAGCCAAACAAACACCAGGATTTCACAGTCACCCATCTTGCCATTGCTGTCACACCCCCTCACAGGGAAGCAGAGTCAAGAGGGAGGAAGTAGGGGCATGCTGGGAAGGGGGTGTAGCCAAGAGTATGATGGGAGTCGCAGTCACAGACAATCTACACCCACCCACATGGCCGAGCAAGATCAAACTGAACTATACTCACCTCACAGGGAGTGGGAAGGGACTGCCAAGATGTCTGACACTGGGCTCTGTCATGGGGGGCACAAGGACATGCTGGGAAATGGCCAACAACAAACACCAGGACTACACAGTCAGCCATCTTGCCATTGCTGTCACACCACCTCACAGGGAAGCAGAGTCAAGAGGGAGGAAGTATGGGCATGCTGGGAAGGGGGTGTAGCCAAGAGTATGATGGGAGTCGCAGTCACAGACAATCTACACCCTCCCACATGGTCCAGGAAGATCAAACTGAACCATACTCGCCTCACAGGGAGTGGGAAGGGACTGCCAAGATGTCTGACACTGGGCTCTGTCGTGGGGAGCACAAGGCCATGCTGGGAAATGGCCAACAACAATATCAAACTCAGTCCGTGACAAGCTGGGATAAAGCAGTGTACAGGCAGGCATGTTTTCGAAAAGTAGAAAATGTCATGTTTGTGAACCATCGATGCATGTAGAAACATAACTCACATTGTTTGTGTCTTCCAAACACAGGTGGTGCTGGGCACCCACCACCAAATGATGAGGATACCCAATCCCAGACTCTGGCGGACACTGAGCTCTCTGGTCTGACTCTCTCTCTGTCCTCTTCGGATGACGACGACCAACCTGGCCCCTCTGGTGTGAGCCATCATGCAGCACCATCAGCATCAACATCTGCACCCCCTGTACCCACACCTCCAGCATCTGGACACCGACAGGGCACCCCCGCCAACACGGACAGACCAAGGCCAATTAACACCCACAGCACAGGGACACAGGACCCCCCGGAAGCTACAGCAAACACCACCAGCAACACCACCCAAGGGGTCCCAGTGTCACCTGTGCGTCCCGCCGCTGGTCCTGCCCGTGTGGATAGGGGTGCTGGAAGGGGTGGGAGGCACAGGGCGCGCCTTGCAGAGGGGTCTGGACTGCATGATGACCCCCACCTGGCACGCATCTTAGATGCGTACCAGGATAGCACCGGAGGATTTGGCCAGGTAGTGGGGATCCTCAAGGACACGAGCAGGTCGCCCACCAAGTGGGATGACATTACTGCGGTGCATCAGGTCATACTCCAATGCCTCCGCCAGATCAACACCAACCTGTCCACACCTCTCTGTGTGGCCACAACATCTGTCGCAACACCATCTGCCAGCGCCACAGGGAAGGAGGAGGACTCTGGCTGAGAGTCCCCTGCACCACAGAGGCCTGCACATGAGGATTCCCCCCCCGGAGGAAGAGGGGTCGTCCGAAGAAGGACATGTGAGAGGCAGATGTCCCAGCACATCCCCTAGGGCCTCTTAACCTGTTCTGGACAATGTCCTTTGTGCGCAACCTGTTCATCTTGTCCAATCGCACACAACGCGCACACATGACATGGAGGGTTCATGTTGGGCCATTGTAGCAGATGACTGTGGACTTTACTCTGGACATTTCATCTACCAGCACTTCCAACTCTAATGTGAACTTTGGATTCCCAAACCAATGTACAGCACCCACCATCCTGTGCACTTCCCTCACACATGTTTGAAAATAAACTCACCAGTACACCATACTTGCCTCTGTTGTGATTCCAACTTGTCATGTTCAGGGAGATGTCGATCTGCTACACAACACAGTGCATGTCAAATACTGAAACAATGTGACCAACGTAAGGTGAGTCATGGTGATGTGACACATGTGAGGGAGACACACCACTATGGCAACACAACACATACTCACCATGGCCATGTTACTCATCACACACAGTGATGTTGACCTGAAACACATTGGCATGCACAGACACAACACCAACTCCAGTCAGTGGTAACAAGTCCACAGGTGAGGTAAGCAGATGTCACTCAGATGTGGGAAGACAGACAACGCACATAAGAAAGTGTAGCACAGGTTCATTACACATCAGCAACACGTTTATTCCACAATAGTTGCACGGTAATTCTACGTAACAGTGGACACACACTCACAATATGTTGGAGAATGGAAGTCCAGGGATTTGTGGTTCATCAGTTGATGGGAATTGTCAACTTCCACACTGGTGTTGGCTTCTGGGTGTTGGGGGTCAGTGTTGACCAAACAACAGGCAAAGGACCCTGGGAAGGACAGACACAAGACACAGTCAAAAGCACAGAAGAACAGGAGAGAACTGCAATACACATGCACAAACATGTTGCAAGACACCTACACCAAAACTAGTTAGCAGTACTACCCTATTGTGGAGTACACACCACCTCAATGGACATATCACTGCACGCATCCAGTCAAGTGGCACACAAACACACTCCGATAGCAACAGAGCTGCCACAACACATTCCAGGCTACCTCCATACATTCACATAACATACCTTGAAACTCACATCCAGGTGAAGAAGTTGTTGATGAGCTGTGAGCGGACGTCACCCTCATCCTCATCATCACTGGCATCTTGACCCAGGCCGGGATCCTCCACAGGAGCCAGAGGTTGGTCATCGTCATCCTGGATGAGAGGCACCTCCTTCCGCACTGCCATGTTGTGTAGCATGCAGCATACAGGGATTATTTTGCACACATTTGCAGGCTCATGTGGGAGGGCCCCTCCGGTCTTGTCCAAGCAGCGAAAGCGGCTTTTCAGGAGGCCGAATGTCCGCTCAATCACCCTCCTGCTCCGACCATGTGCCTCATTGTAGCGCAGCTCAGCTGGTGTCACAGGGTTCCTGAGGGGTGTCAGCAACCACAGCATGTTGGGGTATCCGGAGTCACCTACACACACAAAAATGAACAAGTAGCTGAGTTTTGTAGGAGTGCGGAATACAACATTCACAAACACACACAATGATAAACAGTCAGTAAACACCGACAAGCCAGGCTTGCTGAGCTGGCATCTGTGACATCAGCGTTGCAATGCGACTACTCCTCATAATGTAGGCAGAACCAGGGAACCGTGCACACACATGTGTGATCGACATGTCAACAAGACGTACCACCAGAGCATTGATGGAGTGGTAGTGCTTCCTGGTACGGTATGCCTGCTCATGTGCCTGTGGTGGTATCAGGGCCACATGTGTCCCATCAATAGATCCGATGACGTTCGGCATCCTCCCCAGTGTATAAAAGGCATCCTTTATTTCAGGGAGTTCAGCTGGGCTCGGGAACGTGATATACAGGTCTAGGAAATGCAACATCCCCTCCAAGACATCGCGTAGCACCCGACTAAACATTGTTTGCGACATCCCACCAGCAGTAGCCACAGTGTACTGGAAGGTACCAGTAGCAAAGAAGTGCAGGGCTGCCATCACCTTCACCTCTGGGGTCAGTGCTGTAGGGTATGTCCGGCCAGGTAGCAGATGTGGCACCAACTGCTCTGCCAACTCCTCAATCAGTGGCCTGGTGAAGTGGTACCGTCTGATGCAGTTGTGTTCCTGCATGGTTGTAAGGTCTGGGAACGGTCAATGGACAGCTGGTGCCCTGCTGTCCAGAGATGCACAAAGGAATATTGTCAGTTCATCCACCCATGTGGCCATGACCAGGATCAATATCACATGCTAGATCATGACATTACACAATGTACTGAGGTGTGTGCTGTTGGGCATGGACACATATGTCACCTACATGATCACCACCTCAGATCTCAGTTCCACATGTCCACATGAGTCCCATGTAGTGCAATGGCCAATCATCTGGCTGTGTCACCCAACCTATGTACTGCTGCAATGTTCCAAACACACACCACAGTGACAAGTGAAGTCTGATGTCTCCCAGGCATCACAGATCTTTGCCATGCAGAAACCCGGGGTCCCTGTATTGCCACATCGACACAGCATTGTACATGGCATAGCACGTACACACCACCAGGCAAGCGTAAGGCCCACAGGTAGTGGCCACTGTTATTCCTGCCGGCCCTACATGTAAGTCTCTTAGACACACACCCCATCAAGGTTGATGCATATACCACATGGATGTGGAAACTGTCACCCATTGGGATCTCAGACACAACATGCACACAGACTGTGGGTGCACATCAGTATTGTGGCTACAGGTCTCACTGTGACGTACATGCCATCACCCCCAGGACTCAGGGTGTATGTTACATGTCCTAAACATATCCAACCTGAAACTGTGTCCGTGACTCATGCCCATTACTGTACAATTGCACATCACAGTGGTAATGTGCAAAACACACAAAGGATTCTCCTTGTACACGTGCACAGCCTGGGAGTGGCTGCACAAAGTGTCACCCAACAAACCATATGTGGCCCCCCAAACACCCAGGGAAGGCAGCCTTACATGCCATGGGACACGGTGTGGCCAATGCTGTAGTGTGGTAGGTGTGCACAGGTGTCCCTGGCCAGTAAATGTGTGTTGCATCTGTATAATAGTCACACCAATGAGGTCCGACGCGGGTGACAAGGCGTACGCATTGCACGGTTCATGACCGAGCCGTGCGTACGCTTTGTCATTGAATGCAATGAGGTCTGACGCGGGTGACAATGCGTACGCATTGCACGGTCCCATGACCAAGCCGTGCGTACACTTTGCCATTGCCTGCAATGAGGTCCGACGCGGGTGACAATGTGTACGAATTGCACGGTTCATGACCGAGCCGTGCGTACACTTTGTCATTGAATGCAATGAGGTCCGACACGGGTGGCAATGCGTACGCATTGCACGGTAAATGACCGAGCCGTGCGTACGCATTGTCATTAAATGCAATGAGGTCCGACGCGGGTGACAATGCGTACACATTGCACGGTTCATGACCGAGCCGTGCAATGGCCATTGAATCGTATGGAGACGGGTGCATGTGTATATTCAAAATACGCGTTGTACAGTCAGTTGAACGAGCCGGGCGCACCCATTGGCTCCGGACTGTCATGGAGACGGATGCGGATTCAAAACTTGTTCGAGTTGTGCACTGGAAATTCAGTTGGATGCCTACAACAATGTTGCAATTTCAAGTGTTCCATGAAGGTGAAGATTTGAACGATGTGGAAGGTGTGTACGAGTCATACATTTAAATGGATTTTCCAGATTCATAGAATGCAACTGTGTTGGACCTATCACTTGGGACACATGGCACAGAGTCTGCCTCTGCAGCACAGATATAAGGCTGGCTGGCCCCCAGGGAGCTCACTTGCCTGCACTACATGCTACTGGACCACATCCCTGCTACCACTGCTGCTGTATCTGCATCCTCTGGCTCCTGCTATGGCACGTACTCTGGAGAGGGCCCCAGCCTTTACTGAGGAGGAGACCCAGGCACTGCTGGACGGGCTCCTTCCACAGTACAGCAAGCTCTATGGGAAACCAGGGGAGTAGGTGAGTGTGCAGTCCACTGCCTTCCTAATTATGCATGTTGTCTGACTAGCAGTACTAGCAGTGTGTACACCAGTGGCAAGCATTCTCACTGACTGCTTTCATCCCCCAAAGTGTGTAGGTACATGTAATGAATAGGTTTCCTGCTGCTAAAGTGTATTAGTGCAAGCTTAAACTATCCAGGCATTGTTAACATGTCAGACATGCAGGTGATTTTTCCTTCCCCATGGTTGCACTACCTGTGTAATTCATTAGGTCTCGCCTTGCTATCGCGTAAGCGATCGCAAAGCGAGACTATTGTAAAGGGGCATTTCAAAGTGCTCCCAAAAGCGGATTGCATGGCTAGCACGCGCACAATCACGCGCATCGTGCCGCCATGCAATCCGCTTTGGCATCGCACTTCACAGGGTCCGCTCCCCCGCCTGGAATGCGCTCCCCCGCCAAGCGCGCGTATGGTTTCAATTATCGTGCCCAGACACGGGCGCGATAATTGAAAACATATGGCTTGCTGAGGCGCGCGCGCGCGCACCACTCGCGTCTTTCTCTGTTTCTGAAAGGTATTGCTTTCGGTTTCGCGATCGCTGTACTCGTGGCTTTGCAAATGCGTGTCTAATAATTACGTGCTTACAGTTAGTTACAATACTAACGTAATTTATATTTTGGGTGTTCTACCTTTACATTTAATGTACGATATACTTTGTTGAATCTATGCATCATTGATTCATTCGCAGGTTAACGAGCCTCCTTCGTCTGATGGCAGATGTTTAAATTCATCGATTGTAGGTAGCCCCTACCGAGCCAAAGACCCTCCTTGCGAGTCCCCGCGGGACGGCCAACTGTTATCCCCAACACTTTATGTGCAGTCGCGAAAGGTGGGCGGCTGGCGCTATGCCGCGCAGCACCCTTTTCAGCACCTGTCTATTTCCTTTTAATTTGCGCCACTTCTTCGCAAACACCCGCCTCCCGCTACACGGCCAGGACTTCACGGGGCTAACAATATTAAAAAGTGTTAGATGAAGGCATGCAGATCCCAGAGCCGTAGCTGCATCAGGCGCCATCCGCTTCCATGCTCCACAATCCATTAAAAAATAAAAACCTTTAAATGTATTTTCGCGTTGCTGTGCAGATAATTCTCTGCTCTACAAACGCCTACTTTTAGAGACCTTTTAATAGTGAGGATTTGCCCCTATCCCGGAGCATCAGGGCTCCCGGTTTCGACATGTAAATGAAGGGAAGCTCGGCGAAAGAGCAAATGGCGGATTGTTCTGTGCCTCATGTTTCTTGGCAAAATTGAGCACCCCAAAGACTAAGAAGGCCCCAGAATTAAGTGTACATACACATGCAGGAATTTACATATTAAGCCAGTAGCACGGCTGGGTATTTTGTAGTTATGGAGTTTATTTTTAGATGTATTTGGATTTCTACAGCAAGTTCTTACCACTGGTGTGCCCTAAAGTGCTGAAGAATCGTTTTCTGATTTGTTGCAAGCCGTGGTTTATGTGTAGCTGGACCGTTGCGCTGAAATGATTGCACCGCCAACCAAGTCTTTCAGTACCTGGAAGTGATAGGCAGAGGTACTAAATTTGTCTCAGATTCCTCCTCCAGTACAGTTTCGAAGTGTGAATCAAATGAACATTGGGCGCACAACAGATTTCTCAAAGTGCATAGCAGAGCACCACGAGGGACTGCGAGCGGTGCATAAACATGCACATTTTTTACTTAATGTCCTTGCTTACGAAAAGCACAACTGGTAGTAAAACAGGCATAGTTACTGCCAGCGTTGCTTCCCGTAAGCAACGACTGTAAGTACAAAGTGCCTGTTTACGCACCACCTGCAGGTTTTTAAAATACATAAATAAAAGGCATTGGTATTTACAATGCCAATATCTCAAACTCTCGCAAATGCGAGACCTATTGCATTGCAAATGCTTGTTTCCCTTTGTGATGATGACATGTATATCTAAATGTGTGCTGCACAAATCTGGGGCATGTGTGTTAATGTACTTTTCACTTTGTCATCCTCACAGGTTGATGCCCACCAGAAGCAGGAGATCTGGCTGACCATCGCCCGGGCTGTTCGTTCGGTGGGGGTCTACAAGCGACAGATCAGCAACTACCAGAAGAGGTGGCAGGACCTTCGGGCTGGACCCGGAGGATAGCTAGAGTCCAGCTGAAGCTGTCACCTCCACGCAGGAGGGGCGGACACCGGACCCTGACTCCACATGCTCCGGATACTGGCGTGGTCTTCCCGGACCTGGATAGGCAGCTGAAGGCCAGACAGCAGGAGGAAGGGGGTAAGTCCATGCCTGATCTGTGTACTATGTCTGACATGCTAATAGTAGTCTTTTGGCCTGGTCACACTTCCACATTACGTAGGTCTTGTAGTCCAATTCTCATGTCCCTCAATTGTGTGATGCACCCTCCTCATCTGTTCCACAGAGGTGGCCCCTACAGTCTGTTGCTTGTGTCACTAGGGCACTGTGTCCCTGCAGTCAGCTATGCTTCAGCTACGGGTCAGCATCTGTTCCCGTGACTCTGTTGTGTGTTTCATGGGTGGGTCAATTGTTCACACAATGCCTGAGATCTGACATGTGATCTGTGTATGTCCTTGAGATGTGTTCCAATTGCTGGTCTGGCTCGCAACATGTGGCTGGGGTATTCCAAACAAACCCATGCAGCAGGGGACTCCAATTTTTGGACCTCAGGAGTATGTATATCAAGTATGTCACACTTGCTTAGCCACCTGACTACTGTCCAGGGCCTGATCTGTGTACTATGTCTGACATGCTCATAGTAGTCTTTTGGCCTGGTCACACTTCCACATTACGTAGGTCTTGTAGTCCAATACTCATGTCCCTCAATTGTGTGATGCACCCTCCTCATCTGTTCCACAGGTGTGGCCCCTACAGTCTGTTGCTTGTGTCACTAGGGCACTGTGTCCCTGCAGTCAGCTATGCTTCAGCTACGGGTCAGCATCTGTTCCCGTGACTCTGTTGTGTGTTTCATGGGTGGGTCAATTGTTCACACAATGCCTGAGATCTGACATGTGATCTGTGTATGTCCTTGAGATGTGTTCCAATTGCTGGTCTGGCTCGCAACATGTGGCTGGGGTATTCCAAACAAACCCATGCAGCAGGGGACTCCAATTTTTGGACCTCAGGAGTATGTATATCAAGTATGTCACACTTGCTTAGCCACCTGACTACTGTCCAGGGCCAAACACTGTTTCACGTAGGCCTGGACAGGCATGCCTCCTCAAGGGCATTTAGTAACACTCTGTAATCCCACTCCTGTGTATGAAATTGCAGGTTGTGCTTAGTGACATGTGCCCTCAGGTGTCTGCCTCTGTGTCATTAGGGTGTGGCTTGTTGTTACGTACAACTGGGGTGTCCATGATTCAGAGGGTCAGCATGACATCTGAGATGTGACTGTGAGAGACAAGACCTGTGTGACATATAGGTGTGTGATCATCTGACAGCACACAATGGTGTGTGCAACTGTGTCCTTCATGCAGCTGGGTTACATGCATGGCAGACTGTGATGTGTTAATGTACAGGGATTTGTGTTTGCAGCGACTCATATGTATGATTTGCATGATGTAGGGTCTTCTGGGTCCTGGATATGTTGTTTGCATGGGATGGGCAAGTGTGCCGGTCATCTGCAGAGTTAGCTTTACCCCTGAGCTAGGATTGTGAGTCAGTGCATATTGTTGTTGTCTGGATGCCCTGCCCCTGTGACAGGAGACAGTGTTGACTAACTTTCAGGGCATCCCAGTGCCATGGCATTTAACTTGCTATGAGTGATCCTGCATTGTGTTCAAGTGTGCACCATGCACCCCATTGTGGCATTGCCCATCAGGACATGATTACATCATAGTGTGTGTTGCTGGCATGAATCACAAGCATGTGAAATGAGTTTCTGCCCATCCCTTCATCTGGACACCTGTACTGAGTCAGTAGCAAGAGATGTGCTGTGTGTATAGTGACATACTCCTACATGTTCACTTGCATGTACAACTAATGTGTGGGTGGTGCATGTTGACACATTGGGGTGTTAGCTTCCAACATGCAACAGACATATGTGTGAAAGTCAAGGAGGGATATGTGTGCCATGGTTGATGTTGAGAATGACAATTGTCTTATTCTAAACAGTGTTGGCACTTTGAGCTGTGTTCAGCTGATGATGCCAGGGCTTGCCCTGTAATGTGATATACTCACTGTGGTGTGTGCAGTCGGTGCAGGTGACTGATGTTGTTCTCTTACTTCCTTATCCTATCCAGATACATCCACGGCCAGAGGAGGGGACAGCTCCACGGACCAGGAGGAGCCACAGAGCCTTACAGGGACAGGAGAGGACTCGGGTGGACCCAGTGGCACGGAGGGCGAGTGGAGCCACACAGAGGAGTCGTCAGCACCATCCCCCCCAGCTGAGGGCCACAGCAGATCTGAGGATGACTCCCTTGTGGAGGCGGGTGTCAGCAGCCACCAAACACCAGCTAGTGAGGCTGTCCCCACCACCACCACCACCACCACCACCCTCCCATCAGCTCCCATCCAGAGGTCCCTGTGGGCTCCTGTGTTCGTAAGCATGTCTCCTTTGTGCCAGACACTGCACCCCCTGCCCCTGTGTCCCCTGATGCCCTGAGTGAGGAGTCTGTGGACTTACTTAGACAGATCCATGTAGGGCAGACGTCGATGCTGAAGGTCCTCCATGCACACACAGGTCTGTTGACACAACTGGTGTCATTCATGGTGGGCATTTCCTTGGGCATGTCTTCCCTACAGAGGACCAATCAGTCCGTGGCTTCCTCACTGATGGCAGCAGTGTCCCACACCCCTCCTACCCCTGCACCACCCACGATTCCTAGCAGCCTACCTGTCCCAAGCACAGAAACACCCAAACCAAGGTCTAGACGTGCACACATGCAAGCGCAGGGGACTGATACCACTCTCACAGGGGCTGGTTTGCAGACACACACACAGTCATTCACAACCACTCCTCAGTCCTACGAGACCTCTCCCTCCCAGCCCCCTTCCCTTGCATCACCTGCAACCCCATCTCCCCAGAAGCTCTTCCTCTGTGACCTTGGCCTCTTCCCCACCGACCCAGCAGATCCTGATTACAAGGGGAAGAGGAAGTCTCCACACACAGAGGGGAGTGCCCCTAACACCCGGACACCCTCCCCCAGGCGCAGTCAGACAGAGAACCCCACCCGCAAGTCCCGCCGGCTCCAGAAGAGCAAGACCCCCCCGCCACCACGCAGCTCCAAGGCAAAGTCTCCATCCTCCATCCCCCAGGCCACCACTCCAGTGGTTCCCCCACCACTCCCTGTCCCGGGTTCCCCCACCCACAGATACACCATCCCCAAAATGCTAAGGCCATCCCTCCCTAGCATTTGCTCCTCCACACCTGGTCAGACGGTTAGTGCCACTGATGTGGGGACCGTGTCCCCCCCTCTGCCCTGCCGACCTCATCTGCCCCCCATTCCGCTCCCATGGATGTAGGCACTGCATTGGAGTCCACGAACACCCCGTCTGACTTAGGCACTGCAGTGGTGACCCAATCCACTCCATCTGACCTGCCCACTGGAGTTGTGCTGGCACCCACCCCATCTGACTTGTGCCCCACAGTTGTGACAGCACCCACCATTTCAGTCAGCTCCACTGCAGTTGCAAGTGTCTCGCCTGCATCCACCACCTCTTCACTGCCTCCTTCTGCTGTGCCCTGATCCTGTCCCTGCGGTGCCTGGCCTGCTCCCAAGTATACCCCTCCGAGGGGATGACCCCGTTCATTAGCAGTGCAGGCAAGCAAGGTGTGACAGTTGTCACTCTACTTCACTCCTTGGCATTTTGACATGGACTGGCCATAGGCCTTTTGTTTGAACAGACGTTTAACTTTTAATATGCTGAATAAAGCTGTTTTCTTTATCCCTGTGAACTAGATTTAACTTGCCCTTGCACCTGTGATGCTTTGTGTACAATGTTGAATACTGATGTGTTGCTGTGAGGTACTCCCTGTGGTCCATGAGATATGTATCCTATTCTGGTGGGTATCCATGTCATCCTTTGCAGCTACCTGGGTGTGTCAGGATCAACTATATGTGGACATCTCAGTGAACATTTCATTTGCATGGTCACATCTCTGGCTTGCACCCCTGCACATATGATGTGCTTCCCATTGCCCAATTTGTCACTTCCACAGACTTTGTGCTCATCAACACTGGACCTACAGGTGCGGGCATCATTGGTATAGGAGCAACTGGGTCCTCTGTGCAACTTGCTAGACATATGTTTTGGGTATGTGCAGATGACTTAGGGGAGACTCACGTACCCAGGCTGTTGTGACCAGAGCCTTCATTGTGTGGTAACTGATGGCTGACTGACCAAGTGTTCTGCAGACATGAGTGAGACGTGCGGTGAATATGTTTGGCACAGCTGGGCTTCCACAGGAGTTGAGTACCCCTCAAGTGTGTTGTCCAGTGATATGGCCTGGGCCCATGGTGTGTGTTGTATGCGCATGTGTGTGTGTCAACATCCCTGTTCATACACAGACAGTGTTCCCTTGATATGTTACTGTTGTTGATGCTTGCTCAGTGGTACTGGGTTCATCCCACTACTTTTTCAATGGGCTACCAGTTGTGTGGGTGCATGACACACTACTGTTAATTGGTGTATCATCATTGGAATTTGTCAGTTCTGAGTGGTGATGATGTTGTCAGTCACAGATGGGACACAGTCAGGGTTCCTCAAGGCACCTGTTTATTTTCTAAATCATGTAGTTGTCCCTAGGTGGTACCTTTCAGTGATTGAGACATTTGTAGGTGTGTGTGACTGCTCCCACTTGTCGGGTTCATGGCTGCGATGCTGGCAGGTGTCAGCATGTGTGCCTTGTGGTTCTCCTTGGCTTCTGCATTGTCCTGGGACTGTGGCAGGGATTCTGAAGGTTAAGTGAGCTTTGAGGTCACGGCCATGTACGGCATACTGTGCAGTATGTCTGTCATTCCCCAGGGTTGTAAACTGTCCTTGTGTGATGTGTCTGTGCACATTAGTTCCTCCCAACATTCCTGTGTTTGTCATGGGTGCATGTGCAATGTCACCTGTCCATGTGGGCTTCACAGATACACATTGTTGCAGTTCAGGGTGTGTGGTGTTGAGGGTGGACTGAAGTATATGCTTACCTGGATGGTCCCCTAGCTCCCGTTTGTCCATGGATGAGGGGCCATGCTGAGTGATTTGTGTTTGTGTATGTGTGATGTACATTTGTGGCACAGGACACATGTCTGCGTTTCCCAGTTTGTACGACATCTGCCTTTGTCATCACAGTGGAGGTGTCATGCATGCTTGTGTCACCCTAATGTCTTGTCCCTGGGGGTAGTGCTGTTGTGTGTCAGTCTCTTGCTGTGTTAGTTGGTGTTCATTCCAGCTTGTGTCACATGTGTCTGTTTTGCTCCCTCTCATCTCCCAACGCCAGATTGCCCACTGAGGGTGTCCCAATGATGGTTTACTTTTGTATGGCACTGTGTCCACATCTGTGTCACTGTGGTTCAGCCCCCCTCATGTGTTGTGTAGTTGCCTGGGGATACTGTGACACACACACACACACACATGCTGTGTCAGATGTGCAGTGTGAAGTTGCCTGTTTGGGTTTGTGCATCTGCACCAGTGCATTGGTATTGCTGTTGTGGGCCTTTGTCTGGATGCTGTTTCTGTGATTTTGCCTGGTGTCCCTGTGAGTCATATCACATAATTGTGCACATTCATCCTGGTTGTTAGGTGCCATTGCTGGCATGGACTGTGAGTTTGTGAGCTGACACCCACAGTCTACACATGTTGTTTTGATTAGTGTGTCAATTTTCAAGATGTGTGTATGCTTTGTGATGGTCACTTCTGCTCTTGTGTCATTGTACACTGTATGCATTGTCAGCCCCCATGTGTGGTGCTTGTCTGCACATGGCCGAGAGTGTGTTATGTTTTTACAGCACTGTTAGCCTCACCACATATCTGTGTGTATGGGACACAACCACTAGCTTGCCCCAGAAGTGCTTAATGTGTTGGGAGCAGGTATCATGCATGCTGTTTGTTATTTGCAGCTTTGACCATGATGACACTTACCTTTTCGTCACTGTGATGAGGGGGGGTTTAGTCCCCATCACCACAATGCTCAACATCTGCTGCATTTTGGAAGCCCCCACTTAACTTCTGTTCTACACAGTGAGGGGGTGTTCTTTTTGCATTGCCACAGTGCTATAGTGATGCTTGCCTTGTGTATGTCACACTCATGTGTTGGTCACACATGTGCTGTTAGTTACATTGTATGTTCGAAGTCATAATCACTGTTGCGGGCATTTGTCACAGACTACACACTGTTGTCATGATGTTAGGGGGGATGTATTTTGCTGACATACCTGATGTTGGAGTATGCTGGATGTGTGGCGCATCACCCATCCTATGGCTGGGGGTGGCAGGGGTGATGGCCAACATAAGCCCTATGGCTGGGGGTGGCAGGGGTGATGGGCAACATGAGCCCTATGGCTGGGGGTGGCAGTAGTGATGGGCAACATAAGCCCTATGGCTGAGGGTGGCAGGGTTGATGGGCAACATGAGCCCTATGGCTGGGCGTGGCAGTAGTGATGGGCAACAGGTCCCCTATGGGTGGGGGTGGCAGGAGTGATGGGCAACAGGTCCCCTATGGGTGGGGGTTGCAGGAGTGATGGGCAACATGAGCCCTATGGCTGGGGGTGGCAGTAGTGATGGGCAACATGAGCCCTATGGCTGGGCGTGGCAGTAGTGATGGGCAACAGGTCCCCTATGGGTGGGGGTGGCAGGAGTGATGGGCAACAGGTCCCCTATGGCTGGGGGTGGCAGTAGTGATGGGCAACAGGTCCCCTATGGGTGGGGGTGTTAGTGGTGCTGGCCATGCAACCCCTATGGTGGCCTGTTGTTAGTGGCCAGGATGTGGATCCCCTGTGTGTGTGTGCCATTTTGTGAGTACGTGTTGTTTGTTTATGTGGTCGGTGTCTGACTTACCGCCTGCGCCGTTGGCGTCGGTTCCTGATCCGGTCATAGATGTAGAGTACTGGTATGACCTGCGCGATGGGATTCATGATGTGTTTGTGTCATACATGCTGCTTGTTGCTCCATCTCGTACCCACTGCAAGCTGGTCCGTCTCGTAGCCGTGTATTGAGTTGTGGCGCGAATCGTAGCTGATATGCTTGTTTTCCAGATGCTGTGACGTCCCGTTCATGGCGACCCGTCCGGCGCGTAGGAAGTAAGCATCGTACTTGTCATGCCGGAAACTGCTATGGATACTGCTTCCGGGCGACTCGGTTCAGCGTTAGGGGTTACGGCTCGGACGGAGAATGGAGCTTGAATCACAGCCTACGTGTCGGTCGTGTTTTTGCCAGTTATGCGCATCGAACTTATTCTACAGGACGGACCGGCTACGGGTACGTGTCGGTCGCACGGTAAGGCTACGGACAGCTGTCCGACCCGGTATCGGAATCGGTCTCTATGTTTTTAAATCCTAGAACATTCCCAATTTAATGGGTAGACCATGGGACTGAGTCCTTCCTCAACAGGATATTCATTGTATATAAAGTTTTTGTCCAGTTTTCCTGTCACACGCTTACAGCCAACCTTTAACCTAATGCCAGGTTTTGTAAAATAATAGCTGAGGGAGTATATTCACAAAAGTAATTGCCCAGGAGTTCCTAATTTTGTTGCATAAGGAGGAAAGTTCCGCTCCTAGTGCCACAGTTTCCAGCTTGCCCAAAATATCATGGCTGGGTTGGAGTTGTTGTGATGATGCAATCTGGGGAATGCTTTCAGTGATGAGAGCCATGCCCATATATTTAGGGTGTGATCCACAAAGGTAACTTACACTTTTGAGTAATTTTAAACTTTTGAGAATGTTTAGTTTTGTTGTAACTTGCACTTTTTTAGTACATCCAGGACTACTCTTGGCCAACCATTGGTACTGCAACACCCTCCGGTATGAAATGATGGAGGTAGGGACTTACCACAAAGGTGTAAGTTACTACAAAAGTGCAGATTGTGAAATTAGGGAAAAGTGTAAGTTACTACAAAAGTGCAGATTGTGAATCAGGCTCTGGTGGCGTTGTGCCATTCCCCATATTTACAAGGCTTAACACCACCTTGTAAATATGCCCCTTTCCGGCGCAGTCATCTGCGGCAAAGGGGCGGGCAATAGGTGTTGCTGTGGGCATTCCACAACAACACCCATTGTTTTTTTACTCTGCCCCACATTTACAAGGCTTGGGCAGCACCAAAAACTAAGGCCAGGTAATACCTGGTTTTAGGATGGCGAAACAAGGCAAAATTATTAATTTCTCATTACTTTTTTCTCTTTCAATGTGTGCATTCTGAAGCACGCATAGAAAGAGTAAATCTTGATTATTGATTGTTTATGTGCAGGAAGGTGTCCCTCCCTGCACATAAACAATCACCCGTGCAGCGCAGACAGCTTTTTTAGCACCAACACTAGAGGAAACACAGCGGTGTACCACATTTTTGTAAATACGGTGCATCCCAGCGTTTTGAAAATGTCGGAACTCGGAGTTGCGTACTTTAGCGTCTCACTGGGCTCAAGGATTTTTCTTGTAAATATCGCCCATATTGTCTTATCTGGAGGCACCTTGACAACAGCAACAGACTGCTTTACAGAACCGGCCATGAGACACTTCTTTTTGTGATTGATCAACTCCTTCCTATTTTTCTAAGCACCACGCTGTCTTGGCAGGAATATGGTGAAAGTGCCTTCTCCTCGAGAATTGGTACAGGGTGGTCTGTAGAACGGTAGAAATTGCATTTTGTCAGGAATAAGTTCCCAGACTTATTCTCCCACTTTTGGGAGCCACCCACCAACAGCAGCTTTATCTTCAGTGAGAGAGTCATGAAGACTCTTCTTGCTTGTGAGCTTCTCTCACATTTCTTTCAACAGATGGACACATGAGCTGTGGTCAGATGAATTAATCCACCACTCTGATTTTCTAGGGTGCTCTAAGTTGTGTTTGTACCTGGGTACCCCAAAAAGCATTGCATTTGCTATACAGCCATCCAGTACACACCTCAGAATATTTGTGTTCATTCACAGAACCTGGTATAGGTTATGGTACCACAAGATTCTCATATCCAGTACTCAGTCAAGACTTGTTTAAACCATACCATTAGCACGTTTGACAGTTCAGTTTGATTCCAGATGGAAGGAGTGCCAGAGTACCTGGCATACTCTCAAAGCAGACATAGCACCAGTAAATGCCTATACAGCAACACCAGACTGTTGTCTGAATAAAAGGTATGTATTGCCTCATCGCTACTCGGCAATTCTTTTATGACTTCTCGAGCAGTGGCAGTTGTGAGAGGAGTAAGCACTGGTCTTACCGCAGTAAAGGATTCAATTTTTGACCAATAGTATATTATGTACATAATTATAGCATTTTTGGAAATATGTACACCAATATGAATTGCTGTATCACTAGTATTGTGGCAGTGATGTCAGCAAGAGCAGACACTAACCAGTCATGAGCTGTTTTGATCTAATTTATCTGATTCATTAGAAATATGCCCATCCTCAATCCATGGTATAAAAAAACGAATAAACATTATCTTTGTGATACTATAGGAGTATTTAGAAGAGAAGTCATCAGAGGGATTTCTCCCCTTCATTTTTGCCTGCATGGCCACCATAATATCTGCATCACTCTTTGTCTGAGGTGGAGTTACAGCAGAAACTTTACAGGTTTGCACGACTATCCTTGGAGCTACATAAGCCACATAGTTCCCTTTAGCATGAATTTCTTCTCTTTCATGGGCCTTCACATGTTGTACGTGGACCAATAGTAGATTATCATTTAGGAAGCCCACCTTTCCCCAAAACTGTGGTGGACTCCTAAGGGGAATCTTTATCCCACATCATTTGAGTTCTATACAACATCTGAGCTTGTTTCAAGCTGATTCACATGTGTATTTGTCCCAGAGAACCTCAGGCACCAAGAAGACAAATGCTTTGAGTATTACCTCCTCTCCACAAGGTGTGTACCCTCTGAAGGACCGATGCTAGTCATCCTTAGCCAGGATGATATCATAGACATCTGATAAATGTGACCTGAGCATTTATACTTCCCAACATCACCCTCTCTCTGTATTTCTAAATCATAAACTTGGTTGGGAAAGATGACATAACTGTCTGGTGCTTCTATCTGAATGTTTTCATCAGAATGAGCCAGATGCTTCTTGTGAATACGGCGGACTACGGTTCCTTGCGCTATGCTGTCCAGAAGGTCTACTATCAATGTCCCTTTCTGAAGAAGTACTCACATTTTCTGAGGCATAATTCTTCTTTTATGTTAAACCAGCCACTTACTTTCTTCTTCTTCGAATGAGCTTTTGAATCCAAACCTTTTTTTACTTTTTTTATTCTCTGCTCAGTATTATGTGATTGTCCTTTCTCAGTCTTATTGCCTGCATATCCCATCTTTCCTTCAATATTTGGATCAGCGGCTTCTTTCATCTTTCTTTGTATATCCATTCTCCCTCGACTCCTCTGAAGAACGGCAAAAAGGGCTATCAGTATACCGATGCCATTCTGACTTTCAAATGTTCTCACTGTCCCTCAAATTATAACCACCCCTTCTGGCCTCCAGAAAAGGAGTAAATTAAATCCTTGTTTTCTGTTTAGCTTTTTAGTTTTTCTTGGTTTCGCAAGTTTTCTTCTTAACCGTCCCCTGTGTCTCAGTCTTAGAAGCTGATTCAGAGTTCAAACTCTGTCCACCTGCCCTATGGTCACTAATGTGAAGCATCAGCTTTCCATCAGTGGTCTCCCTGTTGGCCCCATCTACAAAAACTTACTGTGACAATCTGACAGAGTGCTGGCCGTCAGAACAAGGGCATCACACACCCTGCTCTAGTTAGGGCAGATGGTCTATGTCCTCTTTTCAGTCTATGACCACCAAGAAAAAGCTGTCAGTGACATGTCAAAAATTTAACTATTGGTCCCTACAAACAGGTAAACCACTTCCATATTTGTGGTCAAGCACCTTGTCAACCAAGCTGATGGTATACCCATTTCATTTGGATTTGAGCAGACTGTCATGTTTCA
Source organism: Triturus cristatus (assembly GCF_964204655.1). Classification (NCBI taxonomy): domain Eukaryota; kingdom Metazoa; phylum Chordata; class Amphibia; order Caudata; family Salamandridae; genus Triturus; species Triturus cristatus. The sequence continues at coordinate 945,842,165 of NC_140593.1, forward strand.
AACAGTGGTGACCCCCGCTGGCTCTGACATCAGAAACCCTACACTAACAGCCCAATAGAGTTGGGGCTTTGGTGTAGGTACATCAGACCATTCACCTTAATTAGATTGGGTGGTTTAAGGTACTTTTTTTTAGTACAGAACACTAGGGAAAAAATTGGTGCCCCGACCAGAAAAAAAAGAAAAATGACCCATACAGCCTGGGAGAAAACTTCAAGGGGTTCAGGGTCTTTACTCTTAGTTTTGTTTTTCAAAAACAAACTCCCACTTTGGGAGGTTTTTTTTTAGAAACAATAAAGCTTACTGAATTGCCACCTGAAACCTGGCAGCCACTCAGCACTCTTTCAGTGCCTTTAGAGGAGCTGCCATTTCGGCAGCACCTCTGAAGGTACTGAAATCTTCGCAGGGATGGTGAAGATCTCTAAATATGATAGGCGACAGTTTGGCCAGAAGCGGAGATGTTGGACTTGGCCGGTTCTGCAGGGTCACCCCCAAACTTCACCCTGCTGTTTTCAGAACTCGTTTTGTTGACTTTCAGGGCTCTGCGCACTTTACCACTACTAACCAGTGCTAAAGTGCTTGTGCGCTTGCCTTAAAACATGGTAGAATTGACTTACACCCACTTGGCATATTTAATTTACTAATGTTGAAAACTGGGCTTCTTTGCAGACCCCCCCCCCCCCCCCACTGTTTTACCCTTTTAGACTGCTAGATGCTTGTTTTTGACTCTGATAGTGCACTGGGACCTGCTAGCCATGCCTCAGTGCCCATGCTCTTTCCCCTAAAATGTGATGAGAATTGGTACAACCAATTGGCAAGATACTTTGCCCCCTTATAAGTCACTTGTATATGGTACCAGTGGTACCCAGGGCAAGGGTGGTAAAGAGGTCACCAGGGCAGCAGCACTGGTTGTGCCACCCTGTGTGACCCAAGTAAAAGTGTGTCTGCAGGTCTGCTATTGCAGCCCCACACGAGCAGCCTGTTTGGCAGCTACTGCAGATCCCGCCAGCACCAATGGCAGCCAAGTAACCTCTGCACCCGAACTCCTTGGGTATGGAACGAAGTAGCAACTGTCGATCTTGGTCTAGGGGCCCTCAGAACCTTAAACACAAGAGTGTTCATTTGAACTTGCCCTGCAACTATTGTTTTGGTAAGTATGTTTTCCCCAACTGGCTTCAATGGTGAACATTTGACAGCTTTCACTGCATTTATTGTTCAATACTTTGAAAATCTTAACTCCGCTTATATGCAGCATATCAAGTTGTTTTTTGTGTCTATATTCATTTAAAAATACAATCTAATTTTATAAATTGGTGTCAAGGTTTCTTTTGATCCGTGTCACTCACTTATTGTCAATGCTGGTACTGTAAAATGCTTATCACATGTTCTTCTGAGTACACTTGACTACTCTGTGCCACACGACCAGGACCGAGTTATGGCTGCTGAGGGTGAATCCGAGGTTCATCTCTCTGTATTGTGTTAGTATTACACGATAAGGCCTCCCAGATATATCATATAATACTTCCACTTTGCAACAACTAATAAGTCCCTAGTTAAGTGGTAATACCTGTGCACACGGTCTGTAACTTATATCTTACTAGTGGGCCTGCATCACTGATTGTGCTACTTCCTTAAGTAACACCTAAACATATCTCAGGTGTGCCACTGCAGCCTGCTTGTGCAGTTCTAAACTTCCATGTCGGCCCGGCAAAATAAACCTTTTGCTAGACACAAACCTTTATTTTTCCTTAAGTTTACAATAGAGTTACCTTATTACATTTAATAAGCAGTATTTTCCAAATGGGAGCAAGTAACCAGTTTGATTTCTTTGTATTTGTAATGAAGAATCCCCTTTCACTGTAAAGTCAGATTTTAGATTCAACAATCTTGAAAAAGCCACTTTTAGAAAGTTGACATTTTCCTGCCTCAGCCATTTTGTGCCTGCAGCCTGTCTCTGGGTCCTATGACTGGATGTAGTTGACAGTCGGGCTTTGTATATTCCTCCTAGACAGTCTCACCCAATAGTTAGCTTAGTTGTACCTGCATCGGCCATCATTGGTAGGATGGGAGGGAGGAGCTGAACACAGTCCTACTTGCATTTGAAAAGGCTGTGTCCTGCCTGCTCACCAAGGGCTGCATAACTCCCATAGTTAGTCTGTAGCCAGGGCAAGGAAGGCAGGGTACCTGTGCACTTCAAAGGGAAGCCTCTAGAAGCTTCTACCCACTTCAAAGGCACAACTGGGTATTAATATAGAGCCTCGGACACCAACTCTTCAGTAGACTTCTGGACCTGTGGATACTCTTCCAGGAAGGACATCTGTGCTGCTGAGAGGACTGCCACTTTGCTGGACTGCTGCTCTGAAGGGCTGCTGCCCCGCTGTGCTGACTTGCTGCCCTCTTGCCTGGGTGAGAATGACTGGACCGGCATCTGTAGAACCCAGAACCTTAGAGTGACTCCAAGGGCTAGTAGGCTGGCATTCAAACGTAAGCCTCAGGGATAGAAGGCTAACAGACAGAATATTGATTCAAAAACATCGAGTTGCACAAATATTGAGTTGCAAATATCGTGGGTCAGAAATATCAACATACAGATTCTCGTGGTCAAGAATATCGATTTTAGGTAAGTAATATAGATGTTAAAAATATCGAAGTGTTTAATATCGTTTGCAAAAATATAGTTGTTAAAAATATTGTTCGTTTATTAATTTTATGTATTTTAGTATATATTTTATATGTATGTGTTGTATGTTTTTTTGTATAAGAATTGTTTGTATTTTCAATATATATGTTACATTTTTAGTACTTATACATTTTTTTTTGCATTTTGTGTTTTTAGTTCTATAGCGGGTTGTGGGTTTATAGGGGAATAGGGTGGAAAGTAATTTAATTATGTTAAATGTATTGATCATTTTTTATTTATTAATATTTGTTTAATTGAGATGTTATAATGTTAAATGTGTAAAGTAATTTGGTATTAATTAATTAAATAATTGGTTGGTAATTGATTTAAATTAATTAATTGGTAATTAATTATGGTAATTGTGTATTTAATTCTAGGTGTGTGTTGTGGTGTTTATAAGTGTTATGGGTGGGAAGTAATTTATTTTTAATTGCTAAATTAAAAATTGGATGTTCATTAATTTTAATTAATTAATTGGTAATTAATTATGGTAATTGTGTAATAAATTTTAAGTGTGTGTTTTTTTGGTGTTTATAGGAGTAAAGGGTGGGAAGTAATTTGTATTTAATTAATTAATATGTAGTTGTTAATTCATTTTAATTATTTTATATGTATTTTGGGTAATTCTTTAATTTTTTTGTCTGTTGTTTTTATTTTTAAAGGGGTAAAAGGTAGGTATTAAATACCTTTTAATTACTTTATTATTATTTGTTAATAGTAATAGTTTTTGATTTATAAATAAGTTTTAGTTGTGTTTTATTATTTTAGAGTTTAATTTAGGTGTGTGTTGTGGATATCATAGTGTTAAAGTGTGCGTAGTCAATTAATGTTTATTAGTTTTTTTTATTAATAATATTTTGTAGATTGATATTAATTATGTTAATTTTAGAAAAAATGTCATTACAAATTTTGAAGTGTTCTGTTATTGGTGTGGTGTTATAGGGTAGGAAATACAATAAATACATGTATGTATTAATTTATTTGGTTGTAAATATTTTCTAGTTTAAAAGAATTTCTATTTTATAAATGTATTTATTATTTTATATTATATGTTATATGTAGGATTCTTATATGTAATTAATACTATAATCTTTTTAATGATAATATATTTAATATATTAGATTTTTCATTTCTAAATATTGTTCATTTATTTTAATAATTTTTATAATTTGCAATGTTTTTTATTTTTGTTTAACTGAGTACAAGCAGTAATTTTTGTCTCTTCGCTATCCAACACTTTTCCTACTGTTGCACTCACAAGAGTGGGAATAGTAATTTTTACCCCTCCACTATCCAACACTTTCCCTACTGTTGCACTGATTGGAATGGGAATAGTCATTTTTACCCTTCCGCTGTCCAACAATTTCCCTACTGTTGCATTCACTGGAGTTGCAATAGTACTTTTTACCCCTCCGCTATCCAACACTTTCCCTACTGTTGCACTCACTGGAGTTGGAATAATAATTTTTACGCCTCTGCTATCCAACACTTTACCTACTGTTGCACTCACTTGAGTGGGAGTAGTACATTTTTACACCTCCGCTATCCAACACTTTGCCTACTGTTGCATTTACTGGAGTGGGAATAAAAATTATTACCCCTCAGCGATCCAACAGTGTGACGATGTCAGGGGGGACCTCGGACCAAACCCCAGTTGGTCACCCCTTTCTTCTCTCTCCCCACAGCCTCACGGGGCGCAGACTCCGACCCCGTATTGGAGAACCGAGGCTGAGACACAAAAAGGCGACTGTTACTTTAATTGGGCGGAGTTCGACTATCCCGGACCCGGCCCCCTTCGTGACGTCGTCTACCCGGAACCAGAAGTATCGGGGAAGGAGAACAGCCTGGTGTGTGTTACACCCGGAGGAGAGAATTGTGGAGTACAGCAAGTCGAGCAAGAGAGCGGAGGAAGCGGAGAAGAACAGGAGAACGGAGGAAGTTGAGGAGTACCGGCGAGCAGAGGAAACGGAGGAGAACAGGAGAGTGGAGGAGGCGGAGGAGAACAGGCGAGCGGAGGAAGAGGAGGAAGAGACGGGAACGTCGCAGACGTCCAGAGGGCAGCGCCAGGAGGCCAACGTACCGGCGAATCCCCGTGCCACACTTCAAGGGAAGTGTGGCTTCAACAGGTACGGGGCCGCATCAGGGCATGGGTGGGAGGAAAGGGTTTTAAACCTCCTTGAACCCTACGCCGACCTCGGCAGTTGGAACTGGTCTCCCTACCCTTGAGCACCTTTTTTTTTGTCTTGCACTGTCTGGGCCGTTTAAGGAGAGCACAGCGTGGTCCCTCACTCCCTTCCCTAGAAAACGGACGTATCTTCCCTGAACCTGATCCTTCCCCATATCTTCTCTTTTCTTCCCTGGGCACACCACCACCCCGGAGAGATCTTCGGGGAATCGACAACCTGGAGAAGACTTGGAGCGCCAGAGAGAGGAGAAGCCGCACCAGCCCAGACCCACGTGTTTCAGACCTCCCCCTACCCTACTACAGGAGTGCCAGACTACCCAAACGCTCTGTAAAATCAATAAAAGGAGTAATAAGCACCTCTCAAGTCCCTGTGTCTCCCTGCGACCCGCTACAAGTGGTGGAGAATGCGGGCATCGAGGTAACCATCTGTACCCCGAAGATGGAGGAGATCTTACATCATCTGGTGAAAGGACAGGAACAGCTCGGCTGGGTCGTCGAACAGCAACTTAACGCCGCCAAGGCCGACCGCGAAACCTTCGCCAACACAGTATCAGCACAGTTAGAGGGTCTACAGAAGCTTGTGGTCGACACCTCTGGAATTCCGGTGCCCCGGGAGACGCGGCCGTCCCCCAATCCTTCGGGGATATCCCTGTAAAAGTATGTGCCGGGAGAGGACGTGGACCCATTCCCATTAAACTTTGAGAGAGCCGCCCTAGCCTGTGGCTGGCCCTCGGACAAATGGCCCTTCTTCCTGGCACCCCTCTTGTCTGGCGAGGCCCAGGCCGCGTACCAAGTTGCAAACGCCTCTGGTAATACACCGTACACAGCGATTAAAACTATTATATTGGACCATTTAGGGTTGGACTCGGAAGCCTATAGAGTACGGTTCCGTAAAGAAAGAGGGTCCAGCGGCGAAAATCCCCAAACCCTTTTCTTTAGATTAAAGGCCGCAGCGGATAAATGGCTCACTCCTGCTAGCAGTACCAAAGACGAAATCATGGACAAAATATATTTAGAACAATTTTTGGACGCTCTCCCATATGGGACGCAACGATGGTTGCGTCAACGTTCCCATCTGACCACCGCCCAAGCAGTCGACATGGCTGTAACCTTCTCTCGAGCACAACCCAGACCTTACGCAGTGGAAGCAGAGAAAGTGACGAGACCCAGCAGTAGACCGGATCGGAAACCACGAGTCCCAGCGGAGATGGCATTACCTCGTCCCCCCCTAAACTGGGCGTTCCTTCCTTTAGGGGACCGCAATGTTTTGAATGTGGGGCCTGGGGGCATATTGCTCGGTTATGCCCCCAGAAAAAGGGATCCGAAGAGCCCATGGAGGTGGGATACCTGCCGAAGACTGTTCTCTACTCGGCCGAACTAGGCGGAGCCTATCATGTAAGGGTAACAGTGAATGGGAGAACCGCCAAAGCCCTGTTAGACTCAGGGTGTAAGCAATCGGTAATACGAGGGGTCTTTGTGCGCGCTGCGCAGGTGTTTCCCCAAAAGTGGGTACACATTAAATGTGTTCATGGGGACGTGAAAGCATACCCTCTAGCACAGGTACCCCTAGAAATAGAGGAGGGAAAGATCCAGGAGGTCCGGGTGGGGGTACTCGAAACATTGCCAGAAGAGATCATCATAGGCACCGATAATCCCCATTTTCATAGCCTCTCTACGGCGTCTATGGAGGGGCCCCCTTTCCCCCCCGAAAGCCTTTCCTACCCTACTCTCCCCTGATCCATGGGTCACCGACAGGAGCTTTAGGTTCGCGCAAACTAGCGACCCCTCGTTGTTCAACGCATGGGAACGAGCACACGCGGAGCAAGACAGCTCCTCCCTGAGTTATCCTCGCTTCATGATACAAGAGGGACTCCTCTACAGACAGGGAAAAGCGGATGACCCCTTACAATTATTGATCCCCACATCATTCAGGGAACAGATATTGTTTTATGCACATACTCACTTATTGGCCGGCCACGTGGGGAGTGAGAAAACCACCCACAACATTCTGAGGTATTTTTATTGGCCAGGGGTGTATCAGGGGATAAAAAACCACTGCCTCTCCTGTGAAGTGTGCCAACGGAAGAACACTCACCGCCCCCCTGCAGTACCCCTACAACCCCTCCCCATTATCGGTACCCCTTTTGAGCGAGTTGGGATGGATCTCATCGGCCCCCTCCCAAAAAGTCAGAAAGGTAATCTTTACGCACTGGTGGTAGTGGACTATGCCACACGATTTCCCGAAGCCTTTCCCCTCAAAAACCCAACCTCAAAGGCAATAGCAGAGAAAGTCATCGAACTGTTTACGAGGGTAGGATTCCCAAAGGAGGTCTTAACAGACCAAGGGACTCCCTTCATGTCCCGCTTGATGCAGGAGGTATGCAAGATACTTAACGTGCAACAAATAAAAACCTCTGTGTACCACCCTCAAACCGACGGGCTCGTGGAGCGCTATAATGGGACCCTAAAAACCACCCTCAAGAAAATGCTGTCAGTAAGTGGACGGGACTGGAATCAACTGCTGCCGCTGGCCTTGTACGTGATACGCGGACAAACACAAAGTAGTCTCGGCTGTTCTGCATTCGAGATGCTCTACGGACGCCAGCCCCGTTCTCTCTTGGAGATGACGAAGGAAGCCTGGGAGGAGGAAAAAAATGAGGAGAGAACAGTATTGGATTACAGCCTGTCTCTCAAAAACACCCTAGGAAAGTTGAGAGACCTCGCTCACACCAATCTCGAGAAAAACCAAACCAAACAAAAAGCGTACTATGATAGAGGAAAGAAATGGAGGAGGTTGGAGGTTGGTGACTGGGCTTTGGTAATGCTTCCTTCACCTATGAAACGATTTCAGTCAGAATGGACAGGGCCCTATAAAGTCCTAGATACCATAGGTAAGACCAGTTACCTATTACAGATGTCCTCGAGGAAACAACAAACCTATCACATCAACCTACTAAAAAAATGGCTTGGGGCCCCACCGAAGGAAGTCTCTTTGGTCTTACCGAGTGGGACCTCCACCGCCTCCACCTTGGACCAACTGGTCATCAACGACGAATTAAAAACCCAAGAAAACGAGATGTTACGGGGCGTACTGACCCCGTTCGCCCCTATCTTTTCGGACAGGCCCGGACTGACCTCGCTTGCCGAACATCGGATAGAGACCCGGCCTGGAACCACCGTAAAAGTCCGCCCCTATAGAATACCCGCCGCTAAGAGACCTGTCGTACAAAAAGAGGTGGAAGATATGCTACGGTTGGGGGTAATCCGACCCTCCAGAAGTGACTGGTCTTCCCCGACAGTCATGGTGCCCAAACCGGACGGTAGCACCCGGTTTTGTATGGACTTTCGCGCACTCAACGCGGTATCCACGTTTGATGCATATCCGATACCCAGAGTGGATGAACTCATTGAAAAACTAGGGGAAGCCAAATACATTAGTACGTTGGACCTGACCAAGGGGTATTGGCAGGTCCCGCTACGAGAAGAAGATAAGAAAAAGACTGCCTTCGCCACCCCGGATGGGCTCTATGAGTTCAACGTCTTGCCTTTTGGATTACATGGAGCCCCTGCGACCTTTCAGCGCCTCATGAACGAGGTCCTGAAACATCACCATAACTACAGTTCGGTTTACCTGGACGACATCATTATATTCAGCCCCTCCTGGGAGACGCACCAACAACACCTCTAGACCATCTGTGGAACCCTCCAGGCCGCCGGATTGCATATCAATTCAAAGAAGTCCCGCATAGGCTTTCACAAAGTTAAGTATCTAGGATACGTCCTGGGACATGGGTTCATAGAACCCCAAATAGAAAAAGTCTGAGCCATCGCGGAAACACCCTTTCCAACCTCAAAAAAGGAGATGAGAGCCTTTCTAGGGCTCATCGGCTATTACCGCAGGTTTATTCCACTTTTTCGGCCCTCGCAGCACCCCTCACCAATACCTTAAAACAGGACTTTCGCCCTCACCTTTTCCATACTCCTAGCAAGGACATGTGGGAAGCATTCACGGCATTAAAACGGGTCATTACAACCGCCCCCGTATTATCATCCCCTGACTTCACTAAGCCATTTATAGTGCACACAGATGCCTCCGATTATGGGGTGGGAGCGGTACTCTCTCAGGTAGGGGCTGATGGGATGGAACACCCCATCCTGTACATTAGCCGCAAGTTGTTTCCCAGGGCGGGAAGGTACCCGACCATAGAGAAAGAATGTCTCTCAGTGAAATGGGCAATCGACAAGCTCAGGTATTATCTGGAGGGCCACCCATTCACGTTATATACCGATCATGCTCCGCTACAGTGGATGAGCAGAAACGCATCTTTGAACCCTCGGGTAATGAGATGGTTCCTGTCCCTGCAACCCTTCTCATTTACAGTCCGACACCGAAAAGGGGCCGAGAACGCTAGTGCGGATTTCCTCTCCCGCTTTCCTCTCCCCGATCGGGAGATTCCTGGGGAGGACATATGTGACGATGTCAGGGGGGACCTCGGACCAAACCCCAGTTGGTCACCCCTTTCTTCTCTCTCCCCACAGCCTCACGGGGAGTAGACTCCGACCCCGTATTGGAGAACCGAGGCTGAGACACAAAAAGGCGACTGTTACTTTAATTGGGCGGAGTTCGACTATCCCGGACCCGGCCCCCTTCATGACGTCGTCTACCCGGAACCAGAAGTATCGGGGAAGGAGAACAGCCTGGTGTGTATTACACCCGGAGGAGAGAAGTGTGGAGTACAGCGAGTCGAGCAGGAGAGCGGAGGAAGCGGAGAAGAACAGGAGAACGGAGGAAGTAGAGGAGTACCGGCGAGCAGAGGAAATGGAGGAGAACAGGAGAGTGGAGGAGGCGGAGGAGAACAGGCGAGCGGAGGAAGAGGAGGAAGAGACGGGAACGTCGCAGACGTCCAGAGGGCAGCGCCAGGAGGCCAACGTACTGGCGAATCCCCGTGCCACACTTCAAGGGAAGTGTGGCTTCAACAGGTACGGGGCCGCATCAGGGCGTGGGTGGGAGGAAAGGGTTTTAAACCTCCTTGAACCCTACGCCGACCTCGGCAGTTGGAACTGGTCTCCCTACCCTTGAGCACCTTTTTTTTTGTCTTGCACTGTCTGGGTCGTTTAAGGAGAGCACAGCGTGGTCCCTCACTCCCTTCCCTAGAAAACGGACGTATCTTCCCTGAACCTGATCCTTCCCCATATCTTCTCTTTTCTTCCCTGGGCACACCACCACCCCGGAGAGGTCTTCAGGGAATCGACAACCTGGAGAAGACTCGGAGCGCCAGAGAGAGGAGAAGCCGCGCCAGCCCAGACCCACATGTTTCAGACCTCCCCCTCCCCCTACCCTACTACAGGAGTGCCAGACTACCCAAACGCTCTGTAAAATCAATAAAAGGAGTAATAAGCACCTCTCGAGTCCCTGTGCCTCCCTGCGACCCGCTACAAACAGTTATTCTACTGTTGCATTCAGTGGAGTGGGAATAGTAAGTTGTACCCCTCCGCTATCCAACACTTTCCCTACAGTTGCACTCACTGGAGTTGGAATAGTTATTTTTACCCCTCTGCTATCCAACACTTTTCCTACTGTTGCACTTATTGGAGTGGGAATAGTAATATGTACCCCTCCGCTACCCAATTTTTCATGCACAACAGAACGAATCATGAAAGGCAGGAAAGAGGGGGCCCCCGGGCCCAACGGAATACCACCAATAAGCAAGACCCAAATTACTGGGCAGAGCAATTAAGGCCCCTCTTTAAAAATATCCTGAGAGTAGAAAAAATTCCTGATTCCAGGAAGCGATCAATTATTTCTCCTACTTATAAAAAAGGCAGGAGAAATCAAGCAAAGAACTACAGGCTTATAGCACTAATTCATATAGACGCTAAACACTTTGCGGGTCTCTTATTGGACGAACTCACCGAATGTGTATCAACGAAAAGCTTAATTCCCATCAATCAGACCAGATTCCAAAAAAGCACGGGGACAGCGACAAACATCCTCGCTCTTTCATTGTTAATTGTCACCACTATAAAAATCAAAAAGCCACTATTCATTTGTTTTATCGATTATATGTCCGCCTTCGATAGCACAGACAGGGAGAACCTTTGGTCCAAACTATCTGTCTGGGATATAGATCGGAAACTCTTGAATCAACTAATTTCGCTTCACTAAAAGACATGGATTCAAATAAAACTAGGATCAGGCAACTGTCTATCAAGGAAAATAATGACCACAAAATGGGATGTGTTCTTGCTCCAACCTTGTTCAACCTCTTTCTCTCAGATCCTTCAGCAGAGCTTTCCAACTGCAACCATCACGAACCTAATTTAGGAGGTCTAACTCTCTTGAATCTACTATATGCGGACGTTTTAATACTGATTAGCAGAACCCCAGTCGGCTTGCAACATCTTATAAGCGCCACTAGCAGTTTCTCAGATAAGAATGGACTATCGATAAACTTAGAAAAACCAAAAGTGATGATGCTCAACGAAAAGGAAAAAAAAAAACAACTTCGAAGGAAACTGCGAGGTCAAAAGCTGGAGGTGGTTAAAGAATACAAACACCTGTGCATAATCTTTGCTAAAAAGGGGTTGTTTGGGCAACAAAAAGCATTGATTAGAACAAGAGGGATCACACTGGCAGTTGCACTAAAAAAAAATCAAGCCAAAAATAACGGGTCCAAATCTAACGCCTTTACTAGAAGTGCTCCGAGCAAAACTGCTACCAACTATCACTTATGGCAGCGAAAGCATGAGAGGGAGAGACCAGACAATCTTGGACAAAGTAGTGTCAAAAACAATACGAATATTATTTAACCTCCCACAGTACACCTCGCCAGCACAATTAAGGCTTGAGTTTGGCCTCCAAAAACAGCAAGTAGCACGCAAGGGTACCTACACCAAATGCTGGCACAAAATAAAGGGAGCAAAGCCAGGTTCTCTTAACTCATATCTAAGGAAAGAGCTGGAAAGGTGCAAGGACAGCCCTACAATGGTCTACCTCCAAACGCCAATAAGCGTGCTTGCCCTACAAGACCTTTGGGAAATTAATGAGCCTCACAAAAATTTTAAGAAGCTTGTCAATAAATCAGTAAAGCTACTATCTCTGGAAGAAGACAAGGCTACATTGACTAAGAGGGCTCACGGGTGGTTCATATTCCAGAGTTATACCAGGTCTTTGCCACAAGCTTACTTGGGAACAGGGTTCTCAAGGAAAGTGAAGGAATCCTACTTGAAATTGAGGATGGGAGTCTTACCAGTAAATCAGCACCTCCCACCTTGGGAAAGACCAGAAACAAGAACGACCTGCAAAATCTGCGGTGATTTTAAAGAGGACGTCTTACATATACTATGTATCTTCAATGGTCTTAGCAAAGAGCGGAGGCTATTACTAAAACCACTCTGGAATCAAAGACAGATTTGAACACGCAGGCAAGCATTAAAAGCCAGTCTTGATGGAAGTGACATTCATTTAGCATGTAGACTGTTCCTATTCATGAGTATAGCGAAATTCATGTTAAATTCAACCGCTAATTGACAAATCGATTACAGAGGGCCACAACCAAAATGTAGAACTAGCCTAACTATTAAGAACTGTTCCAAATTTCTCATACCAGGACAACCTGCGCCACTACTGCAGATCTGTTATGAGTTTCAGGGTACAGAGAGCAGGGAATCGATCTTGTTTAACAACCGCTAATTCTGAACTTTTTAGGTTCGTTTATCGTATCTTAAACCTTGCACAGAAATTATATTTCCTATGTTTCACTTTTTTCACAATAGTATGAATACTTGCAATTTTAAATGATTTTTAAATTAATCTTTTTGTAATTCATGCGTATTTTGCACAGGCAGATTCTGAATGTAGTTTTCTACTGCAAAGATTTTAATTAATCACGCAATAAAGATAATTGAATTGAATAATTGAATTCTGTTGTACTCACTGGAGTTAGAATAGTAATTATTACACCTCCGCTATCCAACACTTTCTCTACTGTTGCACTCATTGGAGTGGGAATAAGATTTTTAACTCCTCCGCTATCCAACACTTTCCCTACTGTTGCACTCACTGTAGTTGCAATAGGAATGTTTACCTCTCCGCTATCCAACACTTTCCCTACTGTTGCATTCACTGGAGTGGGAAGACATTTTTATACCCCCTTTGCTATCCAACAGTTATTCTACTGTTGCTCTCAATGTAGTGGGAATAGTCATTTTTACCCCTCGGCTATCCAACACTTTTCCTACTGTTGCACTGTTTGGAGTGGGGATAGTATTTTCCACCCCTCAGCTATCCAACGCTTTCCCTACTTTTGCACTCTTTGGAGTGGGAATAGTAATTTTTACTCCACCGCTATCCAAACACTTTCCTTACTGTTGCATTCTTTGGAGTGGGAATATTATTTTTTACCCCTCTGCTATCCAACAGTTATTCTACTGTTGCATTCAGTGGAGTGGGAATAGTAATGTTTCCCCCTCAACTATCTAACACTTTCCCTACAGTTGCACTCTTTGGAGTGGGAATAGTAATTTTCCCCCTCCCATCTAGCACTTTCCTATACAAAAAAACAAACTTTTATTTGGTTTACTGAAATATGCTTCACAAATATTAGTATGACTGACCATAAATACAGGGGTTACGACAAACTGACATTTCATGCTCACTGATGGCAACGTCATCAGGGTATCCAAGTCATTATGTTAAACTTTTATTGCACAGTATTAGGTAGACTGAAACAAAATGCATAGAAAATGTGCTTCCAAAGTATAGATTTTAGTAATAGATGACTGTATGTAGTGCAGTTATTGTCTAATTTTTGCAGCGCTGATTCAATATTTGTAATAAATATTATATAAGGGGTCTGATTTAGATCTCGGTAGAGGGGTTACTCCGTCACAATGGTGACGAATATCCTGTCCACCAAAATATAAATCCCATAGGTTATAAGGGTAAGGGAGATACAGAATCAGACACAAAGTGCACAGGGGATTGAGGATTGAGGATGGGAACAATAGACTGCTAGATGCTAGAAATTTCAGTTACTCACTTCCTGATTTATGGTTATGTCCATGCTACTGAAGGCAGAACCCTACTTAAGGCCTTGAAAGGACAACAGCATTTCACTGTCAATGTTTTGTGACTTATTGTGGCTCTTGCATTTACACCAGTTCACACTCACAGTGCCCCTCAGGTATTCCTGTTAGGCCCTGCTTACTCCTTGTTGGTCTGTTTGTGTGCCTATCTCTGGATTGCCTCCCAGCATATGAGTAGTGCTTTGCAGTGGCATCCTGGGACCCACAGCTTGAGTCCAGGTCTACTTAAGCCTCATCAAAGCAATGCCCACTGCTGATACCAGTAAGCCTTTCAAGCTCTACTGTATTGTGGAAGTTCAACACAGCTGGTATCCCTCACTTACTTATTGTCCTCTGTCTTCCATGCCATGCCTAGATTGAGACAATTTCCTTACTGAAGAGTGACGCCAGTCGGATATGTCTCTCTTTCTCGCATCTCCCTTTTTTCCTCAGATACTTACAGTAAATGTCAATTCCACCTTGCCAACCTGCGTATATTCAGAAATTAATGCGATTATTCATGTCTGGAACCTGACAGTCCAATACCTTAGTGAGCTGTGTCAGGAATCTAAACTGCTGTAAAATGAGAAACAAGCACTCGAAGGTCACGAGGTCAAAAGTCTTCTCTGAAGCCAACATGATTATTATCTCCATGTTTTCCCCAAAATCAGAGAAGTAATCAATTGCTTCAATGACATAGCTGGTGTTTGCTACAATCTGCCTATCATAAATAAACCTGTTACCATCCCTGTTGATTTAACTTTTAGCTGGGATCTATTGGTTAATATTTTAAAGAATAATTTGTAGTTTGAATTCAAAAGGTAATCAGCCTATAAGAACTAGGTTCTTTCGATTTTGCTTCCTTTTTTAAGACGCTAACCATTACAGCTTCCAAGACAAACTAAGAGATTTCTCTACCCATTAAAATGTTATTAAACAGTGTAGATAATGATTCTTTAATTTCATCTATAAAACATTTGTAAAACTCTCACGGTAGCCCACCACTAATGCACATTTTCCCCCTCACTGCAATGGCTAAAGTATCCACAAATTTTCTTTGGTAGGTAGACCTATTATTTTCTTCACCTGATCTTTGGTTAATTTGACTAACTGCAGCCCAGTTACATATTCCATTATCTGTATTTAATCAATATTTCTATCAGAATAGTATATAGCTTTGTAGCATTCCATAAAAATTCTTTAAATTTGTTGTGGAACATTAGTTAATTGTTTCGAACGAGGATTATATATTTTGACTATGTTGTTTTGTATTTGACTTAGCTGTAGCTGGCATGGCTAACATTTTCCAGCTATATTAACTTTCTTCACAGCTCTGTTATCCTGCAGTTCTATTGTTAGCTAGCTGTTCTTGGTAAAGAATACCTCAATTTGTTGTAAATTTTGAACGCTAGCTCTGCCGGCACCTAGGGAAACCTAGCAATCCTATACATTTTTTAAAACTAGACACCGAGGGGAATCCAGGATGGGGTGACTTGTCTGACTCTCACCAGGTTCTGTTACCCAGAATCCCTTGCAAACCTCAACATTTGTCAAAAAACACATTTTCCTCACATTTCTGTGGTGGAAAGTTCAGGAATCTGTGTGGATCCACAAAATTCCACCTAGCCCATATTCCCCAAAGTCGTCCGAGAAAAATGGTACCTCACTTGTGTGGGTGGGTAAAGTACCCCCGACAGGCAAGGGCCCAAAACCTATTGAGGCGACTTCAAAATTACCTATCACAAAACAACCTGGTTTTGCAAGGGGGAGTCCCATGAGTCTTTGGCCCCGGGCTCGGCGGCTATCTAGGGAAACCTACCAAACCCACACATGCCTGAAAACTAGACACTCTGGGGAGTCCAGCAAGGTAGGGCTTGCGTGGGTCCCTCAACATTTCCCTACCGAGAATCCCCTGCAAACCTCAAATTTAGCTGAAAAAAATCACTTTTTTCTCAGATTTCTGTGTGGGAAAGTTCTGAAAACTGCGTGGATCCACAAATTTCCTTCTACAGAGCATTCCCGCAGGTCTCCCCATAAAAATGGTACCTCACTCGCGTGGGTGGGTCAAGTACCAGCGACAGGCAAGTGCCCAAAACCTATTGATACGACATCCGGGCAAAAAAAAGGGAGATCCCTCTGCTGTCTGCAGCAGAGAGATTTCCTGAGCATGTGCTCATGATGGAATGGTTCCGTCATGAGCACACTAGAACTTGTGCTCATGACGGAACCATTCTGTCATGCGCATAGAAGAGGTTAAATTGTCATTAAAAATTCTAAGGAGTACCACGGCAATACCTACAAATTACCACACTACTTAAAAATGTTTTTAATAGCAGTTCTCCTAAACTGATGTAAAAATATACAGAAAATTATAAATACACTTCTCTACCTTTTAACACTTTAATACAGTGGAATTAGGTAGGAAACAAAAATAAAAACATACTACTTACCTATATATAAGACCCTAAAACAGAACACAGCAAAATGCAGAACACAGAATGTAGCCAAACCATGCTGAAAACGGCATATGTTTGGTAAACACAGCCATAATCCAATCGCATACTGCCTTATCAGGTCCCTGTGGCAGCACAGCACCGTTCACTGGCTCTCCCAGTTGTGATACCACAGAACCTTATGGCTTAGCTATTACTTTTAGCTTAGAGGATACTGCTAGTGCCATCTTTGCGTTAAAAACTGCTAAGGCACCAGGACCTGAAAAGATCCCAGGGGATTTATATAAATCGGAACCTCAGACTTGGACAGTCTATTTTAATTTACTTGCCAATGCCATAGCATGAGGGGGAGAGATACCTTATTCCTGGAGAGGGGCTGAGATTGTCACAATATACAAGAAGGACGATGCATCTGAGCCCTCAAAGTATAGTCCAATTAACCTAATTGACAATGCCTAGAAGATTTTTGCAAGGCAAATCCTTGAGAGGTCGTTATACTGGGTAGACAAAAACAACATCATGTCAGCCCTTCACGCAGGGTTTCACCCTAAGATGAGCACCATAGACCAAGTCACCAGACTCGCCACATTATACTGGAAATATATTCCACTTCAACAGCAGAAGCTTTATGTGGCGTTTGATGATCTTAGGGCTGCTTTTGATCTCATTCACCGTACCAACTTGTGAAATATTCTAAATAGGATGGGAGTTCCTGGGAAATTGATCCATCTCATGTCCAAGCTGTACAGTAATAACTTTGCTCTGGTGCAGTGTGGGCATGCAGGATACCTAACTAAATGCATTCCTCTACAGCGGGGATGCGTCAGGGGTGTGTCCTTGCTCCTACGCTCTTTACCCTCTATATAAATAAAGTGGCTGATATTCTCAAGGACTGCAGAAATGATCACCCTACACAGAAAGGCAGCAAGGTACCAATTATTTTATTTGGTGATGACTCCCTTCTCATCTCCAAGACCCCAATGGGACTCCAGCACCTTGTTAACAAATTTACAGATTTCTGTGTGTCAAGGGGTCTGGAGCTCAATGCTATCAAAACTAAGTTTATGGTGTTTGGGAAGGGAGTGGCCAAAAATGTAGTTATGTGCGCCAGAGGGAAAAACTGGAGAGGATGAGGCACTTTGATTATTTAGGACTTAAAGTAATGGAAAGCTTGAAGTGGGAAGACCAGCTTAGGAAAAGCATGTTACTACTTGAGCATAGAGCAAATGCTATCAGCAGGTTGCATAGACAAATAAGCTGTCGTGCTGTCTTGCCGACCTTAGAAGTTTACTGGGGTAAGGCAAAGGGGCTGCTCTATATGGAGCTGAGATATGGGGATGTGCTGATGTCTCCTTACTCACTGCTGCAGAAAATATATTTGTAAGACGGCTGGTCTCTGTCTATTGGAGGTGCCAAGCCGCTATCCTGGGTCAAACATGTATCTAAATGGTTAAATAAACTGGGACTAACAAGATTATGGGCTAATCCGGAAAAAAATAGCAAAATTGATCTTAACATCATGAAATCAAGCTACTGGGTTTTCATCCAAGATAGTTATTCTAATAACCAGCAAGCAGGTACATTGACAAACAGATTTTTAGACATCAAACCGTTTTCTCACTTTGAGGAATTTCTAGATTTTTTTAAATTTTGTTTCCTCCTTTGTTGCCTTTATATTCGCTTTCGATTTGATACTTTACCCGTGAGATTTTTAACTAACAAATGGCATAAGGTCCCAAGCCCCAGTATCTGCCCAGCTTGTGGCTTGGAAGACGAGGATGAGGTACATATATATTATTTATCTTGGCCCATGCCGGAAATGGATTATTCCCTTATGTCATAATCTGAAGGTGATTAAATATCTAGTGGCTTTTTGACTTTTAAAAAGTGACACTACTCCTGTTATTGTCATTGCTGTGAGCAAATTCCTACAGACTGTCTGGCACAAATGTAGTAGGCTTCTGAATCTGATTCCTAGTGCTTAGAATATTTTTTTTTTAATCATGCTAATTTTATATATTAAGTAGAAAGATACATTTTATATGTTTTAAGTGTTTGCTTGAATTGCACATAGCCTTGCCAATTCTTGTATTTGCTGATAACTCCCTTCTCATCTCCAAGACCCCAATGGGACTCCAGCACCTTGTTAACAAATTTACAGATTTCTGTGTGTCAAGGGGTCTGGAGCTCAATGCTATCAAAACTAAGTTTATGGTGTTTGGGTAGGGAGTGGCCAAAAACGTAGTTATGAGAGCCAGGGGGGATAAACTGGAGAGGGTGAGGCACTTTGATTATTTAGGAGTTAAAGTAATTGAAAGCTTGAAGTGGGAAGACCAGCTTAGGAAAAGCATGTTACTACTTGAGCATAGAGCAAATGCTATCAGCAGGTTGCATAGACAAACAAGCTCTTGTGCTGTCTTGACGACCTTAGACGTTTACTGTGGTAAGATACAAGGGGCTGCTCTATATGGAGCTGAGATATGGGGATGGGCTGATGTCTCCTTACTCACTGCTGAAGAAAATATATTTGTAAGACGGCTGGTCTATGTCCCTAACAGCACACTGCTAACGCCCCTGTTCTTCGATTTAGGACTCAAAAGAATTTTAGATTTAGCCGCTCTCAGACCACATGTCTATTGGACTCGACTATGGGTCACCCCTGAGCTAAGGGAATTTAGAGATTGTTTCACTGAAGTGTTGTCTACTAGAGGTGCCAAGCCGCTATCCTGGGTCAAACATGTATCTAAATGGTTAAATACACTGGGACTAACAAGATTATGGGCTAACCCGGAAAATATTTGCAAAATTGATTTTAACATCAAGCTACTGGGTTTACATCCAAGATAGTTATTCTAATAACCAGTAAGCAGGTACATTGACAAACAGATTTTTAGACATCAAACCGTTTTCTCGCTTTGAGGAATTTTTAATTTTTTTTACATTTTGTTTCCTCCTTTGTTGCCTTTATATTCGCTTTCGATTTGATACTTTACCCTTGAGATTTTTAACTAACAAATGGCATAAGGTCACAAGCCCCAGTATCTGCCCAGCTTGTGGCTTGGAAGACGAGGATGAGGTACATATATAAATTATCTTGGTCCATGCCGGAAATGGATTATTCCCTTATGTCATAATCTGAAGGTGATTAAATATCTAGTGGCTTTTGGAATTTTAAAAAGAGACACTACTCCTGTTATTGTCATTGCTGTGAGCAAATCACTACAGGCAGTCTGGCACAAACGTAATAGGCTTCTGAATCTGATTCCTAGTTCTTAGAATAATTCATTTTTAATCATTGTCTGATATTAATCATGCTAATTTTATATATTAAGTAGAAAGATACATTTTATATGTTTAAGTGTTTGCTTGAATTGCACATAGCCTTGCCTGGTCGCCAGCTTTTGTTTTACATGCTAGTAAAAATGGAAGGGAAGGAACTCTGAATAGTATCTATTTTTAAGAAAAGGAAAACAAACTGTGTTGAAAGATATTTTAGAATGCATTCTGGTGTGTTTATTGCAAAGTTTTGTGTTTGTATTCTTTGATGGTACTTGGCTACCAAATAAAGTTTATTACTACTACTGCCTTGTCATGCGCACGAACCACAAGATACCGTGAACAATCCGCAGTATACCGCAGCACAATATATAACAACATATTTAGAAATGTATAACTTTAAAAACTCTTACACGATTCACACATACTTCAAAGCCATACCATTTAAACCTAATAATGTATTTTCCTGACACATTACATCTAATCAATTCACACACCTTCTCACGATGTTTATTTCAGTTACCAGACTCCACTCTATGCCACTGCACTCTATGCCATTCCAATCTACGCCACATCCACTCTACACTATTGCACTCTACACCACTCCACTATACGCCACTCCACTCTATGGTTACCCACTGTGCGCCACTCCACTCTACCCCACTCCACTCCACTCTACACCACTACACCGTATGCTATTACACTCTACACCACTTCATTTTAATACACTCTAGTGTGCGCCACTCCACTGCATGCCCCTCCTCTCTACTCTACTCCACTGAAAGCTATTCCATTGTACGCAACTCCCTCTATGACAATACAATCTATGCTGTTCCACTCTATCCCACTCCACTGTATGCCATCTCGGTGTACACCACTGCACACCACTTCAGTCTACGCAACTCCTGTACACCACTCAACTAAACACCACTCCACTCTACAATAATCCAGTTTATGGTATTACACTGTGCATCACCCCATTCTATGCCTCCCCACTCTTCAACAATACACTCTATCCTGCTATCATCTAACCTATTCCACTGTTTGACATTCAAGTCTATGCCACTCTACTCTATGTTATTCGACTATACACCACTCCATGTCACTACACTGTAGTCCATTAACACTTAACGTTATTCCTCTGTACACTACTTCACTATAAGCTACTCTACTGTATGCCACTCCACTCCACTCTACGCCACTACACGTTACACAATTCCACTGTACACTACTCCACTCAACAACACTCCACTCTGTGCCACTCCACAGTATGCTATTACACTGTATGCCACTACAGTCTACCCACTATACCCTACACTGCTCCACTCTACAGCTCCACTCTACAGCACTCCACTCTATGGTATTCCACTCTACACTATTTGCCACTAAACTGTACGCCACTCTACTGTATGCCACTCCAGTAAATACTATTGCACTGTACATCACTATACTGTACTTCTCTCCACTCTATGCCACACTCATTTACGCTACTACACTGTACGCCACTTCACTCTATGCTAATCAGCTCTACACACCTCTACATTACCTCACTCCAGTGTACACTATTTCACTGTATGCCACTTCAGTGTATGTCACTCCACTCTACCCTATTCCACTGTATGCCTCTACACTCTACCTCACTCCACACTACAATGCCCCACAGTATGCCACTCCACTCTATGCCACTTCACTATACGCCACTACACTCTACACTATTCCACTTTTTGCCACTCCACTCTAACACACTCCACTGTATGCCAGTGCACTGTACACCACGCCACTGGTTGCTATTCCACTGTGTGCTGCTCAACTGTTGGTCACCCTAGTCTACGGCACTCTACTGAACACCACTTCATTGTACACAAATCCACTCCACACTATTTCACTGTGCTTAATTTCACTGTAAAACATTCTCCTATATGATATTCCACTCTATACCACTCGAATATAAGCTATTCCATTGAACGACACTCCATTCTAACCCACTCCACTTTACACCACGCTATCAAACCCCACTCCACTCTACACTACTCCACTCTATACCACTCCACTCTAGGTCACTCCAGTCTACAGCACTGCACTCTACCATACTCCCCTCTACACTACTCCACTCCTCACTGTTCCACTGTACACAACTCCACTCTTGCCACTTCACTCTACCCCACAACACTCTATGCCACTCCACTGTACACCACTTCACCATATACTATGTCACTCTACGCCACTCCACTCTATGCTATTGTACTGTATGCAACTACACTGTACCTCACTCCACTGCATGCCAATCCACTCTTCGTCACTGCGCTTTACGCTAATCCACTGTACACCTCTCCACACTACGCCACTCGACTTAACCCTCTCCACTCTGTCACACCACTGTATGCTATTTGACTCTATGTCACTCCACTCTACCCCATTCCACTGTCTGCCACAACACTGTATGCTACTCCACTATCCCCAACTTCACTCCACTATATGACACTCCACACCAGCCTATTCCAATCTACGCCACTACAGTGTACACCACTCCACTGTACGCCATTCCACTCTATGCCACTCCACTGCACCTCCCACTTCACTCTACACCACTCCACTATACACTATCCCACTGTATGCAACTACGTTCTACACCACTCAGTTCTACAGTATTTTACTCTATGCCACTCCACTCTAACCCACTCTACTGTACGCCACTCCACTGTACGCTAATCCACTGTACGCTATTCCACTCTACGAATCTCTACTGTAAATCAGTCCAATCTAAGCCACTCCAGTATACATCACTCCACTGTATGCCACTCTACTCTCTGCTACTCCACTGTGCACTATTTCAGTGTATGCTGCTATACTGTACTCTGTTCCACTGTATGCCACTCCACTGTACACTATTCCACTGTACACCACACCCATCTATCCCATGCCACAGTACA
The DNA here is from genome assembly GCF_964204655.1 of Triturus cristatus. Taxonomy (NCBI): domain Eukaryota; kingdom Metazoa; phylum Chordata; class Amphibia; order Caudata; family Salamandridae; genus Triturus; species Triturus cristatus. The sequence goes on from NC_140593.1 coordinate 945,864,752, forward strand.
CCACTCCACTCTATGCTACTCCTCTCTACACCACTCCCCTGTAAGCCACTCCACTTTATGCTACTGCATTGCATGCCACTCCATTCTATGCCACTCCACTCTATGCCACTCCACTGTACACCACTCCAATGAGCACTATTCCACTATACGCCACTTCACTGTACACCACTGCAGTTTATGCCACTCCACTGTACGCAACTACACTCTACAACACCATATTCTATACTATTCCACTGTTCTTTACTCCACTCCACTGTATTCTATTCCCTCTTTGCCACTCCAAACTATGCAACTCCACTGTATGCCAGTACACTGTATGCAATTGCACTATACGCTACTCAGGTCTATGCTTCTCCACTGTACGCCATTCCATTCTATGCCACTCCACTCTATACAACTCCACTCCACGCCACACCACTATGCTCCACTCAAAAACAATGTATCCACTCAAAAACAGTATACACCTCTCTGCTGTACCACATTATATTCCACTGTATAGCACTACACTGTACAACAATGTCCCCCCCAATGAGACTGTAGAGCACCCTACTTCACTATATAGCACTTTACAACACTTTACTCCACTCTATGTCACTCTACGTAACTCCCTTTCTACTGCTTAACCCCAGTTAATATGCTCTATTCTATGAGACTACTGTACTACACTTTACTCCACCACTGCACTATACAACAATCCTCTGCACACTACTCAAATGTATGACAGTTTATCCGACTCCACTCTACCATACTGTACCACACTCTGCTCTACTCCATGCCACTCAACAGAACAGTACTTTAATCCACTCTGACATCACTCTATGACACTTTACTCTACTCCACTCTATGAAGCTTTCTGACACTCCACAACACACCAGTCTACTCCACTGTTCTACACACACCACTCCACTCTACGACACTTTACTCCACTGTATATTGCGCATCTCCACTTTACTCAACTCCACACCACTGTACTATATAACATTTTACTCCACTCTATGCTAAGCCACTCCACTCCACTCCACTACACCAAACTTTACACCACTCTATGGCACTCTACAACACTCCACTCTGCACCGCCCACGGTAAAACCCTCTAATCCACTGTCTGCAACTTCACTACACTCTGTGCCACTATATAATACTGTACTCCACTCTATGCCCCTACACTACACTGTACAACCCTGTACTACACTTCATGCCTCTACACCGCAATATAAACTACTCTACTCCACTCTATGACACTTTCAAACACTCTACAACACACCACTCCACTTTACTGTCCATGGTCTCATTCCAATTTGTAACAAGGTACTTGACTCTAAACTATGCCTCTCCCCTCTAGTGCACTCCACAGCACTGCACTATACAACAAACCACTACACTATATAACAATTTACTCCATTTTACGCTATGCTACTCCACTCAACTACAGTCCACTCTCCTCTAATGTACTCTATGATACTCCACTCAACCCTCTACCCCACACCACTGTACAACACCCCACTCTATGCCACCCCATTGTTCAACCCTCCACTGTACGCCGTTCCACTGTGTGCCATTCCACTGTACCACATTCCACTCTACTCACCCTACTCACTCTATGACACTTTATTTCACTCTACTGTGCCACACTGCACTTAATAACACTTCATTAGACCACAGTAATTTCTATGATTTGAAACAAATATTTATCAAAAACAAATTTGAACTTTGAAATTCAATGGGAAAAAAACAAGGTTATACCAATGTTATAGTTATGAAAACTGTATTTATTGTTTCTATAAAAACCTATCGTAAAATACGCAAATATTACAAGTTTAAGTTATAGTTACACCCTAAATTCACAATTTACATGCCACCTAAATTAATATAGCTTTATTTATGCTTTATCTACAAACCAAACTTTAACTACACAAACATGTCAATTTCTAAACCTATATTTATATCTTTAATTTATAATTTATGCAACACCTTCAAATGATTATAACTCGCGTCTCTCGATACACAGTGTATTCAACTCAGTAGCCACACTCCATTAACAATAAATTGCCATTGTACCATGCACGGGGTTCTCACATAAGATTTGATTTGCAGTGTCATAACTGTTTTCGTAAATACTATTATTTTAAATGCTATAAGTGAGACTATATAAAATGGTATAAGCAGTGTATGGAGAAGTTATAGTTAATGTAGTGTAGCTACTAAGTTGAATGCAGAGGTGCGCTACTTATAATAATTATAATTATATTATATATTAATTTGAAGGTGTTGCATACATTACAAATTTACGGTATTAGTATCAGTTTAGCAATCTAAACTTTTGTGTAGTTTAAGGGGAAGAGAGGCGGCACAGGGCATGAGTTCCTGGTGTCTAATTAGGCTCGGGCGGAGGGGCACATGGCCACCTCCCCCTTTTAAGTCATACAACCCAGGTGATGTGGTCCCCGGGACCACTGTTGACTCCGGAGGGTGAGCCATGCGCCCCCCTTCCCTTAAAGGCCACAGGGGTTGAGGTACTTGGGCCTCCTATGGCTGGGTGAGGACAGGCATGCACTATATCCCTTGTTTTCACATTGTTTCCATTTTGCTGTCCATCCTGTTTCAGTTCCTCCATACACTGATGTGCTGAGTTAGAGTCCATGGAACTCTGTCGTTTCAATAATACCTTCAGTTTGGGTTGTTAAAAAAGAGCTGCTTGGACACCTTCTAATAATAGCAAAATCAGTGTTTTAAATTCTTGTTGACTTCTACCGATCTCAATGATCATATCAGAAAACACTAAAAAATCTAAGTTATCATTAACTTTTACTACTTTTATTATAATTGCTTCAGAAAGAATGTGTTCATTTATCCAATAATCTTTAAAGTCCTCATAAATTTCTTTTTTTAGAATGTTCTAAAGTATGAGAAGTTATATGCTGTACCCAAACTATTGTGAGATCTCCAGTGAATTCCAGCCATATGAACTTTCAAAGTAGTTCCACAGGAATTGTGAAAGAGTGAAAGTCATCTCCTTTATGTTAGGGAATCACAATACATTTTAGTTCTGATTGCCAAGATCAATTTTCCAACTCTTCTTGCTTATATTTTATTGCCTTCCTATCCTTATGTTTTGATGTATTACACATTTGTAAGCCAGAATATTGGTCCTTGTGAGAAATTGAGTTGTTGGTTGATGGGTTGAAACCCTACTCAAGCAACAGCCACAGTCCTTGCCATGGTGAACCAAAAATGGCACTAAATTAACCTGTTCATAACTCTCTGGTAGCTTGGCACAAAACCAGTCAAACTTAACTTAGTGGCAATATGTGAAGTATTTTACAACACATAAACAGTAATAAGGTTAAAACACCACAGAAGAGGAATCCCACACCAATTTAGTACAATAGAAAAAATATAACTAAATTAGTTTGACACCAAAACAACACAAACCTAATTGCTAAAATCGGACTTATCAATTTGCAACGTTTAAAGTGAAAATACTGCTTAATATACCAACCATGGACATCTAGTTGCGTGAGACTGAGGCAAAGTCGAAAGTTATGGCTGAGCATGATGGGCTACACAAAGTGGATTGGGCCCGGTTTCCATTTACCTTCAAACTTAGAAGAAGTTATGATAAAACATGCCAGAGAAGATAAAGTTCCACAAAGCAAGGCACCCTGCAGTGTCTGAGGAGGAGGCGGTGCTGTCAGTGAATTTCCTGCCTCCATGCTCTGGTTCTAGGATGCCTGGGGCACAAAAAGCTAGTGCGAAGTTCTTTGTGTGTGAGCTGAAGCAGAGTCTTGGCGTGAAAGTGGGGCTGTGGAATATCCTTTTTTACTGAGAAGTCTGAAAGCTTAGAGTGCTTCGTGACCTGCTCGACTTTACGCTACCTGTCCAGAAGGATTCCTCGTATTCCCCAAAAGTGGCTGGCCAGACTGAATTAATTCTGCTTCGCTTGGCATTGGCGCTACTCTTCTGTTAGTTTGTGGCTTCAAAAGCAGAGTGAAGGCCTCCTTTGGTCTGGCCCTTACAAGGAAACATTTTTGTCAATGATAAAGCAATGGATATGAAGTGGTTGATGTTTGTAAATCACTTATCATCATGGTTCGATAAGTACTATACCCACTTTGTGCTTGAGTTAATTGCTTACACTTTTTTCAAACCAACATGTGAGTATTCCCATTAGATTGCCTTGCTGCATCCATATCTAAGTTATCTGGTGCAAGTTTGCTTCATCCAGTTCTACATTTTTTCTGCTGCAAGTTTCTTTGAAACCACTGTCATAATCTTGTTTTATATTTAATCAGATAGCACAATTATTTTGGAAGTTTCAGACTCTTGAGGCATTTTCTGAGAAACCGTCTTTTTGAGTTTAGATCATTCCACCCTGAGAGCAGTTCTGCTCCATCAGAGAAAAAAACCTGTAATTGATATTGCCAGTAGAGCTTTAAATGCAAGTTCTGAAAAATAATTTTCCTTAATTTATGATTACTCGTTTCCATTCTTGCTTTTGATTCAGTATTTTTTCTTTACCCCTCGTGCTTTCATTTTATCTGCTTGCGTTTGCCTATTAATCATGTGACTCTGTATGTAACTCTAACCACTAGTAGCTGTAGTAGAATTATGTATTTACTGCCATTCTTATGTGAATGTAGAGGTTTTCCGTTTGTATATGTTATACAACTAATGTACTCTGAAGTACTTATGTAATGTAAGTGGTCCTTTTGTAAAGCGCTCTGACACCTTCGGGTAAAGTTCGCGCTACATAAAAACGCATGAAATAAATAAATAAATGTGGGAAGTACGGGCTCCTAAACCGCGAGACCTTCATTAACGCTTAAATCGGGCCAACGCAAGATATCAATTAATATTAATCAGAAGAAGTTGTTTTGTTTCGTCCCTTTGTTGTTTCAGTGCACTTGAGAAAGCACACCGTGCGCCACCAGACAAGGAACTCACAGAGCTGCCCGTTCTCCCGCCTGAAGCGACCCCCGGCCGTTCTCCCAGAGCACGCGGCACGGCACGCGAACTTCCGAAGAGAAACAGTCGGCTCCCACCCTCCGGCGCGATCGGTCACCAGATAATTCCCGTCAAGATCAGTTCTCCTTTTCAGGTCCTTTACACAGGCACAAGAGTTTCTTTTGTGCGGAGAAATAATGAACTAAAAAGAACTCGGCTCTACTGCTCAAATGTACCTACGTTCGACACCCAAATTTGATGCCAAAGGTCGGGCGGGGGTTAACACGGCGCTCTCTTCCTCTTTGGAGACATGTCTCTCTCCGGATGAACAGTTTAAAGGCGGCCCATCGCTAGGACTGGCGGTCAACAGCTAAGGAGTTGTCATTTAACACTAGTAGCGCTGGTTGTAAGTAAGAGTTTCCTCAACTGCCCCAAAGAGGCTAGTTTCTACGTGGAAGAGTTGTGGCGCAGCGGCCTGGGTGCCTGACTCCGGACCGCAGGGTTCACTGTTTGATCCCCGGCAGCAGGTCAGCCCAGCACCGTGACTCTGGGCAACGGCCCCCAGTGACTCTGGGCAACAGCTCGCTTAATCTTCCTGAGGGCCCCAAGTGCCAGGAAACCACTTTGGAGGTAGCTGGGCGCTTTACAAATTCAAGGTTATTATTCTATACTAAAGCCTTATCTAAATCCCAACTGAAATGGCATTTTGATTTGTTTATTTTCTAGTTCAGCTGCAAGATTCTTGTGTATTTTAGCAAGGAAAAAACAGAACTATAGTAGGCCTAAAGTTTTCCGTTAGCTAGGGGTCAGCATCTGGTTTCTTGCGCAGAAACCGTTTGTGGAAGCTTTTGACTCTTTCCTTCTCTGCAGGTTTTTAAAAATATCGATCTTATTATATTCATGTAACTGCGCTGCTAATTTGGGATCAATATCTTTAATTATGGAGATGGCAAACAACTGGTGGTGAGACTTAGGTCCATGATTGCAGAGGGTAGTTTCATAAGCTGTTTATTAGCCAGAGATAAATGAATGATCCAAACCATATAAGGATGAACCTCTTGAAAACTAAGCTCACGGTGGAGGAAAAACCTACTACATCATGTGTGAAATCCTCCTTGTTGACTAGTTTTAGTAGCATCCCCAAACTGATTATCCAGGTTAGTTAGGGACAGTCGTCATACGTTGGAGCCAGGACTAGCATTACAGGTCTTATTTTCTCCTACCATGTATAGGTTGTAATAATTACAACCGCAGTAGAATGTGGCAGCTGAAATACCTGGTGTTATATACTGTGTACTATTATGTAGCTGAGGTGTGTGATATTGGTGTGAATGAGACTGTGTGTGCTCCATCTGGTTAGTTTGGATTTATGTATTTACAGTCAGCATTGGAAATTTCTTCAGGTGAAATATCATTGAAAGATCAGCCTCATATATCCGATTTGATATTAATGGCAATTTGACAGCAGGCTTCGGCCCTGATTAAGAGGTGGTCGGAATATTCCAACCCAATGCGTAAACACCTATTTATGCATGGGTCGGAATTACGAGTCAGTAGGTATTTGCAGCATCCGATAGCGCAAACCCGAGCAGAACAGACACACTGCCTATATCTCATGGATAAAACCAGTCACAAAGACCTGCATCGCCTTCACAGGGCCATCGGACCCGCAGCTTTGTGGTGCATCCTCGGCACAGGCCCTTGCACCCATCATCAATGACTGCCTCAACAATGACGCCAAACTACACATCGCAGACTCGCAGCTCCTGGAAATCAACTTATCATCCCAGCTGCACGCCACATCCTTTGGTGCAGAACTTCGCATCGCAAGTCCTGTCAACAGGATCCTCGTAGACAATGCAGGTCCTCACATCGCATCCATGCACATGTCAGAACAGATGCATTGCTTTGGCTGCACAACGCATCTTCAACACATCTTCAATGCAGATCCTCACAATGCTCCGTAAACCAGGATTTAAGGTACTTTCTTCAGGAGTCTTAACTGGGTCTGTGTAGCTGACTCGTCCTCCAGCATGGTCAACCTGAACATGTAACTTTGTCCCCGTCGGACGTGAAAAGATATCCACAGATAGCGATTTGGGCTTTTTGGTGCTATTTTTAATAAAATCTTTAAAATGCACATTTTCGGTTCTATTGATTGGATTTTTGTTGTTTTGGTCCTGTGTTATTATTTAACCCCTTCAGTGCCCATGACGAGCTGGACTCGTCATGGGCCGCGGTGGCGCTGTGCCCATGACGAGTCCAGCTCGTCATAGACCCCGCCCGCCAATGCAACGGCCGGCACTGGGCGGGGAAAGGGGCGGGCACTGAAGGGGTTAAAGAAAGTTCTATTTTTTAACTTGATGTGGGATTTTTTCGTGCAATGTTTTCACTTCATTTCTGTTTGAAGTGTTAAAAAATCCTTTACATATTGCCTCTAAGTTAAGTTTGACTGCTCTGTGACAAGCTACCAGAGGGTTGATCACAGCCTAAATTAGGGCTGTCTTGTGCTTTACTCTGACAAGGATTGTGGTTGCTGCTTGACCAGTGCTCACACCCCAGCCAATCAACACCCCTGTTCCTCACAATTAGTCATGAGAAAGAAGGTATCTTTGTCACACCTCTTGTTCTTTGTTGTGTCTCGGTAAAAATAAGAATTAACTTTAAAGTGAGACTTAGGCACTTAGTCTTTTAGCTCAAAGGGCCACTACTTACATTCTTCTCCTTTAAGATTTGTTTTTTTGTAGAAGTCCCTCAAAATAGTCTTTTCAAGGGAAAAGTTCATTATTGCAAACGTTCTTTGGTATGACATTTATTTATTCTTTTTAACTTTTGGACACAACTTATGATGTCCCAGGAGTTGAGCTGTCTCCATTGTTACAGCAACAGTGTAATATGGATGACACAATGGGTGTTCTCATGGTGGATGTGTACAAGGCAGCGGCTTGGTCTTATTTATTTATTTTTGCAGTTTTATATAACGCAAACTCGACTCGAAGGTATTAGAGCCCTTTACCTGAGCACCAGTTACATTACACAAGGTCATATTTTCCTTTTTTCAGGCAGGGGAAGATTAAGAGATTTGCCCAGAATCACAAGATGTTGAGCCAATGCCGCGACCCGAATCTGGGCTCCCCCATTCCAAGGTTGGCAGCTGTGGCAAAAACAAAGGGGTTTAAAGTGTCACTGTGGGCCAGATTCTGAAATATGACAGGCAGCGCAGCACCCAAAGATGCTGGGCTGCATTGTGTGACAGGAAGAGTGCAGGAGAGTGCCATATTCACAGAGATATGGCACTCTCCTGCCCTCGCCCTGGCGCCGGTGCTGATTTCAGCTGCCGTGCAGCAGGCACACACCTTAGCGCCATAGTGCTAGGCTGTCTGTCTGAGTCTAGCATAGATTTTGTCCAGGAGGGGTTTCCTTCCTGTACAAAATACTGTGCCTAGAAAAGTTTAAAAGTTGTTCCTACGTTGTATGTGTGATGTATGGTGCAGCACACATGCAAGGTCAGAAAAGCAAGGAGAAATGAAAACATCTCTCTGTTAAGCGCTGCCTTACAGCAGCGTTAATTTTAGGTGTTAAACTCCTCCTATTAAGGGTTTAGCATCAAAAAGCATGGATGGTTGCATAGGAATGTCCATGTACCACTAATGTAACACTCCCTTGATGCAAAGTAATGTGCGATTTGCATTACTTTACATACAAACCAGCACTAATAACAATTAGCGTTGTTTTTTAAATCCCAAACCAGGTTTTTCGTCGGGTTTGCGTTGAAAAAGTAATACTAACCCAAAGCTAATCCTTTAAGAATCTGGGCCTATACATTTACTTTATAACTGCCTTCCAGATACATAGAGGTGAAGTCGCTTTCCTATTCATAATATTTTACCATTTCATGCTGAATTTTCAACAACAGTGTATTAATCTATGTTACAATGTAGAATGACAACAGTAATTAAAAAAGATAGAAGTATAAATGTAGAGGGAAGAAAGTCGGGGGTAAGGTATGTCTCTGGAAAATGCAAAACATGTATATTGTAAATTGTACATAGACATGTATTAAGACTTCTCCTAACCTCTAAGTATTATTAACAACTTAAACATTGCCATTTTTCCCTTATACCAAGTTGTCAGTTACAATATGTTGCTAAATACACCTGTATCATATCCTATCCCAGTACATTTTTCTGAACACTAACTAAAGACCTAAATGTAATATAACCCTTACCCAATCCCAATCCAATTCCTAACCCTAAACCTAGCACGTGCCCTTTTTTTTTTTTTACAAAATAACCCACTCTGGCTACTCTACATCATCCTTCAACCCTAACCTCTATCCTCTCAAAATAACTTAAATCTCTCCCTACAACCAGCTCTTCTACTCTAACCCACGCATTTTTCTCTATTTTCTGACTTTTTTGTTTATTGTACTGAAATGTAGTCTAGTTTTCAATTCTACTTTATTTTACTTTACTTTTTACCACTCGATCTTTTTAAATCTATTTTTTAAGGAAAACCTAGGTATACAGCTGAGGCAGGAGAGACAGAACAACGTGTTACATTGGTTCTAGAGTGGTATTTGTTAATGATATCTGGATTACATTTTCTTCCTGAAAAACAGGTTATTTGCTTAGAAGCAAAAACAAATACCTTTCATTCTCACTCATTTGGTTAGTCTGCTTCAATTTATTTCAGTAAGATGAGAGCACTCTGCTGCTCATTTTACAGATGTCTAGGTTTCTCAGGTTAAATTCCCCACACTGTAGCTGCTATATATAATATGTATGAAGTAAATTATGTTTCAGGATCTGGATCTACAAATCTCATTTGCTTTTATTTCATGAAAATGTTTTCAAGGTATTATACCCACGTCAATTTTAATATGTTGTGTATGTTGACGGTAACCACAAACATTGATTTATTTTTAATGTGATCCTATTGTATTTGCAGTGAAATTGGGTTTATAAATTGTAAAAAGTATGTACCGGGCTTTTTAGGTCTCGCCTGAGCCAGCGCATGTGCTGCTCTGGCAAAACTTTTAGTAATTGGGGCTTTAAAAAGCTCACCATATGCTTTTGCTTGTGGCCTAGGGCTTGCGGTTACGCACGCGGTTACGAGCGCAGCCGCCATCTGGCTTTCCTCATCATGGCTCATTAAGCATATCGCTTGGGGGCACCCCGCACGATCGATATCACTTTCACTTAAACGCCCCTCTCTCCTCGCCCACTCACTCGTGTGTTTTCAGTCGCAGTTGCAGTGTTTTTTCTTTCCCCTTCCACCTACAACTCAGATTGGGTACTCGATAGAGTAGAAGGCAAGAAGCATCTGCTTGCAACGCTTTTGCAGCCCTACTTCTTCCGGTACTGCGGACAGCTTTACTCCCTGGAGTGCGTTTCTCATGAGGTCACTTCCCTGTCCCTGGTGTACATTGTTAAACCAGAGGCATATGTAACTATGTTTGATAAATTATTTTTAAATATACTGGAAAAAACCAACGCTGACATACTGGCACAAACGTCAAGCAAATATTAATTTACAGAGTACCCTCTTCGCTGCCCCCTTTAAGAAAAAAAACTGAGTTTTCACAATCGCTAACATTAATGGCAGCACCATCATTCTGGAAGTTGTTGCAGCACCATTGACTGTGGCTGACCCTATGCGTGATCTTGGTGTCTGTGGCGCTGACACTCTGTGATATTCGTCTAACAGTGTGATCTTAGATGAACACTGCACCTCTCCCCAGCCCAGCACAGCGCTCAGAGAACATGCAGGGTCTCCTCCAGCAAGCACCCACAGCGACCCTAATTTTACTCAGTGGTGTAGCAGATACTATTTGAGGCTCTGCCACCGTGTGTGAGCCTGGTGTCTGTGAATCCACCTGTCTAATCTCTAACAGTGTGCCCTGTCACTGTGTGATCTTAGTGTTTGTTGATGTCTGTTCATGGTATCTATGCGCGTTATACCGTGCCTGATCTTGAGTTCTGTGCAGCTGATGCTATGATCCTATCCCGTTGACAGTATCTGTGATCTTGGTATCTGTACGTGGTCTTCGTCTAGCAGTGGGTGATCTTGGTGTTTGTGACCCTCACTTTGAGTGTCCTTGTATTTTCTATGTAGCTGACGCTATGTGTGATATTCGTCAGTTTTGCTTTAACACTGTGTGATCTTGGTGTTTGCACCTGTTGGACCTCGCCCTTTTGGCCGGATGGTCCCTAAACTTTTCGCCTTCCTTCTGTACTTTTTCTGACCTGCTGTTGGCTATTCTATGGATCTGGGCACTTTACCACTGCTGTTCAGTCCTAAAGTGCATATGCTCTCCCTATTGAAAATGTATATGTTGGTTGGATTCCATGATTGGCTTATTTGGTTTACTGTCAGACCCCAGTAAAGTGCACCAGGAGTGCCAGGGCTTGTAAATACAAATGCTGCTGGTGGGCTTGCAGCACTGGTTGTGCCACCCACAGAAGCGGCCTGGTAGAATGTATCCTAGGTCTGCCATTGCAGAACCTGCGTGCAGTCTGGTACTGTCATGCTGACTGGGCAAGTGCACACACTTGCCAGTCCCTAAACCTTCCCTTAACTTCATATTAGTCACCCCTATGGTAGGCCCAAGGGCAGAGTGCATTGTTAGCATAAGGTAGGACAAGCCCTGATGTGTGTGGCATGTCCTAATAGTGAATTACAGCCATTTTCGTTTTTCACTATTGTAAGGCTACCTGTTCTCCATAGGCCAGAATGGGCTGTTAGAATTGTTACATTCTATGATCCTAACAGACCCAGGGAACATGGTAGGAATTCGAGTTTAGTATGCCTGAACTAGGGAATAATAAAATACATCTTTTAGTAAAGTTTATTTTAATATTCTGTGTTTGCAAATACCACTTTTAGAAAGTTGGTATTTGCTTGCTTGACTATTTCAGCCCGCCTCTGCTATGATGTGTATCTGCCTGTCTGGTTGTGTGAGTGACAGGGCTGGGGAAACCAAGAGGGGCAGGGCTAGGCAGCCTGGTGGTGAATAGGAAGATTGGCAGTCAGATGGGTGGGAGGAGTACACCTGGGCTCTGAATAGGGTTGTGCTCTGCTACCACAATGCTGGCTCCACCTCCTGCGGAGCGGCTGATGTCTCTGCCCTGCACCCTGAATAGAAAGGCAGAGTCATGTCAACAGAGTGCTCAAGAACTGGTTTGGACTGGGCAAAGGCCCCTCAACCCCAGAGGCACAAAGGAATTAGGGGTAAAATTATTGGAACCCTGCTCCCAAGAAATTAGATCCTGCTGAAACAAGAAGAACCTCTGCCAGAGGAGAAGGAACTGGGAAAGCTGTAGGAGGAGTACTGTCCCTGACCTGGGGGATTGGCCTGCAGTGGTTGCCTTGCAGCTGAAGGAGAGGAGAAAGACTACTAAAGACATTGCTTCAACATGTGCTTTGAAAAGATCTCCAAGGGCTTGAACTGAGCTTGCCCCCTGAACGAAGTCCCAGGACCAGTGGACTTCACCCCCAGCTCCCCAGAGTCTTTTTGAAGTGCCTGCTGCTGTTGTTGGGCCTTCTGAGGGACTGCGTGTCGCAAGGAGCTGGAAGCGCGATGCAAGGAAGAGAAGCGTACCGCCGTCGGAGCTGTTGCCGTCACATCTCGCAGAGAGTGTCGCCGCTGCAGCATCGCATCGAGCAGAAGCGTCTCGCATCATTCCGGAAATGTCTCGCAACGCCGAAGAAGCGTGTCGCCATCGCAGCCATCGTAGCTGTCGCATTGCACCGCATCGAGAGAAGAGTCTTGCATCGAGGAGGAAGCATGTCGCCATCGTAGTTGTCGCATTGCACCGCATCCAGAAAATCGCCTCGCATCCACGGAGAAGCGTGCCGCCGTCGGAGCCGCTGCTGTCGCATCTCACAGACGTGGTGTCGCCGCTGTAGCATCGCATCGAGCGGAAGCGTCTCGCAACGTCGGAGAAGAGTGCCGCTGCCAAGGCCGCTGCCGTCGCATTTCGCCAAAGGTGACGCCGCTGTAGCTGACGCATCGAGTCGAGCCTTCTTGCAACATCGGAGAAGCGTAACGCATCTGGAAGATCCCGTATTTATTTTTTTTTGCACCAAGAACTTCAACGCATCTGCATCGCTGTAACACTTTCGTTGCCCTGCGTGTCGCATCTAAGGTACATTGACTTAAAGTGTCGCATTTAAGAACTTAAGAGAAACTAAGCAATCTTCTACCAACTAAGCAACCATATTGTGTATTTTTAATTATTTAATGGTCTTGTGATAATCCTATATAAAGAATCCTTATTTTTAATATAAATACCTGTTTGGTGTCCATTTGTAGTGTTGTCACTTGGTTACTGTATGTGTTCACAAATGCTTAACCTATAACGCTCTGAGATAAGCCTTGTCTGTTCGCGCCAAGCTACCTAGAGGGTGAGCAAGGGGTTGTTTTAGGAGTGTAACCCCTTACCCTGACTAGAGGAAAGGTTCCCTACTTGTCACAAGTACCTACCTGTGTGTTCTGCTTGGGTTTTCGGATCAGATAGAACCCGCTCATCAGAGCCTCTCTAACCCAGCCAGAACGTTACCCCCTCCCTAGGGCCTATCCACAATAAGTAACCACATGTATATATACCACCTAAGGACAGGGAATTCCTATTATATATATATACATATACCTTTTATAATCGGCGGCCTCGCGGTCCCAAGTGGACCCAGGACTTCCTACCCAGACGGCAGCCTCAGCCTCGCGGTCCTAGATGGACCCAGGACTTCCTACCCAGACGGCAGCCTCAGCCTCGCGGTCCTAGATGAACCCAGGACTTCCTACCCAGACGGCAGCCTCAGCCCCGCGGTCCTAGATGGACCCAGGACTTCCTACCCAGACGGCAGCCTCAGCTTCGCGGTCCTAGATGGACCCAGGACTTCCTACCCAGACGGCAGCCTCAGCCTCGCGGTCCTAGATGGACCCAGGACTTCCTACCCAGACGGCAGCCTCAGCCTCGCGGTCCTAGATGGACCCAGGACTTCCTACCCAGACGGCAGCCTCAGCCTCGCGGTCCTAGATGGACCCAGGACTTCCTACCGAGACGGCAGCCTCAGCCTCGCGGTCCTAGATGGACCCAGGACTTCCTACCCAGACGGCAGCCTCAGCCTCGCGGTCCTAAATGGACCCAGGACTTCCTACCCAGACGGCAGCCTCAGCCTCGCGGTCCTAGATGGACCCAGGACTTCCTACCCAGACGGCAGCCTCAGCCTCGCGGTCCTAGATGGACCCAGGACTTCCTACCCAGACGGCAGCCTTAGCACGAGTTCATCCTATGATTACCATAACATACAACAAGGGAATCAGTGTTACTATTTATCAGATCACACAAGAACTGCCAGTTAGAACACAACTTGTCCTCTGGTTCGAGGGGCTCCTTCCTCCCTTATTCAGCTACCACTTACCTGATCAGGGTTAACATCTGTTCATATCAAGTCACAGCTGACTAGAAGAATAGGCTACCCTCTCATGCAAGAATACATAGCACATGTTGGTTCACTACAAACTGGATACTTTATTTATTCATTACATACACGATCACATAACATCACCATATAACATATAACCTGCAAAGAAAAAGTGAAAGATTAGGTTGTACACTCTAATAAAAAGGGGTCGACATCACCTTAGTCGTATGTAGCCTGCACTCAATGGTCATCTAGGTTCCCTTCTCGTCTGTGCCTCGGCTTCGCCTGGAAGTCACACCTCCGCAGTCACGGATCTACTCCCTTCTCTTTTCTCCGAGTCACTGGGACCTCTTCCTCATCGGCTACTCTCTTCTCTTTGGCTATTCTGTTAGAAGAATATCTGTCTCTCGGTTATTCTCCACCTTCAAGTTTGTCATCTGTCTTCCCTGGAATAAGTAGTAGCTTTACTGCTAACGGCCAGGTGCCGCCTACGGACTGAAGCAAGTGCCAGTATCTGCCTCAGACTTTCACTAATATAAAGGTGCATTTTCTCATGGAAAATTCCAGCCCGTAACCTGCCGCCCACCAAATTCTTGTACCTCCCCGTGCCAAGGACACGTTCCCAGCCGGCCGGCCTGATGTAGTGTCTTCGGCATGAAGAAAAATACAGTCCTTCGATAAGGGCCGGCCTGAACCGGTTCTCTCCAAGCGAATAACACCTCCTAACTAAAACACTGCCTATGACCTAGAAGCATCCCAAGCTGCCGGAGCAGGAAGAAAGATGGAGTCTCTCCCGTTTAAGGCCTACCAGGCCTGAATTCAGCACAGCTCCATGAAATACCCTCACTACTGAACAGATTACCCCTAATACTAACGAATCTATCCCCTAGGATATGTGTGCAAACCCTGATCTATGGGGAAGAACACAGGATCATGTCGAGGTGCCTAATAAATAGGCTCTATACACTACTCTAACCCTTAGACTTGGATGGAAAGAGACTGAAGTCACACTAGTTATTCTTTAACACAAGAAAAGGCCGGAAAAATTGAGCAGTACATTTCACCCTTGACTTCAGTCTATTATACATTCATTAAACAGAACTAACATCGGTGGAAGAATAATATGAAACAAAACTAACTGATCTATGTCTAGTACCAAGTGTGCAGAATTGAAGTAGTGAAGGAATACACTGAATAAAGCAACAGATAGAAATCAAGATGCCGATAGTAATCAGAATACTTCCCAATATTTGACGTAATAAATGCAAATCAGGTAACCAATTAAAGAGCCAGTCAAACCAGCCCTGATCAATGTGTCTCCTAACTTCTTCCGTTAAATCATGTAACTTATTAATATGAGCGCGAATGGATTGTGTATGATCAGAGAGGTTAAAACAACAAAGACCCTCAAAATCAGAACAATCGTGTCCATGTTTAAGCAAAAGATAATCAATGGCCGCTCGATTTTGCAAAATGGCCCTACGTTCACCCTGGGCGTCCAATAGCATGTCAGACAGGACTGTAGAAGTATGATTAATGGATTTCACCATCCAGCAGGCCATTTTCCCAATAGATTTGGCATTATAGACTGCCAAAGCAGGAACACCAATAATTGAAATAGCCAGGCTAAGATATTCAGACTTGGAATATAAATGCAAAGACGAGTCACAATCCTCCGATAACATCACTGTATCTCGAATCACACGAGAATTGTCATTCGGATGTGACGAGAACATCAGCAAACTGAGTCTCGTAATGGCACAAGGGCCTCCAGAGATATTCGCGGGAACAAATGGCCAGGAAGTATTACCACATGAGAAAAGCCATCCGGCAGGTAGTAACATCGTGCGATAATGACTGGGGGTAACTACCAAACTCTTGCAAGTCATATTATTGTGAACTGAAGTACATGTTTTCGGTGTCCTTTGAAAGCACAAAGTTCGCTCATGAGCTGTGAATGAAGTGGCACCTGTAAGTTTTAGGCGTAAACATTCAGAAATCGCACTAGGATTACACGTAAGGAAAAAACATAAATCTGCTTGGGTGATATTATAGGTAACTATTTGGGACTGAATGGGGGGTGTCTGGTCCGGCATTTCAGTACACAGGGGGCAATACGCATGGGTAGCGAAATCACCCAGAAGAACATTGGGTCGAGCTTTTGAAACATTAAAAATGTGGGTTAGGGTTTCTAGTGAGGCAGGGACAGCAACAAGACAGGTCGCTAGGATGTCATGTACAGATCTCATCGGTGTCAAACAGAAGTGAGGGGCATCAGTCACCCTCTTAGCCAGCGAGATCCAAAAGTTCGATGACGAATCCCACGCAGCGAAGGAACGCGACACTCTGGTGCGAAAGTCATCCCGGGTTGATGGGATCCCTCCTCTCTCGTCGAACCATCCCGAATACAGTACGACGCCGACACATCCTGCAGCAACAGTCCAAAGAATGATCTGAAAGAGAATCAAATATAGGCATTATTCATTCTCGTAAGTAACATTTGTCAGCCGGGACCGCTTCCCAGCTATCTTTCCCTGGTCTCATAACTAAAATGGTGTTATCGTGACCGGTGGCAATGACCTCTGCTTGTTCAGGGGGATTCTTAGGCGACTGCACCCAAACCCTGGCCCCAGGGTTATCGGTAGAGCCAAAAACTTTCTGGCCTCGTACAGTTAGCAAAGTTGGGGCAGTGCCTTTCGTTATTTCGCCACTGAAAACAGGCATTATGAGTAATTGAGCCACTCGGTCAGTTCGATGTATTAGTAAGTCAACCTCACTGCTATTCAGCAGGAGCACCTTAATCTCTCCCTGATAATCACTGTCAATGATTCCTCCAAGCACCTGAATGCCTTTCACAGCCAGCCCCGATCTAGGGGCGATTAATCCGAAACTCCCAGGTGGTATATGAACACCAACACCCGTTTCGATGATGACCCGATCCTTACTTTTTATAACGGTGTCATCCATGGCATGCAAGTCTAAACCTGCCGACCTTGGGGTCGCTCTACATGGAGCCAAAGCTCCGGGAGTAATTTCCCAGTACACCACAGTCTCTCTGATTACATTGGGCATAGCATTAACATTCGGAGGAAACAAACGCATAAGTGGGGATTCAGCATTCAGAAAAGGGCGATTATTCAAAATCAATAGTGCATGGGGCAAAAAGTCTCGCCAATTCTTATACTTGTCATCTGTTAACTTTCTTAATTGCTCTTTTAGCAGGCCATTCAACCTCTCCACAAGACCCGAGGCCTGTGGATAGTAGGGGATATGGAATACCCATTCAATATTGTTTTCCACACAGAATTCCTGTACCAATCTTCCACGAAAATGGGATGCATTATCAGACTGAATTTGAAATGGCACACCATAATACATCATAATCAATTCCAATGTTTTGATAGTATTCAATTGAGTAGCTTGCTTACAGGGAAGGGCTACTAACAGGCCACTGTATGTATCAACAATAGTGCAAATATATTGACAGTTCCGACTCATGGGAAGTGGACCAATGTAATCAATCTGCCAAATTTGGGCGGGCAGTTTCCCGCGATGTAAATGACCTTTAACAATTTGGGGCACTTTGCGTTGTCTGATATGCTGACAAACGGGACAATGTAAAATAACATTTTTGATTAAATCTAGGGGAATATAAATTCCTCGATCAGCAGCCCACCTGCTAGTGGCCTTCTCTCCAAAATGTCCTGCCTTCTGGTGGGCCCATTTCGCCAATCCCGCAATATCAGAATCTTGCCTGTCCACCACTGCCTCAGCAATTTTAGATTTCTCATCTGCAATATTATGAAAGAATTTGTCAAGAGAGTCTATCGGGGTATGGGCATCCACATGGAAGATTGTAACAGTACTCTGTGGGAGCATCTCCCAAATCTCCTGCCATAATTCCTTTCCCCACAATTCTTTCGAATGTAGTTTCCAATTATGGGAATGCCAAGTCGGTAACCAAACTGCCAATCCATTGGCAGTAGACCAAGAATCGGTGAAAATATGACATGTGCCAGGCAACTCTTGTTTCAGAACTTGATAAACAGCATAAAGTTCAGCAAATTGACTGCTTTTACCTTCACCAGTTGTGCTCAGCAGTTTTTGTGTGATCGGATTATAGGACACCGCCTTCCAGTGGCGCTTCGTTCCTATGAACCTCGCTGAACCATCCGTAAACCAAACATGATTTCTATCCTCTGCGGACAAATCGTCAAAAGGTCTACCCCACTTAACAGGAGACTCCTGTACTAAAGGTACGGAACATTCACTCTCAGTCTCAGTCGATGGCGCTCGCGCCACCTGCTCATGCAAAGATGCAACTCCTTTTTGTCCCACACGTGCCCTGTCCTGTATATACCATTTCCATTTAATCACACTCGCCTCTTGAGCATGTCCAATTCGGTGAGTTTTCGGCGAACTCATAACCCACTGCATGATAGGAATTTCAGGTCGCAGAACTATATCATGTCCTAAAGTCAATTGCTCGGTATCAACCAAAGCCCAATAACATGCAAGTAACTGTTTCTCGAAAGGTGTATAACGCTCACCAGCATCAGGTAATTTTTTCGTCCAGAAACCCAATGGCACCCTACTCCTGCCTTGCTTCTGCCACAAACTCCAATTCGCATAAAGACCTTGTACAGACACATTCAAATCCACTTCACCATCACGTACGGGCCATAAATCCAGAGCATGCTGAATGGCCTCTTTTGCCATGTTGAACGCATCCTGCTGTGGTCTATCCCATTCAAATGCATTCTTTTTACGAGTGACACGGTACAAGGGGGCCAATATTTGACTCAAATGAGGAATATGCTGACGCCAAAAACCAAACAAACCAATGAAGCTTTGGGCTTCTTTCCTAGTCCTCGGAACTGCAAAATCAAGAATTTTCTGTTTAACCTGAGGGATCACTTCTCGGTGCCCTTCATGCCAATTAATACCCAAAAACTTTACAGCCTGGGACGGACCTTGCAATTTATCCGGGTTGATTTCCCAACCTTTCTCACGCAGGCACTCAATGACTCTGTCCAATTGGGTCTGAACTTCCTCTTGTGTTTCGCCTTGGATCAAAACATCATCAATATAATGACACATCTGAATTTGCGGCTGAACCGGTACCTCAGCCAAGTGCTCTGCCACCAGCCGGTGACATATCGTAGGACTATGCACATAGCCCTGAGGAAGACTTCTAAACGTCATCTGACGCCCGTTCCACGTAAAACTGAATTGTTCCTGACACTCTGGGGCAATCGGAATCGAAAAGAAAGCATTAGCAATATCAATGGACGCATACCATGTACCTGGATGTTTTTGGATTCTTTCAATTAAAGTAATGACATCCGGTACAGCAACAGTCAAAGAGGGTGTGTGTTTGTTCAATTCTCGATAATCAACAGTCATGCGCCAAGAATTATCACTCTTACGCACCGGCCAAACAGGATTATTCCAAGCGGAAGTAACTGGGGTTATAACTCCTGCATCCACCAACTCCTGAATAGTGGTACTAATCTCTTCATGACCACCTGGAATACGATACTGCTTCTGACAAACCACTTTTGTCGCCTGGGGAACTTTTATGGGGGGCATTCTTAAACGACCAACCCGTATAGGTCTAGACGATATATAATGCGTAGTTCCAAATTGGTAACATCCATCATCTAAATGCAAAGTCATTCCTTTCAAAATGTCAATTCCAATTATGAATTCTAAGAGTGGCACCACTAGTACAGAGTATTCTTTTCTAGGGATTCTACCTATTCTCATTTCAAGCAAAGTTTGAACTGCGGGAGTTTCCTTTCCACCCAATCCGGTAATTGTAAAAGGCTGACCTTTAAACTTCTTTGATTTTCCATGAATAAGAGTGGCCTCCGCTCCTGTATCTACCAATGCTCGGGCCCTTTGGATATTACGATGTCTCCAATAAATATCAATATCTACATAGGGTCTATTATCTCTGTGAGCCCATCTGTGTACTGGAGCTTGACCTATTTCCTAGTCATTTTTACTGCATTCCGTGTACCAGGATAAATCAGGATAAAGACTCTCACGTTTCTTAGGTATCGGTACCTCCTGTTCATATCCATTCCCAGTACGGAATGGGTTCGTGTCACCTGCATTGAACTGGGAGTTCCGATCGGCCAAACTGTGACGATCCTCTCTCCTCCTCAACTCAGGGGATTGATCCCTATCATCTCTACGTCTGCCGTGAACATAATCATTTCTCCCCCTGTCTCTGTCCTCCTCTCTTTCTCTGTCTCTCTCACGACGGGGGGACATATCACGTACATAGCGTCGATCATCACGACGATCAGAGCGCCCACGGCGGTCGTCATCACCGCTACCGTCAGAACCACCACGATCATACTCAGTCGTCCGAACACGCCGGGCACCCTCCTTCCGATCCAAACCACGTTTGCGAAACAACTCCCACAGACGAGCAGTAGTCTCACCGTCAATGTCCTCCCTCCGCACACCATCGGCCAGGAGAGCAGAAAAGATATCACGTCTAGTAAGTTTATTGTCACCAGGAGTACGAGTGTCAGGCCGGGACTGACGTTCAGGTTTAAACCATTCACCCAACTCACCGAGTTGGCGCACCGATTCCAAAACCGCAGATAATACGTTACCAGTCTGATTAATCAATAAAGTCATCATGACCTGCTTGTAGGCAACAGGAGAAGAACGAATAATACGATTCCGCACAGAAGAAGTCAACGAACCATCAAGCAACCTGTCAGCAGTACCCAGAAAAATTGCCGTTTTCATCACCTCCTCCTTGAGACGTTGTCCAGCGTCGCGCAAAGTATACCACGGCTTGTCATTCACAGGCCAGTCAGATTCAGTAGGATATTTTTGATTACAACCCTCAGTCGCCAATTGGAGTAAAGAAATCTGACCACCACCATTATAATTACGAAAATGATCCTGCACAGTAGAATCCAAACTCAAGGAACAGAATTTCAAACAATCGCCAGTATCCAACATAATACCAGCAGCGCCCAGTTCATAAAGGCGCACCATCCATGTGAGCAAAGACTCACCAGCTCGCTGTCGAAATCGCTGCAAAATATCACTAATTTCTTGTTGAGTGAAGTCTTCTAAAGAGTCTAAAGAAACACCCTGCGGAGCATTGGGAGAATGTTGCAACTTCCGACGAAAAACTGGGTGCGCAGAGACCGCGGGACGAGCATCACAAGGAGCCCGATCAGTACTCGTAGAGGGACAATCAGTGTGAGAAGCATCGATCCCACTCGAAGAACGAGCGTAATCATGGGGTGCACCATCAGAGGTGCGAGAAGCAGACTTACAAGCATGGCCGGAGCGAGAGGACTCGCGCTTAGCAGACTCTTCACCCGAGGAACAAGAATCACTCGAGTTCCAGATATTACCATCCCATTCATCAGGATTCCAATCTAGTCCGGCTTTCGCCACGACCAGACGCACCTTCCGCGTCGAAACCCGACCACGCCGATTTTTGTATTTATAACGAGCAATTCGCACAGCCGCCCTTTCGGCAATAGTTTGGTAAGTCTCAAGTTTGTCAGCAAGCAACTTATTTTGACACCGCAACAGAGTATGAGAATTCTGAATCTCAACAAAGTGCGCTTCCACATCCTTAAGAGATATCTGTAACTTCAACAACCTCTCATGCAGAATGCGGTACGCAGACAGAACAATCCAACCTCTGCGACCCAAAACGGGAACCTCCTCACCCTTCAATACGGGTGCCTTCTGTAAACAAGTAATCACATTAGCCGGCTCCGCCAGCTCCAAAGAAGAATTCCAATTCTCACTCAAACCAGTAGAATCAGCCCACTCACGGGCTAAGGCCTCATAAGGCGTTGAATCCCATCCGGGAATATCAACGGGCAACTTAAAAGTAGATTTAGATTTTCTAGAAAACATCGTGAAAAAGAAAGAAGGAGAAAAAGAAAAGAAAGAAGAAGAAAGGCTAGACACACAAGTATATCACAAAGAATATACAAACAAAACCACGCATGCGCCGAAAGCAAACACAATACAACACAACGCACACAGAATACGTAAGCGGTTCGTGACGCCAAATGTTCTGCTTGGGTTTTCGGATCAGATAGAACCCGCTCATCAGAGCCTCTCTAACCCAGCCAGAACGTTACCCCCTCCCTAGGGCCTATCCACAATAAGTAACCACATGTATATATACCACCTAAGGACAGGGAATTCCTATTATATATATATATATATATATACCTTTTATAATCGGCGGCCTCGCGGTCCCAAGTGGACCCAGGACTTCCTACCCAGATGGCAGCCTCAGCCTCGCGGTCCTAGATGGACCCAGGACTTCCTACCCAGACGGCAGCCTCAGCCTCGCGGTCCTAGATGGACCCAGGACTTCCTACCCAGACGGCAGCCTCAGCCTCGCGGTCCTAGATGGACCCAGGACTTCCTACCCAGACGGCAGCCTCAGCCTCGCGGTCCTAGATGGACCCAGGACTTCCTACCCAGACGGCAGCCTCAGCCTCGCGGTCCTAGATGGACCCAGGACTTCCTACCCAGACGGCAGCCTCAGCCTCGCGGTCCTAGATGGACCCAGGACTTCCTACCCAGACGGCAGCCTCAGCCTCGCGGTCCTAGATGGACCCAGGACTTCCTACCCAGACGGCAGCCTCAGCCTCGCGGTCCTAAATGGACCCAGGACTTCCTACCCAGACGGCAGCCTCAGCCTCGCGGTCCTAGATGGACCCAGGACTTCCTACCCAGACGGCAGCCTCAGCCTCGCGGTCCTAGATGGACCCAGGACTTCCTACCCAGACAGCAGCCTTAGCACGAGTTCATCCTATGATTACCATAACATACAACAAGGGAATCAGTGTTACTATTTATCAGATCACACAAGAACTGCCAGTTAGAACACAACTTGTCCTCTGGTTCGAGGGGCTCCTTCCTCCCTTATTCAGCTACCACTTACCTGATCAGGGTTAACATCTGTTCATATCAAGTCACAGCTGACTAGAAGAATAGGCTACCCTCTCATGCAAGAATACATAGCACATGTTGGTTCACTACAAACTGGATACTTTATTTATTCATTACATACACGATCACATAACATCACCATATAACATATAACCTGCAAAGAAAAAGTGAAAGATTAGGTTGTACACTCTAATAAAAAGGGGTCGACATCACCTTAGTCGTATGTAGCCTGCACTCAATGGTCATCTAGGTTCCCTTCTCGTCTGTGCCTCGGCTTCGCCTGGAAGTCACACCTCCGCAGTCACGGATCTACTCCCTTCTCTTTTCTCCGAGTCACTGGGACCTCTTCCTCATCGGCTACTCTCTTCTCTTTGGCTATTCTGTTAGAAGAATATCTGTCTCTCGGTTTTTCTCCACCTTCAAGTTTGTCATCTGTCTTCCCTGGAATAAGTAGTAGCTTTACTGCTAACGGCCAGGTGCCGCCTACGGACTGAAGCAAGTGCCAGTATCTGCCTCAGACTTTCACTAATATAGAGGTGCATTTTCTCATGGAAAATTCCAGCCCGTAACCTGCCGCCCACCAAATTCTTGTACCTCCCCGTGCCAAGGACACGTTCCCAGCCGGCCGGCCTGATGTAGTGTCTTCGGCATGAAGAAAAATACAGTCCTTCGATAAGGGCCGGCCTGAACCGGTTCTCTCCAAGCGAATAACACCTCCTAACTAAAACACTGCCTATGACCTAGAAGCATCCCAAGCTGCCGGAGCAGGAAGAAAGATGGAGTCTCTCCCGTTTAAGGCCTACCAGGCCTGAATTCAGCACAGCTCCATGAAATACCCTCACTACTGAACAGATTACCCCTAATACTAACGAATCTATCCCCTAGGATATGTGTGCAAACCCTGATCTATGGGGAAGAACACAGGATCATGTCGAGGTGCCTAATAAATAGGCTCTATACACTACTCTAACCCTTAGACTTGGATGGAAAGAGACTGAAGTCACACTAGTTATTCTTTAACACAAGAAAAGGCCGGAAAAATTGAGCAGTACACTGTGCCAACCAGAGAACCCGGATTCTAACAGCACCTCTGTTTCTTGGAATCTGTACAGCTTACAGTATTCATCAGTGAAGCTGACACAGCGTGTGACCTTAGTGTATGTGCAGCTAACACTACATTTGATCTTGGTCTTGCAGTGTGTGATCTTGAGTGTCTGTGACTCCCACTGAATATACTCACTTCTATTCAGCTGCCACTCTCTCTGATCTTGGGCTGAGATCTGTGTCTGGCTGTGTGTGATCTTGATGTCTATGACTCCCATTTTTATACTCATTTCCATTCAACTGACACCCAGTGTGATCTTGGGCTGAGATCTGCATCTAGCAGCCTGTGATGTTGGATGAAGCCAACACCTCTCCCAGCCTGGTACCGTGGCGCTATGACAGCACACAGATCTGACCTGCTTGCGGTACCTCGGCGCTACAACAGGACACAGATCTGACCTGCTTGCAGTACCCCGGTGCTATGACCGCATACAGATCTGACCTGCTTGCAGTACCGCAGCACTATGACAGCACACAGATCTGACCTGCTGTGGTACCTCGGCGCTATGACTGCGCACAGATCTGACCTACTTGTGGAACCGCAGCGCCATGACAGGACACATATCGGACCTGCTTGCGGTATGCATAGCCAATAGGTCTCACCTTTGGAACCTTATAAGTGTTTAGTCATGCAACAGTTGATGTTGTTGCACCAAGGATATTGTGCTGCATAACCAAATGCTTATATGGTCCCAAAAACGAGACCTATTGGCTATGCCAATGCTCGTTTCATTTGTTTTCACTCTGCTGTACTATATCCACTGCGAGCTCTAAAGTCCACCATAGCAAGATTGTATCATCTCAAAAGAAACTGTTGAGATGATACGATGCACGGTGACCGGTGAGAGAACGCAATTCCTGTATATTTCATTAGTATAAGGACGTATTGGGTGCACCTAAAGTCATTGCACCCAACTGGATTGATCGCTAACGTGTTTGGTGCACTCTCAATGAAAGGAGTCGGGTTACTTTATCCCATATGCGTGTATAGATGGTGAATGTTATGCTTGGGTGTGGAGCGGCTTCCAGGAATTCCACAGTGTTCTCACAGTACCACTGGTGTTTATTTTAATTTCTCAGCAGAATGTCAGCAATTCTATAATATTGCCGTCCTGCATACAAATGGCTGCTCAATTTATTAAAAAATATAAAATAAGTATCAGGGCTGGCTTTAGCGCTGGTGGCGCCCAGCGATGTAATGTTTGTTGGCGCCCCCCCAATGACCACCTTTACCACAGATTCTCTCACTAGCATCCTTTAACAGTGACCGAGTCTCCATATCCACTCTCTCTCAGATGCTTTTATTAGTTTCATAGCGCCACTCATACCAGAAAAGGATGTCAGAGGACTTTGCATCACACACAGATTACACAGAGACAATCAATCATACGTGTGTAAATCAGTGCATAGGAAATGCTACTTAAGCCAAAGGACTACAAGTGGAGGAGTTCCATGTTATCCATTCTGGTAGGCAGTATAGATTAAGAGTGCTTGGTGTGGAGAAGCACAATCTCAGAGTTGAAAAAAACCCAGCATCGTTCGGAGTTTTCTTTAAGAATAAGAATCGATTTCTACCCAAATTAACCCTTTTTGCAACATTGATCTATGCTCTAATGTATACTTTGCAGTGCGTATGCAGTTCTATTATGAAAGTTAATAGCTCACTGTTCTATATTAGGACTTTAAGTTATAAATTACAAGTAACAAAAGGATGTCTCTTTTAAAAGCAGTAACCTTCTGACCTATTTACATTATATGCACCCTGTAATCTACAAGGTACACATTTTTATTCTGCAGGCATACTAACCCTCTGCACTACCTTCACATAAGTCAAAACCTCAACTATACAAAACTCCGATCTCTCTCTAAGAAGAACATTAATCACAGGAGTTATCTTGACATTTTTGTGTTGCCTGGTAATTGCTGGAGGAAAGGAATACGGCAGGAGGTGCTTTAAAAACATAATAAACTTGCAGACATGGCACCCCCAGGAAGCCAGCACCAGGTGCGGTGACACCGGTCGCACCGCCCTAGAGCCGGCCCTGATAAGTACAGCAGCATAAAGTTTTTCTTAGGAGCCCACCACAGGGGCTGCAAAACGCAAGGTTTTCAAACCTCAATTCAGCCTAGTCTTTGTTCCACCTCGTGCCCTTTTCTTCCATCACCCTAAGCTTTCTGTCTCTATTTCACTATTGCAGGTTTTTTCATCCTTGGATTTTAGGTCGTGGCTTACTAAGAATATAGAGGGGCTTGGTGCCTGCCTATTGCTTACTATTGGTTGGCTTCCCAGTCATTCTTTTTCACCTGCTTCTTATTTGTGTCCAATCTTGCAATCTTGTGTTTGTCCCTCCTATGGAGCATTGCCCCTTAGCCATCTCTTTTGATTGGCAAGCATCTATGCTTTCACTGCTTGCTTTTCAAGCATTACTTTTCTTCCTTTGTGTAATTCAATACATGAGAGTGCCTGTGTGGTCTAGCTGTCCCCCCATATACTTCTGTTCCCCTATGCTCCATTTTGTTCTCTGTCATCCGTTTTCTTTTGCCCACCTTTCCGTTGCGCTCACGGTGTGCTTCTCCACATTGCTTGTCTGCCCCCTACATGCTGCTTCCACACATCTCCGCCCTCCTTCTCTCTCTCTGTTGCAACTTTCTCCCAACCCCTGCGTTGCTTACCCCACCATGCCCCATGTTGATTCTGCCTCCTGCGTTGTTTCTGCACATCCCCCAACCTTCGCAGTTGTGTTCAGCATCCTGAGTAGCTTTGGATTCCCCTGCCGTTCCCCATGTTGTTTCAGTGAAAGTGTTGCTTCGCCCCAGTTGCTTCCACCACTATTGTTTCCTCTCCTCGGCCTGCTTTTAAATATAATAATTTATGTGAGATTATTTTCTTCTTAGTTACTGATTTAACTCAGAAGTGCAACTAAGACAAAAGCTCCTGCATCGTTTTGTAGTTGCACGCATGCGTAGTGCGTGTGCCAACAAAATGACGTGGGCATCCACATCAAAGGCTTTGTTTTTAAAACTTTAGCCATGCTGCCCAGTATTAGGGATGCTACACAGTGAAGCTAAAGACTATAGGTGAAGCCAAGAATGTTCCTAGATTGGAATGAGACCTAATGGCTTTGCCAATGCTTGTTCTGTCTGTCACAGTTTCCCTGTATTTCTCTTCCTTCTTCTTTTCTCTTTTCTCTCACTTGCTCCAGGTTAAAGTCTAATAATGAACAATAAATCCAGATCCTCAAATTGCAATCACGAACAAAAATGAAGCACTGCAGCATTTTAAGATGCAAAAGATATGTCGATTTCTGTACAATATATCCTAAGATTTGTGGACGACAATACATTAGGCACAATATATGTTTTAGTTAATCCATGAGATAAACCAAAGTCTTGTCTCGGGTTAATACACTCATAATAGGGCAAGTTGAGGGTTTTCATGTCGCTAAAGAAAGGACAGTGTTGCCTCAAACATAAGCAATGTTCAAACTTGAAAAATGTATTCATGTGTTTTCTCATATCCATTATCATTTTTTCTTTAATGTTCAGCACAAAACATGCAATCAGGGTCAATTTGTAGGTGTTCTATACATAACAAATATTTGATGGTCCTTCAACACTACCTAAGAGTACCTGAGGTATACGCACTCAGGGCACTCTATGCCTCATTCCAAGCCCCGCCCATAACCTGTCAGGTTATTCGACTACCATTGGACTTGCTGATAATAGGCATATCAATATTTCCAAGGGTGGAGTTACCAGAGATTACAAGTATGTCCTTGGGTCCCATTAAAAATGCAGAATTAGAGTGGAATTAGAAGTTCCTGTCCTGATTAGCCTGTTTCATAGATATATCCTATGGGTTAATCCACATGAGAGGTAGGGGACAGAGGCCTGTAGAAAATAGTGTAGTGGAGAGTTTACGGTACATAACAATGCTGCAAAATTAATCGCACCTTCCAACTGCCACATTTCCTGGTTTTATATATTGAAGAATGTTTTCTCAAGTTCTGTAAGACACACATAGAATATGTACCAACTGTGGTGCTGAAACAATTTTCAGATTGGGGTGCTGTCTTCATTGTTATATCGATAAAGTCATTGAGATTGTGAGGAATCAAGAGTCACACAAAGAACAAGTGCATGGAATGAGCCCCGCCCGTACAGCAGGAGAGGGGGATGAGGTTGTGGTATGTATCCAGTTGTGTATTTTGGACAACACTATCACAACCATATTATTGATGCATGGGGTGGTAGTGCACTGTCATTTACACATAGCACCTCTTCCATTGAAATCGGCACTAAATGTGCACAGACAAAGTTTTCCTGATAAATCAATATAGTGGACAACAATAATGTGTGGAAATCAGGGTCCAGCAATTACCTATTACTGTGCATCATCCCCTTTAGTGTCATTATTTGTTTCCACCCTATTAAAACTTTTGTTTACATCACACTTACAAGAACAATGTGCTTAATATCTGCTTTGCTAATTGCTGATATATTTTGAAACATGTATTATTTACAGGTATGTAAGTTTTTTTTGTGTTAGACAAAAAATACAATTTTACACCTCCAGAACCCCAGCAAGATTGTCACATAGTTCACTTCACAAAATCCTCTATCTTTGCAGTCAAAGAAAAAAAGTAAACAACAGTAGCCATGTTTAAAGAATAAGCACCAGTTTGTCAGAGGTCATGACCTGACATTTGATCTCTGTGCAGGCACAGCAAACGAGATAAGATAAAGACAATATTTAAAGACACATTTATTACTCATCCACCTTCTGTACTCCATCATGGTTATTTTGGTGGTGCCACAGACCCCCACATACCTACGTCTAGCACCTATGTGTACCAAAAGAATGAGAATTACCTCTGAAAGCTTTCATCACACACAGAACATGCACAACACAGGCAATGTACATTGAAAGGTAAGAACATTGCAGGTAAGAACAAGTACAGCCTATACAGTAGCAGTGCAAGCATTCACAGAGCACTCAAGCGTCCCAGTTCTATGTGGGAGTAGCTTATCCACTAGAGTTTTTTCATTTCCATTCTGGAATTTGGTGTCCTGGTGCTTTCTATATAAAACCAGGACTACAAGTCTAAAAGGCTAAGCAAAAAAGTCTGGACAGGATGAGCTACTCTGGCATAAGCCTGGAAAGCTTGACACATGTAGCATCCCTTGCATAAAAGGAATAACCAGTGGAAGTGGAACCGCAGTGCAAGCTTCTGTCACAAGCAGAACAGGCACAGCACATGCAGCATCCACAACAACTATAGAAAATAAACTATTAAAGTTACATGAAAAAATATCTTTGAGAATGATTTGAGAAGTTGAATAAAACGAGTTTCAATTGGGAGTGATTTTTACAGATATCTTGCCAAATTAATGGGCTAATTACTAACTAAATTGTTAGAATCACTTTAAAAGCAAACCACATCAAAGCAGACAATGGTAGTGCACAACAATAATAGAGATATTCTACTTAAGGCCACATAGATAATGAACATTTCCCTTTCCCTTTTCCAATACTCATTTTTGAAAACGTAGTTTATTTGAAGGTCCACTCAAATTTTGTTAAGGTCGTGAGAGCTCTTCAAAGTTGACAAGACACTTTCTTCCTGTACTCCCATTGGAAAATAGAACCACAAAAGGATAACAGTAAATTACAAGAAAGTTTTTCACTGCGGAGCTCTGAGTGACATTAAATAGAAAATGAGAGTGAAGCTCTTATTGTCAATTATGTCACCCAGAACCCAGCGGTGAAAAACATCCCTGTTAATCATTTTATACCCATTGATGATTTTATGTTCTGTATTGGACCCCAAATCATTTGTCCCTGATTTCAACTGCTACACAGGAGCAGATGAGTAATGGAGGAGCCTATATAAAAGATGCTTTTATTTGATTTCATAAAACCATAAAAGGGTGGAACATACCACCATTGGCTATACAATGTAACACAGTAAACAAGATTAAAAATTGCAGCAAACCATTTTATATAAATAGTGAAGTAAATATTCCCAAGGTCCAAAATCTTATAAAAAAAGATACCAGAGGTCTTTAAAATTGAGTTGTAAACATATCTGTGCCTCCTGCTTCAGTTAAAGTTGTTCTGCCGATTAGGGGAAAGGGAGAGAATAAAACTGATTAAAAGTTCAGAGGAGTCATACATATTATGCCTTTCCGCCCTGTCACAAACGTTCTGTCAACCACACCCACCACCCTCTGTGTCTTCACTCCCCCTCCACTCCTGAAACTATGCTCTCTGTACTCCATTGAAGGTGAGAACCAGAACTCCATTGACAGGCTCTGAAGAAGTGTAATTTTACGCTTTATGTTTGCATCTGTTTTTCTTTGAATAGTTTCTGTTGGAGGGCATTATAATCATGAGTAGTCCGCACTCAGGTGTATTCTGTGTGACTAATTTTGGATTAAAAGAGCTTATGTTCGAGATGTGAATGCATTTCTCTGTCATACAGTATTTCACATTTGTATTAGAAATGTAACTGATAACTTCGAACATCATATTGACATCAAAGTATAACCTATCCTTTAACATTTTTGTGAAATAATCATATGATTCATCAGGTAGAGAATTATGATATAATGTTCTTTATGAGACACAAAGAAGCCGCATTGTAACCCGTGTGATGTTAATATAGCTTAATGTAAACCTGAATAATATTTAATTAGCTACCCGACTAGCGTTTAATTTTGCTTTGCTTGTACTGTGAAATCTTGCATGCATTTGTGTTCCCACTGCAGGAGGTCAAGACATTGTTAGTTCAGAGAAGGGCCTGTTTAGTCGATAGCTAGGCTTGGGAAGGAATGCGATAAAGACAAAGGGATGGATTCTCGTGGGAGACACAAATGGCACAAAGGACATGCAGGAAGTTTACCGTGTGAAACAGCAGGTGGCGAAAAGAGTAGATGAAGATCCGCTGGGATAATAGAAAGTTACCCAAAGGTTTTAGGAGGTGCCTGTATTGGATGGTTGCTTTTGTACTAATGAAGTTAGGGACAGTTGACACTTCACTTGCAGATGCTTCGAGGTAAAGACCTCTCTCGGTGATTGTGGCATTAGGCTACATGACCATAGTTAGAGTTTTCTATCTTGAGGACTCTGATGACTGACACCTTTCTGCTTTCATTCTGGATCATGCTCAGCCTAGGTTTTCCCTTTTATGTAGTGTGGGGATAGTTAGAGAACTGGCAATTTTTCTTCCTTTGAAAGCTCGATGCAATCTAACTTAGATTTTTGTCTTTTAATAACCTATGTGGCTATAACTGAATTGGTATTTTTCTTTTTGTTGTATAGGGTGAATTGGTTCAGGACATTTGGTTTCATCCTATTCACTTTGTATTTTAATACTATTATGCTAAGGCTGATATATTTGAATCTATTTCAAAATTTAAAATAAACAGACTAACCAGATTCCAGTTGTAGGCCTGAGTTCCTCGAAATTCTTGTTTTGGAGTTAATGAATTGTGGAGTTTCTTACCTCTCCTGCTGCTTAAAAAGAACCATCAACAAAAGGTTGGGGAGAAAAATTTCCACGGTAGCCACTCTTAGGGAGCTCTGGCAGATCAGCCTGGGATTCATGACATAGCAATTGTGGAAAACAAATTTTGTCTCCCACTGTGGCTATGCTTTAGCATTAAATATTCAGACTTAGAGATTAGAGAGCCATACATAACAAATCATTATCAGATGTGTTAGTCCAGATTGTTCATACAGTACTCCGATTTTATAACTGCATAAACAAGACTACATGTCCCGAGAATGCAAAGCAAAAACCTGGACTAAATCAGCTACTCAAGCGTGGGAAACGAAAGAGATCTGGGTTCAGTGAATGGTAACTAAGGCTACAACTCCTAGAGTGCATTGCATTTCAAAATGAAAGCCAAAAGTTGGAAATAAAATACTCTGCCTATTTGAAATCATTCAGCTACTTCAGGCAGTCGTACCATAAACCACTTTATCCAAAGGTGCAAGCTACATAAAATTGAAGCGTAAACCCCGGCAGCCATTGCTGAACTTTTTTCAAAGATATCCGCCCATTGAAGCCATACTGGCAATAAACGATAACATTAATGTGAATTCCAGGAGTGAATCTGTAAGGTTTACTCCTGTCATTAATAGCCACAGGGTCCTATGTCAAACTGAGATACTTGATGTGACATTGCCTTAAGGACATTTTTAGATATACAAAATAGTGTTGTGTTAATATACTTTGCCCAATAGAAATTCCAAATTGTGTTGTCAACGTGCAGTCCACAGTGGTACAATAATTTGTGTAATTTAGGAAATAGAAAAATGTTTTTTCTGTGTGCTGATTTAAAATTATTAAGTAATAGCCTGGGGTAATCACTGAGATTCTAAACAACCTCCGAGTTATGGGGTTTTAAACATTTTATGTAGTCCATTATTAATAAATATTCAATAACCATTAATAAGCAATACGACAGTCAGTCATCCTGCCATCGTGCTAAATATCCATCACGGTTTCAGAATCCCACAGCTAGAAGTTGAACAGTTCTACGAAGGAAAATAAAGTATTCCCAGCATAACTCTTTTGAGTTTGCCTGAAACCTTTCTTAGCACTTTCACGTAAAAAGTATTCAATAGTCACGTGCACTCTGATTAAACATGGTCAACTTAAGCAGTATCCACTTGGCGGGAAGTGACACCAATAACTTCATTTAGCAGTCACTGTTATGTTAGCGTTTTGAGTATAACCTATTAATTAACAATCAATTTCATCTACGTTACAAGGAAAAAATACCTATCATGTATTAACTTATATCCACCCACCATAGTGGAGCTCGAGTCAAGTTGAACAGCATGTATGAACATTTTTATGATACCCAGGACTTTATCCTATGTCTAACAATGTATACCACATACGGGTCCAGGAATCGATGACAGTACATGCAGGAACACGGAAAGATATCTAAAGCAAACACCACCACCCCATGGAACATCTCAACTTCAAGCACCACATGGACAACAAGCCAACCATCAGAGGCACCCTCGCATACTGACCCCTAGGCCCGCGCTCCAGGTTCTGCAACACCATCGCAGACTTCATTGCGCCCCTAGCCTTAAACTTCATGAACTACATCTTCCTTGATGACCTAAATTTCCACATTGACAACTGCACACAACTTCTTGACAGTATGTGCAGACTTAGATTGACCCAGATTGTCCACAACCCTACACACACCACAGAACACATGCTGGACCCAATTTCACCTCCAGTAACCACATCAAATACAGCCATGTCACAGAACTTACATGTTTCAATGACTCCATCGTCCACTTCAGCAACTGCTAAATGTTTATTTATTTTTCTCTCACAGGTCTCACTGCCTCCTACTTGCATAAAGCAGGACTCCATTTTACAGTAAGGACATTGATCAACGAGCCTTGATAAGTTCTCATTTTAACAAATTCTATCTGTTACCGTATTTCATATTGTAGCAATTTTTATTAATTCTTACAATCAAGCTTTCACAAATTTGGATGACCCTAGAGCCAGTTCTGACATTTTCGATAGTCCCTTAGCTCAGTGGGAATTAACAAATTGTGAAATGCACTTCTATTGTAAAGTTTTCACTAGGTTCAGTATTTCATCCTTATAGAACACAACACACTACCTTTCATCATATTAGGTCTATACCAGATCCAACATTCCAGCCTGATTTTTCTCTAATGGAAACGCTGCTAGATGTAACCAAATCCTATTATTACCCTCAGAAATGTCAGTCTAAAATTGTTGTATTGCTTAAAAGGCTTCTGTTGAAGTTGATTCATGGTATTCATGTCCACGGGAAAAGCCACTTGCATTTCATAGGGGTACTATACTGGGGTTTGCCATCCTTTTATGCCTACTTGCACACTTTTAAAATCATGTTGCCAGCACTTTAACGAACTTGATTGTCTAAATAAAGTATTTTTTTAAATCTGATCAACCGCCTGAAATAAAAACTCCGGAATGGATGGTTGAGTTCTCTCATGGAAGAGGAGTCTAAAAAATTTAAAGAATCAAACGATGCTTTCCTGCACACTGCATGGTCGAGACCTTCAACGGCACAACACTTTAACAGGGTATTCCATTCTTTGAGTACAAGGGTAGAGGTAGCGATTGTCCCAGCCACTAGACCGGCGCTGCTAGGTGTCACTGATGCTATTCCTAAAAAGATTTTTAAGTGTGTCTCCATGGCACTATTATTAGCTAAGAGGAAGGTGGCTATAATATGGATGAGTCACAAAGCGCCCACGCATGCTGCTTGGATTTAGGACTTACCGTACTGCAGTGTAGCGATGGGTGAACACAGCAACATTCTGCACTCTAAGGGGCAGATTTACGAGTTCTGGCGCATCTCTGCAAATCAGCAGGGATGCACTAGAAAAGATGCGACACGCAATTTTCTCCCTGCGCCACCATAAATGCGTTGCATATACAATGCGGCGCACCGTGGCGCAAGGATAGTGCAATGCGTGTCGCATCCTGTGGCGTAAGGGCAGCGCACTGCTGGAGTCGTGTCGCAAGCGCGACGCAGCTCCAGCAATGCTCAGGGGAAACCTATGCCTAACATGCTGCATCACTCCTTGCACCTGCTTCAAGCAGGCGCAGGGTTTTGACGCAGCAGGGACATAAATGTGACTCAGTGCCATCTTGTAGATTTCACTGCATCACTTTTACGAGGCGTTCCTGCGATGGAACGCCCACAGGAAACCTAACGCAGGTTTCATGTGACGCAGGGCTTTACAACGTGACGCATCTCCCTAGATGCGTCACGTTGTAAATAAGGCGCAACACCACCACCCCATGGAACATCTCAACTTCAAGCACCACATGGACAACAAGCCAACCATCAGAGGCACCCTCGCATACTGACCCCTAGGCCCGCGCTCCAGGTTCTGCAACACCATCGCAGACTTCATTGCGCCCCTAGCCTTAAACTTCATGAACTACATCTTCCTTGATGACCTAAATTTCCACATTGACAACTGCACACAACTTCTTGACAGTATGTACAGACTTAGATTGACCCAGATTGTCCACAACCCTACACACACCACAGAACACATGCTGGACCCAATTTCACCTCCAGTAACCACATCAAATACAGCCATGTCACAGAACTTACATGTTTCAATGACTCCATCGTCCACTTCAGCAACTGCTAAATGTTTATTTATTTTTCTCTCACAGGTCTCACTGCCTCCTACTTGCATAAAGCAGGACTCAATTTTACAGTAAGGACATTGATCAACGAGCCTTGATAAGTTCTCATTTTAACAAATTCTATCTGTTACCGTATTTCATATTGTAGCAATTTTTATTAATTCTTACAATCAAGCTTTCACAAATTTGGATGACCCTAGAGCCAGTTCTGACATTTTCGATAGTCCCTTAGCTCAGTGGGAATTAACAAATTGTGAAATGCACTTCTATTGTAAAGTTTTCACTAGGTTCAGTATTTCATCCTTATAGAACACAACACACTACCTTTCATCATATTAGGTCTATACCAGATCCAACATTCCAGCCTGATTTTTCTCTAATGGAAACGCTGCTAGATGTAACCAAATCCTATTATTACCCTCAGAAATGTCAGTCTAAAATTGTTGTATTGCTTAAAAGGCTTCTGTTGAAGTTGATTCATGGTATTCATGTCCACGGGAAAAGCCACTTGCATTTCATAGGGGTACTATACTGGGGTTTGCCATCCTTTTATGCCTACTTGCACACTTTTAAAATCATGTTGCCAGCACTTTAACGAACTTGATTGTCTAAATAAAGTATTTTTTTAAATCTGATCAACCGCCTGAAATAAAAACTCCGGAATGGATGGTTGAGTTCTCTCATGGAAGAGGAGTCTAAAAAATTTAAAGAATCAAACGATGCTTTCCTGCACACTGCATGGTCGAGACCTTCAACGGCACAACACTTTAACAGGGTATTCCATTCTTTGAGTACAAGGGTAGAGGTAGCGATTGTCCCAGCCACTAGACCGGCGCTGCTAGGTGTCACTGATGCTATTCCTAAAAAGATTTTTAAGTGTGTCTCCATGGCACTATTATTAGCTAAGAGGAAGGTGGCTATAATATGGATGAGTCACAAAGCGCCCACGCATGCTGCTTGGATTTAGGACTTACCGTACTGCAGTGTAGCGATGGGTGAACACAGCAACATTCTGCACTCTAAGGGGCAGATTTACGAGTTCTGGCGCATCTCTGCAAATCAGCAGGGATGCACTAGAAAAGATGCGACACGCAATTTTCTCCCTGCGCCACCATAAATGCGTTGCATATACAATGCGGCGCACCGTGGCGCAAGGATAGTGCAATGCGTGTCGCATCCTGTGGCGTAAGGGCAGCGCACTGCTGGAGTCGTGTCGCAAGCGCGACGCAGCTCCAGCAATGCTCAGGGGAACCCTATGCCTAACATGCTGCATCACTCCTTGCACCTGCTTCAAGCAGGCG
Source organism: Triturus cristatus (assembly GCF_964204655.1). Classification (NCBI taxonomy): domain Eukaryota; kingdom Metazoa; phylum Chordata; class Amphibia; order Caudata; family Salamandridae; genus Triturus; species Triturus cristatus. The sequence continues at coordinate 945,901,694 of NC_140593.1, forward strand.
CAGGGTTTTGACGCAGCAGGGACATAAATGTGACTCAGTGCCATCTTGTAGATTTCACTGCATCACTTTTACGAGGCGTTCCTGCGATGGAACGCCCACAGGAAACCCAACGCAGGTTTCATGTGACGCAGGGCTTTACAACGTGACGCATCTCCCTAGATGCGTCACGTTGTAAATAAGGCGCAACACCACCACCCCATGGAACATCTCAACTTCAAGCACCACATGGACAACAAGCCAACCATCAGAGGCACCCTCGCATACTGACCCCTAGGCCCGCACTCCAGGTTCTGCAACACCATCGCAGACTTCATTGCGCCCCTAGCCTTAAACTTCATGAACTACATCTTCCTTGATGACCTAAATTTCCACATTGACAACTGCACACAACTTCTTGACAGTATGTGCAGACTTAGATTGACCCAGATTGTCCACAACCCTACACACACCACAGAACACATGCTGGACCCAATTTTCACCTCCAGTAACCACATCAAATACAGCCATGTCACAGAACTTACATGTTTCAATGACTCCATCGTCCACTTCAGCAACTGCTAAATGTTTATTTATTTTTCTCTCACAGGTCTCACTGCCTCCTACTTGCATAAAGCAGGACTCAATTTTACAGTAAGGACATTGATCAACGAGCCTTGATAAGTTCTCATTTTAACAAATTCTATCTGTTACCGTATTTCATATTGTAGCAATTTTTATTAATTCTTACAATCAAGCTTTCACAAATTTGGATGACCCTAGAGCCAGTTCTGACATTTTCGATAGTCCCTTAGCTCAGTGGGAATTAACAAATTGTGAAATGCACTTCTATTGTAAAGTTTTCACTAGGTTCAGTATTTCATCCTTATAGAACACAACACACTACCTTTCATCATATTAGGTCTATACCAGATCCAACATTCCAGCCTGATTTTTCTCTAATGGAAACGCTGCTAGATGTAACCAAATCCTATTATTACCCTCAGAAATGTCAGTCTAAAATTGTTGTATTGCTTAAAAGGCTTCTGTTGAAGTTGATTCATGGTATTCATGTCCACGGGAAAAGCCACTTGCATTTCATAGGGGTACTATACTGGGGTTTGCCATCCTTTTATGCCTACTTGCACACTTTTAAAATCATGTTGCCAGCACTTTAACGAACTTGATTGTCTAAATAAAGTATTTTTTTAAATCTGATCAACCGCCTGAAATAAAAACTCCGGAATGGATGGTTGAGTTCTCTCATGGAAGAGGAGTCTAAAAAATTTAAAGAATCAAACGATGCTTTCCTGCACACTGCATGGTCGAGACCTTCAACGGCACAACAATTTAACAGGGTATTCCATTCTTTGAGTACAAGGGTAGAGGTAGCGATTGTCCCAGCCACTAGACCGGCGCTGCTAGGTGTCACTGATGCTATTCCTAAAAAGATTTTTAAGTGTGTCTCCATGGCACTATTATTAGCTAAGAGGAAGGTGGCTATAATATGGATGAGTCACAAAGCGCCCACGCATGCTGCTTGGATTTAGGACTTACCGTACTGCAGTGTAGCGATGGGTGAACACAGCAACATTCTGCACTCTAAGGGGCAGATTTACGAGTTCTGGCGCATCTCTGCAAATCAGCAGAGATGCACCAGAAAAGATGCGACACGCAATTTTCTCCCTGCGCCACCATAAATGCGTTGCATATACAATGCGGCGCACCGTGGCGCAAGGATAGTGCAATGCGTGTCGCATCCTGTGGCGTAAGGGCAGTGCACTGCTGGAGTCGTGTCGCAAGCGCGACGCAGCTCCAGCAATGCTCAGGGGAACCCTATGCCTAACATGCTGCATCACTCCTTGCACCTGCTTCAAGCAGACGCAGGGTTTTGACGCAGCAGGGACATAAATGTGACTCAGTGCCATCTTGTAGATTTCACTGCATCACTTTTACGAGGCGTTCCTGCGATGGAACGCCCACAGGAAACCTAACGCAGGTTTCATGTGACGCAGGGCTTTACAACGTGACGCATCTCCCTAGATGCGTCACGTTGTAAATAAGGCGCAACGTGGTGCATGGTTTATGCCGCTGCTGCGTCACAGAAGTGACGCAAGGGCGGCATAAATGTGGAGCATGGGGCTTGTATCTAATTATGTAGTGATGTCACTATGACTGATTGTGCTATCTTTGTTACGGTCTGATACTCAATGGTGTACGTATACTCCGATTTTTTTATAAAACGTTAAAAAAAGAATGAGGTGACAGTAAGCCGGCTACAGTTAGAGGATAGGACTATGCTAGAGGAAACGTGTGTGATGATAGCAGTATATAAATGGGCAGATATATGACAGTTAATCCTGAGGTTATTGAACCTGCAGTCGAAAAGATTAAGGAAATAAGGTTATAAGTTGTAGGAGAATCATAAAAAAAGGCCATTTTAATTTTCACCCAATGAGAATTTGGAATGAAATCTCAGTTTTACATTGGCAGAAGTGTTGTAGCCACAGTGGCGACCAGCACAGGAAGAGCGGCGAGGCAGTGCGTGGCAGGGCGAGGCGGGGCAGGGTGGAGGGTAAGTGTGTTTTTAAAATTTAATATTATCTATTCTGTTGTCTGTTGACTTCAACCCCCAAACGCTGACCCGCATCCGCCTCACCCCACCACCCACTGCTCTTACCTGTGCTGGCCGCCACTACATAGCCAGTGTGTCAAAGGCCCTTAGGCAAGGGGGAAAATGGGCTCCCTTTGCACTTTTTGAACTGTGGAATATGGCAATAATCAGGCGTCAGTGGGCCCATCAGGCATCTGGGCCCCGGTGCCACTGCACCTGCTGCACCAATGGAAGATACACCCCTGATTGACAATAATCTCCAGAATAGACGATGACATAATTTTTCCCCATCATTAAAAAAGATCAATGCTGTGGGATACTGGAATTTGCAAATGTGTCTTTCAGGCAAAAGTACATTTGTAGAATATAACTCATCTGAAATCTGTTCATATAATCCGGTGGTAATATTATTTGAGTTAAAAAAAAATGCAGTCGTGAATTTAAAATATGATATTTCCCTGGAGATATTTTCAAACGGAAGTGCTTTGTCCCTTGTTTAAGTTATTTGGATGATGCAGATATATTCTGCTACGAGTTTGTATGCCCAGGAGAAGGTTAAATATTAATTTAGCAACATGAAGATGAAAGAATCAGCAAACTATGTTTTCTTCGATGTTGATAATATATTCGAATGAAATGAGGGAAGAAACAGGCTGTAACTGAGACCTTTTTCATTAACACCGTGCAGCTGTATTCCAGATTCCAAAGGCAACAGCCTGCTTTGCATTACAAGACCTCGGGCGAGTGGGTTTAACTTTAAATCATCTCCAAGTACAATTGTGAGATGTAGTTTCAGCAACAAAGGCGTCTTGAGCTCCCAATCATCGTAAATGGCACTTCTCACGACTACAAAAAACAACACTTTTATGTTGTATAATTAACAAGACTATCTTTGAGAAACCACCTCTGTGCGGAAAAGTATTGATGTCGTTTACACTCAAATAGTCAGTCAATCAAAGATTCTTTATTCGGCCACCAAAGGCCATAAAAGCACACAGATAAAAATATTTGTACATACAATAGCTAAAAAGAATTCCATACATACTTAAAGAATCCATACGACCCAAGGAAATCAGTATAAGACTATTTGGCACATGCATCAACAATGCCATTTGCGATTCCTTATTAGCGAAAAATAAGGACTTGCTAATAAGGAATAGCAAAAGGCTATGCATGTAGGAATCGCTATTCAAATAGCAATTCCTTAACTTTCCTTAATTGCGACTAGCAAATTGCGAGTAGCAATTAAGGAATGCCGTCCCATTCATTCCTATGGGCCTCCTGGCCCATAGGAATGAATTGTAGATTGCATGAGCAATTTGCGAGTACCAGTAGGTACTCGCAAATTGCTCATGCAATTTCAAGGGTGCAAGGGTGTCAAAATGACACCCTATTGCACCCCTGAAATTGATATGTGCACATATGTTGCACACACACATGCTCTAAGGGCTTGTGTGTGCGCAATATGACACTTTGAAAAATGCACAAAAGTGCATTTTTCAAAGTATTTGCAAATTACCATGAAGTTCAACTTCATGGTAATTTGCTCCCCCTATTAGCGAAATCGCTAATTTTTTTTTAACTTTAATGCATTGCATTTAAGGAATCTCAATTTGAGATTCCTTAAATGCAATCGCAATTTAAGGAATCGCTATTTAAAGATTCCTTAAATTGCGATTTTTGCATTTGGGATGATGCATCCCAAATGCAAAAATACCGGGAGCAAAGGGTCAGATTCTGAGAATCTGCCCGTTTGCGACCGGTTTTTGTGTTGATGCATGTGGGCCATATATGTGCAAACAATTAAGAATATAAAAAGTCATTCTATAAAAACGAATTCAAATTACAGCTCAAAGTATAAAATTCGACAAATAAAGTGCAAGACTGATAGCGTTTTGACGGAGTAGGCACACCGCATAGTCATGCCATACCAAGCACTAGAAATAGACATATACATTTCCCAGAAAGCAGTTGACATGGTTCAGTCTGGCTATGCCATGAGCATCGTATTCCTATGTCTCATGGCCCCTATAAAGAAGCTTGCCACACCAAAACAGACCTTAGGGGAGGAGAGCATTTGTAAGTATACTAGTGCAGGCCTTGCTTGAACAAATTGACACGATCTGAGAAGAGGGAAAATAATTTTTTTACGCAAATGGGCAAAAAAGTCACACAAAAACGTAAAATGTAAGGTGTCCTGCTCAGAGAAAATGTCACATGTACATGGCTTCAGAGCAGCAGCCTTCATGAAGCCTTTAGGAAAGGCTAATAACCAGTGAATAAAATTCAATCTGAATCTGCTTAACACAAAGCAATGCTGCACATTGATAACTAGTGACAAATATGACTGTATTTGTGGACTCAAAATGACTGTGAAGTATTTTTCCACTGTGGGCTTAGCAAGTTCCCAGCCCTCCCTTTTCCACTGCCGTCTTGTCATGAACAGATGATTGATGCTCTTAATGTCTACTGGGCACAGAGGCCTGTAGTTGGTATACAGGTCAGGGCAACCTAACCACTTTGACAATTCCATAATATACCTCAGCCAGGGAATGCGCAACGCCCCCTCAAGTGCAGTGCAATTCACTATAACGATTTGATTTAGGGTGGAAGCTGGGCAGGACCAGATTCGCAACAAGCACAATAAAAGTGCGATGGCAAGAAGGTCAGAGAGGTAACCCATGCTAAGCTCTTCATGCCACATGAAGGCTGGAGTGCAGGGAGGGACAGCAAGAAGCCTACGCATGAATTTGTTCTTCACCATCTGTATATCTCTCACATCCTTGTACCCCCACACATCACACTCATGAGTGGCCATAGGGATACCTTTTTTCTCTGTACACCTTTAATAGAGCAGGTACAGGCTTTGTCCCTAGTCTTTTTGTGAAGTCCATGGTTGCCCCCACTGCCCTTGCTAGGACATTCTTTTTGTGTATTCTTTGTGCAACCCATGACCCACGATCATCAAACAGTACACCTAGATAAGGAAAGGTTGAGATTTTAGTTAGCTCTGCCCCCCTGCAGAAAAACGTATGCCTGACAGCCTTCTGGGTGCCAATCGTCATGGTATGGGATTTAGTAAGATTGGTGGCAAGATCAAGTGAATCCATAAAATCTATAAAAACACTTAAGAGTTTTTGGAGACCTACAGCAGTCCTAGCAAACAACACTGCATCATTTGCATAAAAAAGTGCTGGAATAGGTTTAGAGCCAGCTCTCGAAATATCTTTGCTGATAGCCTAGAGAACATCCACTAACTTTTTGATATAAAAGTGTAAACAACAGGAGGGGCAGAATATACCACTGCTGAACCACTCTCCTTACTTCCCAGGAGGCTGACACACAGCCGTCCTCATTATATCTCACCGCCGCAGTGATGTTGTTATGTGCGGAGTGTAGAAAGGGCACCAGATCTGCATCCAGCCCCAGATCCAAAAGAATCACCCACAATTTGGATCTGTTGGTACGATCAAACTCTGATGTTAAGTACATATATGCTATGTGCAGGGTTCCCTTCTTTGCTATTGTATGTTTCCCCACCACTAGATGTAGGTTAATGCATTGATCTAGCGTCCCTTTGCCTTGCCTAAAACCATACTGTAGGTCAGAAATGGCATTTGAATTATCGAACCAGAAGGTTAGACGGTGTAGAATCACTTTCCCCATGATTTTAGAAGCCAAATCTAAAAGAGAAATAGGTTGGTAACACACTGAGTCATCCCTCGAGCCCCTTTTAAAAATAGGTAAAATGATGGCCTTTGCCCAGAAGAAGGGGAAACCACACAAACAGGCAGGGTTAAAAACCTGTGTCAATATCCTAGCCCAAGCCGGTCTGTCCGCTTTGGACAGATCCAAAGGGTCCCCATGTGGACCTGACACTTTCCCACCGGCTGTGGCCAGAAAACTTTGTGTACTTTGTCTGTGTTAAAGTGCAGTGGCACACTATCAATACCGGTGTCCCATTGGTCCTCAATCCTTCCCAGGTCACAACCACTGTACATCCCTTCAAAGTGGTCAACCCATCTCTCTGGAGTTATAGTGCAATCTATTTTGGAATTTGCTGAGTCAGAGAAAAAGGGGCTATTGACAACTTCCCGAAATTGTGTGCTGTCTGTCAATACACTTGCCTGTTCGAGGGACTCCCAAGCCTGTCCTCTAATGGTCTTCTTTCTCTGCTGGATTGCGAGTCTGTAGGCCCTCCTCAATGATCTGATCCAAGTCACATCCCTCAGGGTTTCTTTCAGTGCAGTCATTAAGTTCCTACGAGCCATAGAACAAGTGCCATCACTCAAATAATTAAATATGTGGGGCCTCATTTACAACACTTTGACGCATGGCAGCACAGCAAGCCTTCATGCTGTGCTGCTGTGTGTCAAAAGAAAAGGGGAGGAATGCGCTGTATCTAAAAGATATGGCCGTTTCTAAATGATACAGCACATTCCTGTCCTTTCCCCCTGCACGGGCACACAATTGGCTGCCATGCATCAACGCAGTAACACCAAGGGGTCTGGCTCACATCAGCAAGGCTGAGCTTTCAATCAATAAACAACAAAAAGAGGGCCAGTATTGATATTTATATTAGTGCCTTTGAAGGGAAAACAGACACCACCAACATCAAAGATGGTTGTCTTTCGAAATCAATTCGAATACATATATGAAATATTTTCAAAAAATTGTTATTTTGTTTTAACAAAATCTCATATAATTTATCAAATGTATATATTATACCAAAAACGAAAAACACACATCTTGACTTAAAGAGCCTAAAAAGACTCACAGCGAAAAGAAGCACGAAGGCTGGACAACATTAAAGACAAGTCACTTACATACATAGACGACAAAGACATAGAACAGAAAAACATCAAAGTCTTGTTACATTTTTTTGGACAACAAGATGGGCCATGATTGACAAATTAGAAGACAATCACAGGTAACAGTGTTTGCTTAAACCTATAAATACATTCTACTTGTTACACAGCCCCAGTGAAACAAGACAAAGGAACAAAAGTGTGTGTGTGTGCGTGTGCGTGTGTGTGTGTGTGTGTGTGTGTGTGTGTGTGTGAGTGATGGAGCCCAGCATGTCATGTCCAGTTTGCTGCTGATTATCATTCCAAGGTTCCTGGCGTGGTTTCTGGGTGTGGGTCAGAGTACGTCCAGCCCTAATTTTGTCTTGTCAGTGCTGAATGTGAGACTGTTGCCTTTCATCCAGTTAGCGACTTTAGACATGAGGGCAGTGAACTTGTATCTTGGTTTGGGGGTCTTGTCCCTGAGAGAAAGTATGAGTTGTGTGTCATCTGTATAGCAGAGGATATTGATGACATGTATGTGGTTGACATTGGCTGGAGGGATCATTATTTATTGAAGAGGGTGGGGCTAAGCAATGATCCTTGAGGCATTCCACAGCTAGTTTGTGGGCTTCCGAGGAATAAGGTACTATGCTTACATGTATTTATGTATGTTTATATTTATTACTTTACTCCTAATTCAGCATCTCCAAAGCACTACTCTATATCTCGCCCCATACCTTGCTCAATATAGCTTCTACATCAACTCTGACTCATACCAAACCTCAATCCACTAGTTCCTTCAATGCACTACCCTATTTTTCACCCTATACCTCTCTCCATATATCCTCTACCTCTGCTCTCTGACTACTATGATCGGCAAAAAGACCCTTTCTACCCTTCCCTTGCATCATCTCAAACCTCTTTTACTATTCAGATCTCCCAAAAAAGCCTTTCTACACCCTTCCCTCTGACTCTTACCCCCTACCTCTTCCAAACCTCCTCCTGCTGCTATGATCTTCAAATTCCTTGTTTCTAGACTCCTCTCTCCTCTATCCTATTCAATCCAACTAACAGACTCACATTTCCACAGCTCAAATTAATTTAATATTTCCCTAGAGTAATCCGTCACTAATCCTGTTTGGGTTTCCGGAGTAGCATGCTACTCGCCAAAAAGCGCTTTGATGCCTCATCAGTGGTACCAGGCACTATATAAATGCAAACGCCTCCCTCTTCTATCCATCCACTATCCTTTTCAACCCAAATAACAGACTCACATGTCAACCCCTCAAATTATTTTCATATTTCCCTACACTAATTTGCCACCAATCCTTTTTGGGTCGTGGAGTAGCCTCATCAGGGGTGCCAAGGGCTATATACATGCAAACCCTCCCTCTTCTATCCCTTCACTGTCCTTTTTAACACAAATAAAAACCCAAGGGAGTGTAAAGCATGGATCAGCTAGTTAAAAAGAAAAGTTTTGAGTCATTTCTTGAAGGGTCCAAGATCCTGAATATTTCGTATTTCTAGTGGAAGAGAATTCCAAGCCAAAGCAGCTTTGACAGAGATGGACTGACCTCCCAACTGGGACCTGTGAAATCGGGGAATGATCATCCGATGTTGGGTGGCTGAGCGCAAAGTTCTGCTGGGGACATAGAAGCAGAACCGCTTCCTGATGTATAACGGTTCCAAACCATGCAGAGCTCTATGGGCCACCGTGAGGACTTTAAATTGAACTCTTTGGGCCACCGGGAGCCAATGCAGATCACGCAGATGCTGTCTCACGCTAGATCTTCTAGAGATGTTAAATAGAAGTCTAGCCATGGCATTTTGTATAGTCTGCAGTTTACTCAGCAGATATCCAGGGATGCCACAATATAAGGCATTGGCATAATCCAAGCGAGAGAGAATGAGTGCCCGGGGTACCGTTTCCTTGGCATGCCTGGGAAAGTAGGGGGAAGAACCTTCTAAGAGATTTAAGAGTGCCAAAGTAAACTCCGGTGAGTTTCTTGATTTGCACCGAAAAGCGAAGGTCGTCACCAAACCAGATCCCCAAGTTTTTAGCAGGCGTGCCTGCTGACTTAGGGCGAGGGAAATCAGGCGGCCACATGTTTTCTCGAAAGGCAGGTGGAAATGAACCATATAGGAGGACCTCCGACGTATCCTTATTGCACTTCAGTTGGGCACAAGCCAGCCACGGAAACACGGAGGAGAGGCAGGTCTGCGCCAGAGAAGTCGACAGGTCGCCGTCCTTCCAAGTAAATAGGAGCTGGGTGTCATCGGCATAGGCAATTATTTTTGCCCCCAGCTCCTCTGCCAGGAAAATTAGGGGTGTCAGATAGATGTTGAAGAGTAAAGGACTCAAGGTAGAGCCTTGAGGTACTCCCGTAGACACTTTCCTGGCAGCTGAAGAAAACGGAGGTGACCAGACCTGCTGAAAGCGGTCTTCCAAAAAAGATTTAAGCCAGTCCAGGGCAGAGCCTGCGATGCCGATGTTTGCAAGGCGGGTAAGGAGAAGATGGTGGGGTACTGTATCGAAGGCAGCAGAGAGTTCGAGCAATACCAGGGCCGCCCTGCCACCCGCGTCCAGGCATTCCCTAATTGTTTCTGCCATTTCCACTAGAGCAGTCTCGGTGCTATAAGTTTTCCTAAATCCGGATTGAGCCGGATGGAGGGCGGCAGAATTTTCGATAAATGTGTCAAGCTGACGGAAGACTACCTTTTCGCAGACCTTGGACAAAGCTGGAAGAAGAGAAATGGGGTGGTAATTAGCAGCTTGTGACGAATATAATGAGGGCTTCTTTAGGAGTGGCAATAATTTAGCCTGCTTCCAAAGCAGGGGAACCCGTGCCGTGCATAAAGACAGATTAATAATTGATGTCACTTCAGAGTAGAGAACCTCGGCAACTCCTGCCAGAACTCTGGCAGGGCATGGGTTAAAAGGTGAGCCTGATTTAAGGGTTTTAAGAATAACCAATATATCTGACCCAGTTGTAGGGGAAAATCCAGTGAATATAGGTGGTGCTGGAGGCGGAGGGGTATGGGGCAGATGGTGGGGGACACTAAGGGCCTCATGTAGGTAGCGAAATACCGGTCGGTAACGGCCGATTTTCGGTAAATATGCCGTTACCGACCGGTATACAGACAAGTGAGATGTAGGAGTCCAAAAACCACTTTTCGGTAAATATGAGGCGGTAAATACCGATTCATAGTTACCGAATTCTAAAATACCGATTCATACTTACCGAATACAGAATTAACGAATCGGTAAACATGAAGTGGTAAATATGAAGTGGTAAAAATTTAAAATGACATGTAGGAGCAGTCGGTAATTAAGAAATCCATTAAAATCGGTAATTAAGAGTCGGTAATTAACACGGACTAAAAGCAGGTGGTAACCATCAACAATGGATAAAAACAAACCCAAAATTCAACAGCGTGGACAACATGGCCGCTATGTACGTCATTGCAAGGCGCCTACGTCTACAGGCAGCAGGACTGAGGGTGTGGCGACGGGAGGAACAAATCTACAGACAGCGCATCACACTATTCCAGCTGACTGATGCAGAGATACATGAGAGGTACAGGCTACACCCCGAAACCATCATGGACTTAATCAGGGACCTACACCCACTCCTGGACCAGCCAGTTAGAAGGGCGCACGCCATACCCCCACATGTGCAGGTGCTCTGCAGCCTACATCTGTTGGCATCCGGCAGTTATCAGGTGGTGATAGCTGCGGTGGGTGGGGTATCCCAAAGTTGCCTGTCCCGTTTCTTCAGGAAGTTCCTGGATGCCATGATGCAGAGAATGCACCACTACATAAGCTTCCCGAACTCACAGGCTGCACTGCAGAAAACAAAAACTGACTTTTATCACATGGCACAGTTCCCCCATGTCCTCGGCTGTATTGATGGTACCCACATCCCAATCTGTCCACCAGCAGATACAGAGCACATCTACAGGAACAGGAAGTCCACCCACTCCATCAACGTGCAGGTGATCTGTGATGCAGGGAACATCATCACAGATATTGTTGCAAAGTTTCCTGGGAGCACCCACGACTCTTACATCTTCCAGAATAGTGGGATTTACACACGACTGAGTGCCGGAGAATTCGGAGAGGGATACCTGCTAGGTAAGTAACAGTGACGCCCCTTGAAACATGCAAACATAGTGTATAGAGGCATGTTACTGATGGTTCCCTTTCACCCATCCAGGCGACAGTGCATATGCATGCCGGTCATTCATCCTCACTCCCTACCTACACCCAGCTACCCAGAGTGAGAGACGATACAACGTGGCACACAAAACAACACGCAATGTGGTGGAGCGCACGTTTGGACTACTGAAGAGCAGGTTCCGCTGCCTGCACAAGAGCGGAGGCGCACGCCAGTACAAACCCATCACCTGCTGCAAGATCATTGCCACTTGTGCAATGCTGCACAACCTTGCCACGAAAAAAGGTACAGATGTGGAACTAACATATTTTGAGGACAACGAGGATGAGTCAGGCCAGCCAGAGGGCAACGCAGCTAGAGTGCCAACTGCAATCGATGGGAGAGAGAGACGGGCAGAGATCACATCCAACTATTTCTGAGTAAGTAAGGGGACACAGCGAGTTGTGAGCAGTCATGACGTAGTTTAATGTGGCACCACGCCATGAACACATGATCAGGCCAATCTGGCAATATATCATCTATACAAGGAGTATGTCCAGGGTTACGTCACCCATTGTGAAGTGGCTAGGCAGGGCGACATCAATGTTTGCGCATACGCGCTGCAGTGGTGGATTGCACGGCCTGTGCATCCTCACTAGAGCCAACCCCAAGCCGCCTGCTGCTCCTGCGTGTTTCTGGGACGGGGGGTGTGATGCTGCTGGTGGTGTCGATGCTCTCCGCAGGATCCCCTGCAGCAGTTGTCGACGCCTGACTCGTCAATAGCACCCCTAGTGCACTTGTCACCTGCACCATCCCCCGAGACAGGTCGCTGCAGCACTGTGTTAGGCCCTCCTGCATCGTCACAGAGCGCCGGCACAGTAGGGAAGTGGCAGTTGCCAGACGGTTGAGTGCCCTGCTGGTAGTGTCCCTTCTCTGGCGTTCCCGGCGCCGTGCTTCGATGTCAGCATCTAATTTGCTGCACAACTGCTGGATAGACTGGGACATGTCCCGAATGCCCGCAGCCATGCCGCCAATGTTTGTGTCCATGTTGACTATGCTTGTCTTCATCACCCGCATGTGCCTCTGGACTGACATGACTGCCTTTGATTGCAGGCGCTGTTGCTTTAACATTTGGCCCTCGAGCCCCAAGAAGACACCATGGCCGTCAGTGGGTGCTGGTGGACTCTGGACACGCGACCTGTGGCGCCCTCTTGTTTCCGTCTGTGCTGCCTGTGAGGTGTGGGGCACAGTGGCATGGCTCCCTTCCTGGGGCCCGGTGCGGTCTTCAGGGCCCATGCTGTCGTCTGACGAGGTGTCCAAGGCTCGTAGCCTGGCTGCTGGACGCCTCCTCTGTCTCACGCATGCAAGCGGAGATGTGGCCGGTGAATCGAACATGAGTGGCGAGGCTGGCTCTGGTGGTGGTGATGCTGGCTCACGGTGAGGTGATGCTGGCTCTGTGTGCGGCGATGCTGGCTGTGTTGGTGGTGCGGCTGCCAGTGGGCCTGCTCCCCGGTCTGTACTTGTGCTGGCTGGAGGTGTTTGATGTTGCCGTGGTGCCGTCTCTCCTGCAGCATGCCCTGTCCTGCATGATGTCACATCTGTGGACAGAAATACAACATTGGCTCAGTGTCCCCGAAGGGCTGCATTGCAAGCGGCACAATAAATAATTTCACATTCCAACATGTCCCCTGTCTCCTTGTGCCTCGAGTGCGTGACATGCCTTGTTGCCCTGTAACATTTACGTCATGGTTAGTGTTGCCCTGACTACATCTCCCGAAATGCATTGCCTGTCTGCACTGACACGTGTGGACTGCAGTGTGATTCTCGTTTCACATTTGGGGGATGTGGGATGGGGTAGGGGGGGATACATTGCTGTGCTTTCGTCTTACCTTGGTGTGTTGCGGCTCTGGCAGAGCTGTCGGCGTCCCCAAGACCCACGACGCTCTCTTGCTCGATTGTGGCCGCCACCAGCTCCTCCAGTTCGGTGAGGGCAGGTGCCCTGTTGGTTCCACCTCCGGTCTGGCTGGCCTCCTTCTGGATGTCACCCATCTTCCTCTTGGTTACAATCCTCAGGTCATACCAGCGCTTTTTGAGGACCTCAATGTCCCTGTGGGTCACTCCCACAGCATTGACCTGCGCCTGGATGGCCAGCCATATGTTGCGCTTTTCCACCTCAGGCACTTGCAGGGATTGCCTGCCGAACAGCTTCTGGTGCTGCTTCACGACCTCCTCCACCAGCACCTGGAGTTCCTTGGGGCTAAATTTCAGCTTCCTCCTCCTTTCCCCTCCGTCTTTCTGTGTTCTCTGGCTGGACATGCTGTTCGTTTACCCGCTCGCACATGCAACTGCTCCCTGCCTCTCCTCTGCACTCCAAGCCTCTCCAGGGTCGGCTAATTATGTCCACCTGCCTGGGTGTGGCCACTTCGGCTAATTGAGTACCCCTGCCTGGGTGTGGGCAGTTCCAGGTTGGGTGGGCTGTCGTTGCACTGGATTCGCTGTTTCGTCAAGTCATGTGATTTTCTTTACCGACTCCGTACATACCGAATCGGTATTTTCCGAATCGGTAACTACCACCTCGGTATTTTGCGATTCGGTAACTTCCACCTCGGTATTTTCCGATTCGGTAAATACCACCTCGGTATTTACCGATTCGGTGAATTCCGATTCGTGATTACCGAATGTTACCGAATCGGTAACTGTTACCGAATTTTTACCTACATATAACTTACCGATTCTAATTTACCGATTCGGTACGGCTCGGTATTTTAGAACCGGTAAAATGTATTTACCTACATGAGGCCCTAAGTCCCTGAACATTCTTCATCAGACTATCTTGGATAGATTGTATTTTCCCAATAAAAAAGGAGGAAAGCTCCTCACACCATTGAAATGATGTGGGAGAAGCCGCTTGTTCAGCGTAAGGTGTCAAAAAGCTTCTGACAATGGAGAAAATCTCTCTACCATTGTTTTTAGCTTCAGCAATGCGATCTGCATAGAAGCTACTTTTTGCCAATTTAATGGCCTCGTAGTAATCACTTTGAGCAAGACAGATTTTGCTGATGGAGAGTACTCCAAGTGCCACTGGCGTTCCAATTTCTTACAGCCCAATTTGAGCTCTCTTAGTACACCAGTATACCAAGGATTAATTGGAGAGGAGCGTAGCCGCTTTTTAGAAATAGGATGAGAGACGGAGCTAACACCCTGCTTAATCCAGGTAGCAAAGCCGTCTACCGCCTCATCCAGGTCACAAGAAAGCACCGGGCGGGAGAGTGAGAGGGTCGTGTAAAGGGCTGGGATTTCAATTTTCGGTGGGGGTTTGCATTGGGCCGAGGTACTGGGGGACAACGACAACCCCAATGGCCAGGAAAAATGGACCAAAAAATGGTCAGACCAAGTAACCTGGATAGGGTCCGCCATAGAAAGGACGAAATTGGAACAAACCAACGATCGTATGGCCACCAATGTGGGAGGGAACTTTCAACCACTGAGTTAGTTGCGCCAGATCAAGAAGATCGATTAATTCCTTAGTGCCCAGAGACCCGGGGCAATCCATATGGATGTTGAAATCACCCACAAGGAGAAAGTTTGTGAAGCGGAGAGCACGAGGGACAATAATGTCATCCAGGCTCTTCAGAAAAGTGCTCGAAGGGCCGGGGGGACGGTAAACCAGCATGCCACCCAACGTAGAGTGCGGAGAGAAAACAATGGTGAAGTCAAGAGCCTCCTCGTCCACCAGTCCAGCTGTCACCTCACTAGTGAAAACCCAAGAGTCTCTTAGCACTACAGCAATCCCTCCCCCTCTACCGGTTAAACGGTCGGCACATGAGTCATTAAGCCAGGATTCAGTAACAAATAGAAAATCCAAGTTATTATCAGAAAGGAGTTTGTGGATATCTAGGGCATGTTTGACTAAAGAGCGGGCATTAATAAGCACTGCCCGCAGCTGGGGGGCTCTCTCAGAGTGAGAGACAGGGGCTAGAGGTATAGCTTGCAGACAAAACTGGCAGGAAGGGCACTTCCTTACTATGCTGTGTCCACCAGTCCAATCGTTATCTCCACAGCAGATAGTCGTATTCAGCGTTAGTAATTCAGAGCGAGTGTATGGTCTGCTTATAATCGGATCTCCTGGCCTCAAACTCCCAGCATGGCTGGCGCTGGACGCTCCAGGGACGCGGACGGGCGCAGATGGGCTTGCCTTAGGCTTGCCTTCGGTGCGCCAGCGGCGCGCTCGCGCCAGCTTTCTCATTTATGCAAGCAGGGCAATCAGAATCAGGTGTGAGAGCAGGGGAGACTAGACAGCCAACCCCGCCTCACCCAAAATGGCGGCTCGGGAGCACAGGACGCCGAAAAACGAAGTCTAGCCTCCAGCAAGAAGGGGGAACCCTACATGAAGAGGTACTGACAAACAACTGGCATTAGGTCATATTTATTAGTTTTAAAAATAGCTCAGAACGCTAGATAGGCAAAATAAAGGAAGATAGCTTCAGCAGCAGCGCGCTAGACAGACTAACAGGTCCACACACAACTCCCGGCTCAAGCCTCAGGAGTGATAACGCTGCGCGCTCGCGCCAGTGTTCTAATTTATGCAAGCAGGGCAATCGGAACTAGGTGTGAGAGCAGGGGAGACTAGACAGCCAACCCCGCCTCACCCAAAATGGCAGCTCGGGAGCACAGGACGCCAAGACATGAAGTCCAGCCTCCAGCAAGAAGGGGGAACCCTACATGAAGAGGTACTGACAAACAACTGGCATTAGGTCACATTTATTCGTTTTAAAAATAGCTCAGAACGCTAGATAGGCAAAATAAAAGAAGATTACTTCAGCTGCAGCGCGCTAGACAGAATCACAGGTCCACACACGTAACTCCCGGCTCAAGCCTCAGGAGTGATAACGCTGCGCGCTCGCGCCAGCGTCTTAATTTATGCAAGCAGGGCAATCGGAATCAGGTGTGAGAGCAGGGGAGACTAGACAGCCAACCCCGCCTCACCCAAAATGGCGGCTCGGGAGCACAGGACGCCGAAAAACGAAGTCCAGCCTCCAGCAAGAAGAGGGAACCCTACATGAAGAGGTACTGACAAACAACTGGCATTAGGTCACATTTATTAGTTTTAAAAATAGCTCAGAACGCTAGATAGGCAAAATAAAAGAAGATTACTTAAGCAGCAGCGCGCTAGACAGAATCACAGGTCCACACACGTAACTCCCGGCTCAAGCCTCAGGAGTGATAACGCTCCATTAGACAGAAACAGATATATACGATTGCAAGCACTGACAGATTAAATAAAAGGCAGAATTCTACCATGGTGCTAAAATAGTGAATATTTTCAGGCATATAGGTACATAGCAATAATTAAGCACACTCCTAATATGCGAACCTTAGGTAAGTGTTCCTAAGTGTACCTAGCATGTATGTAGAATTAGAGTCAAGAATCCCCCTAGGAAAGAGCAAACCCCATTACCTGATGGTAAAGAACGAAGGAACCCGTCTTGATCTAGGGTGGACACCCCGCAAGGGATGTCAGACCACTGTGTGCTGGAGTTTCTGCATGCAGGGACCTCAGCGTCTTGTGTGAGCATGGAAGCTTCTCCTCTGGTTTGCCCAGCGAAGATGTGGTGCTTATATACCCAAAAGGTATCCTCAGGGGGTCTACCTAGAATGGCACTGTGGGCCTGTCATTCTAGAATGACAATATTGGTGACTCTTGTACAGAGTTATTATACAGAAGATGGTATTCCTGCTGTGATACTAAGAATCCTCATGCATAATAAATTAGGCTAGTTTTCGAAGAAATCCACACAACATTTATTCAGCACCTAACTAGGTAAAGGTCAGCGCCAGAGCCATTATGTCGAGCAAGGTAGGGCAAATGTAGTTAAGGTCGTACATCAAACTAGGCCTATATTGGGGTACATTGGGGCTCATAACACCCGTTCCTCATCCGAAGTAAACTAGATATAAAATATGCCTGTCTAAGAAGCATAAAACATTTGTTAGAATGAATGTAAAAACATCTAAAGACAAGGTATATGTAAATCAATGAAAAATATTTAAAAAGCTCTGTAATTCCTCTAGAAAGTCAATATGCTGTTTAGACCAACTGAGCACACTAAAAGCCATGGTGTTCAGTGAGCGCAAGGCAAACAAATAAAAACAAAAAGATGTTTTCCATTACAATTTGACTTGTTTTGAAAAAAGGCTGAATTGTTTCTATCACACAGAGAACCAAATATTTATGTGTCCTGTGTAAGGAGATGCAACATCACTGTTGCTTGCCTTTGCAGATGACGGTCCCTTTAACACCTCTTGGATCAGGTCAATGGAGCCAAGGAGATCTTCTACGGTTCCCACAGCAGATGCTGAGGAAGCATTAAACACTTGTGTGCCTGTTTCAGACCCGGTGTCCATTCCAAAAGGAGCTGAAGCCTCCCGTGGTGGTTCTAAGAATGCCATTGTGAACAAAAACTGATAAGTATCCCTCTTGACCTCTATTTCTTTTACTTAACAATTAATTTCTTGTGGGTTCACATGAAAAAGAGACAATCAATTGTGTTTAAGCATTTCAACTCATATATTTATTTTTTGTTTTTTATATAAATTATTTTTATGATATTTCCTTGCTCATATACATTTTTTCATTTACATACATTATTTACAAATATCATCTTATTCCTAAACACGCCTTGTACAATAATATATTCAATTACTGTGCTTATTTCATATTCTCAACAATGTATTTGAAGATATAAGCTAATACTCATTATAAAAAAAAAAAACCCTCTCCTGTAATTTTGAGAGAAATCCCCACAGCAATCACTCCTCTGTTCATACCACATGCATTTCACTATCATACAACACATTCACACTCCACCCCAGATGTACACCATCGATGTTGCTGGACTAGCCAGAGCTGGGCTAATTACTCAACCCTTAGATTATGGTGCCAATTACTAGGGTGTGACACTCTGTCTTGGTCGACGCACGTTTCGGTGGATCTAATTTCTTTTCTTGCCACCTTCTTCAGGACCTTTTTATTTGCGAATTTATCACGGGCAAAGATGAGGGGATTAATGTTCTGTAAAACAATTGGAGAATATCAGCAATTAATTTCATACATTTATGTGTCCCACAGGAGAATGCTGGCTTCATTCTCCAGAAGCTACAATTAAAAACCAAGAATTTCCACTTCTGTCAAGCTTGCTAGCGTGCCTGTGGCTATATAGCTCCCTACTAGATTGAAAGTAGGATGTATTGAGAAATCAAAGAGTAGAAAGATTAGGTACGAGTGATATATACTACAGGTAAACGTCATTTTAAACAAGGAGTAATTTATCTCTCTCTGTGGATCTGTATCCTCTATTACGAGTCTTACTGTGGTCTCCATAATCTATTATGCACAATCATGAAAAAGTAGCGGATTTAGAACTACCTGTATTCTGGTATTGCGCACGTAGTGAGAGTTTTCCCCACAAGCGATGTTGCTGATGACGTTCTTTTCCTTTTTTGCAATGCAATCAATACTGCAAGAAGATGTTGTGTGATTATTATTCCATGTTCTGCTACTTCTATAGGCCCTATCCATTCAACTTGTGAGTATTTAGACTATTTTGTAAATACCTTAATAAGACCGTATTACGATCCTAGGAGTCAGTTGCACATTTCCTCATGTGTTTATTTGGTTCATATGCTCGGGTTTGCTTTTTCCAAGCCTTTCTCGTAGTGCTGATGGCTCACTAGCCCCTAGGAGCTGCTCATGGAGCTGTGAAAATTTGGATAGGGTTTAAATAAAGATAGTTGGCAATTTAGATCTTGTTATTATGCATGCTTTGTAATTATGGTTTTCTTGCGATTACCTCCACAGGCGTTTTCTAAGGAACAGCGTGGTATTGGTCTATTCCGTTTGTTCTTTTAGCCGCATAGTACAGTGACCGGGTTGACTGATATCTATCTTCTTTGGTGCTCTAGTAGATAGCAGGATATTTTTAGTATATACATACTGATGGACTATAGCCTATATTCACATGACCGCTAATACCTTTTTCGTATTTTTTGTCATTTTAGTCCTCTCTATTGTTATAGAGGTCCCCTTAAATATTCTTATCCCACTAATGTCTGCCACTCTTGTGCGTTTGCTTAGGGCTTGCCGCTATAAAGTAATGAACCCTGCATACTTTACTGGATATTAGTTCCCTACACTTAAGAATTTATTAGTACATGTAAGGAGATTAACTGGAATACTCAGTCAGCAACAGCGAACTTAAATCTACCTAACTCTCAAGAGTACTAGACTTATATTCTTTCTTACTCGGTGCCTTACCTGTCGGCTATTTCTTAATCTCCTTCAGCAACTCGCATCGCGGACTTCGGCCTCCAGTGCGGTAGCAGTAAAATTCCTCCCTTTTGAAGCGGTGCAGGCTTTCTAATTTCCGGCAGCTGTGATGTAAAATCACATGTTCTCCTGCGCGCCAACTTGCGCCCCGCCCCAAATGCCTTCGTTACTATCGGTTCCATCTTGAAAAGGGTAATCGCTGGGCTTACTTACGTGGAATGAATCATTTATTATGCCCGTTTTGACATTGAGATTATCCACGAAAATTCCGGGGATTTGTCATCCCGTTTCTAAGATATTGCCGCACCAGTGGCTGGCATATAATATATAATGGGAATGGTAATCTGTTGTTAGCAAAACTCCGCCGCCATTTTGGATTGGGTCATACTCTGTTTTATAGCAGCCAAATCGGTTCCATCTTAAAAGGGTAATCACTAAGCTTGCTTAGATGGAATGAGTCATTTATTATGCCCGTTTTGCCATTGGGATTATCTGCGAGGTCTCCGGGGATTTGTCATCCAGTTTATAAGATGTTGTCCCACCAGTGATTGGCAAATGATGTATACTGGGGATGATAGTCTGTTCTTAGCGAACTCCGCCGCCATTTTGAGTTGGGTCATACGCAGTTTAGACAGCAACCCAGTGTGTTTGATCGAACTATTGCCCCAGAGAGTTATTCTCTAATTATTGTTGGTCAAAAAAATATATTTGGGTCCAATGAATAGTGTTTCATGTTACTAATGATATATTCTCGCAATGCGACACCATATTTTGAAATCGGGTCATGTGTAAATATTTTGTTCGATGACAGTTTCTTATGTCGTCGATAACTATTATTTTGGCGAATTCCCAAAGTAGCCAAAAATTGAGTCGATCTAAATTATCTATTGTACTATACGCAAGGTTTTCTCAAGGAAATATAAAACTTCCAAAATCCAACACTGATCTACCACTTTTTAAGCACGTGGCCTGTCTTACTGTTTAACCTGTTGGTTTCTCTAGTCCTGCGCCTAATGCAAAGTGACAAGTTGTCCAAACGGTGAGAAGATAGATCAAATAACCCTTTTGTCTAATCCTGCTTGAGTCAAAAGACTCCATGTGCTTTGCCAATGTACATTGTTGTGTGTATCTCTTGGGGGTTTTTTTCCCTTTCCTTTTTTTTGTTGTTCTCTTTACCCTGTATAAGTAGAAGCACAATTGGTAGTATGGTCAAATTTCATGTAGTGTGGGCAGGGTAGTAGATCGTGCTATCCGAGATACTTTCTTATAGTTTTTTGGCAGTCATACAGGGGACAGAGAGGGAGGTCTGTACACGCCTTATCCTGTGTGCCACAAAATTTCCTCGTTGAGGCCCGTTTTAACTGTATCCAAAGTATAGATCCAGTAGGTCTCACGTATCTTCCTGACATCTTGGATGTCTTTACCTGCAATGTGCTTGACTTTTTCTAATATTAGCCATCTGAGTTCTTTTTCATTGTGTTGGAACTCCATGCAGTGCTGTACCATTGGGCTTAGTAGTTTCTTAGTTCTAATAGCAGACCTATGCTCACTGTATCGTGTTCTGAACTCACGGCCCGTCTCACCTACGTAGCCTAGGGCGCAGGGACATAATATGAGGTATACCAGGTTCCGGCTTTTACAGTTGGTGAAATCTCGCAGTTTACCCCTCTTGCCTTGGTACTGCCAGAATTCAGATACGATTGCACTGTCACATGCGACACATGTGCCACATTTATGGTTTCCCAAGATCTGTGGGCCTACTAGGGTAGTTTGTGAATTTATCTGTTGTCGTAAGGGCCTGGTATGCACGAGGCTGTCCTTCAGGTTACGATTTCTGCGGAATGCAAGAATTGGTTTTTGGATAGTTTCAGATTCCTCCGCTGTGTTTAAGATGTGCCAATTCTTGTTCAAGACCTTTTTTATTTTAAAATTTAAGGTCGAGTGATTCACAACGCATACCAACTTTTCATTCTTTAAGCGGAAGTTCCCTGCTAATAGGGCATCCCGATTGTAATATCGTGCCCTTTTGTATGCTGTTCTTATCAATCGCTTAGGGTATCCTCGTGCAAGCAGTCTTTGTTTGAGGTCTTCTCCATGTTTATCAAAGTCCTTGATGTTTGAGCAATTACGCCTAATGCGTAGAAACTCTCCAAACGGGATAGAGTCCTTTTGACAGTTAGGATGGTAACTTGTGTGTGATAATATTGTGTTTTTGGAGGTGGGTTTTCTGAAAAACCCGACTACGATCCTGCCCTCCTCTTCCTGTATTGTAATGTCCAGAAACTCAACTGATGTGGTACTGATGTTGCTGGTGAATCTTAGATTTTTATCACTGGCATTAAGCCAGTTGATGAACATATCGAGAGTTTCTTTGTCTCCACGCCAAATAAAGAAAATGTCGTCGATGAATCTATGCCATTGACTGACATTCTCGTAGAAAGGGGCAATTTCATTGAAAATGTGTTTGAGTTCGTATTCCCCCATATATATATTGGCCACACTAGGGGCACATGATGCCCCCATGCTGGTACCTTTAGTTTGTTGATATAGGTCCCCTCTGAACTCAAAATAATTATTTTTTAGCACTATTTCCAAGCATTCAATTATAAACTCATTAGGTCTTTCTCCTGGTGATCTTTCTAAGAGTATTTTAACCGCCTCTATTGCCTCTTGTTGCGGTATATTTGTGTATAGTGCTTCGATGTCTAATGTGACCATAATTTCGTTCTTGGGGTCATAGGGTACATTTTCCAGTTTTTTGATAATATCCCCTGTATCTTTGATGTAGGATTTATATTGGGTGGTGAGAGGACATAGGAACTTGTCCACATACTTGGACAAAGGTTCTGTCGAGGAATTGATTGAGGAAACTATGGGACGTAGAGGTGGATCTAGGATGTCCTTGTGTGTTTTGGGCACACCGTAGAGAGCTGGAATTACTGCATTCGTTTTGTTTAAGAACAAGTATTCCTTTTCACATATGGCATCTTCCTCATATGCCTTGCTGGTTGCATGGTCTATAGTTTCTTTCAGTTTTGTAATTGCTCCCGATCTTATGGGTCTATAGTGCTCAGCCACATTCAGCATCTGATAGATTTTTTCTTCGTATTTCTTGGTGTCCATGAGCACTATGCCTCCCCCTGTATCACAGGGTTTTATGGTCAACTCCGATGTATTGTGAAGTTCCATAAGCGCCTTACTCTCAACAGCTGTCAGATTGGGTTTACTATGATAGTTGTATTTCAAAATTTTATTCATATCATTGAGGACAGATCTCTCAAAAATGGATACTTCTGCACCCACCATTTCCAGAGTGGGTGTAAAGGTAGATTTTAATTTGCATCCTGAGAGCACGAGGGACAATAATGTCATCCAGGCTCTTCAGAAAAGTGCTCGAAGGGCCGGGGGGACGGTAAACCAGCATGCCACCCAACGTAGAGTGCGGAGAGAAAACAATGGTGAAGTCAAGAGCCTCCTCGTCCACCAGTCCAGCTGTCACCTCACTAGTGAAAACCCAAGAGTCTCTTAGCACTACAGCAATCCCTCCCCCTCTACCGGTTAAACGGTCGGCACATGAGTCATTAAGCCAGGATTCAGTAACAAATAGAAAATCCAAGTTATTATCAGAAAGGAGTTTGTGGATATCTAGGGCATGTTTGACTAAAGAGCGGGCATTAATAAGCACTGCCCGCAGCTGGGGGGCTCTCTCAGAGTGAGAGACAGGGGCTAGAGGTATAGCTTGCAGACAAAACTGGCAGGAAGGGCACTTCCTTACTATGCTGTGTCCACCAGTCCAATCGTTATCTCCACAGCAGATAGTCGTATTCAGCGTTAGTAATTCAGAGCGAGTGTATGGTCTGCTTATAATCGGATCTCCTGGCCTCAAACTCCCAGCATGGCTGGCGCTGGACGCTCCAGGGACGCGGACGGGCGCAGATGGGCTTGCCTTAGGCTTGCCTTCGGTGCGCCAGCGGCGCGCTCGCGCCAGCTTTCTCATTTATGCAAGCAGGGCAATCTGAATCAGGTGTGAGAGCAGGGGAGACTAGACAGCCAACCCCGCCTCACCCAAAATGGCGGCTCGGGAGCACAGGACGCCGAAAAACGAAGTCTAGCCTCCAGCAAGAAGGGGGAACCCTACATGAAGAGGTACTGACAAACAACTGGCATTAGGTCATATTTATTAGTTTTAAAAATAGCTCAGAACGCTAGATAGGCAAAATAAAGGAAGATAGCTTCAGCAGCAGCGCGCTAGACAGACTAACAGGTCCACACACAACTCCCGGCTCAAGCCTCAGGAGTGATAACGCTGCGCGCTCGCGCCAGTGTTCTAATTTATGCAAGCAGGGCAATCGGAACTAGGTGTGAGAGCAGGGGAGACTAGACAGCCAACCCCGCCTCACCCAAAATGGCAGCTCGGGAGCACAGGACGCCAAGACATGAAGTCCAGCCTCCAGCAAGAAGGGGGAACCCTACATGAAGAGGTACTGACAAACAACTGGCATTAGGTCACATTTATTCGTTTTAAAAATAGCTCAGAACGCTAGATAGGCAAAATAAAAGAAGATTACTTCAGCTGCAGCGCGCTAGACAGAATCACAGGTCCACACACGTAACTCCCGGCTCAAGCCTCAGGAGTGATAACGCTGCGCGCTCGCGCCAGCGTCTTAATTTATGCAAGCAGGGCAATCGGAATCAGGTGTGAGAGCAGGGGAGACTAGACAGCCAACCCCGCCTCACCCAAAATGGCGGCTCGGGAGCACAGGACGCCGAAAAACGAAGTCCAGCCTCCAGCAAGAAGAGGGAACCCTACATGAAGAGGTACTGACAAACAACTGGCATTAGGTCACATTTATTAGTTTTAAAAATAGCTCAGAACGCTAGATAGGCAAAATAAAAGAAGATTACTTAAGCAGCAGCGCGCTAGACAGAATCACAGGTCCACACACGTAACTCCCGGCTCAAGCCTCAGGAGTGATAACGCTCCATTAGACAGAAACAGATATATACGATTGCAAGCACTGACAGATTAAATAAAAGGCAGAATTCTACCATGGTGCTAAAATAGTGAATATTTTCAGGCATATAGGTACATAGCAATAATTAAGCACACTCCTAATATGCGAACCTTAGGTAAGTGTTCCTAAGTGTACCTAGCATGTATGTAGAATTAGAGTCAAGAATCCCCCTAGGAAAGAGCAAACCCCATTACCTGATGGTAAAGAACGAAGGAACCCGTCTTGATCTAGGGTGGACACCCCGCAAGGGATGTCAGACCACTGTGTGCTGGAGTTTCTGCATGCAGGGACCTCAGCGTCTTGTGTGAGCATGGAAGCTTCTCCTCTGGTTTGCCCAGCGAAGATGTGGTGCTTATATACCCAAAAGGTATCCTCAGGGGGTCTACCTAGAATGGCACTGTGGGCCTGTCATTCTAGAATGACAATATTGGTGACTCTTGTACAGAGTTATTATACAGAAGATGGTATTCCTGCTGTGATACTAAGAATCCTCATGCATAATAAATTAGGCTAGTTTTCGAAGAAATCCACACAACATTTATTCAGCACCTAACTAGGTAAAGGTCAGCGCCAGAGCCATTATGTCGAGCAAGGTAGGGCAAATGTAGTTAAGGTCGTACATCAAACTAGGCCTATATTGGGGTACATTGGGGCTCATAACACCTGTTCCTCATCCGAAGTAAACTAGATATAAAATGTGCCTGTCTAAGAAGCATAAAAACATTTGTTAGAATGAATGTAAAAACATCTAAAGACAAGGTATATGTAAATCAATGAAAAATATTTAAAAAGCTCTGTAATTCCTCTAGAAAGTCAATATGCTGTTTAGACCAACTGAGCGCACTAAAAGCCATGGTGTTCAGTGAGCGCAAGGCAAACAAATAAAAACAAAAAGATGTTTTCCATTACAATTTGACTTGTTTTGAAAAAAGGCTGAATTGTTTCTATCACACAGAGAACCAAATATTTATGTGTCCTGTGTAAGGAGATGCAACATCACTGTTGCTTGCCTTTGCAGATGACGGTCCCTTTAACACCTCTTGGATCAGGTCAATGGAGCCAAGGAGATCTTCTACGGTACCCACAGCAGCTGCTGAGGAAGCATTAAACACTTGTGTGCCTGTTTCAGACCCGGTGTCCATTCCAAAAGGAGCTGAAGCCTCCCGTGGTGGTTCTAAGAATGCCAACATCAACATGGGAATACGCTGAGGACACTGTCATACATGGGCCTTTAAGGGGTCCAGTAGTACGTCTACGTCCGGCGGCGCAACCGACAGAAGTGTTAGACTTATGTCCAACATGCATTCGTATCCGCAGAATAGGCAGCGGAGTACAGGCAAGATGCAATCAACCCAGTCTGATCTTAACGATGGGAACCAATGCTCGCTTAGCTCACAAAGCCGAGGTGTGCCCAGATGGAGTACCATGCGTTCACGGCAACGTCGCCCAAAGAGTGCTTTTTCCATCTCTTTGTAGGCTGAAATGTCCATTGCATAGCAGGAAAATTAAAACCAGAATACCCACTACAAGTATTAGAACAAGCGGAAGCCCTCGAAAAACGCTTCCCAGTATAGAGTGTATAAATGATGGGATAACTCCGAAGATCTTCTGAAAGTGCTTAGTAGTCCTGAACCTATGCTCTTAAATAGGTGCACAATCCTACTCCTTTCAGACATGCTAAAGATACAATGTACCATTTCTCTGAAATGGAGCGGGAAGTTTGTTTAGACAAGTGCCTGTATCTCAGCTGAAGACCTTGCAACCTGGAGATCAAAAGTCTCTTGGGCTGAGGTTAAGGCCACATCCTTCTGAAAAAGCATGGCTTTCAGCCTGCTCAGAGAATCAAAGTGTATAAGGGAAACATTCAATGAAGGCCATAGCGGTGCCTCCCTGACTGTGTGGGTCGGTGGAAACAATGCTTGCATACAACAAGTAACCCTGGAACTTACTGTGACCAGATATGCGATGCCTAGCAGCATCCCACAACAACCTTGATCATTCAACATCAAATAACTCCTATTAGAGAGCAGTTTGAACAATGGATGAATCACGGCAGCTGGGGACCCTTTCAAGTGACATGATAGTCTTGCAACTGAAGCATTACATGCTCCATGAAGCCTAATAGTCTGAACCTCTGAGAAAAACTTCCGTGTCCCCATTCCTGCATCTAAATCTGTACTGCAAATCCCAAGACTCATGTATGTATCTCTATCCCAACGCTTTATACCTGCATACCTCGTCATACCAATGTCGACCACTGCCAAAGCCTTTTCTAGGTTAACTCTGTCAATCTCACGTAATCTCTCAGCAGCCTCCTGCTGGGAGATTTTCCATACCTCATTGTAAATAGCGTACAAGAAGGGCTTCTGGGGACCCAACAAAAAATCCCTGAGATCCATGTCATCTGAGAGTAAGGACAAGTGTTGAAGGAGGTTGAGGGAATGATATCCTCTTCTACATCACAAAGCCGTCTCGGACCCTCCCACTGCTTTTCCAGCACTTTGAGGATTATGGCAGATACTCTAGTTATAGGATCAATAGGGGCAAGTCGGTGCTCTATTTATCAATTGGTGAGATGGACAGAACTCTCTCCCCCATCGATTACTGCGTGTGACGGATGGCTTCCAATATCTGGGAATCTTTGTGATGTTAAAACAGGAACTCTTTTGAAAGAAATCTGGGAAGGCTGGCCAGGGCCTGCTGTGAGGACTGGAAGATATGGAGGAGTCTCCCCTTACATTAATGAGTCGCGCGGCCATATTCAAATTGATATCGCTACAAAAACTGTTCATGTGCCACAAAACACATTTTACAGTGTCTCTCCTGATTAATTTGCTAGATTAGAGGGTGACCTGTGCACCTTACTATGGGATGGGAAACACCCCAGAATCGTCCTGAAATCTCTGCAGCGCACCCCCTACAATGGGGGATTCTCTCTCCTGGACTTAGAGGCCTACTATTGGATGACCCACCTAATCAATATTAATGACTGGATCTTCGCGCCGCGTGATCACTCTTCATTCAGATTGTTATGAGCGCAGTGGGGAAAACACCATGCCTCCTCCCTGCCACACAGGAGGCATAAGCAGGCTGGAGGAAAATGACAAAATGCTTGTGTTGTTGACACCGTAGAATAAAACGGGAAACACATTTATGAGAGGAACACTGGCTCCCTGAGATACACAAACGGAAGGACTTTGGAACCTGGCATTTATTTGGGATCTCCAAGGTAGGGGACTTGTTGAGTAGTGGTGACATAACATAGTTCTCTGAGATGAAACAGGAATGCTAGTTGCACGGCAACCAATCCAGGAGATACGCACAGCTCCGACATGCCTGGCAGGCCAAGGGAATCCCTGGGGATAACATCCCTGAGATTGTCCCGCTAGAGGGTCGGCTCCTCACTGAGGAGCTTGGAAGTGGTGTAGTTTTCCTGACATACAAAACTCTGAACAACAAAATGCCTGACAACTTGCAGAGGATGAAAGGAATATGAGTAGCAGATATGGGGGAAATGGGCGATCTTGACTTGGAAGCTGCCCTGATGCACCAGAGGGAAGAGGCGATTAAAGCGAGGCTCCGCTTAATCCAAAATCCTCCACAGGGTGTCCTATGATAGAAGTAGATTACATACGATTAGAAGTGCACAACACCCTCGGTGCCTGCATTACTGAATGGGGAGGCACACAATATGGGACTGCCCAAACATGCAAGGTTACTGGAAGACAATAACTGGGGAATTAGGCGAGATCCTAGGTAAACCTATTCCGCTCGAACCCAAATTCATCGTCCTGGGGATCCCCAATGATGTTGACCTTCCTAGATTTGAGCTCTTGCGTTGTAACCTACGACTGGTGGTGGCAAAAAGAGACATGGCTCAACAATGGGGAGCCAGGTAGTGTCCAACCCTACAGGAATGAAAAAGGGGTATGGGCATGTACATGATGGTGGAAAAGATTACCTATGGCAGTAGGGGCTAACCCTGCATGTGTGGAAATGTCTGGGGTGCTTGGCTTGCCTATTATTCCCTAGATCTCCTGAACGACGACTTGGAGCAATAGCAATCAATATAACTGTGAGTGGGTGTGCCTGAACTTGAGCAGGAATGCGGTTACAGCATGCTGCATTTTCTTTGTACTGTGATAGTAAATCAGCTGATAGTGGTCTGGGCTGGTGGGCTGGAGGGTGTGTAGCGTTTATTGTTCATGATACTGTTCATATCTTTTCGATGCTGGCAATGTTATTTTTATAATCAACTTGGTATTCGTAAGCGAAATTGCACCATCCCTTCGGATACAAAACCAAATAAAAACATTTAAAAAAGAAACGAATATCCCATTTAATTACAGACACAAATTATTACACTTTAAATTCATCAACCGCCTGAAATAAAAACTCGGCATAGGACAGCTAGGTTCTCTCAGGGAAAATTTGAGGAGTCTAGAAAATGTAGAGCATCAAACATAGCTTTTCTGTACACTGCATGATCGTGACCTTCGAAAGTACAATGCTCAAACAGTGTATTCCATTCTTTGAGTACAATGGTAGAGGTAGCGATTGTCCAGGAAATGGTGCCTACTCTGCAGAACCATATTGTGCCATTTCATCAGTTGGCAAGTAATTTTAGGATATGCACTCAGCGGGCCCAATTCAAAAAAGTAATCTGAGACAAAATCCTAACTTTACTACTCCTAAATGCCCTTTGTGAATACCGAAAGTCGTAAAGTTAGGATTTTGTCGCAGTTAAACTTAAGTTTGTCTTAAGTTTAACTTAAGACCAAAATTTAAGTTTAACTGAGACAAAATCCTAACTTTACTACTTCTAGATGCCCTTTGTGAATACCAAAAATCGTAAAGTTAGGATTTTCTCTCAGATTACTTTTGTGAATAAGGCCCTATATCTCGGGGGCTACGATTCTCTATCTAATTATGCAGTGACGTCACCAGGGCTGATTGTGCTATTTTTGTTACTGCATGATATTCAGAGATGTACGGTTGTTATAAAATGTTAAAAAAAGAATGGGGTAACAGTAAACCGGATACAGTTAGAGGATGGGGCTCTGCCAGAGGAAATGTGAGAGGTGATAGCAGTATATAAATGGTCAGATATATGACAGGTAATCCTGAGGTTATTGAACCTGCAGTCAAAAAGATTAGGGAATACGGTTAAAAGTCGTAGGAGAATATTGAAAAAAACGACATTTTAATTTTCGAACAGTGAAAATTTGTAATGAAAGTTATACATTGACAACAGTGCCATAGCCAGTGTCTTGGGAGCCCTTAGGCAACGGGAAAATGGACCCCTTTGCATTTTTTTAACTGTGGAAAATAGCAATAATCAGGTTTTAGGGGGCCCTTCAAGTCTCTGGGCCCCGGTGTCACTGCACCTGCTGCACCAATGGAAGCTACGCCCCTGATTGACCATAATCTCCAGAATAGATGAAGACACAATTTTGTCCCCTTCATTGAAAAAGATTAATGCTTTGGGATACTGGTATTTGCAAATGTGTCTTTCAGGAAAAAGTACATTTTTAAAATATAACTCATCTGAAATATGTTCATATAATCCTGTGGTAATATTATTAGATTAAAAAATGCAGTCGTGAATTTAAAATATGCTCTTTCCCTGGAGATAGTTTCAAATGGAAATGTTTTGTCCCTTTTTTAAGTCATTTGGAGTATGCAGATATATTCTGCTGCGAGTTTGGAAGCCCAGGAGAAGGAAAAATATTAATTTAGCAATAAGAAGATGAAAGAGTCAGCAAAATATGTTTTCTTCGCTGTTGAAACGAGGAAAGAAACAGGCTGTAACGGAGACCTTTTTCATTAACACCATGCAGCTGTATCTAGATTCTAAGGCAACAGTCTGCTGTGCAATACCTGACCTCTGGCGAGAGGGCTTAACTTTAAATCATCTAAAGTACAATTGTGAGATGTAGTTTCAGCAGCAAAGGCGTCTTGAGCTTCCAGTCATCGAAAATGGCACTTCTCACAACTCCGAAAAACGACACTTTTATGTTGTAAAATTAACTAGACTATCTTTGAGAAACTACATTTGTGCTGAAAAGTATTGATATCGTTTACACCCTAATAATGAAATATGTAATTGGTGCTTGAGTGGTTCTTTCCAGGTCTGGACATTTATTTCCAAATAACCAGGAATGGAGAGTGGAGAGTTCGAGAGCCTGATTGGAAGGCGTTGATCAGATTGTTTGAATTGAGAGAGTCTGACACTGACACTGACGCATTCAAGTATTTTGGGGTAGAAAGGAAGTTTACTATATTGATGTGGAGAGTGGTGGAATTCTATCAATTCAAGGACATTGTGAAGGTCTTTAATGTCGGAACCTAGCACCTGGAAGACAGTAAAGGGCCTGAACATTAAATTTGGTGGGAGTGGTTACTGATGTTCAAAGGAGGACAGAGGAGTGCTAGGTGCCTAGCAGGGCCTGTCATGATGAGCTTGTTGAGGGGGATGCTGACATCTCCACCTTTATGAGGCTGCCTTCGGGTGTGGGAGAAGTTAGCTTGGTGTGAAGTGTTGCAGAAGTGCTAATGTCTTTGACATCAATCCAAGTAACAGTGATAGCTGCCAAGCTTAGGGATTGCAAAACCAGTCAAAGTATCCAGTTTTGTACAAAGTATTGGTGCAGACTGACAGGTCACTTCAAAGAGAAAAAGTGACAATATTCTGGGCCTTATTTATGAGAAGTGATGCATTGCTGAATGAATACAGTGATGCGTCACTTCTCAGTGCGCCCTCCTTGCAACATGATGGATGCGTCATATTTACTCTATGAAGCAACATGTTGCAAAGAGTTCAAGATACGTCAGTATTTCTGACGTATCTGTAGGTGCAAAAGTGACGCATAGCTGGGGGGTGTCTGAAAACAGACGCAACTCCAGCAATGCGTCCTTTCACAAGGGGCAAGCCACATGTGAAGTGGCCTGCGTCAGTCTTACACCTGCTGTGAGGCAGGCATAAGATATTGATGCAATGGCGTCCTAGAAGTGGCGCACTGAAATCTTATAGATTTCAATGCACCACTTCTACAAGGCTTTTTGCAGGGATCGCCCACCCTGCATACATTATACCTGGTGCAGTTATAATGTGGTGCAGGGGTTTACGAAGTGACGCATCTGCCTAGATGCATCTCTTTGTAAATAGGGCACAAGATGGTGCATTTTTTACACGCCGGTGCATCAAAACAAACGTGACGCAACGGCGGCACAAAATTGTCGCAACGCCTCATAAATAATGCCCTCAGAAGGAGAGTACTCTATCATCTCAGGTTTGTCTAATATTTAGTATAGGATGAAAGGTGAGATGGTTAGTGATGAGTGTAGTATGCCATCAATGAGTAGGGAATTGGAGTGACTCTACGGAAAGTGGTGGTGTGATGATACATCGCAGTGGAATGTGTGTGTGACTAGAGCGGCCTGAGATTTTGTTTAGGTCAAGAAAGTCACCCTAAGTGGGAAGGGTATGCTCACTGTACCTTTCGATTCAAGCTAGCCTGGCTGAAGAGGAGTGATACACAGTAACCAGGATACTTGCTTCCGATCCAGGGAAGACTGGGCCTGGCAGTTTGGGCTGGACTGTTCCCATGGAGAACAGGGTCAAGAAAGATTTGCAAGTGGCTGGGTCCAAACTGGGGTGGCGTGGTGAGCATAAAAACAATGGATTTAGCCCAGATCTGTGACTGGGCGTGAATGTTTGATTTGTTCAGTATTCCATTCATCATTTCTTCTTTTTACTTTCGTCATCCTTAGTGGGAAGGGCATTCCCAGACATGCCTCCCATGCTCACTGTTCTACTGGATACAAGCTAGCCTGGCTGAGGAAGGATGATTTCCAGAAACAGGATCCAGGATGCTTGTTTCCGGTCCAGAGAGGACGTGGCCTGACAGTTCGGGCTGGACTGTTCCCATGGGGAGCTGGGTCAAGACCGATTTGCATATGTCTAGGTCCAAACTGGGGGGACTGACATGTTGAGCAAAAAAAAGATGGATTAATGGCAGATCTGTCACTGGGGATGAATGCTTGATTTGTACGGCATTCGGTCCATCATCTGTTTTTTTGCTTATGTTGCCCTAATTGGGAAGGGTATGCCCAGACGTGGGTCCTGTGTTCACTGCACCACTGGATTCAAGCTAACCTGGCTGATGAGGGGTGATACCCAGAAACTGGTCCCAGGATGCTTGTTTCCGGTTCAGGGATGACCTGGACTGGCAGTTTAAGCTAGACTATTCCCATGGGGAGCAGTGTCAAGACTGATTTGCATATGAATATGTCCAAACTAGGATGGCGTGGTGAGCAATAAACAAGAGGCTAAACCCACATCTGTGACTGTGGGTGAATTTTTGATTTGTTCAGCTTTCAGTCCATCATTTGTTCTTTTTGCTTTAGTCACCCTAAGTAGGAAGGATATGCCCAGACATGGGTCCAGTGCTCACTGTGCTGCTGGATTCAAGCTAGCCTGGCTGATGAGGGATGATACCCAGAAACCGGTCCCAGGATGCTTGTTTCCGGTCCAGGGAGGAACTGGCCTGGCAGTTCAGGCTGGACTGTTCCCATTGAGAGCAGGGTCAAGACTCATTTGCAAATGGCTAGGTCCAAACTGGGGTGTCCTGGTGAGCAAAAGAATTATGGGTTAAACCCAGATCTGTGACTGGGGGTGAATGTTTGATTTGTTCAGCATTCCGTCCATCATTTGTTCTTTTTGCTTTGCCGCCATAAGTGGGAAGGGTATGCTCAGACATGAGTCATGTGCTCACTGTGCCACTGGATTCAAGCTGAGAAACCGGTCCCAGGATGCTTGTCTCGAGTCCAGGGAGGATCTGGCCTGGCAGTTTGGGCTGGACTGTTCCCAAGGGGAACAGGGTCAAGACTGATTTGTATATGTTAGGTTCAAACTGAAGTGGCTTGGTGAACAGAAAAATGATGGATTAAACCCGATCTGTGACTAGGGGTGAATGTTTGATTTGTTCAGCATTCTGGCCATCATTTCTTCTTTTTGTTTCTGTACTGGGGTTTGGATCAAGCTGGTGTTTGCTGAGGAGGTCGGTGAAGCATTGGTTCATTAGTTTCTTTAAGACCTTTTCCGGGTATGGTAGGTGGGATATTGGTCTGTAGTTGGAAGGCATGGCTGGGTCAGCGGATATTTCCTAGAGCAGGGGCATGGCAGTGGCATGTTTCCAGGTGTCCAGGAATGTGGCTGAGTTCATGGAGTAGTTGAGGATGGGTGTTAATACTTCGCTGATCAGTAGGAGTCCTTTGGTGAAGGTGTGGTGGGGGAAAGGGTCCCATGGATCCCCCGACTGGATGGTGTTCACGATAGTCGCAATTTCAATGGTGATGACAGCGAGCCACAAGGTCAGGGTTCATTCACCAGCCATGATGAGAAGTTGAGTTGCAATGGGGTCCGGTTGAGGGTCAAAGTTGCTGTACATGGAGGTGATTTTCTTATAGAAGAATTCCAAGACCTGCTCACAAAGGTCTTGTGAGGGGTTGATGCTGCTGGAGGCGGCAGGAGGTGCAATGTGGGACAAACACAACAAGGAAAGCCATCTGAATATTGTCTGTTACCATACCCTTGTAAGTAGAATGCCTAGGTTCACTAGGCAAAAGACTTTCCAGGTGAAACCATACTCTCCCCTATGTTTGGCCGTACATGTTGTGATGGGGAGTGCCTCCTGGTTGATCCTATATCCTGAAAATTCGGAAAAGTCATCAATAAAAGACATAACAGTTGGCTTTTGAGTCATCTGGGTCACTGAGGATCAGAGGCGCCTCATGTGCATACAACTTAATCTTCACCGGGCCTCCGGGGGTGTCTATGCCATGGATGTAGACATTTTGCCTAATGGCCACCGCCAACGGTTCCACCACCAGCAAGAACAGGAGCGGAGATGGGAGGTTATGCATGGTGCGTTCCCTCTTGGATATCAAACACCCGCGACATGTAGCCCCCGCAGGATATCTGAGCAGTGGGGTTGGTATAAATCCAACTGGCCTTCTGAAGGTATTCCAGACCACTTTTTACCCACTCCAGGGCTTGAAAAAGACATCCCTATTACACCCTGTCAAACGCTTTCTCCGTATCCAGGGATAGCTGGATATTGTCATCCATGTCTGCCCTCATCCACCAAAGAACGTTAATCAAGGTCACTGCGGACAATGGGGAAGCCAAAAATGTTACGGATATCGAAATGATTGGCCTTCAACAGGCTCCTCACATAAGACAGGTCGCCACTTAGACCTTATTTTTACCGACTTGCCAAGGGTTAGGAGTAAACCCCCACTACCCCTCATGTGGTCTGATGACTACCTGATCAAGGTACAGATCCCAAAAGATAACAAACCTGCCAAATCAAGTAGAGTGGCCAACAGAGTGAAGAACAATAGAAATCAGTCTCCCTTGATTCCTTCTCTGCAGTCTTTGAGCCCACTGAGATCACACAGAGGAATGACAAAGAAACAGCCTTAGCTGTTATCTCATGGCTCCTTTACGCTTGCTTTTGATAAGATTGCCCCATTCAAGCAAACATTGTACACCTGAAAGAGAGGTCA
Organism: Triturus cristatus; assembly: GCF_964204655.1. Taxonomy (NCBI): domain Eukaryota; kingdom Metazoa; phylum Chordata; class Amphibia; order Caudata; family Salamandridae; genus Triturus; species Triturus cristatus. The sequence goes on from NC_140593.1 coordinate 945,937,141, forward strand.
AGCCCTCTGGTACTCAGAAGAGTCAAGATTTGAAAAAGCTAAGTGCAAACACCTTGAACAGAGATGGCATCAGACTAAATCCTCCTCCGATACAGAAGCTTGCAAAGTAATGCTTAGGATCTATCACAATAGGATGAAAGTAGCCCATAAACATCATATAACTAATAAAATCAATCACGCAGGAAATCTTTGAAATAACTTTTTAAAGCTCTGAATGAATTCACAAAACCTCAAGCTGGTAACCAAGCTATTCCTGCATCACAAACATTATGCAACTTGTTAGCAGACTTTTTCAAATTAAAGATTAATAGTATCTATGAGAACTTTCTCACCAACCATGGACAATTTAAGGAGGAAGAGGATTTCAATCTGTTCCCCCAAACGTTACCTCCACCCTAGAGAGGTTTGAGCCATGCTCACTGGAGAAGGTACATAGGATGCTGGCCTGCACCAAATCAGACACTCCACTGGACTTCTGCCCACCAAGTTTCACCGCCTGTCTATCGAACTCTATGGCACCATCCATCATGGCTCTCTATAACCTCTCTTTGGACTTAGCAAAAATTCCGGTGGAGTGGACGTCTATTCAAGTCATCCGATCTTAAAGAAACCAAACACCAATCCGGAAATTCTTTCCAACTACTGACCCATCTCTTTGCTTCCTTTGTTAGGAAAAAACCTAGAAAGCCATATAAATAAACAGCTAGCACCCTCCTGAAGAACATAGGATCTTGGACCCCTCACAACCAGGTTTCATAGCAATGCACAGCACAGAGATTGTGCTAATGGCAGTCGAGGATATCATCAGACTGTCCCTGGACAATGGTACTCCAGTTATGCTGCTATTGCTAGAGCTGTCAGTAGCTTTCAACACTGGTTGCCATGCAATTCTAACCCATCGGCTTTATGATGTAGGTATATATGGTAGTGTGCTACACTGGCTCAGGGACTTTGTTGACAATCAAACTCAGACAGTCCCTATGGATTCCTTCAAGTCGCGAACAATTCTGGTAAACAAAGGAGTCCCAAAGGGTTCTTCCCTGAGCCCTACAGTATGTAATATGTACGTGGCCCCCCTAGTGCAAAATGTCAAATCATGCAGGTTTGAGATCATATCGTACATGGATGATACCCAACTTGTCATTTCTTTAGGTAAGGACCTGGATAAGGTCACATCTCGGTTCTCAGACTGTATGAGGAAAATTGCTAAGTGGATGACAAACAATTGTCTTCAATTAAACGGGAACAAGTCCGAGATTCTGCTGTTTGGTAGCTCTGGTCTGCAGAATGGTGGCCTGCTGAATTAGGCACTGCACTTTCCCCAAAACAGGTGGTAAAAAGACCATGGCATAAAACTGGATCAGTCACTATCCATGAAAGACCAGGTTAGAGCCACCTGTGGCTTGTGTTTTGCCATAATGCGCCTGCTGAGGAAAGTCTTTCCTTGGCCCCCTTCTGCTTCAAGGAGAACCCTAATGCAGGCCTTGATCACGAGTTGCCTTGACTATGGTAACGCACTACTTGTTGTGGCAAATTACACTCTATCTGAAACCTCCTTCTCGCTCCTCCTCAGCACCCATTCTGAAAGCTTTGCACTGCCTTCCAGTTAGGAACTGCGCTTTTTTAAGCTTTGTTGTCTTACTCATAAGGCACTAACCAACTCCGAACAAGTCTACCTGCACAAAAGACTCTACCATTATCAACCCTCCAGACAGATCAGATCCACAAACAAAGCTCTACTATAGATCCCCCATGTCCGCACTTCAAGATGCAGCAGCAGATCCTTCTCATATCTGGCCCTGTTACCCTGGAATAAACTTCCTCTGCAAATTCATTTATGCATGGAACTAGAAAAGTACAAAAGACTATTAAAGACGTGTTTGTTTTAAGTGTACTGTACAGACTACGATTAGTGAAGTGCCGAGATGCACCTCTGGGTGTGACTCACTACGCTATCGCAAGTGGCAATAACAATGACAATAACAAAGGTGCTCATAGGGGTCTGAGATGATCGGCTGGCACAAAGCCCACCTGTGAATCATCTACAAGACATTGGAGGACTTTCTTGAGCTGGGTCACCAGGATCATGGCCAGTATTTTCATATAATTAAACAGTAGTGATATCAGCCTGTAACTAGTGCATAGTGTGGATTCCTTGTCCTCCTTAAGGATGAGACTGATTATCACCCCAGTCTTCCACCTTTTTTTAAGCAGACTTAATGCAGTAAGCGTGCCACCAATTCCGTATTGACCTTTTAAAATTCTGCTGGGAATTCATCGTCTCCTGGGGCTTTATTGTATGACATCTCTAAGATAGTTTGCAGCATATCTTCCACTGTTAGTTCCCATTCCAATTGTGACCTGCTTTCCTCCGAGGCATACCCTTCCATAACCAGTAATTCAGCCCTAGGGTCGTCAGCTGCTTCTGCACTGTAAAGGTCTCCTTGATAACTGGCAACAGAGTTTGCTATCTCAACGGGGTGATTGTGCAGGCAACCCATAGGATCCCTAATAGTGGGTGTGGCCAGGTGGGCTTTCTGTTGGTGGGTTGGTGGGGGTACGCTGCCAGAAATCTTCCCAACTTTTTGACTTACTCATAGTGCCACGAATTGAGAAGCAGGAGGGTGTACTCCTCCTGGAATGGGAAGAAAGAGTTCAAATCAAATTTTTCTCTCTCTCAATGCGATTAGGGCCCATGATGTACTGCTGTGTCAGGTCCATAATATCCAATTCCAGGTGACTTTGTACTTCCCTAGCCAACCGCTTGCAAGTTGCGGAATCCCCTATCTACTCTCCTCGAACAATTTCTTTCCCCGCAGGCCATAGGATTTGAGGCGATGACACTGATCCCTCATTTTGCACAGATATTTTCACAAATGTGCGGTCAGTGCCCTTTTTTCCTTAGGGGTCTTATAATGAGACATGTTGTGATGCCTTCTCTTGGGGATCAGTCTTACGTGACCCTTGTCAAGCTCCAGGAGTTCTAGGGGCCTGACCCGGCATGCCCCCCCCCCCCCCCCCCCCCACAGGACCTTACAGTCCTCCAGTGCTGGGAGGACCTGGTGATTGACAAGAAAGAGTCAATCTTTGAGCACGTCCCATTGAGACAGGAGACAAAACTGTATTTCGTTTCAGTCGGGTGTGTTAATCTACAGGGGGTCTGGTCTGTGAGTCCATAATCCATCAAAACATCACTCACACTTTGTCAATAAAAACTTGTGTTTAAATATAAAATTTAATGCGCTAGGTAGAACATTTTCCAAATAAAGTTAGAGCTTTGACCATCTTTATTTTTTGCTAAATCAAAATTGCTAAGGTTGTACTGTCTATTTCTGTTCTCAAGGTCTGTTTGGCATATAGGTAAAGCCATTTTTACAGCAAGGGAAATGTGTCCAACCACTACCTATTATCATTTATTTTAATTTCGTAATTAGATACTCTTTTGGAGAGGCCAGGCAATTATTTCTGATTGCATTTAATGTCGCTACTGATATAATCTGTGGTGATTTGCAGAGCTTGAACGTCTTCTCCCGAGATTCAAAAACTTTCGTCTTGGCAGGGGGCAAAGACTAATTTGTTTTCTTTTTGCAGTTGGAAATCTTAAGATTCCTATGTAGAAGCTGCCATTTTAACCAATGAATTAAAACTGCTGGGAAATAAGCCAATTCAACAAAATATACTTACAAAATATCCAGCTAACATGGATAGTGAGGATTTAATGGAAGATACAGTAGCAAGGGTGATTTTAAAATCACCAAATTATACTTGTAGCAGACTGCTCAATAAATGATAACGTTCATGGCCATAAAATATAAGACTGATGTAAAAATATTTTATTTAGACATTCAAGTCTATTAAAGTGTCTACAACATGAAGTAGAAAAGTGTACAGATGGCAACATTAAAGTATGGTCAGCCGATCGGCAATAGTACTTCCTACATTCCTGTCATTTTGCAAAAGGGATTAAAAAAAGCAGATGTGACTCATTGCATACTACATTGGTAAATAAGTTACTGATAGCGTAGAGTTATTTGCCCAAAGCGCCTTATGATCCCAGATTACAAGAGTGGATACACATATATGATGCTGTCAACTGTGACCTTAGACTTAGATATCACAGCTTACACTGCGACAAACTAAGATTTTTTTAACAATACAGCAGTATTAGCCTGGAAGCTCTAGAACTAGTATAAAAATCTTTAAATACAACTGTCCTCATTAACAAGATAAAAAGCAGGTTAATCAGGGCCTCGCAGTTGGCATCAGCAATGAGTCAAAACAAAACCCACTATGATGAGACATCACTGGGTAAAATTGCGTCCCGGAACACAGGCCCTACGGATAACTTTGAAGAGACCGCGGAACCTTGCCAACTGCTATTTAGAAGAGCAAAAAAATGCTTGAAGAAGCAAACAAAATACATCAAACACCTGCACTGTGCAAAGGAACTACAGTTGCGCCTGGATACAGCAGATCGCAATCAGGGTCGTAAAACAAATTTAAAGGTGGACCAACAACTAAAACTTCTTGGGTCTCAGAAACTCTACCCAATCTTTCAAAAGGCAAGGCCCACTGTCAGGCCATGGAATGACCAGTTAATCATAGTTCCGGTACCACAACTACCTACTAAATCAAGCCTCAGGGACGGCCAGGCTGGCGAAGGTAGGAAGCAGCACCTACAGGGAGTTGTACTCCCTCCACAAACTTACAGTAGAGGGAGCGGTCATACAGCACGGCACCTAAGCAGACAGTAGCAAGATGCATCACCGCCCAGTATGGATAGAGTAAGGTCACCTGCCCCTCAAACAAACAGCACTGGGATATGGGAGAACAACGCAGTTCAAAAAGACATCAGAGCAAATGCAACAAACGACCACTGCCTGGAAACACACGCTAACACCACAAGGCAAAGGGTTCATGCCCGAAGGGAATTGGAGGATAATATCACAGTCCCTACACCTGAATATACATCCCATGGAATTCTGATATATTAAATAGGGCTAACATCTTGCAAATCCTCCAATACATTCCAGAATTATCACCCATTACAACAGAAGATCTAATTCAAGTCCAGTTTAAGCCCCTGAGCAGTAATGCAACAAGAGAATCTTCAATAGCAACGTGGAAAAACAATACAATAGCCCAAACGATGATCAAGAAATAAAACAACCAATTTGCGAAATAGGAGATTAATGTACACAAACCAGAAGAGGAAAAATACCCACACATGTTAATGGGTAGACCAATCAACAGAAATAGACAGATGCCGAGAAAGTCCATCTTAAGAGGGACGAATCTAGTTCCTTGTCTGAAATCATACCCTAATTTAAGAATACATTTTCACCTAATTCTGTTGCAACAGGGCGTAAATTCACTGAAAGAGAAAAAAATCGAACCGTACAAATATGTTCAGGATGGAGCTGGACCGACTCAGTCAGGTCGACAATCAACTGCTTCCGAGACTCAACTGGCCTGCGAGCAGAATGAACAAGACCATAAAAGCAATTTCATGGAATGTGTACGGACTAAAAACCATGCTACAGAACAGAGGTGCCTTTGAATTCTTACAGACCGGGGACCTGCTGTCTCTCCAAGAAACTTGGTTGCTCGCTCCATTGTTCATACCAGGATTCAAGGAATTTGAACACCCAGCAAAAAAGCTCAATGTATTTGCAAGTCCGTCAGCGGGCCTATCTATATACGTAAGCTTAGGCATTACCATAATGTCAGCATCATTTTCAATAAGCACGGACATGGTCCAAGCCTTATACCTTCAAGGCTTGAAACTGAACAGTTCCCCAATAACGATCCTACTCTTGAATGTTTATTTTAACTGCAAAGACACACCGAGACATGGCAAGATGAGGGATCTGGTTGACACACTCGAAGAGCTGCTTAGCAACTATCCGAATTCTGGGATCATAATGGCCGGGGACTTTAATACTCATAACCTGGGGACAGTAACAGATGCTCCATCACCCAGGCACCATGATGGATATTTACTGAAACATTTTTAAACACTTACAGACTAAGGTCAGTACAAGTGATACAAGTCATCAACCACGTCATAAATAGGGATTCCATGGAAAAAAACAAATCAACAATTGATCGTATTTTTATGTGCAATCGCTTGCATGAAGTTGTAGAATTCCTAAAATCAGTGCAGCAGACCAGTGATCATCTCCCACTGGCCACAGTTGTTTCTCTGTAAACGGTTCGTCTTCTGCACATCACCCCCCTGGGTTTGTCTAATGGGAAGGAAATACACGTGCTCCTGAGAAGACTAAAGTGGAATAATATCGATATATACAGCCTGGAAAAACAATTGGCCAACACTTAACAATGATTATATTGAGGGGAATATACCCGAGAATTGGACAAAATTGGTGCTGGAGCTGTATCGACTTCTACTAGGCAGACGAGCAAACCATTGGCCTGACCCCAGAGAAAGAGTATGCAGCCAATTTCAACCAAGGTGCAACAAAATTCAGCTATGCAAGAAGGGCCTGAGACAAGCCAATCACAACTGCAACCGTGGGAGAGATAACAGAGCACACCAAAACCGGCTGACAGCGACAAAATTACATAGAAGAAACATATGGAACTTTAAAAGGCAACAAAAAGACTCCCAGTGGCTGTACATATTCAGTCTGTTAAGTCCAAGTAGACAGGCTGAATTTTTGCGATACATCAATAGGTTGTCTGGGCACAGCCACGACCGGCGTAATGGAGTCGCAATCCACACATGTGTACACACTGTACTGCAAGTCTTCTTATAACATCCTTCCACACCATCATCGACCCTTCACATGCATTAGCACTCAAAACGTCAATCATATTACTATGGAAGAAACAACTGAATCTCTTGACATGCACAATTGTGTGCTATGAATATTAAAGAACATCAGAAGGGACGGGGCCCCTGGAGCCTAATGGCCTACCTGGACACTGTTTTAAAGAAGACTGTGAATTTTGGGCAACTATATTCACTCTGTTATACCAGTTTAACATAGCTAACTCAACAATTCTTGAAGCCTGGAAAGGCTCCTTATTTCAACCAATCCACAAAAAAGGCGACACTGGAGATCCAACCAATTACAGTTTGATAGCCCTTCTGGATATTGAGGCAAATGGATACGCAAGCCTCCTCCTACAAGATCTACAAAACTGGGTTAACAAGGACGGAATCCTACTAGTTTACCAATCTGGCTTCAGGGCAGGAGCATCACCATTGGATAACATTCTAGCCCTAGCGTATCTGGTGGAAGGGTCTACCCAGAAAAAACAGCACCCTCTCTTTGCATGCTTCATAGACTACTCTGCAGCATTCGACTGTGTCAACAGGAATTTGCTCTGGCAAAAATTGCAAAACTGGCGGATCCTGACCATGCTGCTGAAAGCCATCATTGCCCTTTACACCAGAACCTGGGTATGGGTGAAATTAACCCGGAACACAGCAACAAAAAAAAGTGTACACGGACCAAGGGCTGAAACAAGGCAGCGTTCTGGCACCCCTGCTCTTTAATTTATATACTGAAGACCTTGGTAAATCAATATCAAAAGCCAACCTGTTAGCTCCTAAAATTGGGTCGCCAAGACTGTTCCTAATGCAGTATGCTGACAATATGGTCTCTATGGACCACACTAAGACGGGTATGCAAAGAGCACTGGACGCACTAGGCATTTATAACAACAAAAATTATTTAACAGCAAATTCAAGTAAAACAAAGGTAGTAATCTTAGGAAAATATGCTAATAAACTCAAACATCAAAATAACAACAACATCTAAATACAACTACCTAGTGGTGTGGATTATGAGCAATGGCAAGCCTACTGCACATCTTGCATCCATCGCATCAAAAGCCAAGGTGGGGACTTACGCCCGTTGAAAACTCAACTCCAAACTGTGCAGCTCGACAACTGGGCCAATCCCAAAGATCATGAGAGCCAAGTTACTTCCCTCAATTTCCTATATCCAATTAGTATTTCCTGCGGCACTAATTAACACCACGGAATTTGCCAAATGCTGAGCATTTACACAGATTTTTCAGATACCCGCCCATGCCCGGAATACCTTGGTACAGCTGGAATCCGGGTTAAATAAACCATTTTACGAACATTGGGCATCAATTATTTGATACTATTGAGGGGCATGTGCAGCCCCTCCAAATACAATGAGAGCAATTTTAAAGGTTATCTTCACAAAAGGAAAGAATTATTGGGCCGACAGCCTACTTACTGCCTGCACTAAACTGCACCTTGACCTGTCTAACTGGCGGGATTTTATTCACCAACCTGGAATTTTAAACACTATTTTAAAGAAACAAGTAAGACTATTAGCCAAGCAAGATAATATGAGGCTAATAGAGTCATCCAGCAGCAATATCAGGCTCTTAGCTAGCTCCTACAAGGATAGATTGAGACAGTCATATCTTGACTCAGCCTTGAACAAAACATTTTTAGAATCAATCATTTTTATTGTGTGGTATCTTAGAAGTGTATACACAGCATAGCTTCCTACATCAGAGTGCCGGCAGAGCGTAGGATGAGCAAAAGATACACAGCGTTCAGGTCTGCAACCCGGAGGGCGACCCCACGATAAATTCAAGCATAAGTTATGGATTAGCACATCCAGCAATTTAACAGCCCCGCCCACCCACAAAAACCACACAACCCTCTCCCCACATCAGTTCCAGCATGTGCATGCATGACCTCTCATCAACCGGCTACAACAGTGGTAAATTACCCAGTATCCCTGCCTTTGGATGACCCGGGCAGCTCTAATGGAATGAGCTGTAAAATTTGCAAGTATTTAGGACAAGTCACTTCCCTCATATCCTTGGTGAGTATCTGCAAGTAAGGGGCTCACAATTTTGCAAATTTGTTGCCTTTCCCTTCCACACTGAGCGAAAGGCACTCCATGGCCAGAAGCTGCCAAAGATGATGTATCCAGTCGATTGGCTCAGGTAATGACGAAGACCCCCATTGTGCTAAAATAACCTGTTGCGCAGCCAGCACCGCCATCGCGATCTGTCTACCTCTCAACGATTTCAACGGGAAGGATTTAGGATGGGAAAGACCCAGCAATGTATATTCAGGGGCCCGCGGCAATGTGATCTGAAATGCAGCATCAATGTCATCAATAACCGCTGTCCAGTAACGCACCAATTTCAGGCAGTGCGTTACTGCCTGAAATTACCCCACCAGCAGAGGTCTGTCTTAGTCTTATCCCAGCAGTGTACGCACGCCGGTGTGTAATACCAGTATGCAACCACTTTATAGGCGGATTCCACTCCCGCTGTGCTGTATGCAGTGTGATGTTCTGGTTATTGTATATGGTTCCACTCCTTAAACAATAAGGGCCTCCCCAATTCAGTCTCCCACCGCACTTGCGCTTTTGTACGGTGCCCTTTCGGGCGTGTAGTTATCATGGCATATAGTTCAGATATGAGTTTATGATCATCTTTGTTGCATACCAACCATTTTTCAAAGGGAGTCAGAGACCGGGACATTTGGGCAAAGTTTGCGGTTTGTGTAACCCAGTGTGCGACTTGTTGGTAGTGAAATGCATCAGAAGCCGGTAAGTCATAGTCCTTATGCAGTTGGGTAAACAAGATTAAACCTTCGGTGTCAAAAAGGGAGCCCACCCTCTTGCATCCCTCTTCCCCCCAACGATGAAATACCGGAGACGCTTGACCCTGCATAAAGTCGGGGTTGTCCACAATGGGGGACATGGGCGAGGGAAATGTGGTCCAACCCTTCAGCACTGCCAGCCGATCCCAAACCCTGAGCGTTGGAGAGGTAACAGGCGATGAGAATAGTTCCCATGCTCTATGTTGCCGTGGGAGCCACAGCTCCTGCCAACTATTTGTTCCGGCTACTGATTGGTCCATGAACTTCCAATGTTTACTGGAGAGAGGCCTATTCCACTCAACAAGGTAGCGCAGGCACGCTGCTTGGTAATAAGCGCTCACTAGCGGAAAGTCTATCCCCCCCTGTGTTTTCGTGGAAGTAATGTGTGGGAGCGAGAGGCGTGGCTTCTTACCCTCCCATATAAACGTATTGAGTAGCGCTTGCAGTTTCTTGATTGTGCCCGGCGGAGGGGATAATGGCAACATTTGGAAGATGTACAGGATGCGTTGGAGCACCGTCATTTTCACCGCCGCTATTCTCCCGTACCATGCCAGCTTGAGGCGCGACCAGGCATCCAGCGCCTTGGTCGTTTGTTCCAACAGTAAAGAGTAATTGAGGGAGACCGTTTTATCAATGGTCGAGGTTAGCCGAATGCCAAAATAGGTAATGTCTGTGGGCTCCCAGTGGAATGCAAAATCTTGCTGTAAGTCCAGAGCCTCACTCGCAGGTACCGAGATGTTGAGAATCTGCGACTTTGCGAAATTGACCTTGAACCCTGCAGCGTTCCCAAAAGCGGTAAGTTTGTTGGTCAGGGACTGCAGAGTGAGCTGGGGTTGAGTCAGCGAAAGTATCACCTCGTCGGCATACATGCTGATTTTATGCACTTCAGCCCCAAATCTGAGACCGACAATGTCAGGATTTGACCAAATCCGCTGGGCGAACGGCTCCATATAGAGCGCAAACAAAAGCGGGGATAGGGGACAGCCCTGGCGCGTTCCCCGAGCGTTAGGGATGAGGGCTGACCTGCATCCATTAACCCGCATTGAGGCTTTAGGGGCAGCGTATAAACAACAAATCCATTGGATAAAGTTGTCTCCGAAGCCATACTTACGCAGCGCCGCGAACAAGTATCCCCAATCAACGCGGTCAAAGGCCTTCTCTGCGTCTATCGAAAGCAGGAGGGCCTGTGTTCGCGAGCAATGTACGAGGTCGATGAGGTGCAACAGTCTCTTAGAATTGTCTCCCCCCGTATAGTAGGTATAAAACCCGACTGGTCCGGGTCTACTATGTCAGCCATACGGGGGCTAAGGCGCGAGGCTAAGATGCCCGCGAACAACTTCACATTGATGTTAAGAAGTGAAATGGGTCGATATGACCCACAATCTCTGGCACCTTTTCCAGGTTTCAAGATAACAGAAATCGACGCTTCCGACATTGTAGGCATCACTTCCCCAGTGTCAAGGAAAGAGTTGAAAAGCCGCGTTAAAAAGGGAGCCAGTTCCACACAAAATGTTTTGTACAACACGGCCGGGAAGCCATCCGGCCCGGTAACTATTTTTAACCTTGAGATAGCCGATATCACCTCCTCCTCTATGCGAATGGCTGAGTCCAGGTTATCAGCTGTATGTTTGAGTATTGGAGAAATATTGCAGGGACCCAGATACGCGTCAGGGTCGTGCAAGGGGGCGTCTCTATCTGCATAGAGGCGTCGGTAGAAAATGCGAAAGGATTCAACAACGGTCATCTGCGGCATGTTCTGTCCCATCTTGATCCCGCACGGATTGAATTGCGGACATCTGCGTTTTTGCCCGTAGTCTGTGTGCTAGCATTTTCCCACACTTATCGCGCTAAGATAAAATTAGTGTCTCCATCTCAAGAGAGCGTGCTCCCACCTGTCTAGGTCCAGGTGTTTCATCATTTGCCGTCAGTTTTCCAATTCCCGCCACATTCTCGGAGCTCCCGTCCGTTTATGGACCGCCTCCAGTTCTCCCACCTCTCTTTCTAACTCTGTGCGCTTCTCGATGCTCAGGGCCGAGAATGATGCTGCAACCACGATGAACTCTCCCTGCGTTACCAACTTCAGAGCCTCCCACACCGCCACAAGAGGGGTGTATCCCTGGTCATTATCATGAAAGTATTGTACTATAGTATCTCGTATCCGCTTGATTACCTCTTCAGAATGGAGGAGAGATTCACGAAGTCTCCAACCCGAGGGGGCTAAACGCGAGCACCGCGCCGGCAAGAGAACTGAGATGAGTGCATGATCCGAGATAGAGCGGAGAGTGATCTCTGCTGAGTGTAAGCTAGCTATAAGAGATGAGGAGGCTAAAAAGTGATCAAGTCTTGCGTATGTTTTGTGCGCTGCAGAGAAATATGTATAGTCGCGCTCGCTTGGATGTTGTGTTCGCCACACGTCACGCAGCCCACAGTCCTCCCACCACTTCCTGTGCAACCAATGCGCCCCTGTTTGGTGTGATCTCTGCCCCGATCTATCTAGGTCCAGATCAATTACCACATTTAAGTCACCTCTGACCAAAATCGCAGCATCAGGGGAAGCAAGCACCTTGGTCAGGGCCGAGCGTAGGAAAGGTTCTTGTCGGTCATTTGGTGCGTATAGGGACTCTAGCGTAAGGTGTGTATCCCCCCATTGTACCCTGATGGCCAGTAGTCTGCCCTTAATTTCTGCAATTGTCGAGACAACTTTACACTGGGATCACGTGCTTAACAGAATCGCTACACCATTCCTTTCGGATGGCCCGGAGGACCAGAATTGCTGCGGGAATCACATATCACGCAAGCGCTTGGTATCTTTAGCAAGGAGGTGGGTCTCCTGGAGTAGGCAAATATCACTATTGGTGTTTTCCAGGAGGGAGAGTATCACTGAGCGTTTCACTGGATTGTTCAACCCTCAGACATTCAAACTAATTACTTTCAAATCTCTACCCATCGTAATGTTGGGGGGATGTGGAGCCAAACAAGCGCACAAAGCTAAGTAGCACTAATGCAGCGAGGGCCAGCCTGCGGAACCTATGCGCCTGCCAGTCCCATCTAGGAACTGATGCGGAGACCCAAAAAAAAAAAAAAACAATCCCATCATCAAACAATAAAAAACAACTAAGCAATGAGAAGGAGAGGGGCAAACTAGGAAACATGACAAAAGTTTGTCTCAGTGGTTACAGTCCAGGAGGTCATGGCAAGTAAACAGTCAAATCAACAGTTAGTAGTCTCTTACCACTCTGGTGCCATGGGAAAGGCGACCTCTCCTCATGATCCGTCTTTTCCATCCCTCCGGCACCCATTGGTGAACCCAGTTGGTTGCCACTAGTCAGGGAGATCAAGGGGAATCCGGGCGCTCTGTAACTTGTGACAGTGAGGAAAGAACCGCTTCTCTTTCTAATTTGCTAGCAGCCAGGTCAGGTTTGGAGCTTGATGCTGGTTTCCCGACCCGTTGCCACTCGGAGGAGCTTCATCGGCATCGAGGAGTTGACTTGTCGTCTCCCTCCGTGGTTGGTGCCCTCTCGAGACCCCAGGTATCAAACACTTCATCCAAGGACCTAATCTGAAGGAGCTTGCATTGGTATTTGAAGATTAGGCGAAACGGGTGGCCCCAAGAGTAGGGAATGTTCTTTTCTCGGAGGTGGTTGGTTATAGGTTTGAACTCTCTGCGCTTAACCAGTGTGGAGGCCGCCAGATCTTGGAAGAGCGCAGGGTGGTGCCCACGGAACTGTACGGGGTGTTGATCTCGTGCCCTCCGGAGGCTGCGTTCTTTTAATTGGAAGTCGTGCACACAGACAAGTATATCTGGAGGGGGAGTGTTAGCACCACACAGGAGACCCACCCGATGGGCCCGGTCCATTTGGATATCTTGAGCCTCTTCATCTCCGAGGAGCTGGTGAAATAACACGCTGACGTAGGCACAAAGGTCGTCACCTTCCTCCTTCCATGGAACCGCCCGAATCCGAATGTTGTTCCACCTGGAGCGGTTCTCCAGGTCTTCCGCATGGGCTTGTAGATCAAGGTTCTGCTTCAGTAGGTGTATCATCTCTTGTTGTAGTTGATGGAGGTCTTCTTCCCTACCAAAGTTGTGCTCCTCCAGGGTCGCCACCCTTTCACCGATGTTATCGACATCGCGTCTAACCTCCCTCAGGTCAGCAGTTAGTTGAGAGCGCAGTTCTTGAATGTCTTCTTTGATAGCCGAGAAGAGCTCGACCATAAAAGCTTTGGTCGCTGGCATGTCGTCACCATCCATGTGGCTTGCCTGTGGATCAGTCTGTGGGTTTGAGTGACCCGCTGATTTCTGGAGGAGCTCTATCAGCGATTTCTCTCTTCGTTCCCTGGCCGATGCCATGGTGCGTCTGCAGGACCACTGCTTTCTTTGAGGTCTCCCACCACTCTGGCTGCAGGGGAGGGATCTCCGAGCCCACTGGTAGGAGCGATTTTTAGTGGTCACAGCACCACTCCAGCACAAGGATCAGTGTCAACTATCTCTTCGCAACGTGGGCCAAATCTGGTGCCTGCACCTCTCCGTGCGCAGGCAGCCCGTAGAGCACCACCACGTCTGCGCTGTCCGCCGGACCACGGACCAACCAATGCCCTCACTTGATCAGTCCCACTTCGCCATCCCGGCCCCAGCCTGATAGGGGAGGATTCAAGTAGGGGCCCTCGCTGAGGTCTCTCTAGGCAAGGGAGCACATCCACACCCCACTCTCGCTTGCGTATTTCCTTCCCCCGAGGGGGACACCAGTTGCACATCTCTCCTGGGTCTCACTGTGACACCGCCCAGTCTCGCCTCACAAAGACTCACATCAGCAGATCCCTGGGCTGGGAGCTCTCAGATCCAGAAAGTCAACAACAGCCCGCCACGAGCCTGCGGGAAGCAACCACCTCAGCATGATGAGCAGGGCCTGAAGGTGGCAGCAAGTGACAGAGGGTGTCGTGAGCCGATTCGCGGACCGTAATCAGCCTTCCAGAGCAGCGCCACACGGAACCAACTACCGACCCTCACCTCTGGCCTTCTCCAATGTTGCGTGGCTTCCTAGGCAGGGGTTCCCGAGTCACACATGCTTACGGGCTGCATCTGCCATATAGTGCGCCCTGTTCTTCCAGCAGCCAAGCGTTCCTCAATACAGGGGGGACTTCCTCCCGTATTATTTACCACAAAGAGCTGCTCCTAGTGTGATGACCCAAATGCGGTTACAAGAGCATTGTGAGTATAGGCATCTCAAAAAAAGTGACGGACTGGTCTCACACACCACCTGGTGTCATGCTTCATCATTGGCCAGTCCTCGCCCTCTAAAACCTTTGTTTGATAGAGGGCGGGCATACACCTGATGACAAGGATGCACTTCTAAATTACTAAGTGGGGGCCCGTGATATTGTGAGTGAAATTAAAAATCATTATAGTTATCAGAAGTTCTGTTTTAATGTGACTAATAACTATATGATATTAAAAGCATTGGACGGGGAATGGGGTAGTTAGTGTCACCTAGCATTTTCGTGGGTGGTCAACATGTTTCTGCTGTGTCGGCCCAGATGGGTCCAAGGCATTCATCAGGACCTAAGTGTACAGGGGGCTCCGTTCTTATCAACTGGTGGCAAGATATACCACTGCGCGGGTATGGCAAAGGCCACTCTCCACTTCCTAAATGGCTTCCAAAGGTCAAGCCTAGAAAGAATATGGAAAAAATCTGAAATACTTGTAACATTTAAGCAAGGGTCAAAAGAACATGACAAGGAATTCAACAAGTGAACAATGCATAAATTGTTTTTTATGGGTGAGTGATCGTTTCACGTGACTTTGTGACACTCTATATGTGTACACATAAGTGAAAAAAGTTTTTTGTAGTAGCGGAGGGCTCCTACTTGTCTTACCCTAATTGCAAGAACTACTTGCCCCATGGGGGCAGGGGAGGGGAAAATCCTGTTATCCGCTCTGTAAAGAAAAGCATAAAAACCACAGGTAGCATAAATGTATTGGAGAAGGATCTCCAAGCATCAGGTCAACACACCCACACACACACCAGAACGAGTAAATGAATACTCGCGTATCTCTCAGCCCATGCATACTCTTACTGTCACAGGAAAGGTTTCCCTCTTGTGTCCTAGACGGCTGCTCCCGGTCCTCCCGAATGTTGGAATGAAAGGGAGGTGCCGGGGTTATATAGTGTGGCCGTATCGTTAATTGATGGTAATGGCGTGAGTTAGGAAAATAGAGTGCCTCCCGGTGTGTGCCTTCCGGTGTCCCGAGCGATGAAGGAAATTCAAGGCGGAGGACGCCTGATCTAAAGATGGCGATTCATGCGCGTCCAATAAAATCACGTGCGGGCCTGGTGTGCCCATACATGGAATAGCGGGGAGCATGGTTGGCTGGAGTGAAGAGCGTAGGCTCGCGGCTGGGCATGACACGTCAGGGCGTGTAAGGTTGTCATGGTGATGCCACAAGCATCGGAATGTGGAGCACGGAGGGAGATATCATGGTGCGGCATGTAATATGCAATAAGCATGGTGAGAGCGTATGCCTTTGTTAAAAAGGATAAGCAAGCGAAAAGCTTGATGTTGGTGCATTTATAATAGCGCAGTGTGAGCGAGCGAAAAGCTTGATGTTGGTGCATTTATAATAGCGCAGTGCAAGCGCTAGTAACGCGTCAGTATGCGTGGGGTTGCCTAGGAGACGCACGTGATGGGATTTCCGAGTGGGCTGGTAGGCTAGCATCTGGGCGTGGCATGTAAAGGCATTTAAGATTGTCATAGCGATGTCGGTCGCATCGGTGGACTGAATATTGGAAGTCGATGGACATGCCAAGGTGCGATAAAAATCTGGAGTTTGCATGGCGAGAACACAACGCCTATGTTAATAGAGATTAATAAGCGGGAAATGCTTGATGTTGGTGCATTATGAAAGCGGGGTGCAAGCGCTGGAGATGCGATAATCTGTGTGGGGGTGCCTGGGAGGCGCCTAGTCATAATGAGTGTGGTTTGACTAGTGTAACACAGGGGGTGCAGAAAGAGCGAAGGGAGAGAGCATCACCCTTGGAGATCTGATGGCGGGTTTACCCTAAGTGTGTGTGACCACGGTCAATCCTACTGCCTGACCCGCGGATATTCTTGGGCGGTGAGGTGTAGGTCCGATGTGTGGTGGAATGGAACATAGAGGGGGGGTTATCAGAATTCAGCAGATAAGTGCCCCTGGTTCATTGGATGTATTCCCGGGGTGTCAGCTAGACGTGGGGTAGAGCATGTAGATGGTGTCTATGGCCTGATGTGATTGATCTATATTTATAGAAAAAATATAGTACTGGGAGAGTAGTAATAATGATGGGCTGGGCGAGATGCTGGACTGATATCACCGCCCCAGTTGGAGCCATGGAATGTCATTGTTGAGGCCCTTTTTGTGGGACCGTAGGCGATATACCCATCGTTGCTCCCTCACATGTAGGGCTTTAGTTAGGTCAAATTTGCTTCTTTTCATGACCTCAAGGATGGTCCATCTCAAATCCGTGTCATTGTGATTTTTTCCAACAAAATGACGTGTCAATTTAGTGGTTTTTTTTTTGCACCTGATGGTGCTTCGGTGTTCACTGATGCGGGTTTTGATTTTTCTTGTTGTCATGCCTACATATTTGAGGTCGCATGGACATGTTATCAGGTACATAACATTTTCGGTGTTACAGTAACTAAATGTTCGGAGCTGCCATGGTTTTCCGGTGCCTATGTTCACCTCTTTTGTATTCTTGGTGAGATTGCATGATATACACCCGCCACAAGCGAAATGGTCCATTACTCGTGATTGGTCCCAGAGTCTCTGTTGTTCTTCGCCCTCTGTAGTTGTCATTTGGGCGTGTACTAATTCATCACACAAACTTTTGTTGCGTTTGTGATGCGAACAATGGTGATTCCCACTGCTTTCCGGTGCTGTTCAATATATGCCATCTTTTCCTAATGATTTTTTGTACTGTGTTAGAGGCTTGGGTAAACGTAGTGACGCACACTGGTCTCCCTCTGTTTTCTTTCTCTGAGTTTTCAAAAAGTGCTTCTCTTGGGTTATTTCTTGCTCGTTTCTTTGCCTTTTGTACCATTTTTCTTGGGTAGTGGCGTTCGATGAGTTTCTTTTCAATTTGTGCTGCCTGTTCTTCATAGGTATCATTGTTTGAGCAGTTCCTCCTGACCCGAAGGAACTGTCCGACCGGTAGGTTTTGTTTTACGGCCTTTGGGTGGTAGCTCTCATTCCTATTTGTGGGTTTGTTGTGTACCCTGGTTGCTATCCCTTCGTTGGTCAATGTGATATCCAAGTCCAAAAAGACTGCGTGGTTCTTTTTTGATAGTATGTGTGAATCTGAGGTGTCTGTCTTTGAAGTTGACCCATTGTACAAATGCTGTTGCATCCCCTTCTGTCCCATTCCATACTATCAGTACGTCATCTATGTACCGTTTCCAAACTTTTAAGTGTTTCAAGAACGGGTTAGTTGGGCTGTGGATAAAGTCATCCTCAAATTGCTGGACATACAGGGAGGCCATACTGGGGGCAAAGGTGCTGCCCATCAAAGTTCCTGTGATTTGATGGTAAATGACTTACTCAAATTCAAAGAAGTTCTCTGTAAGGGCCAGTTCAGCGCATTCCATCACGAAGTGTTGTGACTTGATGAAATCCCACTCCCTTTGTAGGATGATGTTTTCCACGACTTCCAAAGTCCGTTGTTGTGGTATGCTCGTGTAGAGAGCTTCTATGTCCATTGTTATGAACCAATCATTGGTTATGTCCACCTCCAGGTCTCTAAGGAGACATAGGACATCTTTAGTATCCCTGAGGTAAGATTGTGATTCTTTGACAATAGGCCGCAGGAACCAGTCACAGAATTGTGACAAAGGTTCCAGAGCTGACCCAATACCCGACACGATTAGCCTACCTGGTGGGAGGGTACGGTTTTTATGAATCTTTGGCATCCTGGGTTCCTCGCTTATGAGGAATCCAGCCTCTTGTCTGGTGATCCAGTCATTGTTGAGTGCTTCCTCCACTATATTTTTAATTCTGATCATAAGTGGGCCTGAGGGGTCGGTTCGATGTATAGCGTAGCATGTTGAGTCGGCAAGTAATCGTAGACATTCTTCTCAGTACATGCCATGATCCATGAGGACAATAGCACCCCCTTTGTCTGCAGGTTTTATGATGAGGTCATTATTATTTTTCAGGGCTTGTAGGGCCGTTCTTTCCCTTCCGGTGAGGTTGTTGACTTCCTCCCGTGCCAAGCGGCAGATTCAAATTGCAGTCTGGCCCGTGATCGCCCGCCAAAGCGCTACACACAGTTGGAGGCCACTGTGGCAAGAACGCTGCAGTCGCCGTAGCTAACAGGGGGAGGGAGCCGCTCCGAACACCCGCATCCGCCGTCCGCCGTTCCGCGGACCGAAACCAGCCCCATTAGGCCACACCACACGCACCAGGTCCTCCGCTCCTCACCTCACAGAGTCGTAGGTACCGCCGAGGGCTCAGGCCACTACCGCAGGGCTCCACCACAGTCCGTAGCTCTCCGATGATCGTCCCGCATATCAGGGTGGATGCGTCAGGTGCAAGCAAGCCCGCTGCCCACCAGGCCCAAATGTCAGCGGCCCGCAGGCCCCTCCAGCTGCCAGGGTAGGCAGCAACGAAGGAGCCCAAAATGGCACCAGATCTAACTCTGCAATCACTTCGGCAGAGCCCTTCTCCTTACTTCTTCTTGTCTCCGGGCACTCGTGAAGGTAAGCGCCCAAATGCAGCGCGTCTCCACTTTTGCCCGGCTTTCCTGTCCACCACCACCGAAACCCCGTCGGGACCGCAGACCAGCCTAGGCCCGCTAGGCCGCAACCACACAGCAGTCGGAAAGTCTCTAAAATGCAGGAATCAGCCAGAAAGAAGCGAGCCACTGGTGATGGGGGCTCAGCTAGGGGCACCCGGCCTGTGGGGCTCGCAGATGGGCTCCAACTTGTGCGACATTGCAAGGCTAAAGTGTGGCGGCGCCGGAGGGACAGAAATCCACGTCCTTTCCCACCGCCATCTTGGCCACGCCCCCCAACAAAACATTTTTAAAGCAAATTCTGTCAGTCAGACTTATGATACTGCCAATAAAAGATATAAATATTTTCTGGAAATCACTAGAGGCGGTCATCACCTGCAGACTGTGTCATCAGTACAAGGAATCTACGGCTCACCTGGTTTGTATTTGCCCTGATTGAACCACACACGTAGCACTTTACTAAAACCTCAGTTCTTAAAATATGGCACTCGCACCTGTTCAGATGCAATGAAACTTCTTTTTAATTTGGAGATTCCAATGGAATTGGGCAGACTAGCGAAATTTGCCGCCCAGCTTAAAGAACTCATAAGTAAAGATTGAGATAAGGATCATAGGCTGAGCACAGTTTTAAACTAGTGAACATATATCAAAGTTTCACGGTCTTTTAATTTTACGCTTTGAGATTGCTTGATTTGTCAAATAAAATAATATAATGATGTTTTATCAATGATCAAACAAGGTGCGTGGATGGACAAACCACGTCCAGTCTTTTGTAACAATTTTAATTAATTGAAACACTAAAATTTATTCATTTATTCATTCATTCAGACACAAGGCTTCAAGAATCGGCACTTTGGTTCTGTCTTGCTTATGGGATGTGAGGCAGAGGACCATGTAATGAGCACTCTCAAATTGTTATGTTCCTGATGGCAGCAGGATAGGTGACAGGGTATGACAACCATCTACTAGCAGCCTAACCGCTTTGTAATCACATGATCCTTTGTTCACCAGATAATGTCCACACAAAGAAGGCCTAGGTCTCTGAAAGACTGGGGGTGTGGCAAAGTTCCTTAATGCCTTATACATAGATGTTTTATGAGACTGACTATTGCTTGTGGATGGGCTTCATTTAAGAAATATTTATTAGCTACCTAGATCTACTTTATGCCTTGGTTAATGAGGAAACAGCGAAAAAAACTTCTGCATTCATCGATTAATACGGGGCAGATGCAAACAAGATGTGACAACATCTCCTGAATTAGGTCACATAGACAACACTTGTTTATTGCAGGTTGAGGCACCCAGGGTGGCAGTAGATCAAATGATGAGAAGCATCCCACGCGTAGCGGACAAAACTTGATTTTGTAATACGCCGAAAATTATTCAGTGATATATTTTGGGATTCCTCTTTGAGCATAACTACTGATGAAAAATATCAACATGCTTTCTTCTCCTGAGGTTTCGGCGATTAGACATGAAAGAAGATACCTGAACCTCTTTCGTTAGGGATGCTTTGAACAGTTGGTGGAGCAGATGTAGGTTTCACAGAGTGGTCGTCCTTTTAGCTCCAGGGCTTCTGTGAATGATTTTAGCCAATGATTTTGGGGCAGCAAGTTACTCGCATAAGTTACCTCCAACCAAATAAAATATAAGAAAAATGTCAGTACAGCACCCAAATCTGGCTGTGGGTGGTGATTTTTATGGAGCCACCTTTCTCAGGGGTGGTTGCTGCTAATCTAAAGTGATGGGGAGGCCGGGGGTAATGGGGTTTGGTTCGGGGAATATATATTTTTTAAAAAGACGTACCTGCACTAACGCTGCCTTGCCGCTCCTCTCCAGCTGTCCTCTGAACTCTCTGCAGTCCATGGACCTCAGCACAAGCTCACCACCTAATCCAGACGCTGCTCTCATGCTTAGCAGACTAGCCTGATTCTCGCCCAGGCACAGGGAGCCTGTGGCTTTTGTCCATCCTGGCTGTGCAACACAGCTGGGTTGGAGGAATAAAGCCGCGCATGTCTGTTTGGCCGGCCTAAGATGGCCGGCCAGACTGACATGCACACTTTGAAGCGCCCAGTCAGTCACTGCTCCAGTCCTCTGCTACCAGTCAGCGGCAAAGGACATGCCCCTTTTTAGGTCTCGCCTAGGCAGCGCGCATGCATTGCTCTAGGAGGGCCTTTAGCCATCGGTCTTCACTTTTCAAGCACTGCACTCATGCTTGTGGCGGCATCCACCTTGCGGGAGCGAGCAGTGGCGCGCCACAAGCACGAGTGCAGTGCTTGAAAAGTTGAAACTGCTCTCCCAAGCGTGCGTGCATGCACCACTCGCGGGCTCACCACCTTTTTTGCAGATTTATATAGCACAAACTCGACCCAAAGGTATTGGAGCTCTTTATTCGTCTTGCTTGTTTTTCTCAGTTACCTCCAGGTACAAGGCCATCTCAGGGCTGGTTGACTTTTATCTTGGAAGATTAATACATTAAAGTTTATTTCAAAATGTAAGCATCCTTGGTAGTTTATCAGCTTCCTGATCATCGGTTCGGGACTTTCGTCACAGGATAATGATCGGGATTGTATTTGATTGCATTTACCCAGTGCAGATCATACATCAACATTAAGCCCTCTCCAATGGTCTCAGAGGACACGTGCCAACATAAAGGTTTTATATAGTTGCAGGTCAGGAGAGCGCTATCCTTAGAACGCCTGCAGTGTGTGAATGGTACTCCATGCTTTAATGTCTTTCGAATTCCTGTCCAAGTTAATAGGCTGCCTCGGTGAATGGGAAATAATGCACTTCACTGGCCTGGAAACCCCTTGCAAAGCCTTCGATGTTGTAATTGATGCAGCTGTTCAGTGCCATAAATAAAAACACATTTTGTAACCGGCAACATGTTAAGCCTTGATGTATCTCTGCATGGGTGTGAAGTCTCGCGAAGTTGTATGGCTTATGTTTGTTAATAACTGCCTAGTAACAAGAAGCCTATCATTCGTAACGCACAAGTACTGTCAGTGTCTACGTACTGTTAAAGGATTGCTTTTTTTTTTTTACATTTGTAAGGGCACGCTGCCACGTAGAAAGTCTCTTGATCTATTGAGTGCCAGCAGTGACGTTGATGGGAACTGGGGGAGGTGTTTGCAAACCCTGCTCGTCGTGGTTTTGAAGATCTATATAAAGTTGGGTAGCTGTTGAGATGCTACAGTTCTAGCCTGATATGGTTGCCAATGCCAGATCAGTGTCTGTCTAAACAAGCATTGGCATATCCAATAGGTCTTGCCTTTGGGACCTTATAAGTATTTAGTTATGCAGCACAATATCCTTGGTGCAACAACATCAACTGTTGCTTGGCTAAACACTTATAAGGTCCCAAAGGCGAGACTTATTGGCTAGGCCAATGCTTGTTTTTCCTGCCTCGCCCAGGCTAGCGGCTATGGCACTCCACAGTGAAAAATAGAATCACAATGAAATGATTTCATTGCCATTTTATTTTGCATGTTTATCGCGGCACAGTGTGTAGGGGCAACGCCACCCGCCTTAATGAAGAAACCGCTGCTGACCTCTTTCTCTTCACGATGCTCCTTTCAGGAGTCAGGCTAGATATGGCAAGTTATTACCTCAGCACAGCTTTGCAATTCAGGGAGTCGATGTGTGCAGAAAGAAGCCTTTTACTAGGCCTTTGGAATCATGAAAACCTTTCAGACAAGGGTATGATGGACGCCACCTTCTGATAATAGAATCCGCTCCCTAAGAGAGGGCAACCTGTTTTCTTTGGTCTTTAAAGATTGCTGGCTTCAAAGATAAGCAGAGGGCTCAGGAAAGAGCCACCATCTTGGTATGACGGCGCTGCGGACTCCACTCCTTCATGATTCGCAAATTGCATGCCTCACTCAGACAGTAATGTGGGGATTAAATGAGAAGCCCGTCTAACCCTATGTGAACCTGGGCCGTATACATTGCAGAAGTAAGGGGTTCTCTGTATGGATTGAATAGGAAACCTTTAGCAGATAAAAATAATAGTGGCTGAGCCCTCTATCTGTATAGCTCATGTTAGTCTCGTAGCACACACAGTATGTGTAATTTCTCTACCAAACAAAAGCACAAATTAGAATTGAAAGCAAACATACAAAAATCACGTTACTTAGCATTTATTGTACAATCTTTAGGCTGAGATACTTAGCTCTCATAAGTCATTCATAGTCGTTGCATCAAAAGAATGTTTGATATATGGGGTGTTTGTAATCCAATGTTATGTCCAAAATCAGAGGTAGTTCCAATATTCCCCAACATGGCCAAAATCTGGGACTGTTCTCTGAAATTTCAGTCCAAGCTTTGCTTTGAATGAATCAAAATATTCCATAATATTAAAAGAAGTAGAAACTCCTCATGTTGCACAATCCGACGGTTCTCAGCACTCTCAGTCTGGCCCTCTTCAAGACAAAGAAGGACAAAGAGAATCAACACATCCGAACTGGAAGTGAAAAAAAAACACGCGTCGGATGTATATGATGTGCCTATCGATTTGAAAACTGAGTACACTTAAGCAGGGGAGCTTTACACAGTCTCATATGGGAAAGAATTCACCTTCCCTATCTCTAGACTCAGTCTGCCGTGTGTGGCTCACCCAGCCAGCCGTGTATGGCTCAGGCATGCGCCTAGGAATAATTCACCGTTAATAATCAGGGCACGTGTAGAAAGGCTTAGCATATGTGAGAAAAATGTTACTCCCAAGAATTAGGAGGATCATTGCTTTCAAATACTCACCATCCCCAAGCTGACTCCACGTTAGTGCAGTAGCCCTCTGTGGTGGATCTGAACTCATATCTAGGCACCTGACAAGGATGAGGCCAGTGGCATCAAAGTCACAAGAAAGAGTGATGACAGAGCAGGGTAGCCATGGAAATGTGGACTTACATTGGAGCATGCAAATGGAATGACCTGCTCACTCTGCTGATGTTGCCAGGGACCTGCCCACTGAAGAAAGGGAAAGGAAAATGGGTAACCACCTTGCATAAAAGCAGTATTGCATGCCTGTCTAGTTTGATGACCTCATTTGGAAAGCATGGCACCGCAGAGAGGAAGCCCATTTAATGCTAGAGGAAATGGTTAGATCCTAAAACTGATTGGAGCACATCATGCCTGCATCAATGCGCCCATTAAATAAACAGAGCGTGCACACTTTTGCCCCTCCCATTGTCGCTTTATACACTTATGTACCTAATAACCCAAATATACCACAAAGACGCAAGTCTGTTGGAGAAAATCACATTGAAGGCACTAAGAGCTCTTACCAACTCATTGAAACTCCCATAGTCAGTCCTATCAAGACTGGTTGTAGAATGAGCTCAGTCCTTGGAGCCAAAATGTCTCCGGGTCAATGGCTGCACTTTAAAAGTAATTCACTTGCTCAATGACTGTAACATATGTAAGGCTCTTAAGTTCCTTCCAAGCCTTTGCAATATTTACAAACACTGTGTTGAAACTGCATAATGAAAAGGGCTCTGAGTGGCATAGACTTGTAATATACAGTCTCTCATCTCCAGCTCTAATTTTCTGCATGATGGATGGACTTGGTTAATGCAGAAAAATGTTCTTGGCATCTAGAGTGCACCCACTGTAGGCAGGTGCCCTGCTCCACTACCAGATAGGAAATATTATGGATGTGTCTCCACGGATGGGACTTATTAAGAGATCTTGACTCGAGGCTTGCACAAAATACAAAAATAAACAACCACACTGCATCATGGCTTGGCTAGGGCTTCAGTCCCATTTTCACAGGATTGCAACCTCATTTGAAACATTGTTACATGGTACACATAAAATGGAGACCCAGTACTAAGTGCAGTACCTCTACACTTTCAGTCAAATCCAGGAAGAGGTTGGAATCCTGAGTGGCCAATGTTTACACAATAGTAGCATACAGAAGTCAATCAAATATATTTGAGAGGTCTAGGAGGCAATGCAAATTCAACAACATGAAATCAGACTATACCTTACATTTCTTCATCCATCAGATAACAGAAAGAAAGACAACAATATTGAAATCATTTACAAAATCCTCAGAACAAAACAAAAATATGTATAACTGAGCATTTAATGAATGGGATTGGGTAGGCGTTAATTCCAAAGATATTGCCATAAAATACATACAATGTA
This sequence comes from Triturus cristatus, assembly GCF_964204655.1. NCBI lineage: Eukaryota > Metazoa > Chordata > Amphibia > Caudata > Salamandridae > Triturus > Triturus cristatus. The sequence goes on from NC_140593.1 coordinate 945,962,686, forward strand.
ATTGTACACATAGGACCCACCTGCTGGCAGTATGTATAGAATGTTCTCTGGGGCTATACATATGCCCCAGCTCGTTGCTTTCATGTGAGGTGATCAGGTGCGTAGCTAGGGGGGGGCGGTGGGGGCGGACCGCCCCAGGCGGCACTATATTTAGGGCGGCTGCCTGCGACGGCCTTTATAATTTATTTAGGGACACAGTGTCACTAAATAAATTATAAAGTCCTCCGCGGCCGCAACGGCCCGGGCGGCCCAGTTTGAGTGCAAGCAGCGCGCTGCGCACTGCGCGCACTGCTGCTGCTGCACTTGCAATTTGCAATGCCATTGCCACATGATGATGACTGTCCGTTAATCTCTGCCCGCGGTGCCGCCCCGGCGCGTATACGTTGACTGGCCCATCCCAGCCTGCTCCAGGGCCGTCATTCTTGGAGAGCGCGCACCAGCGCTACCAATGACGGCCCTGGGCTACATTTTTGCCCGGCCCTCGCGATGAGACCATAGCGGTGACGCGTCACGCGCTTCACCGCTACGCACTCTCGTGACGACCTTGTGGCCTGGGGCACGGGCACAGGCAGTCTCTGCTGCGTCACCGTGGATAAATCGTTTTAGAAGTTCTGCAGTAGTAAGTAAGAGTCGAGAATGTGTTTCTTTTCTTTTCTTAAAATATGCGCAGGCCCAGCAGGACACGTACATCCTGTGCGCTTCATTTAAACAGTTTTTATCGTTATTTATCATGGCCGATGCAGGACGACAATAAGACAATAAATTTAAAAGATGCCCCAATAACGCTGGTGATTAATGATCCGCTGGAGAGCAATTATTTGTCCGTTAGTAGTTTTCAAATAACTGGCTGAACTGTATTTTGTGTGGAAGCTCAGTGGGTTGCTGCGCCTGCCTTAGAGAATTGGTAGCAGTCGATGGAGATGGGTCCCGGGAATACATGCAGAAAGTCTCTGAAACGTGGGCGCAGTGTTGGCATGAAAGTCTGACAAGCACAAGGGTGCCTGCCACGTGGTGTCTACAAGGGGCACCACCTTCAACCAGCTCTGAACCAAGAGCGAGGTGCGGCTGCGAGCCGGAGTTTCACGGGGAGCAAACAAAAAGAAACATGCACTGAAAAGCCACTGGGCCCCCACCTATGAGCACGCTGCAATTGTGGTGTGATTGCCCCAGTCATAAATGTGCTTTATTAACCTATAATGTCAGCATTCCTGATTCTGGGAATGCGAAGGACATTTTCGGTTATTAAAGTAGTTCGTTTGCACAGTCTAGTCTGAGTTTTCGACTCCCAGCAAAGCATCCCAGGGGCCAAATGAGATGAACTTTACACCAGTGCAGAAATGCCTCACGCCCTCCCTTGCACCATTTTCACCGCCCGCCTGGTGAGGCACAGAGCACACAGGGTGTGCTGCTCTGTGTATTCAAAAAGGTTTTTGTACCAGAGAATTTGTCACAAACTAGCTCCTCCTTGTTTTGCTGTTGAAAACTGAAGTATGGGACAAATACAACTTTTAAAACGAGAAAGATGAAAGTGAAACACAGATTAAGGTGAAATCACTGACCACGGCAGCATCAACATGGCAACAATTAGTGGGCGTCATTATTTTAACAAAACAAATGTTCCTTTCTATTAAAATAAACGCACTGAGCACATAAAAGATGATATGCAAAATATCACGCTTCTTTTGAAAATTCTATCACCGTCACCTTTCTCTACCTGTGTACTGCTGCAAAATTGTTTTTGTGATTTGCACAGGGTCAAAAACGGTTTTATGCAAGCCTCAAACCGGGTGCATACGAGCCATTGCTGCACGTGCGCACCAGTGCACAGTTAGTGCATCCGGTTGCGTGCGCGGAACCTTCCATTCAGAAGCGGCTTGCATTAGGGGCGTGGCTTGGATTATAATGGAGGAAGGAGTCTTTGGGCTGTCTGTGGTCGTAATATAAAACCCATGCTTCCCCAAGCGCACTCCTCCCTCACCCATCCCCTCCCTCACACACTGGAGTGGCAGGCACTGGTGAGCTCTGAGTACCTGCACTTTAAGTTATGCAAACCCCGGAGCCAAGGCAGGAAACAATTAAAGCAGGCACCATGCTAAAATATAAAGCGCAGTGACTGTGCCATGGTGATAACAAAAACAAGCATTGGCATAGCCAATAGGTCTCGCTTTGGGACCTTATATGTATTGGGCCATGCAGCACATTATCCTGGGTCATGGCACTGGTGAATGACCACACACCTAAGGATAGGCTACCGCGCTACTTAATGAAAATTTAATTTTTAATATCCCTGACTGGCTCAACTGGTCTTGAAGTGAGGTTGAGACTTCCCGGACAAGGGCAGTGAACTCAGAGTTGTAGAGAAGATGTTTAACTCAATTATAGCACAGTTTCAATAATCAATGAATGCTCAAAAGAATGTGTGCATTTTAGGAAATCTGTGCCTTTAGCTTTAGAAGTTATGCGAAAAGAAAAGTAATATAAACCTGTATCATAATTGTAGTTACTTCAGCACGAAAGAGACAATACAGAGACGTCAATAAGTTGTATAGATGACATCAAATCTTCCAATATATTTTCTTGGTATGCTTTATTGTAATCCCAGATGTATTTAAAGAAATGTTCCCAGCACACAATAGCCGCCACGTGTTTCGTCTGACACACAGACTTTTTCAAGGCAAAAATTGGAAATATTGGGAAATACACGTAGACTTTATGAAGTGCCTAATCCGTAGGTACAGCACATCCCAATGAGGATTGTGCTATGGCCCAATTATATAAAATGCTAATTTGATGGTCCAAAAATAAAACCAAAAACGAAAATTTTAAAATTTGGACGGACAGAACGGGGAGTAAGGAGTAACAGATCCCCAAGTTCAAGAGGTAAAATTCTCAAAAGCAAGAATTGAATAAGTTCGATGCCTGTGAGCAGTAACCGGACCATATCGTAGGGAAACTGTGATAGGTTAACACCTACTAATGAATGTGTATACGTCGCAGACCAGAGTATGGCAAGAACTAAGTAAGCGAACTCAATTATAGCACAGTTTCAATAATCAATGAATGCGCAAAAGAACGTGTGCATTTTAGGAAATCTGTGCCTTTAGCTTTAGAAGTTATCACGTAGCCACGTGGTGAGGTTGTGACTTGTTTGTTTCGAATGCATCACGGTGAGCTGGATGCTTGTAGACAAATGGTGAAGCTCTACCAGTAAACAGACACATGTTTTGTAACCTTTCGGCTTTACTTGCTTAGTATAGCAGACGTGGCTACACTCTGAATATTCAAGGAGTGCCGCTGCGCCGGAACAGTTTGTCCCGGGTTTTGGATAGAGTTGAACAAGTTCCCATGGCCCCCACAACTGTGTTTAAGGATTGTGATCATAATGTGTCGGCCCTCCCTGTATTTTAGCTTTGGGCCCCCAGGCAGGCTGTGCACCATGTGTGTGCTGAGGCTGCTGTGAAGGAGAGATGCACTATTACAAGCTGGTTTTGGGTACCAAGAGCACATGTCTTTTCATTCCCAGGGAGTTGGTTGCTTCTGCTTGGAAGTAATGAAAGGGAGCGACCCCTGGTTGTTGCCTTTGGGCCACCAGAGTGGGCTTTGTATCCGGTCTGTGTTGGCAAGGTGGAGCTGACGGACCCCTTTGTGCTGCGTTTAGTTTTAAGGGCACACAGTGAGTCATTCCCTGTGAATAATTAATTTGCTATTTTTGAAAGATAAAGAATCACAGGCTTTGACACTGTTAAGTTAGTTTTGGGTCCACAGAGCACATCACGTTTGTGCAGGTCCCCACTGCTTTAGTGGGGGGTACCATGATATATGGTCATTTAATGTCAGCTGTAGATGAAGGTTACATGAACAGTGTCATGTATGTGCATGTTTGCATTGTGCTGAGGGGATTACCAGGTAATTGTTCACGCAGCTCTCTGATGGATGTCACATGCGGTTTTTCTGAGTCCCCAGATAGATCATGCAGTCTGTGTGTTCTCTTTTGTACTGCCAGTCACCGCTGTATTCAACTGTGTAGCCTTGGACCGTGTGATGTATGTGCATGTAAGTTGCATGATCAAGGTAACTATTAGCGCCAATGCTACGTGTCTCTCGGACCTCTTTGAAGTGCATGCCAACCCCCCCCCCCGTGGAGGGGGGGGCGCAATCTGAGGGATAGCCCCGGGCGCCACAAGCTCTAGCAACGCCACTGGAGGTGATTAGACATTTTTGGCACTCTGCCTCTCTTTACCCCATAATACAGTCTACTTGATTTATTTTCCACTAGTAAAAACAAAAACACACCCACAGATTAAAAATGCAGTTTACTTGGCTTCAGTTTTTTTTTTCCTTCACCCCACATGATATATACATTTTCCTGTGTAAAAATCCCTTCCTTCTCCATATCCCAATTTGTTTTCACTTCCTCTAAAAAGCACTTACTCTTGTCCTTGACAGAAGTAGATTAATTAGCATTTCCAAGGCAGTAAAGAACCTGCAACATGTATTTGAATTCACACAAACCTATCAATTTGTGGCGTTCATTACATTTAGCAAGTCCACTCTATCCTTATTCTAACCCAAAATTCACAATAGAAGAGTTGTAAAATAAGCAAATTTCCCATTGATTTGAGGGAAGTTGATTCTTTGCACAATCAACTCATTCTAATTCCATCAATCAGGATGTAGAATTTGAAGTGGAACTGGATATGTTGGGATATCTCAGTTGCCACTAGGTGCACAAAGACCTTTGAGAATCATGCTTGCAGGGAGTAAACTAGTGTAAGGAAACCAGTTTCGAACACAGCATATTGGCAATTTCTTCGAACATTAGGACATTAAAATAGGCAGCATATAAGCTATGCATGACCGGAGGGAGAAATAACATGCTGTTGTTGTTAGAATAAACAGCATACCAGTGTAAATTATTGTTAAATATAGAAATGTCATTTTTAAGTTCGTTTTATTTTTTCTGCTGAATAACTTTCTAAAAGCAAATGGTTCTATAGGCAGGTTATCCACCCCATCACAATTATGAGTTGTTTACTTTCATCCCAAGTTTTTGACTTCCTAAAGCTTAAAACTCAGACCAAAATGAGGGTTTACTAGTTGAATCAGACCCAGTAATTCCTCATTTCAAAGTGCAGACTCAGAGTCCAACGCATACTGGGCCTGATTTCCCCCACACCCAGAGTTTCCAGTATCACAAGTATCACTAATTTCAGGGGGAAATCTATCCCTTACCTAGGCCATTTACAATGAAGGTCTAACTCGCCATAGAAGATGATTAGACATGAAGTTAATTACTTGTATGACTGGAAGCTGAACCCTACTATCATGTTCAAGCTGTATTCCTCATTCTGTCAACACTCTGCAGTAACGGAAAAGGTCAGGCTTAAAAAGGAAGTGAAAAGTATTCCTTTTTACCCAGTTATTATGTCATGTCATGTTAAGTTATACAGCGCACATACACCCAAGGGTTTCTTGGCCCTGACAACCAGAAGGGAGAGGAGAGAGAACTCAGGCTAAAGGAAGGAAGAGAGTTCCATAAGATGGAGGCCAGGACAGAGAAGCTGCTGCCCCCTGCTTTCTGTTGCTTGAACTGAGGGATCCTCAACTGGTTGGCAAGAGAGGATCTGAGAGGCTGAGGAGGAACATACCTCTTAATTTGGCTTTCTACAAAGGTGGACAGATGTGTCAATAATACAAGTCATTTAAAAAAGAGATCTGTCTTTGACGAGGAGACAGTGAAGCTTCATTAAGGCAGGAGAGATATGTGCATGTCTATGCAATTTACATATTATTCATGCTGCTGTATTTTGAATGATTTGTAAATTGTGTAACAAAGTTACAGGGAGAACCAAACACAGGGAGTTTGCATAGTTCAAGAAGGACACAATTACCACTGCAGTATGACTGTTGGGATCTGGGATATCATGGACAATTGACTGTCTACCACGCTACCCAGGCTCTAGGTAGAGACACTAATGGGGCCAGACTGGAAATCCAAAGAAGCCCTGACAATTTTGCCTTATCGGCCCCCATGGGGATGAGCGGGGGGCGCATATGTGAAGCACTGATACTTAACAAAATCAGCTCCCAGCACTGCTGCGTTTGTTATTGGGACAATATTGCAGCATCGTTGAACTAAACCGTCTCCCACCACTCCAAAACCGGCCCTCACCCTTCCAGCTTCCCGAGCAAATGCCTGATGCTAGCTACGGCCAGTCAGGCCCTGGACACCAAGCTTAACGGGCCAGTAAGCGTTTGCCCAGACATCTGCCCTATGATTAAGAATAACCAGCTCAGTCTTATCTGACCTTAGCTTGAGAGAGTTAATACCCAACCAGTTCCAAATGATTTTCAGAGCAGGTTGAAATTCCTGGTGGGATTGGGCAGTACCCTACAACTGTAAAATGAGCTGAGAGTCATCAGCGAAGTTGTAGAATCCACAATGATGACAAGCCAGGGATAAGATTAATGAGCTGAAGTAAACATTAAACAGCAAACAAGATAATGCAGAGCCGTGAGGGACCTCACAGATGATATGGGTCGTAGATTGTAACGCCCTGAACGTCTCAGGATCGTTTAACAGACACGACAATGAGGACGCAACCACTTGTGAAGGGTTAGTTCTTTTAATGAAGGCAAATAAAATACAAAGAACAAACAAAAGTTATAGTCACTGGAATCCTCCAGGCTAAGTACGTTACCAGCCCACAGCACGGATGGTCCTAACCGTCCTCTGCATATACGCCGATCCCGGCGTATGCCAACAGAGGGCAGAAATGAAATGGCCGACAATGCCAATCGGTAGGCTGTGAGGGGCACGAAGAGTGTTGGGGAGAATCGAGGAGTCAGGGAAACACCCAGCCGGGGTCTCTACCTGAAGGGAGCAGCCGCTCAACCTCTTCCTCAGACTGCACCGGGACGCGGAGTCACCTCCTGGTGATGCGTCACCGATACCCCAATCACAAGCAAGAAGACTGAACCGAGAGCAGCCGCTCGATCGATCCTGTGGACTTCCGAGTCTGTAACGCGGCAAACACCTCCTGGTGTGCGTTACAGCTGGCAGTCCCTGTGTCTCTGGTCGGGCTGGGAGTTACGACTCCAACCAGCAAAAGCGCCACTGCGCTTGGACTCAGCCGAGTCAAAAAGCGAAGCTCAATGGTTGACCGGTAGAGCTTCCGGGTCCTTCACAGGTGACGATGGGGCAAGACACGGCCCAGGGAGTAACGACTCGACCTACCTCCGTTCTTGCCTTACTGGAGCACCACTCCGGAACACTGCTCTTCACGAAGCAGGTACGTCGGTGTAAACACAATATCCGACAGCCTTGTACCTCCCGGTTCCTCCCTTTATAGGGCGTGTTTTCCTTGAGTTATGTAACAGCTCTCCTGTTTACATAAGGGCGTGTTTCCCTTGAGTTATGTAACAGCTCTCCTGTTTACATAAGGGCGTGTTTCCCTTGAGTTATGTAACAGCTCTCCTGTTTACATAAGGGCGTGTTTCCCTTGAGTTATGTAACAGCTCTCCTGTTTACATAACCTCTCAACCGCTAAGCATCCTGGGAGATGTAGTCCGTTTTCGCTGGTTACCGTTTTCCTCCCCTCGTATGACAGGAATTCTTGACAGTACATCCTCCCTCTCAGCGGCTCCCCACGGGTCCAGCGCTGGCAGGAAAACGCCGATGGAACAAGGAGACCAAGCGCGGAGCATGAACCCCTTCAGCCGGTTCCCATGAATGCTCCTCCGGGCCATAGCCTTTCCACGCAACCAGGTACCACAGCTTCCCCCTGCGCCATTTGGACGCCCGTATGCCCGACACTTCATACTCCACCTCCGACTCCACGCATACCGGCCTAGGTGTCCCAGACGGCTTGGAGGGTGCTGGTTTGAGCAATGATACATGAAAGACAGGGTGTATCCGCAATGACTGGGGCAAGCACACCTTCACGTTCACGGGACCCATACACTTGGTAATTCGATAGGGGCCCATGTACTTGGGATGGAACACACTGTTCTTTCGAAACCTCATGTTTCTTGTGGATATCCAGACGTAGTCTCCAGTGCGGTACAGTGGCCCGGGCCTTCTCTTCCTATCTGCCGCAGCCTTGTATCTTCTCTTGGCCTCTATTAGGACAGCCCTTGAGCGCATCAACGTGTCTTTTATGTGTGCCACCCTGTCCGCTGTGGCGGGAATCCTGTCCTCTCTGAACGGATGTAGAAATGGCAAGAACCTGGGATGTTGGCCATAGTTGCTATAGAACGGAGATGACTGTGTGGAGCTGTGAGTGGCGTTGTTATAGGCTATCTCTGCAATCCATAGCAAGTCGACCCATTCTTCCCTGCCCTGGTCCACAAAACATCGCAGATACTGTTTGAGCGTTTGGTTCAGGCGCTCGGTTTGGCCGTCCGTTTGAGGGTGGTAGCTGGTGGACAGGGCGGTCTTAACATGCAGCGCAGTGCACCAAGTCTTCCAGAATTGCGCAGTAAACTGCGACCCCCGGTCCGACACGATCACCCCAGGTAATCCATGCAGTCGTACCACATTCTTTAGGAGTAGTGACGTCAATTCCCCGGCCGTAGGGACTCTCTTGCAGGGGATGAAGTGCCCCATTTTCGTCAAGTAATCCACCACCACCAGTATTGCCGTCATCCCCTGGTCTACCGGTAGGCCCACCACGAAGTCCAGTGATATGCTATCCCATGGTCTATCCGGGGTCGGAAGTGGATGTAAGAGCCCTTGGGTTCGGCCATGGTCGGCCTTCATGGTAGCACACGTAGGACACTCCTGTCCCCACCTCCTGACATCCACTCTCATGGTTGGCCACCAGAAATGCCGTCCCATGCTAGCCACCGTTTTTTCAAAGCCCAAATGACCTGCGCATGGAGAGTCATGGCACCAGATGAATGCTTGTTTCCTTAGCCTAGGCGTGGGTATCAATAGGCACCTGCCCTTCAGGGGTATCCCGTCCTTCAGCTGCCATTCTCTGTGACTGAGGAGCCACCTCCGCCATGCGAATGACCTGATCCCTCTCTTTATTCCCCTCAGGAAAGTATCCGGTTGGATAACCCCCAATACCATCCTCGGGGAAATGATGGAACGCTCGGTTGCAGGCAATGGTTCCTTAACTGCAGATTGACGGGACAGGGCGTCCGCCTTCTGGTTTTCCGTCCCCGGCCGATATGTGATGCGGAAGTTGAACCCCGCAAAGAAGATCATCCACCGCAGCTGCCTGGGAGAAAGGTGTCTAGTGGCCGTCATGAACTGTAGGTTCCGATGGTCCGTGTACACCGATACCACATGTCTTGCCCCCATCAACCAATGCCTCCATTCGGTGAAGGCGTCCTTGATTGCGAGAAGCTCCTTCTCCGCAATATGGTAGTTGCGTTCGGCGTCGTTGAGTTTGCGGGACATGTACGCAACGGGATGAAGCACCCCTGTGTCGTGGTTGCGTTGGGACAAGATAGCCCCCAGCGCCACATCCGACGCGTCCGCTTCCACCACGTAGGGGAGATCCGGATCGGGGTGAGCCAACACCGGCGCCTTACCAAAGGCGCTTTTCAGGGCCTCAAAGGCTTTGTTCGCTTCAGGGGACCAGACAAACTCCTTGGACTTCCTCAGTAGCTGTGTGATTGGGGCCACCACTCCTGAAAATCCATCTATAAACCGCCTGTAAAAGTTGGCGAAGCCAATGAAACTTTGGACGTCCTTCACGCTTTGGGGCACCGGCCATTCTTTCACCGCCTTGATCTTTCGTTCTGCCATCTCCTGTCCCTCTGGACTCAGCATCACTCCGAGGAATTCCACGGATGTGACATGGAAGTCACACTTGCTGAGTTTACAAAACAGCATGTTTTCCCTCAGCTTTTGGAGCACAGCTTTGACGTGGTGTACGTGCTCCTCCACACTGGACGAATAGATGAGGATGTCGTCGATATATACGACCACGTAGATATCCAACTCCTCTCTGAATACCTCATTCAAAAAGTACTGAAAGGCTGCCGGGGCGTTGCACAGACCGAACGGCATGACGAGGTACTCAAAAAGGCCGAACCTGGTCTTAAAGGCGGTCTTCCACTCGTCTCCGTCCCTCATGCGCACCAGATGGTATGCCCCTTTCAAATCCAACTTGGTGTAGATACGAGCTTTCTTGACCTGTTCCAGAAGTACACTGATGAGAGGCAAGGGGTACCGATTTTTTATGGTTATCGCATTCAATGCCCTAAAGTCCACACAGGCTCTCAGCTCCCCATTAGCCTTCGGGATGAAGAAGAGTGGCGAGGCGGCCGGAGACTTGGACGGGCGGATGAATCCTAGCTTGAGGAGTTTATCCAGGTACCCCCGGAGATGCACGTTTTCAGGCTCCGTCAGGGCATACAGCCTGCCGCTGGGAACGCTGGCCCCTGGCACCAGGTCGATCTGGCAGTCAAACTGTCTATGTGGTGGTAGCACTTCCGCCTTCACCTCATCAAATACATCCTCAAAACTGTGATAAGCCTGGGGGAGAGCCACATCTTTTTCTGCCGCTGTAGCCACCGTCTGACTCCCGCTCTCATCTGCGTCAAGGGATTCCGTTCTTATTCCACAATGCAGGATGCAATACGGTGACGTCATTTCGATGCGATGTGTTGGCCAATCCACAAAGGGGTTGTGTTTCTGTAGCCACGGCAATCCCAATATGACGCCATATTGGGGCGCTCGGATGATGTTAAAATCGATTTGTTCCAAATGGTTCCTCCCATATCTCATCGGAAGGATCCCCGTGTGCTGTCCGATGGGCCCCGTCACCAATCGCCTTCCGTCTACCGCATAGACGTCTTCGGGTACTGCTTTGGGAAGAAGCACTAGCCCTAGCCTGCATGCCTCGTTGTGGTCCATAAACATGCCAGTGGCCCCTGAATCCACCATGGCCACAACGGGTATCCACTGGTCATGCACTCCCACGTGCACCGTGATAAACAGGTGTCGTTGTCCCTTAGTGACCGAGTTGGAAAGTGAAGGGATGGATGAGTGACTCCGAGATGCCCCTTCTCTGGTCTTGGAGTCCTCTAGTTTTCCGCCGGTATGTCCACCACGGCTGTTCCCGACCGGTTAACCCGATAACGTGACGTCTTCGGTTTGGCAGGGCATTCACGTACGTAGTGGCCTTTTTTGCCACAATATAGGCACAATCCTTGTTTACGGCGTGACTCTTTCTCCGTGGCTGTGAGGCTCGCTCGTATTGCGCTGATGTCCATGGGTTCTCCCTTGGATGCGGTGGAAGTTTCAGGACTTCCCACCGTCACATAGGATGGAAGGGATTTTCCTTTTCTCCCATGATCCCCCTTTCTTTCACTTAGCCTATGTTCCAGCCGTAATACCAGGTTGATAAGGCCCTCACATGTCTTGGGTTGAGGGTCAATATGAGCCACGGCGTCCTTGAGCTCATCGCACAGCCCTTGATGGAAGAGCGCCGTCTGTTTAGCAACAGGCCACTTGGTTTCCGCAACCAGCCTTCGGAACGCGTTGAGATACTGCACCAGGTCGTTGGATCCCTGTCTCAACTCAAGCATTTCACGGTCCGCCATGTACGAGTCAGCCCTTCTGTCGAATACCTTCAGGAATTCCTCGCGAAAAGCACCCCAATCACATAAGAGGGGGTCGTCCCTGCTCACCAGAGGTACGGCCCATTGTGCCGCGTTTCCAGCCAAATAGGATATAAGGAAAGCCACACGAGCCTGACTCGTGGGGAACGCCTTTGGTTTGCACGATAAATGTAGCGCCACTTGTGTGAGGAATACCTGCACTGTGTTAGGATCCCCACTGTACCTCTCTGGTGTTGCCAAGGGGATGGCTACCGGCATTTCCACTACTACCGCAGGGGTCTGGTTCGTGAGGGAGGTGCTGGGCGTGAGCGGGTCCAATTGGATAGCATCCAGTCTGGCTTTTACATCGGCTGTTTCTTGCCTAGAGGCAGCCACTTCAACTTGCATGGCCGCTAAAGCAGCCAGCACATCATCAAGTGTTGCCATGTCTGTTATCGACCGGGAGACAGTTAGTGTTATTAAGGTCGGATATTTTGTAACGCCCTGAACGTCTCAGGATCGTTTAACAGACACGACAATGAGGACGCAACCACTTGTGAAGGGTTAGTTCTTTTAATGAAGGCAAATAAAATACAAAGAACAAACAAAAGTTATAGTCACTGGAATCCTCCAGGCTAAGTACGTTACCAGCCCACAGCACGGATGGTCCTAACCGTCCTCTGCATATACGCCGATCCCGGCGTATGCCAACAGAGGGCAGAAATGAAATGGCCGACAATGCCAATCGGTAGGCTGTGAGGGGCACGAAGAGTGTTGGGGAGAATCGAGGAGTCAGGGAAACACCCAGCCGGGGTCTCTACCTGAAGGGAGCAGCCGCTCAACCTCTTCCTCAGACTGCACCGGGACGCGGAGTCACCTCCTGGTGATGCGTCACCGATACCCCAATCACAAGCAAGAAGACTGAACCGAGAGCAGCCGCTCGATCGATCCTGTGGACTTCCGAGTCTGTAACGCGGCAAACACCTCCTGGTGTGCGTTACAGCTGGCAGTCCCTGTGTCTCTGGTCGGGCTGGGAGTTACGACTCCAACCAGCAAAAGCGCCACTGCGCTTGGACTCAGCCGAGTCAAAAAGCGAAGCTCAATGGTTGACCGGTAGAGCTTCCGGGTCCTTCACAGGTGACGATGGGGCAAGACACGGCCCAGGGAGTAACGACTCGACCTACCTCCGTTCTTGCCTTACTGGAGCACCACTCCGGAACACTGCTCTTCACGAAGCAGGTACGTCGGTGTAAACACAATATCCGACAGCCTTGTACCTCCCGGTTCCTCCCTTTATAGGGCGTGTTTTCCTTGAGTTATGTAACAGCTCTCCTGTTTACATAAGGGCGTGTTTCCCTTGAGTTATGTAACAGCTCTCCTGTTTACATAAGGGCGTGTTTCCCTTGAGTTATGTAACAGCTCTCCTGTTTACATAAGGGCGTGTTTCCCTTGAGTTATGTAACAGCTCTCCTGTTTACATAACCTCTCAACCGCTAAGCATCCTGGGAGATGTAGTCCGTTTTCGCTGGTTACAGTTTTCCTCCCCTCGTATGACAGGAATTCTTGACATAGATGTAGTAAAAGGACCAAGCTGTACTTCCTGTGTGTGGCCCCCAAGAAAGGAGAATATCCAACTTAGATCCTGACCTGATAGACTAGCCACCTTCAGACGATACAGCAGAATCGTTTTGATTGACAGTATCAAAGGCGAACAATAAATCTAGGAGAACTAACATGGACACATGTCCTCATTCCAGCTCCCATCGCTGATTATCAAAGGCATAAAGCATCACTGCCCCTGTCATCTGGGCTGGACGCAAACCACCCTGCAATGGATGAAGAAAGCTAGATGAATATAGGAAACCGCTTAGCTCCTGGGTAATAAAACTTTCCTAAACTTTGGCTACGTTCGGTGAAGTGAAATGGGGCAATATTTTTTTACCAGCTTAGGATCGTCACCCAGCTTCTTCAGCAAGGGAAGTATGACAGCAGCTTTAAATCTGTCAGGGAGAATGCCCTGAGCAAGTGATTTATTCAAAGATTCTAACAGAGAGTTGGCTGTTATGGCAGACGGGGCTCCCATAACAATAGGGTGGCGGAGAACCATCAAGGAGCCAGTTTTCACCTTACAAAAAGAACGATTGATGGACAGAATGCAGAAAATGTCATACATTCACCACAGTACAGAGATCTTGGCCTAAATCCATCGTTTTTTTACTCCGCATGCCGTTCCAGTTTGAACCCAGCCATATGCAAATCAGTCTTGACCCTGAGCATAATGGGAACAATCTATCTCAAACTGCCAATCCAGGTCCTCCCTGGACTGGAAACAAGCATTCTAGGACCAGTTTCAGGATTTCACCCCTCATCAGCCAGGATAGCTTGACTCCAGTGGCATGGAAAGCACGGAACCCACGTCTGGGCATATCCGTCCCACTTGGGGTGACAAATGCTAAAGAACAATTGATGGACATAATGCAGAACAATGTCATACATTCAACCCAGTACAGAGATCTGGGCCTAAATCCATCGTTTTTTTTCTTGCCGGTCCTAGGATGCTGGTTTCCAGTCCAGGGAGGACCTAGCTTGGCAGTTCGGGCTGGACTGTTCCCATGAAGCACAGGGTCAAGACTGATTTGCATACGGCCAGGCCTAAACTGGGGTGGCATGGGGAGCAAAAGAATGATATCCATCAATTACTTGTCTTTTAGTTTTTCATCTTATGCATGAGAGAAATAAGGGGTCTCATGTTGGGGAAACTGTACCAATGACTGCGAATTTTATGGTGCCACAGTCCACCTTCTCCCTAGGGTATTAAGACAGAGATGTTGTCAGAATGCTATCTTTAATTGATTTAATTTACTCACTGAAAAAAGTGATGAGCCTGTCGTACTGAGTTTTGAATGGTTCGATCTCCATGGGTACTATTTGAAACAAGTGAGTTTGTCTAATCTCTTAAAACTTTCGTTTTGTATAGTTCCTGCTAAATGAATGCAGTTAGAATAAAAAGAGTGTTTGGTGGTGAGAAGTAAGCTTTTATACTTCCTCAAGCCCTTACTAAAATGTTCTCTTTTTAAAGTGCCGTAGCACTTATGCCACTGCCTTTCAAGTTGGTATATCCTAAGCTTTGCTACTTTCAATTCATCATTGAACCACGGAGCTCATTCAGAAGAAAGCTACATCATTCGAGCATTTTCTGGGACGTGTACATCATTGGCATGCTGCAGCCAGTTGAAATAAATGACGGAAGTCTGTGCAACAAAGGGGTTGGGGACTGGGCAGGTTTCACGGAGGGTATTAGCCATTTCCTGGACATTCACCCGGCTCCAGCTGTGGACGGTGCTGGGGCACGCATTAATCAATGCCGGTACCCAGAAATGCCTCAAGTTTATTGAGGTGGTGATCTGACCATACGCAAGGGAGGACTGACACCTTCTTCGGAGGAGTCTTGTGTAACCATACCAAATCCAAAATACGCTCCTTAGAATGGGTAGCTCATTGGACCTGTTGTGTGTCCTTGGAATTGCAGGGGGGTTCTCATACCATAAGCTGAACTCCCCAGCAACCAGCAAATGGTTACATGAAGTAACGTCTGCATATTAACTCAAAGAAGGAGTCAGTAAAGTTCGGTATGCAGTGCGGAGGCCGATTTACAACCATGCACACTAGACAGCAAGAGAGAAATTACATTTTTATTGTCATAATGTCAACTTGAGGAACAGCGTTATAGATCACTGTTGGGGAAATATGTATATATTTCCATATGAATGCACTTAATACACATCTGACCTTGTCTGGACAAGCTTCAACAGCTGTTCAGACAAGGTTTAGTTTATTTTTCTCATTACCATGTTAGCTTGCTCGAAGACAGCTCCCAGGACATCAAGGTTTGGCTACTTTTTAAAGTCTTTGCATTTGTGGTCTATTAAGTTGCAAACTGCACAAAAAGGGTGACTGCACTAAAAAACAAGTCTGGCAGAATAAACTGAGCGATTGTGTGTTCATGAAGCTCCCTCTGTGATTCGATGCCTTTTTACATTGCTACTTTTTTATGGGCCTAAATGCTGCAGTATGTCTCAAATACATTGCCTATTAAAAGTTATGCAAAAAGTTCTGGAGACGTGGGCAACATTTTCTGTCCTTTCACACAACACTTTTAGGTGCATGCTGGCATTATAGGATACTGGTGTTAATAGGTGTTACAGATTGCACTGCATAAAAATACAAAAAAAACAGGAGTGTTAAGATTCTACTTTTTCACAAACTCAAAAGATGTTGGTGCAAAGGCATATTCAGCCAGTGTGGCCGCGCAGAGCTATGATGGGACTTTTAAAATAGGTCAAACACTAAAAAGCGACTAAGCTGAGACAGGGGACTGAATTTACAGCAACAAGTTTAAGTGTCAGATGCCAAGTTCTGTACGTAGCACTAACTAGCACTGCTGGAAGTAAAATGTCATCACAGGGGGTGTGAGCATTTTTTATTTGAAGTTAGCCACTGTGACAGTCTTTATTTTGCACCAGTTGTTAGCAGTTCTCTGATAAAATACATTTTTTTCTAAATAATTTGATGGAGTCACACGCACAAGTTCACTAGTGCAAGATAAAGGCAGTATTTGTAGATACAAATAGGTCAGAACTTTTTAGAGCCTCTTTTAAAAATGTAGTGTCCTTTTCAGCATTTTTGCTTCTATTTTGGTTTGCAGCAGGTACTTTGTGTGGGGAAACTTGCAGACACCCACATGAAAACAAGTCCAGTGTCGTGTTCTCTATCACCACACGGAATGAGGACAGTTTACTAAAAGTTGAGAAAAAACACTGGAGTGCAGCTTGTTCTAAAATGGCACTCTGGACCAGAGGAAACATTTACATAGTAAATCATGTCATTTTGAAGAGTGTTTCAACAACAACTCAATCCCATTGTATTAGATTTTCTAAATATTCTATGATGGGATATCACACTACGGGTAATGTGTAGACAGGAACATAACAGTTCAAAAGTGCTGGTTTAGAAAAATGTTAAATTGAACTTGGCTCTGATGATGTCTGAGGCTTTTATGTTGCTAGGAAAAATAGTGTCAAATTGATGCTACATACATGTTAAAACTATTCAGGATATCATCATTAGTAATTTAAAAACATTTAATAAAGGTAAGACTATACATAGTGGTTGCAATTAAATTAAAGCCTTGATTTGGCCCTCCTGGAACTCGATTGGACACCACAGGTCGGTTCTGGGTCCAAGAACGAAAATTATTAACCCCTTTATGGTGCATCTTGCAGTGTCAATAAACATATAACTAAAAGAAGGAGACAGTGTCTCACTGAACAGTAACTTGTTTCAAGGACCATCAGAATGCCACTAACAAGACTGGCTAAAGGAAG
Organism: Triturus cristatus; assembly: GCF_964204655.1. Taxonomy (NCBI): domain Eukaryota; kingdom Metazoa; phylum Chordata; class Amphibia; order Caudata; family Salamandridae; genus Triturus; species Triturus cristatus. The sequence goes on from NC_140593.1 coordinate 945,979,629, forward strand.
CATTGCAAATTCTGTAAGAGGCAGAGCGGACGTCACTGTTTTTTTGAGGAATAGTACCTTTATGGAAGATATGCAAGATGGGGCTTACCTTACTGATTAACATTCCAAAGGGGTGCAGTGTAAACAATGATGGAGGACCAGGATACTAGAACGGAGATAAGAGTAGGGTTAAGTGTTATAGTGCCGATGTCAAAAGATGTCAGGAGAACAAGCGCTACATGAGGAACACTTTCTAGGAAAAACAAAGGATCAGCGTAGCAGAACACCCATCCCAGTGTTTCAAGATGAAGGTACCACACAGGCCAGAAGAGAATGTCATGTTCTACCTAAGGTAGGAGATAAAGTGATTGATTTCTTAAAATTTAATATGAATGCGCCCCACCAATTTGCTGGGGACATGCCTACAAATATCTGATGACAGGTTAGAATAGAGCACTTACTGCTTGCAACTTAAGTGAAGATTCTCTGTTATGTGCACCCCCTGTAGTGCAGTTGACATTAGTACCTGAGCCCATACACTGTACCATAGCATTTTTTAAAGTGCCGGTGCCTCAATGGTACACCTACAAGACAGACAAACATTTGTACCGTACAATGAAGTTGCTCAAGGACACATTGTATGTAGGAAAACTAGGGTGTGCAGTGAACTTAAACTAGGCCCACAGGATGAGAAATTATTTTAGTGCCAGCATCAGAACAACAGATGTCTATAGCTGAAGAAATAGGTTTTAAGGTAAAAATGTGGGCCTCATGGTCTAAACGCCTTCAGAACTGAAAAAGAATTAAGGATATTACATTTCAATTGGGACATTTGTGTGTGTTGAGAGATGATGAATGATGGTGTGAGACTGCAGTTTGATAAGCTAGACGGGGACATGGCTTTACAGATTGCTAAAAACCAAGGTTCTAGAAAAAGCAAACTGAGAGGTTTGGGAAAAACGCAACAAAAATGAAGCACAATTGTTGAAAAAAATGTGCTCCCCATAAAGAGATACTTTTTAAAAAATGAGAGGATTATTGAAAACATGCTGTTCTCATAAAGTAACATCTACAGAAAAGGCTGAGTTTCCCTATCAACTTGTAGTTCTCTTAGAGCTTGTTGTGCCTGACACAAATACTATATTATCATCTATACCTGTAGAGGCAGAGTATTTTTCTCTCCTCAGTGTTTTTACTATTAAAGTCCATCCACAGAGTGAGAGCCTCTTTGCCATCATCCTAAAAAATACCTAGTACACTTATTTCACTGAGTGTCCTAGGGTCAATGCGTAAGCACTAAAGATAGACTTGGACCACCTATGCCTGGAAGGTGGTAGTGTTGCCTTGCAGTACGCTTATAACATCCTTGTGGCATCTCTATCACTCACTCAAGAGACACTGTAGCACTGCTGAATAACCTCCAGGAGAGAGAACATAAGAGCCAGTGCTGACAAAAAGAGATGACTTACCTGGGCTTTGTGATATTCCAAGGTACTTGTCACTTGACAGAATAAAATTGATTCAGGGCATTCAGCCCCTTTCCACCCAAAAAATAATTATGTCCTTCCTTGGGATGATTAACTATTGCCACAAGGGGTTACCCGAATGCAGATGCTATGATGCCCTGATATGGACTAATGAACTTGCAAACTGTTTCAAGAAATTGAAAGAGAGATTGTGTACTGCACCAGCATGGGGACTGCCTGACTACAAACTGCCCTTCCATCTCTTTCTTTCAGAGAAAAATGGCATTGCAATTGGAATTGTATTGGAAATGGTGAGCTGACACAGCTGAAAAATGACCTGTGGGATATTGCTATGTGACTTTGCCTTCAGCAGTGACTGGGTGTCGGCAGCTGTGATGGTAGAGAGGATGACTCCCATTGTGTGGAACTAAACATGTATTGTCTAGGTGCTACATTTGGTACAGTTTTTGTTGTCATCTGGAGCAACACAACATTTTACTGCTGGCATGCACACAGTTTATGAGGCCACCCTTTTGTCTAATGCTAAGATCACCATTGAAAGATGCTCACCTGTACATTTGGCAACTTTATTACCTGCAATATATTATTCTGATGAGACCCCAAAGCATGTTGGTGTTCAGATTGTAGAAACTGGCACCACGCCAAGGCCAGACACCATTAGAAAAGGCATACTATGAGTGGTACACTTATGGTTTCTCCAGCAGACAATCAGGCACTGATTACAGAGCAGGGTATACTATAACAATAGCAGACACCATATTTGAAAGTGCAGCTCTACCGTCTGTCATATCTGCCCAGTAAGATGAGCTGTATGCAATAACAAGAGCATGCATCCTAGCTGAGGGGAAAACTGTCAGCATTTAAACTGACTCATGTTATGCCTTTTGAGTTGTCCACGATTTTACGCAGCTGTGGCAGTATTGAGGTTTCATAACAGCAGCAGAGTGCCCCATTCAAAATGGCTTTTAAGTAAAGAACTTGTTTATATAGAAAGACAACTGATGCTCTGCCTCTAGTATTGCACACCATAAATGCAGAGCCATCTAAAGCAACTATGGAGACATGGTTATGGTGAGAAAAATAAAAGATGTTTCTCTTACTTCTAGGTGGACTGGACCACAGACGGTGAAGGTGCAGAGAACCCCTAAGTGGATACACAGGACCAGATGCAAATCTGCAACAACAACGCCTGAGACAGAGGTACATATAACGGATGAGCACCGGCCAACCTTGGCGCAGGGCAACATACCGGGAGACATAAAGGGAGACAGCCCAGACTATTATTAAGAGTCACGCTGAGCTGAGGGCCCATCATAAAGTGTCACAGGGAAGGTGATACCAACAGATGCTGTTGAGTGAGGCACGTTACGAAGTCTCTTAAAAAAGGTAATGGTTTGCACCTGCCAAAAAATAGACTGAAGAGGACAACGTAGGGCAGGTCCGTGAAACCGCCCCTGAACAAGACGACTGCGGACCAGGAGGAGAAGCAGATGAACACACCCTGCGTCCCTTTACATTACTGACATTTACAGAAAATGCCCTGGAACTGAGTGACTAAGGGAGACAGTATCAATATGCATTGCATAGAGCAAACAATATTTGTTTGACACTTAATTATGAGTATACTGCCTTATTACCACCACCGGTGATATCACAATACAACAGGAAGTAGTATGAATTGAATACTAGTATATAATTTGTCTATGTTTCAATAAAGACCGTCTCATCAGAATGTATCTATGTGACAATATATGGATTTCACCTAAGTACTGCGTAATGCCATTCAAAGATATGTCACTATATTTCTTTCATATATATATATATATTTGTTTTTACACTAATATAGGATATGACTATCCTAAAGGAACATTTGTTGGCGAAAAATATATATCTCCAAATGTATACACTTAATACACATCTGATCTCGCCTGGACAAGCTTCAGCAGATGTTCAGAAGCAACTTCGAGATCCCTTTATTTTTCTCACTATCATGTCAGCTTGCTCATTGGGCTGTTCCTATCTGCTTACATTGTATGTCTGTATTATAACTGACACAGTGTATAACTGGCACAGTGCTGATCTTGCATCTCTCTGTTGACCATATTTGGCACCATGTCCTTTAGGTTCTGCTAGGGTGGCGTTAATAAGTGCATATTGTAGGAGAGCAGGATCTGCTTCTTATGGTTACCCCCCACTTTTTGCTGATGTTTCACTGTTTTTCGACTTTAGTCTGGCTGGGGCCCTGCTATTCAGGACCCCAGCCTAGCTGCTTCCTCTCTAAATGGATTCCATGTACCTTAGGTACACCACAGATTGGATTCTGGGGTGCCCTTATAAGTCTCTAGTATATGGTACAATATGCACCCAGGGCATAGGTACCCCAGAGGCCAACCAGGGGCTGCAGCATGTATTATGCCACCCCTGGGAAGCCCTCCAAAATTACACCACAGGTCTGCTAGTGCAGACTGTGTGAGGTGGTGCATGCACCCCTTACTGAGATATAGGTTCACTATATCTCACCCTATCACTGTACATATAAACCTATCAGTCACCCTTATGGCAGACCTTATCAATCCTGAAGGCAGGGTGCTTGGTTTTATGTGAGAGGGTGTCCATGCATGAGCAGAGCCCCTCTGCAGTCTTCGGAATCTATTCTCTGGGGTTGTCTGTGTTGCAGCCTGACCATATACTCGTAATTGCATTATAACCTCGCGGTAAATGCTAACTTTGGGATGTCGTGTTTGTTGTCAAACACCTTGGAATCATACCCCCACACCAGTAACTGGTGTGGGAGTAAGATCCCACCCTTCTAGAGGGAAAGACATGACAGCACCTGTATACCCGGTACCAGCTAACAGAGACCTGGCATCACAAAATGGATGCTGCCAGCCACAGACACAAGTCTGGCCTCCTGCTGCTGACCGAAACTCTGGCAGGGGAGGCCTGGACAATAGGTTTCCTGTCACAGGGAGGTGTTATCACTGCCCAGACAGGTCTTAGTGGATTTAGGCTGGGTGGTTGCACTTCAGGAGTGCTTTGGAGTCTGCACTGGGGACACATTTGGTGTCCGTGTGCATAGTCCAGCTCAAACTGGTTGCAGGGGATACCAGCCCCTGCTTTGGCACGAAACTGGACAAAGGAAATGGGTGTAGCCACCCCTCTTTCCTGACCCTCCCATAGGTGGGTCCCCAGAGTATGTCCAACCCCTTCCTTGGGTATAAGAAAGGAACCCCTGACTACAGGACTTTAGATTACACCTGGACGAAACTCTGCTACAGAAATCCTGGAACTTCAACTATCTACATGACTAGATGACTGAAGAATCTCCCTTGGAGTAAAGGAGTTACTCCCCTGCTTGGCAGGCACCAAAGACGCATCTGCCTGGTTTGCATCTCTGAAGCTCCTGCCAGACTCCGAAGTATTTGCAACACAGGAGGTGGGTTTCCAGACTTCCCAGAGGCTGACCCGAGCCCCCAGCAAAGCCAAGACCCGTAGCCCTTGTGGGTACCGTGGAACCAGAACCACTGGACACCGTGCACATTTGCAAGTGCATTCACTTCTTGATGTCCCTTGAGGCTGTGTATAGGGTTACTTGTACCTCAGACCCCGAGCACCTTTTCTACTGAAGATTGCTGGCCCCCACTTCACGAGTGTTCCGTGAGCCGGCCGTTTGTGTTCTCGCTCAAGGTACCTTTGTGATCCCTGGTCCGTTGACTGGTGGGTCCCTGTGAAGGCAACTTTAACTTTAATTTGGCTTCCCTGGTTGCTCCAGATGTGCCCCGACTCTCCATTGTTTGGGGAGTCCCCAGGATCTTGCCGGTCTGCACCGAAGCTTCTTTCCTCTTCCTGCGTGGGTTGCTCTTGCCAAGGCTTGTTGTGTCCAATCCGGGCACCGACGCTGCAGCACTCGACATCCTTTGTGGGACAGCTCAAACCCAGCTCCTGGTCATCCTCGACGCCTCCTGGCCATCGTAACTGAAGAGTCAAGCTTACCCTCTTCGCACCTGAAGCACCCGACATCGGTGGGCATTTGTCTATCGTGCCCCTGGTCACTGACAAGTGACCCAGACTCTGTCCTCTCTGCTTTCAGGTTCTTCACATCTTCGATCCAGGCTTGGATCTCTTCGGACACTTCTCTCCTTCCCGGCAGCAGCACTTTTCAGTATCCTGCCATTGAAAACGACGATGTGGCCCGACACCATTTGACACCTCTGAACCCGGCATCCCTGGGTGAGGTAACACGAGTACTCCAGTGCTCCTGTGGTTGTTGGCCCTCGAACCATCTAAGTCCAAAAGGGTTTATTTCTAGTACACATCTAAGTGTCCTTAAACTTTAACATTCCAACCGTGACTTTCCCCATAGAAGCTAACAGAGCTTGTGGCTGTGTTCTCACCCGTGGGTCCCCTGTGTCACTACCTTGAGTGGTTACTTGGGGTCCCAGCGATTCCACAGGCTCTAGGCCTTGTGTCTAGTCAAGTTGTGGTTCTTATACCACTGTCTTAGTATATGGTTTGGTTCGCCCCTAGGGCCTATCGTATATTGTGCTAATTTACTGTGATATATTAAGTGTAACATATGTGCTTTGACCTCTAGCCTCATAAAGAGACTAGTAGGGTGTGGTTCTCCTTTCATTTGGTCATTCAAGAGATTATAGACTGGTAAAACAAGCTGCTTTACATTCCTTCAAGACTTAGCCTGAGGGTTGCTCTCCATAGCTACCACTAGGATAGCTTTCAAATAAGTTTGTCTTTAACCTATCATCTCTAAGGGGTTCTTTGGACTGGTGCAAGGTGCCCGCTATAACTAGTGGACAGCATATACCAGGCCAACTTCTCACACATAAACCATGTATTAAGTAATCTGTTCAATAAGCTTTATTGCAGACACAACCTGGTGTCAGTCCTCCTCAAGGTGCCAGGGATCAACTGCCCATCTTGGAATTCCCTCAGCCTTACAATCTAGCTAAGGAACCTCAACATGGAACATCATCACTTACATGATAACACATATATGGTCTAGAAACCCATCACTCAGGGAAGAAGCAGGATGAGAGCACCAGATTGTGCCCTGATTTCTTCCTTGCTGGCCAGCAAGTCTGCATGAATACAGACAAATATATTTCATTTGTTCCTGCTCAAACTGCTATATTGTGTGTTTCTTTCACTCCTCCTGGGAGGGTGCAAAAAGTATTTATTATCTAACAATCACAACAGATGAGTTAAGGGAGTGGTGGGTGATAATGACAAACCGACCCCCTCTAGTGAGAGCCTCTATTAGTATTAAAAATAACATATTGAGAGGGTAATGCCTCCAAGATATCGGGTATCGATGACCCCTCCAGCCAGGTTTCTGCAAGACAGAGTTTGTCTAGTGAGTTCTTCTCCAGAAGGTTGTAAAGTTCAGTGCTATGCTTACTCTGGGTCTGGTATTGAGGAGAGCCATGTGTAGGGAATTATAGGAATTGTTAGAGTGGCAAACAGACAAGGAGAGCTGGACAAAGTGAACCAGAGAATACTTGGCTGGAGGAGAGTTTCTAAGTGAGCCTGCTCTCCACAAGGTCGCAGCAACCCATTGAACAAGGGGAGGACTGACCTGCTTTAGATTGTAATGCTCCAAGTCCGAATGGTAAAGAACACTGGCAGGATCCATGGCCCCTGTTCCCCTTGGACAGAAGCAGAGAAAACTAGCTTTTAAACCAAACAGTTAAAAAAATAGCCAAGTGCAAAAACAGAAATGATTTAATATCTCAGAGCACCAAACAAAAGTTTCCCCAGTTGTATCTGTGTGCACGTGCTGCCTGCCTGTACATGTGTGGGGCTTCTAGTTAGCAGCCACAAAGAACTAGACTGCTAAATTGTGAGTTAACCAGCCTAAATACAAAGGGTTCCTAAGAATACATTAAGAAATGAGGGTCCCATAGTATGAGGATGTCTTGTGCATCATGTACACAGTCCAGGTCTTAAACCCGTTGGTGTGTTATTCAATTTCAATTTCAAATCTTTATTTCGATATTTTCATCGTTAAAGACGGAAAGCAGTATCCAACATACAGATAAAAAGACACAAACAATGACAATAATTTTCCAGGTTCATATCAGGGGCAGCAGAAAGTGCACATACAGTGGCAGTAATAGAATAAATATTATATTGAATGTCAATTTAACAATAAAATATAAAAATTTCATATTTTAAAAACATTGATAAAAACAACTTTACTATGAAGTGAGAGATAATTTGCGTGCACGTATAATCCAGAACCAGTGAAGAAACTTTGCTACAGCAATAGTCACAGGTTCTGATGTGTCAGTTTTAAGACACCGCAAAGCCTCAACACCCGTCTTTAGACCTAATGATGAACATATAGGTTTCAGCCAAACCCTCCTGGGATTTCTATATTCAGGGCATATGAATAAGACATGCGCAATGCTTTCCCTTTGAGCAGAGCAGAAGGGGCAATCTGATTTGAGTCCTAATCGCCATTTGGCTACAAAACAATTGATAGGAAGAGTTCCCACCCTAAATTGGTGATACCGCTTCCTATCTTCAGGAACTGTAATACAGTCCCAATAATTTTCAAAGAGAGGACTATCCTTTTGTTCAAGAAAATCCGTGGTTAGAGATGAACTAACAGTAAGACCAAATCTTTTTCCCGTGACTATTCGCCAATAATAGCCTTTTAGAATCTTCTTTGAGGGAAAAGTGTGTAGTGTAGGTTCGTCCCATAAGTCAGAGAGCCCCATAGCACAATAAAGTAATCTAACTTCACTCATCCAGGAAATTTTGTGTGCTTTATCAGCCCCTCTAACATCCAATAATGCCTGGCCATACTCGGAGAGTTCTGGAGTTACCCAGAGCCGCCTCCAGTAGGCTACTGGGCGGTAGTGTGCAATATCCTCAAGGAATAGGACCCCCAAATCATAATAAAGTGGAGTAAGGGGGGTGGATGCCGGAAGGCCTGTAATATTGCGCAGAAACTTACTTTGGGCCCTTGTTAAATGGGTGAGATTAGTATATCCCCATAGTTCTGCCCCATAGAGGATTGCCGAGCTAATCTTGGCATCATATATTTTAAGAGCAGGTAAAATGGGTTTGGTCTGAGACAGGTGGAGTTCTTTGGTAAGTGCGCCCGTTAATTGGGCGTGTTTAGTTAATACTTGGTCTAAATGCGATTTCCAATTCAGCTTTGACGCAAGGGTGATGCCAAGATACGAAAAAACCTCAGTCTGATCCAATTTAACCCCATTCATAAATACGGTCCCCTCTGACGTGTTTGGATCTGTGCAGGACCATGAATTTAGTTTTGTGTTATTCACATTAAAGGATTCACAACATGAGCTTCAGTTTGCAATGCAATTGATGTACTAATAAGTCAAACCACAAAATGCACATTTGCACAAACTCTAACCACATTAATGTTGATGTTGCCCTGGAGGGACAGCAGACATCCATGCCAACATTTGCACTCCATCAATGGAAGCACTTTTTTTAAGCAGCACCTTTCACTTAAAAGGAAAGGAGTGACTTTTATATATAAAATCGACTTTCGAGGAATGACAACCGGAGGAGCACTCACATGTGCCTCACAGGAAGAGCTGTCTTTCTGTAGCTGGATGGCACCTGCCTGTAGAGATCATTATCGGATGAATGGTTTACTAAAGTTACGATAAAAAACCATTAATACATTCAAAACTGAAACGAAAGGGTGGAGGGTATGTACTTTACATTCCCCCTTCCATTTGTGAATTTGGTATAGGTCGCAAAGAGCGCAATGTGAGTAAGAAAGACTTTTACAAAAATTAATGTTAAATTTCTATATATTGTCTCACTATTTTGCAGGTGAAACCCACCGTGCTTGCAAATCACAGGCTTTGCAACCACACAATAAGCTTTGCACTTCAACCCCATTTGTTCACTTAATTATGTGTGGTCCCTTGGTGATTCTGAATCTCTTTTCCATCCTTGAAGGAGTCTGCATACAGCAAGTGGTGCTTCAGAAATCGTAAATTAGAAGCAATTAAGGACAACTTAAAATAAATAAAAATAAAGTGGTTTATAGTATAGATCGCAGCTTCTTACTTTTATTTCAGACACTGTGTGCGCTAAAACTGATTAGGTAACTCAAATGGAGCAAAAAAGAAGAAACATGTTACGGTCTACCTTGCAGAGCGGCCTGAGTGGGTCGTTAATTATTGAAAAATTAATTATATATAACAATTTAATAATTTATGGTGAGAAAAAATATAAATTAAAATCTGTTTCAAGTTAAGCTACCATCCAGGAGGTGAAACAAAGGGTAAAGCAGACCACATAAAACAATCTTGTCTTGATTTTTAATACACCTTGAGCTCAAGACAGCAAGAACACATGCTATCGTAATTAGTGCACTGATCAGAGAGCCTGGAGTGTTTTTTAATTTGATTCATTAAAGTGTTACTGAGTACTTCGTTTGACAGGACTCTACTGTGAGTGTAATGATCCTCAAAGAGTCATTATTTCCTAATTTTGTGAGGCATCAGGCAAAGGTGAGGCACCTGTGGTGCCAATGAGCAGAAGGACGGTGGAGAGGATATAAATAGACAGAAACATGCTCTTATGTAAATGAGAGACTGTAGGTTCATGGAACACACAGAGAGACACTGTAACCTGTAGACGCGATCTGAGTCCACCTAGGGCATTGCAAGGTCCATGATCCTAGCTGTGTTGATGAAGGAGCTGCCACGCGCCTTCATCATCGTGCTGTTGCTCTGAGGTCTTCCCCTGCTCCCTCCAACCTACTTCTTGTCACCGGTGCTGCCTTTATAATTAATCAGTGGCCTGCCTTGTGGTAGATTACAGCTCCATCGCTCCGCGGTATATTTTTACCTATTTTTACACAGATGTCCCAGTAGCCACCCTCTGATCTGCATTTTCAGCTAAAAGATAAATGTCACACGAATCCTACTGGAGCCAGGGGCTTTGGTGGGAGGTAAGATGAAGGGGGCAGGGTCCACTCTGCACCGTCTGAGCAGCTGAGGGCAAAAGCGGGAAACCTCTGCAACATAGGCAGCATCTGATACTCAGACCATAAGCAGGCCCTTTATAGACAGAAGCTGGATCTGACCCCTATAACGGAGGAGTCTACAGCAGTGGGAATAGTGGAGAGCACGCAAATTGATTGAAGAGCGTCACGTTACAGCGCAAGACACAGAAGAGCATGACCATTGACTGTATTGCTTAAAAATAAAGCCACACAGTGATTGGCCATATTATGCGAAAGTACCGCCCCGCACTACTGATGGACTAGACGCCTACCAGCTGACACCAAACCCAATCCAGATGCTGCTTTCATGCTGTTTATGAGAGTAAACAACATGAAAGCAGCACCAAGATTGGTTGGAGGAGGCGAAATAAGCACTCCAAAGGAGACCGGGGGAGAGGGGCGGCTCTCTAACATTGTGAAGATTAGAGAAATCTCAAGTAAGCAGGTCAGGCTGGCTGCAATAAAACCCCAGTCCAGCCTGATATGCACACTTCACTTCTATACCTCACTTGAGACTTCCCTGCTGCCAAGCAAGCCCCACTTCACCCTCAAGCAGACAACTTTAAATTAGAGTATGTGGTGGCTCATGGGGTACCAGTACCACACACTCTAGCACCACAGTAGACACAAGGGAGCACTGTATACACAAAGAAGTACCCACACCTTATCAACATATCAACAGATATTATGTAAGATGGTGAAAAACCTGGGATTGGAGTACACAGAGGAGGATGTGAACCAGTTTCTATCTGGCCCTTCCCTTCTGAGTGACCTGAACATAGAATAAACAATAGTCCTAACACAAGATTGGGACTCATTGACAGAAATGAAAAGGACTCATATTAAGACCATATTACAAGGTGTAATTATGACAGAGTATTTGAGGGCAAATATAGCCCGAGGGCTTTGAGGGTCACCAATGCCCCTCGTATGTTCTTGAAAGAAGCCACATTCAGGAGAGAGGAGGCTGAGATAGCCTAGCACTGCACATGGAATTGTCTCATTTTAATCATTAAAACAGCATAGAGGTTATTAGAGGCATTCAGCCAGTGAGAAACATCTGAAGATGACTGTGACCGCTTTCAAAAAGAGGTTAGAGGAAATCAATAAAGGGATGAAGGTGTATGAGGACTACCTGACACAATTGAAAATCCAAAAATTCAAAATAGATGTTAAAACGTTTTCCACCAATTTGAGATTTACACACACAATAAGCTATGAGACCGTAACCTTCCTAGATGTGAGAATATTCCCAGGGCAGGAAACACTACAGAGAGATACATATTATAAACCAACAGACAAGAACAGTTCACTAAAATTTGACAGCTTCCATCCACGTCTGCCAAGGAAGAATCTCCCTAAGGAGAAGCCGCAAAAAACAGGTAGAACTTTTGAGCATCAAATTAAGAACCTGTGACTACCGAGGGAGAATAATGCCGAAAACCAAGAAAAGGTCACAAAACCAAAATAGGAAGGTCCTTTTTGAAGCCTCGAACAGGATAGAAAAAGAACCGAACCCGGTCTGTGTAAGAATTTTCAACATAGCATCAGACAGGGTAAGAAAGATAATTAAACAAGTATTGGGATATCCTGAACCCAGTACCCCTAATATGGAGCTACCCCTTCTTTTCACACAAAAGGTTACAAAGTTTAAGAGATACCTTAATGCATATCAGATAAAGAAGACGCAAAAAACACAATACACAGACAGTTGGGACTACCTTCAGTAACAGCACACTACCCATGTGGACAATGGAACGTCTGCCATTTCACATCTCCTACAAAGACAATAGACCTAGGCCAACCCACTTGAAAGGCAGATTAGAAGACACACCAATTGTAACTCCAAACAGGTGGCATGTCCATGATCACATACCCCTGTGGTTATCGATATATAGGGATGATGATCAGCAATGTAAAAATGAGGATTTGCAAGCACAGGAGTAGCATATGTTGCAGACGTGGCACAAGAAAAATGGCAGAGCATTACATCTCCACAGGACATACAATGAAGGACCTGAAATGGTTAGTGATTGTACAGGTGGTTGGTAACAAAAGAAACCTGGTGAGAGTACTATTTGAGAAGAAACAAAGACGGGTATATAGATTCCTTGGGGAAACATAATACAGGACTAAATCACCAACTTACATGTCCTCCAGATCACTTAGAGAATGCAGGGTGTCCATGAGGAGGGGAGTGCTATACACCTGCCATCAGATGAGGCAGGTAGATCACCATAATTCAGTTACCCCCAAACCAGTCCCAGGATGCTTGTTTTCGGTCCAGGAATGTTCCCATGAGGAGCAGGGTCAAGACTGATTAGTATATGGCTGGGTCTGAACTGGAGTGACAAAGTGAGTTAAAGAACGATGATGGATTCAAACCAGATTTGTGACTGGGGGTGAGTGTCTGAAAAGTTTAGGTGCTCCGTTCATCATCTCCTTGTGCTTGCTTTGTTCGCCCTAAGTTGGCAGGGTATACCCAGACGTGGGTCTCTTGCTCCCTTTGCCACTGGATTCAAGCTAGCCTGGCTGATGGGGGGGTTACCCCGAAACCAGTCCCAGGGAAGACTTGGCCTAGCAGTTCGGCTGGACTGTTCACATGAGGAGCAGGGTCAAGACTGATTTGCATATGGCTGGGTCTGAACTGGGGTGGCTAAGTGAGCTAAAGAACGATGATGGATTCAACCCAGATATGACTGGGGGTGAGTGTCTGAAAAGATTTAGCGCTCCCTCCATCATCTTCTTGTGTCTTCTTGGTAACAAAAGAAACCTGGTGAGAGTACTATTTGAGAAGGAACAAAGATGGGTATATAGACTCTCAACACACAAGCAAGGTCTAAATGATGACATTCCTAGGGGAAACATAATAGAGGAGTAAATCACCAACTTACATGCCCTCCAGATCACTTAGGGAGCATAGGGTGCTTGTGAGGCTCAATACACCTGTCACCAGATGAGACTGGTAGATCACCATTCTTCAATGTCCCAGCATGACAATGAGACCATTTACCCATCTGTTCAAATCTGTTGCCGATAACATAGACAGGTTAATGAGATATGTCTGAATCAAGATCCCACACATCACCTACATTAAGAAATAGCTTTAAAAGAGCCAAAGGAATGCAGAAAGCACTAACATTAACATCAGGCACATCGCTAAAAAGAACATTAAAAGCTGGTTATGTTGTAGACCGTGATAATATTGGAGAGTACATCCATATCATCCGCATAAATTCCGTATGACCGGTTATGTGTTAATATCATTCTCTACATACATCGGCAACTTTTGAGCTAGATCACAACAGTTTATAATACATTTTGGATTTGGATATCCTTGTCCCTAGAATTCCAAGGCCATGTACTGACCTGTATGAGAGCATCCTGGTCATTTAGGGAGAGGGAACAACATATCCCTGCTTTCACAGGGGCGAAAACTTATATTACCCATCCCACTAAACCCTGCACCAAGTCATGGGCAAGTGATGAACACATTTACGCTATGAGACTCCATTTCCCATAAAGCCTGGGACTGCACAACAACAAACTTGTGCGTGACCCAGGGAGAAAAAAAACAATGGCAAGTGTGACTACCTGGGACCTCAGTTGCAAGGTGTGATGAGCCCAGAGGAAAAGCTTTCACGTTGGCTTGTCAATCTCTGTAATCACTCTTCCCGTATTGCACTGGGCAGTGCGATGACGTGAATCTGTGCACTCCAGGGAACAACACTTATAACTCGAATGCACACAAGAGCTCATCAACACGCAGAGCTCCAAGGACACAAACAGGTATGTGGACAGGCTTGAACTCTCGACGGAGTAAGTCTCGGCCACATCTCTTCAGGGGACTTCCACTTTGTTCAAACTGACCACTCTTTGATCTCTACAGTATTAATGTGAGGATAACTTATGAATGTGTGTACTTTCCTCTTTAGTGTATGACTACAAAGTCCGTCTACACCGAGACCCTAAGTAGCTGTGACACACTTGGGCAGTGTAGGTCTAGATACTTACCTACCTTGCGTGAGAGTGTGTACCCACAATTTGCACTTCATCAATAGAACAAATTTTTTTTAAAAGCAAGAGTGTTCCCACTGCTTCGGGTGGTGCAGTGATGGGTGTTCACCAATGGATGAAACATTTTGTATGCACACTGTACCTGCCAGATAATGGACAACGTGCAACTATACACACGTGTATGCATTACTAATGAGAATTACAACTGACGTGTGTGTTTTTCTATATCTCGTTCAGATAAAAATAGGGTATTTCCTTTTGAATACTTTGTAGTTATATGCATGCTTTTCTGTTTGTGAGAATGTCACAGCTTAACAACATATTTCAGTTGTGATAAATCATCACTCTAAACCTAGGGATCTAGAGGAAACTCAGTCTTGAAAAGAGCCTATTGACCCTTCTGGGCAGTTAATGAGGCAAACAAATGTCGACCTTAGATGTTTGGGTTCCTGATATAGCCTAAACAACATCCTCTCATAAGTGTTTTTACCTTGCCAAAGGTATCCACAAGAGCTCTGCTTACAAATTGCGTCAAGCCCACCCACTCACATTAGAAGTATTGGGTGACGATCCAATGATGAAGCATGCCACTAACGGTACTAGTGGGTGAAGATCCTTTTATATAATTTAAGACATTCTAGGGCCCTGTCCTCTACCACCTGAATCCTCCAGAAACAAAAAAACACAGGAGAGCTCTCTAATTTTGATGGAATGAACAGTGGGCGGTCAAAGCCCTTCAGATCTAAAGAAGGAACCAACCCTGCTACCACTGACTTGTTCCACCCACTGAATGGCAGTACTAATGAAGACTTATAAACACCACCTTGTTTAAATGAAGTCCTACTGAAATTGTTAACGGTAACCCTGTCTCCAAACTCCTCACTTCTATATCTAGGTCTCCATCTTCCAGCCAAAGTCATGCAGGCATTATATTTCCACTGTCTGGTGATGCTATCCTTACCCCAATTGTGTGCTATGCTTAACTAGGAATCTCTAACATAGATACAACTTTGCTTTTGTAATTAATTCCAGACCAAACTTTAAGTTTGAACATTCAAAGACATTCACACCAGTTTTTGCAAAATCTTCCTTTCAATGTTTGCATTATTTACCCTGTGTATTCTCTCATATTGCTATGAGAGAGACTACTGTTTCATTCTTGCACAGCCTAAATTTCTTGATATTTTCCTATACATGAATCCAGAAATTACTTTACCCTTCCAACCCCTGAGTTGATCAGCTGTCCTTGCTCAAGTGGTGATCTAGTGGCAGTCTAGGAGCAGGTAGACTGTTCACCTAGTTTTAGTGTCTTTTCAAAGTACCTGATATAGGATAATGCATACGTAAATAATGTTTTTTTCTACAGTTTTAACTCCTCAGATTATATGCTGTCTGAAAAAAACCCTCAATCATCCCAAAACACTGCATGAAAATTTGACTTTGACTGCATGAGAATTTGACATACAATGTCTGATTGTTACCTCTCCCTTTTATTCTGCCTTTTTCCCTCTACTTAATTTCCAACCTCTGCATATTTCTTATCTGAGTACAGCCTGTTGTACTTAATTTCCGTAAATTGCTGATCATTACAAAGATCACAAACTCTCCTTATTTGAAAGTCTTGTACCTGCAACCTAACAATACCTAGTCTCCTCTGGTTCATTTATGAATCCCAGCAAACATCTGCATGAACTAACATTTAATCCACACGTAACTCCCATTAAGTTAATCTACCGCAAAGAAACATGAAAATGTGTCTTTAAAAACACAAGACTGATTCCAATAACCAACTAATAGCCATTAGATTAAACAGTTGCATTGGGTTTTGGAGCAGCATGTTGCCCTGTGTGGTGTGCTTTAATTTCTTGTTATGATTTCCAATGTACCTCAATATAGGCCTGGGTAGTCTCCTGAACTTTCACCTACATTGACCCTGCCATTGTACTAAATAACAGTTCTGGTGCTGACCCTTTACCGAGTTAGGTGCTGCATAAATGTCGTGTGGTTTTCTTCGAAAACTAGCCTAATTTATTATGCATGAGGATTCTCAGAATCACAGCAGGATTACCATCTTCTGCATAACTGTGTATAAGGTTCATCACGATCGTCAATCTCGGCCAACATGACACAGCAAGGTAGAACTCCTGAGGGTACCTTTTGGGTATATAAAAACCACATGTTCACTGAGCCAGGCAGAGGAGAAAGACTTCCATGCTGATGCACTGAAACGAGACGCTGAGCTCCCTGCATGCAGATACTCTAGCATGCAGTGGTCTGACATCCCTCGTGGGGTGTCCAACTCGAGACCAAGGCGAGGTCCTTCATTTTCTCACTTCAGGTAATGAGGTTGGCTCTACCCTTGGGGAATTCTTGGCTATACACCTACATACATGCTAGGTACACTTAGGTACATTCAGTTAGGGTTAGTATTGTAGGAGTATGCATAATTACTGTCATGCATTTATATGCCTGCATATATTTATTGTTTTAGCACAATGGTAGAATTCTACAATCTATTTACTGTTGGTGCGTATAACCGTATATATCTGTTTCTTTCTAATGGCTGTTGCAGCACACATATTTTACACTAGAATAATGCTGGTTCAATAAATGCTTATTGAAAATGTCCCCATTGTTTATTCTATGTATCTCTCCGAATTGTGCACGAGTGACTGAGCGAAAAGTACTGTCCTGTTTCCACGATCCTTGAGGGGTCAGGGTTGTCATTTTCTATAGTTGCAAGAAACTATTTTCTCCTCGGTAAGAGGGGTTCATAGTGGCACTGTGAGCTAGCAGGTATACAGGCGAACATATCCGGTGGGGGTGTCTGGAATCAGTTTGGACACCAATCCCACAGTTTATGTTGTCTAAACGTACTGATCCTTAAGAGATTTATAGGAACTACACGACAGCCTCATCATGGATAGTAAGTGCTGCATAATTGAAATTTTAACAGTAGCATAGCTAGGTTGCTATCGACCTAGTGCCTCAAAAGTAACTGGGCCCCCTCACTAGGATGACATCTCAGTCTGCCAGCTGCCAACGACACTCCTCAACCTCCTTCAACAGTGTGTGCATCTGCTGTATCAATACCCACTACCACACACACTATTGTATTTGCACTCTCTGCACTGTATTTCTGCAAGTCTAAGTCATAGCCAGAAAAAGCATTAACAAAGCCGATAGGTTTTTCCCTTGTAAAGTGCATGCATACAAAGACACACATGCAGGGACCTCACATTCACACAGCGTACCCTCACATAGGCACATCCCTCATGCTGCACACACACAGGCACAAATTTCAACCTGTCGACCACTTGCTACTTTTGTAGCATACAGCAGTGGTGCCTGGTGTTTTGCATAAAAAAGTTGCAGTTCAGTAGCAATGGCAACGTAGCTGCCGGGTACTCTCATTACTTAATCAGCACTAGTCTTCATTTGCAGGAGCCGCTGGGGATGAACTTAAAGGAAATATCTCCGGAGGTTCCACTTCTCTGGATGCAGAGTAGCACAGAATAAGTAGGAAAATTACTGCTACTCAATCAATCAATCAATCAATCAATCAATCAGAGCATTTGTAAAGCACACTACTACCCGTGAGGGTCTCAAGGCGCTAAGGGGTGGGGGAGTGCTGCTACTGTTCGAAGAGCCAGGTCTTGAGGAGTCTTCTGAAGGTCAGTAGGTCTCGGGTCTGCGGGAGGCGGATGGGGAGGGTGTTCCATGTCTTGGCGGTGAGGTGGGAGAATGATCTGCCGCCGGCGGTCACTCTTCGGATGCGGGGGACAGTGGCGAGGGAGTGGTCGGTGGAGCGGAGCTGGCGGGCGGGGATGTAGAAGCTGAGTCGGCTGTTGAGGTATGCTGGTCCGGTGTTGTGGAGTGCCTTGTGTGCGTGGGTGAGGAGCTTGAAAGTTATCCTCTTGTTGACGGGGAGCCAGTGCAGGTCTCTCAGGTGGGGTGTGATGTGGCTGCAGCGAGGGATGTTGAGGATCAGGCGTGCGGAGGCGTTCTGGATGCGTTGGATCCGTTTCAGGAGTTTGGTCGAGGCTCCTGCATAGAGGGCGTTTCCGTAGTCCAGTCTGCTGCTGACGAGGGCCTGGGTGACCGTCCTTCTTGTTTTGGTGGGGATCCACTTGTAGATCCTGTGGAGCATGCGGAGGGTGTTGAAGCAGGAGGAAGAGACGGCATTGACCTGTTTCGTCATGGAGAGGGTGGAGTCAAGGATGACCCCTAGGTTGCGTGCATTGTCGGTGGGCGTTGGAGCTGTTCCTAGTGCGGTCGGCCACCAGGAGTCATCCCACGCAGAGGGGGTGGATCCGAGGATGAGAACCTCTGTCTTGTCCGAGTTTAGCTTCAGTCGGCTGTTTCTCATCCAGTCGGTGACGGCCTTCATTCACTCATGGAGGTTGGTTTTGGCGGTGTGGGGGTCTTTGGTGAGGGAGAGGATCAGCTGGGTGTCATAGGCGTAGGAGATAATATTGAGGTCGTGCAGTCGGGCGACGTGGGCGAGCGGTGCCATGTAGATGTTGAACAGCGTTGGGATGAGGGATGAGCCCTGGGGTACGCCGCAGATGATCTCGGTGGCTTCGAAGCGCAAAGGGGGGAGGCGGACGCTCTGTGTTCTGCCAGCGAGGAAGGAGGTGGTCCAGTCCAGGGCCTTCTCTCAGATCCCGGTGTTGTGGAGGCGTGTTCATAGTGTGTGGTGGCAGACCGTGTCGAAGGCGGCTGACAGGTCCAGGAGGATGAGGGCCGCAGTTTCTCCGTTGTCTAGCAGGGTCCTGATGTCGTCGGTGGAGGCGATGAGGGCAGTTTTGGTTCTGTGGTTGCTGCGGAACCCGGACTGGGACGGGTCCAGGATGCTGTTCTCCGCGAGGAATCTGGTCAGTTGTTTGTTGACGGCCTTCTTGATGACCTTCGCCGGGAACGGGAGCAGGGAGATGGGTCGGAAGTTCTTGAGGTCCTTGGGGTCCGCCTTGGGTTTCTTGAGTAAGGCGTTGATCTTGGCATGCTTCCAGCTTCCAGCTCTCCGGGAAGGTAGCTGTCTCGAAGGAGATGTTGATGGCTTTCCGGAGATGGGGTGAGATGGTGGTGCTGGCTTTGTTGAAGATGTGGTGTGGGCATGGGTCTGACGGGGATCCGGAGTGGACGGAATTCATGATCTTGATGGTGTCCTCGTCGTTGATGTGGGTCCAGGAGATCAGGCGGTTGGTGCGGGTGCTGGTCGTGGGGGTGGAGGCTTCGGTGGTTGCCAGGGTGGTTGCCGGGGCTGTTGCCGTGTTGAAGCTGTCGTGGAAGTCTGCGATCTTGCGGTGGAAGAAGGTGGCCAGCGAGTCGCACAGGTCTGGGGTTGGAGAGTTCCTTCACGATGTTGAAAAGCTCTTGCTGTTGTGTGCGTTGTTGTCTAGGTGGTCTTTGAAGGAGGTCCTTTTGGCGGATCTGATGAGGTGTCTGCGGGTGGCGTTCTTGTGGGCTGCGTAGCTTTCCGGTGTTTGTTCATGGATCCAGTTCTTCTCCAGCTTTCAGCAGGTTTTCTTGGAGGCCTGGAGGTCTTCGGAGAACCAGCTTGCTTTCTTTCTGGTGTGGCTGTTGCAGGGTTTCTTGAGTGGGGCAAGGGTGTTGGCGCAGTCATTGATCCATTGTATGAGGTTGCAGTCTGCGGCGTCGGGGTCGGTCGGGTCTGTGGGAGAGCTTCGGGTGAGGGTGGTGGTTAGATGTTCTTTGGTGACTTTGCTCCAGCATCGGCGAGGCATCTGCTGGGTGCGGTGGTGTGTGGCAGGCTTCCGGAAAGTGAAGTGGATGCAATGGTGGTCGATCCAGTGGAGTTCGGTGGTGTGGTTGAAGAAGACGTGGGAGTTTGCTGAGAAGATGTGGTCCAGCGTGTGGCCGGCGGAGTGGGTGGTGTTGTGACGAGTTGTCTGAGTCTGAGTTTGGCGAGGTTGTCGATCAGGGCAGTGGAGTTGGGGTCATTGTTGTTCTCGAGGTGGAAGTTCAGGTCCCCGAGGAGGATGTAGTCCTTGGAGATGAGGGCGTGTGTGCTGATGAAGTCGGAGATGGAGTCGCTGAACTGTGGTCTGTAGACGAGGGTTCCTCTGAGGGTGGTGTTGGGGTCGGTGTGGATCTGGAAGTGCAGGTGTTCGGCGGTGCTGAGGGTGTCATCGGTGTATGTCGAGATTTTGAGAGTGTTCCTGTGGACGATGGCGATTCCTCCTCCTACTCCGTTGGTGCGGTCCTTGCGGGAGATCTTGTAGCCTTCTGGGATGGCTATGGCGATGTCCAATGCCGAGTAGGGGTTCAGCCAGGTCTCTGTCAGGAATGCGACGTCTGGGGTGTTGGAGTCCAGTAGGTCCCAGAGTTCAACAGCGTGTTTGCGTGCGGAACGGGTGTTGAGAAGGTAGTTTGGTTCTTTGGTAGGTGGGTTGGCGGGCCAGACGCTGGTGAAGCTGCAGGAGAAGGGTCCTTGGGTGCGCTTCGGCGTGGCCAGGCAGCAGGAGCGTGATCGTCCGGTGTTGAGTGCGTGGAGGGTGCTGGGGTCCTAGCGGATGTGGGTGTTGTGGCGCTTGCGGGGGCCAGGGGTCCTGGCGCTGGGTGCGGTCAAGGCGCGGACGGGCGCAGACGGACTTGCCTTAGGCGGGCCTTCGGCGCACCAGCGACGCGCCCACTGCGCGCTGCCTCCATATGAGGGGATGTGGGAGGGAGGAGCAGCTGGGAGGCGGGGCGGCGAATGGGAGTGCGGGGGGGCAGGGACGCAGCGGCGGGGAAAACGGGTGAGGAACGCCAATAAGGCAAACAAGGAATGAAAACAAATTAGGCACAGAAAGAAAAACAAATTAGGCACAGGAGCAGTGGGGGCGGGAACAGTAATATGGCACAAAAGGAAGAAAAACAGTTAGACGCAGAGAGAGAATAAATTAGGCACAGGAACACCAAAATGTAAGCAAAACCAATGTGGGTCCGGGTGGCAAGGCAGGCAAAGACAGACAGAGCCGTGCAGCAGCGTGTGGAGCGACGTGCCAGCGAGCAGGGTCAGAGGTCGCTCCTTTCACCGCTGCGCGGCCTCCATATGAGGGGATGTGGGAGAGAGGAGCAGCTGGAAGGCGGGAGTGGGGCGGTGAATGGGAGTGCGGGGGCGGGTCCACAGGGACGCAGCGGCGGGGAAAACGGGCGAGGAACGGCAATAAGGCAAAAAAGGAAAGAAAGCAAATTAGGCACAGAAAGAAAAACAAATTAGGCATAGGAGGAGTGGGGGTTAGGAACAGTACAACAGCACAAAAAGAAGAAAAACAGTTAAGCAACAGAGAGAGAATAAATTAAGCACAGGAATACCAAAATGTAAGCAAACCAATGCGGGTCCGGGCGGCGAGGCAGGCAAAGACAGACAGAGACGTGCAGCAGGTTGGGGAGCGACCTGCCTGCGAGCAGACTGCCTGACATCCTAAAGACCAGCAGTTGCCTACTAGGCAGAGCCAAACAATAGAAACAAAGACAATGGCTGAAGAGGCCTGACCCACTGCCCAATTGTATGTATGCTGTTCTGAAGAGCTGAACTAATGACACTCTGTCTAATGAATAACTGAAGTTAGGTTGCTCAAAGCCCATTTTCTCTAAGCAAGATTATGCATTATGCTTGTGAAAATTAGATGCTGATGAGACATCTAAAACAGTTTTTCGGTCAGACCAAACACACACAGAAATAGATAGAGCACAGAGAGCAAGAGTACAGGGGGTCATTGACTCATGCATAAGACATACAGCACTGATCAACAGCTTGGATACCTTCCGCGAAAAACACTGAATAAATCTGGTACTGCAGGACCAGTCCAAGATTCCTTCAAAGACATAGAACACTTGTGGTACTGCAGTGGCAGCCAATGTAAGCGTCCTTCAAAGACATGGAACAAATATGCCACTGCAGAGCCAGTCAGTTCAAGCTTCCATCAAAGATATGGAACAAATATGACAATGCACGGCAGTGCAAGCTTCCTCCAAAGACGTGGAACAAGCTTGGTACTCAGGCCCAGTACAAGCTTGTTTTAAAGACATGGAACAAGTGTCGTACTGCAGGACCAAATGGCCAAAATATGAGGGAGTTACCCTAGTAATTAGAAAAGGGATGGGTATCTGTGACACAAAGTGAGAATTCCCTTTTCATTGATCAGAAGACAAGCCTAGCCTAAAAATTAGTAACACAGCCAAACCGGATGTAAGGCTTATGTAATATAGTATAGAAATCTTCTCCCAAAGAGATCTTTTGATAGACTCAACATAAAAGAAAAAGGAATAAGGAAAAATATTGAAATTATCATTATTATTTTTATATTAAATATTAGAATTATTTTAAAGCTACATCAATCTTTAATAACTTTTAAAATAGTCAAGAATTTAATACATATACTTCCAAATGTAATGTCAATATTGTGATCAATATTCTTGCGCTTTATATTGTATGTATTTAATGTCGATATTATGGTTTTCGATATTTGACAATAATATTTTTGAACCACAATATTTTTGTAGTTGATATTCTGTCATACAACTGCATATCATACCACGGCTATGATAATAAATCATTCAATGGCACTAGCATGTTCACACAGAGATGATGTAAACAGGCACTGCCGGTACAGTTAAGAGCGGTGGGGCGGGGGGAAGTCGACAGACAATGGGATAGGGGAAAATAAAATAAATAAATAAAACTACTTACCTTGCGCTTGCCGTATTGCCAACTCGAAGATGCAGCGAGCGCAAGGTAAGTGTTTTTTTATTTATTTATTTATTTTTCCTATCCCGTCGTATGTAGACTCCCCACCGCCCGCCCCACCGCTCTTACCTGTACCAGCCGCACCTGGATGTAACATCCACTGCCAAAATACAAAGATTCTGCACGGACCTCAATCTTTGGGTTGGAGTAGATCCTAATCAGGAACAATACTATAGACCGCAATCAAAAAGTGATTCCATCAGGAATACATTTTTAAATATTTAAATTAATTTAGGACAAAGGCAAATTTCGGACTGAATTCACTTAAACATTTATGATTGGAAAAACGTAAAATTAATTGCAAAATCTGAATTCACTGTCCTCATGGGGCGAAATTATCATAAGGAACAGATGACAATATTTTTACCAAAAAAAAAAAGAAAATGCACTACCATAACTATTTTTCCCAGAATAGATTTCTGGTATCACGATTGTACATTTCCATTTATTTGGAAACTTTTGACACACTGAAAATTGTGCTGTGCGGTTGTGGTCTGGGTGTGTGCAGGGCTTGAATTATTACCAGATTTACCGATGCATTACTATTGCCACCACTGAGACACCAAGACCCTCATTACAATCAGCCCAGGTAACTGATTTATGTGCGGCAACAGCTCTCACTGCACATTTTGTACTTATACATTTTGAAATAAAAATGGCAGTTTTAAACCTGAAGAAAAATGCTTGGTATTGACAGAACATCTGGATTTTGGTGCGAAAAACTGAAAAATCTGCTAAAAGCCCCAAAATTTGCAATCCGATGATATTTATTACACCCAATAAATTCTAACTCATCTGAGTCCGTTTTTATCAAGTGTAATAAATATCACACCATTTACTGGGTCGCTCGTAAAGTTTAATATCTAGAAATAATGTGATATGCAATATGTTTTTGGCAAGTTTATTGTGTCTCTGCTTAAAGGTAGTGTCCCAGAATCCCCTCTGGGGGTACTCTTCGTAACGTTCTGGAATAATGGTATTTAATTAAAAAAACAAAAACATTTACATGTCACCAACCAGATGCTACAGGACATTATCTCTGACATCTGTTTACCCTGAAGACAGAGAATACATTTATTTTTTTCCTTCACATTACAGATACCTCCATTACACTAAATGGTGATCAAACAAGGTATGTGGACCCCCTGCCAACTTATTGATTAATGTTCGTGATCCAAAGTGTGCATTAGAATGGACAGAAAAATGTTGATTTAAAAAGACATGAAAGATCCTAGTAACCCTCTTACTTGTAGTTTTGCATCAGCAAGGAATCAATAAAACGGTGTCCTATTTTATATTGACAAACTTTTATCCTATTTTTGGCTTTTCCCATTACCAGAGAGATGGAGGGATACTAAAAGTGTCTCTTCAGTCACTGAATAACCCATCAAACATGCATTATATCAATCATTCTTGCACTCATACATCCATTTATCCTCAGGTTTGTACTCACTTTCTATTGTATTTTCAATAAAACACACACACAAACTCAACAAACATATGCAAGATAAATTAAGAGAGTAAGAATTGAAAAAAAGATAAAATGCCACTTCATAAATATGTTAGTCAGGTGCATGCAATGAAAAACAAGTAAAAAAATTAAACATATCTTCATATCAAAGGGCATCCATCTTGGAATGGTATTGTGCATTGTGTTTCACTTTTAGATCCAACATGGCCAACAAGCTTAGAGGCAATGTGATGACCCATTTGAAACAGAGACATAATAATGTACTATGCACAGTTTCATTCCAGGATGGCAGGCCATGTGTCATCGCCTGTGCCCACCACACCTGGAGACGGGCAACCCTTTAGGGCATGTAACCACACAAAAGGCCAGAGGAGATTTAACGACCAACAGGGGCGGCTCCCCAACAATGAAATAATAACACAGAAAGGCCACACAGAGTCAAGTCAAAAGAAGAACAAGTGAAAGGAGTGTAAGGGGGGTTCCCTTTTATGGGACGTATTCCCTCACCCACCCGTGGGTATCATGCTTCATCATAGGGAACCCCCTCGCACTGCGAGCCTGGTTGCAGTGCGGGCTTCAACCCCCTCACTGAGAAGGAGGAGCTGAGGGATGTTTTAGTTGTGTGTAACAAGATGTATCCTAAAACCTGTGATGAGTCGGGTGTAGAGGGAGAGTTTGGGAAAGAGAGTGCGTGTGAAGTTAAAACTGACTACCTGGTGTGTTGACAAGCACTTTTACTGGTAGACCCAGGGGTCAGGGTTAAAATTAATTAGAATACCATGCCCAGAGAATTCAACCTAGCATGGTTGTTTGTGATTATAGGATCGACATGTTTCAGCCATAGTGCCCTCTATAGAGGTGCTGTGGCTTTCTTCAGGACATAATGAGAAATGTGAGAGAAGGTGACACCATGCCAACTCAGTTTGGTATTTGAAGGATGCAACGACTGGCCGATTGGACATCAGTCGTGGTTAGCTGATGTTCATTGGTGTTCCCGTCTTTTAAGGGGAGCTAATGGCAACTCATCCTCGGCGCACTCATGGAGGGTTCCAGAAAACCTCTGCTCAGGTGGCAGTTGCGCTAGATATCACGTCCGAGGAGAGTTTGTGTTTGTCAAGGATTTTTTTTACTAAACATGAGGGAAGATCTTATTACCATTCCTAACTATATAGTCACTTTAACCTGTTTTTTTCAGTGAATTTCTGTCCAGGCCCTGTGGCCAACCTGCTTACCCTCTCCCCACTGAGGGTCTGCAATGGCCACCTGCGCAAAGTTTTCGTGCAACCCTCTTATGCACATGACTAAAAATGAAAAAAAAAAAGAATATACACACACATATATATATATATATATATATATATATATTCACTTAAAAAACAATAGGTTTCACACATGTTCTAGTTAGCTAGACATTTCACTCGTAAAAAACCATTGAAATTCCCCCGTTATAGTTAGTTCAGATAACTATAACTCGCGCGTCCGCAATCCACTGCTCATGACGTCACATATTACATCACTCATGACATCATCCTTGTGATAGAGTGGCGGTCGCGCGAGTTATAGTTATTTGAACTAACTGTAACGGGGGAATTTCAATGGTTTTTTACGAGTGAAATGTCCAGCTAACTATAACATGTGTGAAACCTATGGTTTTTTAAGTGAATTTGCAAGGTTTTTTAAATGCTAATTCCTAACTATAACGTGTGTGAAACCTATGGTTTTTTAAGTGAATTTGTAAGGTTTTTTAAATGCTAAGTTATGTATGTATCATTATATTTTTCATATATTTACTACCTATGTATATAGCTATAGATTGACTGTAATAAAACAGTTTAAAATGTTTTTTTTTTTGTTTAGGGCTTTTCACCGTGCGCGCACTGTGCGGGCACCCCGCGATTTTTTAAAAAAAAAATCAAATGTTTTTTTCATCCTTCGGGGTCCTTCAGGGACCCCCTGACAAAGGCTAGGGGGTCAGGAACTCTCTACCCTGCCCCCTTATCACGTTCTCCACATTTCTTTTTAACTGTCACACAACCAAAACACAGAAAATGGCGGCCGACACTTCCTGATTTCGACCGATTCGAACGTTGACTGACATGTAACCACCAATCAGAATTACGCTCGCGCACGGCACCGTGCACGCACGGTGCGTGCACGGTGCGCGCTTATAGATATTTATGTGCTTTTAACTGCAATTTTCTCAGGAACTACTGAACAGATTGACACCATATATGCAAAAGGCACATGCCTGACCTGAGGACTACCTCTCTGCCAAATTTCAAGTAATTCTGTTCAGCCGTTCGGGCTGTACCTTCGACTAAAGGTCATATGGGAAAATGCATGGGGAAAACGCGTTTTGGGACCCCCCTTTTTTCTCAGCCCCCGCTTGACGAATCACCCCGAGACTTTCAGGGTAGGAGCTGAGCGGAGTGCCCCATTAGTTTTAAAAATTTCGCGAGGATTCGTCAACCGGTGCCAAAGTTATTCAAAATAGAACTTTCAGATTTTCTATGGAAACACGGTCCTAACTATAACTATCTACTGGCGACCGCCAGTAGATAATATACATATATATATATATATATATATATATTGCAGCCACAATCCTTAAGTGAAAAAGTTGTAATGAAACAACCAGGAACGGACCACCACGCAGGTAAGTAGCTTTCAAATGCAGGTTTATTCTTTCCTTACATCAGCATGACGCGCTTCGCCCCGATACAACCGGGCTTGATCACATTGTGGGAGTGGTCATTTTGCGAGACTGTGCAGTTTTCCTCCTTGTCAGCCCACTTGGGAGATATTGTTTAAAAGGACACAGCACCTGCTGCTACCTCTTCGGAAGGAAATGACTCCATTATGGTAAAGAACTCCCTAACCCATAATGCACTAGCTATTGAGGGTGGAGACTATGCTATAAGTATGAGCAGCTGTGGGGGCTTGTGTTAATGCCAGTGATCAAGGGCAGATGCCCGAAACGCTTATGGCGCTTTGTGTCATGGAGGAGTAACGCGCTGTTTGGCATACCTGCAATAAAGAAGGGTTTTACCTCTGACTGTGTTGGCGTTCTCAAGCAAGGTGACTTTTCTGTTGGGAATTTAAAAGCGGCGCTCCTCGTCGCGAGAACGCCCCCCGCATATCCTGCTGGCCGCGGACCCGTCAGTGGGGTCTTGTGGAGTTTGAGGTCCATCTATTGTGGGAGTGGTCATTTTGCGAGACTGTGCAGTTTTCCTCCTTGTCAGCCCACTTGGGAGATATTGTTTAAAAGGACACAGCACCTGCTGCTATCTCTTCGGAAGGAAATGACTCCATTATGGTAAAGAACTCCCTAACCCATAATGCACTGGCTATTGAGGGTGGAGACTATGCTATAAGTATGAGCAGCTGTGGGGGCTTGTGTTAATGCCAGTGATCAAGGGCAGATGCCCGAAACGCCTATGGCGCTTTGTGTCATGGAGGAGTAACGCGCTGTTTGGCATACCTGCAATAAAGAAGGGTTTTACCTCTGACTGTGTTGGCGTTCTCAAGCAAGGTGACTTTTCTGTTGGGAATTTAAAAGCGGCGCTCCTCGTCGCGAGAACGCCCCCCGCATATCCTGCTGGCCGCGAACCCGTCATTGGGGTCTTGTGGAGTTTGAGGTCCATCTATTGTGGGAGTGGTCATTTTGCGAGACTGTGCAGTTTTCCTCCTTGTCAGCCCACTTGGGAGATATTGTTTAAAAGAACACAGCACCTGCTGCTACCTCTTCGGAAGGAAATGACTCCATTATGGTAAAGAACTCCCTAACCCATAATGCACTGGCTATTGAGGGTGGAGACTATGCTATTAGTATGAGCAGCTGTGGGGGCTTGTGTTAATGCCAGTGATCAAGGGCAGATGCCCGAAACGCCTATGGCGCTTTGTGTCATGGAGGAGTAACGCGCTGTTTGGCATACCTGCAATAAAGAAGGGTTTTACCTCTGACTGTGTTGGCGTTCTCAAGCAAGGTGACTTTTCTGTTGGGAATTTAAAAGCGGCGCTCCTCGTCGCGAGAACGCCCCCCGCATATCCTGCTGGCCGCGGACCCGTCATTGGCGTCTTGTGGAGTTTGAGGTCCATCTATTGTGGGAGTGGTCATTTTGCGAGACTGTGCAGTTTTCCTCCTTCTCAGCCCACTTGGGAGATATTGTTTAAAAGGACACAGCACCTGCTGCTACCTCTTCGGAAGGAAATGACTCCATTATGGTAAAGAACTCCCTAACCCATAATGCACTGGCTATTGAGGGTGGAGACTATGCTATAAGTATGAGCAGCTGTGGGGGCTTGTGTTAATGCCAGTGATCAAGGGCAGATGCCCGAAACGCCTATGGCGCTTTGTGTCATGGAGGAGTAACGCGCTGTTTGGCATACCTGCAATAAAGAAGGGTTTTACCTCTGACTGTGTTGGCGTTCTCAAGCAAGGTGACTTTTCTGTTGGGAATTTAAAAGCGGCGCTCCTCGTCGCGAGAACGCCCCCCGCATATCCTGCTGGCCGCGGACCCGTCATTGGCGTCTTGTGGAGTTTGAGGTCCATCTATTGTGGGAGTGGTCATTTTGCGAGACTGTGCAGTTTTCCTCCTTCTCAGCCCACTTGGGAGATATTGTTTAAAAGGACACAGCACCTGCTGCTACCTCTTCGGAAGGAAATGACTCCATTATGGTAAAGAACTCCCTAACCCATAATGCACTGGCTATTGAGGGTGGAGACTATGCTATAAGTATGAGCAGCTGTGGGGACTTGTGTTAATGCCAGTGATCAAGGGCAGATGCCCAAAACGCGTATGGCACTTTGTGTCATGGAGGAGTAACGCGCTGTTTGGCATACCTGCAATAAAGAAGGGTTTTACCTCTGACTGTGTTGGCGTTCTCAAGCAAGGTGACTTTTCTGTTGGGAATTGAAAAGCGGCGCTCCTCGTCGCGAGAACGCCCCCCGCATATCCTGCTGGCCGCGGACCCGTCATTGGGGTCTTGTGGAGTTTGAGGTCCATCTATTGTGGGAGTGGTCATTTTGCGAGACTGTGCAGTTTTCCTCCTTGTCAGCCCACTTGGGAGATATTGTTTAAAAGGACACAGCACCTGCTGCTACCTCTTCGGAAGGAAATGACTCCATTATGGTAAAGAACTCCCTAACCCATAATGCACTGGCTATTGAGGGTGGAGACTATGCTATAAGTATGAGCAGCTGTGGGGGCTTGTGTTAATGCCAGTGATCAAGGGCAGATGCCCGAAACGCGTATGGCGCTTTGTGTCATGGAGGAGTAATGCGCAGTTTGGCATACCTGCAATAAAGAAGGGTTTTACCTCTGACTGTGTTGGCGTTCTCAAGCAAGGTGACTTTTCTGTTGGATATATATATATATATATATATATATATATATATATATATATATATATATATATATATATATATATATATATATATATATATATATATATATATATATATATATATATATTCACTGAAAAAACCATGGGTTTCACACACGTTATAGTTAGGAATTAGCATTTAAAAAACCTTAGAAATTCACTGAAAAAACCATAGGTTTCACACACGTTATAGTTAGGAATTAGCATTTAAAAAACCTTAGAAATTCAGTGAAAAAACCATAGGTTTCACACATGTTATAGTTAGCTGGACATTTTACTCGTAAAAAACCAATGAAATTGCCCCGTTATAGTTAGTTCAGCTAACTATAACTCGCGCGCCCGCAATGCACTGCTGATGACGTCACATATTACATCACTCATGACATGGTCAGTGACATCACTCATGACATCACTGATGACATCTCAAATGACATCACTGATGACATCACTGATGACATCATCCAGTGAATGTGTGTTTTTCAGAAAAATAAATATGTTTTATATATGTGTATCTCAAGGTCGATGGAAGAATAAATGGGTATATAAGTGTCTAAATGGATGATTTGTTTTTGAAAAATTGATTGTGTTACTGACTGATTAAGTGTATCTCTCACTTTGTGTATAAGTGGCTGCATGGGTTGGTGAGTAGCTACATGGGTGTCTATATAGGTTATTAGTTGTTTTTTTGAGTATCAGTCTGAGTGTCTGTATGGTACGGTGGGGGGTATTACGTAGTGCATAGATGCATGAATGAGTGACTCACTGTTTGTATGTGTTGAAGACAGCATGTGTGCAGGACTGTATGGGTGGATGAGTGTGTGTATGGGTGTGTTAGTGAGTGAATGACTGTCTCAATAGTGTCTTCAGGAGTAACTACATATGTTTTTAACTAGTATATGTGACTATTGGTGTATATATGTGAGTATATGTGAGAGGGAGAGATTGAAAGAGTTCCTGTATGAATAAGTATGTGTTTCTATAAGTGATTGTTTAAAAGACTAAGTATGTGTAAGTTTCCGTAGAAGTAAGTATGGTGGTGTGTGTATTACTGTATATGCAAGTAAATGTATGTTTTATTCTTTATTAGCATGAGTGACTATGTGTGTGAGTAACTCTATGGATGAGTGGCATTGTGTAACAGGATGTATAGATGTATGAGTACATATGATGAGTGAGTACATGTATGAGTGACTGTATAGGACTGTTGGTGAATGAGTGGATGTGTATGTGGATCTTAGAATTACTGAAGAGGTTGTTGTAACTGGTATTGGTATGTCCATTGTTTTGAAATTTTTAGTCTCTATTTTTGAATGTGTGTATCAAAGCTTATATTAAGGTGAGAGGAGGTCTGCCACTCTATCACAAGGATGATGTCATCAGTGATGTCATCAGTGATGTCATTTGAGATGTCATCAGTGATGTCATGAGTGATGTCACTGACCATGTCATGAGTGATGTAATATGTGACGTCATCAGCAGTGCATTGCGGGCGCGCGAGTTATAGTTAGCTGAACTAACTATAACGGGGCAATTTCATTGGTTTTTTACGAGTAAAATGTCCAGCTAACTATAACATGTGTGAAACCTATGGTTTTTTCACTGAATTTCTAAGGTTTTTTAAATGCTAATTCCTAACTATAACGTGTGTGAAACCTATGGTTTTTTCAGTGAATTTCTAAGGTTTTTTAAATGCTAATTCCTAACTATAACGTGTGTGAAACCCATGGTTTTTTCAGTGAATTTGCAAGGTTTTTTAAATGCTAATTCCTAAATATAACGTGTGTGAAACCCATGGTTTTTTCAGTGAATTTGCAAGGTTTTTTAAATGCTATTTTTTTTTTTATTCTTCATTTTTTTCAAACTTATTTTTAATTTAATTTTCTTATCTTTTATAAAGACTATGCTTAAATTTTTAAAATCCTTAAATATTTTTTTTATATATATTTTTTAAAATAAACATGTAAAATTTATTTCCAGTTTTTTTTTTTTTTTTTATTATTTTTTTTTATAGTACGCGTACCGTAAGCTCACGGTAAGCGTACGGTTTACGCAACGCCCGTAATCTATCTACGCTGCTTGCGTATAGTTACGTACTTTGCGTAGCCGCGCGTACTGCGCGTGGGACGCGTGCGCGCTTACGCAACACGCGCACGTTACGCGGAAGTGCCGGGAAATGACTGTTATGCGCATGCGCGCAAGCGCGTGTCTTTTTTACGCGCACGCGTACTTTTTGCCGTAAGCGTACCGTAAGCGTACCGTAAGCGTACGGTAGGTCATGTGATCTTGAAACACAACTTTTGATTGGTTGAAACTACTTTCAGTTCTAGAACTCTCCTACACCACACCCATTCCCCTCATTTCTGCTTGTGATCCCTTGGGAGAAGGAGCTGGTTTGTCTTTGGGATACGATGGCAGAACAGCAGAGCTCTTCTGAGAGTGAGGCTAGCACCAGCAGCACTGTCTTGAGGCAGAGAGCGAGGAAAGTAAAGCCTTCTTACGTTTGGGAGTATTTTACTTTTCCAGAAGGCCAGCAAAAGGTGAATGCACCCTTAGTTACTTGCAAGCTGTGTAAGCGTGTACTTTCTAGAGGTAAGCGTGTACTTTCTAGAGGTAATCCTAACAGGAAGTATTCCTTTGGGAATCACACCATGAAGAGACACCTCCAGGAAGTACACAGAAGGACACATGGTCATCTTTTTGGAGGTAACTCTTCAGAAAGACGAGCCAGTACATCCACAGCAGCTCAGCCTGGACCATCATCTGCAGGGCAGACTCCTTCTTCTGCAGGTCAGGTGAGCCCTTCATCTGTGGGGGGAGAATCTCCTTTTGCTGGCCCTCTGGAAATTAACCCTCGGTTTGCGAGGGTTGAAGTACGGTGCGCCACTTGTCACGATCTAATTACTTATAGGGAGACCAGTGTTTCCCTGGTGAACAGTAAAATAGATCAGCACACTTGTCGTACCGTCTAATATTCCCAATCTTTCTTTCCTCTGTCCCTGCATGAACACAACGGTTCTTTTAAGAGCCAACCTTATCTTTCATCTTTTTTTTTAAAAACTTTTTTTTTTTTTTTTACCGTACGCGTACGGTAAGCGTACCTTTTTTTTATTTTTTAAAAAAAAACACTAAAAATCATTTATCTCATTACAAAGTCCTTGAGAGACTACAATTTTTATTTTTAACTTACCATACTCACTCAAAAAAATATTTATTCATTTGTTTTTTTTAAAAATAGTTTTTAAAATGGTTGTAGTTTCCGAAAATTTTCTATATCGATCTGAAAATAAAGAAAAAAGTATTAATATTTTTTATCCATTTTATAATACAATACACATATTTACATTTTTTAAAAAAAAATATTTTTGCCTTATTTTTGCTGTTTTCAGAATATATTGCATTTCACTATTAATTGTGAAAGCAATTGCATTCATCATTTTACAGCGGGCAAAAAAAATTAACAATCACAAAGATTGTATTAAAAAAGCCCAGAATGTCTTCTCACTTAAACTTATCATTACAGAAATGCATATTATTCTAAAAAAATATCATCTAAAAACAATACTTTTTTCTTTAAAATACCGTCTGATATGTTTGTTTCAGAAGTATAATCACAATATTATATCTCAAATAACTCCAAAATACATCTGATTTTATTTCCTTTAGGCCAAATAGTATTTTTTTTTTTTTCCTGGAATAAATTTCCAAGGGAAAACCATTAAAATTCTAAAGTTTAATCTGTCCAGATCTCACCAATTCTCTGTAACATTTTGGTTCACGAAAATTTTTTGAATAATTTATTTAGTCCACAATAGAATTGCTTACTTTTCCACATGGCCAAATAGTAATTTTTTAAATCATTTTTGAAAAAATTTCCAATGGCAGTCCAATAGCATTCCATAAATTAAAATGTGCAGAAGTTACCGATTATCTCTAAATTATTGGTTTTTGAAAATTGCATTAAAATTTTAAAAAGTCCACATTACAATTGGTTATCTTTCCTTTAGGCCAAATGATAATTTTAAAAATCTTTTTTCTACAAAATTGCAATGGTAATCCAGTAAAATGGTAAAATTATTTTGTCCAGATCTTGCCAAATCTCTCTAAAATTTAGGTTTCAGGAAGATTAGATAGGAATTTGCTAAATCAAAAGGCAAACGTTGTTTGAAAATCAATTTGGAATCATTACACAGTGTCCAGCCTTTTTCACATTTTAGATAAACTGTGTAATGTCCAGAAGTAACAGTAGGTCCATCATGGAAAATTATTGCAACAGTTACAAAAGTTTTTCCTGAAATTGATAATTGCTGTCCTGTAAACTTCTTTATTAAAGTATCCAATTTTGATCCATCAGCTCTACATCGTTGCATCATTAAAATTACATACTGTCCGTATTCCCTTAAAATTAATGTTGAAAACATGTCAGAATTACACTCACCACATTTCATGCTATGATTAGCATCTTTAACTAATTTTGCAAAAGTGACTGTTTTACTCTCTGGCAATGTCAAATAAATAAACCTTTCATTATCAACAATAGAGCCACATATATTATAACAATTATCACAACTATGTTCCCATTTATAAGAGAGACCAAAAAAAATGTCAATGGGAACTCCTTCTTCTTCCACTACCTGAAGAAAATACATCAAAAATTCGTGTGCATCTTGCTGTTCATTTTGAGAAAACTGTGTTCGTCCTGAACATACATCTAAAAGTTTTCTAATTTCAGTAGCACTTTCTATTTGAGTTTTATCTTTACTCAGCTTTTGAAAAAGGAGACTGAGCTCTGAACAGAATCTTTTTCCCTGATTTACTATTATCTGCTCTTGCAAACTTTCCAGATAAAATGCAACATTCAGCACTACATTAGCGTAGCAGTTGACACCAGAGCTATTTTCAAAATGACATCCTACAACCTGTTCTTCATTTTCCTTATTCTTTTTGCTTGCAATTACATCACTCCTCTTTTTTTTCCTCTTCTCTACATCTTCATTACAGATATTCTCATTTCTCCTTTTACGAGAAACTACACGTTTCTCCAACACAGGATACTGACCTAAATGAGGAGCATAGCTTCTTCTTAATCTATTATACTCCTTTACACAGTTTGTATCAGCACTAACTTTTGAGTCATCAAAGTCTATCATGAATAAACCTGATAATGTTTTGACTCGTGACAAAGCTACATATGCCATACCTTCTTTGAACACAGTTGAACCAATGTTCACAAATGCACAATCTACAGTCAATCCTTGAGACTTGTGGATAGTTACAGCATATGCTAGTGAAAACGGAAACTGCTTCCTACGTACATATAAGTCTTTCACAAGCATGAAACGAACTGAACAACGACAAATGTCTTTAACTTCCTCTATCTGATCAAATTTTATCTGTAAACATTCAATTCCTTCTTTTTTCTGATAATTAATAAAACCCACAACTCTTCCCATCGCTCCATTCACTAAGCCTTTCTCAACATCCAAATTTCTCCTTAAAAACACTCTACAGTTCATGCAAACATAAAGATTTTTTTCTAATCCTGCTGTTTTGGAGATGTTCTTCTCTAGTGAGTCCAATTTATTTTTCAGTTTGCCTGTTACTGTGACTGTAATTCTTCCATCCTCAATTTTGTCCACTGCTTCCAATTTCCTGATGTCTTCCTTTTCCAATTTCAAAAGCTCCTCATTAAATATTGAGCATTCACGTAGAGTTGGCATTAAGCAGATGACACTTTTGTTTTCTGCAATATTCTTGTATATTTTCTCTGCAACTATTTCTTCCTTTGGAAATAAATTATGTAGCAGCCGACTCTGTAATGCTTTTTTCCCAACATCT
Source organism: Triturus cristatus (assembly GCF_964204655.1). Classification (NCBI taxonomy): domain Eukaryota; kingdom Metazoa; phylum Chordata; class Amphibia; order Caudata; family Salamandridae; genus Triturus; species Triturus cristatus. The sequence goes on from NC_140593.1 coordinate 946,015,577, forward strand.
GTGAGTAGTCCAATCCTGATATCTTTCAGAATACTTCCATATTCTTCATCGTTTGCTTGCCTCATATTAGTTGTAAGTTCCTTGTACTCAAAGAAGGACCAAATATTTGTATTTCCAATGCTTCCCAATGACTTCTTCGTGTCTTCATGTGTCACAGTATTAAACACTGGTTGTCCTTTAACTGGAGTAAGTTGCAAAAGATCCCCAAAAACTATGACGTGTTTTCCACCAAATAACACGTCATAGTCTGTCTTCAAAATTTGCTGCATTCTTAAATGCACAAAGGCAAGCATTAAGTTTGATACCATGCTCACCTCATCAATAATGAGAACTTGCATCTTCTTCAATACTCGTGAAACTTCCAAGGATGCTTCTCCAGTTAGCTTGTTGAATTGTATTTTGTTCTCATGCTCCACTGGTAACATTAGCAAACGATGTAAGGTGATTCCTTTTATGTTATATGCTGCTAACCCAGTTGGAGCAGTAACCACACAAGACAAAGTAGAATCCGTTTTTTGCTTTAGGTAGCTTCTGATGACTTTAATTAGGAAACTTTTTCCAGTGCCAGCTTGTCCGCTTACATACATCCTGATTGGATGAAATGATGTGCATGAGCACTCTTTTTTGATATGTAGAAATCCGTGATCAATTTTGTTTCTGATCTCTTCATAAATTTGTTGCTGCTCTTGATTCAGTTGTCTTTCCAAATTTTCTAAGTCTATAAATTCTTCTTGAGCTTGATTCATAGCCGTTTCCACTTCATTCATGGCTATTGATGCTTCATTTTCAACGATTGGTTGTCCTAGGGGATCTTGACTGTGTGTTCCTGAACTTTGGCTGTCCTGAGAACTGTCTCTAGCTATTTCTGCTGCAATTGTAGTTTCCTGTTCAATTTCTTCATTTAACATTTGCAGATAAGTTGAGAATGTACTGCATTGTATGCTGTCTTTGCAAGCATTAAAAGAATCTTCATAGCTCTGGAATTCTCCCAGTAGTTCATCCTCTGTACGCCATGGTTTAAACAACTGTAAAAGAGCCAAGTAGTAAAATTCTTTCTTGTCGGTAGTGTCGCAACTCAGCTTCCGGTGATTTATCAAACTTCCTTTGGTTTGCTTCACCAAACATCCTTCTTCACCAACAACTTTATATTTTCCACTGTTGATGTCTTCTGCAGCTTTCCGTGAATAAATGTAGTTCTGCAGCACTTCATAGAGACACATGTTCTCCAGATGATGACTTCTCTTGGGATAATATGTGTCCAACATGTTTGTTTTCAATATGTCTGTACTTTCTGGGTCATTCTCGGCCAAATATTCAATTTCTCCAACAGATTTCAGTACCCGATTTCTCATTGCTGCAAGGCCTAAACTTGCCCAAATTATTCTTCTTGACTTCGAGTAGAGACTTGCAGAAGATAACCTATCTGAACATTCGTAGGATCCAATTTCTCGATGCGATAACATCTTCAAACTAAAACTGTACAGCTTCTTACTGACAGTCTTCTCGTGAGAAATCTCTTCCCACATTTCCTTCAATTCTGTTTTTTCTGATTTCGTAATGTAAGACGTTACATATCGAGCAACAGCAATGGAATTGTCAGCAACATACTGTATATCCATGTTAGCGTTCCACATGGATAAAATGACTGGGTTGTAGTCATTTATATTTTTTGATTCTTCTTTTCTTTTAAGGTTGTAGGTATTCTTAGGTGATTTTCTTGTGATAGTATGTCTCACAGCTGACATAAAACTGTTGACTCTTCCATTTGTAAGAACAGGTCTAGGAAATCCAAATCGACATTTAGTGTAGTATTTTTCTTTGCTCTTGTATTTCCGTCGACAGTATTTTCCACACCGATGACTTTGGAAACGTAGAACTTGCTCCTTTAACTTGTTCTCTTCTGTGTTTTTAGGTATAGCACATGTTGCATATTCTTCAATGTAAGATAACACTGCTTCATCAGTATCTGTTCCAAACTTTGGGGCATCCTTGATCCACAGCAGCATATGAATATGAGGAGCACCTCTTGCCTGGTACTCTTTTCTCCAAAAGAAATCCACTACTTCTCCAAGGGGTGGATTTTTTTTATTGCAGATGAAGGACATCATAGCCTCAAATCTACGATTGAAATATCTGCAAACATTAACCGGATCCAATGAGCACAGTTCTCCTGCTGTCTTGTATTCGATGTTTTCAATGTTTGAATTGGCCTCTCGTAGAAAATCCAGTAAATCATCCCAAGCGTACTCGGCGCAGCTTAGGGTAAGGAACCATGTTGGTGTTCCTAAGTTGCGTAACATGCATTTTAGTTCACCATGGCGTCGGTACCAATATTCATTTGTCCCACGCTGACAAGCCATCAGATTGATCAGTTGTGTTTCCAAATGATCATCTCGGTGCTGCACTTTCTCCATAAAATCCTTAGCAGACACATTTTGTAAATGTACTCCACTTTTTAAAATGTGATTTACTGCATAAGACAGTGCAGACAAGTCGCTTTCAAATAAAAGATGGAACAAATAAGGGATACTTTGTCGAAATCTGGGATCTTCAGCATATAGTCTTGTAGTCCGATACTCAGAAGCTGGAATCTGTTCCGGACGTTCATCGTATCGTCCTCCTTTTCCTTTAGGAAACAGCTGGGGAAAACATCGAGCTTCCAAGCTCTCCTCCCATACACTCACAGGATTTCCTTTTGCTTTCTTCATCTGAAAGAGATCAATATTGTCTCCCATAACTTCTTTCGAATGGAGAGGATGTATGCTAAAATGTTCATAAATTTCTTCTTCCTTTGACTTGTCCACTTTTTCAATTTGTCCAGTTGGTGTTTCTGTGTCTCCTTGTAAATCTTCTTCTTCTTCTTCTTCTTCTATATAAATTGATTCATACCATTTGTTATTTTTTTTCAAATACAAATTTGCTCTTTGTACTTTCCGCACATCTACCAGCTCCTGCCAAATCTTCTTATTCTTTGTAGGGACACCATTAACCAGAATAATTAATGGTTCAGTTTCCAAAGTATCTGCATCAATAGTTTCCATATTTTTTTTCAAATCCAAGGGCAAATACACCACTCTACCTTTTAAACCTCTCAGTAAATCTGAAGGAGGTAATTTACCAGTTTTGGGCTCCATACGTACTATGGTCTGGAACGGATGAACACATTGAATGAGTATAGACTCATATGTATTTAATTCAGAAAGTTCAGCAGGAATAGCATCCAATTCTAAATTATTATGTACAGCTCTGGTCGGCATTCTATTTTCCTCTAACTTGTTGTAGCAGTATTTGCAAATACGCTGATCTTCACCCAATTCAAAACAATTTTCAAGAAATATATATGTGGCAAAATCCATCCACTTATAATTATCTTCATTTTCACTCTTTCTGTAGAGATCAACATTCCTAGTTTGTTTTCTATAATGAGTTCTGCGGCAACAAATACAAGTAACATTTGGTCTTTCATTAGAGACTATTGCAAATTTTGTTATGTGATCATTAAATGTGTTACTTACAGAGGGTTCTACATTCTCTTCCACTTCTGCCTCATTTATTGTGTCCTTCTCTGCACTGTTTTGTTCAGGACCAAAGTAACAAAACTGAATTTCATAAACAACCTTCTCTACATCTGATACCGTTCCTCGGAACAGAGCCCTATTCAATTCATTTAACTTTATTGCTGGACTTTTGGCAAAATACAACCGTCTCACAAACTTTCTCATTTCAGTATGATGAACAGCCAGCATCCTAAAATGATGGAAAACACTATTGCACACTTTTCTAGATAGACAAGCAAGAGAATGACCCTGCAAACCAGTATTCTCTCTCACTCTGCATGGATCCAGACTTTGAAGCACCTTAATCTTTTGTTTTACACTTTTTTTACTATATTCTCTTAGAAACTCTCGAAATCTGTCAATAGATTCCTGACGCACAGTGCAAATACTACTACAATTCCAAGTGTACACTGGGGCTTTAGGACGTCTCCCCATTGCCTCATCTGCCATCACTTGTACCTCATCTCTTGGAACCATTATCTCCTTCTCCATTATGCAACCATTTTTTACTTCGTATGAACGACCTCTGGTGTCAACTGCATGCAGCAAACTATTGCTTTGAAAATAGCTTTCTTCATTAAAAAAAGGTTCACTACTTGAACTATGCATCCACTTTCCTAAAAACACTTTACAAAAGTTTGTTCTGTTCACTACTCTTTTGCTTTTGCTTTGTGATTTCAGTACATTAACCATTTTATCTAATGTACGCATCCTATTCAAAATTAATATGAATAGTTTCCTTTTTAATTCTAATGCTTTTGCTGCAATGGCTTCAATTTCTTTTTTTCTCTTATAATATTTAGCCTTCTGCTTATATTTCTTTATATCCTTTATCAAATTGGACATAACTCTTCTCTGAAACATTTTTCTACGTATCTCTTTAAATGCTGTTTTTCTGTTTATGTTAAACTTTTCAATTGCAGAAGGTATATTTGCATTAACTAAATCCTCAATTTTTTGCTGTTCTGTAGGTTTTGTTACATTTTTCCGAGAACAGACATTTTGTACATTTTTGTTTGTTTTCAATATTTTGTTTAGGAATTGTCTTTTTTGCTTACCAGAAGATTTTTTCTTTTTCCCAACATCAGCATCTTCTACTAACTTTGGTCCTCCAGTTGTCCTCAAATATAGTTTTTTTTTTAGCGTTTTTTGAACTCGAGATTTTGTAGGCATCTTAAATTTTGTTCACTGTTCTTCAGCAATACCTGAAAAAAACTAAAAAAAAAATCCTTTATTGTATTTAAATATATTACTACATTTCTTTTCACAATAGTCACAAAACGAAATTTCTTTGCCATTTTCAATGCACACAAACTGCTCTTTTTTTAAAATTTATTTAAATGCACATGTCCAAGCTTTTTTTTTTTTTCAGATCACCACCGTGTGTATTCTCTGTGACTGCCTACACTCCAGCAGGGGCCACCAGCCTTAGTGATGCTGAATATATTTGCATTACAGACTTAAACCTGAAAACCCCACTCGCTTCTAATTACTGTGCATGACTATACATGGCAAGCACATGGGTGTGTGCTAAGCCTCTGCTTCTTCCCCCAAAAATTCGCTCCTCTTTTCCATCTACTGCAACTGTGAAATCACCAGAGCAAGACGCAATAAATTTCTGCCTATAATTCTTCTATGCACACAGAGTCATGTTTTCACATTAGTGCCAAAACGAAATTTCTTTGCCAATTTGAAAGCACACTTACTGCTCTTTTTTTTTCGGGCCAAGTGAAAATCTCTTTTTACACTTTGAAATCACTTTTACAGACTGACACATTCTGAAACCTTTTTTTTAAATTTATTTAAATGCACATGTCCAAGCTGTTTTTTTTTCAGACCACCACCGTGTGTATTCTCTGTGACTGCCTACACTCCAGCAGGGGCAACCAGCCTTAGTGATGCTGAATGTATTTGCATTACAGACTTAAACCTGAAAACCCCACTCGCTTCTAATTACTGTGCATGACTATACATGGCAAGCACATGGGTGTGTGCTAAGCCTCTGCTTCTTCCCCCAAAAATTCGCTCCTCTTTTCCATCTACTGCAACTGTGAAATCACCAGAGCAAGACGCAATAAATTTCTGCCTATAATTCTTCTATGCACACAGAGTCATGTGTTCACATTAGTGCCAAAACGAAATTTCTTTGCCAATTTGAAAGCACACTTACTGCTCTTTTTTTTTCGGGCCAAGTGAAAATCTCTTTTTACACTTTGAAATCACTTTTACAGACTGACACATTCTGAAACCTTTTTTTTAAATTTATTTAAATGCACATGTCCAAGCTGTTTTTTTTTCAGACCACCACCGTGTGTATTCTCTGTGACTGCCTACACTCCAGCAGGGGCAACCAGCCTTAGTGATGCTGAATGTATTTGCATTACAGACTTAAACCTGAAAACCCCACTCGCTTCTAATTACTGTGCATGACTATACATGGCAAGCACATGGGTGTGTGCTAAGCCTCTGCTTCTTCCCCCAAAAATTCGCTCCTCTTTTCCATCTACTGCAACTGTGAAATCACCAGAGCAAGACGCAATAAATTTCTGCCTATAATTCTTCTATGCACACAGAGTCATGTTTTCACATTAGTGCCAAAACGAAATTTCTTTGCCAATTTGAAAGCACACTTACTGCTCTTTTTTTTTCGGGCCAAGTGAAAATCTCTTTTTACACTTTGAAATCACTTTTACAGACTGACACATTCTGAAACCTTTTTTTTAAATTTATTTAAATGCACATGTCCAAGCTGTTTTTTTTTTCAGACCACCACCGTGTGTATTCTCTGTGACTGCCTACACTCCAGCAGGGGCAACCAGCCTTAGTGATGCTGAATGTATTTGCATTACAGACTTAAACCTGAAAACCCCACTCGCTTCTAATTACTGTGCATGACTATACATGGCAAGCACATGGGTGTGTGCTAAGCCTCTGCTTCTTCCCCCAAAAATTCGCTCCTCTTTTCCATCTACTGCAACTGTGAAATCACCAGAGCAAGACGCAATAAATTTCTGCCTATAATTCTTCTATGCACACAGAGTCATGTTTTCACTTTATTGCCAAAACGAAATTTCTTTGCCAATTTGAAAGCACACTTACTGCTCTTTTTTTTTTGGGCCAAGTGAAAATCTCTTTTTACACTTTGAAATCACTTTTACAGACTGACACATTCTGAAACCTTTTTTTTAAATTTATTTAAATGCACATGTCCAAGCTGTTTTTTTTTCAGACCACCACCGTGTGTATTCTCTGTGACTGCCTACACTCCAGCAGGGGCAACCAGCCTTAGTGATGCTGAATGTATTTGCATTACAGACTTAAACCTGAAAACCCCACTCGCTTCTAATTACTGTGCATGACTATACATGGCAAGCACATGGGTGTGTGCTAAGCCTCTGCTTCTTCCCCCAAAAATTCGCTCCTCTTTTCCATCTACTGCAACTGTGAAATCACCAGAGCAAGACGCAATAAATTTCTGCCTATAATTCTTCTATGCACACAGAGTCATGTTTTCACATAAGTGCCAAAACGAAATTTCTTTGCCAATTTGAAAGCACACTTACTGCTCTTTTTTTTTTGGGCCAAGTGAAAATCTCTTTTTACACTTTGAAATCACTTTTACAGACTGACACATTCTGAAACCTTTTTTTTTAAATTTATTTAAATGCACATGTCCAAGCTTTTTTTTTTTTCAGATCACCACCGTGTGTATTCTCTGTGACTGCCTACACTCCAGCAGGGGCCACCAGCCTTAGTGATGCTGAATGTATTTGCATTACAGACTTAAACCTGAAAACCCCACTCGCTTCTAATTACTGTGCATGACTATACATGGCAAGCACATGGGTGTGTGCTAAGCCTCTGCTTCTTCCCCCAAAAATTCGCTCCTCTTTTCCATCTACTGCAACTGTGAAATCACCAGAGCAAGACGCAATAAATTTCTGCCTATAATTCTTCTATGCACACAGAGTCATGTTTTCACATTAGTGCCAAAACGAAATTTCTTTGCCAATTTGAAAGCACACTTACTGCTCTTTTTTTTTCGGGCCAAGTGAAAATCTCTTTTTACACTTTGAAATCACTTTTACAGACTAACACATTCTGAAACCTTTTTTTTAAATTTATTTAAATGCACATGTCCAAGCTGTTTTTTTTTCAGACCACCACCGTGTGTATTCTCTGTGACTGCCTACACTCCAGCAGGGGCAACCAGCCTTAGTGATGCTGAATGTATTTGCATTACAGACTTAAACCTGAAAACCCCACTCGCTTCTAATTACTGTGCATGACTATACATGGCAAGCACATGGGTGTGTGCTAAGCCTCTGCTTCTTCCCCCAAAAATTCGCTCCTCTTTTCCATCTACTGCAACTGTGAAATCACCAGAGCAAGACGCAATAAATTTCTGCCTATAATTCTTCTATGCACACAGAGTCATGTTTTCACATAAGTGCCAAAACGAAATTTCTTTGCCAATTTGAAAGCACACTTACTGCTCCTTTTTTTTTCGGGCCAAGTGAAAATCTCTTTTTACACTTTGAAATCACTTTTACAGACTGACACATTCTGAAACCTTTTTTTTAAATTTATTTAAATGCACATGTCCAAGCTGTTTTTTTTTCAGACCACCACCGTGTGTATTCTCTGTGACTGCCTACACTCCAGCAGGAGCAACCAGCCTTAGTGATGCTGAATGTATTTGCATTACAGACTTAAACCTGAAAACCCCACTCGCTTCTAATTACTGTGCATGACTATACATGGCAAGCACATGGGTGTGTGCTAAGCCTCTGCTTCTTCCCCCAAAAATTCGCTCCTCTTTTCCATCTACTGCAACTGTGAAATCACCAGAGCAAGACGCAATACATTTCTGCCTATAATTCTTCTATGCACACAGAGTCATGTTTTCACATAAGTGCCAAAACGAAATTTCTTTGCCAATTTGAAAGCACACTTACTGCTCTTTTTTTTTCGGGCCAAGTGAAAATCTCTTTTTACACTTTGAAATCACTTTTACAGACTGACACATTCTGAAACCTTTTTTTTAAATTTATTTAAATGCACATGTCCAAGCTGTTTTTTTTTCAGACCACCACCGTGTGTATTCTCTGTGACTGCCTACACTCCAGCAGGGGCAACCAGCCTTAGTGATGCTGAATGTATTTGCATTACAGACTTAAACCTGAAAACCCCACCCGCTTCTAATTACTGTGCATGACTATACATGGCAAGCACATGGGTGTGTGCTAAGCCTCTGCTTCTTCCCCCAAAAATTCGCTCCTCTTTTCCATCTACTGCAACTGTGAAATCACCAGAGCAAGACGCAATACATTTCTGCCTATAATTCTTCTATGCACACAGAGTCATGTTTTCACATAAGTGCCAAAACGAAATTTCTTTGCCAATTTGAAAGCACACTTACTGCTCTTTTTTTTTCGGGCCAAGTGAAAATCTCTTTTACAGACTGACACATTATGAATCCACCATGTGTAACTACAACAAAAACAATTCCCATTTCTATTATTCATTTCTTAAGTTACCACATACATCCCCTCTCAAACTGTAAACTCACCTTTAAATTTAGTTAGTTGTGAAAGAAATGTGTCACTCAAACAGCAGATTATCAGAGCCAGGATCTCTGTTCTGTACACCTCTCTCCTCTCAGCAGAACCAGATAATGGCAAACTTTCCCTCTATTTTTCCACACATATACATGTAAGTTTCAAATCTCAGTGCTTCCCCCTTTTTTTCAAATGTAATGACACATTTCTATTGGTTGAAAACCAACCCTTTTCCAAAAGTACCCTGCCCCCAACTTGACTTCTGCCTAGTACCCTTCCCCCAACTTGACTTCTGCCTGCTACCATAGCAACAGCTCATGGAACACTGCTGTGTGCAGTTAGGTCAGAAGTTCGACACACAATGTTTCAATTCCACAGAGCAAGAGTGCTTGACTTTTCAAACCTAACTGCAAATCCATAGTACTGTTCTTTGGTTACACATTTTTTTGTACCAATACAAAACATGCTTCTATTAATTTTCACATACAGCCTATTTTTTATTCTAGAATGGTATGAAACAGCCAATCAGTTCTTTTTGTTTTGTAAAAAATATGTATGCCTCCATTTCCAAACTGTCTTTATTTTCATATTGCCATTCTACTGAAAGACACCTCCTGAGTGCATCCAGTTCTCCTTTGAAGATGTTCACAGTGTGGATTGTAGGGCACAGCTATGTCTTCTGGAGTGAAAAGTTTGCAGAGAAAACAGATATGGTGAGAGACCTTGCTTTGCCAAATGTAGACATTAAATGGATTGGTCAGAGAGGGTTAAAGTGGCACCAATTGATGCCATTGGTGAAATCCTTCATGCAAATCCAACACCCTGACCTCATAATAGTGCACTGTGGTGGCAATGACTGGGGTAGGTCTGGAAATGCTTATGAAGGACACCTTTGCACAACTGTTTACACTTTTCCCTAAAACTGCCTTTGTGTTTTCCAACATATGCCAAAGGCAAAAATGGAACTGGTCCAATCATTTCTGTCCACAGATTGACAAAGCAAGAAAGCACGTCAACAAATCTGTTTCTGCTTTCCTCCGTGACTATGGTATGGGTGCCATTTACCACAACAACTTGCGTTACGACATGCAAGACATTTATAGAGGAGATGGTGTGCACTTCAATGATGAAGGGAACAGAGTCTTCCTCTTGAACCTTAGACTCTGCATCGGTACTTACTTGTAAGTACCACTAAAAAAATGACTCCATAAACACAACAGCTCTTTTTAGAGCTCCCTAATTTCTAAACTCTTAAATCTGATTTTCATTTATTTATTTTTATTTTTTTTACCGTACGCTTACCGTGAGCTTACCGTACGCGTACCCCGTGATTTTTTTTAAAATCAATAAATGTTTTTTTTGTACTTTTCTGTCCTTCTTTGACCCCCTTACAATTGTTAGGGGGTCTGTAACTCTCCTCATTGCCCCCTTTCTTTGTTTTCACTCTTTTTTTTCAGAGTGAAATACACAAAATGGCGGCCGCCGCTTCCTGGTTTCGGCCGATTCGAATGTTTACTAAGATCTAAGAGCCAATCAGAATCGCGCTCGCGCACGCCACCGTACGCTTACCGTAAGCGTACGGTAAGCGTACCGTAAGCGGGCTCAGATATATATATTGATTTAAAGGCTATTTTCTCAGAATCTACTGAACAGATTTACACCAAACCTACAAAAGGCACTTCCTTGACCTAGGGACTACCTCTCTGCCAAATTTTGAGTAATTCTGTTCAGCCGTTCGGGCTGTAGCTCGTTCTAAAGGTCCTATGGAAAAATGCATGGGAAAAACGCGTTTTGGGACCCCCCTTTTATCTCAGCCCCCGCTTGACGGATCCCCCCGAGACTTTCAGGGTAGGAGCGGAGCGTAGCGCCCCACCTATTTTGAGAAATTCGCGAGGATTCGTCGACCGGCGCCAAAGTTATTCAAAATAGAATGTTGAGGTTTTCCTATGGAAACGTGGTCCTAACTATAACTACCTACTGGCGACCGCCAGTAGGTAATAAATATATATATATATATATATATATATATATATATATATATATATATATATATTCCATATTCAATTATCACGAACACAAAGTACTCGCACTCCAGAATCGACTTGTTGCAAATTTTTATCCAAACGGCAACGCGTTTCGATCTTCATGGTCTTTTTCAAAAGCCATTTTGTATGTGTGACTAGACCTATTATTAATTCAGAGTGACATACGAAACAAAGACAGACTATTCCTGTGGCTAGTTGTTTCTGAAAGAAAATGAAGACATACTACTTGGTTCCTGTGAACCATCGTAGAATATAAGACTTATTTACATAATTTCATAAAGCAATTTGCACACATAAAAATTACTTTGCACATCATGATTAGGTAATTATCAAATCCACAAATGCAATACATGATTATTAAATACATAGAAGTCTTTTCCATATTTGAATATTAAACAATACCGGCCATGTGGCCTGAGGCTCCAAGTCTGGGTATCCCCTTTGAATAAACTGCACACACATCATAATCCGGTATACATAAATACCAAATTTATAACACATAATTTATAATAAATCTTTTTCCACACTTATTGGAAATTTCATACACAGTATACTGCCTCAAGCACCATCATATCATGTCTGTTGGCTAATAAATAAGCAGGAATTATCGTTCACATATCAATTATCAAGCACAAGTGCGTTAAACCAGTTTCCAAGAAGAAGTCCTTTGCCTATGTAGTATTTTCATGTGAAATGCATCCGACCGAGTGGCCTAAGGCTCTAAATCCAGATGAGTCAACAAAATCTTTACACAACAGCTCACAATATATGATTATTAAACACAAAATAGATGTTTTTTAAAAGAAAAGGGACAGAGTGAACACCATGTGTCATAAACAAATTATAAAAACCAAAAGAGGATTATAAACCAATCCATCGTGTGCTTGTACCAGCATATTAATTATTAAAAAGTAGCCAAATCAATTTGCCCATCCACAAGTACAAATTCTTGTAGACTTGGTTTATCTAGAACCTTAGCAAAGTTGAGAAAACTAAATATACACATAGAGGAGACAGAGAAATCTATACATACGACTGTATATCTACATGGATAGACTGGAAGCGGGAGCAATCCCTCATCCAATATGGACAAACATTTCCTCATCCTCGTTGAGTCCAAAAGGTGCCTTGGTCCCCAGAAGAATACTGTATCTGGACTCCAGTATCCTCAGCTGTTTCTCACGGTCTCCCCCTCTAGGTGTTGCCACAATCCTGTGAATACCAAAGAAAAAGGGACTGTCACAAGAAACATGGGCAGTTGACCCAATTTATCGAGTAGGGTACCTAAACTTTTATAAAGCAGCTACGAGGGGTATCAGAGGCAGACCGGTGGGTGGCTTGTCAATATGGGTACGCCAACGTGAAGGTATAGAAGTAAGGGAAGTCCCCACGGATAGCCCTGATATATTGGCCATACATATTTCCTCTACTAGGGGCCTCAACGTTTATATATTTAACATCTACCTTAGGGGTGTTCCAGGTGGAAAATGCCCTCCCCCCGTCTTTGTATTGGACCAAACTCTACGAATTTTACCTAGAACTGGCCACAGGATAGTGGCAGGTGACTTTAATGCCTGTTTCGAACCGCTTGGCTTCGATGATGGGCTTCTTTCAGAGGCTGAGGATTCCGTGTGGGGCATTCCCCAATTAGAATTAAACCCCATAGGCAATGGTCACAAATAGCCCTGTTCCTAAAAGGGCTCTGTTTGGAAATGGGGTTGCGTGCTGTCAATGGAAGAACACCATCGGATAGGGTTGGCAAGTTCACCTTTGATAACGGAAGAAGTAGGAGCAGAATCGACTATATTTTAGTTAATTGTGAGCTATGGGCAGATGTCATTGACATGGTTGTGACGGACAGGCTAGAGAGTGATCACAATCCCCTGATGCTGACCCTTTCCGATAGCAGTTTCTCAGGAGGTGCTACGGTGCTACGGATGATGTATGCTCCTTTCAGGTCCAAGTCACCACGTCAAACGATTTGAGAAGGGTCCGTTGGCCTAAGATTGCCCCTGATCCTACTGCTAGGGCTGCTATTAGGGTACTGGTTAATGATGCTCTGTCTAAGTTGTCTAATTGTGACTCAATGGAAGAGATTATTAACTGCACCCCAGACATACATTGTGAATTATTTACTGCTCTTAAAATCTTTTTCACTAAAAATGTCCCAGCCACTGTTAAACCCATTAGCCAGCGGGAAAACACGTGGTTTGATGCAGGGTGCAGAAAGTCACGTAAAGCCCTAATTCAAGCTATCAAATTAAGGGAGCCGATATTGATCAGGAGCTGTAGAGCCGCATATAAATCCGCCCAAAGGGCAGCTAAGTTAAACTGGGATGAATCTCGCTGGCGTGAGTTACTTGAGGCTTGTGTGGGCAGAAACATGTGCCATTTTTGGCACCTTTTGAAATGGGGCAGTAACCCGCAGGCTATGACCCCGGCCAACCATGTTGTACCCGACCAGTGGGTTAGTTACTTTGAAAATCAGTTTAAGTCCACTAATACCTCACTTAATGCCTCGCTGCATCTCAGTGATGCAGGTGTGTTAGAGTTTACCTGTAGTGAGGTGACTCTAATACTAAAATCTCTCCCCAACGGTAAGGCCCCAGGTCCTGACTGCATACCTGCTGATTTATTTAAACAGGACTTGGATCTATGGGTCCCCTATCTAAAGAACTTAGCTAATGCCCTGGCCTGTGGTGCGTTGGCACCGGAATCTTGGTTCGGGGCTGAAATTCTGCCAATTTATAAGAAGGGCGATCGTTCAGTCCCCGCCAATTATCGCCCAATTAGCTTAATAGATGCGGCCCAAAAAATTACTGCGCGGTTGTTGTTGGGCCGCATCACTAGTTGGATTACTGATAATAATGTCCTGACGCCCCTTCAGGCCGGGTTTCGGTCACATGTTGGAACCTTAGACCAAGCCCTTAGGTTTACACTTTTATATTGGAAGGAAGTCTATTTAGGGGGGGGTATGCTCTTTGCAGCATTTGTCGACCTAAGGTCCGCATTCGACTTGGTGCCTAGACCAAAACTGTGGGAGGCTCTTCGGGAGATGGGCATGCCTGCCGAATATCTGAGGCTTTTAGTTAAATTGCACACTAACACATATGCACAGGTTAGATGGGGTAAGCCTGGGGAAGTGACTACGAGATTCAAAGTGTCTAAAGGGGTCAGGCAAGGGTGTGTCCTGGCCCCCACACTGTTCTCCTTGTTCATCAATGGAGTAACTCGATACTTTTCTGACTGCCCGACTGATGCCCCCTCGTTGGCAGGAATGAAAGTGCCCCTGCTCATGTTCGCGGACGATACGCTCCTCATTTCTAAAACCCGACAGGGGCTTCAATTGGCCCTCTCTAGGTTTGAGTTATTCTGCCGCGAACATGAGCTCGAGGTCAACGTGGGGAAAACCAAATTTATGGTTCTTCGTGGCCCACGCCCCGTTAAAGCTAGGGTTGAAATGCGTGGTGCAAGGCTGGAACAGACCTCTACATTTACATATTTGGGGGTCACCTTTAGTGATAACCTAAGTTGGGGGCCCCAGATAGAATTGCTTAGGTTAAAGCACTCCCAACTTGGTGGTGCCTTATTAAAGGAACATATGCATTCCTGCACTAAACCCATTGCACCTGTGATACAAATTTATGGTTCTAAAATCCTCCCTGCAGTCATGTATGGCGCCGAGCTATGGGGGTTTAGTAATCTTGACTCCTTGAGGGTGGCCCAAAACAACTTCTTGAGATCATTGATAGGGCTACCCCCCTCCACCCCACGTATCCCCTTGTTATTCGATCTGGGCTGCCAACCCATAGAGGATATGATCCGGTATAGGCCCCTGGCGTTTTGGCGACGCCTATGGACTACCCCGGAGCTATCCATTTATGCTAAAGCGCTGCATGAGGTAAAGGATATGAGAGGCTCCCATAGAATTCGTTGGCTTACAGAAATTAAACTTATTCTGACAGAAATGGGCATGGGTGACTTGTGGTCCAACCCTGTGTCTGCTGTGTTTCCCCCTAAAAAAATATATAGGGATGCCTACTGGCTTTGGGCCTCACAAAAACGATTTACTCCTTCTACTGGTGGTTCCCTGACCTCAATTTATTTGTCTATTAAGGATCAATCATCTTTAGAAGTATATTGGGACGTAATAACCAAAAAGCTGGATCGGAAATTATACCACCAATTCAGAATTGGTACCCTTCCTTTAGGTTCCTTTACTTCTAGCTGGTCCTTAAATGGCACTGATAAATGCCCATCCTGTAAAAATTTGGTCGAAACAGAAGATCATTTTTTATTTGTATGCCCGGCATATTACCAACCTAGGCGAGTCTGGCTGCGACCTGTGTGTCGTGAACTAGGTGTCAGATCAGCCCAGGCCGCTAGAAGGATCCTAAAGACTGATACATCCTCTCTTGTGGTCATCGGTCTAGCCAAATATATTAGTTGGGCGTGGCTTATACGGAAAAGATGAAATTTTACCACTGGTTATACATACTATAGCGTAGCATTACCCCCAACTGTAGAATGAATTTCAAGTCAAAGTCTATGTATGTTTAATACTTTTTTATTGATCTTAACCTGTTATTTATTAAATAGCTTTTTAGTCTCAATTGTTATAAATAATACATTAACTTTTTAATTGTATTTGATGAATTTTAAATGTCTTTTAAGATGAAATATTCGAAATAAAGACTGTTTTGACTGACTGACTGTCACAGTCTTGGTTATGGTGTTTCAACCAATGACTGGCTGTGGAGTAACTCAAATCTCTATTTCTGATTTCTCTGAGGTGCTCTAAGATCCTCTTTTTCATAGGAAAAATGGTACTCCAACATACATCTTATTGCAGGGACAGACTATCACATAGACACAAAAGTCACTGTTGCAGTTCATGAATTTCTTAGCCTCCCCTACCGTTCCAGTAGATGGCGGAAATGTTTCACATTCCTACTGCCACTGCAAGATTTACATTTGCTGCATTTAAAGAAACCCTTATGCTGTTGCAACCAACTCTGCTGTTTCGTATTCCCCATATAGCTGTTCACTAACATGTCTCTTAGGGAACGTAACTTCCTGTATGTGATCAAAGGGTGTGTTGTTACATATGAACCTATCACTGGGTCATTTCTGATCATATGCTAGTGTTTATTAAGAACATAACTCACAGACGCTGATTCTGTATGTAGTGATCAGCCTCACTTGAGTTTCTGCCTTGGTACTGTTAGGTTTTTGGGTCAACAATGTCAATCTTTGGAGTCTGGCTACCTTCATGTCTGCCTCCTCTAGCACTTTTGGTGGGTACCCCATCTTCCTGAATCTCCCAATCATTCTATATTTTTCCTCTTCATAAGCCTGCTCTGTGTTACACTTCCGTTTGGCTCTAATAAACTCCCAAAATGGGATACTCCATTTGAGTTTGGGCGGGTGGTGACTTCCTGCATGTAGGATGTTGTTACCTGTGGTTCCCTTTCTATTCAAATTAGTCAAGATTGTGCTATTCTCTATTCTGACACACAAATCCAAAAAATCCATTTCTTTCTGATCACACCTCTGTGTGAAACGTAAGTTGATCTCATTCTTGGCTAGCACCTTGAAGAATGTGTCAAGTTCTCCCTTGGTGCCACCCCAGATCATAAAAATATCATCAATAAAACAAGTCCAAAATACAATATGTTTGGTCAGCTGCTCATTTTGGTCTACCCACACCTGTTATTCCTCCCACCAGCCCGTAAACATACAGGCATAGCTCAGTGCGAAGCAGCTTCCCATCGCTGTACCAACCACCTGTTTATACCACTTATCCTCAAAAAGGAAGAAATTGTTCTCTAAGCAAAAGGTCAACATGTTCAATAACATCATAGAGTGGTCATAAAGAAAAATAGACTTGTCCCTGAAAAAGTGGCTGCACACCCAGATACCCTTGGTGTGTTCGATGCATGTATACAGGGAGACTACGTCAATTGTGACAAGCCAATATTCACTTTGCCATTGGATGCCATCTATTTTGTTTACTGTCCCTGCAGTAGGAAGGAAGATTCAAAACATATGGGAAAAAATAGAATCTAAAAAGATAGATGTGTTTTCTAGAAGGCTACCATTAGCGGACACAATTGGCCTGCCTGGTGGACCAATTCAGTCCTTATGCACTTTCGGTAACAGGTAAAAACATGGGTCCGTCAGTTTCTTGATGAAAAGGAAGCAAAATTCTTCCTCCTCCAAGAGTGCCTGTTGTCTCCAACGATTGAGTTAAACAAAAAATCTACTGGTGGCATCATCATATGCCTCCTTATTTGATCTTATGTAGCTCCCTGAGGTAATGAGTTGTCTGTTAGCTTCTTGCCGATATTTATTGATATCCCACAACATTATCTACTGGCGGTCGCCAGTAGATAGTTATAGTTAGGACCGTGTTTCCATAGGAAATCTCAAAATTCTATTTTGAATAACTTTGGCGCCGGTTGACAAATCCTCGCGAAATTTTCAAAACTAATGGGGCGCTACGCTCCGCTCCTACCCTGAAAGTCTCGGGGTGATTCGTCAAGCGGGGGCTGAGAAAAAAGGGGGGTCCCAAAACGCGTTTTCACCATGCATTTTTCCATAGGACCTTTAGACACAGCTACAGCCCGAACGGCTGAACAGAATTACTTATAATTTGGCAGAGAGGTAGTCCGCAGGTCAAGGATGTGCCTTTTGTAGGTCTGGTGTAAATCTGTTCAGTAGTTCCTGAGAAAATAGCATTTAAATCAATATATATATCTGTAAGCGCGCTCCGTGCGCTTACCGTAAGCTTACCGTACGCGTACGGTGCCGTGCGCGAGCTCAAATCTGATTGGTTGTCACATGACTGTAAACATTCGAATCGGACGAAATCAGGAAGTGTCGGCCGCCATTTCGTGTGTTGAACACAGAAAAAAAAAGGGAGATAACGTGAAAAGGGGGCAAGGAACAGAGTTACAGACCCCCAAACATTTGAAAGGGGGTCATTGAAGGACACAAAAGTACGAAAAAAACATTTATTAATTTTTTTTAAAAATCGCGGAGTACGCGTACGGTAAGCTTACCGTACGCGTACGGTAGAAAAAAAATTCAGATTTCAGTGTTTAGATATTAGGGGGCATGTTGTAACGCAAGTTGTTGTGGTAAATGGAACCCATACCATAGTCTCGGAGGAAAGCAGAAACAGATTTGTTGACGTGCTTTCTTGCTTTGTCAATCTGTGGACAAAAATGATTGGACCACTTCCATTTTTGCCTTTTGCATATGTTAGAATACGCAAAGGCAGTTTTAGGGAAAAGTGAAAACAGTTGTGCAAAGGTCTCCTTCATAAGCATTTCCAGACCTACCCCAGTCAAAGTGCCTAGGTCATTGCCACCACAGTGCACTATTATGAGGTCAGGGTGTTGGATTTGCATGAAGGATTTCACCAATGGCATCAATTGGTGCCACTTTAACCCTCTCTGACCAATCCATTTAATGTCTAAATTTGGCAAAGCAAGGTCTCTCACCATACCTGTTTTCTCTGCATACTTTTCACTCCAGAAGACATAGCTGTGCCCTACAATCCACACTGTGAACATCTTCAAAGGAGATCTGGATGCACTCAGGAGGTGTATTTCAGTAGAATGGGAAAAAGAAATGAAAGACAGTTTGGAAATGGAGGCATACATATTTTTTTAAAATAAAAAGAATTCATTGGCTGTTTCATACCATTCTACACTAAAAACTAGGCTGTATGTGTCAATTTATAGACGCATGTTTTGTATTGGTACAGAAAAATGTGTTACCAAAGAACATTACTATGGATTTGCTGTTAGGTTAGAAAAGTCAAGCACTCTTGCTCTTTGGAAATGAAACATTGTGTGGTGAACTTCTGACCTGACTCCACACAGCAGTGTTCCATGAGCTGTTGCTATGGTAGCAGGCAGAAGTCAGGTTGGGGGAAGGGTACTAGGCAGAAGTCAAGTTGGGGGAAGGGTACTTTTGGAAAAGGGTTGGTTTTCAACCAATAGAAATGTGTGATTACATTTGAAAAAAAGGGGGAAGCACTGAGATTTGAAATTAACATGTATATATGTGGAAAAAGAGAGGGAAACATTGCCATTATCTGGTTCTGCTGAGAGGAGAGAGGTGTACAGAACAGAGATCCTGGCTCTGATAATCTGCTGTTTGAGTGCCATATTTCTTTCACAACTAACTAATTTTAAAGGTGAGTTATGAGTTTGAGAGGGGATGTATGTGGTAAATTAAGAAATGAATAATAGAATTGGAATTCCTTTTGTTGAAGTTGTGTTTATCATTTTGTGTTTTGGGAGAAATTTAAATGTAAGGAACATGTAAAATATTATGGACTATGTTTTCACCATAAATTAAGGTGTACTGGTATAAATGAGGAATACTGTTTTCTGCATAGAATCAGAAGATGACTCTGTGTGCAAAGAGGAAATGTTGACAGAGATTTAATGCGTATTACTCTGGTAATTTTAGATTTGCATTAGTAGGAAAGGGGCAGCTATTTTTCTGCAGAAGCAGACTCTTTGCACACACCCAGCTGCTTATCCTGTAGAAACATGCATAGTATTCACAACCGAGTGGGGTTTGAGGTTGCAGTGAGTAATGCAAATACATTCAACATCACTAAGGCTGGTTGCCCTTGCTGGAGTGTAGTCAGTCACCCAGGTTACACATGTTTCTGGTCTCAAAAAGCTGTTTGGACATGTGCTGTTTTCAGAATCTGAAAAGTGGATTGAAAATGTGTCAGACTGTAAAAGTACTTATCACTTGCAAAAAAAAGAGTAGTAAGTGTGCTTTCAAATTGGCAAAGAAATTTCGTTTTCTGCCTAATTTCTAACCATGACTCTGTGTGCAAAGAGGAATTGTTGACAGAGATTTATTGCGTATTACTCTGGTAATTTTACATTTGCATTAGTAGGAAAGGGGCAGCTATTTTTCTGCAGAAGCAGACTCTTAGCACACACCAAGCTGCTTATCCTGTAGAATCATGCATAGTATTCACAACAGAGTGGGGGTTGAGGTTGCAGTGAGTAATGCAAATACATTCAACATCACAAAGGCTGGTTGCCCTTGCTGGAGTGTAGTCAGTCACCCAGGTTACACATGTTCCTGGTTTCAAAAAGCTGTTTGGACATGTGCTGTTTTCAGAATCTGAAAAGTGGATTGAAAATGTGTCAGACTGTAAAAGTACTTATCACTTGCATTAGTAGGAAAGGGGCAGCTATTTTTCTGCAGAAGCAGACTCTTAGCACACACCCAGCTGCTTATCCTGTAGAATCATGCATA
The DNA here is from genome assembly GCF_964204655.1 of Triturus cristatus. Classification (NCBI taxonomy): domain Eukaryota; kingdom Metazoa; phylum Chordata; class Amphibia; order Caudata; family Salamandridae; genus Triturus; species Triturus cristatus. The sequence continues at coordinate 946,036,040 of NC_140593.1, forward strand.
GTATTCACAACTGAGTGGGGTTTGAGGTTGCAGTGAGTAATGCAAATACATTCAGTATCACTAAGGCTGGTTGCCTTTGCTGGAGTGTAGTCAGTCACCCAGGTTACACATGTTCCTGGTCTCAAAAAGCTGTTTGGACATGTGCTGTTTTCAGAATCTGAAAAGTGGATTGAAAATGTGTCAGACTGTAAAAGTACTTATCATTTGCATTAGTAGGAAAGGGGCAGCTATTTTTCTGCAGAAGCAGACTCTTAGCACACACCCAGCTGCTTATCCTGTAGAATCATGCATAGTATTCACAACCGAGTGGGGGTTGAGGTTGCAGTGAGTAATGCAAATACATTCAACATCACAAAGGCTGGTTGCCTTTGCTAGAGTGTAGTCAGTCACCCAGGTTACACATGTTCCTGGTCTCAAAAAGCTGTTTGGACATGTGCTGTTTTCAGAATCTGAAAAGTGGATTGAAAATGTGTCAGACTGTAAAAGTACTTATCATTTGCATTAGTAGGAAAGGGGCAGCTATTTTTCTGCAGAAGCAGACTCTTAGCACACACCCAGCTGCTTATCCTGTAGAATCATGCATAGTATTCACAACCGAGTGGGGTTTGAGATTGCAGTGAGTAATGCAAATACATTCAGTATCACTATGTCTGGTTGCCTTTGCTGGAGTGTAGTCAGTCACCCAGGTTACACATGTTCCTGGTCTCAAAAAGCTGTTTGGACATGTGCTGTTTTCAGAATCTGAAAAGTGGATTGAAATTTGTCAGACTGTAAGTACTTATCACTTGCCAAAAAAAAAAGTAGTAAGTGTGCTTTCAAATTGGCAAAGAAATTTCGTTTTCTGCCTAATATCAAACCATGACTCTGTGTGCAAAGAGGAATTGTTGACAGAGATTTATTGCGTATTACTCTGGTAATTTTACATTGGCATTAGTAGGAAAGGGGCAGCTATTTTTCTGCAGAAGCAGACTCTTTGCACACACCCAGCTGCTTATCCTGTAGAATCATGCATAGTATTCACAACCGAGTGGGGTTTGAGGTTGCAGTGAGTAATGCAAATACATTCAACATCACTAAGGCTGGTTGCCCTTGCCTGGAGTGTAGTCATTCACCCAGGTTACACATGTTCCTGATCTCAAAAAGCTGTTTGGACATGTGCTGTTTTCAGATTCTGAAAAGTGGATTGAAAATGTGTCAGACAGTAAAAGTACTTATCACTTGCCAAAAAATGAGTAGTAAGTGTGCTTTCAAATTGGCAAAGAAATTTCGTTTTCTGCCTAATATCAAACCATGACTCTGTGTGCACACAGGAATTGTTTTTAGATATTTATTTTGTGATGGTTTTATTGTGATTTTCAATTGTAGGTAAGGGGTACATAGTATTTTAAGATTTGAAAAGATCATAAAAAATATAGTAATATATTTAAATAAAATAAAGGAATTTTTTTTAGTTTTTTTCAGGTATTGCTGAAGAGCAGTGATCAAAATTTAAGATGCCTACAAAATCCAGACTAAGGAAAAACCACAAAAAAAATCTATATTTGAAGACAACTGGAGGACCTAAGTTAGTTGGAGATGCTCATGTTGGGAAAAAGAAAAAGTCTTCTGGTAAGCAGACAAAAGATTTTTTTAAACATATCTTCAAAAAAAGGAAAAATGTACAAAATGTCTGTACTGGAAATAATGTTTTAAATAGAAAACAACAGGAAAAAATTGAGCATTTAGTTAATGCAAATATACCTTCAGAAACAATAAAGATTAACTTAAAAATAAAAACAGCGTTTAAAGAGATTCGTAGAAAAATGTTTCAGAGAAGAGTTATGTCCAATTTGATAAAGGATGTGAAGAAATATGAGAAAAAAGCAAAATTTTATAAGAGAAAAAAAGAAATTGAAGCCATTGTAGCAAAGGCTTTAGAATTAAAAAGGAAACTATTCATTTTAATTTTGAACAGGATGCGTACATTAGATAAAATGGTCAATGTACTGAAATCACAAAGCAAAAGGAAAAGACTAGTGAAAAGAACAAACTTTTGTAAAGTGTTTTTAGGAGAATGGATGCATAGTTCAAGTAGTGAACCTTTTTTTTATGAAGAGAGTTATCTTCAAAGTAATAGTTTGCTGCATGCAGTTGACACCAGAGGTCGTGCTTATGAAGTGAAAAATGGTTGTATAATGGAGAAGGAGAAAATGGTTCCAAGAGATGAGGAACAAGTGATGGCGGATGAGGTTATGGGGAGACGTCCTAAAGCCCCAGTGTATACTTGGAATTGTAGTAGTATTTGCACTGTGCGTCAGGAATCTATTGATAAATTTCGTGAGTTTCTAAGAGAATATAGTAAAAAAAAGTGTTAAACAAAAGATTAAGGTGCTTCAAAGTCTAGATCCATGCAGAGTGAGAGAGAATACTGGTTTGCAGGGACATTCTCTGGCTTGTCTATCTAGAAAAGTGTGTACAAGTGTTTTTCATCATTTTAGGATGCTGGCTGTTCATCATACTGAAATGAGAAAGTTTGTGAGACGATTGTATTTTGCTAAAAGTCCAGCAATAAAGTTAGATGAATTGAATAGGGCTCTGTTCCGTGGATCGGTATCAGATGTAGAGAAGGTTACTCATGAAATTCAGTTTAGTTACTTTGGTCCAGAACAAGACAGTGCAGGTAATGACACAGTTATTGAGGAAGATGTGGAAGAGAATGTAGAACCCTCTGTAAGTAAGAAATTTGATGATCAAATGACAAAATTTGCAATAATCTCTAATGAAAGACCAAATATTACTTGTATTTGTTGCCGCAGAACTCATTATAGAAATCAAACCAGGAATGTTGATCTCTACAGAAAAAGTGAAAATGAAGAAAATTATAAGTGGAAGGATTTTGCAACATATATATTTCTTGAAAATTGTTTTGAATTGGGTGAAGATCAGCGTATTTGTAAATACTGTTTGTGAGGAGGTGGGGCCGGGGCCACGATGTCCAACCCCTGTCTCACCTGGTATACGGGGAATACGAACGCCAGAGGGACAGCGTAGGTCTCGAAACATAGTGCCGAATCGTCCGTCTACCACACCCCCCTTTCCTCTCTTCCTGCAGGCGGACCTGACGCGGCACGAGGGAGGAGCTGACCCCGGAAGCAGACCGGCTCCACCACTCAAAGGAGACCTGACCCAGGACGTAGGGTCTCGAGGCAGAGCAGGAGAAAGAGGAAGGACGACGCAAGCGGAGCAGGGAGAAGAAGAGACGAACAACCGCGAACCGGACCAGGACGAGACCGAGACGGAGGAGCCGGAGGAGTTCTGGAGTGAGGACTGGTGGTGTCCCCCGGAGGAGGCTGTGGAGCGGCCGCAGCTCAGGAGAGTTGCGGCGGGGCCGGGTGAGTAACGACACTCCAGGGGAAAGGCTGGTAGGGTAGAGGGCGGAGGGAGGACATTGAGGGTGGGTAAGGCGGAACCGGCACCGACGGGATCCCGGGGCACCTGAAGCTTACTCCCCTGCACTGGTTTTGTTGTCCTGCGTATTCCTTCGTACCTTTCCCTGAACACCGAGCGGGTCTGGCGGGTCTTGTATATCAAGCAACCGGACACGATACCTCCTCACCAGACGTACCACTCCCCGCACGACCCTTTGGTCCATTTTCTTCTTTCTTCTTTTTTTTTTTAGCGTGAGTCGAATTACCCGAGTCTAGGGTGACAAAGAGGATATACAATCCCCTTACTATTGGTCTTTTCTTCTTATTTCACAAAGTGGAGGCACGGTGTTCCCAGTAATAGGACCAACCCACACAGAACCACGGGTGAGGTGACGGTTAAAGTATCCCTTACACTAAGTGAATCTGACACTGACGGCCCCCCTGTTTTCTTCTTTTCATGAGCCTTCGGGAGGAACCAACCACGGCCGAAGAAGCGAAGCAGATACACTTGAGGTCCAACATTGAGGAAGAAGACGACGACCAGCGTGGCCCCAGTACTTCTTCAGGAACAAGAACCGATATCTTTCCAACCCCCACAGCAAAGAGTGGCCTGTCTGACAATAAACCATTCTCACTTGGAAAATATATTCAGCCTCCGCGTCTGTATATCCGACCCGCCCTCCCACAAGTGGTGTCAGAAGTGGGATCCATAGGAGACATGGAGGCGGCTTTGGCAAAAATGGCCGAGAATCAGGAACATCTCGGGAAAGTCATGGAAAGGTTCCTTACTGTGGTGGAGGAAGATCGAGGGAAGATTCAACAGGCACTTACCGGACAAAGCCAGTCCCATGGAGCCGCTATGGACAAACTCACCGAAGTGTTGGGACATCAGCGAGGACCTACTACTCTTCCGTCTATGGTTCTCCAGCGCTATGTGCCAGGCGAAGACCCTGATTTCTTTTTCAACAATTTCGAGCGCCTGGCCACGGCAGCGGCCTGGCCGGCGGACAAGTGGGGTCAGTATCTGGGTCCTCTCCTTTCCGGAGATCTCCAGGCGGCATATCAAGCTGCCACCGTCCAAGGAACCGTGTCTTATGCAGATATCAAACAATGTATCATGGAGCGTTTGGGAATAGATGACGAGTCGTATCGCATCAAATTGCGACATATCAAAGAAGGCCCTCAGGAAACGCCAAGGGCACTGTATTTTCGGGTGAAGGACATGGCCGATCGCTGGATAAAACCCGCCACCACCGACAAAGACGGGATTATGGCAAAGATCTATTTGGAACAGTACCTATCCTCTCTACATCCACCCATCCAAAAGTGGGTACGACAGCAGGCCCATCTCACCTTAGAGACTGCCGTGGAAATAGCCAGTGCCTACAGCCGGGCCCAAGAAGTGCAAAAGGGGAGGGAAGACCAACCGTGGAGACCGGGAGGACACACCACCCATAGACCCCCTCGACCTCCTGTAAAAAAACCCGAGCATATTACCCTTGTACCCGGTACCCCAATCCTACGACCTTCCCCCCCTGGACCCCAGTGTTTCCACTGTGGTGGAATGGGACACATTGCGAGGTTCTGCCCCCAAAAGGAAGAGCCGATGGAAATTGGAGTGGCACGTAATTATTACTGTACGTATACCACCAAAGAAGAGCCACCCTATCACTGCCCGGTGAAAGTAAATGGACAAGCCGCGATGGCCTTGGCGGATACGGGCTGTCGCCAGAGTGTGGTTAGACCCCAGGATTGGGAACCCAACATACAACCCAGTGGGGACATCGTGGCTATTCGCTGTGTACATGGAGATACGAAACAGTATCCCACTGCTCACGTTCAGATACAACACCAAAACGACGTAGGGACTTCCCTGAAGGTGGGTCTCATTCCCACTTTGCCGGAACGAATTATTCTGGGAAGTGATTATCCGAACCTACCCCAAATGTTGCATAACTCCACGAAGTCGGAAAAGGATTGGTGGAGCACTGCCCCGTTCTCAATGGAGGAGGAACCGGAGTGGCCACCCTCAAAGCCAAGAAAAACCAAGAAACAGAAGAGAGCGGAAAAAAAGAAGCCCGTTATGGCTTTACCCACTGTCCCGGTAGAAAACCCGTGGGAAGCAGACCGGAACTTCCATGCAGCACAAAGGGAAGACCCAGCACTGCAAGAGGCCTGGAATTCCGCTATAGACAGCGAGGAACCCCAACGAGTAGGTCCCTACTTTTTCGTCAAAAAGGGACTACTGTATAGAAAAGGAACACCTACCCAACAACCACAGTTGTTAATCCCAGGACCCTTCCGAGAGAAAGTACTGTTCCTGGCACACAGCCATTTGTTGGGCGGACACTTTGGGGCCGATAAAACAGAAAAACAGATCATGGAACGCTTCTATTGGCCTGGCGTTTACCAACAAATTAGAAAATACTGTAAGGAATGCCCGATATGCCAAAAAACTAGTAGATACAGGCCCCCCCCTGTTCCCCTTCGTCCTTTGCCCATCATAGACGAACCATTCCATAGAGTAGGGATGGATATCATTGGTCCCTTATTGCCCTCCAAGAGCGGGTGTCGATACGTGCTGGTCATTGTCGACTATGCCACCCGTTTCCCGGAAGCAATTGCCCTACGCCGCCCTAACGCTACCAATATCGCTAGTGCCATGATTAAGGTGTTCTCCCAAGTAGGGTTCCCGAAAGAGATCCTTACGGATCAAGGGACTCCTTTTGTGTCTAAAGTCCTGAAACAAGTATGTGTCCAACTAGGTATTAGCCAAATCCGGACCGCAGCCTATCACCCGCAAACAGATGGGTTGGTGGAGCGGTACAATGCCACCCTCAAGTCCACCCTAAAGAAACTATTCGATTTGGAGTCACGAAAATGGGAGGAGATGCTGCCCCTGGCCTTGTTCGCCATTCGATGTAAAGTGCAGAAAAGCACAGGTTATTCCCCGTTTGAGCTGCTTTATGGACGACAGCCAAGAACCTTGCTGGAGATGGCCCAAGAAAAATGGGAGAACGAAGCAGATAATAGCAGGCCATTAGTGGACTATGTGTCCGCTCTGAAAACCCGCCTGGGCCAAATCCGAACTATAGTCCACCATAATTTAGAGATGTCTCAGGTGAATCAAAAGAAACAGTATGATAAAAAGACAAAAGAAAGATCCTTTAAAGTGGGAGATTCAGTCCTGCTCTTAATGCCTTCCTCAGATCACAAACTGCTAGGCCAATGGCAAGGCCCGTACACGGTGATTTCACAAGTAACCCCAGTAACCTATCGGATAGACCTCGATCCCACTAGGGGCGTGTCCCAAATCTTCCACATTAATGTACTGAAGAAATGGGAAGGCCCGGTACCGGTAGACATAGCCCAAGTAGAAGACCCGTCCCCGTTATTCGTCCAGTGCATAGAAGCCACCTTAAACCCAGAATTGAGAGACGAATTGATCTCCACCCTCACTCCTCTTCATCATAACTTCTCCACCTCCCCCGGAAGAACGACCCTCGTAGAACATACTATTAAGACTGCTCCGGGGAAAAGGGTACGACTCCGACCATATCGGATACCCGAGGCCAGACGGCAGACGATTAAGGAGGAAATTCATAAAATGATACAGATGGACATAATTGAACCATCCATAAGTGAATGGAATTCCCCAATCGTCTTAGTGCCGAAACCCGATGGTTCGGTGAGATTTTGTATTGACTTCAGAGAAGTAAACAAAATATCTGAATTCGACACGTATCCACTTCCCCGCGTGGACGAGATGATAGAAAGGATCGGTCGCGCTCAGTATATCAGCACCCTTGATCTCTGCAAAGGGTACTGGCAAATACCCCTGCGTACCCAAGACAGGGAGAAGACCGCCTTTTCCACACCTGATGGCCTGTTCCAATTTAAAGTGTTACCCTTTGGGTTACATGGCGCTCCGGCTACTTTCCAAAGAGCCATGGACGTAATCCTACGGCCCCATGAGAAGTATGCCGGAGCATACATCGATGATATAGTCATCTACAGTGATTCCTGGATCCAACACATGTCTCACCTACAAAGAGTGATACAAGCGTTGGAAACATATGGCCTTAAAATAAATCCTGCGAAAAGTCATTTGGCAGCTCAGACAGTGAAATATCTGGGGTATCTATTGGGGGAGGGCGTCATCAGGCCCCAGGGTGCCAAATTGGCGGCCATCTCACAAATACCGTTGCCCCAAAACAAAAGGGCCCTCCGGGCATTTCTAGGGTTACTCGGTTATTATCGCCGCTTTATCCCCAACTTTTCCCACATAGCGGCCCCCCTTACTGATCTGCTGCAAAAAGACCGAAACACAGAAAACATCCTGAAAAACCCCGACCCTGACATCATACACGCATTCGAAACATTAAAAACCTCCCTTACTTCTGACACAGTCCTAGTCAGTCCGGATTATTCTCTACCATTTGTCCTACAAACTGATGCGTCAGACCAGGGTTTAGGAGCTGTGTTATCCCAGGTCACAAAAGAGGGAGAGGAAAGACCCATAACCTACATTAGCCGAAAACTATTCCCACGAGAGAGCAGATACGCCGTGATAGAAAAAGAAGCACTGGCGATTAAATGGGCAATCGAGACTTTACGGTATTATCTCGAAGGGAGAGACTTCACCCTCTATACAGATCACGCCCCCTTAGAGTGGTTATCCCGAAATAAAGGCAACAACGAAAGGGTCATGAGATGGTTCCTTGCCTTACAGCCCTATAGGTTCCAAACGAAACATCGTAAGGGAACGGAACAAGGGAACGCGGACTTTTTGTCACGATATCCCCAAGACTCAGGACCTAGTAGTAAGACAGCAAGGGAAAGGGGATGTGAGGAGGTGGGGCCGGGGCCACGATGTCCAACCCCTGTCTCACCTGGTATACGGGGAATACGAACGCCAGAGGGACAGCGTAGGTCTCGAAACATAGTGCCGAATCGTCCGTCTACCACACCCCCCTTTCCTCTCTTCCTGCAGGCGGACCTGACGCGGCACGAGGGAGGAGCTGACCCCGGAAGCAGACCGGCTCCACCACTCAAAGGAGACCTGACCCAGGACGTAGGGTCTCGAGGCGGAGCAGGAGAAAGAGGAAGGGCGACGCAAGCGGAGCAGGGAGAAGAAGAGACGAACAACCGCGAACCGGACCAGGACGAGACCGAGACGGAGGAGCCGGAGGAGTTCTGGAGTGAGGACTGGTGGTGTCCCCCGGAGGAGGCTGTGGAGCGGCCGCAGCTCAGGAGAGTTGCGGCGGGGCCGGGTGAGTAACGACACTCCAGGGGAAAGGCTGGTAGGGTAGAGGGCGGAGGGAGGACATTGAGGGTGGGTAAGGCGGAACCGGCACAGACGGGATCCCGGGGCACTGGAAGCTTACTCCCCTGCACTGGTTTTGTTGTCCTGCGTATTCCTTCGTACCTTTCCCTGAACACCGAGCGGGTCTGGCGGGTCTTGTATATCAAGCAACCGGACACGATACCTCCTCACCAGACGTACCACTCCCCGCACGACCCTTTGGTCCATTTTCTTCTTTCTTCTTTTTTTTTTTAGCGTGAGTCGAATTACCCGAGTCTAGGGTGACAAAGAGGATATACAATCCCCTTACTATTGGTCTTTTCTTCTTATTTCACAAAGTGGAGGCACGGTGTTCCCAGTAATAGGACCAACCCACACAGAACCACGGGTGAGGTGACGGTTAAAGTATCCCTTACACTAAGTGAATCTGACACTGACGGCCCCCCTGTTTTCTTCTTTTCATGAGCCTTCGGGAGGAACCAACCACGGCCGAAGAAGCGAAGCAGATACACTTGAGGTCCAACATTGAGGAAGAAGACGACGACCAGCGTGGCCCCAGTACTTCTTCAGGAACAAGAACCGATATCTTTCCAACCCCCACAGCAAAGAGTGGCCTGTCTGACAATAAACCATTCTCACTTGGAAAATATATTCAGCCTCCGCGTCTGTATATCCGACCCGCCCTCCCACACTGTTATAATAAGTTAGAAGAAAATAGAATGCCGACCAGAGCTGTACATAATAATTTAGAATTGGATGCTATTCCTGCCGAACTTTCTGAATTAAATACATATGAGTCTATACTCATTCAATGTGTTCATCCGTTCCAGACCATAGTACGTATGGAGCCCAAAAGTGGTAAATTACCTCCTTCAGATTTACTGAGAGGTTTAAAAGGTAGAGTGGTGTATTTGCCCTTGGATTTGAAAAAAAATATGGAAACTATTGATGCAGATACTTTGGAAACTGAACCATTAGTTATTCTGGTTAATGGTGTACCTACAAAGAATAAGAAGATTTGGCAGGAGCTGGTAGATGTACGGAAAGTACAAAGAGCAAATTTGTATTTGAAAAGGAATAACAAATGGTATGAATCAATTTATATAGAAGAAGAAGATTTACAAGAAGACACAGAAACACCAACTGGACAAATTGAAAAAGTGGACAAGTCAAAGGAAGAAGAAATTTATGAACATTTTAGCATACATCCTCTTCATTCAAAAGAAGTTATGGGAGACACTATTGATCTGTTTCAGATGAAGAAAGCAAAAGGAACTCCCGTGAGTGTATGGGAGGAGAGCTTGGAAGCTCGATGTTTTCCCCAGCTGTTTCCTACAGGAAAAGGAGGACGATACGATGAACGTCCAGACAGATTCCAGCTTCTGAGTATCGGACTACAAGACTATATGCAGAAGATCCAAGATTTCGACAAAATATTCCTTATTTGTTCCATCTTTTATTTGAAAGCGACTTGTCTGCATTATCTTATGCAGTAAATCACATTTTAAAAAGTGGAGTACATTTATAAAATGTGTCTGCGAAGGATTTTATGGAGAAAGTGCAGCACCGAGATGATCATTTGGAAACACAACTGATCAATCTGATGGCTTGTCAGCGTGGGACAAATGAATATTGGTACCGACGCCATGGTGAATTAAAATGCATGTTACGGAATTTAGGAACTCCAACATGGTTCCTTACCCTAAGCTGTGCCGAGTACGCTTGGGATGATTTACTGGATTTTCTATGAGAGGCAAATTCAAACATTAAAAACATCGAATACAAGACAGCAGGAGAACTGTGCTCATTGGATCCGGTTAATGTTTGCAGATATTTCAATCATAGATTTGAGGCCATGATGTGCTTCATCTGCAATAAAAAAAATCCACCTCTTGGAGAAGTTGTGGATTTCTTTTGGAGAAAAGAGTACCAAGCAAGAGGTGCTCCTCATATTCATATGCTGTTGTGGATCAAGGATGCCCCAAAGTTTGGAACAGATACTGATGAAGCAGTGTTATCTTTCATTGAAGAATATGCAACATGTGCTATACCAAAAAGCACAGAAGAGAAAAAGTTAAAGGAGCAAGTTTTACGTTTCCAAAGTCATCGGTGTGGAAAATACTGTCGACGGAAATACAAGAGCAAAGATAAATTCTACACTAAATGTCGATTTGGATTTCCTAGACCTGTTCTTTCAAAAGGAAGAGTAAACAGTTTTATGTCAGCTGTGAGACATACTATTACAAGAAAATCACCTAAGAATACCTACAACCTAAGAAGAAAAGAAGAATCAAAAAATATAAATGACTACAACCCAGTCATTTTATCCATGTGGAATGCTAACATGGATATACAGTATGTAGCTGACAATTCCATTGCTGTTGCTCGATATGTAACGTCTTACATTACTAAATCAGTAAAAACTGAATTGAAAGAAATGTGGGAAGAGATTTCTCACGAGAAGACTGTCAGTAAGAAGCTATACAGTTTCAGTTTAAAGATGTTATCGCATCGAGAAATTGGATCCTATGAATGTTCAGATAGGTTATCTTCTGCAAGTCTCTACTCGAAATCAAGAAGAATAATTTGGGCAAGTTTAGGCCTTGCAGCAATGAGAAATCGGGTACTGAAATCTGTTGGAGAAATTGAATATTTGGCCGAGAATGACCCAGAAAGTACAGATATTTTGAAATCAAACATGTTGGACACATATTACCCAAAGAGAAGTCATCATCTTGAGAACATGTGTCTCTATGAAGTGCTGCAGAACTACATTTATTCACGGAAAGCCAAAGAAGACATCAACAATGGAAAATATAAAGTCATTGGTGAGGAAGGATGTTTGGTGAAGCAAACAAAAGGAAGTTTGATAAATCACAGGAAGCTCAGTTGCGAAACTACTGACAAAAAGGAATTTTATTTTTTGGCTCTTTTACAGCTGTTTAAACCATGGCGTTCAGAGGACGAACTACTGGGAGAATTTCAAAGCTATGAAGATTCCTTTAATGCTTGCAAAGACAGCATAGAATGCAGTACTTTCATAACTTATGTCCAAATGTTAAATGAAGAAATTGAACAGGAAACTACAATTGCAGCTGAAGTAGCTAGAGACAGTTCTCAAGACAGCCAAAGTTCTGGAACACTCAGTCAAGATACCCTAGGACAACCAATCGTAGAAAATGAAGCTGCAATAGCTATGGCTGAAGTGGAAACGGCTATGAATCAAGCTCAAGAAGAATTAATAGACTTACCAAATTTGGAAAGACAACTGAATGAAGAGCAGCAACAAATTTATGAAGAGATCAGAAACAAAATTGATCACGGATTACTACATGAAAAAAAAGAGTGCTCATGCACATCATTTCAACCAATCAGGATGTATGTAAGCGGACAAGCTGGAACTGGAAAAAGTTTCTTAATAAAAGTCATCAGAAGCTACCTACAGCAAAAAACGGATTCAACTTTGTCTTGTGTGGTTACTGCTCCAACTGGGTTAGCAGCATATAACATAAAAGGAATCACCTTACATCGTTTGCTAATGTTACCAGTGGAGCATGAGAACAAAATACAATACCACAAACTAACTGGAGAAGCATGCTTGGAAGTTTCAAGAGTATTGAAGAAGATGCAAGTTCTCATTATTGATGAGGTGAGCATGGTATCAAACTTAATGCTTGCCTTTGTGCATTTAAGAATGCAGCAAATTCTAAGGAGAGACTATGACGTCTTATTTGGTGGAAAACATGTCATAGTTTTTGGGGATCTTCTACAGCTTACTCCAGTTAAAGGACAACCAGTGTTTAATACTGTGACACATGAAGACACAAAGAAGTCATTGGGAAGCATTGGTAATGCAAATATTTGGTCCTTCTTTGAGTACAAGGAACTTACTACTAATATGAGGCAAGCAAACGATGAAGAATATGGAAGTATTCTGAAAGATATCAGAATTGGACTACTCACTGAAGCTGGCACGAAAGCATTACAGAGTCGGTTGCTACATAATTTATTCCCAAAGGAAGAAATAGTTGCAGAGAAAATATACAAGAACATTGCAGAAAAGAAAAGTGTAATCTGCTTAATGCCAACTCTACGTGAATGCTCAATATTCAATGAGGAACTTTTGAAATTGGGAAAGGAAGAGATTAAGAAATTGGAAGCAGTGGACAAAATTCAGCATGAAAGAATTACTATTACATTAACAGGCAAACTGAAAAATAAATTGGATTCACTAGAGAAGAACATTTCCAAAACTGCAGGATTAGAAAAAAATCTATATGTTTGCATGAACTGTAGAGTATTTTTAAGGAGAAATTTGGATGTTGAAAAAGGTTTAGTGAATGGAGCTATGGGAAGAGTTGTGGGTTTTATTAATTACCAGAAAAAAGATGGAATTGAATGTTTAAAAATAAAATTTGATCAGATATAAGAAGTTATAGACATTTGTCGTTGTACAGTTCGTTTCATGCTTGTGAAAGACTTATATGTACGTAGGAAGCAGTTTCCGTTTTCTCTAGCATATGCTGTAACTATTCACAAGTCTCAAGGATTGACTGTAGATTGTGCTTTTGTGAACATTGGTTCAACTGTGTTCAAAGAAGGTATGGCTTATGTTGCTTTGTCACGAGTGAAAACATTATCTGGTTTATTTATGATAGACTTTGATGACTCAAAAGTTAGTGCTGATGCAAATTGTGTAAAGGAGTAGAATAGATTAAGAAGAATCTATGCTCCTCATTTAGGTCAGTATCCTGTGTTGGAAAAACGTGTTGTTTGTCGGAAAAGGAGATTTGAGAATATCTGTAATGAGGATGTAGAGAGGAGAAAATAAAAAGAGAGTGATGTGACTGCAAGCAAAAAGAAAAAGGACAATGTTGAAGAGGTTGTTGGTTGTCATTTTGAACATAGCTCTGGTGTCAACTGCTACGCTAATGTAGTGCTGAATGTTGTATTTTATCTTGAAAGTTTGCAAGAGCAGATTATAGTAAATCAGAGAAAAAGATTCTGTTCTGAGTTGAGTCTCCTTTTTGAAAAGCTGAGTAATGATAAAACTAAAATAGAAAGTGCTACTGAATTTAGAAAACTTTTAGATGTATGTTCAGGATGTACACAGTTTTCTCAAAATGTACAGCAAGACGCACAGGAATTCTTGATGTATTTTCTTCAGGTACTGGAAGAAGAAGGGGTACAAATTGAAAATATGTTTGGTCTCTCTTATAAATGGGAACATAGTTGTGAAAACTGTTTCAATACATGTGGCTCTAATGTTGATTCTGAAAGGTTTATTTATTTAACATTGCCAGAGAGTAAAACAGTCACTTTTGCTAAATTAGTTATAAAGATGCTAATCATAGCATGGAATGCGGTGAGTGTAAATCTGACATGTTTTCAACGTTCATTTTAAAGGAATACGGACAGTATGTAATTTTAATGATGCAACGATGTAGAGCTGATGGTTCAAAATTGGATACTTTAATAAAGAAATAAAGAAGTTTACAGGACAGCAATTATCAATTTCAGGAAAAACTTTTGTAACAGTTGCAATAATTTTCCATGATGGACCTACTGTAACTTCTGGTCATTACACAGTTTATCTAAAATGTAAAAAAGGCTGGACAATGTGTAATGATTGTCAATTGGTTTTTAAGCAACGTTTGCCTTTTGATTTAGCAAATTCCTATCTAATCTTCCTGAAACCTAAATTTTAGATAGAATTGGCAACATCTGTACAAAACAATTTTACCATTTTATTGGATTACCATTGGAATTTTCAAATAAAAAGATTTTTAAAATTACCATTTGGCCTAAAGGAAAGGTTACCAATTGTACTGTGGACTTATTTAATTCCTAATTAATCTTTCGGAAACCAAAATTTTAGAGAGAATCGGTAACATCTGTACAATTTAAATTTTGGAATTTTATTGGATTACCATTGGAAATTTAATCACAAAAGATTTTTAAAATTACCATTTGGCCTAAAGGAAAGGTAACCAATTATATTGTGGACTTATTTAATTCCTAATTAATCTTTCAGAAACCAAAATTTTAGAGAGGATCGGTAACATCTGTACAATTTAAATTTTGGAATTTTATTGGATTACCATTGGAAATTTAAAGAAAAAAAGAATTTTAAAATTACCATTTGGCCTAAAGGAAAGGTATCCAGATGTATTGTGGAGTTATTTGAGATATATTATTTTTGTGATTATGCTTCTGTAACAAAATTGTCAGACGGCATTTTTTAGAAATAGTTATTGTTATTAGATGATATTTTTTTTGAATATTTTGCATTTCTATAAGGTTATGTTTAAGTGAGAAGAGATTCTGGGCTTTTTTAAAACAATCTTTGAGATTGTTATTTTTTTTTTGCCCGCTGTTAAGTGATGAATGCAATTGTTTTCACGATTTATAGTGAATACTGTATTATAAAATGTTTTATTAAATATTAATACTTTTTTCTTTTTTTTCAGATTGAGAAAGAAAATTTTCGTAAAATAAAACCATTTTTTCAAGCAATTTCATTAAAATGTAAATTGATGAATACATTTTTGGGTGGGTCGGGTAAGTCAGAAATGTGATGGTCCCTTTTTTCCACTTCTCCTCAAACAGATTTTCAGTATTTCGTTATTAAGGTCCTCAAGGACCTTGTAATGTGGTAATTGTTTTTTAGTGTTTTTAAAAAAAAAAAAATATATATACGCTTACCGTACGCGTACGGTAAAAAAAAACAAAAAAAAGTTTTTAAGAAAATTTTTTAAAAAGTTGAGAGGTAAGGTTGGCTCTTAAAAGAGCCGTTGTGTTCATGCAGGGACAGAGGAAAGGAAGAATGGGAATATTAGCTGGTAGGACAAATGTGCTGGTGCATGGCAATTTGAGCACCGCATTGTAACCCTCGCAAATCGATGGTTAGTTTCCAGAGGACCAGAAAAAGGTGAATCTCCCCCCACAGATGAAGGGCTCAGCTGAGCTGCCGAAGATGGACTCGGCTGAGCTGCTGTGGATGTGCTTGGTCGACTTACTGAAGGGTTTCCTCCAGTATGTCGAGCATGTGTCCTAGGGTGTACATCCTCAAGGTGTCTTAACATAGTGTGATTCCCGAAGGAATACTTCTTGTTAGGATTACCTCTAGAAAGTACACGCTGGCAAAGCCTGCAAGTCACTAAAGCAGCATTTACTTTTTTCTGGCCCTCAGGATATATATAAATATATATATCTATATATATGTGTGGTGTATTTACTTACATTAATTGTAAATTGTGTGAGGTTATAGCCATTTCATGTGTTATGCGAGTTATGTTTTGCTTGGCTGTTGTGCAAGGTATGGATTGTGCTCCTTACCATAACTTGTGATTTTCAGTGCTTTTTTGTGTGTTTTAACTCGTAACCATAACTTCTCTTTAATTGTGGTCTTTTAGGTGAATTTCTCAGGTTATTTAAAAAAAAAAACCATGTTGAGGAGTTATAACTAATGGCAACCATAACTTCCTTTTAACCTTTCTTTTTTCAGTGAATTTTTTATTTGTTTGGATTCTGTACAACATCTAAGAGTTCCCTGCACTCAACCCTCCAGGGTCAGCCAACCCACAGTATTCACCACAGGGCAAGGCCTCCAGATCCTGTGCTCAAGCCCCCAGAAGTTCCCTGTGCATTATCTTTGGCTGTGTACAGTTGGATTGGGTGCAGGGCCTGGCCTCCTGCCCAGGCACATCTTAAGGATTTTAAGGCCCCCGGGAAAAATATATTTTGGGGCCCCTGTTCAGTACAGCTCTGAACTTATGATCCAATTTCAGCTTTTTCATGCCCACAGTTGGCCAGGCCACTGACACTGCAGTGTCAGACTGGTCCAAATTCTAAATGTGTTTCCATCTAATATTCAGAGACAGTGATTTGTCTTTTCAATTTTGTAAAATGGCAGCAGCTCACTAATGCTATTGCAAATAATCTCTGCGACCCACTGTCATTTCTCAAATGTGAGGTCCTTTTTTGATCCAAAAGAGACTTTTTTAATGGATTTTGCATGGTATTGAAAAACAAACACAACATTTCACTACAAAATATCTGTAAGAAACACCCACACATTGACTATATTAAAAATAATTTTAACTAAAATGGTATTTAAAACAGTCGGTGTTTAAAAATCATTCAAGGTCATCAGAGCGGAACTATGTGGAGAACAACGCCAGCTCTATCAGGGTCCCCCTGAAAGACGGGGGCCCTGGGCCAGAGCCCACTTTGTCCATGATTTAAAACGTCTCTGCTCCTGTGACCAACCCTGCATGGGCAGCTAATACCAACTGTGCACACTGATCAGTAGTCCACAGCGGGATTGGCAATAGAGCTTGATCTCCAAGCTCAGAGCCCAAGCCTCCACAGGAAGACAAAGCCTGCTGCACAAGGCCTTCCGGCATGTATAGCAGGGTTGGCACAATCAGAGGGGTTGTCCTTAAGACCTAGTCTCTGGCAAAGCCCAGCTCCCAACCCTTCATGGCTCTCAACACCCATAGTGCACCTTCTTTGACCATACACAGGCATCAAGCAACAGAGTGTGGTTGGAGGCCAGGCTTTGCGCCCAACCTTTTGTGGGGAGCCAACCATAGCATCCAGCCAGGCTCTGCACTAACCCTGTACGTAGGACTACGCTACGCTCGCGTAGTTTGCGTAGTTTGCGCAACTACGCACTACGCGAATTGCACATAGCACAGTGCAAAAATGCGTAGCGTAGCGGGCATTTTTTGCTTGCTCGCGGTTCTCAACGTCAAGTTGGCGACCGTGACCGAGCAAAATAACATCCCGGCGAGACTTTTTCCTCGTTCACGATCAGCAACATCAAGTTGCTGATCGCGACCGTGGAAAATAAACCTCCCGGCGAGATTCTCAATGTGGGGAGGTCAGGTTTCTCATTGCGAGTGGTCGCGTATGCTTGCGACCGCTCGCGATGAGAAACTAGCAGTCCGCGTTGAGAAAGCTGCCGCTCGAGTACAAATGTATTCGAGCGGCAGAAAACAACCGCTTGCACTGTGCAAGATGCAGTTTGCAATGATTGCAGAGTGCGGACATGCATGCGGCATTGTGCAATCAGGGCAAACAGTATTTTGCACAGTGCTACGCAGTTCGTGTAGCTACGCGTAGCTTGCATAGTGCGAAGTGCACTTCGCGTAGCTACGCGTAGCGCTACTACGCAAACTACGCCCAGGGTTACTCTGCACCCAGCACTCTGCATGAATTTGCCACAGGACTTGGCATCTGGCCAGGCCCTGTGCCTAACCTTCCACGGGCAGTCAGCCCTAGCTGCAGGCAGCCTTCAGCCATGCACAGCTCAGGGTTGGCTACAAAGCCTGGATTGTATCCAGAAACTGCTCCCACCCAGCAGCATTCACCCAGCCCCCACTTATGGCCATTGGTCAGGCTCAGCAGTGGTGTGCTCATGTTTTTCACCCACTTTGTTAAAGGATGTGTGCATCTTATGTGGCTCTGGGGGTTCAAAAGAACCCAGACAGAGTTCAGGAGCCTTAAGTCCAGGTTTGGATTTGTGGATCCTAAGGAAAAAACTTTTTGGGAGTAATATTTATTGCAGAGGAAGGGCCATTTGGGGCCACCTCGCAAGTGACTGGGGTCAGGGTAGGTTCACCTTGCCCCTTTATGTCATTTTCATTTTTATATTTATTTTTCCTAACACAGTACTTAGTGCACCATAATGGGTAATGGCAGCTACAACCAGCGGCAGCTCTTCCACTAAGGTAGAGGAGCATTGCCCCACTCCATTTTGAGCAGCGGATAAAGGAAAAATAAAATGATGATAACACTACATAATTGTCATTTCATTTTTCCGGTTTACATGTGGGGGACAGGGCTTGGCTGTGTCACTGCCAGCAAGGGGAGGAGTAGTGGGCACTTAAGTGTGCATGACTGTTTGGCCGGCCGTCTTCGGCTGGCCAAACAGTCATGCGCAATTTGCATGTTCCCCACCAGGCTGCAATACACAGCCTGGTTAGGAACATGCACCAGCTCCCACTACCTGCCTGAGCGTGGAACCACTGCACTCAGACCAATCACAATGCTGCATTGCAGAGTTGTGATTGGCTAGGGGAGCCTGTTTGTGCTTCCTGCTTCAAGCAGGAACAGAAGGGGACGTCGCAAGGCGAGGTGGCGGTCGTGCAGCAGTGTAAGTAATTTTTTTAATTTATTTTTCTATTCCCCACCCCCGTGCCCCTGCCTAACCCATGCTACTTGGTGCCAGCCGCCACTGGTTGCAACAGAAACGTTTCTCTGACAGCCAACCATTCAGATCATGAAGCATTCATGAATCGGATGCTGGATTTTTGAATCTGAAATGGGCAGTGGGGAAAAAACATCCCTAGTATAGTGGGGTGCGTTTATGTTTTTTTATGGATACTCACACCCTCGAAGGATTCATGAATCCATGCACGATCCATAATTATCGTTCCTGAGATTTCTAAAATGGAACCTCTTCATACCCAACCCGAGTACCTTCTTAAACACTAATTCCTCCAAAATGTCTGAACAGATTTCCAGCAAAACAATACACATATATATTAAAGTGACTTACCTGTGAAGTGTGTAATGACTCCTAATGTAACTCTTGTAAGGCCTGTGAAGTAATTACAGACTATACAACATCCTACAGAATGGCTTTCTTGTACCAACTACACAGCAATGCTCGCCATATCGCTGGATGACAATATTCTCCTTTTCATCATGAAGCTCCACACAGAATATAACAACAATAAACTGCAAATAAAGGCAAATTCTTCCATTCTGCACAAAAAATAGAATCTGCCACCTCCATAAGCAAGCTTGTAGATAATTCGTCCCTAATCATGCTTAAGCACATGTTTCGACTGACAACAGCCATCAATCAGACAGAAGACATCTGTGCCTCACCAACCAATCACAACAAACCTTAGAAGGACTGCCACACTTCCAGGTCCACCTAATTTAGAAAACCCACCCCTCTCATGGCCCTCATCATTAAACACATGAGAGCCATACATTCAATGTGGTTTTAATTTTAATGTTTAATGTTAAAACGCTTTTCATTAAGTCTCCTTGTGGCCACGAATAGTTCCTGTCCACTCTTCAGAGGTATACAGTTTCTTTAACCCCCTAATGCAGCACTACGTCGATTTTCCAAAAGCAGAAATTGTATGTCACCCTAGTCTCCTTCTTCATAGTACAGATTCACAAAATTCAGGGTGGCTATTTCTTTCACCCACCATTTGACTCCTATCACAGTAACAACTGAGGAACCTTTTGACTCCTATCACAGTAACACCCGAGGACCAGCCCCTTCCAAGATTTTTACCAAAGTCAGCCTCAAAGTAATGAACCCCCTGTTGAAAAGCCCTAGCAGGGCCAGGTTTAGCGCTGTGGCACCCGGCGCAACAATCATTTTTGGCGCCTCACCCCCCCCCATGACCACCTCTTAGGACCCCCTCATGACCCCTAGGCAAAAGTGCCCCTCATCTCTCCATAACCCATTTCTCGCATACATTTAATTTGTTTTAAAGCACTGGTACAGGCAGACTTTACTAATTAGAATGTAGATCTACCCAAACAAACCCTTTTCAGCAACATTAAGAACAGATCATGAAAGACTGGGGGGTAAAACCAGAATGTCCTAACCTATTTTATGCATTGTTGCATGTAGCTCTTTGATGATGGTTCTTGACAGTCACTGTTCTATATTAGGGTTCTGTCTTACGAACTGCGGTGACAAAGGGATATCTATGACAAAAGCAGCAACCCACTGAGCTATTTACATAAAATACAGATCTGCACGGTACAAGCTCTTTGCAGGAAGCTTATTAATCCTCTGTGCTACTTTATGGCAGTGAATCTGCCACTAGACAAAACTCCCTTCTCTCTCTCTCTAGAAGGAACTTTAATCACAAGAGTTATCTTGACATTTTTTATGCTGCCTAAAACTCTGCCGCAGGAGTTTTTAAATCATAAATTAATTCATAAGCTCCTCTTTACCAATGGGTTGGAATTACGAGTTTAAAGGTATTTAATGCAGTAAATAAGTAAATCGTTGTTATATTTTGGCAGGTCAAACCTGCTGAAATTTAACAGGGGAAACATATGGTGGCAGATTTACACGCCCCGTAAGCCACATTTGCGCCGCCGTTGCGTCACTTTTGTGACGCAGCGGCGGCGCAAAGCCAGCGCCATGCTGCGGGGTATTGGTATAGGGAGATGCGTTATGTTGTAAAGCTCTGCACCACATGTGGGCGTTCCGGCGCAGGGGGGGGAGGGGGGGGGGCATTCCGGTGCAGGAACGCCTCCTAAAAGTGGCTGGGTGAAATCTACAAGATTTCACTCAGTCACTTTTACGTCCATGCTGCGTCAAAACCCTGCACCTGCTTGAAGCAGGCGTAAGGATTGAAGCAGCATGTTAGGCATAGGGGCACCCTGAGCCTTGCTGGAGCTGCGTCGCAATGCGTCACATTTACGGCAGCAGATGCGTCACGCATCTGTCTATTCTTGCCCCATGGTGCGCCGCATTGTAAATGCAGCGCATCCATGGTGGCGCAAGAGGTGTCTGCCGTGACGCAAAATAACTGGCACATCCCTGCTGATATGCAGGGATGCGCCAGTTATTGTAAATCTGCCACATGGTATTTTTTTTTATGCAAAGTTTGGCGTGTTAAACACCAAAATCAGCATGTTATTGCCCATGAACTCATAACAGGTGTTGATTAGCCCACCCGATTAATAACGTACCCCGTGGTACCGGTATTTATCAGGGGGGATAAATACGCCTTAGCTCATAATCAGGCCCTCTGTGTTTTCTCCCTTTCCCCATTGTCTACCTAATGACTTTCTGAGACCTTTAGACTTTCTAAAGTCTTCGGAGTAATTTGGGGCAGAACGTGACTCTCACCTGGTTCTCCTGAAACTTTGCCCAAGGCTTTGGATCACAGCACATTTTTACCCTCTTAAATGCAGCAGGTTTGGCCTGCAAACATTTACCAAAAGAAAACTACAAGAGGCGCATTGTTTAATGAACTTCTCTTAATTCCTATATGCGTGCCACCGGGAGCAACCGCACATATCAGAACTCATCACCCCACTTGTAATTGTGGCATAAGAGTCTCAGGGTATAGTAGCTAAGATTTTGAACTGTGCTTGCATCACAAAAGTGATCCAAATCAACGCAAAACCTTTTTTTCCAATTTACTTTCCAGCACAAAACAATTTTGCACTGGAAAATCACTTCAAAGTAACACAAAGCAGCACATCGTGCTTCGTTGAATTTCTTTAGAGCCAAGGGAGCATTCCATGGGTGATGCAAGGGCGTTCCCATGCAACCGCCCAAAGGTTTTCAAGCAAAATCCTATTTAATGAAAAAGTGGGCAGGATTTGGCAGCAATAAACAGCGCCCATTTCAAACAGGAGCTATCTTGGAGAAATGCCTTTATTTCTCCTTTCTTTTCCGACTTTGCATGTGTGCTGCACTGTCCAGCACACAACAGAGTGGGAAAAGTTTGAAACTTAGTCTAAGCGCAGTATTTTGTACTGGAAGGGTATCCTTCAGTACAAAACCTATGCTAGACTCATACAGAAACCCTTGCACTATGGTGCAAAGGTATGTGCATGGCACACAGCAGCACTTTTCAGCACTAGTGCTAGGGAGTGGGGAGGAGTGCGCCAAATTTCTGTAATTAAGGCACTCTCCTGCTCTCTCCTCATGCAAAGCAACCCAGCATTTATGGCTGCTGCGCTGCGCTGAGTTGCGTGAGATTTTAGTAAATCTGAGTCCCAGTCCCTGATTCTGAGTGCAAGGCTAAATTATTATCCCTTTGCAAACTGCACCTTGCTCAGGGATGATGGGAGTTATGGGCCTTGCAGGAAGTACCACAGGGGCTATTTACCCTGCCAGCCATACTATTACTGCATGTAGTAAGTACTGCCCCTCCCACAATTTCCCCTCAACACATTTTGGCAGGTCAGACCTGCTGCAATGTATGTGTTGGTTCTGCCCACTAAAGAGGTAAACCATGGAATGTGATTCCGTGAATATTTCACCCGCATATTATGATTTATTTTCATTCCTTGGAAAAAGAGGTATATATGGCACACTGTGCTATCAGTATTTTCCAGGTACGGTAAATAGATCACCCACTTCTAGCACACTGAGAATCAGGGCCTCAGACTCTTGCACTGGCAGATAAATTTGCATCATTTATTACATTTATGTTTTTGAAGTGATTACACATATTACATTCGCCCATTTGCTTTTTTCGCTTTTTTCGAAATCGTTGCGAATTGGGCTCTTCGGCTCCACAATAAAATACATTTTGAAAAGTTTTTTGGTTTTTTTGCACTGGCTCATTGTATTGGCCTACAATTCGCACGTGTGTGTAACATAGAACTGACATTTAACATATTTGGGGTCATCAGTGTTTTACATTAATATACTGTACAGCATGCAGCCCCTGAGGTCGAATTGCCCATTTAACACAAGCTTCGGGGTGTTGGTAATCCTTCAGCTTCTAACCTTAGATCGTGCAGGAAAGGAAAGAGTTTAATATGAATCATAAATACATTTTTGTATCTGTTTATGTGTGAATAAAGAAATATTTCCTCCAGACAATGGTTGATGGAATGTTCAAAAGCACAGCATTTCAAACATGTCTTTGACTGAGCAAAGTCATCCCTAGAAAATGAATCTTCCCCATGGCCAGGGTCCAGGAGGCAGATAATGTGAGCTCCCTTTCAACTTAACCTTCTAAGATTCAGAATGAAAAATATGCATTGCAAGCTTCTAATATTCGAAGAGATGCCATGTGATGTTTTCATCCTGAGCAATCTATCAACAAGCTTTGAATTCTGGTAAATATTTATGAAACTGTAATTTGCAAGAAACAGGTCGCCTGTCACTTTGTTGTTCTTTCTCTAAAATATAGTTCCTGAGATCAATAAGTTAAAAACCAGGCAGCCTCATAAATAGTGTAGGTGGAACTTGTTAAAAGTTTATTCAATTACTCAGGTAAAATCTATGCGCATATTTAAGCACAATAAAATATATGGCTTCTGCATTTAAAATGTGTAAGGTTTTACGTCCTACCTAGTTCTCTGGCATCTGTAGTCTAAAATCTGGCAGGAAAGTATTACACTATTTAAAGGGAAGTGCATATGACTCAGACTTTAATTAACCGTATGGATTGTCAGACTCACATCTTGCCAAAATCAAGGTCAATTACAAACTAACAGAAAGAGCTTAGGACATCGAACTCTTGAGTCACTTAAAAACACAAAGACAAGTGCACAAAGTGCTCAGCCAGGGAGCAAGAATATCACATTTTACAAGATCAGATTAAAACAAATATGCAATCAAAATAATATGAATAAAGTGAAATACTATCTGTATCCAGGGATTTCACCCTATTGACACATTTTCTCAAACTGATCAGTTTCTCAATTAGTATTGCCTCATAGTTTTTTTCCCACAAACTTTAGTGCATTTTCATTGTAAAGAAGATAACACTTACAGACGCCTTCCTCTTTTTTGGAAGAGGCATTGATATCAAAACATATAATCATAGCAAGAAGCGTAGTAATATTGGCACATAATATCCATCCTTTCAAGGAGACTTGACACCTCCCCCCTCCATCCTCAAACCTAGACATCTCCACCATGTGTGTACATCTTGTCATGTCATGCAAAGAAGGAGTAGTAATAGTACGTGGTTGCTGCCAATGAACCTAACGGTGTGCTGGCATTGTCGATGGTGTGTATTTTAGCCATCATCTTTTCTCCGGGGATTCCCACTCTGTTGTGTCAAGAAGTATGGGGGAATTATCACTCCGGGGGGTCAGCAGGTTTTGTGTATTCTGGGGGTCTCTAGGGTGGGAAATCAGGTGTCATTGGCCACTAGGGTTTAAAAAGATTTCTGTAATGCGTCCCACTCCATAGCTATAGGTTTTTTCCGTAGGCACCTATATTCCTCCCGGCATAGGGCTTTGCTCTCCGCCAGTCCCCATCTTTCCACCTCCTCCCTCCATTGGAATACTGGAGGTGCTGCAGAGGACTTCAGCGCGCCAAGTCAAGAGTCACTTAGATAATAGTAGCGCTAAGCCTGCAAATCGTGTGATTACTCTAGCGTCCTTGGGTCACGCGAACAGTCCTAGGCGAGAGTTTTCTAGATATTGTCAAGTGTCCCTGTCAGTCAGTTTTGTTGGCATGGTGCGGATCTGCATCCAGTAGGAAGATATCACAGGGCAAGCCCATAACATATGACTCAAAGTAGCATCTTGGGCATGACATCAGGGGCACACAGGGGACACGTCAGGGAACATCAAACAGAGTCTATGTGGTGTGAGTTATGCCGTAGGTAATATGGAGAACTGAAAACATTCGGATCTGGAATTTAGGGAGATTAAGGGTAATCAAGTAGGGAGGTCCATTCCTTCTCCCAAAGATCACGGCCCAGGTCCTCCTCTCATTTAGTTCTTAAGGGGGTTAGTGAGATTAAGAGATGAGCTCTGAGTCCCCGATACAACCATCCAGGTGTCTACTAGAAAGCAATGGGCGAAACGGGATAGGCTGTAGGACCTGGGTAGGAATTGGTACAGAACACAGTGGTCCAAACAGAATTACTTAAATCATATACTTGGTACCCAATATTACAAAGACACCTCAATGAGTTGGGTTTCAAAATGATTTATAAAGAGTGTCAAACGATAACTGCAAAATATATTATTTCATATTATACAGATGCTCCACATACAGAAGAAAGAGTGTAGAAGAAATTGACAATTATCAATGAGAAATAATATATATATATATATATATATATATATATATATATATATATATATATATATATATTCACTGAAAAAACCATAGGTTTCACACATGTTATAGTTAGCTGGACATTTCATTCGTAAAAAACCAATGAAATTCCCCCGTTATAGTTAGTGCAGGCAACTATAACTCACGCGACCGCAATCCTCTGCTGATGATGTCAGATATTACATCACTGATGACATATGTGTCTTTATGAAAAATTAATATTTGTAATATATGTATAGCTAAAGATACAGTATTAGCATCAACAGAGGATTGCGGTCGCGTGAGTTATAGTTGCCTGCACTAACTATAACGGGGGAATTTCATTGGTTTTTTACGAGTGAAATGTCCAGCTAACTATAACATGTGTGAAACCTATGGTTTTTTCAGTGAATTTGCAAGGTTTTTTAAATGCTAATTCCTAACTATAACGTGTGTGAAACCTATGGTTTTTTCAGTGAATTTGTACGGTTTTTTAAATGCCAATTTGTTTTTGAGATTTTTGGTAAACCTATGTATAAAATAATATATGTACTATATCCTGCATTTTTTTAATGCATTTTTTGCCGTGCGCGTACGGTAAGCTGACGCTACGCGCTCCGTACGTCATAAGTACGGTGCGCTTACGTGATGACGTACGCGTACACGCATGCGCGTTGCGCAGAAGCAACGTCGCGGTTACGCAGGGGCGTGTAATGCGCATGCGCGAGTGCGTCTTACGTACGCGCTCCGTAAGCGCTCCGTAAGCGTCATGTTTGCGCATGCGTACTTGTTTACGAGCGCGTACCGTAAGCTTACGGAGCACGCACGGTAGGTCATGTGATCCACAAAGAACACTTTTCATTGGTTGAAACTACTTTCAGTTCCAGAAACTTCCCACACCACACCCATTCCCCTCATTACTGCTTGAGATCCCCTAGGAGAAGGAGCTGAATTGACATTGAGATACAATGGCAGAACAGCAGACCTCTTCTGAGAGTGAGGCTAGCAGCACCACCATCATCCAGAGAAGGAGGAAACAAAAGAATTCTTTTGTATGGGAGTATTTTACTTTTCCAGAGGGGCAGAAAAAGGTCAATGCTCCATTGGTCACTTGCACACTTTGTGACCGTGTTTTATCTAGAGGAAATCCAAGGAAGAAGTATTCCTTTGGAAATCACTCTATGATGAGACACCTTAGGGATAAACATCCCAGGACCTTTGCTCGACATACTGGAGAAAACTCTTCAGTAAGTCACCAAAGCCCAACCTCAGAAGCTCAGCCGAGTACATCATCGGCAGCTCAGCTGAGCCCTTCCTCTGAGGTGGGAGCATCACCTTCTTCTGCTGTTCTGGACGTTAACCCTCGATTTGGGAGGGTTGCAATGAGGTGTACAACGTGTTGTAGTCTTATTGTTTTTGGGGAGACCAGTGTTCCCCTTATTAACAATAAGATAGACCAGCACGTTTGTAGACGCTCATAATATTCCCATTCTTTCTTTCCTCCATCCATGTATTAACCCAACGGCTCTTTTAAGAGCCAACCTTACCTCACAATTTTTTTTTTTTTTTAAGCTTTCCTTTTTGAAAACATTTTTTTGCCGTGCGCGTACGGTACGCGTAATTACGCGAAGTTCGCGGAATTTTTCCGTTTACGCCGTGCGCGTACCCTACGCGCATTCGGCGATTTTTTGAAAAAAAATAAAATTAATTTTTGCCCTTGGGGGTCCTTCTGGGACCCCCTGACAAAGGCTAGGGGGTCAGGAACTGTCCAGCCTGCCCCCTTTTCACGTTATCCACCTTTGTTTTTCACCCCCTCAGACTGCGAGAGACAAAATGGCGGCCGACACTTCCTGGTTTCGACCGATTCGAATGTTTACTGAGATCTAACAACCAATCAGAATCGCGCTCGCGCATGGCAGCGTGCGCGTACGGTAAGCTTACGGTACGTGCTCGGAGCGCGCCCATAGATATATATATTGATTTAAATGCTATTTTCTCAGAAAATACTGAACAGATTTACACGAGACCTTCAAAAGGCACATCCCTGACCTGAGGGCTACCTCTCAAGTAATTCTGTTCAGCCGTTCGGGCTGTAGCTCGGACTAAAAGTCCTATGGAAAAATGCATGGGGAAAACGCGTTTTGGGACCCCCCCTTTTTCTCAGCCCCCGCTTGACGAATCCCCTCGAGACTTTCAGGGTAGGAGCGGAGCGGAGCACCCCACCCATTTTGAGAATTTCGCGAGGATTCGTCAATCAGCGCCAAAGTTATTCCAAATATAATATTGCGGATTTCCTATGGAAACACGGTCCTAACTATAACTATCTACTGGCGACCGCCAGTAGATTATATATATATATATATATATATATATATATATATATATATATATATATATCAATCAACAAGGGTGCCAGCTTCGGAAGAGCCCACAACCGGTGAGTATTGAGCTGATGATTCTTTATTGAAGGCACTGCATACAGGAAAAGCATAATGACATCACGGGATAAAGTTCTGCTTCCCGACGCGTTTCGTGCTCAACAGCACTTAGTCATGGGCTGCATGCTCTGTGTTTGGATAAGCGGCAAAACGCATTTTGAAGGCATCAGTGTTCACGGGAATCCCGCCTCAGTGGGCGTGGCCACCACCAGTGGCATCATGGATCGTGTAGTCTCAGTGTTTCCCCAGTGGGCTGCATGCCGCTTTCCAAAAAATGAAGAATAAATGTTCCCAAGTGGGTTGTGTGTCTCAGTCTTCGATGTTGCAGCGGAATAATCCTTCATTAAAACAGCCACCGGTTTCCTTCTACCGGAGGGTCAGGTGACACCCCAGCAGGTCTGCAAAGCAGCAGGGCTCTTCCGCGGTCCCGGCGGAACCGCTAAACATCAATCAACAAGGGTGCCAGCTTCGGAAGAGCCCACAACCGGTGAGTATTGAGCTGATGATTCTTTATTGAAGGCACTGCATACAGGAAAAGCATAATGACATCACGGGATAAAGTTCTGCTTCCCGACGCGTTTCGTGCTCAACAGCACTTAGTCATGGGCTGCATGCTCTGTGTTTGGATAAGCGGCAAAACGCATTTTGAAGGCATCAGTGTTCACGGGAATCCCGCCTCAGTGGGCGTGGCCACCACCAGTGGCATCATGGATCGTGTAGTCTCAGTGTTTCCCCAGTGGGCTGCATGCCGCTTTCCAAAAAATGAAGAATAAATGTTCCCAAGTGGGTTGTGTGTCTCAGTCTTCGATGTTGCAGCGGAATAATCCTTCATTAAAACAGCCACCGGTTTCCTTCTACCGGAGGGTCAGGTGACACCCCAGCAGGTCTGCAAAGCAGCAGGGCTCTTCCGCGGTCCCGGCGGAACCGCTAAACATCAATCAACAAGGGTGCCAGCTTCGGAAGAGCCCACAACCGGTGAGTATTGAGCTGATGATTCTTTATTGAAGGCACTGCATACAGGAAAAGCATAATGACATCACGGGATAAAGTTCTGCTTCCCGACGCGTTTCGTGCTCAACAGCACTTAGTCATGGGCTGCATGCTCTGTGTTTGGATAAGCGGCAAAACGCATTTTGAAGGCATCAGTGTTCACGGGAATCCCGCCTCAGTGGGCGTGGCCACCACCAGTGGCATCATGGATCGTGTAGTCTCAGTGTTTCCCCAGTGGGCTGCATGCCGCTTTCCAAAAAATGAAGAATAAATGTTCCCAAGTGGGTTGTGTGTCTCAGTCTTCGATGTTGCAGCGGAATAATCCTTCATTAAAACAGCCACCGGTTTCCTTCTACCGGAGGGTCAGGTGACACCCCAGCAGGTCTGCAAAGCAGCAGGGCTCTTCCGCGGTCCCGGCGGAACCGCTAAACATCAATCAACAAGGGTGCCAGCTTCGGAAGAGCCCACAACCGGTGAGTATTGAGCTGATGATTCTTTATTGAAGGCACTGCATACAGGAAAAGCATAATGACATCACGGGATAAAGTTCTGCTTCCCGACGCGTTTCGTGCTCAACAGCACTTAGTCATGGGCTGCATGCTCTGTGTTTGGATAAGCGGCAAAACGCATTTTGAAGGCATCAGTGTTCACGGGAATCCCGCCTCAGTGGGCGTGGCCACCACCAGTGGCATCATGGATCGTGTAGTCTCAGTGTTTCCCCAGTGGGCTGCATGCCGCTTTCCAAAAAATGAAGAATAAATGTTCCCAAGTGGGTTGTGTGTCTCAGTCTTCGATGTTGCAGCGGAATAATCCTTCATTAAAACAGCCACCGGTTTCCTTCTACCGGAGGGTCAGGTGACACCCCAGCAGGTCTGCAAAGCAGCAGGGCTCTTCCGCGGTCCCGGCGGAACCGCTAAACATCAATCAACAAGGGTGCCAGCTTCGGAAGAGCCCACAACCGGTGAGTATTGAGCTGATGATTCTTTATTGAAGGCACTGCATACAGGAAAAGCATAATGACATCACGGGATAAAGTTCTGCTTCCCGACGCGTTTCGTGCTCAACAGCACTTAGTCATGGGCTGCATGCTCTGTGTTTGGATAAGCGGCAAAACGCATTTTGAAGGCATCAGTGTTCACGGGAATCCCGCCTCAGTGGGCGTGGCCACCACCAGTGGCATCATGGATCGTGTAGTCTCAGTGTTTCCCCAGTGGGCTGCATGCCGCTTTCCAAAAAATGAAGAATAAATGTTCCCAAGTGGGTTGTGTGTCTCAGTCTTCGATGTTGCAGCGGAATAATCCTTCATTAAAACAGCCACCGGTTTCCTTCTACCGGAGGGTCAGGTGACACCCCAGCAGGTCTGCAAAGCAGCAGGGCTCTTCCGCGGTCCCGGCGGAACCGCTAAACATCAATCAACAAGGGTGCCAGCTTCGGAAGAGCCCACAACCGGTGAGTATTGAGCTGATGATTCTTTATTGAAGGCACTGCATACAGGAAAAGCATAATGACATCACGGGATAAAGTTCTGCTTCCCGACGCGTTTCGTGCTCAACAGCACTTAGTCATGGGCTGCATGCTCTGTGTTTGGATAAGCGGCAAAACGCATTTTGAAGGCATCAGTGTTCACGGGAATCCCGCCTCAGTGGGCGTGGCCACCACCAGTGGCATCATGGATCGTGTAGTCTCAGTGTTTCCCCAGTGGGCTGCATGCCGCTTTCCAAAAAATGAAGAATAAATGTTCCCAAGTGGGTTGTGTGTCTCAGTCTTCGATGTTGCAGCGGAATAATCCTTCATTAAAACAGCCACCGGTTTCCTTCTACCGGAGGGTCAGGTGACACCCCAGCAGGTCTGCAAAGCAGCAGGGCTCTTCCGCGGTCCCGGCGGAACCGCTAAACATCAATCAACAAGGGTGCCAGCTTCGGAAGAGCCCACAACCGGTGAGTATTGAGCTGATGATTCTTTATTGAAGGCACTGCATACAGGAAAAGCATAATGACATCACGGGATAAAGTTCTGCTTCCCGACGCGTTTCGTGCTCAACAGCACTTAGTCATGGGCTGCATGCTCTGTGTTTGGATAAGCGGCAAAACGCATTTTGAAGGCATCAGTGTTCACGGGAATCCCGCCTCAGTGGGCGTGGCCACCACCAGTGGCATCATGGATCGTGTAGTCTCAGTGTTTCCCCAGTGGGCTGCATGCCGCTTTCCAAAAAATGAAGAATAAATGTTCCCAAGTGGGTTGTGTGTCTCAGTCTTCGATGTTGCAGCGGAATAATCCTTCATTAAAACAGCCACCGGTTTCCTTCTACCGGAGGGTCAGGTGACACCCCAGCAGGTCTGCAAAGCAGCAGGGCTCTTCCGCGGTCCCGGCGGAACCGCTAAACATCAATCAACAAGGGTGCCAGCTTCGGAAGAGCCCACAACCGGTGAGTATTGAGCTGATGATTCTTTATTGAAGGCACTGCATACAGGAAAAGCATAATGACATCACGGGATAAAGTTCTGCTTCCCGACGCGTTTCGTGCTCAACAGCACTTAGTCATGGGCTGCATGCTCTGTGTTTGGATAAGCGGCAAAACGCATTTTGAAGGCATCAGTGTTCACGGGAATCCCGCCTCAGTGGGCGTGGCCACCACCAGTGGCATCATGGATCGTGTAGTCTCAGTGTTTCCCCAGTGGGCTGCATGCCGCTTTCCAAAAAATGAAGAATAAATGTTCCCAAGTGGGTTGTGTGTCTCAGTCTTCGATGTTGCAGCGGAATAATCCTTCATTAAAACAGCCACCGGTTTCCTTCTACCGGAGGGTCAGGTGACACCCCAGCAGGTCTGCAAAGCAGCAGGGCTCTTCCGCGGTCCCGGCGGAACCGCTAAACATCAATCAACAAGGGTGCCAGCTTCGGAAGAGCCCACAACCGGTGAGTATTGAGCTGATGATTCTTTATTGAAGGCACTGCATACAGGAAAAGCATAATGACATCACGGGATAAAGTTCTGCTTCCCGACGCGTTTCGTGCTCAACAGCACTTAGTCATGGGCTGCATGCTCTGTGTTTGGATAAGCGGCAAAACGCATTTTGAAGGCATCAGTGTTCACGGGAATCCCGCCTCAGTGGGCGTGGCCACCACCAGTGGCATCATGGATCGTGTAGTCTCAGTGTTTCCCCAGTGGGCTGCATGCCGCTTTCCAAAAAATGAAGAATAAATGTTCCCAAGTGGGTTGTGTGTCTCAGTCTTCGATGTTGCAGCGGAATAATCCTTCATTAAAACAGCCACCGGTTTCCTTCTACCGGAGGGTCAGGTGACACCCCAGCAGGTCTGCAAAGCAGCAGGGCTCTTCCGCGGTCCCGGCGGAACCGCTAAACATCAATCAACAAGGGTGCCAGCTTCGGAAGAGCCCACAACCGGTGAGTATTGAGCTGATGATTCTTTATTGAAGGCACTGCATACAGGAAAAGCATAATGACATCACGGGATAAAGTTCTGCTTCCCGACGCGTTTCGTGCTCAACAGCACTTAGTCATGGGCTGCATGCTCTGTGTTTGGATAAGCGGCAAAACGCATTTTGAAGGCATCAGTGTTCACGGGAATCCCGCCTCAGTGGGCGTGGCCACCACCAGTGGCATCATGGATCGTGTAGTCTCAGTGTTTCCCCAGTGGGCTGCATGCCGCTTTCCAAAAAATGAAGAATAAATGTTCCCAAGTGGGTTGTGTGTCTCAGTCTTCGATGTTGCAGCGGAATAATCCTTCATTAAAACAGCCACCGGTTTCCTTCTACCGGAGGGTCAGGTGACACCCCAGCAGGTCTGCAAAGCAGCAGGGCTCTTCCGCGGTCCCGGCGGAACCGCTAAACATCAATCAACAAGGGTGCCAGCTTCGGAAGAGCCCACAACCGGTGAGTATTGAGCTGATGATTCTTTATTGAAGGCACTGCATACAGGAAAAGCATAATGACATCACGGGATAAAGTTCTGCTTCCCGACGCGTTTCGTGCTCAACAGCACTTAGTCATGGGCTGCATGCTCTGTGTTTGGATAAGCGGCAAAACGCATTTTGAAGGCATCAGTGTTCACGGGAATCCCGCCTCAGTGGGCGTGGCCACCACCAGTGGCATCATGGATCGTGTAGTCTCAGTGTCAGGGATGTGCCTTTTGAAGGTCTCGTGTAAATCTGTTCAGTATTTTCTGAGAAAATAGCATTTAAATCAATATATATATCTATGGGCGCGCTCCGAGCACGTACCGTAAGCTCACCGTACGCGCTCGCGCATGGCAGCGTGCGCGTACGGTAAGCTTACGGTACGTGCTCTATGGGCTCGGAGCGCGCCCATAGATATATATATTGATTTAAATGCTATTTTCTCAGAAAATACTGAACAGATTTACACGAGACCTTCAAAAGGCACATCCCTGACCTGAGGGCTACCTCTCAAGTAATTCTGTTCAGCCGTTCGGGCTGTAGCTCGGACTAAAGGTCCTATGGAAAAATGCATGGGGAAAACGCGTTTTGGGACCCCCCCTTTTTCTCAGCCCCCGCTTGACGAATCCCCTCGAGACTTTCAGGGTAGGAGCGGAGCGGTGCACCCCACCCATTTTGAGAATTTCGCGAGGATTCGTCAATCAGCGCCAAAGTTATTCCAAATATAATATTGCGGATTTCCTATGGAAACACGGTCCTAACTATAACTATCTACTGGCGACCGCCAGTAGATTATATATATATATATATATATATATATATATATATATATATATATATATATATATATATATATATGTTTCCAAAAGCGGCCCGCTTTCAGGTTCCTGGGCGCTCGTTAGGCGGTGCGTTCAAGGTACGACAGAGCCAAGTCGTTACGTATTCCTCCTTTGTCCCCTCCGGGATTCCTCGCGCACTCACGAGACCAGAGGCAGGTGTGCAGTGAATCAGTTATCTTTTTATTTCATAATCAGCAAGCCAATGCTCCTGTAAACAACTCTACGCGTTTCGGTTTCCCTGAAACCTTGCTCACGAGTTCTAACAGTTTTCAAACTGCGTTTTTTTTCTCTTTATAGACAAACACCAATAAAACAAAAAACACCCATGTGATACATCGGGTCACTTCCTGTGCTATCCAACTAAGCATTCTGGTACATGTAGTTCGTTGTAATTCTTCCGTAATAGAGGTCACATTATAATCTCATGTTGACAATCTCAATACATCTAAAGGATTAATCCATAGCAATCTTTCCATTGCAATCATTAATACAATTGCAAGAGGAGAACGACATTATCCTGCCAATATTTTCCGGCGATGCCTGATTGTCACCAGATAACGCCCCCCAGTGGGCAAACAATTCTATCTGACTGGATTTTACGAATTAATCTGATGAGGTATGTTTAAACCCTCTAGTGGGTCTACCAATCATGAAATGAGGTATATGTCGATATGTGAACACACATTTTCCTGATCACCTCATATGGCGTTCAAGCCCTCTAGTGGGCCTTCATCTCCCGTGGAAAAAAGATCTTTTTAAACAAGGCTTATTTTACTGTTTCATATTTTTCTTTTCCGTGACTATCTACTGTTACTCATTGCACCATCGTGTCTTACAGGAAGATTTGTTTCATTTAAAACCCTATTTTTTCAGACATAAAAAGGTGTAAAACGTGAATCTAGTGACAACTGTGCTACAGGGAGACAATTATTAACAGCTCTGCTGGGCATTTTACATTAACACTCAATACACTAATAACTCAATACAGTTCAACTGAAAAAGAAATGTTGAGAAAATGGTTTAAAAAGATTAAGTGAGTAAAAAAGTATCGGAAACAAATCTGCCAGGACGGCGCTCCTAGCTGTGCAACCAGTAGGGGCGTAGATGACGCCCCATCTTCATAATTGCATTTACCTGGTGTCGTTTGGGCAAAGGCACTAATGCCGGTTTGCACGCACTCTTGGATTAAAGGACAATGTTTGGATTAACAAAAAAAACGGTGTGCATCCCAACCTTCGAAATTGATGTTGTAACAAAATTGCCCTGTTTTGGGGTAGCACCCAACAGTTTAAAAAGGATTAAGAGACAGAGACAGAGAACTGGAAACCAAACGCGGCGAAACATCTCCATTCATCTCACAAGACGGTGGCGATATTTATATGAAAATGTTTGTGTCAAGACAACCACGAACAATATTTAATGGTGCTAATTTTCGAACAATATTTAATGGTGCTAATTTTCTTTCATGTATTATTTATAAGTGCCAAGGCAAGTAGTATTACGACAGTTTAGTCTGAGTTAATGCCGGTTTACTGCATTATGGGTGATGTAGTGTTCATGTAGATTTGCATGAAGCACTGCTGGCGGGAAAGTGATGGCAATAAGCCTATCAGGATGTTGCGAAGAAATGATCACATGGTTAAATAAGGGAGGGGCACAGGGATTACTGACTGTTTGGGACGGAGTTGAGGCTGGAAGAATTTTTAAACATTACACGGCAGGTACGTTAAGAGAGGGGTTGTTTAATTGAACCAAGGGGTGAATGGGAGGGTAGAGATTGAATTACGGCGGGATGAAAAGACATTAGATGGGTAAGATGAATACAATTAGAGCAGAGGTGTTGGGGAGAAGTTGAAGCGCTTCTTATGTAAGTGAATGAAAGGGATAAAAACGGTTAAATTAATGTGAAAATGAAAGATTTGGTTAAGGATGCAACCACTGGGGAAACGCGTTTTGTTTAGTTTGAAAGCGAGATGGAGTGATGGGAGTAGGGTGTTGAAGGGGGATGTGATGGAAGGGAGAACAATGATATGTGACATGGAATTCGAGGGAAAGGAAGGGAAAGTTGACTGGTCAGTAAGCTGGGGACCCATTGGGAATAACCAAGGGGATGTTTCTTTTTAGCATAGCGTTTTGGTAGGAGGAGGGAGCGCTTCCTCTGAGTACTATACATGGAGAAGATACAGTGGGTACACAGGTGCGGGTTGATTTGAAATTGGCACATCGAAGCAATGAATATGTTAATGTCACATTATAGTAAGCAATATAATTATCAATTCAAAATGGTAACTGTCATTATTGTTTTCATTGTAACTTCACAGTGACCCCCGAAGAAGGGCACCTGATTGCCCGAAATGCATTGGGTTTTTTAATAAAAGCACTGCCTTGGATGAATTGTTGCACTGGTCGTGTTCCTTTTTGAGGTCCGGATGGTCACGATTGGAACATAAGAAGTTTGAAAAATGGCAAATATTTCCGCGTTTGGTTGAACTCAATACAGTTCAACTGAAAAAGAAATGTTGAGAAAATGGTTTAAAAAGATTAAGTGAGTAAAAAAGTATCGGAAACAAATCTGCCAGGACGGCGCTCCTAGCTGTGCAACCAGTAGGGGCGTAGATGACGCCCCATCTTCATAATTGCATTTTACATTAATCTCATTATGGAGCATATTTTCAAACAGTTCATAAGTGATAATGGAGTTCCTCATCCTGGTTCAAGCCATCCGGCATCAGTGTTCGAAAGTTTAGGATGTGGCGTGATTCCTTCTGTCTTAGGATCCTTTCACGATCCCCACCTCTAGGGTGTGTTCCTACTGTCTCCAACGCATAAAATTTTAACTGTTTCCAGTCTCCACCATGCTCCTTCTCCATATGTTTGGCTACCGCGTTGCTTCGATCTGAGTTGATAGTAGCTCGCACATGCTCTAAAATGCGTTTTTTCAATTCGCATTTTGTGCTGCCGATATATTTTAAAGCACATGGGCATTCCATTACATATATTGCAAATTGACTTTTACAGTTGATTAGTTGGTCAATCCTCCACATCCGTTTATTTGCCATCCTCACCTCCTTCTTGTTTTGTGCGATCACACAGACCTTACAGCTAGTGCATTTAAAAAAACCTTTCGGCTTAAGCCATATGTCCGATTTCTTTTGATATTGAAAGTGACTATGCATTAATTGATCTCGCAAATTTTTAGCTCGTCTGTAGGTAATGTTCGGATGATCTCCCACTATTTTGGATACTGTGGGGTCCATATGTAGTACATGCCAATTCTTGCGCAGTATTTTCATTAGTTGAAGGTTTTCAGTGCTGTATGTTGTTATGAGCCTGATTTTGTTGTTTTCCTCATCTGAACTTTGTTTTTCTTTGATCAGATCAGTTCTTTCCACTTTGCTGGTGCGTTGCAGTGCATCTTGAATGATTTTACGATTGTATTTTCTCTTTCTGAATCTCAGTGTGGCATTGCCTTGATGTTGTGTCCATTCCTCTTCTTGGGAGCATATTCTTTTGATTCTGAGGAATTCCCCGTATGGGATGTTCTTGATCAAACTTGTTTGATGAAAACTTTCTGCATGTAATACAGCGTTTGTCGCTGTATTTTTGCGATGAAGAGTAGTATGGACTGTCTCATTTGCGATGTAGATCTCTGTGTCGAGAAACACCACCCGTTCACTGCTGATGTCATATGTGAATTTGAGGTTGAAGTGAGAGTTGTTCAAAATTTCAAAATATTCACCGAATTCATTCTCAGTCCCATCCCATATTAGGAGCAAATCGTCGATGTATCTGAGCCATGTAATGGTCTTATTTCCATACTGATCGTTTTCACTTTTCCATGCCCAGGTCTTCTCCCACCATCCCATGGTTAGGCAGGCGTAGCTAGGACTAAATGAAAAACCCATGGCCGTACCTTTCACTTGGCGGTAGATCTCTTCACCGAACAGAAATGTATTTTGCTCCAAGCAGGTATTGATCATTTGCAAAAGCATTTTATTGTGGTCTGTGTATTGTATGTTTCTTTCTTGTAAGAAATATTCGCATGCTTTCATCCCGATGTCATTGCGGATGTTTGAATATAGCGATACCACATCCATTGTGATCAATTTGTATGTTTTTTGCCATGGGGTCTCTTGTAAATGTCTAAGAAGATCCCCTGTATCCTGAAGGTACGACGTTAGGTTTTTAACGTATGGTAATAAAAAGACATCTAGAAAGTTGGCCATCGGTTCCAATAATGCTCCTTTCGCAGATATTATCGGCCTCCCTGGGGGCTTCGTGGGATTTTTATGAATCTTCGGTAGAAAATATATTGTCGCCATTTTAGGATGTGGCATCTTAAGATATTTCACTTCCTCCTCATCCAGCAGATTTTGTTGCTTCCATAGGTCCAGTCTCGCGTCCAATTCCTCTTTCCATTTCTTAGTAGGGTTGGATTTAAGTTTCTCATAATATTCAGGGTTTCTCAGCTGCGAATATGCTTCTCGCATATATGCCTCTTTCTCCAGGATAATGATGTTACCTCCCTTATCAGCCATCTTTATTTCAATGGTCTCATCCTTCTTTAATTTCATCAGCGATTTACGCTCCTCAAAGGTTAGATTGTCTCTTTTCTTGGAGTAATCTAGTTTATAAAGATCTTTTATTACACACTCGTGGAATAAGTCGATTTTGTTGCCTGGTGTCAATTGCGGGTAAAATTTGGATTGGGGTTTCTTTGAGCTGCACCCCGCCCCCAATTGGGTACAATATTCTCGCACATCTTGCTTTTCTTGTTCAGGGCTGTATTCCAACTCCATCAGTGTGACAAAGTGTTCCGCATCTTTTGCTGTTAATTCCATATCAGGGGTTGCACTTTTTTTGCCATATTGGGCCATTTTTGAATTTTCCGTGAAAAGTTTGGCTAATTTGATTTTACGTATGTATTTGTAAAGATCTATTCTTGTTTCCGCCAGATCCATGGTGTTAGTAGGGCAGAAATTCAGACCCCGTTTTAGGAGTTGCAATTCCGTTTCTGTAAGGACTTTTTTGGATAGGTTAATTACTTCCAAATCTTGTGTCTCATTATCTGTATTTTCAGTTAGTTCCATTTCTGCCTCATGCTTCTTGTCGTTGTTCCCACCCGGTTTGTGCTGGAACTTGGATTTGATGTTCCGCTTGCCTCGTCTCGTTTGTTTCTTTGGGTATTGCCACGCCCTCTGCCTCTTCCCCGATTGCTTCTTACTGGGGACCCCATGGTTTTCTCCCAATTCTTTTGTTGGAGGGCCAGCCTCATTTCTCCTAAAAAAGAGCATTGCGGTCTCGTGCCTCCCTGCTCTCCTTCTCCATCACTGGGCTCAGTTGAGGCGAGCGACGATAGGCTGCTTGTATTTGTTGCCAAGTCCAATTGTTCCTCTTGTTGGAATCTATCGTATTTCCTGGCATAAGTGAAAATACGTCCTTCCGAATAGTCCTCCTTATCTCTCAAGAATTTGGATTGCTTCCTAAGTCTTACTGTTTGTTCATGTTTCTCAATATATTGCTCCAATTCCTCCTTAAATTTCTTTAGCTCCGGGGTCATCTCCAATGTGGCCAGTTCCTTTTCCATGTTTTTTAATTGCACTGTGGTTTTTTCCAGGGCCAATTCAATATGTTTGACTAAGATTTCCATAAGTCCCAATGATGATTTTAAAATGTACTCCCCCCATTCATTGAGTAATTCATTACTCGTATCTTGATGATTAGGTAACAAATGGATGCGTAATCCCCGTGGGACTCGTTTTACTTCAAGATATTTTTTTAGGGATGCAACCTCCCACCATTTGTTGATTTCCTTTTTGGACAATTTTTCCCAAGAGCGTAATTTATTTTTGACATCTGGTTTGAATGAGCTGCTCGATGCTCCACTCTCAGTTGTTATGTCCTGTTCAAAAAATGTCTCAATCAGAGCAGTTCTATTTGCCTCCCTTTTATCCATGCTAGAGCCGGCTTCGTTATTGTATGCTGAATTTTCTCTTATTCAATAAGTTCGTCACCTTTTTTCCACAACCTGCCCCCGCACCTCGTCTCTTCGTATCGCTGTGTAGTCCAATAATTTTAACAAAGACAAAGTTCTCCGAGTTGCTTAACTCGAGTCAATTTATGGTTACGCATTACGAATCTTGAGACCAACCGGTGCCTTCCACAATAGATACATTGTTACATATAATGTTGCCGTCGCTCGCTCACCCTTGTGAAGAATTTCAAGTTCCGCGCTCCCCTCCGGTTCCGCTTTCCTTGATTCTCCTCTTCGGGCTTGTCTCCGCAATCTGCTCCACTATAACGGATATATCCACCGGCGTTCACCCGAGCCTGAGTGAAATTTGTTTCCAAAAGCGGCCCGCTTTCAGGTTCCTGGGCGCTCGTTAGGCGGTGCGTTCAAGGTACGACAGAGCCAAGTCGTTACGTATTCCTCCTTTGTCCCCTCCGGGATTCCTCGCGCACTCACGAGACCAGAGGCAGGTGTGCAGTGAATCAGTTATCTTTTTATTTCATAATCAGCAAGCCAATGCTCCTATAAACAACTCTACGCGTTTCGGTTTCCCTGAAACCTTGCTCACGAGTTCTAACAGTTTTCAAACTGCGTTTTTTTTCTCTTTATAGACAAACACCAATAAAACAAAAAACACCCATGTGATACATCGTGTCACTTCCTGTGCTATCCAACTAAGCATTCTGGTACATGTAGTTCGTTGTAATTCTTCCGTAATAGAGGTCACATTATAATCTCATGTTGACAATCTCAATACATCTAAAGGATTAATCCATAGCAATCTTTCCATTGCAATCATTAATACAATTGCAAGAGGAGAACGACATTATCCTGCCAATATTTTCCGGCGATGCCTGATTGTCACCAGATAACGCCCCCCAGTGGGCAAACAATTCTATCTGACTGGATTTTACGAATTAATCTGATGAGGTATGTTTAAACCCTCTAGTGGGTCTACCAATCATGATATGAGGTATATGTCGATATGTGAACACACATTTTCCTGATCACCTCATATGGCGTTCAAGCCCTCTAGTGGGCCTTCATCTCCCGTGGAAAAAAGATCTTTTTAAACAAGGCTTATTTTACTGTTTCATATTTTTCTTTTCCGTGACTATCTACTGTTACTCATTGCACCATCGTGTCTTACAGGAAGATTTGTTTCATTTAAAACCCTATTTTTTCAGACATAAAAAGGTGTAAAACGTGAATCTAGTGACAACTGTGCTACAGGGAGACAATTATTAACAGCTCTGCTGGGCATTTTACATTAATCTCATTATGGAGCATATTTTCTCAAACAGTTCATAAGTGATAATGGAGTTCCTCATCCTGGTTCAAGCCATCCGGCATCAGTGTTCGAAAGTTTAGGATGTGGCGTGATTCCTTCTGTCTTAGGATCCTTTCACGATCCCCACCTCTAGGGTGTGTTCCTACTGTCTCCAACGCATAAAATTTTAACTGTTTCCAGTCTCCACCATGCTCCTTCTCCATATGTTTGGCTACCGCGTTGCTTCGATCTGAGTTGATAGTAGCTCGCACATGCTCTAAAATGCGTTTTTTCAATTCGCATTTTGTGCTGCCGATACTTTCTAGATGTCTTTTTATTACCATACGTTAAAAACCTAACGTCGTACCTTCAGGATACAGGGGATCTTCTTAGACATTTACAAGAGACCCCATGGCAAAAAACATACAAATTGATCACAATGGATGTGGTATCGCTATATTCAAACATCCGCAATGACATCGGGATGAAAGCATGCGAATATTTCTTACAAGAAAGAAACATACAATACACAGACCACAATAAAATGCTTTTGCAAATGATCAATACCTGCTTGGAGCAAAATACATTTCTGTTCGGTGATGAGATCTACCGCCAAGTGAAAGGTACGGCCATGGGTTTTTCATTTAGTCCTAGCTACGCCTGCCTAACCATGGGATGGTGGGAGAAGACCTGGGCATGGAAAAGTGAAAACGATCAGTATGTAAATAAGACCATTACATGGCTCAGATACATCGACGATTTGCTCCTAATATGGGATGGGACTGAGAATGAATTCGGTGAATATTTTGAAATTTTGAACAACTCTCACTTCAACCTCAAATTCACATATGACATCAGCAGTGAACGGGTGGTGTTTCTCGACACAGAGATCTACATCGCAAATGAGACAGTCCATACTACTCTTCATCGCAAAAATACAGCGACAAACGCTGTATTACATGCAGAAAGTTTTCATCAAACAAGTTTGATCAAGAACATCCCATACGGGGAATTCCTCAGAATCAAAAGAATATGCTCCCAAGAAGAGGAATGGACACAACATCAAGGCAATGCCACACTGAGATTCAGAAAGAGAAAATACAATCGTAAAATCATTCAAGATGCACTGCAACGCACCAGCAAAGTGGAAAGAACTGATCTGATCAAAGAAAAACAAAGTTCAGACGAGGAAAACAACAAAATCAGGCTCATAACAACATACAGCACTGAAAACCTTCAACTAATGAAAATACTGCGCAAGAATTGGCATGTACTACATATGGACCCCACAGTATCCAAAATAGTGGGAGATCATCCGAACATTACCTACAGACGAGCTAAAAATTTGCGAGATCAATTAATGCATAGTCACTTTCAATATCAAAAGAAATCGGACATATGGCTTAAGCCGAAAGGTTTTTTTAAATGCACTAGCTGTAAGGTCTGTGTGATCGCACAAAACAAGAAGGAGGTGAGGATGGCAAATAAACGGATGTGGAGGATTGACCAACTAATCAACTGTAAAAGTCAATTTGCAATATATGTAATGGAATGCCCATGTGCTTTAAAATATATTGGCAGCACAAAATGCGAATTGAAAAAACGCATTTTAGAGCATGTGCGAGCTACTATCAACTCAGATCGAAGCAACGCGGTAGCCAAACATATGGAGAAGGAGCATGGTGGAGACTGGAAACAGTTAAAATTTTATGCGTTGGAGACAGTAGGAACACACCCTAGAGGTGGGGATCGTGAAAGGATCCTAAGACAGAAGGAATCACGCCACATCCTAAACTTTCGAACACTGATGCCGGATGGCTTGAACCAGGATGAGGAACTCCATTATCACTTATGAACTGTTTGAAAATATGCTCCATAATGAGATTAATGTAAAATGCCCAGCAGAGCTGTTAATAATTGTCTCCCTGTAGCACAGTTGTCACTAGATTCATGTTTTACACCTTTTTATGTCTGAAAAAATAGGGTTTTAAATGAAACAAATCTTCCTGTAAGACACGATGGTGCAATGAGTAACAGTAGATAGTCACGGAAAAGAAAAATATGAAACAGTAAAATAAGCCTTGTTTAAAAAGATCTTTTTTCCACGGGAGATGAAGGCCCACTAGAGGGCTTGAACGCCATATGAGGTGATCAGGAAAATGTGTGTTCACATATCGACATATACCTCATTTCATGATTGGTAGACCCACTAGAGGGTTTAAACATACCTCATCAGATTAATTCGTAAAATCCAGTCAGATAGAATTGTTTGCCCACTGGGGGGCGTTATCTGGTGACAATCAGGCATCGCCGGAAAATATTGGCAGGATAATGTCGTTCTCCTCTTGCAATTGTATTAATGATTGCAATGGAAAGATTGCTATGGATTAATCCTTTAGATGTATTGAGATTGTCAACATGAGATTATAATGTGACCTCTATTACGGAAGAATTACAACGAACTACATGTACCAGAATGCTTAGTTGGATAGCACAGGAAGTGACACGATGTATCACATGGGTGTTTTTTGTTTTATTGGTGTTTGTCTATAAAGAGAAAAAAAACGCAGTTTGAAAACTGTTAGAACTCGTGAGCAAGGTTTCAGGGAAACCGAAACGCGTAGAGTTGTTTATAGGAGCATTGGCTTGCTGATTATGAAATAAAAAGATAACTGATTCACTGCACACCTGCCTCTGGTCTCGTGAGTGCGCGAGGAATCTCGGAGGGGACAAAGGAGGAATATATATATATATATATATATATATATATATTACCTACTGGCGGTCGCCAGTAGGTAGTTATAGTTAGGACCCTCTTACCATAGGAAATCCGCAACATTCTATTTGGAATAACTTTGGCGCCGGTCGACGAATCCTCGCGAAATTTTCAAAATAGGTGGGGCGCTACGCTCCGCTCCTACCCTGAAAGTCTCGGGGGGATTCGTCAAGCGGGGGCTGAGAAAAAAGGGGGTCCCAAAACGCGTTTTTCCCATGCATTTTTCCATAGGACCTTTAGACACAGCTACAGCCCGAACGGCTGAACGGAGTTACTTGAAATTTGGCAGAGAGGTAGTCCTCAGGTCAAGGAAGTGCCTTTTGTAG
Organism: Triturus cristatus; assembly: GCF_964204655.1. NCBI lineage: Eukaryota > Metazoa > Chordata > Amphibia > Caudata > Salamandridae > Triturus > Triturus cristatus. The sequence goes on from NC_140593.1 coordinate 946,080,111, forward strand.
GTCTGGTGTAAATCTGTTCAGTAGTTCCTGAGAAAATAGCATTTAAATCAATATATATATCTGTGGCAGCTTACGGTGCGCTTACCGTGCGCTTACCGTAAGCTTACCGTACGCGTACGGTGATGTGCGCGAGCGCGATTCTGATTGGCTGTTAGATCTTAGTAAACATTCGAATCGGTCGAAACCAGGAAGTGTCGGCCGCCATTTTCTCACTCGTACTCTGAAGGGGGGATGAAAAACAAAGGCAAAAAACATGTAAAGGGGCTGTTTAGACAGATATTAACCTCCTAACCTTGATGAAGGGGTCCCCAAAGAACCCCCAAGGACAAAAAGTCAATAATTTTTTTTTTCGAAAAATCGCCGATTATGCTTACCGTATGCGTACGGTAAAAAAAAGAAAAAAAAAAAAATTATCCATACTCTCCACACCCCATGTGCAAATGGTGCCCGAGGGTCACCATTTGTGCATGGCATATAAAACATATAAAAAATAAATGTTTAAAAAAAAAAATTAACCATACTCTCCCCACCCCGTGTGCAAATGGTGCGCGAAGGGCACCATTTGTGCATGGGATATGTATGCAATTAAAATGTAAAAGTTTACCTTGCACAACGAAGCGCATAATATGCCCTCCATGTGCGCACGGTGCGCGAAGCGCATCGTGCGTACATGGCCCATCCAGCGTAACGTGGGCACGCGGTGCGCGTAGCGCACCGCGTGCCCACCGTGCGTGCACGGCACTAACTGCGAAAAGTGGGCGAAAAGTGGGCGCGCGGTGCGCTTCGCGAAGCGCACCGTGCGCGCACGGACGAACTGCGTTAAGTGGGCGCGCACGCCACGAATGGCGTAAAGTAACTTAGCATTTAAAAAACCGTACAAATTCACTGAAAAAACCATAGGTTTCACACACGTTATAGTTAGGAATTAGCATTTAAAAAACCTTGCAAATTCACTGAAAAAACCATAGGTTTCACAGATGTTATAGTTAGCTGGACATTTTACTGATAAAAAACCTATGAAATTCCCCCGTTATAGTTAGTGCAGGCAACTATAACTCACGCGACCGCAATCCTCTGCTGATGACATATGTGTCTTTATGAAAAAAAAATATTTGTAATATATGTATAGCTAAAAATTTATGGAAGAAGACATGGGTAAATAAGTGTCTAAATACAGTATTAGCATCAGCAGAGGATTGCGGTCGCGTGAGTTATAGTTGCCTGCACTAACTAGAACGGGGGAATTTCATAGGTTTTTTATCAGTAAAATGTCCAGCTAACTATAACATGTGTGAAACCTATGGTTTTTTCAGTGAATATATATATATATATATATATATATATATATATATATATATATACAATATACACAATGATCACAAGAGGGTTTCACATGTAACCTGGCTGGAGATACTTATTAAATTATTTTTCCCACAATTTAAAAGATACAACATACAAATTCTGTATTATCTAGACGTGGAGGAAAACACCTCGTGCAAGGTTCAAGTGGCCCCTCCCCCCCCTTAGGGGTCGAAAAGTCAACATTTCAAAATCTCTCAACCTGGACTGTGATTTTCATCCACATTTAGAGGTGAGTGGTAACAGGGACATAAGTCAATTTATCCTCACACCTCTTGAATCCAGCCTCATTTAGAAAGTGGTGCATGAGGATTTTTTTTTAATAAGACTTTTATTAGATTTTACATTATGCCATGGCAGAAAAGAAAAACAAATGCACCAATATGTGCTGTGTCTCTTTTGTCTGACTTCCCTCTACCCGCCCCCAGCCCCATACATGAGCAACATAATCATGCAACAATTATAGATCGACTCTCCAACCCCATGTATGTCCTAATCTTGCCCTCAACTCCTGGAATAATAGAGTGCACCTTTATGCTTCTAGATTCTGCCCACTCACCCCAAACCTTGCTGTGCTTCTGAGAGCACCCCTAGGCGCATAAACCGGCTGCTCTCTCGACCATGCACCAGTATACCCCTTTCTTCCATGCAGACACAAACAGTGGGGATTCTGCCTTCCAGTGGTGCGTCATATCCCTCTTAGCCAGAATGATACCCACCCAAAGAAGTGTCATGCCATACTGAGTCAGCTCTAAGTTGTCAGTGATGTGCAAGAGGATGAGTTTTAGGTTTCGTGGCATTGATTGGGCCTTGACGTGCCCCATGGAGCTCAGGACACCCTCCAAAATGGTTGGAGACTGGGGCACACCCTGGCAGTGTGTAGAATGATGATATCCGATAGTTCAAGTGTAGAAAAGGTAAGTTGCTTTAGTAGTCTTAAGATCCAAGATGTAATAAAGAACCCCACCAGGAGCAGCCCACCTGCTGCTCAGCCCATCCTTCAACTGACTCACTCACATCCAACATTCTACAGCATCATCACACACCAACATTCCATACCACAGACACACTGGCTGAGCAGTAGATACAACACATCTCCTTTCCTTACAGGAAAAAGAAAACATTGTTAACACCACCATGTATCTCACAAAATCAGAACAAGAAAGGAGACTCCACTCCCGAATGGAAATATAAGGTGCACAGGCATGTAACACATAGAATAAAACAATAATAATACAAACAAATGCATGAAAATACAGCTGAATGAAAAATAAAAATGGTTGGAAATAGTCATGAAAAAGCAAAGCTCATACAAACAAAGCGATCCCACCCTCATCGCCAAAATATTGTAATCAAATGATGATATCCGGTAGTTCAAGTGTAGAAAAGGTAATTTACTTTAATAAGATGTTAAGATCCAAGGTGTAATAAAGAACCCCACCAGGAGCAGCCTACCTGCTACTGAGCCCATCCTTCAACTGACTGTCTCACATCCAACATTCTACAGCATCTTCACACACCAACATTCCATACCACAGACACACTGGCTGAGCAGCAGATACAACAATATTCAAACTCAAAAATGACACAAGTGATGGCCTCCTTTCGCCTGATGCAATAATAACATGCCCGTCCCTACCCTCACTACAGCGACAAAGTTCCTGTGCCCCCTACAATATTTTCTTACAGGATCACACACAAAAGACAGGATAAGCAATTAGCATCTCACAATCACCAACCTGCAATGCTCTATGGCAAATCTCAGAAGTAAGTGAAAAAAATAATACTCCTATTACTTCTGTCAAGTAGTTAGGCCATAAAATCCAAGAGTCTTCATATGGGATCCTCCCAGGGTACTTCAAAAGGATAACACATGAGTTGCAGTAAGCGTTCTCTTCTTTTAGACAGGTCAAAACATCAAATACAATGAAGTTTGTATTCAACAAGAATGTTCAAATAAAAATGTGCCTAGATGTGGTCCTGTGTTTACCATGCAACAGGGCTCAAGCTGTACCTCACTGATGATGCCTACCTTGGCTGAAACTGGTCTGCAATTGCTTCTGTTCCTTTCAGGAGGAGAACTGGCCTGACAGTTAGGGCTGGAATGACTCCTTTGGAGCAGGCCCAAGACCAATTTGCATGCCTGGTCTCAGTTTACAGGTGCATGGTGAGTGAAAAACGACAGTCTGGAATGTGGCCCAAGCAATATCCAGTAAGTTAGGTTCATTCAAGCATTGCTCTTATCACTTTGTTGTTTGCTGCTTCAGATGCCCTAAGTGTGAATAGCATGCCCAGTGAGGGTCTGTGCTCACTGTACCACAGGATACAAATTATACCTCACTGATAAGGCTTGATCAAAATTGGCGTGGTGTTGCTAGTGTTTCCATCTGGCAGGGGCCTGCCCTGGCATTTCAGAATGGAGAAAAAATAAGACTCATTAGCTAGTAGCGGTCCATGTTCAAAGGAGCACACTTGGCAAAGAACAAGGGGCCAGAGGCATGAAGATTTTTTCAGCCTGCAAATGGCCCGATTCATAGAATCGGACTGTTTTGCGACCTGAAAAAATAATTTTGAAATGTACAAAGCTCTATTTGCAATTTGGTAAGCTATTACTGAATCGCAAATTGGGTTTGGGAGTTGCTATTAGGAAGTGGTGTACCAAGGGCATCCCTTCCTAACAGCGAGTTCTACTGGTATGTAGGAATGTTTTGCGACAGAGAGTGCAGTCGCAAAACATTCACAGTTACCACCAACTTCAAGTTGGTGGTAAACCATCCGCAAACAGGAAAGGGTCCCAAAGGAACACCTTTACCTTTGTGAATGTGGGCGGCAACATTTTTTAGGAGCAGGCAGTGGTCCCACTGACCACCGCATACTCTTAAAAAATGAAAATGAAACTTTTTATTTAGCATTTTTAAATGCATCCCGTTTTTCTTTAAGGAAAAAGGGGTGCATTTCAAAATGAAAAACTGATTTATATAAAAAGCACTTACAGAAATGGTGGTCTGCTGGCCCCAGCAGGCTACCATCCCTGTGAGTGCCGCCCATTCCCAATGGGTCCCAAATTGAGGCCTGCCTCATGAATAATAATGAGGCAGGTCCCTTAGGATCCATTGGGAATCACAAACAGTTTCAAACACACTGTTGTACATAGCTGTTTGCGATTTCCTAATAGCGAATCGCAAAAATTGGCTATTAGGAAATCGCAAACAGAAGTCTGTGTACATCTGGCCCAATGTCTTGAAAAGTGGTCCAAGTGATCCCCACTGGCTGAGATTAATTCATTTATTGCTGCCATCACATTGTTGTTTTTTACATATCAATAGCACACCTTATGCATACACCTTACACAATGAAAGTCTTACACGCTTATGTTGCTCTGCCAATTTATGTCACTCTCACAATCCGTGTCAGCCACCCAGTGATTGACACAGTCCCATTAATTGCCACTCTCCTTCTCCCTTTATCTCTTGTGACCTGGTAACACTCCAAATTCCTTTCACCGTCCCTGCCCGTTGACCTATCACATCCCTGCCACAGTCCTATTCCTGGTGACCCTCCCCATTTCTTTCACCATACCAGTCTCTGACTTAATTCTAGTCAGTGAAACCTTCTCCGTCCTTGCCACCCTCCCTATCCCTGTCTCAGTCCCACTCCCTGCCACATTCCTCATCCAGTGATGATATGGACTGGGACTTGGGATAGACTAAACAAGGCGGTCACAGAGTTAAATATGGACATGGTATGTCAAGACACCCCAGGGACTGGAAGCATTGCGAAAACATTTAGGAGGAATGGAGTGGAGACAATGCTTGATTATATTCTGTTAACCCCTTTGTCAAGCCGTAGGGTATGTAAGGTCAGCTATGTCTTTAACATCTATAGCAACCATGCCATAGTTTCATTTGAGCTGAAGTCTGCCCGCCAAGTGAGACAGCTTACTTGAAATGTCGGTAACCCCGTAGTAGTAAGAAGAAACGGGGTCCAGTTAAAATGGGGGAAGATAAACAAAACCAAGGTTACCCATGAGATAGTCTCTAATTCACAGGATAAAATGAATATGTGCCTGAACTCGGAAGCGATCCCTTCCGATGTAGTCCAGGCTTTCAGTGGAATCTAGCAAAACATCAAAAGAGCACTATCACTAAGGCCAAAAAAAAGCGTCAAAGAAGTAAAGAAAGGGTGGTTTGACGCTGCTTGTATAAAGGCAAGGGCTGCTCTGCATAGAGAGGTTAAGGTTAAACCTAGAAACCCGGCCCATTTAAATAGTCTGCGGGCCTCGTATAAAGAAGCAAGGAAAACCAGAGAGAGGGAGATCAGGGTAGAACTATGGGCATACCTAGATAGAGCCGCCCAATTAGGGAACAGCTCTGAGTTTTGGAGACTGATAAATGCCCCGTATTTTAAAACTGCAATTGACCCGTCCCTAGACATAAACGTGGGAGAGGATGCCTGGGTCTGTCACTCTGAACAAATCTTTTGTGGTATATATATTCAACCGGGTCCTAAAAGGCCAGAAATGGAGATTCAAAGTCAACCCCTAATGGTTTCTTATAGTGAGGTCAAGAAAGGGCTGGAGGCCTGTAGCTTGGGGAATGCTTCCGGGCCTGACGGCGTCCCAGTAGATATTTTCTGTGAAAATGTAGGTCTATGGACGCCGTTATTGACAAATGTTATGAATAGCATCACCCGTGTTGGTCCCCCCCATCATGGTCCTCAGGAGTCATTGTCCCGATCCACAAAAAGGGAGATAGGTCTAATCCTAATAATTATAGACCAATCTCCCTGTTGGACACAACTTCAAAGTTAATGGGCTGACTTTTATTGTCAAGGTTAGAGAAATTTGGAAGGGACAGTAACATTCTTATCCAATCCCAATACGGATTCCAGCAGGGGAGGGGTACTATAGATCAAGCCCTAAACTTAGCCTTGACGATAGATAAGTACACTAGTATAAAGGAAGGAAAACTATATATGGCGTTCATGGACTTTAGCGCAGCTTTTGACTGCGTGGTCCATGACAAGCTTTGGAGTATAATGCAGTCGATGGGGGTTGTCAAAAAACAGAGCCTCCTTGTCATCAATACATAACAATCAATACATAGCAATCAACAAACCTTTCACACTGCAGGGGTGAGGATGGACAGCACAAATGTGATCACAATAATTAAGAGAAAAAATATGTCATGAAAATTTATTAACAATTTCATTAAAGAGATCTGCAGATACAATACTGTATATTGTCATATGGCTAGTTAAGAAGCGATAACAATATAGACACATCAATACATAATAAAAAACATCAACAATAGCAATTCAATAAACACCATAAAATATGGGGTTAGGGACACAGTAAAAAAGGACAAAGTAGTCCTATTGACAGAGGAAAATTACCAAACCAAAGACTCATTAATTGCGACCCCAATTGATATTGCTTTCTATTAAATATGTCACAAAGAGCTGTAATCAAAGATTTTGTGTGGTTTCCTCATTAAGAGCATCGACGCGTTTCGGTGGGCATTAATTCTCGGCCAACACCTTCATCAGGAAAGATAAAAATAGAGTCCCAATAGCAGTTACATTAAAACCAATGATCTCATTCATTTAAGAAGCTGTATCCATACAAGTACCGCCACAAATTCTTTTTGTCTTTATCCGCGGCCAAGATAAGTCATTCGCGGTGGGTTTATAGGCACCTTAATTATGTCTACATTGAGTCTAAAAAGACTTCACGACACACGTGTTTTTCTATTTAGGTATTATCCTTGTATCTCCCACGCAAACGTTTAGGCACCTTGGGCAACTTTCATCTATAGAATACCCGCTTCACCATCAAATGTAGGTATAAAATATATTCGAACCAGGGTTCGGTGCCAATAAAGCACTCCGTTTTGCCTGTTGCGGTGCGTACAGTGCAGCCTTCTGTGTCGATGGGGGTTGACCTGGCCAGATTGAATTTTATAAGGCAGCTATATGCCAATGCAACAGCTTCAGTTCGCTACACAAAAAATGGAGACTGCACGTGCCCATTTAAAATTGGTAAGGGGGTGTTGGCTCCTTTTCTCTTCTCTCTGTACACTAATGGAGTGGAGCAATCACTTTTAGGGGTTACTGATTATGTCCCCAGATTTGGTAATCATAGAACTCCCATACTGGCGTATTCAGATGACGCCGTATTGATAGCAAGCACGGGGCTGGGGCTACAGAGATTGATTACGGATCATGTCTCTTTTATGGGCGCCCTCCAGATGAGAGTTAATCACACAAAGTCGTTTGCAATTGTGGCAGGGGTGGAAAAAAGAGATAAAACCCCAAGTTTTTATGCAGAGGGGAATAAAATCGAAGTGGTAGAATCCTTCCCGTACCTGGGTATCCTCTTTGATAAAGAACTCTCTTGGAGAAAACTAGTGGAAGGCAGAAAGAGGGTCATGGAGAGGGGCTTCACCGCACTGAAATCTTTTGCCAAAAAACTAGGCGGCCTATCCTCTCCCTACTATCAAGAATATTTATCAGGCCCGGGTAAAAGCATATGTATCTTATGGAGCAGGAGTTTGGGGAGTGGCAAACCCTACTGCATTGCAGATAGTTGAGGACAAATATTTTAAATCTGTAGTAGGTCTCCCTCCATCCTTCGCAAATTGTATACTACATATGGAGCTAGATCTCCCATACATCACTGAACACATTAAAGTGGCTCCATTACTCCTTTGGCACTCAATATGGAGGAAGGAGTCTGTACAGCTCACGCAGCTAATAATTAAGAGCTGCCTAGACATGGACCACTGGAAGAGATCTAGGTGGCTGAGCTATGTGGAGCACACTTTTAAAGAAATAGGGCTCCAGGAACTTTTTAATGATTGGTTCGCATGTAAGGGGATATCCAAACAGAAGGTAACTGATGGGTTTTCCCGAATGGCGGAATATAAGAGATCTAAAATTGATGGGGGGAAACACGCTCTCTGGTTATACCAAGGAAATACACCTGTGATAGAGGGAGGGTTCTCTTACCTAGCAATAGCAAATATTCCACAGCATAGATACATTTTGTTAAGGTTTAGAACTAACCTGATAGTGTGTATGCTAGGTTATCCAGAAAACTCCTTTAGCATTAATGATTTGAGCGTTTGCCCGTGTGATAATGTATCAACTCAATCTGAGATACACCCAGTCCTTTTCTGTACATTATATAAAAAGGAAAGGAAAGCCTACCTGATGCCGATTTTAAATAAGATGAGGTTTACACAATGTCAGGTGGATTTATAAATTTTAAAATCTTTACCAGACACATTTGTCTGTTTTTCAATGGCTTCTTTCTTATGGGCTTGTTTGAAGAAGAGAAAGCGGTTGGCTACGAGATCTGTGAGATGTATCCTGAACAGTAACTGATCTTTTTATGATTATGTGTTAATATGATTGGATTTTAATGATACTATTTTATGAAATTGGGATGCGATTGTATTTATTCTTTTATGATCATTTTAAATTTTGATCGAATAAATAGTTTTGATGATGATGATGACCGGGACTGGGACTGGGAGCATGACAATGATGTGAGGGGTAATAAAAGAATGGGGTAGGGACTTGGAGTGTGACAGTGATCTGGAGGATGTTACGGTTTTGGAGGTTAACAGGGAGTAGTCCCTGTCATCAGCCCAATCTCATTCATCTTCTTAGTCCCTGTCACCCTGCCATCCTGGCCATCCTGCCATCCCTGTAACCTCCAAAACCGTAACATCCTCTTGGTCAATGTCACACTCCAAGTCCCTACCTCTTTCTTTTGTTACCCCTCACATCATTGTCATGCTTTCAGTACAGGTCACAGGTACAGCCCATATCATCTTTCCTATCTCTGTAATACTTCAGAATCTGTCATGATTCTGCCCCTTTCACCCTCATCCATCTCTGTCACATTTTCATACACTGTTGCGCTCCAAGTCACACTTCCATTCTTCATCACACACTCTTTCGCTGTGACACTCAAAGCTTCCCACCCCAACCCTTGCCATGCTGTAATTTATTTGCCACAAAAAACAATGTCTCAACTGGAGGGTATTTTTGAGGAGGAAACAATTTAGCGAGGTGAGGTAAATCACAAGAGAACGGAGGACAGGGAGGGAGACCACAGTCTGAGCCAAGGGTGGAAAAAATGAGGTTTATATACAATTCTGCAAGTAGTTAAGAAGCACTACAGTACATCTACTTGTACAATGACCGTAACACATAAGGTGAAAACTGAACGTGCTGGTGAATTGTGAACGATGCAGTGACACAGAAGTGTGAGAAACAGCATGAACGGCGCAATAGAGAAAAAATACGAAGGTCAACAAACAATGTAAATATATACAATTAGGTACAAAAAATTATTTTGATGGTTTAGTTGACCACAGGAGGGCCTAAGTTCTAGGCTGTGTAGTCAACGGCGTTTCAACCTGGATGATTTCAGGTCATCATCAGGACAGAGTTCATAGGTTAAAGGGTAATGCTTCTAAAACCAAGGGGAAAGAGACGAAGTCAAGAGAGGTCCAAGGAAACAGAAAGGGCGAAAGAGGTAGGTAGCGTGGTAAGTATTACCTGGTAGAAATAAAGCGTTGCGTAAATAATTTTATAACTGAGTGGATGCTGTATGATTCAAGGGTTCTGTGAATGAAAGGAGAGAATGCACGAGGCGTAAGAGGAAAGAAGTGTCAAGGGTGATTCAAACAGATGGCAGGAGTCCGAAATAACAGAGGAAACAAGGATTTACCGGGATCCAGAGGGAAAAGGACGCAAACTGGCCGGCCGGCCAGAGCGTGAGGATGGAAGGAAGGATCCGTTGGGGGGGAGGGGTCAGTACAGGGCGCAAGGGCAGTGTCTGGAAAGGAATAATAAAAAGGACGAGTGAGTACTGCTGCCACAGCTGAAATGGTCAGAGCGGTCCAAAATGAGAGGACGGCATGTGCGCACAACTTACTTATGTTGTATGGTCCCAGATGAATAACGTGGGGGAGGAACCGGTATTGGGCGCGAGGACGGAATCTAGAAGAGAACAGTCAGAGAGGTAGAGTAAGTACTACTACCGTAGAATAAAGCGATCAAGCGTGGACAGAGGGCGTGTAAGCACAACTTACTGAATTGTAAAGTCCCAGGCACATAATGTGTGGAGAGTGGATGAATCCAGGTATGAGGAGCAAATCCTCTAGGCAGTGGGCAAATTCGTCCGATGCAGCCGCATCAGGAAACGCTGGTGAATAAAAGAAACCCGGAAGTGGTGCACGTGACCGGCCGGTCACTAGGGGGACAACTGAAGTGGCAATGGGATAAACCGGGATGGTGCCCCGGGGGTGTTTGTGAAAGAAAAGGGGAGGGGGGAATCGGAGACAGAGAAAGGAAAGGAAAAGGAGGGTAAAGAGGTTTTGAGAAGAATTAAAACATTTAAAATGGCACAAAGGGAGAGGCAATTATTTAACCAAGGCATTACCCCAACATATAAAATGGTACAATCGGAGAGGCAATTATTTAACCAAGACGTTACTCCAACAGTGGAGCAAAAAATTACAAAGGATTGAGAATAGACAATCAATCCAGTGCAGTATAATTGTTATACATGTATACAATCACATTTGAATATCATGGACACGGAAGGGCAGGGTGGGGAACAAGAGGGATATGAGGTCAACCAAAGAAAAACAATGAAGATCCACAGGACAGCAAACCAATTAGACCGAAAATTACAGTGTGCAACAATTGAAGTATATAACACATAGTCGAGATATCGATCTAAAATGTACTGATCTTATGTTGGAGCACATCACAGATAAACGATAATAAACAGTACGCAATTAATAAAGTACAGTAATGGCGGGGAAGGTTGGGGGGAGGGGGCAGGGGGTGTTGGTTGGGGGGGAGGAAGTACCAGCGGGATGGTAGGGTGGGGGTTATGAGGGACAGCTGGGAACAAGAGAAGAAAGTTAATAAAGAAATAGTAAATAATGCAAACACAATGATCACATGCAGCTATGGTAAGATATGCATGCTTATGTAGCTATAAGTACTGTGTTCCATTCATCGAGAGTGTTGAGCCCCTTTTCCACTGTGTTACAGCATGCAACCCATCTACATTCGCATTTATTGAGAAGCAGTTGTAAGTTGCCGCCCCTAAGAGGTAGTTTGGGGCAGTCAATCACCTGCCAAATCAAGTCAGTTTCTGCATGATTTTTTTCTTTGTAGTGACTGACCAACGGTGTGGCTTCTACACTACACCTAATGCGGCTTTGGTGTTGGAGAATACGTGATTTGACCATCTGTGTAGTCTGGCTAATGTATAGTAGGTCACAAGGGCAACGTATGGCATAGATGTCATTTGTATTTCGGCAATTGGTGAGGTGATTGAGTTTGTATATATGGCCATCATTAACAAACTCCTTTGTATTGAGTGTGAAATTGCATGCTATACATGATTGGCATTTGTAATGTCCTACAACAGGTGGAAGTCCCCAGAGTGAGGTAACCGTTTGGTTTTTCTTGTCATTTTGTGGCCATGTGATGGCATGAACAAGTTTGTCCGCAAGATTGTTACCCCTTTTAAAGGAGAACAAGGGTGGTTCTTTAAAGGTTGCGTGGAAGCGAAGAAGAGGCCTGTGTCTTTTAATTACGCCACTTACAAGATTGCTAGATGGGCTGTATGTAGAAACAAAAGGAATGCGTGAGTTGGTGCGTCTGGGGGAAGGAGAGAGTAAAACCTCCCTGTGGCAGTACCAAGCCCTTTTGGAAGCGCGAGTAACTAAGTGTTTGGGGTAGCCTCTGTTGACCAATTTTTTTGAGAGAATGGCCGCTTCTTTGAAATAATCCTTACGCCATTTACAATTTCTCCAGATGCAGAGAAATTGGCCGTAAGGTAAGCCATCTCTGAGGGCCCTGGGGTGATAGCTGGAATACATCAGAAGAGTGTTGCGTTCAGTAGGTTTTCGATAGAGGGCAGTACCAATACTGCCATCTTCTGCATGTAAGTTGAGATCAAGAAATGGTAGGTCATTGGATCGGATGTCTGAAGTGAATTTTAGATGTTGTTGGCAGTTGTTGAGCCAGTTTATGAAGGATGTGAGATCATCCTGTGTGCCATTCCAAAGTAAAAGGATGTCGTCAATATAGCGGCGCCAGAGATTAATCTGGTTGAAGAATGGATTGCGTGCAGAAAGGAATAAGGTAGTCTCAAGGTGGTGGACGTAGAGAATGGCAAAATTCGGAGCAAAGCAAGCACCCATGGCTACGCCCTTTATCTGTAAATAGAATGTATCTTTATACAGGAAGTAGTTTCCTGTAAGTGCAATGTGCAGTAGGTCAGTGATGAATTCTGTGGGGATATGGACTGGTCTGGGGCGAGAGTCAAAGAGTTGTGTAATGACAGAGAGGCCTTCGATATGGGGAATGTTGATATATAACGCCTCAATATCTAAACCAACCATGAGGTCATTGTCGGTGTTGAAGGGGATATCCTCGATGATATTTATGAGATGTGTACTGTCTCTTACAAAGGTGTCGGTGGTATGGACAAAATCTTTGAGAAAGAAATCAATGTATTTACCTAATGGTTCCAAAACGGATCCGCACCCAGAGACTATGGGTCGGCCCGGCGGATTGGTAATGATTTTGTGGACTTTGGGTAGTATATAAATGGCGGGGATACGTGGATGTGGGTTATTGAGAAAAGCATATTCTTTTTTGGAGATGATGGCAGAGTCCAAGGCTTGCTTGGTGATGGACTGTATTTGTTTTTGGATTTCAGGAAGGGGGTCTCCGGGTAAAGGTAAATAGTGAGATCGGTTCTGTACTTGACGTAAGATCTCTGCATCATAGTTATCTAGATCCATAATAACTATCCCCCCGCCTTTGCCAACATCTTTTTGACACTTTCAGACCCTGCAACACTCCCAGTCACACCCTCTTTCAACATCCCCAACCCTGTCACACACTTAAAACCAGATTTAGGTATTGGGAGGCAGCCTACCTGTTGTATTTCTCACATGCCATCTCCTACATGTGCCGTGTTTCTTTTTGTGCAACGTTCGGTATTCCATAAAAATTTTGACTATGGAATGCGGGACACTATGCAGTTGACTTTGCAGTCACCTTCATGGTGGAAGCATTGCTGTGACACATGGATTACACTTCATAAATCATCTCAAGTTGGATTTCTTACACTGCAACAGTGGCGACGAGTTGAGGAGACATCCTGTCAAGTGGAGCGGCACAGGTATAGAGTGTCTTCTATATACACTGCATGTTTTGTACAATTTGTACAGGATATACCCACACTTATCTTCTGCAATTAAATTAATAAAAGTAATTTTATTTTGTGCAATGGAGGAGTGGACATCTAGATGTTCAACTTTTTTTTCCCGACAAAATTCACTTTGAGGACCTATATGTGTTACTTGGCATTCTATTGGATTTCGTAAGAAACTTACTGTGCATCATTCAACTTCAGCATTCTACTTGGAATCGTCATCTTGCTTCGATGTGGAAAACAAAATACCTTGGCAGGAAATCAATGTGACAACGGTTGAATGAGAAGAACCTGTGTATTGGACGCCATTTGTGATTGTTCAACATTTCAACAGGTGTCGTCATTTGCATCCTTATGCTGCGTGGATGCCATATTGGAGCTATTGTATTGGATTACAAGGTGGTTGCTCTTATGCCAACACAGTCAAGTGGGTGATGTTCCACATTTTCAATGACATTGATCAGTATGTTGAATGTTTTCAAGATGACAGTTTCATATTTTCTAGGAATGAAGGAATGAAGGAGAACATCTGTGGTATATGATTGAAGTTTGTAACAAGTTGGAAAAACATTGTTGGACACTTATAGGGCACAAATGTAAAATGTTCAAGAGTTCAGTAGGGTACCCGGGTCATACACTATCAGGTGCTGGGGTATTTGCCCAAGAAATCTAATGTTGAAGCTATTGCAAATCCTCCTACCCCTACTGGCATGTGTGAATACTACAGCAAGTTTATAGAAAAATGTAAAACCAAAATGGAGCCTATCAGAGCACTGTTGAGAAGCAATGACATTTATGAGTGGTCAGATCTGCAACAGGTAGCATTTAGTAACATAAAACAGGACATAGTGAAGGCGCCCATGTTGAAACCATTCTGTATGAAGAAGGAGTGGTTGATTACTGTTGATGCAAGTTTGTACGGAGTTGGTGGTGTGTTATCCCACAGGAGTGGCAGAGAAGAGTGGAATGTTTTGTTTGCCTCTCATACTCTTAATGAAATGGAACATAAGTATGCAGTTATTGAGAGGGAATTGCTTGCTTGTGTGTGGGGAATTGAGCATTTCAGAAACCATGTTTGGGGCAGTAAGTTTGTGTTGAGAACAGACCACAAGCCTTGGTGAACATTTTAGGTCCTGGTGGTGGTTTGAATTCCAAGGCACAGATTGCAAGACTCATCTCGAGACATCAAGAATACACTTTCAGGACTGAATATGTCCCCAGAAAAAGAAATGTTTTCTGTGTCAGCAAAGCGATGTGAGTATAATAGGAGAATGTGAGAGGATTGCTTCCATTAAGGATGTCATGACTGGGGAATTCGAAGAGATTTCAGAGGAATTTTGGAAGGAATGTGAGAGGACAAATGATGTGTTGCAAGAGACAAAAAATGTGTTGTGGAAGGGTGGCCCAAAAGGAGAGAAGTCAGGTCTGAGATGTCGTCTATGTACAATGTGGCGCAGAAATTGGAAACAGAGGGAGATCTGTTGTTCAAAGGTGGAAAATGTGTTCCTCCCAAAAGGATGCAAGATATTATTCTCAGGTTAGCACATAAGGGACATGTCTGCTACGAAACGGTTGGTGTGTGTCTATTTCTGGTGGACGGGCATGGGCAGAGTGATAGATCAGACGGTAAGGGAGTGCAACGTGTATGCTTCCAGTGAAAAGATGTTAAGAACAAGTACGCCTCCTTTCAAAAGAGTTCAATGGCCAGAATTACAGTGGCAAAAGGAGGCTTTCAATATTTCTGGACAATTTAATTTTCTTTCCTGCAGTTTGCTTTAGTATTAATTGATTATCATTCAAAATGGCCAGAAGTCAAATTCATTTTGCAGGCCACCAGCAGTGTGGTTATTCAGTTTCTCAAAGACGTTTTGGCTAGGGAAGGTTGTCCTTCCACCCGTGTAACTGACAATGGAGTTCAACGTACATCGATGGAAATAGATGTATTCCTTAATCATTGTAAAATTAAACATGTGACTACTGCAGTGTACGAACCCCATGAAAAAGGTAAAGTGGAAAGTTTTAACCGAGTGCTTACGGGGTATGTGGTGGAAGCAAATAGTCAAGGAGGTGATTTGAAAAATACCTTGAGGGAAAGATTGTGGTTGTACCACATAATTCCACACCCTATTACTGAGATTAGTCCTTTCAAGTTGTTGAAAGGTAGAGATCCTGCATACAGTTTGTGTCCTTTGTGGTTTAAGGAAAGATGGGGAGGAGAGGAAGAGGGCTGCTGTTTTAAGGAAATAGCAGAAAGAGTAAAGAGGAAGCAAAGCAGGACAAAGGAGTGGTATGATAGAAACTGGAAGACTAAACCACATGGAATTACAGTTGGGGACTGGGTGAGAGTTTTAAAGCCTGGTGCTTCCAAATTTGGAAAGGCCATAGGGGGTTCAAAAAGCATTTACCAATTGTGTAATTACCCAGGATGGCAAGGTATGGAATGTAAGAAAAATTGCCAAATGCAGGATTTGATCACAATGTAAAGGTTGGTAAGAGAGAGACTGAGGGGGATTTCATGTTGAGGTTTGAGGGCAGGAATTTGGAAAATTATCAAAACAGTAATAATTGTGATTACTGTCGGGAGTCTGACATTAGTGAAGGTTCTGTAGCTTACCGGGTCAAAAGAACAAGTAGGACCCGTCAACTTCCTGCAAAGTATGTTGGTTTTGTTAAGTTATTCTTGTACATACTATTTCATATCCGCATTCTTATAAGTTCTTATAGTTTTGTTTTTATGTTCCTTTGTTTTATAAAGGAGATGTGTTGTATTTCTCATGTCATCTCCTGCAAGTATTGTGTTTCTGTTTTTTGCAGTGTTCTGTATTCCGTAGGAATGTTGGCTATGGAATGCGGGATGCACTGCAATTGAATTTGTAGTCACCTTTGTGGTAGACACATTGCTGTGCCGCTTGAATTAAACTTCTTAAATCATCTCGATTTGGATATCTTACATTGCAACACCACCATCCATCGTGGAAGTTAAGGTAAAAATTCTCCACTGCCATAGCGGTCTACTTCCATCCAATTTAGAGGTTTTTGATGGTCTGGTGGAGATTTCTATGACCTCAGAGAAGCTGCGGACTAACCATCTTCCCCTGAATGTTTTCTGAGTGGCCACCATGCTTCATACGGTCAGCAAACTTTTTTGTGTTACAAAAACAAACTCTTAAGGCTGGAGTTTATTTCAATAAAACAAAAACATTTGACACAATGGAAAGTTTTGTAACAGGGAGTGGGGGTCATTATTCTTTTTTTCTCTCAGGGACCATCAGGCTTTTGTGGTAGTCCCAAAGAAAAAAAAGTACACAGAATATTCACCCTAATTAGGACAGACAGTTTGATGTACTTACACTGATGACTCCAAATCTGTCAGTCCATCAGTGTAAAGTTTCTGCCGGTAGAGCCAGTGGAGGCACCGCTTGCAGAAACATGAAAGTACACCTGACTTTATATAGAGTGGATGGACCATCAGATTGGAAACAAGATATTCTTCCACTTTTGTGGCGGAGTACTCTGTCTGCCAAACAGTAGCGGCTCCTGGAGGGAGTGCTGCGGGGCGGTGAGGCGGGGTGGGGGAGGGACAGGGTGGGGGGTAGTAAACTCCGGAATAAGGCAGAATGGAGATAAGTACATAAATAAAACGAATTACATTGCGCACGCTGCATCGCCATTTGGTGTACATGATTAGGATATTGCAAGTCACCATAACCTTATAAAGGAACTTGGTCTTCGGCTTCATTCCTCTATATGGTTATAGAACTCATCGTCAGTGACTTGCAATATCCTTATAACGTTCGGCAGGGGGTAGTTTATCCCATATATAACTTATGAACTGCAGGCAATAAAAGGATCTCTGTGACAAAAGCAGTAACCCACTGAGCTATATAGATAAAAATACAATTCTGTGATCTGCATCTTACACGTTGTGCTTTGCAAGAGGCACATTATCCCACTGCACTAATTTATGATAAGTCAAAACTGGTTTCAAACTGATTGAAAACAAAAAGCAATGACTCCCCCTTGCTGTGAGGTTTCACTTCCCCTTATCGCCAGGTTTTACCTGGTGGCGAAGGACAGTGAAAACTGAAAATGTGACTGCACGTGCAGGTGGTCAAATGGGCAAACCTCCTACGGCCCTTACTCCGTCGAGCTGTTGGCAGTATATGTTAGCGGAAGTGATGGAGTGGTCACCAAAGCTGCCATACTTCAATTCTGCCTGACTCTAAATTAGACTGGTGAACTTCAGTTTGGTGGAGAGGGTACTCCGTTGCTTTTGCAACCGAGTACCCTCTCTGCCAAACTCTAAATCTAAAAAACTACAAGCATTACTAATAAAGAATTGATTACATAAGCAGATTATCGTACATTTGTCCGTCCTCACATAAACTTGTACATATAGGGTAGCTGAGTCTTTCTTCCCAGAAAAGTGGTCTCGCCACTGCCCTATACACTTTGGCATAGTAAGGACTTTCCATAGTTAAGATTCAATAGGACAAGCCTAACAATGTCTCTTTAGGGAGGTGTTAACCGAGTCAATGCAGCCAACAGTTCTGACTGTGAAGTGGACAGGAGGTGCAACGGAGAGGAAGGTCAAGAAATGTTAAATCCTGAGCTCAGTTACTCATAACCTAGTTG
Source organism: Triturus cristatus (assembly GCF_964204655.1). NCBI lineage: Eukaryota > Metazoa > Chordata > Amphibia > Caudata > Salamandridae > Triturus > Triturus cristatus. The sequence goes on from NC_140593.1 coordinate 946,098,367, forward strand.
CCATCCATTCATAAAAATATTAATTTTTTCGTTTGTGTGGTCCATTCTAAACCCAAAAGGGTAAGAGAATGTTAATACAGTTCATTGTAAATTAGTACAACACCCCCAATAGAGTAATATGTTTGTCTACAATGCCACTACGTGAGCTATAAAAAAAGTCACATAATCTGTCATCAGGCAGATCACTGCTTTAGGACAGCAGCGTTTAAATAATGTCTGTTAGAAGTTCACTTCTCTGAATATCCTCCGATCCATCTGAGAAAAAGAGAGGATTCTTTTCCAAAAAGAGCCAGCACTCATATTTTTTAAACTCTCTATTTTGAGTAGGATTGCCAACTGTAAATGTGATCTTGCTGTCTCAGCCTCACATTCATTTGGGCCTCTTTGTCATGTCCCAGATCCAGCCATCCAGTCACCTAATACTAATTAACCTCTGACTTCTTAGATGACTCTCATCTATTAACACTTCACTACCAGTTATCCCAGACCTTCCCTTTAAGGCATTGAGAGATCAGCACCTTTATCCCTACTTGATCACACTTGTGAGTTCCTTCATTCACTTCTACCTTCTCTTTCTCCAACAATAAAATGTGAATGACTCTGTCAGCCGCATGTACAAATTTGGACAATTCCTGAATTGCCTGATCCAAGAGTACAACTAATCCGACAGTGACTCAGGTCATATACTCAAATGTCCATCCTGATAAAAAGTTTAAAAAAGGAATTTCAATCCATTTGCATTTTATAAATGAGTCAATGATGTAAGAAATAGTATTTTTTCGCATGGTCACTCATTTTTTGGTAAGTGGTATTGCTCGTTTTTGGACTATGCAAACAGGAGTCCTGCTGCGAGGTCCCAGTGAATGTGCGTTAGCCCCTTAAACATGGTAGCATTGGCTGATCCCCAGTTGACAAGTATCACTTTTTAGAAAGCCATGTACATGTTGCAGGAAAATACACCAAAAGGCTTGGGAAGTTAAACGTCACCTGTGGACTGCAGCATTTGTGGCCATACGCTAGAGAGAGAAATATAAATATGACTTCAGGCCTAGCCATGTGGCCTGACTCATGTAATTTTCAAACCCGCAGGTAAATGAAAAAAAAGAACCGTTTCTGCCAGAAAATATCGCTCTGATACCTCCGGGTCTAGACAGCGCTATATAACCTTCTCAAATCAAATAAACTAAAAAACTGGTTTTCCTGAACAATGAGACCTGAGCAACATGGCTGATGCCCGATGGAGCTGCTAGACAGCTAATGAGGAGATTGGCCCTGGTTTCCCCCTTGACCGTCACCTACCCAGCCGGACAATGGGCACAGTTCCTCCTCGTCTCCCCGCTATTACTCCTTCTTTTCCTCCCTCCTACGAATTCTTAAAACATTTTTTATGTGTACTGTACCTTACTATGCTCCTGTATCTGATGTAACTTTTAACGCAACGATCTTAAATGTAAAGCACTCTGATACCGTCTTGGGTCAAGTTTGCGCTATATAAAACTTTATAAATAAATAAATAAATAAACAACTATTAAAATGCCACACCTAAGAAGGCCTTGTAGCACACAAGTTGGGGTGTCTAGTATTTAAAAGTGGCGCGTGCAAGAACTTAATTTTGGCATGCACGTACGGGGACTAGCTCCCAAAATAAATTTTGATTGTGAAGGGCTGTAGTTGTCCTTCAAGAAAAACGAAACACAGAATGTAATAATAAGTCTGCTAACTTCGGACTGGGATGAACTACGGAGGTGCTTAAACTACTATTTTTAATATTCAACTCAGTGATTAAGTTAGATTTGTAGTAAATATTTAAGGAGAATGACTTTTAAAAAGTAAACTTTACTTGTCATGTCAGTGCTTCCTGTAATGGGGTGTGAAACTGCTCTTAGAGCAGAAATAATAACATAGGCCTTTTGACAAGTAAACCTGGGTGTGAGGTCTGTTGCTGATATAAGCACAGGAATGGCAGGTGGGGAGGGTTTAGGAACTTTACTAAGTTGAAAAGGACTAGAGTGAGGCCCGCCCATTCATAGTTAACTGAAAAAGAAGACTTAGGGAAGAGAAGTCTTTTGTTCCTTAAGTCATCTTTAGCCAGTTTGGCACCAGCCGAGTGGGAAAGGGAGCTGGTCCCCAAACCAGTTTGATGTAGGTAAGGAGGGGTGAACGGCTCATTTCCTCTCAAGGGAAGAACAGTTCTGCTATGTTAGATTTGCCTCCGAATAATACACTTTGTTTGCATTAAGGCAAACTGGATGGGCTGCAAAAGTGGGAAGGGTTGCCCGAAGAATTTTTTTTCTCATTGTCAACAGATTGTCCATGAGTCACCCAAGCACTGGCAAGTGATTCTACACAGCTGGTGCCACAGCTTTCACAGCTCATCAGAACAATCTATGGACCTACAGAACAACGGAAGAGGACTGGACTTGCTGTTTAAAACATGTGTGGAGCATTGAAGGGCTGGATTTTCTCCCACTTGTACCCAGGACTAAGAAATGGACTTGAAGGGTTAGTTGACTGATGTCTGTTGTGGATACATGAAAACAACAAGCTGTAAGAGTGCTCAACTAGCCAGTAGCAGCTAGAACTATGCTAGACTCTGCTGGTGGCTTCTACTGAAATGACTCCTGGTCCTGAAGTGCTGTGTCTGAGGCCCTGAGAACCTTAGAAGTGTCAGGAGGAGTTGCTTTTGAAACAAGTTGCGGCTTCAAAAATGTTTGGACTTCCAAGACCTCCACAGCATCACTAGGACCTTGTGGTAAAGAAGTCTGATTTCAAAGCAACTTCATCGAATACAGGTTTAGGCTTGTCCTACTGATGGATTTTAAGCTCTATAAAAAATGCTTAGTCCAAAATTAGAATTCTTGACTGGAAGAAGGTGAGAAAAGTATCCGCCTGTGACAAGGTCTTCAGCAACTGTGAAATTTAAATGTCACCCTCTCTTAGCTCTTCCCACTAAAAGCAATAGCTGCAGCTGGATCGCATCCAGCAGCTATTCAGCTTCGAAAGGACTTTCATTGATACAACCTGCAACCTGGCCATGCTGGAGGATTGCGACATCCATTTCAGAGTAAGTCAGAAGGAAAAATCGTTGACAGGGATGAACTCGGTTGATGAATCTGACTCCTTTGAGGGCGACCTGAAAGCATGCCAAGGTTCTGGTCTACCTGAACAGTACCTATTAATGATGCTTTACTTTTTATTGGCACTTTTTAACTTAAATCTCTAAACATTCATATTGCAGTTCTCCTTATTGGGTTTTTGTCATTTTGGTGTTATTTTGCTCATTTTTTTTTCTCTATATTCTAAATTGGTTGTGGAATTTGCATTCTGTTTTAACTTTTTAATTGTTTTGTTACTGCTAAATACTTTACACATTTTTCTAAGTTGCTGCTCCAGAGCAGGTCCATTTTAAAAAGCAGATCTTCAGATTTATTGGGATGTCATCAAGAACAGAGCTCTGGATGAATGATGTTCACTGCTACTATGAGCAGAGATTTAAGTATGTTTAGAGTATTTTCATTTGCAAGCACTAAGTGTGTCTGGATATTAGGAAAGGGTGAGTACTGGGTGTGATTGCGTACAAGCTGGTCATAGGGAACGTTTAAATGACACTGGATATTCACATCTGAGCTCTGAGAGAATCCCTGTTTTGTCAAGAGCAAAGCTCTGAATTAAACTACACATGAATGTTATTGTATTCACTGACATCACTGTTGTAAATCAAAAGAAGAACTATAGCACATTACTTGCTGGTGGGCAGAACATTTCCATCTGTTCTCTTTAATTGAGAGTACATGTCAAAATCAGAGAAGAAACATTGTATAATGCTCTCCAGTAAACATCAGCTGCCTGTGTTCAGTATTATTCTTCAAGCTTCTAGGTAAACAAGTCGACCTGGTGTGATTTATGAAGTAAGTATTCAGAAACAACTGAAAGTTCAGCAGTTAACAATGAACATGAATACATTTTATTTAAAAATATGGCCCAAGTTGGACAATATTATTTGAGTAAGGTCTGTGCCCTATATCATTGTTCCCTGGCAAAATATTCTGAGGGTCATTGTTTCCTTGCACATCTTTACTATGGGGAATTGTACATAGTGTTGCTGTTGATTATTGTTTGGCTTTGGACAATGGGCCACATGTATGAAGCTATTTTGCGTTCGAAAACAGGCCGGTTGACAGAATCGGCCCATTTGTGAATGCAAAGAAGGCTTTTCCTATGTACCCACCTCTATTTTGCGATTCGGTAGCCTGTTACTGAAGCACAAAATAGGCTTGTGATTCGGTATTAGGTAGGGCCGTGTTTAGGGTGTCCCTTCCTAATACCGAATCGCAGCGGTATGTATGAATGTTTTGCAACCAAATACCGGTAGCAAAACATTCGCAGTTTACCATCAGATTCAATCTGATGGTAACCCATTCGCAAATAGGAAGGGGCCCCAAGGGACCCCTTTCTCTTTGTGAATGGTGGCGAAAACGTTTTAGGCCCCACGGATCACTGCCTGCATTAAAAAAAATGTAAGAAAACTTTACATTTTTTCTTTTAAATGCAACCTGCTTTCCTTAGAGGAAAACGGGCTGCATTTAAAAAAATTATTGGTTTATTTAAAAGCAATCATGGACATGGTGGTCTGCTGACCCCAGCAGGCCACCATTCCCGTGATTGTAGCGATTTCTAATGAGTCGCAAATTGCGACCTACCTCATTAATATTAATGAGGTTGATTAATTTACGACCCTTTAGGAATTGCTAATTATACTTATGAAGTTTCATACATTAGGAATAGCGATTACCTAATTGCGTTTCGCAGAAAATCGCAATTAGGCAATCGCTATTCCTAATATTGATACATGTGGTCCAATATTGGTATTGTTACTTTTTCTCAGTTCATGAATTCAAATACTTTCTGTTATGTTGGGTTACATTGAAAGTTTGGAGATGGTGTAGGTGTGTAGTAGGTATTACTAACAGGTGTACATATTGTGTTATTATTAAGCGCTTTACGTTAATACAGTCGACTCCTTATCAGGCGCACAGACGTGAGTGAAGCGAGATTTTGGAACGGTGCCCTTAGCGAATCTGGGTATCAAGAGCAGAATTTTGAGTGACTCAGTGGTAAGCAGCCAGGTTTTCAACTGAATGCAATGCCTTGACCATGCTGTGAGCTGCAAAACCCAGGGATGATGATGTGAGATTAGGATATGATTCTTAATTCAGGACGAATTTGAGTTGAATTTTCAGCAACTGTTTCTGAGATTACTTGGCATCAGGAGGCCATTTAAGCAGATAATGTGCTGTCAATACAGGAGCATCTCATGCTACATTAAATGCACATTTCTGGTGTGAATGAGCTTTAAAAGGCCCCTCGGCGCCCCAGTTGATTAAAGAATATATGGGGATGGCAACAGGCGGGGCGAGGGGGGTGAGCATTTATCATTCTCCCACTGAAAGAGTTTGGCCGTTTCTAGATTTACTAGTTCAGTACCACCCTGCTGAAGTTGGCCAGTGATAAGATTGACTGGGCATTAGTCAGGATTGTTTAACACGAGCATAGAGTTTGACCAGCTTCAGGCATTTTTCAATGACTTTACAAAGGCTTCCACAACCCCCTTGTCCCAGATCGTGCATTGTCAGTGTTGGTGGCAATTCTGGTCCAATGAAAGTATGGTTTTGCAAAGTTTTTTTGACAGCTAAAAATCGCCTGCGTCATGGGGAGATTGTTTTTGTGCAGGAAGGGGTACCTTCCTGCTCAAAAACAATCACTACAGGCATTTTCCTCTTTCAATGCGTGTTGCAGAATGCAGCACGCATTGAAAGAGGAAAAAATGAGGAGAAATAAAAAAAATTCTCCTCCTTGCGCTTCGCTACGCCACCCTGGCGTAGCATACTGACGCATTTCCAGGATTCCGATTCCTCGTAAATCTGGAAATGTTTGAGGTGGGAACACCCACAGCAACACCCATGGAACGCCCCTTTCACGCAAAGTGCTGCGTGTAAAAGGAACGTATTTACAAGGACAGGAAAAGCCACGCAGGGTGGATTTTCCTGTCCTTGTAAATATGGGCCAGAGAAATGCGCTGTCAGGGCGTCACAAAAAGTGACGTACTGGCAGCGCAAGGGGCTTGCAAATCTGCCCCAAGAACATTACAGGTAAATGCATCTTCGTAACATGAGTCATACTTTTCGCATTACCAGCCTCGGATTACATTTTCATTACACTGGTGTAATCTTGCATAATTTCCGTCACTTCGTGTTATGCTTGGTACCTGAAATTCCTGAAATTATGCCATGCCACTTAATTTCAAGTCTGTTTGGTAAAAATCCTATTGCAGGAGTACGGTAGCAATGTAAACTAACAGAACGTGACCAGCTGTCGCTCACAACACTTGTGTTTTTTGCACTTTTTTTAGCACGAAATGCACCGTGGCATCCAACATGGTTACATTTTGCACTAATATACAGTGTTAAATGTCAGATTAGTTTTTCAGATATTTTCGGATAATGTTTCCAATTTTTTTTCAGAATTTCGCACAAGGAAAACATGACTATGGCACTCCTACATATTAAAATGTTTTACTTGCCTTTTTATCTTGGCTAATGTTCTAAAGGCCCTGGTGAGCAGGGCCTTAGGGACAGAGACTCATTGTTGAGCTGTGAGTCACCGCCACACCACCTTCTTTCCCCACTCACAAGAGGCTGAGCTATTACTAAACAGGCCTTACGAGCCTTCTAAATCGGTGACAGAAATGCTATTGAGAGGTGAATGAAAACTCTTACCTTAGCCATTATGGGCCTCTGAATTTGTGCTATTTTTAGAGGACTGAATGTCCCTCTAAAACAGATGCAGCAGATTTTCTCTTCGGAGCAGTGCTGCCTTTAGAGGAGAATGACGCAGGTAGCAAGGCTTAGATTCCCATTTTTCTTTGAAAGCACAGAAAAAGACACAGATAAAGCTAACTAGATTGACTTGCTGCATATCCCCAGGCATAAGGTCTCCAGGAGAGCAACACTCCAATAGCAGTTTACTTTAACATTCCTCACAGAACGCAACCTCTGACTGATTTTCTCAGCAGTACCGTATTGTGCATAATACTGGGCCAGAGCTCAAACTATGTCAGATTGATGAAAATAGTCTCATAAACTTTATTGTGCAGTGTAATCCTTATGCCCCCTTGTGTTGTAAAAAAAAAAAAGAGACGCAATTGGGCTGCAGTAGGCCCCCTGGTGAGCCTGGGTTCTGGCGCCACTGCACTTGTTGCACTTTTGATAGCTACTTCTCTGTTATTGTGTTATATAGTAATATGAGCTCGTGAAGGATACCTGAGCCAACTACCTTGAGGGAGTGGTCCACAAAGCTTTAAATCAAGGGATTGAGGGGTACTTGATTGAATGAATTAACTATTTGAGAGCCATGCATTTCACGTGATTGTACTGTCCATGTGGTCATATCACTGTGCAACCTGCTTTGCAAGAGGGCTTATGAGGGACAATGGGCCACATGTATGAAGCTCTTTTGTGCTCAAAAACAGGCGGATTCGCAGATCCGGCCCATTTGCAAATGCAAAGAAGGCTTTTCTATGTACCAACCTCTTTTTTGCGATTCGGTAACCTGTTACTGAATCACAAAATGGGTTTGCGATTCGGTATTAGGTAGGGCCGTGTTTGAGGAGTCCCTTCCTAATACCGAATCGCAGCGGTATGTATGGATGTTTTGCGACCAAATACCGGTAGCAAGACATTCGCAATTTACCATCAGATTCAAGCTGATGGTAACCCATTCGCAAATGGGAAGGGACCCCAAGGGACCCCTTCCCCTTTGTGAATGGTGGCAAAAACCATTTATAAGAGCAGGCAGTGGTCCCATGGATCACTGTCTGCTTTTAAAAAATGTAAAGAAATCTTTTCATTTGTTCTTTTAAACACAACCTGTTTTCGTTAGGCTGCATTTAAAAAAACAATGATTGCTTTATTTAAAAGCAATCATGGACATGGTGGTCTGCTGACCCCAGCAGGCCACCATCCCTGTGATTTTAGCGATTCCTAATGGGTCGCAAATTGCGACCTACCTCATTCATATTAATGAGGTTGGTACCTGAGCTAACTATCTTACGGAGTGGTCCCCACAGTATAAATCAAGGGATTGAGGAGTACTTGATTGAATTAATCAACAGCTTTTACCTGAGTTCAAATACCAGGTAACCAACATAGATGGTATCAGGACAGATCATTCCATGGCCATAGTCAATCTCAGCTGGGGAGGGGTCACTGGCCCAAAGAGAGTGGCAGTGTCCCCAAACTTGCCTGTAGATTGCCTGTTGGGCAATGATCTAGGAATGTAAGCCTGGGCTGAAGTTGAAATCCAGGCCCATTTAAGAATGTTAGGCCTCCATGAGAGAGTTGGTGGGGCTGTGATGGCCACAGCCCAACCCCAGGGAAATGTTGGAGTGATGGAGCCTGAAAGAATGGCCCACTCTCCTCCACAAGAGAGCACACGGGTTGAAGAAAAGTCTTCTTCCCCCCAGACTATAGGTAAGGGTCAGCCTCCTCAGGGAACTAATCCTGCCCCTAGTGAAGGAACTGCCCCAGAGGTAGTCAGGCCTGTCCTGGCAACCCCTCTGATGGCAGGGGACACTTCCAAGGTGGTACCCAGTCTGGAGCAGTTAACCTGCCCCTCTCTACCCTGCCTCAGTCGGCCCAGGGCAGCAGAGGTCAGGGAGGTCAGTGGACCCCACAGGCCCCCTTGTCCAGAGGAACCCCCTCATCAGCAGATTAGGGGCACCCAGTCTAGTAGCCCTAGCCAAGGGAAATTTCCTCAACCCACCGAGGGATCTCCATACCTTTGTGTGAGGACCTCCCCCAGAAGGACTCTGTTCGGCAAGGGCAAACCTGGGACCAAAAGGTTCCAAACCTGCCATGTCCCTATAGTGTTCCACCCAAAGGGACCCAACCCCAGCAGTAGGCAGCAACAGGTTGACCCTTAGAGCAAAGTGCAACTCAGTCATGGTGACCAGTGATATGAGGAAGCTGAGACCAAGTTTATTAGGGCCTCACTTCCCTACTCAGACACCTCACCAGCCTTTGTCTTTACCAAAACACACCACAGGTAGTAATTCTCCATGGTGGGGTCCCTCTCATACCCTTAGGGTGAGGGATAGCGTAGTGGACCATAAGACAGGAGGTAACCATGCTAGTGCAGATACTTCCTTATATGGCTACTTAGTCAATAAAGGCTCAACTGGCCAAGGTAAGCCTTATCTCCTTTCGTTGGGGGGGGGGGTTATGTAGGAAGGTGGAATCTGACTACATGGTTGCCCTCACTTTTTCCTGGTGTTTTGATGGTTTTTGACTTAGTTTGGCTGGGAAACTGCTATTCAGGTCCCCAGCCTATCTGCTTTCTCTTATAAATTGATTCCTAGTACCTTAGGTACACAACAAATTGGATTCTGAGGTGCCCTTATAAGTCCCTAGTATATGGTATACTATGTACCGAGGGCATGGGTACCCCAGCGGCCTACCAGGGGCTGAAGCATGTATTATGCCACCCCTGGGAATCCCTCCACAATGACACCACAGGTCTGCTACTGCAGCCTGGGTAAGGTGGTGCATGCACCCCTTACTGAGATATAGGTTCACTATATTTCACCTATCACTGCACATAGAAACCTATCAGTCACCCCTATGGTAGGCCTTATCAATCCTGAAGGCAGGGTGCTTGGTTTTGTGTGAGAGGGTGCCCATGCATGAGTAGAGCCCCTCTGCAGCCTTCGGAATCTCTTCTCCGGGGTTGTCTGTGATGCAGCCTGACCATATACTCTTAAGTGCATTATAACCCAACTGTAAATGCTAACTTTGGACTGGCTGCAAAGAAACATGTTGTGTTTGGTGTCAAACACCTTGGAATCATACCCCCACACCGGTAACTGGTGTGGGAGTATGATCCCACCCTTCTAGAGGGAGAGACATGACAGCACCGGTATACCCGGTACCAACTTAAAAGAACCCTGGCATCACAAAATGGATGCTGCAGCCACAGACACGAGTCTGACCTCCTGCTGCTGACCGAAACTCCAGCAGGGGAGGCCTAGACAGTAGGTTTCCTGTCACAGAGAGGTGTCACCACCTCCCAGACAGGCTTTAGTGTATTGGGGCTGGGAGGGTGCACTCTGAGAGTGCTTTGAAGTCCTGCACTGGGGGCACTTGGTGTCCCTGTGCATAGTCCAGCTCAAACCGGTTCAGGGGCTACCAGCTCCTGCTCTGGTGCGGAACTGGACAAAGAAAATGGGTGTAGCCAACCCTCTTTCCAAACCCTACCATAGGTGGGTCCCCTGAGTTAGTCCAACCCCTTCCTTGGGTATAAAGTAGGAACCCCTGGCAACAGGACTTTAGATATCTCTGGACGAAACTCTGAAACTGAATCCTGGAACTTCGACGATTTGTTCAACGCCAGATGACTAAAGAATGTCCCTTGAAGTAAAGGGACATTTACTCCAACAATACTCCAGGGACAGAGGCATCATTGGCAGGCACCAATGATGCCTCTGTCTGGTCTGCATCTCCGAAGCTACCGCTGGACGCCGAAGACTTTGCAACACCAGAGGTGGATTTCCAGACTTCCCAGAGGCCGAACCGAGTCCCCAACAAAGCTGAGACCCGTAGCCCTCGTGGGTACTGTGGAGCCAAAACCCCTGGACACCGTGCACATTTGCAAGTGCATCAGCTTCTTGACGTCTCCTGAGGCTGTGCATTGAGTTGCTTGTAGCCCAGACCCCGAGCAGAGAATCCACCAAAGATTGTTGGCCTGGTCACTCCGAGTGACGCATGGGCCACCATTTTGTGATCCCTCTTGAGGTCCCTTTGCGATCCCTGGTCCATTGACTGGTGGGTCCCTGTGAAGGTAACTCTGACTTTCTTTGGGCTTCCCTGGTTGCTCCAAATGTGCCCTTACTCCTCCTCGCTGGGGGAGTCCCTCGGACCTTGCTGATCCGCACCAAAGCATTTTTCTCCTTCCTGCTTGAGTTGCTGTTGCCAAGGCCTGTTGTGTCCTATCCGGGCACCGACACTGCAGCATTCGACATCCTTTGTGGGACAGCTCGAATCCAGCTCCTAGTTGTCCTCGACACCTCCTGGTCCTCGTGGCTGAAGAGTCAAGCTTCACCTCTTTCACCTGAAACACCCGACATCGGTGGGCATTCGTCTGTCGTGCACCTGGTCACTGGCAAGTGACCCAGACTATGTCCCCTCTGCTTTCAGGTTCTTCACATCTTCGATTCAGGCTTGGATCTCTTCGGACACTTCGCATCTTCCCGGCAGCAGCACTCCTTCGCCAGCTTCCATTGAAAACAACGACGCGACGCGACGCGACTCCATTTGACACCTATGCACCCGGCTTCCCTGGGTGAGGTAACTCGAGTACTACGGTGCTTCCATGGGTGTTGACCCTAGAACTGTCTAAGTCCAAGAGGGTTTGGTCCTAGTCCATCTCTAAGTTTCCTTTATCTTTAAAAATCTAACCTCGACTTTTCCCATAGAAGCTAACGGGAGTTCGCGGCTGTGTTCTCACACTGCACATGGCCCCGTAGGTCCCCTGTGTCACTACCTTGGGTGGTTCCTTGGGGTCCCAGTGATTCTACAAGCTCTAGGCCTTGTGTCTAGTTAAGTCGTGGTTCTTATACCACTAGTTTAGTATATGGTTTGGCTCGCCCCCAGGGCCTAACGTGTATTTGTGCTATTTTACTGTAATATTTGAAGTGTAACTTATGTGTTTTGACCTCTAGTCTCATAAAGAGACTAGTAGGGTGTGTTTAGAAATAAATACATGTATTTTATATATATACCTGATGTGGTCTCCTTTCATTTGGCCACTCGAAAGATTATAGACTGGTAAAACAAGCTGTTTTACATTTCTTCAAGACTTAGCCTGAAGGCTGCTCTCCATAGCTACCACTAGGATAGCTTTCAATAAAGGTTGTCTTTTATCTATCATCAATAAGGGGTTGTTTGGACTGGTGCAAGGTGCCCACTATAACTAGTGGACAGCATATACCAGGCCAACTTCTCACATATTGCCTTTAAAGTTATATTGATATGTTGGAAAGATAATTCTAAGATATCTTTTTTGTTATAGTGGAATTTGATTTGTGATGAACATAGATTTGCTTCTGTCTCTCACTCTTCTATTTGTTTAAAAATAAAATCTTACTATGGTTACCTTTTACTACATTTTTATCCTCTCACTCACCTTTCTTATAACATCCATTTTCTACTATAACCTTTAATCCTCCCTTCCCCTTCTTCTCTTTACTCTCTTTCTTCTTTTCCTTCTTCCATCTCAATTATTTTCTTTATCTCTTTCATATATCAAATCATTTCAAATATAACATCTTCTCTAATGGAACACATTCCTTTATTACGTTAATGTATTCTCTTTATTCTTATTTTCTCCTTTCCTCTTACACATTTATTCCTTTCTTATTACAATATTTGCTATTGTCATTATGTATTGTTTTTGCACTAAAAAACTTATGTAGTGTTCTACATCTGTGTTCATTCTCTTAATAAAACTATTTTTTTTTTTTTTTTTAAAAAGGGAAATTTAGATTCGAAATATATAGATAGGTATCAGGAAAATTAATTTATAGGCTTGAGTAAAGAAATAATTTGCCACGCTGTACAAGCACATGAAATGGGCAGAATTGGCAAATGAGTAAAACTTGGACATTTCTAGGAGCTCTGCTTTACAAGGAGTTTTAGAGCACATGTAAATAAGGAGATGATTGTGAAATGAGGACCTCTGGGATCAAGGTACATATCAAGGAATTAGGTGTTAGCATACAGAAGTGAAGAAATCTGGATTAGTTGAGGGATAGGTGGGCTAAGAAAGAAGACTAAAGGAATAAAAATGATACTGGGGGAACAAAAATTATACCCCCGGCCCAACCAGATGGTGCTGGTACAAAAGCATTCCCTATGAAAGAAGTGCACGGGGAGGATATGTACTTATGCCCTGGAGTTGAGGTGATTTTGCCCTATTATCAAATTAATTTGCAAAATTGAGGGAAAATTCCAGCTTATGGTACACTCAAGTTGATTCAGTTGTGAAAATTTTGAAAGTTTTGTGGGAAGATTTGAATACATTTTTCTACATTGTGGTTCCCAGCTGAATTCTGAGCTCCAGACGATGGCAAATGCACTGTTAAACAATGTCCAGAAGGCCATGGGGCACGCGGGAGGTACTGACCTAATCGTGGTGTTTGAGGCCTTTTACTCCTGATGTCCTGGGACCCCACTTAACTACTCCCGAGCAACAGGGCATATTATCTCTTCTGCACTTGACTCTCAGTGATAGCTGTGGTTGAGCACTCAAAGATCCCTTGGTGACAGTGTCAATATAGGTCAGTGAGCAAGGCTCATAACTCAAGGAGCACCCAGTACGAACAATAAATCAATGTCCAGTCAAATACTTGCTTTTATACAAAGAAAATAAATATATTATTTCTAAGCCTACACATGCAAAGACATACGACATTCAGAAGCAACAACACAATCACCCTTGAGGTCAGGGATCTAGTAGTTGTTTCCGCCAAATCCCTGCCCCATGTAACTTGTTTGGGGTTATTCCCCATTCAATGGTGGCAGCATCCAGGGAATCTACACTGATAGGGCATATTCAAGATTTCCCTTTTGACTCTTCGTTATTTCAGTCAAACGTAGCAGCGAGTCCCCGAGGGCCCAACTGGCCCAATTCACATCTTGGCAGATCTGGCAACATGGAGGTGTTTAATGGAGCAGCGAGTACCCTTGTAACAAGCACCCAGATGCCCTGCTCAGTTTGGAGAAGTCGGGTCGCTCACAGCCCATGTGGCAGCTGCAGGCTCTCTCTCCTGAGTGGCACTGCCAGCTACCTCTTCAGTTGTCAGAGCAGCTCCCAGCTCAAAAGGACTTCATAGGTCGGCTTTACTAAGCAGGGAAAGGGAAAATACTTTCTTCACTGTCCACTTGAGCACAGTGAGGGTGAGACATCATCCACTGACTGGAGTCTTTGGCAGCCCTTTGGTCAGTGAGGTACAGTTTCATCTCCGTGCAGGTCCAATCTGCCAAACATAGCCTCAGTTGGACAACATGGGCGCAGAATTTCTTGATTCAAACTCCCACGCCGAGATGGTCATTGGTACCAGCGGTTCAGCAGTGATAACTTTACCGGTGGCCCCTCTGGCATATGTGGGCACCACATCATGGCAGCACAGGGTCACTCAGACCCACACAGAACTTCACTCACAGCTTAGTCTCCAGAGGCCCTCTCCTGGTAAACAAAGTAGCACAGCCATCATTGCAGCTCCTTGCAATGCATATTACCCTATGCTACAGGGCTGTGGCAGGAGGACACAGCCCAGTAGCACAGAGTAACCTTTTTTTCTTTTTAAAAAGAAAGTTTTAAACTAGGATTTACTTTTTGAAAAGAAAGAATATAATAACCTCCTCACCATGGGAGCCTTCTCTCATAGCGGGGGGAGCAATAGAATGATTTTATATTTCCGTACCTCCAGGTTTTAGCTTGATGGAACACATTAAGTACTTCCTGCTCTGAATAAGCCGGATGACGCAGGATGATGGTCATGCTGGCTCCTGTGTCTCTCAGAGCCTCCCCTCCTTTGCCCATTAATGGTGAGGCACTGCCTGTACTGCCTAGTATTACTAGGCTTGTGGCCTCTCTGCACCATCTCTACATGCCCAGGACTCTAGGGTAACTAGGCTAGGGACAAACTTCTCCACAAGCACTACACTAGCCAATCCCAGTGACTGCCCAGCAGTGGGGGCCTGTGTCCGCTTAGGACACTTGACATGCCCCTTGTAGTGCCCTTCCTGATGACTCTCAGGGGGTGCCTTCCTTGCAGACTTACTGTTAGGGTACCACTTCTTTTTCTTATCAGCTAGGGGATGGGAACTTTAACCCATGGAACTAGTATGGGACCCTTTGGAGTTTTTTGTCCACCATCCTTCTTCCAATGAGAACCTTGCCCACTCTTGTGGTGATCCCCCTAGATACCTTCTTATGGACCCTGGGGCTGACCGAGTAGTCCACCTCATTAACGAGCTCCTTGGAGTCAGAGAGGTTACTATCAATAAAGTTCTGGTGCAGATCCGGAAAACAGAGACTAAATATATGCTCTTTTGCAATCAAGTTATACAGCCCCTGATAATCTTTAACATCACTGCCCTTCACCCAACCATCCAGTGCATTGCAAAAAGAATCAAGACAATCCACCCAGGTCTGTGGGGATAGTTTTGCACTGTCCCAGAACTTCTGTAGGTACATCTCGGGGGTCAAACCATATTTCCTGATTAGCGCTTCCTTCATGGAGGGATACCTCCTCCTGTCATTCCCCTCTAGGGCCCGTAGGGTGTCCCTCCCCTCAGTTGGGATATCATTTTTAAAAAACTAGCCCCGCAATCCCTATCAGGTATCTTGTGCATGTGCAAAGCAATCTCATAAGCATCAAACCATCTGTCTATGGCATCCACCACTCCATAATCAGGCACCAGACTCTTAGGTATCCGTACTCTCTTGTCAGAAGACCCTGATGAAATGATGCCACCATCTTGCCTGGACTCAGACCTCCTGGTCTTTATGTCCAGCTCTCTCAGGCTCACTTCTTGAGCCAATCTCTTCCCCTCCAACTTGAGCTTAGCAAGCACCAATTTTAATTTTCTCTTCTCGCTGCTGACCACCAGCTACCCCAGAGGCAGGCCTCTGGATGATATGCTGCCCCCTGCCCAATGGGTAACCATCTCTCCATGCAGGCTGTTGGCCCCCTGCCCCACAGACAGCCCCAGATTCTCCACTGAATCCTGATCCAGTTATTCATCACCATACAGTTCCTCATCCTCCTCCTGGTTCACAGAGCGTGCATTGTGAGCTCCTACCCAGGCCCTCAGAGCCTTTTGCAGCTCCACCTTCCTGGTGAAGTCATCCCATAGATGGTAATGCTTTTCTTCTGAGACACCTGACTGCAAGATGACCAGCTGATTGGTTTCAATGTGTTTGTGTTGTGGGTGCCTGACTTAAAAATGGCCACTCCTCTAGCATCACAAGCGACAAGTGGCTGGTGTTGTTCTGCTGGTAATATGTTCTTACTTAATTTTAAGCACAGATCAAGCCCTCAATATGTGCTGTTGGACTTTGTAGCATTCCTGATTGCAGATTAAGTGGGTGGCTGTCTTTAACTGGTCCTCTGGGTGGGGTGTGTTCACTCCTTTACATGTTCTGCTGTATGATGGGTCGAGCTGATTATTTACATTAGCGTTCTTCATTGCATTTTTCAGCTTGGCAGCAGTAGGCCACGCTGTTTATTTATGTAAAGTTATCGCAGTTGCCCTTTGGTTTTTACTGTGCTTCCGGTTCAGCAGCAGTGTGTCATACCAATTCTAGTTGTTGTATTAGTATAGTCGCGATTTAATCTTCTTATTTCACGGCTGCGGTATATTGCACCGATTATTTCTGGAGATTAGCACAGTCCTGCTTTGGTTTCCTGGGCCACAGCACTTTGCTTGTTACTTGCCTCAGCATGGCTGGGGTTTTTCATGCTTCTATCAAAACGCTTTCTAAAATGTTACCTACTCATCATCATCATAAATATTCCCTAGGGCATAGCACGTGTAGCAAATATGCTGAAGCCACGGTGCAGGATACCTATCATAGTCCCTTTCTAGTTACATGTGATGGCCTACACACATGGAGCTTGCCTCCCATGTGTCTTCCTTCTCCCTTCCTCGTATCTCCACTGCCCACTTTCTGAACCTTGCTGTCTGCCCTGGATTTCCTATGCTCCTGAAGTTAGACTATTAACTTTTGTTGCAGTATGTCTGGCATGACTGTCATGCCCATACCCACAATGCTGTTCCAGCATGGAACCCAGAGGCTGTTAGCTGCTCTCTTCAGTGCAGCACCACCAACATTGTGATTCTGCTCTGAAGCACTGAAACAGTCCATGCACTGATGCAGCCAGAGAAGGATTCTTTGGAGAGTTCTCAAGTGACAACTAATGTTGAGCAGCTACTGATTTTTTCCAGCTCAGCCTGACTGCTCCCTGTGGTAGTGATAGGCTTGAGGCAGACCTTATTATATCCTTAAAGTTTCCGTACTTTATGGCATTCCAGCCTCCACACAACCACAAATTCCCTAACAACAGAGGTGAGTTACCAGCCATAGAAGAGCATCACGATGATCCTCTACAGTCAGAGAGACATCTGCTCAACCCAGCAGTCAGAAAAGAGAAGTGAAGCACAGAAGATCTTCTCCTGCCTCCTTGGCAACAAGAACCTAGCCTAGATGGTTTCCAGGTGGCCCAAAGAGAAATTTACATGAAAGGTTGTGCCTGATGTTCCCAACAACAGAAAACTAGCAGAGATATTCATCAGTGGGGCTGTCTCAGTGTAAACCCCTATTACCACTAAACCTGTTCTGGGAGCTGGCACACCAATGCCCACTAGTCTTAATCCTGAAACTACTAGCGGTCAGTAGCGGTCCGTGGAGGGACTTCCGTGGGGCAGTGAGGCGGGGCGGGGGAGGGGGAGGGTGGGGAAATGTAAACAACGGAATATGGATGAACGGAGGTAGGTACACATTTAAATAAATAAAACGAATTTCGTTGCGCGCGCTGCATCGCATTTTGCGATGCAGCGCGCGCAAATGAATTCGTTTTATTTATTTAAATGTGTACTTACCTCCGTTCATCCATATTCCGGTGTTTACATTTCCCCTCCCCGGCTCCGCCCCACGGAACTCCCTCCATGGACCGCTACTGCTAGCATTGCATGAAGTGCCCTTACCAGTGGGGTCTTTTGGACACTAGACAGAAATAATAGAAGAAAGAGGCAGCCACTAAAAGTGAAAGCTTCCTCTATCACTCTTTCTAGCCAATTACCTAAAAGCCATGCCTACACCCTCAAGAGACATTGAGGGAGGGGCCACACACATCCCCATATCCATCCCTCGCATCATCAGTCAGGTGACCCTGTCAATAAAGGGGGTTGGGTGCACTTGTACTTACACCAGTTTCCTACTGCATATAGGGTCTATGTCATTCGTCAGCATTCTGTGCCTTGGTCACAGTGGACGCTTCAGTTATCATGAATTAAATTGCCTTTACACAATTCCTGACTAAGGAAGCTGCAGGACAATCAAAGTCTCAACCTATGTAGCCCATACATATAGTTTGAGAGCGGGTATGTTCATTATAGCCATTGGTGTTTACTTGTTATTTCCTGTTTTTAGCAGAACACTTTTATCAGTTGAAGGCAGTGGCTGTTACGCTGAGTGATAGCTTTTGCCTGTGTACTTCAGATAACATAATTGTTTTCATGTTCTTGCCTGGACCTAAATTTTGTTGCAGCTTGATATTTTGATTTTGTGGCGGAATGATCACAATTGTTTATATGTTTACATAAGTTTATTGACTGCAATAAAAATGTATGCTGTTTCGCATTTCAGTTTATTTACAGGGTTTTAAATGGTGTACATTAATGTGTTAACCTTTACTCTTTGTGTTCTGTTGTTTGTTTAAACGTGTTTCTATATTAATGGAAGACTTTTTTTTAGTTCTCACCTAGGCAGTGCTTGCGCTACATCTTCGAGACATGCCGTATTCAGGTATGGACTTTAAGCTCCACCCCTTTTCCCGTCCAACTTTTCAATTAGCTCCCTTACTGTCCTTTGTAAATTGGTGGCTTTTGATTTGCTAATAGGCTTAGTGGTCCCTCCTTAGCTCCTCCTTTTCTCATGTTGTAACCTGCCATGAGGACTGCCCCTCTTACATGTGTTGTTACTCGATATGTTTTATTTACAGTCTCTAAGCACTATTTTCTTACATGACTCACTTCTACCTGCTGATACAAGCACGGCACGCTCTCCTACTACTTAATAACTTTTTTTTTTGCAGAACATGTGCTTGGACTTTAACAATAGCGTCTGCACGACTTTTCTTTTGTTGTACGGGGCTCGCCCAACTCAATTTTGGCAACATTGCATTTTCTTTCCCTCGCACTTTATTTGTATTAGCAATGGCAGCCGCGTGTGATATTTTCAAAATGCATGGCTCGTCTCTATTGTTTTTTTAACAATGGCATGATGCGTTACATTTTCAAAATGCGCAGCTCCCCCAACTTGCACCTTTTTGATTTATAAAACGTTTTTTTTGGCAGTGTGGCACGCTTTAACAATAGTGACTGCGCGCCTTCCTTTTCGTCGGAGTAAGCAGGCAATGGCGGACGCGTGCCTTTATTTTCAAAATGCGTGCATTGCCCCACTTGCACCTGAAGGCACCCTGATGAGCATTTTGCTTCACTTTTTTCAGCCAAAAGAGTAAGGACATAGAGATCTGTGGAATCTTTAGCCCTAGTGACCATAAAAACGAGCCTTGCTTGAACCATAGCTCAATCAATGCAGCAGCAAAAACAACCACGCCCTAAGAACGAGCTGAGAACAGTGATGTCACGTGCCATGATGTCACTTTCATACTGCCTAACTTGGTTAGTCCTCCCACTTCTTTTTTAGGACTTGTGCACAGCCTACAACTGTATCTAGACTGGACCTAAAAACAAAGATGCAGGGAAGCATTTATTGCAAACCATTCACTACCCCCTCTTTTTCTAAACATGTGTGCAGTTTCATAGCTCTGGGAGTCCCTGATGTGCTCCCCACAGCTAACTGGCCCCTGCCTTGAGACTGAACACGCATCACTGAAGGCCTTATACAAATAATATTCAACATTTGTGGCGTTCGCCTAGCGCTTTCTATCGCACCCTTCGCAGATCATCCACACGAAGTAAACGATTAATGTTAAACAGCACAATTATGATATCCATATTATCACCCACAGAATGATTAAAGGCAGAGTCTGCCCTCTGGGATTTAAACCTGTGACCTTGAAAATACCCACATATCTCAGGTGCAAGTGCTTCCACTACCAAGTTCACCAGACGGTAAAGGCCTTACTCACCTTATAAACATCTCCACTGCTCGTAACATCCTGTCTTGCGTTCACCCCTCTCTGTCCCTCAAATCCCCTCAACACTCAAAGCAAAGCATCTAACCATCACCACGTGGCGTCTTCAATCCCTTGTTCACCCCTCTTTTAAACATCATGTCAAGTCGTCCCCCTCCTATCTGTCCTTTAAACACTTGGCTGTGCCCTCCAAGTTCCATCCTTTCTATCATAAACTGATCCTAACACCTGTGCCGCTGCGACTAATAATCCTGCCACCTCTGTTAACCTGACACATCAATTAAATCATAGGTCTGCATCTAAACCCCTTCCTGAGCAAGATAGCCATCATTCTACCTCTATCAACCACATCATATCATCGCCATATCCATTATTTATATCATAACTTCTAACTCCCAAGTAACAATGACTTAGCGATGGGGGCAAAGTTCAGTGCATCACTGTTTCATTAGGGTACTTGCATTATGATAATGTAAACAAGCATTTGCATAGCAATAGGTCTCACATTTATGAGACTATGGCCTTTTGGCATCGTAAATGACAATGCCTTTTATGAATGTGTTGTTTTTAAAACAGATATATTAAAGGGATTGTCATTTGCAATGCCAATAGCTCAAACTCTCATAAATGTGAGACCTATTGCATCGCAAATGCGTGCTATACATTTTTAAAAAAGCTTTAGGAGAGAGTGTGTCCTGCCTGCAACAGCAGGCAGTACAAAGCTATTTGAAAAAATAGAACTCGGAGGCTGTATTTAAAGCCTACAGAGCAACAACACACGTAACAGGGGGTATCGCCATGTAAGGTTACAAAATGAGACAAGGCGGTACTAAGGTGGGACTACTAAGCCTTTTGACCAATAAACAGCTACAGTTTACAGTGGACATGGCACAAGCCAATAAAAATGTGGGCGGAGAGTGGGCAGAGCTTCAAGTCCATACTCAAATACATCATGCCTCGCAGGGCAGCACATGCACTCCCCAGGCTCGATCTAAAAATGGCCAATAATAAACATGTGGCAATGGAACTTACTGTATTATTGATTGGAGGAATATTGGAATATTCATTGTACGTCTAGGACGCACATTGGGTGGAAAATTGTACAACGCTCTGTGTTTCTTTTGCAATGTCAAAAGAAATAATAATAACTTTAAATGCCAAACAGCAACTTCTAACAGTTGTTTCACCTGGCACGGCCGTACAACCTCTGGCCATTCTCACACCATTAACACCCCCTTAGATTAATAAACCACCACTTGTAACTGCTTCATTACTCCTCTGGGCCTTTGTTGCCCCTTTTCTGCTCCTTATGCCGGCTCTTTCAACATTCGTACCACTGAGTATCACCCTTTTCTCCCTGTCTTCCAACCTTCAAAGCCATTCCACTTCAAACACTTCCAGCCTCCGCACCATCTCTTCCCAATCTTGGGCTGACAATTTCTCAACCAAGAAGCACCTAGAGGTCGTACTTTGTACAACGCCAGACAATTACAATCATTTACAGTGCAATAGGTCTCTCTTTATTGAAAGTTCGAGCTATTGGCGTTGCAAATAACAATGCTTGCCAGGTTATTTATTTTTTTGTGAAGAAATATCCCAGCAGGAGCATAAGTAAGTGTGTGGTACCTTATGCAGCTCATAGAGGTTCCTTTACAACTCCAAAGGGACATCTAGTAACAGCCTGTGGTACTCCACCCTTTTCTTACTTCCTGACATTTATTTTGTTGCTTATTCTACTGCTGGGATACATTTTAACACAAAAAAGCCTAACAAACATTATCATTTAAAACGCCAATAGCTAAAACCTCTAGTAATCTGAGACATGTTGCTTTGCAAATGCTTGTTTCCTGTACTGCCCATGTCGCATGCATTACACATTTTCTTCATGTCTTTACACCTTCCATACATTTCTTTCATGTTTCATTGCGCGTTTTTGAACTTTATTGGTGTAATTATTTCCATTATTTAATTTGATGGGGACTATGTGACAGCATTAAGCCTTTATCTTCCTGTGTTGTGTGTTTTTATGTATCTGCTTTTGTACATCATTTCAGTGTATGCATTTCAATGTTCTACTGAACGTGCTTTGGTGAACTTGAAATTAGATTTTACAGGAATGATTAGAATACGGTCTGTCCATCTACTGTTGTTTTTGCATTTTTCACCCGAGTGGGACGGGTATACCCAGACGTGGGTCCAGTGCTCTCCCTGCCACTGGAGTCAAGCTATCCTGGCCGAAGAGGGGTGAAACACTGAAACCGGTCCTAGGATGCTTGTTTCCAGTCCAGGGAGGACCTGGCTTGGCAGTTCAGGCTGGACTGTTCCCATGAGGCACAGGGTCAAGACTGATTTGCATATGGCTGGGTTCCAACTGGAATGGCATGGTGAGCAAAAAAACGATGGATTTAGGCCCAGATCTCTGTACTGGGGTGAATGTATGACATTGTTCTGCATTCTGTCCATCAACTGTTGTTTTTGCATTAGAATACGGTGTCAACAAGGCTGAAACTGCTATATTTGAATACCCCTTTCTTTTTTTTTCCTGAATCACCATCCTAACAGTTTCAACGGTACACAACAGTTATAGCTCAGCGAAATGAGGCTGCAGCTTTATGAATTGGTGTCGTGACCCCCTAGTAACAGGGTTAATTCTCAGCGGGTCCACTTAACCTTTAACCTTTCAGAGGACTTCAAAGACTGGACCATTAAAAAAGGTGACACAGATATGTCATTAAGCCCCAAGGGGATGTGCGCTTTACAAATCCGTTTTGACACAGCGCACACAGTATTGTAGTTGTTTTAGTGACCGTGTTTACAAGCGCTTATATTTCCATTTTATGAGTATGGGAATGTCTTCCAATGGCGACCACAGTGGAAAAGCGAAATGCTTTAGTATTTCTCTCGTGTTAGAAGGACCTTTCATTAGCATTTTATGTGCATTTTTACTTCCATTTTTACTTCCGAAAGCGGTACAATTTAATATGTACGTGCTGCTCCTCCGGCATGATTATAGTGTTGCTCAACAATCATATAATATTTTAATCGTTGTATTGCCTTAGAAACCAGTACACCAGTATTTATATCCCTTAATAATTCACGTTGGGGTGTGCATTTAAATGTGCACTCTATTCCTGTGGGATGAGTATCTCATTTTACATTTCAAGTGTAGTTTTTTTTAAATTATTTTATTTCAGTTTTGGAAGCATGTTTCATTTAGGAAGATGCGTTGACTATTTTTGGTTTTCCGCAGGCATCCTGTGTTATGTGTGCAGCAAATTTGTATTGTATTGTGTTTATTGATAAAAAACACACATACGCAAACGCTTCTTGGCGCTAAAACCAGACACACAATACAAAAAAATGAGTGTAGATTAAAGAGAGATGATTTTAAAAGTTTACGGAAAGTAACAGGTCTGAAAAATGCTGCGTAAAGGTATCATGTCGGTTTTTCAGTTCTCCTACCAGTGCTGGTTCCTCTGCAGGGACGCCAGGCCAGCTGCGAGGTGCCACATAATGCCGTGAGCCTTTGTCCAGTGTGCTAATTATAGAAATTAGCAGTGTTCATAAAAAAACAACTTTTGCCAGCAGGGCCGGCTTTAACACTGGTGGCGGCCGGTGTGACAATGTTTGTTGGCACCCCACAATGACCTCCTTCTCCACAGATTCCCTCACTACCACCCTTTACAGTGCCCCTCAAGTCTCCATAACCACTCTCTCTTTCTCATGGACTTCTTTTGTATTCATAGCGCCACTCATACCAGTGTAAGGTGTCAGAGTTATATATATCAATGGGGTGACCCGATAGACCACTGGACTCGGGTAGATAATGGTACACAAAAAATTGGTAGTCACAGTGGAAAATATTTGCAAAACATCAAAAAACATGTATGTAGTCATTATGCAGAGAAATATAACAACACCAATAGTCATATTGTGATGAATCACAATGATGTAATCAATTAGATCAGCGTTGTTAGAAAATCAACGGTTCATATGACAGACTGAATGTCAAAATCACAAATTTAGTAAAGACAGGTGCAAGCAAGGTGAAAGTGCAAATTTAGGGTCAGTGCAGGTGATGTGCAAGGGGAAGGTAGTGCATATCTATACATCCATATTGAATTAAACAACCTATCCTGCCAGTTTTCTGGCTAGTACATTGAATGTTAGAACATAAATGTTGGATGCAGTTGTAATATCACTGTCATCCAGGTTTGAGATGAAGAATAAAGACAAGTCGACGTTTCGACCCCTTCGGGAGCCAGCACAGTGCGAGACTTGGCGGTGGGGTCTTCTTCAGGACTGGAGGGTTGGGAGGGGGCAGGGGGAGCACCTAAGGATAATGATGAATAGTATTACGGTTTGTTGTAAAGAGAAAGGATTTCATGAACAAAGCTAAATCATAGCGCAAATTACCAGCATCAGCAGGCAAACATCGTGCTGAACAATATGAATGGGGGCGAGAGGAAAACAAAAAAGCCAAGGTTGGGGTCATACTTAAAAAACTAATGGCTAACGGGGAAAGAATAAAAAATGGTGAAGTATGTACTCACCATTAGTGATTGGGCAGTACCGTAAGTAATTAATATCCTTGGTAGAGTGATAAATCTTTGGCGAAACTCACACGGTTCGGACGTAACCAGTGGCTGAGAACGGGAGCAGAGGAAAGAGAGACACGATATTGACATTAAAAGAGCATATTGTAGATTGAGCGCTTAGTAGAAAAAACCGTGACACGGTTGTGGGGAGTATGAGCAATTCTACAAATAAACACGTACGTAGCATTCGGACAGCAAGGAAGAAAAGAAAAGAGCAAATCGAACAGAGTATGGCATTGGGCAGTTTAGAGTGTGCTCCGAAGTAGCTGCGTGATGGTAAGGTGCAGCAAGATCGAAACGCATGCAGCGTAAACATCGCTAATGGGAGAGGTATATTTACCGTAATGCTGGCGGGGCGGGATACCTACGGTAGGCAAGCTGATGGTATAAATTGCGAGTCGGGGCCACATGCAGCGGGTGCGTCACTATCTGGGAAAGATTGTAAGTCATGACGCTAGCGGAATAAGGCACCTATGAATAGGGAGGCAGATGGCATAAAGTGATGGCGAGTTAGTGAGACTTAACATTAAGGTGGCTAATGCAGGCAGATTCGTAACATCTACAGATGGGGAAAAGGATACGGGCACGCAGCCGTTCATGAATTGACATACCTGTGGGGAAGCGTCGATCGATCTAACAGCTAACCCAGACGCAAGTCACGTGATTGGTTAAGAGAAATCAAAAAACGTGCAAGTCATGCACGCAGTTTGGAAAATCGATACAGTCTCTAACGATGCATTGGGGAGACCGGAGTTGCCGATCCCAGACCTTGTGTGAGGACGATTTGAGGTGACGGGCACAAATGTTAGTTAAAGCCAAATTATGGAATTAAATACGGGGATAATTCCAAGGCGGTGAAACAAAAGACCGCGTTTGAGGCTCATACAAACATAAGGTGTGAAATTAAATAGGCGGATAGTTACAGAGCGGTGAAACAGTAAACCGCGTATGAATTTCATAAAATCCGAACGGGAAAGATATAAACAGTAACAAAATACACACAATGATTTTCGAAAAAGACAGGCGTTGATATACCAAAATTTACAAAAGGCATATTTGCTTAGCATGTGGGGCAATTTGTTTCACAGTTAAGGACAAGAACACAGTTTGAGGTAGAAACCAGAATTTAAAATGAAGCTACTGAGTGTAAAGGTATAAAAGGGCAGAATGTGCACACTAGATCTGGTTACTGTCTGGTCAGCAGCACACAATTTTGTTTCAAACCGATAAAATCAGCGATTGGTTATGGCATGACATATTGATGGACGGCATTTCATACATATAAGAATGGTAGATGCGGAGATCTACTATGATGTGGCTCATTGGTAACCTTATATAAATGAATGTATGTGTGTATGTCAGGTCATACGTAGGGTCCTAAGTGTCATGCAGTAAGGATAGTTGTGCATAAGTTGCATCAAGTTCATTCAGGCCATTCTGGACAGCCCTGAATCGATCCATCCACTTGCATTCTCTGGTGTTGAGAATCGAGTCAAGATCCCCACCCCTGATGCCCAGTGTGATCGATTCAATAACAAGCCATTTTAAGGATTCAGAGGGATGGTTAAGTCTTTGAAAATGGTCGACCATGGGAGCCCCCATGGTGCTACGTCTTATCCTACTGCAGTACTGAAGTATACGACATTTAACTTTCTGTGTGGTCTGACCTATGTAGATTTTGTCACAAGGACAGACAATTGCGTATATAACATTTTTCGTATTGCAATTAGTGAGGATTCTAAGTTCCCCTGTACAGTTGCTGTTTGGAATGTTTTAGTTTCAATGGTCAGGTTGCACGCTTTACAGTTACCACATATGAAATGGCCCACAGGGGCAGGTAGTTGCCACATCGAATGAACGGTGGGTTTGGGAGGTATGTCTAGGAAGGATTTGACCACACAGTCGCGGACATTTTTTACTTTCTTGAATGAATGCATGGGAGGTTCGGGAAGTTGTACCTCTCCGGCTACTAGATGCCAATGTTTGTTAACAATCCGTTGGATTTCGTTACTGCGCGTGTTGAAGGTAGTGACACAGATTAACCTGTCTCGGTTCTCTGGTCGTTCTTTAGGTGTCAGGAGTATCTCCCTATGATTGTGCCATGCTCTTTTTCTGGCACGCTTCACCAGCCGTTTAGGGTATCCTCGTTCAACCAATCTGCGGATCAGGTCATCTGATTCATTAAAGAAATCCTCTTTCTTTCTGATTCTAAGAAACTGGCCAAAGGGAAGGTTGTCCCGTAGTCCCCGAGGGTGATGACTTCCATATCTGAGTAAGGTGTTCCTTTCCATGGGTTTGTGAAATAAGGTAGTGAATAGGCAATCGCTTGTGGCCTTGATGGATATATCAAGAAAGTCAATGGTGGAATTATCCTGGTGAATGGTGAACTGGATATCCACTGATCTCTCATTGAGCCATTTGAAGAAATTGTTGAGTTCCTGGACGTTACCTGTCCAAATCATAAGGACGTCGTCTATGTAGCGTTTCCAACAGGATACCTGGTCTCTGAAGGGGTTCCTACTGTTATTGATGAATGTTTGTTCGAAATCCTCCATATAAAGGATAGCCAGATCCGGAGCAAAGCTGGCCCCCATGGCCACGCCTTTAGTCTGCATGAAATAGTCATTTTGAAAGTAGAAAAAGTTTTGAGTCATGGCAATCTCGAGTAGTTGAATGATGAACTCGGTTGGTACCTGTGCAGGTAAAGTCCTTATATTCAAATATTTAGCCATCACTTCAAGAGCATGCTGTTGTGGATGCTCGTGTATAGAGAGACAATGTCCAACGTGACAAGAATTTGTGTAGTGGATCAAAAGGCATCCCATCGACAAGGTTTATAACTTGCATGGTATCACGGAGGAAGGATTCTGTTTTTTCTGCCAGTGGTTTCAGGAAGAAATCTACGTATTTACACAGGGGCTCCAGAATGGAACCACACCTTGAAACAATCGGGCGGCCTGGTGGTTGTTCCATGTTTTTATGAACTTTTGGTAACGTGTAGATAGTGGGTAGACAGGGCTGCTTCTGATTGAGGTACTGGAATTCTAAATCAGAAAGGAAGCCCTGTTCCTTCCCCTTTTCCGTTGTCCTTAAGATCACGGTACTGATTTTTTTGGTTGGGTTGTGATTAAGTTTTATGTAACTTACTCCGTCGTTCAATTGTGTGTAGAGTTCGTTCTTATAGGTCTCCACGTTTTGGACCACAATGGCCCCACCCTTGTCAGCGGGTTTGATGACGATCGAGCGGTTGTTTTTTAGACTTTCCAGTGCTTTGTGTTCAGCCCAAGTTACATTATGCTTGACATACTTTTAATAGAGCAAGCCTCAAGTGTTTCCTTAAGTACCGTACTTTCATAAGTGAGGATCTGGTGAGAGACCATCTGGGACGTAGGTGTAAATGACAACGGGGTACGTAGGCCTGTGCACGACGTAATAGTGAGAGGTGGTGAGTGGCGGAAGTAGTGCCTCAAGCATATTTTCCAGAAAAAGCGATGTAGATCTGTTTGGTGGTTGATTTTTTTTAGGGTATGTTGTAGGGCCATACGGTAAGCCCTTGCTCAGGATCATATGTTCATCACTGGCTAGTTGATGATTCAAAAGATTTATGATTGGGTCCTTTGGAGTGGTTACCAACGGTATACCCGGCGTCTCGTTTGAATTTCTCCATGCTGCTCTTGAGGGAAGCGCACTTGCTTCTGGGTTGGGTTCTGGCCCTGCTGTCGGCCCCTGTCCCATCCCTGCCCTAGTTGTGGCTGGCCGCGACCGTGACCCCTGTTCCAATTCCAATTAGTGCTCCTGTCCCTTGGTGGCTGCCAATGGCCTTCCTCTAAAAAAGACGCCGGTCCAGGTTTTGGATAGAACCATCCTTCCTGGTATTGGTACCCAAGGCTGGTGCCCGGTTGTTCGCCTTCTTGGCTTTAACTAACATTTCTGCCCGTCACCCCAAATCGTCAACACACAAGGTCTGGGATCGGCAACTCCGGTCTCCCCACTGCATCGTTAGAGATTGTATCGATTTTCCGAGCTGCGTGCATGACTTGCACGTTTTTTGATGTCTCTTAACCAATCACGTGACTTGCGCCTGGGTTAGCTATTAGATCGTCGACGCTTCCCCACAGGTATGCCACTTCATGAACGGCTGCGCACCCGTATCCTTTTCCCCATCTGTAGATGTTACGAATCTGCCTGCATTAGCCACCTTAATGTTAAGTCTCATTAACTCGCCATCACTTTATGCCATCTGCCTCCCTTACATAGGTGCCTTATTCCGCTAGCGTCATGACTTACAATCTTTCCCAGATAGCGGCGCAGACGCTGCATGTGGTCCCGACTCGCCATTTATACCATCAGCTTGCCTATACGTAGGCATCCCGCACCGCCAGCATTACGGTAAATATACCTCTCCCATTAGCGATGTTTACGCTGCATGCGTTTCGATCTTGCTGCACCTTACCATCACGCCCCTACTTCGGAGCATACTCTAAACTGCCCAATGCCATACTCTGTTCGATTTTTTCTTTTCTTTTCTTCCTTGCTGTCCGAATGTGACGCACGTGTATATTTGTAGAAATGCTCATACTCCCCACAACCGTCTTACGTTTTTTTCTACTAAGCGCTCAATCTACAATATGCTCTTTTAATGTCAACATCGTGTCTCTCTTTCCTCTGCTCCTGTTCTCAGCCACTGGTTCTGCCCCGAACAAAGTAAGTTTAGCCAAAGATTTATCACTCTACCAAGGATATTAATTACTTATGGTACTGCCCAATCACTAATGGTGAGTACATACTTCACCATTTTTAATTCTTTCCCCATTAGCCATTAGTTTTTTAAGTATGACCCCAACCCTAGCTTTTTTGTTTTCCTTTCTCTGCCCCCCCAGGAGCTCCGTGGGCCCCCATTCATATTGTCCAGCACGATGTTTGCCTGCTGATGATGGTAATTTGCGCTATGATTTATCTTTATTCATGAGATCCTTTCCCTTTACAACACACCGTAATACTATTCATCATTATCCTTAGGTGCTCCCCCTGCCCCCCCCCAACCCTCCAGTCCTGAAGAAGACCCCACCGCCATGTCTCGCACTCTGCTGGCTCCTGAAGAGGACGAAACGTCGACTTGTCTTTATTCTTCATCTCAAACCTGGATGACAGTGATATTACAACTGCATCCAACATTTATGTTCTAACATTCAATGTACTAGCCAGAAAACTGGCAGGATAGGTTGTTTAATTCAATATGGATGTATAGATATGCACTACCTTCCCCTTGCACATCACCTGCACTGACCCTAAATTTGCACTTTCACCTTGCTTGCACCTATTTTTACTAAATTTGCGATTTTGACATTCAGTCTGTCATATGAACCGTTGATTTTCTAACAACGCTGATCTAATTGATTAAATCATTGTGATTCATCACAATATGACTATTGGCGTTGTTATATTTCTCTGCATAATGACTACATACATGTTTTCTGATGTTTTGTAAATATTTTCCACTGTGACTACCAATTTTTGTGTACCAGTGTAAGGTGTCAGAGCACTTTACATCACATACACATTAGACAGCGACAATGAATCATAAGTGTGGAAATAAGTGTATAGGAAATGTTACATCAGACAGAGGACTACAAGGTGTAGGAGTCACAAGAACTCACTACTCGTAGACAGCATAGTTTAAGAGTGACTGGTCTGGAGAAGCACAAACTCACTTAGAATTTAAAACATGACACCATGGTTGGGGGCTGGCTTTTCCAATGATGATGATAGTTCATAGCTCACTGTTCGATATTAGGATTTAAACTTATAAACTGCAAGTAACAAAATAGGCTCTCAGGCAGAAGCAGTAATACACTAACCCATTTACATTGTTTGCACTTTGTGATCTGCATGGTACACACGCTTAGCAGCAGGCATTTTAACCTCCTGCTCAACTTTATGATGAGTCAAAACATCCACTAGACAAAACTCAGATCTCTTTGCAGCAGGTCCATCAATCACCAAAGTTACTTGACATTTTTATGGTTGCCTGAAAATACTGGAGGCAAGGAATGAGGCAGCAGGTGCTTTGAAACAGACTATAGTTGAAAACACAGGTCCCCCCCAAAGTCAGCATCCGGCGCAGTGGCACAGATTGCACCGCCCTAGAGCCAGCCCTATTTGCCAGTGGCAGGTCAGCCCGCTCCACCTCTGCTCCAAGCTTCTGATGACTGGTGGTGGAAGAGGTGGCTGGTAAGGTTGAGTGACCATCCATCTACAAAATATTGTTTAACAAGCATTGGCATAGCCAATAGGTCTCCCTTTGGGACCTTTTAAGTGTTTAGCCATGCAACAGTTGTTGTTGCACCAAGAATATTGTGCTGGATAACTAAATACTTAGAAGGTCCCAAAAGCGAGACCTATTGGCTATGCCAATGCTTGTTACTTCCTCTTTTTGCATGGCCTGTATGCATCTCTTCCCTTAGCGTCTAAGCACAGCTTGCCTACCTACTCCGTATACAGCTAGACTTAACAGTGTACTCCCCTTCTTGTACCTCTGGCTCTTGTTTTAAAAGACTCAACAAGATTTTGTTGTTTAGCACCTAAATACCCCTTATAATTATTGATTGAATGCCTGGAAACACTGTCTTGTAACATCCTTAACTTCCTCTGCTCTTTCTGTATGTAAAGCACTATTATATCTCATATAACAGGTTCCATGCTACATAAAACCACAAATAAATAGATAGTGTCATAAGGTAAATCTACAGGCAGGCAGGCTCATAAAAACTAAACACACTAACACAGAATACAAACCTATACAAAAGTAGCACCTACAATCAATCATTCACGGCGACAGAGAATACAGAACAACACACATAAAATATGAAACCCACAAAACATAATACTCTTAACACACACAGAAGCTGGTCTGTGACTGAAAACTTGAATGTGAGTAGTCGCCCCTCCCACTGAGTCATTCATCGTCTCAGGGCGAAGGAATGAAAGGCAGTGGGAGGGGAGGGGTCGGCAAGAGGCACGGAAAAGCCGAGAGGAGGGCCCACACAACAGAAAGTTCTTCCACTGCAGGGCTCCAAGGCCAGGGCTTGGAACAGCCAGCACTTGAGCAAACTTCTGGAGAGCGAGAGAGGAGAGGAAAGACTTGGAAGGTGTAGGGGAAGGAGGAGAGCTAGAAAGAGAGAGGAAAAGGCTGAGCAGGAGAAAAGATAATTCAAGAAGACGTGCGATGGAAGGACGGGAGATCGTAGGGAGCAGTGTTAGGAACGTGAACGCAAGTGCTAGGCCAGCCAGTAGCAGTTTGAAAACTCAACTATTAAATATCTCTCCGAGCCAGCGCATGCGCTGGGCTCAACGAGACCTAAAAACACAGCACTTTGCAGATGAATGTCTGGATTGCACATGTGAGGGGCGTAGTTCAACTACAATCCCCTCACTCAGGCACAATCTTTTGAGGGTTGACGGGGTCGACGCGCCAACCCTGAGCGGGGAAAAAAACACCCTCCCTGCTGTTTGCAGATGATACGCTGCTAATCTCGAAAAGCCCTACGGGCCTTCAAAAACTCCTGACTCGCTTCACTGACTTCTGTCACTCCAGGGGCCTGGTAATCAACACCACCAAGACCAAGCTAATGGCCATGTCCCCTTCCAAGAATTTTAAGAACAACATCAGGGTGGACGACTCTAAACTTGAGCTGGTTACAGCATTCCACTACCTCGGGGTGAGGGTTAACAACAAGATGAAATGGGCCCCACATCTCTCTAAAATGCTTCTGTGCCACAAACGCACAGCTGGAGGGATAGCAAGACACCAGAGGCTGTCCTTTAGCCGCCCAATTGCAGCAGCAATAGAGGTCTACCAGGGGAAGGCCCTAACTGCATCTCTCTATGGGGCAGGAATATGGGGATTCGATAACCTCTCTGCTCTGACCAAATCAGAAAATAAATTTTTTAGAGACATTGTTTCACTCCCTCAGTCTACTCCCCTAGTCACCCTTCGTAGCGATCTTGGCAGACATCCCATAAGTGACGTGGCTAGACTTCGTCCTCTATTATATTTGGTCAGACTAAGAAGGTCCCTGGACTTGGGTCAATATGCACTTGCTCTGAACGACATTCTTTCACTAGGAGCTCACTTCAAGATCCTCTGGGTATCCAACCTATACAAACTGGTGGTGGCGTTGGGTTTGAGTGAGTTTTGGGTGAGCCAGAGCCCTCCTTCCAAAGTTATTGTAAAAAAAATCTACTGGGCTTGGATTAACGCCGCCACCCTGAGGTCACAGAATGGCATTCTGACCGAGAAATTTTTAGACACTAAACCTACACCTAGACTGGAGGCCTTCTTGGATTTGATTGAGTCCCCAAGTGATAGATCATTATACCTCAAGCTTAGATATGGCACTCTACCATTACACGAGTTCCAGACAGGGTGGAGTGGTAAGCAGGGCGATGAAAAGGGCTGCCCGGGCTGCGCCTCCCCCACGGAATCAACTGCCCATTTTTTGTTTGCTTGTCGGGCATACAGGCGGGTTCGATCTAGATGGCTGAAACCCATCTGTTCAAATCTGGGCTGTAGGTCAGCCAGAGTGGCCCTGCGCATCATTACCTATGAGACAACAGTCCCTAGTGTCATCTGTGGGACTGCCAAGTTCTTGGGGGGGGGGCATGGAGGATTAGACAGAGGCTACTTAAGAAGTGCTAGCCTTGGTGTCAAGCCTAAATGCTACTTGAACGAGCCCAGCCCCCAGTATCACTTGTACTGGCCCTCTGCTGCTATATTTGTCTTTTATTTTTCCACTGTAAAGACTGCTGATTACTTTTCTCCTCGGGGCCCATGAATCATGCTGCCATTGATATTGTTATAACTTTTCTTGTTTTTATTCATCTTAATCACTGATTTTAAATGTTTTATACTTTTATGATATTTTATATATCGAATAAAGTTTTTGACTGACTGACTGACTGACAGCTCTTTGCAGATGAATGTCTGGATTGCACATGTGAGGGGCGTAGTTCAACTACAATCCCCTCACTCAGGCACAATCTTTTTTAGGTCTCGCCTATGCAGCGCACATGCGCTGCATAGGCAAAAAGACCTTTCGCAATCGTTTCGGCTTTTCAGCCAAAAACGTGCACGCGTTCTATTGCCTTCAATGGCAACGCGTGCACGTCTAGTGATTCACTTGCGGGAGCGAGCGGCGCCATGTAGTAGCAATTATCGCTCCTGGCGCTGCTCGCTCCCGAAAGTGAAACGCTTTTACTTTTGCCGACACTTTTTTTTTTACCTTTAGCGCGCACGCTTGTTTTAAACGGGATCAAATACTTTATTTTAAAGCACATATTTTTCCATAGAATTTCTAAAACTGTAGGCTCTAAAGAACAGGTTTTCGGTGGCAAGACATTAAAGCCCGATGCCACTCATGAGTTTACCCCGTTATTGTTCAAAATATGCTCTGGGTGCCCCCCATATGAGAGTGATTATCTCCAGTGTGCCAGTGCCAGAATTTCAGTTTTATATGCCTTTGGTGTCCCCTATTGCCAATAATTACCTACAATATGCTTGCACTAGAATAGAATGTTGCTACAGATTCCATCCATGTAACATGGGTGACCTTTAGGGCAGAAATTGACTAAAGAATATCAGGGCCAACATTTTGTATCCGTTCCCCCTCACTCCTAATAGGACCTGGTTGTCCTTCATTGTGCCAAGATTTATCGTCAATATGCCAGCACCAGCATTTTGCCACAGCTGTCTCATATGTCAGTAAATACTTTTAGTATGCCAGTGTTTTGCCATGGGTGCCCAATATGCTGAGAATTTTAAAAAATACCTCTAGTATTGGTGTTCAAGTGCCCAGTATTACCTAGCCAGCCCTACATTTTGTCACGTGTCCCACATGCCCAGAGTAATCTCTAGTGGGTCAGTATTTTTTCATGTAGCTGCCCGTTATGCCAAGAACTATCTCAGTATGCCAGCTCTATATGCCAAATACTGCCTATAATATTACGGGGTCTGCATTTCTGCACAGGTACTCCATATGCCAAGAATAACCCCTAGTATTCCAGGGCCGGTATCTTGTCAAAAGTGTTGTTTTTCCAAGAATTACCTTCCAAGTATTGCCTATATTTTGACAAGGTCAGCATTTTGCCATGAATGCCTCATATGCTAGAATTACCTCTAGTATGCCAGGGCTAGCAGTAGGCTCACAAGCATCTTTCTCTCACACACAGGCGTTTACTCACACGTACTCATCCAATCTCTTATTTATTCTCATGTTTACTCTCATTCATTCTCATTCTTTCTCACTCTTCTCATTCACCTTCTTTCATTATCTCACTCACACTTACTCTTACTCATTGATTGGGACTTGCCGTCACTCTCACCTGCTCCTTTTTTTCCTCACTTGATCACACTTTGTCTCATTCTCAGTGTGTCTTGCGTATTTCTGCTCACTCCGTCTCACTTTTACTGTCCCTGTAATTAATTCTCTGACACATTCATTCATACTCACTTGTATGCGCTCTCACTTATTCTCATGGACTCACTCATGCTCATTCTCACTCACTTTTGCAACACACACTGACTCTCACACACAGATTCTCACCTGCACTTATGCACACAAAATGTGAACTTTTTTTCCTTGCCTCAGCTGACAAAGTAGATTCTGTTAGAGCGCTTGGTGCTTCACTGACCCTCGTGGCAGGCACATAGCTCCCTCCTGCCTTCACCCTACCCTTTCCTAACTGTATGACGAGTTGGGAAAGGATGAGGGGATAAGCTGATTGGAGCGTAACTCTGGCACTACAGTGCCTAAATATGAAGCACACAGGCCTACTTTTACCAGTGACGCGGGGGGGGGGGGGGAACCTACGAATATTAGGCCCCTGAGTCCAGGGCGGGGAACAGCTCTGGACAGCTTGTCTGATGGCCTCATGCATCTAACGAACTTCACACAGATGTCACTGCCTGCCTCAGACTGCCGCTTGAAACCCCCACCCCCTTTTACCAGGGAGGGTCGGCATTTTTTATTGTACTAATAGCTTGTGTCATACAGTGCCCCATGGATAAGCTGCGTTATACGGTACCTTATGAATCGGCTGTGTCCCAGGGTGCTCTGTGGTTTGGCTGGCTTAATACTAATTTTTCTGGATGGACTGGTGTCTTACAGTACTGCATTGATGGGCTGATGTCATACAGTGCTTTTCGGGTGGTGTAATACAGTGATCTAGGCGTGGCTTGGTGCTATACACTTCCCTTTGAAAAGGCTGCTGTCACAGGGTGCTCCGTCCTTTGGCTGCTTTAATATAGGAGTGTGCAATATTTGCACAATTTGCTTTTGTGAAACAGCAAAAATTACACAAAATGTAAAACTAACATTTAGGGCTATATTTTAGCATGAATGCTTCCTTGTGTCGATTTTGAATGCGAGAATGATTTTGCATAAAAAAAGCATTTGCAATGCAATAGGTCTTGAATTTGCAAGAGTTTAAGCTATGGGCATTGTAAATGACAATGCCTTTTCTTTGTATGTTTTAATAATTAACATATAAATAAAAGACATTGTCATGTACAATGCCAATAGCTCAAACTCTTGTAAATACAAGACCTATTCAGAGAAGAGGCCGCCATTGTCTCGTGCTGCTTAGAAAGTGAAAGTGTGCATGGCGCGTTGAATGTTGCAGGAAAGCATGACGTGCCTGCAGAAGGAGAAACTAAATAAAGAAAATAGTGCTTACAGACTAAAAAAGACTCACCGTGCAACAACCGCAGTAAAAGAGCCAGCCCTCGTGGGAGGTTACAAATGAAGACAAGGCGGTACTAAGGAGGGACTAACAAGTCTATTAATGAATCAGAAGCCAGCATTTACAAAGGACAATGACACAAACCAATGACAAATAAAGGCGGAGAGTGGGCAGGGCTTCTATTCCATGCTCCAATACAGCATGGCTCGCAGAACAGCGCATGTGCTGCCCAGGCTTGACCTAAAAAGTTCTGGAAAAAAAGGCACCACTGTTCTGGTTGTTCACATTGTTTGCGTGCTCCTGTGCTAAAATTTCTAGAATTTCTTCTACCAAGCATAATTTGAAATTCACAACATTATGAGAGATTACACATTTTTGACGGAAATTTTTACCTGGGCCTAGTTTTATACCGTTTTTGGGATGGGCTGGTGGCATAGAGTGTTGGATTCACGGATTGGTGCCACAGGGTGCTCTGTGGAAGAGTGGGTTGTAATGTGTTCTGGTGGCACACAGTGCTCTGTGCGTAGGCTGGTATCACACAGAGCTCTATGGGTAGGTTAGCGTCATACAGTGACTACTGCACGGGGTGCTGGGCTGCTGTTGTACACTCCTGTACGCATGGTGTGGTGTCACATTACTTTGTACCATGCTGTCTGTAGTGTCCAGCATGATACAGTGCTCTACAGGTGAGCTGGTATCACCTAGTGCTCCACAGATGGGCTGTTGTGACAGTGCTTTGTGCATGGGCTGAGTCATACAGTGCACTATGAACAGGCTGTGTCTTATACAGTGTTCTGTGGAGAAGCGAATGTTATACAGTGCTCGATGGGTGTCTGGTGCAATACAGTGCTCTGCGGATGGGCGGTGTCATACAGTGGCTTTTGCATGGATTGAAGTTACACTGTGCTTCATGCACTGGCCGGTGTCATAGTATGCTCTATACATGGGCTAGTTTTATATCGTGCTTTCCAGAGAGGCTGGTGTCATACCGTGCTCTGTGAATGTATGTTGTCATCCAGTAATGTCCTGTGTAAGGGTTGATGCCATACCGTGCTCTGTGCATGGACTCATGTCAGTTGGAGCTGTAGGAGGGTTGGAATCACACATTCCTTTGTGCATGGGTTGGACTATCCCCTTAATCCATGTACGGTCTGGTGTCACATGCTCTATATAAAGGCTAGTGTCAAACGTTACTGGATGCATTGGCTAGTGTCACTCATGCCTCTAAGCATGGGCTGCTGTCTTATGATGCTCTCTGCTTGAGTTGGTATCACACAGTGATTTTTGCATGGGCTGGTTTTATACATGGGTTTGTGCATCGGTTGTTATCAAATTGTTCTCTGTTTATGGTCTGATGTCACATTGTTCTGTATTCATAGCCTTGTGTCGGACAGTGGGTGCAAAATGGCTGATGTCAGATAGCGCCAAATGTGTAGCCTTATGTCATACAGATATCTATAGTAAAGATGGTTTCAGTCAATATGTTTATTTATGATTCGAAACTCCAATGAGTTCCACATAAAATGTACAAAAAGAGAACAAAATTACAATGTGTTATAATGATGGTGTTCTTGATAACAGAATAAAGCGCAATCGAAAGCATAACAATTATAATTTCACTATACAAGTGGGGTTAAAAGCAAACATGACTCCATATAAACACAGCCCAATATATGAAGTGCGTATGCGCATATAAATAAAAAAATAAAATAAAAATCTTTACCCTCCCAATTTTAAATTTGTGCAAAACTCCATAAGACTTCGTCCCTTTGAAAATTCAAACATCCTCCTTTATACAGTTCAAATAGCTTTAAAAACAGTTTACAATAAAAAAAACAATATGCTACGCAGCTAGGACCCTTTTCCTATCAGATCTTACACAGGACGTGGGGCGTGGCCAAATAGCACTTGGTTTTATATCCTGCCCTAGATTTCAGATTTTAATGTACAAAAAGGATCTGCCGATCAAAATCGTATTGGCATACCGAATCTTAAGCTCAAAAGCTAAAAGTTTTAGCACATACTAATTCAGGGGGGGCAAATAAACAATTCAAAGCCTCCTCTGCGGTAGTAATATTATACTTTAAAAATACAGGTCTTATAAGTAACGTTGTAGGGGTTGTAATGTGGGACAAACAAATAACACATTGTTCAAATCTTGCACCCGATTTCCACATAAATCACAAATTCTTTTCTCCCTAGGAAGATAGTTTCATACAGTACACTATTCATGGCTTGATGTAATTCAGTACTCTGTGCATGGGCTGGCTACGAACAGTGCTCTGTGCATAGTTTGTGGGCTATCGTCAGAGAGTGTTGTATGGATGAGCAGGTGCCATACATTGCTCTATGTGTGTGCTGCTGTCAAATAGAGCTATACAGGTGACCTTGTGCCATATAGTCCTCTGTGACTGGTACTATATATAGTGATCAGCACATGGACTGGTGTCGGAGTGCTCTCTGCATGGGCTAGCATTGTACTGGCTTGTTTGTGATTTCATGGAATACCATTAGTGAGAAACCATTTAAACTGTTTTATGGAAATTTCCAGAATGAATGGCATTTACCGTTTTGTAGAAACCAATTCAGAGAATGTCTTTTTGGTCGAAACTGGCTTTTGAATAATTATTTTTTTAAGTATAAATGCAATGGTTGCAGGTCTCACTTTCAGAAACAGTTTTGTCGGATATATTTATTTCAGTGCTTTATTTCAGAGGACTTTACATCATATGTATTTATTTTTCAAGTCAAGCAATTACTTAGGATGCTTTTAATTCTCTGACCCATCACCACCCATAAACACTATCCATAGCTGACCCCTCACAACCCCTAAACACCATTGATCTGTGCCCCCTAAATTCCCTCACCACACCTAAACTACATTCGTCTCTGTTGCCTAAAAGCTCATTCTAACTCAAATAATCCACCATCTCTGAATGATAAAATCACTTGCTACCCTTAATTGCACCCATTCCTGATACCTAAAAACACCTTTCTGTGCGTAAAACCCATCCATCCCATACCCCTTAAAACACCTCAGCCCACACAAAGTCCACCGATCCCTGAACGCTAAAAAACCCTCACCGCCCTTAAACACCAGCCATCCATGACCCATAAGAACTCCTCATTACTCTAAATTACTTGAACCCTAAAACCCCTATCTACATCTAAACTCCACCCTTCCCTGAATCCTTAAAACCCCTTACCACCCTAAACTCCACCCCACCCTGATCACTAAAATCTCTTCACCACCCCAGCTGCTTTGAACCTTTAAAAATCCTCACCAGCCCTAAACTCCACCCATCCATGAACCCTAAAACCCCTCAACACACTTACACTCCACCCATCCCTCAATCGATCAATATTTGTAGAGCGCGCTAATCTCCCGAGGGGTATCTAGGCGCAGCATGGCGTGGGGCTACTCTAACAGCCAGGTCCCTGAAACCTAATAACAGCTCACACACTTAAATACTACTCATCCATGGACCCTAAAAACTCCTCAACATTTCCTTAAAATTTACTTTCCTTAAAATAGTTTTTCCATGAATCGGTTTCCTTCAATGTGGTTTCTCAGTTTCCGTTAAATCACATTCATCTATCATACAGTGCTTAGTGGGTGAACTACCATTGCATCATGCTCAAAAATCAGTCTTGCGTAGTGCTCTGTAGATGAGCTGTTGTCATACAGTGTCAAAAGAAAGGTCTGGTGTCATACTGTGCTCTTTGCATTAGCCGGTGTCGCAAAGTGATTTTTGGGTGGCTGATGATACATTGCTCTATGCTTCAGCTGGTGTAACCTGTATTTCTCTACGCATGGACTGATATCCTACATAACTCTGTACATTAGCTGCCGTCACAGTGCCTACTATTCTTGGTCTGCTGTGAGTACTGTATGCATTGGCCCATGTTACACAGTGTGTGCATAGGCTCCTGTCGCACAGTGTTTTATAGATTTTGAGATCTCACTTGGGTTGATTTCGCACAGTGCTCTGTACGTGGGCTGGTGTCGGCTATATTGCTCTATGCATGGGCTGATGTCCTACATGACTCTGTGCAAGGGTTAATGTTTCAATATGCTCTGATCGTGAGCTGGCGTTAAACAGTACTGTATGCTGGTGGTACACAGTGTTACTAGGGTTGGTGTCATACATTGGTCAGTGTATTAGCTGGCGTCACACAGTGCTCTGTACATGGGCTGGTGTCGCACACATCGCTTTATGCATGGGCTGATGTCCTATGTTGCTCTGCGCGCGGGTTGGTGTTACAATGTGCTCTGATCGTTGGGTGGCATTAGGACATACTATATACTGTTGTCACAGGTCTTTATGAAAGGGCTGGCTTCTTACCTTGCTGTGTGCATGGGCTGGCGTTATAATGAGCTCTATTCCAGTGCTGGTGTTGGACAGTGCTCTAAGCATTGGCTGTTGCCACATGGTGTTTGATGGATGGATGGACTGGTGTTACTTGGGCGCTGAGCATGGGTTGCTGTCGAACAGTGCTCTAAGCATAGGCAGTTGTTACATGATGTTTAATGGATGGACTGAAGTCACTTGGACTATGTGGTGGCCAGTGTTGTAAACATAGGCTGTTGTCACACGGTGTTTGATAGATGGATGGACGGACCAGTGTCACTTGGGCGCTGTGCATGGGTTGGAGTCGGACAGTGTTAAACGATGGACTGGTGTCATTTGGCCTCTGCGCATGGGCAGATCATGAAACTCTGATGTCACATATACCTTTTAGCACACCAGTCACAAAGGCAATGTCTGTAAGAGCATGAACACTAGGTTTAGCTGAGATTTGATCTTAGTGTCTATTTGCGTATATATCAAACGGCTCAAACATGAAATGTTTCGGCTTTTTGTTTACTGTGAGCATGTGCAGTATTGTGTTGTACCATGTGCAGTTGTCCTTGTGTGAAATATCCCTTACACTTGGCATTGAGTTAACCACACATATTCTTGACGCTGGCTGGCAATCTAATTTGTTAAACCCAACAGTGAAATGTAGCATTTTGAAACCGCAGATGACAGGAAAGCAGGTAGCTTTCGTGTATAAACATCGCAGTTTACAAGCGCATTTATCGAAAGTAGCAGTACCCGTTCTATATTGCAGTTTCTCAGCCTGTCTCTGCCTTGGAAACAAAGTCTTGGTCTAGTTAATAAAAATAGGGCAGCTATACAGTCTTAGCACCATAAAAGACATATGTGCAGCTCTGTGGGTTAAAGTGCTAGCCGCAGCATTCTGCGTGCGACCTTCAGGGTGCAGTTGGAATAGCCAATAAAGAAAGTATCATTCATTGGGCAATGGCGACTCTTGTTTACAATGTGATGTAGATATAACAAGACTGTAACGGTAAGTGCGTATACATTAAAACGAGGTAGTATTCAACAAATTCAGTAGTTTCCGTTGAACGGAAATTCTCCTCAAACCACTTGCCGGTATAGGGTGCCTATTGTGCATCCAGGTGCACGTACGCGTGTTCTCTACGAGCTCCCTCGCTTTCGGCCGCCCTGTAAGTCGCCGGA
Organism: Triturus cristatus; assembly: GCF_964204655.1. NCBI lineage: Eukaryota > Metazoa > Chordata > Amphibia > Caudata > Salamandridae > Triturus > Triturus cristatus. Next base: position 946,140,231 of record NC_140593.1, read on the forward strand.
CTCTTGTCTCCCTGCTCCGAGTTGCTGAGCGCCTCTTCGGCGCGGCATGGACGTTTGGCCCCATTTGACGCTTGAACAGTGCTTGCCCAGTGCCCGTGTTCACCTGAAGCTTCCCTGCCCCAGCACACGTTGTTGCTGGTGCCGAAGCTCCCTCCCTGACCCTGACTGGTGTGTGACGACTGGCTCCACCCAGCCAGGAACCGAGCTGCAGAGCGTTGTCTGGTGTGTGAGGACTGGCTCCACCCAGCCAGGAACCGAGCTGCAGAGCGTTGTCTTGTGTGTGAGGACTGGCTCCACCCAGCCAGGAACCGAGCTGCAGAGCGTTGTCTGGTGTGTGAGGACTGGCTCCACCCAGCCAGGAACCGAGCTGCAGAGCATTGTCTGGTGTGTGAAAGGCTGACACCGTCTTGGTCATTTGAATGAGGGGATTCAAGGCGGTACAAAAGGGGGTGGTGATGGACGGAGCATCAGAACCAATCAAACACTCACACCCAGTCAACAGATCTGGGTTTGATCCATCACCGGTCCTAGGAAGCTTGATTCCGGTCCAGGGAAGACATGGCTTGGCAGTTCGGGCTGGACTGTTCCCATGAGGCACAGGGTCAGACTGATTTGCATATGGCCATGTCTGAACTGGGGTGGCAGAGTGGGCTAAAGAACGGTGATGGATTAAACCCAGATCAGTTGACTAGGGTGAGTGCTTGCAATGTTCAACACTCCGTCCATCATTTCCTTTGGTTTTGCTTTGAGGGGATTCAAGCACAATTTGCAAGCTTGTAGGTGTGTATTGCTGTGTGCACCAAGCAGAGGATTTTTCGCTCTTCGTTAGGGAAGATTTCACCTCCTCACGACCTCCTGCAATTTTTCAATGCCCAACTGGAGTCGATGTCTTACAGTGCTTAGTGTTGGGGCCGGAGTCACACTACGTTCGGTGAAGGGGCTGGTGCAGTGCTTTGTAACGAGGTGCTTATCGGTGCATTCCAGGGCTTTAAAGTTTTTGGAGCAAATCAATACATATTAAAAAAAAAAAATGCTACACATTATTTAAAGAAGTGTAGTATGATGAGGACACAATCGCTCGTGCCTGTAGCTAAAAGTTAAATTGAACTGTAGCATTTATATAGCACTTACTGTTGCTATGTGGGGTGTGTGATGACTACTGAGGTGCAGCTATCACGTGATGTGATGCAGAAATTTGCCATGTGATGGACGAAGAGGAGAGAGGGATAGGCGCAAAGTTTATAGCTTTCAGTAAACTGGCGGCTTTGAACAGCTTTGCACTTAGCTAGTTACTGCACTGGGTTGTCCATTCTGAAAGCTGAGTAGGCATAGGTTAGCTGCAAAGATGATGGGGACATCTGCTGGGATTAACTTTACTATCATTCCATATATTCTTGTCATTGTGAGATGTCAAGAAGCAGTCACAGTATGCAGCTGGTTGAAACCTGCAGTGTTTGACAATAAAAGTCCTTCATTGGCCACTGGTATGTGGCAGATCTCTTTAGTTATTCCATGCCTGTTCAGTAGGTGATGGGTGATTTATTCTTCTGGGCTGGGGCAGTACTAGGTGATGAACATGAACTGTAGGAGTTTTGTCTTGTGCGAGTGTAAGAGTACCAAGCAATAGAAGGACATTATTTTGCAGCCTGTATGAAATGCAGCTGTCTGCCTGACCGCTCAGTGTTATGGTGTTAGTATTTGGGGGTCAAGGAGGGTTATATATAAGTTGACATTACTATTCAATGCCCAGGCTAGACATAGGCCAGCGATTCATAACTTACCTGGATATATAAGGTTGTGTGCTATTGGGCTGTTCTATATCTGTGAACTGCAGATTCTACTTGAAGGAGCTATTATTATTCCTAGTTCCATCCCAGGGTTATAAAGTGATGTAGGCATCTTGGAACTAGCCATATTTTCGCCTCTCTGCTAAAAGGTAAATGCTCCTGAATGTTTAAAATCTTGGCTGGCAGTGAATTCCTGAACTTCACGGCATGTAATGCGAAAGCAGTGGCAGCCTGGAGCGCAGTGCCCTATTTTGTTTGTATTGTTCGAACTTAAGTTGTAGGTAGAGTGGTCCTTTTCCTTGGGAGGCTCTGTAAACGATGCAGAGTGCCTTCATCATTGTCAGTGTAGTGATTGCATGACTGAAGTTTTGTGTTCTCTTGGGTATAGGTGGTAAGCAGTCTTCCATGGTTACCTCTAGGTTTCTGACTTCTCTTGATGTTGTTGGAGGAACCTCAGGTACCTTCGTCCATATGTCAGCAAGCTGGAATTTTAGGTCTCACCTAGCGACGCAGCGCATGCGTTGCTCGCATTGGCGAGACCTATTGTCGTCGGATTGGTGGGAGAAGGGGGACAGGAGATGTGCACGCTCACGGCGTCTCTATCAGCTTGCCCCCACACAGCACATTGGCACGTGCACGGCGTCTCTTCACTTTCGAGCGCTCCCACCTCAGACAGCACATTAGCACGCGCACTGCATCTCTACACCTTTGAGCGCTCCCACCGTGGACAGCACATTGGCACATGCACGGCATCTCTTCACTTTCGAGCGCTCCCACTGTGGACAGCACATTGGCACGCAACCTGCATCTCTTCACTTTTGAGCACTCCCACCACGCGCTTTCACTTTTGCGCGCTCGATCTCAGCCTGCCTTTTCTGCCACGGTGTCGCGGCATTATTTTTATATAGCGCACCTATGTAATATAGCACTTATATAAAATAGCGCCTCAGTAAAAATCAGTACCACCAAGGCAGTGCATGTAATTCAGGCCCAGAAAATCAAAGAAAGCGTTTATGCATTGAGTTCTGTTTGTTTCAGAAGGTATGCGCAAAATGGGAAAGCGCTATAAATATTGTACAAAAGGTGCACTTGAGCGCTAAAGCGCAGCGAGAGAACTGGAATCGGAAAAAAGTAGTACAGGATTGTTCGTGCTGGATATGACTTGACTTTCACAGAATATAAACATTCCTGGCCATCAGAGGAAATGGTGTTTCGTATTGGGAGCTAAATTGTTAATTCTCTGCAGTTACCGGATCTCCAGAGTTTTGTAAAATGGAAGAGTTGCTTTAAATGGTAGATGCGGGCTGGTGTCTTGAACCCGAGCTGGGAACCTGGAGATCTGCGGTACAATCGGGAACATCGTGAGATTCTGGGCAGATCACTTCATATCGATGTGCTTGAAACAGTAAAAATTGTGTAAACCAGCGGTGCGACTTGGTGTAGTGTAAAGTGCCCAGGTCATGCCCCCCCCCCCATCACATCCTAGTTTTAGTAATATGGTTTAACCTGGTCCTGCATATAATTTCTCTTCTACATCCTACACCCTGTGATCTTTAAGATGCAACTGCTATGAAACTATACATAAAACACACACGTGCACATGCGCACACACATATATATTTAATACTCATAAAAAGGGCACATGCCATTTCTCAGGACAGTGTTTCAACTCCATGTTTACGTTTATTTATTGCTTCCCGAGTGAACATCTCAAAACACCTCCCCTGCCTTTCTCTCCTAAATCCTTTTTCAATAAGTAATCAGAGGTTTAAATAAATGAACTAAAAGATGGGCGATAATAAGCTGCGGATTTTCTATTCAGTGCTGGCTACGAGGAATAGGTTCTGTGTAAATCACTGCTTTCTGACTGTAGGGCCCTGCTATAGAAAACACACCGCCCCCACCTCATGGAAGGCAGAAATGGGTCTAGTGAACCCCCTTAATGTGACAAAGAGAGGATGTGGCCTAACGGTCAGAGCTACAGACTTTGTAGCTGGGGAACCAGGTTAGAGCTTGGCGTCGGCTCGACATATTGAGATGCGGGGCAAATCACTTCATCTCCCCGTGCCTACCAGAAAAATAACAAGCACTTGCAATGTAATTGGTCTCACATTTACGCGAGTTTGAGCTATTGACATTGCAAATAACAATGCCTTTTATTTATTTTTTGTGTTTAAAACATAAATAAAAGGCATTGTCATTTACAATGCCAATCGCTGAAACTCGCGTAAATGCGAGACCTATTGCATTGCAAATGCTTGTTTTATTTAGTAGACATACTGTGTTTGCCTTAGTCAGCACAGTATATCTGTTAAAATGGAGCTATCATGGCGCACAACAGTGTATCCCTGATGCCAATGAGGAGTCACACAGATCATCATGGGGAGGATCCTCAGCAGTGTCTCAGCTTCTTTTAGGGCTGTACTTCCAGCCCTACCAAAAAGATTGGCGAGGGCTTAAAGCGGGCCTTCCTCTTAATCCTAGCCTGCTGCTCTGCCTGGCACCTCTTTGCGAATCATTGCTTGCTGATTCCAATGCCCAGCACCAGATTCTTGTTCTGCTACTGTCATTGAGCCTTTGAGTTTCCACCAGAGAAGGAAACGTAAGTATAAATATATGGTGTAGTTTCTCTGTGCATGTGTCAGTGAAAGTGTATTTGTGAGTGGCTCAGAGAGATATGATTCAGTGAGATTGTGTGTGTTAATTTAAGTGAGTTTGAGACTGCCAATGAGAGTGTAATAATGTGAGAATTAATAAGTGAGTTAGGACTCCTAACTTTACGACTACTATAGTAGTCGTAAAGTTAGTATTTTGTCTCAGATTAGTTCTGTGAATCAGCCCCGTTGTGAATAGCAAATAAAACTTAAACTTGCACGAAAGTGTAAGTTTACCTTTGTGAATCCAGCCCTCATTAGTTAGCCTCAGGGTAGAGTTCTACCAAAAGTAATATTTGGTTGCAGGACAGATCTAGACATAATGTATTATCGATAAATCTTAATTAATAACCTACTGAAGTCATGTGTCTTAATTATATTTTCAAATTAAACCCAGATTGTACACAAGAAGTAAGAATTGTGTCTGTTGTCTTGAGAAAAAGAGACTAAATTTAAAAATTGCGTAGTCTTGTCTTAGAAGCAGAAGCTGGACCTTAGGACGTCAGGATGTTAGGAGGAGGAGGAGCCACACAACTCTCAGCTCTGAGGCTATATCCTTCTGTTTCCTTTGACTCCCACACCCGACCCCCCAGCAGTTTAAGACCACATGCCCTCAGCTTTTACCCACTGCCTGCTCCCCCGCTCCCGCAGCAACCCTCAGCGAAGGAGTCATCAGGGCTTCACCCGCTCGCTCTCTCCCCACCTCTGAGCGATTGAGGTGCAAGAGCTGAGGAGCAAGTGGGAGGCAGAGGAATGCCGAGGACGTAGCATGCAGGGGGTGAGCTTTACGACTGCACTCAGCCACAGTTAGTGTAAGCCCAAGGCACTGTGGAGGCAGCCCAGCTAGGATTGGGGGCTTTCCAGTGAGCTACCGCTCACCCAGCCTTGCAGTTTTACAGTGCCCAGTCCACCGTTGTTTGGACCTTCCCCTCCTGTTAGACCTAGCATCTTTTAGCGTGTTTTCTCTGTTTTTTGCTTTCTGACCTGCTGTTTTTGCTGGTTTAGTGTCTCTGCGCACTGCCTCACTGCTGATCAGTGTTAAAGTGCAAGTGCTCCTAGGGTAAATTATGTTTATGGATTGGTGTTTCCGTGTTTGGCTTATTTAATTTACTGCTAAGTCCCTAGTATGGTGCACTGTGTGTGCCCAGGGACTACAAATGAAATGCTGCTAATGGGCCTGCAGCAGTGGTTGTGCCACCCACACAAGCAGCCCTTAAAAGGGTTCCCAGATTTGCCACCTCAGGGTGCAGGTGTGACTGTCATGTCAACCTGGCAAGTGCACCCACTTGCCAGGCACCAAGGCTTCCCTTTTCTTACATGTAAGGCACCCCTTAAGCAGGCCAAAAGTACCCCTATGGGCGGGGTGCAGTGTAGGTCAAAGGTAGGACATGTCCTGATAGTGAAATACAGTGTATTTAGTTTTCCACTATTAAAAGGGTATCTGTCCCATGGGATAGAATGGGGGATACTTTGTAACATCTTACAAATATAACTTCCCATTGGGACAAGATAGAGAAATGGAGTTTGGGCTCTCTGAACTCAGAATATAATCACACATCTTTTAGTGAAGATGTTTTTTTAAATTATGTGTTTGAAAATGCCCCTTTTAGAATGAAGGCCTTTTCTTGCTTAACCATCCTGTGTGCCTCTGCTGGGTTGTGAATTGACTTTCTGGCTTGAAGTGACAGGGGCTGGGGATGTGCATTCACTGTAGACAGCCACTGGGGGGATTGAGGTGTGTCCTGCGTTCCTGGGTGGGTCAGGGCTGGGCTGAACAGACCTGGGCTGCATTTAGAGTAGTGGGAGGAGAATTCCTTGCACCTGAATAACCCTGGTCTGCCTTATACAATGCTGTCTCCACCTCCTGCCAGGAAGGGCAGAACTGGTTTGGACCAAGCTCAGAGACTCTTTGCCACAAGAGAACAAAGGGAAATGTGTCATACATTTTTGGGCCCAGAACCCAGGGCTTTAGAACTCTTTAGAAGCCGCGAGGAGAAACTTCAACTTTTCTATGTGTTTTGCTGTGTGCACCTGAAGTGGCTGCTTCTGTCTTGGGCAGAGAAATTACTGGAGTGTACTTTCTGCAACTTCTTTGTTTGAGATTCTCCAAGGGCTTGAGGAAGAGCTTTCCCCCTGTTCAAGAAGTCTTAGTAACAGCAAAGGATTCCCCTTCCCCTGGGTACCGCCTCCGTGAACTTGTGTCTCAGTTGCCACAGAGGGAAACTGCAACCCGATGCCATTACTAAGACCACTGACCATTCCGTGACTTGAAGGCACCGCAGATGGCACCACCGCACTTCACACCGCAACCCTGGTCTCACCGATGATGACCACTGCTGCCACCAAGCCGCTGCTTGCACTGGGACCTGTGGGCACCGCAATCTGCACCACCTCGCTTCAATCTGCTGTCCTGGTCTCACCAACGCCACCATTGCCAGCTGACATCACTGCCATGATCTGCACTGTGATCTGGGGGCACCGCTCATATGTTACATGAAGCAGCGCCCTGTCCCATAATGCAGCCGCGGCCCACCGATACCAGCCCCATCGACCGCCAATCTTCGCCAGATGCCACCATTTGCACCGTGACAGTCAGCAACACAGCGAACACCACCCCGCTTCACACCACAGCCAACCAACGCCATTGGAAAACCGCCACTGAGCAGTTTCCTGCACATTGACCTGAGGGCACCGAATGCTGCACCGCTTCACTTCACACTGCAGCCTCGATGACCACCGCCGCCGGCCCACACTGCCGCGATCGGCCGTAACAAAAGGTACTGTTTACAAAGTCTTCTGACACCGACGCCCGTCCACGCCGATGTGGAACTGCATTTTTAAGGTTATTCTTGCAAAGTGCATATTTTGATTATTATATGTTGGATTTTTATAGTTTTAGTCTTGTTTTACACAGATAAAAGTTGGATACATTTCTGTACTGGTGTGGTGTCCTTTTGTAGTGTTCTCACTGTATGTTATGTAGGGGTGGGCGGAATTTGCGGAATCAACCTTCGCAAATTATCGCGAGAATGTTTAAAATTATCGCAAACAAGCAGAAATATCGCGAAGATGCGGAAGTTTTTTTCCGGCATGTTCGCGAGATTTTCTGCATGGTTGCGGGTCGCCAACTTACCCATGTGGTTGCTTGCGGGCGCGGCCATCTTGTTTTGAGTTGTTCTCGCGGTGCATGATCGCGAGAAGAAAGACGTGATCGCGCGACGCATGACGTCACTGCGGGCGCGAACTGTCGCGAGACAGCGCAAATGGCTAAAAACAATACAACATCTCATGGAGAACGCGACCGGATCAAGAAAACTTGTCGGCGAACGCAGGGATTCAGGTAAGGCGATCGCGCGCGCGCGAGAATGTATCATTTTACAGCGCGAGCAAGAAACAAATTATCGCCAAGCTGCGGAAACCGGAATTTTTGACATTTTCGCGCTCTCCGCGGAACGCAAAAATGTCAAATTATCGCAATTTCCGCGAACGGAACGAAATTTTTGCCCAGGCCTAATGTTATGTGCAAATGCTTTACACACTGCCTCTAAGATAAGCCTGACTGCTAGTGTCAAGCTACCAAGGGGGTGAGCAGCATGGATCGCAGGTGGAGGGGGTGGTTGGGGGATTTGCGGGGGGAATAAAAAACAACAAATGACCTGTGTATCTGCTTCTGCTCTCTTGCCTCCATTTTCAGGAACAGGAAGAAGGCAGCCAGGCTTCCTTGTTGTAAACCAACAAGGAATCCGTGGGTCTAGAAAGACAAAACTAAATACTGATGCCAACACGACTAAGTGCTCCAAGAAAAGCAGTCCTCATAAAGAGGACGAAGTCCCATCACCCAACGAAGTGGCATGCTTCATCATCTGGGGCCTCCTCTTAACCACACCTGGTCTGGTTAAGGAGCTACAACTCCTGTATTGATGGAAAAGGAGGAGCTCGCGGATGTTTTCTTAATACTAGCACCCTGGATGGACCAATCTAAACAAAGACTGAAGCTGCCTAACGTGTGATGAAACAACGTGTGAAGTGCAGTGTAAATGAACAGAGTATTAAAATTAATTATCTAAAGAAAATTATGTTTATTGAGTATCTTTAGATGTCAAAAGATAAAAACATGGTTAACATGTTTCACCCAAAGATGATCTAACTATTTGATCATGGCTTTCTTCAGGACCAAATGATACTACTGCAACAAGAATTGAAATAGAAACAGGGTGAGATAAATCCCATCCCAGACTTAAATGGAACGATACCACAAACAGATATACCTACTCCTCGAGTAGTAAGCGGAACTGCAAGGGTTCAAATAAGTCACCCGTAATAAATCGGGGATAGTCGCCTACACTCCTGGTAGCAACTCAGGGCGTGAGGCAGCGCTCTGGCCGTCGCTACCCTGGGGGGTCTTCCTGATTGTACCGAGCGGTACCAAGGCCAGGTAAAGCGCGTCCTAATGAAACAGGCAGAAACCCGGAAATCGACGTGAGAAGCGTTACAGCAGGAAAGGCCTCGTCACGTGATCAGAGAATCGCGGGCTTAGGCTAGCAATGCGCTCCATCCGGTTCTAATGCATCATGGGATATGAAGTCTAAGCCCAGCGCCAGTTTTGACAGTACGGTAATTAGATTAAAGATGTTAGTAAATATCAGTAGATATACCTAAAGATAACAACAAAACGCGCAATGTTAGGAAAGCGCCAATAAAAATCGGGTGCAATGTCGTAACCACTTTCCATAAGTACCTACTGATAAAAAAATACTGAAATCAGCCATGAAAATGTAAATCACTGGCGAAGTGCAGAAAAAGGGGAAACAAATGCAATACCAAAGCAAGGGTAGGTGTTGCGGGCATTGGACTTACGAACAAACCCTGATGTAAAGCAGGGGACCCAACGGTGGCGGGAAACGAAGCACTAAGCCAACACTCACCAATATTGGGGGTGTGAGTGTAAAAAGTCTGTGTGGCAGACTAGACAAGTGGACCATATCTAGCCGTAGCAGGAGGGGGAGCATACTTGAGAAGAAACTCAACCGGGACACCAAAACAAGCTGAAAAGCCACCGATGCTTAATGGTGCAAGGTATGACCGCTACCCTCTAGGCTACGGCGGGTCCTGAACAAAGTTCCCATAGCGAGTATCAATGTAGGGAAGTCCATGGGATGGCATCATTCAACCCCACTGTATCGCTGTGAATCTTGTAAACCCACCGCTGTTCTATTTTGAAAAGAAAAGTTGATATGTCAGTAACATGTGGTGGAATGAAGGGTTGTTCAAGAATTGTCCAATTGATTTCGTCAGGTTTGTGATTAAATTCAACAAAATGGTTGGTCAAGCAAGTCGATTGTTTTTTGCACCTAATGGTGCTCTTGTGCTCCATTATTCTGAGCTTGACTCTCCTGGTCGTCATGCCTACATATCTCTTATTACAGGGACATGTAATGAGATAGATCACCTTCTCGCTGTTGCAATTTGTGTGTTTGGTTTGTCGCGAGGGTTTGCCAATGCCTAGATCGATCTCAATGGTATGTGAGGTTTGTGGACACACTGCGCAACCACCACAAGCATAATGTCCTTGTACCGGAGGCAAATGCCACAGCGTATTAGTCAGGGCTGCCACTGTGTTCCTGGGGCGTGTGTGCACCAGTGTGTCACGCAGATTGGCACTTCTCTTGAATGAGAACAATGGAGGTGGAAGTTTAACAAGACCCACATTTAGAATCCGCCAATGTTTCCGTATGATTTTTTGGATTTGACCGGAATGTGTACTGAAGGTATTGACACACGTGAGTTTGAGAGCTGGTTTGGGTACACTGGGTTCAAGTAACGCCTCACGATTATTAGTCGAGGCCCGTTTATAGGATTGACGAACCAATCTGGAAGGGTATCGCCTATCCCGAAGAATCTTGGACAGAGAATCGGCATGTTTCCTGAAATTGTCGGTCGTAGAGCAATTACGTCTCAACCTAAGAAATTGCCCGAAGGGTAAACCCTCTCGGGTTGACTTAGGATGGAAACTGTCACATCGTAAGATGGAGTTTCTAGCCATAGGCTTAGTATAGAGTTCGCTACCCAGGCCCTTATCACACGGGAAAATCCGAAGATCTAAAAACGGTAAACTGAGCTTGCTGGTTTCCATAGTAAATTTGAGAAAGGCATTCTGGGAATTGAGCCAACTATGGAATGCATTTAAAGTGAGCAAATCACCTCTCCAGATGACAAAAATATTGTCGATATAGCGCTTCCACTCTATGATTTCGGTAGGGATTGTCCACATTAAGTACACTCTTCTGTTCAAATAAATGTACATATAGATTAGCCAAGCTGGGAGTAAAAACGCTCCCCATTGATGTACCGGAGATTTGGAGATAGAACTGATCTTCGTATTTAAAAAAGTTCTCGGTCATCGCCAGCCTGGCACAGTCCATAATAAATGGAACAGGTGAACTGGGCTCCACTGTCTGATCATCCAAGAAGCCTCTGATTGCTGTAAGTGTCTCAGTCTGTGGTATACAGGTGTATAGAGATTCTACGTCAAAACTGACGAGAAAATCTGTCTCAGTATCAAACCTGATGTCAGGAAGCATTTGGAGGACAGCTTTAGTGTCCTGCAGGTAAGTAGGCATCAGTTTAACTAGGGGCCTAAGGAAAACATCTACAAATGTTGAAAGAGGTTCAAGAAGTGAACCTAGCCCCGAGATGATAGGTCTTCCAGGGGGGGGGAGGACGATGTTCCTTATGTATTTTCGGTAACACGTAAAAATAAGGTCTTACCGGGTGTACAGTTACCAAGAACTGAGCCTCATGTGATGAAATCCAGCCCTCGAGTTTGGCCTCATCGACTAACTCAATGATCTCCTTCTTGAGTCTAGGCGTGGGGTCCACAGCGAGAGGTTTGTAAGAACGTTCATCTTTTAATTGTCGCAAACACTCAGCCCTATAGTCCCCAGGCTTCCTCCCCTAAGCCAATCACAACACTGCGATACAATGTTGTGATTGGTCTGAGTGCCATGATACGGCACCCAGCCTGGTGCAGGAGGGGTGGGCATGTTCTCCATGCAGGCTGTTAATGCAGCCTGCATGGAGAACAAGGAAAGTACGCATGACTGGTTTGGGCAGCCTGAGAGGGCAAACCAAACAGCTATTGCACACTTAGGAGTGGGCAAACCGCTCTTTCCCTGCTCTGAGAACAGAGCAGTGCCCGCCGCTCGCAAAGCAGCAGGGCACGAAGCATAAAATGATAATAACTCTAAGTTATTATCATTTTACGTTTCTACCTGGCACTGCTTAAAAGCAGTGAGGCGATGCTCCTGCACCATAGCGGAGGAGCTGCCACTGTGAGCAGGGGTTATTTTAGGAGTGTGACTCCCTTATCCTGACTAGGAAGAAGAGTTCCTACTTGGACAGGGTAACAACCTGCCAACTAGAGACCCCCATTTCTAGCAACTCCCTAGCTACGTGCACCTTAAGCTATGCTTCACGGTCCCCTATCTACTATCGGATCACAGTGGAGGCGCTGCCAAACTGAGGTGAGGGGAGGTGGGGGGGACCTCACACTGTTCTTTCACTGATTTGGCTGTGACTGCAAGGAGGGCTGAGGTGAGATGCCACAAGTGGCACTTCTGGTACCCTGTCCTGGTTCTGGTGCCTGGAGAGTCCCCCCGTGAGGCTGTTCCACCCAATCTAGAAGAAAATTGTTGATTTTGGCCATTAGGAAGCAGCCATCATGTAAAATTGACTTGGCAGATGCACCTATATCCTCCCTTGCATCCCAACATCAGAAGCTAAAACATTGGTGGGGAAAGGAATGTGCTTAAGTTGACCCCAGGGGCTCAAACATCTGCCTCAAACATTTCGATAAGGCAGTTTTTCATAATATTACAGACTTTGCCCCTCTGGGAGAAGTCACAACCACTACAATGACTCCATCCAGTCCGCACAGAAGTCCATCAAACCACAAACCGAGTGATTTAGCCATCTACCGGACTGACTGCTTGCAGGTCACTCTCACGCCCGAGGCTGAGCCATTCAAATTCGAGATGGCCACTGACACAAAAGAGTAGAGACCATTGGGGCTGCCCAGGATACCCCACCTTTTACCCCAACCCCTCACTGGCCTCTGTTAGAGCTTCGCAGGACACAATCGCCAGGATGTTGCTCTGGCAATTGAATAAGATTGAGCTTCAGACTGACCTAATGCAATCACTAGCTACTCTTCTGGTTGATCTTGGGACCAAACTAAGCAAACGGAGGGGAAATTAAAGACAATGGGGGAGGAGAAACCATGCCCTTGTTGCCCCAGAGTAGATTGATTAAGCAGCCTGCCAGAGATGGTAAGCGCTGTAGTGGAAAGTACAAAGCGTAATGCACTAAGGGATGACTCATATAATCAGGAAGCTAACCCTAATATTCAACGACCACGTACCTCGCTCAAAGGTCTATCAGGTATAGCTGAACCACCAGCTAATCTGGCTGCACTTGCCTGACAGTTTCTATTCTATCAAGAAGAGCGAAAAAGAGACTGAGAAGCAGACAAAGAAACAACATATATCAAAAGGAGATCTTTGATTCTAGGGGCACTAAATACATCTTCAGCCAATATGTGATCGAGTCCAGAGAATGTCTTTCCTACATTTGTTCCACAACTAAGGTCAAATAATTTGGCTACACTGGAAACTGCCGAAATCAACGGAACACACCAAATAGCATGACTTGACAGTTCTAATAAGAAATGTATATGGGCGCACAGTTGCACATATCGAGGATATTAGAGTCAGTCCCAATAAACAGTAATCGGGTAAGAAATAAGAGGGCTGCTGTCAAACCCATCTACCACAGGTAAGAGGAAAGTCCAGTGCCTCTATCAGTCTCTAGGACATGTGTTGTTGATACGGGCACGCAGTCGGACTCCCCTGATTCAAGTTCAACAAATACGCACCAAAAGAGTCAAGAGAAAAGTGTTCCACCACTGATCTCAGTCACTGCCACCTCTCCATCTAACCGCAGAGGGCTTGTATTAGCCCCCCACAGGCTTTTCAACTTAATTGAGCCAGAGTCTTTGCTTACCACAGCAGGTAGATTCTTGAGGCAAGTCTTAAGGCTTTAACTTGGCTTTTATACCCCATTACTGCAGTAAGGGCCCTCGCGACACACTTAACAGAGGAGATCTCCTACGGTTAGTTGGTCACATTCCTAAATTGAAGCATCTCATCTCAGAAGACCTAGCGTGGGTGTGGTTCAATTTCCAGAACTCAAGCACAGAAGACACAATCATGGTCTGAAAGAGGAAGAAGCATAGAAACACCATCCTGGCAGTAAAAAGAGCATTTGCAGATTGGAGGATTGAACTTTTAAAGCTTCAGCCACCGAACTACCCAAATGTCCAACTGCCAAAGGACCAAATCAAACAACCATGAGCATACTGAGGGGCAAGCCATGAAATAATCACTGCTTGGATTCAGTATTGGATTGTTATCTTCCCTCTTACTAATATCATGCTCCCAAAACCAGAGGAAGGTGCGCTGTGACAGAATATCTAGTGGGAGCCAAGAGTGTGGGTGGCTAGCACAAGCCTTAAAGGACAGATCCGAGTGTTATTCCTAGCCCCACAACAGTTTACTCACAGCAATATTCAAAGTCAAATTCTGTTCCATATCTTACAATTTTAAACAAGAAAAGAGAGAGGGGCTCAATATTCACTAAAAAGGAAATGGAGCACCAAGTAACTGTAAAGTAAAAACATTTTTTTCTTTTTGGATAAGACACTCATCAACTCATTCAATCACTCTTTTCAATCAGAATCCCAATATCGGGTTTACACAAATCACTCCCACTGATGGAAGTGTGTAAGTGTTCCATCAGTGGAAGTGATTTGTGTAAACCCGATACTGGGATTCTGATTGAATAGAGTGATTGAATGAGTTGATGAGTGTCTTATCCAAAAAGAAAAAAATCTTTTTACTTTACCATATCTTACAATAACATCATGGAACGTGGCTGGCCTTAAACTCATCAGGTCAAGCAAGCAATCATTAGCTTACCTGGAGAAGAGTGACATTCTGTGCCTCCAAGAGAGTTGGGCCCTTTTCTCGCCTGCTTTCCACGAATATTATGAAATCTTTAAGCTGGCGTCATGACTCAGCTTTTTTGACCACCCTTTAGGAGGCATATCTATTTTCATTAAACACACAAGTAAGTTAAAGGCCACTTCAACTAAACTTAGCTCTTCAGCTGTACAAGCAACTACTATTACAAGCATACAAAGCAATTACAAATCAATAGCTTTGCTGCTCGTAAATTGCTACCTCAACTCACCAAAACACTCCAAGCTGTCCATTCTAGAAGATCTATGTGACAGCCTGGAAGGACTCTTTATGGACTTTCCAAGCAATGAGGTTCTGCTTGTGGATGAATTTAATGTTCAGGGTCTGGGAAACACAAGTGAATTCTTAGCCCTATCCAAAGAGGGTGAATAATTGCAAGACTTCCTGACGACTAACAAATAGACTGAAAAACTGACTTCAGCACACCAACAGTTTGAAGCACAAGGAATTCCCTGGTCATTTACCCCTACCTGCAAAGGAATTTTGATAATTGACTATGGGCCTTATCACAAGTTTCAGCGGTCCTAGAGCGGGTGGCACGCCACTGCTCCAGGATCGCCAAAACTCACGGCTGCCCACCTGCCAGAATACATGTAATTTTGTGTCTGGTGGGCGGGTGGCTGGGCGGTCTCGAGGCGGTGCTGTTTAAAGGCTCATTGTGAGCCTTAAACAGCACTGCCACGGGACCACCAGTGCACCTTCCTGCAAGGGAAAGAATGCACCATGTTGTGGATTCCTTCCCATGGAGGACCTGGGGGTGCATAACTGCAGGTGGCCAAAACAGGTGCCCTCCTACATGCACCCCTGTGAACATTGGCACAAGGGGGCCCTATAGAGCCCCCTTTGTTGCGTCACCGCCACCCTTTTTATGGCGGTGCGACCGCCATGAAAAGGGTGGCAGTGAGGCAATTCAAAATATGCTTGGTGGTGCCACTGCAGCACCACCAGCATATTTTGGCCTTGAACCGCTGCCAGACCGCTGAATGATCCTTGATCTGCGTTGGTACCAGCAGTTTAGTGGTGGTCCCACAGTGTGGCAGTGGTCAAACTGCCACCACGACTACGGCAGTCTCATGGACCGCCGTTGTCGTAATAAGAGCCTATTTTTTTATTTCAGAGCTTTTAGTGTGGCAGCTTCTAAACCTCGAGATTTACATCAGACCAGAAAGTGACCGCAACCCACTGAGGTCTACTTTGGAATTAACATCCCCATAGCAGAAAAGAATAACCAGTCTGAGCTCTTCGACCAGGGATGATTCACTGAACTCGTGAGAAAAAAGTAGCAACTAGAATACAGTTTAATGGTCACTACATGCCTAGGAAAGTAGGACGTTGAGGAAATCTATAAGCAACCACCATCTGTGTATCAGCCATGGGATGGTCCTATAGAAGAGATAACAGTGTACTTTTCGGGCCACAACATCAAGACTGTTTGCTCAAGGAACGGCAGGCAAGGGAGGTCAACAATTCACCATAACAAAATCATTGTTTCCTCCAGAAGATGTTGATGTAAGGCCCAGTGAGCACACAAACAAAGTTCAACAGCAAGGTCCACTGCAGCGGTTAAGCGTATGCAAATGCAGAACAAAAAAATAACGTTTGGGAGCAAAAGAACCTTGTGAATCAAATGGAATGGTCTAACATCTTCCTAATGCTTAAGGAAAGAAAAAGGCCAGTTTTTGGGAAGATTTAAAATAGCAAAATCAGAAGAGCCCTTGGTAAGGCGTGTGAAGGAATTATATACCCACCCGACCCTTACGCCCTATCATATTGTACTGCCAGCTGCAGCAGTTCTTAACTGAGCTCCAACACCGGAACTGGAACATGGTCATGAACAAGATTAGGCACATGAAGAAAGGTGGAGCACCGGGCCCAAGTGGCCTACCAGCGGGTATGTCCAAATGCGCCCCGGAAGCATGGTCCAGGCTGTTAACTCCTCTCTTCAATCATGCCTTTTTAACAGCGACGGTACCAGAAGCATGGAGGAGGTCTATCCTGTGCCCTATGTATAAGGAAGGGGACCAGACCAAAGCAGCAAACTATCGCCTAATTGTGCTCTTGGATCTGGAGGTTAAAGCCTATGCGTGCAACCTACTTAATCAACTAGAAACATGGGTTTTAGAAAATGAAATCCTGTCTTTCATTCAGTCAGGTTTCTGGATGGCTGCATCTAGAGTGGATAACATCACAGCAACATCCTTTTTGAGACACTGAGTGACACAAAGAAAGCAGACACCCCTTGTTTGCTGTTTTATTGATTACAGTCAATAGGGTTGACAGGGCAACCCTATGGAGGAAACTTGAAGGTTGAGGCATCCCTACAAAATTGTTAAGGGCTAGGGGCCAGATGTAGCAAAGGGTTTTACCCATTCTGTGTCTATGGGAAAATGTTTTTTTTTTAAATATGGACCTATAATGTCAATGTACATGCAGCTATGGCTCCATGTGAAAACAGGAGTCAGCACCGTCACATCCAAAATAAAATCCTCCTGTGACTCAAAGTAGGGTTGCATTCTCACATATCTCCTTTTTAAATTATATACTGACAATTTTGTGAAGTTCATTGAGGTCTGTTGCTTAGTAACCCCAAGCTTGGGTCCACTAAACTCCACATCATCCAATAGGCGGATGATATTGTGATGATAGACCATACCAAGACAGGACTCCAACGAGCGCATGATGCCTTAAACACCTGCAATGAGAAAAATAATCTTAAGGCAAACCAAGATTAGACAATGGTCCTCATTTTCAGAAGATGCTGAAATAGGAAGTATGTTACCTGGCACTTGGGTAGTATGACTATTAATGCCACCAGGAAATATAACTATCTGGGAGTTTGGTTTGCAGAAAATACTAAACCCACCACACATGTGAAAACTCTGAAAATGAAATCACCTATGGTATCATCCAAGTGAACTCGATGCTTAGTAGTTCGTCAGCTGCCCCTATACTCAGGGTCATTAATGATACACTTCTACCTGCCCTGCAGTATGGGCACCACACATATCCAGGAGCCTTTGTTCCTGTCTTGGAGCACATTCATTGTACTGCCTACAGGAAAATATTTCAGCTGCCACGTTATATTCGATGGTCAAGACTAAGACGAATTTGGTTTGGTCCTTAGATTGTAAAGCTGTTTAAAAAAAATATGATGTCAGGATTATGAATGCCCCAGCTAACTCGCTAAAGAAATATTTGAAATTCATCTTCAAAACCGCGGATAACCCATGCCATCATTATCTGCAGGCCTCCATAATTGAGAGAAATTTCAAGGGTGCCAGGATTTAAAGGCTATTAAATAACTCTGCATCTGTATGCTCTCTAACCAGCTCTTACTTGGTGGGGAAGCCGCATCCATACCTTCTAGAAGCTATAGACAGACAACCCGTAGGAAGATCCTGTACATGTGGCTTTTATTTTTACCTGTAAGAGACTTTGGGGCATATTAACAAGGGCTGGCTATAACATTATCGCCACTTTAGCACCCGTTTTCGGGCGAAGAGCGGCGATAATATTATCGCAATATCCTCAAGGACACGCTAGCACGTGTTTCCTTGACTTAGCGCCTTTTTCCAGCACGCCTAACTTCGCATCTCTAATGAGATGCAAGGTGGGCGTTACTGCGCATACCCCTGACGGACTACCTTGTGAAATATCACGAAATGTGCATCGCGATATTTACAAGGATGCCCACACATTTTTGCTAACGTTTGTTTTTGGCGAGGGACCGGCAGCTGCTTTCTCAATTTGCTCAAGGAGCCCGTTGGGGCGGCGGTGGGATTGTAATCCCTACAATAGGGGCGGTACTGCTCAGGCACCATCATAGGGATTACGATGTCCGTTTCCCTCGGCCTGTACATGGTGGTCCGACCGCAATATACAGGCAGACAGAAAAAAGTGTGCTGGTGGTTGTGGGTGGGGCCCACCAGCAGTCATTTGTGCTGATCAGCACTTACCTTTCCTCATTAGACTTTGACCCAGACCAAGAGAGAGAAAAACACAAAAGGAGGAGAGGAGGAATGGAGGAGGAAGAGAAAGACAGAGTGACAAAGAAAGAAAAGAGGGATAAAAATAACCTTTTGGAGAGAAATGAAAAGGCAGAGAGTGTATGGTGGTGGAAGAAACAGCACGTTCATCCGAGTTGGAAATAAATCTCTGCTATTGCCCCCAACCAAAGTCCCCAAAAGTGTAAAGCTTCTTCCACATGGATGTCCCTAGAGCGGGAAAAACTGCCCCTTTCACTTGATGCTTACATGTGTTGATCGTGTCCAACAAAAGTCTAAAATGGGTATAATGAAAACACATACCAAGCAAACTGAGTGCCATTCTCCTCTTGTGCGGCCAATCAAATGAGCCAAAAGGGTATCCCTGAGAACTACCAATTTGTATTGTGAGTGTCCCCTCTGGAACAGAGGTCCGCAGATTGATGCATAAAACAAAAATGCATGGGAATTTCCAGGGACAAACAAAAAATTGCAACGTTGGCACATCTTGTGCTCGACTTTCATCTTATAGTCACCTTATAAAGTAAAGCACAATTTCCTATGTAGGTTTTGATGGGGTGGTTGCATTTTTAGATTTGTAGGACAAAACTTACTGTAAAGTAATCGCATTCATTTTTTTATTTATTTAACACGTTTCTGTAGTGCTACTGAATCAAATAATCTTTGCCATAAAGGCGTAGCACAAGGGATGAAAACATACAGTACAATATTGGGAAGTTCTGCAATAAAAACTCTTGTGATTAAGAGCATGAAGCAGAGCAATATAAAGTAATTTAAAATTCAACTGAGAGGCATTAAAGCACTTTACCAACAATGAAGGATATAACGATGTAATACATGGAGCTAAGCAATAATGAGAATTATAGTTGAACAATTCATGAACTGTGTTATAAATCATAAATTTAGATAACCGATATGGCAGTATTAGGCTGCATCTAAGCTCATCATATATAGGAAGAGGAAATGTGTGTTCAGCATTTTGTATAAAAATTATTAGAGGTGGATACACTGGCAATATAAAATGGATCCATTAGTCTTAGGCCTAATTTGGACACCATTGAACCTGTAAATTAAATGATGTTGCATTATAAACAGGTATTTGTGTACATATTTAGAAATGACAAATTCTGCCCTAGGGTTTCATGGAGATGGATATAGGATGAGAGGATCCTACATTTCATGCACTCTTTGCAGAGAATGCTCACATTTTGGAGAAAGGAAATGTTTTTAATTTCTTTCTAATTTGGTCTATTTTGTCTGAGGTGAAGAAGGATGGCATATCATCCCTGTCATGTTTTGGATGCTTAAAGTAAATATGATGTTTTTTAATCCAATCCTTTATCAATATAGGGTGAGCATAGAGAAGGAATAGAAAACATGACCCTTAAAGTTTAACACTTACACCAATGGGGCCTAGTTTAGAGTGGGAATAATAATTTGTCCCCCTTGAGTGTGAATTGTTGACGTGTTAATAGTAAATCTGGCCACTCTGATTCCATTACTTTACCCAATGCAATTGTTTGGCGTGTATATTGTAAATGTACCCACCAAAGCCCAACACTTACCCTACATTTGATTACATTTGGAGTGGAAATATTTAATGTGATCTAAGAGTACTGCATTTTCACCACTGTGGGAAAGTCTGGGGTGGAAATAGAAAACGTGAGACAATCACAGAGTCCCACACTTATCAAAATGTGGCTATGTATGGTGGAGATCAGTAAATGCTACCTAGCCATAGTCAGTCAAACACTTAACAATAATGTGGTTAAAATGTAGTGGAAATAGAAAATCAGCTCATGTTACAGTCCCAACACTTTCCCCATTGTGGCTACTTTTGGATTGGGAACAGTAAATCTGACCTCCTCAGCGTCTTACAAGTACCTCAATATGGATACATTTGGAGAGGGAATAGTAAATGGCACCTCTTTAGAGACTAACAATTAACTCAATGTGGATATGTTTAAAGTGCAAATAGCTGATCTGATCCCCAAAGATTCCAGCACTTTCTCCAATGAGGCTAAGCGCCTGATTATGATCTTGCAGGTCATACCGCTGTCCCGCGGTGGTGGCGGGACTGAGTACTCTGCCACGCTGAAGGCCTTCCCACCCGCCGTATTTAGATGTTGCAATTGGAGACAGAAGCCCGCCGCTGCAGCGGTCTGCTCTGCTGGCTGACAGTACGCCGCCACCATCAGGCTGGCAGTATACTGCCAAGCTGATTTAGATGTTCGCGATCGGATGGTGGTCTCTTGGCAGAGAAGTCTTGACAGAGTGACGTTTCGCTGTTGTAAAGATAGGTAAATGCTATGTGTTAATATCATAAAATACATGTATATGCTGTGTATGTGTCATAATGTATATGGAGGTTATGTGTACTGTCTGTTATATTGCATGCAAAATAACACGTGCCGAAAGTAACTGTTACCATACACTGCATAGGAAAAGTGACAGAGAAACCTACCTTCAATTCTGGCGTCAACGGGGTTGCTGAGCATCATGGCCTTGTAGCAGCAGCACAGGGAGGACCTTGACAAAAGTGTCCGACATGGATTCCGAATGGGACCCTGAAAAAAGGGTAGTTTTACCCTTCTTTTCTACGGTTCCACCAACTTGCTCATGGCGGTGTCCCCACCAGTAAAAGCTCGATGGAAAGGCAGATCATAATATGGATGGCAGGAAGCTTGGTGGTACTCCTTCCAAGACCTACCGCTGGCTCTCCCGCCGTTGATGCTGGAGTAGGAGTCTTGGTGGAGGCAGCGAGACTGCGGCGGTCTTGTAGCCGAGCTACCACCAAGATCTAAATCGGACAGTAAGACCACCAAGGTAGTGGGTGGGAAGACTGCTGAATAAGCGACGGCGGGACTAATTCCGCCAAGATTGTAATAAGTGCAAAAACAACAGTTGATGGACAGAATGCAGAGGTTTTTTTGAAACCCCGAAACCGGTCCTAGGATGCTTGTTTCCGGTCCAGGGAGGACCTGGCTTGGCAGTTCGGGCCGGACTGTTCCCATGAGGCACAGGGTCAAGACTGATTTGCATATAGCCAGGTCTAAACTGGGGTGGCACGGTGAACAAAAGAATGATGGATTTAACCCAGATCTCTTGACTGGGGGTGAATGTTTTGATTTGTTCTGCATTCCGTCCATCAATTGTGTGTCTTTAAGATTGTAATAAGGCCATAAGTTTGCAATGTGAATAGTAAACAAGACCTTACACCCAGAGTCCAATATTTATTGCAAAGTGGTTAAGGTTGGAATGGGAATAGTAAATTCCCTGGGTCCAACACTTTTCCCAATGTGGCTAAGTTTGGAGTGGGAATAGTATATTTGACCCCCTGAAAGTTCAACACATACTCTAATGTGGTCATACTTTCAATGGGAGTCATAAATCAGACTTTCTTAGAGCCCCAAACTTTCTCCAATGTGTCTAAGTTTGGAGTGGGACTAATAAGTTTGACCCCCCTGCAACCCAACATGTTCCTCAATGTGGTTACATATGGTGTGGCAAAAAGTGAATCTCATTCCGCCAGAGTCCAACATTTACCATGGAGACCAACACTTTCCCAACAGTGGCTATGTTTGAAGTGGGAATAGTAAATCTTGCCCCCCCACAAAGTCCATCACTCACCCCAATGTGGCTAAATTTGAAGTGGGAATAGTAAACTGGATTCTTCAGAGTTGAACACTTTCCCCAGTGTGACTACGTTTGCAGTAGGAATAGTAAATCTGAGTCCCATCCCCCGAGAGTACAACCCTTCCCCCAAAATACCTAGGTTTGGAATGGGAACAGTAAATCATACCCAACTTGGTGCCCTGCCCTCTGAGTGCAACTTAACGCAATTGGGTTAAGTTTGATTGAGCATAGTGAATTTGACCTCTCTAGAGTCCAACACTTTTTCTCAACGTGGTTACGTTTGGAGTGGAAATAGTTTAACTGACCTCCTAGTTGCCAACACTTACTCCAATGTGGCTAAGTTTGTAGTGGTAATAGTAAGCATGATAATTTCCAAATTAAATATTTAATATATGTTAAGAATTTTTCCAAATTCACAGATTTAGATTTAAAGATTACTTTTAATAATACTTGAATTTCATTTTATAAAACATTTTATACACAATTTAACTTTTTAATAATAGTAACATTAATATTAGTGTATTTTGTAATATTACATTTTTAATTAATGAAACAAGTTATGTTTAATATTTTCAGTTACAAATGATATGTTAAATACATTTATAATTATGCTTTTCTTTAGATAACTATAAAGTAGTATTGCTCAATTATATAATATTTTACGTATAGTAATACAATTTTTATTCAAATTTTGTTAGTAAAACGTTTTCTTAATTCTTTACAGCATATTTAGACAGCATATTTTTCAAAGCATATTAGTAATTTATCAATAAATACTGTAAATAAATTAGATCACATTAATTTAACAATATTTTTATTTATATTTACTTTAATGTTTTTTTTATTATTTACAATATCTGAGAATTTATTTAGATATTTTTGTAGTTTTAGTTGTTTGTTTTTTGTTTCAGTACTATGAGTTTTAATATATATCCTGGCTTGTTTATTAGGAAGTAAGTCATATATTACTGGCACATTAGCGCTGTGACACTCTAATTATTTAGGTATTTGTGAGAAAGGTGGAGGAATGATTTAAACGTTCCATCTATCATCCAGATTGCCATTGTGTGAGAGGTAATAGATTGCCATATGTTGCAAAAATATAATTTTTTTTTCACTATTTTCATTATCATATATTATGAAGTCTTGGTCAGAATGTTTTAGTTTAAGGCTGTCTGGGATTTCAATACCTTGGATAGTTTTTGGGGCTCTTGGTGTTTGTCTCATTTGTCGTGTTCTTGTGATCAATCTATTAAGTTTGGCTGGGAATTACCCTGTTGCTTCCTCAGAAGTGTAGTATAGGTATAGGTCCTATATGTGCTACAAACTAGTACTAGCTTTTCTTAAGTCTTCTATGACATTTCTTACTTGTGCTTCGGTTTTATTTGGTGGATTATTGTTTTCTCCGGCATTTTCCACTCTATCATTAATTGTTGTTGCTCTGTCATAACATCCATTGGGGTAGTATTTAGAACATCACATTTCAAATGTATTTTTAATCACTACTACTATTTTTGCTGTAAGTGTAGCCCATATAGTTTGAGTGCTTTTATTTTGGGTACATAATATATGTAGTAGTTTGAGGCATTTTGAGATCTATGGATTATAATTTTATAGAAAATATGATATGTATTATAATTATTAATTTATGATTGTTAATGTTGTACCTTTTTTAGGTTTGCATGATAAGCTTACATAATTACTTCATTCTTTTGTGTCACCTGTTTTTTTAAATTTGTTACTTTATATTTTAAGTTCATTATTTAACTTTTAATAGATGTACATTTTGTTACTGGCTTTCATGTTAAAAATTGAAGATAAGTAGGGGAGAGCCGCCGTGGCTAGGAATCACCCCCACCGCCGCTGGGGACTCTTAGTCCCAGAATCCCTTGCTCTGCCGCAACTGTGCTGGGACTCATATTGCCATAATAGGCACGCTGCAGTCCCCTGAAGCCCTGGTCAAGGGCGGGCCCATCTTGCACCCGTCATTGCCGGGAGGAGGTTGGGCAATCCCTCTAATATTTGTAACGCCAGAAGAGGTATATTTTTTAAACAAAGAGAACTGTTGTGCATCTTCAATGTGATTCCTCCATGCTTTTTCCCGGAGAAGGTTTGATAAATACTTACCAGCGCTTTAAGGAGAAGCTGACTGGGTAGTAGCCTACCAGTAATTGTGCTTAGTAATTTGTGGTAAAAAGGCTGCGAATGGGGAAGCAAAAAGCCTAAGCTGGGCCAGATAAGACTATTATCAATAACACCCTGGATGGGTTTCTGCAGTGAGCAGTGGGAGCTTTAAATAAAGAAATTGAAACAGTTGAGAGTCAACTATCCTTGCTTCCCTCTACACACAAGCCTTCCAGTGCTGTGTCGAATGTCGATTCAGATCCATTAAGGGAAATATCAAACAGACCCTGTAAGGCATCTAATCCCCCACAAGCCCCCAACCAATGGAGCACATTGTTCCCGCAGAGCCAGTTGTTGAATTGGTTCCACCTGCTGGCAGGGATCATTGAATGAAAAGAAATGAGTTGATATTTGTGCCAAAGCTAAACATCCATGGATGGCTACCCCCTGAGGCTAATATTAGGGCTTTGTGGAGATTTTTTGGGGAGAATTTACGGAAGAATTAGAGACGAGACTGGAGCCCATCATTGAACGATCAATGATAGAGGCTGCCTTGGGAAACTGCAGGCCTCCTGCGCCGTCTAATCTAGTGCCTGAGCTCCTCCTTCAACCTACGTGCTCTCAAAGAAGTACTGACACTGGATCGCAATCTAAAAGCTTGGGAACTGAGCCCCTGGGAAACCTGATTGTCACTAGAGACATCAGAGATAATGTCACCTAAACAATCACTGAGTGACTGTATAATTATTAATTTTAGTTCTGCACTAACTGTTCACAAATGTTTTTGAATTACAAAACTTGAAGTAGCACATGATATGGCATGGCCTTACGCCCATTAATTTTTTTTCTATCCTCCCATACACCCAAGTCTGTCGGTACCATTAGCCCAAGGATATGAAAAGAACTTCTCCACCCTTGGTTATGGAGCAGCCATAAATAGGTGTCCATCTTTGTAGAAGGAAGGGCACTCTACTTTGTCTGAGAACGATTAACTTCAGGGGGTGTATTTTTTTACACTTTAGCGCCACCCCCAAATCCCAAATTTGTTTCAAGCCACAAGGCCTAAAAGCACCAGCAGGCACAAGATTAGGCCTAGTTAGTGGTCCATTAGCGATGGTGCTGATCCATGCACCCCCCTACTATTTGTCCTTATGTCCCTGCTATCGACCTACACATGAAGCATTACCCTAAGCAACAGTGCCCATTTGGCCTAGTATATGCTGAATGAAGTCTAGTGGATGGATCACAAGGGGAGGGGTACTTTGTTCCATATATACTATGTCTAAATGTTGAAATGCCTAAACACAGCTTGCAGGAGGTTTATGATGTGACTAGAATAAATGAACAAATCTCAGGAGAAGAGCCGAATGACAACAACTTATACCCTAGGGCCCAACAGTCAACATTCCCTGTAGCGTCAATGCCATCAATCCAACAGTAGTCCCTGCCATAAAACCCATTGATTCAAAGATAGACATCCTGAGTTGGAATATTGCCGGGATTGAATAACTCATTATGGGGCCAATTCGTAGATTGCCACCAAATTTGTACATTTCAAGAAACTTGGGCATTAGATCCAATAAACAGAAATGGCTTTAAGAGATTTTGATTTCCAACCAGTGTTTCATCGATGGGATGACCTCTGGTTGTCTGCTCGTTTGGATAAGTGTGGCTCTCCACTGCACTACATCCAATATTAGCCTAGGATCTAGAGACATATAAGGACTAGTTCTTTCTATGGATAGTGGGGACCTATTCTGTTAATAAACATATATAAAAGAACCATGTGGACCAACTGTGACTCAGACACATTGGATATATTGAAGAACTTCCTTATTGGCTACAAAGAACCGAACCATACTATCATTATGGGAGACCTCAATCTAACTTTGGAGCCAAATTGGGTAACCCATGAAATACCACCAGAGGAGAATCAAGTTTGAAGTATACCCCAATTGACTGTTCCATCCAGGTGTTTCCTAACAAAAGCAGCTCTACAGGTAGTAGACATTAGCTTGACACGTGGACTCCCTCTGAGGCTCATCTATCCCAACGTTTAAGTGTGGACTTACTAAAAGCCACATTGATTACATCTTATTAGACATGAGATTATGGGAGCATATGATTGTAATGGAGGTGGCCGAACATGTCGATAGTGACCATGATCCATTAGTACTTACCCTTAGTAAATTGCTAACAGTTGTCATTCCACCAAACCCAGAGGAATATAAACATCCACTCAAATTTACCAATAATATCAGGAATATGAGATAGGAGGCAATAAACTGCTCATTAATGGCACTAACTACTCTCCACCAGACACTCACTGCCCCACATAGAGGCCATGTTAATACAGCATGACCGCTATAACATACTGAGGAATATTTTTGTGTGCAGAGCCTCTAACTCGAGGCAGCAGACCTGTAATTGGGGATAGTTCAATCAAAGGCTAAGCATAATTTACTGGGAGCAATCAGGATGGGGGACACTCGAGAGATCACAATGAACAGGCCTGCCTATCGGAAAGAACTAAAGCAGGCAAAAGAGATTAGTAGGACCAAAAGTTGTTTAATCTACTTGAAGCTGTAAGATCAAAAGACCAGAGAGGCTTCTGGTGGATCATAAGCAATGGTACTAGGATTTCACCCTCCTCTACTGGGTCCTCAGTATATCCATCTGAATGGACTGCCCACTTTAGTAATCTTTATTCCTTTCCCCAGACCCACTGGTGTAACGAAACTCGAGGGGGTGTCCCTGCAAGGCACGTGGAGGGGCCCCCTCCGGCCTCAATCAGGAGCTCTGCAGCCAGAGTGCTGTGCTGAGGGGGCCCCCTGGAGCTTGGACCACCCCATACCACGGGGGCTGTGGGGGCCTGTGTCACGCCCCTGCCCAGACCCATTTAATTTTCCAAGAGAGTTGCAAATGAAGAGCATTGAGAACGAGGCCTGTGTTCCATTGGAGTTTTCACTGACTGAAACATTAGCAGCAGTCAATGCTCCTAAACTAGGGAAGGCACCTGGGCTAGATAAAATAACAGGTGACCTATATAAGTCCAATACTAACATCTGGGTGCCTTATATCAATACCAACACTAATGCTATTGCTGCTAGTGCCCTGACTCCCACCAATTTGGAAGGGGGCTGAGATAGTGCCCATATTTACAAAGGGAAGCCCTAACGATCCATCAAACTTTTGCCCGATTAGCTTACTGGATAATCTCCAGAAGGTTTTTTGAAAACAACTCTTAGATAGGCTAGAGGAGTGTATTGAAGACAGCGATGCAATTTGAAAACTTCAGGCAGGAATTAGTCCCCTAGCTAGCTCTATTGACCAAGTTTCAAGATTTATGCAAATTAAATGGAAAACTGTCGCTCTAGAGGCGGAAATCTATTTGATACATTTGTAGATCTCCATGCGGCCCTTGATCTCGTTCCTAGAGGGAAACCTTGGGTTACTTTAGAGGAGATGAGGATCCCAAAAGAACTTTTAGAAATCTTTATACGATTGCGCACAGGGAACTATGCCAGGATTTGTTATGGTGTTAAGGGAGAATTTATGGATCCGGTAACAGACAACAAGGGGGGTCTGACAGGAATGCGTTCTGGCTCCCACACTTCTATCAACAACTGCATAAGATACCTAAACTATTGTACAAACGACTCTCCATCACTGGCCGGCCATAAAATACCTGGGTTGTTTTATGCCGATGATACCCTCCTGCTAGCCAAAACTAGGATGGGCATGCAAAATCTGGTGAACAGTTTTGTTTTTTTCTGTAAGGACTTTGGACTGGAATTCAACACTACTAAGACCAAGTTGATGGTTTACATTAAAAGGAAGGAGGCTTCAGGGTGTGGTTTGTCTGACTAATGAGGTATTGGAGAGAGTTACTAAGATTGATTATTTGGGCGTTAGATTGGGGAACTCTGGATTTTGGTCATCCCAGAAAAGTCTGCTTGTTGGCCAAAGAATTATTACACAAAATGGCTTTAGTACTTGATTGCAATTTACTTCTTATGTCTTGGTCTCAAGATCACATACTGCTAAATAAAACTAAAAAAAAATGATAAATAGCAGAGGTAAGGACTCAACCAATGATAACTGACAGGAGAAGGGAGAATCTGAGGTATGTAGAAACAAAGGTAAGTTTGCACGTGTAGATTTCCTCCCATGTAGACATTTTTATTTTTTTATTAGAGTTAGTCATGATCACAGAGGTAGCATTACAAACTTATTGCCAGAGAGCAACATACAAAGACAATTTGCAGGCATAAAAATGACACAAGCACAGCCAGATATGTCAAAACAAACAGAAATCAACAAAGAGAAAAGAAACAGAAAGGACGGTAACACAATCTGTAGTTATTGAGCAAGAGAATGATTAGTCCCAATTTAGGCAAGCCCAAATTATTTGAAAACGTTTGACAGCTTTGGGGCCTCTAGCCTTAGATATAGCTAATTCTAATTTACCTTTTTGGCAGGTAAGTGCCTACCACTCCCACGCCTTTGGAGGAAAGATTTATATCCATGACCTAGCAATACATACCCGAGCAGTAATGATTATGATTGACATCAGTGAACCGCGACTGAGATAGTATTCAATGTTGTAAACCAGCATAATCTCCCTGATAGAAAGCTGAAAATCATAAACTAGGCGGGGTTTTGATAGTTAGCCCACACCTGCCCAAAATTCAGGAAGCGCAGGGCAGCTGGCAAATACATGTATAATATCTTCTGTGGGAAAGCCTCACTTCGAACAGCACATATTATCCAAACCATGGCTTGCGGTCAGGGCTGGACTGGCTATAGCGGGCACCGGGCATTTCCCCGGTGGGCCACTAGGGTGGGGGCCGGTTTTGGCGCCCTGGAAGCTGTTTTTGTTGCCGGGGGCCGGCAATATCAGCCCCCTGTTACAAAATCGGCCGAAACCGGCCATAGCAAACCACAAGGCTGCACCCTCCCTCCTCCTCCCTCCTGGGGGCCGACCAAGCAGTTTGCCAGGGCTGGTTTCAGTTTCCAGTCCGGCCCTGCTTGCGGTCTATTTTGAAATCCTTTCAGGTGTATAATAAAGCATGCAGATGGTCTTGAACTGCTTAAAAGTTAAGCTTACAGAGCAAACAGAGTGATCAATAATCTCTAGAACACTCAGGAATAATCTAGAAGGTAAGCACCCTACTCCAATTAGACGCCAATGGTAAGCTACCATAACTGATATAGGTACCAAAAGTCTGATATAATGCACTGAGTGACACATTTCCTGGTCCCCTGTATAGGTAAGACAGGATGTCAAAATCTTCAAGAATGATCTGATCCTTACTCCCAAGCAAGAAAATAATCCTGTACCTGTAAAAAAAATATAAAATACATTGATAAGTAAGACCATATAGAGTCTGAAGGGAAAATTAACAGAACCCATTACTATTGCACAGTTACCCAGTAGTGTTCACCCCTAGCCCTGCCCAAGCCTTGCCCACTTAGTCATGAAAAGCATAGGGAAATGCCAGATTCCCCCAAGGTGGCGTATATACATAAATATGCAAAGTAGATAGGGAGTAGTTAGAGCAAATATCTCCCCAAATTCGTACAACATCCTTAATTATTTTAAAACGGACCCATTTGTAATAATTTGGATCAGAAAGTCTATGAAACAAAAACCTGGCATCAGACCCCCAAAGCCAGTTGATAGCCCAAACTAGACGGGTCTGGGTCCCACCCAGTAAGCAAAGGCTGCCCAAATGTAAAGCTGAATGTTTGTCTGAAACTAGGCCAATAGTGGCAAGTGGGTCTGAGGTAAACTTGGCCACATCGCCAGCATAGGCTGTAGTTTGGCTAAAGGATTCTTATAGAGAGATTGTACTCACTTAATAAATCTACCACCAATACCAAGGACCCCCATCATTGCCCACAAACAATCCCATATGACCCAGTCAAAAGCCTTCTCGGCGTCCAATAGGATCATGCTGACCCTTTTACCCACTGTTTCAGCATCATTGAAAATGGCAATAGCTGTATATACGTGACTTGTGATATGAAACCGCGCTGTTGCGGGGAAACCAAATTCTGAATTGAAGGGGCCAGCCGAGTAACTAATATTTTTGCAAAAACCTTTGCGCCAGAACTAATCAGGGAGATAGGCCGGTAAGAACCCCTGTCCTCTGGTGACTCGTCTTTCTTCAAAAAGAAATCAATGTTAGTAAGATTTCATGAGGCAGGAAGCTCGCCCCACATCGATATGGCCTATCAGATGAATACATTTCAGTAGTAGAATATCAATGAATATTTTATAAAATTCAAGTGGGATGCCGCCCTCCCTGGCCACCTCTCCTGATAGCAGAGCCTTAATAGTGGCCTCAACTTATTCAATAATATCTCCCTGAAGACCTGGCATCTGCCTATCTTCTAAGCGGGGTAGACAACAACCCTGTAAGTATTCCAAAAGATCAGACTGGTTAATTGGTTGAGGCTGGCTATAGACATCCTTTTTTTTTTTTTTTTTTTAAATATTTTTTTATTTTCACCATCACTTTTTTCCAATCATCATTACGAAGCAACATCGTACAATATTGTACAAAATTTTTCTCAGGCTCCAACAACCTGACGAGTAGCTATATCTTCTTCAGCAAAACGTCGGCGAGGCAACCAGAAAGCTCAATAAATCTTCTATGTTCAAAAATACAACCCCCAATCAATAAAACATATGCAGTTCTTTTTTTTTTTTCTTTTTGACCAAAACAAAACCTAATATTATAATCAAAAGTTATGGCTGGGGTCGCTCCAACCTGGCCTTCCAATCGATAACTGGGGCCCAAATACGTTTACCCAGTTTCATAGCCTTCCACCCTTTCTTCTTGTAAAGGGCTTTTTCCAAACTATAAATAGCTAAGAGCCGTGATACCCATTGTTGGAAGGTAGGAGGATTAGGATTCTTCCAAGCTGCTGCAACACAGATCCTAACAACCGCCATAGCTAAAAATAAAAACTCATAATGGGCTACTTGGACACCAACCCTGCCTACGCCTAAAACCAACAGTTCATTGGTTAAACTGATTTGGATCCTCAAGGTTTGTCTTATAAACTGCTCAATTGCCCTTTTTAACGGATCCAACCTTGGGCAGGAGGCAAACATATGTACCGTGTCAGCCTCCATGCAGCTACAACGTGGACAGCAAATACCCATTGTCCCTCCCCACTGAGCTATTCTTGCGGGGGTATAATAAAGTTCAAAAATGGTTTTAAAGTGCTGAGCTTGTAGATTAGCTACCATCAATACCGTGCATCCTAACTTAAGTGAGACTATAAACTCGCTCCCTTCAATACCAAGCTTCCCCCGCCATTTCTCAGAGTATTTATCCAAATCATCGTTTTGATATTGGCTAAGCTCTTTATAAATCTGGGTTATAGAGCACCCCTCGGGATTTTGCACCCTATCCATAACTGTGTCTCTGTTAAAGGCTCTTGTTTCCCCACTTTTCTTTACAAGAGCCGAACGAATCTGTAAGAATTTAAAGAATTCCCTACGATCCAAATTTAACTGGGTTTGAGCTCTTTCGAATGTGATTATACCATCAGGATCTATAATGTCGCCAACTGTTTTAACACCCAGCCCATCCCACCGCCTCATTACACTATCATGAAAAACCTCGGATAAGGTTGGATTCCCAAATAGAGGAGTGTAGTGGTTCAGTCTTTCGAATCTCAGCTTTTTCCTGACGGAGGTCCAGACTGATATTGCTGCTCCTAAGGTCTTAAATGTAACTTTTTTGTAATAGCTGGCCTCACTAAATTTCAGAAGCCAATTACGCACTTCACCGTCTATAAGTAGGTCATATACATCCGGTACTACCGGATCTTCCCTCCACCTATCAATAACAATGCCTCCCAGCAGCCCATGCAAATATTGTAGTACCGCGGCCCAGTAATATACTTTGAAATCAGGCACTGCCCAACCTCCTTTCTCCCTGAGAAGGGTCATGAATTTAAGTACCCTTCTCGTCTTCCCTTGTGCCCAGATAAACCTGTTTATCATTCTTTCCATTTGTTTGAACCAGGAATTGACAAACTTCAGGGGTATCGTTCTAAACAAATATAAAACTTTTGGAAGAAATATCATTTTGATAATATTACATCTTCCCACAATTGGGAAGTGTAAATTATTCAGCCTATCAAGATCCCTTCTTGACTTCTGGATCACAGGTGCCAAATTAATTTCAACAACTTTTGTTAGGTCTGACGTAATAACCATCCCTAAATAGGTAGCCGACCCAATCACTCGTGAGTCTTCCAGATTAATCCTTGCGTTAACAACACTTTACGTCTTTCCCCGGTTAAGTCTGTAGCCAGAAACTACCCCGAAACACTCTGCCTCATGTTCTATTTCACCTAGCGCTACAGAGGGGTTAGCAGTCGTAATTGCAAGGTCGTCAGCATACCCCAAGATCTTCGTCTCAAATCCGTTAAGCCTTATTGGGGAAATACCTTTATTTAGCTCTATTCTCCTGATAAAGGGATCAATATAAAAGGCAAAAAGGAGGGGCGAACACGGACACCCCTGCCTGGTTCCTTGCTTAATGTCTATTGAATCACTCTGTCCTCCCATTAGGCGGAGTCGATTCTTAGGATTCTTATACAGCGCCTGTATAGCCCTTATACATCCCTTGCCAATATTTACACTCTCCAGTACCGACCAGAGAAAGCCCCACGAGACCCTATCAAACGCCTTCTCCGCATCAAGCAGTATAAGCGCCATACGGTCTCGTGGGGCTGATGTACCATCAACCAGGGCGCAGACTCTCCTAATGTGCTCCGCGGTCACCCTCCCAGGGATAAAGCCATGCTGGCGGGGCGAGATCACCTTCCCTATAATTATGCTGAGACGGTTTGCTAAAATTTTGGAATACATTTTTGTATTATTATTATTATTATTATACTTATACAGCGCACTATCACCTTGCAGGCATCCTGGCACTAAAAACAACATAAGGACTTTTAGTGTGGGCAGAACCAACAGAGCAGACAACATCTTAGGGGCTGGGAAATAGCCAGGTCTTTAATCTCTTCCTAAACAGGAAGAGATCGTTGACTTGTCTTAATTCCAGCGGGAGCACATTCCAAAGTCTGGCAGCTATCACACTGAAAGCTCTACCACCCGATCTAGCTTTCTTAATTCTAGGTACTTTCACCAGTCTTGCAGATGCAGAACGCAAGCATCTCCCTGGAGTATACCAAACAAACTTTCTCTGCAAGGAGACAGGACCAATCTCGTGCAGGGCCTTAAACACCAAGCAGAGAGATTTGAATTGGATTCTAAGTCTAATAGGGAGCCAATGCAACTCCGACAAAGCCCGAGAGGATGATGCATCTCTCGGCCAGCCTAGTACTAGCTTGGCCGCTGAAGACTGAATTCGCTGCAATCTATCTAATAGATAGTTCGGGGACCCAAGTAGCAGCGCATTACAATAGTCCTGAGAAGGCATTAACGGAAGGATCTTTCGCAGAGTTCGTATCATGGCGAAGCAGCTTCCTACTAATTGGTTGACCTGAGCTTCCAATGTTAACTTGTTATTAAACATAACGCCCAGGTTCCGTACCTTCTCCACTGGGCGTAGAACCTTAGGGAGATCCAAAGCCCAAAAATTCACAGGCAGCGTCGGAGAGGCCTTCCCGGCTGAGAAATAAAGAACCTCAGTTTTACCAGCATTAAATTGCAAGGAGTTTCCTTTCAACCAGTGGGCCATAGCCCTCAAGCAGCCATGAAATGCCTCCAAGGAGGTCGACTCATCTCCCTCCATGGAGAGAATTAATTGCGTATCGTCAGCATAATTTACCGTCTTAATATTATGCGCCCAAATAGCAGCCATCAAAGTGAGCATGTAAATATTAAAAAGGATCGGGCTAATTGCAGAGCCCTGGGGAACCCCATGCGTAATCTTGGAGAAGAGACATTGATACGGAGGCAGGGCCACTGCTTGACTCCTCCCTGAAAGAAAGGATTGAAACCAGCTCAGGGAAGGACCCGTCACCCCAACCTCCTTCAGCCTCCTCAACAAGACCGCATGGTTGACCGTGTCGAATGCGGCAGATAGGTCACGCAGAACAAGAGCTACTGCCCGACCTCTATCTGCCTGCATCCGAAGCTCGTCCATCACGGTCACCAAAGCTGTCTCCGTGCCATGCGCTGGCCGGAAACCAAATTGTACCTCCTCTAAAATATTATTATTCTGAAGATGTTTAGAGAGATAGTTCCCCACCACTCTTTCTACGATTTTAGCCGGAAAAGGCAAGAGAGAGATGGGTCTATAGTTATTACGGCTAGCAGGGTCCAAAGTAGACTTCTTCAACAGAGGAGTCACCAGTGCCTGTTTCCACTGAGGCGGAACCACACCCCTAGAAAGAGACTGATTACAAATCAGCCGAAGTGTGGAGAACAACTCATCTTCAAATTCCTTCCAGAATCTTGGTGGCAGAGGGTCCAAGGGTGAGCCCGACATAATCCCTAACGTCACCTTGCCAAATTCTTCTGCTGAGAGAATCGCAAATTCAGTTAACTTAACAAGAGGCTGGCTCTCAGGGCGAGTAGGTGTAATTACACCCCCCCCAAGGAACAACAACCAGCACTATTATACTCTGGACTCACTACCTCCGGACACCGAGAATCCTCCCCCAGATTCGCAATAATCGTATTAATATTATCATAAAAGAAGCTTGCCAAGCTATCACATAGCTCTTGCGAGGGGGAAATCTGATTCTTGCTACAATCTGGACTGGTTAGAGTATTTAATATTTTAAAAATGCACCTCAGCCCATTATGAGTCTAGTCTAATAGTCCTATAAGATCCTGGCTCATTTGGGGGTTTACCCTTCTTTAAGAAAATAATCATGCTCGCTTCTCCCCAAGATTGCGGAGGAGTTTGTCCATTCTGTACCTGGCACATTAAACAACATAGAGCTTCCCTCAAAACTACAAAGAAAGTTTTATAAAATTCTATAGGAATAAGATCAGGGCCTACCACCTTGCCCGACGGTAAATCTTTAATGGCTCCCTGGATTTCCTCATCCGTAAAGCTAACATCCATGGCTATAGAATCTCCTATAGAAAATGTTTCAATAGGGGCTAACTCTAGGTAATCCCTTATATCTTTAGGATCCCTGGCAGTATCCTCACTATATAAATTTTGATAAAAGCCATAAAATACTTTACAGATCGCCGTAGGGGTAGTAGCAACAGTCCCCTCAGATGTTTTAATTTCAATGATATCTCCCCTAGTAGCTATCTGTCTGGTCCTCACTGCAAGGATGTGACCAACTTGCTCGCTAAACTCATGGTGGGTTTGTTTCCAAGCCAAATATTTTCCAGCAGCTTTGGCGGCCATAATATCCCCTAAGGTAGCTTTAGCTAGTGACAATTTCTGTGCAATCTCTTCGATATTAAGATTAGAGCCAATTACACTAACTAATTCTTCTTCTAAGTCTGCGATTTGTCCTTCGATGGACTCCCTCTCCAGTTTTTCAATCTTATTACTTTTCAAAGAGTAGCTCATGGTTTCCCCTCTAATGCTTGCCTTGAGAGTGCCCCAAACTACCCCAAGGCTGGCACTCCCCTTGTTAATCTCAAGAAATTCTTTAAGCCAGTTATTCATATGATCAATGTATTTCACATCCTGCAATAAAGCACGCTCAAACGTCCAGCTTACTGTTTGTATAATCATCCCGGAATACTGAATCTCTAAGATTAGGGGGTTATGATCTGATATCACTCGTGGTAATTTTTTAATTTTACAAAGGGAGAGAATAGAAGAGGAAACTAAAAAATAGTCTAAACGAGCAACAGCCCTATGAGGAGCTGAATAATATGGACTACCCGTTCCCAAGGGGTTTGACTGCTCCTAAACATCTATAAGCCCGTTATCCTCCATCAATTGAATTACGGCTCTATGACCTTTCTTTTTGCGGTTTAGGAATTTCGCTGGGTTCCCCTTCCACAACCCATTTAAACCATTAATATTAAGATCCCCACATACAATAATCGGGAGCGGCCAGTTAGCCAATTGCATGTTAACGTGGCTAAACATTTCGGGATCATCTACCGTGGGTCCGTAAACTGAGCAGAGCGTAAAGCTACGTCCTTGCAATTGACACTCAGCTATTACCCAATGGCCATATTTATCTGATAGCCATTTTTTGGTCATTAAACCCCCTCTTTTAGCAAGTATAGCCACCCCCGAGTCCGTGTCCCTTGCGAGGTACAAGCTATTGGATGAAATCCAAGCTGATCTAAAAGAATCTTTCGCGACCCTTCAATATGGGTCTCCTGCAGACAAACAATATCAACCCTGAGGGTCTTGAGATAGTCACCTACCATCCTTCTTTTAGCTGCATCATTTAATCCACATAAGTTAATAGTTACTATTCGCATATTGTGTGAAATTTGTCATACTGCCGATTGCCTGCCACTAAGTAAAGCTTTCCCTGTTCCCCTTTTATTTTTTTTTTAAATGCCTGGATTCCAAAGTTGCATTCCTTACTAGATGGTGAATTTTTTCCCCAGTGTTCCCCCCCCTAAAGCCCCCCCCTTAGTGTCGCCCTGCCCTCCCTGTCCCTGAACCCAGCCCCCTCCCTCCTCCCCCACCTATAATGTGGAGCAAGCAGACCTAAGGTCTCTGTGATGGAGCCTGAGATTTGCCCCCCCCCTTGCTGCCCTCCTGTCTAGTTTTACTGTCTGATTTACTGAATGCTCAACTTTTCTCGCTATCATCTTTGTAGTTATTTTTTTTTTCCCCGTTTAAGCTCCACCTATCCTCCCAATCTTCCCCCTGCAAGCTTTCCCCCCTTATCTATTTTATTGCAGTATTTAATTTTTAAACAATGCTTTTTCCCTAAAAACTCAAATGACCCATTTGGAATCTCTTCCTGTATTTCAAGCCAAGACTATCCAGTTATCTGTCTCTTTAGGGTTTCAGTGAATCCATATAAGCTTTAGCTTGAACCACCGAAGTAAAAACCCTAGATATATTCTTGTAGATAATCTTAAGCCTTACAGGGTTCATCAAATATGCCTGTGCTCCCATGGCTTGACATGGCTGGATCAGCTCTCTTAATCGCCAACGTCTTTCCACGGTAACATGGCAGTAATCTGGTCTCGTAAAAAAAGACTGGTTCTCAAAAAACCGTTTGGCATTTGGGCGTGCTTTGGCATAGACCTCTTCGCGAAGCAGAAAGTTTCCAAAATAAATTAAAATTGCTCTTGGCATGGCAGTTCTATCACTACTTGGGTGTGGTGTTTTCTGGAGCATCATGGGAAAGCGGTGAACGCGCTGAATCTCAACCTCCCAGTTCCATTGGTGAAGTTCTGGAAAGGTGCCCTTCATCAGCCTCAAAATATAAGCCCTCATATCATCACCTTCAACGCCTTCTTCAATACCAAGAATACAGAGGTTGTTGCGTCTTTGCCTGTTCTCAAAGTCCTCCATTTTCCATTGGAGATCTGTAAACTGCTTATCATATGTCTCAGCATGTACCTGAGCTTTCTCCATGCAATCCTCTAATGTACTTGTGCGTTCTTCCACATGGGTCAGCCTGGTATTTATATCTGTACAAGCTTTAGCCATTTTCCTTACTGCTCCCTGAAGCTTCTTTGTTGCCAATCTATTTTTCTTTCCATCCTTACGGGTCTCCTCCTGCAATTGTTTGATTGAATCAAAAATCATTTTTAGAGAGGGTGCAGCTTCGTCATCTTCCTCACCCCCCTGGCCAGTTTGATCCAGTTAAATGCCCCTGATGGCGGAATAATCCCATTTCAAAGCGGGGTCCAAGCTTCCTCTGCTTTCTCTGCGATCGCACTCCTCGCTTTTCTCCAGCGCTTGACCTTCTCTCTGTTTTTTCATAAGTTTCTTTTTTCTGACCACTGTATCTCTCTGTGGCATGCTGGAGCTAGCAGAGGAGCTGGACAGCTGAATATTACTACTCTCCTCTGCTTCCGAAAGGCTAAGTTCAGACCCATCAGTGACTGAAAAAAATGTATCCCCTAGGTCTAGCGTATCTTCAGGGTCATCATTTACTACGATTTCCTCTATTAGTTTGCTCGTATTCAGCTGATCCTTGTTGATTTGAGTCTCTTGCACTAGGTGTGCATGCACCGGATTAGTATTATCTGTCAAGCTGCTATTTACGCCAACTTGATCAGTATCAACTGAAATATCAGCTTGAATCACATTCGCTACTGTATTCGCTGGAGGTACAACCAGAATAGAACCGGGCTGGCAGGGCTGCGGTTGAGCTTGCTTCCCATTTATTACCTTAACCGCAATTTGCCCACTTTCTCCTATGGGAATGCTATTTCTAATAATTGGATTGGCAGAGAAAAAGTCTACTATGCTATTTCGCATTCCCACATCTTTAAGTCCAGTTCTTGTCCCTTTAGCCCCCGCACCGCTGCCACTTATTCCACTTGTTACACTTGTTACACTTGTTCCTCCCTTATTACAGGCATCACTGCTCTCACCTTTCCTTGAGCCTTCCTGGGAGACCTGGGTAGCTAATCCCCTGGTGCTGGCAGAGCTCGTTACTCTGCCTCCCTTAGCCACCGTTGCCCCTGTGTGATCCCGGGCTTCTGCCTGCGCATCGGGTGCTTTCCCACGGACATCTCGATTGGACTTTGGAGGCATCTTTCCGGCTTTGGTTTGTTTGGTGCACTGTGCCGCTGCAAGCCGCCCAACCCCTCCAGCGGGATCTGCCCCTCCTTCGTACCTTCGCTCACTCGCAGACTTGATCCGGCGAAGTTCCGCTAGCACCAGCCGGGCAGACGCAACGACCACAGCCAGAAGTTCCTCCACTAATGCTAGGAGACCGCAGTCGGCATTCCTCAATCGGTAGGTCATCGGGGGACACTTCTAATCCCTTATTGGGGTGGGCCGAGCTGTTTAGGCATTCGTTATACAGCTTAGAAAAAATCCGGCAGCAAGGGGCGATTGCCGCGGCCATCAGTCAGGCGCTATCTTGCTCCGGCTATAGACATCCTAACAAAAAAACAAAAAATAGTAAACTGCTCTGCAATAGCCTGAGGATTAGTATGAAGAGCTCTATCATTGCCTTTGATACTTTGAATAATGCACCTTGAGCTTCTCTCAGAAATCTGATGGGCTAATATCCGGCCAGCATTCTCACTATACTCATATTGGAGTGCTTTATCTTTATGGTAGTTGGCAGCAGCCTTTTTTCCTAAATCCCCGATCTAAAAGGTACTAACTTGCTACTAACTCCAAATAGAGAGCTGTCTCCCCCTGGTCCCTAGCTAGAATTGCTTGGCCAAGCCGGAGCTCTAATTCCCTTATTTGTTGACGTAACTGAATTACCCCCTTCTGCACTACCTTATCTTTATTAAGAAAAAACTGCAAAGTCATTCCACTTACAAATGCCTTCACGGCATCCCACACAACCTGCGGAGTAGCTGTTTCAGCATTTGACATCATAAACTCACTGAGTAGCCCAGACAGGTAAGTTCGATAAGCAGGGTTGGAGAGAATGTGATGAGGAAACATGAAATGGCGACTTTCCATCTGCCAGCAGTTGCAGGGAGTGTGAGTGGATCATGGTCTGAGGTGATCGTAGAACAGACTTCCATTTCGGCACCTTGAACTAGCCGTGCTGCAGCAAAGATCATATCAATTCTAGAGCTTTTGCTTGTGAAGGGAAGAATAAAAAGTATATCGTGGCCTAGAGGAATAGCGGGTGCTCCATACATCAATCAGACCATTTAATTGGGTGATTTGTAAAATCACTGCCCTTGTTTTAACCATGCGGTGGAAAATAGAACGATTAGTGGTATCTATCTCATAGTCCATTATACAGTTGAAATCACCCATTAGTATTAAATCCCCTGGCCAGTCTAGCAGTTCTAGACAGAGCTGATCAAAAATCAATAGACCATCTGAATTTGGGCCATATACTGTGCAGAGAACACATTTTTGACCATACATAAGAAGCTGAACAATAGCCCACCTCCTCCTTGGATCAGCACCAGTTTTAAGAACCTTCACCTCAGTATGCCTAGTAGAAAATATGGTACTCCCGGAATAGAAACAGACTGAAAAGTGCTTATAAGAGTATTGTAGCCAAGATGTTTCAGTATTGAGCGATTGTTACATGCCAAAGGAGTCTCTGTTAAGCAGAGTAATTGTGGCTTATACAGTGCTATCTCTTCCCATAGTAGTTATTGCTTAAGGGGGCAATTGAGGCCAGCAACATTCCAACACATAATGTTTAACCAATCTATTGTAGCAAGCTGTTAATACTCACAAAAAACATCCTATAGCCGTTCCCCAGATACTGACAGATATCATAGCAGGATACCCACTCAAATAAAGTCTTTTGAATATTTGGACTCATTTTTCCTCGCTTATCCCGCAAACCCAACATACCTCCACCAAGATAAAATACCTGAACAAATGACAAAATTAGAATAAAATGCCCCCCTCAAGAATCCCCATAGTTGGGGAAAAATATCATTCCACTCCTGGGCTGTCAAATGGAAGGAGAGCATTATGAGATCTCTATGCCAGTACCCTCCCTACCGCCACACCCCTCCACCCAAGAACACCAAGAAGAAAAAGTAAGACATTAAGTACACAATTTCAAGCAAAAGTCAAGTAGTGGGCAAGACCTAGAAGCAATTATTACCAGGCCTATATTGTTTTAACACAAGTGGGAGGAGATGGTCCCCACCATTGACTAAGAACCTGGGTGGGATCTAAATCAGTATAGCAAAATTGTGTCCAACAGTCCTTAATAATCTTAGGTCTAGCAGGATCTTGAAGAAAGACCTGTGCCCCAACAGCTTTCAGTGGATCAATCATCTGGCATAACTTCCACCTCCAATTCATTGTGAGTTTGCAGAGGTCTGATCGTGCAAACACAGACATTGAGTCAATAACAATTGGTGAGGTAGGTTGAGCTTTCAAGGAAATCGCCTTCCTCAGTAGAAACTAACCCATAAATATCAGAATTGGACGAGGATGTGTTTGATTAATATTGGCAGGATTTCCAGTTAAGGGAAGAAGGTGTGCACACAGAATTTGGGAGTCCATATGCCAATCGGCCAAGTCTAGAAATGCTTTCATGAACAGCCAGATAATTAACTGCTGTGGGTCGTCCCGTCCCTTCCTTCAGGCACACCAAATGTATTCACATTATTGCAGCGTTGACAATGCTCCAAGTCTTTAATCTTGGATTGGACCACCACTAGTCGACTCTCATGATCCTTAATTGTCCTAGCTGAGGCTGTTCGTATCTTTTCCGTTCCTGCGACTCTCTGCTGAAGCTCAAACACATGCGTAGTAAGTGCTGTGACGTTCCTAGTCCCCTCGTTGAAAGGCTGCTGGAGCAACTGATTATCAGCTCTAACTTGATCTTTGGGCCTGCTTCACATATAGATCTAGACATACACCTGGACATAAATCTCTTTATAGATGGAATTCACCATTTCCATTTGTAGAATTTCACCTAGACGTAGATTGTAACTATCTGCCCCCTCAAATTGGTTGGTGGAGTATCTTAAAACTGGATTTACTTCTGTAAAGTTACACCTAGTGACTTTGCACTTGTATTTTACTATCTGCCTGTTTGAGAGATGCCTGCCTAGGGGAAGGCATCTAAAAATGAAAAGTGAACAGAGAAATACTCTACACCTGAAGTAAATCACACAAACCAGACATAAATTATCACAGCAAGTGTGTAAATACATCTCACACTCTAGACTGTGCTCTCATACCTTTGGACTTGGTTACTACCAGGGCCCCACACTCTATAACGCAGCTATTGCAATGGGTAGGGAAAAGGCTTTGTAGTTAATGTTGTGGTATATCACTATAAGCAACTACATGGCATGCTTCCATACAACCTCAGTGTTGCAGAGTAGGCAGCCTTTTGTCAAGAAGTTATACACTCTGTTAATGCATTGGGGAGGAGGCACGCACGTGGACGTTATTAAACAGAAGTCTTAGGATGAGAGGAAGTGGCTGAAGGAGAAGTTATCCAGAATTCCGGTAGCAAAGGTGAGTCTTTATGATCGATTTAGATTCCCTCTCTGTCTCGCCATCCTCAAGGAGCATGTCCTCTCTATCTAGCATCCTGACCTTCTGTATGGACTGCTTGTTCTTGAGAACCCCGTCAGAGCAGGTAAGAAATCTACACACCTCTACCCCAAATAGTTCTCATTTAACCACTCATGCTACTTTGTTATACGTCCACCCTACACAGATAAACATATATCACACACATCCCTGATAGTCCATGCACTACTACCACAATTTGTAAAACAGTAAACTCTTTAGGTCAATCTTCACACATTTCTCCTTCCTCTGATATAGTCTTGATTACAAGTCGTTTGGTTGCTACAGCTGGGCCAAGAGTAGTTTCATTCACGCCTATGAAACACATGGGATTTGTCCCAAAACATGTCATATAACACACACAGGTATGTTATGATGCTTTATGTCAATGGAAAAATATGTTTTTTAAATAAAAGAAATTGTGCTACTTGTAAAATAAAACTTCAGTCTTGTGCATGTTATTAAGCTCTGACAAATTACTGAACTGTAACTTAGATTGTTAAGTAACAGGTTTTAATAACAAGTCTAATGGACAAACAGATACACCGCATGTCTGTGTACCCATATGCAGCAATTCTTTTTTTTAACTTTAAGTAAAGAAAATGCTTATGTCTCCTGTCACACATCCAGATATTCACTCATTTGCTCGCTGTGCTCAAAAATTAAATGTGTTACTCTTTGTCACTGTATCTAATCATCTGAGTACTCGTTGCAATGTCAGCACAACAATGTAACAATAATTTCAGTTAACATGGATGAAATGAGAATTTTGTTGTTTATGTTCTGTGTATCTAAAATGTCTCTATACCTTTATAAAGTTGTTTATCTGGATGTCAAATTATGTTATATATGCCTCTCATGTCAGCTACAATGAGACAAAAGCCCTCAGTATACACATTATGGCTAAGACCACAAATTACATCATGGGACATCCTGACAGTAGCAATTCACTCATCTTCAATTTATTGGTCCAGTAAATGTTTGACCGACTTACTTATACTATGTTTTAATTTCCTCTTTCTCAGCATCAGTTCACATATCTTACGAATGTTTGTTGTTAGACCTTTTAATACTTGAAAATGTAATAAGGTACATGTGTCACATCCATCTATCTGAACTGACATCATATGTGTCAACTATCACTGTTCTACTCTGCTCCTTTCTCTTATAACTCAACTTTCACAGTGCTCTACTGTGCAGCTGCTGGATAAAAGGACACATTACCACCACCATTTTCAGAAGCAGTGGTTTAGTGCCTGATGTCATGTGGTCAATTCACAAACCAAGCATCCTTGGCAGCATAATATAAGGTGCCATTGCATTTAAGCAATAACTCATATGGTTTATTAAAGTGTCATGCAAATAATTTGCTACAAATTCTTTTGTAAATGAATTGTGAAACTTGCCTTGTGAATAACTTAACACAAATGATATTGACTTATACCGTTGTTTATCAACATGTTACAGGTCAAAGGCACACTGAACCTGAGAATGATGCTGCCACAAGCCAAGGACAGCAGGCAATTCCAGGAGAAAATTGTGTACTCCTCCAAGGAGCTATCTCAGTGGTCAGCACTATCAGAAGAATAAAGGAGGACGAAGAGACATTGTTGACCACACCCAGAAACAATCATCAAAGACTACTGCAAGGCTGGCAAACATCCTTCCTCCAAAAAATCTCTCCTGGGGACTTCTATTCCCCAGATAACAGATAAGCAGTGACAAATGTTTGTTCCATCTATGTAGAACTCACCTACATATAGCCTTCAACCTTCTACTTCCTTAGCTGATTGACCTTCATTCTTCTTCTAAGCGTATGCAACTCTGGTCCTAATAATTTAAGGGAGAAGACAACTCTGTTGAAGAGCAGCTCTTCCCTATTTGTTATTCTCCACCAGTAAAACCAGCCTGATGCCATTTCTGTAAATGGTAGACAA
This sequence comes from Triturus cristatus, assembly GCF_964204655.1. Classification (NCBI taxonomy): domain Eukaryota; kingdom Metazoa; phylum Chordata; class Amphibia; order Caudata; family Salamandridae; genus Triturus; species Triturus cristatus. The sequence goes on from NC_140593.1 coordinate 946,184,571, forward strand.
TCTAGTGGCCATGTCAGATAGCCAGACATGCAGACAGGGGCTTGCCATGATCAAATCCTTCCTCTGGGAAGAACAGTTTTTCAGGAAACAGTCATCTGAGTGAGGGGTATTTGTGACATGGGGGCAACCTTATGTGAAGTTGCTGACTGCATTACGGGAATACCTCAGGCACTTGACAGTCAGATTCAAGAGCTGGAAGTGGCTGAGAAATGTTAGGACTTGACGAAGTCACACCATGAACATCTTCAGCTTTTAAAGAAGTAAAGTGCAAGGCAACATGCCCTGACCATGCAAATGTTAAAGGAACTAGCAAGCAAGGTCCATTGTAAATCTGCGGGGCTAAGGCATGCACAAGACTCAATTGAGGAATCACAAAAACCCGTGAGTCCAGTCCTACACCACCCACAAACCCAATACATCCACCCCTAAATCTACTGCAACAGCCACACGGTGTAGTGCAATCATTGTGCCAAAAACAAAGCCAAATAAATAAACCAAATTCAATTGACCAAATAAGAACAAATGTTAGTCCCCTAATTCAGGAGGATTTTCAAATTGTGTGTCCTGGGTTGGGGAAAAGCTCATTCGCTCTTGGGTCCAGATTTAACCACAGCTTTGTTCTCTTCCTTACAAGTAGACATGGGACTGGCCGGGACAGGAAGCGACATCGCATGAGAAATTCAATACACTAGTGTAGTGGGGGAAACAAATTAGATAGAAGAACTGTGTGGTGTGGCAACAGCAGGCAGTGCGGATTAGGGAGACACGCAAGATGTAATATTTGCAAGGAGGTCAGGAGGGAATATATATCCAAATGTTATTCAGATAGTGTCTTTAAGATGGCTCTAGTTTTTCCATTTCTCTCCCATGCATCCTCAGATAATATTATTCAATCCTCAACTATGCTACTCAAGGCATCCTTGATATCAGCCATTGCTACATATTGAGGGGGTTGGTGGGTTTGAACACAAACGCTCAGGGGTGTCTGGGGTGAATGACTCAGTCAGCTGAAGTATTCCGGGTCAGCACTGGGTAGAGGAGAGGGCAATAGAGCAGGGGATGCAGCTGGAGGCTCCCTCGTTATGAAGGGCTCTGGGTGATTTAAGGGGTGGCAACAGGTCCAGATGAGTGTGAACCTGCTCTTGTATGTTCTTCCTGTTGGTCAGGAGAAGCTTCACTGTCCACCTTGTTCTGGTACGTGGTTTTCCATTTATTTGACACACTAGTTGGATCCTAGGTCTGCTGCCGGTACTTTTTTTTTTTTTTCTTCTTTTTTTGATTCAGGAGAGTCACTCTCTGAGTGAGTACACTCTCCCTGCTGGTGAAAGAAACCTCCTCCTCAATGATGATTGAAAGTCCAGGTGGCCACCTAGCAACAGAGAATCTTGCCTTTCTTTTCTCCAGGAAAGAAATGATGAATGCAAAAATATAGTATAAATGTCAAAACAACACTATTACATGTGTTATATGGAAATTAAATACACTTTCAGCCTTGCCATGCCAGGATGTTGATACTGTGATCACTGATGGAATATGTAAATATAGGTAATTGTTTTATATATAAAATGATTATATGATGTAACTATATTTTGAAGATTTTTAATTTAAAATGCCCATATTGAGTACCACATTATATCAATAGGGAAGAGAAATGTACACAGTCAGTCAGTCAGTCAACAATAGCTTTATTCGGTTAATAATTAAAACCATCAAAGCATACACAAAATTTCATTTGCAAATAGTTACAATTGGAAATAATTAACAAAGGAGTTTCAAACAATAGGCAGTACACAAATATACATAAAAACATATTTGAACAAATAATTGGCGAATGTTGAGATTAAAAAGTAAGGCAGGCCAAAATTTATAAAACTATTTCATAATTTCAAGAGAAAAAGGTAAAAAGGCCCGGTCTCGGACTGTCAAACATGCTAAAAAATAGAGCTAAGATATGTTAAACTACATTCGATTTCTACTTCTAATAGCCCCCGAAAGATAGCTGGCAACTCCGAAACAGACAAAAGGAGAACCCAGCATTTGCAGAAATACCAAGGCGGGCCTTACTTGGTCAAAGTGACAGTTCTTAAAAATAGGGCAAATACATTTCTTACGTAACAGAGTGTAAAATTTACAGTAAAAAATCATATGCAGCGTATTTTGTTCGGAGGCGTTATCACAGGGACAGGGGCCCAAAGTACCCTCTTTAAAAAAGCCCTTCGGGTGTGCTAAGAGCCAAGGTAACATGCCATGTTTAAACCTAATCAATAAGAACAAATGGAAAGGGTTATTTATATAGGTCAAGTATGGCTGAATCTCGTTGCCCATACTTAACATGACAAATCTCCTGACAGACGGTTTACACACTTCCTCGCCTTCTCTCAGCAACTTTGCCCTACACATGAACTGAGACTTTAAGTCTTTTATTTCCATTTTAGTCAGCTCACATGGTCTCTCAAATAGTTCTAAGCAGCCGAGAATCTCCATCTTAGATTTAATATATCGTAGCCAAGGAATACACATTGCTTTGTCAAGGGCCAGACAATCTTGTATAATGAGCTGGTTTAGGGTTGGTGGGTGCTGCACCCAAACCCTTAACCAACCCATTAGTGGAGCAACGGAAATCTGATCCACTAGGTACTCAGCCCCCAAATCTTCATGGATATTAAAAATTGAAGTAGAAACAGGCAAAGACAAAAGTTTCTGAAAAAAGGCATTCTCAGTTAATTGAATCTCCACTGCCGACGTATAGCCCCAGACCTCACTGCCATACAGGGCCATAGGCACACACTTAGCGTTATATATCTTCAAAATCGCGGGCAAGGGCTTGCATCCCAGCCGTTTTGCAAAACCCAACAATGCTCCTGTTGCCCTAGCGAGAATATTCTGTTTCTGTGCGCGTTGCGCGACCCATGATCCTCGGTCATCAAAGGTGACCCCCAAGTATGGAAAGGTCTGGACTTTTGTAAGCTCCTGTTTATTGCAGAAGAATTTGACCTTTTTCGCAGCTCCATCTCCTATTGTCATTGAATGTGATTTTTTAAAATTTATTACTAAGTCCAAAGAGACCATAAAATCGTTAAAACCATTTAAAAGGGCTTGAAGGCCTCTTGCATTTCTTGCCAATAAGACCGTGTCATCCGCATACAACAAAGCGGGAATCAACTTAGTACCTGCTCTTGGTATGTCTTTACAAGATAAGGACAAAACTTCCCCCAGGTTATTAATATAAAGTGAGAAAAGCAGGGGGGCAAGAATGCACCCCTGTCTTACCCCACGCTTCACCTGCCAGGCATCAGTTAGATTCCCGTCCTTATTATAACGGACCGCCGCAGTAGTGTCTTCATGTATAAGTGCTAAAAAGGAAATCAGCACAGGGTCGAGACCCATAGCTGCCAGGGAAGCCCATAATTTTTGACGATTAACCAAATCAAAAGCAGTAGATAGGTCCATAAATGCTAAGTGTAAGACCCCCTGCTTCGCAATCGTATACTTCCCAATAATAAGATGCAGGTTAAGGCATTGTCCTACCGTGCTCCTTCCCTTTCTGAAACCATACTGAAGGTCCGAAATAATGGAGTTGTCCTCCAGCCATGATGTTAACCTTGCTAGGACAACTTTACCCATTATTTTCATCGCAGAATCCAGAAGAGAAATAGGCCGATAACATGCCGGATCCTCTCTAGCACCTTTTTTAAATATTGGTACTATCACGGCCTTACCCCAAGAACGGGGAACACCCTCCTTTGCTGCCGCGTTAAAAACTAAGGTTAGAAGTTTCGCCCAGTAATCTGAATCTGCCTTGTACAGATCCGCGGGGACGCCATCGGGCCGGGTGCTTTGCCCTTTGCCATCGATTCAATGGCGTCCCGAACTTTAGCCTCGGTAAAATTAATTTTCGATGACAGATTAATATCCCCAAAATTTACTGGATTCTGGTCAGGAATCTCAGAGTAGAGCCCACTAAAATGAGACACCCATTTGTCTGGGGTAATAAGACAATCATTAATAGTATTTTCCATTTCATTAAAAAGTGGGCTGTTAATTACTTTCCAAAATTGGGAACTACTTTTTAAAACACTAGCGTCTGACAATTCTTCCCACGCCAAATTTTTCAGACAAGTTTTCCTTGCCTTTAGTGTTTTTTTGAAGGATCTTCTTGCCTCCACAATCCTGCTAGTATCTTTAGCACCATCTTTTAGGGCCAGTAAGAGAGTAGAATGCGCGCTACTACATGCCTGATCAAACCAGTTTTTATGCTTCTTAGGTCTTGGTTTCCCAACGAGGGTTAGATTATCCATAATTTGGCTGGTTATACGCTCAAAGGCACCAAGAATATCCCCTGGTTTGGATTCTCTCGCTACGCAAATATTAAAATCCTCCAAATTGCTGTGATACAGTTTCTCAAGAAAATCACTAGGAGTAATAACCTCCCATCTCAAACGTGTTCCCTGTTTAATAGGGACTATGTTTGAATTAGAGATTGTAGACATATGGTTAGGCCTAAAGACATCATTAATATTTAATTCCAAAGATAGTGGATTGTGGTCACTAAGGACATTTGCGGTGACACTAAATGGTCCTATCAATCCCTTCAGAGTACAGGAAATTAGTATATGGTCGATAATACTATTGTGACCCTGACCAGTGAATGTAGGAACAGGATATACTAAATTCTGCATTGGCACAAATAAATTAAAAGCAGATACAATACTGTCTAGAAACATCCCACCTTTTGAAAGTTCAAAGTGGGCTTCCTCCTGCGGGCAATAAGCCTGCTTAAAATTTCCAAAACAATTGGATTGTCTTAAATGAATGTTAAAATCGCCAAACAATAACAAATAATAAGGAGTAACATTATTTGCATCAAAATCCTCTAAAAAGGTGAATAAGGCTTTTAAATGTTCCAATTCGTCCATCCTCGTAAATGAATTATAAAAGTTCACCACTAACATTGATGGAAGGTTGACACCTACAACTTTAACCGCCAATATATTGGGTGAACTAGTCTTAACCAGTTCTGTGCTATACAATAGCTTAAGACTAAATAATAACAAGAGACCACCACTGGATCTCCCTGAGGATGAAGACACAGCATATTTAATGAAAGACTGGAACCCATCCAAGTAAAAGGAATCTCTGGCCTCCCACGTCTCTTGTAAAGCAATTATGTGAAAGGAAGAGAGAAATGACTTCCAACATGTATCCTCTCTTTTTGCTCTCAACCCAGCTATATTCCATGACAAGGCTGTAACCCTATTTGCTGATAAGTTTGCCACACTATTTCCCATAAACGATGGTTGGGAGGAGGAGTCCACTACCTCCTCACCAAGAAAAGCCCTTACCGGCACATGATTAAGCGTGCCAACGGGAGCATTAACCTGGTCATCTTGAGTGAACTTAATTTTTGGCCGAGTAATGCCGTTATCCCGATAAATCATTCGGGTAGCGGGACTAACACCTGAACCATAAGAAACTGTATTTTCATTGACAGGCATCACACTTCCCTCTTCTTCCATACACACCCCCCTCGCTTCAATATCCAAAGGCTGGCTGTGCGCTACATGAAGTCAGTCATTTGTGTCCAGAGAACTAAGGACCTCATATCTGTTACTCAGGGCCAGTGTTCTAATCGCAGGGACAGGTTGAGCGTTGAAACCACTATTCCCACCCCGTCTCTGTAAGTGAGGTGGATAGAAAAACCCAAATGGGAGGATATTCACATATTCCTCATATATTCTAGACGTCCCTGCCTGTCTAAAAATGTTAGCTACCAAGTCCGGGGAGCTAAAACTCACGACTACACAGTCGCCCTTAAGTGTCTTATTTAACTTCCCCACCCAGGGGACCCTTCTTACCATTTTAAAACACTCAAAAAGGTGGTTTCCCAGAACTGTCTTTCCAGCTAAAAAATGTAAGGCTTTATTCCTCAAAGAGGACCAATTCTCTTCCTTTCCATCAGTAGATGGAGGTACATTTGCCAGAATGACAGTATAAGGACAAGCCTCCGGTGGCAAATGCAAAGGGTATTCTTTCATTACCTGTGTGGGGGGCAAGCTTACTCTCCTAGGCACATCCCGAGAACTCAAGGTAACACCCCCAGATGGTTCAACTACCACTGCGGATTGGTTAGTAGCACCTACAGTAGTAAGTATCATGGAATCAGCTAGGTCGGATACTCTGGAAATAGCTCCAGCTAAGGTGGGTCTCTCAAGTAGATTACGATTTGCTAAAATTGTTTCCTGACCAGCTATGTGGCGCTCAATCGAAGTAAGTCTGTTCTCAATTTTATCGAGTCTATTCAAAACCGGGGACAGAGAAACCTTCAATTGCTCATCCATAAGCTTTAAAATTTCAATCAAGTTAAAACCAGCAGAAACAACGGAAACCTGAGCAGCATTCACACCTGACCCAAGCGTCTTATTCCCCTGAGCCAGAGGGGCCACTGTAGAATCCTGTGAAGCTAACTCAGTAACAGACTTAACAGTCCTAGATTGTTTTACTTTTTGACGCGATCCATTTGGACCCTTGGTCGCTTTTCTTTTACCATTATTAAAATTAGTAGTGGCGGACGTTGATACTCGAGATTGTCCAGAGCGAGTAATTCGAGGTGAGAGAGGAGGACCATCAGTACAATCTAGTACAACAGGAACAACAACATCTCTCACTTCTGGTGCAGGCTCTACAAGAGATGGACAACTAGGCAAGCTCACATCAATGTCAGCAGTAAGTGCAGTAAGTGCATTCAGTTGCGATCCAGGGTTAGACAATAGCACTGGTTCCAGGGAAAGTCTCCTCTCTACACTTGCAATTTCTCTGGCAACAACAGTTTCAGCTTTCTTCAGAAAGGCATCCAGGGTCCCCACGCCCCCTTTGGCCACAACTTTGATATTATTTTTAGCCATAGAGGCAAGCGTGCCGGACCGAGGAACAAAATAACCTGTTTAAGCAGTAGTGCACACAGATACTGCAGCAGTTAACATCACAATCCTTAGCAGCAGTACGAGCGTGGCAGTGCTCCCATTTACCTTCAGAGTAGAAGAAAAGTTAGTCAATAACTCCACGAGAGGTCCGAACAGTGGTAAAATCAGACCCAGAGTTAGGGGGGTGGCCCGGCCCGGCCTCTTCCGTCCCCTGACGGCCACAGACGGCCCGCCCTCTGCCCGGGCTCAGCCCGGCGACGCCCGCGCGCGTCCCGCGACGCGGAGGGAGTTCCTTGCGTTTAAGCGCCTCCGGGCGCGAACTGGCGGCAAGTGGGCGTGCCAAACCCCTGGAGCACGCTGGGAGCTGTAGTCTCCCCTGTGGTGGCCGTGCGAAGCTGGAAGCTACGGCGGCGGGGGAGAACTGACAGCGTCCGGGACCCAGCACCAACAGTGACCGTGGCAGAGATCGCAGCAGGTGAGAAGAGCCTCCCCTGAAATGTACACCACTACATGGAAGATCTGCATATACCATAACCTAAATCACACAATTTTAGTGATATTAAAAAAGAATTAAAAAAGTTAATTTAAGTATCACTTTGCATGATGAAATGTTAAAAAACAAAAAACTGTGTTTTGTCATTGTACGGCTCCATTGTGCAAACATAAAATTGCTGTCGAATCAGAATGCCTTACTTTTGCAATATAAAAAAAAGTTAGCAAACATTCAGTCTATATTTTGACATGGAAACATATGGAATAAACAACAAGGACATAACAAAAATATGGTAAACGGGGGGAGAACATGGCGGCAGACGGCTGATCTGCCGTGGTGCTCCGTGCGTCAGGCTCCCGTTTGCCCTATCTGAGCCCCTGATGGCGGTCACCAGTGCGTTTTTTTCCTACCTGTGTTTTGCTCCTTGAGGCTTCGGTTTTCTCTTTTGGGATATTTTTGGCGTTGTGGCGTTTTTGGAGCCTCTCTGGTTTCTCGACATGTAGCAGGTTGCAAGGTTGGAGGCTGACGCTTGTGTGGTGAGAACTCTTTCCTCCTCTCGACCTGGGTCTGTTCTCCCTTTCCATGACACGCACCTTCAGCAGCAGTATTCCTGCCAGTGGCGTCCTTGGCGTTCCTGGAGGCACGGTGGATATTGCTGTTTGCCTCAGTTTTTCCGTTTCCACCGGCAATCCACTGGTCCGGTGGTCGTGGTCTTTGGCCGCACTGGAGCTGCGGCGCGGCAGGAGAGCACGCAGTTTGGTGCGTGCTGTGTGTGCTGAGGATACCATCATTCAGCATTTGGGAGTGACTGCTCAGGATACAGTGGAGGATACAGAGGAAGACACAACGGAAACGGACGGGCGCAGCGGCAGCGACAAGAAGGCACAGGAGTCAGACTCAGAATTACCTCCCTGTGGGGTATCAAATGACTCAGAAGGTTTGCACTCTCAATACCATCAAGTGCCCAGAGGTAAGGGGAGAGGTGGGAGAGGTGGGAAAGGTGGTCGAAGAAGAGGTAAGGCGCCGGCTAGACTAAATTCAAGGGAGCTTGTTCCCAGCTCCAACTCATTCAGCGCCACCACTTCGCCCCAAATCTATTTACTGAGGTGAAATCTAAGGGAACCAGAGGGAAAGTAACAAGTAATCTTACTGCAGGAGCTGAAGCTGCATCCAAAATTACACCATCTCTTCGCTCGTATTTTAAAGTTGTCCCACAGGTTCTGCACCTCGTCGAATCACAGACAATGACCACACTAAAGGACTCTGTTCCAGCGACTTTCCCTAGCTTAACCCCATCTCTTGTAGTCCCCCCTCCTTTAGATGTTTCGCCCGCCCTTTTGGCGCTTGGGGATCCCGGGGTGACCGTGGGGGGGCTAGCACCAGTAGTCCCAGCTGCTTTAGCAGTCTCATTAGCCCCCCCACTTACAAGTATACCCACGAATGGAGTTTCTCTTGGTGAGGAGGGTGGCGACTGGGCAATACCTGTCAGTCCTGATGTGAGGAGCGACACAGCAGAAGCTAGGGAGGGGGCCCTTAGTCACCCCGCTTCCCGTAGTCCTGATCACATGGGCCAGGGTTCTTGGGGGGCCAGTGTATTGGAGTTACCCATGGAGTTACCCATGGAAGTGCCTGTGCCTGTGCCCTCTACTTTATTTTGTGACAGAGAAGAATTATCGGCAAATATCTCGGCAGCCTCTTTGTTTGCGATGTTTACTACTTTGTCTTGGGACATAAAAAGGGGTTTCGAGCAATCCTCAGCTATGCAGACGGAGATCCGGGATCATTGCCAGTCATTAGATAACAAGATTGTTGGGCTGTCAACAAGGACAGGAGTCTTGGAAGAAAAGTTAGCTACAATGTCGGTACATCTAAATAAAGCTGAAGAGGACATTATCAAACTTAAAAGAGAGGACCAGGCCTTGTTAGACAGGATTGAGGTTTTAGAAAACAACGCAAGAAGAAGAAACATTCGTATCCTTAATGTCCCTGAGGGATCTGAGGGTTCTGATGTTAAGCAGTTTGTTGTCCGCTTGCTGAAAGAAGCATTATGCTTGGATCAATCTCTGGAGCAGCTGGCAACCGATATTCAGAGGGTTCATAGGGAACCCTTTAGACAGAACCCCCAAAGGCCAAAACCACGCAAAATCCTTGTTAACTTCCATACGTACACCCTTAAAGAGCAGATCCTCAATGTGGCTCTTAAACAGAAGTTCCTACCTGGTAAGGGGTTCACTTTCCTTATCAGGTCTGACCTATCTAGGGTCACGCTGGAGAAGCAATGGGAGTTCGGGAGGTGGCTGGAGGCCTTCAGGAAGCTGGGTGCTTCAGCTCAATTGGTGTTCCCGGCTTCTCTGAGGGTCATGTATAATAACAAGATGGTGAACATTAGGTCAGTCCAAGTTGCCGATGAATTCCTTCTTGACATAGGTAATAAGTCATCTGGTAAATAGTACTTAACTCTCTTGGTCTCTTATAGCTGTTGTGGTCGCTCGTAGGTACTGTAGTATATTAGAATCTATTATTCCAGTAAATGAAAATAGAGGGAAAAAGTAAAAAAACTTTATAAAAGGTGAATGGAAGAAAAAAAAAAGAAAAAAAAAACAAACACTAAGGATAGCAAATGTTGTCATTTTGCAAAAAGAAGGGAAAAAAATATATAAAACATATATATATATTTTTTTAATTACCTACATAATATACATGATATCACTTAAGGTGGGATCACTTTTTTTCTTCATTCTATTTCCCAGGTGTTGGGTTTCGGGCGGGGAGTAACGGGAGCCTGAGGTAGGGGTGCCATCTACTGGACTTGATCCGGTTAGATACACCAAGGGTTCTCCACGGGGGTGGGAAGGGTGGAAGGGCGGGGGGGGGGATCCACGGGCAAAATTTATAAAATTTCTCATCAGCCAACTCTTTTATTTTTTACTATTTTTGTTAGTCTTGTTTTCATATTGTGCTGCAAATTTTTTCATGGAGGTGGGTCAGTTTATATTTGGTCGTATTATAAAGGCAAGGCTGGCTGTGCTCTGGTTCAGTGGGGATGGCTAGTTTAAAGATTATGTCTTGGAACATCAATGGGCTCCGTACTAAACCTAGGGCTAGAACATTGATGCAGTACCTCCGGGATTCAGATGCCCAGGTCATCATTCTCCAAGAGACACATTTGATCCAGTCTGAAATCGACACCTTGGTTAAAGGGAACAAATGGATTGATTCCATAATATCGACCTCTCAATCCATGACCTCCCGAGGCGTGTCATTGATTTTCAAAAAGCATCTTAGGGCCAGGGTATTAGACTTTAAGGTTGACCCTGCGGGGAGATGGGTTATTGCCTCCCTGGCAATCTTGGGTGCTTGTTTCACAGTGGTTGGATACTACGGCCCCAATCTTGACGATCCTACATCTTTGGAAGTGATTTTCTTCCATCTTTTGTCCTTCCCGGAACCAGTTATATTAGCTGGTGATTTCAACATCGTTTTGGATCCAATCCTGGACAAATCTCATAACAGTAGATCTTGTGTCCCTTCGAAATCAAGATCTTTCTTGTTGAATGTAATGAAACAGTACGGATATGTGGACATTTGGAGATTAAGGGCCGGGCAACAGCAGGGGGTCTCTTTTAGAAATTATAAATATAATCATCAGTCCAGGATAGGTTTTATGTTAATCAACCATAGCTTAATTGACGCTGTTAAGGACATTCGATATCTCCCGTTACACTTATCCGACCACTCTGCTGTATTCCTGGAACTTATGGTACCTACTTCTGCCGTAGTAAGGACTTGGTCTTTTGACCGCACTTTACTCTCTCATCCTGAAGATGTCACCTTTCTAAAAACTGAAGTGGGGTCCTTCTTAGAGGTAAATGTGGGCTCTGCAGGACCCGGTGTGGTCTGGGACTCACTTAAAGCCTTTTTGAGAGGCCTTATTGCGGGCAAGGTGTCATATAGAAGGAGGGAATACAGAGAAGTAATTGCCTCTGTGGAGGCGAATTTGTCTAAAACGCAGACTGATATTGATGCCAACTTAGCGTCCACAGATGATGTCTTAATACCTCTGCGGGCTAAATTACTTACTCTAAGGGGCCAACTGACCTCGATTCGTAACCGGCGGCTTCAGGAAAGATGGGAGGCCAGTAAAATCGCACATTTCCGGTATGGAGAAGGTGCTGGTAAGTTATTGGCTTGGAAAGCAAAAACTGATCAGGTTCGTAATAACATCAACCAGATCAATGTCAATAGCGTCCCTCTTTCTTCAGATGCAGATATTAGAGCAGCATTTAGAGATTACTATCAAGCTATTTACTATGAAGATAAGAACTTGGATACTGCTACTATCAATGATTGGCTTAGGAAAATAGATCTACCAAGTCTTTCTGCTGATCAGTCAGTAATGCTAGATAGTAAAATCTCGGAAGAAGAGGTAAGGAAAGCCATCCAGGATGCCAAGAAAGGAATGGCGTCTGGGCCTGATGGCCTGCCTGCTGAAATATATAGAACTTTGGAGCAGGAACTTGTCCCTTTCCTGGTCACACTGTTTAATCAGATTTTGCTGGATGGAGTGCGACCACCCGTGTCATGGGATAACGCATATATAACTGTAATTTTGAAACCAGGGAAGTCCCCAACAGCCTGCGGTTCTTATAGACCAATTTCTATTTTGAATGGAGACTATAAGATCTTTGCCTCCATTCTTGCAAAGAGATTGGCTCTAGTCGCTCCCACTATTTTACACACTGATCAGAAAGGATTTGTTAAGGGACAACAGCTTTTTGAACTGACTTTTGATTTGATTGGATCAATAGATATGGCATGTTTGAAGTCATTGCCCTTGGCGGTTCTCACGCTGGACGCCGCCAAGGCCTTCGACAGAGTCAATTGGTTGTATCTGTGGGAGGCCTTGGCAAAGTTCGGCGTGGGGGGTAGATTTCATCAGGTGATTGGTCTTCTATATCGGAACCCTAGTGCCCGTGTATTGGTTAACGGTATTTTATCTGACCCATTTGACATCTCGAGGGGCACCAGACAGGGCTGCCCTCTCTCCCCACTCCTGTTCGATCTGTATGCTGAACCTTTTGCCCAGATTTTGAGGGATAGTGTTAACATCAAGGCATTTGCATACAGGGGTTGGGAGAGAAAGGTGGCCCTCTATGCCGACGATATCCTTATATTTACCTCTGAACCGCATGAGGCCCTCCTAGCAATATTTAAGTTGGCTTCGGAGTTCGGGAGGGTCTCCGGCTATGAAATTAATACTTTAAAGACCAAGATGATGACCTGGAATATTGACCAAAGTACCTTTAATTCTGAAATCCGCCCGGGGAGTCAGATGAGGTATCTAGGTTTGGATATTGTAGCTGACCTCGATCAGATCACTATTATTAACTTTTCAAAAGTTGCAAAAGAATGTCGTAAGCTGCTCCAAGCCTGGGCCCATCTTCCGCTCTCCCTAGTGGGTAGGGTCAGCCTTGTTAAAATGTCCATTTTACCCAAAGTTTCTTTTTTGTTTAATACGATACCCTTATATTTTGACCCCGCGTCTATCAGAAAATTGCAGTCTGATATTAATACCTTTATCTGGAATAAACATCTTCCAAGAATCTCCTGGAAAAAAATCAGGAGGCGTAGGGAAAAAGGAGGGCTCGCTGCCCCTGACCTCCAGGCTTATGCCTGGGCTTTCCAGCTATCTCACGCTAGGATCCTATTAAAGAGTCCAGTAGGTTATGGAGTGGGGTCCACTTATTCTATGTTATTGGATGCAGAAGGGGTAAGCCAGTCAGCGTTTCTTTTCAAATTTGGAAACCCCAAGTTTTTCAAAAAAATTAAATTGAAAATGTTATGGGGTATGGCTAGAATATGGGCTCAGATGTCTAAGGCCATTAAAGTTGGGTACTATGGAAGCAGGACACCACTGTGGGATCTCCCTGATGGTCCAACTTGGTTAGGGGATGCACTAGCTATGTCTATGAGAGAGGCTGGACTGGAGGAGTGGGGTGAACTATTTGTTGACGGGGATTTGTTACCCTGGGAATATCTTTGCACTAAAATTGGTCCAAACTTCTCCAGGCTTAAGTATCTTCAAATATCGAGCTGGTCTCGTGCATATTCTGTTCAACCTCCACATGGTGTTAAATATCCCTTGGGTGCGTATAGTTATCTGATAACGCTTTTGACAGATAAACTGCCTGCCAAGAAGGAAATTGCACTGTGGTACAATCTAATCCTGGAGGAAATGGATGGAATATTTTCATTGCCAGAGGAGCTTTGGTCTTTGCATGTCACTAATCCCGATCTACAACATCTTTGGAATTCGTCTTGTACGTTGATGTGGGACATTGTCAAACCTGCATGGTTACGCAGGAACCATCTTTTCACCATTCATCGAGCATATTATTCACCTCTTCGTCTCTCCAAATTTACCGTGGGGAGTAGTGTGGCTTGCGCAAAATGTGGTTTGGTGGCTGCTTCTGACATTCACATGTTCTTTGAGTGCCCGCATTTGTCCACATTCTGGGAAGCCATTAGTAAGACTCTTTCACTTTCTGTTGGTGTTAATATTACCCTGGACCTTACATCAGTAATATTTGGTTGCTATCAAGGGGTCCCTTCCTTGGCAAAAAAGCTTATGTTTTTATGCCATACTGCTTGCCAGGAGGGAGATATGCAGGAAGTGGAAGGACTCTTCATCTCCTTCTATCAATGACTGGTATGCTTCTACTCTGCTGGTCTCTAAGTTGGACCTGGCTAGAACCGGTAATCCAGATAAAAGATCCTTTTGGCATCTTCTGAATTGGGTCCATTGAGTTTCTGTTTTTTTTTTTTTGTTATTTTTTTTTTTTTTCCCCAGGTCCAATGATTAAGCCATCAATCCCATTCTGGGGGATAGCCGTTTCTTGGCGCTAATATTAGTACCTTGGCTGGTTTCTAGCAACCCCTGATTGGTTTTATATTAGCGATCACTGCTGGTTGAAACATTGCTGCTGAGGGGTGAGCTTTTCGTTCCATTACTGCCCCAACCAGTCATAGTAACTGAGGCAGCACAATGTGTGTAAACCTACAAGATTGCATATTGAAACCTGTGTGGCAGATGAGGACAAAAAAAAAAAGCTGAGTGATGAGTGATGACCAGGAAGTTGAAAGTTGCAGTGGTATTAATCGGGGTTGCTGTGATTATACTGAGAGTTTACTACCATCACATTCTGTACCTTCAGACATGCCCAGCGCCAGAGGTCCTGCCAGTACTTGCGGCATTCCATCTCTCTGCAGGTGTGTCCAGCTATAGCCCTGAAGTGGATGGGAGTTTCCCTCCAAATCTGGGCCCAGGTACCATTGTTCAAATGGATCTCTAGACTCTCACATTTCTCAAGGTAGTGTTGAAAGATCCCCTTACAAATAATTCCCAACTCATCTTCAGTGAAACTTTTCTTCTCCAACAGCCATTTTGTGATTTTTGATGGGCAAACAAGCAGCAGGATGGAGTTGAGTTGTGTTGTGGTGAAAGGATGGATCAGAATTTCTCAGAAAATTGCTGCCTTATTGTTGCTGATGATGGGGAGCCAAAGTCCAAGGTCTTGGTGAAGCCTTGCATCAAAACCCGAGCACAACCATCAAATCATGTGTATATATGTTATCCACAAAATATAAACAGGACAATTTCACGATTTGTTGTAGTATAGATATATCTTCTCTTTTATTCCCTTTTCTTTTTCTTTCGTTGGTCCAGCCAACGCGTGTTTCGTCGCCCGGGAGTGCCCGCGACTTCCTCAGGGCTGGAAGAATGAATATAAAGTATACTAATCACAAATACATTCCTATGACTATACATTAAATTAGTATCTTACTGTGAATCACCAAATATATAAAATATATTGGTCAGTGAATATCATTCCAACACAATGTGACAATATGTAATTCCAAAACAGTAGGGGATAGAGCCAGACCCATATTGCTGAAAAAGAGTGTATATAAATAATAAAAAATCGAATATATCTCCAAACAAGTGAGAAACCAGTATTTACCTAAATACACCAAAATTATAAGGTGAAAGTGAAAATAAACCATGCCAAAAGGACATCTATAAGGACAAAATAGAAACAGACCAAAGCGGTGAATATGATTCAAGATAGTAGCCTAAAACAAAAGGGAACATAAGGATCAATCAATGAGTCCCCAATACTCCCGAGTGCCAGATTGTCGCATAAGGATATAAAACTACCTTAGGACCAGTTCTATTTCCGTCCTGGCCACCCAAGCAGGAAATACGATGTATCAATCTTGATAAATATATGTGATCTATATAGAAAAAAATATATATATACGACATAAGGCACAAGTCCATTTACCTTATACAATGGCAACCAATAATAACATAATGATAGTAAAATCCTCGTACGTGTCATAACTACAATAGAATCTAATTCATCAGTAGATGTCAGGAGTCCTATATCTCCTGTAGTGGGCTGTATACCTGATCCTGTTACTCCATTTTAAAATCAAAGTGGATATAATATCCATGCTTGTAAAGTCTCAAGACATGCCACTGTTATAGATATGCCCGATATGAGCCCCAACTCTGTTAATATCATACTGTACAATCACGGAATAATATTGTAAGTATATACAGCATCAAAATTGTCAGAGAGATGGTAAGATTCAACAAATATCAATAACAATATAGGCCATTGTTTAGCTGAATAATCTAATTTGATGCAACTTTAAGTAAAATATCTAAACATGCACATGATTATGAACTTAACCATAGTTAAATAAAAACGCCACTCACAAAATCCATTGAACGCGACTTCCGTATCCAACTCCAAAATTTCTGGTGTCGATAAAAATTTAATTTTAGTACACGTATGCTTACAATCTAATTGACAGTAGTCCCCAACCCAAAATATCTCTGAGTTCCGATCCTTACCGTAGTTCATTTGGCGTGAGTGCACGTCTGAAACGGACCACAATCCGGCCGTGAAGTAACAGAAGCCGGAAATTCGATCCGTACAAATCCGGTTTGTGTCAAAATGTCTAAAGCGCTAACCTCCCTTCTCGGCTATACCAATATGCTAGCATGGCGGCCATGATGGAGCCATCACGTTAACCTGTATTGTAAACTTTCACTATAATCCTAACACGGCGGCCATGACGGAAATACGGCATAACTGCATGACCACTGAATACGTATATTAACGATAGTCATAGCCAGAATATTTAACATTAATACTCTATCTGGTATGGAAAACTTAAATAAATAGCAACTAAGGTAGTGAATGGCTGTAATACCGCTAAGTAGGTATATTAGCGATAATATTAAATCAAGCATATTTAACAACAATAACCCTATCTAGTTTGAACCACGCATGTGTGCACCTAATTCGGTACATGTGTTGATAATATTTAAAAACTATGGCAGAAGTCACCACATAGTGTTACTATCTAATTAAAGGTTTCCCTACATTAAAAATAAGACCACTCTCAATCGCATATATGTATATCTATGTGAAATGATGAAAATGAGTCT
Source organism: Triturus cristatus (assembly GCF_964204655.1). Taxonomy (NCBI): domain Eukaryota; kingdom Metazoa; phylum Chordata; class Amphibia; order Caudata; family Salamandridae; genus Triturus; species Triturus cristatus. Next base: position 946,201,507 of record NC_140593.1, read on the forward strand.
CCAAATGGTATTGAATAATGGAGTGATAACATTCTGTTTCAGCAATATGAACGTATCATAACAAAGGGAGACTTAATAGAGCTATCATGCATAAACCACAATACAGTAATACGCGATAGTAAAATTGAAGCAGCATGTATAACAGAAAATAAGCGTAATTAGATGAATTTGAACAGGAATGCCAAATATCATACTAGATGTACAATTGTGTCACAAAGCTGAATATTACATTACATCCTATTAAGTCATATGTTCTCTGGTAGACAAGACAAACACCATTTTGATGCTAAAGCACAATATTTTGATAGTGTCAATCCGAATTTCATTGATAGATATTGAAGACATGACAAACCCTCCTTACATACATACAAATCCTGTCAAAGTATATACATTTTTGCACTAATCAATGTGTGTTATATATTGGATACTGATAAAGCGTCCTCAGTCACCCAAAAAATAATGTAACTCATGGTCTAAATTGAGGCCGTGCTCGACCGCTCTCATTTTCATGATCCATGTGGCCTCTCTAAGTCTTAATCAAAGTTCTCGGTTACCACCCCTGGGATCCATCTCGATCTTCTCAATTCCTCAGAAAGGGAATGTTTTGTATATATCCTGTGCATTACATTCATTTATGTGTACAGCAGTGGGATATCTTATATCTTTATATTTGATCGCTCGTGCATGTTCACTAATCCGTTCCTTCAGAGGCCGGATAGTGCTGCCTATGTAGAATTTGTTACAATTGCATTTCAGCATATATATGACAAATTTGTTGTTACAGTTGATCATTTGTCTAATTATGAAGTTTCTACCTTCATGATTTGTGAATTCTTTTTTCTTATCCATAGCCCTATCGCAAACTCTACAGCTCCCACATTTATGAAAACCCACATGACTTTGAGATAACCAGTTGATAATGGGTTGGGGTTTTGGATAGCTGGGACTAAGTAATGATCTGATAGTTTGACCTCTCCTGTAAGAAATCAACGGAACATTTGTTATCTGTTTCTCTAGATTTTTGTCCGCTCTTAGTATGTGCCAGTGGCGTTTCATACTGTTTCTTAACTGTAGGGAAATTCCAATATAATCCGTCACCATTCTAAGAGCCTGAGATTGTTTGGTTCTGATCGGTTTGTCTTTCAATGTCTCTGCTCTCTTTATTGTCAATATTCTGTTCTCTGCTTTCTCAATTGTACGTTTGTCATATCCTCTGTCACTGAAACGTGTTTTCATGTTCCCCACACAGGTTTTAAAATTAATATCATCACTACAGTTTCTTCTGGCCCTTACTAATTCCCCATACGGAATCGAGTCTTTTTGATGCTTGGGATGTGCACTATTTGCATGTAGTAGTGCATTGCAAAAGGTGGGCTTCCGATGTAGTCTACTATGGATATGATTGTTTTCAATGAATAGGACCACATCCAAAAATTCTATTTCTTTATCACTGTAGTTCGAAGTAAATCTTATTCCCATGCCGTTGGAATTCAGAAAATCGAAAAACAATTTAAGGTTGTCCATTGTACCAGACCAGATCAAGATACAATCATCTATGTATCTTCCCCAATAAATAATGGAGTTACACAAATTTGTCCCCTTAGGGCCCCAGATCCACTCCTCCTCAAACCAACCCATGAAAAGATTGGCATATGAAGGAGAGAACCAGGAGCCCATCGCAACTCCTTGAGTCTGTCTGTACCACTGTTGTTCAAATATAAAAACATTATTGTCGAGAATAAGTTTAATCATTGTCAGCAACATTTCCACATGTTCCCATTGATTGGCTGGTCTGGTGTTTAGAAATTTTTCTACAGCTCTGATTCCCAAATCTTGTCTGATACATGTGTACAGAGATGTTACGTCTAATGTTGCCAGGATCATGCCCTCTTCCCAAACTACATCTGTCAATATACCTAAGATGTGCTTGGTATCTCGTATAAAGGAAGGAAGATTTTTAACCAATGGTTGTAAAAATAAATCCACATAGTGTGACAAATTTTCAGTGGGCCCTCCTATATTTGAGATGATGGGTCTGCCTGGTGGAAATTCTTGATTTTTGTGTACTTTTGGTAACGTATAGATACAAGGGAACCTAGGTTTATCAATTTTTAGATATAGAAACTCACCTTGATCAATTAATCCCTTGTTACGCCATTTGTGTGTTATTATGATCGTAAGAGAATTAATGGGATTCCCCTTAAGTTTTGTATAGCAGATGGGGTCATCTAGTTGTGACTGTATCTCCTGATTGTAATCCTTGGTGTTCACAATTACAATATTACCCCCCTTGTCTGCTTCCCTGATGGTGATATTTGTCATGTGTGAAAGTTCATGTAAAGCCTGTCGTTCTTTTGTTGTTAAATTGTCTCTATAATGCCTATTCCAATTGGTTTTGGGTTCCAGCATTTTGTTAAGATCTTTAGTAACTAGTTTATAGAAAACATCTATGTTGTTATCACTAGCTAGTGTCGGAGTCCATCCAGATTTTCGTTTAAGTCCACTGGATAAACTAAAATCTGTTTCAATATCATGATCAATAAGCAGTTCCTCAATACACATGTGATCACGGTCATCATCAGTCAGTGATAAAAGCAATTCCGCATCTCTAATATCCTGTATAGTTGTTAACTCAGGAAAAACATCATTAGGATAGGTTTTCAATACTTTATTCATTACAGGTATACTTGCAAAATGTTTTTGATGTTTAGATGATAATGATTCCGCCTCACTCTCACTAGAGGGAATCATTATCATCTATTAATAATACTGGTAACCGTTTTTTACGGGAAGTGAAGAGAATAAAAAGAGGAAACAGGGATCAGCCCCGACGTCAGGATATCGTTCAAAAAAGACCAGGAGGGGTAAGAGAGGAGGGTCGGGCAGAAGAAAAGATGAGTATGAAACTGAGATCATCGGACAAAAAGAATTAATAAGCAGCCAATATAAGGGGGTTGAGGTCATAGATTTGAGTGATATTAAACTCACAAATGATATGACCACCCTCCTTCAAAAAGAGATGGGCTTTTGTCCTCAAAATAGGGGTGACATCTGCAATACATTGATAGATCTATTCAAATTTGTGAGAAGTCAAATTAAAAAAACATTTTGCAACCATAAGATAACTTATACTCATCATAACACTGGCAAAAGGGCTAGCACCATCACCAACCAGGGACCTTTCACCCATTCAGTGTGATTTAGTCTTGGTGAAGCCGTTGATGAAGGTGGGAAAGCTCTGAGTGAGAACAGTTCAGATTTTTTTGCCCAAACAGCCTTCAAAATCGATTGGAAATAGGCAGTGGCCTCATTCTGTAAAGCTTTCTTCCTTTGGGCCTGGGAACGTTTCAGGAGCTCAGATTTCCTCAGCATGACTGTGGCTTAAGAGGAATTGATGTTGTTGGATGTTGGCCAACGGCAGTCCCGCTCAATTGAAGTTGCTGCTTCAGAAAAGAATGTATTGGGAGCTGTGACCATTGCCCGTCTTCTTGCTGGCAGACTCTTTGGCCACTGTTTCAGGCTCCAGGTTCTTCCAACTGCCCTTTAATGAGCTGCCATGGACCATATGGTCAGGAGCACCCACTAAGGCAATCCCAACATCCCCAGATGGGCCTGAGCTCCATTTCTTTCCAGATAGTCTGTTCTAGGTCATCTCCCAGCAGACAAACAACACGATTTGCTGTACTTACAGATACTCTTCGGGATACTGACTCCTCACCCCACTCCATGGGAATCAAAGCCCCCCTGCTTTGGACAAGGCAGGGGAATCTGGTTCATGTGGGTTTAACAACCCCTGGCACTGAAGCCTCTGAAGGGCCATTTTCCTCTTACTGCACTTCTTCTTCCTTCTCTGCTCGCTCTATCCACCTCTTACTCCAGTGCATAAACCTGCAGCAAAAGGACCTTTACCCAGGCTCTGAGGGCTATGTGATATTCCACTTTCCTGACTCTTTTTGCCCCATGGCCTCTCTCTGCACAGTTTCTTCAGCTCTGATATGTTGAGGCTCAGATCCTCTTCCATTCTCTCAAATATCAGGGGTACAAAGAGCTAAAGGAGAGCAATTAACTTTAGAAGAACTCAGAAAATGGGCAATTAAAAATCAGAAGTCAATTTAACAAATAAAAGCCAATTTTGATGTCAGATTACAAAAGGAAATTTGCATTTTAACTTAAATGACTAAGTGATACTGCTAAATAAAAGTCCTGAATCGCATCACTGAAAGCCTATGTAAGAAAATGGGGTATTAGTTGGGGGACGGGGTGAATGCTCATCTCAAATAATCACCACAGTCCTTGTCAGGGTGAAACTTTAAATTCACTAAATTAAACTGAGGCCAATCCCTTGGTAGCCATGGCATAGAGCGGACAGTTTTAACTAAGAGGCAATGTGTAAAGTATTTATGCAGTGCCAAAACAGTAATAAAGTCAAAAGAAACACGAGACACGAAAAATGGCAAAGCAGTGTAGAAAATAGAGTATATTTTAATAAATAATAAGAAACCAAAACAACAAAAATCAAAAAAGAATATTTGCAAAGACCTGACATGCTTGGAAACTATTTAACACATGCAGCAATTTGAGGCCCTAAGCGTACTTGGCAGCCCATTTTTCTTTACCTTTAAAGCATTTGTTTATGCTATACCGCTTTGGGCACCTGGAAACAAAATATCGCAATCCTACATGTAAGGGCAGCCCGTCACATCCAAGATGTTGTTTATGTGGATATAAAACAAAGTCAATCATCCACATATTTGCACTTGCTGTGCAGTTTTGGGACCATGAAAGAAGCTATTCAATCCATTGTTTTTGAAACCCCACATCTGTACCTGCAGTCATCACCTGGTTGAGTGGAGTTTCAATACCCCTAACCTGCCAGGCAACAGAATTCTTGAAATTGGTGAAGAATCATTTTGGTAGTCCACAGGACTGGGGTCATTGACCAGGTTATTTCATCCCAAACACTCTTGCACATTTAGGATCATAAATAATTAACAGTAGCAGGCATCAGGTGCACATTATTCTGAGCACAAAGATCAGAGAGGGTTATAACGCATTTTACAAACAAAAAAAACTATGGGGTATATTCTCAAGGAAGTGGCGGTGAGAGGCGTTAGTCTCCATGGCTTAACGCCGCTCACCTCCACTTCGGAAACACGAGGCTGCACCTTATTCTCAAGAATGTGGTGCAGCCTGGCGTTTCCCCCTGCGATGGCGCTAAGTGTCACGACTTAGCGCCAATGCAGACATCCTTGCACCAGAGTGCAAGGGTGTCTGTGTGCAGGGGAGGGTTGTTTATGTACAGGAAGGTGCCCCTTCCTGCACATAAACAATCCTAAAATACAATTTTGTAACTTTCATGTGTGCTGCTTCGTGCAGCACACATCAAAGTTACAAAATGGCATTTTTGAAAAGGTTTGTTCATGTACAGGAAGGAACACCTACCTGTACATGAACAAACTATGGCATTTTGTTTTTTCAATGTGTGCTGCACAAGGCAGCACACATGGAAAAAGCAAAAACGAGGAGAAATAAAGCATTTCTCCTCATTTCGCCAACTTAATACCAGAATTTTCCTGGTCTTAAGTTCGGCGCTGCCACCTATTATCGACGCCCTTGATAATAGGTGGCTGCGTCGATCACAATGGGTGTTGCGGTGGAACGCCCACCGTAACACCCACTGCATGCCCCTTTCACGCTAAATTTAGCATGAAAGGGGCCTTATTCTCAAGGCAGCGTTAACATACTAACGTGGTCGTGGGTTAACGCTGCCTTGAGAATAAGGCGCTGACCCTATCGCCACGGGAACGTCAGAAAAAGTTATGTTCACATGGAGAGAGGGGCTTGACAATATGTCCCTATGAGTACTTGCACAATGCACAGGCACTTTAAGAGCACTTCGCTTGGGAATAACAAAAAAAAATTGAATTATAGCCCCAGAAGCAGACTATTTCGTAACTGTAAGAACAGATGATTCCCCCCTTTGGTAATAGGTATTTATTTATAATTTTAACCAGAAGTGTTCATGACACGTTGCACGAGTTGTTAGCACTTTCGAGCTTTACATGCAATGGTTTTTGTCAATATTGTTGGAGATCATTAAGAAAAATGAAGCACAGCTCCAGAAACTGAAAGACTATTCCCCACATCTAAAATCAGACAATTTGTACCTCATGTATTATGTATTTATTGATTTTTAACTAGAAGTTGTATGACACGTTGCACAAACTGTTAACACTTTTTGAGCTTCATATGTATTGGCTTTTATTAACTATGCAATAAATGTACCTTTGTACAAATAAGAATAAATTGTCTTGTACATTTTCAAAGTTGGAATAAAAAAATAGCATCCAAAGGCATTAAGCTCTAACCACAGTCATCTGAAAGTTACCTTCACATTTAGAAACTTTTATGGAGCAAAAAGACTTCAGGTGGGCAATGCAGCAGGCTGTGGTCGAAACTAGACTCACCAACAACAGGGAGCTGAAGTCCAAAACCTCAACGAAGTTGTACACAAAGGTAGGAAAGCTCTGAGCGGGAAAAGATCAGGTTTAGTGCCCAAAAAGCCTTTAATGTTGATCGGATGTAGACCGCTGCTTTGTTGGGGAGAGCTTTCTCTGTCTGGACTTAAAAACTATTCTGAAGCTCAGATTTCCTCAGCGGGGAAAGGCTGCAGGCTATCCCCTAACAGGGCTCAATATCATTGGATGCCGGTTGACAGTGGTTTACTGAATATGATTTGCTGCTGTGCAGAAGAATTTTGCAGGAGCTTTGGTGAGCTCAATCCAACCGGTGATTCCTTCTCACTGATCAGCATGGCAGGGTGGTCCTGATCCCATGCTGGTTCTCAGGACAAACAGTTGGCAATAGTATTCTACATCCCAGGTTTCAGTAAACATTAGGAGGAGTACACTTTGACTCCAGCAAAGGATTCTGGGCCTTTGGGGCATCATTTGGGGGCAAGGCTAACTAGAGCATAGCCCAGCAAGAGAGTCTAGGGCAGATTGAGTTGGGAATGGTCAGCTGGGAATGCAGATCAACTCCTCTTCTGTTCTCCCACATGTCAAGAAGTTGTCTGAGGAGGGTACTGTGGGTGTCAATGTATGTCTGCCACCAGTCTATAGGTGGGGGAAACTCCTGGCTACTTCCTAAACAATGGGGTAGAGGTTACTGGGGTCACCCTACCACTTTCCAGAACTCCCTGTGTGCTCTTCTGCAATCAATTCCACAGTGCCACTTTCTGCCCAAAACCAATATGACTGAGCCTTTCTTCCCCATGCAGCACCACTATACCCACCCTTGAAGAGTGGCTAGGGGAAATGAGTAGCTACTCAAAACCCAGTGGTCACTCAAAACCAGTTATTTGGACAGCTCCTTTTCCAGTGGGCTTGGTGCCAGACTGGATAGGGGGACAAAGAAAGAGGACAATCCCAGGTGTTAGCTACATCTGCATGTGGCAGGGTAGGCCTCTTTAAAGTTAATGAATGCCCTGAGAACAACCCAGATGGTCAGTCTGGAAGAGAAACTAAACTCCTCCCCATACCCAAGGCCTTTGTCGCAGCTCTGGGAGCAAGGTCAGACCTCATCAAAAGGGCTATTCATCTCTTGACAGTTGGATGTTCATGCAAATGGACTTCTAGAACTTTAGGCAGGTAACAGGCAACGTTTTAATAGTACTGGTATTAAAGTATTTATTACAAATGTGACTTTACCAATGAATTGGGCTTGTAATACATATTTTAATAGGTCCAAAGATAACACCCTGCTTTAGTAAAAATGACTTATAGGACCTTTTCACTGTAAGGACAGGTTTAACATAAAATGTTTACATGTCTTACTGTTATATACCATGCACTGGGCCTTAATGGACAGTAAGGGTTACATTGGGGTGACTTATAAATATTTAAAAGGAGGGTTTCATGCCTATCAAAAGAGGTTATTTTGACAGGTCGAATGGGAAGTTTAAACCTGCACAGCTAGGCTACTGGTGGCAAGAATGTAGTCATGTTTGCATTGTCACTGCAGTGGGTGGCACAGTAAATGCTTCAACCCATTGGTGACATTTATCTTACAGGACCTAGGTACACTATGAGTACCATATACTAGGGGCGTATAAGGAAGTTAAATATGCAATCTGGTATATGCCAGTTTCATAATATTTAAAGGGGGAGCACAGGCACTTTACCTCTGCTTAGCTTAGCAGGGGTAAAGTGACCAGAAGTCTACAGTGAGCAACAACAGTAATGGCAAAAAAAGTCTGGGGGTTCTCCAAACAGAAGATGGTTATTTCCAACATCTTAGGATGGTATATATAGATGGAGCAATAGTCCATCATTAATCATTGACAGAAAATTGTCCATCCACCATAATACAGCAACCAAATTAGCAGCACAGGTGAAAAGCAAGGTAACTAATCAATAACCCACCATCACACCCTGACCTCTGGTCTGTGCCCCATCCTGAGAATTTGGATTTGGCCTTCAATCATAGGTTATGTTTACATGGAAGCTCCATTTGATAGTGGTCTTATACAACATTGAACAGGCCGCTACCCAGCATCTCCTGAAACAAAGACATATGATAAAGGTTATGTTGTAGAATGTTCCAAATGTGGTACATCATCTATGCATACATGCAATCACTGTTATGGAGCTGCTTGTGTATTATGATATAGAGAGGTAATGGCTGACTGTGTTTAAAAATCCATCCCCCAGATGCACATGCACACCCTGTGTTGGTGATTATAACTTACCAATTAGCCACATGCCATCAAAATCCACTGACAAACAACAGATGTGCAAGAAGTGATTGTTGGAAGCTGTAGCTGTCAATTGTGATCCCTGGAAAAGACATTAACATGCCAATTGTCTGCAATGCCACAGGTTACTTTAATGGTGCATGTTCACGCACCATTAAAGTAACCCGTGACATTGCAGACAATTTGTATGTTGATGGAATGGCAGCGGTGTCTGTTGTGGAAATGATGTTCCATGAGATGTGGTGATTGAAATACTACGTGGGTGCAATTAATGGCACCTAATATCTGAGTGAAGTAAACAATGTCATGGAATTCCCTTTCTGGCTATTGCCTTTCTGTCACTTTTTATTTATACTTTTTTTTAAAGGTAAAGCCTATAAAAATATTTTTCCTTTTATATTCCTGTTTTCTCCATGTGTTGTTAGTGTTATTCTGTTTTCTATGAGAGTGTGTTGCAGCATCAGTAGTTGGCTATGTGTGATGCCAGACTAACTCCAGGGCTTAGCTGAAGTACATTTGAACATGTTTTGTCAGTAGTAGAGTATATTACAATTAGAAATGTATTTTTGTATAGCAACTGTCTTACTCTGTAGTGGGAATGTTTTTTTGTATTTTGTTACCCCTCTCTAGAGAGCTCCACACAGAGAAGATGGGGAAAGCAGAGATGGAGCTCTCTGGAAATTTGTTTCTGAATTGAATTTTGGAGTGCATATGGTAGTTCTACTTTACCTACTCTCCTACTCTAAAATAGCTGAAAGTGTTTTGTCACAGAGTCAGAGCTCTTACTGCTCCTAATCAGTAAGCAAAAATATTTGATTGGATAATGGCTGAAACAAATCATAGGTGGTAGAAATTTGTGTTTTAGGTCCCCGTGGAAGCACATCTGTCGCAGAACATAAGTTAACAGTTGGCTATAAAACCACAGATAATATTGTAAAACAGCATTGCAGAATACCAATGAGGGAATTGTACTAAATTTTAGTGCTGATGGTGAACAAAAATCCGGTAAGATTCTAAAAAGCCCTTTACGTGGGCAGCGGGTCTCTATGATGCATTTGCTTTGTAATCCTTCTCTGGTTGGTGATAATGGCTCTATAGAAAGATGTTCTTTACACATTCATTGTCTAAATGTGTATAAGTCTATTTGTGATCTTGTTAATTCAACTTGAGCTAATAATCAAGCGAGGAGATACTTTCTTAAAGAGAGCAATTCTCTTTTCTTGGTTTGCAATTTAGAAATTATAGGAGTACAATTGCTAATAAGAGTCTTCTATGTTCAACCTGGTGAAGATGAATTATTTGTGGCAGTAAGAAGAGCTCTAGCGGTAACCTAATGCCTGGGCCTAGGTTCAGTCTTAACACATAATTGGGGCCATCCTGTGGTATAAGGGCGAAAGAAAGGATTCATGACATAATGACATAAACAATAGCAAATCAAAAACAATATTGGAGATTAAATATTGTTTACAAAAATATCACCAAAATATCGCCCTTATTAATATCTAACTTTACCTATATCGATAACACAAATATTGGAAACAAAAATATTGTTACCATTAAATATAAATTTAGATGATCAAACATATCGCAACACACAATATTGACAACATTAATATTTCATAAAATATAGGTATTTGATTAGAAAACAATATAATACCAGTATTTTATGTTAACCATAAAAAAGAAGTCTACAAACATATAATCTAACAAAATTATAATCATTTTAAATAACTAAAATTAATTTAAAATCCCAAGAAAATCATTATACCTTTCAAATCATCAAATTATGTTTAAACTAAATACACGTACAACAACTAATAAAATATGCACATTACACAAAAATAAGTGAATATTTACACATAAATATTACACAAGTAACACTAAAAACAGAAATAGATATGTAACATTATTAAATAAACACAAATTAGCATTCACTATAATAAGCAATAATGGAAAAAGAAATTCAAACTAAATGAACACTAACCAATAAAACTTAACAAAAGTACACAACAGACTAGCTAAAATATTTGTATTTACATGTTAAACAAACTATTTTGATACCTCAGTCAAAACAACATACAAGTAAAAAAGCAAATATGACTGACAATTACAAATAACATGGTATCAAAAACACGCAAATAAAATGTAAAAAAAACAGTAAATCAAAATTAAAAATGATAGTTTAATAGAAACAAAAATAATTTCCTTTGGAAAAAAATGCAAAATCCACATGGCCATATGATCAATTTGGATACATAAACCTGTAAAAAAAATACAATACCCACCCACAGAAAACACTACCTTCAAAAATAATATAAACATTCCAGTAAAGTATACAAAACACATAACATAACATGACATTATATCAAATTAAAATACAGTACTACCAAGCTCTAACTAGACCTAACACAGAACACTATTAAATAAACTAACACAAAATATGAATAAAAAACCAACACTATGACATTCATTAACTAGTTCCACCTACATCCTCTCTACCCTCAAAAACCTATAGTAAACCTTAAAAAATGTTTTAACTTATCCGACGAGCAGTAGCACTTAACTACGTCTCACTCCCAGGAAAATCATTGAAAAATTACATGAATATTCTACAAAAGTAAAGTTAGTGGTTAAAAAAAAGGCCACTAAATGAAAACCAAAAAAACTATCCCCATATTGAAAACAATGGGGCTTTAAATAAAAATGTTTGAAAATGTTATAAAATGTACAATATGTCAATAAAGGTTAAATATAAATTCAAAACAGTTATGTAAAGTATAAAGCAAATAATATTATAAAAATAAATGATATAGCTATATTTATAGTACAATAATAAAAATCCTAAATGATGTTTTAAAAAATTATGTTGGGCAAATGCATATAAAAGTACCATACTTGAAAAACTGATTTAGACATGAAATATGTCAAACAATGTTCTGAAAGTATATATAGCTTGTATTGTATTTGAAAAATATATACACATATATTTTTTAAATAACAATAACAGGTTTTTCCTATGTATAAAAATATATATGTATTAAAACATGCATAAACTTTGAAAAATATATAACAATGTGTGTCATGTACCTTTATTAATATAGAAAATTTAAATATTAATAATGTGTTTGAGAAATGCAATACCTATTGTGTTACATCTCATACTTACTCCTTTTTAAAAATGTACAATAACATTGTTATATAGTAAAATAATTACATCAACTGCTCCTACTTCTATTAAAACCATTTTGGAGACTAATTTCTACACCAAAGAGGCCAACATTTCTATTTCCAATCCAATGTAATCCATTTAATCTAAAATGTTTTAACACTGAAGGGCTGAAAGTTAGTAATGACAATTTCAACCCTTTAGGGAAAGGCTTTGGACACTAAAGGGGTAAAATGAACTCTTTCCACTCCAATGTAAACCATTCATGGTAAGGTACTGGCAGTGCTTAATTTGTGCCAGCACTTATTTCTTTGGGCAGGGTATATATGCGATATCGGCTCACTAAGTTCACATGGTCTCTCCGGTGAAAAGCTGATATCGCATGGTAAATTCATGCCTGCCTAGGTTCAGTGTTGTCTGATTGGGCTGGATTTGTGCGTAACATATTTAAATTTGCACACCACTGCCACACGCCTTATCATGAGGCATACGGACGCCATGCACACACTTCCAGAAACTGCCTGGTTCAGGTGAGGTCCCTGCTCAGGGTAAGGTAAGCCAGTTGAGCTGTCATTATGCCCCTCGCTATTATCCGATGTGTGTGGGTATTGTTGTTTTCATTTCTGACATAACATCAAATGTCTGGAAGCTTCTAGCTCATTCCGGGCCCCGCGAGGTGAGAGGAGGGTCAGGTAATGCTTGTTAAATGGCCAGATAATTGTTTAATTGGCAAGTTGTTGATGGCTTGTTAGGGAAAAGGCCCTTCAGTTCATCTCAAGAGAGTCACCATTAATTCTCTAGCATGGATGGATGCAAGGAAGAGCCCTGTCTCCACACGCGTACACCCCTGCGGCAGCATCTTTACAGCCTCTATCGAGCTGACCCCGCTTCAGAGCTAATGATCAGCTCAGAGCAGTTCAGAGCAGGGAAGCGAGCCCGCTTCTGCAGCTGCTGAGCCTGTGCAATGCTTACACCAGGGCTGGACTGTGAACGTTCAAGCAACAGCAGCCAGGCGTACCAGAGGACTAGAAGTAGGTGAGATGTACAGTACATGGCAGCTTCTCACCTATTAATTAGAAAAGGAGTTTGTTGGCAGGTAAAGCACACCAGCACCCTTCAGCCTTAGCGTACTTCTACTGTACTAGACATGTTACTTTTGTGTTAACCCAGTATCACATCATAGGCACTCGAAATAGGGGTGCTTGTGTGTTCCAGCAGGATTTAGGAAAAAATAAATGTCAAGATAACACTACACGCTGGTGATTAAATATTATGATCCCGCTGGAGAGAGATATGAGTTTTGTCTAGTGGTAGGGTTGACTGCAGTGCATAGGGTTAATGTGTCTTCTGCTAAGAACGTGTACCATGGCGATTACAGAACGGTATTTATGATGATAGGGCAGTGGGTTTCTGTTTTTGTCACACAGATCCTTTGGTTACTCGATGTTTATAAATTACAATCCTAATATAGCACAGAAGTTAAACTCAGTTGAATTCTGTGCTTTGTTAGTTCAAAAGTGTGTGTGAAAGCCTCTATGAATAGAGTTGAATGTCTGACTTCAATTGACATAGGTGGCATGGAGATTTTGTGACTTATAGCCTGATCATGTATAGAACTATTTGTTTGAAGCATGAGAGCTTGATTTTCCATCAAAGCTTAGTCCCCATGGTAGAACTGACACTTCGTTGTCATATTTTGAAAGCATAAAACCTTAACACAGTTCAAGAAATGCTATTGTGTGTCTTGGACTGCACAGCTATGCATTGATGAGACAGGCCAAGAATGATCCAGCCAGCACCCCTCAACTTTACATCATTAATTACTGTAAATGTAATGAAGCAGAGGTGTACCCTTTTCTTGCTCTTCCTCAGTATCTGCTTTTCTTCCTTCCCTTCACAACTCACTCCTTCTCTTCTCTCCATTCTTGTTTCACTTTCTGCCCTATGTCCACATTTCCATTTACTTGCCCCCTCCCCTCATTAACTGCTTTTCATTTTTCATTTTTCACCTTTGCATCTTTCCCTTCCACTCTTCTTTCACACGCTCCCTGCTGTCTGCTCGTCCTCCATTGCCTTTCACCTCTTGACACTTTTCATGCTCATCATACTCCTGTCCAATCTTTCACTCCCAATCTCTGCTTTCACCACTTCTCTTCACATTCTTTGTCTACCGTATCTATCTTTACCTTCATGCCTCTCCTCCTTCCTCAATCTCCCTTTTATGTTTTTCCTTCTTGTGCATATCTTTATATTCACCTCAGTCTTTCATCTTTCTGAGGTCAATAAATTAGTGTCATTAGGCTTGATCACAACATTTTTAATTCAATGTCAAGGCCCCCTCTGGTGACAATGTACTTTACATGGTGTGTTAAGAACATAGAAATTTATTTTAATCTTTTTTTTTCAATTTGTTTGGAATATTACACTGTCAATATTCCCTCTGTCCCTCCTTGGCCCAGTACCTTTCATACTCCTTTCTACCCTTCGTCCCATATTTTTCCTTTCCTTTTCCTGCTCCTCAGCATCTCCAGACATACCTCCTTTCCTCTTTCCATTCTTGCTTCATTCAACCCCATCCTCCCTCCCTTGGTGCATTTCTTCCTTCTTTCTCCATCCATTCCTTCCTTTCTTTTTTCCTGCTCCTTATTTCATACCTTCTTTAATATCTTCCTTTCTTATCCTCAACCCTTCCTTCTGCTTTTCTTCCTCCTTTCCTTTCTTCTTTCCATTAATCCATCACACAATGTTCACTTCTTTTCTCACTCTATCCCTTCATTTCTTTATTTCACAATATTTTACCTATTTCCTCCTTCTTTCATCCATTACTTATTTATTTCCTCACTCCAGTACTCCCCTTCCTGCCTGCATTTGTTGCTGCCTTCTTTAATATTTTCCTTCTTTCATCCTTTCCTTTCTTTTAAACAGCACAGTACAAGCACATTCTCTTTAGTATTCAAAGCTTCATCAAGTACTCAAATTACCTTTCCTAAGCTGCATTTTGAGATTCACACACATTCTCTAATTCGAGTTAATTTTAAGTTGTTGTCATAGACTTCCTATACGTTATAATATGTTATGTTATATTAATTTGTCTGGGGGTGAGTGCTTGCAATGTTCAACACTCCGTCCATCATTTCCTTTGGTTTTTGCTTTGTACGCCATAAGTTGGCAGGGTATGCTCAGACGTGAGTCCCTTGCTCACTTTGCCACTGGATTCAAGCAAGCCTGGCTGAAGACGGCTGAAATGCCAGAAACCGGTCCTAGGAAGCTTGTTTCCGGTCCAGAGAAGACATGGCTTGGCAGTTCGGGCTGGACTGTTCCCATGAGGCACAGGGTCAGACTGATTTGCATATGGCCATGTCTGAACTGGGGTGGCAGAGTGGGCTAAAGAACGGTGATGGATCAAACCCAGATCAGTTGACTGGGGGTGAGTGCTTGCAATGTTCAACACTCCGTCCATCATTTCCTTTGGTTTTTGCCATATTAATTTGTATAGCATAATAAACACCGAGAGGGTATCCAGGCACTTGGGGAGGTGTGAGGTCCCTGAGGTGATTATGTGAAGAGCCAGGTCTACAGCTTCTTGAGGAACTCAAGTGAGGAGATGGCTCGGATGTGTTGAGGATTGTGAATGTGCGTAGTCAATAAAGGAAGTGGGTGGGGCCACTGGAGGAAGTGGGTGGAGCTGGTGCAAGTCTGTGTGGCCTCCTAAAAAAATGGAAGCACCTGCACTAATATTTTACAAATTAAGCACTGGTCGCGTTGGGCACTATATAGGTGACATTAAATATTACTGCTCCAAACTAAAACAATTTAGGTAAAGGCGTTGGGCACTAACCAGGTAACACTTACTATTTCCACTATTTAAAACAAGATATAAAATACAAAATTAAAAATAATGCCCAAAAAATAATAAATAAGTAATTTATTAAACATAAATTACATAATTGTTATACCTTATAACATCAAGTAGATAAATATTACAACGTAAATACACATTTATGTAACACATTAGAAAAGCATTTATAATAAATAAATTAAAATGATTTAAATTGATTTTTCATATTTTAACAAACAAAATGTTAATATTTAAATAAATTGTAATTTAATAAACAAACATACATTTGCAAACACATTATGATGCACTTATTTTAATAATCTCCCCACCCTTTTTTCCTATAAACCATACATCCAACTCTATAACATAAAATCATATATATTATTTCTTAAATAATTTTAAATAATAATTAAAAATATATTTGGAATTTCTTTAAAATGCAAAACTTCTTTATAAACCAAACATTAACACGAACATTAACATACAATGCTGATAAATTAGTACAATATAGTGAATAACCCATAAAAATTATATTATAGGCATCAATATTTTACAAAACTATGGGGCATATTATCAAGGCCCCCGCGAGAAAATTATCGCCGCTTTAGCGTCCGTTTTCAGACGAAAAGCGGCGATAATTGTATCGCACTATCATCAAGCAAGCGCTAAACTGCTTTAGCGCTTACTTCCTAGCGTCCGTTTTCCATTACGCCTTGCATGTCAGCGATAGATATCGCTAATGACATGCAGGGTAGGCGTTCCTCACCTAAACGTAATGAAAACGGTCGCTAACACAACATCGCCCTATTAGCAATGCGGCCCAGGACCAGAAGCAATAAAAAAACGAGCGATAACCGTGCTTATCGCAATTACTTTACTCTTGGAAAAATGTTTACTTAGGCATACTTTCAATGGGAGGTGGATTGTTGGAATAAGAACACACTTGCATATTAGCAAGCTTTTTCTTATCGCTATTTTTTTCTGCAGGATTTCTCCCCCTATCATCCCTATCGCTGAATTTTACATCGCCTGTTAGCGGCATGTTGATAATATGCCGCTAACAGGGCGATGTACTCCAGCAATAGAAGGCGATAAAAAGAAAACGCGCTAAGGGCATTTTGCGATAACTATCGCATTTGCTTGCTAATATGCCCCTAAATTTTTAAAACTATATTAAAAACAACAGTTTAAACGATATTCTTACCTACGATATGTGTATCCATGATATTATTGACATCACTATACTCTTGAAACAATATTTATGCATCACAATTTTTTTGATTTTCAGTATTTTTTCGAATCACCAGAAAAGGTTATTAAACCATACTACATAGTGATCTGACTAGCGGATTGGCGCAGGATGAAGAACATAAACCTTGGAACCTTCAGCAAATGTGCGGTCCGAGGTATGACCTCTACATGAATGCAAGTAGCGACCAGCTGCTTCTTCAAATTTTAAGATTCCATGTCCTTTAACTGACATCTGGTGGAACCTGTGCCAATGAGCTCATCCCAGACCATTGAAGTGAGCAAAATTACCAAATGCCATTTAGGGGTCACAAGAGGAACAGATGTAGTAATAGAAACTAATACGAGTTATTAGAGGATAAAAAGCAAGTGCATAGAAGACACTAATATTCCAAAGTAAGTGCATACTAAATGAGCTTTGCATACAAAGCATCTTAATGAAATATGATTAACTCCCACTTTCATTGTTTAATGATTGCACATTAAGGTTTTCGTGGCATGAAGTACTATCTACTGGATGAGGAGAATGTACGTGTCTATGAACCTGAATTTTACTATAAAGAACAGTTAATTAAATGTTTCTCAGTCATGAAAACACCTCTAGATGCATACTAATGATATAACTCAGCGGATTGGTCAAGGATCAGTGACATCAAAGTTACAAATTTTTTCATAATTGTGTTACATCTAAAGGTTAATAATTTATTTTTGCTCAATTAATTTTTGAATAATTTAGAGATCCATTACGATGGCAGGCGGACTTTGTCCGCCCGCCACCGCAACGGTAAAAGGGACCGCCCGCAAGAGGTGCGGCGGTTCCGCCGTGGCTATCAGGATGCGACCGCCACCCTGGCAGTCGCATTCCGCATTATTACCATTGTGACAGGCGGGGCTGTAAGCAGTACCGGCCGCAATGTCAATAATGCATGTTGTGCATCGGCATGCACAACGTGACAGGCACCGCGCAGTGCCAGCCACATTGCCCATGCCAATGTTGGAGGGTACCATAGGTACCCCAAGTGCAGCCCCCCACCCCCCTGGGGCCCCACAACAGGCCCCCCGAAGCAAAATCCGCATGCCTTTCCATGGCGGAGTCTCCGCCATGGAAAGGCATTGTAAAGGCCACATACTAATATGGATGGCGGTGCCTGCAAGGCACCACTACCATATCAAGGGCCTTTTCTGCCCGGTTGGGAATCCAGCCGGCGGAAAAGCGGGCGACGGTCTTTCCGTCCGCATCGGTGCCCCTCGCAATTCTGATATAGCAGGGGTGATCCGCCCGCCATCCTAATGGGGGACATAGTATCTTTTTATTTGACTGTCATGAGGTTTATTGGTGAATAGGGAGGCTAGTGTTATATTGCATATTATACAAACTTATTATTTTTAAGTTAATTTGTTTAATTCAAATAGTTATTTTGTATTCAGTGAAATCGAAAGACATTTTATATTTATTAAAAACTGAATTTCATTTTAGTAAATAGTTTATCTGTTTCATATTTTTTTATTGAAGTAGTCATTTATTTTTATTTTGACCATTATTTTACATTGAGGATGTAAGTAATATTATTTATGTTTAGTTTAGTACTTTAAATATGTGTTTTTGTTTCAAAACATAGTGGAGATCATTAAGTGAATTTTTATGTGCAGCTGAGGGGCATTTCTCATTTAATTTCTGGAAATGTACTTTTAGATGTTTTATTTTTAAATTTTAAATGTTGAACATATGTGACCTAATATTATTTGTTAGAAATATTCAATAGTCAGAATTAATTTTTTAACTCAATTTAATTTACTATTGGAATTATATTTATATTAAATATTTAAAACAAGTACATAATTACTGATATGATACGTAATTATAAGTAGCTAACATTATTTTTCTTGAATACATTTTTCTTATTTACAGTTAGGATATTTAAACATAACACTTCAATCTCCATGAAAGTATATTGTCTTTCCAAACTGTTTGCAGGTCTGAATTTAGAATCGTACATCTGACCCTCAATTGATTATTGAATTGACAATTAGTAAATTTGACATAGCCCCAATATATGCACTAGTCACAACAATTATTTTGTTTCCTTTGTAAAGCAAGCATTGGCAAAGCCAATTGGTTAGCTATTCCTCAAGGGAGTGTTTGGTAATAGTTAAGTATCTTTTTGTATGTTGCCCACTGCTGTCCTAGAAACAAACTCTAATAATGAAGTACAATGTTGGATTACAACAAAAAAGAGTGGACCTCTTTTGTTGAACAGAATGTATTAGCGTACCTTCAATGAAGAGTGTTATGAGCAGGACTCTGAAGATGAAGTTTTTGTGGTAAGTAATGATCTCAAAAGAATTGCGCAGCAAGGTATAACATAATAGTTTTCATAAAGGCAGAGTGTGGTGTTTAGGTTTTCTCATTTTGTCTCTGTATTATATTCATGATCTTGCTTTACAGAATATATGTGGAACTTTCTGTTTTACTGGTGCTTGTTTTCTATGTACAACTGTATTTGGAATGTATGGGTGAAAGCTTGGAACTCTCCAATGTCAGTTGTTGCAGTTCCTTTTAGCGCTCAATAATGATGTATTTATCTTTAGTTTATTCTAATAATAAAAACCCTAAAAATCATCAGGAGACTCCATGACGAATATTTTACAAATTTGGCAACAAGCTTGGGATACGGATTCATCTTTTTTTTTTGCTTCACTCGTTCAGCCTACCAGGTTCCTGCTTCAATCAAGGTGCTGTTATCTTCTGTAATCCTTTTACCACGAGGGCTCAAGGTTTTCTCTAGTGGAAGCTTCTCCACTCATTTCATTTGTTACGGAGCGACTTTAAGATAAAATAAATCTCCACATTTATTACGGAGGCACCTAAAGAATAAGGGTTCAGATTTTGTGCCCTTCGTCAACGTCTTTCAGCGTGTGTTCCTGCTCTATTACTTGTGGACTCTTTGTGCCTGCACCTTTGACTAATTCATTCTCTACGGCTTTAGGGCACTTTATTCTTGATTTTGAGCAGTTTATTTCATGTGAGCTCAAGCCTGCCCTCGCTCTGCCTGCCTCATTTGACTGAATACTCGAGCGCTCCGTTCTAGTGGATTTCGTCATTGTCAAGGCGACAATTCTGTCCAGAGCTCACGCTCCTTATCACGCTCACTTGACTGCTCAAGCGCTCCATTATTTCTTCGACTCAGCTTTAAGCGCATATCTTGCGCTTACATTGGATTCACTTACTGGATGTGTACTGTCCCTGCGACTTTTTTATTCTTCGCTCTTCGGCACAGGTCTTCTTTCATCCCTTTTACATAACAAGTGGTTTCCTCTCTTCACAAAAGACATCCGGCAACATTAGAGGTTTTTTCCGCGTCTCCTTGTATCCACAGCGCCTCCCGAGGTGTTCCCTGGTACTACAGTTCAAGTGTCATGCTCCTTCACTTGCGGGGCCAAAGGCGAAGGCGTGAAGGTCGCGTTCTCCGGTTCCGCGACAAAAAGGGTGTAAAGACTACAACTCCCAGAGGCTGGGCCATTTCCGGGTGAGGACCCGTAGACCCAGGAAGTCAATAAAAACACTTCCGGGACAAGAGACGGCGCTTGACAATCCGATCCGGACCCTGACTGCAAGCGGACGCTTTCTTTCCCACGGATAGAAGAAGCGGGAAATCGTTGGTGCACACCTTGAGGACTTCACAAGCCTCGCGGTGCGGTGAGGACTTCACAAGAGCGAAGGTCTTCAGAGCCTCCGATTTCCTACGCACTTTTCCTGACAAGCCTCATTCCACGATCATTCAGGTACCGTGTTGCCCTATTCCTCGAGCACTGTGTTCAATTCCCCCCAGACTCCTTCTGTTGCCTAACGTTATTGAGCAATAGGGGCTCCAGGGCATCTGTCGGCTCACGAGACTCTGTGTGGGTCTTGGGGCTGAGACCAGTAGAACTTTATGCCAGTCACTGTGAACTAACAACAGTGACAATACTACTATGCGGTTGCACTCCTGTCAGCTGTGAGGAAATAACCGCGCAGGTGTGACGCTTAGTACGGTTCTCAGTGGGGACAACAGACTCACAGGTACGTCTGTGACATTGGTCACCAGACACGGTGAAACAGGGGCATTGAGTGGTTATGTAGAGTGTTGCTCTTCCCTAATGCGTTTTTCTGTGTCCTTCATACAGGTAGTTGAGACTCCCTCATAGACCAGACCCCCCAAGCCAAAGACCCTGAAGACCTGTCTTCTGTTCCTTGTCCCCCGGGTGCGTTCCTTCATTGCTGTATCCTATTACACTCTGGGAGAGAACGTGTCCGGTGGCGAAGGAATCATACTCTTCTCGACATCGTCCCTGCTGGCTGCTACGCAGAGGTTAGTGGGCTCTCTTTTCCTTCTTGAGCTGCTGACACCTGACATCAAGTTCATGTTAATACCAATCAATAAAACGCTCTTGCAGTTCAAGTCGTCACTGTGTTAACAGCGATTAAAACACACCATATTCATCCCAACGCAAAGAAAAACTTTATTGTGTATAGAAAATCAGGATTTACGTAAAGAAGTGAATACCTTAAGACGAGAGGTCGCTGGTCTATCCCGTAGGAGCCAGAGTCCTTACATCAAAGAAGCCACACTCCAAACCCCTTCTCATCCCACCCGATTTCCTTCAGTCGTTGATACACAAGGGGGTGGGTTCTTCGCAGCCTCTCCTAGTCCCCCAACAACCTCCGAGACCATTCCCGCGATCCATGTGATCCAGAATCTCAGTATTCCATTGGCGCCTCCGGAACGCTTCTATGGAGAACCAAAAAAGTTTGAGACTTTCCTCAATCAATGTCGACTGCACTTTTTGTGTAAACCGTCGGTCTTTCAGGAGGACACGGCAAAAACAGCCTTCATGATGTCCTACATGGGAGGGAACGCGGCCAGTTGGACCATACCCTTAATGGAACGAAACGACCCGGTGTTACACCGCTTTGCTGACTTCTGTGTAGAGCTGAGAAAACTGTTCGATAGGAAGTCCCATATGATGTCCCTGGATCGTGAACTCCTTACCTTGCGGCAGGGGTCCCAGGACCTCTTAACTTACATTACCTCTTTTAACCGGTTAGTGGTGGAGACTGATTGGCCACAGGAGAAAAGGACCACCCTTTTTTACCAGGGGCTAAGAGGAGATCTGAAAGACGTTTTGGCACAGGTGGTTCAATTGCCCCCCACGTGCAAAGAACTGATAGATCTCACAGTCCAATTGGATCACCGTCTACAGGAGAGAAAAGGGGATCGGAGCCGAGGGGAGATGCGTCCGTTTTTTTCCACGGCCAAAAAACCCAGTGGAGGAATGCCCCAGAGGAACTGAAGGACCCGAACCAATGCAAATCGGGGGAATTAGAGGTCCCCTCACTACAGAGGAGCTAGAAAAACGGAGAAAAATGAAACTCTGTTTATATTGTGGTAAAGGAGGGCATTTTATACGGGAATGCCGAGCCCGAGCTCAGCTCCCCGAGCGGAGCAGCTCACCAAGAACCATAGCCTCCATGGAAAACCCGGAACCAGCGGAAAAACTAACAAACCCGAGTCAGACAGAGATCCCTGATTCGGGTAACACATGTTTACCGATCTCATCTATCATAGCAAACACTCTTCAACCTGCTGTCGCACATCTGAATGTGGGTGTTTCCCTGTGGAATACAGGGTCGAAAGCGGTGCAATTGGAAGCCTTGCTAGATTCCGGGGCTACAGGAAACTACATGGACCAAACATATGCACGACACCTTGGAGTGGCAAGAGAAAAGAAAAAGACCCTGACAACGTGAGAACCGTGGACGGCTCAGAGCTGACGTCCGGACCCGTCGTAAGCCAGACCCATCGCCTACTGATGCGGCTCGGTAAGGACCATTACGAACGCATCTCTTTTGATCTAATCGATGCCCCCCAGTTTCGTCTCATATTAGGCATACCATGGCTTACTTTACATGACCCCAAGATCAGCTGGGCCGACCGCACGGTCTCCATGAATTCCCCGTATTGCGAGGCACACTACACCGAAGAGACCGCCAGACCAGAGACCAACTCCGCGTCACTCGCATTACTGATAGCAAACGCGTGTAGCCCATCCATCCCTGAAAAACCAAGCTTGTTACCTGAGGCCTACCAGCAGTACCAAGCTCTTTTTAGCAAACAGAAGGCAACACAACTACCTCCACACAGAACCCATGACTGCCGTATCAAATTAATTCCCGGAGCGGATATTCCGTGCAGTCGAGTTTACGCCCTGACAGAGCCCGAAACACGATACCTAAAAAACTACTTGGACGAAAACCTGGCCTCCGGATTCATCACTCATTCTTCATCGCCGGCATCGTCCCCTCTTTTCTTTATTCTGAAGAAAGATTGTGCCGAATTGAGGACTTGCTTAGACTATAGAGCGTTAAATCGAGTCACAGTAAAAAAACGCTACCCTCTCCCATTGATCCGGGTACTTCTGGACCAGCTGAAAGGTGCCAGGTTTTTTACTAAATTGGATTTAAGGGGTGCATATCATCTCGTTAGAGTACGGAGTGGAGACGAGTGGAAGACCGCCTTCCGAACCAAGTACGGGCTTTTCGAATACCGGGTGATGCCGTTTGGGCTCTGTAATGCCCCAGCGGCTTTTCAATATTTTATGGATGAGGTGTTGAGAGGCCTCCTGGACGTCTGTTGCGTGGTGTACATAGACGATATCCTCATCTATTCTCCCTGTCTTCAGGAGCACGTCAGGCATGTGACGGCAGTATTGGAAAGACTGCAGCAACATTCCCTGTACGCAAAGTTGGAGAAATGCTTGTTCCATGTTCAAGAGGTGGCCTTTCTAGGCTACGTGATTAATGCGGAGGGATTTCAGATGGATGATACGAAGGTGGAGGTGATCACCCGCTGGAAAACTCCCCAGCATGTCAAGGCGGTCCAAAGTTTCTTGGGATTCGCAAATTATTACAGGCGTTTCATTAAAGACTTCTCCAGAGGAATCCAACCCACCCATAACCAAGTTGCTAAGAAAACATGCCCCTTTTGTGTGGGGAGAAGAGGCCGAAAAATCATTTCAGGACTTGAAATCCAGATTTACCCAGGGCCCCATCCTAAGACATCCTGACTCTTCTCTCCCATTCGTGGTGGAAACGGACGCTTCCCAGTATGCCCTAGGAGGGGTATTATCCCAGCGACACCACCAAACAGGACAGCTACACCCGGTGGCCTACTTCTCCAAGAAACTCACTGCCAGCGAACTTAATTACTCTATCTCAGATAAGGAGTTGCTGGCCATCAAACGGGCCTGTGAGGAATGGCGCCATTATCTCTTGGGGGCACAACACAAAATCGAAATATACACCGATCACCGGAATCTGTTGTTCCTCAAAACAGCTAGGGCGCTTACACCCCACCGATGGACCTTGTTTTTTGCTGATTATGATTTTATCATCAAATACAGACCAGGCTCCCAAAATGGGAAGACAGACGCGCTCTCCCGCTTTGAAGACCTTGAGAAACAGGGAGACACGGAAATGCAGGAACCTCCCTTGATATTAGCGGAGGGTACCGTCGCGGACTCAACCCTAGCGGTACTCTCCTCCCAGACCTTCCTCGAGGATGTCATGACTTCCCTGGCCGATATTGATGTACAGGCCTGGATCCAAGAGGAACCCGAGCACAGAGTCATCACTGAGGACTTGTTGTACCGTTCTCACGCACTATACGTACCTACAGCGAATCTTCAGAAGCAGGTCCTGGCTTGGGCTCACGATACCGCGTTAGGAGGACACCTGGGAACCTCCAAGACCATTGCCAGTATTGAACGCTCCTTCTGGTGGCCGACAGTCAAGAAAGACACAAGGGAGTACCTTAGTGGGTGTTCGATATGTGCTCAAGGAAATGCAAAACACTCTAAACCCATGGGACTTCTACGCCCTTTACCAATTCCTCCCAGATCTTGGCATACCGTCTCTATGGATTTTATCGTGGAAATGCCCCCCTGCGATGGATACACAATGGTGCTAGTAGTAGTGGACCATTTGATCAAAATGGGGCATTTCATACCTCTGAAAGGGCTACCTACCTCATCCGAATTAGCCCTTGTCTTTCTCCAACATGTAGTCCGAGCCCATGGCCTACCAAACGTTCTCATCACGGACAGAGGATCCCAATTCACCTCTCGGTTTTGGAGAGAGTTATGCAAGGCCATGGACATCGACGCCAGGCTGTCCACCAGTTTTCATCCCCAAATAGATGGCAAAACTGAACGCCTCAATCGGACTGTGGAACAGTACCTTCGATGTTTTTCCCTCCAGAGTGCTACAAACTGGATTACCCTTCTATGGACAGCGGAGTTTACATACAACAACTCCGAACACTCCACGTTGGGATGCTCTCCCTTCTTCTGCTTGTACGGGTACCACCCAAAAATGCCCACCTTTGAGTGGCCCATCCAATCACCGGTTCCTAGCATTCAAGAACATCACGCACATTTACGCGCCGTGCTACAGGAAGCAAAACAACACCTCAAGAAGGCGCATGCGGCACACAAAAGATTTGCAGATCGAAAAAGAACAAAAGAACCAGAATATAAGGTGGGGGACATGGCCTGGCTGGCTACAAAAAACTTACATTTAAAGGGGGCCAACAAATTCAAACCCAAATACATAGGTCCCTATACCATAGTTGAAGCCATCAACCCAGTAGCCATGAAACTGTCCTTACCCCCCTCATGGCGCATACACCCCGTATTCCATGTGTCCTTGCTACAACCGTGCCCTAACCACATTAAATTGCCAGAACGACCCCCCCCTCCAATAGAAATCGAAGGACAAGAGGAATACGAGGTGCAAGAAATCCTAGATTCCTGGTTGATAAGGGGTAGGGTTCAGTACTTGGTAGACTGGAAGGGTTATGGGGTCGAGGATAGAACCTGGGAACCCGTACAGAACCTCCACTGCCCTGATCTCATAGTACGATTTCACGAAGCTCACCCTGGTAAACCAGGACGACCGCCGAGACGGCGTTCCTTACGAGGGGGTTCTGTCATGCTCCTTCACTTGCGGGGCCAAAGGCGAAGGCGCGAAGGTCGCGTCCTCCGGTTCCGCGACAAAAGGGGTGGAAAGACTACAACTCCCAGAGGCTGGGCCATTTCCGGGTGAGGACCCGTAGACCCAGGAAGTCAATAAAAACCCTTCCGGGACAAGAGACGGCGCTTGACAATCCGATCCGGACCCTGACTGCAAGCGGATGCTTTCTTTCCCACGGATAGAAGAAGCGGAAAATCGTTGGTGCACACCTTGAGGACTTCACAAGACTCGCGTTGCAGTGAGGACTTCACAAGAGCGGAGGTCTTCAGAGCCTCCGATTTCCTACGCACTTTTCCTGACAAGCCTCATTCCACGATCATTCAGGTACCGTGTTGCCCTATTCCTCGAGCACTGTGTTCAATTCCCCCCTGACTCCTTCTGTTGCCTAACGTTATTGCGCAAAAGGGGCTCCAGGGCATCTGTCGGCTCACGAGACACTGTGTGGGACTTGGGGCTGAGACCAGTAGAACTTTATGCCAGTCACTGTGAACTAACAACAGTGACAATACTACTATGCGGTTGCACTCCTGTCAGCTGTGAGGAAATAACAGCGCAGGTGTGACGCTTAGTACGGTTCTCAGTGGGGACAACAGACTCACAGGTACGTCTGTGACATTGGTCACCAGACACGGTGAAACAGGGGCATTGAGGGGTTATGTAGAGTGCTGCTCTTCCCTAATGCGTTTTTCTGTGTCCTTCATACAGGTAGTTGAGACTCCCTCGTAGACCAGACCCCCCAAGCCAAAGACCCTGAAGACCTGTCTTCTGTTCCTTGTCCCCCGGGTGCGTTCCTTCATTGCTGTATCCTATTACACTCTGGGAGAGAACGTGTCCAGTGGCGAAGGAATCATACTCTTCTCGACATCGTCCCTGCTGGCTGCTACGCAGAGGTTAGTGGGCTCTCTTTTCCTTCTTGAGCTGCTGACACCTGACATCAAGTTCATGTTAATACCAATCAATAAAACGCTCTTGCAGTTCAAGTCGTCACTGTGTTAACAGCGATTAACACACACCATATTCATCCCAACGCAAAGAAAAACTTTATTGTGTTTGTTCCAATATTTGTACAATTTTGTCAACAATTAAGTGTTCACTACATTACGTATTCTCTTTTCTTGCTCTACCGCCCCAATTTTTTTTTCTTCTTCTTTTCGTTCTCCTTATTTATTTATTTTCTCTATTTTCTTATTCATTCTTTCACTATGCAGTCAGTCACACCTCCAAATCCTTTTTTACAAGAATCTGGAGAACCACCAATGAAATGGTGTCTCTGGTATAGATCATTCACTGCTTATCTAGGGGCCATTGATGGTTTAAAATTTAAAGCTGATAGAAAATGCAGTCTTTTATATTATTATTTGGGTGTGGATTGTCAGAATGTGTTTGATTACTTACCTGATTATACCAGTCACAATAGTGGTGACATTGACAAGTTCCAATTGGTCGTAAGAAAATTATCTACATACTTTGAAGGAAAAGTTAATTTGGTGGTCCATAGGCATACATTTTTTACTTGTGTTCTATTCACACTTATGTCACTGCTTTAAATGTTATTGCTGGTTATTGTAATTTTTAGAATTTTACTTCACAACTTATTAGGGATCAATTAGTTTTCAGATGTTACTCTAAGAAGATTCAACAAAAACTTTTGCCTTGTAAAAATCCATCATTAGATGAGGCTATTGACTTAGCAAAAAGCATTAAATGTTCACAGTTAGATGCAAAACAATTAGAGATTGAATCTTCTTCCACCAATGTTGTCAAATCTTCATCTAAAGATTCTCACACTCCTTACACCTCGGATAATTTTTCAAAAAAGGGTAGCGTGAATACCAGCACCAGAGGTGGTAGGGGTGCATTTTCTGGGCGTTTTAAAGTGCAATGTTACAGGTGTGGATCGAATTCTCATGTTTATAACTTAAAGAACTGTCCTGCTGCAACACAAGAATGCTGGAAATGTAAAAAGATGGGGCACTTTGGTAATGTCTGTAGAGGGGGCAACCGCACTCCTATACGTTATGTCCAAGACCAGGTTGTAGACAGTGAACATGATGTAGTTGAAAAGAAACTTGAGGAATTAATGTTGGCTGTTGATTGTGTGGATATAAACAATGTCCATGTAGATAATAATATTAGCGATCCGTTAGTCCAGATAAAAATTGACAGCATTAACATTCCTCTTCTTATTGATTCAGGAGCAAGAACTACTATATTTTCTATTGACAAATACAAACAATTCTAGGCACACAAAGTTTTATTGCCTCCAGATGTTATCACCACAGCATTTGAAGGCCGTAAAATTGAGTTGGCAGGGTATTTCTCTGGTGACATTACTTTTGGAACCAAAACTATTCATGGAAAAATGTATCTAGCTTATAAAGGCATTAATGTATTGGGTTGGTGGCATCAGGCAGAATTTGGCATGGTATTTAAACCAGTTCATAAGCATCCTGTATCACTCACCAACGCTGGTTCTGATCGTACCCTATGGAAGTAGAAATTTGGAGATGTTTTTAGTGACAATATTGGTTTGATCAAAGACTTTTCGCACACCATTAAGGTTAAGGAAGGCGTTTCTCCTCTGAAGCACACACTGCGTAATGTTCCTCATAGTGTAAGAACAGAGTTATCCCAGATGTTGAAGAACATGCAAGAAGATGACATTATAGAGAGAGTGGATGCCACATTGTGGCTTTCTCCTATAGTTCTTGCCAAGAAGAAGAGTGGTGAATTACGCTCATGTGTGGATTTACTCTGTCTCAATAATGCCAATGACACTTATGTCACTGCTTTGAAGGTTCTTGCTGGTTATCGTGATTTTGAGAATTTTACTTCACAACTTATTAGGCATCTATTCGTTTTCAGATGTAACTCTAGGACGATTCAATAAAAACGTTTGCCTTGTACAAATCCATCATTAGATGAGGCTATTGACCTAGCAAAAAGCATTGAATGTTCGCAGTTAGATGCAAAACAATTAGATATTGAATCTTCTTCCACCAATATTGTCAAATCTTCATCGAAAGATTCTCACACTCCTTACACCTCGGAAAGTTTTTCAAAAAAGGCAAAGGGTAGCGTGGATACCAGCACCAGAGGTGGTAGGGGTACATTTTCTGGGCGTTTTAAATGGCAATGTTACAGGTGTGGATCGAATGCTTATGTTTATAACTTTAAAACTGTCCTGCTGCAACACAAGAATGCTGGAAATGTAAAAACATGGGGCACTTTGGTAATGTCTGTAGGGGGGGCAAACACACTCCTATACGTTATTTTCAAGACCAGGTTGTAGACAGTGAACATGATGTAGTTGAAAAGAAACTTGAAGAATGAATGTTGGTTGTTGATTGTGTGGATATAAACAATGTCCATGTAGATAATAATATCCGTTAGTCCAGATAAAAATTGACAGCATTAACATTCCTCTTCCTATTGATTCAGGAGCAAGAATGACTATATTTTCTATTGACAAATACAAACAATTCTGGGCACACAAAGTTGTATTGCCTCCAGATGTTATCACTACAGCATTTGAAGACAATAAAATTGAGTTGGCAGGGTATTTCTCTGGTGACATTACTTTTGGAACCAAAGCTATTCATGGAAAAATGTATCTAGCTTATAAAGGCATTAATGTAGTGGGTTGGTGGCATCAAGCAGAATTTGGGATGGTATTTAAACCAGGTCATTAGCATCCTGTATCACTCACCAACGCTGGTTCTGATCGTACCCTATGGAAGTAGAAATTTGGAGATGTTTTTAGTGACAAAATTGGTTTGATCAAAGAATATTTCGCACACCATTAAGGTTAAGGAAGGCGTTTCTCCTGTGAAGCACAAACTGCGTAATGTTTCTCATAGTGTAAGAACCGAGTTATCCCAGATGTTGAAGAACATGCAAGAAGATGGCATTATAGAGAGAGTGGATGCCGCATTGTGGCTTTCTCCTATAGTTCTTGCCAAGAAGAAAAGTGATGCATTACACATCTGTGTGGATTTAAGCTCTCTCAATTATGCCATAGGGGCTGAAAACTTTCCTCTACCACGTATCGACGATTAAATCACACCCATGGGCCAGTCTAAGTGGTTTTCCAAATTGGATTTACATGCTGCTTACCATCAGGTGGAATTGAATGAATCTTCTAGACATTTAACAGCATTTGTTACACCTGATGGTACATTTTAGTTTCGGAGAATGCCATTTGGACTGGCGTTGCCTGCTTCTCTTTTCCAAAAGGTTATGAGTAATATGTTTCAATAAGTGCTAAATCTCGTTGTATTTCAAGATGACATCTTAATTCACACTGTTTCAGAGGAGAAACACAATGATGAGATTGAACAAGTTCTTTCGATTTTGCAAAATAATCGAGTTACCGGCAGGGAGGATAAATGCATTTTTCCCATTAATGAAATTGAATATTTGGGTCATATCCTCTCCAAAGATGGTTCAAAACCAAAAACAAGTATTGTGGATGGTATCATTAATGCTCCACATCCTGTTGATGAGGATCAACTACGATCTTTCATTGGGTTGTGTGAATTTTACTAAAAGTTCTGCCAGTCTCACTGAATGTTTTAGGCGCTTGTTAAAAAAAGGTACTGATTTTGTTTGGACTTCAATGTGTCAAGAGCATTTTCAACTCATCAAAGAAAGCATACTATGTACTCCTGCTCCTCTATCGTATGTTGAAGGTCGTGATACTTATGTTACTGTCGATGCCAGTTCATACGGCATAGGTGCTGTTCTTTCACAGATTGAGGGTAACAAGGAGGTAACCATTGGGTTTGCTTCGCGGAGAATGAAAGATGTGGAGTTAAGGTATTAGGTTATTGAAAAATAGATGCTGGCGTGTGTGTGGGGAGTTGAGAAATTCAAATCTTATTTATAGGGGAGAAAGGTTTGGCTCAGAATGGATCACAAACCGTCAGTGGATATTCTGTCAGGTAATAAGATTAAGAAAGCTACTGCCAGACTAGCCAGATTGGCTACAACATTTTGGGAATTCAGCTTCTCTGTACAACATATTGCTGGAGACAAAAATGTCAAGGCTGATTTTTTATCTAAACTTCCTGTTCAAGATGTTAACCCCAATGTGAAAGATGAGGAGGATATTGAGGAATGCATCATTGCTACAGTTGATGACGCTGTGGTTTGTGCCAATATGGAAGAGTGGTGCAAAGCTTTAGAAAAAGACACAGTTTTAAAACAGGTGATGAATTTTGTGGTGGTAGGCTGGCCTAAAGAAAAATCTGTTGATCCTGTTTGCAACCTTTTTGCAAGATTGCCAATGAATTATCCATTGAAAATAATTTGTTGGTAAGAGAGGGAAAATGAATTCCTCCTTCTTGTTTCAGGAGAAGAATCTTAGAAACTGCTCACTCTGATAATTTAGGTATGACTGCAACCAAACGCAGAATTTGCAATGATTTTTGGTGGCCTAGTGTTGATCGTGAGGTTGAGGTTCTAGTGAACGAATGTGCTCAATGCTTGTACAGCGATAAACATTTATCTACATGTTCTCCACCTTCCAAGCCCGTTCCGTGTCCCAGCAAAGTATGGCAAAGGGTTGCCCTGGATTTTTTAGCACCGTTCCATGTAATTCCTAATTGCATGAGATATTTTGTGGTTCTCATTGATCATCTTTCTAGATGGGTGAGGGTCAGAGGTGTTTCGGAACCCAATACTAAATCTGTTATTCGTTTTCTACAAGATGTGTTTAGTAGAGAAGGAGTTCCTGAAGAACTTTTAACTGATAAAAGTGTGCAATTTACTCCAGTGTTGCATGCAAGAAGTTTTAGCAAAAGTGGAAGTGAAGCACTTACGCACTCAACTTTATTATCCCCTAGCAAATGGAACAATTGAGAGGTTCGACAAGGTTTTGGTTGAATGTATACAGAGTGCAATTAAGGCGAGAGTTGATTGTGAGACTGCAGTCAGAGATGTTGTGTGGGCATACAGAACAGCTCCTCATTCTGTTTCAGGTTCTGTTCCTTTTGAATTAATGAGAAGAAGAAAGGTGGTATCCACTCTCATCCCTTTTTGGAAAGTAGAAGCTTTTAAGTGATGAAGTTAGTTGCCGCAGGTTTGAAAGACCTAAATTACCTAGTAATAGAAGGGAAGTTAAATTGCCCATTGAGGATTGGGTTTGTGTCAAGAAACCCTTATTGCTGCAAAAAGGGGAATCAAAATTCAGAGATCCTGCATGCATTGTGGGTATTAGAGGTCAAGCCATGAAACTAGACAATGGTCAGTGGTGGACTGAGTCTCGCTTAGCCAAAGTCAAGAAAAAAGCGGATTATTTTTGTGATCAAGAGAAGGTTCAAAATCCGTTAATGGCTAGAAGAAGTTCAAGGTTCAAGAGAGTTCCCTGTAAATTTATTATATTCATGATCTTGCTTTACAGGATATATGTGGAACTTTCTCTTTTACTGGTGCTTTTATTCTATGTACTACTGTATTTGGAATGTATGGGTGAAAGCTTGGAACTCTCCAATGTCAGTTGTTGCAGTTCTCTTGAGCCCTCAATACTGATGTATCTATCTTAAGTTTATTCTAATAATAAAAACCTTAAAAATCATAAGAAGACTCCATGACGAATACTTTACAAATTTGGCAACAAGCTTGGGATACGGATTCATCATTTTTTTTTGCTTCACTCGTTCAGCCTACCAGGTTCCTGCTTCAATCAAAATCATCAGAAGACTCCGTGACGAATACTTTACACAAAGTCATTTTGTTGCATCTCTAAGAAATCCTGTGTGTACATATATTTACTTTGTGAATACAAAAACAGCAAAGGCAAGAACATTTTATTATTATAACAAGTAAAATAAAGGAATGCACAACAGTGATTATTGAATAGAACTGTGATTTTATGACAGGTTAAGGCATCCAAACAACAAGCACATCCTCCCTCTCTTCTCAAGAAACCGACGGCAGACCCAACAGACCTGAAAAAATACTGGCCCATCTCTCTCCTCTCCTTCGCGGCCAAAGTCACAGAGAGACTTGTAAACGCCCAACTGACCACCTTCATCGAAGAGAACTCCATCCTGGGCGCCTCCCAGTCTGGATTCCGCAGCAACCACATCACCGAGACTGCCCTCCACGTCACCACTGACGACATCCGCATGCTACTCGACGACCAGGGACACACTGCGGCCCTCATCCTTCTGGACCTCTCCGCAGCCTTCGACACCGTTTCACATCGCATGCTCGCAGCCAGACTTCACAACAAAATGATACAAGGAGCTGCCCTCGACTGGATCCAAATCCTTTCTCTCTGGCCGAACCCAGAGGATCAGACTCCCTCCCTTCCTCTACGATCCCAGTGATATCAACTGTGGAGTACCCCAAGGATCATTGCTCAGCCCCACGCTCTTCAACATCTACATGGCCCCCCTCGCCGCCATCATCAGACAACATGGGCTCAGCATTGTATCCTACGCCGACGACACCCAGCTCATCCTCTCACTCACAAAGAATCCCAAAGACACCAGACTCTGTTTCCAGGAAGGAATGAAGAATGTGGCAGCCTGGATGAAGGACAGCTGTTTGAAGCTCAACTCAGAGAAGACCAAAGTCCTCATCCTCAGACCCTGCACCTCTGCCTGGGACAATACCTGGTGACCCTCCACCCTCTGGAATCCACCCACCCCTACAGACCACGCACGAAACCTAGGCATCATCCTCGACTCCTCCCTCTCCATGAACAGCCAGATTAACGCCGTTGCCTTCGTCAGTTTTAACTGCCTGCGCATCCTCCGCAAGACCTTCAAGTGGATCCCCCTTGAATGCAGAAGGACCGTCCCGCGCTCATAACCAGCAGACTGGCCTACGGCAACGCCCTATATGCCGGAATCAACAGAACCCTTCTACACAAACTCCAAACCATCCAGAACGCAGCAGCCAGACTCATCCTCAGGACACAGCGTCACGAACACATGACCCATCACCTACGAGACCTCCACTGGCTCCCAGTCGAGAAGAGGGTCACCTTCAAACTCCTCACCCACGCCTACAAATCCCTCAACAACATCGGACCCAAATACCTCAACAAGAGAATATCCTTCCACGTACCCAAGAGGAACCTCCACTCCGCCAACCTCGCCCTGTCAGAGGTCCCCTGCATCCACAGAAACAGAACAGGCAAGAGAGCCTTCTCCTACATCGCAGACAAGACATGAAACGAGCTCCCTGTGACATCAGACGCTCCCCGACCCTGCACACATTCAGGAAGGACATCAAGACCTGGCTCTTCGACTGATCCAGAGCTGTTCCCCCACACCAGTGCCTTGAAACCCTCATGGGTGAGTAGCGCGCTTTATAAACCCCTGATTGATTGATTAGTAATTAATATGGAACGTCAGCAAAGTAAATACACCAAAGAACACACACACATCATGTTGGATCTGAAGTCTAACAAAAAGCCTACTTGCCCCATCAACAACACCTTATTAATGAGACAATACGATTGTCCTCAAAATGTCATGGTCCTGGTGGACAGTCTATCCAAGCAATTGTTAAAGTACAATGCATGAAAGCCAATGCCTGTAGTGGGCTATCTCAAAGCCCTTTCTCTCTCTTTGTACTTCTTTATATTGTATTTTTGAAATATAATTAATAACATTATGACATCCAGACAGGAAATCTCATTGGCATGATGAGAATCCCATCCACGCAATGGCAAAGCAGGAAAACACATGAAAGCTAATGGCTGGAGGGAGCTAACCCAAAACCCAGACTCTCTCTATGCTTCTTCGAATTGTACTTTTTCAAATTGTGGATAACAAGAGGTTACTGGACAGCCAAAGCTGTATATAGCCAGACAAATAGTAATTGGCACGCCAGTGATGACCACATCCGGAGGTGCCCTGGGGACCATCAGCATCGCCTATCTGTAAAGGCAGCCCTGTGTCAAGCGTATATTTCTGTAGGGTTTGCCTTTCCAAGAGATTGCAACTACTGTTGCTTTGTCGCTGTGACATACATACCTCACATGCTCTCCCATTGATTGCCAAGAACAAAAAGAAAAATCTAACTTGTGGTCTATTTCTCCAAGGGCGACTTGTCTTTAAAACAGCCCATGATTGTGAAAAGAGTAGTTATTTCTCAGCAGCATGCAAAGTCTCAGAACAGTCCTCATTCTGCAAATGTTAAATTGTCCCTTAGGCCACATTTCACATCTTTCTGAGAGGTCAAATGTAATTGGAAGTGATACTTTAACTGTCCTTTTTTATTACCAGATGCTGTTTGCATCTGTGGGGTAATAAACTGATTTAGATTCTAGAATAGCGTTAACTTTGTACATTTTCTAGTTATTTAGTAGTTGGTCCACGAGTATTGAGTGTTTTCCAAGTATAAAACAAGTCCAGGTGAATATGTTAATTCCACAATAACCATGTGGCTGGTTACTAAAATATGATCTATAACTACCCAGCAAGGAATACAAGTGGGAAGCAAAGAGATTAAATTAATGAACTTCTAAATCCTATATTTCTTCTTCTGTTTCCTTATTACTAAATCAACACAATATGTTTTTTTTTTTAATTGAAACATTCAAAGCAGCCATGGTCCACATAATCCTCGAATTCAGTATTACATATTTATTTAAAGAAACAAGGTCCCGATCACCATGGGGACAGTGTGGTCCCCAATGCACCCCTGTCACGTGAAGGTTGTTTTACACACACATAAATAGTGCTTAATTGTTGACTTCAAGATGTCATTACACATCACAAGTATTGCTTGTGCAAATGCACGCTTCTATAGAGTATATGCCGAAAAAGAGATGAAACATTAAATATGACCATTTCAAAATAAGCTAAACATGAAGGAACAAAAAGGTGGGCAAGCCAGACACCGATTAGCATATGATTGCCCGCTTTTTAAAGGGTAGAGAAGGGCTAAATAAGTAGGACCAAATTGAATGCCTCCATGAAAACTTTCCTGGGGCAAAAGAGTACTGCTGCAATAATTGGTAGGGTGGACCTATTTTCTGGCTGTTTAGGGTCTGGTTTATGGTCTGATGGATTCCCCTGACATTACTAAAAAAAAAGAAGCACAAATATATGCAATCCCCCATTCCTTGCAAAACACCCCTGTTGCGCTTCTTTACCAGTTCAAAGCTGCCCTATTTGCAGATGTTAGCTACCTTGTATGAGATTTCTAATTTGCTAATGGTGTCATTTTTATTTTGGTGTCTGGACGTATTTTCTGCCCCATTTCAACCCTGTTCCCAGTGAGTCTCATTAAGTGAACATTGTGACCATAAATGGGGCTGAATGTACTAAGTTTGGCAAAACAATTTACACCTCACAAATTAGGCACAAGAAGGATAAAATAGAGCTTGGGTTCAGGCAAGAAACAACGCACTTTAGCAACTGGGACCGGGTGTTCCATTGTGATGGGGTCAGGAGAAATGAATTGTGGCTAAAAACATTTCCATTCTTCAAATTGTTGCTGTTCCAAGGCATCTCACTGAGTTGTAGGCGTTTTACAGTCATGAGTCCATTAGTCATCAGCCAGGGTCGGACCGGCTATTTATCCTGACAAGCATTGCCCTGGGGTGGGAGGGAGGACTTGGGGTTGGTGGCTGGAGGATGGTTTTGAAGGCCAAAGGCAGCTGCTGGTGCCTCTGTCACTTTCCCCTGCTCCCCGAGGATAAATACAGAAGTCACAGTAGGGGCCACAGAGAGATTAGAGAGTGCAAAGAGAGAGAGGAGAGGAGGAGAGAGCTAGTAAGTGGATGGAAGGGAAGAGAGAGCTAGAGACAGAGAAGGAATAAGCGGGTCTGGTTTGAACAATTCTGTCAGAGCTGCTTTAGAGTTTCCAGTTCAGCACAGTTAATAGCATTAATGTTCCTTGGAACTTGACCAATGGATCCCTTCCAACAAGGCTGAAATGCATTTGGGTTGATATATTGGGACACATTTAGCAAACAATTCACACTGTCTACTTCTTTGTCGCAAGGCCAAATCTTTGCATGTGGACAGAAAGTACCATTACAATTTAGATTTATTTATGAGTTTATTAAATTGCTAATGGTGGCACGGCCTTCGTTTTACCAAGTTGGCTGCTTACTAGTGATATTCCAGGCCCCAATCCCACGTGAGTCATTTAGGAACATTCGTGTATGGGTATGACAATGTTCTTAGCATATCAATTTTCTCCCTGATGGGTGGGCCTCACACCCCAGCGATGTTCTTGCTTCTCTACTACTGCTTCCTCATGGAGCTCTGTGGAATGTACCTGAGTGGTCACACGCTTGTTTACTTGCATCACTTACTTAATTGTGACATAATGTGAGAGGTATGACTACAGACAGTGTTCATGAGGGTTGTGCTCAAGACATGTATGTGGCAGCTGTGAAGTTGAGTAATTGGAGGGCCAAGCAGGGTACACGGTGTTCAGATCAGACGCTACCATGGGAGAGATTACCTAACACCCAGTATAGGAAAGCGCCCTTTTTGTATGGACATCTTCCCACACATTTTGCTCCAATTCTGATAGTTATGACTCTGATAGTTCTCTGGAGCCTGCTGCCCAGGCCCCAGTGCTAGTGCTCATTTTGTTCCAATTCTGATGGTTATGACTCTGATTGTTCCCTGGAGCCTGCTACCCGGGCCCCAGTGCTAGTGCTCTCTCCCTAAAAATGTTATATACAAATTGGCAAACCCCTCCTTT
The DNA here is from genome assembly GCF_964204655.1 of Triturus cristatus. NCBI lineage: Eukaryota > Metazoa > Chordata > Amphibia > Caudata > Salamandridae > Triturus > Triturus cristatus. Next base: position 946,239,269 of record NC_140593.1, read on the forward strand.
AAGTCCCAAGTATAAGTTACCAGTAGTACCCATGGCATGGGTAGTAAAGAGGTCTTCAAGGCTAGAAGCCCTGTGTGTGCCACCCTGTGTGACTGAAATAAACTACTGACAGTAGGCCTGCCACAGCAGACTGCCGGAGCAGTGCAAACTGTTCGAACTCGATTTTGCCCTCAACATATGTTGCAAAAGTCAGTGCACTTTATGACCCCTAAGCAAGGCCTTCTAAAATAAGGGAGGTGCAGTATATTAGAGGTGTGGACATGTAAGTTTAACTTTATATGACCCTATAGTGCCCTTTACCTTTAAAGGACACACTAAGTGATAGACGGTTTATAGGATAACATGGGCTGGCACCCGGACAAACCAGAGGTTGGCAGCTCCGTTATGGGACCACCTACATATGACATGCTTGGTATCAAACAATGTGCCTTCTCACCCCTGACTCAACTCTTTTGTCAAAAGTGATGTGGCATGCACCCAGTTGTCTACCTCACAGGTTGCCCACCTCATTGTCCCAGCTTCTCTGTACTGTGTGCTCTGGCTGGCAAGCTCGTGCTTCCCACATTTGCTGCTGCCAAGACATGAATTTTGACCTCCTCCCAGCAGTATGTTCACTCTCAGGAGTCAGAAACAAAGGTCTGGGCAGGAAGGAGGTCACACCCCCTGCCTCCCAAGCATCCTAGTGAAGTGACACATCAAGGTGGTGAATTTCAAAGACTGCACCGCCTCTGATATGCTTCAGGGCTGACTCCCAGAGGAAGAAACAGCCCTCTTCCTGCCCCAGGCACATTTGCACCCTGGCAGCTGGGAAATTAGATAGTCAAGGAGCTGTACACCCCCAGAAGGCTAGCCACACCTCCAGGGTGGGCAGCCCGATCTGTACACTGGAAGAAGGGTTCTGCCATTTTTAGAAGTGGCAGAATAGAGAATTCTGGGTAGAAAAGTTAAACCACACCCCCGGATGTGGTCAGTTCAAGGGCAGATTAGCTATAGGGACTAGCAGACAATTGTCTACTTGCTCCCACACCCCTAACTCCCATAAATCTATTATTTAAGGGATCCCCTCAACACCAGGTCTTCAGTTCTGAACAGCCTGCATCAAAGAGGACAGACATAGAGAACCATGTCTGTGACAACAGGACTTGCACAAATCAAAAGAGGTTACCCGTGGCAACGCTCTTCGAACTGCCTGATCGAGACTCGTTCTAGGCTATCTCTCGGTTACCCCAGACAGAGGGACCCCTGAAAGAGCTTGAAGCACTCTCAGGCTCTCCTGGAGTAGCAGCACTAGTCCCCTGCAAACTGCAAGTAAAACGACGCTCCGGATCTGAAGAAGTACTGGCCGTGTGGCTCTCTGAGGGATCGCCCAAATCCAGATGTACTAGAGGATTGTGGGAACTGTAGTCCTGCCTGCCACAAAGTTACAGGCAGCTACTGCATTCCCTGGGACCACTGGACGTCGAAGTAACTTTCTGCTCTACTTACTACTGCCAAGGCTTGTTGGCCACCAGTCCGGCAACGGGCTCCTTTACTCGACACTGCACCTAGAGGAAACTTTCCATTCAACCTTCACTCGACATCACCAGCCACCCTGTTGTGTTTTTGCATCTTTTTCCACCCAGCACTGTTTCAGCTGTAAATAGCTACTCTGCACCCTGGCTCCATGGGCCAGGTAAAATTGAACTGACTTGGTCCTGATACCTGCATCACCTTCCCCTTGCATGGGTACCCCGTAACTAGGCCTGCAAATGACCGATTGTCACTAGTGGTTTTTCCCATTGACCGCAATGATAACGTTTGACTGTATTATTTTGCACTGATTTTATATTGCTTCAGAAATCTATAACTCCGGTTGAATGTATGCTGTTCCATTTATTTTGGTGTCTAAATTAAGAAGAAAATACAATCTATTTTTACACATTGGTGTCGGATTTCTCTTGAGTCGTGTCAAATTGGTGTTGGATTTCTCTTGCGTCGTCCATGGACAGAGAATGATCAAGAAGGTTTTGTAAATTCATGCAATTTGGGACAAACAAGGGGGGTGGCTATTGTCGTCGAAGATGTTTCAGGTTATGCTAATAGGACTACTACTAGAATAGGCACATGTTCCAGACTGGTTTGCTGGAACGTGGCAGGTCTGAAATCTAAGAGCAGAGACCCTGGTTGGGAAACTTTTATTAATAAGTAAGACATCTTATGTTTCCAAGAAACCTGGTGCAAAAGCGATGTTGACTATGAGGGATTCGTGTCATATAATTTACCAGCACGAGGAGAGGGTCCAGGAAGAGCTAAGGGGGGTTTACTCACTCTTATATCGGTCCACCGTCAAATATTGGTGATAAAATATGTACCGGTGGGTGATCTTGTTCAGATGCTCTGGATCCGTGAAGGCAAAGGCCGTAATATCCTTCTGATCAATTATTACAATAATATTTTTGACTGCACTAGGGGTAGAATAATAACAGACTTGGCCAATGCTATCGATACCCTGAGTTTGGATTCCAATGTTGTATTCGATATTATTTGGTGCGGGGATTTTAACACTTCATTATGTGAATTATCGCCTCTAAAAGCCTGTGGGGTTACTAATAATGCCGGATCGGAGGTTCCTCGCTTTGGTCATGACACTTATGGGGAAATTCTGAATACATTAATGGGGTGCATTGACCTGGAAATTTTGGATTGTTGTAGGGATGGAAATGGTTTACCCGTCCCCACATTCAAAAACTGGCGCTCTAACTCAGTGATTGACCACGTGTTGGTATCTTCTAGTATTGCCAACTGTTTTGCCCCACTGGAAATCGAAATTTCGGATACAAGTGACCACAATTGTATCATCGTGACCACGACCTTGTGGGAGGAAACTGTTGGACAGGCGGGGATCACAGTTGACAATATAGAAGCTCACCGGGCCAATGGGGTAAGACTTAATGGCTAGGGGCGAAAGCATCCGATTTGACCTCATCCATTATAATGATGAATCTAGCAGACATTGTTTTTATTTTAGAAAATAGATTAGACCAGGAGCAGGTCTTATCTTGTTTTATAGGGATCAACACTGCCATTAATGCGAAGTTCACTGGCCGCAACAGGGGCGGTCCAAGACCTGGACCTGTTTGGTTTGATCAAACCTGTTCTGCAGCCCTGACTAACCTTAAGCAGGCCTTAGCAATAAAGCCTAGGGATAAAAATTTAGTTACAATATTAAGGTTGGAGTATAAAAATGCCATCAAAGTTAGAAAGGGGGTTCTTCAACAGCAAGCCTGGGATTCTCTTAATCAAGCGGCAGAACTTTCCAAATGTACGTTATTCTGGGCAACAGTCAACTCTCCATTCCTCAAGGAGACAAATACACCGGAGTTAACAGCTAATGTCTCCTGTGAAGGGTGGATTGCCCATTTCTCAACTATCTTTGACTCGGGTAAAATTACTAATGCCGGCCCATCTAGTTGGCCTATATTACCACTTGAAATCTCTGTGGAAGAAGTTGAAAGGGGGATCAGGGCAAGCAAGGGCGGAAAGGCCCATGGCCCTGATGGGGTTCCAATTGATGTTTATAAAGAAGCGCCTGAAGTTTGGGGTCCCATGTTGACTGTTGTTTTTAATGCCGCAGTTTGTATTGAACCACCTCCGACCTGGGGGGAGTCTATTATTGTACCAATATATAAAAAAGGATCCAGGTCGGATGCAAAAAACTATCGCCCCGTTTCTTTACTGGACTCCTCCGTAAAAGTCATGAGCAGGATTATGCTCGTAAGATTGGAAGAATGGGCAGAACAGGATGGTATTTTGGCAGATAGCCAATATGGTTTTAGGAAAGGTAGGGGTACGCTCGATCAATGTCTTAATCTAGAATTATTGATTGGGAAGTACAGTGATGCGAAACCTGGCCTTATGTATTTGTGCTTCGCTGATTTAAGCAGCGCCTTCGACAAGGTTGACCACTCAATCCTGTGGCCAACCTTGTTGAATTTGGGAGCGCCAGAAGGCATAATTTATTTCCTTGCCAGGATGTATGAGAGATTAAAAACATGTGTACGTTTCGGTAGGAAGGGAGAATGTACCCCGAACTTTAGCGTTAAACGGGGTATAAGGCAGGGTTGTGTTTTAGCTCCTCTTTTATTTATTTTATTTATTAATGGAATTGATGTTATTTTAAAGGAAGTCAATGCAGATGCTCCTATGATCAATGGTGTATCAGTGCCGGTGTTACTATACGCCGATGATGCTGTGTTGTTGTCCAGAACTCCTGTAGGATTGCAACGATTGATGGACAGTTTTGCTTCCTTTATTGACAACAGAAAATTAGTTATTAACAAAGGTAAAATGTACACCATGACCTGTGGCTCTAAGAAATCCAAACAGGCAACGAAGGTTTTTTTTATTGATAACGCAAAAGTACAGCAAGTGGACAAATTTAGTTATCTAGGTATAACCTTTTCTAGTGACAAAAAGTGGACTCATGAATTTAACAACATACGTAATAAAATGGCTAGAAACGCCCACAGAATTTTTAGATTCGCTCAGAAAATTGGGGACCGTAGGACCAGGGACATGATAAAAATTTATCAGGCCAGATGCGTAACAATTGGATTGTATGGGGCAGGAATCTGGGGTTACTGCTGCGCCCATAATTTGCAGCTGGAAGAGAATTCCTTCCTTAAAAAACTTTTATGCCTACCCACATCGGCCGCTAACGCTCTGTGCCATCAGGAACTATCTGTGAATTACCTAATTGACCTTTTGTCCCTTAGGCCTTTGATGACTTGGCGGTCTATTTGGCTGAATGAGGAGAAGTCTTTCACTAGGGCTATTATCCAGGACTGTCTGCGATTAGATAAAGTTACAGCAATACCCTGGATTAAATATATTATTGTGTGTTTCTCAGATATTTTTAACTTGAATATTGTAAATGATCCCAATGCTGTTTTATTGATCCCCAAAGTAGAGTTAAAAAGGGTTTTTCTAGCCTATGCTGAGAGAAAGAGAACTGTTGCCGCTGGAACTCTGTCCACTGTTATGTTTTACAACAGATATTTATCTAAGGATGGATTCCCTGTCTACTTAACCCTGGTCACTAGACCCATGCATAAATTTGTGCTAACTAGACTCAGATTTGGAATAATTCACTATTTGGTGGCTCACCCAATGGTGAAGAAACACCCATCAGGGCCTTGTAGATGTGATGGGATTTCCAAGCAAAGCACTATGCACTTTATGTTATTCTGTAAGCTGTACTCTAATTTTCGTATTGCCTTGCTTAAACCCATGTTTGTTAAATATGGAATACGTACGGTTGAGCACGCAATGAAATTGATTTTTAATTTGCATTCTGCGGACGTATGATTTTATACTGCTACTTTTTTAAACAAATGCATCAATTCCAGGAAAAACATGTGTTTTTAGTGATGTAAATGTTATTTTAATTGTGTAAATGTTATTATTGTATTAACCACTATAGTGTTTTTAATGCATTATTATGTCTGCCATAATTTGTTCGTATTTTCATATCATGATTGTGTGATTGTGTATATGCTTTTATGGTCATTAACTTGTACCGAATAAAGCTTAATTGAATTGAATTGCATCACCACATAATAACCCCCCTTCCTAAACCCAGCACAACTAAATAAGGGAGGAATTGTAATGTTATTGTCTCAGCAGCAGTAAAACATGGTTCTGATACACTGCCAGCCAGTGCACCCGGAAAAGCAGAAAAAATCATTTGATTGCTCTATTGAACCATGAGAGGCCTTTCAGCGAACACCTCAAGTAGCCAGGTGAAACTAGTAGTGGAGTGGTTCTTTGCCTTCCGTAACACATTATATTTCTGGTCCTGTCTTCTAACATGTGGGTAGCGGTGGCCCCATGCAGTGTCCGGAGATCTGTGCTTTCCCCTGTGGAGCTTCAATGCACCTTACAGCAGATGAAAGGCTCAAAATAATAATAACTTAGTGTTGAGAAAGAAAAGAAAAAAGTATCAATTGAACACACCAGTGCTTTGAATGTACTCTAGGACACCTCTCTACAATAGCTAAGAACTTGGACTGTCCTCTCATAGGACCTGATTCAAAAAGATAAACTTACACTTTTGTGTAGGTTTACAATTGTTTGCTTTTCACAAAGTTATTTTAATAGTTGTATCTTTCAAACTGTGAACTCTCTGAACACAAAAAGATAGGACTGTCCTGTCTTTTTATGCGCATAGAGTTTGCAGTGGTTAATATACTACTAGTAAAATACCTTTGTGAACAGCAAACATTCATACACTTACAAGAAAGTGTAAGTTTACCTTTGTGAATTTGACTCTGAGTGTAAACCTATGCTCACCTTTGGCATACCATAGTCTTCTGTTGTTTTCTGAGGGACTGGGGAAGCTCTTCTTGACCAGTACTCCATTACACTCCCACTTCACACAGAATACTTTGGAGAATGGGGGATCTTCTCACAGTGAAGCAGACATCTTGATGGTCTTGTTCGTACTGGAGTCAGAGACATGATTTGCAAGCACATCCAAAATCCTCATCCTTAACCTGACTTAGTGGGCACAAGGGCACTGGACCAGCGTAGAAGACTCCCCAACAGGTATAAGAAAACTAGACATAGTCATCAGCATAGTGCAATGCCTTGGTGGTAAGGTGGCAGTTCCAGAGGAAATAATGTTTCTTTGGTGGGCCTGACTCACTCACAATGTACAGTTCCGATACAGTTTCTTTCACATGTCACTGCAAGCTCCAAATGACATCGGGATTGTCTTCTAGTGGCACACAAATCCCTCTAATTCTTAAAAAGGACCGTAATGTACGCATGAAAGGTAGGGAAGGGAGCTAGATTTTTGGCTGGTAAAGAAGGGGGTCTTTTGGTCGACTTAAACGTTTTCTGGGACTTAAAGTATGTTTTTTGCTACATGAAAATAAGAAGCAAGAGCTAAAGCAGTTAACAGTAAAGATGCATACATCCACTTACACCCAAACATTTATACTTAAGGACAACAACTGCTCCATGTACTCCTGTTATGAGTTTACAAAAGGATTCCTAACAGGTGTAAATGGTTTCACAACTGCATATTCCTCGACCATGAGTGCAGAGAAATCTCATTGGTGAAAAATGGAGCATCTAGGCATGGATGGCCTCTAAAGATTGTGTATACCAACAATCTCATGAAAGTTTACTCCAACAAAGGGTTGAGGTTACTCCACTTTCAGGAAAGAGAATGGTTTACCTTCAAACTTGGAAATGGTGTAGGGGGTGAGAGTTCCTGCACAATGATAAATATTTCCAGAAAGAAAAGAAAAGTACACAGATTGGGTATGTAAAAGACCGGTTAACATACTACATGGGGGTGTTCAAGTATTTGTAGTAGAAATCATGTAGTACCTGTTAGACCTGTCAGCCCTTTGGGTGGTCCCTCCTCATCATTATTTATTTTGTCCCACTTTTGCCTCAAACCCTGTTTGAATTTTTCCTTTTTGGGAACCACCAGACTTTTTCGTGTTGCTGCAGATTCAGGGAGCCATTTTAGCTACCCCTGAAACTTCTGTCTGAGGGCCTGGAGCACAAAATGGTGGCCACCTGTGACATCACCAGCATCCACTGGAACCTACCAGCACCTTCCAGAACATTCCAGGAGATTCCAGAACTCTGTGACAGTTGGAGACCGTTTAGAATGTTGGGAGGATAAGAGAGGCAGTTGGCAGTTGGAGCTGGCAGTTGGCACCTGACTGGTGAAGAGAGAGGAGCACAACAGTGAAGGAGGAAGGAGTGAAGCAGCAGGGGTGGAAACTTGTGCCTGGAGTGGGGTCCATAAACCCACCCTCGATACTTGTCCCTACTGATGGATCCCAGCCTATAGCCCTGTGTGGGAAGAAGACAGAAGAAACTTATCCTAAGGACCTGGACAGCAGGAACAGGCCTTAGAACCAAGAAAACAGCAAGATTCTGACCTGAGAACTGGTTTCCCTGGAGTCCGGCGTCGAGTAGCCTGAGACCTGGAGCCCGAGGTGGAGAAGCGGCGCTGACTGAAGTAGCAGACGTCGTACCCGGAGCCGCCTGAGGTCGTGAGAGGGCGCCGACGGAGGTCGTGAGGAATTCCAGAGGTCGAGGAGGAAGTGAACCGAGGTCGAGCGAGCGGCGTCATCGGAGGAGTGAAGTCCGCCCTCCGGAGTCGTCGGAGACCGAGGTAGAGGTGAACCGGAGGTCGGGAGTGAGGATCGCACTCCGGAGTCGCCCGGAACCTGTGTGGAGGAGCACCGGAGGTCGGGGGTGAGGATCGCACCCCGGAGTCGCCGGAAGTCGACATCGAGGCCAGGCCGGCCGACGTCATCGGAGCCGAGAGCGCCATCGGACCGGAGCCGCCCGAAGTCGACACCGAGTAGAGACTGCCCGACGCCGTCGAATCGGAGGTCGAGATTGAACCGAGGCCGCCGACATCGGACCGGAACCGCCTACCGGCGTCGTCAAAGAACTGACATTGTGCCGAGGCCGCCGAGACCGAACCGGAACCGCCTCACGGCGTCGACACGACTCCAGCGGCGTCGGAACATCAGAAAAAGGGCAGTAAGTGGAGTAGAGGGCGCCTAAGGCCCTGTGGAGACCTGAGAGACTGCTCTAAGGGGCTAGGGAGGTGCTGAAACCAACCTGACTGTGCAAGGGGTGAACTGGGACTAACCTAGAGAGGTTGTGTGGAGAGAGGAAGCCAGGGCACTGGTATTCCCCCCTTTGATCTACCTCAGCTTAGGCCTCAGCCTTGTCCCAGCCAGGGAGTAGCCCCCCTCAAGCCTTCCACAACCCTACAAGCTGTGCCTGGGCCAAATCAGCCCTTAAGAATTGAAGGGTCATCTGATTACATGAGTGTTGCTGTATACTTTTAATTATTTATTGGGGGTACTGTATTTATTGAATTTTTACCTATTTATTGCTGCACTATATTTATAGGTCCACAGGACTTGATGGTGTACAATATTTATTGGTACAGTATTTATTGCCTCAAAGTATTTAATTGTCTGTATATATTGCACTTGTATTTATGCCCTGTTATTTATGATCACCCCTATTTATTTCATCAAACAGCCAATATTTATTTGACCTGCACTAATTGAAACTTGTATATTGTGATTGTCTTATTTATTTTTCCAATCAGCAACTAAGAGAAAAAGATAAAGAAAGAATATTTTCATAATTTTTACGGTGTAGAGTCGTTTTTGGAACGGATGCACGCATGGTTCTTGTATGGGTATATTGTATGCTTAGCACTGCGCCTGTTTCCTGACCACTCGAGCCAAGCTACCACAGTGTGTTCGGGGAGTCCACCACCACCCTGCGGAGTGGGAGTGGGCTGTTTCCAACATAAATTGGTGTTCAGTGGTGGGATAGAGCTGTGCCTACATATACTCAACAATAACTGTGGGTAGTCCATAGGCCTACACCGGGAGTTTTCTCAAGAGCGGCCTTCCTAATTGTGGGTTTTTGTTTTTTCCAAATTTACTCTGGTGGTGGGAGGAGGTATTATTAAAGGTACCCCCCTACATTGTTACTGCACAAAACCTGTCCTCTAACCTGAGTGGGCAAGATGGAGTTTGTACTGGAAGATTTAGAAACGTACACTGTGGCCCAACTCAGGGAGTTTTGCCAGCGGGAGGGGGTGTACTGTCCCCCAGGAGCAAAGAAGGGTGCACTCCAAACCAGCTTAAGGGCTTGGGGGGAGGCACGCCGAGAAAGCAAGGCTGAGGAGGAAGACAGGGATGGAGAGCCTGACCCCGAGGGGGCTGAGATGTACCAACCTGAGGTGGGGAACCTGTCAGCAGGGCCCAGGACACTTTCTAGGAAGGGCAGCACTGTCTCTAGCGGGGGCTTATCCAGCGTGGAGTTAGCAGATCGGAGAGAGAAAAGACAGCTCACATGGGATTTAGCAAAGCTGGAGAAGGAGAAGGAGGAACAGAGGTTGGCTCATGAGACGGAGAAAGAGAGGATGGCTCATGAGATAAGACTGAAAGAGATAGAGCTTCAGATCTTAAGAATTGGGGCACCAACTGTTCCTAATGGTGGCAGCAAAGACCAAGAAATCACCAGGGAATCCAAACCTTACCTGCCCAAGGACATAGTAGCTAGCTATGGGGCGGGTGACGACATCGCCAAGTGGCTAGCCGCCTATGAGGTCTCGTTGAGGGCCCATGGGGTTCCAGCGAAGTATTGGGGAGGAGGATTGTATAGGTACATGCCTCCAGCTGGTAGGGATGCTTTATTGGCCCTCGAAGAGGATGAGCAGACCCACTACCCCACCATGAAACTGGCGCTCATCAGAAAGTTTGGACTAACACCTGAAAAGTACAGACAGAAGTTCAGGGGTAGTCACAAACTGGGCACACAGAATTGGGTGGACTTCCTGGACTATGCAAAGAAGGCACTGGAAGGTTGGATTCAGGGCAGTGAAGTAAGGAACTACGAGGAGCTGTTTGACCTAGTACTGAAGGAACACCTACTCGAGAAATGTTTCCCTGAACTGCGGCAACACCTGGTGGATAGCAAGCTGACCAGTCCCCGGAAGCTTGCTGAGGAGGCGGACATTTGGGCTAGTACCCGGGTGTCCACAAGGGGGACTGGAGGGGATACTCAAAAGGCCGGACAGGGCGCCCCCCAGAAGAAAGAGGGAGGGGAAAAGAAAAAGGAGTTCTCCAAAGGCCCCCAAAATAACTTCCAAGGGAAGGGAACAGGATTCACCTCTAAGGCTAACCCACCCAGAAACCCTAATCCTGGCCAGAGTCAGCAGCCAAGGGTTGTCCATTGCTATGAGTGCGGTGGCGTTGGACACTATAAAGGAGATCCAAAGTGTCAGAAACGATCACCCCCTCCCACTGGAGGAAAGCCCCCCGGAGTAGCTAGTGTAGTGCTCGGGGAGGAGATGCCCTTAACTAAGGGAAGGGAGTGGGCGGGTGTCACTTTAGTGTCCCTGGGAGAACGGGAGATGGTTCCCAAGATCCAGGTGCCCGCAAATACCGCAAAGTATGGGCAGTGGATCACCATCAACGGCCAAAGAGGGGAGGCTCTGAGAGACACAGGAGCCAGTATGACTATGGTGCGTAGCCAACTGGTGTCTCCAGAGCAGGTAATTCCCGATGTACTCCACCCAGCCGCGATGGCTGACGGCAGAACAGGTCACTATCCAGTGGCCGAGGTTCCCTTTGAATGGGGGGGGGTTGCAGGTTCACTTCGAGTTGCCGTAAGCCCTGCCGTGCCAGTCGATTGTCTGCTGGGCAATGACATGGAGCACAACGCTTGGAAGGAGGTGGAATACCGGACTCACACCGAGATGCTGGGTACACCTGACTGGGCCTGTGTTAGCACAAGGTCCGAGACTACCCGAAGAGGGAGTTCATTCCGGCTGGAGCCTGGAACAAAGGCCCAGCCAGCTGCCAGTCAAGGGAAGAACCGAGGACAGGAGGAGCCTGCCTCGGCGTCTCCACCCCGTAGGACGGATAGGCCACCGGAGGTGGTGGGCCAGGAGTCTGCGGAGGGGGACGTTACCAACCTGGAGGACTTACCCATCCCGGCCGAGTGGCACGTGGAGGGAGGGCCGTCCAGGGAGGAATTCTGCCAGGGCCAGAGGGAGTGCCCTACCCTTGAGGGGCTGAGGCGACAGGCCGAAGCCCAGGCAGCAGGGAACGTTGAAGGGAACTACAGTGTTTACTGGGAGGATGGCCTCCTCTACAGTGAACCCAAGGCACCCCTACATGGATCGTCACGAGCCTTGGTAGTTCCTCAACGTTATCGAGCCTTCCTTTTGGAGTTGGCTCACGAGATACCATCGGCAGGACACCTGGGGCAAGACAAGACCTTCGCCCGTCTTGTCCCACACTTTTATTGGCCTCAGATGAAAGTGTCGTCCGATACCTACTGCCGGACATGTGTGTCTTGCCAAGCCAGTGGGAAAACAGGGGTGAAGCTGAAAGCTCCCCTGGAACCACTTCCTGTCGTTAGCACCCCCTTTGAAAGGGTGGGCATCGACATTGTGGGTCCATTAGATCCGCCAACTCCAGCTGGTCACAGGTTTATCCTGGTTCTGGTGGATCATGCCACACGGTACCCAGAGGCAATACCTCTGAGGACCATAACAGCACCTGTTGTGGCTAGGGCCCTGATGGGAATCTTTACCCGAGTGGGTTTTCCCAAGGAAGTTGTGTCCAACAGGGGGACCAACTTCATGTCAGCATATATGCGGGCAATGTGGAAGGAGTGTGGAGTGACCTACCGGTTCACGACTCCTTACCACCCCCAGACCAATGGTCTGGTGGAGAGGTTTAATAAAACCTTGAAAGGCATGATCAGAAGTCTGCCTGAAAGCCTGCGGAGGAAATGGGACGTCCTCCTACCCTGTTTACTTTTTTCATACAGGGAAGTGCCACAGAAGGGAGTGGGCTTCAGCCCCTTCGAGCTTCTGTATGGGCACCCTGTACGTGGACCTCTTAACCTGGTGAGAGACGGATGGGAGAGAACTCCCAGAAAGCTCCCCCAGGATGTGGTGAGCTACATGCTGGCCTTCCGGAGCCAAATGGCTAAGTTGTGGAAGCAAGCTTCTGACAACTTAGAAGCCAGCCAAGCAGTGATGAAGGCGTGGTATGACCACAACGCTCACCCGGTGGAGTTGGAGCCTGGCCAGAAGGTGTGGGTGATCGAACCAGGAGAGCTTAGTGCCCTTCAGGATCGCTGGTCAGGACCCTTTGAGGTGTTGGAGAAGAAGGGTAAGGCTACCTACTTGGTGGACCTGAAGACCCCTCGTCAGCCCCTGCGGGTGCTGCATGCCAACCGCCTCAAACCCCACCACGAGAGGCCCGAAGTCATCTTGATGATGGTGACTGACGGAGGAGAGGACTTGGAAAGCGAGCCTCTCCCTGATCTGTTTGCGTCTCAGGAAAAGGATGGGTCGGTGGAGGGAGTGATTCTCTCCCCATCTCTAACTCCTGAACAGCAGGAGGACTGTCACCAGGTCCTGGGGCAGTACTCTTCGTTGTTCTCCCTTGTCCCGGGTAGGACTCACCTGTGCGTCCATGACGTGGACACAGGAGACAGCCCACCTGTGAAGTCCAAGATCTACCGGATGTCAGACAAGGTGAAGGTCAGCATTCATAGTGAGGTCACTAAGATGCTGGAGCTAGGAGTGATTGAACCTTCTAGCAGCCCCTGGTCCAGTCCGGTGGTGTTAGTACCAAAAGCTGCACCACCGGGTGCCCAAACAGAACTGAGGTTCTGTGTGGACTACCGGGGACTGAATTCAGTGACAAAAACTGATGCTCATCCGATCCCTAGGGCGGATGAATTGATTGACCGGCTGGGAGCTGCCCAATATCTAAGTACCTTTGACCTTACTTCGGGGTACTGGCAGATCTCTTTGACTGATGGAGCAAGGGAAAGGTCAGCCTTCTCCACGCCCAATGGCCACTACCAGTTCTGTGTGATGCCCTTTGGGCTCAAGAACGCACCTGCCACGTTTCAGCGCCTGGTAAACCAGATCCTCACCGGAATGGAGAGTTTCTCTGCTGCTTATCTGGATGACATAGCCGTCTTCAGTAACAGCTGGGAGGATCACTTGCGTCACCTGCAAGCTGTTCTCCAGGCCCTGAGACAAGCTGGATTGACGATCAATGCCAGCAAGTGCCAGATCGGGCAGGGGTCGGTAGTGTACCTTGGACACTTGGTGGGTAGGGGAGCGGTGCAACCCCTCCAGGCGAAGATCGAGGCCATCATGGCCTGGGAACCCCCCAAGACACAGACTGAGGTCCGAGCATTTTTGGGCCTCACGGGATACTATCGCCGCTTCGTGAAGGGGTACGGTACCATCGTAGCCCCCCTCACGGAGCTCACGTCCAAGAAACAACCTCGACGGGTAGTCTGGACGGAGGCTTGTCAGCAAGCCTTTGAGAAATTGAAGAAAGCCATGTGCGAGGCCCCGGTCTTACGGGCCCCAGACTTTTCCAAGGAGTTCATTGTCCAGACAGATGCATCAGAACATGGCATTGGGGCAGTGTTATCGCAACTCAACGAAGAGGGTCTGGATCAACCCGTGGTCTTCCTATCCAGGAGACTACTTCCCAGGGAACAGAAGTGGAGTGCAATAGAGCGTGAAGCCTTTGCAGTGGTATGGGCTCTGAAGAAGTTGCGGCCATACCTGTTTGGCTCGCACTTCCTAGTTCAGACCGACCACAGACCCCTTCGTTGGCTGATGCAAATGAAGGGGGAGAATCCCAAGTTGTTGAGGTGGTCTATTTCCCTACAGGGGATGGACTTTCAGGTGGAACATCGGCCTGGAGTGGACCACGCCAATGCAGACGGTCTCTCAAGGTATTTCCGCCTTAGTGATGAGAACTCCCAAGGGGTTGGGTAGCTCTCCCCACTTTCAGCTGGGGGGGACGCGTGTTAGACCTGTCAGCCCTTTGGGTGGTCCCTCCTCATCATTATTTATTTTGTCCCACTTTTGCCTCAAACCCTGTTTGAATTTTTCCTTTTTGGGAACCACCAGACTTTTTCGTGTTGCTGCAGATTCAGGGAGCCATTTTAGCTACCCCTGAAACTTCTGTCTGAGGGCCTGGAGCACAAAATGGTGGCCACCTGTGACATCACCAGCATCCACTGGAACCTACCAGCACCTTCCAGAACATTCCAGGAGATTCCAGAACTCTGTGACAGTTGGAGACCGTTTAGAATGTTGGGAGGATAAGAGAGGCAGTTGGCAGTTGGAGCTGGCAGTTGGCACCTGACTGGTGAAGAGAGAGGAGCACAACAGTGAAGGAGGAAGGAGTGAAGCAGCAGGGGTGGAAACTTGTGCCTGGAGTGGGGTCCATAAACCCACCCTTGATACTTGTCCCTACTGATGGATCCCAGCCTATAGCCCTGTGTGGGAAGAAGACAGAAGAAACTTATCCTAAGGACCTGGACAGCAGGAACAGGCCTTAGAACCAAGAAAACAGCAAGATTCTGACCTGAGAACTGGTTTCCCTGGAGTCCGGCGTCGAGTAGCCTGAGACCTGGAGCCCGAGGTGGAGAAGCGGCGCTGACTGAAGTAGCAGACGTCGTACCCGGAGCCGCCTGAGGTCGTGAGAGGGCGCCGACGGAGGTCGTGAGGAATTCCAGAGGTCGAGGAGGAAGTGAACCGAGGTCGAGCGAGCGGCGTCATCGGAGGAGTGAAGTCCGCCCTCCGGAGTCGTCGGAGACCGAGGTAGAGGTGAACCGGAGGTCGGGAGTGAGGATCGCACTCCGGAGTCGCCCGGAACCTGTGTGGAGGAGCACCGGAGGTCGGGGGTGAGGATCGCACCCCGGAGTCGCCGGAAGTCGACATCGAGGCCAGGCCGGCCGACGTCATCGGAGCCGAGAGCGCCATCGGACCGGAGCCGCCCGAAGTCGACACCGAGTAGAGACTGCCCGACGCCGTCGAATCGGAGGTCGAGATTGAACCGAGGCCGCCGACATCGGACCGGAACCGCCTACCGGCGTCGTCAAAGAACTGACATTGTGCCGAGGCCGCCGAGACCGAACCGGAACCGCCTCACGGCGTCGACACGACTCCAGCGGCGTCGGAACATCAGAAAAAGGGCAGTAAGTGGAGTAGAGGGCGCCTAAGGCCCTGTGGAGACCTGAGAGACTGCTCTAAGGGGCTAGGGAGGTGCTGAAACCAACCTGACTGTGCAAGGGGTGAACTGGGACTAACCTAGAGAGGTTGTGTGGAGAGAGAAAGCCAGGGCACTGGTATTCCCCCCTTTGATCTACCTCAGCTTAGGCCTCAGCCTTGTCCCAGCCAGGGAGTAGCCCCCCTCAAGCCTTCCACAACCCTACAAGCTGTGCCTGGGCCAAATCAGCCCTTAAGAATTGAAGGGTCATCTGATTACATGAGTGTTGCTGTATACTTTTAATTATTTATTGGGGGTACTGTATTTATTGAATTTTTACCTATTTATTGCTGCACTATATTTATAGGTCCACAGGACTTGATGGTGTACAATATTTATTGGTACAGTATTTATTGCCTCAAAGTATTTAATTGTCTGTATATATTGCACTTGTATTTATGCCCTGTTATTTATGATCACCCCTATTTATTTCATCAAACAGCCAATATTTATTTGACCTGCACTAATTGAAACTTGTATATTGTGATTGTCTTATTTATTTTTCCAATCAGCAACTAAGAGAAAAAGATAAAGAAAGAATATTTTCATAATTTTTACGGTGTAGAGTCGTTTTTGGAACGGATGCACGCATGGTTCTTGTATGGGTATATTGTATGCTTAGCACTGCGCCTGTTTCCTGACCACTCGAGCCAAGCTACCACAGTGTGTTCGGGGAGTCCACCACCACCCTGCGGAGTGGGAGTGGGCTGTTTCCAACAGTACCATATTCTATACCCATAAATGTAACTCACGAAAACACAGAGGTAGATCTAGGCTTAGACCAATCCAATATTTTCTTTGCTTAGTTCTTCATCGAGAATGCATTGAACTATGTATAGGCTGCCTACATTTTAGGTGGCAATGTGGAAGAGGCAAGGATTAATGACTGGGTAATGGTGATTGCCTTCTACAAAGTGGGAGAAGAACAGAAACTATCAAGAAGGGGAACAGGGAGTGACATGGAAATGCAAACTCACACCTACAAAAGGCTAAATTGATTTCCATTCACATATATTTTACTAAGATCTATTCAAGTAGTACTATAGTCCAAGCTCGCTGAAATGTACTCCAGCTAGGGCTTGCAGGACACCAGACACCACTCATGGTCACTCAAGGGAATGCGCGGGATTCACATAGAAATCAATGTTGGCAGGAAATAACATGATCATCACAAAGCCCAACACAAACATGTCAAATGAGTTTACACATTGAAGAAACCCAAGAAACCCATGCAAACCATATCTTAAAAATGTTAACATAAGAAGAACGCATACTTATTCATGACGCATCTGAAATCACTCACAGCTCTACACACATTTAAAAACACATCATTACACGTGACATGTCTGAAAAACACACACACTACAACCATCAACCATTATAATAACATGTTGTTCCCCAACACTATAAGAAAATAACAACAGGCAGCCTATCAATGTCATAAAACAAAGCTGAGGGAAATATTGGAGTCAAATAAAGCTGGAGGGATGTTGAAGAATCCATTCCCTGAACAAAAGGAATGTCCCCCAACATTTTGTTTAACTTTATGGAGGTCAAAACGCCAGCTGTTGAACAATGAAGAATATCTCCAGGCATTGTAGTCTACATTCTGCAAAGACTGGCATTGCTAAAAGGGCTTGGTTCACCTGACAAGCTAGGGCCTAGCTAAAGCGCAAAGGCATTCTAAGAAGACGCCTTCAGTCCCACACCATGGGTCTCCCAGCTTGCCCGAAAGTAAAGGAAGATCCTACAGACTACCCGTTGAAGTCCTCTCTGGCCAACTTCAAAAACATCAGCGGCAGAGTAGAGGCAGGCAATTTGTTCACTCAAGGAATTCCTGTACTTGTGGAGTGCATGCTTTGGTGTGCATGTTAGGTTTGTCATGTCCACATTATGGGGTATGCCATGGTGGAATGCATAAAGTGTCAATATAACGAAGTGATTACAAAATTATATACTTAATTTGTCAAATACGTCTGGTTACATGGAAGTCAACAGAAACAGTATGAAATCTTTGGGTCTATGCAAAAGCGTCAGAGTCGTGTGGTAAAATACTACTAAATCATGGTAAGTCTATCAACACAAAATCATTGGCAAAACCTCACAGCAAACGCTGTGGGCAAATACCTTTACAGGACGAAATTCCTCACTCACCATAGGTGACATGCTTAGACCCAAAGATTTCATACTGTTTCTGATGTATTGGTTGGGGAATAAGTCTTTTTCTGGTCTTTAAACATTCCCTTGGACCCCCTTCTTTGAACTGTTTTGGTTTTTTAGATACATGGAAGTCGAAACATGATGATACATAGGAGACGGACATTAGCAGAGTGTGTCTTGAATGGCCCAATCTCACCATGTCTTCATAATGGACAACAGTCCTTGGAGAGTCCTTTTTTAAGTATTGTGTGCAAAACTCACATGAGAAATATACCCATGGTGAGACACGGATCATAGGCACTTATATCACTTGCAATTCACTCAGTATGAGGGACAGAGTAAAATGTTCTATGGTTGCTCCTTTGCTGTCAACAGTCATACCCAGGAAAACAGGGCATCTGAGTAATCTACCATTAAAGGGGATGGGCTTGTAGAAGGTGTCATAGGAGCCTTTCTCACAAAAACTAAAGTGAAATTGATTATATGATATTTGAAATACGTGAAATAGTTACCAAATTAATTATTGAGCCTTCCTCTCTCTCTGCTTCGTCCACTATCCCTTACAGTGAACAGCCACAACAAAGGGGATGTAGCAGGGCCAAGGAGAAAGGGGAAAATGGATCTCAACTTCAAGGTGAGCAAGGGACACTACCACCAGTGTGGATGAGGAGGCGGTGATGCCTACACCAACAGGAAGAATGGGTCTGTGTAGAGACAGACAAGGTCCCAGACAAACAGAGTCATGGACCATGTGCCAGAAGAAGTCTGTTGATGAGGCTCCTCCTGGATAGGAAAAACACTCAGTGGTGGCTCAAGACCGGGTCTCTCAACTATCTAGGCCAGAGATCACCTCTATAAACATCAATCAGGCCTCTCAAACACAGGTGCCTGAGTCTTCCTCTTCCATTCACAAATGTTTTCTTCAACGGCAAATAACCTGCATTTAACCTAATGGACAGGAGGGGAGAGTTGAGGTGTATTTTTTCTGTTTATTCTTCTCAAATGTACATTTGTTTTTTATTTTTTCTTGATTATGTTTATTTCTATCCATCTTTTAAATGCATGAAATTATTAACTAAACATTTTTCAGATTACACAAACTTTTAATATGGTTTTTCCCTTCCATATGGAACACTATTGTAGTGCCCTTATAACTAACCCTGGGCGTAGTTTGCGAAGTAGCGCTACGCGTAGCTACGCATAGTACACTTCGCACTTCGCGAGCTACGCGTAGCACTTCGCGAACTGCGTAGTACCCTGTTCGCACTGTGCAAGATGCCGTTTTCAATGGTTGCACAGTGCGGACAAGCATCCGGCACTGTGCAATCATTGAAAACGGCATCTTGCACAGTGCGAGCTGTAGTTTTCTGCCGCTCTAGTAGATTTTTACTCGAGCGGGAGCTATCTCAACGCGGACTGGTAGTTTCTCATCGCGAGCGGTCGCGAGTATACGCGACCACTCGCAATGAGAAACCTGACCTCCCCGCGTTGAGAATCTCGCTGGGAGGTTTATTTTCCACGCTCGCGATCGCCAACTTGATGTCGCTGATCGCGAACGAGGAAAAAGTCTCGCCGGGATGTCATTTTGCTTACTCGCGGTCGCCAACTTGACGTTGAGAACCACGAGCAGGCAAAAAATGACCGCTGCATTACGCTACGCTACGCTATGCGTGTTTGCACTGTGCTACGTGCAATTCGCGTAGTGCGAAGTAGCGCAAACTTCGCAAACTACGCGAGTGTAGCGTAGTGCTTTGCCCAGGCTTACTTATAACACATTTGCCATAATAAATATCCATATTTTATTCTAAATTTATGGTTTGTTTTGAGTGACCACGAGGTACATGCGGTAATCCTATCTCCATTTCACTTTCCACGTTCTCAAGTCAACGCTTCTCAATGACCTGTGCCTTTTTGAACTTTTGCTACCTTTTGTTTGAGTGACTTGTGGAGGTCGTTTTGCTCTCACTTACCGTGATTTTGTTTAATATACTTCTTATTTGGTTATGCTTGATTACCAATTTTCAGCTTCTACTGAGATATATAGCATGTTCCATCATCATTTAAATATGGTAGCTACTACTGCATTTCTGTAAGGTAATTATTGTCCTTCCTTGGTGTCAAAGCCCACTTTGACTCCTGATGAGTTTTATCCATCTGTGGCCATAGAAAGAATACTATCCTGTTAGTAGGGCAGTGTTTAATTTGAGCCGGTGGTTTCCGGTTCACTGCACCGGCACTTAATTGTCAACACTGGTACCTATTACCACCAGCCACATGATGGTGCTGTTTGCCCAGTTTTGTGATGAACACAATAGTTGATTAGTAATTCTATATACATAAAAAATGACTGATACCTGAGTTCTAATATGATTGTTCAATGTTTTACACTCAAATAGAACTACAAATGCATTGAGCCTTAGCTCATGGATCAAGCCTTGGCAAAGCCAAAAGGATCTGCCTATTTAAGACATATTGGCATTGTCACTGTTTTTTAAAGATGTTGTACAGCAGCGTGGGCTGCTGTGCAGCATGGCTCAAAGTAAATACAAATAAAGCACTATGGGGTGGCCAGCGTTCATCGTGTCATAGCATTTCTTTTGTGTACTTTAAGCTATGCTACACAACTGCCTGCCTGCACTGCTGTGTAACATCTTTTAAAAACATTAACAAAGCCAGATAGCTCTAAAAAAGCTATTTGACTTTGTCAATGCTTTTTAAAGATGTTGCATAGCAATGTGGGCTGCTGTGCAACTTGCCTTAAAGTAAATAAAAACACAGCACTATGGCACAGCACTATGAATACCGCACATGAAGACTGCTTGCCCTTAATTAATTTTTAGTTTTTGGTTTTTTATATCATTTATATTATGAGTTTCTTTGCATGCATGTAATAAAATTTGTTCTGGAAATGTGTTGCCCTAATGGATACCACACACCTTACTAGTGTGCAGTGCGGGGTGGGTCGGACCCCCCACACTAATAGAAACCTATCCTGCACTTTTTAAAATAAAGTATTGCATGAAATTAGACTATAAAAATAACTTTATTTAGATTCACCAGCTTCCCAGTAGGGAAATAAACACACACAGTGTCACTTAATATTTGTATCACGCTATTAATCTATCAATAAATAATTTCCTTTTGGTAATTTCATTGATGATGGTAATGATTGCTTTTAACAAAGGACCATCTGGTCCGTAATGCATAAGTGTCAACCTGAAATGTTATAATTGAAAATATCACCAACACTATGTGCGAACATTTTATGAAAGACCTTGGTAGAGGATCAATAAAGTGATTTTTTTAAATATTTATTAGAATTTGGAAGTGAGAACTAATGAAAAGAAAAACAGAATAAGGACAACAAGAAAATTGTGATTTATGATGGGTACCTAGAACTACTTGAGAAAGGAGTAGATTTTCACAAATATTTAGTTGTGCACAAAAGGACTCAGTGAGTGAGTTGAGAGGCGGCGGAGGCGGCGGAGAAAGCAGAGAAAGCACCTACCTGGGACCTGCTGGCAGCGTACTCTTACACCCACGCTGTCAGCCTTGCTGCTGCCGTTCGCCATCCACGGCATTGCGGAACCCCGGACTACATTTCCCAGCCTCCTAAGCGCTACCGGGGCACTTCCGCCCACCGTCGCGCCAGGAGGCGTAGAAAAGCGCGACCCTTCCTCCGCGTCGCGGGACGCGTGCGGGCGGCGCCGGGAGAAGCCCGGGACAAGGGCGGGACCGTCTGTGGCCGTCAGTGGTCTGCAGTGGTCGGGCGGGCCACCTCTCTAACATTTTTATCTTGTCCGGGGTGAGTTTAATTTGTCTCCTATCATGGAGTTTGTTAATACTGGTATCACACAGGAGGATTTCCCGTTCCCCCCTGCTACATTTGAGTCCCTACTTGAAAATGCACTGAACTTGGTATCAAGTGAAATAGCTGACACTGAAAGAAGAATGTCTATGAGCTGCTCTAACAATATTATTCAGCCGACATCATTGTCTAATAGCCCTGGGATTCCACTATCACCAGCTGTTGTAATTACAAAACCGGTATTGGTACTAACATCACCCGTATCCCTGTTGTCTGAAATTGCTCCCACTATTACAATTGCCTCCCAGGATGATGTAATTACCTTGGGATCTACGGACACCAGCAATAAACAGGGAGGGGAAAAACGTAAAAGGGGCATTACCAAACCCAGTGCCAATAAAAGGAAACAACTTCCATCTAGCAAGAATCAGCCTACGCCTCAGAGCCTGTGGAATAAACAAAAATTTACTGGGGCACAAATTGCTCATGCTGTGGATAAAGACCCTGTGGTCGCGGATGATGATAATCCTACCGCAACCACTACTGACTCAAGTGGGACCTCTAACACTATATGGACCCAAACAACACTAATGGGAGATAATTATCATCTCTCGAAACAGAATGGGAACCTTATAGAAACTATAGTGGATACTATTTTTAATCGTCTAGAGAAGCAAATGATCAATCAGTTTAATAATGTTTTTAAAAGACTTGATAGATTAGATAACCTGGTTAGAAACAAAGAAGCAAAAAGAAAGGGGTCTGTCATCTTGGATCATATCAGAGCTGACCGTCTTGTAAAACAACTTGAATCTGTAAGCAACTCTCTGTCACTAAAGAAACAGGAAGTTCCCACTTTATCGGGCGGTGGCACGAGTAACCCTGGAATATCAGCCCACTCAACTGTACTACCTACAATTCAACCCCGATCTGCTAATGGAGGGAAGAACATGATAAAATCTAATTTACCTCCCAAATCTACCCCAACGCCTGCACCTAGACAAATTGCCCCTTCCGTTAGTATTAATAAAAATGCCAGTAACCACAAAAACGGTTCCATCCAATCTACAACAGCTACAAGACCAACTGCTGTTAACAATAAAGGTACTGGGCAAGCAGGAACAAGCAAGCCTTTTAAACATCAAGGGCCTGCCTTACATTTGCCACCGGATGCTTGTCCCTTTGTTCTAGTCCTTGCAGGAGTACCACCGTTGAGGGAGGAACAGGGGGAATCATGGGTGCAACTGCAAAACAAATGTATAGACTGGCTAACTAAGCACAAAGGTGTCAGATTCGATATCTCAAGAGAGATTTTATCGGCTCGTAGGGTGTCTTGGGTCGGCCCCTTAATTAAAGATAAGGAAGGTGACTGTATCGTCCTCAATTTCAAAAACCCTGGTACTGTAAGACTTTTACTCAACAGGAATGGTAACTGCTCTGCCATTTCTACGGTTGTAACTATGTTACCTTTGAGTTACTTTTACAGACAACCCACAATGCAATCACGGCCACCCTTAATGCAATTTCAACCACCATCAATTCATTTCCAGTCACCCCCTTTGCAATTCCAGTCAACTTCATTCCCATTTAATATGTTTAACAGATTCGCACCTTTGTCAGATTTGGATATGTTAGACTGATCCTTATCGACTAATCCAGTCGAATTATCATTGGCATCAATCACTGAAACTCTGGAAGTCCCACAACCCTTGCCTTGGACTGTAGAGAGAGAAAAACCCACAAACCAAAGACTATTGCCCCAGGATTCCGAACTATCTTTTGTAAGTTGGAACATAGCGGGACTTAATACTAAAATGAAAATCAAAGAATGGTTAGAATGGGTTAAAAATAACTGTGACATACTGATGCTACAAGAGACTTGGTGTACAACTACACCTACAATGGAGGGTTTTTGTTGTTATAATTTAAAGGCTTCTACTTCACCTATGGGACGCCCCAGTGGGGGTTTATCTATCTGGACTAAAATAAAATCCGGGGTACAAACCAAATTGATCCCTACTCCGGGTAAATGTTTTATGGCTATAAAGTACATCAACAGGATGAAATTATGCATAATTAATTTTTATAATAATGATTTTGTTACTCGTCCCAATGACAATTTTTTGTCATTGTTTAATTTTATTGATGAAATTATGGAGGGGCAGAAGTATGGGCTCTTTGATGGCATTTGCATCGGAGGGGATTTTAATGCTCATATGTACCGCAATAGTCCTCCATGTAGAAACGGTGAAGAGTTGAAAAACCATGTAGCCTCCCATGATTTAGTAAACGCAATGGAAATTGCTGGTTCTAGTGCAAACAACATATTAACACCTACATATATAGGCCAGGGCTGTGCTTCTACGATAGATTATATATTTATCTGTCCCACATTGTGTGACATAATTTTAAAAGCAGAAGTCATCTGTTCCGCATATAGTGATCACTACCCGCTTAGAATATACTTAGATAATCCACAGACCACGAAGGTTGCACCGAGAGCAGAGTTGGGGGCACAAAATCTGGTTTTATCTACTGATAGATTAAGATTAATATGGAAAGGGGTGGACAATAAAGACATTTTAGCCAGAGTAATTAAAAAATACCCTACGGTTGTAGAGACCTGTCTGTCGCACATTAGCTCAGGCGACGATGTGGTCACTGCTTTTGGTAATCTTTGTGGGGCTATTAAAAGAGAATCTTCGAAACCAGCTAGGCCTAATATAGATCACGGCCTTCGCTGGTTTGACTCCTCCTGCTCTAAGGCCAATAGGGACCTGAGGGCGGCCTTAAAAATCAATCCTAGGGACGCTCAACTTGTGAGAGAATTAAGATCAAAATACAAATCTGTGTTACGTATTAGATCTGAGGCCCTAGTGATTAATCACTGGGAATCTCTCACGCGCTCCGCCTCATTAAAAGACACGACAGGTTTCTGGAGAGAAGTCAAGTCCCTCAGATCTTTTGGTTCTAACATCAAACCAATCAATTGCAATATAACTGGCGAGGTGTGGGTAGAGCACTTTTCTAAAATTTATGCTATATTACCCACTTCCCCAGACATTGTCCCCCTATCCAACACCGTTGACCGATTGAACTTTTCAATATCCGAGGTCGAGGATGCTATATTTGAGAGCACTAGTAATAAAGCCCCAGGCCCGGATGGTCTCTCTATCGACCAGATTAAATCTTAAATCAATTTTTGGGCCCCCTTATTATGTAACCTATTTAATAATTTGGCTGACAGCTCAATTCCCGCTTCCTGGTCGAACAGTGTCATCGTACCGATATTCAAAAAAGGTGACAGGTCGGATCCTGCCTGCTACCGCCCGATTTCACTGATCGATAATACCCTAAAAGTTCTTGAAAGGGTAAGAAACTGGGCTGAGGATAATAATGTTTTACACTGCAGTCAATTGGGATTCAGAAGCCATGTGGGTACTGTCGAACAATGCCTTAATTTGAATTTGATTATGGCCAAATATACTATTGTTAAAAAGTCCCCGCTCTATTTAGGTTTTATGGATCTGAGTTCCGCATTTGATTTTGTTAATCGTTCTAGGTTGTGGTCACTTTTGCTTGATTATGGTTTGGATGACTCACTGGTATATTTTCTTTCTTATTTACATAGGGATCTAAAGGGTAGAGTACGTATTAATAACGATGGTGAATTATCTGATGATATTTTTATTAGCAGAGGAGTTAGACAGGGCTGCGTACTCGCCCCACTGCTTTTTATTTTATATATTAATGGGTTGAGCTGCTCCTTGAGCAAGAACACTAAGGATGTACCAATTATAAATGGTTCCCCCATTTCTACCCTACTTTATGCGGATGACGCAGTATTAATGGGGCGTACCCCGAATGCTTTACGCACTTTAATCACTGGGTTTGTTGCTTTTATGTCCGACTTGGGCTTAAGTACCAATTTTAAAAAATCTTTCATTATGAACTGTGGACCCAAAAAGTATAACATCACTACGATTAAATCAGGGGACAATATATTAAAATGCACCAGCACTTTCCCTTATCTAGGGTTACTATTCTCTAATACAGGATCATGGCAGCCACATGCTGCCTATGCGAGAAATAAAATTGGTAAATCGATCAATTCAATTTTATCTCTCCGACAACCCAAACTGGCTGATGTCATTTCCCCCCTGCTCAAAATTTACCGTACCCAATGCCAACCAACTGGGACATATGGAGCAGAAGTGTGGGGTTATTATAACAGCACGTCTCTCCAGTTGGAGGAAAATAGATTTTGTAGAAGGGTACTGGGGGGAGTTCCCTGTGCGCCCACATTTATCTGTCATAATGAACTTAGGCTGCCATATATTGCCGACTTTATTAGGTCAAGGCCCGCGCTTTTTTGGATAAAAATATGGTCCAATCCAGCTGCATCCTTAACACGCAGTATAATATCTGATTGTTTATTACATGAAAGATCTCACCTTATACCCTGGTTAAATGCAGTTAACAATAGCCTGTTGAGTGTGGGACATGGGTTGTTGTTCAGCTCCCCTAATACCATTGCCCCCGCTCACAAGAATGGTGTAAAATGGGCACTGTTTGATTTATGTAAGGAGGAACGAAGGAGATCTGAATTGGTAAAACCTGTTGTTATGAAATATCTGCCACTAACTGATCCAGACAATGATAATCTAAACAAGCCCTGTAGATACCTGTCAATCCCAATTGGAAGATGGAACCGGAGCCTTTTATTTAGGTTCCGGGAAGGAAGCATTGTCAATTTACTAAGCTTCCCTCTTGGCTATAATAAAAGTTTAGAAAAGCTGGATTGCCTTTGTGCAGAGGGTGGAAAACAAAGTTTGTTGCACTACTTTTTCTTCTGTGGCCATTACAAGTTGTATACCCGTCAATATTTAATGCCGATTTTCCGTAAATATAACTTAAGGGACTTTAATCTGGCATTGAGATTCCTACAAATGTTGCCAACAGACGAGGTAATACATACTGTAAATTGTTTTATAAAAGCCTGTGTAAGATCTAGGGCAAGCATGGAACACATATAATGGCCACTGAATGTACATTACACCTTACCATTCTAATATAAATTGTATATAGAATCAATTATATGTGTGTTTGGATCTGTATGATTATTATGGAAGTGGATAAAGTGGAATCTACAACTACATATACTAATAGACCATGTATATCCTTATTATGTATTATGCACTCTACGTTATATATGCTGCTCAAACCCAATTGGAAATTTTGTTCTTAAAAAGACTATGTATATCCTTATTATGTACTATGCACCTTACGTTATATATGCTGCTCAAACCCAACTGGAAATCTTGTTCTTAAATTTTATATATGTTTTTATGTTTTTAATCTGTATGCACTTTTATGGATGTACTAAATCCGAATAAAGATCATTTGAATTGAATTGACTCTATTTCATTCAGGGGATAGCAGGGATCCAGTTCTTACCTCCTTATCAGAAAATGAGACACAATGCCATGGTTGATTGGTTAGTAAATGTCCACCGAATCCACTTGTTACACCCACATCCCCTTTGCTAACATCCTAATGTGATGTGTCTAATGTTACATTGCTTACCACTGTGTTATGTGACAATAAAGCTATCCCTCAAATTGCTCCCATCATCAAAGTAGCTATCATCCAGGTTATGGCTTTCTAAGTGTTAATCACATGTGATACACTGATATGCTCCCACGCCCACATATTAATGTGTCCTTGAAATATGACTAGTTTTCCACTTTACAGTTGCAAGGGCCTAACTTCCTCTTATGACCACACTATGAACTACCCATCAACCCATATCAGAAGACATCCTGCAAGCAGAAGCCACAGTTGCTTTCTTTCAGGACAGACCATGAAATGCCGGATGGTGACTAATCCTGCTTCTGGTGGCTGTGGACATGCATAGGCTGATGCACCAGCTAGAAAAATGAGAAATGAGAAATATCTCAGTCATTGCAGCTTACCTATAAACAACGTGATTTGTCTGATGACATGTGTCAATGATGACAAATGCCAAAAGGAGGGGGGGTCAGCACATTTCTTAGACATGGGTATCATCAAAGTTGCACATACATGCAGTTCAGCTGACAAAGGGTTAATGAGATGCAGAAGCTTCGGCACTGTAGTTAATTGCCTAGTGCCTGGGTGACAACTGATTCACAGATTGCAGAGGAAGGAATTTCTGCTTGCAGGATGTTTGATCGATTAACTATGGGACTGATTAGGATGGCGGTCGGACTTTCGTCTGACCGCCATCCCTATACTAAACGGGACCACCCGACAGGCTGTCAGCGGTCCCGCCAGAGAAAAGTGGCAGTCTCAATGCCTATGTTTTGCATTGCGGCGGGTGCTGCTGGCTGCAGCACACGCCTCAATGCAAAAAGGGGACACTTTTCATATCCTTGCACTACGTGGCAGGCATCACATGATGCAGGGATATGTAGGGGGCACATAGGGCCCCCCAAAACCCACAGCTTAGGGCCAAGGGGGAAGAGAGGCCCACTATGGGCACCCAAAGTCCCTTTCTGTTTGCCTTTTCATGGCGGCTTAATTGCCATGAAAAGGCGGGTGGAAAGAGACATTGTAATCCCTACGGAGGTGCCTGGCAGGCACCGCTACCATTGTAGGGAATACAACCCCCTCCGCTGCAGCGGCGGACTCAAGGAGCCTATCGGATGTATGGTGGCCGGTCTTTCATCATCCGCCCGCCATTGTAATATGACGTGTAGAGAACCTGGTTCCAATGGCGGTGGGACCTCCATCGACGGGTTGTCAGTGGCGGTCCCGCCATCATCATAATCGGCCCCTATATTCGGTTTAAAACAACTTAAAACCATAAAGGTCAATAAATACATCTCATCAATCTAAGAACATATTATTCCTTAATCTGACTGCACCCTTAAAAAGCAAGTAACATTAAAACACATTTTGGTATTGTTTAACAGCTGCAGATACAATATTGCTGGTCTGGCTTGTTTAAAATTCTTATCTGCCAAGACAGGCTTTAGCAAAAACAGGTATTTATTAAAGGGGCAGATGAGAACAAAATGCAACGAACCCTGAGTAGAAATAAAATCACACTGGCAAGGGGCACAATCTTCACCTCTTAACCAGTGCTTTGGCACATGCAACAGGTGATTAAACATATTTAATCTAAAGCGAGTCAAGATAAAGCGATCCGTTTTGGACATATTAATAAATAAATATGCTTCAGTTAACAAAGTAGCTTTTAACGTAGCATACGACCTGGCAGGTGGTTTTAACAAGGCACTTGTGTCTTTTTTGTGACATAAAAGCATTTTTGACCCAGGCTTTGTCTGTTTTTACTATGCCTTCTGGGTTATAAACCAGATCTGGGAGACCTAACTTTTGAAAACCTACCAAAACATATCCAAGCCAAGGTATCCAGTAGGGATGGTCAAGGTTCAAGTCCAAAAAGTCTTTCCTGATCATCCTATTGAATTTTAACTCAGCTTTTAAGCAAACGGACAACCAGAGTAATGAGGGCCTCAATTGGATGATGTCCTAGCCGTAGCCTTGCTCCAATTCTTTGTGAATATTGAACACCGCTGAGCTATTGGGGAGCAAAGGTAATCATTTGAAGAATGTGTTTGCTACAATTTATAGGTCAATGGTGTAAACATACCCCCTCACATCACTTCCATACATTGCTATAGGAACATACTTCGCCTAATATAACTCCAACATAGCTGCCACACGTTTGCTCCCCAATCTCGCAGCACAGTCAAAGAAGGGTGCAGTGCTCCTTGCAAAAGCATATCTTCAAGCTCTAACCAAATTAAAAGATTAGTCAAATAGGATTCCAAAACATGGGAAATTGTTCACCCTACTGATAACACTTCCCTTGACCCACTGAGTTAAACTTCTAGTAGATCTGAGACTTATTATGGTATGAGACGGAATAGGCAGAATTTTGCTTCCTCTGTGTTCCTCTTTAACGGGGAGTTCTGGCAAAATTCCTCAAATCTCCACGGGGCAGAATTTTTCTCCCACGACGCTCCAAAATATGTGAGCTGGCGAGCAAAATATGGCATCCTCTAGTGCAGTTTTCGCCGTTCACTAAAAGTCACGGTCAGAGGTGTGCCATTAGAGTAGATTTGCTGCCGCTGAAGAAGATTTTCTACTCAATCGGCAGCAAAATCTACTTAAATGGCTGCGCCTCTCTTGCGCAGCGCATGATGATGTTTGTGCTGATTTTCATCGCTGCTCACGCTACCGGTAGTAAATTGCAGTGCAAGCTGAATATTTTCCGCCCGTTGGCGGAGTTCCATGGAATCTCACTGAGTTTTTCTGCAACTCTGGGGAATTCTGAAGAGTAAAACTCCACGAGTTCCACCTACCCCTAGCCTTTATGCGAATCGCGACAATTGTGGCAAAGATGAAAATTAATATCACCCAGCAGGATAACAGAGGTATATCCCTCATTAGCATCAGTATAACCTTCAAATTATCCTTTCATAGAATGAGCATGAGCATGATCAGCAGTGCATTTTGAACATTATAAATTATAAATGTTAACAATTAAAAGTCTACATGTATTGGGAAATGTCAAACAAACTTCGAGGAAGTTGAGAGAATTGGTGTCTAACTGTTGGATTTTACAGTTAAGATTTAGAGCAACTAAAACTAACAGACCTTCCTTGGCTCTCCCAAAAGGCGTGCTAATAGTTAAGACAGTAAAGCCACAATATCCATCAACGAATAAACTGTTACCAATGTCTCAAGAAACGGTGTTAAAAATATCGCCACTTTAGCGGCAGAAAACTGCTGCTAAAGCAGCGATAATGGGCTTGATAATATGCCCTTGAGAATTCCAATAGAAGCCCATGTTCTTGTGTCAACATGGGCTTCTATTGGAATTCTCACGGGCATATTATCAAGCCCATAATCGCCACTTTAGTGGTCGTTTTCTGCCGCTAAAGCGGCGATAATTTTAACGCCGTGCTTGATAATATGCCCCGTAGTCCTGCTATGCTTTATCACAGAATTTAGAGGATGTTCTCTAATGTGGGCTGATGGGTAGTTCATCGTGTCATCTTGAGTAGATGTTGGGTCCTTGCAATTGTAAAGTGGGAAACGAATCATATTTTGAGTGCGTATTAATATGTGAATGTAAAACCATGTTAGTGTTTCACAGGTTTTGATCACATAGATGGTCATGAACTGGGTGATAACTTCTGTGATGATGGGAGCAATATGAAGCATAATTTTCTTGCGACAAGACGCAGTGGTGGACAGACACATCACAGTAGGATGTTAGCAAAGGGGATATGTGTGCAATAAGTGGGTGGCAGTAGACAATTACTAACCATGTTCTGACAAGAATTGGTCCATTGTGTTAAATCAGAGATACCCTATACATACATTATATTGTTTCATTGTCATATACAAATGTTCCAAGATGATATTGAACACACATGTTTCAATGCAGCTTTGGGATCCCTGATACTCATGTTGACAAAGTCAAGGGTTTATGTTGTGTACTGTGGTCATAGGCATAATATAGATGTGTTCACCCATGACATCCGTTGCTGACAAATACCAAACGGGGTCCTTAGCAATTGACTGAGTTACATTTTTACTGTTGTGAAATGTGTGCAGAAGGTGACATGCATAGAGATGTGAAGGTTAACACAGATCTTGATTTACTAATCTCAGTCATCTGTCTGGTCTGAGGCTAGTCCACATGGCAGTGCAGAATGAGATATAGCAGTCGAGGTGGTAGCAGGTGACCAATGAGCTGGCAATGCAAGGCCCAAAGGATGACAGTTTAATGGTGATGATGTTTATTTATAAGGCTCTTTCACTGCCATCTATCCTATGTGGGTAGAATGTTGTTTCTATACATCCAGGTTAATTAATATAAGGTCAGAGGCAGGCATGGACAATACAAATAGAACATATTTCAGGGATGTGGTTGTGACAGTATATTTATTTATTTTTCAACTACTTTTTTTAACAAACAAGATATCTTATGAATTGAAAACACAGGTTTAGATGAATTATACAAGAATGTAAAACATTATACAGGCTATTCCTGTGTACTTAAATCATATTTAGCACAATGATTAACATGAGTGCATAAATATGGGGTTATTTGTTAACCATTTCCAGGTCTGCAACCCAGCACCACCCTCCGTGGAGGGCAATCCAATTAACATACCATTATGTACTACGTTATACAGTAGACAAGTCAACATAACATAATGAGATATTTCAGTGGCACTAGACCCACAAGGACATAACTTTGTCACATTTTTATACCACCTACCACCTACCACAATCATCTGTAACTGATCCAAGCTTTAAATGAACCAATCTTTAAGCCATAAAGTGTCCTAGCAAGCACCTATTATCAAAGAACACATACTGCTCCTTGGGGGCTTGATCAGGTAATACATCTTCACAATATCTCCAATATTTTGTTTAAACCAGATATTCTGATATAGCAGGGAACCCAGGTTTAAAAAACTATTTTTCAATGTTGGGCCAACTGCATTGCATGCAGCCCTACTTTTGAATGACCACAGTTGAAATCGCAATGATTTGTCACAAAATGGGATACTGTTTTACAGATTCAGAGCCATCCACCAAAACTTCTCCTCTGCCTTATCTAGCAAACACCCAAGTAACAGTGGTTCTCTTGGGAGTTCCCAGCTCCAGACTTTAGCCCAGTGGACGGGTATTGGGGAAACCTTACCTTTTTCCGTATGTGCAATAAGACTTTATAACTGGGAGGGATAGACCTAAAGCTCGTGTGCACTGATGGCCTACCTATGACAGTCATAGAAGTCACACATGCCAGGCTTAGTGACATGGATGTGTGGTGGTAGCAGTCCTGGTTGTGGCCCTGCCACAGGTTGAGATTCTGCCACAGCTGCTGTTGATTGAAATGTGTGATGCACAGGGACTGTAGGCAGCCAATATAGAAATGGTCAGCATTAATATTTCTAGCATTATATATACATTTGTGGGGGACAGGCTATGTTCTATTGACATGCATGCTTATATGTAAAGGCAGGGATGTTAACTGGTTGTGACATGATGACATGAGCTGGTAATCAGGGAATAGGTTGATCTTACCTAGCCTGATGTTGTGGTTTCCCTAGAAGCAGCTGACCATAATGCAGGTCAGGGTGCATGATGGAGAGGATACACTTGTAATAGAGTGAGAGGAAAAGACATGAGCGTTGTCTGCCACCAGGTAGAGCATTTGCCACCTCTCTCCTGGCAAACCTATCCTTCACCCACTCTCCTTTCAGCCTGCCATTTCTTCTTGATGTCCTCCTGGGTACATACGTCTACCCCCAAGTCATTCACACTTTATGTGACCTTTTGCCACATGATCGACTTCTCCACTACACTCAGGGTGTGTGGAGGTTGACTATTTCCTTGCTGTGGTGAACTACAAATATTACGAGAATGTCTGTCCAGTCCTGAGTGAAGTTTCTCTTCCACTTTAGTGGGATGATCTGCATTCTGGAAGCTGTTGCAGGTCTCTCGGTTAACAACATCAAGCAGTACAAGTGGAAGAGAATAGAGCACAAGAAATAGGCTGCATTTGTGTTTCCACCTGTAGAGCTATGTTTGAGAAAGGTATACCTAAAATATGTCATTAAACTACAGAAGTAGAAAACATATGGTCATATTTAAAGCCATAAATCTCCGGACACTCCTCATTTATATGGTTGTAAGTGTGTGAAGGCATGTACTCCTATTACCTAGCATAAACCTCCATTTGCAGCTTGTGCATTTCATTCAAACATAGAACTACACACAATGGTAGCTGTATTACTATGCATGCTGCTGGTACGGGAAAGTCTCTCACATGGTAATGGACAGATACCCCTGATCTGACTGCCACAGCTGCTGTGATATCTGGATACTTGGTAACAGTTTTTGGTCATGGGTGAACACTGATCATGCCTGTGCACCAAGACTTAGGCCTGTCTCATGGATTGTGGTATGCTAAGACCGAGAGGGGCACCCAAAGCGCTGCCCTTGAGTGGTGACAGGCCACTGCTTTCACTGGGAGTTAAGTAGCATGAGTGCAGTGGTTGCAGCATACCGTGTTTTAAGTTGTTATGATCAGTGGAGTGAACAGTCCTTTTACCTGTGTCACGGGAGGAGTGCCTCCTGGCTCACACTGGCAAAGTTCTGCTGCTGTGTGCTTTACTCACCCTTGGTCTGCACTGGGTTGTGTGCAGTGCTGGACAGTAAGTATGTGTGCATGCTCAGATGTAAGTGTGCCTTTGAACTGGTATAGTACATGAGAGTTAGCACTCGCAGTTGTGTGTGCGTGCTTGGATGTATGTATTGTCCTGTGAGGTAGTACAGCATAAGAAAGTTAGCACGTACGTTTGTCTGTGCACCCTTGAATGTATGTGTGCCTGTGACTTAGTACAGTATATGAGAGTTAGCCATGCAATTGTGTGTGTGCGCAGGGATGTATGTGTGCTTGTGAAGGGCACAATATATGGAAGTTTCTGGGTTCCATTTCTGGAGACCCAGGGCTTGCTGGAGGAGCATGTGGAGTTAGAGGACTCCCTCCAGACAGAATTGTGCATTGCTGAGAGTGGGGTGGGATGCACACTGGAGAAAGTAAGAGCCACCCTCTTCTTGCACATCAAAAGGGCTGTCTGATTCTAAGGGAGGTCATTGGTCAAAAGGGCCTGGAAACATCTAAGCAGAGGGGCTGAAATGGGACTCATGAGTAGGGCTGAGGGCCTCTGGTACCATTGTGATGCACATATTACAGAGGCTGACATCCAGGTGTGTACCTCGAGTCACCCCTGTGTACTATGTTTGGGGCTATCAGATTTGGAGATGCTCCTGATGTGACAGACTGCTCTCTGGAGGAAGAGCACAGTAGAGGAACTGGCCACTACAAAGTGGGCAACCGTCTGAACACGTACTTTAAAGACATAGACACTAAATCATATTAGTGTCTGGAAATGGATATTAAAAAGGGAGCTTGAACATGGACGATTAGATCACGGCGGCCAAGTTTAAGGGAATGTTTTCGGGAGGGATGTATTTTGGGAGGGTCTCTATGGGAGGATTAAAAGTTTATTTAAAAGTATAACTATATATGCTGTTCCACAAGGGTTGGTTTGTAAGTACTTATCTACCTTAGCTGTAGACAAGAATACGCAAATACTGATGGAAAAATTACTGGCTCTGTATGATAATATACGACTTAGTTAATAACTCCTTAAGAAAAATGTTAAAAGAAATCATTCAGTGATGTAAAATTTGCTTGCAAACCCGAACACTTAATAAAATATGTGGTAAAAAAAAAGAGGGAGCTTGAAAATCCCAAATTGTCACATTGAAGCTGTGCATCAGCATGGAGAAGCTCATCATGATTTCTGCCTGTTTGGACCACGGCTTGGGGACTAAGGTCTCCCAACAGGTAAGGAGACATCACCCAGGAGAATCAAGACCACTAGCCCTGGAGCCTGGAGCACCAGCTTTTGTCTGACACAAGACCAAAGGACCCTGCGTGGAGTGGGAGCGAGATCCATTGGGAATCCTGTCAAGTGGAGAGTGAGATTCAGGTCAATGTCGGGACCGCTGCACCGATCTGGCCATCCGCTCATGTGCATTGTTCACTAACCCTGTATACCAGGTGGGACATTGCCTTGGTGCAGTGTTGCGGTGAATGGGCTGTAGCCCTTGCAGTGTCATTACGCGAACCGTCACGCCATCTTAAGAATTTGTTTGCGACCCTCATTTGCTAGGTGGTGACCATGGTGAACCTTGAGGGTCATCACCATGGTGCAGTGCTGTGGTAATGAGGGGGCTGGTGCCCTGGCCCATGTTTTAACCTGAAATGGGATGCCACCTTGAGAGTGCAGGATGTGACCCCCGTAAGCCATGTGGAGGGCATGGGAAAAGGAGTGGGTTATGACCCATGAACCAAGTGCAAACTCTGAATGCAGAATTGTTGTGTCAAGGTACCTACTGCAACTACAGAGCGGCACTGTGAAGGTCCAGACCTCCTCACCAGCAACTGCCATTGTCAACCTAGACCCCAGATCACTGAATGCTCCTGGAACCAGCAGGGAAGACAAAACCTTGAGTCGCTGAGCCTGTGGCTGGGGGCAACTGCTCTGACTGTAGCACCAAGGGTGCTGGGACGCTTTGACTTTGATTAATCATGGTAGGGCTTCTAAGACTTGCATTCTATAGTGGGCCTAGCGTGGGTGTTGCATCAAGTGAATGAAGAATAACCAGGTCTATAGTTAGAAGAGTAGGATGCTGGTGCCCGCTGGGACAATGCTAGAATAAAAGACCTTGTGACGAGTGTGTTAATATTTAGCATGTACCGTGTTTCACTTTGTGTGTGTATTAATACTACTTTTTATAAATCCAAGTATTTAGCTAGACTTTCAATTATTATGCTGGCTGAATGTATGTTGAGTTGTGAGCCTGTGTTCACCGTGCACCTATCTTCTTCCCAAGAATTCTTGGACTGCTCAGCTCACACTACCACTGCAAGTCAAGTGCAAAAGGGGTACTTGGCACAGTTGCGTAGAGCCAATAGTACGCCAGTCTATTGGGCATCAGGAGTAAAATGTCTCAACCACTGTGGTTGGGACCAGTAGCTCCTGCTTGGCATTTGGACCTCTAAAAGGGGTTCTGACACGTGCATAGTTTTACGCTCAGATACTTACAATTATGAAGTGAGATCAAAGTGAGTGGCTGACAAGATGGTGAGGTAGTCAAACTATCAATGGACATAAGGATTCTCTGCAACAGGCTGAGAGTTCTGAATATGAATGATAGGCCGGGGAAGCCTTCTCACATGAGACTGTGGTACTCAGGTAAATACTATTCAAAACTAAGTAAGAATCCTGCTGAATTAAATATATGTCTGCTATTTTGGTTGGAGCAAAAAGGGTGTGGCTTGCCAATTTTCCTACCCTCTGTCAAGGTCGCATTAATCTGGCTATCTGGATACTACAGGAACAATGCTAGTATCAGCACTTTCCTGCACCCACTGGTGACTATACAAAGGATATCTATGCTGGTCAGCAGTAAACCTGGGGTAAGGAAAATCAGATGAGAATGAGAGATACAGACACATTGGATATCTTCGAGCTGCCCACACTTGCTACTGGATGCAACTGCTCTCCAGACTTGATGAAGACCACAACAAGAAATAAGCCTTTTAGTAATTTGTCAATTGCCTTACAATTCAGTATTCCCACTATGGCATATGATATACCTTGTGACAATCTCTGCATAAGCCACTCTGTGCGTGGTGAGAACTTTGTTGATTGATTTAGAGTTTGGTAGATGGGCTGCACGTTACAAATATGACTGATATTCTGCCTAAGTACGAGAGCAGTAAATCCTAAGCACAAAAGTAGGCAGATGGAAGAACCATCAATTTGGTGACAGATTAAGCTGTCCTCCAAACTCTAAATCAGGTGCTATGACTTCTTAGTGCTGAAAGATGCACAAAACAACCTAGACTGTAATGTACTGTCCCATGTAGATAACTGCTTTCCGAGAAATGTAATCTGAATGATTCTCAACAAACATAGTTCATTAGCTCTAACATAATGGATGAAAACAAGTATTGAACTTTCTTTTCCTAGCAATAAACATTAATTTCCCACCAGGCATACTTTTTTTTTTTTTTACGCCATTGTAACTTGCCATATTAAAAGGAATTATGCTTTACAAAAATTATATGTAATGCCCAAGATTATGACATTATGTCACCTCTTGAAATTTAGATGTCCTTTCTGGCCCAAGAGCTATCAAGGGACCACAAGAGCAACGCGATCAATGCACGACAACAACATGATCAATGATAACATGAGCAGCATTTATTTAAAGCAGGTACCAATAAAATAACTCATAAAGTAATTTTCCTTAAACATTTTAACCCGAGTAGACTTTTCAGGTTTATTCTGTGCATTAAATGCATCTTGTTTCTATATATTTATTTTCCTTAAACTTTTTAACCCGAGTAGACTTTTCAGGTTTATTTTGTGCATAAAATGCATCTTGTTTCTATATATTTCTTCTGGTTACATAGAGAAAGTAACAAACTAGAATGTGAAAGTGTCATACAGTGAACATACTGTATATATAGTATCAACTTCTCCTTCCTGTCCTGCAGACATTTCCCTATGCCTTGTACAGCCCTTTGTTATTGTGGATTTGGATTTTGGTGGGAAAGCATCCCTCTTCCTTTGACTTCAATCTCTGCTGCATCATCCACCCTTTAAATTTGGAATCTTTACATTTTTGTGGAAAATCAAGCTAGTTCTGTGTAGTTCTTTGCTAAATGTTTGTGTTAGCAGATAAACGTATTTTGTTCGTTTTTTAAAATTGTGTTTGAAGGATTGGAGTTTAAGTTAGGGAGAGTTCAGACAGGAGTCTGGTTTGTTATCAATACTGAGTGTATTTTTTTAATGTATGCTTCACAGGATCACTGCTTCTTTGCTAGATATATTTGTTATTATTTTTAGGCTTGTGGAAGGTCTTCTATTCATGCCAGGTTTAGGCAATTTTTTGTCTTCATGTGCCTGGTGGTGGCTCCAAGGAGCTGAGGCCCATATAACCAAGTATTTTCCTTTATTCTTGCCTATGTGCTTGCCCACCATTTTGCGTCCATGTGTTTGTGGCAGATTGTTGATTCATTCGTTTTCTTTAATTTCAACAATATTTTGCATGGGTAATTGTTGCCTTGTGCTGTTGTGTTTAGGGTATTTTAAAATGTATTTTAATCATTTCTCTTTTGTGTTATTAAAATACTCTTATAGTGTATATATGACTGCAAGGGCCTTCAGGCTAGGAAATGGGGTATGAAACTTTGGAATCCCCTATCGAAATGGATAACAGGGGAGGGACATGGCTAAGGGATATTATACGAGTAAGACTCATCTTTCCCCTGTATGTTAATCTATTAATATGCACTTTATTTTTGTGTTCTAATTTAATGTTGTCCATCGTATATAAGTATTACTGTCTCTGTATGTTGTATGATTATGAATTCGGCATATGTAACTAATATCTTCTCTGAATTAATACAAAAATAAAAAATAAAAGAATTACTATGAAAAATTACATTGAACCAAAGAAATTTCGCTTTTAGCACACGTTTTGTATGTGTCTTTTACCTTTAGATTTATTGGTCTGATGTAGAGAGCACTTTGTGTTTTTATGGTGTGGGTTTTGAAGAAGGTGTTGTTAACTACAAGATACACCGAAACGCGTCGAAAAGAGGACACAGTTATTTTTTTTTTTAAATTATGTTTTAATATTATGATATGTTTTGAGCTGAATTCTTCTGATTAATGTCAATAATTGCCAAACGAACTATTGTAAAAAGACATTATCATTAATGTCTGTTTTTATAAAAATGTATATTATGATGTGTAATGTAAAGTGTTTTTAAACGGATACAATACTGTTGAAATTTTGATAAAGGTACAAACAATAAAATAACAAGAATATACATCTAGATCACGTGTTGCTATATTAGAAACTAATATAAATATTTTTTCTTTGGTTCACTGTATTATGTACACAATCTCACTATAGGAGTATTTAATAACACAAAAGGGAAATCTTTATTTTGAATGATAACAATACCCGGTCCCTTTTGGCATATCCTGGGAAACTCTCTCTTTTTATTTTTTTATTTTAATAATTTCTCACAGTTTCTATTTTGCTAAACTGCTATGTTTTTCTCATCTTGCTTGGATTTCCTTTTACATTTTTTGTTTGCTTTACTGGTGGTATACTAAGACCCACTTATAGGCCCAATCAAAATTTTAAATGTATGTTTGTGCAATACTTCCCATCCAATCCTGCAAGTCTTCTTTGGTGGAGGAGAAGGAAGGTGCTTCAGCTAGGACACAAAATCCATGTTATTTTATTTATCATGCCTCTTTCTTTGCTGTCCATTGGTGACCACCATTTTGTGGAGCCAGTGTGGGTGTGTGGGTGTCATTGGAGGCCACTTTATCTGTGTTCTCCATGCCTCCTTTTTTGTTTGCCAAATGGTAAGCAACCACTATTATATGGAGTCAGTGTGTTTGTGTGTGACTTTGTGTGTGTGTGTGTATGTATGGTGGCCATTTTGTCTTTGTTCTCCATCCCTCTTTATGGGGTGCTACTGTGGCCACCGTTTTATGAAGCCATTGTGCGTTTCTGATCATTAAACATTTAATTCCAGTTTTAAAAGCCATTTTCTAGGATCATTGATATTAGAAGCCAAGGTCATTTTTGTTCACTTTTTGTTTTTTACTAATATATGTCTTCTCATATATTTATATGCTTGTAGATGTGCTGGTAGATGATTGTAGTAGTCTGTAGTACACAGCTGTTCTATTTATTTTAATTAATGTATTACATTTTGTTCTGATCCCTCAACCATCCCCCCCAGGCCTTGGAGATACACCAGGCATTTTTATATTCATGTATTCAATGTTTTGCCTGCCCATCCCACTTCCCATAGGAGCTCAATTGGCTCTGTAGGAACAACAGGTGTTTGTATATCAATCTATATAATTATTCCCCCACGCTGCCTCTATATGTGGGGCCCCATAAGGGCCTCATAGACCCTGGAGGGACAGCAGGTGTTCATATATTGTTATTTTATTTTTGCCTGACCTTCTACCTCCTATAGGGGCCCCAGGGGCCCCAGCGACCCCAGGAACCCAGGTATTTATATATTAATTTGTTTGAAAATTCTGTCTCCCCCATTACCTACCGCATACACCCCACTGCCCCTGGAGAGTCAGCAGGTGTTTTATATATCAATTTGTTCAGCTTCTGCCAGCCTTCACCTCTCATAGAAGTTCCAAGGGTCCTAGATAGAAACCTTTAATTTATAAACATTGACAGGGCCAACAGTGCCCACTTGTATCAGATAGGCAAAACCTGTTGGAAGTGCCAATGTTTGTTTTAAAAGAAGTAGCAAGGGTGGTGGTCTGCTGACCTTTGAAGGCCACCATTCTCGTGGCCAGTCGGAGTGAGTTACAATTTCCAACCAACCTAATTAATGGTAATTAGGTAGGTCGACTGTGACCCACATTTTGTGAACCGACTATAAGTACATAAGTTGGCTCACAAAATAAGATTTAGGGAACTGACGTTCTAACCTATTTTGCAGTTGCAAACTCTGTGATTCGCAAAATTGATGTGTATGTCACCAGTAAATAGATTTTTACTCTGTACTAATCCCATTTTAGGAGTCAATAAACTTTTACCGACTCTTAAAATGGGATTGTGAATGGATACTAATTTGCAATTTGGAAAGAATGTATTGTAGGCACCCTTTCCAAACTGGAAATCAGCGTAAGATGTTATCATTGCTTTCTGACCGTAATCGGGTTGCAAATCATTGAAAAATAAATGACTCCCAAGTTGGTTTGGTAATTCATTCGCAAAAGAGCCAGTCCCTTTAGTGAATGTAAACAAGCATTGGAAATGCAATAGGTCTCGCATTTGTTGGAGCTGGAGCTATTGGTATTGTAAATGGCAATGTTTTGTACTTTGAAAAAGGTCTTGTGTTTGTTGGAGCTATTCACATTGTAAATGGCAATGTTTTTTATTTATCCTTAGGGTTTTAT
This sequence comes from Triturus cristatus, assembly GCF_964204655.1. Lineage (NCBI taxonomy): Eukaryota > Metazoa > Chordata > Amphibia > Caudata > Salamandridae > Triturus > Triturus cristatus. Next base: position 946,280,524 of record NC_140593.1, read on the forward strand.
ATAGCACGAACTTAACAGCCTCAGTTGTGAATTTCGATTCATTAAAGTTTTGTGAGCCCTGAAATTTGCACAAGTAAAGTGCTAACAGTATAAATATGGGCACTGTTTAATAAACGAAGCCACTGCAATACAAGAGCAAAGGTGACCGAGTGACTGCTTCTGGGTTGACGGAGTTGCTTACACTCACTGGCCGTTAAAGCTAGCTAGCCCGCTACTATGAGTTTATCAAACTTAATGCTATGTTTTTTTATGTTATGTTATGCTATGCAATGCTATGTTTTGTTATGCTATGCTATGTTTTGTGTATGCTATGCTATGTTTTGTTATGCTATGTTTTGTTTTGTTATGCTATGCTATGCTATGTTTTGTTATGCTGTGCTATGTTTTGTTTTGTTATGCTATGCTATGTTTTGTTGTGTTTTGCTATGCTGTTTTGTTTTGTTATGCTATGCTATGTTTTGTTATGCTATGCTATGCTTTGTTTTGTTGTGTTTTGTTATGCTATGCTATGTTTTGTTGTGTGTTGCTATGCTAAGTTTTGTTATGTTATGCTATGATATGTTTTGTTATGCTATGTTGTCTTGTGTTTTGTTATGCTATGCTTTGTTATGCTATGTTTGTTTTGTTATGCTATGCTATATTTTGTTTAGTTATGCTATGCTATGTTTTGTTATGTTATGCTATGTTTTGTTATGCTATGCTACGTTGTGTTTTGTTATGTTATGCTATGTTTTGTTTTGTTATACTATGTTTTGTTGTGTTTTGTTATGCTATACTATGTTTTGTTATGCTATGTTTTGTTTTGTTATGCTATGCTATGTTTTGTGTTTTGTCATGTTATGCTACGTTTTGTTATGTTATGCTATGTTTTGCTATGCTATGCTTTGTTTTGTTATGCTATGCTGTTTTGTTATGCTATGCTATGTTTTGTTGTGTTTTGTTATGCTATGCTATGTTTTGTTATGCTCTGCTATGTTTTGTTGTGTTTTGCTATGCTATGTTTTGTTATGTTATGCTATGATGTTTTGTTTTGTTGTGTTTTGTTATGCTATGCTATGTTATGCTATGCTATGTTTTGTTGTGTTTTGATATGCTATGCTATGTTTTGTTATGCTATGCTATGTTGTGTTTTGTTATGCTATGCTATGTTTTCTTATGCTATGCTGTTTTGTTGTGTTTTGCTATGCTGTGCTTTGTTTTGTTATGCTATGTTTTGTTTTGTTTTGTTATGCTATGCTATGTTTTGTTTTGTTATGCTATGCTATGTTTTGTTGTGTTTTGGTATGCTATGTTTTGTTATGCTATGTTTTGTTTTGCTATGCTATGCTTTGTTATGCTATGGTATGTTTTGTTGTGTTTTGTTATGCTATACTATGTTTTGTTATGCTATGTTTTGTGTTTTCTTATGCTATGCTATGTTTTATTTTGTTATGCTATGTTATGCTTTGTTTTGATATGCTATGCTTTGTTTTGTTAGGCTATGTTTTGTTATGCTATGTGTTGTTGAGTTTTGTTATGCTATTTTTTGTTATGCTATGCTATGTTTTGTTATGCTATGCTATGTTTTGTTTTGTTATGCTTTGTTATGCTATGCTATGTTTTGTTTTGATATTTTTTGTTGCTATGCTATTTTTTGTTGTGTTTTGTTATGCTATACTATGTTTTGTTATGCTATGCTTTGTTGTGTTTTGCTATGCTATGCTATGCTTTGTTTTGTTATGCTATGCTATGTTTTGTGATGCTATGCTATGTTTTGTTGTGTTTTGTTATGCTATGCTTTGTTTTGTTATGCTATGCTTTGTTTTGTTATGCTATACTATGTTATGTTATGCTATACTATGTTATGTTTTGTTATGCTATGTTATGATTTGTTATGTTATGTTAGGCTAGGCTATGTTTTGTTATGTTATGTTATGTTTTGTTAAGTTATGGCATGCTATGCAATGGTATGCAACGCTAGGCTATGTTTTATTATGTTATGTAATGGTATGTTTTGTTATGTTAGGCTATGTTCTGTTATGTAATGTTGTTATTTTATGTTAGGCTAGGCTACGTTTTGTTATGTTATGCTATGTTATGGTGTATTAAACTACTGTGGATTTTAACACATCCAAAAGCTGATGAATGGAGCGGGCTTGCACGTCTTTGGGCTTGTGCGCGCTCCTCTCCCTCCCCCACCACAGTACTTTGCATTTTGCCTGTGTTTGTAAGTGTGTTTTCATGTGGAATTAAGGTGCCTGGTGACGGGGCACTATCCGGCGCAGCAGTGGGATTAGTGTCTTAATCCTGAAAAGTAGCTGTGAATTGTGGAAGCCCCAGATTTTTGTGCATGAAGTAAATAGCTTGCAGGAAGCACTCCAATACATTCGGGGACACAAATGAGGGCGCAGGAGGTTGCTGACAAGTGGGGTGGGTTACTCAGCAGAGAGCGGGAGGAGGAGGTGGTGGTTTAAAAGCAGGATGAGTTGTTAAAAACAATGGCGGGGGCTGGGAGGGTGAGTTAACACAACCAATGCATGTCAAAGGCAAAGCTGGCTGACGGCAAGTTGTGTATCCTCTTGAGTGCATACGTGAATGAGAACGAGTCAGGAGAGAAAACAGAGGAAATAAGATGCAGTTTTCAGAGAATGAGATTTGAGAGGAACAGGGAGGCATTCGGCGTCGAGGGAACGGGATCAGAACGCTGTGCAAAAGTGCCATGTGTAAGGATTAGGCTATGCTATGTAATATGTAACTTCGGGCACTAGAGTGTTGCTGCAACTGAAAGAGAAAGGAGTGACGGGAGAGGAACAGAGCAGCAAGCGACGAACATAGGGGGTGACAGATCATAGGGGAAAGGTAAAAGAATAGAGACTAGAAGGGACTAGGCACTAGGCAATCGTCAGGAAACTGTACAGAAGACACTACACAGGAGAGTATGAAAGCGTAGACAGTAGGACAGCGGGGAAGGAGAAACAGCAGGAAAGGGAGGAGAGAAGGACCAAAGGACATACAAGAGGGAGAACGAGCAGGAAAGGGAGGAGAGAATGGCTAGAGGACATAGGGGGGGGGAGAAATGCAGTTGTGTAAACACGGAAGTATTCCACACATTAATGTCGGTATGTTTAACGCATATCAAAGAACTCGGCTGGTAGAGAGCCCGGTGCTGACAGACCTGTTACCCGCTTTTACATAACACAAAATTAGAACATTTCCTGCAAGTGAAGTAAACTAAAGTAATTAAAAACAAGCGGGAGTGATCGCGTTTGCGATCAAACATCAAAGCGGCGAAAGTGAAAGTAATGGAGCAGAGCATCAAAGGGCTGGGTGAGAAGGGAGGGGGGAATGCAAGGGTCAAAGCGGCTAAAGCGAAAGTAATCGAGCAGAGCATCAAAGGGCTGGGTGAGAAGGGAGGGGGGAATGCAATGAGCAGAGGAGCAGCTGTGCACGTGCATGTGATCGTGCACTCAAGGTGTAGGCCAGCCAAAAGACTGTGGGTAGCACTTTGAAAATCCCACATATAAAATGTCTCTTCGAGCCTTTGGCTCGCGAGACCTAAAAACATGTGATGGTAGTGGGCAGTGGTTTAGTGAATCACTGCCAACTCTCAGTAAAACTTTTAAGAAAAAGTAAAGTTTTTTTTAATGCAGCCCCATTTACATAAAGGAAAAGATGCTGAATTATAAAAACAAATAATACTTTATTTAAAGGTAATTACAGACATGGTGAACTGCTGACCTTAGCAGGCCACCATCCCTGTGAATGTGACCAGTCGTCTTAAGTCACAAATGGCTACCTGGCTAATGAATATTAATTAGGCAGGGTAGTCTACAACTTTCTACTATTCCTTATTTTATGAACCAACCTATTGGTAAATGGGTCAGTTTGCAAAATCTAATACTATTATCAAAAGTCCAGTGTGCAATTTGTGACCACTTTTTGCGAATGAAATCTTTGTACATTAGACCCCTTTTCACAAAAAGACTGCTCGATTGTGACAATTTTTTAATAATATATCTGGTCTATAGATACTAAACAGCACCCTGTGGATACTGGCACTGCCATCTCCAATAGGAGTAATTTTAATATGCCACAACGTGGTAATAGGGAAAGAGTAGCTCGGAAATAGATGCAAAACATCCGTAGCGTCCATATCTAGCCTCTGAGAGTAGGACGGAGAATTCCTTATTCCTCCTTAGGGAGCAGAACAGATTCTTTTTCAACTCATACTAATGTCAAGTTGTATCAGGAAAAAAAATATTGTTGCATGCAGTGTGATGTTGCCATAAAATATTCTCATGAATTACTAGAAACAGCCTAAATAAAAAGCAAACTGGGAGACTTCCTAACTAGGGTAGAATAACAGGAACATCCGAAGATTGCGTAAATTACGCTGCATTTCCAGAATTTCAAAATTTGGTATGTCATTGAAATAAAGTTGTGTGATTTACATGTGCGTAACTATAACTTTTGAGGAATTGACGACAGGGGTGTGGTTAGTCAAATCCCATTGAAATGTTGTGCATATGAACTATGGTGTAATTTATTTGGTAGTTGCAAACATTTATTAAGTGTATTTCCCACGTTTCTCTTAAAACATTTCACAACTGAAAGATACTGGCGTAGGCCCAGTTTTACCAAGTTCTTGCCGTTGAGTCACGATGGGAAATATGTTTATTTCTTCTCATTATTTCCTCTTTCTACTTGTGCTGCATTCAGCACCATGGCACAAGGATGACTACTTTGGCACTAGGCAGCAAATAGTGCACCAGCACAGAGAGAGCAGGAATGAGCCATATATTAGTGAATATGGTGCATTGTTACTCTTTCCATTTGACACAGCGCAGCAAGTTGTCTTGCTGCATTGCGTTGCAATTTGTGTTTTTTAAATCTGGGCTGTAGTTCCCATAAAAAGTGAGGTAATGAACACCAATCGCACCAGTTTCCATAGGGCGGGTGAAAGAAGAAAGAATAAGTAAATACTTCAAAGTGAAAAAATGATTGACCTTTAGCATTAATTTAAAAATGCAAGCTATATCTGTTTGGAAAGAAAAGTTTAGTAGGCATACCTTGAGAATAAATGTAGCAGTAATATATGATTTTCGTCTGTTACACGAGAATAAATGTAGTAGTAATATATGAGCGTCTTCTGTCACACCTGTTTCCCTAAATTGGGCCCATTCTTTCTTATGTCACAAAAAAGTTTGATAAAATTAACAAGGCAGCTAGTAGAGTGATAAATAGCAACTCATCAGCAGTGGAGGCTGACATCAACGGGGAGGTTGTCACGGGTGTGAGCGCTCAATTAAAATAAAAAAATATAAAAATAAACGGGTGCAGAGCAAATAAACGTAAAATATATTAAAAGTAAACTTACCTTACGACAGGACCTCCTGTTCCCGACCTCTTGCGACTGAAGCCTGGCCACCAGGGAACTTCCTAGACCAATCCTGGCGCTGCTCTCATGCTGTGAGACCAGTTCCCTGATTGGAGGGAGCAGCCTCACTATGCGCTCCACAGATCTCTTGAGACATGCACTTTCTCTAACCCTTAGAAGTTTCAAAGTGTGCATGTCTGGCTGGCTGTCTCAAAACGGCCGACCAAAGGGACATGCGCACTTTGGAAAGTGCATATACAGCCCAACCTCCTCCCTTCTGCTGTCATTCAGCAGCGGCCCGCCCATCCTGATGTTCGGTTCAGGACGGGAGGATGAAAAATAAAATGGTAATGAATTACCATTTTGTATTTTTAACTCGGGGCTCAGGGGCACTTAGGTGGGGGGACGCTCCTGCCCTCCAATGGGGGAGCCGCCCCTGCCGGTATATATGTTAGCACCATCTCGGAATTTTACATGATGCCACCGTGATTCACCATGTTAGCTAAATTATTTCAGCATGCAAGTAGCTACACATTGGAGTCGAACTATGTGGCCTTTTCAGACAACGTATAAAGGTATATTATGTTTATAGCACTCCTTAATGAAACGTTGCTAACCCTAACTCCTGGAGTGTTCCTCTTTTGTTTATTTCGTTATGTTCTTGTCCTGTCCAAATGTCTGAGCAGCAAACTGCATGGATTAATCATTGGAGTCCAAATGGAAGGCTCAGAAATGCATCAAGCAAATATACTGTCAACTATCATCTCATCTCCATGATATAGTGAGAATAATTTGTGTCATTTTTCTGATCTGTTTGGGTAAGCTCTATTTATTGACTGCTACGTGTTCCATATTTCCTTGTCATTTAACTTTTATATGCCATAAAGCCCATTTGGTTATCACAGCGCTTTGTTACATTTTCAAGAAAGTGTGGAAAGGCCTTTGCACTGAAAGAAACATAGGCAGAGCATTTTAACCCCTTCGCCGCGGCACGAATTCTGCCGCGGCGCTGGGGGGGTGTGGGGTGAGCGCGGCGCCGCCATGCTCGTGACGGAACCCCTCCGTCATGAGTCACGGGCGAGCTGTGCTCATGACGGAGTGGTTCCATCACGACTCCGCCCACTCTCTATTTCGCCCGCACAGGCGGGGAATCAGTGCCGCGTGGGAGGAGCGGCCGCAGCATGACGGAACCACTCCGTCATGAGCACACGCCGCCCGTGGCTCATGACGGAGTGGTTCCGTCATGAGCACGCAAGGGGTTAAATAGACCCGTAACTGCTGTTTTCAGTAGGTGTGGACATATGGAAATTCAAATTATCAATGTGATAAATCCAGAGGTTAATTTGTAAAATAAAAGGTGCAGGGGCTCTCCTCAGGAGGCAGCACTAAAAGGAGAAATGTGCTGGTGCAAACTTTCTCCTGACTAGAGCCCCGGCACTTATTATTCTGGAGAGGACTTGGCCTAATGGCTAGAGCTCCCAATTTCGGAGCTGGGGAACCGGTTCGAGTCTCTGCGTGGCTCAAAATTCTTGTGATTCTATGGGAAAATGATGTGCTTTGAAAAAGAGTGTGTCCTTAATTGGTGCTATAAGCGCCGGTGCTAAAGATTAGGTGCCGGTGCTGAGCACCAGAAAGCCCTGGCTCAAATTAATCACTGGATAAATCACATAACATATTATTCTTGGCACTGCACAATTTGTAAAATAAACATTCTCGTATTGCTACCAGTAACTTTAGGTTTTTACAAACGAGTCGTGTTCTGGGCCAAAGAATGGTGCAAAATGTATCATATTCTGCAGGGTTTGCCCATCTACCACCTGTCCGCCCCCCCCCCCCACCCCGGAATAGAGAAAGAAAATGACATTTTTTACGCTGTTGTCATTAGAGAGACAAGGCACTTTGAATAGGTTCACCTTAATAATGTGATATATTTTAGCTTTGTATAGTGCTCTCATTAACAAAGTTTCAAGGTGACATTAGGCTGTCTGAATTGGAAGGGCAGTATCAGCTAAGAAATCATAATGAAAATATACTGCTGGAATTAGGACAGAGTTCGAAGTAGAATTATTCATGAGTGAGTCATCGTGTGAAGGAAAGAAAATTCCGCTCCTGTAGCAGGTTTGGCAGCAGGAGAAGATTTTTTTTCCAGCCGACACATGCTATGAAGGAGGTATTTCCTCATGTGAGCGTTATTTTCATTAAAGCGTACTAAATAGTTTAAATCTACCTCTTCAAAATGTAAATCCCGTTTTTGGTTAGTCTGTTTGTTTATAAGCTGTATTGTTGTTTAGATATATGGGTACCATTCTGCAATGTACTGTATCCTGAAATATATGCAACGTAATGTACCACAAAAACTCAATAAAGTTTGTTTAAAAAAAAAAATGTAAATCCCTCTCTTCTAAGTTAATATAAATGTCAAAGTTGAAGTTTGGAGCTTGTTGAGACAAGATTGGACCCCATTGAAAAGAATGTGGAATACCTGTCTTCTACCTGTCACGTTTTCCTATTGTGTCTGTGCCCCATAGAGAACAATTAGACTCCCAGATATTTCACTTGGCTTTCTATCGACATTGCTGTAGGAAATAAAGTCATACATGTAGAATTAAGTAGAATGGCAAATGGAAGCAAAAGCATGTACATCCCAGAGCGGACAGAGTTGAGCACCATGACAGCACCACCAACAACACTGGCACATTTCCAGGGATATCGACAGCAGTGATAAAAAACACACATTTACTGCAGTCATCAGCACTTGGAGCAGCAGCAATGCCAATGCCAGCGCCATCATGCTTATGCCACAGCGTCATAGTTTGCAGACAACAAACACCATTACCAAGGACTTGTTTGGTGTGTCCTCGTGGGTCATCAAATTCATAGCCCTATGAGGTCAAAAGTAACATGCAGCACAATTGCACCGTCCCCCTAAGTCTGATAGTGAAACCTCAGGTTATATCTGGATGTGATGCAACTTCAGACATTACGGGACATATTTACAAGGGGATTGCGCCACTAGAACTTCACTTTTTCTGATATTCTGATGACGCAATGCCCTGCACCACATTTATAAAATGGCTTTAAACCGCTTTGCGTGGCTTAACATGGTACAGTTTCACGCAGTGTTCTGCGTGAAAGGGGTGTGCACTGGGTGTTGCTGTGAGCGTTCCATTGCAACACCCATTGCTTTTTGACTCTGCCCCATATTTACAAGGATCTGTAAATCTGAGGCAGCACCAAAACCTAACAAAAGCAGGCGCTATATTGCCACAACGAGGAGAAATACTTTTATTTCTCCTCATTTTTGCTTTTTTATGCGTGCTGCTGCAGAATGCAGTACGCATAGAAAGAGCAAAACACCATTAATGACTGTTTTTGTGAGGGAAAGGGGTTCCTTCATTCACAAAAACAATAGATAACAGTGCTATGCTACCTCTTTGTGTGCTGCAGAATGTAGTAGCACATCGCCATTATTAATTGTTTATGTGCTGGAAGGTGTCCCTCCCTGCACATAAACAATCATCCCTGCAATGCAGGCACACTTTGCACTATGATGCAAGGGTGTCTCTGTTGGCGCTAGGCAGCTATTTTTAGCTCCAGCACAGGAGAAAACACAGGGGTGCACTGTATTCTTGTACATACGGCACATCCCTGCCTTTTTTAAATGACACAACACAGTGCTGCAAAATGTGCCGCTGCTCCGTGCTGCGCCATTTCCACATGAATATGCCCCTTTCTTGTTCAATAGCGACTCTGGAAAGAGGGTTCTCTCGGATTTAGACTGGACCAGTACCTTTATCCTGGATTGGGGCAGCCTGAGTGGGAAATGATTATTCACCTTTTGCCCATTTGTTCAAATTTGCAAAGTGGGGGCAGGTGCTTCTTTTGGCAGCTGTCCATTAGCTGTTGGTGGCAATTTCAGTGGCTCCAGTTGGAAGCAACAAATGTAGGGGATGGCTCATAGGTAAAAAGGGAGCTGGGTATGGCAGTTTCTGAGGTCAGAAACAGCCTCCAACATGCCACTTCCCCACAATGATGTCTTAAAACCCTCAACCTGAAAGTCCACCAAGCGCATCATCAGAACACCTACAATCCCTACCGTAATTAATAATGACATGTACCTACAACCCCAAGCAAGCAAATGACTCTGGAGCATTTAATGGTCATGGTGGTGATGATGAGGGGGAAGATAATGGCTTTGAAGCCAGATGAAAATAAACAAATACGGATTTCCGAGGATGCATTTGTAAAATGCTGAAAAAGATACTTGTCACGGGTTTGGAAACACTTCATTAACTTTAGTGGCACTGTAATGTCTACAAGAAAGCAACTGTAAAGTAAAGGCACCACCAGCGTGAAGTCAAGAGAAGGAATTTAACTATACGCAAGCATGATAGAAACGACCACAGTAGCCACCTCAGAAACAAACATAGTGCCATCCTTGATGCAAACTAACACCGCTCCTTCATGACACCTATCGGTGATGCTGGTTGCAGCCACTGTAACACCTTAGATTCCACCTAACATCTTATCTCAATTTTCAAAGTGTATGTGCTCCAACACCAATGTAAAGCATTGGCAGGCCAACTGGTCTTGCTTTGCCAATGTTTGTTAGTTTCCAGTATGCGCTTTGTCAATGCGACACAAGCATTGGCAAAGTCAAACATAGTGGGCATTCATCTTGAATGTATAAAAAAAATAGAGTTACAAGCTGGCAAAACATTATTTTGAATGCTTCCATCATGGTAGCCAGATTGCATGATGATTATCTTGAAAGCATAGAAAATAACACTTTAGCTGGGCACCTCTGCAGCTCTTGGCTTTGCAAGCATTGGCATAGCCTATGGTGGTGAATCGCCAACTTGAAAAATCAATTTCCATGCTGTCAAGATTGCTATCTCGCTACATCTACACTCAAACTGGCAGCCATCTTGAAAAAAAATGTCCCAAGATGGCTTCTGCCACCAGTGGATTTGCCAATGCCAGCACAATTCAATAAACATTGGCAAAACCAGTAGCAGTAGCAGCGGGCAATCAGTGGAGGACAGGAAGAGAGAAGAGAGAGAGATACAGCAACTTGCATAAGTGTTTCACATTTTTGTACGTAAATAACATTTACTAGGCCAAAACACAGGAAAGAAAAAACAAAATTAACTTTTTGTAGTTGGTTACTGTATTGACTTCGTACACCATCAATGCTCACCACCAGATCACAACATGGCAACTTCACTGCCATGCACCCTCCACCAGTCATGACTCCAGAGTGCACTAGCAACCGTCCAACATCGGCACTGTAAATTAATAAATGATCATTAGCGCTTCTCCCAGGTAGGCAACATAAATTCTGATCATATAGATTTGAAATAAGGGTTACATTTGGCCCTACCTCAGCTCTGCTTACTCAAACTATGTCTGGTGGGACTCGGGTGGAACTGGGGGGTGATACTGACTGCAGGATAAAAGTTGCCCTCATCTTGCTGAACGTCAGCTTTTGCAAATGGAAGTGAAACATGCTTTTCTGATATCGACTGTGGGCCAGGAGACAAGGAGAGGGATTGTGATGGGGAAATCCGTAGACCAGGCTGTCACATTATCTATACAACATTTTGATTCTCAAGTCCAACGCGGATACTTAAAGCATTCTTTCTGACTTAACTAAGCCTCTCAGTTTCCAACTCTTCTTCTTTCCATGTCATATTGCAATTGGTTGCTTACCTTTTCTCTTCTTTAAAATGCTGGTCCATGTTACATGTCATGTGGGCCTTAGCGTAGACATGGAAAGACCACCATAATAAAACAAGCACTGGCAAAGCCAATAGGTCTCAGGTCTATCAGCCCAAGCTATTGGTTTTGTCATTGCTTTTGCCATTTGCATGTATGCACATACATCAAGACACATGCATGTGTATGTCTGACATTCTTGCAATGGGTTTTTTATTAAGGAAACCCATTTCAAGATGGCTACTCGATGCACCCGTGTTGTGACTTCGGTGACATGATGAGTTCATGTGCTTGCAGCATGATGCAGGCAACCATTTTTAGTTTATCATTCTAATATGGCAGAGAGCCATGTTGGAACAGTCAGATAAAATGTAAAAAGAAAAGCTAAGAAGAAGTGTGCATAAAGTTCAAACAAGGATTCAAGCAGTCTGGCATCACTTTGCAGATTCAGCACGCTGATTAATATTTTTTTATAATAAAAAAAATAAAAATACGTTTCAGGGAGCATGATGGGCAGTATTAGATAGTGCGGGTTCAATTAAAGGAATGTGCGCAGAGGAGAGGAGAAAAGCAGGAGCAAAGAAACACATGCACTTCCCTGGCTTGCTGAATATAAAATAAAAAAGTGCCATTATGAATGCCTTGGAAGGATACAACCCATCCAATGAGAAAGCTATGAGATTGAAATGTTATGGCAAGAGAAAACATGAGATTAGGAAGGCAATGAAAATGAAAAACACACAACAGACGAAGACAACAAAGCAAGCCATTTACGAGCAAGGAGCTGACCCAAAGTTAACTTTAATCATTTGTAATGTATTGGAAAAAATATCTCTGCCTACAGACAGTTAAAGCTATCACTATCAGAGGTCAAAAATGTGAAAATCAACAAATAATCATGTTATTTCTAGGTATCTTTTTATACTGCACTTCTGTTTTTCCTAAGTGATGTAAGCAATAGGTATTAACATTATGCAATGTAATGCTCCTCAATGTACAAAGAACAATGTGTAGAAAAGACCGGCAAACGATGCTTTGTTATACAGCCGTTACTGGTGCTTGCTTCAACATCACCCATATCCTATCACTGGCATAAGGCAAGTCATGCAACATCTCTGACCGTCCAAACCACACCAAGCATGGGGGTGTATATCTTGTGGGATTGGCCAGGCCCACCTTCCGCTGTGCTCAAGGTTTGGGTTGCAGGGAGGGAGTTGTTGTAACTTGTTATTTGGATACTGAAGAGCCACTGATGGATGCAGACCCCCTCTACAGGTCGTTTGGTGGTATCTTCTGCAGTAGCTCAGTCCACCCTGGCCATCGAGCTTAGGTGGTGAGCCATATCCTTCAGCTCTGCTCCTCTGCACATATACGAGCAGGCACTGCTTAAGAAGTGCCAAAGGAATACTGCCTTGTGGTGTCGGGGGGCAGCTGCATAGAGAAGCCACTTCCATACCTTCTTTTCCATACGGTACAATCTTCTCATCTTCACAGCACTGGTTGGTACAGAGGGTGATGCCACATAATTATCCCTAAGGGGCGGCTATTGGAGATGCAAATGGAATAAACATCACTGCTGGGTCAAAATAATTACAGCTTCCTGGCCTGGGACACACTGGTCTTTTCCAGGACAATTCATACCTCTGGCAATACCCACTATAGGTTTTTTTCGCAAAGAGGAGTCAAATCGCCAAACTAATGCATGTTTTGTTCATCTCAGCTGCCAAATGTCTAGATGAATACACTTTGCGAACGTCAGATATTTAAGTTAATAGTAATAAATGAGCACATCACGAATCTCCCTGAAATGTGCTACAGTATATTATTGAGGTGAGGAGAGGAGAGGACTAAAGTTTATTTTTACTGAATAGTTTATGGTCCCAGTTGTGTCTTCCTTCAATTGATTTCAAGTAAAGGACAGACTGTGAGCTGGAGACTCGTCAAAATCTACAATTCAAATGATTCTCAATTCAGATTACTTGCAACTTGTGTACAGAGCTATCAGTTTTTTATTGTCTGTGCTCCTTCAAGTACCTCTGTTAGTAGGCAGAGAGCACATTATTCATCTCAGTTTGGGTGTTATATGGAAATGACCCACATATACCCAAATGTTGTATCACAAAATTAGAGATCTGCAACTAAGCATCTTTGTTTAAAGGTCTTTTTTAGATGACACCAGGTCCAGTTTGCTTGGATATTTAGATTGGCACAGAAAAAAGATTCAGGCAGAAAGTAAATGAGGTTAGCACATCGTTTTGCCCAGACATTAGTGAAGAGATGAAGCCAGACTACAAGCCTCAAAATATGATGAGTTCCACTGAGTAAAACAGCATTTAAACAGAGAATATACATGTATTCCTAACATTATACGTTTGTCACCCCTGAAATGATATATTTGTACGTTCAATCTGACATTGTTTACTAGAGGATCCCAAAAAGCAGCAGGTTGGACAAGCAATAGACCAAATGTGTCTGTACATACCCACTCGTGCGTGCCCAGCAGTTGTTCCTGCAGAAGGGATTGATCTAAAAGAAAGACAGGAGTCATGTGGTGGCATCTGATTCATCACCATTATTCGCACAACATGAAAATAGTTGGAAGCACAGATCTAGAGTAGGATATGACAATCGTTGACCTAATCCCCCAGTTTATTTACGCTTCGATGGTAACATTTATAAATTATCAAGAAAGCTCTACAGGTCACTGTGGACCTTTTGCAGTCAACATCTGTTAGAAATGGGGGTCTCTAGTTGGTAATGGTTTGCACCTTTGTCCAAGTAGGGACCCTTCTTCCTAGTCAGGGTAAGGGGGATACACTTCTAAAATAACCCTTGCTCACCCCCTTGGTAGCTTGGCACGAGCAGACAGGCTTATCTCAGAGGCATGTTGTAAAGCATTTGTGCACACATACAGTAATACAGTGAAAACACTACAAAAGGACACCACACCAGTATTAGAAACATAAGAAATCTTTATCTAAACCAAACAAGACCAAAATTACAAAAATCCACAATACAGTAATCAAAATATGACTTTTAAAAGGTATAAACAGTTCTGTCCATAGCAAACTATGGATGCAACACTTTCAACACAAAGGGACAGATTTACATGAAAGTGCAGCAGCACAGCAATGCAAGCCCTTTGGCTGCACCACGCTGCGGAACTTTCAAACCACAGGAATGCGACATATTTAAAGTAATATGTCACATTCCTCTGCTCTCCCCTGCGCTGGTGCAAAAACAGCTGCCATGCATCAGCGCAGGCACCCTTGAACCATAGTGCAAGGATGCTAGCGTCATGGGGAGATTGTATTTGTGCAGGAAGGGGCACAGGCACTTTCCTCTTTCAATGCGTGCTGTGGAATGCAGCACGCATTGAAAGGGGAAAAAACGAGGAGAAATGAAAACATTTCTCTTCGTTGCGCCTCGCCGTAGCATTTTTACGCATTTCCAGGTTTACGTTTCCTCGTAAATCTGGAATTGTGTCTGGTTCCATGGGTGTTGCGTGGGAACACCCACAGCAACACCCATGGAACGCCCCTTTCACGCAAAGTGTTGTGTGTAAAGGGGCGGTATTTACAAGGACAGGAAAGTCACGCAGGGTGGCTTTTCCTGTCCTTGTAAATATGGAGCAGTAAAATGCACCACTGGTATGACACAAAAAGTGACGCACCGGTGGCGCAAGGGACTTGTAAATCGGACCCAAAGTACCTTGGATGCATCACAGTCACAAACAAAAACAGCCACAGGGAAGGTGATGCGTTGGTTCCTTACGTCCAGGGGAGATGATGCGTCAGTTTCTTAATGTGCGGGGAGGTGATGCGTCAGTTTCATACTGCGGCCCCGGTGTTCTTGTAGACTTGGCGCCCAAGTGTGATGTGTTCTGCACCAGAAGTGAAGCATCGCTTTGCGAGGCTTCGCAGCGCACGGCGTTGGTGCTGGGGGCTGCACAGCAAGGCTTTGCGTCCCCCGGCCAGACTCGCCGTGGCTTTGCGTCGCCGGTTCCGAGAGACTTTGCACGGTTTGCGATGCTTTGCGCTGGTTCTTGCAGAGAGCAGCTGCAAAACCCACTTCTGAGGCCTTTTGACAGCAGGAGGCACCACAGGCAAGGGTAGGACTCTCAGATGGCGGAGTCCAGCAGCACCAGCAGATGTGCAGGAAGTCTTTTGTGTCCCTGAGCCTTCTTAACATGGAGGCAAGCTCTATTTCAAGCCCTTGGAGATCTTCTTCAAGCAGGGGACACAGCACACAGCAAAGTCCTTTCTCCTTTCCTTGGCAGAAACAGCCACTGCAGGCCAATCCCAGACAGCAAACAGCACAGGGACAGTATTACTCTTCAGTTTTTCCAGCTCTTCTCCTTGGCAAAGGTTCCTCTTGATTCCCAGAAATGATCTAAAGTTCTGGGGTCTGGGCCCCAATATTTATGCTACAAAATCCTTTGTTCTCTGGTGGCAGAGAAACCTGTGCTTGGTCAAAACCAGATCTGTCCTCTCTGGTGCAGCTTCCAGGGCAGGAGGTGGAGACAGCATTGTGGAAGTCAGACCAGGCCCATTCAGGTGAAAGGAAATATCCTCCCCCTACTCTAAATGCAGCCGAGGTCTATTCAGCCCAGCCCTGACTCATCAGACTCTCTGGAGCCACTGCTCCTCCCCCGCCCCTGTCATTGCAAAGCCAGACATGCAATACACATACCTAGCAGAGGCACACTTAATGGCTAAGCAAGAAAATACCTACTTTCTAAAAGTGGTATTTTCAAACACAGAATGTAAAAATCACCCTCACGAAAAGATGCATTTTAACATTCTGAGTTCAGGCATATCAAACTTTATTTTCCTACCATGTTCCCAGGGGTATTTATGTTTATAAGAGGTTTTAAGCAAACTACCCATTCTATCCTATGGGAACAGGTAGCCTTGCAATAGTGAAAAACTAAATGGCAGGCCTGAGTTACATTTACAGGTTGCTCATGTGGGTGGCACAATCAGTGCTGCAAGCCCACCAGCAGCATTTGATTTACAGGCCCTGGGCACACACAGTGCACTGTACTAGGAACTTACTAGTAAATCAAATAGCCAATTATGGAAACACCAATCCATGACGCAATTTACACAGAGAGCATTGGCACTTTAGCACTGCAGTGGTAAAGTGCCCAGAGTTATAAAACCAACAAAAACATGTCAGAAACAGGAGGTCAAAAAGCAAAACGTCTAGGGATAAACTCGCTGAAAAAGCTAGGTCTAACACAAAAAGCCAGCAACAAAAACAGCCCTACAAAATATTATATGTTATGTTATGCTCTGCTAGAAAAACGTATACAGCGCACGGTTACCCTAAGGTGTCCTGGCGCTTGCTGCAGTCCTCCTGACTCACAGTTCCAGCCAAGAATGTTTAAAACAGCCATGTTTTCAACGCTTTCCTGAATGCAAGTAAATCTTTAGAATTTCTCAAACCGAAAGGGAGCTCATTCCAGGCCTTGGCTGCCCCGGCGGAAAAGCTTCTGCCTCCCCATCTGGCTCTTTTTATAGTCGGTACTACTGTTAATTTTGCTCCTGACGAGCGTAAATATCTTCTGGGCACATACTACTGGAATTGTTGTTTCAGATGGACTGGACCTGTGTCCTGAAGAGCTCGGAAGACTGAGCAAAGAGTTTTAAAAAGGACTCTTTTTTTTACAGGCAGCCAATGAAGTTTTTTAATTGTGCTCGAAATTTACGCAACTTTCGAGGTTCCAGTAAGCAGCCTAGCTGCTGAATTCTGGAGCAGCTGAAGTTTCTGTAAACTGCGCTCCTGCATATTTAAATAAAGACTATTACAATAGTCTAATCTTGACATAATCAAGGCAGTTACCACTGTGCGCTTACAGTCTGCCGGTAGAAGAGGCAGAATTTTCCTCATGGTCCTGAGAATATAAGAAGTGGCAGAGACCACGGCATTAACTTGATCACGCATGTCAAGATGTTCGTCCAATGCCACACCCATATATATGGCGTTTGGTCTGCCTACAAGAAGCCACCATTCCTATCTTTAAGACATACATGTATGTAGGTTAAAGAAACCCTTACATTTGTGTACATCAATCCAGTTATTACACATGAAACGCCATAACAAGTGACTGTGTGATATTACCATGAAGAAGCAGATAGTAGCATTGGCAGTCTAAGCAGATGCAGAGAAAAGAAGCATCAGACATCAATCAATGTAATTGTCCTCGTGGTAACATTTATAAATTATCAAGAAAGCTCTACAGGTCACTGTGGACCTTTTGCAGTCAACATCTGTTAGAAATGGGGGTCTCTAGTTGGTAATGGTTTGCACCTTTGTCCAAGTAGGGACCCTTCTTCCTAGTCAGGGTAAGGGGGATACACTTCTAAAATAACCCTTGCTCACCCCCTTGGTAGCTTGGCACGAGCAGACAGGCTTATCTCAGAGGCATGTTGTAAAGCATTTGTGCACACATACAGTAATACAGTGAAAACACTACAAAAGGACACCACACCAGTATTAGAAACATAAGAAATCTTTATCTAAACCAAACAAGACCAAAATTACAAAAATCCACAATACAGTAATCAAAATATGACTTTTAAAAGGTATAAACAGTTCTGTCCATAGCAAACTATGGATGCAACACTTTCAACACAAAGGGACAGATTTACATGAAAGTGCCGCAGCACAGCAATGCAAGCCCTTTGGCTGCACCACGCTGCGGAACTTTCAAACCACAGGAATGCGACATATTTAAAATAATATGTCACATTCCTCTGCTCTCCCCTGCGCTAGTGCAAAAACAGCTGCCATGCATCAGCGCAGGCACCCTTGAACCATAGTGCAAGGATGCTAGCGTCATGGGGAGATTGTATTTGTGCAGGAAGGGGCACAGGCACTTTCCTCTTTCAATGCGTGCTGTGGAATGCAGCATGCATTGAAAGGGGATAAAACGAGGAGAAATGAAAACATTTCTCTTCGTTGCGCCTCGCCGTAGCATTTTTACGCATTTCCAGGTTTACGTTTCCTCGTAAATCTGGAATTGTGTCTGGTTCCATGGGTGTTGCGTGGGAACACCCACAGCAACACCCATGGAACGCCCCTTTCACGCAAAGTGTTGTGTGTAAAGGGGCGGTATTTACAAGGACAGGAAAGTCACGCAGGGTGGCTTTTCCTGTCCTTGTAAATATGGAGCAGTAAAATGCACCACTGGTATGACACAAAAAGTGACGCACCGGTGGCGCAAGGGACTTGTAAATCGGACCCAAAGTACCTTGGATGCATCACAGTCACAAACAAAAACAGCCACAGGGAAGGTGATGCGTCGGTTCCTTACGTCCAGGGGAGATGATGCGTCAGTTTCTTAATGTGCGGGGAGGTGATGCGTCAGTTTCATACTGCGGCCCCGGTGTTCTTGTAGACTTGGCGCCCAAGTGTGATGTGTTCTGCACCAGAAGTGAGGCATCGCTTTGCGAGGCTTCGCCGCGCACGGCGTTGGTGCTGGGGGCTGCACAGCAAGGCTTTGCGTCCCCCGGCCAGACTCGCCGTGGCTTTGCGTCGCCGGTTCCGATAGACTTTGCACGGTTTGCGATGCTTTGCGCCGGTTCTTGCAGAGAGCAGCTGCAAAACCCACTTCTGAGGCCTTTTGACAGCAGGAGGCACCACAGGCAAGGGTAGGACTCTCAGATGGCGGAGTCCAGCAGCACCAGCAGATGTGCAGGAAGTCTTTTGTGTCCCTGAGCCTTCTTAACATGGAGGCAAGTTTTATTTCAAGCCCTTGGAGGTCTTCTTCAAGCAGGGGACACAGCACACAACAAAGTCCTTTCTCCTTTCCTTGGCAGAAACAGCCACTGCAGGCCAATCCCAGACAGCAAACAGCACAGGGACAGTATTACTCTTCAGTTTTTCCAGCTCTTCTCCTTGGCAAAGGTTCCTCTTGATTCCCAGAAATGATCTAAAGTTCTGGGGTCTGGGCCCCAATATTTTTGCTACAAAATCCTTTGTTCTCTGGTGGCAGAGAAACCTGTGCTTGGTCAAAACCAGATCTGTCCTCTCTGGTGCAGCTTCCAGGGCAGGAGGTGGAGACAGCATTGTGGAAGGCAGACCAGGCCCATTCAGGTGAAAGGAAATATCCTCCCCCTACTCTAAATGCAGCCCAGGTCTATTCAGCCCAGCCCTGACTCATCAGACTCTCTGGAGCCACTGCTCCTCCCCCGCCCCTGTCATTGCAAAGCCAGACATGCAATACACATACCTAGCAGAGGCACACTTAATGGCTAAGCAAGAAAATACCTACTTTCTAAAAGTGGTATTTTCAAACACAGAATGTAAAAATCACCCTCACGAAAAGATGCATTTTAACATTCTGAGTTCAGGCATATCAAACTTTATTTATGTTTATAAGAGGTTTTAAGCAAACTACCCATTCTATCCTATGGGAACAGGTAGCCTTGCAATAGTGAAAAACTAAATGGCAGGCCTGAGTTACATTTACAGGTTGCTCATGTGGGTGGCACAATCAGTGCTGCAAGCCCACTAGCAGCATTTGATTTACAGGCCCTGGGCACACACAGTGCACTGTACTAGGAACTTACTAGTAAATCAAATAGCCAATTATGGAAACACCAATCCATGACGCAATTTACACAGAGCGCATTGGCACTTTAGCACTGCAGTGGTAAAGTGCCCAGAGTTATAAAACCAACAAAAACATGTCAGAAACAGGAGGTCAAAAAGCAAAACGTCTAGGGATAAACTCGCTGAAAAAGCTAGGTCTAACACAAAAAGCCAGCAACAAAAACAGCCCTACAAAATATTATATGTTATGTTATGCTATGCTAGAAAAACGTATACAGCGCACGGTTACCCTAAGGTGTCCTTGCGCTTGCTGCAGTCCTCCTGACTCACAGTTCCAGCCAAGAATGTTTAAAACAGCCATGTTTTCAACGCTTTCCTGAATGCAAGTAAATCTTTAGAATTTCTCAAACCGAAAGGGAGCTCATTCCAGGCCTTGGCTGCCCCGGCGGAAAAGCTTCTGCCTCCCCATCTGGCTCTTTTTATAGTCGGTACTACTGTTAATTTTGCTCCTGACGAGCGTAAATATCTTCTGGGCACATACTACTGGAATTGTTGTTTCAGATGGACTGGACCTGTGTCCTGAAGAGCTCGGAAGACTGAGCAAAGAGTTTTAAAAAGGACTCTTTTTTTTACAGGCAGCCAATGAAGTTTTTTAATTGTGCTCGAAATTGACGCAAATTTCGAGGTTCCAGTAAGCAGCCTAGCTGCTGAATTCTGGAGCAGCTGAAGTTTCTGTAAACTGCGCTCCTGCATATTTAAATAAAGACTATTACAATAGTCTAATCTTGACATAATCAAGGCAGTTACCACTGTGCGCTTACAGTCTGCCGGTAGAAGAGGCAGAATTTTCCTCATGGTCCTGAGAATATAAGAAGTGGCAGAGACCACGGCATTAACTTGATCACGCATGTCAAGATGTTCGTCCAATGCCACACCCATATATATGGCGTTTGGTCTGCCTACAAGAAGCCACCATTCCTATCTTTAAGACATACATGTATGTAGGTTAAAGAAACCCTTACATTTGTGTACATCAATCCAGTTATTACACATGAAACGCCATAACAAGTGACTGTATGATATTACCATGAAGAAGCAGATGGTAGCATTGGCAGTCTAAGCAGATGCAGAGAAAAGAAGCATCAGACATCAATCAATGTAATTGTCCTCGTGACAGCACAGGCAAGAAATATACCTTTGTCAATATCTTTCATCAGCATTGCAAAGGAAATGGTGACATGGTGAAAGCAGCAAAACGTCTAGTGCAGCGCAGCAGAAGCCAATATTGTGTCCTGGAAGATCGTGGGTATGCCGTATAAAAATGTTGCATGTGATATCAGTGAAATTCATATCTATTGCTTTGCTGGATATCAAGGAATTTCTGCAGCTGATATTGTGTGCTATCTTAATGGAAAGTCCCAAACCAATTGTAAATCTAGTGCATCACATGGCCAGAATTGTGTATGCAATAGCAGTAGTGAAATTGTCAGTCCTGTGGCAGCCCTAAAGGGCACAAATGTGACCTGATGGCAAACGACATACTTGTCCCTGATATGTCCAAAGTGAATACTTGTAGACAGATGAAAACTTGAAGTATGTGAAGAAGGCCAATATGTAGAATGAGAGTGTGCTGACTTTGAACTAATATTTTTGGGAATTGGTTTAAGTATGTCCTATGAAGAGTTTGTCCATGCACCAACTAAGCACCAATAACATGGGGAACTCATATATTAACATTCGATTTAGTCTATTTTACCAACAATATGGTTCAATCGTGTTCTAATAAGATCTCACCATTAGAGGTGAAAACATTTCAAGGCCACTTTACATGACACTTTTACCAATTTAGAGACAAACCTGAATGTTAATATTGCACAAGTTGAACAAAGTGATACGGCATTAGAGACAAATGAAGTAGCAGCACTGTAAATGTGTGCTTGAAAGAGTTAGAAAAAGGAGAAAAGACATTGCTAAATAGTTATAATTCTTATTAATAGATTTTTAATAGCAAGATTACTCATGAAATGATGTTTTGCCATTCACGTACTGATGAAAACTAATGAATCTAATGATGAGGTCTAACAGTTCTTTTGCCTTTCATTACAAATGTATTAGGAATAGATTGTGGTGCAATTATGCAATAAAATTAGTTAGGAAATTGATACTGACAGATGCTATAGTAGAGACCCTAATGATCATATAAATTAGGAAACGATTTTAGTAAAATGGGTTTTAAGAATAATTTACATGTATGGATGTGAAAATGTGTGCAATAGGCCATAGTTAAAGCTAATCAATTACATATAATAATACATTGGTGAAGCATATCTTCTTCTTTTTTTATGTAATTGATTTGATGCATTATATTTGATTCTTTTTAAGTTTAATTTTAAAGCTAATGTATGCATTTTAAGCTTTAAAAGTGTTCTTTCTTGAGCTGCAATTTTCCCTTAGCAAGCAAAATAATTCACTGGCATTTCTGCAAGTGTTGAATTATTTGTTTTGTGCATATTTTCATCTTAACATTTAAAGGACAGTCTTTCAAAGTTCATTGTGAGATAGTCTAGTAGGAAAGTTAAGTCTAAACCGATGCCATAGACTGTTACATTGTATATTTCTTAACATTGACAGATCTGTGATCCCCGGAAAGCCTAGTCGTTCACATGAAGTGCTTGGGAAAGAAGGCAGGAGTAACTGAATGTATTTAGTGATTACATATGTTACCAATCTTACGATGGACTTACCAGTGGAGTGACGCCACATCATTAAGTGCTATAAGGACTCTACAAGAAGAAACCCCAAAGGAGGAGTAATGAAACACTATTATCTTTCTTTGGAACATTTGTAACAGTAACATTCACCCAATGCCATGATTTTCTTTTCTTCTCAATGTGAGGACACCAACATCGCAATGTAATACTAAATGTTCTTTCTATGGGACACAACTTATCATGTTTTTGACTTTATCCTTTTATCGAAACACCCTAATTTTCCCTATCTTGGACTGCCTATTTGCTGATGCTGCTGCATTCATGCAGTTGACCTGGAATCCTTCTTTGCCAAACAAATTGATTTTTGCTTCATATTTCCTTTTTGCTAATGCTCATGGTCTCGACCTTAGAGGACTTTCAAATTGATTCCTTTACCCCTTTTTTAAGATCTGTAGATACTGTTTAAAAGGACTGTACTATCCTTCTGCCTTTAATGGTGGTAGGAGTTGGTAACCTTGGATCTGATGTTTGTTTTAATCCATCCTCTTTGGATTTGAACCTCCGACTAAATGTGTAGTCTAATACTACATGCATTAATATTCTTGACTGAGATGCTTAAGAAATTGCTTATCTGTATCGATTTTGGAACATTAATACTATAACTAGCTATCTAAATTGCCTAAGTCTATTATTGTGTCCTGATGTTATTTATTTGAAACTGAGTTAAATTCTTTTGATCTAAATGCGTTGTAGAGAGAATCAGCACATATTTTCAGACTATTGTCATGTGTTTCCTGCATGGCCCATTGTAGTTTTCCCTATGTTAGCCTAACGGTGCACATTGAAGGCCTCATTTTCCTTTGCACATGTTACTATATAAACACATTTGCTTTTGTGCCACATTTTATTTTCACACAGAACCTCCATATGTTTTTGAGTTCTGTTCTTTTCCTGGGATTTGGTCGGATCACCATACAAAAGGTCAAACAAGGGGGGCGTGGCTTCGATGCCGCTGTAGATGGCCGCCTGACGGAGCTGCTCTGCCGTACCGGGACCTGTTCTTGTCTGGTAGGCGCGCTCTACGTCTCTACTAATGGCGGTATTGGCAGCAATCTTCACCGGAGCAGGTCCGGACTCCAATGAAGCAACTTTCCGGCTGAGGCGTGTTGCGCTTCACTTCCTTTCCATTCTGGGCGCATTTACTTCAGCATGG
Source organism: Triturus cristatus (assembly GCF_964204655.1). Lineage (NCBI taxonomy): Eukaryota > Metazoa > Chordata > Amphibia > Caudata > Salamandridae > Triturus > Triturus cristatus. The sequence continues at coordinate 946,304,084 of NC_140593.1, forward strand.
CCGCCATCTTGGAGAAATGCTCCTGAATGCGTTTCACTTCACACGCTCGAGAGTCCCCCTTCAAGCTTCACAGTGCGGTGACAGTGCGGTGAAAGTGAAAACGATGTGCGTTTTGAAATTGATACTTATGGGGGCATTATTCTGCTACAACAAGGAACTTTGGTCTTCATTCACCAAGGTATGCTGAACACCTTTTTTCCTGCGTCTTTCCCCTCAGAATGCCCACCATTTTCTTTTGTTTGGAACTTCCCTTCACATTTTTACAGATTTTTCACTTATGGTCACTAATTTTCTCATGAACTCTGGCATTAAACGCATGAGCCTTATCTACTGCCCATATACCTTTGTGGAATAAAGCGCGCACTGCGGTTTCCTGCCAAGTTACTGACTGTTAACTGAATACCTTGCAACACTATCTGGCTTTATGTGACAGGATTGATATTCTTCGCCCTTTTTCTTCATCACTGAGGCTGCACCACTGATCTTTCAGTAAGTGATCTTTTAGTGAGTGGTCAGCATTTTCCATTCCTGTTCTTATATTATGTGCACACAACTCATGCCACCCTACTTTCTGTGAGACAGTTACTTATGGGAAAACTGCACAAACCAAAGTTTGTTTTTGTCTCATCACATCATAGCCCATTGGTGAATCCTCCATCTTTATCTACACCAGCTTCCTCCTCTACTGCGTTGCAGATGGCTGGAGTAAATTCTAATTGCAGTGCCTCATCATCACAGTCTACTTCAAATAAATCCTCTCCATCTACCTCCACACCAAAACGTTTGAAACATGATCCTCCCTCTCCTGACAAGTCTCCATCTCCCATCTCTTTGGAGTTACTCTTGGATGAGATATGCGCTTTGCGCCCGTTTGTGGAAGAAACCAATAACAAGATGCAATTTCTCGAAGATAAATGGTCTTCAATGGAAAGTAGAGTGTCTTCAATGGAGCAGCAAGTTTCAGAGATACACGACAATTCTCAGCGAATCTCTTCTTTAGAAAAAACAGTCCACAGCCTTCAACAGCATACGGAGGATTTAGAAAATAGAAATAGGAGGAACAATTTACGTATTTATGGCCTGCCTGAGTCTCTGGAAGGTGAATACCCTGTCACTTTCTTCTCCTCCTTTCTTCCGAAACTCCTTGATATGCCTTCTACTAGTTCCTTCAGCATTCAAAGAGCTCATAGGCTAGGCCCTCGTCCACCTCTTTCAACAGCTCCAGTTAAGCCGCGCTATGTCATCATTCTCTTTCTGAAGTTCACTGACTTACTCTCAGTTCTCTCTTCAGCTAGGTCTAAAAAGCATCTTTCCTGGCTTGGTCAGAGGGTGTTTTTATCTCAAGACATCTCCAATGCTACAGCCTCCAGAAGGAAAGAATTCCTGAATCTTCGTTCTCCTCAATGCGCTATTGGAGCTAAATATGGTTTGTTTCACCCATGCATCTTCAAAGTGACATATCAGAACCAAACGTGGACTTTTCAGGATCCTGCAGAACTTAAGAATTTTATTCATATTCATACTACTAATGTTATGGACACCTCTACCTCTTCTAATGGTTGACATTCTAATCCTTTCTCTTTGACAATGTTCCCGCTGATATCTTGTTAATAGCTCTGTATCTTAAGTAATAGTTTTATTCTCTGATGTTTTTCGATGTTCTTATGCACAGTGTATTTTTCATATTTATCATATTTCTTGTTATATGCTAGTTGTTATACCTTTCTCTATATTTTATTTTAATATTAATTGTCTCTCCCATTTTATTCATAAAGATTTTGTTTCTGTCTCCTCAACTCATATGGTCCGTCTTCTTCCTCCCTCGTCCCGGTGCGGTTGGACTTCCCAGGTTCGGGTGGTTCATCTTGTAGTGCGTTGTCCCTGCCCCACTATCTGTTTTTTTGCCTCTTTCAGGAATGTTTTCTTCAGTCATCCTTCTTGGATATGTACAGTCTCTTCTTGCATTTTCTCTCTGTTTCCCTTTCCCTCTTCTCCTTCCCTTTATCTCTCTTCTACTGGTCATACTTATCTTTCTTCCCACGTTCCCTTCCTCTCATTTTCCGTATGAGTTTCTCAACTGTTCCTTCTCCTGTTCCTTCTCCTTCCTCGCTTTTTCCCTTTCCTCCTCCTCCATTCATTTTATCTTTCACTCGTTGTTATTATCGTTGATTTTCCTATATTGAAACTCTGTTTCTTCTAATTTTTTTATGTTTTTACGTTCAGAGTAATCTCTTGGAATGTAAAGGGTTTTATCAGTCCTATTAAAAGACAGAGAATCTTTTCTCACCTTGCTAATTACAATCCTGATATTAACCTCTTACAGGAAACCCACCTTACAGAAGCTGAATCACTTAAGCTAAAAAGAAGCTGGGTGGGTACGATTTCATTTTCTCCATCTACGAATAAAAAGAATGATGTTGTCATTCTATGCCATAAAAAATTGAAGTGTAAAGTCTTATCGCAAGAAAATGATACAGAAGGTAGATGGGTATTAGCTAAACTGTTAATTAATTCTGTCCCTTTAACTGTTTTTAATATTTATGGTCCTACACAGCCTGATTGTTCTTTCTGGCCTTTGATTACGCAAAAATGTATTCAATTTCGAAAGTGATTGTATATTCTAGGTGGTGACTGCAACCAAATTGTAGACCCTCTTCTGTACCGCAAGACTACAGTCCGTTTTATTCCCAATAATTCTCACAAACACTTCCTTGACACTATTTCCGAAACACATCTCATTGACTCTTGGCGACTTTCTCATCCTGATACTCTTGACTAGTCCTTTTTTTTTCTCTCCTCCTCATGCTTCCCTTTCTCGTCTAGACTACATTTTTCTTTCTCAATCTTTATCTCAAAATGTACTCTCCCCCTCTATTGAACCTATAGTTATTTCTGATCACGCTCCAATTGTAACTGATCTTGATTTACTCCCTCCACATCCAAAATCTTAACGATGGTGCTTCAACAATTCTCTTCTAACCGACCCTTTATTCTCCTCCTCTTTTCGTTCCTTTGCTAATGAATTCTTTCTTCTTAATTGCAACTCTACATCTCCCCTCATATTATTTGGGATTCTTTTAAAGCTACTGCGCGATGTTTTATTATTGACTTTGTTTCAAAGAAAAAAACTGTTTCTTCAGAAATGGAAACTGTATTAGCTCATTTTAAACTTTTGGAACATGAATTTTATACAGCCTCACAAAATTGCATTTCACCACAATTGATACGAGCCAAACTTGAGTTTAAAAAACTTATACTGACAATGCTTCTTCAAAACTCCTCCGGAGCAGTGCTCGTTATTATGGAGGTCGTAATAAAGCAGGAAAACATTTAGCAAATTACCTTAAAACGCATAAAGAGCGTACGCTTATTGATTCGATTTATTCCTCCAACAATTCTCTTCTATATAAAGATCAGGAAATACTTGATGAATTTAAACTTTTCTATCTAATCCTCTACACACCAGAATCTCCTCCCACTCCTTCTCTCATTCAGCCCTATCTCGATAAACTCCCTTCCCCCTCTACTTCTCATCTTAATCTTCTTGACCTTGAAAACGATCTTTCTCTTGATGAACTTTCCAAAGCTTTAACTACCCTTATTAAGGGGAAAACCAGATGGTTTTGCTTTTGAATTTGACCTCCATTTTTCTGACTTATTACTCCCTAAACTCTTAATACTTTTCAACTCATTTTATTCAGCTGGTAAGGCAGAGGGCACCTTTCAAGAGGCGACTATCTGCCTCATTCTTAAAGATGGTCGTGATCCTCAATTTTGCAAAATTATCGCCCGATTTCTTTAGTTAATGTTGACTTTAAATTAGTCGCTAAATTGCTTGCTCTGCGTCTAGATCCTATCATGCCCCATCTTATTGGTAAAGAACAATGTGGTTTTATTAAGGGTAGACTCACTTCCAATAACTCTCGTCTCTTTCTTAACGTCTTAAATAAAGTCTCCTCTTTTTCTATTCCTCTCGCTGCTATTTCTGCTGACGCGGAGAAAGCTTTTGATAGAGTAGACAGGTCCTTTTTGTTTTCATCGTTGCGCTGGCATGGTTTCGGTCCTAAATTCATATCACTTATATCCCTGTTGTACTCTGCCCCTAAAGCTTCGGTTTTGGTTAATGGTCATGTTTCATCTTCTTTTCCTCTCCATCGTGGCATTCGTCAAGGTTGTCCCTTATCTCCCCTTCTCTTCGTTCTTGCCCTCGAACCTTTCTGACTTCCATCCATAAAAATGATTCTATTTCTGGTTTCCCTTATGATGATCATCAATTGAAACTCTCTGCGTATGCAGACGATATTCTTTTATTTATTTCTGCTCCTGAAACATCTATCCCCCCTTTACTTCTTGAGTTTAATTCCTTTCGCAGGTTTCTGGCTACAAGATCAATTTGGACAAGACCGAGATTCTCCCTCTCACAAAATTTTGTCTGCCACAGTTCTTCTCCTCCACTGGATTTGCTTGAAATAACTCAAAAATTAAATATCTAGGCATATGGTTATCCAACTCCATTACCTCTTCCATAAACTGAATATGTCTGCTGCTCTATCTCGAATTGAGAAATCACTCTCCTCTTGGGACCCTCTTTTTCTTTCCTGGTGGGGCCGGCTGGATTTGATCAATATGATGATTGCCCCAATTTTAATTTATATCCTTTCCATGCTCCCCGTTCACATCCCCTCTATCTATTTTAAACGTTTTGATTCGTGTCTCTCTAGATTTCTCTGGCAGAATAAAACATCCAGAATTGCTTTATCTTCCCTTCAGAAGTCAAGATCTAATGGTGGTGTGAACTTCCCGGATTTTCGCCTCTACCATAAGTCCTTCTCCTTGCGTCATGCCTCAAGATGGCTTATTTCGGACGCCCCCCCCTTTACCCCTCTTTGGCTCGACATTGAACGAATCTTATTACTACCCTTTTCCTTCAAAGAAGTTATATGTTTTTCTGCTAAAACTTCTCATACTTCCCTACCCCTATTTAGACATACCTATTCCCTCTTGAAACCTTTGGTACACCCCACTATCATTTCCCGTGAATCCTTCTTAGACTCTCCTATTTGGCACAATTCACTTATCCTCCTCAACAATAGACCCATATTTTGGAAAGCGTGGAGATTAAGGGGTATTTTATGGGTTAAGGAACTATTAATGGAATCTCACCTTGCTCCTTTCCCCACTTTCAATCCTTATTTCATTGTCCTCGCTCCTTTTTACAGAAGTTTACATCTCTTATGGCGCTTATTCTAGATGTTTTTTTTTCCCTTCCCCTTTCATCTTCATATGATATCCAAAATCCTCTTCTCAAAATACTTCTTACTCTCCCCAAAGGCTCACTTATATACAAATTCTTTTCAGCTCCCAATCCAGATCGTGCTAAATCCAAACTGGAAACTTCTCGGGAATCTGATCTAGGATGTGATTGGTCTATCATTTTTTGGGATAAACTCTGGTCTAGGACTTTAAAAATCTCTCGCTCTGCATCTCTTACCCAATCTATGTTTTTCTTTTACCACAGACTCTATCTTACCCCTGCTTCCCTAGAACGCTTTTCTTCCTCTACTGACTCTAACTGTTGGACTTGTAGTTCTTCTAATGCTGACTTCCTTCACCTTTTCTTCCTTTGTCCTTCAGTCTCCGAATTTTGGGAAATGGTTTGGTCTTACATTTCTCGGCTGTTTACAATTTCCATTCCTTATTCTATACCTCTCCTCTTTGCTGGAAGCCTTTTTGACTCTTTAGATCTCTCTCCACATGACCATGGCCTTTTTGACCTAATGCTTGCTTTGGCCTTTCAACATATCTCCTTTAACTAGAAAACTCTCACAAAACTTTCAATATAACATTGGTGGAATACCCTCTGTCATTTACATAGACTTGATGTTGCGTTTGCCTCCTCTTGCAAACCAATCATGAATAGGGATCTCTTTTGGTTGCCCCTAACTACATATCTAGATCGAATTTTTTATATAATACTTCTCATATATCTTCGGAAAACTTCAAACTGCCTTGAATGATTTTATCTCTGTTCTTCATTATTTACCATGTTAAACTTAGTTATATATTTACTTATTGGACAATATTATATTTACTCATTTACAGTATTTAATCTAATCAGTTTGCTCTCTGTTTTATCTCTTGTACTATAGTATCAACACCCCCTTTCCTCCCCCTTCTTTCTCCCTTCCTTTCCTCCTTTCCCCTTTTCCCCTTGCTTTCACCTTATATAATTCCCACAAACTGCTTTTACTCTTTTCTTCTAGATGTCAGCCAGTTTCGTTGCTATGCTGTTAACTTTGAATTCTCTTTATATATTGCTGATATCTTTATGCTTTAACTAATTTGCTAATAAAGCTTTTCAAACATAAAAAAAAAGAAAAGGTCAAGCAAAAATGTCCTGTGTTATTCTTTCTGACAAGGTTCTAGCACCGAAACATAACACTAGAATGCAGCTGTTGTTTATGCACACATGTCCTATCATAGAGATGAGCACATGAGCAAAAAACAGATACATGGCACAAAAGTTCTGAGAGAAGATCACTGCATCTGCTGATATGTGGAGTGTTCATGTGTGTATGCTAAGGTACGAGACCAACAGTAATCCCAGATATCTTTAATATATAATCATTTAGCTTTATTAGCAATGGAAGGGGTTTAGGTTACTCTGTCCTATAAAATGACAGGGCTTTTAATCATATATGGATTATTAACCATGCTAGCATATTTTTAGTAAGTATTTGTATTCAAATTGTGGCACGTATACTGCATTTCACAGCACAATGGTTTAAATAAATATTCTAAACTGCCTTCGTGTCTTCTGGTTATCTTATTGTGGATGAGTATGAGTAAGAAAGCGAAAGGCTGTGTCCTGTTACTGCAATCCCTGAGAGGGTCGAGATGGTTGTTTTCTGGGGTCTCAATTCACTTTTTTCTCTGGTAAGGTTAGGAGGGCAAGTAAGGCACTATAGCTAGTTGGATTCAGACTCATGGATACTGAGGTATTATGGTGACTTAGGGGCTCATTATGATGGCGGGCGGACCTGTGTCTGCCCGCAATCATTGCGGTGGTTTCGGACCGCCTGCCAGTCATGCGGCGGTCTCACCACTGAAATTACGATGCGCCCGTCAGTATGGCGGGCGCATCCCGGGGATTTACCATTGCGGACGGTGCTGCTGGCTGCAGCACCGTTCGCAATGTTAATATGTCAAGCAGTGCATTTCCCTGCACTACGTGACAGGCACCACGCGGTAGATGGTAGACCCAGAAGCGTACTCGTATGTCGACGACATCTATCTGACGGACGACGAGTTGCTTCCACACCTTGCTCGTGTGGATAACATAGTGACTATGTTTGCAGGCTTCGGTTACAAGTTTAACTTTAAGAAGTCGCACATTGCTGAATTTACAGTGTTGTTCTTGGGGTACGAACTCAATAATGAAGGTCGAGGCTTGGCACCGCAGTTCCTTGAGAAATGCGCAAACCTTCGTATCCCTACGACACTGAAAAAACTTCAATCCTTGCTGGGTTTTCTGAATTTCGGTCGATCCTACATTCCTGATTATGCCCAGCGTATCAAGAAACTTTATGCCTTGATACAACCAACTTATACCAGATCTTGCTGGCTGCCAGAGCACTCGTTGGCATTGTATACTTTGCAAACTGATCTTCTTACAGCTAAATATCTAAAAACTCGTGACAACCACACCAACCTGGTCATCAGAATTGTTCCAGGCGCGGAAGGTTTCACGTACTTAACGTTCAATGAGGGTGACACAGTCCCCATTGCTTACAAATCTCATCTGTACACTTCGGCTGAGCTGCGATTTTCCACTGTTGAAAAAGTATTGACAGCGGTTCAGATGGCGATCCTGAAAGAACGAGCGCTATCACAAGGAAAACGCATGCTGGTAGTAACACCGTTTCCTGCTCTTGAAGCAGTCACTAAGGCTAGTGTACCAAATTCTAAGGCTTTGCATCCAAGGTGGATACAATGGGCGACCTCCTTAGCTTCGCCTGGCGTCGAATACATCTTTGACGCAGCGTTGCAGACTCAAGAGAGTTTGGCGTATGAATTCGTTCATCCAGCTCCACAGTCATTGCGCCCTATCGAGGAATACCATTGTGTCATATACACTGACGGGTCGGCGCAACCCGCAACTGGATCAAGGCACGCTTATTCAGCGGCTTTCGCAATTGTAGTCGGTACTTTCGTGAATGGAGAGTTCAAATCTGATGCAGTGCATACGCAGTCATTGGGTGATTGTACCGCCCAACTGGCGGAGCTACGTGCTCTGGTGCTTGCACTTGAGTTTGCTGATCACAGAGTCACTACTCTTATAGTGAGTGACTCTTACTACTGTGTTCAATCTTACAACGACAATATACTTTTTTGGATTATGAATGGCTTTCGTGACTCCAAAGGTTGCTCAGTAAAGCATAAAACAATTTGGGCTCGAGTGTCAGAACTCAAAGGGAGTTTGCCACTTGTGGATGTAATTCACACTCTTGGTCACCAACGAGTTGGTGTCCATGCTGTCGGTAACAGTTTGGCTGACGAGGCAGCTAAAACAGCAGTGGCAACATATTTAGAAGCAGCAGTTACAAGATCAAAATCTAAGATTGATGCAGACATTTTAGCAGCTATTGCTGCTACTGAGACAGGGACAAACTTCCCTAGAGGTTTCCCTTCTCGATACCATTATCACTTAAGTCCTGATAACGTCCCGTTAGTGAGGATTAACGACGTTGGCGATAGATTGATTCCCAACGCGGACTGCAGACCAAATCTGATAACAGCTGCCCACGAAGGTGTTGCGTCTGCGCATGCTGGAGTGTCAGCAACTGTCTCTCTTTTGCAGCAACGTTACTGGTGGTACGGTTTGTATAAACAAGCGCGGGCTTATGTACTTAATTGTGACATTTGCCAGCAGATCAAACCTTCTTCTGTTGCACGTCCACCTCCAACGCAGCTGCATATATCTAATCAACCACTAGCGTGTGTTTATTTAGATCACTGCTGTCCTTTTACCTCTGATACTGCGTACAAGTACATCTTGGTTGCAGTGGATTCGTGCACACGTTTTTTGTGGGTGTGGCCACAAAGGAGTGCTGATGCCAGGACTGTCATCAAAGCATTGCGTGTCTTTATAGGGAGTTTTGCGTGTGGTACCCTTCACTCTGATCAGGGCCCGGCGTTCGCCTCTAAGGCTTACAAAGAGGCTATGAGAAGTTTGGGGGTCCAAGTCAAATTTTCATCTCCATACCGGCCTGAGGGCAATAGTGTTGTGGAACGGATGAACCGTGACCTAAAGCAATCGTTGACAGCCAAGGTGTTAGGTACAGGCCGGAACTGGCTTGCCCACTTGTATGACATCCAACGTGCACTTAATAATCTCCCTAGAAGGTCTCTGGGTGGGAGGACCCCTTACATGATGCTCTTTGGAGTGAGAATGTTTGTTCCGGACCTTGATGGTCTAGACATGGCGGCGGCTGCCGCCCCTTTTGACCTCGATGACCACTGTGCTGTATTGCAGAATCTACAAGAAGCAAGAGACACTCTGGCAAAAGAACACGTGCCCTCTGCATCAGAAGAAGCGCTCCTGATTCCGGTGGTCGGCTGGCTACCTCGAGTTGGTGATCTGGTCCGTGAGAAGGTGGAGAACAAGAAGGAGTTTGGCCCCTCTTATCGTGCACCAGTCCCGGTGCTTGGTGTATTGGGTACACGTACAGTTGTTTTACCACCACTTCCTGGTCGCAAAGAAAAAAGGTACATTTCAATTGAAAATGTCAAGCTACACAGGGTGGCCGATTCTCCATAGTATGACACCTTCGGTTTCCTGCCCTTCAATGCTGAGAAACTCTGTTGTGGTGCCACCCTCTGTCATCGTGCCTGAAGTTTCCATTGAGATGATTACAGTTACTGATCCACCACCTACTGCTAGTGGTTTGCCCGCTGATCCTGAGTATGCTTATCCTACGGAAGTCGCTTTGCCCCTTTTAAATACAACAACAGTTACCCAGTCACGTTCTTCCTTTGAAACTGAATCATTGACTTCCACTATCCCTTCCAAAATCTCTATATTTTTTGCCTGGTTCAAGAGACATTTTTTGGTTGCACCTTGGACTTACATCTGGTTGGTGCTGATTTGTATTTTTTTATTCATGACAATTGGCTTTGTGGTGGTGTTTTTTTAGACTTATCAATGGACACTACCTGAATGAACGTTCTACAATTCTATTAATTGATGGAACTTTGGCCCCCCATTCCTCATCACACATCATGAAAAGAGACCAGACGTTTGTGAACATCACCGCCTGGCCTGTACATGATGGGATTGCTTGGGATGCGGTGAACTTTCAAATTCATGGTCCCACCGAAGTTATTAATGTGCCAACTGTTTTTCGTGTTTCTATGGGTGATGTAGTTAAACAAAACATCCGCTCAGATGATTGGGATGTAAAAGCAATAGAATCACTGTTTTCTGATTTAAAATATTATGCTGCATTTGATGCTGAAGATCTATATTTAAATACTGCAAACTATGAGGAGCAGTTTTGTTTTCAACATTATGGCACACATTTTCTACACAGAGCAAATACTTTCAGAAATTTTGTTAATTTCACACAATGGGAACATTGTCCTGTCCCTATGCCTGGCAGTTCTGCCACTTTATTGAAAAAATTCACATACTTTTCGGATTTTAGTGTGTCAACCCCTGAATCTTTTTACTTTAAGGTAGTGGAAGAACCCTCTTCTAAAGTCAGACTGACACACACCAAATTATTATATTCCAAAACCTTTATGGAGGAATTGGCTATTGGAGGTTATGACGTATGGAAAGCTACTATCGATCTTAAATCGGTTTGGGGAACTAAACCGTGGCAGGTACAAGGAACAGAAGCTTTGCATCGTGCCTGTCTTATCCCTAACCATATTTTATTTTTAAATTCATCTATTTTTCAGACAACCTGTTTTGGATTGGCTATATCTAAAAAATTAATTTCCCCCTCGATCCCTGATCTGGGTGCTTATCCTGGTTGGGAAAATCACTCAGATCTGTCCCTTACTGGGTTGCAGTCGCTTGTTTCCAATGGCACCTTCAATATTTCAACATTGAATCCTGAGGGTTGGCTAGTATGGCAAACAAGCTCAGATTCCTGTCAACGTCGGTTTCTAGATTTGACCCCGGGGTATACACAACTTAGGGTTGACCCTCGTTTCACATCTTCACACACGGTGACTACCTACTCTGTAGGTAAGTTATGTCAGTCATGGCTGCAACATTCCACCTTAACTGCAGTTAAACTTCATTTGTCATGTTTAATTGAAAAAATAGATTTGAATGATTTCATTAAGGGTCCTGTTAATGGTAGATCTAAACGATGGGCTTATGCTATTTACAATGAAGTTTGGAAGTTGTCGCAAATTGAGGCTGCTTCTAGACTACGTGCTATTGACCAGGCCAATATGGAAAAAGTATTGGCTGTGATAGATAATAGTATTAATACGTTGTCTTCAAGAATTTATACATTAGATAATATCGTTTCTTCTGTTGTAGACATTGTGCAAGATGATGTATCTGTGTTGTATCATGGTCAAAATCAATTGCGTTCCATTATGAAGTTTGCATGGACATTGCAAACGTTAAAGGCAGGGAAAGTCCCTTGGGATTACATGAATATTTCATCGTTGTTCCTTCCGTTTAATTTGACTGACAATCAGCAGTTCATGTCCATGAAAGATGCTACTTATGCATTGCTGCACATTGAAAAATTAGAACCTTTACCTTTCTCTATAGCTGAGTTAAATTCAGCCGTGTGGTTAGTACACGGATTAGTAACTTTACCGTTCAGTTTGTTCAAGTTTAGTTCGTGCATGAGACATTATGCTATCGGCAGATACGAACAACTTGGTGATGCATTTCTGCATGAAGTTTGGTCGCTTCCGTTCACTTACAGATGCGTGAGGGATGGCAAGGAAGTTTACTTAAAAGGTGAAGAATGCAATTCCGCTCCTGATCACTCTGTTGTTTGCAGACATATACAATTACATGGCGCTTGCAATATACACGCTCCTAATTTAGCTTGTGTCCTAAAGGGGATTCCAATGCCAGTTATAACGTCTTCTTTTAAGCTGCTTGCCAACGGTAGTTATTTGCTTTTAAATAGTGAAGCTTCCTGTGGGATGCTAGTGGGTATTCCTTACATAGTGACTGTTTCACAAAAAGTAGTTTGCTGTAATAACGTCCTTTTCCCGCCCCCGCAAGGCCGACTCGACATATCCATCTGGCCAGCGATTCCAACCTTGAACGCAGAGTTCAATAGGATGAGCAGAATAAGGGCTCTTTTGTCTAAAAAAGAGGTTGCGTTAACCTCATCCCGTGAAACATTTCTACTTAATGTTGCTAATACACGCACTGAGGTACAGGCTATTTTAAATACCGACCTCCCCCTCCATTTTGGAACCTTGATTCAAACTATCTTTAATGCTTCGTCTACGACTGGCCTTGTTCATTTTTTTAAAATTGTGGGCTCCGGCCTCGTGACATCTTTCCAGACTGTTTTTGGTGTGATCCCCGCATTTTTACATTCTATTTTTTCGAGTGTCTTCGGAGGGTTCCCCTTGCTCCTCGCTTTGGTGGCTGGGATCCTCGTGTTGATTTGCCCACTTCGATATGGCTGCACACCGGGAACTGCAAGACAGAATGCTGCGCTTGCTCCATCTTCGTAGCCGGATGCTTGATTTCTATGGCACCTTACCACTGGCGGTATTAAGCGTCAAGTATGGATTGTCTTTCCGGTTTCCCTTTTTTACGTGTGTGCAACCTGTTTTTCATTGCCTAGATTGTCCCTTCCAATGGGCTCTGGACTTGTGCCTGTCAAACTTGGCGTCGCCTGACCCGGATTTTGATGAACTAATGTGTTCCTTAGTGGCTCATGAATTCGATTGTTCTGGTGTCGCGTTTATGGCTTTGGGTGCGGCACACGGAGTCCGTGGAAATTGGGATATCGGAGAGGCAGCTATTGATTTCCTTGAAAGGAGTTATATTGAAGAGACTGACAGTTGTCCTATTATGGTGCTGGATGCTCTGATAATTGACGAACATGTATGTTCCTTTCACTTGCTCAACTGGATGTCTGACACTTTTGCGGGACGCTCCAATGATTTCCTCTTGGAAGCAGTCGCAACTTACGGTGCATATACCTTCATGGATTGACTGATTGAAATTGTCAATGCAGCTTGCATCCAGAATTGTTAAATTTCTACGAAAATTTTGCTTACCTTTTGTCACATCATTTTTTCATTTTTTAAACGAAAATTTTTTTAATTATCGGACTTTACACTTATCTTGTATGTCCTTGAGTCCGTTCTAAGTCACTTGAACTCTGCGTTCTTGCTAAATGTATCCCTATTGGTTAGTGCTCCGATCATGGGGGGGTGTGAGCTGGACTAAGCCATGCCCTATTTACAACACTAAGTTAGCATAACCGAGATCATAGTTAACAAGCAAGCTTGTTGTTTCTGCTGCGCTGCACACGACACTGGTGTCATGTGTTATTCATTTTGTAAAATGCTGACTCGTCTTTGCCCTACAGAAGAACAAACGGTTGTTATACATTCGTAACCGTGAAATGTGCCCTTGGTCTGTACATCATGCAAAGAACGCGTCTGGGTCACTAGAAGGTACAGAGTGTTGTGTTTAGATTGATCGTAGACACTTGTTAGACATATCATACGTACAGCTGCCAATGTTTGAAGGACGAGCGCCTTTAATATTGCAGAACAGTTTGATTTTACATTCATTCGAACAAGAGGAGCTGATGCATGCTGTGAGAGCTGATCCTTTGATGTGATTCTACTAAGCTGATCTATACGGTATGGGGTCCCCCCTGTTAGCCTAAGAGACCTTCTAATAGTCTAATAATAATAATGTATTAGATTATAGTGAAAGGAGTGTGGTCGTATACCACTGTCATTAATAGTATGATTGCTCCTTTCATTCTATATGGTATTGTAACAATGTTCATGATCCTGATCTTTACTGTTAGTCTGCTAGTGTTAGCCAAAGTACTGCATCTTAGGACGCGAGGTTTATAAAATAAACTCTTTAAACTTTACCGTGTCTGTATTATTATGTTGTGGACTAATAAATAAGTACGAACAGGTATTTCAGATTCCCACCACTCCTGAGAAATATCTAAGTCGCTTGTTCTGGTTTGTCTATACATTGGGACCACCTAGCTAGATCTAGGTTAACGAATGAGATACTAAGCTAGTCGGATAAGGGGTTCGGGGTTCTGAGGAGGATTTTCTGGTACACCACAATTCTCTGAGGTCCTGGTCTCCTGCGCATAGTTCTGTACAAAAGCAGAATCCCTGCAACAGGGATAAGAGATTCCCTTGCAGGCGGGTGCAGTGAATGACTGCACCCACCTGAAATAAGATCTCTGGGAGGTTCAGTGGGACCCCTTTAATCCCTTGAAAGGGCTACCTCAGGGGGCGCTCAGACAGTACCCCACCTTTTTGTGGCACATTCTCAGTGCACCTCCTGCGGCTTCTTTGCGCCCGTGTCTATAATGCAGAGGTCAAGAGAGTCCCATATTTGTCTGGGGTCACACCCCCATGCACCAATGCTATCTGTATTATACAGAAGGCACTGTACAAGCACCTGCATCCCCTTCTGTAATACCAAAGTGCCCCAGGGGTGCACAAACAAGGCGCACAAGCGCATTGTGCCCTGGTGCACTTTATATTATTCAGCCCCAAAACTCTCTTTGGCATTAGGAACGAGCACCTGGCACCCAAAATTCAAATCTGGGACTCACTTTAGTTGACCATAATGTTTCGGCCTGTTTCATGCATTTACAGGCACCTGGAGTGGACCCCTCATTCAGCCTTACACCAAAGGTTGTACAGGATCTTTTTCAACGGGTGAATGTATCAAAGCCAGCATAATGATTGTAGCCTTCTCTCATGAACCTCTGCGCCATTCACTGATAACTGTGAACCATTGTTTCTTATATCGCTATACTCTCAGGGTATCTTCTGCTCCAAAGGATTACCTTATTCTTTCCTTTAAGGCTTAATGATTAATGCAGCTCTTCTCATCAAGATCCTAAAGATATTTGAGGGTATCACCCCAACCCTGGTGGTACCAAGCTGGTCCCTCCCCCAAGCCTGCATCGTCTTCAAGATAACCAGCCTAGCAAACACCACCCCCACCCCACGTCCAGCTGAGAAATTACATACCTTTGAGGAACAGCCTCAAATCTGAAGCCAAGACATCACCTGACTTGAAACAGGAAAACTACAAAAAAGAGTAAACCTGAAGAAAAGTCTTTATGCTCTCGATATTGTGGGAACCACAATAGTTTTGAGATGTCACCAGGATAGTTTGTCCCAGCCCATTTTGTAAGTGCGTCCTTTGCAGAGAAAAAGAACACAGTCAGGTGTTTCTCACCCCTACTTGAACATTGTTCTCCCATACAGAAAAGGCTGTTTTTATAATAAGACAAGTATGTTAAAACATCTATGGTTCTTACAGGAAAATGTTTAAGGGGCGCCATCTGAACCCCAGAAACAGTGCATGCACAAACACGCCAAGGCACCTCCGGTTATTCGCGTGCTTTAAAAGTATATATAAAATAACATAACAAGCGTTGTCATTTTATTATGATTAGTCTGTGTTATTCGTCTACAAATCATGTAAGATTAATAATGAATATTTGAGCACTTGCAAACTTAAGTAAGAACAAAGAATTACCTCGAACACTGTTCATGGCACATCCCTTGACAATTAGCCTAAAACTCAGGGGCGGCTGGTGACATTTGAAAGTGGCGAGGCGTAAAATGATTGCAAAGCAAGCAAACGAACGTGTGAGCAGTCGCGAGGGGGTGGTCACTCGCGGGGGGTGGGGGGGTCGCACGGGAGAATAAGCAAACGAACGTGTGAGCAGTCGCGAGGGGGGGGTCACGCGCGGGGGGTCGCACGGGAGAATACTATGAAAAATAAAAGGAAAACTTACCTGACCGCCTCTGCTCCTGGTCCGCGTTGGCGCCTCTGCCCTATTCAAACTGGATGGAACAGCACGTCACGTCAGCACTGCAGTGGCAACCCCTCAGCCAATCCAGGCGCTGCTGCAGCGCCAGGATTGGCTGAGGGCACAGCCTACTCCTCGCCCGCCGCCTGCCCATTAGGAGACCGAGGGGCTCCTAATGGGCTTGCGCAAATCCGTGAAAACACAAGTGTGCATGACTGGGCACGGGCTAAAAACTAGCTTACCATGCCCGCTCATGCGCACTTGTGCTGCAGTGCTGCAGTGCTGCCCGGTCTGACAATGCATGTTAGTCAACATGACGCCGGACCGCCCACGGTCCGACGTCATGCTGACTGACATGCATTGTCAGTTCTCCTCACCCTCGGCGTCTCTGAACTTAAGTAAACTAAGTTCAGAGACACCGAGGGAGCTGCGGGCGCGGGCGGTGCGTGGGGGTGAGTAGCAACGCCCCCACGCCCCAATGGACGCACCGCGCCTGCTAAAACTCCCTATCTGCCTATCTCCATTACATGATTTATGTTAATTTCTGAGGCATAGTTCCCCCTCCATACTAATAGATAAGAAAACCTTCAATTCATTGTCCCGACAGACAGCATCGATTGCAGCAGTGAGCTGAAAGCGATGCTTTTACTTCAAGCTTTGTTGAAATATTAGTTTGTTACTTAACACCACATCCGCTAAGTAGGTAGGAGTTAGTTACGTCATCCTGCAGGACACAGCTTTATTCTCTGCTAATTTTCAGCACGTAAATGGAACACGTCCCTATGGTAGAAACAACAGACATGTGGAACTTTTGCACACACGCAAAATGCCTTCAGAAATAATCCAATAAAAACAGCATTTATTACTTAGCTGGAGTTACAGGTCTAATACCGGTAAGCCATGTCAGTTCTCATAAATATGAAAAAATAGGCCATTCTATGCCGTTCAAAGCACAGACACTATATTAACATACAACAGTCCCTGCAATGCGTGTGTTACTTTGTCAATACATATAACAGTGCTGCATGCGACACAAAGGATCTGAAAAAATAACCCCATTAGCATCAAAGATTCCCCACCTTTTTCCAATTCAGAAAGGAGCTGTAGACCCACCTCTTTTGAGATCACTTCATCTGCACAGGATAGTACTCACTACTCACAAACATCGTGCTTCATTGCAAACCAGTGGCGTAGCGTGGGCGTGGCCACAGGGGCGGTTGCCCTGGGCGCACAATTCTAAGGGCCGCAACATTTTCAAAGAAATATATTCTTCGGCAGCAGGTTGCTTGCTGCCGAATTTTCTTTCTTTCAATATTTTGCTCCCCGGCGCAGGTTTAGGGGGCGCAATACTTGCCATGCCCCTGGTGCTGGAAACTCACACTACACTCTTCTAAAGTCAGACTGACACACACCAAATTATTATATTCCAAAACCTTTATGGAGGAATTGGCTATTGGAGGTTATGACGTATGGAAAGCTACTATCGATCTTAAATCGGTTTGGGGAACTAAACCGTGGCAGGTACAAGGAACAGAAGCTTTGCATCGTGCCTGTCTTATCCCTAACCATATTTTATTTTTAAATTCATCTATTTTTCAGACAACCTGTTTTGGATTGGCTATATCTAAAAAATTAATTTCCCCCTCGATCCCTGATCTGGGTGCTTATCCTGGTTGGGAAAATCACTCAGATCTGTCCCTTACTGGGTTGCAGTCGCTTGTTTCCAATGGCACCTTCAATATTTCAACATTGAATCCTGAGGGTTGGCTAGTATGGCAAACAAGCTCAGATTCCTGTCAACGTCGGTTTCTAGATTTGACCCCGGGGTATACACAACTTAGGGTTGACCCTCGTTTCACATCTTCACACACGGTGACTACCTACTCTGTAGGTAAGTTATGTCAGTCATGGCTGCAACATTCCACCTTAACTGCAGTTAAACTTCATTTGTCATGTTTAATTGAAAAAATAGATTTGAATGATTTCATTAAGGGTCCTGTTAATGGTAGATCTAAACGATGGGCTTATGCTATTTACAATGAAGTTTGGAAGTTGTCGCAAATTGAGGCTGCTTCTAGACTACGTGCTATTGACCAGGCCAATATGGAAAAAGTATTGGCTGTGATAGATAATAGTATTAATACGTTGTCTTCAAGAATTTATACATTAGATAATATCATTTCTTCTGTTGTAGACATTGTGCAAGATGATGTATCTGTGTTGTATCATGGTCAAAATCAATTGCGTTCCATTATGAAGTTTGCATGGACATTGCAAACGTTAAAGGCAGGGAAAGTCCCTTGGGATTACATGAATATTTCATCGTTGTTCCTTCCGTTTAATTTGACTGACAATCAGCAGTTCATGTCCATGAAAGATGCTACTTATGCATTGCTGCACATTGAAAAATTAGAACCTTTACCTTTCTCTATAGCTGAGTTAAATTCAGCCGTGTGGTTAGTACACGGATTAGTAACTTTACCGTTCAGTTTGTTCAAGTTTAGTTCGTGCATGAGACATTATGCTATCGGCAGATACGAACAACTTGGTGATGCATTTCTGCATGAAGTTTGGTCGCTTCCGTTCACTTACAGATGCGTGAGGGATGGCAAGGAAGTTTACTTAAAAGGTGAAGAATGCAATTCCGCTCCTGATCACTCTGTTGTTTGCAGACATATACAATTACATGGCGCTTGCAATATACACGCTCCTAATTTAGCTTGTGTCCTAAAGGGGATTCCAATGCCAGTTATAACGTCTTCTTTTAAGCTGCTTGCCAACGGTAGTTATTTGCTTTTAAATAGTGAAGCTTCCTGTGGGATGCTAGTGGGTATTCCTTACATAGTGACTGTTTCACAAAAAGTAGTTTGCTGTAATAACGTCCTTTTCCCGCCCCCGCAAGGCCGACTCGACATATCCATCTGGCCAGCGATTCCAACCTTGAACGCAGAGTTCAATAGGAACTGCAGCGCCAGGATTGGCTGAGGGCACAGCCTACTCCTCGCCCGCCGCCTGCCCATTAGGAGACCGAGGGGCTCCTAATGGGCTTGCGCAAATCCGTGAAAACACAAGTGTGCATGACTGGGCACGGGCTAAAAACTAGCTTACCATGCCCGCTCATGCGCACTTGTGCTGCAGTGCTGCAGTGCTGCCCGGTCTGACAATGCATGTTAGTCAACATGACGCCGGACCGCCCACGGTCCGACGTCATGCTGACTGACATGCATTGTCAGTTCTCCTCACCCTCGGCGTCTCTGAACTTAAGTAAACTAAGTTCAGAGACACCGAGGGAGCTGCGGGCGCGGGCGGTGCGTGGGGGTGAGTAGCAACGCCCCCACGCCCCAATGGACGCACCGCGCCTGCTAAAACTCCCTATCTGCCTATCTCCATTACATGATTTATGTTAATTTCTGAGGCATAGTTCCCCCTCCATACTAATAGATAAGAAAACCTTCAATTCATTGTCCCGACAGACAGCATCGATTGCAGCAGTGAGCTGAAAGCGATGCTTTTACTTCAAGCTTTGTTGAAATATTAGTTTGTTACTTAACACCACATCCGCTAAGTAGGTAGGAGTTAGTTACGTCATCCTGCAGGACACAGCTTTATTCTCTGCTAATTTTCAGCACGTAAATGGAACACGTCCCTATGGTAGAAACAACAGACATGTGGAACTTTTGCACACACGCAAAATGCCTTCAGAAATAATCCAATAAAAACAGCATTTATTACTTAGCTGGAGTTACAGGTCTAATACCGGTAAGCCATGTCAGTTCTCATAAATATGAAAAAATAGGCCATTCTATGCCGTTCAAAGCACAGACACTATATTAACATACAACAGTCCCTGCAATGCGTGTGTTACTTTGTCAATACATATAACAGTGCTGCATGCGACACAAAGGATCTGAAAAAATAACCCCATTAGCATCAAAGATTCCCCACCTTTTTCCAATTCAGAAAGGAGCTGTAGACCCACCTCTTTTGAGATCACTTCATCTGCACAGGATAGTACTCACTACTCACAAACATCGTGCTTCATTGCAAACCAGTGGCGTAGCGTGGGCGTGGCCACAGGGGCGGTTGCCCTGGGCGCACAATTCTAAGGGCCGCAACATTTTCAAAGAAATATATTCTTCGGCAGCAGGTTGCTTGCTGCCGAATTTTCTTTCTTTCAATATTTTGCTCCCCGGCGCAGGTTTAGGGGGCGCAATACTTGCCATGCCCCTGGTGCTGGAAACTCACACTACACTCTTCTAAAGTCAGACTGACACACACCAAATTATTATATTCCAAAACCTTTATGGAGGAATTGGCTATTGGAGGTTATGACGTATGGAAAGCTACTATCGATCTTAAATCGGTTTGGGGAACTAAACCGTGGCAGGTACAAGGAACAGAAGCTTTGCATCGTGCCTGTCTTATCCCTAACCATATTTTATTTTTAAATTCATCTATTTTTCAGACAACCTGTTTTGGATTGGCTATATCTAAAAAATTAATTTCCCCCTCGATCCCTGATCTGGGTGCTTATCCTGGTTGGGAAAATCACTCAGATCTGTCCCTTACTGGGTTGCAGTCGCTTGTTTCCAATGGCACCTTCAATATTTCAACATTGAATCCTGAGGGTTGGCTAGTATGGCAAACAAGCTCAGATTCCTGTCAACGTCGGTTTCTAGATTTGACCCCGGGGTATACACAACTTAGGGTTGACCCTCGTTTCACATCTTCACACACGGTGACTACCTACTCTGTAGGTAAGTTATGTCAGTCATGGCTGCAACATTCCACCTTAACTGCAGTTAAACTTCATTTGTCATGTTTAATTGAAAAAATAGATTTGAATGATTTCATTAAGGGTCCTGTTAATGGTAGATCTAAACGATGGGCTTATGCTATTTACAATGAAGTTTGGAAGTTGTCGCAAATTGAGGCTGCTTCTAGACTACGTGCTATTGACCAGGCCAATATGGAAAAAGTATTGGCTGTGATAGATAATAGTATTAATACGTTGTCTTCAAGAATTTATACATTAGATAATATCATTTCTTCTGTTGTAGACATTGTGCAAGATGATGTATCTGTGTTGTATCATGGTCAAAATCAATTGCGTTCCATTATGAAGTTTGCATGGACATTGCAAACGTTAAAGGCAGGGAAAGTCCCTTGGGATTACATGAATATTTCATCGTTGTTCCTTCCGTTTAATTTGACTGACAATCAGCAGTTCATGTCCATGAAAGATGCTACTTATGCATTGCTGCACATTGAAAAATTAGAACCTTTACCTTTCTCTATAGCTGAGTTAAATTCAGCCGTGTGGTTAGTACACGGATTAGTAACTTTACCGTTCAGTTTGTTCAAGTTTAGTTCGTGCATGAGACATTATGCTATCGGCAGATACGAACAACTTGGTGATGCATTTCTGCATGAAGTTTGGTCGCTTCCGTTCACTTACAGATGCGTGAGGGATGGCAAGGAAGTTTACTTAAAAGGTGAAGAATGCAATTCCGCTCCTGATCACTCTGTTGTTTGCAGACATATACAATTACATGGCGCTTGCAATATACACGCTCCTAATTTAGCTTGTGTCCTAAAGGGGATTCCAATGCCAGTTATAACGTCTTCTTTTAAGCTGCTTGCCAACGGTAGTTATTTGCTTTTAAATAGTGAAGCTTCCTGTGGGATGCTAGTGGGTATTCCTTACATAGTGACTGTTTCACAAAAAGTAGTTTGCTGTAATAACGTCCTTTTCCCGCCCCCGCAAGGCCGACTCGACATATCCATCTGGCCAGCGATTCCAACCTTGAACGCAGAGTTCAATAGGAACTGCAGCGCCAGGATTGGCTGAGGGCACAGCCTACTCCTCGCCCGCCGCCTGCCCATTAGGAGACCGAGGGGCTCCTAATGGGCTTGCGCAAATCCGTGAAAACACAAGTGTGCATGACTGGGCACGGGCTAAAAACTAGCTTACCATGCCCGCTCATGCGCACTTGTGCTGCAGTGCTGCAGTGCTGCCCGGTCTGACAATGCATGTTAGTCAACATGACGCCGGACCGCCCACGGTCCGACGTCATGCTGACTGACATGCATTGTCAGTTCTCCTCACCCTCGGCGTCTCTGAACTTAAGTAAACTAAGTTCAGAGACACCGAGGGAGCTGCGGGCGCGGGCGGTGCGTGGGGGTGAGGAGCAACGCCCCCACGCCCCAATGGACGCACCGCGCCTGCTAAAACTCCCTATCTGCCTATCTCCATTACATGATTTATGTTAATTTCTGAGGCATAGTTCCCCCTCCATACTAATAGATAAGAAAACCTTCAATTCATTGTCCCGACAGACAGCATCGATTGCAGCAGTGAGCTGAAAGCGATGCTTTTACTTCAAGCTTTGTTGAAATATTAGTTTGTTACTTAACACCACATCCGCTAAGTAGGTAGGAGTTAGTTACGTCATCCTGCAGGACACAGCTTTATTCTCTGCTAATTTTCAGCACGTAAATGGAACACGTCCCTATGGTAGAAACAACAGACATGTGGAACTTTTGCACACACGCAAAATGCCTTCAGAAATAATCCAATAAAAACAGCATTTATTACTTAGCTGGAGTTACAGGTCTAATACCGGTAAGCCATGTCAGTTCTCATAGATATGAAAAAATAGGCCATTCTATGCCGTTCAAAGCACAGACACTATATTAACATACAACAGTCCCTGCAATGCGTGTGTTACTTTGTCAATACATATAACAGTGCTGCATGCGACACAAAGGATCTGAAAAAATAACCCCATTAGCATCAAAGATTCCCCACCTTTTTCCAATTCAGAAAGGAGCTGTAGACCCACCTCTTTTGAGATCACTTCATCTGCACAGGATAGTACTCACTACTCACAAACATCGTGCTTCATTGCAAACCAGTGGCGTAGCGTGGGCGTGGCCACAGGGGCGGTTGCCCTGGGCGCACAATTCTAAGGGCCGCAACATTTTCAAAGAAATATATTCTTCGGCAGCAGGTTGCTTGCTGCCGAATTTTCTTTCTTTCAATATTTTGCTCCCCGGCGCAGGTTTAGGGGGCGCAATACTTGCCATGCCCCTGGTGCTGGAAACTCACACTACACTGCTGTTGCAAACAATCCCAAATCCTAACTCAGGGCTCCAGACCTTGTTCCGCGCTCCATTGTTCTCTGGCTACGTTCAGCAAATACCTATACATACATACATTTCACACCACAGAAACTCCTCACTACAGAGCTGCTACTCCCATGAGGGAGAAAAAAAGGCCTCGTAGCCAAGGTAGACCACTCTATGCTTCTCAATTGATCATTGTTGACAGTCGATGCTGTGTATTTGATTAAAGAGAATCGCAGACAACCAGCAGCTGAAGCCTAAAAAAACGAAATGCTTTTAGGGGCAGATTTACAATAACTGGCACATCCCTGCATATTAGCAGGGATGCGCCAGTTATTTTGCGTGACTCAAAAATCCCCTTGCGCCGCCATGATGCGCCGTATTTACAATGCGGCGCACCATGGCGCACGGTTAGACAGATGCGTGACGCATCTGTTGACGTAAGGGTGACGCAGTGCTGGAGATGTGTCGCAAGCGCGACGCAACTCCAGCACTGCTCAGGGGTGCCCTATACCTTATATGCTGCGTCACTCCTAACGCCTTCTTCAAGCAGGCGTAAGGATCTGACTCTGCAGGGACGTAAAAGTGACGCGTCACATTTATGGGGCTTCCTTGCGAGGGAACGCCCAACCTGCAGACATTATACCTGACGCAGGTATAATGTAGCGCAGGGCTTTACAACGTGACGCATCTCACTAGATGCGTCACGTTGTAAGTATGTTGCATAGTGGCGCATTGTTTTCGCCGCCGCTGCGTTACAAAAGTGACGCAACGGTGGCGTAAAACTGTCGCAAGGGGCTTGTAAATCTGCCCCTGAGTGTTTAAAAGCACTGTAAAATAGTAGACCACATTGCAGAGGTTTGACTGAAATTGAAAGGACAGTCAAGGTACCACATAGAGGTGGGGAGGGAGGTGAATGACGACTCTCGGTTCCTGGCGTTTGAGGATTTGCATGTTTGCACCTGGGGATCAGCATAAGGCCTCTCTCTCCTCGAATGAAACTAGGAAACACCCTCCACAAGGATTTCTAAACAGCTGCAAATTAACAATTCGTCGTTGCCACTGCCTGTGGCTGAAGCCTTTTAAAACAAGGAGCCCTGGTAGCATTTTGAAACATTGCTATCTCTCGCACACGTCCAAAATCACATATATATGTACTCCTGTCACTATGACAAATGTGTGCACAATCTACAATGCTCTTGTGTGTTCCTAGCAGTCATTTGTGACAACCTGCTGTGGGATTTTAGATTGGATTTCATATTAAAGTCTGATTGTTTTGCTGAGGTGTCCCGAAAACTGGCCAGACATATGGGCTGCGAAGTGGACTTGCAGTGTGGGAATTCCCTACCGGCTTTTATTGGAAATCAATCAATCCCAGCCTGGGCAGCGCCTGACACACTGCGCGCCATCTTTGAAACTCGCCGTTTCCGCTCTGGAGTGGAAGCTGCAATGATTTCAGTGTAGAACACGAGGGGTGTGAGGAACGTGTAATTTGCTTTCATGTGAAATTTTTAGAAAATTGTGCGAAATTATGCACAATTCTGTGAAATACAAATTTGTCATTTAGTGCTAAATGTTAGTGCAAAATGCATTCTTAATATTTGACACAAGGATACATTCTGCACCAAAAATAGCGCAGGAAGCACAATTCCTCGATCAACAGCTGCTCATGGTTGTTTGTGTTGTGGATGTGCGCCTGTGCTACACAGTTGTCATAAACTGCAGTGTAATTACTTGACATGGGGTAATTTCAGGAATTTTGCATAGCTAGAATAGCAATAAATTATCAAAGTTACACACAAATTAAGTTGCCATAATTTAAATTTCGTCCAGCCTTCCGATGACTACAACTGTCTTTTTATGTTGGTCATTGCATTAATGTATGTTTTGTCTTCGCTTTATTGGGGTAGTTTGAGTTATTTAATTATGATCACTGCAGCTCGTTGGAATTCCAGTAAAAGCGCAGCAAATGCATATAAATGAAGGCATTTTATGCATCAGCTTCTTAAGTGGGTTTCCAGGCACGGATCCAGCCGGGAGAAATTGATTTCATGCAGGAGGTAAACCCACGCACAGGTGATAAATCGGTATCTCTTTAACGAGCTTCTCCCGTCAATCTTTGCAGCAGAGCAGTGGATGCGGCAAACAGGGAGGATGATGGCTGTGAAATTGAGTGATCTCAAAACTGCTCTGAATGGAAGGTGCAAGGACGGGGGGGAACATGGACCGAGAAGACTGAAAGTGCAAAAGAAAAGTGCCATTAAAGTTTGAGGGCTGAGGGCTGTGGTCAGGGAAAACCTTCACCATGCATAGGCCTTTAACATACATGCCTGGTAAAAGCATGTGTTGCAACCAGACGCATCCCATGCAGGTTAGAGCGGTGGGGCCGGATGGGGGGATTTCGACAGACAACGATGTGGGAAAATTAAATGTTTATTTAATTCCCCTTGTGGACATCTGTCGAAATCCCGCACCCGGCCCCACCACTCTTACCTGCACGGGCCGCGGCTGGTTGCAATGGAATGCACTGTTGCGTCATACAACCCTATTTCATCAAACCTCAGGGTTGAAATGGTACAGAAAATTAGCTGGGGCACCAATATAAAAGCCCCCCCCAATTAGTGAACCATGGGGCATATTAGCAAGGGCTGGCGATATAATTATCGCCGCTTTAGCGTCCGTTTTTGGGCGAAAAGCAGTGATAATTATATCGCAATATCATCAAGGACACTCTAGCGCGTGTTTCCTTGATGTAGAGCCCGATTTTTCACAGCCTCGCCTCGCATCGCTAATGAGATGCAAAAGAGGCGTGGCTGTGAAAACAACACATGTTAATATCGTGAAGGCAGTTTCGCGATATTAACAAGGAGGTGCAGCGATAAAAAAAATCGCGCTACCTCAGCCTTAACTCAGGAATTTAACACCTGTTAAATTCCTGACTAAGGCATACTTTTAACGGGATATGGATTATGCTGATAGGACCACAGGGTCCTATCAGCAATGTTATCGCTGTTTTCAATGGAACATCGCTGGAAAACCAGCGATGTTCCATTGAAAACACCGCTATTGCTGAAATATTATCGCCATAGCGCTATGCGTTGTAAATATAGCGTTATCATGGCGATAATATTCAGCGATAGCTGGCAATAAAATTTCTATCGCTATGAACGCCCAGCGATAATTATCGCTGGCCGTTGATATTATGCCCCCATATTCCTAATTAAGTAGCCCATGTTCGGGTATTAGGCAATTTTGAGCTTGTAAGGACACACTGGATAGTTGTTTTGCGAAGTATGGAAGACTGCATGCATTTGTGCTTGCTGCAAGTAATGTTTGTGGTAGTATCAGGGAATTGAAAAATAAAAAACATCCTATTAGACCATAAAATTGGCCCACAAACGGCCAAAAAATGCCCCTAGGCTGTCCTGTCAGACCAGCTCTTCTGGTACTATCGGAGTGCCCTACAGGCCAGTTCGACCTGCAGTCAGTGAGCAAATATCCATAAGAGAAATCAGAGGCAATTGTGTGGCCTTGGACTCAGTGTTAATTTGTAAAAAAAAATAGCGCCAAGGTCCTCCAGGATGCCACTGCAGCTTGCACAAATTAAGCACTGGCCTGGGTATTTTTTTTTTTTAGTTTTATATAGCGCTAACTAGACTCGAGACATCGGGTATCGGAGCGCTTTACATGAGCATCAGTTGCGTTGTACAAGGGCACATTCATTTTTGTCAGGCACGGGAGATTGTGATTTGCCCAGAATCACAGAATGCATACAATGACTTACATGCACAGTTCTACAATTCCTGTAAACGTATGCATCCTAGTGACCAACTTAAAAAATCGTTTAACTTCAACATTACCATTAGTAGTAATCACACCCGCTCCAGGGTGTGGCTCCAAATGATCAAGATCCCAAACTAAAATAGACCCACTCTCAGGGATCCAGCACCACTGGGCCTCTTCTGGGGCCGTGGGGGTAGCAAAAAATTAGCCTGATCGAGGCTTTCTGCTGCTCATTTTGCCATTCCCTCCTCAGAACTGTCCTGCCTTATAGGATGCCTTCCAACTCTATGTGAAGTTTGGCTGTGGGAACTCATTTTTTGCCCATTCATACTCAATATGCAATGACGTTCAACTGCAGTGGGGGTTAGCCACGCCTCCCGCCTCTAGGAGACACAATATGTTTCAGGTGTAACGCCATGGAATACTCCAGCACTTCACATGATTTTTTTATTACGTGATCAGAAGTCATTGGTGTTATCTCTCCATGATTCCACCTAATCAAACGCGCCCCCTGAGGGCACACAGCAAGTTTGTCTCAGCTGCACGAGACCTGTTACTGTCCTTTCTTTTTTGATTGAAGGATTCTGACCTAGATGACGTAGTTCTGTTTCAGGGCTTCTTCATAAGGTGTTGTCCATTCCATGTCAGTCAGTAATACTTTTCTTATGGGTTTGAACGTCATTTTTGTGACACCCCCCCATTTAAAATCCGGTTGTTCTCTGCTAATTTGCCACAGCAGGGAAAAACAAAATACATTTTTCATTGCTATTGTGGTGTTGCGGTCTAGTCCGCAACGCGCACTACGTGCGACGTCACCGGACATCCGGCGGCGGCCATCTTAGATTCGGCACTAGCGCGCCGATTTGAATAAGATCGGAGCTCCGTGCCGGCGCTCCTGCAAGTAACAATATTTGAAGAATAAAACCCTTCCACCTTATAACAACGCCTGGTGTCATCTGTGGGGGGCACCACTAGTGGAGGAAAGGGACTACATTACAATGGCGACGAGGAGGTGAAACGGCCCAGCGCTGCCTCCAGGGTGAGTGCCTCGTGGTGAGCACGCTGTCTACACCCCGGTCACCACCCCGAACCAGCAGGGGCGCGGCAGTGTCACGGAGAGCGGCGGAGAGCGCGCATCAGGTCAGACGGGTCCCAACCGAGCCCGGTTCGGGACGGCAGCAGCCCGGCGGAGAGGAACGGCGCCAGGGAGAGTCCACGTGGCGGAGCACCTCCACGCACCGTGGCGGGGGTCACAGGAAGACACGCGAGAGGCGGCAAATCAGACCGAGACGACGACCCAGGCGACGGGAGCCTCGACAGCACCAGGGGGTCGAGAAGTCCGAGCCCAAGACCGCGGCGAACGGAGGTAGGGAGCAGGATGAGTGCCACATCGACCGGATTGCCGAACCCAGTACCCTTCCTCACGAAGGCGGGGATTCCGGAGATGCCGTGGGAAGACTGGAAGCCGTATTTCTTGAACTATTTGTTCGCTCTGGAGGAGGAAGGTGGCGCAGAGTTCTCGAGCAAGCGCAGGAAGAGGATACTCTTACACCATTTGGGCCCTGCGGGTCAGAGAGTATACGACGATCTGGTGAAGGTAGTGCGGCCCGCGATCGATGATATGGACGCCCACTACCGCCCGACCGTATGTGTAGCTGTCGACAGGTACAACTTCTACCACAGGGCGCAACAGAAAGGGGAAACGATCGACCAATATGTGGCGGCGTTACAGAAGCTGGCCCTAACGTGCAAATTCGGAGCCTTCCAGGAAGAATTGATCAGGGATCAAATAGTAATGCACGCAGCGAACGGTATCCATCCAGGATAAGCTGTGGGCTAACGGAGACGAACCCCTTAAGACAGTGGTAGCCATGGTGAAGAAAGCAGAAATGTCCAAGAGATGTGCGGAGACGGCTAAGAAAGACCGGCTCCCAGAACAAGCAGTGTGCAGGATAGAAGATCGGAAGAGCCGCGAGAGACTGACGGCGGCAGAACAGCACAACACGCGGCCGCACATGAAGCCCATGACCCGGGGCGCGAAACAGCAGGCACAGGGACAAGGGAGCACCAACACGTGCTACAGATGCGGTAGTGATAGACATGCCGCCAACGACAAAGTGTGCCCAGCGTTCCGAGCTAAGTGCACGTACTGTGGTCTGATGGGCCATTATGAAAGAGTATGCCGAAGGAAAACGCCAAGGCAGCAAGTAAAGTACGTGGCACAGGAGACGAGCAAGGAGGAAGAGCAAGAAAGCCAGGAGGACGACGAAGAGATCCTGATGATAGAGGACCAGATTTTGGGGATCGACGGTGCGGTCGACAAGAAACCCAGGTGCGACATGACCATCGGGGGAGTAGGAGTCACAATGGTCGCAGACTCG
Organism: Triturus cristatus; assembly: GCF_964204655.1. NCBI lineage: Eukaryota > Metazoa > Chordata > Amphibia > Caudata > Salamandridae > Triturus > Triturus cristatus. The sequence goes on from NC_140593.1 coordinate 946,333,419, forward strand.
GGTTCCCCCTACACGATCATAAGGAAGAAGATATGGGAGGAGGACTTCGCACCGGTTACTACACACCAACTGCGTCCCACGGACATCCATCCGGTGACGTTCACGGGAGAACCCATACCCATGGTAGGGTATTGCCTCCTAACATTCGAGTTCAAGGGCAGAACGTGCGATGGGAAATTGTATGTGGCAGAAAAGGGGCCATCAGTGTTAGGATGGAAAGATCAAGGAAAGCTGGGAATAAAGTTGAACCCGGGAGGACGCGTACAAGTGCTCATGATGGAAGAGGACCCCGGAGTGGGAGCAAGGCAGTGGAAGGAGGAGTTCCCCGAAGTCTTCAGAGACGACATAGGGAAGTTAACCAAATTCACGCACAAAATAAACCTGAAAGAAGGAGCCCGACCAGTGTCCCACAAAGTGCGAAACATCCCGTTCCGCACCAGGGAGGCAGTGCAAGAAGAACTGCAGAGGTTAGAGGACAACGGGATCATCGAAGCCATCGACAATGCGGAATGGTTGGCCCCCTTAGTCGTGGCGCAGAAGCCGAACGGGAAGGTGAGATTGTGTGTGGACCTCAGGGAACTCAATAAGAACATCGTGGTGGACAAGTTCCCCCTTCCCCGCATCAATGAGATGCTAGCCAAGACCAAGGGCGCCAGGTGGTTCTCCACTGTAGACTTGACGTCTGCGTATCACCAGATCGCACTCCACAAATCGTGCAACCATCTCACATCATTCATAACACCGTTCGGGTGCTATAAATTCTTACGGATGCCGTTCGGGCTGGCCTCGGCAGCGGCGGTCTTCCAAAAATTGATGTACCGCCTGTTCAACAAGATGGAGGGAATCCAGTTCTTCCAGGACGACATCTTGGTGATGGGCGCCTCCAAGGAAGAGCATGACCGGAGGCTAGCAGACGTCCTGGCAGTACTTGGGCAAAATGGGCTCACAGCCCAGTGGGAGAAGTGCAAGTTTGGACTGGAAAACGTCACATACCTGGGACATGAAATCAGCCAGGAAGGCATAAAACCCAAGGCATCCAACGTGGCAGCCATCAGGGATGCACCCACGCCCGCAAGCAAGGAGGAGGTACGGACATTCTTAGGGATGGCTGAATTCTACAGGAAGTTGTATCCCACTTTGCGTCAAAGACATACCACCTGAGGTCGATCCTGAAGGACAAAACGGCGTTTGCATGGAAGGAGGAACAACAGCTGGAGTTCGAGGGGATGAAAAGAGAAATATGCGAAGCCGTACCCATTCAAGGGTTCGACCCAGCAGCTCCCACGATCCTGACCACAGACGCGAGCGACCGAGGCCTAGGGGCGGTGCTAACTCAAAGATCGGCACGAGGACTGACAGCCACAATCAGCTTCGCGTCCCGCACGTTGGCTGACAACGAACGAAAATTCAGCGTGATTGAATAAGAAATGCTGGCCGTCGTGTGGGCTGTGGAGAGGTTCCGACAGTTCCTGTGGGGAGGAAGGTTCCTCTTACGAACGGACCACAAGCCCCTGGTGAAAGTTCTCACGTCCAACGGCCATGAGCACGCAACACCAAGAATCGCCAAGATGACGCTGCGACTCCTCGACTACGTGTACGACGTGGAGTACATCCCAGGCACCAGGAACCGCGTGGCGGACTACCTGAGCAGGGCAGCTGCAAAGGAATCGGCAGGACGCAAGACGCCGAAAATTGGGCAGAGTACGCAGTGGCGTTCATGGGCGATCACGAAAAAGCCATCAGCAAGCAGGAATGGGAAGAAGAGTACGGAGCAGACGAGAAGGTGAAGGCAGTCAGAACATATGTGACACAGGGATGGCCGGAGAAGAGGTTACTCGGAGAAGAACTCAAACAGTACTGGGAGGTCAGGGAAGAACTGTCGCTGGGGGACGACCCCTGTTTCCTGTTCCGGGGCAACAAGGTAGTACCCCCGATGGCGCTGAGACCTAGAGTAGTGGCCATTGCCCACGAAGGGCATTTGGGAATCGTGAAAACGAAAGGAAGAGTAAAAGAGGACTATTGGTGGCCAGGGTTGGACCTCGCAGTGGAAAGACATGTCAGAACGTGTGAGCAGTGCAGCAATGCAGACAAGACGCAAAGAGTACTACGACCACCGCTGGGACGCTTCGACTGTCCGGAAAATCCGTGGGAAGAAATCTCAATAGACGTCCTAGGCCCCATACAAGACGCCAGTGGTAACCCGAAGTACCTCACCGTGGTCGTGGACAGGTACTCGAAGTGGCCAGAAGTCCATGTGGATGAAAACGCGGAGACAGATACCATCTTGGGGTTCCTCACGGATGTGTTCATCAGAGAAGGGATCCCCAAAGGGATCCTCAGCGACAACGGCCCACAGTTCACGTCGACCAAATGGGAGGCCTTCATGGACAGAAACGGGATAACCGTCAGACGCACACCGGTCTACCACCCCGCGGGGAACGGAGCAGTAGAGAGATTCAACAGAGTAATAATGGGGTCAGTGCAAGCGCCCATCGGTCAGGGGGCAAGCTGGGAGAAGGAACTCAAGCGTCTGCTATGGGCTTACCGGATAACTCCCTCTTCCACAGGCTACAGCCCGTTCCGCATACTGAGAGGAAGAGAACCGTTCACCAGAGACAACGTGGCCTGGAAGAAGCTCACCGTGCAGAGTCATTGGTCGCCGGCAGTGGTGCGCAAGAACTTGGAGAAGGCGCAAGCCGTGTACACAAACTACTACGACTCAAGGCATAACACCAAGGAAGTCGCAATAGAGAAAGGAGAGTGGGTGAGGGTGAAACTGCCAACACCGGGGAGGAAAGGGGACAGTAAGTTCACGCCCCCATTCCAAGTGGTGGAACCCTATTCCACATCAGCCTTACTGAGCGACGGGAAAATATGGGCCCACGATCGTATGGCAAGATGTACCAGGGCCGAGGAGACTGAGCAGAGAACGGAACTGGACAGCAGGGAAGGAGCCGAGTCCACACTGGCGGGAAAAGGCGAAAGGAGGAGACCAGATGGAGAAGCAGGAAGTGTTCCCCAAGAGACCTGGAGTCCGAGAGGAGGTGGAGTCGAGACTCCAGGACTAAGTGACCGAGAGACAGAGTTAGGCGGTCCTGAACCTCGAGAAGCGAGTGGAGCGGCGTTCCCGAGTGGGGGGGGCACCACCCCTACCGCAGGCGCAGGAAGCAGGAGGACACGCTGCGGGAGGAGAATAATGCTGCCACGAAGATTCGAGGAGTTCAGCCTGGACCACAAGTAAGACTGTTCAAGTGTGAAGGAGGGACTGTTATTGTTGTGTTATAAAGGAGGGAGATGTGGTGTTGCGGTCTAGTCCGCAACGCGCACTACGTGCGATGTCACCGGACTTCCGGCGGCGGCCATCTTAGATTCGGCACTAGCGCGCCGATTTGAATAAGATCGGAGCTCCGTGCCGGCGCTCCTGCAAGTAACAATATTTGAAGAATAAAACCCTTCCACCTTATAACAACGCCTGGTGTCATCTGTGGGGGGCACCACTAGTGGAGGAAAGGGACTACATTACAGCTATGACCTCACTCAATAAAATGTGAATGGCGATAATGAGTCGGCAGTTTCCACCTGTCCTCGCACACACACTTCTGCACAGACCCATTGCTGACAAGGAATTTCACTAGGTGCTTAGTCAATGTCGGCAGGAGGATTATCTCCGCCCTCTCACTGAGGGGCAGATTTATGACGACTGGCGCATCCCTGCAGATCAGCAGGGGTGCGCCAGGTAAGATGCATCACGCAAGTTTACCCTTGCGCCACCACAGATGTGCCGCAGTTACTATGCGGCGCACGGTGGCGCAAGGATAAACAGATGCGTGACGCATCTCCCGTTGGAAGGGTGGAGCATTGCAGGAGTTATGTCGCAAGCGCGACGCAACTCCAGCAATGCTCGTGGCCTGCCCATACCTAACATGGTGCGTCACGCCTTACGCCTGCTTCAAGCAGGCACAAGGTTTTGACGCAGCGACGTCGTAAAAGTGACTGCGTGGATTCTTGTAGATTTCACTCAGGCACTTTTCCGAGGCTTTACTGCGCCGGAACGCCCCCCCCTTGCGCCGGAATGCCCACATGAAACCTGACGCAGGTTTCATGTGGCACAGGGCTTTATAACGTGACGCATCTCCCTAGATGCGTCACATTGTAAATAGGCCGCAACGTGGCGCATGGTTCACGCTGCTTCTGCGTCACAGAAGTAATGCAACGGCAGCTCAAAAGCGGTGCAAGGGGCTTGTAAATCTGCCCCTGAGAGTGCAGAACATAGTGCTGGGTTGAGAGGCAGAAGAAAAGCCAAAAGAGCTAGGGGAAAAGATGGCATTCAGTGCAGTCTTTAGAGCTACCTTACCGGATGCCAAGCTTGTGCAGGCACCCTTTGTGTGACAGGTTGAGGCGAGAGACGCCTGGAGAGAGGTGTGTGTTCTCAGCATTTTCCAGGGGACAATACCAATAACTCTAGTGGTGGTTCATGCATCTGATGAAGACATCTGTGATTTTTCTGAAAACAGTTTTGACTCAGGATAAAGTGCCATACAAGGTTAATGTTCCAGCTGCAAATCACAACGTGCCACTTAAAGATCACAGATTTGTGTATGTTGATAGCTCAGTGGGTTGCTGCTTTTTTCACAGAGATTGTTTCCTTTTGTTACTTGGAGTTCAGAATTTGCAATCCTTCTAATATAGCACATTGAGCTATGAACGGGCATCAAAGCGCTGCATGTAAATTTTACGGCATAGGTTTAGAAGCTTATAGTTATTACTTCAATGTTTTGTTATTGTAATGTGTATAATAAAGGGGCCTTTGAATAGTAGTACAATTTTATTAGTAAGACATCCCCAATCTTTTTGTTACATTTCAATTCCTCAGTTTATGGAGTAGAGTTACTAACACTTTGTGCCTGGTTTGCATCACGAAAGTCACACATGCGTGGAACAAAGTGTTGTTTTGGGATTTACTTTCCAGCACAAATTGTGTATTTTATGGAAAGGAGCATTAAAGTAACACAAACTAGCACCATGAGCTACTTTGTGTCCAGGAGGGCTACCATGGGTGTTATATGGATGTTCCCATGCACCCAGCTTTGGGTTTTGATGCTAATCCCTATGTACAAAATTTGATAGAAAGGGATTTGCATCAAAAAGTTACACCTCCTCGAGGTAGGCATAACGTTGGAGAAAAGATGTATTTTCTCCAAGCCTTTCCATCTTTGCATGTGTGCTGCACCGTACAGTACACATACAAAAGTGGTAAAGTGTTAAACTTTGTCACAGCATGGAGGTTTGTGCTGGAAGGATACCCTTCCATTATGAAAACCTTCCAGTATAAAACCTCTGTTTGACATCACACACCCTTGCACAATGGTGAAGGGTGTATGCTTTGGCACTAGGTGGCCTACGGTACGCAAGCACTACTGGAGAGCAATAGCACAATTTCTTAGCAGAAATGGGGCAGTTGCGTTTTCTCATTTTCACGCAATGCAGGGCAGAAATTTTGCTTACTGTGCTGCATTAAAACTTAGTAAATACCCCTTCCCTTCTCCAGACCAAGCACTCTTCACATATAATGCCTCCCACTATGGATGACGTGGCTCTTACACCTTGTAGTCCTCATTATCTTAAGTACCATTTCCTTACATTGATTTACTCACTTGTATGACTCATTGCCTCTATAAGATCTTTGTGATGTGGACTGCTCTGACACTCTACATTGGTGTGAATAGCACTGGGAAAGGTGATAAGGGGATATGAGGGGCACCACTGGAAGGTGGTATAGAGGGAATCCCAGAAGAAGGAAGACAAGAAGGGGGAACCAACAAGGATTGTCACATCTGACACCACCAATGCTAATGCCAACCTTGGTGGCTTTAGCACTCTCTGAGCATAACAAACGTGCAGGGTTTTGGATAAGAATGGAAGTGGCAATTCAGTGCATATTACAAACGCGTAATAAGTAGGTATAAGCTAATTCACTAATGAGTTCATGAGAACAAATATCTTAATGCATTCAACATTTTCTAAAGAAAGGTACCCAGCTAACTAGATTAGCAGCTATTGGCCTGTTTTACTCTCAATATTCAAACACATTTTTCCTAAATAAAAAAAAAGAAGAAGTAACGAAACCACAGGAGACTTCCTTGGGGGCCTATTATCAAGCAGCAGCGATAATTATCGCTGGCCGCTCTTAGCGAGAACTTTTTTATCGCCAGCTATCGCTGGCAATTATCACTCTATGAACAAAGCATAGCGCAATGGCGATAATTTTCCAGCGATAGTGGTGTTTTCCATGGAACATCGTTGGTTTTCCAGCGATGTCCCATGGAAAACGGCGATAACCTTGCTGATATGACCCTGAGGTAGTAGCAGCATAATCCACCCCCATTGTTAGATATAGGTAAATCAGCATTTTAGCAGACGTTAGTTTTTGGCGAAAACCACGGTTTACAAGGGCCACCTTGTAAATATCACAATGTACATTTAGCGATATTTTATAAGGTAGTCCACCAGGGCTACACCCAATGACGCCCACTTTGCATCTCATTAGAGATGCAAAGCGAGGCATCGGAAAACGGGTGCTAACATGCGCTAATGCATGTTAGCACCACCTTAGGGCGATGAAAATATCGCCGCTTTAGCGGCAAAAAACTGCCCTTGTTAATATGCCCCTTAGTTTCCAACAGTGTGGCTATCGTGATATGTCCAGATCAATGACAACAGCAGTTACAGGCCACAAAGAGGCCTGATCACAAGTTGCTCAGTACCGAGGTACTGGGGGTACTGGCAAGATCATACGCGATTTTGCCATTACCATATGGCAAATCTGCACCAGTACTGCACAATTATGAGTAGCCAGAAGGAATGGGGAATAACCAAGTTAGACTGATTTTACTTATTGTGAAACCACAAGGAATTGTCAATTATGGGGGGGTTTAATGCATACATTTATCCCATCCTCTGAACAGGTGGTAAATGTATGTGGAGATCTCTTGGTGGGGTGGGGATGACGTAGTGGTGTGTGGGGAGTAGGGGATGAATGGGAAAGTTTTTTCTTGCAGGGGGTATGCGTATAAGAGGGAAAGAAGCTTAGCTACTGCACTTTTCCAAGCGGAAAAAACGTTCTCTCTCACCTGGAAATAAAGGGGTGACAAAAAAACATACCCACTGTGAATACAGGTAGAGAGAAATTCCCTGAGGTAATTTCTCCCAGCTTGACACAGACTCCATGGCTGAATAGGGGTGTGACCCCAAAACCGGTCCTAGGATGCTTGTTTCCAGTCCAGGGAGGACCTGGCTTGGCAGTTCGGACTGGACTGTTCCCATGAGGCACAGGGTCAAGACTGATTTGCATATGGCTGGGTTCAAACTGCAATGGCATGGTGAGCAAAAAAACGATGGATTTAGGCCCAGATCTCTATACTGGGGTGAATGTATGACACTGTTCCGCATTCTGTCCATCAACTGTTATTTTTGCAATTGACATTTAATATTGTCATATATATTTACCCACAAAGAAATACTCGCTAAAGGGATGAGAATTTATTTTTTGATGCCTCACTAAACCATTTTTCTCCAAACGTCAAAGTGTTCAATCCATGTCAAGAGGTTTACACATGTTTAAGATACTGAAAAAAGCCTGTGTGTTTACTGCTGTCTTGAGGTATAGCTTGTTTATGACTTCAAGAAAAACGTTGTTTTCACGCCTATTTATATATTCAATTTTTCAGCTCTAGAGACAGGAAAGAGATGTACTTCATAGAGTTAAAACCAACCTCCCACTCTTCTGTTTTACAGTTACAAGTTGAGCCATCAGAAGTACTGCAAACAGACAGCCTGTGTTTATTTTACTGTTGCCGAAGGCATTTTTGTGTATTTAGCAGGAGATTTACTAAGATTTTACGCACTGTTTGTCTCACAAAAGTAACGCAAATGGGCGCAAGATCTTTTTTTTCCGATTTAATTTTCCAGCGCCAAACTTGTTTCGTGCTGGAAATAGCTTGAATGTAACGCGAAGCAGCTTTGCATTACTTAGCGCCAAGGGGGGCATACTGTGGGTGGTACATGGGTGATTCCATGCAACCACCCAAGGTTTCTGATGCTAAACCCTGTTTCCTAAATAAAGTAGATTGGGTTTAGTGTCATAAAACTGCGCCCTTTTGAAGAATGCACAAGGAAGGAGAAATGCTTTCATTTCTTCTTCCTTTTCTGACTTTGTATGTGTGCTGCACTGTTCAGCACACAAAGAGGAAAAAGTGTTAATGTTAATCTAAGCGTAGTATTTGGACCGGTTATCCTTCCAGTACAAAACCTATGCTACACTCGCATAGATACCCTTGCACTATGCCGCAAAGTTGTTTCCGTGGCACACGGCAGCGGATTTCAGCGCCAGCGTAGGGAAAGTGGAGGAGAGTGCCATATTTCTGTAAATATGGTGCTCTCCTCCTCTCTCCTTTTCACGCAGCGCAACATTTGCAGCTGCTGCACTGCACTGCGTGAATAAGTGTTAAATCTAGCCCTTAGACTTTTGTCTCACTGCACATATTTAGCTCATTGCCACCAGGCTGTGCTGCTCAGTGCCCTCCCAGCAGCACATGACATGGCTGTGTATCCACCAGTGCTAGAGGCAGAATTAAAGACACCCAGGGCATATTTATCAAAAGTTCATGGAACGCAAGGCAACAGGAAAAGCGTTGAGTTGTGACGACGGGACAGACATGAAATGCTCCATATCTACTAAGATACCGAGGTCTTCAGATCTCCCTCTGCGCTGGCCCACTTGGGGCTTTCTAGCCCCAACGCAGACACCCCTGGGACCCAGATTTACCAAGCCTTTGTGTTGCCCTTGTGTCGTGAAAGAAGACACAGACTTTGTCCATTTTGGCAAAGGAAATAGAAAGGCTCTAAGGGGCATATGTATCAACATCTCCATTTGCGATTCTCAAATAGCGATTTTTTGAGAATCGCTATTTGAGAATTGCAAAACGGGATGTATTTAAAAAATCGCACAAATTTTGTGATTTCTTAAAATTCCTTAATTGCGATTAGGAAATTGCGAAATCGCAATTAAGGAATACCTTCCCATTCATTCCTATGGGCCAGGAGGCCCATAGCAATGAATGGGAAGTCCTTCTCAATTTGCGAATCGCTATTTGCTAATCGCAAATTGAGAATATTTTCAAAGGTGCAAGGGTGTCATGATGACACCCTGATGCACCCCTGAAATCAGCATGTGTGCACATATGGCGCACATACATGCCCTAAGGGCATGTATGTGCACCACATGGCACTTTGAAATATGCAAAAAAGTGCATTTTTCAAAGAAATCGCAATTTACCACCAACTTGAAGTTGGTGGTAATTTGCGATTTCTTAAGGAGAAATCGCACAACTTGGGTGCGTGTTACATTGCATTTAAGAAATCGCAATTTGCGATTTCTTAAATACTTACGCAAACTTAAGAAATTGCAAATTTAGCGATTCCTTAAGATTGCGAGGCTGAAATGCCTCATACATCTCCTTTTGCGATTTTGTATTTGCAAACGCTGTTTTTTTGCGATTCGCAATGTTTGCGTATACAAAATCGTTTGATACATATGCCCCTAAGTCTCTTCATTATGATTGTTTTAAAAACTACAATGTAGCATTCAATAACATTGAATATGCTCTACTATGGTGTAAGTGGGTGCTACTTGAAATGGACAGTAGGTAAAACAATAAATCGAGTTTCATTCAGAATATGGGTGGTGTCAGGCTCATGTCTGGACAGCCACTTTTTTTTTATCAGTTATTTCTCCAGTGGGCTGGAGGCATTGGAGGCCGATTGTTAAGACAGGGGACTGCTGCTGGCACCTTGTCACCCTCCTCCAGCAACCCCATGTAATTACAGCAGGCACAGGGGTAAAGGGGGAGGCTTTAGGAAAGAGAGAGAGAGAGATGCGAGAAAGCAAGTAGAGAAAGAGGGAGGGAAGAGGAGAGAGATGAGAGAGGAGGAAGAGAGCAGGGCTGATTTTAGTTCCCAATCCGGCGCGGGTCAGGGTCTATCAGGCAGTCTTGTCCTCTAAGACTTCTTTGTGGAATGGAGTTAAACAGGTGTGCATATTAGCAGCCATGTGGTTCAATCAATTTCAGGCTGACATATATGATGAATTAAAACAAGTGTCATTCTTTATTCTGAAACGTTACTCTGTCAGTTATCTTGTGTATGCTGACAAGCATGTTGTTGATTGACAGAATGCTGGTGGTTCTCTAGAGCTTCATTAATGCATTCAACAGCTACAACAAGAGAAATATGTTATATCGTACTGCAGTGCAGCATTTCTGGAGTAATTCATGCCTCTGATGAGGCCACAAAGTGCTCCAATTCGCATCAGTGACTAGGCACCCTTTCGGAGGTGTATGGTGTGATGAATGCTGGATGTACAAAGGCCAGGTGGATGTTGGTTGAAGTACGTGAGTCAAACACATGCTCAAAACATGGTGCAGCATACATTGCCACATGTCTGTGTAAGGTGTTGGAGATACTATGAGGGAAGACGCAGGTGCGCATCTTAAGTGCTACACTAAGGTTACTGATGGTCCTGCTTTAGTCAAGACCAGAAAAAAGTAATGAGGGCTTGCCAGGTAAAAACAAAAGGCTTTAAAAATGGCCTCATTTGCAAGGCAGCACTTACACCCAAACATGTGCTACGTATAAATGCAGATCATTATTTCTGGAAGGAGTGGAATCTTGCAGATTTAGTTTATTGGAGACTTTCGCCTTTCATTTGTGAAACATTATGCCTAGCTGGGTGTAGAACCAGGGCCGGACGGGGAACAGCAAGTCCTGGCAGATTGCTGCTCGATCGGACCTGGGGCTGGGGGGGGCTAGTAAAAAGCACTGCTCCCGCTTTTGTTCTGGGAGGATGATATTGCAGCACTGCTACAAAACGGCCCCAGTAACAAAACCGCCCACCCACAGACAGAAAACCAGCCCCCACCCCTCTGGCCCACCGGGGATACGCCCGGAGGCCGCTTAGGCCAGTCCGGCCCTGTGTAGAACACATCTCCATATTGAATTCAGCAATTTTGTAAAGATGAAAAGATTGCATGTTTCTTGTCAGACAGCTTTGCTCTAGTCAAATATGGTGCAATATTTGTCCACTTAATTATCAGGTTAACACTGTACTAATGAATTCTTTAGTTAGTAAATCAGTGTCACAAGAGAGAAATTTGGTATATTTTCAATTACATTCATTTGAAGCCAGAATTGGTTGTGTCCTGCTGTTTTATTTGTAAGGGGCAGTTTCTCCATTAGGGCTCTGGGAATGCGCCCCTCTGAATTTCCTACATGTGTACCTCAAAAAATATTAGATCGATTTATTTAGAGATATGATTGTAGCTCTAAAAATATTGATGTAAGTTTAGGCTGTCTGTCCCAGGCTGCCTGCCCCGCCTCACTCTGAAGCAGGAGATGGAAGCCAGGCTGAAAATCGACTTTCCCCAATTTGACATATGACTCAGGGCTTACCTTTCTACAGGCCTTCATTTCCATTGTAGTCTATGGGGGTATCCACTATTGTCCAATAAAGTTGTTACCATCTCAGTTTTGGGCGTTGGAGTCTGCATCCCTGCATGAGACCAGTCATCTGTCATTCACAGGCATAGATCCCACCCTTTCTCACTAGTCACCCGGTAAGGCTGAATACAAACACATGTGATTTTTCTACTCGTCCTCGGTAAGGGTAAGGGTTATAATGCTAATCTTGTGTTATGTATATTTTGCTGAGAACCCTGGTCATGCTAACCTCCCCCACTGTGACACCCCAGGCCTTGGCTGCAGGTTGACAGCCCCTTTTGAAGTGAAGCTGCTGTATTTATTCCCTTGTGAAATTGATCCAAAAGATGAGCAGGGTTTTTGTTCATTTGCGAAGTTGATCCAAGTGAAATATCAAAGGGAGAAATATGTGCCTATTATAAAGACAGCTACACTCTGTATGACGTTAAAACTGGCCCTGTCTTCATGCCCTTAACATTAATGCCAAAAACATGGATTGATTTATGAATTATGATTAGGGTAATGCATGTCAGCGATTTATTTCCTCTTTTATTTCACATGTTTACTTAATCTTTCTTTCCCAAAGAGTGTTAACTATATCATCATGTTTTGTTTCTGTATTTTTGGGTGAATCTTATTACTCTTGTTTAGTGCATACATGGAGTCATGCCAGGTGAGCTTTGATTGAGAGCTCTGGCGCTGAGGCTGAAGGCAGAGCAAAGTGCCTGTCTGTGCAGAGCACACAGAACAACAGCCATGTATTCCAGCTGCAATTGAGATTCTGTGTAGATGTATGTGAAGGAGTACACAGATGTCAAAATATTTACAAGGCAATAGTAAAAGAAATTAAAGTGCATACCTGTGAGTTAGTGCAGTGTATGTTTGGGAGTGGTGAATTAAGGGAAATGTGAGGGAGCGCATTCGTCTGAGAGTGAGAAGAGGGCGCTGACGACAAAAGAGACGAGGTTGAAGATGTGCAGATGCACAAGATGTGCAGAGTAAAAGGGCATACATATCTAATATTAAATGCATATAACTGAAGGTCAATACTCCTTGCACAGGCCTCAAAAATATTTAATTCACAGTCTCGAAATTTCAGAATTGAAAAATGTCCAATGTTTGTTACTCAATTATCTTAGACAGTTAAAAACTGTTGACAAAGGCAATAGTACTGGCAGGTTTTGGATATATGTCAATTGCTGTGTTAGATATCTGGATGCAATACCATTTCAGAGAGAAACCAAAATATTGGTGGGGTAGCACACTATGGCAATCCCAGGAATTTATTTTACATGTGCCCTTTTAGAGAGCCCCAACTTTTTAATCCCACACAAAGAACTGTCTTCACATATTTCTATATGACTGATTGCAGCCAGCAGATGTGGGTCCTTCCCAACTCCTGTTAGAGCATTTTCTTTCAAAGTCGGTGCCGCATGCAGTGAAAGACACTGGGCAAGCACACACTTTAAGGGGCCTGAAGTTGTCGCGCTGTACACTTTGCATATTAGAGTAACTGTTAAACATATTAATGAAGTAAAATATAGGTCAATTTTTACTGTGTTTAACAGTCCATGACTGTAAGTTCCCACTGCTTTCTCACAAATTAATTTCCTTTAAAATGCATCATTTGCCAATCGGGTTTCAATTTCTTCTCGAGAGGAGGACCCCCTAAACCCCACGGTTGTCCAGTAAACTTGCTTGCTTCGCTCGCTACATAAAAGTCATAACCAACTTTTACACCCCACCACTTTCACATACCTCTAGCCACTATTATTTGGAATGAACCCTCTACTTAGGGCAAACAATTACTGTTTAGCTGCAATGTGACTGCTGTTTTTATCAACAGACTACAATATAAGTGGGAGACTTGTGAATACTAGTCTGTTACTTTTAGCAATGTGTGCAGTTAGGCTATAACGCATTAAGCCACACCTCCAGCAAAGCAAAAGAAAATGACTTTCAAAATGTAAAAGCAGATATGTCACAGCAAATCATACACCTTCGAGTACATACATGTAGCTTTACTTTGCACATATTTCCACTAGAAAAACAGTTGCCCAAGATAATTAAAATAAGCTTTTTCTTGCTCAGCAACCTGCATTATTCAGACGATCATATTAGGATCATGTTGAATCTAGCATCTTATTCTGCCACCATTTTATTACCAGTCAGAATCTAGCCTCTTATTCGACCAGCATCTTAACTGCAGCTTGAAGGAGCGCCATTATATTAGCAGTAGGATGGGAGCAGCAGTCAGTGGATCTGGAGGGTGCAAACAGTCTGCTCTGAAACTGCAATTTAAAGGCCGCTGATACCATCTCGCAGCTTTAATGAGTTCTGGGGACTACGGTTATCCCACTCACAATCAGCTGCCGGTGGCTTTCCCTGCCTTCAGTTGCTGCTTGTTTCTTATTTGTTCAATTAACTCCTGTGTGCTCCTTTTTGGTACCTTTGACCCCGCGCAGTCTTCCTTTAGTGCGAACCATCGAGCGGTGGAAGGAGTCTCGTGCCCACACTGGTGTCGCTGATTGCGTGGGAGGACACATGACAAGGTCAGAGAGAAAGCTTCGCCTCCCTTGGTTCGAGGCCCGTCTCCGGAATATAAATGAAAGGCTTTAGCAAAACTGCCTATTAAATTGTCTAAAAAATAATGCTGAAAGGAGAAATAAATGGAGAAAACGTTTTCTGTTAAAAGTGATGAAAATCATAAATTGGTCAGTTCCTGGAAGCAAGCTTTGAAAAGGCTGTATAGCTGAAGAGCTTTCCATTGCATATTAGTTCCTCGCATTTTTGAAGCACACTGCACTCCAAAAATATATTAGAAAAACATCATGACTAAGGGTCCTATGAATCAAATTTGGAAATTGTGAATACCTAATTGCGATTTTCTGAGAATCGGAATTAGGTAATCGCAATATCCAATGTATTTCATATATTGAGTCCTAGGGGGTCGTAAATTAACCTAGCTCATTAATATTAATGAGGTAGATCGCAAGTTGTGACCCTTTAGGAATCGTCTAAACCACGGGGATGGTGGCCTGCTGGGGTCGGAAGACCACCATGTCCGTGATTGCTTTTAAATAAAGCAATCATTAATGAAAAAAAATCCTTAAAGGAAAACGGGTTGCGTTTAAAAAAAAAAAAACTGGGACCACTGCCTGCTCTTAAAAAACGTTTTTACAGCCATTCCCAAAGGGAAAGGGGTCCCTTGGGGACCCCTTCCCATTGGCAAATGGGTTACCACTTACTTGCAATTTGCGCTAAAATGCAAATATTTTGCAACCGCATTAACGGACACAAAACATTCATACATACTATTAGGATTCGTTATTTGGAAGAGACACCCTAAACACACCCCTTCCAAATACCGAATCGCAAACCCATTGTGCGATTCTGTAACAGGTTACCGAATCGCAAAATGGGTTTTGATACATGTAAAAGCCTTTTTTTCGTTAGCTGATACATGTTGCCTTAAATGGCATAAATTTCAAGAACAGTATATAAAATTGTATATGACTATGTTGCTGTTGCGTTATTGGAATGCGAAATTATCGCATCCACTATATACATGACATCATCAAAGTTAGTATATATATATATTACCTACTGGTGGGTAGTTATGACCATGCTTCCATAGGAAAAGCATTTTTTGACTAGCTTATATCTCTAGCAACGTTTACCAAAACTTCAAGGAATTTTTCTGAAAAACTGTGCCGGTGATTCTTGTTGTGCATGGATGTTTCGGGTCGATCTGCCAAGCGAGGGCCGAGAAAAAATGGGAATGAAAAAAAAGTAAATTCCTATAGGAGCTTTGAGCATGACTACAGCGCTAATCGCTGGTCGGAATCACAATGAATTTGGCAGAAAGGTTAATTTGGTTACGCAGATCATGATTCCAGTTATTTAGTGTAAATCCGTTCAGCATTTTTTTTTTAAATGTAAGGAAATTCGAATTTGTATATTTGCGATCACAGCAAATTCGTGAATAATAACGCCCTTGTGCAGAGAACTGCAGAGCTTTGATTGGCTGCCAACACTTTAACCAAGTTCCAAATAAAAATGTGAAAAAAAAGAAAAAGGGACAGGGTAGAAATACCCTGGCCCCCAGGCCTTGGTGTCGGGGTCCTAGAGGGACAGCATCTAGGCAAAATAGCATTTCTTTTTAATTTTGCTTTGAAATTTGCAGGAACAGCTTGTTTTCAAAAGGGCCCCTGGGTGGGCCAGGTCCTGAGGGCATTTTATTTAAAAAATGAGGGGAACACACAGGGCCCCCCTCTTGAGGCTCTTTGAGCCTCAGGGACCACCACCTCCCCAGGGCTTTATTAATACAAAAAGGAGGGGGCACACAGGACCCCCTCCTAAGGCTTTATAAGCCCCGGGGACCACCACCTCCTCGGGACTAAACAAACATTGATGGGGATGCCGCGTGGATCCCAAAGCACTGGGGACCACTACCTTCCTGGGGCTAAATAACACAAAGGGGATCCCCGCGTAACACCCCCCCCCCCCCCGGGCCCCTGGGACCACCACTGTCAGGGGGCTTCCCGTGAACAAGAATGGAGGAGGCCCACGTGGCCCCTCCACCTGGAGCTATATATGGTCATGGGGACCACTACCCTTAGGGCTGGCTCCTGCCATTTACTTGGGTACCCACCCCTGGGACATAGCTGTTTTCTTCTGCTTTGGCCCGGGGGATGGAGTCCCTGTGCCCTAAATTGGGCCGGGGAGGGGGGATGTGCAGCCACCCTTCCCTATTCATTTAAGGCTGGCCCCTGAGGGATAGGGTCCCAGGGGCTGAAATCGGCCCACGGTGAAGGAAGTGACCCGATTAGGGTCACCCGGGTCACTCGCATACACCTCTTAGCCTTCCATGCAAATAAAGAGTCGGTCAGACAGTAGAGAATACAAACCAAGTATATTTATTCAGATACACTTGAGTGGAGCCCAGTCTGCCCAGTCACTAGGATTATTGCAGAGGAACTGACATCAGCAAAAATGGATATGCATTATGTACAATTCGGAGCAATGAAGGGACGCAAAAAATAGAAATCTCCAGGTAGGTGCAGTTACACAAAGAAGTACTGAAGGATAAGTTTCGATCCTGAGACCGGGCGCTCACTATCTCCTTCTCAAGGGTGTTCCGTTCGTGCCTACCACTAGACTAGTGGCAGAAGGACTCTACCTAGTGGGAAAGGAATGCGCTAATAAGAGCAGTGTATTCATTAGCAAAACAATGCCCAACCTTGAAGAAACAAAACTTACCAAAGCTGCTTTTCTGGAAGTGAGAGAAATTAGTTTCAATCATGGCTTAAAATGGCGGCCAAACAGAAAATGGTGCCGGGAATGCTAACTTACATAGAACAATACATGAGCAACACAGCGAAAACATTTTTATTCTAACAGACCCCCCTTTTGGCATTAGCTAACTAATTTTCTGTTACTACTAAGAGACGTAAGACATTGTGCATGGATAAGGGTTATCACTATAAGATGTCGTTCATATAATCAGTACTCAAAGATACCTTCGACGATCTGCATCATCTTGTCAATATCTTTTTGTAGCATAATCGCAGCATTAGTATCATGAACTGATATTTTCTGTTTGGGGGTGAGAACGTTGACACAATAGGTGCAACAAGCTGGAAGACAGTGTATACAGAGGCAACATGTAAAGATGATACCAGCAACCACAACCAAGAAGGTGAGGATCTTCCAACCTCATGATGTATTCCAAAACCACCCCAACAGAGCCCAAGTACCTGTTTCTTGGTGTATCTCAGCTGATAGCCTATGTAGGTTCTGTATAGCTGACTAAACATTGGGAGCATTATGAGGTATGTAAACACAACAGCTACTTCCGATGATGCAACAGGCCCCTCCTTGATCTGCAAGGATAATGTCTAACACCATCCTGTTCTGCAAAGTGAATAAACTTGTGGCCTGAAGCTCAGCAGTGATATTTGTCATTATCCCAGCAGTTGTATGGATAGCCCCTTCAACAACTCTTGTTAACTGACGAACTTGAAGGCTATTAGCCATGGCGCCCCAGAAAGGTAGTAGGTCATTCATAGCATCTCCAAATTGCTGTGCGGTGGTGTCTGCCTGATCTATATCTTTTGTGTCAACAACCCTTTTGACTCGGGTCAGGAAGATACTTCTATGTTGCAGGCGATGATTTTTATGATAATTAGACAGGGCAACATATACATGGGTAAGAAAGAAAGAGAGATGTACCTGAAAATCCCCTCGGGAGCCAAATATGAGCTTGTGCCCCACAAACAAAATAGACATTATGGGGCAGAATCAAAGACGGACTGCTTGTCGCATTCTGCTTATAGGTGAAATTACATTTACTCTCTCCCACCTTTACCTTCCCAGTCCCCTGGACACAAAAACTAGCTGTAATATTAACCAATGACACAGGTATCAGCTTATCTTCAGTAAGATTTCTACTTCGAAGGGATTAGAAGTAGTCAAAGGTGTTAAACCATTGGAAATCAGCCATTTCCATTCTAAACCATGTATTGTTCTTTATTTTGTGGTACGTTTTCAAACAAGACTTTGAGGATAGTATCCCTGAGGCTCCTTGTCCTGCTGGTCATACGGGGATAAACCCTTTATAGAAACGTACATATTCAGTCGCAGTGCGTGAATCAGTGGATGTCATATCTAAAGAAGAAGATGAAATTGGAAGTACACCAGTGAAAACAATTGAAACCAACCCTCACAGCTGCCGATATATGACAGTGGCACTGGAGTCAAGCTATCCTGGCTGATGAGGGCTGAAAGCCCGAAACCGGTCCTAGGATGCTTGTTTCCAGTCCAGGGAGAACCTGGCCTGGCAGTTCGGGCTGGACTGTTCCCATTGGGCGCAGGGTCAAGACTAATTTGCATGGGGCTGGGTCCAAACTGGAATGGCATGGTGAGCAAAAAAACGATAGATTTAGGCCCAGATCTCTGTACTGGGGTGAATGTATGACATTGTTCTGCATTCTGTCCATGAATTGTTCTTTTTGCGTTTGTCACCCCAAGTGGGACGGGTATGCCCAGACGTGGGTCCCGTGCTCTCCATGCCACTGGAGTCAAGCTATCCTGGCTGATGAGGGCTGAAAGCCCGAAACCGGTCCTAAGATGCTTGTTTCCAGTCCAGGGAGGACCAGGCCTGGCGGTTCAGGCTGGACTGTTCCCATTGGGCGCAGGGTCAAGACTGATTTGCAGATGGCTTGGTCCAAACTGGAATGGCATGGTGAGCAAAAAAACAATAGATTTAGGCCCAGATCTCTGTACTGGGGTGACTGTATGACATTGTTCAGCATTCTGTCCATCAATTGTTCTTTTTGCATTTGTCACCCCGAGTGGGACAGGTATGCCCAGACGTGGGTCCCGTGCTCTCCATGCCACTGGAGTCAACCTATCCTGGCTGATGAGGGCTGAAAGCACGAAACCGGTCCTAGGATGCTTGTTTCCAGGCCAGGAAGGACCTGGCCTGGCAGTTCGGGCTGGACTGTTCCCATTGGGTGCAGGGTCAAGACTGATTTGCATATGGCGGGTCCAAACTGGAATGGCATGGTGAGCAAAAAAACAATAGATTTAGACCCAGATCTCTGTACTGGGGTGAATGTATGACATTGTTCTGCATTCTGTCCATCAATTATTCTTTTTGCAGTGGCATAGACAACAGATTGTCGCTCCTATGAGTGACTGAAGGGAGCAACCCCCAAACCCACCAATTAGTTGTATTGGAGACATTATGAGCTTGATGCAACATTTGTATAAATACATTGTCTGTGTATGACAACCTATGCGCTTCTTTGTGTGGAGCTAGAGTAACAAAGATGTACTCATGGGGAGCAGGAGTTGTAACAACCAAGGAATGTACAGTATATTTCTCCTCTAAAAATCAGGGTATTCCACATATTGTTATTAGTGCAATCACAACAATTAATATGCACACTATTTTACTCTTTGTTGACCAACCCTGTGCTAAACGCGGTGGTGCAAATGGTTGTTCCTCCTCATCAATAGGCCGACCAAATGGATGCATTATGAAGCAAGAAAAGGAATGCAAATAAACTAATAGCAAAGGTTAGTATTCCCAGTGTCCGTCAGAGCCTCACTGCTACAGGCTCCTATTGTTCATCAACATTGGCGCTCTTGAGCACCAGCGGTGGAGCTTTCTCTTTCCTAAGCTCACGATGAATCCCACGTCGCTCAGGATAATGTACCCTCCCGCCGAAGGAGCACGTTCGATCTATCCTGTCCAGTGTCAGAACAGTGCACCAATCTAACATCACCCTAAACTACCACGTTGGTACTCTACCAAAGTACACCCTAACTTACACAGTCCATCCCTGGCTACTCTGACTTCTCCTTTTGTGCACTATTCCTCAGTCGAGGATGCAGATGGTACCTGGTGACTCTTTAATAGCTCAAATATCAAGGGGGACCCCTGCATTTAGCACTTTTCTCATTCTCCGCATCCGTTTGCACCCAGGTTAGTTTAGCATCACTGAAGGGAACAAACTGAGGCACCGTCTCGCACTCAGTGTCCCAAACTCCTTCCTTGACCCACTGGTCATACAGCAACGGGAGGGGCACTTGTTCACAATGAGTGCCATGCACCCAATTCTTTCGGCCAGTGATGTTGACTGCAGTACGTGTAGCTAGAAGGACCTTCCAGTGCGGCTCCAAACTCTTCTTCTGCTGAAAAGGGTGCACAAGGATCCAATCACCAGGCTGGAGATCATGTCCGGGCCTCTTGGGTATATCTGGTAGGGTCTCCGGGACCTGTTGGTGAATAGAACACACATTTTTAGTTAATTGGCTCAGGTAGTCAATTAACAATGGAAACTCAATATCTGAAAACCTACGAGAGCGCGGGACGCCCCAGACATTTGCCGTGCGTCCAAACATGACCTGTACGGTGACAATCCTGTCCTAGAATGTGCTGTTGTTCTTGTCGACAAAAGAGCTAATGGTAAAGCATCAGGCCACTGTAACCCTGTTGTCTCCTGAATCTTTGCCAATTTCAGTTTGAGAGTACAATTGTACTTCTCAACCAAACCTGCTCACTGCGGGTGATTTGCAGCATGAAACATCTGCTTTATGTGCAAACCATCACAAATTAACTGGATGACCTTGGCATTAAAATGACTTCGGTTATTACTCCAGATCAAACGGGGCAAGCCAAAACGAGGATGGAACTCCCATAACAGCTGTATTGTCTTTGGTAGGGTAAGCTTCAACCCATTTACTAAATGCACAGACAACCACCAACACGTACTTCTAGTTATTGACCCTGTCTAATTTGATATAATCTATCTGAAGGACCTCAAAAGGGAAAGTGGGTGGTGCAAAGTTGCTGGGTGGTGTAGGGGTACCTTTTCCAGGATTGTGAATCATGCACACCATGCAGTACTTCACTAAATGTGCAACGGTTTTTGAAATGTTGTCATTCTGCCATACACGGTCTAATAACTTGCAAATACCTTTAGCGCTGATATGAGCTGGGCCATGGGTCATCGTGACTACAGGAATAACATATGCATCTGGCAACATCCATCTCTACTCCCCTGGCTTATCAATCCAACATCCTTCGCCATTCAACTGTGCAGTACTTTCTTGCCACACTGCTAATTCCTCTACGGTGGCCTCACTTTGTACCTCCTTCACGTTCTCAAGTATATCCTCAAACATAGTGACCTCAGGCACCCACCTGGCAGGACCTGCTACAAACATTCTTTTCATTTTAGTCCGGGCTGTTTCCTTAGCTGTCTGATCTACAAAAGCAGCCCCCTTACCTACATCGTCAGTGACTTTCCGGTGGGAGCTACACTTTACTATTGCCAACTTCTTAGGGTGTGTCAAAGCAGACAAAAGACTCAATATAAGGTGACTGTGTTGGATCTTTGTACCATGGGAAGTAAGGAACCCTCTCTCAGCCCAGAGTCACCAAAAATAGTGCGCGACCCCGAAGGCATACTGGCTTTCAGTATAAATATTGACAGCCAGTCCCTCGCTCAATTCACAAGCTCGGATAAGGGTGGTTAACTCAGCTGCTTGGACTGACTGATACAGGACCCCTGATGCCTCTCCGACTGTACGCATATGCAGCAGTTGTAGTGCCATTTGGTAATTTAAAACAAGAGCCATTGACACATAGTTCCCCTTGGGGGTCAGATAAGGGAACGGCAGTCAAGTCTACCCGTCTTTTCATCTCTTCTTCCGTCCAGAAGATACAATCATGTTTATCGATCTCATCATTCTCAGAAGGGAGGGGTAGTAACGTGGCTAAGTTCAGAGTGATACTATCACAAAGAAGAGATACAAGGGAGAGCTTAAGCCTTCTCTGACTCCCCTAGCAAATGTTTAGAACTCACTATACAGAGAAAAGCTAAAAACAAAACTTATTAGTAAAAGGTAATCGTGATAGTGAGAGAGACACACTACTATCCCTTACTATCAGAACCTAGAGTATTTGTCAAAAAGGAAAAAGCATTATTCTTTTAATACTGCCCTCACACACTTTGCAGTGTCATGCTTCATCATTGGGCCGCGTCAAACGCCCCCGTGCAGACCAACACAGAGGGCGGAGCGCAATGTTTTAAGAGATGAAGAATGTAGTGGTGAGGTCACAGAAAGACGAAAGGTGATAACAAATACAAATAGTGACAGCAAAAACAAAACAAGGAAAAGTATTCCCTCAAGAAGGGACCACAGGTGTGCAGACATATATACAAGCAGCTGGGATTTAGGGGTCTTTACCTCCCCTAACTAATCCCAACATTTTATATTTAAATTCTGCCAGGAGGTGACAGGAATAAAATTGAAGACAGTCTCCTCTTAGGTAGTTTTAGTATATATGTCTGCACACCTGTGGTCCCTTCGTGAGGGAATACTTTTCCTTGTTTTGTTTTTGCTGTCACTATTTGTATTTGTTATCACCTTTCATCTTTCTGTGACCTCACCACTACATTCTTCATCTCTTAAAACATTGCGCTCCGCCCTCTGTGTTGGTCTGCACGGGGGCGTTTGACGCGGCCCAATGATGAAGCATGACACTGCAAAGTGTGTGAGGGCAGTATTAAAAGAATAATGCTTTTTCCTTTTTGACAAATACTCTAGGTTCTGATAGTAAGGGATAGTAGTGTGTCTCTCTCACTATCACGATTACCTTTTACTAATAAGTTTTGTGTGTAGCTCTTCTCTGTATAGTGAGTTCTATAAGTTCAGAGTGACACATAGTTTGATCGTGATATTTTTGGCAAACAGCGTTAATTTATAACCTGTCAGACGTGCACCTGTGAGGTGCTGTGTCTTTGTCTTATTCAAAAGAGTATCCCCAGCATGGGGTACCATGACTGTGAGGTCAGTATCAAGTACGAGTCCATCTGATTGTCTTATCGAGACAGCCGCGACCGCTCTTAGACAGCTCGGGAAAGCTTGTGCGACAGGATCAAGCACAGTAGAGAAATAAGCACACAGTCATTGCTTATCTCCAAATTTCTGAGTTAAAACAGAGAGCGCGCAACCAGCCATCTCATGCACATACAATACAAAGGATTTGGCAAAGTTAGGGGTAACAAGCACTGGAGCCGAACGAAGTGCAGTTTTTAGTTGCTCAAAAGACTGCTGACATTCAGGCGTCCAAGGTAAAGGCACATGCACTTCTTTCGTGGTTAGTGAAAGCAGGGGCCTCATTAATAGGGAATAGTTGGGTATCCACTGACGCCAGTAGGAAGTGATGCCTATAAAAGCACAAACTTCTTTCTGGGTTGTGGAACTGGCATTCGAACAATGGTACTAATACTCTCCGGGGTCAATCTCCTACTGTCCTTCGACAGTAGGTAACTGAGTAGGTGACCTCCTGTCGACAATATTGAAATTTGGAAAGGGATACTTTATGGTCATGCTGAGCTAAATGCAACAACAATTTAACTGTACTGTCTCTGCAACCTTGTTCTGTATCAGAAGTGATGAGCAAGTCATCAACATACTGAAGCAATACATTACCTATGGGGAGTGACAAGGAGTCCAATTGACCTTTCAATGCCTGACTATAGATACTTGGACTCTCTGTATAGCCTTGAGGAGGTTGACAG
This sequence comes from Triturus cristatus, assembly GCF_964204655.1. NCBI lineage: Eukaryota > Metazoa > Chordata > Amphibia > Caudata > Salamandridae > Triturus > Triturus cristatus. Next base: position 946,357,052 of record NC_140593.1, read on the forward strand.
AACCTAAAACTTCTACCAGCTAGGGTGAAGCCAAAGAGATATCTGCTATCAGGATGAATAGGAATACTGAAGAACGCATTTTTCAAATCAATGACAGAAAAGAATGTAGCAGAAGCAAGAATCATTGTCAAAAGAGTGGTGATGTCAGGAACCACAGGAAACAGTGGAATCACTATTTTATTAACTTCGTGCAAATCAATCACAAAATGATAAACCTCTGCATGATCATCAAAGGAACCCGAAGGAGTCCATTTTAGAATGTGAAGAATAGGGCTATTACAAACATTAGCAGTCGTCTCCTCAACCACTCCTTTCTCAATCAAGTCCTGCACAATTTTCAGTAAAGCTCGCTCACCTGCCTGCGGCATTTTATAATGAGGGATTTGAGGTAAAATAGCATTGTCTTTAACTTGGATCGAAACTGGCGATATCTGTAACAGTCCCACATCTGTGTCACCTGTTGCAAACAGAGTGGGCGGCAAATCTTTAAACTCAGCAGTAAGGGGTGCACTTTTGGACAGACACTGTTTAGCTTGTACTATATCCGAACCCATAGTCATGTAAACACCTGCCGGGGAGCAATACATGGTAGCATTCAATTTCTTCAACAAGTCCAAACCCATAAAATGTTCTCCACAAGTAGAGGTCAACAAAAATGGTGAATCTACAGTGAAAGGACCAAAAGTAAACGCAAGAGGTTTTGAAATGGGGCTTACAACTGGTACACCAGAAAAATGTACTGAAACATTATTATGGCCAGACAGCCGCCCCAGGGACCAAGGAATGAGAAATAGAACTGTTTGTTGCACCTGTATCCACCAAAAACTCCTTAGCCGAGCCATGCAAATCCGCAGTGACATACGGACCGCATTGATCAACAGGTATCAGAACTGGTCCCACACTTTGTCCCTGGCTGTCCTAGCTGTAAGACATTTCTGTCACCTCATCTGTGTCAAAACCATCATGATAGTACTGTCCGCCGGAGGGTCATCAAAATAGTTATGATCAGAACGACCCTGAGAGGCCAAAGCATTTTGAACCCTGTCCGTTCCAACAGCTCCGTGACCCCATCCGCATGAACCCCGTCCTCTTGGGACCGCCACCTTCTGCAAAAGCACAGGACACTCGCTAGGCCAGTGTCCCTCCTATTTACAATACGCACACTGATTTGGCCCCAAAGGCATGGTATTCGGCTGCCTGCTAGTGCGTGGAAGCTGTTGGGCCAAACCACCACGTCCTCTACCAGTCCCTCTAGTAACCTGCTGCAACAACACCTTCATCTGTAAATCCTTATGCTTCTTCTCTGTCCTCTCCTTAGCCTCATTTTCCCTATGCTCATAGTACTGTGCCATATTCAGAATAAGAGAAGGGAAGAGGTGGACCAGGTGATTTCGGAAGCCTGCAATTGAGTTGCAATCTCGGGAAGCAGATTAGAAACTAATCTATTAACAAACAACCGAACACCTCCCTTAATAGACAGATCCAGCCCACTGTAATCCAGGAACATATCTTCAAACCGGGTGAAAAAATCAGAAACACTCTCATCTTTCTTTTGTCAACAAGCTGTCAACTTGTCACAATAAACCTTCCTCGGTGGAATAAGAGAATGCATATACATAATGAAAAGGCCAGGCAAAGCAAGTATCTCTGCTCTAGGCTTATCACCTGGCTTACATTCCTGATCCCACATCATAATTTGGTCTCACGTACCCCCCAACTCTGCAACATGGTTTTGAGTATGCACCTATCTCCAACTATCAACCGGAACCAATAAGCCGAAGACAATTTCAATATCCACAAACGTCATTACTGTTGAAGAGGTAGCTTCTGTCAAATCTTTATAATATGCAGTAGGATTCTTCCTAGGATCAGGTAACAGAGTCTTAAGAGACAAGACTTTACTCCTTTACCATGGAGTATAAACCCACTGTTCTTGTAAATGGTTCGCCACACCTGGTCTAGCGACAACACCGTGTTCCATTAAATCCGGTATTTGGGGGTGATATATGGAATGAACCTCTCACATCGGAAACTGAGATACCAGAGTGGGGCTTTTATCGAGTAGCCTATCCCCGATAAGCAAACAATGTTGCAATACTACCAAAAACTTGACCAGGCTCCATATTAGTAACATATACATGGTCTTTAATATCATATAAAATCTGTGGTGCTGCATCGTTGAAACACTACTCCCAAAGACTAATCAGAGTAGCAGACATATGCTTTAGGGCATGCTGTTGTACAAAGGCCTCATAATATTTCATCATACTCCTCACATCTTACACACTATAAATGGGGTTTCAGGCCCACTGTGCAGCCTGGTTAGCCACTACCTTTTTCTTTGCATCTCCCACCTCGGATCGCACATACGGAGCCATGCGCTCTTTAAATTTTGGCCAGTTTCTATCCTCAAATCCACGTACTGTTGTCCCACTACTCAGTAATGTCGGGGGATGGGAGAACACAGTGTGGGTAGCAACAGGCACTAATGTCGCTGCTGGTTGCGTCGCAGGTGTAAGAGCTGGCAAAAGGGACTCTGAAGCAATGGGTGTGTCAGGAGTACTAACAGTCATAGTTTCCACAGACGACGAGGACAAAGAAAAGACAGGAGGTGCCATGGCCAAAGAAGTCTGATCAACAGAAGCAGAAACAGCAGAGACAGAAGAAACGGGGTGGCTGGTACTGTGGGGGAAGAGCAAGAAACATCCTCTGCTGGACATATGCAGGGGTGGGATTCTTCCACAAAAGTAACATTTTCTTCTTGGGCCTCCGGTCGCAGTTCACGTACCGAGACGGGGTACCGACGGGTAAAGCGGGCCCCGTTCCCTGAGCTGTTGCCAGGTAGAGGTGAGGCCGCTTATCCATACACTTTGGGTACAACCAGTAAATCAGAGAAAATGAAAAAGAAAGGATTACTGGTTTGATATCAGCACTTACCACTTTATTTTTTCATGGCAGCAGCAATTTTTTAGGTCCTGACAAAAGCCTTGACACCTCTCAGGTCGACTTGGCTTAAACATGTAGACCTCTTCGTCTAACACTAAGTAGTTTAAATCCATACTGCTTTTGCACTGTCTTTTAATCCTGTCAGTAGGAGCAAGCTATTAAATGTTCTTTTGTTCCCACTAGGCAGTTTTAACTTCACCACCTCACAATTTGTTACATTTTTTTGTGTTGCACCCTCACCATTATTCTCCTGGCATCTATCATCTGTTGGATTTAGTATATCCTTGATAGGGTAGGAATATCAAAAACATCCCTGAGCTCCTTCCTCTCAGAGAAGAAGTTGTAGCCTTTGGTGGGACTAGGGTTTCCCACCAAGAGGAGATACCCAGATGATGAAGCATGGGTGAGGGTAGTCATCCTGAAAGGGATTCCTCCCACAGTTAGATCGTGTGAGATTCTAGTCTGTCACTCCACACACCTACGTTGTATTGCAGACCCATGGACTTGTTTGTGTTGATTCTGTACTGTATAGGGGATTTTTTCTTTGCAGGTTTTTAAATATTTTCCCTTGGATCCCCCCACTATTATGTGTTATGCCACATAAGATTTATCCATCTGTAATCGAAATCGAAATCTCCCATCTTCACGTTCAATTTCTATCTCTAGTTACTCTCTATCATGTGCTACAGCTTTCTGAGTCAATGTTTGCATTCTCCCTTTTCGGGCCTCTTTCTCTGCTTTCATTCGCCTCTGTTTAGCCTTCTCCACCACGTTCGAAGAGAATCAAACATAGACTGCCTACTTCACTTTGCAAAATTTTTTCCTGTAAAAACCCAATTTTCTGTTTTTCAATAGTGCCCGTCAACGGCCACAGCAACTCAGTATGTTCCTCGTATATTTGTGCCATAGCGAACTAAACATAATAGGACCAAGGCCATGCTTCATGTACATATTAAAATTCGGAGTGCCTTCTGGAGGCGCTAGCTGACTTTCTTTCAGTCGAGCATCAGCAGAACAAGGAGAACAATAAACCAAGAATCGACTAATCCCAGGCATTTTCAAATGGGACCCAAATTTGTTATGTTGCCTGGCAAAAAAAATTCAAAACACTTTTTACCAAAATCGGTTCTCAGACCGTACCAAATACTAACCAAAATTGTACCATATCCACAAAGAACCAAAATAAACTCACCTGATGCATGCAGGTCAAACAAATGAATTCTCCACTGCCGACTCTTCGGACCAAACAGTCAGATCCAAGGGTTTCGCTGTTCGGGACCCCTGTCGGGATGACCGCTGGGTGAGGCACTGTCCGGCAGGGCAGAAGGGGCAGCTGCGAGTTCAGGAACTCTCTCGTGCAGGGATCCCTGATCCGTCCGTCCGACCCGACGATGGCCTCGACCTCCCCACCTGTTCTCAGAAGGGGATGGGCCACTCGCCTGATGGAGTCCCTGTTCGGGCGCCAACTGAAGGAAGTGACCCGATTAGGGTTTTTTCCGGGTCACTCGCGACCACTTCTCAGCCTTCCATACAAATGAAGAGTCGGTCAGATTACTGCAGAGGGACTGACATCAGCAAACATGGAGATACATTATGTACAATTCAGAACCAATGATAGCACGCCAAGACTGGAAATTTCCAGGCAGGTGCAGCTATATAAAGAAGTACAGAAGGATAATTTTCGATCCTGAGACCTGGCACACACTATTTCCTGCTCAAGGTCGTTCTGTTCGTACCTACAGCTAGACTAGTGGGAGAAGGCCTCTATCTAGTAGGAAAGGAATGCTCTAATAAGAGCAGTGTATTCATTAGCAAAACAATGCCAACCTTGAAGAAACAAAACTTACCAAAGCTGCTTTTCTGGAAGTGAGAGAAATTAGTTTCAATCATGGCTTAAAATGGTGGCCAAACAGAAAATGGTGCCGCGAATGCTAACTTACATAGAACAATACATGAGCAACACAGCGAACACATTTTTATTCTAACAGGGGACGGAGGCGCATGGCCCCCCTTCCCCATTGAGTAAAAGCCTGCCCTGGGGGGGGGGGGGGTACTGGGCCAAAATCAGCTCAGGGAGGGGGCTGCGCAGTCCCGGTCCCCGTTCAAATGTGGCCAGACTCTGGGGGATGCGGTCTAAGGGGCTGAAATTGGCCTGGGAGGGGTGCCGAATGTCCCCACCCCCATTCAAATGTGGCCTGGCCACTCTCACACCCACTTACAGACCCACTTATCAACTCCTAGACCCACTCACAGATACACAGTCACTCATAGACCTACTCAGACGCTAACACACACCCACTCACAGACACCTGCAGAGACTCATACACCCTCTCACAGACCCACTCAGACTCATGTACCCACTAAGAGACCCACTCAGATCCTCAGAGACCCACTTAGACACTCATGCATCCACTCAGACACTCACACACCCACTAACAGATCCACTCAAAGACTCATAACCTCACTCACAGACCCACTGAGAAACTCATGCACTCACTCACAGACCCACTCAGACACATGCACTCACTCACAGACTGACTCACACACACATGGAGGAACTTGCAAACCCACTCAGACACTCTCGCCCACTTACTGACACAGCCACTCATACAGACATTCACTCTCCAAAACAGCTGCTCACACCCACTCACCTTTACACACACTGAAAAAAAAGCTTCTCACTCACCCATACAGCCACTCAAACACCCACTCCCTCACCCATACAGCCACTCATACAACTACTCAGTCACCCATACAGCCACTCACACACCCAATCATGTACCTATGCACCCACTAATACAGCCACTAACTGACTCATACAGCCACTCACACTCCCACTCACTTTCCAAAACAGCCACTCACACAGCCACTCACTCACCCAAACAGCTACTCACATACCCAATTGCAAAAAGAACAGATGATGGATGGAATGCTGAGCCAATCAAACATTCACCTCAGTCACAGATCTTGGTTAAAACCATCATTTTTCGCACACCATGCCATTCCAGTTTAGACACAGCCATTTGGAAATCAGCCTAGACCCTGCTCCCAGTGGGAACAGTCCAACCCGCCAGGCCAGGTCCTCCCTCGACCAGAAACAAGCATCCTGGGACCGGTTTCAGGGTTTCAACCCTCGTCAGCCAGGCTAGCATGAATGTGGTGGCGTGACGAGCACTGGACCCATGCTGGGCATACCTTTCCCACTTAGGGTGACAAATGCAAAAAGAACAGATGATGGACGGAATGCTAAGCCTTTCAAATATTCACCCTCTGTCACAGATTTGGGTTAAATTCATCGTTTTTTTGCACGCAATGCCATTCCAGGTTGGACCCAGCCATTTGTAAATCAGTCTTGACCCTGCTCCCTAACACATCCATACATGCACTTAGACACCCACTCACACACCCATATAGTCACTCAGACATCCACCAACACACTGATACAGACAGTCACACAGCCACTCAGATGACATATGTTAGAAAGAGTATTACAATTTCACTTATACAGTAGCTTAGTATATATCTTTAAGTCTCAAAAAGGTTTTTGAAACACTTACACTCACTGCATGATGTCATCAGTGATGTCATTTGAGATGTCATCATTGAGGTCACTGAACAAGTCATGAACGATGAAGTATGTGAGGTCATAAGCAGTGCATTTCAGGGACGTAAGATATAGTTAGCTCAAGTAACTATAACTGATGAATTTCACTGGTTTTGCACAAGTGAAATCTGAGTGTAATTATAAATTCCCTGTAATCTTTGTTTTTTCAGTGATATTACCTACTGGCGGTTGCCAGTAGATAGTTATAGTTAGAATGTAGTTTCCATAGGAAGAGCGTTTTTTGGTTTGCCAATAACTTTGTCTTTGTTTGATGAATCTTCACGAAATTTTCAAAACTAGTTCGAAGCACACTTCAGCTGCTGTCTTAAAGGTTTTGTGGTGATCCGTCACCAAATTCGGCAGAAAGGTAGCTGTTGGTCCAAAAAGCGACCTTTTTGTTAAATGGAGTAAATCTGTTCAGTGGTTTTGGAGTTATTTAAAGAGATTTCCAGTTGTATACATAGGGGCGCAAAGGATCCGCGCTCCCCTGCTGACCTTGTGCTGAGATTTAATTGGCTGCCAACACTTTAAGCATGGAAGTGTTGGCAGCCATCTTGTAATTCTGTTCAACCGAGTCACTGAAAAAACATTAAAAAAAGAGAATGGGGCAGGGTAGAAACACCCTGACCCTCTAGGCCTCTTTGGTGGGGACCCACAGGGGCAAAAAAACTTTAAAAACACAATATGGCGGGTGTTGCACTGGATCCCACCAAAAATGTAAAGAAAAACAAAGTGCAGGCTCCCGCGCTTTGTTATTAATAGGCCCACAGTTGAGCTAGGTCCAGGCGGTAAATAAGGAGGGGGAACACAAGCCCCCCTCCTGGGGCATATTATTCTCCAGGGACAACTTATTTTAATTTTAAATGTGCCTGAATGCCCCCCCCACACCCCCAGGGACCGCCACCTCCCCGGGTCAAAATAAAACATGAATGCGGGGGGTGCACGCCCCTCTCATATCCCCGGAGGCCATCACCTCAATAGAGCTAAAGTGATATTGGTACAGGGGGCCCATGGGGCACCCCTATAGCCCCGGGGGACGCCCACCACTCCGGGCCAAGTCTTTAAAAATAAAGATGGGGGCCCAGCGGCCCGAATCCCTGGGGACAATCACCTCGACGGGGCTGAGTAGTCCAATTGAGGGAAGCCACGCGACCCCCCCTCCTGGAGCCAACATGGCCCTGGGGATCACCACTCTCAAGGGCCGGCCTCAGCAATGTCCCGGGATGCATACCCCTGGGACATTGCAGTTTGCTATGGCTTGGCGTGTGCGTTGCTCCCACTAAGCCATAGCAAATTCTGTTCTGCTTTGAGTAAGCGAGAGCATGTAAAATGCTCACGCTTACTCGAATTCGAGCAGAATTGCTTTTGGACAGGGGGAGCTGTATGTTAGCAGCTCCCTCTTTCCAAAAGCAATGTCAGCTCCTGCAGGACGCGGGGAGCTAGCAGGGACCGTGGGGGCCTTCTCCTACGTGAAAAACTGATTGCCCTGGTTGTGACCAGGGCACAGAGTATTGTGACCAGGCCCTGGGGGATAGAGTCCCCAGGGCAAAAATAAGCCCTGCAGGGGGGGCACGCAGCCCCCCCACCCCCATGTTTTAAAGAAAAGAAAGGGCAGGCCGCAGTGGATAAGGTCCCTGAGGCCAAAATTGCCCCAGGAAGGGGAGGGCCACACAGCCCCCCTTCCCTTATAATTAAAAAAAAGCTACTGGCATGATGCAGGAGGCCCTGCCCTCTTTCTGCGCTACGCAAACAAATTATGGACGGAATGCTGAATAAATCATACATTCATCCCCAGTCAAGAGATCTGGGTTAAATCTATTGTTCTTTTGCTCACCATGCGACCCCAGTTTAGACCCAGCCATATGCAAATCAGTCTTCACCCTGTGCGTCATGGGAACAGTCCAGACCGAACTGCCAAGGCAGGTCCTCTCTGGACCGGAAACAAGTATCCTAGGACCGGTTTCTGGGTATTACCCTTCATCAGCCAGGCTAGCTTGAATCCAGAGGCACAGTGAGCAAGGGACCCACGTCTGGGCATACCCATCCCACTTAGGGTGAAAAGTGGTATGCAAACAAATGATGGACGGAATGCTGAATAACTCATACATTTACCCCCAGTCAAGAGATCTGGGTTAAATCCATTGTTCTTTTGCTCACCATGCCACCCCAGTTTAGACCCAGTCATATGCAAATCAGTCTTGACCATGTGCCTCATGGGAACAGTCCAGACCGAACTGCCAAGCCCGTTCCTCCCTGGACTGGAAACAAGCATTACTGGTACCAGTTTCTGGGTGTTACTCTTCATCAGCCAGGCTAGCTTGAATCCAGTGGCACAGTGAGCAAGACACCCATGTCTGGGCATACCCATACCACCTAGGCTGAAAAGTGCTACACAAACAAATGAGGGACGGAATGCTGAATAAATCACACATTCACCCGCAGTCAAGAGATCTGGGTTAAATCCATCATTCTTTTGCTCACCATGCCACCTCAGTTTAGACCCAGCCATATGCAAATCAGCCTTGACCCTGTGCCTCATGGGAACAGTACAGACCGAACTGCCAAGCCAGGGCCTCCCTAGACTGGAAACAAGCTTCCTGGGACCAGTTTCTGGGTATTACCCTTCATCAGCCAGGCTAGCTTGAATCCAGTGGCACAGTGAGCTAGGGACCCACGTCTGGGCATACCCATCCCACTTAGGGTGAAAAGTGCTATGCAAACAAATGATGGACGGAATGCTGAATAAATCATATATTCACCCCCAGTCAAGAGATCTGATTTAAATCCATTGTTCTTTTGCTCACCATGCCACCACAGTTTAGACCCAGCCATATGCAAATCAGTCAGTCAGTCAGTCAGTCAAAACACTTTATTCGATTAATTAAAATCATAAAAGTACAAATTTCATACAAAAATCAAGCAAACGATCCAAAACATAAAATAAACCAATATGATTACAGCAAATCCGCACAGTTAAAAATGCCATACATAAAAGGCAAACATTAAAAAAAGTTGCTCACTAATTACATAGGTTGGAAAAAGTTTTCGCCTTACAGCGCATAGCAGCCACCAGGAAATTTGCCACACTGAAAATAATACGAGTGCTACTCTGCTGCTGAAGAAATAACAATGCAGGTCAAACTTGTAAAAAGCCGGCTTCCTTCAGAATTGGGAGCAGATATTTTTTGCGGCTTACAGAGTAGAATTCGCAGAACATAATAAAGTGAATAGTGTCTTGAGATGAAAAATCATCACAGTGGCATGGCTTACTACATTCAGGCCTGCCCCAGGACGGATAGAAACCAAGTGAGTGGTGGATCAGACCAAATCTAAATCTCAACAATAAAAATCTATGGTATGGATTGGAGCCAATACTTAAATAAGGTTCCAGCGAGGGAGATAAAAGGAGCATGAAGTGCGCTCTAACAAAGGGTTTTAATAGTTCACACTCCTCACGATCCAATTTTACCCTGTCTTGGAAAGACTGTTTAATCCAAGCGAAGTCTGCCTTTACAATATGTGATGGAGACGAAAAAAGCTCAGGGCGCCCAAGGCGAGAGAACTCCGCTCTGACGTACTCCAGCCAAGGTATTCTTTTAACATTATCCAAGGCTAGGATGTCGTTAAGGATCAGATGGTTAAGAGTGATTTCCTGATTTAACTAGGTTTTCACCCAACACAGCAATGGGGCCATCTTAAGCTTATCCGTAACATAACCCAAACCAACCTCCGCATGAATAGAAAAAACAGAAGTCGATTGTGGAACAGAAAGCAAATGTCGCAGGAATCTATTTTCAACTACTTGAATCAAATCCTGCATAACATAACCCCACAAAGCCGCGTCATAGGTGGCAATAGCCAGGCTTTTCGAGGTATAAACTTTCAGCAGGGCCTCCATTGGTCTTGCCCCCAGCCTTTTAGCAAAACTCAACAGCGCTGAGGTAGACCTTGCTACAGAGTTACGTTTGTGCTTAATTTGCGGTCCCCAGGTACCATTCTCATCAAAGAGAACTCCCAAATAACAAAAAACCTTTATCCTGGTAATCTCTTCCCCATTACAAAATAAAGATCTAGATTTAGTCTTTTTGCTCTGTTTCCCTACCACCATAAAATGGGATTTCTTTATGTTTACCTTAAGGTCTAGAGCGGCCATAAAGGCACCAAAGGCATCCAACAATCTCTGGAGCCCCACAGCAGTGCGGGCTAACAGGACAGCGTCATCCGCATATAGAAGAACTGGTACAACCAGTTCCCCCACACGCGGCGCGTCCGCTCTCGGGACCCCCAGGGACCTTTCCAGGCCGTTGATATAAATAGTAAAGAGGAGTGGGGCAAGGATACACCCCTGCCTCACCCCTGTCTCTGACCTAAAGTGTCTAGTGCATTTCCCATCCTGGGTGACCCTCACTGAGGCAGAAAGATCCTGATGTAGTGCTGCTAAAAAACTTACTAAAGGAGGATCAATACCTAATTCCGTCATGATGGCCCATAACTTACACCGGTTAACCAGATCGAAAGCAGAGGACATGTCCATAAAAGCCATGAAAAGGGACCCGTCCTTCGCCACCGTGTATTTACTAATCAGAAGCTGTAGGTTTAGACATTGATCCAGTGTCCCCCTATTAGCTCTAAACCCATATTGCAAATTAGACAAAATGCTCTGACTGTCTAAAGCATCCCTGAGTTTATAGAGTAAGACCCTGCCCAAGATCTTAACCGCAGAGTCTAACAGGGAGATGGGTCTATAGCAGGAAGGATCACCACGTTGGCCCTTTTTAAAAATTGGAATAATTAGTGCCGTGGCCCACGAAGCAGGGAACCTATAGCTTGAAACAGCATTAAAGACATTAACTAAAATCTTTGCCCATAGACTAGGCGAGTAGCCATATAGATCAGCAGGCACTCCGTCAGGGCCCGGCGCCTTATTACTGGCAGAGTCTTTTATGGCTCTCTCCACGTCCATCAGATCAAAAAATAAACAGGGCAAGGAATGGGGTACTAGAGAAGTGTTACCACCAGCGGGACTTAAACCACCTGCCCCATATATTTTGCAAAAGTGGTCATACCATTGCTCATCCGGGATGATACAGTCCCGGGCAGTGCCCTCAGAGCCCGAGAAAAAAGGGTGGTTAACTTCCCACTGTCCCGAAGGACATCAATGGATAGAAGATTGTCCCAGGCTTCTAGTTTTATTGACTTTTTCCTATTGGCAATGGCATCTTTATGAGCCCTTCTCGCTGCTGTAATTGCCCCCTTATCCCTAGGGCTGCTTTTTAACGCCTCAAACAAAATCCTGTGGGCCCTAGAGCAGCTCCCGTCAAACCATCTAGGGGGGCTACTACCTCGGCGAGAATTGGTGGAATCAAGGTCAAATCCCTGGAGATCTGTGCACAGATAGCCTCAAAGGCCTTCACCACCTCCTCTGCAGTCGAGTTATCATTCAGGCAAATGACCCAGGACCCAACAGTTTTAGCACGAAGCTCCTCCTGAAAGGTTGCAGGGACCACCTTGGCCCATTTGACCCTACGACCCTGATCTTTCACAATCAGGGGAAGATCTCTTTGACAATCCTGGTGCAAACCACCCAGAGTCTCCGGCAAAACCAGCTCCAGAAATACCGGGTTATGATCACTGTGGGCAGACGGGACAACTTTATGAGCTATAGCCCTAGCTAAGGCACCAGAAGACATAAAAATGTAATCTATTACAGGTCCCAAGATAGAACCTTTGAACGTAATAGCCCTGCCCCCAACCTCTATAAGATTAGACTCAAAAATGTTGATGGTGGCAAGGAAAACCTCAAGGGCCTCCCCCTGCTTAGTATGCTCAAAATGGGGCACCACAGCACCTGAGGGCCCCTCAGGAGCTTCATGGGACCTCAGATAACAGTAACCAATACAAGAATGAACATTAAAATCGCCCATAAGAACGATCTCGAAGCCAGTGTTTTGTTTTTGACTGTATTCTAACATAAAAATTTGCAAGGCGATCACATGTTGATTAAAATCAACACAGTCCCTTGAATTATAAAAATTTATCAATAAAACTTTCAAAGAGTGGGATACGAACCATTCAACACAAAGAAAGTTATTGGAATCAGACACCAAGCGGGTGAATGTGCGCACCAAATGGAGTGCAAAAAGGAATATTAGGCCCCCTTTCGCTCGTCCTGCACCACCCCTAACTGCCGGTACCACAAAACTAGAATAAACATCCAGAAAAAAATTACTGGAGGAGTCCCAAGTTTCCTGCATGGCATTAATGTCATATTTGCCTAAGAAATCGAGCCAGGACGCATCCTCTCTTTTGGCTCTGGTCCCGGCCACGTTCCAACTAATTAATTTACAACTAGCCCCTCCAACCGGCTTTTCAATACAGAAATCAGGTAGCTGAGCCGAGTTTGTCAGTCAATCATTATCTTCCAGATTTGACAGTGGGGTATAATAGTTGTTCAAAATCAAATTAGAGGGACGGGGCAACAAAACATTATTAGGAAGCTGACAGTCTCCAGGCAATAACGAAACCCCAGAACTTTGGCACCCCGCCTGATAAGGCAGTCTAGACGGAGGATCTTGCCTCAGGGGTGTGGGAGGAGTGTTTTTAACAATACGGGCTTCAGCCCGGTGACTGTGTAGACCGGATAGAATTTTAGACGGGGGTGGGTAAAAAAACCCTAGGGGGACTGCTCTAATTCCCCCATGCCCTACCTCAGACCCATCCCAAAACAATCTATCTGCAATATTCGGTCTGTTAAAGTTAACAATTACACAATCACCCACAAGCCGCTTCGGCCGCCTCCCAACCCACCCCACCCTTCTCGCCATAATAATGTTAGGGGAGATAACCAGGCCACCACAACTAGAGGCTGAGCACCAAGATCTAGAGTACCTCAATAAGTCATGCGTAGATTCCAACGCACCCTCACGGAGCGGAGGTACCCCAACAAAAACCGCCACCAAGGGGGCCGATTCCGGGGGAAGGTCAAGGGTAACCAAACTATCCCTAGCGTGCTTCACACTGCTTCCCAAGGGCTGGGGTGCGGCATTACTAGCCACCAGCGACATATTACCATAGGTATGATTAGCTAATAAGGGCTGCAGAGTGGGAGGGAGTGGGTTCATGCTCTTTCCCCTACCAGAGGTATTACCCGACCCCTGAGAACATGATTGAATCATTGGCCCAGAAGAAACACCCGTGCCCCTCTCTGGCCTAGTTTGACTATGCATAGCCTCACTAGCCCCCACTTGGTGTAAACTAAACTCTTTAATGGTGGCTACCAAACCGGTGCATTTTTTAAGCAAATCGGCCACACAGGCATTCAGAGTCTCAACAATGTCTTTTGCGATGCCCACCAGTAAAGGTTCTATTCGTGAGGTAATTATGTCCTCTAATAGGTCCACCGTAAGGGTCCCTAAATGCCCTTCGGTAGACAGGGCAGCTTTTAGGGGTTTGGGACGTTTCGAGATCTTCTTCTTGCAGTTCCTCACAGGTCCTGCATTGCCATGGGCCTGTTGCTCCTGTTGATCAGCCAAACCCTGGGAAAATAAGACAGACTCCCTTCCTATAGGTGGACTGGACACAACCACCACAGGTTCCAGGGGTATACTGGGTACTGCCACACAGTCACTGGTTTCACAGGGCAGAATGGGAGGTACCAAACCAAGTTCCTGTTCAGCATTAGCAATTTCCTTGGATAGCACCCCAACAGCAGATGACAAATAGGAGATTATGCAGTCAGATTTCCTGGGGACCTTCGCTTTCTTCCCATTCCCTTCCACAGACGCTGCTTGTTTACGCTTACCCATTATGAAGATTTTAGGGGGGTGGCCCGACCCGACCTCCTTCGGCCTCTGACGGGCGCGGACGGGCCCGCCCTTGGCCCGGGCACGCCCGCGCGCGTCCCGCGCTGCATCTGCCCCGCGATGTTTTGAGGGCTCCTGACGCCCTCTGATGACGCCGGTACTCCTGCACTGCCTTTTGGGGGATGTAGTATGCAAGGTGAGGGCCGTTTCCCTCACGGCAGCGATGGATGCAGTGACGCCGTTCCCCTCACGGCTCCACTGGTGGACAAAGTTAAGCCGTTCCCCTCACGGCACCTGTAGCGAAGGTAAGCGCGTCCCGCACTGCGTCTGCCCCCGCGATGTTTTGAGGGCTCCTGACGCCCTCTGATGACGCCGGTACTCCTGCACTGCCTTCTGGGGGATGTAGTATGCAAGGTGAGGGCCGTTCCCCTCACGGCAGCGATGGATGCAGTGACGCCGTTCCCCTCACGGCTCCGCTGGTGGACAAAGTTAAGCCGTTCCCCTCACGGCACCTGTGGCGAAGGTAAGCGCGTGCAAATCAGTCTTGACCCTGTGCCTCATGGGAACAGTCCAGACTGAACTGCCAAGACAGGTCCTCCTTGGACCGGAAACAAGCATTTTGGGACTGGTTTCTGGGCATCACCCTTCATCAGCCAGGCTAGCTTGAATCCAGTGGCACAGTGAGCAAGGGACCCACGTCAGGGCATACCCATCCCACTTAGGGTGAAAAGTGCTATGCAAACAAATGATGGACGGAATGCTGAATAAATGATACATTCACCCCCAGTAAAGAGATCTGGGTTAAATCCATCATTCTTTTGCTCACCATGCCACCCCAGTTTAGACTCAGCTATATGCAGCACTCTGCAATTGCTCCTCCTGGTGTGCTGCTGGTTGGGATATGAAATCTCCTTGGCTGCAAAAAGGTCCTGGGGGGCCAACAAGACCTTCCATTACCTCCAGTAAGTCTCACACAGTGGAATTGCGGGCAGGTGTTCAGAGGCCACACACCCTTTCTCCACCACTCTGCAAACATGCCTCTCGGCCCACTGCTGGTCGGGAGATGAAGTCCCCTTGGCTGCTGAGGGTCCTTCAGCTCCAGTGGGATTGCTGAGAGATATTTGGAGGCCATGCCCCCTTTCTCCACCACTCTGCAAACGCATCTCTCTGTGCACTGCTGGTGGGGGGGATGACGTCTGCTTGGATGGTGAGGGTGCTTGGGGGTGAACAACCTCGCCTGTTACCTCCAGTAAGTCCAACAAAGTGGGATTGCTGAGAGGTGTTCAGAGGCCATGTCCACTTTCTGCAGCACTCTGTAATCGTGCCTCCTGGTGCGCTGCTGATTGGGGGATGAAATTCCCTTGGCTGGTCAAAGGCCCAGCCACCTTTGTCCACCGCTCTGCAAACATGACTACTAGTTAATAAAACATAGAAATTCACTTTAAAAACCAAAGTTTACAGGTTTGTTATAGTTCGCAAATAGAATTGAAAAAATTAAAGGCTACAGGGACATTATAGTTAGGCTCAGATTTCACACTTGCAAAACCAGTGAAATTCGGCATTTATAGTTATCTGAGCTAACTATTACTTACACCCCAGCAATGCACTGCTTATGACCTCACATATTACATCACTCATGACATGGTGATTGACATCACTGATGATGTCACTGATGACATTTCAAATGACATCACTGATGACATCATCCACAGAACCACTTACACACCTACTCACACCCCCATACAACCTCTTGTACGCCCACTCACACACCTGCACAACCACAAACATACCCATTCACACACCTATTTCAGTACTCACACACCCACACACTCCTCCATAGAGCCCCTCATACACCCACTCATCACTCGTATAGCCACTCACACAATCATTCACAAGCCCATACAGCCACTCATACAACCAGTTTCATACAGCCAGTCACATAACCACACCCTCACCTATGCAGCTACTCACACACCCATGTATTTACCTACAGTCACTGACACACCCACTCACTCACTCACCCAATCAGCCTCTCAACACAGCCACTCACTCACTCATACAAGCTCTCACACAGTCACTCACAAAACAACTTACATACCCATTCACACATTAATACATGCACTCCTACATCTCCTTACTCACCTATATTGCCATTCACACAGACACTCACTCTCCAATATAGCCACTCACACACTAACTCACTTAAAGAAACACCCACTCCAACAGCCACTCACTCACCCATACAACCACTGACACATCCACTCACTTGCCTATACTGGCACTCACACAGCATCTCACTTACCCACACAGCTACTCACACATTCGTTTATAAACTGATACAGCCACTCACACAGCCATATGCACAAGGATGCATACAGTCACACAGCCACTCACATGATATATATTAAAAGTAGTATTACTCATTAGTACTACACCTAGTATACTACTGTAACTTTTGTAGTACTTTAGTATATATGTTTAACAATCATAAACTCGTACAAATATACCTACACTCCCTGGATGGTGTCATCAGTGGTGTTATCAGAGATGTAATTTGAGATGTTATTAGTGATGTCATCAGTGATGTCACTGACCATGTCATTAGTGATGGAATATGTGAGATCATAAGCAGTGCATTGCTGGGGCATAAGTTATAGTTAGCTCAGGTAACTATAGCTGCCGAATTTCACTGGTTTTGTGCGAATGAAATCTGAGCCTAACTATAACGTCCCTGTAACCTTTGTTTATTTCAGTGAATAAATATATATCTATAGTCTATATAGTGGATGTCATATTTTTTTATTGATATTTTGACCATAATATAATCATAAAAATGTGTCTTATTTGGCCTGGTTTTAAGTTTGGTGGACAGAATACTCCATCATTACCATGAAGGAATCCCCTGTCAGCCAAACTCTTGGTCTTCTTGCCCTATTGAGAGTCAGGTGGACCCTCAGCTTTCCTTTGGCTGTGCTCCTGTAGGCTCCTTTGATTGAAGGTTTACACTGATGGAGTGCTGACCATCTGAGTAAGTTGTTTCAAAAAGGGGGGGCTAATTAGGCTCTTGAGGGAGGGCTCCACTAAAAAAGTGCAAAAATAAGATTGGAACCATAGATTAGATAGCTTTTGTAAAGACTACAATGTTAAGTATTCTTTGTGCTGTATTGAAATAGATTCATATAAGTGGGCCAACAATCAATTGTGACCAGTGCTTAATTTGTGCCGGTGCTTTCCGGTGCTTAGCACCAGCACTTATATCTCAGGGCCGGGTTTATTGAATTTTTTTCCCCTGGGCCCAGTAATTATTCAAAATAAATGTACATACCTGTCCTTTTCCCAATTCGGTTCGGATTTCAGCGTGGTATGTCAGCAGAGAACGGCCCACCCAGGTCCAGGCATGGTGATTGCATCACGTTAGTGATGTCAGCAGCGCACGCATGTCTTTCATCAAAGAGCGTTGTCACGTTCTGTTTGGATAATTTGGCTGAGGGCAGGCTGATATTGAGGTGGGGGCAAGGCAAGCTGGGAAAGTTGAGGACGTGCTGCTGAGGCTTGATAGATGTGGTACTTTTGGCCATTGCAGCTGTCCAGAGGCCCACCATGTTTCCAGTTTTGCAATATATTCTCGGGGCGCTGTAACCTGTTAGCGCTTAGCTGGACTGCACTGAGGAGGAATTTAATGCTTTGCTGCAGTTAGAGCCTTTTAAGCGTGAAAACAGCAAAAGCATTCCCAGAGGCCCGCACGGATTAATAATTCCTTATCCAGGAATTGAATTCATGCAGCTGCAGGCACAAAAGGTGAGTTTGCCCCGTTTTTCACAGCTACCTTTTACATAGGGTACTTCAGAGCACAGTTTTTGCAGCATAGTAGTGCGTGCCACCGCAGTTCCCAAAAATGAAAGTTGTAATCCCAACGGTTATTGAAGTTGGAACATGCAAGAACTGGTGCACTGAGAACATGAAGATTTATAAATATGAGCATGCCAAAAAGAATTTCTATACTCATACACTTTTAATGTATACCCATTCCTCCTTCGTTGACTTTCCCAGGAAGCATGCACACTGGCACCTTTGCCCAGCTGATCGCAGCCTTCTTTTGTAAAATCAGCAGTTATTTCTCTTTAGCCCATCCAGAACTCCCAGAAAAGCTATCAACTTTCAAAGACCAAATTTGCGCTGCTTCTTCCAAGAGCTCTCAACAGGCACCTCCTGCTGTTCATTTCAAATAAGCTTTAATGAAAAGGTGAGAGTAGCTGCAGTTTTGAAAAGACACCCTTCTATTTCCAAATGAACTCAAATGTGTACTGTTTTAGAACCTGGCTGCAGCACACTTTAAGAAAGAGTTGTCTAATATGATGTTAATGACGGGGTCAGTTGCTCACAAATCAGCCATTCTCACAGCTTATTTGGAGAGAGTTAGTAGAGGGTGTATGCAGGGACATCTTAAGGATTTTGGGGGCCCTGGGCCAAACATAATTTCTGGCCCCCCTGCTCAGAACAATTCTGAATTTATTATCCAGTCTGATTATCAACAACCATCTTTGTTGGCTCAAAAACCTTTAAGGGGACCCCAGTCCTTCAGGGGGCCCCATTCAGTGCAAAGCCTCTGAATATTTACGAGATATTGGAGACCTGGAAGCCCCCTTTTCATATTGTGTAGGTGGGCCTATAATTTTTGCGTTATGCCACTGTCTGGGACTGTCCTGGATGCTTAATGATGGGGCCCCTAGGAAGGTGGGGGCCCTGGGCCAGAGCCCCCTTTACCCATGCCTTAAAACCTCTCTGGGTGTATGGTCTATCAACATACATGTTTCATTACTTCCAGAACCGTTAAAGTGTATAAGATGTAAAACTGAATGGACCATTGTTTTTATACAGGCAGTGCAGTGGTAGATGCATTGTTTTTATATTATACTGATCCTTCGTTTTTGAGATTTGTCTGCGCCAAGGAGAGAGCTGGTAGCTACCGAAGCTTGTTATGCTTATAGATTTTTCTACATTTCTGATGGCAACAGCAAGCGACCCCCACCTTTTGTTCTACCCTCTTGACTTAAAATACGAGGGTAGAGAGACTCCAAAACATGGGAGAGAAAGGAAAAAGTGCTATGAAACCCAAAAAAAGCCCCCAAGAATGACATTAACATAAAACAAAAAAACTGGATGCAGTTTTTCTTGAGAGCACATTACTAATCACAACTTCCTTGGACTAACCACTAACCTTGCGTTCTAGATCAATGCTTAAAAACATCTTTCTACACCCTAAATCCGACCATCCAAGAGATGAATCCATAATGTATGTCCAAAATGAGTGTGCTGCAGCCAAACTCTTATTCATGTGTTAGCAAACCAATAACTACAATGACCATAATGAAATATAAATGTTGATTTTTCATGTTTTATGAGAATTTCGACAGTACTCAGCTATTTTGTATCTAAGGCTTTTCGTTTTTTCATATGCATACATTCTGTCCCTTTACGGTAATCTATTGTTGCCGGAAAATAAGGTGAAGAGCTTGAGCATGGTTATTTCAACAAAGTTTTGTTTACAAATAGTAGCCATTGTGCTCCTGATTTACTTTTTTTGTTTCTTCATAGATTTTTTTCTTTTTTAAAAAGAGATGGTATTTCTTGTATACCACCTACAAACTGCATTATGCCGGTAGGAATGTTGGCCCTACAGATCGACAGCCTTCAATCTACTGAATGTGTTGTTAAGTTGTAAGGAATGTAGGGGAGCAAAGAATCATGGCAGTTTGATACTCTTCTCATATTGTAATAGCTATCAGTCCCTGAAATAAAGAGTAACTTAACAAAAAGCCTATCTGTGGCAAATGTAAACTCACATTGGTTTATTTTTATTTTTCAATGCTGCATTATACAACTAGGGATAGTACTCATGATTAAGGTATCAACTTGTATTGAGCACTCCATATTTAAACCGTAGCAGAGTAGTTGACCAATTTTAATATAATGCAGCAGAAATTGCACCCTAATCACAAAGATGGGTCCCTGGGCTACAATATAGCATATGTGAGAAATTGGGTTGTTGGTTGAGTAGTGTGAAAGTTCCCTCGAGAAACAGCCACAATCTTTTATAGGGTGACCCACAAAAAGTCATTATATTAGCCTGTGCTTAATGCCAGAGACGATAGTCATTGCTGTCCTGGTAATTAGAAAACACATTAAAAAATGTTACAAATTATAAATGAAATGTAACATGAACATTTGTTTCTCATCACTAACACATACTTCAGAAGGTCAATGCATATGGTGTGTCTAAGGGACTGTGGATGGTGTTTGCGCACAGTGTGGGTGTTTGGATATTTAGATGGAATGTGCCAAGGGGTTCTCTGAAGCTTCAAATTATAATTTTCATTCTATGTGTTTGTAACTGGTACAAAAAATAAAAAAGCAGTTAGCTAAAACACAGAACTGTTTGAGGGTCAAACATGATGTAGGCCACTTGGCAGTAATCAATTATACACCACAGTGGCCTTGTGCTTGTTATAGATGATTTCTACTGTGTTCATGTAGTGCTGAGGGCTCTGACTCTATTTAGTGGGTAGCAGGAATTCTCTTCTATCACTACTCCTAGTGAGAAGGTAGGTCTTCTACTTCAATAGAGAGCTGAAAAAAGGTGGTTGGGTATTAACCTTGGGGAAGCGTAGTGGTGGAAGTGGGTCTTTGTCTGATGAGATCAGGGACCCATCCTGAAAATTCTGCAGCAAACTGATCACTGCCCAGCTTTCTTGGATAGCTCTCCTCAGGCAATGTGAGTCACAGTTGGGAGGAAAGATCTTTCTTCTTGTAGTCAGTCGCTCCCTGAAATTTTGATTGGGTATTAAATGTGTCTTTCAGCAGTGTTAGTTGTGGCTGTGGGTGGAGCCAGTGGAGGAAGTGGGTGGGGCCAGTAGAGGAAGTGGGTGGAGAAAATAGAGGATGTGGGTGTGGTCTCCTAAATAAAATTGAGCACCTGCACTTAATATTTTACAAATTAAGCACTGATTGTGACACAATCTTTACGTAGTATTGGTATCTAGAAAAATTCAACCATGTAAACTTTGAATCCGTCATAACATACACAAATGTATTACATACAGAAACATAGAACACGACAATTTCACGATTACATTCTTTTCAATGTCTGATGCTATAGGCCTGCGTAAGCACCCATGCAAACTTTAGTAAACCAACCAATAATATAAATAACTTATGGTTAAATATCCAGAACTAAAATAATTTGCATAAGGATGGACTTTAAATCAGCTCCATCTTCACCTGCTTCCCTATTTCCCCAATTAATTCACATACACCATATTAATCCAATCTCCATTTTAAATTAGCTCATGTATCCATGGGTACATGTTATTCAATGGCCTTATAAACAACAAAAGCCTCTAACTGACCTATCCTCAGACCTCTGCCTTGGTCTATTGAAGCTTTTATTTCAATGTTTACCAAACTTCGTCCATCTCTATTTCTTCTTCTTTTACACCTCCTGGCTAACCCATTTGCCCATCTTTACTGATTTTTCTTCTTTGGTAAAACTTTTCCGCTTTCCTCACTATTATGCTATCTCTTAGGTGAATTTTATTTTAAAGATCCTTGACTATATTATTATGTTCTGTGTGTTACAATCAAATGTTACAATATGTTTTTATTTAAAATTTAAATGTGTATTTGTGAAAGACCAGTGGCTGAAAGGGCTTGAACATCATAGTAATAATAAAGAATAGTGGTGTCACACAGGACATTGGACCACTTACAAGATCTGCTTTCCATTGCAAAGTTTTTGCCCGGCTCTTGAAGGACAAAATTAAGATAGCATACAATATAAAATGTAATGGTTATGGTTTTAAGACAATTAAGAAAATCTCTCTGACTTATAAGGGTCAGGGACTGAATTCAACAGCTCGGGCTGAAAGTCAGATATCTGATTCTGATCTATGCCAAGAAGTTGCTTAAACATGGTAGGTCCCTCTTGACCCACAATCATAACTTATAGAATTGTGGAGCGGAGGAAATATTAAATAAGGTTTCTTTGTTTTTTATATTATTTTTCTTAATACATGGTGAGAAATCATTGGCCTACTAAACTTGTATCATATACATTATACACTGGAAGCAGAAATGTGCTGTTTTGGTATGGATATGCACAATTTAAGCTCTGCCCCTGTACGTAAACCAAGAGCAATACTTACTTGCATTTAGCACAATATATTTACTGTATGCCTTAACCCTATTAATGTAAAGTGAAACACCAAACATACTGCTGGAGTGTATTCACTGTAGAATGTAGTCATCCATTTAGGTGTGTGGTCTAATATTTCATTATAATGTTACAAATTGTAGTTTTTATTCACATTTACACTTGTGCATTTTGAGTTATATTGCTTTTGCTAGAATTGCATTCTTAAGTACTCATGTATTCATTTATTAACGTTTTGCATTTATTCTTTAATTGTAGCTGCTCCCATAATCATGTATTCAAAATGAGCACTGACTGTCTTTATAAGTTAGCTTAACCAAAGGCCTTAAGCATTTGGGGCCATATGTAGGTAATTCCTGTTTACCGATTCCTAAATACCGAATTTTACCGATTCGGTATTTAAGAATCGGTAAATAGAATGTAGGTAAAAAATCGGGAAATTTTACCGATTCGGTAATATTCGTTATAACCGATTCGGTATTTACCGAATCGGTAATAAGGAATACCTTCCTATTCATTCCTATGGGCCTGGAGGCCCATAGGAATGAATGGGAAGCCATTCACTATTACCGATTCGGTAAATACCGATTCGGTAATAGGGGGAGCATATTCAAGGGTGGCAGGGTGTCACATTGACACCCTGTTGCACCCCTGAATCGTGCATGTGTGCACATGTGGCGCACATGTATGTCTGCCACATGGCATTTCTAGAAAAGCACAAAATTGCTTTTTAAAAGGTATTCGGTATTTACCACCAACCTGTAGTTGGTGGTACATAACGAATCCTCAAAACAAAAATGCACTCACTTGAGTGCTCCCTACATAGAATTTAAGGATTCGGTAATTTACTGATTCCTTTAAATAACGAATCGGTAAATTATTGAATCCTTAAATACAGCCTCCTACATCTCAATTGCCTAAATACCGGTCGGTAACGGGAAATTTACCGATTTTTGGCCGTTACCGACCGGTATTTAGCTACCTACATATGGCCCTTGGTCCCTAATGTTTATCCTTCAATGTGAAAGTTTTGCTGGCACTGCAAGTTTCTTCCTTTGGAGGTGTGTTCACATGATTTCATAGTCAGTGAAAGGCATATTGTGTATTAGCGATTGTGAGGTCCGGGAGGAGAACTTTTTGCAAGAACGAGAGGTGCTAACAAACTAAGAGAAGACACCTATTCATGTAGTATCAGGAGCTGTTGGATGGGAAAATAAAGTGAAATTGACAATTTCTCATGTGAAAAGGTAGCAAACTAATGAAGTCGATAATGTGGAATTCTCAAATGTTTTGTGAGTTTAATTGGTGTTCTCACTGTTAATCTTTAGAGCAGATTCTCTTGGACTTTGAGGGGTACAGACCTCTCAGCTTTTATTCTCTTTGTGTGGCTTTATGCTATGCATTGCCTCGATTAGGAGAACGTCTATTGAAGTCTCCACTGTGCTGCCACTTTTATGCTATCCATAATTTAACTACATTTCCCCTCTTTTTCCCACTTTATGTAAGAATTAGATTTATATGACTTTAGATTTATTCATGCATAGGCAGAAGTATCGAAACCTTTATACAAATCATCAAATCCTATTTCTTACATTATGTATTGCTGGAACTGAATTTCTTGACCCATATGCTACTAAGACTTAATTTCATTATGCGTTTTGGTTTACCTTTGGTGACTCTGCATCTTTACCATATGTTTTTGAGAATCATGTATATCAATTTGTCCCTTAATTTGTTTATTTTACTTATCGATTCCTGGTCCATAATGTGTGGCCAAATGGACTTCACTGTAACTTTAATTGTTGGATTGATGTTAACTCCCCTTTACCTCTCAGGCAACTAAATAAGATTAATTGCAGGAGTAATGGTGAGACCTGCCCAGCGCTCCAGCATGTACATAGAACGATTTTACAGGAAAACCGTAGGGTGTAGCAATTATTTACATATATCAATAGTAAATGTACTAATATTGAACAGCGTGACTTTTTTATATGACAGAAAAAGGGGCATCATGTTATATGGTACATATTACTAGGCACAAATTACAGGCCTAATAGGGCACGTGGCACCACAGCAAGGTAACTCCTCAGTTTTACATGGTTTTCTGACTTTTAAGGCATTACATGTGAATTGTAGATTCTCGTGGGTATTCTAGTGTGGAAAATGTGCTCGTGAAATATTTAGTGGGTGGAACATTTAGATGAGCAAATATTTCAGTATGGTGCATTATACAGTTGACTTTTTCTCTGCATAGACAACTACCTTAAATTGTTCCTCGCCTTTCCCACCATGTTAGGACATTTGCTTCGCTTTTGACAAGAATACATTTGTATGCGTTGTTGTAGTGAGAAACTGTATGTAAGTTATCAAACGTACACTTGTATTATTGTTCACTATACATGCAGGGGCCTCGACCTTGGAATGGCTCATGATCCTGCTCCCAAACCGAGGGATGCAGCGATTCCTCCATTAGGCAGATTTATAAGATTCAAAATTGTATTTTATGAGAACAAAATGTAATCAGTTTTGATTATGTGAACCAGGATGTTTTTATGTGAAACTAAGTTTCACTTGTATATGTACAAAGGTGTGTGAATGTGTTCCTCACAGCCGGATTCGATCTTCTACAAATCGTTTTTGTGTACCTACAAATATTTATATTTTCAAATCTATAATTTATGGAAAACACGCTCGCACGTGAAGCTGTAATGAAAGAAATGTTCTAAACAGAAATGTGCATCCTGGACAGTGCAGTGGGCACAATTAGTGGTGAAAGGTCTGATTCACAATCTGTTACATTGGGTTTACTTCCTCACAGCTAATTACTCTGGCACCAGCCAAGTGATGTGAACATTGTCTATTCTATCCCCAGCTCACAGTTTCCTGGGAGACACTCGGGCCCCAGTGTATGTTGCTAGTTGGATGGAACACAGGACTACCGGGGCCAGAATTTGAGGGGCAGATTACGAAAGCACAGCGTTAAAATTATCGCCGCTTTAGCGGCAGAAAACTGCCGCTAAAGCGGCGATAATGGGCTTGATAATATGCCGCAGAGAATTCCAATAGAAGCCCACGTTGACACCAGAACATGGGCTTCTATGGGAATTCTCAAGGGCATATTATCAAGCCCATTATCGCCGCTTTAGCAGCAGTTTTCTGCTACTAAAGCGGCGATAATTTTAACGCCGTTTCTTGATAATATGCCCCACAGTTCGCTAGCAGCATTTATGCCCCTGTCTCATACAATTCTGAGGTTGGACAGGGGGACTGCAGATTAACACTTGGGTCCCGGTATTACTGGGCACGTTCCCATTTTTTTTACTGCATTAAGGGGCAGATTTATCAACGAGTTGCGTCGACCACGCAAGCAGGCGCAAGGGCAACGCAACTACTAAGTCAGATTTATCAAGCCACGCAAGGCCACCCTGCATGGCCCTAAGTGGCTTGATAAATCTAGAGTAACTGCAGTGCAAATCACTTTGCATTACTCTGGCCCAGGGAGGCGTTCCGTGGGTGCAGCATGGTTGTTCCCACGTATGCACCCTTGGATTTTGGCGTAGTCCAGATTTACCATGAGTGGGTGACCTGGGAATGCATCATAGTGCTACGTCATCCCAGATGAGGCATAACGAGGATAAATATCTTTATTTCTCTTGTTTTTACTCTTTCTATATATGTTGCACACTGTAGCACACACAGAGAGATGAAAATGGCTCGGAGAAAGAGGCCCCTTCCTGCTCAAAAACAATCCTGTGTGCCACGCAGGCATCCTTGTACCAAGGCCCCAGGGTGCGTGCGTTGGCGTTTGGCAGCACATTGTGCCCCAGCACAAGGAAAGGACACAAATGCACCGTATGATGTTAAAATGGCGCATTCCTGCCCTTTCACGGAGCGCAGCGTAGCAAGGTGGCTTGATGAGCTATGTGAAATAATGATAAATCTGCCCCTATGTTCCTCCTATTTTCAGCAGCATTATTTCTGCTATGTGGAAAATCGGAATGAGGCTTTTGCGCAGAAACTCTAGGGAAACACCAGAGGGCATATTTACTAAAAGTTCATGCAATGCAGGACAGCAAGCAAAGTTACTGAACTGCGTTGTGTGAACAGGGGAAAGCTGAACAGTGCCATGTCTACTAAGAAATGGCATACTGCAGCCTTCTAGCTGCACTGGCACACTGGAAACCGCCTACTGCCAATGCAAGCTTCCTTGGGCCATGCTGGAAGAGTGCCTGTGTTACAGGCAGGATTGTTTTTATAGATAAAGGGATACCTTCCTGCACAAAAACAATCTTAATAGGCAATTTCCACTTATGTGTGATGCAGAATGGATCACTCATAGAAAGAGGAAATAGCGAGGGCAAATAAGCATATTTCTCCTCATTACGCCTCTCTGTGGTAGGCCCACCATATGGGCACAACCTCAGGTCTAGTACATTTAGTAAATATGGGATTGCATCAAATTCCAAGGGTGGATGCATGGGAACACCCATGCTCCACCCGTGGAACACCTACCACAATGAACTGAAATGCAGACCAAACCACTGCGTTGCATTTCATTTCTTTATAAAGTCACACAAGGCAGCACAAATAGCTCCTGTATGACTTTGTAAACCCCAGATACGGACTTGTATTCCAGTTCAACAACTAGAGCTACGCAAAGACAACGCAGGTCCTTAACAAATCTGGGCCAGGTGTGAGTTAGCACCGGGTGAACACAGTTTTGTAAACAAAATTCTGTTTCTTGTAACAATGGCAGCTACTCCGCTAAGGCTGGGTGAATGGAAGAGAGCTGAAATCTCCATATCTGCTAAGATATAACAACACTGCGCCTCACCAGTGTCACAAAAGTGACGCTTTAGCGGCATTGTTAATATGCCTGAGATTTGCTAACATTTGCACCATAGTTAGGTCACTTTTTTGGGGGCAGTCACGACGCAAAATGTTTGTTGGCATTTACTACGACACGCAAGGGCCGACTTGCGTCACCTTGCATAGCTCGGTAAAGGAAATGTACACTGTGTCTGGTAGGCGCCCATTGATGGAGCATCCATCCATGGATATTCATGCATTTTCAGTTTTACTAAAGGTAGTAAACCTGGGAATGCGTGAAAATGCTACACCTTCCTGAGTGAGGCGTCACCACAAGAAATATCTTTAGTTCTCCTCATTACTTCCTCTTTCAATGGGTGATACAGTCTGCATCACACATTGAAACAATAAATTGCCTTACACAATTTTATTGGCAGGAAGGTTTACCTTCCTGTGCAAAAGCAATCCTACCCATAACACAGGCACCATTGCAGCATAATGCAAGGGTGCCTGCATTGGCACTAGGCAGCCACAAGTGCACAAGTGCTAGGAGGGAGCTGAAAATTGTTATATCTTAGCAGATATGGAGATTTCAGCTCTCTCCCAATCACCCAACATGGTGCAGCAACTTTGCTTGCTGCCCAGCATGGCGTGAACATTTGCTAAATATGCCCCAACATATTGTTATTACAACCCCTATTCTGAAAAAAAGGAGAATCATGCAAAGGTACACAGGGAGCAGCATGCAGATCTCACATGAACCTCTGGCTGCTTGAACTGATATCTGCAGCTGTCCTTTTCATCTGCATGCTGGTCCGTTTCAGGACCAGGATGGGTACTTTGGAGCAATGCTTAAACCTACATTTGCTCACTCGCAAATACACTGTTGCTAAATGTAGTGCTTGTAATCTGCCCATCATTGACCTTCTCTGCGCCTTTGACAGTGTGAATCGTATCGGTCGATGCTATGGGAGAGCCTACTTCTCTTGTATGCGGAAACCAGGTTGGTGGATTTTCTTCATGCACTACAATCAGATCATTCTGTCAGGGTGTGGGAAGAGTGAAGAGTGCACTGGTTCTTTCCCACTTATCAGTGGAGTGCACTAGGAATATGTTCTTGCCCTCATACTCTCTTTGCTTTACACCAACTGCCTTAAGGTCGTTTTAACTGGTAGGGGGCAGGATAAGCCAGTAAAGTGAATACCTGTACTTACGCTCATGTATGCGATGACACGGTACAACTAGCGAGAACCCCATATGGCCTTAAAATTGTCCTGGATACTTTTATTGATTTCATGTCAAAACTAAACCTAGAGACTGGATGTGGAGGGTTCCTGGACATCCTTCTCCCCCTGGCCTATAGGCTAGTTGCTTCTGCGAGCAGGGTCACTTACCTCCCCAAGCATACTTGTTGATTTCAAGTTGTAAAGACTGTAGCTGATTGCAGAGGGCTGCCAGTGGGCGGGGCTGAAACATAGCCAAGATCCTAAGGCTACCACTGGGCCTAATAGAGAGAGGCGGTGGTGACGCCAGGTCCCCAGTTCTGATCCGATGGATGCAAGGAGGTTAGCATAGTTTATATCGGCGGTCTGGTGTGTAGTGGGAGCAAGTAGCACTCTTAGGTAGGGGACCTGCGTGCATAACCACTTGATCAGATATTGGTCACTGAGTTGCCTTTCATGGGTCAGGGAGACCGTTAGGTTGAGGAACAGGGATTTTTGGAGGTTGACTTTAAATCCTGAGATCACATCAAAGAGGTGAAGTTCCGTTACGAGGGCAGGCAGTGAAGACATAGGGTCAGTAAGTGCCACTATCACATCATCCCCAGAGAGACAAATGGTGTGTTCTGTCTTCCGGAAGGGTACACTGGTAATGCAAGGGCCTGCCCGAACTTGCTGGGCGAATAGCTCCATGTACAGGGCGAATAAAAGTGGTGATAGATGACATCTCTGTTGTGTCTCTCTTTATTTGGGGAAGGAGACTCAATTCTCCCTCGCAATGGCATTGAGGCACTGTAGATGTTACAAATCCAGCGACAGGACTTATCTCCAACACCAAAGTGTTTAAGGGTCGTGATTAAATATGGCCAATGGACCCTATTAAATGGCTTTTTACATCAATTGTGAGAAGCAGTGCCTTTTGGTTGGAGCGATGGACCTTTTCGATCAGGTGGAGAATACGTTTAGTGTTGTCTCTGCACTGTCTATTGGGGATGAAGCCTGCTTGATCGTGGTCAATCAGGCCTGGCATGAAAGTGTTGAGCCTAAATGCTAGTATACCAGTGAATAGTTTTATGTTGACATTAAGGAGGGAACTAGACCTGTATGAGCTGCAGGACCATTCGTCGTACCTGGGCTTGGGTATGACCATGATTGAGGACTTCAGCATGGTTATTGGTAACACACTGGGGTCCGCAAAGGGGTTGAATAGTCTTGGAAGTATAGGGGCTAGTGTGGCAGGTCTTGTAAAAGTTTGGGAAAAGTGATCTGGGCCCGGGGAGTGGACATTAGCGGACTAATCAGCTCTTCCAGCTTTGGTGCAACCCATTCAGAGAGTATAACTATAAGGAGATGTTGGCAGCGGATAGTTGTTGGTCTGTGTATAGGGGTTGGTAGTTGTTCTGAAATGTTGCTGTAATGTGTTTATCTCCCATGACCTCCTCTCCCCTCGCTGTTGTAATGGCTTGTACTGTGTCTTGGTGGACCTTGGCACGTAACCAGCGTACAAGAAGTCTAACCCATCTGTTACCACCTGCACAAAATCTATGTTTCCGGTGCAACAGGGCATATTCTGCCATATCTGTGTCAAGACATTTAAGCTGTGTGCGCTTCCTATCCAGCTCTCGCCACACTCTGGGGGCCCCATTGCATTACTGGATATTTTCCAATTCTTTCACTGCCTGCTGAAACTGTGCGCACTTCTCTCAATTGTTGTGGGCAGCCAGCGCTATGAGCTCCACTCTAACCACTGATTGTAGGGCATAACAGAGCATGGAGACAGTCACCCCATCCATGTTGTTGTCCTGCAAATATGCAGAAAGGATCTTGTTTATAGAGACAATATTACTCGGGTTTTGAATCAGGCTATCACGTAGCCTCCAGGTGTTGGCCAATAGTTGTGTGTCTTCTACCTGTAAAATCAATATGACAGGGGCATGATCAGACAGTGACATGGGGGTTTATGTTCACCCCTCATGATCATGGGGGTATGTAAAAAGTAGTCTATGCGGGCATGGGCCTTGTGGGCTGCCGAGTAGAATGTGCAGTCGCTATTTTGAGGTTGGGTGTGCCTCGATAGGTCTGACAGGCCGCAATCGTATAACCAGGAAAGTCCGTTCATTGTGAATGCCCCTGTCTGCCCAAAACTTTGTTCGGATTGGTCTAGGTCTTTATCCGTTACCAGGTTCAGGTCACCGCCCACCAAGATGGCTGCGGTTGGGGACTACATGGTTTCAGACAGGGCTTCCTCACTGAAGTGTTCCTGACGCTCGTTCGAGGCACAGATAGAAGATCTTGTCACTGGGAGGGAGCCAAGCTTCAAGTGGTATGCTAGGAGTCATCCTTTGATCTCGGCACTCTTGCCGCTCACTTCCCCCTAAAACTATACTAAAGGAGTATGGCCACACACCCTTTTTTAGCAGCCTCAGAGGACCAGAACTGCTGGGGGAATCACCAGGATTGCATCTGCAGGCTGTCCTTTGGCAGCAGGTGTGTCTCCTGGAGCAGACAAATGTCGCTCTCACTGTGTCCCTGGAGGGACAAGATCACAGGCCTCCTGAACGGGCCCTAACATTGAGACTAAGGATTACAATTTTCCAAATTGGTGCTCAAGGGGGGTGGGTAGTGCTTTGGTCTGTGTGGAGTGCAGTATGCCTGAAAGACAGAGCTTGGTGCCATGAGGTCTACTAAGTGGCCTTGTGCGAGTTGACTGTGGCATATTGTGTGACCATAGTGTGCAAAGTGAAACAATCAAACAAATACCACAAAAACCATAACAGAATACCATGGTTAAGTCCA
This sequence comes from Triturus cristatus, assembly GCF_964204655.1. Classification (NCBI taxonomy): domain Eukaryota; kingdom Metazoa; phylum Chordata; class Amphibia; order Caudata; family Salamandridae; genus Triturus; species Triturus cristatus. The sequence goes on from NC_140593.1 coordinate 946,388,438, forward strand.
TATAACATGGCAGTCCATTGAGTGGATCCGGTGTGACATTCCAGAGGCGGGGCTCGAAAGACCTTCATCTGACAGCAAGGAAGGTTGAACCGGACCGTCTCTGTCCCGGGCAAGCACAGAGGTGGCGAGCTGAGAGGCCCAGTGCTGCTGTATGATGTGAATTGCTGCACCTGGAGAGGCAGGGTCTGGGTGCGTCTGGTCCATCTATTGTGTCCTGAGAGAGCTTGTCCAGCACCGTCCTGTGTTCTTGTGCCATCACCCCGAGGTCGGGACACTACCTCCTTAAAGTTTTAGAGAGCCTTTGCCAGAAGGGAACTTAGGTAGGTGGTGGCTCGGATGATTCCGTTGAGGGCCAGCGGCAACCGTTTGAGAGTAGACCAACAATTCAACTGGCTTCCTGCAATGATCAAGGCTGGCGTAGATGGCCCTCCCAATGGAATATGAGACGGAAGGGGTGTCCCCATTTCAACGGGATTGAAGTGGAGCAAAGGAACTCTGTGATGGGCTTATAATCCCTGCGCCACTGCCGTGTAATAGTCGAAAGGTCCTGATAGAGTGAGAACCTATACCCTTAATGTTGGGGTTGTTGAAAGTCTCTATCCTTCTTGATAATCTTCTCTTTTAGCTGGAAGATATGCATGCACGTTGGCAGATCTGGGGTATGGGCATTTTAGCTCTCTGGGCAGCCCACTCACTGGACCCTGGCCCAGAGCATGTAACAATAGGGCATGTACGAAGCCGCTAATTCTGTCCCTTCTGCTCTGGGTGGTAATTCTCTGAACCGTATGTTGCTCCGGTGTGATCTGTTATCTGAATCTTCCGCATTGACTTGCAGGTCTGACTGTTGCTCCTGGAACTTTAGTAATTACTACAACAAGAGAGAACCCTCTAGCCCTATATTTCTTTTATAGCTGGCTAAGAAAAGCTCAAAATTGGGGCATCAAAAAACATTATTTTCCACACCAAAGGTAATAAATCATTATTACAAATTTATTTATTTAATATTTTTATTTTTTTAAACTTATTTGTCAAATATTTTGTATTGGAAGCAAATATACAATACAATAGGGCAACTACATTTTTACAAAAATATCACTTTATACCCTTAATCAAATAGAAAACATAGAACACAATTTGTTGCAACATTAATAAAATTGCAAATGGTAAAACAATATCATTCATCACATCCCCACATCCAAGCACACCTGTCACTAGTCCACAACTGCAAACCTTACATACAATACACCCACACTCAACACCCCAGAACAACACCACATGCACAGATGGAAAAAGCACGGGTGATGAAATCAACCCTTGATGACTGTGCTGATAGCTGGGGTGTCACACTATAGCTGGTCGACGTACGTTTCGATGGAATGTTTGAATTAGAATCCATCTTCTTCAGGACCTGTTATTTTCTAACTTATAACGGGTGGATGAAGGGGGAACTAGTCTGCCTTATACAGTCTTTATATATATGCTTTTGAAACCTTCAAGTCTACCGATGCCACCATGTAATTTCGAAGTTTTGTTCTGAATCTGATTAGTTAATGTCTCCTGAACAGTCTTTAGCTGTTTCGATCCTCTTGTGAGGATATTGTCATGGCTGTCCTTCAAGGGGTGGTCAGGCTAACATTATTCTCAATGTATATGCCAAAATGCTACAGGTTTTCAAACATGTAAAACCTCTGGTTAATCCTGTTCCAATGCGTGCAAATACTTTATGTAGCTCCTGTCGTTTGGTTTTGGTTTCTTTAACAAAATATCTGGATGACTCACTATTGTGGACGCGTGCTATCATATGCACGGTCCCTTCCAGAGGTTCCTTTCACGAAGAGCATCTTTAGTAATTACTGGCAGAGCATCTGAAGTCTTCCCCCGTGCAATTTCGTTATCCTTCAAGGAGGACACACTATCCCTGAGCAGGCCCATGTTGCGCCTCAAGTCCTGTAACTCTTGAGGAAGATCTCATTTGACCATTTGAAGATCCATTCTAAGTGAATCAAAGAGGGACTTTAGGAAGGCCCAGGTGATCAGAGCGGCCTCCTGCCCAGTGTCCTCTAGCGAGGAGGTGAGGTGTGTTGGGACAAAGGGGTCTCCTTCGGAGGGGGGGTTGGAGGAGTGGGTGAGCATGTCCTGAAAGTTATGATTATTCTTGCACTTTGAGGAAGCCATCAGGGCAGCATAGGGCTCCTAAGCTATTTGGGAGCACTACCAGATAGGTGCCAGGCATCACCTCCTCATCAAGGGCAAGGTATGCGTGTGAGCACATTCATGTGTGGGGCAGACTGTAGTAAACACTAGTGAGCCTTCCAAGAGTTAAAGAGGCTCTGCTGGTGGTGCTAGACTGATATGGCCATAAGTGGGAGTGGCACTCTGAGTTCTGCCTGTAGGTTGCCTCACCTCTGCTGTGTGTGCGCCGCTGAACGCAACTGTGCCCCGCCTTGCGTCACCAAGAAATCCAAGCTGCCCCTGATGCCGGGGATGGTCAGTAGATGGCTGAGGGCAGGAGCAGCAGGGTATTCGGGTGACCTGCAAGTTGAGCTGCCCAGAGCACTCACTTGTGAATAACTCACGTGGGTCCCTGCCCACTGTAGTGTTTTGGGGGACAGGGTAGGCCTAGGGGCATGGGGGACCAGTGCATGAAGAAGGACACGACAGTCAGGGTCACTGTGGTGGGCCGAAGACCACGAGCGGTCTCGCGCCCGTTTATTTATACCTTCGGGCGTGCCCGCCCTCCGGGTGCGTAGGTGCGTGATCTGCGTGCTGGAACGGGCCGGGTGGCTCCGTTACCACATCCCTCCAATCTTTTAGATACAGAGATCATTTATCACGGAACAGTTCTGCTCTTGTGCACACCACGCAAAGTCTCTGAGTCTCTTACTTGGGGCTGGGTTTGGCCGAAGGCCATACGGCTGGCTCCGGGGAACATCTCCTCGGCCGGTTCCACCAGCTCCTCTGCCACTGGGTGCCTCGGCCTCTTCGGAGGGCCCGTCCTCTCGATCACCCGCGCCGGGCGGTGAGGGTGCGCTCTGCGATGTGCTCGCCTGCCCTCCTGGTGAGCTGCACCCTTCCGGGGCCTCGAGCTCTTCCTCCGGCGGGTCAGTCTCAGGGGAGACGGAGGTGATTCGTTTGAACCAAGATGCATTTCGAGTCACAGTCCGCGTTCCTCTCCTGGCGGACACCATGGTGCCCTGCACCCCGGTCACTTCCCACACTTCCGGTTCAAACGGGGTGCGATACTTCCAATTCGGGTACCGGTCTTTCAGGATGACCCCGTCTCCCACCTGGAGACTCCTCGCCCGGGCTCTCCTCGTCATACTGGCCTTCTCGTTGGAGGTCCGCCTTCTCCCTTGAGCCGCCTCTTGGTCTAGCGGCCGAGGCTGCCACACGTGACTCGCCGGGATATTGTCTCTGGGGGCCTTCTTGAACAGAAGGTGCGCTGGCGCACACCGAGTCGTACAGTGAGGTGTCCGGCGGTAGGCACTTAGGAACTGCGAGAGGCATTGATCCGCGTCTTCTCCTTGCTCGACTCCGATTCTCAGAGCCCGGTTCATCGTGCGCATAAATCGTTCCACCCCGCCATTTGCCTGGGGCCACTGCGGGGTGATCTTCCTGTGCCTGACCCCTCGAGCCGCTAAGTAGTCCTGGAACTCTCGTCCCTGGAATGGTGGTCCGTTGTCCGACCGGACTTCCTCAGGTAGGCCCATCATGGCAAATATGCGGTCCAGCGCCGCTCGCACCTGGTTGAATGCCGTGGAGGAAACCACTTCCACCACCGGGAACTTGGAGTGTGAATCCACCACCACTAAGGTGTGTCGCCCATCCGGGAAAGATCCAAAGTCTACACTCAACTTGGACCAGGGTTCCAGACATGGGTCCTCCGTAATCACCGGATGAGGTGCCGGCTCTCCCCCGGTGATGTTACACGAGTGACAGTTGCGGATGACTTCCTCAACCAAAGCATCCATCCGAGGGAACCACACCTTGCTCCGCAGCCTGGCCTTGGTCTTGGAGACGCCTTGATGCCCTTGATGCGCCAACCTAACCACCTCTCCTTGGAGACTCTTTGGAATAACGAGTGTTGCTCCTCTCAAGATCACGCCATGCGGCCCCTCGCTGAGTTCACTCCGCGCGTTCCACATTTGCTGCCGATAGACTCTCTCCTCTTCAGCTTGCACCCCGTCCAGGAAGTTCCGCCAGTGGTGGGTTGCCAGCGTGCGCTTCACTTTCACGAGGCAATCGTCCAGCTCCGTGGCTTTACCGATGTCTTCCAGCGTGAGTGCCACCGGGCATGCCGCTTGCGACACCAGACGGACGAACTCCTCCGTTCCTCGCTCATCCGACTGATCAGGGTTCGCCGGCTCCGGGTGTCGGGACAGGAAGTCCGCCGGGTTGTTGGCCCCGGGTCGGAACACGACCTCAAATCGGTACGCTTGTAATTGGACCGCCCATCTCTCGATCCTCGGGGGCCCTAGCCTCGCCGTGCCGGCGAAAAGCGGGACAAGGGGCTTGTGGTCGGTGACCACCCGGAAGTCGTGACCATATAGGTAGAGATGAAAATGTTGACAGGCCCACTTGATGGCCAGCGCCTCCCGCTCAATCTGCGCATACCGCATCTCCGTGGCCGTCAAGGCCCTGCTGGCGTATGCGGTCGGGACCCATTCTTTCGCCTCCGTTTCCTGCATCAGGACCGCGCCCAGCCCCACGGGGCTCGCGTCCACCACCACCTCTGTCCGCCGGTGTGGTCTGAAGTATGCCATGACCTTGTCGTCGATCAGCGCGTCCTTGACCGCTTGGAACGCCAGATCTTCCTTAGCCGCCCAGGTCCAGGGCTGACCACTCTTCGTGAGAAGCCGGAGCGGCTCCGACAGGGACGCCAGGTTGGGAATAAAACGTCCACAGTAGGTTGCCATCCCTAGAAAACTCCTGACCTCGGTGGCGGAGGTGGGCCTCGGGGCAGCTCGGATCGCCTCCGCTTTCTTCGGATCCACTCTCAGGCCTTCCCTCGAGAAGATGTAGCCGAAGAACTCGACCGACTCCTGGTAGAAGGAGCACTTGGCCTCGTGCAGGGTGAGGCCGCTATCCGCTAGCCGCTGCAGCGTGTCTCGCAGATGCCGATGGTGCTCTTCCAGAGTTTTTGAGAACACCAAAATGTCGTCACTCAAATTGATGACTCCCTGGAGACCCGAGAGAGTCTCCCGTATGGCATTTTGGAACACTTCGGCCGCTGACGAAATTCCGAAACTCAAACGCTTGTATCTCCGCAGGCCAACGTGGGTGGAGAAAGTGGTTATGTTGCGGCTATCGGGGTGGAGTTCGAGCTGATGGTACCCCGCGTTGAGATCCAGTTTCGTGAACCACTGCGCGCCGTTGAGGTCGGCCACGATATCGTCCATGGTGGGCGTGAGGTGTCTTTCGCGCTTGACTGCCTTGTTTGGGAGGCGCATGTCCACACACAAACGGATGGCGCCTGGCTGCTTGGGTTTGGGCGCCACGACTAGGGGGGACACCCACGGGGTCGGACCCGATACTTTCTCGATCACCCCCAAGTCTTCCAACTTCTTCAACTCCTCCTCTACCCGTGGTCGCAGGAGGAATGGTATTCTCCGGTGACGCAGCGCCATGGGCCGGACCGTCGGGTCCACGTGCAGTTTGAACTGTTTCCCGCGTAGGCACCCGAGACCTCGAAACAGCATTGGAAAGTCCTTCAATATCTCCCTTGCATGCAGGTCGTGCACCTGATTCGCGAAGAACACCAGCGCCAGATCTTCGGCGGTGTGGCAGCTCAGCAGGGTGCCCTTCTTGCCTTCCGCCACGTGGAACGTCGTGGCCAGCTTCCTGCCATCACTGACGACTTCAACGTCAATCACCCCTCGCAGGGACAGTGGCTTGTCACTGTCGTATGTGAAGATTTGGGCCTTGGAGGGCCGCAAGGGCGGTCGCGGCGACAGCCTCTCATACTGGCAGCTGTCCATGACGTTCACCGACGCCCCCGTGTCGATGAGAGCGCTCACCGGGGACCCGGCCACCATGATGTCACACATGGGCGGCGGTCTTCTCCTCGTGCCTTCCCGGCCCACGAACGAAACGAAGAATACCTCCTCTTCCTCCACCTCTTCATCGAACTCTGTCTTGGTGTTTTCGCGCAGGGTGGCGGATTCTTCCACTGTCAGTTGGTGCACGCGCGCCACAGCCCCGCGCGGGCCGGAAGCACCGCCGCGCCCCCTTCTGCCACCTCTGCAGACCTTCGCGAAATGGTTCGCCCGTCCGCACTTCAGACATGTTTGTCCCATTGCGACGCACCGGCCGCCAGGCGGGTGACCTAGGCCGCAGTTGCCACAGGCGCCGCCCTGCGGAGCCCTCGCGGCTCCTCGCTGCTGGTTCGGTCGCTTCTGCAGCACATCCACCCTCTCTTCCTTGACTGCCGGCGGTCTCGGGGCCGTCGCTGGCCGGTTGAGGGCCGCCTCCATCTCGTCCGCCCGAGCGTTGGACAGCTCGTGAGACCGGCCCAGGATCAGGATGTCATCTAGGGAGATGCCTGGCTGCCGTAGGATAAGGCGCCGCAACGGGACCGACCTGCACCCCTGTATGAGCTGAGCCCGAATCTCTGCTCTCTGGTCCGGTAGCTCGCAGGACAGCGAGAGTTTTCGGAGGCGGGCATAGAAGACGTCGATGCTTTCTGTTTCCTCTTGTCGCGCCTGGCGGAGCTTAAACCACTCAAAGTCGGGATTGGTTTGGGGATCAAAATGGCGGTTCAGGGCCCTTATGGCGCCCGCATAGTCGTTGGCGTTCCCCCTATCCGGTAGGGTCTCGAAAAGGTCGTACAGTTCTTCACCACCGTAGCACATGAGGAGGGACCTCTTGACCGTATTGTCCGTCTCCCGCACCCCGACAAAGTAATGCTCCAGCCGTCCGATCCATGAGCGCCACCGCACCGCCGCCATGGAGGGGTCCGACAGTTCGCTGAACGGCGGCAACGGGGCCACCGCACTGTGCCCGGGCGCGGCGGCCGCTGGCTGTGGCGGCTGCGCTGCGCCACCTCCGCTGGTGGCAGGGGTGGTCATGCTCGTCGCTCCTCACTGCTCACCTCCCAGGCCGTGGCTGCAGGTCTGTTGTCCAGGCGAGACCACCGTTACACTCCTTCCCCTTTTCGGGCCGATGCAGGCCACCTGCCTGTCGCTGCGCGCAGGCGAGACCAACTGCTGTGCTCCGTGACGCAGACAAGTTGCCTGGCTGGTGCTGCGCGTGGGCGAGACCACCTGTTCTTTTTTTTCAAGCTTTATTGGCACGCTCTTCCCCTGCAGGCACCTCTGGGGACGCCTCCTGCTTCACACTCCCTCGGGGCCTTCACCGGCAGAGCTACGACGAGCTCTTCATTACCAGACACCGGCCAGGCTCACGAGGGCCGACTCCTCCCCTCCGATCGGAGCTCACCAGCAGAGCGCCCGGCTCAGGACTCACAGCGCGAGGGCACGCTCGGCGAGGTCCGCTCCGTTCCGCCTCCGCGGAGAGCGCCGGATACCACCAGGCAAGACAGCAGGTGCGCCGGAGGGGCGAGGCGCGGGTAGGCTCCGCCCTCGTCGCCAATGTAGTGTTTTGGGGGACAGGGTAGGCCTAGGGGCATGGGGGACCAGTGCATGAAGAAGGACACGACAGTCAGGGTCACTGTGGTGGGCCGAAGACCACGAGCGGTCTTGCGCCCGTTTATTTATACCTTCGGGCGTGCCCGCCCTCCGGGTGCGTGGGTGCGTGATCTGCGTGCTGGAACGGGCCGGGTGGCTCCGTTACCACACCCACCTCAGCGGAACAGTCCACCTTGATGTCTTAGCACTATTTTGAGCCCCTTCAGACACTCTCCTCACAGCCTGACACCGGGCCCCAGCGCCCGCTGCCGGGAATAGGCCCACAGGCACCAGAAGGGATCCATCACCCATGCAGCGCCGCCTCCGCAGAATCTAATTCTCAGGTGGTTGTGTTGCGGCAGAGGGCGGTAGAGGGCGCAGGAGAGTCATCCATGGGTCCAAACAGGGTTGAGATCTCTTTTGCCTGCAGAGGACGGTCAGGTGGCAAGGCACAATTGGGTGCCGGACTCCTGCTGGGCCGCTGCTGCCATTTTGGCTGAGTGCATGCCTCAGGACCACGGCAAAGTCCATCGTCTCAGGTCACTGGTGTAGTCACTTGACCCCGGGCAGGACATCCAGGGGCATCCGAAGCAGATCCAGGCAGCAATAGGTGCACCCACAGCAGGCAGTCAGGTAGAGTGTTGGAAGAAGGTGTCGCTCCTCCGCTAAGTCGCAGCCACCATATTGATTGGGCACCGTGTCAGGGCCCCAGTAGTTGCCACTGGGCTTGAGATTCCAGAACAGCAAATCAGCTCAGAGCACTATAATCACTGGTGCTTCGTGATTGCACTCTTGCACATCTGACCCTTACCCACCCGGCTAATGGCTCCACTTGAACAGCCTGGGGCCGGACAGCGCACAAACCGTCCCATGCAGCCACCATCTTGGTTACACCCCCCAGCTATGGGTTGGTATACTTTAAAATAAGCTGTGAGACTTTGTAAAATTTTATTGTTCTGACATGGTAGGGACTGAATTGATTATCACCCCTTCTTTTTACTTTTTTGTCTGTAGCCCTATAGAATAATTTGGATCAAATGTTATTTTGTGTTATATGCCATTTTATTATTATTATTATTATTATGTACATATGTATTTTTATCTGTATGATTACTTTTTAATAATCAATTATAGAAAGAAACAACCTGTAATGCCACTTTTGTTCACTGTAAGTTGGTTTTAGCATTTGCAAAGCTGCCATTTCACATACCACAACCTTTAAAAGTTCAAATCCTTTCATACATGTAGATCTTTGTTCTACCACTCAAAACACAGTGTATTCCCCAAACGATCATACTTGTGTCATCTGGAGCAGTTGGGATAATGCCTTTGCCATACTACCGTCCTAGCAGGTAACATGAGGTGCAGAAAACTAGTTTCAAGGATGCCTCATAAAGGCAATGATCAGGGGCTCTCCTTGCGAAACATTAAGGCCTGCCACGTCAATATATTTGAATGTTGGGTCAAACGAAAGGCTAAAATGTACAATCAACAGAATTAGTGCATTGTGTGAATGAGAGAACTTGTAAAATTTTTATCATGTGCATAGTGAGACAGCCCATATGAGAGGAGTTTTGTTTCTGGCAGTGGGATGTGGGGGGTAAAACAAATAAGGGAAGAAAAGAAGATGAAGTGTTGACACCAATGGATTACGATCCATCTGTGCCATCATTGTGCCGCCGGTGCGTCTCTTTTTTGGACGCATCTGCGGCGCAGTGTGCGTGTCCATATGTAAAAGGCCACATAAAGTCACCCTGTGGAGCTTTTCAAGGCCTTGTAAGTATGGCCCCCTTTCACGCAATACTCTATGTGAAAGGGGCGTTCCATGGGTGTTGTTGTGGGTGTTCCCATGCAACATCAAGGAACCTGGCGCATTCCCATATCTACAAGGTTTCATAAACCTGGGAACGTGCCAGATTCCTATGCCTCCCCAGGGGAGGTGTAAGGCAGGCGCAAAAAGGAAAATAGCTTTTATTTCTCCTTGTTTTTTCTTTTTCTATGCGTGCTGCATTCAGCACACATAGAAAGAGGAAAACATCTCTCGTGAAAGTTGTTGTGCAGGAAGATTCCCCTTCCTGCACAAAAACAATCACCCCTACAAAGCAGTCACCCTTCCACCCTGGCACAAGGGTGCCTGCATTGGCGCATGGCAGCCCATTGTGCACCAGCACAGGGGAAAAGGACAGAAATGCGCCATATGCGATAGATGCGGTGCTTTCCTGCTCTTTTATTTTGAGGTACGGCAGCGCAGCAGGAAGGCTTGCTGCGTTGCCATGTGTCAAAATATTGTAAATGAGGCCCTTAGTTCTTAAAACATCACATGAACTTTGTTAGGCATCTTAAGATTAAATGCAAGTGAATTCATTCACTTCTTGCAAATGGATGAGATAATTCTTTCTGAGATATATGACTCACCGAATGCAGAGTAGCTGAGTCGGCAATTCTTCCAAGGACCGAAGAGATGAAAGGAAGGTTTTCTGAAAGGGGATGGTACCAGAATATCATTTTCTACACCCGACAGGACAATAGATTTGAAAACAATATTTAGGGCAATATATCTATGTCAAACAATATTTCTGACAACAATATTCTGATATACAGCCCTGTCTGTTATGGGAGTAAAGCCAGTGCATTGATTAGTGACTAATTTTTTTATTGAAGTAAAAAAGGGTTTCCAAATGAGTAAAGATCCATTGCTACAGTTTTGGAATATGTGGCAGCCAAACCAGGGGTTATGTTTGTTTTCAGGTTGTCGGGAATAGATCTTGACATGCAAAGGAAATGATGCATTTTATGGGTGGATACCAGAGCCTTATTTAAAGCTGTTTCTGATCGTAAGCCAGACTTACACACCGAAACAATTTCAGCCTCCATGCTCAATCCCTCACGCTGATTCACAAACACAAGATGTCCTATCAGGTAAAAGTGGGGAAGCTCTGCAAGTTATGCAGATACGTCCACATTTTAAATGTCAATTACAATAGACGACTTGGGCATTTTTAGGGGAGTGTCATGGTAAAGTCAGGGAAATATAATTCAAATGTAGTCAATATTCATGCCCCGATTTAGACTGGGATGGAGTTAGGCAGCAACTTGCATCTGCTTACAACTTGCCATTCGACTGCTGGCCACATTTGAAAAAGCAGTGCCAAGACAAGGTTTCTTGCAATTGGAAGATAGACTGCTTGCCTCTCCCTCTATCAGAAACCATAAAGGCGTCTACCATACTGGCATAAGGTGATGGTACATGCAGCCAATTTCAGCTAGGTGGCATGTCAGGAGAGCGCTTGGGTGGAAATGGGACATGCCAATTTTCATGTGAAGAAGTCACCTGTGCCACCCTTAACATGGCTATGGGAGTCACCATGGTTTCTCTTTCAATTTCTGCTTTACATCCAGAGAAAAAAACAACAAGGAATTAACCCACCCATTGGTTTGGGGATTGTAAAAAGTGGAAAACTTGTAGGTTACCCCACATTCTTCCACATGCCTTCGTGTAGTTAGATATGAAGTTGATACACTAGTCAAATAACAGTTCCTTAAGGAAACCCACATGGGTAAAGATCCCTATCAGTGCCCTGGCCATGGCGGGCGCAGTCACCGTCCTCAGAGGGATAGCTTTTGGGTACCGGGTGGCACAGTCCACCAAGACTAGAGCACATCTGTTGCCTATGACTTTCTTGAGGACCAGAGGCCTAATGATGCCTACCATCTCGAAGGGGGTGCTAATGGTAGGAAAAGGTTGCAGGAGGACTTTGCACTTCCCCCCTGGCTTGCCACTTGCCTGGCAGGTAGCAAAGGACCTACAGTACGCATCTGACGCCTTCAACATTTGAGGCCAATAAAAGTGGGTGACAAGTCTGGGTGACAAGACTTTCAAAGGTCTTGTCTTCCACCAGATGACCTACCAGTGGGACATCAAGAGCCAGACCCAGTAGGAAGGTCCTGTAGTACTGGGGACCACCAACACACATGTTCCACCAGGCGCAGGAGCCTTAGGTTCACTATTCCCAGTAAATCAGGTGCTTGCCAGAGCCGTTACCAGCTGCCTGGGGTTCAGCCTGCTGCCTACAGCCTGCTGCCTAAGACCCACAAGAGTAGGGCATTCCCTTTGCGCCTTGCAGAACTCCCTGGTGGGACCCCTTTCCTGCTGCCAGTTGGACATCTCAGGCAGGTTTCCAATTCATCCACATCCTCCCCTGGGGATACCGGAGTCTCTACCTCCGGCTCAGCCTCCTCACGGAACGTGGGAGTCTCAGAAGTGGGTTTCTCTTGCCCCTTGCCCTTCCTCTTTTTGGCATGTACCTGGTCCATTAAGAAAATGCCAACTTTCTAAACGAATATATAAACAAAAACAATGGTTCTGTCGGGTATGCACAACTATTTCTTAATGTACACAATTCAATTTTTGAAGTTATTTTATGCAATTCTTAGATCATTAATGGCATAAGGAACACACACAGGACACACATAAAAGATTGACAACAAGTTAAGGGGTATTACGTTATTTTATATAAATTGCATCATTTATATATACCCACATGTCGATATAGAAGCTGTCAACACAACGTGAAATTCAAGGTGATACGTGATTAGGTGACATATTGTGCTCAGTGATAAAGTGTATTATGTACAAGGAGATTAAAATATGTACAAGGGAAAGGAGGGCCAGAGTAAACAATGACTGTGCTGCTTTATCCAAGTTTGTTCGTTTGCAAGCAAAGCCTTGATCTGAACCGAGAAGTGTCGTCGACGTTTCAACCCAATATATGCACTTTTGAATAGTCAATGCGGGTCTTCATCAGGACTGGGGGAGGGGGAAGACAGCCTGCAAATTAGATAGAGCGTGAATTAGGGGTGTCGCTACAATGTGTGCTCCAATAGCTCACAAAGAATCGTCCTATAATTGGTGAAAATGAAGGGTGTCAATGACTCACCTACGGTTAACCAGAGTGAATCCTAGTTGGCTTACCCTTATTGGCAGGTTGGGGTCAAGTCAGCGTGGTTAACACCCCATCATGTCAGTTCTGAAAACAAAAGGGGGGAGGATATTGAATAGAGATAGGATTTCACGCTTAGACCAATCTGTGTGTGGCGACCCAAGTGTAAACGCCCGACATTGACAAGCCCCTTGTGTAAAGTTCAGACTCACCAAATTATGCTGACAATGTGGAAGTGGGAGAAATGTTTAAAACCCGCTTTTTGGAATTTTCAAAAATGCTGGGGTGAAAACGAAGGATCGGTTTAAATTCTGTAAAAATGGAGAGAAGGGAGGGGGTATTAGGAATCATCCCACTGGTGCCCGTACCGGCAGAGTTGCCCATATTTCCATGCAAACAACCCGCGTCTCGAGCGCTTACCTAATGAGGTATCCTTCGTGGCAAGATGGATTGTTTAACTGCTAGAAGGCGATGACAGGCAAGAGTACTGTCCAAAGCGCTGCAGGACGTCATCAAGTTACTGTATGAATGGCAAGCCCCAGATAAGACTGCCAGAGCGTGAAAAAACGTCCTTGTGCACGTCGCGCTGCTGGCGTGCAGCAGCTGGATGTTGGTGTGTCTGGTTGCCAAGCAACCAGACCTCATGGCTGTGACGTGTATACGTCATGTTGCGGCGTGCAGCAGCAGTATGCATTGTAGCCAGGTTTCCAAGCAACCGATCCCCGTAACCTAGGTGCTGAAATAATAGTTGGAGGGCCAGTGTCAGTTACTTGAGGAAGTAATAAGAAGGCTAGTAACGGAAACTGAATTGGGACCCGGCATGTGAGCGCTTGATAAAGATGTAGCTTGTACATCGACGTACAAACAATGATTTACACTAGGTAATAGAGTGCGAGGCTGGGCTTTTCATTTGATTCGGAGGCCACATCATCGAGATTGTGCAAACAGTTTTGAAATTTGTGCACCATTTTACATGCAAAACCCCCCCACTGTGTGATGTAGTGTAGGGTGACCATATCAAAAACAAAATTCAAACAGTTAGGACATTTATACACAATTTCGCATGTAGAATCTGGCAACAGGACACCACATAATGATCATTGGTGTGATAACATAGACCGATATAACAATTTCCTCAGTCAACAACGTATGCAGATATTGTGCTACAAAATAGACACTTATATTTCATGATTAATGTGTATACATTCTAGCATGCAACGAAAAGATTTGTTTAGAACCCTTCGGATTAACAATTAAATAGAATCCATGAGCTTGTTAAAATTGCGGCGTATATATCAAACACTGATTTGCATTAGGGAGAGAGATGCAAGGCGAGGCTTTGCAGTAGATGGAAAGTCACATCACAGAGATTGTGCAAGCAGATTTAAACTTGTGTGCACAGTATTACATGCAGAATCCAGCAAACGGACAATGCATTTTAGTCAATGGTATGGTAACGTAAACAGTTATAATGGTTTACTAAGTCAAAAAACGTGTGCAGTTCTTATTAAACCAAATAGACTCAGATATTACATGGTGACACACTACAAGTTCACAGAAGACAGTGGAGGATCTTTTTAAAAAACTCATTTAAAACAAATGTCTGTCCAAGGTACAGATGCGTGTACAGTTAAAGACAACATTCATCATTGTTGTTGGAACAACAAAAAACAACTGAAATAAGCAATACAGGTTTCTACATTGTGGTAGTCCCCATGTATGTGGAGGACACCTAAAAATTATAATTGGCCCATCTGTCTTGAGGTCTCCTCAAGCTCGTTCAATCCCACCATTACAGTGTTGAGGGAATGGATCCACCTACATTCCTTGCGATTAAGGGACATTGATATAGAACCTCCTCTCTGATGGGGACAGATTTTCTCAATTATCCACCATCTTATGCACTCTGGGGGATGGTTGTGTGTCATGAAGTGATCAACTAAAGGAGCTACCTGTACTTTGCACCTCACTCTGCTCATGTGCTGTAATATTCTTGCCTTTACTTTCTGGGTGGTCTGTCCCACATACAGCTGATCACACGGACAGCGAATGGTGTATATCACATTAGTACTGTTGCAATTGGTAAATTGCGGCAATTTGCGTGTTCTGTTGTTGTGTGAAAAGGTTGATCCTTCAATGGTTAGAGGGCAGGCTTTGCAGTGGCCACATTTATGATGACCAATTATTGGTGGTAGGCCAAGGTGGTTCCTAAGATCCAGCGGCTTAGGGGGTTCAAGGTATGCTTTAACCACATTGTCTTTAATACTCCTGATTCTCTCAAAGGCAAAAAGTGGATCTTCAGTTGTATTGAGTTCGCTCGCCACCAGATTCCAATACTTCTTCATGATCTTTTTGATGTTGTTACTTTTGGTATTGAATGTGGTCACACAAACGATGTTTTCAGTCTTTGACGGTTTTTGTTTGACCTGTAGCAGCTGGTCACGCAGAGAGTACAAGGCACTTTTACGAGCCCGTTTCAGCAAACCTGTCGGATATCCTTTCTCTTTAAGACAGACTGTTATGGTTTCCGTTTCTTTAAAGAAATCGTGCCTTCGTGTGCAGTTTCTCCTGAGTCTGAGGTACTGGCCATATGGTAGATTGTCCCTCAGACTCCGTGGATGACGTGATTCTTACTTAAGGAGTGTATTTCTTGCAGTTGGCTTGCGATAAAGATCACAGAATAAGAGAGGCATTTTCACACTTGCAACTTAAAATCCAACTTTACCTTAAGTTGTGATTGAGTCCAGAGTCACCGAACTCAAAATATTAAACTTTTCTCAATTGGAAATGACACTTATAAAATGTAATAAGGTATTCATTCCTAATGTTAACCTATGGGAGAGATAGGCCTTGCGGTACTGAAAAACAAATTTAGGAGTTTCTCACTAACTGGACATGTAAAACTAAAAGAACATGCCCAACTTTTTAAAATACCCTGCACCCTGCCCTTGGGACTGTCCAGGACCTGCCTTAGAGGTGACTCATATGTATTAAAGAGGAAGGTTTGGACCTGGCTAAAGGGTTAACTTGCCAGGCTGAAATGGCGGTTTAAAACTGCACATGTAGAATGGTCAAGAAAGCCCTCAGTATGGCATCAAAATAAAGGAGAGAAAAGAAAAAGGAAAAAGAAAAACAATAAGGGAACTGATCTGTTGCAAAAACTTATACTTACCTTACCTCTGCTCTGCCCCAACCCCTCAGTGTGGCTACCACTTCATCCTTTGATTGATGGCCAAAAATCCCCTAGTCATTGGATTGCTCTTGTTATATGTTTACTTGTCTTTGACCACTTTAAGAGACTCGTGCACAAAATACTTTGAAAACAATACTTTGTCTTGAATGGTTTTTAATCTTGTTCCTGCCACCTATTCTATGAAATTGCACCTGATTTTCCTTTATTTCTTATATTATCACTTTTTAGAATTGTTTTAATTGTAAAGATTTTAAATAATCGAACAATAAACTTATAATATTATTTTAAAAAACTCACAGCAAGTTTTAGGTAGTAGATAGTATTTATATACACCAGCCCTGATAAATATGCCAAGCAATTGGAGACAGAGAGACTGTCAACACTCCATCAAATGGGTAAACACAGGCCTTTTTTTTAATTTGTTCCCAATGTTCCACAGTCATTTAATATTTGTGTCATAGCTTCGGACACAATGACGATTTAAGTCTACACTGTTGCCACTTACAGGCTCCTTTAATGCCCACCTAAAAAGTTCTTATTAGAGCAAGTTATAGGTAGCAGGTAAATAATGTCCCATTACTTACCAGTAATCTTCATTGCCCCGATTAAGGTCCTCCTCGTCCCAGTCATTACACAATGAGGGGTTCCTGCCTCCCGACAGGCACACTAACACAGTAGTATTTTTTTTTATTTTCAAAAAATAAAGGCCCCTCCCTCCTGCCTCCATGCCTATTAGTAACATGACCAGACACAACTAAAGAAGGGGGGGGCATGACTGGGTCAAGAAGGACCTTAATCGGGGTAATGAAGATTACCGGTAATTAATGGGACATTCTCCTCATAGGTCCTCCTCGTCCCAGTCATTACACAATGAGGATGTAACAAGCCAGAAACAGAAAAAGAAGCTTGACATAGTAGGGAACACCACTGCAAGAACAAGCTCAAAAAGGGCTGCATACCCAAAGCCCGGAGCCATTAATGGATGTAACGCCACCGGGCGAGAATGGTGAACAAATCAGCGAGGAGACAGTCAAAAGGCAGTCCGACAGGCCCCCTGGAGAGAAAAACTCTTGCAACAGAGGCCAGAAAGGGGAAACAGAACAGAGAGACCCTAACCGAACCTGGACAGAAAGAGCTAGACCCAAAGAACCATAAGACTGAAAAAAAGCTAGCCATACCCTTCACCGAGAGAAGAGGCAACCGGAGCCCATGAAAAAAAACTGAAGAAAAGCGAAAACTGAAGCATGCAGCAAGGCAGAAGAGTCTGCAGCATAACCAAAGATGAGAGGACCTGACAACACCCCCACCAGAAAAACAAGGAAGAACTCAGGCCAGACTCAATAAATGAACCAGCGAATTAGGCAAAAGCAGGAAAGAGGGACAGGACATCAGGAAAGCCCCAAACTCTAAGCCGAAGGAATGGCCAAGAAAAAGACAGCGAGCAGACACTCACAGGAAGCCCAACACAAGGGAAAAACGACACTCTGAAGAACAGGAGGCAAGTTCCAGGGCGAAACAACAACTGGAGTAATGAGCGAGGAAGGCAAAATCCCGGAACAAAGGCCCACCAAAGAGGCAAACACCCAGAGGAGTGTCAGAGTCCTGCGAAGCAGAAAGAAACAGCGCACAGAGAAGCCAAGAGGGAAACGCTGGAGCAACAAGAACAGTCACCAAAAATGCCCAACCAGAACCCCTGCAACCAGATCCACCTCATGAACCAAACACCACTCGACTAAAGGAACACCCTGGCGCAGAAGTAGATGCAATAGCAGAATCCCCACCCAACCACTAAACATCTGGTGCCAACAGAGAAGAGCTCCCAAGAAACCAATGAGACATGCCCAAGAGGCAAGCTACTACCAAAACACCCCGAGGGGCTCCTGAACCACACAGACTGGAAACAGTGGAAACCAACAATGGAGGAGGGTGGAGGAACTGGCCTTTCCACACCAAGAAGAGACAGAACAGCCACTAACCCAAAATCTGAACCAGTGCTGGAGAAGGACAAAGAGGAAACAAATCCACTAGGCAGGGTCCTAATGGGACAATAGAAAAAGGAAGAAAGAGGGCAGATGGAAAAGAGCCTAAGGAATCACCACAAAAGTGGATGCCATCAATCCCTGGACCCCCACCCAACCCAGAGGAGGAGCCAACAGCGGGGACAAGAGAACCCCCCCAAAGACCCTGCAAGGAGGGCGGAAACGGACCCCCAAAAATGTAACAACCCACCAAGAAACCTCAAACCCAGCCAGATAAATTGGAGCAAGGAACAGTCCGAAACCCAACTGCCCAAACAGTCCGAAACCCAACTACCCAAACTGTCAATAGAGACAGCCATGGAGAGCGGGAGCACAAACTAAACATCTGGCCAGGACCGGAAACCAAGAGAACCCCCAAAGCTGCCAAACAGTCACAGCCAAAGCCTCGGGAACAAGAGAGGAGCAGGCGCCAGATCAAAAAGCAACCTCAGGAAGCAGAAACAAGAGAGAGAGAGAGAGAGAGAGAGAGAAGGACAGACGCAGAACAACAGGCCAGCAACAGGAAAGAAGAAAAACAACAACTAAGACAAAAGAGGGCAAAATTGTCCAAGGACCAGTGGAACGATGGACTGCAAAAGTGAGCAAGCAAAGATACACCACAAACAGCAATCCGGAAGGATCCCCGAAGCACGAAAAGGCCTGGAGGAAATGCGGAAAGTGAATAGAACGGAGAAGCACACCAGAACCACAATGCCAGAGGCACACCAGCGACAGCCGAGGAGGTGAACAGATGCCCAAGGAAATGGGGATGATCCAAACCACCCAGAGGCAGAATATTGGGAACCAACATGACAACTCCGCCAGAGGAACGACACCACAGGATGGAACCAACAGGACCAAAGACCCTGGAAACATGGAGTCTGGTCGACACCGGGACAATCACAGCCGGCAGATGCCCGGGAACTACAGAAGAGGGAGCCAGAAGAGAATTGCAGATGCAGATCCCTGACCAGGAGGCCAGATATCCAGAAACTGAACAAACAGAAAAGGACTAAGAGCCACACATCCACAACCCAAAAAACAAAAAGCCCAAGGAGCCAAGGAGTCCAAAAGGCAACCAATGAGCAAATGAAAACAGCCCCCTAACCAGACGCCATGTGTAAACCCACATGCCGAAAACCCAGAGTGGACCCGAGCCACCACCACAGAACGAGACAGGCTCACATGGAACGTTCCCTAGTGCATAAAACAGCCAACAGCAGCCCAAAACCCGAAAGGCAACTATAGCAACAGCCAACAGCTGACCACCACACCATAACGTTCAATGTATCCACAAACAACAGAAGACTCACAAGCGATAACTGACGGAGCAACGACTCCAGCACCACCTCCAGACGATGTGGTTAGGCCACAGGGACCTGAGCCCTTCCCCCTCAGTCCCCACCCAGGAAAAACCCCACAAGGGAACGAAAAAGCAGCAGATAAAAACTGTGCCAATACCATCAAGTTCCCACATAAGATGAGTTCCCCAGGACCTAAAAACAGTGAAAACCACTGGCAAGCCCACAGCACTTGAGAATCCCAGGCGGCTCCCATCTCAGTTCCAGCGAGGCCTGACCCAGCCTTAAAAACGCGATCCGGAACTATCAGGGTAGTAGGGCCCTAGGCCTCATAAACTCAAAAAGTTGCATTGGCTGGCGGCACAAACAGCAATGGCCTACATACAAAAAGCAGAGGCAGCGGGAGAAACAACAGCCAGAAGAAGATTGACACCAAAAAACGGGAAATACACAGGTCACTGACATCCATCCATCACAAGCCAGGATGTCCTAGACAATGGCATGCAGCGGCAAAACATTTTAGAAAGTAGTGCAGGGAAAGACTACTAAGACACCCAGACAGGAACCTTCAATCCACACAGTGAGAGCCAGATAGTGCAACAATCCGGCCGTAAGTGACTCTCCCAGAAAAAAAGGTCCATGCACAGACTTCCTTTAGGAGAGTAATTGGCTACAAACACAGCAACATTCCACAACTGTTTTATCCGGCTCAAGGTGCATCAACAGCTACCGAACAAGCCCAGGAAGAAGAACCTTGAAGCAGAACACCCCCAAAATACATCTTTGCATCAGAGACACTGAAGAAGCAGCATTTCCAGGTGCAACTGCAGAATCACAGACAGGATCCAGAGGAACCATTCAAGCAGCCTGCAAGCCAAGCAGAAAGTGAGCCATGCTAAGAGCAAACTTTACACAGGTAACCCCGTAAAGAAGCAACAAAGGCTCAAACAACAAGACTCTGAATGCTTGAAGACGGGCTGCTGCCTCCCCCACACCCGCATAAAGAGAGGACACACCACAATTTTTGCTAGAAACTACTGAGCACTTGACCGGCCCGCCCTGGACTGCTGGAAACTCTCCCTGTCCCACAGAGGCATAACAAGCACCCCCGCAGCCCCCGCTGTGCGGGGGGCAGTCTTCAGTAGGTGAAGGCGATCCCTCAGCTCTTCGATAAAGAGCTGTGAGAGTCTTGCTCTAAAGCAGCTGCAGTGTGCAGCCTGCTCTGAGCTCTTCCGGTGACCCAGGACTGAAGAGAAACAAAGTAACAAGTTACATTGTTTCTCTTCAGTCAGAGCCAGGCCGGAAAAGGGATGGGGGTGGGGGCCCCAGAGAGAGCATTCCTCACAGGGCACTGCTCCTCTGAGAATGGAATCTGCCTGGATGTTTGACAGCACAAGGTGGTACAAAAGCTTTCACTAACTTGGGTTATCATTCCTCTGTTTTTTTCTTTGTACATCCATCCTCCATTCTTTTTCTCCTCCTCTCACAGGATCTCACGCTGCTGTTCTACATTGATTTGTATATCAATCTGGACAGTGTTTGTAAGGAATACAGAGACCCTTCGCTGCGGTTTGCCTAAGAAATGTGTTGCGTTTGTTATTTATTTATCATCCAAACAACTGATAGCAAAGTGACAAAAGGCATGTATACTCTGTTAATACCCTCTAAATTATCGTGATTTTCATCCTGCTTGCATGTTGACATATGGTGACATTTGTCCCATGAAAGGTGAAAAAATAAAAAACCATAAGCAAATTCATTTACGTGGCCTTTATGCTAGCAAAAAGAAGGATGGCCATGACGTGGAAAGCTTCAGAATCTCTCTCCACAGAAGTATTGCTCATGGATGTAAAGAAATGGGTGAAAGCTGAACATTACACAGTATTTAAAATACCGAAAGGGGCGGACACACCACCTGAGACAATACAATAGTTACTGGAAAAACATAATACACCACAGATTAGAACCAAGCCTGGCCACCATATACCAAAGATAGTCAGGGTGGGCCATACCAACACAGAATCGATGATTAACCACAGATAAATAAGAGAGGATGTGGCCTAAGGGCTAGGGTGGTCGACCTCAAATCTGGGGAACCTGGTTCGAGTCTCGGCAACGACGCTCAGCATTCTGTGATTCTGGGCAAATCACTTAATCTCCCCGTACCTAACAAAAATGAATGTGTACCTATGTAAATGCAACTGGTGCTCATGTAAAGCGCTCTGATACCCGATACCTTCAGTCAAGTTCGCACTACATAAAACTTTGGGGGAAAAAAGTGCTGACTGGGGCAGGAGAAGGTTTGCAGCTCCAGTTGCAGGACTCTGCTGGGACGCATTGGAAGGTACAAAATCTGGGGCAGAGCTGTTTTCCATCTAGCAGGAACATTATTCACAAGAGTTATCTTGAAATTTTTATTGCTGCCTGAAAGCTGGATGCACAAGGTGTTTTTAAGTTGTAAGAAGCTGCTAAGCACAGCGCCACTCCTGAGGATGTATCCATCTCCAGTGCAGCCCCTAGTGCGGCCGCACGACTCACACTGCCCTAAAGCGGGCCCTGCTCACCACTCCCATGCTCAATTGCTAAATGCATGTTTTCCCCTAAAAGCTAGAGGAACTTATAAAAATGAACCAGTAGTGGAAAGTTAAAATAAACACATCTAAGGAAGGCAAAGTGATTTTCCAGGGTGAATGAAGGTGAGCGCTTCTGTTCATGTTCTCATAACTCAGACACTTACTTGATATTAAACTAAAGTTTGTTGTTTTTACATACAGTCTCTCCTGGGGTGCAAAGTCCTTTTCATTTTTGGGGGTAAGCCAGAGCTCATAAACACAATGTTATAAATGTCCTTAGATTCACAGCTGTCCTTTTAGGAACAGCACTTGTGCTGGAGAAAGGTTCCTTGACCTGAGCTTCATGGAAGAGACAGCAGAGGACCCAAGAACACAAAGCGCCGGCCAGTGCATATTTGAACGTAGGTGCAAAAATGCTGCAATTTGAATTTTTCAGATGGCATTATGTTGTTAAAACCTATATGCAGGGTTATATGAGAATGCTGTCTATCCTGAGGTGATGCAGCCCTTGGAGTTATTTAACATATTACTCCGGTATGGGACTCTAACCTTATTTTATATTTTTATTCTCAAGTGCAAAGTGAGACGTCTACACATAAAGACATCTGAACTCTCAGAGAGAAATATAAGGTACAGAGTGAAGATGAAATTAGAGCTGAGAGCGCTTCCGTCAGAGCAAGAAAATGAGAGAACGGAAACATGTGATTGAGAAGTGTAACAATTTGAGCCAGAGAAAAAATTAGGTGACAGAATAAGCAGAGCATAAGGGCTGAAGAACAAGAGAAGGAGGAAAAACAAAATGTAAAACAGAGGACGAGCAAGATAATGAGAAGGAGATAAATGGAAAGAAGGAGAGTAAGCGAGGTAGAGAGAGTGAGAGAGAGACGAAGGGTGAGAGAACTAAGAAAAGAAGACTTTGAGAGAGGAAGAAAGTGAGAGAGAAGACACAGTGAGATCAAAAGAGAAGACATGTTTTGTGATCTGTTGTTCATGAATTTGAATCTCAACTAGGCCAAGTCTTAGTTTCATTTTTTTGAGGTTGGTAAATGTGTGCAGTAATGCCTTTTAGACTGTAGAAATGCAGAACAAAGAAACACTTTATTGTAAGAGGTGCGTTGAGGTGCAGAGGGTTATCAGAGAGTTCCGCAGACCAAAGGAGAGTGAAATAAGTTACAGTGTTTGAGATTAACAGCAAAATATAAGACCACAAATATGAGAAACCTTAAAGCACCCCGAGATGAGAACATATAAACAGAGAGGAAAAAAGTAATCTTTAAAGAGCACAAATGTGTGCATGTGAGAAAGAAAACAGCATTAGAGCTAAGGAAAATGTATTAATTTGCACTTAGGAAAAAAACACTCTGGCGAATGAAAGCATATAAGATCGAAAGGTGTAAGAAAGCCTCAAAGAGAAAGTATAAAAGGAGCTTGAGAAACCCAGAGAGTCACATAAAGAGTGAAAGAGACCCACAAGAGCAAACGAGACACCCTTGAGAATGAGGGTGAAAGGCAGCTAAGCCACGAGAGAGCATATGAATTTTGAGTTTTGTAAGGATCACTGTAAAACAATAAGTTTTCTTTCTGTTGAACATCATCAAAATATGTTGTGCCGAGAAAATTAATGAAGCCAGAGATGGTAGATTGTGTTGCGTGAACCGGTGTCAGGGGATAAATAAAGAGAGGATGAGCAAATAGAGAAAGGTAATGTTAGACAACCCTCGGAGAGAGTGAAAGAAATCCCTTCAAATAGATAGAGAGATGGGGCAAAGATGGATGAAGTAGGGCCTCATGGAGCAATAGTATGGGCCCCAGGGAGACAGAAAGGGTGAAAGAAACAAGCCCAGAGAGAGGTGAGAAAAAATGTTGAAAGAAAGAAAGAGATCCATAAATGTAGGGGAAAAGGATCCCAAATAGGAAAATGGGTGAAAGAGACCGGGAACTCACAAAGAGAGTGAAAAGGTAAAAGAGAGAGCCAGAGAAAGACAAAGGGAAAAGGAAGAAGGCTTCTGAAAAGTATTAAGACTTTGCAAAAGAGAGAGAAATAATGCAGAAGGAGAAATCCACTGAAACAATGGGTAAAGGAGACACACAGGAAGAAAATTAGATAAATGAAACACCAGAGGGAGAGGAGAACAGTATTCCCTTTACATGAGTTGGTTGTCAGTGTTCAGTGCATGTGTGACGTGCTGGATTGTGAGCACAGAGGTTGAAGCTCTCTAGATAAGTATAAATAGCTCACACTGGTCTGATTAGCCACTGCTGTATACCCCGACAGTGCTACCTTCTCAGACTGCACAGCGGGATCGAGGTTCATTCATTAAGACGCATGGACCACTTCTTCCTATTCCATAATTTAAATCCAACTCTGTGTCAAGGATTAAACTTCCCAAGCTGATAACTCTTTATACATTGATGATTTTACATTTAAGGCTCATATTTACCATCACACTAATCAACGTGAATGTACTTTTCTTCAATCATGGTGCAATTAGAATATCTTCATTTATAAAATATATAAGTAATTGGTGGCATATTCTATTCTGCTTGATATAATGAGGTCTTGGCTTTTTCCTTAAAACTTTTTAATTTGCTTTATTCTCCTTGTAAATAGTGCTTCTTATTGTCATACACCACATTGAATTTGACTTGTGTTGATGGAATATTATATTACCAATGTTAAAATTGAAATATTTTGCAGACCCATTGATCTTTTATGGTTCAGATCTTTTTATTAATTTATCCAGGAACAAATACTCTAACCTAAATCCAAGGCCGATGAGGTAGAACAGTGGGACATTACAGTGGAAGAACAGAAGATGGAGACAAAAGGTTGTTGGACAATTTAATGTGTGTGGCAAGGTGCAGAGTCTGTTTTTTCAGTGTTGTCTCCCAATACATTGAGCAGCTGTGGTGGTGGGCACTACGGGAGCCAGGACAAATAGAACTGGGGAACTGGCACCATCTGGCCTCCCTAGAGACACCAGTGAAGACTCTGGAGTAAACAAATACAACCTTTGAGGCTAGGGATTCTGGGAGAGTATGAGGAAGGAGGCAATAAGGTCTGTACAGGATTGCTGAAGTGCATTGTGATAGATAAAAATGCACTGGAAGCGCTAATCAAGGGACACAGTGATGAGAAAGTATGAAGGAAAGAAATCACGAGGGGCTATAAGGACAAGGTCAGCTAGGATGATAAGGAAGAGAGGGTGGGGTATAAAAGAGGAAAAGAGAAAAGAGAGGTAGGGATTGGAGAGGGTGAGAAAATGGACGAAGGAAATACAAAGTAGATAGCATAAAAAGAGCAGAGAAAGGGAGAGAAATACTGCACAGGAGATAGGAAAGCATAGTGGAAAGATTTTGACGGGATGGGAGAGAAAAAGTTGGAGATAAAAGTAACAGAATAAAAATAAAAAGGCTGGGATGAGAATGAAGAAAAGATAGGATGCGCAGAAGTAATGGAAAGGAAGAGACAGAAAGTAAGAGGGATGACGAAAGTGTGAATGAGAGGAGCAGTGGATGCACTTTTGGCAAAACTGAACGATGAGTGGGCCCGATATATAGCATGACAGGAGCCTGCATCAGGAAGTCCACCTAAAATAGGGCAAACTTCCCTGGCATACTGATGGCAGGGACCCTGTAGTGGATAGACCACCACCTATGATAGACAGCCTGTAGACTAAGCCTAACTATTAACCCCACCATTCAGGGTTACTTAAAACGGCTGTATTGGTAACAGTGGAGTAGCAAAAGCCCTGTAGCCCATGCAGTATGGCGTGTCGCTAGCCTGAGAGCTCTTGACCGGCGCAGAGAATGGGGGGGGGGCTCCATGTACTTTGCAGGGGGTCACCTCAAGTTTCGTTACGCCGCTGCCGTCCCAGCCAAGCACATGCACGGGGGTTGCAGCTGCGAGCGGTGCAGAAAATTACAGAAAACACACACTGCCATCGGCAGGTGAATGTCGTGTCAGCAACACACAAAAAGAAATGCATAAAGACAGGAAAACCAGAACGTTATCTTACCTGTCAATGGACAGGGAAACAAGCAGACAGGAGGCGGGTGGGAGCGGACTTTATTCTACAGAAGAAAAAAATAGTGTGTTAGAGTGCTTGTCAGGACGCTGGACTTCCTCATTGTTTAATGACTGGGGCGAGGAGGACCTATGAGGGGGTAATGTGTTACACCACTGACACTGCGACAGGCTGGGAAAGTGCTAGGAGACTGAAACAGGGTATAATTTACCCCCCCCCTGTCTTTAGCACTTCTGAGTGGAGTACACCTACATTGAAAAGAGAGGGCTTGTGCGTGAGAAAACCCACAGCTCTTCTTGTGTTAAGCATACAGAGTAACTGTTCCACCTGGGTGAATTTTAACTCCTGGTGAGTCAGATGAGAACTAAAAACTGTAAAGTTCTGAAACTCTTGTTTCAGGTTTTTTGTGAGAAGTTGTAATGGATGAGGATAAGCCTGACTTGTACCCTCGTGTTCCTTTCCCCTTTTCAGGATAACGCAGGGAAAATGAATAATAAAACATTAATTCTGTCAGGTTTTAAAGTATTTAAAGGAACTGCATCTAGGAAGTACTGTGCAGTCCCATTACTCACCAACGATAATTTAAAAATAAACTGCAACACGGATCAATACATTCATGAAAAAGATATGAAACATCAATATATTTGGTGGCTGGCTGAGCATTTTTCAAGCATCTGCAATGTCTGTATTTAATCACACAGTATAGGTGTCAATTTTATTTAGTGTCAAAACCATGGTACAAAACGACCAAAAGTTACCCTTCAATTTGTTTAAAGGTCTATCTGTGCCAGCTTGCAGTGCTCGGGCCATAAATAGGTGTTTTTTGTATGTTTTTATGTTCCTAAATTTGCTAAATATGACCATTTTCTTAGGCACTGGGTTATGCCTTTTGGAACATCATACAGTTTATTCACTGCGTCTTTTAGGATTTTGCAGTTAATTATTTCCCCATTCTCTGGCATTCATTTATTGTGTTCACCATTGTAATTTTATCTTTAAACATTTGATAAAAATCGACATAGGATTAGTGACATGTTATGGGGAAGCAAGAGAGATAAAGAGCCAGTTGGCTTACGTAAAGCTACGCAGTGGTTGTGTGAAAAATAGTTTAAATCTAAAACTGTGAAGCTCACAGAATGGAGCTGTTAAACCTCAAATGAGGTATAATCTAGAGTTTTAGTTTTGGTAGTGGTGTCATTGGCTTTTCTGTGGGGCTGAATGGTATTTACGTGACAGTATTTCTGTGCTCTGCTGTCAGGACTTGCTGTGGTTTCTACCTATGTGCTGTCACTGTGACATTTCCATAGAGCTGAAATTGAGAAATAAGTACAATTTTCCAAATGACAACTCTTGTAGTCAGCTGTGGCAAGGCACAGTTGGTAAATTGTAATTTTCTGTAAGATAAATGTGAAATGTCCTCGAAGCTGGTTGTGCCATTTAATAGAGTTTTGACAACTAAATTGGCAAGTATTTACACTTAAACATCTTTTTATGATTTAATTTGTATGCCAAATGTTGCATCAAAAGCCGCTTCGGAGATTTGTTCGAATGTAGCACAGACAGCATTTCTTGATAATTGCAGAGAAAAATAACTTAAACTTACGTAAAAAACGGCCATCCAAAAATATCAATTAATTGAACGCTAAAACTAATGATGTTCTGCATCGCTAACATTGAAGGAGTACACATACAATAACTACCAAGTCTACAAAAATACTACCTTTAAAAATCCAGACTTCAGGGGGGTGTTGTCACGCACGAGTCAGTATGGCGGCTTTGACCTGAGCTCCACTTGAACGCGGAGCTCCTTTCAACTAATTCAGCCTTCTTTATTGCTTTCAACACGAGTGCATGCTGGAATCGTGGTCCTGACAGGTCAGAGCGGCATATGGAGCCGTTCCGACTTCATTTGCGGTCTGCAACGAACCAGCCGCAGCTGCGGTGATTTTACCTCATTCAAAAGTGAGCGGCCGCCATTTTGTGGCTGCCGCTCACCTCACCCGCTTTCTCCAAAGGTATACCGGCGTTTTTAATATTTAAACACACGCCAACGTTTTTTTTCTCTTTTCTTCTCAACAGTTTATTTTTCAAATTGCCTGCTCTTTTTGAGACTCTGCTCCAGTAATACAAATGCTCCGTTCACAGACAGCAATATTCAGACGTCCTATGGCTCCTCTAAAGCAGAGATTATGCATAAGGCATTCTCCACTACGTTTTTCATTGATTTTGGTTTCCTCAAGCATCATTGTCAGTTAATGTATTAGTATACATGGAAATCCTCTAATCTGTGCTCATTTTTATTCTATTTTTGAGCTCCTGGTCTCATATAAATGCGTGTTGATGGCTTTCTGCCCTTGTCACACCTACCCTCCTGTGGGATAAACCGGTGTTTCATTTTCTAAACGTACAGCAATGTTGTTTTTCTTGCTTTTCTCAATAAATATGAGGCATATTATGTCTTTTTGACTGTTTCTCCATCACAATTTTTACCTTGTGAAGATACCTCACACTCCAGTTTTTATTATCCATCTGCATTGACTTTCTTTATGGATGTTGACTGTGCACCTTTTTTCTTATCTTATAGTGCAGACGGAGGGTGATATATTTTTCTCTGATTACTGGCATTCTTTTCTGGACCCTCGTATACTTATGCGGTGTTCTTATTAAGCTTATGGGCAGATTGAAACCTCTGTTAAAAGTTATTTCTCGTCCCTCTCGACCTTTCACGATGGCTAGTGAAGTTCCACTTCCTGTCAAAGCCTCGTCTTCAGGTACTAAGCCCAAGAGAGCTAAGAATGATCCCCCTCTCCCATCTTATCATCTTAAAATCCTGTCCTTGATATCATTTTGGATGAGGTGAGGGGGTTGAAATCTTTTATGTCCACAACTAATGAGAAACTCCAGCAAACAGAAGACAGGTGGATCAGTATGGAAGCTAAGGTACTTGACATGGAGCAACGCATCAGTGATTTACACAATGTATCTATCAAGATCCCTGTTATGAAGCAGGAAATCCACCGTCTCAAGCTTCCCACTGATGATCTTGAAAATCATAATAGACGTATTAATCTACGTCTTTATGGACTACCAGAAAATCTTGAGGGTCCGGATATTCTTCTTTTCTTAAAGAGATTTTTGTCAGAACTTTTGTCTCTTCCTCCAGAACGTCCACTAAATATCCAATGTGCTCATCGCCTTGGACGTTTTCAATCAAATGCTTCCAGACAAAGAGGAATCATAATGTTATTTCTGGAATTTACTGATCTCATGGGTGTTCTTTCAGCAGCTAAAGTGAAACGTTGCCTCATATGGTATGGTCACACAGTCTATCTTTCACAGGATCTCTCCAATGCCACC
The DNA here is from genome assembly GCF_964204655.1 of Triturus cristatus. NCBI lineage: Eukaryota > Metazoa > Chordata > Amphibia > Caudata > Salamandridae > Triturus > Triturus cristatus. Next base: position 946,417,473 of record NC_140593.1, read on the forward strand.
AATGCAAGAAGAAAATAATTTATAGCTCTCTGTCCTCAAATGAGACAATTGCATATTCATTATGCTAGTCTTCATCCTTGCCTGTGTAAAATTACTCACGAGGGCTCCACACGTTCTTTTGAGGATCCTACTAAATTGAAATCTATTCTTCAAAGCCTCTCAATGAATTCTGCTGATGTTTCTTCCCACCGTCTCTAAGTCTCCAGCCGCTTTTCTTTATCTAATTCCTTATGGCTGTTCATAATTCTTTCTTTTTTATATCCTCCTCTCTGTCGTACCATCTGTTTTTGGTGCTGTTGCGCCCCATGCATCATACATTACTTTTCCCTCTTAGATCTGGATCTCTTTCCTTGATCTATCTTCTCTTCCATCTATTCCTTTTTCCATTTCTTTATTCCTATCACTTTTTTTATATTTGTTTCTTTTTCTTGATGATATTCTACATGTTGCATGTGTCCATGATTGATGTTTATTGTTATATAATTTGTATTTTTTTTAATTAATGTCATTTGTGATGTTTTTCTCCTTCCAGCTGTTTCCCTGAAGTGTATCATCCCCATTCATGTATTACCCTTCCATCCCTCCAGTATGTGTAATGTTGTTACGTGGATTGTTCGTGGTTTTGGACACCCATTAAAAGACAAAAGGTACTTTCTCATTTGTCGAAATTAAATTCTCAGGTTTCATTTATTCAAGAAACGCATTGTAATGAAGCAGAATCGCTTAAGTTAAAAAGACAATGGGTGGGGGTCAAGTTGTTTATTCTCCTGCATCTAATAAGAAGGGGGGTGTTGGTATATTATTTCATAAGTCGTTGTCTGTACAAATTTTCTCTACACAATGTGATACTGATGGACGATGGGTACTTGCTAAGGTTGTTATACAAAATAAAGAACTAGTCTTATTGAATATATCTGGCCCTGTCAAACCAGATCCAGAATTTTGGAATAGTATTAAGATTTTACTTACCTCCTGTTAGATCTGGGGGTCTCTAGTTGGCAGAGGTATTCACCTTAGACCAAATAGGAACCCTTGCTTCTAGTCAGGGTACAAGGACACACACGGTAGATAACCCCTGCTCACCCTCTAGGTAGCTTGGCTCGAGCAGACAGGCTTATCCCCAAGGCAATGTGTAAGGTATTTGCACGTAGACACCACAATGATCCCCCCTCCGCACACCACAAACTTAGACCACACTGGTGAGTTATATCAAAAATAATATATCTTTATCTAGTTTCCGCAGTTGAAATCAAGCATCACAGGTTTACACAATATTCGCTTTCTTGGTTGGTCGGGATCGTCAGACGATAGTCTCTAGTCTCTTGAGTGATTCGATACTCTACTGAGAATGAATCAGTTTGTAGGCTCTCGATGTTTAGGCAGCTACGTTGCTCCGGCAGTGTCGCTGCACTCGTTGTACAAGCGCTCCTCGGGCTGTTCGGTGCATGGATTCCACGACTCCCTCGACGAGCCCCCAGTGACGATGTCGACGTCACCGGAGTCAGCCACTCACAGCGCGGCTTCGTAGAGCAGGGAAATACGACTCTCGATCTGCTTCAGGTCTCCGGGTCGCGGCAAGGCACGTGCCGATGAGCACGTCGGTCTTCTTGATGCGGCACCCGGTGTCAGGCCCGGCTCGGTGCGGTACTCTCCAGCAAGACAGAGAGCAGTCCGCCCACCTCACAGGCAGATGTTGAGAAACTTGGTAGAACAGTCCACGGTCCCTGCGGCACACAGCAGCGCAGGTGGGACACAGCAGAGTCTTGAGTTCTTGGCAACCTTTCTATCCCTGGGTTGCGAAACAGGAGGCCAGCTCTTCTCAGGCCCTTGGAGATTCAGTTGAAGACACAGCACACAGCAAAGTCTTGTTTGGTCAAGTGGATAGGGTCAGCACACAGCAAGACCCCTTCTTCTCCTCAGCTTCAGTTGTACAGCAGAACAGGTCAGCCTTTCGAGCACACAGCACGGCAATCTTCCTTTAGTTCTTCAGCGGTCCGTCTTTCAGCAGAGGTTCCTCTCGATGGTCGAATCTAAAAATCTGTTGTCAGGGGTCGTATACTTATACCCCTAAAAGTCTTTGAAGTCTTTGTGCAAGTGGGTCCTGAGCCCGGTCTGATCCAGTTCTGGGTGTTGCTGGAGCACTTTGTTTTCCTGGCCTCTACATTCTTTTCAGAGCGAGGGGCAGAGTCGTCAGCCGCCCAGCAGGAGGTGGAGCCAGTAGAGTGGCAGGCAGGCACAGCCCTATTCAATCCCAGGTGCTATCTCCTCCCTCCACTCTCCTTGCAAATGTCGCCATTCAGCAGAGGGCTGACTCAGCCAACCTCCCGGGGGATCCCCAGCCCCTGTCACTCTCAAACCAGACAGTCAATCCACAAGCACGCCCAGGCACACAGAAGGGTCAGACAAGAGAACAGCTACTCTCTAAAAAGTACTATTCTCCAACTCAGGATTTAAAAACAACCTCTCCTAAAAGATGTGTTATTAAATGCTGAGCTCAGGGATATCAAACACTCATGTCTTATCTTGTTCTTATGAGAAGATAGGCGGATAGCCATTGGCACCCGCCTCCCCCATGTTAGCCTATGGAACAAGATAACCTTGCAGTAGTGAACACACAAAATGGCCGGTGTTCACTACCAGAACCTGTTACCTGCACTAGTACATGCTCTACCTTCTACATACACTGCACCTTGCCCAGGGGGGTACCTTGGGCCTTCCATAGGGATGACTGACGTGTATAAAAAGGGAAGGGTTGGGCCTGGTCAGTGTGGACACTGGCCAGGAGGACATGGCAGTCCGGAGACTGCAGGCAGGCCTACGGCGGCAGGCCTGAGACACGGTTTTAGAGCTACACAGGTGGGTGGCGCAATCAGCGCTGCAGACCCACTAGTAGCATCTGTCATCACCAGCCCTGGCACACACAGTGCCCTTTACTAGGGACTTCATGGTGATACAGATATGCCAATCAGGTATATCCAATCAATACGATATTTTACACAGGGAGCACTTACACTCTGGCACTGATTAGCAGTGGCAGAGTGTCCAAAGCATCGAAACCAGCAAAACGAAATCCAGCATAGCATCAAAAATCCATGTAGCAGAGGCGAAAGATAGGGGAAAAACCCACGCCAAGGATGTCAGGTCTAACACGTGTCCCCTCCAGCTGAAAGTGGGGAGAACTACCCACCCTCTTGAGAGTTCTCATCGCTAAGGCGGAAAAACCTGGACAGACCATCAGCATTGGCGTGCTCTGTACCGGGACGGTGTTCCACCGTAAAGTCCATTCCCTGTAGGGAGATGGACCACCTTAACAGTTTTGGATTTTCGCCCCTCATCTGCATTAACCATCTGAGGGGCCTGTGGTCGGTCTGAACACGGAAGTGAGTCCCAAACAGGTAGGGCCTCAGCTTCTTCAGGGCCGAGACCACAGCAAATGCTTCCCTTTCAATAGCGCTCCACCTCTGTTCCCTGGGTAGTAGCCTTCTAATAATGAAAGCTACGGGTTGGTCCCCGCCCTCGTCGTCCATCTGTGAGAGTACTGCTCCCACACCTTGCTCTGAAGCGTCTGTTTGCACTACGAACTCACTCGAAAAGTCAGGCGCCTTAAGCACCGGTGCTGTGCACATTGCAGTTTTCAGGGCATCAAAAGCAGTTTGACAGGCCTCGGTCCAATTCACTTTCCTGGGCTGATTTCTAGAGGTTAGTTCCGTCAAGGGGGCAACAATGGTGCCGTATCCCTTGATGAACCGTCTGTAATACCCGGTGTGTCCTAGAAAGGCTCTCACCTCGGTCTGCGTCTTGGGGGGTTCCCAAGCCAGAATGGTATCGATCTTCGCCTGTAGGGGCGCTACCTGGCCGCTCCCCACCTGGTGTCCCAAATACACCACTGATCCCTGCCCTATCTGGCACTTACTGGCCTTGATAGTGAGGCCTGCCTTCTGCAGCGCCCTTAACACTTCACAGAGGTGTTGCAAGTGTTCCTCCCAAGTGGAGCTGAACACAGCAATGTCATCCAGGTATGCGGCGCTGAATTGCTCCAGCCCGGTCAGTACCCGGTTGACCAGTCTCTGGAAGGTGGCAGGGGCATTTTTCAATCCAAAGGGCATGACGCAAAACTGGAAGTGCCCCTCTGGCGTTGAAAATGCCGACCTCTCCTTTGCCCCTTCAGTTAAGGCAATCTGCCAGTACCCCGAAGTCAAATCGAAGGTGCTGAGGTACCTGGCAGCTCCCAACCGATCCACGAGCTCATCAGCTCTGGGGATGGGGTGCGCGTCAGTCTTGGTGACCGCATTGAGCCCGCGGTAGTCCACGCAAAACCGAAGTTCTGACGGGCCACCGGGTGTAGCAGATTTCTTGGGAACGAGGACCACTGGGCTAGCCCAGGGACTGCTAGAGGGCTCAATTACCCCTAACGCCAACATCTTGGAAACTTCTTCCTTGATGTTGGCCCTGACCTTGTCAGCTACTCTGTAAAACTTCTGTTTCACAGGCAGGCTATCTCCAGTGTCCACATCATGGACGCACCAATTGGTGACACCTGGGGTCAGGGAGAACAGGGAGGCAAACTGACCCAACACCTGGCGACAGTCTCTCTGCTGCTCTGGGGTCAGGGTGGGCGAGAGGACCACACCATCCACTGACCCGTCTTGCTCCTTGGTTGCCAGGAGGTCAGGGAGAGGATCACTATCCTCCTCCCCACCGTCATCGGTAGCCATGAGCATCGTCACTTCAGACCTCTCGAAGTGGGGTTTGAGGCGGTTCACATGCAAGACTCTAAGGGGCTGCCTCGGAGTCTTCATGTTGATCAGGTAGGTCACCTCACTCTTGCGCTCTACCACCTCATATGGCCCGGTCCACTTGTCACGGAGCGCACAAGGCTCCACCGGCGCCATTACCCACACTTTCTGCCCAGGATGAAATTCTACCAGAGTGGTATTCTGGTCGTACCATCTTTTCATCTCCTCCTGGCTGGCTTCTAGGTTCTCCTGAGCGAGCTTCCTGAAGCGCTGCATTTGGTTGCGGATGGCCAGCACATAGCTGAACACATCCTGGGGGGTTTTCCCACGGGATTTCTCCCACCCCTCCTTCACCAGTGTGAGAGGTCCTCTAACAGGGTGGCCATACAGCAGTTCAAAGGGGCTGAACTCTAAGGACTTCTGAGGCACCTCCCTGTAGGCAAACAACAGGCATGGTAACAAGACGTCCCACTTCCGTCTCATGGGCTCCGCTAGGCCCATAATCATACCTTTCAGGGTGCGGTTGAACCTTTCAACCAACCCATTTCCTTGAGGGTGGTAAGGAGTTGTGAACTTATAAGTTACTCCACACTCCTCCCACAGAGACTTCCTAGAATACCTAGAGATGAAGTTGGTACCCCGGTCGGAGACCACCTCTCGGGGGAACCCCACACGGGAAAAGATCCCCATCAATGCACGGCCCACCACGGGTGCTGTGATTGTCCTGAGAGGGACTGCTTCCGGGTACCGAGTGGCGTGATCCACCAAGACCAGGATAAACCTGTTGCCTAAGGCGGTCTTGGGATCCAGGGGCCCTACGATATCAATGCCCACCCGCTCAAAAGGGGTGCTCACCACAGGAAAAGGTTGGAGGGGTGCCACGCACTTTCCACCGCTCTTACCACTGGCTTGGCATGTTTGGCAAGACTTACAAAAGGTACTGACGTGCTTCTTCATCTGGGGCCAGTAGAAGTGGGTGACAAGCCTGTGATAGGTCTTGTCTTGCCCCAGATGTCCTGCGAGAGGCACGTCGTGAGCCAGACCCAGTAAAAAGTTCCTGAAGCGCTCGGGTACCACCAGCACACGGGCTGCATCGGGCTCAGCGAACTTAGGCTCACTATACAGTAAGTCATCCTCCCAGTAAATCAAATGTTCCTTGGACCCCAGGCCTGCTGCCTGGTCTGCAGCCTGCTGCCGCACACCGACGAGAGAAGGGCACTCCTTCTGAGCCTGGCAGAATTCCTCCCTGGAGGGGCCACCCTCTTGCTGCCAATGGGTCAGCTCAGGCAACTCCCCTAGTTCGGCCACCTGCTCCCCTGTAGGTTCCAGGGCATCCCCCTCAGGTTCTGCTTCCTCCTGGACCGTGGGAACAGTGGGGGCCGGTTTCCCGCGCCCTCTGCCCCTTCCTCTCCTGGCAGGTTCCTGGGCCGTTGTTCCAGGCTCCAGTTCTACTAATCCACCCTTACTGGCTGTCATGGCACGTGTGGATACACAGATCCACGCTGGCAGTCCTAACATCTCCAAGTGAGTTCTGTGCTCTACGTCCTTCCATGGAGAACTCTCCAGGTCGTTACCCAACAGACAATCTACCGGCAAGGCATCACTGACACAGACTTCCAAGGTACCAGAGACTCCCCCCCATGTAAAGGGAACACGCACCATCTTGCAGAGGCAAACTGAAGTGTCAGCTGCCACAACGGGGCGCAGCACATTGGGAATGACTTGCTCTTCAGACACCCACTGACACCTGACAGATGTCACACTAGCCCCGGTGTCCCTCAGAGCCTCTATCTCCCTCCCATTGATGGACACCTTTTGCCCGTATTTTTTAGTGTTAGCGGGTATCAAGGTATCCTGGACCATCTCTTGGTCTCCTAACGAGACAAGGGTCATCATAGCTAATCCCTCTTCCCCACTGGAAATCAAATCCCCTCCCAAAGCTACACTAGCTAACCCTGGGACTGTAGCAGCAGCTGGTGCTGGGGATTTCTTGGGACACTTAGGGGCGATGTGCCCCACTTCCCTACAAGCATAGCAAGTAGGCGGTGGTCTGTTGCCCTTAGGGGGCCAAGACCTCTTAGGCTTGGGGGCTTGGGACTCCTTCTCCTGGGAACTGTTTTGGGGCCCTTTAGAGAACTCCTTACTGTTACCCTTGTCCTCCCCACCTTTCTGCTGGGGACCCTGTCCACCCTTGGCTGGGATACTTACCACCCCTTTGTTGACCCTGGTGCTAGTCCAGCGGTCTGCCTCTTTAGCAAGCTCACTGGGATCAGTTAACTTGCTGTCTAAAAGATGCTGGCGCAGCTCTGGAACACATAGACTACTCAAGTGCTCCCAACTAATCAAGTGACACAACCCCACATAATCAGTAACTTTGCTGCCCTTTATCCAACCTTCCAGTGCACGCGTGTACATACTCACACACTCCACCCAAGTACTTGAATCAAGCTTCTTGAAGTTCCTAAACTTCTGGCGGTACTGTTCTGGTGTAAGCCCATACCTGAGGCATAAGGCCTCCTTCATAGTGGGGTAGGTTAAGGTCCCTGCTGCTTCTAAGGGTGCTAAGACATCCCTCCCAGAGGCCTCAAAATGCTTCCACAAACCTGCTCCCCAACTCTTCTCAGGCACTTCATTCATCTTCAAGGCAAGCTCATAGGATCTAAACCATTCATAGATATCCTCCCCCCTCTGATAATTCTGCACCAAATCTTTCGGTATGTATACTTTACCCGCCTGTACTGGTTGTGCGCTGCCGCCATTCGGACTGGACGCCACTTGTTTGGCTTTAATGTCCAGCTCCCTCATGCTCAACTCATGAGCCAACTGGAGTTTCTTCTCTTCCAAAGCGAGAGCATTCCTCCTCTCCTCCGCCTCTTTCTCACTGTCAAGGCGCAGTTTCCTTTCTTCCGCTTGAGCTTTGAGTTTAAAAAGTTCAATCTCATGGGCCCTAACCCTCTGGTTTTCCTCCAGCTCCTCTGGAGAGAGGCTCCTACTGGAATGGGCGCTGCCAGCCCTAGACGCTGGCCTATTCACTGGCAGATCATCGGATACAAATCCGTGCTCCGGTGTGCCATCTCCTTCAGTAGTTTCCTCGGTTGCGCCATTCTTGGCCTCCCACCAGGCCCTTAGAGCTTTCTGTAGCTCCGTCTTGTTGGCGCTGCCCTTCACTGGGCATCCAAGCTGCTTGCAGAATTGCTTTAGTTGCTCCTTCTTATACTCGAGCAACTTTTTCACCTCGAATTGCAATTCCGACTCCTCACCAACTCCATTCAGAGACATGATGCTTCGTCGATCCTCCAAGAATAGTCTTCGCAAAAACTTCGTGCGATGCAACTGCTTACTAGATTAGTGATGTACGAAGAATCACTGCAGGTCAAGTGCAAATACTGGTTCTAATCCGCACCGCTGACCACCAATGTTAGATCTGGGGGTCTCTAGTTGGCAGAGGTATTCACCTTAGACCAAATAGGGACCCTTGCTTCTAGTCAGGGTACAAGGACACACACGGTAGATAACCCCTGCTCACCCTCTAGGTAGCTTGGCTCGAGCAGACAGGCTTATCCCCAAGGCAATGTGTAAGGTATTTGCACGTAGACACCACAATGATCCCCCCTCCGCACACCACAAACTTAGACCACACTGGTGAGTAATATCAAAAATAATATATCTTTATCTAGTATCCGCAGTTGAAATCAAGCATCACAGGTTTACACAATATTCGCTTTCTTGGTTGGTCGGGATCGTCAGACGATAGTCTCTAGTCTCTTGAGTGATTCGATACTCACTGAGAATGAATCAGTTTGTAGGCTCTCGATGTTTAGGCAGCTACGTTGCTCCGGCGGTGTCGCTGCACTCGTTGTACAAGCGCTCCTCGGGCTGTTCGGTGCAAGGATTTCACGACTCCCTCGACGAGCCCCCAGTGACGATGTCGACGTCACCGGAGTCAGCCACTCACAGCGCGGCTTCGTAGAGCAGGGAAATACGACTCTCGATCTGCTTCAGGTCTCCGGGTCGCGGCAAGGCACGTGCCGATGAGCACGTCGGTCTTCTTGATGCGGCACCCGGTGTCAGGCCCGGCTCGGTGCGGTACTCTCCAGCAAGACAGAGAGCAGCCCGCCCACCTCACAGGCAGATGTTGAGAAGCTTGGTAGAACAGTCCACGGTCCCTGCGGCACACAGCAGCGCAGGTGGGACACAGCAGAGTCTTGAGTTCTTGGCAACCTTTCTATCCCTGGGTTGCGAAACAGGAGGCCAGCTCTTCTCAGGCCCTTGGAGATTCAGTTGAAGACACAGCACACAGCAAAGTCTTGTTTGGTCAAGTGGATAGGGTCAGCACACAGCAAGACCCCTTCTTCTCCTCAGCTTCAGTTGTACAGCAGAACAGGTCAGCCTTTCGAGCACACAGCACGGCAATCTTCCTTTAGTTCTTCAGCGGTCCGTCTTTCAGCAGAGGTTCCTCTCGATGGTCGAATCTAAAAATCTGTTGTCAGGGGTCGTATACTTATACCCCTAAAAGTATTTGAAGTCTTTGTGCAAGTGGGTCCTGAGCCCGGTCTGATCCAGTTCTGGGTGTTGCTGGAGCACTTTGTTTTCCTGGCCTCTACATTCTTTTCAGAGCGAGGGGCAGAGTCGTCAGCCGCCCAGCAGGAGGTGGAGCCAGTAGAGTGGCAGGCAGGCACAGCCCTATTCAATCCCAGGTGCTATCTCCTCCCTCCACTCTCCTTGCAAATGTCGCCATTCAGCAGAGGGCTGACTCAGCCAACCTCCCGGGGGATCCCCAGCCCCTGTCACTCTCAAACCAGACAGTCAATCCACAAGCGCGCCTAGGCACACAAAAGGGTCAGACAAGAGAACAGCTACTCTCTAAAAAGTACTATTCTCCAACTCAGGATTTAAAAACAACCTCTCCTAAAAGATGTGTTATTTAATGCTGAGCTCAGGGATATCAAACACTCATGTCTTATCTTGTTCTTATGAGAAGATAGGCGGATAGCCATTGGCACCCGCCTCCCCCATGTTAGCCTATGGAACAAGATAACCTTGCAGTAGTGAACACACAAAATGGCCGGTGTTCACTACCAGAACATGTTACCTGCACTAGTACATGCTCTACCTTCTACATACACTGCACCCTGCCCAGGGGGGTACCTTGGGCCTTCCATAGGGATGACTGACGTGTATAAAAAGGGAAGGGTTGGGCCTGGTCAGTGTGGACACTGGCCAGGAGGACATGGCAGTCCGGAGACTGCAGGCAGGCCTGAGACACGGTTTTAGAGCTACACAGGTGGGTGGCGCAATCAGCGCTGCAGACCCACTAGTAGCATCTGTCATCACCAGCCCTGGCACACACAGTGCCCTTTACTAGGGACTTCATGGTGATACAGATATGCCAATCAGGTATATCCAATCAAGACGATATTTTACACAGGGAGCACTTACACTCTGGCACTGATTAGCAGTGGCAGAGTGTCCAAAGCATCTAAACCAGCAAAACGAAATCCAGCATAGCATCAAAAATCCATGTAGCAGAGGCGAAAGATAGGGGAAAAACCCACGCCAAGGATGTCAGGTCTAACACCTCCATTGATAGTTCGAATATTATTGTTGCTGGTGACTTTAACCAATGGATGGATCCTTTCTCTGATAGACAATTTAAGTGTAAATTTAACCCAGATAAAACCCACAAATCATTTCAATATGCCATTGCCTCTCGTTCATTATATGATGTTTGTAAGTCCTGTAACCCTGATTCCCTTGAATTTACTTTGTTTTACTAATGTTCATCAAACTCGTTCCAGAATTGATTATATTTTGGTTAGTAAACCCTTACTTCCATCTATTCAATCCTCGAAGATTGGATCTATTTTTATTTCTGATCATGCTCCTGTCCTTTCTGTTCTGGACCTTTTCCTGAGTTCTCCAAAAGTTGGTCGTTGGAAACTTAATATTTTTTTGTTATCAGATACCATTTTTATAACTGAAGCCACTGCTTTTATTAATGAATTTTTTAATATCAATAATCCCTTAGGCACCTCTATTCCTAACAATTGGGATGCTTTTAAGGCCTCTTTTCGTGCATTTACTATTTCATATTCAGAAAAAAAGAAGAAAATCGCAAAGACCAAGTATACAGCTTTACTACAACACCTCAAACTGTTGGAACATACTTATTTTACTTCTAAATCTCCCTCTTCTCTTCATGAACTGATTAAGGCCAAATCTGCTCTTAACAAACTCGAGACAGTTGACGCTTGTAATGTCCTTCCTAAAATTAAATCTAAATATTACGGGGGCCAAAATAAAGCTGGTAAGATGCTGGCCAATTACTTAAAAATCAGATCTGAACATAAAATTATTGGACCCATTTTAAATGAATCTACAAACATCTTAGTGTGCTCTGATGAGGTTATTACGACCGTATTTCATGACTATTACCAATCACTCTATTCTGATGATACGAATCCCTCTAATCAAAATTTACACACCTTTTTTTCAGGTCTTCCTAAACCCCCTTCAATACCTGATGAATTTGAATTACTAGAAAAAGAAGTTACTCTTCAAGAGATAACTGACGCTATTAAATCTTTAAAAAAATCGAAAGCACCAGGCCATGATGGCCTTTCTGTTGAATTTTTCTTTACGTTTTCCTATATTTTTGCTCCCAAACTTCTGGCTCTTTTTAACTCATTTCTTGTTGAGTCTAAAGCTTCTGGTTCCTTTATGGAAGCCTTGATTGTTCTTATTCCCAAGCCTAATAAAGATCATTCCCTTTGTAAAAACTATTGTCCCATATCATTAATTAACTGTGATTGTAAGATATTTGCTAAAATCCTTGCCTCTTGACTCGAGCCCATGATCCCACTATTGGTCAAAACTGATCAAGCTGGTTTTGTTAAGGGCAGATTGGCTGTGGACAATGCTCTTATGTTTGCTAATGTTATCTCCTTCGGGCAAAAATTTAAGTCTCCACTTGCAGCGTTGTCTTTAGATGCCGAAAAGGCTTTTGATCGTATAAACTGGCAATTTATGTTCAAAACACTTCAATGACTTGGTTTTGGTCCGACTTTTATTTCTTATGTTAAATTGTTATATTCTTGTCCCCGTGCTAGTATTTTTGTAAATAATCGTTTCTCAATTTTTTTTTCTTTATCCATGGGTACATGTCAGGGTTGCCCTCTTCACCCTTGTTATTTGTTTTATGTATTGAACCCTTCCTTGAACGTATTCGTGTTAATACACTTATTTCTGGCTTTACACATAATTCCATAGAAACTAAAATGTCAGCATACGCTAACGATATCTTGAAATATATGTCTAATCCCAATACCTCCTTCCCCCCCTTTTTTGGATGAGGTCCGGTTATATTCCAGTATTTCTGGATATAAATTGAACTTTTCTAAAACAGAAGTCTTACCTTTGAATTCTTTTTGTTATCAATATGTGTTTAATTATACAAATTTGACTTGGTGTCCCACAAAAATTAAATACCTTGGTATTTGGTTTTCTTCTACCTTATCTACCACAATCAGATACACGTTTAATGCACTAACTACCAAATTACAGTCACTCCTCCTTTCTCGGTCCCCTCTTCATTTGTCATGGTGGGGTAGATTAGATACTATTAAAATGATGATTGTGCCTCATGTTCTCTATACACTATCTATGTTACCCTTTCGGATCCTCATTTCATATTTTTCGCAAATTAACTCTATCTGTACAAAGTTTTTATGGAATAACAAACACCCCCGCATTACTCTTCTGAAACTTAAACGACCCAAATCAAAGGGCGGTGTGCCTTTTCCTGATTTTAAATCTTATCATTCTGCATTTTTAATACGACAGTTTTTTGCCCTAACTTATGATTTTGCTGATACCTCTATTCCTCGTTGGATTGTTTTTGAACGCTCCTTATTAAAAGATTTTTCTTTTCGAAATGTAATAAACATGTCTAATTGTACTTTCATATCAGATAATCCTATTTTAAAATACTCCCAACATTTAATATATAATATATTCTCTAATGGTCTAGATCCTTTTCAACGTTTTTTGTCCTCTACTATCTGGTATAATAAATTTCTTAAATATAAACGTAAATCATTTTATTACAAACATTGGAAGGAGAAGGGAATTATTTTTATTCACCAATTGATTCACCATAATTCTGTTATTTCCTTCCTTGAGTTACAATTGCGATATCATTTACCTGACACATTTCTCAATGAATACCTTTTAATTTCAACAGCTTTGCAATCCTACTTAACCTCTCACAATTTCCCTTCTGTTTCTCCCTCACTTATTGCTCTTACACCGTTATATAGTATTTCTCAAGACCATAGGCCTAAAGCTGCTCACATTTATAAGATGTTGTTATCGCCTGTTACTGAACAACCTAAATCTCATGCAGAAGTAGCCTGGTAAACAGACTTATCACTTTCTGTCTGTGCTTGGGATAAATTGTGGTCTAAGTTATTTAAAATTTCTATTGCCGCTCGTTTAACTCAATCTCTCTATTTTATTTATAATAGAGCTGTTATTACTCCTGTTTATATATCTAAGTTTTCCCCTACCTCCTCGCCCTCGTGTTGGTCTTGTTCTGAGTCCACTGACACCTTAATACTTCAATTCTATGCTTGTTCCGTTATCATTGCAAAATGTCTTTCTAGGTTCATCTTCACCTGATTTGGATGATTCTACTCCTATCTCTCTGTTGTTTGACTTATTTATTGCTTTAGCATTCAAAGTTATTTTGTCATGTTGGAAAGATAATTCTAAGTTATCCTCATTAACTTGGTGGAACTAAATTTGTGATGAACACAGAATTGCTAATGTTTTCTCTATTACTCTTTCTCAGAAAATTAAATCTGACCTTCTTTGGCTATCCTTTACATCTTATCTTTCTACACATGCACCTGCACTTTAAGTTATACTTTCTTACCTCCATTCTTCTATTTCGATACATCTTTTATTCATATATATCTTTTTCTTATTTCTCTTCTATGTTTCTTTCCCTCCCCTCTCTTTCTTCTTCTCTTTTTCTCTCCTCTGTTACTTTTTTCCCTCTATTTAGATATTGATTGTTATATTTTATTTGTAATATGTTCCCTTATTTGATAATGTTTTTCTCTCTCTGAAAATTCAATAAAAATTATTCAACAAAAAAAATCCAGACTTCATTACAAATCCCTAAATGCACATTAATCAATAAATGAAGACCACCATACAAGCTTGACACTAAATAACCAAATAGGTACTAGCCTACTACTATGATACACTAAGCATAACATCTATAAATAACATACTATGCATTAAATAAATAAATATATGTGTGTGTATATTTATGTATATATATATATATAAATATACACACACACACATATATGTTTCATTTATTTTCACTGAAAAAAGGCTAAACTAACGTTATAGTTAGGTGAAAATTTCAGTTAAAACAAAACATTTTAAACATACAAAATCAGTGAAATTCACCACTTCGCCATGCACAGTTTTCTTATCAATAATTTAATTGCAAATGTTGCAGTGATATCATAGAAGATGTCATGATTGATGTAATATGTGGGGGTGATCAGCAGTGCATGGTGAGGGCGCAAGTTATAGTTACCTTAGAGCACGAGTTATAATTACCAAAGCTAACTATATGCGGTGAATTTCAGTAGTTTTGTACATTTTAAACGTGATGTTGGCACTGAAATTCTCACCTAACTATAAAATTACTTTAACTTTTGTTTTTTTCAGTTAATTTCTAGTTTTTTTTAACGAAAGTAATATTTTGTTCGCATATGTAAAGCCAACCTCCCTCCATGCACAGCCTTCATAGGAGCGAAGCAGGGAAACAGAACAGATGTATGCTTCCTGCGGCGGGAGTATGTTTAAATCTCCCATTGGGTTTGAGCAGACTTGCCTTAGCTGCCTGCACTCCTGCAGACAGGGAAGGCATGTATGCTCTCGTTTGGTGGGAGATTTAAAGATGTTCCTGCCAGGTGGCAGCAAACGTGTTTCCCTGCCAGCATCCAAGAAGTCAGGTAAACTACAGTGTACGGGGAATGGGCTCCCCGAGACACATTAACTGAGCGGGCCCCTGGGAATGGGGTTTCCTAGGGCCATTAAAGGCTCATGGAGAGGGACCGAGTGGCCCCCTCCCTTTTTATTTTTGTTTCGGCCTAGGGGATGGAGTTTTTGGGCCTTTTTAAGGCTTGGGGAGGGGTTGGCGCACTCTCTCCCCTTTTAATATACATTTTGGCCCCAGAAGATGGGGCCCCAAGGGCCAAATTGGTTTTGGGAGGGAGCAGCTTGCCCTCCTCGCTTCTTTTGCTTTAACAGAAGCCCCGGGCATAGGTTCCCTGGGGCCTCTCAGAGGCTCGGGTAGGGAAGGCCAAGCATCCCCTCCCCAAAATGAAAACCCAACGTCGCCTCTCCTGGCCCTGGCTCATTGCCATGGATTTGTGGATCTTCCATAAATTTGTGGCAAACATTTTTTTTAAATATTTTTGGCCTAGAGTGTCAGGGTATTCCTGCCCTGCCCCATATGTCTTTTTTTACCTTTTTAAAAAAAATCTCTGGACTGAGTCATGAGTCCTAAGGTGGCTGTAACCACAACGTAGTCTATGTGCGACTGTTTACATTTCTTTCCTTGTCTCCTCCAATCAGTATTGGGGTTATTAAAGGCCATGCATCTCCTCGAATACTATAAAAAAAGTCAAGAAAACGAACCCTAGCCTGAGTGTGTAGGGACTGCTTAATCTGTTTTTTGTAGTTTAAATTATGCCTGGAAATGTGTGTAGCACCCTTTTTGAGGTGGCAAAACAAGGTTTTTTAAGTGCACGAAAAGCATTGTTTAATGACTTTATATTTAGGTCTTACCTACAGTGTTTAATAAGAACTGCAAAGTATGTATTGGGCCAGTCTATATCTAAGAAGATTGTGAGCTGAAGAGCATCTCTCTCTCCCTCTGCACACGGGTTTCTGGTTAGGTGATTGGGACACAGTTGCCTGAGCAGACCTTCCTCCTCCACTCACACCTTGTACAGCCCCTTAACTGTAAGGTCACATGATTTTAGAATAAGGTTTTAATAGGGCTATGGTTTTGATTTGCTCCCTGCGATATGGATGTACAGCCAATACCTTTTTCAGTCTGAATTTGCTTACATGTCAAACAAGAACTAATACATTTAAAGCAACATACAAACTGCCTTCACATTAGAGACCAAGAGACTTATAGGGGGAGTCCCTCAGGGATCATCCCTCAGCCCCACCCTTTTCAACATATACAGGACACCACACACCAACATCATCCAATCACAAGACTGTCATCTCTTACGCTGATGAAACCCGACTTACCCTCTCCCTGACAGAAAAGACAACCAACACCAGGACCAACTTCACTAACTGCATGACATGGTAGTGGACTGGATGCAAACCAACTGCCTGCAGCTCAACTCTAACAAGACAGAAGTACTGGTCTTTGGGAAAAAGACCTCCCCATGGGACTCCACCTGGTGGCCGTCAGATCTAAGACCAACACCCACACCCACAGACCATGCAGGAAACCTAGAGGAGATCTTTTGAGACAACATGCTCAACATGATGCTCAAGTCAACATAGTGTGCACCACCTACTTTCACATCCTATGCATGCTATAAAAGATCTTCAAATTGTTGCCTCAAAACCCCAGACGGATCAAGCAAGCACTCATCACCAGCAGGCTGGACTACGGCAAAAAGCTCTACGCCGGAATCTCCAAACAACTCTTAACCTGACTTCAGACCATCCAGGACTCATACTTGACATTCTGACGCAGTACCCACATCACACTACACCTCAAGAAGCTTCCCACCTGCCCTGGACACAGGCGCACCAGGGCTTCCTGTTTGCCAAGACCAGGGTGCCCTGTGAGGAAGAGGAGAACGTTGGGCGAGTGAGGTCCAATGAGGAGCCCTACCATGAGGTCTCCATGTGCAAGGTGTGAGGATTTGGCTGTGCACTGATTAGGTCATTACCCATGTGAAGTGTTGGCTTGGCGACCCCCATATGCCAGGCCAGAACAGCCGTAGACAGAGCCATGTTTTGTGCACCATGTAGGTCTTGCTAAGCCCGTACTGCTACTCTGCGGTGACTTCGTATGCTAGAGGGATCACTGGTAAACTTGCTACTCTTAGAATTGCTGAGACTCGTGATTGTCTTGGCAGGGGCGCTTATGCCACAGTAGCCTGTGCCCCTTATTATCCCGTACCGCGGCAACCCCTTATGCCAAGATGGACTGCCGGTACCAATATTGCCAAAGGGTTCAGGCTGCCACCCAAAGGACAGACTGAGGCTTCGTTCAGTGGGTTGGCCCTGTACTGCAGGGGACTGCGCCTGACTAACCACTGAGGACTGCTGAAAATGCTGTGGATGATGTCTCACCCTCGCTGCCTCCAGTTGGGTGCTGAAGAAAGGATCTCCGGGTGAAGCCAACTTACAGTGTCCTCATAAGCTGGTAGCTGCTCCAACAACTGAGAGAACTCTTGCAGCACCAATCAGGAGAGAGAGAGCCTGTGCCCCTGGGTGTTGCTGCATAGGCTGTGGGTGGAAAACAACCGCGCTGTTACCACGCTTGGCATTACATCGCAAGACGTTTCAACAACTTGCGCTAGGTGGCGTGCAACACCAGGGAATGTGTTGGATATTATATCCAATACCTTCCCTGCTGATGCACTAACTAGAGTAGGAATAGTAATTTAAACTATTCCTAAGTCCAGTGCGCCACCTAGCGCAAGTCTTTGAAATGACTTGCAATGTAGCGTTGTAACAACGCGGTCGTTGTAATGACCGCGTGGTTACCTACGGCGTGGTAAAAGCACACATTGCGACTCGCTATATTCGCTGTGGGTAGCTCAACTTCTCTGAGCAGGGAAGGACTTGCGTTTTCTCACGCTGAGGGCCTGTGCACTTCAAGGAGATGCTTTGAAGTCATCCCCCACTTCAAAGGCACATTTGGGTATAAGTACTGGGGCTCTGACCATACCAAATTATTACACTACTAGACCTGGGAAGAACTCTGCTGGAGTAAAGACTGCTGTGCTGTAAGGATTGCCACTTTGCCCTGACTGACTGTTCTGAGGAACTGCTCCTCTGCTTTGCAGAGCTGTCCTGCTGCTTGCTGATCTATACTCTGCTGAGGACAAAGACTGGACCTATCTCACTTAAACCCAGAGTGACTCCCAGGGCTTGCTGGCTTGCCTCCTATTTTCAGAAGTCTCAGGGACACAAAAGGCTGCCTGCACTTCCACTGGTGCTGCTGGACTCTGCCATCTGTGAGTCCTACCCTTGCTTGAGGTACCGCGACAGTATTGGACCTCAGAAGTGGGTTCTGCAGCTGATCTGCCACACAACCGACGCACGACGCCTTTGCGCCAATCAGAACCAAAGCATCACCCTTATACAAAGGAGGGGACTAGTGCACCCGGAACTATAGCAATCTAAAAATCCTCAGTTGTGTCTAAAAAACAATTATTATTCATCCTTTATTTCATATTAAAAAAATTACCATTTAAACGGATATCCAGCCAATATTCGTTGAAACAAGCATTAGAGCTTTGTCAGGGCTCTAATATCTTAATATCCTTTATACTCTTGGTGCAGAAATTATGAGAGCAGTCTTCCAAATTCATTGGTCAAATCAAGTGGAAACTGTAATTGGATGAACCACCAAAATCATATTCAACTGGTCCAATATTAAAAGGGACAATAGTGTCCCCCATATCATACCTGAGTCCGTATCAAACTTGACCCGCCATAACGCTTACTGGGGCATTCGTCCTGAAAAAAGGCACCCTTCTACGCCACCACAGAGGCTGTTCGATGACAGCAGTTCTACTGCCTGCAGGGCCTGATAAAGATGCTCTGTGCAGCTCAAGGACGACGCATTGCCTACATCTCAATGGAGCTCGATGACAACACAGCGACCCGACTGCGTGGAAAAGATTAACGTGTTGTGCCCTCAGCAACAATACTGTGCTCCATCCAAAGTACTTTTTCTGTGGGACCTGCGTGACTCTCGAAGGCAGCCTACTCCCCAGCACGGTCGACCTGAACTTTTGATTTACCCCGGTCCCTCAAGTAACCTTTTAGCGCTATTGACTTCAAAGCACAGTTTTGGCATTTATTCTTTAAAAATTCATATCTTGTTTTCGACTGATTGGGATTTTGTTGTTTTGTACTTGTTTTACTTAAATATTCTCAATTTTTCAAAACTTTTGTGGAGTCTTTTTGAAGTATTTACAGTGTGTGTGTGTTGCATAAATACTTTACACATTGCCTCTTAAGTTAATCCTGCCTGCTCTGTGCCAAGCTAGCAGAGCATGTGTAGGAGAGTAGGATCTGCACTTATGTTGCCCCCACTTTTTTTCTGATGTATACACTGGTTTCAGGCTATAGTCTGGCTGGGTCCCTGCTAATCAGGGCCCCAGTCTCTCTGTTCTCTCTAAACGACTTGGTGTGCATATTAGATGCACTAGTGATTGGACACTGTGGTACCTTATGAGCCCCTAGTATATGATACCTTAGGTACCTAGGACATTGGTCCTTCACAGGCCTACCAGGGGCTGAAGCATGTATTATGCCACCCCTGGGAAGCAGACTCAATCTGACACCACAGGCCTGCTACTGCAGCCTGTGTGAGGTAGTGTTAGCACTCCTCACAGAGGTATAGGTTCCTATATCTCACCATACACACACATATAAACTTATTAGCCACCCCTATGGCAGACCCTATCAATCCTGAGGGCAAGGTGCTTGGTTTACTATGTGAGGGGGTGCCTCTGCCTGAGCAGGGCACCTCTGCAGCTGGCAGGGTCTATTCCCTGTGGCTGTTTGTGGATGCGGTTAAACCATATACTCTTAAGGGCATTATAACCATGCGGTAAATGCTA
This sequence comes from Triturus cristatus, assembly GCF_964204655.1. Lineage (NCBI taxonomy): Eukaryota > Metazoa > Chordata > Amphibia > Caudata > Salamandridae > Triturus > Triturus cristatus. The sequence continues at coordinate 946,437,133 of NC_140593.1, forward strand.
ACTTTGGAATGACTGCATCAAAACATGTTGTGTTTGGTATGAAACAACTTGGAATCATACTCCCACACCAGTAACTGGTGTGGGAGTATGATCCCACCCTTCTACATGGGATAACATGTACCCACTGTACTAAACGACAGAAATCCTATAGAGCCCTGGCATCACAAAATGGATGCCACCAGCACAGACACTGGGCTGCCCTCCTGCTGCTGACTGAAACTCGCAGTGGAGGAGGCCCAACAAAAGGCATCCTGTCACAGGAAGGTGTCACCACCTTCCAGACAGGATTTAGTGTATTGGAGCTGGGTGGGTGCACTCCTAGAGTGCTTTGAAGTCCTACACTGGGGGAGCAGTAGGCTCCTCTGTGCATATGCCAGCTCAAACCGGTTCAGGGGCTACCTGCCCCTGCTCTGGCGTGAAACTGGACAAAGGGAAGTGGATGTAACCACGCCCTCCCCTGACCCTCCTAGAGGAGTGGTCATAGAGCTAGTCCCTCCCCTATCTTCACTATAAGATAGCAAGCATTGCCTTTACAAATCAGATAACCCTGGAAGACGCTCTACAAAGAAGAATCCTGGCCCTTCGAAGTTCCACTACCTTTGGAAGACAGAAGAATTTCCCTTGGAGTCAACGAGTGACTCTCCTGTTTGGCAGGCACCAAAAACCTTAATCAATGGTTGCAAACTTTCCCACTCCCGCTGGAGTTCAAAGTCCCTGCTGCCCCAGAAGTGGATTTCCTGACTTTCCGATGGCCATTGTGAGTCTCCAGCGAAGCTGTGGCAAGTGGAACCCACGAGTGATGAGGAACAGCAATACACGGGGACCGTGCACTATTGTCAAGTGCAAACCCTAAACAATGTTCTACGAACTTGTGCATTGGACCATTTGTAGCCCAAGCCTCCAGCAGGTCTTGCACCAAAACTCAGCAGCCTACCCCGTCCCGAGTGACCGTGGGCTCCTGTGAAGCATTTCCTGAAGAGGCGTCTTTGCGATCACTTGCCCATTGGCTAGTGGGTCTCCCGAAGACTTTCCTATCAACTCAAAGGGCTCCTCTTGTTACTCCAGGCCTGCCCTCACTTACCCTTGCTGGGTGAGTCCCTTAGACCTTGCTGGTCTGCACCATCAACTTTCTTCAGTCTACACAAGACTTGCAGTTGCCAAGGCTTGTTGGCTCCAATCTGGTTGCTGACACTGCCATCAGCTGCAGACGTCATAGTACACTCTAAATACAGCTGCTGGTCATCATCGATCTCTCCTGGACCTCGTGAGCGAAGAGTCAAAACACCCTCAATGACCTGAATCGACGCGACATCTGTGGTCATCCATCTTCCTGGCCACCGGTCACTGGCAAGCGACTTTGAACACTGTCCCTTCAATTTTCAGGTCTTCTCCATCTCGAATCCAGGCTTGGATTCCACCATACACTGTTTCAAACAATGCAAGCAGCAAGTCTTTTTTGGTCTCCATAGAAAACAGCGACGCGACCCGACACCAAAAGACACCTATGCACCCGGCTTCCCTGGGTGAGGTAACTCATGCACTCCGGTGCCCAAGTGTGTGTTGGCCCTCGAAGTACTTACCTTGTAAGTGGCTTGCTTGTAGTCTTCCTCGAAGTACCCTAGAACTTTAAAAATCTAACCGCAACTTGCACCATTATAACCAATAGGAAACCCGCGGCTATGTTCACACACTGCACGTGTCTCCCGTGGGCCTGTTACTTACATGCTAACACTGCAGTAGTGAAGCCCCAGCGATTCCCCAGGCCCTAGGCCTTGTTTTTGTGCAAGTCGACATCCTTATACCACTTTCTTAGTATATGGTCTGGTACGCCCCTGGGGCTCCAGCCATATTTGTGCTTAATTTATTGTGAAACGTTGAAATTTGAATGTGTACCTGGTTTCTAATCTCATAAAGAGAATGGTAGAGCGTGTCTAGTAATAAATACATATATATTTGATATATATACCTGTGTGGGGTCCTTTCATTTGGTAATTCAAGAGATTATAAGGTAAAACAAGCTGCTTTACATTCCTCTGAGACTTAGCCTGAAGGCTGCTCCCCACAGCTACCACTAGGATAGCTTTCTTTAAAAGGTTGTCTTAAACCTATCTACCATAAGAGTCGAATTGGACTGGTGCAAGGTGGCCACTATAACTAGTGACCAGCATATGCCAGGCCAACTTCTCACAGCGTGAGCACAGGTTAATTTAAAGTGTGTGTCTAGCTTACCCTGACTAGGATTGTGGTCCCTACTTGGAGAGGGTGCAAAACTGTGCCAATTAGAGACCCAATTTCTAACATATGCTTTTGTGTTTGCTGCAGTCAATGCTTGTGGTAATATCAGGAAAATCTAAATTAAATAGGCCCAAAAACTGCAAAAAAACAGGCCTACGAGAGATCTCTCAGGCCAGCCCATTGGGCACTACCTGATTGCCCAATCAACCAGTATGACCATGAGTACCTTAGTACCTACAGCGATCACAAGGACTCATGCATAATATTTGGTTTTAATTCTGATGTCTTACCTTAAGTATTGATGCCACATGTGATATATTGTGTAATCTCTACAGGATGCTTCCGTTCTATTTCCTCCTATGAAAGAATTGTAGTTTATATATTTCCATGGCCTTGATTACGAGTGCCTTATTGGGTAACGCTGTTTGTCCAACACAATAAAATCTGACATCACAGTGTTCACGATTTCTTGGGAGAGATAAACAGCACGTATTTTGAGTTTTACAATTAAGAATGGGTGGTGCATACAGATTTTGCTGCTCCACATGCTCAATTATTCATTGGACCACCCCCGTCCCCAAATTGAGTTCCAGCAGAATTGACCTATCAAACATTATCGGTGAGGATGTGGACTTTATCACACCAGATAATATATGTTACTGCTTCTGAAGGAAGTACCTCTGAAACTCTCTGTGCCGCAACTTCCCAAAATACTCCAAGCTTGATAATATGGTTTCACTCCCAGCCTGCTAATATGGTCTCACTCCCAGTCTGCTAATATGGTTTCACTCCCACCCTGCTAATATGGTTTCACTCTGAGACTGCTAATATAGTCTCACTCCCAGCCTGCTAATACGGTTTCACTCCCAGACTACTAATATGGTCTCACTCCCAGCCTGCTGATATGGGTTTACTCCCAGCATGCTAATGTGGTTAAACCCCCAGCCTGCTAACATGGGGGCATATTATCAAGGACGGCGTTAAAAATTATCGCCGGTTTAGCGGCAGAAAACTGCCGCTAAAGCGGCGATAATGGGCTTGATAATATGCCTTTGAGAATTCCAATAGAAGTCCATGTTCTGGTGTGAACATGGGCTTCTATTGGAATTCTCCGGGGCATATTATCAAGCCCATTATCGCCACTTTAGCGGCAGTTTTCTGGATATTAGATATTAGAGTAGTTGCAATTCCTGACCAGGCAGAGTAGAGCAGGAAGGATAATTGAGTAGTTCGAATTCCTGACCCGGCAGAGTAGAGCATGAAGGACATTAGAAAATACCATGGTCTTGCATCTGTCTTGCACCTATATTCATACCACAGAACCATCCTGTAACAGCCCTATTTTTTTATTTTACAAATGGAAGTGCATGTGTGGCAGGGATCTGTTTTGCATGTGCAACTTTTCTGAACATAACACCTTGTTGAATAGCACTATATGGTCAATGTGTGCTTCCCATTTCTTCTAGTAAGTAATGCATTACAAATGGACCTCACTTATAACATTGTACCACACTTATCATACATTTTGAACAGAAATGGGCAACTGTGTAGAGCAATTCAATTCACTATTGTGCAGTGAAACGTTTCAAATACTACTCCACGTCTTTGAGTACCCCATACTTTTACTCTTGTTAGGACAGCGTTGAAAAACATACCTGAGTACTAAAATACAGCACAGGTGTATCTTTACCATCAAAATACATCTCCTTGTTTACTTGCGATGCTATAACCAATTATTGTAGAACAGAATGGAGGAATTGGCACACAAACCAGGAAGTCTTGCTACTTTAGTCAAAAAAGAATCCCCCTTTCGGCAAATGCTTAGTACCAAAACAATAACTCACATCAAAACCAGTCAATCACCAGAACAAGACACCTACACCCTTAAAAGGCCAAGCGTTTACAGGTAGGAATATTTATTTTCGTTAAAAAAGATGATCATCACAATTGATCGTCTACAGTAAATGATCCCGTAATTTTCCAAAAGATAAAAACAATGATCAGGGGGTAAAAAATAAATAATCAGAAGGCTAAAAAAACAATCCCACATTAAATGCACATATTACAAGCTGGGGAAAACCTGCAAGAAAGATACTTTCTTGTCAACAATGAAGGCAAAGACATTACATCCAGATCATTCGTTCTCCATGAAATTGTTATTCTAAATACTTGATTTGTTAGAATGACAATTGTCTCCACAATCTACAGTCTGCCTTCTTAGTCTTGCGTCAACGCGTTTCGGTGGATGTTACTGATTAAAAACCACCTTCATCAGGACAAGAATTAACTTCTCCCATATGAAAAAAAAGATTCTTCAATCTATATCAAATAATAGAAAAATCAATAAAAACAAACAATTAGCCCATGAGGAGTATACATCTCATTATACATGATTATACATCTTTATCTAATCTTAATATTTCAATAAAACAACGATACAGAAGACAGTTAGCCCATCACAGGTGTCTCCCCCAAACAGAGGGTAAATGAATAAGTGATAGTGTTTATATCCTGGTGATCCATTCAACATCTCATTCATACAGATAAAGAACCATTCATCATTCATACATAATTCTTATCCATCCACTATATTCGCTATGTATGTTTACTTGACCTACATCGGTACCTGTATTCATGATGCAGAACACATTCAGATATGTTGCAGGTAGGGAACCTTGCAAAATCTTATTGCAGGTGATATAGTCACTCATACCCATCTGGACTCTGACCCCCACCCATGATCGTATAGTTACAAAGAACTAAGTTAAAAACCCTCCATGCAGATACCGCGGTATGTTAACCCAAAAACGGCTTTAATTAACGGGCAGCTTACATACTACTTCTTCCGTGGTAAGCTTTACCCGCATACCCCTTACTATATCTTGGATGTTGCCGGAACCTAAAGATACCCTAACTGAATTTTACTCAGCTGAGCTAAAAGTAACACATTGACAGCAAAACACACCGCTCTAGGACAACTACACGATAAAGAGTTAGAGGAGGAGACAGTCAAAATCTTCCTACTTCTTACCTGAAATATGAGCATTCTGGCCTTGTGTCGGGTAACAGCTCAGTGGTTCAAGGATTCTGAGCCTAACGGAGACCTCAGTCTTTATATCTATCGTATCCCTAATTAGTTTCTGAGATACATCTCAGCTGCGCTTTCTTGAGAGGTACCGCAGAAAGTACTGCTAATTTGGCGGCCATCTTAGCCTGCCCTAACCTTGTTACAGAACCTCACACTAAGATGCTTTTAACACGTACTGTTACCATTTATGTGTCCATTGCGCCACTTTTATGTTACTATAGAGCAACTAGACTAACTAATTCGATATTTCTTACCACTAATATCATTTTGACGGGACCCGGCCGATTCCCTTTTCTTTATCCTGTTACTATGTATATATATATATTACCTACTGGCGGTCGCCAGTAGGTAGTTATAGTTAGGACCTATTTTCCATAGGAAATCTGCAACATCCAATTCCCAATAAGTCTGGCGCCGGTTGACGAATCTTCGCGAAATTTTCCAAATTTTTGGCCAGCTCCGGTCTGCTCCTATCCTGAAAGTTTTGTGGTGATTCGTCAAGCGGGGACCGAGAAAAAAGGGGGGTCCCAAAACGCGTTTTCCCCATGCAATTTCCCTTAGGACCTTTTGACGCAGCTACAGCCCGAACTGCTGAAAGGAATTGCACAAAATTTGGCAAAGAGGTAGTCCTCAGTTCAGACTTGTGCCTTTTGCTTAAATGGTGTAAATCCATTTAGTAGTTTCTGACAAAATTACAGTTAAAAGTACATATATATCTATGGCCTCGGAGGATCCGCGCACCCTATGCGCACCCTGAGCGCACCCTCTGCGAACCGTGCGCGCACCCTCCCGATCACGCGCTGAATGCTAATTGGCTGTCAAGTGTCTGTCAACATTCGAAACCAGGAACTTTTGGCAGCCATTTTGTGCCTCGGTAGAAGCGAGGCTGAGGAAGTAAGGGAAATAAGTGTGTGAAAGATGTAAAGGGGGCAGGGTAGAAATACGCTGACCCTCTAGTTTTGCTTAGGGGGTCCCAGACGGACCCCCAGGGCCCCATTCAAAAAAAAAATGGCAAAATGTGCGCAGGGTGCACGGATCCGGCCGTTAAAAAAAAACGAGGCGCGGGCTTTCGCGATTCCTTAATAATTAGCCCCCGGGGTGCCAAATACCGGGGGCAAAATGTGTAGAAATTTAAAAGAGGGGCCCAGGGGGGCCCCCAGCCCCGGGGACTACCACCCCCTGGGGCTTTATTTATTGAGGGAGGGGAGCTGCGTGGCCCCCCTCCTGGAGCGTTCGAGGGTCCTGGGGATCACCACCCCCCAGGGCCGGCTCCTAAAGTGTCCTGGGGTGCCCATTCTCGGGACACTGTTGTTTGCTATGAGAGGGCGGGAGTCTCCCGCCCTCCGCCCTCCCATAGCAAACTTTGTTTGGATTTTGAAAGAGAGAGCAGGGAAACCTGCTCTCTCTTTCAAAATCTAAACATATTGCTTTTCCACACGGGGAGCAGCATGTCAGCAGCTCCCCATGTGGAAAAGCAATGCCGCTCCCGAAGGACACGGGGAGCCGGCTGGGACCGTGGGGCCGTTGGGGCTCCCCCTACGGTCCCCAACGTGTTTTTATGAGCCCTGGGGGATGGGGTCCCCAGGGATAATAAAAATTAGTGATAGGGGCTATTTTTTTTTATATGGTAAAATTAGGAGTCGCGCATCCTATCGCATTGGGTGCACGATTTCTGTCGCGTAGGGTGCGTGGTTCCTAACGCGTTGGGTGCGCGACTCCAAGCAAAAAAAAGGAAATTGTTTGGAGATAAACATCAAGCTTAAGTGTTTGTTCTTGAGTGGCTCTAAAAAGAGCCATTGTGTTCATTGAGAGTTTTTGGTACTTATAAGTAAGTACCTATACAGAGTCTAAAGTTGTTGAGGAAGACTCTGTTTCCTTCATCAGTAAAGTGTACTCCATCTCTCCTATACATCTCTTGCATATGAAAGTACAGATTGTTATTGTAAATGGACCCCATTGTATAGTCTCGGAGAAAAGCAGAAACAGATTTGTTCACATGTTTCCTAGCTTTCTCAATCTGTGGACAAAAATGATTGCACCAGTTCCATTTCTGCCTTTGGCATATGTTAGAATACACAAAGGCAGTTTTGGGAAAAAGTGAAATCAATTCTGCAAAGGTGTCCTTCATAAGCATTTCCAGACCTACCCCAGTCAAAGTGCCTAGGTCATTGCCACCACAGTGCACTATTATGAGGTCAGGGTGTTGGAGATGCATAAAGGATTTTACCAATGGCATCAATTGGTGCCACTTTAACCCTCTCTGTCCAATCCATTTAATGTCTACATTTAGAAAACCTAGGTCTTTGTGAATGCCTTTGTTTTCTGCATACCATTGGCTCCAGAAAATATAGCTGTGTCCCACAATCCACACTCTAAGCATCTTGAAGGGAGGTCTGGATGAACTCAGATGGTCTCTGTAAATGAAATGAAGTTTGAAAAGTAAGATTTTTCTAAAATGGTGGCTAAGATGCAGTTTTGAAAAAAGACAAGAAATCATTGGTTATTTGACAGCCTTCTACACTGAAAACTAGGGTGCATGTTTCTGTTTTTTAAACGCATGATTCCTATTGCTTAAGAAAAACTGATTGAAAGGAACGTTATATATGATAAGCTGATATGTTGAAAAGTCAAGCACACTTGCTGTTTTGATTAGCAACATTGTGTGCTGAACTTGTGACCTGTGTGCTCAGTTAAGTGTTCCATGACCTGTTTCTATGGTAACTAACCCTGGGCAAAGCACTATGCTACGCTCGCGTAGTTTGCGAAGTTTGCGCTACTTCGCACTACGCGAATTGCACGTAGCACCATGCAAACACGCGTAGCGTAGCGCAGCATAGTGCAGCGGTCATTTTTTGCTTTCTCGCGGTCCTCAACGTCAAGTTGGCGACTGCGAGCAAGCAAAATGACATCCCGGCAAGACTTTTTCCTCGTTCGCGATCAGCAACATCAACTTGCCGATCGCAAGGGTGGAAAATAAACCTCCCGGCGAGATTCTCAATGAGGGGATGTCAGGTTTCTCATTGCGAGTGGTCACGTATGGTCGCGACCGCTCGCGATGAGAAACTACCAGTCCGAGTTGAGAAAGCTGCCGCTCGAGTAAAAATATACTCGAGCGACAGAAAACTACAGCTCGCACTGTGCAAGATGCCGTTTTCAATGATTACACACTGCCGGAGGCTTGTCCGCACTGTGCAATCATTGAAGATGGCATCTTGCACAGTGCGAACAGGGTACTACGCAGTTCGCGAAGTGCTAAGCGTAGCTCGCGTAGTGCGAATTGCACTTTTCATAGCTACGCATAGCGCTACTTCGCGAACTACGCCCAGGGTTAATGGTAACAGGCTGAAGGCAGATTGGGGGTAGGGTTCAAATTTATGTCATTTGGAAACGGTTGAAATGTTCAACCAATGGAAATGTGTGTTAGCTTTTGAATTAATGTGGGAAGGTATTTGATTTGATGTTTACATGTATATGTGTGCAAAATGAGAGGGAAACTTTGCCATTCTTTGGTTTTGCTGACAGGTGCACCGTGCAGAGATTCTGTATAAGAAAATCTGGTGTGTGACTGATATACTTCTCAATCGATAAGACAACTTGAAAGGTGAGTTATTTAATTGTGAGGGGATATATGTGGTCTATTTTGATTTTAATCAGACTAATGTATTTCTCCTGCTAAAGTGCAGGGAGTACTTATTTTTGTCTACAATATTATTGACAGTGTGCGTGCATGTAGAAACCATTCTGTGATAAGCATTTGTGTTTTTCATGTGTTTGCAGACAGATAACTGTGCTGTTTTTATGTTTTGGTAGAATTAAAAACCAGTCATTGTTTATGTATTTGCAAAATGAGTCATGTTTCTACACTAAAATGTAGTACTTCTTCTAGATTAAGAAATGTGTTTTGGTACAGTGCAAGGGATAGTGTTGTTTGTTTAGAATCACACAGTGAGTATGTGTGCATTTAGGAATCATTTTGAGAGAAACATTTTGGTACTAATGTGTAGTAGAAAATGTTCTGCAATGTGTGTAGTCACCTTACATCTTGTAGACTAGTGAATGTATTTTGTACAAGGGATAGTTGACTGTCTACAATCACACTGTGAGTCTGTGCGCATTTGGGCAATTATTGTGAGAAAAGCATTTGGTAACATCATGTTTTTGCTTGCAGATTACTGCTTTAAAATTTGGTTTGTTATCAAGTTTGAGTAGCATTAGAGGCCAGTCATTGTTTATGCAATTGCAAAATGAGTGAGGCTTTCACAGTAGTGTGCAGTATTGAAATAGGTAGAATGTGTGCAGTCCCCTTACCCCTTCCACAGTAGTGAATGACTTTTGGTAAACTCCTAGAGATAGTGTTGCTTGTCTAGAATCACACTGTGAGTCTGTGTGCATTTGGGTAACCATTGTGAGAGAAGCATTTGGTAACATCATGTATTTGCTAACAGATAACTGTTTTAAAACCTGTCATGTTGTCAAGTTTTAGTAGCATTAGAAGCCAGTCTTTGCTTATGCATTGATAAAATGAGTCAGGCTTTGACACTAAAGTACAGTACTGAAATATGTAGATTGTAGGCAGTCCCCTTACTCCTTCCAGAGTAGTGAATGTGTTTTGGTAAAGTGCAAGGGATAGTGTTGCTTGTCTAGAATCACACTGTGAGTCTGTGTGCATATGGGAACCACTGTGAGAGAAGCATTTGGGTACTTCATATCTTTGCATACACATAACTGCTTAAAAACCTTTCCTGTTCTCAAGTTTTGGTAGAATTAGAAGCCAGTCATTGCTTATGTATTCGGAAAATGAGTCAGGTTTCTACACTAAAATGCAGTACTAAAATATGTAGATTGTATGCAGTCCCCTTACCCCTTCCAGAGTAGTGAATGAGTTTTGGTAAACTCCTAGGGATAGTGTTGCTTGTCTAGAATCACACTGTGAGTCTGTGTGCATTTGGGTAAGCATTGTGAGAGAAGCATTTGGTAACATCGTGTATTTGCTGACAGATAACTGTTTTAAAACCTGTCATGTTGTCAAGTTTTAGTAGCATTAGAAGCCAGTCTTTGCTTATGCATTGATAAAATGAGTCAGGCTTTGACACTAAAGTACAGTACTGAAATATGTGGATTGTGGGCAGTCCCCTTACTCCTTCCAGAGTAGTGAATGTGTTTTGGTAAAGTGCAAGGGATAGTGTTGCTTGTCTAGAATCACACTGTGAGTCTGTGTGCATTTGGGAACCACTGTGAGAGAAGCATTTGGGTACTTCATATCTTTGCATACACATAACTGCTTAAAAACCTTTCCTGTTCTCAAGTTTTGGTAGAATTAGAAGCCTGTCATTGCTTATGTATTCGGAAAATGAGTCAGGTTTCTACACTAAAATGCAGTACTAAAATATGTAGATTGTATGCAGTCCCCTTACCCCTTCCAGAGTAGTGAATGAGTTTTGGTAAACTCCTAGGGATAGTGTTGCTTGTCTAGAATCACACTGTGATTCTGTGTGCATTTGGGTAAGCATTGTGAGAGAAGCATTTGGTAACATTGTGTATTTGCTGACAGATAACTGTTTTAAAACCTGTCATGTTGTCAAGTTTTAGTAGCATTAGAAGCTAGTCAGTATTCATACAGTTCCTGCAAACACCCTGTCACTCCCCTTATACTTCTCCAGTGACTCATTCAGCACCATGTACTAATGTATTTACTGCGCCAAAAAACAAATAGTTATAAATTCATCCAGGCACTCTCCTTGCAATACTTAAAACATTCAGTCAGTATCCAAGTACTATTGGAGTGAGACAGGCTTTAGCACATGGATTGATTCAAACGCCTATCCACTATGCATGTAGGTCTCTAATCACCTACACACTTGTCTTTCACACCGTCAATATCCCAGTCAGTATCCATACACTTCTAGAAAACACCCTGTCACTCACCCAGTGTATCTCCTTATAGTACTGTAATCATTCAGTCAGTAAGCATGCAGTCTTTCAGTGAGGCAGGCTTTAGGGCATGAACTGCTTCAAAGTAGTATGCACTATGCATGTAGTGTTTTAACCATCGTCACACTTGTGCTTCAGGGCTATAATTTCTTAGTCAGTATTTATATAAAATGTGTTTGTACAGTAATAGAAAAGTATATATTTTAAAGTTATTAATATACATTTATTTGTGATTATTTTTTACAGATACTGTTTTTCATCATTAAAATAGAGAAATCATGCCAGAAAAAAAAAGGAAAAAGAAAAGAACAGAGAAAGGAGAGTTACTTGAAGGAAAATCAACCACACGTATTGAATGAACAACATAATGTGGCTAAAAAGAAAAAATCTTCTGGTAAGATCACAAAGCAATTTATTAAAAATGTTTGTAGGACCAGACAGAATGTACAGAATGCAGTAACCTCTGAGAATGCTTCAACTAGAAAAAGTATTCAAAATAATAGGAAAAGCAAAAAAGCAAATGGACAGTCAAAGGAGACGAAGTATAGTAAAAGAAGGCAAAATCAGTATAAGGAAATACGCAAAAAAATATTTTACAAGAGAGTAGTACATAATTTGCTGACAGATGTGAAGAAATATAAAAAGAGAGCTATATTTTATAAAAAGAAGAAGCATATTGAAACCATTGTTGAAAAGGCTTTTGAAGTAAAAAGGAAACTATTCATTTTAGTATTAAACAGAAGTCGATCACTAGATAAACTAATCCATTTAATGAAGGCCAAAAGTAGGAGGAAAAGAGTAATTAATAGAACACATTTTTGTGATGTTTTTTGGGATAATGGAAACACAGATCCAGTTCAGAGCCTTTCTTTAATGAAGAGAGTTATTTACAGAGTAATAATTTATTGCATGCAGTTGACACCAGTGGTCGAGGTTATGAGGTTAGAGATGGTTGTCCAATTGACAAAGAGAAAATGGTTGAAAGAAATGCAGAAGAATTGATAACTGATGAAGTGCTAAGGAAACGTCCTAAACACCCTGTGTACACTTGGGATTGCAGTAGTATTTGTAGTGTACGACAAGAATCTATTGATAAATTATGTTGTTTTTTACGAGGATATAGTAAAAAAAGTGTTAAACAAAAGATTAAGGTCTTGCAAGGACTAGACCCTTGCAGAGTGAGAAAAAATACTGGTTTGCAAGGTCATTCTTTGGCTTGTCTTTCTAGGAAAGTTTGTCAAAGTGTTTTCCACCATTTAAGGATGTTGGCAGTACATCATACTCAAATGCGGAAGTTAGTGAGAAGATTGTATTATGCAAAAAGTCCAGCACTAAAGTTAAATGAGTTGAACAGTACTCTTTTGCGTGGGTCAGTATCAGATGTGAAGAAGGTTTGTGATGATATTGAGTTTTGTTACTTTGGTCCTCAGCAAGAGAGTGCAGAAACTGACACATTAGTAGAACAAAATGTTGAAGACAATGTAGAACCGGTGATTACAAAAACTTTTGAAGATCAAATCACAAAGTTTAAGGTAATTTCAGGTGAAAGACCAAATGTTTCTTGTATTTGTTGTCGGCGAAGTCACTATAAAAATCAGACTAGGAGTGTCAATCAGTATTTAAAAAGTGAAATAGAAAATAATGATAAGTGGAAGGAATTTGCAACTTATTTGTTTTGATTTGGGATCTGAGCAGCGTATTTGCAAAAATTGTTATAACAAATTAGATGAGAATAAAATGCCTGCTAGAGCTGTTCATAATAATCTAGAGCTGGTTGCTATTCCTCCAGAGCTGATAGATTTAAATACGTATGACTCTATTCTCATTCAATGTGTGCACCAGTTTCAGGCTATTGTTCGTATGGAGTCTAAAACAGGTAAATTAGCTCCATCATAGTTACAAAGAGGATTGAAAGGAAGAGTTGTGTATTTACCGTTAGATTTAAAGAAAAACATGGAAACTATTGGTGTAGACCATGCAGAAAATGAACCACTAGTCATTCTAGTTAATGGGGTTCCTACCAAGAATAAGAAAATCTGGCAAGAGTTAGTGGATGTTAGAAAAGTGCAAAAGGCATCATTGTATCTGATAAAAAATAAGGAGTACTATAGAAATGTGTTTGTAGGAGAAAAAGAAATAGATTTAGCAGAAGATACTGAAACATTAAGTGGACAAATTGAAAATGTGGACATGTCCAGATGTGAAGAAATCTATGAACATTACAGTGTACATCCACTTCATTCCAAAGAGGTAATGGGGAATACGATTGAGTAGTTCCAAATGAAAAAAGCAAGAGGAAGTCCCATGAGTGTATGGGAAGAGAGCTTGGAAGCTCGTTGTTTCCCGCAGTTGTTTCCAACATGAAAAGGTGGACGATATGATGAACGTCCTGTGCAGATTCCTGCATCTGAATATCGGACAACAAGACTATATGCAGAAGATCCAAGATTTCGACAATGTATCCCTTATATGTTTCATCTTCTGTTTGAAAGTGACTTGTCTGGACTTTCATATGCAGTAAATCACATTTTAAAAACTGGAATGCATCTGCAAAATAAAACTGCAAAGGATTGTATGGATAAAGTGCATCAGAGAGATGATCATTTAGAATCTCAGTTGATTAATCTGATGGCATGTCAGCGTGGGACTAATGAATATTGGTACCGTCGTCATGGAGAACTGAAATGTATGCTACGGAACTTAGGAACTCCTACATGGTTTGTTACACTAAGCTGTGCTGAGTATGCTTGGGATGATTTACTTGAATTTCTTCGAGAGGCAAATTCCAATATAAAAAATATTGAATACAAGACACCTGGAGAATTGTGCTCTTTGGATCCTGTTAATTTATGCAGATGTTTCAATCATAGATTTGAAGCTATGATGTCTTTCATCTGCAATAAAAAAAATCCTCCTCTTGGAGAAGCTGTGGATTTCTTTTGGAGAAAGGAGTATCAAGCAAGAGATGCTCCTCATACATATGTTGTTATGGATCAAGGACGTCCCCAAATTTGGAACAGAGTCAGATGATACTGTTTTGTCTTTCATTGAAGATTATGCCACATGTGCCGTACCCAATAGCAGAGAAGATAAAAACTTAAAACAACAAGTTTTACAATTCCAAAGCCATAGCTGTGGAAAATACTGTCGACGAAAGTACAAGTCAAAGGATAAGTTCTATACGAAATGTCGTTTTGGATTTCCACGTCCTGTATTATCCAAAGGAAGAGTGAACAGTTTTATGTCAGCTATGTGACATACCATCACAATAAAGTCTCCAAAAAATACCTACAACTTAAGAAGAAGCGAAGAGTCAAAATACATAAATGACTACAATCCAGTTATTTTATCCTTGTGGAACGCTAACATGGATATTCCGTATGGTGCGGACAATTCCATTGCTGTTGCTCGATATGTAACGTCCTACATTAGTAAATCAGAGAAGACAGAATTGAAAGAAATGTGGGAAGAGATTTCTCACGAGAAGACTCTAAGTAAGAAATGTTACAGTTTCAGTTTGAAGATGTTATTGCATCGTGAAATTGGAGCATATGAATGCTCAGATCGGTTATCATCTGCAAGTCTATACTCCAAAAGTAGAAGAATCATTTGGATGAGTCTAGGTCTTGCAGCAATGCGAAATCGGGTACTGAAATCTGTTCAAGAAATATTTCGCAGAAAAAGAACCAGAAAGTACAGATATTTTGAAAACAAATATATTGGACACATATTACCCAAACAGAAGTCATCATCTTGAGAACATGTGTCTCTATGAAGTGCTGCAAAACTATACTTTTCAACGGAATACTACAGAGAACATCAATGATGAAAAATATGCAGTGATTGGTTCCGAAGGATGTTTGGTGAAACAAAGGAAAGGAAATTTAATTAATCACAGGAAACTGAGTGAAAAGGAAATTTAATTAATCACAGGAAACTGAATTGCGACACTGCTGATAAGAGGGAATTTTACTATTTAGCCCTTTTGCAAATGTTCAAACCATGGCGTTCAGAACTGGAATTACTTGGAGATTTTCAGAGCTATGAAGATTCATTTAATGCTTGTAAAGAAAGTTTACAATGCAATGCTTTTGCAAATTATGTGAAACTGTTGAATGATGAAATTGATCAAGAAGCTACAATTGCAGCTGAGATTTCTAGAGACAGTTCTCAAGACAGTCAAAGTTCTGCTGCACTGAGTCAAGATCCACTAGGACAACCAATTGTTGCAAATGAAGCAGCAATTGCTTGGAAGAACAACTAAATGTTGAACAGAAACAAATATATCAACAAGTGAAAGAGCAGATTGACCATGGATTACTTCATGAAAAGAAAGGATGCTCATGTACATAATTTCAACCTATCCGAATGCATGTGAGTGGTCAAGCTGGAACAGGAAAAAGTTTCTTAATTAAAGTAATTACAAGTTATCTGCGGACAACAACTGAGTCGCATTTGTCTTGTGTTGTCACTGCTCCAACTGGGTTGGCAGCACATAACATTAAAATAATTACTTTACATAGTTTACTAATGCTACCAGTAGAGCATGAGAACAAATTGGAATACCACAAGCTATCTGGAGAAGCTTGTTGTGAAGTTTCAAGAGTCCTGAAGAAAATGAAACTTCTCATTATTGATGAGGTAAGCATGGTCTTAAACTTGATGCTTGCCTTTGTGCATTTAAGAATGCATCAAATTCTTAAAACAGAGTATGACGTTTTATTTGGAGGAAAACACGTCATAGTTTTTGGAGATCTACTGCAACTGACTCCGGTAAAAGGACAACTGGTATTTAAAACACTTGCACATGAAGATACCAGAAAGTCTCTTGGTAGTGTTGGTAACGTGAACATTTGGACATATTTTGAATACAAAGAACTGACAACAAATATGCGACAGGCAAATGATGCTGAATTTGGAAGACAGAACATGGCAAACAAGCTTTGGAGAGTCGATTACTTTCCAATTTGTTTCCAAATGAAAATGTAGTTCCTGAGAAAGTGTACATGAAAATTGCAGAAAATAAATCAGTGATCTGCTTAATGCCAACACTGTGCGAGTGTTCTATATTCAACGAAGTACTATTGAAACTGGAAAATGAAGAAATAATAAAAATGGAAGCCATCGATAAAATAGAGCATAAAGGAATCACTATTATTATTTTGATGGTAAATTTGAAAACAAAACTGGATTATTTAGAAAAAAAATATCTAAAACGGCTGGTTTAGAAAAGACTCTATATGCATGTGTAAACTGTCGGGTAATTTTAAGGCGTAATTTGGATGTAGAAAAAGGTTTAGTTAAAAGGGTAAAGTGGTGGATTTTGTTAATTATCAGAAAAAAGAAGGAATTGAATTTTTTAAAATTATATTTGAACAGATTGAAGAAGTTAAAGAAATTGGTTGTTGTACAGTTCGTTTTTTGCTTGTTAAAGATTTATATGTCCGTAGGAAACAATTTCCATTTTCTCTGGCATATGCAGTGACTATTCATAAATCTCAAGGATTAAGTGTAGGCAGTGCATTGGTGAACATTGGATCTACCGTGTTTAAAGAGGGTATGGCATATGTTGCTTTGTCGCGAGTCAGAACATTATCTGGTTTGTTTTTGATTGATTTTGATGAGACAAAGGTTACTGCAGATGCAAACTGTGTAAAAGAGTATAAAAGGTTAAGAAGGGTGTATGATCCTAATTTAGGTCAATATCCTGTATTTGAAAAGCGTGTGGTTGGTCAAAAAAGAAGGTTTGAGAATATCTGTACTGAAGGTGTAGAGAAGGGAAAAGAACAAGATAATGTTGAGATAGCAAGTAAAAAGAAAAAGGACACTATTGAAGAGATTGTTGGTTAAAAGTTTGAAAATAGTTCAGGTGTCAACTGCTATGCTAATGTAGTGGTCAATGTTGTTTTTTACCTTGAAGGTTTGCAAGAACAAATTATGCAGAATCCGCAAAAAAGATTTTGTTCCTTGTTGCATTCTGTTTATGAAAAATTGACAACAGATACAAGTAAAATAAAAACAGTTTCAGATGTTCGTAATCTTTTGGGTGTGTGTTCTGGTTCTACACAATTTACGCAAAATATCCAACAAGATGCTCAGGAATTTTTAATGTATATGCTTACCATTTTTGAAAATGCAGGTGTAGAAATAGAAAATATTTTTGGCCTTTGTTACAAATGGGAAGATCATTGTGAAAATTGCATGTATACATCTAGCACTAATGTAGACACTGAAAGCTTTCTATATTTAACATTACCGGACTGCAAATCAGTGTCTTTCTATAAATTAGTTAAAGGTGCAAATCAAAACATGGAGTGTAGCCTATGTAAATCAGAAATGTTATCCACATTATTTAAAAAAAAATATGGACAATATATAATTTTAATGATGCAATGTTGTACAGCTGATGGAAGAAAATGGCATACCTTAATAAAGCAATTTGTAGCAACACAATTATCAATATCAGGAAGGACTTTTGTAGCAATTGCAATAATTTTCCATGATGGTCCTTCCACAACATCTGGACATTACACTGCCTATCTAAAATGTGACAAAGGCTGGACACTTTGTAATGAGGCCCAGTTGGTTTTCAAACAACGTTTGCCTAGTGAATTACCAAATTCCTACCTAACATAATTAAAGCTAAAGTTTTAGGAAGATAATTCACTCTCTGAGGAATTTATTATTATAATTTATTAGGATTACCATTGGTCGATTTACATAAAAAACAGTGCAAAAATACCGTTTGGCCCCAAGGAAAGGTATATGTTTGAATTATGGACTTTTTTGTACTCATTGACTCGGTGAATATTTTAAAGCGACAACACTTACAGTTTTTATAAATCAAAGTAATAAAATGTTGTTAGCAATAAGCATTTCATATGTGTGATTTGTATTTTCTGGTATTTTACTGAGAATAGCATGTTGGTTTTTTTTTTGCCCGCTGTTATGTGATGAGTACGATTGAAATAACTATTTCTAGTGAAATTCAATATATTCTGAGAACATTAAAAAGGCAAACAAATTATTTTGTTTAAATTATGTTGTGTTGTTAAAAATGTATTATTACATGTTATAACTATTTTTTCTTTTATTTCACAGATCCTAATTCTAAAATAAGCAATTTACTACAATTTACATTACAAAAAAAACTGAAAAAA
Source organism: Triturus cristatus (assembly GCF_964204655.1). Lineage (NCBI taxonomy): Eukaryota > Metazoa > Chordata > Amphibia > Caudata > Salamandridae > Triturus > Triturus cristatus. The sequence continues at coordinate 946,455,547 of NC_140593.1, forward strand.
ATGTGTACCATTTTTTATTTCTATTACTGTGAAGGTAAGTTTAACTAAGTATTAATATGTACAATGGGCAGATCTGCAAGAAGCTACAAAGTTTGAATACGTTTTTCAAAACACCCTGTTTATACCTATGTAGTTTTTGAATCTCCCTGTCATAGGATACCTTGTGACCTGCAAAAAAACCAGATTTGAGTGGTTCATAATATTTCCCATTGTACCTATTGAAGGACCACAATCATTTCAATCATTCTTCTTTGAGCATCTTTGCAGACAAAACTCTGTGCTTACCTCCTATCATTCGCAAGCAATTTTCCAAACAGAAATATGTCACTTTTTGTAACATAGTTATAGCGCAAGACACTCTTTCATATTTACAAAGAGAAGAAAAGGCACTCTGTGTACCTTTTCTTCTCCATGTAAATACAACCTCATCATACACACCACTTTGCGTTGAAAGGGCGTTCTATAAGTGTTGTTGTGCGTGATTGCACTGAATACTCATAGAACAAGACACATCTCCAGATTTATCAGAAATCATAAATCTCGAAATGTGTGTGACTGCTGCACCATTCTCCAATTGATGAACTAGTGACAGGCCAGAGTTGGTGAACTCGCCCTTGTTACGCAAGTCGTTGGTGGTGGGCTGTTACTGTGGCTATATGGCTGTAAGCTGGTAGTTAGGGCAATTAGCAAAACGAGCATGATTTCTAGAACATTAGCCCTTGCACCAAAAAAGATCAATCAACCCAATGAAAAGTCCAGCATTAGCAATGATCCACCTCGGTTGATTTTAACTTACAACAGGCAACATTTGGCCTTACGAAAGTTGATCAACAGAAATTGGGTTGTAGTTCGTAATGATCCAGTTATAGGGGAATTTCTCCCTAAAACACCAGCCATTATATTCAGCAAGGCACGCTCTATGAGCGACATGCTGGTCAAAAGTAGTCCTGAGATTACATCTACTAAATCTTGGCTCCACAACATAAAAGGCTTCTACAAATGTGTTACTTGTAAAGCTTGCAAGTATGGTTAAAACAAAACAACTTTTACCAGTCCATTCAATGAGACGCCCATCTCTATATCGAGGAGATTAACTTGTAAAACAGAACATGCCGTATATGTGCTGGAGTGTTCATGTGGCCTGCAATATGTGGGTAGCACCAAGTTGCAGGTTCACAAATGGATACTCCAGCACATAAGGGCAATCAGCAATAGTGATGCGGCATACCCTGTCGCTCGTCATTTTAAAGGAAGCCATGATAACTGTCTTGACCATCTGAGTTATTATGTGATTGACACGGTGCCAGCGCTCAGACGAGGTGGTAACCGTGAAGCTTTACTCAGAAAACTAGAGACCAAATATATCCTGGAGTTGGATTCTAAAGTGCCCAGTGGGCTCAATTCCAGTGAGGATGTTTATACATGTTTATAAAGCAATAGATAGCGCTTTCTGTATAGGCTGTCTATTGGATTTAGCACTATCTTGGTATATAGTCTAACACCTCCTCTGCATTGTAATTTTTAAAGTTCAAAAAATAATTTTTATAAATATGAAGTAATGTGTTATTATGTTTATAACACATGTTGATACATGTCAAATCTTTGCACTTGTTTGCACTCATTTCGTTTTTTAATTGTAAATATGGGTTCGTTTGATATAACATGATGGATTAAGTAAAGCCATAGGGACAAAATACTTTACAATTTTTGCTAATGCTAGATATATTCACTATTCAGCAGCAACACATTCAGTATGAGGATATTGCACACATGAAATATGAAATAAGGGATGTTGTGGTGTTCTTTAAAATAATCCATAACAGCCATCTGTATGTGACAATGAGAATGATAGCTCACATGGGCTTGATTGGTGAGGCATTGGATTGGGCAACACTATATCTTAGATATGTCCATTACACTAAAAGATTAACAACATTCCCTAGACACATTGTGCAGCAATGGCCAACAATGACATTTGGCAAGATTTCTTTTTAACATAATTCATAAAAGAATTTTAGCTAATAACAATGTTCTCTCCATTAATGGAGATAGGATACAATATAAACTTTTATTGGTGTATTTATTGAACGTTATTTGCACTTTACGAATTGCATCACTTGCTTGGTGTAGGTCATGATTATCGACCAATGTGGGCTGAATTAATGTTTACAGTAATTATGAAGGATAGGTTTTAACTTGTTTATGAATATAATAGACACGTTTTTAAACTTATGCGAATTTGGACAAAGAACGCAGCAATTTGCCCATTTGTGAATTTCTGTTTGCACTAGCAAAAATATTTGACCATGTCTATTTTGAAAAATAGGGTTTAACTTGTTTATGAATGCAATAGACAGGTTTTTAAACTTATGCGAATTTGCAAAAAGAAAACAGCATTTTGCACATTTGTGAAGTTTGTTTGCACTAGTCAAAGTATGTTGTTTATGTCTATATGATAGACTACGAACCCGTAGTCACATGTTTTTGCACTGGCACTTTAAATTCAATGGTCACTCCTCATGGCGTCATGTGATCAAGGCTTCTCTGAAGCCGAAACGCGTCAAGGCGACAGTGCGGGTTTAAAGAAATAAAGAAATCAGCACCTATACCTGGGTCCATACCGTCCTTTGTGCAGAACTTGAGAAGTGGAGTACTGCGGCGGATTGCGTGTGCATATATATATATATATATATACACGAATATCGGCCGTTTTTAGACATGCCTCCACATTAAATTATTATTTTTTTGTCTACGAGTGATTCCTAATTCTATTGAGTTAATCGAACACGTTCCGGTTAATTAAGCACATGACCGTAACTAACTATACCTCACTCGTTCTATCTGGGCAGCCATTTTAACCTGCCTCAGGGGTAGCATTAGGTCAATGTAAGCTCTACTTTAACAAGCCATGAAAACACTGTTTACATCTTCTCGTTTTAGCACCAATTCTAGTGTATCATGCGGCTTTGTACTGTTACCACTCCTTATTAGAACATTTGAATGTTGGGAGCTCAATTAAAAACAATGGAGTGCTCTGGCTTCTAATGGCCGGTAGAAGCCTGGAACTCCAACATTCCAATGTTTGTTCACAGCAACAGCTGTTGCTGTGAACAAAAGGCCTCATGGAGCATGGTGGGATTTTAATCCCCTTGGGCTCCGTGAGACGCTTATCTTACAAATTAGAACATTCTGCCCTCTAGGGACGGAATGTTCTAATAGCCTAAGAGCCCTCCATAGCGGGCTCTACCAGTCATTAAACACCTGCGCCCTTGTTAAATGCCCTCGTCTTTGGCTCTGGCCTTTAACACTGGAGCGGGCCTTTAATGGCCGGTAGAGCCTGCTACGGTGGGCTCTAAGGCTGTCTTAGAATATTGGAATGCTGAGCACTTCATGGAGGCCAATGGAGTGCTCAGCGCTTCTAATAGCTGGTAGAAGCCCTAAGAGCAACATTTCAATGTTCTTTTCATTTTGCAGCTGTTGCTGTGAACAAAGGCCTCTCGGAGCCCGTGGGTATTTAAACCCCTCTGGCTCCGAGAGGCATTTGTTTTTATAAATTAGAACATTCTCCCCTCTAGGAGCAAAATGTTCTAATAGCCTTAGAGCCCTCCGTAGCAGGTTCTACCGGCCATTAAAGGCCTGCTCTCTTGTTAAAGGCCCTTGACTTAGCTCGGGCCTTTGAACGCTGGAGGGGGTTTTAATGGGCGGTTGAGCTGACTACATCGGCGCTAAGGCTATATTATTACTCTCTGCATTCCGCTCTGGAGATCAAGTTCCTCAATCTACACTTCTAGATATGTCGATAGCACTCGAACCACATGAAAGCTGGGAAATCTGACAAACCTTGATGCAGCTCATCTAAACCACTGACTGGAGATATCAGGTAATCGATGATGAAGAATCGCCTTAAGCTCAACTCGTCCAAAACAGAGATCATAACCTGTAGATAATGAAGAAACTACCAGTTTACAGCCATATAGTCACAGTAACAGCCCACCACCAACGACTTGCGTAACAAGGGCGAGTTCACCAACTCTGGCCTGTCACTAGTTCATCAAGTGAACAAAGTTACAAGAAGTGCTTTCTACATCAAGGCATTCTTCCTCATCTAAGTTATGCAAAGAAGTTGCAAGTTATTATTACATTTGTCACATCTTCTGTAGACTGTTGAAATGGACTCTCTCTAGGGACCACCCTCTCCCTACTCTAAACAATGAAACTATTCAAACTCTTGCAAGAAAACTCTTCCATTTCAATAAATTCAAATGTAGCCTAGCATTGGGTCGCAGTCCATTGACAGGATTATTTCCAGTCTGCTCCCTACTCTTCACGCTTTCTCTGGATCCCACTAGCAATTCAAATCCAAGGACTGCGCCCACAATTAAAGCATTTCCACAAAGGAAACGGCTATTAATTGCATACATCAATTGTTACAACTTGGCAGCCATTTGCATTATTATTTACAGATCACTCTCTCCCAATTCACTGTGGTCTTGTGCACCTGATAAGGATGTTCCTCTTTGCTGGAAGACTGCTTCTCTGAATTTTCTCTAGCTGGCCCTAGGTGTGTTTGCTGTACCAAACCACAGTTTTAGTAACCTAGATGCCCCCCTTCCATTTTGACTTGATAAAACTTCTCTCCACCCAGTCACACACACACACACATTCACCTGCTACATTTCAGACCCTCGCTGCTGAGGCAGGGCTCATGTTCCTAGGTACAGATGCATGCATTGAGGTGGTATTGTGTAGGAAGTGCACATGTTCACAGGCCTTAATCATAGAAGGTGTGAATGATGGTGGTGAAGCGAGTGAGCGGGCAGCAGCCTGAAAAGTGATACTGTGTTCTTGCCTTTGTGTTCTCACTGGCACATTAAAACAGCATTTTGTGATGCATCCTTTATGGCAGGAGAGTTTGCGCAGGCAAGCGAGAGAAAGGCTGCTCTAGCACAGCATAGCAGTCCCTGCATGGCACAGTACTTCAGCCTAGCTCTATCCTCACGATCCAGGTCTGACATCTTCCCATACTGCCACACAGCTGCTGTCAATCCACCTCCTGCAGTACACTGTGCTCCAGTCCAGTCATACTTTACTCCCACAGTCCAGAGGACTCGGTGCAGCTGAGATGTGGCAGACTAGGGCTCCATGGTGTGAGAGGCATGAGCGCCGGTCTGAAGCTAAAATTAATTATGGTTCTAGCTCTGAACTTCCATGGAATCTCACTGGGGGGAGGGGGTTGTCAAAGGTTGTGAAGGAAGTGTAATTATTGCTCATATGATGAAAGTCCTGTCCCTTTCATAGCTTCAGCAGCGCATGTAAAATCTGATGATGTTTTGTGTTTAACAGGCTAGCCTCCCTGATACATACATGAAGTATATAATAGTCCTTCTGTGCCATTTAAACACTTAGGGTCTCATTTACAAACAAAATGACACAGTGCGGCCCGCAGGCCATTTTGCTGCGCAGAGCTATGTAATTTCAAAAGCACAGGGATGCGTAGTATTATCAACAATACAATGCACCCGTGTGCTTTCTCCTGGGTTGGTGCATAATTGGCTGCTATGCTCTAGCGCAGGCAACCTTGCGTCATGTTGCAAGGGTTGCCTGCTTTGCAGGGACGATTGTTTTTCTGCAGGAATGGGCACCTTCCTGCACAATAATAATCATTGATGGCATTTTCCTCTTTCTATGCGTGATGCATTCTGAAGCATGTATAGAAAGGGGAAAAATAGAGGAGAAATAAAAGTATTTCTCCTCGTTGTACCACTCCTACACCTTTCCTGGGGAGGTGTAGGATTCTGATGCATTTCCAACTCTACAAAACTTTGCAAAATCTGGGAATGTTTTAGGTTCCATGGATGTTGCATGGGAACACCCACAGCAGCACCCATGGAACGCACCTTTGGCACAGAGTAATGCTTGAAAGGGGCCCATATTTACAAGGCCATGAAAAGTCATGCAGGGTAACTTTACGTGGCATTGTAAATATGGGCCGGCACACTGCGCTGCTGGTGCATCAAAAAAGTGACTCACCGATGGCGCAATGGACTTGTAAATGAGGCACTCAAAACATCTATGGAACCTCAAACATTCCCAGATTTACAAAGTGCCACAAACATAGGAATGCATCATAATCCTACGCCTCCCCAAGGAGGAGAAATACTTTTATTTCACCTCGTTTTTGGGTCTTTCTATGTGTGCTGCATTCTGAGAAGGATCAAAATGCCATTATTGAACGTTTTTGTGCAGGAATATGTCCCTTTCTGCACAACAACAACCATCCCTGCAACGCTGGCAGCCTTGCACGATGGCACAAGGGTGTCTGCGTAGGGTGTCCGCATTGGCTCACAGCTGATGATTGTGCGCCAGCACAAGGGGAGAAGGACAAGAATGTGCTGTATGTTGCAGATACAACACATTCCTGCCCTTTTTTGATGCACGGCAGCGGAGCAGGAAGGCTTGCTGCGCTGCCGTGCGTCAAACTGTAGTAAATGAGTCCCTAAATTCTCTGATCTAGCTCTCCATTTTAATGCCTGAGATTTGGGATGTCTGGAGGTCCAGCTGAAGGATCAAGATGGAGCCCCATGTTCCCAGTAGATTGTTCCAATGTAAGGAGATCACATGCTATGTAGACTCATCCACTGACTGCACCAATCAGATCACTGATAAAGAGGCACAATGCCATATGCTGTTTACTGACAAATCCAGTACTGAATGACTGCAAAGTGGGCTGATCCAAAATCTGAATGACATATCCAAACAACTAATAACGCATAGTTTCTCTCTGCATATTTTTTCCAATCATCAAACCTTTGTCAGTGGATAAAAACAAATCATTACACTAGCGCGCATCCAAGATGGTCGCGTGAGCACAGGGCTCCCTGGACCCTCGCTGCTCCTCGGAATTTATCCTGACTTTATCCTGACTTGGCTGACGGAATCTGGAAGACGAATGCTGGCTGAACATTGACCTCCTTTCAGAACCCAAATCGGACCTGGGAATCCTGATCTATGGTGGTTTGAACTTTTGAGGCCCAATCGATGGCTGTGCCCGGTGCGAGGGTGAACTGTGGAGCCGGGGCGTAATTGAACAACAGCGGCAGCGGAGCTTTGCCAGTGGCCGCTCCATTACTTTCGGTTTCACTTTTGGATCTCTGAGGGGCTGGAAAGTGGAATTGCTTGGTGCGGCTGGGTGTTTACTTGGCCTCTGCTGGATGCCTTTGTCTCCGCCTGCCACCAGTGTGCCCATTGACTTTGGTCCCCTCGCACCGCCACATCACGGTCTCTGGTGCGGCTCCTGTCTGCTTTGCCTGTGCCCCCTCGACGCTTGATCGGTGGTCCCCTTTGGCGAGCGTGTTTCTCATGGGTGGCAGGGGGGGCCCCGAGGGGCGTAAGACTAAGACATCCCTCCGTGGGGGACCGGTCCAGACGAACAACATGGACCGCTACACTCAAGGCAGAGGGTCCCCTGGAGCGGCCAGTGTCCCCCCGGACGATGCCGGTGGTGGCCCGTCCGTTTCTCCGGATCTGTCCCTGCAGGACATCATGGGCGCCATTAACGGCATCAAGGAGACCATCGCTACGCAGTACGAGGCCTTGGCCCGTAAAATCGACACGGTGGCCATTGATGTTGCACTGATTCGGGCGGATCTCTCTAAGACCAACGAGAGGGTTCAATCGCTGGATGTGCGGACGTCCACCCTTGGTGCGGATGTGTCGGACCTACAGGCCACTCTCGGCGACCTCAAGTCGGCCAACGATCAAATGGCCCGGCGGCTGGAGGACTTTGAGGGACGGGCTCGACGCAATAACATCCGCGTCATAGGCGTTCCGGAGGCCTCCGACAACCACCCGGTTGATCTCATGGTTGAGGAGCTCATCCTCAAACAGCTTGCCCCCGCTGGCCTGAGTAAGTTCTTTGCCGTGGAGCGGGCCCATCGAGTTCCAGGCGGTCGGCCGCGACCGGGGGCCCCCCCGAGGCCTATTGTTGCCAAACTTTTCTATTACAGAGACCGAGATGCGATTCTGCAGGCCTCGCGGGCCCGGTCCGATATGAGAATTTGTCTATTAACTTTTTCCCGGACTTCACCCAACTTGTCCAGAAACAGCGGATGGGTTTCCAGGGGGTAAAGCGTCGTCTCCGAGACCTGGGTCTCAAGTACTACATGCTTTTTCCTGCTAGGCTCCGAGTGGAACACGAAGATCGGACTACCTTTTTTGACTCTCCCGCGACTGTGAGTGACTGGCTGGATTCGCTGCCGGACCGGGGTGACCGGCCTGGGCCCTTTGCCGGTACCGAGGGTGGCGGGTCTCCTTCGGAGTGACTTTTGGTCCTTGACTTTGCCATTTTGTATTGTTCGGCTGGGTTCTACTTCTTTTGTGCATTTTGTCTCATTATGATCTGTGTGGGGGGCGGTCGGGGACGGGTCCCTTTCCTCCTCCGGGGTCTTTTCGTAGAATGGGGTTTGTAGGGCGACAGGCACACTGCAAGTTGGGGTGGTTTTTTGGACCGCAGGGGTGAGGGTGGGGGGAGTTGGACTTGGGGGGGGGTTGGGGGGTGGGAGGGGTTGTTTTGATTTGTGTGTTTTGTTTTCAAGGCGAGGTATTGGTTCTGGTCCAGTTTCGGGTGTTGCGCTATCCGCTGGGGGACCCTTGATCTATTGGAGGGGATGGGGGGGGACGGGTTGAGGTTGATGTCATGGAACGTCAACGGATTGGGGGACCGTATCAAACGGGGTGTTGTGCTGCAGTATTTGCGTCGTTTGACTCCTGATGTGGTGTTTTTACAGGAGACGCATCTGGTAGGTAATGTTTGTCATGCCATGAACAGGGGGGGTTACCGACTCGTGGCCCATTCTGGTTTCACCACTGGCTCTAGAGGGGTAGGCATTCTCCTGCGATCTTCACTTCCGTTAGAGATCACCAGGGTAGTCCTGGACGATAGAGGGCGCTATGTGGCCTTAACTGGGCGGTGGGAGGGGCAGTCCCTTTCCTTGGTCTCTGTCTATGTTCCCCCGGGCCTCCAGAACTCCACCTTCTCTGACTTGGGTCGTATGCTGCTTGAGCTTCCTGACAGTCTTTTGCTTATGGGTGGGGATTTCAATTCGGTAGTCTCGGGTGACGGGGATCGCCACCCGCCCAGGGCCCTCCCTGCTGCCCAGGCGTGGCTTGGCGGACTCTTGGAGACCTTCGGTCTGGTAGATTGTTGGAGGTTAATGCATCCGACACAGTGTCAGTACACCTTTCACTCTGGGGCACATGGGAGTCTCTCCAGATTGGATTATTTTCTTATGCCCGCGGCCCAGACTGCCCGGATTCGAGAGGTTAAGCACCTGGCCCGGGGTATCTCTGATCATTCCCCACTGTGGTTGCTTTTTGACACTGGGACGCGGTCTGCTGGGCGGATCGCTCCTATTAACCCTTGGTACCTGCGAGACCCCACGATCCGCGATAGCCTGGTCAAGTCGATTGACCAATATTTCCTCGAGAATGAGGGGTCGGTGTTGTCCGCAGTGTCCCTGTGGGAAGCTTTTAAGGCAGTACTCCGCGGGCAGGCCCTATCCCAGATAGTGGTGGCTAAGAAGGTTAAGAATGAGGCGGTGGTGAAGCTGGAGACTGACATATCGGGGCTGGAGGCGGCCTTGGAGGCGGGTGTCACTCCGGATGGGCTCCATGCCCTCAGCCTGAAGCAGTTTGAATACAAGTCTCTTGTTACTGACGCTGCCAAGACCATGTATAGGGAGCAGCAGGGTAGGTTGTATGATGCCGGGGACAAGGCGGGTAAACTGATTGCTTGGCTGGATAAGAAGGAGAGAGTGAATCGTGTGGTCCCGGAGCTTCGGGTTTCGGATGGAGTGTGTGTGACTGAGCCTGGTGAGATTGTGGAGTGTTTTGCTGACCACCTCCGGGCGGTGTACTCCCCGGTGTCTGATAGAGATGAGGACGACTCTCGTCTTCTGCTGCGGGATATTGCCCTGCCCGGCTTATCCGTCGAGGACCGTGAGCAGATGGATGCCCCCTTGTCTGTCGAAGAGATTGCTACTGCGATTCGCTCCCTTCGCTCGGGCAAGGCTATGGGCCCCAATGGCCTGCCGATTGAACTGTATAAACTACGCCCGGATAAAATCGCGCCTTTCCTCCGTCGTATGTTTCAGGAGTCGCTCGAGAGGGGTTCCCTTCCCGCCGACCAGCGTCTGGCTACTATAGTCGTGATTCCCAAGGACGGTAAACCACGAGACCGCTGTGCCTCCTATAGGCCTATTTCCCTATTAAACGCAGAACCCAAAATCCTTGCTAAAGTCCTCGCCAATCGCTTGCTGAGCGTTATCTGTGATTTGATCCATCCGGATCAATGCGGCTTCATCCCCCATCGTAATACCGCTCTCAACCTGCGGCGTCTGCACGGCGTCCTCGCTAGGGCGGAGTACTTCTCTGAACCAGCCGTACTGGTTTCTTTAGACGCCACGATGGCCTTTGATACCATCGAGTGGCCATTCCTCTGGGCTGTCTTGGCGAAGTTTGGCTTTGGGGAGGGATTTCTTAGCTGGGTGAAGCTTCTTTATGCTGGACCAACGGCTCAGGTTGTTGTCAATGGGCGGGTTTCTCAGCCTTTTGCTCTCGGGAGGGGTACTAGGCAGGGGTGCCCGTTGTCCCCTCTGCTCTTTGCTCTCGCCTTGGAACCGCTCGCTGCCTGGCTCCGCTGGGAGCCCTCGATCAGAGGGATCCGGTGGGCCCCGGGCTTCGAGGATCGGGTCTCGTTGTACGCGGATGATATTCTTTTGTACCTCACCTCGCCGCAGCAGTCGCTTAATGTTCTCTTTGATGTCCTTACTTCCTTTGGGAGAAATTCGGGTCTGATAATTAACTGGTCCAAATCTTGCGTGTATCCTATCTCTGGTGGCCTTCCTCTTTTGCCGCCTCGGCTTCCTATCCAAACATCTCAATCCGGCTTTAAATACCTGGGGGTGTACGTTTCGTTGGACCCGGCGGTCCGCTATGAGCAGAACCTTCTGTCTCCACTCCGGCGTTTGAGGGGGGATACGGCTCGGTGGTGTAAGCTGCCCTTGTCTCCACTTGGTCGCGCGGCACTGTTTAAAATGGAGTCCCTTCCCAGATTTCTTTATGCACTTCAGAACTCCTTCGATGTCATTCCGGTGGCTTACTTTCGGGAAGTGGAGAGTCTGCAGAGGAGACTGGTTTGGGACGGGCGGGCGCGTATCGCTCTGGCAAAGCTTACTCTCCCCTGGTATGACGGGGGCATCGCGCTTCCTGACATTAGACGGTACTATTGGGCCTCCCAGCTGTCGGCTATTAACCATGCCACGTATGCTCCTGGTTTGAACCCGGCATATGAGATGGATAAATTCCTGCTTCCCGGCGGTAACTATAACAGAGCGCTTTACTCTCGATCGGCTGGTAGGACCCTTACGGGCCCTACTAGGATTGCGGTACGGGTGTGGAAGGCGGCGAATGTAGCGATGGGCTGGAGTGAGCGTTTAACGTGTGCTGCTCCCTTATTCGCCTCAGACCGCTTGGGAAGCCTCTGGACAACGAAAGGCTTTGAGCACTGGGACACGATCGGCATCAGCAGAGTGGGGGATCTATGGGTTAAAGGCGCGGTTAAAACCTTCGCGGCGCTCCAGAGCGAGTACGAGCTTAGTGAGAGGGAGTTCTTCCGTTATGCCCAGGTTCGGCATGCCCTGCTCTCGGTCTTTGGGGAAGGGACCAAGGTCCCTGTTTCTTCGCCCCTCGAGGACCGCATACTTGACGGTCACGTTCCCGACAGTACTATCTCTCTGATTTATAAAAAACTGATAAATAATCGGGCTGACCTCTTGGTGCGTCTACGGGAGGCATGGACGGGAGATGGGGTTGAGTTGGACGACGAGGACTGGCAGGCTGCACTGTCATCTCCTAAGGAGGTTGCCATCCCGGCCCGTCTCCGTCTGGTCCAGCTTAAGATTCTCCATCGTGTTTACGTGACGGGTCCCCGATTGGTCTCGATGGGGTTTTCTGAGGACGGGCTCTGTAAGCGTGGCTGCGGGCTCAGTGCCACCTTTCTCCACATCCTATGGGAGTGCCGCGAGGTGGCGGAATATTGGCGCCAGGTGCATGAGGTTATGAGACGAGTCACTGGGGTCACTCTGTTGCCGGAGGTGCGTCGCTGTGTTCTGAATGTGTGGAAGCCCAATGACTATAATGCGGCCCAGACTCGGTGGGCGGCCCTGGGGAACATGATCGCAAAGAGAGACATAGCGCAGCTTTGGGGTTCCCAACGGCCTCCCACCGTGTCTGTCTGGAAGGAGAACATGGACTGGTGCATGTTCAGGGAGAAGACTGTGTATGTGGCTCGTGGTAAACCGGGGGCTTGGGGTAGAATTTGGGGGCAGTGGAATGTGTATCGTGGGACTATCTGTGCTCCCCCCCTGGTGGATACGTCTGAGGTTGCCTTGTCCCCCTGATCCTTGAGGGTTCTTTGCTTATCTGGCACATCTGAGTATAGATTTGGTTCTCCCGTGGCCCCCCCCCTACCTCTCAGGCCTCCTTCTTCTTGACCGCCATCGGGTGGTCGGGTGTGGAGTCCCCCTGCTGTGGTCCGACGCCCATTTCATGTCGTCTCGCCTCGCCTTTTGTTTTTTGTTATTATTTATGTTAAAAGGGTGTATCCTGATTTCCCTTATGTGCAGTCTGATCTTCTGCAATGTGCGGAGCCCCTGTGAGCCAGTCATTGTTTTTGCACTGTTTGATCTTTTTTGACTATTAGCGGCCGGCCCAGGCGGTTGTAGGCCCGTGCTTGTACCCTTTTCTCTGCACAATAAAAATTTTTTGAAAAAAAAAAAAAAAAACAAATCATTACAATAAGATACATACAGCTTTGCAACACTCAGCTCAATGCTATGATCAGAGCATACCAATATACAACTAAAGTAAGAGGAACACGTAATCACTGCTTGGTGATGAGGAAGTAAGAGACTAACTACTGAATGCATAAAATATCCTAACAGTTGAAAAGTAAAAGATATAGGAATCACTTGTTAAAATAATACAAACTTGAGAATCTTCAAACAAGTGCTACCATAAATTGCAGAATTTGTCTAGGCATAAGTATGTAAGTAGCTGTAGGAGATGGGCTTAAAGGCATGGTCATCATTCCTGAGCCGATACATAATTTCTAAACCTGACTCCTGTGTTTGGCCCATAATGTGCTCAGTGGCACACAACATCCTGGATGATTTCTAATCTATTTTATGTTCTGCAGGACAGCTAAAGCTCCGTCTATCTACTAGACCTAAACAGTGGGTGGACATGTACCTTTCAATAGATCCCTGAACGGCTGTATGTTGCCCTAGTACCCATGCTAACATTCTTCACAAGGTGGAAGCTGTCCCACCTGGACAGCTTCCCCTGTGTAAACCGAATACGGCCCTCACTGAGGAGTCAGTATGGTATTAATGGTTTGCAATGGGAAACAACCATTACAACGCAGTCATTACTACGCAACATCCTTTACATCGAAAGCCATTACAACGCAGCCATTGCAACGCATGTCACTACAACGCATGCCATTACAACGCATTATAAGGTACGTAATGGCAAACAGTAATTTTTACCCCTACAGTATCCAACACTTACACTGCTGTTGCACTCATTTGAGTGGGAATAGTAATTTGTACCCCTACACTATCCAACACTTACGCTACTGTTGCACTCACTGGACTGGGAATAGGAAATTTTACCCCTCAGCTATCCAAAACTTACAATACGGTTGCCCTAAAAGTATTATGCGTTTTAATGGAATGCATTGTAAGTGTAGTTTCTAAAAATACGTTGTGATGGCATGCGTTGTAAAATCATGCATTGTAATGGATGTTGCGATGTAAAAACCACGTTGTAAAGGCATGCGTTGTAAAGGTTTGCGTGGTAACAAGTCCTATTCGTTTGCAACTGCTCTTCCACTGCCAGGCATTGATACATGTAATTTGTCCCTTTCATGCCCCTCCTCCTTCCATATTGCAAGGAGTTGCAATGTGTACATTGTGACTCGAAAATGCTTTTGTGAATCACAGTACCCCTTTCGTACATGCAACTTGGAATTTCAATGCCACAAAGCCACTGATTTTGCTGATAGCAGGCTTTTTCACCGCAAACCCCTTTTATACCTCTGCCCTGGTGCCATCACATACTGGTGTAGTGCTACACCCAACCTGGTGGCCTTATTTGCTTGAGGTTCATGTACACATTATGGAGCCCAATTAGTGAAGGCCTCATTAACTAATTTAATATCTACGTTTGAGAATGGTTGAAGAGACCATTTATCACTTCCTATGCATGGTAAACTTTTTATTTTAATTACTTCACAATGTAGGTGAGCTTGGAAAATATAGTTGGATCAATATTAGGTAACAGAAATAAAGGGCCCTTACTCTGTCTGCAGTGTACCTGCACAGTGGAATGCAAACAATTTTGAATCAACTATAGAAAACTGGAGACAGAAGGGAACAGCTTGCATTCCCTTGAGCATGGTACAGTAAATATAAGAATACAATTTCAATCACATCTCTGATGCTATAAAGAACTCTGTACTTTTTTTTAATACCACTTCTTTAAATTTTAATTGGATTTCAGGAAACGTTATTAGTTGCCTGGTTCTTTGATCTTGCTGTGTTTGTTTGAATTCCTGCTCCTGAGCATTGAAGTGAAAAGAAAATATTTCCTTACCCTCATTAAAGCATTGCATACGAGAACTAATGTGAATATTTTTATGCAAATGTCGAACATCTCTCAACTACCCTGCTGGAGATAAGTTTGCATATGAACTTTGAAGACTTGTTCTACATTGGGCCTATTTGTGAAATTAGATCAACATAGCAGTAAGACTCCCACTTACAGTCGTCACTTTCTATAGAAGGCGATCAGTCATTAGCACTCTTCAACTGCTCATGATGCAATGAAAAACAAAATGGCTGTTTCTCTTCCGTATGGGAGTATCTCACTGGTTTTGTCTCAATGAGCTCTGTACTTCAACGGTGCTGAAAAATAAAAAATGAAGGGCCTTATTTGTGAGAAGTGACGCATCGCTGCATGAAAACAGTGATGTGTCACTTCTCAGTGTGCCCTCCATGCGACATGATGGATGCGTCATATCGCAAGGAGTTAGAGATACGTCAGTATTTCTGACGAATCTGTAGGCGCAAAAGTGACGCATTGCTGGAGTGTGTCACAAAAGTGAGGCAACGCCAGCAATGTGGCCGTTCACATGGGGCAAGCCCCTTGTGAAAGGGCCTGCGTCAGTCTTACGCCTGCTGTGAGGCAGGCGTAAGATATTGTCGCAATGGCGACATGGAAGTGGCGCACTTCAACGAGTTTTTTTGGCAGGAAACCCCTTCCCTGCATATATTATACCTGGCCCAGGTAGAATGTGGCACAGGGGTTTACAAAGTCATACATCTGGCTAGATGCATCACCTTGTAAATAGGGCGCAACATGGCGCATTTTTTACGCCGCTGGTGCGTCACAAAAAGTGATGCACCGGCCGTGTAAGAGTTACGCCAGGCCTCATAAATAAGGCCCGAACTCTTCTCTTATGACTTATCTGTCTTAATGTCTCTCTTTTTCTCTCACACACTCGTTTTTCTCTATCTCGCTCTTGTTTCTCCCTCTGTGTTATTTTTTATCACAATGATCTTCTCGCTTCACTCCACCATTCCCTCTTAAGAGTTGTGGGGTGCAGTCATTTTGCTCCTAGAACTACTGATTCCGCAGAGGTCGGTAATTCCAGAACGAGGGGTTAAAAAACATTACAACTTTTCCTCTGTGGTATGAGGGTTAACAGTGGAAATTTGTGCCTGCGGGAATTCCTGCAAGTTATTCCTGAATTCACGAAAGACCGATCCCTTACCAGTACTGTTCTTTCCTGGCTTTGCAAATATTTCAATGTGCTTTACATTGAGTAAATTTATTACTGAATGCCCCTTGCCTATTTAAGTGCGTTTCACTGCTCCATAATATATTTGTGCATATTATGTTCCAGTGTAGTGCCATGCCAACCGTAGAACACAGATCTCTGCTCCTGCTACTTCCCTTTCATTGGGCTGCAGCTTCGAAATTCAGGCTCCTAGTGTAACTGGTGAAAAAAAAAAAATGAGTGCAAGCCTGCGCTTTCAAGATGGGGCTGGCAGATGCCAAAGCTACCCAGTCCTGCTTCCATCTCATGCTGCTTCTTCTACCGCCCTACACTTCCAGGGCGAGATCAGAAAACACTTTTGAGAGGAGTTATTACATGCCCTTGATTGTAAGTTAGGGTAGTACTTGGTGCAAATACATTTTATCAGCGTATTGTGAAAATAGCAGTGTGCTGCATTTTGGTGTAGTGCTATCAGTGGCGTAACGATAATTGAGGGGCCCCCCCTGCAAGGTACGAGGACGGGCCCCCTCCGGACTCTATCAGGAGCTCCCCGGCCGAATTGCAGTGCTGAGGGGGCCCCCTGGAGCTTGGGGGGCCCCCGCACTGCGGGGTATTGGGGGGGCCTGTGTTAAGCCCCTGAGTGTTATTGTGTTTGTGTTTTTCTGCTGGATTATTGCTTTGTATTGCTGTTGTGTTGCACTCTGGTTATTGTGTTGTGCCATGGTTTGTTTTAGTTGGGCTGTTATTTAGTTATTTCGTTTTGGTTTATTGTGTTGGGTTCTGTTGAAACAACCATTTAACATTGTGCAGGATGGTAGAAGGCTGTCGCTCTAGATAGTCAATTATGTAAGGTGCCAGTGTCACAAAAAATGTGACAGAGACCTATCTTAAGTTTGCACTTCCAATGCTTGCTTTTGTCATGCAACCCACAGTTTCTTTATCTCACAGCCCTTGTAGGTTCTTTATATCCCTGCTTCCTCATCTTGCTATAGCTTTCCTATATTTTTCTCCGTTTTCTTCCTAGATACTCCTTTGCTTTGGGTCTAACTATGAAAATTATGATAATAAAAAACAAGTCCTGGTCCCCAAAAATGAATGGCGATGCCAACCACATGCAACCACTGGTGCATATTAACCCCTTCGCCGCGGCCGGAATTCCGCCGCGGCGCTGGGGGGGGTTTGGGGGCAGCGCGGTGGCGCTGTGCTCGTGACGGAACCACTCCGTCACGAGCCACGGTTGAGCTGTGCTCATGACGGAGTGGTTCCGTCACGTCTCCGCCCACTGCGCTAATCGCCCGCACAGGCGGGGAATCAGCGCCGCGTGGGCCGAGCGGCCGTCAACGGCCACAGCATGACGGAACCACTCCGTCATGAGAACAGCGCAACCGTGGCTCATGACAGAGTGGTTCCGGCATGAGCGGGGAAGGGGTTAAGCACTTCTCCACATGCTCCCTGCTGAGAGTCCTGCTCATTGACAGCTGAACTTCTGTTGAGCTTTGTGAGAAGGCGGCCTGATATGCTGTCCACTAGTTCTAGTGGGCACCTTGTATCAGTCCAAACAACCCCTTATGGTGAATGGTTAAAGACAACCTTATGTGAAAGCTATCCTAGTGGTAGCTATGGAGAGCAGCCTTCGGGCTAAGTCTTGAAGGAATGTAAAGCAGCTTGTTTTACCAGTCTATAATCTCTTGAATGATCAAATGAAAGGACAACCACACCAGGTATATATTCAAAATATATGTATTTAAGATAAAACACACCCCTCTAGTCTCTTTATGAGACTGGAGTTCGAAGTACTTTGTTTACAAGTCAGCAATTATCAGTAATGCACAAATACACGTTTGGGCCCTAGGGGCGTACCAAACCATATACCAAAAAAGTGGTATAAGAACCACAACTGGAATAGACTCTAGGCCTAGAGCCTGTAGAATCGCTTGGACCCCAAGTAAACACCCAAGGTAGTGACACAGGGGACCCTCGGGGACTGTATGCAGTGTGTAAACACAACCGCGGGTTCCTATCACTTTCATTGGGGAATGTCACGGTTGGAATTTTTAAGATTAGGGACACTTCAAATCGAACTAGGACCAAACCCTTATGGACTTAGACAGTTCTAGGACTAGCACCCTTGAGAGTACCAGAGTACTTGAGTTACCTCACCCAGGGAAGCCGGGTGCATAGGTGTGTTTTGGTGTCGGGTCGCGTCGTCGATTTCAATGGAAGCCTGCAAAGAACTGCTGTTGCCGTGAAGAGGAGAAGTGTCCGGAGAGATCCAAGCCTGGATCTATGAAGTAAGGAACCTGAAAGCAGAGGGGACAGAGTCTGGGTCACTTACCAGTGACCTAGGGCAGGATGGACCAATGCCCACTGATGTCGGGTGCTTCAGGTGAGTTGATTGGTGTCTTGACTCTTCAGCCACGAGGTGCAGGAGGTATCGACAAAGTCCATGAGCCGGATTTGAGCTGCCCCACGAAGTCTGACGAGTGCTGCGGTGTCGGCGCACCAGGAAGGACCCAACAAGCCTTGGCAACGGCAAGTCTCAAGAAATCAGAAAAAGGACTGCGGTGCAGACCAGCAAGGTCTGATGGACTCACCCAGCAAGGGTAAGTAAGAGCAAGTCTTGAGCAACCAGAAAAGTACAAGTAGATATGGAGTTGCCTTTGTGGGGACCTGCTAGCCAATGGGCTATTGATCGTAAAAGAGCCTCAAGCGGTCGCACTTGGAGCTGGCTCACGGGTCACTCGTGGAGTGGAGGCCAACAATCTTCGGTGCAGGAGGTGCTCAAGGCTGGGGCTACTAAGAGCCCAAAGCACAACTTCGAGGATGACCAGAAAGGTGTTGTTGCTGCAAAAGTTCACGGTGTCCAGGGGTCACGGTTCCACATTACCCACGATAGCCACAGGCCTCAGCTTTGCTGTGGACTCAGGATAGCCATGAGGAAGTCTGGAAATCCACCTCTGCTGATGCAGAGACTTCGGCGTCCGGCGGGAGCTTCAGTAATGCAGACCGGTAAGTTGCTTCTTTGGTGCCTGCCAAGCAGGGGAGTCACTCCTTGACCTCAAGGGAGATTTCTTCCATCTTCTAGTCGTGATAGAAAGTCGAAGGTCCAGGATATATGTTTCAGAGGTTCGTCCAGGGTAATCTAAAGTTGTAGGGACTGGATTCCTATACTTATACTAAGTTTAGGGAATGGACTAACTCTAAGGCCCCACCTATGGGTGGGCCTGGGAAGGGGGTGGTTACACCCCTTCCCCCTTGTCCAGTTTCGCGCCAGAGCAGGGGCTGAGTGCCCCTGCAACCGGTTTGCACTGGGCTAAGCACAGGGACACCTTGTGTGCCCCAGGCAGTGTCTCAAAAGCATTCTCTGAATGCACCCACTCTCCCCCAATACACATCTGCCTATCTGGGGAGGTGGTTAAACCTCCCTGCGACAGGAAACCTATTGTCCAGGCCTCGCCTGCCGGAGTTTCCCCCAGCAGCAGGAGGCCAGACCCGTGTCTGAGGCAGTGGCATCCATTTTGTGATGCCAGGGCTTTGAAAGGATTTAACCGGGTTAAGCCAGTGTGAACATGTCTCTCCCTCTCGAAGAGTGGAATGCTACCCCCGCCGCCAGGACTGGTGGGGGGGTAGTATTCCAAAGTGTTTGACACCAAACACAACATGTTTTGATGCAGCCATTCCAAAGTTAGCATTTACCGCGAGGTTATAATGCACTTAAGAGTTTATGGTATGGCTGTATCACAGAACAGCTATAAAGAAGTATATCCGAAAGCTGCAGAGGGGCTCAGCTCATACTTAGGCACCGTCTCACATAAAACCAAGCACTCTGCCTTCAGGATTGTCAAGGCCTGCCATAGGAGTGGCTTATAGGTTTATATGGGTCTGTATAAGGTAGTGATATAGGTAGCCCATACCACAGTAATGGGTGCAAGCACACCCTTACCCAGGTTGCAGTAGCAGACCTGTGGTGTCATTTTGGAGTGCTTCCTAGGGGTGGCATAATACATGCTGCAGCCCCTGGTAGGCCTCTGAGGTACCTATGCCCTAGGTACATTGTATACCATATACTAGGGGCTTATAAGGCACTCCAGAATCCAATTAGATATGTACCTAATGTACATGGAAACCATTTTAGAGAGGAAGCAGCTAGGCTGTGGTCCTGATTAGCAGGGCCACAGCCAGACTAAGGTCGAAAAGCAGTGAAACACCAGCAAAAAGTGGGAGTACCCATGTGAAGCAGATCCTACTCTCCTACACAACTCTCCCCCCCCCCCAACGCAGGGACATTAAACTAACCTTGACCAGTTGAGTCTTCATGTTCAAAGTGGAAATACCTAGAGAGTCCATCTGCATTGGCATGGTTACTCCTAGGTCTATGTTCCACGGTAAAGTCCATCCCCTGTAGGGAAATGGACCACCTAAGCAGTTTGGGGTTTTCACCCTTCATTTGTTTTAGCCATAAGAGGGGCTTATGGTCTGTCTGAACAAGTAAGTGAGTACCAAACAAGTATGGCCTCAACTTCTTCAGAGCCCAAACCACAACAAAGGCCTCCCTCTCAATGGCTGACCAACGTTTCTCTCTAGGGGTCAGCCTTCTTCTTATGAAAGTTACTGGCTGATCCTGACCTTCTTCATTCAATTGTGACAGTACAGACCCAACCCCCAACTCAGATGCATCTGTTCGAACGATGAACCTTTTGGAGTCGTCAGGACTCTGCAGAATGGGAGCAGTACACATGGCCTGCTTCAGGTCATCAAATGCCTTTAGACATCTTTTGACACTGAACCTTTTTGGGCATTTTCTTAGAAGTTAACTCATTCAAGGGTGTCACTATTGATCCATACCCTTTGACAAATCTCCTATAGTACCCAGTCAGGTCTAAGAAGGCTCTCACCTGAGTCTGGGTAGTGGGAGCAGTCCATTCCATTATGGTCTGGATCTTGATCTGCAATGGTTGAACCTGGCCTCTACCTACAAGGTGGCCCAGGTACACAACCTGACTCTGCCCTATCTGGCACTTAGTAGCCTTGATAGTTAGGCCTGCTTTTTGCAGGGCCTCCAAAACATTCCTTAGGTAGACCAGGTGATCCTCCCAGGTGGAGCTAAAAACAGCAATATCATCTAGATATGCTGCACTAAAGGCTTCCAGGCCTGTGAGAACTGCATTCACCAACCTTTGGAAAGTGGCAGGTGCATTCTTCAAACCAAAGGGCATTACCACAAATTGATAGTGCCCACTAGGGGTAGAAAATGCTGCTTTTGGCTTTGCATCATCAGCTAGTCTGATCTGCCAGTAGCCAGCTGTCAAGTCAAATGTGCTAAGTTACTTGGCTGAGGCCAAAGTATCTATACGCTCATCTGCCCTTGGTATTGGATGGGCATTAGTCCTAGTGACTGCATTGAGGCCTCTGTAGTCCACACAAAACCTCATCTCTCTTTTTCCACCACTGGTGTGAGGGTTTTGCACAAGGACCACTGGACTAGCCTAAGGGCTATCTGAGGGCTCAATCACACCCAGATCCAACATTTTCTGGACTTCTGTCCTGATACAGTCCTTGACATGGTCAGGTTGCCTATAAATCTTATTTTTAATAGACAGACTGTCCCCAGTGTCCACATCATGAGTGCACCAGGTAGTCTGACTTGGAGTCATTGAAAACAAATGTCTGTACTGATTGAGAACCAGTCTGCAATCAGTTAGCTGCTGGGCAGTGAGGCTGCCTGCCAAGGCTACACCATCAACTGACCCATCATCAGGGTTCTGTGAGAGGAGGTCAGGGAGTGGGTCACTCTCTTCCTCCTGTCCCTCATCAGTTGCCATGAGCAAGCTCATGTCAGCCCTGTCCACATATGGCTTTAGCCTGTTGACATGGAGAACCCTATGGGGACTCCTAGGGGTTCCAAGATCTACCAAGTAGGTAACCTCCCCTTTCTGTTCAACAATAGTGTGGGGTCCACTCCACTTGTCCTGGAGAGCTGCTGGAGCCACAGGCTCCAACATCCACACTTTCTGTCCTGGCTGATAAACAGTCAGTACAGGCTTTTGGTTATTCCAGGCTTTTTGCAGTTCCTGGCTAGCCTCAAGGTTTTTGTTTGCCTTTTTCATATACTCAGCCATCCGGGAGCGGAGACCAAGTACATAGTCCACTATATCTTGCTTTGGGGGCTTGAGAGGTAACTCCCATCCTTCCTTCACCAAACACAATGGAACCCTGACAGGGTGACCAAACAGAAGTTCAAAAGGGCTGTAGCCAACCCCCTTCTGAGGCACCTCCCTGTATGCAAATAAAAGGCAGAGCAAGAGAAGGTCCCATTTTCACCTAAGCTTCTCTGGGAGTCCCTTGATCATGCCCTTTAAGGTTTTGTTGAACCTTTCAACTAAACCATTGCATTGTGGTTGATAGGGTGTGGTGAATTTGTAATTCACTCCACAGTCCTTCCACATAGCAGTTAAGTAACTTGACATAACATTTGCATCTCTGTCAGAAACAACCTCCTTAGGAAAGCCTACTCTTGAGAACACACTCAAGAGAGCTCTTGCCACTACAGGTGCTGTAGTGGTCCTTAGGGGAATTGCTTCTGGATACCTGGTGGCATGATCCACTACCACCAGTATAAACCTGTGCCCAGATGCTGTTTGAGGATCCATGGGACCAACAATGTCAATCCCAACCCTCTCAGAGGGAACCCCCACCACAGGTAGTGGTATCAGGGGGGCCTTTGTAGTGCCACCTGATTTGCCACTGGCTTGGCAGGTTACACAGGAGCGACAAAACTCCTTTGTGTCTTCAGACATGTGTGGCCAGTGAAAGTGAGGAACAATTATGTCCCAAGTCTTGTTCTGGCCTAAGTGTCCTGCTAGGGGAATATCATGGGCTAGTGTCAATAGGAAACCCCTAAACTTCAGAGGTATAACCAACCTCCTGGATGCACCAGGCTTGGGGTCTCTACTCTCTGAGTAAATGAGTCCATCATCCCAATAAACTTTATGGGTGCCACTAGCATTCCCAGCAGCCTCATCAGCAGCTTGCTGTCTGAGGGTTTCAAGAGAGGTGGCAGGTTTTCTGCTCCTGGCTCAGATCAGACCTGGAAGGGCCCCCTGTCCCCAAGAACTCAACCTGATCAGGTTCAAGCTCCTTTGGGACAGTTCCTTCTTCAGGCTCAAGATCATCTCCCTGAAGAGACTGATCAGAATCTTGAGACAGATGGGAAGGCTCTGCCTTAACCCTACTGCTCCTCCTCTTGTGAGGCACCTGGTCCATTATTCCAGAATCCAGGGCCTGTCCAGCTTTTGACATTTTAGCCTGTGACCTAGTCACAGCAAAGACATGTGCCGGGATCCCTAACATTTCCGCATGAGTCCTGAGTTCCACTTTAGCCCGAGCTGAAGTTTCAAGATCATTGCCACGCAAGCATTGTACTGGTAGGTCTGCACTTACCACAACCTTCTTAAGGCCAGTTACCCCTCCCCAGGAGAAGTTAACAACTGCCAGAGAATGGTCAGTTCTGACGTTGCTAGCATTGGTCACTTGGTGCATTTCCCCAAGTACAATCTGCCCAGGATCCACAAGATCTTTTGTCACCATAGTGACACTTGCTCCTGTGTCCCTGAATGCCCAAGCTTCTACTCCATTAATTAAAGGCTACTGTCTGAATTTGCCCAGGTTACTGGGGCTCACAAAGGGGGACATATCCATGCCTACATCACTGACAAGCACAGCCTGAGTTGGTACTCTGACTAGGCCAGAGTCCATCTCAGAAACCAGGGTCAACCCAACTACACCCTTATTCCGTGTATTCCCACCACCAATTGTAACTGTACTAGGGGGAACAGGTGCCTTAGGGGCATTGGTGGTGGTTGGAGTATTTTCTTTAGCCTTGGTGCAGACACTAGTCCAGTGAGTTTTCTGCTTACAGGTTTTGCACCAGGGCTTCTTTTGGCCTATTCCCCTTCCTAACTGGGAATCCCCCCCCTGAAGAAGAATTTTGGGGCCCTTGTGAAGACTTCTGGTCTTTACCCTTGTCCCCACCCTTATGAGAGTTTTTAGAATCTTGCTTCTTAGGGTCACCACCTTGGTTCTGTACTTTCTGCCTCACCCTGGTTCTGACCCATTTGTCTGCCTTCTTTCCCAATTCTTGGGGACAGGTCAGATCAGAGTCTACCAGGTACTGGTGCAACAGCTGATTTTGACAGTTTTTAAGATTCTGCTCCCTCATTATCAGATTGTACAATCCTATCAATTCACACACTTTACTGCCCAATAACCAACCTTCCAGGACCTTTGCAGCACAGTCAACAAAGTCAACCCAGTCCTGATGTTGTGCCTTTTGGGTATCTCTGAACTTTAACCTGTATTGTTCAGTGGTTAGGCCAAACCCATCTATGAGAGCACTTTTCAAGACTTTGAAATCATCAGCATCCTCTTCTCTTACAGTGAGGAGCTTGTCTCTACCTTTGTCTGCAAAGGAGAGCCATGAGATTGCTGCCCACTGACCTTGAGGGACCTTCTGTATTTTACAGGCCTCTCAAAGGCAGTTATCAATTTGTGGATGTCATCCCCACTCTGGTAGGGAGGGACAATCTTACTTAGGTTTCTATGGTCATAAGACCTCTCCCTATCTCTAGGGAAATTGCTGCTACCAAGTGACTCTAGTCCCTCCTTTTTACTAGCTCTGTAGTGTTCCAAGGCTTCCCTATCTAAGGCCATCTGCTGCTTTCTGAGGGTGAACTTGTCTTGCTCATACTTCAGCAGTCTCTCTCTCCTCTCCTGGGAGGTTTCCCTCCCTCTGTGAGAAGAAACAGAGGTTCCAATAGAGGAGTTAGACTAAATAGATCCCCTTGACTTCTAGCCCTGTGTTCAGGCCTACCAGGTGGAATGAAGGAAGAGCATTATTGTCCTCATCCTCACCCTGATGGTCTGTGTCAACCAGAGTCTGGTCATTGTCACCAGTCTGGTCAGCATTCAAATTAGGGTCAGGGGAGTGTTCACCCCTGGTCCCACCCTCAGGTGCTGCCCCATCCACACTGTCTCCATCTACAGGCCCACTAGGACTTGTGATATCATCCAGTTTCAGTATCTTTATGAGATGCTGGGTGGATGGGCTTTTGCCTGTCTTCAGCTTCCTAAGTGTTCATAGGGACATAAGCTGAACAAAGGTGAGATCCTCATACTTATAGGGAAGGAGCTCACTGGTTCCAGGTAGGGACTCAGTGGTTCGTGGCTGGTTAGACATTACTAATGTGGTGTGGTATATTGTACTACCTACTCTAATGTGGCCTACTAAACTCTCTTGAGTTGTAGCAAGGGTGTGCTATCCCTTAACACACAACTCTAAGTTCAGTAGAATTTACTTTAGCTGAACTTGATATTATATGTACCTCAGGCACCTTTAGTTGTTTTCAGTTTATCAATTCAATTGAGATTATCTGGTAAAACAACAGCAAGCTGGAATCCCACACACTGCACACCAATGTGAGAAGGTGGCCTGTTATATGCTGTCCACTAGCTCTAGTGGGCACCTTGTATCAGTCCAAACAACCCCTTATGGTGAATGGTTAAAGACAACCTTATGTGAAAGCTATCCTAGTGGTAGCTATGGAGAGCAGCCTTCAGGCTAAGTCTTGAAGGAATGTAAAGTAGCTTGTTTTACCAGTCTATAATCTTTTAAATGATCAAATGAAAAGACAACCACACCAGGTATATATTCAAAATTTATGTATTTAAGGTTAAACACACCCCTCGAGTCTCTTTATGAGACTGGAGTTTGAAGTACTAAAGTTACATGTGATTAAGCATCAGTAAAAGCACAAATACACGTTTGAGCCCTAGGGGCATACCAAACCATATACTAAAAAAGTGGTATAAGAACCACGACTGGAATAGGCACTAGGCCTATTGACTCTAGAATCGCTGGGACCCCAAGGAACCACCCAAGGTAGGAACACAGGGGACCCACGGGAACTGTATGCAGTGTGAAAACACAACCATGGGTTCCTATTACTTTCTAAGGCGAATGTCGCCGTTGGAATTTTTAAGATTATTGACACTTCAAATTGAACTAGGACCATACCATTTTGGACTTAGACAGTTCTAGGGCTAGCACATTTGAGAGTACCGGAGTACTTGAGTTACCTCACCCAGGGAAGCCGGGTGCATAGGTGTCTTTTGGTGTTGGGTCGGGTCGTCGATTTCAATGGAAGCCTGCAAAGAACTGCTGCTGCCGTGAAGAGGAGAAGTGTCCGGAGAGATCCAAGACTGGATCTAGGATGTAAGGAACCTGAAAGCAGGGAGGGCAGAGTCTGGGTCACTTGCCAGTGACCTAAGGCAGGATGGACCAATGCCCACAGATGTCGGGTGCTTCAGGTGAGTTGATGGGTGTCTTGACTCTTCAGCCACGAGGTCCAGGAGGTGTCGACAAAGTCCATGAGCCGGATTCAAGCTGTCCCATAAAGTCTGTTGAGTGCTGCGGTGTCGGCGACCAGGAAGGACCCAACAAGCCTTGGCAATGGCAAGTCTCAGGAAATCAGAGAAAGGACTGAGGTGCACACCAGCAAGGTCTGATGGACTCACCCAGCAAGGGTAAGTAAGAGCAAGTCTGAAGCAACCAGAAAAGCACAAGTAGAAGTGGAGTTGCCTTCGTGGGGACCTGCTCGCCAATGGGCTAGTGATCGCGAAGGAGCCTCAAGTGGTTGCACTTGGAGCTGACCCACGGGTCACTCTTGGAGTGGAGGCCAACAATCTTCGGTGCAGTAGGTGCTCAAAGCTGGGGCTACTAAGAGCCCAAAGCACAACTTCGAGGATGACCAGAAAGGTGTTGTTGCTGCAAAAGTTCACGGTGTCCAGGGGTCATGGTTCCACATTACCCACGATAACCACAAGCCTCAGCTTTGCTGTGAACTCAGGGTAGCCTCTGAGAAGTCAGGAAATCCATCTCTGGTGATGCAGAGACTTCGGCGTCCGGCGGGAGCTTCAGTAATTCAGACTGGTCAGTTGCTTTTTTGGTGCCTGCCAAGCAAGGAGTCACTCCTTGACCCCAAGGGAGATTTCTTCCGTCTTCTAGTCGTGATAGAAAGTTGAAGGTCCAGGATATATGTTTCAGAGGTTCGTCCAGGGTAATCTAAAGTCCTATGGACTGGATTCCTATACTTATACTAAGTTTAGGGGATGGACTAACTCTAAGGCCCCACCTATGGGTGGGCCTGGGGAGGGGGTGGTTACACCCCTTCCCCTTTGTCCAGTTTCGCGCCAGAGAAGGGGCTGAGTTCCCCTGCAACCGGTTTGAGCTCGGCTATGCACAGGAACACCTTGTGTGCCCCAGGCAGTGCCTCAAAAGCATTCTCTGAATGCACCCACCCTGCCCCAATACACATCTGCCTGTCTGGGGAGGTGGTTACACCTCCCTGTGACAGTAAACCTATTGTCCAGGCCTCCCCTGCCAGAGTACCCCCAGCAGCAGGAGGCCAGACCCGTGTCTGTGGCAGTGGCATCCATTTTGTGATGCCAGGGCTTCTTAAAGGATTTAACCGGGTTAAGCCAGTGTCAACATGTCTCTCCTTCTAGAAGGGTGGAATGCTACCCCCGCCACCAGGACTGGTGGAGGGGTAGTATTCCAAAGCGTTTGACACCAAACACGACATGTTTTGATGCAGCCATTCCAAAGTTAGCATTTACCGCGAGGTTATAATGCACTTAAGAGTATATGGTATGGCTGTATCACAGAACAGCTATAAGGAAGTATTTCCGAAAGCTGCAGAGGGGCTCAGCTCATGCTTGGGCACCCTCTCCCATAAAACCGAGCACTCTGTCTTCAGGATTGTCAAGGCCTGCCATAGGAGTGGCTTATAGGTTTATATGTGTCTGTATAAGGTAGTGATATAGGTAGCCTATACCACAGTAAGGGGTGCAAGCACACCCTTACCCAGGTTGCAGTAGCAGACCTGTGGTGTCATTTTGGAGTGCTTCCCAGGGGTGGCATAATACATGCTGCAGCCCCTGGTAGGCCTCTGAGGTACCTATGCCCTAGGTACATAGAAAACCATATACTAGGGTCTTATAAGGCACTCCAGAATCCAATTAGATATGTACCTAATGTATATGGAAACCATTTTAGAGAGGAAGCAGCTAGTCTGTGGTCCTGATTAGCAGGGCCACAGCCAGACTAAGGTCGAAAAACAGTGAAACACCAGCAAAAAGTGGGGATAACCATGTGAAGCAGATCCTACTCTCCTACAAGCTTCCTGTTTCATATCAGTATATTTTTCCATACACACTTACCCCCTTAACACGTAAATATATTACTGAAATACATAAAGTCATGACATTCAGAACTATCCACCATAGGTTTAGAATGGTCGGACCCATTGCATTTCTGATTCCCATATATTTTATATTTGCATGAAATTAATATAAATAGGCTCATTTGCATAGTCATGGAATGTCTGAAATGTTGGCGTGGATCTGGCTTTTAAAGACATATGTTGGACACCTCTGGCACTAGGGTTTTGCAATGAGGATCCCCATGACATGTATCTTGGAGTGCCCCACTGACTTGTTGAAAGTGTTTGTCATACCTTGCTCCCCTTACATGCACACCAAGATCACTCTAGTACATCCTGAGCAGGGCCTTGTTTTCAGCCTCCTTCCTGAAAGTTAGCACTTCTAACATCGAAATGAGCCTTCAGAGATAACAGAAAGTTCCTAACTGATAATACACAGTTGAAAACAGCTTATAAAGCCATGGTTTGAATTGTTGTTTTTAACTAAGTTAGGAAAGATTGTGTAGTATCCTGCATATGTATTGTAATGTATTTTCCACCACCTGCTCAACCAGTGCCTGTGCTCTGAACTCAATAGATTGTTGGAGTCTGGATGAGCCTCTGAATGTTGGGACACAGAGAGGTGAAGTGACAGTTGGGCATGGGCTGAGCAGCAGACAGGCTGCTTCTGGTGGAGCTCACTTTCACAACATAACTACCAGTTATACTGGAACTATTTAACATGTTATCCACTTGTATAAAACATCTTTACTTACTACCTTCATGCATGGACCTCCTCACTACATTTATTTGGTGACGAGGATGGGATAGGCACCCACGAATCATATATTGCATTTGTTCTTCTGTTGGAAGGAAAAGGGATATGTAGTATCCTGCATATGTATTGTAATGTATTTTCCACCACCTGCTCAACCAGTGCCTGTGCTCTGAACTCAATAGATTGTTGGAGTCTGGATGAGCCTCTGAATGTTGGGACACAGAGAGGTGAAGTGACAGTTGGGCATGGGCTGAGCAGCAGACAGGCTGCTCCTGGTGGGGCTCTCCTTCACAACGTAACTACCAGTTATACTGGAACTATTTACTATGTTATCCACTTGAATAAAACATCTTTACTTGCTACCTTCATGCATGGACCTCCTCACTACATTTATTTGGTGACGAGGATGGGATAGGCACCCACGAATCATATATTGCATTTGTTCTTCTGTTGGAAGGAAAAGGGATAGGTAGTATCCTGCATATGTATTGTAATGTATTTTCCACCACCTGCTCAGCCAGTGCCTGTGCTCTGAACTCAATAGAATGTTGGAGTCTGGATGAGCCTCGAAATGTTGGTAGACAGAGAGGTGAAGTGACAGTTGGGCATGGGCTGAGCAGCAGACAGGCTGCTCCTGGTGGGGCTCTCCTTCACAACGTAACTACCTGTTGTACTGGAACTATGTAACATGTTATCCACTTGAATAAAACATCTTTACTTACTACCTTCATGTGTGGACCTCCTCACCGCAGATTGCCCCCTGAGAGAAATAGTAAAAAGTGTGCAATCCTTGGCAGCTGTATAAGACAAAGCATTCTTCTCGAATGAGGTATTCCTGACCTCTGGGATGACAAGGAGGTATTTACTAGCAGAACATAAGGTTCTGGTTGGAGAGTACAGGCAATGTTTCTTGACTGAAAAGGCAGGAGTCTGCCCATAAATAATCTAATGAAGGATAACCAAGGATTCGAAAATAATTCTATGTTCAATTGTTATTCAGTGTAACTGAGCTAAGACAGGAGTGATGAGGTCTTTGTGGGAACAGTTCATTGTTCAGCAGGCAGCAGAGTTTTGAACTCCTTGAAGCCTCTTCAAGAGTTTGTATGGTCCAACCGGGATTCAATGAGGGTAGTGAGCACTTGTTTGTGGCATCCTTTTGGAACACAAGGATGGATTTTTCTTAACAACTTAAGGTGGCAGAAGCAATTGCTAAACACCTTGGTTGAGTAATGATCTAAGGAGCGATTATCCCCCAAAGATTACAGCTTCTACAGGGGACAGAAATATTAAAATATTAAATGCATAGCTTAATTTTCTAAAATCATCAACATTACAAACACGAGGGTACATATAGTAAGCTACAACACAATTCACTAATTGTGCTCATGGTTGTTATAAATTCATCACGATGCACCATTGGAATTCACATAAAATTGACAGAAACTTCGTGAAATAAATGCAAGCTACCAACATATGGGAAATTAGAGGGAACAAGGAAACTCATCATAAAGAAAAGGGCAAAAACATTTGTCACAAAATGCTGTAAATCGAAAAAGCTCATCATAAAAAGAGGGACAGCAACAACCACAAAATATGTTCAAGATCCATAAAGTGCGTAAGTGCTAAAAACAATAGGGTTGCAAAGTACATCATAGACACTAGAAAAATATAGCAAACAAGGAGAAAGACTAACGACAGACATTTCATATACATGTACAAAAGTGAGCTGATAAAACCCGGGATGCAAGATTGACTTATGAACTGAATTACACCCTGTACACTCATTTTCATGTAATGAAGTTGTTGACTTTTCTAACTTAACCACAGCAATGTCTATAAATGTATCAACTCTGCAAATCAACTGTGCATCATGTCCCAACACACAGACAAAAGTTGCGTCCTTAATCGTCCAAACCCCCAGTCTTATAAACGTGGTATTAAAATATCGTAAAGTTCAAAAAATAGGGACAAACACATAGAATATGAGAAAGTGATTCGCTTTTCTAACCACAGCCTCTAAAACATTTGCAGAGTTTTCCTTGTTGAGTGATCTAATTCACTCTTGTATCTCCCAGTGGTAAAAGTTGAAATCTCAGCCTCATGAACTTCCTTCTTTTCTCATATTTCATATTCACTGACACATAACTCTGGGTCATGTTAGAATATAAATGGGGTCTCTAATTGGCAGAGGTATGCACCCTGTCCCAAGTAGGGAACCACACTCTAGTCAGGGTAAGTGTAGCACACGCTAAAAGTTTACCTGTGCTCTCCCTCTAGTAGCATGGCACAGAGCAGTCAGGCTAAACTAAAGAGGCAATGTGTAAAGCATTTGTGCACACACAATCAGTACCACAATGAAAACACCACAAAAGTACTCCACACCAGTTTAGAAAAATAGCCTAGATTTATCTCAGCAAAGCAGGATCAAATTGACCAAAATCCAACATGCACAAGTCAAGATAACAATTTTTAAAGAGTAAATCAAAATCCAGTGCCTAGAAGTCAATATCCAACGGGGGCTATCTGGTTGCACTTGACCAGGACAAATCCAAATGTTCAGTCCGACCGCAATGGAGCACAGGCTAGATGCAGGAATCATGCAGACCCCCTTACACTACCTTGGATGCATTGGATGCTTCCAAGGTAGTGCTTGTTTCAAGGCCAGGGAGGACCTGGCTTGGCAGGTTGGGCTGGACGGGTCCCACAAGGAACAGGTTCAAGACTGATTTGCATGTGGCTGGGTCCAAACTGGGGTGGTGTGGTGAGCAAAACAATGATGGATTTAACCCAGATCCTTGTGACTGGGGTTGAATGTTTGCATTGTCCAGCATTCCGTTGTTAGAAATGGGGATCTCTAGTTGATAAGGGCTTGCACCTTTGTCCAAATTGGGACCTTCTCCCTAGTCAGGGTAAGGAAGTTACACTCCTAAAATAACCCCTGCTCACCCCCTTGGTAGCTTGGCACGAGGAGTCAGGCTTATTCTAGAGGCAGTGTGTAAACCATTTGCACATAACCAACAGTAATACAGTGTAAGCAGTACAAAAGGACACCACATCAGTTTAGAAAAAATCTTTAGTTATCAAAATAACCATGTAAAACAGTTCCTTGATGTCGATAGCTCCGTCCGAGGCTATCACGGCGTCGTGAGCAAACAAATCCAAACAGTTCTGGCTGACCGCAGCGTCGCAGGCCGGCTACAGCGTCGGGAAGACCCGCAAACAGTACCTTTCAGAAATGCAGGGCGTTGATGACCTCTCGTTGAGCTTCCGAACACACGCCGTCTCCAGGCGTCGGTTCCGGAGGTCGGCGCAGGAGTCGTTGGGGCCCTCGAAGTCACACGAGCTGCAGATCAAACTCCTCTTTGCTGAATAGCGCTGGCGTCGGCAGGCGTCGGGTGCTGCGGTGCAAAGTGCAGCGGTGCGGCATGCGGTGGCCTCAGGTTGCGGTGCGAGCAGCGGCGTCAGATGGCATCATCGGTGAGACTAGGGTCGCGTGTGAGATGAAGGCGGTGCTCGTCACGGTGCAAGCAATCCTACAATGTGGAAGTATTGAAAGCGATTTGCAAGAACCTGAAAGTCCAAGTCAGAGGCCTCGCGAGGAAGGATGAGCTACAAAAGGCGCTGAGGGCCTGTGTAGCAGCCAGACAGGCCAACGAGCGGTCTGGTATCCTCAATGGAGAGGCGGAGGAGCCTATTCCTAGGGTGGATGTGCTTTTGGGAGGGGGAACCCTCCAGGCCAGGCAGCAGTAGCTTGTCCCCAGAAGAGCTGGAGGACAGGTGAGATGCCACGAAGGTAGCAACTGAGTTAGAGAAGCTCAAACTAGCCATGGAAGAGAAAAGGATGATGTTAGATTATGAAATCAGAATGAAGGAGCTGGATCAAAGGAGTAGACCCAGCTCAGAGGGTGGCAGCAATTCATCACCACATGCAGACAGCATCGTACACATCCCTAAGAATGTGGGCAGAGAGTTCAAATATGGGGATGACATACAGAGTTGGTTTCAGGGGTCCCTGAGAAGAATTGGGGAGCAGGATTGTGGCCTGTTTCCAGAAGAAGCCAGGGATACTTTGACAGCTTTGGGTAAGGGGCCTAACCTCACCTATGCTGATATAAAGGAAACCCTTCTCACTAGGTATGGTCTCACTCCTGAGAAGTACAGGGATCAGTTTAGGTCCAGTAAAAAGTCCGAAGCCAATACTTGGTTGGAATGTGTGGATATGTTTTGCAGGTTGCCTGATGGCTGGGTGAAGGGCAGTAATGTGACAGATTTTCAGGGGCTCTACAATTTGATTGCATGGGAGCACTTGTCTAGTCTGTGTTTTGCAGATCTGTGCCAGCACCTAGTTGATAGTAAGCTGACTGACCCCAGGAAGCTTGCTATGGAGGCGGACCGCTGGGTGAGTACCTGGGTCCACAAGAAAGCGTTTGGTGGAGACTCAGCCAAAGGTGGACAGGGTCACCAGCAAAAAAGTGGGGGGGGACAAGGGTAAAGCACAGGAGATCTCTTAAGGGCCCCACACTAATACCCAGGGCAAAGGTTCCCATCCCCCAGGAGATAAGAAGAAAGGGGTCTCTACAGGAAATACTGCTGAGACCGGCCCCGCAAGTGTTTTTCATGTGACCAGGTGGGTCATCTGAAGGGGGACCCCAGGAGCCCAAAGGGGACGCAGCCACCCACCAGTGGGCAGACCAAGGTGTTGGCTAGTGTAGCGCTTGGGGAGGAGGGGTACCCACAGGAGGGTGGAGATCTTGCAGAAATGACACTCGTCTCACTAGGGGACAGTGAAATGGTCCCAGGAAACCAGGTGCCCCCTAACATAAAGAAATAAAGCACCTGGGTGACCATCAATGGGAAAAGGGTAGAGGCTCTCAAAGATGCTGGAGCCAGTGTGACCTCAATCCCGTGTCACCTGGTCTCTGAGAAGCAGGTAGTCCCAGGGCCATTCCACCAAGTAGTTGCTGTGGACAACTCAGAGTGCCAGTGTATAGTGGCGCAGGTTTCCTTTGAGTGGGGGGGTCTCAGGTCCCTTGAGGGTGGTTGTGAGCCATACCATGCCTGTAGATTGTCTGCTATGTAACAACCTGGAGCAGTCCTTATGGAAGGATGTTGAGCTCAGGTCTCACTTGGAGATGCTTGGGTTGCCAGAGTGGGCATGTGTGTCTACTCGGTCAATGGCAGCCAGAACGGGAGATCAAGAGCACTTGGAGCCTGAAACAGTGGCCCAAGTCCCTGCCAAGAGAAAGGGCAGGGGGCACGGGAAAGCAGCCCCTGAAGTTCCCACGGACCAGGAGGAGACTGACCTTGAGGGGGACGCCCCGGTGCCTACAGGGGAACAAGTAGCCGAGATGGGGGACATCTCTGAGCTGACCCATTGGCAGCAAGAAGAGGGTCCTACCAGGGAGAAATTCTGCAAGGAGCAGAAAGAGTGCCCTACACTGGAGGGTCTGCGGCGGCAGGCTGCAGTCCAGGCAGCTGGTGATCAGTCCAGATCGCATCTGATCTACTGGGAGAATGGTCTCCTGTACTGTGTTTTCTTCATTTCTAAGATTAGGTATGCAGTACAGAGGTTAAAAAGAAGCAGTGCCAATATGCAACCCTGTTTTAACCCACAATTAGTCAACATATTTCTGGACACTTTAGCTCCATTCCCTTAGATTAACACACACCTATGTGCCCATGTTATGAGATGGATGGCCTTCAAAAGAGGTTCAGGAATGTCTCATTTATAGGTCGAACCTATAGCGCTTGCCCTTTTAGGCGATCTGTTGTCTGTAGTTTGTGGGGTCAGACTCCTCCCATGCTTTGTATTGGCTTGTGTGTGTGTCCTTTAGAAATCGTAGGCTGCAAATGGCTACTGGTGGCTGCATGTCCCACCTTTACTCGCAAGTATATTCCCATGGAATATTGCTGCGAGAGCAAGAAGGGAAACGCATGCTGCGTGTGTGCATTTATCTTCTTCTTGTTGTCAGTATTCTTTTTACCATGAGGCGACGCGGAGACCGGGCTTTATGTCCTGCTGCCGGAGTTAACTTGTGGGAGGCTGGCAGGCATTCGGCTACTGTGTAGCAATCATGGCAACCGCCGTAGCCTCTGTTGCTGAGAGAGGGACTAGTTAGACTGGAGTGATCGGCATTGCAGAGAAGCCCTAGTTGCGCTGCAAGTGAAGTTGGTAAGAGAGTGCCAGCAGATCTATCTATCCATGTTAAGCACCAGTAACATGCTCTGGCACTGAAAGAGTCAAGAAACAAGTCGATATGCAGCTCTAAATTAATTGTTTCTCTTTAAGGGCAAACAGAAAGTTCAGTGTTTTATGCCGCTGGTTAAGCAGATTAATCAAATGGGCTTTCAATGGCCTGTCAACTTGTGACAAATGCTTACAGCTCTCTGCTGTCCTTTTAAACAAAACAGGGTTCCAACGTGAGCCACGTGTGTGCGCTTCACCTGGCACCTTTATAGGGTTAAAGCTAGTTTTCAATTCACTTCTTGTCATGAGCAAAAAGATCAATTGATGGGCAGAATGCAGAACAATGTCATACATTCACCCCAGTACAGAGATCCGGCCCAAATCCACTTTTTTGCTCCCCATGCCATTCCAGTTTGAACCCAGCCATATGCAAATGAGTCTTGACCCTGCGCCTAATGGGAACAGTCCAGCCTGAATTGCCAAGCCAGGTCCTCCCTGAACTGGAAACAAGCATCCTAGGACCAGTTTCGGGGTTTCATCCCTTATGCCCAAACTGAGATGGCGAAATGAGCTAAAGATTGATGATGGATTCAACCCAGATCTGTGACTGGGGGTGAGTGTCTGAAAAGTTTCAGCGCCTCGTCCATCATCTCCTTGTGTTTGCTTTGTTTGCCCTAAGTTGGCAGGGCATGCCTAGACATGGTCCCTTGCTCACTTTGCCACTGGATTCAAGCTAGCTTGGCTGAGGTGGGGTGTTACCCCGAAACCGGTCCCAGGATGCTTGTTTCCGGTTCAGGGAAGACCTGACTTGGCAGTTCAGGCTGGACTGTTCCAATGAAGCACAGGGTCAAGACTGATTTGCATATAGATGGGTCTAAACTGAGGTGGTGAAGTGAGCTAAAGAACGGTGATGGATTTAACCCAGACCTGTGACTGTGGATGAGTGTCTGAAAAGATTCAGCGCTCTGTTCATCAACTCCTTGTGTTTACTTCTGGTCACGAGCACAGCCCCAAACAAACAGGCGATTTCTACAACGTAAAGATTCATCGTGGGGGGGTAGACTGGGAACTCCTGCTGTGCGCTGTAGCCTAGAAAGACCAAAGTGGCCTAGAAATGAGTTAAGTTAGCTACCCACTACGTTCCTGTATCCTTCCCTCTCCAGACCATGCATATAAGGCTATACATTACAACATCGCCCATAATGACCCCCCCAGCATACCCGCCACGTTGTCAGAATGTCAGCAGCAGGCACATGAAATATAAAAACAAGAAGACTCAGAAGTGCTCCTATGTGGATCAGCGGTGGTGCCTTGCTTACTTGTTATTTTCCAGCAAGGAGCCAACCAACTGTGACCGCGCAGTGTAGCTGATAGGCTCCTGGAGATACTGAAGCGGCGAGCAGCAGGTTTCACTTTACTAAAACAAAAGCAGCTCAGAGGTAAGGTAAGATGTGAGCTAATATGTATTGGATGTTTGAGGGTATGTGTTGAGTCCTGTGTGCAGCACAGGGTTTTACTGTTGATTTCTTCGATATTAATAAACTTTTGTCTGGTGGGTTAACTACATGTAGCTTCTACCTTCCAAACACCAGTTGTGTCCAGCAGAGGTGGCTTTTGGAAGCTCTCTATTTTTTTGTGCAGCCCTTTCTCAAAGAATGGATGTCACAGGTCCCTTGTGTGCGCTGACTTTCTTTGGCTGTTTCAGGGCCTGTTAGATCTGGTGCGCAGTGCCAGGTTTTTACAGTTTTATTTCCCTCACATAATTACCAAAGGTTGCCCGGAGCTTCAATGAAAGAGTCTCTAGCTTGTAAATCAGCGGAGTTGGAGGGGCAACAGCTTTCTTTTTCCTTGAGACTCCAACTGCCTGCCCTGAAGGATATCTCATATGACCAGTCAGTGTGTGGACTGATTCCTTTTGGCTGTGGGCTAGCGAACCAGGGGCCATATTATCAAGCACGGTGTTAAAATTATCGCCGCTTTAGCGGCAGAAAACTGCGGCGATAATGGGCTTGATAATATGCCGCAGAGATTTCCAATCGAAGCCCATGTTGACACCAGAACATGGGCTTCTATGGGAATTCTCTACGGCATTTTATCAAGCCCATTATCGCCGCTTTAGCGGCAGTTTTCTGCTGCTAAAGCGGCGATAATTTTAACGCCGTTTCTTGATAATATGCCCCTCAGTCTTACTGTTGATTTCCCTGATCATATAACAAAGATTACTGGTGTCATCCTTAGATGCCTTCAGTCTTCTATATATTGCAAAAGACAATACAGCGTATCTTGCCAAGGTCAAAACTGCTCTCATTTGCAAATGTGGGTCGGTTTTAATTGTCTGAGTTGCTAAATGGGGAGCACTTTTAATCTGTTGCCAGAGTTAATTTTTTATCGTGTCCCAGTCCTACCCTGGAGTGGGGGGGGTGTTTTTTTCTTTTCCAGTCTGGCTGGCAGACACAAGTCAGGTCTCTGACAGCTCAGGACTGGACCATCTGCAGCTCTTCAGCCTATTTTAACGTGCTACAGCACCATGCAATTTTTTAGCCATATTGTACTGAGAACCCGAGGCATGCTTTTCTTAATCTCAGTATATTTTTAGACCCACTGGCTTCTGAAACTTACTTTGTGCCTACAGCACAATAATGATCCACGATTGAAGTCTTGTAAGGCTAAGCAAGTGCCTCACAGCCCCCTGCGACCTTCCTTCCAGTGTGTACTCATTGCCGTGAAAGGCTGTGCTGCAGTTGTGTTTCAGTTTGGTCATATTAGAAAGAGGTTGTAGGTTAGTGAGCTTTTATTTAGTTGTTTTCAATTAGTTTCAAGATATGTTTAGAGCTTCTTATTGTTCAAAATATTGTAATTTCGGATATTTATCTCTTTCAATGCTCTTCTTTCCAGGGGTTTAATGGACAGAAAGTGCCACTCTAAGTGTCACACATTTGGCACCTGAATGTTACTCATAAGTACATTGAAACCATTGAAATCTAACACATAAACAATCTCAAAACTTGGCAGCAATGACAGACTGTGCGCCTAAGAAATAAAGAGGCTGAACATTGTACACGGTCTCAGAAAGGAATGTGTGCAGTTGTATAAATAAGAACCACAAACTTCAAGAAAAGGGTGTTGTGCACTGATGCTTTGCAGCAGTTTTAAGATCTTAAGAGTTTCTTGTTGCTCAAATGGGTGTAATGTCTTATATTTATATGTTTCCCTCGTCTTCATTGCTTAATTTTGCTCATGAGAAAGTGTCACTCATAATCATTGAATGTCACTGATAATTTCACTGAAATTATGAAAATGTCACACATAAGCAATCTGAAACCTTGGCAGCTATGACAAAGGGGTGCGCATAAATGGTGTATCAGGTACAATTCTCACCCCACGGTAAACAGATCAGGTTTGAATGCTTCACGGTCAGTGGGGGGTGATAGCAGATGACGTATGTGTGTGAGCGTGGACTGTACACCCCTCACACTTTTGGGGGGATCAAGAATCCCGCTGAGTGCTCACAGCCTAACCAGATGGGGAGCTGCAGCCATTTCCTGCTCCCTGCCCCCTGGGCCCGAGTACCAAAACAGCTGCAAGGTGCAGAAAGAAAAGCATGTGGATTCTTGGCAACGCCAAAGTGGCGAGAGTGCGGCGGGTGTGTTAGCTGGGATCTCACTTGGCTGAGTTAGTGCTTTACAGTGGACTAGAAGGTAGAAGGACGGGCCGGTGGGATGTTTTCTTCGTGGTAGGTTCACAAATGTTAAGACTTGAAGCCCTGCCCACTCTCCGCCCATATTTGTCATTGGCTTGTGTCAATGTCCTTCGTAAATGCTGGCTTCTGATTCGTTAATAGCTTGTTAGTCCCTCCTTAGTACTGCCTTGTCTTCATTTGTAACCTCCCATGTGGACTGGCCCTTTGACTTCTGTTGTTAAATGGTATGTTTTATTTAGTCTTTAAGCACTATTTTATTTAATGAGTTTCTCCCACTGCAGGCACAACATTAAGGGTGGGCGTAGTTCGCGAAGTAGCACTTCGCGAAGCTACGCAAAGTGAAGTTCGCACTACGCGAGCTACGCGTAGCACTTCGCGAACTGCGTAGTAACATGTTCGCACTGTGCAAGATGTTGTTTTCAATGATTGCACAGTGCGGACAAGCAACCGGCACTGTGCAATCATTGAAAATGACATCTTGCACAGTGCGAGCTGTAGTTTTCTGCTGCTCGAGTAGATTTTTACTCGAGCTTCAGCTTTCTCAACGCGAACTGGTAGTTTCTCATCGCGAGCAGTCGCGAGCATACGCGACCACTCGCAATGAGAAACCTGACCTCCTCGCGTTGGGAATCTCGCCGGGAGGTTTATTTTCCATGCTCGCGATCGCCAACTTGCAGTTGCTGATCGCGAACAAGGAAAAAGTCTCGCCGGGATGTCATTTTGCTTGCTCGCGGTCGCGAACTTGACGTTGAGGACCGCGAGCAAGCAAAAAA
Source organism: Triturus cristatus (assembly GCF_964204655.1). Lineage (NCBI taxonomy): Eukaryota > Metazoa > Chordata > Amphibia > Caudata > Salamandridae > Triturus > Triturus cristatus. The sequence goes on from NC_140593.1 coordinate 946,495,143, forward strand.
TGACCGCAGCACTACGCAACACTACGCTACGCGTGTTCGCACTGTGCTACGTGCAGTTCGCGTAGCGCGAAGTAGCGCGAACTTCGCAAACTACGCGAGCGTAGCGTAGTGCTTCGCCCAGGCCTACACAACATGCTTTCCTGCAACATTCACCGCACCATGCGTGCTTTCACTTTCCGAGCAGCCCAGAACAATGGCGGCCGCTTATTTGAAATTAAATTGGTCTTGCATTTTCAAGAGTTTGAGCTATTGGCGTTGTAAATGACAATGCTATTATGTATCTGTTAATTATCAAAACAGATAAATAAAAAGGCATTGTCATTTACAATGTTTAAATTTAATCCACAAATCAGCCCTATTCACTTTGTCAAAAGTGGTACTGATGTCCAAGTAACATATGTATAGTTTAGTGATGCGATATATTGCCTTTTGAGCTTTCAAGTTAATAGACAGTACGTTACCCTGTGTTTTGCACCCTTTCTGAATCCCATCTGATGCACTGGCAACAATTTCTTCCTCTCCACCCACTCCTCTAAGTGAGAGAGTAGAAGATTCTCCACTCACTCCTCTAAGTGAGAGAGTAGAAGATTATCCACTCACTCCTCTAAGTGAGAGAGTAGTAGATTCTCCACCCACTCCTCTAAGTGAGAGAGTAGAAGATTCTCCACCCACTCCTCTAAGTGAGAGAGTAGAAGATTATCCACCCACTCCTCTAAGTGAGAAAGTAGAAGATTATCCACCCACTCCTCTAAGTAAGAGAGAAGAAGATTCTCCACTCACTCCTCTAAGTGAGAGAGTAGAAGATTATCCACTCACTCCTCTAAGTGAGAGAGTAATAGATTCTCCACCCACTCCTCTAAGTGAGAGAGTAGAAGATTCTCCACCCACTCCTCTAAGTGAGAGAGTAGAAGATTATCCACCCACTCCTCTATGTAAGAGAGAAGAAGATTATCCACCCACTCCTCTAAGTGAGAGAGTAGAATAAATGCGAAGATCTTTGCCTCAGTATCAAGGAGCGCAATAGTTCAATCCTTTTTCAAGTCAGACAGACTTCCTGTCTTGTGCAGAGGATGTAGAATAGAACCTCTTGTTGAGTCAGGTCTTGTCTGAGATTCCAAAATAGAGTTATATAAGTGACAGAGTGGGGCCACCTAACTCTCCATATTTGATTTAAAAATGGAAATTAACACATTTGGGCCCAGAGCGGTATCTCTTCTGATCGCCTCCAAGGTTTCCATAATTATTTTTTCGGTAGTATGATGTTAACATCTTGATCAAGATATAAGTCTGGACCCGGGCCATGCTCTACCAGTCAATATTCGTAGTACAACTTTGAGGCGAACGATACCCATTTATCTGCACCGATATAATTGATTTAATCACTGGAAGATTCTGTTGTTTGAATAAATCCCCAGAATTCTTTTGAGACGTGCTCAGCCGCCATCTTGATGTTGCAACATCTCTTCAAGATAAAGGTATTCTTTTCCTATCAGCATTTCTGCTTGTATTCTAAGGACAGTTCTTTTAGTTCTTTCGTTTGGGTAGTGTTGTCGAGTACAGCATTTTTCCCCCTGAGATGTGCTAATTTCCTTTTCATGTTACACAGCTCCACTGCCTGTGTAACAACTGCAGGGCTTATTTACAAGTCCCTTAAGCCGCCGGTAAATCACTTTTTCCCATATAAAAAGTGACGTGCCAGTGGCGGAATGGGCCAGTAAATAAGCCCCGCATAGTCAGAGCCCAGGCCAGGGGAAGACAAAGCCAGACCCAATGGGGGCCCGGGCCAAACGCCATTCGGATGCGGGAAGCCCCCCCCCTGGGAAAAAGGGGCAACCGCAATTGGTCACCCAAAGTAGAACTCAGCTTCCCCCAATCAAGGGAGCAGGCTGCAAGCCGCAGAGGTGATGAAGAAGGGGGCAATCAGTCCCCTCGAGCATTCAATCCCCTCCGCCTGGCGCAGTGTACAGGCACTGAATGATCCATTAGGCTAAGGAGGCCATGTCAGTATCTTCTCTCGGCCAGGCGGGCTCCCCAAAAAATAGTTATTCGAATTGTTATGAAGATAATAATCCAACCTCCATGAATCCCAACCAAAGGCGGGTTACATTTTATTTTATTCAATCTAGATGACTCTTCCATCTCGGAAATTGTTTCATAGTTGATGCTCCAAATCCCTTTTTTTTTCCTGAGGGAGATGGTCATTGTCTGTTCTATACATTATTTCAAAGGAGCAGATTTGTTGAACTAAGCTGGGGATACCAAGGTGTAGTCTATTTGCTTTCCCTTTGAGGCAACAAAGTGTGATGGTTTTGCATGAATGTAAGGGAGGATACGACCATTCAGGTTCATTACTGGTACCCTGAACAGCTTATGCCAGGAATTGTGATCAAACCGATCTTTCAAAGTAAAGTTGAATTCCATAGGAGGTATGTCCCATAGGTTTGGCAGATCCTTCAGTGGGTCAGGAAGCAATAAACCATAATCCAATATACTATTTAGATCACCTGTTAGCAATATTAATACATCTGTAGCAAGAGGTAATTGAGAATCCAGATATATAAACAGAGCATTTTGCACAGAACGATTCTGGAGAGTATTTGGCGGGATGTAGATGTTGTACACCAGAAGTGATTTACAAATTGTGTGACCCGGGAATTTTTATTCAGTAACAAAAATATAGATAGACTTTTGCCAGACTTGCTCCAGTTTGTTCCAAACGAGTACTAATTAAGGTTGACAGGCCCCTTTACGGTCTACCCTTTACTGAGAGTCTCACAGCTGGATTAGTCCAGGAAATGTAGTTCATCGAGGTAAGTTCCTCCTGATCCCTTTCTTCTTCTAAACACACAATATGAAACTCTTGAATTTCAGATGAGAGCATCTGAACCATGCTATAGCTTTGATATACCGGCGATGTTCCATAAAAGGAAATGTAACCCTCATATTTTGTAGGATCCATGCAAGATAGGACATGTAAATATTAAATAACGGGAGGATAGAGTGGTTAATGGTGTTTAACACTGCAGATAGGGCTAATAGCACATGGGCACAGGACATAGCTTTCAGCATCATCGGCTTCCCACTGAAGGTCAATACCAATGACACCACACCTCTGTGCTTCTGTGAGGTCTAAACCTGGCTTGAACAAGGTTAAAGAAATTATTGGCCTTTATAAGTGTTTGGGGATAGTAAAAAGCTAAATTTTCCAGTAATTTTGTGAAATAAGGAAGCACGGAAATGGGACAATAGTTTGCAGGATTGTCCGCATGGAGAGAAGATTTATGTTTGTGCATGTTTTCCTCCTGACACATATATGTGTGTCTCTATATGTGCAGACATGTGGGACCAGGAGCTGTGTATATATATATAACGGGGAGTATTTTTATTATTTCAGGCACCAAGAACCCCTCAGTTTGAGAATATAGGAACAGGAATCAAGTGATATATCCTTTATATATTATAAGTGTATTTTTGTACAGATGAGATTAACACTGACCCACACTATATGTCTCTTTAATATTGTGATGCAGGGCAATCTTGAACGCTGAAACGTGTCGACACTCATTCACATTGAGGACTTAGAATAAGTGCCTTGTTTTTAATCTTGTGGAAGGGGGCCGTAATATAGTTTTATTCACCCACTCTCTCACCATTTTAGAGCAGGTGTAATGTTATAGATTGAGGTTAGTAAACATAGCTACACTTCTACAAGCAATAGAGAGATAGCCTGTGCGCACTAAAAAAACATTAAAAGAATGTAAATTTTAGACATACTAACACTCATGACTAATGAATAATGGCTACACTGACACACACTCCATAATTTCAAGTAGAAGAAGATTATCACTCAGGAGCGGAGCTTATGATGAAGCATGACAGTAACTGGTGGTTGCGGGCAAGACACCCTTCTTAATACTATGAATTCACGCCTCTAGAGTCATGCCACACAGGGGAGGATATGAAACTGACCCGTACATTAGGCTAAGTGAACCATAGGAGTACCCTGGAGACACTCCCCCAGTGAAACTGATCTAATGTTTAAAGATCCTTGATAAAAAATAGCTTCATAGCCCTACAGAAGCGACGACATGAATGAGTTTTGAGCACAGAAGGTTTTGGATTACACTGTTTATTTTAAACGTAACAGAAAGTAATTTCCTTTTCAAACTGTTTTAATCCCAGGAACTCCAAACAGACGTTGATCCGAAAAGTGTAGGGAACGAGCAGGTAACATATTTTGTGAGTTTGATTCTGAGAAATGATGACCCTAGCTATTGATGTGTGAATGTTCATATATAGAACTTTCAGCTGGAATCTTTCCTGAATTTGAAGTCAGTTTAGGCCGCACAAGGCCGCCGTGGCCATTCATAATGTGGAGTCTTGGGTAAAATGTCAGCCACTGAGTCCTGAATACGCTAAGGTTTGTTCTGAGCATATTTAGGAAGGCCCGGGTAAATTCCATCAGCATAATCTAGACTCTGGCCAATGGTGGTACTACATCCTTAATCAGAAGAGGCCCTTGTTCTGCTATTAGCCAAGCCTCGGTTAAACCACAAGAAAAAACTATTTTCCTAATACAATCATGAGATCAAGTACATCCAGAGGTTTGAAACTTGAATCTTGTCATTTTAACTACCAAAAAAAAAAAGGTATCGAGATGCAACCAAATACATTTGCGTAGGGTGAGCAGGGGAAAAACAACACAACAATTGGGAAAATAGCCACTCAACATCTGACAGACCGCCTGACTATTCTCTACCTGCATAGAGCGCTGGATACTGCAGATGGAGAGAGGCTTCAGGCATGCACAAGTCAAGTTTGTCATGCAAGAACCACACACACCCTTCCGTACCTGGCATGAACCACCATGGTCTAACTTTCTTCCTGAGCACAACTAATAAAACACCTTTTGATCCTTATCATAGGCAGTAATTGCAGAAAGTATTCAGAATAGCTGTTTAAAACTTGCTATCTCTTTGGAGATGCCCTTCCTCTGCAAACCCTTACTTTCAACCGCTAAATTACAACCTCAAATTCATTTGGTAGTTTTGAGGAGACTAGCTCAGGCGGAAAAGTGCCAACCTCCACATTGGTGTTACTACCATTTGGTTCTCTGTGGGAAACCATGCCTTCTTGTACAGTTCTGGATCTCAAACCCCTCCTCCATTACTTCCTGCTGATCTTGACTATAACAAAACTAATGCGGGAGATCAGAGCAAATAATACAACCGTCCCATTGACTAGGACAGAGCATCCACATCCCATGTCCACTCCTCTGTAAAGCATTTGCCAAGCATCCAAAGATGGGCAGATTTTGAGAGGTAGACAGTTCATCTGTGTTGTGCATTTTCTATAGCATCTGGAATACCACTGATCTCAGAGGCAGGTTTCTGGATGAGCCAATGGTGTACTGAACTTGTTCCTTCAGGCTTTGTTCAATTCACTCATGTAAACCACTGTAAAGGAGAAAACATTCTCATTGGTCCATAGTCCAAGAGTGTCCATCAGCGATGACAGGCATTGTAATCTTGATCTCTCAGCAGAATCACATAAGTATGCATTACCTCACTGTCTGCTCTTGTAAGTACCAGACACATCTTCACCTATTGCCTCCAGATGCCAGTAAGCATTGCACACTGCCTTCAGTTTAATCAAATTGGATGACTACCTCCCCTTTCAATCATAGATCACTGGCGCTGTGTTTCCTTAAAATATATCTATCTACTCTTAAGACTTAGATCTGTTATAAGCATGACTTGTGGAGGAGTGTGCATTAACATGTCCTCCACTGTGAATAAACTGCAAGTGGTGCGAATTAATTGCATACGTAAGAATATTTACATTTGGTCTGATAGACTCTCGGAAAGATTAATGGAATTATTATTTGCAGATTTTCCTTCTTTAATCGCAATGTATTTACAAATTTAACCAGGCTTATGAAGCCCAGGGATAGCCACAACCATCTTGTTATCTCTGTGAGAATAAACTTTCAGATCCTTTGGGTCTCTGGTAAAGGGATTTTGAGAAAGGGTACCTATTTGGTGCGTTACACCTATTTTAATTTTGGAATTAGTACCCTTGATTTTCATTTTACCTCTGATGTGGGCAGACCCTGGACAATGTGGCATTTCGAAGCTCTATGGCTATATCCTCTTAACACAAATCATACAGCTGAACACCTGCCCAGACTCCGCAAAGATCTGGATTAAAATTGGATCTCAGGTTTCTTAAATGCAATCAACATTCTGTCCTAGGGGAGGAGCCTAGCGCGCAACCAAGATGGCCACGTAGGTGCGAGGCTCCCGAGGACATCCGCAACCTCCTACGATTATCCTGAAATTATCCTGCCCTGGATGAGGGGACTATGTTGGTGAACCTGAGCTGAGGTGGCACCCGTTTCCCGCTTCCGAATCGGACCTCGGACACCGGAGTGAGCACCGATTGAGGTGTGCGGCCTTCCCCTCGCCGGACCCCGGATTTGCGCTGTGGGGTGATCCAGTGACAAAGTGAACAACAGCGGCAGGCAGGGCCTGGCGACTCGCGTGCCCCGCACTTTCGCTTTCGCTTTCGCACCACCTTGTCGTCTCTGCGAGGTTGGGTCGCGGAGCCCTTGGTGTTGGTGTGGTGTGGCCTTGCTGGGAGACCCTGCCTGCCTGCAGGCGGTGATCCACCCCGCTGCTCTGAGGGGGCCCCCCCGGAGCCCGTGCCTGCTTTCCTGCCCTACACGACGTGGCTGGTGCGACTGGGAGACTGGTGGCCATGGCCACGAAACAAGATGGAGATCGGGCAAAGACCAAATCGACCCGGCGTGGCGCCGTCCATCAGGCCAACAGTATGGACCGCTATACCCTCCAGAAGGGATCTCCCGATGGACCGCGCAAGTCCCCTGAGAGCCCTCCTGATGCCCCAGACCTGCCCGCAGATTTGACTCTGCGAGATGTTATGGGCGCCATTGCCCAGATGAAGGCCTCGGTGGGCCAGCGGTTTGATACACTGGCGCAGAAGATTGACTCGGTCCTCGTGGATGTTGGCCTGGTGAGGGCCGATCTTTCCAAAACCAACGACCGAGTAGAGTCTTTGGCCCACACCGCATCGGGCCTAACGACAGATGTGGCGGCCTTGCAAACAGAGGTGCGCTGGCTTGGTCAGGCGACTGCGCTAATGGATCGACGCCTGGAGGACTCTTCGTGGAGGACCTGATTGCTACCCATCTCCAGCCACGGGGGCTGAGCAAATTCTTCGCTGTGGAGAGGGCCCACAGGGTTCCCGGGGGAAGGCCGAAGGTCGGAGCCCCTCCGAGACCTCTCATCGCCCGGATTTTCAATTTTCGGGATAGAGACGCTATCCTGCAAACCTCCAGACTGCATGGACCGGTCAAGCTTGACAATATGGAGGTTAATTTTTATCCTGATTTCACCCCAGCGGTCCAAAAGCAGAGACTGAGCTTCCTAGGCGTCAAACGCCGTCTTTGGGACCTAAACCTCAAATACGCCATGCTTTTCCCGGCCAAGCTGCGTGTGGAGGTGGATGGTCGCACGCACTTCTTTGATCGTCCCGAGGCGGCCGGGGACTGGCTGGATACTCTGCCCGGGGATCGTGATCGGGGGGGCGGGGGGGGGGCGGCGGGGGGAGACGGCACGCTGGATCAGGACTGAGGGTCTAATATTGGGCCTCACTCTGGACGAAAATGATGCCACTTTTGATTCTGCGTCAGTTTTTGTAAGTTCCCCTCCTATGGAGGTTGTGTTGGGTCTATTGGGGGTTCTCCCTCCTCCTCTAGGGGGTTTAGTTAGTCTAACTATATATGGGGCGACAGGCACACTGCACGTTGGGGGGGCTGTTTGGGCTCATGCAGGGGTGCAGGGAGGGGGGAGTTCTGTTGGGGTGGGTGGGTAGGGATGGGGTGTTGTTCGTTTTTATCACAAGGCAAACGTATTATTGTGTTAGTTCTACAGTGCTCTCCGGGGTACGAATGATGGCTTCTGTATATGATGGGGGGTAGGGAACTAACTTTGTTGTCCTGGAATGTGAATGGACTGGGGACAGGATCAAACGGGGTGTGGTCCTGCAGTTTTTGAAGCGAATCTCGCCCAATGTAGTCCTTCTGCAGGAGACACACCTCATTGGCAACTCCTTCTGCGCCATGAATCGGCGTGGCTATCGCCTAGTGGCTCACTCGGGCTTCACGTCCGGCTCACGGGGTGTGGGCATCATGGTGAAGAACTCGCTCCCGTTGGAGATTGATGAGGTGCTCCACGATGATAGGGGACGTTATACGGTCTTGGTGGGAAGACTGGAGGGCAAAGTGGTTGTCTTTGTGTCAGTATACATCCCACCGGGGCTGCAGTCGACCACCTTTGCGGACCTTGGGCGCCTTCTCCTTGGCCTTCCGGGGGGGCTTTTAGTTGTGGGGGGGGATTTTAATGCGGTGGTATCTGGATCTTTGGATCGTCACCCCCCTAGGGACCTCCCCCGGGCACAGGCGTGGCTACCCGGCCTCTTGGATACATTTGGATTAGTGGACTGCTGGCGTTTAAAACACCCCACGCAGCTGCAGTACACTTTCCACTCGGGAGCCCATGGTAGTCTCTCACGACTAGACTATGTCCTTGTCCCGGCGGCCTATGTTGGGAGGGTGGGAGAGGTACGCCATTTGCCACGGGGTATTTCGGACCACTCCCCGCTCCTACTGCACTTTGATGTCTTTCCGAGGGGTGAGGGTAGGGTGGTCCCAATCAATCCTTGGTACCTGCGCGACCCCTCCATTCGCGCTGAATTGATTAAATCCCTTCAGCGATATTTTAGATGAGAATGTGGGGTCTGTGCCTTCGGCCATACCGCTATGGGAGGCCTTCAAGACCGTACTCCGAGGGGAGGCCCTATCCCTTATTTCCCACGCCCGGAGGTGCGAGCGGGAGGAGGTGACCCGGATGGAGGCTGAAATAGCCGAGTTGGAGGGGAATTTAGAAGGTGGGGTGACGGATGCTGCATTACATGTCCTCCAACTCAAGCAAGCGGCCTACAGGGCCCTCGTCACGGAGGCGGCCAGGGGCCTCAGTAGAGAGCAACAGGGGCGGTCCCGCTGATTGAGAAAACGGATGGTGTGTGTGTAACTGAGCCAGAAGAAATTGTCTCCTGCTTCGCGGATTATTTCCATGGGGTGTATTCCCCGGTGTCTCCCTGCTCGGAAGAGGATTCCCGTGCCCTGCTCAGTGATATCGCGCTGCCGTCCCTTTCCGGGGAGGACAGGGTGTCGTTGGACACCGCTCCCACCTCCGACGAAATCGCCCTCGCCATACGCTCGGTCGCTTCCGGCAAGGCCATGGGTCCGAATGGTCTCCCTATCGAGTTGTACAAGTTGCGACCGGATACGCTGGCACCCCACCTCCGGGCTATGTTTCTGGCGGCACACTCGGTGGGCTCCCTCCCGCCGGACCAGCGTCTGGCTACAATCGTGGTCATCCACAAGGAAGGGAGACCTCGGGACCGGGTTACATCCTATCGGCCCATTTCGCTACTGAATGCGGAGCCCAAGATTCTCGCTAAGGTACTGGCCAATCGGCTGGTCGGCGTGGTGGGCGATTTGGTTCATCAGGACCAGTCTGGCTTTATTCCCCATCGCAACACAGCCCTTAATCTGCGGCGTTTGCACGGGGTGCTTGCACGTGCCCCGTTCATACGGGAGCCGGCCATTTTGGCGTCCTTAGACGCCACCATGGCGTTTGACACGCTTGAATGGCCATATATCTGGGCGATGCTTGCGAAGTTTGGATTTGGCCCAGGGTTCATCAGTTGGGTCAAATTGCTGTATTCGGGCCCATTGGCGCAGGTGGTGGTGAACGGAAGAGTATCGGCTCCGTTTGAGCTGGGCCGGGGCACACGACAGGGCTGCCCCTTATCGCCGCTCCTCTTTGCACTTGCCTTGGAGCCCCTGGCGGAGTGGCTGCGGTGGGAGCCTTCCATCCGTGGTCTCCGCTGGACCCCTGAGTATGAGGACCGCGTATCCCTCTACGCCGATGACATCCTCTTGTACCTAGCTTCCCCACGTAAATCACTCATAGTACTGGTTGATGTTCTGCATTCATTCGGTCGTAACTCCGGTCTGGTCATCAACTGGGCTAAATCGTGTGTGTATGTTCTCTCTGGGGAGGCTCCTATCCTCCCGCGGGGCTGTCCGATCCAGGTCGCCCCGCAGGGATTTAGGTACCTGGGTGTCTTCATTACTCTGGACCCGGAGGCTCGGTATGATCGGAACTTGCTTCCCCCCCTCCAGCGTCTGAAAGAGGATGTCGCGCGCTGGCGGCGTTTGCCGCTTTCGCCGCTCGGCCGGGCGGCATTGTTTAAAATGACGTCGTTGCCGCGTTTCCTATACGCGTTGCAGAACACTATGGACCTCGTCCCAGCGCGCTACTTCCGCGAAGTGGAGAGTTTGCAGCGCCGCCTGTTCTGGGACGGGAGGCCACGTATTGCCCTGGCTAAGCTGACGCTTCCCTGGTATGACGGGGGGATTGCCCTCCCGGATATAAAACGGTATTATTGGGCCTCCCAGCTAGCTGCGATTAACCAGGGCCTATATGGGCCCGCCTTAACCCGGCATTTGAAATGGATAGGATGCTACTTCCAGGTGGTGACCATAATCGAGCGCTCTACTCTAGCGCGCCCGACGCTCGCCTAACGGGCCCCACGCGTGTCATGGTGCGAGTGTGGCACGCGGCCAATGCTGCAATGGGGTGGAAGGACCGTTTGACCCGGGCGTCACCACTATACGCATCTGAGCGGTTGGGCTCCTTGTGGACCTCGAAGGGCTTTGAGAAGTGGGATTTAATAGGCATCAGCAAAGTGGGAGATCTCTGGACGAGGGGAGGATTTAAAACGTTCGAGATGCTGCAGACGGAATTTCAGTTGCGGGGCAGCGAGTACTTTCGGTACTTGCAGGTCCGCCATGCGCTGGGCTCCGTCTTTCCGGACGTTGCCTCCATCCCGGAGTGTTCCCCCCCTGGAGGATAGAGTGCTGGATGGCCACGTCCCTGACAGCACGATCTCACTGATCTACAAAAAACTGATCAACGACCGCTCAGACGTGTTGACAGCCCTGCGTGAGGCTTGGGTAGCCGACGGGCTGGAGCTGGACGACGAGGACTGGATCTCCGCGGTGGCCTCCCCGAAAGAGGTGGCCATACCGGCTCGCCTTCGTTTCGTCCAGCTCAAGATACTCCACAGGGTCTACATGACGGGGCCAAAGCTCCTGCGTATGGGCTATGCTGAGGACGGTTTGTGTAAGCGTGGGTGTGGTGCGCTGGGGACTTTTCTGCATATCTTGTGGGAGTGCCCGGAGGTGGAGGGGTTCTGGCGTGGTGTGCATGGGGTGCTGCGAGTGGTCACGCATGTGGCGCTGTTGCCCGAAGCGAGGAGATGCCTGTTGAATGTGTGGGAGCCTACCGATTACTCGGTGCCGCAGACGTGGTGGGTGACTCTGGGGTATATGGTTGCCAAGCGTGATATTGCCCAGCTGTGGGGATCCCAGAGGCCCCCGACTGTCTCGGCCTGGAAGGAACATATGGATTGGTGCATGTTTCGGGAAAAGGTGGTGTATGTGGCGAGAGGTAAGCCTGCGACATGGGTGAAAGTGTGGGGCCCCTGGAACGCCTACCGCGGGGGAATCTGTGCTCCACCGTTATTGCCCGATCCGTCGCCGGCCCCGTCCCCTTAGCCAACTCATTCCCCCGTTACCTGGGCATTAGGTGTACCCAGCCCTAGTTCTGATCTCTCCCCCCCCTCTTGAGATTCCTATGGATGGCTAGGATCCCCCCTCTAGGGGAGCACGTGTTGCTATTTCCGATTGAGGATTGCCTTGTGGGTTTGTTTGTATTTGTTGTTCTTTAAGTTTAAAATGGAACCGTATAGTGGGGTCTGGATAGTGTGGCTCGCAACGATGTTACCTCCTGTGCATGCTCGGCCGCAGCACCATGTGTTTTATAAATGTATATCGTATGCTTCTTTTATTGCTAGCGGCCGTCCGGAAGGTTGTAGGCCCATATTTGTATATTTTTTTTGAGTCTTGTAATAAACGGTTTAAAAAAAAAAAAAAAAACATTCTGTCCTAAATATAAATTGAGTCAAAACACTCTAACTTGAGTTATATATTTTCGTTTTTAGACTTTTCAGAACTGGGATATTGTGTGTTTGTTGGAAATGGCCCTTTTTGCAACGTTATAGCCAAAAGGTAAAATGTTTGCCTTCCTCCTCTTTTTCTGACCTTGTTTTTGTTGCTCTTATGACTGTTGTTAATCCGTGTTAAAGTGCATGTGCTTCTTACCTAAACATGTGTATTATTGGTATATTACATGAATGACATATTTAACTTACTCAGTGGTCCCTTGTAAAGTAGTACACCATATACCCAAGGCCTGTAAGTTAAATGCTACCACTGGACTGCAGCACTGATTGTGCCACCCACAGCAGTAGCCTTTCAAACCTGTCACAGGCCTGCCACAGCAGTGTTGTGTGTGCAGTTTACTGCCACTTTGACTTGGCATTTAAAACTACTTGCCAAACCTTAAACTCCCCTTTTCTTACACATCAATCAACCCTAAGGTAGGCCCTGGTTAACCCCAAGGGCAGGGTGCAATGCAAGTAAAAGGAAGAACATGTACTATAACGTTTTTCATGTCCTTATAGTGACAAACAACCTATTTTGTATTTCAATACTGTGATTCCTACCCCTCTCATAGGTTAGCATTGGGAATTCCTGTATACCTTTTTAAGTGGTAATTCCTGACCAGATAGGGTCAGTTTTTTGATGTTTCATATGTTTGGAATGGAATTGATAAATCCCACTTACTGGTGAGGTTGGATTTAGCTTCACTATTTTAGAAAGCCCACTTTTAGAAAGTGGATATTTCTCTGCACTTACTGCTCTATGTGCCTGACAGCCTGTCTCCAATACACACCTGGGTTGGACTGGGTGAGAGCTACATTTCTGCACTCCCTCTGGATAGCCACAAGACAGGACACTCAACTGCATCTGGGACTCGTAACCAGATGCTGCTGGCTCTATATATGCACTTTGCCAGAAGGACTGATGTGCTGCTAGGACGGAATGACACTTTGCTTACTGCTTTGCTGTGTTGGCCTGCTGCTTGCTGAATGCTGTGCTGCAGGAGGGACTGCCACTCTGCAACCTGTTCTGTGTGCTGGCCTGCTGCCTGTTAGCTTTTGTTGTGCTATGAGTGTTCTTCAAGGGCTTGTTGGCTTGCCTACTGTTTCTAAAAGTCCCAGGGTCATCAAAGACTTTTGCCATACCTGCGCTGCAGTAGGACTCTGAGTCCGGCAGCTGAAACCTCCTCAGACTCCGCACTTCACTTCTCTAAAGACAAGCACTCCACCTTGGGAGGCCGATGCTCCGTGTCTCCCACATCCATGCCCTGTATGCGGAGGATAGAGACGATAATGGCACCTCTGGATGGTTCCTGCCTGGCTTGGGTGCATACCTCAGCCAACCAGGAATTACATTTCTAACAGTGCTTAACCCAATTCAGTGGCTTTTCAAGATGCATAGATGATCAAAACCTTTTAACACCTTTTTCACACCTCTCGCTGTAGAACCCTTTTCCAATTCATACTGGTTCACAGATTTCCTGAAGATTCTAAAGGAACATATACATTGTCAACGATAGGAGAATATGTGGTGGTAAGTAAAGGGGTAAACAATTGTTTCCTTTTGAGAAGTGACTGATTCAGAATATCCACTTTCCCGTATGATTCTCTGTTGGAGATGCAGACGGTATGTGAATGTACTGCAGATGGTATATGAAAACTTTAATATATAGACTGGTATGAACAAGTTGGCAGTGGGGGAAGGGAGAAGGTGGGACAGAGCTCCTTAGATGAACAGCAGCGGTCCTCAGCATATTTTATGGTGACATACAAACCATACTGGGAGCCCTTTTGTGCCACTAGGCAGAGGAACCTCATTGTGCTGAATGAAGAGTGGGAGCATTGAGATCTTGGGGACCTGTTTTCTTTGGTTTAGGGTCGCACGTCAATGGTATACATTTTTTTAAATGTTGTTTGACGCACTGGCACATCAGAGGTTTATTAGCGCATGAACGAAAAAGATGCATGACCCTCTGCAGTAAAACTTTCCTCTTTCCTCACTTGAATCTGAATGTCCAGAATCGTGCTTCAGAATGGGACGAGCATGTTTCTTGACCAGGTTCAAAGGCATATTTTGACCTGCTTATAATGGGAACAGTAACTTCTTAAGGATCCTGCTTGAAGAACCTGCGGCTTGAGAAGTTAGAAGATCATGGATTCAGAGACAGAGCGCTGACTAAAGACTAGACATAGCAGACTGACTTTGATTGAATGAATCATAGGACGTAGAACAAATGTAGTTTGAGAGTTTTCCTGATATCCTTTAGAACCCAGGTTGCCACCTTAGTTGCTAATGTTAACCTTAGTACCAAGCTATGCTGCTTCTGATGTATAAATATGCCTGAAGTCTTAAGTAGCTTTCTTCAGTGATGAAAGCTTTACATTTTTGCAATATTAATGACGGGTGAATGGGCTCTGTCTCCTAGGTATCTTCCACACCTACAATAACCTCTTTGTGTTGGGTTCAGCCATGTGATCTCTTGGGTACCCTTGTGTATACACAACTATAAATATGTTTTATGAACCTATATGCATCAGCATTTATGCTCAGCGTTGGGGAGGGGGAGTTGGGGGACTCTAGTCACGCACCATTGATTTTCAGTTTTTTCATAAACTAGGACAGACTTCCATTAGGTATGCGAGCCGACTTACTTCAACAGTGAATTTTTGCAAAACTGCCTTTATCATTTTGAGCTTTTAAAAAGAAGAGCTCTCCTGTCAAGCCAATTTGAAATGCCTACAGTGGAGTATACATCAAGCTACTATCCCACTAAAGTTCCTTTATCAGGTCGATTTCTGCTCTGTACATTTAAGTATGTTTTACGTCTTGGCTGTTCTTTTGATTGGTTGTGATGCTCTAGATAACACCTCATGTGTTTGCTCAGGGGGTTGAATTGCTGCTCTGTCCTGGCTACCTAATGTGTGAAGAAAATCCTCAGGCGAACCTAATTGCACCAGTGGGCTGATCTGTGGGACATAGCCCTACAGGCCATTTCCTTACAAGACATTTTTGTATGCGTAGCAACTTGTAGATTTCCCTGGGTTGCCTTGGCCATGGTTCCCTATAGTAGTTCAGGATGGTAGGAGTGAATCAGCCTCTTTCTTGTAGCCAGTCTTGATTGCACTCAAGGCTCACTGATGCAATTTCAGTGGCTCACAGACCTTGCTAAAAAGATTTAGGTGCCCATCAACCAGCAGATTCTTACTCCACTTGACAAATTTGGGAGCTGAGCTCTCATTCTAGGGCACTTGTGAGCACCCACTGTTTCTGCCAAGGAACACTCTTCTGCAGCACAGCGGACTAAAGGAGACTAGCCTGGTTCAAAAGGGAAATAGACATTGTTGACTTTTAATACACAGTGATCGCTTTATTGACTTTGAGTCTTGCCCTCTTACTGTTCTCCATACATTCATTCCCCTTGAGAAGTAACTATACTGTTGTCTGTTCCGTTACTCTTTCTCTTTCTAATATATACCTGCCTCATGGCTGTGATACAGGCTCTTGAAGCCAAAGCAATCAAATGCAATGTCTGACAATATTTTTACCTGTTTGTCCATTATTTCCTTTACAAGCCCTATTCGCCACCACAGCGTCACTTTTCCCAATGTGGTGGCGTTACGGGCCCCGCCTTATACACAAGGCGGCGTTAAGCCACTGAACATGCCTTAACGATGCCTTGTGCATAAGGCACCCTTTCACACTCTACTTAGTGTGAAAGGGGCGGGCAATGGGTGTTGTGGTGTGTGTTCCACTGCAACACCCATTGATTTTGATGCTGCCCCCTATTTACAAGGGTGGCATAAATATGGGGCAGCACCAAAATGAAGACCAGCGAAAATCTGGTCTTACCCTGGCGCAATGAGGGGAAATGTTTCATTTCTCCTCGAGTTTGCTGTTTCCATGTGTGCTGCATTGTGCAGCACACTTAGATGGCAAAACGCCATTGATTGTTTATGCGCAGGTGTCCCTTCTGCACATAAACAATCATTAAAAAAAAATTAGGTTTTGCAATGTCTGTGTGTGCTGCATTAAGCAGCACACATAGAAGATTCAAGACGCCATTTTAGAATGTTTATGTGCAGGAAGTTGTGCTTTCAATCATTCCCCTCAATGCAGGCAAGAGTCTGTTATGGCGCTAGGCAGCTAAATTAGCGCCAGCGCAGGGGGAAACACAAGGCTGCACCGTATTCTTGTAAATACGGTGCAGCGCTGCGTTTCAGAAGTGGCGGAGCATGGGTTTACATAAAGGATACTAAGGTCGCACTCCGCCACTTATATGTAAGTAAATATGGCGCATAGTGCCTTCACCATCTGCCTTGCATAGACCTAGGCAATCTTCCCTAAGTGACCTTTTAGACCTCAAGATCAGATATGAGCCTGCATAGCACCTTTTCATAGACGCCTCGACTTTTAGACTTCTAGATTATTCAGAATAGATAATATGGAGCAATTGATAGGTGATGACGACGGAATTAACTTAAACCACATCAAGAGAGTATCTTTCAATGCTATGAAGATTAAAAATGTTCTATATATTTTGGGATTGAGACTTTAACCGTTTTTGACGGTTTCCTGTGGTTCACGTCACACATTTCAAGCGCCCAGCCAGAACCTCCCAAACAATGGACTTTAAGATGGACAGGCTCCTCCTTCCTGCCATAAAAGCCATTTCAAGAGCACTGCTGTCCATGAGAACATATTTACCTTTATGCTTTCCATGAGAAACGTCCTTCCCAATTTTGTCGCATGATAGCAATCCTTTTGAGCACGAAGAGAGATAAGGCAAATTTGAATATTTTTACAACGCCTGAATTTCTCCTTCACTGTCTGAAAAATAACAGGTACCATGTTCTATTACATATAAGGTTTTTATATTCTATGTTGTAGCATCTGGTTGGAATTGGTTTGTAAGGTCAATGATAGAATGTGGAGTTAAGAATCTTATGTTATGAAGCCTGTGAAGGTTTATCTAGATGGCACACAGCTGGTGGGTGGCAGCACTGAGGAGTTGTATTCAATAAACCTATTCTTACATGAACCTGCATCTGGACCTCTTCAATACAGTGGATTTTATAACATTTGTGGTGAAGATGTGAAAACTTCCCAGAAAACAACCCAGCATCCAAAATCAACAAAGTTACAGAGTATCTTCTGTCTTTAAATAAAAAGTACCTTGGTTTGTGGTGCCAGTTCTCTTGAACAACATTCCTACGCAACAAGTTGGGTCATTGTCAATTGCCTAACCAGAATTTACGTAACACTGTTAAGCTTGGTGCGTAAGTAAATTTGCCATGGGCTTTTAGGAAAAAGTTAAGCATTCAGGGCCTCATTTCAAGAAAGTGCCGCAGCACAGCTCCGCAGGCCCTTTGGCTGCTCCACGCTGTGGCACTTTCAAAGCACAGGGATGCATCAAATCTACAAGGATATAACGTATCCCTTTTCTCTCCCCTGCGCTGCTGCATATTTTTCTGCCATGTGCCGAAGCAGGCACCCTCGCACCATGCGACGCAGGTACCCTTGCACCATGGTGCAAGGATGCCTGCTTCACAGGAATGATTTCTCATGTCGAGGAAGGTGTCCCTTCCTGCACATAAAAAATCTGAAATGGTTTTTTCAACTACTAGGTGTGCTGCATAGCGCACATTGAGTATTTTAACAAAAACAAGGGGACCCCAATAGTCAGACCAGGGGTAATCTATATAGTAGAGGTGAACAAGGGTACTAGAGAGACCAACTTGGACGTATTTGGAGTCACACCACGTGCCTCCAGTACATGGTTCCAAGGACTCAAAGTAAGCCTGCCTTCTAAGCACCGCTACTCCCCTAGCACTCTCCGTATTTCCGACCCATTAACCCGTCATTTCTTTTTGTAGTTTCCTCAAATTTACATTCCCTGCGGTGAGGAAGATTTCCACCTCCTCCCAAGCTGCTCCCACCGATCGCGGCTTGCCCCCGTAAGTCTACCTTCAATGCGCCGTAACCCCACTCATATAACTACTCAACCAATTCCTTCGGTAACCTTTTTTCTCTACCCTTAGCAACACTGAATTACTCACCTGCCCGTAAAGAAGGACCCCGCCTCCTCCCCCGCTCCACCCGACATACCTGGCATTCTCCTTGTAAGTCCTCGTTCAGTGTGCCTTTTTTCTGCTATAACTACCCCATGCTCTCATTTACCACTACCCTACCCTCCTTTTCCCTAGCTCGATTGGCCCTCAAGATTTCATTCCTTCGTCGCTTTTTCCCAGGCGCGCTAATCCATGCTGACCCTGGTAAATTCTTCATTCTTTAGGCTCCCATAGTCTGCACTGCCTGCAACTGTCCCTGGCGCGCCCGCAATATGTGCGTTCACCCGTAGATTATTCATTCTCACTACTTGGTTTTCTACGTTTGGCAGCTCACACAACCTCGTTTTTACTCTTTTAAGCTTTCCTCATGATTAAGTATTTCTACATTTATTGTCTTTGTAGACAATTGGCTCATGTTTAACTTCTTATCGCTTGGCTTTCCCTGCTATCCTTCCTCCATTTTTAAGGAAGCTGCATAGGACTGAGGCTCACATATTAATCGATCGTACAACATTGTTGCATATTGTGTTTTCAGTAATTCCAGGCTCAAGGAATTCCACCCCTTGACTTTTCTTACCGTACTATTAACTGGGACCTATGGTTGATACCATGTTCTTTCCTCCTGTAGATTCCTCTTGCACACACTTCTGTTGTCCTGATGATGATCTCTAACAAATGAGATCGAAACGCTGTCGACCTCTTTCTACAACCAAAACTCCTTTATTACATTGAATCAATTGGACTTTTGTTTACTGTTGTCAATGTGATGCAATTTTAAATGTCACCAACCCCTCACTTCACACAACTTCACTATTTTTGTGTGAGCACCTGAACTACACTATGTAATCAAGTGATTCTCCATTTATGCCGTTAATAAATGTGAGATCATTTCAACCTTGTGTCCCGTCACGCGGCCGGCCCGTCTGGGTTGTAGGCGACATGCTGTGTAAACCAGAGATTGCTTTTCAAATGTGTTCAATGATGCCCCCCCCACTGCATGTTGTCGCTGCCGGCCTGATCACTCAGGATGTAGGCGTACAGCTGTGTACTATTTCTTCATGCTCAATAAAGGTTTTAAAAAAAAAAAAAAAAAAAAAACCTTGTGTCCCGTCATATACTGCGCAGCAAATACCTATTTATTATTTTATGTTTGCTCCCCTCACTTGTGCATATTTAAGTAACGGTAGCCTAGGCTACCAGAGGAACAAGTTGGCCTCTCTAGTACCCTTGTTCACCTCTACGGCATAGCACACATTGAACATGCAAAACTTTAGTTTTTTAATGATTGTTTATGTGCAGGAAGGGACACCTTCCTGCACATAAACAATCACCAGAGGTGATTTCCTCATTCTGTGTGTGTTGCAGAATGCAGCACGCACAGAAAGACTAAATAAACTGGGAGAAATGAATACATTTCTCCTTGTTGCGCCTGCCCACGTGCTCCCCTGAGAGGCATAGCATTCAGACCCATTTCCAGGTTTACGATTTCTCGTAAATCTGGAAATGTGTCAGGTTCCATGGGTGTTGCATGGGAACACCCACAGCAACACCCATGGAACGCACCTTTCACGCAAAGTGGTGCGTGTAAAGGGGTTGTATTTACAAAGACAGGAAAAGCCATGCAGATTGGCTTTTACTGTCAGTGCAAATATGGGGCAGCAAAATGTCCCACATGTGCGTCACAAAAGGTGATGCACCGGCGGCGCAAGGGGCTTGTAAATAAGCCCCTCAGTATCTCCACTCACAAGCATATTTATTTCTGGCATTGTCCTCCTGGGATACATGTGTGGGACCTGTTCTCTTCAATATGGTGGATATCACAACAAAGGTGAAGGATTTCTCCTTCACTTCCTATGTCTCTTTTCCATCCTTTTTTGCAAGAAGTGGATGTATGTTCAAACACAAAGTAACAAGGTCGGTGCCTCCCTTTATGTGCTCATTATAAGTCCTGCAGTAAAGTGATATGGTAATACCGTGCCCAGAAATACTGATGAAGCAGGGTTCGGTTTTCCCTATTTTTGGTATTACCATATAGGAGTTCACTTCAAAATGAGGAATAGCATGGAATCACATCTTATTTTCCTCTGTTTGAAGGTCCGCAGTTACGTATAATTGAGATGATTCTTCACACAAATTCAACAGATTTAAACTTAGGAAAATTGTATTGGAGAAAACTCTCTGGTCAAGTAATCACTACAAACTCAACATCTCAATTTTGGTGTAAACTGTTTGTGTCCAAATAGGGATTCATATGTGGCCTATAATGAGAGCCTTAGCATGATGGATCCTATAAGGTCGAAATCCCATACAGACTGCATTGCACATGCTGCTAATCCTCTAGGCCTCATGGGGATTGTACAATGACTTGGCCCACCGACTCCATATCATGAACATTACCTACAGGCGCGGTTTGGAGCTTTATCTCTGTTTTGAATAAAACTGGCTTGCCTCCAGCACACCATGCGGATGCACTAACTCAGAAATTCCAGGAGCTAGTGTGCAGGAATTCCAGGAGCTGGTGAGTGAACTGCAAAGACAGGTGCTTGGAAACATTGGTGCCTACTACTGAAACAAAGTTTCCAATCCATGCTGCAATGGAAGACCATAGAGCAGTGGCAGTATTGACCTTTACATGTGCCCCCCCTCCCCCCCCCCCCCGTGGTCAGCAGCACGAGCTGCTGTTTAGTTGCAGAGCACTAATATTTAGAAAACAATGGTAAATAAACAGGCAAACAGCTATTAACCTGCAAATAAATGTTTGCCTGTTTATTTAACATGTTCTTAGACCCCCTTACACAATCACTGACCCACCCAGACACCCTACCGCCACCCTGCTGGTATCAGTGCGGCCCTCTGTCACACTACAGATCGTACTTTGTGGCCCCAGGGCCAATGTTTGTGAGTATCCATTCCATAGAGACACCACCCAGATGCAAGCAGCTCTGCCTCCATTTGCTACAGAGACCATAATACAATTCCAATGGCATCAATGGTAAATGGGGCTCATAGGCAACTATCAAGGGATCCTTTGTTCATTAAACGTTTGGCTTTGAGAAGCATTTTTTTTATCATGGAAATGAAGACAACCTCACCGGTAAGGGCCGGTATAAGCAACACGATCGTACTCAGAAGCCAATGTGTGATTGTAAAACAATCTTGCTGCTCAGTTTTCTAAATTGAAAATTGGAAACACGTTCCATTCGCCATCGACTGCTACACAAATTTGGGGCGCAATATGCCGCATCATACTTACAAGGCCAACCAAAGCCACTTTACGTGACTTTGCATGGCCTTGTAAATATGTGCTTCTTTCACGCAGAACACTGCATGAAAGGGGCGTTCCATGGGTGTTGCTGATCCCACCCAACACCAATGGAATCTGAAGCATTCCCAGATTTACGAGGAACCATAAACTTGGAAATACATCAGATTCCTATGACTCCCCAGGGGAGGCGTAGGAGTGGCGCAACAAGGAGAAATACTTTTATTTCTCCTCATTTTTTCCTCTTTCTGTGTGTGCTGCATTCTGCTCCACACATAGAAAGAGAAAAATGCCATAAATTATTCTTTTTGTACAGAAAGGTGTTCCTTCCTGTGCAAAAGCAATAATTCCTGCAATGCAGGCACCCTATGCAATAAGACGCAAGGGTGCCTGATTGCAAGGGTGCCTGTGCTAGCGCACGGCTGCTGTGTGTGTGCCAGCGCAGGGGAGAAGGACAGGAATGTGTTGTATCTTGTACATAAGGCACATTCTTGCCCTTTTCGTTTGACGCACGGTAGCGCTGCCATGCGTCAAAAGTTTGTAAATGAGGCCCTAGGCATTTTATTGAGCACACTGCAGTGTAGATGTGTGTTTACGTTATTGAGCTGCCCTGCAGCTACTAATTAACATTTTTATTAGCTGCCTGCATGCTCATTGGGAATGGTGATGGCAGAAGAGTTGGCCTAACGGCTGGGGCGCTCGACCTCGGACCTGGGGAACTGGATTCGAGTCTCAGTAATGACGCTGAACATCCTGTGATTCTGGGCAAATCACTTGATCTCCCCGTGCCTAACAAACAATGAATGTGTGTTCTAATGTAACGTAATTGGTGCTATGTAAAGAGCTCTGATACCTGATTGGATTCGGGTCAAGTTCGCGCTATATAAAACTTTGTAAAAAAAAAAAGGGGCATATTATCAAGGTCTGGCATTGAAATTATCGCCGCTTTATCGGCAGAAAACACCGGAACATGGGCTTCTATTGGAATTCTCAAGGGCATATTATTAAGCCCATTATCGCCGCTTTAGCGGCAGTTTTCTGCCGATAAATCTGCGATCATTTTAACGCCAGACCTTGGTAATATGCCCCAACCTTCTTTGTTTCTTTCTAGATGCTGCTCGTGGTTATACAATTCTGCATGCGTAACGTGCTGCGCCATTTCTGTTTACAGCTTTGTGAGCCGCAGAATTGTCATGAGGAGGGCAGGCGGCTGAAGTGACTTTTGAAGACACTGCCTTTGCTCCTCAGTGAACATAACTGGCTCATTACAGCAGCCAGCTGGCGCATGCACTGTTTGCAACAGAAGGAATGCAATTACAGAACTACAGTAAAAGAATGTTCTCAAAAATTTTATTTTGTACACATACCAGTGCAAATATGATCCTTATGTAAGTTGGCAGCTAAGAAGCTGACAGAAGTTAACAGTTGTGTGCTGTACATGGTGTGTAAAAATATATTTTTCAACATAATGTTTTTATTTATTTGTCTTTATTTGTGAGTTATGGTTAAACAGCGTGTGCAGCTGCTAGCGGAATTCAAGTGATGGGTACATGAGAGTTTTACAAGTGCGAGCTGCAGATCCAATTACAGTTGCATAGTGTCATTCCAAATCATCACTGAGAAGAGTTTAAGATCATTGGAATTAATCTGATTTGAATTCATTTTGCTGCGAAAAATAGATTTTCTAAATTTTACAGTGGTAATATTATGGCTCCGATCACAATAATTTTGGTAACCCTGCCAGCACAAACTGAAGTTTGCACCTAAACAGGACTGCAATCTGTTCAAATCACAGGTGTTTTCCCCGCATTTGCAGCAAGTGAAACCTGGAGTAAATTCTGACACCAAACAGCACACGCACTATTTGTTTGCCTTAGAATGGGGAATAACATGCAATTAGCACATTATTCCCCATGTCTCTTAATAGGTTACAAATTATATATTTACTAATGTGGGATCGCAGCACAAACACAAATGACTGTACTTGAGTTTTGTGGCCCTGTCGGGGTTGGGTAAGAAGTCAGTTAAACATTGCATCCTACGCGCTGGTACATTCTGGATTTTTGTGGATTCAATTTATACAGAGACATTGTGTCGGAATCTGAATGCTATATGTTCAATAACAGTCTGAAAGCGGCTGTAAGACATTACAACGAATGCCTTTACCAGGCATGCCTTTACCACACTTCCTTTGCAACGATATGGTAAGTGTATATCAGGTAAGTGAAACCCCTATTTTACATATATATATATACATATATATATATATATCCACAACAAGCAGGTTAGCCCCAAGGAGTGCAACCACCAGAAGATGCGTAGTTCAATGCGTTTATTGAAAAACTTGCAAGCAGGCAGCCGGCAAACGAATGCATCAATGAATCACAATGCCAAACGCGTTTCAGGAGTCCCATTTTCCTTTCATCAGTGGCAAGTAATGGCGGATAAGAGCATTGCTTCTTGCGCGCTATTTATTTCAAATCACCTGCCCCAGTGGGCGCGGCCTTCCTCAAAGCCTTCTGGTGAATGTAGTGCGCAAGGTAATCCCCAGTGGGTGCGCTCGTATCAGTCATACAATGAAACAAAGTAATTTTTTTTTTTTTATTAATTTCAAAATATCTTTATTGAAAATTTTGCAAGAACAGAACAGGAGCTGGTATCAGGGACCAAAGCCACAAAGTACATGTAACGGTGCTTCAACTGATCAGCAGACAAATGCCAGCAATAGACGAACCCCTTGACAGTGAAATCGCCCCTTAGTCCCCAACTCCCGAAGAGAGAAAGGAAGAATGAATAAAGGGAAGAAAGTGAAAGGAGAAACAGAAAGGGGAAGAGAAAAGAGAAGAGAGAGTTATCTAGCGCCTCAAGCCTCTTAGTACTATAGCATAGTACAACAACAAATATCCGGCCATGTCAGTGACCGTAAATGTGAAGACCACATGGGAATTTTCTTCCAGAAAGTGAAATCATGGCGGCTTATGAGAAGCAAAATAATCGTCCAGGGTAGACCATATGTTCCTCGTGGAGGTTTTCCAAGGTGAATGTTGCAAAACAATATTGTCTGCCCCCCTGAGGTGTATGACCCAGTTCATCCAACCCTTGTAAGAGGCCTTGCTAGTATCCTTCCAATTGGTGAGTATCATTTTGACTGCAGAAATCAACAGTAGATCAAGGAGAGCTCGGTCCCCTTCCGACTGCAAATCCACCTGTAAAAAAGCAGTTACCACGGACGGTAGGGACCTGGGGAGAATGCAGTTAAACAAATTAGACAAAAACAAGTAGACCCTATCCCAGAAGGGTTTCACAACAGGACAGTGTAGAATAAGGTGAGCCAAATCACCTTTGTCTTGCTTACAATTCCAACACACATCATCTTCCCGGATCCCCATGGAGAACAGCCTAGCCGGTGTCCAAAAGGCTTTGTGTAATAGC
Source organism: Triturus cristatus (assembly GCF_964204655.1). NCBI lineage: Eukaryota > Metazoa > Chordata > Amphibia > Caudata > Salamandridae > Triturus > Triturus cristatus. The sequence goes on from NC_140593.1 coordinate 946,520,062, forward strand.
CAAAATTTCGTTTGGGAGAGAACTGGGGAAATCTTATTACGTGTAACTGATCTCCATAGCGGGGACCACGAATCTTCGGTTAGCTGATCAGCTGAAAGCACCTTCCAGTAATCTACTACCTTAGAATCAAGCTTGGAGGATTTGGGGCGCAGAAGTTGATTAAACAAAGTTATTACCCTGCATTCGTTTGCCGGCTGCCTGCTTGCAAGTTTTTCAATAAACGCATTGAACTACGCATCTTCTGGTGGTTGCATTCCTTGGGGCTAACCTGCTTGTTGTGGATATATATATATATATATATATATATATATATATATATATATATATATGTGTGTATCTATCTATATATGTGTGTCTGTGTGTATATCTATATATTTAGATATATTTATGTATGTGTGCGTGTGTATATATTTATATATATATATATATATAGTTGCTGATGCTAAGCGCGCAAGGGAAATTGTTTCATTTATTTAATTACTTACCTTAGTCCTGTCCGTCATATGTCAGACTCGACTACCCCCCCACTCTGCCCCTCCCCCACCTCACCGGCCCACAGCACTCCCTTGGCGAGCCGCCACTGACAACGACGCTCAACAGAACATCAGGAGCACTCAGCGGGGTTAAGATAAATCTGTTTATTCTCTCAGGCAGATGCATTTCGGCGAGGATTCGCCTTCTTCAATGCCATTCCCACCGAGAGTCTCATTATTGCAAGCTTTTTAAACGAGAAGACCCGGTTTCTTTTACAAATATATATTCACACACTCACTGAAAAAACACCAAAGGTTACAGGGATGTTATAGTTAGGCTCATATTTCACTCGTACAAAACCACAGAAATTCAGCAGTTTTAGTTACCTGAGCTAACTATAATTACGTCCCCACATTGCATTGCATATGACCTCACAGATTACATCAGTCATGACATGGTTTAGTTTAGATTTACCAAGGACTCCATGTGTTGACAACTAGTCAATGGTCACTGCACTAAGTGGGAATTGTTCTTTACTCTGGTGCTTAGAGTTACCATTATTACTGCCTCCAATTGGGTCATAAAGTTGAACAGTTGTAGTAACTAAAGTCAAACAGTTGTAATAACCTATCCCCTTCCTTCCCTAGATAGGCCCCACTGGGAGAACAGGTCCTTTCATACAGTGAGGCAATCCAGCACCCTTGAGTTACCACACAGTGGTGGTGCTAAATTATTTCAAATGCTCCAAAATTGCACTTTTGGTGCATGGGCAATGCTCCAGATTGAAAAATAATATGTAGCCCCTAGTGTGCTAAAATTCCTCAGATTGTTCCGACCCTCTGCTCAGGCTTGATCCCATTTCATGTCTTCACTCATCCTATAACAGCAAGTAAAGCCACCTTCTTACCTGCGCTGCCTGGATTCTGTCAATTGTTAATCACAGCAGGTCATAGCAGGTCCAGCAGGATAACGAAGATGGGAGGGCTAAAATACAGGGGGTCGGTCAAACACCACATATTGGAAACATAGGGATAAATCTCGCCTTGCACCAGACAGAGCGCCCGTTATTCAGAAAATTGTAGGGGTGCATCATATTCACTGTTAGTCCGCACCCACATATTAATCGAAATTGTATTAAGGTGTGTCTTAGAAATGTATTACTCAAATCTGCTTATATTAGTATGATCAGACATGTAACCATGCTTTTCATGAAGAGCAATGTCATAATTTACTTCAAATGTATTTTAGTTAACGCATAATGATTGGTTTCCATGTAATGCAGTGCATTAGGGTTAAACGTGCACCATTTTAAAGTCTGCACATGTAGTTTGCTTTTTCATATATAAAGTGTAACGAAGTTAATGCTTATAATGTGATTTTAGAAGAGTAGGTTTAAAAATGTAAAGGCCTGATCGCATATACGTCTAAAGATAAAGGCCTGTTCATTTCTTATGTTAGCTAAATGCTGTAGGCCGAAAATGATTTCCCTTGGTAAGGCTTTGGGTTTCAGGATGTTAGAAAATCTTAGAAAAGTGGAAAGTTTCTCGTTCTCATGTTTCTGTTACAGGTGCAAGGACACTTAGCTCGTTAGAGAGACTAGGCCTTTGTTTTAGGAGTTAGGATGGTACGAGAAGCCAATATGGGAGTACACTGGAATTTAAGGATGATACTTTCGGCAGAGCAGGTGCCTGGGACCCAAGGTCAAGATAACCGTCGCTGGATGGGGAACAAGTTTCACTGGAAAAGTACTGGAAGAAGACTTGGCTGAAGAGGTGTGCCGGAGGGCGTGTTCTATGTTTTTGGGATTTTGTATTAGGGACAGTGCCCCGTGGGTTGAGCAGTTGAGGCTTAGATGGGAAGCTAGAAGGAGCATCTTAGAGTGAGCTCTGACTAAGTGAGTGCACTTCTAAGGAAGTCTTCACTTCTGACACCTTTTTTACTCTCTTGCCTGGAAGGGAAAATGCTAAGTAGGGATGTCACCTTAGAGATAGAGTAGGGATAGACTAACTGATTTTCTCTTAGGCTAATGACTTCAAACATAGAGCCTGGAGTAATTATTGCATTTCTAATGCTACTGGAATTGATTATTCTTCTTATTCTGAGTAGGATGAGAGTCCTGCGTAGGATTTCTTTTGTATTAGTGCCCATTTATCTTCTTCACCTTGTGCTTAGGTGCTTGTATGTCCAATTATTCTTGGTTGTAATAAATTCCTAAATTTTGAAGATTCGGAGTCAGTGCTCCTTTAGAGAACAACCTTTACTTATTGATTATGTGTTAAAAGTTGATTTTCTTCCCTCTACACTATTTAGCAGATAAAAAGATCCTGGCGACCTGAGAGGATTCTTGGTGATGGTAAGGTAGAAAGAATCCGGCGTCATCACACCCATAAAAGTGAGGCTCATTAGAGAGTAAAAGAAGTTCTCTGAGTGCTGGATGGCTTGTTGCAAGCCCTAAGACAAGTAGAACCTGTGAATCTGTAGATACTAACCAGCAGAACGTGCCGTGTTATTCATTATAATTAGCGCTCCCGGTTTTATGGTATTTATTTAATTAACATTCCCATCTGTATTTATCCATATTCGTTTTTTGGCCCTCTTATTGGTATTTATCCATATTTATTTTGTATTTTGAGAATAAATGGTGCCGTAAAATGATATATTTCCAAGTTTATTTAACTCTTGGACGTGCACTCATACATGGATGCCTCTAGCATTTTAGCAAATTAAGCAGCCACGTATAACAAAACACTACACTCCCAGCTTCAGATTGGTGTTATACTATAAATATATGTTAACATATGCCTATTTAAGGAAATCTCTTCCTGTTTTTTAACTCTCCATGCTGTCTATATGCTCATCTGCTGCCTAGAATTCATGAAAGAGGGCATGGAGAGTCTCTCAAAAGAAGCACCATTTTCAGTCTTTTCCACTTTTAAAAATAAATACAGTCTGGAAACACATTGGGGCATATTATCAAGCACGGCGTTAAAATTATCGCCGCTTGAGCGGCAGAAAAATGCCGCTAAAGCGGCAATAATGGGCTTGATAATACGCCCGTGAGAATTCCAATAGAAGCTCATGTTGACACCAGAACATGGGCTTCTATGGGAATTCTCAAGGGCATATTATCAAGCCCATTATCGCCGCTTTAGCGGCAGTTTTCTGCGATAATTTGAATTTATCTGTAAAAATCTGTAAAAACAGAAAACCGAAAGCCTTAATTATAATTTGCCAAAACTAGCATAAAATTCGATAAAGTACAAGTTATTACATCCTGCCATCAGCTGCCACATACAAGCACAGGTCACACAACCCACTCAGTGGTTCTACAGATAGCCTCACAATGGATCATAAATAAATCTTTACTGATGATGTTCAATCACGTCCAGCATCAGTTCTTCCAACTCAAAACTTCTCCTACCAGGCGTCTTGCATTAGAACATTAATTTTGTTTAATGACGTTTCTTTAACTTAAAAGCTAATGAAGCCACTCCGGTGCCATCCTTACACATCGCCATGCTGTGCCGAGCAACAAAGCTTCACACACCCCACAGCAGTCGCAGTTGATTTATGGCTTGTCTCGGTGACAGATTTAATTAGATTAATCCCATATTTGTTTTCTATAATTATTCTTTCGTTTCCTTCCCGCCAACTGCTGATCGGAATTTTTAACAGGCACCATATTTTGAGCAGGTGCGGATGATGAATGGGGTGATACACCGGCATTTCTAAGTCTGGGCCCGGTGGAGCCTTGCCAAGATCATTTCATTCTGCAGCTGCTGCTGTAAAATGTTTGCCACTCAACCGACAGAGAGAAAAGACGGAAAATGTCATTGTGAACCAAACTTAATTGTGTAAATATTTAGGAATTTTGCGTCTATTTCTGATAATTCTAAGCAACAATCGTCCCTAGATAAAAAAAGAGTAGCATTAGTGATAAATAAGGACCCAATCAGTACTTATATTTTGGGAGACTTGTCCAGCCGGACAGAGGTCATGAGTTGTACTAATATAGTAAAAATAACGAAAGAATTTCAAAGATTCATAAAGTGGGACACAAGCCTATGTCCAGTACATACATTAGGCCAAGGAAGCAAAAAAGGTTCAGGCATGGAACATAGTTTGTTATAGGTAGCATAAATAATGGAGAAACAAACAGTACAAACAAACAAACAATACCCTTATGTGCCACAATCAAGGTTTTTACAACATGCTGGGGGTCGCGTAACTAGTTAGCATGGAGGAGTCTCGTTCGTTATCGGAATTAACCAGACAAATCGCTCCACCAACTAAGAACGGCCATGCACCACCACCCACAGGAAAGGATTGACAGATTGATAGCTCTTTCTCGATTCTGTGGGTGGTGGTGCATGGCCGGTCTAAGTTGGTGGAGCGATTTGTCTGGTTAATTCCGATAACGAACGAGACTCCTCCATGCTAACTAGGGATCAGAGGCCACAGCTTCTGCTGACCTGGCAGGCTGGCAGATCATGTTGAGCTTTAAAAGAGCTCCCATGTCTTTGCCTTGCTCCTAATAGTGACCACTTGCAGGTTGGGGTGGTGTGAGTTCCAACCACAGTGAATGGTTCTCACTCTGGCAGAGGGCAGCCACAGTAGTGGAAGTGGGTTGCACTGGATGTGACTGTGGGCAGTGACCAACAAAGAAATATTTGGGCCTTAGCACATGCTTTTTTTTACAAATAAAGTACTGCTTACCACATAAATCATAACACATCTTTCAAACCAACCCTGTCCCCACAACACCAGTTCTCTATTGTGTGTCCCAAAAATGCCTCACATCCCACCATCATGTACACCTTCATTAGAAGACTGGTCTCCCACCAGACCCCCAATCACCCATACTTCAACCTGCACATACCCAGACACCCATCACTTTGCAAACAAACACACATGCAATGACACAGCCCAGTATTCAAATCTAAACGTTATGACACCTTGAACCCTCAACTTCACTGACCCCCAACATTGCAATATATACCTTAAATCAGCAAACACTTCACACAACCCTTACATCCAGACAGCATAAAATCCAGAACCTGCATCCAGACGTGTTCACACAGTATTGTAACATACACACCAAATCCACAATAATTTGACCACTTCCTGTTACCTACAATTGCACTTCCCCATAGCTACATAATAATTTCTTGGGCATTCCCCTCTCGATCCTTTACATATGCCTTCACTGCATCACTTGAAAACAATAATGCATGAACCCTATCTCACTCCAACTAATCTGCAACACAACTTTCTGCCACCCGTATACAAGAGCACAACTAAACGCCTCCACAAAACGTCAACAGACCCACATGTACAGCAGATCACACAAACTCTTTTTATTTTTACACATTGACTGGCCAATCACCCATATATGACACATGCTTACCAATAGTATACCTTACTGTACAGAATGCAGCACACATAGAAAGAGGAAGAAAAGAGGAGAAAAAAAAGATATTTCGCCTCATTATGCTCCCCTGGGAAAGCATAGCATTCTGATGTATTCCCAGGTGTGGAAGTATTGTTAAATCTGGGAATGCTTCAGAATCCCTGGGTGGATGCATGGGAACACCTACACTCCACTCATGGAACGCTTTTCCAGGGAAGCGTAACGCAACGCAGCGATTTGCATTGCGCTGCGTAACTCTAGATTTATCAAGCCAGTCAGAGCCATGCAAGGTGGCCTTGGGTGGCTTGATAAATCAAACTTAAGGGTTGCGTCATTTTTGCACCCTGTTGCGTAGTGCAAAAGTGACGCAACCCTATGATAAATTGGCCCTATCATTTGTGCTTTTTTGCAACCATCCTGATAGTTTAGATGTATATTGATGCGTAGGGATATATTCCTCAGTTCTCTCCATCTGGCACCTTCCACAACGCCAAATCCACGTGCAGTTTTCTCTCAAGCCCCTAGAAGTGTCAACAAAAGCACTATGTACTGTACGCAGTAATACACAATGCCCAGACCCTAGATATGATTAACACATCAGGTGCGGTGGACAAGGGTGGGATGCGCTTGAAGGGCCTATCGCACCCCAATTACTACCTTCTTTTGCTACAAAGACAAAGATAGTGTTTAAATTAAGGCCTATGGCGTTTTACTATATCACGGATGGCACTCAAAGCTGCATAGGTAAAATGAGGAGACTGAGTTTAACATTTGCAGCAATTGAACACATTGACACTTCTCTACTTTCTACTGACCTTCCGTTCTCCTGCTAAGAGTTTTTTTTACCCTGGGGACAGTCATTAAAAAGTGTAAAATACCCATTTCGGAAGAGCATTTGTCGCTCTTTCCACCAGCCGTGAGGGATCCATTTCCCATTCGTCTTTCTTCATTGCAGCAGGTCCTCCCTCTGAGGCAGCAGCACTGGCTGGCTGGGATCCCTTCCTTTACTAATAGAAGTGCTGTGTTAAATCCAGGAAGCTCGGTCCCTGAACCTCAGAGGGAAAATTCATCAACAGTCCTTTAGAGAGAAATCACTGAAGCGCAATTACCTATAGCTGTGTGGCAACTTGAATAAAGTACAAATTTACAGACAAATTGTAGGGAAGATTTGCTGGTAAAATGCTGAATTATGTATCATAGAACCCATATTTGTTCCTGATTTATGTTCTAATAAAAATTTTATTTCATTAAACAAAAAAAGAAAATGCAACCAATTAGTCAAGAAAAAGATTTGCGAACATGTTGGCTTCTTCATTTGTGCAGGGCATGATGGGGTAAGTTTCCAAGGATTGCTGTGCTGTCAGAAACCGGGTCTAAATACGGGTTGGACAGCAAAGATGAGGATTTGTAAGGAAATGGCCGTAGTGGCGGCTCCTCTGCTTAGGCGGAGGAGCGTCGCCCCACTGCCATGAAGCAGGAACAAAAGATAAAAAATAAAATGATAATAATGTAATATTATTATCATATTATCTTGTCCTACTGCTGCGGCAGCTTTGCGTGAGGGACGGAGCGGGGCTGCAGAGCAGGGGAGGAGTGGTAAAACCCTTAAGTGCGCAATGACTCCTAAGTGCCCTCTCGGTCTGTCCAAAACAGTACCACACAATATGGGGGTGATGTACAAAGCCAGCATCACAAAGCAGTTACTGGTCACTCTTTATGCACAGTGACTCGTTTGTGAGCCTTGACTTATTTCGCACTGAAACAAATGTACTGATCCTTCACGTTTCAAAATCGGCATTTGGAAGGACTAGCAACATCTGGTCGAATTACTATTCAGCAGGCTTCTACTAGCAAGTCCTGCAGGCAGGGGTGGCAATGCAGCGAGGGAGGCTTACGAGTACTGTAGCCTCAATACCTGCTTTCCAGTTTATCTTTTTTATTTTTATTGCAGGTTTGTACTTTCAAGATAAACACGTATGATTATAAAACATTTAGCCAAATGACTCAAGTAATTAGTGTTTCGAAACAAGAACATTTGTCTGTATTACTTTGTTACAATTGAATCTCAGGTGAGCCTTTAAAGAGCAGGCTCGACTGAATGTTGACCCTTCACACCCTGGAGGGTCCTAAGGGAAGCCGGGCGCAGCCTTGTCTTCCCATGGGATCGTTTATGGAGAAGAACAACGTGCCAAAACAGGATAGGTCAGGTAGTGGATGGGGAGGGGTTAGGTTAGGGGTACTTTTAGGAGTCCAGAGAGAGGGTCAGCCTCTCTCTGGCTCATGCTCGCTTGCATGCAGGCTGGTCTGTTTCTGCACTGTCTGTAGGTGGGTTAGGGAGGCCTAATGTGGATTTCTTCAGAAGCCGCCTTCATCATGGTGGAGGAGGCTGAAGAGGTGCGGGCTGCTTTACGGACCCTCGGGACTGCCAACAGAGCTCATCTGCTGTGGCCTGGCCCGAGGTCCTGTCTGAGGTCTGGGTTGGGATGTCACGGTCGCCTCTGGCCGCGTGGCGGCGGCCTGTGCATCGTCTTCAGGTAACGCAACACAGAAGGGTGCTGCTGGACGGAGACACAGCACATCCTCACCAGCACTCAGATATAATCTCCGCGGGAGGCGGAGCAGCGTGCTGGCAGCTGCCCCGCAGCCCATGGGTGATTGTGGCCCATCCGGGCCTTCTGCAAGGGAGGGAGAAGGGAGGGATTTAGGTGGGTCTGTCCCACCCAATGAGGCAGGGTGGTGTAAGCACACAAACAGTTGGGATCTCAAGGGGGCCCCCCCGGTTCCGAAGGGGGGGTTTGAATGAGCAGGAAAGGCCCCGGGATCCCTCTAGGCCCCAGATGAGGGTGTGGCCCTAAAAAGAAATGGGCAAAAAAGCGAAGGCTACATGGAGGGTCTCTATAGCGACCCCCCATGAAAGTTTGCCCTAGTTTATGGCTTGGGCGTGAGACAAGGACGAGCCCCATGGGTACAGTCTTTTAGACACCCCCACATGCGGCTGTGCCTCTACGGTGGTGACGCGAAATTTCTCTATTCTTGGGAGCCTAGGTAATGCTCCACTAGTAAATGGGAGGCGATTGACCTGGAGGAGAGAATCAGGGAACAGCGTAGGTTGGTCCAGGAAACTTAGGCGAGGTGGGACAGGCTCTGTAGGGAGAGGGACAACTCCCTGGACCATGAGGTCCAGCCGAAAAGGGTTAGGGGCACCTCCAGGGAGTGACTGCGGGGAAGCACATGGGGGCGCTGGTAGATGGGTTTGGGTACCTCGTGGGGGACAAGGCAAATAAGAGTCAGGTGGGGCATTTGCAGCCCGTGGAGCCAGCTGCACAAGGGGACCGCAAGGTTGGAGCAGCCCTGCAGTAGGCGGAGGGGCAAGGCCAGCACTAGAGGTTGGCAGGATGTTGGAGACCCTAGCAGGGTGCAAGATGGTTCCAGTTCACTGGGCCGAAGCACTAGGGGGGTCATTGGCAGCCCTCCCTACAGCGCGGGAGCGGTCACTTTATGTTGGAATGCCCCCACTCCTTACGGGGTGAGTTCTGAGGAGATGAATATGCGGTCTGCAGATGGAGGTGCGAATGAGGTGTGTGAGAAGAGGATGTCAAATCAAATCAAACAAGCTTTATTCGGTTTAAAAGTCACAAACCATAAAAGCATCCTAAAAATCAATATCATCTTCACATCACAAAATCTACAATAAAATGCATTAAAATGACAGTAAGATCAAAAATCCCAACAGCAGACCCCAGGAAACCATGTACATAAAGTGCTACGTGCAAAATGTCCAAATCGGTGCAGGGCAATAACTCTGTAAACCTCTGCACTTTGCAAAGTATACAATCAAATACATTTAAAAATAGTAGTAAGATTAAAGTTTCGATAGCAGACCCCAAAGGAGCCATGTACATAAAGTGCTGCGTGCAAAATAACCAATTCAAACCAGGGCTATGATTCCCGTCATATCACTGATTTTCTCAAAGTATATAAGGTTAAAATACGTTTAAATAGGGATTTCATAAATTTTTCTAAAGGAACATAGTACATAAAGTGCCCTCTGCAAGAATATACAGTTTAAGAAACACAGAATACAATACAACCACGGACGTCATTCATCATTATGTGACCCAATTTCTTCGAAAACAAGGGCCTCAAGATGGGAGTTTTTATGTCTTATTTTGATTGCCTTCTGGATGTAAACCCTCCCTGCATTACAGGCTTTAAGATTTACTAGGCCACAGATATACTCAAAAGCAGTTTTATATGTGAATAGTCTCTCGCTTAAAAACAGTGGTCATAAGAGACTCTTCCTAATGACTCTATAAAAACTGCAAAATAAAATGAAATGCAACGTTGTCTGGTCTGATTACCCAAAAATCAAAGGGAGGGAGAAAGAAGAGGCTTAGGTCCACTCAGCTTCCTTATCTCAATATATCAAAAATCAATAGGAGAGTGGATCACTGGTCCTGGGAGAACCAGGATATTGCACGGTCAGTACTAAGTACTGTTTTAAGAAACCCTCATTCACGTTTGGTAAAGGATCGATTTTAGCGGTATATCTTGATTCTCCGCTAGATTGTCATTAACGTGATCGCATAATCATAAAATTAGTGTCCAAATAAAGGTGATGAGGGCTGAAACATGTCGACCTTTATTTGGACACTAATTTTAAAAGTGCAATAGACCATAATAAGTCTGATGTGTGCACATTTACAATATTTTTACAAACTATCCCGAATCCAGTACCAATAAATATATCTACTGGCTTTACGAGATTTTTAAAATAACACCCTTTTCACCACAAGTCACTTCACCCCTTTTTCTATTCACGATCACTACTGAGACCACCAGTGGTAAAAGCCTCCGGGTGGAGGAAGCATTGGATTAACCCAATGATTATGCGATCACGTTAATGACAATCTAGCGGAGAATCAAGATATACCGCTAAAATCGATCCTTTACCAAACGTGAATGAGGGTTTCTTAAAACAGTACTTAGTACTGACCGTGCAATACCCTGGTTCTCCCAGGACCAGTGATCCACTCTCCTATTGATTTTTGATATGGTCTGATTACCCATCACAGGGGCACTTTGGAAGATTATGGTTCCACATGCAAATTTTTGGAAAGGCTCTTAAAAAATGGGCTAATCCCATTTGTAATCTTGTAAGGTTAAATCTATGTTTTGTATTTGTGACCTGTAGTAAATAATTTTGTATCCCTGCCCCGAAGGTCTTATCACAGTAAGCCTTGGTCAAAGGTTTCATGTTTGCGTCAACATCCCTTAACCAAATCCGTGTTTTCATCAAATCAGTCTTCAGATATTTTTTGTCATAATCAAGTATCTGAGAGGGATTATTAAAATCAATATTTGTGGTGCATTCATTTAAAAGCTTTTTAATATACATCAGCCACAGGATTTTATTTCCATGGTCTAGTGCATTGCAATCCTTAATGACATCCTGTGTAAACGTTGTGCCTTCCATATCCCATACCAGGTATTTAAATCTATTGTACTTATAAAATCAGTAATATAAGGGGTTTCCAGTTCTTTATGCACACTATATATGGGAGTGGAATTGGGTACAGCTAGCAATCTGCGTAAAAAAAATGTTCTTGGGTTTGGAGAATTATACAATTAATCGCTCCCCATAATGCTGCACCATAACAGGTTCCAGTAAGACACCTGCTGGTGTCATGATTTTCCTTATTGGTTTGTTACCCATGTTTTTGGAGAATCTGAAGATCGCTTCAATTATCCTAATGAATTTTAGTTTACAGTGTTCAATGTGGGCTCCCCAGTGTCCCTTTGCTGTGAATACCAATCCCAAATATACAAAAAGGTTTGTTACTTCAGTAGGGACACTATTTAAATGATGAGTCCTAGTTTTGACTTTTCCTTGCCCACACACCATCGTAAATTCCTTTTTCAAGTTTAGTACTGGGTCCTTCTCATGCATAAATTCAGCAAATTTATCGATGAGAGTCTGGAGCCCATTTGCAGTTCTTGATAAAAGAACATCGTTGTCCACATAGAGTAAAGTCGGAACAGCACGTTTACCTACTCTAGGATTGTCAGCATTTAACTTTTGCAAGCCCTCGTCGACACCATTTATGTATAAAGAAAAAAAGAGTGGGCAAGCACACATGCCTGCCTGATTCCCTGTGTTACCCTAAAACTGGTTGTGCACTCTCCCTCTAGCACATAGTGGACTCTTGAACTCAAACGACTGTATATTTGAGAGAGGTATATAATGATATTGTTTGGTGCACCCATATGAATCAGAGTTTGCCATAACTTTGCGTAGTTTACTAGGTCAAAAGCACTAGTAAGGTCAACAAAGCAAAGATGTAAATGGCCCTTTTTCGCAATTGTGTACTTACTAATAAGTAAGTGCAAGTTGATACATTGGTCTATTGTCCCTATCTCCCTTCTAAAACCGAACTGTGGAGCAAGATGGCGGCCGTAACGATGGCCGGTTAAGCTAGTGCCCTCCACCTTCCACCTCCCACAAACGCTTACCGACGGTATTGTAGCGTTCAACCAGCCGCCCAGCTCAGCTCAGCTTAGCTCAGCTTAGCTCTGCACCTGGAGGCTCCGGAGGCTCTGGTCCGGACCCGCAAATTTTGATGGTTTCCAGACTTCTCAGCGATACTTCTGTGCGGGGGAAGCGGTGGATTGTGTTTCTCCGGCACCCTGTGTGGTGCTACCTCGAAGATTTTGGCGGCGGCGGTGGTATCGGTGGTGGCGGCGTGTTCTGTGGCGGCATAGGAGAGGTTATGCCGGGGAAGAACACAAGATCTGGTCGTGGCAGAGGATTTGGACACTCCGCGGTCTCTTCAAAAGCGAGGCAGATGGCGGCTGGGGAGAAGCCGGCAGAGAAGGTAGCCGACAAAATTAATAAATTTAATCGGCAGGAGGAGGGGAACACGCGGCAGCCTTTGCAGCCTTTGCAGCCTCCCCTGCCTCCTCAGTCCGGAATTACTGCTCCCGTGGTAGTGGAGAAGGATGCAGCATACGTTACCCCAGTAATACCGGAAATGTTTAAGATAAATAAACCGCGAGATGAGGGGATCGCTACCAGTATGTCAAGTAATACTGGGGAGGGGGTTACCCATGACTTAGCCCAGGGCGGAACGCGAGCTGTACAGAAAATACAGAAAATGCCGGTAAGCCAGGGTTTGACAAACGTGAAGAAGGGGATTCTGGTTGATGTAGTTCTTGGAGGTGGAGCTACCGAGCAGGTCATCTTGGAGGATGAAATTGTTCTGGAACAGCGACAGCAACAGGGGCAGAGCATTGTAGGGGCCTCTGGTGGGCTGGATATGCCCGGTCTCTCTGCTTTGGAATTGGAATTGGAATTGAATAATAAATGTGGGAGTGGAGAGGCAACAAGAGAGCTACAAGATCTGCCGGATAAGGTCTCGACAGCTGAGGACTTCTTCTCATTATCCGATAGGTCCTCTGTAGATAGTGTGGTGCGGGACTGGCTTGAGGGGGGCAGTATGGGGGGCGAGGTGGAACATCTGGAACATCTAGATCACTTGGAATTGTCTGTGGATGGTTCGGGACAATGTGATCTAGTACCTAGGGGAGGGGCAGGGGGGCGGTCGGTGACCTCTTCTGCCTGGGACGAACAGAACTCTCCTAATTATGCTGCTTCTGCCTCCGCCTCTGCCATATCGGCTGGTATCGCCCTGCAGGACCGGTCAGCGCGAAGCAGCCCCGACGTGGCACCAGTACCGGTACCGGTACCAGCCCCCGAGGAGATCACGCTTGCCACTATTTATGATCTGATTATGACTCATAGAGCAGAGACACAGGCTGGACTTTTACGCACTCAAAATGCATGTAAGCGACTGCAGAACACCATAAGACGGGTGGCTAAAACTTGTTCTGAGGTGGTCACAAGGATGGATGAGGCCGAAACAAGGATTTCCACACTGGAAGTTGAACTATGTGCTCAGAAGGAGACTACAGGTTCACTTAAGATGTACAGGGATGAGCTCCATTGGAAAATAACTGACCTTGAAAATAGGTCTAGACGAAATAATCTGAGAGTTTTGGGTGTACCGGAGGGGAAAGAGGGAGCGGACCCGCTACGGTTTATGGTGGGGCTATTCTCAGAGGCATTCCCGGAATTGGGACACTGGGATTGGCAAAAGGAAGTTCAAAGGGCGCATAGATTTCCGTTTGTGCAAAAAAGGGGTCAGAACTCAGAGTTCCCTAGGGCTATTTTGATTTCACTTTGTAATTTTAGAGCGAGAGAGGAGCTTTATGATTTAGCCCGGCCAAACAAAAAGCGAAGTGCTAAGGGGTGCGAGTTCTTTGTTCGCCCGGATTTCTGTCAGGAGACGGTGGGGTTGCGATGGAGGCTCAGGCAGCTTATTCCAGAGTTCCAGGCTAAGGGTGCTCAGGTGTTCCTGCAGAATCCGGCTAAATTAAAGGTTGTGAAGACTGGCCAGAGCCAGTTTTTTACTTCAGAGATAAAAGCGAAAGAGTATCTTCAGTCAATGTAAGAAATTGGAAATCAGATAGGGGGGTAATTTTTTATGGCTCTTATGGCTGTATCCCACCAGATATTGTGTGAGGTATTATCTCTAGGGCTATTAGTATAGCATGGAGGGGCTATAGGTCATAGGTTACTCTGGAGGGTCAGTGAACAGAGTAGGGTAGCCGGAAAGGATGGGGACATAGAGCTCTTCCTCTTTATTCTAGGGCTATAAGGCTTTGGGTGGCGGGTTGGAAAAATGGGCTGCTTCTCTGTTTTTTCTTTTTTTTCATGATGAAGGTGGCGGTTGGGAGGTGGTGGTTGGGCACTGAGCTTTGTCATCACTAAGGGAAGGAATTCCCAATGCTCCGTATGGGTGGTTTGAGGGGTGGTGGGTGGAGGGGGGATGGAGGGGGGGCAGGGGTTGTTGGGGAGGGGGGGGGGGGTGGGGGTGGGGGTGTTAACAGGTTCAGCAGTACGCATAATTATTATCTTGTATAGTCGTTATCAGACCGTTTCAGTTAAAATGTATAGGTTTACATATGTTAAGATTAAAAACAGTGTTATTAGGTGAAAGGAGGTTTGCTGTATCAATTGTACTAATCATGCTGGAAGTATTAGGTATTATATGCCATGTAAGACATTTTTGTTTTGCTAGTTTGCTTGGTTGGGGTGGATTGTATAATGGCCATTTTGGGCAATGGGATTGATAAGGATGTGGGATGAGGAAACTAATCTGCTGCTCACTTAATATCTGTGGGCTGAATGATCCCGGGAAAAGGAGGGTTCTGTCCAGAATTATATGCTCAAGTTCATGGGATCTTTTATTCCTGCAGGAGACACATATTGCATGGGTAAATAGGACATGGCTCAGCTCTTTAGGGCTTGAGCTACTGGCGTGTACTACGCAGACGGTTAATGTTAAGGGTGTCGAGGTTCTTGCTAAAAAAGGATTAATTAAAATAAAGAAGTATAAAGTTGATAATTTGGGACGTTGGGTAATGATAGAGGCATTGGTTTCGCAGCAAGTCATTACATTATGTTCTGTATATGCTCCAAACACGGACAACCCAGACTTTTTTTCATTGATAAATACAGAATTATCTTCTTTTTCACATCCTATGATTATATGTGGCGACTTAAATATTCATCTCCCTTCACAGGTGAATTTAAGGGTAGACAAGGTGTATACTGGCAGGAAGCCGCGAGGGTTTAGGAGTCTGCAGGCGCTTGTCCAGGATCAAGGGTTATATGATGTATGGGCAGAACTTAACGCTGGGCAGGATGGCTTTACGTATTTCTCTGCCCCACATGCGAAAATGGCACGGCTTGATTACTTTTTGGTTTCAGGCGATGTTTTATCGAGGGCTTCAATTAGGATCCTTCCCAAAATTATATCAGATCACAACCCGGTAGTCTTGGAGTTCGAATTCACGGGCTTAATGCTCAGGTCTAAAAAATGGACATTTGATAGAAAGCTCCTGCTTAGCGAGGATTATTGTAGTTGGATGGCAAAATGGATCCCCGAATTTGTACAGACGAATATAGGGACGGCAAGGATAGATATTGTATGGGATGCACTGAAGGCAGGGATAAGAGGGGAGACTTTAAGATTTGCTGCAAGGAAGCGCAAGATAGAGCGCCTAAAGGTTCTAGATGACTTAGGGACTCTTTCTCAGCTGGAGCAAAAATTGGTGCAAGAGATAAAGACCGGTGGGGGGGTAAAAGAGGTTCAAGTAGAGGTGGCAGCCTGTCGGGCGAAAATCTATCAGGGATATGCAGATGTGGCGGCTGCTAGCTATCAAATACATAGAAGAGAGTTTTATGAGTACGGGGAAAAGGTGGGTAAGGTGCTTGCCAATAGATTGCGTCAAAGGGAGGTGGACTCTAGGATCGACAAGATTAAGGATCTTGAGGGAAATATGGTGGAGACTCCTTCCCTGGTCCAGGATGCTTTTAAAAAATACTATGAAAAATTATATACATCCGAATCAGTCGCAAGTGCCGAGAGGTACTTAGCAGGACTGGCCTGTGTGGGGGTAAAGGAACAGGATAAAAGGGCCTTAACGGAGGAGTTGTCTGCAGAAGAAATTGAAAAGGCAATGAGGTCATTAGCAGTAGGGAAGGCTATGGGATCAGATTCGATCCCTCTGGAGTTTTATGTAAAATTTAAGAGGGAACTAGAGAGGATAATGACTCTAGTCTTTCAATCAGCATTTGTTGGGATTCCTCCGGCCTCCTGGTCGGAAACTATAATAGTAGTTTTTAAAAAAAAGGGAAAGGATCCTCAGGAGCTCTCCTCGTATAGACCGATCTCGTTGATTAATGCCGATAATAAGATCTATTCGAAGTGTTTGGCAACGAGACTGGGAGACGTGATTAGCCCCCTTGTTTCATTACAACAACATGGGTTTATAGCTGGGAGGGGGACCACGGATCATGTTAGGCGACTTATTACGATATTTGACTGGGCTCAGGCAACAAACGCCTCCGTGGGGGTGGCCCTGTTGGATGCTGAAAAAGCATTCGACAGGGTCTCTTGGGAGTTTCTATGGGCCATAATGAGATGGAAGTCGTTTCCTAGCAGATATATAAGAGCAATACAGTCAATGTATTTAACTCCGAGAGCAAGGGTTCGATTAGGAGGGGAGGAGACACAGACTTTTTCGATCAGTAGAGGAACCCGTCAGGGCTGCCCCTGTTCACCGCTCCTGTTTGCTCTGTTTATTGATCCTCTCATTACAAGGCTAGAGTCGGACCCGGTTATTTTACCAGTAATCTCAGGCCTATACTCAGTTAAAGTTCTAGCATATGCTGACGATCTTGCTGTATTGTCATCAGATATGAGCAGTGCTATGTCTAGGATTGAGACTATCACTGGAGATTTTGGAATAGTATCCGGTTATAAACTGAACTTGGGGAAGACTCAAGTACTACACTCAGAAGCAGGGTATCCAGTGGACTTAGGGGTGGGCGTGGCCACAGAAGCTATGTATTTGGGTGTAATTGTTTCATCTCACATTCAAAACATTACGGGTATTAATGTAGGGTCGATACTTGCTTCCTCAGATAAAATCTTGGAGAGAATGAATCGGCTGCATCTTTCCTTATATGGAAGGGCTAATGTTTTGAAAATGTCCATCTTTCCTAAATTGTTGTATTTGTTTAGGGCTATCCCTATCCTCTTTCCAAAAGAACTATTTAACAGAATAGAACGGATGTGTTCACGATTTCTCTGGGGATACCACCGCTCTAGAAGGGCAATTAAATGGCTTTATTTGCCATTTGAACGTGGAGGTCTGGCTATTCCACATTTTTATTTGTATTATTCAGTCACACTGTTTCAATTAATGGGTGTCTTGATTTGGGGTAGGATGACGGTGTTGGACTCTGCTTTTTCCCCATCTATTTATGAGTGGTGTTTGGGAAAGTCAGCTCAAGGGTTACTTTTAAAAGTATTAGAGCCAAGCTACTACAAAAAGACTAGGTTTAAAATCATTCAGGCGGCCTATGTAGTTTGGAAGAGATTTTGCAAATTGCTCTCTATTCCTCGTATTACATGGCATACACCGCTAGATTCGTCAGTCTTATCCTATGTGGTGTTTCAGGACTCTGTTATGCGTAGGTGGTCGCACCTGGGTATTATGTTAGTTGGTGATTTGTTAGAGCAGGGCGGGATTGTACCGTTTTCAACCCTACAAAGCAGATTTGGGGTCGGAAAGGCGGATTTCTTTAAGTATCTGCAAATAAGAAGTGCTCTACAGGCCGCAATTGTGGGGGGAAAATGTTACCCATTACAAATCCATTTCTTGGATTTAATAAAAGGTAAATGCAAAATATGGCAACTATATGCAGAGCTTATGTTAATACAAATTGACGACTTAGGAAGACAGGAGGCAATATGGGAGGAGAAATTGTCGATAGTTAATTTGGATTTACAATTAGTAATGCGAACGGCTAGCTCTATCTTGCTTTCTGGTAGTCTTAGAAGTCAATCATATATGGCCACGTTTAATTTATATTATACACCAGGTAGAATAGCAAAATGGAAGGCTGGTAAGGGGACTAATTGTTCAAGGTGTGGACTCTACGCAGCAGACTCATTACATATGTTTTACTCTTGCCCTGCCTTACAACCACTCTTGCTGGATATTGAACGGTTCTTGTTACAATCTCTGGGAATACCAATATCTATCACAGCCTCTCTGGTTTTGTTTGGAATATAATTCAGTACAGATACGGGGAGGCAGACGATATCGGATAGAGGATTTAAATTTATCTGTATGTCAGTCTTGCGGTCTTGCATAACATCACAGTGGCTGGATCCTGAGCCACCAGTCTTCACAAGCTGGAGAGCAAAACTTATTGCTATATATAATATAGAATGGGCATTATATAAATTGAAAGGGATCACGAAGAAAAAGCTGGGGGCGGCTATTTGGGAACCGGTCAGAACTTGGATACAGCAATGATACGATATGATGTATTTAATAACGCTCTTGTGGTCTGACTATACTGTTTTTTTCTGTGTCTATATATGGGTTTTGTTTATTTATTTGTTACAAATAATGGTCTGTAAATAATGAATTGCGCTGCTGAATTGAGAAAATACAATTTTTTAAAAAAAATAAAATAAAACCGAACTGTGATTCAGTGAGAATTTTATTTTCACCTGCCCATGATTCCAGCCTCTCCAACAATATCCTACCCGTCACTTTTGAAGTTGTGTCAAGGAGGGAAATCGGGCAATAGCATTTGGCATCACCCCTATTACCCTTCTTAAAAATTAGGAAAATGATACTTTCGGTCCATGTTCTTGGTACCAAGCCCCCAGCAATAGCATTAAACACTTTGTGTAGCAAAGGCGGCCACAAACCCATGTTAAATTAAAAAATCTTTATTGGAATCCCATCAACACCAGGTGCCTTTCTATTTGCACGTCTTTCTAGGGCCAATGTAACTTCAAGCAGGGTGATAGGGCCCAAATTTGGAGGGTCAATAATAATAAAATAAAATATTTTCTACTGGTTCGAGGTACTATTTGGGGTTGCTATTTTCAACTAGTACGGAAACTACATTTTCTGGATTAAAAACCTGTCTAAAATAACTTATCCACTCTTGGGGCTGCACTAAGCTCTCAATTTTAGCAGCATAACTATCTTTAAAATAAGGGTGATTTATCATTTTCGAGAATAAAGATGAGTCCTTTGTGTTGGTGGCCTGGGAGAGTTTTTCCCACGTCTGATCTTGGATTTCCAGGATGTGTTGGAGCTGGATTATGAGGAAGGTAGGTGTGTGATGATGAGGAGGGGAGACCATCTAAGGCACTTGGTGGGGGAAGCAGTGGGGCAATGACCTATCTAGCTGGTGTTTTACAGAAGCCAAGAGAGGAAGGCATGGCCAGCACCGGACAGCGATCAGAGGTCCAGGATAAAGGCTCCACAGGACAAAAACGATCCAGCCGATTACCCAGAGGCAAGGGTGACTGGTAGGCAGTTTGGAAGCCACAGCAGAAGGGCTCCACAGCAAAAGAATGCCAATATGTGGGGGTTGGTGAGGGGAGAATTGATGCGGGGGACACCCATTAACTCGGGGGGACTGTTCCTGACAAGGGCGAGGCGACTGACAAGGGCGGCATCACACTTGGGGGGCGCAAGGTTCCTATATCCGCCAACACAGAGGCTGCGGGGTGGGTAAAGCTGATGATGGAGGGAACCCATCAAAAACGGTTACCCTGTATGGAGTTGGCAATGCCCTTGGTGTCGCTTGCCTCAGAGAAAAACAAAAAACGCAATTGGAGGCACAAATATGTAGATGTGTTTAAATTGTTACACAGGGACATTCAGGCGAAAGAAGGGTCCAAAGAAGAGGAGTGGGAATTGGAAAGGCTGCCGAGGATACCCATTACAATTGATAACTGGTCATCAGCCTTTATGATCTTTGCCAGCAATTATTGCAGAAGTATGCTGACAGAGCCAGTGCCTTGTTCAAGAATATGGGCATATTTCGCAACGCACCGCTGCATATTGGAGGTTTCGTGTGGCTCAGCTACAGTGAGGAGTTTAGGGCTCCTTACCCCAGCCAAACCTTTGGGTGTTGTAGATTCTGAGCTATGGATGCAATGGATGTCCTAGACTCAGTCTTCAGCATCGACCCACATGGCGAGTGGTCTCCCCTTTACATATAAGCCCTTTCAACTCTTTCCCCCAAGAGTGCAGGCACAATTGTGGGGGCTTGTTGGAACTTCAACAAAGGGTCCTGTTCTCAATACCCATTCAAATTCAACCATGAAAGCTCAAAATGTGGGGGTAGACACCCCGTTACACAATGTTTTACTTTGGCAAGACTCTCAGAGCAGTGGAGAGCCTCCAGGGATAAGGGACCTTAGGGCCCTCCTGGACCAAAGGGCTCCCATGCCAATTAGGCAGGGAGCATTCCTTCCTTGGCTTTCAGTTTATCCTGACAAGGAACCACGTTGAAACTGGAGTGGGGGTTTCGAGAAGGTTTCAGGGTTGGGTATCAGGGACCCAGGGCCAGAAGTTGGGCAGACAATTTTCCGTCGGCCACAAGCACACCTAGCATCGTCCTTGACAAAGTGAGGAAAGAAGTTGCTGAGGGCAAAATAGTGGGCCCTTTTGAAGAATGGCCTCTGTCCGATCTCATCATATTCCCATTGGTAGTAGTTCCCAAAAAACAAGCTGGGAAATTTTGATTGACCCATTGATGGAGCAGGGTTTTTACTTTAAAACCAAATACCTGTTTCATTTTCGTATGTTATTATTAAAAATAATACTGATTAATTAATAATTACTAAAGATTTGTCGAGTCTTGTCTAACCAACCTTATTAACAGAAGAATTACACATGGGAATGCTATTGCATGGCTACAATAGTAAGTGAACTAAGTTGGTGAGCAAATTGACAGAATAGATGTTGCTTATGTGATGTTATTGTGTTTTGCGCTTATAATTAATATGCATTAATGGCTTTTGATGTCGCAAATGGCTAGATAAATGCATACACATAAGGGTATTAGCAGGGGAATAACACTGTATAATCATTTCCATGCAGTAATTATGATTTGTGTTTCTTTTTACTTAAGTTGACCATTGTGGCCTGCTATAAAATGGCTACCACCCGCAGCCTGCATTTGAGTAGATGAAAATTGAAAGGAGGCTTTGCGCTGATTGTGACCTTGTCCTCCAATTGAACTGAAAAGCCATGAACATGATGACAAATCTGGGAGAGATGCCAGATGCCCCTGAATGAGAAGATTTGTTGCGAATCCATAATCCGACCTGATGAACTTATAATGGTCCCATGGATGAGATACATTTTATCCTAAAGAGACATCGGTAGAAGTAACAAATTAGTTACGGACTCCTAATTTCTATTCATTATTTGAGACTATCAATACGTGAGAAAATCTATCGTTGTATCCCAATGTACCAAGACGACATCATTTCCGCCATTCGACTGTTTTTGTAAGATATGATTGCAACATTTGGAATGTAAATTTGGTATAAATATTAGTAGACTAGAGAGGTCTAGCGCCACTTCTTCCCGAACCAATGATCAGTGGTCCCGATGCTGACGGAGAGGACGGTGACTCTACATGACGGCTAGAAACTTTAACTACTTTGCTGAGGACCGGTTCTGACTTAGAAAACGACTTTTAGCCAGAATAGGTAAATATGAGAGAAATGATCTTGCATTTTAATTGGCTTTTCTTACAATTTTAGATAAACAATATTCTGTTTGAATTACTGTGTCGGGTGGTTATTTTATTGTCATGTTTATTGAATATATAGAGTGTTAAGTTGTTTCACCAAATCTATAGCAACTAGTTGATGCCATTGACCTCAGGGTACATGCAGATTGGTTAAGGATATTGAAAAGTGTTTCCCCTTCTACATGGCACGGATAGAGTGGTAGGATGAATGTTGGTGTTATGGGCCCCACCAGAGTGTGATGTGTGTGTGCGCGTGTGACTGTAAAATCACTCCGTCCGTGGAAGTAGAGGGGATTCGGAAGCTCCGATCTGCACCAGTTTCTTGGTAGCAGAATGATGGTTAACTATTGTCTTGATCTGGTGAATTTGTGTGTATATAAGCTCATTGATTATTGATTGATATCGATATTTGTACTAACACTGTATGTTGAAGTCGTATTGAGTTTTATGTAGTGTGTACGGCTTCTGGGACGTAGGAAGTCGGTGACAGTTCCGTAGTAGGGCAGAGGGAAGCGCTGCTCTCGAAAGAGGCGGGATTGTTGGCCCTGTATGTAGACAGGGGAAAAACGTGTGACAATTGAAGTTGCGCATCGCATTGTCTGGGTTCGATGAGGTAGCATCGCCGTGTGTTGCCATTAGAAACGTATTTTCTGTGTGAGAGAAGTGTATGCGATAGTGAAGGTTACCTGTGAAGTTCTGGTCTTAGGTATCAGGGGTCCTTATGGAATTCCGATAACGCTTATCACTAGAAAGGTATTAGGTATTCTCTGAGCTCGTTAGAAGGACAGAGCAGAGGTAAGCGCTGCTTTGTTAACGTGTGATATAATTCTATAGTAGGACAGACTGTTCGCTGTTCTCGGGAAAGACAGAATTCTGTGTGAATGTACTACATTTTCTGGTGTGAAAGTGCGTGAATGAGAAGGCATTCTGGTTAATTGTGAAACTCTTAGGAGCATTCCAGAGAAAACAGTTAATTGGTGCTTGTTAGAAGGGTAGAGTAGAGGGATGTGCTGCTTTATCAACGGAAGTAACGATTCCGTAGTAGGGCAGAGGTAAGCGCTGCTCTCGGGAAAGGCGGAATTCTCGTGGGAAAGGTCTTTTGCTGTTCTGTGGCTAGCGAAGCAGACAATGGAGATGTTTGTATGTTGCAACTAACAGACTCGTAGAAATTGAAACAAAGTCTACCGAGTAGTTTTGTAAAGAAGGGGTAGACGAGAGAGACAGGAGACAGGAGCAGAAGCTGCTGCAGCGACTGCTGACGTCAGGAAGACCGCGCTGTGATTGGACAGTGGGTTAGAACAGTGGAAGCACGGTGATTGGTGTGTTAGTGTACGCCGCGCAAGGATTGGGAGACATACAGAGTGACGTAGACGCTCCAGGATTGGTGCGTTGGTGAGAGTCGCGCTGGGATTCGTGGATTGAGTCAGTGACGTAGACGCTCCAGGATTGGTGCATTAGTGTGAGTCGCGCTGCAATTGGACAGGAGATCGTACAGTTGCAGATAAGACAAGAAGGTTGCGGAAAATAAGAAAATGTATTATCACGCTGAGGAAAAGAAAAAGAAATCCTTGTTTAGTAAGGTTAAGAACTGGTTTGACAAGGATAAGGATATTGTGACTAGGGAAGGACAGTTACTTCCTCCGATAAGAACCCCCGCATCCTTCATGGTTGCGAAATTTGGGTATCATACCTGTATTTGGTTAGACAACTGGGTAAAGTATACTAAAGAGGATGGAGTTTTAGCTTTCCCGGAGCATGGCTCATTTAATCTGGCCATACTGAGGAACTTACGGGAGAGGATGATGAGTCTAGAGCCTCGGCCTAGGCCAACGCAGTTTGAGGCATTGACTGAATGGGAAGATGAAATGCATGAGCGAGAAAAGCAGAGGAGTGGAGGAAATTACAGGTATATGTTCGGGCGAAAGTATGATCGCGAAACTCATCATGAGCGGATGAGAAGATGGCGAGATGCCAGTATGACTGAGGGATTATATCCTGTAAGAACTGCAGAGGAGACAGAAGGGAAAAAGTGTACAGAGAAAGAACATAATGTAGAAACAAGGAGGTATGGGGCAAATGAGTCTGATGATGATGTCTTAGATGATATGTTCTACAAAAGACCACCCCCGTATAGACGAGAACCAGATGTAGGAACATCAGTTACCCCAATGAGAGACACCCTGCGGATTATAAAGACAGAAGTCATGTCCCCTGAGTTGAAAAGCAGTAATTCTCTTGCAGAGAGAGAGAGAGAGAGAGAGAAAGGGAGAATGAAATTGAGGATGAAAAGACTAGAGAACTAGCAAGAACCACATTTGAATTGACAGAGAAAATCAGGGAACTGACTAAAAATCTTGAAGCAGTTACGGTGCCTGTAACAATAGGTCCGGTTATGCCTGTGTTCGAAAAGCAGAGGGTTGGTGAAGGTGGTTTGACAGTTCCACATGTAGGCAACAGATTGATTGTTCCTCCAGAGCAGGCAGAAATGAGAACGGGAGAAAATCAGTGGAGATCAGGAGAAAATCAGTGGAGACATACCATATGTGGAGGAGAGTTGAATGTGCAGACTAACTCAAGTTTGAATTCCGGTTGTGCGGAAGGGAACAGAATGATTGGAGGATCGATCTTAGAACCACAAAGAGTGACAGAACCAGTGGGTGCAGAAAAATCCAGAGGGATAACTGCTGAAGATCTGAATGATTGGCTGAGAGTTTTGCAGAGGAAAGAAAAGGAATCCCAGGGAATTGATGTAGCTAGAATACGTATGGAAATGGAGGAGCTGATTGTAGGAACAATCCCTACAGAAACACTGAAAAATTATCAGGAGGGGGAAATACTATTTCTGTGTAAAAGTATCACATGGAGAGCAAAGAACATACATGACAGGTTGAAAGGAATAGCCAATGAAATGGGAGTCGACATGGACAAGGTAAAAGCTTTACAAAAGCCTTACCGAGTGGATTTTACAGATAAGGACATTGAGAATCTGAATACTGCAGGCCGGACAGGGCAGATTAAGGAGATGATTGCTTTGCTGCGAAAATGGGGAGATGTGGAGAGATGGAAAGATAGATGGTATAGAAAACGAGAGGATGCAGCAGACAGAACTTACTCAACATTCCCTATGAAAGAAAAGGAGAAAGCAGTGACAGCTTATCCCATGAGGGAGATTCCAGGAGGAGGGTACGTACATGTCCCATGGACCAGACAAGATATTTTGTCATTTACAAATGATTTCCCTCGACTAAGAGAGAAGCCCGTCGAGTGGTATAGACAGGTTGACAGATTTGTGAAGTTGTCAAAAGTGCTGTGGATCGACCTGAATAGTCTGTTTGATATAATTGTACCAGCAGACTTGTGGACAGAATGTAAGATAGTCATAGATTGGCCCACTAAAGAATACCCAAGAGATCCAAAGACAGGAGCTCCAGTCCAGGAGGTCATGAAAAAGTATGAGCAGGTTATGGCTTTCCTGAAAAATAAGGTACCCCCCAAGGAAACAGACTGGGTTAAAATAGATCGAACACATCAAGAAGTGAAGGAATCAGTCCATGCTTACTATGAAAGGCTAATACTGGCTTTCAAACAGTTCAGTGGAGACGAACATCTGTGTGACAAGGATCTGAGCCATTTTGTATATAGATTTGTGTATGGCTTGCGACCTGAAATCAGTGAAATGATAAGGCAGCATACCGTAGACTGGCAGAGCAAAAAGATCGATGAGATCCTGAGACATGCAAAATACTTCAGTGATGAGATTGAGGCAAAGCAAAGGAAACTGAAGGAAAAGGCAATGTGGGCACAGGTGAAAGTTGCAGAAAGACAGGAAGCTCAGTTGGTTGAACAAGCAAATAACCCAGGAAATAAACCCAGATTTGGCCCAGGAAAAGGGAAAGGCAATATTGAGGAAGCAAAGAAAAGGTTTCCCTGCCACAACTGTGGAAAATTAGGGCACTGGAAATCCGAGTGTAAGAATCCACCGTCTACTAATGATGACAATCCATCATTGAATTCACAGGTGCAGAGTGAGGGGTGTGGTCAGCATCAGCAACAGCAGAAGGCTGTTAAGCAGCAGAATCAGGTGCCAAAACCACCCTTGCCACAAAGAAGAGGATCCCAGAAGTACAGCCAGGATTCGGGGTTCTACGACGAAGAACAGGTAAACAAGCCAAAACGCGCAAGCGCTGTGTCACAATATTGGCTAAGGAATGAGGGAAGTGATTCTGAGGGAGACTTCTGACGGTGCCGAAGAGAGGAGGAAGAGTGCGTACTTGGCGCAACTCTAGAAATAGACCAGGCAGGACCTTTTTTAGATGGAAAAATCAATGGTGAAAGTGTTACTTTTCTAGTTGACACAGGAGCTACGAGATCAACTGTCAGGTCAGCTGATATAAAGAATCTTCCTCTCTCGGATGAAGCAATCCAAGTAGTTGGTGTGTCCAACACACAGATCAAAACTCATCTTACTGAACCAGTAAGGGTTAGAATAGTGAAATTCTCAGACATGCACCGATTCGTGGTGTGTGACACTAGTCCTGTGAACTTGCTAGGCAGGGATCTGCTGTGCAAGATGAATTGCACTATTTTCTGTACTCCAGATGGAATAACTTTTGAAACACCAGATGAGGATGTCCTATACAGAATGACCCTGGATAACAGGGAAAGTGAGGCTATGGGAACATATGCTGTGTTTAATCCGGATGCATTACCCCCAGAATTAAAACAGACAGTAAAAGCAGCAGTTTGGGATTTTACTGGAGAAGATGTGGGCCTGATGAGAAATGTAGACCCAGTAAAAATTACTGTAAAAGATGGAGTGGTTTACCCAAACATCCCACAATACAGACTGACACCTGAAATAATTGAAGGAATAACACCCATAATTTAGAAAATGATCCAGCAGGGGGTGTTAAGGGAAATATTGAGCAGCCCATGTAATTCACCAATAATGGGACTGAAGAAACCCAATGGAAAGTTCAGAACAGTACAGGATTTGAGAAAAATTAACAAGATCGTTGTGCCATGCTGTCCCATTGTGCCAAATCCATCAGTGATTTTGTATCAGATTCCCCATGATGCAGAATGGTACACAGTAATTGATTTGTGCCATGCTTTCTTTTCAATCCCGTTGCATCACGACAGCCAGCCGATTTTTGCATTTAGATTTGGAGAGCGAATTTTGGCATGGTGCCGAATTCCACAGGGGTATACAGAGAGCCCTTCAATATTTAATCAATTGCTGAAGAAATCTCTGGAGAGTTTAACAATGCCTGAAAATTCGGTTTTGGTCCAATACATTGATGACCTGCTTGTGGCATCAAAAAGACGTGAAGCCTTTGAAGTAGACACCATTGCTTTACTAAATCACTTGGCAGATGGAGGATTAAAAGTATCTCCAGCCAAATTGCAATTCTGCAAAAGAGAAGTCCAGTATCTGGGACATAATGTTGAGAAAGGCCTGAGGAAAGTGACCATTGACAGGATTAAAATCATCAGAGGGATGAGAGCCCCAATGACACAAAGAGAAGTGAGAATGTTCCTAGGAATGGTTGGTTATTGTCGTCAGTGGATAAGTAACTTTTCCCTGATTGCCAAGCCACTGATTAAATTGACCAAAAGTCAGGTGAAAGACCCATTGGAATTGAACCCAGAAGAAATGGCAGCATTTAAAGAGTTAAAGAACAGGCTATGTGAAGCTCCTGCCCTAGGAATGCCAGATTACGAAAAAGAATTTGAGCTGTACTGTAGTGAGAGAAATGGATGTGCACTTTCAGTGTTAATCCAGAAACATGGACGTCTGAGGAGGCCAATTGCATACTTCTCATCAACACTTGACCCAGTAGCTGTGGGTTTACCAGGTTGCCTGAAAGCAGTAGCTGCTACATGCAGAAGTCTGGAACAAAGTGAGGGAATTATAATGGGATATCCTGTACGGGTATTCGTACCTCATGATGTGGCAATCCTTTTAACAAGGAGCCAGACACAGTTCATGTCTCATAGTCGGCTGACTAAATATGAGAAAGTCATTCTTGGTGCAACAAATGTGAGCCTTGAGAGATGTGTGAATGTGAATCCAGCAACACTGTTGCCTGATGCTGAAAGTGTGGGGGTGAGAGATGAAGTTGATCATGATTGCCTGGATGTGCTTGATTACTGTACAAAACCAAGACGAGACATAAGAGATCTGCCACTGTCTGAGAGTGATCATGTGTTGTTTGTGGATGGATCTTGTTTGAGAACGGATGAAGGAACACTGAGTGCCGTATATGCTGTGTGTACAGTTTCAGGAGTTGTGGAAGCATCACCTTTGAAAGGAGTTAAATCCGCTCAGGTGGCAGAATTGGTGGCACTAACAAAGGCTTGCAAGATTGGAAGAAATGTGAGAGTGACTGTAATGACTGACAGCCAGTATAGCTTCGGAGTTGTCCATGATTTTGGCCAGTTGTGGCTACAAAGAGGTTTCCTGACCTCAAGTGGAACTCCCATAAAGAATGCTGAAGTGGTTGGAAAATTGCTTGAGGCGATACAGCT
Organism: Triturus cristatus; assembly: GCF_964204655.1. Classification (NCBI taxonomy): domain Eukaryota; kingdom Metazoa; phylum Chordata; class Amphibia; order Caudata; family Salamandridae; genus Triturus; species Triturus cristatus. The sequence goes on from NC_140593.1 coordinate 946,548,690, forward strand.
GCCTAAAGAACTAGCAGTTGTAAAATGTGCTGCTCATGGTCAAGGTGATGATTTTGTCACCCTTGGGAACAAATTTGCCAATGACATAGCACAGTATTGTGCAAGGAATAATCATTCCATTAACCGGAGTAAAGAAAGAGAAATGTCTTCTTGTTCCTTAATGTTTACTAATGTGGTGGGAACATGGGAAGAAGTGAAACAGTTACAGGATGAGGCAGGAGATGAGGAAATGAAAGACTGGGTGAAAGCAGGTTGTGCACCAAGGGAAAAAGACCACGTGTGGGTCTATAGGGATGGAAGACCAGTCATGCCCAATAGCATGTTGTCAACAATGGCACGGATGTATCATGGCCAGGGACACCTGGGGAGGGATGCTATGATAAGGGCCTTTAAGCAGACTTGGTACAATGCAAAATTCAGGCTGATAGCAGAGAGTCTCTGTCAGAGATGCCTGATATGTCAGCAATTCAATCCTGGAAAGAGAACAGTGGTGAGCCTAGGTACAATAGGCAGGGAGGGAGGACCCTTCACAAGAATGCAGATAGATTTCATCGAAATGCCCCAAGTTAACAGATTGAGGTATGTCCTGGTGGTGGTCTGTTTGTTCTCCAGGTGGGTGGAGGCATTTCCAACCAGAAGAAATGATGGGATAACAGTGGCCAAGCTACTGTTAAGAGAATTCATCCCGAGGTATGGGTTCCCAGTGACCATTGAATCAGACAGAGGAGGACACTTTTATAATGAAATCATGGGTTTGATCTGTGAAGCATTAAGTGTACAGCAGAAGCTACATTGTGCTTACCGACCAGAGGCTTCTGGTGTGGTTGAACAAATGAAAGGTACCATCAAAAACAGAATTGGCAAAATGTGCCTGGCCACAGGAATGAAATGGCCTGATGTCTTGCCTCTAGTCCTGATGACAATTAGGTCTACTCCAGACAGAACAACAGGTTTGAGTCCACATGAAATTATCATGGGACGTGCTATGAGTCATCCGTTTGTGCCAGTCAACAAGCTGATGACTATAACTGATGACATGATTTTGGATTGCTGTAAGGGCCTGGCTGACGCAGTTCATTCTGTGTTTCACCAGGTTGGAGAAGACGCCACCACCCTTGAAAAGAAACCAGCCCATGATCTGAGCCCAGGGGACTGGGTAAGAATAAAAGTCCACAGAAGAAGGAATTGCCTGGTTCCAAGGTGGGGAAGGCCAAGACACGTCATTCTGACCACAACGACTGCTGTGAAGTGCGCTGGAGTGAAAAATTGAATACATGCAAGTCCCACTCTGAGAGTTCCAAACCCAAGTGACGGCACTGGAAAAGAATACTTTGAAGAATCAGATTCCAGTGATGATGCAGACAGTGAGGCAGTAAAAAGGAAAAAGAATCCTGAAAGGGGGGAAAGTGAGTCAAGAGAAACTTTCGTCCCACCAGAAGAAATTCTGAAAGGAACATTGCAAACTTCAGAGACGAGTCCAGATTCTGAAGAAGTGCCTGAAGTTCCAACTAACAGTGACGAACACAAAAAGAAAGAAAGAAAAGAAAAGAACATTCCAACAGAGGTGACACCTGAATCAAATGAGATAATTGGACAAATTCCACCTGAGATAATTTTTGAAGAAGAAGGGACAGAAAAAGAAAGAGAGGGACAGATTGCGGAAAAACCCCGAGGAGGTGTAGGGAAAATTGACAACAAGCTAGGTGAAGGGACAAGTAGACAGCAAGAAGATTGCGTGTCGGAGACCCGAGGAGGGACAGAAGTAGGGAAATCTCAATTGGTGGAAAAAGAGACTGTTGGAGAAAAAGAAGTTGTTGGAGAAGGGAAAATTGTTGATGAACAAGAAGCAACTGAGACAGAATCTGATGAAAGCGAAAATGAGATACATGAAGGACGAGTTCTGAGAAAGAGAACTTGGATTGGAGAGAGAAACAATAAAGAAGGAAGACAAAAGAGAAATGCTAAAGGAGATCTTTGGCCCAACAATATAAAGAGACTGAGATATCGACTGACACGAGTTAACTCCTCGAAAGCTGAACAGGTGAACGAAGTGTTAAGTCAAAATCAAACGAAAGAAGAGGAAACAAAGATATCTGAAGGAACTAAAAGAATCAGAAAAACAAACCAGAAGTATAAGTCACCAGAATGGACGTATGTGGCACTGCCTGAACAAGGAGAAGAGGCAGACAGTCAAGGTAGTCCAGAGGAGGCTTTACTGAAAGTGGTTGAAGAAGAAGAAGCAGTGGGAATCCTGAGAGTTATCTTGTCCGACATTGGAGAAGAGACGGATGTTCAGGAACTAATACAGTTTAATGATGATGAGGAAACAGTGAAAAGTGATGAAAATCCAAATTGAGTAAATCCAAAGAAGTCATTTGAAGAAGGAAGTGAAGAAGTAAAATTAAGAACTAATAGATTGTAATAATCTGGTGGGTACTTGCTGACCTAAAAAGTTCGGTAGTGGAGTAGAAGAGGCTAAGTCAAAAGACACGGTCAAATTAACAAGATGGCTAACACTGAGAATAATCAAAGTAGATGTACCTTCTTGAAAAGATGGTGCAAGATGTGCTGCTGCTGTACAGGATTATTAATGCTGCTTTGGAGCGTGCTTGCTCTACTGATCTCTTTTAGAGTAACAATCGACACTTTAGAAGGACATACTGAGAACAGGACTAACATAGGGAAGAGTTCACAGAAGATAGTTCCAACTAGAACTAGCAATGTATATATACATAAGGATAGGTCTATTAATGATTTTTCTAGCAATGTGTTTTCAAAATTATTGTACGAATATGTAAAGACAATGGATGTAAGGGATTGCTACGTCTGTATGCAATTACCTGCTTCTGTTTCGGAGGGAGTGACTTATCATCACCTTCCGGCTACGTATGGAATTTCATGTAGTGTGTTGATTAGTATATTCTATCAATCAGGGAAATTAGATTATAACATGTCTAATGTAGATAATATTCTTGGGCAACTGCCTATGAATAAAGAACTGAATCCTGCTAAAGAAGCTAACACTTTAGGTGAAATTTTTATAGAAACTAGAGAATTAACATTAGAATATGTTTTTAGAAACAATTTAACATGCAGTTTGAAAGAAGAAGAGAAAACTTTTCTAGACATGGTCGAGAGAAGAAGGTTGAACATGCACAAGAAAGCAGAAGGACATAAAATGAGTGAAACAGTGTGGGATATTGAGAAAGAAAAAGAGTTGAAAAATGGAGCCAGTCCAACTATGGCTATAGATGCACCACAGAAAGGCAAACTATGCATTACCAGGAAGAGATTCCAGTATGATTATTATTTCATAGGGACTAGTGAGTGCCATGATACATACTTTATTGCAACCGGATGGGGATTTAGAGGAGGAGAAGATCCAGTTTTTCCGGGAGTGTATTATATTTGTGGGAACAAGGCTTATTACAGGTTGCCTGACCATTGGTTTGGCACATTTTATGTGGGCCTGGTCTTTCCAAAGATTTTTCACATGGATAGAGTAGAAAATGCTGAACATACTAATCCATTAACACGCTATAGAAGAGAAACATGGACAGAAATTGTAGGAGATATTTTTGAAGCTTTAATACCAGCATTGGGAATTTCATTGAATGCATATGGCATTCGGTAGCTGTCAACAGTGGTGGATCGCTTGTCAACAAGCACCGCTGGAGGCTTTCTTTTGGTAAATACTGAAATGGTTGCCTTACGCGCTATGGCGATGCAAAATCGACTTGCCCTTGACATTCTATTGGCAAAAGAGGGTGGAGTCTGTGGAATGCTGAAAGTTCAACATTGTTGCACTTACATTCCTGATGAAAGCAAAGATCTAAAGGTCTATATCAAAAATATTACTGATTTGCATGAAGAATTAGTACCACTGGAAGCTGAAAGTATCTGGACTAAAATGGCTAATAAGATGATTGCTATTAAGAATTTTGTAGCTAAGATAGGTAGTACTGCTGGAGCAGGGTTTTCTATTGAAAATGTATTGAAATTTAAACTCCAGTTTATGTTTATATGTCATAATTAAAATTACTGATAATTAATTATTAAATATTAATCTTGTTGAAGTTTCTGATTAACCAACTTTACTAATGAAAGAATTACACGCAGGAATGCATTTATGTTGCCTTATTAATACGTGAACTAAGTTGGTGAGCAGATTAATTAAATATGTGTGGCTAAAGTGCTATTTGTAATGTGTTTGAGCTTTAAAATAACGTGCTTTAATGCTTCCTTGTGTTGCAGATGGCTAGGTAATTACAAATACATAAGGGTATTAGTGGGAATTAACACTGTATAATCATTATGATGTGGTAACGCTGTTTTGTGTTTCTTTTAATTAAGATGGTCCGTTTTGGCCTAGACAAAGATGGCCGATATTTACAGCCTGCATTTGAGTAGTTGAAATACGACGAGAGGCCTCGCTGAATATGGTTGGAAACCACCTGATCTCGGCCTCTGACTGTATTAAAAGTTTCCGTGAGGACAGCAGCTCTGGGCTTGCTGCCAGCTGCCCTTGGAAAAGAATAAAGCCACAATGAACTCTGATAAACTTGCGGTGGCTTCACTATGATTCCGAGGAAGAGCATTCATGGATGTAACATTTTTTAGTTTGAGCTTCCTTCTTCCGTGTTTTTATTTTTGAGATTTTCGAGAGCGGAGGTTTTCTAAATGTTGCAAGTCAACATCCTTTCCTGCTAGCTCTGCTCAATGGCTCAACGGACGTTTAGAGTTTGTTTGTAACTTTCAATATGTTAGTTTCCCTATAAATATTGTTAGACTAGAGAGGGTCTAAGGCCACTTCTTCCCGAACCTATGCTCGAGAGGATCGACGCTGATTGAGGGGACGGCGACTCGGGAGACTTTACTGAGAGACCTGTCCTGACCTAAATGACACTTAGCTAGAAGAGGTAACTATGAGAATAATGATTTTGCTATTGATTGACTTTTCATTTGAACTAATTTAGATAAAATAACCTTTTGTTTGAATCACAGTGTCGGGTGGTTATTTCTTTGTCATTTATTGAGTCTCAAATGTATTCCTAATGTTTAAAATCATGACTCAAGACAGATCTATTAGGTCGCATTGACCTCAGTTTAGATGCAGATTGTTTAGGATTTCTCTCGTATATTCAGTGTGGATAGAGTAATAGAATGAATGTTAGTGTGATGGGCCCTAGCGTGTGATGAGTGTATGTGCGTATGACTGTGGAATTACTCTGTCCGTGGAAGTAGGGAGAATTTATATGCTCCGATCTGCAGCAGTACCATATTTGGTAAGGTATTGTTTCCATTAACGTGTGTAATTGTTGCATTATTAATTCTTAGATTAGGGTGTATGTGTTGTAGATACAGAAGAAATAAAAAGAAAATAACACAAGAAAATGTTAAAAAGAGACAAAAGAAACCAGAAAGAGATCCACAAGAAATAGAATTAGAAGAATTGAGGGAAAGCATGTATATGGAAACTAAAAGAGAAGATGATATGGAAACAAGGGTTTAAAAATGAACAAGAAGACATTTTGAATTTCTTCAAAAGGGGAAATTAAATTGATTTTTTGGGGTTTTGATTTTTGTGGTGATAAGATATCACCAAAGGGGGGATTGATGGAGCAGGGTTTTTACTTTAAAACCAAATACCTGTTTCATTTTCGTATGTTATTATTAAAAATACTACTGATTAATTAATAATTACTAAAGATTTGTCGAGTCTTGTCTAACCAACCTTATTAACAGAAGAATTACACGTGGGAATGTTATTGCATGGCTACAATAATAAGTGAACTAAGTTGGTGAGCAAATTGACAGAATAGATGTTGCTTATGTGATGTTATTGTGTTTTGCGCTTATAATTAATATGCATTAATGGCTTTTGATGTCGCAAATGGCTAGATAAATGCATACACATAAGGGTATTAGCAGGGGAATAACACTGTATAAACATTTCCATGCAGTTATTATGCTTTGTGTTTCTTTTTACTTAAGTTGACCATTGTGGCCTGCTATAAAATGGCTACCACCCGCAGCCTGCATTTGAGTTGATGAAAATTGAAAGGAGGCTTTGCGCTGATTGTGACCTTGTCCTCCAATTGAACTGAAAAGCCATGAACATGATGACAAATCTGGGAGAGATGCCAGATGCACCTGAACGAGAAGATTTGTTGCGAATCCATAATCCGACCTGATGAACTTATAATGGTCCCATGGATGAGATACATTTTATCCTAAAGAGACATCCGTAGAAGTAACAAATTAGTTATGGACTCCTAATTTCTATTCATTATTTGAGACTATCAATACGTGAGAAAATCTATCGTTGTATCCCAATGTACCAAGATGACATAATTTCCGCCATTCGACTGTTTTTGTAAGATATGATTGCAACATTTGGAATGTAAATTTGGTATAAATATTAGTAGACTAGAGAGGTCTAGCACCACTTCTTCCCGAACCAATGATCAGAGGTCCCGATGCTGACGGAGAGGACGGTGACTCTACATGACGGCTAGAAACTTTAACTACTTTGCTGAGGACCGGTTCTGACTTAGAAAATGACTTTTAGCCAGAATAGGTAAATATGAGAGAAATGATCTTGCATTTTAATTGGCTTTTCTTACAATTTTAGATAAACAATATTCTGTTTGAATTACTGTGTCGGGTGGTTATTTTATTGTCATGTTTATTGAATATATAGAGTGTTAAGTTGTTTCACCAAATCTATAGCAACTAGTTGATGCCATTGACCTCAGGGTACATGCAGATTGGTTAAGGATATTGAAAAGTGTTTCCCCTTCTACATGGCACGGATGGAGTGTTAGGATGAATGTTGGTGTTATGGGCCCCACCAGCGTGTGATGTGTGTGTGCGCGTGTGACTGTAAAATCACTCCGTCCGTGGAAGTAGAGGGGATTCGGAAGCTCCGATCTGCACCACCATCACATGTCATGGCCTGAGGGCTCTTTAGTGAATGGCTTTATTGCCACTGAGGATACAAGAGTGGAATATGCGTCAGTTAAGGATGTGATCGGCTTGATTCAGGTTTGTGGCAGTGGGTCAGAGTTGGTAAAGTGTGACATTAAGTCGGCTTTCCAGCTTTTGCCCATTCACCCGGAGACTTTCCTTTGCTGTGAATGCAGGTCGAGGGGGACATTACGTGGACCGAGTGCTGTGCATGGGCTAGATCATCTCCTGTGCTGCCTTTGAGACTTTCAGTACCTTCCTCACTATCTAGATTACTTCCTTTTTGTGGGTAAAGCAGGGTCGGGTCATTTTGAGGTCATGGTAGCGTCTTTCTGGGGCCCATTGGCACCTCAGAAGACAGAGTGCCCCGCAAAAATTCTGACATTTCTGGGGATTGAGTTGGACACAGTGCAAATAGTGGCCAGGCTAACTAGGGCAAAGGTGCAAGAGATTCAGGATTTCCTGGACAAGGTAATGAGTTTGAAGAGATGGAGCTCTTGGAGGTGCAGAAGTTGTTAGGCTTCCTGAACTTTGCCTGTAGGGTGGTACGGGGAGGCCGGAATTTTCACAGGAGGTTGTGCCTGGCCATGTCAGGGACAGTTCCTGCTACATCACAGAATACCGATTTCCAGGAGGGTGCGGGCGGACTTACAGGTTTGAAAGTTTTTTTTGCAGGCCTTTACAGGGTCTCCATGCACTTTTTTGATGATAACACAATATAGCAGGTTCAAATTTTCTCCGATGCGGACTCTGGGACGGCCACTGGTGCACTGAGGAATAGCCAGGAACCTGGTTGGCACAAGGGCAGAGCATTGTCTTCTTGGAGCTTTGCCCTTTGCTTGTCGTTGTCCATCAGGGACAAGGAGCTTGCGAACAGGATGATGTTGTTCCATGTGGACGATTTGACCCTGGTCGAATTGGGTACCTGGCAGAAAGCAAGGGACTTAAGGGTGTTGCATGTGCTGCGCAGATTCATGATAATGTGCATGCAACTAAATATTGTCTTTAAGGCAAAGCATGCCCCTGGGGTCAAAAAATCTATTGCTGATTCCTTGTCTCGTTCACAGTGGCAGCATTTTCAAATTCAGGCACCTGGAGCGGTGGCATGCAGGATGTCAGTCCCGGCGTGTATCTGGGAGTGGGGTGCTTGAGAGCATTTAGGTTGGCCGAGAATTCTTTAGCTGTGTCCAGCAGAAAAAGTTATTGTCTGGCCTGAAGTGAAATCGTATTGTTTGAGGGCCGTCCCAGGAGTTGGTCACCCACGGACCGGGTGGAGCAGAAAAGGGTGTTTCATATTGACAGAGGTTTGTCACCTGCCACCATAGATGGTACACTGGCTGGTTTGTCCTACATTGGAAGCTGTTTTGGGGATTTGACCCTGCGCAGGATGACATTCTGGGAAAAGTCCTGAAAGGTTGGGACAGAGAGTGATCTAGGTGCTGTAAGCAGTTGGGGGAGGCGATCAATTTCGAGCTGCTCCATGACCTGTTGTGAGGTTTGCCTGATTGTTGTGATGACTGTTTTGAATTTGCCCTGTTTCAGGTTTGCATGATATGGATGTTTTTGGTGACTTTCGGGTGTCAGACGTTTAGGGTTGAATCAGGAGTGGGTGTTGGGTACTGTGGTGCGTCTGAAAGGGGGCAGGTTGGGAATTTGGCTCTGTAAATCTAAGACAAATCAGTTGGGGAGGGGCAAGTGAGTTTGGGTGCAAAAAAAAGGAGGTCGTGCAGAGGCGTGTCCAGTCAAGGAGTGGAGTGATTTTGTTGCCTGGCCTCGGTTTCGGCAGGCAGACGTCTTTTATCATGAGAATGGAGCTAAGCTTACCTCATATCAGCTGTTGAGTGTGCTTCGTGGTGCTCTGGGGCATCTGGGGGAGAATGCAGTTTTCTATGGGACTCACTCCTTCTGGATTGGGGCAGCAACTGAGGCCGCATGATTGGGTTGGAATTGGTTACAGATTCGACACATAGGAAGGTGGAGATCAAAGTGCTGCGAGAGATATGCTGCCAAATGAGTGGAAAGTTTGGGGGTGGTTTTTAGAATGGGGTGTTGGGAGTACTTGCTAACATTCTTCCTTTTATCATAGGGTGTATATGCAGCCCAGGAGGAGATGACTACATGGTTGGTAGGCCACTCTTTTATTCAACAGGAGGTAAAATATGCTGCACGCCAGATCTACGGACGTTGCCTGGGATTTCCCAGTATGAGGTGCTTTGGTGGGGCAAGAGTGGTATGTGATGGGGTAATCTGCTGCCATTTCTAGCAACATTGGTGCCAAAATGGGGGAGTTTGGATATGTTGCTGCTTCATTTGGTTCAAAATGACTTGGTACTGCTCTCTGGGCTGACCCTACTGCAACACATGCAAAGAGACCTGGTTTTGATACAGTAAAAGCTGGCGCGGGGCTGCATCGTATGGAGTGAATTTGTGCCCAGAAGAAAATGGAGGGGGGCTTTGAAGCATTTGGCAATGGATAGGGCCGGACGGAAACTGAATTGGGCAATGAGGGTGTTTTACAAATCAAATAGCATCTCAGTATTGTCACATGCGGGGATTCTGAAGAGCAAGGTGGTCTTGTTTCGAGTGGATGGGGTGCATCTGTCTGAGATGGGCAATGCATATTACCAGATGGAGTTGTGAGGTTTGCTGTATGCGTTATGGGGAGAATCAGTTTGGTGCCGGTGAATGTGTACTTTGCAGGTTGCAGTGGGGCAGAAAAATGCCTTTCAGGGTTTCTGCTGGGTGACACAAGAATGGGGGGTGGAGTCAGATGCGGTCCTACCCACCCCTCAAGGGCGAGAGGGTGTGTGCAGGAGAACGGTGACGGTGTGCAGAAGGCCCTGGATTGGACAAGTAAGTTTTCATTGGGAGCATCCTTAGGGAGAAGAAAGGAGAATGAGTCTGGGGATGGATGGATCTCATGGGTGTAAGAGATGAAGAGTGATGCAACCGGATAGGTGGAAGTTGGGCTGAAGTATGAATGGGGCGAGGGAGATAACTAGACATTGATTAAGATGTTTTATGCTGGTTTGAACTGTTTTGAGTTGTTGGCAATCCTGTCCTAAATATGTAGCCTTTTTCACTTTCATGGAGGGTGAAGTGGTGATTGCCTCACACTGTCCTGTCAGAGTTTCTTGTAAGTGCTGTAAGGCTGTCTGGATATTGCCGTTCACTAACAAGTTATTTTCTGAAGCCAGCTATCTCCTAGAATACCTTCCACATGCTGCTGGGGGTATTTAATTTATTTAAATGCAGAAAACAGTTAATTACCTCCCTTTTATGGCAGATATCAACAAATGCCTGGGGTTGTCATCCCAAGTTCTTTTGTTAAAGCCCCATCAGTTGCGGCTAATGCTTTTATAAAGCTCTCTCCTAAAATGAGTGTGTGTCCCACCATGCACAGTGCCCTAATCCCTGCAAGTAATTTTTCAGTGAGAAAAAAAGAATATATTTCTGTCATAGCACATATGCAGCACTTAAGTAGTTGCTTTTGGAAATCACATCTATTAATCTTTTTTATTTAAAGATAAAACCCTTAATAAAGGTCCTGTTCTTGATAGTCATGCTTTTTGGCTCCTTGCCCAGCACACTTTTTGCATCCAGGATGTGTTATACTTTAAAGGACCAAGCAGCTGCAGAGATGTCACACCCTCACTTACAGTGAGAGGATGGGGAGTGTCAAGTGCTGCTGCACTGTCTCTCAGGTGGGGTCTCAAATCTGTTCAAACATGTTTTTTGTTTCTTGCTGTTTGGTCCTAGCCAGGCCAGTCAAAGGTTTTATTGGGGCCCAGGGCAAAAACAGGATGCCAGGCCCTGACCTCAATAACCTGGCTTCATTCCAAGGATCCCAGCTTGACCTAATTATGTGACCCTGGGCAAGTACTTTTCTACACTTTACCTCCTTTTCCATGATCATAACACCTGGGAGCACCTCGAAGTAATTCAGTTCAGGATATACACTGTACAAAAAATCGCTTGTTTGTGGTTTATTCAACCATAACGTTGCTCTTTCTATAGCAACAATAAAGGCCTTACATAGGAGGTACAAGACAACTAATGGATGTACGGTCACTAATACGATCGTCTTCAGGACACAAGGGGTGGTTCATTTTCATTTCCAAAGAAGGCAGCTCAGTGCAGTCAGATAATCTAATGCGCTAAAGTGAAACTAATAAAAATGTTAAAGAACGCCCTTTTTTAATTAAAATATACATATCTCAGGCTCAGTGGTAATCAGCAACACTTGAGGGTTGGGCAGTCTAGGCTAGTCTCAGGGTGGGACTTCTTGACTCCTCAGACTCCATGACACTGGTCTAGGAGACAAGAATTCTATTGCAATGGGGTACACAGGCATGACTGTAACTGAGAATTATGGGACCCATCAATGCTGCTGCCATATTGGTGCATGTAGGAAATTGGGAGAATGTTGGGTTTCAGAGCATGGCATGCAAACCTAAGACCTTTGCTTACCCACACACAATCAGCTGCGAGTGCTGCTGGGCTGACTATCACAGTAAGAGGGCAGTTTGTTTTGTTTCATAAAGGGGGCTAGGATTACAGTATCAAGTCTGTAAAACATGCTGCCCCATGGACTAGCCACCTGCTGATATTCTCTGTCACAGCACACACCCTCTACAAGGAGTGGTGGCTGGGAAACATTGCCCAGCTGCCCCTCCCAGCTGCAGTAGCGCCAGCAAGAGAAGAAAGTGACTGCCCATGTATGTTTACAGTGAGGGAATTAGGTGGACATCTATGAGGGTTCTGTGTCAGGCAGCAGGGTGAAAAAAATAGTTATGAACAGTATGATGTTCCTGCTTGAATTGCAATCTGACAATTATGGGTAGATTGCCTGTAAGGACTGGGATGCATTGTCATCTGAAGCAAGGCAGTACAGAGCGTTTTAGTAGGCAGTGACTGTTACCGCGACTCATGCATAACTGCAACCTCACATTTTCATTACAGGCTAGTTGTGAGTTAATTGCTGAGCCCCAGAGCTGGCAGTGCACCTACTCTCACGGGGCACATAAGAGAACCGTCACCCGGTAATTACGAGGGGGAGCGGTGAGGCTCTCCCCGATGTCGCAGCGGTCCTTGGCTGCTTGGACTGCGGCCCCTCACGCTGCGCAGGAGAGCAACAGCACCGGGCGGCAATTGGGGAGGAGTGGTGACAGAGGTGGTACTCCTTCCGGCAACCTAGCAGCAGTAAGCTGACTGAACCGTGGCCCACTAATGCCCTCCCAGATGACAGCTGCTGTGGGGCTGCTCTAGTCGGACAATAATGAGGGGAGAAAGCAGCCATGGGAGAAGGATGCCAGCCGTGCTAGCAGTAACCTCCAGCAGAGTGCAGCTCCCGGCCAGCATCTAAGGCAGGAGGCATACATCCATATAAAGAATCACTGGGGAACCAATCACCTGCAGAGAATCCAGAGCAGTCTTCCAAGAGGCCGGATGGGTATGATGCTTCTCCCGTTCCACCATCCCCACCACCGAGGGACCTTGCCGTCTCCCGGCACTATCGCCTGCCTTAAAGCCTGACAGGAGCTGCCATACAGCCAGGGACCCCCTGGCCACCTGGGGGGACATAGAGGATGCGTGCCCCCTGGAACCTACAAATGACTCCAAACCATGCTGAGGAAAACTGCAGCAGCTAAGATGGCAATGGCACTGCGACAACGCAGCCAACATAGCCCTAGACCTGTCTGGCCTCAAGTCCACAGTCCACATAGGCACACAAGCACCCAGCGACTGCGAGGGGCAGTGGAGACTGAGGTGAGGCTCCCCCAGGTGCCATGACGGCCGGCAGCTGCTCGACTTGTGACCCGATAACCTCCTCAGGCACAGTGGTGTGCGCCATGAGGCCGGGAGACCAGTGATGCCCCTAATCCTCCGGCACAATCTGGAGCAAGGTACCTGGTGACTACAGGGGGAGCAGTGAACGAGGAATACGTGAACCCTAGTTCAGCCATGGCTACCTCCTGGGCTAAGAAAGACCGCTCCCTAGAAGAGATGCTGACCAAATCAACTGGGAGTCAGACAGGAGACAAACCTCCTCTCACCTGCACAGAGCCCCATACCAAGAGCAACGACATTGAGGACCCGGTTAATTGTGCCTTTCTGGAGGCCTTGTTCTTTTCCCTATGGGGGGACCTTCGAACTGTTAAAAAGGACCTATCCACACTGGAAGAACATGAATCTAGCTGTGATGAGGAGATTGAGCAACTGCAGCAAGAGGTCATCCGGTTCCAGGAACAGCACATTGGCATGCAAGCACATGTGGAAGACCTTGAAAACCAGCTGAGATGCAATAAAATACGGATTCGGGGGGCCCTAGCCAACGCTGCGGAAACCGACATAGGGAAATACATGCAGGCCCTCTTCACTCAGATCCTGGAAACCCCACTCGACAAAGAGCTACAGCTTGACAGAGTACATAGAGTGGGGACCCAACGACAGGAGGGCAACCGCCCGCCGCCATCCTTTTTTGTGTCCCTCATTTTCAGCTTAATGAACAGATCCTACATGAAGCTAGAGACCTACATCCCTTGCAGTTCGAGGACATACATTGGTGCTCTATCAGGACCTGTCTGCTCTCACCTTATAGAAGAGGCGCGCCTTCTGGCCCGTCACTTCCTACCTCTGGGCCAAAGGAGTGGCCTACTCCTGGGGATATCCCTTCTGCATTGTCTTCTGCTGGGAGAGGAGAGTCAGCCAGATCTGTTCCCTAACAGAGGTGTGCAAACTCCTACAAATCAATGAGCCCTCCAACAGCCAGCAAAAGTATACTCTTCAAGTACCGAAGCCCCGGAAGGGCCTCCGTGGGCTGGGAGGGTACCTGAAGATGACTGGAAGTCTTGTCTTGTGGACAATGCGAGCGAGGGGGGGCTGTTGGGGTCAGGGTGGACGGTCAAGACATTCAGAGAGAAAGGAGTATAAGATGCCACAGACCCTCGTACCCAGATCCTCCATGGTACAATGGTGAACTTGTCGACCGCCTCTACTTAATTGTTCTCTTGTTTTGGTTACTATTTAATATTATGTTGTGTGGGAGGGACACTTGTGCCTTAGGCTTGTGCACTACACTACAGACGCTTACCAGCATAGGATTCGCCATGTACAGTGTTGTATCTGGGATTGCATAGCTAGACTTCTGCATGTAGTAAATGCATGGCTGATGTTTTCCACTACCCTCACCACACAATAGCCTTAAAATCTTCACCCTTAATGTGAAAGGGCTTAACAACCCGGTCAATTGCCAAGTTGTTATCTCATTCCTGGAACAGTCAGGCACAGATCTATGGCTTTTACAGGAGATCCACCTGGTTGCAGGGGATTGCCACAGGCTCAGTTTTTCTCCTGAGTGACAATTAAAACCACGGGGGATGCTCTTCTGGTCTCTCCCTTCTTTCGAGGGAAGGTGGGCGATAAGCTGGTGGAAAGAAATGGAAGGTTACTGGCCGCCTTCAGCTTCAGTGTGGGAGACCACATCTATGTGGTGGGCTCCCTCTATGCCCCTAATAATGGCCAAGTGCACTTCCTTAGGTGGGCAATAGCAGAAGTTATGTCCTCTCAAGACAAGAAAATGCAGATAGGGGACCCAAATCTGATGTTTGACAGTGACCTCGATAGATCCATGCCCGGATACGGATGCTCAGGGGCTTTCCCAGGAGGAAATACAATGGCAGTGGGAGATGGGGCTAAGGGACTCTTGGAGGGAAGGTCACCCCCAGACTAGGGACTATGGGGCATATGCATCAACATTAGCATTTGCGATTCCTTATTAGCGAAAAATAAGGAATCGCTAATAAGGAATAGCAAAAGGCTATGCATGTAGGAATCGCTATTCAAATAGCGATTCCTTAACATTCCTTATTACCGAATCGGTAATACCGAATCGGTAATAAGGAATACCTACCCATTCATTCCTATGGGCTTGGAGGCCCATAGGAATGAATGTAAAGCCATTCTGTATTAGCGATTCGGTATTACCGAATCGCTAATAGCGGGAGCACTTTCAAGGGTGCCAGGGTGTCAAAAGGACACCCTGTTGCACCCCTGAAAATGATATGTGCACATATGTTGCACACACACATGCTCTAAGGGCATGTGTGTGCGCAACATGAAACTTTGAAAAATGCACAAAAGTGCATTTTTCAAAGTTTTTGCAAATTACCATGCAGTTCATCTTCATGGTAATTTGCTCCCCTTATTAGCGAAATCGCTAATTTTTTAACTTTGATGCATTGCATTTAAGGAATCTCACTTTGGGATTCCTTAAATGCAATCGCTATTTAAGGAATCGGTATTTAAGGAATCCCTATTTAAAGAATCGCTATTTAAGGATTCCTTAAATACCGATTTCTGCTTTTGGGTTGATGCATTGGGATTGGGTATTTTTTACTTAATACCGGGAGCTAATAAGGAATCGGTATTTTACCGACTGGATTTTGGCTTGATGCATAAGGGTGTATGCCTTTTGTGATCATGCACACAAGACCTATACCCGCCTTGACCATTTCCTGGAGATCAAAGAGCTGCAGAACATCCTTACAGCCGTTAAGATAGAGCACCGATCACTTTCAGACCACGCAGTGGTCTCCCTAACATTAACACTCCCGCCCTCACCACAAACATCTTGACTGTGGAGGCTAAGGGAAATCCTACTGCAGAAACCAGAAGTAGTAGAGCAGATCAACCAGGCCCTTAATCAATCAATCAATCAATCAATCATAGCATTTATAAAGCACGCTACATACCTGTGAGGGTCTCAAGGCACTAGGGGGGGAAGCTGCTACTGTTCGAAGAGCCAGGTCTTGAGAAGTCTCCTGAAGGTTAGAAGGTCTTCGGTCTGCCGCAGGCGGATGGGGAGGGTGTTCCATGTCTTGGCGGCGATGTGGGAGAATGATCTGCCGCCGGCCGTAACTCTTCGGATGCGGGGGACGGTGGCGAGGGCTGGGTCTGCGGAGCTGGCGGGTGGGGGTGTAGAGGCTGAGTCGGCTGTTGAGGTACGCTGGTCCGGTGTTGTAGAGTGCCTTGTGTGCGTGGGTGAGGAGTTTGAAGGTTATCCTCTTGTTGATGGAGAGCCAGTGCAGGTCTCTCAAGTGGGGTGTGATGTGGCTGCGGCAAGGGATGTCGAGGATCAGGCGTGCGGAGGCGTTCTGGATGCGTTGGAGCCGTTTCAGGAGTTTGTCTGGGGCTTCTGCGTAGAGTGCGTTTCCGTAGTCCAGTCTACTGCTGACAAGGGCCTGGGTGACCGTCCTTCTTGTTTCGGTAGGCGTTTTCTAGGCGGTCTTTGAAGGAGGTCCTTTTCGCGGATCTGATGAGGTGGGGGTGTCTGCGGGTGGCGTTCTTGTGGGCTGTGTAGCTTTCCGGTGTTTGTTCACGGATCCACTTTTTTCGAATTTTCTGTAGGTTTGCTTGGAGACCTGGAGGTCTTCGGTGAACCAGCTGGCCCTCTTGCTGGTGTGGGTGTTGGAGGGCTTCTTGAGCGGGGCGAGGGTGTTGGCGCAGTCATTGATCCACTGTCTGAGGCTACGGGCTTCCTCATCGGGGTCGGTCGGGTCTGCGGGTGGGCTCTGAGCGAGGGTGGTGATTAGCTGGTCCTTGGTGACGTTGCTCCAGCGGCGGCGAGGCATCTGCTGGGTGCGGTGGTGTGTGGTGGGTTTCCGGAAGATGAAGTGGATGCAGCGGTGGTCGGTCCAGTGGAGTTCGGTGGTGCGGTTGAAGGAGACGCGGGAGCTTGCTGAGAAGATGGGATCAAGCGTGTGGCCGGCGGAGTGGGTGGGTGTTGTGACGAGTTGTCTGAGTCCGAGGTTGGCGAGGTTGTTGATCAGGGTAGAAGAGTTGGAGTCGTTGTTGTTCTTGAGGTGAAAGTTCAGGTCCCCGAGGAGGATGTAGTCCATGGAGGCGAGGGCGTGTGTGCTGATGAAGTCAGCGATGGAGTCACTGAACTACGGTTGTGGTCCGGGGGGTCTGTAAACGAGGGTACCTCTGAGGGTGGTGTTGGGGTCGGTGTGGATCTGGAAGTGCAGTTGTTCGGCGGTGCTGAGGGTGTCATCGGAGTCTGTCGAGATGTTGAGGATGTTCTTGTGGACGATGGCAATTCCTCCTCCTACTCCGTTGGTGCGGTCCTTGCGGGTGATCTTGTAGCCTTCCGGGATGGCTATGGCGATGTTGGGTGCCGAGGAGGGGTTCAGCCAGGTCTCTGTATGGAAGGCGACGTCTGGGGCGTTGGTGTTGAGTAGGTCCCAGAGTTTGACGGCGTGTTTGCGGGCGGAGCGGGTGTTGAGCAGGATGCATCTGAGGAAGTTGGGTTCTTGGGAAGGTGGGTTGGCGGGCCGGATGCTGGTGAAGCTGCAGTTCTGGCAGGAGAAGGGTCCTTGCGCTTCGGGGCGGCCAGGCAGCAGGTGCGTGATCGTCTGGCGTTGAGTGCGTGGAGGGTGCTGGCATCATAGCGGAGTCGGGCATCGTGGCGTTCGCGGGGGCCAGGGGTACTGGCGCTGGGCACGGTACTAAATACCTTGATGTCAATGACACAGCTGACACCCTAATTTCTCTTCTCTGGGAGACTATAAAAGCAGTCATCTGGGGGAACTTAACATCCATATCTGTGGCGGACAGTGAGATATGACGCAAAAAGATGAAACTTCTGACTCAACAGGTGCAAGAGCTTGAGTGTATACATAAGCGCACTGACGCTTCATGGGTATGGCGGCAGCTGGAAATCACGAAGGCCCAACATGCAGTACTCGACCTGGACAAGGCTGAGTATGTGCTGATTTGACTTCAACATTCTTTTTACATCGGGGGAACAAATGCAGGCATTTGCTTGCCAAACACCTGAGGGCGTAGTGGCATGCTACTGGAATAGAGTCCCTTCAGTCGCAGGATGGAACAGAGATTGAGGGAGATGCTGCCATCGTATCTGCCTTCTGTGATTTTTATGCGGAACTCTATTCACAGCCCACCATCCCTGCCGAGGGCCCAGACCTTTACCTGGGAGAAGTACACACTTTGCAGCTGACAGTGGCCCCAGTCAATTTGCTGGACCACAAGATTTGTATTTAGGTGGTGATCTCAACCATCGCAAGACCGAAGCTCCTTAAATCACTGGAGGAGGATGGATTTCTGGCACTGTTTTATAAAACCTTTTGTACAAAATTGGCTCTGATTTTAACCCAGCTTTTTAACTAAATGACAGGCCCTGATACAGTCCCACCCTCCACGATGGAAGCCTTTATAGTCGTCATTCCCAAAACAGTAATGGACCCTAAGCAGTGCGGATCGTACTGCCCTATATCCTTCCTTAATGCGGATATCTAATTGTTTGCCAGTATTTTGGATGAGATTGATCACACATAGACAATGCAGTTATAATACCAAGCAAATTCTACATCTGCTTGACAAGGCAGCGTGCTCCAAACAAGAGATCATGCTTTTCGCCATAGACACAGAAAAAGCATTCAATCGGGTGCACTGGCCAGATCTGACAGTGGCACTTGAACGCTTCAGTTTTAGACCCCGGGTCCGAGCATGGGTACTCTGCAACTATGGCCAACCCCGAGTGATGGTACGAGTGAACAGTCAGAGCTCGGACCCATGTCCTATTCATAGGGGGACAAGGCAAGGGTGTCTGCTCTTACCCCTGCTATTTGCCCTGTGCTTGGAGCCCTTTGCTCAAAGGGTGCGTGACAATACCTGCATCACTGGGTTTGCCTTTGGGGGGGGGCATGCAATTAGCCTCTATGCCAATGATGTCATTGTGACATTAAACCACACCAGGGAGGCCCTCCAGGCTTTCATTGCTGAGATGTAGGCCTTCAGTGGTACGGCGGGATTTCGGATAAAGATCCAGAAATCACAGGCTCTGAACGTCTTGGTCCCAAGAGAGACGAAGGCTCTCCTTGTCCAACACTACCCAATTCAATGGCAATCGACCTCTATCCCTTACTTAGGTATGGCATTAGCCCCCGTTGTTCAGAAGTTGGTGAACATAAACTTACAACTCTTCCGTAGACAACTTAGAAGAGACCCGGCACAGTGGAAGCTATGCTGACTCTCTTGGCTCTCCCGAGAAGCTTCTTGCTCTTCCAGGAACTCCCGCTCGAGCCCCCCACCAACATGATACAGGCCCTGTAGGAGCAAATGCATCATTTTGTTTGGGCAGAGGGGCGACCTCATATGAGGAGACATCTGAGTTATCACCTCCCAGTAGAAGGGGGGTCTGGACATCCCCAACCTCGTTGCAGCGGCGGTCCATGGTCGAATTGTCCAGTGAGAAACCTTGGCTATTCATGGATAGAGCTGTAGCAGGAACTTTTCTATGGACGTTCCCTTCTTGCCTCGCCGGCAGAGAGCGTGGGGGCTTTATTCCTTCACGATCCCTAAATGCATCCTGAATGTGTGGGACTGAGTTGCCACCCATAAGGATCTGATGTAATTTCCCTACCCGCTCACACGAGTGATAGGTAAAAGGGACTTCACACCTGACCTTGACCAGGTTACTCTTCAGGTGTGGCGGAGTGGCGGCTATCGCTCTGTTGGCCGATTGTTTGATGCAGAGGGTCCCTTCTCTTTTGAGAAAATCCAGGCAGACGACGGCCTCCCAGAGATGGAGCAGCTGCAATACCTACAGGTTAGGCATTAGGTAATGTATCCCACAGTGCGCCCGGGAGCACAGGGGCCTCTTACCACATTTGAGAGGTGGTTAATCACCAAAACCACAGACAAGCGTCTCATTACTGACCTATACAGCCTTCCAAAAACATTAAAATAAAATTCCCAAACCAAGTGAGAAAAAAAATATAAAGCAAAAAACACTAGATCTTGATGAATTCAAAGGGTTCAGATATTTAGGAATGCCCTCCACCTGCTAATTTCAAAGACACTCAAAGATTTATTTGATTTGCAACCTTTTCTTGTCATTTCATGAACATGTTTGCTGATGTGACTAGTGATAGCAAATGTTTTGAAGAAATAGAATATGTAGATAGGGGTGTGTTTGGATGATCAATCTCAAAAGGCTTAAAATCAGCTTAAACAGAAGTTTACGCAAGCACCATTTTTTTGTCATCCTGATACTATGAATTTTTTGGGTGGAAACAGATGACTGTCACAGCATTTGGGCAAGTGTTGTAACAAGAACTGGAAGAAAATGACCAAAATCTCCCTATCTTTTATTTGTCTCATTAAATGTTTTCCTTCCAGCACTGATTAACCTAAGAGGAATAAATCAGTGTTGGATAGAAAACATTTAGCAATGCAGATATTGTGCACTGAGTGTGAACATGCTTTGAAGGGCACTACAGAAGCATTTGAAATGTGATCATTTAGGGCCCAATTACAATGTCAGGCAAAAAGCCATCCGACAGCTAGTTGGAGGCTTTCTGCCTGACATCAATGGTTTCCCTCCGACCGCTGTATTACAGTACCATCGGTCAGCGGTAAAGCTGCGGGGGTATTCCGCTGCACTTCTGGCTGGTTCAAGGAGCCCGGTGGAGCATCAGAAGGACTGATAATCCCAAAATGGCAGCAGAGATTACAATGTCCCTTTCTCAAAGCCATGGAAAGGCTATTGGAAAGTGACTTTGGGGGCCCCTAGCAGGGACCCCATCCCCAGTGGCCTCCTCTATGAGGCCGGGGGCCACCTGTGGTGCCCCCTAAACATCCCTGCACTGTGTAGCAGGCCCGCATGGTGCCTGCCACACGTGGGAGGGATGTTTTAAAAGTGTATATTTTCTATTGAGGCTGGCGATGCAACCCGCAACACAAGCCTCAATAGAAAATATACACTTTTACACTTTGTGACCGTCTTGAAAATGGTTGCATCCTAATT
Organism: Triturus cristatus; assembly: GCF_964204655.1. Taxonomy (NCBI): domain Eukaryota; kingdom Metazoa; phylum Chordata; class Amphibia; order Caudata; family Salamandridae; genus Triturus; species Triturus cristatus. The sequence goes on from NC_140593.1 coordinate 946,569,490, forward strand.
GTGGAAGCAGAACCCCTGATTCCTTGTCAGGCAGACTGATCCCACTGCGATGTTGGTCGGATGCTCGTCCATCGTAATTAGGCCTTTAATTGCAATCTACAGCATGTGGTGAACCTGCAATGCAATGTGAAAATATTCATCAGGCTAGATGGGCATTTTTCTTTTGATTTCATCATCATGTGTTGTCAGGCTTTTCAGAAGATTGATGCTCAGTGAGGAACTTTCGAGTTCAGGTTGCCGGAGTAGCCCAAGCCTTAACAGTATTGGTCTGCCAAAGGTAGGTGCCTGACCCCTCCCAATGGCCACAATGCCACCGACACCTGAAAGCACCTAAGCAGATGCCATTTTCCAAAAGGTGTACCAAGGAGGAGAAAGTCCATTAGGCAAAAAACCTCCTGACAACAGGAATGTCTCAGGTAGATGGTAACCAGAGGCTGGAACCCAGAAGGTAGAGGAATTCGGAGAGGTAGGAATGGTCCTAGGAAAATCACAGCGGCACAGCTGAAGGCAACATGAGTGAGGAAACACCACTGTTAGAGCAGGAAAAGAATCACAGAAAGGTACTACCAGCTATGAGAGATTGAGAAAAACATGTTCAAGGATATGTGAAGTGGCCATTTTGTATTGAGCCATTCATTAACCCAGAATTCCTCACCAGAGATTCTGGGATGAAGAATCAAGAAGAATATGGCAACGCAAGCTGTATTCTCCCCATTGGCCTTGCCAAGGAGAAGAATGCCTGCGTGGGAGATAGTACCGGCGGGTTGGCTGCCGCAGGGTAAGTTTGCAGGAGAGGGAGTGGACAGCCCGTTGGCTTCTCCCCCATCCCTGCCCGGGAGCAATGTGGGAGCTGGCGACGGGCAGGATGCCGGGGCAACATGTATAAGCTTGATTCAAAGAATGTGTTAACTGGAGCTCTATTTATCAATATCATGGGTTATATCTTATGAATGAATGAAATGAAATTTATAAACGCGCAACTAAGACCGAAGGCATCAAGGCGCCTAACCAAAGAAAATCATAAAAGGCAAATCCAGAACTAAGGGTAGGCTTTGGCAAATAGCCACGTCTTGAGAGCCCTCCTAAAGGCTTGCTTTGAGGGAAGGGATTTGATCTCAGCCGGCAGAATATTCCACAGCTTTGGAGCCAAAGTTGAAAAAGCTCTGCCACCCCACTTGGCTCTACGAACACGGGGGACTGATAACAAGGATTTATTGGCGGAGCGCAGAGTTCTGGAAGGTGTATAAGGGGCCAACAGGTCCCTTAGGCCTCCAGATCTGTTAGTAGCCAAAGCCCCATAGATCAAACATAGGGACTTAAAAGAAATCCTGGCCTCAATTGGAAGCCAGTGCAGTGTCTTTCTAGCAGCCGAAGCAGAAGCCCGCTTCGGTAGATCCAGTACAAACTTGGCGGCGGCATTCTGCACCATTTGAAGTCGCATTAACAGACCCTTGTTAATGCCTAAATATAAGGCATTACAGTAGTCAAGTCTTGAGCCTATTAATGCAATTACAATTTGCTTTCTGGCTTGAAGGGACAGATAATGTTTGATCTTCCGCAAGATGTTTAGTAAGCCCCAACATGTGGAGATAGTCCTCTTTACTTGCTGACCCATCCCCAGGGTAGGGTCAATCATGACTCCAAATTCCTGGCCAAGGTAGTGGGTGTCTGACACACGCCCAACGATGTGGGCCACCATTCCGCCGACCAAATGTCCTCCTTTCCTCCGAACACCAGAATTTCTGTCTTTTCGCCATTAAGCTTCAATGAATTGCAAATCATCCATTGAGCAACTGCCTCCATACAGTGTCTAAAATTGGAGGCAGCGGAGATGACAGGTTGGGCGAGAGACATCAATATCTGCATGTCGTCGGCATAGGAGACTACCTCCATCCCATAAGATCTAATAAGCCTGGCAAGTGGGGTCACATAGATGTTGAAAAGGGTCGGACCTAATGCCGACCCCTGAGGGACCCCACAATGCACAGGAAGGGATGGAGATAGGAACTCGCCCAGCTTAACTCTCTGTTCCCTCTGGCCGAGAAAAGAGGCCGGCAAACTAAGTGCGGGCCCCTCCACCCCTATCTCCCTCAGCCTAGATGTTAACACTGAGGGAGACAGGGTATCAAACGCAGCCGTGAGATCTAGCAGGATAAGGAGAGTGGTCTGGCCCTTATCTACTCTAGTGCGGATGTTGTCAAGCACAATGGTAAGGGCCGACTCCGTGCTATGCTCTCTCTGAAATCCATGCTGCGAGTGATCCAGAAGGCCAGAAGTTTCCAGAAAGGCTGCAAGATGCTGGTTGAGATGGGTTTCCAGCATCTTTGCAGGGGCTGGGAGCAGCGAAATGGGGCGGAAGTTTTTGAGAACCCCCGGGTCTAATGTGGGCTTTTTTAACAAAGGTTTAACCACCGCTCTTTTCCATTGTGAGGGGAAAGTCCCATCCCTCATTGCCCTGTTCATGATATCTAATAACGGAGGCAGAAGAATCTCCTTACATTGTTTAAGGAGTTTCAAGGGGCAAGGGTCTAGAGGAGACCCCGACCTAGTCTTGATCAAGAGGACTTCAAGGTCCTGAAGGGAGAGGGGTGGAAAGCTGGACAAACACCCCGAAAGCACCTCCTCGGGTGATGTTAGCGATGAGACAGGTAAGCATGTAGAGGTAGATAGTGCCGACCTCTGAAGCTCTAGTGCCGAATATATGTCCACAATTTTAGATTGAAAAAATTGTGCAACATCATTGCAGAGCTGCTGTGAGCTGACAACGGGCTCAGGCACCTTCTATGATGTAAGCGTGTCTACGATCTTGAACAGCTCTTTCGGCGAAGAGAGTGAGGAGGTAAGAGAAGTAAAATACTCTTGCTTACTTCTTATCACCTCCGTCTTATAGTTCCTTAGGAGGATTTTATGACTATCCCTCTCACGCAAATCCCAACTAGTCCTCCAGAGACGTTCCTGTCTCCGTACTCCCTGCCTAAGAAGTCTTAACGATACCGAGAACCACGGGGCCGATGGACTTTTCCTCGCGGAGTAGCGCACTGAGGCTGGAGCCAGTTTGTCAATAGCTGTTTTGATGGCACTATCCATCCTCCCTACTGCAGAGCTTACGTCCTCCTCTGGGGAGATCGCCAAACTGGGCAATCTGGGGGCGAGCACGTCATTGGTTATGTTTTTGAGGTTACGTCTCAATTCCATTTTACTTGGCTCGTTCCCCTTGCTACTAACAGTAGCGATCATTAATTCTATAGGGATCGCATAATGGTCCGACCAAGAGAGTGGGATGGGAGTATCAATGGTCAGCCGAGTGTCATTAGAAAAGACCCCATCCAGCGTATGGCCCGCCTGATGGGTGGGACCCTTGACTAGCTGTTTCATCCCACAGCCAGAGAAGATATCCAATAGGGATAGAGTTTCAATTGACTCCAAATTTTCCAAATGGAAATTCAGGTCCCCCAGAACAGTAAAGTGCTCACAGCCAAAATGTGGCTCTAACATATTAAGCATGTGATAACCAAAATCTGTTCTGGTCCCCGGAGGTCTATAAATGAGAAAGCCAGTAAACGGAACTACATATGATCCGTTAATGGAGAACTGAAGGGCCTGAAAGGTGTCTTGAGGTTCAGATAGTGGGATAATATGGCAGGAAAGGCAGTCTCTATGAAGGATACCCAGCCCTCCCCCCATACGTCCCACTCTGTCCTCCCTCACCAGCATGTAGCCTTCTGGTACCGCCTCAACCAAATCAGGTCCCGAGGAGTCCTTGGCCCAAGTTTCCGTAATGAAGACCCAGGCGGGTTTTCTGGCCAGTACAAAATCCTTAAATGCGAGATTGTTCTTAATTAATGACCTCACATTTACGAGAAACCCCTTATCATTCCTCAGGCTAGTTCCTGATTTAAAACTCGGACCTACAGGTGTAGCGACAGCAACAGGAGCCGACACCATAGAAGAGGACCGAAAACAGTGGCAGCCGGGGGAGGTCTGAAGCGCCTCCAGGGCATTCCTATAGTGGCAAGGCAGCTTAGAAGGCTTAAGAGTGAGCAGGTCCTGCCAAGAATAACTGATCCCTATGTACTCACCATCGGTATGTCCAGTCTCCCAGCCATCCAGCCCGTCCTTAGCGCGGACGGGCGCGGACGGGCGCGGACGGGCGCAGACGGGCTGGACTCTGGCGTGACTCCGGCGTTACTGCGGCACACACGCTGCGCGCCTGCATGTTAAGCCTATATAGGGCTCTAGCGAGTCAGCCTGACTGCTAGAGCGCTACCTGGACTGGCGTCCTGTCAGCGTCCCCTACCTACCCCCAAGATGGCGCCGATATTCCCAGAAAGCGCGAAACGCGCTAGGAAGGACCCGCTGAAGCCGCGGTGAAGGGCACAATTATGGTGCAAGTAAGTTACAGTGATTTTTAAAAACAGGGTAAGTGTTTAAAATAAATTTAACTAAGAAGACAAAAACGGGGTATTTTTAAAATAAAGCACAGCGCCTAAATGCCACAGCGCAGCGCACAGCAATGGAAAGCCTTAACAGGCAGACCCACCTTCCACTGCCCCTTAAGTACTTTTCGATTGTGAATGCCTCTAGCCAGTCAGCCTGACTGCTAGAGCGCTACCTGGACTGGCGTCCTGTCAGCGTCCCCTACCTACCCCCAAGATGGCGCCGATATTCCCAGAAAGTGCGAAACGCGCTAGGAAGGACCCGCTGAAGCCGCGGTGAAGGGCACAATTATGGTGCAAGTAAGTGACAGTGATTTTTAAAAACAGGGGAAGTGTTTAAAATAAATTTAACTAAGAAGACAAAAACGGGGTATTTTTAAAATAAAGCACAGCGCCTAAATGCCACAGCGCAGCGCACAGCAATGGAAAGCCTTAACAGGCAGACCCACCTTCCACTGCCCCTTAAGTACTTTTTGATTGTGAATGCCTCTAGCAGTCAGCCTGACTGCTAGAGTGCTACCTGGACTGGCGTCCTGTCAGCGTCCCCTACCTACCCCCAAGATGGCGCCGATATTCCCAGAAAGCGCGAAACGCGCTAGGAAGGACCCGCTGAAGCCGCGGTGAAGGGCACAATTATGGTGCAAGTAAGTGACAGTGATTTTTAAAAACTGGGGAAGTGTTTAAAATAAATTTAACTAAGAAGACAAAAACGGGGTATTTTTAAAATAAAGCACAGCGCCTAAATGCCACAGCGCAGCGCACAGCAATGGAAAGCCTTAACAGGCAGACCCACCTTCCACTGCCCCTTAAGTACTTTTCGATTGTGAATGCCTCTAGCCAGTCAGCCTGACTGCTAGAGCGCTACCTGGACTGGCGTCCTGTCAGCGTCCCCTACCTACCCCCAAGATGGCGCCGATATTCCCAGAAAGCGCGAAACGCGCTAGGAAGGACCCGCTGAAGCCGCGGTGAAGGGCACAATTATGGTGCAAGTAAGTGACAGTGATTTTTAAAAACAGGGGAAGTGTTTAAAATAAATTTAACTAAGAAGACAAAAACGGGGTATTTTTAAAATAAAGCACAGCGCCTAAATGCCACAGCGCAGCGCACAGCAATGGAAAGCCTTAACAGGCAGACCCACCTTCCACTGCCCCTTAAGTACTTTTCGATTGTGAATGCCTCTAGCCAGTCAGCCTGACTGCTAGAGCGCTACCTGGACTGGCGTCCTGTCAGCGTCCCCTACCTACCCCCAAGATGGCGCCGATATTCCCAGAAAGCGCGAAACGTGCTAGGAAGGACCCGCTGAAGCTGCGGTGAAGGGCACAATTATGGTGCAAGTAAGTGACAGTGATTTTTAAAAACAGGGGAAGTGTTTAAAATAAATTTAACTAAGAAGACAAAAACGGGGTATTTTTAAAATAAAGCACAGCGCCTAAATGCCACAGCGCAGCGCACAGCAATGGAAAGCCTTATGTATGATCATCATGTGATTTTTATCAAGGTATGGTTGTAATAGTCTAGTCCTTTTTGTGTAAGCAACAGTGGATCAAGTAAAGATGGATCAAAGAAAGTTGGAAGATTATCATTAAAGCCTGCTTTTGTTCTCTGAAATTAACTATATCCGAGGCAGAAAGAAGCAAGCTATTTTTTGTCCCAAATAACTGGAAGTTTGGAATGTGTCATGATACAGTGCCCTCAGGTTATAGAGGAGTTAGGATACCCTTGGATTTAGCTCTTTTTTTTAAAGAACTATTGTTTATCTTGTTATCTTTCATCTTCATGCATTTTCTCATTAAATGATTTCGGATAGAGGTGCTCAGTAACTTCTATGTTTCTAGAGAGCTTTGTGTAAGGCACTGGGATTTAATCGCACTCATTCGACTGGTTATCACCCCAATTAAAATGGCAAACAGGGCACACCAATGTAAGGTCCAGACAATATCTGTGTCGTTACTGCAATGCTATTCACTGTAATTAGCCTCTTAATTGCAAATTGCAGAATCCACTTATGATAATGCTACTCATAGTGAAATTAAGTTTGCACCTTGTTTCTGTATGCAGCGTTACTCATACACTGAAGCAAGTATAACCGCAGTACCACATGATTGTAGGAAAGCTTCTGATAGGATGTATAGATTTGTTATTAAACCAATAGAAAGCAGGATTTTAATTTAGTTTCTTATTGTTGAACTTTTGAATCTATCAGAAGTATAACAGTTGGGGAGCTGCTTTCACTGGTTTTAGCTGTTATTTAAAACCATGGCAGAAGCAGGAGAACCTAGCGGAGTTCCTCAAGCTGAAATGGAGGAGGAAGAGGAGGCCATTTCACAGGAAGATCAAGAGCTGGAGCGGAGAAAACCGCTGAAGGAGTCGGTGGTCTGGAAGTATTTTTCCTTTCTAGCGGGGGAAGAAAATAAATGCACTGCATATGACATGCACCTTATGTCACAAACATTTCCACATGGAACTGGACAGCAGTATTCGTTGGATACAAATGGAATGCCGAAACACCATCCCACCATGCATTCTACCCATTTGGCTCGGGCTGAATGGAAAAGGGAGTTGGAATTGGCTCAACTGGATGAGGCAGCATCGACCCCCAGCTGCTGAAGTCCCAACTGCTACACCTTCCACTTCAGCCATGCAAAATGCAGTTGTACCACCATCTACTACCTCAGCACCATCTACAATTCCCCCACCTGGTTCATCAGTCGCTGTACAAGTCTGAGGCAAAAGTAAACCACTGCATGATCAAGCCTTATGCAAGTACAGCAACATACTGTTTAAGCTGTCAAATAGTGATAGTGGCAGGGAAGAGTGAGCTTAATATTCACAGGGAGCTAGTAATAGCTCACCGCTGCCCTCCCCAAAGGTTAATACATACCTAATAAATGCAATATATTTTATTTAGGGTTGTTCAGATGATAGTTACAATGAAGTTATATAAATATACTATCATTTACCACCAAATAAGGTGCAGATGAGCATTATCTTTTGGTCATCAGCAAACTCTGGGGAAAAACACAAATCAAATGGATTGTGAAAAAAACGTTATAAGTCATCAATCATGCTAGCCCACATAATGACATATCTACTGTTGGTACTATGTACTATATTCCGTCCATATTTGATATATTTAGACAGCTGTACCTACAATTAAAATTTAGGAGTTATAATCAGAAGGCACCAGATGTTTACATTTTTAGGCAATCTGTGTTTAAAGTTAGTGCCATCAAATTCCATCTATCATGTATTGTTTCTTTTATATATTTTTTTAATGCCCTGAAATAGTGTTTTGTCCATGATGGAAACTAATCGCGGGACATGTGAAAGTGTGTCCAGAAATTGAAATTTGGGTAGCAGTGAATTCAGTAATTAAGGGTCTAATTTGTATATTATTTGGACCACTTCTTTGTATAATTAGAAATAAATACTTATAGACTATAGTTAACCAAATGGGTTGACATAACGTTTGATCCACGGCTTGAAAAAAGTTAGAGTGCATAGCTTGATATATACTTTTTTTAATGGTATTGATTTATGATCAGGAATGGGAAGGTATGCAGGTCATTCAAAATCCTTGACTGCTGAGAAAGCATTCGAACATTAGAAACCTTAATGTTCTCAACAGTACATTACAGCAAAAAGATCTGTATGTGGCAAAGTCTCATTAGCTATAATTTCAAGTATAGCCATAAACAATCCTTGGGCATCTTGCTGCTCATTTATCAAGAAGCAAACTGTTCCAGTACAAACATCAACAATATCTCTAATGGCACTTGTAGATTGGCCCAATTCGTTCTCGGGTTGAAGTACGAAATAGAGATGAGTTACAGTCTTACAAAAAGCCTTATCTGTATTTTCTGGAAGCAATTCTTTTAATAAAGGTAAATATAAAATCAGATGAACAATGACATTACTATAGCAGTTAATACAATTTGTCTTATGAACTGAAAGCCTAACATTTCAAGGTGATGTTCTTTTTTCTCCACACAGCTGTGTATTTTCTCCTAGGCTCATTGGCTGTAAACCTTTCTTTTCTTTTCATATATTTTAGGTTAAAAGACCACCAGATATTTAACAAGAGAAGGAGCATATATTTTTCTCAAATGATTATATTTGCATACACAAGATGTGTCTGCTTAATTTTGGTGTCATCTAGATCTATAATGTATAGTCTTTGTGATATTTTAATATGTGATAAAGCAACATATGTCATACCCTCTTTAAAAACAGTAGAGCCAATGAAAATGAATGCATAATCCAAGCTTAACCTTAAGAATTATGTATTGTTATAGCAAGAGCTAAATATAGAGGAAAGTGTTCTCTTTGAATATATAAGTCTTTCATCAGTAAAAATCTTCCGGTTGCTGAAAACATTTCTTTGAGCTCCTTACTACTATAACATTTTACAGTAACAAATTCAGTATCATCATAGATTTTTTATTTAAGAAAATGTAGTATATGCACCATTGCTCCATTTACAAGTTCACGTTCCACGTCCAAATTGAAAAGTAAAATAACACAGCATATTTCTCAAATAAATAAGTATTTTTCTAATGCTGCAGTCCATGACACAGATTTCACTATACTTATTAATTTAGTAGATAAGGATTTAGGTGTAGGAATATTTGCTCTAAAATTTTCAAAACAATCTTTACAAGGTAAATGTATAATTGTTTCATCTTCCATAGATAACATTTCCATATATTTAAATCACAGCATTCTTTTAGTGTTGGCATAAAATAAACAACTGTGAGTGTTTCCAAAAGACGATAATGCATAACCTCTGTTGCAGTTTATAAAGTGGGAGTAAAGTAGCTATTCTTCTTGTTAGAAGCATATATTTTGCCTTTCCAGTTACAATGCCTAGCCTAATATTTTTTTATATTTTACCACTTTCTTTATCATTTGCTTGTCTCATATTTTGGAAAGTTCACTATCTAAGAAATGTAACCAAATATTAACATTACCTATTCTTCCTAAAGAGTTTCTAGTTTATTTTTCTATCACTGTTTTAAAAATTGTCTCCCTTTTAACTGTAGTCAGTTGAAGTAGATCGCTGAAAACATGTTTCACTCCAAATAGATTATCATAAGATGTTTTCAGTAATTCTGTCATATGGATGACTCCCCTTTCCAGCCCCACATAACCTTGTTTGTTTTTCTCCTACCCCCCTGTCGTGAACCCTCACCTCCCACTCTCCCTAATGCTCCAGATAACTTGTATATGTTTTTATTTTATGCTATGGTAACGAATGTAACTTTGTTCAACTTGTTCTTATGTAAAGTGCTCTAATACCTCCGCGCCTAGCCAGCGCTATATAAAACTTTTCAAATAAAATAAATAAACGTAAGTGAACAAAAGCCATCACTAAGTTGGAAACCATACTCATCTCACCTATAATCAGGAATATGTAATTTGTTAAGCACTCCATGAAGTTCTTGAGGGGTATCACAATTTAATTTTGAGTATTCTAGTTTATAATTATGTTCCACTGGTAGTAGAAGTAGTTGGTGTAATGTTATCTCTCTAATATTTTGTGCTGCTAATCTAGTTATAGCAGTAACAACACATGTAAGTTTGAATTTGTGATTTATTAAAGGAGAGCAGTTATAACTTTCATAAGCAAACGTATACCTCTACCAGCCTGGCCTGATATATATTTGAATGTCAGCTGAAATTTAAACATAAACATAGCCATGTTCATGTTCAAGTACATGATCTGCAGTTGTTTGAATCTGTTCAAATATTTCACGTTGTTGAGTATTTAATTGTGATAGAAGGTAATCAGATTTTTCACCATCCTTACGCATTTCATCCATAGCAAGTTCTACCTCACCTATAGCAACAGAACCTTCATTACTAAAATTTGGTTGTCCAAGCGGGTCTGCAGCTGTAATATTTGAAAGGTTATTGGTACTTGTTATATTGCATAATATTTCTGATTGCATTTGTTTGTCCTCTAATATTTCTTGGTCCACCATGTCAACATTGTAATGCTACATATATGGTTACATTGTGAGATTGTGGTGACCTTTGACTTTGTGTTTTAACTGACTCCATTTTGAATGTACATCATTTTGTGCCTTCTTGCAGCTTCAGAGTATGATGCTTTAATTTCTTCTTGGCACAGAGCAAAACAGCCTTGCTGGAACATGTTGTGTGGGATGTGCGCTTGGTGCCTTTCGAGTTTAGGCTGTTTTTGCCAGAGAAATGTGTGGAATTCACAGCTCTGTCTCTGAGTCAAAACACAGAGGTTCGGCCGGCTTCCATCTTGACCTTGGAGCAGACTGGTACAGTCAGCTTTGGGATTTGAAGGGAGGTGGAATTTCTATAAGTCTCTTTCTGTGTTAGTAAAAGGTATTAAAGGTGGGAATTTTTGTCGGATAGAGGGGAGCTCGCTGTGGAACAGATGTGTTGCCGCAGGGAACTTTGAGGGTCCCGATCGAGACTTCTGCTTGACTGTCAAGGGCTCCTCCAGTTGAGCTGGCCAGAATGTTGACAGATCGTTCAGTAATGTATTTGTTTTACTTATGTCATGTACATAAGCTATACGTTTTATTGCTCTGTGATGTTTTTGTGTTGTGCTCTTTATAATTGATTCTTTCACTTGACAGTGTTTATTTCTGGCATTTGACAGTGCTTGTTTCTTGCATTGGACATCCATTAATATTATCTGCTTATGTTTTGCTCCCTTGCATTTTTACTTATGAATGTTCCATGATTATCTGCTTGTGTATTATCTCATGCATTTATTTACGTGTGAGTGTTTTATTATTACTTGCTTGTGCACAAACACACACACACACACACACACACATATATATTGCATATTGTTTTACCTGTTTCATGTGACATCTAGGAACGTCTTTCTGTTAGAGAGTGTTGCATTATTAAAACCCCACGCTTTATTTTGATACTGTCTTTTGATTTGCCTCATTTTGTGAGTGCTGAGCCTCCTTTCCAGGTGCTTTTTCCTGTTTGACCGAGTACCTCATCATGGAAGTGCCGAATTTCTTTTATTTGGGATTATAAAGCAAGACAAACATAACCTGCCACTATTAACATCCTCAAGGCATTATTTCCGTAAGTATAACATTGAGCTACTTTATATAGTCATAACTGTTCCAATAAAGGACTTCTGTTGGGTAGTATGTGTCAAACAAATTAGTTTTCACAATTTGTTTGTTTTTAGGTTCAAAGTGACCAAGATATTCAATTTCTGATAAACTTTTTTAAACTCTTCTTCAAGAGGAGACACTAATCCTAAATTAAGCCATGCTATGGCATGAGATTTAGCATATAAACTTGAAGATCTTAAATGGTCACAGGCCTCATAATTGTTAACCTCTCTCTGAGATAGCATTTGAAGGCTAAATCGATACAGCCTTTTAGTTAAAGATTGCTCAGCAGATGTCTCTTCCCGTACTTCCTTCATATCTCTTTTTTCAGCTTTAGTAATATATGAAGGTACATAACATGGGACATCATTAGAATTATCAGCAAAAAATTGTATATCAATATTAGCATTCCACAGATGCAGTATTAAAGTATTGTAGTTATTTATCCGGTGTGATGTGTGTCCTCCTCTTAAATTATATGTGTTTTTAGAGGACTTTCCATTAATGACATGCCTAACAGAAAACACAAGATTGTTGACTCCTCCTTTAGTTAAAGTTGGTCTTGGGAACTCAAAATGGCATTAGGTGTACTGTTTAGATTTGTTTTTAACTTTTTGTAAGCTGTATTTTCTGCATTTGTTACTTTGAAATTAAATAACTTGTTCAAACTGTTTTTTGTTTGTGTCTTTATTTGGGATGTCACAAGTAACATATTGCTCAATAAACTTAAGAACAGATTTATCTTAGTCATATCCAAATTTGGGGGAATTTGTTATCCATAACAGCATATGAATATGAAGTGCAATTCTCGCTTGGTACCCTTTTCTCCAAAAGAAATCAACAACCTGTCCTACAGGATTTTTCCAGGCTAAAGTTTGAGAGTAAGGTTTTTATTACGTTTTCAAACACACTTTAAGCAGAGTGACATACAACTTTGGTCCTGATGAATGCCGAGAACCTTTGGGTCTTTATAGGCAGAAACATGGTGACCAGGTCATGATATAGGGGAACATCTATATCCCTCTTTCACTTAGCTTGGTTTTAGCCTATCCAGTAGGGGTACCAAAATAAAGATTCTTTTCACCCACCAAGAGATAGTTTTAACTCACACATTTTATTTTGCATTCTGCCCGTTTCAAACTTTAGCTTGGATGACAAAAAACACCTCCTCTCCTCTCCTACGTGGGAGTTGTAACCCACAATAGGTACCTTGCGGTCCCAGTGTGATGAGGAGACCCGATGATGAAGCATGTCACCCAAGGGTGAGTGAGGGTTCTTGTCTTAACACAGCAGTGCTTCAAGGTGTCAAGCTTTCTTCCCCCCCTTTTATTGTTATACCATCTGAATTACTATATTTCACATGTATTTCTTCTGACTGTTCTTTAGTAATTTTTTCAAACTGCCCAATGTTAGTTTCATCAGTAAATAGCAGGTCTGTGGAATCTATGAAGTCATTAACGTTCACATTTTGATAGCTCATGTTATTTTGTAACAGGTATGAAATAGCATCTTATATTTTAGAAATGATTATTAATTCTTGCCAATATTTTCTTTACCTTTTGTTGGCACTCCATCAACTAATACATCCAAAGGTGCTTCCAATTTGTGCTCTACTCCTTTTTTATTTTAATCTAATGGTAGAAAAACAACATTTCCTTTTAGTGCACAAACTAATTCTTGTTGTTCAAATTTTCCGAATCCAGGTTGCATTCTAATAATAGTTTGAAATGGATGTAAAGATTGAATTAATATACTTTCGTATAAGTTAAAATGTTGTTATTCTGAAGGTATAGGGTAAATCTACAAATTATTATAAATTGTACGTGAAGGCATAAACTTATGGTCTACTTTTCCAAGGCAAAAATAAACTATGATCTGATCAGCACAAACATCATATCTGTTTTCAACAGTAAGATATATAGCAAGTTTCTGCCAAGCTACTCTGTCTTCTTTTTAAGTTTTTTTTATAGTAAATCAAGATAGTTAGTTTCTTTGGCATAATGTGTCCATCTCCAACAAATGCACACTTTATTTGGAATTTCAAAAATGCATTTGCTAAATTCCAAAATATCAAATTCATATTGTTTCAAGTCCATAATTGGATTGTCCATTGTAGTTTATGAGTATACAATACTTGGGCATGCCGACATTTCAGAGTCACCACCAAAGTATTGTGATTGTGTATATACTTTGTAATTGATAGGACCTTTTCTGGATTACATTATAGTAGAGCATAACTTATTTGCGCCAATTGTATTGCTAGTCCTTTAACAAAGTAAAAAGTTTGCACACATTTCCGTATGCTTGAATGAGGAGTTGAAAGCATTTTAATGTCATGAAAAGTTGAATTACACATTTCATTTTGAAGACAGCTCCAACAATGCTTGTAGTTGTCTAATATTTCTAAATGGGATTTTGTCCAATGTATGCACAATCTTTACTTTGTCATGCAATTGTCGCCTGTCCACAGAGTTACTCTTGAATGTAAACCTTTAAAACATGTTCAATACCTCTACACAGCTATGGTGGATTAGGAGCACATACATTTTGTAAACACTTACACCCATTAGCTGGACAGACGCTGTACAAAATTAGGTTGAAAAGTACTATGGTAGTTACTGTTGCAGGGATTCTGCTTATACACAGAACTATGCGTAGAACCCCAGGACCTCAGTGAATTGTGGTGTACCAGAAACTCACCTCAGAACCCAGAACCCAGTATCCGGCTAGCGTAAGTGTCCCATTCGTTATCCGAGATTTAGCTCGGCGGTCCCAATGAAAAGACAACCCAGAACACGCGACTCAGTGTACACTCAGGAATGGTGGGAATCGGAAATACCTGTTCGTATATTATTCTTACATTAGTCCACAACAAGAATAAAACAGAGACACGGTGAAAATAAAAAGAGTTTATTTTTATAGACCACGTGTCCTCATATGCAGTACTTTGGCTAATACAAGCAGACAAATGATTATAATTAAAACCATCAGCATCGTTACAATACCATAGAATATAAAAGGAGTTATCATGTTCTAAATGACAGTGGATACTACCACCTTCCCTTTATTAAGAAGCTAATATTATTATTATGCTAATAGAAGGTCTCTTAGGCTTGAATAGGGGACCCCATACCTCAAAGATCAGCTTAGTGAATTCACATCACAGGAGCATCAGGAGTCTTCTCGCAGGAAGGCTCGTCTTCGGTCTGAATATTAAACATGATGTCTGCAATATTAAAAGCACCAGCTTTCAGATATTCGCAGCTGCCTGTGTGTTATGGCTAAATAGTGGGTCGATCAACCTAGAGTGGAAAACATGCATTGTCTAACAAACCAGACTGTTTTGTCACACCATGTACAGACCAAGGTCACTGTGCAGAGCCCGGGATGGTAACAACCGATTGCTCTCATGGGAGGCAAAGCTCGAGTCAGCAGTTTGTTTAATCAATAACATGTAAACGTGCAGTGTCGTGCGCAAAAGCAGCAAGATGGCATTCTAACATCTAACGTGGTTATGCTAACTTAACAATGCATGGACGTATAACGGGATTCCTTACTACATGCCCCCTTGATCGAATCACTAACCATTAGGGAAGAAATGAGAGAACGCAGAGTTCAATTTCGACAAAGCAGGACAAGGCGAATTCAAATTGGAATCAAGCAAAAAAAAATATAAAAAACCTCAAAAAGGGGAAAAAATCAAAACAGATGCTGCTTAATCCAGCACTCAATAGTCATAAGTAACGCAAGGTTCATGACATGACGGAAAAAGCATATCAGAAGACAGTTCACTCAATCCATGAACGTGTATGCAGCATACGTAGCCACAGCTTCCAACAGAAAATCGTTGGCACTGCCACCAAAAGTTTCAGCCATCCAGTTAATCAAAGAAAAGGAACATACATGTTCTTCAATAAGCGGAGCCTCTAGCACGATCAGAGGGCAACCGACGTGTTCCTCCAGATAGCTCATATTCAGGAAGTTAGAAGCAGCCCTTGCGATGTCCCAATTACCCAGGATGCCATGCGCCGCACTACAGGCCATAATCCGAACACCAGAACAGGCAAACTCGTGAGACACTAAGGGCCTCATCAGTCGATCATAATCCGGCACCGGAGATACCGTGTTGGTTAAGCACAAATCCAGAGGCCATTCAAATTGACAATCTAGGCAGTGAAAGACAGGTTGCACGCAAGTGAAGTATGAATACCGGAAGGATAATCCATACGCCAGGCTCAAAGTCGCCAATGGCAGCGTACCATAATGGTCAAGCATCCGTTCACGAAGAAGATGCAGACGGGACAGGTTGTCGAGTGGCACAGGAAGAGCAGCCCTTTCGTAGTATGAAAAGCAAAAGTAGCACCCCTGCTACCAGCGCCAGAATCAGCGGGACACCTCCAAAGACGCTCGAGAAAATAGAATGAAAAAATGCCGGAATTACACCAAAAATAGTTTGGAAGGAGGTCACGAGGCCGGAGCCCACAAGTTTAAAAAAATGAGCCAGGCCGGTCGTGGACGAGGCATTGAAAATTGTTTGGATCAAAGCTCCAAAATGTAGGGGGAGGTCAGTATTTAAAAGCGCCTGTACCTCAGTGCGTGTATTTGCTACGTGAAGGAGAAATGTTTCTCGGGAGGAAGTCAAAGGCACCTCCTTTTGGGACAATAGAGCTCTTATTCTGCTCATCTTGTTGAACTCTGCTTTCAAGGTCGGAATCGAAGGCCAGATGGAAACATCCAGCCGCCCATGCGGGGGAGGAAATAGAACATTATTGCAGCAGACTACTCTCTGCGATACAGTTACTATATATGGGATTCCCATTAACATCCCGCAGCAAGCTTCATTATTCAAAATCAAATAACTACCGTTTGCAAGCAGCGTGAAAGATGGTGTAATCACTGGTACAGGGATACCTTTGAGGACGCAGGCCAAATTCGGGGCGTGAACATTGCAAGCACCGTGCAACTGAATGTGCCTACATACTAAGGAATGATCTGGTGTCGTGGTACATTCCTCACCCTTCAGATAAACCTCAGTACCGTCTCTAGTACATCTATACGTAAAGGGGAGGGACCAAACCTCATGGATGAAAGCGGTACCCAGTTGTTCATATCTACCCAGAGCATAATGTTTCATACAGGACGTAAACTTAAAAAGCGCAAAAGGTAGAGTGATCAACCCATGTATTAACCACACAGCCGAATTCAGTTCCGCCACAGAGAAAGGTAACGGCTCCAATTTTTCAATATGTAACAAGGAATATGTAGCATCTTTCATGGACATGAACCGTTGTTTCTCAGTAAGGTTAAAGGGAAGAAATATAGATGTTGTATTCAGATAGTCCCAAGGGACCTTTCCTGCCTTTAACGTTTGTAATGTCCATGCAAACTGCATAACAGAACGCAACTGGTTTTGACCATGATACAATACAGACATATCATCATGCACAATATCAACAACTGAAGAAACAATATTATCTAACGTATAAATTCTTGAAGAAAGAGTGTTAATGCTGTTATCTATAACGGCTAATACCTTTTCCATATTTGCTTGGTCAATAGCCCTCAATCTAGAAGCCGCTTCAATTTGCGACAATTTCCATACTTTGTTGTAAATAGCTTACGCCCACCTCTTCGATCTGCCACCCACAGGACCTTTAACAAAATCATTCAAATCTATTTTGTCATGTAATTTTGATAAATGAACTTTGACAGATGCCAAGGTGGAATGTCGCAGCCAGGATTGACATAATTTCCCTACAGAGTAGGTAGTTACTGTATGAGAGGACTCAAACCGAGGGTCTACGCGTTGTTGAGTATACCCCGGTTTGAGACCTAGAAAACGACGTTGACAGGCATCGGAACTGCTTTGCCAAATTAACCACCCTTCATTACTAAATTTCGAAATATTGAAAGATGTATTAGAAACTAATGACTGCAAAGCAGGAAGGGACAGATCTGTGGGGTTATCCCAATTTGGGTAAGCGCCCAGATCCGGCACAGAGGGGAAATTTAGTTTTTTAGTAGTGGCCAATCCGAGACAGGTGGTCTGGAAGATTGTCGAATTCAAAAACAACATATGATTTGGTATAAGACAGGCACGATGTAAAGCTTCAGTTCCTTGAACCTGCCATGGTTTGGAACCCCAAACCGATTTGAGATCTATACTAGCCTTCCACAGATCATAACCTTTGATTGACAACTCATCCATAAAGGACTTAGAATAGAGTAATTTGGTGTGTGTCAGTCTAACCTTCGAGGCAGACTCAGGCATAACTTTAAAATAAAATGATACAGGGTTGGAAACACTGAAATCAGTAAAGTAGGCATACTTATCAACTAATGTAGGTGAACTACCGAAAGAGGGGGTGGGACAGTGTTCCCATTGGGTAAAATTTACAAAATTACGAAAAGTGTTTGCCTTATGCAGGAAGTTATTGCCATAATGTTGAAAACAATACTGTTCTGCATAGTTAGCCGCATTTTCATATAAATCTTCTGCATCAAAAGCGGCATAATATTTCAAATCAGAAAACAGTGCTTCAATGGCATGAACATCCCAATCATCAGAACGAATGTTCTGCTTAACCACATCACCCATAGAAACACGAAATACATTAGGTACATTAATGACCTCTGTAGGACCATGAATTTGGAATTTAACAGCATCCCACGCAATTCCATCCAAAACGGGCCAGGCAGTAATATTCACAACAGTCTGGTCCCTTTTCATGATGTGGGACGATGAGTGGGGGGCCAAAGTTCCATTGATGAGTCTAATCGTTGATCTCTCTTTGAGATAGTGGCCATCCATCAGGCGGAAAAACACTATTACAAATCCAATGGACATAAACAAAAAAATACTGAAAAGAAACAGCCAGATGTATGTCCAAGGGGTAACCAAAAAATGTCTTTTAAACCATCTAGCAAAAACAGCAATGTTCAAAGGGAGAGTGGAGGGCAATGAGTTAGTGTCAAAGGAGAAACGGGACTGGTCAACTGCCGTAGATTGTAAAACAGGCGAGTGACCATTTGTAGGATAAGCATACTCAGTCTCTTCGGGCAGACCACCAGCCGGTGGTAGTAACAAGGGATCAGTAACTGACTGCATCTCTATGGCAACATCAGACAAGGTGTTAGAAGCAGGAACCAACATTGAATTTCTTTGCATCATCTGGCATGAAACTGCTGGAGTCAGACTAAGAAGTATCGGCCACTCGCTGAAGTTTGACATTGTCAATAGAGATGTACCTGTTTTCTTTTCGACCAGGAAGTGGAGGTAAAATGACTGTTCTTGTACCCTGCACTCCAAGCACTGGAACTGGTGCACGATAAGAGGGGCCGAACTCCTTCTTGTTCTCCACCTTTTCACGGACCAGGTCTCCAACTCGGGGTAGCCAGCCGACTACCGGAATCTGAAGCTCAGCATCAGACGTGGAGGGCAAGTGTTCCTTCAAAAGAGTGTCTCTGGCTTCTTGTAAAGTCTGCAAAACAGCACAGTGATCATCTACATCAAAGGGTGCGGTCGACGCCGCCATGTCTAGACCATCAAGGTCTGGGACAAATATTCTGATTCCGAAGAGCATCATGTACGGGGTCCGCCCACCCAGAGACCTTCTAGGGAGATTATTAAGTGCACGTTGGACGTTATACAAATGGGCTAGCCAGTTCCGGCCTGTGCCTAAAACACGTGCTGTCAAAGATTGCTTTAAGTCACGGTTCATTCGCTCCACCACACTATTACCCTCAGGTCGGTAGGGGAACGAAAATTTGACTTGGACCCCCAAATTTCTCATAGCCTCCTTGTAAGCCTTAGAGGCGAACGCAGGGCCCTGATCAGAATGGAAGGTACCACACGCAAAAGTTCCCACAAAGACACGCAAATCCCTGATGACAGTCCGCGAGTGGCCATACCCACAGAAAACGTGTGCACTAATCCACTGCAACCAAGATATACTTGTACGCAGTATCAGAAGAAAAAGGACCGCAGTGATCTAAATAAACACAACCAAATGGTTTATTAGATATGTACAACTGTGTCTGTGGTGGGCGCGCAACAGTGGAAGGTTTAATCTGTTGGCAAATGTCACAATCAAGTACATAAGCGCGCGCTTGTTTATATAAACCAAACCACCAGTAACGTTGTTGTAACAGAGATATAGTCGCGGACACGCCGGCGTGGGCTGACGCCAACCCCTCGTGCGCTGCTAATATCAAAGCTGGTCTGCAGTCCGCGTTGGGAATAATTCTGTCACCAACGTCGTTAATCCTCACTAACGGGACGTTATCAGGACTTAAGTGATAAAAATAACGAGAAGGAAAACCCCTTGGGTAATCACTTCCTTTCTCTGTAGCAGCAATAGCTGCCAAGATGTCATCATCAATCTTACTTTTGGATCTTGTAACTGCTGCCACTAAGTATGTGGCCACTGCGGTTTTAGCTGCCTCGTCAGCCAAGCTGTTACCGACAGCATGGACACCAAGTCGTTGGTGACCAAGAGTGTGAATAACATTCACAAGAGGGAGACGTTCTTTAAAGTCTGCCATTCGAACCCAAAGCAATTTATGCTTAATTGTGCTACCTTTGGTATCGCGGTAATCGTTTTGAGACCAGAAGTGTAAGTTGTCATTGTAGGACTGGGCACAATAAAAGGAGTCACTTACTATAAGAGTCGTGACTCGGGGATCAGCAACCTCCAGTGCAAGCACGAGAGCCCGGAGCTCCGCCAATTGCGCGGTACAATCACCCAATGACTGCGTATGCACTGCATCAGATTGGAATTCACCATTTACGAATGTACCTACGACAATTGCGCAAGCCGCAGAATAGGCGTGCTTTGATCCAATCGCGGGCTGCGCCGAGCCGTCAGTGTATATGACACAATGGTATTCTTCGAGCGGGTGCAAAGACAGAGGAGCCGGATGAACGAATTCATACTGCAAGTACTCCTGAGTCTGTAAAGAGGCGTCAAAGATATAAGTGACATCTGGTGATGTCAGAGTCGTGGCCCATTGTATCCACCGTGGATGCAAAGTTTTAGAATTTGGTACATTTGCTTTAGTCACTGCCTCTAGGGCAGGATACGGTGTTACAACCAAGATCTGTTTTCCATGCGACAGTGCGCGTTCCTTAAGGATCGCCATCTGTACTGCCGTCAGAACTTTCTCGACGGTGGAAAAACGTAATTCAGCAGAGGTGTACAAGTGTGATTTATACGCAATGGGGACGGTATCGCCCTCATTGAACGTCAAATACGTGAAACCCACGGCACCTGGTACTATTCTTATTACCAGGTTTGTGCGGTTATCATGCGTCAGCAAGTATTTTGAAGCAAGAAGATCAGCCTGTAAAGACTGTAAAATAGCAGAATGTTCTAGTTGCCAGCTAGACTTCGAAAAAGAAGGTTGTACCAAGGCGTATAGTGGCTTGATACGCTGGGCATAATCAGGAATATACGTACGGCCGAAATTCAGAAAGCCCAGCAGAGATTGTAATTTTTTCAGTGTTGTGGGAGCACGCAAGCATGCGCACTTCTCCAGAAAGTGAGGAGCCAATCCCTTACCCTCGTTGTTGAGCTCGTAGCCCAAAAACAACACTGTATATTCCGCGATGTGAGACTTCGCAAAATTAAATTTGTAGCCATAGTCTGCAAAACTCACTATTATATTGTCGACTCGAGACAGATGTGGCATCAGCTCATCATCCGTGAGGTAGATATCGTCAACATAGGAGTATGCGTCGGGATCTATTCTTTCTAAGAGCGAGACCACGCGAGCGGAAAAGACGCCAGGGCTGTTTTTATAGCCCATGGCTAATCTTGTGAACTGTTTTTGTTTGCCGCCCGAAGTAAACGCCGTCCACTGGCTACTCAGTGTGGACAGGTTATGGCTAAAAAAGCCATTGGAAATGTCAAGTGTCGTTTTAAATCTCTTACGCACGAGACTGTCGACAAGAGCCGAGCTGTGAGTATTTTGTACCGCGCAGGTCCGGCAATGTGAATTTAGGTGCCGGTAATCCAAAACTAAACGGTACGAGCCGTCAGGCTTCGTTACAGTGAACAAAGGGTTATTCATAGGGGACACACAAGTTTTAATAACACCCTGATATTCCAATTGTTCAAGGATTGCGGCGACGTGCGGTCTAGCTTCACGACGCATGGGATATTGTGGTTGAGGCTGGGGCATAGACCGTAATGGAATCTCATGGCAGGGGGACAACTTGTCCCATCCCACCTGAGTACGATACACCGCCGGCGCAAGCGCCAGCACCCACTCCTCAGCATACACTTCAGCCTGGTCCTTAGGCACAGTGTGCGCAAAGGACGGGAGGATTACCTCCTCCCCTCTAGGAGCTTCTAAAATGAAAGCTGGGGGCCAATCTGCCTCCGCTAGGAGGATATCATAGGTGGTAGTCAGATTATCCCAGAAAATCCCCTTTATTGTACGTTGTATGTCACCCTCAATTAATAAGACTATTTCATAAAGTCTGTCAGGGGGAGCCACTCTGGTGTCAGCTGTTTCAACAGTAACCAATATATCAGTTGCTGTCACCGCCAGAAATGGACGCAGAGCTTGACGGACTATGGTAATTTCCGCTGCGCTGTCCAGTAGCGTCAGCGCCCATGTCCGGTTCCGAAGCTGTGTCCGCACTATCTGAGGCATGTCTTGCCGTCAGAGCAGCCACTTTCTTCTTCTGAAACGGGGGTCTTTGTCGTGCAAATTCGTCCTGCTTGCCTTTACCTTCAGTCTGTCGGGGCTGATCACGTGTCTGTGGAGCACCCCGACCTTTGCCACCGCCTCCGCCACCAGACTGTGAAGCCGATGTTTCTTGTGAAGAACGAGGAGAACGTTGTTCAGGAACCTGAAACCTATCAGGAGACTTAATAGTAGCACGATCACGTAGATCATAAGTGCGTTCACTACCTGACTGAACGGGAGAGGCAGGCCGAGAGCCCTGTTTCTGCTGCTGCTTTCCCTGTTGTTTTGACCGCCAATTTTGTTTTGGAAAGTTTGGACGGTCATCCTTACCAGAGGCTTCCGCCTTACCCTGCTGCTTAATTTCGGGAGTTTTGACCACAGGTTTAACTCCTAAAGAGCTACGACCCAAATCTCTGTACGCAGACGAGATTATTTTCGCAAATTCCCGCGGCTTATCCTCATCAGCAACTTTCTTCAGTTCATTACGAACTTGGAACTGCATAGCATCACCTTTAAGGTTACACATCATCATGGAAGCCACCAGGTCAAACTGTCCGAGGAGCCGCATTCCTAATTCTACAGCAGACTCCGCACCGTGGTTATCTTGAACACGTTTAATAACGGAGGGTAGTACCGACATAGACGGAGTGCCAAAGCACTGCGAGTACGTCGCTGCAAAAACCTTGCCCCAGTTTACACAATCATCAATGTCGGGGACCAAGACTTTAGGCAAACTAATGGTAAGGATCCTGTGTTTTTCCACAGGAGATGTATTCGGATATACCGCTTCTATCTGGTCAAATTTTTCAGCAAGCCAAAAGGGGAAATCATCCCGCGTTTGGGGGCGCTTGCCCATAACAGAATTAACCATAACAGGACTAATGACCACCGCGTGGTGGTCAGTAGGCTGCCCCGCAACAGCAGGTGCCCCCGCCTGCACATTGCGCGACACATACTGCACTAACGCCCTATATACCGTAATAAGGGCAGTGTGTAGCACACGCAATTCAGCCACCGTCACCGTTAGGTAACGGGGATGAGGCGTAAATCCAGCTAGTACCGGCCAAGTGGCCCCGGCAATCGATAAAGGGCCCATTCTCGGCGGTATAACCACATGGGGAAGGGCGCCATTAAACCAAATAACATGCTGCCAAGCAGATATTGGTATTTCCTGTGTCCTATACGGCGTATAGTTCGCTGGCACCGCAGTGGCAGTGTAAGAATGGAAAGTATTATCGTCCTCACTTACTGCCGGAATCGTCACCCAAGAGTAGAACAACTCATATGGATGAGCCGCATCGGCTCCTACCACAAAGATGACGTTCATGCCAGTGTCCGGCACCCCATACTGCGTCAAATGACGTTTCAGAGCTGCGCGGCTATGCGCCGCAATATCGACCGACATAAGGACAAGCTACACTCGAAGTAATCAGTAGCACAAGGGTTCAATAACCTTTTTAATGATCAAGCTTGAAGAAACCTATATCAACAGAAATAGGTAGGTTTAAATCCGTCAGACTTGTTATCCGGAAACAAGAATGAGGGTGTTGTGGACTAATATAAGCACTACTAAGGCGTTTCAACTCATAGACCAAACGTTAGATGCGCCATGTTGCAGGGATTCTGCTTATACACAGAACTATGCGTAGAACCCCAGGACCTCAGTGAATTGTGGTGTACCAGAAACTCACCTCAGAACCCAGAACCCAGTATCCGGCTAGCATAAGTGTCCCATTCGTTATCCGAGATTTAGCTCGGCGGTCCCAATGAAAAGACAACCCAGAACACGCGACTCAGTGTACTCTCAGGAATGGTGGGAATCGGAAATACCTGTTCGTATATTATTCTTACATTAGTCCACAACAAGAATAAAACAGAGACACGGTGAAAATAAAAAGAGTTTATTTTTATAGACCACGTGTCCTCATATGCAGTACTTTGGCTAATACAAGCAGACAAATGATTATAATTAAAACCATCAGCATTGTTACAATACCATAGAATATAAAAGGAGTTATCATGTTCTAAATGACAGTGGATACTACCACCTTCCCTTTATTAAGAAGCTAATATTATTATTATGCTAATAGAAGGTCTCTTAGGCTTGAATAGGGGACCCCATACCTCAAAGATCAGCTTAGTGAATTCACATCACAGGAGCATCAGGAGTCTTCTCGCAGGAAGGCTCGTCTTCGGTCTGAATATTAAACATGATGTCTGCAATATTAAAAGCACCAGCTTTCAGGTATTCGCAGCTGCCTGTGTGTTATGGCTAAATAGTGGGTCGATCAACCTAGAGTGGAAAACATGCATTGTCTAACAAACCAGACTGTTTTGTCACACCATGTACAGACCAAGGTCACTGTGCAGAGCCCGGGATGGTAACAACAGATTGCTCTCATGGGAGGCAAAGCTCGAGTCAGCAGTTTGTTTAATCAATAACATGTAAACGTGCAGTGTCGTGCGAAAAAGCAGCAAGATGGCATTCTAACATCTAACGTGGTTATGCTAACTTAACAATGCATGGACGTATTACGGGATTCCTTACTACATTACCCACCACTATGTAAACTATAAACCAAACTAACACACTAATTGTATGATGTCACAGGCTGGACTTTTCCCATGGCGAGCAGGGTCAAGACTGATTTTCATATGCTGACCCTAAACTGAACTAGCATGGTGAGCAAAAAAACAAAGGAATTTGTCCTAGGACCCTGTACTAGGGGTGAATGTTTGACTTTGTTCAGCTTTCCATCCAGCAATTATTCTTTTTTCATTTGTCATCCCGATTGTGACGGGTATGCCTAGACGCGGGTCCCGTGCACTGCATGCCACTGGAGTCAAGCTAGCCTGGCTGATGAGGAGTGATGCCTCGAAAGCATTCTCAGAATGCTTGTTTCCGGGCCTTGGAGGACCTGGCCTGGCAGGTCAGGCTGGACTGTTCATGGGGAGCAGGGTCAAGACTGACTTGCATATGGCTGGGTCTAAACTGGAATGACATGGTGAGCAAAATAAATGATGGATTTAGGCCCAGGTCTCGCTACTGAGGGTGAATGTTTGAAATTGTTCAGCGTTCCATCCATCAATTGTTCTTTTTGCATTTCTCACCCCGAGTGGGACGGGTATGTCCAGACGTTGGTCCCGTGCTCTCCATGCCACTGGAGTCAAACTACCCTGGCTGATGAGAGGTGAAACCCCGAAACCGATCCCATGATTCTTGTTTCCAGTCCAGGGAGGACCTGGACTGGCAGTTCGGGCTGGACTGTTCCCATGGAGGGCAGGGTCCCGACTGATTTGCATGTGGGTGGGTCTAAACTGGAATGGCATAGTGAGCAAAAACAAGATGGATTATGGTCCAGATCTCTGTACTGTGGGTTTTGTTTAACATTATTCAGTGTTCCGTCCATCAATTATTCTTTTTGTATTTGTCACCCCTAGTGGGACGGGTATGCCCAGACGTTGGTCTAGTGCGCTCCATGCCAATGGAGTCAAGCTAGCTTGGTTGATGAGGGGTAATACCCCAAAATCGGTCCCAGGATGCTTGTTTCTGATCAAGGGAGGACCTGGCCTGGCATTTCGGGCTGGACTGTTCCCATAGGGAGCAGGGTCAAGACTGATTAGGCTGGGCCTAAACTGGAATGGCATGGTGTAGCGGAACTGAGGGAAACTCTGAGACGGGGTTGTAAGGTAACTCTGGTTTTAATGATTGTACAACCCTTTTCATGTTCCTGACAGGTCGATAGTTGGGTAGGGGGGAGTCAGACTCGGGTTCTTGTAACTGCCGTCCTCTTCGGAGTGGTTTTCCTCGTCTTAGTGGATCCAGGTTGTTTCGCTCACCGGGACAATGTAACTCAGGCCAGCCTCGTGACAGGAACCAAAACAAAAGAAAAGGGAGACTGGGTTCAGTCCAGTGTTCAGTTCACACTATTGTCAGGGGATAAAGGGGTGAGGAGTCACACGGTGCTCTACAGCCTAAGGCTAGGTGTTGGAATGTGAGGGAGAGGGTACGGTGAGAAGCGACTCCTAAACGTGGATTTCACTGCCTTTTCCTTATCCCCCAAGCAGAGATACGAGCGCGTACCTGTTGGTGCCACGCTTCTCCAGAAACGTGGCGGGGCGG
This sequence comes from Triturus cristatus, assembly GCF_964204655.1. Taxonomy (NCBI): domain Eukaryota; kingdom Metazoa; phylum Chordata; class Amphibia; order Caudata; family Salamandridae; genus Triturus; species Triturus cristatus. The sequence continues at coordinate 946,595,865 of NC_140593.1, forward strand.
GTCACAGGGTCGTTGGCCTCCTGGCTCCGGCGCCGCAGGGTTCTCCACTCGGCTACCTCCTGCGGTGTTCCTCTCGCAATCAGCAGTCTTCTCCGCTCTCTCTCTCGTCTCGCCTTCTTCCTCCTCTGGGATCGTACCTTCGTTCCTCTCAGTTCTTCCGGGATTTGAACTCCTCCTGTCGTCTTCGTCATCAGGGTGGGCGGGGCCGGCCGCCAATTCCGCCCAGTTAAAGAAACACGGGCCGCTTTGTTCACTCTGGCTCGGGGCGATGGGTTCCGATTTCCAAGTGTCCGTGTGCTGAAGAAACAGAGGGGAGAGGTAATTGTTCCCACAGTCACTTGTTAGAGGGGGGGTCTCAGTACCTTCTAGGGGGTTCTCTTCATCACACATGGTGAGCAAAAAAAGGATGGATTTATGCCCAGATCTCTGTACTGGGGGTGAATGTTTGACATTGTTCAGACTGATGAAATGGATGGTCCTTAATTTTGCTAACATAATAAACCTAAAATAGCTTGAGTGGATTATTGATACAGAGTGAACTCTTGTGTTGCTTGACTACACGATGATGATGATCGCAATACAGGGAATTAGCATGGTCCGAACGTGATGAAATATTAACAAGTTCCATTGGAATGCAGCTGGCATGACCCAATGAGTGGAGTTGGAATGCCTTCATTTTTGCTGACTGCGGTACTTACTACATGTGACTGTTACTTTGAGAATATCGGATTTGGAGGCAATATGACCGCATAAGTAAATCCAATACTAAGACGCTCTTGGGATGATATTCTTATTTTTCATTCCATACGTTTTGCATGCTACTCTTTGCCACGCTGAGACAGTTTTTTTGAAGCCTTGAACAAGTCACATCAGTGACGAAACAAGTGTCGGCTGTTGTTTTTCATAAACTAACACTGCTGCCATAATTGTACTTGAAAATCTGACTCCTTTTAACAACAATGAAACAAATGTATCATGTCCTTAACTGAACTGAAAAAACTGTTAAGAAAATGATTAACAAAAAATCATCCTTTCTTTCTGTTGCTCTGCACCTGTGAAAATAATTAAAAGGATCTTTAATGAGGACCAACTGATGTTGTTAATAGATATCATATGTAAATGTGGAGTGCCGTGGTATATTTCTTATAAATCTTGTGACTGAATGTCCTCCCTTTCAATATCCAATTATTCTTTATGGGAGGACATAGAGTCAATATTATATGATGGCTTAGACCAAAATTGTTCTGAGTTACATGTTCATAGCAAATCTTACAGATAGCCCAGATACATATTTCAGTTTCCTACAATCCCCATTGGAGATTAGCCCAGGAGTTATAAGCTAAGCCTTCCAATAGGTTAGATCTGATACTGTTTTTAGTCTATCATATATGTAATTTGAGGATATTTCATTGCAGCCTAATGTTATGGCCCATGTGATTGATTTCTAATTAAAGAGACTGGTGGTAACACATCAACTGTGGCCTATTGTGAACACTCCATTTGCAGAGCTAGGTGTGTATTTTTTGCAGTGAAGAGTGTGTCTGACTATTCCTTAGGTACTTTTCACAAATGAATTTATGGAACCAATTTCTTAGGCACATAAATTCCAGTAAAATGCTAGTGTTCCTGTGTTTTCTACTTTGTTATTGGGTGTGTTGTGTTGCAGATGTAGTGTTATGAGTTTCATTGTCTTGACTAAGAAATCATTTTCTACATGCCCTACATTTGTATTCTTTAATGGAGCTTCTGGGTGTTGATTATTATCATTTCATATAAATCACAGCGTGTTGTGTTACCCATTGTGAGATACTATTTGTGGGTCCTCTGGTTAGGCCTGGGATACTGGGCATCAGCTGTGGGGCCTATGATTGCTTGCCTCCGCTGTCCCGGGTCCCATCCAACTATGCAAAACTGAGGCAAGTGCAATTCCTTCATCATCTGACTGGCAGTAGTAGCAATGGTGAGCTATCAGAAACTTCTCAGGGAGTTTAGTGTGCACACACAGCAGTCTCAGATCCCAAGATAGACACAAGAGTGCATTAAAATGACTGCCCATCCCAGTTCTTCTGTTTCAGTAAAGACAAGTCCTTCATGTCAACACAAGGCACAATGGTCACAAACTACAAACAATAGCAGATAGCCAATATGCAGGTATGAGGTGATGATATCTAGGGTTGATGTATCCCTGTGACTCAATCCTCCCCCTTTTTAGTGTAAGGTCTCTTAGGCAAGATACACAGTGCAGGTGCAGCACTACCCTCAGTCATTAAATCATTAAATAGTGTTTGTCACTGAATGTTTGTTACAGGCTCTCACCTGTTCTGTGGTCAGCAGAAGGCTGTGGTGGGTTTTCCACTTACAGTCTGTGCTTTCCAGGGGTATGCAGTGCTGCAGTTGAGTCAAATGGCTGCACCACTCTGGTCAGCAGCTGCAGAACACTTAGAAGTGTCCTGGAGGGGCTCTTAACAACATCACTCTATTAACACTTCAATGTAGATGGATGTGGGGCATATTGTTGTGTGTGTTTATTTTTAGAAAACTGAGGAGGCCTTCCACTTTCCCACTTCCAATCTATTCACTGTAATGGTTGAGAATCATGGGTGCCGCAGTAATGTATTACTAGTGAGAGCAGATGTATAAGGTCACTGAAACAACGCTTTTTAATTCCTGGACTTTGCTTGTACAAATCATTTTAATCAGGTGTGTTTATTCCTTAGGCTCAATTCAAAAATGAAACAAAAATACATATCCCAGAATGTATTGATATGTTAAAAGAAAACCCAGAACTGAAATAGTTAGGTCCTGGTAATATGGAGACATCTGTTCACCCTAGTAGTACTGATTATTTTTAGGTCTCGCGAGCCAAAGGCTCGAAGAGACATTTTATATCTGGGCTTTACAAAGTGCTGCCGTGGCCTAAAGCTACAGTGCATGTGCGCGGGCGCGCGCGCCGCGCTTACTTTCACTTTCGCGGCCGCACGGCCGCTTTGATCACGATCACTTTCAATTTCGCGGCCGCACGGCCGCTTTGCTGCGCAGACCCAGCCTCCTCTGCCAGCACACCCACAACTGGCAACATTACTAGCGCTTGTCTATATTTTTGCTCTTACTATCCCTCTCCTGCTGTCTCGTGATGCTTTTGCTCTCTTTCTCTTTTTAATGTTTATCTCTCATTTATTTCCTTTGATATTTTGTTAAAGTGAACTATTGCTTGCTCTTTACGCTGCCTTCATATCCCTGTCACACGTTTCCTCCTTTCCTCTTTCTCTCCCTCGAATCTTTCTTTGTCTGTCTTTTTGCTTGTTCATATCACACTCATTTTGCCATCTTTCTTACACCCTCTGTTCTCTGAGCCTCGCGTTCAATTATTTGTACGCACCCTTTCCTGATTACAAACTTTCCACTTTAGTTCGCCTCTTTTCCTGGACACTTAACTTAGCTTCCATCCGTCGCTTCTCTTTTCTTTTCCCTCTCGTTCTCTGCAGTTTATTTCTTTATTCTTTGTTTCTATTGGTTTAGCTAACGTTTGGTTTAGTACTTCACTTCCTGTCAGTCCTGACTCTTTTAGTTGTCCTTTCACCGCTCCGTCAGAAGAGTAGCTCCACTCCTTTCATTGACTCACACCGAACCGTGGTTAACGCAGCAGGGCCTGTGTTATCTAAACCACGGCCGCCCACGTTTTATGCCGGGACAGGATCCCATTTAGAACGGCCCCGCCCCCTCCTTCCTGCCTTAGCTCCTCGGGAACGCTATCGCTGCCTGCATCCTTCAGATTTCCGAGTTATCAGAGCGCGCGGTCGGTGGCAGAAAATACGTTTGCAATAGTAGTCCTGCAGCATCCAGGCTGGAGCCTGCCCCTCACAAGTCGCACATGGGGACTGTGCAGTGAATCCTCGGGACTAATGTGAAATATACAGCTGTGGTGAAGGCTGAACACATCACTTACGTGGGTTATTTTACCCCTGTTCAAAAGAGCACCGAGTTGCAGCATTACCCCATTCATTTATGTACCCTATTTCAACAAGCATTGGCATAGCCAATAGGTCTCGCTTTGGAAACCTTATAAGTATTTAGTTATGCAGCACAATATCCTTGGTGCAAGATCATCAACTGTTGCATGGCTAAACACTTATAAGGTCCCAAAGGCGAGACCTATTGGCAATGCCAATGCTTGTTGTTATATGGCACTGTAGTGCCTCCTGAGGGTTACAATGTCCTATCTGATTTTGATACAAGTGGGTGCAACTTATGGTGGAACGAGTAACTTGATAAATGTTTCTGTAACATAGGGGAAGGTATGTGTTGTGGCCAAAATGTGATATCACACCCGTATGAATGAGTTATTAATGAGAGTTGTGACATGGAGAATGGTGTCACAGAGTAAATAAAAGGTATAATATAATTATATAGGGAAAGTTATGATTAGTGACAGATATCAGAAAGTATATTTGTGTGAATAGGTTGGCATTGGTGCACAGAGTTGTACTAGGAAATTGGAGTGCTGAAGTGATGAGAGGGTGAATTTTGTAGCTGAAGAGATAGATAGTGTTTGTACTTACCAATGACCCCTCTGCCTGTAATTCTGGTAATGCTTTCACAATGGAGTATGAGCAACACCTTCGCCTCCTGGGACATGAGTTTTATGGGCCTGGGAAACCCACATCTTACTGTGCCATGGAAGTGAGGGAATGGACTCTCCCCTACAGGTTGTTCTAAACCTTGCAGATATCTGGCATTGGACGACAAAGGACTGGGGAACAGACGACGGAGGAGTTAAAGGACTGACAGCAGCCATTCTTATGCTGTAGCAGATGGTTGTTCATCATCTAAAAACCTAAATACAACGGAAGGTTAACTAAGGGATCTATTCCGCTATGATGATGGATCAATGACCCGTCTACCAGACTCTAAACCAGACCCTTAATTTCTTGCCATCCAAAAGAGAATCTCTTCTAGTTAAGCACAGCCCATCTGCATATGTTCACAATCATATTCCTAGTAATTTACCAACCTAACACTCAGAAAGCCTATTTTTCTGAAACTTTCTGTGACTGTCTTTACATTCACCTTCAGACAGCCCAGCCTCTTAAATATGGGTAATTTCTAAAACCAGATCTATCAACAACAAAATGATAAATCTCCAGATTTCGAGCCCTGGAGCTCAAACACCTTGTCACTGATTTAACACACACTAGATGGAATTTTGACAACATTAGACACTTACCTACCTGTAATCCTCTTGTCCTGAGCAGGAGTGGTTTCTTTCTCATTCCATTCAACATCCCGGTGTCAAATTTTTATCCCAGAACACAAGCTCATCTGTGGATAATCTGAACGCTGACAATATGCCTTTGATTCTAATGAGCTCAAGAGCAGCAACTAAGATGTTCATCTGGCTCACATGTCAGTCAATACAGAATTTAATTAAACACTCCACATCTGACTTACATTCACTTAGCCAAAGGGCTCACTAGGGCGCTATCAAACCAAAAACAGGGCTTAGATGGAACCTCTCAATGCACCCTTCAACTCCATATATACAGACCAGCCATCAGAGGCATAAGAGCCCTTGAGCATACATCAGCAATAGAAAAACAAGTCCTAGATGGAAGAACCTCAATGCACCCTTCAGCTCCAGATATAAAGAGCAGCCATCAGGGCCACAAGAGCCCTTGAGCATATATCAGCGATAGAAAAACAGGGCCTAGATGGAAGAACCTCAATGCACCCTTCAACACCAGATATACAGAGCAGCCATCTGGACCACAAGATCCCTTGAGCACAAATCAGCGATAGAAAAACAAGTCCTGTATGGAAGACCTCAATGCACCCTTCAAATCCATTTATACAGAGCAGCCATCAGGGGCACAAGAGCCTTTGAGCTTATATCGGCAATAGAAAAACAGGGCCTAGATGGAAGACCTCAATGCACCCTTCAAACCCCAGATATACAGAGCAGCCATCAGGGGCACAAGAGCTCTTGAGCATATATCAGCGACAGAAAAACAATGCCTGGATGGAAGACCTCAATGCACTCTTCAACTAAATACATACAGAGCAGCCATAAGGGGCTCAAGAGCCCTTGAGAATACATCAGTGATAGAAAAACAAGGCCTAGATGGAAGACCTCAATGTGAATGTATGACGTTACAACGCATACATTTACAACGCATGCCTTTACAACGCAGTATTTACATCGCAACATTCTGTACAATGCAAACATTTACATCGCATACCACTACAACGAATTTTTTAAAACTACATTTACAATGCATTCCATTACATCGCATTATACCTTTACAACGCATACCATTGCAACGCATACCATTACATTGCATTTAAGGTAAGTGTTGGAAGGTGTAGGGGTAAAAATTACTATTATAACTCCAGGGGGTGCAACAGGAGGGGAAGTGTTGGATAGTGTAGGGGTAAAAATTACTATTCTAACTCCAGGGGTTGCAACAGTAGGGTAAGTGTTGGATAGTGTAGGGGTAAAAATTACTATTCTAACTCCAGGGGGTGCAACAGTAGGGTAAGTGTTGGATAGTGTAGGGGTATTATGCATTGTAATGGTATGCGTTGTAATGACATGCGATGTAATGCCTCCGTTGTAGTGACATGTGTTGTAGTGACATGCGTTGTAGTGATATGCAATTGAATGGATGCGTTGTAGTGACATGCATTGTAAAGGATGTTGCTATGTAATGACTACGTTGTAAATGTAGTGTGATGTAATGCCTGCGTTATAAAGGTTTTTTCCGCCTCAATGCACCCTTCAACTCCAGATATAAAGAGCAACATTCAGGGGCATAAGAGCCCTTGAGCAGATATCAGCGATAGAAAAACAGGTCCTAGATGGAAGACCACAATGCACCCTTCAACTCTTGATATACAGAGCAGCCATCTGGACCACAAGATCCCTTGAGCACAAATCAGCGATAGAAAAACAAGTCCTGTATGCAAGACCTCAATGCACCCTTCAAATCCATTTATACAGAGCAGCCATCAGGGGCACAAGAGCCTTTGAGCTTACATCGGCAATAGAAAAATAGGGCCTAGATGGAAGACCTCAATGCACCCTTCAAACCCCAGATATACAGAGCAGCTATCAGGGGCACAAGAGCCCTTGAGCATACATCAGCGATAGAAAAACAATGCCTGGATGGAAGACCTCAATGCACCCTTCAAATCCATTTATACAGAGCAGCCATCAGGGGCACAAGAGCCTTTGAGCTTACATCAGCAATAGAAAAACAGGGCCTAGATGGAAGACCTCAATGCACCCTTCCAACCCCAGATATACAGAGCAGCCATCAGGGGCACAAGAGCTCTTGAGCATATATCAGCGACAGAAAAACAATGCCTGGATGGAAGACCTCAATGCACCCTTCAACTAAATACATACAGAGCAGCCATAAGGGGCTCAAGAGCCCTTGAGCATACATCAGCGATAGAAAAACAGGGCCTGGATGGAAGAACTCAATGCACCCTTCAACTTAATACATACAGAGCAGCCATCAGGGGCAGAAGAGCCCTTGAGCTTATATCAGAAATAGGTAAACAAGGCCAAGTGGGAAAACCTCAATGCACCCTTTAACTCCATACATACAGAGCAGCCATCAGGGCCACAAGAGCCCTTGAGCATACATCAGCGATAGAAAAACAGGGCCTAGATGGAAGACCTCAATGCACCCTTTAACTCCAGATATACAGTGCAGCTATCAGGGCCACAAGATCCCTTGAGTTTACGTCAGCGATAGAAAAACAGGGCCTAGATGGAAGACCTCAATGCACCCTTCAACTCCAGATATACAGAGCAGCCATCAGGGGACGTATCTTGAACAGGAGTGCTGGCCCAGAGCAGAGCTGAGTGCTTGTTTTATGTATTTGCAGTGTCTAAAGTGCCTCTATATATAACTCAGAATTTATCTGCGTGAATACATGAACTGAAGCTGGCAGGGCTCAGAAAGAGGCAATCAGTGCTCACTGTTTCCGACCTGTGCTCAGGGCTGCATTTCAACCATTAACTAGGAGCCATTTTAGTTGTATGTATGCACTTTAGACACTGCAAATGCATACAAGCATTGCATCTGTTTATTTTTTTGATTTCAAAAGAATTTTATTATTTTAAAAGCGCAAATATGAAGCATAAGATACAAGCCAAAGTGATACAATTGATATCGGACAATAAGGTAATAGATACATTAATGTAGAATTAATAAATAGGAAAGCAACTCATTGTCATACATTAATTTACAGACATCCGATAAATAAATTACTTAAGAAGGGAAGACCCAAAATGATAACTGGCAAAGATATATATCAAAAGTATCACCCACAGATGGCAAATTAGGGAGAAGAGGAAAGAGAAGAAAGGAAAAAAGAAAAGACGGAAAGAATAAGAAAGAGAGGAGGAAAGAAAAAGAGAGACAGAGAGAAGAAAAGAAAGAGGAGAGGATTTCCAGAGGAATCACCCAACACACAGGACAACACTAACCAGACAAATCAAAGGGATATTGCTCCACCAGCCCTTCAGATGCCAACTCCATGTACGAGTCTAAGGCTTTCCAAACACCAGAGGAAATAGAAGGAGAGAGATGAGCATGGTCCACTGACGTATGAGCACTTCGTAGAAAGGAAACCCAAGCCCACCACGTATGGTAAGAGACGGACGAAAAAGATTTCCACTCCATGAGAATTACTTTGACTGCAATAGTTAATAAGAGGTCCAACAACTGTAACTCCATGGGATCTAAGGGCAGAGGGACTGGGGCCGCCAACGGACCCAAAAGAACTAATGGAAAAGACAGGTGGAATTTGATGTTAAAGATGAGCATGAGGTGTTTGTGAACTAAATCCCAGAAGGGGTGGAGAAGGGAACAATCAAGGAACATATGTTGAAAATCGCCTGGTAGAAGCCCACAGCTCCAGCACAAGTTGTCTTCTTTGAGATTGAGTGAATATAGACGAATGGGAGTCCAATGAAGAAGATTAATAGAGAAAAATTTAGACTGTGTTAGAGAAGGGGCAATTTTGTTACGAAGAGACAATTTACCAATATCTTGCCAGGTATCAGAAGAGATATGAGCAGTAACACTATGATCAAAATGACGTATCCATTTTTGTTGTGTGACAGTTTGAGAAGGGAGTGTAGAGGACGATAAAAATTTGTAAATCCGCGACGCAACATGACCAGATCTGATCCATAGCTGAAAGAGCGTAATCATAGGGGAAGAAGGATGAAGGTGGACTTTAGCAAGTGCAACCTTAATCTTAAGAAAAGTATAAAAATCCAAATTAGATAGAGAGAATTGTTGAGCAAGGGATGAGAAAGGGGAAGGAGCATTGTTGGAATCATAGAGATGCTTAACAAGTGAGACACCTTTCCCAGCCCAGTAAGACATCAACTCAGAGTCAATATTAATTTTGATTTTAGAATTGCGCCAAATAGACGACCACCTAGTTTTATGTAATGGAATCGCTACTCTCTTATCCACCTTACGAACCGCAGCAATAGTGTCTAAAATAATAGAGCGAGAGAATGGAATAGAAAGGGTGTTTGTAGTTAAAAACGATGCAGTCGGCAGTGGGGAGGCCAATTCCTGTTCTATTGTCAACCAAGCTGGAACATGAATACCTGGAGAAGAAAACCAAAGGGCACCCTGGGACGCAAGAAAAGCAGTTTGATACTTCCCCCAATCAGGAAAATTACAGCCTCCCATATCATAAGATTTCCGTAAAAATTTATAAGCCATCCTAGCCCTTCTATCATTCCATAAAAATTTAGAAGTAAGCAAATCAAGATCACGAAAGAAGGAATCAGAAAGCCTTACTGGAAGCATAGAGGAAACAAAATTAATAATAGGAGTGATCATCATTTTAAGAGTCTGCATACGGCCCCACCAAGAAATATGTTTCGGAGACCAATTTTCTAAGAGACGTCTCACCTTAAGAATAGTTTGGGCTTCGTTATAAGTAGCCGTAGCATATAGGGTGGAACAAAAGAAGATGCCCAGATATTTTAGCTGTTTAGATTGCCATTTAAAGCCAACCAAACCCATATGAGAGGAGAAGCAGTAAGCATTTAAAGGAAACATCTCCGTCTTATCTTTGTTCAGAGTATAACCTGAAACTTTTGAAAAACGAGCAATCGTATCCGAAATAGCAGGGATGGCCAGTTCAATATCATCAGAAAAAATGAGAACATCATCTGCATATGCAGCTGTTTTTAACTGATGAGACCCAAAAGAGAAACCCTTAATATCTGGATGCGAGTCAATCATTCTAAGGAGAGGATCAATGGACAACAAAAATAAGAGAGGGGACAAAGGACACCCTTGTCTAGTGCCCTGACAAAGGTTAAAAAAAGAAGACGTAGCTCCATTCACCCGTATATTAGCCCTAGGTCGGGAATAAAGAGACATAACCATACGAATAAAGGAATCCCCAAGATTATGTGCACATAGAACAGCTCTTAGAAAAGGCCAAGATACCTTATCAAAGGCCTTTTCAGCGTCAAGGGCCAAGGCCGCCGCCGGAAGATTAGATCGCTTAGCGGCCCCAAGAATATGACAAAAAGTACGAATATTATCCCGTGCAAGTCGTCCTTTTACGAAACCTGTTTGGGAGGGATGAACCAATTGAGGAATAAAGGACTCTAAGCATTTAGCTAAAATTTTAGCAAAGATCTTGGCTTCCATGTTAAGAAGGGAAATGGGACGGAAATTTTTGGGATCTGCGTGATCCTTCCCTTCTTTGGGGATAACTACAATAGTAGCATCAGCCGCGGAACCAGACACAGAACCATCCTTAATAAAAGCATCAAAAACGGATTGGAGTTTCGGGACAAGCACGGGAATAAAGGTTTTATAAAACGCAATAGGATATCCATCAGGACCAGGAGCTTTACCAGACCGAGTAGCTTTAATCGCGGAAATGATTTCATCAGAAGTAATCGGGCAATTTAATGATTGATTATCTTCCTCCGAAACGACTTTCAAAGGAACCGAATTCAAGAACTCCTGACATTGTTCAAAAGAAGCTTGGGCCGAAGGGGTATATAAATTATTATAGAAATCACGGAAAACCTCAAGGATTTCTGCAGTTTGAAATTTTTTCATACCAGACTGGTCCGTAATAGAAGAAATTTGGAAGGTATTACAAGAAGATTCCTGGAACTTTAAAGTGGCTGCAAGAATCTTGCCCGCACGATTTTTTAACAGCAATCTCTTAGATTTCTGAGCCTGCAGGCCAATATGAGCTCTCTTAGTGACTATAGTATTGTATGAATACTTTAAGTTCTTAATAGACTGGAGGCAGGTCTTGTCCTGAGAGTGACGAAAAAGGGATTCCTGCCGTTTGATCTCATCTGCTAGGTCCGTGAGTTCCTTCTTAATGGCTGCATTCCTCCCTGACATACACTTAATGACCTGACCCCGGAAAGTACACTTAAAAGAGTCCCAGAGAACAACAGGGGAACTGACTGACCCAACATTCTCAGTAAAAAAAGTCTCAATGTCATTGGAAAACTCTCGCACCAAGGACTCATCATGTAAAATTTCTGTGTTGAGTCTCCACGAACGAGCTCGTGCCCTAGGGACAAAGGACGTAAGAGTAAATGTCACTGCGGCGTGATCGGAAACTAAAATGGGGTGAATAAGCGGGGAGGAAGAAAATTGAACCAGAGAAGAGTGAACCAAAAGATAATCAATGCGTGAAAAGGACGAATGAGGGGAAGAAAAAAAGGAAAAGTCACTACCAGTGGGATTATGAAGACGCCAAACGTCCTGAAGATGGGTAAGAGAGCACATATTAGTCATTTGTTTGTGGGCTTTAGGGGGACGAAAGTTAAAGGCAGAATGCCTATCCAGGATGAGGTCCATTGGCAAGTTAAAATCACCACCTACAATAAGATTGCCAGAGTGAGGGGTATCTTCGAGCTTTTTGGCGATCGCAATCCAAAAGGACGGGTCATCCTTGTTGGGGGCATAAATATTCATGACAAATAAGACCGCATTACCATTGGACACCTTAGATAGTAACCAACGTCCCTCTGTATCCTGTTCAGAGGAAACGATAGATAACCCAGAGTGTTTAGAAACTAAGGTAATTACCCCATTCCTTTTACCACAAGCATCCGAACAAGCAACATCAGAGACCCACTCTTTCTTCAGAAACAACGCCTCCTTGGCAGAGAGCTTTGTTTCCTGAAAAAGGACGAGATCCGAAGAAAGAGATTTACAATAGTCCAAAATCTTTGACCTTTTGACTGGATGATTTAACCCTTTAACATTAAGGGAGAGTATATTCATTCCAGACATAGAACCATTATCAGGAAAAAAAGATATTCCCTATGTGACAAATGGAGCGTAACAACCAGGAGAGCTAAGCAGCAGACCTCAACAGCCAACACAAAACAGGGTGAGACCAAAGAGGAAATCCGAAAAGAAAAAAGGAAAGAGGAGGAAAAAGAAAGCAAAGGAAAACAGAAAAAGAGAGAGAGAAGGGCCAATCCGGCAGGTCTGAAAAAGACCAAATTCATACAAGGGGGGACATGGGAAAAAGAGCGAGGGGCCAACAGGAGAAATAACAACAACAGCATAAAAAGCCCCAGAACAGTGCATAGTTGATTATACATTTTAAAGGAAAAACTATCTAAAAACTAAGAGCTGGAATCAATTATAGCTTAGAAAATAAGCGAAATGAGAGACTATAAAGGCAACATGTTTGACCAAATTAATATATGTATAACAATTAAAAAGAATCATAGAGAGCGGTAAAAGCAGCAGAGAGAGAAAAAGGAAGCACGTTCAGGCAATAAGAGCTGATGGAAAGTGAACTAAAAGATAACATTACTATTAGGTAGAACCAACCCAAAACGGACTCCATCAGGAGAAAGAGGACCATAATGCAGAGAAAAGAAGAAATACAATCTAAAGCATACTATATGATACAATATGAAACAATAGGTGAAACATACTAAAAACGGTATATAACCTCCTATCAATATAGAAGTCCGTAAATCCCTATGGCAGCTAATTAAGAGAACTAATACTACATATAAATATGTAAAATCTATATACAAATTTATAGACAACTGGCCATGAGTAAATAAAGCCATATACACCAAAACTGGCAAAATAAGTAGGCTTGCCTAAGTAGGTGGACATGTAGGCAAGAGAGGCATAGATCTATCAATTTACAAAGCATCTATAAAAAACTAGCCTACTCAAAAAAGACAATTAATAACACAATGTACTAAAATCACTCAATGAAAAAATCAATAAAGAAGGTATAACTAACAACTATATGAATGACCTATATTAACTCTAAATATAGTCATAAATAAATACCTAGTAAACAGATATAATTAAAACACCTAGACAAACCATACAGCAACACGTTAATAACGCAAATAAAAAGACAATGACCAACTCCAAAAAATACGAGATATCAGAAAACAACCATGAAGCAAAAAGACCGACCACAAAAGGATAGGATAACCAAAATTCACCACAAAAGTCGACGCACATACCAAAGACAAACAACGGGAAAGGAAAAGGACCAAGACCTAATACGTCGAGAAACAAACTGGGGAGGCAAGGATTAACAGGACGACACGCGACCAGGAGTGAAGGCAAGCCAACATGAGATGCTACGACAAAAAATTAAGGGGTTTATACAATAAAACTAACAACACTAAAGACCAAAACACCATAACGATAATAGGGGAGCACCAAGAGGCGACAGAAATACGTCAAAACCAATGGACAAAAAGACCACTACGCAGATCTAAAAGCAGCTAGACTAATAGATCTGACAAAGACAAAAAAACAATGGATTATGTATAGCCGCATCAGGTGCCAGAAGAACCAGGAACATGTGAAGCCCCCGTTTGAAGCTCCATCTGCAACTCCATTTGATTATCCAAAAACGAGGCCAAGTCCGCAGGTTCGTCGAAAATTCTGACACGACCTTTGAAAGTAATGCGGAATTTTGAGGGACCAGCAAAGGAGAAGGGGATATTCATCTCAGACAAACGCTTCCGAAGATTAAGGAAGCCCTTCCTCCTTATCACTGTGTCCCTGGCAAAGTCTTGAGAAATTGAGATACGATGACCATTCCAAGAGACAGCTCTAACCTTCCGCATATGGGCCAAAATCTGCTCTGTATGTTGATGACGCAGCGGTTTAAAAATTATCGCTCTTGGTTGCGTAGCAGACTTGGGGCGAAAGGAGGGGACACGGTGTGCCCGTTCCAGTTCAAAATCTTTATGAAAAGAAATTTGTAGTGTAGATGGAATCCATTGATAAAGAAACTCAATCATGGAAGATGCCTCATTCTCAACATCCTCTGGAAGACCAAAAATTCGCAGATTAGATCTACGATTACGATCCTCTTGTTCAGTGAGGTCTTTCCTCAATGCTGCCATGGAACGCTCTATCTGCGTGAGAGATCTAGAATGCTTTTGCATGGTATCCTCTGCGCCACTAATCCGTGCTTCTGTACCTGAAACACGAAGGGAAAGGGCCTTGAAATCATTCCTGATAGCTAACACCTCCACCTGCAATAAATCTGTATTAGTCTTGGTAGACTGCGCAATTTCATAGACCTCATTAAGGCGCGTCAGGATGGACTCAAGAGTCGAATTAGTGTCTTTAGAAGCAGGCTCAGGTGTTGGGGAAACCTGTTTGGACCTCTTAAGAGATGCTTTAGATTCCTTAACGTCCTTAGCATTCGGTGAAGGGGCCATGTTCTCAGCCATAGGGCAAGCCACCTCAATAGGAACAAAATACCCCTCCTCAGCTTAGTGATAGCAAGAAATGCCAGGGGCTGCAAAACACTCAATTTGCAAGATGAAAAATGGACAGGAAGAGATAATGTACTTGCATCAAAAAACGCCGAACAGAGAATATGGCAGGCGAACCCAGTCAGAAAAACCACCTCACAAAAAAAAACCATGTGCTGCAGGCGAAAGTAGGCCCTCACCGACTACGAAAATAGCCAAAATAAAGCTCAGAGCAAAAAAGCCTCACATAAGGAAGTGGCAGTGCGTCTGACGGATAATATGGTAGCAAAAACCTCAACAAGTTCACACAAGGGGCAGCACTGCAATAGGCGGCAGGAAAAAACAAAATAAACTCAATAAAGGTGAAAAAAAAAACGTCACCAGCTCCTGTATGCCTCCACTCCTGACAGGATAATCCAGCAGCGTCGTCGTGTAGAAGCGCAAATAGAACTCCCTCACAGAAGAAACAAAATGGCGGCCGCTCGTGAAACATGAAGCGCAACCTTAGAATGCCAAAAAGTGAACTCTGGCCACTTTCCACCTCTAGAAAACTCCCTCGTAGGATACACGGCAGTTTCCCATGTAATATTCCATCTTCGGCGCTGAGCGGGGCAATCCTCAGCGTCGGCAAAGTCTCCGTCAGCCCTCGCTCTTCTCGGAGCTCAAGCGCGAACCGCCATCTCGCCGCGGCGCGCAAGCCACGCCCCCGCATTGCATCTGTTTATGGGTGGTCCCCAGGTAAGCAAAATAAAAAGACTTCGACTGACGCCTCACTTTTACATCATGCCAGGCAAAAGCGATTTTGTAGATTATTTTGAAATTCAATAACTCAGCATGTGTCGCTGATGAATCAGCCCCTTTCTAAAAATGCCGTGATTCACTGACCTCTCATTTACTGAGAAACAGCAAAGATCTAGACACTTTTGTTAGCTCCAAAAAACCCCCACACGAACAACTCACGCGACCATCTCAGCACCTTAGCAGTTTCCTGTCGCGTCACAAAACACTTTATCAAAGAAACACTATCGCACAGCAAACAATCTGGAACTCCAGCAATTTGAAAGGTTTAAGTCTATGGTAGAGGCAGCACTTGGATGTTCACTAATGGGAAACAAATGAAGAATGTGAATTATACATAAACGAATAGGAGCCTTTCCTATTAAAACCATCAGCGCTCAGTCGGTACTTTGAACCTCATGTTCTGCTGACAGCACTGTGAGGACTGAGCATCAAGGAGATCAGTATGATACCAGCAGCAGGACAATACTGAGGACATTATAGGCAAAGGATTCCAGGGGATCCAATGGCATCCAAGTATGTATGATGTCCATTTCGGGGGGGAGGGGGGGGAATGTTTAAAAATTGTTTTTCTCAAGTCAGCTCTTCGCTCGCAGCTGCAGAAAAATGGCTACTAATAAAATTGGTGGCGTGCGATATGTCATAACATATATTGACTGTGTCCAGGTACAGGAGATGTTCTGCTTCCATCATTCTCACAAACTCTAGTTAAGAATTGCCACAGTCAAAGACTTAGCTTTAAACCTAGGCAAGTATTGGTATGAGGAGGGCAGAGCTCTGAGTGACTCATGGTATGGACAGATGTTTGTATGTTGTGTTTTTATGGTTCATGCTTTGCCGAAAGTCAGCAGGACACATGTATGACCATAATCAAACATGCATTCCACAAGTGATTAAAGGGTAGTTGGGTTCTAGAAATAGAAATGCACTGTTACTAGGTTGTGATGTAGTGTTATTAAAAAACAAGTCTTCAGTGCTTTCCTAAACTGGAGTGGGGATGGGCGGTCCTCTTGAGTAAGGGAATGATATTGCAGATCAAGGATGCATAGGATGGAGAACGCCTGCTGCCTTGAATTTTCATTTTTTCCCAGTCTGATGTTGTCCTGTGGGAGTGCCAAGAGTCACTGGAAATGGTGAGGTTGGCAGCCAGGCATATGAGGTGCTGGTCGTGATGGAATTTCTATGTGATGCATCTGGGATTAAGGATGATGTGGGCTGACAAGGAGAGCCAATTGGATTCCATCCGGGTGGGGTGATATTACATCAGGGCCCTAATAAGGCATTCTGTTAAGGGGTAACAGCGTGAAGTGCACGAGGGCGTGGAGTAGGCTGATGCCACCATTGTGGGACAAGAGCCTAAACAGCACTTTGCTTTCTGTGAGGGCAAGTTTCACTTTTTCAGTAGCTTGAACTGGGCCATCATGGTTTTCTCCATAATATGTTCCTGAAGAATGAGGTCGATGTTCAGGATTTATCCAAGTATTGTAGTGTTGGGTGAAAGATGGGGTTCGAATCAGTCCAGCGTCATGTTCTTCAGCCCAGTTTAGACTAGTGGTCACTTGTTGTTCTTGACAAATAGTGGGACATTTCATCATCATCAGTCTTTATTCGATTTAAGAGATCATAAAAGACACAAACACAGACATAAAACAGAACAAAAAGGCTTAACATCTTAAACCCAAAAAAGTTATAATAGACCATCAATAAATACCTAAAAAGTAGATAAAAAGGCATTAAACAAGTTAGGAGACTGGAAAGTAGATATACACAATTAAAAAGACAACAAGTCTACTACAGAGTATAAGTTACTGCGTAAGTTAAAAAAGAAAAGAAACATGTCATGGTACAAGGGGAAAGACCCGAACCCCTATTATTTTACTAGATGGCTACTAGGGTTTGCTTAATGGCTTTGTCCCTTAAAGACCATGCCCATCCCAGATATTTAGCTAAAGCTATGGAAATGATTGTTAAAGTGCTTGTGCGCAAGATTCTTAGTGCCACAGCACTACTCCTAGTACCTAAGATCTTACACATTGGGGACAGCCAAACTCGCCTTGGAGTAGCAAATGCTGGGCAAACAAACAGAAAATGGGCAGTTGTTTCTACTTGTACCCCACAAGCAGGACATATTTCCTCGTGCACATTGGTCCACCGTTCTGTCAAAGACCTGAGAGGTAAAGAACCAGCTCTAAACTGGAAATAAAGTTTCCTGTCTCCAGGTTTGGCAACCATATCCCAGTACGATTCAAGAGCAGGTGAAATTTTAGCCTCCAGGTAGCGGCCAGTCATCCCAGAGGTATCTGCTCTGCTCCATACCTGATATTCAACTCTTTCCCAGTATGCCATTTTGAGGGATCTCTTTGTGGGGAACAAGGCAGCCGCCGGGTCACTCCATAATCCCTCCATGCCCATATCGTTCAGAGTCTCATGGAGGTTCTTCAGCCATCCAATCTTATGGCACACATCTAGATTTATGATGTCCATGAGGCCTTTGGCATAGTGGGAAAGCTCAGGAGTGGTCCAAAGTCTCCGCCAGTATAAGACTGGTCGGAGTTTTGCTATGTCCGAAATGGCCTTCCTGCCTAGTTCGTATCTTAAAGGTATCAGAGGAGTACTCTGGGGAAGGCCAATTATGCTTCGAAAAAATTTATTTTCCACTCTAGTTAAAGGAGCTAGCCGGTCAAAGCCCCATAGCTCTGCCACATAGAGCACAGAGCTTAAGGCCTTGGCCTCGTAGACTTGGAGCACAGGATATATTGGTTTTGTAAAGGATTTCTTGTGCTCCCTGCATAAAGCTCCTGTTAGTTGCTTAAATCTCAGAACAGCCATTTCTATATACTTGCTCCATTTATTGTCGTTTGCTACATACATTCCAAGGTACATAAAATTGTTGACCAACTCTAGTGGCTGACCGTTCATAAAAAGCTTTTTCCCTCTGTAGCTGGGGTGGGGGTTAAAAGCCATAAGTTTCGTTTTGGCCACATTAACCTCCAGACCGTGGCCATGACAAAAATCATCGAACACACGCAGAGCTCTTTGCAAACCACTCGGGGTTTTAGATACAATTAGCGTGTCGTCCGCAAACATCAAGATTGGGATGGTGACTCCGGCCAACCTTGGGGTGTCGGTACTAGCACAAAGCGTGTGGTCAACTATCCCGTTTATATACAGCGAAAAGAGCGTGGGTGCCATAGTACAACCTTGGCGCACACCACGCTCAACAGGAAACTCAGGTGTGACCTCACCAGGCCCGTCCCACTGAATCCTGGCAAAATTAGACTCGTGTAACCTCATTACCAGGGTCAGAATTTCAATGGGAAGACCGAGTTTTTCTAGCACTGCCCACAATCGTAGACGAGGCACAAGGTCAAAGGCAGCTCTCAGGTCCACAAAAGCAGCATAAAGGTTGCCTTTTCCCAGAGTAACTACCTTCCAGTGGAGCTGGACAAAACAAAAGACCTGGTCCACTGTGCTAGTTAGCTTGCGAAAACCCGCCTGAAAGGGGGACAGGATATTATTGTCTTCAGTCCAATCCAGTATCAGGTTCAAGACCATCCTCCCTATGACCTTCTGGATAGAGTCTATTAGGCTAATTGGCCTATAATAACCTGGGAGTACCTTATCTCCCTTCTTGAACACAGGGATAATAACTGCCCCCCCCCCCATGACTTAGGGACTGGCGCACCTTCAGCCACAGCATTTGCCAGTAGAGAGCTATATTTGCTCCAACAAGCTTTGTCGTGGAGAAAGACGTCAGGTGGAACCCCATCAGGTCCCGGGGCACGCCCACTTGCAACAGATCCCAAGGCCGTCAAAGCGTCTTGACAGCTGAGAGGGCCCTTGGAATAAAAGACGTAGGTTGTAGCCC
The DNA here is from genome assembly GCF_964204655.1 of Triturus cristatus. Classification (NCBI taxonomy): domain Eukaryota; kingdom Metazoa; phylum Chordata; class Amphibia; order Caudata; family Salamandridae; genus Triturus; species Triturus cristatus. The sequence continues at coordinate 946,615,319 of NC_140593.1, forward strand.
AAGTAAAATTAAATGAGGGGTTGCAAGCATATTGCGGTTCAAAATATTTTAACCATTCGTCTTGGGAGACGTGATTTGAGGGTCTGTCAGACCGCCCTCCTCTGTCCCACTTGATAGTATTCCAAAATAGCCGGGTATCCCTGGCATAGCATGCTCCCTTCAGGTCGAGCCAATACTGCTCATCCCATTTCTTTTTAGCCAGTCTTACAGTTTTTTTATATGTTTGCCTGGCATTTAGAACGTAGGCATTGTGTCCACTGGAAAGGGCCGTAGCCAAATCAGCCCTGGCTCTCCTACAATCACCGTCATACCTTCGAAGCCGCTTGGGTGGGGCCTTTTTGGGTTTTCTCACTGGTTTCCTGAAATGTGAACATATTCCCTCGAACAACATTTCATGAAGACCAGTGGCTACTACACTACCTGCCTCATCGGCCAGGGTGCCCTCCAAGTCCAATGTGGCTCTAGCTAATTTATTATCAATGTCAGCAATAGCCTTATCATTGATCTTGACCTCGCGCCATTTAAGTCTGCGCATGTCATTTGAGAGGACAACTTCAGGTGGCTTGGGTTCCTTGTCCTCTTCCGATGTATGGCTACTTTGCCACCGCCTATGGGTTACGCAGATAGGATTATGGTCGCTCTCGACTCTTGACTCAACCACCATATCCATTAGAGATTGCCATAACTTCAAACTGCAAAGGACGTAGTCAATCCTACTAGAGTGCCGACCATTATCGAATGTATTAGCCCAGATTTGTCACCCTGCGTCCTACCATTCAACGCCCTCTGTCCTTGATCATAGCAGAGAGCATTGACTTGGACAGTGATCTTGGTCCACCTTTTAATTGGGTCAAGTTCAAGCCCAGGTATTCCCCAAAGCTGGTCTTCCTCAGGATCAACACCCCACCCTAGATTCGGATCCAGGAGAGGTTCAAAAGTGACTTTCAAGTCCCCAGCGACAAGCACTCCCCTCTCGCTCGAGTGCTGGTCTATAAGGGAATCCAAAACAGCCAGGACCCGTGATCCGGACCCCTTGTTCCCTCTCATGTACAAGTTGTATATATCCAAATCACCCAGGGGGTCCAATGATAGCCTAACTAGTTGAATATCAAGGGTCCTTGTTGGGACTTCAAAAACCGCTGAAAATAGGTCCTGACGAACCCAGGTTGTCAGGCCACCCATAGGGCGCCCTTTGGGTCCCTTGGATGCGGGGACACAGAAATTCAAGTATCCCTGCATAAACTGGGGCTCGCAGGACCAGGTCTCCTGGAAAAGACAGACATCAAAACCACCAATGAATTCAACCCAATCTGGAGAATCCATTTTTGGCTTCAGGCCAGCTACATTCCAGGAGATCATAGAACCTACGCCTGTTCCGGACCTTTTAGCCTGATGGGGGGTATCAAGGCCCATTTCATGTTCCCTCGGGTACTCCCCATCCGGCCTACGGTTTTGTGCTCCCTCCGAGTTAAACATCCTAGGAGATACAGAGAGGGCGGGGACTACTCCACCCAGGGGCATGGTTCCAGCGGCGCTTCCATTACTGGACATCGCTGGAATTAACCCCTCTAACACCGGTCATAACAGGTCGACTGGGTTACACATTCCATTAAGGAGATCAGAGGGGGGAATAATGTGCCCAGGATTAAGTCCGCCTCTTACCCAATTTTGTCTAGTTCTTCCAACTGGATTAGAGGCAGAGTTATAAAAATACCTTAGGTCATGCACCCCAATCCCTGTCCAGTCTGTGGAGGATGCATAGTCACAGATAAAACGCACTATGCACCTGTCTTCAAAATTGACAATGATGGCGTCACCCGGGACAACTTTTAATCTAGGTCCCACCCAGCTGACCCTTCTGACAAAGAGAATCTTCCCGTCCATATAATTAGGAATGGGCCTGTTCTTGTTTAACCAGAATGTTACTTTATTATTCAGTTCTTGGTAAGATTCTAGTTTACCACCTTTTAGTTCAGGGACACCAGTCAATACAGCAACATAAGGTGTGGAGTCCGGAGGAAGATGGATGTGAACCATAGGAAGTTTAGTAACAAATCGAATTGGCCGCACACTGCTCGTCACACCAGCAAGTAGCCCCAAGGAACTCTGGTAGATGTAGTGGCGACGGCGAGTACGCCTATGCCACAGTGTTAGAAAAGAAGTATGTGTCGCATTAGCCATCCCTGGACACGTGTTTCGAGGTAGTTGCCTCTCGTCAGCAGGGAGCAGGTCAGTGTAAAGGGGTGCGGCGTGGACTGCCAAAATGTAATTAAAACAGGTAAAGTACCTCTCATGGCGCGCAGGTGCAGGTCCAGAGCTCGTCAGCCCGAATAGCTCAAGGGAGCCTTTATGTAACAAATCGAATTGGCCGCACACTGCTCGTCACACCAGCAAGTAGCCCCAAGGAACTCTGGTAGATGTAGTGGCGACGGCGAGTACGCCTATGCCACAGTGTTAGAAAAGAAGTATGTGTCGCATTAGCCATCCCTGGACACGTGTTTCGAGGTAGTTGCCTCTCGTCAGCAGGGAGCAGGTCAGTGTAAAGGGGTGCCACGTGGACTGCCAAAATGTAATTAAAACAGGTAAAGTACCTCTCATGGCGCGCAGGTGCAGGTCCAGAGCTCGTCAGCCCGAATAGCTCAAGGGAGCCTTTATGTAACAAATCGAATTGGCCGCACACTGCTCGTCACACCAGCAAGTAGCCCCAAGGAACTCTGGTAGATGTAGTGGCGACGGCGAGTACGCCTATGCCACAGTGTTAGAAAAGAAGTATGTGTCGCATTAGCCATCCCTGGACACGTGTTTCGAGGTAGTTGCCTCTCGTCAGCAGGGAGCAGGTCAGTGTAAAGGGGTGCCGCGTGGACTGCCAAAATGTAATTAAAACAGGTAAAGTACCTCTCATGGCGCGCAGGTGCAGGTCCAGAGCTCGTCAGCCCGAATAGCTCAAGGGAGCCTTTATGTAACAAATCGAATTGGCCGCACACTGCTCGTCACACCAGCAAGTAGCCCCAAGGAACTCTGGTAGATGTAGTGGCGACGGCGAGTACGCCTATGCCACAGTGTTAGAAAAGAAGTATGTGTCGCATTAGCCATCCCTGGACACGTGTTTCGAGGTAGTTGCCTCTCGTCAGCAGGGAGCAGGTCAGTGTAAAGGGGTGCCGCGTGGACTGCCAAAATGTAATTAAAACAGGTAAAGTACCTCTCATGGCGCGCAGGTGCAGGTCCAGAGCTCGTCAGCCTGAATAGCTCAAGGGAGCCTTTATGTAACAAATCGAATTGGCCGCACACTGCTCGTCACACCAGCAAGTAGCCCCAAGGAACTCTGGTAGATGTAGTGGCGACGGCGAGTACGCCTATGCCACAGTGTTAGAAAAGAAGTATGTGTCGCATTAGCCATCCCTGGACACGTGTTTCGAGGTAGTTGCCTCTCGTCAGCAGGGAGCAGGTCAGTGTAAAGGGGTGCCGCGTGGACTGCCAAAATGTAATTAAAACAGGTAAAGTACCTCTCATGGCGCGCAGGTGCAGGTCCAGAGCTCGTCAGCCCGAATAGCTCAAGGGAGCCTTTATGTAACAAATCGAATTGGCCGCACACTGCTCGTCACACCAGCAAGTAGCCCCAAGGAACTCTGGTAGATGTAGTGGCGACGGCGAGTACGCCTATGCCACAGTGTTAGAAAAGAAGTATGTGTCGCATTAGCCATCCCTGGACACGTGTTTCGAGGTAGTTGCCTCTCGTCAGCAGGGAGCAGGTCAGTGTAAAGGGGTGCCGCGTGGACTGCCAAAATGTAATTAAAACAGGTAAAGTACCTCTCATGGCGCGCAGGTGCAGGTCCAGAGCTCGTCAGCCCGAATAGCTCAAGGGAGCCTTTATGTAACAAATCGAATTGGCCGCACACTGCTCGTCACACCAGCAAGTAGCCCCAAGGAACTCTGGTAGATGTAGTGGCGACGGCGAGTACGCCTATGCCACAGTGTTAGAAAAGAAGTATGTGTCGCATTAGCCATCCCTGGACACGTGTTTCGAGGTAGTTGCCTCTCGTCAGCAGGGAGCAGGTCAGTGTAAAGGGGTGCCGCGTGGACTGCCAAAATGTAATTAAAACAGGTAAAGTACCTCTCATGGCGCGCAGGTGCAGGTCCAGAGCTCGTCAGCCCGAATAGCTCAAGGGAGCCTTTATGTAACAAATCGAATTGGCCGCACACTGCTCGTCACACCATCAAGTAGCCCCAAGGAACTCTGGTAGATGTAGTGGCGACGGCGAGTACGCCTATGCCACAGTGTTAGAAAAGAAGTATGTGTCGCATTAGCCATCCCTGGACACGTGTTTCGAGGTAGTTGCCTCTCGTCAGCAGGGAGCAGGTCAGTGTAAAGGGGTGCCGCGTGGACTGCCAAAATGTAATTAAAACAGGTAAAGTACCTCTCATGGCGCGCAGGTGCAGGTCCAGAGCTCGTCAGCCCGAATAGCTCAAGGGAGCCTTTATGTAACAAATCGAATTGGCCGCACACTGCTCGTCACACCAGCAAGTAGCCCCAAGGAACTCTGGTAGATGTAGTGGCGACGGCGAGTACGCCTATGCCACAGTGTTAGAAAAGAAGTATGTGTCGCATTAGCCATCCCTGGACACGTGTTTCGAGGTAGTTGCCTCTCGTCAGCAGGGAGCAGGTCAGTGTAAAGGGGTTTAGTAGTTTTACCACTAGTCTCACATTTTGCGCCTTCGCTCTCACCCTTACTTGCAATATCGATATTAGTTTTACTCCCAGGGTCATTACTTTTCTGGCCTATACCTTGGTTGTTGTGGTTATCTTTGACCGAAGCCCTACAAGGGACCGTTCGTGGGATGGCCTCGGTTATCACAACAGGATCAACAGAAAAGGAAGGTATAGGAATAGGAATAATGGGTACACCGGGGGGCGTGGGGTTGGGCTTTTCTCTATCTTTAGTGGCTAATTTAATAACATTTTTAGTGAGCAAAAATTATCCAAGATAGTTTGTTCGAGGCTTTCAACCCTGTCGTTAACCAGTTTTACCCTTCCTAGAAGGGGAAGTATTAGTGATCGCACCACCTGCTCAATCTGGGGGATCATTTCACCTGTTTGAGACTGGTCAGAGGGACATGTATTTGTCTCGCCTGAGAACAAACAATCATCAGCCGGTATAGCACCCAACCCACTAGATGGATTATTCAGGACGTTAGGAATTTTCGCCTGTCTCCCCCCTTGGACAACCCCAACTCTTTTCCTCTTCAAGTTGGAAGATCTTAGAGCTTTTTTACAAACCCTTGTCTGAGGGTAGGCTACAACAGGGTTTGGGGAGCTGCCAGGTACAGAAACAACTTCACCATGGGCATCCATGATCTCACCACTATCCTGTAGGGTGGTGGAACTACCACCAACGTCCCTCTGTTGTACGAAACCGCTAGAACCATGCCCTACTAGACTACTAGGGGATTTTACTAATGCTAGGGACCCAATAGATGAGCGTCTAGCGTATATCGGTTCAGTCGAAAGACGCCGTTCCGTAATGGCAATTTCATGCTCTAAAACCGAAACGGCTCTAGTTATAAACTGGTCCAAGGTACCAGACACTGTCCCACGCCCACCTGTACGCTTCCTTTTGCCTGTCATCTTATGCAGGACAACCACCTGAATCAGGCCACACAAAAAAAAGAAAAAAAAAGACAACAAAGATAAAAATACTGGCCGCCTCTAGACAATAGCGCCAGTACAGGGAAACAGACAAATAAGCTGCACAAAACCTGCTATGTTGGCAGGAAAAAGAACCCTAGTATGTATAAAACACATGCAATGCACACTTTGCACTTGTCCCGCAGGCTATGAAGCACAACAGTACCTTGTATTCATGGGCTGAAGAACATCGTTAGGGGGGTAGCCCAGCCCAGTCTGTTCCTGTCAGTGACGGGCAAGGACGGGCCTGCCCTTGGCCCGGGCTTCGCCCGGGCGCGTCCCGCATGGTGGGAGGCGCACACTGTTTTTCACTGCTTCTGGCGCCCTCTTGTGACGGCCTGCGCTCTCTTAGCGCTACCCCTCCTGGGAGTGGTGGTCCGTGCAAAATGCCGTTCCCCTCACGGCGTGGAGTTCTCGCTATGCGGCGGGTGCTGGGCTTGGCAAGCGGTAGATGGGTCACAGCAGTTCCCCTCACGGTGTTTGGATGCAACAAGGAAGCGCGGGACATTTCATTCTGTGGGGTTCAGCTACAGGTAGGTGCTGGTCATCCAGGCCTAGATGAGGTGCAGGCAGTGTTTGACATGTTGGATGTCTGAAGAGGACACTTTCAAGTAAAGTTGTGTAATTACCATATTTGTGAATTTTGATTCTCTTATATGTGAGTAGATTTCCAAGAGGCTCCATGTACAAGCCGAACATGATGGGGAACTATTAGGACCTGAAGGGCCCAGTTGAACGAACCGGTGTTGGTGGGAAAGACAGGAGGAGAACCAATGAAAGGCATTACCAGACAATCAACTTTGAGGCTTCAGGGTATAGATGAGGGTGGGATTTTTGACTGTGTTGAAGCCAGCTCAGAGGCTTTATTCTTTACTCTCTGACTCATTCAGATTTCCGTTCCCAAAATTGTGACTCATTCAGAGATGTACTATTCATAATGCTGGCAACTTCAAAGAACTTTATTTTTGATAGTCCCCTGACTTGATTCTCTTTGAGCTGCCTTCAGGTACAGCTCCATTTAACTGAATGAAATGTGATCAATTATAATAGAGAAGGTATACAAGTAGTGTGAGATTCCATGAAAGCTAGATCCATTGATTTACACAAGAATATATTATCTGGGCGAAGTGGCTTCATATGGCAGAGAAACATAGCTTACATGGGAAGCTTATGACTTTGCTGAAGGTACATCAATATTTTGTCATTAATGTGGATACTGGAGCACTGAAACCTTTTTAGACGCTGCAGAATTAATATGCTAACTACTACTATTTAGACATAATCTAATCAACAACATAGAGATATCAGTTTTGAGTCCGCTGATAAAACAGGTAACCATAGGAGAAAGGTGTGGCGCAGCAGTCAGAGCATCTGACTCCAGTGGGCAAGGTTCACGGTTCAATCCCCAGAGCTGGCAGCAGCTCAGCTCAGGCTCATGTGACTCTGAGCAGTATCTCCCTTAATCTCCCTGATGGCCCCCAGCGCCTAGAAACCCTTAAGGAGGTGATATGTTCATGCTTTACAAATCGGAATTATTTTAATCTTGCTTCAACTCAATCTATAACTCTAGCATAATTGAAATTGTTACTGATCAGAGTAATTAATTTCTGACATGTTCGGAAAAAACAGGGAGCTTCTGTCTTATTACCAATCACTATACACATTTCAAACACCTTGCCATAAAACTTCAGATGTCAATACGTTTTTGGATACATGTCAATTACTTACTCCTTCATTTGAACATCAGATAATAAGAATAATTATAGGCAGATTTATAGTAGGAATGGCGACTGCATTGAAGTGTCCCGGCACTAAGACTCAGCTCCAGTGAAAAACGTCTCAAGTGGGAAAATTGATAGCCTGAAAAAAATCAAGTGTTCAACTGTTTTCTTAAAGAGGCTTCGGATGGGTCGTGCTGAATTTTTTGAGGCAGGGACTTCCAGATCTCAGGAGCCAGACAACTAAAGGAGCTGCCTCCAATTTTGACTTTTTTAAATTTAATAACCGTAGTTAACTTGGCAGGAGGTGAACTTAAATTCCTAGCTGGGACATAGGGTTTGATCAGAGATTGAAGGTAAATCGTACCAACATTAGATAAAGTCTTACAGCAATAACAGAGTGCTTTGAAGGCACTTCCCTGCTTAATATGGAGCTATTGCAATTTGCTCAGGCCAGTCCCAATAGCAACACATCTAGGAAGTATCAGAAACAGATGCGTAGCAGAATTTGGAATGCTTTGAAGTCTGATGAGTCGCGATTAAGAAAGGCCAAGGTAAGGGGCATTGCAGTAGTCCAACCTGGAGGTGACCAAAGCTTGAATAACGGTTTTCTGGCCTGACACAGGTAAAAGTCCCAGGATCTACTTGAGGATTTTCAATGTCCCAAAGCATTTTCCTGCTAGAGAGTTTGCTTGGTTGTCAAATGACAACTTGTTATCGTGCCAAACACCAAAGTTTTTTAGTTTTAGGACTCAGACTGGTAGGCCACCATATGGTGGACCACATTTTAGGCTTATTACCCTGAATCACCACCTTGATCTTTTTATGATTTGCCTTTAGGCAGTTGTTGTCCATCCAAGTGGCTACTTCCAAAAGGCACAAACACAACTGGGTGTTATTACTATTAATGATGTAAAAGCCAAAACATTCAATAATATCTGAAAAGGGGCAGATGAAGATGTTAAAGAGAGTTAGGCTCAGGGATCATCCTTGAGGCACTCCATGACACAATGCAAGCATTTGTGCGTGACATTTTGTTTGAGAAACCTGAAAAGTTCGACTTTGAAGAAAAGAAGTGAGCCAGAGAAAAGCCTCATTGCCAATAGCGCTTTCCCACAGTCTTTTTAACAGAATATTATGTGATACTATGTCAAGCAGCACTGAGATCTAGCAATATAACCGCCACTGAATCACCTGAGTCCAAGATGCAACGCACAAGTTTAATGGCTAGCAACAAAGTAGATTCAGTATTATAGGATGGACTAAAGCCCGACTGAGTCATGTGAAGCAAACCATTGCTTTCTAAAAAGTTGGAAAGTTGTTTGTTGACTTGTTTTCCAGTGATCTTCTAGAAGAAAGGTAAAAGAGATATTGGTTGATAATTCTCCAATTATGAAGGATCTATCAGAAGTTTAACAAAGGAACTACCATTACATGTTTTCAACTCTGGGGAACATAGTTGGAGGCTAAGGAGCAATTTAAATGATTGCACAGAACAGGATAAACCACCGCAGAGACCAGCTCCAAAATAGAAGGAGATACTGGATCTTAGGGGGAGTCAGATTTCACAGAGGAACATAGCGAACCCACATAAGCAAATACAATGCCATCAAATTTCAGAAGCCTATACGTATCATTGAAGGTATTGAACCAAGCACTCAAATGTGGATATTCTTTGGCTTCTGCACGAAACGAGGCATAAATGTTGTCTACTCTCTGAGAGAGAAACAGAAAGCTAAATAACTGCATCTTTCAACTGTGGGCAAGATGGTGGAAGAAACTGATGAGAGTGAGGTTAGTGATTTAACTATACAGAATATCTCTCTAACTTCTGTAGGTTGAGCCCCCCCAGCTGAATTTTTTTAGATGTTGGGTCCCCCCACCACCTGACAGAAATTTCTGGAATCTGGTACACTACATAATCGACCGCCATGCGCATATCACGGGCCATATCCGGCAAATAATGTTCAACACAATAAGAGTGTTTCGTAAACTGCAGTTGTGTGGTGTGGTGAAATGACAGAGGCTTATTACACAGCTCAAAACACAATGTTCTAAGATAAAATGGGCTCAAATTGTTTTTACTAGGATGCTTTGTTTTACACATGACATAGATTAATAATAACACCACCAACATAAATGTGACGGGTGTGCCGGTTTTTAGCCACATAGACTGTCAATCTGTGGATGGATTTTTGCTACTGCCATCCTCAGGTTGTGCTCCACATCCAGTCTTGAACGATACTTAGTCTTTAATACTGCAAGTGCTGAGAACCCGATCTCACATAAATAGGATGAGCTGAAAGGCAAGAGAGTTTTGATAGCAGTTTCTCTCAAAGCTGAATATTCTGCAGACATTTTCAGCCAAAACAGTGACTGTAAGGGAGACAGTGTTATCAGATTTTTCAAGCACTCCCTAGCTCAGAGTTGGTACACGAGAAACAATTCTTCTCTAGAAACCATTAACACATTTTTAGGCAGCATTATAATGGGATAATTGCCCACCAACCAGTTATGGATCCAAAGAGACAGGTAAAAGTCTACAGAGAGGGCGCTGAACGAACAGCTAATTGAGAATTCTTTAGTGGTACAATAAGTTGCTTGCCTGAAGCAAGTGGGGTTTAGGACACGTCATGCTTATGTTAAATAGAACTGATAATAAATGAATGATGTTGCCTATTTTACTTCAGAGCAATGTTGTCTGACAGACTTTGTGGTGGCAGGGACACGTTAAGAATTTTGGGTGCTCTGGGCCAATACTGTTTTGGGGACCCCTGTTCAGAACAGCTTTGAGATTAAATGATTCACTTTCAGCTCTGCCATACCCTCTTTAGCCAGGCTACTAACGGCGCACAGGCGTATTGGTCGAAATTCTAAAAGTGTTTACATCTAATATTCAGAGATAGTGAAGTGTGTTTTCACTGTTGCAACAAAGCAGCAGCCCACCAATTTTACAGCGAATAATATCTGGGATATCCTCCAATTTCTCATATGTGAGGACCCGCTTGGATCTAAAATAAACTTTTTTATGGTTGTTGCATGAAACAAAAACTTTTCTTTGCAAATAGTTATAGACTCTCTCACATCAATCACATCAAAAAGAAATTAAACAAAACAGTATTTACAAGAATCTGTTTAGGAATTATTCCAGGCCCTCAGGGCAAAAACAGAGCTACCTCTATCAAGGGGCCCCCTGAAAGGCTGGATTGCATTGCATGTAAATATGTCCTTTTGTAATTTAGGACGAAAACCTTGATGGGGCACGACATGCCCATACTTGTGCACAGGGGCGCAACTAGACCAGAACTTCGGGTGGGGGCTAACACTCCCATCCAGGGCTGGCCCTAGCACTGGTCGCTCACAGTGCAACGGTCTGTTTTGGCACCCCCTCCCCCAATTCCTCCTTCTCCATGAATTTCCTCACTACCACTCACCAACAATGTACCCAATCTCTCTATAGCACCTTTCTGGCAAACATTACATTTTTATAGTGCTAGTCATAGTTTACCCACACTCAGTTCTTTGATCTGCATGGTACACGTTCTTAGTAGCAGGCATATTAAACCTCTGCACTATGTGGGTGGCAGCAGTGCCCATGTGAGTTCAGGGTGAGCCATGCAACAGTGTGAGAGTAGGGTAAGAGAAGTGACTGCAGGGTGAGTGAGGTGACCATATGAATTTGGGTGCGGATGTAAGTGCAGAGTGGTACAAATGAATGTATGGTTAGTGATGGTCTTATTTGAGTGAGTTTTCAGATTGAGCAGTAAGAGGGACATGTGAGTGAAGTGTCGCATGAGTGCAGGGTGAGTAGTGTGCTCGTGTGACTGCAGGGTGAGGTACAGGGTGAACAGCACAAGTGCGTTGTGAGTGCAGAGTGATCACTGTGAATTTAGGGTGAGCGGGTGAATGGTGTGAGTGCATGGTGATCCGTGTGAGTGCATTGTGATCACTGTGACTGCAGGGTGAGCATGAAAATGAAGGGCGAGAATGAGGAGCGAGTTGTCTGAATGCAGGGTGCATTCCCAGACACTTGAAGTAACTCAGCAGGTTATTGACGGCAGCATAGGGTTTCAGATATGTTAAACTATTGCTATTATGGCATTAACCAGGGATCAGGGTGGAGGAAATAAAAGTGCTGATCTTGCAACAAACTTCCAGTTTTATGATTAGGGTTGCCAGCTCATTATTTTGATGTCCCACGCAGTACAAAAATAAACAGTCACCTTAAGCTGTATTGTCAGCACTTGTCTGTGCATACTTAGAACAGCAAATATAAATAGTAGCACTTTTAATTGTGTTCTAGGACTGCCCGAATGATCCATGACTGATAATAAAATGGAACAAAGACAGAAAAGTCACATTACAAATGTAAACACACTTCTTTAATTATAAGCATATTTAGTGTCAAGACCAGAAATTTGCAGGCTGTTTAAAAGACACATGGCGGGCTGGCATTTTTCTTTTGGTAACTTGAAGCCCTGTGGGTGTTGCGGCGCCTGCCTCTGTAAATTTAAAAGAAACTTTGTCTCCTTTCTGCTTAGAGCTAACCCTTCCAGGACGGGGTTAAACTCATAGAGCTGAAACGCTTCAGCTGCAGTGGGAGGCAGGATGTTTCCTCTGCTAAAACTGAAAGAAAGGAACAGGCAGACATTTCAGCTGCAGTGGGAGGCAAGGAGTCTCCTCTGCTATGAAATCAAGCGCAAAGGAACAGGACGGTCTGTTCATTTGCTTTCAATTTTAGCAGAGGAGATCCTGCCTCCCACTGCAGCAGAAGTATTTCAGGTCTACCAATTAACCCCCTCCTGGGAAGGTTAACTGTTAGCACTTTACTTGACAAAAGCGCACGTCCTGCCTTATCTATTTCCCATCCCTCCCCCCTCCAAACCTCTGTTACCGTGACTTGATTTGACTTGCGACGCGGGACAATAAAAGAACAACAAAGGTATGATCTTAGTGTGGAGTGGCGACTCCTCCTGTGATGGTGTTGCGCCCCCCTGGGGAGGTGCGCCCCACAGATTGAAGAACTCTGCTTAGAGGTATTGGTAGCTGACTGAATTTTGGTTATGTAAAAATCTTTACAAGATTGTGTAATAGAATGGTGGTAGTCTTTTGAAGCTGCTAGATAGTCTACTTAGCAAAGTGGCTCATAAGATTTACACCAAAGACATTCAAGGCGTTTATTTTTCTGCTTCATCGCAACTAGATCATTATTAAATCTGCAGGATGAGGGACCCTGCCTACGAGAAACCTGCTTCTTAAGGGGGGAAATCTGGTCCATGGCCCCTCTAATCCATTTGTTAATTTCTTTATTGGGCTTATCCACATTTCATTCTAGGTTGGGTATGCTATTTCAAGTGCGCTACAAAAGATTGCAGCAGTAAGTTTAGCCCACTGAGGCGACAAAACTGGTATAGGGTCAAGGCCATCCAGCATCCTCTGACTTTTAATAAGATAGGAATAGCAAAATGATCAAACCAACTCAAAGGAAGTGGATCTTTCATCTCAAGAATATCTTGATTAGAAAATACTGGATCAAGAGTGTGTCCAGACCTTCCAATCACAACACAAGAGATAACTGATTCTATTAAAACTGCACCTATAGGCAAAGCTACTGGCCCAGATGTCATACCAAGCAAAATGTACTAATAGTTGATCCCCACTATACTCCTATTACATCATGCTTTAAACTCAAACCTATGGCAAGGAGGGCCTCTTCCCGACTCATGAAATTATGCAAAGATAATGATATTTTGTAAAAAAAAAAGACAAAGCACTCCAGCTACTAGGCTCTAATAACCCTATTTCATACTCTTTTCAGACTAAACGTTCTTCTCAAGACTTATTTCTCAGAAACATATTTCTAAAATTGCACAGCTAGTTTCATCATGGAAACATGGGT